>NC_091393.1:120219481-125019481 GCF_032191515.1 Phaenicophaeus curvirostris | reverse complement strand
AAGAAAAGAGAACACAGACACTTCCATGACCCAAAACAAAGAGCAAAGTCCAGCTGCACAGTATTAAATCAAATGACTGGGTTTTTTTTTCCCCTCCATGAAGATGAGATTAGCAGGATGCAGCAGCACCTGCTGGAGGGTATAAAAATATCACAGGTAAAACAAGGAATAAGATCACAACATCTAAGTATTATTTTAAAATAAATAGAGGTGATGTGGATTTTCTTGGTCAAAAATGTGAGTTACTTAAGTTCTCCTTCTCTCTGCCCCCCTCCAAGAGCAAATAGTACCCCTGAGCTCCAAGATCCAGACTTCACTCTTGTGACAGAGTGATAAAGCGCCAGAGTAAATTTGACCACACTTCAGAATTTATCCAAGGGAAAATCAGGTGCATTTCAAATCATACTATATGAACCCACTGCTGGTTTACAGCCCTTACATTTCATCTTCAGGGAAGACAGAAACAATTTTAGGACCACAATTCAAAAGCCGTTGGATAATAAATGAGATCAAAACTGAGGTGCCCACGTTGTGATCTGCGACAGTGGTGTCCTGGCTGGCTCTCCTGCGTCCTGTGCTGGTCCCTCTCTAAACTACAGGCAAAAATACTCTGCTCTGGCAAAAAAACAGTGCAGAGCAGCTGTGAGCACAGGCAGATAGAGAAATGGGACTTCTCCCCTGCAGAGAAGCGAGAGGAAAGAAGCTGTACAAGGCAGGAGAGCAGAAAAAGGTCTTGGCACCACTTTGCACTCTATTCTCCAATGGAAAATGAAGCCCTCCAAGCAACAGTCCAAGACCCACAGCCACAAGAATGGAAGATTACAAAAGAGAGAGACGGCCAGTTTAATCCATTCTGCCTTTCCAGAAATACAAATAATCACATACACCATAATCACCAAAATTCATATAAGGACAAAGACAAAAGCGGTGGAAGTCCTCATTTTCAAGGTTTGTTTTTTACTTCCTGACTCAGTGTCCTTTTTCACTCTAACCTTATTCTTTTCCAAGCAAGAAATAACA
This sequence comes from Phaenicophaeus curvirostris, assembly GCF_032191515.1. Classification (NCBI taxonomy): domain Eukaryota; kingdom Metazoa; phylum Chordata; class Aves; order Cuculiformes; family Cuculidae; genus Phaenicophaeus; species Phaenicophaeus curvirostris. The sequence goes on along the minus strand of NC_091393.1, from coordinate 125,018,461 downwards.
GAATTAGCACGACCATAACTCCAGTTAGTATGCATAACACAAGTTATAGTCAACCAGTAAGACCTCTTCAGTCTCATTTTCAGAGACCTTGTTTATATAGAGTTTAGCTATCTATAGTTCAGCATTTAGATGAAGCTAATCACCGATTCCCTCTACAGTCCAGAGGACAGTGATGGGCATCTTGGAGTACACAATAAGAAGAGATGGAAAGAATTCTATTCAAAGGAGTTAAAGTATATTCTGGAGATGGTCTTTATGACTGCAAAACTCAGTTATCTGAGCTTCCTAAACCTTTTAGAGCTTCCTAAACCTTTTTCCTTTTTAGACAGCAAGGTTGGAACTCGCTGACAGTTAGCCTACAAATGGACATCAAAGTCCACCCTGGTTTACTCTGCGGAGACACACAGAGCTCAGTTCGGTAGCCCAAACATACACAGACACTTATTGGTATTTAAGTCGTTTGTTTAGACCGACCTGTTTCAGCTAAAGGATAACAAATATAGCAAGAGGCCTGGTGGACTTAAAACAGTATTTTAAAATCAGACCACTGAAGCTACTACTGAAACTTTTACCAGGGTGTCCTTTTATCAAAGCCAATAACTTGCATGCCTTCTAGACATTCCACAGTTTTGGAAACATCAAGGGATGCCCCATCCATCAGTGCCATGAGTAACTTCAGTAGTTAATAGTCCTGTTTAGAAATAGCAACCCGTTTCTGTCGGAATTTCTCAGGACATCATTTCCAGTTGGCTATTGCTATGATTTCAGTGCTTTATTTAAAAGAATCCTTCAGTTTTAGTTGTACTCCATGAAGATACTTGCATGCTCTAAGCAAGGAGCCCATAAATCTTTCTTCATAACCTAAACAAATTGAGAGCCTTCAGTTGCTTGATCTAAAGTATCTTTTTCCAGTCATAAGAGAAGCAAGAAAATGGAAGGGTTAAAATTGGAGATCTTGGAAACAGTTGAACCTAAAACCAAATGATTGTGAGCAATGGGTTTTCCTGTTAGTAGAAACTGAGAGATCTTAGCATTGCATAGGGTCAGGCCCTTTGTTTGCACTTGAGAGCACTCACTGTGAAAATCATGAATATTCCTGTCAATTCAGGACACTGGTTTTATAAAAATCGCTTCTTTTCTTTGTAAAGCTCAAACACTTCCACAGCTTTGTAGCATGCCGTTCAAATACATCATCAAAATTACACTGTCGGCTCTAGGAGAAAGACTGTATGTGGTTTACAGACATATTACAAGGGAGTTGCAATAAAATTACACCACTTCATTTTCACTCCTGCCTGCACTAAGTAGCCGGATGAAATTAACAGCAAACAAAATTTCTTGTGTCATTTTCAGTCTCAGCTTTTAATTATACAGCTAACAAAGCCTCATCTCTTCACAGTTCATAAACAGCAACAGAATCATTGAATCATTTACGTTTTAAAAGACCTTTAAGACCACTGAGTACAATCATTAATGTAACATTGCCAACTGTACCACTAAACCACTTCCCTAAGCACCGTATATTCATGTCCTTTAAATGCCTCCAGGGATGGTGTCTCCACCACTACCCTGGGCAGCCTCTGTGAGTACTTGATAATCCTTTTGGTGAAGAAGTTTTTTCTAACATCCAGTCTAATGCTTTATTCTCTCATCTCACACTAAACAACATGAGGAAGAGACCTTTATTCCACCTTCAGATCTTTTAGGAAGTCTCCGTGTGTGGTACTTTTCTATTTAGGCTCTGTGCTCTCCACAAGAATGAGACTCAAGTTTCTCTAGTCAGTTACTCCTACAGCCATAAACACTTGCAGACCTGCACGGTAGGAACAGACTGTGAAGAACAGCACTTTTCAGAGCATCTGCAGCTCCTCACAATTATTCAAAATGAGACTGAGCTTGTTCAGAAGGAGAAACAAGACCGTTCAGCACAACCAGCTTTTGGAGGGTCACCTTTGGACACTTGAGAAGATCATCAGAACCACACTACTATAAACTGCTACCCTAAGAAGGAGAAGAAGCTGAATAGGTGTGCTGAACATTTTATCTGTATTGTACGCCTGCACATGGAGTTATTCCATCTTCTGCAGCACATGCCACAGCTCAGTTTGATATTAACTGCTGCCATGCACAGCTATAGCAGATTCTGTATTCTATTTAAGACATAGTAAGGAAAACAAGGACATAGGAGAACAATTTCAGAAGAGAGCAGCTTGGTACAAGCCTTTCATCATCCATCATTTCACAAAAGAGTCAGCACACCATTGAGGCAGGACTCCAGAAATCTTTGTTGCTCAGGTAATACTAACTCGGAATCTGCAGCCTTGAGAGGCTGCCTCAAGAACTCAGGAATCCACTCAAAAACAGTGATTCACCTCCACGCACATCTTGTTTTGCTAAGGTTACTGCATAAAGGACATATTTAAATGGTAACGTATCGGTAAATTTGACTCTGCAAAAGGTAGATACTTCTCCACTGGGAACTACACAAACAAGAGAAAATTATTTTGCAAAAGACACTCAATTCTCACATTCTCAACAGCTTTTAGGTGTTAAAAACATCAGGAGTAGTGGCTATCAACAGACATTTGAAAACCTACTTCACCTGCCCTAGGGCCTAAACAATTATTCCTGATTCAAATATTTCAAAGCTCATTATTTGTGGTCTTCCTGTCCCTTCTGTAACATTTTGTTAGGTTTGCTCTCTTAACTCCATGGCTGGAAACTCCATTAGAATACCTGAGAACCTAAGAAGTATTGACTTCTTATTTGCCCAACTGCTCCAAGGGAAACATTTTTTGTTTGCCTTTAAGATGTTGGCATCATTTCAACATCCTTGTTTATCTCTGAAACCAAGCACACTTAGAAAGCCCAGCAACCCAGCTTTGAGCTTGTTTACAGGCTCTAGTAAGTGAAACAGAGAAGGCAGAGACACCACATCACTCTCTATCACCCTGTCCTGCACCCTTGGAGATACTGCTCCAGAGACAGTTGAGAAACAGCATGGTTAAGCACCCTGCTTTGTTTATAGCCTCCATCTATGTTCAACCTATTCTTCAGGGTCCAGAGGGGGCCCCAAAGATGATCAGAGGGCTGGAGCACCTCTGCTCTGAGGACAGGCTGAGAGAGTTGGGCTTATTCAGCCTGGAGAAGAGAAGGCTCCAAGGAGACCTTAGAGCAGCTTCCAGTACTGAAAGGGGCTCCAGGGAAGCTGGGGAGGGACTGTTCCCAAGGGCATGGAGGGATAGGAAGAGAGGGGATGTGTTTAAATTGGAAAGGAGAAGACTTACATTAGACTTATTCCTATTTTTCTTCATCTCAACTATATAAAGCTGCATCAAAACGCAGTAAATGACATATTAAAGGATTATTCAGCACAAACTATCACAGAGATCTGTTATGTGGATAAAATGAAAAAAAAGTTTCACTTTCAATATCCAGTTATTTTAACTCTAAGTAACGAAAATGCCTTGCTTTTTCTTAAGTGTTCAACTTTTTAAACCCATTCATGTGCAACATCCAGTTTTCACACAAATAAATAAGGAATTGCTTTCCCTCCACAGCATTGCCAACAGGAGGGAATAGTTTCCCACCTAGAAATTAAGTGTTTTTGTAAACCTAGCCAAACACAGAATATTTTGAGGTTACCTTCCTGTCATTCACTAAATTGCACTGACACGAATACCCGAAATGGTTTTCAAGCTGCAAACGCTCAATTCTACCTCAGCAGTAAATCTGTACAGCTTCTGGTAGGATTTAGTACAGTCTAGTGCTTATAGACCTGCAGTCTAGACAGACAATTCTGGGGTGAAATACAGCACAGAGATTAAGGCAAGGGAAGACGAACATCTTGGTAGCTCCCATTTTTACTTCTCTTAAAGCAACTCATCCATTTCTGATAAGTCTGTGCTGTTAATTGAACCACAAACTGTACTAACGATGTGAAACACAGCTTGCCAGCCCAGTTCAAAGTCTGGAGCCGGTATTGCAGGCTGCCTTGACACTGTGTCAATCGGGACTCATTATAAAACGCTGGGCTCATGATTAGGTGAATACTGCGAATCGGATTCGAAGCACACGGGTAAGGGTAAACAGGAGATTACTCACACCTTTTAGGACTGAATAGCTGAGGAAGTATGCTGCCAAACTAGGTTAGCAAAAGAGCCTTGAGGCTTAAAATCTGACTGCATCTCTGCATAAGGTTTGTAACAAGACCTCAATGTCAATTTGAAGAAATTGGCTAAAAGATTGCACCTGTTATACGTTCCCTTGATGCCTAATCCACTGTGTAATAAATATTTTGAAGTAAACACAATAAAGTAATTCATAAGACACTTCCCTCCTCCACGTGATCAACTTTCATGTGCATATTTACAAAGCTGAACTAGTGTAACCAAATTAAAAAAAAAAAGATAAGAAGAACTTTACTTGAACTTGACATGTAACTTGTAAATAGCTGCGACAGGTCTAATCTAGCTCACCTGGAATTATCTTTTTTTCCTTTTTTACAACCATGTGCTTTGCTGCACCTTTCACGTTCCATAAATCAAGGTGAATCGGAGGCGTGTCATCTATTCAGCCTATCACACCACATCTTTAGAGCCAATCCAAGGTCAGCACGCACAGGCAGCACCACTTGCCAAACTCATACATATGGGAAAGCCATTAGAAAGAAAAAAGCTTATACTGAATCCCCAACATAAGAAGGATATGGAGCTGTTGGAAGGGGTCCAGAGGAGGCCACAAAGATGATCCAAGAGCTGGAGAACCTCTGCTTTGAGGACAGGCTGAGAAAGTTGGGGTTGTTCAGCCTGGAGAAGGGAGAGATCTGAGAAGAACTTAAAGAAGCCCCCCAGTACCTGAAGGGGCTCCAGAAAATCTGGGGAAGGACTTTTACCAAGAGCATAGAATGTTAGGATGAGGGGAAATGGCTTTAAATTGGAAGGGGGAAAGATTTAGATTAGACATTAGGAAGAAATTTTTCACACTGAGGGTGGGGAGGCCCTGGCCCAGGCTGCCCAGGGAAGCTGTGGCTGCCCCATCCCTGGAGGGGTTCAGGGCCAGGCTGGATGGGGCTTGGAGCCCCTGGTCCAGTGGGAGGTGTCCCTGCCCACGGCAGGGGTGGGACTGGATGGGCTTTGAGGTCCCTTCCAACCCAACCCATTTTATGATTCTATGTGTCATTCAGAATAAACACACTAGCAGGATAAGGAGACTGAAATTCAGATCCTCTGCTTAAGTCAATCATAACAATATAGGCATGTCTTTCTTAGTCTTTATTATGAAATTCAAAACAGAGTGATGATTTCTGCTCTGTGCTGTTACAGGACGCTTCTCTATTTACACAGAGCTGATTTCATTGTTATTCAGCATCAGTAACTTAACAGGTTTTGCAGAATTACTAATCCTTTCTTGGAAAAAGAAGTAAACCCAAGGGAATTTAAACTATTTGCCTTAACCTACAAAGAAAACCTAGGACTCCAAATAGCTCTCAACCCATCATAGCACACGCTGCCTTCCTAAAAGCAGCACTGGCATCCAGAGTTGGGAGTCACAGCCTGGGGCTGCTGCCACACCTGCAAAGCAGGTAGGTTAGAGGCATCCTGCAGGAACACAGCACAACTCGCAGTCCTGCACCCTGGCACGGTTCCCCTCGCAGTCCTGCGGCCATGGGGTGCTCCCGCAGCCCCAGCACACACCCTGCACCCCCAGTGCGCCCTGAGCCCCCAGCTCTCACCATCCCACATCAGACCTGCGACCTCACACACCTCTCCTAAAAACCTGTGCTCCCCTGCAACCTGCCGCATCCCCCTGCGTGACAGCCCCCTCCCACAGGTCCCCCTACCCAGCACCCCTCAGCTCAGCTTCCCACAGCCCCCCTCAACATAACTCGCCTCTCTCCACCTCTGCTCCCCCCACAGTGCCCCATGGCTCCCCTTTAGCTCTGCTCCCCCCCAGCTCTGCTGCCTCCCACTGCCCCATGGCTCCCCTTTAGCTCTGCTTCCCCCAACACCCCATAGCTCCACCCTGGCTCTGCTCCCCCCAATACCCCATGGCTCCCCCCAGCTCTGTTACCCCTAATGCCCCAATTCTTCCTCCAGCTCTGCTCCTCCCAGTGCCCCATGGCTGCCCCCCAGCTCTGTTACCCCCCACCCCAGCTCTGCTTCCCCCAATACCCCATGGCTCCCCCTCAGCTCTGCTCCCTCCAACCCCCCAATTCTTCCTCCAGCTCTGGTCCCCCCCAGTGCCCCATGGCTCCCCACTAGCTCTGCTCCCTCCAATGCCCCATGGCTCCTCTCCAGCTCTGCTCCCCCCAACCCCCCTATTCTTTCTCCAGCTCTGCTCCCCCCAACACCCCATGGCTCCCCCCAGCTCTGCTCCCCTGTACCTCTGCTCCCCCCAACCCCCCGATTCTTTCTCCAGCTCTGCTCCTACCAATGCCCCATGGCTCCCCCCAGCTCTGCTCCCCCCAGTGCCCCATGGCTCCCCACTAGCTCTCTGCTCCCCTGTACCTCTGCTCCCCTGTACCTCTGCTGCCCCTAAGCCCCCAATTCTTCCTCCAGCTCTGTTCCCCCCAACACCCCATGGCTCCCCCAGCTCTGCTCCCCCCAGTGCCCCATGGCTCCCCACTAGCTCTGCTCCCCACAACGTCCCATGGCTCCTCTCCAGCTCTGCTCCCCTCTAACTCTGCTCCCCCCAACACCCCATGGCTCCTCCAGCTCTGCTCCCCTGTACCTCTGCTCCCCTGTACCTCTGCTCCCCTGTACCTCTGCTCCCCCCAACCCCCCAATTCTTTCTCCAGCTCTGCTCCCCCCAACACCCCATGGCTCCCCCAGCTCTGCTCCCCTCAAATCCCCCAGTGCTCTCCCCCAGTCTCCCCGAGCTCCCTCCCCCCCCCAGTCCCCTCACGCTGACGCCCCCCCCGCTCCATCCCCGCTCCCTTTAACTCCCGCCCCGCCCCGCCCCCTGCCGGGAGCCAATGGCCGCCGCCCGCCCGGCTCTAACGGCCGCGGGGGCGCACGCGCCGTGTCCCGGTGCCGGCGCTCGGGGCCCCGGCGGCCGCGCGGAGAGAGCAGGGGGGGGGGGCCGGGCCGGGCTGAGGTGAGCGGGGACGGAGCCCCCCGGGCAGGGGGAGCGGGGAGGCCGATTCGGAGCCCTCCGGGTTCGTGCTCGGAGCAACCGGTTGCGGGGTCCCCGGTCAGGACGGGCAGCCGGGCTCGGAGCCCCCCTAGTCCCGCAGCCCCCGGCCGAGCGGAGCCCCCAGTGCCGGAGCCGCCCTGGGACCGGGGAAGCGGGGCAAGGGGAGGGTAGGGCGGCTCCAAAGGGCTCTGAACGGGCTGGACCGCTGGGCTGAGACCGATTGATGAGGTGTAAGGAGGCCAAATGCCGGCGGCTGAGGGAGCTGGGGGGGGTTAGCCTGGAGGAGGCTGAGGGGAGACCTCATTGCTCTCTCCAACTACCTGAGAGGAGGTTGTGGAGAGGAGGGAGCTGGGCTCCTCTCCCAAGGGACAGGGGACAGGACGAGAGGGAATGGCCTCAAGCTCCGCCAGGGGAGGTTTAGGCTGGACATCAGGAAAAAATTTATCAGGGAAAGGGTCATTGGGCAGTGGCAGAGGCTGCCCAGGGAGGGGGTTGGGTCACCTTCCCTGGAGGGGTTTAAGGCACAGGTGGACGAGGTGCTGAGGGACATGGGTTAGTGATTGATGGGAATGGTTGGACTCGATGATCCGGTGGGTCTCTTCCAACCTGGTTATTCCATGATTCTGTGATTCTAAGTGGGGCTCCGGGGCTCCAGTCCCAGAGTGGGCGACGCTGGTGGCTCCACAGCGGGGGCTGCGGGAGCTTTGGGGGTCAGGTTGTCCCTGCCCAGAGCAGCTGGGGCTGCGACGTCTGGCTGGGAGGTGGAGGGTTGGGGAAGATCGCGGTGATGCAGGTGGTGGTTTTGTGATAGAGTGCATGAAAACCTCATTGCTCTCTGTAACTACCTGAAAGGAGGTTGTGGAGAGGAGGGAGCTGGGCTCTTCTCCCAAGTGACAGGGGACAGGACAAGAGGGAATGGCCTCAAGCTCCACCAGGGGAGGTTTAGGGTGAACATTAGGAAAAAATTTTCACAGAAAAGGTCATTGGGCACTGGAACAGGCTGCCCAGGGAGGGGGTTGAGTCACCTTCCCTGGAGGGGTTTAAGGGACAGGTGGACGAGGTGCTGAGGGGCATGGGTTAGTGATTGATGGGAATGGTTGGATTCGATGATCCGGTGGGTCTCTTCCAATCTGGTTATTCTATGGTTCTATGAAAACGCAAGTGCTTAACACCTTTGGAGTGTTGTGAAGCTGATGTTGTGGTTTTGGGGCTTCCTGTGCTATGATAAACTCTGGTTCTGCTTTTTAAAACACCTGGCAGTGAGGAACAGGTGATCCCCTTCTCCATAGCTTATCCCGTTTCCCTAATCCTTTCTCATCTTCTGTGGGACGTCCTCTGCTGGGAGATACCTCAGTGCTGGTTTCTGTGCTGCAAGTGTGAGGACTTTTAAGCCCACTGGAACTGCAAAGACTTGTCAGACTGTAGTATTGCATTACATTAGATGTGGAAGAAACAATCTTGTCTCTGGACAGCACAAATTGAGTAATGTGGGGCTACTCAGCATAGTCTCTTGGTTGCAAAGGGCCTCAGAGATCACCAAGCCCAACTGTACTTGTCCACTGCTAAACCAGATCCCTGAGCACCTCATCTGCCTGTCTTCTAAACCGCTCCAGGGATGGGGACTCCACCACCTCCCTGGGCAGCCTCTGCCAGGGCCTGAGATCCCTTTCCATGAAGACACTTTTCCTGATGTCCAAGCTGAACCTGCCCTGGTGCAGCTTAAGGCCTCTTGTCCCATCACCTATCAATTGGGAGAAAAGCCCAGCACCCACCTCGCTACAACCTTTCAGGCAGTTGCAGACAGTGATGAGGTCTCCCCGCAGTCTCCTTTCCTCCAGGCTAAACCCTTTTATTAGAAAGAGCTAGGAGTGAGGCTTCTCATTGTTAATACAAGAGAGCCACTTGCATTCCCCTTCCTTGGTCTGACTTAAACTCTTGTAGGTTTTTAGGTTCTGAGAGCAGTCTCTAAGTTGAAGTAGCACTAGCCCTCGTTTCTGTTGCCATTTCCATATGCAAATCTGGACGATAGGGAAGCAGACTTACAGGAAATACTTTTAAGCTGAGGATGGTGAAACGCTGGCACAGGTTGCGCAGGGAGGTGGTAGATATCCCTTCTCTGGACACATTCAAGGCCAGGTTTGATGGGGCTCTGAGAAACCTGATCTGGTTGAAGATGTCGCTGCTTGCTGCAAGGGGTGGGACTAGGTGACCTTCGTGGTCCCTTTCATCCCAAACCATTCTGTGATTCTACAATAAGTATCTGAAAAAAACCAGTATAAAGTATCTTTGGTCGACTAGCTATTTCAGACCCACTTCTATGGTCTAAGAGATTTGGTGCTGACACAACAGCAGGAGAGCCAACTCATCTTCTCTGTTCTAAAATGGAGAAAAAACGTATCAGCAGCGTGTAAGCTTTGTGCTTGTCTCTGTGAAAGACGCTGTTGTAGTCCCCAAATGGATAGAAGTAACACAGAGCAAGGCTTAGGTGTGATGTTACCTTCAAATCTGTTATTGTTCCCTTCCCAGAACACGTGCTTCCTGTCTCCTAATGTTGGTGGCACTGATCTAAACATTTTTAATAGCTGCAGTGATGTTGGGCTGATGGTTGGTCTGGATGATCTTAAAAGTCTTTTCCAACCCTAATGATTCTGTGATTCTTCTAACTTTTTTATCTTCTAAAACCTGTTTAACTGTTGGAGGCAGAGGAAAGGATAACTTCTCATGCTTTGAGTTCCTCTCACTGATAAAGCTTAGCTATCATTAAAGTTATTGATGTTTTTACAATAATACTCGCTGTCTTAAAGAGTTTGGGGGAAAGGGTTGAGATCAGCCTGAAGACATTGTGACAGTTTGGAAGATACCCACTGTTCCTCCTGGGATTCCCCCTTCTTTGTGCAGGTGAGATAAAGGAGAAGTTTCCTGGCAACAGGCTGCTCTTCAGAAATAAATATGCTCTCTAACAATGTTGCAGAAGTTTTTGTGAAACCTGGAGCTTCCCTTCCTCTTTTTTAAAGGCTCCTAAAATAATTCTGGACCTTCCTGAACAAAGCACTCCTGTTACAAGTAATAAGTTTAAGAGGAACAAAAAAAGCTTACAGATCATACTTTGTGTTCATAATAGTAATGAATTCCTTGGTGAGGAATCCTTGTCTCATAGCTGAGTTTATTAATGATTTGTAATTTGTAATATTTGGGTTTTTTTTGGTTTTGGGTATTTTTTTTTTTTTTAGAAAGAGAGAAATATAGAATCACAGAATGGTTTGGGTTGGAAGGGACCTCAAAGCCCATCCAGTCCCACCCCTGCCATGGGCAGGGACACCTCCCACTGGACCAGGCTGCTCCAAGCCCCATCCAGCCTGGCCTTGAACCCCTCCAGGGAGGGGGCAGCCACAGCTTCCCTAGTAGGTAAAGAACAGGTTTAAATACTGTTATGGTAGATGTACAACAGCTTAGAAGGAAAACAGAAGTTACTCCTGGCAGTTGCATGAATCAAGTACGCAATGACCAAATAGAAATTTTGAAATGCTCAAATGTCTTCCAGCAACTCAAGAGGATGGAAACTAGAAAAGGAAAGGTGGGATTAAAAAGAAAAATGATAATTACAGTAGAAACCAAACTGTAAGCAGTAACTGTACGCAGGGATATGTAAGCAGAATTTGGAGCTGCATGAGACTTTTAAACGTGGAGCCAGAGATGTTCAGGTGCTGGGCTTAAACACAAGTGAAAATACTGAATGCCTGTCTTGGAATTTAGAGTTGCAATAAGAGACAGAATGATGGAATAATGGATTAAAAGGGAGATAACAGTTCTTCCTTTCATTTGCCTGGAATGAAAAAAATCTCATTGCTCATCTGTTTTAAAACATGAAAAACTATGACAATGTGTGAGAAACTTTTGAAGCTCGTAGGCAAATACATTGTTGACTTAGGTGGTTGTTTAGACCGGTTATTTTGCAATGAACCTCTGTAAGGAAGATGTACGTAATGTATAACCCATTAAAGTGGTTCCTGTACAATTGAGTTACATGCCTTTATCTTTTTAAATTTTTCAGGTGCATCTGATTATCTGCTGGAAATAACTTTGAAGCATCAATGATGAACTCAATGTTATTTTTTTCTGTAATAACTGCCTGTTGTGGGGCCTCTGCTGGTGATTCAGCATCCAGGTTACTCCTCGTGTCCTTTGATGGCTTCAGGGCCGATTACTTGGAAACCTATAAACTTCCTCACCTTCAGGAGTTCATCAAGGGTGGTGTGCTTGTAAAACAAGTTACAAATGCTTTTATCACCAAGACTTTTCCAAACCATTATAGCATAGTGACAGGTTTATATGAAGAAAGCCATGGCATTGTGGCTAATGACATGTACGATGCAGATGCCAAGAAAAAGTTTTCACAGTTCAATGATTCAGATCCCTTCTGGTGGAATGAGGCAGTTCCAATTTGGGTAACAAATCAGCAGCAGGGAAATGGAGCAAGTGCTGCTGCAATGTGGCCTGGAACCGATGTAAAAATTAACAGTACAACCCCTCACTTCTTCATGAAGTATAACTTCTCAGTAACATTTGAAGAGAGAGCGGAGAAAATTGTTGCGTGGCTGAACAGCTCTGATCCAGTGGTCAGTTTTGCTACATTATACTGGGAAGAACCAGATGCAAGTGGGCACAAGTATGGACCAGATGACACTGAGAACATGCGCAAAGTATTAGAAGAAGTGGATAACCACGTTGGCTTCCTTACTGATAAACTGAAGGCATTCGGTTTGTGGGACACTATTAATGTCATAATAACAAGTGACCACGGAATGGCCTCGTGTTCTGAGAAGAAGCTGATAGTCCTGGATAGCTGCATTGGGCGCAATAACTATACCCTGATAGACAAGACTCCGGTTGCTGCAGTGCTGCCAAGGCAAAGTATGTTTTGGCCTTTTTTTAGAGTCATATATTGAGAATTAAATCTTACCTTACTACTAAAAACTACACACTATGGTAGACTGTTCACACCTTTTGCAAAACCAGTGTAGTTCATGTTACACAACTTTGATATAATCTAATGAACAAGCTAAAGAATGCTTGCTTAATTAAATTACTTTGTTTTGGTAATCAAGGGGCATTTCTGGTCAGGTTGCTGTGGTGGTAAAGATAGTGCTTGAGAAGGCAGATAGGCAATTAGCATGCCTGCTCTCTTGGGGCTCACCTAGTCTAAATGGGTGTAATTCATAGTTTGCTTGAAACGAACCTTCATGTTTATGCAGAATAAAAAGTGTCGTTGTCTAAACTTCCTAGTGAAAATCTAAACCCAACTTTGATCACCTTACTGCTTCTGTTCCTGTGAATGAAACTTTGGGTTGAATACTGTGTTTTCATTTTTTGTTTCTTGGAGTAGTTACTAACTTGTCGTAAATCTGGACACTGCTGGTCTCGGTTTCCACGAGTCAGCCAGACTGAAGTAATTGTAACAAACAAACAAAATGATTTATACAGTAACGAAATTTAATACTGACTGCTTTGGATAAAATATTGACTATTTTTGTTTGTGACTGCTTTCTCTTGACTTCTTTGCTTGAATTTTGCCCTCTTTCCCTGCAAGCCCAGCAGGAAGGTTGACTTGTAGGTCCAAAACCACAGCCTTGAGGTGCCTGATTTAAAATGAGAGCTGTTTGTGAAATCTGGCATTTTGTGAGGGATACGAAAAAGTTCCTTTTCTATCTGCCTTTTAAAGAATAATTGTTTTGAAAAACTGTATCTTAGACTCATGGAATGGTTTGGGTTGGAAGGGACCTCAGAGCCCATCCAGTCCCACCCCTGCCATGGGCAGGGACACCTCCCACTGGACCAGGGGCTCCAAGCCCCATCCAGCCTGGCCTTGAACACCTCCAGGGATGGGGCAGCCACAGCTTCCCTGGGCAACCTGGGCCAGGGCCTCCCCACCCTCAGCGTGAAGAATTTCTTCCTGATGTCTAATCTAAGCCTTCCTCCTTCCAATTTAAAGCCATTCCCCTTCATCCCATCACTTCAGGCCCTTGTAAAAAGTCCCTCCTCAGCTTTTTTGTAAGCCCCCTTAAAGTACTGGAGGGCTTCGATGACAGGTAATTGCACTAAACGAGATATAATTTCCAGTTGTTTCACATGCCGTTTTTCTCTTGGCAGACAAAATATATGTGTATAACTTACTGAAAAAATGCGACAGTCATATGAAAGTCTATCTCAAAGAAGAAATTCCAGAGAGATTTCATTATCGTCATAATAACCGAATCCAACCGATAATTCTTGTGGCAGATGAGGGCTGGACGATTGTACAAAATGAGTCGCTTTCAAAATGTAAGTATGGTTTTCTTGTTTGTGCTTCTGCTGGTAAACTGATGTCTTTTCATTCCAGCCATCTGTGGCTCTAGTTTAAAGAGCAGAAAACTGTCACTGTGCATCTTTAGGAACATCTTGGCCTTTTCTAGACCAGTCTCAGCCTGAGCCTGGAGTGTTTTAATGGACGAGGGAGACATGAGGGATATTCCATTGGCTAAAACACTTGGTCGTGTTCAGTGTAAAAGCCTGAGGTTCATTTTTAAGAGTTCTCTTAGGCAGTGTGTCTCAAGCTGCCACTAGAATGTGGTTTAACTTTTGTTTATAAAATGTATATAAAGGGGAGCATAAATTGAACATTGTATTTTATGTTACAAGGAGTACTGAGAAACAGAAATAAATGGGAGGAAATGCTAAAAATAATAGGAGCACCACAATAATGGTCAAAGAAGCCAGAGCTCTTCCTGCTAGTGGCACCAAATAGCATGTTTTAAAGAGAAAAAACTAAACAGATGTTACTTCATACAGTGCATTGCTAAGCTACGTGCTTTCTTCCTTAAATACAAAGGTATCAGCTTCTGAGGAGCCAGCAGCTTGAGGCTGGCTAGTATTTCAGAGCTAACCCTGTTGGAGGCTTCCCAGATGAGCTATTGTGACTGCTGCTGGAGACTGAGTGCTGTAAATGCTGCTTGCACTCACTTTGGCTGCTCACTGTCTGCCCTTTGTGCATTTAAGTTCAGATTTCCTTATTACTTGTACAGAAGTTCTGCTCGTAATGTAAGATATGTTTTAATTTTAATAACCCCACAGATTTATCACAGTCATCTTCAACTTGACAACTTAGCACACATGGTCTTTCTTGTTTATGATTTGATTCAATAACATGTACCTAAAAATAGTCAATAAGTGTATATTTAGAAGTAACAGCATTGTGTCAGAAGAAGTGAATCACTTCTCAAAACAATTTTGCTAGCCAGCCAAGGCTTCCCAGAAGCAGGCAGGGGAGGTTTTAGCCTAAGAGGCTACGTCGGTGTTTATTGAGCTTGTTTTCATGGACCAAGTGGCTGCGTAATGGTCAGCAAAGGGACCAATGCCCAGACCATTCCTAGGGATGTCGGCACACACCAGCCCTCCTTCTTCAGAGGTGAAAGATGGGATATGTCATTGGAGAGGGGACTTGGAACAGTTTGGTTCAAAACAAGCAAGTAAGAGAAGGGGAAAAATGTAATCATGGACCAAACAAGCAAGCTGTGGCACAGCAGTGTCTTTGTAGTAACAGAAATAATGGTTGAAAACAAAAAGGGAATATTTGAAGTACACTGAAGCGGTGAGTGTGACATTTGACATCAGCAGTGTAAATAAAACAGACAAGACAACAGTTCTCGAGGAGAGTCCTTAAGCTGTTCTGAAGAAATGAAAGCAAAACTTAAAATGCAGTTGTTCAGATCCTGTGCTGTGTGCACTGTGAGAAATTTCTGCCATCTCGGACAGATTTTTCAGGCATGTTACTAGGAAATTTGACTATAGCTGCTTTTTAGCTGTTTATTTTCCAAAGTGAAGGGAGACCTTATCACTGACTACAACTGCCTGAAAGGAGGTGTTGGTCTCTTCTCCCATGTGACCGGCAATGGGATGAGATGGAATGGCCTCGAGTTGTGCCAGGGCAGATTCAGTTTGGACATCAGGAAAAAATTCCTCACAGAAAGGGTTCTCAGGCTTTGGCAGAGGCTGCCCAGGGAGGTGGTGGAGTCCCCATCCCTGGAGGGGTTTAAAAGACGAGTAGATGAGGTGCTCAGAGATCTGGTTTAGTGGTGGACAGGGACAGTTGGGCTTGGTGATCTCAAAGGTCTTTTCAAATCAACTTTTTGATTTGAGGGTACTTAACATGCTTGAACTGAACTGTACCAAGGGGAAAGTGCTTGGCTTTGACAAAGGAATTAAAGTGTCTGCTTTGCAAGAGGTAAACGTCTTTCCAAAATCTGAAATGTACAACATTCCAGCTATTGACTCTTCATGGAGTGGCAACATTCTTTTCAGCTTTGGCTTGAGAAGTGGGAAGGGGAAAACAAGAGATGTTGAAATGTTGATGACTGAAAGGAAGAGAGATACTGGGGTGGTACCACGGCTGAAGACCAGTACAGGAAAAGACTTGTGGAGACTGGAGAAGAGGGTAGGAACTCTGGCTTCCTTCAGTGTTTGACTCAACAGCTGGTTTTAGGTTCTGCATTAGTCTTTGGTTAAAACATATGCATTTTGGGGGCGGGGAAGAGATAGGGAGGGTAATACTCCAAATGGAAACAGAAATTATGACGTTAACTCTTAGCTTTGTGTTTCTCCAGTAGGTGACCATGGCTATGACAATGCTCTCCCAAGCATGCATCCGTTCCTGGCTGCTCGCGGGCCTGCTTTTCATCGCGGTTACAAGCAGAGCACGATGAACAACGTTGACATTTACCCCATGATGTGCCACATCCTGGGACTGACACCACAGCCACACAACGGCACTTTGAGTAACGCCAAGTGCCTGCTCGCCGACCAGTGGTGCCTCAGTCTCCCAGAAGCGATTGGGATAGTTATAGGGGTTTTTATGATACTGATTACCTTCACCTGCATTATAATAATCACCAAGAATAGAGTAGCTTCCCCCAGGCCATTTTCCAGACTCCAGCTACAGTCTGATGATGACGATCCTTTAATTGGATAGCACGTAGGGAGCCTCCCTCGCTTGGTAAGTAGGGATTTCAGGAGGAGAGTCCGAACTTGCACTGGATGATATTCTGTGATGCACTTTAACGGTATCTGTATAAAATACTGTACAGCCAGATCCTACTGACTTGTTTGTGTGCTACCTGCAAAAATACGTTGTGAACAGAACGATCAACGGGGAGCTGCTTAACAAAATAAAGATGCTTAGTTTTTCATTCAAGCCTGTGAATGCTTTCAAACTGAAAATCCAGAGTATGAACTTGCCAGGATAGACAAAGTGAATTTTAACATTTTTAAATAAGAGCTTTTTTTTTAATGAGAGTTAGAAGCTAGTTCTGTTGGGACAGTACATTCCAATTTGCCCTTAAATTTGGGAATAGTGAGTGTAGCAAAGATCCAGTGCTTGTTTCCACCCCAAGCCAGCAATGTGACAGTAAACTGGTGAGGAGGAAAACAGGAATCAGTGAGGGAAGAATTGGTGCCCCGTCACCATCTATTCTGAGCAGTCACAGCACTGGGAGATGGCCATGACGTTTCTAGATTTGTCTGTGGCTGACTTAGTTCCACAGTTCCTGCACTCAGAGCGTTTGGGTGGTGCTACTTGCTTATCTCAGGGATGTCAATTTAATCTGAGAACCCTGGGATTACTCAGTTTAATGGGCTGTGGTAGGAAAATTACTGCTTCTCAACCCTATGAAAATTTTTCAGGTGTAAACTCTGAAGGTGGTTTTGTAATAAAGGTGGTTCTGCCCTGGGTACCTGCTGATCATTGTCTTTTGAAGACTGTCATGTTAAAAAGCAAGAACTGCAAGTCTGACATGTAATCATCAAGCAAGGACTCCAAGCTCTTATCTTAAACCCTGGAAATTCAAAGAGAAGAAAGTAACAGATCTTATCTAAATTAAGAAATTATCTATCTGTAGTGTTTAAGTTGTACAGATGTCAAGTTCTAGCAAATACCAGTGCTAGTACTCTTAATTGAAACTCTTGATTCCTTGCTAATGGTAGAGTCTATAACTTGACATATAAAAAAAATCAGATTTTGAAAACCTTAATATGTTTTACTGAGTAAAGAATGTGAGGTTAAACAGGTAATAAGAGAATTGTTTGGCTGGAAAACAACCAGGCCCAACACCCCCAGGTCCTTCAGCCGCTCCTCATAACCCTTGTTCTCCAGCCCCTTCCCCAGCTCCGTTCCCTTCTCTGGACGTGCTCCAGCCCCTCAATGTCCTTCTTGGAGTGAGGGGCCCAAAACTGAACCCAGGATTCGAGGTGCAGCCTCACCAGAGCAGAGTCCAGGGGCGCAATCCCTGCCCTGCTCCTGCTGGCCACGCTTTTTCTGATACAAGCCAAGATGCCCCTGGCCTTGGCCACCTGGGCAACTGCTGGGTCATGTTCAGCTGGGTGTTGACCCACCAGGTGGAAACAAACCCAGAAAGAGAACTGCAGTTACCGAGTCCTTTTCCTACAAGTTTGATGTTTTTAAGAACTGAGAACTTGAAGTAGGAGGGCTGAGGTACCTGGTAGCGATGTCATTTCTTGTTCAGAAGCTCAAATTCAGATGCAGTTTGTTATCAGCCACAGATGACGTTTTGATCCAACGGAGAAGAAGAGCTTTAGAGGGAAGGGCTACTTCTATTTGTCCACTGAAATACATTCAAGTTTTAAAAATATCATGTGGAAGTTTTACTGAATTATATCTTCCTCTCTGAGGATTCTGTTTTAATGACTAAGAACAGAACACAAAACTTAACCCGTTCTGCTTCCCCCTCTGCTTCTTAAATTCTAGTTTTTGCTACCGATTAATGCTTTACGGTGGATTAATCTGAACTTGAAAGAGGCTCAGGCTCCTTGAGAATTCTATACCGTTCCTGACGATGTACTGGATTTCAGACTTAATATAATAGTGATAACTGGACTGAACACCAAAGTCATGCTTTCATCCTTCTGGGAGATCTGAAGTAATTGCATAAAATAAGAGGTCAGGTTAATGAGTAACTACAAAGTGAGTGTTTTGCAGGGTAGAACCCAGGCTTAGAGATGCTGTTAAGGAGGACGCTTCAATTCCTGTTAGGTTCTTGTAATTTTGCTAAGACAGGCTGCCGTGCTCCAAAGGTGGCAGACTTGCTGGAAGATGCTTAGCATCATCTATAAATAGAAAGGCCTGACTCAGCTGAGTTATCTTTATCTTTCTGGCAGACTTAGTAAGGCCAAACTGTGCTGTCCTCTGCCTGTGAGGGGGGGTTCTTCTGGCTGCTAAAACCAATTAGCTCAGTGTATGCTCCACTCTGTTCTTACCTTCCTCCAAACGGCTGTCAGGCAGCATGCGACTGATGTGCTTTCAGTTCCTCTGAACCACCAGGCCAGGCGTCAGGGTTACCACCACGATTTTAATTCCCAGAAATGTAAACGTTGACTGAAGTGCAATAGCAGCACTCGAATATGAAATAGGAATCTTGCTACAGATGGGGAAATCCAGCTCTAAATGCATTTCTCCTTGTAGCTCTGGGGAGCTCCTTCTGCTTAGAGCTTCTACAGCTTCTCTTACACCAGAAAGTGAGGAGTAGTATCTGTCAGGAATCCCTGTTACCCTCCACTCCTCCTCCCCTTAGCACTGAGGCTGAACGATGCTATTGGGGAAAGAGGATAAACAGAGTTTAAGTATTAATACACTTAAAAAAAAAAAAGGATAAACTATATTCCAGTTGCATTGCTCATTGTTTTCAGTTCCAAAGATGCAATAAGGTCTGTTAAGAGTGGCCAGTATTCTTCCTGGCACAGTTCTTTGCTGCTGGTGGGGAGGGTTTCAAAGTAGCCTGGTACATCTAGGATTTCATACAGACCACGTACAAATCAAGAGAATCTAGAAAAACACCTTTTTCTCCTCAGAGACAAAGTTGATATATTTAAAGATGATGATTTTTTAAAGCGTGAGTGCCTTAAACATGCTGAAGTGTTCCGGTTACCTAATTAGGGTTTAAAGGAATTATTGCTTGTGAAAGCCAGCAGGTGATTTCCTTTTAAACAGCTAATTCGAAACAAGATAAGAAGCTGTGGCTTCCCCCTTCCCAAGCTGTGATAAAGGAGACATCAGCCTATGGCACCATTTAATGACTTGCTAAATAGAGGCAGCTCTGCCACATTCATGTAGGGCATATTGATTTAGGGAAGTTCTAGCTAAGCTAGCACTGAAATTCAGAAGGGAATAGGGGAGGGCTGTCCCAGTGCTTCCCAGCAGTAAAGACTGATGTGTCTTCACATCCTCTGCCTCCATAAAGGAGCTCTTCACACTGGGAAGCCTCAAAACACCCACCCTGCTGGCTTTCTATGCTTTTTGTCCCTTAGCACCACAGACATAGTTCCAGAATTGAGCTGATTTTTAACTAACTATAGTCCAAACCACTTGTTTAGGGGGAAGTTTAATTTGCTATCAATTGAAAAGAAGGTACTGCCTATGAAAAAAAACCAACAGCATCATGTACCTGCAAGGATCAGCCCCCCAGGACACAGGTTTGCTTTAATATGCACAGTTCCACCTTTTATTCCAAAAAACTTGCTAACTTAATACAATTCAGATTAGGATTTCAATATCGAAGGGCTCTGCTTTTGCAATGGCTAAAGTGCAGTAGCAGCACTGGGGAATGGCTTTAAATTGGAAGGGGGAAGATGTAGATTTGACATTAGGAAGAAATTCTTCACTATGAGAGTGGGGAGGCCCTGGCCCAGGCTGCCCAGGGAAGCTGTGGCTGCCCCATCCCTGGAGGTGTTCAAGGCCAGGCTGGATGAGGCTTGGAGCCCCTGATCCAGTGGGAGGTGTCCCTGCCCATGGCAGGGGTGGGACTGGATGGGCTTTGAGGTCCCTTCCAACCCAAACTATTCCATGATTCCATCATTTCCATGTGCTTGCAATAATTTTTGTAGTCTAGTATCTAATAAACGCTTACGTTAACTTTAGTACAGAGATGCTGTTTCTGAGAGGTACGCACAGTGGCTGGGCTCAGGAGAGCATCCGTGACCATTATTTAAACAGGGAAAATTCAGAAGCACTCCTGCTTTATTTGCATTTTGCAAAACAGCAGGACCCCGCAGCTGCACGTTCGTCATTCTTCCCACACACAGCTCAAGACTGTTTTGTTCCACACTTCTGAAAATTCACACTGTGCAACCCTTCATCTTATAAAATGTACTTCTGGTTTTGCACTTTCTTATTATATGTTGAAACCACATTTATAGTAAACAGCATTTCTGCATCTCTTCACCAAGAAAGCCTGGAAGATGTTTTTGATAACAGAAACTGTACTGTTGGTGACAGATAGCTGTTATTTCCATATCCACTAGCAAGGCAGACAACGAGGTCTTTTATAAAATTAAAATTCTGATGTTGTATTTCCCCCCTTCCAGTTATTTTTAAAGCCATGCTCTATGCAGAGTACGAGAAATACTTTGGATGCATATGAGTTAAGACTGTTCTCCCCAGCACTCCTCTCCTTCAAGTTTTGTTCCAGAAGGGTTTTTAAATGAAGCAAGCCCTCAGTGCTGGGTAGCACTATAGCAAAGATATATTTCAGCTTCAACATTTCCAAACAGGAAGAAACAAAGAAAACATTTGACATCTCAAAGCGTGCTTCACAGGTCAATAATGAAAGACAAGATCATGCAAGCTTCTCAGTTGCAAAGCTTAAGTTACGAATATTACACAGTGTTCTCAAATCCACTTTCCAATAAACTTGTTTGTACATCATAAAAAGTATCATACACGCAGAAACCAAATCCCACATCCTCCCCAGCCAAAAAAGTGAAAAAATCTCTCATCATGAGAGAAAAAGTTGATATTTTTCTCCAGTGGAAGTGTATGTGCTTTCAATTCCATTAAGCGCCCACCCAACCACCTAAAGCAGAGCTTAGTACTGGTGAGGCAACTATCCCGTCAAGGTAACTACCCCAGAGGTACCTGCAAACACACCTAAACAATAAAAGCATGTTAAAACCTAAACTGAAATACCTGAATGCTGAAAGATTCCCTTCAGTTTTCTGCTGAGTTTAATTTCACATCAATCTGCCATCCACTTGTTAGGAGGTACCTAGGGAAGTGATTAGTAACAGCTTAGAGGTTTCGGTTTTCTACTGGGACTTCCCTGGCCTCTCTAGAAACTACCACGATCATCATTACTGCCTTCATTTCTCAGTTTGATAAGCCCCTGCTTGTTTTAGCTGCTGCCAACAAATTAAACTTAAGACACACCTAATGACCAGCTCCACCAAGAATCAGCCTCACAGCACCAGGCACACCTATCCCAGACGCTTTTCTTCAGTGTTTTCTTAAGAAAAGGTCAACATGGGAGAACAAAGCAGCACACAGAATAATAGTAGAATTGCAGTGATGAGTCAGATTAAGCTAGACTTCATACATAGGCTTTGAGCAACCCGATCCAGTGGGAGGTGTCTCTGCCCATGGTGGGGGGTGGGATTGGATGGGCTTTAAGGTCCCATCCAACCCAAACCATTCCATGATTCCATGATACTCCCCAAATGAAGAGACTGTCCTCGAACAGATCTGCTCATCTCCTGCTTTCCTACAGCTACTGTTACAGCTAGATTTTCAGCAACTACCTTTAAGTGGAATATTCCATCGCCTTCCCTCCCAAGCACTCCCCATTCCCAGCTGTCGTCTCGGGAAGCTTCCACGTCTGTCTGCAAGGCAGCTTAATGCCAAGCAAGCGCTCCTGCTAGCACGGAGGATTCCAGCAGGTGACTTCCAATGCAATGAGGACCAGACAGTTCATAACGCGGCTCTGTAGAATCACCACCGAGGCAGCGGGAAGTAAACTCACCCCTGAACTCACCCTGATGCCATTCATTAAGTCTGGAATTTAGCTTAGCAAAATGAGTTTTGAACTTCAGTTAGTCAGCTTGTTGCAGCTCCTCACTGTGCTCACAACCCTCCCAACTGCAGGATTAGACTGTCAGCCACTCCATTATTTGACAGGGCACAGTCAAGGCCGAGGCGTTCCCACCTTTGCCCTCTGCTGGGTGCTGTGGATAAAGTGATAAATTGCACTTACAGAAACAGCAGACTAAGAATTTGAGTGAATTTTGAAAGCACTCGCTTCTCCTTCAGGCACTGTAGTGGGAAGCAAAGCACAGAGTAACACTAACACACCGAGAAGGGGAAAAATACAGCTTTAAAACAAGTCTGACAACTTCCCTCACTTCATATGATGTTTTTCATACAAATCTTAGTCAGCAGCTTCTCGCTTACCATTTAAGTGAGCTCATCAAAAAAAGAACCCGCAATAACAAGACCTACTGACCCACACAAAAGAATGAGAATAACATATAGTTTTGTTGACTCAAAATGAGTAATTTTCCCCAAAAGAGACTTTCCTCTGGAAGAATAAACTCCATTCTTATACCTTTTTTTTCCCATTAAAGTGTGCTTTTTCAGATTTAAGAGTGCATATGGCTTGAGACTTACACGACTGATCCTTAATTTGCGTGTCTAATCCTACTCATCAAATTCTAAGGTCCACTCAGACATATCAGATAGAACAGCAGACAGCAAGCCACACCCATGCCTGAGGGGTGTCCAGTAACAGATCTGAGGTTGCACCCAGCAACAAGCTCTACAGCGCTCTGAAACAAGCTTGTAAACCTATGTTCCTTAACTGATTCATTAGCCTTATTCAGAAAAAAACCTCTTATCACAGAAATATAAAAGACTCCATTTGGATATACAGGTGTTGTGTTTCTATGTGTCTTTAAACTGCCAGCCTCAAGGAATTCCTAGAAAATTTAGTCCAGTGTACAGGTACCAACAGAAAAACGTAAAGACCTATACTTAACTAAAATCATAAAGACTTCTATTTACCTAAATTTAAAAAAACTAAAAAGCTTTAGCGTTGATTGCTTAAGGCAGCACCACTTAGATTCACATTTTGGGGCTACAATTAGCAAAAAGCAATATGCCTAAGTCTAAATTTAGACACTTAGCGCTGCATGATTTAGTTTAATAATAATGTCGTTTTCTGCAGGATTTAATCCCCCAAGAAATCTGTGATGGTGATCCAAGCAAAAGCTTCCTTGGGCAGGGAGGCAGAACCCCCTAAGCAGCCTAGTCATATGCAGTGATTTCTTAGAATCTAAGAGACTTAAACCTCTCAAAGAAAAAAAAAGTGGGGTGAGAAATTAAATCACAATGTTAGCAGTTTGTGAAGTGCATCTCAGTCGATTCATTTCCCTAAAAGTAGCCCAGAATGAGGTATTCGAGGTCTCTTGTCACTACCTGTCTACATATATATACAGCTTTCCAGGTTTTCCTAGAATATGGTGCGCGCAGAGGGAACGTATGAAGCACTGAGGCTGCCCAGGGAAGTGGTGGAGTCTCCATCCCTGGGGGTGTTCAAAAAGCGCGTAGATGGGGCACTTCAGGATGTAGTTTAGTAGACACAGTGGTGTTGGGCTGACAGCTGGACTCGATGATCTTAGAGGCCTTTTCCAGCCTTAGTGATGCTATGATTCTATGTGTTTTATACAATCTGAACCCTGAAAGATTAAATGGTTGAGGGCTGAAACAGGACAGTGCTCTTTCTCTGCATACCTGGTATGTTCATACTCCAGTGTTCTGATGGATCTGCATCCATTCCCTTTTACTTCTCATATTTATGATCCTCCCCTATTAATTTTTTTGTATAAGCTCATTTTAAGGATCAAACAGGAAATATTATGGTACCAAGTGTTATTAATCTTGCAGCAGTGGCTGGGCAGCTTCAGTATGGTGCATTTGCATGGTATTTGCTTGGGCGAAGATGAAGTGCTTAGCAAAAATTGCAATAAAAACCATAACAAGAACAGCGCCCAGAAAGACTCCTATAACAGTAGCATAGATGTCTGCTCCAAAGGCTGCAGGAACTTCTTCAACAAGCAAATCTTTCACAGCGTTGAACGAACCATTGTTTGGCAGTGCGTTAATACCAAGTAGATGGCACAATAAGGGGTACAAGTCTGTAGAGTTCATGGCTTCTTTGGTGGCATTCTTCCTGAAAGCAGGCCCGAAGGCCAGGAAAATCGGATGCATTTCTGGTACGATGTTGTCATATCCGTGATTACCAACTAGAAGTAGGAGATAGATAAAGGTCAATATTCTGAAGTTGCAAAATAAGCACTGAACAGTTTCCTAAGAATAGCATGAGAAAGAAAAGGAACAACCAACGTGTGTTCTTGCAGAGGTTTAGAAGAATCATTTTGATCAACAGCACAAATGTCCTAGCAAATACCAAGTCACAGAACTAGAAAAAGAAGATGCTTTAAAAAAAGAATGGAGAGCACTATTTGAAAAAGAAAAAAAAAGAAAGGTAAGCTCGCAAGGCCGTAAAAATAGTACCAATTGCACGCAATGGTACAGCCAAGTTTCCTTAATTTTCCTCAAGGAAACACTTCCAACTTTGCAACTGGACCAGATCTCTTAGAAAAACAAAACCCACGTAGAGACAGACTGTTTGACTCTGAGTAGCAGACAGACCATAAGCTCTGACTGCTTTGACACCGTGTCCAATTTTGTGCACTACTGACTTATCAACAAGGAAAAAGTTTACAGATCTCACTAGTGGCTCCACAGTGCCCCTTCCTTACAGGGGCATGGAAAACTCTGAACAAGTATATGAACACGCAGCCAAGAAAAGCCACGTGAAATGAAAGTCATCAGCTGTCAACAACTGAAAAACTTGTTTGGTCTTGCAAGTAACATTTTTGGGCTTCATAACCAGCTGCAAAGATTAAAAGGCTTTCAGTTAAAAAACTTAAGAACTTACAAAATCACAGACTGCTTTGGGTTGGAAGAGACATTTACAGGTTATCCAGTCCAGCCCCCATCCCTGCAGGAGCAGGGACATCTTTAACCAGACCAGGCTGCTCAGAGCCCCATCAAACCTGACCTTAAATGTTTCCGGGGATGGGGCCTCCACTACTTCCCCGGGCAACCTGTGCCTCTTTCTAGCAATAGAACAAGGCGACTCAATGTGTAGGCATCCACAGAAGCTGAGGACTTTCAGAAGCAGTGGCTGCCTCCTCCTTGGAGGTGTACAGGGCCAGGTTGGATGGAGC
The DNA here is from genome assembly GCF_032191515.1 of Phaenicophaeus curvirostris. Lineage (NCBI taxonomy): Eukaryota > Metazoa > Chordata > Aves > Cuculiformes > Cuculidae > Phaenicophaeus > Phaenicophaeus curvirostris. The sequence goes on along the minus strand of NC_091393.1, from coordinate 124,993,222 downwards.
CTTGAGCAGCCTGGTCCAGTGGGAGGTGTCCCTGCCCATGGCAGGGGTGGAACTGGATGATCTTTAAGGTCCCTTCCAACCCAACCCAACCCATCCTATGATTCTGTGACTCCAACCCAACCCTTCTCCAGTAAATGAACAGGAGATGATAAAGCAATGCTATTCATCCTCTGCTCAACAAGTTCAGTTACAACTCTTTTTTCGGTTTTAATTCCTCAGGAAGTGCTTGTCCGTTTGCTAGATCATGCAAGAAGACCTCAAGTATGTGGCCGCTAAAACACATGAAAGATCTTATCTCAGTAAGTTTAATTTTTAGAAGCAGCATGTCCAGTTCCCCCTCCCCTAACAGCAGGGTGCTTCCCGTCCCATCAGGAAAAGAGACAGCAATTCTACACACTCAGCTTCAGAGTCTCCCCCTTCCAGTCTTAAAAACAAATAAACTAAAAATTTACATTGAGTAAGACTGAAGGAGAAAATACCACATAGGGGCTCTGACTAGGAAGACATGGCAAAACACTGTAAGGACAGAATACTTACGTAGAAAATCATCAAACTTATTATATACAATATACCATCCTTTATCAGCTATTGCTAGGATTGGCTGAATTCTGCTGTTGTGTTTGTAATGCAATCTATCAGGAATCTGCTCCTTTTTATACACGGTCATATTGGGATGAGCATTGGCCAGGGCTTCATATACTTCATCCAGTTTGCCTTCAAACAAAGAAACAAACAGAACTTAAACACATTGATATCTTTACTGAATCCATCAGCAGTTTAACTGCAACTGAAAGCAGAGGGTTAAAACGTACTTCCTCAGAGCTGATCACAGCTGTAGGAGCCAGCAGCACGTTACAAACGTGCACAGACGTTACTGGGAGAAATCCAGAGCATCATTTACAGTACAATCACATCTGGCATCAGACCTTACAGGTTATCCCTAAGCAGTAAGTGCCTTGCTAATTTTAGGAAAAACACTCATTTTACAGCTATCAGAATACAAGCTTTCACAAGAACCAGTCAGGAGGCATTCGGTTATGTTGGTGGAAAAGAAACCTAGAACAATGTAAAGCTTGAAATCAAGAAGACAGCTTGAAATCAAGATAGCTCCTAAAACTATTCATGTGGAAATTTGTGCATTAAGGCCATATTCCGCCTTTCCAACAGCTTGTTTGCTGCCATGCACCATCTAACACCATAGCGTGAGCAAGTAACTGCCTAGGGATAAGCAAAACCAGCTCGTGCTCATCTTTCAGCAGAAGCCCCCAAGTCACAGCCCAGATGCCACCAACACATTAGGAGGTGGGCAAAGACTTCAGAGGCTTCAACAGCAAAATGCACAGACAAACATACAGAGGGACAGATTGAACTGGAAGAGGAAGATGGTACTTTTGGTCTAGAACTGTCAGCCACTGCTAACAGCACTACCTACTCCTTTCTCTACTCTTCTACTGCATAGAGAGTGAAACCCCTCAGGAGCTTTACTAACACTACCAAATAAATAGGCATTTCCCACCCACAGTTTTTGATTTGCTTATTTCTAGTTTCTGAGCTTTTCTTTCCAGTAAAAGTGACTCAATAGTCCAACAGCTGAGTTCACAGCTCGTCTCCGCAGGCCAGTTTCAGTTCCACAAGGTCTGAAGCTCAGGTGGAGGATGTCTACATTTTCTTTATGGCTAATACTGACATTTTCAGCAGATGAGTGGGGTTTAAGCACATCCTGTCAGTTTGACTTGTCATTTCTGGCCAGCATTACCTTCCCAGCTAGCTAAAGTTTACTTTTACAACTCCTTTATGTGGTAATAAGAATGTCGTGCTCAACCATGTTTGTCTCCATTAGGATGGAGCTCCCAAAGTCAGCTCTTTATCACCACTGAGAAATGGCACCCAGATGTGAGCACCAGAATGTGCTCAGGCAGCAAATGATCTCAGTTCAGACACACTAACATTTTATTCTGGAGTATTCTTCGAACAAAATATAACAAGAGACATTTGTTTACATGTTTAAAGCCATTAAAGTCTGCAAAATACTCTCCCAGCTGGGGCACTAAATTAAAGTGCTACCCATGAGTGATGCAAATGTCGCAGCAATCTTAAAAGACGCCTTTTCAGAAGGTTGCCTTAAAACTCTACTTCCAAATAAGCACCGCTACCCACACAAAAAATGCTATATTCCAGGTTAACATATTTACACCAAGTAAGTCACAGCTTTTGACAATCAAAATAAAGAGCAGCACCTCTGCATCACTGACACTAAACACACATTTGACAAGCAGCCCTCCAATGTCTGCAACCAGACATCAGATTTTGTTCACCACAGTATTCTTGCACATCATTTTCACAATAAAATGTTATGAACATTACTGGGTGGCTGTTCAACGCGATGAGGCAAGAAAACTCAAGTGAATTACAATAGCTGGCAGCTAATCAAATAGCCAATACAGGCTTTCCTTTTATCTAAGATCCCCATCTGGTTTCATTTTACTGTTTGAGTTGGAAATCTAATTCTTCCACTGTGGCTTTAGCACCTTGATGAAAGGCAAGATATGTGACATTAAGTTGTTACCTATCTAGAATGCCACTCATCCTTGATAATGCTGTTAGATTATCTTACTTCTCATAAGGACTAAAGGATATTTGGCAATATTAGTCAACAACTGGCAGATCTGCTTACTTTTTGTTTCAGAAAGTTGATCCAGGCTTTTCATAGAGCTAGCAAAAGGAACAAAGAAGTGATCCTGCGAGTACTCCTTGCTTAGGGCTGATGTCCTACCACTTCAGTTAAAGAGTCTATAAAGTTTTGATACTAAACCACTTCTTTCAGAGAATTTTAGTTATAGCTCCTACCTTCTTTTGGCAAAATAGTTACTGCAGGAGAATGGTCGATGATGGTATAGAGCTCTCTATTCACATACCGATCGAGCTCAATGAGCCTTTCCGAGGAGCACTGTAACATTCCGTGATCGCTTGTGACTATGACATTTATCACATCCCACAGCTTCGCTTTCTTCAGTTCAGACATAAGGTATCCCAGCTTTTTGTCAACATCACCAATTATCGGTCCCATCAGTGGGTTTTCTGGGCCCAAAATGTGGCCCATCTCATCAGGCTGTTCCCAATAGAGGAGACCAAAGTTTATAGGTTCTTCTGATGTAAACCAGTCAATAAGCCTAGCGACTCTGTCTTCAAAGGAAACAGATACACTGTAGGGCATATAATACGTAGGAAAGACTCCGTGTATTTTCACATCTGTTCCAGGCCACATTGCTGCTCCAGTTTTATGTCCTTCCCTCTGGTTCGTTATCCATATTGGGGTGGCTTCTTCCCAGAACTTGGAGTTGTAAATATCCATGGTGCTCATGGAGAAAGTTTCATTCAGAATAGGATCATACATCTCATTAGCAACTATCCCATGGCTTTCTGCGTAAAGCCCAGTCACCATCGTGTAATGATTAGGATACGTTACTGTTAGGAACACGTTAGTGACCTGTTTGACGTGAACACCATTCTCCATGGCATGGTGGAAATTAGGAGTTGGGACTTTATAGATGTAATCCCACCGGAATCCATCAAAAGATACCAGCAACACTCGGGACTGGGCTGGCTGGAGAGACAGAGCACTGGGGAGACATGGTAAGAGAATTGCCAGGACTTTCCAGTAAGAGTTCATGGCTGTTCTGGCAGGTATCCTTCCCCTCTTCTGAGGCAACATGGCACCTGTTGAGCAGAGACAGATGTGTTTGTGTTAACCTCTTTGTCAAAGTCATAACTTAGTGTTAAGAATTCGAAGCTAAAAGATTCCTTAGGTGCTTATACAACTTGCATGAACATCGGTTTCCCAACGCTTCATCTCCAACCTGATCACAGCTCCCCTACATGTGGGAGTTCTTACTGATTAACCAATTCTAACGCTCACAACCAAAGGTCACTTCTAGTGCACAGGCAGCTTTACAAACAAGAATATATACAAGTTAGAGTGTAATTTAAATTCTCCTAACTAAACACTTCGGTCTCTGAATGGATTTGAAAGAAGCAGTTGAAAAATTTGGTGGTATTTCCAGTGGCTTGTAACCGTACATACACACAAACTGCACCGTTTGTCCTTTCCAGCCAAATACCACTGCTACCTGAGTGCAACCAGCACGAAGTACCCAAAACCAAGAAACAGGATGCAAACCCTGCCCACGAGCTGCATGAGAGGGTGACCCATTAGACTCTGTACCCTAAAACATTTGAAAGATAGAATCGCTAGGTTGGAAAAGGCCTTTAATATCATCGAGTTCAACCATATCTGTCCTCTACTAAACCAGATCCCCAAGCACCTCATCTACCCAGCTTTTAAACCCCTCCAGGGAAGGGGACTCCACTACCTCCCTGCTCGCTAGATAAAAACTTAGCACTGAACCTGATTATGTGAGTCAGGACTATTCCCAGCTACGACTGGCATTCCTTGTCTATAGCAAGAGATGACACGGAACTTTGTATTGGGCTGCACTCCCCTGCCCCAATTTCCCTTCCCAAACACTTCCTTGTTCAAAACTCAGTTACCCAACTCAAAGTTAAGTTCCCTGTATGAACACTCACACGGGATTTTCCTGTCTGCAATTGACCTAAAATCCCATGCTATTATTGCCCACTTCTTGCGCAACAACATCATTTGAGCAGTAGACGAGACACTGTTCAATCCAGCCCTGCCTGTGGACTGCACGATACTTAACACAATTCCCTTTTTTTTTAATAAATAAAGGTTTTTCCAAGGCTCTCTTATACTCGTCTTCACTGAACATACTGTGAGCACACATTCATGGACCAGGCCCTCTCCAAACACTCAGCCCCAAACTCTATTTCTCCTTTAGTTGCGTATCTTTAACAAATAAAGGGGTTTCTAAGTCTCTCCTGATCTGGTCTTCAGTGGGCTGAGCACACATTTATGGACCAGGCTCTCCCCAGACATTCTGTGCACACCCCCTGACCTGGGTCCCCTCACCCACTCAAACACCACAACCAAATTAACTGCTTTAATTGCGTATTTCTAACAAATAAAGGTTTTTACCAAGTCTCTCCCCTACTGGTTTCATGGGACATACTGTGAGCTCACATTCATAGACAAGGGTCTCCCAGACACCCAGCCCCACACTCTATTTCTCCAGTAATTCTGCATTTTTAACAAATAAAGGGGTTTTTGAAGGCTCTCCTGTACTGGTATCACTGGACACACTCTGAGCACACCTTTATGGACCCAGCTCTCCCCACATAATCACCTCCACACTCTATTTCTCCTTTAACTACATATTTTTAACAAATAAAGGGGCTTCCAAGTCTCTCCTGGTCTGATCTTCACCGTACATGGTCTGAGCACGCATTCACAGACCAGGCTCTCCCCAGACACGCTGTGCTCACCCCCTGACCTGGGTGCCCTCAGCCACTCAAACACCACACCCAAATTAACTGCTTTAATTGCGTATTTCTAACAAATAAAGGGTTTTTCAAGGCTCTTCTGTACTGGTCTTCACCAGACTCACCCTGTGCACACTCCCTGACCCAACTCAGCCCAAACACTCAGCCTCACAGTCAATTTCTCCATTAATTGTGTATCTTGAACAAATAAAGGGGTTTCCAAGTCTCTCCTGGTCTGGTCTTCACTGTACATGGTCTGAGCACACATTCACAGACCAGTCTCTCCCCAGACACGCTGTGCACACCCCTTGACCTCCATCCCCTCAGCCGCTCAAACACCACACCCAATTACTCCTTTAATTGCATATTTTTAACAAAAAAGAGGTTTTCCCAAGTCTCTCCTGTAGTGGCTTCTGTGGACACACTCTGAGCACACATTTTTGGACCCAGCTCTCCCCACACACTCAGCCCCACACTCTGTTTCTCCATTTACACTGTATTTTTACAAACATAGGGTTTCCCAAGGCTCTCCTGTACTGGTCTCCCTGGATGTACTCTGAGCACACCTTTAGGACCAGGCACTCCCCACACACTCAGCCCCACACTCTATTTCTCCATTAATTATGTATTTTTAACAAATAAAGGGTTTTTCAAGGCTCTCCCGTGCTGGTTTCCCTGGACACACTCTACGCACACATTTACGGACCCGGCTCTCCCCACACAATCACCTCCACACTCCATTTCTCCTTTAACTACATATTTTTAACAAATAAAGGGGCTTCCAAGTCTCTCCCGTACTGGTCTCCCTGGACTCACTCTGAGCACCCCTTTAAGACCCATCTCTGCTCACGAACTCAGCCCCACACTCAATTTCTCCATTAATTGTTTATATCTAACAAATAAAGGGTTTTTTTAAAGGCTCTCTTTTACTGGTATCCCTCGATGTACTCTGAGCACACCTTTAGCACCCGGCTCTCCCCACACACTCAGCCCCACACTCTATTTCTCCAGCAATTCTGTATTTTTAACAAATAAAGGGTTTTATGACGGCTCTCTTGTACCGGTCTCCCTGGATGTACTCTGAGCACCCCTTTAGGACCCGGCTCTCCCCACACACTCAGCCCCACACTCTATTTCTCCATTAATTATGTATTTTTAACAAATAAAGGGTTTTTCAAGGCTCTCCTGTACTGGTTTCCCTGGACACACTCTAAGCACACATTTACGGACCCGGCTCTCCCCACACAATCACCTCCACACTCCATTTCTCCTTTAACTACATATTTTTAACAAATAAAGGGGCTTCCAAGTCTCTCCCGTACTGGTCTCCCTGGACTCACTCTGAGCACCCCTTTAGGACCCGGCTCTCCCCACACGCTCGGCCCCAACACTCAATTCCTCCCTTAAACCTGTATTTCTTAACAAATAACGCGTTTCCCAAGCCTCCCCTGTGCCGGTCTCCCCGGGCACCCCCTGAACCGGCTCTCCCCGCACCCGATTTCTCCTTGAAGAGCGTCTGAAGGGCTTGTCCCCCTCTCCTGACCCCGGGCCCCACCCCTACCTTCCCTCAGGGGCCCCGAGCCGCCCCGGTTACCAGCAGCGACCCCGGCGCGTGCGGAGCGGCCCCGGCGCGCGCCGCGCGGACACGCCCCCTCGGGGGAGGGGGGCCGCGGGGATTGGCCGGCGGGGCTGTCAATCACCCTAAGGCCACACCCACCGGCCGCGAGCCGCGCCCGCCCCGCCCCGCCCAGCCGCGCGGGGATTGGCCAGAGGAGCTGTCAATCAGCCAATCGGCGCGCGTGGGTAACGCCCTCCCCGCCAGGCCCCGCCCACCACAGGCCCCGCCCACTTCGGGGTCGAGGTGCGGGGTGGAGGGTGATGGGGACGCTGGGTGTGTTCAGCCTGGAGAAGAGGAGAATGAGGGGAGACCTCATCCCAGGTCACTGCTTCCTCACACGGGGAGGAGGAGGAGCAGGCGCTGAGCTCTCCTCTCTGGTGACCAGGGACAGGACCCAAGGGAATGGCAGCAAGATGCACCAAGGGAGGGTTAGGCTGGACATTAGGAGAAGGTTCTTCCCTCAGAGGGTGGTGGAGCCCTGGAACAGCTCCCAGGGAAGCAGTCACGGTGCTGAGCCTGACAATATTCCAGAAGCGTTTAGAAAACGCCTCCAGCCTCACGGTGTGAATGTTGGGGTGTGCTGTGCCGGGACAGGAGCTGGACTGGGTGAGCCTTGTGGGTCCCTTCCAACTCAGGGCATGCTGCGATTCTGCCTCCCACAGCGTTCCCCTGGAGCAGACGGCAGCTCGGGGCTTGGACAGGTGTGGTCTGTGCTGGGTAAAAACTTGCTGGATGGCCGAGCCCGAAGGGTTAAAGTGAACGGAGCTCAGTCCAGCTGGAAGCCGGTCAGATCTCCAGAGGGGTTCAAGGCCAGGCTGGATGGGGCTTGGAGCCCCTGATCCATTGGGAGGTGTCCCTGCCCATGGCAGGGAGTGGAATTGGATGAGCTTTGAGGTCCCTTCCGACCCAAACCAGTCTATGAAACCATCCTCCCCCTCACCCCAGCTCCAAGAACTGTAGTAGGGAACAAGGCTCTTCGAAGGCTCTTCTGAGGTTTAACAAGGCCAAATGCAGGATCCTGCACTTGGGGCACAACAACCCTGTGCAGTGCTACAGACTAGGAGAAGTCTGTCTAGAAAGCTGCCTGGAGGAGAGGGACCTGGGGGTGTTGGTTGACAGCAGCTGAACATGAGCCAGCAGTGGCCCAGGTGGCCAAGAAGGCCAATGGCATCTTGGCTTGGAGCAGAAACAGTGTGACCAGCAGGTTCATGGAGGTTATTCTCCCTCTGTACTCGGCACTGGTGAGACCGCTCCTCGAATCCTGTGTTCAGTTCTGGGCCCCTCACCACAAGAAGGATGTTGAGGCTCTGGAGCGAGTCCAGAGAAGAGCAACAAAGCTGGTGAGGGGGCTGGAGAGCAGGTCTTACGAGGAGCAGCTGAGAGAGCTGGGGGTGTTTAGCCTGGAGAAGAGGAGGCTGAGGGGAGACCTCATTGCTCTCTCCAACCACCTGAAAGGAGGTTGTGGAGAGGAGGGAGCTGGGCTCTTCTCCCAAGGGACAGGGGACAGGACAAGAGGGAATGGCCTCAAGCTCCGCCAGGGGAGGTTTAGGCTGGACATTAGGAAAAAATTTTTCACAGAAAGGGTCATTGGCACTGGCAGAGGCTGCCCAGGGAGGGGGTTGAGTCACCTTCCCTGGAGGGGTTTAAGGGACGGGTGGACGAGGTGCTGAGGGACATGGTTTAGTGTTTGATAGGAATGGTTGGACTCGATGATCCGGTGGGTCTCTTCCAACCTGGTTATTCTGTGATTCTATGAATTCTCTTAATGTCTCTTTTTTTCTCCTTCAGTTCTGCTGTTCTGTTAGAGACTGAGACTAGCACAAAACTGAAGATACATATTGCTGCTGCAGTCGTTTGAAACTGTATGGATGTGGCTTTTGTACAAAGCAAAGTGAACTCAACCACACCTGCAGCATGAAGTTCATCATCTGATTCCTCACAGGCACCAACACCAGAAAAATTGAAGAAGGGAATAAAAAGAAACAAGCTGTTATCAAATCATACCTGCTTGTGCTGAAATCTCTGCTTGGGTGCCCTTCAACTTACACTCATTAATTTGGAAAAATAGTCCTCACATTTGCTGTTTGTTCAGCTTGAATTTTGAATTTTTTGAATTTGTTTGGCCTTTCGTCACTCAGATCCCAAGGTCTGGGGAACTGCCCCCTCCTGCAGTGGCTGGGATGGGTCACTAGATGGTACAGGTGTATATGGATTTAAGGCACTGTTCTGAATAGCTAGAAATGATAATATTTGTCTTGGGCGTCTGAAATGGCCCAGCTGTTTATTACAAACTGAAGGTCACCGAGGTGCTGGAGCATGTGCGGAGAAGGGCAGTGAAGCTGGTGAACATCCTGGAGCAAAAGTCTTATGAGGAGCAGCTGAGGGAGCTGGGGTTGTTTAGCCTGGAGAAAAGGAGCCTGAGGGGAGACCTCATTGCTCTCTACAACAGGTGGTGTTGGGCTGACAGTTGGATTGATTATCTGAGACGTCTTTTCCAACCTTAGTGAACCTATGAAAACAAAGCACGGACAAGGAGTTTGCTAATTCCACCAAAATGTTTAATACCGTAATAGATTTTCACTGAATTACAGAGCTAATGTGAATATTTGTACAAAATATGTGGTTAAAAATAGTATTGATTTATAATATATACAGATATGTCACATCTGTGTCAGAAATGCAGACACTCGACTTAAAACATGAGTAATGCTTTTAGATCTACAACAACATACATGAAATATTTCTGCAGCTACCCACAGCAGGACAACTTTGCCAAACTGACATTGAAGGATCCGTCAGTCACTACAGGTGACGTTCTTTTCTGAACAAGAACTCTGCGCTAAAATGGATTCAAAACATTTACCTTCATTAACCGAACGGCGAAGAGAAGACATCTGTGTGACGCTAACGTAGACACAACTTTCTCGTACGAGATTCATGATCCATTACAGTAATCGGTTAAAACAAGGCTGATTTACTGGTGTATGATAATAGAGTTTAATCCTTTCTGCTGGATACTCTTACTGAGGTGGGCAAGGAAGCCCCTGACTTGGGAACACCAAAGGAGCCCTTCTTAATCAGCTCTCAGTTACATGGATTTAAATCTTGAAGTCTGTCTTAAGGTCCTGAATATCTTAATTTTTCACTAACCTGGAGGCTGCTCAGCACTTCACAGCTTTCCCAGCCTTACTCCAGCAAGATTCTCACTAACAAACATCCCAGATTCTAAGCTTTGTAGCCACTCCAACAGTACAGGGTCTGGATGATCTTTAAGGTCCCTTCCAACTCAAACCATCCTATGATTCTACACCCTATGGTTAAAAGACTCCACGGACGACTCTCACTGTAGCCTCAGAGTCTCTGCGTAGCAACTGAATAAATGGAGAAAAGAGGAGACAAATTAAGGCTATTCGTTAATGCTTCCTGAGCATTCGGAGCTCTTGCCTTTCCATCGGGAGTGCTGCTGCTCTTCTATCTCTAACGATGCAAGTTTCCCTCCTCTCCAAGCCAAAAGGAAATGTACTCGACACTTCCAATAGACATGTGGGAAAGAGCTTTTACAGCACAGTAAAAATTTGAGACCTTTTGGGACACGGAGCTCTCTGCCGTTCACCACTGAGGCCGTCAAGCTGATTTCCAGGTATCCAGTGCCAAGCCGGATGGAAGAGCCACCATCAGCATGTTGGTAATGAGACATTTCAATCGGATCAGATGGAGAACCCGACTGTAGTTGGGGAAAGCTCATTTGTTGCTCAACAGTGAAGAATAAACCGGTGCATGTTACCTCTAAAAGATGACTGTTGCGGCTTTTTCTGATCAAAACACAGAGGTTAAGACCTGTCTTTTGAAAAGGAATCAGTGAACTCCACAGCTTACATTTCCAAGACTTCTTAAGCAGATCTCATTTTCAGAATCATGAACAATCACCCTTTGAGAAAGTTATGACTTTTATGCCAGGCACCCAGGGGAAAAAAAAAGAAATAAAGTCATTTTTTTAGATCTGAGTGATCGAAGAGAAGAATTTTGCAAGACAGGTAATCAGCAAACTCATCTGCTGGTTTCCAGTCTTTTGCAAGATCCAGTACAAAGTGATGCAAGAGACTACAAACAGTTAGTTTCAAATATTGTAATAATCCATGTCAATAGAATGTTTTCCCCAGCCTGGATGGGAGCTGGAGGCACTCATTCCCACTGTTTCTATCCTTTATTACGAAGGCAGAGTCAGCACCATTGTCAGGGAGGTGCTTTTGCTCCCCAGGGACTGCCCTGTATGCTTTTCAAGTACACCTCACCAAACCCACAGCAAACCAAGCTCTCCTGGCTCTGTGAAACTACAGCAGTTCACAATGGATCACGGAATGCGCTACCAATAAGAGGGCTGCCTTCTCCCTGCGAATTCCTATGGAAATGGAGCGTGACCTAGCTCACACATATAAGCATTTTCAGTTCTACCAGTTAAGAGCACAGTGGCGTGCTCCACACTGGTCAGTTTATTAATCCATTTTAAGTCTTTAAATGTTGCTTTTCCCAATGCCAACGCAAGCAGAACACAAAAATATTGTTTGCCATATTTATTTTTTAAACTAAGCTCTGAATTACACAAGTGTCAAGGTGAGGAATTAGCCGATAGCCTTTGAATACTCCTATAAAATGTGACAAAATAGAGTATCTCGGAAGTACGTACAAGACAATGATAATGCTGAGGAGATCTGTCACCCTGCTCAGACTGGAATCGAGCCTGGCGTTCAGTCCCTTACTCTGCTGAATGGGAGGGAGGGAGGAAAAAAGACGAAAATAAAACCTACCCATCCCTCCCACTCAGTTTATGATCAAATAAATGATAAACTATTTATCCATGGGGCATGTTTTTATAGCATCACGGAATGGTTTGGGTTGGGAGGGACCTCAAAGCCCATCCAGTCCCACCCCTGCCATGGGCAGGGACACCTCCCATGGGACCAGGCTGCTCAGTGCCCCATAATATAAAGCACTTCACAGGAACTGTCTGTAGTCTTTGTCAAGTTGAGGGAAGGATGCTCTTGCCATGTTTTCTTGCTGAAAACAGTGTATTTGAGCACACATGTCTAAGCTGGGAAGGGAGGACTTTGTACAACCTTGTCTTGATTGAAGGATTAGGGCCACAGAATTTTTTTTTTGTTCTTTTCTTCCAAAATACCCTTCCTCCGTGCATCGTCAATGTTTTACGTGCTTTTAACTGTACCTCAGAAGTCGTTGAAGTTTTGGTTTTGTATCTGAGGGGGTCAGAAAGGACAAGCAGGCAGCGGAACAGAAACAGCGCCTGTACTCCCTTGATCTCCTCCCTTCATTTCCAAGCAGCAGCAGGAACAAGGTCCACTCAGCAGAGGGCTCCAGGGCATCATTGTTCGCAGGCTGCTGCTTTGGAAAGGAAATTAAAGGACGTTTTCTCTGTCACTGTGCATCAGAAGCTGCCATGTAACACAAAGATTTCATTCCTATTTATAGCAGTACTACACGAGAGAATCTACTTTAGCGCTGCGGACACCCTAGGAAAAGAGCAAGCCAGAGGGACAGAGCTCACAAAAAAAAACTCCATGGAAGTAGACGGGGCTCTGTCATTAATCACCGAGTCGAAGAGGGCAGTGGCTCTTCCAGAGGGGCATTTTATGAAATACGCCTTTCTTCTGTGCCAGGGAAGAACCAGCCCTTACCAAAACACCAGGTGTTTCTTTAAGAGTCACAGATGCTTTCACGAGAGGAACTTAATTCCATAATACTTGAAACATTTTTCTCTGTTGACCCTGTATTGTCCTATAAAGGTGATGCAGAAGCTTTTACCATGGCTACAAGCGGCTTCTCTCGTGTTTTTTTCCAGTTTGTAGCTGTTTCCATTTCTGTGCTTTAACTGGTGAGCCACATCCCACTCCCTCCTGGGTGTGCTATGTAGTTTTATAAAGACAATGGGTATTGAATGGGGCCTGGTTTTAAATCTGTGAAAACGCACTTTGAGGAAAGAACATTTAAGACTTAACACTTTAATTTGCAGTATAATTTTACAACATTTGAGGCCAAAGTCCATAGATCAGAACCAAGTCTCTCCAAAGTTTGAGTCCATGGATCCAAGGACTAGATTTGGCCTCCAACACTGCTGCATGTAAAAAAAAATCCAGAGGGTGCAATTAGACTGGAGATCATCTCTGACAGCTCACATCAGCTGAGGACGTGGCTGGTAATTTCTTCCGTACAGCATATACAATAAAAGATCATAGGCATTTGAATCTTGCTCTCCCTATTTATATATCGGTCTAAATCCCATGGACTTTAGTGTTCTCTATGTTCTCCAACAGACAGTGCTGTTACTCCTGAAACAGTGTAGATGCCTCTGGTGGCGTTTCCAACGGGAACATCAGCCTGGGGGGGCCCTGGCCCAGGTTGCCCAGGGAAGCTGTGGCTGCCCCATCCCTGGAGGGGTTCCAGGCCAGGTTGGATGGGGCTTGGAGAAGCCTGATCCAGTGGGAGGTGTCCCTGCCCATGGCAGGGGTGGAACTGGATGGGCTTTGAGGTTCCTTCCAACCCAAACCATTCTATGATTCTACGATCCTTACAGACCTAGGGCAGTGAGTGACTCATTATCTTTATTTAAACCAATCCTAAATGCATCACTGAAGAAACCTCTAAGGAGCTACTTTAAGACAACGTCACAGATATCATGAGGATACTAAAGCCCCATTTTATGATCAATCTCTGCCATATTTAATGCGTTTCTATTAGTGTCGCCCACACACGATTACGTCCATAATGCAGTAAAAGTATCACATTATAGATAGATGCTAAGTAAAGCACTACACCTCAAGAGAAATATTATGGGGCTGTGGTGGTGAGAGAATGAACTACGCGAGAATGGTGAAGTCCTCATTCTTAGAACATCCTCACCATGAATATCGAGAATGGCAGCTCTGTCTTCACCAACAACTCAACAGGCTTTTCTTCCTGGAAGCACCGCAGAGCTCTGCTGGAGCTCGTAGCCTCACTGTTAACCAAGGGTGGAGTGGAACCCTCCCTCAGGAACCACGTCATTAGGTTTTATGACAGAAGGTCTTGATTACGGAACCTAAGATGACTTCTCGGATCCTAGAATGAGCTTCCAAGATGTATTTACTTATTTTAACTCATAAAGGATTTTATGAGTTGTGGAATCTCACTGTGCCACTTTACAGTCACTTTGGGGAGTCCAGCTGCAGCTAATTCGCTTCAAAACCCCACCGCATCTTACACACACGCTCAGTTTTCTGCAGTATTAATTTCAGTGGAACTACTCTTGTGCATAAATTAAGCGCATGCTTAAATATATGCAAAATCTGAGCTCAAATGTCTAGAAAACATGTTCTCAAAATGACAAGTACGCATAAAAAAAAAAAATCATCACGGAAGGTCTGCCAGACAGGGAATCCCAAGTCTGTCTGCTCTCAGCCGCGATGACAACACAGAACAAGTTTTGTAACCCAGTATACATTGCGAGTGAAAGAAACATGCAGGACAGAGTGAAAAAGGGGGATTCAATTGCATGCAGTCTAATTTCACGTGTGTAGTTATGGTCCTGTCTTCTTTGGCCTAAAAAAAAAAATAAAAGAAAACCAACAAAAGAACACCAACTAACCTCTCCTCGCCTCCACAAACCCAAACTGCATACAGCTCAAGAAGGGCTTTAAAGCACAGGATACGGGGAGGGAAAAGGTCTGACTATTTGGGATGTACAATAAGTGCTATCATTTTTAGGGCTATTCAACACACCACTAGGAAAAGCATTCAGCCAGTCCTTCCCAGAACTTACAGCTATGACAGAGAGCAACGAATCCCATCTTAAATGAGCAGTCAGCTCCTCTTTCTTCCTTACACTCACAGAGAAGAACCGCTCATACCTTTATGAGAGATAAAATGACAGTCACTGTTGATATTCTTGCTCCCTTCTCCTTTAGAGAGACAGAAAGACCCCAGACCCTCCAGCAAGCCGCTGCCTTCTCCCCTCAGCCCAGAGAGCTCGGTCTCATATCCCTGCCACCACCAAAGCCCAGCAGACTCCACAGCTCTTGGTGGAACAGGGTGGTTTTCTACTGTTCCTAAAAATGCTGCAAAGACAGTATTCCTTACAGAAAATTCCAGGGGCATGAAAAGGCCAGCAGATTAAAAACCACACACAACACCCCCTTAAAAAAAGAAAAGAGGAGAAGACTGAGGTCTGCTGGGGAACCGAGGAGGGGAGAGGAGCAGGCTGCTTGATGAAGGGCACTAGCAAGTATTTAGGGAGTTTGAATATCAAGCTTGATGCTGCCCTAATTGCCCCCCTAAACGATCTCTCTGGTTGTGGTGTTTCAGCATGCAAATTATAGCTGTCAAAACATCCTCAGACTGAAACCTTCCCTTCTTTCTTTAGTCTTGATTGGTCCTTTCCAGAAAAAGCTATTAGTTGGTGTGTGATATGGTTACATATGCAAAGATCTTTTTCCTAGCCCTTTTATTACATAGGTTGATTACTGAGAAGGGATTGCAATGATTTTAAATGTCCTGGTGCTCAATAGGCAATGGCTGCCTTCAACAAAACAAAGCAAACAAAACCCAAGAGCTGTGCCGGAGGAGAGAAGCGCTGCTTCTGCCGGAGAGGCTCAGTTAGATACAGAAGGCGGCAGACCAGGACGCCGAGTTTGAATGATTTTGGGCTTTGGAGAATTCTTTGGGTCCTCGTCGTCTTCCATGTCACTGTCGCAGACGTGCACTACCACGCTGGGAGTGGACTCTGTTCCTGCGTGCAGCTCGTATTTCTCTCCTGGAAGCAGAGGAAAAATAGCTCGATCAAAAGGGTCCTGTGTCCAGTTCTGGAATTCCCAAGCTAAGAAGGATGCGGAACTGTTGGAATGGGTCCAGAGGAGGCCACAAAGATGATGCGAGGGCTGGAGCACCTCTGCTATGAGAGAGCTGAGGTTGTTCAGCCTGGAGAAGAGAAGGCTCTGGGGAGACCTTAGAGCAGCTCCCAGTACCTGAAGGGGCTCCAGGAAAGCTGGGGAGGGACTTTTCCCAAGAGCATGGAGTGATAGCATGAGGGGGAATGGCTTTAAATTGGAAGGGGGAAGATTTAGATTAGACATCAAGAAGAAATTCTTCATGCTGAGGGTGATGAGGCCCTGGCCCAGGTTGCCCAGGGAAGCTGTGGCTGCCCCATCCCTGGAGGGGTTCAAGGCCAGGTTGGATGAGGCTTGGAGCCCCTGGTCCAGTGGGAGGTGTCCCTGCCCATGGCAGGGGTGGGACTGGATGGGCTTTAAGGTCCCTTCCAGCCTAAACCATTCTATGATTCCATGAAATACTGGTCAGCAAGGAACCTCGAGACTTCATCTTCCTCACTCTGAGGATTCTGCAGGCAACACGCAGTGGTTCTGGAGTAACATTATGAAAAAGAATCCAAGCTACCACATGTACGTGTGGTCACTGTAAGCCTATTTTAATTTCACTGTGGCTTGTGGGTCTTGAGGATAAGCAATAGTCTAAAGGGTTGATCCAGAACGGTTTCTAGTTCTCAGTGCTGCGAATGGGTATTTGTCACTTCTGAAAGACCAAGTTGTCCCATCAAAAATATCGCCATGTCTCATCTAATTTTTCCCCTTTCCAATTTAAAGCCATTCCCCCTTGTCCTATCACTCCATGCCCTTGTAAGAAGTCCCTCCACAGCTTTCTTGTAGCCCCCTTCAGGCACTGGAAGGCTACTAAAAGGTCTCCCTGGAGCCTTCTCTTCTCCAGGCTGAAGTGGTGGTTGGCTTACTCCAAATGCCTGCATCCCAGGCAGAACCTGGCAGTGCTGGCTGCCACACGATGAAGTGAAATGGCCTCACCTCAAAGCATTTGTCATTTGCTCTTCTACCAATTTGGATTTTTCTTTATCAGCAACCTTGTGGCAGATAATTCATGGGAGGAAGGGGCTGCAGGTCTGTCCCTGCACTGGCACACGCAGACTGGGACTGTGCTCAGGTGTTATTTGTGCTGACAAATCCTCAGTCCCAGCAAAACTTGGGTGGCTTGTGACTAGAGGACAAGCTGCACTTTTGCCTAAAAACCAGGAGGCAACTAGTGGATAATAGCTATACGTCAGGCATCTCGCTGTAAGAAATGTTTTACTGCTGCGATACCATTAATGTTGACATTTAACTGCTCTATTTTTGGCAACCTGTCCTCTGAATACAAATTGAGCAAAGCGTTACAGGTCTTGCTGAGAGGCTAAAATATAAAAAGAGAAATAGCTTGGGTTTTGCTGCATTGAGAAATTATATGGTTTTTCTTTGCCTTTTTTCCCTGCGGGCTCCAGCTAATTTCTCAGCTCTGGGCTGACGTCAATGCTGCCAGCCGGCACCGAAGGCAACGTTGGTCACTGTCAGCTCGGAGCAGCTCTGCAGCGCTGCACACACGCAGCGCCGAGCCCTCTCCTCCCGCACCAGCACCACCAAGTAAATCAGATTCACTGCCCTCTTAAAAGGTAATAATCCCAGTTCAAATGCCACTTTCTTTTACCGCTCAAATCCTTCCCAGAAGGACTCTTGCCGCTGAAAAAGAGCAGTGGAAATAAGTACAGACACGAGGAAAAATATTCAGGTGCCTCTGGCACCAGTAAGCGCAACAGCAATTAATGCCACTTTGCAAATCAAAATGTGATGCATTCATAAATTGGGGGTTTAAGGCATGTGGGTATTTCTGAGCAGAATCATCGAATCACAGAATGGTTTGGATTGGAAGGGACCTTAAAGATTCCCCCCGCCCCACCCCTGCCATGGGCAGGGACACCTGCCACTGGATCAGGGGCTCCAAGCCCCATCCAACCTGGCCTTGAACCCCTCCAGGGATGGGGCAGCCACAGCTTCCCTGGGCAACCTGGGCCAGGGCCTCCCCACCCTCAGCAAGAAGAATTCCTTCCTAATGTCTAATCGAAATGTTCCCCCTTCCAATTTAAAGCCATTCCCCTTCTTCCTATCCTTCCAGACCCTTGGAAACAGTCCCTCCCCAGCTTTCCTGGAGCCCTTCAGGTACTGGAAGCTGCTCTAAGGTCTCCCCTGAGCCTTCCCTTCTCCAGGCTGAACAACCCCATCTCTCTCAGCCTGGCCTCACAGCAGAGGTGCTCCAGCCCTCAGATCATATTTGTGGCCCTCAAGGAAAGGAGCCCTCATAGAAAGGAACCACAGACTCGGTTCTATGCAGAAAACATTTTTATGGCTGAGCTTAGAGCAGGACGACAGTAAGTATGGGACTTCTAGAGAGCTGTACCTTGTTCTAAGCACAGCTGGTGTTTGCAGAAAAATACTAAGGTAATAAGTACAAAATAAAAAATCCAGCAGACATAGCCATGGTAGCCCTTCCTTTTTCTTTTTTCTGTGTGTGTTTTTTCTTTCCTCTTGAACAACTCCAGGTTAAAACAATCGGGCTAAATCCTCAGTACTGAAGCCATAGTGGAGTAACGGCTGCATCACTGGGTTATGCTCACCAGGTTTAGCTTGGGACAACCTATGAGAAGCAAGTTGAGGGAGCATAGCTAAGACCCACCAACTTCTTTAATTAACATCACTCAGGCATTTGTCCAGTTAGCTCATTCCGTGATCTCTGCTGCTGCCTCTCTGCATTCTCTGGCCCCACGCTGCCCCACCTCTCTTGCTTCACCCTCTGGCCTGGAGGACGCTTACATGTTAAGCCAAATGATTCTTGGGAAGAGGTGCCTTTCTCCTCCACCAGCTTTTGGGCTATCTAATAAGCTGTTTAAATATTCACTTAAGCTGAGATAACAATGGAAACTTGCATAAATTTACTCAGAAAAATATCACAAATATGCTCAAACTTCTCAATTCAGCCTTCTGGAGGAGATCCCCTGGCCCAGGTTGCCCAGGGAAGCTATGGCTGCCCCATCCCTGGAGGGGTTCAAGGCCAGGTTGGATGGGGCTTGGAGGCCCTGGTCCAGTGGGAGGTGTCCCTGCTCATGGGATGCTCTTTAAGGTCCCTTCCAACCCAAACTATTCTATGTTCTCTGATACAGTGCAGGGAAGAATTCAGCTGCGGCACCTCCACCGTCTAGATCTGCCAGAGAAATTTCCTAACAAATCCCTGAAAACAGCAGTGATTCCTCCATTCATTCCCTTCGCATAAGGAAAATAATAGGAGTTTGAAGTTTCATCATTGAACAACGGGCCTGGATGCTTTCATATCCCTTGGCTCTACCTTTTGTGACCACATAAACCACAAGCAAACCCACAGCTTCAGGTGACACAAGAAAGGCAACCACAAGAAGAACACAAAAGCAAATTATGATATTTCAGAATTAAGAAGAATATCCTGTGACTTTCTCTTTGTGAAGCGATGCTATGACCTTTCAGTAATGCTGCGTCTCTTGTCTAATGAGGCTCTTTTGCCCAGCAAAGAGGATGCTCCTCTATTTAATTAATAATGAAGAAATAGTAATGACTCGGTGTAGCATCTCATCCCTGATTCCGACTCATGATCCAAGGTTAACTGGTTCAGAGCTGTCCACTCATGTTAAACGTGTCATTATCATCATAAAAATACCTTCCACTTACAGTCCCTTCATCCTAGCGCTTTATAAATAACGTGGTGCAGATAACGAGCGGTCCTGCACACGGGTGCATGTTTATGCCGGAAGGGATGCAACAACCCATCCCATATGGTTCCCCTACTGCATGGATCTGCCCTACGCGGGATGGAAGAGCTGCTCTCGGGAAGCCCATTACTGATGTTGCAGGAGAAGGGCACTCTCCTCTCCTGGCCAGTGGGACAAGGCAGAGGGAAAGCTTTCTGCAGCCCGCGATTCTCCTGCACCCTGCCCCTGGCAAGGGGAGCGAAGGGCAGGAGCAGCCACAGAACTGAGCGGAGAGGAAGGACAGAGATGGAAAATTTTATGTATCAGCCATCTGTGTGCCCCTCCACCCCCTTTTAATCCTCTCTGGAAATCATACGAGGTATTTAGTGTTTCTTTTAAGTCAGTGAGAACAAACATGAGAAAATTTTGGGCATAGAAAACTTGTAGTGCGAGACCTGGTCCGGGCAGGGTCCTGCGAGGGGGAGCCAAACCAGGGGGAGCAGGGCAGGAGCTACGCATCCTCCTCAAGAAGGAACAGGAACATCATAAGTGGTTCCATAATTGTAGCAGAACAGCTACACCAGAATCGCTTAGAGACAAAAATGAACCCCCACCCTACCCCTCCTCTGACCCCTACTCGTTCGCAGCCCCAGCAGCCGAGCAGCATCGACTGCCGCGTTGTGTCCCGAGAGGTCCCACCGAGGACCATCACACCTCACACTTCAGACCGGTGCTTCTCTAATGTGAAAAATATATTTTACATGACCTGGAGTGTAGCCTGAGGGCGTTTCGGACGTGCAAAGCCTGCTGGAATGTCGATGAGGGACTGGAAAACAAGGAAAGAACCAAAACTGGTAGAAATTTGCCTCTAGGGGCTACTGAAGAGGGTGTCCAGCCCGCGCTGCTGCTCCAAACAGGGTGAGTGACAGGCAGGGGCTGGTGGTGGCAACTGGAGGCCAGGGTGGCCACCTGGGCTGCGAGCAAACCCACGTATTTAATACAGCAAAGATCCCTCACAAGTTAATGACACAGAATTCAGGCTCTAACATTCAGGTTTCTGTAAACGACTGTGTCAGTGAGGATTTTTTGGGAGCTGATAAGACACAGTTAATTTTTTTTGTGTGTTTGTGACTGCAACAAACCTAGCTCAGCCGAGCCGAACAGCGTGATTTGATGTAGAGCAGCATGTTTTACCAACGCGATACAGAGAAATGAGGTTTGGTGGGATTTGTTTTTCAATGAAATGCTAAACAGAGGAAAGGCACAACTGAGAACGGCAACACTATTTTAAACCCGCCGCTGCAGTTCACTAAAATTGATCTCTCGAACATGTGCTAAAAATAGAAAGCAGAGAGCACACAATGGCTTTTCCTATTGCCCCCTGCAGGCTCCTTAAATACAGGGGACTATGACCTTCACACGAAGCTGTCCCAGAGCGCGGAACAATGAGTGATATTTCACATTCCACTGCTCCAGAACAGGAATTGATTTATTACCCAGCTTGCTCAGGAATTCGTTTACATGTTTCCATTTATAATATTGCTGCATCAAAGGGGTGCGGGGGTAGAAAAGGAGTTTTTTTGTTTTCTTTTATTCAGCAAAGCATCAATTCTGGAAATTATAATATGTATTATAGTATGAAGTGTCACCCCGACAGCCTTTTTCTGTGGGCTTTTCCTCATGAAGTGGAATAAAACACAGGAATCCCTGATGTTCTCCTGATAAACATTTCCCCCTGTGAGAGCTCCCATGTGGAAAAGATTTGAGATGATCCTGTAAACCTTTTGAATTATGAAACATCTCTTGTCGCACCCCATGCACTTCAGCTCTGGGTTACTGCGTGCGGTTACACAAAAGCCCCAGTGATAAGAGCAACTAGGAGCTGAGCTTCTGGAATATTGTCAGGCTCGGCACCTGGGAGCTGTTCCAGGGCTCCACCACCCTCTGGGGGAAGAACCTTCTCCTAATGTCCAACCTAACCCTCCCCTGGCATCTTCCTGCCATTCCCTGGGGTCCTGTCCTTGGTCACCAGAGAGAAGAGCTCAGCGCCTGCTCCTCCTCCTCCTCCCTGTGTGAGGAAGCAGTGACCTGTGATGAGGTCCCCCCCGCAGCCTCCTCCAGGCTGAACAGACCAAGTGACTTCAGCTGCTCCTCATACAGTTTGCTCTCTAGACCCTTCAGTAGCTTTGTGGCCTCCTCTGGACGATCCACAGTAGCTTCAGATCCTTTTTATACTGCGGTGCCCAAAACTGCACCCAGCACTCAAGGTGGGGCCGCTGAGACCTGAAGCTACTGATTAGATCTGAAACTGGAACCTTTTCCTTTTTGCGAACTTTTAAGAGACGACGCTTTAACAGCTTTGAAAGAAAATGATTTGTAAAGATCACTGAATTAAACCCACAATAATCCTCTCTTGCAAAAAGTCTGGTTTCATCAGATGCGTATTTTCTAAGAGAAAACACTGTTTTGAAAATCCCAGCTAGCTTTAATTCCTGGGGTCAACTGAAGATGAGAAGACAGAAGGAAGTCTATCTGCATTGCCCACGGACATCTATCCTCCATTAACAGAGGCTACAGCTCATCCCTGCTGCCTACAGTTTTCAACAGAAAATGAGTAGTCTCAGTGCTGCCAGGACTAGGGAAGTGTAGATCTCTCTTGACAAACTTGTTAACAAGAGATTCTCCACTCTGGTGGAGCTGCAGTGATGCCTAAACATTTGAGGAGGTATTCCACCTCCTGGAATGCAGTACTGAGCAGATGTGATTTAAAGCAGAAACTCCTCAAGTTCATGGGCAATCCCCACCTAAACCACCAGTTGTCTCATAAGTACAAACCCAAGCACAATAAATTGTGTAAACAAGCTTTGATCTGCTATCCAATCCAACAGCGCTGACGAGCCGCAGGTAAGACATAATTTGATATGTGCATATGTTTAAACTCATCCTTAAGCAAAGAACCAGTTGATGTGCATCAACTTAAATCCAAAGCTTTAATGCAACTTAAAACTCACCTGGTCCTAGCTTTGAAACTGCATAAAGGAGGTCGTAGTTGATGACAGGCGTTGCATCATCTATTGGTTGCCACCCTACGGGTGGGGAGGCTGGAGGCGAGATGAGAAACTGTTTTGCAGGCTGTGGTGGTGCCAAATGAAGCTTGTCTCCATCTGTCTCAGAGGTCTGAATCTTTAAAGCATAACAAATACATTGTTTAGTATAGGGTGGGTAAATGAAATGATTGCTCAAGTCATACGCTTCTAACACCAAATGCCACCCAGGCAGGGTTTCAGCGTCAGTCTCAGCAGAGAAGGCCTGGAGATGAAATTCATCTCAACCTTACAGATGGCTCCTCTACAGTAAATACACCGTGGGGGGCTGTTACACAAGCAAAGCAACAATGTTTGTGCCTATTCTATATGCTCTGAAGATAAATGCAAAGCTTTGGTGCCCACAGCTGCTAGTTTAGAGACTTCCAGGGCTGAAAAGATATTGCTGTGATCTGCTGGTTTAAACTCCTAAATAAAAGCAGATATTAGACAAGAAGCCAGTCACTCCTGCACCACCGCCTGAGCAGTAACGTCAGAATGGTTTCTACAGGTTTGTGTCCTTTAGAATCATAAAATTGTTAGGTTGGAAAAGCCCTTTGAGATCATCAACTCCGACTGTACTTGTCCACTGCTAAACCTGATCCCTAAGCACTTTATCAACCTGTCTTTTAAACCCCTCCAGGGATGGGGACTCCACCGCCTCCCTGGGCAGCCTCTGCCAGTGCTAGAGAACCCTTTCCTGATGTCCAGTCAAAACTTTCCCTCCTGCATCTAAGGCCATCTCCTCTTGACCTATTACTTATCACATGGGAGAAGAGACCAGCACCCACCTCACCACAACCTCCTTTCACATCTCCCCTCAGCCTCCTCTTCTGCAGGCTAAATAGCCCCAGGTCCCTCAGCTGTTCCTCATAACCCTTGTTATCCAGCCCCTCCCCAGCTCTGTTCCCTTCTCTGGACACTCTCCAGTCCCTCAATGTCCTTCTTGGAGTGAGGGGCCCAAAACTGAACCCAGGATTCGAGGTGCAGCCTCACCAGAGCAGAGTCCAGGGGCACAATCCCTGCCCTGCTCCTGCTGGCCCCACCATTTCTGATAACAGCCAAGATGCTATTATCTTTCTTGGCCACCCAGGCACCCTGCTGCCTCAAGCCAGCTTTAGCTGAAGTGATAAAGGAATCTATGATGTTCCTTACTGTTGCAACTAATTGTTTCATTTTATTTCCATCTTAAATTATCTAGTTTAAGTCCTGCCTTTTTTCTGCTATATTTAAGAAGCATCAACATGAATGACTTAAACTACAGCCACAGCTGAGCAAGTTTACAGCCACCTGGAGCCCACAAGCAGCCCTAAGAAAGCACCCTGCTACCCTGACCTGGGTTTGCAAAGAGACAGTTTGGGTCTCTCAGTGCCGTGTTGCCCAGAACTTCTAGTTCTGGAAGTGCTTATTCAGTCCAGTTCAGGTCCATATGCTGCTCCACACACTGTGCTGCTTCCACATATTCATTCTCTGGACACAACTAATAAGTTCTTTTAAGACTGCATGTGCTGGAGAGCATAGTGAGATATCTAAATGGCTTTGCAGGAAATCAGCTTAGATATGGAGACTAGTGGCTACTATGCACATTTTTCTTATTCTCATGTTATCCCAGGTTTCTGATTAACCTCTTGATAGTCAGTTCAGGTGAAATGATTGTCAGATCTGCTTAACAGCTAGTTTGAAATTTTCCAGAAGAAAGTCGGAGCCAGATCCAGGAGGTTAAGGCATATAAACCAGGACTGAGGTAGGCTGTCAACACCTAAATCCATCTGTAAGATCTTCTGAACTCACCTAACCCATTAAGCATAATGGATTGTTTTACAAGGGTAGTTTCCCATCCTCCTGAGCTTCTGCTTCTGCCTGGGCTCAAAACAGCTCCTAGTCTGACCATGCTCAAGCTTTAACTGCCACTTAGGTTTGACTGATGCCTGCAAAGGAGCCTGCCCTTAACCCAAGTCCTCTGAGGGACCAATCTGCAGCTCAAAGTACACTTACGTTGAGTATAAGCACCAGTGAGTGTCCCATGAGCCTCAGCAGCCACAGCAGTTCATTAAAATACATTCAGAGGAGGTGCTCACGTTCACAGAATCACAGAATGAGTTGGAAGGGACCCACACGGCTCACCCACTCCAATTCCTGTCCCTGCACAGGACACCCCAACATTCACACCGAGTGGATGAGGGTGTTGGCCAAAGGCTTTTGGAATATTGTCAGGCTCAGCACCATGACTGCTCCCCTGGGAGCTGTTTCAGGGCTCCACCACCCTCTAGGGGCAGCACCAATGTCCAACCTAACCCTCCCCTGGCATCTCCCTGTCAGTCCCTCCCATCCTGTCCCTGGTCACCAGAGAGAAGAGCTCAGCACCTGCTCCTCCTCCTCCCCTTGTGAGGAAGCAGTGACCTGGGATGAGGTCTCCCCTCATTCTCCTCTTCTCCAGGCTGAACAGACCAAGTGACTTCAGCCGCCTCTCATACGACTTTCCCTGTAGACACTTCACCACCTTTGTGGCCTCCTTGGACACTCTCCAGTAGCTTTAGATCCTTCTTATACTGTGGTGCCCAAAACTGCACCCAGCACCCGAGGTGAGGCTGCACTAGTGCAGAGCAGAGCAGGACAATCCCCTCCCTCGCCCAGCTTGATGCACGTTCCCAACCTCCCTCACCATTCTATATCTTGGCTGGGGCCTGGAAACCGCCCGGGCTGGGGGAGATCTGGGTTCCCTCTCTCTTGTCCAAGAAAAACCTAACCCCAGCTGACACTTGCAACAGAGTGATATAAACCACCTATGTCCCCAAGCTGGGGGTGTTGTTCTCCCCCTACCTTCTTCCTTTTACTTGAACTTCATAAATTCCTTGTAGAAAATTCACAGCTGTACCCAGTAAGGAGATAAGGCAAGCCTGGCTGTGGCTCAGGGTTGCAGTCAAATAAGTAATTCAGCCCTACTTTTATTATCAACTTACGACACTTTACATTACTGCTTTGTTATGGTTACTTTAGAGAGTCACCCACAGGAAACACCCAACGCTGTAAATCACTTCTAAGCTATGTAACATCTCTGTGTTAAATAAACAACTCGGGTCCTAAGTGCTCCTTTAAATTTACTGCAGATCCCCCAGGCAGGGGCAACACAAGGATGTTTGAGTGATCTTTTAGCAGAGATTGGGCATGGGAGAAACCTTAATTACTTTTATTCAGTGTTATATTCAGCGCAATATGTCGATACAGAAGTAGATATCAGATTGCGTTACCTGTGCAAAATACAACTTTAGCTTCTTCTCTCTGAACTGTGTTTCATGCAGCTCTATCCTGGCCCGAGCAGCTGATTTGGGACTACTAAAATTTATCCGCACACGCCTGAAGCTTTTAAAGAGCTGGAATGTCACGCAGTCATCATAGGCACGGAACAAGCCTTCAAATTTCTCCTGTAAACAAAAAAGAAATAATGCTGAAGATTAACTTTGTGCTCTGTCACATCAGTCTGTGTCAAAGGATGATCAGAAACCTGATGGCAACTCCTTAACTAGGAGGTTTCAGCCTGTGGCCTTTGGGGTGGGTCCCATAGACTAAGAAAGGCTCTGTGAAAAGACACCAAGGAAAACACCGGTCTGAAAATGCTGGACTCTGCACAACGTTTGGGGAAAGGAGTCTTTAAATTGAGAACCCAGCGGCTCTTGAACTTCTTCAAGTTGAGCAAAATTGCGATAATGAGTTATGAAACGAAGCTGCAAAGGGCACGACTGAAAATACCAGAGAGCTGTGGTGTCGTCGGCACGAAAGCAACCATTGTGCTGAATGACAATGGAGTAGCAGACAGAGCCAGCCCCGCTGGAACACAGCATTACGTTCACACCAACCCTGCAGGGTCACTTTGTGCTGCACGGTATGTTTTTCTGGCCCTTTTGTCATTTCAGTATTTGTTCCTTGAGGGTTCCTGTAGCAGCAACGGGAAAAAATGAGACAACAGTGACTTGTCCCGAAGACCAGTTCCAGGCTTAACAATGTTTGTCTGTAGAGCTCCACGTCCAAAAGCACGTGACACAAATATGGATATTTTACCATTGCAAAAGAAGGGTCTGAAGTGTGGCACTTCTCAGGACCTAGGGATCATAGAATCATAGAATCATAGAATAACCAGGTTGGAAGAGACCCACCAGATCATCGAGTCCAACCATTCCTATCAAACACTAACCCATGCCCCTTAGCACCTTGTCCACCCGTGCCTTAGACACCTCCAGGGAAGGTGACTCAACCCCCTGCCTGGGCATGAACAGAAATCCGCGGTATGGCAGCAGCCCTGGAGGACCAGACGCTCTCTGCCATCTCTTTGCGATCTCTGTAGACACAAAGGGCTGGCTCCACAACACCGAATAAGCCCTCAGTCCTTACTAAAGTTCTGACACACTTGCACGGGGCTTTTCACTCCCCTAGGCACAGACTCATAAAATGTTAAGGCTGAAAGGGAGCAGCTACCATTGTGCCCAACCTTTGTGTTTACTCAGATTTTAGGCTGCCACCCAGTGAGTCCCAGACTTAGAATCCTAGAATAGTTTGGGTTGGAAGGGACCCCAAAGCCCATCCAGTTCCACCCCTGCCATGGACAGAGACACCTCCCACTGGACCAGGGGCTCCAAGCCCCATCCAACCTGGCCCTGAACACCTCCAGGGATGGGGCAGCCACAGCTTCCCTGGGCAACCTGGGCCAGGGCCTCAATACTTCAATTCGTATCTGCTGATGTTACAAACAAGACAAAGAATCCAGAACTTCTTTGAAAAACATATCCTGAAGCACAGTGAAGCTGCACCAGGAAGCACTAACAGCACCGTGGGAGCACCTATGCTCAGCACAGTACACATATTAAAGAGTTAACTAGGAAAACAGAGCTGTTCTGTGGTGAGGAGCGTGAAACACTGCTGGGGAGGTACCACATCTCCTTTCATTCACTGCCAGCCCTGTGGTCTTGTTCCCCATAAGCGATATTCCACCTCTGGTACCCTTTCAAAGGAACCTCCCTGTGGTCTATTATCTTTCATGATTTCCATTTCATTTCGCCTGACCTCCCTCACCTCTTCCTCTCACCACAGGAGATACTTCAGAGGAGAAAGAAAAAAGAGAAATGAGAGCACTCAGTGGTTTGGGTGAGGGTGACTAAAGGCACACAGTCATCCCACAAACAGCGTGACGTTGACAGGCTGGTACAAGCAGGTCTAATGTTCAAATTGTCAACATTTCACATCCTAGTTATGTTTTTTTTTATCTGCTTTGCTTACGTTTTTGCAAAATTCCATTTTCTTGAGCAGAAATCTGCATCGAGTGGCATTTGGGTGAAGGTCAGCCAAAAGCAGCAGCCATCTCAGACCTGTCATGCTTAGAATGTTGATGCTACAACCTTCACCATGACTGGGGGAACAGGGCTGGGGGAAGGGACAGAATGGGACAGGGGACCAGCAAACATGTCAAGTAGGACTGACTCCATGTTCAAAAATATGTAGTACATGTGTATAATCTAAAAAAAAGATAATAGTGACTGGAGAGTGCCCAGAGGAGGCCACAAAGGTGGTGAAAGGTTTAGAGGGGAAGTCATACAAGGAGTGGCTGTTGTCACTGGGTCTGTTCAGCCTGGAGAAGAGACTGAGGGGAAACCTCATCGCAGGTCACTGCTTCCTCACAAGGGGAGGAGGAGGAGCAGGCGCTGAGCTCTTCTCTCTGGTGACCAGGGACAGGACCTGAGAGAATCACAGGGAGATGCCAGGGGAGGGTTTCGTTGGACATTAGGAGAAGGTTCTTCCCCCAGAGGGTGGTGGAGCACTGGAACAGCTCCCAGGGGAGCAGTCACGGTGCTGAGCCTGACAATATTCCAGGAGCATTTGGAAAACGCCTCCAGCCTCACGGTGTGAATGTTGGGGTGTGCTGTGCCGGGACAGGAGCTGGACTGGGTGAGCCCTGTGGGTCCCTTCCAGCTCAGGTCATGCTGTGATTCTGTGAACAGGTACTAGTGACTAACAGATGACAGGGTAACTAATTAAAGCTTCTCTCTCTGTTTCCTATATTACTTATTTCATACTCCTTCAGTATTTTTTTTAAAAAGCACCTTGAAGTAAAGAAAGTTAAATACATATTTATACATGAGAGATATGGAGTTATTTATATTCTCATATATACACATATTGACAGCAGCTGAACACAAGCCAGCAGTGGCCCAGGGGGCCAAGAAGGCCAATGGCATCTTGGCTTGGATCAGAAACGGTGTGACCAGCAAAGCAGGGAAGGGATTGTGCCCCTGGACTCGGCACTGGTGAGGCTGCATCTCAAACCCTATATTCAGTTTTGGGTCCATCTCTCCAAGAAGGACACTGAGTGGCTGGAACATTTCCAGAGAAGGGAACGGAGCTGGGGAAGGAGTTGGAGGACAAGGGTTATGAGGAGCAGCTGAGAGACTTGGGGTTGTTTAGCCTGGAGAAAAGGAGGCTGAGAGGAGACCTCATCCCTGTCCACAACTGCCTGAAAGGAGGTTGTAGGGAGGCGGGTGTTGGTCTCTTCTCCCAAGCGACAAAGCGATGGGATGAGGGGGGAATGGCCTCAAGTTGCACCAGGGCAGGTTCAGATTGGACATCAGGAAAAACATCTTCATGGAAAGGGATCTCAGGCCCTGGCAGGGGCTGCCCAGGGAGGTGGTGGCATCCCCATCCCTGGAGGGGTTTAAAAGCCAGGCAGATGAGGTGCTCAGGGATCTGGTTTAGTAGTGGAATGGTATGGTTGGACTTCATGATCTCAAAGGCCTTTTCTAACCACGCAATTCTACGATTCTATGAAACCACGTATGGACTTCTCTGGACACTGGCTAATATCTACTCATGATGTGACCATTTTTTAGGAAACAGATTCTCCCTCTATGGACACAGCAGTATTTTCGTGTTTTGACCAGTCCTGTGTGCCCACCCTTTGTGTACAGTGTCCACGACACCATGGAACCTGGTTCTTGGTTAGGGACACAATGTGAAAGAAGGGAGGACAGGATTTCAAATGTGGGTCCGCAACAGCAAGCCCTAGGAACGTTCTGGACAATACTGAGATGGACTCTCATCAGGCACCGAAAGGGACAGATGGGGGCATCACTAAATAAAGCTGATTAAGTCCTGGACGCCAAATACAATGCTGGGAGAACATTAAAGCGCTACGGCCTTTATTCTGCTTACTTTTCAATTTGATACTGGCACAGCTTTAGAGATCCAGCTTTGATTAACCTCCTAAAACTGTCAGTAGGGGGAGGGAAATCAAACCCTCTATTTGATATTATTACAGGGCAGCCTACCCACCATGGGGACACATCTACTGCACCTCCTGAAATTGCTTCTCTCATTAAAAAGAGTCATAGAATCTTTAGGTTGGAAAAGACCTTTGAGATCATCGAGTCCAACCTGGCTAAACACCCCTAGGTCCCTCAGCGGCATCTCATAACCCTTGTTCTCCAGCCCCTTCCCCACCTCCGTTCCCTTCTCTGGAGACACTCCAGCCCCTCAATGTCCTTCTTGGAGTGAGGGGCCCAAAACTGAACCCAGGATTCGAGGTGCAGCCTCACCAATGCCGAGTCCAGGGGCACATTTTCTTATAGATTCTAATGACTGTGAAAGAATTGTATCCAGATTAGGACAGTCAGCAGATAGCCGAAGTCAACAGGCAAGAGCAATGAAGGCATAAGGGTTTCCTGGGAATTAATATCAAGCTGGGAGGAGTCAGGATGGCTCCAGAGGCAGCTGAGGGCCACCAACTGCAGTTGGTGATTAATGGCCTCTGCTGGGTCATTATTGTTATCAGAATAATTATCTATATATAATTACATATAATATATATGTTATATCAGATATAATGATTATCATTATTCCATCAGAAAGTGCAGAAAAAATCAGCTGTATTAAGTGATTTCGCCCCTGTACTTGGGGCATAAAACAAATGGAAACGATTGGCATAAATGTAAGTGAAAGAAGGTTTCAAACATCAGAGTAATGACCCAGAAACAACCTCCCCGTTACAGCAGCAGCGGCAAAAGATTTTAAGACTGAATCCGGTTGACTCGTGCGAGGGACTACGGCAAAATATCGACACAACAAGCATTGTAAAACGCGGCCGGTGGAATTAGCAAGTGATTTGGGCTCCGTCACCGCACGGCCCTTCCAGTTCTGTGCTCCTGTGATTTATTTCCAGACATTTCTCTCGTGAATAGCTCCGCTGCTATTGTGTTGGGGCAGGACTAAAGCCAAGGCCTAATTCCAATCAATGGAAGTCTTTCCACAGACGGCAGCGAGCCTTGGACTGGAGCCCTAGAACTCCGACACAAATCAACATGTTATTATTCAGCGTGTTTGTGCTCATTATCACCCCTGGTACACATTTGATTTAGGAGACAGCTGTGATTGAAAACTTCAGTCTGATCCTTTTTCCTAGAGTTTTGTAAGCAAACAAAGCAGCGTTTTTCCCATTTTCATTTTTCTGTTTGTTTACAGAAGAGAAACCAAGTCACTAACTGTGTACAATAGGGAATCTGAGGCATAATTTACAATTATGAAATATATTTTTTCTTGAAATGAGTTCTGTACCTGATGGAAATTTTCATGTATGGAAAACCTAAGTCTCAGAGTCCAAAATTTTCTGTTTCCACACAACCACGCTGCTTGCAGCACTGCAGATCTCATGCAGCAGAAGTAGAAAGATGGAATTTGATAGAACATATAGAGGCTGTGTGCTGAAGAGTCTGGGAACAACATTCAACCATCAGATTCAGTCCCCATTTCCAGTAAAGAGGATGGGCAGAGGGGTTAATTCTAGAGGGGATAAAGAATCATGGAATCACTTGGTTGGAAAAGACCTTTGAGATCATTAAGTCCAACCGTACTTGCCCACTACTAAACCAGATCTGTGAGCACCTCATCTACCCAGCTTTTAAATCCCTCCAGGGCTGGGGACTTCACCACCTCCCTGGGCAGCCTCTGCCAGGGCATGAGAACCCTTTCAGTGAAGAAATGTTTCCTGATGTCCAATGTGAACCTGCCCTGGTGCAGCTTGAGGCCATTTCCTCTTGTCTTTTCGCCTGTCAGTAGGAAGACGAGACCAACACCCACCTCGCTAGAACCTCCTTTTAGCATCTTATTCCAGAGAGAAACCTTGAGACACTATACAGTGTGATAAAGGCATTTTTAATTCATCATCTCACAAAACCGGTGATGACAAAAATAGGTAGGAAACTGGGAGAAGCTTGCTGGTTGCACCTGCCACTGGGACTGAAGCAATAAGAGCTGCCCCTCACTCCTAGTCCTCCTGCATGAAGAGAGTCCACCAAGGCATGATAACTCTGCAATAACGCTGCAAACCTCCTGGAACGCAAAACACGACAGATTTGCCTCTTGAAAAATCAACTGAACTCAATATATTTATGGTCAGCTTCTAACTCATCAGCACAACAAAAGGTACAGAGATAATATCTGCCCCAAAGCTTAACGGGAACGGCATTCACATTTCAGAAAAGGCTGACAAATGTCAGGGGCACAGAATTTTGCTGCGTTGCCTTTCCGTTTTTAACCAGCTCACATCCCTGTTTACCTCAATGTGACGCACATTCCTCCTGCTTAGCTCCACTGATCTGGAAACCAAAGGCTCCTTCAAGATGAAATAAATTGTTCCTGTGGCAATGCCAAGGGGGTGATTTAATATAGTTTGGAGAATTCTCAATTCAATTTCACACCCGACGATTGAGCTAAAAGAAAAATCCACACTTGATGTTTCTTTTTCATATGAGCACTGCTCTTTTACCCTGTCACCAGCAACAGCTGAAAAGCTCCATATTTGAAGTGCCCCAGTTTTCTTTCAAACTGGCTGGCCAAGTGCACATTACATGGTTCTATTACTTTCATAGAATCATGGAATCACTTGGTTGGAAGAGACCTTTAAGATCATCAAGCCCAGCCATATCTGTCCACTACTAAACCAGCTCCCTGAGCTAGGGAGTATTCTGTAGAGACATCATCTTTGTTCTCTGAGAAGCTTCTTTGAATTCCTGTCCTGGCTACCATTTTATGCATCGCTGGTTTTTTTTTAATGTCACATTTTATTTGGTGGAGAAAAAAAGCAAGAGCAGGTTTGTGGAGGATTCAATGCAATCTGTGTTTTCCAACAAGTAGCCTTACATTTTGGCCTTAAAATGGTAAAGTAATACTCATAACAGAAACATGAAGAAAAGATTCAGATTTCCTGACAAAAAAAAAAAAAAAGCCTTTTTTCCTTGACTTATTTCAAGAATTCAAACAACAACTGAATAGATTATGTAGGGAAGTCCAAGGACCTTACTGCATTGGATTTAGGAAGGTACATGGTACATTTTCTCCATGAAGATGATGCAACGACTGGAGCACCTCTGCTATGAGGCCAGGCTGGAAGGGAAGGCTCCGAGAAGACCTTAGAGCAGCTTCCAGTACCTGAAGGGGCTCCTGGAAAGCTGAGATGGGCTTTTTATGAGGGCTTGGAGTGATAGGAAGAGGGGGAATGGCTTTAAATTGGAAGGGGGAACATTTAGATTAGACATTAGGAGGAAATTCTTCATGCTGAGGGTGGGGAGGAACTGGCCCAGGTTGCCCAGGGAAGCTGTGGCTGCCCCATCCCTGGAGGGGTTCAAGGCCAGGCTGGATGGGGCTTGGAGCAGCCTACAGCAAAACAGTTGGTGCTGAGGACTTCCTGCCCACCAGCAGTCGGAGCGTATCAGGAAAGCTCCTGGAGTGCATCTCCTATATTAATTTCATCTGAAAGGTATCCAGTTCATGAACTCTCCTGTGATGTGAACGAAAAGCACAGTTCAAGATCAACAAGAATGTTACCTCATGAGAATCCCCATCTCAGACTAAAGAAGCTCATGTAGCCACAAGGCAGCATTTCTCACAAAAATAGTGAGCTGGCACACCTGGAAAAGCTAAAAAAACTCCAAAATGAAGTGCTAGTGACAATAATAAATAAGGGAGTGGTAGTCAAAATTGTGCAAGATGCTAGGATTAAAGTTTTTGGGCACCCTGATCCAGTGGGGTGTCCCTGCTCATGACACAGGAGTGGAACTAGATGATCTTTAAGGTCCCTTCCAAGCCAAACTATTCTATGATTCGATGATTCTTCATTATGAGAAGCTGCATTAAAAATATTCATACCAATTTTATAAACTTCAGGACTGTAAGAAAAGCTATGTAAATACCCATCTTATTACACGGCTTTTCATTGCTCTTTGACAATTTAAGTTTCATCTCCTCAGCTCTCGGGTATGACCTTCTCCTCTTCTGTGTCGGGACACTGGGGCGAGGTCTTGCTCCTAGTCACAATGTCCACTTAGGGCAACCATGAGAGTAAAAACAGCATTTCCATCACGCATTCAGGAGCACCTGACTTCTACAAACCCTGGGCAGAGTATCTAGAAAGATCTGCCACTTAAAAATCTGTCACCGAGCCTGCTGAAGCATCAGGGGACACCTCAGTGACACAGAATCAGGACCTCAGTGAACAGAATGATAAATGTAAGAATGAAATAGAATAAAGAGAACCCTAAGAGCTGGTAATCTTTGTTTTATTTATGCTCTTGGAGATGTAATGTTGTAAAACAACCATAAAATAGATACTGTGCATTCCCTGTCTTTGTCAACCCAGTTAAGCTAGACAAATAAACAAGACAAAGCCATGGGACCATTTAAGCAAATGAAATGCTTGCCTTGCCTATTCCTGATTTACTATTTTGCCTACAGTGACCAACATTTATAGCATTTCAGCTGTTTCTCATCATCATTGGGAATGATTTTTCCCTTCCCTCTCCCCCAGCTGCACTAAGATAACTAAAAATACAGTTTCAGCTTCTCTGGATTTAGAAAGGACACAGACAACTTTGAAAATGACTACTAAAAAAATAACAGGAAAAAGAGTGGAAGAAAATTTAATCTCATGCTCTTCCATAAACGTTATTTATGGAAAAAAGGCACAAGGGGAAAC
The DNA here is from genome assembly GCF_032191515.1 of Phaenicophaeus curvirostris. Classification (NCBI taxonomy): domain Eukaryota; kingdom Metazoa; phylum Chordata; class Aves; order Cuculiformes; family Cuculidae; genus Phaenicophaeus; species Phaenicophaeus curvirostris. The sequence goes on along the minus strand of NC_091393.1, from coordinate 124,958,522 downwards.
TACTGACTCACCAAAGCACGTCCTCAGAAGTTTAGCAATAAAATCTCTGCTAAAATGTGCCTTCAAACACAAAGGAAAACAGTCACAGAATCACTTGGTTGGAAAAGTTCTTTGAGATCACCGAGTCCAACCATACCCGTTCACTACTAAACCAGATCCCTGAGCACCTCATCTCCCTGTCTTCTAAACCTCTCCAGGGATGGGGTCTCCACCACCTGCCTTTCTTCTCATCACCACAGCCCACGATTAGTGCCCTGACCACTGTTTAACACCTCGCTTAGGCTCTTTGACCGTTTCTAGTTCTTGCCAGTCTGTCTCAACCATCTGTCACTCACCATCCTACACTTTGTTTGCAAATTACTCGAGCAGGTCTGCTTTCTTTGTATGTTCAAACGGCTCCGAGAAGCTACAGCCTCCAGGATTGTAGTCTCTGTACAATAAAGAATTCAAGGACATGAATACGCTCTCTCCAGTTGAGCCAGTGAATAGACCCTGCAGCAAACCTAAATAAATCACAGGTGAAGAGCACTTCAAACTTGACGGTACACAAGAAAGTATCAGAAATAAACATGTAAGGAAGAGGAAAAAAGAAAACTAAGAAAAAAAAATCATTCTTGGGCTGGAAGAGAGCAAAGGTGTAGACAGAGGGAACTTTCTGCCAACCATGTCCTGGGCTGCATCCAAAGCAGCGCGGCCAGCGGGGCGAGGGAGGGGATTCTGCCCCTCTGCTCTGCTCTGCTCTTGTGAGACCTCATCTGGAGCCCTGTGTCCAATTCTGGAATCCTTAATGCAAGAAGGATCTACAGCTGTTGAAACAGGTCCAGAGGAGGCCACGGAGATGATCTGAAGGCTGAAGCACCTCTGCTATGGGGACAGGCTGAAAGAGTTGGGGTTGTTCAGCCAGGAGAAGAGAAGGCTCTGGGGAAACCTTAGAGTGGCCTTTCAGTACCAGAAGGGGCTCCAAAAAAAGTTAGGGAGGGGCCTTTTTCAAGGGCCTGGAGTGATAGGATGAGGGGAGATGCTTTAAATTGGAAGGAGGAAGATTTAGATTAGACATTAGGAAGAAATTCTTCATCATGAAGGTGGGGACGCCCTGGCCCAGGGAAGCTGTGGCTGCCCCATCTCTGGAGGTGTTCAAGGCCAGGTTGGATGGGGCTTGGAGCCCCTGATCCAGTGGGAGATGTCCCTGCCCATGGCAGGGGTGGAACTGGATGGGCTTTGAGGTCCCTTCCAACCCAAACCATTCTATGATTCTCCCACAGTCACTGATTCGGTGTCCGCAGAGGAATGCAGATGAGCTGTTATCTCCTGGGTATAACTGATGATAATATTGTTATCTCTCTGAAAAGTTTACCAGTCAGTTTGGTTTTGCAGATCATGCCAGAAAATGAATGGAATGCAACTGCATAAACAGAGTTGATCCACTCTTCCCTTTATGCTTTTTCTATACTGTCACTGTAGCACCCTATTCAGCATTGTCCTACAAAAAATGAAGACGCTTTCCAGTTTAAACAGACTGCAGCAAAAAAAAAAAAGGTGCTTGAAATATTTTTACCCTTCGACAGGCTGTTTTCTCCCCCATCAGAGGTCACAGTCTCTACAGGATGCCAGGATCCCAAGCTGCAGAGATGCTGAAATATCAAAGAATCACAGAATCATAGAACTGTTTGGTTAAAAAAGACCTCTGAGACCATTGAGTCCAACCATACCTGCCCACTGCTAAACCAGATCCCTACGCACCTCATCTGCTCAGCTTTTAAACCCCTCCAGGGTTTGGGTGAACTTGGTAAGCAGCTTCCCAGCACCCAAGGTGGAGTTACGGAGATGACAGACCTGGGCTCTGTATCAAGTACACGAGGGCAGAACGAGAAGCAATGGTTTCCATCTGCCTCAACAGCCGCCAGCGCTGTCTGCTTCATGACAGGAAACAACAAGGGAATTTCAGTCTTACAGCGATATAATTGTTTTATTAGGCAGATGGAAGAAACCCCAGGGTGAAAAAGCAAATATTCCTGACCAAACTGCTCCCATGCCACTTTTCAACCAACTGGATAATTTCCAGTTGGCACGGATTTTGTTTAGAAACAAGAATCGGAAAGTAGACTAATCCTATCTTACAGCTAAAACCAGCACTGCTCTTCAGCAAAATCATTTTCATTTCCTGATGTGAAAGTTGTATCAGTGACAGCGTGATATTAAAAGGACACTGCAGTGGCGTGGTAAAACTCAAGCTGCTCTTCATACAGGCTTCTGTCCCGAGCAATCGGGACTGGCAAAGAGAGTGGTAACCAAATGTAGACTTTATTCTCTTTATAAATGAGATTTTTTAAAATAAGTAGGACATAACAAAATAATTAGGACGCCGCTGAGTCCAGTTGCTTGCCCTGTGGCACAGTTTCAAGCCAAAGACAGGTACGTGCTTTGCGATTGCCATCGTGCAAGTCCATAACAGATCTCTCTTCACATTGGAAACCAATGTGTAGGCTCAAGGACTCTAGGTTTAAGGTCAACGGTACTTTCAAAGCACTAAAGTTTGGTGCAAATAGATTCTAAGTGACATGAGAAGATGGGGGACTACCAGTTTTGGAGGAAATAGGCAGGCAAAATACAGGAGGTTACGTCTTCAGACATCAGAGGGTCTCTTGTCCTCAGCCGCATGTACTGACTAGACCTGCATCCAGCTGCACATCACTGCCGGGCAGAAGCAGCGTCAGATGTGTCCACAAGAACAGTTTACACTTTTCTGTTTCAAATTGTTTACTTACTAAGTATGGGACGCTAATAGTCAATTAACATGGACAAATTATCAAATGAAATTGAACGGGTTAGAATGGTTTGGGTTGGAAGGGACCTCAAACACCATCCAGTTCCAACCCCCTATCACGGGCAAGGACACCTCCCACTGGATCAGGCTGCTCCCCTTGTCCTGTCACTCCAGACCCTTGGGAAAAGTCCCTCCCCAGCTTTCCTGGAGCCCCTTCAGATAGTGGAAGCTGCTGTAAGGTCTCCCTAGAGCCTTCTCCTCTCCAGGCTGAACAACCCCGACTCTCTCGGCCTGTCCTCAGAGCAGAGGTGCTCCAGCCCTCTGATCATCTTCATGGCCTCCTCTAGACCCATTACAACAGCTCCATCTCCTTCTGATGTTGGGGATTCCAGAACTGGACACAGGACTCCAGGTGGGGTCTCACGAGAGCAGAGCAGAGGGGCAGGATCCCCTCCCCACCGTGCTGGCCGCGCTGCTTTGGGTGCAGCCCAGGACATGGTTGGTTTCTGGGCTGTGAGCACACATTGCTGGCTCACGTTGAGCTTCAGTGCAGTCCACAGACTCTTTCTGAGGGGTGTTTAAGTAAGAAACACAGTGGATCTAGATTTGCTGCATAAAAGCCTCCAATTTGATGGAAAACACTTAGAGGAAAATAAATCAGAAGAGGTTGAAAGCGAGGGTGCCCTCCTACAGGTAAGTGGTCTAAAAATAGAGTAGTTCAATATTACCAATCTGCAGCTATTATCAACCACATACTTTATTTTACACAGCTTTATACACTCCTATTAATTATCATTTTACCATACCTGTACCAATTACTTATTACCACAGTATCCAAGACATTTTAAGCCTTTTCTTAAAGTCCATCTGCTTTGCTTCTGTTTCACTATAAAACCATTTAAACTACAAAACTATACAAATGTTAAAGCTTAAGCAGAAATTTCAGCAAACGCCAAGCCAATGACATTCAAACTCATTCTGTATTGTTTTCTAGGACGCAGTATGCAATGAGCAACCTCCTCCTTCAGGACAACTACTTCAAGCCAAGCAAATGTTTTTATTCAGCACTACTTAATGACACCAAGCTCCTTCTCCAACCCCAAGAAATATCACTGCTCCAGGAGTTAATATTGTGGGCAGGTAGCTTAAATCACTGTGGTTTTCCCAACAGTTTCAGTCTACTTCTGTGCTACAAAAGCAAGAAATAGATATTAGAAGGCTCCGGGGACACCTTACAGCTGCCTTCCAGTACCTGGAGAGGTTCCAGGGAAACTGAGGAGGGACTTTATCCAAGGGCCTGGAGTGATGGGATGAGGGGGAATATCAAGAAGATATTCTTCACACTGAGGGTGGGGAGGCCCTGGCCCAGGTTGCCCAGGGAAGCTGTGGCTGCCCCATCCCTGGAGGTGTTCAAGGCCAGGTTGGATGGGGCTTGGAGCCCCTGGTCCAGTGGGAGGTGTCCCTGCCCATGGCAGGGGTGGAACTAGATGGGCTTTGAGGTCCCTTCCAACCTAAGCCATTTTATTATTTATGATACCTAACCATCTTTCCTCCTTTTTTTTTTTTTATTTATTTTATAGAATCAGACAAAAACACATGCACTTCCCAAACCTCTAAAAGTTTCCGTATGCCAATGATTTACTTCTGTCTAGCATAAGCAGCAGACTTATCACTGTTGTGCCCAGCATTTGGCTTCGCTCCCAGCTGTCGTGATTAATAAGAGTTTTTTTTAGTTCAGTGATTCTCAGATTATGGTTCCAGGCCTGGCAGTCGCCTGCGGAAAGCTGGCTGGTCACAAAGTGCTGGAATTGCTCTGATATAATCAGCTGTTTCTAAAGATAAAGGTACTACCTTTCACACTTCAGTAGTTTTCTTCTTAGGATCTCTAAACAAGATAGCAACATGAAATTACATTTTTAGGCAAATAACATGCATCTGGAAAGTCTGATCAGCCAGAAGAGACAAAATGCACACCAGCAATATCAAGTGCAAACTGTCCAATGGCCACATTGACATAGAACCCAAGATAATAAACTACCTCTCAACAGAATTAATGAGCACAACTTGAGTCAGCATCACAGCAGAGGCAGAAAGTACCTCCCTCTGGTGAACAAACACCAAGTGGGAATAGACTTTTATTCCACAAACCCAGGCTCTGTAACTGCTTCAAGAAGTGGAATAACCCCTCCACCAACCAGCTGTCACCAAAGAGCATCAGATGTGCTGCCATTCCAGCCTCTTTGCTGAGCTTCTAACATTCTTGTAGCTTCACCCCGTTCCTTCCAGTTGTCTGCATTTCCTTTAAAGCACACGGAAAACTAGCCGTGGGATCCCAGCACCCATGTGCCAAGGAGGGAGATAAGTGACCTGCACTGTCTTCTGTATGTCCAGAAATGACATGCAAGGAATGAATATTTGAGAACGAACATTTGAGAATGAACAACTTCTGGTTTAGAACTTGGAAACAACTACACATCCACCTCATGGAAATTATATTTAGACTGTAGATTACTTCTGAAAATAACTTGTTGAACAGCATCAAAGCTTTAGTCAAAATATCCACCTTGCACAACTCCTTTATCTAGTTGCCCTGTCAGGAACTTGTATTGATTTGACATGATTTGCTCTAGAAAACCCCAGACTAATTAATCCCAAAGTTCTTACAAACTTATTTCCCAGAATTAAAGTTCAATAAAACGATCTGTAATTATCCAAGCCTCTCTCCCCCTCCTCCTTTCAAAGACAAATGCTATTTCTTCCCATCTCCCACCCTCAGCAGTTTCTCCGTATCCTGGAACTTGCAAAGATACTTTCATATATTGGAAAGAATACTTCAACTCTATCCTAAAGCATTCTTTGGTAGATTTTTATCAGGTCCAACACACTTCAGTAATGTCACCTTACCTCTGTACTTTTAGCACTTTTTCTCTGCTCTGGCCACCACCAAGGGTTTGTTTGTCTGTTCCTATTAATTTATCAGATTATCTGTCAAGCTCTTTATAGATTAAAGCACAAAATCAGTCCTACCTGAACCCTCCCTGCATTGTTTGTTGTCTTCTTGCTGTTAATGGATTTGCAGGATGCTTTCCTTTTACTTTTTATGCGCTGCAGAAATTTCCTTGTTCTTCTTTAAATCCTCTGCTAATTGAAATTCATTTTGCGATTTTGCACACTTGGTTTTCTCTTTATATATAAATCCTTAAACTGCTGTAGAGCAAACGGAGTATCTGATCTAGCCGTAACACTCTCTTAATGTATGTCCCATCTGTCCTTCGCATCAGGACAGATAATCTCCATTATGCATTGAAAAGTGCCTCCTTAACTGCTAATTCTCATGCATTTCTCAGTCTATCAGATAATCTTCTTAGGAGACACCATTTACCAGCTCCATGAGGTTGCTGAAAATGACTTTTCCCCCCAAAATAATTTTCATTGTTCATCTGAGCTCAGATTTTCGTTACTTCAAAAGCTTTCTTCAAAATACATCTCCACCAGAAGTACTTGTCATTATTAATTTCTTCCTTAATTGCAAGGCTCAGAGCCCAAAACGAAGCACAAATCACCTCCATTTGCTGAAAGAAGCATGCCCAGAACAAGTGTCTTCACAGAAAGGGATCTCAGGCCCTGGCAGAGGCTGCCCAGGGCGGTGGTGACGTCCCCATCCCCAGAGATGTTTAGAAGGCAGGTAGATGAAGTGCTCAGGGATCTGGTTTAGTAGTGGACAGGTATGGTTGGACTCAATGATCTCAAAGGTCTTTTCCTACCAAGCGACTCTATGATTCTACGATGATCTGATTTATCATCCCTTACTGCATTTCCTCCTGTTTGGATACTTTCAACAATATAGAAATTTCTAGTATCATTTACCACACTGGACAAAAACAACAGGAGAAAACACACAGTTCCTTCTTACATTCCAGAAGGATGAAGCAGAGAAGAAGACTGAGAAAGTGGTAATAAGATTTATGAAAAGACAACAGATTTTTTCTGAGGGTTTACAGAAGTACGTTATCATCCACACAGGCACATGTAGCTTAGCCTGGCCACATTCAGTCTCTTGTAAGACATTTAATTCAAAAACATTCTGAGGAGAGAGTTGAAAGGAGGAAGGCAGCAGCCCAGAGTAACCACAAAGGGATTTTATTACCTGGAGGCAGAATGGAAGACTTTGGAAGGTGCTTGCAGGGAAGGAGATGAACTTTCAAAATTAATTTATAAGGATGCTGACCTGTATGGCAAAAGCTTTATCACAAAAACCTGGGTGTGACCATCAGCTGGTTTCACCTGACATCTTGTGTCAGCTTCTGCTCTCAAAGTCCCTAATTCACTACACCACGAGCAGCCTGGTCCAGTGAGAGGTGTCCCTGCCCATGGCAGGGGTGGAACTAGATGGGTTTTAAGATCCCTTCCAACCCAAACCATTCTAGGATTCTATGATTCTGTGAACGCCTCCACCTTTCATAGCCCAGATATCAAGATTATTCACTGCAGTATATGAAGCAGACAGATACTTCTGATAGTGACAAATTAAGCTGAAGGAATTACAGCGTGCAGCTGCCTGCTGATACTGCTCTGAGTACAATAGGTTCATTGTGTTTCTCAGCTCAGCGACTTCCATCAATGGATAGAGGATTATATGGTGCTGCAGAACTAGAGGTTCTTCCATGTTGCAGTACATTTTTCCTGCTAAACATGAAGCCATTCTGCAAGACAAAGTCCATCTCTCCATCCAGATGCTCCCATAACATCAGGCACACTCTGAAGGTAGCAAGTTTGGACTAATTAAAAAAAAAAAACAAACCCAAACCCATCTAGTAACTAAGCAAACCTCAGTGCTCTCTGGAAAACATATACAGCTCAAACAGCATTTGAGATTCAACCTCTACGGAACTCAGTTATTAAAATCATAGAATGGTTTGAGTTGGAAGGGACCTTAAAGATTATCTAATTCCAACCTCTGTGCCATAAGCAGGAACACCTCCCACTGGACCAGGCTGCTCCAAGCCCCATCCAACCTGGCCTTGAACCCCTCCAGGGATGGGGCAGCCACAGCTTCCCTGGGCAACCTGGGCCAGGGCCTCATCACCCTCAGCGTGAAGAATTTCTTCCTAATGTCTAATCTAAATCTTCTCCCTTCCAATTTAAAGCCATTCCCCCTCATCCCATCACTCCAGGCCCTTGTAAAAAGTCCCTCCCCAGCTTTCCTGGAGCCCCTTCAGGTACTGGAAGCTGCTGTTAATCAAGGGCTATTAATTATACCAGATCTGTTACATTCCAAGCCAGCTTCCTAATCAGAAAACTTATTTCCTGGTTCCTTAGTTCTCCATCTGCAAATGAAAACACTTGGAGCTTTTTATCTATAACACCACTTTGAAGTTTTTCAGCAAGTCCAGGAGTACAGAACAGACATGCTGCCATGGAGATGCTGCAGCAGCATCCAGCTCTGCACCAGCCCATCCAGCTGGTCTCCTATCACACGGTTTGCTCTGCGGACACCCTGCAAGGACAGTGGAGCTGTTTGTTCCATCAGAGCTGCTACAACCAAAGGCTCCTCCTTGATTCAGCACCAAGAGAAATACCCAGTGGGAGCAGGTAAATGCATCACAGGAACGCTGACGCTACAAGAAGGTGATCTGTGCTTTCAGAAACTACCATGAACAAAGCAGAAATCAACCTTAATTCTAGACAGAAAGCACAGCCTGGAGGCAAACTTGGTGGTTGAATGAGCATTTTAGAAGCATTGTCAACAAGAAAAAAGGGAGGAGAGTTTTACTTTTTGGCCGGAAAAAGAATTAAATGTCTAGCATCCTGTACTGCTGTTAGTGGAGAAGGGCAGCCAAGCTGTCGTGCCTCGAGCTAGCAGTGACTGACGCTCATAGAATCATAGAATCATAGAATAACCAGGTTGGAAAAGACCCACCAGATCATCGAGTCCAACCATTCCTATCAAACACTAACCCATGCCCCTTAGCACCTCGTCCACCCGTGCCTTAAACCCCTCCAGGGAAGGGGACTCAACACCCTCCCTGGGCAGCCTCTGACAGGGACCAATGACCCTTTCTGGGAACAATTTTTTCCTAATGTCCAGCCTAAACCTCCCCTGGCGGAGCTTGAGGCCATTCCCTCTCATCCTGTCCCCTGTCACTTGGGAGAAGAGCCCAGCTCCCTCCTCTCCACAACCTCCTTTCAGGTAGTTGTAGAGAGCAATGAGGTCTCCCCTCAGCCTCCTCTTCTCCAGGCTAAACACCCCCAGCTCTCTCAGCCGCTCCTCATAAGGCCTGTGTGATCATCTGCGTGTTCTACACCAAACAGAAGGAAGTCTACCCAACAGCAGAAAGTCAGTAAATGCAGTTAGTTCCAGGAGGGTTACAGTCTCAGCTGAGCACTGACTGGAGGTTTAGCTCAGTTTCTAGACCTTGGCAGCTGGTGTGTTAGCCAAACGTTCAATAAATGGTGGTACTCATGTTCAGCATCTCTTCACCAAGGAAGAATCCACTGCTCAAGACCACTCAGGGCTGTCTGCACCTTAGCATATGGTTAGATAATGTCTCCCAAAGCAAATACAGCGTTTAGCACACAAATGATCAAAACTAAGTAGATGCCCAGCAGGACGAGGGAGTGGATTCTGCCCCTCTACTCTGCTCTCATGAGACCCCATCTGGAGGCCTATGTCCAGTTCTGGAATCCCCAACAGAAGAAGAATACGGAACTGTTGGAGCAGGTCCAGAGGAAGGCAATGAAGATGGGATGGAACACCTCTACTATGAGGCCAGGCTGAGAGAGTTGGGGAAGTTGGGTCTGGAGAAGGGAAGGATCCAGGGAGACCCGAGAGCAGCTTCCAGTACTGAAAGGGGCTCCAGGAAAGCTGAGGAGGGACTTTTTACAAGGGCCTGGAGTGATGGGATGAGGGGGAATGGCTTTAAATTGGAAGGGAGAAGATTTAGATTAGACATTAGGAAGAAATTCTTCACGCTGAGGGTGGGGAGGCCCTGGCCCAGGCTGCCCAGGGAAGCTGTGGCTGCCCCATCCCTGGAGGGGTTCAAGGCCAGGTTGGATGGGGCTTGGAGCAGCCTGATCCAGTGGGAGGTGTCCCTGCCCATGGCAGGGGTGGGACTGGGTGGGATTTGAGGTCCTTTCCAACCCAAACCATTCTGTGATTCTATGACCCTTGTGGGTCCCTTCCAACTCAGCTCATTCTGTGATAAAAAGACATGTGTATCTATTTCTCCAGCAGAACTATCGGATCTTGAAGATTTCACAGATGCAAGGTTATTTGCAAACGGAAAGAACTATCAGGTACAGAAAATACTGACAGAAGCTGTAAAGCAGTCCTTTCAAGCCATCAGGGTATTTTTGGCAGTCACGCTGCTGTTTGGTTTCCTCCTTACAGCCTCAGTCTGTGGAGCCTTGTGACTGTGCAACAGTCTCTTCCCACAAATTACACTCATGTGGCTAAGAACTTGAAAAAAGAAACCCTGAAACTGCCCCAACAAGTCATGATTTCTGCCACTGGGCAGCTGGCAGCACCCAGAGGAGCACCAACGCTCCTCCCTTTTTCTACAGCTTTCTTCACTTGACTTGAATCTTAGAGCACTTAAACTTTAAATGCCAGAATGAGCTGCTTGTGCAAATGCAGAATTAAAGTGGAAAGCAAGAAATACAAGAACCCAGCATGCTTTGGCCCTCTAGAACCCAGAAGATCTGATACAATATTCATAGAATCATGGCTTGGGTTGGAAGGGACTTTAAAGAGCATCCATTTCCAGCCCCACTTCCACTAGATCAGGTTTCTCAAAGCCCCATCCAACCTGGCCTTGAACACCTCCAGGGATGGGGCAGCCACGGCTTCTCAGGGCAATCTGGGCCAGGGCTTCCCCACCCTCACCCTTATTTCTTCCTAATGTCTAATATAAATCTCCCCTCCTTCAGCTTAAAACTGTTCTTCCTTATCCTATCCCTGCACTCCCTATCAAGAGCCCCTTCCCAGCTTTCCTGGAGCCCCTTTCAGTGCTGGAAGCTGCCCTAAGGCCTCCCCAAAGCCTTCTCTTCTCCAGGCTGAACAACCCCAACTCCCTCATTTTAGACTGCTAACCCTCTCAAAGACAAATGTAGGGCAATGACTGGTCTCCAAACCATCCATCCCAAAAAACTTCTATGAGCAGCGTGCTCACTGCGGTATGTGAACCATATAATGAATTTGCAGATGATAGAGGTCCTTCTCCAGTGGGGATTAATCCCAAAGCAATCCAGTCAAAACAGTGGAACTATTTCTACTATTTATCTCTGCTGAATGCCTCATGACACGTTGTTTTTTCCTCACGTTGAGATAAAGGTCCTTTCCATATTACTTTACATTACTGTCTTCAGATACAAATTCAATCAGTCTGGATCATTAGTACTTCTACTCTGCGACAGTAGTGCCTCGTGGTCCCAATCATAACTTGTTGCCAAGAGGAATAGGTTGTGGAAACATAAGTGAATCATAGAATCATTTGGTTGGAAAAGACCTTTGAGATCATCGAGTCCAACCGTACCTGTCCACTACTAAACCAGATCCCTGAGCACCTCATCTCCCTGTCTTTCAAACCCCTTTAAGGATGGGGACTCCACCACCTCCCTGGGCAGCCTCTGCCAGGGCCTAAGACAAACCTTTCCATGAAAATACTTTTCCTGATGTCCAATGTGAACCTGCCCTGGTGCAACTTGAGGCCATTCCCTATTGTCCCATCACCTGTCACCTGGGAGAAGAGATCAACACCCACCTCGCTACAACCTCCTTTCAGGCAGTTGTGGATAATGATGAGGTCTCCCCTCAGCCTCCTTTTCTCCCGGCTAAACAACCCCAAGTCCCTCAGCCGCTCCTCGTAATTCTTGTTCTCCAGCCCCTTCCCCAGTTGGCCTTGCTGAACCTCAGCCCTTTGGTGTCAGCCCATCGATCCAGCCTGTTTGGATCCCTCTGCAGAACCTCCCTGTCCTTCAGCAGATCAACACTGCCGCCCAGCTTAGTGTCATCCGCAAACCTACTAAGGGATGCACTCCATCCCCTCATCTAGATCATCGATATTGAACAAAAATGAAGAGCAAACATGAAGAATTACTAATATACAAGAACATCTTGCTTCAACTGTTTCAGGGACGTCTGGAATTTCTCTGTTACAAGCAAACAAGACATTCATTAGCTAATTGCTTATGTAACAAACATCATTATATAAAACAATCATCGAGAGGCACAGCAAGAAGAATTTTACTTATCCAGGTGAACTTCAAAGCAGAACCGCGCTCTGTGATTTCTATGGTTACCTTCTCAACTTTACTATTAATAGTTCCTGATGCACAGGCTCTGCACAGTCACTTGCATGTTGATTAGCCTGACCCAATTTCTGGATTGCAAAGCAGCAACTGATCAAAAGCGAAAGGCCTGGTGGACAGGTTCATGGATGGAAAGCAGCGGTGTCCGTGCGGCGGGCCACCTGCCAGCGTCAGGTTGACACAAGCCTCTGTTGAAAGGATGAGCCACTCCAAATGCTGAAACTAAGAAGCTTCGCCCTCAGTGCTAAGTAATCGGTTTCCAAATGGAAAAAAAGATTATTTCCAAGCTGGTCTGCCAGACGCTAGGAGCACAATGCCTATAGAACAAGGTCATTCAGCAGGGGGAAAAGCAGCAATAAGCTAAGCAGTTCACTCCACCCCAAGCCCTGGGCCCAGCAGCAGCAGTTACCTCTCTGTAAGAACGTCCCAGCCGCTGCTCTGGAGGAGTGACGGCTTCAGGAGGCATCACCGTCACCTGTTCTACAGTCCAAACCCAGAGCGAGCTCTGCCCCTGCAGGGCTGGCAAACAGGGCAGCTCCTGTCTAACCCCCTGCAGCCTGCAGGCAGCATCCCAGGTGCGTGACCCCCAGGTACTGCAGGAGGGACAGCAAAGGCTCAGGGCACTGGCAGGGGCTGCCCAGGGAGGTGGTGGAGTCCCCATCCCTGGAGGGGTTTAAAGGGCGGGCAGATGAAGTGCTCAGGAACCTGGTTTAGTAGTGGACAGGAATGGTTGGAGTTAATGATCTCAAAGGTCTTTTCCAACCAAGGGATTCTATACAGCCAGCATCCTTCTCCAAAGCCTCACTTCAGTTCTAAATTGAAATAAAGTAACACACACTGCAAGCGCATCCCCAACCCTAAATCACAATCATTGCTGACGTTGGAAAACCACTTCTGCAGGACTAACAGCGCATTTTAATAAACCTCATCATGCACCACATGTCATGAAGTCTTTAATGTGTCTTCTCTACCACCAAAGGAACATTCCCTTCAGGCACCCAGAGGGTCCCCTACAAATAAAAAGCTTTCCCCTCCATGAAGAGCTTTCTAGCAGAAGAAAATGGAAGGGGCATAGGCTAGACTTCAGTTTTCAACCCTACTCACGCCTTCCAGTGGACCTTCGCCAGGGGAGGTTTAGGCTGGACATTAGGAAAATATTCTTCACAGAAAGGGTCATTGGGCACTGGCAGAGGCTGCCCAGGGAGGGGGTTGAGTCACCTTCCCTGGAGGGGTTTAAGGGACGGGTGGACAAGGTGCTAAGGGGCAGGGGTTAGTGTTTGATAGGAATGGTTGGACTCAATGATCCGGTGGGTCTCTTCCAACCTGGTGATTCTGTGATTCTGTGGAAGGGCTGGGCAGAGGGGTGCACCCAGCAGAATAGGGGATGGGGAGAAGGCAGGACTTCGGTGCTTGCTTTTGCTCTTTTATTTCAACTTCCACACCCATTTCTTCTCAGAAACAGCCTGCCTGTCTTCTTAACCTTAAAGCTTGATGATCCCATCATCTTATCAAAGTCAAGATAAACATTTTTATACTGACAATAAAAAAACTCAACCCCTTGAAGCGAAGACTTTCCGCAGACAAAGAACGACATTCTTTTTCTTTGCTGCAGTTCTGAGAGCGAGCGAAGAGCAGTCGGTGCCTCCACCTTTAAAACATCAGTAGAGCCAAAACTTTCACCAGGAGGATGCCTGCGCTGCATCCTGCTGCGTGGAGGAAGAGCAGGGACCAGCGCAGCGCCAGCCAGGCTCGGGCTCTGGAAGCAGCCGAGCTGCAGCAGCGCTGCACACGGCCTCCAACAACCCCCTTTGTGGACAACCAAGTGAAATGAGTCTGCAGCGAGCCGTGGGTCGCTGAGGACAGAGCGCTTCTAGCATCCGAGCCAGACAACTTCAAAGCAGACTTGCCGTTCCTAAGCTGCACTGCAGTCTGCAGTGCAGTCTCCACTGGAAATACACCCAACGTCTTTGCCCTCAACGTTTTGATTCAGACATCAGAAGAAAAGAAAAAAGAAGAAAAAAGGCAGTTTTAACCAAAGGAAAGTCCAGTAAAGTCCAACTAACGGGAAAGGGATCACAGTTTCTGCAATGACTCTGTAACCCTTTTGTTCTCTTTTATCTCGTGTTCCTGGGCCACACTTTCCAGATGCTGCAGCCTCAGCCAGGCTAATCTCACTCTCTCCAAAGTCAAAAAGCTTTCTGCTGATTCAGTGGAAGCCACATTTTTGCTTTTTCATCGCTTCTGTCATATGAATGACGATACAAGCAGATTTCTACAGGTTTCATGTCCTGCATAGTCTTATGTTGACCATGGACCAGATGCTGGAAGGCAGTTGTTCCAGGTCCAAGTCCATGTCAATGCAGGTGTAATACCTAAATATTTAAAACATATATTCTTAAGTGAAAAGGAAGGAAAACAAAGTATTAGCAGGTGAACATTTCACTACAGCACACATGTCCCAGTGCAGGCACGACTGCTCACCTGAACCATTCCTCTGAATTATTCCCTTTTTCATCTTTAAATTGAGTATTAAACTGCTAGGAAAAAGCTTCGCAAATTAAGAAGAATCTCTTGCCAGCAACACAAAAGCATCTGTACAAAGTACATATTGATATCACCTGGTAACAAATTAACGGGGAAAAAAACCCATATAATATCCTCTTGCAAATGAAAGGGGATTCATTTCCAGATATTTCCACTGGCTTCAATGTTTGACTCTGAAGTAAACAGAACAGGGCTTCAAAATTTGACCTTCAACTTGTAAATACCTCTTTCCCTGTTGTATTCTAAAAACAGAGGAAGCAGATTAGAAACTAATGTTGTATCTTTGTCCTTCAGATAAACTGCTGAATATCACTGTATTACCTCCGAGCTCTTTCAGGTGATCTGTGAAAAGCATACTCAAAATTCTTCCTTCAAACTTAATTTGCAGTGATTTTCTGGCAGTAATATGAGAATAAATGAAAAAGATAATTGATTTCAACAGTAAGCAATTACACACAATGATTTTTCTACAGCAGTTGTCTAATTAAGAGACTGAGCTCAATCAAGCCTTTGATTTAAGCACCGTTTTTGACGTACTCATATGATATGCAAGATGCACAACTTTTTGTATTCTGTTTTATTGCAGATGCACCAAAATACTTGCTGCAAACTTTTAATCCTTCACAAAAAAAATTCACACTTGTAAGCACGATTTGGATCGGGAGAAAAGAAACAGCTGCTGCTCAACTGAGTAAAAATACGTGAAGATTATCAACACCGATAAATGACATTTACAGCAAGACTGAATAAAAAAGTGACAAGGAAATAAAACTATCTCGGCAAAATGAACAAGGAATGGTTTGTTATGAATATGAAACATGCACAGATGTCAGTTATATAACTCGTTTCTTCTATCATTAAAGAGTAAACACCAGTCTATTCTTTCAGCTTATCAAAGCACAGTAAAAAGCAGGCACGTTTCTCTCCTCTATTTCTCTCCCCTAATTAACAGACCTTTTTAACTGCGTGTGTTTTAACTCCTGCAGCGCAATCATCTCCTCTGCTTCCTTATTCTGAATTGTACAAACGCCTGCTGCTCCCCGAAGGCTTTTGTGTAACAAAAGAATTGTAGGTGCATACCTTAACCTCTTGGTTGGTAAAAATCTCCACATCCACCCCACAGGCAACCAGAGTGGAGACATCACAGTCCATGCTACGGGCTGGCATCCCCCCCGTGGCACACAGAGTTAGGCAACCTCACAGTAACAATGGTCAGAAGGAAAAAAAAAAAAAATCTTCAGTATTGCAGCTGAACGGTCCAAAATTTGTGTTTCAATGCTGACAATAAGTGCAAAGCTTCCAACACGAGGTCTTTGCACTGCACCGAGGTGCTCCTTGCCTCTCCCCCGTCCACCCACCAACTGAGCAGGCACGGCAGAGGAACGGCGCTATTCCATCTCTCACGGCAATGACATCACCACCAAGACTGACAGAAGCTAAATCTATTTTTTTTCCAACCCTTTTATCTCCAGGCAGCACAGTGGATCAAATTGAACATGATTATGTGCTAAATCTGAACTCGGACTGAATCAATTCGAGCAGCGTTCGCTGGCAACTGAGTCATAGCTGTTGTTTCAGCTGAGTGCTTATGTTGGCAAAAAAGATTGCCTGACACTGAAAGCTCCGCTCAGAGTGTAAATTAACTCAGCATTTAAAGCCACCCAGCTCAGGGTAGCGTTCAGTACTTTATTATATCTTAAAATCTACAGCAGAGCACCAATGAGAAACAAAACACACACCAAGCACCTCCGCATTCTGCTCTTAATACCTCTAAGTCTTTTTTAATAAAGGGCGCTCTGTAACCCCACACACGAGATCAGAGAACATCAAGTCCTGTCATCAGGAGCGATCAACACAGCAAATTCGATCCCAGCACTCAGATATACAAGTTGCGCTATGACTCATGCTCAGGAAGATCAGAGGGATGGCTGTGAGGGATTGGGAAGTCAATCCCCCTTCAAAGAGTGGAACATGGACATTTCCCTTGAAATTAGGACTTTGCACTAGGCAATCTTTATACTGCCTGTCCTTCGGGTAGCCCTGCACAAACGTAACTGGATCCACCTGAAAGAACCAGATTTAAGTCAAGTGAGGATGTTTTACACCTGCTGACTCAGTTGTCTGTTAATGCTTTGCAATTTTTTTTGTTTTTTTAATGATAGAACTAAAATACAAGTTTGGGAATTCTGAAGTTGATCTTTATCCCACACTTGCATCATTATTTTTCCTCTAATGTTTCATTCTTGTGATTCATAAATTACTTTTAATTGTTGTATCCTTGAGATGACATTTATAGGTAAATCAGACTAGCAAGCAGAATTAAAATATCCAACTACTGATAGAATTCCTTAGTTGGAAAAGACCTTTGAGATCATCGAGTCCAACTGTACCTGTCCACTACTAAACCAGGTCCCTGAGCAGCTCAACTACCCAGCTTTTAAGCATCTCCAGGGATGGGGACTCCACCACCCGAGAAGCCTTTCCGTGAAAACATTTTTCCTGATGTCCAAGCTGAACCTGCCCTGGCACAACGTGAGGCCATTTCCTCTCGTCCCATCACCTGTCACTTGGGAGGAGACCAACCCCCACCTCGCTACAACCTCCTTTCAGGCAGTTGCAGACAGGGACAAGGTCTCCCCTCAGCCTCCTTTTCTCCAGGCTAAACAACCCCAGGTCCCTCAGCCACTCCTCATAACCCTTGTTCTCCAACCTCTTCGCCAACTCCGTTCCCTTCTCTGGATGCGCTCCAGCCCCTCAATGTCTTTCTTGGAGTGAGGAGCCCAAAAGTGAACCCAGGATTCGAGGTGCAGCCACACCAGTGCCAAGTACTGGGGCACAATCACTTCCTAATGCTCTATTTTATTACACTATCAGCTGATCTTTAAGATCCCTTCCAACCCAAATCATTCTATGGTCTTCTATGCACTTCTACAATCCAACACCCTTCAAAACAGAATCACTGCAATTTCTCCACTGTACCCGAGTAAGGAAACCTTACCCGGATCACAATCACACAACCTACTTCTTCCCCTTAAAACCACTCTAACTCACTAGAATATTTTAGTGAGCTCTTCAGAGGGACAAGCTACTTGGTTTTGCTTCTCAAAAACAAAGATTACCTAACAGAAGAACTCCACAGAGCGTTTGAGTGCTTCAACTTACGTTTTTCAATATACGTCATATTCTGTTTGTTACCACTCACTTCTCCTTTGAAATCAAGGCAATACTCGTGAGAGAGCTTTTCCAGGGCACTCTACACTTCCTTAATACTCTCATCTAATGTTAATAATAAAATTTATTATGGAAAATTTACAATTGATTAATATTGACTGCTTTCTCCAGACCAGACTTGTTTTTCAATCAAATTTAAAGAAAAAATCTTTCAATTTCTTTCAAAAAAAATTTCTTACCTCTGGATTAGATGTTTGTGCTAAATTCAATTCACCAAATTCACAAGAAAAAAGAAAGACATATTTTAAAGTATCGCATTTCATCAACAAAAAATGATTTAGACACATATGTACTTCAGCATGCTCAAAGAACCTACTCTTCCAGGAGATTCTCCAGATCACCAATAGCGATTCATCAGGATTTGTGGATCATGTATACATAGAATTACAGAACGCTTTGGGGTGGAAGGGACTTTAGAGACACGTAGGCTCTCTGTGATGCGAGCCCAAAGCGGAGGAAGCGGAAGACCCTTTCAGAAGAAAATGACCTGAACTAATATAAACGCATCCACAGGTATGTAAATCCATTGCTGTTTCCCACTGATTGTACATTGGGTTTAAGACCACAAGCACTAATTCTAAGAATGGAAAACACAAGAGTTTTGAAGAGTCATTCAGAAATATCTCTATTAATTTCAGGCTTTGCCATACTAACAGCTCAGCATGGAATTAAATGGGCACCATTCATGATGTGTAAATATTTCAGGACAGTGAAGTTAAGAGCAATCAAGACCCACTTGAATATCCAGGCTGGGAAAGCACATATCAAGATTTTATGTGTATAGCCACCTAAGAGGTTCTGGAACTCCTAATACTGATTAAATGTAACTCCAGGTGGTGTTGTTCCTTCACAAGAGCCAAAGTAATCCTGTAGCATCACCAGACTCTCTGGTAATTAACACTTAATGACCATGTCCGTCTTTTATTTGAATCAGCAGTCCCCTTCAAGAAGACAAAACATTTCTAAAGTGAGAAGGGAAGTCAGTTCTGTTTTTCTAGCCAGGGACAAACCTACATTCTGGATTTGCCCAGTGCTGGGATAACAATGTCCTAGTCTACAGCCTTTACTCTTGTGCATAGTTTATAGTTTTCTGCAGCGTTTCTATAGTCATAGCTATGCCTCAGCTTGGCACGTATCACAGAATGACAGAATGCCCTGAGTTGGAAGGGACCCACAACAACCACCCAGTCCAACTCCTGTCCCGGCACAGGACACCCCAACATTCACACCATGGCCAAATGCTTCTGGAATATTGTCAGGCTCGGCACAGTGACTGCTTCCCTGGGAGGTGTTCCACCCTCTGGGGGAAGAACCTCCTCCTAATGTCCAACCTAACACTCCCTTGGTGCATCTCCCTGCCATTCCCTCGGGTCCTGCCCTTGGTCACCAGAGAGAAGAGCTCAGCGCCTGCTCCTCCTCCTCCTCTTATGAAGAAGCAGTGACCTGCGATGAGGTCTCCCCTCATTCTCCTCTTCTCCTGGCTACATGGAACAAGTGACTTCAGTTGCTCCTCACAGGACTTCTCCTCTAGACTCTTCACCAACTTTGTGGCCTCCTCTGGACACTCTCCAGTAGCTTTTTATACTGCGATGCCCAGAACTGCACCCAGTACTCAAGGTGGGGCTGCACCAGCGCGGAGCTGAATGCCGTGGCGCGTGCACCCCAGGACACGGTTGACCCTGTTGGCTGCCAGGGCACTGCTGGCTCATATAAATAGTGCCACAGATTAAAGACTTTTCAAACTCACCTGTCAAATCAATAAAATAATTTCTGCCAAATCCTGACCCCCTGTTCTGCAAGCAAACTACTGCTGACTTAGCCTTAGGGAAAGTCGTTGTATCTGGACCTCATGGAGACATCAGCCACGTTGTAATCAAAAATACCAGCTAAATTCAGAAGCAAGTGTGACCTTTTTTGCTCACTGGATGAAGCTTGTGCTCATTATTACTGGCAATAAAGGGATTATTTCTATAACAGTTCCACTTGCAGATGCAAACCATATTGTTTAAGGCGAACAAGTCCAGAGAAATAAAAAGAAACCCTACATCAATGACCCTTTGATGCTTCAGGGAGCACTGTAAATAGACTCAGGTTATGTCTGACTCAAATGGTTTTAATGATGTGCATCTTTATCGATCTCATTCAGCCTACTACAAAAATATTTAAACTGAGCTCCCTCAGGTACTGTGGCTAGGAACATACTTACAAATATAATACTATTTTTTACCAGAAATATACAAGATAAATAATTTTAAAAACCCATAAAATTTAGTAATGTAAGAGTTCACCCTGAAAAAAAACCCAAAAAAAAGGATCGTTGTTACAGTTTCTCTCTCTGCAGCAGAAGATGTGAAAGGCCAACCAGATACATTCATCAGGAGCAAAGTTACCTCCTTCAAAGAGGTTTTTCACAATGACAACAAACAAAAGTGGAATACTGAAGACTGACTAGGGTTCAGCTCAGCCACAGAAGAAAAAAGAATGTGCCTAATTCTTTTTTTTTCTTATGACAGCAAGCATTGACTCTTGCTAAAGCAGGTTAGATCAAAAAGGTTGGACGTAACAGATAAACCCAGCCAGAGGAACACACTGGCAACACAACGGACCAAGGGAATCAATAGTTTGGGTTGGAAGGGACCTCAAAGCCCATCCAGTCCCACCCCTGCCATGGGTAGGGACACCTCCCACTGGACCAGGGGCTCCAAGCCCCATCCAACCTGGCCTTGAACCCCTCCAGGGATGGGGCAGCCACAGCTTCCCTGGGGAACCTGGGCCAGGGCCTCCCCACCCTCAGCGTGAAGAATTTCTTCATAATGTCTAATCTAAATCTTCCCCCTTCCAATTTCAAGCCATTCCCCCTCATCCTGTCACTCCAGACCCTTGTAGAAAGTCCCTCCCCAGCTTTCCTGGAGCCCCTTCACGTCCTGAAAGCTGCTCTAGGGTCTTCCCAGAGCCTTCTCTTCTCCAGGCTGAACAACTCCAACACTCTCAGCCTGTCCTCAGAACAGAGGTGCTCCAGCCCTCGGATCATCTTTGTGGTCCCCTCTGGACCCATTCCAAAAGTTCCACTTGCTTCTTATGTTGAGTATTCCAGAACTGGACACAGGACTCCAGGTGGAGTGTCACAAGAGAGGAACAGAGGGGCAGAGCCCCTCCCTCACCCTGCTGGCCGCGCTGCTTTGGGTGCAGCCCAGGACACATTGTCCTTCTGGGCTGCAAGAGCACATTGCCGGCTTGTGTTGAGCTTCTCATCAACCAATGAGAATCTGGACCAAGAACTGGGAATGGGGGGTAGGAGTTATCAGAACTGAACCTACAGGTGATGTTACCACTAGGCGTCGTTTTCCTCAGCAATGAGATAGGAATGGTGATATCTACCTGCTGTGTGGATGTATGGCAGGGTTAACGAGCAAGCGTAAAACAGATTTGCCAGGCAAAACTCCAGTTGATAGAATTTTGTTCTCTTTAACTTTATAAAAATGATAGAATGAGCTCAGACTGCAAAGCAGGTGAAGCGTTTACACATATTTACTCTTGCCATACTTGAAAACAGAATTAAAACCAGGCCATGTGTGGATTCCGTAAGAGTCTGACATGCACAGGGGGTGCCAGGCCAGCGCTCGGAGAGCTGCAATAAACTCCCACATCTCAGGAACCTTCTCTGCTCACGCTGGGAAGGTGGAAGTGCCAATAGGCTGGCACAGGAGTGAGATGCTGAAGAGAGGGATTCAGTTCCAAGAGAAGCACCTACGTGACCTCAGACAAAACCCACAGGAACTCACACTCTTAAGGGCTCAGAGCCCTTGTGATTTATTTGGATTTTAAGTGTAAGCTGGGCAGGACAGGCACCCTCCTTACTAGACGTTATTTAATGGATGATGCTGGCTGGGATAGGCCTATAATATCCCTGCCTATAATATCCCTGCCTATAATATCCCTGCCTATAAACATGAATTCTTGCTATCTGTGAGCTCCGTTAACAGTTTCAAAATGTATTTTTAAATAATTTCTATTTACCTTTCCTTGTCTCAGCCTAGCTAGGGTATTTAACATGCCTGTATGTTTTCCCTGTCATTTCAGACGCTTCATCACAGCAAAATGCCCTTGAAAGAAGAGCCTGGAATACCAATGCTCGCTGCTGTGAGAGAGACCAACCTTATCTCTCCGCTGCAGCTCGGCGCGGGGCACGCAGGTGAGAGATTTAATGGCTGTGCCGAGAGCAAACGGCGCTTCTGCCAAGCCAGCAAAAGCAGCCCAGCTCGAAGGGAGAAAAAAAGAGTCAACTGCCAAACAGCAAGCAGTCAGACAGCAAATGATGCAGCAATGAAAAACAGATTTCTTACGTAATTACTGTTTTATCACAATATTATAGGGTAGGCACGTATTTTGCCGCAACACTCGAAACCAGGTAGCTCTTCTCCTGTTAACCCCCTGATCCAACTGCAGGCAAGAAAATAAGCGTTGATACTTCAAATTTGCCACATACAAATATCCATCCATGCCTTCATTACAGACTTTCACTTGTTTCCCATTCCAGTGAATTCACTTCTATTATTTTTGTATTTATGTTAACAGCGATTAAATAATATGGGAACCAAAAGTCAGCTCTAAAGGTTCTCTAGTGGCTTTCAAATGATGTCTGAAATCTGGTAAGGAAGTTGTGATTTTAACCCTAGAGCTGACGATCAGGAAGAAAAAAATAAATCCAAATAATTCTAAAATATTAGTGAATTGATTTATTTATATAATGGTTTTATCCAAGTCTCTCCCCAAAGGCTGATTTCATGATTTCAGAAACAGAAGAAAGAGGCCACGATGGCTCATTTAAGAGGCTGTATCTGACATTAAGATTCAAGATTTATTATAGTTTCCTCTTTTCCCTCTCCCTGAAAACCAGACTTATTTTCCCAAGGAGAACGTGAGAAATACCCTTCCACTGACCCAGCCCAGGAAAGGACCAGAACCAGTCTTCCATCCTTCTGTTTCACACTCTCAGATTACTCATTCATTCAAATAGTTTTTACCAAGTGAGATACAGCTCTAAACAGATATTAACAAAAAATGACATTAAAAAGCAATAAAATAGAGCTGGTTCCCATCCAGTCATCTCATCCATGAAATATGAGGACATTGGTTTCAGCAGATGTGTATCTAATACAGTTCTAAATCATCTAGTCACTGTATGTACTGGTTAACTCTAATAAAAGGGCATCACCATGCATTGTCAATAATAAATTGACAGTAATTAAACAGCAGACACATTAAAAACACAAGTGAGTGACAGCAAATGGATCTTATTTCAAAGCAACTTATCTGCATCAAACCAATAAACTTCCTTGTGAAACATGGAACTGCAAACAATGAAACCAAATGTGCGCCGATACACAAACCAAACGGTTCTCTAGTTGAACACTTCCATACAAATATTCTAACTCGTTCTGTCTCGGGAAGGGGCTGGAGAACAAGGGTTATGAGAAGCAGCTCAGGGACCTGGGGTTGTTTAGCCTGGAGAAAAGAAAGCTGAGGGGAGACCTCATCATTATCCACAACTGCCTGAAAGGAGGTTGTAGTGAGGTGGGCGTTGGTCTCTTCTCCCAGGTGACAGGTGATGGGACAAGAGAGAATGGCCTCAAGTTGCACCAGGGTGTGTTCAGCTTGGACATCAGGAAAAATGTCTTCACGGAAAGGGTTCTCAGGCCCTGGCAGAGGCTGCCCAGGGAGGTGGTGGAGTCCCCATCCCTGGAGGAGGTTTAAAAGACTGGGAGATGAGGTACTCAGGGATCTAGTTTAATGGACAGGTACGGCTGGACTCGATGATCTCAAAGGTCTTTTCCAACAAAGTGATTCTATGATTCTAACTTGATGAAAACATTGCCATGAAACAAAAAGTAGTTTCAAATACTTCTTTGAAAGCAGGTCCTACTCTCAAGAAGCCTCTTGCTACATGTTGTAATATTTGTGCTTCTTTATCTCTGTGGCCTGAGGAAATTGTAATACAACTGGTGATATCTCAAGTGAACTGAAGTAGAATTTTGCTTTTCCAGTTTCTTTAGTTGGAAGGGTAAGTATGAAGTTCTGTCTGTGAAAGCTTAGCTTATGACGAAGACTTCTAGATACTATTTTAAAGTTGCACAATAAATTACAAATGAATGCTTGTACTTTCTGTTTTCTCACCAATGAGGAGACAACCACCTTTCTGTAGTTAAACCCTACTTGCTTTGCACTACAAGGGAAAAAAATCCTTTAGCAAGGAAAGTTGCAAAACAAATAGTGGCCTCCCAACTAATGTAATCTCAAATTCATATTTTATGATACACATTGGTACATTGTCTCTCTTCATAGCCCATTTGCATCGTTCTCGTTTAACTCATTGTCATGGTTTAGCCTCAGCCTGGCCAATTCCAGCAGCTAAAACCAAGGAGTTGGGTTCCCTGTTCCCTCTCCCCCATGCCTAAGGAAAGGAAAATGAGAAGAAAAGGACTTGGGGTTGGAAACTAAAACTACAGTTTTAATGAAATAACAGCAATAATAATGATGATGAATAATGTCCTCCTCCTTGAACAAGAGGACAGTCATGTTCCAAAATATACATAACAGAGGAAGGTCAAAACTCTTTAAATCAGCTCTTAAAAGACTGCCTAAAGGTATTCTAACAATGGATCATATGAAGTGAGAGCAACTACTTCTCATGGAAAGGATAATACAGATTTATTCCCCACTCTAAATTACTGAGCATATCTCAAGCATGTTTATGTTTCTATGACACAAGTAAGTAACTGAAGGCAGCCAAAAGCCAAAAACATTCCTTGAAGATAACCGAGTTAGAACCCGAACAAAAAATAATTTCTTATCTTTTGGACAGAGCAACCAAGAGAGTTTTATATTTCCTGTTCCATCAATGTTCTTTTAGTGTCTTAAAATATTATTGTAATGTCTGGCTGCTACTTACAGAATATTTGACTTACACCAAAGAATGCCGTGACATTTCTGTGGGGACCTGTACCAGACCATAAACAGTAAGCGTATTCATTATAAAGAACACATTCCCAAGCTAAATAACTCCTCCATCAAGCTCCAGACTGGTGCGGGGCAGACGTCTGCCCCACATTCGGGTGTCCTAAGAGGAGACCATTGAAGTCTCCAAGGGAGCACATCCACCGGAGTGATGGCCACGGTACAAAAAACTGGCACATAAAAGACTGAAAGAGCAATGGGTACAAACTGGAGAGGGGCAGATTCAGACTAGACATAAGGAGGAATTTCCTCACGCTGAGGGTGGGGAGGCCCTGACCCAGGTTGCCCAGGGAAGCCGCGGCTGCCCCATCCCTGGAGGTGTTCAAGGCCAGGTTGGATGGGGCTTGGAGCAGCCTGGTCCAGTGGGAGGTGTCCCTGCCCATGGCAGGGGTGGAACTGGGTGGTCTTTGAGGTCCCTTCAAGCCCAAACCATTTTATGACTCTATGATCTTGCTAACAACCAAAAGTGACAGTCCTATTAGCCTGCATTCCTCAAAGTCCCGTCTTTCCATCTGGCTATGAGCCTGGAAGCACAGTGGCCATGAAACAGGGAACAGGTACAGTCACAGTCTTAAACTGATCCCCCCATCAACATAAAACAACAGGGACTAAAAGTTGTTCATTGATAGAGATACACATTCTGACATCCATAAAGACAGTCCAGCCTGCCACCTTGCTTCTGTAAAGATACAAACGAGAAGGTGGATGAAAGACAGAAAACTCTCTACATCAACATCTGCTAATATGTGGCCCTGGCTACAAAACTGTAAAATAAATGTTCAACAGCTAAGAAATATCATAGAATCACAGAAAGACTGGAAGGGACCTTTAAAAGTCATAGAATCATAGAATGGTTTGGGTTGGAAGGGACCTTAAAGCTCATGCACTTCCACCCTTCCTGCCATGGGCAGGGACACCTCCCACCGGACCAGGGGCTCCAAGCCCCATCCAACCTGGCCTTGAACCATTCCCCCCTCATCCTATCACTCCAGGCCCTTGGAGAAAGTCCCTCCCCAGCTTCCCTGGAACCCCTTTCAGTACTGGAAGCTGCTCTAAGGTCTCCCCGCAGCCTTCTCTTCTCCAGGCTTAACAGCCCCAACTCTCTCAGCCTGGCCTCACAGCAGAGGCATCTTCAAAGCACAGGAAGATCAAGATTGGGGCTATAAGATTACCACAGACCAGCACCACAGGTAAAAGTAACATATCAAGCATTTGGAAAAAGCCAACACAATCCTAAGTTTCAACAGCAGAATACTTTCAGGTAAAGGGAGACAAAGCATTGCGTCCCTTCACTTCGGTTCCATACCGAGCAGAGTTTAAAGAAGAGATAGATAAAGATGATGGCAAAGCAAACAAATGCACACTTGTCATTTAACGACAAGCTCCAAGATGCCTGTGTGAACGCTGACAGGACAGCACGATTGGCATCACTGTGGGAAAGAAAAGGGCAAAAGGGATTTGAAATATGTTTAAATTAAGTATGAGAGGGAAGAAATGCAAAGCAAAGAAGGTAATGAACTTGAAATGGAACTGTAAAACAGTGGTGTGAATACGCAAGAGTGTTGGGAGTTGGAAAGAGAAAAAGAAGCCTGAGCACACCATTGTTTCATATCGTTTTGCATCATCAGATACATCAGAATCGTGGTCATGATGACTCATAAGGAAGACGCTTAACAGCAATGTTGAATAATGAAATAGCATGAGAGAAAGTGTGGGAGTAATGAAATCCAAGCACATGGCCAGCTCAGCTAAGAGATTATCAAGGCCAATAGATTATTCAGCCATGGAAGCAGGAAGAAAGAACAATTCTTAATGTTGAAGTTTGCTGAGCACAGACAAAGTTAGATGGATCATCTGGGTCTTGATTCCAGGTGACATGATATTGCAGAATAAAAGCACAAAAAAGACGTCAGAAAAGCAAGAGCCGTTTGGTTTCAGTCATTCAAGTGTTTACCTCATCAGCAAAGGACACGTAAGTGTCGATTCAAACCGGCCAACTGGATTTAAGGAGCCAGATAAGAACTGAGAAGCTGAATCAACTCCAGGTTTTATGCTGATGGCTGAAGACAGGTGGAAAAAGGAACAATCCAAGGCAACTTAAAGAGTTCCTACCAACAGAGACAACGGAGCACAGAGCAACAACAGGTTACGTCTCATCAGTAAATGAGCACAAAAAATCCAACAGGAGCTCATTAATAACCAAAACTAAGAACACACTGGAAATTATTTAACTTCCACAGAGCCTGATTTTAATTTGCGTAAAAACTTCAAGAAGTGCCAGTCAAAGCAGTGCTTGAATTTGTGCAATAAAATTACTTGAATGACTGTTAAGTTGGCACAAGCAATTGGTCATTTTAAATTAAGTGCTCTACAGTGATTAATTTAAGCCCAGGCAAACAGGAACCAGAAGTCCGATACCAGCACACCAACACTGCTGAACCTACCGAGAACATTCTACTGCATGCAGACCTTTGATAGGAATGATTTAGAAGAAGAGTCTTTATTTGTGATTTCTTATATAAGAAAAGAAAGACAAGTAAGGATCTGGGAACAGCTGAGCTGGAAGGCAGGTTTGGAGATCTGGAGTGTGAAAGGTCATGAAGGGGCTGGAGAACAAGGGTTATGAGGAGTGGCTGAGGGATCTGCCCACCCTCAGCATGAAGAATTTCTTCCTAATGTCTAATCTAAACCTGTCCCCCTCCAATTTTAAGCTATTCCCCCTCATCCTATCACTCCATGCCCTTGGAATGATGCTAATCATTTTCCATCTCTTCATTCATGCAAGAAGGAAGGAATGCAAAGAACGAGATGTTCTGATCTGTAATAGCAGCACTGCAGAGAGAGGCCAGGAAGCAGTACAAATAAAAGCCTGATTTTAAAAGGCCTGCATCCAACCATGCTCCATCTAGAGCAGCTTATACACGAGGGAGTTTTACATGTGCCTATTAGGCAACAAAAAGGCTGGTACCAGACATACCCAGTGAATCAGCCTCCTTCAGCAGGCTGGCCACAGTGTTCACACGTAAATGCTTTACGAAGCCAATGCTAAGAGAACCACAGCACAAAGAAATTAAAGACTTTGCTGAATGATCTTCAGAAGTCAATGAGTAGAAGACTACCCAGGTACATAAAACCACGTTACTTTCCATACACCAAGAAAGTGTTGCCTAAGTGTATGTATGGCCTTATAGGACAGTCGAATAACCTCAGGTTGAAAAGACCTCTGCACATCATCTAGCATAACCTCCTACTTAAGTCAGGGAGAGCTTCAAAGTTAAATCAGATTGCTCAGGGTCTTGTTCACTCAAGTTCCAAAAAGATCTTCAAGGACGGAGGTTTCTCAGCCTCCTTCAGCAGCTTGATTCAGTGCTTACCCACTGTGAAAACTGTTTTTCCTCATATCCGGTTGGAATTTCCCACATCACAACTTATATTTGCTGCCTTCCACCCTTTCCTTGTACACCTGTACGAATCATGATATCTTCTCTACAGACACTCAGTGGTAGAGGACAACCAGATCCCTCCTGACGTAGTCTTCTCTTCCTTAGGCTGAACAAACCGAGCCCTCACAGACAGCCTCTCCACGTGGTACCTGCTCTTTCAGTGCCCCTCTCCAGTTTGTCTACATCTTTTTTGTATAAGAGAGCCCAAAATAAGGATGAACTATTCCAGGTGTTGCTTCACAAGTCAACAAAATAAATCACCTCTTCTAGTCTGCTCTTGCTAACGCAGCACATGAAGCAATTAACTGTGACTGAAGACTAGAATATGAATATTTGAAAAAGCAGAAGTCTCGCAGTGAGAAAACAGAAATGAAGCACAGCTGGAGGTAAATTTACCCATCTACTGTGCCCTAACAGATAGCATTCAGGTGGCTTTCCATCCAGCAATAAAGCGGCTTCCTGCACTGCAGGAAACTCAGTACGTTGCCCCCTGGTTCCTGAGAAGTCTCATTCCAACATCCCTGCAGCTTGTCCTCCTGTTCCCAGCTCTTCCTAAAACTCTGTTGCACTGCAGGTTTCTTCCTCTCTCAGCCTTTCTCCCATCCTACTTTGCATTCTGGAAGCTGGGCTTTCCCAGGGCTCAGTTGCCTTCAAGGAAGAAATAAACATCTCTGAGCGTCCAGCAGCTCAGGTTTCAAGGCTCAGTAGCTCACAGAAAGCAAACTGAGCTTTCTCTGAAGGCCAGGCCCAGCCATTAAAAAAAACAAACCAAATTCAAACATACAACAAGTAAGATGCTAATACTTAGCATTTGAATATCATGCAAACACCACTAGCTTCATAAGCACTTTAAAATGCTTTGACTAAGACTGACTTATCAAAATCCTTCCCCAACGATCTCATTTGCAAGCTGAGGAAGCACGGGCTGCATGAACAGACTGTGAAAATAGGTTGAAAGGTCCCACCTGCAGTCTTGTGTCCCATTGTGGAATCCCCAACATAAGAAGGATATGGAAGAGCTGAAACGGGTCCAGAGATGGTCACAGAGATGATCCAAGGGCTGGTGCATCTCTGCTATGAGGACAGACACACATCAAATGCTGTGTGTCAGCTCAGACAGGACCTATTTTGAAGGTGACCATAGTTGATTCTCTTCATTTGTTAAATAAAAAGAGTTACAGGCACAATCTCAGGGGTTTGGGGGTTTCTTTTGCATCAGAAGTCATCTTTTACCCTGCA
Source organism: Phaenicophaeus curvirostris (assembly GCF_032191515.1). NCBI lineage: Eukaryota > Metazoa > Chordata > Aves > Cuculiformes > Cuculidae > Phaenicophaeus > Phaenicophaeus curvirostris. Next base: position 124,928,978 of record NC_091393.1, on the reverse strand, counting down.
CTAGAGTTATAAATGAGCATGCAGTGGAAAGAACTTACTATCTTCTGATGCAGGCAAATAAAATGCAATAATCACGTCATTGGTCACAGATCAGTCTGTTGGCAAGGCTTGAAAAAAATATTTTATGTTCAATGCATTTAAAACTCCTGATGTAATCAAATAATTCAGGAAACATTTCCTTCAGTCCATTCATTTACTTAACTATCTTTATGCATCAGACAGTGACGGTATCCATTAGTTACAAATTAGCTCTGCTAAATATTCTTGTGTTTATCTAGAGGACATCTCCCCTGCCCCATAAAGATCAAGGATTTAAAGCTACTGGAGAGCTACTCTCAGAGGAGGCCACAAAGTCAGTGAAGGGTCTAGAGGGCCAATTGCGTGAGGAGCAGCTGAAGTCACAGGGTCTGTGCAGCCTGGAGAAGAGGAGAATGAGGGGAAACCTCATCGCAGGTCACTGCTTCCTAACACGAGGAGGAGGAGGAGCAGGTGCTGAGCTCTTCTCTCTGGTGACCAGGGACAGGACCCAAAGGAATGGCACCAAGATGCCAGGGGAGGGTTAGGTTGGACATTAGGAGAAGGTTCTTCCCCCAGAGGGTGGTGGAGCCCTGGAGCAGCTCCCAGGGAAGCAGTCACGGTGCTGAGCCTGACAATATTCCAGAAGCCTTTGGCCAACCCCCTCAGCCCCACGGTGTGAATGTTGGGGTGTCCTGTGCAGGGACAGGAGCTGGACTGGGTGAGCCTTGTGGGTCCCTTCCAGCTCCGGTCATGCTGTGATCAGAATACAAAAGATTCCTCCCCACCCTCCCAAGCAGTCCAATGGAGAGGACACAAACAATATATTCTTAAATTAAAAGATACAAAGATAAAACTAGAGTATTTTATCAAGTTATTATTAACAAAAAACTGTCTCCTTTCCAAGGCTGGACTATGAACAGCACAAGTACTCGATCTTCCCATTTTGTTCAAAACATACTGTAAATTTACTTAAATAATTTACTACTGTATATTTCAGCTGATCCCATTCATCTAAGCCAGGCTGAAACTCTATCCATCTTATGCATTACCCTGCTTTTAAAGTAACCCTATATACTGCAGTAGGGCTTTGAAAAACAAGACAACAGATATGCATAAACATGGGCCAGATTTTAATCATCTTAATGCAAAGCTATTTTCCTTCCTTTCCTTCTCATTAAAAAAAAAAAAAAAAAAAAGCATGGTCGATGGTTACCTGTGACAACAAGGCATGTTAAGTACCTTAAATAATTCTCATGATACATTTATCTTAACAACATCCCTGCTTTGGGAGGTGGGACAGTAATTGAGCCCTGTGATCGAGATAGAATCATAGAATAACCAGGTTGGAAGAGACCCACTGGATCATCGAGTCCAACCATTCATAAATGATATAAATTCATAAATGAGATAAAGCAGCCTGGTCAGCATAGAAAGATAAACCTGGTCCCAAGTCCCAGACATGTCTGCAATCATTCAGTTACGCTTCCCCTCCACATTGAGGATACCGAGCTATCCACTAAGAAATTTCCACTAGGTCTCTACATCGGATCATTTTTTTTGTAGGCGGAGGTACAAATGTCCTTGTGTCAGTTGGTATGAAGAACGGAACGTGCACAATTCACAGCTCAAGAGGTTGATGGAGGCAAACACCAACAGGGTTAAAAAAACCCAAACAATCAGCTAAGAGCTAGAAAGAGATAATTGAAGGCTGTTTTACCTGTGTAGTCTTGTTTGCTTGGTCTTTTATAATTCATGGTGAGGGTAGTAGAGGAAATGGAATGATATCTGAATATAATAACATGATTTGAATTACTGGCATAAATCAAGTGGAGAATTTAAAGTACCACAAGAAACAGAAGCATAGAGAGGCAGTTCCCATGTTTCCTTTCCAAGCCTTTCAAAAGGTCCTTATCCCCATCTTCTGGCGAGTCTATTTAGACCAACGAGAGATTCCAACTGTGAATTGTTGGATAAAAGCTCACATTTACAGGATCAATGTTGAGAAGCAGATAGATAGTAGCTTATTTTTGTGAGGGAAGCTATCTTTTTCTTAGGCTGCACAGAACCTACTGCTTCCCCACGCCCACGAGGTAAGCTGCAGCCTGAAGCTACTGCGAACGCAGCAGCGCAGCCATGGTCCTGGAGCAAGAAAGTAAAAGACATTTAAGCTTCCAGTTTCAAGAAGAGTGGAGGATTGACCTTTTTTGTCGTAAATAACATGCCCATCAGTGACCTTTTAGAAGTACAGGAAGACTGCAAAACTAAATCTCCAAGAAAAGGATTTGCATTTGTTCCGTGTGCTTCTTTTGGTGCCTCCGGCTTCTTTTTGTGTAATTCAAGTCTTCATGCACCGAGGATTTACACCATCACTCCCCAGGGGCCAGATTATAAACCCTTCCAACTCATTCTAGACATATTTTTTCCAGGCATCGTCCCACCTGTTTAAAACGAACTGGGTACAAACACCAACCATTCATCTCATATAAGATGAAAAAGATCTTTTCCAAGCACTGAAAAATTTTTAACTTCATGAACTTCAAATATGTAACCCTATTTTAAGTGCTTGCCTAGAAACTCCTATACTCCTAGGTTCATTTTATTGTTACCAGTACAGCAGTGAAGCTGTTTCACCAAGAGCTCACTAACAGAGCAGGACATCCATAAAATCTCAAACAAATGTGAAAGTACAAGGTGCATGCTTATAAATGCAGGATTAAAAATATATATTTCATATTTAATATTCAAGTTGCAAAGTATTTAAAATTGCATTCCTTAACATGCATTATTTTTCCTTCTTCCCACAAATGAAGAGCTGTGGTACATGAAGGAGTCAGCAGATGGCACCCATGGAACTTGATACAACCCCAGTACACACGTTCCTATGTCCTTTATTTCACACTCACGGGATAATGCAGGGAGGTTCTCTACCAGTCAGGATTTTCCTTTATACGGTGTAAATAAACTTAATTCATACCCACTTAGACTATCTTCACTATCAAGGTGGCTTGCTACGTGATTAGTAGGTGCAAGGAGACATCAGAATGAAGTGTAACGGTGCTCTTCACTTTCATAATTTTAATCTCAAATTCCACAATATCAGTGTTTTTACCCATTCTATGATTTTATATAATGTCAATCTGACCATACGTTCTAGATCAATGGAAACGCAATAGGGCTAGAGGGTTTTGAGGAGATAATCTGAACAATACTTCCATTAGTGGCAGTTACCTCCACAAAAACATCTCTAAATATATACATAGGACATATCGAATACTCTGTTATGTAGGTCATAAACCAGCAGGGAGTCAGAAAAACTTCAGTTTCAAAACTGTAAGGGTGACAAGTTAACGGCAATCAGTAATGAATAAACCTATTTATTTGGGAAATACTTATTAGAAGGTATAAGGCTTTATTAAATACTTTGAAAGTGGAATATAGAAAAAGAAGCCTGATTATCTTCCTAGAAAACATTCCTTTTGTGCTCTATGTGCTTCTCCTCTAACTGCAAGACAAACAGGAGCAACCAGAACGCTTCAGAAGCAGCTGTATTACAGAACACACGGAGACAGAATAACTGCTGTGATTGAAGAAACACCTCAGATGTTCCTTGTAATAATAAGGAATAACAAGAAATTGTTGTTATAATAATAAGGAAGTTGTGTACTTATATACAAAAGATAAGGGTCTTTACAGAAGGACACAGGAAGGAAGGACAGCATAACCCCATTCTGTGGTATTCCTGCAGTTTCTGTTGACAGTAGCAGAATTTAAAGGAATTTAGAGGAATTTTGAACTGTTCACACCAACTTAACTCAGAAGTCAGCCCCATGGTCCACCCCAGTCTGTTATGGTGGCCAACTCCCACCCTGTAAGGGGCTGGTACCTCATTTCATAGAAATACTTGGTTGTAAAAGAACTTTGAGATCATCAAGTCCAACCGTACCTGTCCACTACTAAATCAGATCCCTGAGCACCTCATCTACTTGTCCTTCAAACCCCTCCAGGGATGGGGACGTCACCATCTCCCTGGGCAGCCTCTGCCAGGGCCTGAGAACCCTTTCCATGAAGACATTTTTCCTGATGTCCAATCTGAACCTGCCCTGGTGTAACTTGAGGCCGTTCCCTCTCGTCCCATCACCTGTCACTTGGGAGAAGAGACCAACACCCATCTCGCTACAACCTCCTTTCAGGTAGCTGCAGAGAGCAATGAGGTCTCCCCTCAGCCTCCTCTTCTCCAGGCTAAACACCCCCGGGTCCCTCAGCTGCTCCTCATAACCCTTGTTCTCCAGCCCCTTCCCCAGCTCCGTTCCTTCTCTGGACACACTCCAGCCCCTCAAGGTCTCAGCACAGAATCACAAAGGGACCTTAAAGACCATCCAGTTCCAACCCACTAGGATGAAACTATCACATTTCTTCCCAGTACTAGTTCCAATAACTCTAAATGCAAGATTTCTAAATGACTACATGAAGCAGCCTTACAATTTTTTTTACACTTTTTAGACTAACTGCAAAGCTAAATAAAGACAAGAACCTGTTGCAGTGTAATAGATGCCTTCATTATCCTCTTGCCAGCGATACTCCAATTTCTTTTTCCCATCTGACCGTCATCTTAACGTCCATCTCATTAGCATCTACCACATGGAAAAGGTTTCTCTTACCCCTCTGAGACACACACATTACACTCATAATTGTGATGCCTCTGCTCTGTATTCAGTTTCAAAGCCCAGCATAAAAGTAAAAGAATTTAAGCAGAGTAAAGTGTCCATATAATGCAATCAAATTAGAGCAAAAGAACCTACAGTTAAAATAATTACATTAAAGCGTGATAATAAAACCATGCAAGATACATTACTTTTTTAAAACCCTTTGTACTACAGAGGAAACCAAGAATTTGAACGAACTCATTAGCTGACAAAATGATCATTTATCAGCAGATCTGTGCCTGAGGCTCGGATCAGAGAACACAGCCCTAAAGAAACTCTTGTGCTATTGCAGCAAACGCTGAAACTTCCAGCAACCACAAAGCAGCATCACTTTAGAAACATGTTTTCAAATGCACAGAAGTAACTGATAATTCATTTCACCTTGATTCAACTCCGACGATCCAATCTATTGCGGAATCTGTCTTACCCAACGCCACAGTCTCAAAGCTGCTGTTTTCTCTCTCCTCCACTCTGTATTACCTCAAATCACCCCCTGGGATCCCTCATTTTCTAAGACTACATTCCTTTTCAGGCATTATTTCCCACCTCTATTAAGGATCGTTTGATTTATTAATTACATTAAACTCTGCTGCAGTGCTCTTAACATATACTTTGTATGAAACATTTGAGAAATTCCTTTAAATTAACAATTTAATTGTTACTTACTTACATGCAACTAACATGGTAAATTTACTGCTTAGAATGGGATTAAGTCGGAATGTAGCTTCTTTAAATGCAACAGCTTTATGCATTGGGAATCAAGGCTGACTCTCATTTAGAAGCCTTTTCCTTGGGTCAGAAAACTGATATCAGAACTTATGGATGGATTAGGACCTCTAATGGTATTAAAATAAGGAACAGCTGCTGCCCTAACCACATTAGAACGGCTTTACTGCACTTTGATTATTATCAGCTAGAAAAACAGTATTTTTGTTGACTTGAAAATGGTAGCTTGCTGGAGGGGGAAGAACAAACCCAGGCTTGATTATTAGCAGATATTAGCTGATAAGATCTACTGAGTGGAACTAACCAAAGACTTTCTTTAAACTACAGTCAAGACAGTCTTTTCCTTTTAAAGACGTAGCTCTTGCTTGTGTCAGCAGATAGCGGAATGGTTGACTTTTTGCTTTAATACATGCTTTGGGGAGACCTTGGAGCAACTTCCAGTACTGAAAGGGGCTCCAGCAAAGCTGGGGAGGGACTTTTTTACAAGGGTCTGGAGTGATAGGAGAAGGGGGAACGGCTTGAAATTGGAAGGAACCTTACTCCAGGAATAACATTGCTCAAGAACATTAAGTATCCCCAGTTAGAATAAATCAAACTTGATAAGTAGGAAATGGCATAAAATTGCACGGAGAGATTGCTGCTAAGTTCTCTTGCTTATCATTCCCAGAAAGCAACATATCCTGCTGTCATCCTGGAAAACAAAGGTTCAGTGTTCCACGTACGTGCAGTCAGACTCTCAAATATTTTCAAGCAGGATAATCAGAAGGAAAAACTACCACCAGAGCTTCTCTGTCAGCAGAAGTCCTTGGTTGAACTCCACGTCCCAGCCAATGCTGGTAGCGAGTTCAGACAAAAGGCACAGTGGTTTCAGTGTTCCAGGCCAGATCTCGACTTGCTCAAAGATCAAAAGGCCTTCAAGTCCAGGCGTTTAGTTCAACCTTTTACAGGAGACAGACAACTGCAAAGTGGAATCTTAATCTAAATTTGTACAGCGTTCAGGGCTATCTGCATCAGACCTACCCACAGTTTATCCTCCTATGTCCACTGTGAAAATAGTAATTAACAGAATGATTCTTTACTGGCTTACAGATAAGACCTTGCAATTCCCTCTGGCTCCCCAAGCTGGTGTTTCCTGATGCCAAAAGAGAAGTTCCTCATAAACCTTGGCATGGGTTTACCAACACCTTTATTAAAATGTCTCCTTAGTCAGAACTCTGTATATTTTAGCAGAACTGATAAGAAAACGATATTCCTGTACAAGAAAATTGAACTACTTACCCTGAATAGTCCTTTCCCAGGACAGATTTCCCACCCACCCTGGTTCCTTGAGATAACGCGTTCCCTCTAGGCAGCAGAGTAGAGCATGACCACAGAAAGCCAATACTAGAAGAATTTTTCCATAGCTGCTCTTAAGGAGAAAAGTACGTTCCCAAATCTAAAAAGCAGACAGTAACTGCTGTCTTGCGTGTTCTGGAAAGAACATTAATCAGTTTATTTTTGTAATTTACAAACAACTAGGAGAGCTAGATGCTTTGAAGCACTACTCCAAATGTCAACTGCAACGGATACAGCCCTACCTTTAACCCAGCTGGTCTTCTGCCAGGCACGTTCTCCCATGGAAATAAGGGCATTTGTGCTACCAAGCACCCTGTACGTGGATGGGAAAATAACCCCAAGTACGGTGCAAATGATTAGACAGCATCCACATTACAGAAAGTGGCATTTCAGGCCCAGAAGTACTCGTTACTTCTTTTGTTTAAAAAAGCCCAACGCATTTTCAGAGGAACTGAACTTTGATTAAATGGGGGAATATTTGGTCATGCTGGGAGGCCAACAGGATAATTGTAGCCACATACACTTTCTGCTTGCATGCATGAAGTGGGCGTACAGAGGGGTATGATTTAGTAGTAGACTGGTATGGTTGGACCTGATGTTCTCAAAGGTCTTTTCCAACCTAGGGATTCTATAATTCTATACACACAGATTTAACCTGACCACACTGCTACAACAACACAGTCCCAGTATGCCCTTCAAAGTTCTTCAAAGGCTATCAAATCATAAAGGTTAGGCATTTTTCCAGAAAGACAGTACTGAAGCCTTTCAGTACCAGCCAGAACCTCCAAAGAGGGAAGACAGAAGGAAGGCTCAAACCAGAGTAGACTAGTGACTCCATTAGAAAACCTGCAGGTCACCTCACACACCCTACAGACACACCTAAGTACACAAGATGCCTTTGGATCCCTCAGCAAGCTGTCTCGTTAACAGCAACAACAGCAACTTTAAATCATCTCTTATACATGCAATAGAATTCAGAATCTGCAAACCACACCAATCAGTGTTAATTCATTTTCTTCCCCTGAAGCAGAATGAACACTAGCGCTCTTTAATATCTTCATAAATGACCTGGATATGGGACTCAAAGGTTTACTAACCATGTTTGCTGATGAATAAAACTTGGGGGAGCTGTTGATGCTCTTGAGGGCAAAAAGGCCCTGACAAGAGTTCTGGACAAATTGGAGAGTTGGGTAATCACCAACCACGTGAAGTTTAACAAGAGCAAGCGCTGTCTTTAGCAGCTGAGACGCAGAGATCCTGGATATACAAACAGACTGGGGAGTGGGAGGCTGGGGAGCAGCCCTGTGGGAAGGGATCTGGGGGTTCTGGTTGAGGGCGAGTTGACCATGAGCCAACAGTTAGCCCTGGAAGCCAAGAGGACCAACCACGTCCTGTGGTGCATCAACTAGCCAATCGAGGGAGGGGATTGTCCCACTCTGCTCCGCACTGGTATGGCCCCACCTGGAATGCTGGGTGTAGTTCTGGGAAACGCAGAGTATAAAGGATCTAAAGCTACTGGAGAGCGTCCAGCGGAGGCCACAAAGGTGGTGAAGGGTCTAGAGAGCCAACTGCATGAGCAGCAGCTGAAGTCACTGGGTCTGTTCAGCCTGGAGATGAGAAGGCTGAGAAGGGAACTCATCACAGGTCATTGCTTCCTCATAAGGGGAGGAGAAGGAGCAGGCACTGGGCTATTCTCTTTGGTGACCAAGGACAGGACCAGAGGGAATGGCAGGAAGATGCCAGGGGAGGGTTAGGTTGGTCATCAGAAGAAGGTTCTTTCTCTAGTTTACTAGAGAAAGGGCAGTCGTGAAGAACCTTCTTCTGATGCCCAACCCAAGCACCCTTCCGTTGCTCTCCAGTCCTAGGCAGTTCCACTCACACACTTTTGGCTCTTAGTGCCAGTCATACACTATGTCCAACTTCATGAAGTGACTGTTTTCGTTATCTGAGCTCCTCGACCTAACTGACAACTGACCCACACGTAAAGTGCAGAAACGACCGTTACAGAGGAGCTGTTAGAGCAGCGTCGCATTCCGCCTGTCAACACGTAGCTGATTCACAAGGTCCAGCAGTTACACCATAGAAAGCAACCTAACATAAGTTTGTGAATGACAAATATCAAAAGCTCATAGGTATTTTCAGCTGAAATACTGTATTTCACTGATCTGGGTCACAGAGAAAGCATTTGAAATGAGTTACAGAATACACACCATTTTTAGACTGCATACTCCTCGGAGCAAGAACAGCCTCCTATAGCTACATTTTAGTGCCTCTATGGTTATATAAAACAAAGTAGTTCTTCAGTGTCTGTAAACCACCACCCAGAGAAGACAGGATTCCCAGAGGACAGCTATGATTCATGAAGCGCTGAAGGACACTGCTCCTGCAGCCTTTATTCTGCACCTAATAAAATAAAAATACATGTACAGAGTATAGTAAAGAAACACTTCAATCGTTACAGAACGGCAGGGAATAAGATTCATCCCATTTATAAAGCTGAACAAAACAAAGCAGGTGGAGATTCCGCAGGATGAGGCAGAGCCTGCGTCAAGTGGCAGTTTCTGATAACGCTATCGGATCGACGGATGACAACCTTAAAAGGTAGAAAAACTGAAAGTAAAACAAAGCAACAGCAAGTGTACCAGGAAGGCAGAATGAAGCCTGCATTCCTTTCCAGCCTTGGAGCGGTGACTTCATCTTTGCTAGGGTGACCTTCCACTGAGTCCGGGCTTGAATACTAATATTAGACTAAAAAAGAAGTGTGCCACCCTCTAAATATAATGATGACTCAACACCTAGAGGCTTCAGTGATGTAATATCACCAAAGAGGCTCAGGCTTCACAGTCTAGATTTTTAAATATTAAGTCAAAGGGAACAGATCTTCCCCTGCAGAAACAAAGCCTGCTTCCTAGAGCATCGTCTCGAATTAGCCTGTAGGAAAAGGGAACCAAAAAACCACTTCACACGTGGCAGCAGACACCCCGGCTCCACTTTGTTTAAAAGGGGCACCGAACAGACACACTTCAATTACACGCTTCAGAGTCAGCAGAAAGTTCCAGTTCCAGAATTATCGTATAAAAGTTTAAGACAACACAGTGGATCACTGAACAGTCCAGTGTCTTTTACTGCACCTTAAAAATAAAAATAGCAGCACGAAGATGTGCTTTGTTGAGAAAGCTGAATATGAGTACAAAGGGAAAAAGCCTTTTATAAGCAAGGCTACAGAGTTCTCTTAAAGCACCAGCCTTGGACAAATATTTCAGCACTTACTTGAGGTAGCTTTAAATCTTTTTCAAGGCTCAAACTCAATAATTCATCTTAGAATCATAGAACCTTAAGGAAAAAAAAGTCAAAGGAAGTGTAACATAGGCGTCTGTAGTAAAAGCAAGTACTCGTCCAATATCAGTGAAGTTATAATATGAAAGAATCCCTCATGAAAACAGTAATTGTTTTCATAATGAAGTCCTTCCATGCAAAGTAGGATTATCTTTTCCTTTGGCTTGCTAGTTCAACTTCATTTCTCCTCCCTTCTCCACCCCACCTCCATCAAGCTCACAGTTCAGGGAATGCATTGTTAACCACCTTCATTCCCCAGACTTGCGTTCACGCACTGACCATTCCCATCAGAAGAATTAGGATACACTTCAACATGTGTTCACAGACTCACAGGCTGGTTGAGGCTAGAAGGGACCACTGGAGGTCATCTTCTCTACACTGCCCTGCTCAGGTAAGGTCACCTGCAGCCATCTGCCTGGCCCCACGTCCAGACAACTTTTGACTATCTCCATGGAGGACACTGCGCCACCTCAACCCATGGCAGTGCTCAGTCACTCTCAGTAAAAAAAGCATTTCCTGATGTTCAGAGGAAACTTTTGTGTTTGAGCTTGTGCTCACGGCCTCTGGTCCTGGACAGCACTGAAAAGAGTCTGGCTCTGGCTTCTTTGCACCCTCCCTTTGGTATTTACACACACAGACATGATCCCCTGAGCCTTCTCCAGGGTGAACATCCCTAGCTCGCTCAGCCTTTCTTCATAGGAGAGATACTCCAGTCCCTTCAGCATCTTAATGGCCCTTTCATAGAATCATAGAATCACCAGGTTGGAAAAGACCCATCGGATCATTGAGTCCAACCATATTTGCTGGACTCCCTCCAGTATGCCCATTTCCTCCTTCTACTGGGAAGTCCAGATCTGGCCACATATTTTGTCACTGTACTTTCTCCTACAGAAACAATAATATCTCCTCTTGGTTTGAATTACATTGGAAGAAAAAGCACTTAATGGACTTCGGCTATCATTTCCTAGGCAGTTCCACCATAAATAAAATGCTCGGAAACTGTTTAATCATTCTTTAACTGAAATAAAACTCTCAAGGTTAATAGGTGCTCTTTTCAATTTAAGCCAAAGAAGCTAAAAAAAAAAATGAAGAGCACACAGCCTCTAAACAGCTTGAGTAAACACATCCTTCCCACACAGAATATTCTAATAGCACCGGGTTTGTGTAAGCACCTCCCGAGGCACTGCAGCATCTGAAGAAAACATCTTAAGAGACAAAGATGCTTCACTTTGACAGTGAGCTTACCAGTTTCAGCCTGAAGGAAATTACACAGCGGGCAGCAGAAAGGATGATTTTACAAAACAGCGATAGATGCATAAGAAAAGCACAACAAAAGGGTTCCTACCCAGAGAGCCTGAGGGCTACGTGTAGGAATTAACTGTTAAAACACACACATACGCACCCTTAGGAGTAATCAGAGTCGTGCCCTTTGCCTCGCCACAAGTGCTTTATCAGGAAAGATAAAAGGAGCAGCACCTCCCATTCAGTCACACCACCAGCCAAAAATAACAGCCTCGATTTTGCTGTATCTCCTCACATAAGTGCTCCCATCAGTTTTTCCAAGAGACGCGTTGCAAATCCCAGGGTTTAGGAGTAATTCTATTTTTAGCTTCTTTACAATAAGACTTCCATGATCCAACCAAGCCAGTTCTATACACTCCTAACCCCAAAGAAATCCACCTCTACCACGTACAGGTTATACGCCAAAGCGATCAGAACACAGGATGGCGATGGGGACACTGCTGAATGGGGACGGGGACACTGCTGAATGGGGACGGGGACACTGCTGAATGGGGACGGGGACACTGCTGAACGACCCCAGCTTTGCGAAAGCCCTGTTGGATCATCTACATCTCCATGCCTTTGCTCTTCCTTAAAAACTGAAGAGCTCAGTATTTTCTGGTCATGTTAACCTGAAAATTCACAATCACATTGAGGTGGTTCTGCCCCTCTGTTCTTCTCTTGTGAGATCTCACCTGGACTACTGAAATCCTCAGCATAAGAAGGAGATGGAGCTGTTGGAACGGGTCCAGAGGAGGCTCCAAGGATGATCCGAGGGCTGGAGCATCTCCTGTACGAGGACAGGCTGAGAGAGGTGGGTTTGTTCAGCCTGGAGAAGAGAAGGCTCCAAGGAGACCTTATAGTGACCTTCCAGTACCTGAAGGGGCTACCAGAAAGCTGGGGAGGGACTGTTTACAAAGGCCTGGAGTGATCAGACTAGGGGCAATAGGTATAAACTGGAGAGGGGCAGACTTAGACTAGACATAAGGAAGAAATTTATCACACTGAGGGTGAGGAGGCCCTGGCCCAGGTTGGCCAGGGAAGCTGTGGCTGGAATTTACCTTGTATCTGATACAAAGTAGTTGAATAATTCAAATTAAACCCAAATGCCTTAAATATTTTTGGTTTAAAACCTATCTTTAGTGAGCATATTGCTCAGATATCTGTGTGTTAAAGTTTGAACTTGACACTTCAGGCAAGGTAACTTTAAATCTGTCAGTGTGAATTCTTTACATCAACACTGCTGCATGCTAGAACCACTCAGAAGTTTATATATTTAAATATTATTTATGCGGCGAGTTCACACATCAAATCAAAGGAACCACTTATAACGACAGGTTTCTCTGGCTTTCTTCACCATCCAGCTTGTAACTTCCAAATTGATCATACCTCTATTTTCCTCCTAAAAGTCTAAGTCAGGAGTAAAAGTCAAAAATATGCTGCAAAACCTTTATTTTCCATAGAATGAATCAATATATAATCGAGGATATGATCAGCAGCAGCATTCATTAATCGTGAGCACCTGAGATTTGAAACTTTAGCTCAGCAACAATATTTTATATTGAATTCATGTGTGCTCTTATCCTGCAGCAACAGTTAATAATAGAAAGGATTACGGGTATTAATCAACTGGGAACACAAATACGTGTTCTACAGGAATAACAAAAATCATAATCAGCTCCCCGGGTCCTTGGATTTAATGAGAAATCTGAAGGTAATCCCATCTAGTTAAATATAGACTTACAGGAGTAACTACTTACCTGCAAACAGAGCTGTTCAGTCCATGTCATTGACAGTTTACAGACGTGCACATGGAGCACAATATCCACCTCCAGAAAACAGCCGCTATTCTTAAGACACATCCTTAAATCCTGCAAGTCTTTGGGGATTGCTATCCCACAAACCACCCCTTCCAGTTTCTAGCTAAGCCATCAGATAAATACTAGAATGCAGCTCTCAAAAGGGAAAGCGCAGGAGCAAGTGGGGATAGAATTTCTGCAGGAAGAAGAGACATTCTCAAGTTCTAGGCAGGTTTTGTTTTCTACCTTTAAAAGTGGACTTTCGGACTCCTTCAACTTCAGTGAAGTTCATTACCAGGTGTTTATCAAATTCAACAAAACAGCATGATAGTTATTAGCAAAAGGACTTAAATACAATGAAGTGGTGCACTGTTCCCCAAAATTCCAACTTAAAATGTGGAATTTTTTATTGATATATAATACAGATAATATATCTACATAATATAAGGTCAGTAGCAGCCTTTCAGTACTCAATGGAGGCCTACAAGAAAGCTGGAGAGGGAATTTTTCCAAGGGCATGCAGTGATAGGACAAGGAGGAATGGCTTTAAAGTGAAAGAGGAGAGATTTAGATCAGATAGAAGGAATAAACTCTTCACACTGAGGGTGGGGAGGCCCTGGCCCAGACTGCCCAGGGAAGCTGTGGCTGCCCCATCCCTGGAGGGGTTCAAGGCCAGGTTGGATGGGGCTTGGAGCCCCTGGTCCAGTGGGAGGTGTCCCTGCCCATGGCAGGGAGTGGAACTGGATGAGCTTCAAGGTTCCTTCCAACCCAAAACACTCCGTGATTCTATGGTTCTATCATCATTTTGTTTAGTGCTGTGGTATAACTTGTATTTTTTTAATCTGTATTACTCAAGCACACATAGAACAAAGACCTCTAAAATATTAAACCAAAACAACTCCCCTTCTACAGCCCCAACAGATACCACTTTCAGTACCTTTAAGAGGAAGCCTTTAACCTTAGAAGTCTTGTTTTATTTCCTTTTCACCTGGTAATTTCCCCACTAAAGCCCCTTTGTCCATTCTGGCCAGCCTTGGTCCTACCGAATCTGAGCTGTAGTTTTATTTGGATAATTCAGCCAGTTTCAGCCAAAACCCACTTTAGCAGCCTGTTCGTGAATTGAAGATTCTGGATGACACACTCAAGTAGCCTCAGATGTGCCTGTAACAATTAGCCTCGACTAATTGCATCAGACAATAAAGCCCCGAGCTATCAGCTTTATGTTCCTGACATCTCCATCAGAAGGAATACCAGGCTAACAAACAGGAACCAAATGCTTCCTGTAAAAGTTAATTCTTCTACTTTTAAGAGGATGCTGTTTTCAGCCATTCTGTTTCAGACTAATTGCAAAGTTAAAAAACTCTCCCACAGCTTCTCTTCCCTTTGTTCTTACTACCATTCACTTTATACCCTCCAGATAAAATAGAATTTGAGAAAACTTAAAACATTTGAGGTTATACAAGAAAGGCAGCTTCCCATCGCAACGGTATGTGATCAGCAAGTGGGAGAAGCTTTCACATATTCAACTTTGCCACCTGCATCAGGACTGCAGCTACGGTTGCTATGAAGACACGTACCAACGTTTCATCATTCAGCAAATCTGAACAAAAGAAGAACATTTTTGCTCACCATAGTTGATCAAAAGGTTTTTAAGCTCTTGAAATAAGTTCATGGCAGAAGGAAAACTTAGAAAACTCATATTTATCATCCAATTTCTTTGTAAGAGACAGATTAAACTGTTTCATTGAAACTGCAATAAACACAAACATAAGGTATTTGTTTCTCTTACATTTAAAAAAACAAAAGCTGACACTGTACCTTGCTGTCCTCATCTTCAAACACAGACTGATGAACGTTACAAGCGAAGAGAGAATTCGGGAGGTCATTGAAGTCAATTATTTCATGAAAATCTTCCTCCGCAAAACATCTCTTTAAGTTGTTGTCTCCATTTATAGAGTAGAGGAGCAACTGTCCTCCGTCCTCGGGGATGCAGTCATAGTGACCGAGGCCTCGCATTCCAAAGAAGTACGAGTCTCCCCTCATCCCTGGCAGCAAGGAGAAGAGAGACATGGTTACACCACACTTTTACAAATATCACATACACAAGTTAATTGAGAAGTTCTTAGTTTGGCAGCTTAGCTTGTAGAAAGTCCATTTCACATTATTTTAAGGCAACAAACAACCTCTGAAACAGTGCACTAAAACTACCTTCGCCAAGGCTCAAACAGGGACTTTGCTTTAGTTTCATTTATTAGCACAGAAAACACCTAATAGCATCAGCATAAGCTCCTGAAAGCAACCAGAATCAAGGCTTTACTTAAGTGCCCCTTACCCTAAAAGAAAATACTACATTGTATTTTGGTTTACGAGAGTCATGTTTGTTACCGGGAGGGCAGCCTGGTGCTTCTGAGCTTGCAGTCAGCTTAGAGAGAGAATGTAATGCACTGGATAAAAAGAAAATGAAAATAACTTAAAATTATACCAGGCAACGACTCAAAGAAGAAAAAAGGAAAAAAAAAAAAAAGAAAGACCTTGTTGGAAAGCAGCACAAACACAGAATCATCAAAAAACCAGTACAACCAAGACAAACCTCTGCTACAAAGAATAAAGCAAATTTTTGCTACAGTTTAAGGGCAGTTTAAGGTTTTCCATGCCTATTAGCAAATTTTTTGCATCTTAATCACATTGGGAAGCGAAAAAAATTAAAAGAAGAGTGGACTCAAGAGATCATAGAATCCCTAGGTTGGAAAAGACCTTTGAGATCATCAACTCCAACCATTCCTGCCCAGTACTAAGCCAGATCCCTAAGCACCTCATCTACTCGTGTTTTGAACCCCTCCAGGGATGGGGACTCCACCACCTCCCTGGGCAGCCTCTGCCAGGGCCTGAGAACCCTTTCAATGAAGAAGTTTTTCCTGAGATGATTCTCACCACCTTTTAGGAGCATCCTGGTGGCTTTAGAGCCTTTCCAAAGCCATTAGGGTAGAAAGGTAACTTTGAGACACACTCAGGGGCACAGGAGTTATAATACATCAAACAGTATCCCTGCTGCTGATGGAAGAGTCAACTTCATACCAGCCAAGGGGTGTATGTAAAGCTTCATTTAGCATGTTCGTTAGTATAAATTCAGGTGTTTATCATGGCCAGTGTAGACAGTCCTTAGCACAGGTGTATTGGACATTGCCCTACCACCTCCTCAGAGCTCGTGACTAGAAGCTATGCAGAGGAATAATTAATTCCCTTATATTTTTGTTTCTTTCAATAACACTGTGCAGTCATTGGCTGATTTTTCTCCTCCAAACATAAGGAGTTAGAGAGTTACGTAAACAGTGTGCTCATCTGTTTCAGATTTGCCCTTGCTCTATTGCATACTCGCCATTCCCTATAAATAGACGTAAATATTACTCCAAATACAGTATTTAGAACTAGCATCCAAAATTAAACCCTATAGGCTTATTTAGACTTAATCTCCGTAAAGCAAAGCTAAATTACGGAGCTAATTTGCCATGTCTGTGCCTTTCGTATAACCTCAATCCTGCTGCAGCTCTGAAATGACGTTGGGCTGATGACAGAGCACATCGCTCTGCAGCCCTTATGCTACAGAAATGTCAGTAACTGTTATCGCTGAAGGCTCAGGGCAGGCAGAGCCTTCAAGAAAACCGACTAAAGTCATGCTCAAAAGCATCCGTACGCAGCACCGAGTCCACACTTAACCTCACTCTCAAATTGTGTGATGGAGACAAACTATTGGTCATTATTATTCAGAACAACTAAGTTTGGAAGGGCCTAATGAGGTCATTAGTCTGAAACACAATGTGAGGTCAGGAGAATTGAGGACCTTGCCCAGAGGTTAACTGCACACTTTTAAGGTCTAGATTGTGCTTTTGCCAAGCAAGGTTGGACCAGATGACCCCTGAGGGCCCTTCCAACCTGGTATTCTATGATTCCATGAAATGCTGTACAGCAATATGACTCATGAAGCCTATAATTAGGAAGACGTTAGGAAGAAATTCCTCACGCTGAGAATGGTGAGACCCTGGCCCAGGCTGCCCAGGGAGGCTGTGGCTACCCCATCCCTGGAGATAGGAAAGGGGGCTTTCAAGTTAGGAATTAATCCAAACCACTAAGACAAGGAACAAAACAGAGCAGGATTTTAAGTTAAAACCATGACGTTCAGTTTTTTTTAACTATCGTAGTTTGCAATAAGGAAATGAGCACATGCCACAGCAGGTGGTTGTAAAATACACAGTCTGTAAGCTTCAACAGTCTGTCGGACACTAGAAATCAATAAATCCTTATATTACGTGGCAGGAGTTTTGCTCTGCTAGAGCGCTTAATAAAGAAAGCCTGTTCCTTTTTGCAGTCAATTCTTCAGACTGATTTGCTCAGTGGGACTTGGGTATTGGCCACATCCTCTTAAAGTCACTGTCTTCCATGTCTTTTGACCTGGAGGAGATTCTCCCCCTCTCCTCTGCTCTTGTGAGACCCCACCTTGAGTCTTGTGTCCAGTTCTGGAATCCCCAACATCATATGATTCTATTGTTAGACATGGTACATCTCTAATTAAAACCAACAGAAACAAGCAGAAAATGATATTAAGTGAAAAACAGCAATAGAATCATAGAATGGTTTGGGTTGGAAGGGACCTTAAACCCCACCCAGTCCCACCCCCTGCCACGGCACCATATAGAATTATCCCCTGCTTTATTAAAGAATTTCCTTCGTGACCATTTTCCTGCCTTAAGAGTTTTTTAAAAGACTCCCTGAGGGACACCAAGAAACAGGCACAAATCTCTTGAAATTGCTAGGAAACTTTACTTTTTTTTTTTTTTCTTCATTAAACAGTGCTTGCCATGACAAACAACAGGACTAAAAATAGAATAAAGCAAACAAAAGGTCACAAATAAAAGTTTTAAATACGATTGCTATAAACTAAAAAATATTATTGAGTCCTGAGTGCAAACCTGGAAACCGTGATCTACAGGAATTAAGAAAATACAGGGGAAAAACAAAGCAAGAAAAGTTGTTTTTCTAGAATGGTCAGGAAAAAGCACAGAAGTTTCACCTCTCCTCCTACTGAATAAAAGCACAACAACCCAAACCTTGCAAGTTTTACCATAATTCAAACCCACCAAGTAAGATTTTATCGAAACGATGAGTTTTTACTTAAAATAGCCACTGAATTAATGAAAGCAGAGTCACCAATTTCTGTAGCCTAAGGATGCAACTCCTGTAAGTCGACTGAGCCCACCCTCGAGACTTTGGCAGAAGGCACGAGCGTAAGAGGGAAGTTCAGCTCACAGCAGCCTCCTGAAATATCATTCCATTCTGCAAGATGAACACCGGAGACCAGTATTACTTTTATATCGTGCTAATTCTTCACTATGGAAAGCTCCCACGGACTGAAATGAAGACATCTTACTTAATTAGAAAGGGCAGAGCAGGACCTCATGTGACAGGATTAATAAAATGATGGGATGGGGCTTGGAGCCCCTGATCCAGTGGGAGGTGTCCCTGCCCATGGCAGGGGTGGGACTGGATGGGCTGTGAGGTCCCTTCCAACCCAAACCCTTCTATGATTCTATGATTTTTAACTCCAATTTGGTTAGCACCACGAAAATAATTTCCACTATTTCTCTTACAAAGTGGCAGATAGGAGAAAGAGGATTTTATTTCTTTTTTTTTTTTAATGCTAACTGGTACAAATCCCCTTTCATTGACATTTTAGCCGTATTAAATTTAGCTGAGCCTTTGTAACTATTTTTAGAAGCTTTTAACATCCAAAGGGACTATTTGCTTTTATTCATCTAAAGCAGGGCTGGCCAGCTCAATCTGTTCAAGACCCGTGTTTTGCTTAGAAGGCTCAGCTGTGCCTCCCATGCCAGGGATGTATTCTACGGCCAGCAAAGGAACACTCAGCTGGCATTGGTTTGCTGAGCAATCTGCACCTCCAGCGCTGGAGAAAATGAGCCAGCAGACACTGGTGCTCAACCCTACAAAGCCAAGAGGCCAGCTCTGTTCTACAATAGGAAGGTGATGTCTTGAGCAATCAATATCCCTGGAGGTGTCCCCATCCCTGGAGGTGTCCCCATCCCTGGAGGTGTTCAAGGCCAGGTTGGATGGGGCTTTGGGCAGCCTGATCCAGTGGGAGGTGTCCCTGCCCATCACAGAGGGGTTGGAACCGGATGATCTTTAAGGTCCCTTCCAACCCAAACTATCCTATGATTCCATGAAGGTTTCCTGCGCTACTCTTAAGGTCAAAAAGTTGGGCTATGATTAATCAACCACTAGAGTCACCATGGTAACATCAAGGTATTTAAAGAACAAAAAAACCTTCCCAAATCCAAAGAAACCAGAACAAGCTTTCCAATTACCTTCACTTGGCCTCTTTGCTACTCTATTTAAAGCCGGCCAGTTTTATAAGGGGACGCAGCATTACCACGCTGCTGGCCTTCAGCCAGACCTGTCGCCTCACGCAGGGGTCACTGGAACGCTCGTTTAATAGCCCCGTAGCTTATCACATAAGATTCATAACTGCTCCTCAATTCTTACCAAGACCTACTTTCCCTTTCCCTGTTGGGAGGGGGAAAAAAGGAAGAAACCACATGTCAGAACCACAAGTAACGGGAGCTGTTCACGGCGTTCGCCACCCAGAAGACACTCAAACACCACAGTGACATGGAATAAAGTCTCCAAGTTTCCTTGAAAAGCATTTTCTACTGGTACACACAAGTAAATTATAAGTTAAAACACATTTGGGACATCAAATTAATGACAAACATTTTCAATGCAAGCAGTGACAAATCAGGCTGCTGAATCGGAACATGCACTACAACACTTAGAAGAGGACAATTAGATCACCTAGCTGAGAGCTCCTCAGAAGTTTTAAAAGAAAGGGACAGTGCCTGAAGTTAAAAATGAAAGATAACAAAGTTAACAAAGCTGATCAGCTCGACATAAGCCGGCAACATGCACTTGCAGCCCAGAAGGACAAACGTGCCCTGGGCTGCATCCAAAGCAGCGCAGCCAGCAGAGAGGGAGGGGATTCTGCCCCTCTGCTCCCCTCTGGGGAGACCCCACCTGGGGCCCTGTGTCCAGTTCTGGAATCCTCAACATAAGAAGGAGATGGAACCGTTGGAGTGGGTCCAGAGGAGGCTACAGAGGTGATCCAAGGGCTGGAAAATCTCTGCTCTGAGGACAGGCTGAGAAGGTTGGGGATGTTCAGCCTGGAGAAGAGAAGGCTCCGAGGAGACCTTAGATCAGCTTCCAGTGCCTGAAGGGCTCCAGAAAAACTGGGGAGGGACTTTTTACAAGGGCCTGGAGTGATGGGGCCACAGGGAATGGCTTTAAATTGGAAGGGGGGAGATTTAGATTAGACATTAGGAAGAAATTCCTCACACTGAGGGTGGCTCTGACCCAGGTTGCCCAGGGAAGCTGTGGCTGCCCCATCCCTGGAGGGGTTCAAGGCCAGGCTGGATGGGGCTTGGAGCCCCTGATCCAGTGGGAGGTGTCCCTGCCCATGGCAGGGGTGGAACTGGATGGGCTTTGAGGTCCTTTTCATACTCAAACCATTCTGTGATTCTATCTACATAAAATCTTCTGTTCTTGTTTACTGTGATGCATTTGTAGTTTTCCTGATGGTTTTATATCTTCACTGTACTCAAGATTTCCACCTGCTCAGGAATGATGTGTAACCATACAATTTAGCTTTACCACAAGAATAAACATAGTAGAGTTTCTTTACAGTAATTCTGCATTTCCACAGAAAAGGAGTTTTCCTTTTGGACAGAGCAGACATCCCTATTGTGTAAACAACACAAAGAGCAAACCAATTTCTAAGTCCAGAATTGTAAAGCCTAACTCAGAAGCTCACATAAAGCATAAAACAGAATTAAACTACAGGTTTCATTTGTCTGATGGCTTAAACAGCAGAAAGAAATCATACCTTTCCTTTTTAGAAACAAGTAGAAATGGAACCAAAAGTATTTTTAACGGCATATGAGAGAATCTAAGAAAGGGGGTACAAACCAAACCAACAACTTTGAGGAGCTACCTGCTGTACAAGCTCCGAGGAACAGCGGCGCGGGACACGCAGGTAACTTCAGAGCTGCCCACAGGTCTCCCTCGGGGATGCGGCTTCGCTGCCCTCCTGCACACCAGCCTTAAGGTGTGAGGGCAGCTGGGACGGGTCCGCAAACGACACACACGGCTACCCGCAGGGCTGAAAAAGCCCTGTGCCACCTCCTCATCCTGCCCCATCCGTGGGATGCTCCCTCGCCTCCTCCCCGGCCCCACAGCAGGGATGCTCCCGCAGCTCCTCGCTTGTCTGGGATGCTCCCTCACCTGCCCCTTCCTCTCCTCCGGCTACAGGGATGCTCCTTCCTCTCCTCCACCTGCAGGGATGCTCCTTCCTCTCCTCCACCTGCAGGGATGCTCCTTCCTCTCCTCCACCTGCAGGGATGCTCCTTCCTCTCCTCCACCTGCAGGGATGCTCCTTCCTCTCCTCCACCTGCAGGGATGCTCCTTCCTCTCCTCCACCTGCAGGGATGCTCCCTCCCCTGCCCCACAGCCGGGGATGCTCCCTTGCCAACCCCACTCCCCTCCAACCCAGCAGGGGCTTGGGGGGGTGCTGAGGAGAGAAGGGATGGGGCTCGGAGAGAAGGGATGGGGCGAGGGGAGAAGGGATGGGGCGAGGGGAGAAGGGATGGGGCGAGGGGAGAAGGGATGGGGGCGAGGGGAGAAGGGATGGGGGCGAGGGGAGAAGGGATGGGGGCGAGGGGAGAGGGATGGGGGCTCGGGGAGGAGGGATGGGGGCTCGGGGAGGAGGGATGGGGGCTCGGGGAGAAGGGATGGGGGCTCGGGGAGAAGGGATGGGGGCTCGGGGAGAGGGATGGGGGCTCGGAGAGGAGGGATGGGGGCTCGGAGAGGAGGGATGGGGGCTCGGAGAGGAGGGATGGGGGCTCGGAGAGGAGGGATGGGGGCTCGGAGAGGAGGGATGGGATGGGACGGGGCTGAGGGAGGACGGGGTGAGAAAGGATGAGATGGGTTGGGGGCGAGGAAGGACGGGAGCGAGGAAAGGTGGGATGGGATGGGATGGGATGGGATGGGGGCGAGGAAGGAGGCGAGGGGGACAAGGAAGGATGCGAGGGGGACGAGGGAGGATGCGAGGGGGACGAGGGAGGGATAGGACGGGGTCGGAGAAGGACGGGACGGGGGTGAGGAGGGACGCGACGCCCCAGCGCGGCCCCGCAGCCCGGCGGGCACCGTTCCGCGGGGCCGGTGGGAGCCCGGGGCGGGTGTCGCCCCCGCGGGGAGGACCCCGATGCCGCCCGTACCTGCAGCCGCGCCGGCTCCGCCGCTCGCCCCGCGCCGCCCGCGCTCGCCCCGCGCCGCGCCGGGAGGGGGCGGGACCAGCCGGGCAGCGCGGGCCAATCAGCGCGGAGCCCGCGCCGAGGGGCGGCGGCGGCGGCCAATGGGAGGCGGGGGAGCGCCGTGGCCACGCCCCCTGCGCTCAGGCCACGCCCCCTGCGCTCAGGCCACGCCCCCTCGCCTCGCTCCAGGGATCCGCTATGGGGCGCGGGGGGGGCGGCGTTGGAGAAGGATGGGGTGGGATGAGAAAGGATGGGATGGGATCCAGCAGGGGTGGGATGGGGGTAAGAACGGGGGAGGTGGGGTGGGGAGGGGTGGGAGGAGTCGAGGAGGTATGGGATGTGGTCCAGGAGGGGTGGGATGGGGGTAAGGAAGGGTGATACGGGATCAAGGAAGCTTGGGATGGGGTCAAGGAGAGGTGCAGTGGGGTCAAAGAAGGATGGGATGGGGGTGAGGAGGGGTGGGGTGGGGTGAGGAGGGGTGGGATGAAGTCTAGGAAAGATAGGTTGTGGTCCAGAAGAGATGGGATGGGGTGGGGAGGGGTAGGACAGGGTTGAGGAAGGGTGGGATGTGGTCCAGGAGGGGTGGGATGGAGAGAGGAGGAGGGAGATGGGGTTGAGGAGAGATGGAATGGGGTTGAGAAGTGGGATGTGGGTAAGGAGGGATGATACGGGATCAAGGAAGCATGGGATGGGGCCAAGGAGAGATGTAGTGGGGTCGAGGAAGGATGGGATGGGGGTAAGGAGGGTTGGGATGGGGTGAGGAGCGATGGGGTATGTTCAGGGAGGGGTGGGATGTGGCCAAGGAGAGGTTGAATAAGGTCTAGGAATGGTGGGATGGGGTTGAGGAGAGGTGGGATGAGGTGAGGAACAATGTGATGGGGTTGAGGAGAGGTGGAATGAGGTCTAGGAATGGTGGGATGGGGTTGAGGAAAGGTGGGATGAGGTGAGGAACAATGTGATGGGGTTGAGGAGAGGTGGAATGAGGTCTAGGAATGGTGGGATGGGGTTGAGGAGAGGTGGGATGGAGTAAGGAACAATGTGATGGGGTTGAGAGGTGGAATGAGGTCTAGGAATGGTGGGATGGGGTTGAGGAGAGGTGGGATGAGGTGAGGAACAATTTGATGCAGGTGAGAAAGGATGGAATGTGGTCCAGGAGGGCTGGGATGGAGCAAGGAGGAGTGGGATGAGGTCAAGGAAAGATGGGATGGAGTGAGGAGGAATGGAATGCAGTGAGGAGGAATGGGATGGGGGCTGAGGACAGATGGAATGGAGTCAAGAAGTGGGATGGGGGTAAGAAGGGTGAGATAGGGACGAGGAAGAATTTGATAGGAGTAAGGAGGGGTGGGATGGGGGTGAGGAGACTGCTTGGAGTCTCACTGTTTACCCACGGTGCTACTCACACGCGCTGTGGAGGCCTCGGTGCTTCCTGCGCACTGTGGGCATCTTCCCACAACCCAAGTGGCTGTGGAGTGCCGGAATCTGGAGGAACCTGAAATTCTGGACAGGATACTAAGGGAGGTGATAAAACAGCTGCTGCTTGCAAGATCTGCGAGCAATGCTGTGGCTCTGCTCCCACAGCACTGAGTGGGAGTTTGTTCCTGATAGCTCAGAGCACAGGCTTAGCCCATCTCATCCAAATCCCGAGCGGCTCCTTATCTTCACTCTGCAGCTGCTTCTTATCTACAGGTTTCATCTGTAAGCAAAAGTGGCCTCTCAAATGGACTGAAGCAACTACAGTGAATTCCAACACGAATAAAGCACTGTAACCCTTAAATTCTTCTGATTTCCGACCATCAAAATAAAAACACGGCCTCGCTCCTGTGTTTGCAGGAGCTTTTCAGGAGAAACGAGTAATCAAAATCTGTAGATTCTCAAGAAGTGACCCCTTCTTCTTCTGGGTGTTCAGCCTGGAGAAGAGAAGGCTCCAAGGAGACCTTAGAGCAACTTCCAGTACTGAAAGGGGCTCCAGGAAAGCTGGGGAGGGACTTTTTTACAAGGGCCTGGAGTGATAGGATGAGGGAGAATGGCTTTAAATTGGAAGGGGGAAGACTTATATCAGATATTAGGAAGAAATTCCTCACACTGAGGGTGGTTCTGACCCAGGTTGCCCAGGGAAGCTGTGGCTGCCCCATCCCTGGAGGTGTTCCAGGCCAGGTTGGATGGGGCTTGGAGCCCCTGATCCAGTGGGAGGTGTCCCTGCCCATGGCAGGGGTGGGACTGGATGGGCTTTGAGGTCCCTTCCAACCCAAACCATTCTATGGTTCTGTGATTCTGTGATTTATACTCACTGCATAATCCCAGATACTTTGGCTAGATATGGATTATGAGTCCTTGCAAATGGCTGAGTCTGGAGATTAGGATGGATAAAGTGAGTAAAATTAATGTTGACTCTGTCAGCATTCGCGTACCCTTGAGTGTTTCTGTTACTTTTTTAGAATATAAAAACACAGTTGGATCCACCTAGCTCTGTATCTCATCTCCAGCAGCCAAGGCTGGATGCTTAGTAAAACAGTGTAAAAATAGACCACGTATTCTTCTCCTATTTACCTTATAATTTCCGAGCAACCAGTGAGGTAGAGACTTCTGGAACTCAGGGTTGTCTCCACCTACTACACTGAGCAGCTACCCCAGTGATCCTGTTCTCTAGGACTTCATCTTAACTCTTTTCGAGCCCGTTTGTGGTTTTGCTTTCTACATTGCGCCACGCTGTGATAATTCTTCACTGTGTAAAACCAATTTTTGTTCTTCTTCCTGGTTGTTTTGTTAAATGAGCCTTTGTTACACAGGCAGTAAGTGAAATTTCTTTTTTGCCGATCTCACCGTCATTGTTTCCCAGGCTCTGATTGGATTTCCCTTCAGATGTCCTGAAAGGATGGAGCGAGGTGGCTGCTGGGCTCTTCTCCCAAGCAGCAACCAATAGGACAAGAGGAAAGGGCCTCAAGTGGTGCCAGGGGAGGTTTAGACTGGATATTAGAAAAAAATTCTTTACTGAGAGAGTGGTGAAGCACTTGCAGAGGCTGCCCAGGGCAGTGGTAGAGTTGTCGTCTCTGCTGTGTTCAAATAATGTGTAGACGTGACACTTGGGGACATGATTCAGTAGGCACGATGGTGCTGGGCTGGTGGTTGGACTTGATGATCTTAGAGTTCTTTTCCAACCTTAATGATTCTATGATTCTATCACTCTTTCAAGCTGATGTGGTTTTCTCTATTTCCAGTCTGAAACTTTATCATCATCCTTTCTATCCTTTCTAATGTCACTGGAGAGGAGGGTGCTGGCCTCTTCTCCCAAGTGACAGGGGACAGGACAAGAGGGAATGGCCTCAAGCTCCACTGGGGAGGTTCAGGCTGGACACTAGGAAAGGGTCATTGGTCCCTGGCAGAGGCTGCCCAGGGAGGGGGTTGAGTCACCTTCCCTGGAGGGGTTTAAGGCACGGGTGGATGAGGTGCTGAGGGACATGGGTTAGTGATTGATAGGAATGGTTGGACTCGATGATCCGGTGGGTCTCTTCCAACCTGGTTATTCTATGATTCTATGAAAATATTGCTTTCTTTAAAATCTTGATTCTACTGAAACGAGTGGTGAATTTTGCTGGACATGGAATAGGTAAGAGCTTTGTGGCAGAGGAACTCTGAGCACAGGAGTCCTATGACTTTGGAGGTCCCCATGTCATCTGAGGGGTGTGCTACTAATTCTTAACATCCAGCTCCCCTTTCTGACTACTTCCTAGCCCCACACGAACATCTCCACCCTTCAACCACAGCATCTCTTGCAGCAAAATTGAGAGCTCGAGGCAGCGTCTGTGTGTGTAGTTCGGGTTATTTTTTCCCATGTACTTTATTTTGCACTTATCACCACTGAATTTTGTCTGCTGTTTTATCACCCAGTCACTCAGCACAGTGAGACAACATTGCCTTGACACCTCCTCAATTCCATCCTGTCTGTGCACAGCGACTGCAGAGCAGCTTAAATACAACGTATTGCAGATGTTTAAATAAAAATGTGCAAAGGACAGAAAAAAAAAGGACTTTTTTTTTTCCCTACCATTTATCTACATAGCATTTTGCACAGTTCTGAGTGCGAGATTAATAACTTCACCAATGACAAATTGCTGCAGAAAAGGAGAATTTCCTTCACATGGGGGTGAACCATTCCACGATTCTGTGAAAAGGCAAAGAAATCTAGTACAATGGACTTCTCCATCAACCCTGTCTAGCACTGCTTTAGAGCTAGGGCTCCCAAATTTTACTTCTCAATAATTAATAAGCAATAATTACCACACTATTCACTTTGTAGGAGTAAATTGTGCCTTGCAGTTGATTGCACTCTGTGGTTTCCTAATTATCACATGTAAAATTAGTGTTTGTGGTACCTTTTTCTTAGTTGTTTACATTCTAGACCAGACTAAATAATACATTCAGAAGCTCAGTCACTAAATGAACATCTTGATTTTTCAGAGCACCTACAATTCTCAGATTTGCAGAGCGCTTCTGAAAATCAGGCCATTTATTTAGGTGTCTATATTTAGGCAGATGGGTTTGAAGTGTTTGGCTTGAGGTCACATAGCTATGGCTCATTGCAGTTTTTCTTTTATTTCCATTTGGGTCACAATGGGCAAGTCACTTCTAATAATTCTCATGACAAATCTAAGAAATAGCAGGAGAGGTGGTGAGGATCACTTGCTAAATACCATCAGGATGCTCGGTTCTTCCTCGCATACGTGAAGTTTCCTTCCCAGAGAATTTCAATCTAAAATCAGAGAGAAATCAGTGCCTCGGGAAGGTAAGGCAGTGTGTTTAGACACTGAACTTCTGTTGTGGGTAAACTGAGCTCATTTCCTAGCTTTTCTTTGGCATCTTTTTCATTCCTCTCTAAATTTACGGTCATTTTGATGAGCCAGATGTTTTAGCTGCCCATATTTTGATTGGGTAAATCCCAGAAACCGAGCGCTTTTACTTGTTAACATGTGGAGCAAACCAGAGTTTGTTCTTGAGGAATTCGAGCTGACATTGCCAGCCACGCTGCTGAATGGTGATGACACATCCAAGACGGCTTTTGGGATCACGAGGTAGCGTCAACGGGCTCTTGGTGAACCAGCTGTGAAACGAGCAGTCTCCGACTCTGCAGAGAGAAGATCGCTGGGAAAAGGACACCGAGCCTTTAAAGAAACAAGGAAATCAGGTTCCTTTACATCCTCCCGCTGCAGCTTTTCGTTCCCCTGCTTCGGCGCGTGGGATGCTTGCAGCTTTGGATGCAGGGACGCACACGGTCTGCGATTCACACAGGGCTGTCTTCATTTTGCACAGAGACGGGAGCTGAGAAGAAGCAGGCAGCCCACAGGTGAAAAAGTCACCTTCACTACTTCACAGAATGAAAATCTCCTCACTTTCAGCATCCTCTTTTGAATGGGAGAATTTAAATCAGGCCATAATATTTCATATTTGAAAGAAATGTACTTTAAGGATGGGATTTGTCACAAAACAATAAGTGCTTTCCTCCTCCTCCTCTCTCTTGAAAACAAGATTGTTTTAAAACTCAATGAAACCTGTTTTTCCCCTTGATCTATCATGCATCTAGGTTAAAAAAAAACATCTCTTGGTTAAAAATACTCTGCAGCCAGAAATTGGGACATGGTATTTTTGTTGTCTTCAAAACTAAGGGTTAGCTGAAAGATGATAAAGCTCTTTTTTTGTGGGACTTTATGTTAGATATGGAAATTTTGCAATGTCAAATCAAACCCGCTTTTTTTTCCAGGCAACTCTCACTCTTGGAAGTGGATGGGAAGGGTGAAGACTCTTTGTTCCTGTTTTTATTGCTATAAATGACACAAGACTCCTGTCTGACTTTTTTCTGCCCCTAAAGATGCTCAGGAACAACGTGGATATATTAGAGAGAGGGTTTAGGGAGCAACAGAGGGCAGGTGCTGTTCCAGTGCAAGACTGTGAGTTCAGAGGTTCCCTGAGTGGTGCCACAGGTTCTCCCCACTTGCCTGACCCCCACATAACACATCTGGAGAGAACCTGCATCCCTGTGCACACCTGAAGCAGGTGCTTCTCTGCATCTCCAAACCCCCGAAGAAGGAATCTGCTCCATGACTGACAGGCTCATAGAATCACAGAATGGTTTGGGTTGGAAGGGACCCCAAAGCCCATCCAGTCCCACCCCTGCCATGGGCAGGGACACCTCCCACCGGATCAGGGGCTCCAAGCCCCATCCAACCTGGCCTTGAACCCCTCCAGGGATGGGGCAGCAGCTTCCCTGGGCAACCTGGGCCAGGGCCTCCCCACCCTCAGCGTGAAGAATGATACCATTTGTTACTCCTTATAACTACAGACATTGACACAGAAATGCTTTCAAATACATCAGATTAAGGAGTTTTCTTTATATTGAGAGATCACCAAAAAATATTTATGTTTCATTCTCTTAAAGAGTGATCCGCGGACCTAAGGCTTTCTTGTAATTTTCTTATCTTTCAGAAATCTTCATTCATTTTTCTGACACTTCTAGGTGGCTGCTGAAGGCATAATTGAGATATCACTGGAAGCAGAGGAGCGTGAATGGTGAGTTACTACTCAGCACACGACACCACGTACACGTGCAATTAATAGAAAATCAGCAGTTCAATAGCAACTGAGACTGTATTTTTTGCCTGAATTGGGTATAGAAATACAGACGTGTACACACTGCCCTTTACAACACTTCTGCTAAGACACATTTTGTTTAGGCCCATTATGTGGGTTTATGCCTATACATTATTATTTTTATATGTCATGACACCGATCTTCTAGAAATACACCGGTGATTGACAGCTGGCCCCTCGATGGTGCCAGAGCCTGCCTGCTGCCAGCCCTTGTGCAAGGTGAACGCTGGAGATGGCAAAATGGAAACAGTCATCGTGACACAAATATTCCTGGGCAGTCATAGTTTCCACAGCACTTGGTCATAGAATTGTAGAATCATTCAGTTGGAAAAGACCTTTGAGACCATCACTGGGTCATAGAATTGTAGAATCATTCAGTTGGAAAAGACCTCTGAGACCATCAAGTCCTACTGTACCTATCTACTACTAAATCGTATCCCTAAGCATCTCATCTACCCATCTTTTAAACCCTTCTGGGGATGGGGACTCCACCACCTCCCTGGGCAGCCTCTGCCAGTGCTTGAGAACCCTTTGAGTGGAGAATTTTTTCCTGATGTCCAATCTGAACCTGTCCTGGTGCAGCTTGAGGCCGTTCCCTCTCATCCCATCACCCGTCACTTGGGCGAGGAGACCAGCACCCACCTCACTACAACCTCCTTTCAGGCAATTGCAGATAGGGATGAGTTCTCCACATTCACTCACTCCCCATTCTCCTCTTCTCCAGGTTTAACACCTCCAGGTCCCTCAGCCGCTCCTCATAAACCTTATTCTCCAACACCTTCCTCAGCTTCATTGCTCTTCTCTGGGCGCACTCCAGGTCCTCAATGTCTTTCTTGAGGGGCCCAAAACTGAACCCAGGATTCAAGATGTGGCTTCACCAGGGCTGAGTCCAGGGGCACAATCACTTCCCTGGTCCTGCTCGCCACGCTGCTTCTGATCCAGGCCACAACGCTATTGGTCATGGTGGAGAACCATCTCTGAAGAGTGTCGTTCTTCCACATCAGTCTCTGCCTCTTCCTCCTGCTCTCTCAGCTCTGACAGGGCTCCGAAAGAGATAGCCAGTCCATCCAGGCATTATGTCCCACCAAAGCACTGATCTGTCTGTGCTACTTTTGAGATGTTCACTCCAGCTTTAAGCTTTTTAGATATTTAGCAGACCAGATACATGAAAATCCTGAAGGAAAGTGTAAGCTGGGTTTACAGCTCAGCTGGGAAGGGGGAAAAAGGTGAAAGGTGAAAAAAAAGGTGAAAATAGTCAAATTCCCAAGGAGAATGGGAAGAGTAAAGGGAAGTTAAAAGGCAAAGAACAGAAGAAACAGGACCTGTGGGTAAATTCTGCCCTTGGTCTGCTCCAGTGCCAGCTCTGGAAGAAGCCTGCTGTGCTGTGGATTCATTATGTAAGTCTCTCTGCAGAAATAGTCTGTGCTAGAGATGTCCCCTTCAGACAAACATCCACTGAGATGTTCTGTGGCACAGCACGCTCTCAGGTTGTGAGATGCTTAAAAGTCCAGCAGGTGGGACAGTCCCAGTTCCCACCGTTTGCCCAGCTTCAACTCCTTCACAAAGATGCCAGTGCCGACCTGTCATTGTGTAGAGGTATCAAGGTATTTTATCATGTGTCCAGGACAGTGGTGGAGTCCCCATCCCTGGAGCTATTCAAAATATGTGTATATGTGGCACTTTGGGACACGGTTCAAGGGCATGGGGGTGTTGGGCCGACGGCTGGACTGGATGAGCATAGAGGTCTTTTCCAACCTTAATGATTCTGTGGTTTGATGTGGAGATCGGTGCTTGGAGGTGTGGTAGCTCAGGGAAGATGCTACTGAGACCACAACTTCTGCAGTGTTCTGTCACTTGGATTTGTCCTGGCTCGTGGGCACAGAGAGAACTCATTGCCCACTTTGTCCCTGCAGACCCACACGTGCAAACTGTGCACGTCCACAGCACCTCCGAGCCAGGCTGCAAGGGCAGAGCCTCTAAGGAAAATTTAGCAAAGCTGAATATGTTCATTAATACCCAAAGGACAGAACCATCTCCTGCTGATTCAGGTCTTCTGACTATTTTAAGGAACAACCAGATCATTGTGATGACACTGGCTTTTAACAAAGCGGTGCTTGATTTCAGCTCACGGTAAGCAGGGACCACTTGCCAGGTTTTCAGGCAGTAAAACACACTTTGGTTTATTTTTTTTCAGAAAAAGGAACTTCAAGCCTCAGGTTTAGTGCCTGAAAACACCCTTGTAATCATCCTTTTTCATCTGTGTATTATTCCATTTCTGTAAACAAGCTTAAAATAGTAAATGATACTACTGAGATTGTGGACAGAGGAAGAACGTCAAAGGCAGTAGGTTAAGCTGTAATGAGTGACTCACAGAGCAGAGCTCAGTCACACCGTACCTGGGGCAGAGAAGGACCTGAGGGTCTTGGTTGACAGCAGCTTCCAGTACCTGAAGGGGCTACAAGAAAGCTGGGGAGGGACTTTTACAAGGGCCTGGAGGGATAGGATGAGAGGGAATTGCTTTAAATTGGAAGGGGGAAGATTTGGATTAGACATTATGAAGAAATTCTTCACGCTGAGGGTGATGAGGCCCTGGCCCAGGTTTCCCAGGGAAGCTGTGGCTGCCCCATCCCTGGAGGGGTTCAAGGCCAGGTTGGATGGGCTTGGAGCCCCTGGTCCAGTGGGAGGTGTCCCTGCCCATGGTAGAGGTGGAACTGGACGGGTTTTGATGCCTCATCCAACCCAAATCATTCCATGATTCCATGACTTTTACTCAACAAGAATCTCGGCCATAGTCTTTAAATTCCAAGCTTTGCCTTAAAAACATTTTACTCCTCAGTATTTGGTTATATATATGGTTGGACTCGATGATCCGGCGGGTCTCTTCCAACCTGGTTATTCTATGATTCTATGATTCTATGATTTCTGAGGAGTCTGAGATACAGCTGTTTCATCAGCATCATAAAAGGAGTGAATTGAGAGATTCAAAATGTTTCCTCTGAATATTTTGACTGTAACTCTACAAGTAAAGTAATTTACCAGTAGCACAAAGATGACAGTTCCAACTCGGGAAAGCACACAGCTTATCCGATGTCCTGCAGACGTGCATTATGAGCAATAAGCAGGCTTGAGTGCTCTGATGAGCGTGAGCAATACTTACAGCTTTTAATCCATATAGACTTTGCAGCAGTCGGTAATTATTATTATTACCCCAATGTATAGAAGAGGACACTGAGTCACTGAGGGATGAAGTGATTTGCCCAAAGAGCACAGTGAGTCAATAGAGAGCTGAGAAAAGAGCGCAGAATTCCCTGCCTTATCCATTGGAGTCCTCAGATAATATCATTTTATGAATGCTCTGTCTTTGTAAAGACTTCGGTGCTATAATTATCTTCCCAGGACTCTCATGGAAACAAGATATTTATAACCCCGTTAAGCCTTTCCTAGTAATTTTATGATCAAAGTGAAAAAAAATACCTAACGCTGTGCCACTCAGTCGCATGCCCAGTGCCATTCAGAGTGGCTGCAGGATGAAAGCTTCTCCTTGCTTGTTTCAATTAAACGATCGCTATCATTTGAATGCCTTTCTTCTGCCTAATTCCGCTTCCATCGCCTACCGGTGGAGAGGAAATATTTTTTGCCATGTGATGAGCCATGAATTTAGAATGTAATAAATAATTGGGGAAGATGCTTGCTGCCAATAAAGCCCACTGATTTATGCTATAAATGTGACCATTTAAAATTGAATTGGCCCAGAAGTTCAACCGTGTCCTGGGCTGCATCCAAAGCAGCGTGGTCAGCAGGGAGAGGGAAGGGATTCTACCCTTCTACGCTGCTCTTGTGAGACCCCACCTGGAGTCCTGTGTCCAGTTCTGGAATCCTTAACATAAGAAGGATATGGAACTGTTGGAATGGGTCCACAGGAGGCCACTGAGGTGATCTGAGGTCCGGAGCACCTCTGCTATGAGGACAGGCTGAGAGAGTTGGGGTTGTTCAGCCTGGAGAAGAGAAGGCTCCGAGAAGAACATAGAGCAGCTTTGAGTACCTGAAGGGGCTCCAGGAAAGCTGGGGAGGGGGAATGGCTTTAAATTGAAAGGGGGAAGATTTAGAGTAGACATTAGGAAGAAATTTGTGGTGAAGCCCTGGCCCAGGTTGCCCAGGGAAGCTGTGGCTGCCCCATCCCTGGAGGTGTTCAAGGCCAGGTTGGATGGGCCTTGGGGCAGCCTGGTTCTCTTTAGA
This sequence comes from Phaenicophaeus curvirostris, assembly GCF_032191515.1. NCBI lineage: Eukaryota > Metazoa > Chordata > Aves > Cuculiformes > Cuculidae > Phaenicophaeus > Phaenicophaeus curvirostris. Next base: position 124,895,535 of record NC_091393.1, on the reverse strand, counting down.
ATTACCATACAGATGCCAAGACTTGTAAACAACAGGGTAGCAACCGAGGCATTCGGACCCCACTTCAACAAAGCACGTAACCATGGGCGTAAATTGAAATCAATTCTTATTCTGCAAATCATAGAATCACAGACTGGTTTGGGTTGGAAGGGACCTCAAAGCCCATCCAGTTCCACCCCCCTCCATGGGCAGGGACACCTCCCACTGGACCAGGCTAAATCCACTTAAAGTGTTTGCTTAGAGCAAAACACATGCTTAAGTTGAGTTTTGCTTGGCACGGTGCTTGGGCACAGCACAGAGCCTGGGCCTTGGAATTAATCTCTTTTTGAAAGGAAGTCATTATTTTTAGCTCACCTCGCCATGGCTACAGCTGTATCTTTTAGTCCCCAGATATCTATTTTCAGGAGGCCTACGTGCTAAGCCTAAACTTCTGGTTTCTGTGACAATCAGTGGCACGGAAAAGATATCGAATACCATTACTGGCGGAGAGAAAGAGACCACTTGAAATACTTGACTGCTAAGTATAATCGAGATTTGCCTTCAGTGAGGCTCATGAGAGGAAAGACATAAAAGAAGCTGTGATTATTCTGGGAGGTGGCTGCTGACACCACGGGTTATCTTTTCACCACGCTGACTGGAAAAGATTCACTTGCAGTAGGTTAGCAATTTGAACTCAAAATATTTTGATGAGTTTTCAGTCAAATATTACAATTCCACAGGAAATTTATGATTTCAGGGAAAATGTTTAGACTTTCCTCAAAAGTATCACAAAAGGATTGGCTGCAGTGTGATAGATTCTGTGGGGTTTTGTCCTGAAACTCTTCTTTAATGTACATCAGAGCCCAAGAATTATTAAAAGAAATTGGATTTGAAAGAGTTTTATCATTCATTTCTCATAATTTTAGATTTCCTCTCTCTTTTTAATAAGACCCCTACCATTTGTCTCACTGGCTTAGGCATGGGAGTTTTTTATCCCAGTACAAATGAAGACCAACACACAGCCTTGGCCAGGCCAGAATTTGCTCAGATAGATCTGTCCTATGGAATGTCTGGAGGAGGAGTGATTGTATTTTCTAAGATGGTTTTTGAGGGATCATAGAATCACTTGGTTGGACAAGACCCTCGAGATCACCGAGCCAAACCATACCTATCCACTGCAAAACCAGATCCCTGAGCATCTTGTTTCCCTGACTTTTAAACCCCTCCAGGGGTGGGGACTCCACCATCTCCCTGCTTGGAACATGACTTCATAGAATCATAGAATCGTAGAATCACCAGGTTGGAAGAGACCCACCGGATCATCGAGTCCCACCATTCCATGCCTGACTTCCAAACGTAGCAGTCCTGAACGTCTGGTGAATTTAGTGATTCAGATTTGTGAAGTCAGTGAATAACTGGCCCACAAATTATGAATGCAGCAGGAGAGCTCGAGTTTTAAATACCAGGAGGTAGGCAATCAGGTGGGGAGCATGGATATGCCTATGCTGGGATGGCATACCACAACGCAGGGTATGGACAGCATTTAACATTGAAGTGAAGAACTGTTAAGGCAGAGAACACATCTGAATGTGTCCGGCAGGGAAGCAGCTCAGTGGTCCATCCATCCAGAGGTGGCTGGCAGAGGAATGTGGGTTAGTGCTGGGCAGCTTTCATTCCCGGCGTTTATACCGGACCCGGCATGGTGCCGTGGGTTGTTGTGTCCCCACTAAGTGTAAAGAGCTCTGCAAAAAGAAGAAAATCAGTAGAAACATTTAAGTTAATAGAATTATCATCTTGCTTTAAATTAAGACACAAAGAGCTCCTTGGAGCTTTGGTCTTAGAGAATGAAGACCAAATACTGAGACTATTTCTTGGCTTTGCTGAAGCCATTGAGTAGGGCTTTCATGATCACTTTTTGTTCCACTCACCCTGACAGAGGACGACACGTGAGATCCTAAGAAACTCAAACAGTTTTGAATATCTTCACCAGCATAACTGCCTGTGGGTGCAGAGCCCAGTTACAATTAATTCCAGTGAGAACTGGCGCGACAACGCGCTGTAAGTCAGGAAGGGACAACCTTCCTCCGTGTTCTGGGTGGACTTTCTACCACTACTTGAGATGAACATCTCACATTCTTCAAGGAGAGCAGAGGAATTAAGTTCTTCAGGCTTCCAATCGGGAGCTTGAAGGGCAATGACAGCCTAAAGCGCAATCATACAAAGCCCCTGCCACTCTAAACTTGTCCCTCTTCTCCTTGGCATCTTAGCCAGAGGGCGTGTTTGTCATGTTCAGGTTGTGACAGACAGGCTTGCTGACTTTGCTGCTTATGAGGAACAATGATTTTTGGAAAGTGGAAAGGACACAGTGCAAACAGGGAAGGAAATCACTGCTGAGTGGAGATCCCACCCCTCTCCCTTAATGGTAAAAACTTTCTGTGTCACAGTTGCTCCTACAGTCTTACCCTAACCGTTTCTCTTCCCCCACTGAGTATTTAGAGGAAGAGCACTGCAAGTGCTGCATCTGATTTCATATATTTACAGTATTAATAGCCCAGTTCCATGCTCATTGTTTTTGTGAGAAAAAACCTGCAGAAAGCAGTTATAAAATCTCTTGTAACATTTAGGCAATAATGAGAAAAAATACCCTTGTAGGTGCATTCTTGTATAGAGAGCGCAGAACCACTAACATCGCTGCAGTTACTCTTGGTCTTCTGATTTAAAATGAAGATCAAGTTATTCCTTACTGGTTTTATTAACCCTCCTCTCAAAATTTTGTTTCATTATACATAACCATAGTTGGGCATTGTTGTTCGGAGCATGTCATGATTGAAGGATATAAAGATGGGGAATGCTTTATAAATGCATGGATTTTTTACCTCCTTTGGAACTACATCCAATAGCTGAAATTCATATTTGTATAGAAACAGCACAACAAGCAACTGGATTTCCATGATAGCAAACCACCTGCAAGAAAAGGCAGGAGAACATCAGCCATCCAGCTTGACTATCCAGTGTGTTGTCATAGAATCAAATCATGGAATGGTTTGGGTTGGAAGGGACATCAAAGCCCATCCAGTCCCACCCCTGCCATGGGCAGGGACACCTCCCACTGGACCAGGGGCTCCAAGCCCCATCCAACCTGGCCTCGAACCCCTCCAGGGATGGGGCAGCCACAGCTTCCCTGGGCAACCTGGGCCAGGGGCTCCCCACCCTCACAAGAAAACATTTCTTCCTAAGATCGCATCTCAATCTTCCATCTTTCAGTTATCATCAGATGAAATACAGGTTGTCTTTAACAATTTTTACATTCCACACTTTAGTTCTGCCTGAAATTTTATCTCCAGTAGGAAAATACACTGTGGCTTGGTTCAGCTTCAATTACTCAATGAAGAACACAAACATAGTGGCTGCCTCTACTTTCCAGTTAAACATTACAGCAACGCCATCCCTCTGACACCCTACTTGAATCCAGGCCCTTATCATTATGGGTTTTTTCCACTGTCTAAACATTTATGTTCTTCTAATGCTTTCTGACTTGAAATAACTTCATAGGAGTGAGAAGGCAGTCAAATATAGAAAAGGCGATATGACTAATTGTGCTATATAAAGTTATATAATACAGCTGGGAGCCTGATGACATCAGAGCTGCTCTGATAGCGGGGGGAGTTTATTTAATGCGCCAGCATTAGAACACAGCGTGAGACCCACAGGCACAAGTTTTGTTCTGTAACACTCACAAGAAATGTCTTTCTCAGTCAGCCTGGAGAAGATCTCAGATAGCTCCAGGTGAACTCCTCTAAGCTAGTTTTTTTTATTGTTGATGTCACAGAATCATAGAATGGTTTGGGTTGGAAGGGACCTCAGAGATCATCCAGAGTCCCATGGGCAGGGACACCTCCCACTGACCAGGCGGCTCCAAGCCCCATCCAACCTGGCCTTGAACCCCTCCAGGGATGGGGCAGCCACAGCTTCCCTGGGCAACCTGGGCCAGTTCCTTCCTACCCTCAGCATGAAGAATTTCTTCCTAATGTCTAATCTAAATCTCCCCCCTTCCAATTTAAAGCCATTCCCTGTGGCCCCATCACTCCAGGCCCTTGTAAAAAGTCCCTCCCCAGTTTTCCTGGAGCCCTTCAGGCACTGGAAGCTGCTTTAAGGTCTCCTTGGAGCCTTCTCTTCTCCAGGCTGAACATCCTCAACTCCCTCAGAGCAGAGGTGCTCCAGCCCTTGGATCATCTTTGTAGCCTCCTCTGGACCCGTTCCAACAGCTCCACATCCTTCTTATATTGGGGTTTCATTTCTTACACTGGGGATTGCAGAACTGCATCCAGGAAGAATTAAACATGTCCTAAACACCTGGTTACCGGAGTCATGCTATTACGCTTTTCTACACAGTTTATTTTCCATTATCTGAGAGATGCTGGGACACTTGGACAAAAGGCCATGGGGAATTCACCGGGGACACGGCCGCACGACTGCAAACGGCGTCAGCCTGGATTTGGCCTGGCAGGTGTGAAGAGGAAACTAAGTCGTCCCACGAGACCCAAGCTAACTCCTGCAGAGCCATCGAGATCCACGCGCTGAGCCGCTCTGCGCTCCGGAGTGGGAGGATGCCTGTTTGTTTTGGCAAAACTTCAGACCCAAATTATCTCTGTGATTTCACACTGGAATTACCTTGAGATAGGGAACTTGTGGTGACCTTGAGCTCGGGGCAATGCAGTGCAGAGATATTTCAATGGAAGTTAGCTCAGGTCAGGCAGGACTTGGTGGCCCAAAGGAGCAAGGGCTGCACAAAGGTGGGTTCCTGACAGTCACGGGGGGGTTGCAGTGGGGTCCTGAGCTCCTGGTGTGGGAGGTGCTGCCTCTGAGATGTCTTCACTGGTTTGGTATAGATCTACCTAGAGCCCGCAGAACCACAGAATGCCCTGAGCTGGAAGGGACCCACAGGGCTCACCCAGTCCAGCTCCTGTCCCGGCACAGCACACCCCAACACTCACACCGTGGGGCTGGAGGTGTTTTCCAAATGCTCCTGGAATATTGTCAGGCTCAGCACCGTGACTGCTTCCCTGGGAGCTGTTCCAGGGCTTTACCACCCTCTGGGGGAAGAACTTTCTCCTGATGTCCAACCTAACCCTGCCCTGGCATCTTCCTGCCATTCCCTCGGGTCCTGTTCCTGGTCACCAGAGAGAAGAGCTCAGCGCCTGCTCCTCCTGCTCCCTGTTTTAGGAAGCAGTGACCTGCAATGAGGTCTCCCCTCATTCTCCTCTTCTCCAGGCTGAACACACCCAGTGATTTCAGCTGTTCCTTGCATGACTTCCCCTCTAGACCCTTCATCACCTTCATGGCCCTCACGTGCAACCTGTTGGAACAGCAATGGATGTAACCGATGAGTGCAGCACTCCCCACCGGTCTATCTCAGAGTGCTTTTCCCAACAGGCTGTTGCTGTTCTCTGCAAACAGGGATGCTGAGACACAAGGATGACAACACACATGTCTGAGGGTGGCCAGGGGGACAGTTCAGGAGTGAGAGGCAGCAAAAGGCAGGACTGCAGAGCCCCTGCGCATCCTTCTCTCCCACAGCATGTAGTACCGAGCAGAAACCATCAATTTTCTTGGAGGTAGATTTCCCTTAGTTCCCACCTGCCTTTTGTATTCACGACTGAATTCTAGAGCTGTTTTCTTGTAAAAACTCAGTCACTTACGCCTTCCCGTTTTATTCAGTGACAAGGGGCTTTGACAAACTGTGTTTCATGAAAATTCACCCTCAATGCCCTGCTACGTATTTGTGTTGTGCTTGAACCCAGGAGCTCAGCTGTGGATTGAGGTCCTGCAGTAAACAGAGTCTGAGAATGGATTCACGGCTGTTGTGCTGAAGGGTTTGCAATATCAGCATAAGATAGAAGACAGCAGACAGAGCCGTGCAAGATAAGCACAGTCGCACAGGCAGTAGTCACCTGCTTAGACAGAAGTAGCTTCACTGCCATCACATTTTTCCTTTAGGTAAAAAAAGATGTCAAAGAAATGGCTTTGTGGGAGCTCTTCCCACGTCATTTTGCTAGAATATTTGACAAGCCTGTTATTTTCTAGCTTTCAGTTTGACTAAATTAGCTTTTCATTTCGTGATGAACTTTTGCAATGGAGAAATTAAATGTTTAACACAATTAATTTATAAATGCCAGTACTGAATTAAATCAGAATGCATCTGAAACGTGAAATATTGTTTCACAGGATCGTAGAACTCCTTGGTTTTAAAAGACCTTTGAGATCATCAAGACCAACCGTTCCTGTCCACTACTGAACCAGATCCCTGAGCGCCACCCATCTTTTAAACCCCTCCAGGGTATTAGGTTTTGTTCAGTGATAACAAAGAACTCTGCAACGTGGGATCTAGATACATCCCTTGATTTTATTCCCTTTCTTCCAACACCACCATGTGATTCTTCTAAAATTATTGCCGAAAAGGCTGAAGGTGTGTGTTACCTTCTGGGTTGCCAAAGGGTTTGAAAGGATTTTTTGTCTGTCAGCAACAAAAAGATTCTCCATCTTTTGTCTGTGTAGAAATGCTATCGTTTTCTTTCTAACCACAAACTTATTTTAAAGATATTATCAGAGTTAGAGAACAGCCCGAACAAAGAAATAGGTCAGACTATATAAACAAGCAGCTTCCAGGACTCATTGTTTAGCAGCTTGTCCATTACCTGTGGGTGCCTCTTGTGAATTCTGCTCTCGTCCTTGCTGGGAGAGTGGCTGTGCTCACATTTAGCTCAGGAATATGGTACAAGCCACAGAGGTACAGCAGCGAGGGAGCACTTTCCTCTGGCAAGCCTAAACGGTGAAGGCACTTTATTCACTTTGTTTATGCCTTCACAAAATTTCTCTGACACTCATGTCCAGCCTGCTATAAGTGCAGATTCAAGAATGCAGATCCTCTGCAACGCTCTAGACTCCTTGCTCCAAATCATAGAATCACAGAATCGGTTGGTCGGAAAAGACCTTTGAGATGGAGTCCAACCGTACCTGCCCACTACTAAACCAGATCCCTGAGCACCTCATCCACTCATCTATTAAATTCCCCCCAGGGACGGGGACTCCACCATCTCCCTGGGCAGCCTCTGCCAGGGCCTGAGAACCCTTTCGGTGAAGTTTTTCCTGATGTCCAATTCCATCGCCCGTCCCTTGGCTGAAGAGCCCAGCACCCACCTCGCTCCAACCTCCTCCCAGGCAGTTGCAGACAGTGATGGGGTCTTCCCTCAGCCTCCTTTTCTCCAGGCTAAACATCCCCAGGTCCCTTAAGCTGCTCCTTATAGAATCATAGAATCATAGAACAACCAGGTTGGAAGAGACCCACCGGATCATCGAGTCCAACCATTCCTATCAAACACTAAACCATGTCCCTTAGCACCTCTTCCACCCGTGCCTTAAACACCTCCAGGGAAGGTGAATAAGACCTGTTCTTCAGCCCTTTCCCCAGCTTCATTGCGTTCTCTGGACACAACTCCTGATTTTAACTGACTAGTTTTAAGGATTCTTGGTTACTTGTTTCTTAGAGGAGACCAGGTTTCGAAGGCAGAGAACTGAGCACAGATATTTGAACACAGAAAGAAGGAGCAGCTGCCTCCCTGGGCCTCGTTCCAGGAAGAGGGACAACAGAGAAAACAGCAGGAGGAATGCAGGAAGCATCAAGGCTGGCATTGCTGGAGGAATGAAGAGAGAGAAGATCTGCAATTTAAGCCACCACAGAATTGCGTGGGCCTTAATGGAAAGACAAGATTCAAACAGAGGGGAGCCAGTTAAGACGTTTGGAAGGTTAGCACAGATATCAATGGCTTCATTGAGAGTCTCAGAGCAGATAAATGTTCTTTAGTTTAGTTCAGAACTGGTTTATGGCAACCTAAATGCTTGTCTCTCTAAACTGGCATGTTTGTAAGTGGAACAACTCTCCCATGATGAAAAGATACCTCCGGAGCAGCAGAGCTAAGCTGACTTTCCTCCCACGGGGATACCCTTGATACACCAGTCTCAGATTCTGCTTTTACATCATGAATTAACCTGTCTTTTCCAGGAACAAAGCCATTTTCAAAACACTTGAAACAAGGTCCAGATAATACTGAACATTAGGGGATTGACAAAGAGCAAGGCAATGAAAACACTTAATCTCCAAGTGTAAGAAGAGCCCAGTTCAAGAGAGTTGCTCTCTGCAGGGTTTGGGAATAAATAAACCCCAGCTGTTTCACTGACCTTCCTGGACACTGATGCTTTCCTCCTCCGAATGCCACAAAGCTGTCCAAGAAAGCATTCTTCTCTAAATTTGCCTCTTTCCAACGATCCTGTGGGAAGAAACTTTTTTTTCCAAATCAGCCTTATATAAATAAAGCTTAACTTTATTTCTCCAGGCTAAAAATGACCTTGGACAGCTAATCCTCAATACAAAGTTGCACTAATGCCATTTTTATTTTTTTTTTTGCATTCAACCTGTTAGAGTCTGGATTTAAAAGTCTGCACTGACTCAGGGAATGAAATGAGGGTCCCATTTGAAACATACTTCGGTGCCTCAAAGTGCTGGAGAGGTGGTCAAATTCAGAGTTGTTCCTATACCTCCCCATTTGCCTAAATCCTGTGTCTTGAGCTGTTGGATTGCTCATGAAAATACAACCTTCTCCTTTTAAATATACGTGCATTCAAAGTAGGTGTTCAACCAGTACCTTCCCTCAGCCACAAAATTGTATCACGGCTCTCAAATGGCTCATGAACATCTTGCACACAAACCCTTTCTGAGATGCTGTGCACAGACAAATATCTGTCAGCTGAGACATGAGAGAATCATAGAATCGCTTGGTTGGAAAGAACTTTGAGACCATCAAGTCCAACCATCCCTGTCCACCACTAAACCAGATCCCTGAGCACCTCATCTGCCCAGCTTTTAGTCCTCTCCAGGGATGGGGACTCCACCACCTCCCTGGGCAGCCTCTGCCAGGGCATGAGAACCCTTTTGGTGAAGAAATGTTTCCTGATGTCCAATCTGAACCTGCCCTGGTGCAGCTTGAGGCCAGCAAGGTGATACTATTAGGAATGGCAGCGTCCAAGGAGTACTCACTTATTCCTCACAGTAAAAAGGGTGAGTTTCTAAAAAACAAGCTGTCTTGCTTTTTAGGAAGGAAGTTACTAAAGAAATAAGCCACTGCATCAAAGGTTCTTCTTAGGGTTTTAAACAAGCAGCAGTTATTGTGAAGGGTTTCAAACCGGTGAAGGCTTTGCTAGAAGGGAAGCTTTGTTTAAATTACTCCTTGATATATTTCCTTAAAAAAGGCAAATCATTCTATAGCAGACAGTGCTAAAAAGAGCAGTTACACGCCTGCCCACGCAGCCAGCTGGGGTGGAATAATAATCAAGAAACTCTAGATGAGGTACTGAATTAGCAGAGCTAATACCTACCAGAAATCATCTGACAGGAAAGGCCAGTGGACCTGGGTAGAGATGTGGAGATGAGAAATACAAGATAGATACCAGGGAGAGGAGAGTTCTTGGAGTTGGGTTCAGCAGTGATATCAGTGGGTTTTTTCCATGGTGGGCTTTGAATCAAGATCAAAGTGATACAAAGCTGTACCGTGTTATCTGGAACACGTAACTGAACTTTAAATGTTTGCTTATTCCTACAGGATCCTCCTTTCTGTGCACAGCTCTGTACACAAGGCCATCCTTGACATGATGGGGAATATCCAACTTTAAGGCAAGTTGTTCGTATGCTTTTTTTGTGAAACAAATGAAGAGTAGAAAAGAAAGCAAAATACCCACTCTCAGAGTGACAACTTACAGGTTTGAACACTTCTGGGTCAGGAAAATACTTTGGATTCCTGTGGAACCAATACGGGGACAACATCAGCATGTCACCTGCAGGGACGGTGAAGTTCTGAAAGGAGAAAAAAATCTTAAGAAATCACAGTTTCAGTTGACAAAACAGTCCCTCCTTAGCACTTCTCTTCCATCAGCAGAAGGTCCCAACACAGGGCAAGTGAGGGTGGTGAAGCCATGGCAAGCATATTACATGTTTGAAGCTTCTTCTTGATGTTCCCCCTCAACCACTTCTCATAACCCTTGTTCTCCAGCCTCTTCAGTAATTTCTTAAACAGGCACAGGTGCCAATTTCTTAAGAGAACATTTTCTCCCCAAATACTTAATTTTTAGCCCCTTGAACACTGGCACTTCCCTTCTGAATGGCAGAGAAGAAGGACAAAAGGAAAAGGATATTTATCAGTTACTAAACTGTGGTCTCTTCCACTACATTTGTGTCTGATTCCTACCTCATCAACCATCAGCACAGCATCTCCAGCTCAATTCAGTTTCATCTAAACTAAATTCAGCTTTGTGAGTAAGACTGAGCAGAAGAAGCAAAACCACTCTGAAATTAATGATGATTAAATTAATGATGATGAATTGTCTGTTAAACCAAAACAGGTGTGTGAGACTGTCAAACATCCCTACAGTTTCAGTTCTACCCAGATCTTTTGGGAGGCTCCTTTCCAGACAAATGATAAAGCATCCTTTTGGGATAAAGACAAAAACCAACAAAACTCACATGAATTTTAATTGGATTTACTACTTTCTTGGTGATTGCACCTGGAGACCTCAGCCGTATGGCTTCCAAAGCACACCATTTAATAAAAGGGAGCTTCTTAAGGTCCTCTTCAGAGACTTCTAGTTTATCTTTACCTGTTGGGACACAAGAAAGAGGACTGGGTAAAAATTAGATTTCATACTTGTTTTGATACCCACTGACACATCTTGCTTTAGACCTTCTGATTGAGTATGTCGAGTCTTTAAGACCTTGTTTAGACCCAAATGTTTTATTTCAAAGTAAATAAATAGACCAAAATCGGTACAATTTAAGAAATGCCACTGAAGATAATGTAATAAATCTAAGGTAGGGGGAGACACGGCATTTGCCAGAAGAGGCCAACTTCATGTTGGATGTTAAGAGTCCCTGGACTTTCTCAGTACTTTGGTAGGACGCTGCACGGGCACCTCAGGGACTGAAAGCACCAAGAGAAGTAGTCAAGGCTGAGCTCTTGGGCTACGTTAAGACTTAGAAACAGAGCAGGGCCAGGAGAAAGGCTTAAGCAGTGGTTCATGATTATCCTCATTCGTTAATTATTGACATGTCCCTTGATGTGGTTTTGACCCATGTCAACTAAGAGTCTCCCAAGCCTAAGCATTGTTCAGGGAACTGCAGATGTGAATGACACCTCCCAGTAGGTAACTGGTTTTTGAGGGAAAGAGATCAGTCATGTGGGAGTGAATCATGCTGGACCATCCAGCCTCAGGTGAAAGAAAAGAGAACAGATCCTGTCCTGCTTTTCCACAGAAGAGCTGTAACTCTGGTGCACATCACACCATGAAAAGCAGCTGAATTGAAAGACCTCATCATAGAGGCATGAAAAAACCCACAAGACTGGTTAATATAAACCTAAGCCTAAACGGTAGGTGTAGACAGATACACATGGTTCTCCTTCTACCTTCTTTTGCTAACATCAAAGGTGTTTTTGCTTCAAAATATGTCTTGAGTATATGCAGAGTAAAGAACCCCGAGCTGGACCCTCTGTTATCAGCAGTACCCTCAGCAGCAACATGCATTAGTGCCAGCCTTGGACCACTGGCTGGGCCAACACGGAATAAATCATTTCTAGGTTCCAGAAGGACACAATCAGATTTATTACCTGCTTTGCCAAAAACAGAAGCCAGGTCTTCCATGATTTTCTTGTAAATGGAAGGATAAGAGAGTATGAAAACAAGGGTCCAGAACGCAATCTAAACAGAGACAGAAGTAATTCAACTCAGGAAATGGAACAGAATTGCAACATCTTGGTAGCAAATCACAAAAGCAGGTGAAAATATTTGCAGGTTTTTGTGCCCGTTTGGTTTGGGATGCAAAGGGAGCTGTGCTTCCAGGGTAAATCCACATCTAAGGACTCAGATCCTGGGAGATTAGGTCCAGTCATCTGCTGCGTACTTATCTTTAGTGAACATTACATAGCTTTGGCTTTGAGCTTCGAAGCACAGAATCCCTTCTTTAATTTCAGATAACTAGGTGTTAAAATGAATTACTGAATCATTCTGCGTGATTAGATTTAGCCGCATGAATGGAAGAAAAATGAAATAGTAGATTCCTACTAATGTTAGCGGAAATAAGGTGGAAAAATCTGCAGGGCATTCTCACAGTGAGTCACACTAAAAAAGGAAGGAAAAGGTTTAATTAACAGCAAAACAAGCACTAGTCTAGCCCCTTCAGAGATAATTTGCTAACTGATTATGCAATGAAGTTGAAAATCAAGAAATTTAGGAAAGGGTAAAATCCTCTTAAGTAGGATGAAACCAGAAGGACCCGCAGCACTGCCAGGAGTCTCTCTCCTCTTGCTGAGCTAGCGGGAGATGCAGGCTGCACGCGGATCTGGTCGCGGGCCATCTGTGCTGCTGAGGGATGAGAACATTTACTCTTATTCCCCAAACAGCCCCACGTGGACGCAGCCCTCCTTCTGCAAAACAAATGCAGTAGTTTTGTTTTCTTTTACAGCACTTGCTATATTGCAGCTTCACTCCATGAGCTAAGGAGGGGTAACGGAATCGTTTCAGATAAAAGGCTTTAACGTGCTTATTAAAAAAAAACCCTTGGAAGGTGAAAGGCCTTTTTTTCATCATTCCAGTCACCAGAACAGTGATTGTGGCTATTCCGAGAAACGAGGAAATATCTGTATGCCTATTTGCAGCTGAATGTTACAGAAGAATGTAATGAGAGGGCTGTGGAAGGAATGTCAGCTCTCCTGATAAGAGAGAGCAGACTGTGCCTCAGGCCAACGCGTGAATCCACAGAAACCTCACTGAACGGGTGACGTTCCTTTAGGGCAAACTGCAGTAATGTCCAATCTACAGAAAACAGAGATGTCATAGAATCATAGAACGGTTTGTGTTAGAAGGGACCTCAGAACCCATCCAGTTCCACCCCTGCCATGGGCAGGGACACCTCCCACTGGATCAGGGGCTCCAAGCCCCATCCAACCTGGCCTGGAACCCCTCCAGGGACGGGGCAGCCACGGCTTCCCTGTGATCCCATCATTCCATGCCCTTGTAAATGTCCCTCCACAGCTCCTTCAGGTACTAGAAGGTTGCTATAAGGTCTCCCCAGAGCCTCCTCTTCTCCAGGTTGAACAACTCCAACTCTCTCTATACATCTGTCCTTTAGGAGGACATACAAAAATAACTCATAATCATTTTTTTCCAAATCACGTCTTTAACAGACATAACTGCTGGAAAGAGCTTAGTAATCACAGTAAATAAAGGATGGTTTTACTGCTATGGATTTTTTCATCTGAGAAGTTCCTGTAGATGTCTGGTCAGCCTAAGCTGCTTTAGACATATTGGGCTTGTTAGCATAGATGTATTTGTATCGTTAATCCATCAAATCTGTTTCTAACACAGACAAAACTTAAGTGGCAGTAGAATCAAACTGTTGCTTCTCTTGCCCTGAAGCAACACTGGCATTTGACCAGCAGATCCCTCAAAGCGAAAGAGCCAAATTTACTCAAGGATTTACCCGCAGATGAAGTCACTCCACATTATGCTTTTGGTATTCTTTACAACTGATAACACCAGGCTATTCAAAAGGAAGTCTCTACTATAATACAGCCACAGAGCTTCAAAACAAAGATAAATGCTCTTCACAGCTTAAAACTGTGATCTTAATAGCTATAAGACATGTGTTCCCAGAATGTTATGATAGGGGACATAATGATTTAGGAAAAATGCAAGAGCTTTTTCTGTCATTGCTTCTGTGACATTGCAGCCTGAGTATATTTGTAGTGATGTACGTGGGTGTGATAATCCTTTCTTTGGAACACACGTGGGGGGTGTGACCTCTGCTTCAGTCTTTGCTTCCCAAATACAGGCTCTTGCACCTCTGCCATGGGGACAGGCTGAGAGAGTTGGGGTTGTTCAGTCTGGAGAAGAGAAGGCTCCCAGGGGACCTCAGAGCACCTTCCAGTACTGAAAGGGGCTCCAGGAAAGCTGGAGAGGGACTTTTTCTGAGGTCATGGAGTGACAGGACGAGGGAGAATGGCTTTAAATTGGACGGGGGAGATTTAGATTAGACATTAGGAAGAATTTTTTCATACTGAGGGTGGGGAGGCCCTGGCCCAGGTTGCCCAGGAAAGCTGTGGCTGCCCCATCCCTGGAGGGGTTCAAGGCCAGGTTGGATGGGGCTTGGAGCCCCTGGTCCAGTGGGAGGTGTCCCTGCCCATGGCAGGGGTGGGACTGGATGGGCTTTGAGGTCCCTTCTAACCCAACCATTATATGATTCTCCTGAACAGGATAGAGAGAAGGTGCTTCTGTAGCTGATGTACTTACAGGGACAGCATTTGCTTGGGAAGCCCAGAGCATTAGGAGACCATAATTGGGACCCAGATGTTTTCCTTGCAAGTTATCCAGGAGATGTTGCAGTAGAGTCTGTTGTAAAATGAAAGATGACAGTGTGTATTTCCAAAAATATATCAAAATTTAATTTAGGGCAGAGCTTACTAGAATGCAAGGGTATGATGCAAGACTAGTTTGTCAAAGAGAAGCAATGTTAGTTATGGGTTTTCTTCAGTTACAAAGTAGACATGGCAGCTGTTCAGAGAAAATGGGACTCGTCAGCAGAGGGCCAGAAGAAGTCAGTGCACCATGAGAATCCCTACTTGCACTGCCCTCTTTTTCTTCAAGTTTTTAGGGGATTTGGTTCCCTTGCTCCCCGTTGTTGTTTGTACGTGGGAGAAATAAATCAGAAATCCCTATTCTTTTTTAAGTTCTCGCTCTGCTTCTCTACTTTAAAGAACCTGAAAACAGGACTGGACAAATTGAATGAATGGAAATGAGGAAAACGTTCTTTCTGTTCCTGCCAGAAAGGTGCTTGTTATGAAGAGATGGTCTGAAAAAATCAGCAATGTCCTTAGTTCCAGGTGTTTTGTTAGTGACCCAGCCAGTGACTTCAATGGCTTGATATTCTCTGAAACTATAGCAACTGTAGGATGTTCTAGGATCAGCTTTTGTTTGCAATGTTTCCTTAAACACAGGGCAACTGTGGATTCAAGGCAAAGCTTCCCATCTACTTTTCAGAGGGGAAAAGGCTGAATTCAAATAAAAAATGACCACCCTTTTTTTCCAAATTCCCACCCAATCTAAGATATTGAGTTTGTCCCTCCTACTTCCCATCTTCTACCATCCCCTCTCCAGACTTTTCCTTCTTTCCTTTATTGTGGTTTATTTTATGAAAGAAATTGTGGTATGTAAAGCTTTTAAAGTCTAAACAGAACCTGTTTTTTTTAACGATGTGCTCTATAATCATTTGGTAGATTCCCAGGCCAGCCTGCTGTCCCATCTGTCACCCATACAGACAAAATTCCTGCCATAGCTAAGGAGAATAACCAGGGGGGCAACTTATCATGGCTTTGACACACTCAATATTTAGGGTACTTGGCTTCCAATCCAGTAATCTGCTATTTTCTACTAGTCTGGCTGCTGGAGGATCTACTCACTCTGCACCAGGGTCTAAAAATAGTCCATGTAAGGTTTTGAGATTTCACAGTGCGGTGCCCTCGGAGAAACAACTGAAAAGGCCTTTCCATCACCTTTTTGAACCGCTCACTGCAGCTGCGACACCGGACGCTTGTGATGGCTCATAGCTCAGAACTCTTGGATTAAAATTCCCCAGAGGAAGATGTCAATTCTTACCATGGAGGAAGGAAACTGAACTGAGGAGCAGTACTCAAAGTTATGGGTCTGTCCTAATGAAGGTGACAGTGATACTGGACAATTAAGATAGAGCTATCTAAGCTGACGTATTTGGCTTGTTTCTTCCAGTACTGAAATAATTCCTGCCCTCCATCCCTTCAGTCAGAATACACAACAAAGGCATCTTATTTCCTAGCCTCAGATGTTTACCTTGGATGCAGTGTCTGAAGGGTTGGTCCTTTCTGCATCTGACACTACTTTCTCAAATAATTTTAAGAGCCATTTTTTGGATTTAGACCAGTTCCTGTAAAGAAAAGCAACAAACAAGGAGCTCTTAACTTATGCAGCGCATGCCAACATTTCCCTTTCCATGAGAAGGACTCTTTGGTTCCTTTCGAAAAGCCCCTGGGCA
The DNA here is from genome assembly GCF_032191515.1 of Phaenicophaeus curvirostris. Classification (NCBI taxonomy): domain Eukaryota; kingdom Metazoa; phylum Chordata; class Aves; order Cuculiformes; family Cuculidae; genus Phaenicophaeus; species Phaenicophaeus curvirostris. The sequence goes on along the minus strand of NC_091393.1, from coordinate 124,879,394 downwards.
GCAGCCAGTTGATAAATAGTTGAGTGTCAATCTGACTGAAAGGAGCAGAGACTTCACCTTGGCCAGACCTCATCTTGCAGCCACAACCTGTGACCGCAAGCCTCCCAGATTTTCATATCTATTCCACTACAGGTTTTCATTGTGCCTTTGGACAATTTCTTCGGTCAATCTTTTCAAGAATGACCTCCCCTGAGAAATAAAGGCCACATTTTTAGAACACCCTTAGTTCTTTCTGAAGGCTATTTTGATCTTTAAGGTCCCTTTCAACCCAAACCATTCTATGATTTGAGGTGCTCAAGGTGCTGTCATGGGCCCGAAAGCACTGACAGGCTCCTTTCCTCAGAATCTGGTTGCTTCTGCTGAGGTCAGCTCTGTGACAGTGCAGCCAAGTGACATTGGGATCAGTCTGCTGGGAAAAGAGCTAAGGTATGGGATAGAGTACAGATGCCTCCTTGGAGATCCCTTCAGTTTGGGACTCACATTCAGGTACCATCAAAAAAGACAACGCATCATCCTCTAGGGGAAATGTCTCTCGTGGTTGATATCTCAGCAAGCTAAATGCCTGTATTGAGTACACCACGTGCATCACCTCCTCTCCATTACCTCAGGAAGCACTCGGGCATCTGAGAAGCGTATTCAAAGTCCTCATCGTATTTCTGAAAATGTTCTTCAAACTCCTTGAGTTCGCTCTGACTGGTCACGCAGATGCCTTTCCCAAACAAAGTGTCCACCACTGCTGGATACATCACATGCCTGCAAGGACAAGATACCCCATTACTTATGGGCCATAGGGAGGCTGTTGCAAGCAAAGCCTTGTAGTGATAGGACTAGGGGCAATGGGGATAAACTGGGGAGGGGCAGATCCAGACTAGACACAAGGAGGAATTTCTTCACCATGAGGTTGGGGAGGCCCTGGCCCAGGTTGCCCAGGGAAGCTGTGGCTGCCCCATCCCTGGAGGGGTTCCAGGCCAGGTTGGATGGGGATTGGAGCCCCTGATCCAGTGGGAGGTGTCCCTGCCCATGGCAGGGGTGGAACTGGATGGGCTTTGAGGTCCCTTCAAACCCAAACTATTCTATGATTTTATGATTCAGTTTTAGGCCAGGATGAGGTGTGTTGAATTGCCAGCACTTGAACTGTGGGGCTCAAGCATCACATCAGCATGGAAGGGCTGGCACAAGGCTCACCTCTCACTCACACTCTCACTGCAGATTTTAAGCAGAGGCTGGGAGACTCAGGGGCCTCAGGCTGGTCCTGTGCACGTGGCTGATCTTCATCTGGTAGCGTTTGGGCACTTGAGCAGTGGCACAAAGTCTCTGGTGTCGAGGTCTCCTTCTCCCTGCTGACCCCACCTGATATTTCACATCAGCCCATGTGAACCTTCCGGCCGTTGCACAACCCCTTCTGCAGTCAAACACCCTGAGAAACCCCTCCTCTGCCTGCAGCTTTGCGGGAATGAACAGTGCCTTTTTGTTTTCTTTTTATCTCACTCCTTCCCTGTTGACTCCTCTGTTGTCCTGCGTACTCTGAGCTCCTTTCCCAGACCCCTTCACCTGTAATCCTGAGCTCTGAGAAACCCTCATGCAACCTTTGTGAGTTCCCAAAACTAAAAACGCATTTCAGGCCATGGTCTTTCACTTTCTTGTTTTTCTACAGATCATAAGGAAGTTGGAGCCACCTGGTGGCCCTATGGATTTAATTCTGAGGCAGCTGAATAATCTTAGAATCATAGAGCAGTTTGGATTGGAAGGGACCTCAAAGCCCATCCAGTCCCACCCCTGCCGTGGGCAGGGACACCTCCCACTGGACCAGGGGCTCCAAGCCCCATCCAACCTGGCCTTGAACCTCTCCAGGGATGGGGCAGCCACAGCTTTCCTGGGCAACCTGGGACAGGGCCTCCCCACCCTCACAGGAAAATAAGTTCTGGCAGCAAAGTCAGTTGCAGAGATCTTATTTAAGACTTCTGAGAACACACAGGGGAATTTTTCAGCCCGCTGAAGATCAAGCATCTCATCTGCTTGTAATCTCTTTATAAGCACATGAAGCTTTTATCCCATCTTTTGGGGAACAGGGCTTGTTCAAAGATGCCGTGTTTTATTTTTACTTCCAAATAGGTAATTGAGATGTTTCTCCTAGCTGGGAGAAACCCCTTTAGATGAAACCTTCTCCACTCTGCGAGCTGCCTGGAACTGTGAAGCAGTGACGAATAGCCTCACACAGGTTTTCTGAGAACATTAGGAAAAAATTTTTCACAGAAAGGGTCATTGGTCCCTGGCAGAGGCTGCCCAGGAAGGGGGTTGAGTCACCTTCCCTGGAGGGGTTTAAGGCACGGGTGGACGAGGTGCTGAGGGACATGGGTTAGTGATTGATGGGAACGGTTGGATTCGATGATCCGGTGGGTCTCTTCCAACCTGGTTATTCTATGATTCAGAGCCTGAGCTCCCCCTGCTTTCCAGCCACATCTCTGCTCCCCCACAGGACAATCTCATGTTCCAGATGTGCTGCAAAACTCCCGTACCTTACCAGGTCACTGAGGTCACCTGTGCCCTCCGTGCCCAGCAGTGCCATGTACTCCTGCAGTTCCTTACACAAAGTGCCCGTGAACACGTGCAGATTAGAAGGACCCATTTTTGCCTTCATCATGCTGTAGAGGTTACCATGGTTCTGATAAAATGCTTCTGCAGGCACAGAAACTAAACACAAAAAGAAACATTTTGAAAAATAGATGAAGTAGATTTTCACAGAGAGATAGAATGAAAAATTTTACATATAACTTGTGATTCTAATTTAAAAGCCTTAACCCTCATTTTCCTAGAGTGTAATTCCCAGAAAGATTCCTTCTAGTCCTGTAAAGATTCTGGTGAGCTTTCTGCTTCTACCCATCTGTGCAGCATCTTCCTGCCCCACGAAGCTTCAGTCCCAGAATCAATAATCCAGATTTCTGCCCAGCTTCCATGTGGATGTGGAGAGATGGACACATGCTCCTCAAAACTGACTGAAATGGAAAACTAATCCAAGAAAAAACAGTTTAGGTCTTTGTGCCACAGCACATTGTCTCAGACACATCAGGAGAGGCTGAGAGGAGAGAAGGTGCAGGGGTCTTCTCAGTGTGGATGAGTATCTGGTGGTAGGAAGAACGAAGATGGGGCCAGGCTCTTCTCAGGGCAGGAGGCAGTGGGCACAAATGGGAATAGAGGGGATTCCACTGAGAGATAGGGAGTTTTTATTGTGAGGGTGGTCAAACAGGTTGCCCAGAGAGCTTGTGGAGTCTCCATCCCTGGAAATACTCAAAACCCAACTGGTCACAGCCCTGAGCCACCTGCTGTCACGGACACTGGTCTGAGCAGGGGCTTGGACTAGGTGATTTCCAGCGGTGCCTTCCAGTCACAAGGATTCTGTGATTTAATTTCTGCCATCTTGCTTCTCTCATTTCAGTCCAAAATTGCCAGACTACTCAAAGAATTCCTGTCTGCACAATTCCACATGGATATAAGCACAAGCTGTCAGAGCATACCCCTGCTGATGGGACATATCCCTCACCCTCTTCTAATGACAGTTGTACTACCGGGTAACAACTAATTACTGCTACAAGCTAATTTCCAAATTCAGTGATAGGACAACATAGCAGTGCTCCCAACCTGACGTCTATAGGTGGAGTATTGAGCCCCAGAAAAGGACTTGACCTCAAAATGGGGTTGTTTAATGATAAAAAGTAATCATAGAATCATGGAATGGTTTGGGTTGGAAGGGAGCTCAAAGCCCATCCAGTGCCACCCTGTGCCGTGGGCAGGGACACCTCCCACTGGATCAGGGGCTCCAAGCCCCATCCAACCCGGCCTTGAGAATTTAATTTCCCCTTCATTTCATAACATGGTCATGGGTTAAGAGAAGCATTTAAGTCACAATGAAAAAGTCAGCAGGCTTTGGATTGGGCATTGATGTTCCTGGAAACCTAGATTTGATTTCCATTAAAGAAGAACTAGGTCTCATTTACCTGCTTTCTCGACAGCTTGTTGCACTGCCTGTTCAAAATTTAAGTCTTTAGATTTAAAAAATGCTTCGGCTCCTTCTTCCTCTGTCACAAAAGTAAATCGTTTCCCCAGAGCGAATATTGTGAAGACAGGTCCGTGCTGGAACAAACAAAGATTTTGCATCACTGCATTGTTAACACTTTTGATGGAAGCCCCAACAGGACTTTGGTGCTGCTGAGAGGTCAGGAGGGAGGATGTGGTCCTTCCTGCTCTCTATAAAGCTTGGATCAGAAGAGCGCAAAGATAAACATGAGTCACACCAAAATTTTTAGCCTTGAGGACCAGAAGGGAACACCACAAGGGCCTGCCTGACCCTGAAGAGATTCCTTTCCCTCAATTAACAGTTTATACCTGAATTATATTACAATTCAAACAATGTCACGGGTTTAATGGAACTTTTCGTGTTACTTTAATTAGTGAACAAGTGAAATGTGAAATTTCTTATTAAATCTTATAAAGCTTGCCTGGCAAACTAGAGAATCATAATCTTTGAACACCTAATTCAGCAGCTCTATGTGTATTTTATGCTGTAAGGTGACTCCAGTTACCCACCCTGCCCATTTCAGACCACCTGCAAAACTGCTTCAACTACCCAGGCATCTTTAAGAGGAAGAGGTGGCATCTTTTATTAGATCAGACATTAAATAGCAAGGGATCTTTCTTTTCTTAGACCCATTAGTGACACAAAGGAAAAACTAGACAATTCTTCCAGCCCACGTCTTCTTCTGCAGGAGGAAAGCTGAAGCAGTGAACTTCAAGCAATGCTCAAGTTCAGAGAAGAGAAGAGAAGAGAACAGAACAGAACATGAGTGTCACTTTGACAGACAGAAGGATTAACCCAGGGGAGGAATTTTCTCACTGCAAAAGTCTCCTCTGAACACAACCCTACAGAGCTGAAGAGCTTTCACATCGCACAGAGCCTCTTTCCACACTAAATTGTACGAGGGCAGCTTGCTTGTGCTAAGGGTGATTAATCCTGACCTGGCAATATTTAGCAGCTTGAAATTATGGCAGATGTATTTTGCAACCCTTGCAGTGCCTGTTCATGACCCCTTTGGCAGCAGCACCTCTTTTCTTTGGCTGTGCTTCAGTGCCTACTCCTTTCAAAGGTTTGTCTTTCCTGGCCTCAGCTGCCCTTGCCTGTGTGGGAGGTGGGAAGGGAAGGAAGAAGGTAGGAAAGGAAGGAGGGAGGGATACGTGCCTGGGGTGTTTCAGGAGAGGAAGAGGAGACCCAGAGAGGAACCCTCCCCAGGGACAGGGAGACCATGGGACGATGGTGCTGCAGGCAGGTGGCCAGCCGGGAGGGGACCATAGGGAGAGGTCAGAACTCATAAGGATGCTGAGTTGCTGGACTGAGAAAAAACTTAAAGGAAAGGTCCTATCTGCAAACACGCAGTAAGGAGGGGATATGTAAGAAAGCCTCCTCTTTCTGCTTTGCCTTATATTGAGGTTTCGGCCCTTGAAAGTGCCCTCTGTTCTAGTTTCTGTCCCAACAAAACCTGGGGTTTATAAAGTCCTTGGGGTGTTTGTGGTGTGTTCAGATGTGACAGCAGCTGCATTAGCATCAAGAGTAGCCTAAAGGCTCTCTATGCAAAAGAACAATAAAATACTGAACACAGTGGCACCAAGTTTGCCTTTGTCCTTCAACACCTTCGTATGTTGAAGTTTTGCTCCTTCAGTCTGTGAATGAGATCCCAGAAAGGACCCTTCCACCAAGTTTGTTTTAAAATGTCATCTAAGAGATTCTGCTAAAAGCTTCCTAGGGGAAAAAAGCAACTAAAGCAAGCTTAAGACTGTAAAACACCCGTCCCCAAAAGGGATTGCCCTGGGAAGGACAGTTTGGCAAGCTGCTGTCATCTAGTTGCCACCAGGATATGTTTTCAATACAACAAGGAGGTTCTCTAACAGCCTCCTATCAGGAGAGTCAAAGAAATATGATGATTTGGGGTTTTTTTTGAGTGAGGCTTCATCAGTTTATCTACAGGATGATATGGCAGTTTCTGAAACAGGACAAAGGGCTGGAATGAGTTTCTCCCAGTCCTGCCCTTCTGCCTTAAGATGAAAGAAGAAAAACCTGATCCTGGTACTCATAGATGAAAGGTACAGGAGAGATACAGCAATATAAGGTTTAAACCTGTCTGTCAAGCTCAAGAAGCTGATGATGTTGCATCAATAACAGGTGATTTCATCACTAAATGAAAATGGGGAGATGAGGTTTATGTCAGTTAGAATTAGCTGCATAGGAATTAAGCATCAAATATAAATTAACCTATCAGTCTATCAGACAGACATAGAGAAAGAAAGGCACGTCCAGCAGATAAATCTTCACACCCATCTTTGTTAAGTTTTTTAGGATGGAGAAAAGTTGCCTGCCAAGCACACCTGTCACTCTCTTGAACGCTGAGGGACACCAGCCAGGACTCAGAAATCTCACCTAACTTCAGGCAGGCATATAATAAATCTCCTGGTCCCAGCTCCTGGCTCGGAGCTTTCCACACTGTCTGAAACTAAGATTAACACACAGCCAGCCTGCAAAAGCAAAACAGCCGACCCTGGCTGGGTCCAGGCAGGTTGGTCACAGCACAGATTGTGCCTGGCTTGGAGCCACGATTTATCAATGTTACTGGTTCAATCCTTCGGCAGCTAAATGCTCCTGACGTTATAAAACACAACAAGAAAGGAGTGAACTTAATGCTGAGGTTTCTCCTTGCCTTTCCCCTTGCGAGCAGCCACCCCGAACACACCCCACGAGCAGGCACGCCACCACAGCCATTACCTTGCTTCTAGCTTGCTCTATAAACTCCAGAGGAGCTTTCCCAAACTGAAACGCGGCTCCGAACCAAGGGATCCAGCTTCTGATGCAGGGAGGGGAGCTGGCGTTTCTGCGCTGCAACAAAACAGCCTTGACAATCAGAAGTCCCAGGATTGCTGCCAAGAGGAAAGCAAGAGCCATTTTGCCTCTTCGCTGCTCGCCGCTCCGCCTGCCCCGGCACAGCCGCGCTGGCAGGGATCGCCAAGTCCATCAACAGCGCCTCTTTTATCAGTCTTGCCAGCTGGCCACTGCCACGGAGACTAGATGTCAAAGTACGAAGCAGCCCAGGGCACAAGCCCCTGTTTTGGAAAAGGCAAAGCCCGTTCTCCTCCGCTCTGGGACGAGGGCCAACCCCACCGCTTGCAAAACATCGACGCTCCCGTGCCAAATCCTTGAACTGCGCACCAGCTCCTGGAGGGCTTCCCAAGCAGCTAGGGATGCTGTGGCAAAGCAGGGACTCACTTTCTTTAGTTTAAAACACTATTTTTTTGGCAATATCAGGATAACAAAGCAGAGAGACTGTGATTTGCAGATACTTAGCTTTTAGCAAAGCAATAAACTTGTGCAGGCATCACCTGAACCAGTAAGACTTGTGAAAGGTATCTCACCTGTCTGAGATCATCCCCTTAAAGGCTACAAGCGTGTCCAGTGTCTGAGGAGCTGAGAAAGGCTTTGGAGATTGAACTAAGAATTTAAAACCCACTGGTGGCCCCTCTACTATCACTGCAGTGTCAGAAGGCAAGATTTCAGAGAGGGCAAGTGGGTTTCATAGAATTTTTCAGCTTAAAACCATTATCCCTCTCTGTATTCAGGTAAGACAAACCCTCAGCGTAGATATTTGTTAAAGGCTTTTGTCTTTGTTTCAGACGTTTTGTTTTGTTTAGCATCTCCTTCTTGGGTGTGATTTGGTGGACCCAAGATGCTACTGAAAGGCACTTTTTGTGGGGAGGAGACAACCAGCACAATGGTGTGATAGTCACTAACCCGCTTTCATTGGACTAGATCCTAGCTCTGGGCAGATAATAGTTACTGTCTTTCCAAACCGATGCGGTGGAAGCAGGTGAGTGGACTTGGGGAGTCTTTCCACAGCAGCACACAGCCCTCCTAGACCCTGCTGCTGAGTTTCCAGCCTTTGATCCCCCTGGTTTTGGAGAGAAAGCAGAAAATGCTGTCTCACTGAAAACTGAAATAACTAAATAGGAAAGGTCCTCTCTGCTGGAGCTGTCTGCATCAGGATCTGGTGATAAATAAACTCTGGCTGTTTGATGGAGCTCTGTGAGCAGTGACCCTTCTCTGCTCCACAAATCGCTGAGCTGACCACACAAGCATTTGCCTCCAGCTCAGGCTCATTTCAAATATCCTGTGGGAAGAGAACATCCTTCCACACCACCATCTGCCAATCAGGCTGGTTCAAAAAAGAACTTATTTCCCCTGGGCTTAAAAATAACCACGGAGAGCTGCTCTTACTGTAGAATGCTGTAGTGCTGTGGGGTTTGTTTTAAGGAGGGATCTATTTGTTGTCCTCCACCCCTGAAGTGTGGTTTTAGAGAAGATGGGGCTAGACTGTCCCCAGAGGTGTACATCTAAGGGATGAGAAGCAAAGGACGTAAGATGCAACGTGGGAAATTCTGACTGAATATAAAGAAAATAAGCTTACAAAGTGATTAAGCACCAGAGCAGCCCATGGTTGTGAAATTCCCATCCTCCGAGATTTTTCAGGTGACCAAACAAGGCCCTGAGTGATCTGATGAGTCTGGAGCAGAGGATTGTACTCTCCAACCTAAATTACTCTATGAACCGCTGATCTATAGGGTACAAGCTGACTGAAGCCCAGGGAACAAAAGGAGACAGGCACAAAAACACCAACAGAAGGACCACCTAGAATAAGGCTCTGGAGCATCCTCAGTGCAGCCAGGCGCGTTTCCATCTGGTTGCAAAAGGCCCACGTTATTGGGGTTTTGTTGGTAGGTTGTTTTATCACTGCATGAATTCTAATGAGTTCTAATCTAAAGAAGGATCTAATTCAATAGCAATTGCTGGTGACCCATAAGATAAATTCATCTGACTTCAGCTGCCTGTTTCACCTGCTATGTTCCCTTTGTTTGTGTGACCAAGACCGTACACCAACATGTTAATCAGTCGGACAGGGGTGGGGTGTTGTGGAGTAGGTTCCTGTGACCTAAAAGATCCTCAGATCTTCAACCTGAGGATTAGTGATTAATGGCTAATGATTAACTGTTGGAACAGGTCCAGCAGAAGTTACACTGATGATCTGAGGGCTGGAGCACCTCTGTTATAAGGACAGGCTGAGAGAGTTGGGGTTGTTCAGTCTGGAGAAGAGAAGGCTGCAAGGAGACCTCAGAGCAGCTGCCAGTACCTGAAGAGGCTCCAGGAAAGATGGGGAGGGGCTTTTTTACAAGGTCATGGAGTGACAGGATGAGGGAGAATGGCTTTAAATTGGAAGGGGGAAGATTTAGATTTGACATTAGGAAGAAATTTTTCACACTGAGGGTGGTGAGACCCTGGCCCAGGTTGCCCAGGGAAGCTGTGGCTGCCCCATCCCTGGAGGGGTTCAAGGCCAGGTTGGATGGGGCTTGGAGCCCCTGGTCCAGTGGGAGGTGTCCCTGCCCATGGCCAAGGTGGAACTGGCTGTGCTTTGAGGTACCTTCCAACCTAAACCATCCTATGAGTCTATGGTTGCATAACTTAGTGATTCAGCTGAGCCTTAATGATAAATGTAAAGGTCCTGAAAGCACATGCCTTATGCTTTGTTTTCATGATGGGAACCTAAATATGCCCATGTTAAATTAAGACTGGCAGACAACTAACAGAGCTCCAACATTAAGCCAGGAAAAGCTTTAAACTTTTCCATATGGGGATTTGGGCAGATATTGGCTTCTGATCTTCAGGTTTGTGTTCCCCTTGCTCAAACTGCACTGCTTTGTGTTGAATCCCTTATGGATGGGAATTGTTACAAGCACTAGGGAGACGGTTCTCCAGCTCAGCACATTGCTGCTGCTAATTCAGCTTTCATTAAACCATCTCAGGTGCAGCCGTTTAACTGGGGGCACAGTGTGAGGCTCCCGAGGTGCTGGTGTCTGTCACAGCACCCCATGAAGCAAACAGACTCCACACGTGCTCTTGTCATCTCTTGTCTCATTTAGAATCATAGAATCATAGAATAACCAGGTTGGAAGAGACCCACCGGATCATCGAGTCCAACCATTCCTATCAAACACTAAACCATGTCCCTTAGCACCTCGTCCACCCGTGCCTTAAACACCTCCAGGGAAGGTGACTCAACCACCTCCCTGGGCCATTTATGGTATGTTATTTTAATGTAGATAACTGGCAAAATTGTGCACTGCAGGCTCCCTGGCAGGAGGTAGGGTTGGTGCCAGACTACATTTCCCAGGAGCCTGTTGAGCACCAGTCTCTTGTGTCACTGCACAAGGACCTTGCAGGAGGCATTCGGGCTGCTGCAGATCCTGGAGAAACATGATCTTCAGCAATTTGTCTCTGAAAAGGCCCAGACCAGAGCTGAGCTAGGGTCTGCGTGTGCTGGTTCCCCTCGATTCATGTCAGACGCTAGATGTCACCTGCAGAAGAAGAGAAGAGCTTACCTCTTCCAGAGAGATGGCCCCGAGCCAGCAAATTCGCTCTGTCAGCCTGTGCAGCGGCTGTGGCAGAACTAGGTACAGCTCACTGGGATTTTCTGAGAGGGATGGGGGACAAAATTTACTTAAGAGGGGCAGGGAGAACTTCAGTCCCTATGCACCTCGTTCCTTGGTGTTTGCTCTGGCTTTTCTGCTTCTGCAAATCTATTCATACCGCTCCGCTCGCTGTGACTTTTCAATAATTTAAGCCTGCCAAGTGTTGATGTCACTGGACTGTGGCTGGAGGGAAGGGTTTTTCGCATTGAAATCTTTGCCTTCAGGAACAACAGAGCAGTTGTGGCTATTTTGGAGAACAAGTCTTACAAGGAGCGACTGAGGGACCTGGGGGTGTTTAGCCTGGAGAAGAGGAGGCTGAGGGGAGACCTCATTGCTCTCTACAACTACCTGAAAAGAGGTTGTAGAGAGGAGGGAGCTGGGCTCTTCAACCAAGTTACAGGGACAGGACAAGAGGGGATGGCCTCAAGCTGCACCAGGGAAGGTTCAGGTTGGACAAGAGGAAATAGTTCTTTACCAAAAGGGATCTCAGGTCCTGGCAGAGGCTGCCCAGGGGGGTGGTGGGGTCCCCATCCCTGGAGGGGTTTAAAAGATGGGTAGATGAGATGCTCAGAGATGCTGGTTTAGTAGTGGACAGGTATGATTGGACTCTATGATCTCAAATGTCTTTTCCAACCTTATGATTCTATGATTTAAACTTTACACTTGCTTGAGCTTCTGCTTGCTTGGTTTCTGGAAGAAGAGTAAGGAGGCAGTTAGTGCCCAAGTTAGTAGTGAGGGGCTGACTTCTTCAGGAATTTGCTTTTCATAGGTAATGCAGGTCATCAAAGGAAAATCAAATCTTATATTTCTAGTTATGGTGGAGATGTCTGTAAAAGTGGAGTATAGAAAACTGGTTGCTGAAATGCAGGAAAGCAGCACCCTGGGGGCTGCAGAGCACTGCTTAGAGATCAGTAGCTTACCTGGAGTATTTCTCACCCTGTGCTATGGAATGTCTACAAGATTTTACAGGCAAATAATAGCTTTAAATTGGAAGGGAGAAGAGTTAGATTAGACATTGAGAAGAAATTTTTCATGCTGAGGTTGGGGAGGCCCTGGCCCAGGTTGCCCAGGGAAGCTGTGGCTGCCTCATCCCTGGAGGTGTTCAGGGCCAGGTTGGATGGAGCTGGGAGCAGCCTGGTCCAGTGGGAGGTGTCCCTGCCTATGGCAGAGGGGTTGGAATTAGATGATCTTTAAGGTCTCTTCCAACCCAAACTTTTCTATGATTCAGTGACTTGGTGTTTGACAGGAATGGACTTTGGTTACTCGTGCCCAGAGCTACTTTTAACAGATCTGGATGTAAATGTCCTGTTCTCCATGAATCACCTGTTTCTCGTTCTTTCTCTTCAGTGACGTTTCCTCTGGATCTCACAAAAACTCGACTGCAAGTCCAAGGTGAAGCTGCCGTGCGTCGCGATGGAGCTGCAGCCGGCCAGGCAGTCCCTTACCGTGGCATGTTGCGCACCGCAGCTGGCATCGTGCAAGAGGAGGGCTTGCTAAAGCTCTGGCAAGGAGCCACGCCGGCCGTCTACCGCCACATAGGTGATTATCTGCTCACGATGGGACATGTTTGGATCCTGCCTCCTGTGACCAACAGCCCTTTGGAGCGAGCTTGCCATATCTCATTATACTTTAAATATATCTAGGAGGATTCCATCAGCTTACTCTGCAATCTCACTTCAAAATACATGGGATTCTGATTGAATCCTTTCTCTTCTCTCTCTCGCCCCTTCCCTCAAAGCCTTGTTCTAGCTCCTGGGGAAAAAAAATATTTCCCTGTGGTCTTTGCTGGAAGGTCTTCAGCGCAAGCAGGCACTTAAATAGTCCTTAGAACAATAAATATATTTTATTTGAGGGAAGTGGGGATGGGATGGAGAAAAAAGATAAGGTTGCAAGCACTGAGATGGAGAAATGCATTAGCGGTTTGGCTGTAGGTAACAGATTTCTCTGACTTATTTGGAAATATGGTAACAGCAAGAAACCTCAAAAGCACTTGTGGGAGGCTTTGAGCTTGGCAGCAGTTGAGAGGGAAGCAATGTGGTCACATCTCCTTAGCGTGAGGGCAAAGCCACGCTGCCTCCTGGCAGATGTATGCTCAGTCAGAAGATACTCTGATGCTAAAAGGTTCTGGCTCTAACATTGCTACCAGGCAGCCCTCAAGCTTTCTCCATTTTGATCGTGAATGTGAAAGCAGTCACCAGCTGACCCAGGCGAGCTCCAGCGGGTTTTACAACCAGTCTCTTGACCTTTCTACCACAGCGTGACTTCCAGAACTGGCAGACTCAAGAGTCATCTCTTGCTTTTGTTTTTCACAGTGTACTCTGGCGTTCGGATGGTTGCGTATGAACATCTCCGTGACTCTGTGCTTGGCAGGTCTGAGGATGAAAGCTTTCCTTTCTGGTAAGGTTGCATATTTACACTTTGACTGTTTGGGTTTTGTCCCTATTGCAGGAGTCCTGCAGCCCTACAAGCTGTCTTTTCTTCATTGCTCACCAACCAAAAGGAGTTTACGCAAAGGAGGGTAATCATAAAGTAGGGGTTTAAGCACTGATACAGACTTTCTGATTTTAGTTTCAGGGCAGTATCTTTTCATTCAGCTGGGAACAGGACTAAGAAACCACAGAATCATAGAATCACAGAATCCCTAGGTTGGAAAAGACCTTTGAGGTCATCAAGGCCAACCATACCTGTCCACTGCTAAATCATATCCCTAAGCACTCTATCTACCTACCTTTGAAATACCTCCAGGGATGGGGCAGCCACAGCTTCCCTGGGCAACCTGGGCCAGGGCCTCACCACTCTTATTGTGAAGAAACTCCTCCTTATGTCTAGTCTAACTCTGCCCCTCTCCAGTTTATACCCATTGCCCCTGGTCCTGTCACTCCAGGCCTTTGTCAACAGCCCCTCCCCAGCTTTCTTGTAGCCCCTCAGGTACTGGAAGCTGCTGTGAAGTCTCCTTGGAGCCTTCTCTTCTCCAGACTGAACAACCCCAATTCTCTCAGCCTGTGCCTTGTTTCACTTGAGTTGTGCTGCTGAATTCCTTCTCTCTGGCACGGTGATTTGCGAAGATTTTCAGTGTATTGTGAAGCACCTTTCTGTTCCCTGTTTGGCAGGAAAGCTGTCATCGGAGGCATGTCTGCTGGTGCCATTGGACAGTTTTTTGCCAGCCCGACTGATCTGGTGAAGGTGCAGATGCAGATGGAAGGAAAAAGGAAGTTGGAAGGAAAGCCGTTACGGTTGGTTCCCCTCAAAGCTCACGTTCTTTTCCTGTTCATGACTATTCTTTGGCCAAGGGTGTGGTTCTCTCTGTTTTCTGTCACTGCCTCTCTCCAGCTGCTCAGAGTCCTTTTGAGGGAAATGCAGTGCCCGGGAGGCCTGCAGTGGCTCTGGGCAGTAGAAAGGGTGGGGGATCTGAGACTTCCTCCTTATTCCTTTTATACTTGCCTTTCTTATTCTGATGTATCAGTCCCAGAGACCATGAACCCTTGCCTATCCTACATGAGCAGCATGTCCATGCTGGTGCTCTGCCAGCAGGAGGGAAGGATGCTTTCTGAAGGAGAGAAGATGGAAGAAAGGATGGAGGAAACGGCTCATGCAGGATGCACAGGGAAGAGCAGGGTTGTCTGCAGACAGCAGGGCTTAAGACCCTCCTGCAGATGCCTGGACACATTGCGCTTTGCATCCCAAACTGCTGGCATCCTTTGGTGTCTTGTACACTTAGTACTGCAACCTCACTGTCGTTAGTGACCAGGCTGCTGCTCAGCAGGGAAATCAGTATGTTTGGCAAAATATTGCTGCATGAAAGTCAAAGATGGATCCAAAAATGGATCATAAAAATGGATCCAGAGGGCCAGGGCCAGCTTGCCTTTCCTGCATGAGGACCTGGCACAGCAAAGTGCTGGAATATGCAAAGGTTTCTCCATAGCTGAGCTCTCTACTTATTGGTTGCGTATTGATTTCAGGTTTCGAGGAGTGCACCATGCGTTTGTGAAGATCCTGTCCGAAGGAGGGATACGGGGGCTTTGGGCTGGATGGGTGCCCAATGTCCAGCGAGCTGCCCTGGTGAACATGGGAGGTAAGTTTCATAACTTGGTCTGCAGCGCTTAAGGCTACATCTAAGCTTTGAGAAAGGAGATGTCATCTACTTCCCTGGTCTTTGTCTCTTGGTTATCTACACTGGCGACCTGTTTGAAGTGCACTGCAGGTCATTTCTGCCGTGAGTGTTTTGTTCCTATGGCAGTCAACTTGCTTAAAAATTTGTGCCTGAGCCTGAGGGATGGTGAGCTGGGAGCTGAGAGGATCCCATAGCCACCAGGGCAGGGACCTCGCCAGCCACAACCCAGCTCCCTGGTGCCCAAGCAGGGTAAGTGCAGCAGAACACAAAGGAAGCCAGATTCCATCTAGATGCAGAGGGCTTTAGAATGACTGCTAGCCAAGGTAAGTTACTCCATACACAATGTTAATGTGCAGTCTCAGCATGCAAGCACAAAATCATTGAATCATTAAGGTTGGAAAAGACCTCTAAGACCATCCAGTCCAACCCTCAGCCCACCACCACCGTGCCTACTAAACCGTGTCCCAAAGTGCCAAGTCTACACGTTATTTGAACACCTCCAGGGATGGAGACTCCACCACTTCCCTGGGCAGCTGCTTCCAGTGCTTGATAACCTTTTTGGTGGAGTAATTTTCCTAATACCCAATCTAAATGTCCCCTGGCACAACTTGAGGCCGTCTCCTCTCATCCTATCACTAAACATGCAAATAGGAACAAGCAAACTCTTTTACATATCTCTACTAGATATGTTTGGGCTGTGCTGGGAGCATCATCCTGGTCAGTAGGTTGGGCTCTTCAGTTTTAAGGTCAGGACTCTGGAAATGTTACCCACATCTGCTGGTAACTGTAAGATCAGTCTTTCATTCAGATGCCCAGGTGCCATATCTCAAGCCTGCTTTCAGAAGAACATGATATCACTTCCATGACATCATCTACTCTTTGTGTCTAACATTTCTTATAACACTTGCACAGCAGTGGGAGAGGTAGAGCCATCCTTATTGTGACGTTTCTGGGTTGGGTTAATTAGTTTTTTTGCAGCAAATTCCATTTAGGATCCATTTTACCACTTGTGGGGTAAATCAGAAAAGAAGGTAGTAGAAAGGAGCATGTACTCACATGTCTAAAGCCAGGACTTAGGTGTCACAACCATCATCAGAAAATGGGGGCAGAGTGCCAGCTGTGCCAATGGGAGGGGCTGCACTGGAAATTTGGATCTTGCTAAGCCTCCATCCTCACTCAGTGATGAACAGCACTGCCACCATTTACTTCGGACAATGTTGTTTTTTCTCATTATCTTCTTTACAGATCTGACCACTTATGACTCTGTGAAACACTTCTTGCTCCTGAACACGCCGCTTGTGGACAATAGCTTGACTCACAGCGTTGCCAGGTACCTTATTCCCCAATAACCCCTTTTCCTCTGTGGAGCATTTCTAGCCTCACTGTCTTGATCTGCCTCCCTGTGCCAGCAGAAGCTTCAATTCTTTGGTCATGAGCTGCTGACAAAAAGCACCTTTATAACCACCTTATAACTAAAACTTTATAACTTTTTTTTTTTTGCCTGAGAGGATATCTTTGTATGAAAGACACAAGACAAAGGATGGAATCATTGCTACAAAGCTGCCCTCACTAAGAGTTCCTTACTGATGCATTTAAACACCTGTGAGAGCACAGGAATCTCCATTTTTCTACAATTGCTACTATTTTATCTAACCTAGTTTAAATTTTAGCAAACTGTATAAATGAACGGTATAAACTCTGCAGAACCACCTCTTTTACTCCTTTAAATTATGAAGAAATCTGCTTTATATAAACAATATAATAAATTGCCTCTTGCGGGTCCTTTATCCCTGCCCTAGAACTGCACAAAGAGGTGAGGGAACCTGGTGTTGGGAGGACATCTCAGTGAGAGCAATGCTAGCGAGCCTTCTCCTAAATCACGTTTCTGTTAAGTTATGAGGTATTATTCATGATTTTATGATAACTGTTTTAATATATTGTATTACATGTTATTAGAACTGGAATCGTGATGCTTAAATTTTCATGGTAAGTCTTGGCTTCTTCCTGAAGTGTCTGTTGCTGTTGACAGTTGCTGTTCTGGCCTGGTGGCTGCTGTTTTGGGAACTCCTGCTGATGTGGTCAAAACCCGAATAATGAACCAGCCGAGAGATAAGCAGGGAAGGTACAGACACTTCAGAGACGGACTTTTCAGTAGAAAATTCAAATAGAGTCTTACTGATTTCACTGGGAGTAAAGTGCTAAGTCTCTAGTTTGCTCTTCACCTTTCTAATGATCATTTCATTGGTTTAGGTTCACATGTCCGGGGGGGTTGTTCTGATGGCCACCTAAACAAACCCAATTACTCAGTGGATTTCAGGTCTTAGGAGACTTCAGTGAGCTAAAAAAGGCTTGTATAAATGTATCTGATCCAGATTCTTTTTCAGGGGTGGCTGGTGTTAAATTGTGTATTTGTAATCCTCACGGTGTTTGTTCTCCTTGCACACTGCCAGGGGTCTGCTGTATAAGTCTTCTATGGACTGCTTGATTCAAACTGTACAGGGGGAAGGGTTTATGTCTCTGTACAAAGGCTTTATACCAACCTGGATGCGAATGGTAAGTGCCTTTTAACTTTCTTAACAATACAGTTCAACAACGTGGCATTAAAGCGTAAAGGAGTTCAGTGTCAGCACTTCTCTAAAACTGTTTGCATCTCTCCACTTATTTAATTGTAGTCAGCATAGCTGAATGTCGTGGATGACCCAACCACATGCAGTGTCACTTCCCCCACATCTTGCATCTCTTTAATTAGGAAAATATTGTCCTGCCTAACTTCTAATTATTTTCCTTGCTTTTGTTTTACAGTTTCAGGCTCCCTCCTTTTTCCCTTCCTAAACTCTCCTTTCTTCCTTTCTTGTTCCCAGACCTGGACTCCCTTTGCATCTATCTTGCTTTCACTCTCCTCTCCTGATCCCAGAATTGCTTTATTCCTGCTCCATCCCACATCTCCCTTTTGTCCCCCTTGTATTCAGGCTGGTGGCTCTCTCCTTCTTTCCTGGGCTGTTAAAGCTACATTGGTACAACTAAGCCAAGCAGCAAGTTGGAGCCTGGGAACTGCAGCTTGGCTGTCTAGACTGTTAGTTTGGGCAAGGGACAATTCCCAATACCAAATTTAGATGTGACCATCTTTTTTTTTTTTTTTCTTTCATTAAGTCTATAAGAATTTAACAGTATGGCTATGCCCATGCTCTGCCAGCTGGCTTCATGGTCTTGACACTTTAAATAACCAGATTGAGCACTATGATCGAAGGCAAAAGCCTCTCTCCTCTAATTTTTGCCTCAGTCCTTAATAGTAAGGTGAGATGTTCCCTGGGTACTAAATCTCACGAGCCAGAAGATGGGGAGGAAAAGCAGAACAAAGCTCCCTAAATCCAAAAGGAAATGGTTAGAGACCTGCTAGGCACATTAGACATTCATAAGTCTATGGGGCTGGATCGGATCCACTCAAGGGTATTAAGGGAGCTGGTGGAGGTGCTTGTCAAACCTCTTTCCATCATTTGCCGGCAGCCCTGGCTGACTGGGGAAGTTCCATTGGGCTGGAGGCTGGCAGATGTTACACGTGTTTACAAGAAGGGCTGGAGAGAGGATCCAGGGAACTACAGGCCTGTCAGTCTGATCTCAGTGCCGAGGCATTGTTGGAGTTGATGACCTCAAAGGTCTTTTCCAACCTAATGATTCTATGATTTCCCTGAACACAACAGTGGCCACAGCCTCCGCTACAAGCAGTTACAGGAAGGTTCTGCTCATTTGCTCCATCCCTGCGTCCCTGAGCTGCAGCACATTCAGTATTGATGGGGTCTTTCAGGTTTACTACTAAACTAAAAGCTTCCGTGGAGGATACGTCAACTTAAGCTTCCCAAAGGCTTGTAATTTGGGGAATGTTTAGCAGCTGTTTCAGAGGAGCAGGAAAAGGTGTTTCCTAGGCACAAGGCAGCCCTTTGCCAAACACCAGTCTATTGCCAACAAAAACAAATCAGAGCATCTCAGCTAAATGGGTGCAGGAGGTAAGTTCTGTGCAATGAGAACGGTGCAAATTTCTAATTAAGGTTAGAACAAGTAAATCCTTTAAAAACTTTAAAAAGCATTCAGCCTGAAGTAGCCCCCAAGTATGAAATATTTCAGGTCAAACATGTATGGGTTGGCAAGCTAAAAAAAAAAAGATTTTGGTGTCTTGGGTAGCCCTAACCATATGCAACCATACAGTTTTTGTATGAAAACCATAATATACACGGCTGAGCTTAATAATAAGATTTTTAAGAGAAGACAGTTGAATCTAATGGACAGTTGAATCTATTTATTGGGTCCCTTCTGTTTTAAGCCTCTAACTTCAGCCCTTGCTTTCACAGGCTCCTTGGTCACTGGTATTCTGGCTTACGTATGAACAAATCAGAAGGATCTGTGGAGTTAGTTCTTTTTAAAATCGTGAAGCCACTTCACTATTCACAAAAGAAAGAAGAATCGGAAAGCTGAATTCTCATTGCACATGGCATCACCGCCCCACAGAGAAATAATTCATTTAGGAGACTGGTAGTAGGATCACTTGTATTGGTTGCTGCTCCAAACCCAGTCCTTACTGCTTAGGAGTGGCCATGATGTAGGGATACTACTTGCTTGTCAGACTGCTATAAGAAATAAGTTATGCATAGGATAAAATTGTCACAATACTACTCAGGCTGGCAGCAGCATCAGCTTTCTGAAACAGTAAACAGAGATAGGAGAAATCTGCCAAGCAAGTAGAATATAATACTGTTCCCTTGTTTGATAGAGGTGGTTCCTATTGTTAAGGACAAGAGCAGGCTGAACAACACAGCATTTATAGGCAATAGGATGAGAGGGAATGGCCTCAAGTTGCACCAGGGTGTGTTCAGATTGGACATGAGGAAAAATGTCTTCATAGAAAGGGTTGTCAGGCCCTGGCAGAGGCTGCCCAGGGAGGTGGTGGAGTCCCCATCCCTGGAGGGGTTTAAAGGACAGGTAGATGAGGTGATCAGGGATATGATTTAGTAGTAGTCAGGCACAGTTGGACTTGATGATCTCAAAGGTCTTTTCCAGCTAAGTAATTCTATGATTCTATGAACAACTTCTGTGGCTATGCGGTCCATAACATTATTTAGGAATTCTTGTTATTGTTACATCTGCATGCACATAAAGAACTACCTCTCGTTGGTTTGATATCTCGGCAAACCAAGCCTGCAGTGCTAGGAACTGCCAAAGATTAAAGCAGTTTCCCAACTTCAAATTTGCTTTGCACAAAAGGTGGAAGGATTTGTTTTCTTCTTACTTCTCAGTGTTCAGTTTCACTACAAGAAGGACATTGAGGGGCTGGAGTGTGTCCAGAGAAGGGAACGGAGCTGGGGAAGGGGCTGAAGAACAAGGGTTATGAGGAGCAGCTGAGGAACCTGGGGTTTAGCCTGGAAAAGAGGAGGCTGAAGGGAGACCTCATTCCTGTCTACAACTGCTGGAATAGAGGTTGTAGTGAGGTAGATGGTGGTCTCTTCAACCAAGTGACAACGGATAGGATGAGGGGGAATGGCCTCAAGTTGTGCCAGCAGAGGTTCAAATTGGTTAATTTGAAAATTGCTGCACCAAAAGGGCTATCAAGCACTGGAACTGGCTGCCCAGGGAAGCTGCTGAGTCAACATCCTTGGAGGTATTTAGAAGATGTGTAGGTGTGGCACTTAGAGACATGGTTTAGTGGTAGAGTTGGCAGTGTTAGGTTTGTGGTTGGAATCAATAATCTTAACTGTCTTTTCCAACCTACTGTGTTCTGTTCTTCTGAAGGACTCATAATGCATATGCTGCCCACAGGACTGTGTTGAACTACTTGTCCTTTAGGAGTCCCAGTGCTGACGTGGCAGAGGAGGTCATTAAAAGCACCACTTTTCCATGGAAGTATGTACTCTGCCCATTTTAATTCTAGATGGAAATACAATGTTCTCTTCAAAACCACAAACTGTTTGAATAGGAGTGATTTAATTTTTTTTAACCTAAAGCTGTCCATATTTCATAGGAAAGGGGATTGTTGCTGTTTGTCACTAGGCTTATCAAGAGGCAAAAATGCAGTATAAAAGCAATTGTAATGTAAACAGAGCAAAGCTGTCTTTGACTTAGCAATATCTAGTAATGTAATGAGTGTACAAGACCTAGCTGAGTAAATACTCAGGATTTCTTCTAGCCTAGTCTTTGTAATCAGTATCTTCAATGAGCCAAGGTCTCATTAAATACAGTTTAGGCATCTCCTTGGCTTGCATTTGTATGTCTGTTGTGGCCGTACGCATTTTGCTGTGCAATCCCAGCCTGGAAAAAAGAAATCTCACTATTATTAGGAGGTCAGATGCATTTATAAAGAAATACATTTCTTTTTCTAATTGCCCGCCTGAGAAACTAATCTGAGTTCTTTCCTCTTCGCACGCCATCACTAGCGATTATAGATCAGCAAAGCTGTTTCTTTAGTTACATCCTGAGCCATCCTGCCTGCAATCCTGTTACTCAGATACTCTATGGATATGCAGAACTGCCTGATCTATTGAGTTAAACCCAGTATTTTTAAAAGTCTTGCAGTGAACTCTTTATACTGCTAATAAAGCTGTTTATATTTTTGAGTGTGCTACACTAAAGAAATTCATAACAGTGCTGATTCTTAGAGTTTTGTATTAAAACCTAAATAAATAATTTGAATACAAAAACTTGCCACTTTCTGCATTTTTTCTTGGTGTGTTGTAATTCCACATCTTTCAAGCAGAAGTTTCTACCCTGTGAAGCATTTGGCCATATTTAGACTTAAAAGATTCCGTTTCAGAAGCCAAGAATTAGCCCAAAGAGGGCCAGGTTGGATGGGGCTTGGAGCCCCTGATCCAGCGGGAGGTGTCCCTGCCCATGGCAGGGGCGGGACTGGATGGGCTTTGAGGTTCCTTCCAAACCAAACCATGCTGTGATTCTGTGATTCCGTGACAGCTCTGGGGTTGCTCCTGACTCTGTAGTGTGCGCTGACACTGCACGGGGCAGAAGCGGATAAAGAATCTCAATTAAGAGATCTGACTGATCTTTATTCTGGCGCAGCAACTGGAACAGGATTTTTGATCCAGGGTCCCTTGGAAAGCATGTGTATTGAATAACAAATCTGCAGAAAGAAACAAGGGAGAAAGACTGAAAGATGACCATAGAATAGTTTGGGTTGGAAGGGATATTAAAGACCATCTAGTTCCAACTCCCCTACCCTGGGCAGGGACACCTCCCACTGGATCAGGGGCTCCCAGCCCCATCCCACCTGGCCCTGAACCCCTCCAGGGATGGGGCAGCCACAGCTTCCCTGGGCAACCAGTGCCTCATCACTCTCACAGTGAAGAAACTCCTCTTTATGTCTAATCTAAATCGGCCCCTCTCCAGTTTATACCCATTGCCCCTCCTCCTATCACTACAAGCCCCTTTGTTAAAAGCCCCTCCCCAGCTTTCTTGTAGCCCCTTCAGGTACTGGAAGCTCCTGTAAGGTCTCCGTGGAGCCTTCTCTTCTCCAGGCTGAACATCCCCACCTCCCTCAGCCTGGCCTCGTATGGCAGGTGCTCCAGCCCTTTGAGCATCACCCTTGCAGCTCCTGCGAGAGAAAGAACGGCCGTGATTGGAAGAGGGGGCGATTTAGATGAGACATTGGGAAGGAATCCTTCACACGGAGGGCGGGGAAGGTCTAGCCCAGGTCGCACACGGAGCAGTGGCTGCCCCGTCCCCGGAGGCGTCGAGGCCGGGCTGGAAGGGGCTCTGGAAGGGGCCCTGGAAGGGGCCCTGAGGCTCTGTACGGGGCTCCGGGAGACTCTGCCAGGGGCTCTCAGCCCCGCCCCCGCCCCGCCCCTCGCGCTCCTCTGGCCAATGGCGGCTCCGCGCGCCTCGAGGCCGCTTCTCCCGCGGCCGGCGCGGAGCGCTCCATCCTGGCCGAGGGGAGCCCCGGCGGTGTCCGTGCCGGCCCTCGCGGCTCCACCCTTCCTTGAGGACGCCCTTCCTCGTCGCAGCGCCTCCGAGAAGCCTCGCATAGCAGCACGGGGGCTGCGTGTCACCTTTTCCCCCACCCCGCTCTTTTCCTCCCTCCTCCGCTCCCGTTCCTCTCCCCCCCGAAATGGTCGAAATGGACTCGCCCGGCGGGGCAGGCACGTGACGGGCGGCCGCGCGGGGGTCACGTGTTCGGCGCGCGGCCTTATGGTCCGTGGCGGGCGAGGCGGGAGCCCGGGGCGCTCGGCGGGGGCCGCGGGGATGCCGGGGCCCGGGAGCGCCGTGTCCCTGCGGGTCTGCGCCGTCGACCTGCGGCCCGAGGTGCCGGTCCTGCGGCTCTGGGGGCTGCTGGGCGAGCGCGGCGCTGAGCACGTGCGCCTGCAGCGCGAGATCCAGGCGGCGGCCGGGCCCCGCCTGGCGTCGCCGGCCTCGGGCCGCCCCGGGGCCGAGCTGAGCGCGGGGGACCTGGTGCTGGTGGAGCTGCTGGGGCTGTGGTACCGCTGCTGCGTGCTGAGTCGCTGCGGGCAGCGCTACCGCGTCTTCCTCCTGGATGAGGGCTGCACCGTGGTCACCTCCGCCCATTAC
This sequence comes from Phaenicophaeus curvirostris, assembly GCF_032191515.1. Taxonomy (NCBI): domain Eukaryota; kingdom Metazoa; phylum Chordata; class Aves; order Cuculiformes; family Cuculidae; genus Phaenicophaeus; species Phaenicophaeus curvirostris. The sequence continues at coordinate 124,856,170 of NC_091393.1, read as the reverse complement.
TTGGCCTGGGGGCGCAGGGAGCTCTTCCAGGTGCCCCCGGAGGCGCTGGGCTGCATCGTGGCTGACGCCCTCCCCTCCCGGTGCACCCGGCTGGCAGCTTGCGGGGACGCGCTGGTTTCTGCCTGGACGGTGGAGACGATGGAGTTCCTCAGCCACCTGCACGGCAAGGAGGTGCGTGGCGTGGTGCGGAGCGTTCTGATGCCCCAGGTCATAGTGCTTGAGCTGCCCCAGCTCGTGGCCCAGTTGAATCACCTGGGCCTGGCCAAGCAGGTCACTGCCTGTTGGTTCGGTGAGGTGCTGAGGCAGTGCCAAGCTTCTGGCCACTTGAGGAACCAGCTCAGGGCGCAGCCTCCTGCGTGTTCCCTTGTAACTTCTGTGCCACAGTTTCTCCCCGCGTTACTCTCCTATCAGCCTGTGTTCCCTGCCTTGGATTACTTCTACCCGAGGCTTCAGTTGGGTGTGAGAGAGCCTGTCCTTGTGACCCATGTCTATGACCCACACCGCATCTACTGCCAGTTGCAGAGCCTGTCCCAGGAGATCGATTGCCTTTCTGATACCATGCGCCACGTGTCTGACCTGTGGGAGCAGGATTTATTACCCCAAGTGGGCTCACCCTATGCTGCCTGCGGCAGAGATGGCAAGTGGTACCGTGCCCTCCTCCTGGAACTTCTTGCTGGGGAGCGGGACCAGCAAGCGGCTCTGGTAATCTTTGTGGACTATGGCAGGAAGGAGGTTGTGCCCAGAGCTAACCTTCGCCATTTGCCCATTGAGTGTTTTCGCATGCCTGTAGTGACCTATCTGTGTGCCCTTCAGGGTGTCTCTGATGGGAGTCGTGGCTGGTCACCGTTGCAGATTGCTGATCTGAAAGCATTGGTGCTGGGCAAAACAGTGAGTGCTTGCATCAAAGCCTTTAACTCCTTTGAGAACCTCTACTATGTGTGCCTGTATGGGGAATGTGGTATCAACTTGAATCAGCTTTTTGGGGTGCAGGCCTGCTGCCTGGCAAGCAGCCTATGGCAGGTCCGCCAAACGGAGGCTCCGGACCAGCCGAAAGGTGCAGAATTTACAGCCAAAGAACAAGAATTGCAACCAGGAGCACCTTCTGTTGCTTTAACACACAGGGATTTGCCCTCTGCTCCTGTAGTCGGTCTGCGTCCCAACTTGGGTGTGTTTCACGATGTGTGTGTCTCCCACATCCAAAACCCATCTGAGTTCTGGCTGCAGCTCCCTGAGCATCGCCGGCTCTTCAGGCAGCTGAGGCAAAGCATGTGGAATTTTTATTCTCATGCCGTGAATCTGCATGGTGCTGGGTGGCAGCTGCAGCCTGGATCAGTTTGTTGTGCCAGTGGGAAAGAGGGTGCCTGTTATCGAGCGGTGATCAATAGGGTACTGAATGGCAGCGTAGAAATACACCTGATGGACAAAGGCAATACGGAAACTGTAGATCAGTGTGTGCTGAAGAAGCTGCTCCCTCGGTTCAGGGAGCTGCCCTCTTTAGCTCTCAAGTGTGGCTTGGCAGGCGTGTCTCCTCTGGGAGGGAGCTGGAGTGAAACCTCTTTGTCTGCATTCAGAGAAATTGTACTGAACAAGGAACTAAAGGTGCATTTTTTGAGCATGCAGGGTGACAAATACATGGTTGAAATTTTTGACCAGTCCCAGTTAGGAGAGATAAGTGTAAGTAAACTCCTGGCCCAGAGAGGGCATGCTGAGTACCAGAGGTGTGAAATACCCGAGGCTCTCCAGAAATCACTTGCTGAGGCTGAGCACCACACCTCTTCCCCAGCACGTGCTGGGAAGGAAACCCAAATAAATACGGAGAAGAGGTCTGGAGACAAATCTGATCTGAAGAGATTTGATAGAGTGCTTAATCCTTGTGTGGCTGTGACAGTCGGAGACAGTGCCTTTGAAGCCATTCACAGTTCTAAAAATAGCAAATCTCTTCCTGCTCAGAAGTATGAGAGCAAAGAAAACCTGCCCATCTCTGGGGATGTGGAAATGAAGCCAACATCCTCTTACAGAGGCCAATTAGAGGTGGGAAGTACAGTTAATGTAGATGTGTCATATGTTGAAAATCCTAGTCATTTTTGGTGTCAGTTAAGTAAAAGCTGCTGTGACCTCGAGGTATTAATGGCAGAAATTCAGGAGTATTGTATAAACTCTTCCCATCCGTGTACTTGGCCAAGTTCTGCATGTTTAGCCCAGTACTCAGAGGACGAAAAATGGTACAGGGCTTTAATTCTCAGTGAAGTTCCTTCTGCAGAAAAAGTAGAAGTTCTATATGTTGACTATGGCAACAGAGACCTGGTGTCTCTAACAAACCTTCGCTCGACTGATGAGCGGTTTCTTAGGTTAGAGGCTCAGGCTTTCAGGTGCAGCCTTTACAACTTAATCCAGCCAAATGGTCAGGATCCACTTGCTTGGGATGAAGAAGCGATCCAGGCTTTCCAAGAGTTTATTGATACTTCAAAATCTCACTTGGAACTGAAATGTACAGTGTTTGCCTTGGCTTCAGTTAACAATAAGGAACTGTTTAACATTGTAGATTTAATGACACCTTTTCAGAGTGCTTGCCAATTTTTGATCAAGAGAGGAGTGGCCAGACCTTTATCTCCTCAAAAACCTCTGGTATCCTCGATTCAGCTTCATTCTTACTATTATTCTATGCACGGTATCAAAATTGGGAGTGAGGAAGAGGTTTTTATTACTCATGTTGATGGTCCGTGGAGGTTTTACTGCCAGCTTCAAAGATGTGCAGATGTTTTGGCACAGCTTACCAACAACATCAGTTGCCTAAGTGAAACAATTACCAGCTTAGAAACCTTGCAAAAGCCTGGGAGCTTGTGTCTAGCAAAGTATTCTGATAATCACTGGTACAGGGCTGTAACTATGAAAACAACACCGAGGATAGAAGTCTTCTTTGTGGATTTTGGGAACACAGAGACAATAGAGAACGATCATCTGCTGCCTTTACCCAGTGATGCTTCTGATATCTTGCTTTTGCCAATGCAGGCTATAAAGTGTTCCTTATCTGATATATCTGATGTTTCCAATGAAGCTGCAATGTGGTTTAAGCAAACTGTCCTAGAAAGGCAATTAAAACTGATTGTAGTAGCAAAGGAATCTGACGGTAAACTGTTGGTTGAGTTGTTTGATGACAATACTCAAATTAATGCAAAACTGAAGGAGAAGTTCAGCTTAATAAACAGTTCGGGACTGTGTGCACATGTAGAAAATCAAACTTTGTGCTCTAGAAATACAGGTTGGAATGAGAGGAATGAGACTGTGGAGTCCCCTTTAAAGGAGGGCTTTTCCTTTCTTGAAAAGACAAAATACAGCTCTGAAGCCCAGGGAGGAGGGAAAAGTAGGGAAAGACACTGCAAAGATAATGATGTAAACCTTTTCCAGCCTGCTACAAAGGGAGATGCAGCAGCTGGGTTACTAGAATCTCATGAAATCTTTAGCGTTAAGAAGGATGCTTTGTCGCTAAATAAAGTGAAGGAGTCGTCTTTGCTCTCTGTCCAGATGGATACACAGTCAGATATTAAATCTGATGCTGAAGGCCAGTGTGTAACACTTAATGTACCTGATCCACTGCAACAGAAGGTAGTGCCAGCTCTGAAAGCGTTGGTGTATGTGTCTTGTATAAAGGATCCGTTAGATTTTTATGTTCAACTACAAAGTGATGAGGAACAGCTTAACAGCATTTTGGAAAGCTTAAACAACAGGACCCCAACAAAGAATGCTTGTGGTCAGCTTCTCCAAGCAGGAGACATAATCAGTGCTCTTTATTCAGAAGACAGCCTGTGGTACCGAGCTGTAGTAAGAGAGAAGACTTCTGACAATTTGATAAGTGTACAGTATATTGATTATGGAAATACTTCAGTAATTAATGTTGATCAAGCGCACAGACTCCCTGAAGACTTGTCATCTATTCCAGCAATAAGCATTCACTGCTTCCTAAGTGGCCTTAAAGGTAAACCCAGTGCAGACTGGGCAGAGAAAACGGTGCTTTACTTCACCAAGAGAACAAGCGAAGCTCTGCTGATGTGTGAATTTGTAGAGAAGGTTGAGGATAAATGGGAAGTTGTTCTCCGTGACCATCAAGGTATAATAACAGTAGATTTAGCTGATGAAAATCTTGCAAGTGGGGAAAGATCATGTTCAACAGAGAGCAGTGACATGTTAACTGCAAGTAAGCCTTTGCCTCCTCAGGCACAAAATGAAATTTCCAGTGTAAGTGCTTGTAAATCATTTATCTGGAAGTTTCCAGAGGCAGGTCAGGCTGTAAAAATTTATGTCTCAGTGGTAAATGGTCCAGAATATTTTTGGAGTTTCAGTGCTGAAGCAGAAGACATGAAATACATAGAGGAAAAAATAGAGGAAGCCGAAAACCTTGGACTAAAGTCTTTGAACGACTGCAAATCTTGTATTAAAAGCGGTGATATTTGTCTAGCAAAATACAGTCAAGATGGAAGGTTCTACAGAGCTAAAGTCTGCAGCATAGAAGGTGGCAATGTATTTGTTAGACATGTGGATTATGGAAGTGAGGAAGCTGTTAGCTTGGAGATGGTCAGGCAAATTCCATGTGATTTGCTCCAAGTACCTAATCAAGCATTTCCTTGCTGTCTGTCAGGTTTTGAATCCTCAGAGGGCTCATGGCTTAGTGAAGCAAAAGATAAGTTTTATGATATGACCAAAGACCTCTTATTAGAAGCTGCAGTAGTAGAAACTTGGGAAGATAAAGCTTGTGATGTCCCTCTGTGTGTTGTCAAGCTGGAAGCTTCTGGCAAGAGCATTAATGAAGAGATGAAGCCTTTTTGGAAGGCGAATAGAGGAACTGGTGACAATGCTTTCTCAGACCTTGAGAACCCCTTAAAGGAAAACAGATGTTCAAACAACGATATGGGTCTTTGTCTCAAAACAGAAACTACTGGTGCTTGTGGATTAGCTCCAGGAGAAAGTGAAAGCGCTTTACTTTGTTCTGAACCCTTCCTGGGTGAAACAGCTGAGTGTTTAAATACTGTAGAGGCGAGTGTGTCAGTGGGAGCTGCTGAGTATTTGTCTGGGAAGACTGGTGATAGATGTGAAACAGCTGAGCACCAAAGCAACTTTGATGGAGAGACATCTCTGTTGGAAGGAGGCAGCAATGACAGTGTATCACTAGAACCAAGGAGTCGCTGCAATCTTCCTGTTTTGGGGAGTGAAAGAAAAGCTGCAGAACAGGAATTATGTGAAGTGCTGTTTGGAGAGAGTGTTAAGCTGAAAGCAGAACTGCCAGGCAGTGCTTCAGCAGCCAGTCTCTTCCTAGGAAATGACCAAGAACAGCCGAGACTGCCAGTGCTCCCAGGACAGTCGTCTTCGGGTGATGAAATGGGGCTGTTAGTAGCACTGGATCAGTTACAAATACAGTCGTCATATAATAATGATCTGAAAACGCTCATGATGAAGCTCGAGGCACTCTCAGCACAGTCCTCTGGTGAAGAAGCAAAGGAAGCTCTGGAAACAGTTTCTCTTGAAATGCAGACAGCTTCGGGCAGTGAAGCAAGAGAGAAAACATTGGAACGGGAACTGTTTCAGCTGCCAGTTGTGAGTAAGGAGACGAGGGAGTTGGCAGCTCTGAAATGTCTTGATATCTTACCATCGCGTGATGAGAGAGAGAACTCAGTGCCTTCGGTTATCAGTGGAGAGAACACAACAGACCTGATTCCATCTGATGATCTGCTTTCTTTGGGAGAGAAGGCAGAGCAATTGGAATTGAACTTGTCTGGAGCTCATAAAGTGGAAGCCATAGAAGAAGATTGGATGGAAGCAAAGCCTCCTTCCCTAAGGCTGACCTCATCTGGTGGTGGACCTGAGAAACAAGTGAACCTGAAGACCCATGACATGCTGTCAGTGATGGGTGCTGAAATTGAGCACCTTCTGGAACTGGTGCAGCCATCTCAGGAAGGTAGGGAAGAAGACTTGTTAGGGTTGGAACACACTGCACTGCAAAGTTCTACAAATAGTGAAAGTCAGTTTTCATTTTGTACAGAAAACTTAATGAATCGGAGGCCTGTTTGCACCCTAAAATCATGTGACTGCCAAGTTGAGAAGCTTCAAGAGTGGCAGAAGGAGAAAGAGCACTGTTACGTGGATGAATGGATGAAACAAGACTTGACTGGCTCATTTAAAGAATGTGGAAATACATGCGTGTGGTCTTCAGACTGTAAGCCTGGGGATGAAGAAGTAGAAAAAAAGCAAAATGAGATCTTGGCTGACTGCAGTGCAAGTAAGTATCTAAATTTAAGGAGTTAAATAATCAAAATGTTGTGCACATTCAAACATGAGAATAGCTTTTTTTTTGGTAGAAACCCAATTTTTATTGATTAAGTTACTGTATTAACATTAAATGTCAGTATGCTTTGAGTTAAGGGCATCAGACCAAGTATAATATCTCATGGGTAACTTGACAGTCTAACAGCAAACTAATCTTACTTTAGTGATTTTGATTGGAATGTATTTCTGAGCATGAGATACATTATCAAGACTAGTCATGGTGACAGGTTTTTAACTTTTGAATGTCAATTAAGTAGAAGTAGTTTGGAGGGGGACAGGGGAGCTTGGGGGCAGGGTGGTGAGGTGTTTCAGGGGTTGGTTTTGTGTGTATTTTGTCCCTTCACTGATACGTCATTTTTGTAGAAGGCAGTGAGTATACCTGTAATCTGAAGGGCTTTGCTGTCGGTTCCAAATGCATGGTGTGGACCTCTCTAAAATGGTGTGAGGCTCGCATTTTGGAGATATCTTATAAAGGTACCAGGGTAAGTATGGGTTGCATTCTCTTTCTGTGTTCTTAACATCTGTTCCTTCTTTGGTCTTCCTCCAAACTTTGCTCGTTTTACAGAAGTCCTGTTATAGACTTTAAGACTTAGCATTGCAAAGGCTGCTTCTGGACTTGCAGACTACTTAGAAAAAGCAGCATCTCGAACCAAGTGGATGCTCTGTCAACTCTTGATATTCCCTTCACATCTTAAAGTCTTATTCCCTTGCATTGACTGAGAAAACTGAAGCAACTGGCTCCAGTTTGAGATACATCCTCATATGTGTGTGGTTCTGTCTGGCTTGAAAGGTAATCTTCTGCTATGGAGTTGCATTACCAGGAAATGCTTGTGAAGCTTGGCATTATTTTACTAATGTTTTGAGGAACTGGTGGTAGAACTGTAGAAACTTGGGGAGAAACTTAAGTTATACTGTAATTAATAATGAATACACAAGTATTCCTACTTCAGTGAAATGTTGAATTGGTGGTTGGTGGAGTTTAACAGTAGACTATAATCTAATGGCTGTCTTGTTCTGCTGCTGTTTAAGCCATGAGACCGTAGAATCATAGAATGGGTTGGGTTGGAAGGGACCTTAAAGCCCATCCAGTCCCACCCCGTGCCGTTGGCAGGGACACCTCCCACTGGACGAGGCTGCCCAAGCCCCATCCAGCCTGGCCCTGAACACCTCCAGCCCTGGAGAGCTTTGAGCAGATTCAGTAGCAATATTCAAATTTATTGAAGGTTAACTTAATTCCTCACAAGATCCAGACTGAAAGCCTTCTCAAAGGCAAGGACTCCTCAATCATGTTTTCATACTACTAAGTCTTATTTGCCAAGTGTGTTCTCAGTATCTGCTGATGTGTTGGATATCATTTGGCTCTGTCTGTACAGGTCTTGAACCTCTCCAGTGGCAGAGAGGAGATTGTGGATCCTGAGAATGTCTGGAACGGTATTCCTGACTGGGCTTGCCAGTCCCCTCGGTCGGCTGAGGTAGGTGGTGTTGCAGAGGGCTGGGGAAGACACTGCTGATTTTTAGGAAGGGCGATCTGAGCTAGTGGGGATTCTTCCTGTGTCACCAAAAGAGCAGAAAGGCCAGGTAGCATTACTCTAAATCTGTGCATTCATGCCAACTGCTAGAATCACAGTGTTTTTTCTTTAAGACATTGTGTTGTCCTTCTCTAATGGACCTCTGTGGAGGCTACAGAAATTTGTAGGAATCTATTACATAACAGGCACAATTTATATAAACTCATATATAGATTTATATATGCTGTCAGCCATTTGGCCTGAGGACTCTGAATTCAGTCTCGAAACAGATTAATGCAAACAGCTGGAAGGAGGAAACGTTGCTGGAAGACAACTAATAACCCGGAACCGTAGAACAAAGCTGACGTGTGGCTTTTGAAGGGTCGTGCTAGTAGAGCATGTAGCTAGCTGGTAAGCCATGAAAAATACTTCTATAACAAAGTAATTGGGAGATGATAGTAATGTTTTCACCAGTGTTTTTCATGGAAGAACCAGCTAATGAAGAACTTGTGTATGCAACCCAAGACTCTGGTCAGCAGTCATGGTACTGACAGTGATAACGGAATTAATTTCCAGTTCATTCTTCATATGCAGTATTTACATCAAAGCAAAAAAGTAGATGTAAGATTTCTGTAGTGAGTTATAAGGGTGGAAAACAATGATAAATAAGAGTCCCGCAGTGCTGATGGAAAAAGTTAGCCTGGTATTGTGGAAAACTATCTTGGCAATGGTGCCACCTTCCTAACAGAATCTCCTCTTCTTTAGGCAATAACCACTACAACTGAAGACGTGCAGTCCTTAACAGAGAAGTCCTTACTTCAAGGTAATAAAGCCTTAAATCTCCCAAAGAGTTTGTGTACTCAGTGTCTGAATGCTTTCTAATTTTCTAGAAAATACTTTATTTTAGAAAATACAGGGGGTTTTTTGAGCTTGTGTTTACTAATGTTGTTACTGTAATTGTCTTGATAGCGTTAGCTTATGTACTGTCAGTTTAATGATGAGTGTGTGCAATGAAAGCTGCTACTATCTTGATTAAAATCAATTTGGTATTTATATATTCAACCCAGTGGATCGAGCCTCTTGGACAAGCTGGGGTAATACACCTAAATTACAGATTTTGGTAGGGTTTTGAGTTTCAGCTACCAGCACCCTACTCTTGCTCACATTTCTGATGCACAGTAAGCGACTGCTAGGCAGACTCTAAGCATTCTAGTTTGAGATTTGAATGTCCTGATCCTTTAAATTTTGGTTTATTAATCTAAACTCATAATACCATCTCGGTTGTTGTAAGGATAGCTTGAACAGTGCATGTTAATTAAATTGTGAAGTGTTACTGGCAAACACCTATTTGTGTACTGAAGAAAATGGTACAGCTTCTTTCTGATTATGATTTCATGATTATAGAAAACATTACATAGAGTAATTCTGCTTGAAAGGGACCTCTGGAGGTGCTCGAAACAGAGTTAAGTAGATCAGGTTGCTTAGGGCCTGCCTTTCAAGTCTGGAATCTACCCAAGGATGGAGACTCCAGCACCTCTCTGGGCAAGCTGTTCCCGTGTTTGACTACTGGTTGCCTGACAGAGACTGAACTGAGCCGAAATAGAGGCAGCATCTGGGGATTCAGTGATCGAATTGGTACAACTGTACTGAAACCTGACTGCCTCATGGGTAACATAATGAAGTCTGCAACAGAGAGCTTAACCTGTTGGGCTAAGAAGTAGTTAAAAACTTGATTAAAATGTTGAACCGGTGAATCTACAAATCCTCCCTCCATTGCATCACTCAAATGCAGGATTATTCTTGATCTTTATTTCTGGTTTTGATAATATTTTATAGCTTTTACCACTTCATTTTAGCTTTTTTTTCTCCCCCTTCTTGCTGGTTATTGTGCACCCAAGCATGCACCTTCTTGGCAACAGCACAGAACGTGCGAGGCAAGGTCACGCAGCCATGTGGCACAGAACTGACCTGGCTGCACGTGGAATCATGGAATGGTTTGGGTTGGAAGGGACCTTAGAGACTATCTAGTTCTGACTCCCCTGCCGTGTGCTTGTTAGCTCTGGATAGGAAGTGCAAATCGATGCTGTTTGCGATCATTTTGTATAATTACTGGAAATAAGCCACAAATTTAATACAGCTTTTTCACAAAATGGCGTCAATTACAGTCTGTGGTATTCCCAACTTCCATGAAGTTTGAGCTCCAAATCCGAGTGCTGCTTTGCTTTATTTGGGGGCTGCTGGCTGGAAAGGCAATCTAATTTGTTTTTATTCCCTGCAGAAAAGCAAACGGGCTGCAGTCCAGATTCAGCTGAAGATCCTTGTGTCCTGTAATGTTCCTGAACCCAAGGGACCCATTCACCCCATGAAGCTGAACAAGTGCCTTTGCACACCAACATTCCCGTGAATGTTTTCTTCTACCTAACTGAACAAATGCCTGTTGCAACTGTACTTTTTCCGTCAAGGAGCAGTGCTTGCTGGCAGACTGCTGGGGTCAGCTCGGCTTCTGGTAGCTGTGCTTTCTTAAATAAGAGTTTGCCTCGACTGGGATTTGTTACTGAATGTGTGCGCGCCCCCTTGTCTGTAGCTGTTGGTGGGTAGTTCTTTAACAAACTTGTTCTCTGCTGTGTTATACGAGGCTGCTTTCTGATGTTTGCTTCTGGAAAACTTGAATTAAGTGTTTTCTCTTTCTTTTTCTCCTAAAAGGTTTTGGGGGGGGGAGCTGGAGGGGAGCATTTTCTCTGTAGGGAAACAGTTGGTTTGGGTCTTGCACTTGATACTGTTAGAAAGCAATGGAAGAAGCTGGAATAAAGCTTTGGTATATGCTGAGTGTTTTGTTTCTGACTTGTGTTCTTTCCCTATGTATAAGCTCAAGTGCTGTATGCGTACAGATTATTGTACTGGAGTGGGATAGATCTATGCATGTCTTGCAGTAAATGGTTTTGACTCTCATCGGTTCGCTAGAGCACTGGGAACCACGCCAAATGCTTTGAAACACCATGCAGGTATGTGCAAAATAGAACCTGTATTCATGACATGGTGTTAATTGTACTAATTGAAGCAATTTCCTCTAAATGAAGACCTAGCAGAATGGTTTTGCTGCTGTGTGTGTATAGAGACTTCTTACAACAGCTGCAGATTCTCACCTTTTATTCTCCTTGTGTCTTGAAAAGAGGTTTCTGTTCCATGCTCCCATACACTATTGCTTTTTCCTCCTCTTCAGCACCTGTGGATTTTTCATGCTGCTGTAATGACATAGGAGTCAAAAGATCTCTCGCAAGATCCATCACGGTACATCTCAAGTGTAAAGGAAATGCTGCATGTTTATTCCCTTAACAGAGACAACACAGGGTGGTAGGCTGGAGAGAATTTAATTACATTCTGGATAGTAAATGTTGTTGCAGTCTCCTGTTAAGATCACAGATTATATAAATATTTCATTACACTGTTAACTGCATTGCTTGCTCCACCTGCTTCAGTTATTTTGTCTGTAGCCTGATTTTGAAACAAATGCAGCTACACGTAGTCCCCCCTTCTGCAAGGCCCTCACTTAAAGTCACCCTTCTGTGTGGCAGCTCTGAAGAGTCGTCCTCTGTGAATCAGAGCCTTCTGTAGTCAACTCTCTCCTGACAGATCCAGCCCGGCTACTGCTGGGGCCAGGGCAGTGTCTGGGGAGGCTACAGCCACAACACATCAATGCTTAGACTTCTCTTTAAAGGGAGGGGCCAAAGTGGCACATTTCTTCAGTAACTTCACTAGCCAGTGTGATGAGGTGATAGTGGCAATATAGATCAACAAGAGAGACACTGCTTGAGCGCCTAAGGGGAATTACAGCTGCTACGAGTGACCATTTCAGCAGCTTTTGGAAAGGAAATGTTCTCTGAGCACGGCAATAAACACAGATCTTACATGTAAGTAGATTAAGCTCATATGAGAAGTTCTGTGTCTGAACCAACACCTTCTCTGCTGTTATAACTTATTTCCTGCAGCTCTTCCTGTGACTTCTGTTTTAACGAGACAGTCTTGAAAACTGTTTTCCACTGGCACCTTTGACTAAAGGAGCAAAAACCTGCTCCAACTCTCAACTGTTGTTAGAGCACAGCTGAAATACTAAGTAGTTTAATAACAAATTTAAGACTTTTTTTTTTTTCTTGCATTGTAAAGAGAGGCTCACTGGATGCAAACTGAGTTACAGCTTGGTAAGCAGAACTCTAGGTCAATTCCTTGGAGCTTAATCTCTCTGCAAACTTGATTCTTTGTCAATAACAGAGTAAATATCATCAAGTGATATTTTTTCCCCCCAGCTGCCTATAATGCAGAAGTTATCCTGTTAACAGTATTTCAGAGCATCCCATAACTCATGTGAACTAAAACCTCTCTACATTTTTGTGATAATGTAACCTAATGCCTTATCCTCTTTGTTCCACACCCCAAAAGCTGTGTAGGTGGTCAAAGCCATCACGTGTCTGGCCAACATCAGTGTCCGAATGTCCGTGGTGTCTCCTGGATTCCTTTGAATTCCTTACTCGGGTTCAGATGGAGATAAGTCAATATTGGTGCCAGGAATAACGTTGGGTCCCTTGCCATCCACAACAGAATCCCACTTATCAAAATCTTTCTTAAGACCTATAAAATAGGAGGAAAAATGAGTTAAGTGATCAGTGCTTTGTAAAGGGACATTGAAAAGTTAAATCAACTTGGCAAAGTAAGAGAGGGGAAAAATTACATTCCAGGATTTTAAGTATCAGAACAAAACTCCAATGATTTTCCTCTGGGCTGCTTAGATTATAGAAGTAACTAACAAACCTCTAGAAAAAGTCTGACTTGGATTTTCCCCTCTGATCTTGTTCTAAACTGAGTTTTTATATACAAAGCTTCATAGGAATTAAATATTATTAACTTTAATACTTTGCTGTGGGCAGATACTTACTCAAATGCTTCTGCAGGAAGGCTAAGGAAGCGTGATTGCATATATCGATAGCTTCATTTGGATCTATTTCTCCTTTTAATTTGAAAAATTTTCCAATGATTTCTCCGCTGACAAAGGTGAAGTCAGGAAAGCTCTGATGGACTGAGCCCCTGCAAACAGAGAAACGATCAACAGGCTTAGAAGCACAAAGTCATTCAACTAAAAGATGCCATGGTTTGCACACACCTCTTCAAAGACAGTCACACATCTTATGCTGACTCTTCTCTTGCAGAAGATAAAGCAGGTTAATCTCTTGAGCGGGGAAGGTGCTGCCTAATTTAAACAGGCAGTGAAAACCTGAGCCGTGAGGAAGTAGTAACCGTCCTTCTGCAGTCCCAGGAACTGAACAGCTTCAACAAGAGTAAGATCCCCCCTCAACCACAGCAAGGATGGATCCCAGACACTTACTTGATAGTGATCATTTTCTTGTTTGTGTCATTGGAGCTGAGCTTCTTCATCTTCAAGATATTATCGGCCCACTGGAATTTTTCAGAGTTGATAAAAAGCAGCGGTTGCTGGATGCTGTTTTGGTAAATGTCATCACCTACTGGAAGCATCCACGCATCGAGGGCAATGCCACACCTGTCAAGAGATCTTCATATGGTCACAAACCAGAAAGCTTTCAGAGAACGGTTTGGGTTGGAAGGGACCCCAAAGCCCATCCAGTCCCACCCCTGCCATGGGCAGGGACACCTCCCACTGGACCAGGGGCTCCAAGCCCCATCCAACCTGGCCCTGAACACCTCCAGGGATGGGGCTTCTGCACTTTCTCTGGGCAACCTGGGCCAGGGCCTCCGCACCCTCACAGGAAAACTTTTCTCCCTAAAATCTAACCTCCCCTCTTTCAGCTTAAAACCGTTACCCCTTGCCCTATCACTGTGGTCCCTAATAAGGGTCCCCCTCCCCAGCTTTGTGTGGAAGTTCTCAGCATGCTTTGATTTGCAGGAGATGCGATAGAGAAACTTCCTATGATACTGAAAGGTGAACAGGTTAATGAATCATTTTGTTCCAAAACTATTTCTGCTCTGGGGGAAAAGAATTAATCCACGATTGCATTTGTCAGTCTCCATTGCCAGGTGCAGCCGGGCAGATGAGCTCCTGCAGGTCCCACAGCATCATGACACATCATGAAACAGCTACTATGCTCCACCACATTCCCACAGCTGAAGGAAGCATAACTTGAGAAAACAGGGCATGCTAAAAAAAATACTTTTCAAGAGCTAATTAGTGGCTGGGGAATCTTAGGAAAGGTCCCCTGCTCCAGATCTCTCAGGTGCCAGATGTCTCTTGCCTTGTTTTGCATACTCACCTAAATCTTGTTTCTTTGCTGAGACTCTCAATAACTGTAGCACCACCAAAAGAGTGTCCCATCACAGCTATTCTGCTCGTATCAACAGAACCCTGTCAAAAAAATCCAGGTGGTGTAAGAGACCTTCTTTCCCAAACTTTTTTTTTTTACTTTCTTTTAAAGGGAACGATGTTTTAGGCAATGGATGCTATTGAAGTACTAAGAGCATCATTTCAGCTCCATCCCTATCTATCCAACGTGGGATGACTGACCTATGTTGATCTATGGTGTGATCTTCAGAAGAGTTTACAGGAACCAGTTTAGAAATGGAAGAGGAAACCACAAGCATTATTAGGCATTTAACAAAATGCAGTCACCACCTCTCACTCACCTTTAGGGTGTTCCAGTCAAAGTCTGAATTCAGTACATTTGTTACTTCCTCTCCTGAGCTGATTTGAAGAATGAGGTTGAGAGCTTTGATGCACTCCTGTGCTCTCTGCTGCACCTGGGGAGAAGAAGAAGTTGGGGCAGAGCAGTGGAAGGAATTATTGGACAACTTCTAGGCTTCCCAGCCCTTTGGCCACAAGACTCAGTCTGATTTTTTTTGCCCCCTAAGTGTCTGATAGGGTAATGACTATTCTGAACTGCAGAATGGATCAGTAGAATGGAACTCCAGTGAGGTCTGACCAGCTACAAAACTGACTTTTGGAGGTCCAAAGAGTTCAAGCTGTTATGTAGATCCTCCTGCAGATGGAGGAATTTATCCCTATAACGTGCACCAAAGACCACCAACCCCTTTGTCCCATCACTCCTTGGAGAAGGGGTTGTAGGGCTGAGCAGCAAAGGCAGAAGTCACACAACTACAAGGAAGGCTGACTTGGGCTCCTCCTCAGCCTCACTTCGATAAGCAAATGTCATTACAGCACTTGCCCCAATTCCATGGCAGCTTTAAAACTGTCTTTATGCTGGATAAACCCAAAATAAGGAAAGAACCAAGGCCTTCCTGTTTTATATACATGCACATTCTTGAAAACTGTACTAAAGCTGCTGCAAGTAAAAGTGTTCATTGTTTGGTTTAAGAAGTTATTTTGTAAATATCGATAGTTTGTAAATATTTATATTTTGTAAATATTTATATTTTGTAAATTTCGATATTTTTCTACAAGAAAAGTTTCAAAAAGAACGAAAGAAAAGTGGAGTCCTCGGGGACTGCAGAGCGTAGGCAGCCAGCAAGATGCCCATGCATTGCAGGATTTCAAATCAAGCTCCTGACTCTCCTGACTTCTCTACTAGTGAAATATGCTGGCAACAGCTTCTGGAGGTTATTTCCAAGCTCAGACGTTACGGATTTAGACTTGTAAGTAGGATGTTGTGTACCCACGGGAAGTGACACATGGACTGCTGTCTGCATGGCCCAGGGAGATAAACACCTCCCTGTCTGAGTTTGCGTTAGCTGCAAGAAAGCATTCCCATATTTTCAAGGTCAAGTTTAGGCTTGAGGAGCTCATCAGCACGGCCGTATCACATCTAGCAAAGATGCTGCTCAGAAACAGGACGTCTGCCTTGTTTGCATTCCTATAAACCACCTCCAAGTATGTTGAAGATGACGAGGTGAACATCCCACTCGGAGCAGCTGTGATTCACCTTGCTATCCAAGAGCAAACAAAAGCTAAAGCCTATGGCCGGACGAACATTTCAATTCAGCTCTGTGTCACTAAAGACTGGGCAGCAGAAGTGTGCAAACACAGAGAAAAAACAGAAAGCTGCATGGAACCAGAGGAGAAACAGCTGACTAAGCCTGAGAGGGCAACCTGGTAAGAAAGCCTCGCTGAGGAAGTACTTAATGCCCTGACTAAAGCCATTGTTGGCTTTCACATCTTCAGGAACGTGAGACCTGATGCGTATTTATACATGCCCTGAGTCACACCAGAAGACTCAGACACGGCCAAAGCGCAGGAGTCTGCTAGTTAGTCCTGAACACACCACTCCAGCCCCACTTCCCAGAGCACAGACCTAGGACGGGTACCTGCTTATGGCGCAAACAACGCTCTTCCTCTCCCGTTTTCAGTTTCCTATAGTAGATCCACTCCTTCTCCAGGTTTGATGTAGACTCTTCCTGTGGTTCAGAAACGGACTTTTTTTTACAATAATACGTTGCTGAAGCAGATTCATCTCTGCAATATCAACAAAAGGTTATTTCTGGGGATGTATTCCACTCGGGTTTAGATGAAGTCAGCAGAAGTTTTAGATTTTGGGGATCTCAAATGACCCAAGCCACCAACCAGTGCTGCTGCAATCACTACTGAGTGTAGACAGACTTTCTAAACAATGCAGTAGAATCATAGAATCATAGAATCACCAGGTTGGAAAGGACCTGCCCCACCAAAACTCCCATCTCCTTTACGTTATCCAGGTTCTAACAATAAAAGAGAGAAATAGCATGCCTGACAAATGACAAATGACACCCATCAAAGGACTTAATCCAAGGGTGTATCTAAGCAAAGTCCCTTAGCTAAGAGTTAAGCTAGAGAAACACTGTGGGCAGGACTGAAGAAGATACATTAGTTTTTCATTTTAAAAAGAATCCTAAGTTCCCAGGTTGCCCAGGGACGCTGTGGCTGCCCCATCCCTGGAGGTGTTCAGTGCCAGGTTGGATGGGGCTTGGAGCAGCCTGGTCCAGTGGGAGGTGTCCCTGCCCATGGCAGGGGGGTTGGAACTACATGATCTTTAAGGTCCCTTCCTACCCAAACTATTCTATGATTGTATAATTCTGCTTTACCATCAAACTCCTTCCATTCAATGTGAGGAAGTTTCTTTCCATCAGAACTCAAAAACCCGCACCATACACACCTGTGCTCCACAGCAGCCACGATGAAACCTTGGGAAGCCATCTCTATGCAAATAGCAGAATAGATCGTCCTGCAATCAAAACCACAGCCTAGTGAGACAGGTGCAAACAGAGTTATTTCAATTACACTGCTCTTTAAACATCGACCTTACTACATAGGCGCTGGCCCCCAGTCAGTATTTCCTCTGTTTGAATTTGCCAGCCACTAGAGCCAGCTTTTCCCTGCCAGTCACCAAACCCTGTTCACAAACACTTGTTAGTGTATTACTGCCTATTCAATAGTAAAAACGCTGATGATTTTTTTTAAAAAAAGTAGCACATAAGACACTTTGCATTTTCAAAGAGCTGCCCAGAAAACAACTAGGTAATCTTCAGAGCGTGCTTATGGTCACTAAATACCCTCACCTCTAAAATGGAGGGACTTTTTCCAAGGGCATGGAGTGATAGGCTTTAAATTGGAAGAGGAAAAAGTTAGATTAGACATTAGGAAGAAATTCTCCATGCTGAGGGTGGGGAGGCCCTGGCCCAGGTTGCCCAGGGAAGCTGTGGCTGCCCCATCCCTGGAGGGGTTCAAGGCCAGGTTGGATGGGGCTTGGAGCAGCCTGGTCCAGTGGGAGATGTCCCTGCCCATGGCAGGGGTGGAACTGGATGGGCTTTGAGGTCCCTTCCAACCCAAATCATTCTATGATGGGATGAAAATACAAAGGGAAAACCCAAATAAACAGAACCATCCTGCTTTTATTTACTGCTGTTGATTTCAGTGGAGGCAGACTGATATGCAGCAGCCTGTTCTTCACATCTGTTTCAGCTCCATGGGGATCTCACTCCCCTACTGAAAATCTGTTCAGAACCATCCTTGGAGACTGTTGTCTCCACAGACGACAAAAATAGTTTGTCAACAAACTGCAGAATTACCGAAAAGCTCCAAGTCCATGGGAAAAAATGAGGAGTGGGTATTTCTCTCCTGGCTTAAAAGCAGCATTTGACTTTGCAGGACAGGTCACTGAACCTAGATAAAAATCAAAGCGTATGTCATTATTACTGAAATGAGAGAAAGCATTTGTTCCTGTAGGAGAGATGCCAAGAATCTGGTGAGTACTGATGTCAGAATGGTTATCTGAAGATAAGGTATCAATGTCATCCTTAAAATACAGAAGACGAATATAGATCTGATTCTGAAAATACTTTCTGCTTGGAAGAAAATACTTTTCTTGTCCTCCTACCACCCACAGTCTGCAACGAGACCTGCATATCTCTGGTCTGGGGACAGGCTGAGAGCCCAGAGCCTTCTCTTCTCCAGGCTGAGCAACCCCAACTCTCTCAGCCTGTCCTCGTATGGGAGGTGCTCCAGGCCTCAGATCATCTTTCTAGCCCTCCTCTGGACCCGTTCCAACAGCTCCATCTCCTTCTTATGCTGAGGATTTCAGAACTGGACACAGGACTCCAGATGAGGTAGTCAAGGAATAAAACCAGAACCGGTCTTACCAACATAGTACTGGAAAAGCCTTTCTCCTACCACTCGGTACATATTAAGGAAGTCAGAGAGTCCCTGATAGTACTCTTTATCTGGAATCCACGCTGCCTCTTCATTATCTGTGGCATCACATGATGGATAATACAGGCGCAAGAAGCTTCCCTGGGATCAAGAGAAAAATGAAGATTGATATTTATTTTCATAAGGCAGAGAAAAACTAAAATAGAAACATGTCAAGGGCTTCAGACGCAAGAATGACAGCTCAGGAGAACTGAATCTCACAGGAAAATCACTATTAACCTACACAGGCTTTGATGCCAATCCTATGCCAGTATCTTCGCAGGCTTGCAATCAATTTCAACTAGTTGTTGGCATCCAGATAGAGCTACACATCCCCTGCTCTAGGTTAGCCACTGCCTAATTCAAAATGCTCCATTTAATTAAGCTAATCATTACAAACACTCACTTCCTATTTGCTCCATTTATTTCAGCATCTTGCTGGATCTTTTCTTCCATCCTCCTCACAGTGCCCCCCTTCAGAGAATGGCACGATGATGCAGTTTGATCGCTTTAGCAGGGGTGATTGTGTCCCATTCACCCTTCCAGCTGGGAGCTGGCATTGTTTTTTTGCACCAGTTTGTCCCATGGATCTGTTACTGACCCAATCCAGCTCAATAAACTAGTGGAGAATCATAGAATGGTTTGAGTTGTGAGGGACCATAAAGATCATCTAATTCCACCCCCTCTGTGATGGGCAGGGACACCTCCCACTGGACCAGGCTGCTCTAAGCCCCATCCAGCCTGGCCTTGAACACCTCCAGGGATGGTGCAGTCACCGCTTCTCTGGGCAACCTGGGCCAGAGCCTTCTCACCCTCAGCGTGAAGAAATTTCTCCTTACATCTAGTGTAAATCTTCCCCTCTCCAATTTATAGCCATTAGAAAGGACCTTCCTAGACGTATCTTTTTCCATTGTGTTAGCCAGACAAATTTTACTCTGAGACTGAGCTTCTGGAAGCGTGGTCCAGCAGAGGAGATGCAGGTGGAGGCAGGGCCATGATCTCAACATGGGGATAGTGTTCCGGGCTACTCTGAGCAAAAGGCTGTCTGCACAGCAGAGAAGTACAATACACTGTTCTCCTTCCTAGTCAAGATGTTTAGGAGTCTGTAGTGGTTCACCTTTCTAAACACAAATTTGTTAACCCGTGTTTTATCTCCTCCATTTCTTGCCACTGAGTTGAATCTTCTCTTACTGCCTGCACTCCAGGTCTTCCAGGAAACCATCCAAGCTTCCCACATTCCTGTGGACCCTCAATGCCCTCTCTGCCCCTGTTTTTCCTACGCCGACAGCAGTGTACCAACAACACACCTTCAAGCAGACCTCCTGGCAGATGAACTGGGTGTAATTTGCATTCTTACTTCCTGGTTTGCAAGGGAATTTGCAACACACTACACAAATTTGCTTGCTCCAACTGTACTTTCACTTTAACATGTTAAGTGTAAGGCCAAAAAGAACATAAGTTTTGGAATAAAGCCTGGTTTCTTGAACACCAATTTATCAGTTTCATACACAAGTTCTACAAAAGTCTTGTTTAGTGAACCTTGTTTCTATTTAGCCCGGAGAAGAGAGGCTGAGGGGAGACCTTATCCCTGTCTACAACTGCCTGAAAGGAGGTTGCAGAGAGGTGGGTGTTGGTCTCTTCTCCCAAGTGACAGGCGACAGGACAAGAGGGAATGGCCTCAAGTTGTGCCAAGGAAGGTTCAGATTGGACATCAGGACAACGTTCTCCACTGAAAGTGTTCTCAGGCCCTGGCAGAGGCTGCCCAGAGAGATGGTGGAGTCATCATCCATGGAGGGGTTTAAAAGATGGTCAGATGAAGTGCCTAGGGATATGATTTAGTAGTGGACAGGTACGGTTGGACTCGATGATCTCAAAGGTCTTTTCCAACCTAGGGATTCTATGAATATAAGATTTACTCATCAAACTTAAATCAACCTTCGATACAGAGGCCATTAAGGAAGAAATCATCAGACCTTCATCCATACAGGTGATGATATTAATTTGATCCCAGAATAGCACCAGTGAGCTTCCCCCGGTGACCAATTGTGTCCCAGGAAAGGAAAGAGATTCGTTAGCTATGCCTGAGAGAACTGTAATTAGACAGACTGCTTATCTAAGAAAAACACGCGGGCTGAATGCAAGGAGAAATTCATAGCTTCTTTGTGCTAACACAAAGTAAGCTCAGTAAAGGGCAACACATGAAGAACCACTACACACCGATTCCAAAGTTCTGCTCTACCTGACTAGTATGAGGAGTAAAACCACAGTGCAAATACAGGCATATTCTCACAGGAAAATTAAAAAAAGCAAGAGGGTTTGAAACGGAAACTCATGTGTGAGCTCATTAGGTGGCTGTTTACTGTCCCATCTTCTGGTGGCTTCTCTCACTTACAGAACTGACATCCTGGACTTTTTCAGACATACAATTTTGGGAAGACAACTCCTGCTTTACCCTGCAGCTGAAACGTTACGTATCCTCACCATCCAACCCTGCCAAATCCTGCTGGGATCTTTGTGTTGAGAACAGCTACAGGCACGGAGACTGATATTTCCTGAACTGTGCCCAGTACAGATCCTATGTTAGGACACAGGACTGAAAGTTCAGCTGTGAGCATGAGCTGTGAAACATCCCTGCACACGGACAAAACCTTCTGCTCGATTCACCTGTAAAACTGCAGCATGTTGTTTAGCTAATGTTGTGGCTTAAATTCAAAGGGAGAAGCACTGAGGGCTTTACCTCAACTGCATTTTCTGTCATCAGGTCTGTGCATCCAACCGAGTGCGGCCCCTTTCCTTCAGGGATCCTGTAGAACTTCTCCGTGCTGCTGCTCCCCGTTTCCATGGATGCCTTCACTGACAAATCTGCGGAAAAACACAAAGCACATCAAGAGATCTCCATGATTCACCTACCCTGAAAGACACTCAGTGCATCGAACGACCAGGAGTAGGAAATTCAAGGCTGAGCCAATACAAGAATCTACTTATGAGAATCAGAAACCCCGTGACACCAACCTGACCTGTTAAGGAATTTCCTTGGAGCAGAGTGGCCCGAATCGAAGGATCAGACAACACCACGTGCCAGACAGAAGGGCAGGGAGGACACCTTCGGCTGGGGCCACTGCAGCGGGGAAAACGAGTCTTAAAATAGCGAGTTTCGGAGGCGATGGCTGTTCCCTCCCTGCCAGGCTTCGACTTAAGGCCGAGAGGGAAGTTTCTGCAGTTCCTTGGTAAACAAACCCAGGCTACACATCCTGGGAAGAGAAGGCGCTCACGGAGAAAGGCAGCGCTGCAGCCACTGCGCCAAGAGGAATGATGAAACCCGGATTTGGTCCCCGGAAAGAAAAGGCAGGGCTGTCCCCGCAAGAGAGGCTGTTGGAAGCTCTGCCCATACCTGGGGTGACACCTGCGAGCTGGGCTGTCCCTGGGGATGAGAGGAGCGCAGGGCGGATGCCCTGCATCTCAGCTCAGAGCAGCATCCCCTGCCCCTCGCTCTGCAGCCTCCTCTCCCGGCAGCAGCCACCCGGGAGCCTGCGGGGAGGGATGCCGACCTCTGCGGGGGCGCGGGGTCCGGGCTGCTCTCTCCGGTGAGGGATGCTCTCTCCGGTGAAGGATGCTCTCTCCGGGACAGGACGCTCTTCTTGGGGCTGGGATCCTTTCTCCGAGGAGGGATTCCCTCTTCGGGGCTGGGACCCCTTCTTCGGGGTGGGACTCGGTGTCTGGGATGGGATGCCCTTCCCGGTGAGGGATTCTTTCCGGGAAGGGATGCTCTCCCTTTCCGGGCTGGAGGCTCTCTCCCTCCCTGGATTCCCCCTCTCGGGGCTGGATGCCCTCCCTTGCTAGATTCCCCCCTCTCGGGAGTGGATGCTCTCTCTCTCCCTCTGGACTCCCCTCCCTCGGGAGTGGCTGCCCCTCTCTCCGGCTGCTCTGCCCCCCTGGATCCCTCTCTCTTTGGCTGCTGCCCCCTGGATCCCCCTCTCTCCGGCTCCTCTCTCCCTCTCTCTGGATCTCTCTCCAGCTGCTCTCTCCCCCTCTGGATCCTCCTTTCTCTCGAGGTTCTCTCCCCCTCTCTGGACCCCCCTGTCTCCGGCTGCTCTCTCCCCCTGGATCCCCCTCTCTCTCGACGTTCTCTCCCCCCCGGATCCCTCTCTCTCCGGCTGCTCTTTCCCCCTGGATCCTCCTCTCTCTAGCTGCTCTGTCCCACCCTGGATCCCCCTCTCTCCGGAGGTTCTCTCCCCCTCTCTGGATCCCCCTGTCTCCGGCTGCTCTCTCCCCCTCGCTCTGGCTACTCCCTCCCCCTGGATCCCCCTCTCTCTCGAGGTTCTCTCCCCCCTGGATCCCTCTCTCTCTGGCTGCTCTTTCCCCCTGGATCCCCCTCTCTCCGGCTCCTCTCTCCCTCTCTCTGGATCCCCCTCTCTCTGGCTGCTCTCTCCCCCTGGATCCCCCTCTCTCTCGACGTTCTCTCCCCTCTGGATCCCTCTCTCTCCAGTCTCTCCAGCTGTTCTTTCTCCCTGGATCCCCTTCTCTCTCTCTCTCGGTTCTCGCCCTCTCTGGATCCCCCCCTCTCTCTCAAGGTTCTCTGCCCCCCGGATCCCTCTCTCTCCGGCTGCTCTTTCCCCCTGGATCCCTCTCTCTCCGGCTGCTCTTTCCCTCTGGATCCTCCTCTCTCTGGAGGTTCTCTCCTCCTCTCTGGATCCCCCTCTCTCTGGCTGCTCTTTCCCCCTAGATCCCCCTCTCTGGATCCCCCCCTCCCTCCGGCTCTCTCCCCCTGTATCTCCCTCTCCCTCCCTCTCTCTCCCCCTGGATCCCCCCCTGTATCTCCGGCTCTCTCCCCCTCTATCTCCCTCTCTCTCCCCCGTACCTCCCTCTCCCTCCGGCTCTCTCCCCGCCCCGGCTCCCCCCTCTCTCTCCCCGCCTCTCCCCCCTCCTTTCCGGGCTCCCTCGGAAGCCGCCGGGCGGAGCCTCCTCCTCCTCCTCCTCCTCCTCCTCCTCGTCCTCCTCCTCCCACTCCCCCCGCTCCGCCGCCAAGATGGTTCGGAAGCTCAAGTTCCACGAGCAGAAGCTGCTGCGGCGGCTGGACCTGGTGAGCTGGGAGGCGGCGGGGCCGAGCCTGCGGGAGGTGCGGCTGCTGCGGCGCTTCGGGCTGTCTCGGCGGGAGGAGCTGGTTCGCTACCAGGCCCTGGCGCGGGGGATCCGCGGGCTCGCCCGCCGCCTGCGCGACCTGGGCCCGGGCGGCGAGGCCTTCCGAGCGCGCTGCGCCTCGCGGCTGCTGGCGCGGCTGCGGGCCATGGGGCTGCTGCGGCCCGGGGAGGCCTCCCTGGCGGCCTGCGAGCGCCTCTCGGCCGCCGCCTTCTGCCGCCGCCGCCTGCCCTGCGTGCTGCTGCGGCTCCGCATGGCCCAGGACCTGCGGCACGCGGCCGCCTTCGTGCGCCAGGGCCACGTGCGGGTCGGGCCCGAGGTCGTCACCGACCCCGCGCTCCTCGTGCCCCGCGCGCTCGAGGACTTCGTCACCTGGGTGGACGCCTCCCGCCTGCGCCACAAGGTGCTCGACTACAACCGGGAGCGCGACGACTTCGACCTGGCCGCCTAGCCCCGTGCCGACCGAGCTCGCCCGGGACCCCTCTCGCTCGCTCTCGCTCCCCGTCGCTCCCTCTCGACTGCCGGGGCTCCCTCTCCCCTGCTCTCACCCGCTCTTGCTCAGCCTTGCCTAGGCCTTCCCCACTCTTTCCTGCTCTTCCCCAGGCTTAGCCACTCTTTCTCACTCATGCCTAGGCTTATCCATTCCTTCCCCGCTCTTGCCAAGGCTTCCCCGCTCTTGCCAAGGCTTCCCTACTCTTTCCATTCCTTCCCTATGCTTCCAATTCCTTCCCCGCTCTTTCCAAGGCTTCCCCGCTCTTTCCATTCCTTCCCCGCTCTTTCCATTCCTTCCCTACTCTTTCCATTCCTTCCCTACTCTTTCCAAGGCTTTCCCACTCCTCTTTCCTGCTCTTCCCCAGGTTTATCCACTCTTTCTCGCACTTCCCCAGGCTTTCCCAGTGCTTCCCGCTCTTCCCAAGGCTTTCCCACTCTTTCTAGCTCTTGCTCAGGCTTCTCCACCCTTTCCTGCTCTTGCGCAGGCTTTCCCACTCTTTCTCACTCTTGCCCAGGCTTTTCCATTCATTTCCACTCTTCCTCAGGCTTATCCACTCCTTCCTGCTCTTCCCTAGGCTTTCCCACTCTTCTTTCCTGCTCTTGCTCAGGCTTTCCCACTTCTTCTCGCTCTTTCCCAGGCTTTCCCACTCCTTCCTGCTCTTGCCCAGGCTTATCCGCTCTTTCTCGCTCTTTCTCGCTCTTTCCCAGGCTTTCTTGCTCTTCCCCATTATTCCTAAGCTTTCCCACTCTTTCCCTCACTTGCCAGCGCTTGCCCACTCTCTCCTACTCTTGCTCCCTCGTGCCCGCACTCTCTCTCTCGCTCGCACTTGCTGCCTTGCCCGTGCTGCTCTCGCCCAGTCTCACTCTCGCCTCCCCTGCTCTTGCTCTCGCTTGTCCACTTTTCTCCACCCTTGCTCTCGCTGCCCTCCCAGCTCTGTGCCTTAGGACACGCGTGACAATAAAAACCATAGCGGTGCCATAGCGGATCGCAGAACCATAGAATTGTTCAGTTGGAAAAGACCATTGACCTCATAGACTCTAACCAGACCTACTACTCAACCAGGTCCCTGAACACCTCTTTTTACACATCTTTTAAGCCCCTCCAGGGATGGGGACTCCACCTCCTCCCTGGGCAGCTGCTGCCAGGGCCTGAGAACACTTTCAGTGAAGAAATTATTCGTAATAACTAATCTGAACGTCGCTTGCTCCCTTTTCACTCTACTGGCTCCGTTCATCCACATGGAGAAACGTCCCTTCCGCATCCATCCCTCCAAGAAAACACCTGCTAAGCCAGCTCCATCGGAATTGCATCCCATAAGACACAAGTGCTCCGAAAGGTCTCTGATTGCAGGAGAGGATGTGGTTGAGTAGAAGTGCCTGGCTGCTAATGAAGAGCTGCTGAAGGGGGTCCTAAGCCTGGCCAAGTTTGGGGACTGAGTCTGGCAGCTCTCCTGCTGCTTTTACAAGAAGTTTCCCAAAAAAAACTTCCTTCTTCAGCTGGTGGGGGTGCAGTAACTGGAGGAGCCGCTTCTGGAAGGGTTTTCTCTTGATTCCAAGGACTGCGTTACCAAAGGCTGGGGTTGTTTGGGGTCAGCAGTGAACAAGGAGGCCAACTACTGCAATCCTGGAACTGTAGAAGTTTGAGGCCAAAAATGGAATTAAAAAAAGGAAAGTTATTTTCATGTGAAGTCATAAAGGGGAGTTTGATCCTCCGGGTTCAGTATCCTTGTTGTGTCGGGTTCCAGCTGACAATCAGGCATCATTTATGGAGCTGGATCCAACTGGGGAGGCATTGGAGCAAAAGATCTCCTAACCATAACTGCGGATTGGGGGGGACCTTTGGGATTCACCACGGGAACTGAACAAAAATCGGTACCTGAGGGGAGCCTCAGGCTTTCTAGGACTGTTGGGAACCTTATTCCCCTTTGAAATAAAGAGCAGAAAAGCAAAACAAAGTCAGTTTCTTTTTATGTTACTGAAGAAGCGTGTATGCTATTTTATGATGTAGTTTCTCTAAAGATTCCTTCTGATTTTTAAACACTCCAGTAAGCCCTGGTTGTCATCTTATTTATTAAAAAAAAAAAAAAAGTTTTGCAACTTCTTTTATGTAACTTTTATGTAATCTTTTTTTTTTTTTTGATGGCTACAAGGCTATGACTAAGTTAAAAGTGCTTTTGGCTAGAAAAGCTTTCTGCCTGTTACTAGGGCTACAAAAAGATTTGGCAGTAGGTTTTGAGTGGGGCTGTGGCTGCCCATCCCAAGTCCAAAGGGCTGGGATTCAAGGCAGCTGCTGTTCTGGGGCTGGATGCTTTCGTGTGGCTTTGCGGAACAGGAAAGGTGTTTGGGTGAGGGGTGCTTGGGGGTTACTGGGTCAGGACCAGAAACTGTCATCAAATATTAGGACTGGTTTATAAAATGCAGACTAAATGTTAAAATTCCTACCAGTCTCCTAAGCCAAATGCATTAAGCAGAGCATTAAATTTAAAGCAGTAATAGATATGATTCTATATTAAGAAAAGGACACAAAGGAGATGGGTAACCCTCTCTGCTTGCCCTGTGAACTACTGCTCTTTATACTTCAATTTATTTCAGTAAAACATCACCTCTAACACTTCAAAAACCTTTTTCTCAAGGCGAGCACCTTGTCTATGGCAAGAAATACAGAAAGAAATACAAATTGAAGCGATATTTTGCACCCGAAGCGTGACTTTTCTTAAACATCTTTCAGGCTTTCATCCAGAAAAGTAAAATCATTCATTGGGAAACTCAGAAGGTGCCTAATTCAGGTAAAGATGCTGCATTTGCTCTGCTTTACTCTTTTTGGGGAATTAAAATTTTTAACAGCACAGTGACGTGCCCTGTACAAGGCATTTTACTCCTCAGATGGTTGATTGCTGCTATGCCCAGATTGTCCAGCTCTCAAAGAAAGAGCAGCAAAGGAAATCGTGAGCCTCAAGCCCTGTAGCTGCTGTAGTTTACATTGTAGAATCATAAAATGGTTTGGGTTGGAAGGGACCTTAAAGCCCATCCAGTTCCAAGCCCCCTGCCGTGGGGAGGGACACCTCCCACAAGATCATCCACCTATTCCTTTTGTCCTATACCAACTTTTCATTCATCTGGGCACTTGCAGCAGCAGAAGAGAAACGAACCACAAACCCGTGGGCTGTTAACTGAAGCCATGGCAATGGTAGCAAATTAATTTCCATGTGGATGCTGTGGGATAACAGAATCCATCACCCCTGCTCTACTCCTGCAGTACTGGAAATCAAATCCTTATGTGCTAGAAAAGCACATAACGCATCACGTTGTGTCTTTATATGTCTGTGTGTGTTTTAACTGTGGAAGCCTGTGGCCCCGCTGGTTTTCCAGTAGCTGAGATCTGAGATGTGCGTCCTTCTAAGTTTCTAACGGCTGGAGTCCACACATGATGTGGGACCACTTCAAGTGCGATAAACAGTCTTGATCCGAAAATGGAAGTTGCATCTGATAGCAGCACGCCCACGTTCCTGCTCGTGATCGCAATCGGGCAGATGGTGGCTTCCTCGTGCTTAGTGGTGTTTTGCCTTTGGCTCATGATCTGAGTTTGTTTGCCAGAGTTGACATCCTGTGGCTGGGTGGTTCCTGCAGTGGCTCCGGAGCCGGGATTGAAAGAGCGCAGGAAGCAGCTCCGACAGCCTTTCCTGGCACTTGGATAAACACGGAGGCTTTTTTTTAAATCCCAAGCCTGGATCCAACATAAGTAGAAATCTGCACTGGCTTCCATGGGTCTGTGCAAGCTGGCAGGAGGAGATGACCTGGCATTGTGCTTTTCTCTCCTGGGTGTGCATCCCTGGAGGTGTTCCAGGCCAGGCTGGATGGGGCTTGGAGCAGCCTGATCCAGTGGGAGGTGTCCCTGCCCATGGCAGGGGTGGGACTGGATGTTCTTTAAGTTCCCTTCCATCCCAGCCCATTCTGTGATTCTAGGATGGGGTCATGGGTGTCACTGTGCGGCTTCCCAGCACCTTCTGAAGTGGGTTTGCTTTTCCTCGAGCTGCTCGGCATCTCCATGAAGCTTGTGGGAAGTTACTGGTGGAGGAGGACAGAGGATGGCCGAGCTGCTGTCAGAGTGAATTATCCCAGTGCCTGATAAAACCTGGTCTCTGCCACCTCCACGAGTGTCTGTCCCAGCAGCTGGGGGCTGGTGGAGAACCAGCTTCTCCAGGGAGGAGGAAGGGGAGCTGGGGGGCTCCAGCAGTGCAAACAGTGAGCAGTTCCTGTGCAGGAGCTCTCTCTTGGATAGTGAGCAGCGTTCAGAGAGCTTTATCAGGTCCTATGCGTGTTTCCCATCCCCCCACCTTCTTTTTTTTTTTCTCTTCTGTTTTTCCCCCCGACCTTGGCTTGTCCTTCATTTGAAGGCTGCCTAAGCGGGGGAGCTGAGCTTGGGGAATGTGCAGGAGGTGAAGGAAAGAGCCCTTCACACTGATGCCTTTTGTGTTGCAGGCTGTAAATGGCTGAGGCTGTCACTGAAATGCAAATGTGTACTTTTCCACTGATTGGAGCCGCTTTTTCCCAGTAAACAAGAATGCTGCTTGTTTTAAAGGCTGCTTCCCTGTGACCTCTTGGCGTGGCTTGTGACAGAGGTGTTGCTGACCTCGAGAACTCAGTGACAGCTCGTCAGGGTGAGCACAGGTGGCACCCAGGGCTGGGGGAGGATGTACAACCCCTCGCTGGGATAGGGTACGAAAACTGAGAGGTTGCCTAGAGAAGTTGTGGCTGCCCCATCCCTGGAGGTGTTCAGGGCCAGGTTGGATGGGGCTTGGAGCCCCTGATCCAGTGGGAGGTGTCCCTGCCCATGGCAGGGGTGGCACTGGATGGGCTTTGAGGTCCCTTCCAACACAAACCATTCTATGATCTGGGTGATTACCAGCTTTTTGAGTGATGCTCCTGCATCCCTGGTTAGGCCAGGGCCTCCCAGTCACATCTTGGGGCACTTTCATACGCTCATCTTGGTAACACTCCCCAGTGAGATATTCCCCAGCAGATGGAGGTTTCGCTGTCTCCTTCTTGAGCGCTAAACACTTTGTTTTAAGTAACATCCCCTGCCAAATTTGGCACTGGACATCAAACTAAAGAGCCGGCTCGCATCACCAGTGCATGGGGTCGCCTTAGTTCCTACACCATATATCAAAACATATCAGCATTCGCTGGGGCTGGAGGGAAAAGCACTCCTAAGTGTTGTGACAGCATTTACTTGAGAGCCCCCGTTCTGGTTCCTGCTCTTAAATGCTCCGTTTTATGCGGTGAAGCAACTCTTCTCGCTCTTTGCTTGCAGCTTTGGGTCTGAAGCAGGATCTGGGTGGTGGGAAGATCTGTCTGCTGTGAAGCTGGGACTTGGGGATACCAGGTGGAAGTAACAGGCAGCAGCTTTGGAGTCAGCAGGAGGAGGCACTTGGGTTCAGTCTTCCCATAAACCATGGAACTTATGGATCCAAGGGCTAAATCCAAGCGTACCTCCCTCAGCAGGAATGTCCCCTCTCACTTCTCTGCCAGCACAACTCCACTGCAGAGAGGTCCCACTACCACTAATATTAGCTGTTTCAAAGCGATAAAGCGTTTTACTTTGAGCAGGCAGAGGAAAGGGGAAGGCTGAGCACTAAAACCAGCCAAAGATTGAGGTCTGAGCATCTCTGGTTTCCTCCTAGAGCTGCCCGTTAGAGGCTCCTGCACGTCCCCAGCAGGAATAAGCCACAACAGCTTCTCGGCTGCTGTAAATCATGTCAGCAGGGTTGGTAAGTGCAAGTCTGAATGGCATTGCTGCCCTCAGTTCCTCCCCGGAGGAGCCACCACCTGCTGCTCCTGGAGAGGCTCAGATGGTTGTGTCACAGGGTAAAGTGCAGGCAGGCTCTCTCTGACTTACGTTACCGTCCACCACCACCTCACCTATATCTGAGCTCATCAGGCTTAAAACACACCGGGAGGAGCCACATCCTAAACCCACCATCTCTCTCCCCACCAGCTCAAACATCAGCCAGGGCGCAGGGTCCCGCGCAGGCGTCCGGATGGTTGGTTTGGGGGGAGATAAATGCTGTGCTGGCAGAGCACCCAGAACCTCCTGCCCTGCATCCCTGCCAGCCTCCCAGAAGAAATTAGGTCAGGAAGGGCTGCTGGAGGTCGCTTAGTCCAAACCCCTGCTCAAAGCAGGGTGCGCGCGGAGCTGCAGGTTTAATCAGCGCACTGATGTGGGGTTTAATTACTCCTGCTGTGGTTTTTTTCCTCCGCTTCCAACTAGTCAGAGTTTCCCCTGCTTCAGCCTGGGGCTGCTGCTTCCCGCGCTCACACCGCGCACGTACGCTTCAGGGAAGGGGTTAGTTTTCCCTGCAGGAAAACTCGATTCACTTTTTCTCCGAGTGCTGGCCGTACGCACAGCAAGGAAGGGACGCAAATGCCGTATCCCCTCCTGCAGCTTCCCCAGAGCAACCCCCCCTTCAAGGACACACAGGCATTTGGGGCCAGATACGGGGCTGAAAAGGAGGAGGCAGAGGAGCGTGAGCCTTCGAGCAGGGTGCGAGACCCCCTTGGGAACACGCTTTGAGCTGAAACCGAGGAGCAGACGCACTGCCAAGCCGCACAGAAACCACCCAGCTCCGTGAAATCCCACTCGCGCCAACGTCGCTCGTCCCAGACTCCTTTTCCCAGCTTTAGCGGTGCCTGCTGCTCCACGTACCTGGTGTGTGGTGTGCCGGCTGCCTTCCACTCCCGTCCCACTGGCTGGAGGAGCAGGGGGGACTCCTGGGCCACCCAGAGCCCTTTGGAGCCAAGCGAGAGGCAGCTGATCCTGCAGCGGGACGACGTCTCTCTCGCAGGCAGCTGTGGGCTCTCCCCGAAGGGGAGGGACCAAACTTTGCCTTAGTTTTCAGATGGGGCAATCTTTCTGGAAGAGATCTTCCTCGAGCCTGGAAAACAAGTTTCCGGCATGGAGCCATTCCCAAAAAGCGCTGCACGCTCCAGAGGATCCCGTGGCTCCTTAGGTGCTGGGCTGTGCCTGTGTATGGCAAGGACACGTTTATATACGCGCTTGTTTGCATGTGGCTGTGAGTTTCTGGCTTTCCTTGTGGCGCTGCCGTAGGTCTGGGTCAAGCCCCGGGATCCCCGTGTTGGTAAACGCCGCAGTCTGGGTTGCAACATCCCCCCGAGGAGCTGCAACACGGCTGGGCAAGGAGGGGAGACCTTTGGCTCAAGGTCCCTCTACAGAATCATAGAATGGTTTGGGTTGGAAGAGACCTTAAAGATCATATAATCCCAATCCCCCTGCCATGGGCAGGGACACCTCCCATGGGATCAGGCTGCTCCAAGCCCCATCCAACCTGGCCTTGAACCCCTCCAGGGATGGGGCAGCCACAGCTTCCCTGGGAAACCTGGGCCAGGGGCTCACCACCCTCAGTGAAGAATTTCCTCCTAATGTTTAGAAATCCAAATCTTTTCCTCTAGCCTTATGAGAAGGGGATAACAACCCCTTGAGGAAGCTGGTCCCACTCCTGGAGCAGTTTAAGGTGGATCAAGCGCAGGTCCCTACTGTTGGGGCAGTTCCCTGCATCCCCCATCCCCTGCCTTTCTACAGCCCTGGCGTTTGCCTGCTCTGTAAAGCTGAACCTGGGGAATTAACCCTAAACCCAGCACCAATAATGAAAGATTAGTTTTCTGAGAGATCAATAGCTTGATCCAGCTGATGTCACAGCCATATGAGCTTCAAGGCTTGATAGGATGCATTGGGAGAGGCTGCCCAGGGAGGTGGTGGAGCGGTGTTCCAGCTGTCTTTCGCTCCTGTCCCACTGGCTGAAGGAGCAGGATGGATTCTTCGTGGAGTCCCGCTCCGGAGATGTTTAAAGCCAGGCAGATGAGGTGCTCAGGGATCTCGTTTAGTAGCAGACAGGTATGTTTGGATTTGATGATCTCA
Source organism: Phaenicophaeus curvirostris (assembly GCF_032191515.1). Lineage (NCBI taxonomy): Eukaryota > Metazoa > Chordata > Aves > Cuculiformes > Cuculidae > Phaenicophaeus > Phaenicophaeus curvirostris. The sequence continues at coordinate 124,824,150 of NC_091393.1, read as the reverse complement.
AAGGTCTTTTCCAATCAAGCAGTTCTATGGTTCTATGAAACCGTGGCTAGGGAGACGAGATTTTTAAGCAGCATGCCATAGCTTGATTATTGACATCAAAGAAGATCAGGAGATCTTCTTTTTTCAGTACAAAAAAAAAAAGCTGCCAATAACATTATCTGGAGCGCTGGGGAGGGAGGAGCCGGTTTCCACGGTCCGTAAGCACCAACAGATCCGTGGCAAATGTTTTCCCTCAGCTGGCTGTTGGCTAGCAACATCCTTGAAAAATGCAGTGTGGTTTTGTCTCCTTCATATAAAGGACTGCACTTTCCATTACTGTAAATTAAACATCACCATTTTCTGTGATCACTGGTTTGAAGAAAAATTACTGATTTTTTTCTTCCTCTCACTTCTTTTTCTTTTTTTTTTGATAAATCCTTTCTTTTTCCACAGTGCATGTCTCATTTTTAATCCAGATGCTGCTTAATCTGTTAAAATTGCCCTTAGGAGAATCTGATACATCAGTGAACACCCACTAAAGGACCATCACCCTTTTACCAGGCGCCTTTCTGAAGCGTGCGGCATGACAGAGCTCCATGAAGCGGTGGCTTTGGGGGACTACGACCTGGTGGAAGAGATTTTGAGAACAGGGCGCTGTGACCCCAATCACAAGGATGTCGACTGGCATGACAGGACCCCGCTGCACTGGGCTGCTGCAAAAGGTAAGGGCACCCCGTGCTCTGTCACAGCAGTGGTAGTGTCGTAAAAGGTGATGCTGATTGTAATTATGTCTTGCTAGGAAAGCAATTAATGCTGGTGATAGTCACAGCTCATACCCGATCCTTTTGTCCTTAATCATAGAATTGTAGAATCATGGAATGGTTTGAGTTGGAATGGACCTTAAAGCCCACCCAGTCCCACCCCTGCCATGGGCAGGGACACCTCCCACTGGATCAGGGGCTCCAAGCCCCATCCAACCTGGCCTTGAACCCCTCCAGGGATGGGGCAGCCACAGCTTCCCTGGGCAACCTGGGTCAGGGCCTCCCCACCCTCAGCGTGAAGAAATTCCTCCTTATGTTTAGTCTGACTCTGCCCCTCTCCAGTTTATACCCATTGCCCCTCATCCTATCACTACAACCATTTGTAAAAGACAAAGAGAAAAATACCAATTTAAATCAGAATTTGCCTGCAAGATAATTGATGTATTTACCTTCAAAGTGATTTTTTAGCATTTCTTCTGTCATGAAAATTTACATGATATGTACATTTAGTGTGTTTGCTTGGCCCCCACGTTACTTTTCTAAGAGGTGGCTTCATGCAGTGCAGATGAATCGTTTCTCATGTGCACCTGCACAAATTAGGAGGAGGTCAAACCCACTGTGTTTATACCAGGTGTTTACCAAACCCAAGGGAACAAGATAATTACAGTGTGGTTTACATTCATAGAATTCATAGAATGGTTTGGGTTGGAAGGGCCCTCAAAGAACATCCAGTTCCACCTCCTGCCATGGGCAGGGACACCTCCCTCTGGATCAGGGGCTCCAAGCCCCATCCAGCCTGGCCTTGAACCCCTCCAGGGATGCACATGCAGGACTTCTCTGGGAATTTCCCTCCCTTTATCCCACCAGACTGAATGAAGAACGCAGGACTTGAGTTATTTGCAGCTCCCGTTTGGTCCTTCACCATCAGAAATGTCTGTTAAAGTCAAATATCCCTTTGCAGCCCAGAAAATTAATGCAACAATATACAGTGCGTAACTGTACACAGTGTAAACAGGGAAACTGGACCTGTTCTCCTTTGTGGTAGAGCCCTTGCTACACATTGAGGTGTCACAACATCACATCTGTCTTTGCTCAGAAATCAAACATGTGATTTGCTGGTTTACACTTGACACCGTGTTTTACTTTTGCCCTGATGGATTAATACTCAGGCAGCAGTAAATGAAACTGAGGTGTTAAGAAAATGATAATGAGAGACTTGTATGGCCTAGGTGCCATTGGGAGCGCTCTGGCTCACTCAATTGCACTGTGAAGTGGGGTAGAAATAGCTTTTTTTGCTTCTTTAAACAATTCCACATGCTAGAAAAGTATGGAAGTGAATGAAAACAAAAAATCCATTGTTTCAGCAAAGCTGATCACAGGTTTTCCATTTTTTTATGCTTAAATTTTATTTTATATTGAATTATAAACCAAAATAAAACAGCTAAGTAGTCAATAAGCAATTAGTCAATGATTAATTGAGATGTACTGTTTAGAAATCAGTAGAAAGCTTTTTGATGTTGTTTTTGTTGGAAAATGCTTCTAGAAGCAGTCTAATTCAGAAAAAAATCTGTGTTTTCTAATGAGTATCATTTATTTGATAAAACAAATGACCAGGTCATGGGTAAAATCCATCATTACACGACTGAGGGAGTTATGCTCAGCCGTGTGTCACCGTCTTCTGCATCCTGAAGGTACAAAGTCTAATGCAGGTGCATTTTCTCTCCCTGTTTTGCTGCCCAACGCAAGGGCAATCAGAGCTGGTGAAGCTCCTCGTGGATCATGGTGCCCGGCACTGCCTGCGGAGCGATGTGGGCTGGACCCCGGCTCACTTTGCTGCCGAGTCGGGGAGACTGGGGGTGCTTCGGACCCTTCATTCCCTGCACGCTGCCATGGACGCCACCGACCTCTTTGGCGACACTCCCAAGAGGCTTGCGGAGATCTACGGTCACCAAGACTGCACCAGGTTCTTAGAAACGTGAGTATAGAATTATAGAATCATAGAATCATAGAATCAACAGGTTGGAAGAGACCCACCGGATCATCGAGTCCAACCATTCCCATCAATCACTAAACCATGTTCCTCAGCACCTCGTCCACCCGTGCCTTAAACACCTCCAGGAAAAGTGACTCAACCTCCTCCCTGGGCAGCCTCTGCCAGTGCCCAGTGACCCTTTCTGTGAAAATTTTTTTCCTAATGTTCAGCCTGAACCTCCCCTGGTGGAGCTTGAGGCCGTTCCCTCTCGTCCAGTCCCCTGTCACTTGAGTAGCGGTGGCTGGTCCCGCTGCAGCGGCCGATAAGGCTCCAGCAATGAAAATGAAGTTGACTGATTGCTATATGAAGAACCAGAACAAATAGGAATGTGTTACTTATCTTTCCACCTAAAGCCCATTAATGCCGTCAAGCACGAGTAGTAGAGAAGCAAATATGGGTCTTTGTCACGGAGAAGCCTTTGGGAAGACATTCTTCATTTATTCCACTGCCTGCTGTGGTTTGCCTTGATAGGTTTTCAAAATTGTTACCACATCGTGTTGTTTTTATAGAGATATCACAGAGCCGTTATTAAGCAATGGAAATGAAAGCAAGAACTAACGAGCATTAACCCTTTAGGGTTTAGCATGGATTCTTCTATAGACACATACCCAACTCAAAGGCTCCAGCTTGCAAATTCAACAAAAGAGCTGCCAGGTTCAAAATCAGGCCTGGTGGCTTGGCAAATGTCTGAGATGGCCAGTCCCTACCAAATACCACCTCTCATTTATCCACATAAACCTTTCTGTAGGTCCCGTTGTCCTTTTGCTGTACTCCTACAGCTTGTTGGTTCCTGCTGAAATGCTCCATGGCCACCTTTAATCTTGACATCACATCGGTGTCCTTCCATAGGGAGAGACACCCAAAGTGTGCAAAATCCCCCTGTACAGAGCCCAGAAGACTTTCTAGGGGAGCCGTATGTTCCTGTTTCTAAGCTCTGGCTGTTGTGGGAGCTGGTGGGATTTCTCTTGCTCACCCCACATCCAGGACACTTCACAGCTAAGGCCTGCCTGTTTGTGGAGCTAAGGAGCGACACAGAAGAATCAACTCTTATTGCCCTTAGACCTTCAGTATAAAGACATTTAAACACCAAGCAGTTGATACCTAAGCTTTGCCAATTAACCCTAGCTGGGATAAACTCAGGTTTGCCAGTTCTGTGAGAATGGATTACTTTCTTCCAGAGGAAGGTTTTCTCTTTATATTCTTCTCAGTTCTTGGCTTGCTTGGTTTCTGTATCAGAACAGGTAAATATTGTCTTGCTGAGAGAGTGAAAGGCTTGGTGCCATCAATTAATCATTTATAGTAATCGCTTACCTATTCAATGCTGTTGGTTTTGCACTAAATCCTGCTTATCGAGTCCTGCCAAGTCTGTAGCATTCACGGTGTTCCTGGCTGTGCAGCAGAGGTGACGCAGGGGTGAGGGAATCACCTGGGTGATGCCAACAGGCTATGCTTGGAGGCACAGCTTGGAGATGACTGATAGGATGATTGACAAGATAATTAACACCCCAGTCTGAGCCATGTAGGCAACAGCCTAGGGCAACTCATGTGGCTGGTGGAGGGTTTTCTGAGGTGAATGACTAATTCAAGGTGGAAAACTTGTCTTTCAGAGCCACATGCTTGCCTGACTCAGCCTGCAACTATGTGGCTCAGCTAGGAGCAGCCTGGGATGACTTAATCACCAGGAAGATGCCTTCAATTCCCATGCCTTGGTGAGACCGCTCCTCGAATCCTGTGTTCAGTTCTGGCCCCTCACCACAAGAAGGATGTTGAGGCTCTGGAGCGAGTCCAGAGAAGAGCAACAAAGCTGGTGAGGGGGCTGGAGAACAGGCCTTATGAGGAACGGCTGAGAGAGCTGGGGGTGTTTAGCCTGGAGAAGAGGAGGCTGAGGGGAGACCTCATTGCTCTCTACAACTCCCTGAAAGGAGGTTGTGGAGAGGAGGGAGCTGGGCTCTTCTCCCAAGTGACAGGGGACAGGACGAGAGGGAATGGCCTCAAGCTCCGCCAGGGGAGGTTCAGGCTGGACATTAGGAAAAAATTTTTCATGGAAAGAGTCATTGGTCCCTGGCAGAGGCTGCCCAGGGAGGGGGTTGAGTCACCTTCCCTGGAGGGGTTTAAGGAACGGGTGGATGAGGTGCTGAGGGACATGGTTTAGTGATTGATGGGAATGGTTGGACTCGATGATCCTGTGGGTCTCTTCCAACCTGGTGATTCTATGATTCTATGATTTTATAAGATTTGTGAAGCCTCTATCATCACCTCATTACAATAACACAACCTGTGGGCAGCCAAGAGTTCATCACCAGAGCTCAGGAACCATTCTTTTCCAGCCCAACCATTATAATTTACAGCCACACTGGACTCCTTTTCCTTACAATCATAAAATAGTTTACGTTGGAAGGAACCTTAAAGATCACCCAGTTCCACCCCCTGTCATGGGCAGGGACACCTCCCAGTGGACCAGGCTGCTCAGAGCCCCATCCAACCTGGCCTTGAACACCTACTTCATGAGACCCTTCATGAAATAGCTTCACCTCCTCCTGTCAGCAAACCTAGAATTAACTAGGAGGAATAGCTGGCATTTGTAGTATAACCACGATTACCTTCTGGTCATTCAGAGGGTCCCAGAGGGAATGTCTGTGATCAGGCAGCTCAGTGGCTCTGGAAGGAGCTGGGCAGTATTGACGTTCGCTGCAGACAGAAAGGGAAGCATGTAACGGGATAGGTGTGCCCTCTGCCCACAGTGCTTGTGGCCTTGGTATGTAAATATGAGGAGTATTTTGTTACAGAGCAACACTATCAATTTTGAATATTTTCCTGTCATGCAAAAATAGAGAAAAGCCGGGTTTTAAAAGAACAATCTGAGGGGTTGTGCCAGAAGCAGGTCTGACAGACCCAAATCCTTCTTAAACCTCAGTTCAGCTCCCTCTGGCACCACCATGGTCCTTGCATGCTCTTTCTGACCCCAGGTACACCTGCCTGCCTGGGCTGAGTGACCTCTCTGTGCTGGGGACTGTTTGCATTGGCGTGGAAATATCACATCCATCGGCATGCAAATATTCTTAACATGGAAATATTAGGAATATTCTGCTACACAGTAACCGTACCGCTCGTCAGAGTTTGCATGGACGTGCAAAGAATGGGAAGCAGCCTTCAAAACCAGCTGCTTCCGAGTAACAAACATTTAATTTACATCAGATTTTTTTACATGAGAAGAGCTTTACCCTGGATGCTGTGAGAGCTGCTGAGAGTGGCATTGAGGTGACACAGAGATGAGCTCCTGCTGCCAGCCTCTCCATAAAGTGCCAGGCACTAAAACTGCTCCAGAGGTTCCTGCTATTTAAGCCCAGGGCATATACACATCTGTTTATTCACACACATATATATGCATATATATATACATATGTTTGTGTGCATTGTGCTCATGGCAGGGGGTGGAACTGGATGGGCTTTAAGGTCTCTTTGAAATCATGGAGATGATAGCTTGAAAAACAGAGCTAAAAACCCAGCAACAAGAGGAGAGCTGTGAATGGTTTGCATATGGAGATACTGGGAAAGCTGAACCTTTTACAGTAACGGTTTCCCATGCAAAATTTGAACCTCTGCAGCACAGCTTTATTTCTATGACATTGCTTAATTGAAATTAGTGCTTGAAACAGAAATGGAGATGAATTGTCAAGTTCAGTTTTGGATTTGAATTTAAAGTTTAGCAAAATTTCAGGGCTGAATTGGATGCAGATAAGATAATTTCAGAGTTTAAAAGGTTGTCTATAAAAAATAACTGTGTACAAATCCTCCTAAATTCCAGTCATCTTCAGATCTGATTTTCTGGGTGCTTTTTATGGTTAAAATTTTGATTCTAATGGTACAAGACTCAACGTAGATGCTTACCAGAATTTTCCCACTTCAGCCCAGCCGTCAATGAGTACCTGGTCACTTGGGGTGATGAATGTTGGTGGATTTGGGATGAGCCTTAGTGTTTTCTCATACATTGCTGGCAAGTGTTTTGACCATAAGAATACACGATCCCCTCGTCCTGTCGATGAATGGTGGTGTGACTGTGCCGGGCTCAGTATCTGAAGATGCACTCTTGCTTTCTTCCCTAGAGCAGAGGTGGAGAGCAGAAACTATCGCAAGACAGCTGCAATGAAAGGAATCCCCTTAGACCAGAGAGATGAAGACTGGGAAATCAAGAAAGAAGAGCTGGAGAGAAACCCACCATATTCTTGGGGGAACTACATATCCTCTGCTCCGAAAAATCAAAAACACTCAGGGAAATAATATTTTTTTCCTGTCTATTTGATGCCACTGACATCTCACAATGTAGAGCAAAGACACTGGCAGATCTCAGATACATCTCCAGGGGGAAATGTGGCTTGACAGGAGAAGCAGATGGCCATAAGAACACGTCTTTGTGACACGCTATACGTACTGTCATTAACAGGGAACAGGTAGAAGTGCTTCCATCTGTCTGTGTGTCTGCATGAATCGCATTGCCAATAGCAGAAAACTGCTGGAGGTGTTTAAAAGCGCTGATACTCTAAGTCACCGGAATGTATAGATTTACAGAAATGACAGCAATGACACATATTTTCTGAAAGGGAATTAGTTTTGCTTCTAAGTGATTAATAAATGTATCTGGGACTGTGGTTCTGGTGTCTCTGGGATGTCTGTGGCTTTTGGTTGTTTTCTTCTGGTCCGATGTCAAGCAGGAGACACTACAGGGGCTTATAGCCTCTAGGGTTGTCTCTCTTTTCTTTGGGAGAAGGGTGTAGTTGCTTCTTCTGGCTGAACCGGAGATGTTGATGTTGATCTTCTACTGAACACGTGGGTCTAACAGCCTGTGTCTGCCATTCTTGGCCCAGCAGAGGGGAAAACACTCCCTTGTTCCTGCTTTGGCTCGGTGACTGCCAAGATAGCTTGAGCCCTGTCTTATTTTTAGCAGTGCCCTCAGACATTTTTCTGTCTCTGCTCATAGGAATGCTGTGGAACTGGTTCTGGGTTTATCCCTCTGCTATTGATGATGACGAAAGCATTTTGAATTGTTTCACTTCCCAATTACAAAAGATTTGTGTTTTCCAAGCAGTTTTCCATACCATACCAGCTCTGGGCAGCCCTTTGTATTGACTTCTGACAGCTTTTACGTGTCTACTTCCCCTCTCCTTATGTGTCTTCCTCCCTTTCCCCTCTGCTTCCACTCTGCTACCCACATCTGGTCCTTCTGGGATGCCTCGGTTGCCTGTGCCCTTTGCCCACAGGCACAACACTCCGGCATTGCAATCACAACCAACAACTCTCTGATCCATCTCCCCCTTCGAGGGACCCAGGGGTTAATGCAGATGTCTGCACAGAGACATCTAATGCCACTTGAGAGGCTCTTGAATACCGAGGCTGATCTCCAGAAGATCCTGTACTGTAGATCCCAACCCCGTGCAGATGTCTCAGATAACTTGGGACTTCTCACATGACTCGAGAAGGCTCTGTTTGGTCAAATTCCAGCTTTGCCTTTCGTCATTTGCATTTTCCAAGCCATATGAAACATCAGCTCCATCCACAGCTGTCCTGGCTGATGAACTAGTGAGAGTTCAAGTGGGGACACATGCGGGACAGAGAATGAGAGTGCAAGTGGGACAGAGTCTGCGTTCCTGTGCTAATAAACTAAACAGACCGACATCTAGGCCTGGGGCAGCTGGTGGGGTGTCCTGAGGCTGAGGAACATCTTCCCCAGGGCTGGGCACACCACTGCCTCTCTCCAGAGGGAAACTTTAGCGAACGGGCTCTGCACTGTGGTCGTGGTGCTTTAGAACCAGTGCCAGCTGGATGGAGCTGGTGCCTGGGGTGATGCTATGTTGGCATTATGTTGATGGGGGTTTCATGGTGATGGAAGAAAGTATGTTTGGTGTGGCTTGCTGGGCTGCTTTCTTAGTGTGAGAACATCTGCAAGAGGCTGGTTTTGCTTGCTGAGCCTTGGGGCATGTGAACATTTCAGGAGTGAAGTTGCGCAAGGCGTGGGGAGCACAGAGGATTTTCTATGGTCTTTTTGCAGCAGAGAGAAAGCCTGATGGCCTCCTATAGAGTGAATCCATGGTCGGCAGAGCTGATGCTACAGCAGACATGCTGGGAAAGTGAGCAAAGGGAAGGCGAAGGTAGCATCTGTGGTGTGAAGATGCCAGGAGGAGGAAGTGCAGGAAGTCTGTGGGAGCAAGAGAGGGGCAGGGGTGTGCTGAACCCCTTCATGGGCTGCCAGGAGGAGAAACCCTCTAAAGAGTCAGAGGCAGAGCTCAGCCCTGCTCCTGCCAGCTCACCAAGGGCCCTTTCACCCACAGCAAAACCATTTCTTGGTAACTGTATCTGCTATATTGGGGGAACAGAGTCTCAGAAGTTTTCTGCCTGTAGGAATACGTTAAAGACTGTTAGAAAAATTGAAGCACAATGGTTGCTTATTGAATTAATCCAGGTGTCAGCATGCTTTGTCCATGCTGAAGCTATGTCAGGTCTGGATAATCTGGTGTGCTGGGATGACCTTGGCCAGCTGCTGCACCCCACCCAGCCTCTCCTTCACCCTCCCCCCTAAACAGCACAGGGGTGGAAAATAAGATGGAAACACTCATGGGCTGAGAAGAAGACAGGAAGAAACCTCAGCAATTACTGTCATGGGCAAAACAGACATCACTTGGGGAAAATCAGTCAAATTAATTTATTGTCAGTTGAAAATACAGCAGGATGGTGGGAGAAAAAACATTTCCTGTCTACCTCCCCTTTTTCCCAGGCTCAAGTTCCCTCCTTTGTTCCACACTCCTCTACATCCACCCCTTGAGCAGTGCAGGGGGATGGGGAATGTAACATACAGTTTGTCCATTGTCTCTAACTCTCCTTTCGTGTAACAATTCCACCCGTTTCAGTGTGGGATCCATCCCACGGCAAACAATCCTTCAGGAGAAGCCTGCTCCGGCATAGTGTCTCCATGGGCTACTGTCCTTCAGATCCTGTCCAGCTGCCCTGGTGTGGGGTCCTCTACAGGCTGCAGTGAGAATGTCTGCTCCACCAGGGTCCTCCATGGGCTGCAGGTGAATCCATGATCCTGCACCTGGAACAACTTCTCTTCTTTCACTGGTAAGTTTGTTGCAGGACTGTTTCTCACAAGCTTCATCCCTCCCCACTGCCCAGCAGCAATTGTTTGGCCCTTTCTTCAACATCTTTTCCCAGAGGAACCACCAACATCACTGCTGGGCTGAGTTGGCTCTTGCACCCAGGAGGGGAAATGATGTTTTGCAGAGAAGTGGGGAGAGGGAGGACTTGTAAGGCTGGGTGGGAAGTGGGGTCTCACCCCGAGTTGTCCACCCAAGGCCATTTCTGCATTACTGGTTATAAGTCAGTGACCAACTCTGGTGAACGAGAGACAGATTCCCACCTGAATGATGAACCGGAGCGAGTTGGGGATGCAGGGAATGATATTGCAGAGTCCACGACCACAGCAGAAACAAATGTAAACCCAACCAGAAACAACCATCCTCTTTAGCAAAGTGATTTTGCTATTCCCTCTTTCCAGCAAGCCCCTGTACCAGGGCTGAATTACTTTGTTATTGTCTACAATATAACTCAAAGAATTATCTAAATCAGGTGATAATAATAAAATGGATTAAAAGAACAAAAGGATTGTAATGAAAATTACTCAACTAACTTTGTGAAGACTGAGCAATAGTGTCATCTCTGCTGGCTGGAAAGTTGCATTAGATATTAGATATTAGATATTGCCAGAAATTTATAGTAAAATAGAAATATTTTTAATGGTCTCCAGCATTTCTTAGAGCTCCTACCCACTAGAAACCTTGCACTTCAACCAGAGCACAGACCTTAGCAGTGTTTTTTTCAAATTGGGATTGCTGAAAATCAGAACAAGGGAATGAACAACTGGAAAAGCATTCAGAAATATTACAAGAAGTAACCATGTAGTGTTGTATTTCTTTGTGGTATATACCAATGACAAGACCAAAGCTGTGAAGTTAATGCTGTAAAGGAAGAAGAAAGACAGAATAGATTTTATGGCTTTGATATGGGCGTCCACGCTGACGTTCCTCACTGAGTTCTCCTGCATCCTGCGTTTGTGTCTCCAGAGAGAAAAGAGGAGGAGAAGGGCAGAGAAGATGACTGCCAGGAACGTAGTGGCAAATCCAAAGCCACTGAGAAAAAACAAAGGGAAGAAATATGTATCCACATTGAAACCCTGTTTCCAGAATTTCTCTAGGCTGGTACCGTTGTGGTAGTTACATGGAGCTTCACGAGCGATCTTGTAGGCAAACATGGAGATGATCAGGGATAAAAGCACCGAGCCCATCAACATCCATGGCACCATCTGGTCAATTTTGGCTTTCAGGAAGGTGAAGAAGCTGTGCTGGATGTTTGCAATTTTTATACAATAAAAAACGGAAAGACAGCAAGAAACCCACAAGTTTGTAAAAAGTAAAAAAGTTTGAATAGCATTAGAGAGTGGCGATATATGTTGAACAGCAAAGACCCAAGGATAAAATACAGAAGTAAAGTAGTGTAGCCACACAAAGAATAAATACAAAAACCTGGAGCATCCCAGAAACAGCAAGATCTTCTCATTAGAGTTAAGGCATTTCTTCTTCAGCAAAGCAATGACAAGCACGGAAAAAATGAAAGCATTTATCCACAGGCCAGCAAATGCCTGCAAGGAGAGGATGACCACAGACACAGCTCTGTATGAAGTGACATTGAATTTAGCTTGAGAGGAACACGCTTCCATCCTCCAAGATGGGTAGCGGCGCTGTGCCAGAGGAGTCGGCTGTCGCCCCAAGGCTTGATGCAGGTTGGCAGCTGCTGTTCCTGAATGTCACGTATGGAAACGGGAGCTTTATAGAGGTGCTGGTGGGGGGATGTTGGAGCTGGTCCTGCTGCGAGCAGGGCAGGGGCAGGAATGCAAATGTGCTGGGTATTCTCTTACATCAGTGTCAGCGTTCAAGATTTGCCTTTCAGGCGAGCGGAGCCGTGTTGGGAGCCACAACCAAAGCAGATGTTTTTCTGCAGTGGGCAGTGCTGTGATTCAGTGCGTGTCCTCTGTCTGGTCGCTGTCAGCAGTCATGCTCTGGCTTCTCCTGTCCCATCCTCATTTCCTTGGATGCTTGTGCAGAGGGGTGAGCTCAGCAAAGCAGGGTCAGGGCAGCCACGGTCCTCTGTCCCTGATGACCAGGAGGTGCAAAAACCAACTGGGGTGTTGGAACCTGGAGGTCATTTTTGTCCTTGGAGGGCACTGAAATCCATGGTAGTTTTCCCTGTGGTAATGCCTGAATTTTAAGGGAATGTCCACACTTGGAGGTGGGGGAGGGTTGAGGAATATGCTAAAGAATAAAGGGACTTTCTTTCAAATTGGGGCATCTAGAAGAAAAAGGCAAACAACACGAGTCCCTGCACCAGGGTTCAGAACTCATCTGCTGGCGATGTGAGGAGTTTGAGGGACAGGACCAAGCTGGGTTCCCTCCAGAATGAAATCCCCTAAGACTTCCATAGGACTTTGACTCCTGAAAACTCTAGGTTCTGAAGGGACGAGGTGTGTTAAGCTCTGTAGGGCATGGGCTGGCTACAGAGCTGGGTTTGTACAGGGCCTTGCACGTTGGACCTTGCACACCGGGAGCAGAATCTTGGCCCATCCTGCAGTGGAAACAGGGGAATTCAAGTCACAACAAATAGCTGTTTTGCTGCAAGTAGTAAATCAACATATTTTTTTCTGTTCAGGTGACACCTTTGTGTTTTGAGGGATATGACTGCAAGTGCTGCCCTTTAATATTCTTATCATAGGATCCCATTTGCATTCTTAGGCGAAGACCCTCGCTATAGCTCAAATAGGTTCAAATGTTTCTACAGAAGGCCTGGAGTTGATCTCCGCAACAAAATATGGTACTTAGCATGTGTTCTGTAAAATCTTCACTAATATTCTTTTGGCTTTAAGTAAAAGCTCTAGTGAGACCTTCACCACCTTTTGGCACATCCAGACCCTGGTGGGAGGTGAGAAAACCCTCTGGGCCTGAGCTGCTGAAAGAAATGAACAATTCGTGTTACGCCTTGTCCATGCAGAAACGATCCCAGGTTTGGATAATCTGGTGTGGTGTCCCTGGCCAGCTGCCACTCACCCACCTGCTCCTTCACCCTGCCTCCTCAACAGCACAGGGGTGGAAAATAAGAGTGAAAATCTCAGGGGTCAACAGAAAGGCAGGGAGAAGCCTCACTGATTACTGTCAGAGGCGAAACGGACACAAACGTGCGGAAAATCAATTTATTTTTATTGTCAGTGGAAAACACACTAGGATGGTGAGAAATAACGACTAAATAAGACCCTTTCTGTCCACCTCTCCTTCTTCCCAGGCTCATCTTCTCTCCTTCACACCCAACTCCTCTACATCCATCCCCTGAGCAGTGCAAGGGCATGGGGAGTGGAACATAGGATCAGGTCATTGTCTCTGTCTCTCCGTCCTGTTCAGACATTCCCCTGTTCCAGTGTGGGATCCCACCCATGGGAAACAATCCTTCAGGAGAAGCCTGCTCCAGTGTGGTGTCTTCATGAAGTACTGTCCTTCAGGTCCTGTCCAGCTGCTCTGGTGTGGGGTCCTCTACAGGCTGCAGTGAGGATGTCTGCTCCACCAAGGTCTTCTGCTTTGGTTACAATTCTTTTCCTGTGCCAGCACCTGGAACATCTCCTCCTCTTCCTTCTCCAACCCTGTTTGTTGCAGGACTGTTTCTCACAAGCTTCATCTCTCCCCACTGCCCAGCAGCAATTGTTTGGCCCTTTCTTCAACATCTTTTCCCAGAGAAACCACCAACATCACTGCTGGGCTGAGTTGGCTCTTGCACCCAGGAGGGGAAATGATGTTTTGCAGAGAAGTGGGGAGAGGGAGGACTTGTAAGGCTGGGTGGGAAGTGGGGTCTCACCCCGAGTTGTCCACCCGAGGCCATTTCTGCATTGCTGGTTATAAGTCAGTGACCACCTCTGGTGATTCCCACCTGAACGATGAACCAGAGCGAGTTGGGGATACAGGGAATGATATTGCAGAGTCCACGACCACGGCAGAAACAAATGTAAACGCAACCAGAAACAACCACCTTGTTTAGCAAAGTGGTTTTGATCAGCAAAATCCAAAGCAGTTTGTGAATGTCTGGAGAATCGCTATTCCTCTTTTGCAGTGAGCCCATGAAACGTATCTGAATTACTTTATCATGGACAGAAACTTAACTCTAAGTATTCACTTAGTGACATGATTACACTAGTTTCTTCAATTGATAATAATTTGGTTCAAAGATTTTTAATGAAGTTTTTTTAACTTAGATGGTGAACATCGTTTATCATATCTACTGACTGGAGAGTTGCATTAGAGATTAATTTATTGGTGTTGTATAATAAAGCGTAAACATTTTTTATGATCTTCAGTTCCTACCTCCTGCTAACCTTACACTTCACCCAGAGCAGAATCTTAGCAGTGTCTTCTCCAGTTTGGGGTTGCTGAATATCAAAACAAGAGAATGAACAACTGGAAAAGCGTACTGAAATACTAAAATCAGTAACATCAAAGGGTTCAACTTCTTTGAGACATAAATCACTGACAAGACCAAACTTGTACAGTTAATGCTGTAAAGGAAGAAGAAAGACAGAATAGATTTCATGGCTTTGATATGGGCGTCCACGCTGATGTTCCTCACTGAGTTTGCCTGCATTCTGCATTTGTGTCTCCAGAGAGAAAAGAGGAGGAGAAGGGCAGAGAAACTGACTGCCAGGAACGCAGTGGAAAATCCAAAGCCAATGAGTAAAAAAATAGGGAAATGTTTGTCATCCATTTTGACTCTTATTTTCCAGAAATAGCCTATGCTAGTAGCATTGAGGTTCTCACAGAGCAGTTCACCAGTGATCTTGTAGGACATGATGGAGATGATCAGGGATCACTGATCCCTGAAAAGCACTGAGCCCATCAACATCCATGGTACGATCCTGTCAATTTTGGCTTTCAGGAAGGTGAAGAAGCTGTGCTGGAAGTTTGCAATTTTTATACAATAAAACCCAGAAAGACAGGAGGAAACCCACAAGTTGGAAGAATTTAAAAAACTATGAATAGCATTAGAGAGCTGGGGCACGGGGCGAGCATAGTAGAGCCAAGGATGGAGTGTTAAAATAAAGAAGCGTACCCATACATAGCAGAAATAGCAAAACCTGGAGCATCCCAGAAACAACAAGATCTTCTCATTAGAGTTAATGCTCTTTTTTTTCACCAAAGCAATGACAAGCACAGAAACAATGAAAGCGTTTATCCACAGGCCAGCAAATGCCTGAAGGGAGACGATGACCAGACCAATGACATCGTATGAAGTGGCATTAGATTTGTCTTGAGAGTAACAGGCTTCCATCCTCCAAGGTGGGTAGCGGCGCTGCACCAGAGGAGTCGGCTGTCGCCCCAAGGCTTGGCGCAGGTTGGCAGCTGCTGTTCCTGAATGTCACGTATGGAAATGGGAGCTTTATAGAGGTGCTGGTGGGGGGATGTTGGAGCTGGTCCTGCTGCGAGCAGGGCAGGGGCAGGAATGCAAATGTGCTGGGTATTCTCTTACATCAGTGCCAGCGTTCAAGATTTGCCTTTCAGGTGAGCGGAGCCGTGTTGGGAGCCACAACCAAAGCAGATGTTTGTCTGCAGTGGGCAGTGCTGTGATTCAGTGTGTGTCCTCTGTCTGGTCGCTGTCAGCAGTCATGCTCTGGCTTCTCCTGTCCCATCCTCATTTCTTGGATGCTTGTGCAGAGGGGTGAGCTCAGCAGAGCAGGGTCAGGGCAGCCACGGTCCTCTGTCCCTGACGACCAGGAGCTGCAAATCCAACTGGGGTGGGCCTTAGAGATCACTTAGCTCAAACCCTCCTGCCATATGCAAGGACACCTCCCACTGGCCTGGCTGTTCCAAGCCCCATCCAACCTGTACTTGAACCCCTCCAGGGATGGGGCAGCCACAGCTTCCCTGGGCAACCTGGGCCAGGGCCTCACTACTCTCATAGTGAAAAAATTCTTCCTTATGTCTTGCTTAGATTTCTCCCTCTTCAGTTTATACCCATTGCCTCTAGTCCTGTCACCACAAGCCTTTGTAAACAGTCTCTCCCCAGCTTTCCTGTAGCCCCTCCAGGTACTGAGAGGTTGCTATAAAATCTCTTCAGAGCCTTCTCCAGGCTGAGCAACCCCAACTCTCTCTGCCTGTCCTTGTATGGGAGGTGCTCCAGCCCTCGAATCATCTTTCTAGCCTTCCTCTGGACCTGTTCCAACAGCTCCATCTCCTTCTTATGTTGAGAATTCCAGAAGTGGACACAGCACTCCAAATAATGTGTCACAAGACAGCAACAGAGAGACAGAATCCCCTCCCTCACCCTGCTGGCCACACTTCTTGTGACGCAGGCCAGGATCCCATTGGCCTTCTTGGCTGTGAGCGCACGCTGCTGGCTCAGGTCAAGCTCCTCATCAATCAGCACCCCAAGTCCTTCTCTGCAGGGCCTCTGTCAATCATATCATCCCCCAGCCTGTACTGAAGCTTGGAATTGCCCCGACCCAGGTGTAGGACCTTGCACTGGGCCTTGTGGAAGTGTCATCCGAGGTGCTGGAGTCTGGAGTCCATTTTTGTCCTTGGAGGCCTCTGAGATCCGTGGTAGCTTTCCCTGTGGTAAAGCCTGAGTGGCAAGTGAATGGCTACGTGGAAGGGGGAAGGCGCTGATGAATAAAAGGGACTTTCTTTTAAACTGAGGCCTGTAGAGATAAAAAGGCAAACAGCGTGTGTCCCTGCACCAAGATTCAGAACTCATCTGCCAGCGATGTGAGGAGTTTGAGGGTTCCCGCCACAATGAAATCCCCTCAAGATTCCAAAGGACTTTGACTCCTGAAAAATTTGGTTTACAAAGGGATGAGGTGTGTTAAGCTCTGCAGGACATGGGCTGGCTACAGAGCTGGGTTTGTACAGGGCCTTGCAGGCTGGACCTTGCACACTGGGAGCAGAATCGTGGCCGATCATGTGGTGGAAGCAGGAGAATTTAAAGCACAACAAACACCTGTGTCACTTCAAGTAGTAAACCAACATCATTGGGGAGGTTTAGGCTGGACATTAGGAAAAAATTTTTCACAGAAAGGATCATTGGGCACTGTCAGAGGCTGCCCAGGGAGGTGGTTGAGTCACCTTCCCTGGAGGGGTTTAAGGGACGAGTGGACGAGGTGCTGAGGGACATGGGTTAGCGTTTGACAGGAATGGTTGGACTCGATGATCCTGTGGGTCTCTTCCAACCTGGTTATTCTACGATTCTATGATTCTATGATTTCTCTCTTTAGATGACACCCTTCTTTTCTGTTTTGGGAGACAGAAACGCAAGCACTGCTTAATGAATATTTTTACCCCATGCTCCTATTGCTCTTTTTATGGACTTTGCTGCAGCTTTAGCAGGTTGAAATGTTTCTATAGAAGGTCTGAAGCTCGTCTTTACAACAACATGTGGTACCTTTTATGTGTTGCTGTAAAATCTTTTCTAGTATTCTGATGGCTTTAAGTAAAAGCTCTAGTGAGATCACCACCACCTTTTGCTTTTAATATTGCCTAGAGAACAGCTTGGTGGGCTGCCAGGGGCAGGAACCCTGCACTCAGAGGCAGAGCTCAGCCCTGCTCCTGCCAGCTCACCAGGGGCCCTTTCTCCCAAAGCAAAACAGTTTTGATGACTGTGTCTGCTTTATTGGGGGAATGGAAGCTTGGAGAAGCTTTCTGCCAGTAGAAATATGTGAAAGGCTGTTCTCAGAAATTCAGCAGAGAGAAAGCTCAGCTGCTTCTTATTGAGTGATTCCCTGTTCGGCAGGGCTGATGCTTCATCTGAGCTGAATCCCTGGAGAGTAGTGTGGGTATGTAGGATTTCTGCAGAGCTTCAGCAGGGCTCTGGGTTCTGGCAAAAGCACTGCTGCTGGGGAAGGGTTTGAAACTAAACAAGAAACAAAACCTGCTGAGATACAGGAAAAGTGCACATCTGGGACTTGGCATGAGGTGAGACATCCCTCTAGGCCTGAGCTGGTGAAAGAAATGAACACTTCACGTTCTTTGTCCATGCTGGAACTATGTCAGGTCTGGATAATCTGGTGTGGTGGGATGACCTTGGCCAGATGCTGCACCCCCACCCAGCTGCTCCTTCACCCTCCCCCGTCAACAGCACAGGGGTGGAAAATAAGATGGAAAAACTCACAGGCTGAGATAAAGACAGGGAAAAGCCTCACCAGTTACTATCCCAGGCAAAACAGACTCGACTTGGGGAAAATCAGTTTATTTTATTGTCAATTGAAATGAGTGTAGGATGGAGAGTAACAAAGATTAAACTAAGACACTTTGCCTCCACCTCCCCTTCTTCCCAGGCTCATCTTCTCTCCTTCATTCCCAACTCCTCCACATTCATCCCTCAAGCAGTGCAGGGATGTTGGGAATGGAGCATGCAGTCAGTCCATAGTGCATTGTCTCTGACTCTCCTTCCTTCTTACACTTTCCTCTGTTCCAGTGTGGGATCCTTGCCATGAGAACCAATCCTTCAGGAGAAGCCTGCTCCGATGTGGTGTCTCCATGGTTTACTGTTCTTCAGGTCCTGTCCAGCTGCTCTGGTGTAGGTTCTAAACAGGATGCATTTGTCTCCTTGTGGCAGGACATGGAACACCTCCTCCTCTTCTCTCTCCGATCCTGTTTGTTGCAGGACTGTTTCTCACAAGCTTCATCCCTCCCCACTGCCCAGCAGCAATTGTTTGGCCCTTTCTTCAACATCTTTTCCCAGAGAAACCACCAACATCACTGCTGGGCTGAGTTGGCTCTTGCACCCAGGAGGGGAAATGATGATTTCAGGGAAGTGGGGAGAGGGAGGACTTGTAAGGCTGGGTGGGAAGTGGGGTCTCTCCCTGAGTTCTCCACCCGAGGCCATTTCTGCATTGCTGGTTATAAGTCAGTGACCACCTCTGGTGAACGAGAGACAGATTCCCACCTGAATGATGAACCGGAGCAAGTTGGGGATACAGGGAATGATATTGCAGAGTCCACGACCACAGCAGAGACAAATGTAAACCCAACCAGAAACAACCATCCAGTTTAGCAAAGTGGTTTTGATCGGCAAACACCAAAGCACATTTAGAAGTTTTGCAGTATTGATATTCCACCTTTGCAGCGAGCCCGTGTACCAGGGCTGAATTACTTTGTTATTATCTACAATATAACTCAAAGAATTATCTAAATAAAATGATAATAATAAAATGGATTAAAAGAACAAAAGGATTGTAATGAAAATTACTCAACTAACTTTGTGAAGACTGAGCAATAGTGTTGTCTCTGCTGGGTGGAATGTTGCATTAGATGATATTAGATATTAGATTTTGCTTGAGTTTTACAGGAAAATAGAAATATTTAAAATGGTCACCAGCATTTCTTAGAGCTTCTACCTCCCACAAACTTTGCACTTCACCCAGAGCACAGTCATCAGCAGTGCCTTTTCCAGTTTGGGATTGCTGAAAATCAGAACAAGGGAATGAACAATCGGGAAAGCATTCACAAATACCGAAAGGAGTAACAAGATACCTTTGTCTGTCTCCTGGGCAAAAACTAATGACAAGACATAACATGTGAAGTTAATGCTGTAAAGGAAGAAGAAAGACAGAATAGATTTCATGGCTTTGATATGGGCGTCCACGCTGATATTCCTCACTGAGTTTGCCTGCATCCTGCGTTTGTGTCTCCAGAGAGAAAAGAGGAGGAGAAGGGCAGAGAAGCTGACGGCCAGGAATGCAGTGGCAAATCCAAAGCCAGTGAGGAAAAAAATAGGGAAAAAATATGTATCTGATGTGGCTGTCAGCCTCCAGTAATTCCCTAGGCAGGTAGCGTTGAGGTTGTCGAAGCGTACGACCTCAGTGTTCTTGTAGGCAACAATAGAGATGATCAGGGATAAAAGCACTGAGCCCATCAACATCCATGGCACCATCCGGTCGATTTTGGCTTTCAGGAAGGTGAAGAAGCTGTGCTGGAAGTTTGCAATTTTTATACAATAAAAAACAGAAAGACAGGAGGAAGCCCACAAGTTGGAAAAATTTAAAAAGGTTTGAATAGCAATGGAGAGCTGGGGTATGGGGTGAGCATAGAAAAGCCAGGGATGACGTATTAAAACAAAGTTGCCTGCCCATGCAAAACAAAAATACAAAAACCTGAAGCATCCCAGGAACAGCAAGATCTTCTCATTAGAGTTAAAGATTTTCTTTTTCACCAAAGCAATGACAAGCACAAAAACAATGAAAGCGTTTATCCACAGGCCAGCAAATGCCTGAAGGGAGATGATGACCACAGCCATGGCATTGTATGAAATAAGATTAGATTTGTCTTGAGAGGAACACGCTTCCATCCTCCAAGATGGGTAGCGGCGCTGCGCGAGAAGAGTCGGCTGTCGCCCCAAGGCTTGGTGCAGGTTGGCAGCTGCTGTTCCTGAATGTCACGTATGGAAACGGGAGCTTTATAGAGGTGCTGGTGGGGGGATGTTGGAGCTGGTCCTGCTGCGAGCAGGGCAGGGGCAGGAATGCAAATGTGCTGGGTATTCTCTTACATCAGTGTCAGCGTTCAAGATTTGCCTTTCAGGTGAGCGGAGCCGTGTTGGGAGCCACAACCAAAGCAGATGTTTGTCTGCAGTGGGCAGTGCTGTGATTCAGTGTGTGTCCTCTGTCTGGTCGCTGTCAGCAGTCATGCTCTGGCTTCTCCTGTCCAATCCTCATTTCTCTGGATGCTCGTGCAGAGGGGTGAGCTCAGCAGAGCATGGTCAGGGCAGCCACGGTCCTCTGTCCCAGATGACCAGGAGCTGCAAATCCAACTGGGGTGTTGGAACCTGGAGTTCATTTTTGTCCATGGAGGGCACTGAAATCTGTAGTAGCCTTCCCCATGGTAATGCTTGAGTTTTAAGAGAATGGACACATTGTGGGGAGGGAGAGATGAGGATGAAGCTGAAGAACTAAGGGACATTCCTTTATATTGGGGCATCTAGAGGAAAAAAGGCAAACAGCATGAGTCCCTGCACCAGGGTTCAGAACTCATCTGCTGGTAGTGTGAGGAATTTGATGGCTCCCTCTACAATGAAATCCCCTAAGGCTTCCAAAGGGCTTCGACTCCTGAAAACTGTAAGTTCTGAAGGGATGATGTGTATTAAGCCCTGTAGGGCATGGACTGGCTACAGAGTTGGGTTTGTACAGGGCCTTGCACGTAGGACCTTGCATATTAGGAGCAGAATTTTGGTTGATCCTGCAGTGCAAGCAGGAGAATTTAAGTCACAACAAATAGCTCTGTCACATCAAGTAGTAAGCCAACATAAATTATTCTCTTTACATGACACCCTTGATTTTTGTTTTGCGGGATATGAATGCAAGCACTGCTTTTTGAATATTCTTATCACTGGCTCGTATTTGCGTTCTTAGGCTAAGACCCTCGCTACAGCTTTAACGGGTTGAAATGTTTCTACAGAAGATCATGAGCTCATCTCCCAAACACAATATGATACTTATGATTTGTTCCTGTAAAATCTTCACTAATATTCTTTTGGCTTTAAGTAAAAGCTCTAGTGAGACCTTCAACACCTTTTGGCACATCCGGACCCTGGTGGGAGGTGAGAAAACCCTCTGGGCCTGAGCTGCTGAAAGAAATGAACAATTCGTGTTACGCCTTGTCCATGCAGAAACGATCCCAGGTTAGGATAATCTGGTGTGGTGTCCCTGGCCAGCTGCCACTCACCCACCTGCTCCTTCACCCTGCCTCCTCAACAGCACAGGGGTGGAAAATAAGAGTGAAAATCTCAGGGGTCAACAGAAAGGCAGGGAGAAGCCTCACTGATTACTGTCAGAGGCGAAACAGACTCAAACGTGGGGAAAATTTGTTTATTCTTATTGTCAGTGGAAAACAGAGCAGGATGGTGAGAAATAAAGACTGAAATAAGAATCTTTCCGTCCACCTCTCCTTCTTCCCAGGCTCATCTTCTCTCTTTCACACCCAACTCCTCTACATCCATCCCCTGAGCAGTGCAAGGGCATGGGGAGTGGAACATAGGATCAGGTCATTGTCTCTGTCTCTCCATCCTCTTCAGACTTTCTCCTGTTCCAGTGTGAGATCCATCCCACGGCAAACAACCCTTCAGGAGAAGCCTGCTCCGGCGTGGTGTCTCCATGGGCTACTGTCCTTCAGGTCCTGTCCAGGTGCTCTGATGTGGGGTCCTCTACAGGCTGCAGTGAGGATGTCTGCTCACCAGGGTCTTCTCCTTTGGTTACAATTCTTTTCCTGTGCCAGCACCTGGAACAACTTCTCCTCTTCTCTCTCTGACCCTGTTTGTTGCAGGACTGTTTCTCACAAGCTTCATCCCTCCCCACTGCCCAGTAGCAATTGTTTGGCCCTTTCTTCAACATCTTTTCCCAGAGGAACCACCAACATCACTGCTGGGCTGAGTCAGCTCTTGCACCCAGGAGGGGAAATAATGTTTTCCAGTGAAGTGGGGAGAGGGAGGACTTGTAAGGCTGGGTGGGAAGTGGGGTCTCACTCTGAGTTCCCCACCCAAGGCCATTTCTGCATTGCTGGTTATAAGTCAGTGACCACCTCTGGTGAACGAGAGACAGATTCCCACCTGAATGATGAACCAGAGCGAGTTGGGGATACAGGGAATGATTGCAGAGTCCACGACCACAGCAGAAACAAATGTAAACCCAACCATAAACAACCACCTTGTTTAGTAAAGTGGTTTTCATCAGCAAACACCAAAGCACCTTTGTAACTTTTGCAGTACTGCTATTGCCCTGCCCTGCAGCGAGCCCATTAACCAGGTCTTAATTAAGTTCTTATTGACAGCAATTCATCTCTAAGTATTCTCTAAATCAGATGATCATTCTAACTTCTTTAACTGTTAAAGATTTAGTGAATAGGACTATAACGAAGTTTTCTTGTTTTAGATTGTGAATGTAGACTATCTGTGTTAACTCTACTGTCTGGAGAGCTTCATTAGGTATTAAATAGCCTGGTTTTTATTGTAAAATAGAAATATTTTTAACAATCCTCAGCTTTTCTTACAGCCCCTACCTCCTGCAAACCTTGCTCTTCACCCAGAGCAGAGTCCTCAGCAGTGTTTTTTCCAGTTTGGGATTGCTGAAAATCAGAAGAAGGGAATGAAGTGATGGAAAAACATACTGAAATACTAAAATGAGTAATGACATGGGGTTGTCGGTCCTTGAGCGATAAACCAATGTCAAGAAGGAACATATAAAATTAATGCTGTAAAGGAAGAAGAAAGACAGAATAGATTTCATGGCTTTGATATGGGCGTCCACGCTGATGTTCCTTACTGAGTTTGCCTGCATCCTGCGTTTGTGTCTCCAGAGAGAAAAGAGGAGGAGAAGGGCAGAGAAGCTGACTGCCAGGAATGTAGTGGCAAATCCAAAGCCATAGATAGAAAGAATAGGGACATAGTTTTCATCCATTTTGACCCTCAGCCTCCAGAAATTCCCTAGGGTGGTGGCATTGGTCTTGTCGCAGTGGATGTCACTGTTGATCTTGTAGGACACAACGGAAATAATCAGGGATAAAAGCACTGAGCCCATTAACATCTGTGTCACAATCCGGTCAATTTTGGCTTTCAGGAAGGTAAAGAAGCTGTGCTGGAAGTTTACAATTTTTATGCAATAAAAAACAGAAAGACAGGCAGAAGTCCACAAGTTGGAAAAATTTATAAAGCTATGAATAGCACTGGAGAACCGGGGCACGGGGCGAGTATAGTAGAGCCAAGGATTAAATATTAAAATAGCAGAGCGTACCCACACAAAGCAGAAATAGCAAAACCTGGAGCATCCCAGAAACAGCAAGATCTTCTCATTAGAGTTAAGGCATTTCCTTCTCACCAAAGCAATGACAAGCACAGAAACAATGAAAGCGTTTATCCACAGGCCAGCAAATGCCTGAAGGGAGATGGTAACCAGACCAATGACATCGTATGAAGTGACATTAAATTTAGCTTGCGAGTAACAGGCTTCCATCCTCCAAGATGGGTAGCGGCGCTGCGCGAGAAGAGTCGGCTGTCGCCCCAAGGCTTGGCGCAGGTTGGCAGCTGCTGTTCCTGAATGTCACGTATGGAAACGGGAGCTTTATAGAGGTGCTGGTGGGGGGATGTTGGAGCTGGTCCTGCTGCAAGCAGGGCAGGGGCAGGAATGCAAATGTGCTGGGTATTCTCTTACATCAGTGCCAGCGTTCAAGATTTGCCTTTCAGGCGAGCGGAGCCGTGTTGGGAGCCACAACCAAAGCAGATGTTTGTCTGCAGTGGGCAGTGCTGTGATTCAGTGTGTGTCCTCTGTCTGGTTGCTGTCAGCAGTCATGCTCTGGCTTCTCCTGTCCCATCTTCATTTCTCTGGATGTTTGTGCAGAGGGGTGAGCTCAGCAGAGCAGGGTCAGGGCAGCCACGGTCCTCTGTCCCTGATGACCAGGAGCTGCAAATCCAACTGAGGTGTTGGAACCTGGAGGTCACTTTTGTCCTTGGAGGGCACTGAAATCCATGATAGTTTTCCCAGTGGTAATGCCTGAATTGCAAGTAAACTATCACACAGGTAACATTGAACCTCACATATTGGGACCAGATCTTCCAGTTGGTTCTTGGCTGATCCTGTTGAGTAAGAAGGAAACAGTTAGATCACAACAAATAGCCATGCTTCTACAACAAATAAACAACTATAATTTTCTGTCTTCAGAATGATGTACTTGTTTTCTGGGGATTACTACTCTTTGCCTATTGTTATCCTATGCTGCTCTTTGCCTTTTTTTTTTTTTGCTAAAGCCCTTGCTACAGCATTAACAAGTTGAAAAGTTGAAAGAAAATGCCTAGAGCCCATCTCCATAACAAATCATGGTACCTACCACATGTTCCCCTAAAAACTTTTCTGATTGTGTGGTGGCTTCAAACAAAAGCTCCAGTGAGATCTTCGCTACCCTGTGTTTTCCATATTGCGTAGACAACATCGATGTCATAGCTAGGATTGGATGCAGTCCTTCAAAGTATTATGGATCACCTAAAACCTGTCATACTTGACTGAGATGATGTTTGAGAGAGTCACTGCATTACAGATGGAAATTGTCTAGCAGCTGAAGAGAGAAGTGTTTAAGGAAAAGAATTAATGTGAAGCCAGATGAACAGGTCGCAGACATTTTAAATATTTCAGTTGCACCTAAACGCCACAAGAGTTAATATGCCAAGAAGAGTTATAAAATGAGGAGGCAGATTGCTTGCAGGGTTTGCTTAGGGCTATATCTATAAGATTAAAATCTGCTCTTCCTTCTAAAGTTCAACTTTTTGATGGCTTATGCTTATCAGCTCTCGTGCAGGTGGTTCACCTGCAGGACACTCTATCTGCACGGGCAGGTAGCACCAGTGGATCTTCTGAAATGGATTCCTGGAGGATATGCTGCATCACAGCACTGCTTACCTGCTCCTCTACCTTTACGGTATTTCCACCTGCTGCTCTATTTTCTGGCTTGGGATCAGGATGAGATTTCACTTCGTTTGTCTGTGATTTTGAGACTGTGCTTTCTCTGTTTCAGATCCAAACCTCTGTTGAAGATAGAGGTAAGGATGCGATATTTTTATGTTAGTGGAATCCTATCAGTCATCAAGTGGGGAATTGTATCAACTCATGTCATTTAGTCACTAACTTAGGTGTATTATTTCTTTTGATAGTTGATGATGTTGATGGAGGACAGCTTAGAAAGGACATTCCAGAAATAAATGCAGGTAAGTCAGGACAGTAAATGAGCAGTTTTGAATGTTTACAGAGTTCTGAGCTAGTCTTTGTCAAGAATGAGGCTGGCTGGTGCGGTGGCACCAGAAGGCACTGAAAGCTCCCTCCGATGTGAAAGAAATCCCTAAGGCATCATGAATACAGTGAGTATTGCAGGACAATTTAGAACATGAGGGGTGAACCCCAGCTACATCTGGAGAGAAGGGAAGAGACCTCATCTTTGGAGTCTGACAGCAGTCAGAGAAGATGTAAAGGCAAGAGCCTCTTGCCTTTACAAGGACAGAAAGGTCTGTAAAATATCGGTGTTGTAAAGGGAAACTAGAATTTTCACAGGGGTAATATTGTAGGAAGCTCAAGATGTTAATCTTTCAATTTGGAAACACGCGCAACTGCTCCTGGGGAAGGCTCAGCAAGCCTTGGGCTGAACCTGAATCCCCCTTCACTGCACTCTTCGGCAGCAGAGCTCCTGGAGAATCCTTGGCAGTGGCCCTAATCCAACTTCTGCTTCATGGATGTCATTTATCTTAAGTGAGTTGGTTGGTTTCACGTGACCTACGAGCAAGGCATGAAGCTTAAGTACCTCCAGCCCTGCCCCAGGGTTTCAGAACACGGCCTTGAGGGAGTTTTCATTTCCTGACATTGCCTGTTACCTGCATTATGTTCTGGTCTAATTTTCCTCTGGTTTTGCTGATGTAACAGAAAATATGGTGTAGGTTTTGGGTTTGTGTTTTTTTTTTTTCTTTCCTTCTCTCTACATGTTTCTGAGGAGAATATAAGTTATTTCTGTAACAAAATGTGTGGAGTTGAACTGCCTGTGCTGGGGCCACACTTCTACAAGGATGTTAGATGAAAATGTTACACTAGCAGGACCAAACAGCGGCTGGGGTTTGGGCTCAGCTCTGTGTAGGCAACCTGGCACCTTAGAAAAACAAGGCTATAAGATTAGAGTCTCAGCTGCCGTGTTTTTAAGTGTGGAAGGTGTGGATCTGCTGCTTAAAATGCAGGTGTCTCTTGCCAGTTCAAATCCATCTGCCACCAGCACAGCTCTAGAAGGGAAAGAGTCTCCCAAGCTTTGTATCCCCAAGGGGATATTTTGGACACCCTTGTGCATCTCAAATGGCACTAGACACCTGTGTTTAGGCAACTGGGTGGACACACAGCTGTAATGGGATCTGAGACACACAGAACATTGATTTAATTGTTTCATTTTGAGCTCAGTTTGTGTTGAACCTCTCCCCTTTCCAGAATCCTTGTCCTTCTCCTTTGATCACATGGGGAATTCCAGATGATCAGCCTAGGTTGGCCTACTAGTTAGGCTATGAGATGCCTAACTTGTGGATAAATCCATTCCATCTATATATCAGCTTCAACATTCAGAAGCCCATGACTCTTTCAGGACGCAAGCCTGGGAGAAAGAATAAAACTTTCTCCGGGCTGGTGTTATGAAATTGTTATGGAAAGCTGAATCCAATCCCAGACCCTCCTTAGCTGCAGATGGAGGACTGGCATTTTATAGTGTGGCAATGGTCATTTGTTTCCTTGCTTCTGGGCAGTTGCTGTTTAAAGAGAGATGGGTTGGCTGATGAGGCAGCCTCGTCAATTGTGTGGTCTGTGAAAATGCAGATATTGTAGTTCCTGTTGTGTTACTGTGGCCTAAATAATTGTTTCTCTCGTTTTAGAGACGGGAAGGAAGCTTTTTGAAGGTGATATTATCTTACCGGTATGTGCTGCTGATCTAAACAACCATCAGTAAGAGGGTAGATTAGGCTTAAAATGGTAACACAAACATCTTTATCTCATTAACAGCTGGAGAGAAACGC
Source organism: Phaenicophaeus curvirostris (assembly GCF_032191515.1). Taxonomy (NCBI): domain Eukaryota; kingdom Metazoa; phylum Chordata; class Aves; order Cuculiformes; family Cuculidae; genus Phaenicophaeus; species Phaenicophaeus curvirostris. The sequence continues at coordinate 124,796,745 of NC_091393.1, read as the reverse complement.
TCTGAGAAACAGCTCCTACAGATGGAAGTTTCCCATCCCCTATATCCTAGCTGACAGCCTGGGTAATAAGAGTTTTTGTTCTGATAACACTGTGTTATCTGCATTAGATATTCTCTGGCTTTGTCCAGGTCACTGGCTGCTTCTGTTTCATTTGCTGTTGAGTTATGGTGCATCAATGTTGTTAGTGCTGGCCAGAGAGAGGGATGCAGCTCTGCCCCTGCACCCATTGTGTTCAGTGTAAAGCCCCAGTGAGCAGCAGATGCTGGTGAGCAGCCACCTTACTCAATGCCAGTGTATCTGGCTGAGATCTCCAGATAAAAAGTCAGGAAACCCTCCTCTCAAGAACACGCCTGGTGATCTACTGCATGCTTCATGCTTTATCTCCTCTTACCAGCCCCAGCCCAGAGCAACAAGAAAGGAAATGCAGGTGTTTTATAAGTAAAAGAGTTCAGAGCATTCTCCCTTCTTGTTCTCATCTCATTATGCGCTCTGTTATAAACTTTAAACAATTTAGGAGTAAAAAACAATTAGCAAATCAGAGTTAAAATCCTATGGATCTCTGCTGTGTCCTGAGCTGAAAGACTGCAACACTGGAAATTATGTAATAACAGGCAATAAAATTACAGAGCAAAACCTGAGTATTGTCCAAAAGCCTGGTTGTTTGCTTCAGCACTACCAATTTATCTAATAAAAGATACCATCTCTCCCTGTGCACTCAGCCCAATTTACTCCAGTCAGGGAACTGTGTCAACAGCCTCCTGCCCTTTCATCCAGGTGGATTGTTTTTATAGATGCTCATATTTTTAATGCATGCTCGCTCGTGCTTTCTAGATGGAATTGCAGATATTTCTAATATGAGAACATATGTTGTTACTGTCTTGACTGTGTGTTTCAGATCTGAATGCCAAAGGCGTTATCCTGCAGGCGTTTGACATGTTCAGGCTGAAGTCGTGTGTTGATTTCAAGCCCTACGAAGGGGAATCAACTTACCTGAAATTTGAGAAGCTGGACGGGTAATTTTGTGTTAACAGTCTGCTTTGTGCTACTTTGCTTGATATGATAGTTTTTCCAACTTGTAAATTTTCATTCTTACTTATACAAAGGACAATCTGTGCCAGAGCTTATTTGTATTAGACAGGAGCTAAACCCAACACAGACAGACTGCCCAGAAGCATTACCTGCATTTGTTGTTCTCTTAGTATAAGAAAACTCTACTTTATTTCCATTTGCATCCTAGCAGTTGAAATGAAATCCTGTCTTGGCACTTACTATAGAATCATAGAATTGCTTGGTTGGAAAAGACCTTTGAGATCATCAAGCGCAGCTGTACCTGTCCAGTACTAAACCAGATCTCTAAGCACCTCATTTACCTGTCTTTTAAACCCCTTCAGAGACAGAGACTCCACCACTTCCCTGAGCAGCCTCTGCCGGGACATAAGAACCCTTTCAGTAAAGAAATTCCTCCAACCTAAATCTCCTCTGGCACATCCTGAGGCCATTGCCCTTGTCCTGTCACTGGCTACCAGGGAGAAGAGACCAACATCCACCTCACTACAACCTCCTTTCAGGCAGTTGTAGACCGGGATGAGATCTCCCCTCAGCCTTCTTATCTCCAGGCTTAAAAACCTCAGGTCCCTCAGGTGCTCATCATAAGATTTGTTCTCTAGCCCCTTCCTCAGCTTCATTGCTCTTCTCTGGACACACTCCAGGACCTCAACTTGTCCAGGGAAAACAAACAAATAACTTCTCCTGGTGCTGGTTAGGGGCAGGGTATGTCACTGCTGTGCTGATGTTAACATGTAGCATCCTCCTTACTTTCAGATGCTGGGTTGGGTTTAGCTGAACAAGTGTTGAAGCCAACAACCTCTGTGGCTGTGCAGGTCACCAGGGGTTGCCTTTGCAGTCAGTGGGGAGGTGGTGACTCTTGCTGGGCCATGAACTGTCTCACCTAAGCCAGAAGTTTAAAATAGGTCTGGTGACTCACATCCCAAATGCCTGTTACTGTCCAGGGACTGTAACGGTGCCAGGAAACTTAATGCAGTGGCAGATGCCAACACTGCAAATGTCTAAAGGCAGGGGACCTGGCTGTTTGCCGGGAAGGACTGTCAGGAAACTGGTGACACCACTTAGTGTCTGTGCCTAGGAATCCAGTGTAGATCTGCCTTTGGGTGTGTGGAGATTGGTGCGCTGCATTTTGGGACAACTTCTATTTTTTTTTTTTTAAACACACAGTGATGAAATATTTCTGAATCTACATGAAAAGTTAGGATTTAAATCTGTATTTAGGAGCTCAACCAGGGAAGCCAATGAAATCTGAGTTCACTGGAGGCTGCTCAGAATCTTTGAAATCAGGCAACTTATTTAGAAGCTTAGGTCAGCATACACAGAAAGAGTAGACAACGTTGTATGAGGTTACAAGGCACTTGCTGTACTTTGCTATACCTTGTGTCTTCTGCTACTCCCCTTCCTACACTGCTTGAGCTGGGGTGACCCTGAGTTGAAGAGCCGTAGCGTTTGCCACCAGCACCTCCTTTACAAGAACTGCAGCCGGTTGAAGAACAGGCATGCACTGCCCTCCAGGAAGGGCGAGAGGTTGGACTCGATGATCCGGTGGGTCTCTTCCAACCTGGTTATTCTGTGATTCTGTGAACTAAGGTGGCTAACCATACCTGAGGCAGGGACTCATTGCCAGGCTGTGGTTGGATGCTGAAGGCACACCTTGGTCTCTATTCTGACATTTTAAATCTAGAGTGTGGGAAAGACTGGAAAAATCACGTGGGAAATTCTAAAAATTATGATTTTTTTACTTTTACCTCAACCTTGTGGTTGAGTTAATGTGTAGATACAAATCACAGAAGGTGTTACACAAGGTGGGTGTGTTATCTGAATCTTTGCTTTGTAGGTGCTGGTCTTATGTGGGAGATCTTCAGAGAGGCCAGACGGTGTCTATAGGAGCGAGGTGTGACTATAAAGCCATAGTGGAACATGAGCTCCTGCATGCCCTGGGATTTTACCATGAGCAATCCAGGACAGATCGCGATGACTATGTCCAGATATGGTGGGATGAAATTATTGAAGGTATGATGCAGGTCTGAAATGACTAAGAGTTATCCGTAGATGTATGTCTCTATTCTTTACGATGTCTCTGGTTGAGGATGACTGTCTACATTTTGGCAACTGGACCATTCTTTAGTCATAGGTGAAAAGTTGTTCAGTGCTAATTTTTGTTTCTGGTCTCATCTCATCACTTGTGTATGTTTCTGTCTAGATTTTGCCTATGCCTTTGATAAACACGATGACAGTTTCCTTGATGACCTCAATACCCCATATGATTATGAGTCAGTCCTGCACTACGGACCATATTCTTTCAACATCAACAGCAACGTTCCTTCCATTACAACAAAAATTCCTAAATTTAATGAGATCATTGGGCAGAGGCTGGATTTCAGCAAGATTGACTTACTGAGGCTGAACCGCATGTACAACTGCAGTAAGTCCTTCTCACATATGTATTCGGAAACCCTTACTCAAACTTCATGATAACACAGATGGAACTACATTAGAGGAGCAGGAACATGTCACTCTTGGGGTCCTCTTGCAATGCTGAAACTATAGTTCTTCTGCAGCACCAAGCTCTGTGATGACCACATACCCATTTCTTTATCAAACACCATTGAAGTGAATCAAAGGTCTAACACCTTTCAGTAACATGGACTTTCCCCTAGGATTACCTGTAATAGAACCTGCTTCCTTCATGGATGATGATCAACATGCAGTTGATGATGATAAAACCTTCAAGTAACAGTAGTCTGGGACTGGGGTCTCCGAAATCAGATTATTTCAATGTCCTTTTTCTGTCTGTGATGTTTGATAAGACAGTCAGGGTCAGGAGCACAAATGGGGATAATTGTGCTTTCCAGCTCCACTGACAAAGCTACAAAAGTCAATACTCAATGTGCTGTACAGTACTGATGTGCTGTGTTAACACACACCTGAGTGTACCCCTGGCCTCAGCAGAACTACTTCTGATTAACACCCTGTAGAGAGAAATGGGCCACAGAACCTGTCCCAGGCAGGCTTCGAGAAAGGGATGGATGTCTGAAAGGGAAAACTAGCACATAGAGATCAACCTGCAAGGAAATATTTATCCAAGGATAGGAAAAAGAGAAAGAAACATCCTTTATGTGTGGTAACAGAGATGTGGATATGAAAGTCTGTGTAGTCTTCAGTTGTATTAAGAACATATTTCCTGGTGTGAAGTGCTGCATGTACACACCCTGGAATGTGGTTAAGGGTAAGAACCTTCTTTGATATTAATGGACATGGTAAAATACATTACTCTATTCTTGTCAGCTTCAAGCCTCACCTTCTTGGATCAGTGCTCCTTTGAATCTATCAATATCTGTGGGATGGTGCAGAGTGGACAAGACGGTGTTGATTGGGACCACACATTGGGCAAACCAGGAGATGAAGACCATACTTTGCTGGGAAACTGTGCAGGTAACAAATGTAGTTTTAGATGGTCATTATACTTTACCCATACTTTTCTGACATGTGAGAAGGAAGACAGAGTGAGATAAGTCATTAGAAATACCCTACTCTTAGTGTTAATCACTGTGTACTTTGATGCCAAACCGAACTCCTGGGTTTTCAGATAGAAATGCCAATAATTTTAGCTTGAAATGTTTATTATTTAAATCTCCTCCTTACATTGTAATATCTCATGAAGAAATGTCAGTTTGAGACATAGCTGCTGTAAATTGGTGGTAGCTCCAGTGAGATGAAGGGTGAGCCACCAGATTACCACAGCTGACACTTTCCCATTGCACAGAAGTTCACCTGAAGCATCCCCACAGGAGTATTAAATCATGCATAAGCAAGTAATCATAGTACATGAATCTTGTTTGCAGACAAATTCTGATATTGAAAGCAGTCTAGGATCATCAAAATAGGAAGCGGTGCTACAGCACTGTGCCACAGAGCAGGGAGAAACCACCCTTAGAAGATTTGTTCAAGGGAGGGGGTGCTGGGTGATGCAGACCTCTATCAGGAGGGTGGAGCTGCCTCAAGTTCAAAGTTTGAGGCAAACCACATAGGGAGGCTGAAGGATTGTCTGAGAGGCAAACCCACAGTGATTTTTGCATCTTCTAAGGAGAACGTTGTATGGGCTCCACTTGATGGAGGGACTGGTTCTGACTGCATCAGGTTGAACATCTATTGAACATAGATGACTGTACTGAGTTTGCAGTATTTCGATTGCTCCCAGGACACAGGAACGGAGCAGGGTCTGTTGGCTTCAAAGGTAGGGCGGAGAAAATTAAATACTGCAGAGCAGCATCATGTAAATGGTCCAAAAATCCTTCACAAAAGTTTCTGCAGAAACTGCAGCTGATCTGCATACAAGTGGTCACTGTCAGTCACCTCTTCTCAAAACACCAGTTGCGGTTCATCTCACTGGTATCTCACCATGCAGGGAAGGAAAAAGCTACTGAATAGAAAAGGAAACCATTTCTGTGGAACTTGCTGCCAGGGAGGAGAGAGCAGGAGGTGGCTTTTGGGACAAACAGGCCATGTTTGCTGCCTAACGCTGCATTTGGTTACAGTTCAGAGATCCTGTGATTATACCAGATTTGCAGGTGGTGAGGAGGAGAGCAGGCATGTAGCGGGCAGGGGAGGGGATGCTCCTGTTCTCATCCCACGTAGGGAGCAAGAGGACAGATGTGGAGCCAGGGAAAGGCACAGTGCAAAGATCAGCGCTTGGAAGACCCTCTGAGTGAGGAGCAAAATGAACAGGAGGGTCATTCAGATCTCACTGTTGACAATTCTTTGTAGCGGAATAAGTCTCTTGGGCTGATGTTTGATGGGCTCTTTGCTTGTGGTTTGCAGGGTGTGTGTTTTGCTGACACTGTAAAGCCACTAGATGTGTGACAGAGCATGTGGCTGGGGAGCTGATAGCAGCTTCCTGCCTCTCGTGGCTAGTGACAGATAATTATTCACTGCTCAGCTTCAAAGATGGGGAACAAAGCAAGTTTAAAACATAAGCAGTCAGCCTTCAGAAGTTTCCTGAGAGTAAATGGGTCAGCAGTTATTAGAAAATCAGCAGCTTTATTGGGTATTTGTAGAGGAACTTATTGTAGGAGGCCGGCAATTCTTCTGGGAGCACATCCGAGCACAGGCACGTGGCTGGAAGAAGCAGTGAAGCTCAAGGTGGCATCCAGTGGAAATTCAGAGTTGTTCTCTAAACAGTCTCTGCTATTTGCATCCATCAGCTCCCAGGCAGATGGAAGACTGCAGCTTCTCAGATGCAGCTACGGGGTGTTTGGAACCCCCCAATGTGATGCAGCTTGAAAATGTGTTTGCTGTCCGGTCAGCAATTTCCTAGGGAGAGCGGTTGAATTGAGGCTGTTGGGTGGAGCTGAAGCACTTGTTGAGTCATCTTCAAGAAGCTGATTTAGAATTAAAAGGTACTAACTAGAGTGATGCGGAGGATGAAGGTGGGAGCAATCAGCCTTTGTAACCAGTAAGATCGAAGCGTCAGAGGAGGAATCACTCCAGCCCTCAGACAGAATATCAAACTAACCATGAAAGAAAAGAAATGGTTCTTACAAACACATCAGCACCAGAGGACATGAGTGGGCAAAGCAAGTGGGCTGGAAGTTAATAAATTCTTTACCTGTAGCAGAACTGAGGCAAAAAAGTCTTCAGCTGCTTCTGCAGCGGAGTTGGATCTATTGATACAAGGCTTACAGGGCACAGTTTCTAGGCAAAGCAGAAGACCGAAGGCTTTGACTCGACAGGACCCTTCCAACACTTCCCTAGTTTGCCTCCAAAACAATCCTTGCCCAAGATCATCCACTCACATTTGCACACGTTGGCAGGTTTTGTTCATACACAGGTTATACTTCATTTTGAAAGAACAGAACAAGTGTGTACCTTATTTCATCAACTAAACACTAACTTGCAAACCATATTTCAATACATTTTCATTTTGACATTGAATTGCGATGTAGAGAGAATTAATTTCTATCAAAGTATTTATTTTGACGTTATAAGCAACTTTCAAGCTCAGGCAAGGGGATACTGCACTTAAGCTTATTTAGCACTGGCATTTCTTTACTGAATGGATCAAAAACTTCTATCACACCACTGTGTTTTATACTTCCCAGACAGAGGATATTTCATGCACTTAGATACAAAAACTGGACATGCTGGTCAGTCAGCTCTTCTGGAATCTCGCATCCTTTATCCAAAGAGGAAGGAAAAATGCCTTCAGTTTTTCTACAGGCTAACTGGAAGTCTACAGGATAAGCTTGTTATCTGGGTTAGGAAAGATGATGGTACTGGAAATGTTAGACGGATGGAGAAGCTACACACTATTACAGGTAAATGCAAGTGTGAGTTTGTATTTGAAGTTCTGGGAAACTTTGATGTGAGAAAACACCAAGGTGTTTTATCATAGAATCATAGAATAACCAGGTTGGAAGAGACCCACCGGATCATCGAGTCCAACCATTCCTATCAAACACTAAACCATGTCCCTCAGCACCTCGTCCACCCGTGCCTTAAACACTTCCAGGGAAGGTGAATCAACCACCTCCCTGAGCAGCATCTACCAGTGCCCAATGATCCTTTCTGTGAAATTTTTTTTCTTAATGTCCAGCCTAAATCTCCCCTGGTGGAGCTAGAGGCCATTCCCTCTTGTCCTGTCCCCTGTCACTTGGGAGAAGAGGCCAGCACCCTCCTCTCCACAACCTCCTTTCAGGTAGTTGTAGAGAGCAATGAGGTCTCCCCTCAGCCTCCTCTTCTCCAGGCTAAACACCCCCAGCTCTCTCAGCCGTTCCTCATAAGGCCTGTACGAAGGTTCACTCAGGTGTTCAGTGTAAATCTAATCTTCATTTGCTCTAGTTGAGCAGCTACAGAGTTAGCGCCCAGGAGAGGAGAATTTGGGTCAGAGGAGGTTTCCTTAAGACTGTTCCTGCATTCGGTGGGGTGCAGGGCATCAGACAACCAGCCAGGTCATGGGACATTTAAGGAAGACACCGCTTGATTTAGGATTGTCCCAGACTTTCTGTTTTCATGTCTATTTATTCCCCCCCTTTCAGCTGACGGAGAACAGCACTGGAAATTGGCCAGCATCCCCTTCAGTGTCCAGAGCAAATTCCGATATGGGTTTCAGGGCGTCAGAGGAGATCCAGCCACTTCTGCCGGGGGGATTGCCATCGATGACACCAGCCTGACAGAGACAAACTGCCCCACCAATGTCTGGCACATCAGAAACTTCACAGCCCTTTTTAACAGCACTTCAAAAGGCGATTATATCCAAAGCCCTGTATTCTACAGCTCGGAAGGCTACGCCTTTGCTTTACAGCTGTATCCTCACGGAAGAAATTCCTCCCCCTACACGAATTACATGGGGATTACTTTCCACCTCTGCAGCAGTCCAAACGACGGCGTTCTTGAGTGGCCAGCTGGACACAGACAAGTTGTCCTGTCAGTGCTGGACCAAGATCCTGATGTAACCCACAGGATGTCCCTCAGCCTTAGCTTTACTACAGACCCAGACCAGCTTGCATCTGGTAAGTCTGAGTGCACCCGGGAGAAAAAGAGCAATGCAGAGGTTTGCTCAGGGTGGGGAAAGTCAAAAGACCAGGCAAGATTTTCTCTGCATAGTAACACTTCTTGGCTGACTGGAGATCAGCTTAAATTCCTTTTGTATTTTTGTGCAACAGGCAGAAATGACACCCTGCAGTGGGACAAACCATCTGTCACTGGGAATTTTTCTTCTTTCTGCAACTGTTACATGAGCCCAGGTGTTGGCTGGAATAACTTCCTGACCCACAAGAACCTGCACTGGAAAAAATTCCTTAAAAATGATAGTCTTTTCATCTTTGCTGATTTTGAAGGTAATTATCTTATCAGAATCTGCACTGGAACGGAGCAGGTATGTACTCTTGTGTTTGACTAGCAAAGATCTAAGAGAGTCACCCGTTTCAGGAACAAGGTTTTTAAATACGTGGTGATTTCAGGTGCCTGGTTTTTGAATGCACAGTATGAAACCTGTGGATGAATTTGATCCCTCGGTCCCTGAAAATCAGTTTGTCAGGACAGGTTATAACTCCACATCTTGAAGATCGGTCTGTGTAGTGGTGCTCCTGTTTGCTATCATCCCTGTATGATTACTGACTTAAGAAAATTGTGTTTTAAGAATAAAGGGGTCCTTCTCAGACCCTGAAAAACTGACAGAAGGGGGATCTGATCCAAAGCTTCTCTCCTGAGGCTGTAGTTTTTGTTAAGACTGTGTGCAGCTGCTCTGCCAAAGGTGTCGAGGAAAGGGAAGAAGAAAAGAGCTGTCTGGGGCAGAGAGCAGCCTGGCAGGCAGGTATCCCTCCGAGCAGACCAAAGGGTCTGCACATGCCTATCTTCTGTGGTTGCCTCAGGTCACATGATTGTGTTCATCTTATCTCATGTTAGGTATCCAAAAATGAACTTTTTAGACTCGTTTGTGAGTCATTTGAGAGCAATGGGTACTTCAGGGTAGTTGTTGTTCCCATTCCATTATACCTGTGATGAGCTGCCCTTCTGATGTGCTGATCTCCTCTGGCTGCAAAGGAATCCACCACTGATGAGTAGTGGTGGGCAAGGTGAATCCTTCTGAAGTGAATTCCCTTTGGAAATGTCAGTGCCTGGGAAGTAAATTATGATTAAACCAGACCTCACCCAAGTACAGGGCTCAGAGAACTTATCTCAGATAGGAAAGGACCGTCGAAAGTATGCTGTGATAATCCAAACTCACTCTGCAAGACCAAGGGCTGTGAACATAAAGCTGTGAACTCTCCTGATAGGAAAATTCTCCTTTGCTTTTCATGAAAAAATTAATGCAAATTTCTTGTTTCCATTCCACAGAGAATGGAGAAGCTTCTAATAGATAGAACAGTACTGTATAATCTGTGTGTGAAATTAATTACTTCAATTATCTTTTCTTGCAGATCTCACCCCTTTGATTACATCTGAGGTTCCAGTCCATCCCTGAAGTGCCCTCAGCCTCTTCACTACAAGTACAAACAGTCAGCTGTGAGGGATAAAATATATTAATTCACTAAACCAATGGTGTCATGTGGTTTCTGTATTTGAAGAATTTACAGCTTTAGGAATGAACCCAGAGAGTCCCTACAAATTCTTTTTGGCCCTAGCAGTGAAGAGCTTCTCTTAGTTCTATCCAGTCTTTTCTCTTTTTTTCTTCCTGTGTTTAATTTGCCTTGTTTATCTTTGCTCATGGCGAGGCTTCCAAACTCCAGCTTTGTCATTTGCATTTTCCAAGCCACGTGAAACATCAGCTCCACCTGCAGCTGCCCTGGCTGGTGAACGAGTGAGAGTGCAAGTGGGGACACACGCGGGACAGAGAATGAGAGTGCAAGCGGGACAGAGTCTGTGATGGTTAAGATCTGCCTCCCTTGGGGAATGTGGGTGGTGAAGAGGGTCTCCTGCTGCAGCCCTGAGACTCAGCACAGTTTGGCATCTGGTCTGAGTTGCCGCTAAAGGCATCTGATTAGATGACTAAAGCTCTTTCTTTCTAGTGGAATGATATGAATGCAACGTGTTGCATTCAGAAAAGAGAGAAAGTCCGTCGTTTTAAAATGCTGCCTTATACTATCTCATTAACCTCTTCCCCTTTCATTTTTGTGAGGATGGAGAGAAACAGGGAAGGCAGGGTTCTTCTGCTTGTGGAAAAGGCAACACATTAAATAAAAAGCTGACAGTCTAAGATTTTTTGCCATCAATTAAAATGTTTTAAATTTTCAAATTAGCATCTAGGAGCCACTTATGATCTCTATGAGGAAATTCTCCCTCAGGGCTGATTTGGAATACAAAGTGCCTAAAAATTAGGACACAGAAGCAGAAACGAAACTTGCTGGGATGCAGGAAAAGTGCTCATCTGGCCCTTGGCGTGAGGTGAGACGTCCTTCTGGGCCTGAGCTGGTGAAAGAAACAAACAACTCACCTTCTGCTTTGTCCATGCTGAAATTATTACAGGTTTGGTTAATCTGGTGTGGTGGGGTGACCTTGGCCAGATGCTGGACCCCCACGCAGGTTCTCCTTCACCCTCCCACCTCAGCAGCACAGGGGGGGAAAAGAAGATGGAAACGCTCACAGGTTGAGATAAAGACACGGAAAAGCCTCATCACTTACTGTCACAGGCAAACCAGACACGACTTGGGGAAAGTCAAATTAATTTATTGTCACTTGGTAAGGAACACAGACCAGACCAAGACACTTGCCCTTCACCTCCCCTTCTTCTCAGGATCAACTACCCTCTTTCAAACCCAACTCCACTAAATCCATGCCTGGAGCAGTGCAGGGGCGTGGGGCACATCCATCCATACAGTCCATCCATTGTCTCTGTCTCTTCTTCCTTGTCACAATTTCACTTCTTCCAGTGTGAGATCCTTGTCACAGGAAACAATCCTTCAGGAGAAAACTGCTCCAGCATGATTTCTCCATGGGCTGCTGTCCTTCAGGTCCTGTCCAGCTGCTCTGGTGTGGGGTCCTCTACAGGCTGCAGTGAGGATGTCTGCTCCACCAGGGTCCTCCATGGGCTGCAGGTGAATCCATGATCCTGCACCTGGAACAACTTCTCCTCTTCTCTCTCTGACCCTGTTTGTTGCAGGACTGTTTCTCACAAGCTTCATCCCTCCCCACTGCCCAGCAGCAATTGTTTGGCCCTTTCTTCAACATCTTTTCCCAGAGGAACCACCAACATCACTGCTGGGCTGAGTTGGCTCTTGCACCTAGGAGGGGAAATGAAGGAGGTTGTAGAGAGGAGAGTGATGGCCTCTTCTCCCAAGTGACAGGGGACAGGACAAGAGGGAATGGCCTCAAGCTCCACCAGGGGAGATTTAGGCTGGACATTAGGAAAAAATTTTTCACAGAAAGGGTCATTGGGCACTGGCAGAGGCTGCCCAGGGAGGGGGTTGATTCACCTTCCCTGGAGGTGTTTAAGGCACGGGTGGACAAGGTGCTAAGGGGCATGGTTTAGTGTTTGATAGGAATGGTTGGACTCGATGATCCAGTGGGTCCCTTCCAACCTGGTTATTCTATGATTCTATGATTCTATGTAAGGCTGCAGGTTTGCAGTATTGCTGTTACTTCTTTCCAGCGAGCCCATGTACCAGGACTGAATTACTTTGCTATTGTCTACAATATAACTCAAAGAATTATCTAAGTAAAATTATAATAATAAAATGGAATAAAAGAACAAAAGGAATGAAAATTCCACAACAAAGTTGACTGAGCAATAGTGTCATCTCTGCTGGCTGGAGAGTTGCATTACATATTAGATATTAGATTTTTTTAAAGATCACCAGCAATTCTTAGAGCTCCGAGTTCCTGCAAACCTTGCGCTTCACCCAGACCACGATCCTCATCTGTGTCTTTTCTAGTTTGGGATTGCTGAACATCAGCACGAGGGAATGAAGAACTGGGAAAGCATTCAGAAATGCTGAAAGAAGTAACCAGAGAGCATTGTCCATCTTCGTGGCAAAAACTAATGACAAGACCAAAGCTGTGAAGTTAATGCTGTAAAGGAAGAAGAATGACAGAATAGATTTCATGGCTTTGATATGGGCGTCCACGCTGATGTTCCTCACTGAGTTTGCCTGCATCCTGCGTTTGTGTCTCCAGAGAGAAAAGAGGAGGAGAAGGGCAGAGAAGATAACTGCCAGGAATGTAGTGGCAAATCCAAAGCCAATGAGGAAAAAGGAAGGGAAAAAACATCTATCCAATTTGACTGTCTGCCTCCAGAAATCCCCTACACTCGTAGCATTGAGGGTGTCGCAGCGCATTTCACAATTCATCTTGTAGGCAAGGGTAGGGATGATCAGGGATAAAAGCACTGAGCCCGTTAACATCCACGGCACCATCCTGTCAATTTTGGCTTTCAGGAAGGTGAAGAAGCTGTGCTGGAAGATTGCAATTTTTATACAATAAAAAATGGAAAGACAGCAAGAAGCCCACATATTGGAAAAATTTATAAAGTCTTGAATAGCACTGAAGAGCCAGGGTATGGCAGGAACATTGTAGAGCCAGGGATAAAATATTAAAACAAAGGTACCTGCCCATGCAAAGCAAAAATACAAAAACCTGGAGCATCCCAGAAACAGCAAGATCTTCTCATTAGAGTTAATGCTTTTCTTTTTCACCAAAGCAATGACAAGCACAGAAACAATAAATGCATTTATCCACAGGCCAAAAAATGTTTGAAATGTGATGAAGACCATGCCAATTACATCGGATGAAGTGACATTGACTTTATCTTGCAAGTAACAGGCTTCCATCCTCCAAGATGGGTAGCGGCGCTGTGCCAGAGGAGTCGGCTGTCGCCCCAAGGCTTGGCGCAGGTTGGCAGCTGCTGTTCCTGAATGTCACGTATGGAAACGGGAGCTTTATAGAGGTGCTGGTGGGGGGATGTTGGAGCTGGTCCTGCTGCGAGCAGGGCAGGGGCAGGAATGCAAATGTGCTGGGTATTCTCTTACATCAGTGCCAGCGTTCAAGATTTGCCTTTCAGGCGAGCGGAGCCGTGTTGGGAGCCACAACCAAAGCAGATGTTTTTCTGCAGTGGGCAGTGCTGTGATTTAGAAACCAGAACCAGAAACAACCATCTTATTTAACAGAGTGGTTTTGATCAGCAAACACAAAAGCACTTTTAGAAGGTGTACAGAATTACTATTCCTGTTTTCTATTGAGCCCATGAACCAGGCATGAATTATATAACTCTAAGAATTCTCCATATCAAATTATAATACAATAAAACCCAAAATAATTCGGAAGATGTTTACTTAACTTAGTTGGTGATGATAGAAGCCCTAAATCAACTCTGCTGGATGGAGAGTTTCACTAGATATTAATTCACCTTTTTTGTATAATGAAACGTTAACATTTTCAATGGTCTCCAGCTTTTTCTACAGTTCCTACCCCCTGCTAACCTTGCACCGCACCCAGAGCAGAGTCCTCATCAATGTCTTTTCCAGTTTGGGATTGCTGAAAATCAGAACAAGGGAATGAGCAACTGGAAAAACATGCTGAAATACTAAAATGAGTAGCGACTTAGGGTTCTCCATCTTCGAGAGATAAATCAATGACAAGACTGAACATGTAAAGTTAATGCTGTAAAGGAAGAAGAAAGACAGAATAGATTTTATGGCTTTGATATGGGCGTCCACGCTGACGTTCCTCACTGAGTTTGCCTGCATCCTGCGTTTGTGTCTCCAGAGAGAAAAGAGGAGGAGAAGGGCAGAGAAGCTGACGGCCAGGAATGTAGTGGCAAATCCAAAGCCAGTGAGGAAAAAAATAGGGAAAAAATGTGCATCTGTTTTAATATTCGTTTTCCTGAATTTCCCTAGGCTGGTGCCATTGCGGTTGTTGCATGAAACTTCATCAGTGTTCTTGTAGACAAGGATGGAGATGATCAGGGATAAAAGCACCGAGCCCATCAACATCCATGGTACGATCCTGTCAATTTTGGCTTTCAGGAAGGTGAAGAAGATGTGCTGGAAATTTGCAATTTTTATACAATAAAAAATGGAAAGACAGCAAGAAGCCCACAGATTGGAAAAGTTTAAAAAGCTGTGAATAGCATTAAGTACTTGGGGTAAGGGATGAATATTAAAGAGCCAGTGATAAAGTATAAAAATAAAGGTGCCTGCCCATACAAAGCAAAAATACCAAAACCTGGAGCATCCCAGAAACAGCAAGATCTTCTCATTAGAGTTAAAGCTTTTCTTTTTCACCAAAGCAATGACAAACACAAAAACAATAAACGCATTTATCCACAGGCCAAAAAATGCCTGCAGGGAGACGATGACCACAGCCATGGCATTGTATGAAGTGGCATTAAATTTAGCTTGTGAGTAACAGGCTTCCATCCTCCAAGATGGGTAGCGGCGCTGCACCAGAGGAGTCGGCTGTCGCCCCAAGGCTTGGTGCAGGTTGGCAGCTGCTGTTCCTGAATGTCACGTATGGAAACGGGAGCTTTATAGAGGTGCTGGTGGGGGGATGTTGGAGCTGGTCCTGCTGCAAGCAGGGCAGGGGCAGGAATGCAAATGTGCTGGGTATTCTCTTACATCAGTGCCAGCGTTCAAGATTTGCCTTTCAGGCGAGCGGAGCCGTGTTGGGAGCCACAACCAAAGCAGATGTTTTTCTGCAGTGGGCAGTGCTGTGATTCAGTGCGTGTCCTCTGTCTGGTCGCTGTCAGCAGTCATGCTCTGGCTTCTCCTGTCCCATCCTCATTTCCTCGGATGCTTGTGCAGAGGGGTGAGCTCAGCAGAGCAGGGTCAGGGCAGCCACAGTCCTCTGTCCCTGCCAGCCAGAAGGTGTGTTGAGTTCTGTAGGGCATGGACTTCCTAACCACTTTTTTCTCTGAGTATTGAGAAAACCTATGTATATCAGGATAAAGATCAGTCTTCTGGGGCCTTTCTCAATAACTGAACACATCTTTCTAACGATTCATCTACAAATTCTCTCATAGGAATACGTTCTCACTTTGATCCATTCAGAGGAAATGTTGCTTCTCTAGGTTGGAGCACTATCTCCTTTTTTAGGTCAGGGTAGTCACTGTGCACATGCATGTTTCCTCCTCAACACCTACTTGCATTTGTGGCCTCTTCCCGCTGCAGTCCAGTGTCTCCTGCCGACACTTCTGGGAAGCAATTTGTGAAGCACTTTCCAGAGCACTTTTTCTTCTCTTCCTATGCAAACTCTCTATGACTGTGTAGCGGGTGGTGTGCCACAAGTCTTTTCCTAGTTTATTGCTGAGTACCAAAGTGGACATCCTCAGCTTCAACACTTGTAATTTCAGATGTGAAACAAGGGAGTAGGATTCTGTTGCCCAACTTTAAGGCCGTGAGATTCTCCAGGGCACATGGCACATTTTCAAGCGGATAACAGGTATGGTGCAGGGTCTGTGGGAAATCCACAGCGTTCTGGAGCCTTTTCTCAGTCAACCCCTGAGGTTTTCCTGACCAGCATCCTCTAAGAAGGCAGCAAATTACAGGGCAAAAGTTTGTCCTCTGAAACCCATGAGAAAAGAAAGCAGCACTGAGCTGCAAGAACAAGGATTTACTAAGATATGTGACCATCTCTGCAGGGAAAGGGTGGAATGTTGTTTTCTGCTCTGCGATATCAGCCCTGCCATGGAATCAGCTGTGGGAAAACACTGTCAGGACATTCATAATCATATCTCCTTTATCTCCAGTCTTTACAATGTTCCGTTAATTATTAATTGAATACAGCACTAGGCCAAATTCTAATACCACTGGAGTGCTATAAAGCAAGAATAATTCTGCTTGAGCATGTGGCTTCCCTCCAATGCAGCCAAGATCTTAGTGCAGACAGATAACAAGTATAGTGGAAGGAGTCAGCAACTTTGGGCCAGATTGAGATCTTCTGACTTGGAATTCGGGTGGGTCTTTCACCAGCTGCATGGAAGACATGAGGTTATCACATTCCTCTTTGTAACATTCCTCCAAAGTGGACTTGGGCATTTGATAACAACAATGCCATCATGTGCCATCTAGGAGATAAGTCTTGTTGTCATAACAATGTTATGAAGGTGGAAAGTCTGTAGCTGGTTGGCTGATGTTCTGTGGAAAGCCTAGCACCACATCCTATATATTGTGAGAGATGATAGTGAGAGATGGGAGAGACCAGCTTCTTTTCCCATCACAAAAATGGGCTCCAGCATCTTCCCACTCTGTGTAGCACTTCTGTTACATTATGTGCACGGTACTCCTGTCTCTGTAAGTAGAAACCTGATTTCTATAGGCTCCTCTCAGCCCAGAGACATCTCATACCTTATACGGGTTGTATTTCATTCTCTTTCAGGTTGGGCAACTCTCCAGTGAAGCTGGTAAGTGGTCTGTGAATCCTTTAGAGTTTTCAAGCAGCTTCTTTGGCTTGCTGTGTGACACCACATCTGATCACGTAATATTTTCTCTGCCTCGCAGCAGCAGATGCCGACATGGGTGTAATAATCAAAGACATTCCAGAGATCAACTTAGGTGAGTTCATATCTAAGTTCTCACAAGGCCTGAAAACTTATGAGCATCTATATATGGTTTTATGAAGGTTTACTTAATAGACAACGGCTTAGATATTTTCTTGAGCTTCTATGCATGTGGTAAGAAAATCAGATGGAAAAGACATAAGACATTGTGCTGTCATTCTCTGCTTTTGTTTCCTGTAATGCAAATTTCCATGTATCCTTTACGGTGCGCTGTACAATATTCTATACAATTTCTATACAATTTCATTCTATACAATGATGAGTTATTCAATATTGCTACGTTCTCTAGACCATAGTCTCATTGTGTGACTGTTGCCACTGCCTGGTAGCAAGAGGTTATCGAATGAGATGTGGGTAATGGTAGCCATCACATTTCCACCACCCAAATGCAGACTTTGCTGAGCGGTAGATGTTGAGTAGAAGCTACTGTCCCTATATTTCAGTATAAACAGGCTGATTTTCTTTATTTTTCTGAGAATATCAACCTTATATAACCAGGCTCAATATGGTTTATGAGGTGAAATACATTTGATATTTCGTTTGATATTTTGATATTTAATACTTTGATATTTCGTTTATATTACCTTTCATAAAATTGCTTTTCAGCTGCTGGACTGGATCTCTTTCAGGGTGATATCGTGCTCCCTGTAAGTAATTCAAAACTCTGTATCTGTCACTTATCCTAATTGTAACTTTGGTACATATCAGCCCATGTCCCCACAAGAGATACATCACCAGCTGTCCATTCCCTTTTCAGCAAAATCAACGAAATGCCCTAAGAAATGAGTTCTACAGATGGAAGTCCCCCATTCCTTATATTCTGGCTGATGACCTAGGTAATGCAGATACTTTATTCATATTTTAGCTCCAATCCTTGTTTACACTGGAGTCACTGTGATAAAAAAAAAAAGCCTTTTTCAGAACTGGTTCTCTCACATTAAAATTTATTAATAACCAGGTTGGTCCTTTATATCAGAACCAAATTCTTCTTCTATAGCTACCTTAAAAAAACATAACTCGATCAAATTCAATCATTTTTCTTTTGGTCCCATGCATATATCTGTGTGCGTACCTTCCCTTTCCTGGGTGGATGATCTACAGTGTGTTAAAGGAGCTTTCCTGATGTGTGTTTTCCAGATCTGAATGCTAAAGGAGTCATTCTCCAGGCGTTTGAAATGTACCGCCTGAAGTCTTGCATTGATTTCAAACCATATGAAGGAGAAAGCACCTACATATACTTTACAAAACAAAATGGGTAATGATGTTACCAATTTCTGTTCAGTTTTGCAGTGTGGAATCAGCTGGGTATTCATTCCATCTGACATCACCAGTTCAAAAGTTTAGTCTAAATTTGTTGTCAGCAAAGAAAAAGAAGAAAGCAAAGAAAAAGAAAGAAACCCATTTTTCCTTCTTAGGCACAAAACTTGGAAGCAGCTGCCTCCTTCTGCTGACTGCAGAGAATATTTAGATGATGAGCTTGGACTAGACATCTGATATTTGGGGGATTAGTCTTTGAGGAGGTTATCCCAGCATCACTGGGGTTTCATCACGCGTTTCCACTTTCCTACCGAGGGTTGTTTTCCATTTCAGTGATGGGTGAAATGACCCTGATGCACGTTCTCTTAACTTAGCAAGGATGTGAATAGCCAAAATTTAAGTTTTGAAATATTTAGAACAAAGGTCAAAACCCAAAAGTTATGGAAAGCCATTTTATTGTAATATCACTGCTACTCTAAACTCTCCCAGATCATTTCTGTAGCCCAGGTGATTACAAAAAAGCTCAGTCTGTCTTGAGCTTGCTCTTGCTATACAAGTATTATGTTTCTTGTCTTATTTCTTGGAAAAAGGCAGCTGATATAGGACTAAAATTCTGTGGATCTCAAAAATCAGAGGTGAGCTTGTCTATCTCAGAGGGTATGTAAAATGCTGGCCTCATGCAAGTGGTATTGAGTATGTGTTTGGGGGTTTATTCTGCTTTCAGAGCAGAGTATCTGTATAATACCAAGGCACTCAGTTAGTACCTAAATAATGTTGTTATTCCTTTCATATTTACACCTGGTTTGATATCAATTAAAATTTAGTGAAACTAAATACAGAGAAGAAAATTCTACTTCACAGACAGTAAGATCTCCCTTTTTCTCAGGTGTTGGTCCATGGTGGGGGACCTGAAGACAGGACAGAACCTCTCTATTGGAGCAGGGTGTGACTACAGAGCAATTGTGGAGCATGAGATCCTGCACGCTTTGGGATTTTATCACGAACAGTCAAGGATGGACCGGGATGACTATGTGACCATCTGGTGGGATGAAATTATTGAAGGTGGGTTTTTACCTTCAAGTCACTTTTTGTTTAAGTGTAGAGTTATCAATATCTTCTTTTCTCCCTTAGATTTTTAAGACCTTCTTAAATAAATCATAGAATCATAGAATCATCAGGTTGGAAGAGACCCACAGGATCATCGTGTCCAACCATTCCCATCAATCACTAACCCATGTCCCTTAGCACCTCGTCCACCCATCCCTTAAACCCCTCCAGGGAAGGTGACTCAACCCCCTCCCTGGGCAGCCTCTGCCAGGGACCAATGACCCTTTCTGTGAAAAAGTTTTTCCTAATGTCCAACCTGACCCTCCCCTGGTGGAGCTTGAGACCATTCCCTCTCGTCCTGTCCCCTGTCCCTTGGGAGAAGAGCCCAGCTCCCTCCTTTCCACAACCTCCTTTCAGGTAGTTGTAGAGAGCAATGAGGTCTCCCCTCAGCCTCCTCTTCTCCAGGCTAAACACCCCCAGCTCTCTCAGCCGCTCCTCATAAGGCCTGTTCTCCAGCCCCCTCACCAGCCTCGTTGCTCTTCTCTGGACTCGCTCGAGAGCCTCAACATCCTTCTTGTGACTGTAGAAAAGCTGGACCATTCTTAAGATTGCTGTAAATCAATCTGTAGAAGCAGCAGAATTTTGAGGCACCTTCTCTGGTCAAAGAATTTCCAAGGCCAGAAGAGAGAGTCTCTGCTTGGTCAGAACATTTAATTCCCATTGGCTTCAGGGCTGATTTGTTTAGTCATTTAGGAGAAATCACTGCCTCTCTCTCTGTTTCATCTTGCTGTGTAACACAAATTTTAAACTAACTGGGATGGTGAGCTTTGAGGTGGCTTTTCTTTAGTCAAAGGTCTTTTCAAAATCTGAAAACATTTTTATTCTCAGAAATTCAGGCTTTCCTGAAACTGGAAAGAGCCACTTCTATAGATGAAGAAGATTTAAAGGATTAAATCAGACAAGACACATAAAATAGGGCTCTATCCTGCTCTCCCCTGCCCAGTGTGTCTCTGCCTTCTTGCCTTCAGGGTTAGTATCATCAGATTCAGTGAGTTCACGAGTTTCTGTAAAGTCTCTGCATTCCCCCTAGTCCCTAGGCAGTTTGTCCTGCTGTCTCCTGTGAAGTCTAGTTCCATACTACGTAATGATCATATATTTGAAAAAGAGTGAATGGGAGCTTACAACAAGTAGCCAACCAGCTCCAAAGCAAGAAGACTTCCTGTGTCATGTACTGTTGTAGCTTCACGATGTACAGACGTATTGAAAATCTTGCCAAAACAGTGCCAATTCTCCATGCCTTATTTTTTTTTTCCAAAAAGATATATCATTGAATCCTCTCAACCCACCTGTGGTACATTCAGTAGCCACAAATTTGGGACATCAAAAAAATGATACAGGTGATGGACTTCAGAGTGATTCTATCCTGCAAGGAGTTGTGGGACTGGTCTGGTATCATTACAGTCAAGCCATATATTCTGTAGGTTTCTATCTGTACTATAAAATGTAATCTTCCAGTTAGACAAATTCATTAAGTAGAAAATTTCTACAGAAGCCATTTGAAATAAGTCTGCTCTTCTAAAGCAGAATAAGGCTGATAAGATTGTTTTCTCTGTGTCTGCACACACATCTATTCCTCTATTACTGGTCTGCAGAACTAAATTTAATAGCATGGTAGTAGTTTTTCCCTAACACATTTCCACAAACTGCAATGCAGATAGCTGGATGATGAGAGAAGAGATTCCCTGTTCATGTTGCTGTTGATAGAAAATCTCATAAGTTTATTAGACTTCAGAGAAAACACACAAGAGAGCGTAATGAAATAATCTCCTCACTGTATGACTTATTCCTTTTAAAAACAAAGAAAAGTTACATTCTGCTTGGTAGTGATCTTAAAAACCAACATTATTACAAGTGCCTGTGTCCTGCCAAGATCTTGTCCCCAGCTATAAAAAGTGACAGCGTTTAATTAGAAAGATTCTCACCCTTTTCGATAAAAATTGCAATTCAAGTATCTGTGAGAAAATAGTCCCAAGGTTTTATACAATCCTGAGCCTTGGACTGAAGACCTTTGCACCAAGAATGGAGTTGCAGAAGGGAAGGGCAGCCTTGGCCTAGAGGAGCTGTAATTATCCACCGAGCGCAGTCATGTGTTGCTTCTTCTTGGAGAGCAAATGACAGTCTGAAAATCATAGAATCATAGAATTGCTTGGTTAGAAAAGTCCTTGGAGATCATCAAGCCCAACCGTGCCTATCCGCTCCTAAATCATATCCCTAAGCCCTTTATCCACCCTTTTTTAAAACCCCTCCAGGGATGGGGACTCCAGCATCAACCTGGGCAGCCTCTGAAAGAACCTGAGAACCGTTTCAGTGAAGAAGTTTTTCCTAATGTCCAATCTGAGCCTGTCCTGGTGCAACTTGAGGCCATTTCCTCTCCTCCTAGGATTTGTAGTTGGAAATGCTGGCAATCTTTTTTTACTTCCAAACCACAGTGTGTGAAATAGCTCCCTCTCTCTGTGTTAGCAGACACCTTCGGAATAAAAAAGTCTCTAAGAAACCATGAGAAATGTGTTTCTAAAGGACATTTCAAAAGAAATATCATAGCAATATTGTCAATCCAGGGTAAAATCATCATTTTTTTTTCACAGATTCTTAATGTATTCTTTGCTTCAAAGAAGCACAGAACCTGGAGGTACTCCAGGACGGTCATACCTCACCCCTAAATGAGTGGAGAGCTCCAGGACCTCGTTCATATATGATCCAATACCCTGGGAAACATTTGCCTCAATATTTGCAGGCTCTGGAATAAGTACCTTAATTCTTAAGTTTAACCTTTGTTTATGGATGCACATATTAGTCCACCTAATCTGATTTCCTACACAGCCCATTTTCTACAGCTCACTGTTATTTGATTTGGAACTTGCAAAAGGCACATGTGAGGGTGCAGAACTGCATTACAAAACCATTTTTTCTTGTCCACATTACTTCATAATCAGATCTTACAAATATTTTATTGTAAAGTAATTGCTTTTGAGAATATCAATTGTGCCTCAGAACACAGTATCCATGGGGCCATGTTAAAACCACTTCCTTTCCAGTTTCTTTAAAAATGAAGCACTTCTCTGTTCTTTTACCAGGCAGAGAGCATAATTTTGTGAAGTACGATGATGGCTACATCACTGATTTGAACACCCCCTATGACTATGAATCAGTGATGCATTATGCACCGCTTTCATTTAACAAAAACCCAAACGTCCCCACAATCACAACGAAGATACCAGAATTTAATGACATTATTGGACAACGTCTAGACTTCAGTGCCATTGACCTGGAAAGACTGAATCGCATGTATAACTGCAGTAAGTCATGATTTAACCATTGTCATCTGTTTCTTTGTTTGTACTTGAAACTGGCTGGTTTCCCTCCCAAATCTCCAAAATCACAAAACCTCTTTTCAGCTGTTCTTCAGGTGATATGGGAGAGGGCCTGTGGTTTAGAGACTCAAACTATTTATTCCGTCCTTATCCTTCTTTTTGTCTCTACTAACAGTCGTTATATTTGTTCCATTAATCGATGGAAGTAAGTTCATTCACATTGTTTCTTCTATACTGCTCCTCATGTTTCTGAAATGTTCTTGTGTTCTGCTGTTTGGGCAGCTTCATTTGGCCTCCTTTGGGAGGCAAATTCAACCGTACTTTGTCCTCTTTTACTGACTTTAGGTCTTAATTAGATTATTTTGCACCCGGGATTGGCTAAGTCTAGAGTCCAACACTCCATCTAGTTGTTTGTTAATCTAGTTGAAGATGTTATCACCATGTGTGATTATTAGCAATAAGTTCATATCCCCGTGGATCTGCCCCCAGAATCATCCACTTGCAGGGAAACTCAGCTGAACCAGCCTAAGGTAACTGGGTGGACTTTGCTTGAAGTGGAAGGACAGTGTTGATGCTCCTCGTGCAGACGAGTGAGCCGTGAAGAACAATAACTTCCAGCAGAGGAATGGTTAAACTCAACACCACCACTGGTCACAAAGTGACTTGTCTCTCCAAGCCTGACAAGTAGACACAAAGACAGCCACCATCAGCCCCTGCATTTCTGCTGTCTCAAGGGATTTTTTTAACCTTCTGCCAAGTGGTCAAATGTTGGTAACTCCTTGCGGGGAATTCCTCCAGGAACCAAATATTTCCTCTTTTGAGTCGTTGGGTTCACATCTGCTGTGGGTTTTCTTCTCTACATGATGGCTATCCTAGTGCAAATAACCCTCCCAAAATTAGAGCAGAAATTTTAGGGAAATACTGCTTTGGAGATAACCATCTGTGCATTTCTTTTCAGCTTCCACTCACACTTTTTTGGACCAGTGCTCTTTTGAGCTTGAAAACATATGTGGCATGATTCAGGGCACCAGTGATGATCTAGACTGGGTCCATCAACAGAGCGGTGCCACCGGGCAGGAGGACCACACGCTTTCTGGGCGCTGTAGAGGTAAAACGCAGTAACAGTACTCTTCCCTATGGAAAAGGGGTTAACTGGAGTAACGGTCCCTTGCTCGATGTCTGTACTGGTCCATGTGCTTTAAATAGAGCATCTTTAATAACTTCTCTGACCCTGTCCCTGTAGTCAGCCCTTGAAAAACCCAGCACTGGCTACTCTGAAAACACAGGATGAAACGATTGCATTTAAGACACTACCCAGCAAACACCTGAGTTGTGATGTTTCTAGTTAAGCAAAAAGCCTTTTTTCTTTCCACACGTCTTGACCCTTTTTATGGTTGCACTCATGCTCTCATTAAGCTTTTCCAACATAGTGGAATGGTCTCCACACCAGCAAGATAAAAGGGGACAAAGGACAATCTTAACTAGAGGCCTTTTGAATATACCCTGGGAAAGGACTTACAGTAACTTCCAAAGTCTGAGTGAGAGTTTTTTTACCCCATGATAAGAGTGAAACAGCAGTCATAGCCACTCATAAATGTTGTATTTGTAAAGTGAATGATAACTTAACCTTGAGGAGTGCTAGTTCTGGAGGTAGAGGAAAGTTGCAAGGTATTTTATGAGAGGCATTCAGAGATAATTTTCTTTTTCACGTGGCAGTTTTGCCTTTTTCAAAGGAAGAAAAATCTCAGAAGGACCGAGTCAGCCTGAGTCACAGTTTCAAGGTGATATGTTACAAGTGAGAATAAAGATTAAACCCCACAGGCAGTTCTGAAAAGCAAGGGGCTGATTTGTCAGCCTTTAAACAAGGTAAACTACTACAGACTTCAAAAAAAGAGTAATTTTTGTGGTAAAGAGTAGAGAGTGAAGGAATCATGGCCTGGAGCACAATCAGGTGTGCTTTGTACACTCTTTGATCAAGGAAAAAATTGACTTGCTGCACTCAGGAATAGACTCACATGGCCCACACACTGGAAAGAACAGATCCTCAACCTCTCAGACTGGTGGCACTTGTCCATCAGGTCCAAGAATGCAATATAACACAAGCAAATCATTTGACAGCTTCCATAAGTACATCCTCCTAATACTCGTTTTTACTTCTTTCTCTCCTTTTTTTCCCCCCCATAAGTATAATTGTAGTTGAAAAAAACTATTTTGCTGAGTTGTTTGAGGTTGTCAGGTAAAATCCAGTTTGTCTTAAGTAAGGACTTAACTTGCACTTATACAAGTCACTTATCTAGTGATGGGTACAAAATAAATATTGACGTTATCTGAAGACCTAGTGAAGAGGAGGAGGTGCTTCTGAGGGTCTCCAGAGTGTCTAAATGAGTTGCATGAGTAGGGAGTGCCTCTCCTTTTGGAGACCTTCAAAGAGTCATTGACTCCACTAGGAATTCAGGCATTTTTGGAGAAATTCTGCAGTCATCTCAAGTCGGGGTAAATTTTTGGTTTCTAGCACAGGCAGAGCATGTTTTGCTCAAACAGGTTTGACTTCTCAGGTTTTTGACTTATTAGTGACTAAACTGAAGGAGGGAAAGTTCAGCCTAACATCTAGAGAGCTAAAAAAAGGTTATTTGTTAATTTAATCATAGACAAATGAATAAGGAAAGAGCAATGAAATACAGATAAGGTGTGACAAGTCCCTCTGATACCAAGATATGATTCATGTGCAAATTATGAAGGATAAAAGTAGTCATTTCAAATATAAAGTAAAGAACACCTCAGAAAATGTTAGTGGGAAACTAAACTAGATGGGCAGGAATTCTTAGTTTCCCCCAACTGAGAAGCTGAATTTTGAAAAGTCTTAGGACAAGCTGTAAAAAAGAGCTTTTTCATGGTCAAGGTCAGGAGAGTGTTAGTTCTGTGTCCAACCCTTTTTTATTATCTTTATCAAACTCTTTTTTTATCATCTTTGTCTAAACCTTTTTTATTATCTTTATCACTGATAAGATATTATCTTACTCTTTACAAGGTATTTTAGCATATGACCTCTAAGAGCTCATCTTCAGATTCTCTTCTGTATAAATCAAGTTAAAATTATGTTTCCTAGTTACTTGCAGCCAGCACTGAATCCTCTGTCTCGTATCTCTGACATCCCTGAGACACTGAACTTCCAACTTGGCATCAGGCACCAGCAACAAGTTCCATGCTAAACTAGTAGTCCTTTTCTTACCCTGATCTACCCTGACTAGTTACCATATACCATTTTCTCTACTATTTATGTTAAGTACTACCCTTACACTCACTAAAAGAGTGGAGTTGATAAATTTACACCGTGCCCCTAGCAGGAAATCTGGAAAGAGACAGTGATGCTCTACAATTTTTTGATAGGAATGGTTGGACTCGATGATCCAGTGGGTCTCTTCCAACCTGGTTATTCTATGATTCTATAATTTCTTCATAGATGCTGGCTATTTCATGTACTTCAGCACCAACTCTGGCAAGGCAGATGAGGTGGCAGTCCTGGAGTCCCGCATCCTTTATCCCAAGAGAACTCAGCAGTGCCTCCAGTTCTTCTATAAGATCACAGGAAGCCTTTCTGACAAGCTGATCATCTGGATTAAAGAGGATGATGGCACTGGAAATGTGCGCAAGATGAGGAGAATCCAGACCTTTCAAGGTAATGCTGGAAATTTGAGGAATGTAGAGAATACCAGGGGAGGAAAAGTTGTCTTACCTAGTCCATGAATGCAGTGGGTTGGCTCAACAATCAAAAGATTTTCCCAAAGCTACCAGAATATCTCGTGGCTTGGATAAGGATCTTGGTATTAGGTGAGGGCATTTAGGAATGAAACTGTGGGCTGTAATAATGTAATTGAGGTGCTCCACTGCAGGAGTCACAACGTTCCTGACAGGGTTATACTACACTTAGTGATTCAGGGGGACCCCAAACTCTGCTGGAGATCAACTGATGAGATCTCTGTTGGCTCTCACATCACCTGTCAGTGAGCTGTTGAGATGTAAATGCCTATGCTCACCTGCAATAAGAAGCCCAGCCTGACTTTTATATGCGTGGAAATATAAATATATATGTAATTTTGGAACTGTGAACTGAGTTCCCACTTGGATGATTTCGCTAAGTAGGACAAATTCAGTCACTGTGTTTCTGTTGTCAAAACCGAAGATGTGTGATAACCCGCTTAAGTAAAGCTGCAGCAGTTTGCAGAGAAAGACAAGTCCCTGGAAAAGCAGCAGGAGCAATTAATTCTAACACGCTGGGTCACTGACTCCCATTCACTTTTATGTCTTGGCCTCTGGCCTGCTCCCCTTTATACTAGAGTTTGTCATTCACTGATGTGCAAAGTGCTCCTAGTATAATGTGGACAAAGCGTTTAGACGATAAGTCCATGTGAGTATTTTCCAATCACACTATCAACTTAAGTTCTCCAGCATCCAGGTTCTCAAAAGGTCCAGTTGTCTGAAAACGCAGCTGGAATGAATGGCTAGGAGTAAGCTGCTTCACAGTATCACTAATCCTGCTGATAGCACGGTTTTTCTTTCCTTATGCCACAGCGGACAGTGACTACAGCTGGAAAATAGCCCATGTAACCCTGAACGCTCAGAAAAAGTTCCGTTACCTCTTCCAAGGACTAAAGGGCGATCCCAGCTCTTCATCCGGTGGGATTTCTATCGATGATGTCACGCTGACGGAGGCCCCGTGTCCCACAGCTGTGTGGGTCATCCGGAATTTCAGCCAAATCCTTGAAAATACATCCATCACTGTTCTTCAAAGCCCCCGGTTTTATAGTCCTGAGGGGTATGGGTTTGGCATAACTTTGCATCCCCACGCTGCAATCAGTGGCTATGCTCGCATCGCCTTTCACTTGTGCAGCGGAGAGAACGATGGTGTTCTGGAGTGGCCAGCTCTGAACCGCCAAGCCATGCTCACAGTCCTGGACCAGGACCCTGATGCCTTGAAGAGGATGTCCTCAACCAGAAGCTTCACCACGAGCACAGAACATGTTACCTCAGGTAAGTCATGTCTGCCTGGAGGAGGAATGATGAAAATGAGAGCCAAAGAATCCAAGTCAGAGAAGCAGAGGACTCAGATCTGGGCAACTTTGGCTGCATTTCCCAATTTGGAACACTCTCCTGTGTATGACTCAGAATTCTTGTCTGTGAAGGATCATTTGCTGAGAAAAGTGATACATAAATGGTTGGTGTTGTTACGAACAGACCCTGCGATATTTGAGTTTGACTCTGAGCACAAAGTTGTCCTAAGAGCTGGAAATTCACCTTCCCTGGAGGTGTTTAAGGGATAGGTGGACGAGGTGCTAAGGGACATGGTTTAGTATTTGATAGGAATGGTTGGACTCGATGATCCAGTGGGTCTTTTCCAACCTGGTGATTCTATGATTCCCATTCTACCTGTGGTTTGCCGAGTGTGATATGTGACATGCCACCACAGGACGGTGCAATGCCAGCAGGGTCTGTATTCCACCAATAAACCAAAAATAATTTAACTTACGATTGCATTTTGGAGGCTTGGTTAACTTGCACATCCATGGTCTGAATGGACAGGCTTCACCTTGTAGCTGTATTTAGGAAAAAAACAAACCTGAAAACACCAGTGAGATGATTCTGCAGTATTTGAAGCTGGGCTTGCTTGGCTGGTTGTAGACTGCAGGTTCTGAAATCTTTCAGAGTTACCTTTTACCTCCAGGTTTATATGGCATGTAGCACCATAGTTCCACATCCATCCCTAGGATTTCCCACAGATGTGTTAATTCAAAGAAACAAGAACAGGGCAATATTGAGTTTGGATAAAATGCTGGAGATGCATCTCCATCCCTCTTTGCTTTCTCAGGTGGAAGTTTAGCTCATGCTTTTTCAGGAGGAGGTTCTAATCCTTAGGTGTTAATATGTTTATCAGAACCACAGCAATGAACAAAACCTACTCAACCACAAACCACAAGTACTTAAAAACTCATGAGGGAGTGTCCTTATGCAGAAATGAGCTTGTAGGTGGTGACAAGGAGTCCGTTACTTGTGTCTGGTTACACAAATGGGACGAAAGTGGTGGAATTTAAGTGCCCTCACACAGTCTTTAAGCAGATCGTATCTGAGGATCTTCTGGCACCCATAATTTGTCAGTCTTTTGTGATTTGCTTGGACATTTCAGCTCTAAACTGGATTTTAAATCATAAATCCCGTTTAACACTCTATGGCACAAAAAAAGTCATGCCACACCTCCAGCTGCAGAACTTTGTGGTCTTATTCATCATTCATTCTCTTTGCAGATGTTAATGGAACCTTGATATGGGAGAAGCCATCGCTTACTGGAACATTTGATGCCTCGTGCAATTGCTATAGGAGCATAGCCTGGGGGTGGACTAACTTCATATCCCACAGCCAGATGAGACGGAGAAGCTTCCTGAAAAATGATGACCTGATTATTTTGGCAGAATTTAATGGTAAAGACCCCTCTGTGATTCACCTGTCTCTGAGTCACCTTCTCTTCTAATGGGGATCAGCTTTTAAAAGCATTTCTGTGTCTTAGTTTCAGAAGGGTGATGTCGACTAAAGTGATTGTGAGTTCAGAGGAAGGTAAACTTCTTCACAGAAAGGGTCCTTGGGCACTGGAACAGGCTGCCCAGGGAGGGGGTTGAGTCACCTTCCCTGGAGGTGTTTAAGGCACAGGTAGATGAGGTGCTAAGGGACATGGTTTAGTGTTTGATAGGAATGGTTGGACTCAATGATCCAGTGGGTCTCTTCCAACCTGGTTATTCTATGATTCTATGATAATCTTTCAAAGTACAGAAGATCACTGATTTACCTGACTAGTTTGTATTGCTTCAGTATTAAAGCTATTTTCTGCTTTAAATACGCAGAAACTGCTGTGGTACAGCAGAACTCTAAGGGGAAAATGGACAAGGAATACATTCTGGTCCACATTGCACTCTGCGAGCACCTGGTATGAAGAATATTACATATAGAATCACTCATCGGATGTCTTTCTCCTTTCTTTCTCTTTTTAAAAGATATAACTCACCTTAATAACACAGAAGTCCCTATTGTACCTCAGCTGCCTGCCTTCACAGAAGGCCACGTGCTTGAAAGACAGAAGAGAGCAGCCCAGGACACGGGGCCCATTGGAGACCAGCTGCCTAACCTGGCAGATCCCTGTGACCCAAACCCCTGCCAGAACGACGGAGTCTGCGTGAGCGTAAAAGGGAAAGCCAGCTGCAGGTATCATGGACTTCTTCCCTGCTTGCTTTTACTTTCTTCTCAGCCAAATGATGTAGCTAATAAGTATTGAGAGCTACAGACCTCAGAGGTCTGAGACATCAGGTTTTTAAGGAAGGTGTGAGGGCCTTGAGGTGGACCCACACGTCAGCACAAAACTCCTGACCCGTGTGAATTTGTGCTGTGTTTTTCCAGGTGCCCATCAGGACAAGCCTTCTTCTTTACGGGTGAGAGATGTCAGTCAAGGCAGGTCCATGGGGACATCCTGGGAATGACAATTGGTGGAATTGCTGGAACCATTGTCTTAACCATTGTCCTCGTTTCTGTGATGGCTAGAAGATAAATACCTGCAGGAGGATAAATCTCAATCTAATATTTCTCCATTCTTCATAAGACATCAGTTTTCAGTGAAAAATGATGAATATAATTTTTAGAAGACCAGTCAGCATATGGATGAAAAGCTCTATCTACATCTTGGCGTCAATCTGTTTACTCTGTAGGTCTTCACAGTTAAAGAACATCATGTGGAACTGCTGTTTAATGAAAGTTCATACCCTACCTCTCTTGTCTATTCTTTGAATGTTTAGTTTCTTCATCCAATAGCAAACGGTAGTGCTGGGAGTCCATGCATTCATTCTCCAACACAGTTCAAACTTAGATTAAATAAGGGGCAGGACCTCTCAAAACACTAGAAAGAGTCACACAGAACCACATATATTAAGATTCTAAAAATGTTCCTTGCCAGTGCTTCTGTTGGTTTGGTCCAGGGACTTCACCTCCCCACACAGGGAAGCTAATTTTGCCCTCCTCTAATGCACCTTCAGAGCTTGCTGGCTGCAGAATGTGATGGTGGAGAAAGGTGACAGGGACTGGCTCTGCTCCCTTTGGATGATGTTACTTTAAGCCTTTGCACTGGGGGAGGAACACACCCTATCTGCCCCAGGGCTAGACTCTACACCCACTAGCTCCTCTGTTTCTGAACTCTGTTACTCTCAGGATGAAGAGTTTCTTCAGTGCAGAATAAAAACCCCTCAAAGGTCTAGATGCAACCACTCTCTACTAACACTCCAGTACGTGCCCCCTTTGTGGGAAACAGTACAACACAGTCCATTTTCCTTGGGATATGAAGACTGATATTGTCAGTCTTCTCAAGAGAACCTATTCAGAGTCTGCTCTCCTCCTTGCTCTTCCTTGGTTCCCAAAGAAGAGCATGCAGTTCAAAGAGATTCTAGATTTTCATATCGGTCTTTATCTCTAACCGTGCTCCAGATCTAGTATTATATTTACATCTTCAAGCAAAAAGAAATTGCATTCAATATAACTAATACATTAGATTGATGCTTTTTTATTGTCTTCAGTCATCACTATTTGGCCACACCAAACCATCATGCATAGCTGTGGCTGCAGGCAACAGTTTCCCATCCTGGATCATCCCAAAGTCCTGGGAACAGGTTCACCACTAGTAAACTTAGGTTTGATTTGCAAAAAAACCCAAATAAGACTGCACCACCTGACGGCAGTATTTGATACTGCCCTCAAGTCTAAATCTTCATCATTCCATCTGTCATATTTTACATAAAGTTTTGCAACATTCGTGTGCACTATAAATACTTCACAGGCTCTCTCACAGCACTCTGCTGAAGACAGGAGTGCTGCCTTTAAAGGTACACAGGCTTGGAAACAGCTGGTTCCACAAATACAGCATTAGAGCAATAATTTACACAAAACCTTTCATCCTGCCTGGCACCTGATGGTTTGTATTCACTGCAGAGACCTCCAAGTGCGATTCTCCTCTGAGAGACCTAAATATACAGACTTTACACAAGAGATTCCTTGCATACTTAACACTACTATGCATTAAATAAATGCAGTCACCTCTGTGGCAGAGGCCAGCAACCCTCTTTGTCTTAATTACGTAACAAGGGAAGGACAATTAGAGTCAAGGATATAAAGATTCCTTTTCTTCATACAAGTGCCACATGGAGCTTTCAGTACATTCTAGCTGAAAGAAGACCACGCAGGAATCCTCATGGTCCTCATTTTATCTAAGTCAAAACTGAAGATCTGAAATGGACCTTCTCAGTTGTGAATCTTTAGATCCAGAATGTCTTAAATAGAAAGTGGAGAGCCCTATACCATGTGGTCTTTCCAGATTCTAATACAAAGGCAGTAGAGAAGCTATGAGGTACTTGTGTATCTACACAGGCCTTTGGAATCATTCAGAGAGTTGATAAGGGAAATAATAAAACCACTGGACGATAGCTGTGGGTAGCACTGCAATAAATGGCTCAGTACTGCATAGTGCTAAGCACCTTCTTAAAGGCTGAGAATTCTTCACTCCTGATGCCTTTTCCACTTGAAGGCCTTCAAATCCTTCTAAGTTTGAAACACTTTGCCACCTCTTCTGGGCTTGGCAGCCCCTGGGAAATTCCACCTCTGAGTCCTTCCCAGCCTTACACGTTAACCAGAAACAATTATTCCAGAAGAACGCACCAAGGAACAGTTTAGTCAAAGTGAAGTAGTCCACTTCTTGATGACTCATGGGTGCTTTTTGTATGTGTCTTGGAAAGGGCAGAGGTCCTTTCAGAGTTATGTGATTCAGCATTTGCAGTGCCTCAGTTAAGCAAAGAGTATGTCTTGGAAGTGTTTTCAGAGGAAGAGCTGGATGGCTCTGAAGAAGACACTCTGTATTTTCCTGCAAAACAAAACATAGCAGTTAGGCATAAGGTCAGAGAGCACGGGACATATTGAATCTGCAAAGTAAGGATGGCTAGACCTGTCCTGATGACCCAGGTGGCTTTAACTTGGTCTGCAGCTGTGATATGATCTGGATTACAGCAAAATCAGCGATCAAAGAAGTCAATGTATTTGCTTATGCTGTCAAGGTGTGTCGGCTTGTCCTGATGATCATGCAGTAGGGTAGTAATTTACACAGGTGGAGGGGCTTTGTGGTCTTCCTTGAGCATAGGGACACATCTAGAACATGTGCTCTTGCGATGAATGCCAGCTCCCTCCCTCTTGTGAACACAAAACTCAGGTGCACAGAGCTCAAGAGCAGAGAGTGGAAGAGAGTGATAATAACTTTGGAGTTCCGCGTGGCAGTAGCAGGGGAAGCAGTTGTGGGCGAGTCTCATTCTTGTGGTGAGAAGCTTCTGTATCTGGCTGCTGTACTCACGTAAATTTACTGTAACACAGTCAGAGATGAACTTCTTGTTCCATTATCTGACTAATAAACAGACTTAAGAAGCAGTGACTTGCCTATGTTAAACTCCTTCATATCCCCCTTGGACCAAATGTCACCACCTCCTCTGAGCAACAGTTGGATGCAAAGATTGCACAGTTAGGACTGAAATCACTCATTTTTTTCTGCAATGCATCTTGCAAAATAAAGTCATAACTGAAATGGTGACAGCTATGAATTGACTGCCAGAGAAGTTTTGAAGACACAACTCCGAGGTGGTGAAGAGCACATGAACAGTAAATCAACTGAAGGGCACTGTGTTATGGTATCATTGAACTCAAACCAAAGCTGGTTTAGAATTGGTGAAACACATCATCATCCGATACTCGTTTCAGCATTAGACAATTATGCTGCTAGCATTATGCTACAATCATGAGCAATTATACTAATGGTTCCAATGACCTATTGCCGTGCCTTTGTACTTGAAGATGAAATACCTTCCGTGGGTGGATAGATAGCTAAATATATTGATAGATACCAGGATAGCCAGGCCTTGAGAGTGTGAACGCAAGCAAAACCTTGTCTCTGCTTCAGCAGGAGAAATCTCTTGTCACATACCTGTTTTCCCACGTAAGTTGTTAAAGGTTCTTGAGAATGGATAGCTCATAGCAAGCATTGGTGTCACGAGGATCAGGGAGGACGACTGTAAGAAAGAAAATTGCTTTGTGTCAAAAGGCTGGAACTTTCTTTGTAGCCATACTGGGGGGTAGGGGGCAATTTACAATAAAATATTGTAGGCAGGCAGTCCAGAGAAAGGTAAGTTAGGTGTTTATGAGACATCAAGTTTACCCAATTGCATGATTCTGATGGCAATGAAGGAGGTCAACATTAAAAGAAACTACAGAACACAAACAGCCTGTCTAACTGTTGTCCAGGGAACATGGCTTAGGCTCCAGAGTGCCGTATCAGACAGTACAGATTCCTGATCCCTTGTCTGAGGGACTATATCCATTAAGACAACCAGAAAAATAAGATTTATGCGCTTGGGGATTATCGTTGAAGGCCAATAGCCTGAGATATTCAGAAGCAAATTTCACTTGACACACTAGAGGGCAATGGAACACAACTCTTTACAGTCCAGACAGGAAGGAAGATGCTTTTTGGTGCTGAAATGCAGTTTCCTATTTCGTTCTAGATTGATTCGGGAATTTAACGGAATTGTTCAAAAAGAAATGTCTAATAAAAAGATGAAAACCACATAATATTCTGTTCAGTTCTTCTCCATTCATTAAGTTGCACCATGGTAGGGATAATCAGGCAGTTTTGTGCATTGTCACTGATGTCATAAGGTGGTAGAGGAAGAAGGTAAATTAATCGTATTTTTAAAGTTTGATCAAAGGCTTTGATCTTACTTTATTTATTTTTTTATCAGCAGAACTGCTAAGGAAACATTCCAGTTCCCAGTGCCTGAGGCAGCTCCACAGCACTTGGAACTTAGAGCGCTGCTCTGCTGGGCTAATCCCAGGCTGCCTCCTCCCAGACCTTCAGCACATTCCTGGGGTGGACACATAGACGGGTCACTCCTGGGTCCAATACTCGTTTCACATCTTCATTAAGGATAAAGATGATGGGGAAAGTGCACCCTCACCAAGCCTGCAGATGATACAAAACTGGAAGGAGTAGATGATAAACCAGATGAGTCATCTGTCATTCAGATGGACCTCAACCAGAGGATGGAGAAATGGGATGAAAGGACTCTTGTGAAGTTCAGCAAAGGGAAATACGAAGTCCTTCTGTCTCCGAGAAAGAAAAACTCCGTGCACCAGTACGTGCTGAGAGCTGTCTGGCTGGAAAGGAGTAAAGACAGAGCCAGACTTTTCTCACTGGTGCCCAGAGAAAGGACAAGAGACGGTGGGAATGAAGACAGAGCCAGACGTTTCTTGTCTGTACCCAATGAAAGGGCAAGAGGTAGTGGGAACAAATAGAAATACTGGAAATACCATTTAAAAATAAACTTTTTCACTGTGAGGGTGGTCGAACACAGGAAAAGGCTGCACGGAGAGATTTTGGTGCCTTCATCCTTGGAGCTACACGAAACCACACTAGACATGGCCCTGAGCTCTAACTGACCATGCTCTGAGAGGTAGGGTGGTTCCAGATGATTTCTGGAGGTAATTTCCAACTTCATCATTCGGCAATTATTGGAAGCTGGAGTGATTTGAGTCAGTGCTGCTCCTCTGAGCTGACAGTCCAGCCTTAATGGACTCCTTAAATCCTTTGAGTCTACGTACCCATCTATCTTGATTATGGTGGTTTTTAAGTCTGCTTCCCAGTTCTTTAGCAGTACCTCTATAGGCTTTTATGAATGAATCCTGTTCAGATACCATATGAAACAAAGCTTTATTGCCATGTAGGAACGATGCTAGTATTTACCACCATTTTCTTTTTTCCATTCCAAGTGACTGATGCCTTCAAACCTTTACCCAGCCTAAAGTGGCTTCTTTTGTAAAGGGTTATAAATGCAGAAGAGTAAGTCGAAGCAAGTATTCCTGTGTTAGAATACACAGAGTTATCTATCCTCACACAGCCACACCAGACAGAGGTATTTCATCCCTGTTGGCTGAAACTTTACTATATTCTGTGTATGGGAATGTGGCTTCTCTTGAGCAGAAGTAGAGAAGAACATACCTTTGGCATTAGTGGAAGGAGGATAACAAAGAACTCTGTAGCCACAACGTGTTTTCAACCAGCAAAGTTCTTTGTCAGCTGAATATCATCCAGAGCCTCAACTCTTGACCCTCTCCCAAAGGTGTTAAGACACATCCTGTGATCTTGTATGGTCAGCCTCCTGAATTTTGCTTTAGAAGTTTATCAAACCCTGCTGTAAAAGCAGTTAATCCAGTGTCTTTACACTGTGTTCACACTAAGACACTGTTCCCTGTAGTCCCTAATGGGTACTGGTTGCTTAATGTCACAAGCAGCTTTGTACTTGGTTGGATTTAAGGATCCTGTAGCCCAGCCACTTCTTATCCTACATGGGCTACAGCAGAGGCCCTAGGAAAGAGTTTTGCAAAAGCAAAGGAAGCGTGTAGAAGCAGATCTTCAGAATGTCCCTTCCACCTCTGGCTGTGAGACTTTGGTGTTTAACAGCACTTAATGACCTTTAATGTGAACGCCTGTCCTGTGCAGAGGCTTTTCCAGACACTCATTCAAGCTGTGTTTCAATGTAGGGAGGAGTGTAAGAGTCATTGAGCCAGAGAAAATCTCTGTGGATGAAAAAGAAGCCTTCAGATCTTCCTTAAGGATCCAATCTCTGTTTGCAACTTTATTTCTTTTTTTTTTAGGCACTGACTCACTTGAGTTAAATGCAGGAATTTGCTGGGTATGGAACTCAAGTCTCTCTTGTTCCAGGACACTTGGTTCCAGAACAACATTCATTTATATTCTACCTTTTGCTTATAGAAATGTGATTCTTTGCAACACAGACACAATTTGACAAGAGAGTCACTTCCTGCTATTTTCTGTCCCCAGTATAAAGTGGAGGCCAACCTCTACCTTTGTTTCATGAGTTCAAACCACAGTATCTCCATCTTTTCCTGCTCACAGCTCAAGGGCACCTTCCCCAAGAAGTTCCCTTTGCATTTCTGTCAGGTTGTGAATAAATAACGGTGCCACCGAAATCGTCTGTTTTCTAACTTTCAGTTACATTTTGTGGCTTATTTCTTGTGGAATTTAGAGCAAATGTCCACCAACCTCCTTATCATTTTTCATGAATTACAGCTGAAATAATGAACTTTCATAAAAAGGGGCATATTCACATTTACATTGTTAGTGTCTTCTCCTTCTCTGACTATTTCTAATAAATAATTCAGAATATAAAGTGCATTTGACTGAAAAAACGCTCAAAGAACGTTTGTCTATTCAGCAGTAACTCTGAAATAGTCTTAGATCAAGGATTTAACCTTTGTTTGCTGCGAACTCCATTTGGACATTGAATTCCTCTTCAGCAGGGCTTCTTGTATCTATTTGTTAAAAGAAAAATAATCAGTGCATACAGCAATTATGTTCAAATTCCAACAGATCTTTCACATAATATGAGAAATGATTTGAATTCTTACCTTCTTGTCCCAGAGAGTCCCAAACACCAGAATGAATAATCCCTAGGAGACAGATAATTACATGCAATTTGATGACACCAACCTTTTAATTGCCGTACTGCCTATTAGCTCAAATATTGTTCATTGTGATTATTTAAACACTGAGCTTTTTGTCAGAGGGATTTTTTTCTAACTGTATCTCACAGAATGGTAGGAGTTCTCCAGGCCTGGCCTACTCAAACTGTGTATATATCTGGTCTACAAACACGATACAGATAGTTTGCTAGCTATTACTTAGATCATAGAATCAAAGAATGATTTGAGTTGGAGGAGACCTTAAAGATCACAAGAGCCTCCAGATGCACCATAAATTAGACCAGATATGCTGGAGCTGAACATAACAGGGTTGTTTTCCTGGTCTTTGGGAATTAAGTTCTCCCCAAAGCTACTGGCAAAGTTGGAAGTTATTTCTGTGTCATCTTTATCTGTAAGACCCATCTATTAAGGCAGCTGAGAAAATCATAGAATCATAGAATAACCAGGTTGGAAGAGACCCACTGGATCATCGAGTCCAACCATTCCTATCAAAAAAATGAAACACTGCTGAGTTCCTGGAATGGGTATCCCAAAGAGCCCTTTGGGAATAAGGATGTGTGTGGTAACCCTGAGCTTTCCCAATGATCTGAAACATCTTTTCCAACCAAATGATCCAATGACTCTACGAAACTGTTTTCATTCCCCCTCCAAGCCCAGCACTGCAAGAATATCACTACGCGTTTAAGTGATCATAGGGGAAACAAAACCGTGCAGACACATAACTCACCTGCAAACCATTGAGAAGAGCAAAGAGGATGTGGAAAGCTCGATGGCTGTTTTCGATGATGGTGGCAAGTCCAAATCCCCAGGTGAGGCCTAACAGCGGTGTCAGGATGGCGACGCTTTTGCCAATCTGTAACAAAGCGTTTCTCTCCTGCCTGTCCGACCTGTCCCCTATAGTCGGCCTCAGTATTTTTATTATAACAACTGCAGTGATGAATAAATTCGTGGCCACGATGACCAAGGCAGGTATGACGAAGGCCAGAAGAGCTTTGCTGTCCTGCCAGTTGAGCCAACAGGCATCGCTTCTGGTGTAACTGTTCCTCGGCAGCGTGACAGCGATGGTGATGACTGCAATGACGAAGGGGCACCCGTATCCCAGAGAGAACACCACGGCTTTCTGGGCGGTCTTGCTTGTGTTGTGTAAGATGAAGACCAGTCTGTAGAAAAGAATGAGGCCCAGGCTGAGCATCCAGAAGAAGACACACAGGTAGAATAAATGGATGAAGAAGGTAGCCACGGCACAGATGCTTCTGCTCATCTGTTGGTTTTGGTCTTTGATGGAGGCAGTGACGATGAACCAAATGTCAGCAATCAGGAGCGATGTCGCTATGTTGAGTATACAGACGTGGCGCATGTACGAGGTTGTGTTGTTTGTCACGTATTTCCAGACTAAGGATTCGATTATAACGCAGGCTGCCAAGCTCAAGATTGAAATGGCCAGGCCAATGTACGTAATGTAATCTTCAGAGATTAGTTGGGAGGATTTATCAGGCGACATCAGAATGGAGAATGATGTCAAGTGATTGCAGGAGCAAATTACGTGATTTCCTACCTCTGATGTTGTGCAACCCTGAGTATCCCAGCCCCCTCTCTGTTTACTGAGTGCGAAGTTCCAAAAGACGCACTGTGGTTTCTTTAGAGATGTGTTTATCTTTGAAAAGACCATATTAACATCAAACTTCTGGCTTCTGTTGCTACTCACAGTTGTCGTTATCAATAAGCCGTTCACACGCTCAGTCTCATTCTGGGGCAAAATACGTCCAAATGTTGAGTACATCACGCTGACAATGGTTGAATTTTGCATTAGAGTCTGAATTTCAGTTTCACCAATGTGCACATCAACTGTGAAGTTTTCTGTACTGTTGAAGCTCTTCCTATAACCTGTGTTGTTTGTTTCTGTGACAACTATACCTTGTAGCTGAATGCTGTTTGCATAGACAGTGGGGATTGTATTATTAACTGGTTGGAGGTTCAAGGAAAAATTTTCTACAGACTGCAGTAATGAAGAACTTCTGAGTGTTTCCTTTTCATTCAGGTCTTCCCAAGCTTCTCTTGTGGAATCGGCAACAAGGTAGTCCACTGTGGAGAGGAAATTCTGGAACAACAACAGAAAGATGCTATTACTGAAATCCTATATAGAACATTGTTGTTTCTAATGGCAATTACTGTGTGATCTTAGAATTGCCTTTTGAAAAAGCTTAGCTTTTTCTTATTTTGAACAATCCATGTGAAACCATCAGTTGTTAACCCTCTGCATGCTTTGTTTTCAAGTTAATGTTTTCAAAGTTGGACTTGCATGGCTTTTTTTTACATATTGGTCAGTATTTTTTCTTCTCCACTATTCTTTCCCTTCTTCCTCAGCCTTTGTGCTATCTTTGATTTCTCGCTTTGACTCACATGGAGTTCTCTAGCTACAGAACATTACTTTGCACTTTTCTGCTCAGAAGAGCAGAAAAAAGCCTCTGTACCTCACAACCAAGGTTTCCAAGTACTTCTAAGATACATTTTCCTCTACATTTGTTGTAACATCTAATTGATCTTCCTTGTGCTGTGGGCTCCAAAGCTGGACACAGTACTCCAGGTGGGGTCTCTCAAAAGCAGAGTAGTGAGGAAGACTCACTTCCATTGACCTGCTGACCATGCTTCTTGTTATGCAGCCCAGAACACAATTGGTTTCCTGAGCTTCAAGCGCACATTGCTGTGTCATCTCCAATTTTTCAACCACCATTCCTTGTCTTTTCCTCTCACTTAGAATGCTAGAAACATTCATGGCTCCCTAGAAGATTTCTAGTTGCTAAGCATGCAGCAGTTTCTCTTTCAGGCATAGGCTCCTTGTCTTCATCATTTTGACTTTTTAAAAAAGCTGCTGTATCTCTGCTGTCATTTCAACTCATTCCTTTAATACTTTCTTGTTCCTGACCTTAACCAAGAATGAAATTTCTTCCAGGAGAGTGTCATCCTCTGTGACAAAAGGAGCCAAAGGGCTTCATAAGTATAGGTAAGACTTAAAATAAAACCTTACTTCAATAACATCTTTGTCTGCAACTGCTGGGATTTTGGAGACCATGTCCAGGATGGTAACAATTGCGTCTAGGTTTGCAGGAGAACTGCTTATTGAGCTCTGCTCGTTTTCTGTTATTTTCTTAAGTTCTGCAAGGTAGTCAGATAGGTTGGCTTTTGCGTGAGAGCTGTTGACCAAGGACTGAAACAGAAGATAACAGTACATCATGTGGGTGTAATTTGCCTGGAACTTGATCCTTCTTCACAACAGCTACCCCCGTTCCAGTAAACTAAACAGACCCAGGGATGTTCTAGACGTACAGGTAATGTTCAACACTGATCCTCCAGAACAGGGCATCCTAGTGGCGTATTGAGAGTGGTCTCTGTGCTAACTACTAGACTGCTCCTGGAAATTTCAGGGGAGAAGAGAGCTGGCCAGGTCCAAACCATAGAAAGGAACCATCTAGTTAAGAAAATAATTAATTGAGTAGATGTACCTCTGCCTGGGATCTTGCTGTGCCTCATTTGCTAAAATAAATACGGTTAAGCATTTGATGAGAGAAGGATAATTGTTCTCATCTAACCTCACTGAGAGAAGGGTGACTCTGGATGGTTTGTAGAAGAAAACTGAGACCCAGCACCCATCTGTGGGTGACCAAAGGAGCGTGCTAAACAGGGCCTGGCTCTGATGCTGGGCAGTGGCCCATGGCTGTCGCTGCTGCATCGCTGGTAGGGTACCCTGCAGCTTGCACTGAGCTTGTGGCAATCAGCATTCACTGAGACAATGCCCGAGTGTGGTTCAGGGAAGACTCCAGGCCAGTGACTGTTCTCCCTGGACACTATGAATAGGGTCACCAAGTCTGGGAAAGAGACTATTCACGTGTACATGCAGTGCCACACACCCTCTGGGCCACAGAAGGAGATCTGGACTCTTTCATTCATATAGCCCATCATTCGTTGTATCTTTCAAACCATAGTTTTAATTAAATGTTTCATTTTTAACACTTCATATATTTCAGATTATGCTAAGCAAAACCCAACCTAACAAATATTTTTCCTCTGTGCTACCAACCCCACCCTCAGCCTCGTGAAAAGTCATAGATGTTACCTCGGCAGTAGTCAGCAAATTGTTTATTTGTTCAGACAGGCAGTCATTCCTTACAGGCTCCCATGATTTGTTGGAGCATTTGTAAGTTATATTGCCTCGAGTAAAACCATCTGGAACATTTGGGTTAGAGCACGGCTTTATTAACGTGGCCCCTTCGATTCCAATGCCAAAGGAGTCTGAGCAGGAAACTTCCTTATCTGTATTGGGAAAAAGACATAGAAGTAGAAAACTTGTAGTGACAGGATGAGGGGCAATGGGTGCAAACAGGAGAGGGGCAGATTTAGACTAGACACAAGGAGGAATTTCTTCACTATGAGAGTGGGGAGGCCCTGGCCCAGGTTGCCCAGAGAAGCTGTGGCTGCCCCATTCCTGGAGGGGTTCAAGGCCAGGTTGGATGGGGCTGGGAGCCCCTGATCCAGTGGGAGGTGCCCCTGCTCATGGCAGGGGTGGAACTGGGTGGGCTTTAAGGTCTCTTCCAACCCAAACTATTGCTCTCTATAACTACCTGAAAGGAGGTTGTAGAGAGGAGGGTGATGGCCTCTTCTCCCAAGCAACAGGGGACAGGACGAGAGGGAATGGCCTCAAGCTCCACCAGGGGAGGTTCAGGCTGGACGTTAGGAAAAAAAATTTCACAGAAAGGGTCATTGGTCCCTGGCAGAGGCTGCCCAGGGAGGGGGTTGAGTCACCTTCCCTGGAGGGGTTTAAGGCACAGGTGGATGAGGTGCTGAGGGACATGGTTTAGTGTTTGATAGGAATGGTTGGACTCAATGATCCAGTGGGTCTCTTCCAACCTGGTTATTCTATTCTATGATTCTATTCTATGATTCTATGAAAACTAAGAAGCTGCTGTAGCACAAACAGGAAATTCATTAAGACCTGGACAGTGAGGCCTCAAAACCTTTTTGATATCCAAATTCTGGTCAGAACTAAACATCAAAATTAGATTTAGCAATGTTGGATGCTAACGAGCCATCATTTCCTGCAGAGCTGACTGGAAGCTGGGTCTGTCTGGGTCTCTGCAATAACTCGTAGAAGTTACCATTCTTGTGTTTACAGAGGATGTGGTCTCCCACAGGCTGACCTCCTGAGCTAGATGACTTCTTCCTGAGGGGCCACAATCTTTTATTCGTGCTAAATTGGTGGTGCAAGCTGGGACCTGCATGACCTCACTTCAACATGGGAGACGATGCTCGGTGATGCACGCTGCACCAGAAGAAGGTAGGGACATAAGATGACTGATCTATAACTGCTTGGGAACATACTGGGGCCGCTATCAAATACAGCAAAGACAAAATGTCTTGTCTATTTATTTTTAAAATTTCAGCAAAATTGACAGTTTTCTCTGCATTTCAAAATTTCGTGTAAAAAAAAAAAAAAACCAGACAAATTCTTGGCCAACAAAACCTGCTCCCGTCAGGTGTCACCAGTTTGTGGCATCTGGTTTAACAAAGGTACTGGGATTTCCTATTTCACAGCTTTAAACAGTAGCTTTTTGCTTACCAGATATCAGGTGCAGTTTTATCTGTTCACTGTTGATTTCGTGTCCAATGCGGTTAATAAACTTGCAGTGTGTCTTGTACTCCTTTTTTCTGCATTCTGTTGCTGTGTAATTGTACACGAAGCAAAACAAATTTCCTTTTTCCACTTTCCCTGTATGGAAGGAGTAAGACAGGTAAGGGGGTCAATCAGCTGGCAGACAGGAGAAAACATTATTTTCTGTGGGTCCTAGAGGAAAAAAATTCCTTGGTGGAAAACCTTCCCTTTTGTATACTGATCTCTGTCTCTTGCTTCCCGTTTATTAAATCTTATGGCAGCTGCATGATCAGTACCTTTTCAACTACTGCTGTATGCGCAAACCCTGCCTAAATCCTCTTTTACTGCACAGGAATTAAAATCTGCTTTAGAAACTGTTCTAGAATCATAGAATCATTAGGTTGGAAAAGACCTTTGAGAACATTAGTTCCAACTGTACCTGACCACTACTAAATCACGTCCCCAAGCACCTCATCTACCTGCCTTTTAAACCTCCAGGGATGGGGACTTAACCACCTCCCTGGGGAGACTCTGCCAGGGCCTGAGAACCCTTTCAGTGAAGAAACTTTCCCTAATGTCCAATCTAAACTTCCCCTAGCACAGCTTGAGGCTATTCCCCCTTGTCCTATCACCTGTCACTTGGGAGAAGAGACCAACACCCACTTCTACAACCTCCTTTCAGGTAGTTTTAGAGAACAATAAGGTCTCTGCTCAGCCTCCTCTTCTCCAGGCTGTTTTGGAGAACACTGATCCTGGTTTCACTTCTCCCACAGACACCTGATTTAGGCTAGGATGCCTTTTTAGTGTTCTTATCTGGTCCTTTTGAACTCAGGACCTGTACCACGATCCTAGTGCTTTTCAGGATGCCTGAGGGTCCCTGACTGCCACCTCTTCCAAGAAGGTCTTGGCATTTTTCTCAGCAACTGAAGGACTGCTCAGTCTCCCCTCTGCTTTACACTTCAACCTCTTGGTTTTGCACTCCTGCATGTTTTCTGGGCTTGTTTAACTGTATCACCTTTGCTTTCTTTCAGATTAACTGGTTTTTAACCCACCAGAAAACTTCTGGTTTGTAAAAACATGCAGAGAAGCTGCAGAACTGATCTAAACTTGAAGACATGAAGCCTATGATTTTGTGCTGTTAAAGATGTTGCCTGTATCCTTGAAGAAAATAGAACAATTCTT
The DNA here is from genome assembly GCF_032191515.1 of Phaenicophaeus curvirostris. Taxonomy (NCBI): domain Eukaryota; kingdom Metazoa; phylum Chordata; class Aves; order Cuculiformes; family Cuculidae; genus Phaenicophaeus; species Phaenicophaeus curvirostris. The sequence continues at coordinate 124,752,572 of NC_091393.1, read as the reverse complement.
TGAGTTGAATTCCTAGTGTGTTATTATGTATTTTTTTTATGAATTAGTAGATCTTCTTTGAACAGTCAGTTCAGAAAAGTGGCAGACTGGAAGATAAAAGCAAATAAATGGACTTCAGGAATTTCTAGTCTGAACAGTGATGAGGGTGCTCACTGCTTGGCAAGGCAAATCAAACGTTGAATTTACCTGTTACATATTTATCACTACAGCAGTGACTTCAGTTGCCCTTCTGTTAATCTCAGCCATGCTCCTCAGGCATGGGAACTGTCCTAAAAAAAAGTCGATTTCCCATTTTTTTTGAACTCTCAGGGTTATTATAATAGCAGTAAATATGAATTAGTTACACAGGCCTAACTGAAAACAAAAATACCCAGGGAGCGGGTTGTGACACCCAGTGCACTTAGTGATTCTGCAAGCGTATTGTTTCTTACCAACTTGAACTTCATTTCGTCCAACCACAAACTTAACAGTGTAGTGTTCCGTGGTGTTACGACTTATGCAGCACTGAAGAGTTTGCTGCACTTTGCACAGAACAGATGCCTCAATGGGGTCTATCAGGATCCTCTGCTTCGAAGGCAAGGGAACAACCTCAACCGTCACATTGGCAGAACCCTCCAAGGACTTCTGGGAGAAGGTGCAGGTGTAGGTGCCTGAAAGGATCGACACAAAACCTATGTCTCAGTCAACAGAATCGCTCCTCTGCTTTTGCATAGTCTTGAGCCCTAATACTTCAACAAGCGCAGTGTTCTTGGCAGCATCATGTCTTGCAGTCCTCCAGCACTTATAATTTTAACTTCTTTTCTTTATTTACTGTGCCCAGGCTTCCCAGTGATTTGCAAGGCTAAGGATGCTGTAAATTATCTGGTACAGCGATTTGCCAGAGAATCATAGAATGCCCTGAGCTGGAAGGGACTAACAAGGCTCACCCAGTCCAGCTCCTGTCCCTGCACAGCACACCCCAACATTCACACCGTGGGGCTGAGGGGGTTGGCCAAAGGCTTCTGGAATATCATCAGGCTCAGCACTGTGACTGCTTCCCTGGGAGCTGCTCCAGGGCTCTGCGGGAAGAACCTTCTCCTAATAGCCAACCTACCCATCCCTTGCCCACCTTCCTGCCTTTCCCTTAGATCCTATCATTGGTCACCAGAGAGAAGAGCTCAGCCCCTGCTCCTTCTTCTCCCCTGGTAAGGAAGCTGCAGACCATGATGAGGTCTCCCCTTAGTCTCCTCTAGGCTGAACAGATCAAGTGACTTCAGCTGCTCCTTTGTGCCAATATGAACCCGGTTCACTCACCGCTCCAGTCCTGTGTGGCATTCTTCACTGTGAGCACAGATATGGCTGGAAATTTGCTATTTTTGATGCATGCATCACAGTCTACTCTTTTTATGTTATTTCCAGACTGAATTTTCCAACTGATGCTGTCATAATTGCTCACATCACTTTCACACCTTAGACTGAATGGATATCCCTCGGAAACTGATGAGTTTACTCTCGGAGAGATTGTTATGTGGGCTGAGACAACACAAGATAAACATTATGTTATTGAGAGCCACTTGTTATAATCATTTGCTTGCAAATGACATAAGCCACAGAGGTCACCTATGCATTAATGGGCTCATGGTCCTTTACATGCTACCTGATTCTTACCTGCCCAGAGGAACGTCACTCTGATATCGTAGCTGCCCCTGGCTCCGTGTCCCGTCTGCAGCTCACATGTATATGTCATCACTGTACCTGACTTTTCAGGTGAACACAGGGATTCATTGATGTTGAGCTTGTATTCAGTGCAGTTCTCAGTGAAACTGGAGACTCCTAGGGAAAAAAAAACCACTCCTTGAAGGGCTATGAATGTCCATAAATATCTACACTCTGGAAATGCCAAGCAATTCCTCCAGCTAAACAAAATCGTGTAGGTTTGTATGCAACCTTTGGCAGCAGGGTACTTTTAATTCATCATCGCTGAAGCTCATTCACATCTTATACTCTGGTAATGCTCACAGTGATCTTCCAAAGCACTGAAGGCGGCTCCCAGCACAGCCCTGAGCACCTGCTGCCAAAACCAGTCTCACCAAGAGCAACGACATTTCTTGCATACCTCAGGAGAAGCCAAATGAAGAACATTCTGGTTCAGCCCAAGCTCATTATCTGCTGTATTTATGAGGAGTAAGAGTAAACCAGAAGTAAATATTGCAGGGTTTAATGTCAACTTATTTTGAAATAAATATTTGGAGGTACCTGACAGTCACTCAACTTTAAATCTGATGAGTGTTGGTTTAGCTATAAGGGGAAAGCCCCACTAAAGCTGTCCCATGCTGCAGCTGAAAATGCATCCAGCATGAGAGCAGAGTTCCTGGGGGAAAGCCTGGCCAAAGGGAATCAAAGGCAAACCAGCCAGGATCACTCCTCTCTCTGCAAGCAGTGCTGCACGCTAGTACCTGTCCTCTGCGGAAAGGACTGCGCACGTTAGCTTTGAAGTTTTTCTCTCATTTCACTGTCCTGCTTTCTGCTAGATTTAATATATAACAAACAGTTAACAGCATATGGTTAATCCATACCCACAAAATATGAAGAGGGCAGTAGGCTCTTTATGACTGTGTTTCATAGACATTTACGAGCATTTCTGTTGATATTATTTTACAACGCATTTACTTGGTGCTTTATAATATGAATATGAAGAGTAAGTAAAGCCTCGTGTGATGCCAGTGACTCAGCTGGCATGCAGTGTAGGACAGCTACAGGCAAAGAGGGAAACTGTGCAGTGAGTATTTAGCTCTGCTGCAGCTGTTTCAAAGTGTGCCACTGCCTCTCTTGGTTGCCAAACCTCAATATGTCGTAACCAGAAGCTTTTTGTACCCCAATGGATGGAGATAGTAGTAGAGACTGATGCACTCATCCTTGCTCTCAAAACTGGAGTGCAGAAATAAGCTTTATAGAAAAATACAGCATGATGCTGGCCCAGGCAGTTCTTTCCATCCAGGATGGCAAAGTTTTAAGCATCAATGTCTGCACAGTGCATGGAGATGCCCAGAATCCCATTGGCACCTGCACAGCGCTTAAGTCTGTACCACTGTCCATCCATCATCCTTCTCACACACACACACCTCTGGATCATACCCTGTATGCACTTTAGGACTTGCACTTTGGGGCAGACAATGAGGAAGATGTTTTTGAAGAATGAACAAACACAGATACTGAAAGACAATCTTTTGTTAATCTTACCTGTAATATTGATTGCTCCATTTACTTTCCAGTCACCAGTAAGTGATGGTAAGTGTTTGTCAATACAACAGGACAGGACATGCACCTGCACTTCAGGACTGTTGCATGTAATCTCACTCCTGAAGTCTGGAGTGATGTAGAGCGGAGAGACAGCTATTGTTTTCGTGGCATTATATATCAGTGTTATCAAGTGATCGCTCTTTGTGAAAATGCACCTGTAGGAACCTGTAAAGAGCAGGCAATATCTTAGCACTGAGAACACATTTTGCCATTTTCCCCTCTGCACTTGGAGTCAGCAGCTGGGAGCTACTTCCACGCTTCATTTTCACATCTCCCTGCTCTGCAGCAGCTGTGATACTTGCTTATCAAAATGTACCTTCAGGTCATCTGCAGTACAGTCTCTGCAGACTCCGGGTGTCAAATATATCCAGGTTAGGCAGCTTCAGTGCTGATGGGCACTGGAGGAGAGACCAGCACTCTGGGGCTGAGATATTTAAAAGCTGGCCAAACTGGTGTTTTGGAGATCCGTATGTTGGCCTTAGTCCACGTGGCAGCAATTTGTTATGGTAAGAATGTAGACTGACTGTGCAAATGGTTCTTACACAGAATAGGTGAGAGAGAGGTGCCCCAAGCAGACCTCACAAGAGCTGGCACTCTGAGTGTAAGCACTTACACTGCTCTGAAGATATTGTCAAAAAGAATGGAGCATTTATCAGCCACTTTCTCAGGCATTTGTTCCCTGGATGAAGTCAGGCTTCCTTTAGAAACTGGTAATCAGAGCTCTTAATGCCCCAGGTATGTGGGTTCCCCTCCCCCATTGGGAGAGCCAAGTGAGTAAGCCACTTAGGAGCAGGGATACCAAGGTCCAGGGCATCCTTAGCCCAAAAAAGTTTGGACCCAGGAATCCTACCTGCTTTATGTGTGTCCAAATACCTGGTCACAGGCTACCCTTTTTGAAGCTGGATGTAAAATTTGGAGTCCAAAGAGGAGAACTGAGTGGGAGCTCCAGTCAAATCTCCGACAATACGAGATAATTCCCCTGATAACTCCTCCTAGCAAGTTACCTGTTTCTGATTTTCAAAAAAAAAACCTAAATATGAACACATGAAAAACTAAGTCTGAGCTCTGATTGGCCAAGTTATGCTTGCAAAGGGGGGAAAGGGCCATCAAGGACAAATTCAACCACAGTTGCAAGTTACCACACTACAAGGGCCTCACAGCCATGTTGTCACCTCTGTCTCCTGTGAAATCTGGTACTGAGAATCCCGGTCACTTCAGTCAGTTCACATCTTATTGGCAATGCCAGTAATTATGTAGTTCATTAAAGAAAACAAATCACAGGAAAATTGTGAAGGACAGTGTGCTTTTCATATTTACTTTAGGAAGATGCAGTCACTGCATTCTTCTTTGCTTTTTATGGAACTAGACACACAAGAGATTTACATCTGCTGTTTTAATTACAGAAAATCATACCTAAATCCTTCATTGTAACGTTGATAATTTCAAGAATCGACTTTGAAGTTGTCCTTTTAAATATTTTCTTAATGGAATGATAGGAGCTCGTTGAGATGCTCTCATTGAAGTGATACCAGGTCACATTCTGAGATGCTGTGTTTATCTCACAAGTCAGTCTTACTGTATCCCCTTCAAAAATGTCCACAGGACTCACAGTGAAGTTTGTCTCATCTGGGAAGACAAAGAGCAACATTCTGTATTATTGTCATTTCAGCTCATATCATAGAATCACAGAATCATAGAGTCATTGAACAGTTTGTGTTGGAAGAAACTTTTAGAGGTCATCTAGTCCAAAGCACCGGCAATGGGCAGGGACATCTTCAACCAGATCAGGTTGCTCAGAGCCCTGTCCAACCTGACCTTGAACATTTCCTGGGATGGGGCATCGACCACGCCTCTGGGCAACCCATTCCAGCCTTTCACCACCCTTATTGTAAAAAAAATTCTTCCCTATATCTAGTCTGAATCTACCCTCTTCTAATTTGAAGCCACTATGTCTCATCTATCACTACAGGCCCTAATAAATGTCTGTCCCCCATCTTTCTTTTAAGTTCCCTTTAAGTATTGAAAGATTGCAATAAGGTCTCCCTGAAGCCTTCATTTGTCCAGGCTGAACAGCCCCAAATCTTTCACCCTTTCCTCACAGCAGATGTGTTCCATCCCTCTGATACGTATCCCACATCTATTTTGGGGTCTTTCCTCTCACGGGAGCCTGAGGTCCTTACAACTAATATGCAGTCAGCACCAGTCACAGGGAACCAGCTCTGATACAAGCTATGCAGTCTCCCCACAACAAATTCTTCTACCACCTTTGCCAGCCAAAGATCTTAGAAGGTTTCATGCAGGGAGCCAGAAATATTATCACCACCACTAGTTTCCAAGTAGATAAACTGGGAGAAGAAGCCACCAGGTTGAAGTAATTCACCGAGACGGGCAGTCCAGTGCTCAGCACACTGAGAGCACAGCACCTCTGGGGTGATTGATTGGGGAACTGAATTTTAACACTTAGCATAGAAAATTCACCAAGGAAGCCAGGGAGAACCTGTTCTCACGTGAACCGCAAGAGGTTTTTTGCCTTCTTTGAAGAAATTGGAAGATCTGGCAGCCTGATTTCACAGAATTGTAGAATTGTTTGGTTGGAAAAAATCTTTGAGATCATCGAGTCCAACCATACCTGCCCACTACTAAACCAGATCCCTGAGCACCTCATCTAAACATCTTTTAAATCCCTCCAGGGATGGTGACTCAACCACTTCCCTGGGCAGCCTGTTGAGCTAAGAGCTGTTTCAGTTCTGGAGGTGAACTTAGGGTATTCAATCTCTCTCCTATGCAGAGACTGCATCAGGGTTCAGTTTAGCAGCTTGAAAAACTTGGTTTTCCATGGGAAGTACTGTTTGCATGGTTATTTCATGTAAGTGCTGAGCTTCGGTGGCACGGGATGAAATGGAACAGCCAGAGAAACAAATGGCTTTTGAAGGTCCAGTGCCAAATAATCAAGAGTTCGTGGTGGCTACGTGGTTCAGGCTAGAAATACTACAGTGAAGGTCAAAGGAAAATACCAAGAGAGTTTTAAACTTACTGGTTATTTCTCCTATGAAGGTATTGGGGTTTAGCCCGTATGATGCATCTAGAAATTGTGGTGCAATTTTGTTGAAATGAGCAATCTGATCAAAGCTGACTGCTCCTGCTTTTACTTCATAATTCACAAAAACACTTCCTGGCCTAAAAAGATACAAGAAAGAGAGAAGAATTAAATATCCTTGCATATTAGGTTTCCAGGACTCACTTGTGAAGGTTCCTGTTGTGACTGAAGACTTGTTCCGGCTAACAAGGAGGTTGTACTACAGGTCTTCTCAAAGTATGACCACCTTTATGTGATGTTCTCTTGGTCTGTTGTCTATTTCTAGTAAACTTACCATAGAAAGCCTAAAATACAGCTGCATTTAGATTTGTGTGACTTGAGTAATGCCACTTTTGTCCAAATCCAGTGTTATACAAAGAGTCAATTCATCTTCCTTTTGACCGAGATTATGTCAGATATACTCACATCCTTTTCCCCTTTTGGCTGGGATACAGCCTTTCCCACAAATACAGATAATGTTTCTTGGACTTTTGCACAGGAATGACTTTTACCCACAACCCTACTTTCTTTCTAATTATTGGACTTTCCTTTGTAGCCATTATAGTGTTAGTCATCTACATTGGGTGTGGGTTCTAGCCAGAGAAAATGTAGTCTTTGCTGAGTGGTGTCTCTGTGAGACTGAACAGAGAGATTTGTGTCTTCCAGAAAAAAATGAAGATGTTTGCTTACCTGAAACCAGTTACTGTTGCCGATACAAAGCCTGGTAAACATCTGTAGCTAGCATTAAACTGTAAACAAAGACATATTACATGACATAAGTCCTCTATATATTACTTCAGCGTGCTTAAAATAAGAAACTCTCCACTGATGTAAGGGCATGTAGTGTCTTTGATGGAATAGGCCTGGTGCTCTCTTCCCTGTCAGGGAATGGTTTCATTCCATCAACTGTGTTGATAATTTCATTGATGGCTTCATTCTATGTGTACTCATGTGGATTTAAACTGGGATCGATAACGTGATATTTTTTCATTCTTGTGATGCAGAAGATTTCTAAATACCACCCTTTACAGCAGCATATTAAAATGAATGGGATTACTATAGTTGTCTTTCCAGAGAGGTCAGCTTCAATCCACTTTAGATCTACCCCTGCTGCGTACTTCACAGCTCCCAAAGGAGAGAGGAACAGGGCACCCCATTTCCCAGACACTTAGGGTTAATACTACATATTTCTTAGAGGGCTTGCTACCTTCAGAGATGGAAAACTAAAGTCATTACCGCTTTCTCAAGGTCAGCTTTGTATTTTTGATATAATTCAGAAGAAGAATGATGGAGATCGTTCTGAAAGTCTGTGTCGAGTCTGACTGCCATATTCATTACAGTGAGCTCACCCATACCACATGAGTCTACAAGGAAAAACATAAAAATATATGTAAAAATGATCAAAAACAATGCTTACAAAGTGATTTCTTAGCTTTTTCTTGTAACTTAATCACAGAATCTTAGAATCATATAATTTTTTGTGTTGGAAGGGCCCTTTAAAAATCATAGATACTTAACTTTTACATAATGAAGTTACACAGGATCTATCTACACCTATGTTTCCCTGAAATTAATGGAAATACCCTCAATGTCTTTGGGAGGGTAATTTTCTGGGTGATGACCCATCAATGGGCACAAAAGTGTATAAAATGCTTAGAGAGGTAGTGGAATTTTCTAAACCGGGTCTGTTTAAGGACATGTCTGTACCGTGCAGTGGAGGAGCATTGTACCCAGAGCCCTGGACTTCTAAGGGCTGTGGGACCAACTTGTGGAAGAGATATTATCTTTAGTCCTGGGAGTAGTACAGTGGTATTGATGTGGGGCTGCCCTGTTACCAAAGTATTCCCTCTCAGCAGAACTGATTTGCACGGGCGCGCTGACAGCACTGGGCTGCTTCCAGCTCTAGGGCTGTCTCTCCATCCCAAATCAGAGGTAGAGACTCATGAAGGTTTGTCTTGGATGGCAGAAACAACAGGTAGTTCTTCACCCTGGTGGTGCTAAGCCTAAGTGTCCAGTCATCAGAGAAGTTCCTAAGAAGTCATGGGCACCTTGCCATAAGAGGCATGAAATAAGACCAAACAGGAGATACATATGCTAGGGGATTTTTTGTTCCTTCCCTTCTCTTGAACACTATGGCACACTTTGGTCATATCTGTAAGTTCCTCTGTTGAAAATCTAATGGGACGAATCTTTGTCTGCTTAGTAAAATCTGAAAGTCTCAAAGAGGCATGTGAGTAATTACAAGAGCTGGAGCTCTGATATGGCACTAAATCTCCAAGCACTTGGTGCAAAGCCGAGCCACATCACAAAGAGAAGAGCTCTAGTTCATCTATAAGGACTTTCCACGTTCATAGACAATGTGGTGGCCAGTTCGACCTGACATGCTTCTTTATCACATGTTTAACACTAATTCATTTTCTAACCAGTTTATGAGTTGTAGAAAGATGAAGCTCAGCACTGCTTCTCCTTACCTTCCGTCTGAGGCTCACAGTAAGGCCCACGGAAAGGCCTTTCCTTCACGTAGCTGCAGGGTAGGTCAGGTGCTAGGCTGACAGAAGGGCAGGTTCTCAAGTCCCCACACACCGCACTTGGCCAGGCGTATCCATCTTCACAAGAACAACAGCTGTTCTCACCGCTGTGCAGACAGGCTAGTGGCAAACAGACACAGAACTTCTATGAGAATGGTAAACAGGGCATAAAATATCATATAATGCATCTACTTACCCTGCTGTATCTTTATGCCAGTAATTCAACCAGATGTTGCCCTCCTTGGGAGTTCACCTAAATGATGCGAGCGTGGTGCCTTGCAAATCTTACCGTACTGATTATAAATGACTAACAAGAAATGAGAACCAGACTGGTACAGGGATAAGACCAGTCAATTAATTTTGAGTAACTGAATGGCGATGTGAAGCCTGATCCTAAAAACTTAAATATCATATTAGGCAGGGTCCTACGATAGTTTTCAGATTGGATATTTCTGTATTGCCTGGGCTGAAATCGAATGCGTAGGCTTTTAAAGATTGTAATGTTATGGTTATCCAAAGTCTCGTTTGCTGGTGAGATGCTGTGTCATTTTGACTGTGTCCTAACAGGCAGTGCATGAGAGAAGTTGGCATTAACACAAAGTGCTTTAAAGAGAGACAAAGGGCTTTAAAGAGAGACGTGTTATAACGACAAACTTTTTACAAAGGCATGGGGTGATAGGACGAGGGGGGATGGCTTTAAATTGGGGAGACGAAGGTTTAGATGAGACATTAGGAGGAAATTCTTCACCATGAGGGTAGGGAGGCCCTGGAACAGGTTGCCCAGGAAAGCTGCCCCATCCCTGGAGGTGTTCAAGGCCAGGTTGGATGAGGCTTTGGGGAGCCTGGTCCAGTGGGAGGTGTCCCTGCCCATGTGGCAGGGGGGTTGGAACTGGATGGGCTTTAAGGATCCTTCCAGCCCAAACCATCCTATGATTCCCTCTAATAAAACAAACCCAAAACTTCACTGTAAGCTTAGTCCTCTAAAAGATCCATTAGCATGTTGTTTTGAGAATAACGAACACTTCCTTTCACTGCTTTATGAGGCAGTGATAAGAAAGTACCAAATCTCCTCCTCTGATGTAAATGCTTTGTGTGTTTGTATATCCTTTGCTGTATTAGCTACTTAGATATGGTGTTGCAAAACCACAACTCACGTAATAAATCCTGTCTGATATCTTATCCTGTAAGAATACATTTACTGAGTTATATCAGGAAAAGCCTGCATTTCTGCAGGGTCGAGTACAGTCTCCTACAGCGATTTACGTTCGAAATGCAAGTGGAGGGAAGCAAACAGTCTGATAACCCCTATTGTAGCTTCCTGAAACTTGAAAGTAACTTGGACTGCTTGTTAGTCAAACTGAAGCAAAATCCTTTGGCTCAGGCTTCCTCTGGCTTCGTCCCTTCCTTAGGAAAGGGAAAACATTCAGGACTATTCCTAATGCCAACATTCTATAACGAGGAGTCGTGGGATGCAGATAAACTATGCTGTTGTGTGCTAGAGCTTCAGTCTTGTTGGATCTTTCGGTAGGCAGCAGAGAGTCAGTTTTGCTGCTTTCTGAGTGTGATGGTTTGCAGAACTGGGAGAGAACAAATACTGGCAAAAAAAAAAAGCTGTCACACAGAATACACAAATAAATAACCAACCCACCTGTTGTAACGCGGACGTCTGAAACTGTCATTTCTACATTTGAAATATTTGTTGAAACTGGAAGAGTAAAGTTTCTGAAATAGTCTTTGATTTGCTCCAGAAAAGATGAATCCATAAGGCTTACTTCGGTGTCGACGGTGTACTCCAGAGGAGGAAGGTTAAAAGTCAGCACTGAAAGAGAACCAGCATGTGACTATGTGAGAGGGTAAAGCATAAATTGATGGCTTCCATTTCAGCATCTGGGCTTTTTGTTGCTGTGTCACGGTAGCTTAGGGTGACATCCTGCTTAGGAGATCTTGCTTTCTACTCAGCAGGTGTTCTGCACAGGTTTTATCTGCTGCTTGTCTGACAAAACACCGATATCTTTGGTCTCAGGTGTTATAAATGGTGTGATAAATACAGAGAAGAGCTGTCTTATTCCTTCTCTCCTTTGACTCACTAAGTGGACGTGTTGTCAATCACAGCATAAAGGATTATCTTGCCAACTTGTCCTGCTAAGAGGCTCAGGGTTTTTTCTACACCATATATTTGATCTTGCATAGAAGCTGTGCTCATATAGGTCAATCTTTGACCAGAAAAACTTTCCATCTGTTTGTGGTTTTACTACTTCACTGCTTTTGGCTGAATATGAGTTAAATTTCTTCATAGTAGCTTCTATGAGGTTTGCATTTGTAAAGAAAACAGTGTTGATAGTACAAGATTTATTTATTGCTGAACAATACTTGCACAGCATTAAAGCTTTCTCTTCTTCCCACTCTGTCCTCCCAAGAAGTTGGATGGAGGTGCACAAGAAGCTGGAAGGGGACACAGCCAGGACAGATGACCCTAACTAACCAACAGGATGTCTTATAACCTGGAGCGCAACGTCCACACCATGTGTTGTCATGCTCAGCAATAAAATCTGGGAGAAGAAGTAGAAAAGGGAGGACATTTGGAGTAATGGCATTTGTCTTCCCAAGTAACCGCTACACGTGATGGAGCTCTACTTTCCAGGAGATGGCTGAACACTTCCCTGCTGGTGAGTAGCAACGAATTAATTCCTTAATCTGCTTTGCTTGCACATATGGCTTTTGCTTTACCAATTAAACTGCTGTATCCCAGCCCACAAGTTTCCTCACTTTTACCCTTCTGATTCTTTCCACCTTCCCACGGCGGGAGAGTGAGCAGGTGGCTGTGTGATGCTTAGCTGCTGGATGGGGTTAAACCACAGCAACTATCTCTCCCTTGCTGACTGTAGCTCAGGACCTCAAGAGGTGCTGTCTCCAACAGCGGTTTCACCCTTGGCTTTCCAGAAAGTTGCACTGTTATCATACATTTCTGTACGTACTGTTTCGCTTCTGCCTCTGCATCTCTGGCTGGAAGCTCTCCTCTCCTAGCCCACTGCCAATCTGTGGAGAAAAGAGATTAAACCTCTGTGAAAAAGAAAAAAAAACATAAAAAACAAAACGAAACTTTAGCTGCTGTTATTGGTATGAAAGAATTAGTGAAGAAAATACCAACACAGATATTTTTTTCCCTTCACCAGTCTGACCCCTGGTTTTCCTCTTGAAACAGAACATGTATATCTTCCAAGCAAGGAAATGTTAAACACCAGCTGAGGGATGTACTGAGTCTGTGGAATCCTCTTTGGATATTTCTACAAGGCAATTGCCTCAGCTTAGCAGGATTTCTCTGAGTGAGCTGCAAATTGGCCATGGAGATGCCACAACGTTCTCTGTCCTGGCTCAGCCTTGCAGACTGCTTGGGAGACTTGGTCACTCAGTTCTGGAATCTAGAAAATGAACTTAGATTTCTCTTTGGTTTCCTCTTTGTTTTGAGCTTCCAACTCCGCAGCAGCAAAGCCAGCCTGAGTAGAAATGGGATTGAAATGTCTTGGCTCCTGCTCAGGTGGCAGGTTAGCTATTTTGAGAGCCATCAGTAGCACACGGTTGACCAGGACAGCGGTGGCACAATTTCAGTGTGACTGGGTTCACGTAGGGTGCAGCCAAATGAGTTGCAGACCATCTTATTTTTTTAATCATGCCCTGAAAATACACTGGCACCAGAGTTAGCAAGAAAGGCTAAAGGACAAGCAAAGACGGAGCCAGGAAATTCACGGCTTTGCCAGTTTCTTGAGTCCTACTGAAGCCTTTATTTACAGGAAGGGTGAATAGCTTGGCAACACTTAAGTCATCTCTTTACATAAAGGAACCATCTGGTACGTGATTAGAGCTGGGCTTCGTTTGGCAGCTGGGCTGGCAGCGATGAACTCGAGGCGTGTTGGCATTTTTGTGCCGCTAGGAGCATGAGTTGCAACTTGGAGTTTAGCTGCGGGAGTTAAAGAAAGCCCAACAGGATCCACATATTCCTTGAGGTTTGAAATCGGTGTTTCCTTTTCTTTCAAATATTCTCTCAAAGAACTGCAGGATATTGCTATTTCGTTAAATACTTCACAGATTTCACCCCATTAAATGATGACTCATTTACAGGGAGTACCATGAATCAAGGATGCTAAAAAATAAGGTGTTAGTCTTTTCATGAAAATGCCTAAGTACTGAGGTGGAGACGGTTTGAAAAAAAGGAGCTCAAACAAGATATTTGGTCACTGTTGGACAGCCACCAAAGGGCAAACGAGGCTGGTGGAATCATATATATCTTGGTCTGCCAAGACAGGGGATGGTGGCAGAAACAGCTTAAGCATGTTGTGTTCTCTTCAGGCCTTAGAACTAAGGTTCCTATGGTTTTAGGGGCTGAGCATAGATGATAGAATCCTTTTTTTCTTGGTAGGGTTCATAATGTAGAAGAAAAAAAAGAGGTATTTTCTGGTCTAATTATAATTGTGACAGACTAAGAGTTGGTAGATTTGTTGTTGGTAGACTGGTTTTCTTTACCAGACTATATTAACTTCCATCTGGTCAGTCTCTGTTTCTCTGTTCCTCTTTTGTCCTTTCTAGTTAGTGACTGTCTGAGCAAAGATCGTCTGTTAACAAGCCCACGTACAGGACAAAGCACAAAATGACTTTCCATAATTCACACAATTAATGAAGCAAGAGAGGTATGTGAGGATTATTGAAAAAGTGGGAAACTGAAGTGAAATCTGAGTCCAAGTACAACAAGTCACTCAGGAGTGGCATTTTGTTGCTGTTTCCCACTGCCAAGACAGTGGTGAGATTCCTGTCACCGACCTGTAAGTATTTCTGTGCCTGAGTTTTGTTGACATGTTACTTCTAGGCAGGGTTTATTTGGTTTCTCTCTCTCACAGGATGGGTGAATCCCATCAGGAACAGTGCCCACGTAACTTATTGAGGCTTATCTATGGGGATGGTTGGCAATTTAAAACCATTCAAGTCTAACACAAGTGAGAAACCAGAAGTTTTGCTCAGTTCCTTCTGGGGGGGCTTTAAGACTGAGAAGAAAAGATCCCAGTTCCTGGGTTTCTCCATCTCTTCTACATGCTGGGAAGACTCTGGGATCAGTTCCTCTACCTGATTTTATACCGACTTCTAAAGATTTGTGGATGTAAAGGAGAGCTATAGCAGCTGGGTGCTACAAGCAGAGATCAGATGAAAACCAATGGGGCTGGGAAAGGATACTCACTATGTAGTGGATCAGTGGCTCAAACTTTGAGTCCTGTGATGTCTGGCAACATGCTGTGACCAGTAGAAACAGACAAGGGAGACCTGCGGTCATCGGGGATGCCATTTGGCCTGTGACTTTGCTGTACAGCCTGAAAAGAAAAAGAAGCAAAAGGATCAGGGACTTCTTAGCTGGTTCATGCAGTAGGAAATACTAGCATGCTCTCCAAAAGCAGTGTGTTCAGTCCTTCTCAGCACACTCTGCCTGTTCACTCCATCCAAGACAGAGCATGGAACAAGGTCTGTAGTTATTCCTGTTGTCACTAGACTGTTCCCTGCATGTATACTTTTTTTCACGTTGGTGGTACCTACTCAAAACAGAGTGAGACAGAGTTTGCTTGGAGAAAGCAGAGTCCTAAGCATATTCCTAACAGGGACAAGTGAGGTGCTAGAGATTTAGCTGCTACGAGAAAAGTTGCCTTTGAACCTTCAAATATTCCTCGCAGTGGTACTTGGCAAATGTACAGAAGGCTCCGAGGAAACCTTAGAGCAACTTTCCAGTACCTGAAGGGGCTACAAGAAAGCTAGGGAAGGACTGTTTACAAAGGCTTGGAGTGACAGGATGAGGAGGGAGGACTATAAACTGGAGAGGGGCAGATTTAGATTAGACATAAGGAGGAATTTCTTCACCACAAGACTGGGGAGGTCCTGGCCCAGGTTGCCCAGGGAAGCTGTGGCTGCCCCATCCCTGGAGGGGTTCAAGGCCAGGTTGGATGGGGCTGGGAGCAGCCTGGTCCAGCGGGAGGTGTCCCTGCCCATGGCAGAGGGGTTGGAATCAGATGATCTTTAAGGTCTCTTCTGACCCAAACTATTTCATGTTTTCTGCCTGCTTATTACCTCTTCGCTAACAACAGAAACAATGGAGAGTGATGTATTCTGGAAAAAATACTTGTAATTTTGAGGTTTTAACATCAGTGTAATTAATGGAGATGTATGCTAACAACTAAATAACCCAGAACACAAGAATACAGATACACAGAGTATAACGTGGAACCTGAAATCCAAACCCACAAACCCCAACCTTTTCCAGCTCATTAATATCGAAGCTAATTTACTCATGCAGTAGATTAGATAATGAAGTAGAAAGAGACAGACAAAACATACATGGACCCTTATAGCAGGTGGTGACGCATTTTATGCAACTGGATGGAATAGAGAAAAGGAGCTGAAGAATACTTAAAAACATGTATTTTGCTATGAATACGCACATTCTAAAAAATTATTCCTAACAAAGCACTTCCTAGCTGCAGAATTAACAGCTAGTAGAGAGCTACAGGAAAAGGCAGAACACAAGCAGACTGCGACAATAATTTTAAGAAAGGAAAGCACTGCAAGAAGACTCTTAACAGTACTGAACAGTACCTGAGTGGATAACATCAACTTGATTCAAAATCATGAGCTTTTGGAAAATTATGATCTTTCTGTATTGAAAAGATTGTTCATACAAAGTCAGGCTTTCACAGACTCTGAATTACCAGGTGAAAACAGAAAAATCGACACCTCCTGAATGATGATTACAAGTGGGTTGGAGTCAATGATCCAGTGGGTCTCTTCCAACCTGCTTATTCTATGATGATGATGATTCTATGATGACGGACATCGGCGACAGCTGCCTACTGCCACCACACTGAATGTCAGAGCTGGTGCCCCCAAGTAGAGCACGGCTTCAGTGTGACTTTGCTGCTCAAAAGAGCCTGTGACAGAAAATGATAAAATGGACATTGCCTGTAGCCTCACCTTATGAATGGATAAAGGGCAGCAAGTAGCTTATAGTTAAGCAATACGCTTGATGTGAGTATCCAGCAGGGATTTGTCAGGGTTTCTCCTCAAAGGTGGTTCTCTGCAGTGAGGCTTCACCTGGATACTGACCTGGTTGAAATATAGGAGATGAAAGTACAAAGAAATTATTTGTTTTTCCAATATAGAGATACCATCACCAGAACTCCTCCAGAATGTGCGAGGAAGCCTGTGTCTAATCCTCTGTTCTCCAGTGATGTGGAAAAGGCAGTGATGAGTCATATAACACTATAGAACAATGGTTGAGACTAACAAAAGTGAAGTTTTCCCATGCAGATCTGCATAGGGATTGCAGGAGACTGAGTGACCAGGTCGTGAAGCTCATGAAATTCAGCACTCATAAGGGTAAGGCAGTATGAAACTGTCCTGACACTATGAATTCTGTGATGGATCTGAACTGACTACTATCACTCGGAAATGGGGTGTGAGGAAATGTCAACAGAACACTGAGATGCAACTAAAAATGGAAAATCAATTTTAAGTTATTCTAGGGTAGCAACAGAGGTAAAAAGAAAAAGTAACAAAAAACTGTGCTATCTAGATATTTGAGCTGACCCAGTATGGCTGCTCTTATGCTCCTATATAGGAATAAGGAGAAAGTAAGACATGTCACTGATACAGAATATCTTCCCACCCCAAAATCCATTAATAAAAAGACCATTAAAGGCTTTTATATCCACTGACTGAATGGCTGGCAAAGATGGGGAAAGAAAGGAGTATGGAAAAGAAAGCGTGCCTTCATTTTCCTGGACAAATGCATCAGTATATCCAGCATTCTACAGAAGAGACTATTTTGCTATTTGGAAGACATCATCCTCTTCTGACAGCCTCAAGACTTCTGTAGATCTGGCTGATCCGAAGACCAAGGTGGATCAAAATGCATCAAGAGGGAAATGTAGCCAAGGTATAAACTGTAACACAAGTCCCTGAAGTAGTGATATGACTTAATAACAGAAACACTAACAAAACAAAGCTTTCTGATAGATTGCTATATGCAGCATACAACTATATCATGTGGTACAACACGTTAATCTGTACAAAGAACTTGTATTGTATTGATAATGGGTGGATAAAATAGACAATAGAAAGAAAAAACATCATTAAAGTTTATGTCACAAAGCTTATAATGAGGTTAAACAACATCTGCTATAGTTTTGCATGTATCTTTTGCATTGTTCACAAACGCATTCCTATATGAACATTGTGGGTCTGCCTCTATTCTCAAATACACCCTTTGTGCAACCACGTAGCGGAGAATAAATACTCTGTTAATTGTGTGTATAAGAAACCATATAGAAGACAACTCATGCAAATGAGAGCCTTGTTGCTGCCCAGGCTTTGATAGCTAGTCAAATGTCCCCAAATCCCAAACCAGTATCTAGAAAGCCAGAATACTGCTAAACAAATATCAAGTTGCAAATGGGAAAAAATATTATTGCCCTACTCAAGTTATGTGGCTGTTCCCCTTGTTCATTTAATGTCTTGCTGAAAAAGAATTGCTGTAACTTTTTTCAGGATGTGATTTCTCAAGTATTTCTCTCCCTTCAGTTGGTAAAACAGAAGCTATGTGGACACATTCATAATTTTTCATACAAACTATCTTGTGGGAAGCAGTGAGTATCTCTGACATATAAAGCCCCAAAGAGCTAAAGAAACCCAGGTTTGCTACCAAACCTCTTCTCCTCAGCATTCAGGCTAAAAAACGTTGTTTATAATTAGCTTTAAAGTGCAGGAAATTCCTAGTGGTAAACAGCAAGGTCTACTTTAACTCAGGTCGCAGGTGACCTACAGGACCTTCTTTTTCTTTTTTCTTTTTCTGTTAAGCATCTCTTTTTCATAGAATTTGCTAAATAATTCCACCCTCTCTTGCAAACCCACCCAGGCCAACAGTCACCATTCCCTATGCATTAGAAAATAAACAAGACACTGAGACAAACTATGGTTTACCTTCTCAGGTGATTCAAAGAGAAGATCTTCTAATTAGATCCATCTTAAACATCCTTTGCTTTCTACTACAGCCAGGCTGCTCTCTCAAAGGAAAACTAAGACACATGAACTTGTATAATCAGCTGAAGATGTTACTGCTGCCCAGAAAACCAGGAGCCTCTAGAGCCTGCACTTGATTTTCAAGTATGAGGCTGACCAGAGATGCTGCTGCAGAAAATCCACAAGGCATTTTAAAAGGAGATATTTCCTGATACCATTCATCAGGTAGTGCTCATTATTTCCCCCTGCACTGATCTGAGTCCTTCGGCCTCTTATCTGCGAATTAGTTTATCAAGTGGACTAACTTGTTCCACTGCTCTTACTCACCTGCTTTGTTCTAACAAAAGAGGGTGTTGAGGACCGAAAACAGTAAAATCGTGTTTTGTAGCTATGGCAAAATGTTTGTGGGCTTTGATTCAAATAATAAGGGAGGAAAAATTCAAGTTTTCCTATCTGAGCTGGCAGTGTACGCACTGCAGGCTGGACCTGGTGGTGGTGCCCTTGGAGGCACTGCACAGAAACACAGACCTATGGCTCTGATGGTTATAGTGGAAAATGAGGAAGAGCAGGAAACACACAGAAAACAGGGGAAACTGATGCCTTGTATATCTCAGAATCACTAGGTTGGAAAAGACTCCCAGGATCATTGAGTCCAACCATTCCTATCAACCACTAAACCATGCCCCTGAGCACCTCATCCACCCATCTTTAAACACCTCCAGAGATGGTGACTCAACCACCTCCCTTTCTATGTTTTCTACCCTATATGTTTCTACCCTGAACAAAACCTGGAGTCAGGATCCCACTGCACAAATAGGGGACATCTGCCCAGATAACAGTGGGGCCCTTGTCCATACAGTGTTCCATCACACATTTATTGATGGAATTTGTTTCCACACCAATGTTTGTGAGGCAGTCACTCTCTGCACTCATGCAGCATCCGTGGAAAGCCTGGATTAAACTCATTTTGGGGGGATTACTTTTAAGCAGTGATTTATTCAGGTGATAAGTCTATGGACAGAGCTCCTTGTTAATGGCCCCTGGAGATCCTGATGGCAATCCTGACTTCTCAGAAGTCTCTGGGGGACAACAGACTCATGGGGCAGGCAGATGGGCCCCAGAATCTCCAGATCCACTGTGCAGCAGCTGAAGGCCACGTGAGACACACAAGGGCATCCCAAAAGGGCACACATCTCCAACCGAGTCAGGCTGTAAATGCCACTCGTTGTCACACTGCAGAAGGAAAATGGAAGCTAAAAAGCCCATAAGGCACCTGATAAGGCGATGGGCATTTCCCACTTTGACATTCCTTCTCAGATGAAGGGGTTGTGACATCAGGGCTGGTCCAGAAATTACAGGAGGGTCATGTTGCCAGCTGGTATCAGCCACTTCAGGGGAACAGGAGGGCTGGCTGGCATGGCAGCATTGGGCATATTTCGGGTTGCCTTTGGTGGCAACTGTCTAGGATAGTTATTAGTGATCATTTTTGTGTCACAGTGGGCTTGCTCCAGGTCTTCGATCCTCTATCAGCTGTCTGGGGTGAGTGTGCTGGTTACTCCATTTCAAACAGCATTTTGCCTCTTGCTGGGTCTGAGTCATACAAAGCAAAATGTGTGTTTAGTAAAGCTTGCCCTGCAGCTGCTGCAGGTGCCAGCATTTATTAAGGAGACTGAGGATGTCACAGCAGGTGACTGTAAACTTCTCTTCAGTGAGCCAGCTTGAAGGTGCGTTGTCCTTGGCAGCAGCACAGCCTATTCCTGTTCCCTTTTCTGCAAACCTGCTCACCAGCGGCTCCCCACAATGGGCTGAGTCAGCCCTCCACCTGCCCTCCTGCAGCAGTTTTAAGGTGATTAAATTGGCACAATTGATGCCCTTGTTGCCCTTGGCACTTGTCCCCACTGTTGTAGTGGCATCCGTCTAGTTTATTGCCCACCTAAGCTGGTTCAGGAATCTGAACAAGCAGAAAACTGAGGCTACATCTACAGCGCTAAATGCAGCTACCTCTCTCTCTGCGGGCAGGTTTTACTACTGGCCTTGCGTTGATACCTTCCAGACACCTCTCTGAGCCAATTAAACTCACTTTGCCTGTGGAAAACTCAACCAGCAATAAGACACCTGGCTTGCTTTCATCTGAGCAAATTTAATCAGCTCAGAGAAGGGCTCGGTGAGCGCCAGGGCAAGAAGAGGAACAGATACGTGTCCCCAAGCAGAGAAGAAGGAAGGAACAGGGGTAGACGGGAAGGGCAGGAGGGTAAGGAGACAGAGGTGCTCTTCCTTTTTGCCCTGGCAAGCAGTCAGCATGAGTTTGTGGTCTGTCTCTGCAGAAACATCAGCACAGTTTTCACTCAGTATTGCTCCCTAGGCTGTCTCCTTGTTTAGACCAAGTCAGCTGCAGTGAATCCACACCTTGCCCTTGACTGGAAACTGATCAGATTTAATTTAAACCTTCCTTCTTTTTTGTTGTTGTTGACACTGTAGCTTTCAAAACATTTTAACCAACAGCAGCTTGAAGTGTCAGAATGGGAAAGAATGTCAGCAAGGTGAAAAGATTCCTTAAAAGAGGGTTTCTCCTCAAGCTACTGTATCATCAAACTGCAGCCTAAAGGTATGAGACATCTTGGTTCACGTCCCAGGAGAATGTGAAAATTGCACAATATTAGAGCATTAGGTACGTAATCAACTTGGTATGCAAGCACAGGGGGACGTCCTGATCATCCCACTGTTTTTTCCTGTATGCATTCATCACATACTGTCACGTCACCAGAAACTGTGAACTTCCTGGATTTTAAAGTTTTAATCCTTCGGCCCCAGAACAGTTTTGTTTAAACATCTGAAACTGCATTTAGAGAGCCATCACAGGCTCAGAAAAGCAAGTGAAAGGTGTGTTAAAGGTTACCTGCTCTAAACAAGGAGCACTCATCCAAACCAAGGCAGAGCTGCGCTGAGCCTGTATTTCACTGGAAACGTGCTGTTACAAAAACAGAGGAACACACTTAATCTGGCATGAAAAAACTAGATTCACGTAACGCTCCCACATACATGCAACCCAAGAGAGATCGTTTAAAGCAAGAGTGAATGTGGAAACAAAAAGAAGTTAACAAGATACAGCCCTCTTGACTCACCCATCTTCATTCTAGTCCTGGCTGTTAACAACTCAGTCTCATCTCTAGAGTCTAAGCTCAGCAGTTTGTGTCATCAAATCCCACTGCCACTTGTACACCAAACTCAGGAAAAGATGGCAAAACCCCTGAGAAGGTAGATGCAACACTGCTGAGTCTTACACCATTCCTTGCTTTTATTATTTTTGAATCTGGATTTTGCATAGTCAGCCTCTTGTGAGAGGGAGAATGGCCTCAAGCTGTGCCAGGGCAGGTTCAGATTGGACACTAGGAAAACTTCTTCACTGAAAGGGTTCTCAAGCACTGACAGAGTCTGCCCAGGGAGGCGACTGAGTCCCCATCCCTGGAAGTATTTAAAAGATGAGTAGATGAAATGCGTAAGGATCTGGTTTAGACATGTACAGTTGGATCCGATGAGCCCAAAGGCCTTTGCCAACTGAGCAATTCTATTCTATGATTCACAGAGATGTATTTTAGAAATACGAAGACAGAATCCAAGCATACTGGAATTAAGAGGCAGATTACTTTGAGATAAAAGGGTTTGGGGTGAATCTGGCAACACCTGGGGCTTTGTTCATTCTCTCTCTCATGTGACTTTATATAGTTTTCCCCCCCTCCTTAGTTTTGCAGAAAGGAATCTGGAGGGAGTCCTAGAAAATTGCTACCTAACTCTGCTCAACATGATGTTGTTGAAAATGATGTTGAAAATGAGTCTAATCTCATTCTGAAGTTTATTAACAAGTATTTTTAACTCAAGACCTGGAAGGTAACAAAAGCACTCTACTTGATGCTGTTGATGCCTTGGCCGTAGCGCTGTGTCCGGATGTTGCTGCTTTGGAGAGCCTCCAAAGGAGAGCCCTGCGGATGCTAAGATAATGAGCAGAGTGTGACGATGTGAACGGGCTGAAGGTTCAGTTTAGATTGGACAAGACTCAGGTAAGGACACAATAACAGTCTGCTGCTTGGTAAAGGACTGACATATATGTTCACAGTGGCAGCAGGATGGTGTGAAAGCAGATGCTCTGAAGCAAAGTGTGACTGTAAAGATTAAAAGCATCAAATTAGGCTGCTCAGGACAGCTGCAAAGTTCCCTTCAGTGGAGGTTCTTAAGAAGAGCCAATAAAATTGCCGACATGGAAGAGAACTTTTGATTCTGACCCTACCTGAGTTTGTGGCAATGGGCATCGGGAAGATTGTTTGTTGACCTCTTCCAATTACCTCTCTCTGTTCGTCTACACTGCTTCGATTTCTCTGCAATGAGTGGGTCCAAAGAGTTTCCAGAGGAGAGATGCAAGACCACTGACCCATGCACTCAGGGCTGCATTTGGACTCTGCTAGAGACATTCTAAGACAAGCTCAGGAATTCCTTTCTTGAACACTCCATCAAAACATTCCTACTCGTTAAAGCACAGAGGAGCTGAACTGTATCTGCAGCCTTATCAAGGGTTTCCCCAAATTGATATTTCCAGAGAAGGGCTCTAGTTTACACCCTGTTCTACATCAAGTCACATTTTCCATCCCTGTTTACACAGCATGTACTTTCCCTTCTTGATCTATAACTCTTCTGTTCCTCTGTAAGCCTTCCCATGAATTGGTGAAGCTTTTAACGCAGTCAGTCTATGTGGAAAATGAAAATAAATTTGTTCCAGCTAACTGCAGGTCAGGCTGAAATCATACCATGACCACACAGTGCTTCCTGCAAGAATAATTCTGCAAGACTCATGTTTATAAGGCCAAACAGCTGGAATAGGAACCACTCAGCCAGATAACAGAGAGCACAGAAAATACTGCCCAGCCGAATGACAAAACAATCACATCCTTCAAGCAGTTCTAATGCTCCATAAGCATTTCAACAGTCCAGACAGTAAATCATCTTGGCCCTCCTGGAACACTTCACAGTTAGACTTACTACTTGTCAGTGAAAAGCAGCAATCTGCTGGTTCAGGGAGGGTATTCTGACATGGATAAGCATTAAGTGCAATAGTTATTGGCTAAGCATTAACTCAGGGAAGGAAGATGGTGGGAAAGAGTCTGCTACATTTGGCAAGACGTTAGCACTGTCCCTGTTGCTGGCTGGCTGGGAAGATATCACACTATTACTAGACCTCTGACCTGCCTTTCTCATATAAGATATACCCTGGGTCTCTGGGGCTATGACAGATCTGTGTGGTCAGCCTCCTAAATCCTCCTTTAGAAGTCTGTCAAACCTCTAAAAAGGCTTGTAAAAACAGTTAATGCTGTGGCTTTACTCATTTATTTACACAGAGACCATTCCCCAATCTCTCTAACGAGTAGTGGTTGTTTGATGTCATAAGCAGATTTGTACTTGGTTGGATTTAAGGATCCCATGTCCCAGGGGAGAAGGGGGAAAAGGAATGTCACTTCTATAGAAGAGGACCTAGGAAGAGTTTTGCAAAAGCAAAGTAAGTTTGTAGCAGCAGATCTTGAGAAAGCCCTTTCCACCTCTGGCTGTCAGAAGCTGAGGGCTTCTGGAGGCAGAGGCAAGACCTTGGTGTTTAACAGCACTTAATGGCTTACTGAGCTTACACAGAATGAAGTTAACTCTGAGAAAGCCTAGGAAAGCATCCAACTTCCACAAGCAACAAAGTCTAAATCTGTTTGGAGGTGAAGGGTGCATGGAGAGAGGAACCAGGAACCACTAAAGATGGGAAGGTGTGAAGGGAGCAGAGACGTGGCTGGTAGAAGACCTTCTAGTTCCATGGCTGCCCAGTAGCCCAAGTAGCTGCTGAACTCTGGTTTACCCTTTTTCAGCAGCCGACAAGTATTTTCTCAGAGGCTCAATCTCTGCGGCTAAGACCCTTGTTTTCAGCATCCGTCCAGTTTGTTCTCCCTCAGCCACAACAGAAGAGCTTTCCCTTCTGTGCTTAAAGCATGACCTTTGGGTGGTGCGTAATAAGCTGGATGCTCAGACAATGTTTGTTTCAGACATAAAACACACAATGACTTTAAGAAACACACACCCAGGCACAACAATATTTCATGAGAGAGTTGGCTACAAGGGAAAGGGAGGGCAGGGGAAGTTGCATTGACCTGAAATAACACATCAGAATGAAAACAAAAATAAAATAAACACAAGTTAATCAAGGACTCCAAATTGAACCGCTTAGTGATAAGGATTCAAACAGGCAACAAACAGGCTGGGAGGTACTTTCTCTGTGATGTTTCAGGAACTGTGTTATTCCAGCTTTGTGCTTAACATGATGCAGGGGGCTGAGCTAGCTGGTCTGCTAAGGAGTCTGTAGGATCTGAGCAAAGGTTTGGTTCCCAGGGAGGCTGTGGGGACATTTGGGGGTTTCTGCAAGTTAGTTTCATGCAAACATGATGCTCATGACTGGAGGGACAAACGCTCCTCATGCCACATGAACACGCCAGGCTGAAAATAGTAGTAGCCAAAACCAAAGTAAAAAAGACATTTAAATCAGCACTTTGCTGGGAAAAGAAAGCCCAGCTCTTTCCCTCTTCCAGGCCCTCACCACAACTCAGAAGATTCTGCTCAAGTCCAGCTATAGACTCTCACTAGACCCTTGCGTTGGGGTTTTGTAGAAGGAATAAAGAGAAAAAAGATTAAAAAAAGAAAACGCAAAACAATGAATTCCATTCCACTATCTCAGCTCTTTGCACATAGCTCAGTACCATTTGTACTGCAAGGCTGTGGAAGAGCACACACCAGCGTACATTTGCTCACCTCTGATGGCTGGGATGAGAGAAGGAATGCAGGCATGACATTTCCCATCTTTTCCTCATCCTTTTTAGGGCACTTGCAGTGACTAGTGGCAGGATTATCTTAGAGCTACATTAATGAAACAAGAGATTTGGAGCTCAGCACTGTGTTAATAGAAGGAAGGCAGAACTCTCCATGCAGTCCCACAACTATACAGTGAAGAGTGAGGTCTAACAACATCTGTTAGAGTGGAGTTTCCATGGGCTTCAATGAGTTTTGGATTAGGTCCCTAAATGAAGCCAGCCACGGGTTACTTCTATACACTGAAGTACTAGAAAGTCTGATGACCGCATGTTTCCTGCTCGTTTCGTTTTATTAACCTCTTGATTTTTTCCTGTTATTACTACAAGTGCAGCTGGCTGTATAGGAAGCTACTACAGGTTGTGTAGGTGTCAGCCATTTGGAGTCTGTATATCCCACTCTGGACAGCAGGAATTTCCTGCCTGGGGACCTGGCCCATCACACCTACCAACAAAAATGTAGGATTACAAAGCAGCATCCTCCTTTTGCACAAAGAACCACGTAAATGAAGGAAACCCCCCTAAAGCAGTGAAGGCACGTATCCGTTGCCCATATCTAAGAATGGCCTTGAGAGAAAAATAATTGTTTATATTTTCTTCCACTGTTCTCACTTCCAACCTCTCTATTTTTGTACTGGTCTATCTTCCAAAGCACAGGATAACTCAGAAATGCGAAGTAGCATTAGTATTTAACTTCTTGGAAGGCTAAACTTGTCTATAATGATTTCAAAACCACTAGAGCTCTTTCATCTTCATCTCTGGCATTAGGGATGAGATCAAGACAGGGTATCTCAACATGAATGGGACTAGTGTTTTTACTAGTGCTCAGATGACTTTAAGTTGGCACCTAACTCTGGTGGCAACTCCCACAGCAAATCTTCAGACAATTGTGTTTCTGCTAACTATACTGGCAATCTAGAGTCTTAATTTGGTAGGAATCTCCACTGCTTCAACACCCTCAAAAGAATCTGCACTTACTTTAGGGACAAGGGAAGCCTTCCTTAACTGCTGTCAGATGAGATAGGTCTTCCCCAAGTTTAGTACTGGGATGCTAGAAAATGTGCTGGAGCCACCCTGGCAAGGCTGTCCATAAAAAAAAGCATTTAGGGAAAGAGCAGGCAGTTTTTGAGACAGGTTTTCATTAATAGCGCAGAAAACCTCCCACAGGAGGGCAGACTGAGAGAGCTGGGCTTGTTTAGTCTAGACAAGAGAAGGCTCCAGGGAGACCTTAGAGTAGCTTCCAGTACCTAAAGGGGCTCCAGGAAAGCTGGGGAGGGGCTTTTTATAAGGGAGTGCAGGGATAGGATGAGGGAGGATGTTCTTAAGCTGAAAGAGGAGAGATTCAGATTAGACATTAGGAAGAAATTTTTTACTGTGAGGCCCAGGTTGCCCAGGGAAGCTGTGGCTGCCCCATCCCTGGAGGGGTTCAAGGCCAGGCTGGATGGGGCTTGGAGCCCCTGATCCAGTGGGAGGTGTCCCTGCCCATTGCAGGGGGTGGGACTGGATGGGCTTTGAGGTCCCGTAACCAATCCAAATCGTTCTATGATTCTAACATCTTGAGTGTCCTTAGTGAGATAAGGGCCAGTAGTCACAAATGGCAATTGGACTTTTTAAGCCATTGGCCTGGAACAGGATGGATGGTGCTAGGAAGGAAGGAAGAACCATCAGTCCTGTTCTACGGCCAAAGAGACTCGAGACACGCACAAGCTCATCCAGGGTCTAAGCCGTGGGATCCATCAACCCAGATTTCAGGGCACTCACACAGGATTTTAAAGAATCTTTCCTTCAAGGAGGAACAGTGAAGGAATTTCAGGAGCCAGTGGCGTACTGTGAATGACCTGTCATAAGGCACGTAGGGACAGCTTTGGAATGAAGATGGCTTTTACACACTCAGCCTGATGGCTGTCAAGGGCCAACCCTGTGGTCACAGGAGCAAGATGAAGCAAGAATTCTAGTAGAGCTTTTCCTCTGTGCATAAACAATTGGGGGAAGCTCTGCTGTTTTGAGGAATTTCCGAGGACCGCAAATTACATACTAGATCAGAGCTCTATTATGTTTTTGGGGAAAGCATTTGGAAAATAATGTTTCATATTAAGATTTAAATGGGGAATACGTACAGCTCTGCTGCTCACAGGCATCCTCAAACCTAGCCTCCTGCAGCATTTTCTTTCCCGTTGAGGTAGGTTTTAAGTGGAGCCTGGGTTGACATCAGCTAAGTATATAATCAGACCCTTGCTGTCTCTGTGCTTCAGTTCTTTGCTGCCAAAGAAGGATGATATTAGCTGTCCTTACTTCACAGGGTGTTTAGAGAGGACCTGGGGCAGGAACAATCCTTCAGTGCTTACACTAACAGCCTCAAAGTGAGAGCTGTAGAAATACCAAGAAGGCAAACGAGACACAGCTACCCTTTCACCTAAAAGGAAGGATTTCAATGCCAGGAATGGTCAATTTTTGGTGAACTTTAAGTTCTTCCCAAAACAAACATTACTTTGCGTAAATCAGCTGATTGAGATGACACAAGGGAGTTAAACATTTGGAGGTTTTATTTCTGGACTGGGAAAACCCCTCTGCTTATTTGAAAGTAGTCCATGAAAAGGTATCTAAAAGGCGAGCTAGACATCTTGTTGTTATGGGTTGACCCTGGCCTGCAGCTGCCTAAGCACCCACATGGACACTTGCTTATTCCCCACTTGCCAGTAGGATGGGGAGAAAATAGGAAGAGTCAAAGTGAGAACACTAATGGGTTGAAATAAGTACAGATTAAGAAGGAAAAGGAAGAGGAAAAAAAAAAATACAAGTGTTGTGAAAATGATCACTCTGAATCTCCCACAAGCAGACAAACGCCCAGCGTGTCTCCAAGCCACGGCCACCTTGGAAGGCAACCCTGCCCTCTGCCCCTGTATTTTATTGCTGAACATGATGTTATATTGTTTGAAAGACCCCTTTTGTGAATTCGGGTCAGCTTTCCAGCTGTATCCCCTCCCAACCCCCCAGCCTCCTCACTACAGAGGCAGAGTAGGAAAAATAGAAAGCCTTGACACTGTGTAACAGCAACAGACAAAACGTTGGTGTGCTACCAACACCGTTTCAGCCACAAATCCAAACCACAACACCTTATAGGCTGTTATGAATAAAGTTCACTCCATCCCAGCCTTGATTGGCTTCAGAATTAGGATGGAGAAGTCTTTAGAGCAGAATTCCTTGTGGGCTTCCACAGAGATAAACTGAAGTTTGGAGAGAAGATACAGGCTAGATGCAGAAATGATGGATTAAAGCTACAATATAAATGCCACATCATAGGATGTTGTCAGCGTGAAAACTCTTAGAGGCTGCAAATATAGTCAAAAATTCCTTAACAAAGTCCACCAGCGCAGCATTATAACATGCAAATACAGCACTATAATTACTAGACAACCTGGCACAGCCAGTTAGCTGCTCTACAGGAACTGCCCTTTCCTGCAAAAAAACATAGAGTGGATCACTCCTCTATCAGGGAGAAACAAGCCATTGCAAATCATCTTCTACAACCTCTTCCCCATGTTCTTTGTTCATGCACACCCACCTTATGCCGTCCATCTCAAACCCTTCCAGTCCACAGTAGAGCCACCACCATCACAACCCTCCAGGTTCTGCCCTCCAGTGCTGGTTCAGGTCTCTTGAAGGATGCTGCTGAGCACAAATAAGGGCAACAAGCTGCTGCTTCATTACCACACCCAGCAGGTGCTGGATCACGTTAGTTGATGGGTTGTAAGAGCCTACAGGTGTGCTGAGCAGCATGCAACATCATTTGAGAAATAAACTTCACATAACCATGCAGCTGCAGGGAATCAGCTCGGGAAGGGCAGCTGGACCCCTCTTTGAGGTAACAAACCTAAGAGATCGTTTCATGGGAAGTTGGAAAGTGTTTTTCTGAAAGGAGCTTGGTTTTACTGTAGATTCAACCCATTTTATATCAAAAAGCCATGTTTCTTACACAAGGATGAGACTAGTACCAGTAACAAATATTTTCTGTTTTAAGTGCAAGTACATATCATTTACAACGTGGGAATATAGCCCCAAAACCATCGATGCCCTCATGGATGATGCAATTCAGATCTGTGCTTGCCCAGTTGCAAACCCTTGTTTCTACTAGCAAACTGAGAATCGAAGCCATGAACATCAGATGCAGCAGCAGGGAAGCTTTCTTGGTCAAGATGAATGGGTTAAAAAAGGAACTCTAGTAAAGGCTGAGCTGCTCTTTTGTCTTTTAACAATGAGAGGAAGCTCTGCCTAGTTTGAGGAATTTCCCACGTCTCTAATTCAGACTTTGGAAAACTGCTTTGTTAAACTTGTCTAAGAGGTGTTAAAAAAATAAAAATAATCAAGTAGATGAGGACAAAGATATCTTTCTAGAGCCTACGCATGTTCTTTTTGTTTGTTTGTTTTTTAAACCTGGATCACCGGAGGCAAACTCAGAGGAATCTAGGAAAGTTAAATAATGACAAATACCAAATGCTCCCAGTTCCTGCGTAGCTGGCCGAGCCAGGACTGAATTCAGTCAAGTGTCACTGCTATGTAGATGCTAAAGATTTACCCCTGTGTTTCCTCATGCTCCTTGTTCTGCAGACTTGCCAGATGCTGCAAGACAGATTAAGGGATAGACATAGATGAGGAATTTTCTGGGTGAGAGGAAGATCTATGGGTTAAGAAATGCCATTTTCACCGTGCAAGAGCAAATGATGGAGTAAGGGGAAACGGAGCCTCGAATTTCCAATGTCCTTTCCCTTGCTGTCCCCTTACCTCTTCTAAGCTCATTGCCTCCCATAAAGCTGTCACTGAAAGCAACAGTCACAGCATTCAATCAACAATGCTTTTCTTCCCCAAATCTGAAAGCTCCTTACAGCTGTGGGTGAGCATCACTCTCCCCGTGATGGGGAGGGACTAACAAGTTTGTACAAGGTCACACCACAGCTGTGGCTCCTCTGAAACACGACCATTTAAGCAACCAGCAGATACTGCTGCACCAGAGATGTTTGGATGAAGAAGGACTTTGGGCTTGTAGACATCGACAGAGGTGAAAATATCAGAAGGCGTCCCTGCACCCCCCTGGCACCAGTGCTCCAGCACTCCAACCCGACACCACAAAACCAGCTTTCATTTAAGCAGCTCAAAACATAGGTAGAAAAGAACAGAAACAAGATAAAAGCAACACTCAAAGATAATCCATGGGAGTGCCTCTGATATTGAAAATGTCAGCAACTAAAACTCTCTAAGACTCATTTTGGAGTTTTAAAAGCAAGCACCTTTAATCAGGCCTGGGCAACACAAGGGAGTGATCTCCATCAATCGTGTCCAAAGAGGCAAAGACTCACTCACATGCATCTGTATAAATTTTCCCAGAAATATTATACATATTCTATTACTTTCCAAGGTCTGATTTTAATGTTATGAAACTTTGCACCAGACAAAACTCTTGCTAATTTGAATCTGGGTCCATTTCTCTCCTTGACCTTGGCTTTAAGATAGATAAAACTCCAAACAGAGGTGATTACAGAAGAAGAGACGTCTGTTCAGCGCAGAGCACACTGAAAACAATACGTTATCATTTTCAAAGAAAGGACAGTGTCTGAAAAACACTGTTTTAAGGAAAACATGCTATCAGAGGAAGAAAACATTCTGTCAGAGGGACATTCTATCTAACTTTCAAAACCCATAGCTGCTTAGATGAAATTTAACTGTACTTTAGCTTAAATCAAAATATTCCACTTTGAAATATTCCCCATATTGTATCATCTCAGCCTGTGGCTGTGGGTGCCCTAAATCCCTCTCCCCTGTCACCAAGCGTCAGCTAATATGAAACTAAAGTGGGATGCAAGAGGTTGTTTGCAAGAAGCAAACCCACCATTTATACATCTGACAAGTGCCTGTTATCTGCATTGCAAAACTCAGCCACAGTAAGCATAAAACGAATATAAAAAAATCCACATGCAGTCGCAGATGATCTGTTTTTTTCTGAAACTACATAGCATGCCTTAGGAGGTAATAAATGCAGCCCAGATTAGCACAGTATTTCTGAGTATGTCCATCCTTACCTCTGCTGCTCCGAGCTTGCACTGGATTAATCATAGCCTCTATTAAAATTCACCGGCTGAGCTAACAGAGAGTAGCAAAGTATCAGAAGCTTGAACGGTTTAATTCATACCCTGAAAATCTGAGAGCATCCTACAGCAAACTGTCAACTAATCACAACAAAACGAAACACGCGCCCATCAGTTTTCCCAGCAGAAGCCTGCAGTGTGGCCACCAGTCACTCTGATACTGCAATGTCACAATCCAGCCCTGAAAATTCCTTCAAAGCCGCCTTCATCTGCCGCAAACTCTCAAACCGCCCAAGGAGGCTGATGCTACATTTCACACGCGCCATCCATACCTGTGGGACAACAAGTGCTGGTCACGTTGGAGTCTTTTCCAAACTCGTCCTGCTGTGCTGGGAAGGAAACTTCCCATCCAAGTGTCAGCTCCTGCCTCGGTCTCTGCCCTTTGCTTTCCCAAGAGCTCCAGACACACCTGCTTTTCCGTGTGTGCTGTTGGTTGTTGGGCTTGGGGGTTTGTTTTTTGTTTTGGGTTTCTTTTTCGAACAGATTAAACAGCCTGTGAGCAATTCTAGGTAAGCGAGAAAGAGAGAACCTTTTGGGTTGTGGTGATTTAATCAAGCAAACCCCGTGACCTCCCTTTCCTGCCATCAGTGGGAACCGATCCCTTCTCCACCAGTACGGGGTGGAGTTGCAGCTAAAAACCACAAGCCTGAAAATGCTATGCTGGATGGGCAGGGCAGATCTTCCTTCTCCGTTTGTTGTGTCAGAGAACACAGTGATTCCTGCAGATCTGAAACACGGAGATGACCTCTGGCCAGGAAGGAACCTGAGAAATATTTTCTAAGCAATTTCCTGCTGTTTGAGGGGAAGGTGGATGCGAGGGACACTTGGACAGGGGTGCTCACAAAGCTCCTGGGCAGTTCAGTTAGAGGAAAACACTATTTTGGTCATCAGAGGTGTGGAAGTAAAAGAAATTACTTTTTTTTTCCTGTGGTAAAATCTTCTAAGAGCCTCAGTTGTCACAATAAAAAGTGATCTGGAGCCTAAGTTGTGTAGGTGCTTTTCAGACTTTCAGCTACACTACCCTTCGTGCTAGGAGGTGCTGAGACACTCTGCAAATTACTATAGGAGAGGCTTTCCACATGGAGCTCGAGTTCAGCAAGACCCCAGCAATGCAGCTGTGGCACAAGGGCTCCTTGTCAAGCTGCAGAAGAAATTTGTGCAGGCTCATGCATACATAAGAACAGCCACCCCAGAATGATCCCCAGGCTGCTGTGCAGGTCCTGCTGCCTCACTCTGGGGATCCCAGAGGGGGATTTTTCATGCACTAGCCAAACGACTGCACCTAAGGAAGGTGAGGGTGGTTTCCCGAAACTCAGAGTCTTGTTTATGCTGATAAAATGAAGGGCACTATAATGGCTTCCTTGCTTTTGTCTCTCCTGACTTTGCACCATCTTTGATGTTCTTCCAAGATGACAAACTACAGCACCGTGACCCAACATCAAACCGTCAGATGGCACAGGTCACGTGCTGTATGTGGTGATATTGCTATTGACAGGTTGCCCAGGGAAGCTGTGGCTGCCCCATCCCTGGAGGGGTTCAAAGCCAGATTGGATGGGGCTTGGAGCCCCTGGTCCAGTGGGAGGTGTCCCTGCCCATGGCAGAGGTGGGACTGGATGGGCTTTAAGGTCCCTTCCAACTCAAATTATTCTATGTCTCTGTGATTGTTTCTGGAGGTATCAGCTTCTCCTCGGTTGTAGAGGTAGCTGAGAACAGCTAGTCTCTCTGTGTTTCAGAAGTGTATCTGGACCATCTTTCCGAGGGTGTCTTAAGATGGAAAATTGTGTATAGGACTGTGGATTCTATTGCTTATATTATCCTTCTTTCTGGATACAACAGAAATTTATTTTATTAACCTGATATCTCCAATCAGGATTGTGTTTAGTTATTCTATCATGATCCAGTTTGTAATATAAAACAAAAAGAGACATCTTTATTATTTTTGTGGACATTTCACTGCTGAATACACCTCAAACACATGCTCATGGACATGTGTACCCCACGTTTACGTGCTTTCGATTAATTACCATGATCCATGTTTCTTTATGTATAACAGCAACCTCTATATCTAGAAGCAGCAACTTCATTTCAGTGGGCTTTTCAGTTCCACTTCCTGCTGTCCAGCTAGAGTTGGAAGGCTTATTCCTAGTTGTCTTCTTCTGCTGACTGGGATGAGTAAAATATGATGGTCAGGACAACTAGGAAAGGAAATGCAAGTGAGATACTTTGATTAGAGTGTAAATATTAGTATTTCTTTAAAGCAGAGCACCTGAGTGATTATTTTTTTCAAGTATACTGAAAAGTATTCATGGTATGTTTATTGTTCATTCTTGGTTTCCTGATTTTCATTCCTGTCTGTATTGTGGTTTGCTATTGGGCTTGGTGTTGGATGGAAGATGGTTTCCATCCCCGCAATTTCTAAGGTTTCAGAACTGTTCCTGTTCAACACTGAGATAAGTTTAAAACCTTCATGAAATCCTGGGGCAGATCTTACTCTTACACCTGGGAACTGGGGAGAAATGGGTACTTTGGAGAACAATTAGATAAAGATCTAGAACACCTCAGAAGGAATTACCTAAATCAGCTCAGACTAGAGATTCTTAAGATCCCTGCTGACTAATGGAAGCCTCAAAGGTTGGCTCAGGAGCAGGTATCTACATTGCTGGCATTTCTAATGAAGCGAGATGAAAGCTACTCTTTGTAGAAAGACCTTGCTGCAATCAATGCGTCATTATGCAAAATGGAATGGCTCTTTGGACTTCAAGATAAGACCTGATAATCATGGTTCAGTAAGAGCATCATTCAACAACTCAATTTGCCAAAGCACAGACCGGTGCTTAGGCTGGACATACAAATTTTGAAGGAAACGAGGAAAACCTGAACTCTTGATATTTGATCAGGTGTGAGTAAATGCAAGGTGTGCCTAGGTTTGGGTTAATCTGTTTTAGAGATTTGGAAAAGCTTGCAGGCCCTCAGGAGAGTCCTATCATCTTTTTGTCTATGTCCATATTTGTGTGGCAAAGTTTAATGAGTTTGTGCAGCACTGAGCACCGTGGGACTCTGAAGTTGGCATCTCAGTGTAACTATAGCCAGTACAAGTCATTAAATGCAGTAAAAGAATGATGCAACAGGTATCTCCAAGCCAGTCCTATCACCAAGGAATCTCACGACCATCAAGCAAGCGGCAATGCCCTATTGTGCATGGGGATAGCAAAGGGATATTTCAGTTAGCCTGATGAACCTGGCTGAAAACAAAGAATTAACCTTTGCTCATACCAGGGACAGCATATCTTGACTCACTTTGCTCTAATGTGCTGAGAAGGAAGGAAGTAATGAAAAGTCTCATTATACATCTGACTTGAGTAATATATTTAGGACTGACAGTGCTGAAGGCTGCACGATTTCATACCAAAAGGAGCAACGTGCCCTGGACAGTCAGTCAGCAGCCAGTGATCAACTGAAACTATTTATCTGCATGAATTAAGGTCCCTGAAGATTACTTTTTTTCTTTTCCTGAAGCACCAGGAATTCTTTTTAGAGATAAAGTAATTAATTAAGGTGTCTAGAGTACTTCAGTTGAACACTGCCATTGCCCAGCTTTGGCAGTTTCTTTTAGGTTTTAAGTGACTTGGGTTTGCAATGTGCTTTTTTTAAGCTGATAGCCACACTTGGTGAATTTCATCATAGAATCATAGAATGGTTTGAGTTGGAAAGGACCGTAAAAATAATCTAATTCCAACCCCCTACCACGGGCAGGGACACCTCCCACTGGACCAGGGGCTCCAAGCCCCATCCAACCTGGCCTTGAAGCCCTCCAGGGATGGGGCAGCCACAGCTTCCCTGGGCAACCTGGGCCAGGGTCTCCCCTCCCTCAGCGTGAAGAATTTCCTCCTAATGTCTAATCTAAATCTTCCCCTCTCCAACTTACAGTCATTACCCCTTACCCTGTCACTCTAAGCCTGTGTAAAAAGTCCTTCCCCTGCTTTTCTGTAGCCCCTTCAGGTACTGGAAGGTCGCTATAAGGTCTCCCTGGAGCCTTCTCAAGGCTGAACAACCCCAACTCTCTCAGTCTGTCCTCATAGCAGAGGCGTCTCCAGCCCTCACATCATCTTCGTAGCCTCCTCTGGACCCGTTCCAACAGCTTCATCTCCTTCTTATGTTGAGGACTCCAGAACTGGACACGAAACTCCAGATGAGGTCTCACAAGAGAGGAACAGAGGGGCAGAATCCCCTCCCTCACCCTGCTGGCCACGCTGCTTTTGATGCAGCCCAGGACATGGTTGGTTTCTGGACTGTGAGCACATGTTGCTGGCTCATGTTTTGCTTCTCATCAACCAGCACCCCACGATGTCTCTCGGGCCGCTCTCTCTCACATCATCCCTCAGCCTCTATTGAAACTGCAGGTTGCCCCGACCCAGGCGCGGGACCTTGCCGTTGGCCTTGTTGAACCTCGTGAGATTCACACGGCACCACTTCTCCAGCTTGTCCAGGTCCCATCAGAGGAGAACGGTGACTACAGTAATGCGTAATGTACTCATTATGTTGAGAAGGCACAAAATGCTGAACGGGTCTTAAATTTTCTAGAGAAAAGCACAGGAAAACAAATATGGGAAACTGAAGCTGGACTCATTTAATTTAAAAGTAAAGGCCCTTATTTTTTATAATCCCTGCAATCAACTACACATGCAAACTTCCATGTAATTCACTACGTCTCGATACATTCAGATCACAGCTGGCTGCTTTCCTGCATGAGGTACTTAATTTTTCTTCATTATTGGACTTAGAGATACAGCTCTTCTACATCTCTAACACAGGACCTGCTCCTTCAGCCTTTTCACTTGCTGGAGCTCTTTTGTTATTAAATTAGGGACCTGGGTGCTTTAGTGTATTGTGATTTTAATGTTTTGTCTGGGATTTTATGAAGCTTCATGTGCTAAGAGCAGCATTGACAAGAGGCAAACAAAGGCATCCATAGCGGATAGGAAAATCGCAGTGCAGACTTGACCAAGGAACCTCTGCAGAAGGATGGAGAACCCATTGAGGTCTCGTGAAAACCAATAGAGGAAGTGGAAACTGCCTGTAATTTGTAGCCTTTGTGTCCATGCGATTGTTGGATTTCCCTTAGCAGAAAACACACAGTAATTCCTTCAGGAATTTTTGAGTCCCTACCTACAAAGCACAACCCACCCAACCCTTTCTGAAACTTTAAGCAGTTTCCTTTGGGTTGGCTGGGCCTTGTTTAGAATCGATGGGTCCAGGCAACGGCCTGTTTTCCCATCCTTTCTCTGGACAATGGACAATGAAGGAAATAGTTTTTGATGGTGTGTTATCAAAACAGCAATGATGACCTGAGGGATTTGGGTATTAAGAGCTCTGCAAAGCTGCATCCTGCATAACGTGGGCTTGAAGACTCCATACAACACAGTGCACTATGGAATTCTCTCTTATTATTTTAATTATCTTCACATAAAAGTTACTAATAGAAGTAATAATAACAGCATAGGGGATCCCAGCAGTCAGGAGGATACTTTTATATTAGAGGTGTATAGACTTAGAGCTCCTGCTCCAGAGAGCAGGACAAGTAGTTGTGGAAGATACACAGATAGGACAAGGATAGGGACACAAGTACTGGCCATGTCAAAGGAACAGAGTACACCAATGCTCAGGCTAGACATGTGTCCAAGGGCAGACACCAGCAGAAGAAGATGAAGGATGTTGTCATAATCCAGGTGGTGGCATCAGTGAGAAGGCCAGACTTGGGTGGTGATGGAGGGAAGAGGAGATCTCCTGGAGCTGGAAATAAGTGGAACCTGCAGGATTTAGGCAGAGTGCAAATGAAAGCTCTTGAAGAGTTAAAGGTCCAGTGGTGCACAGACTTTGGTATGGGAGTGACCTCATGCACATGAAGAACACAGCTGGGAGTGCTTTCAGGGCCAAGACCTTTCTTTTGAAGTTTGATCAATGTGGCACATAGTCCAACATGATGAAGAAGTCGATGTTTTAGGTTATGATCAAAAAGCCCATATTCTCCTCCTGGGGCGAAGCGGAGGATGTAGGGAAAGACCTCCAGGAGCGTTTTTCCTCATCATGTACCTATGACAGGCACAGAAGTGGAGAGACAGACCATGTGCATCCTGCCCTCCCTTATGTTCATATTCTCCTTTCACTTAGTACTCTGTTTTCTTAGTATTTGATTTATTTACAGGAGAGAGGAAGCTTTACGTAGCTAGGCACTAGGATAATAAACTTGCCTAGGAAGATGTGGATTTAGAATCCTTCCTCTGACAGCAAATACCATGTATGATGTTAAGCTACAATACCTTGGGCAGGTCTCCAAAGTGTTTTCCATGCATATGAAGGTGGAGAAGAAAGGATCTGCTCTCTCTGGGGGGCTCCGAGTTGAAAGAACGTGAGCTGTGCAACCACTATTGATTCGCATTATAACAAGTGCTGACTGAAGTACGTGTCAGTGGGTTGCATGTGTATTTAGTTCATGGATTTGCATATCCTTTCCAGTGAAAAAAGTCCTTTTGACTCAGTTGGAACACGTTTCTGCATCGTGCTGCTTACGGGTAAAGAGGATTCTGGTTATACAGCGGCTTCCCAGTCAACCTTCTGCCCTAAATGCCTAAATTAATGGCTTTAAATGGGAGGAATTGGACATTAGCAAGAAATTCTTCACAAGGAGGGTGGTGAGGCCTGTGCCCAGAGAAGCTGTGGCTGCCCCATCCTTGGAGGTGTTCAAGGCCAGGTTGGATGGGGTTTGGAGCAGCCTGGTCCAGTGGGAGGTGTCCCTGCCCATGACACATGGGTGGGATTGGATGGGCTTTGAGATCCCTTCCAGCCTGAACCATTCTATGATTCTGTGGTCCTAAATGACCATCAACTCACTGCAAATCCCAAGTGAGCATGAGACAGCAAAGATCAGATCCCTCCATGGGAACTGTGGAGTCACCACGGGGATGACTAGAGCTAACTGAGCCCAAAGGAAGGCAACTGCAAAAAGAATTTATGAATTCCAGCTTGCAGAGAGTCCATATCCATATATAATCCATTCACTCAGCCAGCCATTTCCTATTTTGCATAGAAAATGTCTAGGCAAAACAGAAACTTCTGGCCATAGAGAAACCTTTGGTTTTGGTACAATTCCCTGGGGATTGCCCTTTTCCTGTGTGAATCTGGTCTTTTTTCCCCTTTGCAGACATATCACAAAATCACAGAATGGCCAGGGTTGGAAGGGATCTCTGAAGCTCATCCAATCCAACCCCCCTGCTAAAGCAGGGTCACCTACAGCAGGTGGCACAGGAACGTGTCCAGGTGAGGTGTGAATACCTCCAGAGAAGGAGACTCCACAGCCTCCCTGGGAGTCTGTTCCAGTGCTCTGTCACCCTCACAGGAAAGAAGTTTTTCCTCCTGTTAAGATGGAACTTCCTGTGCTCCAGTTTGTCCCTGTTGCCCCTTGTCATGTTGCAGGGCACCACTGAGAAGAGACTGGCCCCATCCTCTTGACACTCAGCCCTTAAATATTTATAAGCATTTATAAGATTCCCTCTCAGGCCTCCTTTTCTAGGCTAAACAGACTAAGCTCACTCAACCTTTCCTCCTAAAAGAGAGGTGCTTCAGTCCCCTGGTCATCTTTGTGGCCCTCCACTGGATTCTCTCCTGTAGTTCCTTGTCCTTCTTGAACCGGGGAGCCCAGAACTGGACACAACACTCCAGATGGACACCACTAGTGCAGACTAAAGGGGGAGGATAACCTCCCTCAACCAGCTGGCCACACTCTTCTTGATGCACCCCAGGATGCCATTGGCCTTCTTGGCCACGAGGGCACAGTACTGACAGGACTGAGATGTTTTCACCATCATGTACTCCCTTTGACCCACAAGTCCATCTCCCAGATCACTTTTTACTAAATCAAATTCTTCTTCGCTGGTCTTCTTTGCTGTGGGACAAGAAGCACTCTTTCTGCTGTTGAAATGAAGACAAAATTTTCGCAGAGGTCTCCATTGCACTTTTTAGGAGACAACCTCATGTGTATTTGGAGAAGCAAAATAATTTGAAGAAGGGTGGGGTTTATTTAGCCAAGAGTATGCTTTCTGTATTGCATTGTTTGTTAATTCCTTCCCTACACCTTTTAAACTGATCACACAGTTTCTCTGAAGGACATAAATACGGTCATGTCTTGTAATCTGAGTTTTAAAAAATGCTTATGTTTCCTGTCAAAGGCTTGGCTAAAGGAGCAGTAACTAAAAGAAAAACATGTTTATTTGGTTGCTCAGCAGATGGAAAAGATGTCCAGATAGTCAAACACCAGTTAAGTGGTTGCTCTACAATGAAGGCTTTTGTTGGGTGAAGAACCAGGCTGAGCCAGGGAGGAGACACGAGTTGACTGATGGTCAAGAAGGTGAAGGAGAGTATAGAAATGAATTGGGGTTTATGATGGGGAGGTAAAGGATAGGTGTGTTGGAAATATAGGGAAGATTTAGGAACAGAGGTGAAGAGAGGACACAGAAGGGCTACGGTGGGATCTAAGGCAGGTGTGGTGGCTTGAGTAGTTATGGTATGGTGGGACTCCACGATATTGCAGTAGGAGGTGTTGTCTATAAAGCTGGGTGAAAAAATCATTACTTCTATGGTTCATAAGACAACTTTATTTTTTTTACAGTTCTATG
Source organism: Phaenicophaeus curvirostris (assembly GCF_032191515.1). NCBI lineage: Eukaryota > Metazoa > Chordata > Aves > Cuculiformes > Cuculidae > Phaenicophaeus > Phaenicophaeus curvirostris. The sequence continues at coordinate 124,712,957 of NC_091393.1, read as the reverse complement.
CTAAACAGGTGGAAGGTTATTGAGTAGTCCCAAATGTTCCTGCACCTTAAGGATTCTGGAGAAAGAAGCCCAGGCCAGTGTCCTGGGTGTGAGACACAGCAATGGGCCTGGAACCACAGCAGTGGGGAAGGCTTTTGTTTGTGTTACTAGAAAAGAAGAGATGGTTCACCTGAATTCCCGTCTTCGAACAGACAATTCCTTGTTTGCTTTTAGCCTTGTGAAACGGGGAAACTCTGCTCAGTAACAGCATTAAGGAAGGGTACGGTTTGGTTTCCTGGTAGAGTAGAAGGAATCTGGCACAATTTAGGTGCTTCTCAGGGGACTGCTGACAAATGCCACTTCCAGCCTCCCAAAAGTATCCTCTTCTCATCCACCTTCTTGTAGAATTTTTGCACTATCACATTCTTGTGGTTGGTTAAACCTCCTTGTTTTGTGCCTGATCCATGATGTCCATCGGTACTTTAGCTGCGTAACCTCCAGGGCTCAGATAAAGCTGAGGCAAGAATGAAATTCAGGAGAACAGGATGGTATATAAGTACCAAATCTCTTGTGCCTTGTTAGATATGGGATCCTTCTCTCAGCAGGCTCATGTAGAGGTTTTCCCATGGTTGAGGGTCTCAGTGGTTCTAGGGGGTTCAGTTTGCTGTGCTTTCTCTGTTTTAAAAAAGAAAGAAAAAAAAGAGGAGACTAATAGAGAAAGACAGATCTGTGTAGCCATAAAATAATTTCTTACCAAAGAATGCACTCACCTCAGTGACAGAGGCCAAAGAGGTAGATTCCAAAGTGGTCAAATGCCAGACACAACCTTCCCCAGATCTAAGTCCAAAGTTTGGCTTTCATTTGCTCCCTGAGCTCTCACATTTGCCATCACCAAAAATGCCCCATGCTCTGCAGTCACACTGATCTGATCCCTTAGGCTAAGTTTGGCATCTTTGCCACCCAAGCAGAGTTGATGTAGGTGTTGCTGAGCAACAGCAGACTGAACCTCAAAGGATTTGGGTGAGATAAGCAGAGTGGTGCAGCTCCATTCACGTCTCTTGGTCGTGCTGAGCCTGTGTCAGGTTGTTTTTTCTGAAGTAAAACTGGTACGGGTGTGAGGTGCTGGGTATAACGACCGGTTTTGCTGGGAAGTCCCAGGGCTTTTCTAAGGAGGCAATTCCCTGGCCAAAACTAAGTGCCCGTAAGGATATGAGTACTTAATTACCTCTTCAGGTGCCATTGTCATATCAATACTCCTATTAAATTCTCTGAAAGACCTGATCAGCCAGTTCCTAAACTTGTAGATGCCTCTACCTGCTTGGTCTTTAGTTGTTTAGATCCCTCTTCAGCTTTGCAGGTTTCTGAGAGTCCCTTCCTGAGTTTAGCCTGGGCCAGGTCCAAACATCATCCACGTAGGGACACATTGCTGAGGGCTTGATGATCTCAAAAGTCTTTTCCAACCTAGTGATTCTGTGATCCTATGATTCCAGGCTGTCCCTGGCCAAGCCAAAGATGATGGGCTGCGTTTCTATTTTATGATTTCTTTCAGACTTGTTTTCTTCCAGTAGTCATTCAAATTTACCTCTAGAAATGACCAAGATGCCTGTGAGATAGTGACTCCGTACATAAATACCACCTGTGGAGCAGAAGTGGAGAGAAAATACCCTCTGTAGAACCCAGTACACCTCCAAGAGAGAAAGCGGAACGCTGGACAGGACAATAATGAACTATCAGGTTAACATATCCTGAAAATGCCATTTATATATTAAATAGGTTTGTTTGTGTGTTAACCAGCACACCTGGCCCCTTTATTAGTGCAACACAAAGGTGGTTCTTTCTTTATTATTAGCACAAAAATAGAGGATGAATATCAACAGTGGACTGTGTACATGAAAATAAATCCTGATCTTAAGTTAGGGCATGCATTCGTCAGGCTCAGCTGACGTCAGATATGGATTTGACCTCCTCACTGGTCCCAGATGAATAGGAAGGACAGTAAATTTCAGCTTAAATTTCCTCTCATGCCACTTTTGCTCCAACATAGTTTGCAAGGCTTGGTGGAGAGGAGGACAAGACCTGTGGACTGGCAGGTGGAGCCTCTTTAATGGGACTCCTCCAAATCAAGCCCCATTTGACTAAACATGCAGATCCTGATTACAGAAGGGCTGATGCATCACAGACTCTCCCCTAGTTCCATTTTTGGAGTGTCCAGTCTGTCTAAGGGACTTGGAAGTGGAGGTTGAAGATGGATGAGACTAGAAGTGGTTGAAAGCTGAAGTTTCCCTTCAGCTGAAGTGCATCACTTACTGTAAAACACGCATCCTGCTTTGGACCTTCAAAAAGAATCTCTTAACAGGGTCTCTAAGAGAAGAAAATATGGGGAAAACAAAATACTTCATTTTTTTGTTGTCTGATAAATAATACTGGGATCAAAACAGAGGCTTATCCATGGATGTTGCTGGTTTCTGTTGGTGCATAGGCACGACCTTGGGAGCTGTGTGGGCAAGTGCCTTGAGCACAGACTGCATTAAATACATCCTTCTGGCCCTGCTGATTGCACAGGGCGTGTGCTCCTGGGTTAGATTGGTGGGTTGTGGATGCTGTGGGACCTCTCTTCACTGCTGACGTGTGTTGTGGGATGTGCCCCAAAGGAAAAGCAGTATTGCCCCTTCCACTAGCCAGCACAGACCAGAGCCACTCGCTGCTGGTGGGTTTTAGTCCTGCCAAGGGCTGCATGCTTCTACAAGCTCATTATTACCTGTTTATTCGTGTCTAGATACAAGAGTCCATGGAACAAGACCAATCTGTGTACGCGTGGCCACAATATCCATTCACATGGCCAAAAATAGGTCAGATGGGACAAGTGCCAGTCCCCACTGTGTTCTGGGAAGAGCAGCTTTTGCTTTCTCCTTCTTTTCCAAAGACTTAAAGATGGTCAGGTGCTCCCTGTGGAGCACAGCCCAGCTTTCACAGTGGTTCTGCTTAAAAGCACACATTGATCTAGCTCAAACCAGCAGCAAATCTGAGCAGCCTGAGCTGCATGCTCGTGGGGCTATCGGTTGAAGGTTGTCTGGTTCAGACTACAAAAGGTGCTCAGAGGATATCCCTAAGAGGCCTCAGATCAGCAAATGCTTTTTCTTATCTTGAGTAAGCAGGTAATACGTTCTGATGAGCAGATATGATAGAAGCAGGAAAGAAAACCTAAGGTATGGCTGTCCACCAGCATTGCTTAGCCTAGCAAGAAAATAAATCTTTCCTCTTTATGCAGCTGGGAAAACCAGGGAAGTGTTTGGTCCAGCACACTCATTTTAAATGGAAATGGTTCCAAGACTACAAAATCTATTTCGTATCAAATGCAAGTTTTACCAAGTACTAGAAAAGAGAAGTTTAGCTTTTGCTGGAGTTGGCTAGTGATAGCCTGTCAGTCTACTTTTATCATAGAATCATAGAATCATAGAATTGCTTGATTGGAAAAGACCTTTGAGATCATCGAGTCCAACCATACCTGTGCACCACTAAACCAGATCCCTGAGCACCTTATCTCCCTGTCTTCTAAGCCCCTCCAGGGATGCCACCACCTCCCTGGGCAGCCTCTGCCAGGGCCTGAGAACCCTTTTGGTGAAGAAATGTTTCCTGATGTCCAAACTGAACCTACCCTGGTGCAACTTGAGGCCATTCCCTCCCACCCTATCACTTGTTACTCGGACAAAGAGAACAGCACCCACCTCTCTACAACCTCCTTCCAGGCAATTGCAGACAGTGATGAGGTCTCCCCTCAACCTCCTTTTCTCCAGGCTAAACAGCCCCAGATCACAGAATCACAGAATCACAGAATAACCAGGTTGGAAGAGACCCACCGCATCATCGAGTCCAACCGTTCCCATCAAACACTAAACCATATCCCTCAGCACCTCATCCACCCGTACCTTAAACACCTCCAGGGAAGGGGACTCAACCACCTCCCTGGGCAGCCTGTTCCAGTGCCCAATGACCCTTTCTGTAAAGAATTTTTTCCTAACGTCTAGTCTAAACCTCCCCTGGCGGAGCTTGAGGCCATTCCCTCTCGTCCTGTCCCCTGTCACTTGGGAGAAGAGCCCAGCTCCCTCCTCTCTACAACCTCCTTTCAGGTAGTTGTAGAGAGCAATGAGGTCTCCCCTCAGCCTCTTCTCCAGGCTAAACAACCCCAGCTCTCTCAGCCGTTCCTCATAAGGCCTGTTCTCCAGCCCCTTCACCAGCTTTGTTGCTCTTCTCTGGACTCATTCCAGAGCCTCAACATCCTTCTTATGGTGAGGGGCCCAGAACTGACCCCAGGATTCGAGGAGCGGTCTCACCAGTGCCGAGTACAGAGGGAGAATAACCTCCCTGGACCTGCTGGTCACGCCGTTTCTGATCCAAGCCAAGATGCCATTGGCCTTCTTGGCCACCTGGGCACACTGCTGGGTCATATTCAGTCGGTTGTCAACCAACACCCCCAGGTCCCTCTCCTCCAGGCAGCTTTCTAGACAGAGATCCCTCTAGACAGATCTAGACAGATCCCTCAGCCACTCCTCATAATACTTGTTCTCCAGCCCCTTCCCCAGCTTTCGTGCAGAAATCCTCAGGGTTTTGTCCCAGATTCAGAATTTGCCCAGGCAGCCCTAGCCAGGTTCTGACATCCTTTCTAATGGAGGGAACTGAGACAGCAAGCCCTGAACTATCAGCAATATTCAAGGTCTTTGGGGGACACAGCTCTTTGGAACAGTGCAATCACTGCTCAGTGCTTCCTGGCCCCTCTCCCCACTTTGAAGAATAACTTCTAGCTGGCAAAAAGCTCCTAGAGTACCACGGCATTAGAAGCGGGGAAGGTTGCTCTCACTGCCTGCCTCCTCCCATCCTGACCTCCTGCAGATGCCCTGCTGTGGCAGCTGGTTCCACTCACCAGGCTGGCAGGAAAACGTGCTGGTTTGTGGCCAGCGTGGTGGGGTGAAGCAAAGCAGCAGATGGAGGAACTGGTTGAGCACTTGAGATGTCACAGGGCAGAGGACAAGGAGGGGACACGGCTCAGAGCGGGAGAGGTGATCAAGTCTGTTCAAGCCCTCATGTGTCATGAAAAAGGAAAGGAAAAAAAAAGTCAAGTGAACTCACCCACAGGAATTTTCCTGTTCGAGCAGTTTCAGCAGAAAATTTCTATTATCCCCAGTTAAATATTTATTTAGAGAGGAATTTTGCCCAGTCCTAACAAGAAGTCTTTGTTTTATGCAGACAAGCAAGAGACTTGCAGAGACACTTCTCGTGACCTCAGGCACTGCATCAATGACTTTCTTAAGATGTGAAGGGCAAATCCTTTACAGTCAGTTCATTGCTACCTTTGGGGACTTTGCATTTCCATTTTGTTCCCTGAGCAAATGAAAATGGTCTTGTCACCCAACGGACTGCTTTGTACTGCAAATGAATTTTCCTTCAAGAAGGACCCCTTAACACTGTTAAATTCCCATGCACATGTGAAGTATTAAAGGAACTAAATGAACACCCTGTTCATTTTAGTTTTGGAGCTTGTTCCCTGCTACCTAGGACTCTTCCATTGGCTCCACGCATTTTACACACAAGCTGCAGCTCCAGCTTTACCTCTAGGACTCCTCCTGCCCTGTGGAAATAGCTCCTGGGATGCTGTGAGCAGCTCAGCTCAGCTTCTTCGCTCCCAGCGTGATCAGGAACCGGAGTTTGCTTGGTGCTGGAAATCCTCGAGCACCTTCAGACACCGAGGGACGCCAGGGGCAGACAGGGTCCCTCTGGGAGTCACGCAGGTTGGCCTGTGTTTATGCAGCAGCACAGCTGCCCTTGTGTTCAGGGAGCAAGGTTCTCATTAATTTTATTAGTGCAGCAGCAATTTGAATGCAAGAGCCAAGCTTCCTTGTGCACTCACAGGGAGGGGGAGTTAATAGGATGGAATAGGTACCCACCAGAGGTGGGCTTAGATGTAGGAGATCACTAAGAAACCACCCTTCTTGAGTCCTCCCCAACAGAAAACTGGGAGAAGGAAGCCAGGCTGGGCACTGCTCACCCGGTGCGTTGGCAAAGGATGAATTGGTTGGTTTAACAATAGCGGTTTTTCAACGGAAGAGAAGAAAACGATAACAGGAAGATAATGGGCAACACAGGATACCTAATAACTTCTGCAAAGTTTGATCATAACTGGTCACAGGCCTTATCTCAGCGTCCCCCGGGAGGCGACTGCAGGATCAAAAGGCAGAAGGTGTGTTTCCAGCGCAGTGAACTGTGCAGGTCTCTGAGCACTGGTGATGGAGTGGTGTGTGGTGGATGTGGGGCATAAGAAAGCTACACAGAAGGGGAGGACAGACCCACCACAGCCGAAATCTGTAGGGTCTCCTCCTAGAGAGGGATTCACGGAGAGGAGAACCCCTGGGAGTAGTTACACAGCTGTCCTGCTCTGCCTCCTCTCCTGCCCACTCCGAGTCCCCAACTGGAAGCCGGAGATGGGCTTGGTCCAGCATGTTTCTTCCAGCCTCCTTAAAACAATCCTGGTATTTATGGCTGATTCAGAGCCAAAAATATGTCCACCACCCAGTCAGATGGCTTTTCTCTGAGCTCCACAAATCGAATCAGCCCTTAATTGGATTCCCCTCTGTTGAGGCAAACTGGAACTGGAGCACTGGGATTTCCTTTGATTGTTCCCACTGGTGAAGCTTTCATCCAGTTTCACTCTTGCATCTGGCACTTCTTAATGACTTCATCTAGAGCTGTATGCAAATCAGCCTCATGAGCTAGGGATGCTTCCAGCTGGGTGAGGGGAAGGCAGAGCCTCGAGCCGTTAGTGTAGGGTGTTCAGGCTCTGACACCAGTGTCAAAGGCAGCTGGTCACCTGCTGCTGGCAGCTACAGTAGATACGAGACTTGGTGCATTAGACTCCTCTTTCCGTGGTGCCACCATGCTTCATCATTCTTTGCACTATAAACTAAATATACTAGTTTATAGAATAAACTAGAAGTTTATACAATAATCTTCTGGGCGAGGAGCCCTGTGAGCCATGGGAACCTTCTGCTCTGCAGGGAGCTCTCTGCTCCATGTGGGTGCTGCGTTTCTCCATCAGTGGATGGCAGGGAGCAAGTAGATACCCCCAGCATATCCCCATGCCTGTAGTATGTGAACGCCTGGAATAACCCTGGAATAACCCTGAGTTATGTCTGCACTGGACAGAGGCCTTCAAAGGCACCTCCCTACTTCTCACTTCTTGACTATGAGCATTACTCATGCAGGTCTGGAGGTGGTGGCCAGGTTCAACCAAGAGTCCAGGTTTTCAGGCAAGTTGAGGTTGTGAGACAGGTCCAAAGTCAACCTGCAAAGTCAGCCTGCAAGCCAGGGTTGGGGTCAGGTTGAAGCCTGGTGAAGGTAACCAGGCTTAGACACAGCCCAGTGGTCACCAGACCAGTCCATATGAGTGAGACAGGTCCAAAGGAAGGGGGACATCGCCAGCCTGGCCCCAAGTCCTGGTAGCCAAACCACTAAAGGTGATGCACTGAGGGTGCTTGCGGTACCTAAATTCGAGGCAGCGGAGATGCACCCACAGCAGCTTCCCACTGTCACCACAACCAGGCTGTGGGCACCCGTCAGTCACCTTCCTCCCAAGCTGGTGGGCTGTTTGGAAGAGATCTCAGGCTTGGAGGAAGCCTGTCACAGCAACAAGCCTTCATTCACCACATGTGGCTCTCCCTAAGTCACCACAAGTCCCACAGAAACCTTGTGCCCTTCCTTATCTAAGAGGTGACAAGAAGGACCAGCATTTTCCTTTCTGTGGTGACAAAGGAGCATTTCTAGGCACTTCGACCTCCTCATCTTGAGGACAGCCTGCCACCTTGTGTTGAAAGCTGAGGGTTATCAGGGTGGTTGGCTCAGGACACTGAAAATCCTTCAGGCATTACTTCTTGGTTTGCATTTAGGACACCTAATGCCCAGAAGAAATGAAGATGACCTAGAGAAGCTTCGCTTTCTGAGGGAGTCAGGGGTGCAACAGAAATCACCTCAGTGTCCCCAGCCCTGGCCTTGCTGGCACAGTTGCCTTTGGGTTCGTCATTGCCTGGTGTTTCTCTCCCCAAGCACGGCTGAGCATCCCCTGGGTCCCCAGCAGCCTTTTCAGACTGTCCCTTCTACACTGGAGGATTTTGGTCCATTTAGGTTATACCATCTCCTGCAACTGGATGTGACCTTTCTTGCCCTTGAGCCTGCCTGTGACGTGCAGCACCCATGCCAAAAGCTCCATTGCTTTGCTTCGCTTAAGGATCCAAGCAACATCGAGGTGCTCATGGACATTGGAGACACAGATATGGGCTCCAGGTGCAACATGTGGGACATCACATCACAGGTCAGATGCTCAGAGCACCTCATACAGCTCTAAAGACTTGTGTGAGCCAAGGACTCCAGGCCTTTACGCATATCAGGGGCTTCATCTCAAACCAGACCCTGCTCAGCTTCTGCTTGGCTCCTTTTACTTACTCCACTCTTAATAAGCATGAAGTGTTCATTAGGAAGGAGAGATGTTTATAGGGTGTAAGATTCTTTCCAGATTATTTTCTCATTTTTTCTAGATACCCCTAAGAGTGTGACAAATTCTTCTCATAAATCATATTAGTGGTTAATGAACCCAGAGGGAGACGTGCCATCGCCTTGCCAAGCTCAGCTGGAGCTTTCTACAGAAAGACTCTGAGGTGCTGAGGGGCATGGTTTAGTATTTGATAGGAATGGTTGGACTCGGTGATCCAATGGGTCTTTTCCAACCTGGTGATTCTATGATTCTATGATTCTCCTGACTCCCTCAGAAAGCTGAGCTTCTCTAGGTCATCCTTCATTTCTTCTGGGCTTTAGGAGTCCTAAATGCAAACCAAGAAATTATGTCTGAGGCATTTTCTGTGCCTCACTTGGCTTTCACGTCAGACACATAGGAATTGAGCTGGAAAACGATGATTGTTCAGAGTCATCGCTTTATTTTCCATGTGCCTCACAGGCATTTCTAGGAGGATCTACTCCATGATCTTGTCAGGCAGAGATGTGAGACTAACCAGCATGTAACTCCCTGGGTCTTCCTTTTTTTGCCTTTTTAAAAATGGGGATTGTATTTCCTCCTTTTCCAGTCAGCGGGAATTTCACCAGACTGCCATGACTTCTCAGACATGAGGGATGGTGGCTCACCAAATTCATCCACCAGTTTCCTCAGCATCCACATCCTCCTGGGTTTGTTTTTGACTTCTTACACAGACCTGATTCAGCCTGGAGAAGAGAAGGCTCTGGGGAGACCTTATAGTGACCTTCCAGTGCCTGAAGGGGCTACAGGAAAGCTGGGGAAGGACTTCTACAAATACACGGAGGGATAGGACAAGGGGAAATGGCTTAAATTGGAAGAGGGAAGATTTAGACTAGACATTAGGAAGAAATTCTTCACAATGAGGGTGGGGAGGCCCTGGCCCAGGTTGCCCAGGGAAGCTGTGGCTGCCCCATCCTTGAAAAGGATTTTTTGGAACTAAGTGGAAATATCAGCTGCTTCTTGAAATGGTTTGGACACGTCCGTGTTGCTGGGGTCACAATGAGATGGTGCAATTCTGCCTCGTGAGCAACCACAGGCTGGGCGAGGCAGAGTGCGCTGCTTTTTCTGAAACAACCTTCCCTTTCTTCCTCCTGTGAAATAGGATTAGCTCTCCATGTACACTGAGATGAACCAAAGGAGAGCTCAACTGTGATGATTTTTTATTAGCAGCAGATGCCGACCGGCAGCGTGGCACCCAGTGAATTCTGCCTGGTCCTGAAGAGCCTCCTGGCAGCTCCACTGGAGAGTGACTTATGGGTTTGTTTACTTGTTAGGGCTTCAACTCATGTTCAGCGTAGGCCAAGCTGAGTCAATTTTTCATATTTTGCTAATACGGCATGTGCACATCAGGCATGAGGAAACGCGCTGAAGCTACAGAGACTCAGCCGTGTAGGTGCACTCCTTGGTTTCTTGTTCCTGCACACAAGTGCTGCCCGAGGCAGAAGGTAAGGCTGCAGCAGACCCTACTGCTTGTTCAAGCCTTGGCTGCTGACCTGCTTATCCAAGTGCAAAATGATGGAGAAAAAAAAAAAAAAAGATTAAATCACCTTCTAAAGAAGGTCTGCAAATCTTGCTTTTTCAGTAAACAAGCAGCTAACTCTTTACTGGCACACTGTGAAACCCAGCCAAGAAACTGCACAGTGTGTTAGCAACGTTGAAAAATGACCCCACGTATCCTTCCAGGAGCAAGTCCTTTAATAGGGTGAGGAGCATGTACAAGGCAACTTTCCAATTACTTTAACATGCACAAAATATTGGGTTCTGCTTAGTCGTGGCTTTGTGATCTTTCAGTGGAACTGCTATTCCGTGCAGACTTGCTCTTGCATCTTTATTGCTTATTTAAAATGTGCCTCTGCTTGGATGGGAGTTTTGTAATAGTGGCACTTCAGGTTTCCATATCTATTGCCTCGGAAAACATCGCATTAAAGCCTGCTCAGCTGTACAAATCCCAGCCCTGCAGACAGAATTCAAAACACCTCTGGCGCCTTCCTGGGTTCCCTGTAAAGCACTGACAAAGCTAACCCCAAATCATAGAATCATAGAATAGTTTGGGTTGGAAGGGACTTTAGAGATCATCCAGTTCCAGCCCCCAGTCTGCAGTAATGCTCACATCCCTGTGACTGTAGCCTTTTCACTGCATGCTCTGATGTGATCTGTCACCAAAATGCATTTACCTGCACTTCTCTGCTGAAATGGATTTGCCTTTATTGTAGAGCACAATATTCAATTATTAATTTGCTGCCTACAAGAGCTGGGAATGGTTCTGCTCGCATTAGGAGGTGCCAGGTTGCACAGCTATTGCAATATGTTTAACTGATGCTCCCTACTCTAGTGGTACCTAGAACTGCCAGGGGGGTGGGACGAGTGTCTCCTGTCCAGCCTTGTCCCTCTGCTGCGCGGTTACAGGTCAGATGCCCAAGAGCATCAAAATCCATAAAATCTTTTGCTAAAATATAACTTGGTTCATTGACACAATATAATATATAATCCCTGAAAAATGGGGGGAATTTCTTTTCTCAGCCTTCATCCACATCCAGTGCCGTGCCCAGGGAATTGTCCTGTTGAAATCATCCTCAAGCCCCCTAGAATGGGAATCATGCCAGAGCAACGTTCTTCCACCTCCAAGTTCCTACTCCTACTTGTATCTCCACAGTTCTTGTACAGGGAATAGCTGAAAGCAAACCCAACTAAGAAGCATCCTTCCTCACATGAAACAGTTGCTTACAAACCAAAAGAGGTCCCATGGAGGAGCTACCTGCCACTGCCACCTGGCTACAACATTGATGAGTTCCCCTGAAGTCCCATGAATGCACATGGTTTCCCAACAGCGAACAATAGGAAATGGTCTCCCTTTTTCATTGAGACAGAGGGATCTGTGAGTAATTTTATTTCTTTCCTTTTGGTTAGCTTTGTAGAAGGCTTTTTCCGAAGTTCAGACCTATTTGAGTGTGGGAAGAGTCACTGTCAGAGGTAAACAGACATCTCGAGTTCTGTATGAAGATCCAGCATGCTGAACTCATGGCCGTGGGAAGAAACATCAAAACTTGTTGAGCTGAGACCTGCACAGGCTTGCAGTTGTTGGTGCCAAGGGACCATGGTGGCTGGTGGCAGCCGTGCACAGTTGGTGAGCTATTGTCTTGGATCATCTTGTGGATGACTGAGTTATTTGTGGACTGTCTACAGGTAGCAGAGTGGGACTTTGATAATCTCGGAGGTGGGAACTGAAACTAGCCTCAAAGAGAAGCTAAAAGACAACCCAACCCTAGCCTGTAGGATTGGACAAACGGCACTGGGTAAACCTTCACCACTTCTCTGGGTCAAAGACCAAGAATGTGGCCAATCCCATCTAGGATTTCCTTATTATCCATCTCTTGTCTGGATTTTGCTTTCCCAAAATCTCTTAGTTAGGAAAGTCTCGAGCAGCCTATGAGATGGAGGTGACCCCATGCAGAAGTGTTGAATGTTGCAAAGGTGGAAATGGGCACCTCGTTGAGATTGGCCATGAAGCTGGGCAGGGTAAGAGTGGGGCACTCGGCTGCCTCATGGTGTTACACATCTTCTCTTCCAGCTATGAGTGGTGATGTAGACCTGTCACATACTGAGGGAACAGGGGGACTTTTTGAGCTCTTGAGGTGGGTAGGTCACAGATGGACAAGTCATTCTTACAGACGAATAGTCAGTAGGGTGGATGTAAGAAGGAGTCTATGAATGTTTCTGAGGCTCTGGAAGTCTAATAATCCTTAATGCCCCTGACGTCTGTTCTGTGCTTTCTGTTCTGGAACCAAGATCCAAGTCCGCAAAGATCTTAAGGAGCTTCATTCCTGTGTAAGTTCCTACCCTTTGTCATCACCCATTGGTGTTTCTGCCACCAGTAGGAGCTGGGTCCCTGGCTTCAAGCTGTCTGTTTGTCAGACAAGCAAAGACCTGGCCTGGCTGGAAGAGAGCAAACACAAAACACTGGGTGTCGTGCGTAGGAGCATTGGTCGGGAGGGTACATTCTGCATCTCTGCCTCCAGCTCACTGAATCACATCACCCACGCCTAGAAAACAACCTTCATCAGGCATGTTCTTGGCATCATGCCTCCATGCACAGCACTTTCTGTGTTCTTGCTGAGGCTCATGAGGCCGAGTTGTGTGTTAGCTTGACAGAGGGTGTACCAGAGGCTGGCAAGAAAAATGCAGAAGAACAGAAGGACCTCAGAGACAATCAAGGTTTCCAGAGAACTGGGATCGAGTCATGGTAGAACAGCACAGGGAAATCAAATCAGACAGATATGTAGGTGCTGCTAGACCAAGTCCAGTGCAAAGCAAACCTGAGCCCAGCTTTTCAGTGTCCCTTCTCCCTCCAGTATTTATTTATCAAGGAAAATAACCTACTGGTTTTCTCCCCCGGTTTTAATTGTCGGCAAATGAATAGAATTTCAAAGGCTATCCATACATTTAATTGTGAACATTTAGAAGTGTGATATGAATTCCAGCCTCTGTGTAGTCCACTACAGTACACAACCCACGGCAAAGATGTGGGGAGGGGAAAAGGAGAATAAAATCATTGTAAAAGGAACAGTATTAGCGTATATTATCTGGAACTGCCCAGGCAGGATGATTCAACACTGTCTGGGCATTTGTCAGTGCTGTTTCAGCAGGAACGGGAAAGCTGAGGCTGTGTACAACACCTCTGGGTCCCAACGAGCCTTCCAGTGCCACGCAAGAGTTGTCCTTGCCCGTGATCAGCCTTTTAGAAGAACCGTTTTGAAGCCCACCGCCTCTTTGCAGGTTTACTCTGATGGAGCTACATTTCTGCAAATGTAAGAATTGTTTTCTTTTTCCTTTTTTTTCCTTTTGCTTTCTAACTGTTGGCCTCCAGAGGGTGAAAACCCTTCAAGAAGATGCTGCGACGAGCTCCAGCCAAGCTGGAAGTGATCTGCTTGCAAAACCACAGCAGAAAAACGCATGGTACGAATTCCCCCTCACATCGTGTCTTTTCCAGCCCATTTTTCTGATGATGTCTGCAGCCCCTGGGCTTGACGACTGCTGCAGAGGCCAAGGCGATGAGTTGGGCAACAGAAGGGGAACGCGAACTCCTGACTCAAGGCTTCCTGGAAAGCTTTTGGGATGATGAAATCGGCTGGTGCCTTACATCAGGTGGGAAGTTTGTCAGTGACTTGCTCCAGGACCTGGTTCACCAGCCAGAAAATCCTTGGCAATGCAGGAAAATCCTAAGGTCATCGATGCAGATGTTCTGCTCCTTTTCAAGACGATATACAAGCATTCGCCTTGCAAAGCGCTTTAAGAAAGAAGGGCATCTGCCACTTAATGGCCTCAGAGAGGGTAGAAAATCCTACCAGACTAGAGCATCTCAGTCCTCTATCCCTAACCCAGAGCCCAAAGCGATGGAGACATGGGACCCAGGACGGCAGGTATAAGAGCAAGGACTGGATGCCCTTGAGGCTAACACATACATTGCTTCATGTTGAAGAGACACAGTTCCTGGGAAATGTTAAGTGTCTGCTCTGAAAAACAAGTCCTTTGCGTCTGTCTCCAAAGGAACTGGAAAAGTAAGAACTGCTGGGAATATTACACTCGTGGACAGAGAGGATGTTTCTGGCTCCCAGCAGGAAAAAAGTGTCTTAAGAAGGTATGGAGATAAGAGAGAATGAGATAGGAGCAGTTTGGGGTTGAGGAGATGGAAAATGGGGCTAAGGAAGGTGACAGAAGGAGAAATGAGACCTCTGGGAGCCTTGATGTATGGAATATTTCAGTGTATGTATACATACATACCACCTATGCTATTACTATACTCACTCTGCGTAGTACAATTCAGATTCACTGTATATTTATCATGAGCAGGGAGGCCAGAGGTTCACCCCAGACTCACTGTTGGGCTGAGGGAGGATGGGGAGGATGCTGCTGTCAGCTGGAGGGACCCAGCACCTCTGCATCCATCCTGGCACCGTCACTGAAACAAGCTGGAATTCCCATCTCTGGAGGTGTTCAAGGCCAGGTTGGATGGGGCTCTGAGCAGCCTGGTTCAGTGGAAGGTTTCCCTGCCCATCTCAGGGGGTTTGTAACTAGATGAGCTTTAAGGTCTTTTCCAACCTAAACCGTTCTGTGATTCTATAATTAAACCATTTACTGCTACATTTCTGTCGGATCTTGTTACACGGCACCCGAGTTGTTCTTCCCCTTCAATGACTGCATGGATTCTTCTGTAGCAATGCTAGATACTCCATCCCTGATGAAATCCTTGGAAAGGGGACATTTGTCCAAGGCTGGTGATTTCTTCTGCTGCAATAATGCTGTTGGGGTACAATCGGGGGGTGGATGTGGTCCTGCCTTGTCTAGCATCACAGCTCACCACAGGCAGAAAGGGAGGAGTTTGGAATCAGAATCACAGAATCACCATGTTGGAAAAGACCTCTGAGATCGTCTAGTCCAGCCGTACCTATCTGCCACTAAACCATATGCTTAAGTAATTCATCTACCTGTTTTTTAAATACCTCTAGGGATGGGGACTCCACCACCCCCCTGGGCAGCCTCTGCCAGGGCCTGATGACCCTTTCGGTGAAAAATTATTTCCTAGTGTCCACTCTGAACCCACCCTGGTGCAGCTTGAGGCCATCCCCTTGTCCTATCACCTGTCACTTGGGAGAAGGGATGAAGGGAAGATCAAACAGCTCCGGCAATGAGTAGGTCACAGCTCCTTGTCTTTGAAAAGAGATGACTGGAGGGGAAATTTATGATGGATGAGGCTTATGAAATCAGCAGCAGACAGGCTGTTCGCGGCTTCATCCAATAGAAAATAACATTTAAATGAAAAAAAAATAGATAAGGGCAGCAGCTGAGGTTGCCAGGCTCCAAACAAACAAGCAATTTAGTGTTTGGTTAAGCTGTGAAACTCCTTATCAGAGGAGGCTTTGGGTGGCAATGCCTGGTCCTGCTTTCACTAGGGAAGCCTGGGTGGTGGTGGGAGAGACATCCACAGGGCATCATCCAGCACAGAGACCTGAGCTGCTGCGGGCACTCCCCAAGCCACCAATGGCCAGAGACCAGAGGGTTTGTGGAGGATGTTATTACCTTTTATTGTGTCTTTTCCAGACGTTTGTTTCTGGTGAGTGTCAGGGCTGTGCCAGTGGGTGACCGAGACATGGAGGTGACCCGGTACAGCAGCCCTGCTCTGTTCTTACAACCCCTTCAACTGATGTGAAGAAGCTGCAGCAGAGCCAGCCCTGGGCAGAGCCTTTGGAGGCTCATCTCGATTGCAGGATTTCTCACTTTGCTTTTGTAAGGCAGACGTGGGTTCCTTGGACCAGCGCAGATGCTGTCCTTATGCCAGTCCAGTTGGAGAAACACCTGGAAACAGATCCCCCACTTACATCCATCTGTGTTACACCGTGCTAAGGAGTTTTCCCTCTCCCTCAGCTGCTTCTTCTGAATTAAATCCTGAATTGTTTTTTTGCGCAGTCCAGCATTAACGGCACAGATGGAGCAACCATACAGGAATATGCATGGCTTTTAGTTGAAAAGAATTAATTATAATGGTACACAGAGGCTTTTCTCTGTGGCTAGGGGCAGCATAACTATATCTTACAAAAGAAAAAGACCTCCTTCTCCCCTTATATTCTTTCCCATCCAAAATAGTCATCCTGGCCAAGTGCTTGTGCAGAGCTGGCTTGGACTCACAGAAGAGTTTTTAAAAGCTCCATCTTTCCATTTTTAACTCACATGTATCTGACATCAAAGGCGCTAAATACAAGCACCACAAATCTATGGGGTTTTTTCATTACCACTTCTCAGAGTGTTGCTGGGTTTTGAAGTGGCTTGTAGTGAAGAAAACCAAGTGTCAAAACCAGGGAGCAGCAACAAACCTGTTGTCGGAGCAAACCCACCTCCACAGGAGTTCCCAAAAGGTTTGCTTTATTTTCCACTTCGCGCGACTCTTCCACCTGCTCATTTTGAACCCTTTCTCTTTATTTTTCCTAGGAAAAAATAAAGCAGACAAGGTCTGAAAGCAGAGAACTTGCTGAGCCTTTCTTTCTAGCAATGCTTGTCAGGTCCTTCATCTGAACTGCTCAGTTGACAGCCTTTGAACTCCTATTTCTTTAACCCAAGCCCTGAAAACATGATATTCTGCTTAAACTACCCTAACCCTTTAAACCACTCTGACCCTTTAGAGCTGTTTAGGCTGCTTAAGATTCAGCTGCAGTTCAAATCAATGCAGGCGCTAGAGCACTGGGGAGTAGCCCAATGCTATAAACAATCCTGACTTTGAAACGATCTCAAAATTGAAAATGTTTCAACTGGTAGCATTTAAATATTCATTGCTCTAAATCTAAGAAATTTGCTTCTAAATAGGATTGAATGATGAGTCTCAAAGAGATTTGCAGCATAAAGCTCCATTTGCAGGGAGCCTGAGTAGCAGTTTTTAAGTTGGTCACTTCTGCAGTTAGGAAACTCCTCCTTATGTGGCATCTTTACCAAATGCTTCATGAAATTGCGTTCACCAATCAAAAAAATACAGATGCAATTAATTTGTCTTGAATTTTAAACCTCATTAACATCAACAAAGCGAGCTGTATTTTTATATCCCTGGTAGGCTGTATTTTTATCTCCCTCCCAGGCTGAGTACGAAGTTGGTGACATGGAACGAGTGCAGCTCATTTGCTCAGATTAATTAAACTAGTGGTGATGGGGATGTGCAGTCGCACACGCAGGCAGGCGCAAACCCAAACCTGTTGCTGGGGTGGGATGGAGCAAGCCCGATCGAGCGGGTCATTTTTAAGTTAAGAGCACCACGTGGGTCACCCTTTAAAATTGCCAGCGGTCTGAGCACTTACGTGCATCAACGTGATGTTGAGCCAGGGCGATTGTGCCAATTTTTAGCCTGTCGCCACAGAGGTCGGAGGAGGAGACTTGAGTCTGGGTGAAGAACAGATCCTTCCAGTGCACAACAAGATGCAATGTGCTTGTGACGGAGTTTTTTCTCCTGACAAAAGAACAGGATGTGATTTTTCCTGGCTGAAACAGAGCAAGGCCTTTTTGGGTCACTTCTCCTGCCTCCGTCGGGCCACGGAAGTAAGTTAAATATCAAACTCTTCAGCCGAACTGATTAACCAGCTCCAATATTGCTGAGAGCTGCTAGGGTGGAAGCTGTGGAAAAATGCACAGCTGTGGAATGTGATGGGGAGAGGCGTTGGGCATTGAGCTTGTCCACAACATCCAGGGAAGCCCCTTGGAGACCCAGGTCCGCAAGCTGTGGGTCGGTGGAGAGCCTGCTTGCTGTGGCAATGGGGACAGAGGGTCTTCAAACCACCATGTGTTCCAGGAAAGCCACACGGTGCTTGATAGGACTTCTCCTACGCCTTCTCCTCTGCTGATATCACACGCAGCTCCTTGGCGTGAGACTTGAGCACCTACATCCTTTGAGGAGACCTTGCAAGTCCTGCTCAACTCTTTGATCAGAAATCATAGACTCATAGAATAGTTTAGGACCTTTAAAGGTCATCTAATCCAACGTACCTGCAATGAGCAGGGATATCTGCAACCAAATCAAGTTGCTCAGAGCCCCATCCAGCTTGACCTGGGATGCCCTCTCTGGGCATGTGTGCCAGTGATTCACCACCCTCATCATAAAAAAAAAAATCTTCCTTCTATCTAGCCTGAATCTACCCCCTTTTAGTTTAAAACCATTACCCCTTGTCCTATTGCAACAGGGCCTGTTAAAAAGGGTCTTTTAAGCTCCTCAGGCTCCAGCCTGGAATTGGTGACCAGGCTGGCGCTGATCATGGGGTGTTGGACATCACGTACCTGGGCACAGGGACCATGCCTGCTCTTCCATGTAGAATTTCCAGTGCTATCATGGTGCTGATCATGGGGTTTTCCCAGAATTTGAGGGCCGGGGGTGGCCTATGGGATGCTGTGATGAGGATTATGTCAAAGGTCTCTTCCAACCTGGTTATTCTGTGATTCTGTGAAATAGGGGTTTTATGCAGTAACACCACCTTGCCGATTCCCCCCCAAAACAAGCAAGCACAGGAAAACCCCTGCTTATGCTGGTCAAAAAAACATGTTTCTTTTTATCTTCAGAAAAAATGTCTCCTCTGGAAGGAAATGGCTGCACAGTTAGAGATGGGCGGTGCTGAGATGCCAGCATTTCAGTGCTGAAAAATTACACTTTATGCTTTTCAACAGAGCCTCAGGGAACGACAGGAGTGGATGATGCCGAGGGCAGGTGCTGCAAGCCTTAATGTCACTCTCCAGCCTCTTCCCTCCCTCCTACTGGAGCCTCCGGTAGGGAGCATCTGGCTTTCCTCCAAAAAACAAAGTGGAATTTATTGCTGCGATATTAAAGTCCGGACTATGAGCCCAGACACCACCCTCGGAGCAGCAGAGTGTAAATACGGCTCCTGGTGGGCATCCTGCTGTCACCTCCAGCCTGGAGGAGATCTGGGACCAGCCGAGCAGCGCTGACATCTCTTGCCGCCTCATCTAAGAAACACTCATTGTGCTGCGTTGGCGCGAGCCTCGTCTCTATAATTAGCAGTGCTGTGTCAGTGTGCGCTGATGCCACAGTGGTAATTGCTCAGCTCATTTTCCAGGAGCTGCAGGAACTCCAAACAAAGGAGGGGTTATTTCAGGTGACTTATCCATCCTGCCGTTTCCCTGGGTCCATCCATCCCTGCGGAGCAGGTTTTCCTGCTCTGTGATGGCAGTGCTGGATTTTGACCAGCTACCAACTAGTCTGTTTATTTGGCTTTGTCTGGAGAGCCCAGTTGGTGGCACTTGAGATGAGAGCTAGGACCTTGCCTGGGGACGCAGCCTGAGGGCAGCACCAAGGGTGGGGTGGCATGAAAGGAGTTAACCCTGAAGGATGACGTAGAGTTGTGCATCACCTTGGGGATGGAGGCAGGAAAACAGCCGTCCCTCCCTCAGGCCTTCCCACCCTGCATCTTTCCACAAGGGATTATAAGATCATAGAATCACAGAATGGTTTGAGTTGGAAAGGACCTTAAAGATCATCTAATTCCAACCCCTTGCCATGGGCAGGGACACCTCCCGCTGGATCAGGGGCTCCAACCTGGCCTTGAACCCCTCCAGGGATGGGGCAGCCACAGCAACGTGGGTCAGGGTCTCCCCACTCTCAGCATGAAGAATTTCTTCCTAATGTCTCATCTAAATCATCCCCCTTCCAATTTAAAGCCATTCCCCTTCATCCCATCACTCCAGGCTTTTGTAAAAAGTCCCTAAGGGGCGCGGCTTTAGGACACAGAGCAGAGGAAAGCAGAGCAATATCAAAGGAGAAGGAACGGATGGTAAAGAAGAGGGTGATATTCAGCATGAAAACACAAGTTACTTTTATTT
Organism: Phaenicophaeus curvirostris; assembly: GCF_032191515.1. Lineage (NCBI taxonomy): Eukaryota > Metazoa > Chordata > Aves > Cuculiformes > Cuculidae > Phaenicophaeus > Phaenicophaeus curvirostris. Next base: position 124,693,048 of record NC_091393.1, on the reverse strand, counting down.
TTTCCCCATCAAACAGCTTTTTATCCCCATCATGGAATTGCTTGAGCATCCAAGGGGTGTGCTGAGCATCTTCCAGAGCCCGTGCCCATGCTTGTGAGTTCAAAAATTAGATCTGCGAACCTGTCAGGATCTGGTCCCTGCTGGACCAGCTTTTATTTCCCTGCCAGATCCAAGAAAAACTTAGGTTTTTCTTTTTGGCACTTTGTCCTGCCCTACCAGGTAGCTGCGGTTACCATACGTCACCCTTGATTTATGTCACTGTAGGAGGGAGAAGAGCCAGGACTATTACGTGTTTATTACATTAGTGGCCCTATTTCTAGGCTAATCGCAAGACCAAGGTGAGTTTTGCAGAATCCTGGGTGCTTTATCCCAGGCAACAAATCCTGACTCAGCCTGTTACATAAATTATTTATCACAATCACAGAAAGTCAGAGGAGAGACGGGAGGAAACAGTCCAGACGAGGCGGTTGATAGAAATGAAATTAAAGTGTAAACAAACGCAGGGTCATGATGAAGGCTCCTGGATTTCACAAGGGCAAAGCTCACAAGCTGAGAACTGCTGGATCTGGGAGAAGAGACCAACACTCACCTCTACAACCTCCTTTTGTGTAGTTGTAGAGAGCAAGAAGGTCTCTACAAGGATGGTGAGGCCCATCCTTGGCCCAGGAGAGCTCACCCAGTCCCAAAGTTTTCCTGGACGCTGCTCCTGGGGGAGCGCCAGCCTCTGCTCGCTGGTCACTGAGAAAGCTGTGAGACACTTCTTACAGTAAATTAATACTATCAGTGAAAGCGAAGAAGCACTTACCATGAAAAGTACTCATCAGCCCATCGAAACACCCTGGGAAAATCAATGATTTAATCAATCTAATCCTCGCCTGGAAGATTAGCCTGGAAAGATCTGGGCTACCAGAAACACAGTGAAGCATGTTAATGTTCTGCCCCCAGTCCTGCTTTCCTGCTAAGCCTGACAAGTCCTGGCAAAAGCTCCTGTGCTCAGAAATGCATTTGGAGAGTACCATGCTTGCAGAGTAACTCATTCCCTTCAAATTAAAGTAAAGATAAGTTAATCTTGGCCATAGTGGGAAGGGAGCAGGCAGGTGGAGCTGTCATTGCAGCCAAGGGGTCTTTAAGATCATTCATCAACCCTGCTAAGCCCACCACTAGACCATGTCCTCAAGTACAGCATCTGCCACCTCTTAAACCCATCCAGGGATGGGGACTCAACCACCTCCCTGGGCAGCCTCTTCCAACGTTTGACCACCCTTTCATAAAGAAATTCTTCCTAATATCCAAGCTAAATATCCCCTAGTGCATCTTGAGGCCATTTCCCCTTGTCCTGTCACTGGCTATGACGGAGATCAACCCCACCTTGCTACAACCTCCTTTCAGGTAGTTGTAGACAGTGATGAGGTCTCCCCTCAGCCTCCTTTTCTCCAGGCTAAACACCCCCAGCCCCCTCAACCACTCCTCAAAAGGCTTTTGCTTCCACAAAGCCCGAGCTGCTGGCCAGCATCTTCATCTACTGCTGATCCAATGCTGTGCAGAAACTTCTGGTTTATTTTTAGGGTGTTTTTTCTCCCCTATTTCTGGATGATATCGCTTCAGAAAATACTTGAGAAAAGAAGGGCAGGCGGAAGGGAAAATTAAATTGTAGCAGGAGGAAGGAAACCATAAACCTCATGAAAGCTCACGTGGTGAAGAAGCAGCTGCGTCCTAACGGCTGGTTTGATAAACACATCAGGGAGTGTCACCACTAGGCATGTAGTCGATGAACACATAAATGATGGCTCCTTTTATTTCTCCTCCACCTTCCCGTCTCCTACCAGTTGCCCTGGAAACTGCCCCATCGTGGTACTCGCAGCAGCAAAGTCCAGGAGAAGAAAAACCAGCTGCAAAGCCTTCATGACTTAGAACTCCCAGGCAAGCAATTCCAGAGGAGGGTTTCTGCATAAGCAGTCCCTGTGCTGACGTGCCTCTCTCCCACAGCCCTGGGGTCGGGCACGGACCCCCCTGAAGAAGCCCCACATCCCACGCCGAGCCCATGGGGCATCCTTGGGCACCATCGTAATCCATCTCCCCGCAGGTTACTCACACAAAGGCTGCACAGATGATTCCTCCTACGCAGACTGTGTTGCAATTACCACCAGTAATTAGCTGATGTAAAAGGAGCCAGAGGGCTGAAAGCCTCCCACAAGACCCCAGGGTGCTTTTCCAACCTGGAATTGAAAAAGCAGCCAAACCAGAGTGTTGCAATTAATTCCCCATTAGGATAAATTCCAGCTGGGCTGTGGTAGGAAGAAAGCGCACCTGATACCTTGTTCTTCCACAGGTAGTGCCTGCAATGGGATAAAAGAAAAGAAAATTAAGAAAAATGATACCAAACCTCGTTTGTGCTGGAGGCATTAAAAGACCCTAGATGCTGGCGACATCTCCAGTTAGGCTGTGGTAGGAAGAAAGCGCACCTGATACCTTGTTCTTTTGCAGGTAGAGCCTGTAATTCATAGGATAAAAGAGAATTAAGGAAAATAATCCCAAACCTCATTTGCACTGGAGGCATTGAAAGTCCCTGGAAGAGCAGAGCCATCAAGTCCCAGGGATACCAGCCCGTGCTGGAGGCATCTCCAGAGGGTTTTGTCCCAGCCAAAATTGTGACCTTGGGGGTAGATTCAGTTTTCAGGCCTCGTGTCCCAGCCTGCAGCAAGCAGGACTGCAGTGGCTGATTTTGCATGTTTTGCATAAAATACAAAAAAAAAACCCAAAACACTTTTATGTGTATACTTATCAAGGTCTTCACATCCACAGCTTTGCCTTGCTAAACCCCTCTAGCCAAAAGCTTCACCCACTTGAGTCGCACACAACCGGTGTTACAGCGTTCAAGGTTTGTGCATTGCCCTCAACACCCCAAATAAGCCACATAGGAGGATAAGGACAGTCTCCACCCCCCTGGAATTATGCCTCCAGGTCACGGACCCACCGATGCTTGGTTTATTTTTTCAGGGTGCAAGAAAGCTCAGAGGAAGGGTGGAAAAGCTGGGCTTGCGGCTCCTCACACCTCCCACACCCCCAGGAAATACCCTGCCCATACGGGTGGCTCAGCTGCTCACAGACATTTCCCCTGCGCGCCCCCAGATACATAAAATATATACATAGCAAATCTAAAAACATATAGTAATAATGTAAAGCATATAAATTACATATAATACTGAAAAATATTCATGTTGTATATATTGATATGCAATATTTGTATATATTAAATAACTAATAAATATATTGCACACACATACAAATGCATACAGCAAGGAGCTGCTTAGAGGTCTCTGCTAGAAAATAGGAAATGATGGAGCCAGGGATAGGATCAACATGAAGGTGCGAGGAAAGGAGGGAGTGATGCTGGAAGTGTGAACAGCACAGAGAAAGTCAAGGATTGCCCATGGCCTTCCACCAAAATGGGTTCAATGTGTCCAAACAGCCCAGGGACCCACCTATGTCCACTTCCACAGCTTCCTCGTGCCTCCTTGGACGAGGCACCTCCACAACACATCCACTTTGTGGCCTTTCTTCAGGTGGATGCTCACTCCTCTTCCCAGGTCTGTGTTTGTTTGCTTTGCCTTCAAGCCCCATCAGAAAACACAAGAGGCTGCCAGGATGGGAAGCAGAGCTGCAGGATGGGCTGGTGGTGCCCTGGGAGGGTAGCTCCAATGGATCCATCATTTAACAACCCATGGGTTTAGCTGGGAGCACCTGGACCACTGAAAAAGAACAAATCCCCAATTTCCCATCTGGACTCTGAGAACCTGTTCAGGATAATTAAGAGCTAGCAGTTTTTCCTTATCATAAACTATTGATCCAAGCCATGATTGCAAACGTCCTCTCCCCTTGCCAGTTCTTGCCCAGGCAGACAGTGAACGCCACAACTCTCAACATGAGATAAAAAATCCAAACACTTGCTAACAGGGTGAGACTGGGCTCCAGGTCAAAATCCTGCTTTGAGTAACCTGGTCTCTGCCAGCCACTCGAGCCACGCTCACCATTTCTTCGTGATGCCCTGAAGAGGCATTGCAGCCACTGAGAGCTCAATGCTTCATTGTCAGCGAGGGAAACCCCCACCCCAGTGCTCCCAGTACCTACTTTGCACTGTATTTCATCTGTCCATGCGTTGAAAAGTTTTAATCCCGTACCTCTGCATAGTCCTGAAACGGCAATTTTCAATGCCAGCCAGAAGGAAAACACAGCACTCTAGTTAACAGAAAACACTCCAGAGCCAAGTATATAAAATGTCAGCACCATAAACCAGAAGCATTTGTCCCATTAAGGTTTCCATTCATAGACAGAACATCATGGGATGATTTATTTGGAAATGGAGATTGTAAGGACATGGGTAATGTAACAGGGAAGAGAAACGCTGTGACTGCAACATCTTCACTTAGGAGTGACTCAGCACAGCAGCTGCATCCTGGAAAATTAATACTTCAGCCCCTTCAAAATGCCAGCTAAGCCTTGGAAAGCTTGCAAAAAACAACCCTGGAAGCCACATCAGCCACCAGGTCTGCTCACCAGTACAAGGATTAACACACATCCCTCACCCCAGCTTGGTGTGGGGTCCTGCCCTGTGGGGAAGCCCCCCCGGCTGCAGGGAGCTCCAGCAGCAACCACAGGGACTTAAGGCAGGGTTGTCAACAACAATCACATTTTAGCCTTGAAGCTGAGGAAGACAACCTCGTCACCACCCCCTAAACCCCCAAATCTCTGTCTTCACCCCACCACGGGCCCCCTGAGCAGCCCCTGCTCTGACCCACGTGTCCTCGAGTGGAGGCAGCTGTTAAGGAGCTTAACGCAGAATCATATCAAGTAACAAACACCTAGTATTTATTAATAAATTAGTACACTGGAAGGCAATTTTTTCAATTCATTCCCCTCTTCCCCGACTCCCACCCTTTCCCAGAGGGTGGCACACGCCACCTTTATCTTGTGATTTCTTCAAATTGAGTGTAGTACAGACTGTTTGTTACCGGAGCGTATAGTTGCAAATATAATCAGACAGACTTCTTATGATGCAGCTTTCCCCCCCACCCCAAACCCATCCCCTTTTTTTTTCTTTTAATAAAAAGTGAAGTGTGATTTGAAGAGACTATTAAGACCAGGTGAGGTCTTTGGAGAACTTATCAGCCACGTCTGTATAAAAAACAAGAGACACGAGTGTAAAAGCATAGCTTGGTTTAAGTCTTACACCACGAGAAGAGCAGGACCACCAGCGGCCGCCTTCGCCTCGCCACGTCCAGCACCAGCTCCTTTCGGGGCGCCGTTCCCGTAAGCGGCAAGGCAAGAGGACTCCATACATTCGACTGAAGGCAAAGGACCTTTTCATCGCCTTGAAGGTTGGTGGGACTGACCCTTTTCTTTGCGGTTAAAGCACTTCTGCTTCAGCTTATAGGAGCGCGATGCATTGTCCGGGTGAAAACCATACAATAAATAACCGTGCTAGTAAAATCTCGGCAATAGATATGAGCTATGCAATAGTACATTAAAAAAAAGTCAGCTCAGGTGGAAAGCTTAACTGCATTAAGAGACAGTAACCAGCAACGATTGGGGTTTTTTTGCATGTTTTTGCCATTTACCTCTCTGAGGCAAAGGGAGGTGGTGGGACACGGTCACTCCAAATGACAGCTTTGAAGAAGTGGGTTACAGAGCAATCCCCGATTCGATGTGTTAAATTACACCAGGTGTGTGGTCTTTTAGTTCATGAATTGTATCTTTTTTCTTTTTTTAAAGTGCATCGACTGCTCTGATTGGAATGAGAACAAGGAGAAGAGATGCTCAGGAAGGGAGCAGAGGGTGCAAGGACTTGGACTGAGCAACAGAGTTAAGGTGGAGAGGTGCAACGCTGGCAAACTGCCCCCTCTCCAGAAACCAAGGACACCTCAACGAAAATACTGGCCATATATTCTACAACAAAACCTGCCTGTGTATTGTCAGTCATCTTAACAAGTGCCAAGCTAGCTCTAGCAGATATTCGGAGAGTGCATGGTAACCCAGTGCCTACAGTAAGTCAGGAAGGTGGCTATAGACAGAGTCCAGGAGTGTCTGGCTGGCTTCCTGGCTCTTGACTCCAGCGATCTCAAATAGCCTGTCCAGCTTGTCTTCAGCCTGCGGGATCTCCTCTATCACGTGGAGCTCCTCGGGGTTGAGGATGTGCAGCATGTCATCAAAGATGGGCTGCAGGTCACAAGGGTCCAAGCGCACCTGGCGCAGGACAGTGTCCTTCTTTTCTGTAGGAGGAAAAGAGAAGGTGGTCAAGAAACCGCTCAATAAACCCTTCCTAATCAGGGCATGTTCTCCTTGAAGACCACAGTCCCTGGGGCCACCTCCGAAGAGGGACAAGCCCCCAGGAACTGAAACAAAAGGTGGAGGGTGATGAGTGACAGGGAGAAGATAGAGAAGCCAGCGCTGCTCAGGCACCTCATCCAGGATCCCACTAGAGCAAACACAGCACTTATAAATGCTGAATGGCCAATACAGAAAAGTGAAGAGGAAGGGGAGCCAAAAAAAGCTGATTTCTACTCTTTTGAGTTGTTTTCATTGGGTCAGCTTTATTTCCTCACCCAAGCATAAATTTGGTAGATTGAGCTCAGCGTTTCAACTTCATCAGAAGTTAATGCAGCAAACACAGTAAATTAAGCACCCTTAAGAAGGGGTGTGTGTGGGTGTGTGTGTGAGAATAACGGTGATTTCCATCTCAAGTCACATACTGCACCAAGCAGGGCAAAGGGCAGGGTTAAAAAAATCCCCTTTCAATCTTAAAATGACATTTTTCTGGTTTCATCTCATGCAATAACCCCCAAGCCAACACAGCAGCCAAAAGTCTGTAGAAAACTTCCTCAAACACCCAGGGATGCTACAGCTTCTCTGCCAGCACTTCAGAGGTAAAAGCCTTTAAAGGGGTTCTCCACTCTCAAATGTTTGCTAACAGGATGTTCTGTTCTGGAATGAGGATTTGACAAATGTATCCCGGAGTGCCAGTTTTCCCAGTTATTTAATTATATCATAGAATCATTGAATCACCAGGTTGGAAGAGACCCACCGGATCATCGAGTCCAACCATTGCCATCAAACACTAAACCATGTCCCTCAGCACCTTGTCCACCCGTGCCTTAAACACCTCCAGGGAAGGGGACTCAACCACCTACCTGGGCAGCCGGTTCCAGGCCCAATGACCCTTTCTGTGAAATTTTTTTTCCTAATGTTTAGCCTAAACCTCCCCTGGTGGAGCTTGAGGCCATTTCATATCACGTCAGGCAGTTCTGCCACGTGTGCTGACTGCAGAGGAAATGCTGCGGCATCCCTTCAGTCCTCCGGCTCTCCCTCAGGCTGATTCAGGTATATGATTAAATACTGGACAGGTGTGGTTGGACTTGATGATCTCAAAGGTCTTTTCTAACCAAGGGATTCTATGACTCTATAAGGTCAACAGAATCCTGGGCTGCCTCCAAAGAAGCGTGGCCAGAGGGAGAGAGAGAGAGCATTCTCCCCCTCTACTTCACTCTCGTGAGACCTCATCTGGAGTCCTGTGTCCTGTCCTGTCCTGGAATCCTCAATGTAAGAAGGAGATGAAGCTGTTGGAACGTGTCCACAGGAGGGCTATAAAGATGATCAGAGGGCTGGAGCACCTCTGCTATGAGGACAGGCTGAGAGAGGTGGGGTTGTTCAGCCTGGAGAAGAGAAGGCTCCAGGGAGAACTTAGAGCAGCTTCCAGTACTGAAAGGAGCTCCAGGAAAGCTGGGGAGGGACTTTTTACAAGGGCCTGGAGTGATAGGACAAGGGGGAATGGTTTTAATTTGGAAGGGGGATGATTTAGATTGGATATTAGGAGGAAATTCTTCACGCTGAGGGTGGGGAGGCCCTGGAACAGGTTGTCCAGGGAAGCTGTGGCTGCCCCATCCCTGGAGGTGTTCAAGGCCAGGTTGGATGGGGCTTGGAGGCCCTGGTCCAGTGGGAGGTGTCCCTGCCCATGGCAGGGGGTGAGACTGGGTGGGCTTTGAGATCCCTTCCAACCCAAACCATTATATGATTCTATGGGTTTGGTACCTTTGGTAATAAAAGAGCCCGTCCGGCTGAGCGCAGAGGAGCCACTGGAGGTCGAGTCGCAGCGCAGGAGGGGCTCTGCTTCATCCCCAAAGAAGGCTTTCTTCTCTGAAGGAGAGGGCTCCACGGTGAGGACGGCCGCTGTGGGGGGCTTGGGGGTCGGGCTGGTCGCGGGCGGGCTGAGAGGGCTGGGGCTCACGGGCAGCGCCAGTCTGTCAACTTCCAGCTTTGAGGGAAAAGAGAAGAAAACATAATTTGGAGTGGACTCTCCTCGACAGGCTTGTGCTTCAAACCATTCTGAATGGGATTCACAGTGCTTTCCAACACACCCCACTCAGCCCATACTCAGCAAGTGGTCCCTGCATTTGTGTAGCCTCCTCCTCCTAGGGGACCTGCTGACACAGAATGGGCACCAGAGGTGGCTTGGGGTGGATGTCAAGCTGGTCCATCAGCGCTCAACAAGTGGGTAATGAAACCCACACTCTTGGTAGCAGCAACTGTGGCACACGCAACCACAGCAGAGCATTTAACTTTGCTTTCCTTCTCATACCAAAGCACCTGTCCCAGTGGCTAAGAGTGATAACACCCAAGCAGGTAAGCCCCACCACAAACCTGCTCCACAGCTTCCTAAAAGCAAGGCACAGCCCAGCTCCGTGTCTCCAAGTTCAGGGATCTCCACAGCAGCACGTGTCTGCTCCCAGCCGCACTGATAACTCTTCAAGCTAATCATCTGTTTGCCTCATCTTGCCCCGGCTCCCGTGAGCACCTAAATGATGTGTGATGGAGAAGTTTGTCCAACTTGCCTCCAAGTCCAGGGCCAGGAAGGACAAGCAGAGGACAAGCATTACTCCAGTGCCAAGGGCAAGGATTTGGCTGCAGGGTCCTGAAGGCATAGGGAGCAGCAAGCACTGCTGGAATGTGGCAACACTTGGCTACCAGCAAGAACCTGCTTCCTAACTGGACCATGCTCTGCATCTTCCTTCTCACATCTCCTTCCTACCTGCACAACAGCAGCCAACCTTACCTCCCCTCCTTGCCCATCAGCATCCCCTTGGGTTGCAAATCTCAAGCAGAGCACTTCTGGTTGCCATTCCCTGCAGGGAGTAGAGGCTTGAAGCAGCACCCCCACATCCCTGGCTGGGAGCTGGGCACCTCTGCGGGTCACCAGGTTCCCCCCAAGCAGGTTGTTTGAAGGACCGTCTAATATTTAGCTGCATCCCAAGCCCTACAGCCCTGCCTGACCTGCCAAAGCACAGATCTGCAAGCCCTGTCCACACACTCTCCTGTTTTGCGATCCAGTTTTCCACAGAGCGAAGACCAGACTATTCCTGCTCACACACTTTTGCCTCCTGTCCAAGGATTAAATGCAAAACTGGGATTAAAGGCTGTGGCACAGGGTGCTGCTAAGCCACCTCCGCGCTGGCATGGATGTGCCTGTGCATTCCTCATCCACGCCGAGGAATTCACCACCCACAAATCATATGTCTGCTGAGGCGCCCATTAGCTCAGATTAAATTATATTGAAGCCTGTTCCTGGTAGAATAAAAGTGGTATTTTTTGCCCCCTCTCATTGAAAATAAACAGGAGAGGATTTGTTCTAAGAAATTATGCAATAGACATGTTAAAAATAAAAGTCAGCTTTAATTTTTAATTAAAAGAATCTACTTTCTCCTCTGAAACTCCCTTTCCAATACAGCTCACCGACAAGCATCAGCCTATTGCCATCAACAGGAGAAAAGCAAGGGAAGGACCACAACAGTGGCTGGCTGCTTTCCAAATTGCAAAACACATTTCCCCTTTAAAAATAACAAAAAGGTGTTCGTTTTCCCTCATGAAACTTAGCTATTTAATACCAACCCACCTCCTGATTTCCAAAAAAGACCCCGATGGCCAAGGAGCAATTACAGGGAGGGCAGGGAACAGCCGGCTGCCCTGGCTCTGCCTTCCCAGCAGAGAGGAAAAACCCTTCCCAGAAGCGTGCGAGTCATTTGGAGTTTAATTAAACAGCTGCTAAAGCATGCTAGGAAATAAAATCACCCAAGGTTATTTGACTGTAGGTGTCCCGGGAGCCCAAAGCTTTCCAAATAGCTGAACGGTTGCAGGCTTACGAGACAAAGTCAACAGGATGCTGGGATCCATGTTAATATTTAAACCGCGGGAAGAAGGCAAGTGGGAATGAGGGCTTTGACAGGCCAAGGAGAGAAAAAGGTTGCTGTGAGGTGAAGCAGGGGAATAGGTGTCAAAACACACTATTCAGAGCCTGTGACTCATTTGCTTGAAACCACCTTGGCCATTCCTATTTTTAAGAAGAGCAGAGCTCAAGTGAAACCGAGCTCTGGCTGGAAAAAACCCCACCCCTCTGCAGCTACTTTGCTTTTCCAGATACAGCATATTCCTCACCTTTCCGACGTCGTTGCAGGGGTCCTGCGCTTGCCACTGAGCCTGCTGCATTGGCACCTGCATGGACAGACACGAGGGAGAGTGTTAGATGCATGGTCCAGTGTGAATAAACAAGGGTGCTGCAGCAGCTTTGACACATCAGAAGCCTCCTGCGAGCGGTGCTAGGATGCTCTGCCAACTTTACTTTCTATTTTTTTGTTATATTTCTTTTTTTTTCCTCTTTATTTCTTTTTTCCTCTTTATTTCTTTTTTTTTTCTCTTTATTTCTTTCTTTTTCTCTTTATTTCTTTCTTTTTCCTATTTCTTTTCACTGAAACTCCCAGTTCAGGTCAAACCTGGAGGAACACACTGATGCCCACTCCAGCAAAACTCAAACAGCTCTACTGCTTCCCAAGGGTTCTGGCCACTTTATCCTGCAGCTTTGTGCCTCAAAGATAACATGATGCAAGTCCAGAAGGACAATCTGCGTTCAGTGTTGTTTTCTTGGCTGTCTGGGCATTTCCCAGCCCTCAGATCGCATCCGCCCAGCTGGGAAATCCATCTGATGGCTTGACCCTCACTCTACCGCTGATGCGTGAGGTTCTCACAATGCAAAACTCATCGCTAAGTATTGGGTCCAGCCCAGTTCTGCTTTGCTAAAAGAGGAAAGGAAGGGGATGGACAGGAGCTGCCAGGGGCTGTATTTGGGGATGTCACTCCAGGCTCTTGACCCCTCCACAGTTCTGCCCCACAAGAGAGGAAGAAAAGGAGCCCAGAGGCGCTGCCAGAGCCGCGTGCCTGGGCACGGGGCTGCTTTCAGATCCTTTCCTCCTCCAGCACCACCCAAAAACCCCAGGGCTTAACCTCACACCACAGCCAGCCCTGACATTTCTGCTGATTCACAGGATTATCCACGACAGGCAATTAAGCCACAGACCTAAATCTCATCGGGCTCGGGGCTGCAGCCCCCCTCCATTTTCAACATCTTCCTTAATTAATTAATTTATTTCTTTTTTTTTTTGGAAGCTTTGCTGACGTTGCACTGCCAAATGCCCTGAGCAAGGCTCTTTGCTTCCCCTCCATCCATTCCCTGAAATATTTCAGCCGAGGCCAGCAGAGCCATAAATAAAAAGATAAGAGCTTAAAGCATTGCTCACAGTAGCCAACACCGTGCCAGCAACAACCCAGGCCAGCCCAGACACCCCTGGCATTTGCAAAATGCTGTTATGCACCCCAAAACCAGCCCATTACCCAATGCCTGTGTTGCAATGAACTTTTCTGCTTTTAACCCTAAAATGAAGAACTGAGATTTGCTAGGATAGCAGTGAAAAACCTCTCTTTCTCCCTTCCACCACCACCACCTATTTTTGTTCTTGTCAGCACATTAATTTGGGGTGTGTCTGTGCTTGCCAAGCAGCGCCTGGGCACACGTTCTGCTGCAAAGGCTGCTTGCAAGGGGAAAGATTTTGCAAACCTCGAGCATGCAAGGTGGTTGTGGTTGGGGCCAGCCTTTACCAGGAGCCCAAACACACCCCAAAAAGCCTTCCCACAGCTGCTACGCTCACTGTATTTTCTGCAATGGTGCAAAAAAAACCCTTAGCAAAGTGATTCAGAGGGCTAATCTCGTTTTAACCTAAATTCATTTGGCGTGATGCAAAACCAGAGTAATCTTCCCCAGCTAAAAAAGATGGTGAGACTTCAGCGGAGCCCTTCCCTACCCGAAGGACAATGTTCCTGCCACATACCGTAACGCTCCAGGGACTCCCCTTAATTCCTCTATTCGTATCAGGGGTTGTAAATATTTGGATTTCAGAGACTGAAAGGTTGCCAAGGGAATGGGGCACAAAGCGAGAAAGCAGCTTTGCCTCTGCAGGTTTCCTAGGCTGAAACCAGATGCCAAATAAAGGATTTGGGATGAGGATGTGATAGGTTTGGGACCTTAAAGCATTTCTGCCAGGCACCAGATATCAGAGAATGGTTTGTGTTGGAAGGGACCTCAAAGCCCATCCAGTTCCAGCCCTGCCATGGGCAGGGACACCTCCCACTGGACCAGGCTGCTGCAAGCCCCATCCAGCCTGGCCTTGAACCCCTCCAGGGATGGGGCAGCCACAGCTTCCCTGGGCAACCTGGGCCAGGGCCTCCCCACCTCAGCGTGAAGAATTTCTTCCTAATGTCTAATCTAAACCTTCCCTTTCCAATTTAAAGCCCTTCCTCTTCATCCTGTCACTCCAGGCCCTTGTAAGAAGTCCCTCCCCAGCTTTCCTGGAGCCCTTTCAGTACTGGAAGCTGCTCTAAGTTCTCCCTAGAGCCTTCTCTTCTCCAGGCTGAACAACCCCAACTCTCTCAGCTTGTCCCTATGGCAGCAGTGTCTCCAGCCCTTAGATCACCTCTGTGGTCTCTTCTGGATTTGTTCCAACACTTCTAGATCCTTCTTATGTTGAAGATTCCAGAACTGGACACAGGACTCCAGGTGGGGTCTCACAAGAGCAGAGTAGAGGGGCAGAATCCCCTCCCTCACCCTGCTGGCCACGCTTGCTGGCTGGCTTTTGGGCACCAATTTGCTGTCTGAGAGCTGTCACCCAGGAACACAAGGCACTGGGGGCATCAGCGCTTTCCTATCGTTCCGGGTCATGGGAGGAAGATGGAGCAGCATCCCTTCACACCCAGGAATGCCAGGCAAAGCCCAAAGGCATCACAGAGGGCACAGCCACCCACGTATCCTTCCCAGCTCCTCTAAGACACATGAGCATGCGTGTGATGCCTGCTGCTGGGCTGGGTCACCCCAAGGGCTTCACGCTGTTGGCTGCCAGGAGGACACATATATTTGCATTGCTTATGAGAATCCTCGCTCCCTTCACAGCACAAAAAGCTCTTTTTCTTTATTTTTTATTTGGGTCTTGCAAGACTGCATCAACAGAACTGGTTGCTGGAGATGCAGTGCAGCACCCACACCTGCCACCAAAGGAACAACCTACTCCTCTGGATCAAATCCAGTTTGATATGGAGAGAAACTGCTTTGATTTGTCTGTGTTCGGGCAGACTGAGAGCCAAGCTTGGATTAGCTCTAATTAAATGCTTTCCAACCAGCACAGATTAAAAGAACCCCAAGCAAAACTACCTCAATGCCTGCCTCTGGCACTGAAAACCTGACTCCTGCAGCCACTCATGGACTGGACCACCGGGACGCAGCTCAGCTGCTGGCATGAGGCTCCATGGATGCGTTTCCCTGTGCAAAAGCTCCTTCCCTAGGGCTGATCTTGAGGGATGCCCATTCGAAAAAGCCCAATCACGTGCACGGAGAAGGATGTGCCAGCTTGGGTGAATTCTCAACACACTCCATTGCTGAAACAAGCCCTGGTCCTCATGCAGACCCACCTGAGTCACCTTTTTTACTAATTTCTAATTTTTTACTAATTTCATGCAAGTGAAAGTCACAGGGGACCAGCAGGCTCCAGTTGCTGCTGGACACTAGGGAACAATACACTGTTTTAAAAACCAAAGGAAACGGCCTCCAGGAGAGCTGGTCAGGAAGTCCAGAAGCAGACTTACTGACAAGCATCCATGAGATTTGGGGTTGGCCATTCTCTGGAGTACCCATTTGCTGTATTTCCAGAGTTATGGGCACATGCAAGGAAACAGCTTGTGTCTACTCCACCACCAAGAGTCCACAAACCCAATGGGTGGCCCAATAAACCCCGTTCTTGAACCTACCACCCACATTTTTGTGTTGTTTGCAAAGCGCCCGATAGTCTTGGCTGAAAGAGCGCAACGCTCAGGAGCACTAAGCCCTGCAAACCTCACATCTGCAATGAGGCATTGAACAAGTCCTACGTTTTATCTGATATCCTTGTCCATCACTTTCCTGCTCTATTCTAAGTCAAAGCAGCAACCAGGAGGACAGAGGTCACTACCTGCTCCAGAGGACGTGTCCTGCGACACTGTACATACTGAAAACCTTAATTCACATGCGAAACATGACAATTCTCTCTGCCTCTCTTCTTTGCATAACCATAGCCTTGTTGGTTTCACACTATGGATACGAAGGACCAAGAAGCTTCGTACACTAAATGAAGTCATGCAGGATGTGCCACACGGTGAAGGGATCACAGTCATAGAACCACAGAATCATCTGGATTGGAAGGGACTTTAAAGATCGTCTAATTCCAACACCTTGCCATGGGCAGGGACACCTCCCACTGGGCCAGGCTGCTCCAAGCCCCATCCAACCTGGCCCTGAACCCCTCCAGGGATGAGGCAGCCACAGTTTCCCTGGGCAACCTGGGCCAGGGCCTCCCCACCCTCAGCACGAAGAATTTCTTCCTAATGTCTAATCAAAATCTCTTCCCTTTCAATTTAAAGCCATTCCCCCTCGTCCTATCACTCCATGCCTCTGTCCCTCCCCAGTGTTCTTGTTTCCTTGGAGTCCTCCCCTCTCCAGGCTGAACAAGCCCAACTCTCTCAGCCTGTCCTCATAGCAGAGGTGCTCCAGACCTTGCATCATCTTAGTGGCCTCCACTGCACTTGTTCCAACAGTTCCATCTCCTTCTTATGTTGGGGATTCCAGAACTGGACTCAGGATCCCAGGTGTGATCCACATCACAAGAGTGAAACAGAGGGGCAGAATCCCCTCCCTCACCCTGCTGGCCGCACTTTGGATGCAGCCCAGGACACTGCTGGCCTCCTGAGCTGTGAGTGCACATTGCCAGCTCAAGTCGAGCTTCTCAGTCTCTCCTATAGGGGAAAGTTTGGGATGGTTAAAATAGGATTTGGAAATCCCCTACCCTGACAAGTGGCCTGTCTCACAAGCTTTGCAATAAACAAAGGTCCACCTTGCAGGCACCCATCCATTCCCCTTTGGGTCTGGGTCACTGCTAAGGTCAACAGGAGACGTTCCAACAACTGGTTTAATGGAAAGAGCCCTCCCTCGATTACTGCCATCTTCATCCATGTGTTGTCCCATTGGCTTCCATGCTCAGAAGCCCAATCCACCACTTTTACAAACACTTCCAGAAGACCACAAGATTATCAGAGCCAAAACCCATGCTGATAGGTAAGGCAGAGGTGGCCGAAAACAAACTGCAAAGGTCACTAAGGCAGCTCCTGATGGCTTCACAGCTGGTCGAGACCCAGCTGCAAGATATTGTGTAGCAATTTATTTAGTTTCCCAAAATACAGGGCAGCTTGTTTTAAGGCCAGAGCTGCTGCAGTAGGGCAAAAACTGTGGAAGACAGCATGCATGGTGACTCCCATGCTACAGTCACCACCTTTGGAGTGACTCACTGCTCTACAACAACATTTAGAGCTCAGGGATGCTTGGCCCTTCTCACAGAATCCTGAGGACTTAACAACAGCATTTAAGACCCAGTTGAAAGGGGCATGATTTTTACTCCACCTCCCCAATGCAAGGGCTCGAGTACTAAGTTCTCCTGGTGGCCTTCAAAGACACACGCAAACCGTAACGTGGGACTCAAGAGCTTCTCAAAACTTCAACATGGATCTGAGCAAACTTCAGTAAAGCTTTGCTGAAAAGCAAGGTAAGGCTTAAATATAAGCCCCTGAGGAGCTCCAGGAGGAGATGGAGTCCAGCCACTTGGCTATTACCTAAGCTTGAGACAGCAGCTGGTCCCATGCACCCACACGCCTGTCACGGCCAGACACGGCCACATGCACTGCATCAGACAAGAGCGTGCGAAGCCCAGCCCATCGTTACCGGCGTGGTGTCCTCCATCAGGCCTCGGATCTTCTCCACCACATCGTTGCGGCGGTGCTGGCGGAGGGCACTGATGAGCTGGGCCAAGCTGGCCTCGGGCCCGCGGATGGTCCAGTGTTGCAAGGCGGCGTAGGCACGCTCGTGGTCAGCCGCGTAGCCGTTGGAAAAAGCCGCCACCTCGCGCTCGCTGGCGTTGCACAGGAACTGGTAGATGTCCTTCCACTGGCTCCCCACCTGGGCTGCCACCAGCTTCAGGATGTCAATGCCTGTGGAGCAGAAGAGCTACAGGTGAGGCACAGGGGTCTACAGCCTCTTAGCGTTGCAGATCCAAGCTTTAGCAAAGCTTCTCCAATCCCCAAAGAGGCGTGTTTTGCTTTTCTTTGGTTGTTTTTATATGGAGATTATTATTAAGACCTTTCATAAGCACAGGCTGCAAGGAGTCTGCAGACAAGCAGCACTCAACACGTACTGTGTGAGGGGTGATAGATCCTTAGGTGCTTCAATTGAGACATGCACTCCAACATTAATCGTAACACTCTAATTTAACCATAAAACCACCTGTGCTCTTAGGCACAGGAAAACCCCTGGTATCCAGCCACCACGTGGCTACAGGAGCAGGAGAAATGGCAACATGCTCACCTACGTGCCTGCACTGCGGCCACCACTTTGAAAAGGAGCTGGATTAAGCAGCAAGACACCAAAGCATCTCTATAAAGAGAAGTATTTCCATAACAGAGCACCTACAGCTGCATGTAGAGCCGTTTCCCGTGCAGACTGGTGGGATGACTCAGTTAGGAGATGGGAGACCCCGCACCACATAAGTGTTGGGTGAATGGACTATCTGGTGGGGGTTTGGAAGAGCAAAAAGGTGGAGCTTCCCCTAGAAAAGCTTTTGAGACACACTGGTTCAAGACAGTGAGGGGTTTCATTCTTTAGCTTTGGGAGCAATGGAGAAAAGCCCCCCATTCCTTGTGTCTACCAAGAGATCAGGAGTTAAACCCTCAAAAAAAGCCGTATCTCCTCCATAATAGCTCTGTAACCTTGCTCTATCAAGCCAAACACCACCTTGTTTTAAACCACTGCACAAAGGGTCAGCACAGGTGAGCTGCAGAGATAAATTTGCCTCTTCCAGGGAAGCAACCACACATCGCGTCTCCCCACGTGCCAGCACACCTCCAGCGCTACAGGGACTACTTCCCCTTCCCTCTGTGGGTACAACAGCTGTGTCAGCAAAAATAGCTGCTTATGGAAGGAATTCATAGCCAGGGACTTTCCTGTTGGCCTAAAAATTAACGATTTCTAATGCAGTTTTGATCAGACCTCCCAACTGCTCCTTCAAGTCACAGCCCTGACAGAGCCAAAGATACACATCTATATATATACATACTATATATAGGTATGTACATACATGTATATATATAACATATATAAGAAAAAATAAAATCATAGAATGGTTTAGGTTGGAAGGGACCTTTAAGCCCATCCAGTTCCACCCCTGCCATGGGCAGGGACACCTCCCACTGGATCAGGGGCTCCAAGCCCCATCCAGCCTGGCCTGGGACACCTCCAGGGATGGGGCAGCCACAGCTTCCCTGGGCAACCTGGGCCAGGGCCCCCCCACTCTGAGCAGGAAGAATTTCTTCCCAATATCGAATCTAAATCTTCCCTCTTCTAATTTAAAGCCATTCCCCCTCATCCCATCACTCCAGGCCCTTGTAAGAAGTCCCTCCCCAGCTTTCCTGGAGCCCCTTCAGCTACTGGAAGGCTTCTAGAAGGTCTCCTCCAAGCCTTCTGTTCTGCTGCCCAGTTTCTATATGAAATATAGATCCCCACCCCGCGCTGCCCTGCAGCGAGATGAAGCATTCGTTACAGCCGCGTGGGAGCTCTGCCCAACCCCCTCCCCACCAGTTACACAGAAGCACTAAAACCTAATTTGTTGTTTTATGACCCCTATAATAGCTGCTCCCACCTACGTATTTAAGGCAGATAAATCCCAGTATTTATTGCCTTACTGCTGAGAAAAGTTTTCAGCTGGGCGCAGCTCAATCTGCACCAGTTTTACATGGTGGCATGACATTTACGTCCTGATGTTCTCACCTAAGATTTATGACATAAAGCACTCACGCTCCTACTGGCATTTCCAAGTTTCGTATATTTAATCTCACCGTTCAATAAAGTAGCCCCATAAACATGTTTATATCCCTTGGCAATAATATCCCAGGGCACGAGAATGTCCCAGGCAGCAGAGGACTTAACGGTGCGTAATACTCTTTGAAGAACAAATGTTCCATTAAAAATGAATTTGGAAATGTCTACCTTAATACTATAAGAACTTTAAACTCATTTTCTTGCAACTATTAAATGAATTTAAGCTCCATATGTGAGCTACATCCACTACAATATTGTGCAAACTAAACCCTAGAGAGAAATGAAAGAGACACAGCGCAGATTTGGCTCTAGTCAGTCAGAAAACCATTGCTCCCTCTGCTCTTGAAAAATAAGATTATAACCATTACATGACAAGTAGTGGCTGCACGTGCCCAACTATTGCTGCTCCAGCCATTTACAGTGACTTAATTCATTTATTCAAAACTAAAATAAAAAGTTAATATTTATAATAAGCTTAAAGTCCTCCTATTTCCACATTGTAATAAGCCCTACGAGTTACTTTGAGGAGCACTAATAGTGCCAAACTGTCCCATTGGGATGGGAAGATGCCCACTAGGGCGTGCGGAGCAAGAAAACCCCCTCCACCTTAAGTCCTGGGTCCTCCTCACCCACTGAACCATGCAAACCTCCTCCCACCTTGCATACCTGCACGCTGAGGCTGGAGATGATGTTCAAAGCCCTCCAGATTCCAGCAATCTGAAGTAGAATGGCCAAGTTCAGTGGCTTCAACCCACCTGTTTCATGCTTCCCACGCGAGGGTGGTCATAACCATGTTGGCATGAATGCTAAAGCTGCTCTGAGCTTGCAAATACCAGAGAACAGCCCGAGTCCTCCTCCTTTTTAACATGGGTCACAGGAACAACCAGGGAGAGCTGCTACCACTCTGCCTTTGCTGTGAAACCCCCAGGGCTGCATCCAGCAAAGCTGCACACGCTGTGGCCATCCCAGAGCAGGCAACGAAAGCATCTGATGGATCCAGGACATCCCTGCACATCTTGGGTACTTGGGCAGGTGGCATTTCAATTGCCATTATGTAAACATTGTAGTTCTCTAAATGTTGCGATGGGCTACTCCATGTAACCACCTTATATTTTAAGGTGGTGATAACCCCAGAGCAACAAATAACTCTCCTTCAAGTGAGGACAAGACCAACATGTTGCGCACAGGCAAACACAACGCCGGAGGGTGGATATACATGCACAGGAACATGGGCACAACCAGGCATGTCTGCAGCCAGAGCAAACTGAGACAAAGGAAGACAAGTCCGGGAACAGACAGACACCTGCGGAGTGGCACAAGCAAACTGCACTGCTGAAGACAGATCCAGCTCATCTACAAAGATGCTGAGCTGAAGGGAGGACCTTTCTGGAGATGCAAGGTCTCTCTCCTCCAAGCATACTGCTTGCCTCTGCCTCAGTCTTCCCCATAAACACCATTTCAGGTTATTTCAGTGATATCCATTTGCTTATTTTGAATCTGGCTCAAGATTTTTCCCACCTGCTACCAGCTCCTTCGGATGTCAATCACCCACCTCACTGCATTACAGTTTGGTGTAGACAGAGCAGTCACTCCTTGCACTCATGAACATTGCCGAGGTGGTCATAACACAGGTGCACAGGACTTGGCTGAGCTTTAACAACTCTCATGAGCCTCTTCTGGACAAGCCACACTCATCTCCTGTAGCCTTGCTATTTACAGGTCGAACACAAACTCAATTCTTCGGCAATTGTTTGCCCTCAAGCAGGGCAAAAAGCCAGTGCAGCACGGAGCCGTGACCAGCAGGGCTGGAACGCTTACGTACAATACCCACAAGAGAAAATTTCTCTTCTCTTCTCTGCATTACTTTTTCACATCTTCAAGCAGACTCAAGAGGAGTGGAAAAGCAAGGCCATGAGAAGGCTACACCCAAGCACCTAGTAACACATATGGTTAACGTCTAACCACAGCCTGGCCACAGAGGAGCTTCAGTTCCTTCCCCTCCTCATACTCTGACAAACAAAAAAGCCATCATTATTTTCACTTTTGGAGTTCAGCCAAACATCACTTGGTATTTTTCTAAAGGGTGCCCATTCAGAAGCTGTTGCCTTTCAGGGGAAATCTGATGCTCAAGCCTACAGAGCCCTCCCAAGCCATGTGGCCTCCCACCTCACTAATAATGAAGGGATGCAGCACAGAGAAAAGGATTGAGAAGAAATGTTTTCCTGCAAGGGTGGGGAGCCCAGGTTGCCCACAGAGGTCATAGAAGTCCCATCCCTGGAGGGGTTCAAGGCCAGGTTGGATGAGGCTTGGAGCCCCTGGTCCAGTGGGAGGTGTCCCCGCCCACGGCAGGGGTGGGACTGGATGGGCTTTGAGGTTCCTTCCAACCCAAACTATTCTATGAGTCTATGATAAACACAGCACCAGTTCAAGCCCTATAGACTGCCTCATACAGCTGGGAAGTAAAGCTCAGATCTCCCAGGAATAGACCCATCTAGAGAGCAGCTCATCTGCCCAAGGATTCAGACCCAGCTGCGTATGTTTTCAGAAAGGCTGGATTTCAGGAGACATCATGCTCCAGCCCTTCAGGAGCAGCCTATGACACCTGCAGGAACTGACCTCCACCATGCCATGAACCTGGAGCACCTGGAGCTTGCACTACTTACCTAATGACACAGGTATCCTAAAGATGGGAAATACTCATTTCTACACCACACGCAGTGACAAATCCTGACAGTGACAGGCTGGCTGGATTTCAACACTTGCAGAGACCTTGAGGATGAAGCATCCTGGGTGCTGAGCAGAGCCCAAGAGCACACAAGTCTGACAGCAGAACCACAGTGATACAACCCAACCCTCCCCTGCATTCATATAAAGGCTTCCAATCACTGCAAACTCAGCTTTGTTCCTGAGCTCAGCCCACTTACCTCCTCCAAATATCCTCCTGACTCATGCCTATTTTTACCTCTGAGCACAGATCAAGAGCCTGTATGTAGAAGAAAGCCAGGATGCGGCACAACCGAACTCCACTTGACAAGACACCACGCTTTGGCCAAACCACGAATTAGCAATTCCAAAGCCCTGACACAAATGTCTTTCCAAAACGTGAAAAAGACACCAACCTCTGCCAAAAAGGGGAGTGATGTGGTACACAATTCCTCCCCCAAATATATATCAGATCCTAAAGGAGGAGGTTTGGAAGATGTGCAAGGTCCTGCACCTTGGTCGAGGTAAACCTCAACATCAGCACAGGCTGGGGGATGGAAGGACTGAGAGCACCCCAGGCAAGAAGGACTTGGGGATATTGGTGGATGGGACGTGAGCACACAATGTGTGCTTGCAGGTCAGAAAGCAAACCCTCCTTGGGGCTGCAGATCAAGAAATGTGGCCAGCAGGGTGAGGGAGGTGATTCTCTCGATCTATGCCACTCTTGTGAGACCCTACCTGGAATCCAGTGTCCAGTTGTGGAATCTCCAACGTAAGAAGGCTATGGAGCTGCTGGAACAGGTCCAGAGGAGGCCACAAAAATGATCAGAAGCTATGAGAACAGTCTGAGAGAGCTGGGGTTGTTCACCCTGGAGAAGAGGAGGCTCCAGGGAGACCTTAATGGGGTCTTCCAATATTTAAGGTTTAGAAAAAAGAAGGGGACAAACATTTTAGCAGGGTGTGTAGTGACAGCACAAGGGTCAATAGTTTTAAACTGAAAGAGGGGAGATATAGATCAGACATATGGGAGAAATTTTCTCCTCTGAGGGTGGCGAGGCACTGGAACAAGTTGTCCAGAGAACTTGTGAATGCCCCTTCATTTGAAGTGGTCAAAGGCAGGTGAGATGGGGTTCAGAGCAACCTGATCTAGTGGAAGGTGCCCCTGCTCACAGCAGGCTTGCTGGACTGGATAAGATTTGAAGGTCCCTTCCAGCCCAAACCCTTCCATGATTCCAGTGAGAGCCTCTGTCTGGACAGGAAGAAAGCACTCACGCTTATGAAGACTTGCTAGCAATTTGATAGTTTTCCCATGGAGGACAGTGCTGGTACTGGACCCTCCCAGGAGCCAGTGATTCACATCTTCACTAAGTGCTGTTTGGGCAACAAACCACTAAATGGTGATGTTTGTTTTTTTAAGAAAGAAACAACCCAAAAATCCTGCAGGGCAGGAAACAGACTCCTGACAAACACTTCCCACATACTCTGTGGAAAATAACTCAACCAAACCAGGCAGTCGAAGAAGGTCTGTGATCAGCCGCAGGCAGCAACAAACATGCTTCAGACCTGAGAACATGAGGGTCAGGAGAAGACAAAACCTCCTTTCCCACCACACACTACACGGAAGCCATCTCTATAATATCACCTTTAGTCCAACCTTCCCTGGACCCAGGTGAGCTCCTGCCAACCACCACAGGTTGCTCTTCCTGCACTGGCGACTGGGACCTGCAGACTGGACTTGCTCTTCATTTTGTTTAAAAGGAATGGGTGAGCTTAAGTATCGTTGTAGTTATTAAATTTTAAATGCCCTTTGCAGAATTAATCTTCATTATAACCCTCCTGGACAGCTGGTAACCCTCGTTAAGCACATTGCCACTGTCAGAGGCATATAAATATCCAGACACGCATAGATGCCAACCCAAGGATTAAATTTGCCTTCTGCATATTTTTCCCCAGACAAGCCCTGGTGAGTGAGGGAAAAAAAAAAATCTGCCTTGTTTTTTGAGGACTCATGAGCAAGAGCCTTACCAATGTGAGAAATCACAGCCCTCCCAGCTGCGAGGTGCTAGGTTTACCATAGAATTATTTAGTTGGAAAAGACCTCTGAGATCAACAAGCCCAACTATATCTTGTCCACTACTAAACCAGATCCATGAGCGCCTCATCCACCCGTGTTTTAAACTCCCTCAGGGGCGGGGACTCCACCACCTCCCTGGGCAGCCTCTGCCAGGGCCTGAGAACCGTTTTGGTGAAGATATTTTTCCTGATGTCCTATCTGAACCTGCCCTGGTGCAGCTTGAGGCCATTTCCTCCTGCCCCTTGGGAGAAGAAACCAACACCCACCTCGCTACAACCTCCTTCCAGGCAGTTGTAGACAGGGATGAGGTCTCCCCTCAGCCTCCTTTTCTCCAGGCTAAACACCCCCAGGTCCCTCAGCCGCTCCTCATAACCCTTGTTCTCCAGCCCCTTTCCCAGCTTCTGGCAAAATAACTCCAGGCTTGGTGTATTTTTCTACACGAACAACATTTTTCTCCCTGCAGAGATGTCCTGCCTCCAACACTCGGCCCTTCGCCTTAACAGGCAGGCAACAAATCCCAATCCCTTGTTAAATGAACCCAGGGGCCACCCAAGAATTTCAACCATGAAATAATTCGGATTTTTTCTTCTTTTTTTTTGAAGTAGATTTGAGAGTAAACATACCAGCCTCGCAGGGCAGGTCTGCACAGCCCTCCAAGCGCTGCAGATAGATGGTGCATGCAGCAACACACATTAAAAGTCATCAAGCACTGGGCTTCGGGCTTGCTAATGCAATAAGGCTGAGGATCAAGATATGATAAAGCTGCACATGATTAGGTTTCCTCCTCTCCAAGCAAAACAGCAGCCTCCCTCCTTTGCTTTTCCCAAGGCTCCTTTTCACCATGAAGCCTTGGTCCACTCCTATCCACACCCTTTGGAAATCACACAGCTTTCCAAAAGGTCCAGAATGAGCTTGGGGCAAACCTGTGCAAAATTTTAAGTCAAGTAGTTTGAGGAAGACGCTGTTTCCAACTCATCAGATGCCATCCCAAAGCTCCCATGGAAGAGGTTTGCGCTGCAGACAGTTGCTTCATCCCACCCCGAAGCAGAGCACCGTGTCTGCCTTGGAGCAAACACCGCATGAAACACAGAGCTTCCACGCAACCTAGCGAGCTCCGCGGAGCCAACATCCCTGTTTTAAGACCCATCAGTACCACAACATCCATATTCCTCATGCTGCCTGGCACATACCTGCCCATTCCAATTTAACACGCCCCCATTCTGCCTAGGTCTCACTTTGAGAGGAAGATTATTAAACTGTAGATTAATAAACTGCAGATGCCAGAAGAGAGACTGCTTTGACAAAAAAAACCAATCACCACCATGTGACTCTAAGTTTTGACAGGCAGACAGACATTAATCCCTCATCTCGTGCTCTCTGCCAGAGTCATACTAGGGTTTGTGCATAAGCCCAGGGCTGCTCCTCTCCAGCCATAACCACGATTAGCAAATTACATGAGCCACAATGGTCACACCTGCCCTCATGAGACGCTGCTGGCCATCTCTACCCTACCTGTGGTCAGGGCACAAAACCTTGAGGGCACCACATTTCGAGACTGGTGAAGATTTTAACCTCCTCACCCCTTGCCATGCTCTGCAGATGTGCAGAAGAGATGGAGTCTCCAGGGATGCATTTCCACAGCAGCTCCTCCATCCTCACCCTGCCTCCCAGCGTCATGCACCTACCAACACAGTTCAGGAGCTGATCAAAGGGAAAATGAATCCAACTAAAATAATGCATGATGTAGCTTTCATCTCATTTACCCACACAAGCACTAAGGAGAGGTCCTAAAGTAGCATTCACCGTGCCAGGTAGTCACCCTGTAGACCTGCAAGTGCCATCACTACAGCCGGGTCTCCTTATTTAGGGTAGCAGTTAACAACACAGCGAAACCAGGCTTGAGGAAAAATACCACCTGCTAGATTGTTTCCATGCTCTTGCTTCCCTTCATCAGGTGATGGAGCTACGGAAAAGATTACAGCTACACGTGGGCTTTTTTTGTCAATGTACTGCCTCTTTAAAAGAAAAAGAATCAAGTAATTTTACTCTGATAAGCATCTTCCAACACTAACCATAAAGGAGTATCCGATTCCACATGAGGGCAGCCTGCAATGACCCAAGACATCCCAATGCACACACACCCGTTGGTTATATTCACGTGGGTTTGCTTTGGAGCTGCGGCACAGGGTTAGGTTTTCCGTGGCACAGAGCTTTCCAGAGCAGCTCTGGTTCCTCTTCAACACCCTCAATGTCTTCCTCTGGAGCACACCAAGCCCAAGCCTAGCCCCAGTCCTACAGCAACAGAGTGGCAAGCCAAGGACTATTCGCTATTAATCACCAACCAAGATGACACCAGCTCCCAACATGATGACAACCAGGCATCCTGACAGCTAAGCAACTAAGGTCCCCAAATCCCGACAATCCCCACCTTTCCATCATCATCTCTCAACTCCCCGCTCTGCTTTCAGTCCTGAGCCATTTTCAGGATTCCATTTCTTCTACCTCCAGTCAAGCCCCAGCTCCATCTCAGCTGCAAACAGCTTCTGCGCAACAGTTTGTTTCTCTGATCATTCAACCAGAGGCTTCCTGGCTTCGCTCTCACCACCCACTGCAACAACATGCAATTACCAGACTTGAAGAAAAATATAAGGGAAGTTACATCTCATACCAGGCCAGCGCTGCCAAGATCTGTCCATCAGTCTTTCAACTAATGGAAAAAAATCACCAAAATATCACCAAACATCACCAAATTCTCTTCTAGCCTATTGGCACACGATGCCAGGGAGCTTCTTCCATACATCGGAGGTTTTACCCCAAAATGTAACATTTTACAGAGCCTCTTGACTTTTATTACCTGCTACTTAATAGGTGAAAGTCAAGGGCAACACCATCGGAAGCTTCCATGAAATGATTTCAAGCCCATTTTCATGTTTGGCATAGCCTGACACCAAATTGGCACTTCTGAGATCTTCAAAAGCCATGGTTCTATTTTCTGTTTTTATTACAAGCCTTGCCTTTGGAAATGGCGGAAGAAATGGAATAGGCATTTGTTAAAATAAAGGGATTGTTTAGAAGAAAAGTGTTTCTAGTGTGTAGGTTGTTGTTGATCTTCTAGAAGAAAACCATGGGGTACTATCCGCCCAGTACCCACATCGTTCAGTCACCACACGGATAATTCCTTTGGAAATCTCGGGCAAATTGCTCTCCCCCTTTGGATTCCCGTCAGCAGGACTAGAAAGCAAAAGCCAGCTGAAGCACCAAGAGCTTTTCACAGAATCACAAGTTTGGAAAAGACCCACAGATCATCAAGTCACAATGACAGCTGCACTGCTGAAGCTGCTCCACTTCCAAGACCCTGCACAGGTGAGACCTGGGGCTTCAGGGAGGGCTTCTTGCCATGGGGACACATATAGAGGTAGGGTGGTTGTTAACTCAGGTCATCGCAAGCTCTTCCCAGACCTCTGAACCATTTAATCCAGTGAGAATCAAACTCCTTGCCAGGGGCATGGACGTGGGGACACACATGGAGGTAGGGTGGTTGCTAACTCAGGTCATTGCAAGCTCTTCCCAGACCTCTGAACCATTTAATCCAGTGCGAATCATCGGTATTTGCCATCTTGGCTGGAACACGTCCATGTTAAGGACACAGGTCTTGTTCTAACACCAGCATTGCAAGCTGCTGCTATTTTTAGGTTGGGGCTGTTATTTAAGGCACGTATTATGACTAGAGAGAGCACGGGGCAGAGACACCAGCTCACGGGAAGATGAGGACAAGTGAAATGCCTTGTGACAACAACCACTGTCCTGGATCGTACATCAGGATCTCAACTATTTAAGCAATTCAGTACATCAAGGACCCTTAGAAACCAGGCAAGAGTTCAAGCTGCTGCTTCCACCCCAAAATCCTCCTTGGAAAGAAGCCCAATGGCAGAGAGATATCTTCGTTCCAGCAGGGCTGCTGCCACTCTGACCGTGCTTCACCCAGAAATGGTGAGCCTAAAGAAATCAGTAGTGAAAAATTATAATGAAATCCTTCAGGCTTGGATGCCAGCTGTGCTCCCATCCGGCATGGCAGGAGATGCCCAGGGTGCCACCGCGAGGGCAGCCACCCAAGCACAGCTCCTCCGAGCAGCGGCCGCAGCGCCTACGTCAGCCCCGCTCTTCCCTTTCAAAGGTTAAAGCTGTTTACCGAAAGGATTAAGAGGGAGGAGAAGGTAAACTAGGAGGAAGCAGAGGAAGACTGCACAACAGCTACGTACCCAGGCTTCGCCCCGGCAATAAATACACCCCAAGCCCTCGCTGGCGTGGCCAGTCAATGCATGGGTGGGAGGTGACACGGATGGGGGTTCCCCTGCCAGTACCAAACCCTGGGGCTTCACCTCCAGCCCCAGATTATGATTTAAACCTAATTGTTTGACCTTCATACCTCTACTGCAACCACAAACCAGGCTGGTACCTGAAGACCTGGGCAGCAGCTGTGGTCCTCACATCGATGGAAGTTTTGCTCTGACTGCCCACCATGGAGGGATCTGCGCCAGCAGCACAGGAGGGTCAAGATTTCCTCTCTGCAACAGCATGAGGTCGTTCCTGGCTCTATTCACCTTTACCTGAAGTGCTATTTCAGGATAAAGCGTGATTTGGGTACAAACACTGCCGGAGCAGCCACGATGCAGCAGCTCTGCAGAACATCTTAGCTGCACGGACAGTTATTAAGTATCTACATCTTTTCTTCTTTTGAGTAAATAGTCTTAAGAGAGCCGTACGCTTCAACAGGGAAACCAAAGGGGGATTTATACCCCACCACAGAGGACAGCAGCTTCCACATCTGACACAGCAAAGCACCACCATGTAAAAACTAATGAGCCATGACCTTCTAGCTAAAGGCAAAACTATTTAGGCACTGGCAGTGCTGCACTGAAAGCAAGACAAAGCATTAATTGCTTTGCACTCGTCCGTCTGCCTTCATTGCACAAAGTTCAACCGAGGACATTCAGTGGCCGGCAGAAGTCATGAAGCCACCCAAGCCAACACGGAACCAGCGTGACTATGGCAAGAATGATGGGAGGGGACGTGTAAAACCGCCCAGCCAGGAGCCCAGAGCAATGGGGCAATTTGTCTCCAGTCATAGAATCATGGAATCACCAGGTTGGAAGAGACCCACTGGATCATTGAGTCCAACCATTCCTATCAATCACTAAACCATGTCCCTCAGCACCTCGTCCACCTGTCCCTTAAACACCTCCAGGGAAGGTGACTCAACCCCCTCCCCGGGCAGCCTGTCCCAGTGCTCAATGACCCTTTCCATGAAATACTTTTCCCTAATGTTCAGCCTAAACCTCCCCTGGTGGAGCTTGAGGCAATTTCCTCTTGTCCTGCCCCTGTCACTTGGGAGAAGAGGCCAGCACCCTCCTCTCCACAACCTCCTGAGAGGCTTGATCAGACACAGGGCTGATTTATCAGTTAAGGGTGGGTTTGCCATTAAATCCAGATTATTTCTTAAGGCAAGAGAAAAACCTAGCAGATATCTCGTGAATTTGATGCATTAGCTGAATTCAGCTGTTAAATCACAACAAGGAAGACCAGAATGACTCATCTTGGGAAGGACATGATGACCCTGAGTGATGCTGTCCACCAAAGGGTGACAACATCTGGGAGGTGGGACTATACCTGAACAGGGTAACACAGCCTTGCTGCTCACCGTGCATCACCGTCTCATACCTGCATGGTTTCTTCAACCTGAATCATGCACGGTGACCAAGCACACACAGCACTGCCCACAAAGGCAGCTCCAACGTTGCCTCCAGGAGGAGGATCAGCCACAACATGGGCATTTCAGCGCAGGATCTGAAATGCCAGGTCAGAACCAGAGCTCGAGGTAGCTTGGTCTGGTCCCTGCACTAGAGCACTGTCTGCAAGTACAAACTTAGCCCCTGTTCTGAGAAAACAAAACTCACTGCTCTGAAAGATAGGAAAGTGTGAATTCAACCAACAGGTAACGAAGGTCATGAGGAAAAATGTTACTACAAGTTAGTAACAACCAGCTGCTTTGGCCAGTGAACCATAGCCAAAGTCATGTAGCACTTGTGGTAACACCCACAGATAAGGATGTTTAACAAGGTTCGGTGGCTCTGTTGCAGATCACTCACCATTGCCCCAAGGATCACATTTTGAGTCTCAAAGATTTGGGGAACAATGGAGTGCAGGGGTTACTGTAAAACATTATCACTGAGGCAAAATGCTCAAGAAACCACACCTCAAGAATTCAAAAGAACTAAAAAGAAAGCGATAAGTAGAACAAACACAAGAGAAAGCACAAAACTAATTCCAACAAGACCTTACTGGTTCTATAAATGCATTAACAAAAGCAAACAAAGCGTAGGTCCATTAATCAGCAGGAGGAAAAAGAGAGTACAAGACAGAAGCCTTCTTTGCTTTGCACTTAAGCACCCCAGGATGATTTTCATCAAGCACTGATCTCTCTTAAACCTTCCAATCTCTTTTTCAATCCACTTTTTGTTTGGCTGCCCCCTTGTTAAATGTGCTTTTCTAAAGGTTAACTGGGAACAGAGACTTACAGTGGAGCAACCTCAACTGAAAGTAAGGACTCATCAGCGCTGTCTGCACAGGATGAGGGTCGAAACTGCTACCACAGCTTTGCAGCTGAAGAACTGGGCGTCCAGCTAAGGAGATCAGGGCTTCTCAGTACTCGTGTTCATGCTACCATTAATTTATCATCAGGTTTTACAAATCTCAGATTAATGACCGCAACAGGTCATTTTTAAGTCTCATCAAAAAGCTGACAGCAAGTCATGCACCAAAAGAACAGAAAACACTACGAAGCAGAGCCTCCAGGAAGACCTCGTGGATCCATATGCTTCCACGACACAGCCTTTATAGACAACCCTCCTGGCTCCAGCATGGGGGAAGGGCTGGGCACAAGCCAGCAGTTGGGATTTAGGGCTAAGAACCTAAAACTGAGGTGTGGCCAAGAAGTGGGGGATGACTCAGCTTTCCAGAAAGAGACGGGGCACAGGAAAAAGGATGGCACAAAAGACAACTGAATCCATGCCCGAGTCACTGAGAAAATAAGGAGAGAGCGAAAAAGAAGTATCATGGAAAGGCTTGGGGGAAAAAAAAAGAAGCCTTCATTCAAGATCCTCCTAGCAAGGATGGGTGGGAAGGAGAAGGAGAGGGGGCGGGGTTAGCAAGTGACATTCCCTTCTTTAACCCTTCCTTCAGGAGCACAGATGGAAACGAAGAGGTGGGAAAGCCATACATCAGGAAACAGCTGAGGAACCAGCTCTGTCCTCAGAGCTGGTTAGATGGGCTTTAGATGGGCTCTGTCCTCACTACAAGGCCCAGAAACTCAGAAGAAAAGCCACCAGGCACTGGATATGGGGGGTGCCCATCTAAAGCACGATGTGAGATGGCAGACAGGGTGTTATCCCCCACGGTCCCCGGTCGCTACTGCTCACCATGCCCGTTGCAGTAATAGATCCACTTCTCCCTGTTCTGTGTGGGGGTGGTGGACTTTTTCATAATAGCTTTTTCCACAATGGCACTGGGATCTTGCCTGGGTCCCTTCTTCAGAGTCCGTGAGCTCTTCCTGACGCTGCAGACGACGATAACCACCAGGACCAGCAGCAGGAAAAGGACGATCATCCACGGCAAGTGTTCGTTGATGTCAAAGTGCTGGTGGACATTCTGCGTACCTCTCCGGGGGGGCCTGTATGGGACACTGGACTTCTCGCTCCCTGCCATCTCCAGCGCTGGCTGCTTCTCCAGCACCTTGCTGGTCTGCTTGTGCCGGTAGCTCTGCGCCTGGCCAGCGGCGCTGGAGCCTGCAACGGTTCCACTGGTGCCGTCCGTCCCGTTGGCCAAGGTTTCGTTGTAGTAGCCACCCACCGGCTCTGTCGTGCCACTGGATGTGTGCGGTTCAGAAGATGGGACAAAACTGGGAACCGAAGAGTTCAGACCTGCGAAAGGAGAGGAGAGGTCAGTGTCACGGCATCTGAGAAGCGATACAGCATCGTGTCACAGTCTAAGACCCACCTGAGCATCTGCCTGGCCAGCAGACAGAAACCCAACGCCAGGCAGCGACAAATAGAAGAGGTGAAGCTGAGGTTTGGCTCGGGGAGCAGGTGGGTACAGTTACAGGGGTAGGTTCAAGGTAAAATTGATCCCTGTTGGGTTAAGGCTAGTGGCAGCTAGGCATGCTGTCAATCTGCGCTGTCCCACATCCAGTATGTCTCAGAAAACCTACACCTTTGACGGAGCTGGGTTTTCTTTCTCGGGTTTATTGAACTTCAGTTTTACTCTGTGAAATGTGATTTGGGGGCTAGAAACATCTGGAGGTTTAGTGTCTCTCTGCTGAGGTTTGTTAAGGAACCAAACCCTTTTTTTTATCAGCACTGCAGTCAGCTGTGGATGTGTCAACTATGAAACAGGTTTCTGAGCAACTCAACTTTGCCCCAATGCTTTGCACCTTTACTGAATTTTCTTATCGAGCAGCAGCTCTCAGGTCCCAGCCAGCTGCATGACCAAAGCCTGGTGTGAAGAGGAAGGGCTGTCGCGGCAAAAAAATAGAGTTTACTCTGAAAATTCAGCTTTTGAAGATCAAGCCTAATCCCAGTTGAGCCAAGAATGGGTGTAACCACCTGTAATCTGATGTTGCCTCCAATTTGATTACTCCAAACACTCCAAATAGGACGCAAATATGGAAAACACTTTAACTGCCATCTAATTGTCTACAGTTGATTTCAAAGTTCAGGGAACACCCTCCTGCCCTCTCCCAGTTACACACCAAGAGCTCTGAGACATAACAAAGGAGAAGCACTGGGAGTACGATTGTCAGCACTTCCCTGCTATTGTATTTACCAACTCAAGTGCCATCAGAAGTTGCATTTTTTATTCAAAAACCCCATCAGAGACACTGTAAGGAAGCTGCTTCCCAGGGAGCATCACCTCAAATGGGGTTCTACAGCACCACTGCAACCAGCCGTGGCTAAAGCATCTTAATAAAGGCAGTGATGATGTATCATTTCCAATTAAGTAAGAGAACTAGTAACTCAACCTGGTTCTCCCCACTGTTGATAATTAATGGAAATCCTAGAGATTGAAGAAAAAAGTTTCTGGAGGGCTGTTATGGCAACACTCAAGGCAATGCGCTGGCAGAGCACAAGGTGAAATGCAGCAGAGAAAGCAGGGGCATGAAAACTGTGAATCCAGCAGGGAAGAGGTCTGGTGGAGCACAGCTCCTCTCCTCTCTGGGTTTTCCTGCTGCATCCCAAGTCAGGTTTGACACAAATGTGCAAATACTTGAGCTGGTACAACACACACAGGAAAAGAGGCTGGGTAACGTGGTGCCCTTTCAGTCCAAAGAGTAGGGCAGCCAGGAGTCCAATCTGCAAACTACAGCCTCAGTTAAAATGCTATTAAATTAGGTGAGGGCAACCTGACAGACTCTGGAGCTGCATTTTGGCCAAGAAGCAAAAGCACCATCCGCTCTTTAGAACAGGCTGCCCTTTAACAGCCTAAAGCCGACCCTGACCGAGGCAGGAAGGCAATCCCATGACCAAAAACATGTGTTTTAGTGGTGGATGTTACCTTTGGGAAGATCAGCGGTTGGTGGAACTTCATAGGGCTCTTCATCCGCATCAGTGCTTGACGAAGTCAAAGATGTGTTCGGAAGAGACGCTGGAGAACCACAGACATTGTCACTCTCCTTCGTCCCTGGCTTGATGACCACCATGTTTTTCCCAAAGCAGTCAGTGTATGTTTTGCACTTCATCACACTAGAAGGCACATCAGAAAAGGTACCGCGAGGGCACGGCTTGCACCTAACATCTTCTGTCTCGGTTCCTTTCTTGCGGACGCCCCAGCCAACCGGGCACACCGTGTAAGGGACACAGGTATCATTTGTCTGAAACGTACCAGACAGGCAAGTGCACTCACGGTCAGTCAAGGCAGTACAATGAGTTTTCTCAATCATTGGCAGTTCACAAGGTTTCCTACAAGGGTGGCACCGCTCTATGCCGTTCTCATGCTTAGTAAAGGTCCCATCGGGACAAGGGCTGCACTCCCTTAAGGTGCTCTTTGTACAATGTTTGGACACATAGGTTCCTGCGGGACATTTATCGCAGATCAGTTCTTTGTTGGTGGCGTGGTCGAGGTGGTGGTACTTGCCAGGGGGGAGGCTGATGGCATTCTGCTCGGAGGTCAGCTTCGACTGACCATCAGCGGTGCCCAGGAGCATGAGCAGCTGCAAGACAGATGGGAAATATCAGTCAACAGCAGCCTGCAACCACAGCCCTGTCTACCAACAATCCCTTGGAGGATCATTAGGGACGTCCCAGAGACATGGGGCCAAGGAGATGTTTCTACCCCCGGGGTGGGAGCTCAGCGAAATCAAGGTGGAAGAGAACCAGGACAGACAGCAGCACACTCTCCGGACACATCACCAGCTACAATTATCATTCCTCAAATTTGACACCACACTTCTCAGCAAGACTAAGCATCATTTACACCGCAACCCGGACAGGGCAGTAAATACTGCTAATTGTGTTTCAGCAGTATGTGCTACCTGGCCAGCCCAAGAGAATTTAGACTAGTTTAAGATTTCAAGGCTGAGAGTTTCCAGCATGAGCCAGGCACCTGCCAAGAAGACAAAAAAAACTCATGCAGGTGGCAGCTCTGACCTGTAAAGTCTTCCATATTCATTAAGCTGCACTTGCTCAGATAGTTGCCTTCCTAAATAACGCAGACCAGGATAAAATCCAGGCTAGTGGGCATTATCAGACTATTTCGCAGCCCCTCTGCCCTTCCATGATTTTTTTATGACCCTGCACAAGCATAGGGTTTGGTGAGACCACAAGGGATGTTCTCCTTTGAGCCTCCAACCGCATGTGAACTCACTTTAAACCAGATACATCAGCAACAGGAGAGGAAACTTGACGCTATTTTTAAGCTCTGTTGTAACTCAGGTCCTCATTGCATCAGATACAGGTAAAAGGTCTCAATGTTTTAGACAATGAACTGCACCCACCTGGGCTTGGTTAGATGACAACCACCAATCTGTTCATAGGATCATAGAATAGTTTGGGTTGGAAGGGACCTTAAAGATCACCTGATACCATTCCCTGCCATGGACAGGGACACCTCCCACTGGATCAGGCTGCTCAGAGCCCCATCCAACCTGGCCTTGAACCCCTCCAGTGATGGGGCAGCCACAGCTTCTCTGGGCAACCTGTTCCAGTGCCTCACCAGCCTCAGAGTGAAGAAATTCCTCCTTATGTCTAGTCTAAACCTTACCTCTACCTTTTTCCAATTCCAGATTTTTATTCCCTTTGCATTGAGGCTGCTCCATCCCCAAGAGAAGCAGAACCTCCACAAGACCTCTGGCCCCTGGATTTAATGTCAATAAAGCCAGTGGAGATACGGCACTAAGAACAAAAGGCACAGAATCACAGAATGGTTTGAGTTGCAAGGGACCTTAAACATCACCTAATTCTAACCCCCCTGCCATGGGCAGGGACACCTCCTACCAGTTTGAGCTGCTCAAGGCCCCATCCAACCTGGTCTCTCAAAAGAAAGGTTGACATGATCTCATACAACGTGTAAAACAATAGAAAAAGCATTTTCAAACAGCCGCAAGCTGGAGAAACTGAGAAGAATGAGCCAACGCTACCTTGAATTTCCAAAGGGGCTTTTCCTACATTGAAGGTGAAAAAATAGAGACCCTAAACGCTTTTCAGCGGCACGGCCTGGCACATAAATCAATTTGCTATGTTATACAAGCCCTCATTTTCGCTCTGCTACCTATTCTGGGCTATCAGCCAGCAAGAATATATTCAGAAGCGGGGGGAGAAAAAACCCAGCCTCCCAACAAGATGACTCTGCAGAAGGCAAATCGCAGCAGAGCCGCAAGCCGCGCCGCGTCATTTTTGGTGCAGTCTCCTGCTTCCTGGAAACACGGAGCACATTTCTGTTTCACCTGCTAAATAATTTACAGCTTGGGATTTGTACAAAACACTTCAATTTTTTTGTTTTTCTTTTTTTTTTTTCCTCCTGAAGCAGCAATTACCGAGCAGGCAGAAGCAAGCAAGCCCTCAGGAGCTGACGAGGATCCTGCAGCGGGCAGGCTAATTACGGCACAGCAAATTAAAACAAAAAGCGGGGTTGCCCTGGCAAGCAGCAAAAGTGTATAGGATGCATTTTATTTTTCCCTTCCCTTAAGACATGATTTAACGAAGCGCTTAGCTGGCTCAAAAGAAACCTGCCACCCATAATCTTCATGACGCAACCCTGAATTAGCAAACCAGACACAGCAGGATCCGGTCTCCCAAGGTTGCGTGAGGGGTCACCTGAGTTACTCATCCTCCTCCCTGTGACAATTCCAAGCAGGACAGGGTGTCAGGAGAAGCAGGACAGGCAGCAGCATGCCTCCCTTGCCAGGGAGGAGCTGCATGCTGCCCCCTTGGATCCCAATCTCACTCTCTGCATCAAGCCAGACCCCGAGAAACCCAAAGACAACTCCTGCTACAAGCACACGCAACGGGTCCCATCCTGCTCCTCCTTTACTTCCATCATAGAATGGTTAAAGCTGGAAGGGGCCTTAAAGATCACCTAACACCACCCCCTGGGATGGGCAGGGACACCTCCCACTGGACCAGGCTTCTCCAAGCCCCATCCAACCTGGCCCTGAACACCTCCAGGGATGGGGCAGCCACAGCTTCCCTGGGCAACCTGTTCCAGGGCCTCCCCACCTTCATCATGAAGAATTTCTTCCTAATGTTTCATCTAAATCTTCCCCCTTCCAATTCAAAACCATTCCCCCTTGTCCTATCATTCCATACCTTTGTAAAAAGTCCCTCCTCAGCTTTCTTGTACACCCCTAAGAAATGCCCCATCTCCAGCATCTTTCCACCACTCATCCAGGTAACCACAGCCAGTGGAGCCTGCACTAATGTAGCAGCACCAGGTTGGTCCCTAAAAACATCCAGCTACACAGGTTTTGTGGCTGGCACCGCTCAGATCTCTGAAAGAGAAGGCAAGGAGCAGGGGGACATCTGGAACAAAAAGGGGTGTCTGCTAGTTTGGCTCCTTGTCCTCAGAGCTGGCCAAGCAGCAAGCAAAACCAGACCTTTCTGGGTGATAGAACCAACACTCAACAACAAAAGCAGCAGAATAATGGAGAGAGCTCTGCTTAGCCACTGGATTTCAGTTCATTACTCCAACTCCAAAGGAAGTTTATAGGTTAACAAAAAACACAGAGAAAAGGAAGCGGTGCAAGGACAACATTAAAGAGCAGGTCTGGTTTCAGGCAGTTTCAGCACTGCTTTCCGTGGCCAGGGCAGAAGAAACTCTGAAGCTAAGTCTTGAGCACAACAGGGTGGCCACAACCCCAAAGAGCATCCCCGGTTCAGCATCATCGCCTTGCACCACACGGGCAAGGACGATTCCCAGCTGCCTCCACCTATTCGAACACATGGAGGTTTTACGGTGTGAGGAAAGCAAATCAGGCTGGGGAACACTCATTTTCACCTCCCAACATCAGGGGAACGGCTCAAACAAGAGGACCTTCGTGCTCATCTGCAAACAAACCCTCGAGCCAGCAGCACCCTGCAGCTGACGTGGTCATGACCCACCTAATCACCACGACGCTTAATGACTCAGTGATGGCATCTACGCCATCCATGCCTACATCACCCTCTTAAATAACTGCAGGCTGCAAGAGAGACACGACAATAATTTGCACTGTAAAGAGCTTTCAGGGGGCCACAGGCTTCCGAGGCATGGGCACAGGGGATGCAGCTGGGAACACAACAGCTCCTTCAGGACCCAAATCTGCTCAGTGGCCTAGTGAGTCAACGAGTCAGCAGAAAGTTGGTGGATCAACAGGCATTTGTGTCCCAAAATAAGGCAACACCTTGAGACGCTGAATGTCTCTGGTTGTGTTCAGCAACATCCCACAGCCCTGCAGGGAATCAAAAAATGGTTTGGGTTGGAAGGGACCTCAAAGCCCATCCAGTCCCACCCGTGCCATGGGCAGGGACACCTCCCACTGGATCAGGGGCTCCAAGCCCCATCCAGCCTGGCCTTGAACCCCTCCAGGGATGGGGCAGCCACAGCTTCTCTGGGCAGCCTGGGCCAGGGCCTCCTCACCCTCAGCGTGAAGGATTCCTTCCTCACGTCTAATCAAAATCCTCTCCCTTCCAATTTAAAGTCATTCAAGGAGAGGCAGCAATAAACCTAAAAAATAACAAATATAAAATAAAAAAAAAAAAAGACAAAAGGCAGCTCAATGCAGGGCACGACCCTGGCAGAGAAGAGCAGGAGCTGAAAGCTGCAAGCAAGCAAGGACTGACAGCGCTAAAGTGATAACTGGGGAACTGTTTCCAAGCAAAATCAGCAGAATTTGGTAGAAATAGCAGCTGGCTCCGTGGCGATGCCTTGATGTAGGTCAAGGGTGGGCTGCACAGCCCGCTGCCCTTCCCAAATGTCTGCTGCACCCTCAGCCGACCAGTACCGGGAAGTCACTCATGACATTTGAGGATGAAAAAAAAAATAAAACAAAACCCAGAAGGCAAATAAACTGGTCTGGAAGTTGTATGGTAACTTTGCAGCAGAAGGAGCCCATCTTCTGGCCCGCTTGCTCTAAAAAGGATCAAGTTACTCCAAAAAAAAAAGTTGCCTGTGAGGAGAGTACTGAAAAGCAAACCAAGTTTCTGCTTCTTGCAAAATACTCAGCTGTTTCGGCTGGGCTGGGGTTTGTGAAACTGAGAGTCCTGGGTTCAGTGAAACCAAGAGTCCTGGGCTTACCCTGCTTAGCAGTCCCTACTGTGTCTCGAGAGCGAAACACAAGCAGCCGAGCATGCCAGAACAGCAGCACCAGCACATCTGGTGTCCATGAGGGAAATCCCAGCAGCCACCCCTGCAGCCAACGCCGACCGGAGCGTGCAAGCATCCCCGGCAGCCACCGTGTCGCTCCGAGCAGATCCAGGCTCCCCAAAGCCCCGAGACAAAGCAAAGACAACATCGCACCAGCTTGAGACAGAGGAAACGGTGGAAACGCTACGGCAGCTCGCTGGAACCCAAAGCTCACACCAAGCAAGGGAAACTACGACCAACACCAGCCTCACGCGGCTGCTGCCGAGCGGCTATCGCTCACAAATCAAGTAGCTGGGCAGATCTGGGTTTGTGCACCAGTAAGAGACTCACCAACTATTGACCTGAATGCTCTTCCACCGGGCTGGGAAGACCTTAACTCCTTGTAGGGCAAAAGGGAGCTGCCCGAAACATTCAGGATGAAGATGTTCGATAAGAGCCTGGCTGGTCGCCAAGGGAGCACCTTGCCAGCTCATGAGCAAACGGGAACGTTGTCTCAAGGCGCATCTGCTCGCGTGATGAGCACACGCGACGCTCAGAGCACACGCGTGCACAAGCCATACATGTGTGTTCTCTCAGAGTCTCAGCTTCATTTTGCTGTTGCATTTCCCTGCACCTTTAAATCATCTTTTTTTCCCACCCCTCTTCCCTCTATGCCTGTCATTCCCAACTGATCTACAGCATGCCAGGTGGAGCTCCATATCTCAAACTCCCCATCAGCATCTGGTCCTGGAGCATGTCCAGAGAAAGGGAACGGAGCTGGGGAAGGGGCTGGAGAACAAGGGTTATTGGGAGCAGCTGAGGAACCTGGGGGTGTTTAGCCTGGAGAAGAGGAGGCTGAGGGAAGACCCCATCACTGTTTACCACTGCCTGAGAGGAGACTGTAGTGAGGTGGGTGTTGGTCTTTTCTCCCAAGGGACAAGAGGAGATGGTCTCAAGCTGCACAAGGGCAAGTTCCAATTGGACATCAGGAAACATTTCTTCACCAAAACGGTTCTCAGGCCCTGGCAGAGGCTGCCCAGGGAGGTGGTGGAGTCCCCATCCCTGGAGGGGTTTAAAAGACAGGGAGATGAGGTGCTCAGGGATCTGATTCAGTAGAGGACGGGTACGGTTGGACTCGATCTCAAAGCTCTTTTCCAATCAAACGACTCTATGATCTCATCTTCTAGATGTGCAGCAGCGCTCGCCTCTCCCGGTGGGCAATGGGTGCTCACACACCCACCGCCCCACAGCCCTCAGCTGCTGCATGAACTCACCCTTTGCCTTCCGAGCAACGAGGCTGCTCCCCAGCTAAAGCTCTCCCAGCTTTAGATTATTTTTCGTTTACTCGGCTTCCCAGCGCCAGCTCGCTGAGATCCACCTTGAGTTCAAGAGCAAGTGCACTGCTCGGTTACACAATGCAGCCGCAGCGGAGCGGGCCTGACACACCAAATTACTGTCTCTTCTCCTCAAAAAAGACAGGAGGCAGCCTTAAAGTGCTGACTGGGAAAGGCCCCGTTTGGGAAGGCAAACCGGGAGGTGAGCCTGCCGGGCAATATCGCCCTGTCAAGCCCAGGGAAGCTGTTTGCAATGAGCAGAGGGGGGTTTGGTGCCTGTGCAAAGGGTGGCAAGGTTAGCGACGGGAGGGGATGGAGGGAGGGAGGGGGGAGAGGGAGAGAGGGATGGGGGGAGATGGAAAGAGGGATGGGGGAGACGGAGGGAGGGATGGGGGGAGACGGAGAGAGGGATGGGGGGAGACGGAGAGAGGGATGGGGGGAGATGGAGAGAGGGATGGGGGGAGACGGAGGGAGGGATGGGGGGAGACGGAGAGAGGGATGGGGGGAGACGGAGAGAGGGATGGGGGAGACAGAGAGAGGATGGGGGGAGACGGAGAGAGGGATGGGGGAGACAGAAAGAGGGATGGGGGAGACGGAGAGAGGGATGGGGGGAGACGGAGAGAGGGATGGGGGGAGACAGAAAGAGGGATGGGGGAGACAGAAAGAGGGATGGGGGAGATGGAGAGAGATGGAGGGGGGAGACGGAGAGAGGGATGGGGGAGACGGAGAGAGGGATGGGGGGAGATGGAGAGAGGGATGGGGGTAGACAGAGGGAGGGAGGGGGAGACGGAGAGAGGGATGGGGGAGATGGAGGGAGGGAGGAAGGGGGGAGACAGAGGGATGCTAGCCCAGTGCTGAGCTTCAGGAGCAGGGCAGGGAACAAAGTAAGGATCCCCTCAGACCTTGACGTGCAACACAGCTCTTAACAAAGCCTCTGGGGATTCTGCCTGCTGCAAAACCGGAGCTGATGGCACAGGGGATGCAGTGCCCGTGGCCAGGGCTGAGACGCAGGAGCTGGGGCAGGTGCCACCCCCCTAGGTGGGAGCATCGGAGCCGCGGATGGGGGCGGCAGCAGCCCCAGCACCTGCAAAGCCCCCAAACCCCCCGCCCTGCCTACCTGTCCCCCCACCAGGCCGGCAGCACAAACCCCAAGGCGTGGGCAGGAGGGCCAGCCCTGCCCTACAACTCATCCAGCCCCGACCCGCACCGAGGATCTCGCGCGGGGACGGACAGACAGACACACAGGCACGCTCGGAAAGACAGACAGACACACAACAGAGAGGGGCAGCCCTGCACTGCAGCACATCCACCACCCCCCCCCCCAACTGTAGACATGCGGATCTTGCGCAGGGACGGACAGACAGACACGCACACCCTGCACCCGGACTGCAGCACATCCATCCCCATCACCACCACGTATCCTGCGCAGGGACGGACGGACAGACACACAGAGTCCCCGCACTGCAGCGCATCCATCCTCTCCAACAGCACCGTGGGTCTCGTGCAGGGACGGACAGACAGACAGACACACGGCCCATGCCTAGGCAGGGATGGACGGACAGACAGACAGACAGAGAGGCACCCCAAGACACGGGCATGAGGGATGGGGGTGGGCAGCCCTGCACTGCAGCACATCCACCCCCCCCCCCTCGGCTCCGTGGATCTTGTGCGGGGATGGACAGACAGACAGACAAGCAGGCAGGCATAGACACGCTCAGAAAGACAGACAGACAGACACAGTCTCCAAGCCAGAGCAGGAGGGGCAGCCCTGCACTGCAGCACATCCACACCACTCGGCCTCCCCCAGCACAGACGGACAGACAGACACACACGCTAGGAAAGACAGACGGACAGAGCTGCCATGCTGGGGCTGGACAGCATCCTTGCACTGCAGCACATCCATCCTGTGGACACGCAGATCCTGCGCAGGGATGGACGGACAGACAGACGGACAGAGAGAGATACAGACAGACAGACACAAATACTCCACACCCGGAGTGCAGCATATTTCCCCCCCCTTCACCCCCCAAAAAAATCTCCACCACAGACACGCGGATCTTGTGCAGGGATGGACAGACAGACAGAGAGAGAGACAGACAGACCAACGCGCATCTCAAGCCACGGGCAGCCCTGCACTGCAGCACATCCATCCATTCCCACACCCCCATCACGGACAGACAGATGGACACACAAGCCTGGGCAGGGATGGACAGACACACGGACACACATTCAGACAGACAGACACACACGTTCAGAAAGACCGATGGACACACGCGGTTGGGAAGGGACAGACAGACAGAAACACGCTTGGACAGCCAGGCACACGCGTTCAGGAAGATGGACAGACAGACAGACACACAAGCCCGGGAAGGCATGGACTGACAAACAGACAGACACTCAGATACACACGCTCAGAAGGACGGACAGACAGACACACGATCAAACAGACACACGGTCGGAAAGACGGACAGATGCGCCCGGTCAGGGACGGACAGACACACAGTCAGAAAGACACACAGACACAAGCTCGGACAGACAGACAGGTGAGACAGACGGACACACGCTCAGAAAGATGGACAGACACACGGACACAAGCTCGGTGAGACAGGTCAGACAGACAGACAGATACACGCTCAGAAAGACGGACAGACACAAGGGTGCAAGCTCGGACAGACAGACAGACGGGTCAGATAGACAGACACGGGCTCAGAAAGACGGACAGACACACGGACACAAGATCGGACAGACAGGTCAGACAGACAGACACGCTCAGAAAGACGGACAGACACAAGGATGCAAGCTCGGACAGACAGACAGGTCAGACAGACAGACACACGGACACAAGCCGGGACAGACAGACAGACGGGTCAGATGGACAGACACGGGCTCAGAAGGACGGACAGACACACGGACACAAGCTCGGACAGACAGGCAGGCAGACAGACAGACAGACACGGGCTCAGAAGGACGGACAGACGGACACACACACACGCTCCGAAGGACAGACGGACACCACACGCGCCGGGGCAGGGACGGACGGACAGACACGCGCTCAGACAGACAGACAGACGGACAGAGCCACACGCGGCCGGGGTCTCACCGCGAGGAGGGCGGGGCGCGGCGCGGCGCCCATGGCTGCGGGCGGCGCTCAGGGCGCGGGGCTGCGGGCCGGGGGGCTGCGGGCGCCCATGGCGGGGCCGGGGGGGGCCCAGCGCCCGCCGCTCCCACCTGCCTGCGCGCCGCGGGGCGGGCCGGGCCGGGCCGGGCCGGGGCGGGGCGGCGGCTCCCGGCGGCAGCGCCCCCTGCCGGCCAGCGCCGAGCACTGCGCCCCCCCACCCCCCCCCCGGCCGCAGCGCCCCCCACGCGCCACTGCGCGCGTGTGTCCCTCCGCGCCACTGCGCGTGTGTGACTGCGCGTGTGACCCTCCGCGCGCGCGACTCCGTGCGTGTTACTGCGCGTGTGTCATTCCGCGCCTGTGACTGCGCGCGTGTCCCTGCGCGCGTGTCCCTCCGCGCGACTATGCGCGTGTGACTGGGTGTGTGTCCCTCCGCGCGACTGCGCCTGTGTCCCTCCACGCGACTGCGCGCGTGTTCCTCCGCGCGACTGCGCGTGTATCCCTCCGCGCGTGTTACTGCGCGCGTGTCCTTCCGCGCGACTGCGTGTGTGTCCCTGCGCGTGTGTGACTGGGCGTGTGTCCCTCCGCGCGACTGCGCGTGTGTTCCTCCGCGCGCGTGACTGCGCGTGTGTCGCTCCGCGCGACTGCGCGCGTGTGACTGCGCGCGTGTCCCCCCCCCCGCGACTGTGTGTGTCCCTCCGCGCGTGTTGCTGCGCGCGTGTCCTTCCGCGCCACTGCGTGTGTCCCTCCACGCGACTGCGCGTGTCCCTCCACGCGACCGCGCGTGTATCCCTCCGCGCGTTACTGCGCGCGCGTCGCCCCGCGCGACTGCGCCCCTGCCGCGTAACACCGACCGCCCCCCCCCCCGCGCAACTGTTCATCCCCGGCCCGCGCAATTTCTCCCCCGCATAAATGCGCGGCCGCTGCGCAGCTGTGCCCCAGCCGCGTAACACTCAGGCCCCCCAGCGCAACCGCCCCCCCCGCGCAGCGCGGCGCAGCTTAAGTTAACGCGCAAGCGCCTCCCCCCAGCGCAGCTGCGCCTCCTCCCGATAACTGAGCCCCCCCCCCCGCCTCTGCCCGGGGCCTCAACCCCCCGGGGACGGGGACAGGACAGCAGCGCCCCGGGCAGCCTCTGCCAGAGCCCCAGAACCCACAGACTAGGGGAAGTCTGGGTGGAAACTGCCTGGAGGAGATGGACCTGGGGGTGTTGGTTGATCATGAGCCAGCAGGGGCCCAGGTGGCCAAGAAGGCCAATGGCATCTTGGCCTGTATCAGAAACGGCGTGACCAGCAGGTCCAGGGAGGTTATCCTCCCTCTGTACTCGGCACTGGTGAGACCGCTCCTCGAATCCTGTGTTCAGTTCTGGGCCCCTCACCACAAGAAGGATGTTGAGGCTCTGGAGCGAGTCCAGAGAAGAGCAACAAAGCTGGTGAAAGGGCTGGAGAACAGGCCTTATGAGGAACGGCTGAGAGAGCTGGGGGTGTTTAGCCTGGAGAAGAGGAGGCTGAGGGGAGACCTCGTTGCTCTCTACAACTACCTGAAAGGAGGTTGTAGCAAGATGGGTGTTGGTCTCTTCTCCCAAGCTACAGAATCATAGAATCACAGAATCACCAGGTTGGAAGAGACCCACCAGATCATCGAGTCCAACCATTCCTATCAAACACTAACCCATGTCCCTCAGCACCTCGTCCACCTGTCCCTTAAACCCCTCCAGGGAAGGTGACTCAACCCCCTCCCTGGGCAGCCTCTGCCAGTGCCCAATGACCCTTCCCATGAAAAACATTTTCCTAATGTCCAGCCTGACCCTCCCCTGGTGGAGCTTGAGGCCATTCCCTCTCGTCCTGTCCCCTGTCCCTTGGGAGAAGAGCCCAGCTCCCTCCTCTCTACAGGTGATGGGAAGAGCTGGAATGGCCTCGAGTTGCACCAGGGCAGGTTCAGA
Source organism: Phaenicophaeus curvirostris (assembly GCF_032191515.1). NCBI lineage: Eukaryota > Metazoa > Chordata > Aves > Cuculiformes > Cuculidae > Phaenicophaeus > Phaenicophaeus curvirostris. The sequence continues at coordinate 124,648,699 of NC_091393.1, read as the reverse complement.
TTGGACATCAGGAAAAATTTCTTCACTGAAAGAGCTGTCAAGCATTGGAACAGGTTTGAAGCGGTTGAGTCACCATCCCTGGAGGTATTTAAAACACACATAGGTGTGGTGCTTAGGGACATGGTTTAGTGGTGGCTTGGCAGTGCTAGGTTAACAGTTGCATTTCATGATCTGAAAGGTCTTTCCCAACCTAAACAGTTCTATGATCCTACACCCAGAGGAACTCTGCTGGAGCAAGCTCCTCATTCCACCACCACGTATCCATCCTCATGCTATATCCATGTTTTGAGCATGCAGAAAATGGGGGCCCTACATGGTATCACTGCCCTTGCTGCTCGTCCTTCCATCTCGGGATGATCACCTCCCACCTGTCTGGGACCCTAGGGATGGAAGCTCTTTGTAGGACTGCAAAGGAAATGGGTTTGCTCTCTCTCTGCTTTAGCATCTCCCTCCATCATCCTCCCTCTAAATGGGACAGGAGTAGTTTCTCTATAAATGAGGTAGGAGTATTTTTTTTCCAAGCACTGGTTTTGCTCAGGTGGACCTCAGCCATCCTAAGGCTGTGAGCATCTAGAAACTGTAGGGTTCAACAGATTCAGATCTTGGGGTGAGATTTTTTAATATTCCTTTCTATCCTTGTTTTCTCTCTCCAACTAGAGAAAGACTTTTTTTTTACAACAATGGTGGTGAAACACTGGAACAGGTTGCCCTGAGAGTTTCTAAATGCCCCATCCCCGGAAACATTCAAGGTCAAGTTGGATGGGGCTCTGAGCAACCTGATCAAGATCAAGATGCCTTGATTCCTTGCTCACTGTAGAGGGATTAGAACTAGATGACCTTCATGGTCCCTTCCAACCCAAACCGTTCTATGATCCAGGGAGTCAGGAGGAGCACGAGATGGGGTGAGAGATGGGACTGGAAAGTCTGGGTCTTTCTAGGAGGCAGGAACATAGAGGCTTCAGGATGGGTCCAAGGTCTGGTTGGGAGAGCAGGGTCGGCGTGGAGGAGGGCCCAGGTAAGGCTGACCAGGGCCTTCGAGGTTTGTGAGTGCACCAAATCAAGGCATTCTATAACGTTTTATATTGCTGGTTGGTTGTTGAGGAAGGCATTCAAACACCCGATTTTCAGAGTCTGTAGAAATCCTATTGACCAACAGTCACCTTCTGGAGGCAGCCTGAAGGCAGATGAGACAAGGGAGGATTTCAGTGCTGCACCGAAGCAAGAAGCACAGAATCTCCACACGATAGAAAATCTCCATAAAAATAATAAAAAAAAAAGAAAATAGACAAATAGCGGTGGTGTGGGTCTCACTGAAACTCTTCTGATGTCCTCAAGAAGCCTCCTCCTGATTTCACAGAGATTTGAATCCAGCTAGAAGGCTCCTCTCCCAGCCAAGGTGGACTTCTTCTCTTTGTACATTCTCCACATAGAAGGTTGGAAAAGACCTTCAAGATCATCAAGTCCAATGGTAAATATATCAAATCCTGCAAGGGAGCTGGAAGGGAGCAATGACCCTCGGGAGCCTGGGAATGAGCCTGGAGAAGAGTTTCTCTCCCAGAGCCAGGGTTCCAGTGGCAGGACTGCTGTTCCCAGAGGGGGACAAGACATACAGTGTCACATGTGCAGGGAGAGGACTTTCCTCCACAGCTGGCCGGGCTGTTGTGCTGCAGAGCCCTGCTTTGGGCTTTGCCTTCCCCCAGGGCCACCAGACCTGGGAACAACGTGCTCTTCCCAGGAGGTCAAGGCAGAGGAGCCTCGTCCCACACAGAGATCACGATGCAAAGCAAGACCTGGTAAAGGCTGCCCAGAAGGAAATCTGGGATGCACATTGCTGCTTTTAATAGAAAATAAATCGAGCAAATAATAGGTGACAACACAGCCAGGTTAGGTCATCACCAGACCTGGGGATGCTGGGGGGGATTTTAAACTTAAAAATGCAAAGTTTTGGTGGAATACGAGGCAACTCTTCCCCTGCTGGTGTGGAGGTAACTGGGCTGGTTGTGTCTGGGCTAGAAGAGGGTTTGAAACGTCCCAACAAGATCGACCCACGCTGGGTCCATCGGCAGTGTGAAAGGCACTGCTCAGACTGAGTAGGGAAAAGCAGAAAAATAAGCATCCAGAGGACAGCGTGACTCAGGCGATTGGCAAAGAGATGGATCACGTTGCTGCCGTGGAATGGATTCCAGTTAGTTATGTACGCTTTTCATAATTATTATTTATGCAGAACCCAAAGGCAGCCCACAGAGCATCCAAAACCACGCAAGCTGATCTATAAATCCCCCATCCCACCCCCCTCGCAGCCCTCGAGATGACAAACATCAGTCACACCACCCAGACTGGTTCATACTCGCTGCGACATGGATTAGTTATTCATGTCCAACTTGCTGCATGTCCACCCTTCGGAAGGAGAATAGGGAAGTGGGTGACTGAGGTCGGAGTTTCGTGTTTAATGTTTTTGCTGGCAGCAGTGGCTCAAGAAGTTCCTCCTCGCCTCTCTGCATTCGGTTCCCTTTTCCTCCTTGTGCCACCCCTTGAGTCATGTAAATACAGGCCCATGGGATCAGCCAGGTCAGTGAACTGGTAACTCTGTGAAAAAAAACAACAAGGAGGGTATTTTTGATGAGAGTTGGTGAACCTCGCTGCTCATGTGAACCAAGAGACCCATGGGTCTTTGCTAAGAGACTGGCAGGAGTCTGAGCAAGCGATGGAGGGTCACCTGGACTGGGGCAATCTGCGATTTCAATACAGGATGGGGGGTGAGGTGGCTGAGAGCAGCCCTGAGGAGAAGGACTTAGGGCACTGATTGATGAGAAGCTCAACACGAGCCAGCAAAGGCTGCATCAAAAGCAGCGCGGCCAGCAGGACGAGGGAGGGGATCCTGCCCCTCTACTCCACTCTCGTGAGACCCCACCTGGAGTCCTGTGCCCAGTTCTGGAATCCCCAACATAAGGAGGAGATGGAGCTGTTGGAACGGGTCCAGAGGGGGGCTACAAAGATGATCTGAGGACTGGAGAACCTCTGCTATGAGACCAGGCTGAGAGAGTTGGGGTTGTTCAGCCTGGAGAAGAGAAGGCTCCAGGCAGACCTTAGAGCAGATGCCAGTACTGAAAGGGGCTCCAGGAAAGCTGAGGAGGGACTTTTCCCAAGGGCCTGGAGTGATAGGATGAGGGAGAAGGGCTTTAAATTGGAAGCTGGAAGATTTAGATTAGGCACCAGGAAGAAATTCTGCATGATGAGGGTGGTGAGGCCCTGGCCCAGGTTGCCCTGGGAAGTTGCCCAGGGAACTGGATGTGCTTTAAAGCCCCTTCCAACCCAAACCTTTCTATGATTCTGCAATTCATGATCTGATTTGCCACCAGAAGCCAACTTGTCTTCGTCAACAAGCTCTCCTCTCTTGTGAGGAAAAGCCAGTGGTGCTGCTTAGTCATCTGAGGCCATTTAAACCACGTTCATGAAATGGGAGGGATTATTTTGCCAAAAGAAGGGTTTTGGGAAATGTTAAAGAATAGCACCAGAATCATCACTTGCTTCATCCTGCACAAGCTAGAAATGTTCTGGGAAGCAGTTTCTCATCACTTGTTAGTTACAAAAGAAGCGAGGCCAACAGGGCAGATGTAATTTATTTTTGGACTCTCTCATTCTCTGTACATGGACCATGGTTTCCACATCCCCTGTAGAACATTTCCATGTTCTGTTTCTGTTATGGAAAAGCAGCCTCTGCTTGCGAAAATCGGCAGCCCCAGTTCATATAGAAACCACAGTTATCACTTGCGTTAGCATAAATTGAGAAGTTAAACCCACAAAGCCCATAGACTTCCCTGGGTCGAGGGAAAGGAGAGGAGTTCTCAACCTTCTGTCCCTCCTTATGATCTCCAGGGACTTGGAAAGGGAAATGTCTACCAAGAGCAGATGTTCCCAGTAAGAACATATCTATACACACACACAGAGATAAACACAGTGGTTTCTAGCAGGGTTGCAGCAAATGCAGGGTTGCCTGCAGGAAGGTCTTTTGAGCTGTTGAGGTGAGATGAGGAAGCATTCATCTTCCAGCGTGAGATGGCAACTGAGAAAGAGCATGAGAATGGTGAACAGATCAGCGCACAGAGCAGCTCCCCCATGGCTGTTTCTCCAGATTGGGACCGAGTTCTCCTCTGCCGTCTCCTTATAAAATGAACTTTTCTCACCTAACACTGTGGGAAAATCAGCTCATGTTACAGAGCTAAGTTGAGTCTGAGTTCCCCCCGTAGAGAACCCAGTTCTTGCCGGCAGCAAGTTGCTTTTGTGTATTATTTTGATTCCACTGACTGAGAAGGAGCTGGAAGAAGAGACATTTCCACGATGAAGGTGTATTAACCCTGATGGATTTCCTGCCTAGGTGCCCCATGGGATGTAAGGGCAAGGAGCTGGGGAGCCAGGGATAGCAACTGGGAGATGAAATGCAGGACTGTTCGATGCAGGTTTGGTGGCCATTCCCGAGCTGGTCTCTCTTCTGCGAAAGGCTGATGCACAGCTGAGAATTACAGAGTGGTTCGGGTTGGAAGGGACATTAAAGCACATGCAGTTCCACCCTCCCTGCTCTGGGCAGGGACACCTCCCACTGGACCAGGCTGCTCCAAGCTGAACCTGGCCTTGAACACCTCCAGGGATGGGGCAGCCACGACTTGTCTAGGCAACCTGGGCCAGGGCATCACCACCCTCATCATGCAGAATTTCTTCTTAGTGCCTAATCTAAACCTTCCCCCTTCCAATTTAAAGCCATTTCCCCTCATCCTGTCACTCCAGGCCCTTGGAAAAAGTCCCTCCCCAGCTTTTCTGGAGCCCCTTTCAGTACTGGAAACTGCTCTAAGGTCTCCCTGGAGCCTTTTCTTCTCCAGGCTGAACAACCCCAACTCTCTCAGCCTGTCCTCACGGCTGAGGTGCTCCAGCCCTTTGAGCATCTTTGTGGCCTCCTCTGGACCCATGCCAACAGATCCATATTCTTCTAATGTGAAGGATTCCAGAACTGAACACAGAACTGCAGGTAGGGTCTCACGAGAGTGGAGTAGAGGGGCAGAATCCCCTCCGTCGCCCTGCTGGCCACAGGTCAGCAGAGCTTTTGGAGATTCCTGTAAAATTCAGTAGGAGTTTCCCAAAGCCAAGTGTTTTCCTGGAAAGATTGTGTGTTCTCGTAAATTCATCACAAAAAGGCAGCAAGCAACCCCCCTGGCAAATCTATGATTCATGTCAGCTGTGGACACAAGGTCCCTTTTGTGTCGGATCACCCGGCACACGTGATGCTGCCGCCTTTGCCCTTCGTGTTGCCTGCAGAAGGACCGTCCGGGTGGCACAGGCAGCCACAGCCTAATCCAGCCCAAATCCTCCTGGTACTGACCTCTCACCACTAACCCAGCAGATTTCATTCTGCTCAGCTCACTCAGTGCTTTTCTTGCTTGAGGGAGAGCTCAAAGCCAGCTGCACAATCTAGGGGGGTTTTTTTGGAGCCCCAGGAGAATGTCATTTCCCAAGTGACCTTGCTCAGCCACCTCAGTGGACCTCAGAGCTGAGTGAGCATGGATAATCTTTGTCACAGCTTAAATTCTCCTCCCACTCCCTCCTGATGAAGGAGGGAACCCCACGGCTCCTGCACGTGTGTCTGTTCCAAGGGGACTGCAGCCACCAGAGAACAGCGTTCACAGGGGAGAATGTTTGAGGTGAGAAGTAGCTCAGGGACTCTGCCAACCTTGCACTTCACATCATATTTGACGTGTTTGTACAGGATACAGAGTCATCCAGGGCAGTTACTAAGTGTGACTGTGGAGAGATGTAAAGAGCTTTAAATAACACCTGGGCAGGCAAGACAAGCACATGTAAAACTCAGTGTCCTTGAAGAGGGGCAAGGGCTCTCTCCACGTGGGTTACTGCCACCTGGGAATGAGATTCTGAAGGTCCCACAGATATCAGGTCTGAGCACGGTGCAGGCAAGGAAGGCAAACAGCCTCCCCTGCATCCCTGAGAGCGGTGATGGGTGTGGAGGAGCTTCTGGATGGAGTAGACATGGGGGACGTGAGGCTGAAGTGATGGGTGATAGAGAAAAAGCCAGTGAGCAAATTCTTATCACTCACAGCACACGTAGGTGATGGTGCCTAGGAACACACTGGGTCTCTAAATCACCAGGATTGGTGCAACCTCAATCCTGGCAGCACTGGGTCTTTCCCACTCCCTTGGCTGAGTGCTGCAAGGCAGCTTTTTATCAGCAGTGGAAAGCATGCACAGAGCAGTGTGCTGTGACTTCAGGCAGCTGCCTGGAGGCTGAGCAGTGGCTGGATGTCCTTGGCACTGTGGAAAGTGGGGCAAAATGGCTTGGAACCATTTGTATCTCTTGGGGGCTCCCACAGCCCAGCACAACTATTTAAAAGCCTCACACAAGTCTGGTTGATTTAAATCAGTTCAGGCTATTTAATCATCACATAAGTCTTACGAGGAGCGGCTGAGGGAACTGGGGCTGTTTAGCCTGGAGAAGAGGGGGCTGAGGGGAGACCTCATTGCTCTCTACAACTACCTGAAAGGAGGTTGCAGAGAGGTGGATGTTGGTCTCTTCAACCAAGTGATAGGTGATAGGACAAGAGGGAACGGCCTTAAGCTGCGTCAGGGGAAGTTTAGATTGGACATAAGGAAAATTTCTTCACAAAGGGTTCTCAGGCCCTGGCAGAGGCTGCCGAGGGAGATGGTGGAGTTGCCAACTCTGGAGGGGTTTAAAAGGTGGGTAGATGAGTTGCTTTGGGATATGATTTAGTAGTGGACAGGTTTGGTTGGACTCAGTGATCTTAAACGTCTTTTCCAACCTAATGATTCTATGATCCTATAAGCAGACAAAACATAAAGATTGATTTATAAACTTAATGTTGATTTGAGTAACTTGGTGTGTGGAGCTGGTTATGCCATGGAAAGCTTTTAATGGAGATGAAGACCTAGGGAGCAAGACTTCCAGCACAAGGGCGCTCAAGCTTTGCTTTGAGTACCAGTTTAGGAGGCAGGCAAGAAGAGCCTGTAGGAAACTCCTGCAGTCTGGCACTCTCCTTCCTTCACACATTTTTACTGAGTGCAAATCCTCCTCTAGGAAATTTTGCATTAGCCCTGGTGCTAAATTCCTCTGGAAGAGAGTGTTTTTACTGCAGATCATTGCTGGAGAGATTAACACCTCTTCTTGGGGCTTGACTTGTAAAGCAGCGCAGAGGTCCCAGGCCAGCTCGCATCCCTCCCATCTCACAGGCCTCCAGGTCCTTCCTAGAGACTGAGCAGTTCTTCCTCTGTTCCTTGGCAGCTTCTCAGATCCTCTCCTGTGATGGCTTTCTGGTCCTGTTTGCCACCGCAGTTAGGCTCAGGCTGGATAGGAGGGAGAAGGGAGGATCAGTCCCACTTCCCGAGCTCAAATCACCCCCAGCCACAGTGCAAACACACCAGCTTGAACCGATCTAAGAGCATCCCAAACAGAGGCCTCACTCCTGTCCTTTCTCTTGCAGCTCGAAGGCCACCAGTCCTTGTTCCCCACTCTGTCTTAGCCCTCACGCTGGCCGATTCAGTGCTGACTTAGCAGAAGCTCGTTCCCATTTCTCACTCAGTTGTTTTTGAGCCAGATTAGTCACTCAGATGTGAGGAGGCTTTGCAACACCAGCGCTGACGTGAGAGAGAGCAACCGAGGGGATGGTCCCAGGCAGCCCGTGGGTGAAGGGTAGATGGATGCGATTGCTGCATCAGATTCCCAGGTCACACGGAATCAGAGGAGAACCAGAAACGGTCATATGGGGCTACAGTGATAACTGCAGGGAAAGGCCTGGGACTGAAGGAATGGGACAAAGAGGTCAGCAGGTCGCTGGGACGATCCCAACAGCAGCTGGGGAATGACCACTATGGCTGGGAGGCACCATGGGAGCTCTGGGGATGCATCAGGCCTTGCTTGTGGCTCAGTTCACCCTGAGCTCTGCTCCATCACTGCGAGACACTTGCTGGTTGAATAGCAGCAGGATGGTGGGATGCCCGGGGCCATGCTTGGAGGATAAGCTTGGTTAGAAGCAGCACAGGTTGGGATGTGTAGCCACCGCATTCCCACTCTTAGCACAGTTCTTTCCATTTCACCTCTGGGAACCTCCTCTTGAAGCCCCGAAGTGTCTACAAAGCAAGTTGTTACTGAAAATGAGCCAGGGCACAGCCCTCAAAGTTCTACGTGGTGCCCTGTCTAGGGGTAGTGCTGTAATAAATGCAACCTTTCCAGCAGCAACAAGAGGGTAATTAAGAAACCCTTAATTCCTAAGGGTCCGTACAAACACAACACTAATCTCTGGCCAGAAACCTGGAAAAATCTAGTCAAAGTAGCCTGGGTGCTTAAGGGATTGTCATGCCCTGCAAGCCTTTCCCCACCATTCAGCCTCTGCTCTCCTTCCCCCACAGCCATGCCCCAGCCATCCTTCCCCTGCTTCCCTTTCCAGCCATCCTTCCCCACTTTGAACAGAGAAACTTAACAAAACACTGCTTCCCTGAAAGGAAGAGAGGCCCAGGAAACAGGAAAGCAGATAATGTAATAATAAACAACCACCCCATCCAAAGTACACAGAGAAATGTTCTTACTTTCTGCTTTTCCAGGGCCCCCTAGGAAAGCCTCCAGCCCCCAGTCTTCCCCTGCGTTCACTTCACTGCTCTCAAGCCCCAGGCTCGCATTTCTCCCAGGCACCAGATATCAGAGAATGGTTTGAGTTGGAAGGGACCTCAAAGCCCACCCAGTGCCACCCCTGCCACGGGCAGGGACACCTCCCACTGGACCAGGCTGCTCCAAGCCCTATCCAGCCTGGCCTTGAACACCCTCAGGGATGGGGCAGCCACAGCTTCTCTGGACAACCTGTTCTAGGGCCTCCCCACCTTCAGCGTGAAGAATTTCTTCCTCATGTCTAATCTAACTCTTCCCTCTTCCAATTTAAAGCCATTCCCCCACATCCTGTCACTCCATGCCCTTGTAAAATGTCCCTCCCCAGCTTTTCTGGAGTCCCTTCAGGTACTGGAGGGCTGCACTAAGGTCTCCATGGAACCTTCTCTTCTCCAGTCTGAACAACCCTGACTCTATCCTCCCATCCATCCATCTGTCCATTAAACCACCTCCATTAGCCACTACTCATCATTAGTTCTTCAGTGACGCCCCTGGAACCGAATGTTGTTCTCTCTCAGAAGATGGCTTCCCAAATAAAGTGAAGTAAAGTCAAAATCCAAGGGCAGCCCATTTCTCCTGCACAGTTTCTGATAGCAGTTGTGTTGAGCTCAGGTCTCAAGATCATAGAGAGAGGAATTTGACTCAGGAACAGGAATGGTTGTGGACCTCCCGTTTCCATTGCCAGGTCGACATTGCACTCAAGCAGGAGAGACAGAGGAGGAACTGATGAGCAGGAGCATGGGAAGTGCACTTCTGGCCATATTGCCTGATGAGTGATGTGGTGCCAAGCAAGGGATGAGCTGTTCCCCTGCTCATTATTGTTCCCAGATGAGTGGAGGAATTTTACAATTGCTGTGTTTAGATAATTAAATGCTGATTGCAAAAGAAGTATTCTTTGTCTCTTCTGCTCCTGTCCTCTCCCCCAGGGCTTTGTTCCTAGAGGTGACGTACAGCATCCCGGACGTGACTGTGGATCCCACCCCCACAACGCCCTGCTCTGTCTGGGGTTATTGTGCGATGCCCAGAACAATATGTTGTGGTTAGGGCTGCCTGGGAGAGCTCCAGGAGGCTTCTCACTCCCCTTCTTGCTTCTGCTGGGGCGGGGAGGCAGCTTTTGGCCATCTGGTAGCTGTGGGTTTGGTGATGGTCTCACAGCAAGCGAGAAGCAGTGGTCACCAATGCTGTTCCTAGACAGGGAGGCCAGTGTTCAGCATCAACTCAGCCACAGATATGCTGTGTGACTTGGCCGTGGGATGCCCTCAAGCGCTGTAGGATCACAGGACTGTGCATGTGGGAAGGGACCACAGGAGGTCGGCATCCCCACCTCCTGCAAAAGCTGGGCCAGCTCTGGGGTCAGACTGGGTTGCACAGGGCTTTGCCCAGTAGGGTCTTGGAGACCTCTGAGGCTGCAGACAGCACAGCCTCTCTGGGCATCCTGTATCAGTGCTGGACTGTCCTCACAGAGGGAACGGTTTTCTTCATATCCTGTCTGAACCTCTCGTTTCACCTTATGCCTGGTGTCCCTTGTCCTTCCCCTATGCACCCCTGCGTAGAGCTTTCCATCGTCTTCATATCCTACTTGCAGGTATTGGAAGCCACCATCAGATCCCCACCAAAAGCTCTCATTTTATCCAGCCCTGCACCCTCAACCTCTGTTCCCAGGCCATGTGCTGCAGTGCCCTGAGCATCCTGGTGGCCCTTCACTGGACTTGCTGCTGTGTCTCCCTGTTTCTCTTGTACTGGGGGCTGAAAACTGGATACAAATCCAGATGAGGTGTCAGCAGGGCTGGAAGATCCCTCCCCTTGACCTGCTGGCAACACTGCATAATGCAGCCCAGAGGGCTGCTGACCCCTGCAGCTGCACATTGCTGGTTCATGGTCAACGTGGTGTCCACCAAGGTCGTTTTCTGCAGAGCTGTTCCCTGCCAGTCAGCCCCAGCCTGTGTTGTAGCATGGGGTTTATTCTTTCCCAGGTGCTGGACTTGACATTCCTTGATCAAGTTCATACACATCCTTGAAGTATCAAGTCAAGGAGAGTGACCAGCCAGCAGGTACCTTCTGGATTTGCCCTAGTCACATGCATTTTTGCTTTGAAATAGCTTGGAAGGGATGTATGTGCATCTTCGGGGAGAGAAGTTGGCGGGGGGGAGGTGAGTCTAGAACGTCTGGTTTCATTTCTCTGTTTATTTGGGGTGTTGTGTCGGCTGGAAGCTCAGGCAGTGGTGCAACATGGGCCGATTAAATAGCCAAGAACAGGAGAACCATGTCTCAGAAGAAAACCTTCTGCACCATCCAGTGCCAAGGGGAGGACTTGTGGGACCACTGAGGGAGCTCACATAGAACTTTTCCTTCCAGTGCTTTGCTGCAAAACCCTCAGGTGGATTTAGGGTCTTCTGTGTCCTCCGGTACTGCCGGGAGGGAAAGGAGACTGTCTTTTCAGGCTCTGGGAGTCCAGGGGGCTGCCTGAAGTGAGATATCCCTCAATACGCGTCTTGTTTGTGCAGCCAGTTTGAGAAGGCAGCGGGGCACGTGCTTGCGTGTGGCAAGGAGCTGGGTGTTGGGTGGTCTGAACTTCTCTGTCCTTCTTTGCTGCTTTCTTCCTCTTGTTAGGCAGATCACCCCGGGCTGAGGAGACCCTCAGAGCTCGCTTGGTGTGCGGTACGTTTGGCCCAGGATCTGTTCATCATCATCTTTCTGTGTGTGAGTCCCTTGGCCAACAAGTGGGTTGGGAGATGGTCATTGTGTTCGGTAAAGGGAAGGCAGAATAATGTTCTTCTTCACTAATTAACCAAGGAGCGACAGTATCGTTAAAGGCCGTATGAAGTGGGACATACAGAAGATGCTATTTCTTTTCTGTGGGGGAAGACAAAGACCCCCTTGGCTCCTTTGACAAGACACTCCCATTCTTCTCCAGTTTACCACAGCCACAGTGCAGGGTCTCACCCTCACCATAGAAAGGTCTCTCCCCTAGACCAGAGCATTTATTCCCAGGCTTCCCTGCCACAGGGCTACTCATTCTTCTCCCGCAGACAGAATGGAGCCTGTCACAAGAGCAGATGCAGAGCAGGCAGAGCTCCCCATGAGATCCTTCACCACCAGAGATGTTAAACAGATGGGGGAAATCTGCTGGGAAATGCATTGATGTAAGAAGTAGGTGAGAAGCCTGAGCATTGTCCTCAGGGAGCTGGAAATGCTCTGAGAAATCTGGATGCAGAAACCAATGCACAATGGCTCTTTGATTCCCCCAGCCGGGAGCTGCTAATGGACCGTTTCCTCTCCCAGCTGTCCTGAGGGGTCAGAGAAGCCTTGCCCTCACATTATCTCTCACCCTGACTTCTCTCTGGGATTTCCTCTGCTTCAGCAAGCTGCTGGGCTCCAGTCATCCCAGGCTAGTGTCCCTCGGAGCATCCCTCTGTCACGGGAGCTGCTGTGGCCCGTGATCTTCAGAGGATAACTCAGCTGCAACACGTGTGTGTGGCGCATGGCCCCTTGGAGGAGCCTCAGCCTTCTAGACATGAGGAAGAAATTCTTCACGCTGAGGGTGGGGAGGCCCTGGCCCAGGTTGCCCAGAGCAGGGGTGGCTGCCCCATCCCTGGAGGGGTTCAAGGCCAGGTTGGATGGCGCTTGGAGCACTGATCCAGTGGCAGGGGAGTGGAACTGGATGGGCCTTAATGTCCTTTCTAACCCAAACTGTTCTATGATTCTGATTCCCATCTGGAGGGAGAGGTGGACCTCCAGATGGGAATCAGTCTGACCTCAGTCTGACCTGACAGCCCTCCTTGGAGAGGTTTTCACAGCAAGGCTGTACCACCCTTCTGCGTCAATCCTTCTTGGAAGAACACAGCCGTCCATGCAATTGCCGTCCATGCCATTATTTGTGGGTTTTGTACACTGTAAATCTCTTTTTCCCTTGGAAAATTAAACAGGGAGTGGGACCCCCATAGCAGCCTTCTCTCTCCTGGCTGCCAGGAGTGGGGAGCCTCAGGCCACAGCACAGAGCACACGTGGGCCAGGAACACGCCCAAGAAATTCATCCCTGCAGCATGTGGGCGCTGAGCTGCTCTTTAGTATTAAATTTTAATTACCGGGGCTGAATTTTAATAGAGCAACTGTAATTCCACTTTATATCCCAGCCCCACGGCCAAATCGCTAGCATCAAAGAGGCTTTAATGATGAGATTAGAGGGGTTTTGGCTAATGCAACAAAAGTTATGATTGGATTTGGAAATAGAGGAAACAATTTGCCCCCGGGGAAGGGGAGGCAGAGGGGGTGCAAAGCTGCCAGGAGGGTCTGACAGCCAGACATATATTCCTGTTTATAATACTCAATAGTGAGCAACACTACATAGCCCTTTCTTTATTCATTTCTCTCCCTAGCACTTCTCAGCATGCAATAACTTGGATTTATAAATGAAACATGCTCCTTGTTTTAATATATCATCTCCTTCTTCTTCCACGATCCTATAATAGGGTTTTTAATTGCCTGTCATAGAATCGTGCATCTTCCTCGCAGCCTGGGAGTGTGAGTGTAACCATGAGTTCATTGGCCCATGTCAGGACTAAATGGTGCAGCTAAATCTTCACATTAACGAGAGCATGAAACACAAGTGGGAACATGGAACAGTCGTCATTAAGAATTGATTTCTGTGACAAAATAAATGAGGAAAATCAGGCCAAAAATACAAACAGATTTATTTTTCTTTCCTTTTCCCCCCAACCAAAGGGAAAGGCATCGCACGGTGTTTTAATTATTGCCGGGTTTATTTGCAACTGATGCGTCTCCAACAGCATGAACCCAGATGAGGGCTGAGGCACAGGGCTAGCAGATCTGCTCCAAGGGTGGTCACTCATGAGTCGGTGCTTAAATTGGACCATCCAGCTCCAGACCCCTGTCCTGCTTCATTTGCTGCAAGAGATGTGGCTGGTTTTCCCTGCTTTTGTACTCAGCTGTGCAAAAATCCGTGCCACTGGTTGAGTCAGCTCTGCTGCGGTGTCCCTGCCGGAGCCTGGGAACGCCAGGCAGGAGAGAGCCCTGAGGAGGGAGATGGAGAACGCTGTCCCGCTCAGGTCTCTGTGCCCCAGAGCAGGTGTGCTGGGAGAAAAGAGAGAGAAAAAGGGAATTTCATGGCTGATAGGAATGGAGAAGCTGCCCTGTTGCAATTTAATGTGTTTTCCTCTTGCAACGCTCAAATATCTGCTCTTTGTAACCGCTGGCTGCGTCCTGGAGCTTTTATCACAGCTTCTCCTTCCTGGCAAAACAAAGTTAAATCCTTCGACCTTTCTATTTTTTCTTATCTTAATCTTTTTTAATTAATTAACATCTTGTTCAAAGTTTACCCTAAACAGGAGTTTCGGTCTAACGGAGACCTTATCAGCATGGAGGAAAGTCGAATAATTACCTCCTCTGGCTGACACACCACAGTGTTGGTGTTCCATCCTGGAAGGAGATTCGCTGCTTCTTCTGGTGTTTTCCCAACAGCTCATCATCCCCATCATCTGTGTTTTGCTCTACCTCCTCTCTTTCTGCTGTACCATCACCTGGCAAGAGCCCCCCAGTGGGCACCATGCATTTGACATCACTCCTCAAAGAGCTGCAGTTTGGGCTCTTAGATGTTGGGTTTCATCTTGTTCGGTTCGAGCTTTGTCTCCATTTTTTGAGGGAATTTTGAATTCTCACCTGGTCCTCCCAGGTGCTTGTGGTCTGGCATGACCTGTGTATTTTAGAAGTGTGTTCCCTGGACCATTGTTCAATTACTAAATTGAACATATTGAATAGAAGCACCTTTATGCCTGATCCAGGAGGATGCTGCTCAAAATCTCCTTGTCTGGCTGAAAACCACCAGTGGTGACTCCAAGCATCTTTTATTCTGTTGTTCCTAAATTCACTTTCCCAGGTTTCTTTGATTTAAGAGAATTTGTGAAATGTCAGATGGGACTATTTCAAGAGCTTTACCTAAATCGAGGCACATTTCAGCTGCCCAAGAGGGAACCTGAGCTGAACGTTGCTCTGATTTGGGCAATTTATTTCTGACAAATTCACCTTTTGTTCTTATTCCCATATCCTCCTCTGGCTTTGGATCAACTGTTCGTTTAATAATTTGTTCTGAGAGTTTTCCAGGGCTCTAAGTCAGGCTCTTGGCGTATGATTCCCAGTTTTTAAAGAGAGATATTGTGCCTGCTGGTTCTTGCCCTTCAGGACCTCTCCAAGCCTGGGGTGGCTGGGTAGAGCATCACAATTTCTTCCTGCACCTCTGCTGACTCCATCTCCTCTGTCCCACCTAAACCACCTCCAGCTAGTTTCTGTCTGCTCCTCTCCTTGGTTTGGTTAACAGGTAATTAAAGTGAATCAGCTGCCAGCAAGGAACCTTTTATTGTCAGTGTTGGGCTGGCCTTTTGAGTCATCCCTTGATTACCCTTTTTCCTCTTTCTTTTCCTTCTGAAGTATTTATAGATCCTCCTGAAACTCATTCATCCCTTCCCATATGGTTTCACAATGGGGGGGGGTTTGGCTGCAAATGGGTAATGAGCTCCCACGGTTCCCACCTCCCTCTGCTCTGTGTTCCTGCCCTGGGTTTGTAGCAGGACCTTTTCTGTTGGGGTTCGTGGTTGTGTTTTCTGCCTTCCTCTTGGCAGGATAAACCACCCGGTGCCTTTCGGGCTCTCCTCTGCTGCACTGGTGGTCCTGCTCCCCCAGAACCTACCCACAGCTTCCCCTTGTGTGTCAGAATCAGTGTTTGGGCTCCAGTGTCCCTCTGCCTCTTGCATCTCCCTGTTTGTGGGAAAAATGAATTCTGCTGTTTTGTGGTCACTCTCCCCAAAACCACCCTCCCCATCAGTTCCCAGGTGGCTCCTCATGGTCACAGTCCAACCTAAGTAGCTGGTACACCATCTGAGCTGAAACTTGATCCTCAGGATCCCAGGAGCCTGGTGGACTGTGTCCTTGCTTAGTATTTCCCGTTGTGGTTAATTAAAATAATGTCCTTCACTTTGGCAGGTTGAAGGGTTCTCAGGCCCAGGCAGTGACTGCCCAGAGAGGTGGTGGAGTCCCCATCCCTGGAGAGTTTAAAAGACGGGCAGATGAGATGCTCAGGGATCTGGTTTGGTAGTGGACAGGGACGGTTGGACTTGATGATCTCAAAGGTCTTTTCCAACCAAACAATTCTCTGATTCTATGGTCTCATCTTCTAGGTGTGCAGCAGCACTCACGTCTCCCACTGGGCTCCAGTCATCCCAGGCTAGTGTCCCTCAGGCCATCCCTCTGTCACCAGAACTGCTGTGGCCCATGACCTTCAGAGGATAACTCTGCTGCAACACATGGCCCCTTGGAGGAGCCTCAGCCTTCTAGACATGAAGAAATTCTTCCTGCTGAGGGTGGGGAGGCCCTGGCCCAGGTTGCCCAGGGAAGCTGTGGCTGCCCCATCCCTGGAGGGGTTCAAGGCCAGGTTGGATGGGGCTTGGAGCCCCTGGTCCAGTGGGAGGTGTCCCTGCCCATGGCAGAAATTGGGGTCTGAGATTGGCCCAAAACAATTCACAAAAATATAATTAACCATAAGAAGCGTCTGCAAGTATTGCTGTTTGAAGCAAGAGATCCGAGCATCCTTTCTCTGGGTTTACTCTGCAGTACAAGAGTTTATTTACTCTACTTTGCAAAATAGAGCCCTTCCTCCCTCCCCGTGTTATGTTGAACAAGCAATGCTACGTCTCTCCCACCACCGCAGTTTTAGGAAAAACTGGGTCATGCACATTATCCTGCAGAAGGAAACAAAAGGCCATTCTGCCCCTGTTGGATCCCATCTTTCTGCATGCTGCAGCACGTTATGGTAATTCTCACTTGTCTCCATCATATAATTAATAGCTAATAATTTGGCAGTTGAATTTTTACATGCAGATCTGGGGAGAGATTCACGTCACGGTGGACAAGGCAGTGAAATATGACTTACAGAGAAAACAGCTTGCAGATTTTCTGAGGCATCACATTCCCATCTCCACTTTGCCTTCTGGCTTTCTATGAACTCTCCATTTTTTGGAGGGTGTTGTTGAAAACTAATTCTTTCCTTTGCTTGTATTCTGCTCCATTTTTACAAAATTACGAGCATGTCTGCATGCAAAACTTGGATGGTCGATGGATTTATTAGAACTATAGCACTGACATCTGTTCTGTACTCACAAAGGGACAATTTCAGGAAGGCAGTAAATTGTGGAGACGTGGGAATATGCTCACATATGCTTGCTTGTAGGTTGTACGTGTTGATTTTATAGATGCTTGTGTACTGAGTGGAGAAACTCAGCTCTGGTTTGGAGAACAGGCTGAAATCAGCAGAAGCGAAAACTAGTGTAAATCAAGTGATTTCTGGCATGTTTTAATGTTTCTTTGTGCTCCTCTGTACATTTAACCAAGCATTGTTGAATTTGAGGGTTGTCCTATGCAGGGACAGGGGTTGGACTTGATGATCCTGAGGATGATCCTGAGGGCAGGCTGAGAGAGTTGGGGGTTTTCAGCTTGGAGAAGAGAAAGCTCCGGGGAGACTTTTGAGTGGCCTACCAGTACCTGAAGGAGCTCCAGGAAAGCTGGGGAGGGACTTTTTTCCAAGGGCATGGAGTGATAGGACGAGGGGGAATGGCTTTAAAATGGAAGAGGAAGATTTAGATTAGACATTAGGAAGAAATTCTTCCTGCTGAGGGTGGGGAGGCCCTGGCCCAGGTTGCCCAGGGAAGCTGTGGCTGCCCCATCCCTGGAGGTGTTCAAGGCCAGGTTGGATGGGGCTTGGAGCCCCTGGTCCAGTGGGAGGTGTCCCTGCCCATGGCAGGGGTGGGACTGGATGGGCTTTGAGGTCCCTTCCAACCCAAACCATTCTAGGATTCTCTCTTACATAGGCACTCGATGGCTCATTGCAGTGAGAACAATCTCAGGCCAAGGAATGAAAATAAAAGCAAAAAATAACTTGCAAAATATGTTTCCTTGGCCGAGAACAGAAGTGTTCCTGGTTTACTGAGGTCAGGATGTGACACAAATGCTCCCTTCCAAGCAACAAGCAAAGAAGGTGATGAAGCAAAAATCCGCACCATTATCACCCTAGGATTATCGGGCCTAATCCTGCGGGTTGAGACGAGGACTCTGGGCATAAACACTGTCTTCTAAGCGAGTCTGTCCCTGCATGCTGCCACGTTTTGCTGGCAAATCTGGAGTAACATATGCTCTAGGAAAGCAATGCTACAGATCCCCTTGCAGCTTCCCCCGGCACACACGCAATGCCACATCACTACACATCACAGAAACACCAAATATCTGCTGTGCCTCTTCATTTGTGCATTTGTTTGTCAAATAATAGCCAGCTAAAGCTGTGGGTCTGCACTTTCCCATCACAGCATCTCCTAGGACTGCAGTGCCTCTACACAGGTACGCATTAATCCCTTTCCAGAATCACAGAATCACTAGGTTGGAAAAGACCTCCAGGATCATCGAGTTCAACCATTCCTATCAAACACTAAACCGGATCCCTGAGCACCTCATCCACCCGTCCTTTAAACATCTCCAGGGATGGTGACTCAACCCCCTCCCTGGGCAGCCTGTTCCAGTGCCCAATGACTCTTTCGGTGAAAAATTTCTTTCTGACGTCCAGCCTGAACCTCCCCTGGTTGAGCTTGAGGCCACAAACCCCACACCAACTATCTCAAAGAAGGCTCTATATGTATTATTTCTCCTCATTGACATGGAGTGTGATTTAAGGCACTGGCAGGACCTGTAAAGTATGTAAGAGCATCAGCATCCGAGCTGAGATTGCCCTACAGCATCCCATCCGAAGGGCTGCAACAAGCCCAAGCCCTGGCACACACCCCTGTAGCCTTGTGTGCGGAGAAGGTTTCTTCCTCATGACTTGGAAAGCAGGGACAGCACTGAGGGCAGTGGCTACAGCCTTCCTGCTCCTGGAGGACCCCACCAGGCACAAGCAGCATCCCTGCCACTCCTTTTTACGCACGGGACTGGGGGATGTGGTCCCTCGGCGATGCAGGTGGGAATCGCCGGGAGGAGCAGGAGGTGCATGGAGCAGCAGGAATGGCTGGCTGCTGCACTCCCTGCCCTGGTGAGGAGAGGACACTTTGGTTCTGCTCCTGCTGATTAAAAATATCTTATAGCAGGGTCATGCTGGCACTGAAATAAGCATTTTGCCACTATAACTCATGGGCTTCTTAAGCTTACGCAAATGACTTGACATACCCTGTTCCCAATCCACTCTCCGCCCCTCTACTTCTTTGCTGATTTTGCTCCTTCTGTAGCTGCTCTGCTTCATATGCAAAGAAAGAAAAATGTGAGTAGAAGAGAGGGAGGGTGAGGCATACGCACATTTCATTTTTATGAGACTTGCACTGTGTTCCATCTGTCTTTCATTTAATTCACCGGTGACATTTGCGTAGTCCCCAAAATGCCACCTGGGAAAGAAAATACATTAAGAAACAGCTTGGCATAAAGCATGAGGCATCCTTCAACGGGGCTGACTGTGAGCGTGCAAGGCAGCCTGCAGGCACCCGCAGACCCCGTGCCGAGCCATTGCCAGGAGCCGTGGGGCTACGGTGCCTTGGTGCACCAGCTCTGCTCTGTAGATCAAAGCAGCTCCTGCTCTACAGTTTTGTCTTCTGTGAGCTGGCTGCCAGTTGTGAGCAAAGCTGAGGCCTGGGACGTAGAAAATATTCGTGCATTGAGGTGGTTCCCTGCCCCCCAGCTCTGCTTGTGCTGTGTGCTGTTCCTCCAGGGCTTTAATGACTTGTGATTTCTAGGAACTGCAGGCAGACACATGAGAGACAACCATCATCATCATCATCATCATCATCATCATCATCATCACAGAATTATAGAATGGTTTGAGTTGGAAGGGACTTTAATGCCCACCCAGTCCCACCCCTGCCATGGGCAGGGACACCTCCCACTGGATCAGGGGCTCCAAGCCCCATCCAACCTGGCCTTGAACCCCTCCAGGGATGGGGCAGCCACAGCTTCCCTGGGCAACCTGGGCCAGGGCCTCCCCACCCTCAGTGTGGAGAATTTCTTCCTAATGTCTGGTCTAAATCTTTGCCCTTCCATTTTAAAGCCATTCCCCCTCTTCCTATCACTCCATGCCCTTGGAAAAAGTCCCTCCCCAACTTTCTTTTACACCCCTTTCAGGTACTGGAAGGCTGTTGCTGCTGCTGCTGCTCCTGATGATGATGGTGAAGGTTGCTAGTACAGATAGCTCCTGGTTCTGGGAAGCTCCTTGGGCCAAGCACGCCAAGGCAACAGAAACCTGGACAGGAAGGTGAATGAATTTAACCTTCAGACATAGAGACTTTGGGGCTAATATCACACATCTTTCCCCAAGGAACTGCTGTTTATAGCCTTAAACTTGGTGACTGATGGCTTCTGCTAGGAATAGAACACAAGGGTGGGGAGGCCCTGGCCCAGGTTGCCCAGGGAAGCTGTGGCTGCCCGATCCCTGGAGGTGTTCAGGGCCGGGTTGGATGGGGCTTGGAGCCCCTGATCCATTGGGAGGTGTCCCTGCCCATGGCAGGGGGTGGAACTGGATGATGTTTAAGGTCCCTTCCAACCCAAACCATTCTATAATTCTATGATCTCTTCAATTGTAGCTGATAAGTTTGGTACAGACAGACAGGACCTCTTGCGTGTGCCCTTCCGAGGGGGAATGTGGTGGGATGCTCCAGAAGTACACGTCTGACCTGAGCACAGCCCTGGAGCGCAACGGCTCTGGGCTCAAGTCCAGCGTTGGAGCTGACCTGTTTCATGTTCTTGGGTAAATCCCTGCCACGGGGATAATCGAGCCCGATGCCAGTCTCTGAGGGGAGCACGGAGGCTTCATTAGCTGAAGTTTAGGAAAGGCTTTGAGCAGGAAAAGTGTATTCAGCGTTAAAAATGAGTGAGCATCAGTAATGTCAAAAATGTGTGGGATAAAGAGGGAGAGAAAGACAATATTGGAAGACAAACTGCTCCCTGAGCCAAGAGCTGGCCCAGGCAGAGCAAAAGCTTTGCTGCTGCCCAGGTGGAGGGCATGGCTGCAGTGCTGGTGATGGAACCGTGTCCTCTGGGGACCAGCGGCCCAGCTGGCTTGTCCCACCTTGCCGTGTCACACAGAGCAGTGGAAGTCTCTCAGCATTCTTCTAGGGTGTGGCAAGAAGATGTGCCAGCACCACTGTCCTTCCATCACCTCTTCATCTCAGTCCTTGGACTGCTGGGCTAAAGACACCTACCTTCCCGAGAAATGGGTGGTTCTGCAAACATCTCAGTTCCCTCTCCAGCACTGCCCAGTCTTGCATCTCCAGGCCTTCCCTTCTTGCAGGCTTTCCTCACCTGCAGGGTTCTGGTCCTGAGGCTGAGCTTCTTCAGTGTTCAGGAGGACACTGTCATATAACAGCAATGGGTCAGGTTCACAAAGGGTAATGGAGATGGTGGAGGAGGAGTCGTGTGACTTCTGTTCACCACTATCATGGATCTGAGCTTGGTCTTGGATCTGTAACAGCCCCAAGGGACAGAGTGAATGTGGAGGAGGCTTTTGTCAGGTTATCTGGGGTGTTTACTCTATGACTCATACTGGAGGACTCACTCACACTCCATGGAGCTGGATTTCCCTCAGGGATAACTGGCACTTTGTCAACTGTTTTGTGATGACTGTGTCCTTGCACCTAGGAACTTCTGATGGACATGAGCAAAGTATGGGATACGTGAAGGACAGGGAGGTGATTCAGGACAGCCAACATGGCTTCACCAAGGGCAAGCCTTGCCTGAACAACCTAGTGGACCTGGATGGACTGACTACAACGGTAGTCAAAGGAAGAGCTATGAATGTCATCTATCTGGACTGCTGTCCTACTGCATTGCTCTCAGCAGCTTCCTTTACTTCTGTTGAAGAAAAAATGGGCTCCTCGTGAGATCTTCCCATGCAGGGGCTGCTATAGGGCAGTAGCCCATGTGTCAGAGGAAGGGAATGACCTGTGCAACACTTAGTTGCCCTGAAAGGGTGCAGATAGCTCCAGGCAAAATTAAATACTCGGTTTCCTTCTTGGGAAACTGGATGGAGAGCTGCTAATTTGAGTAGTGTTCAACTCTGCCACTAGTTTGAGGGCAAAAATAAACATCATTGCTGGTAAAAGCTGGGGATTGCAGAAAGATCGGTGGGATGAGTGACTGCAGTGACCGAGCAGTTGTACTGTGGCCTGTTTCTCTTCCACCAATGTAGGATGGACATCACTCCATGCAGTGGGATAAACTGGAGAATGAGGAACACCGGCAGCGCCTGTAGGAGGGGGACTCAATATATCTAGAAAAGGATTTGAAGGATTTAGAGGGATCATCTGTGCCAGCTCGCAGTGCGATGCTGCAGCAAAAAGGACTGAGGCCGAAGAACAGATGGGAAATCTGTGGTTTAGTCAAACACAAGCTGTTGAACCTAACAGGAGGAGCTGGTGACATGTTATAATTCCATGTCAAACAGGAATTCAATCTGGATGTTCCAACAGAATGTGAGGGTATGATTTGCCAAGGGTCATACACGATGTTTATCACAAAGAAGAAACTTGAACACACATCTTTGAAGCCCCATGGCCAATGTCCATCCTCAGAATCTCTCTGCCTTATATGAGAAATATCAAACAGTTTTCATTCCTTTTCCCTTTCTTTTGATAAGGAGCTGGGAAAGCTGTGTAACCCTGCACCCAGTGCTGTCAGCAGGAAAGCTGCTTTTGAGCAGAAATTGTAATTACAGCACAACCTTATTGACCTCCTGCTACTTGTGCTCAATCCCACCTGTATCCCAGCTGATCCCGTTGCTCTGGGCACCCACTGTGATGTGAAACATGGGTCCAAGGACTTGCTCCGAAGGTTCTCCTGGTCCCTGTGGTCACTGTCCTGGGTCTCATATACTTTGCTCCACCTCACTGCTCTACCATAATGTTTGGCTACCCGTTCAAAGGAGCTCAGAAGTAGGATTTGATTTGGAAAAACATCCAAAAGGGTGAATGCTTCTGGCATGCTGCCAGCACTTGTTAACTTGATGTCAGACCGACTGCTCCAGAGACGTGGGAAGTGACATGCGGTTCATCTGGGAAGCTTGGCAGCATTTTCACTGCAAGCAGTTCAGCTGTGCTTCTCGGGGAGAGAGTAGGAAGTGTCCTCATATCCCTGGAGGCACGAGGCACAGGCTACTTTTAGCACGTGTGCCTGAGAGACGTACCTTCACCTGCGTACTGAGTCGAGGGAACATCTTCCTTCTCACAGAACCGTGTCTCAAGGGAGATATGGTGGTAATACACAAGACACCAAAGAGGCTTTTTGCTAGAGCACTGGGAGGAAAAGGGTTACAAGGTCCTTTCTCATCTGAGCCTTTGGGAAATCTGCTGGAGTTGCAGAGAAAGCCTCTGTGTCCTTGATGGCCAAGAGCTGAGCTGCCTTCGAGGGACAGGAGGGATTCAGAGAATTGTAGAACGGTTTGGGTTGGAAAAGACCTTTAAAGGTCATCTAATCCAGTCCCCTTGCAGTAAGCAGGGGCAGATTGCCCGTCCGACCTGACCTTGAATGTTTCCAGGGATGGTGCTTCTACCACCTCTCTGGGTAACCTGGTTCAGTGTTTCACCACCCTCATTGTAAAAATGTCTTCTCTATATCTCGTCTAAATCTACTCTCTTTTAGTTTAAAACCATTACTCCTTATGTTACTGCACCAGGCTCTGCTAAAAACTTTGTTCCCATCTTTCTTACAAGCCCCCTTTGAGTACTGGAACACCTTAGTAAGGTCTCCTCAGAGGCTTTTCAGGTACTTGTAAAAGTTGTAAATGGTAGAACCCATTGCACAGCAGAGTAAAACAGGCATTAATACAAACACAGAATCATAGAATCACTAGGTTGGAAGAGACCTCTTAGATCATTGAGTCCAACCATTCACATCTGCCACTAAACCATGTCCCTGGGCACCTTGTCTACCTGTCTTTTAAACACCTCCAGGAATAAGGACTCCACCACTTCCCTGGGCAGCCTCTGCCAGTGCCACATGACCCCTTCTATGAAAAATTTCTTCCTGACATCCAGTCTGAACCTCCTCTGGCACAGCTTGAGGCCATTCTTCCGTGTCCTATCACTTGTCAAACACTCCCCTCAGCTGTCTCTCATATGGCAGATTCATAAATGCAAGCAGTCAGACATAGGGAAAATAAATAGAAAAGTGAAACTAGTGGGAGGAAAGGAAACTTTTCTTTTTTAAAAATAGTGAAATATTGATGACAGCCTTGTAGAATCAGTTTAAAGTGAGGTTGCAGGTGTGGGAATGTTTTGCACAGGCAAAAGAAAGTGGGCAGCTCTGGGAGAGAAGGGCTCTGAAGGAGTTTGCCATGGGAAGGGTGTTATTTTCTGCCCAGATCTAGTGCCATGACCTTGCTCCCCCTTCAGAGACAACCTCCTTCAAGTCAGTTCTACACGTATCAACCCCCTGTGAAAAAACATTCTACACCTCTTCAGTCCATGGCAGGGTAGAAATGGTGCTATCCAATACCTGAGCAACTTAAAGACCTTTTTAAATCACACTCTGTGTGCTAAGGGAGGGGACACAAACCCCTGTTACAGGTGAATCATAGAATAGTTTGGGTTGGAAAGGAAGTTAAAGATCATCCAGTCCCACCCCTGCCATGGGCAGGGACACCTCCCACTGGATCAGGGGCTCCCAGCCCCATCCAGCCTGGCCTTGAACACCTCCAGGGATGGGGCAGCCACAGCTTCCCTGGGCAACTGGGGCCAGGGCCTCCCCACCCTCAGCGTGAAGAAATTCCTCCTTATGTCTAGTCTAAATCTGCCAGAATTTTAGGGAATAAGCCCATCTTTTGATATACCAGGGAAAGCTGCAATCTTTTTTACCCAGCCTGGATTTTACTGTGTAGGTTATGATCTGTTTACACAATTTAAGCTCCCCAGGCTCCCCAGGCTGGGCTCCCATGAGAAATCTTCCTGATATCTCCATAGGAAACTGCTGCCAAAGGCTCCAGCTGGAAGGGATGCACCTTTCCCCTGACTGTTCCAAGCCTGCGCTGTTCAGTTTTCCATAAGTGCTTTTTAAATTGGTTTGCATCCCCAATCTAAACGTATTAAGTATAAAATGCAATTTTTGACTGGGCATGCTCACAGGAGAGAACCCCAGAATCATAGAATCCCTAGGCTGGAAAAGCCCTTTGAGACCATCAAGCCCAACCGTACCTGTCCACTACTAAACCAGATGCCTGAACAACGTGAAAAGAAAGGCCAGTAAAACAGAGCTGCCAGATAGGAAAAAAAATCAAGCAGATTGGACCACTAGAGGCCTCCAGCATCACGAGTGGAGATGATAAAACATTCTGTTCTGCAATGTGTGGAATGGCAGCTGCTGGCTCAGCCTCTTTGGTACCTGACGTGCACCACAGCTGCATCTCCACTGCCCACAGAGATGCGATGGAGCATGTTTTAGTGCATGAGAGGTGGCTTGGGCACTGCAGGCAGGAGGGCAGAGCTGCAGCGTTGCCTACACCAGCTGCAGGAGCTGTCGGAATGAGATGCTCACCCAGCTACTGTCATCTAGCACGACATCGCCGGCCGGTCAAGGGAGGGGATTGTCCCACTCTGCTCCTCACCTGTGCGACCCCACAAGTGCTGGGTGCAGTTTTGGGCACCACAGTATAAAAAGGATCTAAAGCTACTGGAGAGTGTCCAGAGGAGAGCACAAAGTTGGTGAAGGGTCTACAAGAGAAGCTGAGTGAGGAGTGGCTGATGTCACTGGGTCTGTTCAGCCAGGAGAAGAGGAGACTGAGGGGAGACCTCATCCCAGGTCACTGCTTCCTCACAAGGGGAGGAGGAGGAGCAGGCGCTGAGCTCTCCTCTCTGGTGACCAGGGACAGGACCCGAGGGAATGGCAGCAAGATGCACCAGGGCAGGGTTAGGTTGGACATTAGGAGAAGGTTCTTCCCCCAGAGGGTGGTGGAGCCCTGGAGCAGCTCCCAGGGAAGCAGTCACGGTGCTGAGCCTGACAATATTCCAGAAGCGTTTGGCCAACACCCTCAGCCCCACGGTGTGAATGTTGGGGTGTCCTGTGCAGGGACAAGAGCTGGACTTAAATTTCCTCAGACAGGAACCTCACAAGGGCACCCAGCCAGGCTCCACTCACCTTAAGCCTCGGCTGTCTCCACAAGGCAATGGTTAACTGGAACATTTGCCTTACAGAGCCATCTACTGACAAAGAGGTGCAGGACAAGGAATTATGTTTTTCCTCTGATGTGTAGTTTTTATCCAAATCTGTCCCTGCAGCTGAGGGGTTTCTGGCCCCAGTTGCCCAGAGCAGTGGTGGCTGTCCCATCCCTGGAGGGGTTCAAGTCCAGGTTGGATTGGGCTTGGAGCCCCTGATCCAGTGGGAGGTGTCCCTGCCCATGGCAGGGGTGGAACTGGATGGGCTTTGAGGTTCTTTCCATCCCAAACCATTCCCTCCCTTCCATCTCAAACCATTCTATGATTCTATGATTCTATGATTCTATGATTCTATGATTCTATGATTCACGAGGTGAGCTTTATCTGTATTTAACAGCACTCAAAGCTTGGAAAGTGTTAAAATGTGAATGTTCGAGGTCATGTTTGATTCTGAAAAGCACAGGCATTTTATTTCCATCAAACGATGATAATCTGGCTGTTAAAGTGTTAGCATGGACACCTCTAAGATGTTTCATACCAAGCAGGAGGGAAATGATTGCTGGCCATCACTAAATCCTGAGACCAGAGAAGAGGAATGACTTTTCTTGGCTCAGCCCACGTGGAGGTGCTACAAACTCAAGAACTGAGCAGCTTGCCCAGAGCAGAGACAGACTACGCAGTGCTGCAAGTTATTACCAATTATTTTTTAGAAGGATTTTTATGGTGAAACATTAGAATACTTACACTTTTCCCCATATTTACTTTATACTAAGGCATCCAAATAAGAAAAGGAAATATCAGCTGGTGTTCTTTAGCTCAAACAATATACTCCTTGTAAAACTTCACAAGCAATTCATATCTGATTAAAGTTGGGCAAAACAATGTTTTAGCAGACTTCAGACCTGCCTTTCTATTATACTCCTCATAAAGGAAATATTTATTGCGAACAATAAAAGGAAAGTCCCACTTCCCTGTGAATAGCTGTAACATCAAACCTCAGCCTCTAATATAATGGATTCCTATTCCCTCCCTAGACTAAAGGGCAGTTGGAGTGAAACATTCCCAAGAGGAGGTGGGGAAAAAAAAATCTCCTAGAAACAATAAAAAAAAATTCCCAAACAACCAAACACTCAGCCTCTGTCCTGTGCCAAAGCTCTCTGCTTTGCTTTCTACCTGACTGTCTGCCAAGAAATCATCCAGCAGCAAGACACAGGATCCTTTCCCCTGGGTCAGAGCTTTCACAGGGAAAGAAGAGACCAAGCACATGGTCAAAAGAAACAGAATTTCTTTTATGAGAAGCAACAGGAGAAAGATGTGTAACATAGATGAGAAAACAAGAGAGAGATGGGTGACACATTGAGTGAAAGAGAAGATGGAGCCATTTTGACCCTCATGTAAAGATTAATTAAATCATGTTCTGAATGGGGGCACTGACGGTGACTCCCGCTGCGGCTCTTCAACTCTCTAATGCTTTGTCTCGGTTTATTGTCTGCAAGACAGGAGGAAAGAAATCTACCTGCATTGCTGGACTGTGAGAAATCAGTTAACAATCCAAGAACATTTTAAACATCGGAAGTGTGCAGCATTAAAATTGGTTGTGGATAAATATCAAGTGGCTCAAACTTTGCCCTCAGCTCACATAAGCACCAAGCATCTGGGCTTTTTATGTTTCTCTTCATTAGTAAAAATATTTTGGAACAGGTTCCCTTTGTGTTTTGAACCATGCTTAGAGAAATGCTACCAAAATTGCTGTTGAAACTCTCAATTCTGATTAAACATAAATGTTTTAAAAAATAGAAATGCAAAATAGCAGAGAAAAACATCATTAAGGAAACACTTCAGAACTGTCAAATACTGTTTCCTGGTCACTGTGGGAAATAAGCAAACATTTAGAAAAGACTTGGGTTTGGGTTTACTCAGCTTAGCCAGAGAAGCTTTTTGATTATACTGTCAGGTTTCAGGTACTCAAGTAGAGTAGAAGCATGCTTCAAAAGCTAAAATTTCCCTCTCTGGCATGCTTATTAATAATCCTGGAGCAAAATAGTACTTTTCTCATTGGCAATTAGTTTTGAGCTTTGTATTTTCTTTTAACAATAAAAGTTGCCATTGCACCACAGTAGAATCATAGGATGGTTTGAGTTGGAAGGGACCTCAAAGCCCATCCAGTTCCACCCCTGCCATGGGCAGGGACACCTCCCACTGGACCAGAGGCTCCAAGCCCCATCCAACCTGGCCTTGAACCCCTCCAGGGATGGGGCAGCCACAGCTTCCCTGGGCAGCCTGGGCCAGGGGCTCCCCACCATCATCATGCAGAATTTCTTCCTAATGTCTAATCTAAATCTTCCCACTTCCCATTTAAAGCCATTCTCCAAAGAGATGAAATTTGAAAGAGATAGTCCAACATGTGATGGGAAGAGAGAAATAATAATGAGTGACAGGTTTACTGCCTTTTTTCCTTCAATAGTCACTGGGGGCACAAGAGAAGAGCAAGCATGCTGAGTAGTTTCAAATGAGAAGGAAGGGAGGGACGTGGGAATTGTCATGAATCAGACTGCATTTGCTGAAAAGATATTGTAAAAGTGTTTGTAAAGTGCAGAAAGCATCTAATTAATAACAGTCAAGAATCAATTTGTTCAAGCAGTCTGTGTATGGCTTGTAAGACGCTGAAATCATCTTTCCTGTCTAGAAAGCGTTGCTAGGGCTGCAGATGGGATAAGTGTGCTCAGTTTGGGAAAAAGACTCCAGAAAAGAGTAACAATTCACCCATTTCTAGAAACTTCTAGACAATTCTAGAAGAAAAGAAGTGATGGAAAAGATTTTAACAACTGTATATACACAAAGACTTTTGAAAAGAGAAAAAGAACTGTTTTCCAAGTATTCTGCAAAGGGACATAAAATAATCAGCTTGAATTACAGAAATTACACTTGCACAACTGTTTCGAAGTCCCAAATGACCGAACCATTCTGGCTTGTGTTCCATGTAATAAATTCTGTTCTCTCTTTCACTGCCAACTTGACAAAGACCTGCTCTACAACAACTGATTTGTTTACGCTAAATGCTTTCCTCTGTTAAAAGTTGATCTGGCAAAAATCATTCTGTTATACCTCAAAGAGTGAGTCACTGAGCTTCCTCTTTAGGAGGACAAACGAGACACAGTTCACAATAAACTACAAATAATCCCCACAGATTATGAGCTTTGACTGTTGGAAATCTATGCAGACAATGATTTTAAAACTTGCTTCCTCTGTAGAGAGGCTCCTTCCGAATAATAAAAGTGGTACAGAACCAGGGTAACCGTACTGCATTGCTGGTAGAAGAATAGGTTCCTACAAGCATTCCACCATCTGTGGAAAAGCTCTTTTCTTCCAACCTGCACACCAGATTAGAAGATGGCAGAAACAGGGGTAAGATAGTAGTCTACCAGTATCCCAAGAGTCTGAGAAACTAAAGATCCTGGCTTGCTTTCCACAGCATGTTCCTAAGAGAGATCTGCAAACCTGGGTGGCAGCACCTGGCACCTCAGGAGCTGAATTACCAACACACAAATTCTCTGTATGCGAAATAGAGAAGTTTCCAGATCGGTGTTGGGACAGTTGGAGCACCTCTGCTACGAGGACAAGTTGAGAGAGTTGGGATTGTTCAGACTGGAGAAGAGAAGGCTCAGAGAGACCTTATAGCGGCCTTCCAGTACCTGAGTGGGCTCCAGAAAAGCTGAGGAGGGACCTTTTCCAAAGGCCTGGAGTCATAGGGTGAGAGGGAATGGCTTTAAATTGGAAGGGAGAAGATACAGAGTGGACATTGGGAAGAAACTCTTCATAGTGAGGGTGGATTGTGCCTCTGTGAACAGAAAAGTCCTGTTCTGGTGCGGCGTGTGTGCAGTGTAGGTTTGGGGCAGGTGACTGCGGTGGTTTGCTGCCGTATCACAACATTATTATCCCTTGGGAGAGAAACAATGTGGATTTATGACTTGCTTGAGTTCTTTGTTTTGGATATTTTTTCCTGCTAGGTTATTTTTAGCACAAAACTGTTCAAGGTTATGATGAGAACAGAAACGGAGCTGAAGCCGTGATTAGAAATGCTGCTGTGTTTGAGGGATGCTTCTGTAGACAAGAGCCAGCGATGTGTTGTACTGTATGACCCTAAAGAAATCTCTAGAAAGCAATGTGCTACCTCTATTATCTTCAGATGCTCCCCAACCCACCCTGATGTGAAGAAGCAGCTCCACTGGCTGGATCAGATGCTATGAAGTGAAATAAAAACTAAGCCTTGTTTAAGGACACAGGCTAGCTGACACAGTCCCTCCTCTTCCACTGCTTTTGAAGAATATGCAATATTCAAACCCTTAATTCACTTGCAGCTTTGTGTCCTCTGTTCAAGACACTTCACATCTCCCTAAGCCACTGCTTTGCAGAGACAGAACTGTGGTGTTCCAAAGAAATTAATTAACAAATTAAAGGTTATTAAAAATAAAATAAAAGGATGTTGAGGCTCTGGAGTGAGTTCAGAGAAGAGCGACAAAGCTGGTGAAGGGGCTGGAGAACAAGTCTTACGAGGAGCAGCTGAGAGAGCTGGGGGTGTTTAGCCTGGAAAAGAGGAGGCTGAGGGGAGACCTCATTGCTCTCTACAACTACCTGAAAGGAGGTTGTGGAGAGGAGGGAGCTGGGCTCTTCTCCCAAGTGACAGGGGACAGGATGAGAGGGAATGGCCTCAAGCTCCGCCAGGGGAGGTTTAGGCTGGACATTAGGAAAAACTTTTTCACAGAAAGGGTCATTGGGCACTGGCAGAGGCTGCCCAGAGAGGTGGTTGATTCACCTTCCCTGGAGGTGTTTAAGGCATGGGTGGACGAGGTGCTGAGGGACATGGTTTAGTGTTTGATAGGAATGGTTGGACTCGATGATCCCGTGGGTCTCTTCCAACCTGGTTATTCTATGATTCTATGAAATTCACAACCTCTTTCAGGTGGCTTGGAAAACAGCAGCATGGATGAATGCTCCACTGATACGGTTTAAATGTTGAGCTGTCAGAGCTACAGATACCTGACAGTTCCTGAAGCCTAATTATGGAGCACAGCCTTCTCTGTTGCCAACTACCTGCTCCAAAGAGACAGCTGTGTTTCCTTCCCTTTAATGAAAGTGTGCTGTAATAATAGCTTGCAAATATTTTGTCTCTGGAAGCAATTATTGTTTTGTTTTAAAAGCTGAGCTAACACTGGAGACATGTTTATTCTCCAAGCAGAAACCCTATATTTGAGCTATCAAAGTTCTTGTTACTATTTCTAAACCGATGTTGTGCATTGTGAATGCAAGTTGCTTCATCTGCTATAGAAAACACCCTACTTTGTAAACAAATTAAGAAAAGGATATGATTTAGTAGTAGACAGGTATGGCTGGAGTTGATGATCATAGAATCATAGAATGGTTTGGGTTGGAAGGGACCTTAAACATCATCCATTCCACCCCCTGCCATGGGCAGGGACACCTCCCACCGGATCGATCGGGGGCTCCAAGCCCCATCCAACCTGGCCCTGAACACCTCCAGGGATGGAGCAGCCACAGCTTCCCTGGCAACCTGGGCCAGAACCTTCCAACCCTCAGTGTGAAGAATTTCTTCCTAATGTCTAATCTAAATCTTCCCCCTTCCAATTTAAAGTGATTCCACCTTATCCTGTCACCCTGTGCCTTTGTAAAAAGCTCCTTCCCAGCTTTCTTGTAGACCCCTTCAAGTACTGGATGATCTCAAAGGTCTTGTCCAAGCTAACGATTCTATGATTCTATGAAAAGGGGAGAAATTTCATAAGCAAGAATTTGTACTCTAAGTCTTAACTAAAAATGAGCTGTACGGACTAGGGCCATCCTCACTTAGCTTTTGTGAGAAGGCTCAGAAGGATTTTGTCCTTGGTTAATGGTTGCCCCAGGCTCTTACAGCAGCGATTGCTCATTTGGTGGAGGTCACCCTTGCAAGTGGCTGCTGGCAGGAGTCTGAGTCAGAGCCAAATTCAAGGCAAGTTGTTCTTTTCTGAATATCAGAGAGATGAGGAACATATAAGCTGGACAAGGTAGTTCATTTACTTTTTTTTTTCCAGAATGCAGGTTTTTTCTTTTCCTTTCCTAATGTCAAATTCCTTCTCTAGCAATTATGAAATGTAGGTGGCCTGTCACACAATTTGTGTCCATGCCTCTCTGCACAAGAAGTGTTCCCACACCTTTGCAAAGCGGCAGGATCTGTCTGACATCCACAACGGGTGGCGAGTTTTGTTAAGTGATATTTCCTTCCCCAGCAAAAATATTGTGTCGTTACTGCATGCTGAGACACTGTTAAACCCGTGCATCAGTCTGACCTGGTCCTGCATGGGGTTTCTCTCCCTCTTTCACTAACTCTCTGCAGATGACCTTGTCCTATGAAAGGGATGCAGGACTGGACAGGCCAGCAGAGCTCTCATCTCCTTTAGCATTTTGGTAATGAGAGGAAAGACGATAGCAGATGGAAAGTGGGAGTGTAGCTCCCCTCCTGCCCCTGGGCCTGACTGGAGCAGAAAGCCACTGCAAGTAATACACCCTGGTTCTCATTTCTTCCTCCATTCTTGGATTGCAAAACTCCTTTGTTGCTCCAAAAAGCCATGTAAGAATATAAAAGCCAGTTTTTGCACAGTTAAAGTCAAGGAGAGGTCTTCCCACTGAATTCAAAGGCAGCAGGATCAAATCCATACGGATAAAATGGGAGCTCCAACATCAAAGACAGGCAAAGAAAGGGCACAGCATGAGCTCATGGGATTGTTTACTATGTAACATGCTCTCCACATTTTTTATACCTTTTCCTTGGATCTCATTTTCCTTTGAACTCCAGACAACGTGCACTGTTAAGCCCAAACCCATTCCCACTAAGATGAGTGGATGTTTTCTTACTAACTACAATGCAGGTTAGATCAATTCTTTAATTTCATGTTTTCCTCGTGAACACTATAATCAACTATTTTACACATGGCTGGATATAAAACTAACCCATACAAATTAGCTTTATTTCAGAACATTGCGTATTCTAAGTCAGCTAATTTTGCTGGGAATGCGACGGGGTCTTCTCATCCATAACGGTGAATGTAGCCCAGATCTCGATGGGAAAACTGCACAGCTGCTTTACCATGAAAATGGGCCACAAAGATGATGTGAGGGCTGTAGCACCTTTGACGTGAGGACAGGCTGAGAGAGTTGGGGTTGTTCAGCCTGGAAAAGAGAAGGCTACGAGAAAATCTTATAATGACCTTCCAGTACATAGAGGAGCTACACGAGAGCTGGGGAGGGGCTTTTTATAAGGGTCTGGAGTGACAGGATGAGGGGGAATGGCTTTAAATTGGAAAGGAGATGATATACATTGGACATTGGGAAGAAATTCTTCACGCTGAGGGTGGGGAGGCGCTGGCCCAGGTTGCCCAGGGAAGCTGTGGCTGCCCCATCCCTGGAGGGGTTCAAGGCCAGGTTGGATGGGGCTTGGAGCCCCTGATCCAGTGGGAGGTGCCCCTGCCCTTGGCAGGGGGTGGGACTGGATGGGCTTTGAGGTCCCTTCCAACCTGAACCATTCCATGTTTCTATGAAGATATTGGGTGAGGTGGGAGCGTGCACTGTTTTGACAGACACTGGGACCAATCACTGGCATAACACAGGGTGTGCTGGTGAATCTGATTTTCAGGAGAAATGATAGGTAAAAAAAAACCCCAAAATATCTTAAAGATCTGAAAAAAAACCCAATAAAATCACCCTTGACAATGTGAACCATCTACAGTCAGGACTGCGGTTACTCTCTGCCCATTACTCTCGGCCTCAGTCCTCTCCTACGGGCAGTGTTTTCTTTGAGCACATGCATCCCAGATGGTAACAGTCAGAGCTCTTCTGTCTTGTAAAAGAAAGGTCTCTAAAGCAATGGGAAGCTCTGAACAGGCCCTCGTGACACAGGGAGGGAGACGGACACATTATGTAATTTACAGGAAGCACTTTTGGCAGCTTGGAGACTGCATTTTCTATAAATATTTGTTGTAGACAAAAACCACAGGGACACAAAGGGAGCTTTGTCAGAAAAAACAATACACTCTGTCGTAGGGAAGTAATAGTGGTAGACTTTGCAAGAAGAACTACACTCTGAAGCTGTTGGCTTATGTTTTGAAGGAGCCTCCAGCTTCTACTGAGCTAAACTCTGCTTTTCTCATATGTGCCTGTGGCTGGATCTACCTTGCTTCGATAATTCCCTCTGGCTCTCTACCTGGGCTAAATTAGCACTGTTTACTCATTCTGCTGGGAATAAAGTTTGCTCCTGGGTGGAACTGTGGCCCTGTGTCATTTCCCCTAGTTTGGGGTCAAAGGGTTTTGGGGACAGGTGCACAGTGCTTAGCACAGCTGCAGCCTTTTGCCATCAGCCGAGTAAATCATACAAGTCCTATTGGCTTTGCTGCAATACTTCTGGAAGGCCCTGGTCGGAAGCCATAAGTGCTGGCTGTGATTATTTCTGCAGGTGAAGATTGGTTTGAGCCCCTGCCCAGACACGTGGGAAAACAGTCTTTCTCATCACACTAAGGAATCCTAGTGTTTAAAATGATAGCAGCTTATTAAAGGTGGAGAGGAAAAGATAAACTGAAGAGCACATGATGACCAGGTGCGCTTTCCCCAAAGTCAATAAACAATAAACACTGCTGCTGTCACATGCAGCCATGGCACATCCGACTACAGCTTTCTGCAAGGACCTTGTAGAGCAAAACTGCAGAGCTTCCTTCTAGTAGGCACGTCTGGTGTCTGTTTGCTGACTTTGGTGGAGGTGAAATTCAACCCTGTGCATATCGTAGTGCCTTGTAATAATACCCACTCATTCGTTGCCAAAGAGGCATTCTGTTCCCTTCGATGAAGCTTCTTTGGGATTGCAGCTGGGAGATGTGTCACTGGGACTTCCCTTTGTTTCCGCACCACGAACTAGACGCTAGCGACAGATGCTGGATTGGCGGCCCCTCAGAAACAGATACTCCAGGCCACCAACTTGCACAAACAGTGATAGTTCAAGTGTCGAGCTTCTGTACGGCATTTATCACTTTGCTGCTAGGCCACACAAGTTAATCAGCAGCTGTCAAATAGCACTGTTCAAGCATTTCTTCTGGGCTGGGGTGGCAACTCACCAGGTTAATGGCATGGGAGCACAGCCAAAGCCGATACAAGATTTCAGTTCTCTCTTTTGGTCTTTTTTTTCTCTCTCTTTGGGGAAGGAGAGGCAGCTGCGCTCCTCATTGCAGGTCTGTACCTCTCCCTGCCTCTTTAGGGATGCTCTTGTGACAGTCTGAAGACTCTTTCTTGAATAGGAGAGGAATAGAGTGAAACTGGGACCACAACAACCCTCGGGAGCCAGCACAGCTACCTGGGTCATCCTGATCTTCATACCCACTACTGACACCAGTGCTCAGACCTGGAAATGCTAAGCCACCTCTGTGCTATATTGCAATCACTCCTAAATGTTTGGGTGTCACAAGCAAAGTGGTAATAGTGAAGCCTACACTGAACAGAGCATTTTATCAGCCTATAAGTGTACACAGGTGCCTTGTGCCTTCTGTATCCCATGGAATCCAGTGGAAGGTGTCCCTGCTCATGGCAGGGGGTTGGAACTGGATGGGCTTTAAGGTCTCTTCCAACCCAAACCATTCTATGAGTCCATGAATAGTAAGAACTTGACCCTGGTGTACAGACTTCCTGAAAAATAGACATATACACATGCAGGACATGCATGCATACACACAAACACGCACTATGTATATGTATGTGTACATACATGAACATAGGAAATGATGTAACCAAGTCCTTTCCCTATTAGTAAAGCAAATCACATCATAATAATCCATTACATAAAATGTGCAAGCTTCATCCTAAGAACAATTCATGCCACCTCTCTCCAAACTCCTGTGTGAATGTTGTTCCAGAATACCACGGCTGTGCTCTGTGGTAATATTTCCTTTCCAATTTGGACTCTAAGCATACCCACTGCCACATTGTGTCCACTGATTGTGAGCAGAGCTGCTCATAACCTTTACTCACTTCCTCTCCCTCAGATCTGCCTAGGGGTGTATTTACAGAATGCCAATCCCTCCCTTTGCAGCCTTTGTTTTGTGAAACTAAACAACCTCTTTGAGACTGTTCACATCCAATATGGTTCCAACGACCCTTTTCTGTCCTTGATCCAAGCTGAATTTACTCTTCTTGAATGTGGTCTTTGCATTCATTTTTCAAGAGTAGGTTTTTTCTTTATATCATGGAAAAACCTCTCCTGATAAATTCGAGAACGATACTGCCATTGTTGTGGCTGCATCATGTTAGTGGGTTCAGCCAACTACTATGATGATTTTTCTTCTCAACATCTGCCCTTTTGAACAAGTAACTTCTCACTGTTAGCTTAAACACAGGCCCAGAGCAGGACCTCACACTGAACTTCTGTCTTTCACTCCACGAAGCTTAAAAATAGAAGGAACATAGTTGGTTTAGGCCACTATTTTATTACTTTCTTTCCACTCTAAGACTTCCTCTTTAAGCAGCTGTGTCTAGGTCTTGTCTCACTTTAGGGTAGATGAAGCAATCTCCAGAGAAACCTAACTCTAGATTCTCCAAATCACACTGTTGTTCTTGTTTGAAAGGAGATCTTTTTACCAGCAAAAGTTAAAAGCAAAAGTAATAGAGATGCTGCAAGAAGAACACGTATCCATCTACTCTAATGATGGCATGTGCTTCATCAAACTTGAGTCATCAAAGTCTATGTTGGTTGTGTGGCTTCCCTCCCCAACCACCCGGGAGATGCTGGCACCTCTCCAGGGTTTGTAACACTCATGTGCTTAGTTTAGGATCTGATGAATGGTTTCCTATCAATGCCTGCTTCTGCCTTTCCACAGATTGCCAAGTGAATCTGCACCAGGAGAGCAGCTGAAGCACGCAGTTGAAATCAGCTGGAATGAGCCTCTTCTTCACTGTTTATCGTAAAATTCAAAAGAATATTCCAGTCGGTGACTGAAATGGCTGGGTCCGTGAGATGTGCCATGCTGCACTTTGCTAAAAATTATAGGTGGGCATTAGCGCTTTTCTGAACATTGTAATAAGGGTGGATTTCATGCTTGGGTGCTCCTGTGTCCCTTTTGACCACTAGCTCTAAAATAACAAAATGTTCCAGTATTACAGAGGAGTAGGTCTTGCCAGCGAGAATGGAAGATGCTGAGGCTTTGGCACCTTGATGTTTCATGCACTGAGAAGAAAACGGATCACGGAGCAGTCAGCTGGGTTATCAGGGAACTGCTGAAAAGAACTAAACACTCCAAGTCTGGTCATTACTGTCGTGTTGTGAGACAAATATAAACACTGAAAGAAAAACATAGGATGATCGAAACAAGTGTTTTCATTGCAAGACTTGCTGTAATTTTAAACTGGAACAAGAATAAGTTTTAGAATTCTGATTTCCCATGAGAGAGCACTGATTAATTGGTGTGGAAAATGGCTAAGACGGGAAATTGCCTCTGACCAACCCTATGTTACCATCCGTCCTTATATCAGACTGATCCTGGTTTTTAAAGAGTTCACTCTGAAAAAAATACAGTCTTCTAAACAAAACTATTGTTTTCGCTCTTGTTTGTGACAGAAGGTCATGATGAGAGACTGGGAGTTCCCAAGTACAGCAGGAGCTCTGGAACAATTATAAACTGGAATTTCTAAAAAGGAAGGAATTTGATGTGAAGGGCCAAGTCGTAAGGATTAATTAGATTCATGAAGGGATGCTGACTTTCAAGTAGTCTGGGCTGGAAATAATGCAGATGGAGAAGTGAAAAAGAATAGAAAACGTCACATCTGCAAACTGGTCTCTCAGTGGGTCTTTTGGGAGGGTGTCAGCTAAAGCAGTCAGCATTTTGGTAGGAAAAGCAGGAATTATCCATGCCCATACCTAAGGTTAATCAACTCATTCATTAGTTAAATGCTGATTCCTTAGGAGAACACTCATGCTTATGAGTGTATTTGGTGACACATATTTACCGACTCAGACACCCTTTCTGGAGCAGGTTCCCCATCTCTGTCGCAAATCCCCCTCTGCACTTTCCAGTGGGCAAATGCAAGTCCAAACAAGGCAATAAACTATTCCATATGATTAATTTCTGTGTGTGGGGTTTTTTCTCTGACTGCATAGAAAAAATAACTACAATTCTTTGCACCTCAATCAGCAAAAGTAGAAATAATCTCAGTTCACTGCCCCACCTAAAATGGGAACTGAAAATTTGTCAAGACAAATCCAGCCTTCTGTTTGCCTAACTTCATTGTCTCTGAAAGGAGACTAGGAGCTGCTTTACCACTGTTGAAGTGGAAATAGAATGGCAAAATTTCCACTTGTAGCCAGTGACTGAAACAGAAAACTCATTTTCTGCTTTATTTTTTTTTTGTGGGAATATGCTCTGGTAAAATGAATAATCCCCAATATCTTAACTCTTCTTCACTGAAAGGGTTCTCAGGCCCTGGCAGAGGCTGTCCAGGGAGGTGGTGGAGTCCCCATCCCTGGGAGGGTTTAAAAGCTGAGTAGATGAGGTGCTCAGGGACCTGGTTTAGTAGTGGGCAGGTATAGTTGGTGTTCATGATCACAAAGGTCTTTTCCAACCAAGCGATTCTCTGATTCTGTGAAAACAGAAAGCAGCCAGGAGCTTCTGAAGTGCTGTCTGTTGCTAGGCTGAGCTTGAGAATCTCTCTAGAAAACCTGATGTGCATTGTTGGCAGCAGGCACCAGTGCCCCGAGGGAGAGGATATACAAGCCTGCAGGAATGTAGATAAATATCTGAGTTCTTACTCTGCATGACAACAACAAAAAATAATCAGTGAAAGCCTTCAAAGCTCTGCCAAGGGGCCCTCCTTCACAATCACAAGTACCTTATTAAGAGGAGAGCTAA
Organism: Phaenicophaeus curvirostris; assembly: GCF_032191515.1. Taxonomy (NCBI): domain Eukaryota; kingdom Metazoa; phylum Chordata; class Aves; order Cuculiformes; family Cuculidae; genus Phaenicophaeus; species Phaenicophaeus curvirostris. Next base: position 124,609,925 of record NC_091393.1, on the reverse strand, counting down.
CCTTTCTTACTGAAAATATTTCATATTTATTAGATCCAACCACAAATCTGTTTACCAAATAGAACTGATAGGGTTTGATTTGTCTGAGGATGGGCAGGGAAACTGTGTGTCCTTTCTAGATCTGGGCAATGTTTTCTCTGTAGTAATGCCTAATGGTTTTGTCAGCTGTAATTTATTTGATAACTTTCAGAACTGTAAATGCAGGGAACCAACTCTTTTGTAAAATTCAGTAGCTTGCTGAAGATAGTTCTACACCTTACAGGAGGATTTATTGATTATAGCAACACATCCTAGAGCTTAGTTAGCAAAACTTAAGGTGAGGGTGTGTAATAAAATATATTAAAGAATATATTTTATTATAGAATTTTCTAAACAGTGGGTATTTGGTCAACTCTGGCAATTCCACAGCCGTACAGGCTGCCCCTGGGGAATACTATTTATAAACTCAAAAGCAGCTGAACAGCATTCCCCAAAAGGCTGCTGCTTTCAAGAAAATTAGTGACAAGCTTACATTGTTTGAGAATGAAGAGAGAAAAGGCATTGTGATAAGCTTAAAGCACGAACTGATAGACGAGAATGTTTGCGCTCCTTTGTCTTGAACTCTCTATCGAAGACGGTGTTATTGATGAAAACACACTCCCCATTGCATTGCCAGCTTCAAAAAATCAACACAGGAGAACGAAAACACACAAGTAACCTCACATCCCTTTCTCCAAAAGGCATATCACTACAGAGAAAATTCTGTCTTCACAACCTCAAGCTTCCATTAAAAACAGAAAAACACACCAAAACCTAAAAAGACCCAACCACAACAAAACCACAAAGAAAACCCCCAAGCTAATCATACTCAAACCAGTTCCCTGAGTGCCAGTAATACGTGCAAAGTTTCTGCACCTGATCAGTCTTTAATTTAGTGAGTGACTGACTGGTTTTGTTTGGAATTCTAAAGATTGCAGTTGAACATATTTTAATTGCAAGCGCAAACTGCTCTAAGCAATTAACAATTCCCTGCTTTAAGTTTCCTGCTGGATTTGGAAGCTGAACTAAGTAAAAACTTTAGATGAGCACTAAAACTAATACAAGAATGAGAGAGCTGGAACCAGTTCTGTGTCAGAGAGCCACAGTTTCCAGTTGTGGGGGCAGCGACTCAGGTGCTTTTGGCACAAAAGGGCTGTACAGGTATCGATGACTGATGTTTAAATATAAGAGCACTTTCAGTTCACACTATCATCTTACCTGTGACACAGAAATGCACCGCGATACACAATGTGTGCATTTCCAGTGATATGAGTATTTGTGATGATATATCAAATAATTTAATAAAACATTACATTTTCAGCAACCTCCTTCTATTTAGATCGCTGCGATTAGTACATTGATGGAGTGAGGGAAAAGAAGTTGCCTCTGCAGAGAAAAGGCTTCTTATCTCTCTCTCCAAGCATGTGTGAGAACTGTTAAAATAACAAGGAGGTTTTCAGTTACTTTTATTTTGGTAAGACAGAGTGGCTGAAGGCCACAGCTGTTGATTTATTCAGCTGCCGAAGGAAACTGTTAGCCCATTGGACCCTGAAGATGAGATTTCTTTGTGCTAGATGTTAAAAAAAAGGAAATCCCAAACAGTGGCTGCCAAAGGAACTGAATACAAATGCAAAATGCCAAATGTACCTAGAAGGGAAGGAGGAAAGTGGTTATTAGAGAAAAAATACATACACCAGTGAAAAACAGTTCACTTTATTCCTATTTCTTCTTGTTTTAAGCACAGCGTGGTGTACTACAACCAAACTGTGGGGATGAAAACTCTCCAAACAGAATCTCTTTGACACTACAGGTATGGTTACACATATGGTTATACCATTTAGGACTACATGTCCATGTGAAATGCTATTTTATCAGCGTGATTGAGGGAGAGCTACCCCACAAACTCCCTGCTGTTTGCAGCTTTGGATTAATTAGCTGTACTAGCCCAGTATAAACGAATTGAATCCTCTGAAGAGATGTCAAAGAAAACAATGTAATAGCTGCCATCAGCATAGGGAACTACTCTTTCACATTACTGTTATAAGGGCCTCAAGGCAGACACATTATTAATTGTAGCCTATACTTAGCCAGAATTTCAGATGCACCACCCTCTCCCCTAGTTATTTTCTTTCAAGATTTAACAGTTTTGAGTACTTTATTTCATACCTGTGCAACATAAGTGACATTTCTAATGCTTCATCCAGGACTTATTTAGCATTTAGTATTTAGTATTCAGCACTGGGCAAGCTGCCATCTGCAATGATGTTTTAATCGACATTGGGTCATATTTGAAGTACATGTTTCTGTAGAACTCAATGAAGCCACAGAATCGAAACTTGCCCTCGCTGCCTGTTTTCTGCTCAGCTGAGGAAAATGGAGTGAGGCACATGAGCTTTTGGTATGAGGCAAAGGAACAAGGGGAAAAAAAAGCACTTGCTGGTCAACTTATGACAGAAGAGAATGGGACTGACGAAAGACACATTGATAACAACGAAGGAAACAACAGATTAAGAGCAGGTAGACTTGAAACAAAGGACAGAGGTATTTGTTTCCACTGATTGATATTCCACAGCATTTTCGACCAAGAACTTAACCAATAAACAAGAAACCATTTTTTGTGGTGCTGCCACAATAATTTCCAGTTAAAGACAAATAATATTAGGATTAACTTCCAGGATTCATGTGATTTCCCTCATTTTGGTTGCTTGCTTGTTCTATGTATGAGAATGCAAGCGCAGTTGGTTTACAAAGCTATTTTCAGATATCTTGCAGACCAGCTCTTGAGTTCTCATAGATCATCTGTGATCCACATACCACAGTTAGAAAAATATGGCACTAATACACTAGTCTTTCCATAGCCTGAAAAGTGGCACCCCAAATTCCTTAGTGTTACCTAATGACACAGTGTCCTTAGTGTCTGTAATGACACAGGATTTCATAGAATCATAGAATCGCTTGATTGGAAAAGACCTTTGAGATCACTGAGTCCAACCGGACCTGTCCACTATTAAACCAGATCCCTGAGCACCTCACTTACCTCTTTGAAAATCTGCATTTTGATAGTCTTTATTTACAAAACAACTGCTCTGTGGTTTTATGTTTTATCTCGGTTTTTGTTTGTCTTTAGAACATCCTACCTCCTTCTGTGCAATAAACAGATTTACTCTCCACTGAATATGCAGTGATGGAGAAAATACCGTGCGTGCTGAATGGATATTTTCCTCACAGTTTGTACTTTTCAAATGAACTATATCTGCTGCTTCTTCACACCAGCAGGGGGAGGTTTCTCATCTACAAAATTTTTTGACTTCTGAAACACAAACCTGTCGTTTTTAGCAATATTATGTTGCCTAGGAGGAACTGCTACTGAAAGCAAAAGGTGGAATTTTACAATCAAGGCTGCTTAACTCCTTAGTGCTAGAAGCACTATACATCCAGTCAATTTATATGAGTGTTATTGTGAAAAAAGTTACTGTCATGAAAAATGCAATAGAGTACCAAAAGCATGAAAAATTGACTCAGCTGGAATGTTAGGAAACAAACTATCTGGTTAAAGGGGAATGTAAAATTATTGCAGCACACAGACACTCAAATGTGCATGAAACTATAACCTGGTAACAGCTGACACATTTTTATTTGAAAAAACAGTCAGCTCCTTTATTTTTTTTGTACTCAAGGGAGAAGTTTTGAATGTTCTGGGTTTAGGTTTCTTTATTTGGAAGCAGCAGAGTAATTTTAAGAGTGGCAAAAAAAGCTGAAGTGTAGCACTGCTAGGAAAGGAGGCTATCATTATTTCTATTTTTTCTCTTGAGAGAAAAAAAAAAAAAGCATCTCCAGTGGTGACAAATTATCTCATTCTTACTTTATGTTATAAGCCTGCATACCAGGCTCTGCAAAATGATCTCTCTTGTAAAATAAAATGATGGCAGTTGCTGACATTAACAGTGAATACTGTCTTGATTTGTGAACACGCCACAACTCTTCCTCTCTCAAAAGCAAGCAATAAATCCCGATATTCTGTGAAGCTCGGTCATAAAGCATTTAAAACGCTAATCTTTCTTTTTTAAAAATTTTGTTGAACAAATTCCACCTGAGGAAAAATTAATCACAGTAGTTATTTTGGGGAAACGAATTGGATTTGAAAATACACTGAAATAAATAAGCACTCTTATAATCCCATAGAGTCACGATACTGGTGCTCTACATTCTACTTGAACTGAAAGAAATGACTGACAAAAAGCAAGATTCAGTGTTCCCTGTGCATCCATCAGTACAATAGCAAGTCTGTATTTTCAAAGGACTGCATGTGTACCAATCACTGCATAATATCCTAGAGAAAATGGCTAATTAAATGTTTTCAGCTTTTACTAAAGTGGAAATTGAGGTAGGAACTTATTCTAGGTGATGTAGTAGGTAATTATTAGTGATGTAGAAGGTAATTATTAGTAAGTAGCATTTAGAAGACATCAGCCATAAAGCATATAGATAAGAAATGAAGTAGTCACAAGGTTAACAGTTGACCCATAATAGTTAACAGTTAATAGCCTGGCACAGATGTAGTTTCCTTATATGCATTATAATTGCCAACTCCTATAAGAACAGTAAATACAGGTCCCTCTGCTGCTTTCAGTTACACATGAGCAGACTCTTGCATTTTGCAGGACTCGCTGGAGTGAAGCCTTGTCAAACTCAGCAAAGCATGAGGCAGACGCCCCTGTTCAGTTTCACATCATCCACGGACCAAAGCCCCAAAGAAGGACCAGCTCTAGACATGGGCGAACCAGAAACCTGTACTGGGCTGTAGATGATGGACTCAGCAGCATCGCTGCCAGTTGCTCAGAGACAAGAAGACTTTGGGGTCAGCTGCCATGGGTGCTCCCTCAGCCACCATCCCATTTCTGTTTCACAGGTAGTGAAAAGGAGATCATAGAATCATAGAATCACCAGGTAGGAAAAGACCTCTGAGATCATCAAGTCCAACCATACCTATCTGCCACTAAACCATATCCTTAAGTACCTCATCTACCAATCTCTTAAACACCTCAAGGGATGAAGGTCAAAGCAGAGGACTGGCTGGATGTCAGTGCACTATCACCAGAGCAGATGGGTGCTGAGTTTAATCCACTTTTTGTAGTGAGGGTGCTAAGGAGTTTTGAGCCAGTCCTGGGTCCGTTTATAAAGACATGTGAAAATAAAAGAGAAGTTCAAGTCCCCAGTGTCTTGCTAGTCCATGGGGTAAGAACTGAGAATCATGCTTTGCTTTCCAACATGTTCTAGACTGAAATAGAGGGCAAAAGTAGCTTTATGACAGCATGAGTATTCCGAGCTCATCCAAGTAGTAGTGAGGACACTTAAATAAAGTAGAATGAGCTTTTGTCCTCACTGAGACCAGCTTCCTGGAAGAAGGCTACACAGAGCCTCTCCAACTCTCTGTAAAGGTGTACACTATGAATACTTGATTTCTCGCCTCTCAGCCATGCATACTTAGCCTTGTGGCAGGGCTTAAAAAGGTAAAAATTGCTACATTAGATCACATTTATAATTCCTCTTGCCCTTTGTCCTTTTTTTTTTTTTAGCATGTAAGTCTTCAGAGGAAGTGGAAAAAAACAGCATGAAAGACAGATGAGGATAATTCATCCCTGTGGAAGTTATTTGCTGAATTTTTGTTGGGAGTGTCTTTAAACCCTAAGGATGATACTCCCTTTCTGTCCCAAATTTCCTCTTGCTGTCAACTATTGTAAATCTGGGGCAGGGAGAGGTTCTACTTTTATAGAAACAGATCCTTCTGTTAAGGTGAGTTAGATGGGACCATTTATTAGAGCTAAACGCTGTATCTGCTTCAAGGAAATTCTCCCTATCACTTTTACGTTTCCAGTTCTGCTGCCAGGAGAACTGGAAGCACAATCTTCCTCCAAGTACTGTGAAGGAGATGAAATATCATACTACGCTATGCTCATATACACTCTTAAACTTCACCTTTTGCCTTCAGCATTCATTATCTGACTCATTTTCTGTTTATATTCCATGAGAAAGATGCTAAGCAAAAGCTGACTCCTGGAAATACTTGACATTCTTTTTAGGCTAATTTTGTCCTGAGCTTGGCTGAAATGGCTCATTCTGAACTGCTCATAAAAGGATGTCTGCAGCAGGGAAGACAGAATATTTTCATTTCATAGAGCCCTGCTGTGTTATATTGCCTGATTTTCATCAAAACCAGACCATGTTTACTTGTCCTTTTCGTCTCAGGGGTCACTGTTTTTTTCTTTAAGTTGGTTTTGCTCTAAGTAGTTGTTTTCGCTCATTCCTGAGTTTCCCACAAAAAACTAAACAGTGGCAGCCTGATATAGCTTTGACCACTTTTTGAAGTACATCCCTCAGGACAAGAAAGACATTGAGGTGCTGGAGCACGTCCAGAGGAGGGCAATCAGCTGGTGAGGAGGCTGGAAAACAAATCTTAAAAGAGGAGCAGCTGAGGGAACTGGTGTTATTTAGCGTGGAGAAGAGGAGGCTGAGGGGAGACTTCATCACTTTCTACAACTTCCTGAAAGGAGGTGGTAGTGAGGTGGGTGTTGGTTATTTCAAACAAGTAACAAGTGAAAGGGTGAGAGGAAATTGCCTCAAGTTGTGCTGGGGAGGTTTAGATTGGATATTAGGAAAAAATCTTTAGTGAAAGAGTGGTGAAGCACTGAAACAGGCTTCCTAGGGAAGTGGTAAAATCTCCATGCCTGGAGGTGTTCAAACAACATGTAGATGTGGCACTTTGGGACACGGTTTAGTAGGCATAGTGGGGTTGGGCTGGTGGTTGGACTGGACAAGCTGAGAGCTTTTCTCCGATCTTAATGATTCTGTGCGTCTGAAAAGAAAACCAACAAAAAATACTCTGATCCTATAAAATCCCCAAAACCAATGCACAAGCCCACAAAGACACATATGAGATTAGCAGCTTTAAAGGCTAACGGGCCATGCCAGCTGTCCTCCCAAGGCCTCCCTGCACCCACCCGAGCCAGGAGGAACGATATGGCCCCTGCAGCCACAACTGACCCCGAACCTCAGGACTCCCAGTTCTCTGCCAAAAAACGGGTTTCCCAAAACAATCCCACGGCAAGTGGTTTTGGATGAGTGCTAGAGCCAGGATGCTGGGGAAGTCCCTGAGCACTGGGGGCAGCCTGAGGGCAGGGATTTTGCTGTGGGGCTGCAGAGCCACGAGGCAGCTCCATCCCGTGAGGAAGATGTGGGTGCCCAACCCATGTGGGAAGGGGGCACCGCTTCTGGGATGTAGGGTGGGAAGGGAGCATCACTTCTTTGTGGAGAGCTGGAAGGGGAAATTGCTTCTGTCAGGTAGGGTGGGAAAGGGAAAATCGCTTATGTGAGGTGGGATGGGAAGGGGACATTGACTCTATGGGGTGGGGTGAGAAGGGGATATCATTTCTGTGATCTGAGGTGGATCAGGGAAGGGGGCATTGCTTCTGTGAGGAGGGGTGGGAAAGGGAGCATCAATTATTTGAGGAGGGGTGGGAGGGGGGCATTGCTTCTGTAACCTGGGGTGGATTATCATAGAATCCTAGAATGGCTTGGGTTGGAAGGGGCCTTAACGATTATCTAGTTCCAACCTCCCTGCCATGGGCAGGGACACCTCCCTCTGGACCAGGCTGCTCAAGGCCCCATCCAACCTGGCCTTGAACACCTCCAGGGATGGGGCAGCCACAGCTTTTCTCTGGGCAGCCTGGGCCAGGGCCTCCCCACTCTCATTGTGAAGAAATTCTTCCTTATGCCTAGTGTATATCTGCCCCTCTCCAGTTTATACCCATTGCCCCTCGTCCTATCAATATACAAGCCTATGTGAATACTCCCTCCTCAGCTTTCTTGTAGCCCCTTCAGGGACTGGAAGCTCCAGTAAGGTCTCCGTGGAGCCTTCTCTTCTCCAGGCTGAACAACCCCAACTCTCTCAGCCTGTTCTTGTATGAGAGGTGCTCCAGCCCTCTGATCATCTTTATAGCCTCCTCTGGACCCGTTCTAACAGTTCCATCTCCTTCTTACGTTGAGGATTCCAGAACTGGGCACAACACCCCAGATGAGGTCTCACAAGAGAAGTAAAGGAGGAGAATCCCTTCCCTCACCTTGCTGGCCACGCTTCTTTTGATGCAGCCCAGAACACGGTTGGTTTCTGGGCTGTGAGCACACACCACACTGCTGGCTCATGTAGAGCTTCTCATTGACCAGCACCCCCGAGTCCTTCTCCTCAGGGCTGCTCTCAATCACATCATCCCCCATCAACTGTGTTCAGTTCTGGGCCCCTCACCACAAGAAGGATGTTGAGGCTCTGGAACGAGCCCAGAGAAGAGCAACGAAGCTGGTGACGGGGCTGGAGAACAAGTCTTACGAGGAGCGGCTGAGAGAGCTGGGGGTGTTTAGCCTGGAGAAGAGGAGGCTGAGGGGAGACCTCATTGCTCTCTACAACTACCTGAAAGGAGGTTGTGGAGAGGAGGGAGCTGGGCTCTTCTCCCAAGTGACAGGGGACAGGATGAGAGGGAATGGCCTCAAGCTCCGCCAGGGGAGGTTTAGGCTGGACATTAGGAAAAAATTCTTCACAGAAAGGGTCATTGGGCACTGGAACAGGCTGCCCAGGGAGGGGGTTGATTCACCTTCCCTGGAGGGGTTTAAGGCATGGGTGGCCGAGGTGCTAAGGGGCATGGTTTGGTGTTTGATAGGAACGGTTGGACTCGATGATCCGGTGGGTCTCTTCCAACCTGGTTATTCTATGATTCTATGATTCTATGTACTGAAAATGGGGATTGCCCCAACCCAGGTGCAGGACCTTGCACTTGGCCCTGTTGAACCTCATGAGGTTCTCACAGCCCCACTTCTCTAGCCTGTCCTGATCCCTCTGGGTGACATCCCGTCCTTCTGGTGTGACAACTACACCACTCAGCTTGGTGTCATCTGCAGACTGGCTAAGGGTGCACTCGATCTTGCTGTCAGTATCATTGATGAAGATATTAAACATCATCAGTCCCCGTAAAGAACCCTGAGGGACACCACAAGTCACTGATCTCCATCTAGACATCAAGCCATCACCCACCACCCTCTCAATGCGACCCATCCATCAATTCTAATTCAGAGAGGAGGATGCTATGGGGGACTGCATCAAAGGCTTTAGGGAAGAAGAAATGGGGCATCGCTTCTGTGAAGCGCGGTGGGGAGGGGACGCTGCTTCTTTGAGCTGATGTGGGGAGGAGGCCATCAATTCTTTGAGGATGGGGGCGAGGAGGTCTGAACTCTCGCGAGATTTGGCGCTCCGCGGGCTCTGTGGGCGCGAAATCTCGCGAGAGCCGAGAGGGCCAGCGCAGGCCACGCCCCCTCCGACCGCGCCCCCGGATGGGGGCGCGGTCGGAGGGGGCGTGGCCTGCGCTGGCCCCCTCGGCTCTCGCGAGATTTGGCGGCGCCGGTGAGGGGGCGTGGCCGGGGCGTGGCTATAAAGGGGCGTGGCCGTAGGGGGCGTGTCCGCGGGAACCGGAGCGCGCGCCGGCGGGAGGAGGAGGCGGAGGCTGTGGCGGCGCGACCGCGGGTAACTCCGCTCCCGGGGCTGCCGGTGCCTCGGAGCTCAGCCCTTTCTCCTCCTTCCCGCAGCCTCGGGGGACCCCGATGGAGCCGCCGTGCCCGGTTTGAGCGGCGGGACCGGGCGGGCGCAGCATGGGTGAGCGCGGCGGCGGGACCGGTGCCTCTTCCCCCCACCTCACCCCAACCCCGGGGCCGCCCCCGCCGCCCTTTGTCTGAGCGGAGGGAAGGGTCCGGGAGGAGCGGGGAGGCTGCGGTGAGCCCTTACCGGGGCTGCCTGGAGGGAGCCTGGCCGGAGGGGCTCGGGGCGGAGAGAGAGTCCGGAGAAATCCCAGCCTTTCCGAGCCTTTTCCCCCCCAAAGCCAGCCTTTCCGAGCCTTTTTCCCCCCAAAGCCAGCCTTTCCGAGCCTTTTCCCCCCCAAAGCCAGCCTTTCCGAGCCTTTTTCCCCCCAAAGCCAGCCTTTCCGTGCCTTTTTCCCCCCAAAGCCAGCCTTTCCGTGCCTTTTTCCCCCCAAAGCCAGCCTTTCCGAGCCTTTTTCCCCCGCAAAGCCAGCCTTTCCGAGCCTTTTTCCCCCCAAAGCCAGCCTTTCCGAGCCTTTTTCCCCCCCAAAGCCAGCCTTTCCGAGCCTTTTTCCCCCCAAAGCCAGCCTTTCCGAGCCTTTTTCCCCCCAAAGCCAGCCTTTCCGAGCCTTTTTCCCCCCAAAGCCAGCCTTTCCGAGCCTTTCCCCCCCAAAGCCAGCCTTTCCGTGCTGTTTTTCCCCCCAAACCCAGCCTCTTTGCCTTTTTTCCTACCCCAAACCCAGCCTTCTCACCTTTTTTCTACCCTGAAGCCAGCCTTTCCTACCCCAAAATATAACCTTTTTGTCTTTTTCCCCCCAAATCCCATCTTTTTCCCCTTCCACCAAATCCTTTTCATCTTCTTGTCCTACCCCAAGTCCAGCCTCTTTACCTTTTAGTCCTACCCCAAGTCCAGCCTCTTTGCCTTTTTTTCCTACCCCAAGTCCAGCCTCTTTGCCTTTTTTTCCTACCCCAAGTCCAGCCTCTTTGCCTTTTTTTCCTACCCCAAGTCCAGCCTCTTTGCCTTTTTCACCCCAAGTCCAGCCTTTTCACCTTTATTTCATTGGCTTCAGTTTGAGGAGCACCCATTTCTCCACTAAGGTATCGGCTTTAAAAGAACAAGCACGGAGCAGCTCAAAACATTCCCGTTTTCATCATGCGTCAGTTCAGGTTTGCACTTGAAATGATCAGATTTGCTGGGTCTAATTTTTAATGTAAGAGTGCCTGCATAGGGAAGTATGAAAGAGTGATTTAAACACTGCTCTTTGGAGCTCTCTTTCCTCATTCAGCATCACTTCTCTTAGCCTGGAGAAGAGGAGGCTGAGGGGTGACCTCATTGCTCTCTACAACTACCTGAAAGGAGGTTGTGGAGAGGAGGGAGCTGGGCTCTTCTCCCAAGAGACAGGGGACAGGACGAGAGGGAATGACCTCAAGCTCCGCCAGGGGAGGTTTAGGCTGGACATTAGGAAAAAGTATTTCACAGAAGGGGTCATTGCACACTGGGACAGGCTGCTCAGGGAGGTGGTTGAGTCACCTTCCTTGGAGGGGTTTAAGGCACAGGTGGACGAGGTGCTGAGGGACATGGCTTAGTGATTGATGGGAATGATTGGACTCGATGATCCCGTGGGTCTCTTCCAACCTGGTTATTCTATGATTCTATCACCCACTAGTGGTGCTGAGTGGTCCGTTGACCAATTTATCAGTCTGTGTTCTCGCCACTCACATCCCTTTGCTCTGCTCTCCTGCGTAGCATCAGCTCCTTAATTCACGTCTAATGCATGTGGCAGCGGTTTTTATGTGTTGTGGGAGGAGGCAGGTGTGTGGTTTCGCTGCTGTCTGCAACGTGCTGCGTTTCATGAGTGCGATCCAAGCTTTGGGATGCTGATTGTTGAGAAGCTCGGTATGAGCTGGCAACATGCGCTTGCAGCCCAGAAACCAACTGTGTCCTGGGCTGCATCAAAACAGTGCGGCCAGCAGGGCGAGGGAGGGGATTCTGCCCCTCTATTTCTCTCTTGCGAGACCTCATCTGGAGTCCTGGGTCCAGTTCTGGAGTCCTCAACATAAGAAGGAGATGGAGCTGTTGGAACGGGTCCAGAGGAGGCTGCAGGGATGATCAGAGGGCTGGAGAACCTCACATACAAGGACAGGCTGAGAGAGTTGGGGTTGTTCAGCCTGGAGAAGTCTCTGAGGAGACCTTATAGTGACCTTCCAGTACCTGAAGGGGCTACAGGAAAGCTGGGGAGGGACTGTTTACAAAGGGCTGCACTGATAGGACGAGGGGCCATTGGTATAAACTGGGGAGGGGCAGATTTAGACCAGGCACAAGGAGGAATTCCTTCATGCTGAGGGTGGGGAGGCACTGGAGCGCGTTGCCCAGGGAAGTGGTGGATGCCTCCTACCTGGGGGTGTTCAAGGCCAGGTTGGATGGGGCTTTGGGGAGCCTGGTCCAGTGAGAAGTGTCTCTGCCTGTCGCAGGGGAGTTGGAACTCGATGGGCTTAAAGTCCGTTCCAACCCAAACCATTCTATGGTTCTATGGTTTCAGTGTCTTCATCCCAATAAAAGTTTTTAAAGCACACTTAAAATGATGTCTGAAAATATAAAGTGAAATTAGTGTTTTAGTAACCTGCTTGGTGATGCTTTTTGTGATTGTTCACAATAGAGGAGAATTCCTGTCTCTTTTATTGGGCTGCATCATCTTACTTTCAAGTGAAAAAGTGTGTGCCCAAGTCATCACTGTGGTGAGCAATAGTAGTTCCTGTAGCACAAAAGTTTAATGTGCTAATTAAGCACTTTGGACTTGGACTGTGTTGTGCTGAAATGTAAGATATTTGAGGATTTAGATATGACAAGTCTCATAAAATTATTAGCATGCAGTTAGGGATACCGCATCAGACTGTTAGGGGACCGAGTCTAGTTTATGACCAACAATTGCTATATAATGTCATTTTATATATTTTTGTGTGGCTTCTTTTTCTGCCCCAGCTGATTACAGTAGCGAGCATGTTGCTGCTGCTCCAGAGGCAGCTGAATTGAATGGGTGCACACACTCCGTGTCAAGTATTGTTATTGCAGGAGTTGTTATAACCATAACAATTAGTGTGCATGTGCAATTATAGAACTGTTCCTGCCAGAATGCTGGCAAACATCTATAAATGATTGCAGGATGATCCCAGAGCCCTTTTAAAGAGAATTTCTGTGAAGGTGTTGTCTTTAAATCAGAATTTCTGTCCTTAAAACCGGTTTTCAGTTACTCTCCTGTCACCAAAAGTGGAGAGGAGTGTACAGTAAAGCATCTTTAAAAATAAGAGTGAAAAATTGAACTAACTGTAGTTTGCACTGCGCTTGCTATATTTAGTGATGGCCTCACATTTACCTTGAAATCATTGTTTGATTGTTTTATTAATAACGTCATGGTAGAGCTGACTCTTGATAAGAGATTGTTTGTCTTTTATGCCAGCTTATGAAAGGGATTTTGCCTGTAGAAGGTGGCTTTGAGGGGACCGTTGAGGTTTGGCTTTGACAAGCTCAGTGTTTCTAGATGTGTGGAGACAGGGACAGTGACGGATTGGTTCATTGTTCACTGGTATTACCAGAACCAATTAAAACATTACTTCAAGGTTTGTTCTCTGATTTAAGAAAAGCCTGCACCTCAAAATCTGTTTTCAGTTTTTGGGTCCCTCACTCCAAGGAGGACATTGAGGGGCTGGAGTGTGTCTAGAATGGAGCAGGGGAAGGGACTGGAGAACAAAGGTTCTGAGGAGCGGCTGAGGGACCTGAGGGTGTTTAGCCTGGAGAAAAGGAGGCTGAGGGGAGACCTCATCACTGTCTACAACTGCCTGAAAGGAGGTTGTAGCGAGATTGGGGTTGGTATCTTCTCCCAAGTGACAGGTGATAACGTAATAAGAAATGACCTCAAGTTGCACTAGGGCAGGTTCAGATTCGACATCAAGAAAATGTCTTCACCAAAAGGGTGATGGAGGTGGTGGAGTCCCCATCCCTGTAGGGGTTTAAAAGACGGGTAGATGAGTTGCTCAGGGATCTGATTTAGTAGTGGACAGGTATGGTTGGATTCGATCATCTCAAAGGTCTTCTTCAACCTAGTGATTCTATGATTCTATTCTATGATGCTATAAGAAAAGGTCTGCAGAGGAGGAGCGGGAACTTCTGGAGCTCCTTCAAGGAAAGCAACAAAGGTGCAGAAGGGATGGGAAATAAATCTAACTGTAAGCACAGTCTTCTGTCTTATGTGGTCTTTCCCCATGTTCCCTGTCTCCTCAATCGGAAGGTGTCCCTGCCCATGGCAGGGGAGTTGGAACTAGGTGAGCTTTGAGATCCTTTCCAACCAAAACTGTTTGTTTGGTGGCATCATGGAATAGTTTGGGTTGGAAGGGACCTGTTGTCAGGCTGAGAGGTCCCTCTAGATCTCCTTCTCTAGTGTGCCAGCTGTTCTGTGTGCTCATCATCTCTAAAGGATGGTTATTTTAATTCTGATACCGCTTTCATCTTTTTTTGAGGAGTTCAGGACTCTGTGTTATTCAAGACTTAACTCCGTGTAGGGGTATAATTACATTTGCAGTCTTGCTTTCTTTTGTTTTCCTAATGGTTCTTAGAGTTTTATTTCAGCTAGGCAGATCTTCCCTTTGAAGACTTCACCTTCACTGGCCTTCTTCACTCCATTGTCTGCCCGTGTTAGTACTTTTTTCCCCTTAGTGGATTTTTGTTGCGTAAACACAGGAAGCGTGTGGTCAGACACATTGTACTCTCTGGGACTCAGTGAAGCATCTGCCTCACTCTGGCTGTCATCGCTCTGCTCTTCCCATTCATTTGGCTTCCTTGGAGACGCTCTCACATGTCACTGTTGGTCCAGCGTCTCCCTAGCTTCATTTCATAAAAATGATTTGTTAGGGAAAAGGAAGCAATGACGGTGCTTTGAGTGACTTAGGTTGCCTTGATAGATGTGGGTAAATCGATCACATGAAATTCGTGGCTAGTGGTTCTGGAGTGTAGGAATTTCTAGCTGGTAGACCAACCTTTAAATACCACTTGGGCACTTAAAACATGTCTTTGATCCACTACAGGGGACTAGATTTTTCTTCCATGACGCTTTTCCTTTCTGTCAACACTGCTTTTCTCTTCTATTTTGCAGTGTGAATTGGCTGATGATCTAAAATATGCCCTGCTCACTGTGAAGGTGGCACCTGTGCCTTTACACTCCCTTATGTTCCTGAACACGCAGTGATGAGAAGTAGTTTTACATAACTTTGTCACTTTGATGTGAGCATAATCCTGCTTGTGCATCACCCTTGACTGTCCTGTTGCACTGGTTGGTGCCGGGACTGAAGTAGTAAAACTGCCTGTTCAGTGGCCTCTTTCTTTGACTGGTCACTTGTGTTCAATAAAAGCATTCCAAAGATTTAATTTTGATGCTAGCCTTCCTCAGAGCAGGATGTTCACTTGCATGTCTCTGTAGGTTCTCTCGCTCTAAATTGATATAGATTAATATATTGCATAAACTTCGGTTCATATAGGATCATAGAATGGTTTGGGTTGGAAGGGACCTTAAAACCCATCCAGTTCCACCCCCTTACATGAGCAGGGACACCTTCCACTGGACCAGGCTGCTCCAAGCCCCATCCAACCTGGCCTTGAACCCCTCCAGGGATGGGGCAGCTACAACTTTCAGGGCAACCTGGGCCAGGGCCTCCCCACCCTCAATGTGAAGAATTTCTTCCTAATGTCTAATCTAAATCTTCCTCCTTCCAATTTAAAGCCATTCCCCCTTGTCCTGTCACTCCATACCCTTGGAAAAAGTCCCTCCCCAGCTATCTTGGAGCCCCTTCAGATACTGGAAGGCCACTCTAAGGTTTCCTTGGAGTCTTCTCCTCTTCAGGCTGCGAATGATGTTGTGATGCCAACCCTGGTATTTACTTTCTCTGACTAATGCTGAATTTCTAGGCGGGATTATGTTTTATTGCTCTAGCTGTCCGCAGAATTGCCTTTCTTTATATAAAATCAATATGAAATGTTGCTTTTTCAGAAATCTCAAATGAAGAACATGAAGCATTGTAGATGTTTTTGATCAGTGTATCTGCTTCTCCTGAAGGATTTAAGCCCTGACACTGCTAGAATCCTAAATCAGCCTGAAGGCAAACTCACAGCATATCTGTCTGCCAAATGAGTTCAGTCTTTCCACTTCTGGGGTGATAGACACCGGAGAGAATATAACATGAGGTCATTTAGAATATTAAGCTAACTTTTCTTAAAGGAATACATATCGCCTATAACACGCTCAAGGTATTAGGCAGAATTGCTTTCAGTAGAATGAATTAGCATGTAATATTTTCAATTATTAAAGGAAATGACCCATTTTCCTTTAATTTCATCAATTTGGATGGTGCTGACTTGTGATGTTACAGGAGAGGGGGTCACGGAGCTCTTCACTGAGAAGGAAGAGGGGATCTGTGCACCTTAGTGCCAGAGACCTCTGTGATTGTAAACTGTGACTTGAAATTTGACATTATTGTTTAAGATACTCAAATGGAATGTTATGACCTCTGTTGCTTCAACCAGATGAAGTATTATTTTAAATTATATAAATATCTTAAGGTCATGCTTTTTTTTAGTGGTACCTAAATCACCATAAACGTGATGATTTTTGACAGCAGAGGAATATGTAAATGGGTTTGGAATTAAGCAATACTAGGTAATCTCACTGTTTTGCTTCTGCAGCAGCTGAGTCTTGGCTGCTGTGAATAGATTTTTTGCAGGCTGGAGTTAATAATGATCTTTATTTTAGTTTTAAAGAAGGCAGTTTTGCCCGAGTTCCTGGAAACTTGCCTGACTCGCCATTTGAAGAAGACTCTTAGGTCATCAATTTCTACCTCTTGGATAAAATTGCTAAATAGTCAGATGTTTTTGACTGTGTGTGTAGGTTGATCTTTCTAAGCTGGATGCCCCATCCCTGGAGGTGTTCAAAGCCAGATTGGATGGGGCTTCAAGCACCCTGATCCAGTGGGAAACGTCCCTGCCCATAGCAGGGGGTTGGAACTAGATGATGCTTACAGTCCCTTCCAACCCAAACCATTCTATGAATCTCAGCTGACACTGAAATAAATTCTCACCCTTCACTTACCTCTGGCTGATGAGTGTTGCTCACTCATACGAGCTGAATCTTCCAGAACTTCTCTGTGTTCCTGGATTAGCTTTCAGCCAGGCTGGCTGGTTGGGTTTTTTTTTTTTCTTTCTTTCTAGGCTGCTTTGTTTCTTCATTTTTCAGGAGAAATGCAAAAGCAGAACCATAAGCAAACTTCTCAGAATGATTCATGTCATTTCCACTCAGTGCATCTTTGGGACTAGGGGCAGAAAAGTCTCAGTCTTTGCTGCTTGATGAAATGAAACCACAGGTTTTATGAAGTGTTCACTCTCTAGGAAAGGAGAATCACATCGCTCGACTCTGAACTCGTATTTTTAGATTTGAAAGGATTCATTTTAAGGTTGTTCTGCATGTAATCTCGCTTGTCCTGAAGTCATCCTTTGGGTGCAGTTTCCTGCTGTGCTTCTGCATAGATAACTTCAAGCTGCTGACTAGAAGGGGCAGAGCTTTGCGATGCCCTTTCCTGGCTTGCCATGGTTGTGAGTCTGCAGTGTGAGCTGATAAGCTGGCTGGTTTGGAAGAAACTCTTGTGCCAGGTTTGCCAGGGCTTGCTCTGATTCTTGAGTTGCTTCTGAGTGTCCCCATTAATTGCTCTCCCTAATTGTTCACCTTAAAGATTATCTAGTTCCAACCCCTGTGCCTTGGGCAGGGACACCTCCCACTGGACCAGGGGCTCCAAGCCCCATCCAACCTGGCCTTGAACCCCTCCAGGGATGGGGCAGCCACAGCCTCCCTGGGCAACCTGGGCCAGGGCCTCCCCACCCTCATCGTGAAGAATTTCTTCCTAATATCTTGATCTAAATCTTCCTCTTCACAATTTAAAGCCATTATATAACTAACAGCGTATAAGAAATATGCTTCTGTTCTTCTGTATCCTGATTTTCCGCCGTCAGGCTGGACTTTAATGTTCCCATCATTTAAATGCTTTTATGGAGTTTGGCTGATTTAGTGCAGTTATAAATCAGTAGGTGCGAGATGAACTAGAATAAGCCTGTCTGAAACTTAAGGTAAATTATACATCTGCTTGCACTTATTTTAACAACTGAGTGTTTCTGTTGGGGAAGTCATTAACTACAAGAACAAACTGGCAAGGGAAACGGTAGATCCATCATTTTTTCATATAGTCAATCCCTTGGATGATGACCATATCAACGCATTCTTTAATCTTCCCTTTTGGCAGATGTAGGGATCATGTGTCCATGGGATGCTCTAGTTCAAGACACTGACCAGAGCTGAATCCAACTGGAAGAGAACCAGCTGGCTCATTTGGCAGCAAACTGAACCGGCACACCCTGGAGCAGCATAACTGCAAGGCAAGGGAAGAGGCAGCACTATGGGAATGAGTAGGGAGAGAGCAAGCAGGGTCACTCCTTCATCCTCAGGTTGTTGTAAGAATTAGGTGTAAGAAGCTGTATGCTCTGTGAATGACTAAAGCAACTGTTCCTGAAAAACAGAGGCCATCTGTTTGGTTTCTTGAATCTTGAGTTCAGTTTTGGGCCCCTCTCTACAAGAAGAACATCGAGGGGCTGGAACGCATCCAGAGAAGGGAGCAAAGCTGGGGAAGGGGTTGGAGACCTGTGGTTGTTTAGCATGGAAAAACAGAGGCTGAGGAGAGGCCTTATTGCTGTCTACAACTGCCTGAAAGGAGGTTGTGGTGAGGTGGGTGTTGGTCTCTTCTCCCAAGTGACAAGCGATGGGACGAGAGGAAATGGCCTCAAGTTGCACCAGGGCAGGTTCAGATTGGACATCAGGAAAAATGTCTTCATGGAAAGGGTTCTCAGGCCCTGGCAGAGGCTGCCCAGGGAGATGATGGAGTCCCCATCTCTGGAGAGGTTTAAAAGGCAGGCAGATGAGGTGCTCAGGGATGAATTTAATACTGGAACGGTACGGTTGGGTTCAATGATCTCAAAGGTCTTTTCCAATCAAGTGATTCTATGATTCTAAGTGGTTAAGTGGGTAATATTCTTTTGGTCAGTTTTTAGTGCAGGACTTTGCATATTTATCTAGATTTGCCACCTGCCTGGCAGCGTCGGCAGTTTCAGATGACTCTGTAGAATGGGCTACAGGCTGTTTGAAACATCAGCATCCTGAACAACACTTCTTTTTGTGTTCATCTGAGTTAGTGCTGTTCTGAAGGCAGGTAAAAGGAGATGACATTCCAAAATTGGGGCATTAGAAGTGCTGAGGCAGTAAGTCTTTTATGGATGTGAAGATGAAAGCAAATATGTTAATCCCATAATGTCATGCTATGGTAGATAAGGAAACAGCAGAATATATTCCTTTTATTAAGCATAAAGTGTTTTAGACTGCTGTTATGCTCTTGAGAATCAAATATGCTGCTTCCTTTGCCTGACTCAAATATACCTTGTGCTTCAGCACAGGGCATAGAGTTTCAGCAAAGTGGAAGACAGTAGGTAATGTGAAAATGTTAATGTAATGCTTTTATGAGAAGCATGAGTAGAACAGGATCCGCTTTTACTGCGTACCAGTATCTATGTAGGGATGGGATGCAGGGAAACAAGGGCATGGAGCAATAGGACCAGGGGCAATGGCTTTAAATTGGAGGGGGGCAGATTTAGACTAGACACAAGGAGGAATTTCTTCATGCTGAGGGTGGGGAGCCCCCTGGCCCAGGTTGCCCAGGGAAGCTGTGGCTGCCCCATCCCTGGAGGTGTTCAAGGCCAGGTTGGATGGGGCTGGGAGCAGCCTGGTCCAGTGGCAGGTGTCCCTGCCTATGGCATGGGGTGGGACTGGATGGGCTTTGATGTCCCTTCCAACCCAAACAATTGTAGGATTTTATGGAATTGGAAACCATCTCAGATGAAACCATTTGCAGCATGAGGAGAGCTTGGGCTGTACGTGCTACAGGGCTGCTTGTGGGTTAACAGTGCAGTTGCTCTAGAGTAAAAGCACAACCGAGAGTGTGTAGAATTGTTTCCTCTCATTTTCTTATGTTTATCTTTTTACCAGATGCTTATTTTGTAGGAAGAGGATTTGCTCTTTGAACCTTAATCCTGCGTCCTTACTGAGGGAGAATCATAAAGAAAGATACGGATTGTAATGTAAGTGGTTTCTAGTGTGTAAGCAGTAGAAGAAAACCTGCCCTTGTAGAGGACCAGTAACAGGAAGCATCTGGCTTGAGGAATAGCAAATGAAATAAAGCTGTTTATGAAAGATGAGGTGGTGATGTCTCTAGAATAGGACACAGCCTGCCATCATGACGTAGCAAGACGACTGCACTGGTTTCTTCTCAAGACAGAGCTGTAGGGTCTCGCTGTGTGCTGCTGTATCCTGCTTTTGGAGTTCTGAGCAGAGATTGAAGTGCTAAATCCTGTTTTTCACAAAGATGAGTTTATATTTTGGGTTGTTCTCTCCTCTTGACTTCCCTCTTTTGTGTGTAGTTGGGTCACCAGGGTTGCACCTGGTAGTTGTGAAATCCGTGGGGACAGTCAAAAGGATTTCCTTTATGTTTCTGGAATATAAACCAACACATTCAAGCTAAATATGTTGAGATCAGCAGAGGGGTTAGCTTTCTATGAACTTGTGTTTGGGTGTGCTGTCTGCTCAACTGGTACCCCTTGCCCCAGATGGCTTTGCATAACCTCCTGTGATTCTTCTGCTCCCTCCCCAAATTCTTCAAATACCGATCGTTCTGTGTTGCTATCAATTAGCTGTGCAAGACACAGCACATGCTGTAGCAGCATCCAAGCTGCATACTTGGTAATTAGCCATCCATTAGGTTGAAAGAGCCGAGTGGTGGGGCAGTCCTGAAGTCTTGGTTCCTCCAAGAGGACTGGGATTTTGGGTCTTTCAGCGCTTACTCTGCAAAATACACATATAGCACTTCTTGGTTGTTTCAACCAAATGGGTGGAACGGGAAGAATTATTGGCAGTGAAGCAGGAGGGCAGGCCAATAAGGATGATCATGCAAGACTGGTTTCTTCAAGTGCTCAAGATCTCTTACCTAAAAAACTACCCAGGGAATGAGGAGGGAGTGGGTGAGCTGTTGCAGTAATACGGGGGGGAAGTGGGCCAGCAGGAATCTCCTCTGGTTCCAAAAAGACAGACGTATTGTCTAGCATCAATGAGGGGACAACCTCGCTGTCTGCTAGGTGGTATGAACAGAGTAGTAGCCAGCAGGTTCTGGGGAGTGATTGTTCCCACCTAGCTGGGAGTCACAGTGCTGTCTCTAAAATGCCGTGTCCAGTTTTCCTCCTTTTTCACCTCAAATGCATGTGGGATGCCAAAAAAAAAAGAGTTGAGGGTGGTTAGGAGGCTGGAGTGTATAGTGTGCAAGAAGTTTGCTTAAGAAGTTGGCTTTCTCTTTTCCAGGCCAGACCTCCTAGGAGGCACAGTGAAAAAGATGAAAATCAATGCCTGCAAGTTAGAACAAAGGTGATTCCTGTTGAATATAATAGGGAAAAACGACCGTGGCATCACAGAGTGTTTTGGATTGGAAGGGACCTTTAAAGCCCATCCAGTTCCAACCCCCTGCCATGAGGAGAGACACCTTCCAGAGGACCAGGCTGCTCAAGAATCCATCCAACCTAAATCCAAGCTGGAAATGAATGTTTAAAGGACTTTATCTCCTAGCTTTTAGAACGTAATTGAGCTAATGAAGCAATTTTGCCTCCTTTAGAACTCTCTGAGACTCTAGGGTGCCCTCAAGCATTTGTGGGTTTGACTGGCTTTTGTAAAAACCTGTTGGGTAAGGATTTCACTCTGTGCTTTTCAAGTAACAGTTCAATTTTTTTTTATATTGACTAAAATGTCCATACTAAGAAGGAAATTAACTTTATTAATGCTTTATTTACTCTTGACCATCCTGACGGCATGAAGTTGAATAGGAGCACTTGTCCCTGCTTTAATGCTAAGCATATTTTGTGGTTTTTGCAAGATCCCAATCTGGGACGATTCAGACTATTGCATCATGCCTGTTTTTAAAGATGAAGGGAACACTTTGTGCACACTCCGAAGGATGCTTTTAAATTTCCATAAATTTATTTCCAAGCTAGGTTCTTGCCATGTTTGCAGAAATACTAATTGTCAATCTGAGTTAAAGATGTGCCAAGTTTTAGACTATCTATCAAAGCATTTTTGAATTTTTTTAGAGCATGAAAGGGGTTTTCTTGGTTTAAACCCAAAAATGCTTTCAGACATTTTCTTGTTTTCATAACTCATGGGTTTGTAACCTGGAGCTATGATCATTCTTCCCTTTTTGTCTAGAAGAGTCCTGAAAACTGCAGGAGGAGCTGAAGCTTTTGTAGTAGCATGGGGTCCTGATATTGAAAGAGGGAAACATTTATAACTTTCAAATAGAAAGATTGTTGATGTTTTTGCAGGGAGAAGTGACTTTGTGAAAAGAATTCTAGCTAAGATGTGCAACAGTGTCTTCAGCTTCAAACCTATTTTTATGAGCTAATTACCTAATGGAGGCTTTAAGGGAAAAACTATAAATAAGCTGTTGAGTGCGTGGTACTTTTTACTACTTGTTTGCTGCTTTGGATTTGGACTAAATCTAAATGTGGTGTGATCTTTTTGTTCTTCAGAGCTTTTTGGTTTCATTTCAGCAGCTTTTGTAATTTGGTTTTGGACCTTGAATGGTTCAGCAAATAGATGTTATAAAATTAAGGGAAGAGACATAAAACTATATAAGGAACAGCATCTGAGTCATGTTTTAAGAAAACGTGGTGTGCTTTTTTTAAAGTACATTCCCCTGTGCCCTCCATGATCCCTTTTTTTTTGCTGCATATTAAATTAATAGCTGATCTTCACCTTTGCTTGTGAAGACATTTGCCACCTTTGCTAGAGGTGTCACCTCTCATTTCCAGGCTGGTTTTGTGCAGCGAGCTCTGCTCCAAATGAAGAAAATAGCAAGTAGCACAAAACATGACTTTCTGCTTAATGTAATTTCCCAGCATTTTGACCAATTCTGTCCTTACAAAGTGGCATCAATACCTGTAGATAGTACAGATTTTACTCTAAAACTTTCTGCTTCATGTCTTCTCCTGCTGTGACCAGAGGAGTCTGGCAACTCCTGCTCATAGAAGTGAGGGGGTAAATAAAATCCATGACTTCAGCATTTATTAAGCTTGCGACTGAGTTTTAGACAAGTATTTCTGGTGATATTGGAGAGTACATGATTAGATGCTTGAGGGACTTGGCGTTGTTTAGGCTGGAGGAGGAGGCTGAGTGGAGACCTTATCACTCTCTACAACTACCTGAAAGGAGGTTGTGGTGAGGTGGGTGTTGGTCTCTTCTCCCAAGTGACAGGCTGGGGCAAGAGGGAATGGCACCAAGCTGTGTCAGCGGAGGTTCAGTTTGGACATTAGGAAAAATTTCTTCACAGAAGGGGTTTGTGGGCATTGGCAGGGGCTGCCCGGGGAGCTGGTTGTTACCATCCCTGGAGGTGTTTGAAAGGCACGTAGATGAGGTGCTTAGTGATATGATTTAATAATAGACAGGTATGGTTGGAGTCAATGATCTCTGAGATCTTTTCCAACCTAATGACTCTGTGATTCTAGAGCTGGTTTAATGTACCTGCTGTGAGGAATGTATTGCTGAAAGCTTTTTTTTTTTTCCTTTCCCACCTGGCTGGTAATGATGACTTATCTGCAGGATAACCTTGCAGAATTATGAGGGTAAGTGCCTTTTAATGGCTTTAAATTTGAAGGAGGAAGGTTTAAATGAGACATTAAGAAGGAATTCTTCACGCTGAGGGAGGGGAGACCCTGTCCCAGGTTGCCCAGGGAAGCTGTGGCTGCCCCATCCCTGGAGGGGTTCAAGGCCAGGCTGGATGGGGCTTGGAGCCCCTGATCCAGTGGGAGGTGTCCCTGCCCATGGCAGGGGTGGGACTGGGTGGGCTTTAAGGTCCCTTTCAACCCAAACCATTCTATGATTTTATGATTAAGTGTAGAAACAATTTGCTTTAGGGAAGTGAAAACTGGCAGACTTTTAATTTAAGTGTGTTCTGTCATTCACAGAGGGAAACTCCACAATGTGCTCCAGGACGTTATGAGGGCCTGGAGTAGGACAATGAAGCATGCACGGTTTGTTCTTTTAAAGCTTCAGGGCAGGCTGCTGGGCAGGATTTCTACTCTAGTGTTTACTTTTCTTCATAAAGTATCTCGCTAATTGTACCGGATCCTGCTTCAGAAGCTGCTGATTGAGATGATTGCTGTTAAACGGCAATGAGTTTCTCATTGCTTGAAAGAGTTTGGGAAGAAAAGTGTACAGTTTTTACACTTTTAGATAGTTTGTTTTCTTAATTCCTTCAACCATTCTTACTTGGCTGTAAAATTAGACATAATTTTCTACTAAGAATGTGCGGTGAGTCATTTCTTGGAGAGTGCCCCATTGCCTTGCCCTATCTAAAAATGCCAGGCAGATCCAGGGCAGCTTCCAGATGGACCAGTTCTGTGTGGACACAATGCAGGCTCCTGGCTTTCGAATGTCTCATGGGTCGACTGCTATTTTTGTTTGTATTTTCCTTTCTCTAGGCAAGCTATTGCTGTAGAGGGACTGTTGCTCTAAGCAGAAAACGCTTGTGCTAGAATCCCTTCTGCAATCCCCAACCTGAGAAGGATATGGAGCTGTTGGAATGGATCCAGAGGAGGCCATGAAGATGACCCAAGGGCGGGAGCACCTCTGCTCTGAGGACAGACTGAGAGAGTTGGGGTTGTTCAGCCTGCAGAAGGGAAGGCTCTGAAGGGAACTTAGAGCAGCTTCCAGTACCTGAAGGGCCTCCAGGAAAGCTGGGGAGGGACTTCTTCCAAGGGCCTGGAGGGATGGGATGAGGGGGAATGGTTCTATACTGGGTGGAGGAAGATTTGTATTAGATATTAGGAAGAAATTCTTAATGCTGTGGGTTCTGAGCCATGAGGTGTGTGGGAGTGGGTATGAAGGCTGTTGGAGCAAATCCTGTTGGGATGCAAACTGGGTCCCTTCTGGATTATAGCAGGGTGATCATGATAATCTCAGACTTTTGGAGGACACAGCTGAGCTGGTTTTGCTTAGAATCATAGAATCAGTAGGTTTGAAAAGACCTTAGATGTCACCGAGTCCAACCATACCAGCCTACTAGTAAGCTAGATCCATGAGCACCTCATCTGCTGATCCTTTAAGCCCCTCCAGGGATGGGGACTCCACCACCTCCCTGGGCAGCCTCTGCCAGGGCCTGAGAACCCTTTCTGTGAAGAAATATTTTATGATGTCTAATCCGAGCCTGCCCTGTCACAACTTGAGGCCATATCCTCTCCTCCCATCGCCTGTCATGAGGAGACCAGCACCCACCTCTCTACGACCTCCTTTTAGGCAGTTGCAGACAGTGATGAGGTCTCTGCTCAGCCTCTGTTTCTTCAGGCTGAACAACCCCAGGTCCCTCAGCCGCTCCCCATAACCCTTGTTCTTCAGCCCCTTCACTGGCTTTGTTGCCGTTCTCTGGATGTGCTCCAGCCCCTCCGTGTCCTTGTACTGAGGGGCCCAAAGCTGAACCCAGGATTTGAGATGTGGCCCCATCAATGCAGAGTACAGGGAAACAATCCCTTCCTGCTGGCCACGCTGTTTGTGGTGCAGGCCAAGATGCCATTGGCCTTCTTGGCCATCTGGGCCACTGTACAGGATCAGCTTGGGTACACCAGTAAGTTTTTATTCATGTTGAAGGTGTCTTTCTTGCTTGAAAACAGTATTAGTTTGGGCAGCACCTGAGCTAATAAATTCTACAGATTTAGGTTCTGTGTCTTTGAAATAACCCATTACTGTAATTATCAGTTTACAGCAAACTGGGAGTTAATTCTACATGCTTAAAAGAAAACATACATAGAATGGCAATGAAAATCTTTCAGTTCCACTGGCATTATATTATTTTATTATAAATTAATGGAAGAATCCTGCTGGCTCAGGGGGTTTTGCTTAAAGCAAGACCTTAAGTCAATATTTGAACATATGAGGTTAGCATTATCTTAAATTGCAGAGTGTCTCCTCTGCCTCGTGTCCCTTCCTTGTGGGAGTAGAAGTTTGCTTGGCTGGCATACAGGGGAACAAAGCTTGAGGAGCAGAAAGCAGTTTGACAGCTTCGGTACAGAGCTGTTTACTGGAGCTGGAGCTGCCACGAGTGGTATGGCTCACCTGGGAGTGGGCACAGGTAGAAATGGCTCTGCTATGTGTCACTGCTATTTCTCAGCCATACAGGTGTCTCCTGACCTGTTTTTGAGCTACTGTGAAGGTAGAACATCCTCCTTGTGACACTTAATGGTTTTGGTAGTCATAGTATCATAGAATAGTTTGGATTAGAAGGGACCATGAAGGTTTTCCAGTCCAATTGCCCTGCAGTGAGCAGGGATACCTTCATCCACGTCAGGTTTCTCAGCCCCATCCAACCTGGCCTTGAATATTTCCAGGAGCATTCACCATCTCTCTGGGCAACCTGGGCTAGTGCTTCACCACCCTCAGCAAAAGCAATTTCTTCCTAATATCTACTCTAAACCTCTCCTCTTTTAGTTTTTATCCCTTGTCCTATTGCTGCAGGCCCTGATAAAAAGTTTTTTCCCATCATTATCAGCCCTCTTTAAGTATTGAAAAGCCACAATAAGGTCTCCTTGGAGTCTTCTCTTCTCCAAGCTGAACAACCCCAAGTCTCTCAACCTCTCTTCAGAAAGGAGATGTTCCAGGCCTTTGATCATTTGAGTGGTCTCCTCAGGGCCCTCTCCAACAGGTCCGTGTCTTTCCTGTGCTCCAGAACTGGGTGCAGGGCTCCACGTAGGATCTCACCAGAGAAGTGTAGAGGGGTGGAGTCACCTCCCTTGCCCTGTTGGCCATGCTGCTTTTGATACAGCCCAGGACACGGTTGGCCTTCTGGACTGAAGATGCCCATTGCTGTCTCATGTCAAGCTTCTCATCCACCAGGACCCCCAGGTCCTTCTCCACATGCTCTCAGTTATAGTCCTAGTGATGCAAGTGTTTTTCATGTCCTCCATGTGGAGCATGAGCACGATGGCTCTGCATGGCTCAGCTGGGTTAAGTATCTGCTGTTGTGTAAATTGTGATTAAACCGATGGACTTACTGAAGGTTGTGGTGAACTGTACTGTAAAATACATGTAGGCAAGGTGAGTGGATCCATAGTGGGAAACTGCTTCTGTTAGTAACCTGACATCCATGTTGCATGTTTTGAACACTTCTGTGTTATCATAGTTCTAGCCTCATCCCATGGACTTAATGTCTATTAAAGACTAAGAGTGTTCCTGGGCTGCATATCTTCAATTTAGGTTCAGGAAAAGGAAATCCAGATTACTTGCTGTGAGGCTGCTCCAGAGTGTGAGCTGAGGCACAATAAATGAGAGCAGTTCGTGGCTTTGCTGAGAAGTTTCCTCCTGATCTTGGACTGCAGCAGTGATGTAAATGTTGATCTAAGTTGGGTTTGATGCAGTCCTGCCTCTCTGACCCTGCAGTGAGCCACCATCTGAGGGAGATAAACTTGCAGGAAGTTGGCACCGAATAGCTTTCCCTCGGGCTGTTTTCTTTCTCTGATTCACCCACAGTATAAATAATTACTGGTTCAAGTGCAGAGCAGGGGGAAGGGACCGTGTGAACACAGGCAGAAGAGAGGACACAGAAGACAGGATGGAATCGCAGCATCCCTGGGTTAAGATGTCTTTGAGGTACAACTTTGTGGGTTTCCAACTCCTGTTGGTGCTGTCTTGAGTGCTCTTGAGAAGGGAAGAAGGAAATGGGACTGTTTGAGCCTCATGATGTTCAACAAGACTAAGTGCAAGGTCCTACATCGGGGTTGGGGCAATCAATACAGGATGGGGGATGATGCAGGACACCTCCCACTGGACCAGGCTGCTCAAGGCTCCGTCCACCCTGGCCTTGAACACCTCCAGGGATGGGGCAGCCACAACTTCCCTGAGCAACCTGTGCCAGGGCCTCCCCTCCCTCAGTGTGAAGAATTTCTTCCTAAAGTCTATCTAAATCTTCCCCCTTCCAATTTAAAGCCATTGCCCCTTCTCCTATCACTCCGTACCCTTGGTAGAAGTCCCTCCCCAGCTTTCTTGCACACCTCCTACAGGTACTGGCATCTGCCTTAAGGTATGCCTGCAGCTGCCTTTTATCCAAGCTGAAGAATCCCAACTCTCTCAGCCTGTCCTCATAGCAGAGGTGCTCCAGACCTCAGATCATCTTCGTGACCTCCTCTGAACCTGTTCCAACAGTTCCATGTCCTTCTTATGTTGGAGATTCCAGAACTGGATAAAGGACTCCAGGTGGGGTCTCACGAGAGTGGAGTAGAAGGGCAGAATCCCCTCCCCACCGTGCTGGCTGCGCTGGTTTGGATGCAGCCCAGGACATGGTTGTTTTCTGGGCTGTGAGCACACGTTGCTGGCTCGTGTTGAGCTTCTCATCCACCAGCACCCCAAGTATTTCTCTTCATGGCTGCTCTCAATCACATCATCCACCTGACAATTATTTCTGTTGAAGACACAGGCATACTAGAATTTTGGTACATTTTCCACTCTTTTTCTTCATTCATTTATGACTTTTGTGTAGGGCTCCCAGAGGGCCTTAATTACCTGTAATGGAATCATCAAAGCTTCAGAATGAGTTTGAGTAGCTGAAGACTTCCTTTGTTTCAAATCAGGGAAGGTGGGTGTTGTCTGTGCTTACTGGGATGCTTGCCTTGTGTGTTGGCACTGGAATGTGCCTGGCTGAAGAGCAGGTTGTGTAAGTTTTGGAGAAGTGGAGAGTCCACCTGTGCCAGCAGTGACAGAATGCAGGCAGCATTGCTTTTCTTGCTCGCCACGTGAGGTGTTTTGTCAAAGAAGCGGTGTTGTTAGATAGGAGACTTCTCTCCTTGCCGTGGGGAGTAACGCAGTCTGAAGTTGTTGGTAGTGCTCAGTGGCTTTGCCATGTTAGGTCTGTTCTGTTGTTTCATTAGTCATGTTGTCATCTTACTCGAAACCAAGAACTGAACGCACCACTCCCATAAAGTCTGCTAGAACCACCTTTCCCTAAAAATGTCTGGTTGTCATCTTCTACTTTGTGCTGTTGATTTAATTGATCCTCCACCCCTGAAAATGGGTCAAAACCTTCAAAAAGCATCGTCTGGGAAGTTCTGCAAATATGTTGGAAAGCTATCATGGCTGGGGAACAGAAAGATGCCACCTAAGGTGTTTTTTATGTATTTGAGTTCTTGCCAAAACAAGGTTGCCACTTATTTGTTAGAGATCTAGGATAAAGACATCTTCTTTACACACAGAGTGGGAGGTGGTTTGTGATGGCTCGTGCTGTCTATGAAAGCTCAGGAGAATGTTCTCTCTCTCTCAGGTCAGCTTTGGTCTTACCGGATCTGCAATAAAAGCACAATAAAAGTGTTCATGCTTAAGCTTGAGAAAGTTTTTTTTCATCCAGGACTTGGCCATTATGGACTTCTAGGCTACAGATGAGAGAGAAATGGAGAAAGCTGCATAAGAAGCTGAGAGGAGGCAAGATAGGTGGTTTTGGTTGTTTGTGTTGCTGGAGTATTCCTCTGCACCTTCTACCAACTGAAACTTTGAGATTTTGAAAGTTCTGACCAGCTTATATTGCTGCGATCCAACTTACTGTTGACTGATTTTAGTATCACATCTATTCTTGAGAAAAGCTTTAAGGTGAGAGCTTGAAGCATTTAGAACTATAATTCAGAAGCATTCAGAACCACTTCAAGTGTTCAGAAGAATAATTTGTGGACTGATGTGATACCTAATGGCTGTTATTGTAAGGAGTTGTTGCAGGTTGCCCCCTCCACCAGTGCAGGTTAGGGGTTGACTGGCTGGAGAAACACCTGGGAGTCCTGGTAGACAACAATTTGACAATGAGCCAGCAGTGTGCCCTTGTGGCCAAGATGATCAATGGTATCCTAGGAGGCATTAAGGAAAACATGAGGAAAAACTGCTTTCCTGTGGTGATAGAGCATTGGAACAGGCTGCCCAGGGAGGCTGTGGAATCTCCTTTTCTGGACGTATTCAAAATCCACCTGGCCTGGATGTGTTCCTGTGTCACTTGCTGTAGGTGATGCCGCTTTAGTGGGGCGGGTGGACTAGGTGATATCCTGAGGTCCCTTCAACCCCCATCATTCTGTTATTTGGAGCTGTGATTCCTTAAAAACATTTTTGGTCATCACTGGTCATTTTTGCTCATCATTCCTTGGGTAAATATTACACTTGAAGACCTTTCAGAGGCTTATTAACCTGAAATGTTTTATTAGTATAACAGGATGTTTTCTTGCCCATCCGCAGTCCAAATTACCTGGAGGGTTCATACAGTGCTACTTGCTAATATTGAAAAGCAAGAATGGTAAGTGTTCCTCTTAAGGACCGTGTTGTAATGAGATATGTAGGTTCTAACTGTTTCTGTTGTGTCCCGTGAAAAAATGAGGGATGAAACTCTGTTCACATTGCTCGTGACTCCTCCCACGTTACACGTGAGATGATGCAATTTAGATCTGATTTGTATGTGTATCCATGAGTCAGTGATAGTGAACATCACTGACAAATACAAGAGAAAAGCCAGTACCTTAATTTCAAACAAAAAGCTGAAGTTAATTTACTGCTGTTTGCCTTTGGAACGCAGAGACACGTGGATGATGACTGGCAAGTTCTTGAGATCTTCCTTTGGTTGTGGGCATGACTGTGTCTGTTTTTACAGTCTGGAAAGGTGACCAAAATGAACGTGTTTTGTATTTCAAGAGCAAAGACAGAAAAGGTTCCCTAAGGAAATAAAAAAGCTTTCAAAATAATTAGTTCATGTTGACATAGTGTGGGTATGATTGCCTGCTGCTTCTGTGGAAAAAGGACCAAGTGTTTGGCAATGAGAGTTGTAGTCTGCAGTGCTGTAAGCATTTACCATGACTGACACTGTGTCTGATCCATTTTCCGTGTTTAACTTTGTAAAACTGTCCTGTAGCACATATATTGAAATATAATGTCTGCTAATGGGCCTAAAAGCAGAGTGTCATGTGAGAAATGTCTAATATGGATATTTCTTACATTTTTATGCATTGTAGGTTTCCAGAGTGATTGGAAGATGACGTTTTTCGTTTAAGACTGTAGGTGATCGTAGAATCACAGAATGTTTTGGGTTGGAAAGGACCTTAAAACCCATCTAGTTCCAACTGGACCAGGCTGACCAAGGCCCCGTCCACCCTGGCCTTGAACACTTCCAGGGATGGGGTAGCCACAGCTTCCCTGGACACCTGTGTCAGTGCCCCACCTCCCTCAGCTTGAAGGATTTCATCCTAATGTCTAATCTAAATCTTCCCGCTTCCGCTTTAAAGCCATTCTCCTTCCTCCTGTCACTCCATGCCCTTGGACAAAGTCCCTCCCCAGCTTTCTTTTAGCCCCTTCAGGTACTGGGAGCTGCTCTAAGGTCTCCCTGCAACCTTCTCTTCTCCAGGCTGAACAAGCCCAACTCTCTCAGCCTGTCCTCACAGCAGACGTTCTCCAGCTCTCACATCATCTTCATGGCCTCCTCTGGACCTGTCCAACAGTTCCACATGCTCCTTATTTTGGGGATTCCAGAACTGGACACAGGACTCGGAACTGGTCACACTTCTTATGATGCAGCCCAGGACACAGTTGGCCTTCTGGGCTGAGAGTGTATGTTGCTCGCTCATGTCGAGCTTCTCATGAATCAGCACCCCAAGTCCTTCTCCGCAGGGCTGACTGATGGCCATTGTCTTTATGATCTGTGGCTGCCAGAATTTCCTACCTGTCGGGCAATATATCATGTCAGCCACTCAAAAAACAATTCAGTGCAGAAGCAAGACAAAACTACTATGCTTGCTGCAGGCAATAATGGGGAAGTGCAATGCTTTGAAGCAAGCTTAGAGAATATATTTGGCAAAAATAGTTACGTACAGTGCAAAAAGTATGTTAGGAGTTCCCGAATTACCATGAGCAGGTAAGCACGGCATCGTCAGCCAGTCAAGGGAGAGGATTGTCCCACTGTGCTACACACTGGTGTAGCCACACCTTGAGTATTGTGTGCAGTTTTGGCCACCACAGTATAAAAAAGGATTTGAAGCTACTGGAGAGCATCCAGAGGAGACCACAAAAGTAGTGAATGATTTAGAGGAGAAATCGTATGAGGAGGGGCTGAAGTCACTTGGTCTGTTCAGCCTGGAGAAGAGGAGAACGAGGGGAGACCTCATCCCAGGTCACTGCTTCCTCACACGGGGAGGAGGAGGAGCAGGCGCTGAGCTCTTCTCTTTCCTGACCAAGGACAGGACCCAAAGGAATGGCAGGATGATGCCAGGGCAGGGTTAGGTTGAACATTAGGAGAAGGTTCTTCCCCCAGAGGGTGGTGGAGCCCTGGAACAGCTCCCAGGGGAGCAGTCACGGTGCTGAGCCTGACAATATTCCAGAAGCCTTTGGCCAACGCCCTCAGCCCCACGGTGTGAATGTTGGGGTGTCCTGTGCCGGGACAGGAGCTGGACTCAGTGGTCCTTGTGGGTCCATTTCTAGTAACTAAAGTCGTACTGTGATTGTGTGATAACTCTGGTGATAAATTCTGTTTGTAATGAAGAAAACAAATTGCCTTTCTTAAAGGAAAAAAGCAAAACTGTGCCTTCATGTTTGTGTTTGAGTGGCTCCTTTGTTAATGTGTGTATTCAGAAAATAGTTTGCTGGGGGGATCTGTCTGGCTTCTCTTGTGTTTGTGGCACCACCATATAGTTCAGTTTTTGACCAAGGGTTTTCTGACTTGCTCTCCAGGCAGCGGAGGGATAAAGGGATAAAGAATTATACATTGACTTAATGGAACTGAAATTTTCATACCAGGGAGAAATACTTTCTCTCATTTTATTCCTTGATCTGTGAATTAATTATTTGATATCATCATGCACTGATAATAACCTTGGACAAAACCCATTTGAGATTTTTGTCTTTTAACCCCATTGTACTCTCTATGTGCATGTTTCTTGTGAACAGAGGAGGGGGAGGTGTTGGTGAGAACAGCATTACATGTGGTCGTGCCTGGGTGTCCTGACTGGATTGGAGGGGAAGGGGAGATTAGTTGATTGCTGCAGATTTGTGGAACTGTCTGACATAAACAGAACTTGATGAACAAATAAGAACTTGTTATTGCTAAACAAGCCTTAAGCTGTCAGCAAGCAACTCTCATGGATCTTGTGCAAGAGATGGACAAGTATGTAAATACATTGCTGCACTCCTCTGAGTAAACTTAATTACATCCAAATTAAAGCTCACTTCTTCATACAAAGCCAGATGAGTCTGAAGGAGGATAACTTCTACATGCCTGTGCCAATTAAGTTGTATGATGTTGTCAGTTGTATCGCTTCCGGCTGTATTACAGTTTTTGGCTCAAACCTGCTAAAATATTGGGTGTACAGTCAGGTTTTTGCAGATAGAAATGCAGATGCAAGTATGTGAATTAGCAAAGCGCTCTGTGTACATACCATACACGTACAGTTTGAACCCTCCTCCCTCCTCAGCCTCAAAATACACTTTGAGTAACAAACGCTTCCCCTGTGGGCAGTGATTCATAGTTGGTAAATCTTGAACTGAGACTTGGCAGGCTGCGGAAACCTACTGCCCACAATCCCTTTCATCACACGTGCTCAAAATCCTCCTCACCACCACCAAAATGTGACCTAATGTCGGAGTCCTAGATTTACTTTCTTCCCCTAGGTGACTGTCCTGGTTTTTCCTCCCTCCAAAATGACTGGGAAAACTACAGCTCACAACTGAACGTTGCAACATGAGTCCTCAGAGACTGTTGTTCAATCTGCCCTTTTATACATATAGAGCTTTCACGTTGCAGTTCAACGTCTGAGCTCCATTCTCTTCTTTTCTTAGTGGACTATATCGTGGAATATGACTATGATGCAGTGCACGATGATGAATTAACGATCCGAGTTGGGGAAATCATCAGGAATGTGAAAAAGCTGGAAGAAGAAGGATGGTTGGAAGGGGAGCTGAATGGCAAACGGGGCATGTTCCCCGACAACTTTGTGAAGGTGAGTTTTCTGCATTGACTTGGTTTCACTTTGATTGTGCACCAGGGCAGTTATTACTGAAATAGTTTGAATACACCAGGTGTATTGGTAACAAGTTGATATTTTTAACTGGAAACCTTTTAGATAATTCTTAGATGATTCAGTGTTGTTTAGTCTTTTCATTGGTGACGTAGCATCATAGAATCATAGAATGGTTTGGGTTGGAAGGGATCTTAAAGCCCATCCAGTTCCAACATCGGGTGCACCAGCAGCAGATTTGCAGGTGACACCAAGCTGAGTGGTGTAGTTGTCACACCAGAAGGATGGGATGTCATCCAGAGGGACCTGGACAATCTGGAGAAGCAGCCCTGTTTGAAACTCATGAGGTTTGACAAGGCTAAGTACAAGGTTCTGCACCTGGGTTGGTTCAATCCTTGGTTTCAGTCAAGGCTGGGGGACGGTGTGATTGAAAGCAACCCTAAGGAGAAGGACTCAGGATGCTGATTGATGAGAAACTTAATGTGAGCCAGCAATGTGCACTTGCAGCCCAGACTGCCAACTGTATCCTGGGCTGCATCAAAAGAAACGTGGCCAGCAGGTCGAGGGAGGGATTCTCCCTTTCTCCTCCGCTATGCAGTGTTGAGATGGCAGGAAAGCATTAACTGTTCAGGAGGTGAAAGTCGTGGTTTTCTTTATGGCTAATATGATTATCGTTTCTTAAAAATACATTTACAGGTAGTGAAAGTTTGAGATACTATTTATGGCAAAGCTGTTTCAGAAATGTGGCAGGGACACCTCCCACTGGACCAGGCTGCTCCAAGCCCCATCCAACCTGGCCTTGAACCCCTCCAGCCATAGCTTCCCTGGGCAACCTGGGCCAGGGCCTCCCCACACTTACCATGAAGAATTTCTTCCTAAAGTCTAATCTAAATCTTACCCCTTCCAATTTAAACCCACCACCCTTGCCCTATCACTCCATGCCCTTTTAAAAAGTCCATCCTTGGCTTTTCTGTAGCCCCTTAAGGTACTGGAAGGACTCCAGAAGTTCTCCCTGGAGCCCTCTCCTCTCCAGGCTGAAGAACCCCAACTCTCTCAGCCTGTCCTCAGAGTAGAGGTGCTCCAGCTCTCGGGATCATCTTTGAGCCCTCCTCTGGACCTGTTCCAATGGAAATTGAATTTCCTTCAATTCACCTTTCAGCACTAGGCCTCTTGAGAGATTTTTCTGGCTGTATCACAATTTTGGAGGACATAAATTTCCAGTCTTATTAACAAAGCCTGGTTTGCAATTCCTGTGTGGACTGTGTGCATGTCCACTTCTAGTAGGGTTGAAATGTTTGAATTTGAGTCCCTGTTCCTGACATTGTTATTGCCATTTTCCTCCCTCTTCCTGTAGGGGCAGATTAAAATAAACAACTTCATAAATTCCTGAAACGATTTAGCTGTGGAAACCTAGCAGGCTTTTATGGTTTTCTTTGAATCACTTCTCCTTTCTAAAATCCACCAGTGTGAAATGTGCATGCAGATGTTACTCTCCAGTGTGGGTCAGAGCAGTGCAGTAACACTACTACATTGAATGTGAGAGGTGTTTATGGAGGTGTTGTGGTGTGTGGTATGTTTTGGGTCATTTCTGTTGTTTGTTTGTTTATTTATTTATTTGGAGTAGCTCTATTCAGTGTTTAGCCACCTTCTCTGTTGATAGGCTGAAAGTGATGATTTGGTGTTCATCCTTCTGCTCACTTCTGAAGGTTTTTATCCACGCATAGCTGAGAAGCACTGAAGTTAATTGTTTTATTTCATTTTATTGCTATTTTAATGTAACTAGCTGTGTTGTGAGCAGTGCACATTGCAAATTATGTGGCCAGCAGGAGCAGGGAAATGATTGTACCACTGGTGTGGCCGCACCTCGAATCCTGGGTTCAGTTTTGGGCCCTTCACTACGAGAAGGATATTGGGGGGCTGGAGCACGTCCAGAGAAGGGGAACGGAGCTGGGGAAGGGTCTGGAGAACAAGGGTTATGAGAGGCACCTGAGGGACCTGGGGCTATTTAGTCTGGAGAAAAGGAGGCTGATGGGAGACCTTATCACTGTCTACAATTGCTTGAAAGGAGATTGTGGTGAGGTAGGTGCTGGTCTCTTGTTGCAAGTGACAAGGGATAAGATTAGAGGAAATGGCCTCGAGTTGCACCAGGGGAGGTTTAGATGGCATACTGAGAAAATTTTTTCACTGAAAGGATTTTCAAGAACATGCAGAGGCTGCACAGAGAGGTGGTGGAGTCTCCATCCCTAGAGGGGTTTAAAAAATGTGTAAATGTGGCACTTGGGGATGTGGTTTATCAGCCACGGTGTTGTGGAGCTGATGGTTGGACCCAATGATCATAGAGGTCTTTTCCAACCTTTATGATTCTATGATATGATTCATTACGACTTTGCATGGTAGTAAAACCAGTTCGATCATAAGCTCAAGGCAGCAACTCGAATAAGGGAGGAGCAGCGAATAGATTAATTAGTAGCTTTCTTGAGTTAAGGTAGCAGAGTTTCCTGGTAGGTATTGGGGACATTGTGGTGAGCAAGCTGTGTGCTTCTTTAAGCGTGTTAGGGATACGTGGTGCTTCAGCTGCCCGCTCAGCAGAGGATGAGCCTGCGATAGAGCTAGTTCAGAGAAAACTTCTTGACTGCGCAGGTGTGTGCAGCTGCTCCTGCTCAGCTTAGAGCTGAGCTTGGATCCTTTTCAGGTTAACACGTGAACTTTGCTCACTGGGAGATTTTTCTTCCTCCCCCTAAATAAAAAAAAAAAACAAAACGCAATACTGGGTGTGTTTGAGCAAATATGTCCTTGGAAGAGGTAAGCTCACGTTATTTTCTTTCTGTTGTTAACATCAAGTAATGTAAGCAGACTTTGTGTTTTGGGGTAATGAATGTGACCAGCAGCACAAATCTAAAATTTGTGATTGCAGTGTAATTTGTAGATTTTAGTTAATCTGTAGTGTAACTTCTTGGCTTTAGAGTTGTTTGTGTAATAAGATTACAGGCGTTTGGTTTAGCTTATCAACCCTTCCGTAGTGTAAGAGATACTTGGGAACTGCAGGGAACTGTGGTGCTTGCGTGAAAAATTTCTTTCAGAAAGGGTCATTTGGTTTTGGGAGTTCAACTCATTCAGCTGGAGCACCTCTGCTATAAGGACAGGCTGACAGAGGTAGGGTTGTTTACCCTGGAGAAGGCTCCATAGAGACCTTCTAGTGGTCTTCCAGTACCTGAAAGGGCTCCAGGAAAGCTGGGGAGGGGCTTTTTCTAAGGGCTTGGAGGGATAGGAGGAAGGGGAAGATTTAGATTAGACATTAGGAAGAAATTCTTCGTGATGAAGCTTTGTGGTGAAGCACTGACCCAGGTTGCTGTGGCTGCCCCATCCCTGGAGGTGTTCAAGGCCAGGTTGGATGGGGCTTGGAGCAGCCTGGTCCAGAGGGAGGTGTCTCTGCCCATGGCAGGGGTGGGACTTTGATGGGCTTTGAGGTCCCTTTCCACCCAAACCATTCTATCATTCTATATGATTCAGCTTCATAGCTTATATATTTGTCCATGTAAACAAAACCAATCCCAAGCACTTTCACTTGTCTTAAAAGCCCCGCTGAGAGTTTTAGCACAGTTTATCTACCTTCTTGAGCCTTTGTCTTTGCTGCTTGCTTCCTGTGTTGTTGCTAGTTGATGCTGTTTAATACTGAGCATGCTGTGAACCAGTGAGAAAAGCTTGGTTGAAAACTCCTTCAAGCTTAGAGTTTTCCCTAATCCCTTTTCAAAAATAGAAAATTGACCTCACCCAGGAACATGAACTGTGGAGTTGGGAGGGATCACGGGTGAAAGTGTCTCTGTCTCCTGGGTCATTCCTAACTCTAACCTGGGCATAATTAAATAGTGCAGTAATATTAATTAAAAAACAGATTGATAACTGGATGTTGTATATTAATAACTTTGTATTTGGCATGATGGGTATAGGATAATTCGTGTGCGTCTGTTTTGAAGTAATCATGATGTTTTTATGGAATGTACTAAACTATGTATCTTTTTCCTGAATGTGAGGAGTTGCTTCTCTGTTCGATGTTATGCCAGACGCCTCTTCTGTCCAGGTTCTTTGCATCCAAATATGTTGTGGAGAAAATTAGATATGTGATACTTTACCAATCCTGTGATGAGATGAGGGGAACAGCTTTAAATTGGAAGGGCAGAAGAATCAGATTGGACATTAGGAAGAAATTCTTCATGCTGAGGGTGGGGAGGCCCTGGCCCAGGTTGCCCAGGGAAGCTGCGGCTGCCCCATCCCTGGAGGTGTTCAAGGCCAGGTTGGATGGGGCTTGGAGCCCCTGATCCAGTGGGAGGTGTCCCTGCCCATGGCAGGGGTGGAACTGGATGGGCTTTGAGGTACCTTCCAACCCAAACCGTTCTATGATTGTAGGACTTGATCAGTGAATTGCTATTTCTGTTTATACAACTTTTTTGCTTTGCTTTATTTTGTTTTGAGGAAACTGTCATTGCAGTGGGTTGTGTGGTGAGGTGAGACCAAGCATCTCGGAGGTGTTGGTAGCTTCCCAGGGAGAGGTAGGCAGCCCTGCTGGTAAGAAGGTGATGTTTGCTTTGAAGCTGGCAGTTCTTGTTTTTCAGAAACGAAGATAACATGCAAGATTGAAAGTCCTATTAAGTAATTTCAGTTTCAGTGCTGAGTATGTGAGAGAAATGATGGGTGTAAGCTGGCTTCATTCCTGGCAAAGATTGAAGCTGAGAGGTCAGGGCGGTGCTTATAAGACCTGTTGATGACACGATGGTACCATCCTTTGTTCCTGCTAATTTTTCTTCTTTTTTTTTTTTTTTTGGAGAAAATAGTGCCATTTGTGGGCACCTGTGTGCCAGGTTCTCTGTTCTCCAGTGCATCTGCACTGGGTGTTTAGTGTTTATTGCTGTCTTGGTGGTGGCTAGGGATGTGGGTATTGTTTCATATTCCAAGGCAGTACAGGTATGTTGATTTTAAAGATAAGCAATGAGATACAATGCCTGTATCTTGATGGTCTCCGAGATCTGAAATATCACAAATGTTTTCCTCAGAAGCTAACTATTTAAGTCCAGAAAATTAAGACCAGCAATGGCATCTTGGCCTCTATCAGGACCAGCATGACCAGTGGGAGCAGGGAGGTAATTGTGCCCCTGGACTCGGTATCAGTGAGACTGCATCTTGACTCCTGGATTCGCTTTTGGGTTCGTTACTCCAAGAAGGACACTGAGGGGCTCGAGTGTGTCCAGAGAAGGGAACGGAGCTGGGGAAGGGTCTGGAGAACAAGGTTTATGAGGAACAGCTGAGGGATCTGGGGTTGTTTAGCCTGGAGAAAAGGAGGCTGAGGGGAGACCTCATTGCTCTCTACAACTACCTGAAAGGAGGTTGTGGAGAGGTGGGTGTTTGTCTCTTCTCCCAAGTGACAGGTGATGGGACGAGAGGAAACGGCCTCAAGTTGCACCAGGGCAGGTTCAGATTGGACATCAGGAAAAGTATCTTCACTGAAAGGGTTCTCAGGCCCTGGCAGAGGCTGCCCAGGGAGGTGCTGGAGTCCTCGTCCCTGGAGGTGTTTAAAAGCCGGGCAGATAAGGTGCTCAAGGATCTGATTTAGTAGTGGACAGGTACGGTTGGACTCGATGATCTCAACAGTGTTTTCCAATCAAGTGATTCTGTGTTTATCTGTAAAGATGTGGCCCTTTCCCTGTTTTAGATAAGCCTCCATGCGTTAAAATGTTTTATAAAATCTTCTGTCAAGAAATTTTCAGTTTGCATTTGAAAATCAATTTCACTGTAAGAGTAAAATATCTGTAGGATCGTGGTATCTTCTGTGGTTGAATGTGAACAAAGAAAGAAGAAAACACTGGTGTGTCTTTTATATTTAGTAGTTTAAAATATATTTATATATTCTGTGTTTTAAAATATTTTGTTGCCAAGAGCTTAGAGAAATGAAAGGGGCTCCTAAATGTTGCCTCAAGTGGCAGTACTGGTATGGAGGGGAACTTGAGGTGCTGTTTCAAAAGATGAGTGGGGTAAAATACAGTTAATGACTGGTGTGAGTCCTGCTTAGTGTAGTAATTCTTCTCTCTCATTTGAGTTATCCAAGCATTTGGATTGTACACGTGCCTCTTGCTTTCCTAAATGACTTTGCTTGGTTCAAACCACACACTGCATTGCAGCTCAGTTTGGGTGCAGTGGTCTGCGGCACAAGCTAGTCTGGAAGGGGCAACAGGAGCATACAAGTAGTTATCATAGAATGGTTTGGGTTGGAAGGGACCTTAAAGCCCATCCAGTCCCACCCTCTGCCACGGGCAGGGACACTTCCCACTGGATCAGGGGCTCCAAGCCCCATCCAACCTGGCCTTGAACCCCTCCAGGGATGGGGCAGCCACAGCTTCCCTGGGCAACCTGGGTCAGTGCTTCACTGTCCTTATCACAAAGAATTTCTTCCTAATGTCTAATCTAACCCTTCCCCCTTCTAATTTAAAGCCATTCTTCCTCATCCTATCACTCCATGCCCCCATAAAAAGTCCCTCCCCAGCTTTCCTGGAGCCCCTTTCAGTACTGGAACCTGCTCTAAGGTCTTCTGACAACCTTCTGCTCTCCAGGCTGAACAAGCCCAACTCTCTCAGCCTGTCCACATAGCAGACATGCTCCAGCCCTTGGATCATCTTTGTGGCCTCTTCTGGACCCGTCCCAACAGTTCCTTATCCCTCTAGCGATAAGAATTCCAAAACTGGACACAGGGCTCCAGGTGGGGTCTCACAGGAGTGGAGCAGAGGGGCAGAATCCCCTCCCTCGCCCTGCTGGCCACTCTGCTTTTGATCGTACCTTTAAAACCTTTTTCAAGTTCTACCTTTAACCACATGAAAGTCTGCTCTTTTGCCCTTCCTTATTTAGTTTTTGCACTCGATTTGTGTGTGAGTTTAGAACTTCCTCCCCGAGCACCAGGGAAGGCTGCTGGAATCCTCTGGCTGGAAGCTTGCAAACGGGGTGTGTTCAGTCAGACGTCGTTTACAACTATCGTTAAGTAAACTCCGCAGAGCATTGCCAGCATCTTGGATCAGCAATAATTGACTGGACGTGTGCAGAAAACTTACATTTGCGTTGAAACCTTTCCTGTGTGCAGAAGTCTAACATGCAGAAATATGTATTCTCTAATTAGCATTTCTAATAACACTGAACGGGTCAGGTGTGCAGTGTTTGTAAAATGTAATGTTCGTTACGTCCTGGGAAGCCGTGGGCGTGCGTTCCAGCGCTGTATTTTTAGTACTCTGCTGTATGTCTCATCAGTCAACATGAGTGAACACCCGACACAGTTAATATTAAATCAGTTCTTTTGCTTTTTTTTTTTTTTATGAGAGTGAATGAAGTCATCTACTTGTGAACCTGAAACTTTAACTCACCTGAGGCTGGCTCGTCGGGGCTGTCATCTTGTAACGCTGGCACCGCTGGTGGAGTTTTAGTTTTTGAATGGGTCATTGTTATCACAGAATCTCGCTAGGTTGGGAAAGACCTTTGAGATCATTGAGAGCAACCAAACTTGCCCACTACTAGCCAGATCCCTGAGTACCTCATCTACTCAGCTTTTAAACCCCTCCAGGGATGGGGACTCCACCACCTCCCTGGGCAGCCTCTGCCAGAGCCTGAGAACCCTTTCAGTTAATGTCCAAGTCTATGATAAAAGTGTATTTTTAAACCTCTCCACTGAGATAGAGATGTGTATTTTTAGCCCTTATTTGGCAGATCTCAAGTATTAGTTTTTGTGTCTTAGTCTAAGAGTTGGGATGGGATGTAGATGTAGCAATGTCCTTACCTGCTTTAGCCTTTGTGCAGCGGTGGCCACGAGTGAAGTGCTGGAGGCTTTACAGGAGATGGAAAAAGCTGAGTGCTTGGTGTAAAGGGAGGCAGAGAAGATGATGCCTGAGTACGAAGGTGGAGACAGGA
This sequence comes from Phaenicophaeus curvirostris, assembly GCF_032191515.1. Lineage (NCBI taxonomy): Eukaryota > Metazoa > Chordata > Aves > Cuculiformes > Cuculidae > Phaenicophaeus > Phaenicophaeus curvirostris. Next base: position 124,568,176 of record NC_091393.1, on the reverse strand, counting down.
AGCCAGGGATGATGGCAAGAAGGAACAAGGGATGTTTGGAGTTAACCACTACAGGTCCACTGATGCTTAATGAATGCCACGTTTCTCTGGACCAGCAATAGAGGCATTTACCTGCGAGAGGGTAAGAAATGTGCCTTCCTGCTTTTCCTCGTGGGGCCGGCTTGATAAAACGCCACTTGTTGCAGGAGCTGGATCTCTACCTCACACCCTCTGCCACGTGTGATTCTTGATTTCATTGATCTAAAGCCCTTTTTTGTGTCTGGTGGTTGACAGGACATTAACTGTTGGTCTGTAGAACAATTACAAGAAATATAATCAGATTTTCATATGTATAAACAAGTAGAATAGAAAAGAAATGCAATTAATGTTTTAAGATATTTTTATCTGGCTGTGAATGTGGCAGCACCATAAAATATTGTTTAGGTATTATTTTTATAAGTATTTTAAGAATAACTTTTTTTTTATTAATTAAATGGTTGGGAAACATTGATTTGAACATCCATCTTTCTTTAGTTCCTTGTGTTTGTTTAGGATTCTTGGCTCTACTGAGAGACCTGGTGAACTGACTGCTGTGCTGCTCTGCGTCTGGGTTTTGGTCTTCGCTGAAAGCAGATGGAAAGAGTCTTTTTAGCAGTGGGAAAAGCTTCTTGGGATGTTGAGGCATTACATGGGTTTAGGTGTCTTGTATTTTGCAGATATTTGAATCCTAGAACCATACACAAGACCTTGGATCAGAATCTGGATTGACATTTGTTTAAAACAAGCTTCATAGGTATGCAGTTCTCCACCAAAAAATAATTATTTATATATATAATAAATATGTGTATAATACATGTATAATAATAATACATATATAATCTATATCAACATCTGAAATTCCAAGCCTGCGTCTACACTCGTCTGTAGACAAGAATTTTCCTTATTTGGGAAAGTCCATTTTTTTAACCTGTTCTTCACCTTCAAATATTACATTTATTTGGTGGCTCAAGTTTTAGTCTAAGTCTGAAGTGTCTCAGTAATATTTAATGCTTCCCAGAGATCCTGCTTATTTCACGTGTTATGAATTGTGAGAAAGGAGTGATACCTTGCCTGACTGATGATGCTTTTCTTCCCAAGAGGGAGGCATTATATCATCTATATTTAGCATAGTTTATAACACGTGAAAATACTGGTAAGTTGCTGATTGATGTGGGTGTGATTTAGGAAGGAAAGGCTGGGGTTCTGTCTGCAGACTGGAGAACTGTGAGCCTGGCTTGACTCACTTCTCTAGCTAATTATATTTTAGCCTTGGTGGTGGGGGAAGCTAGAAATTATGATTTGAATTGGCAGCAGGTGCAGATATTAATAAATCAACTTTCTGAAAGTATTTCTCCAGCCATTTATGAAACTCTGCTGTACGCAGAGGTTTTCTGACATAGCTTGATGGTGGAGAGGTTTATCTACCAAGACTTCGCGTCCTTGCTTTCTGTACTTTTGTTTGTACCATGTGAAAACTTTAGATGGAAAGGGATAGCTTTGCATAAAACTCTTATCAGAAACGCTGAGGGGAGTTTCCAAAACCAAGCTCAGCAGATAATGGCCTTTGAGCAAGTGCTCTGCTGTCTTAAGGAACTGGAGCAGCAGTCGCTGCCTTAGCAGAATGTGTCTGTAGCTTATCCAGTTCTGGAATCCCCAACAGAAGAATGATGTGGAACTGTTGGAACGGGTCCAGGGGAGGCCATGGAGATGGTCAGAGGGCTGGAGCACCTTTGCTATGAGGACAGGCTGAGAGAGTTGGGCTTGTTCAGCCTGGAGAAGAGAAGGCTCTGGGAAGACCTTAGAGCAGCTTCCAGAACCTGAAGGGGCTCCAGGAACCCTGGGGAGGGACTTTTTCCCAAGGGCATGGAGTGACAGGATGAGGAAGAATGGCTTTAAATTGGAAACGGGAAGGTTTAGATTGGACGTTAGGAAGAAATTCTTTGTGATAAGGATGGTGAGGCCCTGGCCCAGGTTGCCCAGGGAAGCTGTGGCTGCCCCATCCCTGGAGGTGTCCAAGGCCAGGTTGGATGGGGCTGGGAGCCCCTGGTCCAGTGGGAGGTGTCCCTGCACATGGCAGGGGTGTGGAACTGGATGGGCTTTAAAGTCCTTTCCAACCCAAACCATTCTAAGATTCTATGAAAACTGGAGATTAATGTCTACTGGAAACTCTTTCCTGTCCTTAGTCTTGAGCAGAATTTGCTTTGACTTGGATGTAGAGAAGTCAGAATATGAAGCAATTCCATCTTCGGAAGAGGTAAAGAGGACTGATAGTGCCTTACTGTTGGCTCAGCCTGATCACAGGTCAGCACTTTAAAAAACAAACCCTGCGATTCACTGTTAAACAGCTCCTACTTCGGCCATAAATTAGGCCAAAAAAATCAGTCTGTAACACATGCTTAATTGCCCAGGAGGTTATTTATCTTGCAAAGCAAAGGTTATCAAGTTTGTCTGTTCTTTAAATGGTGACTACTTTCATCTTTGAAGTGATTTGTTTCCAGTGTCAAGAGGAACGTTTAATCCTCTGGGGAGTCAGGGGCAGCTGTCTCCCAGCCAAGCTCCTCTGTCAAGCGGTGGAACCAGCTCTGACCTCCCAAATGCTCCAGGGAAGAGCTCTGGAGCCTCTTGGCTATTTTGGTCCATCAATTGTCTGTGACTGTCCCCTTACTTCTTGACAAGAGTGACAAAGCAGTGGTGCAGGTCAGGAAGCTGCAGATTGGAATTAGATGATCTTTAAGGTCCTTACCAAATCAAACCGTTCTATGATTCTGTGAAATTGTTAATCTTTGTTTCTTTGCTTCTATTAAATATTTCACCTCTGTGAGCACCAGCAATGAGGATGAGAAAAGTCTTGATATTTATGCTTGAAGAGTCTAACAAAAGATTTAATTTTGCTGGAAAATGAATTTCTCAGAGCCCCGTAATTCAGAAGTAGGCTCAATATTTACAGCCATCTGTTCCTTATGTCCTTTCAGATGATCTGACCTGCTTTCTCTCTTTCCAGTGCCCCAGTAATTTCAGTGCTCTTCGCTTCTGGCGAGGGAAGCGGGGAGGATCCTGCTGTCCCCGCTGGAGCCAAGCGTAGGCAAGCGGCTGATGGTGGGAAGGCTGCTTGCTCACTTGCTAAAAAGTAGGTCAGGACCGCCTGCTTATTTGTTTATTTTAGTAAGCATCGTGAAGCTATAGGTGAATTTTTGTCTGTGTATAAAGAAGAATAATTCTTGTTTCACTTATTGCTGAACCCGTGTGACTCGGAGATTTTATATATAGAATCATAGAATGGCTTGAATTGGAAGGGACCTCAAAGCCCATCCAGTTCCACCCTGGCCATGGGCAGGGACATCTCCCACTGGACCAGGCTGCTCAAGGCTCCATCCATTTCCCTAAGGAGTTCTTAAACTGTTATGGGTGCAATTAAAACAAAATCCTCTAAGAGCACCTCAATTTTTTTTTCACTATTGAGTTGGTTTTACACACATTTTTTACATACCAGCTTGTAGTGATTCTGGCGAATTTTTTAATTGTTGTGAAATACGCCTTTAGTGGAGATCATAGAAAACATAAACCCTTTATGACTAGTGCTGTAGGTCGCAACAGAAAGAGTGGGTGGTTTCTTCTGAGTTGAGTGTGTTTTATGCCAAGAGACAGTCAGTATTGACCTTCTCCTGCCAAGTCATAAATGCATAAAATCTGTGTTGCTAATGGAAATGCTGACAAGCCCTGTACTGCAGCAGACTGGCATCATAACAATATGAAAATTTCCAGCTGCAGTTTAATGTCAGATTTTCATTTTGGTTTTGCTGGCTGGCAGCTGGTGGGGGCCTCGTCTCAAAACAAGCTCAAGTGTCCAGGAGGTTCTTTGGCATTGTCACAGCACAGACACTCTCTGTTAGCCTGGATACAGGAGGCTGACTTAAGCAACAAAAACAGAGAAAGAAAAATGCGTTACTTGTTGTGAAACCCATAAATAGCTCATATCCTGGGCTGCGTCAAAAGCAGTGTGGCCGGCAGGGTGAGGGAGGGGATTCTGCCCCTCTGCTCTGCTTGTGTGGTATCCCACCTGGAGTCCTGCGCCCAGTTCTGGAATCCCCAACATAAGAAGGACATGGAACTGTTGGAATGGGTCCAGAGGAGGCCACAAAGGTGATGGTGAGTGCTGGAGCACCTCTGCTATGAGAACAGGCTGAGAGAGTTGGAGAAGAGAAGGCTCTGGGGGGAACTCCTAGTACCTGAAGGGCTCTGGGAGAGCTGGGGAGGTACTTTTTCCAAGGGCATGGAGTGATAGGATGAGGAAGAATGGCTTTAAGTTGGAAAGGAGAAGTATTTAGATTAGACATTAGGAAGAAATTCTTTGTGATGAAGCTCTGGCCCAGGCTGCCCAGGGAAGCGGTGGCTGCCCCATCCCTGGAGGGGTTCAAGACTGGGTTGGATGGGGCTTGGAGCAGCCTGGTCCAGTGGGAGGTGTCCCTGCCCATGGCAGAGGTGACACTGGATGGTCCCTTCCATCCCAAACCATTCCATGAATCTATGAAATGGGATTCTTGGGCATGTTCAGGTTGGATGTTGTGGTTCCTGGGGCATTTAATCTTTTGTTTGAATGCAGAGATGAGAGCTGTGGGCAATGTTGTTTTCCAATGACTGGAAGTCAGACCAGATGTTTGGGCAGACATATAAAAATTGCAGACTCTTATTAACTGGGCATTTATGAACGCTTGAATTGATCAGTGTCCGTTTTCAGAGATCCAAACAGTTGTGTCTTGTTTAGAAGTGACTGCTTTGGCAAAGCCTTAGCATATATGAAAGGTCAGAGAGTCATAGCAATGGTGCTTGGATGAAATTGCTGCTGACGGGTACGTATCTCGCAGCATCCTGACGTCTGCTTTTGAAAATGAACCTCAGGGCAGAACTGTGCTGTTAGAGAACTGATGTGAAATACAGGTTTGTGGTGTGGTGGACTGCGTGTGGGCATGAAGACCAAGGATTCCTGAATTTGCCGTAACTTGATTTGGTTTTAATGTGGTTTTTAATGCCCCGAGGAAGGATAGTTAATGCTGCAGCCTTTCTTTAACAAGAAGGGGAAAGAATAGGGCTTGTTTATGATGATCTAAAGGGTAGTAGGTTAAATATGGAAATAGCAGTTGCTGGCTCATTCATGCACTGCTTACTAATGCTTCTTCTGTAGTTTTGTTGAAGCTATGTTTATCACCGGCTGCTCTAGCAGTAGGCTTTTCATAGAATCATAGAATTGTTTGGTTGGAAAAGACCTTTGAGATCATCGAGTCCAGCTGTACCTGTCCACTACAAAACCAGATCCCTGAGCACCTCATCTCCCTGTCATTTTAATTCCTCCAGGGGCTGGGACTCCACCACCTCCCTGGGTAACCTCTGCCAGCACCCAAGAACCCTCTTTGTGAAGAAATATTTCCTGATGTCTAACCTGAACCTGCCCTGGTGCAGCTTTAGGCTACTTTCCCTGGGTCCCATTGCCTGTCACTTGGGAGAAGAGGGGTTATTGGTGTGGTTATTTCTCCTCTCCCTGTTGCAGAGCACTTTCATGAGATCACTGTGTGCTTCCTGATACACAAAGTAAAATGCCCCTGATGCTGCTTCAGGCGTGGCTGGTACCAGTCCTTTACCCACGTGTGTTCATTGCAAATCTTTTCTGGTTGACTTGCAGCTCTCTATTCCTGCTCTGTCCCATATTCATCTTAATTTCATGGCATCCTTTTTCCTTGTATACAGCTTAGATTAGGAAGGTTTCTTTTAACTGTGTGTTGATGTATTCAACTTTTCATATCTGAGCTGTGTTAGGAAGCTCTGATGGTACCGTTCTCTCCCAGGGACTGATGATTCTGTTTACTGCTGATGAAATTCTTCATCAATAAATCTTCAACTTTTTGAATCTGTCTGCAAAGTTTTCTTCTCTTAACTGTTGCTCATAGAATTATTTGTAGATCTCTTGGTTTTCAATCTAATTCCGCTGGTTTTTCATAGAAAATCATACTAGCACAGAATGCTTTCGGTTGGAAGGGCCCTCAAAGCCCATCCAGTTCCAATCCCTCTGCCCTGGGCAGGGACACCTCTCACTGGACCAGGCTGCACTTGTGCTTTTATAAAATCTTTGAAGTTTTCCATCCAGTTATTGAAGGAATAAAGATGCTCCAAGACTGGAGGAAAAGATCTTTTATGTATAGGAAGAATAAAAAGCAAAGGACTTAAATAATGAGTTGACAGGATAGAGAAGAGTGTGCTGTGGGATCCTCGAGTGCTGGTTGTGGTACCGGCTTTGTTCAGCATCTCTGGTTATCTAGAGAAGGCATTTAGCAGTGGATGCTCCCATTTTGTGATTGCTGTTAAACTCTTAACTAGTCTAATGCCAGGCTGATGGCCAGGGGCTGACAGATGAGCTGGAAGGTAGGTAAATGCCAAGTAATGCGTATAAGAAAATGTAATCCACGTCATGCCTACGTGGAACTGCCAGTTCAGTTGAGCATCAGCTCATGAATACCTGGTGTTGCACTTTCAGTTCTCCAAAATCCTTGGCTCCTGGCACAGTGATTCACTAGCTTAAAGCAGATGAGGGAGAGGAGCTTCTCAGTGTAACAGAGAGTGAATATCTGGTGTCTGTCTCCAAGGGAGCTGTGGAGGCAGACAGGATTATGGGTGCAAAAAGGGAGTAGACGGCTTCATCTGTGGATGTGAAAGGGAAAGGGGAGGGGATGCATCTCCCTAATGAAACCCTTATGGGTGCTCTGGGAATACAGGAGCCTCTGGGTTGCCAGAGTGAGCTGCCTTCTGCACTAGATGGGCCATTGATCTGACTTAATGGCTTTCTTCTTGTGCAAAGTGATAATTTCCTTCTTTCAGAGTATTTGTTCTCCAGTGGAGTCTCATTTAATGAGCTGGTGCAGTAGACTAACTGCTGAGTACATGGCTTTTTCTGTCAAGAACAGATGCTTGTTTATAGGCTTCTTGTCTTGTTTGGCGTGGTCAATAATTCCAGTCCTAACACTTTATTTTAGAAAGATAAGAACGTGGGAGACAATTATCAGAAAAATGTCTCTGTTGCTCGTCTCCTAAACCTTTCCTCTCGCTTCCTCCCACTCTTTCTTGTCTCTCACTTTCTTTTCCAGTTGTCTTTCAGCAGTGCGATTGCATCTTGCCTGTAACCAACCTTGGAGCTTTCTGAGGCAGAGACGATCACTAATACAGCTTTATACACTGAAATCTTTTGTTTAGTGCCCTGCCATATGGGGCTGTCATCGAAGTAATATTTGAAACTGTTTTAAAAGGACAAATAACGAGCTGTGACTTATGAGTTGTAAGTTGGGACTTGTGGGCTCAAAGCTGCTTTGCTTGGGTTTGGAGTAGATGGCTGAAATACTGCTCCTCTTTCTCAGCACATCAGCTTACCTGTTTACTACCATGATTGTATGGAAGGGTCAAGTTGCTCAAGACCTTTAGCATGTTTAGGTGCAGGATGCCATGGGTTTTGAGTGTCACTGTTACACACCAGGTGGTAAGTACCTGAAATCTGTTAGTCTATGGAGCTCCTGTTGAAAAAAATGGCCTCTCAGTCTTTTAAATCTCTTGTTTCAGGAAGTTAAGAAGGATGTAGAGCCCAAGGATGATGCCGTACCAGTCAGGAGGGAGAAATCTGGCAATGTAGCCAGCCTTGTGCAGCGTATGAGCAGCTATGGGCTTCCAGCAGGAGGATTTCAGCCTCATCCCCCATCCAAAAGCTTCAAGAAGAGTATGTAGTCTTTCCAATTCCTTCCATTGCATAAGCTGCTGATGTGCTTTTGTTTTAATAAACATGTATTATTTAATGTCTGACTTAGTTTCAAGGTTGTATGGAAAACTAGAGACCTAGGAAGAACTTTGATTCTAAGCCAAAGTTTGCTCCTGGATGCTTATGTTGTTCTTAACAGCAGCAACAGGGGTAAATTTTCCTGGGAACAGGTTTTAGACCCTTCCCAGATTGCAGAGAGTCACTCTGTAACCTCATGTGAGCTTTGCTTGTGTAGTCAGGGACCTGAACGAGAGCTGCAGGCCCATTCATAATAATCTTCCTGTGGTCATTTCTTCTAAACGTGAACCTTTTGCTCCAAATTCAGAGCTTTCTGGTGAGGAAAGGCTCTATTTCACATTCCTTTTGTTTGGTGGGCTTGCTTCTTACGCGAAACAAAGTGGAGTTGGTGGTGTCTAGGAAAAAGTAGTGGCCTTCCTTTGACTGTAACTGCAGCCCCGGGATGGTCAGGCATGCAGACTTGGTGCCTTCATATCTGTGGCTTTGTTGTTTTAATGCCAATGTTTAAATCAGGGTCACAAAACCCTAGAGCAGAAAACTCATCGTTCCTTGCCTCCAGAAAATGTCCTTGTGATTTGTAGTGGGACACCTCAGTCTTACAAGAGGTACTGCTGTAAATTGCTCTGGCTTCCTCTCTCTTATAAGACATTGCAGGCTTTTATGATTAAGGATTGCTTTTTTGAAAGAAAGAATTCAGAACTTACTGTTTCTAGGATGTTTATCCTTTGAGGTTTTGCCTATAAAAGGAGAAGAGCCACCTGTTGTCTTTTAAAGCCTTGAAACAGGACTATCAGACTTATAAATTTGTTGAAAGCTTCTAGGCAACTAAGGATGTTACCTTCAGAATTGCTTTTTAGTGAGTCTGATCCATTTGCGTATGTTGACAACAGCCCAGATGTGCAGCCTGAAAAACAAGTGCTGTTCCCAGATTAATGCAGCCAGGGTCTGAAAGGGAATCACAGCATCATAGAATGGTTTGGGTTGGAAGGGACCTGAAAAATCATCCATTTCCAACTCCAATGCTTCTATAAGGTCTTCCCAGAGCCTTCTTCAGGCTGAACAACCCCAGCTCTCAGCCTGTCCTCAGAGCAGAGGTGCTCCAGTCCTCGCATCATCTTCGTGGCCTTCTCTGGACCTGTTCCAACAGTTCCATATCCTTCTTCTGTTGGGGATTCCAAAACTGGACACAGGACTCCAGGTAGGGTCTCACTAGAGCGGAGTAGAGGGGCAGAATCCCCTCCCTTGCCCTGTTGGCTGTGCTGCTTTGGATGCAGCCCAGGATATGGTTGGTGATCTTGATGGGTACTTCCAACTCAAGATAATCTGGAGTTCTAGGAATGTGTTCTGATATAAGTTCTGGTGTTGGCTACTCATTCTGGTCTCCCTGACCCTGAGGTGATCCCACATTCAGCACATCTGATCCTCATGCTAGTGGCGGTGTGGCCATGGCAGTAGGTACAACTTGCTCTCAAACTCTGCAGTGCTCTGGCTGGTCTCATTCTCCTAGAAGAAAATGATGTTCAAGCACCTGCCTTTAGGCACGCAATTCCTTCACCACCTTTGTTGCCTCCTCTGGTCACTCTCCAGTTGCTTTAGATCCTTTTTACGCTGCGGTGCCCAAAACTGCATCCACTATTCGAGGTGGGGTTGTGCATGTGAAGAGCAGAGCGGGGCAATCCCCTCCCTTGCCCGGCTGTCGATGTTGTGCTGGATGCACCCCAGGACTCAGGTGCCCTCTTGACTGCCAGGGTGCTGCTGGCTCATGTTCAGCTTGCTGTTCTGGCTCCTAACCTGGTAAAATGAGGTTTACAACATTAAAAACAAAGTTAAGTTTCTTTAATTGCAGGTTTCAATGTGCGGTGAGGTAGGTTGTCTCTGCCTGGGAAGTCTTTTGTTGTTCACCTGTGCAGCTCTCTGATTTCAGGTATTTTATATAGTGGGAAGTGTCCCTCCTCGTGTCAGGGGGTTGGGAACTGGATGGGCTTTAAGGTCCCATCCAACCCAAACCATTCTATGCTTGTATATCAGGTCAGCAGTAAGTTGCAGGCATTATTCCTGTGGGTTAGATGGCTGCCTTTATTCAGGACAAGGAAAATACAGGAGGCATGCAAAGTTATGGCAACAGAGGGCTAAATTTGGTTTATCCTCTACAAAACAAATACAAGCTGAAGCCACACACTTTGTTTTGGAAACGGGCAGTATTGCCAGTCCAGCAGCACCAAATGAAGCTGGTGTGTTGTTTTCTAAGCAGATCGGTGTTAGCTTCCTGGGTTAATCTGGGGATTTTCCAGCTGGAATGCCATCCTTCCGAAACTGGGTGTCACTGAGAGCAGACCTCGAGTGAGAGAGGGGTCTGGATGTGAAACGCATCTGTGGGTTTGCTTTCTCCCCCTCTGTTCCCCATTTAGGTAGAATTGCAATATCAAAAGGAATGCTGGGATTAGATTTATACCAAATGGCCGTGACTCTTTAATTTGCCTTTTTTTTTTGGTATCAGTTAATCTTATACAAAGGAGGAGCCTTAAAAGCACTGTAGGAGGTAGTAAAGGCCAGTGAACCGTTTATTGTAATTACTGTTAACCTAACAATCCCTCTTGGCAGATGGATGCTTTTCAGTGGAGTTAAAAGAAGGGTGGGCAATTACACATTATTAAAATAACCCATAGAGCTTAACATTTTTGGTTTGTTTATTTCCTACCCCTTTTAAGCTCTTCAGGGCACAGGCAGTAGAGCAGCATGTAGGAAGTCCTTCGTTTGGTGAGCCTGCTCAGAAACTGTAGATGCTGAATGTGACTTGGCTGCCCAGTGTGTTCTGTGCTGAGGCTCCTGGGAGTGGCATCTTCTGAATATCTGACTTTGGGCTTTTGATGCTGCTCTAATAATATGAGGCTTAATCTTAGAGGTGATACCTGCTGCCAGTTGCAATGTTAGCACTTGCTTAAAAGAAAACATCCAAGTTTGAGCCTCCAGTTTCTAAGTAACCCAAAAAGATAAAAAACCAAAAAAGTTTTGTTCTGCACAACACTGAAGTATCAATAGCCTTGGAGAATTAGAACTGGATGGGCTTTAAGGTCCCTTCCAACCCAAGCCATTCTATGATTGTATGAAAAGCTGTGTAGCTTTTTGGGGTGGTTTATGGGTGTTGTGGTCAGATTTGATCCTCAGGAGCAGAGTGCATCGTAAACGAGTTTTCCTTTGTGAGCTTTCTTATTTTTGCCATTTCCCTTGAACCAGGGTCCAAGAAGCGGCAGTGCAAAGTGCTTTTCGAATACATTCCGCAGAATGAGGATGAGCTGGAACTCAAGCTGGGGGATGTGATCGACATCAATGAAGAGGTAAGCTCTAATACAGAGCTGCTCAGCTCTTTGTGGCTGGAAGCTGGTTTTTTTTTCATCTACTTACTTGAATTGCAGGGATGTTGGAAAAATTGCATGCGAAGTAGAGTTTCTGAAGCTAAAGCTAGCAGTTTAGGAGTTCTTTCTTTTGGCATCTAATCCTAAATCAGTGAATGCTAGATGTTGAGGGGAAATATTTAGTCATCCCAGCAATAAGTTGTGATTAGTTATATGGATTCCTTTTCAAAGTCGAAGACTTCTCAAAGTTCTGTCTCTAGTTCTGGCATCCCCAACAGGAGAAGTACACGGAACTGTGAGAACATGTCCAGAGGAGGCTACAAAGATGATTTGAGGGCTGGAGCACCTCTGCTATGAGGACAGGCCGAGAGAGTTGGGCTTGTTCAGCCTGGAAAAGTGAAGGCTGCAGGGAGATGTTAGAGCAGCTTCCAGTATCTGAAGAGGCTCCAGGAAAGATGGGGAGGAACGTTCTCTGAGGGTGTGTAGCGATGGGAGGAGGGGGAATGGCTTTAAATTGGAAGGGGGAAGACTTAGATTAGACATTAGGAAGAAATTCCTCATGCTGAGGGTGGGGAGGCTCTGGCCCAGGTTGCCCAGGGAAGCTGTGGCTGCCCCATATCTGGAGGTGTTCAAGGCCAGGCTGGATGGGGCTTGGAGCCCCTGATCCAGTGGGAGGTGTCCCTGCCCATGGCAGGGGTGGAACTGGATGGGCTTTAAAATCCCTTTCAACCCAAACCATTCTGTCGTTCATTAGTTGTTCTCATTGACTGGCTACAACTGACACGACTGATGGTGGAAATCCAAAGGGGAGGCAGAGAGGTTCAGAAGTTAAGTGTCTAATATTGAAGAGAGCAGACAACAAGGATCAGAAGTAGCTTTTAGAGAAGAGAGCCCTTGTGCTCCGTGCTGTCTGAATCTGCAGGGTTTTTTGTTTGCAGAACATGTGGGCTTTCCATGCAAGAATAGGCACAAAGTTCATGGGGTGACTGTATCATTGCTTTAGAACTTCTGTTCCCCTTTCATCTCTTCTCAGACACTGGACTAAGTGGCAGATTTATTTTTGTAGTGTTGTATTTGTCGTGTTTGCATGCTGTGTTATCAAGCATGGTGTAACGTCATGGTGCAAAGTCATAATCAGATGGGCTAAAATGCTTGCTTCAGCCTTTCCCCTTTCTCCCTTTTTTTAGAAGTCTGAGTTTTCATCATCTTTTAGGAATAAATTGATAGAGTTCCCACCCAAAAAAGCAGTGCTGAGGTGCCTAGCAGAGCTGTAACTCCCTCTTGTGGAAATTGTATCATGTTGTGAGAGTTTGAAATGGAACATCAAGTTATTAAATTGTTCATCTGTGTTGCTAGTGCCCAGAGATGCACAGATGTTCTTTACCAAAGCATGCAGAGCTTTTTTATCTCTCTTTTAATGTCAATTCAAGGTAGCTCTTCTGGTTATATAGTTTGTAAGTAGTCAGGGTTTTTAAAGACAGCGTGGTGAGGAGGCTCAGGCAAGTACCAGTGTGTTTAATATTTTCATCAATGATATTGACAGCGAGATCGAGGGCACCCTCAGCAAGTTTGCAGATGACACCAAGCTGAGTGGTGCAGTTGTCATGCCAGGAGGACAGGATGTCATCTGAAGGGACCAGGACAAACTGGTAAAGTGGGACTGTGAGAACCTCATGAGGTTCAACAGAGCCAAATGCAAAGTCATGCACCTGGGTCGAGGCAATCCTCGGTTTCAATACAGGCTGCCCTTCTACTCTGCTCTCATGAGACCCCACCTGGGGTCCTGTCTCCAGTTCTGGAATCCCCAGCACAAGAAGGATATGGAACTATTGAGAAAGCTGGTATGAACATTCTGCTGCTCTTCTGGATTAGCTGTTCTAGGGCAAGTCTTGATGTTTCAGAATCATCACTGTAGTGATAGAAGTGACAGTAAATTATTTTCTTGCTGCTCTTTTTGCCTAATCTTTCTGTGCCTTTCATAGATTTCTTTAAGGAAAAATCATGGTCATGTGAACTTCCCCAAAGCCGTTTGTAGAGTTTTATAAGTGATGTGTGGATGGAATTGATAGGGATTTCATTTTGCCTTATTGGTAATGTTTCAAAATATTTCACTACAGGTAGAAGAAGGCTGGTGGAGTGGAACCCTGAATGGCAAGGCAGGATTGTTTCCTTCAAACTTTGTGAAAGAATTGGAATTGACAGATGATGGAGAAGCACAGGACTCTCTGGATGACACAGGTGGTTATTCTGTTTTTTGTAAACCCTTAGCAAAGTCAGTGTGGCCTTTCAAGACCAGGTTGGATGGAGCTTTGAGCAGCCCTGTTCAGTGGGAGGTGTCCCTGCCCATGGCAGGGGGTTGGGACTAGATGGGCTTTGAGGTCCCTTCCAACCCACTGGAAAGACCTTAACTGGAAGGCTAAAAATTGACGAGACTATTTGTTTATAAAGCTTTCTGGTGCTCACATGACTATATCCTGGAATTGTGCACATGGAAATAGTTGGTAAGTTTTGACAGGTTTGACTGTAACTTAAAAAGTACAAAGGAAAGAAAGTAGGAGGGAGTAAGGGAGGAGGGGAGGGAGGGAGGAAGGAAGGAAGAGAGAAAGACTGACTTATAAAAGTTCCTAGCACCTAACTGAAGCTTTTTCTCTGAACTGCACTTTTTTTGTGTGAATAAGTGTTGTCCCTTAAAACTCAAAGTTTAAAAGTTACCTAAACACTTGTGTTATCTGACAGTGCTTAATCTCAAGCCACTGTATCTGATTTGAATGCTTAACTCATTTAAAATAGGTTTGAAGTGTTATAAAGTTAAAAATCTATTTAAATAAATTTGCAAGAAGCTCTTTTCAGGTATGTTTGCTTCTGAGCAATAGGAAAATGTCACTTTGGTGCTTTGAGAGACATCATTCTACTACTGAAACAATATTTTTTCCTGTGGTTGTTGAAACTTGGTAAGACTTCTTAAGGACCTTAATTGCTTCTCCCTTTCAGCAGTGCAAATGATGGGCTTTTAAATTTTGAGCTACAACCACGGCTTCAGAGAACGCATCAGAGATGTTTCATAAAACTAATGGAACATATTGACGTTAACAGACTGTGGAGCCTGAGCAATAATTGAAATAGCAAGAAGTATTAGTGATCTTGTGACTTAGTTGCCAGAGTATTCTGTGTGGCATGGGTGTCGTTCCGAGTGGTCTCATGTTAAAAATACAGCTGGAACAAATGTGAGGTGTTACAGCTATTGTAGCATTCCTAGAAAAGCTGTTTAACAAAAGCAGTGCACGTGCAGCCATGTTATTTCCACTTTTTCCGCCCCCCCCAAGAAGAGCAAATAAATAACTTCTGGTATTCAAACATTTTCCTTCTTTCAGAGTCTGTTTTCAGTGGTCCTACCTCACCTGTGGCCTCTCCAGGAAATGGGAGTGAACCTGGCTCTGGACCAGCACAGCCAAAGAAAATCCGAGGTGTTGGGTTTGGAGATATCTTTAAAGAAGGCTCAGTGAAACTTAAGACAAGGTTATCCAGTAATGAATCAGAAGATAAAAAGCAAGATAAGGTTTGTAGCGGTTCACATTGTTATTTTTATTTTTCTTTAAAAATAGACATGGAATCATAGGATAGTTTGGGTTGGAAAGGACCTTAAAGATCATCCAGTTCCAACCTCCTGCCATGGGCAGGGACACCTCCCACTGGACCAGGCTTAAGGACAATGAAATAAACAGTTGAGTTTAGCACTTAATATTCCAATTACGCTTGTTGCCAACGTTATCCCAAAGGCAGAGGGGACAACAGAGAGCCCTAAGGAGATCATTCTCATGAAGATCTTGCAGAAATGGATGGCTGCTTTGTATTTGTGCTTAACTCATTTCTGAGTTGGAGGGATGATGGAAGGATGTTCTCAGTCTTGAATCCAGTCTGAAAAAAAGCTGTCATTGGGAAGCTGGTGTAGAAGGGGCTTTTTTTCCTTGGGGTATTCAGAGACTGTTCAACACAGGAAGGCTGATCACTGATGTATCTGAAGTGCTCAAGAGCATACGTGATGTGACACAAAAAAAATGGGACTGTGCCTGTAATTCTTCTTATTTAACAAATGAAGAATATCAGCCACAATCACCTTCAAAACAGTTCCCTTGTGAGCTGGCACACAGCTTGTTTAAAGCAATTCCATAGGTCATTTTCTGAAGGGCTATTGAGGATCTCCATCGTTTTTGCTTTCCCATCTTCCACCAACAAAAAATGGGTTCCTTTGAGCATTGACTTGATCTTTAGGAAGAAGTAGAAATGTCTGGGAGCCGGGTCTGGTGAGTAGGGTGGGTGCTCAAGCACAGGGATGTTATTGACTAAAATCTGCTTCACAAAGCATTTTGGGCTGGCACGTGGACTTAACGTTAACTGGCTGTTTACTCTGACACATAAACATTTTCTGACCATGGGTGAGAAAATGTCTCTGTGTGAACACGCGTCCACTCGTCCTGAGTGAAGTGATCGAGATGAGCCTTGTCTTACTGTGACAGGTTAGAATGTGGTCTATAAGCATCTCTGTCTCTCCTCTCCCACCCTTGGTTCCTGAGAATGAGATAGGAGATGATGTTCCAGGAGACAATGAGATAGGTTTCAGCTGGTCCTAGCATCCTGCCTGCCTGCAGGCTATTTATTCCCTGTCTACTTAAACTTCCTCTCGGTCTTATAATTGTGTCTCGTTTTGGAAGGGGGAAATGTAGAGAACTATTTTCATGTTGGACTTGTTTAATCTCATAGGTGGGTTATTTTAGTGCTTCCTTCGTATAACGTTCTGAAGGGAGTTAAATTGCATATGTACTCCAAGAACTTCCCAAGTGACTGTGGCTTCCCCTGTGGTGTGTGTTGGACGTACTGAACACCAGCCCACAGGCATCACTTGGTTTTAAGGAGAGTAAATCTGGTTTCCTTGACAGTAGAGAGTCTGCAGAGTTTAACTGTAAATGAAAACGAACGGAGTAACTAAAGGCAATGGGATGTTTCACATCATTGTTAGGGCTGCTAAGGTGAGTACTGACTGAGAGATCATATTCTGTGCTTGTGGCTTCTAGGACTGTGAAGAAGTAGATGCAGCTGAAGCTGTCTGAGTCTTCCTGGCAGCACAGTAAATCTCCTGGGGGGTAGAAAAACATCGGAACAATTGTTTCTGTTAGATATTAACTCTGAAACTTGTTACCGGTTGCAATGCCTTTGTGGTTTTTTTGGTTCAGGAGAAATCTCTAGTGACATTTACCTGTTCTGGTTCTGTTCTGTACAAATCGCTAAGGGTGGAAACCTGATTGCCTCTTCTGCCGAGGTGGTACATGGCTACTGAATATTCCGGTGCACTGTAAGTGCGGTCAGTGAGTTCTTTCAGCGGAGCTGGAGGAGGCAATTTTCAGGATAATGGAACAGTAGCACTTAGAACTGCTGGAATATGATTGCAG
This sequence comes from Phaenicophaeus curvirostris, assembly GCF_032191515.1. Lineage (NCBI taxonomy): Eukaryota > Metazoa > Chordata > Aves > Cuculiformes > Cuculidae > Phaenicophaeus > Phaenicophaeus curvirostris. Next base: position 124,551,554 of record NC_091393.1, on the reverse strand, counting down.
AAGTGTAGCTGTCAGCGTCCTGGGACTGGCTTCAGTTTAAAAGCTGTGCTGTCTTTAGTTGGTAGACAAACTTCTAATTGCAGTGGCTGGAATGGGGAAATACAATAATTTAAGTACTTAATGGGAAAGCTCGTTGAATCTCTTGGAGACGGTTGTTCTCATCATCTCAACCATGTTCTGTAGCCTGAGCAAAAGGAAAACTCACTTTTGTTAACAAAGGGGGTTTTTTCATTCCTACAGCCATCACCCACCCATCTCCCTGGGACAAAGCTCATTCATTTCCCCACTACAGCAAAAACTGAAAACTCAGCAGAAGTAATAAAATCAGAAGCTGAAAGTAAACCAAAAGGTAAGGCTGGTGAAAGTCTACGTGTATAATTTGATAGTTCTCTGTAGTGAAGTATTTGCTCGTCAAATTATGTTGTGTGTACTGTGGTTTTGTGCAGTGTTCTGTATCTTTGAGGAGTTCTGCAAAGTCAAAAGGGTCTGAAGGAGTTTTTGCTTGCATTTCTGTGGAAAATTAATCAAAATCATTTGTAGGGAACAAAATAAGGCTAGGGTACGAAGTTTTTATTGCACCGGCCCCCTTCTAATAATTTACTATGTTGAAATTCTCAACCCGACTGTCTTGCTGCCTAGAGTGTAGTGTTCAGCTGTGATGCTGGAGATCTGCACCCGTGGAACAAACCCCTAACTCCATTTTTGTCCCCTAACTCTAAAAGTAACTGTCCGGGCCGAGGATTTCCAGTGCTGATGCAACTGTGCTGTCATGACTACATGCTAAGTTTCTTGGATCAGAAAGTTGGTGCTTGTGTTCTGTTCCCTGGATAACATTGTGTAGCCATGTGGAGTCAGAGACGAGCGCATCAGAAAGGAACTTAAATCTAGCACTGATAGATGTTTTAAGATAACATCGGTAGATAATACCCATAGACACCGCTGAAGAGCATCTTCTAACCTTTAGAAGAAGGCTCAGTTTTCTTCCTCTGTGCTTGTATTTTAATATAGACCATATTATGGTTCATGTTCGTCGTCCTCAGTTTTGAGAGGATGAGTTTAAAATAAACTGTACTCAATACGTTAGCAAATAAACTGAGATCTCTCCAATGTTTAGACTAGCGTGGCTTATTTTGTGGTGCAACTCTGCTATTTCTGGAAGCTTGTTCTGGCTTCTGGAGCAAGAATGTAAAAATATTTTGTTTCAAAAATAAAATAATCACAATCTGACTCTTCTTTACCCCTGTTACCTTTGAATACATCATCTGTGAATGCTGCTACTGTATTGTTTGTCCTGAGTCTGTGGCAAAGTTTCAATTTTAAATAACTTCTATTAAAAATATTCACTAATTCTCAAATTGAATGTTTTGTAAATACCATTTTAGGCTTAAATACTGGGAAGCTAAACTAGACTCTTTCTTCATCTTAACTGAATATCTGGCTTGCAAAATAAGATGCTGAAGTGGCAAATTGAGCATACTCTTTCTGTCCGTGGTTGGTTTCTCGGGCGGTGCTGATGGCTGGGGCTGGCAGCCTGGCACACACAAGGACCTTGGGGGTGTAGGATGCAGAACTCCCTGTCTCCAGCCTTCCTGGCAGCTGGAGCAGAGGGAAAAGTTCCCTTTCTGGCACAGTTTTCTGGCTGTTGTGGGATTTGGTGTAGTGAGAAGGGGAGAAATGCTTGGAGAAGAAGAGGAGCAGCAGTTCAGCTGTACTGGCCAAGTCCCCAGGCAGTAAGGAGATGTGTGTGTGTTGACAGTATTAGGACATAAAATCCTAGAATGGTTTGGGTTGAAAGGGACCTGAAGCCCATCCAGCTCCCCTCCCTTGCCATGGGCAGGGACACCTCCCACTGGACCAGGCTGCTCCCAGCCCCATCCAACCTGGCCTTGAACCCCTCCAGGGATGGGGCAGCCACAGCTTCCCTGGGCAACCTGGGCCAGAGCCTCCCCACCCTCAGTGTGAAGAATTTCTTCCTAATGTCTAATCTAAATCTTCTCACTTCCAGTTTAAAGCCATTCTCCCTCATCCTCACTCCGTGCCCTTGGACAAAGTCCCACCCCAGCTTTCCTAGAGCCCCTATAGGTACTGGAAGGCTGTGATAAGGTCTCCCTTGAGCCTTCTCTTCTCCAGGCTGAACAAGCCCAACTCTTTCAGCCTGTTCTCACAGGAGAGTTGCTCCACCCTGTAACCAACCTAACCCTCCCCTGACATCTTCCTGCCATTCCCTCGGGTCCTGTCCCTGGTCACCAGAGAGAAGGGCTCAGTGCCTGCTCCTTCTCCTCCCCTTGTGAGGATGCAGTGACCTGCAATGAGGTCCCTCCTCAGTCTGCTCCAGGCTGAAAAGAGGGCAAGTGACTTCAGCTGCTTCTCATACAGCTTCCCCTCTACTCCCTTCACCAACTTTGTGGCCCTCCTCCTAGTGTCATGCGAGCATCTGTAAAGCCATCTCAGAGGGCTGGTCCAGAAGGGCAGTATGATAATCTCGGGGTTCTCATTTCAAGACATCACAAGTGAGCTGGTGTTGCGTATGTTACTGCCCCTCATATGCAAATGTAGTTAATTGTGCTGCTTTGTTTCAGCCAAGGAATATTGCAGGACGATATTTTCCTATGAAGGCTCAAATGATGAACTTAGCTTTAAAGAAGGCGAGATCATTCAAATACTCAGTAAGGTAAGATGTTCAGTCTGCTTTAACCATTTATAGAGCTTTTGTGGACTTTGTAGAGGTAGGTGATTTGTGAAATGTGAAAGCAGGAGAGTCTGTTGGAGCAGATGTTCCTGCAGACAGACTGATTTATCTCATGTAAGGGCCAACTCTTTGCTTCAGCACTCACTGGGAATATAGAAATCCATAGAGATCATGCCAGAGTGGGATGTTATCTTGCATTCTGTGATTCCTTGAAGGCCAGTCAGATCAATATACACCTAATACAAAAAGCCTTTTCAGTGAGGAGATGGAAAAGCTTTCTAAACAGCCCTTTAACCTTCAGAACTGCTTTTTCTCTGGGGATGTATCATGCAGGCCTAAGAAGAAGTGGTTGGAAAGTGCTGTTGTGTCAAAAGATGACAAATTAATGTCTGTCCTTACTGATTTTGACCTAGGTACTTTGAAAAAAAACCTGAGGAGATATTTTCAATAGGAGAATGAAGTCCAGGTGTTGGAGATACCTGGTATTTCAGAATAACCATACAGAACTTAAGAGTACTGTTGGCTATTTAGCAAAACATGTTTTAGTTGACTGTTCTTATTTGTACTTGATATTGAAAATACTTTTTAGGAAGGTCATCTTGTTGCAGAGATGATTTTAAGCAAGAAATGAGCTTGGTCATACTTCATTTACCTGTGGTACTCTGCAGTCTTTCATTAATTTATATGATGCTATGTTAAGGAATAAAGACTTGCCTTAAAAAAAGTGGAAAGGAAGCTGTTACTTATGCTGCTAAAATATTCGAATAACGTCATATTTTCTGTTATGGGCAAACTGAGGCCTCAGTCCAGTAAGATCATGTAATGGGTTTCTGTGCCACTGAATTCTCCATTGTATTTCTTTCCTTATGTCCTAATGGGGTTATTTTTTCTCTCAGTAGGGTACTTTTTCATTTCCTCGCACTTTTCAGACCAGTGGACCTGACCAATCACATCAGAATCACTTTTATTTAGTAGAATCATGTGTTCTTCCAATGACACTTGAGGTGTTTACTGGATAAGTTACTACTCAAGGAAATTGAGAGTATTAAATATTGTGCTTTGGGTCAGAACTGGGTTTATGTACTTCCCTTCCCTTTGCAGATCTTATTCTTATTCCCTTATCTTACATGTGATGTAATATCATTTCATCCTGCTTTTTAGAGAACAAACAATAAGTGACCAAACCTGATCTGATCTGTAGCTGTTTATCCTTGTTAAGGTGGCCAAAGTATTCCTTTTATAAATGTGATATTTAGAATGAACAATTATATTGTGGGTAAAAGCAAAAACGTTGTTCCTGTAACTGTATCTCTTCTGGGGAAGAAGTAAATATTGATCAGAATGTCCTGTTGTTTATTTTAGGACACTGGAGAGCCGGGCTGGTGGAAAGGAGAACTCAATGGTAAAGAAGGAGTCTTCCCAGATAATTTTGCTGTTCAAATACAAGAATCTGATAAAGACTTCCCTGTAAGTTCTTGTGTGTTGTTTAGTATCAGAAAGAAGCACTGGTGGAAGTGCAAGGAATAAATGACCCCATGGCACTTCATGCTGCTTGAAATGTTATTGCGGTTGTGGCAGTTTTAAACTTTTTCGTTAATTAGCTGGAAAAAGGGAGAAAGACTTGGAGGTTAATATTGATGCCTAATATCCAAGGAGAAGTTTAATCTCAGCATGGTTTTTCAGATTAACTGTAGTTAATGAGGATGATCAGATCATATAGAATCGCTTGGTTGGAAAAGACCCTTTTGATCATTGAGTCCAACTATACCTTCCCACTACTAAATCAGATCCCTGAGCACCTCATCTTCCCATCTTTTAAACCCCTCCAGGGATGGGGACTCCACCATCTCCTTGGGCAGCTTCTGCCGGGGTCTGAGAACCCTTTCAGTTTTCAAGCAGTTAACTTTCAGAAAATGAAGTTACTTAGACAAAACTGAACTGAAATAAGAAAACAGACTCTGCTTTAGCTCAAACCACAACGTTCAATGACCATTTTTGTTTTAGAAATTTACCTGATTACTCTATCTAACTTGCCTTGTACTAACCAAGGTTGAGGTTTACATATTGAAATGGTAGTGGTGAGAGCAATTCTTTGGACTAGAAAAGATGTAATTCTTAGTTTTTAGTTCTTTGCACGTTGCTGAAGCACCGATGTGATTTGAAGAAGGCTGCGTTTTGTTCCTGTCTTCGCAACTGGTTGTCTAGGAAATACCAGAGGAATGACTCCAGTTCTTTGTGTTTCCTGTGTGTGCATTGATTGCTTCCTTTGTGAAATACTTTGAAATCAGCTAGTAAACAAACTAGACATTACAGTATGCAAGACAAAACGCAAGCAAGTCTGTCTTAGATAATATCTGTGTGATCATTTGTCTTTTTTTCCCCCTTCATTTTACAGAAGCCAAAGAAACCCCCACCTCCAGTTAAAAGTCCAGGTATGTAGTATATGCACGGTGCTGCATGTACCCATAAATATTAAATTTAAGCAGCAGTGCCTGACTTCAAGAGGAAATTCAGAAATAGCTTTGTCTTTCTTAGTAATGCAGACACCCATAGCCACAGGTTGACGGTACCTTTTATGATTTATGTATTTTGCTGCTGCTATATATTTCTCAAAATTATGATGGAGCCTACTTCGGGAACATTTTAATACAGGCCTGCTGTTTTCTGGGGTTAAATGAATGTTTATAAATGGTATTGCACTCTTGCAAAGGAGAAAATGTAAACACAAATGGGTGTATGTCATATTTTTAGATAGTGACGAAGATAATGAAAGCTCTCTGAGTGAAGTCTGTGTTTTGGTTTTTTTGCATTCAGCTCCAAAGCCTGAATTGCCAGCTGGAGAAAAGAAATTCCCATCTTTGAGGATTGAAGAAAAAGGTGAGACTGGTTTTCTTGGTAGTGAGTTTCAGACTATTCTCTTTTACAAATGAGTTACAATTGTTTAGCTTGGCCACTCTGTGCAATAGGTACCTGTTTGGAAGACATCAAGATTCTCTTAGAATCATAGAATTGCTTGGTTGTAGAGAGCTTTGAGATCATTGGGCCCAACCATACCTGCCCCACTCCCTCAGATCCCTGAGCACCTCACCTCCCTGTCTTTTAAACCCCTCCAGGGATGGCGACTCCACCACCTCCCTGGGCAGCCTCTGCCAGGGCCTGAGAACCCCTTCAGTGAAGACATTTTTCCTGATGTCATTCTATGATTCTAAGAATGCTTGTTATAAAGAAACTGTTTCTCTGTGTGTGAGCAAACAAATTATTTTTATCCGTTGCGGTAGTATCTTCAGGTGTGAATTGAGATCAACTGTATGATTCTAGATATTTTGATCACTTGGCTCTTTATACATTTAGGTTAAACTGAAGTAAGTTTCATTTTAGATGGGCAGCACCACCATGTGGCAAAATCCTTCCACTCCTTCAGTATTTTATTTTTTTAACTCAATGTGGGAAGTGGATGCCAACCAGCTTAGGTTTTTTTGGTTCCTATCTCCTCCTAACATTCAAATGTCCCAAAGGGGGAAGACAATTCTGCCCTGGAGGGTGCTTTTTTTTCAGAAGCGTCTCTATGATCTGTTTATTTCCAAGTATTCCTGTGAAAGGAAATCAGTATGTCTGCAACTACCTGAAAGGATGGGCTTTAAGGTCCCTTCCAATCCAAACCATTCTATGATAAAATTAATTCAGTTATTCAGATAAATATTCATTTTTTCCCCCTTTTTCCGTAGATAAACTATACTGCTTGTGTGTATGGAAGAAGTGTGGTTACAACACAATAAAGAAGCAAGCGCTACATTTTTAGGAGGCGATAAGCTGAGTTCATAGAAAAGAGAAAGTAACAATACGAAGGGATTCTTCATTATTAGCTGTTATTTGTAGTGCAATTATGTGAATCTACTGATTTCTTTCTGTTGTTTCATGTCATTAGAAAGACATTTGGGTTTCTTTAATGTTATGTTTTCTAAAGTCAGGCAAGTAGTTTGTGTGTTTTGATAAGATATCATTCAAGACACTTGCATATCTGTTTTTCTTTTTGATCTTCCAAGAAACTTTTTCTGACAATAGCTGCTTTCTAATTGATTAGTGCTGTGATAATTATAGACAACAAGGGGTTTTAAAATGTTATGTGACTTTTTTTTATCAGATGAAAAAGGAGCTTTGGATCAGAAGCCTTTGAAGCCACAAGCTCCTCAAGTACCACCCAAGAAGCCTATTCCTCCAAGCAAGACTAACAGCTTACTGAGAGCAGGGCTTCTGCACCCAAAACGTCCAGATAAACCTGTTTTGCCATCATCTGTATCCAAGTCAGTATAACTTTAATCGTATGCACTAGATGTCTTTTACTTGTTTATTGTTGGATCTTTCTTCATGGATAAGGTGGGGAAAAAACATGTATTTTAAGGGTGAAAAGGATGTGAGGATAAGTTTTGCCCTACACCTACCAGTGTCTTGGTTCTCCAAGTCTTTATCAATATGAACTTAAAAAATTCTAATTCTTTGAGGCATCAAACCCGTCTCAGAGTAAATATGACAGCATAACTATAACCACAGGGCCAATGAAGTTACAAATCTGTGAGCTGCTTTGCTTTAATCCTTCCCCAAAAATGAGAACTGGTAGCTACAGTAGCAGGATGGTGGAAAAGAATCTGTGGACATGGCATTTGAGAATTAAACAGTACTTAAAGGGGGTACAGAAAGGCTGGGGAGGGGCTTTATATCAGGGAGTTCAGTGATAGGATGAGGAGTAGCGGTTTTAAGCTGAAAGACAGGAGATGTAGATTAGATGTTAGGAAGACATGTTTTCCTTTGAGGCCCTGGCACAGGCTGCCCAGGGAAATCACGGCTGTCCACCCCGTGGAGGTCTTCAAGACCAGGTTGGATGGGGCTTTGAGCAACCTGATCCCGTGGGAGGTGTCCCTGACCATAGGAGGAGGTTGGAACTGGAGGATCTTTAAGGTCTTGTCCAACCCAAACCATTCAATGATTATTGTGTTAGGAAAAAAATCTTGAAGATTTGAGCCGCAGCAATGTTCAATGTTTCAGCGTTTTATATAAAATAAGTTAGAAGGAAAGGAAGAGTTGAGCACTGTTAGTACCTGTGCTGAAGGTACTCAGTGTTGCACATGTGTTCTTCTAGGGGAGAAAGCACTTATTGCAGAACAACATCTGGATTCTGTACTGTCTTGAGCCTTCTCAGTCGAGTTACTGGACAAATAGGGAGGTCAATAGTGAGGAATTGCGCACTACTTCTCAAGTAAAGGTTTCTTGTTGTTAAACCACAAGTCATGTTCTTTTCCTCCATTTCAGAAAATCATAATAGCTACTAAAAGCATAAGTGGTTAAATAGAAGTTTGTAGTAAACTGTGGTCCTTAAATAATTGAGAACTTTAAATCTTAGGGCTATATAAATATTTCTAAATGTCTGAAAGTTTAATGTTGTTCTAGGGAGATAAGGCTGATATTTTTTTTTTTTATCTGCTGCAATAAAACTTCCAAATAAAGGATTTGGGAGATGAGTAAAAGACAAGGACACATTGAAGCTGACAACTGGTTCTCAAGAGTCAGTCTTGGGGACAGTTAAATATCGTCATTGATAGTCTGAAGGAAGGAATCAGGGAATTAGTGGAATCACCATCCCTGGAGGCATTTAAATGAAGTATAGATGTGGCACTTGGGGACATGGCTTAGTGGTGAATGTGGCAGTGGTGAGTTTACAGTTGGACTTGATGTTCTTAAACATCTTCCCCAACATCAATGGTTCTAGAATAAAACCTCTGTATAGAAAGTACTTTATTCCATACCCAGAAAGAAATTACTTGTTCTTGGCAGGTTTTTTTTCTTCACAGGAAGATTTTGAGGTCAAGGAGTCTGAGTGTGTTTCTGAATATTTCAGCAGATATTAATCGAGGTGCTTTTCAGCTCTTTTGTTTGCTGTTGTCGTGAAGTGTAATATTTTAGACTTAAGTACCAAAATATGCCCTGTAGTAAGAGTTTTGGATTATTTCTGCATGGGGATTGTGCACGTTTTATAAATCTGCAAGAGCTGGAACAGAAGTGGCCTTTATAGGACTAGAATTGCTCTTCACTTACACTTTTACTTCCTAAAGCCTTGCTTAAAATGATAAAATCTACTGAAGTGTCTCACTTCTTCTGATTCTAGATATGTTTCTGTGGTAAATATGTCTTGTCTGGTTTTTTTCTTGCTACAGATCTAATGGAGAAGTTGTTTCTCTTCGACTGAAATCTGAAGTTGAGCCAGTAGCAAAACCAAAGTTAGACTCTGAACCATTGCCACTTCGACCAAAATCAGTAGAGGTAGATTCCCTCATGATAAAAAGCTCTAAAGAAGCAGGTAAGAAAAGAATTCTGCATTCTTTTGGGTCTGTCTTGTTGGATTGCAGTATTTTATGAGCTTATTTTAAGCTTTTAATGTAACTTAAAATGCCATGGAGAGTAACTATGCCTGTTCAGTAGAAAGCATGAGTTTGGGAACTGCTGCTAGCTGAAGGTAAGAGCGATGAACAGCTGCCAGTAGGCTATGTGGAGGTCATTGATGAGCTCTAATAGAAGACAGGAAGGGAGAAACATAGGTAATGGCTTGTTCTTCTAGTTTGAAGGAATGGTTTTTTTGCTGCCACTTTTATCTTGCATTTTTATGAGATTGTTTTCCTTACTGACTGGTTCTGTTTGTTCTGCTCTTGCATTTTAGGTAACTTTCGCTTTTCTAGCTAACTTGGTTAGCTAACTAATTTTCAGTAGTGCCATTATGCATTCTGTTATTAAATTCATAGCTTTTTGAGATCATGACTTGATTATACCTTAAGTTTGGGCCAGCATGGAGCATTGTACCATTTGAATTCCATACTTATGGCTTTGTTTAATGCACCTTGAGCCAAACCTGGCATCTCTGTAAATATCAATTTATCCAGTAAAAACTTTGATGCTGGTTAGAACCCACGCTGATGATCTGGCTCTCTGAACTGATATATTTGCTTTTTTCCCTTTACTGACGGTGCAACTGATTTCAGTCCTCTGTGTGCTTCTTAGGCAGAGATCATCTGCTGTGGGCATATTTTTCTTTTAAAAACCTCAATTATTTTTATTGTATGATTAACGACTGCAGAAAAAGATTAGTGAATTGTACCTGCAGTGTTTGGCTTGCATATCTCAAATGCAACCTTTCACCTCAGAAAACATTTTAGTAAGAATACATTTTGAAATAGTACAACTGGATTTATGTTTTTTTCAGGCCAGTTATAATATTCAGGTTGTAAAATGCTTGTTCATCAAGTGTAATAAATTCACCTGGGAGCATTGAAAAACTGAAGCAGGTTATGAATAAAAAAGAGTATTTCTAATTTTTCCATTAGCATTTTAAAATGTCCTTCCAAGCTTAAATGCTTTGTAAGAAGAAAAAATAGTTCATGTATGTTTTTGATATGGAAGTTTTTTTGAGCCACAAAAAGCTGGACTTCAGCAGGTATTAAAATACCTTGGAAATACTACAAATAGTGTCACCCAAAAGTCTTTATATGTTCTTTTTTTATTTACCAGTGGAACATATGGATATGCTGTAATAAACCTTGTTTTCAGGGTTTTGAGTTGGCAGTTTAACTGTTGGTTCATTTTAAAGATGAGTCTGAGCAAGGATACAGGAGAAACACTTTCTGGCCAAAGGAAGCAGAGAAATGAAAGAAAAATGCGCAATCTAGCCTTAAAAATGTAAGCCTTAGCCTGCTACTTGGGTGTTCATTTCTAGGATTGTGCTGATTGTGTTACTGTAAAACCTAGTATCATTTATCCCCAGGAAAAAGCTCCCCCTTAAAAACAGAGAAAATGTCTTTTTTATTCTTTAAGTGCAATTATCTTGACATCTTTAAGCAGAGTGGCAACATGGTAGCTGTGATAATGGATATTCATATATATAAACCCCCTAATTTCATACAGATTTATTTAGGAAAAAAACCACCCAAAATCTATGTATGGCAATTTTCATACAATAGATTTTAAGAGTTCATGGAGAATTTAAGAAGTTGGGGTTGTTCAGCCTGGAGAAGAGAAGGCTCTGAGGAGACCTTATAGTGACCTTCCAGTACCTGAAGGGGCTACAAGAAAGTTGGGGAGGGACTTCTGACAAGGGCTTGTAGAGACAGGACGAGGGGGAATGGCTTTAAATTGGAGACGGGAAGATTGAGGCTAGACATACAGAGGAAATTTTTCCTGATAAGAGTGGGGAGGCCCTGACCCAGGTTGCCCTCTCCATGGAGGTGTTCAAGGCCAGGCTGGATGAGGCTTTGAGCAGCTTGGTCCAGTGGGAGGTGTCCTTGCCATCGTGAGGGCTTGGAATTAGATGATCTTTAAGGTCCCTTCCAACCCAAACCATTCTATGATTTAATGATTTTAATATCTAGATAGGGCAGGGGACAGGTGAGCAAGTGGAAGAGGCTCAGGCAGTCGCGTGGGGCTGCAGCACTGACGGTGCCAGAGAGCTGCTGCTTGAGGAAAGCTTCAGAAGTCGTCCGTTGTGTGGAACTGCACTTGGTTAAAACAATCTGCACAAGTCACTTGTACCTTTACAAGAACAAACGGCTTCAAGTTGCACCAGGGCAGGTTCAGATTGGACATCAGGATAAATGTCTTCACAGAAAGAGTTCTCAGGCCCTGGCAGAGGCTGCCCAGGGAGGTGGTGGAGTCCCCATCCTTGGGGGGGTTTAAAGGGCAGGTAGATGAGGTGCTCAGGGATCTGGTTTAGTAGTGGGCAGGTACAGTTGGACTTGGTGATCTCAAAGGTCTTTTCCAACCAAGCCATTCTATGATTTACCAGTCCTGTGAAAAGAGACTAGTCCAGACTCCTGCCAATAACGTGTAAGGAATCCCGTGCTTGATGTCTCTGCTGCTGAAGACCCAACACTCTGAGCAGCCGCTAAGTCTATGCAAATCTCCAAAGATGCTGGGTCCTTGTATAAAGTCGAATATATTTAATCTTACATGAACTAGAATAGATTCTAATGGCTGGGACTGGCAGCCAGAGTCTCTTCCCCTCCATGCTCCTCCTCACCTTTTAGACTGAGATCCCAAAGGAAATGAATTGCAAGAAAACCAGTTTCTTTAAGTATGTTTGGTTTTTTGTCGTTTTTTTTTTTTTCAGCTCAGTTTGACCGTGAAGTGTAGTGTAGTTTGAGCTGCTTTCAATTTAGCCTAAGGAGAAGCTGTAAATATTCTGTATCTCTAGGAAAAAAACAACCCACAACATACCCCCAGCCATCAGATAAGGACAAATACTCAAAAGCATGTGGATATACCTCCTCTTGAAGCTTTATTTGAAAAACTGCTGTTTCTGTGTTCAGTTAGAGTTAAAGTACTGTAAGAGACTAAAGCTGTAATACAAGCATGCTGAACATGTAAAGCGATTCTGTTTCTTCTACGAATGTTTCTTTTTCCTGCTTTGTGAAATAATTTTTTTGTTCAGAATCTTTTTCTAGACATTCCTCTCCTTGACTTTTCTTTCCAGATTTTGTTTCCTATCCTGTTTGCCATGTTTCCCTTCTTACGTGTCAGGAAATTACCCTACCCTTCTCCATTTTGGTAAGATAACAATCTATAAGGAAATCCAAATGCTTTATGCCATACACGTAGCCTCTTCTTAACGTCGTAAGCGTAATTTTCAGTTGCAGTTATTGATACTAACGTTTTTGGGTTTCAATTTAAAATGCTTTTTTGTTTGTTTGAATGCCTGTTTTCTTTAGCTGTTAAACCAGAAATTTAGTATACCTTTCAGCTAGAAACTTGTAGAGGTAAAACAAAGAGAAAAAAATCACAGTCCAGGTATTGATAAGCTAAGCCTATAGTGAAATATGTTCAATATCTCTAGGATTTCTGGTCTATTTAGGTTTAATGGCTTTGTCTTTCTCTAGCACAAATTAGCCAAAGGCTTCACAGTTGCCTGTTACTCTTGTAGAATAGTGTTCGTGCAAGTTCTGTGTTAGGCATATTCTTAATTGCAGCAAATGCCTTACTATTGCTTGACTGCAAATTTAGGTATTCTAAAGCTTGTATCTGTCCCCTAAACTTTTGGGTGTGATCTCAGGAAGATCAGTAATAGGAAAAAGTGGATACTATTTCCTTTTACTCTGCAAATTAATGTGAGGTCTCATCTTCTAAAATATTGGCTACATTTCACTTCTATCATGGATTTTTAAACCCTAGCCACATGAGATATTGGAACTATAATTTTTTTAGACACCCCCTCAGCTTTGCTTCTTTTTTTCAAAGGCTTTTTGAAACAAATGGGTATGAATACACTCAAAGTGTTCACAAACTTTAACAAACCGTCTCACTTAATTGTATCTGTGAAAGCTCCTAACAGTTCTGTGACGTACGGATCCATGCTGAGCTTGGGGAACAGATGTTTCTAATAGTCTATCCTAAAAAACTGTTTAAGCGTAGCTTTTCTGTAAAGAAAGTTGCTCTTGCTCAGCCTTAAAATCACTTTTTTGACTTGGATTATCCCCTGATGTATGGTATTGTTCTTTTGGCACTAAGATGGGATTTCCTCTAACTCACAGGCTGGCTGTAAGAAAGTTAGTTGATAAATCACTTTCTTGATTGAAATGGGTGTAAATTGTGAACTTTCAATGGCTTTAGCCATTATCTCTGTTGGATTCAGTGGGGCCAAGCTTTTCCCTAAAATGAAGAATGCTGTTAGAAAAGAAAAACAAACAAAACCCTCCCACCCACTGTTAAACAAACAAAACCATCGACACCAAACCCACACACCCTCATTCCCACCAGCCTGTGTTTTAATGTCTTCCCTATACTAAAGCAACAAAATAGAAAGGTAAATGGAAAATGCAAGTACAGTCAGAATTCCCTCTGTCTGTAATGTGCTGGTAATATTTTAATGCTGAGCAATTGTCTCAGGTGTGGCAATTTCCTTTAGAAGCTCTTACAAACAGGGAGAAAAAGCTTGGCTTTAGTGTCATCCCACCATCTGTATTTAAATCATATCCAATTGAAGACTGTAGAAGTCTTCATTGTCAAGCCTTGTCAAAAAATGTGGGCTTTGTCAGAAGTACATGTCATTATTAACATGTTCTTAATATGCTTGATGTTTATTCCTGGAGACAGGGCTGGCATTACAATCATATACAATCATAACAAGAACTTAATTTACAATTCTTATTTAAATTTACTGCCAAATGATTTGTCATTTCTGCAGAATCACAAAAAGAAGATAATTTAAAGGCAAAAAACTAATGAGAGAGGGGAAAAGGCATCTGGTTTTTTTTTTCCTGCCTTCTCGTTACCTTTTTAGTAATGTCTGAGTAATGTAAATCCTGATTTACATTTTGGCATGGATTAGTGCTCTGGTATTACTGACGACTGAGTAAAGGACATGACGATATACCCCTTGGTCACTGTTGCTTGCCTTCTCTAGTATGTTAAGTATTTTATTAGTAGAATTTGCCTTCATAGTTATTTATTTCTCCCTCATCTCTTTTTCTGTCAGCTGCTTGCCATTCACCACTCTTCTGTTTCTCCCTACTTTGTTTTTCTTCCCCGCTATTTTTTAATTGCAAATATGATTACATGTTTACAAAACACTTGTTACATTCTTTTCAATAACATTTAAAAGCAGCAAATCTGACTAGTAACGGGTAGTGTTATAAAAACTTGCATTTCAACGAGGCAACAGATGATGAAGTAGATGGTGGAGTAGGTAAGTTCAGGGGTGTCTCAAATATGTCAATATTTTAAGGACTTCAAGGATAGTAATGCAGAGTGGAAGGGTTTCTAAATCAGTTTAAACATTCACTAGAAAACTGAGTTCCTACAGGTGTAAATTAGTTTTGATCAAGCACAAGTAAAACTTGGAGTAGGTGACTTTAATCCATCCAAACACTGAAGTGGCATAAATGGCCCAGTGTTCTTAGGCGTTTTTTTTTTTATCTGGCCTCTTGAATGAGAAAATAGGGAAAGAAAATGTCATAGTTCCTACCTGATAAATTAGTGTCATGTAAAAATCAGTGGTTGCAAAAAGACCCTGGCCCCAACACCACCACCCACCACCCTCATAAACCCCAAACTGCAAACCTTGAATGTCACTTTTGGTGCCTGTAGTTAATGCTGTGTGGTGTCTCAGTTAAACATCTAGAGTTCTAGAATTAGTCTAATGAATTTGTGTCGTAAAATCATATATGATATCCGTAATCTTATGCTTAATTCAAAAACCTCTCTTTGCACCTCTGTTGGCAGGTAAGTAGTAGTATTTTTGTGGAGAAGCGATCAAGAATTCCAGCTGTTAATGTGAGCTGAACTGCTTGTGTTATTAGATGGTCCATCCCTGGAGGTGTTCAAGACCAGGTTGGATGAGGCTTTGAGCAACCTGATCCAGTGACATGTGTCCCTGCCCATGGTTGGAACTGGATGGACTTTAAGGTCCTTTCCAACTCAAACCATTCTATGATGATTCTATGATTACATAAGTTCTTCCTATTAATAGGTTTTTTCCTAAGGTTGCCTCTTCACATACGATGTGAAGGATTCCTACTGATCCAAGAGTTGACTTAGAGCTATGAACATAAAGCTACTGTTTGGCAGAGATCTATGTGATTTAATAAAATACAAGAACAGAGTTTTGAAATCTGTCAGTACAGACTTCATGAAGTCGCGTATTTTCTTTAGACAAAGTACTGCCTATAAAAACCTGCTCTGCACAGAATATTTGCAGTTCATGTCTTAACTTACTTTCACAAACCAGTAGACATGCACATCACTTCTGTTTCTATCTTAGTCACTAAATAGGATTTTAATGCTTTTCCTGTGAGCTGAGATGACAAGAAAATACGCTCTCCTGAATAGTTGAATATGCCACCTCTCAAAAAACCAGTCATAGGTCAGTTTTTCTCCAGATACATGTTACATCTGTTTCACACAGCTCTTCTGCTGCTGCTGAGAGCTTGAATTGAAATGCTAGCTGAATTAGTGTAATGTTTTTCAAGGAGGAAAATGTGGCTTCCCAGCTATGCCAAAGTCAGGGAGTTGTTTCCTATGGGTCATGTCTAATGTGTGCTGAAGATCTTTGAAAGAGTGAGAATTCTGATAAATTTTCTCCTTTTTTGTCTTGAGGAAAAAAAGTGGTAAAAAAGAACACAGCAAAACCTTCTGGTCTTAATGGTGGTCTGTGTTTTCATCTTTTTTCTAGATCTCTTAAGCTTTGATGATGTAATAGCTACCTCAGAGAATCTCTCGCATCCTACTGCAAACAGACCCAAGATGCCTGGCAGGAGGCTGCCTTCACGTTTCAATAGCAGCAGTCCTGTGAGTATATTGGGGGTGTTTTCCTAGGAGTGAACTAAGTGCCCCAAGAAACGCAACTGAGCTGGGAAGCAGCCTTATGATCCATTTACCTAACAGTGAAATGCAAAATGACGCAGAAGTTCAGTTCCTATAGACTTTGTCTACAGGAATATCCGATCCCAGGAGGGAAGCACGTGTGGCAGAGACAGTGTGGCTGAGTTGCAGCCTAAGGAGTCTTTATTGTGTGGGGTGATGCTGCACTAAATTCTCTGCATCAGTGATGATGAAATAGATGTTGTGCATAGACAACTCTGAAAGCATCTTCAGTGCCTTAGAAGCCCAACAATGTGTAGTCTTTGATAAAGCAAATATATAATTTAAAGTTGCTCTAATGTGGGATCTTTTATGCCAAGATGTGAAGTTGTCAGACCGTGAGCAGCACATGGTGCGGAGTCCTCGAAATCCACGTGTGTCATCGGATGTTGTGTAGTTCAGTCATGCCAGTTACAATGTGCAGCTACTGCCTGTTGATGCCTGTGTTTTATGGAAGCACCTACAGGGTCCCCAAAGTGTCATCAACTTAAGTAATGCAGATGTGCTTGAAAATCCTGCCCAGGGTTCCTGTGTTTCATTTAAGCTCAGATGAATGAGTCCAGAGAAGAGCAATGAAGCTGGTGAAGGGGCTGGAGAACAAGCAGAACGGCTGAGAGAGCTGGGGGTGTTTATCCTGGAGAAGAGGAGGCTGAGGGGAGACCTCATTGCTCTCTACAACTACCTGAAAGGAGGTTGTGGAGAGGAGGGAGCTGGCCTCTTCTCCCAAGTGACAGGGGACAGGACGAGAGGGAATGGCCTCAAGCTCCGCCAGGGGAGGTTCAGGCTGGACATTAGGAAAAACTTTTTCACAGAAAGGGTCATTGGTCCCTGGCAGAGGCTGCCGAGGGAGGGGGTTGCGTCACCTTCCCTGGAGGGCTTTAAGGCACGGGTGGATGAGGTGCTGAGGGACACAATTTAGTGATTGATGGGAAAGGTTGGACTTGATGATCTGGTGGGTCTCTTCCAACCTGGTGATTCTGTGATTCTATGAGTATTGCACAAAAGAGAAGTTCTGACTGGCAGGGAATAAAACCCATGATAGCCTGGCAATTTAAGTTTGGTTTGCTGGTTTTTTTTTTCTATTGTCTTTTTTTTTAATTTACTTATAACTTTTTTTAATTCTGAAAGCCTTTTCATTTTTTTTATGAACAATTTACCAGGGAAATCCAAATGTGAGTCCAGAAAAAAATTTGAAGGTGCAGAAAGAAGAAGAAAGTGCCAAACCAAAGCCAGTCGAAACAAAAAAGGTAAGATGCCTAGGAACTAGAGAAGTGCCAGGCAGCTTGGTGTTGCTTGTGTTTTCAGTTTAGATTGATGCAGCCACCTAAATGCAGATGATTGTATTTACACGCTGAGAGAATTGGGGTTGTTCAGCCTGGAGAAGAGAAGGCTCTGGGGTCCCCTTAGATCAGCTTCCAGTACCTGAAGGGGCTCCAGAAAAGGTGGGGTGGGACTTCATACAAGGGCATGAAGAGACAGGATGAGGGGGAATGGTTTTAAATTGGAAGAGAGGAGATTTAGATTAGACATAAGGAAGAAATTCTTCATTCTGAGAGTGGGGAGGCCCTGGCCCAGGCTGCCCAGGGAAGCTGTGGCTGCCCCATCCCTGGAGGGGTTCAAGGCCAGGCTGGATGGGGCTTGGAGCCCCTGATCCAGTGGGAGGTGTCCCTGCCCATGGCAGGGGTGGAACTGGGTGGGCTTTGAGGTCCCTTCCAGCCCAAACCATTCCATGATTCTGTGAACCGTATCGCATAGACCATAACAGTCCTTTTGGACTGAACATTGTTTTTTAACTTTTGGGCAAAAAATTAAGGAAATTTGTGCAGATGTAGCTCCCATCACAGTACAATGTGTATGCTGCATGTGGTCAGTATGATTTCATTTCTTGGCTTTCTACTGACGTATTTTTTCAGCCATCTGCATTCAGTCCACCAGTTCCATCTTCATCTCAGAGACCAAGTTCTGTTATACTCAACTTTCTTCCTGGAGACGTCCTGCTTAAAGGAGAAACGGATGATGAAAAAATTTCTGTGGAAGAGCTCAGGACTCAGATTAATGATTTGATGGGTTTAGTAGATGCGCTGAAGAAAGAACATGGGTAAATATTTTCTTTTTCAGTCTTCAAAGGGATGCATAGACATCTTCCAAATGTCTTTAATGTCAAATTATTTTTAAAAAATTATTTATTAATGATAATTTAGAGCTTCTTTCTTTAGAAGTTCATTCCACTGGATGTCCTAAATACATATAAGTTTGATTGCAGATGTTTTTTAGAAGTTGTACACCTTTTACTCTTGCTACTTTGCACTTCTCCATTCATTACAGCTTTCTGAGAACATTTCTTAAACGCTTAGAACTGTCAGTGTGAGGAGAAGTAGATAATTTTTGTGATTTTTATCATAAGTAAATACTGGCAGTTTGGCACTGCACGAGTAATTGCAGTATTGACCTGGCTGTTACTAGGAAAAAATACTATCAAGCTTTTCAGATTGGTGATCATGATGGTCCCATCATCTGTGTGCATGTGGGTAAGGTTTTATTTGGAGATAGTTTGGTTAAAATTCAACTCTTCAAGTAAAATAATGGTGCACATTTTAAGTAGCCTACTTAAAATTGTGATTATCCATTAGGGAGAGGTGTGTGTAGTGGTTGGTAAGAAGTGTTGAGAATTGATGTAAGCTTGTGGTTCACTGCAGCTGAGTACTATCTCACCAGTGGGTGTGTAGTCATATGTATCTTTTATTTATAAGATGTAGCAGCAGACAGTTATGTCTTGGGCTGCATAAAAAGAAGCATGGCCAGCAGGTCGAGGGAGGTGATTCTTACCCTCCACTCCTTTCTTGTGAGACCCCACCTGGATTCCTATCTCCAGTTCTGGAATCTCCAGCATAAGAAGGATACGGAGCTGTTGGAACAGGTCCAGAGGAGACCACACAGATGGTGTGAAGGCTGGAGCACCTCTGCTATGAGGCCAGGCTGGAGAAGAGAAGGCTTCCGGGAGATCTTTTAGCAGCTTCCAGTATGTGTAGGGCCTCCAGGAAAGCTGGGGAGGGGCTTTTTGCAAGGACATGGAGTGACAGAACGAGGTGGAATGGCTTTAAATTGGAAGGGGGAAGATTTAGATTGGACATTAGGAAGAAATTCTTCATGCTGAGGGTGGGGAGGCCCTGGCCCAGGTTGCCCAGGGAAGCTGTAGCTGCCCCATCTCTGGAGGGGTTCAAGGCCAGGTTGGATGGGGCTTGGAGAAGCCTGTTCGTGTTGGAACTGGATGATCTGTAAGGTCACTTCCAACCCAAACCATTCTATGATTCTGTGTGAATTCCTTTTGTAAAATTTAAGCAAGACCTGTGCTTCATTTTCTCAGTAATGGGATTTTTTTCACCCCTCTAACTTGTGTTTCTGATATCTTCACTATTGTTAGGAGAGAACTGGAAAAACTAAAGAAGGATTTGGAAGAAGAAAAGCTGTTGCGAAGTAATCTGGAGGTAATACTAGCAATTTGAGGGGGTTTGAAGTTTAGAAGTATAAAGGCAGTGTTCTAGAACTTGTTGCCACAGGAAAGTCTTAATGAACCTGCTCAACCTTTTTTTGTTTTGCTGTGTTAGTGTGAGGTTAGCGTTCTGTTACTGAGCTGTCAAATGTATCTGTGTCAGTTTTATTTGCTTAAGTGTCTTTGAAATAGAAAGGTTATGATTGTAGTGAAAGCTCTGAAGACTTTAGATTATTCCTGCTTTAATACTGACTCTTTTTCTCTCAAAATGTCCATTTTCCAGCTTGAAATAGAAAAATTGAAGAAAGCAGTGACGTCTACATGAGACAGCTATGGACTCAGTTTTTTTAACTCGCCGGGAATTCCAAGCTGAACACAAGGAGAACTGACTCTAATTTCATAATCATGGATGCTGGTGTTCTACAGTTTTAAAGAAAAAATATAGTAAAAAAAGGAATATAGTCTTTTATTCAGAGAGAAGAAAACAGAAAAGAATAATGGTGTAATTTTTTTGCCAATATAAAAGAGGCCTTATTTCTTACTGTGCTGGAATTGCAGACCTTATTTTTTGGTTTGCTTGAAAATACTACTGAATCTGTATAGAAAGGAGAGGGAATTCATAATAGATTTTTATTGAATACCTGTAGCTTAATTTTTAAAGAGATCTATGCTATAAATAGGGTGATCTATCTTTGCAACTAATCTGTAAAATAGTCTTTTGGGAGGGATGGAATAACTATATCGTAATTATAGTCACTACTTTTTCCCCCTACACGCAAAAGGGAATATATGATATTTGTATCATCTTGGCATTCTTACCCAGGGTTCTGTTGTGCCTGTCTGCAGCGAGAATATTAATCATGTGCTGTTTGTACGTTGAGTAACGAGATAGGAATTTGTTGATGCAATGAAGCAGGTGAAACTCCTGTGCATTGTGGTAAGAACAAATGATTCAATCCAAGTAGTTCAGCAGAACGTTTCATCACTTGCACTATGGGATTAAAAAGGGATTTAGGGCTGAATCGTGAAGTTAGGATAAAATCAGTTTTTAAAACCCCAAAATGCAAGAAATAAAGAAGGCTAGAATCCAGTCTTAACCTGTTGTGCCTAGAACATTGCAGCATGGAAAAGTAAACCTGAAGTCACGTGTCTGTGCTTCTGCTTATCTAAACTGAAGGCATCAGTCTTTCTAGTGGTTAAATCTGCATCTTGATGTGTTTTAACAACAGGCAGTTTCTGTTCATAGTATGTCTCCAAATAAATCCCTTCGGAACTTCGATGCTCTCAAAAGGTCTCAATATTTATATATTTATGCCATAAACTTTGAGTACATTGTGTACCTCTAAACTTAACATCTTTTTATTTTAATGTGTGATTGGAGCAGTTGTTTTGACTGCATTGTGCTGGTGTCCAAAACAGTCTTCCACATTCTATGGAAAAAGAGTTGAAACCTTGTGGATTGCCGTTATCTTGAAGCCCTGAGCTCAACACAGCGCACCACAGTAATATAAAAATAGCGTGCAGAGTGATTGGAGACGATGATCTTTATTGCTTTGTCCATTTGATTAAAGAATTATAATTTAGAAAGCCAGACAAATGCATTACTTCCCATAGTAACAACCTTATTTCCTTTTGGTCTCCTAAATGTCAAAAAAAGGCCATGTGATTTGGCAGTTTCACCAGTAAGAAAAGTAATTAATGGGGAAAAATCACAAATATAGTAATTATTTAGTATGTCACTTAAGCAAGTGACATGGGAGTGTTATTTCTTGAGAATATTCGTTTTCCACTGTTGCTGCACTGTAAAATGCGATTATCCAAAAGTCAATTGGAGGATGTTTTTCAGGTGTGGATTTAAATTGTTCATCAAATTTGATTAATGTGCTGGGCAGATTTGCTGGTAATATTTGCTGGTCACATTGCTAATAAGCTGATTCAATATTAATGCTTTTAACTTTTAATTGCCTCAATGCATCAGACTGGAGCCAGGTCTTTATATGGAGGAATCGCGTGCAGCGGGAATGCCTCTCCTCAGACACTAAACTCTTGCTTAGAATTCATTCCTCTAAGTCAGATGATGAAAAGCAAGAATTGAACCTAATGGAATAGCCAATTTTATTATAGCAACCTCTTTGCTGTGATGAGAGCAAGAAACAGATCTTGGCATGGCTTGCTCTGCAGAAATCGTGTCTGCGCGTAAGCGTGTAGCAGATGAATGGAACAAGACAATCAGTTAAAACCACAAATAAAAGATGTTCATTATTTAATGGCCTTTGTTCACTGTAGCAATAAATGACCCAAGTGCAATGATTTGATTTAGTAAAACCCTCTCTTAAAAGTCGCTGCTATGTGTACTTTAGCCATAAGGGAGTTGCCCTGGTGCACATCTGTCTTGTCTTCAGTGAGTGTTCTGTCCTAGAGTGGAAGGGGGAGAGGGTAATGGTTTTGAAGACATTCCACAGTACAATCCTGACAGCAGGATGCTTCACTGACTTGTTTACTGGTGCTGTAAAATGATGCATGCTATCCAAATGCTGCAAATAAAATGAGTTTAAAAACCTACTGAAATGTCTGCTGGGTCCTGTTCAGCAATGTTTGATAAAATCTTTGCAGCAGGACTTCGAGGATGGGAGGAGTGTGCATTATTATTCATATAGGCTCCCCCTGAGGCTTTCAGATTCTAATTCACTCACTGGGATGCTTTGGTTCCTGACTGTCGGGATGACATAGGACTCAAATGATTGGAAAATTTGTTGATTTTCACTGCAAGTGTGACTGGGAGGCTTATCTTCTCATTATCTTTCTAGTCCTTTGTTTTCTTAATATTCTGTTGGTCCATATTCCACTGACATTTCCGTGCATCTTCAGAGCCTTGGTTTAGATCCCTGTTGCCACTCGGGAATACGGATAAATGCCTGTTTGAGTCATTTCTTAAATACATGGTGAAGGATTGAAGACTTGAGAGCGTGGTGAGTTTAAGAGGGGCATGAAGGGGGAAAAGGCAGGTGAGGAACAGAATAACAGAAGGGCAATTTAACGTGCAAGGATTTTATTCAGTCTTTATCCCATTCTCTGAAAAACTTTTGTTTGCATACAGGGTACAGGTTTCAAAGAAAATAATTGCTGGCCTACTTACTTTTTTTAAGTTTATTTAAGTAATCAACATGAAGATAACATTTTTCATTAATGTTGCTTCAGGGAAATGAAGTTTGTGATGAAACTCTGTAATATATTGTCAGGTTTGACTTTGAGTTATGTAGCAAAGTACGTGTTGAAGTTTTAAACAAATACCTTGTATTCATTGAAGTCATAAATTGGCAGAAGTCTCTAAGAGAAATGGTGAAGACAGTTGTTCACAGCTGCCTTTTGGCTGCTATTAAAGTTCTGTTGCTATAAGATGTTCCTGATTGCTGACTGTTTGCTTTCTCGGAGCGGTGTCAAAGCAGCTGGTCGTACATCTTGGGTAACTGGATTTTGCAAGAGCTGAGAAGATGAACCACTCCCTTTCAGGTGCCCAGGCACATCCCTCCCAGCCTGAAGAATGCAAACAGCCTCGACCAGCCTGTAAAGTATGAGAGAGATGGTGCTGCCTTCAGGGTTTGGAGTACTCTCCTTGCTTGTTGGAAGTTGTGATCTGAATATCTTTCTAAGCCTAGCAGCACAGATTCACCCCTTTTCCTTCTGGGAGAAGCATGTGTGCGTGTCTGAGTGTCAAAGTATTCCAGCCTTTGTGTCCTTCACAGCACAACTGCTTATTTGAGATGTTTGGGAATCGAGGAGTATTCAGTCTCGTCGTCGTAGCAGAGGTTTGAGGGGCAAGGGTGTGTGGAGAAGCACAACTCCAGGTGTGTAGGGGGAAAAGTCTTTCTGTCCATACCTTGCCACGACCTGCTCTTTGGCCCTTTTCTTCTTACTTAAAGGGTTGCTGATGTGCCACCTTTCAGTTCATCTCTACTCGGACCTGTCTTGAGAGCAAGTCATTTAACCTTAGGTAGGTTGTGTTGGCTGTGTCTAATTCTGCTTGGTTTAATTCCTACTCGATACCAGTGTGAGACGCAAGGTTGTATCAAAACAGAACAGTAGATAATCCTACCTTCAGGCTAGAGCTTGGGACCTACCTGGTGGCTGAGGAATGACTGAAGTTGTGGTAGCAAACAAAATGCATTCCTTTAGGAAACCCTGTAAGCTCATGGCAAACATGTTACAGGACTATGGAAAAAAAACTAGTGACCCAAGTTCTTCCAAAGCAGCCCTGTGAGTAGAAAGAGCGTTAGGAATTGCTCTTCTGTTATGATAGTCTCCTTGCTGTAAATGACTGGCTTTTTGCTGTCAAGGAGAGGTGGAGTTGAGTCAATATTAAGAGGGCGAACACTGAATATTGCACAAGATCAGACAACTCCCATCTCTCACTGTGGATGCAGCCCATGCAGGAAATGCTGTTGCTTGTCCATTGAGCATTTTAGCTGCCAAGGTGTTGTCGGTAGTGTCATCTTTGCTTGGTGAAGGGTGATGCTTTAACTCAAACAGGTTTTGATCGTGACCTTTTTATGGTCTTTAGTCTAGAAGATCTGTTAAATATGGAAGAGGAGAAGATGCCTCCTCCACCAGGAGGAGTGCGAACCACGGGGGTGTGATTCATCCACGTGGACTCCTAGCAAAGGTGGCGATCTGGCAGTTCTGGGTGTGTTTGTAACCCGTCATTTTGCAGTGCAATGCCTTTATGATCGTCTGCAGGTGCCTCAGTGTTAATCCAGTCTGACAAGAAAAGAAGCCACCTGGTGCCCAAGGTTCTTTCTTCAGAGCACCCAAGCAGCGCTGGGTAAGACCGTAAGAGTGAGACCGGGGCACGATGGCAGCAGATGAATGGCAAGACGCTCGCCTGTGATATCTCAAGGATCTCTCTGTTAATTTTGTGTAGGACAGAACCCAAGCTTCTGAAAACAGTAAGTACTATCACAAAATGACAGTTTTCTGCGTGGAAATTATTGGTGATCAGTGATGTGGAATCAAGTCATTCACTATCTAAAAGGCGTTGACTGCTTAGGCTGTATTTACTTTGCACTTATTTTCTCAGGTTTGTATTCTTATATCCATGGAAATAAATAGGTATCTTAATTATTCCATGGTCTTTTTCTTGTGGTTTTATAATTGGGCTCCAATCAGTGTTGTCACTTTTAAGAAAATCTGAAATTTTCTGATGGTTCAAGTTATAGATCACTCTCCTCTTGGAACCTGCTTTACTTAAATTCACATTTTCCTGGTGTGATCCCTCTGAAAATACAACTGGTATCATTCTGTATAAGACATTTAACTTTTCTCCTTGGATGACTTATGTTGAAGATCCTGAAGTCTCCTGTTGCAGCCTATTTAATCGCTAGGTAACCATGGCAAGTGAAGGTGTCCTTCATCCAGGGGATGATTTCAAGAGGTGTCAGATTTCTAATTGTGGTGTCTTGCATGAACAGCTGAGTTGCCCTTCATGGACCTTTCTCCAAAAAGGACTGCATTGCCTGAGTTTCATAGAACACGTTAAGGTTGGGAAAAGACCTCTGAGATCTTCAAGTCCAACCGTCAGGCCAACACCACTGTGCCTGCTAAGTGACTGGGACCAGGGCACCTCTGTCTGATGCATTCGTGTTGTGTGTTCCTGTCAATAGCAATAGATTATAATTAGATATATATTATGGTGTATCTAAAGTGCTGTAATTGGATGCTTTAGAGGGTGAGGAACAGCTCTATATGCTTTTATATGTGCTTATGTCAGTGTATCCCTGTTGTTTTATTGAAGTGGCAGGGAGTTGCTGCTGAATTGCTTGTTTTGCTCGGTTTCCATTGTTGCACAGGTCGTTGTCTTGGCGCATTCTTGCAGTGGTGAGACTGGGTGGTTTCCATGATGAGTCAAGTGAGATCAGTGTTTGGCTGGTTACATGGGCCAGTATCTCAGTGAGCCTGAGATACCTGGCACTGTCCCAGATTTCTACCTCACTTGAAGGTAACAGCCCTAGGTGGAGTTGCAGCGATGGTTAAATGCAAACTGACTGTGAACTTTTTAGTGATCAAACATGAGCTCAAGGATTCCCAGGTGTGAAATGGAATTACGACTATGAACATAGAAAACATTTAATGATTGCAGAGATGGGAAAAGAATTCAATACAATCCTTTGCCTCAAACCTGTAGGTGTTTCCTGACCACCTCCCTTTCTTAATATTGGCCCGAGTCTTTCGGTTCACTTTTCTTTATCCATTTTAATTCCTCAGAAGAGCTAATCGTTACTAGCTTTAAACCCAGAAATGCTTTTACTGATATCAGTTCAGTTCAAGAGTCTGGCACGAGGCTCTTCTTTAGAGCTAATGTAGAAATTCGTGCATAAACCTAGCTCTTCCTTTTATGATCTTTTCATAATTAACCAATAAACCTGCAGATCATGGGCTGAACTGCTTTAATAAGCTCACCCCCTCAGATTACAGTAGATTATTAATGCAGTAACTTCCACAGCTGAACAGGTTTTTTTGTGTATGTGGAGTTTTGTTTTGCTTATTTTTTTTTCCGGAAAAAGTTCACAGATCATTCTTAGTTGAAAGTCAATAAGTGGTAAATGTCTGAAAATTACCTTGCAAGACCAGTAAACACAATCGTTGCTATGGGTTTAGCTGCTCTCCTACTAGCAACTGGACCATGTTCAAAAGTGAAGAGAGAGATGTCTAAACTTCTTTAACATGCCTTTCTTCCAGGGGGAAAGCAGCCGGTGCGAGGCAATGGGTGTGAGGGTTGCTCACTGCCTGCTTCTTTTGGCTCTGCACTTTTTCCCAGCCTCACCACGCACTGCTCTCAGGGTAAGTTTCACTGGATTAGGTTGCTCAAAGCCCCATCCTGCCTGACCTTGGACAGTTTCAGGGATTAGGCATCTACAGCTTCTCTGGGCAACCTCTTCAGGTGTCTCACTACCTCTTTGAGTGTCTCACCACCCTAATTGTAAAGAATTTCTTCCTCATATCCAGTCTAAATCTACCTTCTTTCAGTTTTAAACCATTGCCCCTTGTCCTGTTGCTGTGAGAGAAAATACTTTGAAGCATTTGATATGTTCAATGTGCGGAGTGACCTTCAACTCAACTTTTGGAGTGTTCAAACATCTGCTATTCAGCCTGCACTACCCAGCAATAATGTGTGATTTCCCAGGCATCGTGAACCAAGCTTTGCTTCCTAGCTGACAGGGGTTGGCTGGCTGTAGATAGACCATTTGACCATGTTCTGGGTTGGGCCTGGCTGTATGACACTCCTAGCAAGTGGTTCTACCTGCGGGAGCCTGGGACACCTGCTTCAAAAACAGGAGAGGAGCAAAGTAGCTACTGGTATTTGTACAACTGTAGCTTTATCCTCTAGCAAAAGTCATGCAGATCGCATATTCTCATTAGCATGAGAAATATTGGAGAGCTTGAGCCCGCTACAGGCTTTTAGCTGAGGAATAACTGCTGGAGGCACGTGTGATCCTGTCCACCATCTCTGCATATCCCTTCAGCAGCAGCGTGCAGCTGAAGGCTTCATATAGAGAAAGAAATGGTTGGTAAAGAGTTTTTCAGTTGTTCTGCATGACCCCTGCATTCTGGACCTCAAGAAGACTGTTTTGGCCTTGAAGTCACCTTTCAAGTTTGTGCCAAGTAGTTCTCTTTTACTTCTGTATTTTAACATTCAATCTACATTCCACTTTTCCTTATTTTTCAGGTTCTCAGTAAGGAATCAAGGACTGCTACTCGGCAAGGTACAGTGAATAGCTGTGTGTCTTTTAATTCTTTGTGAAATGTTATTAGTTATCAATACTTTACACCCCTGATACTGACCTCATTGACCATGCGGTACTGTCTTACACCTTATCTGTTTGACTTGTTTTCTAGATGAGTGCAGAAACCTCATTCCCTGCAAAGATAACGGAGCTGTTTGTATTCACCCTTGTTCTCCCCCCTTCCATGGGGAGACAAGCTTTGTCTGCAAAGACAGAAAGTGGCAAATGTTCACAGACACCTGTACGAGCCTGGATGTTCAGACCCTTTTTGAGGTGAAGTAACTGTTCTGCATCTACCTTGGCCTGTGCTCATTATTTCTTGCAAACCATGGAATCATTAGGGTTGAAGAAGACCTCTTAAGATCAAGTCCCACTGTAAGCTCAGCACCACCGTACCTACTAAACTAGGTTCCAAAGTCCCATGTCTACAAGCTTTTTGAACATCTCCATGGATTGTGCCTCCACCAGCTCCCCGGGAAGCCTGTTGCAGTGCTTCACCACTCTTTTATTAAAGAATTTTCTTCTAATATCCAGCTTAAACCTCCCCTAGTGCAACTTAAGGCCATTCCTTCACGTCCCATTGCTGGTTGCTTGGGAGAAGAGACCAATGCCCATCTCGCTACAACCTCCTTTCAGGTAGTGATAGAGAGTGATGAGGTCTCCCCTCAGCCTTCTTTTCTTCAGACTAAACAACCCCAGGTCCCTCAGCTGCTCCTAAGAGCCCTTGCTCTCCAGCCCGTTCACCAGCTTCATTGCTTTTCTCTGGACACTCTCCAGCAACTCAATGTCCTCCTTGTACTGAGGGGCCCAAGGATTCAAAGTGCAGCCTCACCAGCACAAAGACATCCCCTTCCTCCATACTTTATAAATCTTGGCAAAGGGAAGAAGATGGGATCCTGAAACATTGATTACTTTGGTAACAATTTTGTATTTCATTTTAAATTAAGTGATGGGAAATGAATTTGGGAAATGCCTGTTTGGAAACCTAACTCAGAAATGAATTTGCCTTGTGCACTTGACTAACGTTCTTTATGTAAACCAAGGCAAGGAGTCTGAGATAAGTGCAACACAATTGTCTGTAATAAACAGATGACTCGCTGTAAATTCTCCTCAACGTTATAAAAAAAGAAAGTTATGCAAGCCACTTCAAGAATAAAGCGCTGAATTTAGTTCTTGCCCCTTCCTTCACGTGTGTTGTACAAGCAAGACATTCTTCTCGGGTGAGCTTCAGTCTTGAATTTCAGGCCATCCAGCACGTTCGTTACACATCCCTCCCCTGTACCACTTGCCTGGTTGTAGCTATAGCCTCATTTTCACTCTGTTCATTCCTTTTATCAAGTTTATTTTCCTCTCCTCAGAGAATTTCTCCACGTGAACCCCTTCCAAGCTCTGAAGGACACGTTAGCGTTGCTGGAGGACGCCTTCCTTTTGTAAGGGAAGGAAAGCCAGGGAATGGGAAGCCTGGAGATGGAGCTCAGTATTTTGGTGCTGATAACCGTGGGAATCCTAACTGCCAAGCTGATTTTTCATGCATCGTCCCAGAGATCCTGTCTTCACCAGCCATTCCAGGAAATATTGCTGATATAGTGGAACTGCTAAAGAAAATCTCCCTCCTGTTATCAGAGAATGTCAGTAGAGGAAAAATGCAGGTATTTACTTTCATGGGCTTCGAGAATTTGTTTCTGAGTTTGGCAGAGCATCCATACAGTGTTTCCTCCTTATATGCTCTACTCAACAAAGTGGTGGCTGCAAAGCACGTGGAGGTCACCTGGAAAGAGTTTCCAGAGAGGCCCATGCTTTGTTGTCAGAGAAACAACTTAATCTATCCATACGTGGTGGAAATACTCTGTTTTGCACAAGAGTGGAATTTGGTTTTTTTAAAAGCTAAAGTTTGGAGGAACTGCTATTGCAGACATGGGAGAGCAGTGCAAGGAAGAATTTATTTTTACAGGATGACTTTGTAGGGAAGGCAGCCGTGGGGATGCTGATCCACAATTTGTTGCCATGTGTTACACTATGGAAGCTGAAATCTTTCCCTGATGAGCTTGGAAATCGGAGAGATGGGGGAAAAACTGTACGGAGAGTGATGTGAGCAAACCTGCATAGTGGATCAGCATCTGGAATGGAACTTAGATGTCCTGGTTTTTTTCTCTATATTTGCCTCTCCAAGAATCTTTAGAGCTATGATATGAAGAGGATAGGCCAATTCTGTTAGTGACCGTGGCAATGAGATGTTTGGATTTGGCTGGGATGGATCATGGGAATTTGTTCATTGTCAAAGAAAAATATTCCCTTTATAGAAATCACTCTACCATCAAATAGACCTTTCTGAAGGCTCTACTAAGGGGATAATATCAACATAAAATATAACTTATGTTTTTCATCTTCATTTCAGAGTTACAGCAGGATAGCAAACCATATTCTGAACAGCTCCATCATTTCCAGCTGGGCTTTTATAAAGGACAGAAATGCCAGTTCGATATTACTAGACTCGGTGAATTTATTTGCTGGGAAACTACTTCTAAGAAATGGTTCGGAGAGCATACAGGAACGCTTCATCTCTACAAAAGGCTACAGCATAAATAAAAATATTTCAGAAAAGAGCTTTGATTTTTCTGTGGAGTTCAATAAAACAAGGAATATCACTGGGCGTGTGGTCATTCCAGAAGAAGAGCTTTTGAAGTTACCCAAGACTTCCAAAGCCATCAGCGTTGCACTTCCAACACTTGGAGCAATTATAGAAACCAGCCGGCTGGACCCTGGTTTTGTGAATGGAATGGTTTTATCGGTGTCTCTGCCAGAAGAGCTTCACCGTGTCTTTCTCACTTTTGAAAAGGTGAATAAGCTGGAGAACCTCAAGGCTCAGTGCGTTGGGTGGCACTCTGCCAAGAGGAGGTGGGACAGCAGAGCGTGCGCAGTGAAGTCGGACAACGTCAGCAGCATTGTGTGCATCTGCAAGCACCACCATCGGACCTTCAAATCCTTCTCCATCCTCATGTCCCCCACCGTGCTGCGAAACGCAGTGCTGGATTACATGACGCGCGTAGGGTTAGGCCTTTCCATTTTCAGCCTGGTTCTCTGCCTAATCATCGAGACTGTTGTCTGGCGTCACGTTACGAAGACTGAAATAACCTACATGCGCCACTTCTGTTTGGTCAACATTGCTGCATCGCTTCTCGTTGCTGATGTTTTGTTCATCTTGGCGGCTCTTGTGCACAATACAGCCCTAAACCACCAGTTATGTGTAGCAGCCACTTTTTTCCTTCACTTTTTCTATCTTGCCTTGTTTTTTTGGATGTTTACCCTGGGCCTCTTGATTCTCTATGGATTATTATTAATTTTTTTTAAGTTAAAAATATCTGTATTCATAGCTACAGCATTTTCTATTGGATATGGATGTCCCTTGGTCATATCTATCCTCACTGTTGCTATTACTGAACCGAAAAATGGATATCTAAGGCGTGGAGCCTGCTGGCTCAATTGGTATGAGACGAAAGCGCTTTTGGCCTTTGTTGTACCTGCTCTGAGCATCATTGTTGTGAATGTGATCGTGGTGGTAGTGGTTGTGGTGAAGACAGGAAGATCCTCTGTCGGAGAAGGCTGCAAGTCACAAGATTTGAGCAACATGATCCGAATTAGCAAAAATGTTGCCCTTCTGACACCTCTTCTCGGTCTCACCTGGGGGTTTGGATTAGCAACGATTATTGATAGTCGCTCGCTGGGATTCCATGTTACGTTTGCGCTACTGAACGCCTTCCAGGTAAATTCTGCAAGACTGGGAAGAGTATGTGCTCAGACTTTGAGCCTGGGGAAAAGTAGCAGATCAAAGAGGGGATGGCTGCGTGTGTCGTGCATGAAAAACAGGCTCCAAGCTTTGCTTTTGACTCAATTATTTTACATGACACGTGCACTAGACACCCTGCATTGACAAGGTAGGTGCGGATGAGTAGTGGACCAAAGTAATTAGTGCAAAGTGTGGTGAATTAAGATGACGGATGTAGGCTAAACATAAAATAGACTGGTTCATGTCCAGTAATTGGAAAGATGTCTTATCCTTATCATTTAACAAGGAAAATTCACACTTGTCATTGAAAGTGGTTTTGACTTATCAGTATAAATCATAGAATCATAGAATAACCAGGTTGGAAGAGACCCACCGGATCGAGTCCAGCCATTCATAAACACCCAGTGTTACCTGAAATATTGTTACATACTCAGTTTACCATAGCTTTTCTTGGCTAATATTGCGACTGAGTTGGCTGAGAAAGTCCTGGTTTGTAACCCATCAATCCAGATCGTACTGAGAATTAGCATGGGTTATAAATCCATTCTTGACATACCCGGAGAGCACGTGTGACCTGGGTGGATAAACTCATTTTGCGCTTTGCTGTTATCTGAGTCATAGGTGCTGAGGTCTGTTACACTGACAACCCCCTTTATTTTATTTATCCTTAATGAAATTCTGCTCCTCTACTCTGCTCTCATAAGACCCCTCCTGGACGTCTGTCTCCAGTTCTGTAATCCCCAACATAAAGAGATGGAGCTGTTGGAATGGATCCAGAAGAGGCCACAAAGATGATCCGAGGGTTGGAGCGCTGTGAGGACAGGCTGAGAGAGTTGGGGATGTTCAGCCTGGAGAAGAGAAGGCTGCGGAGAGAACTTAGAGCAGCCTCCAGTACCTGATGGGGCTCCAGGAAAGCTGTGGAGGGACTTTCTCTGAGGGCATGGAGTGGTAGGATGAGAGGGAATGGCCCAGGGAAGCTGTGGCTGCCCCATCCCTGGAGAGGTTCAAGGCCAGGTTGGATGGGGCTTGGAGCCCCTGGTCCAGTGGGAGGTGTCCCTGCCCATGGCAGGGGTGGAACTGGATGGGCTTTGAGGTCCCTTCCAACCCAAACTATTCTATGATTCTAAATAGAATCTAGAAGCATTTAAGAATCATCATGTAATTATGCTGGTTTTGTTAACTATTTTTGCAATTTTTCAGGGATTCTTCATCCTGTTGTTTGGGACACTTCTGGACAGAAAGGTACTTGGGTCACTTCATGACTTATTCTGGATTACATAAATGTTGTCTACACTTTGAGAAACCATTCTCTTTTAATTTTTTTTTTAACTACAGACAAGAGAAGCCTTAAGGATGAGCTACCTTTCTTCTAAGCGGAAGTGCAGCCTAGCAAAGGTAAAGACTTCCTTTTATTCCCCCTAAATAGCTTAATTTAAAATTTATCCCAACTTACCTCATTTGTGCATGGAGAAAATAGAACTATGCACTTCATTCCTGGTTTAACATTCTTCTCAGGTAGGTGCTGAAGGAAATACAATTATCTCTAGAATAAGTTTAGGTTATTAACCTTATAAATATTTGAAGTGGCAATCTGTAGAGTTTTATGAACTTCACATAATCTGCTGCGGTTACAAACTTAAAATTGATACATAACAGCTTTGCTGTTATGTGCTAAGTTTAAATGTGGTGCAGGAGGTCTCTTAAGCCAAACCAACCCCCCCCAAAATACCCTAAAAGAACCAAACAAAACACCAACAAAACAAAAAAAACCCAAACCAAACAAAAAGACCAGCCCCAAACCTCTGCTAAAATTAACTTTTCCTTCCTAATGGAGGAAAAAGAGAAGGGAAGCACTTGAGATTGCTCCATATTTAATAAACAGAGATTACAATTCCTGCTTTTAAAGATCCAGGATCCAAATAACAATGAAGACGTGAAATATCTCACTAGGTTTTAAGTCAGATTTGAAAGTTAACATTCTTTCAAGCCACCACCAACATAAAACTTTGGCAATAAAAGATGAAATATCAGTAATACCATGACTCAGCAACATTTACTGAAAGCCCTGAGTGATCTCGCTGAGCAAAACCTGGTGTGGAAACCACAGCTGGGAACTTGGGTCGACGTTGTCACTCCCCTGGGTGGAGGAGACCACATGTAGGTGTTCACCGTTGCATAACAGAGAGGGGGAAACATTAGTCATCTGCTTGTAAACTTGAGTGTGAATCAGGAACTTGTAGGAGCTGGAAAAGTTCATCACACCTGAAATGCGCAGTATGATTGTTCAAACAAAAAAAAAAGTGTAACCATCTTGTTGCAGAGAGCTTCAGGATACGACTGTGTATCTAGGGTTTAGTGGTGAGTACCTAAAACAGCTGGAAGGGTTATGGAGATTGTTGTTTCATGTCTTCTAGTTTCTCGAGACTCGTAAGAGCCTTTCTTCTGGGTCAGATTTTAAGACAACCATCTACTGTGGTGTTTCTTGCAGGACTTTGAGGCACCTCCTGTTTGAAACGGAGGCTCCACCTACAGGGATGATCTGTCTAACCTAACCTGTGAATTTCTTTTCTCCTAGTCCTAGCAGCGGATGGTTGTCTTCAGTGGATCTGACCAGTGAGAGGAAAAGGAGCGCTTCTTGCACAGAAAACCTGGTTTGAGATGAACCAAAGTGGCTGACCAGCTCGCGGCAGACAGCGATGTCTTGGAGCACAACCAAGGGAAGCATCATAAAAAGCAGAAGAGAAAAGGCCCCGAATCTGCTGTCAGGAGCAGGAAGCCATCAGTGTTGCTGCAGCCCTTGGAGGATACACGTGGATACGTGAAAGTATTTTTCTTACCTTTGTGAAAACTGCTGTGAGGAGGGTTTGTCCTCATTTGCCATTTCAGTGCTTCTATTTCTTTCTTTTTTTTTCATCTCAGTGCAATAAGGAACTGTACAGCATGGGGACTGTTCTAAAGTTATTTAATTTTTAATGATGTACAAATATCGAGCACTATCCAGCTGGTTTTGCCTGTCCTTGATCATGAGTGATTCTTTTAGGTGACATTCACCATTTCCATCTGTCCCCCCAGGACTGATGGACAATGTAACTCTGTTTTTGCATTATAGCTGTTCTTCCCATCTCAGTATTTGCATGTCAGAGGAATAGTGCAAAACCCTTTTTTGGTCTGGCAGGACTGAATTTTCATTCTTTTTCCAGTCCTGCAAGAAGATGACACAGATAAAAAAGACAGAGCACTCTGCAAATAATTAGTTTCCCTCTTTATATGTGAGAAAGCAAGCTTTGAATACACTTCAGAGCTGAATCAGCTGGATGGAGAGAGATCTCCTATTTTCTGTGCAGTGGGAAAACCAAGGAAGTGGTTCATCCGTGTTAGATGGTGTGTCTGGTTTTACTAGAAAATCAGTCTGTGGTTTGAGAAACCCTTTCTAATGAAAGCTTTGAAAATGTTACGGTCTCTTGTCAGGTCAAATAGATACTTATGAATGGAAATAAAGTTGACATTTTGTCATTGTTTCTAGTAAGTGGTGTCATCCACCTCTACCAAAAAATATAGATAAATGCCCTTTAAAACTGGCTGATATTGCTCTAGTTAGAAATAATTCATCCCCTTGTGGCTTCACATACATTCAAAATATAGAAGATTTAATCAAAATAATATTGTTTTATGTCATCGTTGCCCCGTTACTGAAGAGGGAGAAAAATACCCTGGCAGATGAACTATGGGGCATGTGATATGCACTAGGGAAAAACCCACAGCCTGGTGTCTTGTGGGGAAAAGCTGATGCTCTGGAGGACAGAGCTCTGGCCTGGGACATGACAGTTCTTATTCCCAGGACTCTGTTGCTTCCTCTCCTATCTTCTTTCCTCATGAACTCTAGTCTTGGTACAAGAAACTGTCCCTGCTCCTTTCATAAAGCATATTTGCATGTTGGAGAACTTTGATCAGAGACAAAACTGAGCTGATGTGCTGCTGTAACATAAATTTTAAAGGACCATTACCTCAAAGTCTGCTTCGTAGTTTCAAGCAGCATCTTCTGTGCTTTGCCTTCTTCCTCTTCTTGAAGCAGTTCAGGGCTTTTTTTTTAACCTCCCTTCCCTCTGTGCTTAAATTTCCTATATCTCGGAGTAGTCTCAGTTAAACCTTTTTCAGCCTCAGTAGCATCTCCTCCAAGTTCCTGCACGACTTCTCCAGCCCTCCTGATCGTCTTTGTGGCCTCCTCTGGACTTGCTCCAACAGCTCCATGTCCTTCCTGTGCTGAGGACTCCAGAACTGAACATGTTACTCCTCTCTCCCTCAGACACTCTGCCCTTGGTGTTCCTTCACCTGCAGCTCTCCTCCTTGGAGTCCAGTTCCAGGTTTAGATTGTTGCTTGTAGAATGTGTTCCCAGGTCTGGGATGAGTATGTGTTGTATATTTTTTTGTGTATTAATTTAGATATTAATATCAATATTATTTTTATTGTTTTATTAAAAAGCTGTTCATAATTTGAACATTTCTGGTACCTGTAATCAATTTTTTTCCCATGGTTTTGCTTTGAAAACTAATTAGAGGTGTTTTTTATGGAATGGCTTCCATCTGGATGTAACAGAGAAACCATTCTTATGGTGTAAAGTGTGTAAACTCCTTTGCATGCAATCTACAATTCAGATCAATTTGGTTGGACAATGTGTTCCTTCAGGCCCCTGAGGCTCCCATTGTATCTGAAACCCAGCCTGACTTTACTGACACCTTGAGGCTAGTTCAGGCTTTGGAAGAGGTGCATGTCTCCTTGGATTTAGCAAAAATAGCTCATCTGTCACTAATTACTGCAGCCACGTGTAAAGGTCGTTCTTTTTCACAATTGGATGAAGTCATCTTAGGTCAATTTATTTACTTAACTGGGACCAATAGATGGTATTGCAATTTTATTTGCTCAGCAGGGCTAAACTTGAAAAGCCCAGTGCTCTCTTGGTTGCTTAAACATCAGTGTTTAATTATAGCTTGTCATCCCACATGGAAGATGTACATGTATCCTTGGGGTGCTTTTGTTTCAGACTGAGAGTTTGGGTTGAAGAGTGTTGAAGAGCTGATTGATTAGAAAGATCATTCTGACCCTTGGGGAGTGCAAGTCAAGTTTTATAAATTACTTCTTATTTATGCTGGAACGTCTCTAGTCGGGGAGGGGAGAGACTGTAACATTTACTGGGCTATTGAAAGGTCGAACTATGTTTAGCCTGAATAGGTCCAGCTTCAGATATACTTCTTAGAATCATAGAATAACCAGGTTGGAAGAGACCCACCGGATCATCGAGTCCAACCATTCCTATCAAACACTAAACCATGCCCCTTAGCACCTCGTCCACCCGTGCCTTCTTCTTGCTATAAGAAAGATATTCAGGTCCTGGAGTGCGTCCAGAGAAGAGTAATGAAACTGGTGAAAGGGCTGGACAACAAGTCTTATGAGGAGCAGCTGAGGGACCTGGGGTTGTTTAGCCTGGAGAAGAGGAGGCTGAAGGGAGACCTCATTGCTCTCTGCAGCTGCCTGAAAGGAGGTTGTAGAGGTGGGTGTTGGTCTCTTCTCCCAAGTGACAGGTGATGGGAGAAGAGGGAGCGGCCTCAAGCTCAGTCAGAGGAAGTTTGCATTGGACATTAGGAAAAACTTTTTCACCAAAAGGGTTGTCAGGCCCTGGCAGAGGCTGCCCAGGGAGGTAGTGGAGTCCCCATCCCTGGAGGGGTTTAAAAGGTGGGTAGATGAGGTCACTGGGGACGTGATTTAATAGTGTACAGGTACGGTTGGAGTCAATGATCTCTAAGGTCTTTTCCAACCTAATGATTCTATGATTCATTAAGATGGATTAGTTAGTTGTAGAACCAGGTATTTTAAGAAGTAGAGGTTTTTCTTTTCTCTAGTGTTGCTAAATCAGGCTTTCAGTAAACATTAATTAGTGGGATCTGTACAGTGGTGTGAAAGCAGTTCTGCAGCCTGTGAAACAGTCCCTTCTGGCCTTAACGCCTTTCTTTCCATTGCAGTATTGTTATCAACAGCCAAATGTGAATTTCTAGTATTATGGGTGGCCGCCTCCAGGCAAAGTTCTCTGCTTGGGATGGGTCTTTGATGTAAATTGTAAAGAAAAATAAGGTGGGATAGCTGCATTAAAATAGAATCCTGGAATCATTAAGGTTGGAAAAGAGCTCTATGATCATCAAGTCTGACTGTCAGCTGAACACCACTGTGCCTACCAAACCATGTCCTGAAATGACATGTCTACGTGTTTTTTGAACACCTCCAGGGATGGCAGCTCTACCACTTCCCTGTTCCAATGCTTCACCACTTTTCAGAAAAGAAATTTTTCCTAATGTCCAATCTAAACCTCCCCTGGCACAACTTGAGGCCATCTCCTATCGCCTTATGACTTGTCATTTGGAAGAAGAAACCAACACACAGCTCACCACAACCCCCTTTCAGGGAGCTGCAGAGTGATGAGATCTTTCTTCAGCCTTCTGTTTTCCAGGCTTAACAGCCCCAGTTCCCTCAGCTGCCTCTCATAAGTATGCTTACATCCATACCAACCTTTTCAGTAAACCCTGATATTCATTAGGGGTATCTTCAGCCCCCTTTAGAAGAGTGTTTTCTTTTAGAAACACTCCATTGACGTCAGTAGTTAATCCTGACTTCTTGTGGTACCTGAGAACAGAACTGGACATGGGGAACCACTCACCTGTTTAAATCATGCCAGATCCATAGCTCTGCTGTGCGTGTCTCCGAGTGATCCCTATTTCCGCAGCAAAGGATTCATTTTTTTCCAAGCAACGACACTTTGCAATCTTTGTTTCTGTCAGGCTGTGGCTGGAAATCTCCCATGTGGTTGGCTTGGGAGCTCTGGGACAGCCTGGTTTTCTTGCTTTCAGCTTCAGCATTATTAGCAAATGTTATCTTAATCTCTGCTTGCTACAGACAGCCCAAGGTATTCCCCTATCCAGCTGGAGAGGTACAGCAGAAATCCTCTCTATCTCCTTTACTGCAAGTCTAGGTGCTCTGGAACAGGGCAGTAGAACAGAACATTTTAAACTTTTTATCAATAAACTGTCTGGTTATCATGTGTCTTAGGGTCTGGCAAAAGATCAGTTGAAGATAAGACTTGAAGTCAAACTTTGAAGTGTGCTGATTAGTAGTAAATCTGCCCCT
Source organism: Phaenicophaeus curvirostris (assembly GCF_032191515.1). Taxonomy (NCBI): domain Eukaryota; kingdom Metazoa; phylum Chordata; class Aves; order Cuculiformes; family Cuculidae; genus Phaenicophaeus; species Phaenicophaeus curvirostris. Next base: position 124,513,253 of record NC_091393.1, on the reverse strand, counting down.
GACTTTGAAACAAGCTGCCAAGCAACAAGAGGCTTGAAAATATCTGCTTTGGGGAAAAAGTTCTAATACTTTTTTTTCTAAGTTTTGTTTTTTAGGCCAGAAGAAACTATTGAGATTAACCAGTTCCTTCTCCTCTCATATGTGATCGAACCACCTTTCAACCTTCTGTTGGGCAACCTAAATGGATTGACTTGTCTTTTTCCCTTTGAGAAGAGGAGTCGTAATACTGAATTTGTCTTGATTAATGGGTTTGCTAGCAGAGAGAGAAATGAATTTAGTACACAAATGCATCCTTCAGGTTACAAGCTGTATTAAACTGTGGTATCCGTGCCCATGGCAGGGGATTGGGACTAGATTATTTTTAAGGTTCCTTCTCATCTAAACCATTGTACAATTCTGTGAACTAACGGGAATTTGAGTCTTCTTCCTGTAGCGAATACATGTGAAAACCAGCAAGAAAAGTAGAGATGAGACAAATTTTTTGCTTACTGAGACTTCACTTTCAAATAGAGGAATGAAATTTATAAAAATCAATGGTTGGCATCTGAAACAATTACAAGAAAACTCAGTAATGATAATGGCAGAGAAAGAAAACTGCAAACCTCTAGGCTTCTTGACTAGCTCATGGGAGGCTTTGTGCTCTCTCAGTCAGCCCTTGAAACCCCATCTGGGACCTGCTGTGATAGTGACGTTGTAGCTGGATGCAGGGTTTTGGCCATCAGGCTGCTTCAAGAGCATCTTGTGCTGTTGTGTGTCCCCCCACTGGGTTGTGCAGCCCCAGGTTAGGGTCAGGAGGCTCCTCCTGGGCTGTGCAACCCTAAATTTCACCTGAGCGATTTCGCGGTGAGGCTCAGACAGGTCGCAATGGTGCAAAGGAGTGGAAACGTGCTGTGGGGCAGAGGTGGGAAGGGTGCTAGCTGGTACGGCCATGGAGACCTTTGCAGGGAAGAACTTTCTTCTAAGGCATTTGGGATACGTGGGGGTTCGTTGTGGGGTGATGGGAGGTAGCAGATGCTTGAAACTGAAAGCAAAGGGTCATGCAGAAGGTGCTGGGATGTCCAAAGGTGGCTTTCTCAGGTACTCTGGAGCTCTGCAGTCGTTTAGTAGCAGGTAGCCTTTGCATAGGATGCTTTACTATGTAGAATTTAAAAGGAATAAGCATGCAAAATGGGATGCTTCTGATGAATAGCCTCAAGCTCCGCCAGGGGAGGTTTAGGCTGGACATGAGGAAAAAATTCTTCACAGAAAGGGTCATTGGGCACTGGAACAGGCTGCCCAGGGAGGTGGTGGATTCACCTTCCCTGGAGGGGTTTAAGGCACGGGTGGATGAGGTGCTAAGGGGAATGGTTTAATGTTTGATGGGAATGGTTGGACTCGATGATCCGGTGGGTCTCTTTCAACCTGGTTATTCTATGATTCTATGAATGCATGACTCCTTTGTTCTAAAGGAGAGCTTTCCTTTCTGCTGGTCATAATCCTAAATAACTTGAATTATAGAGTTGTATAAATAGCTGGCATGTGTTCCCGATTGCTTGAGCTACTACAAGGTTCTTAAAAATAAACATGTTTTATGGAAATGGGAGTTTAGAGCCAGAGGGAAGACAGGAGCTTGGCTGAGTGAGAAACTCTGTCATTGCTTCCAGCTTTTCTATGAATGCGAGTTTGCAAGGAGGCGAGAAATGTAAAAACAAAAGCTGCATAAGCCAAACGAGCATGACTTTAAGCTGGAATATGCCTAAAATATAACTGACGGCGTAGTTGCCTCTCTGCAGAGATTAGGTTAATTGCTGTCAATCAGTCCTAATTACTCCCAATGTGTAAATTCTTTGGGGGAAGCTCAAGAAATGAGTAGGATGTAAACCAGAATCCTCTTTTTCTAAAGTCAGCATGGGTAATTGTATCCAAGAACAGCTCTGAGGCCGGCATCCTCCATGGAGAGACGTGTTGGGAGCCTGCGTGCATGGTTTAGCACGGGACATATTGGACGTGGGCACCAACACTAAAGCAGAAATGGTCACAGGTAGAGCTGCTGAAAACTCAGTGTCTGCTTCTTGGACAGAAAAAAGAGGTTGCTATGGGGCAGGTCTAGCGCTGGTTTGCAAGCCCAGTCCTGCTGTGCCGTTCCCTGGTCAGGATGTAGTTGTTCAGAGGGAAGGCAAAATGTTTCACTGATTGTTTGTTGGTCACATCAGACTGAGTGTAATCAGGACTGGGACAATCCACAGCTCATGCTAAACCCATTCAGAATCTTAATGCTTTAATTAATGTAATTGTTCCTGTAGCAAGGCATTAAAATTTTCAAAAGTGCATTTACAGGGACTTGCACGTGACTAACTTTTAACTCTGTTGAAGAAAAGTAAAAGCCATTCATGCTATTTATATCAGTGAAAGTTAACGATAACTTGATTTTTCATGAAAGTTGACAAGTCCAATAATTTATGTAGATGATTGCTTACGGCAATGGGACTATAACCTTGGATTTTATTTCTTGAAGGTCTCCCCACTGGTAGCTGTATTCTCTGACCTTTGTTATCTCCTCCCGTGGTAAATTGGGATAACACAAACCTGACCAAAGTATTAACTATGAATGTTGAGAATATGATCTATCGTTTTGTGCTGTGATAGCACAGAGCTCAGCATTCTGGAGTCACAGAATCAGAGAATCATAGAATGGTTAGAGTTGGAAGAGACCTTCAAGATCATCCAGTTTCAACCTCCCTGCCATGGGCAGGGACACCTCCCACTGGAGTGTAAGTGAATATTGATAATAATAACAACAACAATAATGATGATGATGCTAGTGACTCTGAAGGGTTCCTTTTGACTATTTTTTGCTATGTGTATGTTTATGAAATTACACGCTGAAAGGTGTTGGTGACAGGTAAGACAAACATTTGCAGATATGTAGCTGCTAAACAAAAGTCTTTGCAGTTCTAGGTAGAAGTGATGTGATTTAGTAACACAAGGTAATCTTACGCTTCAGGCAGCAAAGCATGTGAGTAACAATCACATAGCACAGTTTTTAATTGTTAATTTTGCTGGTAAAAGGGGACAAGGGTTTCCTACAGACATTATGTTTGAAATTGTGTTTTTGGAAAAGAAACTGTTGAGAATTATATTCTTTTCAACTAGTGAACTCTGTGCTTGAGCGCTAGTTAACTTGATGTGGTTTGACATAAAAAACCTATTGTTTCCAGGAAATAAAAACAAGCCAAGTGGCTCAGAGACAGATCTTGTGACAACGTAAATAAAAGCAAATAGTATGAAGCAAATTCTTGGATTATTTCTTCTGGGTAAACCCATGATTTCCACAATGTTTTATTGCTGTTTTCAGACCAAAGTTATTTTATTGATGCAGTGGAGATAAACCATGCAAACAAAGAAAATAGAAAACAAATGTAATGGGGTTTGCTCAGTTCTCTTGTACAGCAGCGCACTCATCTTGATAAGGAAATAAAAACTGAGAGCTTGAAGGCGCAAGTGGGGCACCTGTTGAGAATTTTCTTTGCCCTGAGGTGAAGAAGTCAGAAACTGCAGTTGTCTTGCATTTATATCTGGATCATCTTGGCATTCATTCAGCCTCGTTTCTGTACAAGTTAGCAATGAAGAAAGCATTGCTACTATGAAATACTGATTTGGAAACTAGCATTCGAGGCAATTTGCACCTGAATTTGAACTTCCATCTCGTTATTTCCTTGGCTGTTCAGTGGATCTAAAGCTGTTCTTGCAGAACTGTTACAAATGTAATAATTTTGCGTTGTTCTTCTATGAAAGGTAACTGGAAGACACTAGTTTTACTAGTTTTGAGGAAGCTTTTGCCCATTAAGTATCTCGGGCAGGGTCGGTCTGTCTGCATGCTGGACAATCACTTCTCAGCCAAGGTGTTAGGGCTGCTGGATGAGCAACTCTGCTGCTAACAGCCTTACTGAGTAATGCTTTAAGTTTTTTACCCCAAAGAGAAACCCTAAATACAGAGCTCTTGATGCCATCTCAGGTTGTGTGCCTCTGTTGCATCTTTCAGATGAAGTGCATGATTCTATTTTCTCAAGCAACATGCTACTCAGTGCATTAAATTTAATATTTTTGCTAAGTTGCTGTAAAGATAGGAAGCGATTGATTTATTTGTGGATGAAGGCTATTTCTTTGGCTTCATCACCAGACTCAAAGGTGTGTTTATGTCTACACGTGTATCAAAATACACTATACAACCTTTCTATGTGCAGGAAAAAATAAATCTCTGCATGTAATATCAATAGAGTCTGTGCATGGAATAACTTCGTTTGTTTGTAAACGTCTTTGCAGGAGCTTGGATATGTAGAGCTATGAAAAAAAAAACAAACAACACTGAACCAGTGAAGTGAAATATCTCTGATGGGATTAAAGGCTTCCAATTTGTGGCCAGCAGCAAAGATGTGATATCTGTTAGAGCATGCATGGCCGGCTCTGCAGAGTAATGCGACTGTTTGTTGCCTGCACTTGTCTAAGAAAAGATGAGGAAAAACATATATTAATTTCCTTGTTCTATTTTTTTCATCATCAAAGATACAAACAGTAGCTTCTGAGAGAGGCTAAGGGGAAGGCAAGATTTTTTCCCTGAAGGTTGACTGAAGGATTTCAAAAGTGGAAACCACATAGAATAATGAAAATACAGAAACAAAGAATCAAACATTTTGCTTACAGAAATTCTAACTTTTCATAGACTCATCAAGGTTGGAAAAGAACTGTAAAATCAAGTCCAACTGTCATCACAACCCCACTCTGTCTCCTAAACCATGTCCCACATCTACATGTCTTTGAACCCCTTCAGGGATGGGGACTCCACCACTGCCAAGCTGAGGCCATTTCCTCTCATCCTACCACCAAACCTGTTTTGAGTGACAAACTAAGTCACTTAGTTCTATGATTCTAAATGTTTTAGAGGTTTGATGTGCTTTTTAACAACAAAAAAGGCAATTTTCTAGGGGAGCAGAAGAATCCTCCACCCCTCCAAAATGGTTCAAGGAAAGAATTGAAAGCAACTTGATTATGGGAACAAGTTAGCGAAAACAATTCTTGTGTATCCTTTGATGGCATTTAATTTGAGATGAAAATATGACTGAATCCTCATGCAATATTTCCTTTGTCTGTAGAATGAACCCAATAATGGCTTTGCTTACCCTTTTGCTCACTGCTTTTGCCACCGCGGGAACTTTCTGATATGCTTTCAGATGGACTGTGTTTTTAGCTTTTCTCCTTTCTCAGCTTGTTTGTGCATGTGTGCTTGCTGCAGCACTGAAAACCATCTCCAAAACATCTTTTCCTGCTGGGTTGTGAGCTGAGCACCTTTGGAAATGGCCAGTCTGACTCTCTATCACATTGAGAGCACCTCAAAAACCACAGTGTGGAGCCAAGGACAGGATGAGCCTTCCCATGGTAAGCGAACAGCACCCAATTAAAAGTTTAGGCAGCTTGCCTGACCTTGATAAAAGCCGTCTTTAAAAGTCAAAGTCATCTTGCTCAGCACATTCACACTTTCTTTTTCCTGACCAGACAGCCACTGAAAGTGCAAGTATAATGGAATCTGCCATTTTAATGTCATATTTTCCCCCTTTCATCGGTGTTAGCACAGACCCGTGGGGAATTTGCAGTGTGAGCTCTGAATCCTGGGAAGCATCTCGTTTATCAGAGCCATTCAAAAGGAAATCCAAAAGGTAATATTTTAAGCCGCAAAAATACTCATTTGAACGGGTAATACACACTAACATCCAAACTTGCCCTCGTTATTAAGCAGATCCTAAACCAAAAGGACAGGTTTTTTCATTCAAGACACAACCACAATTCTTCTCTCCAGATCTTAACCCTTCTGGAGAGATGTTAGGAATCTGTATAGTTTCAGATCTTATCCCAGTTACTCATGTCAATCATAGAACCACCTAAATCTATGAGAAAAATACAGGTTATCTATATTCTCCCCAGTAAAACAATTCTTGCTGAGCCCTGCTCTTTACAGGGAGGGTGTAGTGGGAAGCATGCATGAGATCATTCAACACAGCCCATTTTCAGTGGTGTCTGTGTCTGTGCAGGGTAATAATCCACGCTCACTGCTAAGCATCCCCTACACTACCAGAATACATCAGGAACAGCACTAACGAGCACCATCCTCTCACTCAGGATTTGTAGAGATGATTTAGTGGCATCTACAGCTCTTTTTGTTTTTACTGTTGGACAGAAAAAACTTCCATTGGTGAGCCAGAAGGTGCAACCTGGCAATGTCAAGCTGCTTGCCTTAAAGTGATGTATTTATTTCACAATGTTTATCAAAGAACTTGCAAGGTACGAGAAGGCAACTAAGCCCAGCTCAGCTGGGCATTTTACAGACATGACAACTTAAAATTGAATGATCAACCTTACATAAGCATCAGTACAGATGATCACTTTTAATTTCATATATAGTGTGGTACTGCTGGTATGAGATGTGTTGTAAACACAGGTGTGTTTTACTGGGAGCTTTCTGAAACTTCTGATATCTGCAGCTGGCTCTGTATTTTCTATAAATACTGACCGAACTCTTTAGAGCAAGAGTGACAAAGTAAAGATTTCAAACCACATCTAGCTCAGGAAAAAAAAAAATCACCTAGCCTCCAACCTGCACCTTGCCATCCTCTCCTTGGGACTGTTGTATATGGCTCAGTGCCTTTTCCCATAGAGAAATGTGGAGGAAATAGAGAAATTTTCAAATGGAGGGGTTTGCAGCTGTATTTGAGGCGCTGAACAGCCTGTTCCAGTGGGAGGTGTCCCTGTCCATGGCAGGGGGGTTGGAACTGGGTGGGCTTTAAGGTCCCTTCCAACCCAAACTATTTAGATGATTCTATGAATGCTTTTCTTTAATTTTGCCAGGGGCCTTTCTGGCCCTTCCTCAGCTGTAGGACTGAGGGTGCAAGCATTATATGAGCAAAATGTGACTGTCCTAGAAAAAATACATTGTCCATCTTGTCCTACTGCAGGGATGAGCCTGGTCTTGCTCCAAGGCATAACTGCATTTTTCTCCCATGGGCAGTTGTGTGCATATTTTTATCTGCTGGTTTTGTGGGTGTGGGGCAGGTGATCATCTGCACAAGAAGCTATATGGCCAGGTCATATGGGTTTGTTTATTTTTGCTGTGGGTGTTGCCTTGTATGAGTCCTGAGTCTTTCTCTATCCCGACTGATGGTTAAAATTTTTAAAAAAAATGAAAGAACAGATTATTTGAATAAATCTAGACACAAACAACAAATGTCCTCTCTAGTCCTGCTTCCTGCGCTACGGGCTGTTATAAGCAGATTTGTTAGAAGGGCATTTCATAGAATCACAGAATAACCAGGTTGGAAGAGACCCACCGGATCATCGAGTCCAACCATTCCCATCAAACACCAAACCATGTCCCTCAGCACCTCATCCACCCGTCCCTTAAACCCCTCCAGGGAAGGTGACTCAACCCCCTCCCTGGGCAGCCTCTGCCAGTGCCCAATGATCCTTTCTGTGAAAAATTTTTTTCCTAATTTACTCCTCCTTTGCTCCATTTTTTAACTTGACATCTGTATTTGTTCCAGGCCCTTCCCACTTGGAGTGATTGGTACCCATCTGAAGGTTTAACTCAACTTTAGTCAGTGTGTCTCTAACCTAAAAAAATGCTCATCAGACACTTTCAAATTAATCTCCAGCCATTCTCCCCTGTGATGCTTGACACATTTTTCTCTTTTTCTTAGTATCAAGGTAAGATTTTGCTGATTTGCCCCTGGCAATAAATATACTCCCAGAAATTCACCTGGTCTTAAATTCTTTTCTTAAGTTTTCTTTGCTATCTTGAATTTTATGAAATCCTCTTTGCTCGGGGCTGTCTGTTCTGGTGTAAGGCATAATCGTGTATTACAGAAAAAATGTTTAAAGAAATTCCTTAGGGAGAATAATGGAAACATCTTTCTGTCTTAGCAAGTTAATGCATGATTTCACTTTTGCACATGTGAAATGGATGCATCAGCTAAACAGTTTATGTTGTTGGTCTTGCACAGCTGTGTCACTTGTACTGAGGTATATTAGAGATGGTTTCTAGAAATTTGTTTTCATTAGAAATAGGAGGTGATGTGACTTTTTTCCTGCAATTATCTGATTTCCCTTTAGGGGAAAATGTCAGTATGACTTGATTAAATTAACATCCTCGAGGCAATATTTCTGACTGTAAACTTCTCTCATAAAAATCACCCGTATGTGCTGATCATCTTGAACTTTAGCATGAATTGGGCATGCACTGATTTTACTGGAAAACTGTTAATTAAGAAACCTTAATTATATTTAGCAAAGCTGTGAAAATCCAGTCACAAAGGCATAGACATATCTCTTTCTTTAGAATTCTCTGCGATGACTTGGCAACTTAGAAATATTAAATTTCAGGTCTCCAAAAACCTGAAGGAGATTGAATGGGAAGGAGACAACTGTAATTAAATGGATGATATCACAGATATAGAAAGGTATTTTAAATGATTTTAAAATTAATGTGAGGTGTAAGGAGAAAATTCTGTGCAATGACTGTGAGCCTTCAATCAAATAGAACAGTTCTGTGACAAGAAGGAAAATCTTATCTGCCTCTTTCTGCTTCAGAGGTTCTGAGAGTAGTCTCTTTAGGTTTACAATCTGAAATAGGAAACCAGCCTTATAATGTCCTATTAAGTGATTCGGAAACAAATAATGTATTTATTTGTGACAGTGCAAAAGTAAATGCATTTTCTTTTCATGGCATAGAAAGACTGGGGACCTCATCAAAACAAAGATAAGAATAGTTCAGTGAAGTACTCACAAACTTATTGCTAAAAAAAAATTGCCAACATGCCATTCCAGACAGTTTGAGCTCCGTTTCCCATTTCTGGTAGGTTTGCTATAATTGAGGGAATTTATTTAAAGTTTCTTTTTTGCTCCAAACATGAGTAGCAAACCAGTTTTTCCTAGAGAAGAACTGAGTGACCCTGGAAATAAACACTGCACCAGCTCCTACCCACATTTACGTGCACATGTGCAGTGTACATATAATTTATGTTGATGCACTTAAAATAATCTAAGCAAGTTTGGCCGTGGCCGGTTGGTGTGTGACTCCCTGCCACGATACGCCTGAGTCTTTTTAAAATCTCTGCTTCAATGGCAAGATGTTAGCTATTTACCTGTCCTCAAGGGATTGCTCTCGAAGTTGTGAAATTCCAGCTACTATTCCAGTATTTATCTTTTTTCCATTTGTGCCTTCCAGAGAACGTTGTCTTGAAAGAATGTATTTACAATTACAAGTGAGTTATTTATTAAAGCATTTTCTCCTCTTCAATAGACTTTATTTTCAAGTCCCAGTTTGTTTTATGAAGTCCAGTACCTCAGCAGAGATCGTGACATTTGTGTGTCACCATTTAGAGGGAGAGAGACTGTGAACAGCAAGGGATTTGAAATAAATAATAAGTCTCTTCTGAACACTTGGAATAGTTAAGGTGAAGGCTTATCCACCATCGTGGGTTTACATATTTTCAAAACTTTTATTCCTTGAGGGAGAAAAGTATTTTTAGAGGATAACACTTCAGGTTACACATTTTTGCTGGAACTTTACTTAGTCGCTGTGTGGGACATTAGGCTCTCGTAGTGTGAAGACTAGAATTAGTCCATTGAGTGCTCTCCTATTTATGCAGAAGTTTTCTCCATCCCTCTGGTACTATGCTTTGGAGTCTTAAATTCAATCATCTTATTAAAAAACTATCTATGGCATTAAAATAATTTAAAAGCACATTGAAGTGCCATACACCAAATATATGCTTAATATCTCAGTTATAACATCAGAAAGCAGGCTCTCTGCCTCTGTGCAAGCTGAATTAATTAAATCCTTGCCATGAACCACAGTTTGATTTATATACAAGATTTTTGGATTTAATAATAGCTCACAGCTTGAGGACCATGGGAGCATTATCTTTGCAGGGTTTGGTATAGAATGGACAAGAATTAGACCTTAAAAGGCAATCCTTTTGTTTGTTGAGAAAAGCACAATTAATACAGTGGCTGTTTCAAGAATTGGAGAACTTTTGTTGTTGTTATCAGGACATATTTGTTTTCTACTCAGATAATGATCAAAAAGTCCTTAAAATCCACTTTGTGCTTATTCAGAACACTTAGATTGATTTTTTTTTTTTTTCTGACTGCAAAAGTTCTTGGTGCTTCTTACCTAAGAAAGAAGTGGAGGAGTAACTCTCTTGTTAGAACTGCATTGATAGCATGATGGGTAGTGGCAGAAAAAGATTTTGTGGGCACTGATTCCTTTTACTACCTTTAGCATCTTGTGCAAAATGGATTTGGAGTGATGCTAAAATGCCACTTGGGACTATTTGAGGACATTGTTTTAATTGCTATCTTAAATGAGATTTATTTAAAAAAAAATAGAAGGTAAAGAAAACAAATCTCTTACTTTAGTATTTAAAAGGAGAAAAGGCTCATTTTTATTAATGCTATAAAATCTCTATTATGCCAGCTTTATCCTTTCAAAGGTCATGCACATACTATTTCTAGACATCTGTGACAGTCTCGTAATTCCTCTGTTGCAGTTATTTGTAGCTAGATGTTATGGATAGTCATTTTTTTCAGTAGTTTCTCAATGTAGCTAAAAATCATTGCTTTTCTTCTACAGTGCCAAGATATAATACTTTTTATTCAGTCAGGTAGCATGAAGTTGTATCTCATAAATGCAGTGGGCTTTGTTTTTCTTAATGCTGAGTTTTTGCTTTATCTGGGTGTTTATATAGTTCTGTAAATCACATACTAACTGCATTGAAAATAATCTCTGAATATCATCTCAATTTTATACATTTATTTATCCTATATGAATGTTTACATGTGTGTTATATAGATTTATGTAGCTTATATGAATGTTTACATTCTTTATATATACACATATTAAGAAGATCTATTTTTCCAGCTTGGCCTGGCAAGTGCACAATAGGCAAGCTGCCTTTGGGAAGTTCCAGTGTGTCCCTAAGCAAGAGCTCGATGACCAAACTCTCGAATTCTGTGTGAATAGGTGTGGATTATACGAACTCTTCGCAAACCACCCTATTTGTCCTTTCTTCCCTACCTCTACCAGCTTTTAAACACTAATAATCCCCCCAAACGCTATGAATGACTTAAAGAAAGAACAAATGCTTAGGATTAAGGGAATTATAAACTTGCATTAGCAGAGGAAAAGAATTAATTTACATCACCAAAGACTTCTCAGGTAATTTTTCCTCTGTTCTGTCTGTATATTTTTTTTAACCACAAAACCAGTGGTGCTGTCCTAAACCAGCTCAGTAATAAAGGATTTTCTGCTAGGTGGTTTTGCAGTGGTTGACAGGCAGATGCAGAAACATCATTGCCAGGCTGGACCTCTTTTTCATGCTTGTTGCTGGTGATACCATCTCTTGGATAACCGTCTAGCAGGGCTAACAATGTTGTCTTCACCTTTTTTTCTCCTCATGGAAGATGCTGTCAGAAGTTTGGGGCTACGTGCTTGTCTGTAAGGCTGACTCCCATTTTGTACAGTTTTTAGCACTATTTTTGTAGCTGTAGGACCAGTCAGAAAGTCCCAACACTCTGGAGACAGTCACCATGAGAGAGATGTCATCAAAGTGAGATCACCTCAGCGAGCCGCTCTTGCCATTGCATGTCACACATTTTGCAAAGGTGTAAAACAGTAAGAGAAAAAGAGGGTTTATTTTTAAGGAAGGTATTTCCAACCTGCTGTCTGTGCCAGACAGCATGCATGGGTAGATCTCTAACATCCATCTTTATGCATAAACACATAGTGCTTTGGATTTGCATTTAATGACCTCCAAGAAAGTTAAAACGTTTGTCAGTGTAGAAGAACACAGGAGAAGTAGATACTGCAGCTCCATTAAATGAAGGTTTGTGCTCCCCTTCCAAAAGTGCATTACATAGATGCAGAGACAACTGTCTTTATGTCTCAGAAACTGAAGAGAGCAAAAAATTACTTATATCAAATTCAAATTTTGTTGACTCTTGCACTAAACTGTTTCCAAATGTTATTGATTTGTCCTTTGCCCTCTTCTCTTTTCCTGCAGTCTTCACTTTACTCATCATTAAGTCCAGTTTCCTGCGGTACTGCCTGATCATCAAAGTATTTCCTAGGTGTCCTCTCCCAGCTGGGAAGGTTTTCATGTTGTGTGCTGGTTTTGTTTATGTTTTATTTTTCAAGTGATGCAAAATCACTTCCAGTACTTAAGAAGACCTAGAGAGAAGCTTTTTATTAGGGAGTGCAGTGATAGGATGAGGGGGATGGTTTAAAGATGAAAGAGGAGAGATTTGGATTAGATATTACGAAGAATTTTTTTACAGTGAGGGTGATGAGACCCTGGAACAGGTTGCAGTCCCTTCCAGCCCAAACCATTCAATGATTCTATAAATGGGTGAGTACAGGTGTATTGATACAAATCCAGACAGTGGTTAAATGTTTGGATATCTGTTTAAAATGTAAAGTGTGACTTGTCCATCTGTATTTGAACTTTGTGAAAATACCATGAAAGGTTTGATGTTAAACCTGCACCCATCACAAATGCATTCAAATGGAGAGAACAAAGCATTTCCTTCACATTTACCACAAAAAAAAATAAATTCTTATGCTGTGATTACTGTTTATTTTTTTAGAACATCTCTCATTTTTAACGCCAGAAATGGATGTATAACAAAGCTCAACAAGCTAATGTTTCACATCTCCAAGCACTAATTCTGTTGGTTTACCACTTTCTGGGCTACTTGAGAAACTTAAATTTTTTCTTTGCTGCCACCTCCTGTTGCGTTGAAGGTAAGACTGTTTAGGGTGAGATTTTGTGATAGTATAAAAGTGTTAATTCGATAGTAGAGTCTGCTTAACACTCTGCTGCATGCAGAGACTTTCCTGCTACCACCCTTGCCCTTACACAGCTGGTGCAACCCAGAATAATCCGACCAGGCACCACAGTCTCCAGAACTCTTCATGGCTTCTTGTTTTTCTTTCTCTGGAATTAAATGGAGCATGGTAAATAGACTTCAGCCTGACACTCGTGGGACTGGGGAGACAAGGAGCCTGTGGTCCAAGGGCTAAAATGTGTGACTTGCACAGGGAAACATCAGTGCTTGGGAGGGGAGTGGGAAGAGAGGAAAAAAGGGCATATGATAAACAAGGCTGAGCAGGGGGCTGAAGGAAGTGGAAAGGGAGGATGTCATAGAATCATAGAGTAGTTACGGTTGGAAGGGACCCTAAAGATCATCTAGTTCCCTACCCTGAAACATTAAAGGGGACGTTGGAGATTGTTGAATCATAGAAGATGCAGTTTGAACTAAAGACAACTCATTTTCAGAAACTTTTCCACTTTCTTTTTTTCCTTTGAACCTCTTTCATCTTTGGATCCATTTTACTTCAAGACTTTCTTCTCTTCCTTTTTACTGTTTTGAATGCCTTTCTTTTTTGCCCACCTGCTACTGCTTTTCTGCTCATTCATTTCCTTTTCATAGAGTCATAGAATCATTAGGTTGGAAAAGACCTTAGAGATCTTCAACTCCAACCATCCCTGTCCACTACTAAATCTTGTCCCCAAGCACCTCATATACCTGCCTTTCAAACCCCTCCAGGGATGGGGACTCCACCTCCTCCCTGAGCAGCCTCTGCCAGGGCCCAAGAACCCTTTCGGTGAAGACATTTTTCCTAATGTCCAATCTAAACGTTCCCTGACACAGCTTGAGGCCATTCCCCCTTGTCCCATCCCCTGACCTGGTAAGTGTGTGCGCACATGCACAAGCAACCAAGATGAGTGGAAGGATCTTTTTGTGCTTAATGTGACACAATAAAATGTATCAAAAATCCCTACTTAAGCAATACATCCCCATCAAAATGGTAGCAAGATATACAAATTCTTTATGGGAAAAAAATACTTTTGGTCTTTAGTCCTAGTTTGAGCTCTCCATGGGAGAGCTTGTTTTTCTCAAAGTTAAGAGACATGTAGATATTGAAATTTTGATGCTTACTATTTCATCAACTAATGTTAGGGGAAATGATGTTAGTGAATGAATGCAGATTTATCTTCATATGTCATAGGATTAAGTCCAGAAGTCTGCTCAACTGTACATGATGGGCTGTTGCAATTTACTTGGCTGTCTCTCTGCTTTGTACCTTTCGTGTTCCTCCCCTTGGAAGACTAGGGAACCACTGGCTGAAACCAGAAATCCCAAGGTGTCCTCATTGCCTGAGACAGGACTTTCTGGAAGTGAGACATACCCAGATGGCCTGAGTGAACTGTCAGCAGGTGACCTAATTTAAAGTTATCTTTGGCAGGTTCTGTGGACCCACAGGACAGAATTAGTTGCTTGATTGATCAGACAGATCTTTTTATGCCTTAGTAAGAGAAAAATATTCCCCTCTGCATGCTTCCTAAAGGAGACATTGCTTATGATTGCAGCAGATGTTGGTACAAGTTGTTTTGGAGGGATGTGTATACGTTAAGTTAGAGTTAGATCTAATGTTAGACCTAGATCTCCAGTCCTAGGAAATCTGGTATTTTGAGGACTGATAATTTGAAGAAATGAAGAAAAACATAGAGAAATCTTGAAGAAAAACTCCTTTCACTTACAGCTGAAATACTCTGGACAGGCACAGACAGGCAGATAAATAAATACAAACTTCCCTTACAGACCAAAAGATAAAACTCTTATTTTTGTTTGCTTGTTTTAGACTGTAATCTGAGCCGTACTATTGATCATCCACTTCAATACTCAACTGAGAATTGTGTGAAACAGGGGCTACTTGAAAAACAGGTTTCCAAAATGAAGAAAGGCATTTGAGTTCTAGTGTTGCTATTCCAGTCTGAAATCTGTGGATGAAAAGGAACTGTGAGGTTTTGGTGCAGTAAGGATTCAGTACTCCTTCCAAAATATTTTCTTACCTCTTTTACTCTTCTGCTAAATTACTCTGCATCATTTTAAAATGCTATAGCTCCTCCATCCCATAAATCTCTAACTTCTCAAGAACTTTCAGTTTGATATGAGTAGACTCATGGACTTGCATCACCATCATTTGCTGTGCAGGCATCTTTCTCAGTGGGTTGGTCACCCTGGAGAAAGCCTCGATGTCAAGAGCACTAGAGCTCATTTTCTGTCATGCCAACAAGGAAGGCTTGGGTATGTGTACAAAGGCAAACCCTGTCTCAGAATTAATATTTAAGGTATTGAACAAAATGGTGCTAATATATTTAGCATAGTCAAAATTCAGTTAACATGTTTTGGCAATAGAAAACGAGGTGTCAAGAGACGATGGCACTTGCCACCGCTGAAGTCTTCCACGCTTTAAGTTTTGCATTGGCATTGTGTTAATTCATTCTGTCACACGTCATGATGCATGACTTGGAGGTTTGCACAGCCTTGCCTTCTAATGAACCCTGGCATCTATTTCTTAATGAGAGAGTGCGAGAGCCATAGGATTAATTTGGGTGGACACATCCTGGTGAATGAAGTTTTTGCCCTCAAATTCCCCTCTCTCAGCTCGCTGTGGGTTGCCAAGCTGAAACTACATGAGCAGAGAATCATTTAGGTTTTATCTCAGTTGATCTGTGTGACATTAAGCATCAAGCCGACAAATTGTTCTTATAACCCTGTGAATGTGCTGAACATTTAAGACAACCTGCAGTTGACCCATGACCACTTTGGACTGATGTTCTACCTACTGCATCAAGAATACTCACAGTGGTGCAAATGATGTATTGAGCTTTATTGTACCTTGTGTTGTTTCTCAAAAAGATATTTTACATGCTGGGGTGTACCAAGAATTGAAGTCCTGCCTTTCTGATGTGCTGGTTCTGGTTATTTTTCCTTGCTTTTGTGTTAAATTAATAATTTGTTAAAAGTCTCTTCTAGAAATAGAATAAAACAAACCACAAATGAAGAGAATGGATAAGAGGATTTCTTTCCTCCACACTCTTTCAGTTCTGTATGTTTTTTTCCTAAAAAACTCTCCAATCAAATATTCAGGTTTGTGTTCTTGCATGTTCACGGTTGGCTTGCGTTTCTCTGTTCATGTTTAGTGATTGATAGGAATGGTTGGACTCGAAGATCCAGTGGGTCTCTTCCAACCTGGTGATTCTATGATTCTATGATTCTATGAAAGGTACATACAACCTTGATTCATCCAAGCTTGGGAAGACCAGCAGCCTCTTGGTCCTCATCAGTCACTGGATCATTTTCTAAACTGTGGGGTTTTTTTCCCCCATACTTCCTGAAAAAAAAACTTTCCACAACTTGAATCTTTTCAATCTCACATCTTCACTAAGCCCTGCATGCTCGAACTAGCTCATTGAACGCTTCACAGCATTCACACTGGTACCACATCCTAAGCCTGGCCCGGTGCAGTCAAAATCTTGTTATGGACTTAATACACACATGCAAGAATCAACTGCTAGTCCAATTAGGATAAATCAAAAGCTGCTGCTAATCCAATTAAAATGACACCTATGCATCAATAATCCCAATTGTTTCAGTAAAATAAAAGGTGTAAAATTACTAATGCAATTAATAACAATATCTACACAGGCTCCACTGTACTCTTGCTGCTCCTCTTTTCCAAGCTGCTTTCCCAGTCCTGAGGCTGCTGTAAGTGCAGAGGGTGCTCACCAAGGGCTTTCACGACAAAATGTCAGTGCCCCAAGTTGCCAGTGTTACTTTTAATGGCAACACCTTCTTTTGATACTCTTTGGTTTTGTGGTTTGCTGGGGGATATTTTTATACTGTTGTTTGTTAGTAAGCTTCTTTCCTAGTGATCTGTGATCCTAGACTATGCTTTGTAGCATACAACCCTTACACCTCTCAGCAAGCACAGCTAGATGCTGACAAAATTAGTGATGATGATTTTTTTTAAATGGACCAAAAAAACCTACCACAGTCTGTATTCATCTTTGCAATTAAAATGTGTTGTGAAGCTGTTATTTATGAAAATATTTCAGTGACTTCTGCAGCCTCTTAGTTCCTAGCCCCTGGCAGAGAGGTGACAGCATTACTCTCTGCTAACAGAGAAACTAAAAGTGTTCCTTGAAATATTCTTTTCATATCCAGGATTGGATTAATTTTGCTGTTACCCAGGAAAGTTCTTCTTGACCAGGCAGCTGATGAAAGCAAACTGATTCCTTGGGGCAGAGCTGTGCAGACTCCAAAATCTGCCTTGGTGAGATTTCAATCTTAATTTCAATAGGGATTTGAATTTCAATTTCAATCAATGTGGGATTGATTCCTGCATTTCATATTTCTAAACTTCTTTTGCAGGCTTTAAATTTTATTTTACTGAAGTGGGGATTGAAAGTTAGGTCTTCAGTTAATATAAAAATGTACTGAGTTGAGGATAATGATGATGATTTACATCCTCTTACTATCCAGATGAGTTTTATAAGTGACTGGTAGTGCTGGTGCACATGAATGAAATACAATGCTAAAAGATGCTTTTTGCAACTCTGTGAAAGCACCATTTAAGACAGCAGATTTTTTTCCTCTCCTGCCAGAAAATAAGAATCACTTAATGAGAAAAAGCATGCAAACCTTCAAGTTCAAAAGCTTTCTCTGTTTTGTGGTGCGAGGGATAAACAGGATTACAGCTGTGCCGGCAGGAGGGATCCAGCAGCATGTGACATGTGGTTTGATAGAATTTGGCTGGGTCTGGCTGACACCCCTTCCTCCACCAGTGGTACCTCCCAAGGTCTTGCTCTGAGGTGTCTCTGCTTCTTTGGAAAGCTGATAGGCACAGACACAGGGGCAGGATGCTCCACACAGTGATTTTCATGGGATAATCAACAGCAGCACCGCTGGGAAAGAGTGAGAGAGGGAGGAACAGGACAGCATCCAGAAGCTGGGAGCCTGAGCTGGGAAGTGTGTGATTTTTCTCCTCTTTCTCTTTAATTCTAAGACTTGAAATGCCAAAAGCGCTGTGGATTTAGGCTTTTATGGATCATTCCAGTCTTGATATTGAAATAAAAGCAGCTGTGGGGCTCTAGAGGGGATGCTCTATACGAAGTTCACAAATAAGGTATGTCCTGTTTCTCCTCGTGTTCTTCCAAGATGCTGGATGTGAGTGTGTATATGCAAAAAGTGCAGGTGCAAAATAGTGTGGATATGTGCACATCAAGATGTTTACATTATGTATTTTCACTGTATTCTTAATTTAGGTCCATCTTAATGTTATCTTCACTAACATTTAGTGTCACATAGCATCCTCCTGATTGCTTACCTACTTTTTTTGTCCTGCCTGTGGAATAAAATGTTTCATCAGAAGAATAAAGATTTTAGGATGTAGCCTTCTGAAAGGTTTCTGAGAGAGTCAGAAAAATGTTCTGAAAGTTTTGACACTTAGTGGTTGCCCAGTGTCCTTTTTATCTTTCTCTCCTCCACTCCCTCTGATGGCATCAGGTTCTCTAGGCATCTGTGATGTAACCAGGGATAATTTCATGGTGTGGCACTCCTGGGCAGCATAATGGAATTTTTATCAACATTGTGCTTTTTGGATTGGTGTTTCCTTTAGTCTTTTTAGGTTCTGTACATATCTGGCATTATCTTTGTTATAGAATGAGTTGGGAAGAGCTGATCTTTTATGTCTTTGGGCAATATCAGGAACTTGAAATATTGTTTGATTTGAGTCAATACTGATTATCTGATTGGTATTAATTTTATACTGCTTGCTGGTTGTTTTCAAGGTAAGAAATTAAAATAATGTCCCCAAATACTCTTACATCGAGAGGGAAAGTATTTGCAGAAAATATGTTTGTGTCCCTTCCTCAGAGGTTTGCTTGTTCACAGAGAGGACAATTGCCAGGAGGTGTAAAACTGCAAGTCACAAAGATAAAACCAGATCTTTGTATTTAGCAGAACTCTAAGCTGGTTTTAATTGCAAATTAACCCTGAAGTACTCATCTGAGAGCCAGGCACCAGGAAATCCTGATGTTCACATGCAGCTGAAGAGTGTTTCTTGCTGAGCGGGATGCAGGCACCCTCTTGTGTGCCAGGCTGCACTGAAGTTTGCAGCGCTGAACTGCTGCTTCAGTAGGAAAGAGGCACCAGAAGGACCATTTTAATATCAATCTCAGCCTGTAATAGAATGAGAGAGATCCAGTCGAGAGAGTGAGGGGAAGGGAGTCAGCTTTTCCAAGTTACATTCCCAGCCTGTGAGTCGCTATGTGACGGCACGTACATAACTGAGCTGTTCTAATTGAGTTTATGAGCTGGAAAATAGTTATGCATATATTTACTTCAGGCTTTATTGTTTTACATGAGAAAGGAGCAGATGAGATTTCATAAGCTAGTCCGCCAAGAAGCCTTTTGTTTCTCCTTGGGACAGGATCAGGCTCTTGCATGTCTCTGGGACTCTTGTTTAATGGACTAACAGATCACTCTGTTAAAGCAGAGGAATAAGATTTCCTCTGCAAAAAGAAACCTCCAGAACCCTAAACCAAAATTACAGGTGCTTGATCTTAGGGACTGGCTTTGCCTTTCTGTTCTTCTTTAGCTGATCTTGTTTCTGTAGCTCCTTGTTGTTGGTTGTCCTGTGCTACTGCTCTCAGGGTGCTGCTTTCTTGGTTAAAATTGAACTCGCTGGGTTACTTACCCCCATTTTTGCCCTCTCTGAACCACGCCATCACCGTCACTGCTTTTCCTTTTCTTTTAGATCGTCTCTTCAGTTACGTATCTCCTTTATTTGAGCAGCTCATGCTTTTTTTCACAAGTCAGCGTGAGGAAAGCAGGAGTGTGAAACCAGCTTTAGCACTGCTCTGTTGTCCATGCCATAGAAATATTCAATAACACCTTTGCAGCCCCTTCAGATCCTGTGAAGTGTCTGCTCTGTTTTCTTTTGCTTCGTTTTGGTTCAGGCCCATAGAGATGCCCAAATTCCCTCTGAAATATAAGGAAAGGGGTAGAGCTGGATAGCTGGCATGCATAAGTCAGCGTTATTTCACTGCAGCTGAAGATCTGCTCTCCACCAGGAGTCCTGGGAAAACTGTTGAAAGAAAATACAGTCCTACCTGCCCCAGACAAGAGCAAGAGCGTGTGCTCTGAAATTTATAAACAAGGTGAACTCAAACATGGATGTGAAGAAATTCTGGTGTGCCAGAGAACTCCCTGGGAATACAGCGGGGACAAAGATCTCCTAATATTCTGTCTCTCAAAGATGAGGAACTTTGCAATAAAGGCTTGAATCCGGAAATTAACTTTTTAAAAACCTAACAGGGCCCCTGATATAATATATTCTTCTTCAGAAAGCCGTGAATATATTTTGGGTGCTGCCTTCCCATGCCCTGTGGCAGGGGCACTGGAATTGTCCTCTGCTCTGGGCATTGGATCAGGCACAAGGTGCTGTGTAGAGTGTTACAATGATGTCAATGTGTACGATGCTTTGCAGATAGGTTCATTTTATGAACTAAAACCCAAGCAGAAGGAAACCTTTATTGGTGCTTATCAAATACTTACATGGCTCTTAATTTCAGTATTAGTTCCCAAATTGAGTTTTAATCAGTGCTTCTTAAACACCTTCTGTTCTCCAGATAAAATAATGCTTGTGTTTCAAGTCAGGTTCTTCTGAATTTCTCTTATTTCTTTTCTCTACGCTTCCTGCTCCTAGAACCCTTGCAATTCATTTACGTTTTGTACTATAGTATCATGGTGACTTTCAAATTTTTTTGAGTCCCTAAAGAGCTCTGTTGATGCCCAATTCTTGCAAAACCAATGACCCTCCTTGCCATAAAAATACAATTCTCCATATGCATGTCACCTGTCACCTGTTCAAGGCACTTGAGTTGTTCTTCCTTGAGCACAATGTTGCTTATAATCCCTTTTGCATTAACAACTCTATTATCAAGGCTGAATTCTGTAGATTTTTGAATCTACACTAATTACACAGCTAAAATATTGAAATTAATCCCTAATATGACTCTTCCCTAAAAGGATCTACATCTACTAGATATTAAGGGTTTTCAGGGGGAAATGAGTCTCTCATTAAGCAAGTTGCTTAAGAAGCAAATGGTTTCTCTCTTTAAGAATTTTAATTAACCTCAGGAAAAAAAATTGCCTGTGAAATTTCCACATTTAGAATAGGCGGGACAATGGTTTGTGACAGTATAAGCAGAATTTCTCTTTCCTTGAAATCAGGCAAGGAATATGTGTTTGCTTGATGTCCTCTCAGTCTGTTCTTTGGTTGTAGGAGTTAAAATGATTGCTTGCCACAATTTCATTTCTCACTGTCTGCCTTCTGCGGGGTGTAAAGCCCCAGTCACGACTCAGTTGCCTTTAATGGAAATATCACTCAGTCTTCCAGAATTATCACTGAGCATCATGGTTCTGGCCTTCTGGAAAACACACACGATGGGATTTATTGGCAGCCAAAATGAATTGTTAAGAGATTTGTCTTTCCTAACCAGAGGTAACTGATGTGAAGGCAGCTGCTCCACCAATCTTGTTAAAATATGCTGTTGTTTTCAAAAGAAAGAAATATTCCACAATTTGCATGTCCCAACACCTTTGGATTCTGTTCCTCAACACAAACATGTATCTGGCTTCTATCAGGGATATCAGCAGGTATTATACCACTCAGAGCATTATTCGTTGATTTGTTGAGCTAAAGGAAAATTAACCCACATATAAATAGTAAAATTCTGGTGACTTCAGGCTTGTGGATGACGTTATGTGGCCTTTGGATATTGAGGACTAACTGTATAATCACAGCACTGTGAAAACATAATGCTTTTGATTGAAAACATAACAGGCTGTTGAGACGGATCTGAAATTTCAGGTTTGATCTCGTTATATTAAATAAATCAGTTGTCTTGCAAAGATGCTATCCAGGGGAAGAAAACAGTGTCAAGTCTCTGAGAATGATGTCACCTGCAAAACCGCAGCCTCTCATTACGGGAGCTGGTAAGTCCATTCTTACTTCATAAAAGCTTCGTGTGCCTTCACATCTCTTAGGACAGCTTGTGGTTTATAATATTTTTTCAAACCGGCGGAACACGTTATTCTTGCTTGTATCACTGGCCTGAGAGCCATTACACCACCACACATTAGCCCACTGGCCCACCTCTGCTTTAGGTACAAATTCACTCTGTTTTCCTTCTGGGGGAAGAGGTTTAGCAATTTGCTGAAAATGGCCCATCAAGCATAAGTAGAGATGAGGCTCCGCAGGACCTGGGGACCTGCTCTGTGCTTGGCCCTCCAGACCTTTCTGCTCCTCTCAGGGGCCTGCAGGTCTCCTTTAGAAGATGGAAAAACAGCTAGACAAGGATAGAAAAGATGGGCAGTGGCAAAGGGATGGTGTGTGATGAAATATAAGTGGGCAAATCCAAAGCCTGGATGTATTCCATTGGTGGTTTGCAGCTGCTGAAGCAGCAGTTACCATGAAGATCCTGTCTTCTCGGGATGATGCCAAGGCAGAGGTGGCCTTGCCCGGGGCATAGAAAGTCTCTTGCTGTGTCTGCAGTGTGCCAGTTACCGAGGGGACTACAAAACCCTGAAACCAAATGTCAGTGCCTGATAAATGAGAGGTAACAGTCGGGTCCATTCTGGTTGCTGCCATCCACCTCCTGCAAAATGTCCTGAAGGTGAAAATTCCTTGGATTTGTCTAAACCTTAGGAAGAACATCATGTGGTCAGTGCTCTGCAGGAATAACTGAGGTTTTTTTTGTTCCTCCTTCAGTGCCCTCCCTATAGGAGAAAAGCAGCAGGAAGGTTGGTGCTACCTGTGGTCTGCACCTTGGTCCTTGCCTTCTTACTTAGCATCTGACCAAAGCATTTGATGAAATACCTCAGTGGGAGATGAGGAGAGAGCAAGGAGTGTAACTGCTGTAGGGCTGCATTGATTAAACCTAACAAAAATCCTCAAATTGCCTTTTTTTCAGTCTCGGAAGTTTTGAGGGTTGGTCTAACTGTCTTCTAGTGTCTGAGTCAGGACTGTGGATTTCCTGAGGCTGGCTATAGTGGAGCAGTTCCATTTTAAAGAATACATTATTTAAAAGTGGAATTGTTTGTATTAATTAAATATGAATGTCTGCAGCACAGGAATAAGCATGATTTCATTTCTAATAGGAAGCAGCAGATTGGTTTCTTATTGTTTTAAAACTTTTTTCACAGGCACTGAGGACCTTTCAGCAGGGGATGAGGTGGAAAAATAGTCTGTAGATGAGCTAGATAGCAAGCTATGGGGTAGTGCTCTCTGTTCCCACAGTGTGGTCATTGGAGACCTGCTGCAAAATGGAATTTTTAGTCTTGCAAGGGACCGAGAAGAAACCAGCCCTTGATAACTGATTTTCCAATGCTTGTTGAAGTGTGCCTACCCCACTAGATGAAGCACTTATGTTGCAAAACACCTTTTGAGAGTTTGGGTTTTAATCTATGCTTATTGATCTGCCCTGTGCTCAGCACTGGTGAGGACACACCTTGAATACTCTAAGTTTGGGGTCCCTCGATATAAGAAAGACATTGAGGTCCTGGAGTGCGTCCAGAGAAGAGCAATGAAACTGGTGAAGGGGCTGGAGAACAAGAGTTACGAGGAGCAGCTGAGGGACCTGGGGTTGTTAAGCCTGGAGAAGAGGAGGCTGAGAGGAGAACTTATCGCTCTCTGCAACTGCTTGAAAGGAGGTTGTAGAGAGGTGGGTGTTGGTCTCTCCTCCCAAGTGACAGGTAATAGGACAAGAGGGAATGGCCTCAAGCTGCATCAGGGGAAATTTAGATTGGAAACTAGGAAAAATTTCTTCAAAGAAACGGTTCTCAGGTCCTGGCAGAGGCTGCCCAGGGAGGTGGTGGAGTCCCCATCCCTGGGGATGTTTAAAAGTTGGGTAGATGAGGTGCTTGGGGACATGATTTAGTATTAGACAGGTAAGGTTGGAGCTGATGATCTCTAAGATGTTTTCCAACAATGATTCTATGATTCTGTCAGTCAAGGACTTAATTTAAAAAAAAGAGGTTTGTCTTATTGTTCAAATTTTTGTTACTGCCATGTATTTGCACAAACACCCTCCTGTTTTTTGAGCACTGGTATTTGGAAAAAAATATTTTTTTACTGATTTTTGTCCTGATTAGCAAAAGAGCAGCCATCATATATGATGAAGCAGAGCGTTCATCTGAAATATAGGAATTGTTAGTTTAAACTTTTAATGCATTGAATTCAAAATGATGATTGCTTTTCAACAGGTGTGAAAGAATCTATCCTACACCGACCAACAGACTGGTGGCTAAACAGCTCTACTAAAGACAAAAGAGAGATTCTCAGTCCATATTTTGAATCTTCAGAATTTAGCCTTAAATTGAGGTTAAATCAAGAACTTCTTTCTTAAGGAAATCTCTTTGACTGTATTAAGAGGTAAAAAAAAATAAAGAAAAGAAAGAAAAGGAGGATGCTTTCTGGTTGTTTTAAGATAAGTTTTCTGGTCATTGTTATTTACATTCCTAAATGCAGCAGCTGGTTTGGCTGCTGGGAAATACTTGGCTAAGGGCGCATGTTGCAAAAATAAATGTTGACAGTCATCATCAAACTGGAAAAAAATGAGTACTGATAAGTAGACAGTGAAAGGATGGAGCAGCGTTTATCACCAGGCGTGTTGGACTCATGGTCTGCGTTATCAGAGTAGAAGCCAGGATGGGTGCAGGAGCACAAGGCAGGGGCCACTGGGGACCTTTGCTTGTGCCTTCCACAGCCCGTGCTTGGAAAGTTTAGAACAAAATTATACTTGACAGTATGGACTGGGGTCCAGCAGGCACTGAGAGCTGACTAACTTTGCTTATGGAGACTCTGGGAAATAGATGTCTTTGTCCAAATTAAAGAAAAAGATAATTCTCTTTTTTCCTCTTAAAAAGATAACAATACCCTTTGGCACTGATGTATCCTTTTAGCTTTTGTCTTTTACTGACTCAGATAAAATTATTATTCATAGTTTTACTGTTTTTAAAATATCATAAGAGGGCAGAAAATTATTTTCTTAATTAATAAAATCGATAGTATCACTTTAGCTTTGTTAATTCTTTTTAAATTAACTCTACTAATTCTACACGGTGGCACTGGGTCCACAGACATCTTCTGTTTCACTCCACCACTTTTGTCTTGGTATTCATGTGCTTCTACAAATAATTAAAGCATTTATATGTGATCCATGCTTTTGAATATAATATTTCATTCCTTGTACTCTCTTCTCAAGCACATCAAAGCTTTGCCGCTGCAGTAACATTCAGAGGAATCTCTTTGCAGTGTCTAACTGTAGCTCGGGTTCTGAGATTCCCATGGCACACATGGCAAACACTTATTTCTTTTTACCAAGAGTGGTGAAGCCCTGGCAGAGGATGCCCAGGGCAGTGGCGGAGTCCTCATCCCTAGAGGGGTTCAAAAACCGTGTAGATATGGCACTTCAGGACATGGTTTGATAGGCACGGTGGGGTTGTTTTGGTGGTTGGACTTGATCTTAGAGGTATTTTCCAACCTTAACAATTCCATGATTCTATAAAATGGCTGGTATTAATATTTCCTTCATTCCCCTGCAAAGTTACAGAAATTTCCCCACTTCATATCAGTTTGGTTATTCTGCATAAACTGAATGCATCCATTTTTGGCAGGCTAACATATACTAATGGCTTTCTTCCTAATTTAATTTAAGGGCTTCAGATTTTGTCAATATCTTCCAATATTTATCTAAGCTGCATGGACGAAGGCTTAATTTGAATCTGGGTTAGTACAGCTTTCCTGTTTGTAGCTTCCCAATAAGTTTTACAACTTCACAGGAACTTGCATGCAATGAAAACTGGATCAGTGAAGTTTATATTAAAGTAACATTTCATAGCCTCTGACTTATTAACTTTTAAGGACTGTAGATCAGAACCTTCATGACTTTTATCAGGCATTTAATGCTGTGGCATCTTAAAAAATGGATGCACAAACAAAACCAAAGGAACACACATAACAATTCAAATCTTGGTTCCTGGAGCAATTCATCTGGGAAAATGCACATCCCCTATATTTGCTAGGCTTTACCTAACAGTTTAAAAGTTATGGCTCTTCTTGACTTGTAATTATGAAAGGAATAATTATTTTGCCTCAGTAATTGCATCACCCTCCTGTTTTTACACTCTTGAAATGAGACTTAATGCTTGAATACAGCTTCATTTGACAAGCACGATTAATTCCTACCTAATCAGGATGATGAAAATCTTCTAAAGACATAATCTGGTATTAAAATCCTGTATTATATCTCATTGTGACATTTCAGTGTTCATCAAGCAAAGCTGGTTTTTATCTTCCTATATCTGAAACTTATCTTTTTGTTAATTTGCCAGACAGGATTTCAAATAATGAGGAAAATTTGTATGTCTTTTTGGAAGTTAGACATTAATCTCCTTTTTATTTTTGTTGGAAATTTTCAAGAAATAATGTTTTCTCTTTGCCTAACGCCAAAATGAGGGTTTTTCTTCTTTTTCAGCAACCAGATAGGACTAGCCTGTCATAACACTAACATTTGCGAGCAGGTAAACAAGTTGTATTGAGTGAAGCAACAAAATCTGCCATGTTGTAGCAGTCCCGTTTGATCAAAGAAGCTCCCTCCGTTTGACCTCAGTTGCCTGTTTCCACACAAAAAGAAATGAGGAAAAGCTCAACAAGCTTGCCTAGATGAGTCTGTTATTTAATACTCTTGCTGTGTTATCATAACTGTAATAGCCAATTACTGTTTATAGCCACAACCCTGTAAAGTTATCTGTGTTAGAACCCACCACCTCAATAACTCTAAGGGGAATTTAGAGGTGTAACTTTTCACTTAAATGTAAAATTCAGAGAGCTACCATCTGTAGACATAGTGCCCCTCAGGATATGAAGAAATTGCTGAGACTGTCTAACTGATAATTCCCAGTTTCTTGGGATTATGGGAACAGTGTGCATGGGTAAAGACAAGAAGTTCAGTGTGCATTAAACACATTGAGCAATGAAGCAATTCAGACACAAACAATTGCCCTGGTTGTTTTTTTCTGTATTCTCAGCCTGAGGTCACACTTACACCCAGCCAGAAACATGAAGCCCTTTTAGATAGAATCATACAATAGTTTGGGTTGGAAGGGACCTTAAACATCATCCAGTTCCAGCCTCTTGCGATGGGCAGCGACACCTCTCACTTCAGAGACCCTGGCTTGAATGCTGCAGCACATTTGTACCTAGATTCTGCTCAGATGAATTATCATGATGAGTGCCATATGAATCATGATATTTATTATTGGATAAGGCAAGTAATGAAATAAATGGTGGCAGGATGCTTTATGCAGTTTTGAATTGGATCCTGAAATACCCTGGGAGCCAGAGGAGCAGAAGTGAAGACAAGGGGATAAATCTTGTTTATGAAAACAAATATCTTTGTGTTTCCTAGTGACCTCTTGCAAACTCTGTTCTACTGTTTTTCAGACACTGAGCTGGACATGAATGGGATGGCACCAGACCACAACACTTCCTCCCAGGAAGGCGACCTCCCTCACTACCTCCAGAAGGAAGATCCCTTTGCATCAAAGCTTTCTAGAGAAGCTGACATTGTGGCTGGGTTTTATTTGACAGTGATTGGTAAGGATTTTACAATTCATCTTTGAAATAAGACTGTCACTGCACCCCTGCAGGCACTCCTAAAGAAGGCAGAAGCTTCTGTGTGTTAGATGTGTAATTACATATTTCTTCATACTTGAAAGAAAGATCTAGCAGAGAGAGGAGAGGATGTCTTAAAAATATGGTGTCAGTGGTGTCAATAGAAAATGCTGCTCCAGGCAGTGGACCTTCCAGCAAAAAGTGAAGAAATACTCTTTTTTTTTTCTACTGATAGGTTACTAGCTTGCACTTTGATTTTTCCTGGCCAGAACTTACTTTTGTCCTTATGCCATAAGGTTTTTATGTCCTGTTTCCAAAGCCTTTCTCACGTGCCTAAGCAGCAAAGAGAACACCCTCAGATGTGCTCGTTTGAATCTTGCTCAGCTCCTGGCATCAGCTGTCCTGTTACGTATTATGTTGAATTGTATTCTCTGCCTAACACCACTTCCTTTCATTATGGAGTCTTTTACCATGTGCAAAGTGACTTTTCAAGCAGAATAAATACAATTATTTGTTGGTTAGTGCACACAGATGACAGCTGAGACTGATTTCTACGTTAAGTATTCATATGCCAAGGAGCTGTCATTCACTAGGAAAACACTGGTCTCTATTGCTTCTAGGAATGAAATTGTCCTTCTTCTTGATGATTTACCATCTTTTCTCTGAGCATGGGGGCAAGGTCGTATATTTTGTGTCAATACCTTTGCTTTTTGAGCTTCTAACTGTTGCCTCAACGCTTACGCTTCTTCCCGTGGTTTAGGTTTCCCTATGTTTTCTGGCTCTAGTTTATGTGGTTTCTCACAGCTATTTTCTCAGTAAAGCTGAGCTAAGGTCATGTAACTGTGTTGCACCAAACTGGGCTCCCAGTGTCAGATGGCTGGACACCAGGATGAATACAAGCTGTATAGTATATTCCTTAACATTTAGTTTAAGTTTGATTAATTCTCTTCTATCAGTTCTGCACAAAATGCAAAGATCTTTCAGTCCTACCTTCATGTTTCTCATTTGCTATTTTACTGCTCTCATTCCTGCTCTTTCTCACTGCCTTTCCCTCAACCATTCCAAGTAATCTAATATTTTCTGCAGTGGAGGTCTATCAAAAGCTTGAATAATGCTTATTTCTTATTTATCTTCTGCTTTTGTCTAATACAAACCGGTGCATGTATACCGAGAACAGCATAGAGATAAATCTTCACCTGCCATCTCAGCTCCTCTGAATTCCTTTTTCAATTATATTTATCCTAGATTTTTACATATGTTCTGCTGCTATGCAGACCGTTGTCTTCATTGAACTGTCCAAAACAACCCCCTTTGGTTCTTTTTTCGCTCGGCTAAACAAATTTAGTTTTAATCCTGGGAAATATGTCTGAGGAGTTGAAATGAATCCTTCCAGTGTACACTGTGTTGCCTTATTGTATTGGTTGCATTTAGTGTAGATTTATCTGTTTCCAAAGAAACACCCCCGTCAGTTGTGAAGCATCTTGAAAAATATAGATACAATCAAATTAAGGCAAGAAACAGAAATAATGAATTTCCAGCGGCAAACCAAAAAGCTGACCATGAAGGAGCAGATTCACATGAGCAGTGTGAGGAGACTAAAATTGTAATTTATAAAGAGATGATAATAATTTTGATATTAGTCTTATCACTAAGTGTCCCACCTTCCTGGTGCTGTGGACTTGACATCAAACAGCCTGTGGTGGACTCATTGTACAAAGTGCCCACGGCAGGAGAGGTCAAGCCACAGCTCTGCTGTGTCCAGGTGTGGCTCTAGACAACACATCCTACATTTTGCTCTGGACTTAACTTATTTTTTCATCAGTTCATTTTGCATTGCATTTTATTTGGCTACTTTACCTGCATGGTCATCACTCACTCCAGTAAGAGCTTTCATTAGAGCCTAATGTTTCGCATTTGCCTGTAAATGCTGTATTTGCACCTTCCTTGGACTTGCATCTATAAGATACCACAGTTGTCCTGCACAGATAGTTTTAATTCCTTCTAGCAATCATTAAAATGATTTCAAGCAGTCATTGCTTAGCTGCTGGTCGGTTGTAGCCACAGCCATTTCAGCAACAGCAACTGGTTTCATGTTTTTCAGCAGTATTTTAGGCACTGCATGAAATACAGCAACAGGTATTAATTTGCCAGAGGCCAATAGAAGTACAGCCCCCTCCCACTTTTATAAGGGTTTGCATGAAGAACAAGACAGTTATGGATTACCCTTCAGAGCTAAGCTACAAAGAGATGGAATTAAGCAAAACTGGTGGAAGGAGCAATGTCAGGTCTTCTGTGCTCGTGAATAGATGGGGTAAAATAGCCTTTAAATAAATTTTTCTTACTAAGAAAGAAAAAAAAGGCTTTGCTTGGGCTAATGCTTCACATGCAAGTTGTACCTTACTAAATTAATTTAGCTTATGGCCTTGGGGGTTCCTCTATTAGCTTCTGTTGATGTGCAGATCCATATTTTATTACTCATTCTTGTTTAGGCAGATGGCAACATTTTAATAATAGCTTGGGCTTGCAAAAATATGAGAATTTACTTAAAAGGAAATGAATCTTTTTTTATTCCCAGGCAAATATATGAGTGCCTATTTTTACTTTCTGCAGGGAAAAATAATCCTAAATCTTCTTCTCCACTAAGCTGATTTCTGACAGTTCTGTGTTTCTGTTGGGATGTGAAGAACTGCCATGCAGAGATTTTTGGTGGTGGACAGTGGACCTTGAGGTAGTGGAGTAGGAAATCCAGCTCTATGAAACTATTCATTGATGCCAAATTCCACAAAAAAGGTGTGCCAAAGCTGCAAATTTGCTTTAATTAGCAGCTTTATAGTTAATCCCAGCTCCCAGGTAGCCAAAATAGTAAGTAAAACTTATGTGCTTAAATAGCTCTGGGGCGCAGTTGTGTCCTGTGGTAACTCTGCAGTATTGTAGATTTATTTTGTAAACTGTGTAATCTGCAAAAAAAAAGTGAAAACTGAGCCAGAGCATTCCACCCCTCTACCCAGCGAGGGTATATTTATGTTTTTTATCGTAAATTGTTGTTCAGGCGAAACCTGGTCATTGTCACCTTCTGCCACTCAACTGTGTCTCCTATTCCTTTGAAGATTATTTTCAATATTACAGTAAGAAAATACAAAAAATATATTCTTTTGTCTTTGGAGGAAATTGAGGTTCTTGACCAATCTGTGACAATTTCTCTGTGGACGTATCACCTTTTGTCCTAACTAGCTAATTTCCATGTGCTTTTTTTTTAAATTTTCTGGAAAACTGAGGTCAAACAGGACATGTGGTTATAAGAACCTAATTCTTTTCAGCTTGTCACTTCCCCCTCTAGCTTTTTTTAACACTGACTTGATTGATTTACTGTACGGCTGGGTAATCTGACTGCTGTGTGGAGGATACACACTGGTTGTCAGATTCTTTTAAAGTCCATAGCAAGTAACTATTGATTTACAAACTGTTGTTGCACGTTTCCTCAGCGTGTTATGAAACAGCTTAATTGAAAACAAAATCCTGAACTATCTTCTTTCCCCCTTTATTATTTTTTTTTATTTCTCTGATGGTTTATCATTGCTGTCAGGTTGGAGGAAAAGAATCTTACTTTAAATGTTTAGATTTCTTCTTTTATACACTTCCACATTTTGCTGCAGGCTGGCTCTTTCTCTGTAGGTATCACTTTTTCAGTTACTTCATCCTTGTCTCTTCATGTGTATTTACATAATAGAATCACAGAATCATAAAATCATAAAATCATAGAATAACCAGGTTGGAAAAGACCCACCGCATCATCGAGTCCAACCATTCCTATCAAACACTAAACCATGCCCCTCAGCACCTTGTCCACCCATCTTTAAAACCCCTCCAGGGAAGGTGAATCAACCCCGTCCCCAGGCAGCCTCTGCCAGTGCCCAATGACCCTTTCTGTGAAAAATTTTTTCCTAATGTTCCACCTGAACCTCCCCTTGTGGAGCTTGAGGCCATTCCCTCTTGTCCTGTCCCCTGTCACTTGGGAGAAGAGCCCAGCTCCCTCCTCTCCACAACCTCCTTTCAGGTAGTTGTAGAGAGCAATGAGGTCTCCCCTCAGCCTCCTCTTCTCCAGGCTAAACACCCCCAGCTCTCTCAGCCGTTCCTCATAAGGCCTGTTCTCCAGCCCCCTCACCAGCTTCGTTGCTCTTCTCCGGACTCGCTCCAGAGCCTCAACATCCTTCTTGTGGTGAGGGGCCAGAACTGAACACAGGATTCAAGGTGTTATGATGCCATGGACAGTTGTGTCCTCAGCTGTTTCCATCTGGAAAAGAGCCTTCATTGTGTATCTGAAGACCTTTTCCTTCTGTTTTCAACCCCAGGCTTTGCCCAGGCACACAACCTGCCAGCACCTACCAGATCTGGGAGCCTCCACCACCATGGCCTTCAGCTAGCTATTAGGAAGATCTTTCTAATAGTAGGAAAAATGAAGCATTAGATAACTCATCTAGGGAACTTAAAAAGCTTCTATCACCAAAGACTTAAAAAATAATCGAGTTAAGCAATGGTCAGATACAGGTGTAGACAAAAGGCAACTTAAATCATCACTGGACCCTTCCAGCTGTAGGATGAGGAGGTCAGTGGGCTGGCGCTCTCTGAAATATTGCTAATAATAAGGAGCAGTTCCTTCAGAGGCTTGTCTGATGAAGACATCTCTCTGGACTCCCAGTCAGCTGAAAACGATTCAGGAAAATGTCAGGTGCTTTTGAAAGATATGCTGGCACATAGATATCCTAAATAATGTTAGAGAGAAAATGGCTTTAAGAGAGAAAAGGATTGCGATATATGACAAATGTACAGCAACACTGAGATTCATTCACTTAGCTGCAAGGAAGAAAATAATTCAAATTAATATCTCTACCTACTTAGAATTCAGATTAAGTTTTCAGAGCAATAAGAATTCGCCAAGGACAAATCAAATTTGCTAAGAAAATCTAATATTAAATGGTAAGCCAGCTTCTGTCCTGCTTATTTTTTAAAGTAATATAGAAAACAAAACTGTCAGCATAAAAATAAAAAGTGTTTTCAATTAGACAGTTGTTGCATTTATTACTGAAAAATTGAAAATCCAAGTATTTTTCTCCTGAGTTTGGTAAATTTTTGGTTACAATTACTTGTATTTCTTGACAAATAGTCTAGTTTTAGTCTCTGGGAACCATTTTTCTCTCTACCTCATGGATGTCCCCAGGCTGGAATTCTCGGTTCCAGGAGGACATGGCAGCCCTGCAAGGGGATTGTTCCATCGATGGGCCAGAGGAAACACCCATTTAACTCCTGAGGTTTATTTCCTGAGGTTTGGCCTCCCAGCAGACTCTGAGGAAAATTACGTGGGGCTCAAAGAGACAATATTTGGAGGGGATGGCATTGCTGGGTGGATGGGGGTGCTGCTGGGCTCTTTTTGATCCATGGATAACAGCTGATTTTGCACCCCCAGAGCCATGTGTAGGGAGGCACCACAAAGAGTGACTTTCCTGCCTCATCGACAGAGGAAAGTTGAGTTATTTATGACTCTTTTATAACAGTGGGAAGGTTGGCCATCAACCCAGCACCCAGGGCAGCCACTTGCTTACGGCCCCGGCAGTGGGACCAGGAGCAAAAGCAGTGGAGATAAAGACAGAGTGGAGGTAAAGACAGAGAGACCACTCACAGTGACTGCTGTGGGCAAAACAGACTCATCCTAGGGAATTTAACTTAACTGAAACCAGTTAATTACTGGTTCAAGTGGTGAGAAACAAACATGGCAAACCAAAATGCTTTGGGAAAACACCTCTCCTTTCCCAGGCTGAACTTCACTCCAACTTCTCCCTTAATGCCCTGTTTTGTAGGTCCCTTTGGTGCAGCAGTGGTGGGTCAGGAAGGTGGGATTTCTGCCACTCTTCACTTTTCACTCTTTTCTTCTGCTTCTCTCTCCTTACTTGTCTCCTCTGCTCTGGTGTGAGACCTCCATGGGCCACGGTACCTTCATGGTGTTCACCTTCAGGGGTGATTTTCTTCCTGAAAGGCACGTTGTGTGCCATCCTGTGCTTCAACTCTGGACTCAAACTCTTTCACACATGAGTTAGTGAAGAAATGATTTTCTTTAAGGAAAATGGAAACCAGAAAACCTGTAGTTTTTGGTACCAGTGTGTGTTAATTAGCTCTATGGCTCATTATCTACTTGCAGTGTTGATCCCTGCAAGTCCTTGCATAGTGATATGGCAAAAAATATGTCAGTCAATGTGACCAGGATCCCTCCTCATGCACTGAATTCCATCTGGAAGTTAAAATCAGATTTTTTTTATTTCCCTTTCTTATGATAGGTTTTTATTGTAAAGTTTAAGATGTGATATTAATATCTTGCTTAACATTATCTTAGAAATTTATCTCTCAAACTCTGATTATAGTATTTAATAAAACTAAGGTTGATCAGAGACTGTCAGCCTGATTACAGACAGTTTTTTTGTTCTTGGGGTTGTATAAGTGTTTGTGAGACCAACGAGGTTAGTCAGGACAGAAGAATGGTGGGATTTATATCAGATGCATTCAAATGAGAGTTGTGCAGGCTCAGGTGGCGAAGGCAACATCCTGCTGCAGAGGAAAAAACAGCATTTGTTGTGGGAGGGAGATACCTACAGTAACTGTCTCTATGAGCTGCATAATAAGGATGAGATGATCATGCTTCAGAGTGAAATATCTAGGGTTGGGACTACAAGTTCTGGCTGAAATTATCAGAAAATTTCACAAGGAAGGTGGAATATTATTGGTCTTGAGGAGAATCCTGATTTTATTGGTTTTCTTTTTTAACTATTTTATATTTTTCTAGGGATTCTTTCAACCTTGGGAAATGGATACGTTATTTATATGTCCTCAAAACGCAAAAAGAAGTTAAGACCTGCTGAGATAATGACTGTTAATTTAGCAGTGTGTGATCTAGGCATTTCAGGTAATTTCCTGTCTTGTTTTCACTCATTTTTGCTTTCTCACTATTCTTTCTGGCAGCAGCAAGAAACAGTCCTCTGGAAGGCATGGGGAACCCCAAATGGTTTTTGTTCTATTGTTTGCATATAACAAAGTGGGAAGGGTACAAAATAACATTCCTGAACGACTTGATGGAAAGAAATGAAAAGTGAAGAGGAAAAATATAGGATTGGTTATATTAATCAGGCAAAAGTCCTGTTTGCTGAGGTTTAAGTTTTGTAATTAAAACAAAATGTGACTAGCACAGCTGTACATACTATATCTACCTTATCTTTCCTTTTTTTTTCTTGTTAACGTAATGCATTGACTCAAAATATACGATTTGTGTTCTCTGCTGAATTGATTGGAGTGAAGATTGGACTTCTTTTTTTCCCCAAATCTTCCTATTTCACACACTTATCTTGGCACCTCGTTCAAGAAACAGGTTCTGCCATGGCTCTGCTTCCTGATGATTTCCACAGGGTGGCACCAGCTGCTTGTTCAAAACTACATTGGGCTCTTTTCCACTGATTCCATGTTCCCAGCCCTAAGTCACTGAACAGCAATCGGATTTTGAGCAAATAAGTGTTTTAGCCTTTAGAGCTGGAAAAGATTTACATCATTAAAGTTGCTGATTCGTAGCATATGTCTTAAACCTTGAGATATTTCATGTTTTTCTAGAAACCTTAATCAGCAAGGTCAGCTTTTGCTTGAAAAATTAAAATAAATTGCTTCTGCTTGGAGAAAAGCACATATTATATCAACTTTTCCTTACAGGCTTCAGCTAAAGGAAAAGAATTCCAGAACACTTTGTTTAAAAATAAGTCTTATTTTGAAATGTTTTCAATCACGATGATTTTTGGCATAGAAAATAGATCAAAGGCCATTTTCTGCAAGATTTTATTTTGACGGAAATGTTTTAATATTCTGTTAAGAATGAGAAAAAGAACGTTTAGTTTTGCATCAGTTTGATCTGAAAGAGAATATTTATGGGAACAATCAAAAATGTTTTTCTATGGATCACTTCAACAAAATAGACTTTTGTCTTGATTTCTATGAATAAGTTACTTGAGAGAATTGCAGTCTGCAAGACCTTCTTAGTCTTCTTTATAAACCAATTCATCGAGCTGCTGTGATATTATAGATAGTGCTGTTCAGCCAGGGAAACTTGTCCAAGGCAGCTGGGATATTTTCAACTCCGTGAGGTGCTCTGGACACTCCTGTGCAGGAAGAAATATAGTCACAGGAAGGTGGAATTTAATATTTAATGTTGTTTAAATGTTGCCATTGAACTGTTTGGGCCTTGGACCATTTCAGGTCAGCCTGGTAAATAGTAATGAAGGATCTGGAAAACATACTAATATTCCTAGATTTTAAATTTTTTAGTCTTCCATTCAATTAAAGGTTGATTTTTTTTCTCTATTTTGAGACAAAAAGTTGAAAAAAATACCTGGAAGTGGAGATTTCTGACTAGAAAAATCTCATTTTCCAAACTTACTCCTTTTCATGATATTTACAAAGAATATGAGTGATGTTAATCTGTTTTAAAGTGAGGAAGGAACAACAGAAGCCCTGACTTCACTTCTTCCATAATGAACCACCCCCTTATAAATGGAGACATGAGCTAAGGTGCCACTAGGACAGAGCCTCCAAAACTGTTAGGTATTTCCCTTCTGTTTGGGGATGCTTAAAACTTTTTAATATCTGTGACCAGGTGACTTGCTGAGAGTCACCAAGGAAGAGTGTGGTATGGACAGGAGCTGAAACCCCTTCCACAGCTCGAGTCCATGCTTCAACAACAGCACCATCGTCGTTTTTAAACTAATGTTTCAGCATGGTCTGCATCCTATTGCTGGGCCTTGGTAGGTTTGCAGAAGTCCTCTTTGAAGGCAAATTCCTTTATCTTGTGTTTGAAGACACTCAGTTGGCTATGGAGATACAGCCTAACTAGGTCTGTGCCTGTTGTAAACCTGGACTTACCCAGAAACCATACTGCTTATGTACTGACATGAGTTTACATGTGGACTTAAAACATATTCTTACGTTTTCATAGTGGGAAGAGCTTGCACATGCCCAATACCATGGGTTTACTTGTCATCCATGGTCTGCAGTAAAGCACCTTTTCCCAGCAGATTTTTATCATCCTACTGCAGCATAGATGCTACAGGATCTAGCTACAACTGCCTTGTGCTTAGTCTTGTGAATGAAGGACATTCAAGTCATCATGTGTGTTGTGCATGAAGTCCTCTCTTTCCACGTTGCAGAGCATTTTTACTGGTATTACGTTGGGGAAAGAGGAGGATTTGCTTTTCTGGAAAAGAGTGATTTTATCAGTGAAGGGTTTTATCAGTCAACTGACATTCTTTTCTCCGTTTGAAGTTGTAGGAAAGCCCTTCAGTATAATTTCCTTCTTTTCTCACCGCTGGATCTTTGGATGGATGGGCTGCCGCTGGTATGGATGGGCTGGTTTCTTCTTTGGCTGTGGGAGCCTTATTACCATGACAGCTGTCAGCCTGGATAGATACCTAAAGATCTGCCACTTGTCTTACGGTAAGAAAGAAAAGCTCTATTAAATGACTAC
Organism: Phaenicophaeus curvirostris; assembly: GCF_032191515.1. Lineage (NCBI taxonomy): Eukaryota > Metazoa > Chordata > Aves > Cuculiformes > Cuculidae > Phaenicophaeus > Phaenicophaeus curvirostris. Next base: position 124,476,093 of record NC_091393.1, on the reverse strand, counting down.
AGAAAAATTATATTACATGGTAGTTTTCTAGACTGAAATGATGCTTTAACTCTTTAAAATGCTTTTGTAAAATATAAAGGGGAATACACAGATCAAAGGAACTTATTTGTATGACCCTAGTAGTCCCAGCTAAATTTGTATTGCTGAACATAACACCTTCATTGTTTTTTCTCTTCTTACTGCTTAAGCTGTAAGTTTTAGTAACCACTCATAGATATATCACTTTGTCTGTCAAGTCCTACTGACGTTAATAGATTCAAGTATTCTGTATCTTGCAGGGTCTTATGGCCCAATGCACAAAAGTGTTCCTTATTAGACTCCTAAATTCCTTTAAGATATATGGTGAGCTATTTAAAACATCTAAAAAATCTGGATACGCAATAGGTCATAATAAATGTGATATTGTCACTCTAATACAGAGATGTAACCTGAAAGGGTGAAATAAATTTAGCAATGAAGCTGATATCACCATATCTATCCATATCTTGTACCTCTTGAATATGAAGTATTACATGCTTCATTCTTTCTAGTTAATGGATGCTGTCACCAGTTATAAAGGATGTTTTTCTTGTATTGGAAGGGACTAACCCCTCAACATAACATAGGAAAGACTCAAGGTGACTTTACATATAAGAAATTACTTGCCCATACAACCTGAGGGACATAAAACTGATCTCTTAACTGGTGTTAAGTTACAAGAAATGTTTGCATCTAGGAACTGAAAGTTTGAATTTCTGTGTAAAATGTAGGGTTTAATGTGTTAGTCCTAGCTGAATCTAACATGTTGAACATAGGTGATGATAGGAAGCTTGTAAACTGAAGCTTTTATTGATTAAATATAGTTGTTTGAAAGATAAGCAGAATGACAATATTTTATTCTACAACTCTGGGAATGCCATTAGTGTTTAATAAAATAAATGTCAAAGATACATGGAAACACCATAGAAGAATAATTCTGACCATACACACATGGTGATTTACTGTACTGGAAAAGAATGACAAAGTAAAAATAAATTGTGGGTACGATGCATCCTCTGTAAAGACTTGTCTTTCAGTCATTTGATTTAATAATTTATATTAAGCATCCATCAAAATTTGGCCAGTTAATACATGCAGGAGGATTGGGAATAGCAGCAGCTAGCGAGCCTTCATAATAAATAATGGAAGGCTGAACTATACACTTAGTCCTTCACATGGGTTGAACCTCCATCTCATCTGACCACACACTATGAATATGCCTCTACTGACCACAAAGCAATTTTCAAAATTTCTAGGCAAGAATCCCAGGATCGTTGCTGAGCTGGCTATTTGGATTGCTTCTGTATAGACTATTCTAGGATGTAGATCATCATAGCTTAAAGAAAAGATCTGAAATAAAGTCAGATGGAACCCTCAACACGAGTTCAGGTGGCTAGCTCAGCGGTCACTATCAATACCCAGAGGGAGATGAGATGAACCCTATTGGTTCATTGTTGAAAAGCCAAGAAAACTTTTACTGCAGGTGTAAAATGACGCGTTAAATTGAGCGAAATACAAATGGACTTGAACTTGTAACTCTTGACTTATCTTCTAGGTACCTGGCTTAAGAGACATCATGCGTTTATCTGTCTGGCAATAATCTGGGCCTATGCCACATTCTGGGCTACGGTGCCTTTTGCTGGTGTGGGGAGCTACGCCCCTGAACCTTTTGGGACCTCCTGCACTCTGGACTGGTGGTTGGCGCAGGCGTCGGTGGCTGGACAGGCTTTTGTTCTGAGCATTCTTTTCTTTTGCCTCCTGTTCCCAACTGCGGTGATTGTGTTTTCCTATGTCAAAATAATTTTAAAAGTCAAGTCATCCACCAAAGAGGTTGCTCACTACGATACCAGGATTCAGAACAGCCACATACTTGAGATGAAGCTGACCAAGGTAGGCAGGAAGATTCAAATCAGTTTGCTTTGTTGGGTTGTAAAAACAGTCTTGGAGATTTCAACCCTGTACTCTTCTATTCTGAATGATAGTGCAATGCTCTGAAGGTGTGTTTTTTTGTGTTCTCTTCTATTACTGTCAAGATGGGAAGAGACAGGCACTGAAACATAGTTTTGGGATTAGGGCACTTGAGTCCCTCAGGTCGTGATTCAGGTTGAAGGTTTGCTACAGCCTTCCTGTGTGACCTTATACAAACTGCATCACCTCCCTGTGGCTCCCAGTCCTAAAGCTCTCTTTGGTTTCAGAAACAGTTGTAAAGAAATATTTTAGGGTGTTTGAGGCACCCCGAAGTTATTACAGAAAAGCAGATAAAACTTTTAAACAGTTAATGCTCCTCTGTTAATGAAGACAAATTAAAGCCACTCCTGTTGTATTGCAATTGTTTTTACACAAATAATTTATCAGTTAAGTGCAGCTGATAAAAATACACTCAAGTGATAGAATTAATATCTGCTCTTAGGTCATATCCTATCTTCCTTTTCTGATTGAATCAGTTTTCTATTTGGCAATAGTGAGAGCCACGATCCTTGCCGATATTTGCAATTGTGCTAGGAATCTTGCAAAATAAAAACTTGTACTGAACAAAACCAGATTCCTTAGTTATAAAAGGTTTACCAGCCTCTGCCAGCCATGCCAAGAGGGAGACAGGCAATATCTTTTTCTTGACTGATCAATTTTTATTACATTTTTGAGGAGTTGAACTGAAAGTTATATAATATACAGCCATAAGTGGCATGATGCCTGGAAACATCAGAGAACCTCAGGTAGCTGTTTGTATGGTCCTTGCAGACAACGCAGCCAGTAAAACTGTACTTGCCTTTAAAAAGGTTTCTTCCAGCACAGTATGGATTTACGGTTATTCAGCACCTTTCCTTTGAAGAACAATTAAAACTTTCGATTTAAGGTTGCTTATTTATTTTTGCCATATTGGAGGGAACGTGTAAAACTTTAATGTAATTTGAGTCAAAACACTGGTTGTCCCTTCTGTCTCAGATCTACAGTGGAGAGCATAATTTTGGTTCGTATATAAATATGGAAAATAAGTCTCCATTATAAAATATGGATAATAAGTCTACATCATAACACCTTTAACACCACAACACAATTTATAATGCGCTGTGTTGAAGATCCTTGGCTTGTATTCCCTGTTTCTTCAATGACAGACAACAAAAAAATGCAGAGAAGAATGAAACTTCCCTGAAAACAATATGTGGAACTATATCAAGATGTGGAACTATAGGCTCCACAAAAGGTTATGCAATAACCAAAACCCTTGTGCTTTCTGATGACTTTTATTTCTTAAAATACTGCCAATTACGTTGTTCCTAATGAGTCCAAGTGTAATGCTGTCAGTCTGGAAGCAGTAATAGTCAATGAAAGACAGCAGTATAATGGCATATGTTCTTCAAGATGTATTATTGCACGATGTCATTTGAAGCTGTATCAGCCTGTGTCTGACTGCAGGCTGGTTCAGGTAAAGTCTATTAATTACAAATTTTGCCCCCAAAGAATTATCACTCTCAATTGAATTTCCCAATAGTTACAAATCTGGATTACCCATGTAAATACAGTTATTTTTCAACTGCTGGAACGGGTGTACCCAGAGACCTGACAGCACATGACTTTATGCTTACTTGTTCTGTATTTGTCTTAAAAGGGATTAAAATGATTGGCATTTTTCCAGTGACAGATAAGCCATAACGTGCCCTCAACAGGTTGTGGCAGAAGATAAACCTAGCTTGGCAAAATATTCTCCTTTCTTATATTACCAGTGGCCAACCTCATAGCAGGCGATTGGTCCCACTGGGTTTTGGCATCTTCTCTGTGGGATATCAGCACCACCTGCAAGAGTGGAAGAAGCTCTGCGTTACATCAGGGTATTGCAAACTCTTCTCTTTTCTGCTTTTCCTAATTCCCTTTGCTTCTGTCTTGGTGACTGGTATCAGGTGATACAAAAGAAGGAGCACAAGTTTATTTAGGCAGGTATATACTCTCCTAAAACCAAAATCACCTACAGAGATACTCAGGTTCCCCCACCCTCACATACCATCAGGATCTAATTCAGTCCTGGAAACATCTTCAAAGGTTTTGATTTTATGAACTTTGGAATATGATTTCAAAGGACCCAGAATCTGGAAGACCTGCACTTAATTATTTTTCTGGTTTTGCTTTCCCAGCGTGTGCTTCTTTCATTCTGGTGTGGAAAAGAGACTGGATTTCTTTTTGCCAATCTGAAGAACATTTGATTGGAAGAGGCTATAGAAGTGAAGGTCTCTGCAAATAAGAAAGGAAAAAAAAAACCCAAAATAACAAACAAAAACCCAATGAGACATGTCTCCAGTTTAACCTGCATTCATTTCAAGGATCTTGCTAAGATTTTAAAAGACTTTCAGAGTTCTGTGTTATATATTATCCTAACAAAGAGAGTCTGTATATTTTCAGAAGACTCTCCTCTTTACATGGTTTAAATTTGATGTCAAAGAACTGTTATTTTCTGAAGTCTAAGTTAGTTTCTTCACATTTAGCCTAACTTTATAACATTTTTAAAGCTCTGTGATAGCGCACTCATTAACTGCTCTGTTTCAGGTGAAAGAAAAACAGGCACTAGATAAAGAGAAGAGAAATGCGTGACAGCTTTTGTTCATATTGTAAATTTACCTGAAGCGGGTCACTATTTTTCTCTTCCATTCTGTGGCAATTTCACTTGCAATCTCCTAGTTCTGTGCTGTCAGTGTCTACCTAGATCAACCTCTTTCTCTGTTTTCCTCACACAAGGTGGCAATGTTGATCTGCGCAGGGTTCCTCATCGCCTGGATCCCTTACGCTGTGGTCTCGGTGTGGTCAGCGTTTGGACAGCCGGATTCAGTTCCCATCCAGTTTTCAGTGGTACCAACCTTGCTTGCAAAATCAGCAGCCATGTACAACCCAATTATTTACCAGGTCATTGATTGTAAGTTTGCCTGTTGCCGGTCAGGTGGATTGAAGACACTGCAGAAGGAGAGCTCTGTGAAGAATTCAAGGTAATTTCTTCTTTTAGAAGTAAGATATCTTAAGGTACATAGGGTCCCAAAATGTACCAAAGAAAGATCTACGCAGACACACTGTTCTTTGCATCTTATTTCTTGGTTTTGACCCTGACCTGTTCAGGGTCTTTTTTTGCTATGAAAATTTGTAATGTGACTGTAGGTGTAAAAAGAGAAGCAAGGAGATGATTCTTTTAGATTCAGCTGCCACTCCATTGATACAGTTGGGAAAAAGTGCCATTGGATTTAGTGGTTTATGGGTCACTCCTATTCTTCCGTTCCTTTACTTTCATGTCATCGTATGGGTCATCTCCAGTAGGTGTTGATGACCTCTATTGCCAGTGATGTGAACGAGAGAATTGTGTTAACTCCTTATTTAATTAACCTCTTAATACAATACTATGCCCTTTAGCCACAGAATTAGGAAGGAGAGACAATTTTTCCTTAATCACCCTGTAGGTATCACTCATAATGAAAAAGAACCTCAAAATGGACAAACCAAAGTGTAATAAGATCTCATAAACGGCTTCTTTTCTATTTCCAACTTTCTGGTAAACTCTGTGCTCCCCACTGATAGAGTTTCTGGTACCATTAGCTGTGCACTTGGAGGAAAAGTGGTTCTAGTTCTGTCTTATGCCAGTAAAGTATCTCGCTTCTGTGACTGAACAACAACGAGACAATGATGGATGTTAATCTGGCAGTGAAGACTGATAGAAAGACCACAAATGCCCTACCACATGTCAGTGACTGTGAATCCATAGAATTCCAGTCGAGTAACATGCTTCAAAAACCTAGAATATGTGTTCCTTGGTATGTGCTTATTAGAGACACAAGGTCATTTCATCATCCATATTATTACCTTATCAATTCCAGCATTTTTTGATGTATTGTTCAGAGAGTGAGTCAATATCTTAAGCTTCAACAGCTTCCCTTAGCAAATTATTCTTTAATCCTACACTCAGATTTATCCCACCTGCAGAACACACAGAGTTTATATAGGTTGTAATTGTTTGAAGTGCTGAATTCATAGTTTATCAAAAACCTACCTGCAGTTTTAGGTGAATGAGAGACAAACCTGAAGTAACATTCTGTGAATCTTCAGACTCTGGATTTGTCTATAACCTCCACGTTGCCATTCGGAAGGTTGGAGTTGACGATCTCAAAGGTCTTTTCCAACCTAATGATTCTATGAAATAGGTTTCACCTAGTCCCTCATGGTGAATGCAAGTTGGCCTTTCTAGGCCTGCACGTGAGCTACATGATTGGGAAAAATCACATTCTAGAATTACAAATTTAATTGTCATCTTGGTAAGAACAAAAAAAATGATTGTGCTCTCTCTTTCCCATAGGATGTATTCCATATCTGCACACAGAGACTCGACAGTAAGGAACGAAACCCAAATGGAAGTATGAAGGTTCACTTCTACACAAAGCAAAGGAAAACCTGATGACAAAAAAATCATACTGTCTCAAGTTCCTCTTTCTGTAAATAAATTAAAACCTGATGACACTTTTATTTTACTCCCTAGTCCTGTGTGCAATGTAATTCTCTCCATCCTGGCTGAAGCTGTGCAATTATAGTTGGGCAAGTATTTTATGTACTCAGAAGAAGAAACAGAAAAGATTCATACATGCAAAATTTTTTTATTCACTTCAGAGCCTTTGAAACACTTTTTTTTCTTTTTAGTAGGAACAGAATTGATAATTTGGATGATATTTTCCTTCATGGAAAGTGAAGTATTCACAAAGGCCAATCGTTTGCTAAAGCTGATCTCCCAAGATTCCTGCTGCAATCAGTGGAGAGCTGGAGCATGAGAGAAAGAATTCCTTAGAGGACAAATCAGAGTCAAAACTTCACTTATCAGGGCTCTGAATCACACACTGGAGAAAAATTAGCCCACTGATTATCCCTTGTGAATGCCCCTCCAACTCATGTGACTACAAGCTGTCTTAAAACCACGTTAATATTCAGAAATATTTTGGTTTTAGTCAAGGCAAGGTCAGAAGTGCTACATTCATACACCACAGGTCAGTACTTACGAGTGAGAGGGGACAGGTCTCTTGCTCAAATGCTAGTTTCATTTAAACAATATGAAATTATTAATGACCTTGTAATAAAAAAGCAGAACCTAAGTGAAGTCAGCTCCATACATGCCAATGTGAGCAAACCAAAAGCTTGCACATCTTTTTATCATACTCCAGCCAAAATTATTGTGAAAAGTCATGGCAATAAGCAGACAGCTTTGATTTCTTGGAAAGTAACTTGATTTTTTTCACTTTGTATTGTAATTTCTACCATTCTTTATGAGATCATTATTTAGTATAAAATGACAAATCCTTCCACGATCCTAAGCATGAAACCAGACTCAAAACCAGGGGGTTCATGGGAAAGATTACAGAGAAGACTTTCTCAAGTCAAGTTGTATCCAGTTTTTAAACGCTAAGCCCTGGAAAGATGAGGATTAGGAATGGTTTAGGAAAACAACAGTCCTACCAGAAGAAAGCTTGCAAGTTCCCAATATACACAATAGAAAAACAATGTGCCCTGCAAAGACTTGCAGATTACTGCAGCCAAAATAGCTGTATTGAATCTGAGATGTAATTATTCATTTTATTTTTTTTTTTTTTAATTAAACTAAAGGTAGAGGCATAACTACAGACCTAAAATTGGCAATTTAGTATAAGCAGTTTTTTAATGCTTAAAATAATGATTTTGATGTTTGTGGGTCATTTCTTTAGCAAGAACATGATACCATAAAAAATAAGTTAATTACAAATGATAGTCTCCCACACAGACTTATAATGACTGTTCATTAAAAATAAGGAAGTTATGAGGGTTAAAGTTTTCTTCTGAATTGTTCCTTTAAGGAAAGAGAGCATTTATGGAAGAGTTTCATTGTTTTCCTGTTTAACATTTAATGTTGCTTTTTATCATGCTGTTATTTCTCAATTGTGTTTAACATATATTCCCTGCCATACCGAACTGAACTTCTTTGTAGCTGATCTGTGGTGATGTTAATCTTGTTTTCTACACAGTATCATGGAGGTTTAAAGTAATTTGTTGTTTATTGGCATATCCCAGCAGTCCCATTCTGCAAACAGTTGCCATTTTCTCAAAGGATATTCAGACAACGTTGTAGAAGTTGAATTTTGTTGAATTTCCTAACCTGAGTAGAAGAAAGTATCGTTTCCTCCTCTGCAATATTTTAGAAAAGGAGTTTTGAATAAACACTAGGAGAACTCACAGAGGTAGGTGTTACAGTATTACCTGTACAGTATTTTTTGCTGTTTTTTTTCCCCAAGAAGTTGTGTTCTTTCACCTCTATAGACCATTCTCATTAAGGCAGTTTTATTTCTTCACTACAGTTGCAAATTGTGTCCAAGAATTGATCTAGAGCAGAAGGCACCCATTACAATATTTCCAGATTTGGTTATGAAGCTGTTAACAATCTTCCCTCTATTTTCCTGCAGCTTTTATTCCTTTCTTCATCTGGGCAAACTTTGGCTGGTGTCTATAGTTGTTTATTATAACAAAGTTCTGCTGTAAGACAGTCATGCCGTGGCCCTGTAAATGCAGATTTCTTGAGGCAGAGCTGCTGTAAGGCTGAAGGAGTTACCCACTCCTCTGGCCACATTTCAGGATAGATCAGTTCACAATCCGTAAATGAATCCTTCCTACAGTTTTAACTGGGAAAGCTTTTCTCTTTACTTTTTAAAAGTATGTACTCCCTTTGAAGTTGCTTCTGAGTCATCCCAGAAATGGATACATACTTGTGGTAGGGCTGAATTTTATATTCTTAAAGACTGTAAAATACGTTTGCATTCCACTAGAGGGAACGTGCTAGATAGATGTGCTATGTAAATAGGTCAGAGGTTTAGTGAAGTCTAAATAGGAATTTCTGGAATCATGATAAACGTGTTTCATGTGATTTATCTAAAGATATTTATTTTTTATTCAATTCCATAATTATATCTGAAGACACAGTTTTATTGCTACTGAGTAGTAATAAATGCTAAGACTCTAATTTGAGCAGGAGTTAGAGAGCTGTTTACATTGAGAATGTGTTCAAATGAAAGATGTTTTCCTGAACCAAGCAAGACATAAACATTCAAGCATGCAGTACTGTGATTCCAATGTAGAATCATAACATAAGAGGTCATGAATCTCATCTGATTCAATGATAAAAGAGAGCTGGAGAACCTTCTTTTTCTACCTGTGCACATCATGTAATTGGTTTATGCTCTTGGGTCAGAGTGATAGAGGAACACAGGGACTTACTACAGATTCAAATTTTCACAGTCAACTTTGAATTGAATCTGAAACTGCAGCCTGATGGTTCAGAAGGTCCTTTGATGTTCAGGGCAGAGTTTTGTCATCTCCATGTGTTGAGTCTGAAAATTAATAATTATACACAACTGAGACATATCACCTTGGTCTAAGGTCATCAGGAGAAAGGGGATTTCTCATTTATGTTAAAGAAATCTTTTAAATGTTTTGCAAGATTTAAACATGTTTTTTGTGAGCTTAGTAGGAGCACCAACAAAGTAAAACCAGCGTGATGAATGAGTAAGGAATACGACTCCGATGAGCAAATCCTTTACTGCATTTTCAATATTTCAGCCTCCTTGTTAAATTAAGAAAGCTCCTTGTTTTATGTATTAACATTAAACTAAATGTTTTTCAATGAAACTAGTGGCAACAAGAATAATGGCTATAAATGAGAATCTTTTATTATATATCCTACGTGGACATTCAGATTGAGCTGCCAAGGAGAAAGCGTTATCTGAATTCACTGTCAGTGGCTTGAAGGAAATAATTGACACAGGTTAAGCCTTTGTTTAGATAATGAGCTGACCTGAACAGTGAGATTGTCCCAGTGAGATTAAGCCACTGCTCTGTTTTTCAAGGTTACAGACAGTGAAATTATGCAAACCACGTGGATAGGGATGCTTTTAGTTTGGTCATTTTCAGCCAGAGGTGAGGAATACCTATAAAATATCTTCTACAGACTCTGAAATCTGTTGACAATGTAGAACTATCAAGATTTACTAGACTCAGAGACACATAAAGTAGGGGAATTAAGCAAACCTTTGTGGCAGAAGTTCAAAAAATAAAGCACTAAAACTAAAAGTTATTGTTATGAGCTTTCGGGATACGGTAGAGTTTGTTTGTGCAGATGAATGCAGCTGTAGCAAAATTTATTTCTATCTCTGTAATAATAATCAAAAAAAAAACCAACTCAACAAGTGGTCTGTTAAAAATATTTATGGCCTACAGTGCATGATTGCAGCCAGCAGAAAATTTTTGGCTTTGTGTCATCTGAAAGGAAGGAGAAAATTCATGTGACTTTATATGAAGAGAGCATGATTAATGAACGGACAGGTAAAATACTAGAAAATTGTATTCTTTGGTGGAACTTTTCTCTTGGATGACTGTGTAAGGACAATGCCTTTTGAAGGCTGTCCCATCTCCATTTTGCAGGGTGATCTTGGTCATGAGAATAAATTTTAATTGCTCTTAAAAGACCAGGCAGTTAGTCGTTGCAATTATACATTATACATTTTATAATCCTGTTTCTACCTCCTTTCTTTCCTCCAGGGAACTTGCAGACATACCTTAGGAAAGCAGCTTTGACATCTTTTTAGTTACATTTCCCATCTCAGGATGTTTCCAGATGAGTCCTCCCTGGGTAGGAAACTCTTAATAAATAATATGCACCACAACACCTATTTCTCTCCCTCTCCTCTCCCAAGACAGATGGATGGTTGGCTGGTTCCCTCTACATCTGCATCTTCCTAAGTTTCACAAGTCTTTTTATTAATAGTTCTCCAGTCCCAAGGAATAACATTTAGCCACCTGAAACTAGAATTTGTGGACAGCTGTCGCTGAGCTTAGAGCATTGCAATGAAGGAAAGAGGCTTTTATTATCATCATTGTGTTTACATAAGTTATTGAGCCGTTGTGCATCCAGTGCTGACCTTCCCCTTATTTACCTGCTTTACATAGAATCATTGATTCTATGATTCTTTTGGGTCCCCATCCCTGGAGGTCTATAAAATGTGGGTAGATGAGGTGCTTGGGGACATCATTTAGTAGTAGACAGGTACGGTTGGAGCTGATGATCTCTAAGGTCTTTTCCAACCTTATGACTCTGTGATTCTACTATTCAGGATGACTTCTATTCCACTTTACCTGGCATATGGTGCACACAGTGACAGGGTCTTAACTTCTATAGTTATGCTTCTGTTTCACTTTGTAGCTGGTGGAGCATGTCTTGGACCTATAGGTCAGAACAAAATCTTTTGACTTCTCTTTTGGCTTAGTTACAGGGTTTCTCTGCTTTCATTACTTCTGAACTTAAGGGATTCTTCACTAATCATGTGTAATGAGCCTTTATTTGTCACTGACTATAGATTTGTGTCTTAAGTGTGTAGAGAAGAAAACCTAGAAAATTGCCACCTAGGCTGTTTGAGACCTACGAGGGACAGTCAGCATCAAATCAGGTAACTGCAATATTTTGATGAAAGATACTTATAAATAGCAAAGGTTTAGCAAGTTCTCTGAGTCAGTAAAATAGACTGCTGGTCTGCATTTTGAACCTTGCACCTAAAGATAATTTTGGAAATAGATCTCTTAATCTTTGTGTAAAATGACAGAGAAATCTTTGAAATATTAAGTAAGTAAACACTGCACTGAGCAAAACCTGACTGTTGCACACAACTTATTCCAGTCATAGATAGTGGATACAGGATGTAGTATAGTATATATTTTAAGTGATGAATACTTAAATTTCATTAAGCATAATCTTAAATAAGGGAAAATATTAAGATTAAATGGGTATATGTAAAAAATAGATATGAAAATAGAGACGTGAATGTCTTTCTGCTTTGCAAAAGGGACAACACAAAGGCTTAGCATCTTTAAATCAGTCTGGTATGAAAATCTTGCTCTCTCTGTACTAGCCAGGCAACACGTATCAAGGAAGGACTCTTACCTCAGGGTTCTGCATTCATGGAGGCAATTCCCAATACCTAAAATCTTTGCTCTGAAACATCTGAACATCCTTGATCCTGAGAGAGAACCTGCCTGTCTGCCTGCGGGTCTGGTCCCCAAAGCTAAAGACAGCTTTAGAGAAAGTGTAATGGGGAAATAAAAACAATGATCATGTATAAGTGAGGGAAGCTAAGAGAAGAAGATGACAGGGTTAAGCTAAGGTAGCCTAGAAAAGTAAAGGTCTTAAATTAAATTAAGAAAGGGAATTATTCACAGTCTCAGAAGGTGATAGAAAAAAGGCAAAACTGGAAGGTGAGGCAGGAGAAGCTTAGATGGGACTTTCTGAGTTAGTGGAACAGTCAGGCTTTGGAACAGATCTTAACAGGAGAAGTTAGGACATGATTTAATGGAAAATCAAGAACAAATTATCTAATCCATTGTCAGAATGTATTTACAACTGGACACACTGAAAAATGGTGATTTTTAGTCCTGATATCTGATTTTATGAAAAATGTCTTGATTTAAATGTTAGCAGTATCTCACCTTAGGATCTATCTGTGCTGCTGGGAAAATAGTGCTGTCCTTCCTATAGGGACAGCTAGATTGTACACACCAAAACCAGCTTCAAAAGACCTGTCATACAGTAAAACTCTGCTTCTAATGAATTCATTTCAAAATAGAAAGTTGGTGCAATGCAGTGGCTTGTTTAGATACCAAGTCAAACTTTGTTATGAAAGAATTATCTTTGCTTTCTCAGTTGTTAGATGAGCTTTTCCGAGGTAGAATTTTGCAACACTTGGGAGTCCAAGATTAAATGAAGTTCTGTGATTTCTGCCATACACAATTTCTTAAAACAAAATATTTGCAGTTACGCTACTGAGCTTTTGAGAGTACTATAATAAATCAGGAATCTCAAAGCGCTTAAATTAAAATATAACAGAAAACCACAAGGAAATTACATGAGAAAATTACCCTTAGAAAAATATTTGTTGGTGGATCTACTTTTTCATTCTTAGGAGTTATATTTCTAATAGGGTTAAATTTACAAACACATCAATAGTCTTTTAGTGATACTGATACAAAATAACTGGAATTTGGTTGTCATTGGGAGCTAAGGTATGATCATTGTGTAGAAAGATATCCCTACTGCTAAAGATCTGTCTTATTAAGAAATTACTTCAAGTGTACCTTTTAGTGTGTGTAGTAGGTTTTGTTTCATTTTGTTGGCAGTAGAATTGTATTCACATTTCATGTTGTGATAGTGATCTATGCTTAGTATTGTACAGCAGGAAATCACAGGCACATATTAGCTATTTTTTTCCTTTTCTTCAGGAGATCAGATTCCTTCCTGCTGAAAATAGGTATGCATATCCTCAGAAGTCAATGATCTACATATATTTCCAGTTTCTAATGTAAAAAAGGTCTCAGGTTTCCTATTTGTCTTGCATGTTTTCTGCTACAGCAGCATTACCAGCCTTGCACCTGATTTATAACGCCTGAAGCAGAGGGGCTGGGTCCGTAAGGCAGAGGGAAAGTAGGCAGGACCTGGATTGCTCTCTCACTTAGAGATGAGACAAACCAGGAGCAACCCCACTGAAATCAGGCAGCTGGCTGTGCTCTGAAATTGTGTTACAAATAAAAGGAGAAAGTGTCTTCAGCTTTATGGAAGCATCTCAGACCTAGGAAATGTCAGATTTATTGACCATTTTCGGAGGCTAGTTCTCCAGCTCTGACTTAGATAACTAGACCTTGAGCGAGAAGGATCCCTCTTGCTGAGAGGAGCTACCAACTGTTGTAAGGATTTAACTTGGCCAGTGGCGTAAAGGTGAAGAAGTCTGAAGGCTACTTTGTCCCTGTTGCTGAGTTGTATCAGATTCTTCCCTTTTCTGCTTCATTCAATGGTTTTAAAACGCACTTCACATTCCCAATACTACTGGACTACACAGCTGAAGTATCAGTGATAGTAAGTTGGTGTTGCAAGCAACACTCAAAGCTGTATAGACCTACAACAAATCAATACAGAACTTCCTAGGATTCTTATTACTGTATTTTCTTCAGCATACTGGAGCTCAAAGTACCACAGAAGATCCGAGTATGATTATAAACGTGCCTCAGAGGTCAGAGCAGTGGGAGAGTTCATAAACTGCTACAGTCTTGTAACTCATAGTAGGAAATTCAATTGTCAGCGTCCATAAAAGTTCCCAATGCATTGTGTGTCAGTGCAATGTCCTGGAACCGCAGTCAGCAATGTGAGAGGAAATTTATGGAGCGAGCCTGTAAATAACTGTGTAAGTTTCCAAGCAGTGTTGCTGAGTTAATATTTGTTAATATATAACGCTGTGTTATGAAGCAGTAAAGAACCAAACGTACTGCCTGCACTTAACACCAGGGGACACTTCGCTGTCACTTTATTGGAACAACAGGCTGGTTATTTTCATTTTTCTCTGCCCTTTTTTATTCCTCTAAACACACAACCAGACTGATGGCATCACAAGCAGACTTTCTTTTCCACACTTTGTTATCTGAATGTGCTTTCAAATAAAGCAAGAGAATGGATTGGTGTTGTTACCCGCTGTTTTGTCTCTGGGTTTTGATTACAAAGTTGGATGTTTTCACATCAAGGCTACATTCGGTGCCATTTCAGTTCAAGCTATAACCCATATATGTCCGTAGTCAAGGGCTTTGCTGTGACTTAAGTGGCTGCAGAAAGAGGGTAAAGTCCAGTTCAGTGTAATGAGGAGCACTCGAAGTGTGAGGTTAAGAAGTTGCTTTTCCCTGTCTCTGCCACCCTGATTAAAAGAACAAAATACTTCTCTTTCATTTCTTTTTTCCACTGCCCCCATAGCCCCAAAAGGCAGTTCGCAGCTGTGGCCAAGGGATGCTGCAAAGCTACAGAAGGTACCGTGGCTTGGGCATCCTGGTCCACTGGAGTGATGCCTGGACAGATTTTTAATATGCTTTTCCCTCAAGGGTCATAAAAGTGGGATGCTCTCCTTCTTACCTCCCTCTTCTTTAAGAATACTTGAGAGGAGCTGAAAACTGGAGAAAGGGGGCCAGATTCTGCTCTTAAGAGCCACTGGCATTTGGCTCAGGTGTCATCTTAGATGGACTGGTAGCTGCTGCCCAGATTGGGTTTGTTTATGCAACGGAATAGGAGCATCGCGTGGAAAAAGCAAAAGTGTGAGGATTAATTAGCAAGTATGTGAGGCCAGGAGGCAGCGGGCAGGCAGCACATCACTGCTGGTACCACTCAGGGAGTGACGGCTGCAAGGGAGAGCCCAGAAACTCTGCCTGGAACTCCTGCTCTGTGCGTTGCAGTTGATCTGCCCTGACTCAAATACAATGTGATAACCCCCCTGCAAGGTTTTCAGGAGGACAACGCAGCCTCCAAGTGAGGGGACAGTATGAGGAGGGTCTGTGCAACGGGGTTAGACCAAAGGGTCCCATGTGGTTGGTTTATCCACTGCTCTGGTTAGTTGTCACGCTGCTGGCTTGGCCAGAGGGCTGGAAATGAGCTGGAGCCTCTCTGGAGAAACAGCAGTGCTGAGGCTGGATTCCCATAGCTTGGAAGGGTTTGTGGACTGCACAAGTCAGCAGTCCAGCTGTGGATAACAAAGGAAGGACGTCAAGACTCTTAACCGCTGTTTATCTGTTATTCTGACACAAAGGGCAGTGCTGGCAGTAGGTAAAGTGATACAGGCAGGCAGAGGATGCCTAACCCTCAAGAGCTTTTCCTCCCAGACATCCTCTCCAGCACTAATCTGTGTGTAAATCCAACCAGCCGAGGCTCAGAAGCTGCAGGAGATTACACCACCACAAAGTTGAATGTCGGGTGGTATTGACTGACAGTATTTCAATCTCATTTTGTCCTGCCCTCACGGTGAGCCCAACTACAGTGAAAAAAATAAGACAGGAAGATCTGTAAGCAAAGGGAATGGGCTGGAAATTAATGCCTGCGCTTCTGGCATGCTGTGTCTGTGTTGTACATGCACAGCTCCAGCCCTGTTCAATGTCTTTATCAATGACCTGGATGAAGGCATCAAGTGTGCCCTTAGCAAGTTTGCAGATGACATTAAGCTGGGTGGAAGTGTTGATCTGCTGGAGGGTCGGGAGGCTCCAAAGGGATCTGGACAGGCTGGACCGCTGGGTAGAGTCCAATGGCATGAGGTTTAACAAGGCCAAATGCCGGGTCCTGCACTTGGGGCACAACAACCCTGTGCAGTGCTACAGACTGGGAGAAGTCTGGCTGGAAAGCTGCCTGGAGGAGAGGGACCTGGGGGTGTTGGTTGACAGCGACTGAACATGAGCCAGCAGTGGCCCAGGTGGCCAAGAAGGCCAATGGCATCTTGGCTTGTATCAGAAACGGCGTGACCAGCAGGTCCAGGGAGGTTCTTCTCCCTCTGTACTCGGCACTGGTGAGACCGCTCCTCGAATCCTGGGGTCAGTTCTGGGCCCCTCACCACAAGAAGGACGTTGAGGCTCTGGAGCGAGTCCAGAGAAGAGCAACAAAGCTGGTGAAAGGGCTGGAGAACAGGCCTTATGAGGAGCGGCTGAGAGAGCTGGGGGTGTTTAGCCTGGAGAAGAGGAGGCTGAGGGGAGACCTCATTGCTCTCTACAGCTCCCTGAGAGGAGGTTGTGGAGAGGAGGGAGCTGGGCTCTTCTTCCAAGTGACAGCAGACAGGACAAGAGGGGATGGCCTCAAGCTCTGCCAGGGGAGGTTCAGGCTGGACATTAGGAAAATATTTTTCACAGAAAGGGGCAGAGGCTGCCCAGGGAGGTGGTTGAGTCCCCTTCCCTGGAGGTGTTTAAGGCACGGGTGGACGAGGTGCTGAGGGGCATGGTTTAGTGTTTGATAGGAATGGTTGGACTCGATGCGGTGGGTCTCTTCCAACCTGGTGATTCTATGATTCTACCCTGTCTCAGCTGTAAGAGTGAAAGAAAGAAAGAGCAGGTGAAGGGGAGCAAAACCCTGCTTCTGGGCATGGAACAGCTTCTGTACAAAGACAGGTTAAATGAACTCGACTTGGGAGAGGGCAGAGTCTGATAGGATGTGGTAGAGATTGCAGATAGCGTGGAAAGTGTGAAAAGAATCAGTTTTTCCATGGTGCGGAAGTTGGAAAGCCCCAAATGAATCATCCTAGTTTAAAAAAGCAGGCTTGAGGTAAAGGAAAGGATGTGCATTGTCCTGGAAGAACATCATTAAGTGGTAGGGGGGCATTCATCCTGCAGCAGAATTTGGGCTGCTGGCCAATTGTGCAGAGGCACTCTGTGATCATACAAAGGCAAAAGTACAAAACAATTTTTGTGCGGGAGCCACAGGAGATCTTCCTGGCAGGTTCTGGTCCCACAAAGGTGACATAAAGCACGTTACCTGACAAAGAGTTCAAGAACAGCCTTACTTTCATGGGCATGGGGAGTGGTGCTCCTCCCTACGTTGCATGGGTCCACCAAAACTGAGAGCGCTGCGCTTTGATTTCATTGACGTCGGTTTAGATCCAACAACAGGTATTTCAAGGCACTGAAGAAGGTGCTTTGTCTTTCTTTGAAGGTCACACTTACAAATGACATAAAAATAGTCCTCTGATGGAACCAAGGGTTATTTCTATTAGCTTTCTTCAAAACCAGAATAAAAAAACAATTTTTTTTCCTTTATTTTGTACTTGTTACTCTGATACACAGAAAAAGAAACAAAGGGGTTCATAAAAAATAACTATGAGCAGAAAACTTTATTTTTAGATCAGTAGGAAAACCACAAGATCAGAGAAAGCACCATAAAGGATGCTCTCTCTGTGGAGATTTGAAGATTAGTGGGGAGCTTTCTGCTTATTTTAAGCTTTTTCTGTAGTGGGAGCTGAAAATAAAAGAGGAATTTAATCAGGATTTGAAAATGAGAGGAGGTTCTGATGGATGTAAACCTTATGTGTGGAATTTGCAGCTAGCAATGAAGCAGGGGTTTGAATCTCAATATAAAATATTCACTTCATTGTATTAAATGAAGAATCACTCTTTATTTGAGGAAGGTTTTCAGCAGTAAGATACTATAAACCTTGGGTACCTCTATGATGTGATTCTAGAAGAACCCTAGATCTCACAGAGTCGCTGTTTTGGGTCAAGCCTGAGTTTTTAAAACCCTCTCCACATGAAAGTTCTTCCTGCCTGGCAGTAGCAGATGTTCATGGGAATCTTGTCAGAAATGGGATCATAAAAGTATTGGTTAGCATGAAGACAAGTTTGTGTGAACACATCTTCAGTTCTTCTGACACTTCCCCTGAGATGCAGTGAATAGAAAGGATGGTGGAGTGCTGAAGGCAAGATATCTTTTAGGTACTCACTGTTCAAAAATATGGATAATCAACTTGTGGAAGGGAGTGTCTTCTCTGGATATTTCAGGATGGTCACCACAACAGAAGTTTTGTGAAGAAAACTGAAGAATCACAAGATGGCTTTGGTTGGAAGGGACATTTACAGCTCATCTAGCCCAACCCCCTGCAGTCAGCAGGGACATCTTCATCTAGATCAGGTTGCTCAGAGCCTCGTCCAACTTGACCTTCAATGTTTCCAGGGATGGGGCATCCACCACCTCTCTGGGCAACCTGTGCCTGTGTTTCACCACCCTCAGCATGGAATTTTTTTTCCTAACATCTAGTCTAAACTTCTTCTCTTTTAGTTTAAAATCATTACCCCTTGTCCTGTTGCTACAGGCCTTGCTAAAATGTTTTTCCCCCAATTCATTCTCTTTGCTTTTAATTGTGAAGCAGAACAATCATATTGGCAAGTACGCTTCCACTTATCTTGATGTTTTGTGAATAATTTTTCTTCTTGGAATGGTTCATACTTGATTTTAAAAGAACGTTTTAAAGCCGTGTAAAGCAAATAATTGATTTACCTATAAGAAGGAAAGCTATGATGGACTTATAGACTACATACATGGACTTATAGACTACATACATCCAGTGGGAGCCAAATGTCCAGCTTTATTAAAGCTCTGATCTCTGGCTAAATACCTTTGAAAGCCTTTCCTGAGATTTATAATAACAATGAGTGCAGCGTGCACACAGAGCAAGTGGACAGTGAAGGTTCAAGTGCCTCTTCTGTCCCATTGAAAAAAAAGGATTTTTAATCACTGTGCTGTATTTCAAAGACTCTTGATGCCAGCATAGTTATTTTCTCTATTTTTCTCTTGCCCAATTACTATTTCATTGTTTAGCCAAAGCAAGTGGCCTTTCTGAAGAGTCTGAGAAGTAGAAATTGAGACTCATGCGTATACCTTTCCATAGGAATATTTTCACTTTCTTCTCTTCAGCCTAAATGTAACCATCAAGCAACAAGGACTCATGTCCAAGGAATCAGACTGTGTCCTTGAAGGAGCAAACTTTTTGTTTAGATGTGACTCTCAGTTTCTATATCTCTAAATGTCGTCTTCGCCAAATTCAGTCTCAATGACCAGTATCTTAAAGTCTGATATCAGACTTAGATAAAATTACTTCCTAGGACAATATCTTCATTACCACAGTAAAAGTAAAGTTTTGTAGCGAGAGATTAATTCATTTCAATAGAGAATTACTGCTTATAGGAAGAAGAAAATCAGAAGAAAATAAAGAACAACAGAGTGGAAAAAGATGAAAATTATACTCTAGCTGAAAGTAGTTAGCGGCTCTACCACACTTGCAGTAAGGTAGATCTGGGCATAATGGAAAGAATAAAAGTTTTGGGTTTGAAACCTTATTGATGTTTATGCAAAGAAAGTGGAATAAAGGATAAAGCCATCATGAATGATGCAGAGATAATACTGCCAGCTTTATAAAAGATAGGGTTTGAAGTTTCTATTCTTGTTTCATTCTCATTCAATGCAGAGCCTTCCAGAAGATGATACACGCACTGGATATTTGTTATATGGAGTTTTGCATAGAAATTGTTTAGCATTAATGCTTTAATGCATCACAGTCATGTTTGAGCAGACAGTAAGCCATGAAGAATTTTGAAAAGAGAGTGAGAAAATTATAATGTTGACTTCTGTGATGTACTGAACTGGACTTCAGGATGAAAAGAGGAAAACATGGTTGTTTATCCGATGATTGTGCCCAGCTCTCCCTCTTCATGGTCTACCAGTGTGGCACTGGTGCATGTGTGGGACCTGTGTGTTCACCACCCGCTTCTTTCTACCAGTGTACCTCTCCTGTAGCGCTACATCAGCACAGAAATCTTGGTGTACAGAAGATAGGGTTACAAGCATAATATTGGATATCTTTTGATTAAACTCTGCTGAGCAGAAATAGAAGTACACCAGGATGGCTTTACATCTGTTTTGAGCAACCCTTGTGTGTAGCTTAAAAGATGGGACACTTTCAAGGCCGTGCTATCTCTTCCAAGGTCACCATGACTCTCGAAGAGAGGCAAAGCAAAAATACCTTCGGTACATTAATAGTCTGGCTGCCCTCCAACACTTCAATTCTTGTTGTTGGCTGCCATTGCCTCCATCTCATGATGGAACCACCTTTATTCCAAAGGTTTCTCACATTTTCACTGTCAGTTTGACTCATTAATATCACTAGATTGGGCAATAACCCATTTGCTATGCCATTGGGTAACTACACAGTTTCTTATCACTCGTTACTCTTTCATCTGTACAAAGGGATTGGGTCCACACAAACAACCTCCCAGGGATGCTGCTAGGATTAGTACCAGAAAGGGCTGTATGGCTCTAAGGAAAGTATAGCAGTTCTGGGCCCCTCACCTCCTGAAAGGAGATTGTGGAGAGGAGGGAGCTGGGCTCTTCTCCCAAGTGACAGGGGACAGGACAAGAGGGAATGGCCTCAAGCTCCACCACGGGAGGTTGGGGCTGGACATTAGGAAAAAATTTTTCACAGAAGTGGTCATTGGGCACTGGATCAGGCTGCGCAGGGAGGTGATTGATTCACCTTCCCTGGAGGGGTTTAAGGGATGGGTGGAAGAGGTGCTGAGGGGCATGGTTTAGTGTTTGATAGGAATGGTTGGACTCGATGATGCAGTGGGTCTCTTCCAACCTGGTTGTTCTATGATTCTATGATTTTATAGTAAAAGTCATGTTGAGTATCATAAGCCTCCCTCACTCTGGGTGTCATAGTCACAGCCTGGTGCTCCCAGAGCTTTTGCTTCAACTCCTGAAGGAAGAGAAGCAAAAAATCAGCCTGCAGTACTATTTACAGAAAAGCTGTATCTCACTGAGGAGCAATGACAAGAAAAATGTTTTCACCTGAATGGCTGAATAGAAAGAGACATCATCAGGTAACAGATTTGTTTCTGTATAGGCAGGCATATAGGGACTTATATTAAGCACTGTTAAAGTCCTCCTGGAAATATATTGTCAGCCTGCCGTGTTTATTACTGCTAACATCAGTGACAGGGATGCTTTCAGGGATGCATTATCTCTGCTATTTAAAACAGGGATACACCATTCTTTGGAAATACAGTGGGCAAGCAGTGGGGCTGAAGTATCTTATAGAAAAGAGAGTTTAGTGGGCAGCTGACAAATCATTTGGGTTTGGCACGGGAAACGTTTTCACAGAGGGTCCATTGAGATAAGAGAAGCCATAAACTCTTGTAGCCAAGCATTGCCTTTTCAGAAGGTTTTGCTTTGTTGTTCTCCAGCTCCACTTTTATTTTTCCCTTCTCCCAGTGCTCATCTGTCACAATGTTCCATTTATTTTCTCATTCTCTGTGCAGACACAAGCTGGGATAATGCTTTTATTACATTATAGTCTCATTTTTGAAAAGCTGCTGTCAACCTGGCTTTTGTAGAATAGCTCATATGTTCTGCTTAAGTATTGCAAACCTGTTTATATCAGCAAGTAGTTTTTTTTCAGCTTGGGTAGGTGTTGAGAGACATTTCAATGGGAAAAAATGCTTCAGACAAATAAAAAACGACAGTCGATGTATTATGAAGACCTTTTTATTAGGATTTCAGTCTTGAGGGCTTCTAAAAAGAAAAAGAAAAAAAAGAAGGGGGTGTTAATCATCTTCAAACCTATCAGTTTATTATCTTTCCTTATCTCCATGTAAAATTTCTTTGCTTGTTAAAGGATGATAATTGGCTGAGAAGAAAGTAGCGAAGAATCTAGGGGAGGACGGGGCTTTCTACTGTTTTCATATACAAACCTAGTGCTCCTCCAAGGACAAGTTCAGTAGCTGGAGTGTGGCACCTCCGATAGATTTGCTTTAATAAAGGGGGCATATTTGGCAAAGCAGTCTTGCTGGAAGAGAGAAATGCAGGCTCTTAAGTGTATGAAATCACTTAAGAATAGAAAGTTCTCATACAGAGAAAAATCTCTTCACTAATCACAAATAGATTTCTTTCTCCCTCTGCTGTTAATAGGGTCCATGTGTATGCCAGAAGCAAAGGAGGCATCAATAAAATTAAGGATACCACAGTGAAGACTCCATTCCTTCAAACAGATTCAAGGTACTGCAATCTAGACGGTATCAAAAGCTGAACTGAAATACCTTCATTTAATGTGCATCTAATTATTAACGTTAGCCCCTTTAGGATAACTTCCTTAATATTGCCAGAAACATGGGGTAAAATCCAAATGAAGTGATATCTCCTCCCATGAGATGTTTTTAAGTTTTCTCTAAACATGGCATTTCTGCTCTTGGAGTTTTTGCTGTAATGCCCACAAAGCCAGAGTAAGTCTCTAATGCCTTTGGGCAGCGTGTCAGCTCCTTCCAGAGTTGGGTCCACTATTGACAGAGGAGGCTGCGGTCCTCGCCGTGGGGTGGGGAGACATCAAGACACATCAGAAAGTTAAACAATGGCAGTTGGCTGCCAAATTGAATACAGGGTGGCAACGAGCAGGTTTTTCATCAGCAGCCGAGTGTTAATGTTGTTCTTCCACCCCAGTCACTGTAATTATTATGTCCAATTACTGAGTCTGACAGATGTTTCAGGCAGACTTGGTTTGCAGTGTATAAATAAAGTATATATAGTGAATAAATAAATAACAGAAAACAGGTTAATATGTTTTAAGCACTGATCTCTATTAAAGGTTGAAGCAAATCATAGAGGGAAGAATAGGATTCCCATTCCTCGATGTCTTTAGTTCAAACTTTAATGCCTTTAAGGATAATAGTTTAGTTTTGGGTAGCCATGTGAGGAGGAGAGAGTTGGACTCAATTATTCTTATAGGTCCCTTCTTACTTGAGATATTCTATGAATCTATGATTCTGTGAAAATAAGCTTTAGCCATATATGCAAACGACTGGGTCTCATGGAACAATAAATGGGTGACACAAAGTGGTGGTGATGGAAGCAAAAGGCAGGAGGACTGACTGTTGTCCCCATCATAATCTGATAACCTTCTGTAAATGTGTTGAAGGAGAGATGGAGGTAGCTGACTCTGTCTGGGATGGCATCTGACTGCAGTTTACACAGGGAAGATGAATTTGACACATGAGTTTCAAAACCCTGTTTCTGATTTTGAGCTCAGTCTTTCTAAATAACTTATTCTTTTCCATTTTATTTTGATCACTTAGTGGTGTTAGAACAATAGGAGAACCAATCAAACAGCCCATTCTGTTCATCAAGTCTCTTTCTTGCACCTGGGCAAGAAAAAATAGTGTTTTTCTGCAAGCAGTATGAGCAAGTGAGAACGTGGTTCTGTTGTGTAGTGGCTGATGTGATCTGAGATGGTGACAGGGCACTGCCTGATCCCTCATGGCATCAAGCCCTCTCTGCTTTGTATTCAGTGTTTTAAATTCCTAGGGTAACGTGCAAGTGTCCTGCATGTAGGAATTTTTATATGTGGAAAACCAGTTTTTCTACAGGGTGTCAAGAAGGGAGATAAAGCTCTTAACTGCCTTTTTCTGGGAGTAATAATGAGAAAGCCTAAAGGTTTCAGGAACTGGGGATTATGATTAGGAACACAAGAGGTCTGGTGCCTTCTTCTTTAGCTCAGTATTTTGGGAAAACAAAAAAAAACCTGGAAACTAGTTAAGCAGGAAAATCCTCTTAAAAACAGCAACAATAAAACTAATGATACAAATAGAACAAAGTAATTAGCTGGAAAATCCAAATGCATACAGATCAGCCCAGCTGAATGGAATATAACTTAGCATGCAGCAGGAATTAGATAAAGACATTCCTGAGGCCACGCACATTATTTTAGAGAGACAGGGAGGCAAAAGATTCACCACTAAGCTTAAAAGAAGACAAGGGAATAACATTTTTCAAAGCATCAGTGTGATGATTCCATGGTGTAACTTCATTTCTGCTTGTAGAAATGTAATAAACAAAAAGGAAAATACCCAAGAGCAAGCACTCAAATCCTGGTTTTCATGATGTGTAATACCTGGGTCCTCAAAGAGAAGCATTGATGGATGGAGACTGTTCAAAATGTGGAGTTTTTTTCAATTGTTTTCTTCCACTGAATTTAATAAAACATCATTGTTCATCACCAGTTCTTCTGCGCAGATGATAAGTTCTTGAAATTAACTGGTTGGTGTGACCATCCAACAACTAGCGTGTTCATATAGCCTCCAGCTCCAGTTTAAATGACAAAAAGATTACAAATGTGCAGTTTTTCTAAAGTGTCAGATCATTGTAAATATTTATTTTCAGTAATTCCCATTGTCACAAAGGATTTGAGCTTTGTCTAAAGCTACCTCGTGAAGCAACAACTAATCCCTGTCCAGGGCTGCCTAAGCTAGGACCTTCTTCCAATGATCTTGGAGGAAACCTGGGTGTGTAAAACATGGGAATAAGAATCATTTGTTGGTTTCTATCCAGTAATATTCAAGATGACTTCAAGTGGTTTGAATATGAAAACTTTTCCTAGTAACAATTAAGAATTACTCTAAGAGGGATATTTATCCTACCAGTATGACTGTGTGATGTTGTAGCTAGCACAGCTGTTTGACTGCTTTGTATGACAGGAGAGACAGGGGATTTGGGGGAAAGAGGTTTGTCAGGTCTCAGATAAAAGTAGATAATATCTGGAATATGGCGAAGCTGGCTTGGATGTAAATGTAGCTTAAGAATGAATGAAAAAGATAAATCCATTTTGATGGGATTTTCATAGGCAATTTGTAAAAGCATCTGAAATCAGCCCAATTTCTAATGCCAGACATCAAGGGAAGGTGAACAGCTTTCATCTGTAAGCCTAAATTCTAGACAATAGGTACTTTTCAACCTACACAGTTCGCATTAAAGAGGAAGTGAGCTTCTGACTAAACTGTGTCTTTGGTCAGAATGGGAAAGGTCAACTAATAAGAGAAAGGAATTGAAATAAAAGAAAAGAAAAAAAAAAGAAAATCCTTTGAAGTCACTGAACATGCTTTACTTTGTTTTCTTTTCCTTCATGCTGGTAGCATTCTCTGTAGAAATTCCCAAAGGGTGTGTGATTTGAAGACGCACATTCTGCCTTTTTGTTGCAAGCTAATACATGGGATACACCCAGACTGACCCAAGATGGGATAAAAGGAAATTTTCCATTCCATTACCCTTAATCCTGGCTCTTCAAGAGATAGTACTGTTGCTAATGCGCCAAACGTAGCACATAATGAACCTTATGAATCATAGTCATTGTTCCTCTGGGGTAAAAGCACGGTACAAAGGTTATTGTATATATTAACCACTTCAGTGATTCACGTCTTAATCATGAGGAAAAAGACTTGGATGGTCACTTGAACATTTGTCTGTTCATATATATTTGAAAGAACTTACTGATCCTTCAAGCATCAAAGATGCTACACATGGTAGATCCAGTTCTCTTCCTATCTCTCTCTTCCTAGTAAAACCAACAAGAATTTAGCATCAGTCTCAATAAAAGGAACATAGGAGGACTTTACCATGACAATCTCCAAATCTGATTCAATTGAAAAGGAAGAAATAGCTGCATACAAAAAAAAATGTTATAACTTGGAATAAAATTCTGCATTTATCATCATTTAGGTATTACTTGTTTTATATATCATAGTTTATTACAAGTTATCTGACCTTGATGCAATTAAAATTGGAACCTCAGAAACACATTTGAATTCAGATGACATTCTCTAAATGACGAGTTGGTCACATATGTTGAATATTCAAAAAAACTGTACTGTGGGATGCTATTCTTGTCCTTCTTTTTCATCTTTCCTAAAGTAGAAACCAACACTTATGAATGGTTTTAGTATTTTCTTTTCTTTCTTTTTAATATGTATTTACTTTTTTTTCCATGGGAAATAAGAATAGAAAACGTGTAAAAATCTCCTCCTGTTTCCCACAAAGGTTTGTTGGTGCAGATATATACTTTATGTATTGTGGGCAATACAGCAAGGGAAAGAGCTCAAAGCCAGAATTGATCAAACGTCTGCACCTCAGCTATAGAGATCCCAGGAAAAGTTCTTGCCTTTATTCCCAGTCTCCAGACAAATATTAATGAAAGAAAATTGATGGCCTTTTTGCAGAACACTCATTTGTCAGGTGAGAGCAAAGACAAGAACATGACACAGATAAAATCACAATTACCGAAGCTTGAATAATATAAAAATGGTTTAAATAATCACTGAATAGTTTGGGTTGGAAAGGACCTTAAAGATGATCCAGTTCCAACACCCCTGCAATGGGCAGGGACATGTCCCACTAGATGATGCTGATTTTCTAACATTATCTTATTATCTAACATAACCTTTTAGGGCTCCTGTAATTATCTTGTGGGTATTAATTTGGAGAGGATGTCAGAAAACTGATTGTCAGCATTACAGTTTCAGTAAGATATGGGACAGAAAATATGTTAGGATCACTGTTCAGTTATGCTTTTACAGAGATAAGAAAAACTAGGCATTCCAAAGTGGGGTTAATGGACTATCCGTGGTGGTAACGAACTATCTTTCGCATGGGGGTGAGCCTGCGTGTTTCAAAGATGAAGCGAGCAGCAGAGCACAGAGCAAGGGAAAGTGAAATAAAAAAATAGACAATGTGATTAACCTTTCACAAAACCCACAAAAATGCAAGTGTATGAAAGATATCTAAAATATGTAGGTGCTTTCTGAAGACTGTATTTCAGCCTCAGGGTCACGATGGCCTGAGATTTTCTGTACCTGTGAAATGGAATAAGAGAATAGGATTTTTTCATTTTAATTAATATGATCCCACCGAAAGATGTTGAATTTCTGACATGTGTGGTTAATACCAGAACATTATATCTGCTTATAAGAGGAGACATGATCAAAACATGCATCGTAATGAATTATTTAGGGATAGCAAAACACAAAACTACAACACAAGTCTAACCAGATTGTCAACGACATCAAATAGTGGCAAATTTCACAGTCTGGTATAGGAATTTTTTTAGATGATTTATGGTCTGTGGGTTTCGTGCTCCCAGCAGTACTATGTGGATGATATTGAACTTCATAGAGGAGCTGAGTGACTGCAAGGATAACAAGAATAGCAAGAGAAATTCTAATATATAAGAACAAAAAAGACAATTGCTCGGGATTCTGAATCTTGTCTCCCAGAAGTTTAATTTTTTTCTTTAAATAATAAGCCAGAAGAGATTTTTGTGTGGTGACAGTTCTGTCTACTCTGGGTTTGGGGTTCTTTCATTTTTTCCTTTTTAGTCTTTTTCTTTTTTTCCAGCTGCTTCCTACCAGGACACGCTAACCCAGAGTACGCAGTCTCATGCCATGGATGAACAGCTCTGGAACCTGCCTTAATGCATTTATCCCCACCATGGTGAAGTGTTTCTTTGCCTGTGGGTGGACTGCAAAGGGTGTTCAGACCCTCAGTGGGAATCAGACATATTTTCTTGCCCTTTGTCTCTCCTCCATACAGTTTCTAAGTCTCTAAAATGTATTTCTAAAATAATAATTGCCCTTGAGATCTAACGTTAGGTTGTGTATCCAGGAGTAGTGGTCAGCCTGTGGTACTTGCTATACTGTAAGAGCAGATGCTGCAGTACAATTTTATAGAACATTGACACCATAAATTGAAGAGGTGAATTCAAAACAATTTTTGTCAATTGTTTCAAATATAACTAAAGCACTTTGTCTGCTTTTATTTAGTGGGGCTTCACATTTTAGAAAGAATATAAAATTGGGTAAGCACCTTAGTGATCTGAGGATAAAGTAGAAATAGAAAATATTACTGTTGATAATTTCTGGGGACAGAATTTGCTTGGACTAACACAGACTTAAAAAGACATCAGATGGATTTACAATGTTGTACTTTGGCCTGTGTTGTCGGAAGGTCAACTTGTGATTGGTACTGCACCACTCATGAAATGGCATTAATACATAAACCAATTGTGTTAAATGCTCTTCTTACCCCAAACAAAGCCTGCTTGCAGTGCTTATGATCTCAACATGAGGACAAAGGAACAAGGGATGAATACACACTGTCTAGGGGTAAATGGATGAGGACAGGTAGTCAACAGAAAATGGTACATAGTTATTTAGGCCTGTGTTTCTGCACAGCAGCACTCCAGATCACATTAAGCCTTTTTCATGGGCACCACACCAGGAATGGTTTCCAAAGTAGGGACAGTGTAGTAATTTTTTAGATATCTGGGATATTCTGCAGAGTTATTCCAAAGGACATCAAGAGCCCAGAAGAAAGCTGTTGCTGAACCACACCAGGTCAAGACTGTCTCTCAAAGCTGAAATAAAAGGATGAGGAGCTTAGGCTAAGGAGATTAGGAAAAAATTTTTCACAGAAAGGGTCGTTGGGCACTGGAACAGGCTACCCAGGGAGGTGGTTGATTCACCTTCCCTGGAGGTGTTTAAGGCACGGGTGGATGAGGTGCTGAGGGACATGGGTTAGTGTTTGATTGGAATGGTTGGACTCGATGATGCGGTGGGTCTCTTCCAACCTGGTTATTCTATGATTCTATGATTCTGTGATTCTAAGTCTGGTTTTAGTTGAGTGGACAGGGAAGAAGTATTGCATCACGGCAATAGGTGCAAACAGGTCTAGCTAAGTTTTGAGCCTAAAGAAGTATCTTTCAGATACCACAGAAAAGTGGCAACTGAATTGGTCTTTATAAGTAAGGGGGTCTGGAGAGTGGAGACTGTCTTCTCTGTAGACATCTTACACTGGTAGAAACTATGAGGGTGTACACAGGAAATGTTTACCACATATGGATCTACTTTCTTATATTCATTCCATAAATATCAGCCCTGATCACTTTTTCAGATGGATTATGTGGTTAAATACAACTTTGTGGTAGGCCAGTACAGCAGCCTCATCTTCTTGTGTTGGTAACAACACATATGAACGTAAGGAAACAGCTTTTTATAGAATCATAGAATAACCAGGTTGGAAGAGACCCACCGGATCATCGAGTCCAACCATTCCTATCAAACACTAAACCGTGTCCCTTAGCACCTCGTCCACCTGTGCCTTAAACCCCTCCAGGGAAGGTGACTCAACCACCTCCCTGGGTAGCCTGTTCCGGTTTTGTAGTGCAGGCCATATATTTTTTGGCTTTCCATGGCATTTGAGAGAAGATAATGTGTTGATTTAATCTTGCTTTAACACAATTCACAGTAAAGAGTTGACTTAATTTATTACCTGGGCACATAGATATTATCTGGTTCATGAGTGAAGGAGAACCTGTAGGGGAGCCAGGAAGAGAACTCTTTAAGGTATTTCTGGCTGATTATTTAAATCTTAGCAAGATACCACATGGTGAATAGACCTTACTTCCATTCAGTGAAAGCGGATGATATTTTCTTATTGGTTTTGAATAACGTGATGGAAATGGCTTAATGTTTCTTATCTCATGGGTGTCATGCCTTTGAGGAGAAATGGCACTACAATCAAAAAAAGATCTTTTGTGTTCAAATGGTTGGAAAATCTGAGCCCAGAATTTTTGAGAGTTGGGGTGGAAAGGAGAGAACAAGGACTAAAAATATCATTTTCCTTCTGTGCATGTTTCTTACCTCAGCAAGTTCAAAATCTGCTATTCAATTCAGTTTAACTTAGCACATGAATCTACATATTCATCTCTGAAGTGGCCAAGATTTGGAAAGAAAACCACCAGATGTTAATGCTGTATTTCCAACTGATCATGCCTGCTGAAATTGAGGTCCAGAGGAGTTTTTATTTCTGATGTTAAAGGAACAAAAACAGTATTCATATTTCAAAATCAGTATTACATATAGTTGATATCCTCCCTCGCACAATGTCTTTCCCTTTTCCCTGGAGGTCTGATGAAGAACTTCTTCTCATTGCTACTGATGGCCTCAGGACTCAGAAATCTTAAGGCTACAATTTATTCAGGAAATCCCTTCACTGCAATATCTAAGTAGATCTTGGATGCTTAAATCCAAGATGATCTGATTATACGAGACAGCTTACTCCCATTTAGTAACTGGTGGGTATTCACTCTGTCTTGCTGGCACTGAGAAGTCCCTTCTATACGAGTGAAACATGTGGCATGTGCACGCTTTGCGTAGGACTTGATAAGGAATTTCCCTTCACTCATGGAAATCAAGAGCTTGGATTCATCTCGCCTCATGTAGAGCAAAAATTCAAGCACTTACTCTAGAAACCTTGTCTCTCTTATCTCTCTGGGTAGTTGTTGGAGAGATGGAGAAAGATAAACATGGGATAATATGTCATGCATCAAAATAGAAATGATTCAACCCTCCTCTGGCAGCCGTGCCGCTTTCAGAACCTTGGGTGCCTGCATCTGGAAGTGGGGGGGGCTAAATTTGAAATGCAAGCTGTGTTGAGCATTCAGAGAGATGCCCCTGTTATCTCTTTTACACATGTACATCCACAACTGCTTTCAGGCCTCGGACTTTTCATAGAATCCTAGAATAACCAGGTTGGAAGAGACCCACCGGATCATCGAGTCCAACCGTTCCTATTTACACAGAGCAATGAAATACATTGACACGGGACTTTGTAAGCTCAGCTCAATCATTTATTTCACGTGGCTGTCCCCCAAAGAGAGAAAATACATGCACATTTATTTTCTTTATTTGACAAATCTTTTATTAGAAAATCATTCTTTTCTTTATTACAAAATTTCACAGGCTGATAAATCTTGGTGGGTTACAGAGAGAATATTTTTTCTATGAAGCTAATATAAAAGTTAAAATAAGTAACAGCATTAATCAGATTATCTCTCCCCCTTACTATGTTACCCATTACAAAAGAAGCCTATAGTCATCAACTTTTATTTAAAAATCATAGATGTATATTGCAACCTTTTATGACTTCAAAGGATGATATTAATATTTGATGAATTATTAATCATTTTCTGTGACTGACTGGCAGGAGTGGAAATGCAGCAGGCTTGGATATAAACCCATACATGGAATTTTAATGTTCTGAACTCAGCAAAACAACCATCTGCAGGGGAGCATGTAGTCAAATATAATAATTATAACGCTGCCTTTAAAAAATTAAAATCCAAGGGTTAATTAGCATTTAAACATTAAATTTGCTTACACAGTAGAGCTTGCAATTTTACATATAAGGTTTGCACCAGAGTGCTGCTGACGCTGGGCTGGTGAGTTGTGGTATGAGGTGTGAGTATGCCTAGGAACCAGGACTCTCCAGCTGGACACCGTAGGGCTTCCATTCACACTTAACTGGCATGAAAAGACTTTGACTAAAGGTGCAAGACTGTAACCTGGATGTTTTTATAGACCTGCATTAAATGACATGATCACTACTTAACTCACCCATGCATCGACATGCGAGGGTACTTGAAAAATAGCCCCCCGAGTTTGTTTATTGTACATTTACAAAGCTGCTGCTTCCCTGGAAAGTAGTGTCCAAGCGATGAAATGTAATCTCATGTGAAAAATGAATATACAATATCTACATTGACTTACACTTCTCATTAAAATTATGAACAGTTTATCATTCGTATCTAATTAATAGAATGGAGTCTGAAGTCTGGGATTTTGTATCTGTTTTGCATAGTCCATTTAATACCTGGTATTTTCTTGCTTGCATGATTAGAGTCCAAGAGAAACAGTTAGATAAACACACAGTTATTTACATAATGTCACTGATTATTTAAAGCATTTTGATGCTTAAATGATGAAAAGAGGACTGGGTAAATTACTTGGCAAACTGCACATAATTTATTAGTACACTGAGTAAGTACATTGCACTGTCTAAAAGAGTTAAATTACCAGCTTTTAGACACTTCCTAGATCATTTTCTGTGATTTTGCCCTCCAAGCTACAAATAAATACCCAATTTTAATTCTAGATTTTGGTGAAAGCTCTACAGAAAATAACTAATTGTTGTTACCCCAAGGTCAGGAACGGCAATGAATATAACAGTAATGCAGGTCTTATTGTTAGACCCTTCACTGCTGATTCCTCTGTAGACATCCATACCCCTTCTGAGGTGCATCTGTCAACATGTTCTCAGATTTCCCTCTCAGAAGGATCATTCCAAAGCCTACTGATTGTCCTAAAAATATTCTTCTTGTTGCTAGGCTTCAGTCAGGTCTTCCATGTGCCTCCTCCTGATCTTTGTGATTTTCCTCTGCTCCCTGGGAATAAGTTTTGCAAGGTATTTGGCTGTACCCATTATTGTGTCTGTTGGCTGCTGTCCTCAGAGCAGATGTACTCCAAAGAAATCCCTTCAGAATCACAGAGGACTTATTGACCTCACCTCATCTCTGCAACGTCAATATCTATGCCCAGGCTGGACCTCCCAAGCTTCCTTTCTCATCAACACAAAGAAGTAGGTATTTTTAGGGCAGAATTTGTTTGTCTTCTATTTTTTCTCCAACTTCGTTATGATACAATGGATTGTGCCCAGGAAATGCCTACTTCTGTATCTTGGCCAAATGTGAGCTCCACAAATATCCTTATGTTGGTCAGAAGAATCCCAGGTTCTCATGTTGGAGACTTGGTTCATATTTATATTCCTAGGTTGGAGGTTTTAAATGCAGTTGCCAGTTGTCAACTCAGATCAAGGTCAGACAAAGTAACTGCAGAAGCCAGTGAAGCTGTTTAGCTCAAACATAATGAAAACCCTGATTTTAACTCATTCCTTTTGTGAAACTACGACCTTGAAATTGCACATAGGTTCCTAACCACATGATTTGCTGGAGAATGAATCTGTCTTAGCTAAGGAAACATAGCTAGATAGAAGACACCATCAAGAAAACAAAATGAGATCATTATTTTTTTTGCTAACTAATCATCATCAAAAGAATCAATTTTGTGGTGTGCAGGTAGTCTGGCTAAACATAAGGATGCATTTCAAACTCTTCCATATGTTTCAAAATGCTGAATGTTTCATAACTACAAATATTTGGTACTTAAAAAAACACAGATAGGTCTTACATAGTGGAACATTTTATATTAATGAGACTGAATGTGCTGGGGTTCCATTTCAAACATGAAATTGAAGAGTTTTGAGTTGAGATAGTAACTTCATGACATAAATCTAATACTGTCTCCCTCCCTAATTTCTGTCCTGATACTAAAAAGGAACACAGGAGATAGAATAGATTGAAATCGTGACATTATGTCTTTGTCCTGAAAATACCATTAATAACTGAATGGATATTGGGAAAGATTTGGACTCAAAATATATGATTGATGGAAGTGACGTTACCCTGGGCATTATGCTAGCATTTCCCCTCTTATTACTGTTCAATCTCTGTGTATCGGGCTGCACTCACTTATATTTCAGCTAAGTAATACCGATAATTTAGGAAAGAGCCCACTCTTGTCCTCCCTGTAGCTGATGCAAAAACCTGCTGAAGTGAAAAGAAGTACTTCCAAAAATTTCAGGAGGCTGCGGAGCAGTCCTCAATGCAAGCGAGTGAAATACAAATTATGACAATGAACAAAAGTGAGAGCCTGTATCCAACTGACTCCAGTCTTAAAAGCTATCAAGTAACTTATCCCCTCAGAAGAAGAAGACTCAAAACATTTGATGCTCTTTAGTGATGGTCATGGTTTGAAAACATGTACAGAGCCACAGAAATGGCTGTTCAGGCATCACTAGACACTTTTCCCCCTATGAGAACAATATAAAAGGGATTTTACTAAAACATTGGACATTTTAATGCTCAGCGGTAAGTAATATTGGGAAATACAGGAGTCCTGAAACAGAAAACGAGGAGCTTCTCCTTTATGGTGTGCATTGCATTGTGTTTGAATGATGCATGAGATGCCACTCTTTGCAACCCATGTGCTGAGAATGTGGAACCATTTGCCGATTCATACTATAAATCTTCATCCTCAAGGAGCATGAACTAAACTCTGGGTCATGAGCTAGCAGAACCCATCATTTGGTTACAAACAGCTGTTTAAATATATATACAGACATATAAAATAAATGAATAATTTATTTACACTTGGCAATAAAACATGAGGTTGCTCATCCATTATTTATCCCTGCAGTGGAAATCAAGGATACAAATGCAAAATTTCACTGAAACCTTTCTTTCTTGTGCTGTACAACACTAAGTTCTGAAATAAAATCCCTAATGTCCTTCCTTTCTTAAATGTTGACCCAAAGCAACGAGTAAAACTGCTGCACAGATGGGAAAACACATGGTACTCCTTTCCCAGGCTTTCAAACAGAGAAGAAATGGTATCTTTCTTCTTGATTTTTGCTATCATCTTTATTTTCAGTTTTTTGTTTTGTTTTGTTTTGTTTTTTTTCTGTGGAATGTAGTCTAATTCTTTTGTCACAAGAAAAAGACGTAAGAAAAATTATCAAAATAAGAGGAAGATGTGAGGGCTGAATCTCTGGTCAGTTTTTTCATCTTTTCTTTCTTTCCAAAATAAATCCATTGCAAATCTTTTAACTTAGCTTTTACCTACATTGGAGAGGTAATTACATAATTGATGCAGTGTGGGAGGCTCCATGGGCAACTATCACAAGCACTGGCTCATTATTTCTTCTGCCTTGCTCTGTAT
The DNA here is from genome assembly GCF_032191515.1 of Phaenicophaeus curvirostris. Taxonomy (NCBI): domain Eukaryota; kingdom Metazoa; phylum Chordata; class Aves; order Cuculiformes; family Cuculidae; genus Phaenicophaeus; species Phaenicophaeus curvirostris. The sequence goes on along the minus strand of NC_091393.1, from coordinate 124,441,236 downwards.
ATATTTACCCATCTGCCCTCCCCAGAGCTGTAGCTGCCTTAGTCAGAACATTGGGGTTTTACAGCTAATGGTACAGCATAAATCACTTTTTAGTCCTTGGAAAATACTGTGTTATCAGCACTTGCTTTTCTTAGAAATTGGGATGCAATGTTGGATTTTACTATTACCGTTGCTATTTACATTTTAGTCATTATTGATTTTGTTCTTAAATCCTGAAAGAGATGGATTTATAAATATTTTATTTTGGTGTGTTGGAAATAGAATGGAATATTTTAGTATTTCTGCCTCGCAATATTTTGCGTCAGTTTGTTTAACTTTTGGTTCTTGTTCTTGGGCCATTAAGTTATATTTCCCTCTCACGGTATACTGCCTCATCCTAGGTGTTATAGTTTGGGTGTCCTGACAGGCTTGGAGCTGGGCTGCCCCTCCTATAACACAAACACAAGTCCCCTGGGATCTGATGCACCTGTGCCCCCTTTTTGAAGGGAGACTTATAGACACACCAACTTGGCACCACATGAGATGTTCCACTTGGCTGTAGAGCCTGACCAATGGTGGAGAAATAGAGCTTTGTACAATATCTCTGACAAGGGGCTGAACATCATCAACAAACAGGGTTTAATGCTGAGCTGATGCTGAGGAGGCAGGTCACTGCGTGTGATTTGTGGAATCTTACAAGCTCTGCGCGATGGAGCAGGAACTCCACTGGTGCCTTGAGAACCTGAGAGCATCTCTGCCAAGGAACCTTCCTACCTGTGGCCACAGTATTTAATATTTGACCTTTGTTCACCTGGAGAAAACTTCATACGTTATTCTGCTGAGTGAAAAGTGAGGTAAGACATATCTATATGCACCCCACTATAGAGAATTAAAACCAGCTCTCAGCACCTCTTTACACAAAGGATTTGCCTTGTGTGTAAATACACATGTAGAACTTCACACACCCTTCTCATGACATTTGCAATACTAGAACATAGAATCATAGAATCACAGAGTCATAGAATCACCAGGTTGGAAGAGACCCACCGGATCATCGAGTCCAACCATTCCTATCAAACACTAAACCATGCCCCTCAGTACCTCGTCCACCCGTGCCTTAAACACCTCCAAGGAAGGTGAATCAACCACCTCCCTGGGCAGCCTCTGCCAGTGCCCAATGACCCTTTCTGTGAAGAATTTTTTCCTAATGTCCAGGCTGAACCTCCCCTGGTGGAGCTTGAGGCCATTCCCTCTTGTCCTGTCCCCTGTCCCTTGGGAGAAGAGCCCAGCTCCCTCCTCTCCACAACCTCCTTTCAGGTAGTTGGAGAGAGCAATGAGGTCTCCCCTCAGCCTCCTCTTCTCCAGGCTAAACACCCCCAGCTCTCTCAGCCGTTCCTCATAAGGCCTGTTCTCCAGCCCCCTCACCAGCTTTGTTGCTCTTCTCTGGACTCGCTCCAGAGCCTCAACATCCTTCTTGTGGTGAGGGGCCCAGAACTGAACCCAGGATTCGAGGAGCGGTCTCACCAGTGCTGAGTACAAAGGAAGAACAACCTCCCTGGACCTGCTGGTAACATAAATTATTGTATCCTTCTATGCAGAGAGAAGTTTTCAAAGGCTATCAAAGCAAAGCTGCTTTGTCCAGAAGAGCCTTGTTTCAGAATCAAGGAGAGTGTTTATACCCTACTTACAGACATTGAAAACATTCACACGTATCTAACATCATGGGCAATGTGCAAAAGCAGAGAGATTTGCACATTGAGCCACACCTGGATATCTTTCAGAGAGGTATAATCTCTCTCATGACAAAATAATTCAGTGTACTCACTCACCACAACTCCTTACAACTCCTCCAAGAAGCTGCTCAGGCAGATTAACAGTCTAACCATGTCCTCTGATTCTATTGCTACCTACCCCTCCTACTCTGTTGCTATCTACTGTATCTTCCTTTACCTTCTCAATACACTCTTCACTGCGTTATCTGGCATTTCACGCTTTATCTCAGCTTTATCACATCAAAGCATTATGTTTCCAGGACTGTCAGTCCAACAGTTTACACAGCTACTAAAATTACATAAAAAGAAGAAAACCTGATGTGCTCTTATCCAAAGCTTCAGACCTGGCTTTTCACACACTAGAAATTTTGAATTCTTTTGTTTCTGTTGTTCTTAGAGAAATTAATGGTATCTGGACATCATAAACCAAGAGCAATATGTCACATTGTAAGTTTTCTCTCTGCCATTTCTGACAATCCAGTGGATGTATTTATTGAATCATCAGGTTTCCCAGATCCCTGCGGTCTGTGCAGTCCCCTTATTTTTCAAAGGTTTAACTTTATGATGCGAACTATGCCAAAGATACCTGTAAATATATAGTCTTGATACTGTCTGGCGATGTAGAACTAGTTTTTCTCCTCTGTCTGCTTTATTTAATTAAAAAGTAGGCTCCTATTCTTCTTTGCTCCACTTAAACTTTATTGAATTCCAGAACGCAGTGAAAAATGTATTTTTTCTTGGCTTACTCAGGTAAAACTTACGCAGTGACTTGACATTCTTTGTTGTGCTCTTACTTGTGTGGTTTTCAGCTTCTGATATCAAGCATTCAGGTCCAGTTGCTCCCAAAGTTCAAAACAGAAGACAGAAGCACAAAGCATGAGGGCACAGTTTTATACCTAATCCCAAATTCCACATCGAGTGGAACCAAAAGCCTAGGTTCAGATTGTCTCCACTTGGGAATGACCTAAATGGTGTGAATATGGTTTATTTCTCTGATAAGAAACTGTCATTTTCAGGTATAACGTAAAGATTATGGCTGCATGCCGAGTGCTCTTAAGTTATCAGTGAGATCTCTGAAACAATTCCTGCTGACCTGAGAAGGATGAGGACAGTGCAGAGAACCTGAAGAACCGAGTAGAGGAGGGCAATGTGCTACCTGAATATTAAAAACCCCTCATTTGTAGGGCTTCTCTGCTTCAGCTCACGCATGAGGAGATTTTGTGAAGAGGATTTAATTCCTTCCTAACTGTGTCTGCTCCTTGCCTCTGCTCCATTTACATCCAATTTCCACAGATGGGTTCTGTCCATTTCTCAAAGAATTTTCATTTTGAGCACTTAAACTGTGATTACATTTTTGCTTGGACTTATCTTCCAGAGTACAGAACTGCTGGTTTTGAGTAGCTGATCATGCAAGTAGGTCAGCTTGGGTAGAGCTCTACATAATGTGATTGATTTCAGCGAGTTTTTGCTAGAATCTAGGATTGAGCCTCTCTTTCCCATTAAATGAAGGAAGAGGTTTGAAACATCAAAGGAATTCTGGCAAGATTTTTTTAAAAAAGCTTCAAGTTGGCTTTACCTGCATTGGTACTGGAACCTATACCTGAAATTATTTAAAATGAATGAATTTTTAAAATATTAATACATTTGTAACTAATTTTGATTTCTATTCTCTTCTGCAACACGCTTTTCAAAAGCAATAAAACTTATTCGGGCTATTTCAGTTTAATTTCTAGGCAATTTCACATTTTTTCGGGTTCTCCCAATAACACTGGTATGATATTCAAGCACATAGAAGGACTTTCATGTCCCTGATTAGATATCCCTTACTGAGTAAAAAAAGTGATGAAAGTACAAGCTCTGAAAAATGGACCTCTTGAAGTTCTCGGTCTGGGGACCTCCACTAATGAGGCAACCTCAAAGGTTCTGTGCAGCCAGTCTTCTCAAAGGCTTTACAATGATGAAAGTATGTGTCTGTCACATTTTGAAGAGCTCATAAGAAGTGAGGCTCAGTTGGAGCTAAGCACCACCTTTAGGTATCTCTTAAAATATCTGCCTTATTTCCTAACTTTTGTAGACTCTGGACACCTTGGGTCATTAGTGCTTTATGGAGGTTGTTTATGCATCTTCCAGTATTTCAAGGCAGTTTCTATTACAACGGAACTTCTATTTTGGTTCAGCCACATCTATTTTTAGCAAGGCAACACGTGAATCACATTTCCAGGAACCAAATCTCAAGGGGCTGCTTGTTAGATGCTATGAGCAGGAGATCCCTTATATTTCCATGATCCCTCTGGGGACTACTCAGAGGATTTAAAAATAGAAACTTGATGAATTGAGAACATAAATGCAAAGTTATGCTGAGGACATGAGCTATTTATAAGAGGATGGCCAAGATGACATGGAAAAAGTATGCTGTTCAGAGTCCACTGCTGAAAATATCCCAATGAAGTCTTAAGGAAAGAAGGGTCACCTATATTTGACTGTCAGAGAGTCAATTAAATATTTGACAAATGATAAAATAATAACATACAGAAGAACACAAAAGTCATATGCTACCCAGCTGTCAGTTGTTATCAATTATATTCTTTTAAACTAATGCTGTTCTATTATAAAGGATGTCAGAAAAAAATTATGATGGAGTTACCCTTATTTGTATTCCATCCATATACAAATTGATCTGGAGAAGAGTTCTAATATTACAGTATATTTTAGGTAGGAATGGATATCATCTCACTTAGGAAGTTGTCTGTCAGCTCTGTGGCTGAATGTGGATGGGAAATATGTGCCAGTGTAACTGCATTTTTATGATCACAGTTCTAATCCTAATTTTGAACAACAGCCAAATCATTGCTGATAGCAGGAAAAACAGTTTCAGTGAAAGGCTAATTATTTTGCCTGGTGGATGTAGCACAGTACCTCTCAGATACAGCTCTGATCTGAATTACTTGTAAATGCCAAATCTTGAATTTAGCTTAATTCTGAGCTCCCAGAGGTCAAGCTCTGCTCTCCGTTCACCTAAAGGCCAAAGACAATGTTGTGGCTGAGCCTAACCATTACTAATGCTTTTGTTGTTGCCTCGTTCTTAATCCCAACCAATATTTCAGAACTGATCATATAGGATATGCCTCAGAAAGGGGAAAAAAGGCTGAAGCAATAAAATGAAGTATGTAGCTCACCTACTCAGCCAGGGAGGCGAAACAACCTGTGCATCTCCATCCATCAGAAGCTTTCAAAGTTACATGGAGGGAATGGGGTCTATGTGGGAAAGAACACCTTGGCTGCTTTGGGGACCTCTCTGTAGGACAGAAAGGCAGATAAGAAGGCTGTAGAAGACACCAGGAAAGTGGAGATACAAAAATAACCAAGACTACAGCCAGACTGGGAACAGAGTTCTGAAAAATGTCTATGGGAACCTTCTTGGTTTGAACTGGGGGAAGAGAGGGGACTTTCTGTCAGCCAGAGAAGCTGCTTCCTCCTGCCTGGAGGCAGCGTCTTGCACGCACCTTATAAGTAATAAAGGAGGACACTGAAGAGATAGATGAATTCTTCATTGATTTCTCCTGCCAACAGAAATGACTGTAGCCTCCACAGTTTGGATAATTGCCAGGTAGAGAAATTAAAAAAAAAAAATAAAAATCAAATCTTTAAAAATAAATCTACTTATTTCAATTTCTATTAATCATTTTGTTGGCTGGTGTTAGACAATATATATGTACGAAGGGAGTGAGTTTTCCCCTGTCTTCTCCAACTGCAAATGTACTAATGTGCAAAGAGCTGTGGACTCCTTCATAGATGCTCTCTTTTAAGATGTGCTCTGAGAAAAATATTGGGACTATGAACTTCCAATCATTTATGGGGAGATATTTGCAAGCATCTTTGAAAGAAAACGTTGCAAAACTCTGAGACTGCCTGTTCTGAAGGTGCTGGAGCCTAGAGAGGGTTTCTCGAATAGGAATTCTGTATTGCCACAGGTGTACAGTTTATTGAGCAGTCCTAAGAAAGTAGATGCTTAGCAATATTATTCAGGGTTTTGTTCAAATTTGTTTCTGCTGACCTCTGCTGACATCATGACCCTCGATCATATTTATTCCTTAAGTATCATGACTTTGAGCCGACACAAGAAAACATTGACCTCCAAAAATCTCATGGTCCTTTGGCACAGGAGGAACTAAACAAGCCACACAGAATTTGAGCTGGTCCACACGCACACGTGAAAGATTATATATTGTCAAGTACTTAGAAGAGACTCTGATCTGTACAGTAAAATGGAATAAAGACAGAGAAGTATAAGCTATATCTACCTTATCTCTAGATAGAAGAATTAAGAGTCTGATGTGTATGATCAGTCATAAGTCAGAAGCTTCATATTTGCAGCCATAGTCACTTGATCATTATCTTTGACATTATTTCCTCAGCAAAAAGAAAACAAACAAAAAACCCTTGGATAGAAATTTTCAAGTCTATCTGTGAAAATCTGGTAAAACAGGCTCCAGTGTCTCATGAACTGAAAAGAAGGCACTTCAACAAGCTCTGATTTGCTCTGAGTTATTTCCTTAACTTTATCATCTGTACCCAGAAACATTTAGTCTTCTAACAAGAAGTCAAGAAGAAACAGAAGCATGGTTATGATATGACTGCTTCTTTGCATTGCTAAATTTCATTTTTGGCTTTATAGTTTTTTCCCTCAACCAAGAACAAAGCAAATCCATTTGCAACTGGTCTTTATTGCTGCCTTAGAAGGAATTAAATATCCAGCTACTTACAGTTCAATAAACTCCTCAAATCCTGCATGAACAAAGTGAACAAAGCTCATAAGTGCGTGCTTCTCTCCCACATGCCAGTAAGATGTGAGCCTGGGTTTGAAAGATATGTGCAAAAGTGGGAGTATTTATGCTTGTAAAGCCATGCCAGGTTAAAGATAACAGTGCTAGTTGTAGAGGATCTGTGTAAAGGTACTAGTTTGGTTTTGAAAATGGCCCAGTTGTGTTGGTGTGATGTTTTGATAGCCTTATTTCTGAGCAGGAGTGACAAGCTCCAGCAAAGTGCCATGCTGACACAGCTTTGCATCTCTGCTTGCAAAGCTGCCTTGTCTTCTCATCATTGCAGCACTACTCAGTCTAGAAATACTCTCTGCAAGGCTACAGGTTTGCACAAATTTTGAATTCAGTAAACATATCCTCTTGCACACTTTAGGATATGTGTAAGTAAATTATACTCATATTAGTCAGTGATGTTTCTTCTACTCTGTGCCTTCATTTGGCTACTTCCAGCTCTGTAGGACTTGGATTGAAGGCCATGTGGTTGCAGTAAAGCGATGAGAAGCAAACCTATCAGCCATGTAGCAAAGATGACATTTCGGGGTATTGGTGTCAAGTTTTGAGACCTATTAAGAGTTACTCCAGGGAACTGTCAGTGCTGGGAAGCCCCTGAGATCAACTGCAGGAGTTTTCACAGAGCACAGGGAAAAAGGTGTTTTAAGCCGTGATCCAGCACTGATTGCAAGAAACAATGAATGTGTGGTGAGGCTGGGCTCCTCTATTTTGACATTCAGCTCAAGAGAACCGAACACCACACCACATCAGCGATTAACCTTTTAAATGCCAGGGATCTGGAAATGGAGAAGCACTAATGTGAGGAACTCTTTGCCTTCACTCATCCCTTCCAGGCCCTCAGCACTCTGGTATCCAGTTCTACCAAATCACATAAAGCAAGAGCACATATTGGATGAAAGAAAAGGGCTTGAGCCCTGGATCTCGAATTCAGTATTTTATGTGTTCCTCTGTCAGGAATCAACTTTGTTTCCAATTTCCTCAGTTAAAGGGTAGAAGCAATTGCAATGGTTTTGAATGAGGCTGTAATAAATGCCTAATATCAACGCAGACTTACACAGTGGATAACATCCAGAATACAGATGACCTCCTTGTCTATCACAGCTTAAGAAGTTTTATGAGATTCCAATTTAATGCAATAAAATATCATCACAAACATGAAATTCTAAAGCTGTCACTTTATATAGCATGTAATTAGCCCATGGCAAACTGCTCTGAATACTAAAGCGACTATTAAAGGTGAAAATTCTCTTAATTAGCAAAGATGTTGAGAATGTATGAGACTGACTCATGGCTGGGAAGGCTCCAATTAACCTGGCCCAGCTTGAGATGATTAGGAGGGCAGCTCCAGTTGTGCAAAAGATGTAAAATCTGCCAGTATGGTATTAGTTCTTGTATTTTTCCTTCCCTGTGCTTATTCTTCAGTGTTACCTTCGGTCTTGTACTTTTACATCCCTGGGTCTATTCTTGCACTAGCTTCAGGCACATCATCTGTTAACATAAAATGATTTCCTGACCTGGCTGCTGAAAACCAGACTTAAATCCAGCAAGCCCTGACGACGTTGCAAACCTTTTCAGATTTTAACTCTTCCAGTGAGTATAATCTGTACAGCAGCTTTTCTGCCCAGATGTCAGACAGTTCTGTTCAAGCTCTTGTTCAGCACTATTGCGGGGAAGTCTAGACCAAAAGGATTGACAAAATTGCCACCTCAGAATAATAAAAAATGAGAAACCATTTATTTCCATCTTGTGGACACACCACCTCACACTGGGTCTCTGATCACAGCAACGTAGTTGAAAAGCTGCTTAGCATGGACTGATCTTAACTTAATATATTCAGTGGCTGCTTCTCATTGACTTTAACAGGAGAAGATCATGCCACCTCCTTCAGATTCAGACCACAGGAGTACTGACCTGTCCTGTCCTGCCAATTGTTGTACAAAACCAGAGGGCTGCGATGTGTGTGGGAGCCACAGTTCAATTTAGCTTTAACATCCATAGCATTTTTACTACTGATAATCAGGGCAGGAGGGATTTTTGCACACACCAACCACTCAGGCACTTAATCAGCTTCTCAGAAATGGTTTTTTTTTCATCCCATACTCAAAACCGCAGATGTGTCGGTATGATCTGCAGTCATATCTCTGTGATGCATATTAGGAAAGAGCACTAAGTGACTGTATTCCTTTAGAGGAGAGATGGAACAAGAGCCATAAGCACAACTGCTGCAGTCCCTACTAAAATGCACATTACAGATACAAATCCAAAAGGGATCATGAATGTGATGGGCTGAGTAAAATACACTGACATTCTTTCCAATCCCTACAGCTCAGTTCATCACAAATTATGGGTTCTTATAGCAGCATCACCAATTTCTGAAATATTTCATTCACTGTGAAAAACTGTCAAATGTTTGAGTTGCAGGACCATGTACAGGTTTTTCTTCCATAATGCCATGAGCTCATAGAAACTTCAAGTGCTAACAACCACTGCACCATTTCCCTGTGTGCCGCCATGAAGATACCACCTGTCTTTCACACCGTGCATTGATTTCTGAGATGTATGGGAGGGAACCAACAACTCGGAACAAACCTAGAGTCCATCAACCAACACACCGCCAAAATCCATATGGACCCAATGATGACAGTATAAGAGTTACTTCCAGAAATAACAATGAAAATGAACGTTGTTTTTGCAGAACTAAAACTAAAAAGTCACACTGCAATTAAAAAAAAAAAAGGAATTGAGAGTCTCATTAACGGGTGAGAGTTTAACTTTAGTATGCACAAAGTTATGGTGTTTTTTCATATTCAAATCTGTATCACCTTTTGTTTCTCAATAAATTGATCTGCATTTACTTCTAGATTTTTAAAACTTGCAAATAAAAAATAACTGAAATTTTATTAGTAGTAGTATTAATAATATTAATATTAATATTATTAATAATATTATTGTTAACAGCAATGATAATGATCATGATAATAAACAAGTAATGGATAAAATTGTGGAAGGAAAGATGCATTTTTCAGCAAAAATTGGGCAAATACTAGAAATAAGCTGCTGCAAAAGACTAGACTAGTGATGGGAACAACAGTCTGACACTGGAGGGCAGTATAGTTAGTAATATAGGCTAAAATAGCAAACCCGCAGTATCCTTAACTAAGTGACTTTGTCTACTGAAACTAATTGCTGCTTCTTTTTACTGACCAGCTACAAACAAGAGATCCTGCAGACAGCAGGTCAGACCAGCCTCTGGAAGACAGAAAGGCAGTTTTCTTGTCATCAGTGTTTCTTTATCGTTAAAATTTCACAGATTTCACCTGAACTGGGAGAGAGAGAAACTTTCCCTCACTAGGGATCTTCTGCAACTGAAATTTATTTAAAAAATTCATATTGATCTTTTCTCTAACTTTAACAGAAATACAGTTACAGAAGCCACTACCAGACATGAATGAAGTCCCAAACCTTTGAGTAGCTCTCTTATAGCCAGGTATATGTTACCCTTGGTTCTTGGAGGGCAGCAGAGTTGAAGAACTTGCTGGCTGAAAGGAGATTCTAGTCGTATCATTTGCAACTCACAGAGAAACCTTTGTCAGACCTTCCTACATCTGTGGCAATGAAGAGGAGAATTTCATGCTACTAGTTACCTTTTCTTAACTGTCGCAATCTATGACGTTTCTGGACTAGGCATTGCTTAGAAAAGAGTAAAAAATAAAGGAATGTTGTGGGGTGCCTCTGTTACTTTGGGTTAAATTTGCATCTTCCCTCCTGAAAGAGAAACTAGCACAGAATCAACACAAGCAGAAAGGGCAGCATCTCACTGTGGCCAACAGAAGAAGTGCTGACTTCTGGTTTCACACAAAGTCAGAGCTTCTGAGGCAACAGTAGCTCTTCTCTTCATTTATCTTGGGTGGTGTGAGCATCTGGTTCCAAGATAGTCTGTTTAAAAAGCTATGATACAGTTAAGGAAAATTCTTTTACGTTTTTGTTTCAAATAAATCTGACAGAAGAAGAAAAGTGGAGAAAATTGTGTACTTCACACCAATCAACTAAATCCAATCAAACAACTTTAAATCAGACACAGGGGCTTCAGAGCAAAGTCCTCAGTAGGTAAGGATGATTGTTTCATTTGTGTCTATGCAATTCAGGTTGACCTGTATCACCTGAGATTCTTGGCTGTACGTGCAGGAATCATTCTGATAAGCTAAGAGTCTTGATTTCCAGGAGAACCTGAGCAATGGATTGTCAAGAGGATATTTGACATGGGGCTGGCAGAGATACCTTGCTAAAGCTGAGTGTCTGTTCTGTAGGTTGGAGTATTTGATAGTCCTGAATTTCCAGGCAGAAACTTGATAAGTTGCTGCAGTGTGATTAACAATTTACAATGTGAGCTGTATGATTTTGCTAAAAAATAATATTTCAATTGAATTAATTTAATGACTTCTTGCAATTCAACTGAACATCCTCAGTATTATTCTACTAGCATGTTTTTTTCACGCGGCATTACCCACGTTCTGCAGCTCAAAGACACAATAGATTTGCTACTTCATCAACGAGATGACAACTAGACACTTTTCTTTCACCAAGGAGAGTTTCCCCAGCAACCGCTCTCAGAGATGGTTTTCCAGCAGTGTCCTTTATTCAGTGCCTTTTGGGGTCATCTGGAAAACTCACCTGGGGAAGTGGTGATTGATTTAGAAGTGTAAAATAAGTGTATCTGTGGAAAAGAGCCTGACGAAGAGGGACAGGGCTACATCCTGGATAAGGTGCTCTCTCCACTGTGACCCACAAGGCTATGTCCTCTGGTTCTGCACCATTCTCTCCTTTTCATCTGAAAGAAAATCAAGTCCATGGGCAAGGATAGAGTTCTAGTCTAGTAGATTCCCTCTAGACAGAGTGCTGAGGACCAAAACAACACAGACAGATGCTTCAAGGCAAAACCCAAAGGTTACCATTTGTACTTGCTGAGAGAGGGATTTCTGCATGTGAAATGTATGGTTTAACGTGTCCTCCTAAATTTACTATTTAATCAAGGGTCTGAGAGATGGTCATGCTGGTACCTTCATTATCAAAAGGAAGAGAGGTCATAGTACAGAGGCAGGAGTGGATCTCATAGCCATGAGGCAGTGCTGAACGCTATGTGGACAGGTTCCTTCAGGCTTTCCAGAAAGGTTAGTGAAGCACTAATAAAACCATGCCCCAGAGAAAATCTACGCCCTTGCATTGAAAGGGCTTGAACTCCCAACTCTTCCACTAAGGGGAGAGAAGCTGAGAGCTACCGGGGTTGTAGAGGAGAGAAGATAAGCCTGTATGTGAAAGTGAGAAAGATCTTACTGAGAAAGGAGCTGTTGGCATGAGCAGTTGGTGAAGAAAGGAACTGGGTTATATCCTGCAGAGGCCGTTGCCTAGTCAGCCTTGTCTGGGAAATTTAAACATTTGGTTGCATTTAGAACAGCTTCAGGGCGGTGCTAAATTGTCTTTATGCTGATAGTCTGTGAGAGACCATATGACAGCTCAGGGCTGCCAATTGCTCTGACCTGCTCTTCCCAAGCCCTGAGATGCCCTGCACCCCTTGTGAGGAAGGAGGTGCCAGTTCCTGTGCTGTCCAAAGTCTTAGGTCCACATTGGCTCTTAAAAGAAACGCCACTTGTTTCATCTAAATCTAAATGTAAAGGGGCAGACACTTGACAAGAAGGTCCTGTAATATGCATTAATACTGAATATCTTTCTATTAAAGAAAGGGAAAATTCTAATATTGAACAGTAATATATTTTATTGAAGATGTCAGTCTTTCAAAGACACGATTATGTGGTATAGAATTTCAAGCTCAGTAAAAGGCTGTTATACAAATATGGTCATGGCATAATCTTGAAAAATATTAACAGTTTTCAGCAACAAGGGAGCTTTATGAGGGAGGAAAACCAATATTGACTCGTACTGACTATTCGTAGCAGAGTAAAGTTGCCTACACCTGAGAAATTCCAGTAATTAAATACCTAACACCAAATTCATACAAAGAAAGGTTAAGCAAATTATGCAGCTTAAAGGGAGATAGAAAAGCTAAGCATTATGGGCTAAAGAAAAGGCATTACATTAAATTAGATTACAAACAAACATAAATAAGTGTTGTAAAAAATGACCCTACAGTACTTGCTTAATTCAGTCCTTTTTCTGTAGTGACTCTTGGCTGCTCACAACTGCGTTGTTTGTAATGCTCCAGCCACCCAGCTGCCATCCTGGAGCCCTAACAGTCCATCTTAACCACTAAACAAAGTGAACAGTCAACTGGTTCTTGCTCATGGAATGAAAATTATTTATCAACATTTTCATTGCGGTTACAACAAACAGAACTGAGATGCCTCAGAGGGATTAGTCTGACCCCACTTTAGATGTGCTGTCAAATATATGACCTAGTTATCCCAGGCTACTCACCAGATCTGGTAGCTTCATCAGATGCATGGAAGGACCCTCATCCTAAAGCAGCTATCTGAGCTAGGTGAGCTGCAGTACCTATTGCCTTTGATTATAGCCTAAGAGAGAGGGTGTTTGATATCTGATTTGTACATGTAATTTTTCATCTGGTTGTGTGTTTCTGTGAATTATTTGCTACAGACATCACAGAGGAAGACTTATTTTGTAAACAGACACTGTTTGCCATTAGGGTCTTAAAGGTTCATGATGCCTCTGTTTCTGCGGAGTTCATATTTTAGGGAAAAGCATTTAAAAAAGTATTGTTGTAAGAAATAGAGATCAGTTACACTGAGTCTTTTTAAGGATGTTGAGGAAATGTCTGATTTAGGACTATCTGTATCCTATAAGGATAACTGCTTATCCTAGTCCTCAGACTGGCAAAGACTTAGAATCATAGAATCATAGAATGGTTTGAGTTGGAAAGGACCTTGAAGATTCATCCAGTCCCACCCCTGCCATGGGCAGGGACACCTCCCACTGGATCAGGGGCTCCAAGCCCCATCCAACCTGGCCTGGAACCCCTCCAGGGATGGGGCAGCCACAGCTTCTGTGGGCACCCTGTTCCTGTGCCTCCCCACTCTCTTGGTGAAGAATTTCCTCCTGAAGTCTAGCCTAAATCTTCCCCTCTCCAATTTCTAGCTGTTCCCCCCTTGCCCTATCACTCCATGTCTTGCACATCCCCTTCAGGTACCGGAAGGTCTCTCTAAGGTTGCTTCAGAGCCTTCTCTTCTCCAGGCTGAACAACCCCACCCCTCAGCCTGTCCTCATATGAGAGGTGCTCCAGCTCCCTGATTATCTTTGTGGCCTCATCTAGACCTGTTCCAACAGCTCCATCCCCTTCTTATGTCGAGGATTCCAGAATCGGACACAATACTCCAGGTAGGGTCTCACAAGAGCACAATAGATGGGAAGAATCACCTCCCTCGACCTTCTGGGTTGACTCATGGACATATCTTTGTATACATCCTGATGGCATCACTGAAGCCAAGGGGATTATTCACAATGCTTACAGCTTGGCAGTTGCATCTTTTTTTTGCAGGAGTGGGGTCTTGATTTCCTTTCCTGGTGTACCTAAGTGCCCCTAAACAGATGCAGCCCAAGGACATATATAGTGAGAATCTCCACTCCTGCACCGTTTGTGTCACTATTTAAAGTTAATTTAATTAAAAAGCAGCAGGTGATGTCATGGCAAGTTTTACACTAGGAACAAAGCCAGTTTGGGGGGCTTTTTTTTTTTTAATTGGCAAAGCTGAATTTAACTTCATCAAGCAATTCCTCTCTTATTCATAATAAAGGCATACCCAGCACTTGTCCAGAATATCGCTTGAAAGAAATAATAAATTACATTAAATGAAAAGCTTCATTTTTTCTTCTAAAAATGAGCTTTAACATCATAAAATACTGTATTCTTATTCCGAGTCCAATATCTTCTTGTCATTTTTTCTAGGAAAAGTGCTCAGCAAGGCTTTGTTCTTGCCTCAGTGCTGTATGACTGTAACAAATCACTAAAATGCCCCTGAGATGTCTCACATCAGGGAAATTGGAACCCTGAAAAATATATGTGCTTGGCACAGTTTTTCTACATATTGTGAAATTGCTACTATAATTGTAGGATTTAATATGTTATGGGAAAAAGGCCTTTTCTTTTAAGGCCTCTTTTTCTGCAAAGCTCATATTTAACTTGAAGCACAGAGATAAGTGCATCCTTATTTAGCTCAGTACTTAAACACATGCTTGAATTTAAAGAAGTCCTAGTCCACAACACTTAAGAATTTGATTAAACTAAATTATTTACTTGAGTACTTTGCCAGATTAAGATCTCCAGAAATAAAGTACTGGTATGAACATAGGTGGCATCACTGTCAAAAGTGAAGGTTTGTAAACCACGCAGTGTCAGGGATTGTTCTCTGGCCCTGAAAGAGGCTGGCATGATCCGCAATGCTCACATCATTAAATTATCTTGTAAAAAAAACTAGGTAACTGGGCAAAAATTCCCACTGTCTGGTGGAAATGGTCCCTGGGCCACACCAGCCCCCAGCCTGGCCCCAAGAATCACTGGGGAGAGAGCTGGTTTTCTGGACCAAAGCTGTGCCAGAGGCTTCCTGTGATATTTAATAATTTAGATTCCAGCACCTGGGTCATGCCGAAATCTGGAATTGCTTCTGAAGGTAACAGCTTCAGTCTTAAGAGGCTGCACCTTAAGTTTTGTGCTTCAAATGGTTTTATCATGCCCAGGACTTAGATCAGGTTTCGTGATTGCTGTTCCGTAGCAGTTTGTTTTTATACTCTGAGGTAGCGAGAAGAGAGCAAGTTCTTGTTCGGGGCTACATACTGTCACTGCTCAGGCTTTCACAGCTCTCTGAAGTTCTCACATAAGTAGAATAACTGCAGCTAAGCTTTCACCTCGGTTACTCTTTGTTCTTCCATCCCATGGTGGAAAGTTGATTTGGCCACAGAACTGAATTTTCCATCTACCTGTTCTATTTCTGTCGAGACAAAATAATGCACCCCACAAATCCTATATAGGCAGTGTTTAGGTGTACACATCAGGAACAAGGGTCTGTGTCTGAATCGGTTCACACTAACACTTCTGCTGTGATAGATGCTGCAAAGTCTCCCTAGGTGCAGAGTTGAAACCAATGCGGTTTCCTCCAGGAGGAAGTCTGTTTCTGGCAGACAAGATGTTTTAAAAGGTCAGCAGTTCTTTTTGGTGTGATAAGTGTGATAAATGTTCAGTTCCTATTGATGAAAGGAAATAAGATCAAAGAAGTATCGTGTCAGAACTGCAAGTGAAGTAGAAAATTTTTGGACCAAGATTTCTCTAATCATGGAGAGTTTTGCTCTCTATTCAGTTGATATCCCCATTTAAATTCCCATGTAAAATTTTTCTATCCATGAATGAATCTAAAATAGTTCGTGGCTGGTTCTCAGGTGGCTTATCTAAAGAAAAGTGATGCTTTTTGTCCTTTACAGGGGAACTCAGCGCAACATCCAACATGCATCTGGGAAACTGAGAAGCAATCTTACAGTAGGGGGCTGCCACACTGCCTTGTCCCAGGATCCAGCCCTTCTCCAGCAAAAGCTGCACTAATCTGTTCTTGATTTTACTGCCTAAACAGGAGAGGCTCTGCCTGATGTGTGCTCAGGAGAGATATAGAGCTGAGAGTGGCGTTGCAATTAGTGGGGAGACCATTATCAATCTGTGTTAGAAATACTGCCTGGACTATCCAGCAGGCTGATCCAAAGGGGGTGAAGTTAAGCAGGACATTGTTGAAGTACCATTAATTTACGTCTAGTTAATGCTGTATCAGCATTTCTACTAGAATACTTGTTTCCAGAAGCTTGTATAATTCAGCCTGGAAAATGTGCTCTGAACAGAAACTTGGCGTGAAATTTTCCAGGCAGGGGTAATATTTCCTTTTTGAGGGCATGGAGAAATACTCATTTCTTTTTGTTTCTGAAACAGAAAAACAGTGAAAAACTATGCATTTCTGTGATGAAAGAGTGCTGAAAAATAATTAAAAAAAAGAAATGCCTGAAGGAAAAAGAATTAGAAAGAGTAGAAATTTATGAAACAAAAAGTGCAGAAAAATAGAATTTTAGGCTTAATTATTTTCTGGGCTTTCTTACAGATGCTTTTCTATCTTAAGAAAGTTTCTAGCTATTTGGGTTCTGTTATAAATTAGCTTGTTCTGTACCAGAGTCTGCACTTTGGTGCATCCAAGCATCTTCCAGTTATTTCGCCAGGGTTATGCTCTCAGAGTTTTCAAAAATAAATAGGAAACTTTTGAAGAGGTTGAGAGCACACACAGAAGATTAAAGCACAAAATGCATCGAGCTGCAAAGGAAAGATAGCCTCAGGGAGTGGGAAACAAAAACTTTTCTTTTTTTTTAATGAGGAAGCAGGAAGAAAATGAGAATAGTGTTGTGGCACTTTGGTAGCTAAGAAAGTAAACAATGAGAGCAAGGAAAGATGGAATTCAGAACTGCTTCATGCTTATTTTTTCCAGCAGGACTTTGCCTGTTTGGGCAAGAGGTACAGGCCCCTATTTTGGGGCTGAAAAGCCACAACCCACCTCAACACCATGGTTAAACAATGACTTCTCATACCACTGTGGGCAGGATGAACACTTAAGTTTCACATTGGATCCTTCAATTTTAAGCCATGGAGGATGTAGGAAACTTGTAGAAGAGAAAAGCTTGAGGATTAAAAGGAAAAGCTTCCAGAAAACTGACTGATGTGTCAGAAGCAGCAGTTGCAATTTCCCATGGGGTCTTCAGTGAGAAATGGGGATCTATCAAAGAGTACCCTTCAAAAAGGCCTTAAGTTCTTCTTGGTCAGAGGTGTGTGCCTGTGAGCTGCTATGGATGCAAATTCCAGGTTGCTCCTTTGGAACTTATGAATCACTCAGCACCAAATAGGTACCTTTGCACATCTCTAGGAGATCGTGGTGATGCTGCTGGTAAGAAGACAAAGAGCAGAAAATGGGGGCATGTAACATTTGTGCTTGCAGCACAATGTGCAGCTTCTATCTCTCATTCACAGCTTCATTAGGTAAGGAAGCAGCTCTGAATCTCCTCCCTAACAGTGTGTGAAAACAAAGATGGTAGGTAACCCTTCCTGCTGTACATGGCAAACAGGTCATGGAGAGGCCCATGCTGTGGTGGGGGAATCTGCACTCACTTGGTCTGTGACATTACTTTATGCAAAACTACAGTGTAAAAGAAAGCATTTTGGATGATGCATGAGCTTCTTTCCATATTCAGTTTCCTTCCCTTTTTGAATGACTTCTTGCTTGTGTAACGTGGTACGGAAGAAGAATCAAAGCTTTGACTGTTTATAATTTGATTACACAACCCTCCACACAAGGGTATGGTTTCTGCTTCACCTTCATCTTTGAATATCATCTTTTATTTAGAGCCTTGGAGGATACGCTGTCTCTTTGTGAAGTTTCTCTTTTCCCCGCCACTACAACATGTCTCTTGTTCATTACCTAACTTTGCTTTCATTCAGGGTTTCCTGGGACATCAAATGAGAGCTCGAGGTACTCAAAAACCTAGTGTTGCAATGAAAAAGAACTTATTAAATTTTATAATTACAGAAAAATTAATCCAGAGACTTAGCATGGTACTTGCATAGAAACAGTTAGCCAAGGTCTTGTCATAGTGAAATATGGAATACCTCCATTGAAATAAATCTTAATTACGCTGGAGTCACTGCTCAGTGTGACTTAATTAAGAGTAGAGCAATGAGAGCCTTTCAGGGAAAAAAGAACACTGATTACACAACTACTGTAATTCATATTTCTTCTTTCTGCCTTGTTTCTTTTCCATCTCGCTGGAGAAAATTTCTAAACTACAGTTGTTCAAGCGATCTCAGACAGATATAAGGACATAGGAGGTTACATCCTAAGATGGAATTGTTTGAAGGAAAAGGTTGAGAATTATAAAATTAAAGATAATCTCACTAAATTTTACATGCAAGGGGCCATGCATCCATACTTCTCTTGGCCATAAGAAGTATGTTGCTTTGTGAGGCAATAAAATTTTGAAACATCAAGTACTGGACTACAGAGGTGAAGGCTTAATTCTAATAAAACCCATTGAGGAATAGAAAAATTAAGGTTAAAATAGCCTGAATGGGAAAATGCAAAGAAAAAGACTACAGAAAGATAATCTACCTTCACTGCAGCCTCCTGAGTGCAGCATGCAACAACAGTTGTATAGACAGATACATTGTTCAATAAGCATATCAACAATCTAAGAGATTCATTTGTCATGATTCCACTTCTTATCAGACAGAAAGCATGCAAAACCAGATATATCACAGTAATAAATCTGCTGACTTCAACAGTTATCTCAACAATGAATTAAAACCAATATTCTTTGTGGAAACGAAACCAAACCAAGTAGGAAAATGCACACAAGTTCTTGGTAGCTTATGTGGAGCATATGTAAAACCAGACATTAAAGGAATATGTGCAATATCCCAAGAGAATTATGATCACTGGGAAAAAAGGGCATAATGAAGGTCCAACATGCAGCATGTAGCAGTGTCAAACTGCTTTGCATGGGCTATATCCTTTCATCACAGTTACTTATGTAGCTCCAGTTGAGCTAAACAGGTGCTGTAGAAAAGGGTAGAATTTATTGAAATGGACTGAAAGCAAAAGGAGCCAAAAAAAGAGAAAGAATTAAAAAATATGGGCTCTTTAATCCCAAATGCTTCCGCTATGAACTGAATTATAGAAGAAAATAGTCTTTTTTTTTTTAAGCTTGACATGAAAGTTTTTCTTCATCCACAGAGACTGACGTATCTGCAGGAGTAACAGCTGCAATGACCTTCCTAGTAGATCTGGAAAATGGCTGATAAATAAAGTGATCAAATTACATCCATGGAAAGTCTGGTTTGTTTTCTGCTCCACTCCTGCATTGATGTAAAACTGAAAAACTTCTAATCCCAGAGTGTAATCTGTATATCTTGTGTCTGGTATATACAAGTGCTACTGCACACGTGTGATATTGAGAGAGAAGCTGCTTTGGCATCTCATCATACTCTATTCATTTGTGCGAGCCCACCCTCGACATTAATGTCTTCTGATTTCTTAGCTCACCGTTCTCTGATAGGGGAATTCCAGTGGCAATTTTTAAATGATCTGTTCTGCATAAAAGCCTCATAAGCCAAATGTAAAATTTGAGCTGAGTTACTCCTAGGATTTACCCCTAAAATAGAGTCTTAGGAGGCAAGTTTCCAAGATTTTCTTCCTTTCACTTGATATTTAGTCATTTTAAGTGGGATTAATCTCACCAAATCTGGTTTAGTCCACATTGCTGATGTCAGTGTCTGAACTAATCACGCTGATTTTTCTTTATCACTGATGGATAGAGCCGTGCATTTTTTCAGGTGTGATTCATTTACTCCTAATGCACAGCTGTAAAATGGGTCAGAAGCATCTGTCCCTCTCCTATGGGCATAAATGGAGCTTGGATATTAATATCTATATTGTCAACATCCAAAATTAGATGAAACGAATCCTGGCTTTGATGGCTTTGGAAGATGTTACTTTCTTCAATACAATGCACGACAGAGATCCCTGGGATTAATCTGAGCAGTACAGGAGAAGACTGATCGCCTCCCACGTGACACACAGAGAGATAAATATGGACAATTCCAGAAGTGATATCCAAGGCTCACAACTGTGCTGCAACGATCCCAGTTTTGTACGGACAGTGGAGGAAATATAAGAAGAGATATGGAAAACTTGATATTCATAACTAGCCATTCTAAAAAAGAATGGATATTGCACAGCGTCTTACAAGATGTAAATCAAGGTCAGTAAATACTTCCCAGCTAGAGTTGCATCTGAGCCATAACACAACAGTTAAATACCCACTTCTTCTAAATCTTACTAGACTATTTAGATCTCAGTTTTGCAGGTGGCCCTTGAATATCTTGGATCAAACCTTTAACCTTGATGTAGCTACACCCGAAGTTTAGATCTGGATTCCAACTTTGGAAGCTTTACCTCTCTAGAAAACGTATCTTTCCCTAAAACCTGTCGCATGCAAAAGGTCCTTTGAATGACCAAGAGTTTTGACCACTCCTAAAACACAGAGGTCATTTTTGGCAAATGGTGATGGCAAAGTACAGAAAGTGTAGAGAAGATGTGAAACTGCATTCCCTGGAAACAGAAGCAGCTAACAAATATTCAGACTAGTGTTGAAATGGCTTTTTGTGCTGCAGGTGAGTTATTTCTGACTTTCTCTAACCATGAAACAGTAGGAAGAGGTAAGAGATGTCACAAAACAAAGAATCAACTTATTGCAGAGAGCTTTTTAGCAAAACATAGATACACACCCTCATCAGCAAACTCTTCAGGTTTGAAACTGAGTTAACTGGCCACAAATAGACAAGTAGACACATTTTGGAAGGCCAACAGCTTCCAGGCTTCTTTTAAAGGTACCCACAAGTAATACAAAATAGACATAAACACTCCATATAGTCATAACTTTACATAGTGTCCTCATGGATACTATATATTCAGGAAGACATTACTCATGTAGGTGATGCTATACCATATTCCAGAGAGTAAAAAGCAAGCCCTTTTAATACTGACAGGGGGGATGGGCATGGCAAGCTCCAGTGCAGAACTGGGCCAACAGCAAACTGAAATGGCTAGACCTGTTTTCACCCCTTCTCTTGGGCTACTAAGCTGTATAGTTTACAAAGCAGAGAAAGTAATTTGTTTTACAGTACAGTTTCTAGAGTCATATACTAACTGTGGATTTACTGCACTCTCCTGTGAAATTTCAACTGCTGTGACAAGCCTTTACGTTGCAAACGATCAACACTCAGATATTTAGGAGTAGTAATAATAAAGACATTTCACCCTCCCCTTCCCGATCTCTCTTTACAACTAGGGGTTAATTCAGAACTGCGCAAACTTTAACAAGCTCATTTTTTGTGTGTGTGGCAAGCATTTGACTAACCTTTTTCCTAAAGAAGGGGAAAATCCCACTTCCTGCAGCACATTGCAGGGACCAGCAAATAAATCCCTTCATCCATTGGACCAAATATGTAATGATAATAACAGTGCGGGTGTTCCAGAGCTGACTCAGCTGTTACATGATCACATTATGCCTGTGATATGCAATCCATCATTACATTTAAAGCGCCTGCTTGATTAATATACAGATTTGACGTGAACGCTGAAAAATTAGAATTGAAAAGGGTTACACTGCAGGAACTGCAAACACTGCTGCAGCAGAAACGTCCTGGATTAGTTTCATGAGATCTCTTAGTTCAAGGGTAATTTCACAATTCAGAAATACCCAAATGTATGCATGGTATTAACTACCAGCTGTGACTTCTTGGGATGAAGGCCAAGTGTCACATTTAAAGAAAGTAAATGTTAAATTTGCAAATGGCTATGATTATTTCTTCTCCTATATAAACAGTACCTCTAACCCTTAGTGGTATAGCTTTGCCATGCATACTTCACAATAACACTCCTGTTGTGGTGTTACAGATATACATGGTATTCTAGG
Source organism: Phaenicophaeus curvirostris (assembly GCF_032191515.1). NCBI lineage: Eukaryota > Metazoa > Chordata > Aves > Cuculiformes > Cuculidae > Phaenicophaeus > Phaenicophaeus curvirostris. The sequence continues at coordinate 124,419,137 of NC_091393.1, read as the reverse complement.
ATTGGGAAGTACTTTGGCTTAGATTGTTTTAAATGTCTACTTCCCAAGTGCATAGGATTTATCTTAACCAACTTGCTCAAGAAAATAGGAAAGATATACCATGGCATTTTTTTCATCTCTCTTGGTCTTGTCCCCTTTTCTCATTTGAAATGTTGGGTTTTTTCTTATCCGTGGACAATTTTATCAAGCAATTCTACCTTTTTCTCTGCTGTTTGGTAACTCTTTTTTTTTTCACCTTTGCTCGTGTCCCGCATAGGACAGATCAAGCAAGTCTCATTAAAGCTACAGGTTGAGATTCAAGAACACTTAATGGCCAACAGACTCTTCCCTGGTGGAGAATGAAAGTTCAAAGGAAACAACTGAGATTATTTTAACTTTCATTATTTTTGTTAAAAAAAGTTTGCACCTTGATGTGTCATGAATACCCCTTCTTGATCTTCCTTTGCCTTGTCAGACCTGGCCAGCACAAGCAGCTGAGATCTTTGCTCTATTTTCCCTGCATCTCTGTGCAACGCTTTTTTAAAAAGAGAATATACTATTATTTTTTTCTAAGCCTTTCAGACTGCTGTAACATGATCAGGATTCTCCTGAATCTCTATGCACTCGATCTCTTCTCGTTCCTTCCTTTTGGCTCGTTTCTTTTTCTTGTGGTGCTTTTTGGAAGGTGGGAAAAAGGTTAGAAAGACGGGCAAAATAACAAAACAGTGCAGAAGTGTGCAACTGCCGGCAAGCAGCAAGCATTTGAACAGTGTGAAGGTCAGATTTGAAGGCACAAAGAGGAGGGGGATCAACCCAATAAGAAAAGAAGAAACGTTCTGCAAAATGGCTGTCCCATGCTCTTGGAGGGAGTTCTTTATACACTGAGTTCGGGTGTGCTCAGTAGCTAGTACAAATGTATAAAGCAGGGGTGCACAGTGATCTATGGCAAAATTCAAAGTGTAGATAAGGCACAGTATAGAAATGCAATCCATGTCTACATTCCACAAGGTCATCAAGCCAAGGACACCCAGCTCTATCGAGGTGACACTGAGAATTAACCAGAAATTTCCCAGAGGATGGATAACCAGGAAAAAGGTCAGTATTAACACCAATAGGATGCCAAAACCAGAAATCAAGACAGGCATAGTTACTGATAAACCATAGTGGTCCATGAAAACAAAGGTAGGATTGAACACAATGAACTTGATGCTCTGTATCAGAGACAGTGGCCTCAGCTTCTCCAACAATTCTACTGCCTCTCTCTGTGTGTTTTCACTAGTCCTGGCCACCAGGTACAAACGAGAAGCAATTATGTTGTTCTCATCTCCAGCTTTGGAGAAAATAATGTCATTTTTGAAGTGCTGGAATTCCGGCTTTTTTAAAAAGGAGCTCTGGAGGATGCTGATAAAGTCACTTTTGTTGGTTGCACTGATGTTACCCACTCGAAGGTACTGGTAATACTGTTCAATCCAGGACACTGTATTGAAGCCCTGGCTTAGTGTTTTTAGGTCTTCTTGCACAGTGCCATTCCAGTACTCCAGAGGTTCGTAAATGTAGAAACCTATCACTGGGCTGTAGTTGCTGAAATACTTTTGCTGTATGAGGGCATAGGAGACGCTTGGAGATTCACTGGCGAGAAGGTTGATGATGTTTGCTCCATCATTAATCTGTAAGCACCCCATAAAGGAGAAAGAGGCATAGATGAGATACAGTATCACCACAAATGGCTTGACATAGATATTGGTAATCCACTCATTGTAGTGCTCTCGGAGGAAATGCTGGATAAAGTGATGCTGGTAGGGGTTGGTCTCATGATGAGAGGTATGATGATGGCCATCGTTCATCATGGTCTGGAACCACACAGGTTTCCGGTCCAGATATTCTGCTGAAGGAATTTTACAGCAGAAGATGCTATGATAACGGTTCTGCTCCAACTGGCCAGCAAAGACCAGGCAGGAACCAAAGAAGGAGAAGATATAGAAGTAGTTCAACAGGATGGAGACACACATGTTCTGGCAAAAGACTTTTACAGCTTCAATGTTGGTGAAAGGGCTTGCACCCATGCCGAAGGCTATGAAATACAAGGAACTTGTCATTGTATAGGAGACCATGACATCTGAGTAGGCATCTGCTACTCTGTCCTTGAATGGCAGATTCTCTCTGGTTCGACGCCATCCTGAAAGTAGTTCAAATACTCCTTTAGTTCCATGACCTGAAATGAGAAAACAAAGTATATACTTGTCCATACATAAAGGGTTCCCATCATTCTCCAGGTTTTTCATCTTCCAGCAGGTAAAAAAAAAAATGTCAGCTAGGATTTGTTATGGTTTTGTCAACAGTTAAACAAATGGAAAATTGTAATGTGTCTGTCTGAAGCCAGATACCAGCATTTATATGCAGGTACTTAAATTAACGGTCTGATATTGTGAGACTCCCCATGTTTTAAAATGAAATAATGAAATACTCTTTACATGACACTGTTTGGATTTTAATGGACATTGAATTAGCTCCCCAGTGAACTGCCTGTATAGGACAAAGGAGAACACGAAGTTTAGTTCACGTTTGGGGTTAATTCTTGAAATTCCTTGTGGCATCCTACTGCATCTTTCAGCATTTAAGGGCTATGGTTGGAAAAACTTACAAATGCAAGTAATAATATTTCCTTCCAGAGAGTATAAATTAAAAGCATTATTTGTGAAATGAAGAGGTGTGACCAAGAAGGGACACCTTGGTTCTTCATGCTGGACAAAGGGAAAGATATCCTTCCATTAGCTACAAAGAAGCAGAGTAATTTGTATGATAGTTCTTTACCTGCTGAGTGCAATTGAAATTTCTCAGTCATAGTAAACAAGTTTCCAAACTATACAAAAATTAACATGCTAGTGTAATGATGGAGAGTACAGTACTGACTAAATCACTTCTTCCACACAGATTGTCTAGAAAATGCATGGGGTTTGCCCATGATTATGTCTCTTTTTGTCTCTTTTTTTTCTTTCTCAGCTATCCAGAGCGCTTTCTAGAGTGAAAGATTTCCCAGACCTCACATTAGAGGGCACTCAGAAAAGATCCAGATGTGATCAATGCTCCATGAAAAGCTTTTCCTTTGTATAACAGTCTGAGTATGTAAGGAAATGTAAGGAAAATCACCACTCAGAGGAGAAAGAAGCAGAAGTGGGTTGCAGATGCTCCCATCTCTGTGCCTTCACTCTCTGCATTAGAAGAATTGCATGCAGCAAAGCACGTACAACGGTAATTTTCTTGTAACGAAATCAGAAATATGACAACAGGAGATTTGCAAATAATGCAGTGTGCAATACTGAACAAAGAGTCTGTTGAATTTGCTTTTTGATTTAAGTTGTTTGGATTTGTAGAGCTGCTTATGTTGCCCAGAGCAGGCTCCCAGCAGCCATTCTAGACAGGGAAAATTATAGCATAAACTGTCAAGTTCTGTGAATGTTACCTATTTTATTGCAAATCAGTGTCCCCAAAGAAACATAAACATGCAGTATTACAGAAGTCTTGCAGTTAGCAAAAAGCCTGAGTGAACATGTTGCTCTCTTATGAATCAGCACATTGGCTCAGGAGGGACCTGAGATTCCCTGGTGACTTGAGGGTGAGTCTATTCAAATTCTCAAGGCACGGCTGTCTCGCACGCTGTCACTTTTGGACCATCAAGCAGAAAGTATTGTCTCATTGTCTGAATAAACCTGCAGAATCCAGTTAGTTGCATGCAGTTTTATGTTGTGCTTAAAGAAGGTATGAAAGTACCCTGCAGGGTGTGGACCTGGCTGGCTTGTCACCATTTCCAGTGCCTATATCTTAATATAGCTTAATTCAACGGTATAGGAGCTATGTTTTGTTTTCTTCTGGGGAAAGGAGAGTGCAATGATCTGCCTCAGATATCTGTGCTCACCCTTTCTTCAGCTACTCATTGATTTTGGGTCGTTCTTTTCCACACATTCTTGACAAAAGTCCCTTTACTGTATGACCTAACTATTCAAAACTTGCCCATATCCCATATGTTCATACACCTCTCTTTCTGACCCTGCTTCTGACCTTATTCTTGCCTCTTCTCTTCCCACTTTAGGCACCCCTCTTCTTTCTCTCTCTCTCTCTCTCTTTGTTTTCTTCTCTTATGAGGAAGGCTGAAGGGATGAGTAGTAGCATAGGATTTCTGTTCCTTTTGCTGGTGTCATTCCTCCCATCTCTCCATCCCACCAACACTCCTCCACTGGGGACAGAGGGAATGCACTGAGCAGAGGTACTGTTCTCTACTTCAGTTTCCTTGCTTTCCCCTACTCTCTCCCAGGTACCTTGCTGTGATCTAAGGCAAAGGGAATCCTCGTTCTACAGACCTCACATAGGAAACACAGATTTACGGTCTAGCTGGGATGTTGAGAACATCTTTCCTCCCTCATTTCTCTTTTCTTCCTTTAATAGCATGACAGTAGCCACACTGTGTCAAACCAAGGATTGCTCTACCCCTATCTGGTTGACCTGACAAAGTGCAAGGATAAATTTTCAAGAAAAAGATGTTCGAAATAGGACATGTATGGAGTAGTTCTCTTCCATTTCAGCCTCTGAGAATTTGCGTTCAGCCAAAAGGCTTGCTGAAAGCAGAGGCTGCATTTGCAATATAATGTTTGGAGGCATGGAGGGACCTTTATTTATCTGCCTAATCCATTTCTGAATGCACTCATACTTTTGGCCACCACAGTCTTCTGCTACCAGGAGCTATATAACTTCATTACTTGCTGAATGAAGGAATGACTGGCTTTTATTTGATTCAAACTCTCAGGCAGTATAACTTTAATTAACTGTTAATTAGCCATCTGGATGTTACCAATAAAATATAAAATAGCTGGCTTCTTCCTTCTACTCATGGAGAGGAGATAATAATCTGGGCTGTCTACATCTTTCTAGGCATCAATTTTCATGAAGATTCTAGGATTAGTCTCTGAGATCTCTAACCCTCTTCTAGATGTGCCTGAAATGAGCCCAGTTTTTCCAGCTGCTGCTACATGTGCAAATGTAGAGAGAGAATAACTGTGCGAGCTTCGTGTCAGGAATCGCAGCCAAAAGTGATTAAAAAAAATCAAATTTTAAGAAAATGTTAAAAAATGATATCATGGATCATTGTGATGGTTTCAAGTTGGAAAATTATCAAAAGAAATCCTTCTGCAGAAAGGAACTGGCTCTTTCTAAAGAAGCCTCAGGTGCAGCAATGCTCTACCAGCTCTATCAACAATTTGCAGTAATATTGACTTCTCTCTGCTTATTCCAAATCTCAGTTATCTGCTCACCTGCAAGGTAATGTTCACAGTCGCATCTTTGTGATGTTTTTATTGTTACTAATTTATACATTTTAGTGTATCACATTCTTAGTGATGAGTAACTGGGTGCATTTAATATTATGGTAAGCACATAATGATTAAAAGTAAGCGGTTTTATTGTGAAACATATATATGCAAAGGCTATCCAAGAGCACACCCTAATGTATACGCATGGACTTGTGTTAATACTGAAAATTAAAATATTCTATTTAAAATCTAGACTTTTTTCCCAATAGAACAAATAATATCTTAAGGAAGTAAAATACTGATATTTGTAACTTTTTTGAGGATGAAAGTTAGTACTGATTTTCTTATAATGATTATTATTACACAAATGTAAAATTTCCACTCATCCTCCTTTTACAGATAACTTCAGCTCTATCATACAAACACTGGAACTGGGGAATACAGAGCAGTAACTCCCTTGCTGCCAGAAGTTGTTCTTGCCTGACTGGTTTTCCCACATCATTGCTTTGATACCCAGTTGTCCAGTCAGCCTCTTTTTCTCCCCAGATAAGCAGGTCTATTCCCCTTTCCCAACAAAGATAAAAAACCTCGGTTTTTTTAAACATTTTCTGACATCTCTGATGATTCAGACACCACAGTCACTCTGTAAAATTCTGTTCCTTCAGCTTCATCGCTAATGTCACTGACAACATCGGCCGTGGAGTCAAGTTCACTGAGCAGTTCTAGTAAGGTTCATGGGGTCTTTGAATTTGGGTCAAAACTGCCAAGTTTCTCTGGTACTAACATGACATGAATGAAGTACAGCAATTTTTTTATTTGCCAGACAGGCAATGGCCTATGACTACTTACAAAGAAAGGAGACAAAATAAATTTTTATTCCATTACTTGTGTGGTTAGGGGGCTGCAGAAAAGGTAGAAATACATAAGTCTTTTTCTGCTTCTATTTTCAAAACAAAAGGTGAATTATAAGCAGGTATTTAAAATAAGTTTGAAGAGTTTAGGGATAAAAAACCTGAAGAATGAAATAACAATGACCACTTGATTCAGTTAAATTTCATCAAGCTGGAAAAGCCTGAAGAAATTAATCAATTAAAAGCTAAGCCAAAGCAATCTCTGAAGCATTACCAGTCACCTAAGAGAATGAATGTAGATGGGATAGTCCAAGAAGAACAGGTAGGACAAACAAAATATCTGTCTTCAAGGAATAAGAAGATAACCTGCAGAACTTGATGTCCATCAGCTTAGTTCCTATCTCAAAAAACAATAGAATAAGCAATTGCAAGCCAATTTACTATCACCAAGAGGATAGGGAAGTGATCAGAAAAAGCCAATATGAATTTATCAAAACCAAGTAATCTCAAGTCAATGTAAAGTCTTGATTTGGAAAGCAACTGGCTTAATGGGAAGAAGAAAAAGCAGACAGGATCTCTACCTCAGTCAGGCTTTTGATAGCTTTGTACTGGGCTTAGGAAGTTTTAAAATCCTATTATACTTAGCATTCTAGCAAGCAAATTCAGGGGACACTGACTGTGGAAAAACATAGGAAAAATGTGTTCAGCTGTTTTAAAGTCCACATGTAGAGCTGTTTCTAATGATTTGTGAGTTTTCACAGGGATTGTATCAATGGGTCCATTTTGGGTCTGGTTCTTTTTGGTTAATGATATGGACACTTGAGGATTTTGTGTGTGAGACTAAACTGGGGAGAAGTTCACCCTCTGTAAAGCCAAACTGTAAACTTGGCGAAATTGTCAGAAATCAATAAAAGGAAATTTAATGAAGACAAATGCAAAGCACTTAGTGTTAGGAAATGAAGTGAAGGAAATGCATAATAAGGAATAATAGAAGGAAGGGAGGTGAGACTTTGTTTAGAGGATAAGGGGAATTTCAAAGGCAGACATATTTTACATCACGTAAAAAGCTGAATTAACAGTAATAAAGTTTTGGAGGCAATGATTCGGCTTACTCTAGCGTGACAGAGACATAAACCGGAGCACTGTTTAAACTTGAGGATGATCTTTTCATAGAATCATAGAATAGGTTGTATTGGAACAGACCTTTAAAGATCATCTAGTTTCTGCCCCTTGCCATGGGCAGGTACTTTTAAATAAAAGTTGGAAAAATTAGGATGAAAGCTTTGGGGAACAAAACCAGCAAACATCAGCCTTTTGTGAAATACGAAAAGCACAAAAAAAAGCTGAATGAGTTGATGGTTTTTTTTCCCTATATATCAGAATGCCATGGGGACTCTGTAATATTCAATATAAAAGAGCTGTTACAATCAATTCTTTTCCATTTCTACTGAAAACCACTGGTTTTATTTGCAGAAAAAACATTTTGGTTAGATATCACAAAAAGCAAATCTTTCTTCCTCCCAGGTTCATTAAACACCGGAACAGACTGTATAAAGAGGCCATAAAGTCTTTTCAATTCTATGTTTAAAAAATAAGGTTACATCAGTGAATGTTAACGGAGTTGCTAGGTACATGGTCTTAGTGATGTGAGGTGGCTTCTGTGCAGATTCCCAAGGTCTCTTATATCTCTACTTTTGCATCATCATACTTAAGGTTAAGTTAATATGTTTAGGATTAATTAAGCATGAAAATCAGCCTTCAATTTTGTCTTAACTAATGCGTGCCTGCTCAGCATTTATCTGTTGCTGTCAACTTCTTGAGATGGAAATTTCATCTGCAGTTATCACTCATTATAGCACCTCCCAAGGCTCCAGTCTGAAGTCCCTTGGCACTGCTGGAAGGAGGAGTTGGGCACTACCAGCTTTTGTATACTTTCTAGAAAGGAGGATCAACACGATTCTGTGCTTTTGTGTGTTGAGAGATCACAATGAGGATTTCCTTCTATAGGTGACAGCAGGCAATGTGTTGTTATTCTAGTTCTCTATGCTATATTTCAAGCAAAAAATGATAAGAGATAATCTAATAGGGCTTTTAAACAGAGGACAAACTCACAAGGAAAATAAAAGCCTTGGAAGTGCCACAGCATAGCTTTACTCAACATTACTGTGGCAAGAAATCCAAGTATTTTATTCAGTTTTCATTAACGACTCCATCTGTAATCTTGCTATGTGTCTAAAGGGTGCAAGGACAGCTTTCTTTGAAATCATAGTGGTAGCCAGTAAGTATATTTTTACGTTAAAGTCCTTTTCTGCATGCCTACAGAAAATGACATTTCATTATTTTATCTAGAAAAACAACCTATAACTCCTTGAGGGGGAATCAGGTTTTTTTTCCCCTAGGAACAGATGAACAAGGCTTATGGAGATTTTTTTTTTTCCTTAGAACTAGAGAGGCCAATTCATTTCCTGGAAAAAACTGGGCTTGTATGATCTAATCGATGCCCCATAATAACAGGGGTCACGGCCATTGGTAGCACATTGATATGACCTGTCTAATGAAGTGTTTTAAGACAATATAGCTTATTTGGGTTCAACTTAACAGCCTGTGGTATTCCAAAGGTGAGGCCATGATCTAGTATTCTTTTCTGGCTTTAAAATTTATGAACTTACCTAGACCTACTGATTTAAAATAGATTTTGATTTTAGATGGTCTAGGCTCACAAAATCTTTTTTTTTTTTTTTTTTTACAGAAGAGGAACTTTACATCTCAACACAGTGCAATGTACAATGCATTTGTTCTGCTTAATTACTAATATTAGCATCTCCACTCACATCTAGAAAACTGAAGCACAGCAATAAAGCAAATTGATCAGAGTTGCTAAGGACCCTCCACATTTCAGAAAGGAAGAAGCAGTAGAAAGAATGTAAAACGGCATTTCAGAAGAGCTCAATATCAGCCTAATGCTGCTCCAATAAAGTATTGCAAAATACTGAGCCCCAGCCCCAGCTGTGGTCGCTGATCTCCCTGCAGTGACTGCAGCAGCAGATACTGACCACTCCAGCCTGAAATTATCTGTTTGCAAGACTCTCCAATGAAATGCCTCTCTCTTTTCTACTGTAAAAAGGAGATGAGTCAGCTAGTTTAGCCTAGGTGTCTGACTTTTAGACTGCTATAATTATGTATGATTAATCATATCTTCTGCCTCTATTCTGTTTTCTTAATTCCTTCCCTTGAAGGAAATCTTTGTGGAAAAATGCCTCTAGAAGACAAGAACAAGTTAATGATGTACTAGTCCTACTGTAGTTCTTCTGTTAATTTACCTTCCAAGATCCTAAAGAACACCAGTCTGTAAATTATATTAACATCAATCTGTGGGATGAAAAATGATGGTTCACTTGCTCTTCTGTTCTCCTTTCTTTCTTTTAGCTCCCTTCAGCTGATCAGTGTCACAATCCTTGGCAGCCCCTCTCTCTACTCTTTCCCATCCACCTCAAAGTAAATGTTGTTCCAGACAACATAAAGAAGCCCAGATATGATGAAGCAACTACAGCAACTGGGCTAAATCACATGGCGATCACGTATGTACATGTCAAATCCCTTCAGCGCATCCTCAATCTTTCATCAATCCCTGTTTCTCATATTGAAGTCTCTCCCAGGCAAACACTGTTATCCCTGTCTGTGAAGACAACAGTGTAATGGGACAGTGATTTAAATTAAGCATAATTAATCCTAACATGAATTTGCCGTCTCTGATTTTGAATCTTATCCAGTTTTGTATCTTTCATATTGAAAAAGCTTTTCCAGAGCTTCACCATAAGCATTCCTGGGTGGAAGCCCTGGGTTGAGCACTGAAGCTGAGCAAGAGACCTGCTGGCCCAGATGAAAACATGTTTGCAACTGAACTATAGTGACATCAGTTTGTATTCAAGGTTTGTTTGCTACAGTTCATTTTAAGGTCAAATTTTACAATTTTCAATACCTAGAAGCTCTTCTTCCCATCAGAAGGAACTGAAGTATTAAATATCACGCACAAAACCACCACCCCATGCACTGAAACAAAGCTGAACCTGGAAAACGTTTCGATGGATGTGATCAGTCATCAGGCTGCACACCTCATTATGTGAGATTTATGTTTGAGTTAATGTATAGAGCTTGGAAATTGTATATAAAGTTGGAATCCTGCTTAGTTTTCTGCTGTGCTTAGCAATGAATTAAAGTGCTTTTCACGGTTTCTCATCTAAGGCTTTAATGAACGTTGTAAACAAGGACTGCACATGTGGAAATTGCTATGCATTGGTAGGGGTTTAAGTGAAATATAGAAGGCAAGGGAATGAATTTGTATCAAGTTATTAATGAATTTATTATATTTGTGACATGGATCAGAACACCTTTTGTTTGTCACTTGGATTTGATAACCCACTAATATCTGAAAGAAAATCAGATGAATAAAGTACTAGTGAATCTCAAGAAAGGAAAGTGCTTTGATTAGGTGTGGATTATTGCATCCAGAAAGGATAACCTATATTTGGATCATCATAGAAATAGTCAGCTTGATTATTTGTTACTTTCTGGCATAGAGAGAGCAATTGTGGATCCTTCAAAGAAAAGGAAGAAAATGGTTAAATATTTGTAGAAGTAAATAAGAATGCACAATTTTACATCTGAGCAAATGAAAAGAGGGCATGAGTGTTTGAAAAGGGTGGGGTGAGAATTGTAAACGAAGGAAGCATACAACATTTTCAGTGTGAGACCCTGTTATGAAAGGGGAAAACTTTTAGCTTCCAGTGACAAGATGCATCTGTCTGCAGTTTCTGAACAGCAGGATGCCAGAGTAACAGGCAAGAAGCAGGAAAAGTTTACCCTTCACTTTCTCCATAGAAATCAGTCATTTGCCCAACAAATGACCCCTTGCTTGAACAGCTACAAGGTCTCCTGGACAAAGATAATTTTTAATCACCCTTTGAAATGGATATAGGCTGTTTGGTCAAAGACATTTCTTATACATCTCCAGAGCCTAATGGGGCAGCATCTTTTCACACTGGCTGAAGATCTGGTCCTGTGGTTAGCTTGGTTCATGGGGTTCATAATATACTGAAAAGCGTGTGCGCTGCATCTCAGCTGAAGTAGCTAATTTTTGATTATTACCCCAGCACCAGGTTCTAGCTGAGAAAAGTGGAGCTAACTTCTATTTGATAGTTAATGCCGGTCAGATACATTCCTTCTCTAATAATTTCTGTCTGGAAATTACTCCAGCTGGAGAGCACAGCACTCTGTCTCTTTGCTTGCCTGCTAAGTTTTCCATCTAAATTACTTATCTTGATGTAAAAACACACCTTTTCTGCAATAACAGGATAGCTCCAGACCGAAGGGAATGAACCCATCTGCTGACAGGATGATATTTTTAAGAGCACTGTTGGTGTAGGATTTGCTGACATTTATTTACTTCAGAGAAAGGCTGGGAAGGGAGAGGAGGAGGCAACATTAACCTTTCACTTCTGTTCGCTGGGAGGGAAAGAAACATGCAGGACTGACTCAGCAGTTTGAAAGAGAGGAATTCAATCTGCTTTTCCCTTCCCCAAAAGCCCAGGTTCTGCATTGCACAAGAATGGGCTCGGGAAGGAGATGTTTGGTGTAGCTCTGGTCTGCTCACGCCCTGCTGCAACATCGCGGCTCTGGCTCAGGTTGCCCCATGGGTGGGATTGCTCAGGCGAGGAGGAATCCTTCCTCCCAGCTGCAAGACACAGGCAGCCGCCAAGCAGCTGATGCAGCGATGTGGCTGCTGCCCCGCACAAGCTGTCCTGCTCACGCGGTACCACGGTGGGGAAGCAACAGTCCTTTCCCATACCCACAGCTTGTTCTTATAAATTTACCCTGGGGAGCGCAGATTGCAGAGCCAGAATGTGTAGGTTGCATATATCCCATTTATCAAACAGCAGTGCCAGGGAATGCTCTAGATGCAGAAATTGGTTCCGCTGAGCTGCCAAATGGTTCTAACAGTCTTCAGTATGCAGAGGAAAAAGCTTATTCTTGGACGTCAGAGCGTCTTCTCGTTAGAGAAAAAGTGAAAAGCAAAAGGAACCAAAGAGAGAAGAAATGACTTATTCAAATGACTCATAGAATCATAGAATAGTTTGGGTTGGAAGGGACCTTAAAGATCATCCCCCTGCCATGAGCAGGGACACCTCCTGCTGGACCAGGCTGCCCAAGCCCCATCCCACCTGGACTCAAACACCTCCAGGGATGGGGCAGCCACAGCTTCCCTGGGAAACATGGGCCAGGGCCTCACCAAAACTTCTACCCACTCCTTACTGAAACCCTACTCCTTACATTTAATTATGCAGCTTTATTGAAAAATTACAGCTGCAGCACACTGAAGCCATGCCTGCTGCCCCATGACTCTCAGAGAGACTCATGTAAAAATTGTTCAAAACCCTGTAACCCTGATCCACACGATTCAGGAGGTGAAGAGGACTTGTATACATTTATAGATGAAACTTGCATGGAAGCAGTCATTAAAATCAGAGACAGCACCTTTGGATGTGGAAGCCACTGAGCCAAGAAGCAGCTGGAGCCTGAGGGAATTTTGGGAAAGTGTGACTTTGTGCTTGACCTGTTGAAAGCCTTATTTTTTAAGCATTTGCTATTAGTTGCTATCAGTGGTAGGATGCTGAGCTAGAAAAACCCTTTGGTTTGAATCAGTCTGAAAGCTTTTACATCCCCATGCACGCATGGGGCTGACTGCTTTAAAATCCATATAGCATGTTCAGAATGAATTAAAGACGTGCAACTCTTCCTGCTCTTACTTCTGACATTTAAGTTCTTGACTTTACTAATTTTAGCCTTAGAGTAATACTATTTAAAAAACTGTCTTTGAATGGATATAAATACTCGCCTTGTTCACTCCAGGGTCTCAGATCCTCTTTACCCTCACTAATTGTACACAGCACTGATTATAAATTTGTTCTTTTGCTATGCATTAATATGGCAATGCATGATCAGTTCTCACAAGCTTTACATACATTATTGAATATCATGACCTCTGTGAGATTGTTATGGGTATTGCACCAATTTTATGTAACGGGAATTGAAGCATAAAGAAATCTAGCTTTAAAATAACCTTATGATCCATCAACAAGCCCTTAACGTTGACCATGTCTTGCTCTTCTCATGTAACACAGAACTTTTTTGTCACTACCCAACAAAAGACAGGCTGATGCTTTTTTTATTTTCAGAGCTTATTTGCATGGAGTTTGAGGTTCCCCCTCTGTATGGTTTTCTTCATTTCTCTCTGGGGCCGGGATGATAGGAATGGTTGGACTCGATGATCCAGTGGGTCTCTTCCAACCTGATTATTCTATGATTCTATGATTCTACTGCAATTCATATGCTTAAATTCTGATCTCAATCAAAATATGCATATGTTATGCCTTGAGTGTTAGACCAAGATACAGAAGAGGTAAACCGCAAACTAATAGGCACTTGGTAAAATACGATGCTTTCCCAGTTTTGAAGACAGAAGATGACTGCTGCTTTTATCACCAAGCCCTAAACTTCTTCCTTTGTTGCTTTTCAACATTTTCAAGGGGCAGGGCTGCCACCAACAAAGTTCTCCTTCCCTGCTTAACTCTGATTCACCCCCAAATCACTGGCCAGAGGACACTGTGAAGAGCTGGAATCTGATGAAGAAGCTCTTTCTCAGTTCTGTGGTGCATGGCCTCATCTTCAAGCTGCTTCTCATAAAACCTGGTGAAATGGTTGTAAATAAAGCACAAGCTAAGATTTCTTTTCATGGCAAAACTCCCACAGACATCTGATATGCCCAGTGTTGGCATTAAAAATATGAGTGGGCTGGCTTCTTTGGGACTTAAAAAAAGCCTTTCCCAGTTAGCAGTATTTAGCAGCTCATTAATGTATCTGAAACCTGACCTTTAGCAGTCTGTCTCAGAGGGTTATAAATAAGCTTTTCACTAAATTATTCTGCTGGCTAAACTCACTGTAGCCTTAAAACGATATATGAGAAGCACTTCTGTTTTGGGAGGGAAGTGTTCCTTTGCTAGGAACACCAGGAGCAGTGAGCCAGTTGGCCGCCCACTGTTTTCCCATTATTATTTTAAATATCCATGATTTCAGATGTGAATAAATTTGAACATGAAATTACTTTGAATATGTACTTTCCTAATACCTCAAGAAGGAAGAGAGTGGGAAGAGGACTGGAGAGGGAGTGTTTTCTCTGATGAATCTTCTGATGTGCGTAGGTCCCTGCAGAGGTATTGGAGATTCCAAACCTACATCCATTCCAATGAATTAAATATTTTTAGGGTTAATTTTCTGTCACCGTGGCCAGCTGGTGCTTTCTGAGCTCCCTATGCTATTTTACTCCTTTAGCCTCCAAAATAAAATGACCACATTCAGATTCTAATTCGCACCTGGGAAATATTTGGGGAAGTGCCATGGGCAGGGCAAAATCACACCAGGGAGCACGCAAACAATTTAATACTGTACAGAATATCACAGCCCTGGCCCTGTTGTATTTTCTAGCAAAGGCTTTAGCCAAAGGGTGATGCTGTTCTTCCATTTTATGTGCACAAGGATTGCATCAATGCTGAACTTCCTATTCTGTTAAGGTACCTGACGTTCATATTTCTATTTATAAACATGAGAGGGGGCTGGAGTGTCTTAAATCCTTTGTGGACATGGAAGAAAGCACAATATGCTAATTCAGTGTATCATTCTTTCATAGAGATAGCTACGCTGGTTGAAAGTGCTTACAGCTGCACTGGTGGGAGGGAGAGGTTCTGCCTTACTTTATCAGGTAACTGGCACAATAGTGTATCACTAGTGCTTTAGAACCAAACACTTGGCTGTCCTGAGCCCATCACTCTCACCTGACTTCACTGTGTGCATTCATTAATTTCCCCAGCCATTAAGAAATGATGTTTTTTTTCGTTGTAATAGGAACTAAGGAGATTTTTTCTGCCTCTCTTCATCTGATGCACTGATTCAGCTCTCTCTCTTCCCTAAAAAGTCTGAAAAACAGGAGATAACTCCATATAAGAAGCCCAATGACATGAAAGAGAAAGGAGGAATGAGGAAAGTGCTAGGTTAAACACCTTCAATTTCGTTGGTTTCAGTGCTTTTGATACATTTTAAAACGTTGCATCGTCAGTCATTGTACTGAGCGTAAGGGAGAGACAACCTGAGCCCAGGCTGCAGAACATATCTAATTGCTTGGTAGCTGTAACTGAGAGATGTAAAACATCTGGAAAGAAGTAGTCTTTTAGTCTGTTACCAAAAAAGGGGTTTGCTTTCTAAGCTGAAAAGAAAGAAAATTATAATCTACACAAGAAGCAAGGTGCTGGCTGCTCTCAATGAATCACTGATCTCATGGCATGCTTCTTTTATTACTTTTATGTCAGCAAATCTTTGTAAGTAGTACTTCACAACGTGCTCTCAGTACACTGAATTTACTGAGGAAGGCAAATAACAATAAATATAAAATGAAGAAACTATACATATAAATCATTGCACTTTTAATGTGGAACAGAATGCAAAGTTATGCTTTGTTTTAAAAAGAGATTTTAAGATTGTTTGCCTCCTTTGGGAACCTATTCATCAGCTTATTTTAGGTGATTGCTTCTGAGAATGTTGTTCGTTCATCCAAATTATGACATCGCGAATTACTATTTCCCTTTAGTTTTAAAGAACTCAAAGTGCTTTCAGATGTTGTCATGAGTTATCATTTTAAGACCGAGCCAGAAATTCGCACAGTTCAGTCTATATCCCTCAAGCTGATAAATGATTGTTGTAATGGTGTTTTCATTTATAAGGCTTCAACCGCACTGTACGAACTTAAAGGATTGTTGAAAACAAGCCAGAACACAAGGGCAAAATTTAAAAATATAACAGTAAGAAATATTAAATTTCAATTTCATGCATTATCTGGGGGCTGTAAGATGTACCCTGTGTCTTCCAAAGCGTGTTTTTTCAAGAGATGAAAACAAATGTTTACCCCTAAATAAAATTACTATAAAAACTCTTTTAGGCATTATAAAATCTTCCATTATTACATACGTAAGCATAGTATTAGTGCAAGCTTCGTGTAGCCATCCTCTCACTGTACACTGAGCTCTGCTGCTCTAGCACCAGATTACCACAACCCTGTGATGTTTTCTCAGGACTCACAACAATCATAGAATCATAGAATAACCAGGTTGGAAGAGACCCACCGGATCATCGAGTCCAACCATTCCTATCAAACACTAAACCGTGTCCCTTAGCACCTCGTCCACCCATGCCTTAAACCCCTCCAGGGAAGGTGACTCAACCACCTCTGTTCCAGTGCCCAATGACCCTTTCTGTGAAGAATTTTTTCCTAATGTCCAGCCTAAACCTCTCCCTGTGATTCCTCTAACAGCTCTGCTTCTTGGTCTTATGGGACTAGGCAAGATCCTCAGCTGAGCTAAACAAAGTTTTCTACAATCTTGCTTTACAAAGAAAGCCTCCAAATTTTGACACCAGACTGGAGGGGAACAGAAAACAGCCACAAATATTAATTGCTTTTTGCTGCTTCTCTTCCTCTTTACCAATCTCAAAAATTTAAAGCCAGTCTCATGGTGAATTCTGCTACAAAGCTTTTATGCTATTGAACCTTTTTCTGGGAAGTTCAACTGATTTGTGAGCTCTTCTGGATAAGTTCCAGTAAACCTGAATTATTTTCTTTCTAATTAGCAGCTTTACTGTCTGAAAAGTTATCTATGGGATCTAAGAGTTCTCCTTTTAATGTAACATTGGTTAAGCAGTAAACAAAACATCACCTCAGCTGCTATAATTTCAGGTGGTAATGACTCACAGAATGTATATTAAAAGTTTATTAGTTTTATAGGGTATTATTCTCAATGATGGGGATTTACCTCAGTTATCCTCTTTTTCCCCCCAGTTTCAGTTCTTGCTTTCAAGCTAGAATTTTTACCTGGTATCCTATGGAAATCTTGTGTTTCTGACCACGTCACACCTAACAGCACTTGAACCTGTTGATGAATTTCAGCAAATTTTATCTCTAGGGAGAAGTGTTTCTATGAGTTTTAAGGATGCTAATTGAGAATAGAAAGTACTGGGGGAGGGTGGGACACAGGGAGGTTTTTAATCACCCTAAACTTCCTCTGTAACCAGAGAGACAGACAGAGGACAACATCCCTTGTCTATTTGGAGATCTATGGGTGTCTGTCTCCTTCCATGGACTTTAAAGGAACTTAAGAATACAAAGCATCAAATGTAGATGACTCAGTTATGCCAGGTGGGATGTAGTCCAGGTGTGTATAAATAAAGACCAAATTATCTCCTAGGAATTGACTCATTTGGGTGAGGTAAGAATTTGTGCTGAAGCCAAGGAGGAGGCTGGCAGAACTGGATTTCTCCACCATGTAGTGGTCAGGCAGATTGTCACATGTTGGCTGTTATTTGTTGGGATTGTTTCCAGGAGTATTCTGAGATCTTAAAAAATATGTGCCGGTACGAACAGAAAGTCGTTGTGGACTTGAGTTATGACTGTTAGGAGGTTCTCCATGCCAACAATAGCTAGAGGAGAAGCCTTTGCATAGTAAAGAGAGCAATAACTGATTAGCAGGGAATAAAACCACTGCATCAGCAGATCACACAAATATTATGGCTGCCAACTGCCAAGAAGCCTGCCATCAATTAATTTTCCCACGGACCTTTCTGCAGAAAACCCTTCTTTGCCTTTGGCACTAGCAGAATGATGATGGCAGATTTTATTACTTCTGGAACAGCAGAATGGGAGACGTTGTGTCCAAGTGGACTTGTGAGAAGCTCAGATGAAGGCAAAGAGTGCTCGTATACCTCCTCCCTGCCTGCTTCCTGGCCTTTCAGGACATAAGAAGTAGAACAGAAAACAAAATGCACGCTCCCATATTTACCTTTTACCTCTTTTTCTCTTTCTTTTCCTTTTAGCACAGACGATTGAGAGACTTTTCTCAATTGCTTTGGACAGATTTGTTTGTTCAGGTGTAACTATCTTCTCCTCTGCTGCCCACTCACTGGTAGCAGTGAGCTCAGTGCCCCCTGGATCTTGGTGACTCCACTGCAGTGATTCTTGCAGCATGGCAGGAAACTGAGTCCCAGCCTTGCTGTGAACAATTCCACTTCTTCTGTGACCCTCCCTTTTTTGTCTGCAAATGCAAAAATCTTAAAGCTAGTCAGTTAGCCTTAAGCTTGACTTAAACGGAAAAGAAAATTCTGATGAAAATCAGAAGCTTTTCCTTAAAGGAAATTGTACTTTAAAGCTATTAGGCTACAAGTGTGAATCACCTATACTATAAATTTTGAGTATATAAGTTACGTAAGGCAAGGGTCTCGTTTTGGTGATTGTTTCAGGTTTGTTAGATGGGTGACTTGTTCACACAGTAATTTGCCCCATAAACACTATCCCTTGAAGAAGGACCTTGGAGACATGTTCTAAGCCAAATAGGCACAGTTTGACTTGAGTATCTACTTAAAGATGTGGTTAATCCAAATGAGCTTGCTGCAGCCCTTTTTATTGTGGTTATACTTAGCAGGTTTTATCACTGCTCTCGAAGTATTCCATCATGTCTCAATAATCCTTCTCATCCACCTCTTATTTTCTACTAATGAAGATGAATCACTTCAGCTTTTTTTTTTTTTTTTGGTAAATATTCAGCATCCACAAGAGCGTTTTAGCTTATTTGAGAGTAGACTTGGAACAAAGAGGAATCTTGGTGGGAAAAATATTTTATCTTTATTCTTTCAGGTAGTTGACTGAGTTGTTGCCAAGATATTTCAATCTATTTGCTTCCTTGTACCTAAAGTATTTTTTAGTGTGCTATAAATATATAGAGTGCAAAAGTAACCGACTAATGATTTTTGTAAAAACACTTAGTTCTTTCCTCTCTTGTTCTTGGGAGTTGGCTTTAAAAGTGCCTTTTAAATACATAAACCAAGTGAGATGAGACAGAGTGAGAGAACAAAGAACGGCTGTCTTGACTGGGGATAATGTCACTCGTCTGGGATCGAATCCAGTGGCATCTCAGTTCAATCACTGCTTCAACAAATATTGCCAGGACAGACTAATGGTGCCTAGATGGTCACTGCTTCATCCCCTGTGATCCTGCTGCAAGGTGGTGCGGAGGCTGTGTTGTGAACCAAGTGGGTACTGGTTCTCTCTAGAAGACAAGCGACCTGGATCTAAGACAAGACCTGGATCTAAGCAAGTGTAGATACTCTTTCCATTGATCTACTGACAGAGAGGGGATACTTCTCATCATTTTTCAATAGTTTTTTCCCCTTTGCTTTGACTTTTTTACCTAAGGGTCTAAAAAAAGTACTTTGGTTCTGGCTGAGCTGAACATTTTATGTTAAAATAATTTTTTTTCAGCATCTTATGAAGAAAAAAGAGTTAAAATCAATTTTTTCAGATTAAAACTCCCCACTTTGAACCTGAATTTTAAAGATCTATGAAGAAATTGTCCCATTGAAAATCCTTAGGTCCTTAAGTGTAAGTTGATAGACTTCAAAGAAACTTTGAAAAGGACTTGAAAGAAATATTTAGAGGAGTGTGAGAAGAACCTAGGCATTTCTTCACTGAACAACAGCCCCAGAAAACACTGTTGCATGAAGTTTTGATACTGTAATACATAGAGTCCTACTCCAATACCTTACCTGCTCAGCTTGTTTGCATTCATTTTTCAGTCCATATTCAAGTAAAATGGGAAACAAACAGCCTGATGCTCCCTCAGTTCCCACCTCCAGGTGTCTTTAATTCTAAGTTTACATGGTATGCCCTGATATTTCTTCTGTTCAAAAGCACCAAGAAAAAGATAGACACCTGAGCTTCATTATTAGAAAAAAACAATTAATTACCGGAAAAAATAAAAAAGATTAATGACTGTAAAATAGGTGGGATGGGTCGGCCTCTGGGAACACCTGCCTCACAACACTGACTTTTTTTCTTTAGACACTTGAAATTTGATTTATGCTCAACTTCACGAATGCTACCCTGTGGATTTTCCTGAGAACTAGTTTGAACTAAAAAAGCTGAGAAAGTACTGACAATCTATGTACAGAGAAAGATGAATAGACCAATGTTATTCAGTATTTACACATCTTTCTAGCTGCTGAAATCTTTACTGGAAGCCAACTTTTAGTTCAGTGCAGGTTTCATGTAATGAAATATTGTGGTTATAAATCCATACTGAAAGGTGCACTGTGATAGTACTGAGGGGGAAAGAAAAGTTGAACACTGTAGACATTTAACTGATAACACCTTCAGCAGAAAAGCATTAAAATAAGCCTTGGGCTTTCAAAAATACTGGTCAATAATTTTCACATTAAATCCTAAGGATGTTGGATCTTCATAAGCCATTTTACTGAAATCTTCTTTTTGCTTCTTTTGTGACTCAAGAACCTCATCCACATCTTTTTTTTTTTTTTTTTTTACATCAGTGTAGTTTAGTGCTCACTGCATTCTGAGTACCAGAGTAAACTTTTGGGAAATCAGGCTGAAATCTTGACCACGATAAACACAAATGTAGAAATGTGATTCAGGAAGGGGGAATCCCTCAAGGACATGAGTAATTTCTCATACTGGCAATATTTCTATTACAAATTCTAGTCCATATGCCTCATATCGTTCTTGCCAAGGTATGACAATTCCTGCAGTGTCAATTAACAATATGACATTTTCCTAGGAAATATACTACACATTAAACAGAGGCAATTGCCACATGAAAGACATAAAAGCCACACCACTAGCGTGTGAGACTAATGATCTGGCATCCATTATCTATGGGAAAATGAAAATAAATATGAGACTCACTAAAATAAATTGCTTTATACATCTTTGCATAAAACTTTATGCTTCTACCGTGCCAGGGAAGGATAACAAATTGGTTGGATATGACCTGTTCTTGAGAAATACATGTTAGCTGCTCCTTAACACCTCATTATCCTGCCAGTATTTGCAAAGTGGTGGTTTAGCTATCTTCTTCTCTATATTTGTGACTTTCACAGTTAGGTTGCCTGGTCTATGAGTTTCTGGATAATTCTTTTTTGTCACTATTTAAAGATAAATACTATGTGTGCTCTACTCCCATCCTCTAGGGCCCGTCCTGGCTTCTGCGAGTTCTGAGGGAATAATTGCTAAACTTTACAAGATTATTTCAAATACTTTCTTGAACCTTTGGAATAAGAAAATTCATCAGGCTTTGCTGCCTTGGAGACATTTATCTTAACTGACAATATGTGGCTACCTAAATTCACTAAGTAATTGATTCAGATGTCTAAACGCAGGCTTCCAGGACTTGAGTGTTCAAGATATCCAAATAAGACTGACAGGATTCATACTCTTAGAAAATTGAACTGAGCCCTGAAAGTGGAATTTATTTGTTGATTTAGACACTCACAGATGGGGGAAGGATTCAGACGCAGCTTTGGGTATGCAAATTTCTGTATCTTCAGTATAGGTATGCACCTAGGAGTTAAGTATTAATGGTCTCACCATAGTCAGTGGAAGCCCTCTCAATAGCTAGTGAAATGTATAAAAAATATTCAGCGCAAGCTGAAGCAGATCAGCTGGAAAACTCTCTTGACTATATTTACTTATTAGTGACGAAATCCAGTTGCGCAAACATAGACATTTGAGGTACATTTGAGCATCTGACACACAGATAAAGTTAGAGCAGAATGACAAGGCACCTCTTCATGTCCTTTAGGTGGCAGCTGGATGCCAGGCAAACTGTATGCCAGGGCTTCTTAAATAGCACAAGATACCTGGATTTAGGTGGCTGAGTCCCACCTTTGACCTTCCAGTACCTGGAAGGGGCCCACAGGGAAGCTGGAGACTTGGTGATCTTTAAGGTCCCTTCCAACCCAAACTGTTTTATGATTCTGTGATTGTATGATTCCATGATTCAGAAGCCCCTAGACAGGCATTTTATGCCATTAAAGATGTCATAGGGTAGGCAGTCTGATGAGTTTCTAGCTGTGATTCAAGAAAACTATGAGTTTACCACAGGTCTCTAAAGTAACGTCCTTTAGCATCATCCAAGCAGCAGCAAACATAATTGCTTAAGCAACAGAATCAGCTTCTACTATTCCTAAGTTAAATCCTTTTCTCCTTTTATTTTTTTTTCAAATATTAATTTTACTGTAATGCTACTCTTACATAAAGAAAGTTTATCTTTTGCAACAATCCTGCTGCACCACTTAAAATTTTATTGATGCTAGGGAAAGCTTGGTAGTAACCATCCAAGTCTGTCTGTTGTTCCCCAATAGCCAACACTGGCTTTTAATCAAATTGTCACTCTCTTTGCAAGACTGTAGTTTCAGATTGATTGGGTATTTTTTTATTGCAATGGTTGGTGATATTCTTATTCCACCTGTTCCCACTGAGGTTGAGTGTGAGTTGTCAGGACATATCCATTGTTAGACTGGACCACTCTCTACTCATCTGCCAGAGTGTAATATCGTGCAACTCCAGATTTATCCTCTTCTTGACTTAAAAGTTAAGCTGTAAGCTTAGCTCTGTGTTGCTGTGATTACTTCATGTCATTATACAAAGTGATCAGAAATAAACCATGCAGTCATTTTCCCTTCTTTTGGACTGCTCTGACTTCAGTTCTTTGCCAGTGATCACTTTAATGCCTGTTTCCCATTGATCGTATCTTCTACATTCAGATACACCTAAGTTCCCCAGCAAATCTTCTCCTTTATCAGTGCCAGCTGTCATTCATCCTCACTATATTATCACCTTCTTTTGGAGCTTCCAAATCTCTTTTCATATATTGTTGGAATTATCCAAGATAACTTGGAGTTGGATCTGCAGGCACTGATGCATTTTTTTGAGCCTGTCTCTACTTTAGTGCGGTACAGGTTATTGAAGCCTACATTCTTAATGCTACACAATAAAGGACTTTTCAGTGGGTACCTCTATATTAGTACATTAAGCAACACTTTGGAATGAACACTGCACACCTATTTGCTTTATTTCTGACTGCCAGAGATGTCTCTGGCACAGGTTTGGTTGGGGTCAAGAAGCATTTTTATAAACAGTTCCCAGGATGTAATACAGCCCAGGAACCCTTCTCAGTAGGAAATTTGGATACTACCACTCTTTTTTGAAGGCTAGGGGAAGACTTCTAAGCAAGAACAGTTTAATTATGACCCAACAGTTCATAATTCATTCCATTGATTACAAAGGGAACATACAATGACTTGGCCATGGAACCAGCTCAGACAGTTGAACTGTGCATGGTTCAAATTATGACAGATGAAATCCACCGTTTATTTATTCTGGCTTCTGTAAGTTTCAGGATTTCAGTTTTTCCTTCTAATTTAGTTTTTACAAAGCTTTTTCTGCTCAACAAGAGTTAGTTGGCATCATAATACTGAAACCAAGAGACTTACAACACGCCTAAGATCAGTCTGTTGTCTTTCTGGATTTCTGTGGTAATCAATGTTTTATTCTGTGTAATCCCTATTTAGTCTTCATTTAAAAAAAAAAGAGGTCCTTCATCAAATTACTTTATTTCTTTCCTGTTTTTCAAGTTTTCACTTTGCATAGGAACGATCAATCAATGTAAACCTTATCTGTTATCCCTTAGGATTTTCCCTAAAGGGAAAATATTTCCCTTCCCATCTTAATGATTTTATGTTTCTGAGTCTGCCTAACAATTATAAAGCCTTTCCAAATTATCTTTTTCTGTAGATGAAGACCAAAGAGCTATAATATATCAATAAACTTTTCCTTGGAGCAGTAAATTCAATCATATTAATAAACACTCACTCTCAATCCACTCCTTGCCTTTAAGCTCTTGAATATTTCTTGCCTATTAATCAACAGAGACTCCAAAACTGTCTCAATTCAGTTACTTGTTCAGACTGTCAGAATAAATAATTAACACAGTTCAGTAATTCTATGCTAACTTTTTCTGCCTGTTACAGACTAGTAAATGTGTCTTATGAAGAAACAAGACTCTTTCCTAAATCTTCTAATGTGCACAGGAACTTAACTCCCCCCTTGTCAGTGGGATGAGACATCCAAAAACTTTTGAAGTTCCCTGGTTTTGTCATATTCAATTATCTTTCTTGGACTGAGTGGCATCTTCTCTCTGATCTGAAGGCCTAGAGAAGATGTTTCTTTTATTCATGTGTTTTGTTTGCATGTTGCCAGATGCGCAAACAATAAACAGCTTTTCACGCTTAGACATGATCCTTTGGCAGAATTTTAAAAACAAATGAACTCTCCTGCAAAGAAGCTGCAGTATTCTGCAATGGATAAAGTTGTCAGTTATCCTTTAAAGCAGAATGGAGGAGATGGTCCTTAGGGCACCTTCCAACCCAAAGCATTCTATGGTTCTATGGTCAAACACCTCACTTTGTAGATTAAGTAGGTAAGAAATTAATAGTGGTTGTCAAGTAGGAAATACAAGTAAGTGCAGGGGTTTGGGTTCTTTTTATGACTTTTTTTTATATTGTCTTGCCCTGTTTTATGCCACATCAAATGACTATGGAGGTAAGAATTAGATATTTTGTTTCCAGAAGAATGTAATGATCCAGATGCTCAGGGTCTTATGGGGACTATCTGAACATGTTTGGAAGTCAGTCTCAAGAGCACCACCAAGTACCAAGTTTCATAAGTGAAATTTCTTTAGCCAATCCACTCATAGGTAAAGTTCTCCACTGTTGCCTCCTTTTCTCTACCATTGCAACTCAGGGAAAATTTGGTCTATCTTTTTTTAAGAAAGAAATTCTTCCTCTACTCTACCCCCCCCCCCCCCCCTTGCTCTTCAGCTTGCATAATTAATTAATTTTCTTATTGTTATTCATTTTGAGAAAAGTAGAATAAGAATTAACTTTCAGTGCAAGAATAAGTTCTTAATGCAATATGACAATCTTCCAAGGTGACTTTTTAAAAAAGCATTTTATGCCTTATAATAAAAAGAGCATCTATCTTTACTAAGATGTCTGGAAGTAAAGTTTTTCAATCAATGTTCAGCAAGCACTTTCTGTGAGGTCAGCAAACATTGGCAGAATCTTGTACACATCAAGAAGAACAGAAAGAGTAAATATAAATGGAAAAGTTCAATTCCCAAAACTCATTCTATGCTTGATTTGTAACTGTGGAAATGAAGAGATGAAAGAATGTTAGCTTTCTCCTTCCTGTCTTTCCAAAGATGAGATGGAGGTATGAGTTAACATAATTTTTCACATCTTCTGTAAGCATTTAGTTTGATCTAAACCCATAGTTCAGTTTGGAGATAAATTTAAAAAAATCATGTAATGGTTGTGTGCTTTAACATGAGTTCAGATCTCAAGAAGTCACAAATTTTAACCAGAGAGGTTGGAGTTTGAGAGGAGAGACTGTCCTACCAACACCACATTACAACCTGCAGTTTGCATTTGGTTATGAGGCAGGCAAAGCTTTGCAGCCGTTCTGGTTCTTTTCCTTTTTCCCACTCTATTGGATCAGATTCCCAACATTTTTTAATTTTTTTTTTAAAGAGGGGATAAGGAATCCCTAAAGCATTCCCCTTTCAGATATAATGCCAACAAAACATACTACAAACTTTTATAAAAATGGGTTTGGAAAACAGAGTTTTTGTGTGTAACATCTTTTTGTTTCACTGTCTTATTATTTCACAAAAAAGATATAGTTTTACTGGGCAGGAGGGTGTAAATTAAAAACTAAAGCAGGATACCAGCCATATCAATTAGTTTTTCTTTCTGATGAGGTTACATTCTTGCACAGAGAAGTGTGCTAAATTCAGAAAGAACTCAAATTACTGTGAGATACCATTTTTAACAATGGACCATTAACTTGAAAGCCATTCGACAGTAAATATATTTTACTAAAATGTTATGCAGAGGCATCTGTCAGGATTAGAAATGCAACAGCATAGGTTCTGTATAGCTTGAAGACTATAATATGTGTTATTTGAAGAGATTCAAATGCGGGGAAAGGAAGAAGTTATCTTCTATGGCATTAATCTAAGCAAAAATCTAATTGAGAAAAGAGCCAAGAGTATTCAACTGCGGTGCTGTGGTAGTAGCACCAGTAATGCTATCAGTTCCGGAAAGTGAGGGCGTAAAGAACATGAAGAGCTTGAAGCGTGAAGAAATATCATCCCACTTTCTTTTCTTACGCAAGATATCTAAACAGGTGTAGGTGAACACACTAGATGCGTTTTCATAAAACTGGCTGCACACCCACAGCAAATCTCATTCAGAATAAGACTACAGAGTATTTTAAGAAGTCATGCTCATAAAAAGGAGTTCAGAACATCAGAGTCAGCGAGGGGAAAAAAAAGAAATTATTTTCTATAAGAAAACTCATCTTTTGGTTAAGGTTTTGAAGGGATGTCTTAACGTTTTTTCAGTTTCAGGTAGCTGGAACTTTTAACCAGCTCCAGACAACTAAAAATGATCAGATGTCTAGAGGTCAATTTTGTTGCTTTTTTGTTTAAAAGCAAGTGTTTACTGAAAAACTGTCTCTCTGGTTTCCTTTTGGTTTTGTGAAGCAAGCATTACCCCAGGGGAAAGCATATGCTTTCATGTAGAAATTCTTTAGCTGAGAATGATTTTAACATATTATTTTCAGATCTGCTCTGCTTTAGAAATTGTGAGGAAACATAAATCCCCAAAATCGGCTTGCCTAGATATCATAAGGAAGCTTGACTTTATGTCACACTTCCTCAGCTTTCTTTATGGTCTCAGAGAATCTATATGTGT
Source organism: Phaenicophaeus curvirostris (assembly GCF_032191515.1). NCBI lineage: Eukaryota > Metazoa > Chordata > Aves > Cuculiformes > Cuculidae > Phaenicophaeus > Phaenicophaeus curvirostris. The sequence continues at coordinate 124,392,247 of NC_091393.1, read as the reverse complement.
CTGGAAGTGGAGATGCCTCTATTGCAGTAATGGATTAGTCCATAACAAAGATAACATGATGGACATCAAGGGTAGTTGTGAGTCACCTTTCCTATCTCCAGCCAAAGGGAAAGGAATCTAGCCCCAAATAATACCCTCTACTCCCTCTTTGGTCACTGGAGAGAGAAAGAAGACCCTCTAGGTGCCTAAGGTAGGTACCTCTTTCTACTTTCTATCACAAAATGATCTATGATAATAATTATGGCTTATTTACTTTACAATAATATCAAAAAACTTAATCATGCTACATGACACACAGGATATAAAGAAAGTATTTCTCTAAAGTTTCCTATCCTCTTCCCTGTTATGACTGATCTTCTTAAAGAGATTAATCTCTTCAGAGTCTTTATGAAGACTGATACGTGGGCGAGATCAGAAATTATTAAGTATCACAAACCTTGCAGTTCAGAATCTGAGAAAAAATACACAGGCACAATGTGTTTTTCAAGAGAGAGATTTGTAAATGCTGGATGCAAGACAAAAGTGACTATACAAATAGCAAGTATTCCTAAACAGCTTTGAAATTCCATGTACATTGCTTGCTATATAGCACATACCATTTGATTTTCCTCACCATTTTTCATGAGGTTTTCCAGTCTTTCTAACTAAAAGTGCTAAACATAATGATGAAGTAACTGAAGCTTTTTGGGAAACAACAAGGAATTAAAATAATTTTTCTTTTAGAAGGAAAAGAAGTCAGAATGTCCTTAAACACAGAGCCACCAGCCAAGTTTGCATAATAAACAGTAAGTCTGTTCTGGAATGTCACTAGCACTTTAAGTTTTCCATTATAAGTGGCTGTGAAGTATGACATTACTTATATATGTGGCATTTAATAAAATGTGAACATCACTCTAGACTACAGGCTGTGATTTGTGAAAGGATCCCATTCAGGAAAATACTTAAGCATGTACTTAAGTGATTGGATTTAAATGCATGTTTAAAGCTGAATGTGAACAGAGATGGAGTTATGTCTGTGCTTAAATACTTCTCTGAATTGCCATCTCAATTATTCTGTCTTAAACTCAAGTACATCTGCTAAAATTTTTTAAATTACTTTGGATCCACTCCTGTATAAATGAGCTCCGTTGGTTCAGCTTCATTTTGTTCAAAGTAAATCTCTAGTCATCTACAAAGTTACACCAAGGATGAAGTTTCCCTGATGCAAATTAGGGAAGGGATGAATATTTTCTGCCACAGCCCTTAAGAAATATAAATATACTATCACTTTCAGTAATTCTCTGCAGAATTCTTCAAAAATTCATGAGAAACATCCTAGAGGAGGCCAAAACTATTTTCAAGCACATTTAAAATGGCTGGGGTTTGTTTTAAAGACCCCTGAGAATAAAATCATTCAATACATAGGTTGGTTACTGGAAAAAGTCGTCTTTTGTTTTGTCTTTTTTTTTAAAATATATAAAATTTAACTTGCTTATGAAATGTTTTTTGTGTTCCCTGTTCTTGTTTTAAGCCCACAGGGGGTTTTAAACCTCGTTAGAGTGTGCCATCTGCTATAGAGCCATTATAAAATTATAACAACATGAATTTATCCGCCTGCTTTATTCTTAGGAGAAACACCAACACCTTGAAGTTTAAAGAAAGGAGCAAGCTTTTCCAGAGTGGCTCTCTTAAATTCTCCTTCCTCAATTATCAAAATATACAAACAAGACAAGTTCTTACTAGTACTAAATAGAGAGAAAATAATTTCCCTCGTGATTCAGCTAAGTTTATATCATTACTTTCATCCCGATTCCCACTGAACTTTCTTCTTGACCTCTCAAAGTATCCAGTACAGCATTAAAAAAACCTCCTAAAATCTAAAAACTCAAACATTTCTAGTTTTCTCAACTACATAGAAGATTGTACCTTTACTAATATTGTTATTTGATCACATGATGGTCAAAGGGTTATACTACTTTGTCCTAGGAAAGACTTTTTGCAGAAACCTGGCTCTTGCAGGACCACAGATGTGTCAAAGCGTATCTTATCCTATTGCATTTAAACAATCTTCAACAAGATATAAATAATACCAGATGCAGCACAAGTATTAGACAATATAAGCCTACAGAGTTAATTTGAAATATCCCTATCTACATCATTAAAATAGCTAATCCACAGTTTGGTTTTTTTTCCTTTTGGCAAAAACTGGCAACAAGGAAACAGATTAAAGTGGTAGATCATGGACTATTCCCTGCTGGTGGTGAAAGATGCTGGATCTAATTATCATAGAAGCCTACTGCAAAGCTTAGATAAGATCTTGCTGTCATATTTTAGCCTTCTTGGCTCCAGTTTCATTGCTTACTGTTGTATACGTGATTCAGGAATTAAGAAATAAAGTAAGTAAAGTTTTGGAGAGACTGAAGTGTAAGGGATCACCTTCAGTATTCCAGGAGTGGCGGCGGCTCTGGGTCTTTGTAGAGCAGATCATCTCTTTTCAGCCTGTTTTCTCTTTGCTTTTGATCTGACTCCTGAAAAATGCCATCCGCAAAACTTCACTGAATTGTTTTCACGGCCACAAGAAATCACAATGAAAATTGTTATGAAAAAAACAATCTAATAGTAATCCAGTTAAGTACACTACTTACTTGTGTGGGTAGTGATAGATTAACTAGTGATGATTACTGCTGAAAAAGACCAGATTAAGCAAGTATTTTATGTATTACATGTTTTCAAAGCAAGGCTCATCCAGTTCAGGTCAGCAACAGCTTAAAGGACCTGTAGAACTTCTACACAGATCATGGCATTTAGTTTTAGATGCTGCTGCCTGGCTTCATCCCGCATAATTTTAGGCAATTTAAGGTACCTACACTAGAAGTTAGTTCCACCTGGCTTCCTTAGAATCACTGGCAAGAGATAAATTACTGAGATCAGAAACACCTGCTGGAGATCTTTTTCTTTCAGCTGTTGAGAGTATCTTGGGCAAGTCAGTACCTCACCTGAGTGCCTCAAGTTGGGAAAGAACAGGGGGAAGACTTAGTGAGTATCAGAGAAAAGTGCGGATAGATATGATGCATTTCCAGGAAACTAACCATGAATTCAAGGGGTCTAATTCAGAGGCAGTTCCTGGCAACTTTCTATCTTCAAAATCCAGTCAGGGATGAAGCTTTTATATCATGCTCTGAGAAAAATGAAATTTGAAGCAAAGGAATGCAATAATAAATATCAGAAGAGTATGTACAACGAGGGAAAAGAAATACATGGTTTTATCAACTATACCCTGGTGCATCAACCTCACAATTTTCTTCTCTGTGTTATGATGGAGTATCTGTTTTAGGAGGTGCTTTTCTGTTAGAGTCAGGGCTGCGTATTCATTAGAAGAGTGAGGTGTCTGCAACTAAGAAGGATTGAAAAAAGAACTTAAAACAGAAAGACAAAATACAGTAACCAGTACAGACTACAACGTCACCCTAGTGCTGTCCACACACACAAGTGTTTTCAGGTCCTCCTTGAATTGCTCTCCAACCTTCTTCATGTTCTCTAGAGCCTATAGGGGAAATATTTGTAGAAACAGGTGCTGGAAATGGAGAAACATCCAAACTCTGATGACAATGGTGTTTTGCTTTTTTTTTACCATGTGAATGTTACAGGCTATGAAGTGGTTTAGGAACCTGAAATGTGTGTTCTCAATTGTCTTCACCTCCACCTTGCTAGAAAATTTTTCCATCTTGCAGAGCATCTTCACAGAATCACACAGAATAACCAGGTTGGAAGAGACCCACGGGATCATCGAGTCCAACCATTCCTATCAAACACTAAACCCTCAGCACCTCGTCCACCCGCGCCTTAAACACCTCCAGGGAAGGTGAATCAACCACCTCCCTGGGCAGCCTCTTCCAGTGCCCAATGACCCTTTCTGTAAAGAATTTCTTCCTAATGTCCAGCCTGAACCTCCCCTGGCGGAGCTTGAGGCCATTCCCTCTTGTCCTGTCCCCTGTCACCTGGAAGAAGAGGCCAGCACCCTCCTCTCTACAACCTCCTTTCAGGTAGTTGTAGAGAGCAATGAGGTCTCCCCTCAGCCTCCTCTTCTCCAGGCTAAACACCCCCAGCTCTCTCAGCCGCTCCTCGTAAGACTTGTTCTCCAGCCCCTTCACCAGCTTTGTTGCTCTTCTCTGGACACGCTCCAGAGCCTCAACATCCTTCTTGTGGTGAGGGGCCCAGAACTGAACACAGTAATCATGACCAGTCCTTAAACAAACCCTCTCTTCTTTTAACCTGATCATTTCATTCTTTGTGCAAGTTCCTTCTATATTTTGTTGTGGGTTTTTTGTTTGCTTCCTTTTTGCAAGAACCAGGTTTCCTTTAGTCTGTCATTACCGACAAGCTCTCAGGAACTGCATGTACTGCCAAGGGCCTCTCTCTGCTCCTCTACTCTCCTCATGAGTGTTTTTATTCCCAATGGTCAAGTTCCTTTCCAGCTAAACTCTACCTATTTCTTGTTTTCCTTCAGTGTGACCCAACTTGGGGGTAATAACAAGATTGCAGCCTAGATTTTCACAAGTTTTCACACCCATCTTGACAAACCTCCATCTATGATTTTCACAAGAGCCGTGAATCTAGGCTTTACACCGAATTCATTGGAGTTCAGGTAAGTAACAAAGCAAGCAGGATGAGAGTACCTTGCTTTTCATTCTTTTCTTGCTTTATGCACTTGGTTCCAGAAATGCAATAATTTCTGTTGTCAGCCCTGGAAGAGAGGTCACAGCAGAAAATCACAACTGTTTCTTGTTATTGTACTTTACAAAGATTTTTTTCTCGAAAACTGCCAGTGTCAGCTGCTTTTCCCCATGGAGGAAGGATCTCTTAGCACAGAGCAAAATACAATGTGGCAATAAACCCTTCATGAAAACCCTAGCCCTCAGCAAACCTGAAATAATCCTCTCCAAACTCTTGGGAAGAGAGCGAGCACCATTAAGTATCAGGAGACCTTCAACCCTCATCTGCCAAGCCTGTGAAATTCACTTGATTTAATCAGCCCAGCGATCATTCCTACTTTGTCAGACCTCAGGTTCAGCTGCCAAAAAAAATTGCAAGGCTCTCACAAATGAAATAAGGCATTTTAATTCCATCCTCAGAAATACAAACATGTATTTATATACTATATAATTATTTCTATTTTAAGATCATTTTTTCTGATTTCATTGGATGCAGTAACTAAATGTCAGCCTGATTAGGAAATTTAATATTTTGAACATCTAGTTGGACTAAGTTAGGGGATTTGTTTAAGGACTGGTCATGATGCTCCAAAAGATAGAGATGGAAATATTTTCTAGCAAGGCGGAGGTGAAGACAATTGTGAATACACATTTCAGGCTCCTAAACCACTCCATTTTGCTCCCAAGCAGAGCTTAAGTGAAGGAATGCCTGGACTTTTATTCCAAGAGGTAACTTTAACCATGATTTTAAGATACCAGAGAAAATTGTTCTGAAAAAAAGGGAGAGGGGAAGTAGAGAGAAGAAGATTTGAGCAATAAACTTCTGTTATTTTTCATTCTTACATATCTGTCTCCTGAAAGTAAGTTTCTTATGTCACTAGCTCATTTCTTGTTAAATTCTGGGACCAACAGTTTTTTTCTGCTGTGTTTTTCTGTGTAACTTTGCAGTATTGTGCTTACAAAATGAAGTCTAGCAACACTTGGTAGCGATGCCACCATGACTCAAGCATGGACACAGTGCTGATGATATAAGTGCTTGTGTCTGTGAGCCAGTGCAGGGTGAAGCCACGGGCTCCACTGGAACATCACTCAGGGCTGAAAATAATGCTCAGGGAAGAACGCTTGGATAAAAAAGCAAAGCTCAAGTCATTGTTTCATTGGTCTGCGACTGATTCACGCTAGCTCTGCCACACATTTGTGTGCTATGTTGAGTTGGAGATTTCAGCCAAGTCAAACTGGAAGTTTTTATTTTGTTCCTCATGAGAATTTAAGAAAAGATGGAGAGTATGGAAACAATGCTGCAGAATTTTAGGTCCCAGTGTTGTATTATGCTTTCTGTGTTATGATAATAGTAAGTTTGATATTGAAGTCCATGGATTTACTTTTTTTTTTTGTCATGATCTTGCCTGACTTCATTATCTCTCTGGCAGCTAAGCAATGCAGATCGAAATCTCAAAAGTGCCCACAGACAATTCTTGGATGAAGATCAGGGAGGCATTCAGAAAATGGGGAAAGTTGGTGATTACCCTTAAAATTGAACTGAGACTTTTATCATCTTGTTTTCTTTTTGTGTTATCAGACGGTCTTTGTCCTCTCTTACACAATGCTGGGGAAACCAAGGCTGATGGAATATTTTGCAAAGGAGCCAAGCACTTTTTAAAGCAAGTATTTTGATGTCTCTTTCTCTCTTATGAATTATATGCCATCAGGTTTCCATGGCAGGCTTTAAGACGACTGTCTCATGAGCATGAAAATACATGGATCTTGCACTATTCTCAGAGAGGCTGCAGGTGAACAACGATCTGGTCTGCAACAGGTTATTTAGCCCACACTCTACCAGAGTTAAAACTCAGAAAGGATATTGAGGGAGGATTTCTCCATCCAAACACGGAAAGCGTGGTGAGATATTTACAATATGGATGTTATCACAAGCCCTTGTTACAGGAGGGCATTCTGTGCCCTAATTTAGGCTGTAAGCCTAACTTTTGAATAGTTAAGATACAAAGGATGAATTTTTATGCAGGCATCTCTCCACTGGATCCAGAGATGCCACCACCTTCCTTCTTTGGATAATAAGGACCTTGAATAGCTATTTGACCTTCAATATTAAGTTAGTTGTTAAAACTTATCTTAGACACAAATGTAAAACATCTGAATAAAACTCCAAATATATTTTAAAATTGTGGATTAAAATCAAGCACAATTGCACATGGTTTTATTTATCTTATTCCCAACAATGGCTTTAAACAGAAAACAGACTTCACTAATATTTTTACAGCGGAAATTTTTTCCTCAGCACTCTTGGTGACTCAGCACTCAAATTATCATCTTTCAATATATGACCCAGTATAATTAGGACAATATTTTTTTTTTAGCTGGTTGTTACTTTTATGCTGTAGCTGAGTCTCCAGAACTAGTAATTTATCTCCAGTGATGAGAGTCTGCCCTCTTTTCAGTATTAAACGGCTCATACTTTATAGCTGTTACTTGAAGCTGCAGAGATTGGAAGACTGTGGACTGTTCTTCGGAGAGCTCTTTCCTGCCAAATCTCCTCATTTCTGCAATGGCAGATGTTTGCATTTTAGGACCTAGTTTGTTTCATTAATTTTTGTATTTAATGGTACTTTTTCTGTGCTAGTATAGAGCACACGGGAGATTTTCAGAAGACCCTATGGATGAAATAATTCTCTCCTAACTTTAGCCATATACAGCCTTGTATAACATCTAAATTTGCTGTCCTTGGCACCCTCTCTTGTCAACAGAGAGAGAGAAAATCATCAAAGAGAGGATTCAAACCTATTTCCGACTCCCACCTCAGGACGGGGAGAAGCACTCCCTGGAGGTACTGCTTTGTCTGGCCACTACAGGCTCAGCCTGGACGATTACACTTCTTAAACTGGATACCTTGATTCTAAATAGATAACGTTAGGAAAGAAACATCGTTGTACAAATCATCTTCACGTGGTAAATCAGACCCTGTGCTGAACAGGGCATGGGAAGACCTCACAGAATATAGAATCATAGAATCATAGAAGAACCAGGTTGGAAGAGACCCACCGGATCATCGAGTCCAACCATTCCCATCAAACACTAAACCATGTCCCTCAGCACCTCGTCCACCTGTGCCTTAAACCCCTCCAGGGAAGGTGAATCAACCACCTCCCCGGGCAGCCTCTGCCAGTGCCCAATGACCCTTTCTGTGAAGAATTTTTTCCTAATGTCTAGCCTAAACCTCCCCTGGTGGAGCTTGAGGCCATTCCCTCTCGTCCTGTCCCCTGTCACTTGGGAGAAGAGCCCAGCACCCTCCTCTCCCCAACCTCCTTTCAGGTAGATATAGAGAGCAATATTGTAGAAGTCTTTTTTTTAACCTGAGGGAGTATCTCCTGATAGATACGTGGAGTGAAGAAATGTCAAGCACACACTAATGGGTAGATGGGTAGGTTGAAAAAAGGAATCCTGATGTAAGGGGACAAAGGCACAACAGACAAAGTGTGAGAAGAAACACCTTGGAACAGAGAAGGTGTGATGTAAAAAGGAGGCAAAACAGCAGTAGACCTACTACCTTCTGCCTTGATATTATTGACCCATTTCTCAAAAGCAATAATCAAGAATATAACCAGCCTCAGAGCAATGGTACAATGGAGCAAAAAGGGAAGAAGTTGAGAGACAGGAAGCTATAAGCTACAACATTTTTCTCATTGCCTCACTAACAATGATTTTATACCTCAAGCAGGTTACTCATTTGCAGCTCCAGTACAGTAGCAGGACTTTAGAAGTAGAGGATTAAAGGTCTTGCCTTCTCCACGTCACAAGCTTGTTTCATCTCTAACTTGATTTACAAGTTCTCAGTCCAACAGGAGAGAAGCATCTGATGGTTTGATATGCAGAGTCAGCCCAGCCAACTTCATTACCTTATTAAAAATGGATTGATGTGAAACCTCTCCCCAGCGCTCATCCCACCATCCATGTGGATGCAAAATATCATGCAAATTAGGTAATTAAGTAGGTTTTGCTTCATTAATGGATAAATCAGAGCAATATGTGTCTTCCTAAATACTAGCTATGCATTTCTCCAAAAATAGGACATCTAATATAATTATTTTATTAGACCTTTTGTATGTGATCACAAAGCATAGAAAGGAATTAGAGTTCCATGTTTGTTATTATTAAAGAATTCCCCTAGCCTCTTTATTTCATTTGGCTCAAAACAGAGAGCAATACAGCTACTGTAATTAATTAATTACCAGACGTACATTTTAACTCATAAGTCAAAGATTCCTACTTTCAGCTTGTTCCTCATTATAGTGAAGTTAAAGGTGTATTGGAAGGACAGAAATCTAAATTTGGAAAAATACGCAGATGAGCAAAGAGGCCATGTACTCTATACTAATATGTATTTCTGAATATTCTATTTAATATAAATAAGGATGAGTCAACTGCAGCTTTTAAGCATAGATCCTTGTATGGAAATGATATGCCAGCTGAAGGAAGGCCCCCCCCCCCATTTTTTAACACATCTGTCTTCAGTCTCCAAACAGGTCTACTGCTATGGTACCGGATCACTTCAAAAGATTCCAGTTATACATTCATAGTTGCACATCTTGTCACATAAAAACTGCTTGTAGAGAGTAGCAGCATTTCAATTATGCTGTAATTTTGAGGCTGATTCTGTTCTTTTGTTACTACCTGTGTGCCACAAACTGTGCGTATTAGGCATGAAAAAAATAGAGAAAAAAAATCAATAATTCCATCATGTAGATGAACTGTCAGTTATGTGAAAAATTAGCATGAAAAGTGTCTCAAAGTTAAGTGCAATGCAGCTATGTTTTCAACTCATCATAACTACAGTGTCACTATAGCAGCTGTTCCTGAGAACAAAGAAGAAACGTAAGTTATTAAAAGTTCATCAGAATAGATACAAAATTTAGAATATCTTGTTGTTTTCTTTGGGGTGGGCCAGATCAAAAACCTGGGCAGTAATATTCTCAGTTTTAACTTTCTTATCTACTTAATAAAACATGTTAAAGGAGAAAATCTGGGTTTAATTAATCCATATTAACGGGTAAATTTGGGACGTTTACTTGCCTAAATAAATTGTGTTGCTGGAGGAGGAAGAAGAATAAAGCCTTATTGACAATCTTGCTGTTTGCCCATCCCAGATGGGTGGCAGCCACTAAGATAAAGAAATGTGAGGTTCTTCATAAAATAACCACACAATCCAGTAACAGCTGTGTACGACTGCTTGCTGGTGTTTTATGGGGAGGTAGTGTCTTACTCTTTGGTGTAAAACCAAATGACAGCAGAACGGTCTATTAAGGAAGAACATACCTAATTAATAATGCTCTCACAGATGTAGTTGGTTGCAAAGTACAATAGTACTTTGGTACCCATGATAATATATACCTGAGCCTCAACCTACTTGTGACTCTGGGTCGCACTTACTTCTGAGATATAAAAAAGCTCACTTAAAAAACAATGCTCAGGCGTTATGTCTCACTTTTAACATATTTAATTCCTATAAACATTTTTTATTTAGCTGTGAAATACCATATGCAAAATTTCCTGTAAGGTATTTACAAGATTTTCCTGCTTATATATCAGACAGTATATATTCTTTCGGAGCAAGTCTCTTCACAAAATTGCTGATCTTAGAACCCAGCCAAGGTTAATGATGCTGTGACTTCAGCTAGGTACTTGAACAGAGGATGCTGCTATCAGCTAGGGATTATTAAAATGATTTGCCACTGCCATTGCTACTTCTCCAGCGAAGCTGGCGCCTGTAGCAATTCTGCTGGCACCGTGGCTGATACTCTTGTTTGCTTATCTTTCCATTGAGAAAAAGAGTTTTCCTCTTTTCTCCTCTGTCAGTCAAGGTCTAATGTGTCTGAGGTATTTCCAGCAAGACCCTGACCTTGCCCATATGATTATGGCTCTGCTAAGAGAATACAGTTAATGTTACTTGCTTGTAGATCTTTGAGTGGGCACGTCTTGGTGCAGACCAGCAGATGAGCAAGCTGCTTTCCTTCTTCATCCTCTTTAGCCTAAGTGCTAATCTACCCTTGAATGGAAGTTGCAAGAGTGCGCAGTACAGGCATCTATAGCATTCGAGCAGCTGCCTCAGTCCTCTTGATAGAGTTTTGGTGGTGGCTTTTGGCCAAAACACAAAGCAAACCTCTATATCACAGTGGTGAAAAGCACCTCCACCTCTGCAGCCATACTCTGCTTAGCCAAGTAACTCGTGGCCTGGTTCCAACCAAGTTCAGATGTGTTTATCACAAATAAATGCTGTGCAGTGAGATAAAGTATTTCAATCTCAAGCATCAAATTAGAAAGTAGTTTGAGTGGCTTGTTATTTCCCCCTTTTGTGTGGTGATGGCAAACCCTGGACACCTTCCTGAGCCTCCTCCACGGTTAGTCCCACACATCTTTTATAGCAGTGAGGTAGTGTGGTCCAAAATCAGACTATGCAAGGAAGGCACGTTAAATATGTAAAGCCAGCTCTTCTCTGTGACTTTGGTCAAATCTTTCTGTTTTCCCTTCTCCCAGTCTCCAGAGCGCATCACTATTGCAGGGTCCTCAGGGCCTGGAATGGATCTTGCATAACAGAGCTGTGCGATGAGCACAGTAATAATAAAAGCAGAAGCCAACAGCACATCTGTTGCAAGCTATCCCTGACAAATTAAATTTTGAGGCAATTCCCTTAACTTTGATAGACTCATCCTGTGAATTCAGCCATGACAATGAGAAGCCAGGGAGAAAAGTGCATGATTTCTGCTATTTCTACATTTGTGTATTAAGAAGAGTTTTGGGAAGGGTGAATTAGAGAAGCCTCTTGTCTGACCCACCACATACATATTTTGTCTTACTGCAAACCCAGTATTACACATCTTAGTCAAGTGTTCAGAAGTATCTGCTATAAGGAAATCTCCTTTTTCATGATGCTTCTGTTTCTCTGCCCGTCCCAGGACAAAATCAGCAAGTCCTTCCAGACACAGACACTGCAAGGCTCTTCAGCTCTCCCTCCAGTCAATAGAGGTCCTTATTCTAGGGGCTTGACTGGTTGTGATTGGATAAGGTGGGGGTTTGAGAGACTAGTAAAACCTAAGAGCTGGACGACCCCCCGAAGGAGCATGAAGTGGCCCTACTTAGGCAATTAGCAGCACAGCTAATTTCACCCATCTAAATCCAAAAAGTTACAAATGAACAGTATGGTCTAGTTCGTTTTACCAATACATTTTCTGAAGAGCAGGGAGGTAATTTCGAAAGATGTAGGAAAAGATGTTGGGATGCTGAGAGTCAGGTACGTTTTAATCAGTCGGATCCCCAGGGTTCATTATCATGGTCCCACGTGCAGCCCTCACAAGAAGCTGTGTTTTCCCAGATCCTGGGAGATGGTGTGAGCAGACACTGCAAACCAACCCCTGTGTGAACAGGCAGCATGTATTGGAGGATTTCTGGGAAGGGGCTGGAAGCAAATTCCCTTTCTAGCCTTACTTGGTGCTTGGATCCTTTGCCACTCTATGCAGATAAACTGAGGCCGTACTTGTCACTCGGAAGATTATTGTGTTTGACTAACAGAGTTAGCAAACACAAAGATGCAAGAAGGAGACTGTGGATTACAGTTCGACAATGTCATCTCAGCCGGGGATTATTGGCGCAGGCAGCATGCAACTGGCACAGAGGGATTTACAAGGATGTTACCTCTTAAAAGAAGGTGTAGTGGGAAAACGTTATCCTAAATTCTTTAGGAATTGAAGAAGAGATTTGCAAAATGGTTAGAGGAGGCTTACAGTCATGCCATACACTCGATGCAAATAGAATCAAATGCTGTAACTGCAAACAGATCAAAAAGAAAGACCACAGCTTGGTCCTAAAGAGCCAAGAGTGTGTAAGGTTGCAGGAAGACAGGATGAAAGTAGAACATTTGATATATTATACAGACCACAGGAAGCCTGGAGTATAGGAGGCAAAATTGGAGTGGAAGAAAAATGTATGATTAGGTGAATCTGCAGAACCAACAAAATAATATGGCAGTATCTCTAGAAGATGGTCAGCAGAAAGTAAAACTGCTGTAATAGGGACAAAAAGGAAAAGGCAGTATAACTTCTTTATTTCCATTTACCTTAAAAATTGTTCCCTTCTGCTAGTAATTCTAAACATAGATTGCATGAAGTAGCAGTTTCTGATTTCCAGAAAGTGCCAGGTTCCCAAATGGTTTGGATATTGCCTTAATCTGTTATACTGGAAATTCAGTATCCAGCAGTGATCTGAGCACTGCAAGCTACTGAAAGAAAGCCATAAAGAGATAGCTGTGATGAGAGAAAATTTTAAGTGATCTATTTCTGCCCTGTGTTACAATCTGAGACACTGCATATGGGCTTTACGCTGTTGTAAATCCAGGCTGTGCTGTTATCACAGAACCACAGAGTGTGTTAAGAAGTGATTGCTACAACTTGGATCAAGAAGAGCTGGAATTTCAGCTCTTCCTGAGACTTCTTCCTTCACTGCATTTCATAAAGCCAAAATGTTCAGTCTTCTCTTTTACTATAGCAGGGTGAAAGGAATAGTGCTTGTGACCAGCTTCACTGAATTGCTGCCAGTTTGTATTGGGAACACATAAAAAGGGTGTCAAAGGTCTAAATGTGCGAATGAATCATGGTGCTGATCTTAAGAGACGGAGTGCAGCAATTGCTAACCTCTGAAACTAGCTTTCATGTCTAGGCAAAAGGAAAGATAAGTATTAAAGAGGAATGGAACTAACAAGGTACTGCAGAAGGGAATAATCTTTGTGCTAAGAGGCAACATAGTTTAATAAATACACGAGCATTTCACTGGGTCTCTGTTGGGACTCCATTCTAGCCACATGGTAGAAACACTGGAGGAGTGTTTGGAAGAGCAACGTTGTTAAGAATAATACGTGGCTGGAAGTAACACAAACCCAGACATTGGCAGAAGAGATGAAGTTTTTCTCGGTTAGGGAAAATCCTTGTGATGTAAAATCTCATGCAGTCCTACTGTTACGTGAGTTCAAGCAATCAAACGCCAGTGAGCAATACAATCAATAGTAGCTTTCCAGCATTTTTCACGTGCGTTGGAGTTATATGAGTAAAAAGACCTGTCGGTCTGGAAGAGTTTGCCAGATGAGTCACGGCTGCGCTAAAGGTCCTAAAAACTAGACGTTTTCTAGAACAAATGAAGCAAAACGCTTTAGAAACTACTGTGTACATCAGGTAGGTCAGTGGAGCTCAGGCACTTATCAAAATGCACCAAAAAGGAAGTGTTTGGGAGAGATTTTGTATTTTTGCTCTGTTGGTTGCAATGCAACTGTCTTATGAAATAATGTTAAGTAACAGAATGTTTTTTTATTATCAAAGTCTTGCAAAATAAAAGGCATATAACACAGAGATATGAACACAAGATTAATCTGTAGGAATATTTGTAGGAGTCTGGTGAGTAAAGGCAATTATCTGAAGGTCTCTAAAGGAGAGTATAAAATAAGAATAGTGTTATAAAGCAGAGAAGACCTAAACTGAGAATGAGTAAAAGCAAAGTTGATTTGCCACACTGAGGATGAGAAATTTCTGCTCTTCCATAACAGAAACATCATAGGTTGTAAGACTAGGCGGAAATGTTATGATCACATACCAAAACATTGTAACCTATAATTTCTGCATCAAAATCACAGCTTTTGAGGGAAAGTCTGTACACCAAAAAACACAGTGTAGGTCTCAAAGATTGTAGTCCATCAAACCCTGAAAAACTGTCCCAGTGGTTAATTGCTTTCAGTGTAAAATAATTGCACCTTTATTCTGGTATGAAGTGGTTTAACTGCGGCTTCCAGACACTGGATCTTGCTATGTCATCTCCACCTGCCCTACACTGCCTGCTGTTGAAAACAACATGAACATCATATTCCTCCCAGCAAAGGACTCCAGTTTTGCAGTCTAATTTTGAAACGCTCTAGGAAGAGCTCAACAATGTCATAGACATACAGCTTACATGATAGGCATTTGCGTTTTATCAGTTGAATCCCACTCAACATGCCAGCCAGCATCTCCCTACAGCTGCTCGCCCACTGATGTCACCTTCCTATTCTTTCTTCAAGACACATTTGCGATTTCACCCTCCCATGTTAACAACAGCATCACACTAGGAATTTATATTCGATGCATTATCTACAATGATCTCATTGTTTTTGCTTTCGGGGATGCAATTCCTCATCTTGCAAATGTGAATACATTCTTTGTTTCTCGATGCATAATCTAGCACTTAACTGTGATGAAGCACATGTTGACAAAATGAGCCTCCCTGATGATGTGCTTGGGCTGCATTTTCATTATTTTTATCTGCCAAACCTTGCATTATCTGAGAATTTTATTTCTATTGATTTCTTTTCTACTCCAGAACATGTGGAAAACTGTTGAATAGCATAGAAGAAATTCTTTTTGGCCATATTATTTATGACTTCCCAGAAGGAAGAGTGCACATTTACAGATTAATATTTCGTTATTACATTTAATATAAGCTCCAGTGATTTAATGTAGTACAAATACAAGCATATATCAAAATATGATGCAGAAGTAAATCATTTCACCATTTTCTGAATATACTACACCAGCAAGATTTCTTTTCTTGTGTAAACTTAGAGATAATTTTTTGAAAAGTCAGGTTTATCTTATAGGAAATATTTTCCATGACAACATGGAAATAATTATTTCACCATTTTATAAGCTTTTTTTAAAATAAAATGTACTGGTTTTTTTCCACATGAATATTTGATCTAGAATGTTAAAGCACCTGTTGCCATTAACATTAAGATTTTAGAAGATAAAGTTAGAATCATAGAATTTTTAGGTTGGAAAAGACCTTTGAGATCATCAGCTGCAGCCATACCTGTCCACTACTAAATCATGTCCCCAAGCACCTCGTCTACCCGACTTTTAAACACCCCCAGGGATGGGGACTCCACCACCTCCCTGGGCAGCCTCTGCCAGTGCTTGAGAACCCTCTCAGTCTAAACTTCCCCTGATGCAGCTTGAGGCCATTCCCTCCCATCCCGTCACCTGTCACTTGGGAGAAGAGACCAGCCCCCACCTCTCTGCAACCTCCTTTCAGACCTCATTGCTCTCTCCAACTCCCTGAAAGGAGGTTGTAGAGAGGAGGGAGCTGGCCTCTTCTCCCAAGTGACAGGGGACAGGACAAGAGGGAATGGCCTCAAGCTCCACCAGGGGAGGTTTAGGCTGGACATTAGGAAAAAATTCTTTACAGAAAGGGTCATTGGGCACTGGCAGAGGCTGCCCAGGGAGGGGGTTGAGTCACCTTCCCTGGAGGGGTTTAAGGCGCAGGTGGACGAGGTGCTGAGGGACATGGTTTAGTGTTTGATGGGAATGGTTGGACTCGATGATCCGGTGGGTCTCTTCCAACCTGGTTATTCTATGATTCTATGATAATCTAGGAACTGCACACTTGCCCTGTCCTGTTATTCTTTCCGAGGTATCTGTTGCCAGGCATTGCCAGAGATAGGGTGTTCAATTAGATGAAGCCTTGGTCTGACCTGCTAGAGTCATTCTTAGATTCCCTGCCCACATGAGATGAAAAATTGCCTTTGACTTTAGAATAGATGTCCAAATTGTAAAAAATTAAAGTTAGCTGATATGATAGTTGTCTACAGAGCTTCAGATCTAAGATATCCTAAGATGAAGACTTAGCTGTCACAAGAAGTTCATTCAATGACCTAAAGCTTCCTTTGAATTTCACTCAATACTTAATATATCAAACTCAACAGAGGGGTATTAGGCTAAAATTTATCATTCTGAAACATGTTGGTTTTGTTTTGTCACGTAAAGTTAAATCAATTCTCTCCATGAGACACAAAATTTTACTCCTAAGAACTTCATCTTAAATTTGCTAAGAGACCTCCAATGTTACCTGTGTATTCCATTTACCTATCCAAGTTATCAGTGGGTCAGTGACAGGTTTGCACACAATTTTAAGGGAAAAGTCTTGGAAGAATCTGATCTATGGGTAAAAAAAAATCTCTATTTTTCATCAGTTTTGTGATGCTTTCACCTTTCCATACAAATGCCAAGTTAAACAATCTTCCCTAAGAGTTAAAAACCTTGCAATGTGTTCTGTCAAGAGACAAAAAGTGGGATATTTGTGTCCCTGAGTAATGAAACTAAAAGTATCCCATCTTCTAAAACAAACATTGAATAAATTCCATGGAAAACCTATCAACACCTAAAACAAAAGGCTCCCTCAGGAGTGCATTGTTTGATGGATGTTTTGCAATGCAGTGACAAGTCCTAGGGAAGCGGTATGCAAATGTGACAGGGTCGGGTAAAAGATGTCACAAAAGACAAACAAAGGTTTCCTGGAGCACTGACAACATTCCTGCAGTTTAAAAGCTGACAAAGTACTTTTTCCAGCTTCTGAACAAAACTCCCAAATAGATGATGTTTAATGATATCATTGCTGTGAACACTGAATCATGATGTTTACCACATATACAATTTTTTATTTTTCTTTTATGCCATATAAAAGAAAAATGCAATGACACTTTTTGCCTTGTTTTGCTGAACGTTCTGTGTTTGCGTATGCATCTGGGTTGGTTTGTCTGTCCTTGACCACCAAGTACTTTTGTTCCTCCTGACCAATTAAAAAAAACCGTGGCAGAGCAGAAGGGATTTCAATCTTAATAAATTTCTACACCTTTTTTTTTAAGTAGTCCATAAAGGCACTCTATTAATTTCCCCTCAGGGAAAGAATAAATATATTAGAGGTCAAAATGCATGTAAGAGGGTTATCTTGAGACTTGCTTCATTAGCTGCATTGTTCAAAGCTTGACTTCAAATAACCTAAGAAAGAGGTAGAACATCTGTAGCTATGATTAGTAAAGCCTTCTCTGTCTCCATATCATCCTACCAAGGTTATTCATTCAGAAGCAGACTAACTGCATGATAAAGTTTTTACTGTTTTTTGGCTCTGATGGGAGACACACTGGAAGTCCACGGAAGGGCTTACACAAAGCCCTGAGCTGAACTTTTACAGGGAGTTGAGCACTAGGCTAGTCCAGCAGCATTCACTCCCAAAAGTGATGTCTTGAAGCTGACTGGCAGTGTGGTGGGAGGGATATTTGCACTGGAGATTTTTTGCCTAATATATTCAGCTCTTGTATAGCCCCAACACTGCACTTTCTGGTAACGCTTTCAACAGCATTAGTCCCTCTCCTGTAGGGTCTTCCTCTGTTTCAGCT
Organism: Phaenicophaeus curvirostris; assembly: GCF_032191515.1. Classification (NCBI taxonomy): domain Eukaryota; kingdom Metazoa; phylum Chordata; class Aves; order Cuculiformes; family Cuculidae; genus Phaenicophaeus; species Phaenicophaeus curvirostris. The sequence goes on along the minus strand of NC_091393.1, from coordinate 124,374,301 downwards.
ATTCCCATGAGCAGATTGTTTATTCAAACAGCCTTTTTGTTCCCAGGGCTCTCAGTCTAGTTTTAGAAGGTTTAAATTGCCTTAACTGAAAACTTTGTGCTAAACTGTTTTAAGTTACTGCAGAAGGACAAAAGGTTTCACTGCTTTGCACTCGGTATGCAGAACGCCTCTCTGCCTTCAGCTTCTGCAACTCATATTGTCCCTGGAGGATAATAATTTCTCAACAGAAATAGTAAAATTATCAACTAGAAAATCAAAGAAATGCAGAAAATTTCACCTGCTAGAGTCTCACTGGGTGTGCAGCACCCTGTTGTTTGATCCTCTTTATAAAGCAATGCAAATGCTCCTCCTAGTAGATTATACCTCACTGATTATACCTCTAGTAGATTATACCTCTGGTTTCTGAATTTAGGTAAAGTTTGAAAAATCATAGAATCATAGAATCCAACCAGGTTGGAAAAGACCCATCGGATAATCGAGTCCAACCATTCCTATCAAATGATACAGCACTAATTGGTTAGATGGCTGTGCTAGCGAAATCGTTTTCTTCATGTGCAGGATATCAACAGCAACGCAATCCAGAACACCAGGAAAATCTTCAGCATCTAAAATTTCTGTGGCAAATTTGCATTTGAACATGGGTTAGGATGTATATTTTAGGTGGCCCTCGGTGTCGTATCAGGCTGTAAAGAAATATTTTTCTTCCTTGGACTTTAAGAGTATGAGCAAAAACCAAATTCTACTTCTGAAATACCACAGATCACTGCAGGAAACTGCAATGACAACACGCCAAGGTGCACTTACATATTCTCAGCGAACACAGAATGACTTTAGAGACTGCTGAGCCACCTCATGTGGCCATTGCACTCACCAGTGAAATACTGTCCCGTCTGGGTGAAAAACAGCAGCTGCTTAACCGAACGCCACCTGCACAGCGCGGAGAGCCAGGCAGCACTCACCAAGGCTGCCTCTAACTTGCACAGCAGGAGGAATTCGAAGAAGATAGAAATGCAATTATCCACACTGAAATTCAGCCAAGACACCGAGGACAGCATGCTCGCTCTTGCAGAACAGAAATTAAAGAGCATCTTTAGCGATCCAAATCTGCAAAGGCCTGGGGTTTGCATCTCATTCCATCAGTGGTACCACTTGCAGCCCTGTGCCTACATCTATTGCTGGAGCAGCTCAAACTACCACTTTGAGCATCCGAAATAGCATCCTCACCTTGCAGGCAGACAAGCATGGATGAAACAAGACCAACCTCACCCCACCTAGCGAGACTAACACAGGGAAAGTCACAGCTGTAATACCTGAGTAAACCTTATCTGGAGGCCAGTAGCACAGAGTTATGCTGATTATGTGGAAGATACACGTTGAAAAACATAGGCTGCTGCCATAATTCATTACCCACTGACGAGCGGTGAGCATGGAGCCAGTGTGGCTTCAGCATGTTGCATGTTACCGCAGGCAGTTATCTCATCAGAGAGAAGAGGCTGCTTCATGGGAAAGAAATGAAGTGAAAAAATGAATTGGAAATGGAAGAATAATGCTGAATTATTTAAGTCTCAAATGGCTAGTAGTTGCACGAAGGAGGACATATAAATTATACAATATCCAGTTAGGTCTGTTTAGTTGGTTTTGTATTTGCAATAGACTCCTTAAGCTTTTCATTCTATGCAAAGTTTTTGATATTGCAGATGAATATAGCAGATAAATACTGATTCAGAACATTTGGCAAATACTCTGTTGAGCTCTATATCCTTTTTCTAACTCTTCAGAGGAAAATTATCAGAGTGAAAGAGGACATCCATGGGGAAATTCTTTCATAAGTGAAATTTCTTTGTGCCCATTTATGAACTGGGTTTTTGAACAGTTATTAATTTTTATACTTCTTCCTTACTATTATGTTTTAGTATTGCAAAGCTATTCAAATTAATAAAGATGTTTTAGCTAGCTGTGTAAAAATCCAAACCTTTCTGAATGAGTCTGAATTTTGAGTCATAAGCACATCTCACAACAGTGAGTTCCAGTTCTAGGGGCTATTTGCACATAAAATGTGTTCCAGGAGAAAGTAAATGCATTTACTGTGTTTCATTTCTGCTTGAAAAACAGAGGCACAAGTTTGGATTTCCCTACAGAGGAACAAGGTACCTAAGGAGAGCAGACAGAGTGTTTGACAGAGCATAGGATCATTCAGTCTATGCCTCCTCAGGTAGCAAAACCATATTATCTGCCCAGCAGAAAAGAAAGGACAGTGCAAGATTGCATTTTCCCACCATGCACCAAAAAGCACAGGACACATCCTCAGCCTGTCCCACATCTGCTCTTTCCTGCAGATCCACTGTGCTCTAGCAGAGACCAGAAGTCATCATCAATCTTCCCATATGGATGGAGCTCGCGGCAAAGCGTGAGCTACTGTAAAATATCTTCAAAAAAAAAAGATCTGGTAGGAAATCATATCTAAGCAGAAGTATGCACAGATATAGATACTGTGAAAAATTACACTCCGCAGTCAAGCCAGACAGACTCTGAAGTTATAGGCATAAACCGCAGCAGTGAAAATATTAAGAAATACCTTTATAAATGTATGGCTGTTTAAGCGCTGGAACGAGCTGTCGAGGCAGGTTATGGAATTGCTAGCAACGGTGCTATTCAAGGCTGGATTTGACATTGCCCTATTAGGGATGATATACGTGGAGCTAAATCATTTCTGCCATGATGCAACTCCTTTCCAGCCCAAATGAGCCAAACGGTAACGTGATGTGCATCTATACATACCAAGCACAGGGAATGAAACTCCTGCTCAATGAGATCAACGCACAGAAAAGATGCATCCAATAAAGAACCTTAAATAACCCAGTCATGGGAATGAGCATTGCCATGAATGGGTGGAAAACTGAAAGCAAGAGGTGTTCAGACAAATGCATGAGGCATCTGAAAAGGAAACACTCCTTACTGTCTGAACAGAATTTGTATATTGATTAAGTGTACTAAACGTACATTTTCAAGTGCAAAATAAAACCATGCCTTTTAGCCTTTAACTTTTTAGCTCAAAGCATGCTCTCTTCTCTTATCAAGCCTCTTTTTTCAAAGGGGAGTAGAAATGTTGGCAGCATATTGGAAGCAGCTGAAATGATAGCTGCCAGTCTATTAGCTGCAGATGGAGGGCTGAGGAAGATGTTTTAATAACGACAACAACAACACAACTGCATTTGGAGACTTCATTTTGGACAAATGGGTAAATTGAGATCCCACTAGAGTCAGAAAAAAGAGTTTAACTGGCTGTTCTCAAGCAACAAATCCAACCAATGCCTTTTGTGTTTGCTCTGTCCCTGTGGAAGATCTGGTAGTGATGGTCCATGCCTGGGCTATGGTCCAAGATTGAAAGCTTCAACCAGCAGACCTGCAGACACACCTCCTGGGGTGGAGCAATAACAGTAAAGAACGATATTTGAGTTGTTAAGAGATCCTGCCCTATGGAAGAGGGCAAGGAAAAGAAGAGCTAGAATTCAATCTGTAAGGGTTTCAAGTCAGGTTATACGGTGGATACATCCAAGTTTATGTATCTTGGAGATTATGTACGTAACTTGAGGTGTCTGAGCTTTCACCCCGGCTCTTTCCGAGGTGGGATAGGATCTTCCAGAGTGTCAAGCACAGGTCACCCCAAGTACATATTAAGTGATGGGGCAAACGACTTTGAAGTTACGTTTTTCTATTGACTGCAAAGTTTGTGTCACTTCAGTTAAGGGAGAAACATTTGGCACACCTGAAATTAATTGCAAAAAACTCTGTATTTAGGACTGAGGCAGTCCTGTTGTTTGCTTAGGGAGATGATTTACTAGTGAACAGCTACGGTTGGACTTCACGATCTCAAATGTCTTCGCCAACCTAGGGATTCTATGATTCTACAATTCTGTGTTGCCTCTCCCTATAACTGCAGGGCCAGACTGTGTGGTGTGAGTGTAACAGACTGTCCCAGACAGACTTTCATTCTCTGCTCAGAATCCAGGAAAGATCGTTCTGGGGAGGTTGTCCTTTCCTGCAGAAATGAGAAACCCTCAATCCTCTGCAACTGGGAACAGACTTACTAAGGAGTATACCATGTTGTGGAGAAATCAACCTTACAGATTCAGAGAATGTCTAAATTTATTCATATGAATTATCTATGTTATGTACCCATCCAAAGAGGTCATTTTAAACAATTTAAAAGTGTTTAAACACTTTGGTATCTTTCTGTATCTTTTTTCTCCTGATGCCCTATGATTTTTTTTTTTGTTATTCCCATTTCCTACTACAGAAGTTAAAAATGAACATTTTCTAGTTAAGGACAAAGTATTTACAAATCCTTAATGATATGTTGAGTGGGTGGGGATATGAACTGCTGTGACATCTAAAATGACAGGTTCACTGTATTTCGAAGGCATAGAGTGGTGGTGGTTTATGTCAGTAGGTCTCCTTGCTCTGAAGGATCATTCTCTTGCTCCTTACACAGATAGGAGATGATCATATAACATGAAATCCATATGGGATTTACTTTACTGCTGAATCAAAACCACAAAACTGAAGTTAGAGTCTTGAAATATTTCTAAGTTGTAGCTGTAATCAGAAAGTCCATTGCTTGGATAAAAGGTTGGAAATGCTGTAATACTTCAAGTGCAGGTAAACTAGCATGCACTTTAGCACTCACATTTGTCTTCCAAGGTTTAAAAAAAATAATTTCCACATCTGTACTAGGACATTTTTACTGCAATTTCCCTCAACTCTACCACTAATGGTTATACAGTGACATCTCAAATTTACTTAAAGGTGACCATCAGCCATTATTTTAAAAGCTGCCGTCTAAGAGAGGTTAGCTGACTTCTGTCTGAAATGCTAATTACTGCCTGGAATCTGCTCTGCTTTTGCCTTGCTTCCTCCTCCTATTTGAATAACGCAGGGGAACAGATAACTGGGAATTTTAACAGAAAATCTGCACAGTAGGTACAATCTCTGCCTTCCATAGAATGGTTTGAGTTGGAAGGGACCCCAAAGCCCATCCAGTTCCATCCTTGCCATCCAACCTGGCCTTGAATACATCTAGGGATGGGGCAGCCACCCCATCTCTGGGCAACCTGGGCCAGGGCCTCTCCGCCCTCACAGGAAAAAAAATTTCTTCCTAAAATCTCATTGAAATCTCTCCTCTTTCAGCTTAAAACCATTCCCCCTTGTCCTATCCCTGTATTCCCTGATAAAGAGCCATCTGGCACTCTTCTATCAAGCATGGTCTTACCGCTGGAAAGAGGTAGCCTATTACTTCCTAACATTTTTCTGTGTCTCTACTACACCACTACTAACAGGATTGCTATTGGTAGTAATAGTAATAATATTGTGAGGTGTTGCAGGGCTACCGCTGAACTTTGGGTTGTCTAAACACTCAAAGAAATAGTCATTCCCATGAAGATCTTATGGTCAAGATGGTCTGGACTTTTCAAAGGACTGGAAATATTTCTTACATGTACTGCGAATTCAGAGTTCTAAGATATATATACACTTTATAATACAAAAAGCAAAATTACATTCTAATTATATTGTACTTATGTTTTTAACCTAAGATTTCCACTAATCCATATAATAAGGTACTTAATGGACTCACCAAAAATAATTAGTGTAAAATGATGTAATTAATACACCTGCATTTAAAGATATACAGTCAGATCCTCAGCTAAGTTAAATCATTATGTCTCTGATGATATCAGTCTAGTTTGTGCATTAAAAAGCAAATCATGGGAGCAATAATGTCTCAATTATGTAGTTAACCTTCTGGTTATATTAATTAGCTATGATTAGGCATGGGAAACCATAATTACACCACATACATAACATGCCTTTGAAACTGTATCGTGAATCCAAACATAAAAGGCAGATGTGAACATCTAACTGGGTCCATTCCTGACATCTAGAACAAATCTGAAGCTCAGTGATTTGATCCTCTATCTCCTGTCTGTAACATATCCAGTGATCACAGCTCTGCTGGTCTCAAACTTGCAGAAGAAACTCCAGTTTGTATTTGTCCCAGAAGAGAAATACAAGGTAGAGCTGCCTCATCTTCTGATTTCATAGAATCGTAGAATCACCAAGTTGGAAGAGACCCACTGGATCATCGAGTCCAACCATTCCTATCAAACACTAAACCATGTCCCTCAGCACCTCGTCCACCCATGCCTTAAACACATTGTGGTTACTAAAAAACAACTTAAAAAAAAAAATAGAGACTCGTCCCATCTAGGTCCATTTCAGTTCCTAAAGGAGGAAGCTCTGAAGTACCTTTTCTCAAAGTTATTACATTTGTCTGAGGTATGAACAGTTAAAAATCAGCTCCTCTTGCTCCCATTTGCAGGAGATGTTGGCAATCAGATCATGATTTGCGCAGGATCTTTCTGTAGAGTTGCTCCCTACTGACTCCAAAACCACAATGATAAACACTATACTGGAGAAACTGTTTTTTCTGAGGCAGCTGTCTGAGAAGATTACAGTATTGGGAAGAGGGAGTCAGAGCAAGTAGGACTTTCCACCACTGTCCTCATGTCTACCTTAGGACTGAAGTTTCTCCCCTTCAAGGATAAAGAAGAGAAAACCAGTCTGAGCTAACGCTCTTCTCCCACTACACTAGATATGTTGGGTTTTTTTTTCCTAGCAACCATTCCCTCACAGCAGGACTACAGTAAATAATTAATGGGTAGGTCATTCAGTCCAAATTTAGAGAAATATTAAACATTTCACGTTTAGATAGGCTTCTATCACCTACTGAAACCCACAGAAGCTCAGCACTGGAATAGGACTTATGGACCTAAACATTTGTTCAACTCCAAGGTCATCCCTGTCATTCAGGTGGTAGCATCCTGCCATCTCTGCAGGAAGAAGGGCAAGTGCAGAAGAATGTGGAATTTCCATTAAAATGAGTCCTTTGAAAAGTGAACGCCAGAAGAAGCTGTATATTTTTGACCCAATGAATATATTTTTAAATGGACATTTTGTCAATATCAGGTTAAAACATTCCAAAGTCAGGAGCTGCTAGAATTAAGGTTGCCTGTGCATTCTGCACAGCGTTGCACTTGCAGACCCTTTGTGGCTATTATTGCCTGTTGTTTTGCTTTTATTATTTAAAGCTAAGTAACTTGGTTTTGAAAGGCTGACTTCCAAATATGGCTTTTGCAATTCTGAGAACCTCCACTTTGCATGTTTTCTTATTTATAAGCACAGAAGTGTTATTTGAGGTACCATTTGCTTTTTACTATGCTAGCACCAAGGGGCACTGGCTTAGCATGGGCCACAGTTATGTATTGCCCCACAGAATTAACAGCCCCTGGGGCATCAGTGGATCTCTTCCTAGGTGTCAGCTCATTCAGCAAAAAACCCTACCCTGTGAACACCCTAGGTCTGCGAGGCCCTGTGCATATCATGCACAGAGCAAGGTGTTATTAACTGGCACTGTCCTCTAAGGGGATTAAGGCATATGGCACTTCGCAGGATCAAACCCAGTATGACCTTGGTGAGACCTGATTCCTGTCTTTTAGTTCACCAAATCATAAATCTGTGTCTTAATATTTTTACCAGCAGCAGCTTTCAGGCACTGCAAGCTGTTCTTTAGTGATATTTCCAATTCAGTTTGAGATTTCTGAACGAAATTTCTGTTGAAGGGTTACTTATAGAATCATAGAATCACCAGGTTGGAAGAGACCCACCGCATCATCGAGTCCAACCATTCCTATCAAACACTAAACCATGTCCCTTAGCACCTCGTCCACCCATCCCTTAAACCCCTCCAGGGAAGGTGACTCAACCCCTCCCTGGGCAGCCTCTGCCAGTGCCCAATGACCCTTTCCCTGAAGAATTTTTTCCTAATGTCCAGCCTGAACCTCCCCTGGTGGAGCTTGAGGCCATTCCCTCTCGTCCTGTCCCCTGTCCCTTGGGAGAAGAGCCCAGCTCCCTCCTCTCCACAACCTCTTTTCAGGTAGTTATAGAGAGCAATGAGGTCTCCCCTCAGCCTCCTCTTAAATGTTTCCTTTTTCAACCTGAATTTCATTCTACATAATCCTATACAAGCAATTCTTGCAAATATCTCACTTCAAGAGAGGTGTTTTTTCCTTTCTTTTCTTTTGCTCTTGGCAGTCGCTGTGGCAGGAATGACAGCGCAAAACACAACAGAAAGTTATAAACGTTACTTTTCCTCAGACAGCAAACAAACTCCTGGATTATCAAAATCCTAGGTGGGAAACCAAGCCACTCTGCTTTCAGAAACTCCCACCCTTGCCTCATCCTGGGGCTGCAGGGTGTGTATAAATTGAGAACAGCGCTACTGCCATTTCAGTTGATGCTCCTGGCCTGTATGGATGCTGATGCTTTTGAGGTCAGCCCGAAGACGAGCTTCACCTACAGGCATTGTTTGAGGAGTGATGAATTTGGGATATGTCAAGCAAAGATGGGTCACTCTTCTTTACAGCTGTCTAAAGTGGGACACCAGCAGAAGAATAAACAATTGAGGGAAGGTGCTTTTCATCACTTCAATGTTTTCTTGCCTTTACTTCAACCTGGTGCACAAGCAAACCAGCGCCTTTTGGCCCCGCTCCTTGATATGCACCTCCCGATACCCAACAAAAAGGTGGCTGTAATCTGATAACAAGCACGAGCCCCACTTCCCTGCTGTGATCCTTTTCTTCATCCTGCCACGTGGATCTTCATCCTAAGCCTACACCCCTCAATCAGCTTGGGATCCATCCCTGTCACAACCTGGCACGTTCTCTGCTCCTCCTGCCGGCCTCTTCCCCCTCCCAGCGCTTTCTTTCCAGCAAACCCTCTCACACTGCAGAGCTGTGCACAGCAGCTCAAGAGCTGGCACAGGTCAGGCCATTGTCACAATTTAAATGTGCAGATGATTAAATTAGAGGTTTTGGCGCAGCTTTGTTTGTCGGTATTAATGAGGCTGAACCAGTCATGCAAGTCCTTGGGGTTTTTGCCTTCACTCTTCCCTTTCCCTTCTGGAATCTCTACTATCCACTCCATCCCACCCTTTCCCACCTCAGCCAGCTGCTCCAGAGGTGCTGGGTGCTGGACTGGTGAGATCATGGCTCGGTCCCCTTGGTCTGTGACACGGATGCATTATTAAGAGATAGAGTAGGAGGTGGGGGGTTGGAGGATACATACACCTATAGGACTTTTCTAGAAAAGCAAGAAAATGTAGGGGGTGGGGGACTGAGGTTTTTAAGAAAAATGTAAGACCTTTCTCCAAACTTTGACTCTATCTTTGCATATTTAGTCATCTTTCACCATAGCAGAGACCTATGACTGAGTACCACAAGCATGAATGCAATTTAAGAAAATAACAGTAAAGATGCAGAGTCCTACCCACAGATAAGACTTTTTGTCATCAAAAAGTCAGCATGAAGGGGTCTGGGTCTGAACTGCCACTGATGAGATTTTGCACAGGCAGTCACTGCTGAGGTTCAGACTCATGATATGGTGAAACTCTAACAAACTTGGATGTGATTGCACCAAACAACGCTGCCTCAGCAAGCTGCTTTGGGCACATTTCCCTCTCCCTTCCCAACATACCTTCCCAGCAAACTCATTAACAACACAGATTGCACTAAAACTGCTTAGAACAGAAATGAGAACAGCAGGAATGGAAGCAATTCTTCTACTGAAAGAGCTAGACTTTATGTTTGTTCTTCATCTGCACCTTCCTCTGCCCGAGCACAACACGAAATAAATCTCTGAAGCTGATCTGGACTTCACAAACCGAGGGATTATACACTACAGATACTGACAGGCCCCTTTGCTTAGAGCCTGGTAAACACCACAACAGTAATCTCCTCTCTGAGATAAAGTCCATCAATCTTATTCTTACACCAACCTATTCCCCTCTGCCCCTCAGACAGAGCTGGAAGAGAATCCCTCCTCAGGATGCTAAAATCTTTCCTTCTTCATCACGCTCCCATTTTAACTTACACTTTCAGCTGGCCTCCCATCAAAGTCAGGTCAAAACATATTCATTTTCTGTGCTGAGCTGACCAGTTTTCAATAACAATTTCTCCTTCATTTTGTAACAGAGATCAATAAAACTGCCCCCCTTTCATATTGGCTGAGATTCCAGCAACGTCATTTGCTCTTTATTGTTGCTACTGCTTTGTTTCGTTTCCTATTTTTTTTTTTTTGGCAAGGCACAGATCAATTTAACAAGATGAAAACAACTTAGACTTTCACTCAAGGTAAAATCTACACTTTATAACCCAGGATGTAATTTACAATCCTGTCATTAAGCTTTGTTAATCCTATTATTATGAAGATAAATAATTACCCATAGCGAAGAAAGGGATTCCCAACAGAGTAGAATTATATTTTCCATCAGTAATGAAAAATATCCCTGCCGCAGTGACACTGGAAATACAGATAGTGAGTACTCCCAAGAGTCCCAGGAAAGGTTTGCTACGCAGGCAGTCCTTCATGGAGCTCGAGAGGGTAGCAGTCAGGAGAATCAGCATCAGGCTCACCAAAATCTTGCCCCTGGCCAAGAGACTGGTCTGGTGGAAGTCCTTCCAGAGGCTAAAGGACGCTAGTGAGTAGAGCTGCAGATCTTGGTGATCCAGCTGCATCTTGTGCATCAGTTTACAGAATTCACTCTCCCACTTCTCCCCAATGAGGTCCTGGGTGACAGAGCCATACGTTTGGAGGTAGTAAGTGATTTGGATGGCTCTGGCTGATTTGACTCTCTGGTCCTTGCTGTTTGGCACTTCCATGACCCCTCCAAGCTGGTGGCCAATAAAACTGCTCCTTCCATCCTGGGAGGGAAAGTAAAAGAGATGAGCATGTGGTTATCCTGTGCAAGATGTGATACAGTGACACTGTTTGACTCCACCTTCCTTTCACTGACATGCCAAGAGCTCGACTCAAAGGCCACTGAAGTCAACAGCAGTTATGCCATTTACTTCCGTGAGCTTTGGGACGCATCCCTATTCCCTGCAACAGTTCTGTTCCCTACTCATTATAGACTCATTCGCAGTTCTGTGCTGCAGTTAGGGACTTCCCAGATACTCATTGCTGTTCCAGATGTTCAAGGACTGAAATATAGCATGCAAGATCCTCATCCTGCAAGAAAGGATCACTTCCCCACGTTTTAACTGTGACAGGCAACAACAGATCTGCAGTTACAGAAGTATGAAATGTTTGAGATGAAGATCAGTTTCTGCAAGATATGCGATTTCCTGATACCTTGGAAATGCTTTTAAAAAGTTGGAGTTGTACAGAAAATAAAGCCTGGTTCCTCAGTACACAGATGTTAATGTAGGCAGTTCCAGTTCAATAGCTACTCTGGCTCTAGAATAATATTATTAAAGTCAGAATTTTTGAATTTTTTATCTGAAATTCCATGGATTCCTATCAGTGACACTGAAATAAGGATCTTCTTTATACCTCGATTTAGCCAGGATTTGATTTTTTTATATTTTAAGAATATAAACTTTACTGTGGTCACACTTATTTCAATATGTGCTAGGACATAAAAACCTCTTGACAATCAGGTGCTCTTGGGATCAACCCCCATCTGTTTACAAGACCAGATTACTTTTTTGTAGAGTTATCTGGTCCCATTTCAGTGGGGGTCGTTCCCTTTTTTTTCTTTTTTAATATAGATTTTGAAAGAAAGCTCCTTGCTTTTTAGCCACTGGTTATTCTAGTTCTCTAGAATAACTGTGTTGTGCCCCTTTCCAAGACAGGAGAAGGTTACACGGATTTAGATCACACCCAGCCGCAAACTGAGGAAGGCAATTCAGTAGATTAGACAAAAATGTCCTAGCAAAGTAATCTCTTTGATTAATAACTCTAAATCCAGCAATTAAATGTCTGTTGCACAACAAAACCCAAGATATTGCTTTTTCTCGGGGTGTGTGTAAATGGGATTTAAAGTTCTCAGGTTTCTCTCCTCTTGTATTTAATAAAACAGTAAAATTATCAAGCCAATTAATATATAAAAAGTCTTGCAGCAGCAAGGTTGCATGAGACGACACTTTTTGCCTAGATGCATCAGGAATGAGATAACTGACAGCCTGAATTTGGGAGATGCTCTGCCCTATGCACACATGGAAGGAGTCATCTACAAAAGGCCAGGAGCACTTAGGAAAGACACTTTTACAATCTCTTAAATCCAGCATTAACCATTTCTAGAAACACCTGTGCTGCATGCAGGTCATTATCTGAAATTGCCAGCCCTGCTCGCAGTAATGATTCCCATTGTAAGGAAAAAATCAATGAAGCAAGGTACCAGGCTTTATGAAACATAGGTATCTTCCAGGATGTCTGCTCATAGAGCAAATAAATATCAGAAATCGAGAGACAGTGCTGAAAATGTTTTATATACTCACCTTGCTTCGTCTCTGGTATGTAAAGGAGGTAATCCTCCCACTGAGAAATTTCTGCCTGTGCTTTCATGGCAGGAGCTCACACCGTTTGCAGCATTTGCCTGCCACAGCCCAGGGAACGTGACAAAGTGCTTTTCAGAACTTCATTTTTTCCCTATTCCCAGTTGCTACTTCCCATTGAAATAATGGCTTCTGGCAAGGTATCCTGGCACGAGCTTACATGAAAGGTGATTTGCAGCCTAATGCCAGCTCCTCAAGTCACCTGAAGCCTCATTGCAAATGTCATATAAGCAGAGACAGCGAGCACAGAGGGGCAGCGGGTGTTGTTTCGATTCCAAAAATAATCCTCATCTCTGGCATTACATGCTAGAATCCTATTTTGATTCATTATTTCTAATTTTTTTTCTTAAGGAGGGGTCTTACCTAACACTCACACACTCACAAAAGGGACATTTCCAAGCAGGTAATTAAGGTTGGAGCAATGCACACCCTGCTCACATTCAAAGCAACTTTGCAGTGAAAAATCCCCTTTGGCACTGCTTTGAAATTTTAGGGAGAAATGTCATATTTCTTCAGCATATATGCAGTGTTGACATTCAAACGTTTCCAGCCACTGCAGGATACTTCAGCAGCAGAGCTCCAAACTCAGACAACGCACTGTAAGTCAGATTTCATTGATTCCCTATGCAGCACGCACAGCAAGGTTAAGGGAAACTTTGCGATGACCATCTGCCTTCCTCTGCAAAAAGTGCACCAAACGATGGCAACATTTCAAAAGAGGCAACAGAGCAGGCACAAATAAATCATGTTCTGCCGTATCTCACATGAAACAGAAGATAACGGCTATTTGTTACACTGATGTACAACCGGGCACCCAGCTCGTATGTCAGCAAAATAGAGAGGGAGCTTTCAGATGGAATTGAGGAAATCGGAGATGCTGAATTCCTCTAAGGTCGTTTTGTTCGTCCTTTTCCTTCCAAAGGCAGATTGCTTCCTATCTACATAAGGGGTTTGCCTTTGCTGCTTTTATAGCATGCAAAGACAAATCTGCCACGATGGCATTTGGGAAAATGAGGCCCTTTTCTATCAGAGCCCATAGGCTGCCTTTACCAATACTTTAAAAGAAGTAAAGGTCCTGTTGTGCTCGGCAGAGCTGTCACAGCAACGGCTACAATCCCAGCAAGGAAGTCGGAAGGAAGACGGGAAAATATATTCCCTTTCATCCAATGAAGAGATTAAATCTGAAGATGAAGATGACATCTTCATCAGATGAAGACTGAACTGTGGAAAAATGAAGACCTAGTGTTGCCAACATGACTTCCAGCATCTCCCAGAGACCTCCAAGCCAGGGACCTAACTCCCTCTTGGGCACTTAAGGGGAGTTTTTAACCTTCCCAAGTTCTTGTCCTCCAGGACCACCTTGGTGAGAGAAGGAGACATGAACAGCTAAATTTCTGGGCTAAGACTAGGGTTTGGGAAACCAAATGAGGCCACAATGACTTGCATAAATGAGGCCTGAAAGTCAGGCAGATTTTGAACAAGATCTCTCATTCTGCTTAGTTTCTCAATCAAAAAAAAAAAAAGTGCTTTCTACTGTTAATCAGCACATCCTTCCTGGAATGTGCCTACCAGATGCTATTTTTAATTTCATAACAATACTTTTCATGTTTCAGGCTACATATGTCTTGCATATTTTGTAATTTTTATAATGCCTACGTAGGTTGCTACTCTCTGATCCTATACACAGAGCAAAAATAACACTTCTTGGTTGTACACAGCTTCACACCCATGTATCTCCAGCAGTTCCACAACACAAGATGATAACTGTCTTCAGCAAGGTCACTAGCATGGCTGAAGCCTGAATTTCAGTTTCCCAGGCTGTGTCTCTGTGTCTTTCTCTTTTTTTTTCTTTTAATATCTATTGAAAACTTCACAGCTTCTGTTCTCCCAGAGGACAAAAAGGACCATTGTCTATTCTGATGGCAGCTAATTCTCTCCAGATCTAAGCATCTTTTAAAATGGCATGAAATATAGATCACTTGCTGGGGCATGTGTTATTTGATCTTAAACAGTGGCCAAACAAAAATATTTGCTTTGATGTATACTATTAAATTGTTTTTTTCTGTACTCCCTTCTCTTTTTCTAGATGCTCCAAAGCCGTTTGGTAGATTTAGACTCAGAAAGGGAGGAGTACGAGTACTAAGGACTCTCAGAGGAGTGAAAGATGCCAGATGTCAACAGCATCATTCATTTTTTCTTTTCCCTAGAATGATGGATTTTGTAAACTTTATTTATGCAGACCTGGAATTGCATGTGGTTGAAAATCCAAACTACTTGTCCATTCAGCAGTAAAAGACACTAATGGTGAATGGATGGATGCAGAATAAATCCCTACCATATTTCAAGATAAAACCTTGTCTGTAAAGGATGCTTGGGCCCTTAATATTCTATAAAGATGTGTAAATGGCATAGGGACATTTGGCTTCCTCCAGAGCTGAGTGCAGGACCCCTCAGGTTAAACAAAATCAGCTGCTCATACTGAGATAAATATATTTTGCTGATGCCAATGCAGGCATAGATCCTCTCTGCATGCAATCCAGATAGACACCAGCAATCCTCCCTTACTACTAAATTACCAGGGACCTTTTTTGTTTCCTTAACAATTTCAGCGTGGCTGCTGAAGCCCCGGCTCCCATCCCTGGGGTTTCATGTGGTCACTCATATCAGCACTGGGCAGGATCGCTTTCTCCTCCCTGTTTTGAATGCACCAACCTCCACTGACTTCCCTCTCATGAGAAAACCAGAGAGTTTAAGTTATTTTGAGATGTCATGGCTTTTGCTTTTCCAGTGCCCTACTTAGTGGAGGCTACAGCTGGTGAAAGGCTTAAGTCGTACCCTAAAGCCAGATCACCCTCATTCAAGCACATTTGCAGAACCTTTGCTAGCAAATTTATCTCTGGTTTTAGTTTTCTTTAACTACTACCTCTTATCAACCAGAAATGTTAGGATAAAGTGTGCAATCCTGGTTAAACTCTGTTTTCTCTTAAAAGCATAAAAATGTTCAACAAAGGGCAAACAGGAATATCTGTTGAAATATATAGTGTGATAAACATCCTAATGAAATCAATGCAGTTGTTTCTCCCCATGATAAGGACATTCCTACTCCACCAAATGTAGGTCATAGGAAGTATTACACTGAAATCCACAGAGGTTAAGATGAAGTCAGTTGCTTTAGTTCACCTAAAGTAAAATAAATAGAATAAAAATCCCCTCTCTTTAAGACATTATTTAAGGTTTAACATATTTGGTTGTTCCTACCTCCGTCTAATTAATTTTAAAACTTTGGAGGGAGTTTTTTCTCCCTGGCTGAACTGATATTTCTATCCTGTCCCTAGTTATCCATGGAGACCTTAGACCAGTCAATCCCTATTACACAGCCACAAATTACCAGCAGTTCCTGAAACGTCCCTTTCAGATGGTCACACGTAACAATTATTTATGTCAGTACAACGGTTTCCCTGCCCTCGGAGCTGTGTAGGTGCTCTCGCACACTCACCAGCCTACTTGCTGTGCTTGTCCCCGTGCAGCTATTCTCTATGGCTCAGTGATGGAGAAAGTCCAGGGCAAGCGAGCCCTGAGGGCAACACATTTGAGGTAAAACTGCACCTCGGCTGACTGGAAACAGGGACACAGTAATGGCCATGTGGTTTGTTCACTCAGCAAAAATAAAATGTATTATAGTGGCCATGAAAAGCTATCCAGGAAATAATCCTCTAGGCTGCTGCAATAAAGAGTAATTCGGTTATTTCCAGCTACCCAGCAAGGATGAGGTTCAGCTCACCAGCTAGTTGACCAAATTTGTTTTATAGTCACCGGGAAAAGGCAGGCACATCCAAAAGATGATCCACCCCATCTTAAGGGGCAGGTAAAAACCAGATTTGCTCTCTCTAGTTGCTCTCTCTCTTGCTGTTCACAGTAGAGGCACAAGATTACTTGAGACTTGATTCTAACTTTTATCAGGCAAAAAAAAAAGTGTCATCCCTGGCTCAGACTGATCCCTTCAGAGACACGTCCAGCACATCAACATGGACCCTGAGCCCTCTCCCAGGGAAACCAAGCATCACCAGAGTGATTTTTAAGTGAAAGAGATGTGTAACCAGAACATTCAAAAGGCAAATAGAACCATCTAGCACCTCTTTCTAATGGGTCTGGGATCCTGCTCCTTTCCTTTACTGCTTTGGGTTTTGATCAGGCCATTTGAAAAGAGACAAGAATAGGAGAAAAGTATTTCAAGAGACTCATATACTCTAGGATTAACAACAGAGAACAAGAGAAGTGTTCCTAACGCAGATGTACTCCTTTCAAGTAAATCAGATTAAATTCATAAGGGTGCAATTGTAGATTGTAATTATTGATGGAGACCTCTTCTCTGTGTGTGTGAGGGAGCCCTGGCACTGGACATGTTCTATTTCTGAGCAGGAGTCCCCACTTTGCCCTTTAAAGAGGCCTCTGCCAGGTGCTGAGCCCTGAAGAATAGCCAGGACCAATTAAAAAAACTGTGCTTATCTCCCTGGTCTTCTGCACAGCTACTGTTAATCCCAAAGGATTTTGCTTGTGCCAAGGAGAAATATAGGAATGAATCAGTAAGGAGGGAACAATTCTAGGAATCTATAGCATGAATACTTTGTACTTAGGAATACTCCATCATTTCAGCCACAGCTCAATGTTTGCAAAGGAAAAGAAGAATATGACAAAGAGAATAAGTAGACAAGAAATGATTTTTCAGTACAGGCCAGTGGTCCACCTAGCCCAATTTCTAGCCACAGTGCATTTCTAAAGTGTGACACACCAGACGTGTCTTCCATAACATAAAAAGTAAGCGAGGTTATTTATTTAAAGCTATCTCATACCCTAGTGAAATTCGAGAGAGTTTTATTATCTGAAGAGAGTCACTGCTTTCTCCAAAGGGGACTAAACAGGAAAATATTCTACCAGAAGGCATTCCATCTCTTGTGAAAGTCTAATCTTAAAGCTTTCTTAAAATTCATGGAGTTATAGGCTAAACAAGGACCTAATTCCTAAATTGTATATAAAAAAAAAAGGCAGAAAACAGTAAAAAACAAGAAGAAATCCTTACGTGTCATCTTTCCACATCAACAAAGCAAAGAGGCACAAAACTGCTTGCAAAACTTCAAAACTTCACTACTTCATATGCCCAAGATGAAGTGTTTGGGGGGTGACAATGGGATCCAATAATTATCCAATAAAGGAGATGCTGAAAAGAGGTCACACGTTGTCACTGTCAGATTTGCAGGCCCTCTTGCTTTGTGTGCATCTCACTGTGTACTTCTCCTAATTGTTTTCCCTACACTGCCTGAAGTCTCATGCACACAAGAAATAGGAAGAAAACCTGCCAGGAAACCAAAGGAGTTGGATTTGACAGGCTTTAGTCCTCCTTCTAAAGGAAATGTTAAAAAAACAAACAGCAGAGAATAAAAAGTGAGGCATAAAGCAGATCCGCAGAAATCATTTAAGCTCTCAGAATCTGAAGTTTCAATAATGACCCAGAAAAAGAGTGCTTTTTTCTTTTTAAATTACATTTTACGTTGGCAAACATCTCTTTAATTTTCTCTTGTCTCTGCTCTTCCTGGCTTCTCTGGGGACCAGCAGCCAAAGCACTGAAACGCTGCGATAATGTTTTATCAAAGGCAAGAAGAAAAGAAATAACTTGAGAATCAGACTGTGCCAAGCGTGATGTGGCAAGATTTTGGGGCTAGTGTGGTTTTAAGGTTAACTTTCAGCTAAGCAGTTTGCAGGTTTAACTAAACCCAGCCTTGAACTGAAGATGCTGCTGTGATTTTACCCAAGTCCTGTTCAGGAGGTTCCACTCTCCCAGTGCTCAGTAAGATAAACAAGGTACAAAGCAGGTACAGTTAAAGGCACTTAGCACTTCCAGATGGAAATTCCTCCTTTTTAAGTGATGATTAGTCAGTTTTCCCTCTTTTCTTTAAATCTGAAATCTGGCATTGTGAAGCAATTTCTCTACCCTGAAGCATCCCCCCCTTTCCCTCCATCAAGCACTGAGTTTTAATGAGTTTGGCCATTTGTTAGCTGGAGACAGCCAAAAAAATGTCTAGTTTCAGATGTTATTCCTTGATTTTTTTTTCATCATACTGCTGGACCAGAATCTGGAAAGAGGGAGTGGTAATGAGGCATTTCAGTAGGCCTGTATTTATGCAATAAAATATAACTGAAGCTGAGGTTCTGTCTCTGTGTATGAGAAAGCTGACTCCCACCCAAGGAACTTCAGAATTCAGTACGTGCAAAGAGATTTTTCACCCCCACATATAAATGCCAACAGATAGTTTTTATATTTATAAAATCTCTCTCCACTTCACCACGTAACGCTTGCCCTTCATGATGAAATCTTTTGTTCTTCGTGGCCCATAGAGATGAAAGTTGTGTCATGTATGATTTTTTAACGTGTTTACTTGAGTTGTTTTTCCAATCTGATATAAGTAAGGCTCATGGCATCATCTCCACTTTGGGCTTCTCATTGCTTCCCATTACCGAAGAGATTTCCTGCTGGAAATTTCCTGACATAGCAAGAGTCAGTGTTATGTTTTTCAGCCATACACTGTGGGAGAGGATATTTTCAGAGAGCACAAAGCACATTTGCAATGATAAGTGTTAAACAATAGTGTGTGACAACCTGAAAATTTTGCACCAGCCTCATTCGTCTAGAGATTGCAGGAGATGCTAACGACAGTCACTGAGCTGGCTCCACATGCTGGGAGCAATTCTTCTTGATGCAGCTTTTGTGCTCTGGTCGCCTGGGAGGACCCACAGAAGACAGGGCACATACTGAAGTCTCAGTTCAGACCATAATCTCTGGTCATCGATGAGGTTCTGGCATGGGCACAGGACCTTGCTATGCAAGGTGCTGTGCAAACACACAGCTGGAGAAGCTGCTCATGCTCCAACATCTTCTCATCTGATGCAGGAGTTCCTTTAGTTGCTGTATTTCACAGTAGCAACTGGTGATGTTTCCAAAGGAGGGGTCCCTTCCCTCTCCTTCCTGAGCCTGCACCCCCTCCCTGCCAAGCTGGGGAGCAGCAGTGCGTGTGGCATGCAGTGAACTGGATTGGAGAACTCATCCAGGTTTATGCAAACTCAATGGGAAGAAAAAAGAAAAAGGAGAAAAGATTTCATTCCCTCCTTGCTGCCAGCTGGCTCAAAGTTTCTTTAATTCCTGTGCTCAAACCCCGTAGTGGAGTGGCGGTGTCAGCTGTGCAACACCTGAATGGCTTCATCCTCGAGGTGGCTGTATTTCACAGATGAGCATTTGTCCTTTCGTGCGAGTACACAGCTGCTATTAACTCCAAGCGGAGTTTCTGATTTGGATGTGCCTTTTCAGGTAGAACAGGACTCAAAACGTGAGAAGTCAGAAATAAGGTTCGGAGGTCCTGAGCCAGACTGCCTACCAGAACCTGCTGGGTCAGAAATGCTGGGGCTATCAGGCTGTCTGCTGGAGCAGAAGAGAAAAATGGGGCAACACAAAGGGAAATTTTGATCTTAAATGGGCTGAATCTCATTGTTAAAGTTTTTCAGTCCTCTTAAGCCTACAATTTCCCAAACCCTTATTTAAATACCTTTATTAAATGCTTCAAATTAGGCTATAAGTGCTGCTAGATTTATATGTTAATGTAGTTCTATTGTTAAGAATGAGTTCAAGATACCAAGTAAGATGAATATTTAGTTACTTTGTGTAAGCACTTTGGAAGAAATATAGTATATTCATTGATAATGATAATAACCACCTTTTCAACTCATCTGAGATGTTTCGCTGCAAGACATCAAACCTTTTTCCCAAAATAAGCATTTTACAGTAACTTTCATGTAATACCGGTTTTTAAAAAAGGGCTTTTCAAAGTGCTCTGGAGTGGAAAGCAAATTTGTAAATTATATTGGTTTGCTTCTGGCAGAACAGGAAGGAAAACGAAAGCGCTGCAGATGGTGGGACCTTGTGTTATCCAACCACCTTTGATTTCAAATAAATAAATATTTAGGGAAAAAGTCCGATAAAGTAAGCCAAAGAGTAATCAAATGGCAAAGTACACCATGAGATGACAGAACTACAGCATTTGTCTTCCAAGTAGTTAGCAAAATCTCAGTCTTGCTGCTGCAATAAACAGCCAGTATCTGGCAATCTATTTTGCCGGAGGATGGCATTTAATTCCAGTTCCACTAGTGGCAGCTAATCCCTTATTCAGATTAATGTATCTTAGTTCTTTTGCAACTGCTTAATACCAATGTCCAAAAAGAGTCTTTCAAAGCCCTGTCACAGATTTGGTGTGAGACAAAGCTGCGATGGACTCGAGAAGGAGCTTTGGTTTTCCCTGTGAAATAATTCTGGGAAGTTTTTTCTGAAGTCAGTGCAAAAGCAGATCATTCCTCAGGTCATCCAGAAATGCTTCACCTGGCATAAGTCTTTGCTATAAAGATCTCTAAATTTAGTATATTCCCATATGTATGGAAATTTCATGGAGCTTTTTATGCATGCGTGTGTATTATTTGAAACGAATGTGTGGTGGGATTCAGCTCTCCTAATTTTAACTATGTGAAAGGTAAATGCATAGTCTGAACATTCTTTCTCTGGTACACGATGTCTCCCTGAAGGGTGAGCTCATCCCTGCCTAATGTAGCCGTTCAGAAAAAGTGAAATGCATTGCTTCTGGAGGTTCACCCTCTCCTCCTCTGATTGCACATTGGCTCCATTTACATTAGGTGCCAAATGAAAGAGTTCAAATCAGAAGAAGTATATCCCATCTCTGGTCTTTGGGATGAGTTTTCCCACCATGACTCTGTATGAGCACGTCATCACAGACCCTCAGCAGAAGGGCAGGATCACAGCTTGACTCATCAGACCAGACCAGGGACCATTCACAGCAGCAAACGCCCTGACATAGCGGACGTTTGTCAAGAAAAGAATCATAGAATCATAGAATCATAGAATCATAGAATAACCAGGTGGGAAGAGACCCACCGCATCATCGAGTCCAACCATTCCTGTCAAACACTAAACCATGTCCCTCAGCACCTCGTCCACCCGTGCCTTAAACCCCTCCAGGGAAGGTGACTCAACCCCCTCCCTGGGCAGCCTCTGCCAGGGACCAATGACCCTTTCTGTGAAAATTGTTTTCCTAATGTCCAGCCTAAACCTCCCTTGGTGAACTTGAGGCCATTCCCTCTCGTCCTGTCCCCTGTCCCTTGGGAGAAGAGCCCAGCTCCCTCCTCTCCACAACCTCCTTTCAGGGAGTTATAGAGAGCAATGAGGTCTCTCCTCAGCCTCCTCTTCTCCAGGCTAAGAGCTGTTTCTGATCCAAGCCAAGATGCCATTGGCCTTCTTGGCCCCCTGGGCCACTGCTGGCTCATGTTCCTGACTCCACAATCCATTTCACAAATATCACCAACCTGTTCCTAAAGGCTTGGTCTGCAGTCACACTCAAGCGGGACAAAAAATAGTCGAAATGATCCAGCTGAACATTTTTCTAACTATCCTGCTCAACTGACTTTTAAGACTGACTGCTATGAGAATTTTTCCCTGGCACAAGCAGAGTATAATTAATGAGTGGCAAAAATCAACAGGGACAAAATGAAGCCAATTTATGACATTAAAAGGTATAAAGATATTCTAATTTGAAGTGCTGGGACTCACGACCTGGCAAAACAATTTCAAGATTGTCCCATCCAAAACCCACACAGTTAGCACAAAACTCCAAGAGACTGATTTCATTCTAGAAAGATAATAAAGGGTACAAGGTAAAGCAACAATCTATCAGGGCTTCACTGATTATTTAACATATTATCTCGAGCCTCCAAAGCACTGCTCAAACTCAACATATGCAGTTGTCTTTGTCCTGCAGCACTTGATCTGCAAGAAGGTGAAGGGTGAAGGACAACACGGAGTACTGAAAACTCCACGCTTGCAAAGCAGCATCAGGGTCAGAAGAAAAAGTAAGTGCCTTTTCTGTGGGGACTGCAAAATCCAAACTTTCACATCAGCTTTGTCTTTGACCTTGGTCATATCATTTAAGCACTGAATCTTCAATTTGACATTTGCAAAACTCAGCTCACAGGAATCTTTTTCAAGGGAAGAACCTAAATTGCCCTTTGGGGACCAGAATGCAATGAAAACTCTACAAAAAACTGTTTTATTTTCTGTTTGGCTTTCTAACTGCTCCGGTTCAGTCTGTGTAAATTCTCTGACTCAGCTGCTGCTGACATCTCCTCCTTGTTTAATATTATCTGTGAATTTCATTCCTGTGCAGTTTAATTCCACTTCCCGATAATTAATAGAGATGTTAGATGAGACCAGACCTAACACAAATTCTCCAGATACCCTGCAAGATACCTTCCATAAACTTGTTATATTATCATTTATCATGATTCTTCGTTTACAGCCTTTCAGCCCGTTTCCAACCCACTGGTTTCCCATCCAAGCCAATCTACATTAATTTGTCTATTAGGATTTCCTCATAATCCTGCGCAAGCCAGGGAATGGGCTAGACTGACCTTATAAACCTTTTACGTCTTTGACCTCTTGATGTTACAAGGAAGAGACGTGAGATTGCTTGTAAAACTCCAACAGTTCTTTGACTGAATTTCTCCTTCAGCACCACAGCTCTCCCTTATGATGGGAAAATCAATATAAGGGAGAGGATGATCCGAGTCACAGCAGAATATGAATTCTTGAATACGTGTTCCTGCACCAAAATCACCATCCTATGCCCCAAACTGCTTCTTCACAGCATCTGAAACGCTGTCCTTTCTGTCCATTGTATTCTCATTAAAGAGGCAACATGACAAGACCCCATTCAAACTTGTCCTATCACTTCTGGATGCACTTGAGTTTCACTGAGTTTCATTCTGGGTTATTCTCTATCCTGGTTACCTTTTATTTAGCTACTCTACAGGAAATGAAAAAAAAAATATATTATTCTTCCTTTAGTTTTCCTTGCCATTTTTGCTACTTCAAAGATTAACTGGATTTTCCACAAAAAGTATCAGAATCATTCCTAAAGGAGCATTGTTCAGATCTATAAAGTAGTGACAAATGACCTGCTTTAACTCCCCTTTTGAGGTGAATATTCTGATAAAAAGACCACTGAATATATGCAATTGCATGATGTTGCATTTATGTAACACATATTTTTCTATCAAGGATGTCCTCCTCTTTCTCTCACCTCCAAAAAATTTTACTTAGAGGCAAGAAGATTATAAAAGTTGTAAGCATACAAGCTTTATTCTTTTAGGAGAAAAAAGAAAACCCTTTCTTTTAAAATTAAATACTTCTCAAAAATGAAATATTAAATTCTTTATGAGACCTGGGCAGCTCTTAAGCTTGTCAGGCTTGTGAACTTTATTTTTGGGTATATAACTAGAGCCTAATTCTTGTGCTAATCTTGAAGCCCGAGGAAAGAAAGGATTAGAGACACATTTGTAAATTTTCAGAAATGTTCACATTTCTTTGCTGCTGTCCCAGCTTTGATACAATTTATAATGATAAATCTGTTATGCAACAGCTTGGTGACCAGTGTTTTTTTATGCATAGATAGAAGATCAGTTATGGTTGGGAAAATTAATGCTAGTTAACAAAGAAACACCACTGGTGGAGCATTTATTAGCACACTTTCCAGCCACTCCTGAAGAAAAGTGGTCTGACATCTGGATCCAAAAGCCTGTGGTGCAATCTCTGTGAAAGGATGTTTTATACTTTGTGAATAAAACCTCACTCAATAAGACAGGAATTGAGAACATGAGCAAACTGAAGTGTGAATTTTAAGGAGAAAAATGCACATAAATATTTCCATCTTGCATCTGCTCAGCACTGAATTTGTTAATGCATTTAGTTAATGAATCAACATCTACTCTAAGAAACCATCCTGGAAAATGGTTAGGAAAAGGGTGATTTATATTTAAATCACAAGCCCTGTCAAACAAGAGATTGGGTTGCATAATGAAGTACTGCTAACAACATCTTTCTTCTTAACAAACAGCAAATTGTCTTACAAACTAAACCTGCTCCAGAAACGGGAGGCAAGGATCACTTGGTCCATCAATACGGTGCCTTAGATACCTGGATATAGTGGAAAATGGCATCACAAGAGCCAAAGCTACCCGTGGAGGGCTACACTTATGTCCATGGGGACTGGGCTATGTCCTCAGCCACGCAGGGAGAATTGGTTTGGTAACTTCATTTCTCTGTGATTTTCAAACCTTCCCCAAAGTTTGAGCATGGGAAAACTTTTCCTTTTAAAATAATGGGTTATTTTCCCCGATTTACTTTCTAGTCTATGGCAAGAATGAAATATTTGGAAAAAAATTTTAAAGAATGCTTTGAAAGAACTATTTCAACACAAAAAAAAAACCCATTTTGTTGGGGACACATCAAAATGAAACTGTGGGAACCTGCCCTTCTCTTTTCTTCTTTCAAGACAAAATTAAAGGCAAGGTAGACATCGTTTCACAGATGCTTTTGATTTCAAGGGTACTGTAACTTCTGATGGAAAACGATTCAGCTGATATTTTATGGGTTCACCCTACGTGCAGCACTGGCAATCATGATTCAGCACAACACCACTGAAATGCTCTACAGCCACTTCCGAATCGTAGCACCCTTTGCAAAGCTGCTGACACACATGCAAAAATACAGCATGCCTGTGGTAAGAATAACACTTCCCCAACACACTGACACCACTTGTTAAACGCTGGTGGAAACAATTATGCAAGGTGTAAGAAAAGCAAAACCCTGTCTTACACGAGGGCAGCTTTTCTGTCTTGCTTAGGTACCTAACTTGGGCACAAGTTTTAAGTGCCCACTGAATTGGTCCTATAGGCGCTGTTTATATTCTTTATATATTGGAAAGGATACACATTAGGTGTCTGGGCTTCCCTGTGGAGGTGTTCAGTGGCACCTCCCACTTTTCCCACTGACTACACAATGAAATTAATTGTAGTGGGCTGACCCATTAGGATCTCTAATCCCAAATTGTGTAACCTAGGTAAGTGGGCTACGTTACAATTCAAGTCTCTGCAATGCAGCATCGTGTTCAAAAGGGTGGGACAGGTGGGCAAGACTGCCCTTTGCCTTCTCACATGCCTTCTCAATCTTTAGGGATTATGCAGTTGGTATTTTAAAAGAAGAATTATTCTGGGAGATGCTAAAACACTTGCCATTGTATGCTTTGAGGAAACATAATCCTACGTGCTTACTGATTTTTCCCATAGTTACAAATCTTTATCATACCAAAACCTTTCTGCAATATTCACCAAGTAGTGACACGCTGGTCTCACAACCTGTGATCCTCCCAGCAGCTCTCTGGCTGTGGTACCAGTTTACTAACAGAGTGGACTGGGGGAGGGCATATTCGATGCCAGAATATAGAAGCAAGGAGAAAAGCTGATCTGGTCGACTCGTAGAGGTGGGAGGGCTGTCTGACATCTCACAGAGCCACTGCTGGGCATGCTGAACTGGCAGGAATTACCCACCAACACATAAGCAGGGTTAAGGAGACAAAAAAGGTGCAGAAAAATCTCCTTGTACCAGAGCTGACCACCAACAAATTATTCCTAGTTTACCCTTGAGATGGTAATGCTTTTAAACTGGAAATCCTTCTGCTGACTCCAGATCACGCCTACTAGTGCCATCAAAGATCTCCAAGTACTTCACACAAAGATCCTGCTCCCAAATGGCCCAAGTAGTGTAAATGTGTATTTAATTCACACTCAGTGAATCCAGGGCTGGGGCAACGGCATGTGCCACTGCATGTGATCATCTCTGCAATGCTCAGGAGCTCTGCTCCCGCTCTCTCCTTTTGTAGGATCCCTCATACCCCACTACCATGAACTTCGTTCACTGTTGATTCTACACGTAAGCACATTTGGTAGGTAGGAAAACAGAGAACAGGACTAATATCATGAGAAACAGAGGTATAAAATACTTCATAGCTTTCCCTTTCTACCTCCTGTTGTCTTTCCCTCTCTTTTCCATCACACACAGCAACTGCTTTCCTACGTTGTTGAAGACTTTTTTTCATCTGTATTTAATGCTGCTTTTCAGCTCACGTCCCAGGCACACATGGTGTGTCTTGCTATTTGCACTAGGAGCATGCAACGGATGTGGGGTCTGCATAAATTAAAGGCTTTCTGTAGAAAACAAGATCACAATTTTAATAACTCAATATGTTTCTCCTAGAATACCGGTCAGCAGGTTTTTCTCACGGTGACTTCTGTAGTAATAATTGTGCAGAGCTCTGTACAGGGCTCTTTTATCTCTTAAAGGCTGGAAAGGCTGAATTTAGATTTTGTTCTTAGATAACTATTTTAAAAATGTCTAGCACAACCTTACCTACATCATTGTTTACAACTAAGAAAGATATGTATGCACTATGCATACCTACATACTTTAAAAGGACAATAAATAATATAAGTTCTTTTTTTGACATTTTATTGATCTAATTTTCTCCTAACAATGTTCCTCTCACTTCTACCACAACACACATATTTAATCAGTTAATGTTATTTTAAGGATCTCCTCTCTTCTCCTCTCTGTTAAAGCATCTTTCTCTGGTTGGGATGATGACACATCTTCTTTACTAAGGTTGAATTTTTCCACCTTCTTAGTGTGGCAGTATCTGAATTTATTTTAATTCTTGTTACAGATATCAAAAATACCCATCCATCGTAAAGTCAAAAAATACCCATCCATTGTAAAGTTCAAAGCTCTCCAACAACTCATACAGCCAGTACACTAATGGGATCAAAAGACATTTTGGAAAGGCATAGCGATGGTTGAGATTAGAAGATATTATGTCATTGTAGAAACACTGCCAACTGTTAACTGAATATTTAGAAAAGGAAATATTTTTCTTTTCTGTCCACGGAGGAGCAGCTATCATAGGAAGATGCCAAAGAGCTACTTGCACAAAGTTTCCAGCCTTGCCAAGTGGTTGACATCCATCCCAGCTCCACCATGGTGAGCAGTCATTCCTAACTGAAGGGGCTCGCGATTGCATCATCCTTTTCTCTTTCTCAAACAACCTTCCAATTTCTTCTTTATTATTATTCACATCACAGCAAGGTCTCCAGAAGGCCTGGCATTGCAGAAAAGGCCACGTCTCTGTCCTGGTTTTGGACAAGTGTTGACAAAATTGGAGAGTGGAATAGCTGGAAGTGAAAGGCACGAAGCAGCTGAGCAAGGTCATCTAAGTCAAAGGACAATATTTTCTTTGCACTCTTTGATGTGGTCGCTGCTCTCAGCTGCTCAGTGGCAAGGAATGAACCCCCTGCACAATGAACCTATGGTCCTGGTGGGGTGAAGGAAGAGTTTACCCCAGAGACTGATAACTTAAGGAAAGTTAAGTTCATAACTGAAGAACGGCAATGCAAAAAGAGCATCCTAAACCCTGTCCTTGTTTTGATATGTTTCTGCTCTCTTTCTGATGTTTGTTTATGTTGGGACAGCCCGTTCTTTTACAGGTTAACCTGATTTTGTGCCTGTGGTGCATTCAGTGCTCATAGTCTGGCTCTCCTTTTAGGCAGGAGAGGTGTCTTAATACCTGGTCTAGCAGAGACTAAGGAAGAGACAGTTCCTAAGGTATTAAGCAGAGGAAAGAACGGAAAATTTTCTTAAAAATGCAAGGAAATGTTTCATTTCTTGCCAACACGGAGCAGGCAGGCTGTCTGATTGTGTTCTCAATAGCTGATAGCTGCAGGGACATCTCCCAATAAGGGCACAGCTAACCTGCTGCAGACACCAGCTCTCCCAGACCCTCCAGGCAAGGCGAGCAAAGACCCTTTCTTAGTCCTGCCAGACAGTATGGAAACACAGTTGGAATGGCAAGAGGGTCTTTTTGTTGTTGCTGTTTTTTCCAAGAAAGTTTTCTCAAACTGTAAGTCAGAAAATTTTATGAATATTTTCAGCCTGCTTTCACACTGCTGAGCAGCAACTCCAAACTCAGTCTGTCCTATCCTGTCTTGATCTGAAAAGCTGAAATGAAAACTATCTGCATCCTCCAACCTTCCTCTTTTTCATCCTTTCCCTGCTCATGTTTTATTATTTTAATTTAGATTAGCAGCCACAGAGATTTCACAGGATCCTAAGCCACAGGCTTGGATTGGGACAGGAGGTATCATAAACTGGTACGGAAACATGTTTTCTCCGAGGAAGCATCTGGTCCTTGGAGTCAGATTAATCTTGTACTTGAACCAACTTTACTGAAGGAATAATCAGATTGTGGATATTATTGATGTGCTGGGGCAGGTGGGTTCTGGTCTTAATATCCTCTCTGTCCCATGGAGGTGGTCAGGGCCTCAGGGTCATCTAAGGAGGGATTAAAAGACTCCATGAATGCAAACAGAGCAAAGTTTTGAGCAGCCTGACCTAGTGGAAGGTGTCCCCACCCATGGCAGAGCGTTTGGAACTAGATAATCATTAAAGTCCCCTGCAGCCCAAACCTTTCTATGATTCTATGATTCTATGATTTTATGATTCTATGATTCTATGATTCATTTAAAAGCACAGCTGCAGCGTGAGTTAAAAATGAGAATCTGCCCAGTAGCAGATCCGCAATTACAGGTTTCAAGACACAAGTAACTTTTCTGCTTAAACAATAAACGATTCAATATCCAGCTGATGAGCTTATCACAAATGTGGTAATAGAGATGCCTGGTTTATTGGCTGCTGTTTAGCCTAGTTTTCATAAGTCGCTGATACTTAATTAATTGAAGGCAGTATTACAAAACCCAATCTGCTTACAAAAGCTTCTTTTAACCAGTAATTGTCATATTCATTCTGATCTCAGAGAAGTTCTAAGTTGTCATCTTTTCTCAGACGACCTAGCAAATAAACATGAATAGAAACAGTAATGGTGAAATACCTGAAAACCCGTTTTCATGCTTCTCCCCCCCTCGCCCTCCAGGTTAGGACTGTTCAGATATCACTCTTTGTAGTGATTTATTTTTTCTTTTTCCTGATAAGGACAGTAAATTTACTGGGTTGATTGGCAAATCAGGGCCAAAACCAACCTCCTTCCTCATATCTTGTAGTACAAAAGAAGTAATTCCAATGTAATTGATAATTCTGTCTATACCAATAAATAAAATCTGTCTCTGATCATACTCTGGCCCTAGGGTCAGGGGCATAACACACCCAAGGAGATACACGCTGTTATCTCCTGAAATGAGTAGATGTACCAACTGGGAATAGAGCCTTTTCCATGCTGCTTCCCAAGCCATGTCCAGGCACTGTCCTGGAAGTCTTAACTGACAAAAATGATGCTGGGATTTGTTAAAGCTCGTGGTGTAACTATTTGTTGTCTCGAGGGTCAGTACTTAGGGTAGTTTGCTCAGTCTACGTGGTTAGGGCACAATCCAGACCCCAACCACAGGAACATTGTGGAGCGTTTTTGTTTCTGGGCAAAGCATGAGTAATCTCGCTCCAGGACATATCTTAAAAGTCTTCATCAAGACTTCATTCATTCAGCACTGCTTTCCTGCTCCGCCACTGTCTATCTGCATGACCTTGGGCAAGTCAGTCTTCTGGCTGGGCTGCAGACTGCAGTGTAGTGGAGCAATAGCTGTGGATGGTCTAGAGAGCATCCCCAAAGCAAAGGGAGCAGGTATTTTCATACAGCTTGGCTCACCTGGCCTTTCAGAAGAGTAAACTTGTCTACAGTGACCCCTGTGTTGCCAGAGTGGATTTTATACCTATCTCAGGCAAACCACGCTGCAGTCTGCACTCTTAATCATAGAATCATAGAATCACCAAGTTGGAAGAGACCCACCGCATCATCGAGTCCAACCATTCCTATCAAACACTAACCCATGTCCCTCAGCACCTCATCCACCCATCCCTTAAACACCTCCAGGGAAGGTGACTCAACCCCCTCCCTGGGCAGCCTGTTCCAGTGCCCAATGACCCTTTCTGGGAAAAATTTTTTCCTAACGTTCAGCCTGAACCTCCCCTGGTGGAGCTTGAGGCCATTCCCTCTCGTCCTGTCCCCTGTGAGTGCCATCTCCTTCTGCACTTCTGTCGAGCGGAGAGACCAAGACTTCCTGGCTTAGAAAGGGCAGTGAAGACAGATATATTCAAGTCTATAAGCTCTTCCAACACTACAGCAAGTAACGATTAAACAATCATTACCCTTCACAGCCAGATTTTCTTAGGGAAAGGCAAGCAGTTTCATTAGACTTTGCAGTCCATCAGCAGCGGTGTCAAAACTGGCACCGTTTGCTGAAACTTACTTGTCTGGTTCCCACAAAGTTTCTGTGAAAGACCTGGCAAGAGCTCACCTGCAGCCAGCCTTCAGCCAGCCTCACCTGAGGGAATTGAACCAATTCAGGTCGCAGCAGGGTGCAAGAAGAGGGACAAAGTGAGAGCTGCTCACAAGACTTGAGGGAAGGAAAAAACCTACAAGATGATTTTACATCTTCCAGATGGAGTGGGAGAGATGTTGGAATAGCTCATTTTCATCATGGTTCCCAAACCAGTACAGGTTAACACTTGACCCTTGTCAACTGCAGACTGAGCAGATCTGGGACATCTTCACAGTTTGTAAACCTATGGTATTGGTTTTAATTTTTTTTTTCAATCTGAGCCCATTATTAAAAGAACAAGATGGAGCAAAACTACCTGTATTAACCAAGCAGTGTGTCCTTTGAGAAAGAGAGGCAACCTAGTCATTATGGTGCAAGGAAGTTTATCTGAGAAAGCTCCCAAGGACACGGACTGATGAGTGTGACGGACGCTGGTCTGCACTGAATT
Organism: Phaenicophaeus curvirostris; assembly: GCF_032191515.1. Classification (NCBI taxonomy): domain Eukaryota; kingdom Metazoa; phylum Chordata; class Aves; order Cuculiformes; family Cuculidae; genus Phaenicophaeus; species Phaenicophaeus curvirostris. Next base: position 124,343,086 of record NC_091393.1, on the reverse strand, counting down.
AAACACAGCCAGATTTGACCCTCTTGTTTGCACTCTATGACATCTAACCAAGCCACAACCACTCTTTCATGTCATGACCCAAATAAAAAGAACTAAATACCTCGTAACTACAGCCACAGCAGTTGTTTCATTTGCTGATCATCCAGAAATCGATCTACCTTACTGGGTCCAGCATGAGAGGTATTTCTGGTTAAACACATCTAGACACCCCAAAACAAGCAACACAGTCCTGCATTTCTACAGTCTTTGCAGATAGGTGCAGAGAGAAGGAAGTCAATGAATAGCCTAAGAGCTGAGAATTAAACCAATATTTTGGCCAGGACTTGAAGGAGAGCAAGAACTGTTTGCCCACAAGCTCCTAACCCTGTAATTTGGTAGATGGGACAACAGAGATGACAGAGTAGTGGCTCACTCTGTGAATTAATCTATGTAAAGTAATAATTTATTACTAGCAGCTGGAGATAAAGACACCAGAGGAGGTGAGCCTCTGAAGTCACAGCACAGCTGAAGGCCAGGCCAGCTTCAGGGCTGAACACAGTCCCACAACAGAATCTTTAATGCAGTAGAAAAAGAAAAACTTTGGCAAAGTGTGTTTATTTTACTCAGCAACACCAGGACTCTCCTTGCCCATGGAAACAGGTCATAACCACTAGCTTTTCTCAGATTTTGGTGGCTTCACCTCTCTTCACTGAGAAGTGGTCAGAAGGCTGCCTGCTCTGCAAAACTTTAAACCCAGGTACTTAAGGACATTAATTTCTACATCCAGAAGATGCTACACAAGAACTACTTGGTGGATTGGAGGTGCTGGGCTTGTATTCAGCAGTGGTCCTAGCCAGATGTGTATGCTTTGGGAAAACCTTTCTCTGTCTGAATTATTTACTGATCACTTATTTCAAGAAATCCCTAACCCAGACCAAGTTTGCTTTTATCTTTTAAAAAAAGAAGGAGCTGTAGGCACTCCCCTAGTAAAAGAACACATTGCAAGTGACCCCATCTTAGTTTTGCCAAGGTTTTTTGTTAAGTTTAGGTTTTTTTGCTAAGTTAAGGTTTTTTGCACAAGAAAATTTATCTGGATTGAGACAGTAAAATCACTATTTCTGCATAAAGCTGATTCATAATTATGGTAGTCCAGATTATCAGCGTTCACTACTGAACTAGCCTAATCCTGACTTCAAGAATAAGCAAAATGGAAAGAAAGCACTTTAATTCTGCAATGGCATGATTGTCCTCATGGCAAATTAAAAGATAAAATTTGTACAGGGATATTTAATCCAGAATAATTCATGTTTCTGAGCTTTCCTTGCACTCAAGACTTTCCAGCAGCAGCAAAGACACCTTCTCATCTCCACACACTCGACCCTAACAGCCACAACTCTGCACTAAGCAGTTACTGCAACATCTAGAGCAATGGGACCAAGTCCCAGCACTCCCTTCTGGCCCTTTGAACTGAAATAAAAAGAGCAACAAAATCAATCAGTCTTGGGGGCAGGAACTGGCTTTACTTTTTTCCTGATAAATGAACAGTAGGAAGCAAGTGATAACTTCAAGATCTGTCCAGTAGTTGCACAAGCACTACCTCCCTCATCAGTGATGCTTTCTTTGACAAAAGGGGGACAGTTAACCCCAAAGAGCCTCTCTGGTTTACAAGAAGGACCAGATCCTCTTCCCTATGACCTGATCCAGGAGTAAGTGGTGTGCTGGGGAGCTTGTTACACTCTGTTAAACAAATCCAGCCTCTGGTGCAATTACTGGGGGAGCATGCACACACCCTGCAATTCCCAGAAACTTTCAGCTGCCACCTGCAAACTTTGCACCTTATTTGCTCCTAACAGGTTAGTCCTGGTGAACTCGATTGCTCCAGATGGGAGAGAAAGCAGATGGGTGCTTGTGTGTCTGGGAAACAGCCCTGAAATCATTTGCACCCAATTGTTTGTTCTTTTCATTGGAAGGACTGAAACGTCTTTCACCTTTTACCTTGTTTCTTCTTTGTTGGAAGCCTCTAGCTGATGGGATCCATCCCAAAGCTCCAGCCCATCCATCAGCAGCAGAGTTAATTAATTTCACACCAAGAGGAAAAATTCCACCTCCCTCCCCTGTCTTTGCACGCAGGTAAAGAGAAAGAAGGCAGGACACCTGCAGAAAAGTCTATCTTCAAATGCATGGTGAGCTCCTCTATCAGGAGGTTTGGGCCAGGAGCTCACCGTGCATTTGAGGATAGACTTTTCTGCACATATTACGGAGAAATTATCCCACCGTGGCAGTGGGGGTGGAAAAGGTGAAGGTGAAAGTGAAATCCATCTCTCAGCCCCCCACCGACCTCCTGTCCCTCTTCTCAATGTACGAACCCTTCAAGGCATCACAAGGTCTCCCGGTCCCAAGGCTGTTCGCTCCCTGTTTCTCCTGGTGCGTTATTGAACAATCCCCCCACCCTCCCTCCTCGAACAGAACAATAGCAAGACACCCCTTCCAGCTTATTCCCAGATCACACACATTTAGAGAGAGAGAGAGAGAGATGATTATATTTCTCTTTGCTGTTTAGGACAAGAAATGAAGTGCTGCCTCTTTAATTGGCAAAAGCATGCAGTAAGAGCATACCTTTAATTTAGTGTTGGGATAGCTCACTTGCACCCTGGCTGTTGTCTTATTGGAGAGGGCAGCCTGCCTCAGATCCTCTAGCACTGAAATAATATCATCCAGCACGCATTTCTTATCCTGATTTCTCAACACACACAGATGGGAAAAAGTATAATTATAGCCTTTGTAGTTCACCTTCATTTCCAGCACGGCTCGGTGGATCTGCAGGATCACATCAGCCTGATGCAAAATATTGCCTCCGGGTTTGGAGAGGAGAATCACCCTGCCATACCTCCCCGGGGTGTGCAAGTCCGAGTACAGCTGGCTTTTGGATTGATCGAGGGAGAAGAGGCTGCTGGCTAAGCTCCGCTCGATCTTGGCCAGGCTGTGGCTGGGGGCTACCAGGCTCTCCAGGTCAGTGTCAGGCTGGAAGCGGTTGAGCAGGCTGAAGCCGAAGATGATGGTCAGGACTGCGGGCACAGTGAGGAAAAACACCGGGTGCCTGCTCACGAATAAGCCCAGCTTGTAGAAAAACGACTGGAGCCCTCTGTGTATCACCTGCCGCAGCATCCTCCACCAGATCCAGCCTGCAGATGCTCCTGGCCGTCTTAGAAAGCACATGTGACATGTGTAGCTCCTTACCCCTTCCTGCCAGTTTCCCTTTCTCTCTCCCTCTCTCTCCACTACTCCTTTAAAAGACTGCAGCAAGTTGCAGCAAGACAGCCAAATATTGATCAATGGGGTGTGTGTGTGTGCCGGGGGTGGAAGGGACCGGGCAGAGGAGGGAGGAGAGGGGGTTCCTTGCTTTTTTTTTTTTTTCCTTCTTTCTCTTTTTTCTTTTTTTTTTTTTCCCCCCTTTCTCTCTCCTCCCTCCCCTCCCCAGCCAACGAGCATCTCTCCCCCTCCCCTCCCGGCTGCCCCCCTCGCCCTGGGAGCGCTGCCGGCTCTGCTGCTGCTGCAAAGCTGCCCTCCCTCCACACACACACACGCACACACGAGGAATTTCACCATGATGCTGCATTTTAACATCCCCCCCCCCGACCCCTCCGCGGGCTGCAAGTGGAGGGAGAGCATTGCCTGGAGACTTTGAGAAGCTTTCTCCCCCTCCCAGCAGCATCATCTGCCCAGCTCCGTTATCCCTCCCCTGGTCCCACGGCTGCTGCATCCCTCCCCGCATCACCCAGCCCTGCCCCAGCCGCGCTGCGGTCCTTGAAGGGGGGGAACAGGAGCATCCCTCCAGGCAAAGCATCCATCCCGAATTGCCACCTCGCCCCTTCTCCCTCTTGGTAGCCCGAGGTCGCCCAGGCAGAGCTGCCCCGTGATCCTGAGCAAGGGGGAGAGTGACTCCGGGAAGGGCTTGGGGGAAGAAAGGGATGGGAAGGGGAGTGAGCTGCTCCCTTCTGCTGCTCCACAACCTGACACCTCTCCCCCCACCCCCGGCCCACAGCTCCCTGAGTGACCTAAGATGCTTAGGATGGGGCTTCTGACACCCTCCAGCTGGAAAAAAAAAAAAAAAAAAATAGGGTTTCCAAGCAAAGCCACCAGCAGACCATTACATAAGAGGAGAAAAAATTCTGCAGCTCTCCGGACCGAAGCCGAGCAGCAGAGAAATGCGTTTGCAGCAGGAGAGCTGCCCACCGACTCTCCACAGCAAGCTCTGTTCCTCCAGGAGCTTCACCCAGGGCTGCTTGGGACAGCAGATCCAGCCCCAGCAAACTTGACAGACCCTTGCATACTTGCTTTGCAGGAGCTTTGTACTTAACCCATTAATTCAACTCGCAGAAATGTAATTAAAAAACAAAATCCAAAAAACCCAAATTGCTGCTTGGTGTCTCCCTTCCCACAAAATTCCTGCTAGTTTGGTCAAGCAGCGATTGATTTATTCTGGGACAGGACCAAGGACATTGTGCAAACCCTGAGAGCAAGGCTCGTCCATAATAAACCTTTACAAAACAGAAGGAGGGAGAGTGGACACTGGGGAGTTTAAGACTGACAGTTAGCAGAGTTTACCCCATCCAGGACTGAACAAACAGAGGGTTCTGCTCAGTTTGAAGCAATTATTAGTGTTTTGGAGAAAACCAGCATCTTCAGCAATCCCTTTCATGCTGATATCCGCACACTTTTGCGTGGACAAACAGGACACACAAAGAAGGAGCCCATCTCTGAGGGCTTTGGAGGGCTGGTGTTAGGCAACAGAGAAAATGATCCAGTTTGGCAGCCCGAGGTCCTGCAGAACTGGAGAGATGTGAACTTCTTCCAGGTGATGCAACAGAGAGCCTGGGAACATTGCGTTAGAAACGCACCTGGTTGAACTCAGTGGCTAAGATTCACAACTGGTTTGTCAAAACTGGTTTAATTTTTAGATATTTGAATGGGTGCTGCAAGCCTTTCAAATTCAGGCTGGTTTTATTTAGTGGCCTAGATACTGCTGATCTGGAGGCGCTTGCAAATATGTGCTGTACTTCTTACAGGCATGAAGAAGGAGAGGTCGAAAGTGGGAAATTCTGTAGAAAAGACCCTATCAGCTTCCTATTTGCTCCGCTTAAAGCATTGCCCATGACAAAAATCAGCCTCAACAACCCCAGGAAATGCCAATTGGTACAAATTACAGCTTTTTGTCTGTTTTATGATGCACTTATACTGATGGTTGAGTGCTCCCAGTGAATAACATCTAAATGCAAAGGCTTTATTGAGCCTTTGTACTTAGACACATAAGCAAGGCCTTCAGAGGGAAGTCAGAACCCAATTCCTCCTTTCTACACATGCAGGCTTTTAACAGCCTTTGACGGAGTACGTCGCTATATCTAAGCTATGGGTGCTACTGGCAGAGATACCTGAGCATTGTGGGCTTGAACACAGGCTGCAGAAGCTCTGCTTGGAGTCTTTGGGTCCTTGGTACTCATTGCTTTTGTGGCTTATGTGGTATTGGTAGCTGGTCTAGCAAGGGGAAACCTGCAATCACTTCTCTTAGTTGCTGTGGTCTTGCCCAGTTAGCTCTCCACAGAGCTGAGCATTGCTCAGAAGGCTGGCCAGACCTTCCTGTTGACCGCAGGAGGACCTCAGGAACACAGAAAGAGCAATCAGGACCACCCCAGCAGAAGCAGGTCCCTCTAGTGCCTAGATGAGATATGGCAAAGAATTCTTTTCTGAGATTCGAACAATTTCTATCTGCCAGTGGAGCATCCAGACGTGGCATTGCTGAAGCACAGACCATGCAAAGAGAGGCCAAAGAAATATGTGCAATGAAAGGTTTGGCTGAGCACACGTCATTTCCTTCCTCAGCAGGAAAATAAAGCAATATTGCCGAAGGCCACTGGCAGTTGGTCTTGCTTGTCCCTTAAAGTGCACAATAACAAAGTGTGATCCAGTAATGTGGATGATGAAGTGACAGATGCATTACGTTGGTCATCTCAAATGGATAAATCCATGGAGGATCTGAAAAGTCGGTTTGAAGTACGTCTCAGAAACATGCAGTGCATCAGCACCTTTTCTGAGAACAGTGTTGGGATGTGCTGATATTTATATCCTCCTCAGTGTTGTCCAACGATTCCTCTTTAAAGGGGAATAACCAAAACATCAGGGTTGTTAGCTGGGGGAACTTAATGATTGTTTACAGACTCTGGACCCCAGAGAAGTAACAAACAACAGCAATATTCAAAACACTGAGAAGTATTTGAAATAAGATTCAGCTTGGAAAAACTGCAACGGTATCGGGGCAAAATAATTCTAGTTGCGTGGTTCTAGAAAGGAGACAACTTTATGAACAAGTGATTTGGCACAAAAAAAAAAATGGGAGTGTAGCACAGGGCAGGCAGACATGATTCTGGAAAGAAAACCATAGCAGAAAGTCAGAGCTGCACAAACGTACGTACAGAAATATCTTGAAGCAGAGAGGGAGCAGTCCTGCTGTGTTACTCTGATGTGGCTGCACTGGGGCACTGTGCTCAGCTCAAAGGGTTACGGAGACACGGTAAACTTGTCAATAGTTTAGGTAAGAATTCTCTGTGCTCAAGGAGTTGGCACTGATTAGGTACCAAAGAAGGTAGAGTTAGGTGCCCGAGAGCCACGTTGGTGTATGTTGATTCAGGAGTAAAGTTACAGTCATCTTGACATAGTGATTTTAAGTCGTTATGGTTTAATAGCTGTGTGGATATAGTAAAAATTAATGGTAAAAAAAGACATTAAATAGAGAAAAAAACCCCAAACAAACAGAAAGCTAAGCTAGAATAGCCACAAAGGCTGCGTACATGAGTAAATAAAACAGACTGACTAGCAGTTCATGTTTATATACTTCGATGATTGTCTACCTAAGCTGGTGAAGAAAAACTCGAGTGTGTTAGAGTTCAGATTTAGAAATGTGGATTTTAAGAAAAAATCCCTTAGCAATTCTCAGTTAAGTTCTGAACTTTGTTGAACTGCAGAGCCAGAACTACACAGGAGGCAGCCAGGGAGGGCAGGGGAAGGGAGGAAGGCAAAGGGAGTCTGTGCATAGTGTTGGGGAATGAGGGCACTGGAGAAAGGCTGTAAGAGCTGGGGTGAATCCTCAAGGGGAAACAAAACAACAAACAAACAACAAACCATGGTTACTGTGGTTGAATTTCCTCATTTGTTTTTGTGCTATGCTATGGTTTCGAAAACTGAGCAAAGCCTGCCAGCTGCAGAAATTAAGGGTTTGAAACACTGAGGTGCCTCATGCCTCCTGGGGAGGATGCCAGGCCCTGGAGGACCAGAAACCTTCATCTATATACTTTGGAGATTTCAAGCAGAAACACCTGAGATCGATGAAAAGCATAGAAAGTCAGGTTGCTATTGAAGACTCAGGAGGCTGTAGTGATAATAACAAGAGGAGTAGGTGCCAAAGAGTCTTTGAAACTACTATGGGAGGAAGCAAGTATCATATTTTTTGCATATTTATATACGCAGTCCAACACAAAAAAAATCTGAGACTAACCTTATAGCTCTAGAACCAAGAGTGGGAGAGACAAAAAAACCCAGTTGTAGCACATGTCCCTGCCTGTCGCAGTGAGACAAGGCTCAGCTCAATCACTTCACTCAGTACGTGTTTAAATATAGATGGTTTCTTACCTTCGGTAGGAAGATGTCAGTGTACAAGAGAGAACAGAGAATTAACAACAGGACCACGTGCCAGCCCACCATGCTCTTTCTGTGAAGCAGTTTTCAGCTAAGAGCAACAAACCTGTGCTTGAGCACCCACCCCAATTATCAGACCTGGCTCCCTGCCATTTCTACCTCTTCCCTAAGATCCAGTCATTGTTCAAAGGAACTTATTTTTTGGTCAGTAGAAGATGTGAAAGTAAAAATGACAGAGATCCTCAACAACCCTTCAGAAAATGACCTGTGGAATTGCTTTGAATGTTGGCAGCATCTTATGCAGTTGTGTGTCAGCTCAGAAAAGAACTATTTTGAAGGTGATTGTAGTTGATTTTCTTAATTTGTTAAACAAAAGTGTTATAGGCACAGCCCTGGGGCTTTTATTTTTGTGATGGACCACATATGCTAAGGGGCATGGTTTAGTATTTGATAGGAATGGTTGGACTTGATGATCCAATGGGTCTTTTCCAACCTGGTGATTCTATGATTCTATGATATTTTCAAATATTCTGCTTTATTAGATAAGGTTTAACACCATTCAGGTGTTACTTCCTTAAGGAGCTACAGGGCAGCTGGTGAAGCTGCTAAAACAATAATCGCATAAGTAAAGAGTGCCAAGCCAAGGTTTTCAAAGGTTAATATTTGTTGACTAAAATTGGTGAATAATTTCATATATCAGAAACAAATTTTGAAAACTATTGAGTATAAAACTACTGGTTTATTCTACATTTAGTGGATTGTTTTGTTTCTCTTACAGAAAAACAAGTTCTTTAAGTTTTGAAAAGTGTCAATTCAAAAATCAAGCCTTTAGAAACAGATTTAAAATCTATTTTTTTCTGATTAATTTTGAAAATCTTTGTAAATTTCAATTTTTCACTAAAAATTGGATGCATACTTGGAAATTTGTTAGAAATACATAAATAGGTTTTGCTCCTGTTTAGGTTTTTTTGTTGCTAAAATATATTTGGCATTTTCTAAGCAACTCTAGCTAATTCACGCTGTTACCTGATAAAAGCTTCTGATGTTAGCAAGGAGCTGCAAGATCTGTGACAAGTTGGAGTGTTCTGAAATGCATAATCCTAATGTATTATAATTCTTGAGAGGACTGAAAAATTAAAATGCTGAAAGAAGACAGCTTGCAAAGATAGCTGGGAGCAGCAGGCAGTTAAGTAATATGTTTTGTGTGGGTGGGGAGGTTAAGTTGTGGTTTTGTTTTCTTTTGTGAGAGAGAAAATATTGATTCAGCTAGAGAAAATGGAAATGACTGAGGAAGCTTCCTCAGATGAGTAAAAAAAAATCAACCAAATATGCTCCCACATGTGTTTCTCCTTATCACTTCTGCAAAAATTAAACCCCATCTTTTCAGCTCTTGTTACTGTGCTTCCTACTGTCATAAAACACTAGCAATGAATATTCATTTCTTCCATCACCATATGCTTTATTTTAATGTCCATGCCTATTTGGAAAAGTACTTAGAAGACAAAAATGTCTGCTACAACTCAGCTCCAGGCAGAGATCTGTGGAAACACAAATGATACCTGCTGCCTACTTAAGGGCTTTATACAGAGACCATATCTATCCTGTGGGTTTTCAAGCTGACTGGTGAAGCTACCACAATCTATTTCATTCTGCCTCTCCTCCCTGTCTCCCAGCTCAGGGGACTGGGTACCCAGAGAATAACTGGTCTTACTATTAGAGAATGAGGATAAGAAGGCATGAAGTACCTCATCTTTTTCCTCAACGTTTGTCACTCTTTTTTCTCCTGCATTCCACAAATGATGGAGATTTTCCTTGCCATTCCTTATCTTGTTAATATATATACAGAAATATTTTTATTGTCATTTATGACATTAGCCATATTCATTTCCAGTTGGGCTTTGGTCCTTCTTATTTTCTCCCTGCATACACTAGTAATAACCTTGTATTCTTCCTGAGTTACCTGCTCCTTTTTCAAAAGGTCATAAACTCTCCTTTTGCCCTGAGTTCAGCCAAAGCTCTGTGTTCAGCCAGGTGGGTCTTCTTCCCTTTGGCTTGTCTTTCACCACATGGGGACAGTGTGTTCCTGTGCCTTGAAAATCTCCTTTTTGAAGAATGTCCAGTCTTCCAGGACTCCTTTGCCCTTCATGACTGCTTCCCAGGGCATCCTAACATCCAAGTTCCTAAAAAGTCCAGAGCCTGCCCTTCAGAAATGCAGCATAGCAGATCTGCTGAAACCCCTCCTCACTTCTTCAAGAATTGAAAACTCTTCCTTTTTCTGATGGGCTAAGCCCAAGACAGCCTCCAACCACTGTATCACCCACAAGTCCTTCTCTGTTTGCGAACAACAGGTCCAGTGAGGCACATTTCCTAGTTGGCTCTTTCATCACCTGTGTCAGGAAGTTATCTGCCACAAACTCCAGGAACCTCCTAAACTGTTTCCTCTGCTGGGTTATATTTGACTTACAGCAGACATCTGGTAGGTTTAAGTCGCCCATGAGAACAAGGGCAAGCTATCACGCGGCTTCTCCCAGCTGCTTTTAGAATAATTCATCTGTCTCTTTATCCTGGTTGGGCAATCTATAATCTGACTGCCATCATGACATCTGTCCTTCTAGCCTTCTCTGTAATTCTTAGTCTCAAATACTCAACCCTATCATCACCATCGTTAGGTGCTAGATCATCAAAACTTTCCCTAACATGCAGGGCTACCTCATCACGTCTCTTTCCTTGCTCATCCCTTCTGAAAAGTTTATAGCCATCCACTGCAGCATTCCTGTTGTATGAGTCATCCCACCACATTTCCATGACGGCACCTCTATCATAGTTTTCCTGCTGTACAAGGGCTTCCAGCTCCTCCTGTTTATTGCCTATGCTGCATGCGTCGGTGTAGATGCACTTCAGTTGGGTTATTGATCCTGTCACCTGTCTAGAGGGAGAAGTTCTAATTCCTGTGTGACCATTCTTAGGTGCTTCTGTGGTTTCTAACACATCAATAACTCTTGCATCTTTGCTGCTGCATGATTCTCCACCCCTTACCTCCTCTGAGATAGCAGATTGAAGTACTAATCCTTGGTCTGATAACTTCTTGGATACTTCCCCTGCACTATTTCACCTGCACATTGAGAATGGAAGGTGATGCTGTTATTTAGCAGTAATCAGAGAGTAGTGACATATGGCAGTACTATTTTCTGTTTAAAAAATTGGTTTCAGAAGGGAAGCACTATAGGAACACAATAGGTCTCATAGAGGAAACCACCTTCATAAAATTACCACCGAAGAGGCTTCCTGCTTCTTGATCACAGGCCAGCTCTGCTAATTTTGTCAGTCTTAGTCTGCATCTTCGGAGATGGCCTGAGATGTCCTTTCTGTAAGTCCTGTGAGGACAGGGCTGAGTGCAGTAAGAGAAGTTGCTACAGAAACTGAAGGGAAAACACAAAGCACAGTCAACTTCAGGACTTTATTTCTTTATTTCTTTTCTACTTGACATGAAGTCAAGTGATATACAATAAATCTCACCTGGCATTGTTGGTTGTTTAATGACATGAAGGGCATTGTGGTTTCAATAAGAGGTAAGAAGGATGAAAACTAATAAATTTACTACCTAGGAAAGGAATGTCAACATAAAGCACTTCATTATTCCTAAGAGCTGCATAGCCTTAAGAGATTTATAATAGGGGACTAACATAAAATGTTTCATAAAGAGTGGACCTACATGCAGAATTTAAAAAAACCCAACAACCCCCAAAACCAAAACAGAAACAACAATAAGAAAACCCCACCAAAACCCAAACCAAAATCAAATACATGCAAAAACCTGAGGCTGAGGATAGCCACAGGAATGTGAGCCATTTCAAAGCTGCCTGGAGGGAGTCCAGTGCTATTCCTGCCTCTTCCACAGCATTCCTATGGGATGCTACTCAAATGGCTTAGATCCAGCAGGGCTGTAAGTCTCCCATCAACTTGGGATCTCTAGGTCTATTTTGGCAAACCACTGAATATTCCCAGCCACAGCTGAGAAGGGTGTTGAACTGTTGATACAACTACCCTAGTAAACTGAGCAGTGCCAGGACCCATTTTCTAGCCCTAGGGCTTGTTGGCACAGCCTGGCTGTGTCTATAGCATTAAAGTATCTCAGTCTCTGGAACAGGGTGGCTGCATCCAAACTGACAGCTCGGAATGGTCCCTGGCTGGTGCTGGATCCTGATCCACACTCAGGATTGTGCTGAGAAAATGCTGGTTGCTTTGGGCCAAAACCATTCCAGGCACCATTGTAAAGCATGAAGAATATAGCTGATTGCTTGGGAATGTTCCCTGGCACTGTTCAATTTACTGACAGAGTGATTAGAGGATGGGAATTGCCTAATCAAACATAGATGCCAACATCTGAGACAGAGGTTTGGGTCTGCACCAGACAATGTATAGTTAATGACGAGAAACACTTGGGTGTAATTTCTCTCATCACATGAGATCTACTCATTACTAAGTGGACATCTAATAATAATCACATGGATTGCACCATAAAAGCTGTATGAGATAACACTGACTATAAAAGTAGCCTGGAAAGACTGTGTGGGTACATTATGAGCAACGTACACCAATGTAGACAACCCAGAGTAACCATACTCCAAATGTAGGTATCATAAATGGGGCTAGAAGCAGAACAGGGCAAAACTCTACAGCAGGACAAAGATTCAGTCTGAAACTCATAAGAAATCCCTGAAACATCTTTTCCTATATTTTATTAAACTTCTATCTTCCTACGCTTCATCAGGTTTTATCTTCTGGCTGCTTTTACAAGATGTGACTAAGTCCGTGTGTATCTGATTATACGGGGGCCTGATTCTGTTTGCAGGTCCCTTGGCAGCAGTGTAAGAGCGATCGTAACAATTTGCATTTATACACTTCCTTCCACCTGATAGCCTCAGAGTGCTTTACAAATACTGATTTATTATGTTTCACATCACTCCTGTGGGATGGCTATAAACCGGAAAAATAGAAGAGTGGATTATGAATGGCTGAAACTGAGGGATAGGCAAAAAGAAAGAAAAGCACACTGTTAGAAAAATGAAAGACCATAACTTCTCCATAAAAATCCTTAGGAACTCAGTGATTTTGTCCCCATTTACACCACCTGGAAATTCAATTTTTGAGCCCTAAATTCCCGGCAAGAAATGAATTTTGTTCAGGAAGTATCTTGGCCCTAATAAAAACCTGGATGCTCTTAACTTTTGACACAGTATATGCACTAGTTAACATAAAAGTGACTCTCGTGCATGGCCTCAGGCTTTTGTTGCACTGGACTAATTTAATGGGTTTAAGAGCAAGAAAGGCTGCTTTCCAATATCTGTGAGTGAACAATGCAGATCCGCCAGTAGAGACTATACATTTATTTAGGCCAAGAGGCTTCACAGGGGATATGATCTAGTTTATCTGACTCAGTGTCAAGTTCTTCCCAAAAGAAGAGCTGAAATTCTCAGCGTGGTCGGTGAAGGTGCGCAGGGTGCTGTGGAGGCCTTCGAGGAAAGAGCTTGCCTGCCTTAATTTAACCACCTAAGTCAGATAAAATGGATCCTCCTTTTGAGACCTTCAGGGCATCTATCATCATCACTTTCCTGGGAACTTAGGTACTTACTGTAGTACGAGCCAAAAATAAATCTGTTTCTTAGAGCATCAATGCAGGAAAACAAGATCCCTTCTAAGGAAAAGGCATATTGGAAAAATCACGTGCAAGCACAGGAGTGGCAGTGAAAGGAAAAAACACATATCCTTCAACAAAGACCTGCTTCCTTGCTCTGTTTGCTAGCTTGCTCTCTGCACACACACCACTGGTCATGTTGAGTGATTCATGCACTAAGCCCTGAGAATCCTCCTCCCCACTCCTCCTCGTCATTGGCTGCATAACCTTGTCTGGGGTCAGCTCGCTGAGTGATGTGTGTTGCTGTGCACTGTAGCTCCATTCTCTGCATTATTTAGCATGCTGGCAGCCTTTGTGTTATCTGCAAATACTACCAATGGTGATTGCAAGCTGTCCTCCAGAAATACAGGATAGTAACAGACCTAGCAAATACCTGTGCAGAACCTCACTAAGAACGTCTCTCTCCACCGTGGTTTCCCATTGACAAACTCTTTTGCAGGTGTGTGAATCAGCCTGTTCTTCATTTCCTTAATATGTGCCTTATTGATATTATGGGGAACTAATTTTTTAATCAAAATGTTATTCAGCAAAAAGGCAATCACCACGCGGAAGTCTAAACAGATTCCATCTTTGTTCTTACCTTAATTAGGCAGACTTGGAAAATCATCAAATATTTAAATGGCATTTGTTTTATGAGACTTGTCTTCTATTAAATTTCGTTGACTAGTATTAATTAAATCTATTGCCTATTTCTTATTTATTCTTTATGAATTCTGTATCAATTTTGCCTTTTTTTGTCTCTATTGTTGATGTTACACTGGCTTTCTTGGGAGATCTTGTTCATCGTTTGTTATTATTGACACATATTAGCAGGTTTCCCACCCTTTAGAATATCACTTAGATTCTGTTCTTTTGGAAAATATTCTTCTAGAAACTCCTGAGGCATGCAAGTTCCCTCAGCCTGTAAATTTTCTTGTGTTTTGATTCATAACCTCTGTAGATTTTTGTGTTTGTGGTGAGTAGCTGTGTCAGAACCAAGGTTGTCATTTCAGACAACTTCCATGGGAGATAAGGAATAAAGAGGAAAGTACAGAGGTAGCCACTGCAGGAAAAGCTCTCCAGCCCCCATGAGCCTGGTAGTTTTGAAATGTGGGAATGAGTGCAGAGAGTAGAATAGGGAAAAGACCATCAGGCAGTTCTGATGTGACAGGAACTATGCGTATCCACAGAAAATGTGACAGTCCATTCAGTCCCAGCCCATCTCACTACACAACTGCTTCCCCCCTCTCCTTCTTCCCCTTCTGCATGGGCATTTAGTGGTTCTCTAAAACTGTTTACTTTTACTTTAGCCATCTTTGAGAGGTCGTAGCCCTCACCAAAGGCCTCAGGTTTCTATGAGCTGTTATACATGAGGACAGAATCCTTCCCCTCAGCCCACATGCCCTGTTACAAGAGTCTGTTCTTAGCCAGGAGGAGGGAGATCTCTGATAGTTTAGATCATCCCATACGGGAATGGGCACTGCTATATATCAAGATCATTACAATTTTCTTAGACTGAATCCTCTTGATCCTTCAGCAAGATGGGTATTTTAAGAAACTCCTTTTCTCCATTATTTGTGAGAAGCCTTAGAAGGATTAAATATTTGATAGCATTTTTGCTTCCCTTTTCAGCAAGACGGTCAACTGTAATCAAATCAGATGGCTAAAAAAGTAAATGCCAGCAACAAAGGAATAAAAATCAAGGTAAGCCAAAAATAGAAGAAGTTGTAGAAAATGCTTAGATGAATTTAAATTGGATTCTCAGGTAATTTATGGAAAACGTATCTTTATGTTATCTTCAGGTGTCTGTGAACTCCTGGAAGTCAAATAAGATCCTGTAAGACAGGAAAAAACAAATACAGTCAACGTTTTTTGAAATGAAGAGGAGGAAGAGAAGGCTAAAGGGTGCTGACCAGCCAGGCAGGCATAATTGAGCAATAGTTATCTGAAAGCACGTAGGGGATAATGAACAGTAATGGGGTTTTGTTAAGAAAAAATGTGTTAAATGGATTTAATTTCCTTCTATGGCAGACTTCAGGAGAAGTAAGAAGCAGTCACTAAATACTTTAGAAGATCTAATGGCATTGTTTTGTATTATTTTCTCACAAATTGGAGAAAAACGTGTCCTGCTAAAACCAAAGAAAGATGGCAGAAAAAATGGTTAGAAAATGACTGCCTGAAAGTAATTATGATTTGTTCATTTTCCAAATGGAGGTACAGTGACAGATTTCTCAAGATTGTTTCTTTGGTCAGGTATATTTTGAGTTAAGCTGATTGTCAAATAGGGAGTATGAGTACTACAATTGCTAATGGGTTGAGGGCTGAAAGGACTCGAGAGTGGAGTGGAAATCAGAACAAGGTGAAAGAAATCCATGCAGTTCAACTAAACATACAATTGTACACTCAGATTACAATCACTTTAAGACGGGATTTGGAATGTCAGGATTAATAGGTATTTTTTTAATAAAAGGGGATTCTCACTGCAACACAATCTGGATGCATTTCAACACTTTCAATCGAAGACCTTCCAAAATAGCCAAACATCAATGGGATGTGTCTCTAAGACATATAACATAATCCTTCTACTTACACTTTAAGGTCAGTTATGGTTTAGCCTAAATCTTGTTTCAAATTATAAAGAGATGAACAAAAAATATACTTGATTTAGCTGGTGTAAAGTGTGATCCAGACTTGAAGTTTTGTTCTGAGGACACAACTCAAGGACCATACAGAATTTTAAAGATCCTATCTCAGTACTTTTTCACGATAACCAGTCTACTCTGTGCTTTAACTTCTACCTTTGAGCCAAAAAAAGGTCACCTCTGTTTCATTTGTTGCAGGATAGTTTTCTTTGCTTATATGTTAGAAATAGTAAGGAGACACGATAAGTCGGGTATTTATCTTTACGCAATGCGACTGCCACTCTCCTTCTGCCCCAAAGGGAACATAAATCATCACTGCCTCTGCACTTCCCTCGAGTTGTAGAAATCTCTATCGTTGCAATAGTGCCCTCTTCTTCTCTCCTTGCAAATTCAAGTCTGTATGGTAAGATGTTTCAGGAATCAGTGCCCTCTTCTGTCACATCATTTACCCAAGAAGCAGTCTCAATATGAATCAGATTGACTTCACAACAAGCAGACCCTACTGCAATGCATAGGATATCGTACCTCAACAAACCATGAATTGATGTTTCCGTCAATATTTTTCCTCTGATGTTCTTTGCTGAATTTAATTAGTGGGCTTGACTTCAAGATTCTGTCATCATCAGCATGAAAATGACTGTGTGAGTAACTTACTGCAGCAGAAAACTCATCATTTGATATCAATGGCTTTTAATTAAATTGCAATAAAAGACAAACAAAACTTTTCAAAAGCAAATTTATCTCTGTTTGAATATTTCTGGTTCCATCTCCGGTGAAGCCAAGTTGCTCAGCTGAAACGTCAGTTGCTGTGAAACCCAATAGGTGTCTCTTACCTCTGCTGAGTGGATTCCAGTGACATATCTTCCCATGGTGAGGGAGTATGAAGCAGAATTTCAGTATTAATTGCACAGGCCTCTGCTATAAGCCGACCTACTTGCCCTCTTTTTGCTGGAATGGCTTCATCTTGCCAAAAGGAGAAAATGAGGTTGCCTTTTAGCACTGCCATGCCAAGATCATGAAGAGCTTTGCATATTAGGACTAACTTAGTGAATATGATGTGATACTCTGAGGACAGAACAGAACATCATACTACTTGCCACTCCCAATTATCCATGAGATTTCTCCCTGATCTGCCACTTTCTTCCATTTGGGGCAGCATTGTTCCCTTTAAGAAAAGTTTTTCCTGCTGTATACATATGCAAATCCAAAGAACAAACAAGACATGATGGTCTTTTTCACATATGTGGAAAGCAGATTAAAAAAAAAAGGAGAAATGACGTCATTTGCATGTCCTTGATAACTAGGTTAGCATGTAATAAACTTCAGCAAACAGGACATTGGATATTGCACAAAAAAACCCCTTCTAACATGAAAACATGTAAACACAAGCCCTGAGTGCTCGAGGAATTGGTCTGATCTCCAGCCCTGAAAGGTTTTATGAGTCTGCTATGAGTTTCCTATCATTTTATGCCTTGAAGTTCCTCCTAATGGAAGAATGTGAATGTCAAGCTTATTAGCTGTGGAGCAGATAATATTTTTCCAATATCACCTTTCTCAGGAATCAAAAACTGAAAACCTGGAAGGAGTTCTTTTTCCTAAAACAAGACGAGGAGAAAAATAGCATAATATATGTTCTCATGTTCATCCTTAGTGGCTGGTAGAATCTGGGACACACATGCAAATATTAGATATTCTCTATCTATATATATTTACATAAAAAAATAAATAGAATAAACCAGAATGATCTCATCAGGTTCTTTATTTTTTCACTTCTGTTTTGCTGAGAAAGTGCGAATGACAAATTTCTTGTTTTCTAAAATGTAATTAACTTCCCCTCCCCCTGTACACTAAAGCACCAAGTAGCTTTGACATGGGTCTAGGAATTTAATTTAAGTACAGAAAGCAAGGTTTTTAAAAATAGTTTTTCTTGGTTAAATAAAATTATCTTAAATGTCCTAGATGCATAAGCAGGAATGGAGAGCTTTTAGTGACATGTTTTGCATCCAGGATGAAGTTAAACTGTAATCTGTACAAGCAGATTGAACAGATTGCTTCAGAACTCCACAAGATTTTACCATAGCATTAAAGTAGCAGATTTCACTCTTCCAGATGGGAGTAAAGAATTTTGCTGCTTCTTTGATTCCCAGTTGATTTCTTTGCTTTGAACAAGCTAGCACCGAAACAAGTTGACTTTGTCAGTGATATAAACAGAAAATACTCTGCACTGAGACAGAGTTTAGTAGCATCAGCATTAATTTAGCTCTTTAACAAATACCACTTCCTGCTACTTGCTCAGTGCTTTTCACAGGATAAATGGTTATTATAACTCTGGTAAGAACCTTAAAGTGCTTGAAATTGTTTTAATTTAAATGATTTATATAAATGACAGTAACTGTATATATATTGGTTCTAGCTTATTCTAAGTAGATTAACAGAGGTGTCAGAATTTAAAATTAATTATTAGGTACACTTAGAAATAAAAACATGATTGAAAATTCCATCATTTCATCCAATATAACTGATTTTAGCACTTTACTATCTACCCATTTTCCTATAATCTCAGTTTAAGCAGCATATTTTGCATCGCATTAGTAAAATAATATGCAATAACATATAATGAAATTCATTTATGGGACAAGTTACAACTCACCCAACATTAGCTGTACAAAGTTATACACCTAGCTTCATCAGGTCAGGTAGATTCCTTAATCATTATATCATAGAATGGTTTGGGTTGGAAGGGACCCCAAAGCCCATCCAGTTCCACCCCTGCCATGGGCAGGGACACCTCCCACTGGACCAGGGGCTCCAAGCCCCATCCAACCTGGCCTTGAACACCTCCAGGGATGGGGCAGCCACAGCTTCCCTGGGCAACCTGGACCAGAGCCTCCCCACCCTCACAGGAAAAAAAATCTAATCTAAAAAAGTCTAATCTAAATCTCCCCTTTTTCTTCTTAAAATTGTTACTCCTCATCCTATCACTACACGCCCTGATAAAGAGCTCCTCATCTTTTCTGTAGCCTCTTTCAGCACTGGAATGCTGCCATAAGGTCTCTACGGAGCCTTCTCTTCTCCAGGCTGAACAAGCCCAATTCTCTCAGCCTGCCCTTGAATGGGAAGAGCACCAGCCTCCTGTAACCATCAAAACAACATCTTCAACAGCAAACACAAAGAACTGCTTCTATCTACCATGAGATAATCCTGAAACAACCTCAAGATGACCGTTTGGCACTTTACCTTGGTGCTCAGATCAATCTTTCCCCTGGAGAACATTCCTCACACACTGACCATAGGATGTTCAGTCATTCTTAGGCAACACGAGTTAAAGCCTGGGCTACTGTCCAGGGAATATTAGTGCTTATCTCCTAATGAGTACTCCTCTGTGAAAGGTTTATATCTTGCGTGTTTTTCTTTCAGTCATAAAGAAAGAAGGGGAGTAAAAAATGTTGATGGAATTCCATTTCTCTACGTGAAGGTGGAGCAGCCTTAGGAAAAGCAGTGAAGGTGGAGAAGGGGACCAGCAGGAAGACTGAAGGTTAATACCGTGCCCTTGGCAATCTCTGCATAAGAAAGCTGCCAAGAATTCCCTTTGTCACTCTGCTTTTTTTTTTTGGAGGCCTTTTGACTTCACTTAGTTGGTGAATGGAAAGCTGCACGCAGAATAAATAATGTTTGTGAGACCAAATGTCGCACAGCATTCCTTTCGCAAGATAGTCTCTCCTTCTCATTATACCTTCCTTTGGAAATATTCTTTTCACCTCATTTCAGATACTCCTACTTGCTTTCCTCTAGGTCCATTCTCAAACCCCATGCCAGCATGGCCTTTTCATCATATCTTACCCAATAGAATCATAGAATCATAGAATAACCAGGTGGGAAGAGACCCACTGGGTCATCGAGTCCAACCATTCCTATCAAACACTAAACACTTAGCACCTCATCCACCCGTGCCTTAAACCCCTCCAGGGAAGGTGACTCAACCACCTCCCTGGGCAGCCTCTGCCAGTGCCCAATGACCCTTTCTGTGAAAAATTGTTTCCTAATGTCCAGCCTGAACCTCCCCTGGTGGAGCTTGAGGCCATTCCCTCTTGTCCTGTCCCCTGTCCCTCGGGAGAAGAGCCCAGCTCCCTCCTCTCCACAACCTCCTTTCAGGTAGTTGTAGAGAGCAATGAGGTCTCCTCTCTTTGTGATATGCAGCAGCAAGTAAAAAACACAAGCGGCTCCTTTTCCCCTTCACTTTTCTGTTTAGCAACATACAAGATTTTCAGGGGGCTCAGGTTATTCTTAATCCTCCACTCCATAAAAGAAGACTTAATGTTAAATAGTACTAACAGCAGCAACAACAGCTGAATGAGCAGTGCAAAATGCTCATCTGAGGAAATACATGTGAAAATAAGAGATGACATTGGATTTACTCAGCCCACAGCAATGTGGACATAAACAAAGATAGCCATTATTTCCTTCTAGAAACTCATGCCTACCCCCTCTAAAGACCCATTTAATGCTCATCTCTACCAAGCCAATAGAGATGTCAGTAGACAAAGATGCAGGGACAAATATTTTCTCCTTTTTTTCTCCATATATGACCCCTTCACGGATGTGAAGATGATTTAACAGCACTAAGAACTTCATGGCTGGCAAGTAAACATCTCCTGGCAGAGGCAGAAGGGTTTCTCTCTAACTGAAGCTCATATGTTAGTGAGCCATAGCAGTGCAGCTCCTTAATAAATACATACGTTGATGTGAGCCAATGACTTGCCAGAGCCGTCAGGTTGAGTGGGCTTGTGATTGGCCTGTGGGATATCTCATTCCTTACCATTCTTTATTCATTTAGTTTAATGGGAATAAAGAAATCGTAACAGGATGATCTGACAGGATAATAGGCTAGTGATGCTCTGAAAATAAACATCTACCTCCATCTTGACATTTATTACCTATAAACTGCTTGGCTTCTTTTTGGCAGTTTTATTGTTTCAGAAGACCATTATCCTGTCACAGCACTGTACTGCACTGACATTATCTCTTAAGCAAATTTTGGGATTGAATTTACAGTTCTGTGGGTATCTCCAGCCTTACACTGCTGAAGGCTCAAAGGAAATCAGGGTAGGTCTTTGAACACACAGGTGATGGGACTACATCAAGATTCATGGGATGGGCCAGTCAGGCACCTGGTAAAGAAGAATGAGAGCTGGTGAGGAAAGTCCTGGCAAACTGAAGAGGCAGAAGGCCTTTGTCATAGAATCATACAGTGATTCTATTCAACCATTGATGACTGAACCACTGATGACTGATCCTATGATCCTATTTCATAGAGTCATAGCATGGGACAAGCTGTCACCATAGATTCAGAGCCTCTCAGTGGATGCCAATGATTCTTTTACTGTGCCTGGAAACAAAGTAAGAAAATGACCTGGTAATACCAATCATCTTGTGGGGCATTATCACCCTAAACACGTGCCCCGTAATAAAATGTTAAAATAGAATTTAAGCAAAACCCAGTGTCACTTCTCATCAGTTTACTTCTGCATGAAAATAAAAGATTCTAAGACTGGCCAGACACAGTTACTGACCAAAAGAACGTGAAAATGTTATTCATTCTGCCATAGTGTTTTCTAGTGTTTCCAATGCCAAATAAAAAAAAAAGGTCTTTTGAATGCACTTACTATATTGTGGATCCAGTGAAAAGCCACAGTTTGTTAACATCTAAAAAAATATGTGCTTCCTGGAAGAATCTACAGGAAGAGTTCCTTAATATCTTCGAGATGTATTGTTTGAGGGGGACTGATAACTTCTTTATTCAGAGATCCATAAGAACCATCCCCTTTTTTAGCCCAGTTAACGATTTCTCACACTATAAGAAAAGGAAATCCATGAAGAGCAGCAACCATTGCCTTTTGCAGCCAATTAATAAAATTCGCAGACTTAGCTCCCGGGATAAAAAGCTGATCAAAATCTTCCAGTGCTGAGAGTCTGCAGCCGCATTTTGACAATCTAATTCAATTTAATTTACAAAATGCATGATAGCTCCTATACAGTAACTCCCACCTCCTTCATAAGCTGAAATCTAGCTTAGCTAGTCTGTTACTTCTCTAGTTTGTCCACTTTTGCTTATGTTTCACCTGCAGCCTAAGTTTCCTGCTTCTGTTAGCCTTCATGATCCAAACACAGAGGCTTCCTGTGAGCCTTCATCCAGGGAACACAAACCCTGCCTTTGGGATTTTGATGTTTGCTAGAGGCAGAGGCAATATTTTTAGTTTTAGGGTTTTTTTTAGTTTTATTAAGAAAGATTCTCTTCCTAATGAGGGACTGAATTTCTAATGTATGATGCATGACCATGGTAAGGACGTTGTAGGAGTTATTTTGGCAGGTTTACAGTCTCTTCTCTTTAGAGTTTCATGCTATTTCCAACTTGCAAAGTTGGCAATCTTGCTATGCTTGGCTCCATCATTTCTAGTTTCCAATATCTCAATACCTCCAAACTATTTATCTGTAGCTCCAGAAGGGGACAGTTTGACACCAAGGGCTTTGTAGTACTTCCTAACTCTGACAAATACACACAGTTCTTGATGTAGATCAGATAATACTTGCACATAGCTGCCATAACAGATGTGTTTTTCAATGATAAAGTAAGCATTTTCAAATTTTCTTTTTTTTTTTCTTCCCTCCAGTTCTAAGCACATAAACTTTTTTTTGCATCATGTCCCTTTCATTTCCTATGTTTAGATTCGGAAGAGCTTGTGAATGTTAGATTCATGGAATTGCCTTTTTACATCTAGCCATTTCTTCTTATAACTTCCTTCTTTTTTAAAGCTATAGTGTCCTATTCTTTGAACCATAGAATCATTAAGGATGGAAATGACCTCTAAGATCATCCAGTCCAACCATCAGTCCAACACCACTGTGCCTGCTAAATCTTGTCATGAACTGCCATGCCCACAAATTTTTTTTCAGGCAAGAAGACTCCACCACTTCCCTGGGCAGCCTCTTCCAATGCTTGACTATTCTTTCAGTAAAGAATTTTTTTCAAATATTGGATCTAAACCTCCCCTCGTGCAATTTGAGACTATTTCCTTTCGTTCTCCTTACAATTTTCCTATTTTTAAGACACTATTCCTTCAATTTTCAGTCATCTTCACTTCTGAAACACACTAAGGAGTCATTCTTAGGTAGGTGTCGAACGTCAAAAAAGGTCCATGCCAAAGGAGGAAAATACTCCAAAACATATTTCCAGGGAGAAGGTATAAAGCTGCATGAACATGGTACTCATGGCTGGTATGTGTATATACATGTATTTGATCCACAGAAATCTCATGTATCTGATTGATCTCAAATTTTTAATATCAGTGGTTTTTCTGACTGTTTTTTCCCCCTAATGAGAAATGTCACCCTGGGCAATTATTCCAGCACTGTCCTCTGTTTGCCAAGAAGTTACAGAGTCAAGTAACATCTCTGTAATGATAAGGAATTGACTGATGTGTATTCTGCCACGAATGTTTACAGAATCTCTCCTTTTATGGGAATCTTTTATTTTGCACAAGTCAGATGTCTAATTTGAATCAGTTTCCTGGGTTGCTCCTTGGTCAGTGGAGAGGGAAACTGCTCACAGGGGTGCAGGGTCCATCTTTTATCAAAGTCAGTGAGGTAGATTTCCCACCAGAGGTAAGATTTTCCTTCCTGTGACTGGAAACAGCATCATGACATTGAGTGTAGTGCGAGTTAAATTGCTTTTCAGGTTGCTTGACAGTATCGACGAGGTTCCCACTGAGCATAATGGCAATTGAAACACTTTCATGAATCCACCTAGATGTGAATGCCAACACAGAGATGTCTGAAGCTGAATCACAGCTTCTACGTCAAGCTTAGAGAAGAGGACTGATTTTTAGAGAGCAAAGGTCGGGTGATGCTAATCTTGCTCTCTACAGCAATCCCTGCCTGACTTGATATTTGGTCTTTTTCAGGCTAAGACTTTGTTCTTCAGTGGGTTGCTGAACATTATGTAACATCATTTAATTGATTGTTCTTCGTCCAAAGTTACAGATCATCTGCGATTACTTCCATCAGCCAAAATCCTCCAAGATCAGAGTGTTTACAGCAAATACCTTTGCCTCATTGAAACAAGTCAAAGTTTTACCAAGGATTTCAATGGAGTCAGAATTTCACTTCTAAAATTATTGTTGTTTTTGAATATGCTGAGTCAATTTGATTTTTTTTTTCTTTCTTAGTAAACATCTATCTTCAAAAGAAGATTCTGAAAACTTCACTCTGGCTTTCTTAACTCAGACCTGCCAAAAAATCTTTGGCTGCCATCCTGAAACCTTCCCTTTTCTTCCTCCTTAACTTTCCAGTGACATTAAAGATTATGTGCATTAAAAAAAAAAAAAAAAGCCTAATACATAATCCAAAATGCAGCTGGTGGAGGAGGGTGTGGAAGAAAGCAATTTAGCTTTAGGCCACCAGTGTCTATTTTCTTCTAAATTTTTTGGTGTGACAGTCACATTAGCACCAAGTCTCACAGATCAATACATGTCAGAAAATATCAGATGCAAAATCATGTGGGTATTTTAGCCAAAAACATAAACCATGATACCATGTTGGTGAGCATAAGTGTAACAAATCATTAATTTGATTTATAATCAATTTGCCTTGTAATGGCAAATGAAGATCAGGAAGATATAGGATAGAAAGCAAACTCAGGGAACAGAACATCACTGCTTGAAATAAGTGTTGGAGAAAGGCACAAAGTGTGTGAAATATATTTTTTCTTTACAACTCCTAAAAAAATAAGCCTAATTAGCTACTATTAAAATGAAAGAGAATTAAAGCCAGAGATAAATAGATGTGGGTTTGGTTTTTAAGTCATGAAACAGCTATATCTTTTGGTATTCTTGGAGGCCACAGCTACTCTTCCTAGATTCATTTTCTTTGAATGGTAAGAAGGATGAATGGTTTAACCTGAAAACCATCCAAAAGTTAAAAGGAAGGTAGATTTCTGCAGCTAATACCAAAGCTGGTCAACAATTTTAACTGGGAACAATTTTTCATTCGGAATATGTGGCTTTGTTAAAATTAAGATGTGATAAAATTGAATCAGTGTTAATGCAGATTGTTGCAGGAATCTATTTCAGTGAAGAAACTAATCCTTTACTGAAAATAGCAATCACTTGAAGAACTTGCACAGCTTCAGAACTGCTGAGGAAAATACAAATTTCCTCTACGGAAAGAAACTTTATGCAAAGATAGTCATCTCACTGTCTTCCTAAGAAGTAATGAACCTACAGAGCCTGTAAACTCTGCAGCAGCAACCACAGAAGTTAATAGCTCTGGTGAAAAAGGGGGCTGAGCATATAAACTCTGCACATGTCTAAGATTAAAGATGACACGAGTTTCTCAAATGCAATAGTTTATAGTTTCAATCTCATTGAAAGCCCTCTCTGAAACACCAAGGAAAGCATAGTTTAAATATATTTAATCTTCATAATTAGGATGTTACCAGAAAACCGTATGCCACAGTTTGATTTTAATGATCAGAATTAATACCATTACTGGTTCACAAAATAAAATACACTTGTGGGAGATACTTTCATCAAGGATACAGGCTGAGTCCATGGACAGGTCAATGCAGAAGCAAGAAGTAAAAAATGCTGGAGAACTGGAGATATGTGGCAAGTATTCACCAAGGGATGGTTGGACTCGATGATCCGGTGGGTCTCCTCCAACCTGGTTGTTCTATGATTCTATGATTCTAAGACCTTTAACCAAGTGAGAACATTTTTCCTTTTCTCTGATGGCAGACAGAAAAGTCTTTGCAAATATTTTTACTTAGCATTTGGGAATTGCTTTCCCAAATGTTTTCATCTTAACTCAGGATGAAAATTTAAAAAAAAAAATAAATTATCGCATAACTCAATATTTTTTCAATTTGGAATTCTTACTTCAGTGAGAAATGTTAAACCTAAATTGCTTTCCCTCTCTCTTTTTTTTAATTAAACTTTCCTAAACTGTAAATTTCAGTTATGTTTCCATGGCAGGGAACTGTGTGCCACTGCACCTCTGCCTCAACTTATTTTTTTCAAATTTTACTTTAATCTCATTAACGGTATTTTATGCTTGCAGAAAACTTGAATCCTGTAGGAGTGTATTATATAGCCAAATTTCATCCAAGAGACTTATTCTCCGTATAGAGCCATCTTAATGTGTTCTCAGGATAAAATATTAAGGAATAATGGTAATATATGTATGCTAATACATTCAAATAAAGTTCATATTAAATGAGGGATAAGCAAGGACAGACTTTCTAAGCATCCTGTGTTCATTTAATGTGCTGATCCTGATGTGTTGTGCCTGCATAAGGAACTTCAGCAGCAAGGGGTTTGTGCCTCTAACAGGGCCAAGTATCTGATCTGTTGTTGCACTCTGTGAATGGCTGTGAGGTTGTCCTTCCAGAGCCTTTTGAAGGATAACGTTGAAAAGTTTTCCCTCCTTTTGTTGCTAAGGGTCGATAGTGATGGAGAACGAAGTGCTGCAGCATCTTCTTGGGCTCATTCAGTGGCCACACTTCAGGCCAACAAAACATTGTGTAGCCATGATCAGCAAGAAACCAGTTCTAATGTTATATGGAGAAAAAAGATATAAAAGATACCATAATTCAAAGTCAGTGTCTTGCTGCCATAGCTTCTAACCTTTGCAGATTGTGGATTGAATGAACCCATATCAGCCTGCAAAAGGCCATGAAATCAATCACAAAACTAGCAGATTAAAAGCAGATTTATCAGATGTATCTCCAATCCAATGTATTTAAAGTAAAGCTGCTAGCAATTCCAGTGATATTTGGATTAATCTCTAAAGAGTGTATTACTTTTCTAATGACGGTTACTGAGACTATTTCAGCTGAGCAACTTAGAACCTAATATTTGGAATATCATGGACTATTTAAGGCAGATGAGCCCTGACAGATTAAAATGTGAGTTCTACTCTGATACAAAAAGTCTCTGTAAGCTTGACAAATCCAGACATCTTCTCTTAATTGTGCTCTGTCTGCTTTCCCCTGGAGCACTGATCTCTTTTGGACTGGTGATTTGAACAGTGTCCTGTTCTTCAGAAATGTGCCTAAAAGTCAAACTTTGCAGTCAGAACTTAATCCAAAGGCAAATAAAGTCATCAGAAAAGTTTGGATTGAGCTCTTTGGACTGAGTGAAGGCATCAACCAACAACGTTGCTCTAAGTTTTCGGGTTTTCTTTTATTTATCTCCTTTAGAAAAATGTTGGTGTAAGCAAGCTGTGTGGCAGAAATTTTACTTGGGAATAAATGACCCAGAGGGAATTAAAAATATATATGCAAAAACAAATTCATAAACTTGTAAACATGCAAATTCACTTAATAAGTTATTCTATGAGACCATGCAGAGTGTTTGTCTCACCTAATTGTACCAACCTAGGGCATATACAAATATGCTTTATATGATACTAGTACTACCCCTGCCCAAGACATAAAAGCATGTGTAAAATTCAGTTTTGCAAAGCCAAAGTTGTACCAAACAACCATTTACTTACTAACAGTGATCAATGCAATGTATCACACAAGAATAATTAAAAAAAATTGCCCTACCACTGATTTGTTTGATCAAGCACTACAAATGGGGAAAAAACAACTGAAAATTGGTGTTACAATGCAGAAAATAAGAAAGAGGTATGGAAATTAAACCCGTGTTTGAAAAACAACCAACCTGTGAAAATATGCAAGCTTTGTGAATATCAAATTTCGAAGCAAAGCCACAATGAGGTGTACGACTTGAGTGTTATGATCCATAAAAACAAAGGATATTTGCTGAAGTTCCCAGGAGAAGTGAGCTTGCCAAACTCGCTCTATTTATTGTGAGGCCCTTCACAGTAAGGAGGTAGAAATGACCAGCTTCTACAAACAGCCCTCTGAAACCTCACTAGATGGTCTCACCCTATGTTTCTCCCCATTGGGCACTTTGAAATCCCCTCCCAGATCCTTTAATTCACTCTGTCTTTGGAACCTCACCAAGTCTCCTCTAGTCCTTAACCTCAGACCTCACTAACACTTTCTGGCCACCTCCAGCCTTCCCTACCATCCCTAGGACCACCCTCCCAATGCCAAGAAGCCCAGGGCCAATTAGTCATTGGCTTTAACCATCCTCCAAAAAACCTTTTAGCTGCTTCATCTAGACACATTTTTCTATGTCTTCATTAGGCTGTGAAGCAAGGAATAAAATTGTCTTTGCTGTTAAAAGGGAGGACCGGGGGGTGCTGCAGGGCTGAGGACTGAATGACATAAAATAAGTGATGACAGAAGGGCTGGGAAGAAGATTCTGGCAGTCACCTTAACAAAATTGAGACAATTCAGGAATATGATGAATATACAAAAAGTATGAACTTACTTACAAGGAATTAATTATTGAATAATGCAAAGCAAGAACTGCGTGTATTTATTCTCCAGTAAAATTACTTACACAATGAAACAGTTATTTTAGCATGAAAATCCAGCGATCAACAAATATGAAGAGTGTAGGCAAAGAATCGGAATTTGCAAAAATATATTTCAAATTCAGTTACTGCCCTGTGACTGTCTGAGCTATATTTTCAGTGTAGATGGATTTGATATGAAACTTTTAGGGATTCTTTCCTTTTCATTTCCTTCAGAGCATTTCACAACACCAGGTGATGTGGGAACACAATGGTTTTTTTGGGGGGATGGGGAGAAAGATACTTCAGTATGAAAACAAACAGTTTCAAATATATGTCAATATTTCACAGAATCACAGAATAACCAGGTTGGAAGAGACCCACCGGATCACCGAGTCCAACCGTTCCTACCAAACACTAAACCATATCCCTCAGCACCTCGTCCACCCGTGCCTTAAACACCTCCAGGGAAGGTGACTCAACCACCTCCCTGGGCAGCCTGTTCCAGTGACCAATGACCCTTTCTGTAAAGAATTTTTTCCTAACGTCTAGCCTAAACCTCCCCTGTCGGAGCTTGAGGCCATTCCCTCTTGTCCTGTCCCCTGTCACTTGGGAGAAGAGGCCAGCACCCTCCTCTCTACAACCTCCTTTCAGGTAGTTGTAGAGAGCAATGAGGTCTCCCCTCAGCCTCCTCTTCTCCAGGCTAAACAACCCCAGTCAAAAATTTTGTATTTTGTATTTGTAGTCAAAAATGGTTCTTCAGATAGTGTGCAAACTTTCAAACAGCTCTATGAAGCCTCTGTTAAAGTCTACAAATTACTGAAAAATTATCACCTAGTTCTTCTGCGGTACAAATGTATGGGGAGAGGACACAACGAATTAGAGGTAATGGAAAAAAGAACAGGAAAACAATGAAGAGCAGATCATGGCTGCATAGGATGGATGACAGCTACAGGGCAGAGACAGGTATTATGGAAGATACTGCCTGAAAGTCTCTTCTGGTCACTGAAATACTTTGCCACATCACTATAAGCCAAAGAAGAGAAAAGCCCTATTCAGTGCTAGTGTGGACCAACATCCTTCCACTGAAAACCTCTTGCAGTGCTCACACTCAGCTGTTTTGGTGCCCCAAAGCTGCCTCCAGATCTTGTTTGTCCCCCCTCAGAAAACTCAGAAAACTCTTCTGTTAAACAACCAACCCACCACATGGAAGCACCTACCACCTTGAAGAGACCTGAACTTCATTCTGTTCTACAACATCTATGAGATCCCTAATGATATTAGTGGAGTAGAAATGGGGATAATTTGAAACAGAATGCAGCCAATTATCTTTGTGATTTCAATTCACAATATGAATAATGGAAAAAAAACCCACCTCTGAGTTTTTCTTCACTGCAGGGCACTTTTTCATGTTTTATTTGAGAATTCTTTAACTGACTTAAGGGAAGAAAAAATCCCTAGTGGAAGGATGCATCTTGCACATAGCACTGGCTGAAAAACTGTAACTTCTTCCCTGAAAAAAAGCCACTAAGCAGTGAAGAAAATCATCAGCATTTCATCTCTTGTGTTCTGATACATAGCTCTAATTGGAAAGTAATGTTCGAGCTTTTGAATGTGACCTTATATGTTGATTAAGTTACTCCCCCAGCAGTTGAATCTCGTCATTTATGCCAGCCATTCACAGAGAACACTCTGCATAATGTGGAACATCCAGGTGTTTAAGGGAATGCAGCTGCCTGAGGGGTAACTGGGAAAAATATAGGCATTGCAATGCTGGTCCATGTGCAAGCAGTAGTCAGAGAATCTCAAACAGGATATTTTTTTTGTGTTATCTGAAGGGAAATTCAAAACCAAAATTCAATCACTGTGGAAGAGAACTGCAGCACGCAGCAGTGCACACCATATACCTGAACACAAAACTCTTGCCCCTCCAGGAACAGAGCTTATGGGAAGAGTATGGCTTAGTCAACAGAAAAGCTGGTGAAGATACTCTTTGCATTTAACTAGATACAGATCAAGACCTGATTTACTACTTATCCGTGCAAGAAAGAATATAAGCTATGATTTTTATATATATGCTCATAGCATATATGCTTTCATGCACGGATCACTGTAAAATATATATAATTATAGCTATATTATGTAATATAATGTTATATGTATAAAAACTAGGTGCTGTGGCACAGCTGGGCCTGCCACCTTGATTCCTGATATTTGCATGAATTCACTTCAGAAAGGAGGAGCTTTGGTAAGTTTTTTATGCAGCATAGTGGCTATGATAAGCACTTGGGAGTGTTACTTCTGATTTAAGCTCAGGGGTGTACTAAACCGCGTAATCAAACATTGGTTCTGCACATTGAATGTGATCTCCCAGTTAAATAACTCAGGATAGAGTACTTTACATGCAAGGAAAATTACAGAGAGCTTGTAGATGGGTGAGTCCTTCTTAGCATCTCTTCTCTCTGAGAATTGTAACCAACCTAGATTGCTGCTTCAGGCATATTTCTTGCATCAACCAAAGCTGAAAACCTAATTGCTCAAAACCTAATATTTGTGACAATTTTATTCATAGATAAGAAGCAACACTCTGAAATCCACTGATGTGAGGGAAGGATCTGCGAAAACTTTACCAAGTCCAGGTCATAGCTGTTCTTCAGGAAAAGAGAGGACTGTGATTGTGTTTGATAGGACAAGCTCTGAATGGGTGCAAATGTCCTTCCAGAGGCCAGCTGAGAACAGTCCAGGATCTGATGTGCCACCAGCTTGCAGCCAGGATGACTCCAGTTTATGCAGGTTTAAGAAATTGCTCTCATGCCTCACAACAAGCTTCTCAGATAAGGCTGATATAAAACACTGCGCCTGCTTTATTAACCTCTTGAGCTAATGTTAAAAGTAACTTGTGGTAGGATAGAAGTTGGGCCAAGCTCCAGCACAACATCCACTCCATTTTGCCTGAGAATCCATGATTAAGCTCCCAGTGTTTGGTAACTCAGAGTTTAATTAGCAACAATCTTGAAAAAAAATTATGTATGGTGCCCTTCCCCCCACGATTCCTACTTCAAATCAGTGCCGCTAATTAAGCCATTATAAACCTGAGCAATAAGACTGAATGAGATGTAGTGCTGGTGTACAGGGTGCTGGGAATGGGAAAGGTAATTCAAAGGAGGAGCTTCTTCACATCATAGGACTGGGATTCTACACCACACCAGGCTGTGCAATTTGCAAATATGTCTTATTGCTTTGAAGCTATCATTATCCTCAGCTCCTAACTCAAGTTATGTGCTTTAAAGTGGAGCAGCTGGCTGGTGTTTAGCTCTAACTGCCACGTGGAAGGTATAGTTCATCCTTCTTGACTTTGGCCGTCACACAATGGATGTCTGGTCTGAAATGCTTATGGTCAGAAGGGAGAGATGGGCACCTCCTGCTGTGATTTACCCCATCAAAAAAGGTGACAAAAGAAGCTTAAGAAATCCGTCCCCAGAGATAAGCTGATTGCAGCACAAATTGAGACAATCACCTTAGACTATTTGGCTAACTGCTGGACAGCAGAAGTTTGGTAAAATGAAATCTGTCCTACAAACAGACTCTGGAATCTGGGTCCTATTCTAATTCTCCTATTCTAGTTACAAAGCATGAAATGAGGAAACTGCAAATTAACAAAGCAAAACCCTGGGATAGTTGGCTATGCTTAATAAGAATGTTTTTCTGTGAAGTTAGTTTTTACTATCTTCCTGGAGGCTGGGCTCTCTTCAGGTACCAATTTCTGTCATCCCATGCTGGGTTCATGAGCGTGGGCTGGTATCACACTCATCCTCAAATTCTGCACGTGAGGGTTCATAAATAAGCTTTTAAAGGTTGATTATTCATCTTTTCATTCTGTCAGGAATGACTTTGAAGTGACACGAGGATTTCTTTTCAAGCTTAGTCCCAGTTCATGAACATCTGCAAGTACATGGAAAATTCAACAATATGAAGCAAATACAAGCTTATTACATTGGACTTCAGTACATGCAGACACGTTGCTAAAACACAGCCTCCAGGTCATATATCCTGGCCTGTACTGACCCTTAGCAGCTATTCTGGCAGCTCATCTGATGGGGTTGATGACCCCCACGTCTACCCATTTTCCATGCCAGCAACCATATTTTATTAGATAAAAATCATGAGTTCCATTTCCTTGTTATTTCCCCTTTTTAGGGGAGCTAGGAATCATTCCTCCAAGTTTTCTATGTCAGACTGTTATGTCATTGCTTTAGACTGGTCAGCTAGACACAAACATCTTCAAGGCATGTCCAGAGATCATTTAATTCACCGTGTTTTAAGAGGAACTCATTCTCTTTCAAGGAACAGCCCTCTCTCCACTTGTCTGTCTGTCACTCGGTGTACATCAACATGGTCTAAATATCTCAAATGATATTCTGGTCTAGATTCACATCTAATTGCAGTTGCCTACAGGCATGTTTACATATGACTTGGAGACTTGACACAACGGCTTGCACATCAGTCTTTAATACCTTTAGAGATTCTCCAGAGCATCTGAAACACACTTGACTCTGGCAGCTGTGATAGGGACTCTGGAGCCTTCCTGCACCTCCCTCCTCACTCAGTTGTCCCAGCCTGAGTGGTTCTAGTGCAGGTTCACAATAATACAGTCCTGAAGAGCAGCAAGGCTGCAGACGAGTTCTGCAAAAGCCACTCTGTTACTGAGAATTGATTTATAGCTAATGCAGTTGGCCACTAGGTTGCAGCTGAAGCTAAAATCACAAAGGACGGCATCTGCTAGAACAAACTGTGAAGATTGTTGTTGCTGGTAAGTTATGTCCTTTAAACTATGCACTTGCAATTCAGCAAGTAATGATAAATATTGCCCTGACAGCCACCATTACTTCACTTATTTATTTATGTAAAAATCATGTAAACATGTCCAAGCAGCACAGCATTTGGTGCCAACCATTATTAGAAGGCATTAGTTTCATTATGTAGAGTAACCAAGCTGGAATAAAGTAAATGATTGGTTCAGTAAAGATGAGAGGTAAACACTGAACCCATTTGAAAATTGTGCCTTGGAGTCTTATGGAGAAGAATGACTCTAAATGTTTTCAGATTTACCTTTATTTGAAGGTCATTATCTTCAACAAAGGTAGGAATGACTCTGACAAGACTAATCGCATATTTGGCTAGAATTGAGCTAGCTTTTTTGAAGCTTTTTTTTTTTTTAAAGCTGTTGACTTTTAGAAATTGTTTGAGTAATTGGGTTTAAATACAGTAGCTATCTTTTGTTTGTTTGTTTGTTTTTAAATCTTACTGCGGTCCCTACAGCTACTGTACAGATATAAAAGAAAAGTAATTCCTTCTTCAGAGCTCCTTATGCAGGCAATTTCTAATAGGTGAGCATAAAAAGCAGTCATAAAGCAACTTTGCAGCAGTTGTTTGCAGCACCCAACTAATCTGAAAGTTATCAAGGTTTCATAGAAATCACAGAAAAGAAGAGGGTCAAGTAAATGTATTAAGAAGACATGGCCTTGCAAATCACTGGCAGGTGAAGCTATTTGACTATTTTAATACACCTTCTTGGCTTATTAGCAGATGGTCTCTATAGCATTATGTTGTAAACACAATCACATTAAGGGATCAGCTAAACTTTTTCCATAGACTTTTATCACAGCAGACCAGCTAAGAATTCCTGACTAAAGCTTTTTTGTTGAGTATCAGACCTGCATGGCCATTACCTTAATACTTTTTACTTTTGCTCTTGACTTAGACAGATGGAGACTGGATCATTCTATTAAACCTAATGCTACAAACAAGGTCTAAACATATTTTATCCAAGATAATGTCTTAACTGGTCTTCTATGCGGCACATACCAGAGCAGAATTTGGTAATACCATCTATGTTACTGGTTTGTCACAGCTTTCCCAGTAGTAATCACTAAATTCACTGACTTTTAGCAAATTGGTATTCTAGATTTTGATTCACATTCAGACTAATATTAAACTGAAGGTTGCTTTAAGGTAAGTTACTCCAAGCACATGGGATGAAATGAGGACACAACACAACATTGTAAGTTGTCATTATGTTTGAAGTAGAAGCTTGAAAGCAGAACACTCATTGCTAAGTAAAAGAGAATGAGTTACAATATGAAAGCTAAGTAAAACCAGGAGAAAGAGAACTTTTTATATTTGGTGAAACAGAAAAGACATGGTATTATTAAAGAAATATACCAAAAAATTATATGATCAAACCAATGTGATAGAAAAGCTATTTGTGCACCCAGGTTATAGATAGACTTAGAAACAGTTTGATGTGACAGAGAGAAATCCATCTGGCTGCATATCATGGCCAAATGATAAACCAGAGCAACAAAGATGATAATGCTACTTTTCAGAATGACTGAAAAGTAGAGAATGCAAGTACAGGAAAACAGTGGAGATTAGGAATGTTGTTTTATCAGTATCGAGTTTGAACTGATACATAAGCCAAGCTAGAGCTATAACAACATCATAATTGGGTATGGAAGAGTGATTATAGCGCATTTGTAGAAGTGTTTCATTTGTCTTTGGTTTGCATGAATGGATATCTTTTCTCTTCTAAATGCATCAATGTTCCTACATTTCTAAAACTGTCTCTGCTTTTCAGGCTTGCAAAAAAAGTATCATGACCACAGGAAAGATCTTGACTTGACCGTGAGGAATCAAGAATGGTGCCAAGGGAGTTCACTTGCATTTTTGGACACTCAGCTGCTTTTAAAATTGAGACCTTTGAAACTACCAGCATCCTTTAGAAATACAGGCCATGATATTCTTCCATTGGCTTGGTTTTTGATACAGCTAATAACAGGTATCGTGAATGCTTCACTCAGTCTTTTTCCTGTGGTGGTTTTCCTATGGCAGCTTTCATGTGAATGACCTCCAAACCCTCCTGAGAAACAGGAAACCGTTGTACACATTTAAGGCTAAATCTCTGGGGAGGAAAATCTTCACTTCTGTTTGTTGGCTTTCATTTATCCATTACAGAATTTCTCCACCTCCACACACACAAACTGAGAGCAGAAGAAACGAAGAAACAGTTCTCAGACAGAGATGATTTTATAGGATTTTAAGGACCAACATTAGTCATCAGTTGTAGCTCTTTTATTTGAGTGACCCATTTCAGAGAGTGCAAGAAAAACCCTCCCCCTAGCCAGCTCAGAAGGCAGCCGTCCGCTGCAAGATTTGGATTTGCTGTTTTAAGTTCCAGCATTCATAAAATAAGTGGAAGATCAGAAAAAAAAGAAAAAGGTGCTTCTGGCAAAGTCTG
Source organism: Phaenicophaeus curvirostris (assembly GCF_032191515.1). Classification (NCBI taxonomy): domain Eukaryota; kingdom Metazoa; phylum Chordata; class Aves; order Cuculiformes; family Cuculidae; genus Phaenicophaeus; species Phaenicophaeus curvirostris. Next base: position 124,307,382 of record NC_091393.1, on the reverse strand, counting down.
CTATATTAAAGGAAACTATATGAAGTAATCTCTATAGTCAGCAAAGGAAGAAACAAGGTAAGCAGTAACTAGAATATTTTATTCATTTACTCCTATCAGCTGCTGTAAATTCTGACAAAATACAGCACCCATCTTTCCTCTCTATCTAATCAGAGAGAATACAGACCCTATATTTCATGTAATGCAGCAGAACACACTGCAAGTACCAGACAATAAAAGAAGATACCATAATGGTTATACTTTAAGAGCAAACATTTTTGTTGTTGTCACACTAATCGTGCGGGAGGAAATTGAATATAACTGAAGGTAATACATAATTCTGAAGAATCACCTAGCAGGCAGCACAAAGGGACACTGGCTTTGGGAAATATTGAAGAACCATCACTGTATTAACCTTACCTCCAGGAATAGTGACTCCAATGCCTCCCTAGGCAGCCTCTGTCAGTGCCTGAGAAACCTTTCCGTGAAGAAATTTTTCCTTATGTAGAATCTAAACTTCCCCTGGCACAAGGTGAGGATATTTCCTCGTCCTGTCTCTAGTTACTTGGGAGAAGAGACCAACACCCATCTTGCTACAATCTCTTTTCAGTCAGTTGTAGACATGAAAAGGTTTTCCCTCAGACTCTTTTTCTCTAAGCTAAACCATCCCAGCTCCCTCAGCTACTCCTTATAAGACTTGTTCTCCAGACCCTTCAACAGCTTCATTTCCCTTCTCAGGACGTGCTTCAGCACCTCAGTGTCTTTCTTGTATTGGAGGGCTCAAAACTTAACACAGTATTTGAGATGCAGCCTCACCAATGCTGAGTACATGTTTGTGTCCTACTGTATATGCTTGCAGAGAAAGACCTGGGGGTGTTTGTTAACAGTGGCTGAACACGAGCCAGCAATTTGCCCAGGTGGCCAGGAAGGCCAGTGACATCCTGGCTTGTATCAGAAATATTGTGGCCAACAGGACTAGGGAAGTGATTGTGACCCTGTACTTGGTGCTGGTGAGGCCACACCTTGAATCCTGGGTTCAGTTTGGGGCTCCTTGGTTCAGGAAAGATGTTGAGGTGCTGAAGCGTGTCCAGAGAAGGGGAACAGAGCTGCAGAAGGGGCTGGAGAGCAAGTCGTATGAGGAGCGGCTGAGGGAACTGGGGTTGTTTAGCCTGGAGAAAAGGAGGCTGAGGAGAGACCTCATCACTCTACAATTACATGAAAAGAGGTTTTAGTGAGGTGGTTCTTTGCCTCTTCTCCCAAGTAAGAAGCAATGAGACGAGAGGAAAAAAACTAAAGTTGTGTCTGGGCAGGTTTAGTTTGGATATCAGGAAATATTACTTCATTGAAAGGATTGTCAAACACTGGAACAGGCTGCCCAGCGAAGCAGTTGAGTCACCACCCCTGGTGGCATTTAAAAGATGTGTAGATGCAGTGCTTAGAGACATGGTCTAGTGGTGGACTTGGCAGTGTTAGGTTTACGGTTGGACTCGATGATCTTAAAGGTATTTTCCACCCTAAATTATTCTGTGATTCTGTTATTTCTAGATAACTGAATTAGATTTGTATTCAGCTGAATCTGTGCATTGCCCAACCCACATCTTATGTCAGACTGTAACCCTGAACAACTTTGCCCCAGGCTCAGTGTCCCTCGCAGAGCTTTTAGCCTCAATTGGTTTAGGGTATTTTTTTCCATTCAGAAGATTTCCTTTGCCTCACCAGTGACTCTTTCCACTGCTTTGCAAAATACCAACTTGCAGAGCACTCGACAAAGCAGGTAAGGGAGGATGGATTCTCCGTTTAATGGTTCATCCTTACAAACAGGCATGTCAGCACTTTGTACAAGCAACGCTTCAATTTCTGCTTAAAATATGGATCCAATAATGCTGCCAACTTACATTTATCTCTGTCATTGACTTTGTTGGCCACAGCAGGCCAGGACACAATTTAACAGCTACATTTCTTTCCTCATGTTCAAGCCATGGATCCCTCTATTCTAACATGTGATTGCTGTTTATTCCAGCAAATGGCAAGAAGGCAGTAATAAAAAAGTTTTAGGACAGACGTTTCTTACATATTTACTTGTCAGTGATGTCCACTTTCTTACTCAGCAGTTAATTATTTGTATCTGTTGAGAGGAATTTCTTATTAATGGCCCTGCAGAAAGCCCCTGTAAGGCTTTATCTAGAATGCTGTCTTGGCTGTGGTTCACCAATGAAGAGAAATTGCAAAGGTCTATGAGGAAAATCAATGGAAAAGAGTCTCTCTGTTAAGAGTGGACTAGAGGACCTTGGTCTATTCAGTAAAATAAACCAAATGGTGAAAGGAGGGGTTGAGAATCCATTGGGAGGAAAACATAAAACTGGGGAATGAGTGGAACCTAAAGGCCCAAATAGTTACAAAAAGTAGTTTCAAAGTCAGCTGTGGAAAATAAAAGCAGCAGAGACACGAGCTGCAATCTTTTCCTTTAGGCAATACTTTATGACAGCAATGTGCGTGCTTTACAGCTCAGGCTGCATTCCCTTAGGGCTGGCAGAAGCCACTGCTTGGCCACTTAATTTACAGAGTTCCAGTGTCATAGATTGCGTGTAGTCTGCATATATCAACGCCGACACATGAATAGTTTTCAAGGTCATATGCAAGTTAACAGCTACTTCTGACAGCATAGAGACCAATATCCTCAACACATGAGAAATATGGAACTGTTGGAACAGGTCCAGAGGAGGCTACAAGGATGATGTGAGGGCTGGAGCACCTCCCATACAAGAACAGACTGAGAGAATTGGATTTGTTCAGCCTGGAGAGAACAAGGCTCTGAGGAGACCTTCTAGCAGCTTCTAGTACCTGAATGGGGCTAGAGGAAAGAATGAGAGGGACTTTTTACAAAGGCAGGTATCGATAGGACTAGGGTGAATGGGTTTAAATTGGAAAGGGGAAGATTTAGACTAGACATTAGGAGGAAATTCTTTACAATGAGGGTGGGGAGGCTCTAGCCCAGGTTGCCCAGGGAAGCTGTGGCTGCTCCAACCCTGGAGGTGTCCAAGGCCAGGTTGGATGGGGCCTGGAGCAGCCTGATCCAGTGGGAGGTGTCCCTGCCCATGGGACGGGGTGTAACTGGATGGGGTTTAAGGTCCCTTCCAACTCAAACTGTTCTATGATTCTATGATATCGATGCTGTGTATTGCATGTTGTATGATCCGATGTAAACCATATAGACTTAGGGAGGATAAGAGGAACTTACTGGGGAAGGGAAAACAGCGGATGGAAACGTGATGTGGGATTCGTTTCAGCTAAGGAAGTGTATTACTGCAAAATCTAGCAATCATCTTTATACTCAAGGAAGATAAATAGTCATTCAAGGTTTGATTCACCTGACCAGTTTTAAACACTAATATTAAGATAAGAAACTGCAAGCTAGACAACTACACAGTGTCAGCGAAATCTTTCTTGGGAAGTTTTGAAGAAAATTAGATACAACATGTTTCTTTATGGACTAGAGAGTGGGAGGTTGCAAGATTTTACTTTATTAATATTAGACATATGTATATAGATAAGAAACTCTGGCTGAGTTTTAGTCAATATGATATATATCTAATGAAACTACCAATTTTGGAGAACATTTCTGGAAGATGCAAGGTATCTAGTAAATTTTGCTTTCACTGAGGAATAGTTAAGGGGTTTTTTTTGTATAAATATGGGCTCGTTTCAAGGTTGGTGGGTACAAGTAATTATATTTTATGGAGATAATAGATTAAACTTTCAACATCCATATCCAGTCAGCTGCAATGTAAGAGCTAATAATAACTGTCCTTGGGAAGCTTCAAAGTAGCATCCAGAAAAATCAGAAAAGGCCAGCACTGACATTCCTGAAATAGCCAAGAAAAAATAATTGCAATGAATAAACAAACAAAAAGAAAGAATATCTTTGTACACCGGAAAGAGACAAAGTATAAGTCCAATTAAAAAAGCATCTTTTGTAGGTCACCTTGGAAAGGAACAGCTCATAGTCATCACAAAAGTAAAAAGTAGAGTAAGGACAAAAAAAGTTTGAAAGAAAATCAGTATGAACTGCAAATAACAATTTCCCAGTTGGGAAAAATGGAAGATTTGCTTTGCACGAGTTTCCATGCTTTAATATCCAAAAGAGGGGAGTGTAATTATGGCCAAAATTGATAAGAGAACACAGATTACTTGACTATGTTTGAAGCTGAAACCCCAAAGTGACAAAGAACTTTCTGGTTAAAGCATTTAGACAAAGAAATAAATGGCATTGACAATGAAGATCTTGGCAAGAAAGCACAGAAAGTTTAGACTCATTACCTTTTCCTTAATAAAAAAAAATACCTTAAATCTGATCAGAAATTAGTGCTAATTGGTGTCTGTGACAGTTCAGGCACTTAACACTCACAAATTCATGGATTTTGCTCTTGGGATAAAAATACAAATTGTAAAACTTTATTCAGCATTCATACATCCAGGACGCTTGCGTGAAGAAAAACATCCTATCAGGTTTGCTGATAACAAAATGCCTCCAGGGTCATCATATTTTGGTGACCCTCTTAGGGTACTGGATATAAAAATGGGTAAGGAATAGGTATTTGGGGGCTAAATAAAGTATCTGTGCCTTGTACAGACAAAGATATGGAAAATGTTAGGCCTCTTCTTGCCAGCAATAAGTCTCACTTTTCAAAGAGAACACAGCAACAGTAGAATGTAAACCTCCATATGCATGTTACTCCTAAAAATATTTGTCTTTGAGGCGCTGAGGGACATGGTTTAGTATTTGATAGGAATGGTTGGACACGATGATCCGGTGGGTCTTTTCCAACCGGGTGATTCTATGATTCTATGACTTAGCTTGCCAAGAGTGACAAATAGAAAGACAGAGCTATTTCTCTGCAGGTCTTGGTCCATGTAAGCTAGTGATAGGATGAGGGGGAATGGCTATAAACTGAGGAGGTGCAGATTTAGACTAGACATAAGGAGGAATTTCTTCACCATGAGAGTGGGGAGGCCGTGGCCCAGGTTGCCCAGGGAAGCTGTGGCTGCCCCATCCCTGGAGGGGTTCAGGGCCAGGTTGGATGGGGCTTGGAGCAGCCTGGTCCCATGGGAGGTGTCCCTGCCCATGGCAGGGGGTTGGAACTGGATGATCTTTAAGGATCCTTCCAACCTAAACTTTTCTATGATTCTATGTTAGGAACCCTGTTGCACATTGTGTGTCTCTCTACTGAACCCATAAACACAGCGCTTGCAATCAAAGGCAACAAATCTTCTAGAAATCAGGGGGAGATTCTCCCCGCACACCTTCAGAATGTTACTGTGTGGATATCTGCATTTGTGCTAACAGCACTCTCTCAGTGGCAAGAAATAAGCACTTTTAAGAAATTAATTAATCATGTAATGTCTGTCTTAGGATAAATGTATTTCGGCTTATGAGCATCAAATCCTTTCTCCATTATTATAAAGGGAATCTAGACAGCTGTGCACGTATAAAAATCATCACTGCTGTCAACTGTATTTGCCTTAATACCTTACGAGGATCCTTACCACAAGATTGTACTGCTTACCCTGTCTGTGTGCAAGAAGCCTTCTTCCTTCTCCTTCCTCGTGCTCAAAGGCAAATTAAAAATTGCCATTTCCTTAATAGCCTGAGATCCATCAGCTTCCAGCGTGGAAGGCAGAGAAGCACTTTGCTGTTGGCTGGTATGCTGCATCTGGGGTAACCCTGTGCAAAAAGGAGAGGATTCTCGAGAGCTGTTTGTGCCTGTGAATCTTAGAAGCATTCCCATTTGTAGCCAGTATCTCCTCAGGATATGAAATCAGCACATCACTCCATGCTGACACCTTGTTTGCTCTTTGTGTTAATACTCAGACATGTTTCAGGGCTCTGACACGGTGGTCTACCAGTAATTAAGATTAAGGCACATTCTTTCTTGACAATTCACTGATGAATTAATTTGTTTGCATCCAGCCCCAGATTCAGAGTTTGCTTCATTCCTTGGCTGGGACAGAACCCTTGTTATGATTTATTGCAAACCTTATTATGATTAATAGAACTCTACATTGTTCATCTCCTAGGCAATGAATGCAGGATGCCTATTCAGCCCAAGGAGAACCGTGTCTCACTTTCTGATCAACCAGCCTGGCTTCTGTGTAAGGTATTTTTGAAACCATTTGTCACTGAAGGAGATCAGCTGATTCGTTTTGTGCTCTTGTTCTGTGTTCTTTAAATGTTTTTGACTATAAGCTACAGGATAAGTTCTATCGATTTTCTGATGAATCTCCAATGTATCTTGCCTACCATTTAAACATCATTCATTTAGTATTCTTCCATATTTCAGCAGCATAACATCAGAAATAACAATATGAAAACTGCTTGATAAAGTGTCTATAAAAAGCTGCTACTTATTAGGAAATACAGAGGATGAGAAAATGTGGGCAGAGAGAGTATTAAGAAAAAGTAATGGGCTGGGGCTTTTCCCACATTAATCAGAAAGCCAGCCAGTGCGAAATACTCTTGCTGACTGTTTTTAGAATACCAGTGTCTGCAGTTATTTCCTTCATACAGAAGTTAAAATACTCGAACACAATGTACTCCTGATAATTGTACAGTCAGGTGATTTTACACTAGGTGATATGGCAATAACTGAAGGTTTCTGTGCGGAGATGCCGATCCCTGGTAGTGAACTTGTGATCAGGCTGAGGTTCCTACTTCCAGATCCCCTGAAACCATCGCAAAATAGTCTCTAAACTCAGATTAATTAGTCAAGATTTCTTCCCAGTACATTGACCACCTGCTTGCACAAACCAGAAATTTTGCATGTAAACTACCAACTAATTACCCCCGTAATTACTGACTTTATAAATGTCTTAAGACTGTTTTTCATGACTACTAATACTGCAATATATCCTATTTAAGCACAGGTAATGTGCATTTATGTTTCTAACTTACAGCATTTCTTGACATCCTCAATTTCTAGCTCATGTCTGGAAGTCACTATATACAGCCTAAAAAGCCCCACTATTCTTCATGAAGCTACAGTAAATATAAATAATGAATATTTGCTTATGCAATAGCTGGCTGTCATGAAACAGGCCTGTAAGCAGTAGTTGGCACCAGTAATTGTTAATTCCTGAGTTATACCTCTCAGATGGATCTGTATGAACAGTAAATGAGGTGACTAACACTATTCACTTCTTTAGCCTCAAGAGTTGCTTCCTACCCTGACCTGAAAAATGGCTCTTAATTGGCTTGAGATGTAGACTGAAAAGATTGAGAAGCTTTTCTTTATAAGACCTGTTTCACCTTGCCCTGGCATGGATTTAGGGCTGCTCTAACAATCAGTTATCATTTCTCAGCCAGCGTAGGCAGCAGAGAGCTTGAGGGTCAGTGACCTCTTAAATCATTCCTCGATTCACAAAAGAATGCCTGATTTCACACAAAAATCTCCCTTTCAGAGGTAATATTGGTGTAATGATGTGACCTTGGGACCCTGCAGTAGGGTAGCAGGATGGCTATGGTGCTGCACTGGCCATCAATGTTTCTTACAGTGGTTATCTAGTGAGTCTACCAGGAGGAAGGAAACCTAATTACGCTGCAGCCCTTCAGACGGGGTTGTGATTCACATTTCTTGATGTGATTCCTTTTTATTTGCACTGCTGGCATCTCTAGAATGCAATATCTACGTTTTAAAGGGCTAGTTTAAGGAGTATTGTGCTTCTATTTATTTTATTCATTCATCACATCAGCTTTTCAAGTTCTTTTTATAGTTTTAGTAAATACCGCTGCTATCTTAGTATAGTGCACAAAAAAGAACGCCTAAGTGTAATGAAAAGGAGTTTTATTTTAAGCCTTCAGTGGAAGTAGAAGAGACCTGCAAAATACACAGAGAACACCACAGGATCAAGATATTTGTGTATTTTGAGAGACAGTATCAACTCCTCAGAGCATCACAGAGTCCTCAAGAAATGGAAGGAACAGAGGGAAAGTCAAGAGAAAGCAACAAAGGTCAGTGTAGACTAACTGAGGAATGAAAGGCTTGTTCTCAAACTCTCAGAGATATTTGGATGCCCAGGAACCTTTAAAAAAATTAATCAATCCTGGATTTCACTGGGCATTTAGGTAGCTACCAATGCTAAATACTTCAGACACTTGTTCTGGATATCAAGGCCTGACTATCCAGGGTAAATGGTAGGACAAACAAAAGAACCCTCCTTTGTCAGAGTTAGAGTGGAAATAGTCAAGATCAAACACAAAAATTCATAAACAGGGCTGGCAACGTGAACATTGCTCCTGGGGATCCTCAGCACTTGGCAGACACAGCTGCAGTTATTGAAAATCACGTTTCTAGCTGTTTCACCCAAGAAGATTTGGGGTGGTTTTGGAAGTTTGCAAAAATACTGCTGGTAAATTTTAGGTTTCTGCTGAGATTGGAATATGCATTCCTGCAGGTGAAGCTAGTCATTTTGACCGCATTTGTTTGCTGGTTAGTGCTAAAGAAATGGAATTATTTTACTTACTGGGATCACAAGAGACAGAATTTCAGCAGGTCACTTGCAGAAGCGTGGGGTGAACACAAGGCCCTGCTCACCCCACTGATCACCTGAAGACTTGGGCATGCAACACATTTTCTAGCCAACGTATCAATGGCTATAAAAGAGCATGCAGCTTCAAACTCTGTGCACCCTAAAGAACACCCTTTAGTTGCATTAAAACACAACACAGGGCTTTCACCAAAGCTATTGCTTCAGGTCATCACTAACTTTGCAGAATTGTCTCTCTGGCTCTTTAAAAAGTCTCCAGATCAGCAAAAGCTCACGAATGATTTTGTGTTGAAGGAGGAAAACAGAAACCTGTTCCCTCCAAAGATTCAATTTTGAGTGCTAGTTTGATTTGGCCGTGCTGTCCAAACTGTAATAGATAATACATTTTAATGGGACAAATCCTCACTCGAAGTGCTCAATGATATAAATAAATCTTTTTCTGGCTCTACTGCGTTTGACATAGGCTCAATTCTAATCTCATTTACAGAAGTTTGACCACAACTGGCTGTATTGACATCGACTGCATTTTCCTACTTTGAAAATAGGACCAGGCCCCATAGCTACAATTATGAATAAAAATGGTTGTATAAAATAAGTGTTCAGGCTGAAAGGAATCCCTCTGACAGACTAAGGCACAATGAGCCTTTTCTGTGAGAGAATAAAAGGGCAAATTTTTTTTAATAAATAGAAGATATAAATGCTTAGCAAACTTTGTTGCTTGGTCTGTGGTTGTTACCAGCCTCAAGCTTCTTAACACAGCTGGGAGGTGGGAATTAGATACCTCTGCAAAATTCTTTATTTTGTTTAATTACTTTCATGCCACACTGAGAAATTATGACCAAAGCATTAAGATGAATTAAATTGTTTTCACTAATAGATCTGTGGGTATGGAAGGATATAGCCATCCTTGTCCATGAAAGGAATTGATTTTTTCCTTTTATTATTTTTTTCTTTCTTTTTTCTTTTTCTTTTCTCTCTGATTAGGTACCATAGAGACATGGGTTCATTTGGCTTTGGAAAGTGAAGAGGAGGAAACAAAAAGCTTTTGCACTTTGTGCTGTGTCTCAAAATTGTGACGGTTTACTTGCAGCTCTTTGCCCTAAATGCTCACTCTTCTGAACCCACCTCCACCATATGAAATGCTACCATGCTCTGTTTTTTTCTTCCTCTTCCTTTTTCTCCTTCTCCTGCTCCTCCTCCTCCTCTCCCTACATTTTCTCTTCTTCCTGTTACTCATTCTTATCCTTCTCGTTCTTGACGTCGTCATCTTCTTCCTCCCTTCTTTACCTTTTGCCACTGATGTCATTATTGTTCATCCCACTAACCAACCACACAACCTGGTCATTAGCAAGTGACTCTCTTCTTTCCATCTCGTATCACCTATATTTCAACATTTCTTACCCTGCCACATTATTTTTGCCAGAAATATGAGGCATTTACATTGAAATTTTTACACCACACAGCCCTTGCTGATCAAAGATACTTTTCCCATAAAAGGTTTCTTTTAAAGATCATTTTTCAGTATTGTTGAAAACTGAATGCTCTAAACCTCAATGATTTTATTCTTATGGGTGTTCTATATGACTAATGGGTCAGTGGACTTATGTCCCTGTTTCCTGAGCTCAGCTACATGGCTAGCTTACAATTCCTTTGAGGTATAGCTCTTGTGAGTGGGAACATTGTGATACGGATGAAGTCTAACCAAAACCCCTACCTACAAAATAGAGAAGGATTTAAATCACTCAAGCTATGATTCCTGTGAGGAAGCATAACATCATTTCTCAAACAGAAGATTTAACCTGGAGGCAAATATCTGGAAGTATTAGAATCTGTGCTAAAACTTTAATTTTGTATGGGAAATAGAAAAAATTATGTTCTCCCATCAAAACCGTTATAAGAACAAAACCTCAGACCTTTCTAATCTTTTCATTTCAGTCATCCCTGATGAACTAGCCACAAATTTTTGTGGACTATTGCAGCCTTCTGTTAGAGAAAGCTCTAGACCTTCAGACCTCTTCTGACCATGATTACTCTGTCCATCTTTCCGAATAGCTTTTTCACCAAGTACCCATGCAGTCTTCTCTTACTTCATTAAAACAGTGCTTAGCTCTTACCCACCCTTTACATCTCAGCCTTTTCCAATTGTTTACAGTTTTATCTTGTCACGATGACTTGCACGGGGCCTTCTTTCCTAGTTAGCTGCCAAATTCAGCTGCTATTTTTCCCAGTCTTTTGACATGCCTTTGTATCTTCTCCTATTCAAAGCAGTCACTTACATTAAACAATCTCCATAATTCATGGTATTTTATTTTTTCATTGCCAAAATAATCTCAGTAGCAAAATTGATTGTTCTGATAAATACACAGACTTCATTTTTTTCCTCTTTTCTTTGGTTGTGAGAATGATCCATCTTATCTCTATTCCTTTTGTAGGATCATGATTGCCATAATTCATTAACAATTCAAGCGAAGTCCCTTTGCTTGTTTTTTCATGCTCTTTTAATCTTGATGATCCTACAGGATACTACTGTTCTTCTTCCACCACCAATACAAAGCAAGCACAGTCCATGCTGCTGCTAACTGAGCTCTCTTTAAACAGAGTAGTTTGGGTGCTGTATTAAATCTGTCCACAGCAGTGTGGTCTACTGGCCCATGTATCCATCAAGCCTCTAGAGTTTTTCATCTTGCTGAGTGCTCCGTGAGACTGCATCACACAGTCCTCTACGTCCATGAGTGTTTCAGAGCAATTCGTGGCTGAGATCATCTCTGGTCCTAATTAATTTATGCCTAAGTTTTCAAAGCATTGCAAGCACCCACTGATGTGAGTGAATTCATGCAATTATGGGCAGAGATATAGAAGTACACAAAGTTATTTGCAGACTCATCCAAGCGAAAGCTTTTTCCAAGTGCTCAGTCAGGTTTAAGTTGAAATCACAATGAGGTGGCAGGAAATCAGGTCATTAGAGCTGTCAAAAATGATGTGTTAAATGAAAGTGAAAATATAAAACTCACGGCTTCGGCACTCCTCAGAAATTTGTGCAGTAATGAAGTCAACACACGGAAGATACCCAATCGATGACAAGCCATTGTCCATAGTAATTCAAATTATGTGATTTTTCAATCTATATTTACTAACAGAGGTGAAGATGCATTTTTGTGTTTTCACTGGCTCTGGATGTCAAGTGAAGGAATTGTGACTGACATGGCATCAAACCATTCAGCCTACTCCTAACCTTCTCATTTTGTCATGCCTCAAAAGGAAAATCAATACCTCCAGCTCAGTAATATTTGACAGATGTTTCTGCCTCAAAGAATACGAGTCTGTTCAACGTAGTTCACTGCATTATGCAAGAAAAAGAAAGAGCTTTATGCATATAAGACAAAAAGACTACAGCCTTTTAAGGCATCATAATCATGTATCACGCTACACCTATGCGTTATTTTGATCAAATGCCAAATTTCCATGTTATGTCACAGCTGTTTGGGCTTTTTATGCTGAAGTATTCAGTAATATCTTCAAACATTTTGAGATGACGCATCCATATTTTATTATCAAATAAAAATTAGCCAAGGTTCTTTTTCTGCTGCTGAGGTCAGAGTGGATCACCTCATGTTTGCACACGTGCTTCTCTACATCTCTAACCTCCTTCCACAGTTGCTGGGAACAGTCCCTGGCTGACACTATGCCTGATATCTGGGAGAGTTTTGCTTGGCATGAGCCACTCTTGGCCTGGGGTTTTCATTAGCAGCATGGGCACTCATGAGCAATTACTTGATCCCATGTTCCAGTCCCATTTTGTTTACTATTTTTTAATAGAATCTGCCAGACTTGTTACTTATAACACAATAAAATTTAAATAAATACTTAAAGATGTAAAAAAATAGCCTAGAAAATATTCTTTTAAAAAAAATGAAAAATATATATATTTATTGTGGAAAAAAGTGTTCATGGTTATTTACAACACAGGCACTAAATTCTAGCTTTTGTAGTCATTTCAAGTGCCATACATCCCACCAGAACTGGTTGTCTCTAATATAAGTGCCTCTACTTGACTTAGACCACACTTGCCTCTCAGTGAAGAGAAATGTAGCCTGTTTGGATGGGATCATTTCATCCTAAATGGATGTCTAGAAGAGGTCAGAGACATTGTACCTGAAAGTGTCTGGTTTTAAATATAAATGACACTGAAATGGTTTTGCATGTCTAAACTTAATAACTCCAAGGGCAAGGGCAAAATAAACTATGCCTCAAAATATGCATTCTCTTGACTGCTGGAACAGCAATTTCCTCAGAAATCCAGCCATTATGTGTTTAGGAAACATCTACAAGGTGTTTAATGGCTGAGCCAATGCCTCATTGGCTTTTGGCTAATGGTCTTCTCTACAGTGATTTGGAAATTGTCTATAAGCAGAATTTTATTGCATAAATCCCTCTGTTTTTGTATGAATATTAGCTGCATGCTTAGCAGATGAAAAGCGTTATGTTCTATGAGAGATAACCATTATCATTTATCTTCCCTGACTTTCTGAGTCCAGGAAAACGGTGGCAGTCCTTATGATTTAGGTAGTGTTTCAACAAATTGCAGGAATTGGGAAGGAATTGAGCTGAAAGGAGCGGAGGGGTGAGGCACATGCAGATACCCAGTTGCTTCCCACCATTTTAGCTTTATAAAAAAGAAAATCTGCAGCAAATCAAGGGCTTTAGGATGATGCACATATAATTTATTAGTATCAAGATGGAACTAGGTACTCATGATCAAAGTTCTCATTCCAAAAAAAAAAAAAAATGTTTCTGCCCTTGGATATCTGTTTTGGCTAAGTTCAGTTTCCAATAGAAATTTGGCATTGCTATCCATTGGTCAACTAAAGATTACAATGAGCCAATGTACGCTCGGCTCTTCTTTCTTCTACTTGAAAATTAAATAAGGACTTTCTCAAGCAATGAAAATCTCAGATTCAACGTGACGCTTTCTTCATTGCTCCACCAAATATATTGCAGAAGGCCCATGACATCAGAAAACAGGGTAGAATACTCCAAATCTATGAGACAGCATTTCCCACTAGATGGGAAAGGATGAGTCCTAAATCCTTTAAGTGTTTCAGAGGAAACAAAAGAAGAACCATTGAATTAAATATACAAAAAAATAATTAATAAATGACATAAAAATCAGAAATAATTCTGGCAACTGTAGTCTAGGGCAGATTTCCACCCCATCTATATGGCTAGAATATTGCCCTACAGTTATGAATCCCCTATGTATGAGCATTAGAATAAAAAAAAGGCTTTGCCACATATTTCTTTGTAGAGAAAACTTGAAGCTATCTTTAAGTTAATATTCATTCTTTCAAATTATGGATGGAATTTCCACCCCCAGCAAACAGATCCAGGTGTGGAATCCCATGGACCAGTTGTCCTGCCTCAAGCTTTTAAAAATTGGAGCAATCTTGGAGTTTAAACACATATCTCTGTGCAGTATCTTGTGATGATTAGCTGCAGGCACCTCCCCACTCATACAGACGGTTATTCTGGATCCTGTTCCCTGTGGAATCAATATATGATTTTGAGCAAAACATGTCTAAACTCATACCTCTCTTTTTCCTTCATTCTCTGGCATTTCTTAGTATTCCTCAGCTTTAGAAAAACTTGCCTTCTCCTCTGCAGTTTGGCAATGACTCCAATGGGATACCTGTATTAATAGCAAAGCTGAGTGAATCTTAAGAAATTTGCCTCTTTTTCTCTTTCTCCAAAACTAAAGCATTCATCAGAGGGAGGCAGCTTCTGCAAAGCTGAGCCTTATTTAAATTCACCTCCTATTTTGAAATCAGCCGGATAGATTAATTGCATTTGGTCAGTCAGTGGAATTTCCATCCTTTAATTAATACTTGTAACCTTTATAACACAGACTCCTTTGAAGCAAAAAAAATAAACCCAAACCCTAAACCAAGCCTAAATGCTTTCTTCTTTGGTTGAGGACATGGAATCATAATAATCTAGAGAGGTGGAAAAGACAAGGAGTGATTTTTAGTAAACATAAGCCTCTTTGGTTGCTTTGGTTTGGCTTTGATTGCGGAATTGTGCTTAGGCTAAATTGAGCAAACATATTATTTGTTCAGCTGGACAAAAAAGACTATAATTGTTCACTTGCTTCTGTCACACTGACAGAAGAAAAATGAAAAGCAAATCTGCCAAAGCCTAGCTGGGTCTCTGGCTTGTTTGAGTTTCTCTGCTGAGGGCTCTGGATGGGCAGACCAGAGTCCTGGCCTGATGCCTTGCAGAGATGTCCTATCACAGGGTGAGACCTCTCCACCATCTGTCCACTTTGGAAGCACCACCTGGGAAGAAAGACAGTGCTGCAGTTTGGCACTGAGATATCACGTGAGAAAAGAAGTTGCTGCTTTGTGGGACTTGAGACATTTTATAGAATCATAGAAACATAGAATCACTAGGTTGGAAAAGACCCACCGGATCATCAGGTCCAACCATTCCTATCAAACACTAAACCATGTCCCTCAGCACCTCGTCCACCCGTCCCTTAAACCCCTCCAGGGAAGGTGACTCAACCCCCTCCCTGGGCAGCCTCTGCCAGGGACCAGTGACCCTTTCCCTGAAAAATTTTTTCCTAATGTCCAGCCTGACCCTCCCCTGGTGGAGCTTGAGGCCATTCCCTCTTGTCCTGTCCCCTGTCACTTGGGAGAAGAGCCCAGCACCCTCCTCTCTACAACCTCCTCTCAGGGAGTTGTAGAGAGCAATGAGGTCTCCCCTCAGCCTCCTCTTCTCACGCTAAACACCCCCAGCTCTCTCAGCCGCTCCTCATAAGGCCTGTTCTCCAGCCCCCTCACCAGCTTTGTTGCTCTTCTCTGGACTCGCTCCAGAGCCTCAACATCCTTCTTGTGGTGAGGGGCCCAGAACTGAACACAGGATTCGAGGAGCGGTCTCACCAGTGCCGAGTACAGAGGGAGAATAACCTCCATGGACCTGCTGGTCACACTGTTTCTGCTCCAAGCCAAGATGCCATTGGCCTTCTTGGCCACCTGGGCCACTGCTGGCTCATGTTCAGTCACTGTCAACCAACACCCCCAGGTCCCTCTCCTCCAGGCGCTTTCCAGCCAGACTTCTCCTAGTCCATAGCACTGCACAGGGTTGTTGTGCCCTAAGTGCAGGACCCGGCACTTGGCCTTGTTAAACCTCATGCTGAAGTGGTTCCTAAAGTATTCTTCAGGAGTTCCCAGGAGAGGGAATAAGAGAAAAAGAAGACCTTGTCCTGTCTGTCTGTTGATATGAAGCAGGCGGGCTTGGTTGACTTTCATCAAGCCACATGAGATGCTCACTTGGCAAGCCAAGCGAGTGACACATTTGAGGTAGCGCAGATAAAGTGTCACTGCAATCTCCACTGCCGTTCTGCAGTTTGCAAAGTCGCTTTCTGCTTGTGTTAGTGGGAGATGGGTAATGGGAAAACTCACAGGAGTCCAGAAGAACTCTCGTGGCTGGCAGACCTGTTTTAATGGCTGAGTACACAGAGGGCCATCAGGGATCACTGATAACATTATTGTTAAACGAGGAAGCATCACACTGTGCATATAGGTCATGGGTATCTATTAGCTGTAGTGAACTGCTTATTGTAATTGTTGATTCTAGCCATATCTACATTAATAAATGATATAGTGCCAATAGTGCCAAGTCATCAAGCTATCAGATGCCCCAGGATCTATCAACCTCAGGGAGACTTTTAGATGAGTTCTGCGTAGCTGGAGAGATGCACACAAATCCCCCATGGCAGAAAACACTCTGTAGGCAGAAGGAATGCAAAGAATCTCCAAATGAAGTCAGGATCCCACGATTTCAGAGTTAAAATGGAAATTAAAATGGACAGTGCACCTTTCCTGGAAGAGTGAATTCCTTGATTTATTCAGATTTTTTCTGAAACCGAACCATTTCCTGGTTAGGGAGCAGATGCACAGCCTTTGGAATTACTTCTTCAAGATGATAAACATGTTCTGTTACTGCTTTTCTGCTGGTCTTTGCATATAGCAGGAGAACAAGGAACAGAATTACCATACATTTCTATTTTCCTGTCCTCTATTCTTTTTCCTACTTGCCCCTCCTCCTTCCTCTAGCGATCATCTGCATAGCAGCAATCAGTGAGCATATATGTTCTTAGAAATAGGTACAAGGTCAGTCCCACCCCAAACTGAAAGCTGCAGGCAAGGAGAGGTCTTGCAAGGAGAAATGCAGCTGCCCCTGGATTTGACCTCGACTCATGAAGTCTCTTAGCTCATGACGCATGATGCCCTGAAATAATTATAGGCTGGAATATTTACATTTGCTGTTTGATTTCGTGGCTGATGGCTTTTTGAAGGTGCAGGATAAAAAATAATAAAGCTCCTTGGAGCTGCTAAGTTTAACTATGTTGTTTTGATAAATAGTTCAGATAATAAAATGATATAAGGGGGAAAGCTTATTTTATGAACGTGCCCTCTTTTACATACAGCTCATCCACAGCATTTGGAGTCTCATAGCAAACTCTCTCATCCAACACTTCTGTTTAAGAATTCCTGTTAGTTTCTGTCATCTTTCATCAAATTCCATTCAGATTCAAATTCCCTGTACTGGATTTTAATTTAAAGGCCAACGCTTTCTTAAAGGAGCAAAACAGCTTGAAAGAAATCATGAGAATTAAGATTCTGACTATAATTACCTTACGAGTTCTGGCAAGAAATTTTGAGCTTTAATCTGTATTTATTGGAAATAGAAGTTCCAAAATTGACTTTTAATAGACTTTATTCAGCTGCATATTGAATAATATTACCCAGACATTAAAAGTTACAGCCCTTTTACATTTTATTTTTTTTATACACATGAAGGATACAGAATAAAGAAACTTAGATGAACAGTTCTTTTAATGATCTTATTTTTTTAATACTACCTTCAAGATACATCTCTTTAAAGTTACTCACTGCCGGATTCAAGAATTTTAATCAATATTAACTATTTTTTTACTCAAGTTCTTCTAAACACTTTACTCTGGGGTTAGCATTTGAGAGGAGACACAGAAGATGTAGAAACAAAGAATAAGTGAATTTTTCCAATGACCTTGAACTAATGCCATTTGTAGCACACGTGTGCTGCTTGCAGTCACATGAACTTATAGGTGCTTTGAATTACTCCAAACATTTAAAGCTCTGTGTATTTAAACAAAACCATTTTCAAAGCTTTAAGCAGCTGAGCATTATCTTTACTTTACTCTAAAGGAAACCAAATGTTTAGAAAGAATCCTTTTTTAGAAGATCCTTTTTTAAAGGATGGAAAAGCCTTAGCTGAGAACAATATATTCGGGAGATAAGGAGGGTAGGTAGGAGTAGGGATAGCTGCTAATAAATGTCATGGCTCTAATAGCTTTTCCACCACACCTCTGTGAGTTTTCTTACCTCCATGTATGGCAAAGGGTTTGGAGATGCTCCTAAAGCAACCACAAGGTCCAGCCTTTTCTGGAAGATGTATCCTGAGAAATCCCATAGCATTTATCTGGTATGTAATCTCTGTGGGTGGATGGGGTGTTTATATTCACGTCTTTAAGTAGCCAGATGAACTCTAAACCTGTGTAAAACTGCTGAATCACATCAGGAGGAGGAGAGGAGCCACGGATATAGAAAGATCTGCTGAAGATCCGAGTCATTGATACCAGAATCCCTGTTCAGATACAGCGAGGTGCAGCCACAGGGTGGGGAAAGGAGAGACTAAGTAATTTCACAGCATGTAGATGGTGGATTGGGGACCACAGATAGATCCACCTTGTTCTCCAAGATCCTACCAAATATGTTAGATCACTTCTGTGCAATGACCAAGTATTTTTAAAGGGTATTGTGGGTACAAACAGCTAATGATTGAAATTCATAAACCTAATGATTCAAGTAATAAATCTTCGCATTTCTTGATGAAATTCAGGAAACATTGACACTGTGTACACATCTAGACATACTTCATATCCCATGTGCATAAACTTATGCATATTCTTGAAAGATAACTGCACCAGGAAAGTCAGTGAAGAGGAATTGTCATGGAAGCTGGTCCCCCTTACAGATGAATGAGTTGATGCAAGCAATTTGGGTTGATATCAATTCATGGCATTGTACTGTTAAGGAAACAAAGAATAAGTGCAAAAAAAGGCTTAATTTAGTTGCTTGAAGTGGGAATCTAGCCTTGCCCCAGACTACAGTGGAATAATGAGGACTAAGCTTTCAGTTACCATGTTTGAGTGATGTGGGTAGCCCTGAGACAAAATCCTCAATTTACTTTGCATTTTTCCACATTTTTCCCACTCTCAAAGCATATAAAAATCCCTGACATTTTTTTCATATCACTTCTATTTCCACTCTGTGTTTTTTGGTTCAAGAGTATCTTGATATCTGATATTCTGTTAAGGAATCACTTCAACCCCAAAATTTCTTGCTTTCTGACATGATAATGAACCATAGACTGTACCACTAATTGTCCTTGTGTCCACTTAAGCTCTTTCCTAATGATGGCCTATATCAGGGATCTGACATCATGATATGGGGGTACTTCATACTTTATATGATAGAGAAAACAATTAAGAAACCAGTAGTACTGCTTTCCTGCAATTTTGCTAAGTTTTATCACTAGCTACTCAATTTTTTAAGGAGCACTTGACTTTCCTGATAGAACAAAAGCATCATTCAGGATTCACACTATATTCTAAAAATTAACACAATTTATGTCTTATTTCATCTGCAAATAATTCAGAAGTTAGTGTTCAAATTGAACAAATTAAGGTATTGTTGCAGAAAATTGAGCCACAAAAATGGCATATGACCACTGAAAAAAACCAGATAAATGTAAGAATGGCTTTTCTGTGAGACACATAAATATCATCTGAGAGCATCAGAGCAGTCAATGAGGCTTTCAGCCTCAGCAATAGCAAAACCCTGCTCACAGAATAGTCTACATCATTCTATACTCAGTGTCTCTGCAATCAAGGGCTTCAGAGCTGCTTTGTGGAAGGGAAAGAGCAGAAAGTTTGCCCAGCAGAAGTGGTTTTATTAGCAGTTTACCTTTATACTCAGCAATATTCAGATGTTTCTCTGGTAATATTTGTGGGCTACACATTTATGGAGCTACACGCACACAGAGAAGTGAAATGGCAGCACTTGGGTTGTTTCAGAGCCTGGGTGTTGTGTTGATGGTATTTGGTGTTATCAAGCAGTGTTCCTCTAAAAGGCTCTGAGCAAACAGCAAGGAAGAAGGTTGCCTCTTGGCCTTTTCCTCATTGCTGAACAGTGAATGAACAGCAAAACCAGAGGGAAAAGGAAAATGAGATTGCACTTTTCCTTGGGAGCCACTGAATGTGCTCGGAGGAAAGTGCTGAGCAGGTTGAGAGAGCTCAAGGAGGAGCAGAGAGCCCACAGCAGGGCAGGCACTGTGGACTGTGAAGTTAACTGCTCTCGCTCCAGCCCTACTGCTGCGGGGTGAGCAGTTTAAAGAGGCAAATCCACCTCTAACCTCTGGGTGACTCTGGGCCTTCACTCACTGACTGAGTCATAACAAAATGGATTTTGCTTCCGCTCCTTTGCAGCTCAACTTCGCTCTTGCATAAAGTGCAAGTGCATTAAGAATAACTTCTCATTCAATGAAGAACCATGTGATTTGCTTTTTAACCCAACAAACTCAGTCCACAGAGCAGACACTGAGCAGTAATACACTTCAGGTAAATGAAAGTATCACCTTCACCACAGGATCAGCTCTTCTCACCCCGTGTTTTTCCACAGCAAAGATTTATCCTGTTGTTTGGCTTGGCATGTAGCTACATTAATTTGTTTATTTATGCTTTTTTGAATTTTCAGGATGCTAATACATCCTGATACTGCAGTGGCCACCAGGTTTTTCGAAGTAAATATTCTCCTGCCCATGAACACCACAATCCTGTTCCCACTGCGTCTTTGTTGGAGAAAGGATTTGCTGCTGCAGAATTGCATTAAACATACAACCTGGCTTACCTATCCCTATTCCAATTTGTCAGCTGGTGGTGCTAGGCTCAAGAAGTTGTTTTGCTGCCGGGTGACATGATTACAGTGCTCAGGGAGGTCCATTTAGTGGTAAGAGGTTGGAAGGTCTCTGCTGAAATTAGCAGTAATTCTCTGAGGGGTGACCGGCAAGATGATCCCGCTGGGCAAGGTGAAGGCAGCCAGCCCTTCGCTCTGCCAGGTGTCATAAAGTCTTTGCTGAACTGGAAGGGAAGATCTTGAAGGAAACAGGATGGAAGGATGTTAAATTTCTTCTCTAACTGGGAAGATTTGGAAGCAGCTGGAATTGTAGGGGATTCTCCTAGCAGGAGTGCTTTGCCCAGGGCTCTTTGGCCAATCTCCTGCTGTCGCTGGCTGGTGGCAGCTTGGGCAGAGAGGGCAGGGTTGGGGGTTTCTGCTGCTGCCCCAACAAGCTTAGCAGCAAGGAGAAGCAGAAGGGCATCTGAAAGAATTTGTCAGGCTGAGAGAGTTGGGTTTTTTCAGCCTGGAGAAGGCTCCAAGGAGACCTTAGAGCAGCTTCCAGTACCTGAAGGGGCTACACGAAAGCTGGGGAGGGACTGTTTACAAAGGCTTGTGGTGATAGGACGAGGGGCAATGGGGGTAAACTGGAGAGGGGCAGATTTAGACTGGACGTAAGGAAGAATTTCTTCACTATGAGGTCGGGAAGGCCCTGGCCCAGGTTGCCCAGGGAAGCTGTGGCTGCCCCGTCCCTGGAGGGGTTCAAGGCCAGGTTGGATGGGGCTTGGAGAAGCCTGATCCAGCAGTGGGTGTTTCTGCCTATGGCAGGGGGTTTGGAACTATATGATCTTTAAGGTTCCTTCCAACACAAACTATTCTATGATTCTATGAAGGGGAGAAAAAGGTAAGGGTGTACATATCAGGGCTATCCAGGGCTTCTGAAAATCCTGTTCCAGCGTGAGTAAGCATTGTTTCATGGTAGCTGGACTCTGGATCTATCTCTAAGTTTAAACACTTCCTTTAATCACTGCAGCATCCTGCTGCTGTGTGTTTGCTGGATCCTGTTCATAAAATATTTATCATGCTTTTTCTGCATCGACGAGGTCTAAAACAGACTGAAATGGGAAACAAAGACTTGCCTTTAATAGGATAAATGATGCTTTTCTACCATTCATTAACCACCATTTTCCCTGCTGCATAGAAAAAATCTATTACATTTTGGAAGACAAAGGGGAATGGAAGACAGTGGGCATTCACGGAAAAAAAGCTATTATTTGTCACAATTTAAGATTTACTAATAGGAGGTGTGTGCAATAATGACCCAAGGTAATTTCTTAAATACTGCAAGATCTTGAGATAGATTGAACTAATAATAGATATTTATCTCCACTGGAGATGCAGCCTAATGGCCATGATAAAACTCTATTATGATATTAGATTATGTTTTCCAATTACGTAAGGTTTAGTTTTTGGAGGAAATGAATGTAGCAGGATAATTTCAATATCAAAGTTATGCAGTCAAAGGAACGTGATGCTATTCCAACTGTCACCAATTATTTTTATTACGGAGCATTGCCAATTCTCAGAATTTATTCTGTTGTCCTTCTTACAGTCCCAGCTTCTGGAACATTGGAAACTCAGCTTCTCTTTTTTAATGCATGAGAAAGTCTGTTTCTAGCTCTTAGTGATGCATGGAAAAGTTTGGAAATGTGAATGCCTAAGAAAATAGGACAGATGAAGGCAGCTCTTTTTTTTTTTTTTTTTTTAACCTCATAATTTTCAGCTAGTCTTTTAATTCTGGTCACAGCTTAAAATCGGCAATATTGCTTATAGTGACATTGGCAAATATTGATCATAAGCTACGTCTCAGTGTGGCAGGCGAGGCAGCAATGTTAAAGTCTTAGTTTAAAAGAGGCTAAAGAATAGAATTAATATCTTGTCTGAATTTCCAAGCAAGTGAAACCTAACTCCTTCACTCTGCCCTGACCCACAAAGCACCTAATTTTCAACAGAGTGACAAATCACATCCAAATGCTCAAAAACATTAAAGAACAATGAGTATGTCTGTTGCATGTCATTCTTGCAGGACCTCATTTTTTCCTTGAAGGCCTGAAAATAAACACTTTGTAACTGCAATTATAAAGCTGTATATACTGGTGCAATTTGCAAGAAAAAGGTGATTACATCCCCAACTACATCACCCTGTTGAATGTGAAATACAGACTAGAATCTTTGCAAGGTCTGAATTGCCTCATTCTAAGGAAGATTAGTTTCTTTTAATTTTTCTTTTGTTTGTTTGTTTGTTTGATTTTTGCTGAGTGATTAATATATATTGATCAGAGATCACCTGTTTTTAAGTAGAAAGCCATTTTTCTCCCCTTGGGTCTATCCAGTGAATGATACACAGAGAATCAAGAAAAAATGTGATTGCAGTTTGAATTGAGAGATTTTCCAAGGATGAAATCAGGTTATAATTATATGGTGGAGGAGAGAACCACCAAATTCCACCACTGACCTGTAGTCAGTGCTTGCCATTTTACAGTGTGCAGCCAAGCCTGGAGACACAAACCTGGAAAATAACAAACCGAAAAAGAGTTCTCTATCATTTGTGTTTCATGGATTACTCAGGAATAACAAGCGTATGGTTAAAATGAACAGAAAACTTTTCCAGGTATATTTTTCTCCCCATCAGTGTAAAGGATCGGCAGTGTGGCTGGGGAATTTCTAATATGACAGATTCAAAGTCATAATAATTGCCTGATTGCAGTCAGAAGTAAATGAAGTTTGGGTTTGGCTTTCGATGCAGTAAACAGTGATGAGACTTTTCCATTTAAGTGGTAACCAAACAAAGCCCACAGTAAGTTTTCTGGCATGCTGAGTGAAGGATTCTGGAGGTGGTTCGCTCCGCATAAAGCTTCTGTACTGTGTGTAAGTGTAGCTTGCCCAGTTGGATATGAAACAAATAACCTGTTGGGGGAAATAAAGAAACAAAAAGTATAACTTTTTTTTTTTAATGACTAAGAGTATGAAGAATTTCATATGAGGTAGGACAATTCTTTTGTACATTCTTCTCACTTAAAATCTGAATGTGTTTGTCTTCCGTTTTAGCAGAGTCTGAACTCACTTGAACCACCAACTTTGTTCTCCTTTTTTTTTATGACCTGTACTTAGCTCTTAGAGCAGGTTTTCATCTTTTTTTTTTTTTCCTACCACCACATCAAAATATCATTTCAAATTTTTAAGCAGCTTTGCACAGATGACCTGGCAACAGGATGTAAAGGGGATGGAATCAGAATAGTGGAGCACGTTTCTGATCCCATCCATTTCATGAGAGCACACAAGAATCCCATGCCCTAACCTCTGGGTCTTACATTTGCCTTTATAATACCCTGAGCTTAATTCATTTACACCCAATACTACAGCTACCAAATCCAGTAGAAATATATTGAGTTCAGAGGGGTTTAAATACAGGTCACATCGAAGGAAGTTCTTTTTTCTAGGAGCCATACATTTCTTTGGATTCCACACACTGCTGCAAGCACATACATGAATCTCCATTAACTGGGTTGGTTTTCCTTTTTAACAGCAACCAAAGAATCTTATGTGCCTTAGATTAACTGGGTCTTCTTGTTTAAAACATGTTGGCATCTACAAAGAGTCAATATAATCGGAGTCTTTTAGACAAACTGCAGCAGAATAAACTGCCTTGATTTCGTTTCTTAATATTTTTTCTTCATATTGCATTAAATGACCCATGGCACTGATTAAATTGAAAATTTAATGTATTGACATTTTCAATGCCTTAAGATTTATGTTTTTCATGGTTTCTACTTATATTTCCATTTTAATTTATTATATTTCTTGGAAAAACTAATTTCAGAGGACATTACTAGTTGCCAAAGAATAAAATCTGAGTACCAGAGAAGCCAGGGATTTTTTTCTTTCCCCAGGCAAGGTGGGACCAGTTATAGTACCCGCCTGCTCCAAAGGGGTTCAGAAGGTTTTTCCTACGTTCTTCATTGAGCTAGGATTTCCTATTTTCCATACATGAGCAAGAGAGAGAGATCAATTTAATTTGTATAAAGGGTTTGTATGTGGGAGGAGTCAGAGGCTTTCAAGTAAATCGGGGTCCGTTGTGCCTTGTGGCAAGGTGAGCCAGGAGCTACAGCCACCATTAAGGTTACTAAAGTTACTAAAAATAAGGACTTGCTTAAAAAGAGTGCCAAAATTGCTGGTTTCTGCTGATATTTCTTCATGCCTGCATAAGCCTGTTCCTCTAGTTGATTTTTCTAAAGAAGGGTCAGTAAAAATAATTCAAGTGCTTTCCAAGGAAAGAGAGACTAATACAGGACTTTTTCTATCAAAAAAATGAAACCAAACCAAATGTTTTCACAACTGTGCTGAGAAATCTTGCAGGATTCAAAATTTAGGGAGTATGTGGTTTTGGGACACAGCCTATGTAATAGAGTGAACATATTTTTTCACCCTTCCCATGACAAAACAAGCAAAATTAGCCATGGTCAAAACTTCCAGAATTCTTATTTGGATGATACTTATTAGGGTTGAGTTGAATGCTGAAGTTTGTTGCAAAGGGTGGTTGAATCTTCTCTAGGGTTTGGTCCTTACTTACTGTATGCAGAGTGTATTACAGCCATGCATAGCTTTCACCTGCAGTTATTACACCTCTGGGGGTTTTTCATGTGACAAGCTTCACGAGTGAGAAGATGAAACTGCCTCTCTTCTGCTTTTAGTGCCTCTTGCAGCTGGCAGCCTGACTGAGGCAAAGAGAGCCTAGCTCCAACACAGACTGGGGGAAATGGCAACTGGGAGGGAGATGCTAAATAAGTTAAAAGTAAAAGGTGAGGCAGAAGAGCACGTTAAGGTCTGGAAGAAGGAAGGATGGACCAAAGCAGAAAAAGGGCTGGGCAATAAGAGGTTAGAAATTGGTACAAAGGTGGTGGACAAAGAGTAAGGAAAAATGGAGGGGTAGGGGGAGGCTGAAAATAAAAGGCTTCTCACCAGGGGAACGCTCCATCCTCCGTATTTCAGAACTGGTGGCAAACTTTAGCATCCTTTTGCTTTCAAAGAAACCACTGCGGTAAGTTCAGTAAGGGCTTCTGCATACACATGTGCATGTGAACTTCCCCTCTGTATTGGAACAGATGTGCACTGTGTTTATGTGGATGCACTTATTTCCCTATGTGTTCCTTTAATGTCCAGTCTTTTCAGTGCAAAAGAAAGAAACCTTGGCCTCCTCCTGGGAAACGCAATGAGGTGTCCCTTTAGTGCAAACACAAATGGGACATTAAACAAGTAGACAACAAAATAAATATCACTGTGCTGCACTGTGAAAGGGAATGAATGGAGTTTGAACCTTAATTAACTCCTTTTTTATCTGTTAGACAGCAATCAGCACAAATTATGGAGTGGAAGCTTTTTGCTCTTGAAAACCTGGAGACTTTTCTTCCACGTCTCCTCTCCTCCCCACAGCTGCAAGAATCCAGCTGAGATCAAGACTGGGTTGGATTTTTGTTTTATAGCACTTGTAAAAATCAAGTCCACAATCAACTAGACAAAGCAAAGCCATCATAGAAGGAAGTAAACATCCAGCCTGGGTGCGTGCACAGCACACTGGTGGAAATCTTGCCTCTCCATCACAGCTGAAAGCCTGCTCAGCAGTCTCCCATGAAGGAGCTGACAGCCTTCAACTTGCCTCTAATGAACCTCATCAAACAAACAAACAAAAAAACAAAAAAAGGAGCTTCACAAATTAGCACCAAAGACAAGTGTTAGATGATTCTTCTGGGTTTGTACAGTGCATGCACCCCTGTTTTCTCTACGGTTAGGGGAACTTGGTCATAAATTACCCCTGTAAATATGAGGCTTCTGGTTTAAAAAGGATATTTATCCTTTTTCAGGAGTCAGTAGTACAAAACAGGTCCTTCTGAGGGATGAATCCTTTGGCTTTTTAGGTGAGATAAACCAGATCTTGAAGTGGCCCCCACCACAGGTGATAAAAACGTGCCCAAATTCTTTGTACTGTTATTGTTTTCTGCCAATGGGTTCTGAGAAGGCCACCAGTTCACAGAGCCATGAGAAACACAGCCCATCAGGTTAGGGCTCATGGACACTATCCCACATAACTTGTGTTTCATTGACTTTGTTGATGAGCAGCATTGCTCTGTGTATCTACAAAAGGTGTGCATCTGTCTCTTAGGACAGCATCTCATGTCAGAAAAAAAAAATCTTACCTCACCAGCTTGCATCACAACTAAGGGTAACTATTTCTGACTGAGCACAGGATCGTATTCTTTAGTAAAATTTGCATATGATCTGAAAATATGGAAGGAACAATACATTCTTTACTATGCCAGCAGATGCCGTTAAACTTCCTTTTCCCCCTAGAGAGCACTAATTTATAATAAGAACATAGACTAGAGAATGCTTCTTACATAAAACCAAACTGCACAGTTCTGCCTAATTACTTGCCCTTGAAAGATGACTTTCTAATCTATCTCCTAATGCACTTTTTTCTTGACTGTGATTGTTTGCACAACTGTCCTTATGACAAATATCACTTGAACTGGGGACAGCCCAGTCTGGAGTGCATCAAGAGCCTTTCCCAAGAAGCTGCAGGTCCTGTTTTAATAAGAGCCTTATGACAACTACAGGACTTTCAATAGGAAATACAGCTTCAGTACAGCATACTCAGATCTATCCTTACTGAGGAATAAACTGTCAAATTTTGCTTCCCTCTAGTCAAAAAATAGCCCAAATACTGCAGTGTTGGCATAGAGGAACAAGACTTGGTTCTAGGTTTGACCCTTCTCTTGGGAAGGAGGAATGTTGTGGAGGCTAATGTGGAGGCACCTACACTAGCATTTTTGTTATCCTGCCCTGCAAAGGAACATGAAAGCACCCAAATATTGGATTTTTTCCTATCTGAAGCTGAACAAGGAAATGCAATGCCAAGATACTGCTAATGTACTCTAGCCATGTGGAGTCCTGTGGACCAGATAGGACCTAGATATAGGAAACACCAATGCGGAGCTTGTTCTGTCCTCAGTACCAAGAGTTTCACTCTATAAATCTGCTTCTGCTGCTCCACACTGCCTGATAATACAGACACAACCCAGTGTTAGGGCAGGAATGTGTGTGGAGGTGTGGGATCTCAGGCAATTGGCAAAGAGGGTAGGGAGATTTCATCAACAGGGTGATGTGGTGACGTGTCTGGAAGGGAGAGAAGTGAGGAAAAATAACAGAAAAAGGCCGCAGTGTTGGAAGCATTTGAGCAAACCAATGCACTGCATCTAGAGCTGCAGCCATGCCAGGTAATGGAACGAGTCTAGGAGGTGTGGGAGGAGAGGAGGGGTTGAAGTGGGATATGCAGAACCGTGCAGGGGAGTCATCTGCTTACAGTGACGAAGGGAATCACTCTGGACATTCAGAGCGAACATTTTGGACAAAAGCTGAAGAATTCACAGCAATGATGTGAATTTTGAACCGAACTTGGCTTTTACAAATCCAAACCTAGGCAGACGAAGCTGCAAAAAAACAGGATGGTGCCAGTTTCTCTCAGCCTATTTACATCCTGATTGCAGACTAAAGTTAGAACTACTTTCCTGGGTACTCACTATGACTTATTTTCACATATTGAAAGCACAGACAGAACCACGGCAGCACAGGTTATGGCAAGACCTGACCCTTTTTTGTTGAGTCCTTGTCCAGACAAAATAAGAGTCATCTATTCTAAAATAGATATCACTTTTCTAGGAGAAGTCTGAGAGACAACAGCAGTGTGTAAAGGCAGCAACCAATGAATTACAGTGAATTGCTGATGGAAATGTAACTTGGTGATGTTTGGCATGGCACATCCAGTGATGTCAGCTGAGTGGAGTAAAATGGAAATGACTGATCTCATCCCAATTGACTTGCTGAAGCAGAACCTTGGAATCAAGTTGTGCAAAGCAAAACTTTTGCTTTTTGTTGCACGTTTTATTTCATTGAGCAACAGACATAGGGAGTTTTCCCTTTCCTAAGGATTTAATTCTGAAAACATTGAAATGAAATGTTGCACGTTTGGAGAAATCTTTCTTTTTAGAACAATGTTGTGTTGGATTAAACACGAATTCATGAGCTGTTTTGGGCAGTCTCACTTCACATATTTTGACAATGAGAAAGAAAATAAGGCTTTTGGTGACAAACTGTCCTCCAACTCTATGTCTGATTGACAGGTAGGTTTGGAAAAATAACTCATGAGAAATAATGTTTGGTGGAGTGTAGCCACTGTGCTAGGCACTGAGGGCAGCAGCCAGAACTGAGTTCAGTTTCTAAGGGTTGATAATAAAAGCCAGCCTGAGTCCACATTCAGAAAAGCGGAAAAAATCAAGTCTCTGCACATTCAGTGAGGAATATTTCTTTCCTTCTGACTCAAATTACTTAAAAGAACAATATCATCCAGAGCAAAGAGAGAAAAATCAAGAGAAGGAAATAAAATGATAACATAAAATAACAAGCTCCCCTTTACTTTCCGTACAAAAGTTCTCCCCATCTTCTTTCTTGATGGAGAAACTGCAAAGGCAGCTGGAGGTTTGCTGACCAGGATACCTCCCAGACTCTGCTGGCAACCAAATGCTCTTGGGTTCCTGGCTCATCTTACCCTAGGATATACACAGCATGCTTGCTGTGGTGCCTGACTGCATTGCATGACGCTGCAGCTTTTTATTCCTTCTTCACCAGCCTCCCTCCTCCACCTGCTACTTTTTCTAGATCATCTTTTCTGGCCATACTTCCTTAGATTCTGTCTTTGTACCAGACACCACACCACACCGAAACACAACTTTGCCACCAAGAAGAAACTTCTCAGATAATTTTCATGTATTTTATCTAAAACTTTCACATTATGAAGCCTGAAGTAGTTGCAATACATCATGCAGACAGTTCATCCCAGTATGTTTGGCTATTGCTGGGGACCCCAGACTTTATTACAGCCATATTTTTTATTCCACCTAATGGCATGAATTTTTTAATTTCTTTAATAAAAACATCTCAATTTTTGATAAAGTGAAAAATTAAAACGGATCCCTGTCCACTGGTTCCCTCCATGCAATCCCCTTCTTTATACCAAAGAAAATGGACTTCTCTTTTTCTCCAGGCTTTCATCCCTTTTTAGGAAACAGTTCCTTCTTTCAATCCACACCAGCAGGAGTACAAGCATTTATATCTACCTGCATTTTCAGTTTCATCATGAACTCTTTGCAGCTTCCCTAAGACTTAGCCAATATTGCAAGTAAACGTGATATTAGTATATCTCCTGACTTCTTCACTTGTGACAAAAACCAGATGAGTGCAAGATGCCATGTGGGACATGAGTATTTATTTTTAGAAGAGAATCCATCATATGACTTTGTTTTGCCATTAACACCACCTTAATCCCAGAGCACACCAGTGCCAGAGCAGAATCTAACAGAATCTAGCAGAATCTTTTTAGCTGGATATGCCAGTTCTACAGTACATACCGGCCTCACTTGTTAATGACAGTGGCTTATGATCTATTAATTCATAGAATCATAGAATCATAGAATCATAGAATAACCAGGTTGGAAGAGACCCACCGGATCATTGAGTCCAACCATTCCTATCAAACACTAAACCATGCCCCTCAGCACCTCGTCCACCCGTGCCTTAAACCCCTCCAGGGAAGGTGACTCAACCCCCTCCCTGGGCAGCCTGTTCCAGCCTAAACCTGCCCTGGTGGAGCTTGAGGCCATTCCCTCTTGTCCTGTCCCCTGTCACTCGGGAGAAGAGGCCAGCACCCTCCTCTCCACAACCTCCTTTCAGGTAGTTGTAGAGAGCAATGAGGTCTCCCCTCAGCCTCCTCTTCTCCAGGCTAAACACCCCCAGCTCTCTCAGCCGTTCCTCATAAGTCCTTATTGACCACTTCTTCTGTCTCTCTCATTCTTTTATTGTTTAAGAGAATATTCAGGCCCTGAAAGCAGCATCTCTGAAGGAATGTGCCAGCGTGGGATGCTGTGTTTAGAACCTCTACTCTTACATTGAAATGTAAAGTTGTCATTTTCCACTGAAATACAAGAAAAAAACTTTTACCTTGAGGGACAGGTTACCCAGAGAGCTTGTGGAGTCTCCATTCTCGGAGATACTCAAAAACTCACTGAACACAGCCCTAAGCAATGTTTCAAGCTGACCGTGCTCTAAACAGGGGCTGGACTCGATGATTTCCACAGGTGTCTTCCAACCTCAGCCATTCTGTGGTTCTATAAATTCTACACAATATAAATATATAATACACACACAAAAAAAAACCCCAAAAATCTGCTTTAAACTGTTTTCTGTGGCCTTGAACCTTCACTTCTGAATTGAGTCTGAATTGAGCAACAGGCGGAGCCCCCTAACCTGACTAAGGATTTATCTGCAGCACAGCATCATTTAGAGGCACTTCAGGTAGGACGGGTGTCACCATATTCTAAGTGCAGACGTCTGGGTGGGATGTTCTAGAAATAGAAAGTTATGTGAATTTCAGTGCTGAAAGTAGAAAAGAAAGTGCAGAATCACTTGCTGCACCTCCTGACCACCTTCTGTGTGACTGCACTGTGGGAAGCGTTGGGGCAGTGGAGAAGCAGTATCTTGCAGCTCTACCACAATTACGGATTGACACGGCACCTTGGCTCACACCTGCGTGTATGGGTTACAAGGAACCAAGAGCTGGATTCTTCTCTAGGTGACCCAACATGTTTGCATAATACAATTCTCCTTGTCAGAGGAACTCTGTTGTCTGTCTCAGGATTTACTAATTCAGTAATTTTGAAAAGGTCGGATCTGGAATTTGGCCTATTAATCAAGCTGTAGGCAATTCATTGCAGGCTAAGTGGTAATTTCAATTTAGCATCAACCTGAGGGCACATGCCTCATCCTTTTAGCTGGCTAAATTTATCATTAATAGAAACATTGGAGTAAACGATGTCATAGCTGGCACTGCATGGATCTAACATCAGCATCAGATGATGTCTGTAATTCCCGAGCTGCACAGACGAAGGGCAATCGGTTTAACATGAACTTGTAAATAAATGCAATAGGTTAGCTTTTCAGACATTTGTATAATGGAGAGTGTTAGCTTTGCCTCAGGCAGAAAGTGGGGATGGAATGAAGTGGTTCCAATTGAATATTTTGAGACTTCTCTTAATAATTCTAATAGCATGACTTAAAGGTTAATGTTAAGCATGTGCACATGAGTTTTTCTTGTTTTCAGGTATTTTCATAATGTTATTTTCTGATGTAGTTCAGAGACAGAAGTGTTAGCTTATAAAAATCTGGGGAAAGAGTCTATACAGAACCCATGAAAGAGTGGAAATGGTTTCCTTCTGCCGGAGGAAAATCAAGATATGAGGTGTTAAGTTTGCATCGTTCAACTGGAGCACAATGAAGGTCCCTCTGTAGGCACATCCCCAAATCAGTTCTTAGTTGGGTTCAGCCACTTTCCAAGACCTCTCTGTCTACTGACTACAGGGATGACAACAAGTCTGTGAGCAACGGCACCTCGAGTAGATGCTAAAGTGAGGTAGGGATGAATACCTGCCTGAATGATTTGCTCCAGTTGTCACAGCTTGGGATAGCTGAGTAATTAAACCAGGTTTTCCAGAATCTTGCCTAACATATCAACCATAAAAATGCTTCCTGATCCTCTAATAAATAAAAGAGTGTTTTAGAAAAAAAATAAGATGACATCACTTCTCATGGCTGTCAGTTATCTCAAATAACCATTCACCATTTTCCCTTTAATTTATAACACAAAACCCAACAGTATTCTTTAACCCTGAGACACAGGCATCCACCATGGTCAAAAATAGTGTTTTGCTCCTGAAATCTACTCTGTAGCATATAATCAAGAACCTGTATTTTACTGACAGTAAGGTATTTCATGAAAAAAAAAAGAATTAAGTACCTAGACTGAAAATGTTTTAGTACTTTTTTACATATTAGAAAAGAATATTCAAAGCATCAATCATGTTTGAAAAAAGAAAGATTTCCCAAGAAATAATTATTTTTATGAGAACTGTCAAAATGCTGTTATTTTGCCATGTCTTTTCAAATGTGTTGTTTGGAACTCCCCTAGATTCCCCTAAGGGCATTCTGCTCAGAATGACATCCCGTTCCTGGAAAATTTTAAGGGAAATGAAGCTTCACAATTCTCAACAGGAGAATGTTTCAGTTGAACAACAGCAAGCAGATTCATAGCCTAAGAATTTCCATGGAAACATTGGTGATAATTAGACAGCAAGTCCTATCTCTTCAAACAGTTTTTGCACCAGTTTGTCAGTATAAAAAACACTTTCACCGAAACTGCTAAGATTGTGTAAAAAGGTAGATATCTATATTTATTTTTTTAAATTAGAGGTACACTTTTTAGACTTTAAGATATACTGGTAACTACTCACATGATGGAGATTTTCTTGCAAAATTTAGAGTTAATATTCAGTCCATCCTATTATTTATAAATGTAGAAATTAAGGACAAATTAATCTCTAGTGTACATAGCAGCTGAATGTACTCTTATACTTTTAATCTGAATTGTGCAGAACCTTAGTTAATCACTACTCTTCATCTTCACCTGCTAATGAACTTGAAGCCCATACTGACACTGCCCAATGTGGTTGGAACACAGTGATAACACATAAAACTGAGCAGCCAGTGGGACTGGAGAGGAAATAGTAATGGTGACAACAGAGGACTTGACCAGGATCATAGAAATTCAGAATACTTCATCTTGGAAGGGACCTGTAAAAGTCATCTAGTCTAACTGCCCCCTGATTGAGAGGGGAAATCTTCAACCACACCACGTTGCTTAGAGTCCCAGGTCCACAATAATGTCCTATTATATTTATCTGCTGGAAGGTAAATAGCAAGTATCAGCAACAGCTCTTAATTTTCTGATACTTAATATTTTCTCCCCTACCTCTACTGTCTTTTATGTTTGTACAGGGCATAGTTAGCCTTTTGGATAATGCTTCCTCCATCACGGAAGCTGTGCCCACACAAAAACCTCAGAAACAGTATCTTGCTCCGAGTGCACTGTAATGAAGCAATTATTTCAATAGATATTTATTCCTTTTTTTTTCTTTTTAATTGCAGCCTGCCTGGATGTATATTGTGCACAGCACTGTGAAAAAGCTTCATTTCCTAAAAAATACTTAGCAAAATCTCCCATGAAATTGCTTGCAGCCAGGATATTACTCATCAGACACCATTGTCCATTTTCTAGGAAGAGTTTGATTAAGACAGATTTATTACTGGATCCTGCTAATGCCTGCAACAAAAGGAACTGAAAGTTAATGACTGTCAGTCAGTTTGAATTAACCTGTCTCAGAGAGACTTGAGTCAGTTAGGATCTCAATTTATATTTTGACTTGATGGAAGTCGATTTGGATTTAAAACCATCATCTGATATTCTAGTACTTGGGCTTTGCAGGAATGAAGGTCTCCAAAAAAAATTAATCTGATAGGATCTCAATAATATTAGTACATTGAGAAACTATATGTAAGAATCTACAGTGATGTCGCAGGTATAGGAAAGGATTTGAAGACATTTATAGAATCATAGAATCACCAGGTTGGAAAAGACCCATCAAATCCAACCATTTGAGCTGCCCTAGGGTATTCCTGGTCTCCCTTATCTGGTCCAGAAGAGTGTGTGTCTCCCGTGGGCACAGTTAGCCCTATGTGAACAGCTGAAGACTCTATTGGTGGCATCTACCTGTGTGAAAGCAAATTGACCAAGCCTTGGTTATTTACCTCAGTGGTGTGGGCAAACACTGTAACATACATTCTCTTGTGAAATAAACATTATTTCACGGTAGAAGTAAATGAAAGAAGAGCCGTTATCACATGCATCTCATCTTTGAGTGTCTCTGCTTCTCCTTTCTAGTTGTCTGTTTCACCCACAGGTACGTAATATTCTGCATCTCGTCATGGGTCTGATGCAAAAGCAAAACAAAATCTGTGAAAGGCTCTGTCAGAATGGATCACTTAGTGTTTGAGAGGAATGGTTGGACTCGATGATCTGGTGGGTCTTTTCCAACCTGGTGATTCTATGATTTTATGATTCTATGACCACCACTTAGCAATTATTCAGTACATAAGCTTTACTCAGAAGCATTGCTAGGCAAAGCTCAATCTGTCTCCATCCCTGCTTAGAATAAGGGCACAAACCTCTCCCATCACTCATTTTCCATTGCCTCACAACATCCTGCAGAAATTTTATGTAGTCTTAGTAAATTCCCAGACAACCATTAAATTACTCAAGGTACATGATGACAGCACACACATCTTGCCTCATTTGAGTGACCAGATCAAACTCAGAAAGCGGACTGAAGCTGAAGAAGTGAAGGAGTATTTTGTCTAATATGCAGTTGACTTTGATGAAGCTTTTCTATTCCAACTCCTTGATCTACTTTGACCATTTCCAATCACAGCAGCAGGATTTTTATTAAAAAAAACACCTATAATTTCAACACTGTGTACTTTGCTGTTTTACAGAAGGGCAGCTTTGGGGACAACACTGTTAAGCATTATGAGTAGGTAAAGCACATCAGGATATCAGCCTGTCCTCAAACAGTACTAAACTCACCTATACTATACTGACACATGTATTCCAAGGACCTCAATCTATGTGAAAAAGTCCAAATGCTACTAAAAAAATGAAATTCACTTTGTCTATCATCAACAGCTGCCTGATTTATTAGCTGGCATGGTTTCTGAAGATGAAGGAATGTCTCTGTAACCACAGTGGTAGCTGGTTTGGAACAAGAGCCATATTTTTAATGGGAAAGAGGTTTAAAAAGCACACTTCAATATCACAAAAGAAGTGATCTAACTTGGCATACCATCTGCTAAGCGCCTTGTTACCAAATATCAGCTGGGGAAAAAATTGCAATGGTTTTATGTATAAATAGAAGATGTCAGTTTGGAAGCTCATCAAGCCAGCAGCTTTTAGAGGAACTATTTGTAAAAGAAAGATGTCAGCTTCCAGTTTTATTTTTGTTCTTCCGTTGAAGATGCATCTTCAAATTGATGTCAGTGATTTTTTTTTTATTCTTTGCAATTAGAGAGCAATCAGATTCTTTTTATGATAGTGTGCTTTTCCTCCTTAGTAGAAGTTTGGTTGCAATTGACCTATTTTTATATATATAATTTTCATGGCTGAAAAGAGATAATCCTATAGAAAATAGGTTTTAATTGACTTATTTTGAGATGTTTTACTCAGATGAACAGAGACAGTCCTGTATAAAATAAAACCCTACTATTAGCATTCTTCCACTTCCTAGTGTTCATTTACTCTTATAAATCCCACTGGCAATAAGGCAATTACACCACAGATGGTAGAGTTCAAACAAATTAGATTCCACTGTCTCCTCACAAATAGCTTCAGTGCACAAACTTCTCCAAAGCACGTCTGTGCCGAGCCCTCGCCTTGCCACCCTATTGCTTGCATAACATCACCAAAATGCTCTCTTTTATCTGCATTTCATCTTATCATCGATGCCTCTTCACCAGTTCCTTTCCTTGCCTCAGCTGACTCTTTCCCAGTTATTGCTCTCAAAATGCAAGTGAAGAACAAACATCACAGAATCACAGAATCACAGAATAACCAGGTTGGAAGAGACCCACCGGATCATCGAGTCCAACCGTTCCCATCAATCACTAAACCATGTCCCTCAGCACCTCATCCACCCGTGCCTTAAACACCTCCAGGGAAGGTGACTCAACCACCTCCCTGGGCAGCCTGTTCCAGTGACCAATGACCCTTTCTGTAAAGAATTTTTTCCTAACGTCTAGCCTAAACCTCCCCTGGTGGAGCTTGAGGCCATTCCCTCTTGTCCTGTCCCCTGTCACTTGGGAGAAGAGGCCAGCTCCCTCCTCTCCACAACCTCCTTTCAGGTAGTTGTAGAGAGCAATGAGGTCTCCCCTCAGCCTCCTCTTCTCCAGGCTAAACACCCCCAGCTCTCTCAGCCGCTCCTCATAAGGCCTGATCTCCAGCCCTTTCACCAGCTTTGTTGCTCTTCTCTGGACTCTCTCCAGAGCCTCAACATCCTTCTTATGGTGAGGGGCCCAGAACTGAACACAGTATTCGAGGAGCGGTCTCACCAGTGCCGAGTACAGAGGGAGAAGAACCTCCCTGGACCTGCTGGTCACACCGTTTCTGATCCAAGCCAAGATGCCATTGGCCTTCTTGGCCACCTGGGCATCAGGGACTCATCAACTCACACACTGCTTTTCCCATATTGTGCATCTCTTCTCTCCAGTTACTCTTTCACCCTTCCCCTTCTCCTGCACACGTGTGTGCAAGTGCCTTCTGTACCACTTTTCTTTTCAGAAGACAGACAACATTTCCTTACATTCCCTGGAGGTGTTTAAGGTGCAGGTGGATGAGCTACTGAGGGGCATGGTTTAGAGATTGGTGGGAATGGTTGGACTCGATGATCTGGTGGGTCTCTTCCAACCTGGTGATTCTATGATTCTATGATTCTATGTCCATGTAATGCATTTTACAAGGAGACTTCAATCTTGGTTACATCAAGGTTTCTACCACCCTGTATTACAAATACTTAATATCTTCATTAATATGGCAAAACCTGTTCCCCGCAGGTTTTGCATAGATAGATTTATCCTCATCTCAGCAACTCAGACCAGCTTGACTGCTCTACCAAATAAAAAGTCTTGCCTTGGCATGAAGAAGTGCAAAGACAGCCTCTCTAAATATGGAATAGATGATGATAAAGCTTGAGGAGTTGGATAGCCACCATGCCATCAAATCCAATTTCAGAGCACTGCAAAGCCAGAGTGTCCCAACACGATGTTCCTCTGATGAAATTGCCTCAATACACACTGACGCAACAGAAGTAGCCGGATCTATCTTGCTAATTATCTGTGCTTGTGGTTTGGGTAACCTGAAGTTCTGGATCACTTCAATCCAATTTCAGCCACAGCAGATGCTGGCTCCTCTGTGGGATGGGAATGGTCCAAGGTGAATGCGTCTTTGGATAATCTGCCTGTAGTGTTTGTTACTTAAATTCATAGGACAACCATCCTTAGAGTAAAAGGGGCACCTCTAGCCATCCTCTTGAAACTCCAAGGAGGAAAAACACTAGGTCTGCATTTTTCAGCTGAATCAGAAAAGAGGTGGACAGAGGACAGAAAAAATATTCAAGAGCTCCAACTTCAGCTCAGGCATCACAAAGTGAAAGCATGAAAATTCAGACCCAATATTCAATATTGGTCTTGATCAAACCTTAAATATTCAGCTTATCCTTACACATAGTTTTAAACTTGGTGGATGTAGACAAAAGGGAAATCCTCCCTGCAAGCACCAGATTTCCCATTTACCCCGAACATCAAACATTCAGCACACTAAGACTCAAGAGAATTTTTAATTGACTACACATTACAAACTATTTTCTACTTTTAAGGTGGTTGGATTGGTGCTTTCTGCATTTTATGTTTGAACTCTCTTCTTATTCATTAAAATTTCCATTTAGTTCTTCTTCATTTTTCTTATTGACAGAAACAGCTTTCAGCATCCACTTCCAGCAACTTGTTATTAAGGGTATGAAGTCATGTATTACAAACATAAAAACATCTCTCACTAGCAAGAATCTTCTGTAATCAAGACTCCTTTCATTTATGCCAAGATCTCAGCACAGAAACCCAGAGAAGGCAAATATCTACTTCCAGGGCTTGGATATAGAAACTAAGCTCGACGCACAACACAACAATGAGGTTTTTAACTTAAAGAAGCTGTAGCATCTACTGTCCTCCACCCAGAACACATTTGCAGTGCTCTGGCTGCTGTATATGAACAAATATAAAGGAAACATTTAAAGACTAATGGGTACAAAAAAGGAACGAATTTGGGATGCAATTATAACATATCCAAGTAGTGAAAACATAGAAAAACAAATAAAATGTACTTGCTCTGAGAGGTGAAGAACCTCAGTTAAAGTAAAATAAAGTCTTAAAAAATAATAAAAAAGTCAGCTAAGGTTTTACAGCAGCAAATTTTATTGTGAAAGAGATGGAAAGAAATAACAAATGGAAACAGAGAGAAATGCCCTGAACACAGCTTTGCTTCTTGGGTTTTTTTCCAGTATCTCTTTTTTGTTTGTTTCTTTAAGTTTTGGTCTTGGGTAGCAGTAGATTTATCTGAAATTACTTCTAGTAGCTTTTTAAAACATTTAGCTTTGGAGTAGCAAAGCCTCATAGCAGCAAACATTGAATACACACCTTTGAGATCTACAGCAGCGTGTATGAAAGAAGACAGCCCCAAATTTCCAATCTAAAAAAATCTGGGGAAGGTTTTACTTGACTTATCTGAGTCATTAAATGTGAAGGTGAGGGTAAAAGCAAGTATTGCTGAGAAAAGCACGGCAGATTAAGGAGAGTCACAGCTGAGGTCCAAAGTTAAATGCAGGTTGTACAGCCAGAATGAAGTTACGGGGCAAATCATGGAGCAAGTCCTCTTCTAATACATTTCTGAGTGCACAGTGGAGGAGAAGGTGATTAGGAACCATCAGCACAGCTTTACCAAAGGTTAATTGTGCCTGAGAAACCCAGGCGACCTCCTGTGATTAAGTTGCTGTGTTTGTGGATAGAGGAAGAGCAGTTAATATCATCTGCCTTAAATGACAAGGATTTCGACTCTGCATGCCACAGGATTCCTGTATTGAGATATTATGATCTGGATGGTTGGACAACTAGGTAAAATAGATTGGGCTCAGAGGGCAGGGATTAAGGCATCATGCTCCAGCTTGAGGCCAGTGACAAGTGAAACACCACTGGGCTTCATCTGGGGACCTGGGCACTGAACAACTTCATCACTGATCTGGAAGAGGACCTTTATGAGAATGAGAGGTTTTACATTTCAAAGAAAGAATTGATGTAAGATGGGATCATGATGAACTCTGGGGTTACAGAAGATTTCTAGGATCTTGTCAGGGATGAGGAGAAATTAAAATAGCATCTTTGGATTGTTCCTTGTCTTGAAAACTGACGACAGCAAGAAATATTGGAGGCAAAGTAGTGAACTGAACTAGATGACAACGAATTGTTTGTGAAATACTGGATCATATGTCCCAAAAGTGAGAAAAGCAACTAAAAGGGACTGAATCTCAGACTCAAGGAGGGCTGATGGTTGGCTGACAATTGACTGGAGCAGACAGGAAAACAGCATCCATTTTAAACAAAATGTTTTACACAGTCAGACCTCATTCAGAAGTGGATTAAATGAAGTTATTTAAGATGCTTAAGGAAAATTTTTAGCAGCATTGGTACCAGTATCAGGATTCTGGGTTTGAACAGGAACGCAATATTTGGTAGTAGTGGATGAAAATTTATTTTCCCTCGTGTTGCAGGAGACCAGCGGCAAGCAAAAATCCAAACCCGTAAGGAAAAATGTTCCTAACAGCAAGAAACTGCTAACACAACAGTGGGCCAGCCTCAGACCATATGACTAGAAAATTTAGAATATTGTTACCACAGCCTGCAAATTACCTATCAGCTGGGATGCATATGTATAGGAAGAAAACGTGAAGGAAAATCAGCAGAAAATCACTTAAAAGAGGTTTTCTGGTGGCCAAAACAGAGTGATACCACAATTGTGAAAGGCCCTTTTGGCCAATACTGGTTTTGGAGCACAGAAAAGGGAACAGCTGGATTTATTACTGCAAGTGAGGTTGATGGAAATAGAAAGATAAATAGAAGTATTGGTATTACAATCTCTCTTTCTGTCTATTTGGCACATACACATATAAAGGAAAGGAGTAACTCTTAATTTGTGTTGTTTCCCAAATGCAGAAAATAGGAAAAAAACCTTTGTTTAAAAGAACGTCTCGCAAGGCTAAAACCTAGTCAAATATATTAGAAAGAAAAGAAACATTAACAAAAGTAGGGAAGCAATAATATACTCAATGATGCGGAAAAGCTAGATGTGTTTGAAAACTTATTCTGTTCTGTATTTGAAAGAAGCAGCGTGACATACACTTATCGCTTTAACGTGATGAAGTGTTTTCCAGTCCATAAGTAACTCAGCAGGATATTACACCATAACCATAAGAAAGAAAATCTTTTAACAAACCAAAATAGCTTCCACAAAATGGAAAAAAATTGGCTTGGTGGGTTTTGGATAGCTGCTGTATTTTCAGCAGATCTGGTTCTGGCACAGACTGGAAGGATGGAGAAACATTAACATCCTAACGCTCGGAAAGTGAGCAGGGATAACCCAAGCAACAAAAAACCTTCTCTAACCCCCAATAAATTAATGGAAAACCTGACTGAGCATTCGTTTATCTTAGAGAGAAGTAGAATGTAAGCATTGCCTCTCAACAGCAACTCTTGAAAAGTAAGTCATGTCACATAAACCTGATTACATCCTTCAGGACATCACAAGTTCAGCTGATAAAGGAGTCAGTAGAGATATAATGTGCTTAGATTTCTGCAAGGCATTTAACTTAGCACAGAACAATCTGATGAAAATATTAGAACTATACAATATTAATAAATTCCAGTTCAAATAGATTAGACAACAACCCAATCTCAAAAAGTAGCTGTTAATGTGAAATCATTAAATGAAGAGATTAGTTGTCTTTTTTTTATGAGATTGGTATGACACATTCATTGAGCGAGTATATGCTGCTGATAAACTCAATAAGAATAGGCAGATTTGTAAATCACCATTGCAGAGCAGGCAAAAAGAAGGATCTTTATTACTATTTTGTAGTTTTGACTGTCACAAGTTGTCTCCAAGAGGAAGGGCAGCAGCACAGATGTGTAGACTGGAGCCTGTGGAGTCTCAAAAGCGTTTAAATGCTCTGAATGGATGAACATGGAGCAAAAAGGAAGATCAGAAGGAAAAGTTAATTTTTTACATATCATTGATAAAACCAAGACTAGAATGCTACAGTATTTATATATATGTGCATATATGAAAATATATGTTTATATATAGATACATGTATATATGTGTGTGTATATATATGTATATAGTTTTGACTTCCACATTGTATAAGGAATAGTGAAATGCAGATGATCAGATTGATGGGAATCAATGTATTGTGATAGCACACTTCCAAAAAAAGAAAAAGAGAAAGTTAGCTGATACTATGCCAAATGAAAAGCACGTAGGACATAGAGAATATCTCATAATGAGCCTTCAGCCAGGGACTGAATCTTAGCTGATGGTGGATTTCTGGACTTGGTTTCTCCAGATGAAGAAGGAATATCTCCCTTCAAGGCTCTGTGTAGTAAAAAGAAAATTAAAACTAAGGTTTGGAGCTCAGTGGAGGTAGAATTAAGTAGAAGTCAATGGTCCATTAGACAGAGAAATCAAGCCAGGTAAAGAAAAGATCCTCTTCACTTTTGAGGTCTAAGTCTGTGTTGCATGAATATCATGGGAAGCTTGTGGATCCTCACATTGGCGAATTTTAAAAAGATATATCTTAAAAATGTATAAGTACATTGAGACGAGTGGACGAAAACATACATTCGTCTG
Source organism: Phaenicophaeus curvirostris (assembly GCF_032191515.1). Classification (NCBI taxonomy): domain Eukaryota; kingdom Metazoa; phylum Chordata; class Aves; order Cuculiformes; family Cuculidae; genus Phaenicophaeus; species Phaenicophaeus curvirostris. Next base: position 124,265,310 of record NC_091393.1, on the reverse strand, counting down.
TTTATGTTCTGAACTGGCAAGATCAGAGCCAATAATGCTTTGAAAGCTGAAAATCTTCAAATATCCTCAGCATTTTTCCCTGGATATATCTGAAATTTTTGTATTGCCAGCAAGAAAAAAAAAGAAAAAATATGACTGAAGCAAAAGTTGCTTAAGAGAAGCTTGAGATTTTTCCCTCTACTCATTTTAGCTGTGTTTCGGCACACAGCAGGAAAGCAGAAAATCTATTGGTGCCCTCTTATCTTAATATTTCCATCCCAGCCGTAGGCAGCCTGCAATGAAATCTCATTTGCAAGGGTGCCATAATGTTACAGCAAACGCTGCCATTCAGCTGGGATATTCCATCGCCCTCCAACCCACAGCCAGGGAATGCCCTGTAGGATAACTGACAGGCTACTGTGAATTACATAGCTATAAATAGCACACCAATGGTGCCTGGTGAAAGGATGATAAAACACAAGTGCAAGTTGAGTTTTTATGAAGTCATTTGCACCACAGAGAAGGATTTATCACTGTACTTGCAGTTTTTCTATTTTTCCTTCCCCAATACATACAGAACACGGAGCAGACGGCAATAAAGAACTGTGAAATACGATCTTTAAGAAGTTTGCTCTCTCTTTCATTTCTGTATTCTTTCTGTTCCTGCTCCTTTCCTAAAGTTCCTGTAGCATCACATATATCAGCTCAATCTTGTTACTATCTTTTTCTCTGAACTGTTTTCCATCAATAAACCTCCCTTATTCTGCAGCTCATCACAAAAGACAGGGGAGGGTGGGCACGCACGTATTCTCACAACGTGCCTGTGGCTTCTGCTTTAAGAAGTGTGAAGATATACTCAAAATTTTCCTTGAGCACAGAAATAAACCCTTCATTTTCTATTCTCAAGATTGAAGAGACAACTTGAAGGGTCATATGGTTGATTAGAGAAGAAACACCTCCCTCTGAAAGAAACAGAAAAGGTTTATGAATGTTTAAATACAAAACAACCTTCAGGAGGGTTAAGGACAAATAACAGCAGTTACACCTGTGCTTTCTGCATGTCCTTATCCACATACACAGTGTTTCAGTAGTGTATAAAACATAGATAACTATTTATGCAGCTGAGTGTTAAAGGAAATATGTCAGTATTTTTGTGTTCCCATATACTTGTCAGAAGCATACAACTGCCATAAAAGGAATCTGAAGATTTACACAGTTGAAACTTCCATCCAAATTACTGGTTTCCTTCTTTGCCACATCAACGTTGATCAAATAAATGGCTTAGACTTCTGATTATTTATAGAAACTTCTTAAATCCAACAATGGATAATTACTATTAGAAATTTTTCATTCTTTACTATATTCAGAGGCAGAGAAAAATGAAGATAGATATTTAAAATGTGAAACATTAAATGTGGTTCTTAGACTAATACTGCTCCTTCCCTTTTACTGACACGATTTTACCCAAATTGTCCTTTGGAGAAAAAGAAGTAAAATATTAGCTAAGACAGGCTGAAGCTTTTATGTTTACTCGAGCTCAGAGTAACCCTAGTTTCCTGAGCACACAATGTGAAATAGTCGCAAAGAAGAAGAAAGAAGTAAAGAGAAGATGCAATATTTTGTCTCCACCCCTCCCCACTGCACAGGAGGACAGACACCTGACACCATCTACAATGGTGTAAACACAATCTCATATTTTAGTGATCGTTTCAGTACAACATTGACAAACAAATTAGGTGTTATTCAATTTAAGTATCAAATTTATACCTGATAATGTAAACCACTGCACACTCTTTGCTTTTGGGTCATGTGTTGCTTCAAAACACAATCAGTAACTGGCATGAAAAGAAGAAATAAAAGGAAGAGAAGGAAAAGGAAAATAAGAAGAAACAAGAAAGGGAGAAACATGAACACAGGTCTCTCATTGCAAGTAAGAATCATGGCTTATCTGAGGCTTGGGAGACATGATACAAACGAAATCATTCTCTTTAACTCAATGTAGTAAGAATGCCTCTCAGAAACACACAAGCCTGATGGTGCCATGAACCACCCTGATATCTCAGGAAGTAAAGATTAAGAGTCTTTCCGCTTGTATTTCATTCACTTGATCTCAATGTCACATCAAGACCTCTAGAAAAACAGATGGATGTTCTCATTCTTTTCCTTACTAGTTTCAGCGGATTAGTTTTTGTTTATTCACTTCTGATCTCTTCCTCTCCAGGTATGATTGCAAAACTGTTCTCAGGTGGTATCAGCAGCCTTTTTTGCTGAGGTTTGTGAACTGTCCCTATGCATACACCTAACCAATGGCAAATCTGTCGAATTAATATCTTCTGCAATGAACTGAGGAATAAATTACTGCAACTCAGCTGCCTCAAGGGGATTTGGTAGACTACCATGGCTCAACTGTTTATCTGAGCAAATAGCTTCTCTTCCAAGTCACAGTTTTTATGAAGTCAAAGTTGCAATTTACATATTCTCCACTTACAGCTCTATCTTATCCATTTACTTGGAGGTTCATTTCATATCAGGGCAAAGATTTTCTCATCCTCTGTGGTTGTACAGAATCTTCCACGAACGCGTTTCTGATCTCAGTCACAGATTTAATTAGTTGCAAGTCTGCTTAGCCAGACACTTCTACAGTCTTTGTCATTCTAAAAAGTATTAGCATGCAAAAGGAATGAAAAAAAAAATCAGCTTCCTCAGATTGTATGAATGAAATTTATGTTGTGAAACTATAATAAGGTTTGCGTATTTATTATCAGTGATGACCTGCTATCAGATTACCTGCTGGAATCTGATCTTTCTGCAGAATATTTTCAACATTCATTCTAAATAATCACTCCACTACATCTGGACCAGAGAGAAAAAAGCTTTCATCATGCTAAGTACCAGTCAAATGCTCTCTGTTCCTTAAAATTTTCCTCAAAATTTTGCCTCTACTATTTAACTACTCCACTGAGCATCACAGACTCCCAGATTCAAGAAAGCAAACCAATCTTTATTCTTTGACTCTACCACAATTCTGAACAGAATTTAAGGTACATTTAAGGTTGTGATCAAGCCAAATCTGCCTTTCCTTCCCTGGTTCTCTACAGAGCTCTTAGCTTTTTACTATAAAGATAAAACTGAGTTGATTTTGAATGAAGAAAACTTACACAAATTAACTCTTTTCCCCTTTGCAGGCCACACACACTTTCCTACAAACTGAAACACAGTAAAGCCCAGAAATAATACTACAGACAAGGAAAGGAAAAGAGAGACAGATGAACAAAGCAGAATTTTAAAGTATTCACAGCAGATGCAAATAACCAAATCCGTAAGTGATGCTCTGAAGAAAGGAGAAGCTCTCTAAAACAGCCTCAAAAGAAGAAAGGAGGCCAAGCTTCAACTATTTTTACATAGTGTCAATTTGCAGCTCATCATCAGGACAGTGCAAGGGAGGATTATGCAACTCCTTCAGGATGGTTATCCTGTGAGAAATGTAATTAGAAGGGCTCTGCTCACAAAGCATGTCAGTCTGGAAAGGTTTCCTTAGAGGGAGATATCTACCACACGTCCCACAATTGGGTCAGGGTCAAGACATAAAAAGGAAGGGAAAGGAGAGAAATAGTAACACAGTAAGAAGTCGATGGAGCAGGGGTTTTACCCTTCTCTTTTACCCATAAGGATGGCAAGGGCAGGCAGAGAAAACACATCCCCATTGCACCGTAGGGTACCAAGGCAGGGCAACTAGTCTACAATGCAGGTAGCGGTCGTGTCATCACATTGCAGACTGCAGTGGCATCAGAAGAGCAGGAATTTATAGTGGCAGCTGGAAGGAAGCCAAAGATAACTTGAGGAAGGCAGAGTTCCTCTTTAAGGAGAGGTAATGTGCTCTGTAGATCTGCCTATCCTGTAGCTGTGGCTTGTTGGAACACGGTGAAGGCTGTTTGCAACGACGTGGTACTTGTTTCAGTAACCGTGTTCTTTTTGTGCCTAGTAATGCAGTAAATTGCTACACCAAAACCAGGTAGAAGTCTGGGATTGAAGAACTAGAAGCAAAACAGCTCCATATGCATGTGCTTCCTGCAGCCTTCAGGTGCCACAGCAACTTGCAAAATGTGCAAGTTGCTCTTCTCAAGAGAGTCCAAGGGCTATTGTCAGAGGAGGTGTGGATCCTGCAGTGCATCTATCCCCCAAACATGCTAAACTGAAGTCACAAGGCACCCATTTCACCTGCAGGTGTGTGCAGTTTTTTTTAATTTTTCAGTTAGTGAGCATATAATTTTAAAAAAGAAGAGGGTTTTCACTCCTGTTATTCAAACGTGGATATATTTTCAAGTTAAAAGATTTAAGGCCAGCATTCTTTTCCATGGGTCATTGCTTTTGGTCACAGGAATAAAAGATATAATCTAATCAAGTGATTTACTCCTGTAAACAGACCACCCTTGGTAAACAATAGCTGCCCCTATCCATTCATGAAGGTGCTCGGCATAGAGACGTAATGAGCATGATCAGCAGCTCAAGTCGACGCAATAGATGGTCCTGCTACCAGTCCATAAGCTGCAGGATTTCAGCAATATATACAGCGACAAGGTTCTATGAGCCCACTGTGGTTTACTGGCTTGATAATAAAAAGCATCTTCTTCTGAAGAGAGAAATCAGAAGGCATCTTATCATCTATGCAGCAGCCTGAATATGCTGCAGTAATGATTCTTTTTCAACCATGTCTTGGTAATGAGGCAAGTCATCAAAGAATGGGAACAGAGGTATGGCCATTGTCATAGCACCACATTGTTTGGCTCAGACAATTGACTTCAATACTTATTTTCATCAGTGAAATCAAGCAAGCTGACCAGTCTCTTTTCCTCTTCACTGCCCTGTGTGCCCAAACATAATATCTTCTCATAGATTCTGTGGCTGGCTACTCAAGTAATTCAGAGACAGATGCTACATGGAAAGCAAACAATGCAATCAGCCTTCCCCTCTAGGAGCATCCCATCTTCTCTGCATGGGAAAGGATTGAGCTGGAAAGCACTTCAGAAAAAAAGCAGAATTATGGGCTAATGCTTGTTTTCCCATCTAAGCACCAGCCTAGAGGCCAAAACTAATCACAGTGGCTCCTACTTATATCTACATGATCCTGGCTGGGTCCATTCTCAGACCACCTGCTATAGATAAATCTATCCTTATCACAGTTTTTAGTGGCTTGTAGTTCAAGACACTGATTCAGACACACACTCTTCAGAATTACCAGACCCTTTCTGACTCTGCTGTCAGTGGACAGAAGAAATTACAGGTTTTCTACCGACACCTGCTATCATCAGCTTGAATATGTCCCAAAAGGCAGCATCGCAAACAAGCCCTTTAATACGTAGTGGCACCAGACAAAAAAATCTGCAGGAAATTAATGATCAAAACTTCGGGGGGGGCTCCAAGGTTCTGAAGCTGGTTAATTCTGGTGAGTTTTGTAGAGCTAAGAATTGATCCGGTATTTTTTTAAAGCAGAACAGGGAAGGCCCTGAGGAATTTTCTAACTCAAAATAGGGAAGAAACCCACACCCACAGCCTGTTTTATATCCAAAGCAACGCACTAATGAAGATCCTGAAAATCAGAGTCCCTTAAGAATTTAATTATAGCATCTTAGCTGCTGTCTTATCTTAAAAAAAGAGACTCCAAGAAAAGAAAATCAAACACCACCCACTCTCTTTACTACATCTTTGTCAGTTGTCACACTGATCTTCCTTCCTCTCGGCTCCAAGCTTTTTTATTTCCCGATTAAAGTCAGAGGCGAGGGGTTTTCCCATTATCACCTGCATATTGCATCTGACAGATGTGAAATGTCTGGAGACAAGCAGCAGCACTAAACCTTAAGCTACATGCAAGACCTAAACTGAACATATTCAGCCCATTTCTGTGCTAGAGACAGAATGTAGCATCTGGTTCACAGAATCACAGAATTTTTTAGGTTGGATCATCGAGTCCAGCCCTTAACATAACACTGCCAAGTCCACCACTAAAGCTTGTCCCTAATCACTACCCTACATGGCTTTTAAATACCTCCAGGGAGGGTGACTCCATCCAACCACTTCCCTGGGCAGCCCGTTCCAATGATTGAAAAGCCTTTTGGTGAAGAAATATTTCCTAATATCTAGTTTAAACCTACCCTGGCACAACTTGAGGCCATTTCCTCTCATCCTATCAATTGTTACTCGGGAGAAGAGAACACACCTCATTACAACCTCCTTTCAGGTAGTTGTAAAGAGCAGCAACAAGGTCTTCTCCCAGCCTCCTCTTCTCCAGAGGAAACAACCTCAGTTCCCGCAGCCACTCCTCATAAGACTTCTACTCCAGACCCTTCACTGGCTTTGTTGCCCTTCTTTGGATGCACTCCAGCATCTCAATATCTTCCTTGTAGTGAAGGACCCAAAACTGAACACAGTATTCGACGTGCAGCCTCACCGGTGCTGAATACTGGGGGATGATTCCTTCCCTAGTCCTGGTGGCCACACTATTTGTGATACAAGCCAGGATGATACTGGCCTTCTTGGCTACATGGGCACATTGCCAGCTCATATTCAACTGATTCAGATGTTTTGCTGTATTACTTTGTCAACAAGTCTTAAAGTATGTGCTCATTTTTTTATAGAATGAAGGGAGGGATGGAGGAAAGCTTTGAAAGGCTTCTAAAGAAGACCCTTGGTACATGTAACGCAGATGCTTGTGTACCACAGCTCTTGTAAGTAGGTGGTATTGCTTCTCTGAATACATATGACATCGTGGATGCTTGATTTCATCTTAGATGCCACGTGAGGTCACGTAAAATAAGTCCTCTGCACCTACAGAAAATCTCAAGCTGATTCCTTCCTAACAAAACCTGGTATTTCACACAGAGGTTTCACTCTGGTGGAGGATGAATGAGTGAACAAACCTCATGAGGCAGATGTTGATGTCAGTGCTCTGTTGGAAATCAGGCATCAACAGTGCTGAGAGTTGCACGAGGACAGAACAGCTGCTCTGAAAGAGCTTTGATGCTGGAATGAAGTATGTTTCACTGCAGTCCAGTCTTCTCTTGTTGCATTTATCTGTGAAGTAGTTTAGTCTTTCTCATCCTCCCAGCTGTAGGAAGCTCTCTCGCTCTTGGTATAGAGGGATTTGAGTGCAGCATCTGACTGAGCTCTCTCAAATGGATTCTTTCAGTCTACATAGTATGGGCTGGGGGAAAGAGAGGAAAGAAGACAAATCTATCTCTGGATGTATATATAAAAAGATGCATGTGTAGGAGATACAGCTATTAAGTATTCAAAATTTTGGAATTATTCTGACCTTCTTTCATCCTAGCATGAAAAATTATATATTGATATTGAAGTACAATAACACTCTAGCTACATATCTTCACAAATACTTTCACTTGACCATAGCTTTAGAGTTTTAATATTTAAGTGGATATCTTGACACCTGTCGCAATAGGACAAGGGACAATGTTTTTATGCTAAAAAAAGAGTAGAATTAGACTAGATACAAGGAAGAAATTTTTTACAGTGAAGGTGGTGAAACATGGAACAGGTTGCCAAGAGAGGTGGTGGTAGCACCATCCCTGGAAACATTCAAGGATGGGTTGGATAGGGCTTAAAGCAACCTGGTCTGGTTGGGGATGACCCCGCTTATTGCAGGGGGAGTGGACTGGATGATCTACAAAGGCCCTTCCACACCCAAACTCTTCTACAACACAATTCTATGGTATGAATCTATTTTTCATCTGAAATTAATTTTCTAAACTTTGCCTCTATTTTAGTTGGAAGAGTCTGGAATGTAAGCACAGCAACATTTGATAGGACCGAAGAGCATCTAGAACTATCCTGTGTTTCTCATAATGATAAACAGCAGATCCTAAGCAAACAAGTGAAATAATAGAGGCAGAGGGGTTGATCCTGCACTCCTTGCTTCCAGCTGCCTCTCCTTGCTAGATTCTTTTCTTAGAAACACGTCCAATCCTTTTTAACCCATGCAAACCCAATTTTTGGCATCTAAGTTATTCTCCAGCAATAAGGTCCATGGCTTTATTAGGCATTAGGTGAAAAAGTGCTCACTGTTTCTTTTTTAGATTTTCCTTCATCCTTCTGAAATAAAGAATATTCACTATTTATTTTTTTTAGGCATTGATGACTACAGATTTCTCTGATGAATTTTCCTTTCAGCTACCTTTTCTACAAGTTGACGGATATTCACTCTTTTTCATTCTCCTTGCATAACATTTTTTGATGTTTCTAGGCATCCTCATGCCCCACCTTTCTACTTTTTCAATGTCTAAGCAGATCCTTTCCGAGATGGGCTCATTTGTATTCAGGATGTGGACAAGCCATAGATTTATACAGTGGCATAATGATATGTTCTGATTCTTTCTTCATTCCTTTTCTAATGTGTCCTAAAATTTTATTTGCTTTTTTGACTGTTGCCAAGTAAACAAGGTTTCCAGTGAACTGTAAATATCCAGCTGCAAAGTTGTGGTGAATTGTTTTCACGTGTACAGTCCTTGATCTAGTTTTATTAAGTTTTCACTCAGTTGATATTATTAGGACCATTAAAGATGTACTGGCATAACAGACAAGCCTCTACATAAGGGCCACAAATGCTTTTGGGATTTAACATGTCATGTGAATGTGCTGCATTTAAACTGGATTTAAAGAAAAGTAAATTTGACCCCAACACTTTAGAATCTGATCCTGGAAGCATCCATTTATACAAGAAGGTAGTTCTTGTTTCTACAGACCCAAAGAGTTCCTTGCCCAAACATCTTGCTGTAAAATGAATGAATTTTATTACAAAAGTGTGAAGAGATTAAAGAGGATTCATCCCTGCCATACTCAGCATGGATGAACAGATAGCCTTGCTTCAGGAGACTTCTGAGCCAAATAATATAGAAAGAAATGGAAAAGTGAGAACAAGAACAACAATATCATGAACAAGTCAGTTCTGTCAAGAGAAGTGGCTGGAAGCTTAAAGGGAGAACAACGGAGAAAGAAGCTGGAATATTGGAGTACAAAGAGAGTCTGAGAGACTGGGATCAAGGCAGACCAAACTGAAAAGCCTGTGTGAGAAAGGGATCTGGATTACACAGCTGGAGGAAAAGAGTGTGTCAGAAGCTAAGAGCAGTGGATCACCAAGGTCTGCATTCCCATGGAGTCAAGGAAGACCTGCTGTAATTATTAACTCTTAAAACAGTGGGACTACTGAAGCCTAAAGGGGCAAAGAATACTTGTTCTGCATCCCCTGAGACTACATTTCACTTCTATAGGAAGACAAGCAGCAGCTTATCCCATACCACAACATATATACTTGATGAACAGAGACAAGAAGCTGCAGTGCTAAAGCAATACAGATTTACTAGTTGTACCCTTGGTTTCTTCACTCCTGCCAGAGATGCAAAGTCTGATCACCGTTTCTGATCCCTCCTTCCCAGAGAGTGGGAGGAAAAGGATTACTCTGCAACACTGAGCAACAAGTATTGTTCCCGCAGCAACACAAAACCACGGCTTGCACCTACACAGCTGATTTCTACTGGTCCAGTTCCGCCTTTTTTTACCTCAAATGTCAGGGAAGGCTTTTTAAGAAGAGCAATTCATCGGAGCTGTCTTCCCTATAACAGAGGAGCAGATTTTGAGGATGAAAACGTGTCTACACTCAATGTTGTAAGGCAGAAAAAGCCATCTCCCACCTGCTTTCCAGCACAGTTCTGCAGCTTCCTTGATTACCCATCAGATCAGCTATTTAATAAATTTCTTGTCATGCTGACCAACTGCATCTGGTGTCACAACTCACTTGATAAAGCAGAAACTGTGTTGTTGCGTCTTGGCCAAAGACAGAAGAGGGTCTGCCTCAGAAAGTCAGGCAAACAAGAAGCTAGTGAGATGATGCACTCTCCATCTTCCCCATCACTCCTGCCTCTTCCTCTTGCTGTTACTTAAAATAGCTTGTTATCATCCTTGTTATGTGGAAAGACTGAACTAATAACCTGCAGGTTGAGGGAAACTGTCCAACTTGCTTCTACCTCTCTTTTTTTTCAGAATCTCCTCTTGTGATAAAATAGAAAAGCACAGGATCCTGGAGAAATAGTGAGTCAGTTTTATCTTCCCTTTCCATGTCCTTTTCTCCCCATACTTTTGCTGGCACCTATAAACATATATTGTTTGCTTGGTGAAGTACAGAGCATAGATATATCACAAGGCAATGTTAAATTCAGTTCACAACTGGCTTATTTCCTTTCCTGCCTTCATTAATTGATTTTTTTTCTACTTATAAACCTGGTCTCTTGACCTTGTGAAAAGAAATTTTTATTTCTCTCCCTCATTCAAGACTCCACAGCCACTCTAGCTTTATTTGCATCTTTTGTCTAGTGTATAGAGATAGAATTAAAGGGCAGGAGAAGGAGGGAGAGAAATGTGACAATGATCCCTCTACTTCAGTACGGTGGGTTTTTTTCCATCAGCATGGAGCTATTTGGAAACCAGCTTGAGTTTTACAAGCTATTTATTGGTATAGGCTTAGCTCTCCTCTAGCCCTTTTCCTCCAAGGATATGAAATTGCTCTACAAATGTCAATTAATTAAGCAGTCTCCATGCAGAAAGTTTCATAATACTCACTTTAAAATGAGAAAACTAGAGCAGTGAAAGCATTGCTGTTTATTGCCAGCAAACGCCAAGATTAGTAATAGACCCCTGGAGTTTCTCAGACCTTATATTTTAACGAATTGCATTCATCTACATTATTTGGAATGGGGTGGTTTTTACTGCATACTTTTTTAAAGGATTTTCCCCCTTCCTTCCCCAGTACAACAGAAAAGCCTCCCTTTTCCTCGTAACAAACACCATACAAGTGCAGTTTCCCTCATGATTAGAGAGGAACTTCTCTCATACTTAAAAGGACTCAGTTTTTAGCCTTTCTCCAGACCAGGCACAATCAGAACCATTCTGTATTGAAAATCAGAGCAGGGAAATTAGTGCATTAAAACCCTGGGTTTATGAACAAATATACTTTTGACAGTCCGAGTTGCAGGACACCTGTGGTGTCAGGTGGCTCATTCTATGTGGAGAAAGTAAAACTTTATAAATAAAAATATTTGTGCAACATGCTTGAAATCACTGGGGACATTTTCCTTGGTGTGGAAATATAAACTTGTCCAATTCCCTCATTGATTAGTAATTTAACCATCCCACTCTCACACTTCACTCCTCACTCTGCATGTTTTTATTTGGCCTGTGTGTATGACCTGAACAGGTGTGAAGGGGATTGCGACCTGGACATGCTCTGTCTCCTAACTGGTCTATGATTCCTTTTTTTCAATAAAAGTTTAGGCTTAAATGGAAGAGTGATATATTTGATTCTATCTTAATAGGGAAGATGAGCTTCAACCAGCTTCCTCACTCAGTTCTAGGGGTGAAGAAGCATATTTCTGTCTTCCCCTGTTATAGATTGCTTTAATTTTTAACCTTTTTATTTTGGACTACTAAAAATGTCATAATGCATGTAGCTTCATTTAATTTTCCTAGGAAAAGTAAAGAGAAAACATCAAGAAGGCAGAGCACAGCTTTTGTGCTACTTTATCTGACTCCCAATTTGCTTCTTGCCTGTGGAGCACAGGTGGAACATGCACACCACAGATAGAGACACTATCACCACATACAGCCAGCTAAAGCCTTTTGTGAGTCTTGAATTAAATCCTCCAGCTAGCCATGCTATAAATCCACCCTCTAAATTGTACTTGAGAGGAAACTAGGGGCATGGAGAAGCAGAGCAGATCCCTAGGCTGAACTACTCAGCCCACAGCACCCCGTGGCAGCCCCTTTCTTTCACGTGCTGCAGTATAGAGCTTTTTAGCAAGTCACCACTGGCTTAATAAACAAAAAATACAGGTGCTCAAAATTTATGCCACCAACATGTAGTTTTTTTTTCCCTCACACACTAAGGCTGATGGCAGAACACAGGAGTGCTCAAACCCGCTGTCACGTGGACTTGGTTTCCAGCAGATTTCAGATGCAATCAGATTTCTTAAAGCAATCTCCCTCCTCAGCTGCAAGGCAAACAATGATGTGCATCACATCCAAAGCCTTACTGAGGGTGGTCCCTCCTCGATTACCCTTCTTGCACCAGTGATAGAGCCTGACTCAAATATTCCCTAACTCTATTAACTTTGTTCATCGACATCTGACATAAAAAATTTAAAAGCAAACAAAGAACTTCAATTTCACAGTAAAAGCCACATCAAAGATGTCATCTCAACCAAATGTGTTTGAACACAAATGATCTCACACAAGAACAAGAGGTGGTTATTTAAAATAAATCCTATATTGGGAAGATATCAGCAAAGGCAGTAAGAATACTGCCTGTAACTAGACTTTGGTTTGTCACTGAGCTCATGGCTCTCAGTGCAGTTGTGTGGTCATTGCTGATGTTAGACTAGATACAAAGAGGAATTTATTCACGCTGAGGGTGGGGAGGCCCTGGCCCAGGTTGCCCAGGGAAGCTGTGGCTGCCCCATCCCTGGAGGTGTTCAAGGCCAGGCTGGATGGGGCTGGGAGCCCCTGGTCCAGTGGGAAGTGTCCCTGCCCATGGCAGGGGTGGGACTGAATGGGGGTTAAGGTCCCTTCCAACTCCAACCATTCTATGACTCTATATCAATTCCTCCAATGTCATTGGTTTCCCCACCACCATTTGTTTAAAGCTTTCCTGCAAAAAATGAAGATGTCTCTCCTTTTTCCTATCTCTTGCAGATGCTAGAAATGAAATTGAGCTGTTCCTCATACTATTACTGGTTTCTCCTTTGCTAGGGATTGTATTTTTGCTTTTGCTGAATGCTGATACTGCACAGCATTGGCTCCAAAGGCATTAATTGTATTCTATTAAAAATAGACACTTCCACCCACAACAGTTATCCCAAGATTCCTTCATAGTCAGCTGAGAAAAATAAGCATATTTAGGAGAGAATTTATCTCATCAGCTTTGGCCGATGTCTAAAATAGCTCAAATGAAATTCAGACTAAAGGAACCTATCTTTCTCCATTGATTAGAGAGGAAGCCTGAGGGGTTAGCTCAGATATAAATGTCAACATTATAGGCAGCAAGATAGGTGAGATGAATCCCAAATTAACTCACCAGCTAGATATGATGTGCAAAGATAAAAATTATAAAACAAAAAAGACAAAACAGGAAATGAAGACATTCATGAAAAGACATACAGATAAACAGTAGACATTGAACCTGTCCTGTTTTAGTCCAGTTCCTTTAATTCTTTCTTTACAACTTCTAATTAATTCTTATACAGATCAAAAATACACTTACAAAATTCAGCATATCATTTCATACACACAGAGATAGAATTAATATATATTCAATTTATATTTATATTCATATTCTTGAAGACCAGTAAAACTGGTATTTTGAGACCAGGGAAGCACATAGGCAAATAAGCATGTCCTGACTTTAGTTCAGTGAATAAGAGTTTTGATTTCTTCTCTCAATTTTTACATTCTTACTACACCTGAGGCTACTGATGTAATTGTCCTTTCAAGTATTAATTCAAATATGAAAATTTTACTATTAACTTGTGTCATTGGTTGGGATTAGCTGAGTAACTGTAGCAGCAAAATTCTGAGATGAGATAGGATACATTGAGTCACTCTCATCCGAGAATATGATGACCGATTGCCCCACTAAATAAATAATGACCTTTATAAATAAATAAATAAATTGCTTTTCCTCAGGTGGTACTTAACATTGAGGTCAATGAACATGGATAGTCATTAAGATGAATGTGTTCATATATTAATCCAATCTCTTGGCATTTTTATGCAAATACTCCATACAAATCTTGATTGAGACTTTGCAGAGGAGAGCAGTGAAATTTGGCCCAAAATGCTGCCTTATGCAAGTGAGGCTGGCAGAACAGAACTAGAAAATCATTGTTTCCCAAGTCACTTAATGTGTTTAAGTTCCCAGAATGAGTAAGAACTAATCTTGTGCCCATCATCAGTAGCAAATAATCCCTGTGACAACTTTCCACCACTAAAAAGTAAACATCAACTTTTCTTAGCTGCACGTCCTGGTCCAATCTCATTCTAAAGTGAGCGTCAGACACTAGTAGCAAATCGCATCCTAGAAGTGATTTTGATAGACCTATGAAGAATTTTGAATCTCCCAAGGTGCAGTGCAATTATCTGTCCCAGTGTCAGCGTATTTTCAGCCACAGAGGGTGGGATCCATCTTAAGATGAAGACACATAATCCTGTGTGTCTACACAGAGAAGTCTGTATGGGAACTGTGCCACTCAGCTCTTTGTCAATGGCAATCTGGTCAGTGTGAACTGATATAAATCAGTCAGTGCTGCTTAGAGGGTGATCCAGTTAATCCAAAAGTTGTAAACTGGGCTGTCTGCTAAAGCAGGACATGGTGGCCTAAGCAGAGATGTCTAGAGTGACTTTATGGTGGCTCCAGTTGTCACTCCATGTTATCTTGTGGTGACCTACCATGTGGATCCAGAGTGGAAACACAGACTATGTGACTGATGAGGAATTATGACCTTTTTACCCACCTCCCCCTCCAAAAAAAACCCCAAAGGATCAAACTGGTGGTTTCCTGATTTATTTTTAATATCTTATCTTTCAAGAAGGTTTTTTCTTAGCATATGAAGAGAGCTATTATTTCAGCTCAGACTCAAGCCTCAAATAAGTTCACTGTTATTTGCATTTAAATTCAGTTATTTATCCCTCATTTGTACTCAACCATTTGATTTTAGCTACTGCAGAAATTTTCCATTTGTGCTTTCTTTTCTTCTGCCCCTCCCATTCCCCCTTCCCCAAGGGAATACTAGCATTACCTCTTGTGATAACTGCTCTTTCAGCTACCTTGTCACAGCTGACCAGGCGAGCGTCAAACCAGTCACAAACCCACAACATATTCTCTCCCTCCAACTCCATTCACATACATGTCTGTGAAGTGAGACTGTTGGCTCATATTGCAGAATGAGTGGTGAGACTTCTAAGATGCTACAGTCCCACAGGTTGTTTAATCACAGCTTCGCTCTGTACCATGAAATGCAATTATTTTATGGCTCACCTTTTTCAGAAATGCTTAAGTAATAGGTTTTTTTGATAGGAATTTTTGATAGGAATGGTTGGACTCGATGATCCGGTGGGTCTCTTCCAACCTGGTGATTCTATGATTCTATGATTCTATGAAGCCTGTGCTGGGCTACCATCTGACATGGGAGGATTTCAACTGAATACACCTATAGGCAGTACTACAAGTAGATTAATTGAATGGAATGATTTCTGCATTCCTCCTTTGGTAGATGCTGCACTCTGTGATTAGTTTTCAGCTGTTACCAAACAGAGCAAATCCATTCTCTGTTGTCATCTCCATCAATCTCAGCAACAAGGCTAGCAGGACAGAAAGACCCCACCAGGGGTCAGCCTGTCTTATGGTGTCCCCTAAGATTTCTCTGGAGATCTCCCCATGACCACTAGCTCTGCTTTTGTAGCCCTGAGCTCCAAACCATCAGAGAAGAGGAAATGCACTCAAAGATCTCATATCAGAAAAGTGCCTGCGGCTGATGAAATAAGAAAGGAATGCAATAGGCATAGGATTTGAATTGGAGAAAGAGATGGAGAAACCACCATTAATACTTCCTCTGGTGACCTCTTGACTTCATTATTCATTATATACCTCATGTTCGAGGATTCCACCTCTTTGCAGGAGACCAGGACTGCATATTTATTGAGTGAAAAGCCTATGAAAGGACAAGGGGTGAGCAAGTCATTACCAGTAAAGCACTTAATGAACCAGGTCTTTTTCTTCGCCATAAGTGATGCAGACTTATTTTCACATTTTATTTGTTACTCGGTGAGTGACTTGCGACAATATTTTCACCCTAAGGGACTACTTGAAAATTATTTTACATAACTACTTTTTCAAGCATTCAGTCTAAATAATATGCTGTTGTTTGCATATTATGCATAGTTTTGTTGCTTGGTGGAAGCATTCACAGCCCTCACGTGAATTTTCTAGGTGACTGCACAAATATTTCTGATAGTGATATGCATGCAAGTACATGTCTTTGAAGAATCCACTGCTTTTCCTTTTCACAAAAGTGTCAGAGGGGAAACAATTGCATTAAAAAGATCTTCATCTAGTTCTAATGAAGTTTAAAGTATGTGGGTTTCCTGCAATAAAGTTTCCTTTCTATAACGCTTGTTATACTATGGGATCAGGGAGCTGCCTGGGCCGTGCGGGGAAAACCTTCAAAATGCTTTACAAGTCCCTGGTTTACCCATTTTTTCTGGAAAACTTAAGCAACCTGCAAACTTCTTAACAGAAGCGACATCATTCTTTCAAATGTGAATTGTTTCTCTAAGTTAAGAATGTCAATACCTGAGCAATTTGAGAATAGAAGATTAGGGATATATTTTATAGATGTTCTCCTCCTGGCTGGAGCATGAGTATCCAAGCACGGCACATCAGGGCAATACAGGGACTCACTGCAGTCCATTGGTGTTGTATGTGCAGCCAAAGACAAGAGCTCTTTGCTGTAGAGATAATAAAATAGGGTAATTTGATGCAAAAGCGAGATTATGAATAATTACTACATTTTCCTTCATTCTACATATCATTGCCACTTTTTGATAAAACCTAAACTTCACCAGCCTCTGTAGTCTTAGTGGTACACTGAAACATTTAATACATATAGAAATTGTTGATAATAGTTCAAAAATATCAAGCAGCTTGCAAAGTGCTAAGAATTTGAACACTATAAGGCAATGAATTTCTGATTCTCTTTCTATATCTGTTTGTGTTCTTTTGCTCTTAGTGCTTGTTCTTTTGTAAGATTTTAAAATCCTGTTGCCATTTCTGTATTTTTGTATCCACATATAAAAATAAATCTGAATATCCGTCACTTAGACTCCCTGGAGCTCGTAATGATATTCTTTTCAAATATGAACAAAGAGCCAAATATTTCCATAACAAACACTTTCCACCTGACTGTTCTCTGATGGGCAGTGAAAAAACTATGTCATATATTTAAAAACAAAACACCTTTGGGATTTCTCACATCCTAGGTCGTGACTGTCCCTCTCTGGAGGAATTGTCTGTAAATATTCACATAGCTGCATTAATCTACTTACTTTCTTCATCATAAGACGCGTAAAACTTCACACATCTGGCCACCCCCATCTTCTGTTTATTTTGTTTCTATCTGCAGACAAGTGCTGGCTTATTTCTTCCTTCTCCAATTATCTGTGCTCTAAGCATTTGCCACCTTCTGCTTCACCTGCAACCTCTCTACATAAGAAAAGGAAGGGAGAGGTGGGGTGGGGTGTGTTTGCTCTCCACATGTATAACACAGCACAGTGAAAGCCCCCAGATGGGATGTCTCCATGATACAGCAATGTAAAAAACAGCTAGTATTTGTTGCACCCCATTTTTTACATCTGCAAAAGTGGATGGATTCCAAAACCTAGGCTCTCAATATAGTTTTCCTGTTGTGATGCTTAGTCCTAACTCACGATACCTCCTTGAGCTATTATCTCAAGACTCTCAAGTTGCTCAGCTCTTTTCAAGAAGTTTGTAACAGTCATTTCTCTTTGTATCTTCATCTCAAGACCAGTGCCTTACAGCTGGGAGCACTGATGAGTCCCTAACTTCCCATTACACAGGCTCTTGAATTGCAGAGAGTTCGGTTTCTTTTATCATTTCTAGGACCCAGCCTTTCTGTAGCTGTTCAGTCATCCAGCTCCCATACAAACTTGGAGGGCATCATGGGTTTGGCTTAACCATTTCTACACCTCTGCTCAAGCGACACTGAATTAGGATCAAAGTTCTGTCACACACAGAAAGGTCTAAAGAAAAACCATACAAGCATTTCCAGTTGTTGACATTAATGTTTGACAATCTCTGTTTCAGTGGGAAGTCAATCAAGTCTTCCTTTAGTTGCCAGCAGTGGTAACTGATGTCATGCTCTTCTCTGCAGCTGGAGGCATTTTTTTCTGCAGTTGAGATGAAAGTTTGTGGTTTGATCCAGTGTGTCTCTTCCAACCAGGTTATTCTATGATTCTATGATTCTATGATTGTTAGATTGCTTGCAAACAATCAGGAGGTTAATTCAGTCGTGCTGTCGGTATATATGTGTCTGCTTGTCCCATTTTTTTAAAACTTAATTGATCTTCAGGACTAGTTTCACATAAATTTGAGAGGACTAGAAGTCTCAGGTACATCAGTCTTCTGGGATTCTCATGAATGCAAACCGCATTTAGCTTTAAACACGCAAATAGCGAGACTCAGTGATACTTCGTAGGGAATATTACAGTACAAGCTTATATTTTTATACAGTTTAGATGCAAAAACCTTGGACAGTAGAAAAGCACATACCTGTATCTTATTAAACAGCAGAAATTCTAACCACAGTGTGCAAGACCTTAGGAAATCAGGCTTCGTTATTTTCGCTAGTCGTAGGAAAATAGGTCTAATGAAGATTCTGTCTGTATTTCTGATTATGTGCTATCCACATGAAACTACCAGAACTCACTAAAATAACATGAAAGATTTATTTTAAAGCAGTTACAATCTGAACTCGCAGCTGGACAGTCTGCTTATTTATCTATCAAAGGTTCTTTGATGTTACTTGAAATGCTTGTGGACATGTTTCCTTACAGAACTGGTTTGTAAAAAATCAAGTGATCCAAGCTGCTAATGATGCAATAAGGTCTTGAATAGCTTAGATGAACAAGCAATGAATCCCAAAATAAGAAATAGTTCATCTATTGCATCGCTGACGTTCATAAAATCTGTATGGGTGAATCCAAGCCACTATTGTGCACCATAATAGAACTAAGAATTACAGCTGATATAGTGAAGAAATACCATATTACCTACTGATCTTTTCTCAGAAAACAATATCTCTGTATATAATTTCTCTGTCCTGTTTATGGAAGACTTACAAATTATACCCCTAGAAACACAATCGTAACAGTATTGGATGTCTAAAGTAATTTTATCAATAGAGACACAGTGATTTTACACACAGTAATTTTCCTCCACTCTTATTCCAGTTAGTCACTGTCTTTTGTGCTATAATTACCTGTCTTTTTATCTCTACAAACCATGGGGACTACAGAGGTTATTATTTCTTTTCTGATTAAGTATCTTTCTCTGCTCAGATAGCAACTGCCTTTTTCTTCAAAATTGTCTGATTAGCTAAGATAATTAAGTTAAATTCAGAGCAATTTCCAAACTCTGTTTAGCTTGAAGCTTTCAGGTTCTACCTTACAGTCAAAGACCCTATGAATCCAAAAGCTTGTGTACTTTCCCAGATGTCAGTAAGAATGGCATTTCCTCTCTTTGTAAATTTTATCTTGTTTTTATCCTCACACGATAACTGTATAGCAATCCTTCCTTCATTTCAGCTAGACAGTGGCTGTTTCTTATCTCTATGCTCCTTATAGGAACTAAAAAATGTATTAAATTTCTTCTTCAAAACCATATCGTTACAAAAATAAAGAAGCCGTACAGTGTATTTACAAAGGAACAGAAATATGCGTGTGAATAAGGATATGCAACTTATTTGGAATCTTCTGTCTTTTTGTACTCATACATAGTAAGCAACTCATCAAGAAGAACAGGAAAAGCAGGGTGACAGCAGATTTTTTCAGTACATCCTTTACATTCTTCTCAATAGTGTGAAACAGTGTCATACAGGATTCCATGTGACAATGCCCTGATGTGTGGGAAGCAAAAGTCGTGGGACAATTATAAAAATAATGACTGAGGATCCCAGTTTTTAGAGGCACAATTCATTATCACTTTCAATGGCTTCTTTTCTGGATCATTTATGACAAGCCTTGAAAATCAGGGATCTGCAAACTGGAGACATGGAGATGTCTAAAGGGATAGAAGAGTTCTGAGATGTCTGCAGCGATGGGTCCAAGGAGCAAGAATGACTGAGTATCACAGTAAGGATTGCATGAACTGCTACCAGCTCCCAGTAAAAATAAAATGAAGCACTGATTTTTCTCTTGCATTAATTTGAAAGGCAGTCTTACAGGAGAGCTTCCTCCATTTGATCTGCTGCTAGATCGCTGTGGGGGAAAATAAAGATATTGTTGATGTCAAATGCTCTGAGATTCTGCACAAAAAGGAAAGTGTCTCTACCAACTCAATCTCATTCCTCAGCTCTATTTTTCTTTAAGAGTGATTTTTTAGTATCTAAATTCATGCTGGACCCGCAGTTTGAATCCATGTATCTCACAATGGTTGTCAAAGACTGCCATGGGAAGATTTGTATGTGGTAAGGAAAACCTGCTAAAGAAAACTTATAAATGATGTTTATTTCCTTTTCTGAATCCAAATCATTAAATAATCTTATTTTTGTTTAGTTTAGCAAATTTTATCCATATGTTTGAACTTAAGGTTAATCACTGCATCTGCTCAGAAAGATATGTTCAGGACAGTGATTAAAGGATGTATAGAATCAGCATTTGAGTTACTGAATAGTTTTCTTCTATACTGAAATAGTTTTCTTCTATACTGAAATAGTTTTCTTCTAGCATAATGGCTATTGCCCACAAAAAAAATAAATAAATAAAGCAATGACAGATTGTCTGTGGCATTAATTGATAAAAATGAAGAATCCTGGTGTAAAAAAAAAAAAACCAACACCCCAAAACATATTCAACAGAACATTTGCTTTAAATGATGGCAACTTGAAAGTGTTTCCATCTGGAACACGTAAATAGGAAGAACCCAAATCTGTCTCCTTCTTATCTCAAAAACTGTGAGCTGATCAAGGAAAATCCGTGGAAGTGAAATAAACCTTTCCCAGACTGTTCTAAGCCTATTTTCTCCATGTAATGCCTGTCTAGTTCTTAGTAAAGCTAAAGGGATTTATTTGCATTTGTGTCTGAGAAAGTGCTGAACAGCTCATTTCATCTTAATTGTACGGACTGAATTCTACAGCTATAATGGAATTTGCAGGTGCTAAGTAAACTGAAATGCACCGGTAATTGATTACAATGAACCTACATGTTACGTTAAAAATGCTAGTATATCTTGTCAGTTATAATGTTTTGGAAAAATCCAGATATAATTGATATAACCAAGCAAAAACAAACTGTCACTAAGACTAAATATGATGAATTTCCAAATGTTGTTCTAACAGCCATGGTCTGGAGCCACCCCAAGCACTCTTAATGTAAAGCAAATGACTGCACAGCTGTGTGCAATATTTATAGAAAAAGTGTATTATAAGGTTCATAATATGCAATGAACTTCCCCTTCTGAAGTTCAATCCAAAATGAGCAAGAGACTGGTAGGTTAGACCAGTCCTTGTGCACACTCCCAGGCCACCTCTCTTGTTGCTGTCGAAAATTCAGACTTGCAGCTCCCAGCAGCTTTCAGAGAAGTCCCACTGGGAGCATGCAAACCCCAAGCTGCAAGTCCCGTTCGATGTTTCAAATATAGTAACATATCACTGCGATCATCTGCATTTTATATTGGGAACACATTCACCAAGGACATGACCTGGTTTTTGTTAGGAGGGTAAGGGAACATCAAAATTTCTTCTGCTGCTGATACTCCTTCTGCTTCTGTAACTTCATCGCTAAGGTCACGAGAAGTTGGAAGGGATTGTAGATCTGAGCTACCTAAATGGCATGGTGCTAAAAATATATTTATTCAGAATGGCTAATTAAGGTGAATGACTACCAGTCCTCATTAGCACTGAAGTGGTGTTAATTTGATTAGACTTCTGGCCTAGATAGGCTTGCAAGGCATTACGTTCCTTATGCAATTTCTCTAACGAGAAAGCATTTCAGATGAGGTGTTACCTGTCAGTGTCTTTCTTTGTATAAGTATTAAGTAGACATTTGCCTTTTAATGTGTAATTTTTAGACAGTAGGGAAACTGTGAAGATGTGACATCTGTATTGCCTCAGGGTACGGGAAGAAAGTGAGAAAATAAAATAGTAATTCTTGCTCAAGACTTATTATTTAAATATTTTGCAATGCTTTCACAGTAGAATGTCATACGTGAAATGTATTCATTAAACCTGTCTTTCCTTTAATATGTCATTATATACTTCTTACTCTTTAACTCAAAACTCTCTTCAATCAAGATTTCAATGCTTAAATATAGTTAACATGGCAAAGAAAGTTTTAGACTAGGAAAAAAAATACCTTCTGTTGCATTCCTTTTAGCACAAGGCCTGGGAGGAATAGGAGGGATGTGCTGTTTACTTATTAATTAGAGCTCACACTGATCTGTACTGAAAGAATGCTCAAGGAAAAAATTACCCATTTAGTTGGACTGTGAATATTTTACCACGAGAAGTCTTGCTTAGTGATTCCTGAGCTATGAGGTTTAGCCATCATCAGAAATCAAAAAGCCTTCCCTTTTCTTGAGCAATACTTTGAGAGGCAGAAACAAACAATTTTGTGGAAAATGCAAATAGATGGTGCAATTACTAAAAATATTGCCAAGAAGTGAGTTAGTCCCATGAACTTCACAGGTGGTCCCATGGGCTGTTTGTGAAGAAAACATGCTGTATTTTCTAGACTTCTGAGGGCAGAGTCACAGAGGCATAGATGTCAGACAATGTCATGCTGCCCTTGGTCTCTCTTCTAAAGTCAGGAAGAAATATTTCTGATGTCCTCCTCTAGTCACAGTCACTCTTACGACCCATCTACTCCAACCATGGTAGCAAAGGGATCAAACCCTTCTCCCTTCCCCACATTCTGGAGAAATCTCAGCCCTCTAGCTTAGCTTGACACTTTCTTTCCCCTTCCCCATTTCTACTTTTGTACTCACATCAGGAGCTAAAGAAAGCTGAAGTCTGCCTCCTGGGGGCTGCTGAGAGGTAGAGGGAAATAGAGAAAATATCCATTACATTATGTGCTGAAAGAGATTTACTCACAATAGAGCGAGAACAGTTTGTTACACAGAAAGATACTGTACTAAAGAAGAGGAAGATGGCATAGGAAACATGGAGAAAAAGCCAGAAAAAATACCTTTTCCATAACCCCTTCAATGACCTCTCTCTTTTTCCAGCACATCTCTGTACAAGAAAAAGCTCACTCATCCTCCTACCTCACTGCTCCAAAATGCACTCTGACACAGGCTTCCTCCACTGCCTTCCCTTGTATCCACCATTTAATTCCATGCAGCTTCATCTGGAGAAGAAAGAAAAACCCAACATTATTTTGACATCTCTGATGTGACAAGATTTTTTTTTTCCTGCCATAATAAGATGCTTTATATTGGATCTGCTAATTCCTAAAGTATACTTAGACTTCTGAAAATCTGCTGTAGCGATTTGCAGGGGGGAACAAGCCTCTATGGACTGAAAAGAACAAGTTCCATTAAGGGCCAGTAGGACTTGTGGTTCCAGATCGCTTAGGTGCAATTTGGAAAAGTCTTTGGGTGAAAAATTCTAACTTTTTTTTTTAACATCTTCTATGCATGCTTACAAATTAGCTCTGCAGGACCACACACTTGTGATAAACAGACCTGTGCAGCAATGAGAAGTCAGTGATTTTGGATAGAAGATGATGTAGTGCTCTGCAGAAGTAAAGGACCAGGATCTGGTTCATGAGCAATAAACTTATTTTATGGATCATTCAGATTTATTTTCTGGTCTTCAGCATGGAGGGAAGATTGTGCAGGTGAAGAGTGTACATTTGGCTCTTGGAATGACAAAAGCAGTGATCAAGGGAGTCATTGGTCACCCTAGTGTTTTATTTTTTAAAAAAATCCCAACCTCCTCTTCTTAAAATGTTATTTTTTATTTTTCATCACATTCAAAAATTTACACTTTCTAACCAACTAAGCACTTTGGAACACTTTTTACAGCTTTCAGTCAGTTTCTGAAGTTAATTTGCTTCCATATTAGTAAAAATAGTTGACAAGTAAATGGGAACCTTAACAAGATTTTAAGTCAGAAAAATTAGTGTATTTAATACACTCTTAGGTCAACATTTCTGTCAAGTCAGTACAGACATCTCTGGGAAAGAATGGATAGATAAACTTTTGTAATTTTAGTATTGTTACTTTCATAATGCATGTTGGGAATGTCTTTATATTGGTATAAGAAATTGAAGCCTGAAATGCAGATGACTCCACAGTGAACAGCCTTTGAATCAAGGTGAATTGAAAGATAACAACAGTGGGAGGAAGAGGGGGGTTGCTGAGGTTATCATACATGACTATAACTGTGATTCATTCTGGCTGTCGATATTATCTTGTCAAAGAAATAACTTTATTCCCCCTCTATGAAAAAAGTGCTACAGAAAAGAGGTCAAGAGAATGGATTAATGGTTACATCCTTGTGTTCAGTAATATTAAATGCACTGAATATTTCTCTCACCACTGAAGCCTTATATGTCATTAAAATTTCTAAATAGATTTATATAAAAACTTCACCAGGATTTATAATGCCAAGTTTTAAAAAATGATGGTCCATAGTATCATAAAAGATGATAGTTTTTCCAAAATTAAAACGTTGGCATCACAATAAATAAGGAACTGCATTATAAACTGGTAAAACCTTCACTTGCAAGAATGCCCCCAACCACTTTACTACACTCTTTACTACACAGAAGAGCAAGGGCTTCCATCTCATTAGGTACAAGCAACTTGACTGTTTAACTCCAGCCACCAAGCTTCTGAAGATTCATATCCTTTTTAAAACATGACATTTATATATATAATAGATATGATAATATATATTCATATAATAGGACTGATCTAATACAGGCATCTAATGTGGTAACAGAAAAAAGAAAGGGTCTGGTTTAAATAGGCAGGCATTGTCAAGTTGTTAGTGAAATACTGTATTCTAAAACATGTTTTCAAGTGTTTTCTCACTTCTGTCATAAGTATTTCCAAAAGATGGACCTTTTCTCCTTGCTTTTGGACAAAATAAATTATCATCTTCCATACAAGCTGATAATTATCAAATCTGTTGAAACAAATTCATCTAAATTAAAATCTTAGCAAATGTTTTAGGGGACATAAATAGACATAAATTAGATACATATCAAATGAAACTGGATGTTATCTAGGGAAAAGTGAACAACAAATTTTTGACGAGTTCATGCAAGTGAAACCAGGTCTAGTGGCTTTGGTTTTTAGTATGGTGACACCACGAATGATTCTTGTAAAGAATAAGATTGGTCCAAACTTTACTCTAAAACAGAATTCAGAATAGGCACTAATTAGTCAGTACATGTACCATTTCTAGGTATGTACTTGCCCATCTAAGTACCTCAGGATGCAGGTAGCTTTTCAGGTAATGATACTTTTAATCTATTTCCATCATCCATCTTTTTCATCTGAATTTCTTTGTTACCTGCTATAGCACAATACAAACTGGAATTGAAAAGAAGATTTAAAAAATTATGCTAATTTGAAAATTTAATTGTTACACTGTTTTGAAATTCATGAGGGAAGCCAGGAGTGAATCTACCCAGGAGAATATAAGAAATGTAAGAAGGAGCACTAAAACCCCTCTATTGTTCCGTGCAGGGATTTTTGGTCCCTTTATTTTCATAAAGCCTGAAAAAGACACATTTATTAGCACCTTATATTTTAATATGATACGCAAATACGACAGAACAACTGTGTGTAGATCAACTGGACCCACTGCAAGGGGGTCATGGACAAGGACATCATTTATTCTTTGATCTGTTTTTCTAGCAGATAATTTTCTGATGCACATCAGAGAGGGAAAGGTAAGCTTTGGGAATAAAGGAGTGCATTAGAAGATTTTACTTCTTTACCAAAGCTCAAACTTCACCTTGATCTCCTCTTCCAGTCTTTCCATGTTGCCTTCCTGTGCGATGTCTTCTTCAAGCCCATTCCTGGTTTTCCACTTAGAGATTTCCATCTTCCTGTGGGAAGGTGGGAGGAGATGCAAGCCTGTGTTGTAGTTGTTATAGAACAGTTACATTTTACTTTTGTGAATGCCATGTCAAGAAAAACCCTGCTGCATCTCTCCCTGAAACCAGTCAGAGCTAAGCAGTACTTTTGGTCTTTATTATGTCCAGAGCATTATACCAATCCTCGAGAGCTTCCAGAGGTGCTGAAGCCCCTGTGTCAGAGAAACTGGGTTGAAAAACTCTGTTAAGATTCATTTGCAGTCCTTTAAATATCTTTCCTTCCCTATCATTAAGGGCTGATTTACACCATGGTTTGGAACAAGGTGCAGAGGTGAAAAAGCTGTTGTAGATCTAAGCATTCACTCAACTCACAGCATTTCTATCATATCTACAGAGTTAGCTGCAGAGCTGGTTTGAGTTTCGTTACATCCACGGGGCAGGCATACCCTAATTATCTCAGTGACAGAGAGCAAAATGTTCAAATCTTATAGACTAGTCCCTGCGGGACACAGTGGCTAGTTGAAAGCACTGTTAAACTGAGGTTATGCTCACTGCTGCTTCATGATCCTGATCAAGAAAGGGTTTCTTAGGGGCTACAGGGGTTTGGGCACAGGCTGTTGTTCTTGTCTAGCAAAGATACAACACAGGTGCTGTTAAAAAGTACTCTGATATTCACAGTGAGGAAGAGAGAGAAAAGGACAAAGTAATGACTTGATTTCAGTTCCTCAGCTTAGAACCCTCAAGAAAAAGATTTCCCTGACTGGGAGAAGAACTTACCGTGACACTGACAAAGATAAAGCCACCCTTACACGAGAAATAGGCTGTGGTGCACAACCTGCCACAGTAACTATGCAAGGACTGTATTAAGCATCCTGAAGTATTTGTGTTCATATCACACTGTGCCACTGGGTTTGGCTGCCACAGAGCTCATCATTCCTCCACCTTCCTCCACAGCGACCCAGTCTGTACTTGGGGCACAACAACCCTGTGCAGTGCTACAGACTAGGAGAAGTCTGTCTAGAAAGCTGCCTGGAGGAGAGGGACCTGGGGGTGTTGGTTGACAGCGACTGAACATGAGCCAGCAGTGGCCCAGGTGGCCAAGAAGGCCAATGGCATCTTGGCTTGGATCAGAAACGGCGTGACCAGCAGGTCCAGGGAGGTTCTTCTCCCTCTGGACTCGGCACTGGTGAGACCGCTCCTCGAATCCTGTGTTCAGTTCTGGGCCCCTCACCACAAGAAGGATGTTGAGGCTCTGGAACGAGTCCAGAGAAGAGCAACGAAGCTGGTGAGGGGGCTGGAGAACAGGCCTTGTGAGGAGCGGCTGAGAGAGCTGGGGGTGTTTAGCCTGGAGAAGAGGAGGCGGAGGGGAGACCTCATTGCTCTCTACAACTACCTGAAAGGAGGTTGTGGAGAGGAGGGAGCTGGGCTCTTCTCCCAAGTGACAGGGGACAGGACGAGAGGGAATGGCCTCAAGCTCCGCCAGGGGAGGTTTAGGCTGAACATTAGGAAAAAATTTTTCAGGGAAAAGGTGATTGGTCCCTGGCAGATGCTGCCCAGGGAGGGGGTTGAGTCCCCTTCCCTGGAGGGGTTTAAGGGACGGGTGGACGAGGTGCTAAGGGACATGGGTTAGTGATTGATAGGAATGGTTGGACTCAATGATCCGGTGGGTCTTTTCCAACCTGGTTCTTCTATGATTCTATGAAAGCTCAGAGTTGGACGAGAGCAGTTTTGCAGAAGGGTTAGGAAACAACACAGATGTTCCTAGGCCTCCTTTCCATAGCTAACATTTCTGTAAATGAAGTAGGCTTCCAGATGAAAAAGTTTTAAGTGAAGTATCCCCTATGAAAGCATAAAAAGAAGAGTCCAGTAACAACTAACTCAGCTTGTCATTTCCTTTATTACAGCTTGGAAGCCAGTCAGTCCCCTTGTGGGACTGAGGCTAGTGCACTCACAAAAAAAACCCACTGTTTTCCTGCCAAATGGACACATTTGAAAAAGCTACTATTCCATCACGATGAGACATTTAATTTGCCATGCCATCTAATAGATAAAATGAAAAAACAGAGACTCTAAAGTACACCACTGACTTTCCAAGCTTCCAGGCTCCTCTCCCTCAAATAACACATTTCCTTCATTAACGAGATGAAGTAACTCATGTGTGGTGCAATAAAGACAAAATCAAGTGCTTTTTCACCATGTTCTTTTGAATCCTTCAGGAGAATCTGCGTCTGCAGCTTTTATGCCCTGATTCAGTATTGCTTTGGAGGAAGATATAAAAAATTAGAATTCAGTATGAGCAGACTCATCTGGAGGCTGAGGAAGTTTCTGAGCATTATATTACTACCAGGACATAATTAAGCAGGGGCTAAAATAATTAAGTAGAGGGTGAAAGTACTAGGGGCTTACTATAAAGTCTCTAAGTTTGGTTTGGTTTGGTTTTTTTACTGAGCTCACTGGAATACAGATTTGAGTTTAACTGCATGTGTTAAATTTGTCCACAGTTTTACTGATGAGATTGTTTATCCTATATTTCACACCAGCATGAGGTTTTTGTTGCTAGTTAGATGAAAACATGTAATTAATCAGGAGTTCTACAATAGAATGCACGCCGTGTATTAAAAACATGAATCAGGCCACATGGGCTTCTAGCCTCTTTTTATGAAATCTCATTGCATCTTCTCTTCCTCATTACCTCTCAGAAATGAAAGCCAGGAGCCAAAATTCGCAGTCCATAATGCATCCCATGTGGGTCTCAGGCAGATACTATGCTTCCTATGCTACGAGAATAAAGCTTTCACAGTGAGGATGTCACTGCCCTTATACTTAGTTCAGTATGTCCGATCTGAGGTTCCTAGGCACTTCTCAGTTTCATTTTAATAGCTCCTTAAAACAGATGTTTCTTTCTCCTCTTGTATTTCTTTCTATTCCCTGTAATGACGTTTGCTCTAAAAAGTAAGATTATGCAGGAGAGTAGGCTGTACACTTGTTTCATATGTGGTTAATATTAGAAGTCTGCAGGATGAGTGCTGTGTAGACTGGACTAAGTCAACATGGTCTTTTCTCATAGTCAAGTTGAAGAAATAGAAAAAAACACATTTAGGAAACGACAGCTCTGCCTTGTTTTATACTGTAGAATGGCATGAATATCACTCTAAAAATGTCTCAATAAAGAGGGAGATGGGGGTGACTGCCTCTGTCGTTAATTTTGGTGTCTACATCTCATGAGATAAAAGCTGTACAGTGCCCAGAAAACATTTCCATTTTATGTTCTCTTCTTCAGCAGTTTCTACAGGGTAGAACACTGTGCATTTGCTCCACAGAAATGCTGCTGGAATTCCACAGAAACATCAGTTAAAGCTTTTTACCACTCATCTGCTTATTTCTGTCTGTAAGACTACTACAAAGCTTCATGTTACAGGGCATCCTAGCGATGAAATATTTCCAAGTTGCAATTTGGGAAGCAAACAGCCAGCTCATTGTTTCTCACTCCTGCCCTGCTTGAAGTCACCAACTCCAGCCCATCCTCAGATGTTCATCCTTTACCTTTTCCTGATGATTAGCATTTATCTGTCCAGTTCCTGCTCAGCAGCAAGCAAGAGTGCTATCTCTATCAACAGGACTGCAAATCTGGTTTGTTTTGTCTGTCCTCAGGCTGCTGAGTATGGTCACAAGCAGCTGAGCTATTTTTTAGGAAGGTGTGAAGTAACTTTGCTGGTCAAAATCACCCAGGAGTGGTCTGAGGCTAATCTGAGACAGGCTGGAAAGAAGGATTATGCCTACAGAGACTGGAAAGATAGGTGAAAAAATGGAGTACCTACTTGAGAAAAATGGAATTATTTGTTGGGGCACAGTTATTGCTTTAAAAAGCTACAGCTTTTTCATCTTTGCAGTTATTTTTTCCTCCACTTAGTACATAACAGTCTCAACCTGTTCCTCTTTTCCATTAACATTCTACCAGTTAAGGTTTTGTGATGTGGAATGCACTAATGCACTTATCAATTATTCATATTACAGCAGCACCACTATTTCTTTTAAGAATGAGATTAAACTGTTTATTGAAGCTGCTGACCTAGGTTAGTCGCTAATGGGACATTTGGTTCATTAACCTGTATTTTCTCTCTGCTAAACTATAGCTTCAACGAGAACACTACAAGCTCCTTATAGGATGCCATGTAACAGGTGAGACAACATTAAAATGTATGAAGGAAAGTTTAAAGTTTCCAAAGATGGAAAGTTAGAAAATTATTAAAGAACAGGCCTGTTTTCCCCATTTCATTGGTGCAAATCATGAGGTTTGCAAATATATTTTTTTCAATAGAGACTCGTTTACTGGAGAATGTGTGCAACTGAGAAGGAAATTGGCCTTGATGAATCCAGTTATGACTTAGAAACAAAGTATTTGTACCACAAGAAATTAATTCTGCTGAGAGTTATTTTATTTGCAAATGCAGGAAGGAGATAATTTCAGTTCTGCCCTGTTCATCAGAAACTCCACCCTATCCCACATCTATCAGCATCAGATCCAGTCACAAAATATGCAGAACAGTGTCATCAGAGCAAACTTTAATTAGGGGATGATACCCAAAGGGCATGGCACTGTTTCTAATTGAGACATTTTTGTCCCTTTCAAATTAAAATTTCAGAAAGCATCACATGGAGTGAAGCCTGGTCCTTTCAATCAGTTTTATAGTTCTTTTAATTTTGGACATGAGAGAAGGAATAGACATGATAACTGTCTGAAATTATGAACTGTCAGGTCACTTGTTTAAAGCAGGTAGATTTCTGCTTTATGAGATGTATTAAATTCAGCAACACACATCACAGATTTGTCTATGTCAAAGAAAACAAGGAAGGAAGGGAGGAAGCAAGCAGAAGCGTAAGGTCATTAAAGTCAAAACTAAGGAAGCTTAGTTCTTCTGCCAATGGATGCTCCCTTTGTTCACACTACAATGACAGAGGTCTGACATTCCCAGGATAGGTAGGATGAGTCTCAGATGCTGCCAGAAAAAACATTGTCAGGCACTATTTCCTTGCTTAAAAGCATTCTGACAATGCAAATTTAGTTAGCTACAATTAACAATTGAATGGAGATTGAATAGACCAGCTGCTGAGTGATCTCCTTTATTTCCCTTGATGGAAAGAGTTAAATGAATCAGTGGTACTAGCTGAATAAAGATTCATGAAAGATATTAGGAGTTGCAGGAAGTAATTACCATATGTTCTGGTAGCTGATCACATATTTAGTACCTGACACTGGCAAAAGTAACATCCCCTGCCTATCCCAGCTCCCACACTTTCCTTTTGAGATTAGCTAGGAGGGACAGATGTTTACCATTGCTTACATGGCCAGAGCTTCAGAAAGCAGATGATCTTTTTGTTTCCATCTTGCTCCTGCACACTGCAGGGCCCCAAATCTCTTGCAGCTGCCAGAAACATCTCCTGGGACCATCAGAGCACATCGTGGCAGGGGGGCTAGATATAGAAAATCCCAGGAGAATAGTGGTGCAGGGAAGCACAGTCCAGCCAGGTCCATCTCTGGTTAAGCTGCATGCTCCTGGCTCTTTGGTATGAAAATCAAACAGAAGAATTGCTGGATTCCCTTGGAATTCCCTTGGAAGGAAAACCTACACCAGGATTTGTGGTCAGCAGCAGAAGGAAAAGTGTTTATTTTTCCTTTTTCCTGTAGCTGCGAAAGAAAAACAAGATCAAAAGTGCAACATATCACTAGTCAAAACCAAACCTGCTGAGAGAGAAACAGTATCATGACCTGGCTCCCACTAAACATAAGAATCGTTATTATTTGAAATAATATGGGGGGGCAAGGGGGTGTTTGCTGTGTGGTTTATTTGTTTGCTTTTTAGCTTGATGGCTGCTCTGTGGAACTGGCCTTTCAGATGTTTCCCCATGTCAGAAGACTGTAGGTTCTCTCAAAATGAAAGTTCAGTCAGTCATACAGCAGGACATTAAGGAATGGGACCTTCAGGAAAATAAAAGCAAAAGTGTAAATATCAGGAATTTTGTCATAAAATCACAGGTGATAGCACTGGCAAGCTAGGAGAACCCTTGCACACAGTGAGAGTGTTCTAAAATGCATGTATATGGGGCCAAAATAGATATTATTTAACCTGCAGCACAACAAAGAGGTGTTCAGACTGGTCTCCAAACCATTCACACGTGATGCAGACTGTGCAGACTGGTCAGAGCAGATCTGTGTAGGGGCTAGACTTCTGCTCTCTTTGCAGAATTAATCCCCTGACAGCATGACCTGTGAGCACTCGGTTGCCTACCCTTCTGGTCCTACATTGTGGAGAAATTTGCCTGGCTCAGTGTAGATTTCTATGTTTGGAGCCAAATTGCAGGCAGAGGAGATCTGGAAAATTCCCCTGGTGAGCTGGTTCCTCCTAAAACAGGTCAGATGAGTAGCATGCTAAAAGCACCCACTTCTTTGCATCTGTGAAGTATATAAAAGGAGATACAGGCTGAGATATAGGCAGTTATGCCGTAATTATGCGGCTTCAGATGAGAGAAATCCACCTTTTGGGGAAGAATGAATCCATGAGAAGCAGATGAGACTCTATGAAGATCTTAGGAACTGCGACAGCAACATCCTCTACCGAGGAAGACTTTGGGGCAAGCAGGGAAGTGGTTGAGTCACCTTCCCTGGAGGGGTTTAAAGCACAGGTGGACGAGGTGCTGAGGGACATGGTTTAGTGTTTGATAGGAATGGTTGGACTCGATGATCCGGTGGGTCTCTTCCAACCTGGTGATTCTGTGATTCTGTGATTCTACGATTCTATAATCTGCTCAAAGTCTGAAATACCCAGAAACTTATCTGAGAGCTGCATCAGCCTCTGTAAGCTTCAAGGTCATTTAGCATAGCATTTACTCAATTTGCATTAGACCTAGGAAAAGGAATAATTATTGTTTTCAGTAAAATTAATTTTCCCAGGAGCACCAAGCATTCAGGCACTAGCATTAATCTTTCTAACTATTATTCTTGCATTATTGTTTGCTTCTTTGTTTATTGGCTAGAGTTATTCCTGACCTTCTTGACTATAAAAAAAATGCAGGCAAATGTTTTATGTAGGCCACAAGGAGCTCAAATTAGAAAATACAGGAGAAGATAATTCATTTTCTTAGCTCACAGGAATTAGTGATCTGATCTACTTTGCTACTCATCAAGGTTCTTATGCATTAAAAATCTAATAAGAATGCGTTACAAATAACGAGAAGGCAACTCATGAAATTAGAATACTTTTTCAAGGCATGCTTGAACGTCCTCTGAAGCCAGTGAAGCAAAATGGGAGTGCAGGGGCTTGAGTTGTGTTTGGTACCAGGAGTTTAAGCAGTCAATGCAATGTCAGATCTTTGTTCATTGTAAAAGATGGGATGTGAATTTATTGTTCAGGCTAGAGTTTGTACAACTACAGGATGCTTACTACAGCAATAACCTTTCATGTAAACATGAAATGCTCTCAGCACTTTAGTTTTGCTACAGAAATGGAGCAAACATAGTGGATACGTAAAGGACTGGCAAAAATTGCATAAGGGCATCTATTATTGATCTCTATCAGAAAACCCTTCAGGCAAGAAAAGTAATCTTCACAAGTAAAGACTAGTTAAGATACTTGGAAATTTGATGGTAGTCAAATCCTCCCACCCACCTTTTGATATTATGATTCAGACACAATGCTGACATTTCTGTTGAATTAGAAGTTCTACAAAATATGAAACAGTGAATCACTTCATTTGGATCTGTTTGTTTGGTTTGGGTTTTTTTTCAAAACTTGTTGATTATCTGGAATTCAAATATTTCTCTTCAGTTTATCGAGCTAAGATCAAGCGCCTCTTTATTAGTCTAGTATTCCCTTCAACTATTACATGCTTTTTAGGAGCAGTAGGTGGGGTGCCATCAGCTTTCTCCTTTTTGTAGTGCTCCTTGCTTAGACTACGTCTCTCAAAAAGACAGTTACTATGTGATGACCAGCAAACAGACTTTTGGCTGAGGCTGTGAAATCTAGTTTTACTGTAGATTTGCAATCTAACAGAAAACTCAATATTTAAGAACAGAATAAGGGTATTAAGAACTCAAGTACAACTCCAGAAGAAATTGTGACACGTTATGTGGACACACATTAATTCTGAATAAGATAAGAGATAAAATGCATTAGGCTTTTGTTTCTTATTATTCCAAGCGTTATTTATTAGTGAGAATAAAAGAGGTGAGAAAGGTAGGGGGAGATTGTATTTTCTATTCAATTAACTGATGTAAAATGGAGGAACTTGCAGATGCTTAGACCTTTCTTCAGATCTGAAAAGAAACTGCCAAGCTGGCTTGAAAAAAAATCAAACCACACACAATCTAGATATTTATTTTGTGTACCCAGATCACTTTAGGCAAGAAGAAAAAATCTGGCTTAGCTTTAACAAATTATGCTCCATTTTAAATGTCCCAATCATCTCTGAGGTTGCTGCTTAAACAGGGAATCTGTTTTCTTCAGGAAAAAACAAGGTAAGGGTCAATCTGATGAGAGTCTATAAATTCTTTATCTGACCCAAACGGGTTCATTGCAGAAGGAAAGTGTCCAACCATTTTTTTGAGCTTACTGGCTCATCACATCCACATGTTATCTCCAGTCTTCATTAGACTAAGTCCTTTCCTCCAGGTGTACAGCAATCTTGTTCTGTGTTCCTGTCATATCTAGCCAATGCCATCCTTGTGTGCAATGGGTACCACTAACCATAAATGCAAGAGGAATAGCAAATTACTCTCCTGTAATAAATAATACGCTATTAAAATATTTGTGATACATTTATTTAATTGATGAGGTCTTGTACAAGTACCATCTTAGCTTATGGAATATTCTCTCATGTTCTTGTCTGGCTTCTAAGGATAATAAAGAGGACCAAGGATGCTGTTTCTTACCTAGAACCACACAGATGACTTCTGTATACTGACAATTCATATATTCTTGAATTTACTTAAAGGAATTGATATTTCATTATGGGTCTTCCTAGATAACCAAAGAATTCAAGTGACAACAGATTTCTGGATATATAAAAGCATCCAAAAAAAATCCAGAAAATTGTCAGAGGAAAGAAGAATTTGGGAAGCCAGGGAGAAGTGAATCAAAGTTGTTGGAAAGTAGTACTTTGCTCTTCCTGACCAGGAAATTGCAGGAGTGAAACCTGGGAAGGACATATGAGTGGTTTTACTAATGAGGAACAAAGCTGCTCAGAAATACTCTGAGTATTCTGACCTCATTTGTAATTTGATCACAATCAAACCGTTTGTAGGGACTGTTCAGTTCAGACAATGTTGCTCCAGAAACCTGGCACCGGTTTGATGAAAGCTGAGTTGGCTTCCTGCCAAGCCAGTTCTCCAGGACTGTCAGAGACCAAAGCCTCAGGGTAAATTTACTGATAGATTGATGCACTTGGGGCACAACAACCCTGTGCAGTGCTACAGACTAGGAGAAGTCTGGCTGGAAAGCTGCCTGGAGGAGAGGGACCTGGGGGTGTTGGTTGACAGTGACTGAACATGAGCCAGCAGTGGCCCAGGTGGCCAAGAAGGCCAATGGCATCTTGGCTTGGATCAGAAACGGCGTGACCAGCAGGTCCAGGGAGGTTATTCTCCCTCTGGACTCGGCACTGGTGAGACCACTCCTCGAATCCTGTGTTCAGTTCTGGCCCCTCACCACAAGAAGGATGTTGAGGCTCTGGAGCGAGTCCAGAGAAGAGCAACGAAGCTGGTGAAGGGGCTGGAGAACAGGCCTTATGAGGAGCGGCTGGGAGAGCTGGGGGTGTTTAGCCTGGTGAAGAGGAGGCTGAGGGGAGACCTCATTGCTCTCTCCAACTACCTGAAAGGAGGTTGTGGAGAGGAGGGAGCTGGGCACTTCTCCCAAGTGACAGGGGACAGGACGAGAGGGAATGGCCTCAAGCTCCACCAGGGGAGGGTCAGGCTGGACATTAGGAAAAAAATTTTTCATGGAAAGGGTCATTGGGCACTGGCAGAGGCTGCCCAGGGAGGGGGTTGAGTCACCTTCCCTGGAGGGGTTTAAGGGACAGGTGGATGAGACACTGAGGGACACTGTTTAGTGGTTGATAGGAATGGTTGGACTCGATGATCTGGTGGTTCTCTTCCAACCTGGTTATCCTATGATTCAATGATGCAGAGCTTGGAAACCAGGCTCTCTGAAAAACTTCAGGTCTTGTCAGGTCCAAAGATCTGAGGTCATCTCATGGAATAAAACTTCACAGACTTTGAAGATTTTTTTTCTGGATTAAAAAAAAAGATATAATTTAAAACATTAAAATCCTCTTTAAAATAAAATCCACTAAACATTGAACAGATCAGTTTTGTGGAAAACAATTAAAGATGGTCTAGGAATGGTTAATTTTTTGGCTTCTCATTGTGAAATCTAAACAATCTAAGGAACAGTTTGGTATCTTCTCTCTGAAGGTTACAAGTGTGTCATAATGGTGCTCATTATTCCCATTTTCAGATGATGCAGCTCTGACTTTTACTTTGTTCAGGGCTCTTCGGAGTTCTGCTAAGACTAGCCAGTGCTTCAGTCAGGATTCAACACTGTGTTTCAAGTACAAGCGAACAGGAAGATAATGTGTGATCCAAGGATTCCACTCATATGCTTTAGGCAAAGTTTCCTATGTTTCCACGTTCCCATGATGCTGGGGAGGCACTTCCTACATCTGCCTTCCCATTCTTCCCAAAATCAAAACATCATTATCCCCCGTGCTGTTTTCCATCATTTCCCAGAGACCAGGGTTTTCCTATCCCCAAATTTCCTCTTCATCAACATGTCCCAGTTCTCTTTCCTCTCCTCCTGCCTATTTTGGACAGGTTGTTATAATAGCAAATAAAGTGGGACAAGGATGGATCTGCAGCCCCAAGGGTAACCAGCACAAAGTGGTTAATATCTTTGTAGCTAGACTCACTTGGCACCCAAAACAGGGCTGCATCCAAAGTGGTCATTGGGAAAAGCTGCTGGGAATGGATAATACAAACATCAATTACTAAACCAAATAGGCTGAGGACAGAGCTCTGAGCCCTGGCACGCAGCTGTCACTAAAACTGTCCCTCTGGATGTTGTGACCAGTCACCTACTATTGCTCTAGTGATGCCTGGACACAGGTGTTATCCCTGGCCAGAAACTTCCCCGATAGGAATCTTGGACATTTTTTTTCTCATTTAGAGGCAGAGATTTTTTAGCAGCAAGGCTGTGTCTAAAATGTGCCAGCTGGCTTTGGGGCCTGTGAAGAGTCCCTGGTGCTGCTTATTATAAGTATAGAAGAATTGTAGCCAGTGCAGAACCCTCCAGCCTCTAACCCTGCATTCTGCTGCATGTTTTTTCCTCAGGGTCCTCTCATATTGTCCATCCTAGAGCCTCAGGGCTCAGAAAACCACATCCTAGAGTTCATTCTCATCTGAGTACTTTCCCTTCCCCTCTGTGCCAGAGATCATGCCCAGAAATTCTCCTTCCCTTAAAAATTTTATTTCCCCTTCCTTCACAGCATCCTTTTTCTTTCTCCCACTCTGTCTCTGAGATCCATCATTTAGGGTCCACATTTTCAACTGTTGGGAAACACTGGCACTGAGGTATTTTTTACATTGGAAAGCGTCCATATGTGTTGTCAACTGTTTCTGTGATACAGAGATGGTGACAAAAGCTGGCTGCTGAAATGATTTCAGCATGTCTGCCTAACACCCACATCTTCCTCCTCGCATCCCACACTTTGCCAAAATTGGCAAGCTTCTGCTTATATTAAGTGTCCTCAGATATTCCACCTGGTCTCCATCTCTCAGATTAGAGGGATATGAGTGTCCTATAAATCCCTTTCCATGACTTCCTGCTCCATGCAGGCAGCTCAGGCATCCTTTTTGTGTCTAAAATTCACTAGGGAACTATGTTCCCACAACTGAATTTGATCCCTAAAAGCTCCACTAACTACACTGGGAGCTAAGACATCTGTTGTACCTGTTGGCATTTACCTATGGAGAATTGATCTTTGTTTTAGACTGAGCTGAATCACACTATAGATTCCTTCCAGTACACTAGTGAGACAGAGAGGTTGTGCTTCAAATGAGGTATCTGAGGGAAACTTATCCAGCCACTAGCAGCCCCTCCAGAAGGACTCGGCTCTTCCCTAGGACCTTTGCAATGTGCAGTCCTGTGCAGATGTGTTGGATAACCCAGGGCATCACACGTGGCACAAAGCATCTATACTCAGGCAGCTAAATCCCATTCCCAGTGCACTTCTAAACAGTTACCTGTTGACACCTAAGTGCAGATCTTTTATCTCAAAGACAGATAAAAGCCTACACTAAACCTAGGTAGAAAGGTCTACACTAAAACTAAAAATCAAGCCTTTCAGATTCTTTACAGAGCAGATTTTTAAGCATTGTGTCTTATATTTTTATTGACTTCACAAAGTGAGCAGCCCAGCTCAGCTGAAATTCGTGGTTTCCAAAATAAGTCCTTGTTTGCATTACTAGCAAAGGAAAATTATTCTCCTACATTATGTGAATAAGTAGTTAAGTTTTAAGCTCTTTCTTAACTCCAGTAAGCGTCAGACAACAACTTCACTCTCCTGGATGTCAAAATACACACTTGAAATTCTATTAGGTAATTTTCACCCATTTCAACATGCAGAAGCCTCTGCTTAAGGTTAAGTCAACGATAATTTGTTTTCTTGAGTCAGGAACCAAATGTATCAGCTATTTAGGGCCAGACATTCCACATCCAATTTCCCCATAGTAATTCTTAATCATCAGGGAATAAAAAATAAAATAACATAAAATATGCTAAGAGAAGAGAAGAAATTTATTCACTAGTAAGGCAGTGCAACACTGGAAAAATTTGTCCAGAGAGTTTTTGCAGTTTCCATCCTTGGAAGTTTTCAAGATAATGTATGATCTGATCCAGCATTGGCAACACTCCTTCCCTGAGTCAAAAGTTGGACTAGAGGACTTGCAGGAGTCATTTCCAACCACTGTCTCTTTAATTCTATGTTCTATAAAAACTTAAACTCTTGCATACAACTCCAGAACCTTTTGAAGCATGGAGGACAAACTTTGCCCTTGTATTTGAGCTAAGGTTCCACTAACACTAATGAGAATTGTGCACATGTAGCTGAAGATGAGATTCTGGCCCCAAAATCAAGATTCAAATGATATATTTGAGACTTATGTCAGATTTTCAGAAAGATTTTAACAATGATATTTTTGCTGAGAAAGGTCAACTGACAGACATCTGGTTATTAATGATAATTTCTAATAGAAGACATCCTTTACTGTGAACTGAAAACCACATTATAGTGGGACTCAGAATCTGTGGCTAGCCAGCACAATATATCTTAATAGGGCTGCAGACCTTCCTGCAGGAAATGTTATTAAATCTTTAAAGCCAATTTATAGAAAGAAATTGCAGACAGCTTGAAAACATCCATGATCCTGTATCTTGACATTGGCTTGTTAAGATTGTGCTACGGCTTTATGTCACTGTGCTTTCTTATTTTGGTCTTTCGCTTTATCTGACTTTAGCTTTCATGTCGTGTCTTATGTATCACTTTGTCTCTTTTATCCCACCAGCGCCTCCTCCCTTTTTCTATTTCAGGTATGACAGGATCTATTTATTTTCTCCAGCATGTGCCCTGCACATGCAATTAATGAACCACAATTATGGGGGTTTTTTGGTTGTTTCTTTTTTCAAATAAAAATTTATTTTCCATGCAAATGACCTCTCCCATTTTATAGACTGATTCTTAGGTAGGACTTTTGAGGCACTATGAGCCTTGTAGGCTTGGAGCCCACAGCAGAGTTTATTTCTTCTTTTCTCCTTAGTCTTGGCACTCAAATTCCTTGTACCAATGCTTTCATTATGCTTTCAATTAAGATGATGAATCAAAACCTTTTCATTCTCTTTACAAAAGCATTTCTGTCTTCAGTGCCTGTCTGTGTGCTAAGTTGTCGCACCATAGTTCTGTTCAGATGGCAGTGAGGAGACCATGAGAGTCAGGCTATGTATGTCAGATGTTTATTTGCAAGACTAGGAATCTCAGCGATACTTTAAACTTGAATATTTGCCACTTGAGGAATCAAATATCTTAGAATGATACAAAAGCAGGTTCCTCCAAAGTGGCAGGGGGAAGTGAGAAAATAAGAGACTCAACAAACATACACAAAAAAGGTGACAGACTAGTAGCAGTTTTATTATGTTTAAAAACTATTTCCAGTAAAATACTGGTTTTATTATCCTGACCTATTGTTGAATTTAATTTGAAAATGCTGAAAGGCTTTTCTCAAAAGAAGTAATAACTCAGATCAAGAACCTGAGAAGCAGTATAGTGCTTTTCCTCGTGAATCATTTCTCTGTGAGAAGAAAGTCCCCAGATGTAGCTGAGAGCCAGTCTCAGTTTCATTTTCTTTCACCTCTTCTCACATCTCAGCCCAGAGTACCTTGCTCAAGAAACTCTTTTCCAGTGTCAGGGACATCAATCTATTTCTCCGAGACAAGGGGATGCCCTTCTGTTGGAGGACTTCCCTCTTAAGGAGACCTCTAGTTATTACATGGAAAAGAATATTTTTTGTCAGTCTGCAAATGGTACTTAAATTTAATTTTTTGACTGTTGCCACTTTGCTTAAGTTAAAATACTCCATCAAAAAGTAAAACCTTTCTCATGCTTAGATTAATTTGGATTTTGTCAAGGATTGCTAAGTAAAAATTAAGAACCATGAGCCAATATAAAATTTTCATTAGCCTGAAGGTAAATTAATTCCCATAGTATCAAGATCTGGATTTCTGAACTATGTTTTAGTTTCCCTAAGATATGAACAAGCAAAAGCTAAAGCAAACCAAATGATTCAAATGAATGAAAGATTATATTGAATTTATCACTACTCAGCCAGAAAATGAGGAATTGCATTCTTGTGCCAATAGCTTGAGTAGCGTCAAAAAAAGAGTCTGAAAAATATTCTGTGACCATGCTTAAATAACAAAGTTGTAGGGATTAAAAATAGGATTTTTATTTAAAATGGAAAATATCACTAAAGATTTTGAAACCTGAAACATTTTTGAAATTGAGCAGCTTTG
The DNA here is from genome assembly GCF_032191515.1 of Phaenicophaeus curvirostris. Lineage (NCBI taxonomy): Eukaryota > Metazoa > Chordata > Aves > Cuculiformes > Cuculidae > Phaenicophaeus > Phaenicophaeus curvirostris. The sequence continues at coordinate 124,224,322 of NC_091393.1, read as the reverse complement.
CTTTTGCTTTGTCTCTTCATTTTGACTAGCATGTAGGAGGAAATAATGGACTCTAGGTCTGATGTGTAAAAGGAAGGTTTTGAGAAATAGAAGAGAATGTTTCATTTCTCTTCAATCCATTTTTTTTAAAAAGGTAACATTTTTTGCAGAACATGGTGAAAAATACAAAGTAAAAAGCATTTTAGAAGCCCTTCAAGATGTATTGCTCTTCAGTGGTTGATTAAAAACTGGAAGGGTGGGAGATTTTTAAAAATGTTTGTCATTCATATGAGCCCATACACTTGTAAATATTCCCAGTTAGCAGCAAATACACGACCTGACAAGTATCAAATATAGACTAAGTCATTAAACCATAACTCAGAAAATATACCTCAAGTTCTTAAAAGAGTTAAAGAGTCATTACAAACAAGTGAAGGAAGAGCAGTCATGCTCTGTTTTATGTTGATCCATCTCAAAGCATAAATGAGGCATAAAAAATCTGTCCACTAAGGACAAAACTTCCTTGACCTCATTATCTGGACAATAAAAAACATTGAAGATAAAATACTCTGGTTATTAGGAAACATTTGCATTCTCTAAGAACTCTGGATGCTAAAAAACCTTTGAGGAGTAGCTCAGGTGACCCTCAGACCTTACAGCAGTAGTGCTGAGTCTAAATGTACCCCTGACATTCAAAGTAGTGCCAGGAAATTACTTTAACTTGCAGAATTTCAGCAAATACTAGTTATATATTGTGTTCTTCCTTACATGTAACTATAGTTTTTCACCAGTCTGCAGGAAATAGCTTGGAAGTGGGGAAAAGCCTTTTAAAAGATATTTTAGCTGCATACTGGAGTGGCAGTTCCTAAATTATGGTGCTGCTACCACCAAGGAAACTATATTTAACCAGTCAAGTTGTGATCTTCGACTTTAGCCACGTAACTGGCTAAGTTGAGGAGGCAAATCCTATAATAGACTGAACCTGGCTGGCTTTGTGTCATGTAAACAGCTGGAGCACCTCAGAGTATCAGAAAACATTCCAACAAAGGTTGCAGATGCTGATGTATAATTACAACTCAAGGACAAATCCATACAAGCAAATCTGACATTGTCAACTCCCTAACAAAGCCAGAAACAATCCAACTTTATATAATGCTGATGTCATATCGTAATCATTGAAAACACACACGTCTAGGTATTTTGAGACCATTTTGCAACAAGAGGTTTATTTGTCTCAATAGCTTTTACAATGGCCAACAAGATAAATAAAATCAGCAGCTTACACACAAGTAATCAAAAATGGGATAAAACGAAAATGTTGTGATTCTCAATTATGATAACATGTTTGCTCAATCACACCTATTGCCTGGGTTGGCTAAAGATGAATATTATGTGCTGAAAACAGAAGCAAAGTGTCTGAGCCATTGGAGGGAAAAAATGGATAGGCATAAGCAGTCTTTAGGAGAAGATTGATACTGAAGTCTCCTCATCCTTAGAAGAGACACACTGGGATACGTTACTGAATTACCAGCTTTCAGAGGCCCAACTACTTTTATACTAATTTTGACTCAGTGTTTTATTTCCCAATGAAAAGTATTTTTTGTTTGATCAGACTTCTTCCTGCATTTGAAGAGGTACTCGGGAACATCTTTTCTCTGACATACTTTTCTGTGTTTCTGCTAGGTGAATCCACCTCAATACTTCTTTTGTAATGTTTCAGACCAATCTGTTCAGGGTTACTTTTCAAGTTGGCAGAAACTGTCAGGGAATTAAACCAAAATCCTCCCCCTGACTGCACCACAGGACTCAATCCTGCTGCTGGGCTCCAGAGAACTGGGTGTGAGGCATCCTTCAGGCTACCCAAGCTGCTCTTCCTCGGATGGATCGAGTGTCCTGGTGTGAAGGTGTCCTTGCCTATAGCAAGAGGGTTGGAACTGGATGATCTTTAAGGTCCCTTCCAACCCGAACCATTCTATGATTCTATGTCCAGGTCTTGCAGCATCAGCAGCTTTCCATTGCTTTCCAACAGTAATTAGCTTTTTTATTGAGTTGTGTGTTTTATCCTAAAAAATGTGTATGTTTGAACTCATTTAAAGTGAATGAGGAGAGTGGGAAACACTATAGCTGGGGCTCCTTAGCAGGTAAGACTCAATGTCCATGACTTCCTATGGCCTTCTGATGCATGAATCAGCAGAAATAGCTGGACTGGCTCAGACTCAGATCTGTGAGGTCCATCCTGTTCAGCTCAGCAGCACCTGCCCTGCTGAGAGGGGAAGACAGAGCTCAGTCTGTTTGCTGCACATGCAGCCAAGGTGACAAAGGAAGAAGGAAGCCTCATGCCCCATCAATCCTCAGATCTCCTGGCAAGGAAGAGATTGCCATATGCCTGCATGGGTGCTCAGGGAACAGAAGAGGCTGGCATAGGGCATCTCTCCCTTGTTACCTTTGGAGGAAAGCAGCCCATGCCACTTGCTCAGCAGGCTGAGCTGTAGCCCAATATTTCTCAGGCTTTTCTCACTATACCCCAAAAGATAACCAGATTTTGGCAAAACAGATGTATTGGTCTCTTTTTCCAAGAAACAAGTGACAGGACGAGAGAAAATGACCTTAAGGTATGCTAGGGGAGGTTTGAATTGGATTTTGTCACCAAAAAGGTTTTCAAGAATTGGAACAAGCTGCCCAGGGAAGCGGTTGAATCACCATCCCTGGAGATATTTAAAAGACACACAGATGTGGTGCTTAGGGATACGGTTTAGTGGTGGCTTTGGTGGTTGAAACAATGAGCTTAAAGATCTTTTCCAGCCTAAATGATTCAATGATTCTATTTATTTTTAGTGCTCCGCCCTAGTGGAAGAGAAGTTCTGGTGGCACCCAGGAGACAGCCACCCTCCTCTCTAGTAATATTAATTTTCCTCCCCTCAGAAAGATCAAGACAGCTGCTGGCACAGCCTTTGCTCCTCACAAAATGCCTGCTGCGGCGACTCATCTTCACTGCAAAATTCCAGTAACATCTAGAAGCCACCACGGTTCAGCTGATTTGTTGCTCTTTCACCCTTCTTTGTGCCAGGATTTTATTCTCTCTGCTGTCATGACTTGGTCTCTTCCTGCTCAGCCTGCTGAAGGCAAGAGGCACGTCTACCTCTTCCCTTTGATGTGCCATAAATAATCCTCCCACAAGGACAAGGTGGGGAGGAAAGGCCGCAAACTCCCAGCCCTGTTGCCACCTTATCTTACTTAAAACGTAATCTAGTGAATTACGTGAGATTAAAAGATTGTGATTCTTAATGGTACTGATAGGGATCAGAGGAGATGAGGAAACGTAAACAGCTAAGGAAGAAGCACAGGGGAGAAAACAGAGACTGAAAGTGCAAAAAGGAAAATAGGCCAAGAATAAATTTGCATCTTAAATTCTGCTGAACTTAGTCTATTAATAAGTAGACAAATCTGTCAAATCTGCTCATCTGAACGGAAAGTTTTATATCAGGCTACACTTCCCCAGCAGGAATTAATACAGACTGTGCAAGGATAAAGGCAATGAAATCCCCATGTGAAATAAGTTGGCAGGTCTCTGCCAGAAGCAGCTATTGATTCCCTGTCCTGAGAGGGAACACGCCTGACAGCAGTGCAGGTTGTCCTGGTTTGACCCTGGAAAATACGCAGTTCTTCAGCCAAATCTGATGTGTGTAACTAGGAGGCAACATCTTGGGAAGACTCTTACCTGTACTTGGCTTGACCATGTGGGAGCAGTCATTGAAGTAATCACAATGGATGTTAAAGGATTGCTAGGACCTGAACCATGACTTGCAAGTGTCAAGGCTGGTATCACCATGCCTTCGCTTGTCTGGTCCTTAAACTGGAACATTGAGCCATTTCTCCACAAATGCTTCTCCCAACAGTGTTAGCCCAACTGGACTTATTCAAATCTCTCCTCAAGAATGAATCATCTGTTGTGACTCTGCAATAAACTGGCAGTTGTCTTGTGTTCTGGAGTTTGGTCTTTCATCCCCTCTTTCCAAACATCTTAAAACTTATGTCTTTTTATAAAAAAAATCAATCACCACAGTGGTATTGGCCATGGCTGGGTGAGATTTTGACAACTAGTGTGCCTTACGCTGAGGCACCTGCTGCCATTAGAAATGTTATGATCTATAGGATCTGGTGGAGACTTGATGTGACAGGAATACACAGGTCCTTCTGCAGGCCTTTATCTCTCCTGCTACCCCATGCAGATTTCTGGGATACTCCAGCATACCTCAAATAGTATTAATTTCCTATTTCTAGGTATCAAATCCCTTCAAATGAACTGAATTCAAGATAAAGGCATTTAAATTTAAGTGACCGACCAAAGTGGTTGTATGGACACTAAGAGCACAAACTTCTATTAACGGAGATCTTGTCCATACTGTCTGTGGAGCTTAAAGAGCAATTCAGCTGGACAGGTAGGAGGGTCTCAATCTAGGGATTCGCTCACAGATATTGGGTTACACCAAGTATTCCTCAGAGGAATGTTGTCCTTCCTCCTTTTAGAGCCAATGAAGAAAAATTGGCAACTGTAGAATTTATTTAACCTACATCGGGTGACTATTTTTGGATGAGATTGCAACCTAGAAACGTCTTTTGTTACCACTGTCTATGTCAAGAGTCTATAAGAATACCTCAAAGACATATAAGTACAGAATGGACATCTTGGGTAGGTAAAATGAATCCAACATTTCCAGTCAAGTGAATTTCCATCTCATTTCCAAGCCACCCTACGTGAACAAAGGTTGTATTCTAAAGACAAAAGCCATGAGATTGTCTAAGCAGCTAGGGCCTCACTTTTTTGCCATGAGATAGGCTGGTGGAAACCAACTTCAAAGAAATTGAGCAAATATTTTTACTGCAGTATTAGTTTAGGGCTAATAATCTCTTCTGAGTGGTAATGAAGGAGGATATAGCACTGTGCTAACACACTCCTAAGACTTGTTTGAGCTGGCTTCCACACAGGTCTTTTGCCCACAGGGCACGTCAGTTTGTTTCAGACTGAAAGATTGTCTAGATGTACTGAAAAATGAGTATGTTCAATCTCCAATTTAGGTTTGATGCAAAAGTACTGGGTGAGATTCTTCTCGAGGTTATACTCGTAGAACTTGAGGTCCTCTCTTGATCTTTCTAACTTGTAATTCTTTAGGGGCATTACCAATACAAATAAGGATGTTACAATATATTGTTAAATATTTTATTTTTTCTTTAAAAGAGAAATAAAAATTTAATGAAGCATTTTAAGGCCTCTGAAGATTTGAATGTCAGAGTTGTTAGATATAAGACTGATTTTCCTCATCAGGCAGTAATCTGTGTTTATTCCATCCAAATCTATAAATCAAGGTCAAATATTTACAGCTCTGTTCCATGGAGGAAAATAAGCAAGAATTACTAAAACAGCACAGTTCAGTATAGCAACAGAAATATTGAAAGAGATCATTATTCGTTACTCTGTTAAATAATGAAACATTTTGTAAGTGAAAAGAAAATCACATATAATGCATTTCTATTTTTGCCAAACAAATAACAATGGAACAAAGCCCACAGATTATTACCAGCTAGCATTATAACCAGTATTAAACGCAAGAGCATATATGCTGGTAGTGTTGCAAAATGCATAATTACAATATAAACAATTTCTAGAGAGGCGCCTTCTGTGCTGATACTTTAAAACAGCAAAACATTTTAGCATCAATAAAAAGTTCTAACTATGGCATATATCAGAACAAATATATGTGCTTCAGTGAGCTACTAATACAAGTTTCAATCACCATAGTCTCAGGAGAAAGAATCTCATATAAAAGTTGGCAGTAAGTTTCAAACTGTACTCACTCTTCTTTAGTCTTCCCTAATTTAATATCTAAAAAACATTTGGAAATAATTAGATGCTAAAAAAAACATTAATAATCTACCTTGAGACAAAGATCCAGTCATTGAAATAAAATATTTCTGTGCTTTTTTTCAGTGCTTTTAATGAAATTTGTAATGAGCCTTTATTTTTAAGTTCTATAGTCTCCAAAGAAACTGAGAGACACTCTATCCATATGCTTTGATATGTAATGTAGGCAACATTTAGTTGCAGATATATATAATAAGGACATTCCTTTTGTGCTAAAATGGTAATTATAAAATTGTTTTTTACTGAGTACTTGTATGTTTTATATTAACTGTCCAGGATCAATTAATTAACAGCAGCTATATCCACAAAAGAGGCAGCTATAGTGCCATTTATATGCACTGTCTCATGTTTACAACATTTACCTAATATTTCATTATACAAATAAATTATGGAATTATGCATAAGATTAGCATGCATTTTGAGATTATAAAGTGGAATTGTAATCTGAAAATAACTGAAAATAACACATTGCTTGCAGTTGTGATTCCTCTAAACCTGCCAGGAAGTAATTAGGATGGTGAGTTACCTACAGGTGGAACTTGAAGATAATCTGCAAATCTCAGTGTATGTTTATGAGTAAATAACATCCTTTTGTAGACCCTTTTGCAGATTACATTCTTTTGCAGACATTTTGTTTTGGGGAGATTTCAATTTCTTTGCAGAAGACTCAGTTTTTCTTGTTACAAGAAAGTGTTAGCATCCTATCATAGAAGAAGCAGCATCCTATCCCTGCTGTAACCATGCAGATAACACTTTGTCTGCTCCCCAGTTTGGTGGTCCCCATTTATCATCAGTAGTAGAATAGGAGTGGAAGCCAGTTATTCTCATTTCTTGTCTCTTTTAGGGACCTCAAAAAAATACTTAGGTGTTATTCCAATAGAGTCAATAATTAAGATTACAGTAGAGATTATTACATAAGCATTCTTTCAGTTAATGCTTTTATTGACACTATTCCTTCCTTTCAATGAGGATTCTGAACCAATAATACAGAGCAACAAAAATTACTGAGTTTAGAACAAAAAAAATTCACAACTGAAATTTGTTTAAACAAACAAGGTACGCAGCGTTGCCCGTGCGAGGGGAAGCCAGACACATCATTAGAAGACCTTTTTGATTGTGAGAACTGTAGTACAAAAAAAGGAATAAAATTCAATAGCACAAAGTACAGGCTTATGCCCTCAAGGACCAATAACAAGAATTTCTTCCTTTAGGTAGAAATTTATCAGTCACAAGTAATGAAAAGTAAAAGGATGTGGAAGTCTTATACAGTCCCTGGACGACTGCAAGCTACTAATGTTAAACAGCTGTGAAAAAGGCTAATGCAAAGGTTGACTGTTTTCAGGATATGTAGTGATAGACTGCTATCATCTACAGCCCTCATGAGACCTCACTTAGAACATCATTGTCATCCACAATTAAGAGAGAACAGTTTTAACTGCAAGAAGAAAGAAGAAAGACCAATACAATGATGTAACAAAGGAAGAATCTGTCTTTAAATGTCCTGAGTAAAAGTTGAAAGGGCTGAAAATTACAGGGCGAGTATATAGTCATCAGATTTCATAAATGGAGAAAATAAAGGTAGGACAATGGAATTTGCCTTCTTAAAATAGTTTGATGAGTTTATGAAAGGAACTGTTCAACTACTACTTGAAGATATCAAGAAATTGGACTGAAACTTCAGTCTGTGCTCCCATGAGGAACTGGCTGCTATGAAACAAAGGCTACTCAAAATGAGTCTTACTGTGAATATTAGGTATTTTATCTCCCTCTTGCTTGTTCTTGCTGGAAGGTGTTTGGACCCAAATCCAATTAATTGTTAGGATCTTTTATCCTATTAATCTACTACCTTCCTATTAGATTAACTTCTTTGTTCATTTAGGAATGAAGGAACCTCAATAGATTTCAGGATTTTGAATATCAAATGGGAACTGTGTCAGCAACAATGGATGGAAAGGCAAGATAAGATTAGGGGGAAGACGATCACATGTAGACCAGAGCAGTGCTGTCCATAATAAGAGTCTTTATCAGCTTTAGAGAGTACTAAGCCAGAAAAAAATCACTAGTTTGTCCTCCACTACATGTGAAAAACATTTAAATTTACTCTATTACCCACAATATTAACCCCAATAACAAGTATTGTACTTGGCTATAACGTGTTTGGCTGTCATATAAATTCTAGGAGGGAATTCAGTCCTGACTTGAAGACAGCAGGAAATGGTGAATTCATCAATTCCACTGGTAGTTTGTTCCAGTGATTAATCATTCCTAGTGTAAAAGGTGTGTAGTGCATTTCTAATTGGAATTTGTCTGTGAGATTAAAGAGCCATTTTATATCTGGTGTTTCCTCCCAGGAAAGGTTTATGTATTCTGCAATGAAGCCAATGTTTAAGCTCTGTCTATATGGCACCCTGGCACCATCCCAGCTCTTTATCAGCGTGAGGCAAAGGTGTATGTCATTCCCCTCCCACCACCCACACTCTGACTTCTTTGTAAACAAAATCCTGGCTTCCAAACTGTATGGAAACCATGGGTCCCCAGGTCTGGATGAACAGAAAATCTGAACTCCACGTTCTTCTCCCACCAGATAAATTACATGCAATCACAATCTTATTTATTCATCAGAGAAACAATTTTTACCGTAAAATATTATTTATATTTCTGCCTAGAAAAAAAGAATTGTGGCTCTGTGGCATGCAATGCTACTTTAAAACTCATTATATACTAATATTTTATATTACATTCCAGTATCAGCCTCACCAATGCCATGACCTTAGTGAAAACAAACTTCCTGCTCTTACTTCATTAACACATTCAAAAGATACTCTTACAGTCTCTTCCCCAGAACTGCACAGGGAGGTCAGATTAAATCACTTATTTTTGATGAGCCCACATCCTTTTCAGTAATTTCTTTTTTTCTTGGGATACAGTTCCTTCTTCCTCAGTGTGATAGCTATTCAATATCCTAATAAATCCTAGTTAATACTGTGATCGTGAGGAAATCTCACATGGAGTAGTATCCATAATTATTACCTTTTTCCTGACCTTGAAAATATGTTTCCAGGAGGAATATGGATACATTTCTGGCTTTGTTTCGGTGCAGTGTTGAACAATAAAGGGAGAGAAGGGAAAAAAATACTTGTTCACACAAAAAAAATAACATCTCATTTTTAGCCAGCTTTAATGTCTTAGACAAACCTCAGCAGTGACTAAATTATCATGAGGACTGAATTATCCTCCACCCCAAAAAGACAGACAGAGAAGAGTGGAATAGCATAGCGGTTCCCTTTCCCATTTTCAGGAGAAAACTACTGAGGGCTCAGTTACCTGAGCGTGAATACCCACTGCTTTTGAGATGTCCCAGTGTGCATTGTATTCTGTAATACCTGAGATAGTTGTAATATCTGTGAGATGCACAGGAATGTCCCCAATAAACCAGAGCAAATCAGACAGCATTATTCTTGGGGAGAGAGTCAATGCCTGAATGACTGGCTCCAGTAATAGATGTGTGTAGTCAGGTCTTTCAAATAAACAGCTGAAATGTAGGTATTTTTGCACACATAATGTGAAAGCTACGGTTTACTGGCAGTGGGGGAACTCCATGTACCTGAGATGTTAGGATGGGCACACGCTTGGTAGGATGTCGACTATGTACAATTTAAAAGCTCTAGCAGTCTTTTTATGCTACCAGATCTTTAAAAGGAAATTCTATACCAATCCTTCACTAGGGTTATATGACAATCGTTAATAGCAATAGTCTGATTTATATTTTGTCTTTAATTGATTGTCCTAAAACAGGGAGAAATATTTTGTGCCAGGAAAATACGGAGAAGGCTGAAATGGGTCATTCCTACTGTAGACTGACTTTCCAGCTAAGAGCAAGTAAGTTATGTAGGAATAAGTTAGCTTTGACTTTTTAGCCTGGAAAAGGTCACTACTGAAGAAATAAAAACTAATGAATGATAAGGATAGAATGAATAAGAGATTATTGCTTACTACCTCCTTCATCATAGGAAGAACTAGGTGTCACCTGCTAAAATTATTCTATAGCAGGTTCAAATCAAAACCAAAAGTGATTTATCTGAGCAAGCACAATTATCTATGGGAAGTTTGACCAATGAATGAGGTGAATACCACAAGTTTTACACATGCTCAAATGAAAACTGGGCAAGACAACATTACACTAAAGTTACTAAATACATAGAGTCCATAAAATTCTCAGGAAGTAGTAAAGCCTGGGAATATATTCAGGAAGCACAGCATTCACCCTTGGTCTGTTCCTACAGTCTTTATTAGGCATTTTTATGCATGTATATTCTTTTATATAATGCCTTATGTAAAAGAGCTTTTGTTATGGATCAAAAGACCAGTGCATCCTGAGACACAACCAACAGAGCCTGAAAAATTAAAAAGAGATGCAGTTCAACAGAGCACTTAAACGCATGCTTAATTTGTTTTCGTTGAACCTTCAGTTAATGCTTAACTGCTCTGTGGAATGGGAAAGGAAACAACTATCTGCTTAAGCCTTCTAAGGAAACAGCATCTGTGCTCAGACAATCCAGCAAACTACAGATCTCTGTACTGAAAGGGCCTGCAGGAGAAGGTACATGTCAAGTACAGGCAATTGCATAGGTTGAGGATGCTAAATTAGAGCTTTCGTGTGACATAACAAGGAGGACAATATATAAAAGTAATCGTTTTGGTTTAGTAACATCTGCTGTAAGTAATAACCTATGCCCACACAGTCCAGGCCATGTCTGTGTTCATTCTGTGTTACAAAACCTCAGTCCTGTCAGACTAAAGATATGCTAAAGGTATACATCGCCTAACAATACCCCATGGAAGCTCCTGGTTCATTAATTTGCTCTGCACTGAGCATTAATGTGGCACTAACCTTACCAGGGAAAAAACCCCACCAATTCTTAATGGGAGCATCTCACCTGTCCAGTATGAGTTGGCATTTTGCCACAAAACTAGGGAAAAGTAAGGAAATTCTTTCAACCGTGTGCAATAAAAGTTAAGAGTTATGTACCAGCTGCAGTAGCTTTCTAGTTGTCATCAGAGCATAAAAACCTACAGGACCGGAGAAGCCTCAGGAGATGCAGTATAAAAATCACTGCACTTCACACCTGTTATCAGAGCAGAGGTGCCTAGTACCATTTGGACACACTCACAGAGTTAGTAGATATGACACAGGACCTTGACACTCGTAAGTGGCACTTGGAGATTATACGGATGCCACAGGGTAACTCAGGCATCAATACAATATTTAGGCAACTGAACTGATCCTTAGAGATCTGTCAGTCTGAGTTTAGCAAATCTGAAATATAGGTATCTGCATGGGCTTGATCAGTTAACCAGACAGAGGTGTCTGGCTACCCTAAAATATCAAAATAATTTTCAAACTGAAGATGTGAACAAGATTTCTGTAAAACTCATGCTCTAATGAAGCAGCCTGTGAAGATGAATAGGATAATTCAGAGGGCTAGAGGTGTTGGTGTAATTGTAGGTGAATTTTGCCTAAGGCATTCCTTCAAGGAAAGCTGAATGCCCATCCAAGCTCCACAGAGTGAATTAAGTCAAGGTCTAGTGTCACTTTAGGCACTATGACCACTACATCAGGTCTCCAGCTGCCTCCTCAGAAGGCCAGGTCTTCTGTAAGTCCTGTGTTAGCCACTGATAATCCTTGATCCTCTTAAATACTGCTGAATGCTTACATGTGGGCGACTGAACTGGACCTGAGATCTCTACTGACTACAACAGAAGCTTATAGCCTGCCTCAGGTATTGATACCTGCATATAAGCATCTACATGCAGGTGTTTTATGGCATGTCATGACTGGCTGAACACATACATCTAGTGTCACCGAGGCACCTGGGTTATTTCATTCAGCCTGTAGCTGATGCAGTTCTCACTGGAACTCTATCATATTTTCAGGACATCTCAGCGAAACTAGAGTTCTCAAGTGGCCATGGATTCCTATTTCAGTTGAATCTCTTTTAGTTTTCATTTGAATTCCACATTGATCTATTTCCCTGCGATCATACCCTTCATTAACACAGTTTGCTGTTGTGCCTCTCCGTAAAAAGCTTCTTTCTAAAGTTCACTAGACTTGTGTCAGTGATTTTGCTCATTTTTTTTAGAATAGTGGTTTTAGTATTTCACGGCAATGCTCACTCAAACCATCTTCCATCTTTCCTCTTCATTTATAAGAATCAAATATAAAAAGGCTACTTTTCTAATTAAAGTTCCTTGTCCTTAAGATATTCCAAGAAATTTGAGAATCACTGTCTCATCATACTGTAGGCCTCCATGCTATTTGACCAGATGCAGTCCAGTTAATTGATGAATCACTCCCTTACCAAAGAAAACAAAAGGTTTAGGAGTAAGTTTGTTCTTTTTGTCTTCACTCATAATTATTCAGTAACTCTGCCTCTCATCCCTTCCTCAGAGCAAACGTACCATGCAAGGCAAAAACCTCTTTGCCTTTTCTGCTTGTTACATTTCAAATATTCTTATGGTAAAAGAGAGAATATCTTTTTTTTTTTTTTTGTGAAGCCTAGAATTTATTGTTAGGCTAATTTAGACCCTTAACAGTCTAGTAATAGAGTTGTCGTTAGTCCAGTTACAATTATATTAACATTTATAGTCCAAATGATCCAATTACTACAGAAAAATATCATTAACGGTCAATACCATTATATATAAACTTTCTACTACTTAAATATCCATCCTTTTTTTTCTGAAGCTGTGCTCATCTTTCCAATGACTTCAGGTCTTGAGGCTGACAGTGCCAATCTATCTCAAGGATGGCAGGGATGGGATCACAGGGGTTGTCCCTGTCACAGATTTCTTGTTAAGTGCTGTATGATATTAATCATGAGAGTTTCTTTGTCTTCTGTTTTGCATCCACTTGGAGTTATTTTTATATATTTTCTAATCTAGGATGTATCTTCAGTCTTTTCTCACTGATTCCTGGTTAAAGTTCTTCTGTCTTCAGCCATTAGTGATTAATTAAATTACCCAGTAGTTCCATCTTCTTCAGACCTTTACCAGGTATGGCATACACAGGTTAAACCAAGTTAGACAGCAGCTACTTGACCATTGGCCAAACCCTGTTACTGCTAAAATAACCTAAAATCAGCTCAGGGAAATACAAATTCAGAGAAATTGTAAGACTTGCACTCTCAGGTCAATATAAAGCCTATAGTCTATGTTAGTAATGGCAAAAACATGTTTACAGGGCTACATGATCTCATAACAGTGCAAGTTGCACTAACTATATTTTAAGCAAAATACTTATACCCAAACTAAACACACCACACTGATCACATAATCTAGCTAATGGCAATAAAAATAAAGAAGGGAATGTAGTTAGTGTGGCCGTTCTTTTAAAGAAGTGATATTTCACCTTCTCTAGAGGCCTGTTCACCCTCTGATTGCAGAAGGATTTCCAAGGTCGTTGCACCTCAGGTGGGCTGGCACAGCAGGATGTCAGCATCCTGGATCCTTCTGAGGAGCTGCAGATCTTGATGATACTGATTTCCTCCTTGCCTTTACGTTTGCCTGAGTCTGTTCTTATACATTTGCTATGATGGGCCATGTACTTATTCCTTTATGCTGGAGTTCTTTTGTATATATTAGTCTACCAAAGGATTGCAATATATAGAATATTTACTTTTACATTAATTGTTGGTTAAAGATAAAAATTAGATCATAAAATTTACTCAGAATGTTGAACTAAAGTTCAAATTATCTTCTCAGGCCACAGATGCTGTGTAGGAATTTTAATCAGGTCACAGTTCCAGCATCCTGGCATTTACAACAAAGACGAGCAGTAAGGTGAAGCAGTTGCCTAGGCAATTTAGACTTCTGGCTAATAGATGTATCTGTACACTAAAGTCACCTGGACATAGATGCCCACATGTAAGCATCTGTTACCATTGGGGACATCCTGGGGTACCTGGAGCATCTGCATAGGTCTGGAATGCCATGGGGTTTATAGGAAACCACATCCTTTTGGAGAAACACCTAGAATTGGAAGCAACCCCTTGTGATATGTCAGTGATAATACTACATGCCTATACTTTGTCAGCTGAATCAAGCCACCCTGTTTAGGAAAGCAATTCATTTGACTAAACACAGAGCCACCTGAGAAGTCCTACAGTGTTCAGGACTTCCTTATGGAGACACTATGGTGTTCTGCCAGACACGAAATTCCAGGAAATTTCAAATTATATGAGATGCTCCCATATAGGCAACTGAGGCAAGCCCTAGATCTCTGAATTTATTTCCACCCTAAAAGTCAGTTTTATCTGCATTACTACTTTGATAATGTTCACAAATGTATCAGCATGCTTTAAGCTAATATTTAGATCCTAGTTAATTAAACCCACCTTTTTAATCAAGAACTTTCCCCATTTCCTCTTTATGAACATTAATATGATTTCGTAAATCACTCATTTTTATCAGTGTCATGCTAATGCCAAGGCTTTTAAAAAGGTTTCTTGCCAAAATAGTTTAGGCATATGGAGTAGTTCACCCCATGATAAGATTCACACAGAAAGCTATTCTGTTATGAATTATTTTCTGCAAGGATTTTAAGCCTGCAGCCTGCACTTACAGATAAAACAGAATCTTGGAATTAACTGGCATATAATCTGAAGTACCCTTTTATTCTGTCCTATCAGTATTGTTTCAAAAAAATTCTCATTTTTATAGGATCTTTGTGAGCACTTACAAATGATTAAGCTTTTGTTTATCCTTAACTAACACAACATCAAAAAATAAGGTCTAATTCAAAACATAAAACTCTGCAAAATTATGTTGATCTGAGCAACAGTTTGAACAAGAGAAAAAAATTGATAAATTTCTCATTCATTCAAATTCAATAATTTGTATTGCCATGTTTTCTCCTCTTGAAATACAAAGTTCATTTTGCCCAAGAAGGGACTACAATCTCCATCAAGGTTTTCTTGGCTATCTGTATGAAATTCAAAGTCCACTATGTGCTGGATTTGTGGTTATTGAACTTCCGACAGCTTTAATTGTAGAACATAACTGGATGATCTAAGTCAGAACAGGTTGTATGACAATTGCTACACAACACTTTGCTCAAATGTGCTTTCTCAACAATCTTAAAAACTGTCACTGGGCTGGAATGGGTACCAGAGGAATTAAACAACTATTTTTTTTGCTTAGTTCTCTGCAGTGCTAACACATCCTGTTTGGTTGATGTGACCTTACTGCCCCACGATTCAATTTGCTTAGAGATGGTTTGAATATACACCGCACTGCATTTTGTAACAACCCCTAACTTGGAACAATAACTCTTAATATCCAGCCTTCTAGATTATACACAAACCAATTTAGCAAGCCGTGCAAGCAGGACATCTTGTTTTTCTGAGTTTTTCTAAGTTAAAACATTTCTAAGACCTTGTTTTCCAAAATAATGTTAGAAGACACTTTCATCTATCAAAATATCATGTGTTATGCCAGTGAATATGCCCTATTAATCTCAAAAGATTAAAAGCATTTTAGTAAACTGATGTTGAAAAAGAAGGTTTGGGGGCAAGTAAAGGGAAGTTACTGGTGCAGAGAGAGATAGAAAGCAAACTCATAAAGCTGGCCTCATGTTTTTAAATCACTGCATTTGTGCTAAAATAAACTGTCTTCGAAGGACAAGACATTCAGGCAAATACAGCAGCTCAGCAAATCATATCCATAAGTCAAGGGGCTGGAATTCT
Source organism: Phaenicophaeus curvirostris (assembly GCF_032191515.1). Classification (NCBI taxonomy): domain Eukaryota; kingdom Metazoa; phylum Chordata; class Aves; order Cuculiformes; family Cuculidae; genus Phaenicophaeus; species Phaenicophaeus curvirostris. Next base: position 124,208,680 of record NC_091393.1, on the reverse strand, counting down.
ATGTGAAAGTCATTCAGTATTTGAGGAATCATGCAGAAATGCTTATTATGAATGTAAAATATTTCTAAACGTTGTTCACCAAATGATTTCACTAAAACACACCTCAAAAATACAAAAATAATCATCCCAATTCAACCCTCTGATTTCCCATAATCTTGTTGGGCACAGGATGCCACGATTTCACTGTCACGTCTGCATGAAGTAATTTCATAGAACCATGAACCATAGAATCACTTGGTTGGAACAGATCTTTGAGATCATCAAGTCGAACCATGTCTGCCCACTACTAAACCAGATCCCTGAGCATTTCGTCCACCCATCTTTTAAACCCCTCCAGGGATGGGGACTCCACCACCTCTCCTGGATAGGCTGTTCCCGGTCTGAGAACCCTTTCAGTGAAGAATTTCCTGATGTCTAATCTAAACTTGATAATGTGATCAAATTAGACCTCAAATCCTTTGAGATTAGCTAACAGAAAAGCTTATATTTCTCCCAGAGACACCATGCAGTCACATTTGTAGTATTTATAGCTAAATGGGTAACTTTTTTCATCTATGGTGTATATGATTCAAAGTTTGTTTAATGTTTTTGTTTAAGAAAGAGCTGCTTCAATTTAAGCATTAAACCTGAGATGCAGCCAAATGAAAACGTAAGCTGTGGTATCAACATCCATTGTCACAGCTGCTGTAGCTGTTTACATGCCTTCTTTTACTTCAAAATAGGAGGTAGGTAGGAGTATGCATGAATACTAAGTTATGTCGCCAATATTTTGGGCTGCTGTAGAATAAGAGCTTCTGTAAGACCAGTATCTGTGGAATAATTGCTGAAATACAGGTTTCTCAGCTAGTAACCTGATCAACTGCCTGTGTGTCATGGGCCAGAACTCTAAACCTCTAATAAAAGCAGTAGGCTTTAACTGAACCTTTCAGAGTGGAAACACTTATCTTGTCGAGGAGCTACTCCTTGGCTAATATACAATCACTGATAAAAGGAAAATAAAGCAAAAATTACCAGGTAGCAGCCTCATCCTGCAGCACACTGCTCTCTGCAGCAAATCTGTGTGATGGTATTTTTTCCCTTCTTGCAGACTGCTGATAATGCAGCAGCAAGGAGGAAATGTCAATTAGTACTTCCAGTGAGAGCAGAAAATTCCATACAGATGGATCCTCACTGCCTTTATGAAAGATTATATATACATATCATGGTTTATATCCATTTTCTGCCAGCACATCCCATCAAACTCTTTTTGCAGTAGCAAAATAGAGAGGATTTAGTCTTTCTACTGAGAAGAAGGAATGCCGCGAAATGATAGAGGGAATAAGGTAAACTATGACAAGACAACAAAGACTTTCAACAGACAGACCAGAATATGCCAAAGTTCTGATTAAGAAAAACACTTTAAGCTTTACTTAATTCCTGCTTAGAGATAAAGGGACCTTATCAAGAAGCATAAGTATGCCTAGAAGGCTAATGCATGCCTAAACACTCTGCTGAATAGACTGCCATTAAAACTTCAACTTAGAGAGGAACTTGATAGTTTTATGAAAGGTAGACTTGAGGGAGTGTGTGGTCTGCTGTCTTTTAGATATTTCTTCTGTTTGAATTCCTATTTCTTTTGTATGGCCATCAGCAAAAGAGTAACATTAACTCTTCTCTCCACGTAGCTGTAGAGTAGCACATAGCACTTCACTGTGTTTAAATAAGATACTCATACAAGCATCACAGTCACCATCCTGGACCTTTTTCACTTTCCTCCTGCCGTGGCTCACCCAGGCAGCTCAACAACACCAAGATGGTATCAGTGGACAACATGGGATAATGAATTTTTAGAGATCTTCATCAGTTTAGAAATGAGGAGCAGAGTAGACGCAAGGATGAAACAAGTTGTAAGCAATGCAGAAAAACTGGAAAGTTAGGGGTTAAAATAATTCATTAGCTACAGTACAAGGTAAGAAAGGGAAGTCTATACATTTGAAAAGTGTAGACAACAAGTGCTCCACGTTTAATTAAACTACCACTCTGAATACAGGTGTAAAAATTGAGAAAGAATGAGTTAAAGCATTCATGCAGACTCTAGATTTTGGCAGTAAGTGTCAGTTAGGTCATCTGGGAAAGAAGTGTTTCATGTTTTCCTCTATGGGACATTTATATCAAACCAGTGACGGCAGAATGATTGTTTTCGCTGTGCCATCTTGGGGACACTGGAAAATGTCTTGACAGGCAAAACTGCAATTTTTTAGAACGGTTTGCCTCCTTGTCATTTCAGTTTATCCCCTCCTTTTAGCCATTAACTTCCTTTCTTCTCTTACCAGTCGTACACTAGAATCACATTTACCCTCCTTATTTTAAGAAATTAAGCTAAAATATGCCTTGTATATACAACAGTTCTCTCCAGCATCTCCTTGGGCTGCTCTCCAGTCTTTTCTTCTGCTCTGTACACCTCAGAAGTAAAACAGAAGTTTGAGGAAAGGCCCATGTGAAGCTAAGTCTGCTTTTAAAAGACACAGTGAAAGGTTTCCTGGGGAATTTAGAGAGAAAAACATTAAGCTTTGCTGGGCCTTCTGGAATCCCATCCATAGATGCGGCTGTCTCTTATGACCACAGAGAAGTTAGCTTTCTAACAGGTGGTGGTGGAGGATGGTCCCGCACACATCACAAGGAAGGAGAGGTTTGTTGAATGCTATTAAGAGCTGCCCATGGCAGCTGCTACAGTTTCTGTACAATGAGGGCAGCAAAGTCATGTCGCACAAGCAACCCAAAAGGAGAAACAGGAAAACTCCTTCAGAAGAGTTAAGACAAATCTACCAGGATGAAGATATAAGGCCAAATCCTCAGCATAAATCAGCACTGACAATAAACAGGCTTATGATCCACTCAAAGATCTTCCTCCCCCCTGCAATAAACTTGCTCAGTTTTCTTCTTACGATTCTTCAGCTTGGACCCAACTCACTTAAGTGCTCAAGACATCAATACCCCTCTTCCATTCTCAAAACAGGAGCAAATAACCTTATAAAATCTAAGTAATCACTACTTCCTTCTTCAGATATGTTTTAAAGGCTTGATCCTGCTACAAAAATCAGAAGAAGTAGTGCATTACTCTGATTACACAGCTGGAATTATTTCTTTTCTCCCATTCTAACCTTCCTCTGACATCTCCAAAGGAGACAAAAAAAGCAAAACTTACCTTCCAAAGCACTAACTGAGCTTTCCTCATCCTTATTGATTCATTCGAATGTTTAATTTCCACTCTACCTAAAAGCCTGGGAGCAATGGTCACTTCTGTATGTCTCAACAGTGTCTGGCAGAAAAAGATACTTCCTTTGCAGAAGTATTTGTGGTTGCCAGCATCACTCTGCAAACCAATAAAATAGCAAATTTTTCAGTCGGACACGAGCCAGAGAAGTAATCCCGCTCTACCCTAAGCCCATGTGCTCTGATTCCACTGAACATCCACAGGCTCTACTAGGCATTCCCAGAAATGCTTTAAGAAAGGAAACAAAAGAAAATGGGGAAACCCCATCCCTGTTTATGTTTTCCTCATGTAATAACTTTAGAGGGAGCCTTTCCTAACCGACTGTGCTCTCCAGACTAGCAGGATATCGAAATAGGAATCTGTGGACTAAAGGAAACTCAGTCCAAATATCACAATGAAAATAATTCTTTGATATTCTGCTGGCATGTGCAAATTATAGAACGAGAGCTGGATAATCAGCCCTCTTCTGCTGACTGTAATTTGGTGCATTTGACTCGTCTGCTGTTTGCTTCACCACAACCCATGGGATGCCTCTGGCTAAAACATTGCTTGTAACTTGGATTTCTATTTTATTAACCTTCTCCTTTATCTAATGACAGTCTGTCATGTTCTGGGATGCCAGAACAATGTTTGCCTGATAAGGTGTCTCGTGGGAAAACAGGCAGTTATAAAGGATAAAAGCATACAAAAATGGCCAGCTTCAGCAAAAACTGCAGCACTGTGAACCTGCCTTAATTAATATGTGCTCTACAGTTGGTGCATTAGTACTGCCACAAACATCATTATTTTCAGTTTATTAAGGATGCCTGCAAAGAGAGTGGAGTTTTTCTGGAAACTTGACCTCTTGTAGGTCTTCCAGATTGGTGGCACTAAAAATAAAGTGCTCTTGGGGGAGCAGCAAAAATAAGCAAAGAGAAACTTCATTATAAATCTACAACTCTGAGTTACATATTTTCATTTGGATGTATTATACAGTAATATTCTAGAATCAGAACCCTGCCATAAGCAATCTGTCTTCATTGTACACATTTAATATGCATAGAGAGAGCAATAGCTTTAATATCAATTCTTTTTTCACCATGATTTTTTTTTCCTTGGATTTCCTCATTTCATTTCCCTCTATAAACTCTCCACAGATCTTTGTAGCACCAAGGAATAATTATTCACGTGGTACATTCTTTTTCTGTCTTCTCAGCCATCACTGGGCTTCTCGTTCCTGACAAACAGAATTTCCTGGCCAATAAATAAGCCCTCTGAGGAAAGCAGTTTAAAAAAAAGGTGTGAAATTCAGGGAAAACGTCATCTACTTCAGTTTAGATATGCTCCGTTTCAGTGACTAGGCCAAATTTTGATCCCTAAATCACACATAAATCTATGTCTCATCCTTTTTCTGGAGTCTGAATGCTTGAGAGTGTAATACAGGCCATTCACCATCCTGGGAGAATACCCTTAGGAAATCGAAGGACAGTTTATTTAGTGAATATATGACCATCATCATTGTAATAGGCAGTTTCCTATTGATTAAAATATGAAAATGTCTCAAGTCCTTCTTGCCTGCTTGTCATCCTGTGGATTCCTAAGAGTACACAGCAATAAGACCATGTTTTCTAAGCTACATTATACCCTAATTCGCATGAACCTCCTTTTCTGCTTTTTTGATACATTTTTCAACTAGGAATCTCAGAAGCAAAGTAAATTTATCCTCTTCATAGTAGCCTGATCCAGTGGGAGGTGTCCCTGCTCATAGCAGCGGAGTTGGAACTAAATGATCTTTAAGGTCCCTTCCAACCCAAATTATTCTGATTCTATGATCCTAAATAGAATCACGGTTTCTGACTCGAAAGCTTTAACTTCAGTTATTGAAAATTTATTTTACCAAAGCAACAAACAGCCCTCTGTAGTGGCCCAGATCATCAACTAATCTCCTGGTATTGAAAAGCATGGCACTTTTAATGAAAATCCACAGCCACTGGATTTTCATAGCTGCATACAATGAATGCCGTATGGGACTAGTGAGTGCTCCCTTTAGCAGAATCAGCTTATTATATGCCCCTCGTTGTCTGTCATGCAATGTTAAGCAGTGTGATTTGTGAAATCTCATCAAAAAGCTAAGCATATCGTTCCTAATTGTAAGTTTTCATAACAGTTCATGAGAAATAATGAAGGTAAAAAGAAAGACTCTGAGCTCTAGTGGGGTCTGCCAGGTTGCACACATACCAGTTTGCTGAACACTAATTTTTTCCTCCTTCTAAACTCTACAGCCCTTCTGCTATATCTGGGATGAGCTCATTTGTTGTTTGCATGAGTTTGTGATGGTGAGGTTTTTTTAATGGAAAAACATATTAATGCAGAAACAGATTATGAAGTAGGGATGTAAGCAATTTCATTTCATCTCAGTTTCTTTCTCATTTTTCTACTTATCACTCTGTTCTGGCCATGTTCAGTATGATTGACATGTCCTTATTGCAAGGTCTTTATTTGTGTATGTCCCCTACACTCGGTAGACTATGTATGAAGGGCTAGAATATGAGAGTAGGCTTTGATATCTCTAATTAAGCATAGCCAGATACCAGCACAATGCTATATCAGTCAGAAACCTTCCAGGTTGATGGACCAAATGGTGTTAGCTCTAGCCCAAGAGTATTGCTCCCTTGGAGGCACATTGATTAGATTTTACAGCTCGTTACTTAAAATCAAGAGGAAATATAATGTTCAAGTTATCTGTTTGCAGCTTAATTTCTCCGCATAATTAATTGTTCTTCCCCAAGAAGGGCAGACTCTTCTCGCCACATGTTCTTTTCATTGCTTTTAAACTATTTATTGAGGTAGCTTGCATGGGAAGCTCAGCTAATTGTCAACAGCTGAATACTAATGTGACTTTGATAGAAGTAAGACTTAGTGACAGGGAGCTGGTATATTTTAACCGGGACTAAACTCTATCATCCTTTCTTAATTCAGAGGATAAATTAAATGTCAATCTGAATGCCTGCATCTGTTACAACAGCCTATATTCAATAAGGGTAGCTAAGAAAAACAGTCAGAAAAGAACATTATGCTTCTCCAGGCTTAGTTTTGGAATTACAGTCTCTGCAATTATTTAGAAATGTTTGGCATGGTTAAGATACAGAACTTAGTCTCACAGCATATGGTGAGGCCTCTCTGACTACCTACAGCCTCGTGATACAGCAGCCTCTTGTATTTTCTCGAGAGATGAAAATTGGCTGTGGTCTGGGGAAAAAACAATTCCTATTGCCTGAGAACACTGCCAGGTGAAGGGGGGACAACTGATAGCAGGATCAGGAGACCTGTCACCAACGTGTCTGGGCATCTACCCACCACTGAGCAGGAAGCTATTTACTTAAACTATTCTCTTTTCAATTTTCAAATCCCACTATGTGTGAAATAGCATTAAGTTTGCAATGAAGGAGGTGTCAGACTGCTAATGTTCATACTTTGATGTACACAAGAATGCAAATACAGCTCTAATAGACAAGTTCCACTGCGCTGTCCCAGGCAGCTAGGGCACCACTTATCCATAAAAAAGTAAAATTTACCTTTCAGCACTCTTAGCAGCCAGTGCAAATAGACTGAAAAACACACTGACAGCCTCTACACCTTTCACAGAACTTATCCCTGTTGTGTCTTCATAGCTAGATAAAAAAAGGAAAATGCTGTTACTGGACAGAACCAATGTATTTTTATTTTTCAGCTTTGAATGAAAGGGTGGACGAGGTGCTAAGGGGCATGGTTTAGTGTTTGATAGGAATGGTTGGACTTCATGATCCGGTGGGTCTCTTCCAACCTGGTTATTCTATGATTCTATATTTCTATATTAATATTCCTCCTAAACAGAAACTACATCACTATAATCAATAGGGAAATATCATGAAGAAATCATAAAAACATAAATCAGGAGAAAACATCCATGAACTTGGAAGGAAGAGTGATGAAACCACATACCCTAATTGAACATGGAACAGTGCTAATTCAGATAAGGAGTGACTAGAAAGCTTTTACTCCTCACAGAAATAGCTCAGTCAGCCTAGATTGGATACGATCACAGAAAGCCAAGGGCATGCACCTTCATTAAAAAAAGACAGTCTTAGTATGAATCTGTACATTTGTTAATAAGGGCTCAGGACAGCTGAACTGAGCAGACACTTAACACTGCTGAACAGGGATGGACTCAGGCACATGCTGATAATTAAGTGTGTGCTTGCAGGATTTTGTTCTTTGGGACAGAGCTTTCATTATAAACTTGAGTTTCAGAAATGAAGCTCAAAACACAGGCGCTGGAGAGAAAATCTTTGTAAGTCTTGATAAAGACAAAGTGGAAACAAAAATATTGATGTGCACTGGTTTTTATTTCTTGCTGCTCTGCCCCTGGTTTTAGTCATCTCTTCAGAGAGTTATTAGGTACTGTCTCTCCTGCACCATCCGAGCCCCAGTCCAAAGATTTCTCACTTATTTCTGTTCCAAGATTTAAGAGCAAAAGTGACAACCAAACTTCCTTTCTTCACAGATGAGTAAGCGAGCTCGTGACAGCTTATGAAATAAGAAAAAGAGGTATTTCTGCTACGACTGTAAAAATATGAAATCCTTTTTTTCTTTGTTCTTCATTTTCATAGCTAAGAACTCACAAATCAGAACTACCTGTGTTGTTTTTTTTACAAATGTGAGGACAGAGGTTCCATTCTGGCCATAGTGGCGTCCACCAGCATTTTTCGAATGAGAGAAGAATTACCACAAAGTTGAGTTAAAAAATAAGCAAATTATTAAAGTTCTCAGTCAACAGGCATTTATCAGATGATTGCATCATGATTACTTGTAGATCAAAAACAGAGAAAAGTCACTGAGGAATAATTTGTGTTACCCATCTGGATCCTTTCCTTTGTTTTATCAGTAGTAAGGTCCTGCTAATCTCCATTCCTGCCTTCAGATTTAGCCTTCTGTATCCTATACTCGTTTCTTCAGTTCATGTGTCAACCAAGACAGTGTCCATCAAATGTGTGCATAGTGCACACCCCTTGACACGTGCCTGTGCTCCTCCCAGCCGCATTAGGATGAGAGTCCCCTACCCATATGGAAAAATGTTGGCAGCTATTTTCCTCACAACCTTTTTCACAAGTGCAAAGTAGCCCTGCAGACCCTGGATTCCAGCAAAACCAAGGAAAACTTACTTCTAATTTCCAAAAACTATTGAAAATCAGCTGCACAAAAGAGCGCTTTGCAGGTCTCAGAGCACCAGGAAAAGACTGGAATGCAGTTCATAGTATAAAATGGCATACATCTCTGTGACTAAATATATTTATGTAAAAAAGATAGATTTAAGTCTAAATAACAACAGTAATATTATCGTTTCAAAATGAAAAAACAAGAAACTGCAAAAATAATCGGTGCTCACCTATGTAAATGCAGAAAGACTTCTATCCACACAGAATCCCTTGTGTGCCCAGTCTATTACAGACATATATTCTCTTATTAAATTGTACATTTGTGTGTGCATCTGCATACATAAATAAATACATTTTAACAAAAATAACACTTCCATAATTACAAGGGGCAATTGATGTTTCTGTGATAAACTACGGACTGACCCAACAAGATTTAGTGTGTCCATGTTGTTGCTCTGTTACTGTGGATTATTTGATTTGTACATGTGAAAAAGCGATTTATCTGAGGCAGCCTGGTCTTTCTACTTCAAAGACATGATTCATCTAAATCCCTGCATATGGATTTTAAAGTATTCCTGGCCCTGAGTAACTTTAACCAAGCGATATTACTTGCACTCAGATCAACGGAAAGGCGGTGCCACTTTTCTTGTAGGTGGTAAATTTGACAGTGGCTGTGCCTGAAGATTCAAAGGGCAGTTCAACAACTGGGTGATTATGAAAAATAATAGAACTGAAAAAAAAAAAAAAAGAAAAATAAATAAATAAATAAATAAATAAATAAAAAATAGAACTTATGGCCTCAAGCTCCGCCAGGGGAGGTTTAGGCTAGACGTTAGGAAAAAATTCTTTACAGAAAGGGTCATTGGGCACTGGAACAGGCTGCCCAGGGAGGGGGTTGAGTCACCTTCCCTGGAGGTGTTTAAGGCACGGGTGGACGAGGTGCTGAGGGATATGGTTTAGTGTTTGGTAGAACAGTTGGACTCGGTGATCCGGTGGGTCTCTTCCAACCTGGTTATTCTGTGATTCTGTGATTCTGTAACTGGCTTCCACAGTGCTCTCAGTTGCGATATGAGTTCAGCCAAGTGACCAGAAGCAGTTAGATGACAGTTCAATTTCTGGAGAACAGACATTCACAGCGCAAAACCATTACCCATACTTACAGCAACGAGAGTCATCTGAAAAAGGTGAAGGACTTAATGGATTTGGAACCTGTACTACCTCTAGGTCAAGCCAGAAGTGCCTTGAGGAGAAGCTTGAGCTGTCACGGGGGAAAGGAGACTTTGATCTCCAGGGCTATATCTATCTTCTATCAGCACTGAATTAACAAGAACAATTCAGAAGCAATGCGAAGGCTTCTGGGCTCTTATCTCAGCCAGTCCTCTGTGACCTTCTCAAATAAATCTAGGCTGGCAAAAAAAAAGTTGTGTAACAACTGCTGCACAAGTAAAAGTGATGCAATATCTAAACTTCAGAGGACAGCACAGATCTCTAGATCCTGATGAAAGGGAATCCAATCAATAATAGCCAGAGGGACACCCAGTGAAGGAGACGGACAGCTGATGACCTCAATAGCTCTTCACAATAAATGTCATTATTTGCTAACAAAAATAAATTCAGATGTCCCTGCTAAGTTTCTTTGGAATAGCTTTGTTTTACTGTTCTCAGTCAGCATCATACTCTTCCTACATTTACTGTGGTTCATACTAAGGGAAAAATTCTCTGGCTTCACATGAAGTATGTCTCTGGTTTTGGTCATCACACACAAAATGATTGAAAACATAAGGTACCAATGTAAAGGAGTATTGAAGTAAACATGACAATCCACCCAGTGAAAACTCTGTTTGAAATAAGACTTATTCTCCTTTCCCGCAAATTATTTTTGAAAGTGCTGTTGAATGTTTCAGTAATGTTAATAAATGATGCTTAAAGCACTTCAGGGAGAATAACAATCGGTGTTGTTATACAAACAGTACATACTTTTAATCTCTTCTACCACAGTACTGAGAAAGCCAAGGCAAGTTTTCCATTTGTTTAGGGCTTCAGCTGGCTTCTTAATATTGTTTGATAAAATGTTAAACAATGAAAGGTCTATTTTTTGTTTACTCCTCAAACAGTTACACATCATGAGTTGGGCTCCCCGATAAATAACGAGATTACAGAAATTACAATCAAAGTAAAACTGCTGTTTTCATTCACTTTCAGATTTTTTAGCATTTACAGGTCACATTTCTTTTGTTTTTCAACGAAACCATGAAAGCTATAATGAAATCTATAACATTTTTTTTCCCCACTGGCTTCCAGGAACTGGAGCTATTACAAAACCAGACAACATTTTGAAAGTCGCACTGGTAATATCATGCTCTGTTCCTGTGCAGACTGACTCAAGAGTCACAACTATCTGAATGAATGGGAGTACTGGTATATTGTTGTAGTTGCTGAAGAAAGCCCAATTTGTTTGTATAACTGCAGATTTAGATGAGGTCGTTTGAAAGAAATAGCTTAAATCAATGGAGGGGATGAATAAGAATACAATCAGATGGAAATTAAGTCAAGCAGAAATAACAAATTAAGATAGGAAAGTGGACAAAAGCTTCATGCGATTAATATTGTAGATAAGACACTACCAATCCAGTACAGACAAAGCCATACTTGCTGCCCTGTGAGGTTCAGAACAACACAGCACCTTTCTGAATCACTCCATGAGTCAGTATAATCTACTGTGACATTTGCTGCAATTGTTTCTCTAGGAGAACAAGAAAAGAGTTTGCACAGTTCTTCCATGCCACAGTCTTCCTGTGTGAGTCTCCAAAAGGCTGAACATGATCGACAGCAGCATCCTTGCAGTGAGCCGCTAAGGCAAAGCTGTTTTCCATCCTGGTCCTTTTCTTGCTGAGGAGACTTTTTGCAAGAACCTGCATGCTGGAGAACTTCAGGTTCTCGGGTGGGGTATCACCTACATGGACCTGTTTAATGTGAAGAGTTAAAACTAGATCTTTATATTATCACTACAACAGTTTTCCACTACTGGGATTTGAAGGAATGGAGACCAGCCATTAAGGCATAACATTATCACCTTCCATGTATATACAAAATATTTAGAGCTGTTTGACTGTATTTCTCAGGATCTGTGAGAAAGATGACACTGCAGAAATGTCAATTAATCTTATCAAGTTTCTTTAAAAGGGAGCTGTTAACTGCAGGATTCCTCTATATATGCAGGCTGGAGGTGGAACAGATCAATACATTTCCAGTCATCTGAGCTGAATTAGGGGTGGGTTGCCAAATCAGAGCAGAGCAGAAAATTGTCTTCAAGAATCAAAAGAATTTCAGTGCTGCTAGGAAGTTTCCAGCCATGAATCAATCCAATATCCTGAATATGACTGTGAACTCAGAATCTTGAGAATGTTGGAAAAGATCCAGGCACAATATTTCACCCAGCTTTGCTCTTTCATTTTAAGAGGAGGTAACACCTAGAAGAAAAATTAGTTCTGTTTCTAAGGAGGAATTTAACATTTTAGAAAGCACTGAAGGCTTGTAAAATTATCTTTTTTTGATTTGGAGCTTGATTTTTCTTTTCTTTGTGTTTGTGTTTTTGGTTGGGGTTTGACTTTGGTTAGGATTTGCTTTTGGTTGGGTTTTAGTTTAGTTTTGTTTTGCTTTTTGCCAGTTGAAAATTTGTAAAACTGTAACTAGAACAAGTGACATGCTTGATGAAATGACATTAGTTTAAAAAAAGAAAATATTTTATCCGAATGTCTCTGTCCATTTTGGTCTCTCTCTGCTTTAACATCCATGGAGAAAGAGGGAAATTCTCAGATTTTTCATAGAAAAATTTTTTTCTCCTGTTTTAATCATATCTAAAGTCAAATCACAGCTGTTATTCGACAACCATACTGTGACCAAAAGATCAATGCCACAGATTTCTATTGATGCGATAGAAATGCTGCAGATCTATTTGCAAGTATTCTCTGTCCTCTTGCTCTCAGAAGGGCATTCTGCTCCTTGCATTTTGCAGTAGTTACATGCTGCTATGCTCTGACCACACAACGTGTTCATCTTATCCCACTCAGCTGCATTATGTCGGGACACTATTAAATATTTACCTTCTGCAGCACAATGCAGCACTTAAACGCTAAACTTGCCATTTCTGCCAGACAAACATAAACTATAGCAGGGCTTATAAAGTTCTAAGTTCCAGATGGTGATGAATAAGTAATGTTGCACCCAGGGCCTAATTGCTCTAAGTTTCTAGATACCTGCAAACCATCAATTATACATTACAAGTGCTGCTCCTTAATTGTTTCTTTCTGGCATTTCAAAAGAAAATGTGTCACCACAATGGCACTGTACTTGCAGGGAATTTCTCTTTGAAAACTCTTTTCCTTAACAATGCTAGATTTTTGAAATGTTCTTTGGCTCTGAATGAAGTTTACAAAGCTGGCATTGGAAAAAGTTGCCTGAAGAGGAAAAACTGGGAGCCCTTACTGCCTGCTTTATGATAAAAATGGGAAAGCTGCATGATAGTCACCGTGCCTAATAAATAATCCAATAAGAGGCTGGGCACTGTGCTTCCCTTATTAGAGATTTTAAGAGGCTGATTCAATTAACTTGGAATTTTATCCTAATTTGGTCTACACTGGCAGCAGAAAAAAATGACTGTTGTGTATTTCATAGTTCGTTGCATGCTTCCAGCTCTGGAGAAATCATGTTGCCATCTGGGTCTCAAGCTCAGGAGGAGCTACCTGCCCTTGTCTTTCACGAATCAGGAGAGCTCTCCTTTCTGCTGAGCTCAGTAGCATTTCTGCACCTCTTGGCCCAGCCTTCTCTCATTGCAAATGCATCTCTCCAAAGCACTAGTGGTGCTTGCAGAAGACCTCTGGTGAGGTGTACACATAGCCTGCAGGTCAGACTGACCTCCAACATAGAATCATAGAATCATAGAATCACTAGGTTGGAAAAGACCCACCAGATCATCATTCCTAGCAAACACTAAATCATGTCCCTCAGCGCCTCACCCACCCAGCCCTTAAACCCCTCCAGGGAAGGTGACTATTCCACTAATGCCTTGATGCATGCAGGGTTGGCTTCTCTTTGTATTGAACTAGGACATCAACACATCTTTGGAAGGTCAAACATGGTAGATTACATCCACGCATGCAAACCTATGCCTGTACCAATTTTAGTAAGCTGGAGAGTGCCAAGGACCTCAATTTGTGGACCACAACATTTGAGAACCTCAATATTGAGGACCACAATATTAGCCTGTCTAAAAATAAATTGTAGAGATGATACCGGCCTGGATTCACCTCCCTTCAATGAGAACCATAGAATCATAGAATAACCAGGTTGGAAGAGACCCACCGGATCATCGAGTCCAACTATTCCTATCAAACACTAAACCATGTCCCTTAGCACCTCGTCCACCTGTGCCTTAAACCCCTCCAGGGAAGGTGACTCAACCCCCTCCCTGGGCAGCCTCTGCCAGTGCCCAATGACCCTTTCTGTGAAGAATTTTTTCCTAATGTCCAGTCTAAATCTCCCCTGGCGGAGCATGAGGCCATTCCCTCTTGTCCTGTCCCCCGTCACTTGGGAGAGGAGGCCAGCATCATCTCCCCAAAAAAAAACCCTGGACGTGGCTGGGAGTTAGAATGACCAAGGAACTATTAACAACAAGAAATCTGTATGTGGCCAACCTGCCTTGAGCCTGAGCAGTTTAATGGCTCAGAGAACAGATGTTGCATGCCAGCTGGGAGTGAATAACCCCAGCACTGCTCAGTGTGCAAGAAGAGATGAGGCTTATGGATACGCAAATCCACTGCAGTCTGTACTGAGGCAAAAAGCAAAGTGCACTGACCAGTTTTAGAGTTCACCCAACACCTGTACCAATTTACTCCTGGAAAAGGCAAATTTAGATTTAATAAATGGTCTCATACCACTTCCCAGCAGACACAGTTTTTCAGTGCAACCTGTGCCAATGAAGTACTCTTGGTTCAACTATTCACATATTATGTAGTCAAAGTTTAATTTTAACTGCAGCAAAGACTGGAAAATGACAAAACAAAACCGCAGTCTGATGAATGTAAAGGCTCCTGTCTGCTGACAAAGTACATTCCAAAGAATTATTGAAACAGAGCATAGAAAAAGAAGAAAGTATTTCACCTCCTGCTGCCTTTGTGCTGCGAGATTTCATGAGAGAAAAAAATAAACACAATTTAAAAAATATCACTCTGCCAGGAAAAAAAAAATGCCATAGTGATTAAGATAATGCAGCTAAAAGATATATTCAGCCTCAAACTGGTGGCGGATTATAGGGGTTAATTCAGAGAAAGATTGATTTCTTCTTAGGGAATTCATTGACAAATTGGACCAAGGAAAATTCACCCACAGCATTGTCCACATCCTGGTCTTCACATCAGCACACTTATCACTGTCACAGCTTTTGTATTCCATATACTAACTAAGAAGAAAGAATTTATTTCATTGATGCTTTCTATCTGTTTTCTGTGCTAGTGAACATCTGCAGCTTAAAGCTTTGTGGTTCTGACTGAAGGCAGGTGAATCATTCCCAGCAAAATATTAGCCACATCTTTTAAAGCTGAATTCCAACGTTAGGACTGGAATCCTGCTTACGTATAATTTGGTAGTGCTCCAAAACACTACAGGTGTAGAACAGAAACATTTCCAGGTGTTTGTGCAATCATTTGCAGTTCCTTTAGTTTCTCCCCTGTTAATTTTGGCAGAAGGAACTGTATATTCTTTAGGAAGAAACCTTAATTATTGCTTAAGTGTTCCCCTACAAATGTATAGCATCTGTCCTGCATAGATAGGCAGATGCCAAATATTTTTCTGTGTTGACGAGTTTTCTATTAGGATTTTTCTTTTTACTGTGAGTGAACTTCTGCCTCACTTCTCCTCTCCTTTCTCCCTCCACTCGTAGGGCAGACACCATGCACTACCCTGCTGATCACTGTATAACCATGAGAGCTACAAAACTGTTTCTCCAAACGTCCTGCATATAGAGCTGAGAAAACCAGGAACTGTGATTCATTATTTAAATTCAAACAACAACTATATACACAGCTACCTCTAGACTTTTCGCCTCACCAAAAGTTTCCCAAGTACACATTTGTTAAGCATGAGTCCTCCAACCTCTTCTGTCTACTTCAGGATGTCTGCTTCTTGAAAATATGTGGACATATAAGTGGTAGTCATTTTATTTTTTGAATCTGGGTAAACGTGTCTCTTATTTGTCTTTGTGGTTGATGAGAATCACTTTTATGAGTAGTTTCTATTTGGCCCCAGAGAAATTTCTCAGCCAGCACAGCTATTTTGCCCTCTGTTGCATGCACAGCAGACTCAAGGATTCACTATCCCTTCTTTCATGCACTTCTTCTCATCCACGTGCTTCAATTTCTTCTGCATAGGTTGCTCTTCCCTCTGTGAGTATAAATATGTGCTTTGACATTTTATCAGTTTCACAAAAGCATGGATTGAACTGTAACTTGAATTTCTAGTCTTAACCTACTGTCCCATTGCTAATAGTCAATATAGCCTGTTCTGTTGAGATTTCGTCTCTTGCCAATGAAGAAGAGACAATGGGCTTCCTTCACCTCTGTTGGAACACAGTTCCCAGCCAATGACTTTGTCTTTTGTCCAAACATCACAAATATGCATTTTTTTTTCTTTCAGTCTATCTTCTCATTTCGCAACCTGGTCATTCAAGTTTTGCAGAGCTCAGGTCTCTTGTTTAACAAACAAAAATAATAAAACCAAACCAAAACAAGAAGTTGCAGTGAAAAAACACTAACTTTTGATTTGTAGAAGACGGCCTATAGATACACAGATAACTACACTTCTGCGTTAGAACAGGGGATATAGAATAAAAGAATTGTTGGGGCTGAAGGAAAATTTTCTCTGCTGTTTTAAGTCACTGGCGATAGAAATCAATAGACCCCAACTGTGCTCAGATGCTCTACTTTCTGCAATCACAGATGTTAGAGTTTGAAGACGTATATTACGTTTATCTAATCCATCTCCCTGTCTTATGGCTTCATTGTTCTTTATTGTAGATTATCCACTGCCTTTTCTGGTTTAGCTTTTAAAACCTGTACAACTTAAAATAGCAGGTTAGAGACAATGGTTATCCTAGACTTATTCTGTCCCTGTCCTAAAATACAGAGAGTTCATTCTGTAACACTGTGATCTCTGTGTATCCCTGTCAGTTCCTTTGTGACACAGCATTTGCTTTGCAGCAGTGAAAACACAAAAAGTTAAACTGATTCAGTTTGAGATATAAGTAAGGAGTTTGCCTCGGTTTGTTCCATTCATTTTAAAGAGGATATATTTCTGTCTGATCTCATGCTGCTAAGTTGCTGTGACAAGGAATCAGGGGTGTAAAGCAGCACATGGAAATGCACATGGAAGGTGGAACAGGATTCAGAAGAAGACTGGTTACCAGCCAGCCAATTGTGTAAAATATTATTTCTATTCTGAACACAACACACAGCTCTTAGGGGCTCAGGATTTGGGAGGTGGGAGAGTTTAGGAAGATAACTTGGAATGAAGAAAGGGAGCTGCAGAAAGACTTAGGAAAATGATCCACGTAATAACGGAGCAGTTTCTGAGCCCCTGGAGAGCTGCACATTAAATAATATACCATTTGTCAGGTAAAATACCTTTGGCTTGATACTGATCTCATCTCCTTAGATATTAGAATGATCCTTTTTCACTGGCTCAGGGGAAGATGACCCTGATTTATATCATCACAGCTCAGAGCAAAGTTTGTCCCTTGCACTGGAACAGAAGCAGATTATTAATGAGTTCTGCTACAAGTTTATCCTTGTAACCTCCAAAGATACTACTTTTCATATGATTTAGGGGGTTATGAGAGAGAGTAGGTTTAGGAAGCAAAAATCCCCAGGAAAATAATAATAATAATTAATTCATTCTGAATTATAACTGGCTTCTGGATCTTCTTCTAGGAAAAACCTATATGTCCTTTCAAGCGTCCAGGATGCTTTCACTTAGACCATTGCTGGCATATTCTTGTTTCCTTCAAGAATAATATTTTTCTTGTATTACATATTTATGTTTACCAGGCTCTTCCTTTCCAGCTCAGGCATTCTGTGAGTTGTTGTTTCCATATATGCTGTCAAACCCTCTTTTCTCTTCCCACCAGGGAGCCTCTGATACTTCTTTTCAAGAAAGAAAGAGAAAGGGAAATCTCAGTGGGTTGTAGCACAAAATGACAAAATCACAGCAATTGCTATGACTACCACTCTCACCTTAAGGCATATGGTTTGCAAATTATCCATGCCATCACATGGCAAGGGGGATGCTATGGCTTGCTGGATATTGGGAATAAGGACACGAACTGAGACCCAGTAAAATCCCCCAGCCTTATCCATGACGAGCACATCCGTTTCATTTGAGCAGGGGCACACTTCACAAATTCATCTCTTACTGTATGATCACAGTCTTTCTGTGGACTCTCTGGTCTACAACAACTTGGTTTTTGCTTTTTCAGACCCAGCATCAACACCACCCATCAAGCCTCAGAACACAAGAATTGCACATTTTTCCTTCCCCTCTGAGAAACTAGATCAGAACATTTGCAAGGATGCATGCACATTTGTCTGTCTTAGCTCAAAAAACTGTATGTGGAGATGGCAAGTGTCTTCTTCAGGATTGTTTATTGGCATGCAACTGTGTTACTAAGTTGTTCACCTTCTCTTGTTGGCACACAGGGCTCCCAGTAATATATTTACTGAGTTCTTCAGGGCACTGTTCAACAAAATGGTCTGTCCACATAAAGAAGTCAAAGTGTAGAATCTAAACTCTTGGGATAGGACCAAATCAAAGAATGACCATACAAGGTGACCCTGATGAGCTCTGAACTAGCTATTCCCACCAAGAAAAAAGAATTCAGAATCATAAGCACCAGTTCAATGTAAATGTTAGATCAGTGCTTTATAGGGCAAGCGAGATGTTAGGAACTGCCTTGAAAGGAACAGTAAAAAATAGCAAGCATTATTACACAACACTATAAATCAGTGGTGCATCCATAGATTGTATAAGATATGCTGTCCTCATTCCTCCATCTATTCAAAAGAATAGTGGAGCTGGAGAAGGGTAAGAGAGTAAGAGATTCCAAATAAAAATTGCATGAGGTTTTTCTACCTGGAACAGAAAGGAATGGGGGAATATAATATTGTGCAGCATCCCAGAGATAAGCATCTGTTAAGATCTTCTAACCTGTTGAAGTCTGTAAGATGGAAAATCTGTTTAGATATGCCTTGATTTCCTTTTTTCATTAGCAACGGCTATTAGAGCAATAGATACTACTGCCATCTGTAGAAATTGAGAATTTCCCCTTGAATGTGGCAAAGAACTTGGCACCAGTGATGGTGCATCTTTTTCATCCATCTCCTGTAGGTGCCTGTAGCAGATCTTCAGAACAAGAGTCCTTTCAAGCCAAGTCTCTCACTCCATTGACCCAACAGGGATTGTAGGCACCAACGTTAGAAGGTTGCATTATTGAGCACTTCATATTTGTGTGCAAGTGAGGAATCCAGGTGAGATGGACTGGATCTTAGGATTTCCATTTTCCTCTATGGAAACAGCAGTAGCATTGCCCACCTGTAGCTGATGCCTTTGTTCAGATTTTAATTCCTAGCATTCATGGAAGGAGAGGAATACTTATGGAGGAACATGAAGTCTTTACATGTTATTTAAATACTGCAGATAATTACGACATGTTCCAATGTATTTTTGCCTTGACTTCTGAACGGAACAATAGCAACACAATAAATGATCAGGAATAGGGTTAATTCTAGCTACAATAGATAACACGACTCCTTAAAGGTAAAGCAATAATGGAAGAATGAATTCCAGCAAATAGCAGTATTGACTAATCCCAGAATTTCTAGTTCAGATCTTCCTCAACCAAATCTTTCCAGACCTGGTTTATGCTTTCCTACTGTGATGCAACTGTTCTTTCTCACCTATTAAAATTTAAAAGGCTAACACGTTACGTTTGAAATTTCAATCTACTGACACACAGCAAAGTATGACCTGAGTAGGAAAGCAGAAGAACCTGCCATTTAGAGTGTCATTAGACCTAGATTTTTTTAAGGTACTTTATTTCCTTTCTGAATTTCCAGGTTCTTAAACACCTTTAACTCACTGGCCTTGAGGCTCTTTAAATGCAAATGATAGGCTGATTAATTCAGTAGCTCACTTGGAAGATTTAAAGAGGAGAAGAGAGGACCTGCCTGCTGGAAGCTGAACCTAAGGTACAGCTGTTCAAGAAACGCAGCAAAGGACAGGTCTGAATGCAAGAGAACATAATGTACGAGGTATATAGGATCTTTCTGAGCTTGCAGCAGATTCTCTCTTAGTTTTCACTCCTTTCCAATTTGGCATCTAGCCCTTCTTAAAATTTCTCTCTGCTAACAGTGAAACAAATTTAAACCCCCTCCAGAAGTACATTTAATTCAGAGCTTGTCTTTTCCCTCCACCTTTTCTGATTGCTGCCTGGTTGTCAGGCAAAATAGTACCGCCCCACTCAGCAAAATGAGAAAGATACCAGCCCAAATGCATTGCCCTCCACCTCCCAGAAACCATTCAGAGCTTTCTTCCATTAACAAGATATTCATTTCAGCCGAAGAACGTATCCACAGGGGAGCAACTAGTCCAGCTCATTTTCATGCTGACATATTTTCTCCTCTGGTAGCTGCAGAGCAACAGCATCATTGCTGCAGCGCACAGCTTAGAAGCCACTAAAAGGCACTCCTGAAAACAGACATAAAGCATTTTCTGTCCCCAAATTCTCTACTCAAAGAGGCCGGACACACTGCAGCGCTGTGAGGTAACACAGTACCCTGTAATCTGAGGCAGACAATACGGGTCTGCAGAGAAACTGTATTATTTCTGCCGATTGAGTGCAAAATTTACTGAAATCTAAATCCCTGACTTCATTCAGGAATTTGATCTGTTGTCCAGCTATACAAACAGCACATATTTTCAGCAAAATTAGTTCGGGTCTTAAAGAATTACATGCACTTTAAAAATCAGGGAAGGAAGACACAGGATCAGAGTTCACGGTTCATATAAGTGTGTGTTCATGGATTCAACTGATGTCTTCAAGATTAGTAGTTATAAACTCATCTGCTGAACACTGTGTTATGTAATAGCAACCCACAAACCTATCGTCACTGCCTTGAATTACTGAGCAGGAGTCCACAGCTACGTGGGTCTCGTTTGAAGAATCCTCAAATTGCAAAAGGTTGAAAACCATTGTCATGGGTGATATATTTTTTTCTGTGAGAAATGGACTTCAATAAATACAAACCAAGTAGTCATTGTTTGTCTAACTCTTTCACAGCTCTTCAGAGAAAGCAATTGGTGTTGCAGTTGACTGAAAGTCAGGTTTCAATAAACAGGAACTTCAACCAGATCCTTTGTGCTGTGGCACTGAAAATGTTTACTGATTATAGATCTCTAATATAAGGATGATATTCTAAGTATGTCAGGAAAACATTAATGGCAAGTGTCACTGAAGGCTGAGAAAAATAAAGTAAAACCATGCTGAAATGGGTGAGGAAAAATTAATCCGTTGCTAACATTACAAGTAAATTTATAAATTAAAGAACTGATTTTTTTTTCCCACTTTGTTGCAGAAACAAAAAAAAAAAGAGGTAGTAAATTAGTAAAACATCAATTTAACTTCCTTTCTGCCTGCCTTCCCTTCCCCTTCTTTTCCCCTTCCCCACACAAATCCCACCAACTTTTGGTAGGATAACTGGAATCACAGTCATTCTTAAAATAGGAGGCATTCTTTAATAGCTGCAACTGCAAACACAAGCAGCTTTCCCCTCAGCTTGAATTCAAGCTTTGCTTTTTTTTGTTTGCCAGAGAACACATCCTCTCTGTAATTCCATAAGGCTAAGAGAATTCTGCAGGTAAAGATCTCCTGTTCATTTGCCACACAACAAAGAAACGCCAGGGCAAACTATCTTCAAAAATGACAGTTTCTGCTGCAAGAAAAAAACTAATTTCTTTCAGACAATTAATAAAGGTAAGTGATATTCCAATAAACCCATTTCTGAGCTGTTCCTTTTTATGGCAGGAATAGAGGAGATATGAGCAGTATGGTGATGAAATATGAGATAAGATCACTGAAATATGATCACTGGGCTATTAGCAATTATTAACCTGTATTTGATAAACTTTAAGGATCCAAAACCACTGAAGGATCTTAGTCACATAAACTCCATTTGCTGAGAAAATATGTGACTACATATATTTCAGTGAATATAATATTTTTAAATGGAGACTGTCAAGTTAAAATTCCTGCACAACTTTTATTAACAAGACCACACACCAAAAAAACAAGCAAAACAAAAACCTAAAAAACTTCTACTTACTTGATTTTATTCACTTTTATCACTCAAGGTGTACAAACCAACTCTTCTGCCCACTAATTTGCTATGTTTGAATTGTCTCAGTTTTTATCCAGAGTCTAGAAAAAGTCAGTATTAGTAGACAGAAATAGTCTGTAGTCCTTAATGTGTAGGAATGTTCCCACCAGAGGAATTTTATCCATTTCCACTCATAAAGTAAGTGATGCCTCCAGGCTGCCCACAGTGGCACCCCAGACACACTAAGGTATCTGCTCTCCAGAAAGGTGAGTGAGCCAAGGTGCTCAATGGGTTGGATCCTACTCCCTGCACAGACACTGCGGAGAAAGGTCTTAGCTAAGTGAGAATACCAGATGAACAGAACGCAGTCCGTTTTCCTCTCTTTTTTTCTGTATTTCTGGTTTTTTTCTGTATCTACCCAGTCTCTAGCAGCCCTGGAGAACAGACTGGCTGCCATTGTCAATGTTGCTGTTTCTCGAACACCAGAGTCCCACCACAGGTGAGGCTTTGGTGCCACGCAAACCTCAGCTCTTGTGAATCCACGCCATCTGACTTCTGCCACCACCCTCATTTGACATGGTCCCCTCCTTAAAAACACTAATTATTTCAACTCATGATAGTTTGACAGGCAGGAAATAAGATATCATAGCTTCATTCTTTTCTAGGGAACAAGGATGAAAGGTAGTGTGGCTCTTTTCACTAGAGTATGTTCTGTTTACCAACACCTTTCTCTGCTGTTTAAATCCCATATAAATATTTATTAAAAATGTAGATTTTCTTCTTCCAAATATAATTGTGTTTTGCAAACCGCTCAAGTGCTGTTGACCATGACTAATGTTAGCTGGCAAGGCTCACAGGGGCAGCAGCTTTTGGAGGGAGCTAGATCTGCTTCTGCCATTTCCCTTGGAAAAAAATAAAATAGAGAAGCTGAAAAAATATGCATGAAGTGTACCTTGCAGTTTGAAAAACACTGATTTGCTTTTACTACCTAGAGTATAAACAAACACATGCTGAGAAAAAAACTCTTATATGGGAGTCCTTCATTTATAAGAAGGTTATGAGTACATTATGTTGTAAATAACTGTTGTGTAAGCTTTTTAACCAAGGACTTCTAGGTCACTGTTTTGCAATAATTAAAATGAATTCGATTTAACTTTATTTTACATTCTTTACCTTTAACTTTATTTTCCTTCTGTGGTTATCACAGGACAGGTGATAGCTCAGCTGATTAAATGTAGGCATCTACTCTGAGTAAGCTAAACCACACTTTAGATTCCAATGGTTGTGTGACAGTAAATTTTCTAGGAAATTAATTTTGTAAATCTATATTTACATATTTAACTTTTAAAAGTCTGAAAATATAGCAATACCTTCCTTTTTTCTCCTTATGTATAATGAAATATGCTATAATGAATATCACATTCAGGATGTTGAAGTGAAATTAATTATTTTAAGGTTGCTGCAAAAACTGCACAGAAATCAACAGAGCTATTGAAAATATTTTTTTTATCTATTTACTTTTACATAGCCATTTGTTTGCTATGGAATATTTTAATTGCTTAAATAGTCCTACAACTGAAGCTCAGTCCACTAACAATATCAGGACCTTGTTCCAAAATCATCCTACTGGGCAGTGACTGTTATGTGATGAGTTAGTTGTTAATCTAAATGCATGCAAACATGGATGTGCTGGCATGTTTATAGTAGTTAAATGCCAGTGATTTTTTTTTTATTCCCCAATACTTTTGAGGTTTGTGACATTTTGGCATTTTCCAAGAAAAGGCAGATAAATGAACCAGCCAAGGGTGAGAGTCCAAACTTACATACGTGCCATGGGCAGTTCTATCTAAATAGATCCATTTCTCAGAAACTTTTTTCAGTAAAACTGATAATTCATGAGAAAAACATCTTTTCCTCTGAAAAGTCCCAGCCTACCAGTTGCATCCATTCATCCATTCATTCAATCATCGATTCAACATTATCCAAAATACAAATACCTCAGAATTCAGCATCCCTTCAGTTTAAGAATGTTCTCCACTTTAGAGAGAGGTAGAAAATGTAACAGCTTTCCCAATATTCAAGGGAAGGTCACAGAAGAACCAGCTACTGTAAAGTATTTACTCTGTAAAACATGCTTGCTCTAGCAATATTTAATTCTCTAATCACTTTGCCTACTTTTTTTCTTCTTCAGTCTCATTGTTGGGTCTTGTTACTCTCAAATATTTTAATCTTTCTATAACTATATTTTCTTTTTAAATATTTGTACAAGGACTTATGCAAGGGGGTGCTGAAAGTTGACTGTGTTCTTTGGACAGGAAGATAATAAATAGCATGAAGAAGAATCCTGATTAGAAATCAGTTTTATTGACTCCAAAACTCAACAACTCACAAGTTCATTTCTTCCTGGGGAAGTGCTTTAATGAATAAAACAATATGCAAAAGTAAGACAATATTGATGGCCCAAAAGCAGGTTGTTAATCGCTCCAGCTTTCCAAACTTAGTCACATGATGTGAGAAGAGCTCAGGTTCCCACCTATCAGTCTTGCATTACAGTGGAGGTTTAGACATGAAATAACCAACTGTCTCCTCAAAACAGACATTCCTAAACTTGTGAATAAATATTTATTAAAACTTTGTTCACAAAACTTTGAAGTTGAGTAGGAAAACCCTTAAAAACTTAGCTACAGAGGAAGACACTTGAGAAGAGGAGGTAGACACAACTCCTGTCTAGGGGTGCAATGAATTTCAAGGGCTAAAGTGAGATGTAGGAGGACTGTACCCCACGCTTTATCATTATACATACACACATAGGAAGAGATGTATGGCTCGCTAGACCTTCTCTGATTTATTATCCCCATGTATGCTTGTGTTTCTGACTGTAAAAATCTCTTTCAGCAGGGGTTTCTTGAATACCTACCTACCTATATATATATATACACACACGCATATATATATAGTGATAGGATCACAGAATCACAGAGTAGTTTAGATTAGAAGGGACTTTAAAAATCACCTAGTTCCAAAACCCCTGCCATGGGGCAGGGATATCTTCCACTGGATCAGGCTGCTTATAAGCTTATGGCTTTTTGATCTATGATTTCTTTGTTTATAGATGTAAATACAGCAGCTGTTACCAGGAATAAGAGAAAAAACTACATACTGTGGTAAAACAGTGCTAGAGATTTTGTACAGACAGCCAGTAGACTTTCTGAAGGCCATAGAATAACGTAGCAGAAAAGTAGAAAAAGAATAAAACTTTCTAAACTGTAATTTGGGTATAAACTATGAACAAACATTCAGTCACATAGCTCTGGTACCCTAAAGTGATCCCAAGTCTTGTTTGATATGCCCATTATTGGAATTCTTCTTATTTGGAATTCATGTAAAAGTAAGGGCTGTTTTGCACCAGCATCTGTGGAGAAAAATTTTAAACCTTATGAAAATCACCATGAAAATTTACAAACAGTCCTGCTATTTATATAATTGCCTAGAATTTTATCATCAGAACTGTAGCGTTTATGATTGCCCATTTTAGACATCAAGTGAAAAATATAAGTTTTTAGAATAAACACAGTTCATTATGGTTCTTTTCATCCATAAAATTTTATGAGCTTTAGAAGGGACTCCATATAAAATTAGGCAACATCCATCCAAATAAAATGCTTTCAGAACTCAATAAATGGAGTGAATCTCAGTGTACATTTGATGCTGTGGTGCTTTCCACTGCTCAGGGGTGCACTGCCAAAGCCCTTATCACAAAATAACACTCTAATGATTCTTTCTGTTAGCTAAAATATTAAAACATAAAAATAACTGTAAATATTCATTTGTTATTACAGGGGTAGATCTTTCACAAGATAAACACTGTACAATATTTACATGCTTATTCTAAATGCAGTAAAGGTTTTCTTCTAAACCTAAAGCAGTGGCCATTGTCTTTCATGTTCTTTAAGTAAGGAGCAAATTTAAGTGAAGTCTCCCAATCCTCCCAAATTCTGTATTTTTAAAAATAAATAAAATAAACACATACAATAAATGGGATTCATTTAACTTTATATGTTTCATTTTGCAAATGCCTCCTTTTGAGCTAGTCCTTTGGTCATCTTTTTTTTTTAGTCAATGCACAGAAATTAGAATTAGAATTCACCTCAGCCCACTGCAGAGGTTAAAAACAGTTCAGATGAATGATAGAAAGAAATATATTTATTTCTCACATCTCATATTCCTATTCTGGTTCAGTGGTTGTTAAAACCAACAAACTTGGAAGTCTGAGTTCTGTGAGCTACTGGAGCTCCATCCCTTCATGTAAAGCTGCAGCGAATCACAACAGGAAAAGGTCTGACTCAGAGATTTCTAAAAGTCAGTGAAATAAACACATTTTGAGGTCAGTGTGGTTTGGGAGGGACAAAGATTTTTATTTACTACAGCAGTTTACCCCACAACCACTCATCACCACCACACTTGGAGGAGAAAGTGTTTAAAAGCTCAACAGTAAACTCTACGCTGCCTCTTTATAACAGATTGGTGGTGTTAGCAAGGTGTCAGGCACCAAGGTAAAACTGAACAAAGCTGCACTTACAGCTCCCATAAGGCACGTATAATTAATGTACAGTAACGGTATTCTCCATAAGAGATCCCATTCAATGCATTAAGGCATTTTAATGAGCAAAATGCATGAACCTTCCAATTTGCTGCCAGATTAAACCTTACTTTACTTTGATGCCCATGACTTGTCCCTGAATAGACTTTTTTTCTCATTCAGGTTCTTATGCAAAGTTAGCACCGTGCAACAAATTTGCATATGTCACAACAGCTACTTTAAAAAGTCACATTGCTTAGACACGCAGACTTAACGAAGGGCAGATGACAAAAACTGTAGGACTTGCCTTATCGTTTCATAAGAAAACTAAACAAAACTAAGCTCCTGATGGAAACTCAGGGGAGGTTTAGACCCAGCTACCATCACAGTAGAATCACAGAATCATAGAATAAACAGGCTGGAAGAGACCCACCGGATCATCGAGTGCAATCATTCCTATCAAACACTAAACCATGCCCCTTAGCACCTCGTCCACCCGTGCCTTAAACACCTCCAGGGAAGGTGACTCAACCCCCTCCCTGGGCAGCCTGTTCCAGTGCCCAATGACCCTTTCTGTGAAGAATTTTTTCCTAATGTCCAGTAGTTTCCCAATGAAATTTCTAAGTTTCCCATTGTTATCGTAGAATCATAGAATGGTTCGGGTTGGAAGGGACCTTAAAGATCTTCTAATTCCAACCCTCCTGCCATGGGCAGGGACACCTCCCACTGGACCAGGCTGCTCAAAGCCCCATCCAACTTGGCCTACTCATGCACTAGATTCAAATATGTCTTGCTGGTTTGCTCTAAACAGGATTAGGTCTAGCTTGGACTTGCTGTATCCACGGCAATAAGTTAACACAGGAGATGATCTGCTTAACTATGAGGCACAGTAGACACATGCTTTCCGGATACTTTTTCAAGGTTCTCTGAGCAATTTTGTTATGAGATTATCCTAAAGACCACAGGACTCAGTCCTCCTGCCTGTACATAATCCGTGAGGGTTTATCTGAGAGGTGGTTTTTGGCAGCCATATGATACATTCCGAAGAGAAAAACATGCAGGAGTTTTAGAGGTGTTTGGATTTCCCATCAGGACTTAACATGGTGGATAAAGCCTCACTCCAGTACATGGAGGATGAGCAGTGATGCATCTGCTTCCAGTAGCTAACACAGGACACACTAATCATGCAAGAACACAGACATTGTCATGGAAGATTTGCCCAAAGATCTAGATTCCCCTATGACTGTTGTCAGTCATGTCAAATATGTCAAAGCACTGCTTCAAGAAAAAATTCCAGAAACATCAAAAATGCCCATTTGTCCTCCAATTCACAGCAATTGCTTAAAGGAAAGAAAAACAAAACAACACCAACCAAAAAACCAGCAGACTCTTGAAGCAGTAGTAGTCATCCATTTCTGTGAATGCTTATCTTACCTCTAGCTTTCAGTCCTCCTGGTATGTTTTTTATTCCTCTTGTGGATGAAGTAGGCGTTTGCACTCATAGGAGGACGACACTGGAGAACCACAAAATTGTCCGTTGCTACACGTGTGCAACCACAGGACCTATTGGCACCCTAATTTTCTGTCATATAACATCCATCCTCAAGCACTTGTTTTATTCTCTGCCACTTTCCAAGTACATCAAAACATTTGTCTTTGTTCCCCTTCCCATTACATCTCTATTGTTTTCTGACTGAACTTGTGCTGCTGGAAGCTTTGTGGCCTGTGCTTCACAGCACTTTGCAGGAGCTTCAACTTCTTCTGCACTATCAGCTCCCAGGGCTGTTGTAGTGCTGGTCTTGGACACTAACTCTGATTATATGATTAAATGCAGGTAATAAGAAGCAAGTAATACTGTCAGCATACTTGTTTTATGAGGAATAACACTCATCTGGGTCAACATTATCTGCCAGATACTATACCTGCCATCTGTTTCTCAGTGCAATATTAACCCTTCTCCTCATGTTTCATTGATTATCTTAGATTGCTCTTTGATATGGCACTCTGCCAAGCCAAATCCTGTAAACCCTGTAGGCCTTGACACTAGGATGACTCAAAGACACAATATTTTTTAATGTCTCAGGAGAAAGAACCTAGCGGTACATTCTTATCATTAGTAACATTACATAGAATCATAGAATTATACAATATCTCAAATTGGAAGGGACCCATAAGTATCAAATCCAACTCCTTGTTTTTCACAGGACTACCTAAAACTAAATTATATGACTAAGAGGATCTCCAGGTGCTCCTTGATCTCTGACATCATTGGCATCCTCACATTTCAAGGAAACCATGAACATTCATCCTGCTCCAGGAAGACAGGCAATAATGAAATGTGATCAAAACTAAAACCAACTTGTTTACTCTCATTCATCCTGTCTGAACTCCTCCCCAAGGTGTGATACTCAATGTTTCTGTCTTCATCTTTTTGATGCTCTGCTTGAGACTCCATAACCAACACCTTTCATAAAACATTGTCATTGCCAGTCTTTTATTGGTAGGCAGCACTTGAATTAAGCCTGTTCTGAATTCACTGTCACTGAATTCACGGGAATAGGTGTATGCCATCTACCAGTGGTATAGCTGCAGGCTATAGGATAATGACTGCAATATTCTTTTACCATTTTTCTGTTGACACTGATAGCAGTGGGCATTAGCCTTTGGAGGACAGCTTTATAAATTCTTCTTCTCAGCTACAACACTGAGATTTCGGCACTTATGGTACCGTGATAGAGCCAGCACAGAAGTCAATGTGTTGCTCATTTTATTGATTTCATATTCCTGATTTTTTTTCTCAGTATTTTGTATTTACCCTTTTTAATAAGTCTTTGGTCATGTCTGAGAAGAACAAACAGTTGTAGAAATCGCATCTCTTCACAGAGCAGCTGTCCAAGATGTATCTATGGTTTTCTTGTGTTGTTCTCACCACCAATTTGATTGGTAGAGGCAAATTAAGAGCAATTTAAAAATGCAGTTGCATGCCTTTGGTTTTCTGGAACCACTGTGTGTGCTGACCTAGCATGCACTGAAATGAGAGCTGCGGTGAGGAGCAGGAATTTACTGGGGACTAGAGTAGGATCACAAGATTTTCCCCAAGTGGGAGAGATGTAGGGAAAGAGAAACAGAATGAAGCAACCGAAGAGTCACTAGGTCAGGATGTATTTTTGGTTCTGTGGGCTATAGCGGCAAAGCCTTGGCAGCTCACACAGTCCCCAGCCTCCTGCACGGACAGTGATTTGCTTCCTCTCCTGTTTCGCAGCATAAAGTTGCCACACTCCCACTCTTCACAAGGCTGTTCTGTAAATAGCCAGGGTCACAGAAATGCAGGTTGCGTATAAGTTAAATATAACCTTTTCAAATGAGAAGGAAAACAGAATGAAGTTCTCCAAGCAGAGTAGCTGAGGAGGTGGGAATAGGTGTGATTTGAGCAGGAGCCGGTATGTGGGAGCAGAATGAGAAAACACGTATTTCTGAAGCTAGTTTAACTATCAAAAGTGGCATTTTGTGAATCCACCCTCTCCTTAAGCATCCCATTCAACCAGCTGGTGCTACAGCATGCCAGATTGGGGGTTTGTTCTTTTTTCTCACCATCCTTTTATGTGCCTTCTACAGTTTCTACATCTTTCCTCAAATCTGTGTTTGTACTTTGCCTGTTTCTCTGTGTTTCTATCAGCTGTCTTGTCTTGTGTCTTATTTTTTATGTCCCTCATTTAGTCTCTCTTCTTTCTTCCTGGCTAACTGTGTTCCCCTGGCTCCCTTCCAGCTTTGCAGCAGTATTTGTCCTCGCAGCATTTTGTAAGGTTCCTTATGCAGCTAGGTCTTTTTTTTCCTAGCTTATTAAAAAGCCTAAGTTTTCATTTTAGACCTATCAGACTTTATTTCCAAGTGCAACATTTGCAAGCGTATATTTGAAGCACCCCTACCAACATCTGTTCACCTATTGAAAATGCTGCATTTTGCCATTCAGAAAAAAAAAAGGCCTTTCTCTGTGGAGGCGCTGAATAGAAAAAAACCAATTCTGCTAATAAGAAATAGAAAAGCAGAAAAATTCTCTAAATTTCTCTAGGGGAAACAGCTCAGCTAGAAACAAAAATACAAAATATAAATACATCTCTCCAGTCTTGGATCACCAACAATAAGACTTGATGGGACTTGGAAGAATAAATGAGACATATACTTTAATGATAAAGAAGTATTCTGATAACAGAGCTATGAAAACTCTTGTTTCTGTGTCAAGAATTCTTATGATCCTCAGTAATAAATGGCAGTTAGTTCATAGCATCCTCTGAAGCAGACACATGTTGGGGACCATACTGTTTCCTGAATACTGGCAGCTAAACTGACGTCTAATTCTCATAGAATCATAGAATCACTAGGTTGGAAAAGACCCACCGGATCATCGAGTCCAACCATTCCTATCAATCACTAACCCATGTCCCTCAGCACCTCGTCCACCCGTCCCTTAAACCCCTCCAGGGAAGGTGACTCAACCCCCTCCCTGGGCAGCCTCTGCCAGTGCCCAGTGACCCTTTCTGATGCTGTGGGGCAGCTCATCTTGTGCCAGCTGCTTCTTCAGGAGAGTGTTGGTTTATTTTAAGTCCTGAGCCCTATCTACCAGGCCTGTGAAGACGTCTGGGATACTCAACGGTGCTTTC
This sequence comes from Phaenicophaeus curvirostris, assembly GCF_032191515.1. Taxonomy (NCBI): domain Eukaryota; kingdom Metazoa; phylum Chordata; class Aves; order Cuculiformes; family Cuculidae; genus Phaenicophaeus; species Phaenicophaeus curvirostris. The sequence continues at coordinate 124,177,595 of NC_091393.1, read as the reverse complement.
AGTGGTGTCCCATGTCCATGCTTAGGCAACTGAAGTAAGACTGTATTGTCAAGCATCTCTTGTACCATTAACTCATTAAGACAATTAAATAGAGACTGGTGTTTAAAGGCATGAAGCTGTTTCAGCTCCTTTTACAGGCAATGGATATCTAATCAATATAGTCCATGGCATGCAGAGAATAATTCAAGTCTCCCAAAAGGAGGCACCTAGTGACTGATCTGCTGAATTACCCCCGAGGCTCTGCTGGCTGGATTGATTACCTATCCTCCAACTTAAACACTTGGTTTCCATGTAATTATCTACATGCAGGCCCTTGTATTGTATTGGCTGAAAATCAAACTGAATCCTGCCCATAGAGGCCATTTAGCACACTAAACGTCTCATCGGTTAAATTCCAGAAAATAAATTCTTTCAAATCCCAGACTTATTACAGAGATCTGGAGTGACTCGGCATGTCAGGGCTCAATTCAGTCATCTACACAAAGGTGTCTAATGCTCTTGAGATGCACTAGGCTGTCCAAAGGTACCCAGATGGCAGCAGTGACATTGAACCTACAGGAGACCTCAGGTCAGGTAGGCTAACCCCAGAGATTTCAGATCGTAATAGATGCCTATGCTCAGTGCAATCATACTGTGACCACCTCAGGAAGCCTACACTAAAATGAGAAAATTATTATAAGAACTCTGTCACAATTTTGATTACCTGACAATCCTTCTTCTCCTCAGCCAGCACATGTAACTGTACTGCTATGACCTTGGAAGGCTCTTTTGGAGGAAGTTGTACCTTTTTCCACTATAATCAATTACAACTAAGAATGGTTTGGAGTCTGGTGGGGTTTTTTTACGTGTACGATGCATCCATAGGATCAGATGATCTCAAACTGCACTTCAATTATCCTAACTTCACCTGAGTCTGGAGATACAGCAGAGGTCTTCTTCATGCACTGATAATTGTAAGCATTTCCTCTACCTCCTTGCCTCTTTGATGATGAGAGCTTTTTTTTTTTGTTTGATGTTCTCCATGCCATCCTATTCATATCTTATTTTCCTTTCTAAAACTTTGTACAATATCCCCAGTGAACACATTTCCAATCTCTTCTCCATAATTTCCATTCAAACCAGAGGTCATCCTTCTGTCCAATCTAGTTGTTTGTTTCTTTCTGATATTTCTATTCCCAAGCTTTCCTGTCAGCCAGCTGGAATGCACAGATGACATTAGGAGCTCAGTTATAACACAAACCCCTCTTTGCAAATATGCTGCTAATGGAGCACAAAAACTTGATATGATGTGTACGTTCCTTGGATCCTGGATAAGCCCTGTGGTGGCTACACCAACATTATCACTGTGACAAGCAGTTACAAGAAACCCAGTAAAATTCTGAGTGTGATGTAATGCTCTGTGTCTCACTATCTGGAAAATAGACATTATGGCCAAACTCCAATCACAAGACATTATTGTAGACTTAGATACGTCTTGAAATTATCATTGCTGACAGTGGATAAATTTTCCCATACCAAGGTCTCACTACTCTTAAACTTGTAAAATAAAGTTATATTTGTACAAATTCGGTACTGTTATACAGTAGAACTGACTGATTATTCCTAACAGTAATGAAACTGCAATAATCAAAGAATCCATCCATATTCCTAGAGAATATTCAGCTTCCTTTAGAAGAAAGTTTTCTTCTTTTGGATCCCAGTTTACCAGCATCACTTTTCCAGCTGCAGTTGACCTGGTCATCCTTTGAGCCTTCTTACTGTCCTGATTTTGAGCTTTTGTAAGCCAACAGTCTCCAAAGATGGGCTTAGATTTAAAATGTTCAGTGTACTTTTTATGTTTTCCTTTTTCCAATGGGATATTTTCCATCTTGGCTATACGAAGTCTGTAGCATTACAGTTATGAGCTTGTGTCTAATATTGAAGGCCCTCTTCAAGCCAATTGCAAATGACTAGAGAGCTTTGATCTCCTGAGGGTCAGAATTTTGAATAATTACTTACTTCAACCCTATTAATTTCGAAGTAAGTAAAAGAAAGACTTATCTTGAACTCCAGGACTGGCAAAGGAGACCTAGACATTGAGCTCTGAGGAGTTAGGAACACCAGATTCTCTTTCTATTGCAGAGAATATACTCCTGGTCTGGCGCAAACACAATAACTAAGGCTGTCTTTGTTAGAAATATAATTTATTTCAGTGAGATTGCTGGTAGAGTGAGATACCACTCAGTTTTCATGTGGTGGAAGAATCAAACCACAATGCACAACACTTCTTACCTTAGAAAGACTTATGGGCTTTTCATGCCAGATGTTACAGCTGTGGCCTGTTTGGCCTTGATGATCTTATATAAGTGAACGTACGCTTGCAATTGCAATAGTTGGCTAACCAAGTCTTAGACAGTATAAACTGTAAATCACAAATAAAACTTTTCTTAGTGAAGCCACAGCCATCTGAGACCAGCAACCCTAAGGAGGACTCAGAGCTGATCTAGCTGCAGTGGGAGCAAAGGACTGTAAGTGTCCCAAATCTGCCTCTGGGAATAGTCACAATTTCCTGCAGAGCCAGAGTTTTCACTGATCTCCACCGTCCTTTCCTATCCACGTGTTGGCAGGAGTCCCTGCTTTGCAGGTGGCGTGGAGGAAATGAGAGTTTATAATCCGTGTCAGCACAAAATCAACTCACTCAACTGCAGCTGATGATGATGTAGGTGAACAAGAGTTCTACCTGTGTGTCAAAGGAGAGGTAGATCCCACAGCTCAGCTCCGGTGTCAGCAGCTGGATGGCAGCGAACTGAAGGTGTTTTTCAGCTGTAGTGTGACAGTGGAGGGAACAGAACATGTAGTTCAAGGGCTAGGTTGTGGTGTCAAGAGCTACATAACAGTAAAATTAAGTAGAAACAAAACATAAACTAATGGTCAAGTTGTAATTAAATATGAACTGTTTTATGTCCTTTCATTTATAGTTGTCAGAATGTAAAGTTCAGCCTAGTATCTCTTTGAGCTCTGGCTATGGTGAGTTATGATTATTAGGACACAATGGTAAGTACTTGAATGCCCCAGTCCACAGCTTGGAGACTAGAGAGGTACGTGCCCAGAAGTACCTGAGAAACAGGGGCTGAGAAGGATTGCATAGAAGAATACAAGCCAGATCTTATTTTTGACTTCTCATTGATATTGGTTGGAGGATTTTTCCTGTCCTGCCTCAGCTCTGTGCATAATCAAAGAGTGGGAAGCACTGGAATGCAGAAAAGCCCTCTGGTATCCAAAGTATTAGATTAAATAATGTCAGAACAATTTGCATTTTAAACATCTTTATGGGGATTCTGTGGCTTGTGAATTGCCATATTGGATGACAAAATAGACTAAATTTAATGTCTTACAATTTGTGCAGCAGTCCAGCTTTTCAACTCACTGATTAAAGAGGAATTCTTCCCTCCCTTCTTTCATTCAAAAGAAAAAAAAAAACAATAAACCACACAAAACAAAGAACCCCGCCTCCAAATGCCACTCCCCCTGTGATCTAATTTTTAGTATCCTCCAAAGAGAGTTTCTTCACCTATTAATTCTTTTCCTCAGCTAGAGGAAAAAACATAACTTAATAAAACATGTATTTTATCCCTGTTTCTATTCATTTCTCAATGACTGCAAATGTCACTTTTAGCATCTTTTAATTGGAGTGTAATGGAGCATCACCCGGTTTCATAACCTTGCAGTCTGGCTTTTATCACCTCTTATCAGTTCTCTTAAACACCAAATTCAGCAGGAGTTGTGGTTGTTTCTATAAAGAACAAATTAGACCCATGGATGGATGAGAATAATGTTAGATACACATAAAAAATTAGCAAGGCTTAATGCACTCATGGTGTAGTTTTCTGCATTATACTATTCTCTGTCTCTGTGCATTTGTAAGTTGTACCTGTCTTGCAAAACCACAATATCCAACAGTGGAAGCAACACAGTGACTCACCACTTGGCTCTGCTTACAACAAATGTGAAATCTATATTGGAGTTTAATGATCCAAAAAGGCTGGATTCCACCTGAAGAGTTTCTTTTTTTCTTTTTTCTTGCAAAAGCTTAATTTCATCCTGTAAAATTTATTGCAAAGTGCAGGACTGCCTATGTCATAATCAACATATTCACATCTTACGTCTCTACATGGATAGCACCACCATGTCCATGAACCTCGTTGCACATACAAATCGGTTTAGTTTCTTTTCCAAAGCCAGTCAACACTTTACAATTTTAATACTCCCAGAATTCATCTGAATTTACTTCAGCCCCCAGAGTTTGATATTGCAGGCAGTTTTCGCATAAAACTCCCAACAATCTGGAGGGCAGGTATTCAATATTCTCCACAGAGAGAATGGCTCAAAATTAATCAGTAATAAGTCAATTAAGAAAGGAAACAAATATATTAAGAATTAGCTTGCAATGTCTGCAAACGTTAACATGGAGAATGGAAATAGAAAACAGCATTTGCAACTTTTCTAGACAAATATTTTCCATAACAGGTGGCTTAATACTTGGAAAGCTCACAAATAGAATTGAGTAGGCAACAGAGTAAATCAAATTCCATGCGGAAGCTGAGTTGCTAATTTATTTTTTATAGTTGTTCTACTTAGGAGGAAAAAAACCCAAACTGAATTTTTCTGTATACTATGAATATAGAGAGTTTGTTTCAATTCTCTATAATGTGTTATTTAGTTTTATACTACATAAGATTATAAGATATATTTTTAAAACAGTTGAACTTGACTGGGAAGGTGTATTTTTACCCTATTTTCACCCCTAAAATATCAAAATAGGTTGTTTAAAGAATATTTTATGTGCTTCCCTTTATATTGAGCAACACTCACTTTCATTGAATCTTCATTTTATAAACAAAAATGATCAAGTAAATATTTTCCAAGCCACTCAGACCTCAATATCTGTGAAGACTCAGAACAGTAGATGCAAGAATACAAACTGCTCCCTATTTTTTTCTATCACTCTTTTCTTCACAACGCTTAGAATAAGACATTTCAGCTTTGTGTTGCCCCGTAGTTTTTCCTGGTTAGAAACAGACAACAAATTCATTCCCTAAGCTCATGGGCCTTCCTTAGAACTGCTGAGATCAGAGACTGGAGACTGTTCAGAGATCAGAATGGGCTTCAACTCTTGGTAGCATGGTAACAATGAGCAAGGGCTGTGTCAAGTTACTATGACCTACCAAAAACCCTACTTTTCAGCCTGAAAATTCTCCTACTTGTACTTCCATCTTTGTGCTCCTGATAATCCAGAGGATATTAATATATATTTAAGGATCTTCCCCGTTGTGGTGGACGCGTAGTGGTTTGACTGTTTGTCAAAGTCCTGTGTATATTTCAGTAGTATTTTTTTCAGAGTTGGTTGCATGATCTTCTGGATCGGAGGGAGTCGTGGTGAAGAAGACCATGAAGGTAAGAGTGCTTCCCAATGAAAACGCATTGGCACAGACCCAAGCTGCTACCAATCATTGCATTTTTAGTTTCCCATGGGCTTCCTTTAGACTTTAAGAAATGTCTGGGAGCTTTGGGGTTACAGTGGAAACTTGACATGGTTCTTCACTAAGCTCTATTCCTTAATAAAATGTTCCCATTCAACTTAGCCAGCCTTAACTTTGCCTAACCCATTTATCCTGTTTCTAATTGTTTTGTCTGGAACTTCACAAAGCAAATGAACATCTGTGCCATTTCAACGTCTCCCAGCTGTCTCCACCTTTGTTTGCTGCTATCACAGGCTCTGCAAAGCAATATGTTCATGAGCAGAGAGGGAAGGGAGGCAGGAGGTGCCTCGTGTGAGCACGTACTGACTCCAGCAGGATGCACAGACAAAATGCAAGGTGCCCATGCAGAGAAGGGTCAGTAGGAATTTTACCAAAGAGGAGATTTGACTAAAAAAGAGTAATTGTGTGCAAATATGGCCTGAGCAGACAAAAAAAATATAAAGATTGAAGATTAGCCATGATTAAACTGTCCCATTGGATGCTCTATTGTCTGCAAGTAGATATGCTAGAACTGATGTTAGCAGTAAACCTGTGGCACAAAAAAACAGAAAGGGTGATTGCAAAAGGTGCTTGTGCTTGAAACCAGCCAGCTCATTTTCCACAGTGGTGGGCACTGGTTAAGAAAGGAATCCAGCAGTGTCATAAACCAGTTATGTTGATTCACAGGTTACTTTGTGCACTGGCAAGATTGACACTTTGCTGCTTCTTCTTCAACAGACTTTCTGTAACCTTTAATATGTCATTTGAGTCGCAGTCAAACTCCTTTGAAATCTCTGAAAAGATGACTGAGAGCTGAGACAGGAACTCAGCTACAGCAACATAGAGGATTTATTTTCTTTTTACTCTGTGCATCAGGGGAAAGTGGATCTGTTCATCACTAACTTGAAGATGTGAATTGAAAAAAAAAAAAGAGGTTGGAAAAAATGATCACTTGATCGTTGTGCCTGACAGCTGGTCCACTGCTGATTTCAGAATAAAAAATTAAGCCAGTGTTGCCCTGTTTCAGCCACTGCTTTGCAAAAGCCAGTTACCCTTGTGAATAAAGTCTGCATGAAACCTTTCTGTAACTTATCCAAAGAACCCAAATCAATTTTTTTAGGGAAGTGCTGTCATATAGAAATACTCTGTAAGCCTGATCAGCTGGTTGAACTGCAACCATGACAAGCAAGGAGAAATCTTCTGTCTTTCCCTGCTTCATGATGTAAAAAAAAAATCTAGAGGCATAAACTAGGATGAATGATATGCATTGTTTTCAACATTTGAGAGGATGTTACAGCCTTTCTCAGGACTGGAATATGACTATGGTGTAAAATAAGATAAGTTTCTGATTGAAAGATGTGTTCCAGCTTTGTCTGAAAGAGAAAATATTCCTGTTTTCAGGGAAAAAAATGTTAGCTTTACTGCAGCAAGAGCCTGTATTCATTCTAATAGGAGTTTCCTTCTTCAGTACAGTTTCTACTTACATTCAGCTATTTTACGTCTTCAATAACGTTTAAAATCACTGAGACAAGCATCTGGTTAAGCAGAAAGTCATAAACAATGTTCTTACTCTGTAGGCTTGCAGGCAGATGGAGGTATCTCCACTCAATCCTAACAACAGAGAGGGCTAAAGCATTTTTGACTTAGAGACCTGAAGTCAGCTATTGAATATTCTTGTTTGGTTCAGCAAGTTACATGTGCTATTAATTTTAATGATGCTATTAGACCAGCAGAGGCCGTCATCCATTACTGAGCATCTCTAACAGAGTGAGAGACCCATGTAGACTGGCTCTGTCACCCTGAACAAAAGCACTTCTGCAATAAAGCACTTCTCCATGCTGCAGACCTTAACTAGAAAAAGAGATAGGAAGACAGGTAAAAGTATGAACATTTTAAGAAGCTGGTTGAAACACTAAGATCTCTCAATAGTAGCAACACAGAGATAAACAAGAATGTCATTAAGCTTGTAGCCAGTACCTGGTCATTTTGCCTTGAGATATGTATTTTAGTGATAAAATAGACTTCTCAAGCTTAATTCTCTTACCCAAGTTGAAAGCAACAAGAAGATAATATGCTTTGTCTTTACTTACTGATTTCTGAGCCGTTGCTGACTCTGCAGGTGTCTACACTGATTAGACAATATAGATAACCCAAGCTGGCTTTAAGTAAGCCTTTGTACCACCACTGCCAAGCACACACTAGGCTTTAGGACAGCTGGACCTCATGCAGTCTCCAATCCAGTTTCCAGTTTGCTCAGATACTTTATACAGCCCCCATTTTATACAGGGAAAACCCCTCAAGCATTCTAAATCATTGATCACAGTGAGAACATTTTCAAAGCTTTGGAGTTGAAGTGCTTTAGTTTCTTAACCTAAACTTTATGTATACCAGCTACCACTCAGAATTGCTAAGTTTATGAGAATAATACGGAAAATTAGCAAAATGGGTGTGTTATGGGACCTTGACAGTTACAGAAAAAAGCTAGACAACTAGAATTTCTAACAATACTGCAAAAATATGAGATGAATTTTCCCAAATGCATTTGCTAGGGAGAAGGATAATCAATCATATTTCTCAGCCTGTCTGTGTTAATTTTCTCAGTTTTAATTAGGAACATACCAGAAGGCTAATCAAGAGAGGATCATACCTGTTAATGTTTGAACAGAGGAGACAGTTTGCCCTAAACATGTGTGAGTGACAGTGACCCAGGAAACTAGCACCTGTGCGTACTCTATATTTACAGTAATTTAATCATAAAAAGAAGGGGAAAGCAAAGCTGGAGCAGGCTGCTCAGGGAGGTGGTTGTGTCACCAGCCCGGAGGTATTTAAAAGATGGGTAGACAAGGTGCTCAGGGTCATGGTTTAGTGGCAGATAGGAATGGTTGGACTTGATTATCCTAGAGGTCTTTTCCAGCCTAGGAAAAGGTGATTATGTGATTCTATGGTTAATTTTTTTTTTACATTGTACTTAAAAGAAGCTGGAAGAGGCTACTTGTTCTCATAGTTTCCTACTTGAGTTCTCAGTGGTCTTTCCCCTTGATGCTTTTTCCTTGCATATAAGTCTTCATTTTTTTTTGCGCCTCTGTGTTTATACTGATAAAATTCTCTTAAAATGTAGCTGTTTCTTCTATTCATTGCCTGTAGGCTGAAGCCATAAAGCTCTCAGCTATAACTAAAGCATCTGACAGCCATTTTACATTTGATTCACAGGAAAAATTTGGAGAGGACACCTATGTCTTAAGCTTTCTCCTTGACAACTTGTAGTTGTTCTCTTTGTTTTACATAGCAAAGGAGCACATAAGTGATCTTAAGAGTCTCAATAAAATATTATAAGGCAAACCATATATTCCTTGCCCGTGCAAATCACATTAGTGAGAGCTGTGGATTAATTGGCTCAATCCCCATATCATTTTATTACATTTTCTTTGCTCCTTCCCTGCTGTATAACCCCATTAAACAGTTGTCTTCACTCTATGCAGAGAGAGGTAGCAGCCTAGCACTGTACATTTGGTATGCAAGTATACAGTGGATCTAAATAAATTCAGATAGGGATCTCTCTATTAACAATCTCTGTACACAAAGACAAATGAAAAGATAATGTTATTAGGATCCCAAAGAGAGTCAGTATTGACTGAAGGAACTCGGCTACTTTAGAGTCACAGAATCATACAATCATGGAATGCTTTGGGTTGAAAGGGACTTTAAAGATTATCTAATTCCACCCCCTTTGATGGGCAGGAACACCTCCCACTGGACCAGGCTGCCCAAGCCCCATCCAACCTGGCCCTGAACCCCTCCAGGGATGGGGCAGCCACAGCTTCCCTGGGCAACCTGGGCCAGGGCCTCCCCACCCTCAGCATGGAGAATTTCTTCCTATTGTCTAATCTAAATCTCCTCCCCTCCTCATCCCATCACTTCTTACTGACCCCTTCAGGTACTAGAAGGCTGCTATAAGGTCTCCCCAGAGCCTTCTCTTCTCCCCTGCTTAGAATCAGGGGCTGTGGAAGGTTTTAACTTGCTTTTCTGAGTTTCTTTTTTTTCTTTTTGCGATCAGATTTCTTCTGTGATACTGAGATAAATCCTTTAGCATGCCAGGCAAGGAGTTGTAGTATCTACCATGGGAACTATTTTTAAGTGTTGGCTCCTTAAGTATGTTACTGATGTGCTAACACAATTTCATTGATCCCACTGGAATGTATTGTGGTTCATATAGCTGAAGCATGATGCAGCTGGCAGCAAAATACACAGAGACTTGCTAAATCCTCCACTTGTTTAGATAAGTTTATTAGTTCCTGGGCTCAGCCAGCTCTACCTGCTGCTCGCTTATTATTTCTGCAAGCGATAACAAATTGAAAAGGTGACAGGAGGCCTTGGGCTCACTTGGAGCTCAGGCAACTCATGATCTTATGCTTCAGTGCTGTTAAGATGCCACATGCTGTTGTGCTTCCTATACTATGTAAAAAAATCATCTAGCAGATGTCTTTTTACTTCTGTGAGGCATATTACAAGGCTTATCAGAGGTGGGGAGTCTTGCTCTTCAATTCTTCTCGTCCTTCTTCTGGATAAAGCCTGTACTGGCTACTGAGCTCACAAGAGATAAGCAAATCCTTGTGCCTGAGGGACAATTGCCTATCATGAGGTCTGCCTTTTAATTAAGAGGGCTGAGAAGCAGTGACCTTGCTGTACTTTCTATATAAAAGTGCAGGAGAAGGATTAGCGATGAATCCTTTCAGGATAGTTCATTGATTTGAGGAAATCTTTTCAAATAAGCACCACTCAGCTTCAGCAGGTTTCAACTTTGTACACAGGGCAGCTCAGGACACATTGCTTATCCTTTATTCAAAGGAAGCAGAGTCTCCTTCACAATCAGGTGGATGAGCACGTCTATGAGGTGGACAACTGCAGCAGTGGATCTGGCATTCAGAAGGGAGTTAATAAAAATATACTGCAAGGGGTATGAATCATAGACTCATAGAATTATAGAATCACCAGGTTGGAAAAGACCCACAGGATCATCGAGTCCAACCATTCCTATCAAACACTAAACCTCTCTCAGCACCTCGTCCACCCAACCCTTAAACCCCTCCAGGGAAGGTGAATCAACCACCTCCCTGGGAAGCCTGTTCCACTGCCCGATGACCCTTTACATGAAAATTTTTTTTCTAATGTTCAGCCTAAACCTCCCCGGGTGGAGCTTGAGGCCATTCCCTCTCGTCCTGTCCCCTGTCACTTGGGAGAAGAGCCCAGCTCCCTCCTCTCCACAACCTCCTTTCAGGAAGTTGTAGAGAGCAATGAGGTCTCCCCTCAGCCTCCTCTTCTCTAGGCTAAACACCCCCAGCTCTCTCATGATGCATGTCTAACACTAGGCCAGCTTCTTAGGCAAGATAAATCAAACTCCTCATGAAAGTAACGAAGTAAAACAGATACGTCTGATTTAACAGCAAACCTCTTCTTTGAATCCAACTATATGTAGTGACTGCAAATGAAACTGCACTGTACTATGTAGTAGTAAGTCTGTTACGTCCTCCTTCCTCATTCCAGGCAATTATTGCCTTCAACAGCAAGAGGAAAGCAAAGAGCATCTCCTCTCATTTATTTGACAGTGCTGGGAAGCAGTTTAGAAAACTCCACAGCACTTTTCTCCTACGCTCACACTACATAAATGAGGCAATTGTTACAGCTGCCTTTTTTTTTCCTCCCAAAGGCATTGAATACTGTGATCCAGGTGGAAGCACTCGTACCTAGTCAAGGCAGGCAAAAGCACCAGTCAGTGCAACAAAGTGTGCTTGGCCCAGGAATATCCTTGGAATGCACGTTTTAGCGTGAGTTTTCATTATGTAGGGAAAAGGGTCAACAACACGACAACCCCAGAAACATGAGTAAAACACTCATAGTGCTGTGCCCATCACATTCTTAGACTCCATAAAGGAATGCCAAACTTGGTTTGTGACCACTTGCCCCCTTGGAGGGGACTTTCTCTCTCTCCCTTCAAATATGGCCAAAACAACCATTTCAAACTAATTTTTAAAGAGCTAGTGGTAGGTGTGAAAAGTCTGAGATGAGATCTCACAGACCATTCTTTGACTGACAAGGATTTTCGAAGTGAGTGGAATCTATGCAGTAAAGTGTGGACAGTGATGCAGGCTGATTTCCCAGGCCCTGATACCACGAGGTCCAGACTTGATTTGGAAACCAAACAGCTCTGAGCAAGGCTAGTGAAGAGGGTCATGAACATAGTCAGCTTCCCAGATCAAGGCGTCACATTGCTGGGAATACATTGTATGTCATTTTGTAGTGAGACCTTAAATGGCCTTTTAAAACATCCATCACTTTTCATAATAGCTGATACCAGTAATTCCTTCTTCGTTGTCTAAGCCCTACCTGACTTCTGCTTCTACCTGAATCTCATCACTCCAAGGAAGTGTTTTTAAAAAAAGCAATAGTTATAAAATATCTCAAGTAAAGCTTTTGACATGTTATTGCAAAACATGTTGTGTGATTGAGAAAAGTACAGGCTGGATGAATGGATTTAAATGGGCTGAATATTAGTTCCATTACCAGGCTCAAAGGACAATAATAAATAGTTCAGCATCCAGCTGGCAACCAGCAACAAGTGGAGTACAATAGGGTTTGGTTCTGAGGCAATATTATTCCTCATCTTTATCAATGGCCTGGATGGTCAGACAGAATGATTCTTCAGCAAATTTTCAGGTGAAGATGGAGTGGATGGAAAGGTGCCAAATGACAGTAAAACTTCAAGTCACAAGGAACTTAATAAACTTGAATCTGGGGCCAACAGAAACCTCACAATGTTCAGGAATGAAGCAACACAAAATTCTGCACCTGGGACTTTCAAATTGCATACTTGGCTGTAATAGAAGGAACGTGGCCAGCAGATTGGAAAGTATACCCTTCTCCTGCTTGCTTATAAAGAAGTCACACCTGCAATGTTCTGATCAGTTTTGGGTGCCCTAGTTCAAGAGGATATTGAAAACCCTCTCAGAGCGCTAAAAAATTAACAGACATTTAGAGCACTGCCTTCAAGAAGAGGATGGGGAAGTTGAGTTTGTTTAATATGGAAGAAGGAATCCAAAGAAGACTCTAATTGCAGAGTACTTGAAGAACCAAATTCAGCTTAGTAATGATGGCAGGCAGTAAAACATTCAGCATTATTAATCAGTAACTAAGTCCAACTTGAGGGGTTGAGGTTGGACATTAGGAAAGACATTTTCACTAAGAAATTCCTTGGCAAGAAAGGCTGTTGAATCTCCAGTCACAGAGCTTTTCAAAATTCAGCTATACAAAGTCATGGTTTATGTGATTTGCTGTTGGTAACAGCTCTGCTTAAGGTTGGATGTTGGATGAAGTCACTCCAGAAGTCCCTTTCAGCCAATGTTTCTATGATTTGTTCCCCAGAAGTGCATTGATCACATAGATGTGACAAACTCTAAAGGAGAACGATTCTTTTTCCCACCTCTCTCTAGTGACTGTGTTAGGTAATGCTGGCAGAGTTTTATTTTACAGACAATAAATCATAAAAATCTGCACCTTCACATGATAAAATCAGGGACAATTACTGAATTGAAAGGGTAAACCTGGAGGCCTAATTCAACCTCTTGCTCGAAGAACTATCTTCAGAGTAAGATCAGGTTGCCTAAGTTTATCCAGCTGTTTTAAAGTCTTCAATCTTGCCAAGCTGTTCGAGTCTTCAACTGCTTTCAGATTTTTTTCTAATAGGCAATCGAAATATCCCATGCTGTAACTTGTTCCCACTATCACTTCTTGCTGTGTGTTTCTGCAAAGAACCTGTTTCTTCTGTCAGCTACCCATTAGGACATGGGAATGCACTGCAAGTGAATCCCTCCTTAATCTTCTGTTTCTTGATTTAATAAACCCAACTCCTTCAGTCTCTCCCCTTAAGTCAGGTGTTCCAGTTCAATGACATCACTGCAACAGGACACTTCTAATTCTTCTTGTATTTATTCCCCTCCAGGACTGACAGATCTTTCCTGCAGATCTTCTTTCTATCCAGTCAGTCTTTGACTAACAACTCCATCCTTCAGGTTATCAGTTATTCTCCCCAAGTTGTTGTCATTTTCTGTAAACCAGAAACATGCTAAATCCAGTCAGTCTACCTCCAACTTTTCTGTTCAACCTTTCAGCCCATACCTCCTCAGTCTGGCTATGAGAATACTATGGGAATCTGTATGAAAGGACTTCCTAAAGTCACAGGAAAGTGCATCCATTTATTTTCTTCACATCACAGAAAGAAATCAGGTTGGTATAGTGAGATTTAACCACGGCAAATCCAATATAGCCGTTGGCAGCCACCTTCACGTCCTTCATGTGAACAGACGTGGCTTCCTTAGAGACTTCATCCAGCAGGGAAGAGGCAAGACTAACCAGTCAGTTCCCCCTTGATTTTTTTTAAGATGGGAGAAACAATTATACTTTTTTTTATCACTTGGTAGGGAACCTCCAGTTGCCACAGCCTTTCAAAGACGATAGAAAGTAGCCTCAGAATGAAGCTGGCCAACTCCCCCAGCACCATCCAAAACATGTACCAGAGAATTAAATCTATAATTACATTTTCTAAGGGACCTCAGAAATATCTTTCCTCTTAGCTAGAGCTTGTATAGAATTAAGTCAGCAGATTCAGAAGAGGGAAGATCTCCCCTCTCCACATCTATATTATAATTCTTAATGTATTATTTTCTAGCTATTGCTAAGGCATAAGAGAGACTGCAAGGGCTAAAAAAATAAAATCAAAATAGTTTAATTTAAAATAAAATAAAATAATAATTTCAGGAACACATTGGAAAATGGAAAGTAGAGAAAGCTTTGGAGAGCAAGAAAAAAAATCTGCTGGAAAAGTTTAAGCAGTAAAACTGGAAGTGAAGAGCAAAATAAACTGACACATGAAAAAGCAAAGCTCTTCTGTTGGTATCCAGCAAGCAGCATGTCTCTCTTCATTAGGGGAGTAAGAGAAGAACAGAGGAGTTGCCCTTGGTTTTTTTTTGCATAGCTGCCAATGGTGCAACACACGGGTGTTGCCAACTCCCTGCACTGTGCAGAACTCAGATTAAAACTACCAATTGTTTCTTTGATTGTTTTTCCCTGGTCTTTCTTTCCATCTTCTAACCATTCCAGTTTTATTTTTTCCTTCTTTTTCTGTGGCATTTATTGATTTTCTTCTTCAATGCTTTCTTTTTATTATTGTGCTTCTCTTCACTACTGCCCAGGGAGGTGGTTCATTCACCTTCCCTGGAGGTGTTTAAGGGACAGGTGGGAGAGGTGCTGAGGGACATGGTTTAGTGATTGATGGGAATGGTTGGATTCGATGATCTGGTGGGTCTCTTCCAACCTTGTTATTCTATGATTCTATATTTATTTATTCTGGCTCTCCTTTCATGCTTTTTGGTTACTCTGTGGTACCCAGATTAGTTTCCCAATGTAGCTCTCCACCTCCTGCCTCTTGTCTCGTATTTTACAGTCTCCAGACACATGGGCTCCAATATTTGTGTGGCACAAATACAGAAAAAATTGCTGCATCGTCTGAGCTCCAAAGCATGAATGTAGCACAAAACAATACTAACAAAATCAGACTATAATGGTTAGAGACATGTATTTATATTTCCCAGACAACTGGCTAATTCGTCACTGTTGGATGACTTTAAACTAACCTATTTCCAAGTCCAGATACCCAGAAATAGTGAAATGGCTCAGATTATTTCTCCATACAGTCTCTTTCCTGGCTGTTCACAGATCAGAAAATCCAGGTGGGTCCTTGTTATCCTGTGTCTAAATTCCTGCCCACTTTCTGAACAACTCCACTTTTGTTTCCCTTCTTATCCACTCTTAACCATTCTGTGAGACAAGTGTTTCTCAGACTCATTGGCAGCAAGTTTATCTTTCCCCCTTCCTGTCTTCAGAGCTAAATCCCTTCCAGGTTCAGGTTTGAATTTCATTTCTTGCTCCCCAGTAGATGCTCGCAGCTTTTAGATACAGCCATTTCTCACTCCCTGGCTTGGAGGAGTGGAATTGTTGCCCTGTTCCCTGAGCACTGCCAGGATTTATGTGAATGATCTTTCTTAATGCTTGGTGTTCTATTTTAATGCCGACCTCAGAGATAGAGACCCACAGCTTGAGAAATGTTCTTGTCTCTGTGTCAATATCGTCCTTTTTGAGATCCTCTTTTGGCTCGTGCTCTCTAGCACATCAAACATCAGGCATGGAGAGTTTATCCCAGACCTGCCAGGGCTCTTTCATTCAATGTAGCACAAGTACATCGGGGCTGCTCTTGATAGCAGCAGCATATTAAGTTTTCAGACACATTCAGCTTGGCCTGTCCTGCCGAGTGTCCCTGTAAACACCTGGGAGCCAGCTTCATTGCTCTATTTCATACGTCTTGAGATCTCTTCTGTCCCGATACCTACAAAAAATAAGGCAATCATTAAGCTCTGTCAGCACAATGGCCTCGTTTTGATGCCTGAAACACCTCCAATTTGGGTGGCAACTTGCTGTTTCTTGTCTCATATGGATTGTAGATACTTGTGGCTATTGTGTGAAGGACCTAGCATATAACAGAAAGGGCACATCTAAGCAAAAATGATGTAACGTGCTCTGCAAGTCACGTTACAAACCTGGCCAGGAGGTTCAGTAGCACTTGAGATTTTTGGGAAAAATTTCTCCTGGAGTCTCAGGCCGTAGTACAGGACACTGTCTTCCACAAAGAAAACACATCCATCACAGCTCTGCTGCTTGCCTTGCCTGCTCCAGAACCAAGGAAAATATCTGGATGTGATAAGCCTTAGCTGTTCCTTTATCAGAGCATTAATTCCAGTCCCTGTGCCTTCCACTTCCCTGGGGACAATTAAAAATCTATCTGTACCCGTCTCCTCCCATAGCAGGAGCAGCCCACTGGGCATTCAGGGAAAAATAAAACTCAGTTTGGCCTAAAACTCTGGAGAAGTCCTGAGGGAGCCTTCTCTTTGTGCCCAAAGCTGCATGATTAAATGTGCTCCAAGCTTGTCCAGCACTCAAAAACCACGGCAGGAGGAAACCCTCATCCATAGTTCTCACAGGAGTCACTTCCAGGTAACAGGGTTATAGGAACGTGTTGCATTAGCAATATTAATACCAGGTACAAACAGAGGAAGAACTGGAACGGGTAAATATTCCTAGCAAAGGATTTTCTTGTGAAAGTCAGCAGGTTAAATACCAGCTTCCCAAAATAAAAAATGACATAGCTGAATCCTGAGAACAGTTTCAACTCCAGGATGAAATATTTGGTTTATAATCTCAAATTTTTTCTTTGCTGCAAAAGAGATCCAGTTATTCTCCAACATATGAGTCCTCAGGAAATCACATGGAGCTGTTCCCAATTTGTGGTGATGTTGGTTGGTTTTGATTGCTTGTTTTTTCTTTTTTTTTTGTTTGTTTGGTTTTTTTTTAATCTCCTCAGAAATAAGTCTTCTAAGTTCTGCCATCCCCTTGATGTGCAGTTCCTTGGCCTCACAGCACAGCTTCATGGTTTAATGAGAGGGAGGTGCTGGAGTTACCCATTGGCACCTGCACTCATTCAATCTCAAGATTCTCTTTAGATTGAATGAACTCCTGTTATGCCAGATATTAAATTGCACTGAATCCTACACTCGGCCAATTCTATTATCCTCCCTCTTGCATTTTTCAAAAATACAACCATAGCTGGCCATTCTGTAAAGGTCGTATTGTTTGCATAGCGTATAGGTTATATACTGCACACAGTGAATTTAGTGCACAAATATCCAAGAACAACTGTGGGAAACAGTAACTGAGAACTAGTTTGTATACAACAAATATATTCAACAGAACAGCTAACGTTGTTAAAGGAAACCCTGCTGCCAAAATAGGGATCACAGCCAGGGGTGACTGTACAGCTGAGAAAATGTGCCCAAACCCAAGAAAGGGCGATGGGGTCATAAATACTAGTTTTATGTTCTTTCTTCTGCCATACTAAAGGCCGTAGGCTGAACATTAGGAAAAGATTTTTCATGGAAAGGGTCATTGGGCACTGGCAGAGGCTGCCCAGGGAGGTGGTTGAGTC
Source organism: Phaenicophaeus curvirostris (assembly GCF_032191515.1). Taxonomy (NCBI): domain Eukaryota; kingdom Metazoa; phylum Chordata; class Aves; order Cuculiformes; family Cuculidae; genus Phaenicophaeus; species Phaenicophaeus curvirostris. Next base: position 124,160,012 of record NC_091393.1, on the reverse strand, counting down.
ACCTTCCCTGGAGGGGTTTAAGGGACGGGTGGACGAGGTGCTGAGGGACATGGTTTAGTGTTTGATAGGAACGTTTGGACTCGATGATCTGGTGGGTCTCTTCCAACTTGGTTATTCTATGATTCTATGATTCTTTTCTCCCCCCATGTTATAGATCAGGTTTAGGAATGGTTACGCTGGGACACACAACAGATACAGGGAATCGTGGCCTTTACGTTTTGAAGCTGTCAAATTCCCTGGCTGTTTCCACCTAGGAGCAGGTTTTACCCACCCAATGCATCTCTCACCTGTGATCTACAAGAAGTGAGCAACGTGCCCCCCTCTAAGCTATGTAAAAGGCACCAGGACAATAAGAAGGACTCAGAGGAGCTCAAGATCAATACACCAATACCTATCAGCAGGGAGCAGCAGAGTGGAAGATCTGGATGCTTTAACCTGCAGTACAAACAACTCATTGCTAGCTCTTCCAGCAGCTGCCAAAAGCAGCAGTAGTGGCTACCACAGGCAGCAAGAGAAGGCTCTCTTCCCCATCTAAACTGTCTCAGATCTCTGTAAGTCTTTACAACTACTGAAGCCCACTCTGAGCTTGCAGGGCTCTCACTGATGCCCCTTGGCTCTTTACTCTTGCCTTTTCCCTAGACTTAGAATCATAGAATCATAGAATAACCAGGTTGGAAGAGACCCACCGGATCATCGAGTCCAACCATTCCTATCAAACACCAAACCATGCCCCTTAGCACCTCGTCCACCCATGCCTTAAACACCTCCAGGGAAGGTGACTTCAACACCAGCTGTGGCTACCCCATCCCTGGAGGGGTTCAAGGCCAGGTTGGATGGGGCTTGGAGCCCCTGATCCAGTGGGAAGTGTCCCTGCTCATGGCAGGGGTGGGACTGGATGGGCTGTGAGGTCCCTTCCAACCCAAATCATTCCATGATTCTATGATGCTTTGCCTGTGCGCACCCCCAGATTCAGGCAGTACAGCTCCCAAACTGGGCCTCTCAAAATTAAACCCCACAATATTAAAGCATTTTCTAGTCTGACATAAATCAATACCGGAGCAGAGTGTCAAATACTTTTGCTTCTTCAGCCAATGTTCTTTCCATTGGATTGCACTGTATCTTATATAACAACTGTTTAATCAGATAAAATCCACCCCAATCGTTAAGTTGAAGCAAACAGAAAGATTTTCTTCATAATAGTGGAAACATTGTTTCAGTCTTCAGAAAAGTGCATCTGAAGTGCATTTTGAGAACATTTTAAAGTCACTTTGAAAATGCCAAAACTGCCTTTTCAACACTTGATCTGGGCTTTTCTCTGTTTTTTTTTTATGAAATGTCACCAGATTTTGTGGCAAATCTACAAACCCCAGTATATTTGACAATTTTTTTTAGAATTCTCCCATCTGCTTTAAAAACTGATCAAGATAAAATTTGTTGTATGTTGATGTCAGTCTGGACTCTGTGCTATAAATCCCACCGGCGTCATATTTTGAGGCCAAACATTTATAACGCATACACATTCAGCTAGTATTTAAAGAATGACTTTGTGATTTTAAAAAATACTGAACTAAGGTAACAATATTCCTGCTGTGTGATGGACTAGTCTTGCAAGAAGAACTGCTTTCAAGCGATACCATGCATGAGAGCTCGCAGATTATCACCTGACATAAGTAATCAGATCAGGAAATTGCTGCTACTGTAATTGAGTCATTCAATTGCAACTATTGTTGGAGTTGTCTTCTCTCTCTGGCCCAGGAGGCAGAGACAGATGAGCAGTCACATTCGTGTACTTGAAACACTCCTAGCATGGAAAACTGCAATGCTGCTCTTTTGTTTTCCAGAAATTAAAGCTGATTCTCAGGGGAAAGGTGTCACATAAAAACACAGGGAAATTTATCTATGAATCCAGATGAGACTATCAAAGTGAGTATGTCTGAATCAGCCAGTATTGGGACTGGTGCTTCATTGACTTGCAGCTTGTCTTGCCTATTTATAATGTCTAAAATTCAGGTACAAAATAGTCTAGCAGCAGAAACTTGGGAATTTGTATTTGGTGGCACCCTACTCAGGCATTTGCTTCCCAGGTCTGGTTATAAGGATCAAAGCAAATAAAAATCACAAACACAGTGAGTCTGAGGGTCTGCTTATAAAATTCACAGTAGCATCAATCATCCAGGTCAGTGAATCAACCATCAAATTGCACTCACCAAAGCATTACAGGGGTAGAGACCAGCTAAAATTCTTCTACAGTTCTGCCTTGCAAATGGTCTAAGTCTACCAGGACAAGCTTGTCTCCCCAGGCTCTGCAACACAGGCATAAACTCAGCCGTTCAAAGTACATGAAGCCCTATGCATGCAGTTAATTATAAATAGTGTTGAAATGGAAGCTTAAAAATGGAAGGTCGTGTTCCCTCCATCTGAACATTAAATCCCTTCAAGATCAGGCTGCCCTAGATAAAAGTGGCTGCATTCAGCTGTATGATATCTGTAATACAAAACGTTCTTTGAAATGATCAGGTGGTAAAAGGAGCTTAACTTATATTTTACCAAAGAGCCAAAGCAAAGAGGAAGGGTTAGATGCGCTGCATTTTATAAGTGCTCAGCTAACAGCATAAGCAGTTTGTTATAGCTACTTGACCTCAGGAATGTCTGACTGTGAGCTCTCTTTATCCTGCTGAAGATGGGCTTTGGGGAAAGGGCAAAGAACGGGGTGTAAGGCCTGTAGCCATTCAATTACATGCATTGGACTTGCTGGTGTGCCAGAGACCATGACCAGCTTGGTAAGATTTATCACAGTCATCCTTCCTTAAAAAAACATTCAGTTACAAATGCAGATAACTGAAACTCAGAAGCCTTTGCTAGTTTTATGCCATTGCAATTTGACACTGGCCAGCATTTCTTTGTTCTCCCCTGAAGGACAACAACCATCAGAAATCCAGGGTTTTTTAGGGGATCCGGAGTCTACATGGAGTCCCAGGTCCACCTAGGCCTCCAGTGTGAAACAACATCAGCCACAGAGACTGATGGTTCTGTCCGTCCTCAGCTGTGCAGTACAGTCCAGCTTTGTGCTTGAGCATCTTTGTGGGAAAAGGAGCTTGAACCCACTTGGATGCAGTTCAACCCAGTCCAACTCAGTCTCTATAACGCTAGAGAAGTGCCCTCAAATGTCCCTTGGGAGAGCTGAATGAAGAAAGAAGCTGTTTCTCCAGCTCCTTGTGGAGAAGGATCTTGATATGGCCACCTGAAAGTGCTATCAAGTACTATTCCTGGGGCTGAATTATAGATTTTTATTTGGATTTGAGGGAGGGGAGAAACATTCTAGTTTCAGTGAAAGCAAAAAATGCATCATTTCTCTTCAGCTTGCTCTTTGTGTTGTGTTTTTAAGGTCTTCTTTAGACCTTAAATTGATTTGGGTGTGCTATACATGTAAGAATACTGAGGAATTATTGGAGACCATTGTGATTTTCAAATGCAAACCCAGGTAATCTTGTATCTCTCCTTATATCTTTAAAAACACAACAGCAGCAGTTTCCATCATGAGGCTATTGCAAAAGGCAACAACGTGAAATCCATTCCTGACACAATTGAGCCCATAAGCCACTCCAGAGCAATGATGAAACTCCTGTGATTCTAATTCCACGTGTGCATAGATACTCACAGAATCACAGAATCACTAGGTTGGAAAAGACCTCCAGGATCATCGAGATGAACCATTCCTATCAACCACTAAACCATGTCCCTGATATTGCTAGGAACAGATAGGTTGGTAAGGATATAATGAGAAAAGATCAGTTCTGTTCTCCTTTGCAAGCCCGTTTTTACAACTTCTGCTCATATTTAATAGAACTCTTTGCAACTCCTGCCTTACTCCTGCCTGATTAGAGAGGCAACAAAAACTATAAAAGATTTTACTGACTGATCTCCCAAGGGCACAGATGAGCATCAGTTCTACTCAGGCAAGGAAGTATCACAGATTCAGAGCTCTAGTTTTTGTACTTCACTGACTGTTTAGTTTTAGTCTCTCTAATTACTGCTCTTGACCAAAAATGTTGTCCATGTTTGTCATTAAAGTTCTAGCACAATATTCACCTGATAAGAATTCAAACAATAAACAGGATGCCATGAAATTAATCTAGTACTCTGGCAAAAATCAGAGCAGTGGGAACTGATGAAGAACAAGCTTAATCCACTCTTCTTTGAGTCTCACTGTTATTTCAAGGTCCACCTTGAATTTTTATATGTGCTTTTAGATTGGATGAAGTTTACGATAGCAGATTAATAACTATCTATTGACTGTATCTAAGCAAAGGCAACTAAAGTACACTCATCCAATTATTTTTGGTGACACATAGACTTTATGACAATATATGTTAAGGAATACAAGCAATTTTCTTAAATCAAGATAAGAATAGGTCACTAGCAGAAAAAAAGGTATGTATTCCCTGGATTTTTCCTGTGAGAGACCTGATTTTTGAAAATGCCTTTTATAGAATTCACAAGAGAGAAAGGACCATCAATAGCAAACCCATGCACAAAGGAATCAATACAACAGAAGAAAACCAAGTTCAAAACTTTGTCAGCTCCTGAATTGCCTGTCTTTATTCCTTTTTTAATCCTTTTTATACTGTAAGCCTGAACTCCATGGCAACATGAGACACCAGACAATTCCAGGATGCTCTAGGTAGCTTCTCCTGCTCTGTTCTTCCACACCATTCAGTCTGAAGATGTTTGTGTTTTCAAGAGTATATACAAATGTACAGATGCCTACAATTTAGTGGTGACTAAAAATGACAGTGGAAATGATATCCTGGCAATCAGAGCTGAGAATGAGTCACATGCTGGTTTTTAAATGGAACAAAGATGCCCAATTGTATTTCAATTCTGCAGGTGTTGAAAATTGCACTGGGGTAAATCAGTGGAGAAGACTCATTTGTTTTTTGTGGTTTGTTGCTACCTCTGGAAAGTAGAAGCAAAAATTTTGGTTGAAATGAAACACTCCTTCAGATAGCTTTTGAAAAGTAAAATCTGGAAACAAAAATTTTATTACTTCTACAATTATTTCAATTTCTCTTATGCTGAATCCAAACAAATCTGAGAATTAAGATAATGTTAAATTAAAATGCTTTGGCAATTGTTATTAAAATAGTTAATATTTTCTAATTACATTATTATTGTTGTTTTAGGAACAAGAAAGTCAGAAAACTGCATGCAATTCAATAAAATTTTCATTTTTTTAACAAATAAAAAAAAACCGTGATTCTGAAATCTATTTTACAGTTTCACATCTGGAACCTACATGATACATTTAAGTTCCCATTACTTACTTTATAAATACTCCTGTTGTGGTGGTCATTTGAATTTAATAGTAAGTCTGCATTTTCAATATTATACTTTTAATAAAATAGCACTCTGGCTTGAGGGAAACTATTGTCATTGTGTGTTTCTACAGGCAGGAGTTATTAGCTTTTGTTTTCCATAAAGCTGAAGTCCCCAAAATGTAGAGTAAAACATACAGAAAACATCTTGGTACAGTTAACGTACTAAAGAGTCTCTGTCACAGAATCCACTCTGTGCCCTAATCCTGAAAGGACAAAACACAAACAGCCTCAGCTCCAAAGAGTAACAGCTTGTGCTGTTCGGTTCTCACATCCCTGATTCAGCTACTATTATATCAGCAAAAAATAGCAGCTCTCATACACATGTCCTAAGTACATGTTAGGAACTGCAGTTGAAACTGTTTTAGAGATTTGTTTGTATCCTATCCCATTATCTCTGGGCTTGTAGAGGTGTTACTGACACCTCAAAAAACATTTCACAAGAATGTTCTACAAAAGCACTTGAAATGCTTGCTAAGTCTTGTAGGTCTCTGAAGAGCATGTTCCTTCCCCATCCAGAGCTAAAGAGGTGCTACTGTCTCACTGGTGATCCAAAGAGAAATTTATCATAACTGAAATGGTTATCAGCATCTATAATTCACACTTAAAAGGGGATCTCACTCAGATCTCTCCATATTTTGCAAGGAAGCCTCATGGATGATTTCTACATGGCATTGTAGCTATTTTATGGAATGCACTCATGCAGAGCAGAGCTGAGTGGTTGGTACCAGCTGTGCAAGAATTCATTTGCTGTCTTGAGAGAGAAACTCTTGTAGAGCTCACATGTGGAACCACTGATGTGTCCATGAGACCTCAGAGGGAAATCATGTTGTACAACGAGCACTGGGACAGTACATCATTCATAGAATCATAGAATCATAGAATAACCATGTTGGAAGAGACCCACCAGATCATCGAGTCCAACCATTCCTATCAAACACAGGAAGAGCAGGACAATGGGCTGGAAATCTCTGTAATGACTGTCACCCTGCTAAGTCCTGCCCTTGGGCAAACTCAGTACTTGCTGAAAGCAGGAGGATTTTTTTAGGGACTGGCAACTCATATTGCTGTAAAAATCAAATCCAGGTTGGCTCACTGAGTTCTGAATGAGAATATCTTTAGAAAATTTCCTATAAATGTTTAATCATTTCATCCCGGATAGCATTTAATTAGCAATCTGATTAACTTTTTTGTCTTTTTTTGTTAATACATCCAGCTGACGTCCCCCCTTCCCTCATTTTTAAATCTCATGGGTATTTTTGGACTTTCTAGATCTTCCTAAGCTTGTCAGGGAACAGCCAATTCTCACCTTGATTTTAAAGAGGATTATGCATGTGCACACAACTTCTTAAATCTCCATTATTTCTGAATCTGCTTTAAACCCTTCTAATGTTGTTATTACAGATTTTATATTCCTGAGGAAAAAGTGACAGGGCACAAAGGGAAGATATTACTTAGCTTTTGTTTTGCAAGGGACCTAGTTAAGATATTTCAGAAAATATTTTCCCTCTATTTTAATCAGTGGGTATTAACAAAAAAAAATCATAAAAAAGGGGGAGGAAAGAACTCAGGAGGATAAATTGAAAATGTAGATTGTTAAAAATGGCTGAATTTTTCCAAACACAATGACATACACATATTCCTTTTTCTATATCTTCTCAAAGCAAAGCCCAATTTGACCTTCTGGAGTCTGTAGTTCATTTCCATTGCCCTCATCCTGTTCTTCTGGCTTGCAGGCCAAGCCAGGGAGAGTAGCAGAAGATACCCAAGCCTGCATCATTCTCAAGAGCCCCAAGGTCTTGTCACCTCCAGTAAAGAGCAATGGATGGTTAAAGGAGTTCATAAGTCCTGAGAGCAGTAGCTCTGAGTAAAACCCTCACAAGACTGAGCCCACAGTCTTTCAGTGTTAATTGGAATAATTAATTTTCATTGTTCTGTGCAGAATTACTTGTTTACCAGATTCCCAGATCCCATATTCCTGCAGGCTATAAGTGTATCTACTGCAGCTTCACTCAGAATATAGTCCAGTCACTGTTGTTTTCTTCCTCTCCACATAAATTCTTATACCCAGTCATTGGTTCCTAACAAAGATAAGTAGAACTCCTTTGTTTCAGTCACCTACCTCCTCACTGCTCTGGGAGCCAAAGCTATTTGCATACTGCGATTATTCTCCTCTGGGATGTGCATGGATCTGATAACTAGGATGTCACAGTCATCACTGGCTCAGTCAGGGGCTTCTCTGCACTACTGGCTTTTTTGGTTTTGTTGAATATAGTGGGCTTGCTTAATTCAGTGCCTTGGCTTCTGGTTTTATTTTTTGACAGAATCCACCTAGTCTAAGACTCAAGCTTACTTAAGTTTTTCAAAGTGACCAGCAGCTCTGAGAAAAACATGGAGAGGTAGAAATTCTGCAATTAAACAATTTTTAATGAACCCCAGAGATGTCTTAATAGATATAATTAATTGGTATTTGTTTGGCATTTAAAATGAGGCAGTGCATATATAATCTAGAATGTCCTATCCTCCTTTCATCTATTAGTAATGAGGAAAAAATTCGAAAACATCTGTTATTTGCTTACATATCAGCACAGAACAAATACCTGAGGACTTCATGCATCTGCTACCAGCTTCTCTTCCACCCTCTGAGGGTTTTGTCCATGCTAAATGAAATTCTTTTAAGAATATTCATTTTGACAAGAGACACTGCATCATTTGGTGCTCAGGGATAGAGAGTAGACTCCCTAAAATGGCAAGGGGCATTGGCCAGCAAGAAGAATATAAGTATCTTTGTTCTGTTCTACTCCTGTTCTTTTATATCCCCAACAACAGCCCGTTCTCAATCACTGATGAGTATGCAGTTCAATACAGACTTTCCAAATTAACTGGGGTTTAATTAATTGGAGTGAAATAACGGAGTAACCTGTAAGTGTAAATGTGAGGGACAGGATCTGAGAAGGAAATAAAACCTGGAATTAATCAAAATATCTCTGTTGCTGCCATTCAGGGACTATGCTGATTCAATGTTTGATTTGAATTAAAAAAGGACATGGGGATAAGGGACTGGTAATTAGTCCTGGGTACTGAGAATCTTAAATTACCAATGAAAAAATTATGTGTGTATTGGTCTGTCCTACTCGACTATTCACTGCCTTTTGATGCTCTAGAAAGAAAGAGCTTGCGATTCAGAGTGATGAAGCAGTTTCCTGATGGAGAAATTTCTGGGAAAAGATTGACAAGTATCTGCTTTACTCCAAAAGTTTCGTAAGACCCAGCTTACTGATCAAATCGGGTCTCATCTGATACCTGAGGAGGGACTGTCATGTGTATCCTATTTATAACATGGTGTTTGCTACTTCCTCAGTTGATCACAAATGGGAGAGTACTGTATGTGCAAATAACGTAATGCCTGAAGGCTGGAGGAAATAACACAATGACTTCTGTGTGGTAAAGGGATTAAATTTAGTTTTCTTGCTTTTCAGAGTTTTAGGAAGCTGAAATACATAGGGACATACATACAGGCTTCAGCAGCTTCTGATCTGCCCTTTTGTGCCAATGCTTCAAGATACACAGAATGACCAATCCTACATCAACATTCCTGGCAACACCATTATATAGAAATAAGGTCTGAGCACTACTGTGTTTTCAGCTTCCAGACAGAAGGTGAACAAGGTTTTCTCAGTAGTTAACAAAACTGTTGATCTAAAAGCAGGTCTGCTATCAGACTGCAGTTCAGATGTCCTTCATCTTTTTCACATTGCCTTTGTTCTCTTGGATATTACTATGTCCCACAAGCTATTTGCTAATCCCACGGTGATAAGCAGACCGGAGAGGAAAGAATGGTGTCAGCTCATTGGGTTTGTTTGGTAGCAAACCAGAAGACTTTTTAAATGCAAATCATGTTCTTGTATTTGCAAACTATGTAAAAAATAATGGGGGAATAGAAGGAAGAAACTAGACCTGACAGATTAAGATCAAATTTCCCAGCAGAGGTTCATGCCATTTGAAGCAGAGGTTAATACCACTGGTTTCTATATACAGTCTAATTAAGCCGTTTGAAAAGAGACACCAAAGACTATACAGCAGCAAAACCTGGCAGTAACGTACTTCTCTCCTTGTTAATTCTTGGAGCTTTAAGAATCTGGTTTCTGTTTCAATGCCTTCAAAGACTGCTTTTTATTTACCATATTTCACTGATAATTATTTCATGCAGCAACTTTTATATAAGTGACTGCTGGATGATTATACTCCAGATGTCTATTAAAGTTGATGAATGTATTTTGGTATTAACGTTCTGTAGCATGTAGAACAGTTGCAAAAGGACAGATGGCCCCTTGTAATTGCTATTTCTGTTAATTATTTATATTTCTGTGTTGCCTAGAACTCCAAAAAAGAGAAGACTGCTATGTGCGGTGCTGTTTATTCCCTATGATAGAGATGAACCTTGACCAAGGCAAGAGCAGTGTGATAGATTAGAGGGAAAGAAAAGGAGATTTATTGTCTCTTATTGTATAGATGAGATGCTGAAGAATAAAAATGAGAAGACCTTGCTACATTTCTACTATCTAAACCGTATCAGGGACCTTTTCCTGGATTTGAAATAAAATTAATGTTCTTTTAGTGTCACAGTTCTCAAACACTCTTAACCTCCAAAACAAAATGTCTGAATTAAAGTGCCTGGCCCATACTGACTTTCAGATTCTGGGAGGGTGGTAGCTGGCTCAGGAAAAAAGTAGTTGCAGCAATTAGACTAATGTTTAAAAGTACAGACAGCTGAATTGTAGTGCCACGGTGCTGTCTAATTTGTGCACATTGTGGTAGCACTGTTTTAGCACCAGGTCTAATTGACTCCACATTAATACCTGTCAACTGACAATGTAACTGTCCATTTACACATTCTTAGTCTAGGGAAAAGACATAAAAATTCTTCGTCCCTCCATCTAATGGGAATAGGTCAGATCTTTACTGTTTTTCATTGGCAGTGGAGCTAATGCAACCAGATCTTCGCTTTCTATTTAGTACTATTTAGTTTCTGTTTAACAACAGCACTGAAAACAGTACATACATGTACTTCTGTATGTGAAAAAATCCCAGATGAATGTTTGGTAATGCAGATTGGATATGGAAACTTCATTAAAGTTACATTTGGTAAAATATCTGGGTTCTACTGAAACACTGGAGATAGATCAAGTTATGTTATCTGATGTCTCTTCCACAATAGCTGTATTTAAAATGTTTTAAGAAGTAATTTCTAGGATCTCAATAAAAAGATGCCCCTTTGGGCTTTTTCTTGGAATTTGGATTATTAATGGAGATGACAGCTCCAAGGATGGAGATTCTGCATTCTCTGCAGGTTCCTGTGCTAGTGTTGTGACGATCTTCATGGTGAAAAATAATTTCCTTATACAGAGTTTGAATTCCCCATGTTGCAGGTAGTATCCACACTCTCTCATCTTGTCACTAAGCATTTCTCTGAAAAGTTTCTTATTCTTCTCTGTATCCTTCAACCAAAGAGATGTAGCCACCAATAGAATTCCCCCTGAATCTTCCCCTTTTTTTCCAGGCTGAAAAAAAATTCAGTTTCCTCGACTTCTTCTTGTACATTTCTTTTTCCTGCTCTCCATCCATCCTGAGGGACTCATTTACACTGACTACATCTAGCGACGTCATTTCCACTGGACTAGCTCCAGTATGTCTATGTCTCTCTTGCACTGGGAAGCCCAAAACCAAGATATGGTTCTCCAGATGTGTATCACCAGCGCTGACTAGAAGAGAAGGATAACTTTACCTAGGCATGCTGGCTGAATTCTTGCTAATGCAGCCCAGGAGGATGTTGATCTTCTTTACCACAAAGGTGCATTTCTGGTTCATAGTCAACTTGTTGTCCACCAGGACTCTACTGGCTCTTCTCCAAACCTGCTTTCCATGCAGCCAGCCCCCAGCAGTTATTGGTGTGAGGGGTTGGTTTGTCCCCTAGAGGACTGTCCAGGGACAGGTCTTTGCTTTTGCCTTTGTTGAGTTTCTTGAGGCTCCTGTTGGTCCATATCTGCAGCCTGAGGAGGTCTCCCTGAACAGCAAATATCCTGTGCTAACTTACTCTGACACTTCATCCAGTTCATTAATAAAGGTGTTAAGCAGCAACTATTGGCCCCTGTACTGATCCCTAAGAATGCCATGAGTAACCAGCCTCCATATGGACTTAGTCCTTCTGATCACTTGTTACTAGACTATAAATCCAGTCAGATCAGGTTAAAGCTAAACAATCTGCAAGGATGATCCATTTCTATGCCTGGATTCCTGTATTTTCAGTTAGAGATTTTGACATATGCATTCAGGATCAGGATCTCAGAGCAGTTCCATAAATACAGAGAAGTATTGCCTCAGAACTTAGCATTTCCTTATGTTGAATCAGAACACCGAGGGTTTTTCATTTCCCAGTATTATGTCTACTGCAATGATATAAGAACACCATAAGAGAACAGCACCCCATCGAGTTATTGCATAACCTTAAGAAAACAGTCTGTCCTTGTCTGGACACAAGAAAGCTGATAATAAAAGCCCTTCCAAGGAAATATTCAGGCACATTCTTAACTAAATCATCAGAGTGAACATTGGCAATCCATAAAGTTAACCACATTCATGATCTATTTACCATAATAAGGCTCTAAAGGGTGGGTATACAATTCTCTCCACCACCTTAAAAGCTCTGCCTGTGGTACAAATTATAACCTAATTATAAACTCAGTATAAAACACCTCCCACTGGACAAGGCTGCTCCAAGCCCCATCCAACCTAGCCTTGAACACCTCCAGGGACGGGGCAGCCACCACTTTCCTGGGCAAACTGATCGTGGTTGATGTGGCAACTTTATCCACTTTATAATTGGTTGCGAGGGCTCCCATTAGCCAGTCTGCAGGCTGTGGTTGTGGTGAGCAGAAGGCACAGACAGTCATTCATGGGCTGTGCATCTATGTGATGAAAAACGTAAATCTAGAGCAAGGTCTCCCTCTGCACTGTCCCAGTGATATCCTAGATGCTTTCACGTTTTAAATCAAAGAACAGCACTATGCAAAATGCACAAATAGGTGTACCTTAGTCATTTTTTGACACCAACACACTGGACTAAGATTGTTTTTAGGATTGTCCTTTCTGGCTATCTGCCTCAAGAGACTGGAAATTCCCTGACACTATGGAGAGGTCTGGGGTCCCTCAGTGGCAAAGATTTGTGAACTGAAGTAGAATGACAACTCAACATCATGCACAAATCAACCTCAGTACTTAGACGTGCTAGAGGTGCACTCCTAACAGAAGCAGGAGTTAAATCACATTGGGAAATCATAGAATCATAGAATAACCAGGTTGAAAGAGACCCACTGGATCATCGAGTCCAACCATGCCACGCAGGAGGCCTGAAGAAGGTCAAGACAGCACTAGATTGCAGTCCATCTCCTTTAAGGCATTGCATTGAAGTCTATCTCTCTTCTGTACATACTAAATTGATGAATTGTACTGAAGATAATGCTTGCCCCCCTATGGAAATCAAGCCTCTTTCAGGTATACAAATCTCAGCAATCAGATACCAAAGAATTCGTCACTGCCTGAATGTGAATTTCAGAAAGATTATGTCCGTGCCTATGGAAGATGAATTTTTTTATAGTCAACAAGTACAGAGTCTACCCACCTTTACACGGGACAGTACACATTGTGACCAATCCTCACAGCCTGCACTGGACCACCAGATAAATTATTTCATCCACTTCTTTCTTCACCACCACAACGGTGAGTGACATTTTCCTATTAACCACTGGGGTTGTTTACTTCTGCTGGAAGTATCTAACTAGCTTGTTGCTCGATGCTGATATGAATGTATTACTTCAGATATTAGAGCCAGCAGAATCTGTGCAATGTTTAGATAAGGCAGTGGAAGGGAAGAGCAGTTAAATAAGATGCTTAAACCATTAAATGTTTGCATTATAAATATTTGTCTTTGGAAACTAGACACACTGCTATTCCCTGAATGTCACCAGCTATTAATTGCATAATCTGTGATGGTAAACACACTTCTGTTGTTCCCAAAGCATTTTGGGCTTTAAAGGCTGAGAACAGTTGAAAAGCAGTCAGAATTTATTACCAAATAGCTTGTTCACCAGACAGATTTCCTTAATAGCTTTTTACTTGGAAGGATTTGAAATTGCACCATTTCATATCTCGAAACAACCATCTCAGAGATGAATTAGAAACACTAAAGATGAAGGAGGCTCTAGTAAGTCTTCAGAAAGACGGGTGATCTTGTAAATATTTGCAAAGGACCTGGATATGAGCATAATAATGCCCATTCCAGGAATGACTTAATATCCATTTTTAGCAGCATCAGGCCACTAGCAGCAACTGGAAGTAAATGCATACTGTATAAATAAGAGCAAAGTAAATTATAATTTATTCACGTGGTCTTCCATTGGCCCCTTACTACATCAGGCTAAATGATGTCTCTCACGCCTCAGAAATCCCATCATAGAATCATAGAATCATCAGGTTGGAAAACACTTCTTGCATAATCAAGTCCAAGCATTCCTATCTGCCACTAAACCATGTCCCGGAGCACCCCATCCACCCATCTTTTAAACACCTCTAGGGATGGTGACTCAACCACCTCACTAGGCAGTTTGTTCCAGTGCTTGATGACCCCTTCTGTGAAAAATTTCTTTTATCATAGAGGGCTCCAGGCTTAGACTGTGTAATAGTGGAATGCAGAACAGGCAGCCAGGAGATATGAAGTGCAATCTCCTGTTCAACCAAGCATTTTATGGATACCCTACCAGGTATCTTACAACTTGTGGTGCATGGCCCTTCACAACTTTCAAAACTCAGACTTCTGGCATGGCATTCTCCTCATTGCAAGGCAAAGCTGGAGACAGGATGTTTTGCAGTCCCAGCTCAGATCAAGGCGACCACATGGAGTCAAATATCGTGAGGGAAATAATCACTATGTTATAGGTGGGAGAAGCCCAAGTACAGTGAAAAGTAGGTGCAAAATAATGAGAAAAAGGCCTTGCAGTGAGGGGTAAATCCTCCGTCTCATGCTCAGCAAAAGTTTGGCAGGTCTGAGGAGGGAGAGAGGAGAAAGCCAAGTGTCAGACTGGTGCATCTCCTCTCTGGTAGTGGATTCCCCACGTCCTTTCACTTATATCCTTAGCCAGTTCACTTTTCTAATTTCCAAGAATTCCAGAGGACAATTTTACTTTTAAATCACCTCTCAGATGGGGAAAAAAAAAAAAAAAGCATACAGCATGCAAATTACTCTGCCACATTTCAGTTGAGTAATTCTGAATTGAGCTATGTGAGCTATGTAAGCTGACAGCACCTGGAAACCCGACCCTTCCTTCTCCTCATCTCTAACTGGTGTTTTCTCAACTCTATCTCCTCCCATCTCTATAACAACCCTCCCCTTTTAATTATTATTCTACTTGGAACCAGTTTCTTTGTAGAGGTTACAATGTATGTTTGTATGTTTGTGTGTGTGTGCACTTATTAGAGAAATGCAATGTCAGTGGAGAAACAATATGCATCTTTGAATGCTGGCTAAATAAAACAAGCCGTGTTTTGCAAAAAAAATCACTTTCACATTTTAAGAAACACTTCTGGTCGTTCTGTTTGAACCTACTTGTCCTTTGCCTTTATTCATGGGGAAAAAAAATCAATTTCTAATCAAAAGGTCTCTGAAAACAACCCCACAATTTTAATTTCCAAAAACTCTAGAATTTTTATGGTTTGAAGTTTTTTTCTCCTACTTCATTTTGAAAACAAATTTCATCAAATTCAACGTGGCTTTGCAGAAAACATTAGAAACATTGATGAGAGTTTCTGGAAATACCTATAAGTACAATCACATTCAGTGTCTTAGAATAAATCATAGAATCATAGAATCATAGAATAACCAGGTTGGAAGTGACCCACCGGATCATCGAGTCCAACCATTCCTATCAAACACTAAACCGTGTCCCTCAGCACCTCGTCCACCCGTGCCTTAAACACCTCCAGGGAAGGTGAATCAACCACCTCCCTAATTAACTACAAAAATATGTGTGTAGCATTCTCATAAAAAACAAATCTGCTCCTGCCTGCTGTTAAGATCTGGTGGGTAGCTTTCTAGATAGCAATGATTCCTGCAGTTTACTTTCCTTTGCGACTGGCTGCACAGCCTTTTACTAGCATTAAATTTGCCTATAATGATCATGCTAGTATATAATTATTATTCCTGTGTAGTCTCTATGCTTTGTCATCAGTCTTAAGCATTGAATAACATCTCTTAGGATAAGGAATAAAGTAGAAGGAATAAAAATGTGCTCTCTTTTGGAGATATGCCATGGTTCACATGAATGTTGCTTGGTGCTGCCAGAAAATCTGAAAGTTAAAGCTTGTTCCTACCCCTTCTCTCAACATTGCATTTATTTCTCACAATTCTTGTCCTCAAGCTTTTCATTTCCAGTTTCTGAAATCATTAGAACGATTTTGGCATTGCTTCCAGGACAAGGTCAATAAATCTTCAAGGTCTTGCTCTGAAAGCACGGCTGGGGCTGTGAAGGCTGGTGGGGTTGAACGTATGTGCCATGTATCTATGCAGTGTTAAAAGAGCATCACATCAACAAGCTGAAATCTCATATTTCCAAACAAAAGGGCACCCAGTAGTACTGGAAATTGGTACTACCACTAAAGGTGTAAGACCTGTTTCTGTGCTGGAACCCAAGCTAAAAATACACATGGTGCTCCACTTTTAAAAAGAAACCCATATGTGCTTTATTGAGGCTGAAATCCATTCCTCAGATGACTATGAAATATTATAGGTACTGAAAGTTTAAATTCATTAGATAAGCATTTCAAAATTTCATAATTTTTTATTTTGCTCAAAATATAAAGAAATTGCCGTTAAAATTGTTTTGGAAGATGAGGATACAGAATCTACTACAAGATGAAATTTCTGTGGTTTTGGGTTTTTTTTTTGCTGACCTTTATGAAAAAAAAAGACTAGTTTTGCAAATATTTATGTGTCAACTTTCTGCATTCAAGAAGTGGGAGTCTTCTTGTTTCTTGATCCAGCTGGCAGGCATCCAGCCTGGGTTAGTTTTCCAGATTCCTAGCACCGAAAGACTGGTAGGTACAACCACCACTACATTCCTCCTCTAACGTATTTCAGAGGGGGAGGATGAATTATCCTCTCTCATTGGCCTCAGAGGGAATGAGGATGGCCAGCCTGGAGTACACGGCTAATTTTTGGACATCCAAAATTCAGTGGGATGGATGTTATTCAAAGAACCCAAATGAACTGGAGTAATACCTCTATGAGTAAACATTAACCAAGACAAAAAGCTGCAGTATCAGGTCCATATTATCTATATTTGGTCAAACACTGGAAACAGGTTTTGGAGAGAGGTGGTCAATCCCCCAAGCATGTAGGGGTTTAACAGGCAGTAAGAAAATGCCCTTGATAACGTTTTAACTTTTAGTCAGCCCTGAAGTGGTCAGGCAGATGGATCATTGCAGGTCTCTTCCAACTGAAATAATCTGTTCTGTTCCATTCTGTGGGTTTGTTTTTATTTTTGTCCCCAATAAAACAAAGCAAAACACAAAAAGCCTTAGTTATCTCAAGGTTGGTGTCAGAGAGAGAACAACATGGCCAAAACCCAACATGGTTGAGGGCAGAGAGAAAATAACTCCTTTCTGCCTACAACTACCTGAAAGAAGGTTTTAGAGTGGTAGGTGCTGGTCTCTTCTCCCAAATCACAGGTGATAGGACAAGGGGATGGCCTCAAGCTGCACCAGGGGAGGTTCAGATTGGACATTAGGAACAAATTTTTCACCGAAAGGGTCATCAGGCCCTGGCAGACGCTGCCCAGGGAGATGGTGGAGTCCTCATCCGTAGATGCATTTAAAAGACAGGTAAATGAGGTACTAAAGGATATGGTTTAGTGGCGGGTAAGTACGATTGGACTCGATCTCAGAGGTCTTTTCCAACCTCATGATTCTATGGTTCTATGGTAATAAAGGACTGAATTGTTGGCACTTTACAAGAACTAGTTCTGGTATAAAGAGGCTACAGGACAAAAAGGAAATATGAAGCACCAAAGAGATGCTCATTTTTTAGTCTGAGGAGAAAAGAAACAAGTCAGAACAAAACCTGACATATCAAATAGATAACAATTCAATAGCAAGAGAAGGAGAATCTATCTTTTCATCTCCTGAAGGGATTTAGTTTGTTTTTTTTCTTTCTTTTTAGTAAAAATTGCCTAATCTTTCGCAATCTGACATCAGATTTCCTCTCTGATTGAATTGTTTTTTGGAGTTTCTCATAAATATGTTCCAGGAAACTATCCTACAGATCATATATTACAAATGTCAGAATACCATCTGTGAACAGAAAAAGAACAGCATAAACACACACTGAAAGGAAATATCTGGGTTTTTTTTAATTTAATATGACAATACTCTGATTCTTAAAATTCAAAATAAGCTCGAGTGTTAGAGACAAAGGAAATACTGCACCACATACGTGAATGCTTTCTATGATCAGCAACATAGCAAAGAGGTTTACAGTATCTATTTTCATCTTAGGTTTTACATCAAAAATGCATGAACTATCTTGTTATCCAGTCCTCCAAAATTTAACACTTATCTGTTGTTTGAAATCTTGATTTACAATGGTAATTGGGCAGTCATTCTGCACATCTGATGTACTCTGATAAATTTTGGAACCAGAATATAAACTTTATCTTCACTGGAGGTCTCTGGAGTGGTTAGAACCAGGGATTTGTGAGACTAATTAACCTCATCCCTTCATTACCAGGCATCAAATAATTCACCTCTACGTCTACAGTCATGTGGTCTTCAGCCTGAGGTAGCCCCAGTCCTTAAAAATTTAAAAACAGACAAAAAGTTAATTAATTCCGTGATATTAGGCAATTTTGTCCATCCATGGAAAGCAGCAGATCAGTTTCAGAATTTCAAGACTGAAAATTATCTTTATTTCAAACTACTGCAAAGGATGAGTAAGTACTGAAACAGTCAGCGAAGGGAAATAAAACCAGCCTTCCAAGGTATTCATAATATTTTGTTTGAGCTTGACTTTGGTGTAATAGAAGTGGAAAATCTGAGTTAGTCATTTTGAAATGAAGTAATAAACATTTTGTCATTCTAAAAATGCTAGCCTAAGGCGCAATGATTTGATGTTGCCATGCCTTTATAATGGAGTGAAATCCAAATGAAATCAGACTTACTTCATTATTTATATTTTTTCTTAGTGCCATTTAGTTCCCCCGAAGTTTTTTTTAGCCCTGATGTACTGCAGACTCTCTTCAAAGAAGAAATTTGGGATTAGAGAGCTTCTGAAAAAGGAATTTTATCAGCTGACCCACACAATTGTCAATGTGTGCAGCACAAGGTTATTCAGGAAAGCAACAGGCTAAGTAAAAATTGTAACATTTGGGTAGCATAACCAGTTTATGAATCATCTGAAGTCTAAAAGGTCCATCTAATATGCCTGCTGTAGATTATATGAAGAATCCACATTGTTAAATTAAACCAGCTAAGAAATATGCATACGTGTGTAAAAATCCTCAAATTCATGCTAACTTGTTTGTCCTCCTCTTAGCGGAAGAGAAATCCTGTTTACAGTGCTGTTCACCCTAGTAAAAATCCCAATATCCACAAGAGCTTTATCTTCATTGCTATTTGCAGATGCAGCTGTGTCTTTTGGTTTCTTATTGACTTTATCAGTGCTAATGGTAAAGATCATTGCAAAGTAAAACAGAAAAAGAAATACTTTTATACAGCACATGACACAGTGTTAAGTCTCATATTGGTTGCTACTTCTAACTATAACTAGAATTAATGCTATTTTTACACTGAAAAGAGTCAGGCAGACGTTAAATAAAAACACTGAAAACCAACCAGTTAAACTGGTTTTCCATCAACTGCACAGATGGAAAGTACTTCATACAAGGAACAGTAATAGGGTTATAATTTGTATAAGACACATTTTAAATAATAATGTTGTATATTGTCCAGTTCTGGAATCCTTAACATAAGAAGGAGATGGAGCTGTTGAAACAAGTCCAGAGGAGGATTACAAGGATGATCTGAGGGCTGGAGCACCTCTGCTGTGAGACCAGGCTGAGAGAGTCAGGGTTGTTCAGCCTGGAGAAGAGAAGGCTCTGGGGAGACCTTGGAGTGACCTTCCAGTACCTGAAGGGGCTACAAGAAAGCTGGGGAGGGACTGTTTACAAAGGCTTGTGGTGACAGGATGAGGGGGAAAGGCTATAAACTGGAGAGGGACAGATTTAAACTCGACATAAGGAGTTATTTCACTATGAGGGTGGGGATACCCTGGCCCAGGTTGCCCAGGGAAGCTTTACAGGGCTGCTGCATATTTTTATTAAGAAATAGCTCCATGTCATCACACTTCTAAACTTATATAGGCATTTGAAGGAAAGCTTATATTTATACACTATACCTGACTTGGAATCTGGTGCACCACAAGCTTGATTACTGGATCCGAATGACATTTCTGCTGTCATTCACTGGGACTTAATGTTGTCAGATCGTGCAACGTTCCCCCGTTGACAGTCACACTGCACAAACAGCCCACAATTATCAAAATGAAAGGCTGTTATTGTCACAAGAAGAACGCTGCCCTGCCCTGGAGTGTGTAAAATGACTGGTTGCAATCACCAGCCTTGGATAAACATTCCTGAACAGCCCCTTTTGACAGAACTTTGGGCCTGAGTTTCAGAGCTCTATTCAATGTGGAAATACACATAACTGATGCCTTTTCATCCCTCTTTGTTCAAATATCCAGTCAGCTTAATTAAGATCTTGTGAGGGGGTAATGAAGTAAACATTTCAATGAATATCTGCATTAGTTTGACGGCAGATGCCTGCAATTAAAATACTGTAGCTACATCATGGCATATGTATTTTACATTGCTTTCACATCTATTCAGAAATTCTCAAATGAGTTTTACTGGGTTTTACCTGGATGGGATGATACCCGACTAAGCCCTGAACCAGGACCTGCACAAAGACTGAGGGAAGTCAAATGGGATGTGAAGCAGACACATTCAGAACTTAGGCTCCCCTTCACTTTTCTTCTTGTGGAAAACAACTTTTAAGTTAGTGATATATGTTAGAAAATTGGGTAAAGTCATCTGAGTATTAATTTAGTCAGGGTAAGATTTAAGAAGTATAGGAGAAAAAAGAGAAGCAAACAAATGGAAGAAGGGACATAGTAGCTAACCTTGGTAACATTTCCAGGACTGTCACTGGCATGTCTTGAGAGCTTTGTGAGCCTAACGATACATACACGTCTGACTACACCTTTGAGTTGAGGACCAGAGGAAAAGTCAGGATATTCCCTGCAGTGTGGAACACCCTAATTTTCATTACAAAATATCTTGATGACTATATTTAAACCGAACTTTTCATCTCAAATGCCTCCACTCATAGCCATGCAGGCATTTGCTATGACCTACGTTGGCCATCTGCTTTAGGGAGGAGAAAACTTTTCCATGTACTATCGATACAAATCCAGGGAAGGAAGTTTTTCCCATTAAAATAACCATCACCATCTACCAGAGAGCAGCAGGCAATGAATTCATTTTTCTTTGGCTGTTATAAGTCAGACCACCACATCAGGTGGAAAAGCTTCCCTGGCAGCTTTGATTACACTGAGCTATGAAGGGCATTTGAGCTCTTGGAAGCTGAAACAACAGGGTCCAGAAACAGAGAAGCTGGTAGTAAATAAGAAGCTGTCAGCGTAATCTGACAGACCATCTATGTGAAGCAGAAAGGCAAATGAATCAAAAGCACCTGGCTTGTAGGTATTATTGCAGAGGAAAAAGAAGCAGCCTACTTAAGGGTGGGACAAGAAATTATAAAGATATGGCTTTGATATGAAATGTCTTGAACAGAAGCAATCCTTGATTTATGGTTTGGTTTATTTTTTTAATTGGTTTAGCCAAACAGAACACCCATTGTGATCCAAACAGCACTGCCCAGTGGCTGCTGGAGAGACTTGGGGCTCCTGAAGTTCATGGATTCCCTTAGGCAAAATTAAGGTGAAATTATATCAAACAATTAACTTAAAATAATAGAAATTTATTTACACAGGGACAGTCTTAGGAATAAGACAGGCATTGGCTTGTTAAAACTATACTTGGAGCAAAGAAAAGAGAAAGAAAAGAAAGAAGAAAAAGGAGAGGAAGGGGAAGAAAGAGAGAGAAGAGTAAGATATCAACACTTCAGGTTCCGGTGTTGTCCAGCATTGTCTCATGCCTTCTAGGATCTCAGGATGGAGAGGAGCACTCAGCTCCCTGGGGAGGCACATTTTCTGCCCTTGAGTTCCCCCTCCTTCCCAGTCAGTCAACAGTGTAAGGGAGAGCTGCACGTCTACATGTTATCATAGGAGAGGGATACACCTCTCCATGGGATGTTGCAGTTAGCATGTATTCAACAATCTTCATTTGCTTATGCGCAGTGTCACCTGTTGTATGCATTTGGCTGATAATGAGGCAAAAGGTCTTTCCACAGTCACCATCTCAGAGGTAGATGGGTTGAGCAAGGCTGTCAGGGCTTCTTACATTTCTCTCCATCAAACACATCTTGCTTACCATGATTTACGGGTGCCTGCCTCATCAACTGCTCTGTGGCAACAGTACTTGAGGCATTCACATTAACTCTTCCAGTCTCTCACACCTCCTCCTTGTGATTTTTATCTTCTTGCAGTCCAACAGTCAAAACCAATCGGTTTAAGGCACACCATTTCTGTCACAGAAGTGGTCTATCACAACACTAGGCAAAAGGAAAGAAAGGAAAAACCCCACAACGGTTCTCTTTTTTGCGGCAACAGTGATAGAAAACCTCGTTGGGAAAACCACCACCACTGCTAGCCTGCAGACCTAACACAGAAGATCCAATACAGAAGTATATCTTGGTACTTACATTTTGGTCTCTTTACAGGCTCGCATTTGTGCTGCATCTTCATTTTTACGCCAGATGACAGATGAAAAGGGGAAGGGATAGACAAGAGCAAAGAAAATAAATATAATATCTTCCTTCTTCCATTTCCTTCTTATCCCATACTCAATTAGTCCTCCTCCCATGCTGTCTTTGTATCACTGACTGTGATTTCCAGTACAGCAGTATGTAGGTCCTTTATTACCTCTAGCTGCCAAAGCTTCCTAATGAGGGAATTACCATTCACAACTGTTAAGGCAAACACAGAACACATAGTCTAGCATATTCTCTTATCACCTGGTTACTGATAACAACCTAACCTCTGCAAGTGAAATCCAAGCGTTTATTCACTTCCATAGTCAAATTTCTTGTGAGAGAAACCAATTTGCTGCAGCCCGAGTTGGAGAGGACATAGATATTGATAAGTGGAATGCAGCCAGTCAGGAGCTCACACATCCCGTCCTGTTTTCCTGCAGTGCTCCCAGCTGTTTGGATGAAAGTTTTCTACTTAACATTTCACATTATTAGTACTAAAAGGAGTGAATTACAGAAATCCAAGCGATGTGTTAGGGCTCCAAGGCACTGCCCGTTTCTCTCAGAGGTCTATTTTCCAGTGCTTTATCCAGCGTAGCTCTCATTTTGCCAAGGGGATATAGGGGATGCAGAGGGAACAAGTTTCTGAAAGAGAGCTGTGACTGTCTGGTAACATAGGAACTCAGCAACTAACAAAAAGAAAGAAGATCAACTTTTTTGTTGTGCTACCACGTTACTCAAAGCTAGGCAACCCTGCTGCCACTGAAAAAAAATAGGCATTACTTTATATTGGTAGAAAAGCTATAAAAAAGTGTTTGGAGAAGTGGGTGTGTCGGAAAAATAGTCTGGATAAAGTGAAAATAAATATGTGCTGGTAGAATTAGAACAAAGTAATGAATGAGGCTTTGACACAATTAAAAATAAACACCACTTCATGCCAAAGAATGTAACAAATGAGTAAAATTCACTCCAGGACTTTAAACTACTGATACAACCTGTATTTGACAAGTGCAACACGGTCAATGTGTGACAGCTTCTGCTGTTGGAATAATTATGTGTTAAATAATTGTTCTTAGAATGACTGAATCATAGAATGGTTTGGGTTGGAAGGTACCTCAAAGCCCATCCAGTCCCACCCCCTGCCATGGGCAGGGACACCTCCCACTGGATCAGGGGCTCCAAGCCCCATCCAACCTGACCTTGAACCCCTCCAGGGATGGGGCAGCCACAGCTTCCCTGGGCAACCTGGGCCAGGGCTTCACCACTCTCTTTGTGAAGAAATTCCTCCTTATGTCTAGTCCAAATCTGTCCCCTTTTGTTCTGGAACGTGGCACCTACACCAGATGTATATCAGTGCTTCCAGATCATCATTACATTTCACAGGTTTTACAAGTTGGTATATTCTGTACCTTGAAGTTTACACCATGAAAATGTACAGTAGCAGAGAAAGTACTTTTGTTTTTTCCTTTTCACTATTACCATTTATATTGCCTTTCCATAAGCGTGCCAAATTAAGTCTGTGCTTTAAAATTCACATATCGACAGCAAGTGACAGTTTTCTTCCTTGTCAGCATAATATGCTTCCTCATTTCAGCTTTTAGAATTTCTAAATAACAACATTTGAAGACATTAATTCAAAACAAAACACCGTTGCTGAGTTTTGAGGTTTCAATTTCAAACTTGACTTTTAAGACTGTAACTTTTCAGAGTATTTGCCTTATGCCACTCTTTCATGTCACACATTAATGGCTAACTATATATTTCATGGAAATTTCAACCAAGAATTTTCATTGCGCCATCTCTTACAATTGCTTATGTTTTCAAGCACTATTCAGATTTGCTTCTGGTGAGTATTGAAAACCCTGGTGTACTCTAATTAATTGCATATGTTATCTGAACTATTTTAAGTACTAGAAGCGGTTACATCTGAGAAAGACGAGGATAAAACTTAGTGATAGAATCAACCAGCACAAACCTCTTGCTCAATCACCACGTTCAAGGAGTAAATAATTTGTCTCAAAAGATCTCGGTCTTACTTAAAGTCTTTCCAGTGGTGGCACTTTTAAGTACATGCCCCAGAAAGCTACCTCTGCATCTACCCATCCTTATTACACAAGGTACAAGAGTGGATTATCTGAATGCAAAGTTTCTTTACCTTCAATTTACAGCTTATAGTTCCTGTTAAGCTGTTATTCATAAATTTGAAAACCTCGCTAATGCCACACATCTCTACATATAAATAGCTGCACAGGGAGATTAATTCATAAAATCATAGATTCATAGAATCATAATATCATAGAATCTTAGAATAGTTTGGGTTGGAAATGACCTCAAAAATCATCTAAGTCCAACCCCCCTGCCATGGGCAGGGACACCTCCCACTAGATCAGGCTCTTCAAGTCCCATCCAACCTGGCCTTGGACACCTCCAGGGATGGGGCAGCCACAAATTCCCTGGGCATCCTGTTCCAGTGCCTCACCACTCTCATTGTGAAGAAATTCTTCCTTATGTCTAGTCTAAATTCACATTCTAACCTTTTTTTCAATACAGAGGATTAAGAAAGCTCCATACAGCTTACACCAACACTTGGATCTTCCCCTGAATTCTCTTTAATATTATTTCCACATCTTAATATAGGTCTCCCACAACTAGAAATGGCTTTTAACAGTTTTATCAAAGCCTTATCCGCAGGAAAGATCATTTCCTTATGCCTGACATCTAATTTTTGCAGCTATAGCTCAGCAAATCCCCAAATCTTCTTTGACCCTCAGCAAGTCTCCACATGCCATGACAAAGTCTGTCTTCTTTCCCTGTTGTTGTACTTTTCTATATCTGCACTGAAGAGTTAAATGCCCAGGTTTCTGCTATAGGCAATGAAGATCTAGTCAACACAGTCAGTTGTATAATATGCCCTCTTCTTTCCCTCTTTTATTACTTTTGTTTATCTGCACTGAAGTGCTAAATGTCTAAGTTTCTAGTGCAGGAAATGAAGATCTAGTCAATACAATCAATCGGGTCTAGAAAGTTATTCAGTTGATCAAATGTAGATTTACTGTGGGAAAAGCTGGATTCCCCATGCTTGAAATCTGGCCATTCAGATATTCAGTACTAATAAATCACCTGCAGCATTTGCTACTCTGCCAGTCTTTGCATCATCAATAAGCTTTGCCATAAAGCACTCTGTAGTATTTTCTAAATTACTAATAAAAATATTAAATGCAGTTGAACAGTTATCTAAGAAGCCGTACAGTTAGCAACTAGTAGATAATAACACCTATTAAAGATCTAGCACTAAGCCAGTTTTTAACCTATTTAATATCTGACTAGTTCATAAAAGAACTTTCCAGCAAAACAATACTAAATCTAAAACTTTTCTAGTCAAAGTACATCTATACTTTCTTTATTTTATCAATCTTATCTGTAATCGTAGAAGAAGAAAAGAATAAGTATATTTTACTGGATGTTTTCTGACACCACACTAATGACTGTCAATATTTTCAAATTCTAATTTTTGTTTTTAGAATTTTAAGTGAACTACTCACCACTTTGGGTCAGAATTATGTCAAACTAGTGAATTTTCTGAATTAGCTAAAAATATTCTCAGGTATTTACCATCTTCTATGTTTCAGAATCTCTTTGATTTTCAAAGATGTTAACAACTTTAGACAAGTGATCCCTTAAAATCTTTCCTCACTTGAAACTGTGACTGTGCATAAACAAATCCTAGTCGATTCTGAAATGTTTAACGTCAAAGCTAATATTTTCTGAAAGATAACATATACTTTGCTCAAGCAATATTGAAAAGATAACAGCGTGTCCTGGTCTTCCAGGGAGAAATTAAGAAGAGAGATATATATATGTATAACAGTATTATATTGGTTTTCCTGCTTTATGTATTTATAACTATTGTAATTTACAAATTTCACAGAAAACTTAAGGGATGGGATTCATTTCAGATAAATTCAGTTACCCTGTATATGTATTTAGACCCCTGTGTACTAACAAGTGTTTGGCACCCAATGAGTGTCTGTGAGGGGTAAATCCTGAGTTCAGCTACCTGAACGCTGACTCCTGACATTCTGTTTTCAGACATTTATGTCTTCCATTTGCAAGAACTGAGAGAATAATACTGCAATAGATTTAGGGGAGGATTTTAAAAGCTGTTTAGAAGCCTAAGTTGCTGACTGGCACCCGCAGATCTTTCTGAAGCATACAGTCAGTGACTAAAAGTTTTGTTACACATCTCACTACCTGACAAATCTGGTCCTTGACCCTTCTTTGAACCATATGATATAGGTGTTTTCAGTGAAGAAATGCACCAGTTTTACAGCTGCTATAATTTCAAATATATGTGCATATATTAAAATTATAATGGCAAATATAAGTTTATTATAGCAACATAAATCCATTACTTCCTTAATAATTCCGGGCATATTGTGTGCACAGAATAATATTCCATACAACAGCTAATATTCATTTGGCCTCTTGGGTCATTCAGCATATAAATTCTTCATGCTTAAAAATTGTGCCACCTTACATGCTAGTATTCATACTACAACTCACACGTCTAACCTTCAGTTTCAAGCGATGCTAAGAAGCTTTTTTGTTTCCAATTGGTTCTCTGGGCTATGCCTATTATAATAAGTAAGATGATTAAGGACATTTCTCTGAGGCCAAATGACATGGTTTGACCAATGCTCTTATCTCTAAATGCTCATTTCCCTGAAACAAAGTGTCTAAATTCAAATAACCTGTGGGAATTATTTCTGAAAAATGTGATCCCTAAATGGTACCAGATCACTGTATGGGTCTGTGCTAATTAGGAAACAGCAAGAGCATGCCAGGAGCTGTGCTAACCATTAAACACACGGACTTTTGGAGGTCGATGCCTGAGCCTGTATCCTGACACCATTTTATTCCCTGGCTGATCGTAGATGCAGTTCGTACACCACTGGGGCTCTAACATGACAAATAACAAAGCAAGGTAATAAAGAAACTACCTGTTGCCAAAGAACAATGTCTCGGGGATCAGGAAATTCCTTATTCCCACGGCTGTCTTACGGAAATCATCAATACCAGTGTCACCGAATCATCGAATCATAGAATAGTATGAGTTGGAAAGGACCTTAAAGATCATCTAGTTCCACCCCTTCTGTGATGGCCAGGGACATGTCCCACTAGATCAGGCTGCCCAAGGCCCCATCCAACCCGGCCTTGATGTCAAGATGTTCCACACTTCAGACAAGAAGTCTGAAGAGAGAACTGGAAAAGCCAAATGATTAAAACCTATGGGTCAAAATAAAGGCAGTTTATTAAGTAAAGGGGGAAAGAAAAAAAAGAAAAAAGGTATAATACCCAAACAAATGATGCAAAGATATTAAAGAAGTTTTTCCTGGAATTTTCTGCAACTTCTTAAGACTTATAAACCACATTTTGCATATCTAACAGAGAAAGAGCTGGCATTCTCCTCTGTTAACATTCTTCTTGTCCTAGCCTTGTCACCAGACTGACACCCATTATTTCATCAACAATGCTTCTATTGATAAAACTGAGACATCAATTGTCCCTCTAACATGAAGTATTTTATCGAAATAAACAGTTAACTAACATGAGGAATGACTTGATCAGAGCAACTTGAACTTTGCTCTCCCTCAGCCTGTTGTCTCCCCCTTCAGTTACTCCATGGATTCCACTGTGACACAACAACACAGAAAAGGCAAAGACTATCTCATTGCCCTTCATTGTTTTGTGGATCAATGAGATTTTACTTGTTAATTTTAGACACTCAGCTGTAAACACCACCAAGGAATGTCAGACACTCCAGTTATCACCAACAGTTCCCATTCTAAGAGAAAACTTCTTACAAAAAAAAACCTGTACCTGAAAAGTCTCAGAATAGGTAACAGCAAAGGCATTTAAAGTCAGCTATGAACTTTAAAGAGCTTGGGACATCTGAATGAGAAACCTGAAAGTTTGACTAGATTCTTAATGCACCGTGTTCTGCTGAACTTGTACAAATTTCATTTGGTGGCAATTTATGCAGACACAGATTTGGAGAATGTCTTTGCTGAGCTCTAGTTCCAGAGCAATTTTTGTCACTTTCTCTCCAGAAAGAGAGAAGATAATGAAGTGAATTTTGTGGTCTCTATTCAAAGGCCATTTCGTTCCTTGATTAGATTTTTTTAGTAATATAAATTACCTACTGCTGGGAAAAAAATAGCCTAAACTTTTCAATCAGCTTTACCATGAGAACCAAGACTGAGAAAATGTCATTAAAAAAAAAACAACACACCAGAAATAGAAATATTAATGTGACTTTACAGCTCAATGTGATAATAACCTCCTCTGTACAATTATATGAACTCTGTGTTCTGAAACAATAGTAAAAATGAGTTAATTGTAGATCTAAAAATCATTTGCCAGTTGCTGTCTATTCTGTTACCAGCACCTGTTTCGGCTCATGCCCTCATTAATTAAAATGTGATGAGCAAGCAGACACGTTCAAAACATAGTGCTGACAATGTCTGTGCAGCTGACATGAAATCCATATTTGTAGTCCTCATCCAAACCCAGAAAGCAATACAGAGGGGTCTTTTTTATTTGGTTTGAGTTGTTGGAGTTTTTTTCCCTTCCTTTAAAACTGCCACAGCAATGCATCTCTGCACCAAGGCTAGATTTTGTTTGTGGTAAATTGAGGGTAGAAATCATGGTGGTTTTAGAGTAGAAAAGCAACAATTTAAAAATTATACTTATGAAATATTACTAGCTAACAATTCCAAACATTATTTGGCCATTTAAAAATTAAATGCAGATTGGAAATGCTTAAGCTATTACCAGTTTTCATCACTATATATTCCTTGACTTCAGAACTAACAACAACCGTAGCATATCATAACTGCATAATATCCCTTTTAAGAATTTTTACTTCTCAGCAGAATTCTTACGTTCTGCAGCAGAATCCACTAGACCTCCATGACATTCTTTCCCAGAGTTTTTCAGAGTTGCTTAAGCTGGTTGGAAACACCTCGAAACTGTGAATATCACCCTGCTCAGGTTGAAACTTCTCAGAGCATGTAAGAGGCCCCAGGGTGTGATTGTCTTTACGGAAGGCACCACGTTGCTCCTAGAGATCAAAAACCATCCAAGCTAGACTACCAGGTTGCAGGACTCCAGTGGGAGGTGTCCCTGCCCATTGCAGGGGGGTTGAAACTAGAGGACCTTTAAGGACCCTTCCAACCCAAACTATTCTATGGTTCTATGATTTTATGACTCTGCCTGGATTCCCCAAAAAGGCTCCAGGCATTAAATATCAACAGAAGTATAAGTAATCTGGAAACTTGTGCCAGCAAACTGTGATTCTTCAATGTGGTAACAGCTTAGGTATTTCCAATCTGCATTTAATTTTTGCCTGCTTTTCAGTGCACTCACCCATAAAATGCCTTATCCTAATGGAAAATTGTAGACTAAATTCTGGAGGAGAGACTGGAGAAGCAGGTTGTGCTATGATAAATATATTCTACAATGCAATGTGATGCTGAGACAGGAGAAGAAGCATCACAAAACCACGAAAAGACCAAGCCAGAGATAGTCTGATCCTAGACTATAAGTTGAGGAACTCATAGCTGTAGAGTCCCAGCGGTCCAACCTTTCTTGGTGCGATGCTTATGTGCGTTAGAACATTACTGGCTAAAAGCAAAATCATTCCTCTAATTTGAGTCCTGAAGCAAAGATGTAGCCACTTGTCAGTCAGTGTCCTAATTTCTACTTCTTGTGATGTCACAAGAAAATCTTTGGTAATTAGCACATAAAATGACAATTGATGAAGAAATTGGAGAGATGTTGTCTAGAAGTGTTTTTTTCTTGTATTACCTTGGTTTTTAATGAAAAGTTTTTGAATATTAACTTGAGTATGTATCATGAAACAAAACTATATTATTCTATACTATACTCACTATTTAAGATGTTTCGTTTCTGCAATTGCTTTGGTTTAGATCTTTTCCTTTGTTTTTCTTTTCTAGGCTATCATTAGTGTTGTGATTTTTTTTCCAGGTTATTGGAAGGAGAAAACCTCACAACTGTAGAAATGAGAGAAAGGGAAAGCAACAAACTGACCTTTTCTAGAAAACAACTTAGAACTTTTTAATACTTATCCAGCCTTAACATGCATATGAAGTGGAGATGACTGTAGAGTGCTTATCTCACCACATATCCTGGCGTGCCTTGTGTGAAATGCTGCTGACAAAACAGCAAACAGTCCCAACTGAAAACCAGCTAATATTATTCCAAAATCTCCTCAAAATGCATATTAAGTTAAATTCCACAGCAAATCTTCATGTTGACTGGCATCTAACTCCACCACAGCAGGAGATATGCAAAGGGAAGCAGTTCCTGGCATGGATTAACTGCAGAAAGAGACGGTTATTCTTTAATGTTCTCATAGATACTTCTAAAATTGCATTCTAGGTCCATAATGCACAGGAAAGGTCTATTAGGTTAAATAGACAAGTTAAAGAAGCACAAGGAAAACTGAAACTGCCATCTGCATATATTTCGTGCTAACAACACTGCCAGCTTTTGTTCAACAAACAGAATCCTCACATAAAATTAGGCAGGGAAGACAATGAAGTTAAGCATATGCCTAAAGTCATTTGATTCCACTACTGTAAAAGCCCATTAGAAAATAATTACATTGCTACACATATTGCTCTTGATGTGTAACCATATTGAAACAGGTGCTATTGGAACTGAAAACTTTTTTAGAATTTATTTTAATTCAGAAGTAATTATGATACAGCCCGCCAATTAACTCCAAGTTCAGAGGTGTGTAGGAGGAACGGAGTAGAGCCTCAAAGCATCTCGTATTATTTGCAGAAGGCAAAAGTTAATCAGGTGAGAACAGAGGTATTTGAGCAACTAAAGTGTGATTTCATTTATTTAATTTGGAGCACTCCTCTTAATTTAAAGAGAAATTATGTTTCAAAAAATTCCCTCACTGAGTTGTTATACAAGAAGCAAAAGTAAGGCTGCCTTGCATAATGGATCCTGATCCTACCCTCGCTAAACCAAAGGCAGAGCAACACCATTCCAATGAGCTCTCAGTTCAGAGAATCCCAGAGCTTAATCTGAATACAGGTTCCAGTTCAAGGCTGGAGGCATGATTTCAGGGAGCCTGATATAGCTGTCTGCCTGAAGTGAGTTGATCTGAAGTCCAGCCAGCTCAGTTTCCCAGATACCAGAACAACTGGTTTCTACAGGAGTGCCCATTCTGTAGGAAAAGCACCAAGGCTATAGGGCTGGTTCCAGTGCCATGTTATGTTCTATCACTAGCTTCTCCAGATGTTCACTCCAGAATACTGCAACCAAAAATAACAGTGGTTTAGAACAGACTGGCTCCAGTTCAATGTCTTCTTATTTGCATCTCTACAAATTCAGGCTAACTTTATAGGAGCTGTTTAG
Source organism: Phaenicophaeus curvirostris (assembly GCF_032191515.1). Classification (NCBI taxonomy): domain Eukaryota; kingdom Metazoa; phylum Chordata; class Aves; order Cuculiformes; family Cuculidae; genus Phaenicophaeus; species Phaenicophaeus curvirostris. The sequence goes on along the minus strand of NC_091393.1, from coordinate 124,128,147 downwards.
CATACATTAGCGTGAAACAAGGCGAGTGAGAGACAGGGAAGTGGGGGGGATGAGGCTCGTTAGCTTTATATCTAGTTTTATGTGGGAGAATTGTAAGGGTGTGTACTGGGTCTGGTTGGCACGGAGCTACCTTTCTTCATAGCAGCCCATTTTGGATCCGTGACTAAAGCTGACACACCAACGCCCCAGCGATGGTGGAATCACACACAGTGTCAAGGCTTTTTTCTATTTCCACTTTGTCAATCCAGCAAGTCGGCTGGGGATGCACAAGAGTTTAGGTGGATAAGCTGGAGCAGCTGATCCAAACTGACCAAAGGGATGTCCATGCCAAAGGACATCTTGCTCAGCAATAAAAATTGAGTGTTTTCTTTTCCCAAGGAACTGTTCCTCAAAGACTGTCTGGACATCTGTCTGCTTGTGGGAGGTGGCAAATTGCTGCGTTTGCATCATTCTTTTTCCCCTCCTGTGTCCTTCACTTTTAAACTATCTTTAGCAGAAGCTACATTCTTTTTAGTTTTGTTTTTCCAAACCTATGTCCATCCTGCTGCAAGAGCGAGGGAGGGAGCAACTCCATGGATGCTTAGCTGCTGGCTGGCGTAAACCCACCACAAGATCAAAACACAATATGCTCTATAGATTTTAAAATTAGGCCACTGAAGAAACTGGAAATGGATTTAGGAGTGTGTCTGTGTCCATGACTTCTGACATTGATGTTTCCAAATAAGTTAGTGATTGATCATTTTTAGCACCAACTTTTGATTGAGTCTAAGCCAACCAATTAGCTTTTTCAAGATAGTTTTGAATAAATATAAGAAATCAAAGATCAAAATGGTTTGTTGGTTTGTTTGGGGTTTTTTTCTGTCTGCCTATGATCTGAAAATAACAGCTTTTCATTTTGTCTTTTTCCATCCTTGTAGCAGAATGCAATAAAAAACAGAATGGTGATGTCACTAGGTGTCTACAGATATGCAGGGACTATATTCTAACCCCATGAGAGCATGATTTTCAAAAGTGTGACCTAATGGTGAGACGTACAATGTGTTTCACTCTGCTGAACTATCCAAATCTGGCAAAAATGACCAAGACCACAGGGAGACATTTGTATGATTCACTGTGCTGAAGATAGACAGTTAATCAGCGTGCCTAACCTAGGACCTGGTCACCCCTACAGTCAGATAGAGAGATTTGGAGGGAGTAGGTAACCAGTATAGAGGCAGGACAGAGCAGTGGTTTCCTAAATTACATCACCTCTTTAAGTGCCTTAATCAAGGAGGATGTAGCTCAACTATTCAAATTGCCTCTGAAGTGCCAGAGGTGTGCTCCTGGGTGGATTTGAGACCTTTTGGTCACTTGAAAGGGAAGCAATGGGCTAAACCTCAGAAGACAATTTGGATGTAGTCACCACATTGTGGACACTAGACAAGACAGATTTTACTCTAGTTTGACTTTCTACTACTGGTGTAGATAGAGATGACAGAAAATGGAGCAAGGTGCTTTGCCAGCTCCCCCATGTCTCAGTTTTTGCTGCTCCCATTTGAAATAGAACTTGGTATGGTTTTCTCAACATACATCAACGTATAAACAATAATGTGATCTTTGTTTTGCCCGGTTCACTTACAATGAGGTCAGTTTTCCATCTCCTTTTAAAAGAGTTCTTTCCCCTGGTGAGCCTGCAGCATTTATCAGGTGGATAGCAATTCTGCCTGGGAGTTTGGCATTTGTGCAGGCTGAATTTCAGTAATGTCAGGTTTTGAGCTGGATCTCAACATGTTTAATTCCTTGCTGACCTGCTCCCATTTTTCTCTGTTCTATGCATTCAAGCTGTTTAAAAGATGCACGGCAAGAATTCATCCACCACTATCCTCATATGCATTCCTCACCCAGAAAGGCAATGTAGATTTTAGAATAAGTCCTTCAAATTGACTTGCTGCAATTTTGTATGTGTGGGAGTATGTGCAGATGCAAAAGGAATGTAATTAAGTGGAAGCAATCCTTAAAATTCAAGTATATTAAATATTAGTATTGAGCTAGTGGGGATTTTCCCCAAGAAATATTTTGCTGACTGGTGATGCTGCTGTGTTAGTCCTCAGCAAAGGTTTGTGGGGTTTTGTTGTTTTCAGTAAAGGTAATAAAAGAAAAATATCATGGAATTACAAACAGAAATTAATCCGGGAAATTCCACTAGGTCTTTGCAACACTAAACCTTTGCATGGCTCAGATAACCTTTTTAAAAATGACTGTTAATACTGTCCTTGGTAATGTGGAATAGGAAAACCAATCCAAGATGCTTCTTGCCATTCTGTTTTCCTGTCACTTCAGTTTCAATGTGTTTTCTTGTCCAGGCAGTTGAAGCTATTTAATGTAACAACCTGACATGGATTCTGTCAATCCTGCACCATGTCATTTAGAGGTTTTGAAAGATGCAGAGAAAGATGTAGCAGAAGAGCGGTAGTTTTCCTTGATTAATTTTTACTGTATACTACAATAATATAGTGCAATTCCCTTCATCACTGACCTGGTTGATTGCAAGTATGGATAAGAGACAGAGAGGACATCACGATGACTCCTGACACATTGCTGTGTTCATGACCCACCTCCTGCCAATCTTTTGAATTGTGAATCATTTTCCAAGGCAATTTTTCTCTATATTGAACAACTGCAATTAATAGCTTCCAAGATCACAGCACATAAACCTATCCTACTTCCTTGGTAGAAATGCTACAACGAGCAAAGCATATTTTAAAGTCCTGAATGTAAACAAGAGTGCATTAAAAACAAAAATGTTATCAATGGAGACACAAAAATCACCATTTGATGTGATTGGTGCAGCTACATAAAACAGAAGGTTTTTCATCACTCTTAGAAACAACTGCACTGCTCACATAACCACAGAATTATCATGCTGTAGAATTTTTTTCTAGTAGTTCCTATCAAAAGTCACTCAGGTTCCTGTTTTTACATCTCAAACAATAAAAGCATAACAAACACCTTGGGTTTGTGGTATTTCAAACATTTGGGTTTTGACAGCTGTTCTACAGAATGGCGTAAGAGAGCATTTATCTCTTTTGTAGCCTCATCCAAAACTCTACATTTGGAAAATAAGTGCAGGTTTTCAGCCAACACTAGGATACATCGTTGCCTTCTGAGAGCAGTGAATGAATGGTCTATGAGAAGAACCTCTAGTGATATTCATCCTTGAGTGGTCTTAGCCATAGCACTGAAACTGGGGGCTATCTAAATGCATTGCGTGTACGTCAGCAGTGCTGCATAGGGCAAATGACCCTCTGAACATCCTGTAAAGTTTCTTTCGGTGTTTGCACTGAAGTTTGAACTATCCTTAGCTGTGGAGAATAAAATTCCACATCTGAAGAACTAAGAGAGATTCTTCATAGCATAGGAAATAAATGCATGCCTGCACAGAGAATGAGCTAATGAAGAGGTGATAAGGCAGAAAAAAGTATTTACAGGTGAATTAAGAACTATAAGGAAATAGTAAATGGAGTATCACAAGAGTTTTGTTATCCATTGCAGTTCACCAAGAAATTCTGAGGTCTCATTTGCTTCTGCAGTTCATACCGCTAAACACCTAGTGACATCCTTTTTTCTTATCACCATCCAAAACTCAAAACATAAGAACTACTCAGAGGCTCAGGGTTCTGAATCATTGAACTTCTGAAACCCATAAACCATGATGATGACTGGTTTTGTGCTTTGCCAGATTATGTCAACAGATGCATTATTGTATCAGGTGCTGTACCCAGTTGTGGCAACAGCTCCTGCATAGAAGAGTTTAGTGTCTAAACACACATAAGAAAGACATAGCAACTTCAGAATTATTTGCTGATAAAACAGTCTCTCTGAAGTTTGTTGAATACGTATATTGTGCTTGGGGGTTTTTTGAGTACTCGTTAGGTATCCGATTTTCTCGGATAATGAGTAATCGGTTGAATTAATCCTTGAGTAAACTGAATTTGGCCTTCTAAATGCAAGAAAGCTATCTACAGTTTAGCTGCCTGGGCATCATGCTTGCTTTCTGGTCAAGTCTTTGCACACTGAATTGCTGGGCACAAGATAACAGTGAATGCCACTTTAGAAACCACCAGAGTAGTTAAACAAGAAGCCAGACCCTGTCAGGTGAGTACACTGATTTGCTTTACATGAGTTAAAGTAGACACAGCAAAAATGAGAGGAAGATTAAAAAAACTAGACCAAAATGGAACAATTAGCCTCTCTGAAGAAAAAGGGCAGAAAAACTACCTAAAGCCAACTGCAGCTAGCTGTAATTAAGGGGTTGTAACTGTCTTTGAACCAGCTAAGGAATACCACAAAGGCAAAGGCTAATCCATTTAACCTAGCACCCTAACTCCCACTGGTCAAAGACGAAGGTTTATGGTCTGTGATATTCCAGAGATTAAGTTAAGTGACCACAGTGAACTTTCCTCATTTTATTTTCCCCACCTTGCAGTGTTGCCCTTAATTGTGCCATAGCAGACCAGGAGAAAATCCATGACTGCATAAATATTCAAAAGGATAAAAAGTATGTCTTGTTTTGGTTTGGTTTATTTTTTTGTTTGTTTGTTTAATGTTTCATTTAGTTTGTGTAGTTTTATTAAAAAGACTAAAAACAGGCAACCAATATGCATATCACAGATTTCCAAAATTTATGTCAGTGGCTCAGCTACAAAGGCCATCATGTATAGAGGAAAAACTTTAGAAGTTCATAGATCAAACCCCCAGAAAAGACCATTAGGCAATCCAATTTACCTTGCATGCATCACTGAAGACTTTTGATTTTCTGAAATGGGTATTCTACAAAAGTGTTCATAGTTGAGATGAAGCAGCTTCTACTTGCTTTGGTGACTCATTCCAGTGGTCAGTCAATACCACTTCTCAAAACACAACATTGATTTCTAGTTTGAATATCTCTGAGTTTAACTTCATACGGTTGCTCCTCGGTCTTCTACATTCTACATGCAGCTTCATTACGTCGTTCCAGAGAAGCTTAATTATCTGTCTCACTGCATTGCAACACATTGTTTGTGTTGACACAGCTTATGCAGCTGATTTAGGGTAATGGATGTGACTTTTCACCATAATAGTTACAACTGTATGATAATGTCTAAATTATACACATTTTTTACTTACCAGAAATGTATAGGCATTTGAAGATCATTAGCAATGATGTTAAAGTGCTGGTCCCCATAAGAAACATTCTTATTTGATTGACTCTCATTGATGATTGCCGTTCATGACAGGCTGCTATTTTCAAAGTTCTATTTGACACGATTTACACTTGTATTACTGTGAGCTAGCAATTTATTTCAAAAGGTTGATCAGCATCGAGTAAAACACCTAAAATGTCTAAGTCTGGAACCTTCAGGAAAAAACTGAAACCCAGGCCCGATAATGTTTTGTCCAGGATGCGATTTAGACCATGAGGGGATTTTTTTCTGGATCACGGAATAACAAAGCTTTATTCAAAGTAATGTTGTAAACTTCAGAAGTTCAGGAGTTCCTCCACACAAAGGGTATTTTTCATGTAGCAGAGATGACAAGGCCACATCAAGGCAGTCAACTTCTCCATCGTCACAGACTTCTTTACCGTTCCAGGAGGGCCCTTGAGAACTAAAGTTAGATGACACAGTTACCTCCCTTTCATGCACTTTTTTGTAAGATCAAAGAGTTCATTTTCTAACTTATCAGGGGAGGGGAAGAAGTGGTCCATATCCACGGGAATGGTTGTTTTTTCCTCACAGTTTCTGGATAACATGCAATAGAGAGATATAGACTAAGTTTAATTAGTAGATTTACATCCATGTAACCCTTAATGAACATTTATACTCACAGACTATAAACTATTCCATCATACGATGTTGCATTCTGATTCTACATTTGGGGAAATTATAGTTGAAAGTAAATCATCATCATGGTTCTTGAAAACTTAGGAGTTTTTCATCATAGGACTAAAGCTGCCTTCCCAGATAATGAAGCTGTGTGGAAAGAGCATCTTGAATAGTAAACTAGCAAAGGCTTCTAGCCAAAAGACAAAGTGGAATAAAGTGATTGAACCAAATATCACAGAAGGAGAAGGAGGAAAATATATTTTTTTATGATCTCCACCTCCTGAATGAAACCCTGAAATGAAATTTCACAGTATTGACCAAATTAAAGGAAGTAACATTGAAACTCATGTGCATATGAAACTCATGAGCAGCAAACCTGATGCTATGGTTTGTAAAAGGCAGTGGGCTGGAAATGGTGGTGTTGTTCACACGTCATACTAAAACAAATGGCCTGTGAACTTCATCACCCGCCAGAAGAGCAGAATGAGTGGAACCTCCTCCTGACTTGAAGATTGCAGCTAGAGTTGGAACCCAGCCTCATCCAGCTTCATTTCCTCTTATTTACAGGCATTCAGATGTAAAGCTCTGTGTTCCCGTCTGCAAACACTCCATCACAGGCACAGTTATTAGCACAATTATTACCAGCATTGAAGAACTGCAGAACTGTAGAAATTCTAAGAAAAAAACTGAAAATGCACATGATTTTTGGAGCCACACAGATCTTTTTTTCAGCAAAGCATTTTTTCCTTCCAAACGCAGTATTTCATCATCAGCAAAAAACGAGACCCTTTTTGCTGCAATACCGTGAAAATGTAAGATATGCTTCCAGAGTATCTGAGCTTCCCTTTTCAAATAAATTCTTTTTACATTTTAACTTTTTGGGTTGCCATAATCTATAAGGAATAGTTGTTTAAGCCTAAAATCAGGATGAAACATTTAAGTGTTAATCAAATGAAGACAGTTGTAAGGGCCTGAAATTTAACTTTTACAAAAATTTAATTTTGAGGTGAGGATTTTGGGTGATTTGATCATATTGATTTTTTCCTCCCATTTCAGAATAATTTTGCCCAGTTGACAAAATTTCCTGGAGAAAATTCCTCCATGGCCTTATCAGTTTTGTTAATTATTGAAAATAGGTTCGTGAAAACGGGTAACGAGCTAAAGGTAGTGCAAGGCAGTGTGCTTGCAACTGTAGTGTGTGCCAAGGCATAAATCATTGCTTGACGTCTAGATGGGATGTGGGATTTCATTTCAGTACCTCGGTTCTGCTTTTTGCTGCACTGGCTATCCCAAAAGGAAACTCCTTAAGCAAGGTTCTCCCGTACATCGTCATTTTAGATGTGTGGTCTTTGCGAGCACTCCCAGAAGAACACAGCCAAGAATATTTTATGTGCCTGTGAAGGATTATAACAAGAAAAAGGGGTCACAACTCTCCACTCTCGCATACCTGGGGCAGTTGTTTGCAGAAATGACTGTTAAGTATTATGGTTCCAGTTCATCTTCTATTCTGCAGAGAGATCTGCATAGGTATAAATGGATACTCAAAATAAACAATGAATAATCACATCCAGCTCGGATACCCCTCATATAAGGCTGCATCACTGCTTCTATTTGGTCATAATATTAATGCACCAAACTCATTCTTTACTGTATTTTGACTGAAAATGTGCTAATGATGCATCCAGGAAGGCACAAAAAAAAAATGTGCATTAAAAGACTATTTCAGGTATAGTTTCAAGAACAATTTGTTGCTTGCAGCTGGTCACACTTGGCTAAAGCAGGAATTTCTAGTCTTCCCAGGTGGGCTTTCAAAGCCATCTCTTTCTCCATGGAGCTCCTTCCTTCCAGCATAACAAGTCAATACCCCTGAGTATGTGATCATCTGTGTTCTGCAAGGGAGTAACTGTTCATAGCACACTCAAAAGCCCCTGTAACTCTCACTGTTAATGCAGGATTCTTTTCTGCTAACACTAAACTGGTTGCACACATGCCATCGGGCTACCACTTAACCTTTGTCTGCTCACCAGACTTCTATTTTGCCCAATCTGCAAACCAAGATAAAGGCTCATTTTCATGAGTGTTCTTAAGGCCCATACTTTTCCAGTTTGCATCAAATATATCTGCTCTGGAAGACAAGACATTGCTCTCAGATACGGCTTATCTGTTAAGGAAACTGGTTTTCCTCACATTGCAGCTGTGATGTAAAGGTTGCATAACTGTTCATAGAAATTTTGAACAAGCATCAACATTTTAAAAGCTTTTTAAAAACCCCATCTCTAAGTATGTCTCATTTCTAAGCAAAATGTGTAAGGCTCAGATCCAGTCACTAGGGCAGCTGATGCAAATGACAATTCAGTTGACTCAGGACATCTGAGAATCAGCCCCTCATTTATGGGTTTTGCAGTTCCATGAAACACAAATATAGGCAGTGCAAGGTTTAGAGGAGATTAATTTTGTAGTCTAGATTATAACTTCATCCTGTTCATTTATGGGCTTTTTGAAAGTCTAAGATGAAAGCAATGACAGTTTAATAGATTTCAGGACTTTTCAGAATCAAACCCATACTCAGTGGGACCTCTGACTCTCTTCAGCTCATGTGAAGGAAGGATGTTTCCCTTCGCTGCTACAAAGATCTTCATCATTACCTCTGATGAAGATCCCTTTTTCTCCGCTCTCTTCCCAAAAAGTTTCTCTATCCTTGATTATTCAAGATTCTTATACTAGATCTAGTACCAAAATTCAGCTTCCCAAACCAGATCCCCAACAGTTGTTGCCTTGAATGTTCCTGATGAGCTCAGTTCAGTCCTACACAAGACCCCGTTTTCCTAAACACCAAACGCGTCTGTAGAAACAGCCCCCACATCTACAAATTTCGTAATCTAAACAGCAAGAGGAAAGTGAAGATATCATCCCACTAGCACATTGCCATCCCATCCTGTGAACTCTGCTGCCTCCTGTATCACGTCGACTTTCCTCTTGCTTCCAGCATTTTGTAGAGAACAGATGTGCCTGGGCGGCAGGAAGCCAAGTCAGGAGTATTTTTCCTACTCAAGAACCGTAATAGTCGTTGGCTCTTCAGGGCTGTTTTTAGCAGTCAGGACAGCAGGTGTCTTTGAATGGTTCAGCACACCTTCTGCCATTTTTATAGGCTCTGTTCAACTGTAACATTGCCAAGCCTGCAAATGAACTGCTGAAGTTTCTCCCATACCTGCCTTTTTATTAGCTGTGCATGGGAACACAAAGATAAAAATTCATATTTAAGCAACAAAGAAAGCAAAGAGAGGGAACTCCTGTCCTTATTATATTGGGGGGAAGGGGATTAATTGCAGAAGATGACAGAAAAGGACCAGATAATTCAGCTTTCAACCTCATGTAAAAAACAGAATGGTTCTTGCAGTTGAAAAGTTTGCTGGGAAAGACCACTTCAGAGCTGCTGAGAAGGTTTGCAGCTTGCATAGGCACATGTTAGTTTTAAAGCAGCCTAATCAAGGACAGGTAGTGGGATACCTGCTGTAACAGCTGCACATAAACAGTAAGGGCATCCAGCAAGCTGAATCAATAGATGTCAGACTTTGTGCTACCACAGAAACAGCTGGATTATTTAGTGTAAGGTGAACTCTTGTGTCTGTTACATGAAAAGTAAATAATTCCCTTAATGCCAGCTTAGAAAAATTGCGTCTTGTCTCCTTTAATCACTGAACTTGTTGCTTAATCCATTGAGAAGGACGACACCTTAAAATAGGTGGGTTATCCAAATGAAGTGGAATCATGACATGAAAGCACCACTGGGTGCTGGGGGTGCAAAGGGATCAGAGGTGAATCCTACCTCAGAGTGACTATATCATCATATAAACACACCCATAGGGTCTGCTTCACACACTCCATCTCATCTTATTCCTGTCAAGTTACCTGCATATTGTCTTATTAAGTCGTCAGACATCCTTCCTTCTCTGAGCAGACAGACTGCGAGAAGAAAGATATAAGGATTATGTTGCAGGTATTTATGTGCAATCCTGTGGGGAGCACACATTTACAGGACGGGCACTCAGAACATTGATATGCATTTAGGAAAAAAATATCCATGAATAATTTATACTGAGAATAATTTCCTTCATTCAACCGAAATACAAACCTTGGGAAGAGCTTCCAATAAGCAGATCTAAAGTTTAATATTGCAGCATTTAAAAAGTTTCTTTCATCACTTTTAAACTGGTGCTATTGAGTTCCAATTATTTCTGCACTCCATTTCCTACGAAGAAAAAACTAAATCACTGTACTCATTTTATGTTTTCTAAATACTATTTACTCAATTTTGTTAACCATTATTATTCAACAGAGATACCTTAAAGGAACTTATATTAAGTGCCATTATGCAAAGCATTGTATATTCATACAGCAACAGACAATGCTTGCCTCAAAGAAGCATAAATAAATAACAGGCTTGCTAAAGTTCTCATTTCACTGAACAAGAACTTATACACTTTTTCTGCATAAGTTTTTTTAACGGACCGAATACCCAAGCACACAGAGAATGGCCAAAGCAGAGCCTTCAAGTCCTAAGACCCTTGGGATATATCTATTTGGTTTAAGGGACTGAAATCTTGACACCCACCTTGCCATGGAATGTCTGCTGTTGTGCTAAGCACATCTGCATAGTTATTTGGCTAATAAATATTTACTTTCTTAGGGCTACTCCTAGATGAGAAAGAAGAAAAATGTTTCATACAGACACAACTTTATGAATGCTTCTGGTGGTATGAATGCTTCTCATCAGCTCTAGTGGAAGTCAAGGGGTGCTTTTCTCCATCTGTACACCCTTACCTATCTGCCTTTGCCCTGAACCACTAGAACCTCTCAGCCCACCAGCCACCATCCCCCATCCAGAGGTGACAATGTCAAGCTGAAGTGCCAGCTGGGAGGGACGATGTGGACAGTACGAGCTCCTCCCAGGGCAAAATCAAATATCTGGGTGCGCAGCAGCTTCTGTGGGTCTTTAATGTCACCTGCTTGACTTTCCTGAAATGGCTGGTTGAGAGTTTTCTAATAATGTGGCATTTCTAATAACATCTGGCATAAAGGCAGTGGGTAGTTCATGTCTAAGTCCCTGCACTGTGGCAGGCTCAGCCACATCATTATCATTGATGGCTTCAACCTTAACGTTTCCACAGCTACCACCCATACGAGGCTCAGCAGTGACAGTGCTGTCCTTCTGAAGTTGATCTAGTGCCACACGACAGCACAGGACTTTAACTTTCACAGAATTATAGAATGGTTTGGATTGGAAGAGATATTTCAGGATTATATAGTCCAACACCCCTGCCATGGTCAGGGACATCTTTCACTAGTTCAGGTTTCTCAAAGCCTCATCCAGCCTGAACTTGAGCACTTCCAGGGATGAGGCATCCACAAATTACTTGGGCAACCTGTGCTAGTGCCTCACCACCCTTATTGTAAAAAATGTCATCCTTAGGTGCAATCTAAACCTACCCTCTTTCAGTTTAAAACCATTTCCCCTTGCCCTGTCACTAGTTAATTCATTTTCCTGATTGCAACAGTAACAGCTGTGGAAGGAAGTTTAATTCAGTACCATGCAGTGAAAAGTCTCAGTGCAAAGTAAATGCTAAACATTTAGTATAGGTATAACACAGATACAATGAGAATTGATGTAGTTGTACCTCACAGAACTCAGAAAGTCACCTCAGATGGATTTAATCAGTCTACCACTCTTTTTGGCTAAAACTATGATAGCTGCATGTAAAGTAGGGAAAATGTTCTCTCTTTCATTACTAAGGAACAAGACAAGGTGAGGAGAATGGGCAAAAGTTACAAGAAAAATAAAAATATCTGCTTGGACAAATAATTCTTCTTTACTTTCCATGGTGTTTTATTCAGCCCTCATCTACTGCCAATTTGACAGAGCATCTACCATTCCCCTACTGTCTAATCGGCAGTCAAAACACTCTTACCATGCAGGAATTGTTCACTGTATCTAAACAACCTAGAAGAAGGATGTACAAATGACCTTGGTGCCCACCTGACCCAGGAAGATAGAATTTGTTATTCTATATCAGGGTAACATGTACCTAATCCCACGTGCCTCCTCTGACAACGGCCTTTGCCAGGGGCTGAAAAGGGTGTGAGTACGGAGCCCCTCAGCAGACTGAAACGAGATGCTTGTGGTCTAGTGCTCATTATATATCACTAGATCCAGTATGAGGTTTGACATCACTTCCTAGATGTCCAAAGCAATTTGAGAATTATTCCTATCCATTTAATGGCAGTTCCATTTTTTAACTTATTGCAAATTTGGTCTTCAATGCACACTATAGGAAACCACATTTCTTTCTCTTGGTTATGAGTTCCCTCCCTCTCATCTTTCAATATTTAAATATTGATAATATAAATCTAGCATGTCTTAAGCTTTTCACTAGAAGATTTTATATCACCTTGCAACCCAGAATATACAAACAGTTGTCAGTCGTTCAATAAGTGAAGCAGTTCATGTCTTCCACCAGCAGTTCTTCCACATGATCTAAGTACTGATAACACCTTAAAAATATTAATCATTCGTGTGTCACCATTCGCATGGTTTGGGTTGAAATTTCTTTTCCTTCCAATTGACATTTGAACTCCTGCAGTCTAATCCCCTCAATTGTTACTCTTATATATTTTGGTTGGACTGGAGGGTTAGGCTATATACAAAGGTCTCATTTATTTTGGCTGCTAAATTTAAATTTCTTTTATTCTTATTTGTCCAGCAGATTCAGTGCCATTACAATCAGAATTGCTTTGTTCTCTTTCTGCTCCAGCTTTTGTTTTTTGTAGTTCTCCACTACAGATCCAGTCCTCCCACCTGCATGACCTTGATGATCTTAAAGGTATTTTTCAACCTAAAGGATCCTCTTCACAGACTGTAACAAGATCCAAAGATCTCAGTGACCAAATTCAGATATCACAGGTTAAGAGGAATCCCACCCAAATCAGTCTTGTGGAGCCTTCTCTGTTATTTAATCAAAGTATAAAACATTTTCATTAAGTCAAATTACCAACTTTTAAAGAAATTGAGTTTTACCATTTTGATGTTGATTATTTTCAAAAGCGTTCTTACAAAATACTCTAAAACCAGTGTCAGGCATATATAAGACATTAAATGTTGCTATATGCATGTTATTTAACATTGCAATATTAATCAGCTGAGAGACCTCTGACTTTAAGAAGCAAAGCCAGAAATAGGTCACTTCCTTCTCTGCAGCAATTTCCTCTTGATTGCAGAGCACTTAATTTTGTTAACAGGTCACTATTTCAAATAACTTCTGCAATTCAATATTTTCTAAAGATTCCTTGGAAAGAAGCTCAATAGTCATCTTTCCAGACCACTCATGTATATCACACAACTTCTTTCTATTTTAAAATTCCATATCACTTAAATGTTCCTCCTTTCTACTCCCACCAGGGTACCGAATAGCTATTTTGATTTCCTTTCTGGCTGCCATTTACACCAGTTCTCATCATGGTGCCATTTGCCTTGTTAATCAATGTGTAATTCTGAGAGGAAACAACCTGAAAAATCATTAACCCATATTTACTTTCATAACTTCACCTGAGATCACTTCTAATTGTGAACCAACCTTCACTACTTCTGGTAATTTTACCGATAGTTATTGTTCAGATATTTAGCACCTCCACTCTCATTTCCATTATCAAGTTGGAAATGTGATCTGCTGGCAAATGTGATCTGTCATCCAATGTTAATCACATCATCATCTTCCTGTATCCTGAGTTTTAGACTGCAATGCATCATATACTTTATTCAAAAAAGATGGATTACATCTACCATATGTGCTTCACCCACCCACCCTGTAGTATCAGAAGAGACCACAGTTTTTGTCAGACATGATTAATGTCTCAGACTCATGGTGTGGATTGCTCAGCAGGTTCATTTCCCCAAAAAACTTATTTTTACAGTCCTCCACTACTCATTTTAGCCTACCGAAGACAAGCTAAGTAGTCACCGATTTCCCAGTTGGTCTTAAACGTCCACTGCTATTTCCACTCAAATAGCTCCTCACTCATTTTCTGAGTATTTTTCTCCAGCTTGTGCATTGCACTATGTATGGCACTTTGCAGAATTAGGACACAATCACTCTGTCTTCCTAAAAGAGCTTAAAATTCAAAGGTTTCATCTGGCGAGTCAGTGGAAGCGCTCTGTAGCCATATCTCTATCAGAAAGTTAGGGTAAATTACAGAAGGAAAAATGGTGATTCAAATAAAGACAGAGAGAACTGAAGCCATCTGCAAATGAAAAGTGTTCCCAGTTTTAGAAACCAACAGAGTTTGAGCAAGAGATGGAAAAAACACATAAGCCACTAGATGCGTGGTTATCAGCACTGGAGCGGTAGGCGAAAGCAATGAATTTCAGCTGGTACTCCAACTAAAATAACCTTCATGGCAGGAATACAAGGATTATAGGAAGGAGGCAGGCAGAGATGAAAGGAAAGAGGGAAGGAGGAAGGTGGGAAAAAAAATACATAATCATTAGTCAAAAAAATTGATAAATCAGAAGCTGGAAGAACAAATTAGCGAAGAACAAATTAGCTAAGACCAAGTCAGACCTTAAGGTGTGCAGCACCCTTCAAAATAGGGATAGAATATAAATCTGAGAATGACAGATGCATAAATGCAACAACAGAGCTGTGGAAAGGAGTTTTACTGTTGCTCCTGAAACAGAATGGAGAAAATCACTCACTGAGGTAAGGGAGGAAAAAAGAAAAGGTGGTAGATGTGGTGGAAAGGGAAAAAATAATCTTAAAATTACAGGGGCAAACACTTCATAATTTGGAAGGGAACTGAGTGTTATTTACCGTTCTGCATTTCAGTTTCTTCCTTTTCCCACAGTCCAGCTCTGTTCCCAAGAATCAAATACCATGATAGGATGAGAGGAAATGGCCCCAAGTTGCATCAGGGAGGCTTAGATTGGCTATTAGGAAAAATATCTTTACTGAGAGTTGTGAAGCACTGGCAGGGGCTGCCCAGGGCAGTCCCCATCCCTGGAGATTTTCAAAAACGTTATAGATGTGGCACTTTGGGATATGGTTTAGTAGTCCTGGTGGTATCGGGGTGATGGTTGGTGATTTTACAGGTCTTTTCCAAGCTTAATGATTCCACAATATCATTGGCAGGATCCATTAGTCTGTCTGCTCCCAGCCTCAGTTAGAGACCAGGCTCTGTCTCCATGAGGACCATTTTTTTTTTCTTTTGCTGACTAAAATACTGTGCCTTTTCCCTTTTAAGATCTATTCTTTCAGACAAGGAAAGACTATAAGTAAACAACAGGAAAACATAGTCAAGGATGTTCCTGAATAGCAAAGAGCAGCTTTTCCAGTTCTAATTACATTTTTTGTACAAGCTTGTTTTCCTTTATTGCTGGGTCATACCATTCTTTGTTAAGGAACTGCAGTGATTTGAGAGTTAGTGAGCCATTATCACATCGCAAAGAGGAAGATTTCTGTTTCCCAGGGGTTTGCAAACAGGTAAGCAGAGAAAGCAATAGATCTCTGCTTAAGGAGGAGGGTGAAAGCCCTGGTTACAAAGAGGTATCAGCAGGTAGCAGATATTTGCTGTGTTTATACAGAAGGCCTTACAGGCAGGATGCCTCTTGTACTACCCCACAGTGGTGGATAAATGATCATAGAATCATAGAATCATAGAATCATAGAATAACCAGGTTGGAAGAGACCCATCGGATCATCGAGTCCAACCATTCCTATCAAATGATGCATCGTACTTCTCAGTAAAGAGGTATTTGTTGATCGAAAGCGTAATTATTTCTAGACTCCATTGTCTTGATATCTACTGGGAGCTACTGCACGTACCACTACAGTCAGAAGAACTATGTTGACTGTGATCACCAGGATCCCTTTCAACCCTTCTGTTGAATCAATCTTCTTTTCTTCACAGTGCTCTTTCTAGGAACCGTGCAGCTCCCACCCACTCTGGGCTGTATTATCATTACACGAAGGATTCTTGGTCTGGGGACAGCAGTGATCCAGTAGGCAAGCTGTGATCTGCCAGACTCCTAGGCAATAATGGCCATAGACTAGAAATAAACCATAGCTTTGGTTCAGCCAGGCACCAGTGCTTGTTATTGCTTTTATCCATTTTTGTAGCCTATTGAATCTGACTTGCAGGCCCCAATGTAGCTCTGGATCCCACCCCTTCCTGCCTGAGGAAGAAATTATTAAACACTAGAGATGTCTCTCATCTTCATAGAAGTAAAATCTTTACCATATCAGTCCTGTGCAAGGAGAATTTAATCTGATTTAATGAAGATGCATGAAAGAGGTTAAAAACAGTAAGAAATCTTTGTCCCTTTGGAAAAGTTTTTGTTTTCTTTTCTTTTTTTTGGTTAGTAACTAATATTATACAAGCAATTCTAATTAAGGAAAAAGTTCCCAGTTACAGTAGATTCTATATAATCTCTGCATTGGTTCTGCAGTGGATTAACAGGCAACTAGAAGAAAGGAGAAGAGATGTGATCTGTCTAGTTTGTTGACTAGCTATCTCAATTTACTAGCTATCTCAATTTATTCTGGTCTTTTTTGCTGTTGTTTATTTGTTTGACGTGAAAACTAGGAATTTTATTTAAATGACAAACAGATTTCATATGGTTTCCTTCCCAGTGGTTCCATTTAAATGCCTTAGCGTCACTTCATTAAGCAACAGGAAAGATATGACCTGTTCTGCAGAAGTGCCCTCTAAACAAAGGAGCCCTTGACAGCTCACTGAGCAGGCAAATTGACATTGTATCTGCAGATCAGCCAAGGGAAGCTCAGCTTCCCCATGTGAGCTCATCCAGGGAGCTCTGAAAAGTCCAGGACAGTGTCTTGTCTTTTGTGAATTTCCTAGAAGGAACTAAAAACTCATTAACTTTCTGCTGACATGGAGCTGCCTTTGCTGAAGCTCTTCCTTTTCAACTTTTCAACAAGTTGTTCAGTTCTCCTGAGCAAAACACACAACAGAATTCTCCTGCTCAGAACTGAAGCCCATACTGGAGACTTCCACTTCTCAAGGACAGCGGCAATATATAATTAATGGGTGAAGCTCTTCTGCACAGGAGAGTTTTCTCAGGAACGATGCAAGAATTCAGGATCACTTTGTCATGTTTCATGCTAAGTTATGCTTGTGCAATCTGCTGTCCAAAGCACACATCAGAATAGACACTACAAGAAATGAATCTCCTGACCCAAATACCACCCTGTGCAAATAGTTCTCCCCACAGAGGAATCACAGAATCATAGAATAGTTTGGGTTGGAAGGGACCTCAAAGACCATCTAGTTCCAACACCCCTGCAATGGGCAAGGACACTAGACCAGGCTGCTCCAAGCCCCATCCTACCTGCCCTTGAACACGTCCAGGGATGGGGCAGCCACAGCTTCTCTGGGAAACCTGTGCCAGTGCCTCCTCACTCTCTTTGTGAAGAAATTCCTCCTTACGTCTAGTCTAAATCTGCCCCTCTCTGGCTTATAGCCATTCTCCCTAGTCCTATTACTACAAGCCTTTGTAAACAGTCCCTCCCCAGCTTTCTTGTAGCCCTCTTTGGGTATTGGAAGGTCGCTATAAGGTCTCCTTGGAGCCTTCTGCAGGCTGAACAACCCCAGCTCACTCAGCTTGTCCTCATAGCAGAGGTTCTTATGAAAGAAACAACATATTCAGCTAAAAGTCTTCTTGACTTCAACCTTTTAAAGAGGCAGGGGTGTCTCCTCTGTTAACAGCCTGAGAAGAATGTATCTTACTTCAAATGAAGAGGCTGTTTTGCCTTCAATATTGCTACTTGACCATGTTTTCTGTGAAAGGGTTAAAAAATGAATTATGTGGCAGTGCTAGGGATGGCACTTTACATTTTAAAAATGCATGCAGAAGAATAATGGATTTAGTTTATGACCAATTTGGAGGATGCTCCTTTTTTAAAGAGAATACAACTTGGAGAAAGAAAAATCTTCTTTGTTTAACTGCTCATTGCAAGGTTAACATTTCTCTAATACTGTTTCTAATAGTAGCCTCATAAATTTAACTGTGTAAGATGTTAGTGTGAGGCATGTTTTCTAACAGACAACTCGGAGATAGGTTGTTTCTGTATTTGTAAAATGCTATATGCTGTGCAAAAAGCATTCTTTATTTGCATTTTTATATCACTTCTGTTCCTTTATTGTCATTTCTAGAAATGTGCTTTTTCATGTTTTATATATTCTCTTTATTGGTACTTAGCAAGCATTTGGTGTTTCTTCAAAGTAAATTTATCTTAAATATTTAATAACTGTGTCCTGCATTTGACCTTCAGATATATTCTGTCTTTAGAAAGAGAAAAACACTTCTGATATCATCTCCTACCCTCTGCTCCTCTTGTTTTTAGTTGCCCATTGCAACAGCATTGTACCCTGTGATATACACATCCTTAATACGGTCATAGTTATTTTTAATCATCTTCTCTGCTGTCCTTTCTTATGTAATTGCCTGACTGAGACACACTCACTCAGCTTGTCTATTTGAGGCATAGTTTCTGGTTGACGTGGAGGACACTGAAACAAGCCCTAATTCCAGGAATCTCAGCAATTGTACACAGAGTAAGCAGGATCAGAGCTGTCTGTAAACCACAAGCAAAGACTCCTAAGCACAGCTCTGCCACGTCAAGCCAAGCTCCTGCTTAGCTTAGTGTCTGTTTAAGGCTTGTAGCTTGAGACTCAGAAAAGGGGATCAGAAAGGAAGTGGAGAATAATCCACCTGTTACAGCCCTCAAGTTTCTAAAAAGCTGCAGTTTAGAGGCTTTCAAAGGTAAATGTTATTGCTAAACATGTCAAAGGGTCATTTTATGGATTTTTTTTCCACCATTGACTCTTTTAATTACTTTTTTTAGCCTATATGTATATATATCTTCAGTTTCCATAATGACTCACAATTATAAGTCCCACACCTACCCACCTGGAAACAATGATAAAATTTCACCCAGGTGGACCAAGAAGTTAAGAAAAGATGCTTTTATTGCTGTACATACTTAAATGAAGAAGGTATTTCTAGTAGTAAGAGGACCTTAGGAACTGCTGCTTCTGTGCCATCCTAAGTTTTCATTCCAATTTTTCCAGAGAAAATCTAGCAGAAACTTCAAACAAAGCCCAGTTGAATTCAGCAGGTCAGACAGGGTAGATGTACTGATTTTTTGTACTTTTTACTTTTGCCTTCAGGGAACAATAAAAATTCACTGTATAGTATGTTTCAGTTAATAAAGAAAGCAACTGCAGGCTGTTGTTATGAGAAAGCAGCTAGGATGTTGTACAGATACAATTGGTCTTTTTCAGTTTTTCATTTGGATTTTCAGTGGGGTGGAAGTTTTAACCGCTGCCAGAAAAGGAAAAGTACAGATAAGTGGTGCAGAGCAACCAAGCTGCACTTTTTAAGCATCAATGTTGTTAGTTTGCTGCAGTTATGAGGCAAAACTTGTTGGTGTCACATCAGCTAACGTCAATGCCTTTTATGCTGGAGTGGAAAGGAGGAGCAGAGTGCACCTCACTGTTTGCTGTGCTTCATGTAACTAATTAAGATGCGGCAATCCATGTGCTTGGAGTTACATGCCTGTGTCCTAACCCAAAATTTCAGCTTGGGTGGATCCAATCTTCTTTCCATCAGCAGAGAATCCATCAGTGCAGATATTTCTGTTGCAGAAGGATCACGCTGTAGCACCTAGCATAATTCAATTTCTTGAGCTCCCACAAGGATAACGGAGACACAGTCCAGCTCTGCTCATCCTGAGACCTATTGAATTAGATCAGTAGGAGGGGCTGACCTGAAAGCTTGTTGTGAAATTGTGTAGGTTAATTATGTAAAAGCCCTAACTACTTATATATGGAAGTGATTTCATTTGCTTAGGTACCTTCCAAGCTTATTCAGGACTTGTCAGCAGCGTTACCATCATAAATCGACAGAAAGACATATTGCCACATTTATAGCAATGATGTCATTTCTCATAATAGAAAAAACAATGACTTTAAATCAGGGTACGTCTGGACTGTCAGAAAATATGGATGTGTATGTGCATGACTACAATTCCCCATGGGAGTAGCATGCCCAAGATGTGGAAAGATTTCAGAAATCATTTCTATATTCGTATTTTTTAACGCTAATATTACTGATGTAATGGCCAACAAGACTGGGAAAACTCAATATTTTGTTTAGTCTATTACAGAAAATAAATAAACTGATACAGCTTCAGGAATTTTACATTTGTTAACGGTCAGAGAAAAATTATTTTTATCCCCAGTAACTCCTTTTAACATGGAAGTAACTAAGGTGGCGTGGCTCCCTTCTTACAGTCATATCTGTTCACACTGTAGTTAAGGGAGGTCAGTTCAGGTGTGCCCATAACCTGCTGTAGCTCAGGTACTGATCTTTGTACATCCCTACATACACTGTTAGAACTGATTACAACATTACCTACAAGGTCACAGAACGTCAAATTGGTTGAGGTTTGAAGGGACCTCCAGAGGTCATCTGGTCCAACCCTCCTGCACAAGCAGGGACATTAGAGACAATAGCCATGACCGTGTTTACATGGGTTCTGAATATCTCCAAGGATGGAGACTCCCCCACCCCTCTGCACACCCTGGCAAGTTTCCCATCACCCTCCCAGTGAGAAAGTATTTCCTGATGTTCAGACAACACCTCCTATATTTCAGTGAGAGCGTATGGCCTCTTACCCTGTTACTGCACCACTGAAAAGGCCCGTCTCTTCTTTTCAACTTCTTTTTAGCTATTTCTACATACTGATGAGGTGCTCCTGAACCTTCTCTTCTCCATGCTAAACAGTCCCAGCTCTCTCAACTTTTCTTGGTGGGTGGAATGCTCAAGGCCCTTCATTATCTTTGTAGCTCTTCATTGGACTCTCTCCATCATGTCTGCCTGTCGTGTGCTGAGGAGCCCAGGGCTGAGACAGCGTTTCAAGTGTAACCTCACCACCGCTGAGTAGATGGGAAGGATCACCTCCCTCAGCTTTCTCACAACACCTTGTTTAACGTAGCCCGGGATATCATTAACCTTTGCCGCGAGGGCACACTGATGGCTCATGGTCAACTTGGTGTTCATCAGGACACCTAAGTCCTTTTCTACAAAGCTGCTTCACAGGAATAAATATCACAGTGGTATCTGAAGGCATGAACAGTTCTGGAAGCCAGGATTTTAGCACATATCAAAAAAGACCTGATAATTCTCATGATAAGGCTATCTTACCATTCTTGAGTGGTGGTGCTGAATATTTTGGAATTCTTCAGGTCTGAAGCTCATTGGTGTTTGTTGGATATCGGTGGAGATTATTCCATTTCTGACTGCTGGAAGGAGAAAAATAGTTCAACATCACTCTGCAGCATTTGATGCTGCCCCCTGGCAGTGTCTTGAAACTAACCAAAGTGGTCCTGAGGACTGATTTGGTGCAACAGTTCTAGATGATATTTCTTGTGTTCCCCAAAAGTGAAAAGTTAAATATAGAGTTTTCCAAGGCTACTTAAAAGTGAAAGCTCTGCTCTGAGCTCATTGATTTCTGATGTGCACAATACTCTAGTCTGTTTGGTAGGCTGAGATTTAGCCTTACATCTGAAAACTGTGAAAAATTTCAGCCAGAATAATTTAATCTCTGTTAAGTGATTCATATATATCATTATAGGGACATAAATAAAGGACATTGTTACCCATCTCCTGTATGCCAGATTTCACATTGAGTGGTTCCTTGATTATTAGATGTGCATCCATTTTGCAAACTACGCTCAGGAAACAACCTCAAAATTCAAAATCTTTATATTTCTTTGGCTGAAACATTTCCAGAATTTCTTACAGCACCTATGTCTCTGATAGTATTTTATAGATTTACTAAAATTTTGCCTTCCCCCTGCTGATCCATCCAAGTGGTCTCCTCACTAAAATTGTCATCCCACACAAATGGTGCAGTCATGCTTCGTAAGTCACACAGACGTAGAAGCAGCTGTTCATTCATGGCTACAGAAAGAATTGGAGGCGCCTCTATACGGTTCCACGCAGAAATCTTTGGGCACTTCCCAGAAGCACAGGTGCACTGAAAATCCATGAGCCCGGTAGCTGATTGCTCTGCAAGCTCACTGAAGCAGAGCTGTGCAAAACTAGCCTCTCACGTAAATATACAAGAAAAATGGGACAGTTGCCTTGGCAAGGTGTTGATGTAAAAAATTGGCTATGCAAGTAATATGCATGGTTGAGGATACACAACCGGCCAACGTGGCTTTGGCCAGAACGAGCATTTGTTCCCAGGTCCTTCAAAACTAAAAGCAAGGGCAGAGTTCAAAAATAAGTGCCATTACTTAAAACGAACAGCTGATTTATCTGTCTCTGTAAGCTGACTTGCCACACACATGGTATGGCAGCATCAGTGGAGTAGATACATTTGGGTGTAGATCCACTAAAAGACTTCTTAATTCCATGATACCCATAGCCCATTGTCAGCAGCAATATTTGAATACTTCAATACTCTGATGGTACTTATTCCAGTAAGTTACACAGAGCCACCACTTGTTCTTTGAGTTACCTTGTGCCCAAGTCATATTTGGTCATATGCACACTGTCTACCACCCACTCTAGGATGGCTTTATCCAAAATTCCCATTGAAAATGGTCCTTGACCCCCTGCTAATTTCCAAAAGAGGAAGCTTAGAAGCTACTATTTGGACCATGCTAAAGATGAGCTGGGAACCACGCTAACAGTTTGACAATACAGAGGGCTAAGTTTCTGTGCTTAGGAAACCACCAAAGGCAGTTTGATTTACTCGTATAGATTACCTTAATTTTGCAAAATAACTGCTCTCTGGCTGCATAACATGCCCTGCCCTGGAAATTAGAATGCGGCCATGTCCCACGGCTAGCTAGAGGTGACTGACAACTTTTGCACTGCCTTAGCTCTTTGTATTTTTTTTGTCTACCAGGAGAAGACCACAGTTATCCAAACTTTAATGAGAACAAATTTCTGGATTTCACTACTTGCTATGTAAAAAAAAACCCATATCACTGATAAGAATTTGTTCTAAACCGACATCCTACAATTTTCTAGGAATACTCTACTGTTCACATATTATGATTTTCACGAATAAGAGCTCTACATTCAATTTTCAATGGCCTTCGTGATTTTATAAACTTTAGTTCCTCATTGCTCTTCGCTCTTTTTCCAAGATCCCATCACATCCATCTTGAGATACGGAAATCCTAAGTCCTCATAGTGTGGACACATCAAAGTTTTATATAGCAGTAAAGGGCACCCTTTGTCTATACTTTGGCTCAGTACCCTTCCCGATGGTTACTTTTTTCCTGTTGGTGAATCTTTTCTTCATTGACTGTCACCACATCCTACACCAGTGATCTTGGAGACCTTCCAACAGCGATGCGGAGGTGTCTCTTCTGACCTGACAGCAAATATTGAGGAAGCATGGTTTACATTTTCCCCAGATGAACTATTGCACATTTCTCTGCAACATTCTTCGTCATTCACTCGGTTTTGTTAGATACTTCAGGAGCTCCTCCCTGACAATGAGACATTTGTCAAAGGTAGTGAGGATCATCTCTGTTATCCAGAAATCTGGACCTTTAGCAGCTTACTCACTTCAAGATAACAGATGAGCACCAAATAAAACTGAGAATGTACACACAGTTAGCTGTAAATCCAAGCATACTGGAAACAGATTTTCTCAGTAGAGAAGACCTAAAGGCCATGCCAGTCACAGAGAAGGGAACAAATCTCACTAATCCATACAAACTGAGAGATCTCACATATTTGCTTAGCACCTGTGTAAGCTGAGGGTATTGTGAACACAAACCATGACTGCACCAGTTTCTCCAGTTCTTGCACAGCCATACAGTTACCATGTATTTTCCATGCTTAATATTACAGCAGTAGCAAGATTCCATATATCCATGATAAGCTGCTTTAGTGACTAAATGCTCATCAAGTTTTGAATGCAAGTTCTTTTGTCTGGACAGAGAAGCATTAGCCTAGTACTGCTGATGTTGTTATTCAAACAGGAACAGTGGCTGGAGGGAGGAGATACTGCAAACAGAATTTGACATTGGTTGAAGTCTCTCACTGACACTAGTGTGAATGAGTCAGTTTTTGTCTTCCTGGCAGAGGTAGTGGGGCTTTGCAAGCACAGCACAGATCGAACAGAGACTCCCAGGCAAAATAAAAAGAGAAAACACAGCATTCTATCATTCTTGTTGTAGGTTCACCTCTTCCAGATGCTCTTTCAGACTCATCCTCTAGCAGCTTGAGATAGCTACATTTTTTGCAGTGAAACATAGAATTCCCTTTCTCTTTGTGGGAACGGTTCAGCGACAGAGGCATGAAGCATCCATAGTTTTGAAGTGTATATAAGCCAAACACAAAAGCTCTCGCTGCTTCAGTTACGAGCACTGCCTGTGATGAAAACAACCACAAGAGATCAAATCTCATTTCCATTTTTCTTGCAAGATTCCTTTAAGGCACGTTTGAGAGGATATCTAACCTCTTTTTCTTCTCATCACTTCTTGCCTTTGGACTACCTAAAGTACAAGTTATGTCAATAATATGCAAGTTAGAATTCTTTTAAAATCTACAGAGGAAAATGCAAAGCAAGTCCCACAGGTCCTGCAGCAGCAGCAGTCTGGCTGTGTGCTAAATGAGATCCAATCTAGAGACAGAACAGAGATGTATAGAAACTAAACCTTGCAGTTAAAAGCAGAAGTTCCCAAAATAAACAAGAAAAAAAAAACGAAAATATTTTGAGCACATTTTAAGAGAATCTTTTGTGCTAAACAGATACTTTCTTCTCTCTAGGACTAACTGATCCTGAAGAAGAAACTTACTTTCCCTTCCTCTTCTGTGCTTCTGGCATGGCTGCAGCTGATGATGCAGAGAACTCAAGGTAAGTGCCCTCAGCCCCCAAAGCTTTCAACTCCACCTCCTTTGTCCAAATGGGGCCTTGACCAAAGTGTACGGTTGTCCCTTTCTGGTTTATACCCCCAGGACTTTTGTTTGTGGAAAGCAAGGGGGAAAATTAAGTCAGTGTCAATAGTGGATTCTCCCAGCATCCCAGGATGTTTCTGAGCTCTGCTCATGGGTGCAGGGGCCAGGAACACAAAGGATGCACGAACACATAAATAGTTACAAAAAAGAAATATAGAATATTCTTCCTCCTATATATTTCTGGGCTGATAGAAAAAAAAACCCTCATGAATTTAAATGCATGGTTTCTTCTTTTTCATCTTCTATGGATGATTGAGGTAGCTACTGTATATCTTCTACTTCTTACTATGCTTCATTTTCCTTAATACCAGTATAGGCTTCATCAGTACCTTACTAAATATGGATGCAGTTAAACCATAATCAAGTGCAGGTATGGTTGCATTCAAGGTATGACCCAATCCCTAAGAGGAAAGAAAATATATTGGTGTAGAAACACATCAAACTGCAAACCTGTTCACACTAGTAAGGACAGTTAACATGACACAGCATTTGGACTCAGCCAAGTCCTCAGCTTCAAAGACCTTGGAGGTCTGTGCCCAGGAAATCTATCATTTCTGACATATGAGTGACAGAAATGGAGTTTCTGTGGTTTAACGACTTACTGCTTGTCAGCTTCGTCAAGGTAAATGGCCGCCTTCATTCTGTTAACTCAAAGAAAACTTTATGTGACACCACCAGGAAGCTTTGGACAGTAACTGAAGTTGATGGATCCCTTTCTTTTGGGACAAATAAAAGTCATCTTTGTGGAAGAAAGGGTAGCATAACTCTATGTGGGCTCAAAAAAGTCTGAGCTATCACAAGACTCCTTCCAAGTGCAAAGTGATTATCATCACAACATCCTAGTGTAAGCATAACAAGTTTTAGCAGATTTTATAGCAACTAAAGTCCAAAAAGACTAGTGGGTGAGCCTGCCTGACCTGCTGCTTGCTGTCTAGCATCTCTCAGGCTCCCTGTAAGCCATCCTAGTGGACATAGTCACACAAATATTACATCCTCAGCGTCACAAAGGGTCTACAGATCAATACATTTACATTGATCAAGAACTGATGAAAAGAAGACCGCCCTCAAAAAAGAAAATGGGAGGAAGATGTCTCCCCAAATTAATCTCAGCAGAAGTTCTACCAGTCAGCTAAAATATCCCCAAATCAAGAACACATTGCACAAATCTGTTCTTCAGAGAAGAGATGACACACATCACAGGTACTGTCTTGAAGGATAAGCCCTAGGACATGATCCAGACATGGTAAAGCACACGTTCTAGAGATGTATGCATGCAGAACAGAGCCTCTGGATGGAAATTTGTGCTCAACTGCTCACACCCTTTAAAAGGGCAAGCAGAGAAGGATGGCAAAATCTGCTTCCCTATGCTACAAAACTCTCTAGTCTAGTATTCATGGATAATATTTCCCAGGTTCCATCTCTAGTCTCACCTAGACTCTTTCAAGGATAACAATAAGATCCCCAAGAGCTACAGCACTTTCCTGAAGGAAACACTTGCCATATGAAAATAAACAAGAACTTCCAAATTAATTTCACCCAGATTTAGGGGTTTTTTAGTGCTATTATTTTAGCAATTGTGCTGGTGCAGCACGGTGCAGTCGCTGAGAGAGCTCCCAAAAGCAAAAGTTGCCATTACAAAACTGTCAGCATGTGCACTTTATACACTCATTTTTATTACTATTAAAGTAATTAAAGTCATGAAAGAGTGTCCGTCACTACTGCTTAATAATTTATTCATTAATTTGACCATCAGCAGATCTGACATCCAGCATCAGGGAGATTATTGCCATCAAAATATTAAAAACAACACTTGTTTACTGAGATGTTATAATGAAGAATTGGATTTTGCCTAGTTGGACACTGATCCAAAAATAACATTTGTTAATAAGCAATAAACCTTTTGGCAATATCCCCATTTACATTTAATTTTTTCTGCTGTACCAGGTGGAAGAAAATATTTTAGTTTTCCATTTAAATATTGAAAACAGTCACTTTAGTAACTATCCGTGCCTAACTAATGCTCTCTTTTACTATGCTTGCAAATGGTTTGTCCCTTTCCCTACTCTCTCCATGACAGGACTAGAAAACAAAAAGCTCTTGAAATCACTGGCAAATTTTAAGAGCAGTGCCTCATCGTCTCTTGGTTTAACAGAGCATCTCACCAGAGTGTATCTGAAGGTCTATATCATAGAAGTTCAATGTTTGCAGCTGTTCTCAATCAGCTGTAACTCTGGATCAAAACAAGCTGAGGAATTTCCATGGAATTAAAAGTTACAGATTTCAATAAGAAAGTAGAGGGAGAAAAAAATTAAAGGCTTGAATCAGGATCGAAAGTCAAGTCATAGTACAGCAGGGCTCTCTCTGAAACTCCATTTCAAACAATTCCCATGAACTGTAAGAAGGTGGGGGTGGGGGGGAAGAAACAGAGATGTTGTTTCCATGATGACATTCACGTTTCCATTTAAATTAGTTTTTTTTTACGCTATTTAAATCTAGTTTAATTTCAAGATCAAACATTAAACATAGCGTAAAACCAGCAGTCAACAGAGGTTTGTGGTGGTGAACAGGACTTGAAGAGACCTGGTGCCTGCCTGCAGGTGATTTATGTTTGAACGCCAGACTGTCTCACAGAGACGCAAACCTGGCTGGAGATCATTGCATCCTTCTAAGCAGAGGCCCCACGGTCTAGCAAAGATGAGGATCCCAACAGTCAAAGATGATTAGATGCTAGTGTGAGCTGTAGTTCTTAGATTTTGTCTTGATCTAGTGTATTTAAAAGATATGAATTATTCATTTTTCAAGATATAAGACCATTTTTCTTTGTTATCTCAGCTGAGAACCACAACCACTTGAATTTGGTCTCCAGAGTTCTCCATGCAGTGAAGAATCTGCCCTACCCTTTGACAGACAGTTTGAGGTCTTCCCTCCCAGCCCTGCATGGAATATTTTGGCAAGACGTTTCCTTTACTGTTTATTCAAACCACACGTTTGTTCACAGCACATTGGAGATCAGAAAGATCTCCAGGAGATCTCTCCAGGAGATCTTGTGGCATACTGCCACAAAAGCGGCAATTACACTTCCAGAAATGAATACATTCAGAAGAGAAAGAAATCATACATTTCAATTTGTTGGATTTACATCATTAACTAAGCAAAATGCACTATTACTACCCTCAGACTTTCAAGAGAACAAAGACAAGGTCAGAACTTGACTGTCTGGAGCAAACGGGAACCCTCTCTGTCCCTGCACAATGGGTTTATCAAGAAAAGAGGAAGCCATTGAGAGTGGAGATGTCAGACAGCTGAATTTCAACCAATTAAAAACTTTGTAAAACTCTAAAACTATTCTATTTAGAAGATTTGGGACATTTCTTCATTTCAATATCTTATGATCAGCCCACATTTACCATTCTGTGCATCAGAAGATTCCCAGCATCTTAGAGGTTCTTCCATCCTAGAAGAAGCACGTCTTTCTAAAATGTACTTTACAATATTCCACAGTTTTTCCTGACTGAAAAAGTCTAGTCCAAAAATAGCTTAGTAATTTTAAGTAACCACATTACTAGATATCAAACAGTCAGAATAAAATATTCAAGTAATGAGATACCTGTGCATGAGTTCAATACAAAAAAAAAAAGCAAGACAGAAAGATAGTCTGATTTAAAACAAACAGTACAGAATGTTAGAAACTGACTGCATGCAATTACTCTGGGTGAAAGTCTGTAAGTTGTCTAAAGGGACTCTCTGCCATTAAAAAACTATTTGAGTCATGTTTTCCTGCTTGCTGATAAACACATAACTCATAGAGCAGCCACTGCTTCATATTTCCTTTGGGACCAAGCTATAACTTTGCAGTCCTATATATTAAGCTTTGAATGCTGACACACCATAAAAATAACAGGCAAACAAACAGAAGAAGCCTTCAAATACATTGAAAGAATTTTAAAAGAGAAGGAGATTAAGTTCAGGGTGCTCACTTGCTCCTCACAGAGCATTTTGTGAGTTTATTTCATTGCTGACACCCAAGACCCACACCACTGTGTCCTTCAGACAAGCACTCACTGATATCACACACTTTTGCTGTCAAGGACAGGCTCCCTTAAATGTTTTCTTCCTCTGAAACCCAGTTACTTCCCTCTTCACTCTCCCAGTTCCTGCATATACCCATGCTCTTCCACCTACCTACTGGTCACCTCCATCTTGAAGACAGATGTCCATCGTTTCCATCCATTTGTCCATCCTCTCCCCTTTTCCTTTCCTAATTAACTGAAAAAGCTTGAATTTGGAACGGTACCTGTGCAGTTTAATACTCATTCCATGCTTTTGCTGAACTCTCAATAAATGCTCTTTGAGTGTAGATTATATGTAAATCACAATTTCCTACATAGCTGCATAATACCTCCAACAGTAGAGTCTTGACCTTGTTATCAACAGGGTAGTATTTCATGTTAAACCTTACTAGAATACATCATTTTCCTGCCCCTCCAGACAAATCATTGCTGGATCATCAACATGCCCCAGGTCTTTGTGTAGTCCAAGCTGTGCTGATCTCTTCCCAACTTTTCTCAGTGCTACTATGGAACAATTTCACCAACCTGATGCTATTCAGAGGCCAGAGAGTGGAATTTTCAGAGGAGCTTGGTGAACAAATCCCTCTGATATTTCCCTTTCAAAATCTTAAATCTTGCTTTCTCAGAAAAATCCCCCAGCTTTGAGTTTTCAATGTGACTGAAAGTGATTGTGAGTCAAACACTGGATTTTCCTTCCAGACACGGTGCAATAGAATTACGACAATCAGCTGATATCATTGTCATATTTAAAAAAAGAAAAGATCATCTTTTGTAATTCCTTTTGCAGAGACTGTGATAAGATTCTTTCTGCCTCTTCACACAGCTCTCTTAATTCCTGTTTTCCAATTAGATCTGATTGCGTACTGTTAGTCCAATGCTGACCAGCAAGAAGCTGGTCTTCACATCCAGTTTCCACAGGACCTAAATGAAGTCAGACAGTGCAATTTAATGGTGTCATCGTGAAGAAATTCTTCCTTATGGCAATCTACTCCTCTCCAGTTTCTAGCCATTGCCCCTTGTCCCTCCCCAGCTTTTTTGTAGCCCCCTTCAGGTACTGGTCCTTAAGAAACTTCAGGGGGAAATAATGTTCCCTGGGAAAGCTCTAGCTTTAAGTACACAGTGTTTATGAACTGCATCCTATGTGTATGTTTGCAAACAAAGAAGCAAAAAAAAGTCTGTATTTTTAATGAAAATGGGGAAGGAAGTAATCTCTTTTTTAGTGCTGCAAAGCATATCATCAGTCTCGTCATCCTCCACTGCCAGAGAAGTTGCTGTACAGAGTCATTCCAGAATATCATCTTTTATTAAGAAATAGTATTTACAGAAGAATGGTAAACATCTTTTTTTATCTGTCTGTTCTCCACCTGTTTATTTTTACCTAGCGTTTTCTCTCTTTGCAGTAGTATTTATGTAATACGAGTGCCACAGCTCTCTTCTATTCAATAGACTTTATAAAATTAGAGCATTTCTCCTGCAAAACTATCAGACTGACAGCAGTGGCCAAAGCACCTGACACACCAAGTATGAAATCCTACAAGACACCATAGATACCTCCAACCTAGGTCCATCAAAACTGTTCAAAGATAATGGTTTAGCACTCAACATCTGAGAACCTGCACAGGATGAAGTAGGTCCTCTAGCTCCAAGACAAAAATGCATTTCCTCAACTTGTTTCATATGCATCTTGTTTCTAAGCTGCTTTTACACTACTTCAGGTATGTTGCAGGTACCTCATTATGGATTTCTTATTTATTGTGTATTCAGTGCTCACTGGAGTGCAACGTGCGCTCAGCTGTGTAGCTCAGTGTAAGGTCTGTCAGTAAATTTCTAAAAAACAATCTCCTTTTAATACTGCCTGAAACAATCACTGTCTTCCACCAGAATCACCAACATCCTCACCCACTGCATCAGCTGCTCTTGTTTGCAAGACTCAGATTTTGTAGCAGCAATATTCCAGGTTACATGTGCAGAAAATTGGTGGCATTATAAGGAAATGTCAATTCAGAGCTCAAAAAAATCTCTTCCCTGAAGATGTAATTACTCTTGCAGAGAAAAAAATTATAAACCCAGTGCACATTGAATTTGAATGTAGATTTTTGTGCTGGTCTTTATACAAGAGCTGGTCCTTATATAAGAGCTGGTCCCACACCCCATGTCCTTCAGTCCTCCCCTGTCCCTGGTTCATCTCTTCCTTATAGCACTGCAGAGGAACACACGGAAAAGTCAGGCTTCAGCTGCCAACATAAGTCTTTGTATTTCTGAATGGTTTTAGGTATTTTCACACAGACCTAACTTACCTGAAGAACCCCAAAATATTCTAATTTGCCACAGATTTTTTTCTTTACCTACTTGTCTGACTGCAGTTGTTTGGCTTAGACTGCTCTATATTGTTTAGCAGCAGTTACTGTTTCTGGCCATGTTGACAGAAATAATATTTAAAGATATTAAGACAGATCAAGGAATTTTTAGTTCTTTATCTCTGAAAGTGAGTTACTTTTCAGTATGTACCCTCCATACTCACTTGTCCCTTGTGGCACCCACTCATTCAGCAGCAATGATGGGATCTGAGCCTGCAAGTTAATTGCTATCACATTCAATTCATTGATGGGAGGCAAGACTTGGAGTTTACACCTCTGTTAACCTATTCTCTGGCCCTGAGGCCAAGCAGCAATGTCTGCCCACATCCATATTTTTATAAGTCCTTTAGTCTCCGTAACAAAGTACTATCCAAACTGCCTTTAGGGAATTCAGACAATTAGAGGACAGCCAGGTACTGACAAGAGATGTAAATTACCTATAAAAGACTGTTCTACCCTGACAGCAATTGAGTAATCAAAGAGGATGCCAGAGAAGCTGTGAAAACTCCATTCTTGGAGATTTTCTGTAATTTACTGGGCATGCCCCCTGAGCACCTTGCTCTACCTGGACCTGTTTCAAGCGTGGGCTTAGATGAGGTGATTTCCAGAATTGCCTTCCAACCTAATTTATACTAGGAATGGTCCTCGGCGTTTGCTGAATCCCAGACAGTGTCTGGGAAATGTTTGAGAGGCTGCATTTGGGATAGGTAAAACCATGGCAAGCTGAAAATTGAGCAGTAGAGAGGATCACGTTCTAGTGCTCAGGGATGTGACCTGTCACCAGTTAATCATCTAGAAGAGATGTAGACAAAGATATCAATATTCCCAAATCACACATCAAGTCTGTAGCAGAATGGGAACGTCCATTCCGACTCTCTTATCTGAGTTTTCCTCCGTATCACCTGATATACCCTTCCTTTTCAAGGATGTTTGTTTGTTATAGCATCCAGCTCATCCTCACTATACATTATTAAAGATGGACCCCCAAATTCTGCACATAGATTTATTTGTTTCTGTTGCCGGACACCAGGTGTATCGCTTCAGCTTTTTTTTTCAGGCAGATAAGTAGTTTCTTTGCCTCCTTTCTAGGAAGACTGGATGCTGGTTAACACTGATCTGAAAGACTTGGGACTAACAAAATCAGTAAGAAAACCATGTTGAGAGCAAAATTCTGCGCAACGCTGCAAGCTACTGAATCAGCATCTGTTAACATCAGAAAGAACCGTGCAGACAAAACATACTTCATGTTTCATGATTGTATTCAAAGTCATAATTGGGAGCAAAACTGTGGTCTTCATCTACAAAGCAGTTTCATGTGTCTCTGATACACTGTGACTTAACTAGCATAACAGAATTGTAACCAGCATAATGAAATTTTATAAGTAAAATTAACAAAGACTGTATGCTTAGCACTATGAAATTGGAGAGACAGTTAGGATCAAACTAAAAGGAATCATAATTCTTGGAAATGAAGGAAGAGACTGTTCCACCTGGAATCAGGAGAACACAGATGGATCTCAGGTGCAGACAGGAAAGAAAGAGCCTATTCTTCACTGAAATTCTTCACTGAAATTCCTCACTAAAATTCTTCACTGAAAGGGTCATTAGGCAATGGAACAGGCTGCCCAGGGAGGTGGTTGACTCGCCTTCCCTGGTGGTGTTTAAGGTGCGGGTGGATGAGGCACTGAGGGGCATGGTTTAGAGACTGGTGGGAATGGTTGGACTCGATGATCCGGTGGGTCTCTTCCAACCTGGTGATTCTATGATTCTATGACTACTCTACTTGGAGTCAGCAGCAGACGGATGGGCTCCAGATGCAGATGAAACAAATGATTGTGAAACTGTGTAGAGGGGTCTGCACCAAAAATCCAGTCATCAAAGAGGACAAGTAACTCATAAACAATTTGATTGAACAGAAAATTCTTGCATGCTGTTTGTGCAGATGATGTAATGGATTGTGAGGCTTTGAAATATCACAGGAAAATTATCTGGAGGGGGTGCCTTTCTTCAGAAATACCTAGGTTGACCTGTAATAAACCTGCTCTATGGCAGAACCTAAGAGTAGGAACTTTTCTTTAACAGTAACCTCCATTTCTTTCATTTGAATGAACTATCTCCCCACCTTACAAGTAAAATCATTTACTGCTGTGGCTAATCTTTCCCATTGAGTGAGTAATATAAGTTGATTAGGCATTCAGGCTTTATCCCTTAACAGAGCTGACAGATGGCCGTATTAGTGATCTCTCTATAAGTAGAAATGTTATGTTGCTATTCCCTCAGCCCATTGGAGCAAAGAATATTTATTACCCACCTTGCATTTGTTTCCTTTGCAGCTCATGCACTTTACACCTTTCAAGAAGAGTCCCTAGATGCCGCAGATAAAAGAGCAGCTACCTCCGAATGCTGGCTTAGAGGTATTAGGTAGATCAGCAGTATATGAAACAGCAAGGACAACTAAACAAGCCAGATAATTCTTCTGTACTAAAAATAAACAGTGAGTAACCATTTACATTCAAATAAGCATATTCAGCATGTTCACATATTATATTCTAATTACTTAATAGCTTGGACTTTGTTAAACAGTGCATTTTATAGCACACATTCAATCTTTCTTACATCGCACTGATGATGCTGACAGCAGCAAGTAATTGATCTGGGCTGTGCTTCAGGTACTCAAGTAAATCTTGATCTTTTTCTCTTCCTCACACACTCATTCAATTAATTTCTTCCTAACTTTGATTGACATTTCTCTTTTTTCAAGGATTCCAGAACTTTTTTTCCCCCAAAGATGCTTTGTCATTCTGTTTGGTTCCTAAACTCCTTCCACTTTGCACACTTCAGTCTTCCTCTTCTGGCTGCAGATACATTGCTCCTAAATCTTTCTTTCCCCTAAGTCCCAAACATCCTTTCTCTTTCCAGTCATCTCAGTTTTCTCACGTTTTTAGGCAGAGTTAGATGCTCAGCATTAGTATAAAGCTTCAGTTGCTACTGCTGCTGGGCTAAGGGAGCTCTGTACAACCCACAGTTTGGAAGATTCCTGCTATTAAGCAGGATAAACACTGCTAATAAGCTCCCATATGTACAAGAAGGGCAGAAAAAATATTTCATGCAGAGATAAAACTAAGACTGAGAAAATACACACTAAAAAATGCTGCGGTATTAACCAAAATTATATTGATGTTTTTCCCTGCCTGGTTGCCGCAAATTCTGTGAAGTTCAAGCTTCACCCACACCATGTGTTAATTCTCTTACTTCTCCCATAGTAGAACTTGCATGTCTTGTATAGCTCAAAAATAATAGTAGAAGAGTTCCTTGCTTGTGAAAATCTCCCTTCTTTTTGAAAATATCTTCTCAGAGTAAGGAACAAAAATATTGAAGGGAATTCATGCCTCAGGGAGGAAGCAAAGTTACCCTAGAGATTACTTTAGACTATTTATTCCCTAGATTTGACTGTCAGAGACAATTGCACAAAATAATATACTATCCTTGACTTTATGCATGCACAAAAGCCCTAAAGCTCAAGGCAAAATTTCTCCTGATTAAAGCACTTACTGTGACATTCCTTATGGCTGCAATAACTATTTTAACTTTAAGAACATCTACACTTAACTCCACTTATGTATTGAAAAAGTGATTCAGTGTTTCAAGCTACACTTCGAAAAGCAGCACATTGCTGGATCTTATGAAAAGCATTTTTTTCAACAGAGAGAAAATAATTTGCAGAGTTATCTTTCTTGCTGTTGGAGAAGCTTCCAAATTAATTCTCCTACACTCCCCCCTCCCAGAAAAAAAGTTAAAAAATTAAAGCAGAATAATTTTAAATACGTTCTGATTCATAAAGTTTCTCTCATATTAAATTCTGTTCCTAATTGGACTGCTGGCATAGCTGTGCAGTGAAACATCTTTCTAGATCAATGTGAACTGGGCTAACTATGCAAGTGTGTGCTATTAAGTCACTGCTGGTAAAGATAGATTGCAGCTTAGCTTTGCTGGAATGTCTCTACCAGGCCTTGTGTTTATGTAATTGGCTATTGTCATTCCGCAAGATTTGATCTCGTTAATGCTGTAAAATGATCAGGAACCTCTCAAAGCATAATCGGTGCAAGACAATGTGCAGCACGACATCAGCCAACCAACAACTATAATGTCAATACGACATGGCCAGCGATGTATGAATAGTACACGTGCTGGAGCTGAGGTTTTGTTCATTTTTTTCAGTGAATTCCATTTGTGGATGATAGAAATAAAGCTGAAATAATTTAAATCCTCAGCGCACATTAAGCTTCCAGTAGTGCTTTGATTACATATACATAACAAAGGGCAATCTAAGTATTTTATCAGAAGTCATCATTAATACCACTTCTGTGACAATTAAAGATGATAATGTAAATATTCACTGAAAAATACTGTGAATGTGCTCATTTTAATAGCTCCACAAGCCTTGAACACAGATGGAGTTAAATATGGTGGTCTAGATGTTATAGAAATCATGAAAGGAGACAGACCTTTTTAAATATAAAAGGTGTTCACAGTCCTAGGAATTTTTATATCATAGAGCAGACTGCCAAAGAGCACACATAAGCAGGTTTATAGAAGCCGTAGGGAGGCAAAGAAAAATGAGGTGACTAGCTTTTGCACTTTCCAGTTAGGCTTGGATCTTTATCCTTATCTGAATCAAAAGTTATGTATATTTGAGTAAGGTTGATCCCCACGCATGCCTAGTTACACCTAGAACAGCTTACTTTAATTTCACTCTTTGGAGCATAGGAAACAATGTGCTATATTTTGCCATTAATTTTAGAAACGGAATAGAATAAATAGTACAGAATACTTCAGTTGGAAGGGACCTACCATGATAATCTAAACAACTGCTGACCAACAGTTAAAGCATGTTTTTAAGAGCCTCTTCCAAATGCCTCCTAAACAATGTCAGGCTTGGAGAATCAACCTCCTCCCCAGGAAGCCTGTTCCAGTGTTTGATCACCCTGTCAGTAAAGAAATGCTTCCTAATGCCAAGTCTGAACCTGTCCTGTCACGGTTTTGAACCACTGCTATGTGTCCCATCACTGAATCCCAGGGAGAAGAGGTCAGCATCTCTCTGTCTAGTTTCCCTCCTCAGGCAGATGTAGAGAGCAACGAGGTCACTCTTCAGCCTCCTCTCCTGCAAAATAGATAACCCCAAAGTCCTCAGCTATTCCTCATAAGACATCACTTCCAGCTCCTTCATCTGAAACTGGAAGCTCCCTGTAGCTATGGAAAAAAATGTAGCTCTCCACCACTTATTATTTCTGTACGATATCATGGTTCTAGAGGTAGCTGGAAGCTTTCTAGCTGTGGACAAACCGCACCACAATGTGGGTACCACCAGTGTTTTCCCCACTGGGATATGGATGCTAAGGCTGTTGCCAAGAGCTCCAGTGCAAATAATAAAAATAAATATAAGTCTCCAGCTTAAGTTACAGCTATTCAAAGTCAGACTTCAGGAGGCATCTCCCTGTGTTGGAACAGCTTTGCTCAGCATTACCTGCACTGTCTGAACAGACATGCCATGAATTTCAGTTTGCTGCAATGTATTGGAAGATTTTGAAGCAATAAACACCTCTATTTATTGTCCTTCAATGAGTTCTTCCAACATGCAGTTTCCTTTCATTTAAAGGAATAATTAGAAATGCTGAGTTACTAAGACCCTTTTCCAGAAGTAAAAGCTCAAATAAACAGCTGGTTTTAAATTAAACTCTAATTCTGTATGTGACTTTAATTCATTTATACACTTCAGAACTCGAATATAAACAACACATTAGAAACACGTATTTTAAAACCTGTCCCACTTTCTAAGTTTATTCGCAAGTAATATTCAAGATTCAAAAATTTGTTTCAGGTGCTCTCCTCAGATTTTATGCTCTAAGCATTGATTCATTGCAGCAAAAGGACATTCCAGGAACCAAAGCAGGGCGCACAGAATTTTTTCTTGCTTTGGGGAAGGTTTAACTATCTAGCCTGAAACTCACCACACTTTTAGAGAAAGGAAATATGTATTTTAATAAGGATTTCTTAGTTTCCCAAGGGTTAAGCTTCATTTTGCGTGAATTCTGTGCCAGAGCAGTCACAAAACTAAGCAGAGAATGTAAAAATGTATAAAAATTTGCATAATAATAAAGGGTATTTTGACTCTTGAATGGTCAGAATGAGTGGAGGTATTTAGAGTTTAGTTCTGATGAGAAAAGTAAAAGGAGTATAGTTGGGGAAAAGCAAAATATGCAGAAATCAAAGCACTGAAGTAAATTTAGTATCCACGGGCCTGCTTCCATCATATTACTTTGAAAAAATATGTTCCCCTTTTCATGCTTTCCTCATATATAGTCTTCTGTAGGTCTTAATTTTCCCCTTCCAGATAAACTATACTGCCTGTTCTGATGTCAGCACCATCAGATCCATGTACATAGAGAGCAAGGTGGATATCTGCTGGAAACATCACCTTTACAGTGGCTAGGGATGATGTATGTGCACGTACATTTTATGAAACACCACTGGTTTTGTCCAGCTGACCATGAATCTAGCAGTGCAGTGACAAAAATCTTATTCCACAATCTCCGGAAACTTCAGTCAAGTTAGAGCAATTTTAATTTTCTTTTCATGTTACTGGAATGATGGGAAAATCAGAAATCACTTCCCTACTGGAAAAAGGCAGCTCTGTCGCTGGGCTTGGGCAACAAGAAGCCACAGTTTCATCTGGCAAATAGCAAAGTGTCATTGAATCTATACACTGATGCCAGCTTCTGTCTCTGATTTCACTTCCTTGCCTCCCCAATCTGCCTAGTTAAGAGAAGGAACCTCATTAACAATTAATCAGCTTCTCTTGGACTTCAATGCCTTGTGTTTTGGAAGGTTTCTAATTATGAATGGCTTCATTTAAGATTTAAGATTAAATGCTCTACAGATCTGAAAGGAATTCATCACAGTATAATTAGGTTGATAGCTCTTTGGTCATCAAGTGGCCTAACATTTCCATCCTGGTGGTGATTTAGATAACAGCACTGAAAAATGTAATCACTGTCTCTAATGACTGACCCAAGGCTTTGAGACACTGCTTAGAATAAATTCCTTGTAGTTCACAATTTTTTACTCCGCATTAACAATTTCTGCCCTCACCATCATCACTGACTGCTTTCAATCAAAAAGAGTTTTGACTTATAAGAAACATGCAGGTTCCTCCAAAGGGACAGTGCAATGGGACAGCATCCAGATCAGAAAGCCCTGCTCAGGAAGCAGATAGAGTCTTTACTGGTGTCAAGGTGTAGTTTAATACCCATATGTTACTTTCCAGGCTGTGAAATGCGCCCTGGGTGCTTCCTAGGCACAGTAAGATTAATATTAATAGAGCTATAGAGCCCAAGTCCCCCAAAAAATCTGTAAAGAAATCAGTTATTGCATTTCCAGGGTCGGAATAACATCATGATCCCTTTGGAAAGCTGGGTGTAGCATTTAATGCCAGTGGTCAATTCACAAAATTAATGGAGAGGAGAGGAGAGGAGAGGAGAGGAGAGGAGAGGAGAGGAGAGGAGAGGAGAGGAGAGGAGAGGAGAGGAGAGGAGAGGAGAGGAGAGGAGAGGAGAGGAGAGGAGAGGAGAGGAGAGGAGAGGAGAGGAGAGGAGAGGAGAGGAGAGGAGAGGAGAGGAGAGGAGAGGAGAGGAGAGGAGAGGAGAGGAGAGGAGAGGAGAGGAGAGGAGAGGAGAGGAGAGGAGAGGAGAGGAGAGGAGAGGAGAGGAGAGGAGAGGAGAGGAGAGGAGAGGAGAGGGAAAGGGAGATTTGGTTCAGTCTAAAGAAAATTATTCTTTTCAATCGAAGAAACCAACAAGAAACCCCCCCAGAATAATTCATGTTTCACCAGACTAAAACAGGGTTCATTTCAAGTTATTACTGTATTTTGGTTATTTTTTTTTAATTTAGCCAATTTTGACATGAGCTACTGTTTCTAAAAAAAACCAAAAACCCTTGTTTCATTTAAGTCAAAACAACACATTTCACATTTAAGCCGTTTCTCCCATTTCTTGGCGAAGCAACTTGATACAGTTTCACAAAAAAGCTTCATTTCCTCTACAATCCTTTTTCAAGCAAATTCAATAAACTCCCCTGCTTTTCTTCCTCATAAAAAAAAATTCAAGTCAAGATTCTCTGTCCCACTGCTAAAACCAGCTTGTTTCCATGGCTGTCACTTCTCCTGCACTACGGGATCTGAAACATCCCTAATGCCTCACCATGTCTATTAAGCTTCTCCTCATTGGAGTTAGGAGCAGCTCAGTCTGCTGCAGTTCTGACTCATTTTCTTGGCCTCGCTTCAATCAGTTGGGGAATTCCCTGGAGGATAAACGTGTTGGCATCTCCTTTGCAGTGCTTAAAGGTTAAAAGGAGCCCAGGGATAACCATGGAAGAGGTTTTCCTGCAACCACCTTCATGGGATTTGTAGTACTGATTTGTGGTGCTGATTCCTGTAATTTAGGTGAAGAGCCAATTGCCCTGCTCCTGTTTTTTTCAGTCTGATAGATTTTCCTATTCAGCTGCTGATTGCAGGGAGAGGAAGGAGAAAAGAATGAAGGTGAGGTCATGAGGGCTCTGAAGTGCCATTCAAGGCAGGGTCCAGAACACACCTAAACTTCACCAAATAGAAATCTTGGTTTAGCACTTGCTGTCACAATGAGGAGGAGGGTGTTATCACTAAATCCCCTCAGAAATGTGGGTGAGTCTGTATCCAAAGAAGAGTTCTATGATAATACGAGGACAGCAACCTCATAGAACAACAACAGGGGAAAAAGGATGTAAGACAAAAGTTGGGGAAGCTGGGAAAGCAGTCAGGAAATATTGCAATGAGGATTCTAGGTAATTTCTGAATTCATTGTATGCTTTAACAAAAATATTGCTAAAATAAGATAATTTGTTAACCTGTTTTTCATCTTCCTTATTTTTGTTTTTGGTATCAAAGCAATGTTCTCTTACTGGAACCATACCCATCTATGCATTAAGGCATAAGAGGGGTCAGGATTTTTTTTTCCCACTAGCCTGGAAATATTCTACTGCTCTGACGGATTTTGTTGTTGTTGTTGTTGTTTTTTCTAGAGAGACATCTAAGTGAATTGATTTTGAATCTTTGACGTTGTAATCGATACATATAAGAGAAAATATTAACTTACAACTGCCAGTTTCTGCTGTGGTAGTGGCTTTCTTCCTTAGTCCCAGATAAGATCAGTCACTATATAAATTAAATGTGCTGGGTAAACACATTTTACTTAAAAGCAAAGCTTTAGCAAAGCAAACAAGGATAAAAAGATCAGGCATCCCAAGTCCATCCAGTTCTACATTGTCCCAGATACTGGAGCCCTACAACATCCTCTGCCCTTCAGGTTCTCTCCTGGGCACCTTCCCCCTCCATTGGACTCACATGATACTGTTTTAGGCTCATGTGAAGAAGAAAAAGCTAAACTTCTGCTTCTGGTCATAAATGAAACTGAGCAGATGTGTCTGCCTGTTTGTTCAAAGCTATTTTACTTACCTTCCTCCTTGAAGTGTATAACTCCTGTGAAGTATTGCTTCCCAGCACCAACATTTATTTACACGTAGCTCTCTGCAGTCACAAATGGAATATGAGATTGGGAGAATTTCATGAAGACTGGCTGAAATTAAAGCAGCTTTTGTATTGCCAAGGCTCATATAGGTCAGTATGGGCCACTAATTAGTCAAATAACAGGTGTAACTCCCACAACATGAAGAGCTGCTGTTGTTTTCCCTTGCTTTTCAATTATGGCCCACGAGCAGCACATCTGAACAGGGACAAAGTGTGTGAAATACAAGGTTATTGCTTTGTATGTTTAACTTTACAATCCCTGTGATAACAGATGTGTCCGCTGCAGTCCTCAAAACTCAAAGGGAATACAGGAAAGAAGACACTGAGGCTGTGCCTGCATTAGCAAACTAAGTATTGCCAGGACTAAGTGTTGGAAATCCATCTCCTACTATCCTGACTAGTCACCAATTTTTCCTCTTGGCCACCAGTCTCTTCTGAAGCTCAGGTGAAAGCCTGTGAGCACAAGGACCATTGCATGTGTTCTCTCTGCTGTGACAGTCAGACACATCAGGCAGTGTGATATGTTACCTCTCCCATGCAAGCTGCCCTGAAAACTGGTGGGCGGACACTGGTGTGGTGTCCACCACTGGGCATATTGGGGTT
Source organism: Phaenicophaeus curvirostris (assembly GCF_032191515.1). Classification (NCBI taxonomy): domain Eukaryota; kingdom Metazoa; phylum Chordata; class Aves; order Cuculiformes; family Cuculidae; genus Phaenicophaeus; species Phaenicophaeus curvirostris. The sequence goes on along the minus strand of NC_091393.1, from coordinate 124,086,601 downwards.
TTTGCATTCACTTTGACTTCCTTTTAAGAAATTGTTCTGCACGTTGCACTTATATATATCAGTTTTCAGTTATCTTCCTCTTTACAGGTTAGTTTACAGCTATTTGTTATGTTTATGGTCTTTGTTAGCTTTAAGTCTTAACCTTCTTGGTGGTTAGACTCCACTTCTTGCTCCTCCTCACCTGGTTTTCCAGTGATCTATGTCCTGTTGTTTTGTCAGGCTGAACAAGCCAACCTCAGCTAATCTGTCTCCTGTGGTGACGCAGTGCCTCCTAGAAGTGATGCAGTGATATGGATCAAGAACAGCCTCCTCTCCTGCTGTGGAAACAAGAAGTGTAGGTTTCATAAACCTTTGTGTCCAAAGAGTGAATGATGTTAACAAATAAGCACCATTCCCTAGCCTCAGATCTGAAGAATATCTCTAGTTAATACAGAAAATCTTACTCTATGCACTGTCAGAACGTTCTTGTTTTCTCTTGCTTCACATATAATAGGAGAGATTAGAATATTTTCCCAAAATTGTAAGTAAAGAGTGGGCAGAAATTCAGTGTATTCAGTGTATCCCAATGTATCCCTTGGGTTGGACTTCTCACTCATGGAAGAGATCATTGATTACCTTAGTACCACAGATTCTTTAGAGTTTGCTGATTTATCAGCTAGTATATTTGTCACATGTTGTTTGAGCTTATTAAAAGTTTGTTTGCGTTCCATCATCACACAGTCTGTCTTCGATTTTGATTTGATTTTGATTCTTACACATGAGATTTTTAAATATTTCCCTGATTCTCCTCAGCTGACTATTTACAGACACATCTATTTCTATGTGCAATCACCCTCGCACATCTGCACCAGATAATGAACACTTGAGTATTCTTCATCATAGACAGGCAGAAGTCAAGAGTCACAAAGTAAGCAGCTGTTGATTAAAACTACTCTATTGAGAGCCCTGAACCTCTCCACAGCTCTCCGAGAGACAAACAGGGGAACAGCAGTTGAGCTTCATGTTGTAACACTGGAGGAGGCTTCCAAATAGCTGGGAGTAAGTAGTTATGGAAAGGGTCAGAAATCAGCTTGCTATCACTCTTTCAAGAGATTGTGGAGGTAAAAGGTAGAATTTGGTTAAAAATAATTGAGAGTGCATACCTCAACTCTTCATTTGCCAGTGGAAAGGGATATTTTGCATTCACAAAAGCAGCAAGTGCATGTAAGAATGTCACGAGCATCCTAAATTTTAATCTCACGTTGGAAAATTAAGCTGTGCTACTGAACACACTTGGGTGCTAAAACCCAGTTGTCTATATACTGTTAAATTGTTGGAAAAGTCTGTGGCCAAACAAAGTTCCCTCAGAGAGCTCTTGGGTATAGTGCAGAAGATAACATAAGAGACAAACTACTCCTAATCGGCACTTTGGATGCAGTCACTTTGCTTTGAAGGTTAAGATAGTTTAATAGCATAGATGCAGGTCATTCTGTGCCAGTTGGCTTCAAGCGTCCGATTCTATTCTCTCAGCATTTAATTAGCTAGTGAAGATACAGCCAAGGCCAACAAAGTGATCTCTTCTACTTCTTTGTCTTTGGTTATTAGACGAATGCAAATGCTTCAAACTTCTTGCTAGGTGTGTAAATCAATTTACAGGGATTTTGGAGGAGTCTGAGTCATGGGAGATACAAAGAAAATAGTTCACAATCACACAAGCAGCCTACAGCAGAAGAACTTAGCTCTAGAACTCTCACGGACCAGGTTAGATAAATATACACTATTGAATCTTATCCAGCCCAGTTTTCCTTTTCACTAAACTAACTTTTCTCCCTGAGTGCCTGCTTCTTCCTTATTTTAAAATATTTTAGGGTTTATACTGGCTTTGTGTTATTTATGTAGTAACTTCCATTAGAAAAACAAGTTTTTACATATCTGTTTGCTCAGAATATTTTCACAGGTATGCAGTGAAGCAAGTCAGAGAAGAAGCAAGGGTCTTTCCCCAATTTTCTGCTCTTTATTTTTTTTAAATTATGGTAAAGTAATCCAAGGCATTTCACATTCAGCAACAGCGAGAACTTAAGAAAGAAAAAGTACAGATCAGGCTGCTGGCATGAAGAAAAATACGCACAATCAAGATCTTTTCAATGCCTATTCAAAATAAAACTATTTTAAAGCCCAGTGTTTTGCTAGTGTTTCCTCCAGTTGCTCTAAATTATGCTATTTTCTCTGCATAATTACTGGTATGAGAATAATCTATTAATTCCAAACCAGCTGCCCGCTGGTTACCATATTTCTCTTGAAGGATATGGTCCTCTGCTCATTTGTAGACATATAAATGCATGATGTTCTGCTCCATTCCCAAAAGGGGAAAGCAGTGCTGCATCTTCCATCAGAATTACCACTCTCTTGCCTTCTGCTACTGCATATTTGGCTGGAAATGCTGTGGCTCTTGAGTTTCGAAGGCTTGAGGAAATCCAGCCATTCTGTTGTTAGTGGCTAACAAGCCAAACAAGGCCACGTGCTAACTCAGAATCCTGCAGTGCATCTCCAGTTGGAGGCAGTGGGAAAGAAGCCAAAGGAGACTGAGAAAGTTTGATTATTTCTGAATGCAAATCATGTGGTCAGTCTGCCTGCATGACTCACCACCAAGAAATAAGTATGGATTAAGCTCTGGTCCTATCGATGAGCTGAAGTGCTGGCCAGACCAACTGAGATGGGATGAGGTTGAGCAAGTTGAAAATATCTCTGCTCACTGCGGCATTGTTGTCTATGCTCCTTCAGCATGATAGAAAAAGGTGTCCAGAGAGGTGTCTGAACAGAAAATCATGTCCTATAGGTAAGAAAGTACTTCATGTAATCAAGCGCTCAGCTTGGAGTTGCCAAGAGAGCTGGCACATGTTCCATAAGGAGATAATTGGGAGTAGTTAGATGAAATATATGAAAGGAAATGCCTGGTGATTGTCAGTAAATCTTTATGTGTCCATGGAGTGGGTCCACAGGAGATGAGCGGAGATCTCAGTTTGAATCACAAATGGGTTCATCTCATCCCCTTAAACATATCCATGATGCTATCAGGATTTCTGAAAATGGAGAAGCCTAGAAGTTCTCCTGGCTACCCCAGGTAAAACATCACACAGCCAGTCAGAACCACAAGCAACCAGTGTGCAGAAGGCAATGGTATGCAACGTAGAAGGGATCAAACATCAAATTTCTATTTTCACATTCTTTCTCTCACAGAGCAACATGGGATGTTCTTCTTCTAAAAAATTTCATTCAGGACTGTTTTCAATTTCATATTGGGTTGGGAAATAGAAATTTCCTGAGTAATAAAATTTCCAGGTCTTCTGACCACTTGCAATGATGATAAGTCCCAGGAAATTTGGCAGCTCGAGAGCTGCTAATGACCACTGTGTATTTTATTGCTATGGCACAAACCAATGCAGCACAGACCAGTTGTGCTACAGTGTGGCACAACCTGCTTTCCTCTGAAATACAACCTATAGACAGGGTCACCACCTTAATTCTTTGAGAGACAACCTGATACCACCACAGTCAAATGCAAATTTTTCCCATTCAGCTGAATAAAGCTGAGCATCTATCCCCAGATGACAACAGAAAATGCATTGTCTTTCTTGCCCTTGGCACTCTGTAGCATTATCATCTTCCAAAGTCAGTCAAGATCCATTTAACTTACTCCTCAAACCCAAACCTTTATACTCCTGGACTTTCCTTCCTGGCATTTGCAAGCAGCTGCTGCAGGGAGCTCTCTAATGCTCTTCCCAATGCAGAGCTTGCTAGAACAGAAGCCTTTGGCCTCGACATAAGCACAGGAGATTGATAGTCCTCTCCCACGCTTGCTGAATGGATTTTGCAACCCCCCAGCCATCTGGGCAGACAAAGCACTTCCTTGGAAAGGAATGAATCCCCCACTGTGAGCAAGATATTGAATATTAAATAATAAAAATATGTGTCAGTATTTTCTCCTCATGAAAAGAAGACTATGCACAGCAGTAAGGCTTTTCCCCTCTATCATTTGTCAGGTTGCTTCTCTAACTTTGTGCAGCACATACAGAAAATTTTTCTTCATCCAGCCTCAGTGCGTCCCTGCCTTGCACAGGGCACTGTTCCTGTAAAGCCACTTGTGTTCTCTGAAGGATGGAATTAGAGCCATTGTCCGTCACTACAGCAAGAGAGAACCATATAGATGAGACTTATCAAGGAATGGAACTAGTTATGAATTTTATTTTGACTCTTTTTAGTAAGAAAAAAATGATTTATTTATTAAAGGAGTTTACCTGTGAAACTGCCCTCAAAGAACAGTATAGATTTTTTTCATAGCAGCACTGGATTTTTCTGGCCATAATAGAAAAATAACAGTCTGGTGCTCAAGGAATTCAACTTTGATATGACAGGCAGGGCTACAGCAACCTGGTGCAAACCAGAGCTGAAAACTGGAGCCACTTCAGCACCTCTGCAACACATCCCACAGCCAGTAACTCAAACTTACACTCAGATACACAAATATCCCCTGAAAGCTGCTGGCATTTCCCAAAGTAGACTGAGAAGTTTTCTAAGACCTTTCCACTGCAAAAACACTTTTTGCCTGCTCCTGTCTATCAAGAGAAGCTACTAAATTATCTATAAATTTAAAACTATAAATTTATTGCCTCAAGCTCCGCCAGGGGAGGTTCAGGCTGGACATTAGGAAAAAATTCTTCACAGAAAGGGTCATTGGGCACTGGAACAGGCTGCCCAGGGAGGGGGTTGAGTCACCTTCCCTGGAGGTGTTTAAGGCACGGGTGGATGAGGTGCTAAGAGACATGGTTTAGTGTTTGATAGGAATGGTTGGACTCGATGATCCCGTGGGTCTCTTCCAACCTGGTGATTCTATGATTCTATCTATCAACATGAATCCTCTCCCACAGCTGAGCTGGACGCTGAGCTGAACGCTCTTTTCATGCCCTCTCATAGTGTATTTGCAGGGCAGGGAGAGACCAAAAACTTCATTTGAGTGAGATCCACTAATGTCTCACCTAAACTTGAATGTGTTTTCATATCCTGAACCACGTCCCAGCTCCTCCGTTAGTCCTGCAGATGAGGCAGTAGGACAATCCCAAGAGAAGGAACACAACTCTAGGTTAGAGCCCCGACGCTGATGCCTCCACATCGTCTGCTCAAGACCAGCCCAAGTGGCTCTGCCAGACCTTCCCTTTCCTGATCTCCTTCACCTCAGGCACTTCAGATACGAGCTTTTCCACTTAAAATGTGGCTCACATCGAATAGTTTTCTTTAATAGAAAAGGCCTCCTGAGTGACTAATTTCTCTCTTAGACAGAACAATGTAAGTGTAATGATTACTACAATTGGGTACTATGTGACCGCAGGGTGAAGTGAAAAATTAAAGAAATAAATTACTAGATGTACAAACTTTATTTGGGATAAGGCTTAGGAGGTGCTTTTAGAAGCAATAATAACAGTTATAATTAATGAATGCACTGCCAAGTATTGACCAAAAGATACTTACAAGTTCACCTTTCATTTCCCCAATGCCTGACTACTCAATTTGTTTTCTTATTAAAATCCAAGGGCTTTGTGAAAATGCCTTGGAAAACAATCATCAGGATGCAACTATTCCTTGTGAAAAAAAGTAGAGCAAGGACCAAATTTTATGCACTATTTCCCTCTTAATACCTGTTGTTTCAAAGGTTTTTATGATATTTTAAAATCAATGCCAAATGAAAAGAAAGTACTGTTGTATTTCCTTGTCAGGTAAATGACATATTTGAAGACAGTTGTATAGCAAGTGAAATGACTCTGGAATCTGCAAAAGCGCTGAGTTAGGAAACCCTAAAATTACCAGAGTAAAGTTATTTGGAGAGTAAGTAGAATGAGGGTCAGTCAAGAGAAGAGGAGGACTAACATGATACTTACTTGTAATCACGGAGTAACGATGGATCAGGCTATGTTGTCCAAAGGATGAGCCCAAATGGTGATGAAATGCAGAAAAAAACCCATAAATTCATGAGTCAAAATTCACATAATTAGTTTCAAGCATAATTTTCTTGGAGTTTTTTTCCTTTAGGTTATCCAGTGTTTGCATTTTATGCTGCTAGATGCAAGCAAGAATATATAAATCACTCAGATTTTGCACAAAAGGATGCTGAGTTAGGTCCATTCCTCCTTCTCCTTCCACAGACATTCCCAGATGGGATACTCAGTGTCCTTCATCAGTGCTCACATCACACTACATGCTTGGGTGAGCCATTAGTAACAAGGAGTGAAACATTGACTTTGAGTTTAACACACATAAATTGCTTTTGCTTGAGCCAAAAACATGCTTGGTAGTGAAGACTTGTGATCCAGGTGGTAAAGGGAGACAGAAACATACCTTCCATGCAGGTTCAGGACTGACAGCTTTGAGAAATGGGACAGAAGGGAGTCCTGCAGACCAAACCCAGGGAATATTTGTAAATTATGGAAATGCGGTAAGGGATGCAATTAAATATACCAGTAACACTGTCTTGCCTGCTGGCACACCAAGACACAGTATTATTTGCATTAAGCTTGTTCCTGCACGTGAGATCTGTTCAGCAAAGGGAAATGTCACAAAATTGAAAATGTTTTTCTTTCGATTGTAGCAGAGGATATGCCTCGCACAGGCATTTTCAATGCATAAATCCTCCACTACTGGCAGTACCTACATTTTCAGCAATGTCCTTTTCTGTGGGACCTTGAAGTTTCCAGAGCCTTCATGTGGAACTGCGCTCTTTAGCTCTTAAACTGAGTACACACACAAAAAAAAAAGCATCAATGCAACTTCTAGACTTTTTTGCCTTTGGCTTGTTAGAAATCTCTTGAAAGTTTGCAACTCATTTTATGTGGCATGGATCTAGCTGTCCACAACACACTGATTATAAAGCAATCAGATTTCAGTCTCCCACTGTCCTTTCCATTCCTACATGCTCTTTTGGGATGAAAAGTCACTCGATTAAATTACATGCCAGATTGTCAAACAATAGTTGCTTCCTACTTTTACCTCCGTGTCAGATACGTTGCAGCAAAAGGTTTCCCTGGCTAATTAAGAGATAAATAGCAGTGCTTGACACGTGGGCTTTGCTTCCATGTGTAGCTGCCAGATGGACTGGAGCAGTGGATGTCGAAGCACGTGACTGCAAGAGCATGAAAAGTAAATACACAGCCTTCCTCACATCAGTATGTTCACCTACATCAGATGCAAATTTTTTTCCTCCTCAGATAGGTTTGAAAAAAGCCTTTCGTATCTTAGCTGGATTCAGTAAGTCTTTATTGAGTATCATGCACTGGCTGCAGATGAAATGCAGGGTGGAGTTCCTAACTAGTTTGAGCTAACTCAAAAAAAGTCTTCATCTTGCCCCACTGAATTACATAACCAATTTTTTTTTTGTTCAGCCTTGCAACAAGTACCAAATAAACTTGGTAGCACCTGAAAAGCCAGTAAAGACTCAACTCTCACACTTTTTTTTCTACTGTATGTATTTCTTTGTCCTTTAACATTCACCTACAAAGTGAACGATGATAGATGATTTTTCAATTTGAATCATGATCACTGTTAGATGTTAAAGGACAAAGGAAATAAATCATTTTGAAAAGATATAAGGAGGTGGTGGTGTTTTCATCATTCAAATCTCCTTCCAAGTTGTTGGCAAATACAAGTCTTCCTTGATGGTGGTAATTTCATGGTCTTTCTCTCCCCATAAGGAGGAAATACACCTGACAGCTTTGCTCTTTTGTTATCAGTAGCCTGGTGATTTTTCAATGGAAAATTTAAAACCCCTTGTATATCATTAAAAAGAAAGCTGTGAATAAGAAATAAACGGTGCACGTGAGAGGAATTTTATGCTTTTCAGAATTTCTGTGGGACAAAAATGTGTCTCATTAAACTAGGTTTCCTTGCGAACTCATGGAAAGCAAAAAAAATCAGTTCTGGTCAATCTCAGTTCTGAAGTTTTTCCCACAAAGTGCCTGTCAACTAACCACACGGATCTTTGTTGTTTCCATTTGTGACCATCTATTGGAAAGCTGAAAGTTCTGGATGCAGCAGAGTTTTGTATACTTAGGAATATTCTTCGTCACTTCGCGTCAGTGAAGTGTTGATATTATGCTCTTCAGCCATTGGTCATGAATAAGGTTCTGAATACAGAAAAATGTGCATCACATTTTTCTACAGAGTATTATGTTGCTGATCTATTGAGCATTAGCATTGCCAGAATCACCTTCGATTCGTATTTGGTGTCCAGCAACGCAAAGCATTTCATTTGAGTTTCACTACAGAAGTTGAAAATAGAAATGTTTTGCACTTCAACAGAGACTTTCCTTGGCCTCTTGAGGTTGCTGTAGGACACAGATCAGCACAAACTCTCCAGTTTTACAGCTGATTGATCCAAAAGTCTGAGTAACTCTAAATCTTTATACTCTCCATATCTCCAAGATCATAAACATGTGAAGATAACTGTGGAATCACAGATGAAAAAAATCAGCCCAGCATCATATGCAGCGATCCATATTGCTTTACTATAGCGTTAATATAAGACTCCCAGTCAACCTCTTGAGAATAGATACCAGATCCCTATGGTCATACTGGTCCCACTGGAGTCCTCCCTAAGCCTGACTTGGTTATTCTGCTTAAAAGACAGACTAGGCCCTCCAACAAGACGCAGGGAATTTGAGTTATTCAGGACTTTTCAGGGATAATTTTACCCTCTGAGGTCTGTTGGAGCAGACTGTGGTTACATTTATGTTCTGGAACAAACTCAAAAATCCTGTGATAACTGTCGCTAATACATTAGCACATAAATACAAAGAAAATCTTGCCTTCCACCAGCATATTTCCTGAAATTATGGAACCAATTTACTGCCTTTTGATTGGGGTTTGTTAGCATTTATTGATACCTTCCCCAAAAAGGCCCTGGTTTTATAAGCCAAAGGTATCACAGCATAAACCACAAACCAGACGGTAAGTAAAGTATGCGCAGAGAGTTTTGGTCATTAACTTTTACTAACAAAGCCATTTGATAAAATTGTAATCTGTTGCAGGTAAAAGGCAGAGACATAGTTTACCACTGCAGATTTTTTCACGCATCATCCAGAAGCTCAAAGATAAACCAAAGTCCCACTAGGTGCCACTGAGATGTCATGTCCTGGTAGAAAGCAAGGCAGGGTGTCATAGCCAGAGAACCATGCTCCTGGTAACTGACCATAACGGATTCTTCTACATATAACATCAAAGCCTTCCTCTAAATATTTAAAATATAACCAGGAAAGAGAGGTTTCCTTCTGAACTTGCACACTGGCTTGTGTTATCCAGGCTGCTGTCTGTCTCACAGCCACCATCAGCATAACAGCACAGCTCCTTATTTAACCCTCCTGAGGAGCTGGAGTTAAAGGCTATTTGTAAGAAGATGGAATTAAGCTGTATGCCTACTATTCAAATGAAGTTATTGGTCATGTTGACTGAGGCACTAGAGATTTCTATCACCTGTATATTGTAATCATCACAAAGCAGACAATTTAAGCAACATAATTGATAGTAAGTTCAATGCAGTACTCACTCTTCCACTTCTTATATAACATGCAACTGTTGTAAAAAGATCTTCCCTTTCTGTATCTCCTTTCCCTTCCAATATATTGCACATGCCTCATCAATGCACCTCTTCATCTCATTAAATGTCTGTACTCAGAAGACCTCTTTTTTACCTCTGCCTCTGCTCCTTACGTTCCTTCTTCCTCTTTCTCAGTGTTTCTCTCTCCCATATTATTTTTTATGTCTCTGGAGCACTAGGGAATGGCTGGAGAGAGAATGTTGTTTGTAGTACAGATGATAAAACACAAAATCCTGTTGTTCTCACGTGAATAGAAACCTGCAGCAGACCTGGCTTAATTTGTCAGCAGTCTATGTGTAATCATGTTTTAGAGGGACATAGAAAAGATTTGGTATCAAGCTCTTTAAAACCCAATTATGGGACGTGGAATCGGCTACAAGTTAATGACTCAAATCAAAGGTGAAAAATACACAAGTCTGTGGTTCTTAATCTAAAATACTAATAACAGACAGGTAAAAAGGAAGCATGTGACAGCACTCAGGAGCGATGGCATTTTTTGAACTTCAACTTTATAGCTCTATGTCTTCCATTTCAGTTTTTCTAGGAAAGAAGGTCTTCAAGCATGTTTAAGCAAGGCCTCTCCCTTTCTGGATAATATCATAGCAAAAAGGCCAAACAGGCCTTCAGACAGGGAATGTTTAATTCAGCTGTTGAACACAAAACCCAGGATATTTTATTATATAAATCATCACCTTTTGATAGACATCAAAGAAGAAGCAGCAACTTGTACCAGGCAGATTTGGAGGTCTCAAATGGAAACTAAAGTGTTGTCAATCTAGACTTGGAAAGACACTGCTGCTCATGGAAAAGGGCTGTGGTTAAATAAAGAGCCCTAGCAAAAAATAGCAAAGGCTTGTACCTTGGTCCTTTAGCCTGCATGAGCTGCAGAGTCGGCATCATCAGCAACTGCGGAAGTTAATAAATCAAGAATTTAGTTGCAGACTGAATGGTGACCATTACTTCTGAGGACAATATCACCCACGGTCAGATGACTTAAGTTTAACGTTGTTAAAGTTTTTTGGAAAGAATAATGCAGTTATAAATGGCCATTTGCCACTGGCCACTTTCAAACTTTAGTAGTTTAATAAGGTCCCAGGTCTGACCATCAGAAAAACATTAGCAAGATGCACTTGCTCCCTATACATAAAAATACTGCTTCTTTTCAATCAAAATACGTTTTATTTGTGGCCAGTCTGAAGGTACCAGAATGGCCTCACCCCAAAGAGAATCTTCCCTTTCTTTAGCCTGTTTTGATCACTTTTGTCTAAACTATTGCTGCTCTGTTGCATCTTTCTTTTTATGATACAGTATAAAAAGGTAGGGATGGAGGTGGAGATGAGGCATTGATTTATATGCAGCAATGAAAATGACTCTCAGTATTCCTTACATCTTTATTACTAGTCACTTCATGTTCCTGCATGTTACTGACCTTCTTCAGCAGTACCGTGCAATCACCCAATGCCACATTCACAGTCACACAGTGAAGATATCCACATTCTTCTGACTGTTGTTTTTATCTCCTTTCCAAAGCATTGTGAACAGATATTAATCTAGCTGGGCCAGTCAACTCTGCAGTGTTTCACAGCCGTGCTTACTGCAGTTAATGTGTCACTTATAGATTTACAGGTATAAGATATTAAAGCATGCAACAGATGTGAGCAGCTCGTGTTTCATAGACTGTTTTACACACATTAGTAGAAAGTGTTAAATATGGCATCCCTTGCAACACAGAATTGGCAGCTCTGCCATGAGGAGTGACTGATATTTCATGCTATGATCCAAGTCAGGGCCAGCAAGGGATGCTGTGGGCATGCTGTGTCCGTGACTGCACTTTAAAATCACGCTGCAGTTTTGTGAGATTAGGTAACAGGACAGGCTGCTCTTAGCACTGATGATGATGGCTTCCAGTAATATTGGAAATGATTTTCTTGCAAGTGTTAGCTCCCACACTTCTGACACAATCACTCGTGTTGTCGAGTTGAAGAAAACATTCCTGACAAGCCCATCACCACAGCCACTCAGGTATTTCTCCTATGGGAGGAGTGAGGGCAGAATGATTTACTGTTCTCTGCCTCTCTCCTCAACTGCCCGAGGCAGGGTGCACAGACATGTCATGAGAGGAGGGAAAGGTTATTTATGTGTTTACCGCTACCCCTGGTGTCCCCTCCTCCTGGTAAGTCATGTGCTGTCTCTCAGTGTCCCTCCTAGCACAGGGTATGACTCCAAAACCATCACAAGTGATGCTCTGATTTGGTGCCATGTACAAAGAAACAGCTAAATTGGAAGGATTTTAAAAATCATTAAACTTCAAGTTTCAATATCCTTAACATGGTCATCTCTTCTTCTTCTCCTGCTTTTCACCTCCATCACTCAGATGTCATATGTGGCTCTTTGAGCTTTCGGTAGATGCAGCAGAGGATGTCCTCCTTTTAGCCTTGCTGTTTCACCAAAACATTCACTTCTCTTTCTTTTCTCTTGCTCTCCCTCGCCCCTCATTGCTCATGAGCATCTAAAAGGCAGCATAGACATAAACAGAACCTTTCCCAGTCTTCCTCTCATTTTTCAGAGCATTCTTAGTTACAAGAGCAGAAACTCAAAAGTTTAAAAAAAGCCTTTACTTAAATAACCCCATTGAAAATCTGCCTGAAAGGAAGACACTTAAAAATGAGATAAGTGGTACATTCAGACTGTGATAGGACTATTTTGAGCCTCCTCTTCTTGGATTTTTTTTGAGCTCAAGTTCAAAGATGACAGCACAGTAGCTCCCCTGAGATGAAGTGAAATACATGGATGACTTTGATAAATGAAACTATTCTTTACTATGATTAGCCTATAAGGAAAAAAAAAGCTAAATAGGACTAAACTCTTCCACAGGAAAAAAAAATAAAACAGCTAAAGAAGGAAGAAACTGAACAGAAAGTCCTTCCAACTGCCATTCTGTGACGCTGGAAGAAAAAATCAGAAATAACCTGCAAAGGGGGCTTACGTCTCAGTGTGTTTAATTGGTAGCAGTGGTCAAAACACACAAGAAACCTGACCACTTGTCTAGAGCAGGGAAACCTGGGATTGCTGCAAATTGCTGCAACTTTCCCAAATTGATTGCTCTAATGCAAGTATGCAAAAAATTCAGGAAAATATTGCATTGTACCAAGGCTGCAGCAAGCAACCTCCTCCCCCTCCCCTCCCAAACCAGGAAAGTAATGGGAAAAGGTTGTACTCATAAGATAAGAACAAAAGTAATCATGCCTGTGCTTAATGATGTTCCTAGATCTTGTAGTAATAAGCATCCCAGCTACCAGGGAATCCAGTGACATAAGAAACTTTGATACTAGGAGTTGGCCTCTTCTCCCAAGTGACAGGGGACAGGACAAGGGGCAATGGCCTCAAGCTCCACAGGGAAGGTTCAGGCTTGACATCAGGAAAAAATATTTCATGGAAAGGGTCATTGGGCACAGGAACAGGCTTCCCAGAGAGGGGGTTGAGTCACCTTCCCTGGAGGTGTTTAAGGGACGGGTGGACGAGGTGCTGAGGGACATGGGTTAGTGTTTGATAGGAATGGTTGGACTCGATGATCCAGTGGGTCCTTTCCAACCTTGTGATTCTCTGATTCTATAACCTCATAAAATGAGAAGACTCATTCACCTCATATTGTGTTTTAACCCCAGCCTGCAATTAAGCACCACGCAGCTTCTCACTCACTCCCCCTTAATGGGATGAAGGGGAGAGTTTGAAGAGTAAAAGTGAAAAAACTCATGGATTGAGACAAAGACAATGTAATTGGTAAAGAAAGAGCTGCACCCACAAGCAAAGCAAAACAAGGAATTCAGTCACTACTTCCCATCAGCAGGCAGGTGCTCAGCCGTCTCCAGGAAAGCAAACAGCATCACTTTGAACATCCTCCCCTTTCTTTCTTCTCCCCCCAGCTTTCACTGCTGAGTGTGATGTCAGATGGACTATCCCTTTGGTCAGCTGGGGTCAGCTGCCTCAGCTGCGTCCACTCCCAACTTCTGCTCCCCCAGCCTACTCGCTGGTGGGGTGAGAAGTTGAAAAGACCTCGACATAGTGTAAGCACTGCTTAGCAACAACTAAATCTTCAGTGTGTTATCAACATTATTCTCATAGTAAATCCAAAACACAGCACCATGGCAGCTATGAGGAAGAAAATTAACCCTAACCCAACAAAACCAGGTCACCTCAGAAAACATCATTCCCTGCAGGGCACTGCTTGTTTGGGATTATTGTCTGTGAGAAAAGATGGAAATGATTGCCTTTGAGTTGCTTGCCATTCGGGCTGTGCTACTTACCTTGACAATCTTCATAAAACTTTTGCTGTATTTGATATTTATTTTAACCCTCTTGCTACAATAACGTTGACAATATGGAAAAAAATCAAAAAACTTCTGGTTTTCATGGGTTTCCCACATGCCTGGCAGAAGATATTTTGTAGAAAACAAATATTTTGTATCCCTTGGATCCAAAAATTTAGAAGACTAAAATTCCTTATGAGACCTTTTCCTTCTGTAAAAAAAACCTCATAATTTTTGATCCTGTTTCATGATTTTGGGATGGTTTCCTTTGTGATTTCGGATATGAGTACTGGGAACAGCTGCAGGGGTTTAATTCTCAGCCTCAAGACAGGCCAAAATAAACCTTTTGAGAAGGGAAAACAAGTTGTTTGACTTGTTCAGTTCAGTAAAAACAAAGTCATCAGCTTCACTGTTAATTTTTAGCAGAAACATCCATCTGTGAACAATATGAGAAACAGTCAGGGGAAAAAAAAGCCACATGTATCTTTTTCATGTGGATCCTCAGACACGCTATCGTAGTTACTGTGCTGGGCTGCTAACACTTACACAATAAATAATGGTCCAAATTTATCCCAGGTGTAATTCCATAGAGTTACTACAGGAATTAATTGCTCTGTTCAGATATGATTTCCCCGTCTTTTGATAACTTGCTATAAATCTTTAGTATTTCTAGCTCCATGCCAGCGCTACTGGCAACACATTCCATCCAACTGCAGCAGAGGTAGCGGTTTGGCTGACAGAGAAAGAGGCACAGATGCACTTTGCTGCTATCTGAGGCAAGATAAAGACTGCATTCAGAAAAGAGGTAATTTTAGAACATTTGTAAGAACTTCATGGTTCAATATATTTGTGTAGCATGCGATTGTTGGGAGTTTTCCAGAGGTCTCTGGGTATTCAACCGGTTTTTCTTTCTCACATAAATAAGCAAACAGAAGGTCTGCAGTGAAGGGCTGACTGATGTGATGGTCGTGATGTATGGATGTGGTGTATGCATTCCTCTCTCCCTAAAACACTGGAAAAGCTCTCACGTAGCAATTGCCACCATGAAGCATTCAAGCCTACCACATGCTGTCATCCACTCCACTGCAGCCCGTCTAGGAGTGTAGGACAAGGAACCCTTCAGACCCCAAAGAGTGGCTCTTTTCCAAGTTACTTGTCTTCACGTATAGTCCCCAAAGGGCAAAGAGACTCTGGCAACATGAAAGGAGTCAGCTTGAAAAGAAGTGTAGAAGAAACCTAGAAATGTGTGATGGGGGAAGAGAGATTTTGCAGTGAGAAGAGCAGCAGAGTGAACCTGGTTTGGTGCTGCGAGAAGTTGCACTATGCCATCACCTCCTTCCAGAGGCTGGGATGTCCCTTATCCTGGGACACCATGGGGATACAGCACCCATCCAGCAAGGAGATCCAGCAAGTGGGGACACCCAGGGGTTGTGTGTGACCCCTGCATGTGTGTACATTTGGAACACCCACATCTACCATGGAAGGGGGTGCAAGAGGAGACCCATATCCCTAGTATTACGCTAAGAGTATTATTGAAATTTGTCTGTTGAATTAATTGATATTGAGCCTGAATGTACTGTTCAGTAATTGTCAGTTAATTACACGTCATTAGCAATATATTGCTTTAAACATGATTTGAGTTTAAAGCACATGAATCTACTCCTTGTAAAAACCAGTACCGTTACTTTTTCATGACACTAGTAAAATATCTCATCATGTTTAATGGTGACTGAGACCCTTATTTCCACTGACCCTTTTTTAAATCTCACAGGGAACATAAAACAGAGTGTAATAGCATTGCAGCGTAATAGCATCATCCTTACCCCTCCACTACTAACAAAACAGTTCTGCAACAATTCAGTTTTAAAACTTGTAGCTCATTTATCCATTTATTACTTTGCCTCAAAAACAATTTACAGTTAACTACCAGGTGGATCTGGAGAAAATATAGACCTAATAAGACGAGCCTTTGTATTACACCCATTATGCTTTCTTCTTCTTCAACAGTAACATCTTTGATCAAATTAAATCCAATGCCAAACTCAACTATTGCAAGCAGAAGTTTGCCAGCTTCCTGTTCACATCTCTTAAGCACAGCAATTTTGCAAATGGATATGGTGAAAATAGCTCCCTTGAGCCTTGTTTATTTTGCCAGGGAATTGATGAGCGACCTTCGGGTGCAGATATGCATCACTCTGATGGAGGCTGAGCACAAACATTTATTGTGTTCTTTTCTAGGTAATGAGTTTCCTTTCTGAGTGGCCCAAAAGCTGTTTTCTCTTATAAACACGTTAACATGAGGCACAAGGCGACAACTATTTTATTTTTACTGCAAAACAGGGTAGCAATCTTAGCAATCTGACTTCCCTTCTAACCACTCCTCTTTGGGAATAACAGGAGGAAGATCTCCATGTGTCTCGATAATTTAATTAATTGCACTACACTGGGAAAAAAATATGTGAAGACAGAACACGTTTTTCCGATTATTACATTTTTGCTGTTTCATGTTGTCTTTCACAGCAGCCAGTTGTGCTCAAATCTCTGTCTCACCTGAAACATGGAAACTGAAGAACATTTCCCTTTTTTCTGTGATTTGCCAATCAGTCATTTCCTCAGACAGACATCAAATTATTTTACGTAGTTGTCCAGGGATCTTTTGTTTTCCCTAGAAGTATGTAACTACCTTTGGATATTTGCTGTCATAGAGTGGTACAAGCTTTGTAGTCTGTATCCTGAGACTGCAACACCACCAAGCAATAATGTTTGCCATAGAGGGTTTAATTATCATATAGCCCAATCCAAACATCTAGAAAGACCTGCTCAAGAGCAAAGTATCCCTCATTACAGAGTTTAACCAAGATTTAATTTATCTTAAGTGATAGAACTAAGCATTTTAGACTCAGAGGATGAGGTCAGTCTCTGTTCCAGCTAGGAGTGACTGTAGTCATGCACATCTATAGCTTTTTGGGCACTCGCCACCTGAATTTAACAAAAGAACTGCAAAGGTGACCTTCCCATAAGCACATGCTTTAGCAGATGTTGCATCAGCAGTTCCTAATTCTACAGAAAATAGGACATTTAAGGAACAAAGCAGATTCTAGAACACCATGAAGACACCTACACACCTGATGAGCTATCACTCATCCTCCCTTCACTAGAGCAGAAGATAGTAGAGGTGCTCTCCTGTGGAAGCATGAGAAAAGGAGAGGGAGAAGTTCCTGCCATGAAAGGATAGGCCACACAGAGATAAGTCACAACCATCTTTCTTCCTTTGGCAACTGGAGACACACCATTAACTACACAAGGACACAAAGGACTAAGAGACCACAGTGGACTGAACAGCAAAACTTTGCATCCAGAGTCACCTGCCTAATCCTGGATGTATTTAGGGTTATGTATGATAAGCAGGCTCAGATGCATTAGTGTATAGCTTGACTCCTTGTTACCCTACCACGTGAACAAAGGAAGGAAGAAAGGGAAGTGTTCACAATGTTAAGACAAAGAGCCTTGTCTCCTTTTTCAGTCAATGGGAAGAATGCGATAGCTCCTTCCACAAGTAGTTCAGAGCAGTAAATGCATTTTTTTATATAAGATCCTCACAACCTGGATGATGTTGAATGGATCTCCTGCTGATTGTGCCTGTTCCTTTTGATTATCATATCAGGACCTTGGACTAGTAGATATCAGTTTTGATTCCTTTGCCTACATGCTGACATCTACAAAGTAAATATTTGTATTTGATCTAATTGTCCAGGCTATAAACTTGACAGAGTTCACTTTGAACTCAATGGATAGTATAACCACCTCCAGTCATTTTCCTTCACTCTAACAAAGCCAGGAAAATAGATAAAATAGCCCATTGCTTTCCATCATACATAAATAGCATCCAGGATGACCCTTTCAGATGCAGACAGCTACACTGAAGGCATGAAAAACCAGAAGGGTGGTATCCAATTCCTGAATAAGGTGAGATGAATCTCATGAATATGAGTCTGTGTTCAGCTAATTCAATATTCTGCCTCTAGCAGCAGTAAATCACTAAAGTGCAAAGAAAGTAGCCTAGAGAAGAGGAGGCTGAAGGGAGACCCCATCACTGTCTACAACTACCTGAAAGGAGGTCGTAGCCAAGTGGATGTTGGTCTCATTGCCCAAGTGGTGGGTGATTGGATGAGAGGGAATGGACTCAAACTGTGCCAGGGCAGGTTCAGATTGGACATTAGAGAAAACTTCTTCAAGATTGTCAAGCACTGACAGAAGCTGCCCAGGAAGGTGATTGAGTCCCCATTCCTGGAGGTGTTTAAAAGATGACTAGATGAAGTGCTTAGGGATATTAAATACTATCTCTCTCTGGCTTGAGAGAAAATAAAGATGTTTGTGATTTTGGTCCTGCACCCCTGGAATGTCATGAGAGAAGATACACCCTGGAGGTTAACCTTCTTTCTTCATTTGCCACTGCTTATTTCTGTATCAGTAAATACAACAGCACCAGGGCACAGATGCAGGAATTCAACATCCAGGCTGTTATGAAGATAAAAAAATCCCTTAGCTGCTTTTGGCCCAGACCAACCAGCAGCCTTCCAAATGTCAGGTTGGCCAGTATGGTTTGGGAGTCAGTGCAGACCAAGGACCTTTCCCATCAAGCACTGAATATTGGAGGGAAGTCAATGGCACAGCACTGCCTGGTTGTGCCAGCTGTCCTCAAGGCACAACAATTCTTGGCACTGGCTAGTTTACTGCTAGAGAAGGAAGAGTAAATGCCCTCCTAATCAAATCAGAAGCGAATCCAACTTCTCCCCCACATCAAACATCTTCCCTCTTCCGTCTCCAAGGATGTACAGGGCTCTTCCACTCTTGCTCAGGAGTTAGGACATTCTCCCAGCATCAGGGTGTCTCTATACCTGCCCTTAATTTTTTGTCTTTCTGTCAGACTGAGGCTGCTGCTGTGTTTGAAGAAACTTGTTACTAATCATCTGGCACGGAGTAATAAGCCCAGTGGATCAATGACAAGAATAGAAATTTAACAGGTTCCAACTCAGGAACTACCCCCATGCTCCCCATAGATAAGGATGCAAGACTGAAGAGAGGAAAGATTTATTTGGGACAGAAATCAATGTATGAAGAATGAAGGAATGAGGTTTAGCCACTTAGTAATAAACTTATGAATGCAGCTTGTTTCTCTGTACCTTAATACGCAGAGATCACTCCAAAGTCCCAGTGAACCCTCCTAAAGTGGTTAAGGTTATTGTATTTTCTCGACCTGGGAACAGGAGATCCCAGTGCAATGGCGCTTGATAGGCTGAGCAAGGCCACCTTCTCCCTTTCACACAGAGATATTCCAGACAGGTTCTGCTGGTTTGCCCAGTCCTGGGTTTTCTTAGGGATAAATATCTCTCTCTCAGGTGTGATAAATAGAATGTAGGAACACTCTGGGTCCCCAAAACAAAAGGTTCTGCAAGACTCACAAACATTTCCAGGAGCTGTAGGACCACAGTACGTTTCTTGCACACTTTCTTTCTGCTTTATATTGAGACAGGCTGCCCTGTTCACCAGTTTCCTTACTGGCAGCTGGGCTGTCCTTGCACAGGAGACCACATGTATCATCAGATTCCCTTGTATCAAAGCTCCTCCATTGCTCTTGATGTCCTTCAGCCTTTTCTGCCTGTTCTCTGCTCTCCAGGTCTGCTAGGATACTCTCAGAGTGTGACATCCATCTCAGTATTTATTAATTTATTGGGGTCTATTAGATCAGTGTTCAAGGCCTGGAAAAACTTGAAAACATGCATACAAATAGCAAGAGAACTAAAAGTTTACTGGAGCCCTCCGCTGCTTTCCTTTCCTTCATCCCAGGTGGCTCTACATAGGCTATTTTTTTTTTAGTTAATTATGTTGGAAATCTTTGCTCAAACAGACAAGGTAATCCCAAATGGGTTCTTCACCTGGACTAGTCTAAATGGAAGTCTTTCTAGATTCAAATATTTCTTTGTCTCAGAGGAGTTCATCTGTTTTAGCCAGCAGAGGGCAGTTCCTATTAACAATTATGTTGTCATTGACATCGGCTATTTCAAAAAGAGTGTCCATAACATTTTTACAGACAATGGAACTTGCTGGAGGGTGGTTTGGGTTGTAGAAGGAGAATTTAGCCAGGGAGAAAGTAATATTTTTCCTTTCTGATCTGCTGAACCTCATCTTCCAGCTAATGACTGACTCCTGGTAACAGGTGGAAGAGGATTAATAAACAATACGACAATGCTAAGCTCGAGTTTTTGAGAGAACCAAGCAAGGAACAAACTGTGTCAGGCAATATCTGGTCCACAGCATCTATTGTACTTTAGAGGAAGCCTAAAATACATGGAAGCTACTTCTTTTATCCGTTTTGAGGTACTGGTGATCTGAAGCACAGATGAACATGCGTAGTCGTCATGGCCATCAGTACCACATGGAGAGTGAGTCAAGACTGGAAACAATCTATTACAAAATAGGACTTTTAATATTGCCCTAAAAGTGCAGTTATCTTTCTTTTTAGGTGAAAAAGAAATTTCCATTTTCTGCCTGCCACCTAAGCTACTTCTGCCTTCCTGCCTCCTGTCTCACATAACTGGAGCAGACACACATAAAGTTTGATATCGACATTGGAAACAGCTCATCAAGATCAGGCTGGATGGGGCTATGAGCAACTGGATCCAGTGGGAGGTGTCCCTTCCCATGGCAGGGGTGGAACTGGATGAACTTTAAGGTCCTTTTCAACCCAAACCATTCTATGATTCTACAACACCTCTGAGAGGGTGGAAACCTCCAGAAAGAAGAGTAGGTGTGAATGAGTTTCCTGAAGCTTTATGGTACTGTCACAGATGGAATATTTTACACGGTTATGACTCAGTAGCAATATAAAATTTATTGATAATTTGAGATAGATCAAATTATTAGACTTCTAGCAGCACTTAATCATAAATCAATTTAATATTTAGCAAGGTGATTGTATGGTATCTATTATAATCAAAACAGCGACTTAATTACAGATTCAAAAATGACAAGATTCATTCTTATTTACTACATGGTATAATAAGCACATATCAGAGATAAAAGGATATATGTGTACAGGGAGATATATTAATATTTAAGCACAAGAAGGTATATTGGTACATTTAAGCAAATAGATAAGTAGGATAGAGAGGATAAGTATAGACACAAGTAGAGATACTAGCTGTACATCTAAAATTTCCCTCTTGAGATTGGTGATTTATACTCACTCTATGCTTCAGCATTGCTCAGTAGACTATTTGTTGAGTCTATTTATTGAGGTAGCTTTGCCTTGACCTTTTCATCTGCTTTGTCAGGGAACAATTCTGCATGCTGCTCCTGAAAGGTGTCCCACATTAGCTGGTCACTGCCTGCTATGATCCAGGAGAGCTCAAAGACCTTCTATTAGATCGCTTACATACGGGACTTTGAGCTAATTGACTGTCATCATATATTTCAATAATCATGTGTTATTTTAAAATGCACTTTGGCTACAAATTGGAAGACGTAATTCTGGCAATATTTACCAGTTACATAAGACCACTTGACTTGGGCCACAATCCAGGTGTCGGGCATATTCAGCTGTCAGGGTGTGACTGATGGTCAATCTCTTTCTCAGGCTATAAAGGGTCTTCTCCAGACATACAGGAGCCCAAGTGCACTGAGAGGATGCTTAAGCGCACTGGCCCACTGCATCTTTACAATGTGCACTCTCCCCCACAGTGCTCCTGATCACAATGACTGATTGTCAATCCCCTTTTTCAGGCAATAAAGTGATGCTTCTCCAAATATAGCTGCTTTAGATACATTGAGGGGGCAACTAAATGTTCTGATTTACTGCCTTTTCACAGTGTGATTTTTTTTGTTCTAACAAGCCTGGCTGATTCTGAGTAGACAAGCATCTATTTTCCTCTGAATTGGCCAGCAGCCTGGAGAGAGAGGGGGAAGCTGTTGCTTTAGGGGACTCACACGTTGTACTAAGTGGCCCAAGGGTTATACCTGTGGCCTGGGAAGAGTACCTTGTGTACCACAGGCACCTTGCGTTGCAGCCTCCAAAAGCTGTCACAAAACCATGAACCACTTACTTCCCATGTAAATCACTACAAGACAGCTATGTGGTCCTGTTTCACCAACATTTTTGACTATGAAAGTTGTATTGAGGAGTTATGGGTTATTAAATGGGATACAGTGAGCAGAAAAACATCTAAAGTAGTTATTACTAACAATTATCTGTTGTGCTTCCCTAAAGAGGAAGAAAAAAGGGGGTTTTGTCTTACACACAAATAACATACATGCCTTAATCAATGTTTCTTCCCATGGTAAGTTAGAAACCTTCTCATTTTAGAAGTTCTGCACGGATATAGAAAAAAGTCCTTTGCTTAATAAACTTTGATCAAGAAATAGAGATACAGAACCAATAAACAAAAAAACCAACTACACTTATATGAATATAAATTGCTTTTTGAGTGGAAATGAACTAGATTGACTGAAAAAGAAATCTACATTGAGCTGTTGAGCTGCTAGTTTGTATTTTCTTGCACCTTCGCTCTGAATTTCAGGTTATTATTCAGCTTCCTTTATTCTCATAGTTCATTCCTATCCAGTCATGGGTGGGCTTATGGGTGTCTTCTGCTCTTCCTCACTCACTGCATCCATGTGTTTGAATTGAAAACTGAGGATATTTAATGTGCTTCTTTCTGTGTGTATTGCTTTAACTGTGCCAAATTGGGCAGCCGGTCACTTTGCAAGAAGACCAAAGCTAACATATTTTTTTTATTCTGCTTGGGCCAATACCAAATCATTGATGTTAGTTTATTCTTTCATTTTAATTATGGGGCAAAACAATCTTTTTTTATGTTTTGGATTGAAATATTTGAGGTTATTTTTATAGTTTCTGTGGCTTTTTTCAAGGATTATGTCTATAAAAAGTAAATTTTAGGACTCCAGTGAAAAATAACCAATTGCAGGGGATCCGTGGCCTCCCAGAAACAATACTTTGAGTGCCAGAATGCCAGGTTCTGTGCTGCAGTCCAGCCAAGATGGGAACCTCACTCTAATTGTTATTTTCAAGCTATCACTGCAATAATTATTCAACAGTAGTAACAGAAAACGACCTTACTATAAAATCCTGCATACAGTAGTGATAATAGAAAAGTTCTTATTATAAATCCTTGCATGACATGAGTCAAGCAGTTTATGTGTTATTGGTAAATAACAGATAAAACCTTGAAAAATACCCAGGCCACGGGTCAGAATGAGAAGCTGGGAAACAGCATATGGATATAGGCTGTAGTCAAGAAGGGAAAAGTGGAAGAACAAGTTCCAAAGGAGTTAGATTTTAAAGGAGAGTGGAGAAATCCTTGATATTCCCAGACAGAGCTCTTCTGAAATGGGGGATGTTCCCCAAAGGTGCTAAATGACTACAAGTGATCTCGTAGGTAAGCGAAGTTGGCTGAAGGGAATAAATAAATATCATCATATTCCTCTGAGGAAGCCCTCAAATATATTTTGTGTGTACTAAACTCCCAGTTTTAGACCTGCCTCTGCTTCTCCCTTTTTCCAACACCACAATAACAAACATTCAAGAGCGTCCCCTGCATCTTATAACTTGTTTTCCAGGCATTTCTTTCAGTTTCTATAATAATTTTCCTACAACTGACTGACTGGGTCACCTTCCATCTCAAACACCATTTGTTCTAGGTCTTTCTATTTCCATGCCTTCACAATTCAGTGACATTTTGTTCCATCTGTCCATCTGGTTAACACACCTGCCTCCCGTTCCTCCAGGTACAGAAGCTGATGACTATAACAAATAAAAGATTAGGCTGAAAAACAATGCAGTGTTGTTACTTCATCATACATTCTATTTTTAAAGGTAAATGTCAGTGAAGTTCCAGCTCACTTTTTATTTCAACAGTAATGGTCCCCTGAAGATTTTTCACGGACTGAAAGTCAAAAGGAAGATATAGCGAAGTAAGTCTATAGTTCCAGCAGCCTGACGCATCACAGCCACACACGACCTGCAAAAGAATTGAATCAGATCTTTCATTTTTTAGATCACATTGCCCAATATATTACAGAGTTTCCCAAAATATTTTTGTATGGAACACATTTTGCTGACTGTTAAGGAAGACCAAGACTTTTTCAGCATAAAACAAGCTTTCAGTTTTGATTGGAAAAGAAAATAAAGCTATAGCAAATCTATGCTATAAGTTGTTGGATTGTCTTTTAAAATAAAGAGGAAAGGCATAGATTCCAAGCATCACTGCAAGAAGCTTTGCAGTAAATATACCTCATATACAGAATGCAAATGAGTCCGTGTGTGTCTGAGAGAGAGAACAGGGAGAGCAAAAGTAATTTAAGTTGAGTTTCCCCTCAATAAAATTTCATAGTAGATTATTTTTGGTTTTGTCGCTCAAAAAAACATGGTTTAGTGTTTGATAGGAATGGTTGGACTCGATGATCCGGTGGGTCTCTTCCAACCTGGTTGTTCTGTGATTCTGTGATTTTATAAGTCCATGTCCTCCTGATCCATGACACTCCACTTTCCCAAATCATCCTAAGAAAAGATAACAAATGTGTTCCTCCCGATGTCAATACTTTGCCTGAGCACCCCTGAAACAAGTGAAAACATCAATATGCACAAAGGAAGCCATAAAAATTGTCTTACACACAAAAGAGTCTGTGATATGGCCATTTCCTTCTTATTCAATTTTTTATTTAATTACAATAATTTTCATATGATCTGGAACAGTTCAAAACCAAAAACCTGGAGAAGACTTGCAATTACACTTGAGTTCATTAAACCGAATGATGATTGACCACCCTCTTTGCACAGAATCAGGTATCTGATAGAGACTCTCAGACTAGGAGGAAACAACATCAAGGAACCCAAGTAGTTCCCACTTGAACAGGAGCACTTAGGTTGGTGGCAGAGTTGTTTGGAAGGAACCCAGATGGAAAAGGAAGGTATTAAAACTGCGTTTTACTACAGAATGCGTATCAACTTGCTTAGCAGTAAAAGTTTGCCTCAAGTTTCCATCCTGATGTTAAGGAGATGTGAATTCTTCTGACCTCACTTGGGTACCTAAAGGCTGGCTGATTGAGGATTCAGATCCTGTTGCCATTACTGAAAATAAAGAAGTAGAAGGTAATTTGTCCTACCATGAAAGGCTGCATACAAGATTAATTGCTCTCTGGCACCCAGTAAGCCAGTCTTTCAGAAGGATTTCCAGTGAGAGATCGTACCTGCCTTAAGCAGCTGCATGGAAAGACCTCAAACAGGATTTCCCTCTAGAAGCCTTCAGAGGCACCTCCTGCAAGACATTGGCTACGTAAGAACCAGAGATATTTACATCCAGCAGAATTGTTTCACTGTTAGTCTAAAATTTAGATTCAGCCTGATTTCGTTGGTTCCATAGAGAATTTTTGGCCAGTTTTAAGTCCTGCTCATAAAGAATCAAATGAGGAACCCCACACAGAACAATTAACAAGACCTACATTTGCTTTGCAGCTAGAAGAGGAGGACTGTTTCATGGAGGCACATGGAAGGGAGGGCCAGATAGGTGGAATCGTCCCTGAATTGTCCATGGCAAATTTATTCTGAAATAAAATTGATCTTTGGAAATTCACCTACATGTTAATTCTGGATGATACCTCCCAGATATTTACCCCGGGATACAGGTACATCGAGGTTCACGGGAAATATGTCAGGAACGTTTCTGATAGTGTCCACAGCAAGTGTGGAAACACAGCAAACCTAAGCCTGATCACTGTAGATATGGCAAAGACATGAGGCTCATAATTTAAAGGAATCAACTTAGCACTTTCTGCAGTTAGGTAACAGGAAGGGCTGGAGCCCTCACTCCATGGTGAGGGGCTACACCTCACAGAACTGCCTGTAACTGGTGAGGTCTGAGGAAAGGAAGAACAGGACCAGAGGACAGGACCAGAACTAGAATATACTGGCTGAGCATTATCAGGTTGATACTTGTACTCTGGTGATCCCTCTGCTCAACACCCTTTAGCATGGGTGGTTACTGTCCCATGAGTGGGATCTGCACACACACTCAGCCAAATAACTCTCTGTGGAGCAAGTCCAAGCAACAAAATAAGTGTTTGCTGGTCTCTGCTCAGAGGCAGCTCTGCTCTACAGCCAAATTCTGCTCATACATAAGTCAGCCATAAAGTTTACTCACACCACTCCGGGAACAGGATCAGGCCTTTTTTATTATGTACTTAATGCTCCTTCAATTGTTGCTTCTGAAAGATGCCCCACCAAGAGAACACTTTATCAAGAGCAAGGAATAGCACAAAGTGAAAGAACAAAGTTGTTGAATTGAGCAGCCCATTGTCCCAAAGCTGTAAAATTCATCTATAAGGATCATATTCAGCAATTGCTTTGCAATTACTTCAAGCTCTGAGGAGACAAATCTTCATCCTTAGCTATTGCCATCCAAATAGTCACAGAAGCTTAGAAATAAAAGCTGGAAAAGTCCTGAACAGGTAATCTAATACATCACAAACAAATAAAGGTAATTTCTCCACTACAGGTACTCTACAAGTACGCTACTGTAATTACAGTTACAAAAAAGCACTTTACCAGCACGGCAGAAACTAACAAATCAAAAGCTATTCTATCCTCTGAGCTCCTGTAAGATTTATTGCAAAATATATCCCTATCTTCATTTTGCACCATGAAGCACAGTGAAATTATTATAACTCATTGCACCAGTGGAGAACGTTCTCTGTCCTACTTAGAGTTGTGGCGAGGTGCCACACCGACAAGGTTCTGATGTGGATGATCATGGAATCATAAAATAGCTTGGGTTGGAAGAGACATTAAAGATCATCTAGTTTCAGCCCCCCTGCCATGGGCAGGGACACCTCCCACTGGATCTGAGTGCCCAAAGCCCATCCAACCTGGCCTTGAACACCTCCAGGGATGGGGCAGCCACAGCTTCTCTGGACACCCTGTTCCAGTGCCTCACCACACTCATCGTGAAGAAATTCTTACTTATATCTAGTCTAAATCTAAGTTATTAGTTTAATTCTAAGTTATAAGCCATCTAAGTCTATACTCATTGCTCCTAGTCCTGTCGCTACAAGCCTTTGTGAACAGTCCCTCCCCAGCTTTCTTGTAGCCCCCTTTCTGGTACTGGAAGGTCGCTATAAGATCTCCTGGGAGCCAGTGAGTGTTACCATTGCACTGCCCATATTCAGAAAAAAAACAACAGAGTCATAACCCAGACTTGCAGTCTGGGCAGGGGGAGGTGTAGGACTTCTCTAGCAGTGACCAAGATGAGCACTTGTGGAGGAGTTTTTTTTTGTTTGGGTTTGTTTGTTTTTTGACAGCTTAAGTAAACTTATCAGTTGCATAGCTGAAGGGCACCTTGCTTCTTATGCCAGGTCACCTCTGAGGCAGGCAGTGCAGTCAGGTTTTATCTGATAACATCAGAGCAGATGTACATACAGTGAAGGAAAGCTGCTAATAAAGATGCCTGACCTTGGGGACAAAGTTGCTGAGATCTACAGCGGAGGGTGAAGTAGCATATGCACTGACAGTTAAGGTCCATCATGTGATAAGCTGGATGTGACAGCAGACTAAAAGAAAAATTAATTAGCAGTAGCTGAATTCTTACATATGACCCTGTTTCGGGGGAACAAAAAGACTGAAAATGTTTTCTCTAAACAGCTTTCAACATCATCAGCTTCCTCAACCCATTTGAATCTTTTCTGAAAGACGAGACACCAGATGTCGGGGATTGTAACATGCACTCAGTTGTCTGCCAGTTTTGATTTAAAATCCTGCAGGATACACCCCAGTGCCCCGCATTTTATAAGCACTAGAAAATATGTATTTTCTGGTGGAAAGGTCATTTTCAAAAGCTGTGTGATAAATATGAACAGGAGCTGCCCCAGAAAATTATCCACAGAGGGTTTCCGTAACGTGAAGCTTCATTTAATCAGGGTCTCCTGCTTCCCAGTACAGCCCAGCCCATCAAAGTGTCACCTCCAGATCATCAAATCAAGGCAAGTAAATGTCACACATGGTTTATGTAAGAAGTTCTAAAACTTATTTCCTCACACTAAGAAGCAAAACGTGTTTCAGAAATGCAAGACTTATAAATGAAACAGAGTTCTCTACACAGTCTACACTTAATTATGGCCAAAGACCAAATCTTACCTTTTTGCCAATATAAGAGAAATCAGAAAATTCAAGAAGTAGCAGCAACTATATAGAAACTTAAGCCCAGTGTAATTCAGTGATTTGTTATTTTTGGAACCAGATTTTTTTCGAATGCAGCAACTAGACCTATAACATAGCAGCATGTCTTGCCTGTTTCCCAATTTTTTTTCATAAATAATTGAATTTAAGCAACAAGAAAATATTCCAGACATTTAGCACTGCAAGCTGAAATATTCTGCTGATCTAGAGGTGAATTAAATCTGGGAAAAAGAAATGTGACTCTGAAACTTTTATTCTTTGCTGATAAAGCCTTAATTTAATGCAGTGCCATAGAAAAGAATAACTTCCCAAGCTCTTATTTACTAAAAGATCTATAGCTGTTCTATCATTCTTATATGAACAGCTTCATCCAATGTGGAAGGAATAAAGCAAAAAAATAAAATGTTTTGTAAAATAAATGTAAAAAACAACTGAAGAAAAAAGCAAGGAACAAAAGGACAGTTTGATTTGTGGCTGGAAATTATTCACTTGTACCCTGTGGATGTAAGCTGGGACTGCATAATATCAGAGCCAACCAGGGAAGAATAATTCTGTTTTGCATAAACTATTGTTCCTTCACTATCTGGATTTATTTTTCAGACAAGAGAGAGGTTTTTTGCATTATTCCCTGAAGAAAAAGGAGATATCTGCACTTGCACTTATCAGTGGTCCAGGTAAATTCAGAGCCTGTATATGCTTTGCAAAAGTGCCTGGTCCTGAGCATGGACTTCAGGTGAGGTTTCCCTCAAAATTGAAAGCCTCCATGAAAGATATTAGCTTTCCTTTATTTATTCTTTGCAAAAGTTACATCTTTCTTAAGAAAAATCTTTTGAGGTGAAAGCTTTGCCAAGCTGAGTACATTTCTGCACATCACTTACACATCAGCTTTGGTATTTACATTGATTTATGGACACTTCTTGTCCATTAAAACATTCTATCCACATCTACATGCAATAGTCAACCATTTAATTTCCCAAAATACTGCTAGACACTGGTGTTTCCATTTCTACAGTGCTTAGCACTGCCAAGACAGACTGAAAGTGGTCACAAACACCTTATAACCAACTCAGCTCAGTGCTGAGAAGATGCTTTTTTTCGTTTCACCCAGAAGAAAACAAAATATAACCCATGGAAAGTAGCACTGTAATAAAATTGTTCCAGTTTTCTAAATCTCTCTCTGGAAAATGTCAGATTGGTCTGAAAATCCCAGGCAGGACAAGTGCTCGGCCTCTCCTGATCCACATGACTGCATGGTGGCTTTCATAATGAAGGCTGAATATCTTGAACACAACCTGGAAAAAAAAAAAATTGATCTGGAAGTCCCAGATCAAGTAAATTGACCATTCCTTATTCCCAGCCTACATTTTCTGCCACTTTCTCATATTTCTAATTAATTTTTTTAGGTACTATCTCATTCTCTGTTCACAGTTCAGATTTGCAGATCAGTTTGGAGAGAAATTCATTGCCCACAGCTCTCACCTGTGTTGTGCAGGTGCAGAACTGCAGCAGGTCACAGGCAAGGGCAAGGTTGAGGGTGAAGCTCCAAGCAGAAGCATGATGGTTAATGCAATTTCTTGAGGGATGAGTGCCTCAAAAAGTCTAACTCAGAGTGATGTCCCGGCAGTAAATTGGGAACTCCTGGTGGCAAAAGGTTTTTTTTTTCAATCCGGCCATTCAATCGATCCTGTATTCAACAATGCAGGAGAGCATCTTGCTCCTCTAAGGACACCGGCCTGGAGCTCTTCCCTGCAAGTCCACATTTGGGCACTTCATAGAATCATAGAATCACCAGGTTGGAAGAGACCCACCGGATCATCGAGTCCAACCATTCCCATCAATCACTAACCCATGCCCCTTAGCACCTCATCTACCCGTGCCTTAAACACCTCCAGGGAAGGTGACTCAACCCCCTCCCTGGGCAGCCTCTGACAGTGCCCAATGACCCTTTCCCTGAAAAATTTTTTCCTAATGTCCAGCCTGAACCTCCCCTGGTGGAGCTTGAGGCCATTCCCTCTCGTCCTGTCCCCTGTCACTTGGGAGAAGAGCCCAGCTCCCTCCTCTCCACAACCTCCTTTCAGGTAGTTATAGAGAGCAATGAGGTCTCCCCTCAGCCTCCTCTTCTCCAGGCTAAAAACCCCCAGCTCTCTCAGCCGCTCCTCATAAGGCCTGTTCTCCAGCCCCCTCACCAGCTTCGTTGCTCTTCTCTGGACTCGCAGCTTCTGTGGGTTCAACAAGACATAAAAATTCATGAGTCAGCTGTTGCCTTTGGTCCACTACATCTTTTCTCCTTCTCCAGGAATATACATTCCTGATTTTGTCTAGGATTTAATTCTGATTATTCTGAAATATTTGCTAGGACTGCTTCTTATTATAACTCAGCTGCTGTTATAGTGTCTCCTGAAATTTTATTTTCTTTCTAGGGTTTCTATTTTCTGTTGTTACTTCCCAAGGATTTTATCTCATTTCTGTTGCATTTTCATTCTTGTCAGCGTTTAGTTCTGATTGATTAGCCGAGTCAGAAATTGAAAACCATCAAATTGAGGACTCTTTAAAATAAAATAATGAGTTAATATTGATCAAAAAATATTCAAAACCAGAAAAGACGGGACTGTTAAAAAATAAATGTAACAAAACTGTCAGGTAAAAGTATGTTTCTGCCAATTTGAAATTAATTACAAAGCTACAACTTTCCTTTAGTAACTGCCAGTCATTTCAGCAATGTGAAATAGCACACAGGCACATCCCAGCAAATGAGAAACATTTTTTTCTTTCACTGTTGTTAGCCAGAAAGAGATTTCATACACGCTCAGGTGCAATTTGATAAATCTACTATTGCAGCAGTAAACTGCTGAAGCAGTGAGGCATGATGGACAGTATTCTACATTTAATCACATAGACTAAGATTTTTCAAAGGATTTTTCTCAACACAGATTTTTACCAAGCATTAACACATAATTAATCCTGTTGAAGTCGGGTTTGTCATAAATAAAGCAAGAATTATGAAGGAATAAAGCCCTGCAGAATGAGTAAATTATGATTTCAATTTGGTTGGTGTTTTAAAAAACAAGATAGACATATGAAAAATGTCACTCCAGAGCTGAGCACTCAGTTGTGTGTTCCCTCATGTCTGGGTCAGGTCGTTTAGTCCATCCATTCCCACTGCTACTAGTGGATTGGTAAAAAAATCTCTCCCCACACTGATATAGTAAGACTTCACAGGCATAATTGTTGCTGGAGTCTTTCATCTAGGTTAACCAAAAAGTATCTAAAAATCCTAAGAAAAAAAAATACATCCCTCAAGGATGGAAGCACAGTGGAGCAGGAACAGAGACCAGGAACAGAACAGAGTCCTCCTGCGAGCTTGGGAAACTGAGATTAAATACAGGTTGCAGGAGAAGTGGATAAGGTAATAACGAAGAGGAATTATCTCCTGTGATTGAAAGGCAAGCAGCACGAATGAGCCTGGTTTGGATAAAAGTGAATGGTGCTTCTTATTTTACTAAAATCACCCTGGGTTTTAACGATGGGTGAGCAGGTAGGATGGATATACTGAGGGAAATACGCACAAAGAAAACAGGGTATTTTGACCACAACACAGATCTATGCACAAGAACGACTGATAATTGATAAATTTTCATTTTTAATTAGAATTCTAAAATTCTGATGTATTTGAAGACTCCAGCAGCAGGGCAAAGCCAGAAGCATTCCTCTACATTGAATGAAGGATTTCCTCCTGGAAACAGGAATCAGCAAAGGCAAAAACATCATGAAAGAGCTGAAGCTGAAAGCAGTGCGCACTTGACTTGCAAAGCTCCGTCTTCAAGGAGTTCAGAGTCTCCTAGCAGCTCGCGGGATCACACCCTCCGTGTTTGCCTGGAGGCTGCAACGCACGCAAGGCTTGCAAGAAGAAAAATTACTATGCTTGCTTAGACTTCTGGGGAAAAGAAAGTGGTCTGTGAATGCTTCAAGCAGGAGGTAAAAAAATACAATGGTGGTCTTGCTCTCAGTTTGTAGTGGCTGGCCTTGAGTGTCTGTGAACTCCAGACACGATTGCCTCTCAGGATAAAGGTTTCATTGAAAGCTACAGGCTCTGCTGCCTCATTGCAAGGCTGTCTTCTGTGCAGGTACATCTCATCTCCATGCCTGCTTTTGTTCTCAAATCATGTTAATTCAGGTAGATATGACGTTTGTAGTGCTGACAGTCACCTGCATGCTGTTCTCCACCAGTGTAAGTATCTCCCTGCTACTCAGGCATGTGCTGATGATTCATTCTATGGTTCTTTACTGACTTCACTCTGCTATCAATTTTCCCTCTGGAAAAAATTTTACCTGCTCTGGACTAGTTATTCTGTTATGTCCTGAATAAGGACACTGTCTTCTCATTGCTTAGAAATCCCTCTGTCATCAACGGAGAAAGACAGACTCATTCTCACTTTGAAGGTCTGTCATTCAACACAAAGACAGTCTTTGATGACTGTAATGTCATCATGCCCTTCAGAAACATCCCTAATGAGCATTTCCTTTTCGGTACTAAGGACAAACCTATACATTACCCTTTCATATTCTTTACTCCCATGCTTCTCTCTGAAATGTCAAAACTAGATCACCAAAAGCTGTTAAACAGTCATATCATCATGGTAAATGTAATCTATGCCCAGGGGATGAGGTCCTGACTCATATCAAAGTATTGCAACTCAGAGGTTTCTAATCTGAATTGAGAGTACAGCCCAATACAGCCTGAACCCAAGAAAATTGCTCTTGAATAATTCATTTTTTCATAAGGAAAGTTTTTGAGATGTTGTTAATTTTCTCATATGTAATGTGTCTTCTTGACGTTTCTTCTGATTTATGTTTTGCTTTTTCATAAAGAAATTATTACTATGAACGTCTGAACAATCCATAATTTAATCCCCCAGACTGTTATAAAATTTTGAATGGAATCCAGTGGAAAGATATCACATTTACACATTTAAGTTTCTACTTCTAATTGGGTTCACAAGTTTAAAAAAGTTACCTTTCTTTGGGGAATGTGTGGGTTTGGAGAGTGCATAGAAGCTATTTTAGGTCGTCGTCATCTATATTTGATATGATCCATAAAAGTACTGATCAAGACTGTGAAATTGAGCAGTGACTTGCGGTCATTCAGCCTTCAGACACTCCTACTTTGAATGAAAATCGTGTTTCTGAAGAAACCTGTGCTGAAAACTTAGCAATTTTCAGCATCCTTTTCACTTTGCATGGAGAAGAATCAATGTCCAGAAAGGAAGAATGTCTTTTTATAATTTGAAAGATAATTTTCATAGAAAGTTTAATTGATTTTTGAATGAGTGGTTTGAGTGGTTTGATTCCACTTTGAAAATTATTGCGTTCAACGGAGTGGCAGAGGATATTCAGAGTTCACATGGAGGAGACGGATGAGGTGAGTTGCTGCATTTGCAAGGGCTAGTGTCTACCCTTAGGTCAACCTTCTCTCTGCCTCAGTTTCATCTGTAGTTGAAGGGGTTGACTCAAGGCTGATGTCTGTATTGCACTCTTTAAACTACTATTCAGTTCTATCTTCTCTTCCCTCATCACAAAACAACCCAAGATTTCTCATATCACAAGAGAGAAGGACTGAGAAGGTCTCAAAGATGTTTCTTTACCAGGAAATCAAAGTTTTCCCAATAACAAAATCTTGAGCTCATAAGAAAATAGTGCTCTATACTTGAATGATTCAAAACCTGCCTTTAAAATAATCAGGACAAACTTCAAGGCCCTAGTAGTGCACAACAGTCCTCATCACCTTTATTTATGGACATTCAGGTCATAAAAGGTGATGGTGGGAAGATGGTTATTATCTCCTTTTTATTCTTCAGAACAAACCAATCTGTGCTGAAAACCATACAGTGACACTGGAAAAATGTCATGTAATGGAAATATGTCATCAAAAGATGATGAATGCCTGTAATTAAGTGCGGAGCATACACCCGAGATTATGTAAATCTAGACATAAAGGCATCAGAGTGCTCAGGTTCAAATGCACCCTCCTTCCTAGCTTCACCCTGTGCTATTTCAAAAATCATAAGGATGAGGAATGAAAATGTAATTCCAAATGTGCACAGAATATAAATATAAGAAAGAGCTTCCTTTACAGTTTAATGTTATTTCGCACAGTCAAGAGCCCGGGTCTGCAATTCCCAGCTTTTCAGAAAATCAGCGAGGTACTTGACTTTACCCACATGCTTGAGATCTATGGAATACTTCATTCCTAAATATTTCATCAGATAGCACCCTAGAGAGGGCTTGTCTGTCTGGAGGGCAATCTGATCTGTTCAGTACATCCTCTGAGAGAGAAATCTGTATTTTCTTCCCATTAAAATGAGTGTTTACCCCCAACAATGGGCCTTCCTTGTACGTGGCGTATCCATCATGCTGACAAATGTAAGCAGATGAATCCTGCTGGCAAGCTCAGCAGTGACAGAAGCCTGTAGTATTTGATTTCCCCTGTCTGAACAAAATGGCTTTGCAAGATCCTTGCTACCATTTTTCCCAGCTTGGCTTTGTTAAGAACAGACTAGCTTTAACCTTTCTTAGATGATGATTGCAAATCTGAAAGCAATCAAACCTCCTATTGAGGACTGATGATATTTCTGCACGAGTTTCATCCTTTTGGCTGTTTTAAAACATTTGAAAATGAGCTGTACACAAAGAAAATATGGAGAAATCTTCCAAGCTATGAATGCAATTCAGGACAAAGTTATTAGGACCTTTGAGTGCAACTATTTGGTGCTGAGTTAGAAAGAAATGGGACTGCCAGTGTAAGAGCCAGAAGTCAGAGCACTCAAAGAAGTGTTTGCTTTGAGATCAATGGGACTCCAGTTGTTACTCCTTGAGTGTGAAGCAGTCAGAATTTTTTTGACTCTCTGTGGTATAAAAATTAAACTGTCTCTCATGGTGAACCAGACTTTACTCTGCGATGTCCAACCAACCTTCTTGAGCCAGATGATTGAGTAAAGCAATACATTAGTAGACTCTGTCAAATCATAGAATCACAGAATAACCAGGTTGGAAGAGACCCACTGGATCATCGAGTCCAACCATTCCTATCAAACACTAAACCATGTCCCTCAGCGCCTCATCCACCCGTCCCTTAAACACCTCCAGGGAAGGTGACTCAAATGTAACAGCAAAGTTTCAGCATGCTCCTCTATGATATTAAAGGTGATATTTACTTTTCTCCACCCTCCCCTCCCCCAGAAGAGCTTTGTATATCTAATGCAAAGCTTGATCAATCATAGTTCAAGTTGTCCTTTCACAGTAGAGTTGTCTAATCAGATCCCAGGCCAGAATAAAGCTTTTTATACCACTCAACATATATATAAAAGAGAAGTAGAGTAAGGCTATCTGCAACCAGTTTTGAGATACTGCTGGTGGCAGGAGATAAGTGTGAGGACCATGGGACATTCTGCTTATGTGTCACCACAAGGGCTTTTTGAGGGCCACTTCAATCAGGCTAGTTCAGAATTGTCGTTTTGGTTCAGGAGTAGCTGAACAGGAATCCTTCTTCTCCCAAGAATTCATTGAATTATTTGTCCTTTCTTTTAATTGTCCTGGAAGCAAAAACTAAAATAAAGTTTTACAAGGTGACACAAAAATACAGGTGGAAGTAAAGCCTCTGCTGTAAAAAGCTTATAATTAATTTGACAACATAGAAACAAGTCAGGAAGAGTAATCTATGCCTAACACTAAGGGGCACACATCAGGTGTGCAGGTGATAATATTGTTTGCAGCACCTCTGTCACATTTATGGCAATAAGCAGTGATGTCCAGTCAGGGTGATGATTTTATTTTGCAATCAAGCAAACAGGCAGGGAGATTGAAAAATTCTTCTGTAATACAGAAATCTCTGCAGTAATAACAGCACCAAAAAATAGAGTTCATGCACACTTCTGTTAATATAAATGTTCACTTTTACAGAAATTACTTTGCGAACATGGAAAGAATAATTGTTTCCAATTTTTAACAGCAGCTCTTAAACTCAGCGTTACTTTTGTGGGGTTTTTTTTATAAGTAATATGTTGCTAACCACAGAAACACATTTATTCAGCACTTGCTGTGCTTGCAGTACTTTTGCCGTACTTCTTCAGAATTCCAAAGCAGACACAATGCCACATCTATCCTAGTACATTGCCACCAGCTGCATGCTACTGGACTTTTCCTCTACTCTACAGCATCATCTCATTAAGATCATCTCTATGGAATATTGCCTGGTCTGTGACACCTTCCAGAGTGTACCTGGACGCTGTGGCAATGCTAAAGCAATTAAATTGTACAGACAACCACATACTGGAGCTTGCATTCAAAATTTCTCTCTGTTTAGTTAGTACTGTAGACATCGCAATAAATCTGCCAACCTCTGCCTGGGATTAATTTGGAGAAGTGAATGTTCCCCAGGAGCAGCTCCATTTATAATTTCAAAGATAAAGACTTTAATAGTATGGTTGTGGCCAGACTGGTCTGAGATTAAACAATAATGGCCATGGCAATGGTGCTTTTTTGAAATTATACCCTGGGAGCTGTGGACGTGGGTCTCGGAGTGAGCTGCACTCCTGAAGGTCCCTGCTGTGGGGCTGATATCAGGGTAGAAATGCATATACTTTATTTCCTTCTGCTTCCTCTGCACGTGCTAGGTGATTACATGGGAGAATTTTACAACTGCCCAATAAATTTACTTATTAAATGAAGCATTATATGCACTACAAGTGCAGGTAGCATTTAATCATAGAATCATAGAATGTTTTCGGTTGGAAGGGACCTTAAAGAACATCCAGTCCCACCCCTGCCATGGGCAGGGACACTTCCCACTGGACCAGGCTGTTCCAACCTGGCCTTGAACACCTCCAGGGATGGGGCAGCCACAGCTTCTCTGGGCCTGTAATCTTGCAACACAAGAACTGTCCTCTTGCTGCTACCTTCAAACTTTCCTTCTGCAGATCATTCTCCTCACTACAAGTTCCATGCAGTTTTACTGCAAACTCAAAGTCTAAATAGCTAAAATATTCAAACTAAGTGAAGATGAAGAAGAAAGTCTTTTCTCTCATATCATCAGTAGCTCTGTCAGTTCTCTATATATCTTCCTCTTTTAAGTCCTGTCCGAAATCCAGTGTCTAGCAACGACCCAACAGTTCTAAAGCAAACCACCCTGTGCAGCTGCTGCTGACACCCTGTGAGCCTCTGGAATGCCACTTTCTATACATATGGAGGTTACTAAAAGGAGGCACCTGAACCATTTGGTTGTGTTGTAATATCATAATTTACTGGAGAAACAAAGGCAGCCCAGCTTTAGTGGGTGCTGAGTTACAATGAGATTTTGTGTGGTCTAGAAAGACAAGCACAAGGCAGGTGAACCAGGAGCGACTGCGAAACTCGTCATATTCCAGAAGCCATGAAGCAACTCAGGTGAGAGTTAGGAGACTAATTCTTGCCTCTCAATAACATTTTTTTGCCCACAGTTTCAGTGGCAATGGGTTGACATCCCAGTTAGCTCACTAAGGCAGTGCTTTGAAAAGGCAGAGTTAATTCTTGTTCATGATTTTTGATTACAATTAAGTTTTATGCATATATTATATTTTTGTATGGAAATCAATATTTACGTAAACAAGGAAAGTCAAAATTGGTCTACACCTTATTGGTAGCTAGTTTTTATTCTTTATACAAGTCAGAAAAATATTGTATTTCTGTGTTTAGTTTAAAA
This sequence comes from Phaenicophaeus curvirostris, assembly GCF_032191515.1. Lineage (NCBI taxonomy): Eukaryota > Metazoa > Chordata > Aves > Cuculiformes > Cuculidae > Phaenicophaeus > Phaenicophaeus curvirostris. The sequence goes on along the minus strand of NC_091393.1, from coordinate 124,048,700 downwards.
ACACCAGCCTGCCTTTCCTTTTTTTGCATGTGCTGGTGCCAGTTACATGATTAAGTCACTTCTAATACATTTTGGATCAGCAGCCCCTGTTACCCTCTACTAAACTTTCTCCTCAATAAGGCAGATTTATGTGTCTGGGGTCAATAAGCAGAATGCCTGAAAATGGAGGTGTGCCCTCCAAAAAGACATATTGTACTTTTACCATGCCCTGTAATTCATAGATCAATACATTATTAACCAGTTTATTGCTAAAGATTTGTGGTATTCATTTATTTTTTATCAAACATGTCAGCCTCAGGGCTAGACAAATTTACTATATCCTCCAGGTACTAATTTTGCCCTACTCATAACGAGAAAAAGAGTTCCAACAAATTGGCTTTTTGCATCAGAATCTCAAAGAAAAGCAAACTTTTTTGTTTCCTCTGACACAATGGCAGTTTTCTTAGAATCTTTAAATACTAGCTTGGTAGAGCTTATCCAGATTATAAGGATGTGTTTCTTCACTGACTTTCTGTTATTGTGCCTAATCCACTGATGTGTCAGGGAGTGGCACATTATAAGGGACGATCACCTTCTGATGTGCTTTTCTCACAAAAAGGTGTAGAAGGTCCTTGAGCTTATATCACTGGGAATCCAGAAAATGCACTCAAGAAGTCATAGTATCATAGAATAACCAGGTTGGAAGAGACCCACCGGATCATCGAGTCCAACCATTCCTATCAAACACTAAACCATGTCCCTCAGCCCCTCGTCCACCCATGCCTTAAATACCTCCAGGGAAGGTGAATCAACCACCTCCCTGGGCAGCCTCCTCTTCTTTTCCCTGCTGCTATCCTACAGTCAAGGCAAAGCACAGGATGAGACTTGCCATCCATCAGATTCCAGAGGGATTTGCCTTCTCTTTGGCAGGGCATAGAAAAAATGGGACATCTGTGTCCTTCCTGATGGAATTGTCCCACTTGATGTATTTTTTGTACCAAAAGGAGCCAGCCAAAAGTACTGCTGCCGGGTACCAGGATGCTCACACAGTATCAAACTGGAAGAGCAGGTTGTATTGCTGTTCTCTGCTTCCTTGGGACCCTGGGACCCAGAAAAGTTGGAATATAATTTGCAGCTATCCTGAAGAAATGAATATGAGGTTCCAAGAGTTGACATTTTCAAAGAAGCTCTGAGCCTGACTGTCTGCCTGCTGCTTATCACTGCTGTCAAAAGGATGTAGCTTTTGGAGAAAGGTGAAACTTGCTACTGTGACACCGCCACACTGCAGACTACAGATGAGACAGCTGCACTGTGAGATTAAAAGAAAAGCAGATCCTTTCATCTCTGATGTTCTGCTCCGGTTTGAAACCACAGAGAGAGTGGGTGTATATTTATTTTTCTGTTCTTCCTTTGAGTTGTCTCCTTTCTTTTTTCTTTTTTTTTCTGCTTCACTTTCATTGCAAATGCAATGCAAATAGATTTGGAAACATGACAGAATGGTTTCATAATCATCACAAAATCCAGGTGCTTGTGCTGGTAGAAAACAGTGCAACATGGTATGGCTGTGCCCTTTCAGCTATGTTTACCAAACCTCAGAGTTCATCCACCTGATGGGTAAGGCCAGGACACAAGATTTGAATGCACGTCCTCCAAAAACTGAGCTTCTGGCTTTTTGCTTTGCTTCCATTGAAACTCAAAATTCTTTTATTTAACTGACAATTACAGTAGTGTAACTCAGCAAACTTGGCTGCATTCTAGGAGTTGCATGGAATAAAAGACCCAACAATGCAATGCACCAGTGTAATTTTTTTATCCTTTCCTATTGAACCAAAGTAACTTGAGCAACACTTTCTTCTTTTTTTCCTTTTTGTATTTTTATTACCATTAAGCATGCTGCTAACATACTTAGTGCAATTAAATTAATGCTAAAATTCAGGAACTCAAAGAAATGTCTTTTGCTATCCAGCATCTCTAGCTGAAGCTTTCAGTCTTAGCCATGGAGATTTTCTTTGTGTCTTCTGCTCCTGTAGCACCAGCAGAGAAAATAAACCTGTGTAGAAATGGCTTGTGATAAAAGAAAAAGCTTTCAAATCTATTCTCAAACATCTTCTCAACCTTCCTTAATAAAAGTGACCTGAGACAAGAATTAGTCACAGTGACTCAGCTAATGGGTGTCCACGAATTCAAATTCCACAGTTCTCCTTGAATTCATCCTTTTTCAGTATTCATAAACCCTAGCAAAACACAAGTCTGGCACAGTCACCCTTGTCATATCTGCAGCATACTGGGCCACACATAAAGCCCTCTGAAGAATAATTGTCCCTCTGAACAGACGAACAAGGTCCACTGTGCATCGTTACAACGGACTAGCAGGACTAGCAAGATTTGGGAATGTGCTTGCTTGGGATGCCAGCACCGCTGGAAAGCTACCAGACTTTAAGTAGGGTGGTTGCAGAGTATGACCAGCCTTGGTATGCCAACCCCTGGAACCCAGGCTGTGACAAGGTAGCCTGCATCAGCCTATCGGGGACCTACATCTGACCTGCATTCAGCTGCTACGTCTGCATATTGACTGTGTACAAGGGCAGATCTCCAAACGTAACACTGAATTGCTCTTACAAGGAGACTACCTTCTCTAGAATATTATCTTGCATTTTGTCTGCAGCCCCTTTACTCATAGGTAGGCATCTTTCTGTGACTGGAGTGCAGCGGGTATGGGCTTGTTCAGCATCTGTAAATTCTCTGGTGTTTATTTCCCATGCAATACAACACAGAATCACTAGGTTGAAAAAGACCTCCAGGATCATCGAGTCCAACCATTCCTATCAACCATTAAACCATGCCCCTCAGCATCTCATCCACCCATCTTTTAAATACCTCTAGGGGTGGTGACTCAACCACCTCCCTGGGAGAGGACTCCACCAATGCTTTTTTCCATAAACTTTGTTCTTCAAACACCTTGCTGGCAAATGTTGTCCTAGAACGAAGGCTAGTGGTTTAAAAAAACTTATTTTTGTGGCCACCTGCAGTCAGGCTGTCTCCCCTTATCCCATTATACAGCTGCACAGAATAGGGGCAAAACCCACTCCAGAGATCTCCGCGCCCATGCTTCTGCAACAAGATGGCTTGGAAACATGGCATGTACCCATGCCCTGTGTATGTTTTGTTCAGAATCTTGGCCATAGGTCTATGGGAGGTGAGCTTGGAACTCACATGGTGACCAGAAAAAGCCAGAAGCAGGGTCGGTGATGGTAGCCAAAGCAATAGCTCATCCATCCTTCCTTAAGGTACAGGATGTGCACAAGCTCCTGCCCTCAAAAAAGTTCTCTGATTTGGCTTAGATCCATGCTTGATCTCAAATTTGAGTGTCACACAAATGACAAGAAAGGATGAACTTAAAAAGATGCATTTAACTGTCCATGACAGCTACTATTCAAAAATAAAGTACCTGTCCTAACCTTAGTTTTCCCTTTTATTTTTTCTTCATGGGCTGTCTTCACCAGAGGGAATGTTTCCAACAAGGACATGTTTGTTTGCTTTGCTACCAACTGATCTGTAACAGCGAGTATTTACTAACATCCAGGCTTGCACAGCACAGCTTGTTTTCCAGGGCATTTGCGAAGAGCCTGCACGGAGCCCAACGCGGCCATCAATAGATTAACAAACTTGCAAGTGCAAACAGAGGGCAGGCAGAAGCCATTTTATTTACATAATTAACTACACCACTTAATGAATTCCCACTAGACCATGGTGTGGAAGGTTGATTATCAACAAGGCGAGGGAAAAATGTGCTTCAGACTCTAATGGGGATTCAGCAAAGGGCCAGCAATTAGCGCTTGGGAGCTGACATCCTGCCAGCTTGCTTGAAACTGGGTAATAATGTCAGTTCATGTAGAGGTTTTTTACTGATATTCTGTATGAATGTTCATCCAATCTGATCCCAGCTTCTAAAAATTAATACCTAAAAAGACTTTTTTTTAAAGGGGAGCAGGGGGAAGATACTGTTTTCAAAGCAAAACCCTGAGAATTGAAGAATTTGCACTTTCCTGTTTCTTCAGAGAAGTTTGGCAGGTTCTGAAGGGTGTGGAGAGCTGTTTTGAAAAATTCATCAGAGTGATCACACACCTCTAGAAAGTAAGTATGTAAAAAGAACAAGACATTTGTTTCTAAAACTAATAAACTAGAAGATACATGGAACATTGTCATCAATGGGAGCTTTAACATAGGATTGTTTGCATACAGTCCTTGAAGAACACTACACTACCACTGTGCTTTAAATTGGCTTTACATTGGAGGGAGAGAACACTTAGATTAGACATCAGGAAGAAATTCTTCCTGCTGAGGGTGGGGAGGCCCTGGCCCAGGTTGCCCAGGGAAGCTGTGGCTGCCCCATCCCTGGAGATGCTCAAGGCCAGGCTGGATGGGGCTTGGAGCCCCTGGTCCAGTGGGAGGTGTCCCTGCCCATGGCAGGGGTGGGACTGGGTGGGCTTTGAGGTCTCTTCCAACCCAAACCATTCTAGGATTCTATGATACTGCAAAGAGACTTTAGCAATTTTTCAATAGAAAATAGTGATTTCTTTTGGAGGGTATTATTGAAAAGCAATAATATAAGAGTAATTTCAAACCAATATCTTTATTTCCAAGCAGGCATTAAAATGCAAGGTGCATTAAAATACCTAGGAACAAAACTCAGTCTGCCTAAAGTTAGCACCAACTCCTACAGTGGATCTTACAATGACAGGCACAGATTTGATGGCATCTAAAATGCCCACCACACTTCACAAGGAACACTTATTAGGTGATTCTTACACTAATAAGGCCAGCCTGATTCAAAGCTCAGCATATTAAGTAATAAACTCTCATAGGATAAACCCCAAATAATAATTGTTTCCCTGCTCTATTAAACAAAACAAGAAGGCAGTAACAGAATATTTCAGCTCACAGCAGGACAGGCTGAGCAGTCTTTTTTGTTAGTTAGCTCCAGTGTTTTAAACAAGAGGAAGTGATTTATTATCTCAAGCAACCAATTGATCTCCTTTCTCTATCAAAATGTATTATCTGCCTGTCCCCGAATGGTGTCTCCCAACCACAGTCAATGGAGACTCTGTTCATATATATATATATATGCACACACATATATATAGTCTCAGTATATATATGTATATTTAAAACCACTTTGCCAGGTAGTGAAATCCTGAGCTCCCAGGGGCAATGCAGAAGCCAAAGTCTCAGTGAATTCTTTAAATTCAACATGTATCTGTGAGCAGTCTGCAAAGCACCCATGTTTCAAGCTCACAGTGCAAATGCTACGAGTCTTCCCATATCTATCTATCTGGATTGAACTTTAATGGATCCTTTATTTATCCTCTCAGAAAGTCACGGAAGTACAGCTTCCAGTCATAGATATTTGATTTCAGTTGAGGGAACAGTTTAGCCAGGATGCTCCCCAGGAAATTGTTTTCTTCATGCAATAGCCGACATTATAATTTATTAGATTCCTTTGGGATAGTGGCAAGAGAGCATTTTGTAATGATTCAGCAATGAAAGATTAACTCTGGTTATATCGCTGCTTTTGTGACAATCCCTGGTTTGTCAAAACCACTTCTGATTCCTTTGACATGAAGTAACACCATCTCCCTATTATGTAAGACTTCGACAAAACCCTGAGTCTGAAATTGAATGAGGACTTATAAAAAATTTATCAATGCAGTAAATTATGCAAGAAATCATTCCAGAAAGTGTCTGAACTCATCAACAAATTAGATAACAAGGAGGGATTTTTTTCTACCAACTTAGATAAGCAAATTGAAATGGGATTTCTTCAAGAGCTTCTTCAGCTCTTTTTTAGCAGCTATGTGGGGTTCCTGGGCAAGATTTTTAAAACCAGGACTATCAAAGCCTGTCATAAAGCCAGCAAAGCCCCAGTTAATTTTCCATCATTCAATGTAATTTAAAGTGTTTTCTTCGTCTATTAGCCACTGGGCCAGGTGGCGTTGTGGAGGAATTACTTTTTCTTCCCTTCTCCACTCCTGCATTGAGGGGATTGCATAGAGATGGGAGAGCATCTCTGAGCACCACAGTGCTAACAAGCACAAGGCTGGAGGTCTCTGTGCCTCTTGCTCTCCAAAGCATTGGGCAAGCACCTAGGGCTGCAAATTGCAGCATCAAGAGGGACTCTCCAATGAGCTTTTGTTTCTAGCATCAGGTGTCATTACATTACCACTATGCAGGATCTCATCTCTAAAAGACTTTAGAAGTGATTTAAGCATTTTGGTGGCTCGTAACCCTATCTTCCTTTTGCCTTTAGAGAGAGGAATCATCCTTGATGCCCCTTATTAGAGTAAAAATTTAGTATCCATCTCTTTAAACCATTCCCCACAGTTCATTCATACTCCTTTTGAAGTTAAACAGTTTAAAATGTTCATTAAGGAAAGCTTCTAGGTCTCAACAGATTTCACTTAAACATTCAAGTCACTTCTGTAAAACAAATACAGCTGCCATTGTTACAACCCCAACGAGAAGTGGGAGATCCAGGAGTGTTTCTCCCTATTCTACTGCTGGAAAGACTGGTTGACAGCTGACACTGAGACATCTGTCCTAAATCAGCAGTAGATACCCAAATCCCTCTGCATCTTAGTGAATTAACATTCCATATACTCCTGTGAGCCCCAGAGATTCCAGATGTCTATTTTAGGATGAGAAGAATGAGAAAAATCACCCTCTAGAGATACATATCTCTATGTACTGACTCTGGAGAGTCCATGGTGACCACCTCAGACTTTGACAATGAATTTTATAGGTGAATAAGACAGGTGAAATGGACTCGATCCAAAAGGACAAGACAATTGTTCATGTGACCAACAGCTGACAATGATGATGAAAAACAAAACCATATTTTGGCTCCAAATCTGATTTCAGTGGCCTGCAGCTAGTATGCGAGGTAGATTTTCCCAGATATTCAGGTGGCAAGGTGTTGTCATGGGTTTTGCATTATAAATATGGCTGAGCTGTGCTAGTAACTTATAATCATATTTCTTTCATGATGAGCAGTGTTCTCTGCTGTACACACAGACATTATTAAAGCTACTGGTATAACGAATAGCAACTGGGGATACATTTGTGTTAAATGGCCTGTAGTAACTGTGTCACTGAATTGAGCTAATAATCATTACCCTATGCCAAATCATCTTGGAAGAACATCTTCCTGGCTTATCTAATACTAAGAAATAAGAGTCTTAGGCTGACTGAAGGCAGATTTCTCCTCATCTATGTGTTTTATTTGATGTCCTGATTCATTATTTCCAACTCATCTTTGCAAGCCTGCTGCAGGATCAAGTGAGCAACGTAGCACGACCAAACCCCACGGCACAGCTTTTCAAGACGAGTAACTGCAGCTTTTATAGAGGAAATGTCAAAAAAAAATGTAGACTTTAAATCTTTTTCTCAAACTTAGCTCATGTGGTATAATTCCAATGACCCTAGTACAGTCACACCTGATTAACAGCAGCAGAAATGAGTAGAGAAACAGATGTCAAGCATAAAGAATCAAATTCTTTCATCTGTGTTATAAATTTCCTTTAATATAGCTGGAAATCAGCAGTGATTCACAAGACTGAGCCTAGGCTTAGTTTCTCAGTTCCCTTCAGACATCAACAGAGGGGACTCAACATCTTAGTTCAGAATTATTCTTTGTATAATTCCTCTGTTGGGATTTTCAGGATTTTCTCTTTAGCAGCCATCTGAAAATGTTGTTCAGAAAAATATTATACTCATTTGTAAAAATGTACTGCTTATTTTACTGAAAGCGAGTTGCCCTTGTAAAGAAATTTATGGTCTGATGGGGATTTCTTTTGTGTGAGAAGATTTGGGAGCAAGACATTAGAATTACTTCTAGTGTATGTACTCTACAGTGCTGGATATCAGTTTGTTTCACAATGAGAAAAACTACCAGATTGATAAGTTTAACTACTTTTTTTCAATAGTGCACCTTTTAATAATGGTCCTGACTTCAGAAATGTTAAGTGGAAATTGTAAACAGCCTCATAGAGCCTTGGCTTGAGAAGAGGAACATACAAGCAAAAACCCAGCCTTTAGTTAAGTTTCTTTTTGCAGCCTCCAGCCTGGCGTGTGTTCAGTGTCAGTATTGCTGCCTCCATCAACCCTGTTACCTAAAATGATTAACCCACCCTTGCTCACATGGGTCTTTATATTTTCCAGCCATTTCCACCAGCTGTTCCTCAATCTTACCATTGTTCTCATGTTAATTTTCTTTGCACCAAAGGTAGCACAGTCAGGAACGTGAGCTGGGGATGTTGTAAGGATGCGGAGCTCTGTTTTTCATGCCTGCAAGGGAAAGGAGCAATGCTTTGAATCCGAACCCCACGACCCCAAATAGGTGCAGAGAGCAGATTCAGAGACCTGAGACAATTTTAATGGCTTAAGTGCAGAGTAAATCCACAGGGAGATGGTTCCCCCATGTTTTCACCACAGTGTATGGATACAATACTATTTAGTTTTCTCTTTAGCCTCCTATTCTCATCATTTCCTCTCTTTGTCACAAGAAAAAAAATCTTTACTGCTGGGGCAAACAAATAAAATTATTTCAGCTGTGTTTTCAAACTGTAGGTCTAGTACTATTAACTCTCTCAAGAGTTAGTTGTCCACTGTGAATATTAATTGATTAATCCAGGTGCAAACAGTTTCTCTAATTCTGTTGTTGCTGAAATCAGTAAAACAAAGCCTGAGAGACTGTGAAAATTCATCATACATAGTTGCATTTCTTTTAAAAAAATCTTGTGATTCTGTGAGAAATTATCAGGTGAAATGGTATTTTCCAGTAAAACAGGATGAGTTTTAAAACAGGTTAACTGACTAAATAAATATTCACATATTACTTTATGCATTGGAAATTAAAAAAATGCTCTTCCAGGGTTTCAGCTATTTCTTCTGTTTGATATCTGGACAGGGGAAATGGAAGCATTTGTTCCAGCTGAACAGCAGGAAATAAACTGAATTTATAGCAAAGGAGAAGCATGAGTTTAGTTCCAGATTTAATTTGCTTTCCTTGATGCCAGGAAGATCCCTGCTCAATTGCCAGACTATGTCAGCTGGCCTCAAGGCCAGAGAGCCAGTCCTTATTTATTAATAGCAGGAAAAAGTGTTTCCATATTCTAAAAACTGCTGCTTCTTCCTGTGTTGGGCAGCTCCATTCCATTTTCATCTTTCCATATTTACCATGAACAAGGAATGAACCAAACCCCAGCTGTCTCCTCTCAGTACCACTGGCTTGCCTTGTAACTCTACTTGTACCCAGGAATAAGACCATCAGGCTGCTTTAACTCTAATTTTTTTTGCAATGAAACAGCACAGAGGTAGCTTGTAATAGGCAAAGGATCTGTCTTTCAACCGCTACTCTCATTCAGATTGCACTCCCCAACACCCTCCCAAGTGGTTTTGGTAACAGCACAGGATTTTCTCTCACCAGATTAAAGATGAATCACTATGAGGAGACCCTTCCGAGCACCTTCCCGAGCTGTAACGCTGATTTCAGATCAGTGTAAGTGGCTTAGCTCCTCACATCTCACGTCCACCCAGCCCCAAGCCTTTTCCACGTGCAATTTTCCTAATTTCCTGGAGCTAAACTAGAAACAAAACATACAAGAGGAGAAAAGGAGATGTGTGAAATATGAAAGAGAAGCAGTCGGTGAGATGGAGACAATGGGGTAATGGAAGACAAGGAAAATGAAATGTTTGGGCCAAACAAGTGAGCACATTATAAAAAAAGAGAGACACTAAGAACAGAAACTAGAATTTCTATCCCAAATCACCAGTTTTCCCAATTTTACTTTAAAGTAGCACCGTATTTACTCTTCTTTTCCTTCCTCCCAACCACCAATTTCACAAGTCACGCTATCTTCCCTGCTACCCCCCTTGGCATGGAAATCAAAAAAAGTCATTTATGCGCAGACCTTTGTTTTACTATTGGGAGTAGAAGAGGGTTCAGCATCTCTCATTCAGCATTATGTCTTCTCTACAGCTCCTGTGTTCAAAGGTTTTGTTAACCCGTGATGCAGTTGTTCAAGGGTAAACTAGCTACACATGAGGAACACTCCATAGTTACAGATGCATCTGGTAAATTCTCCATCTGGTCCAGCAATGTTGCTCAGTACCTTCTTTTTTCTTTTCTAGTAACTGAAAAATCGAATTGTCAAGAGCTGCATTTCATCCATTTTAGATACCATACATCAATCCACTGTAAATTACAAGCTAAGAAGATACAGAGGAGGCGGACACCGCAGTAAGGCATTTGTCAAATGATGCACCTGCTTCCTGACAGATTGTCAAACCCAGAGGGTGCAAAAGTAAACAGATCTGAACAACAATTTCCTTCCCCTATATTAGATGTGTGCTAGTGCTGAGAAAGATCCCAAATCCTGCATTAGCAGGAGAAAAGTCTATTTATTCTGTTAGAAAAATGTAGACATGGAACAATCGAGGTCACAAAAGGTTTGGACGGGGGTTTGTGGCTGTCAGTGGTCACATAATCCTTTCCAAAGGCTAATCCTAGCTTGGGGATGTGCTAAAGCAAGATCATGGTTCACACTTGCTTTGAGGTCTAGTTTTATATCTAAAGAAGGTGCAACTCAGTTTTACCTCAGCCACTTCTCAGCACCCAGAGTAAAAATTTATCTTCCTCAGTGGTCTGCAGGCTAAACTTATGATGTGAGAGCATCCAAATGAGTTACAGCCAGTGTAAGTGATTTAAGCAGAGAGATCTCTGTGAACCTGGTTCATCTGGAAGCTGATCAGACAGGAGGCAATTGCACACAGTGTAGGAGCAATTGCCCTCAGACCATGGCAACATCTAGCTGAGATGTGTACTTGGGGTCTGAAAGCAGAGGTCTTCTTGACCAATAGATCTGGAGCATCGGAGAACAGGTCATCAGGGCAAAAGGATACGGACATGGAAATGAAAACATCAGGTTTGCTGGTTACTCCAGAAGCACTTTGGAGGTAAAAGAGTATCCCTGCTAACAGGATCTGTAAGCAGTTCTAGAGCAAAGAAATTGCTTTTTATGTCACCTTCTGCCACCCAGCATCACCTCTATCTCTGCCCTAAAGCTTAGCCAGGGCTGTGTCAGAGCCAAGAAACCAAGGAACACTGAAGATACGTCCCAACTTAGGAAGAGCAATGCCATTAGCAGGGTACTGCAGGACGTGAAACAATTCTCAGAAATATAACCCAAAAAAGGAACATTACAAACTTCAGCATATCTGCCATGGTGAAATACTGACAGTCAGATACTTCCCTTCAAAAAACAGGAATGAGAATAATGGCAGCAGGAGAAAGGTCTACAGTAATGAGAGAGACTGAAGAGATCTAATTTGGTCCATAATTCTCTTGGATTACAAATGTTGAAGGGGATGAGAGAGTTTGATTTGCACAGAGATTAAGATGCACTTACAGTGAGTAACTAGAAGTGGAGGTGTTATGGGACATCTTCACAGGCAAGTTTGGACTTACCTTCCCATGGAGGAGCTATCCTAGTTGTTCTGCTGTTGGCTCCTTACCCAAAGGCTCCATTCCTGCAGACAGATCAAAGGTACATATCCCTTACTCCTAATCTAGAGCAAAGTAGAATATTTTCAGTTGAAAGGGACCTCAACAATCATTTAGTCCAAGGGCCTGACCACTTCAGAGCTGACCAAAAGTTAAAACATATTAAGGGCATTGTCCAGCTGCCTCTTAAACACTGTTTCTTAAAATGCTTTGAGCATCAGCCACCTCTCTAAGAAGCTTGTCCCAGTGTATGACCACACTCTTGGTAAAGAAATGCCTCCTAATATCCAGTCTAAACCTCCCCCTAGCTTCAAACCATTCCTACACATCTTATCGTGTCCTGTCACTGGATCTCAGGAAGAAGCCATGAAGAAGATGAGTAAGACTTGAAGGCTACAGGGGTACAAGGGCTGTTGGCATTGGTGGAAGGTATTTCATGGGATAGATCCATACAACAGGCTCACAGAAGAGGTCCAGAGAAAACCATTGTCTTTCGATGCTGGAGAAGGGATGGGTGTGCAATGATTTTTCACTGAACTGAAGTTCTGGTCCAAGGCCTAGCATCAATGAAGGCATTTTCACATTGCTGTCCATAGGGCAACTCACGCATGATGCATTTGTGGTAAGTACACCATTTTGGAAGACGGTACATAGCAGAAAAGTGTATTTCTGCTAAAATGACTCAAACCCAGCAGAAATTGAGTGGATGGATGAAGCTGAAACAAAGAGTTATCTTTCATTCAGGAAATCATCAATAGAGCTGACACTTCAGAACAGTCCATGAGAGTCTGTGAAAATGAATGTGGGTTTCTGTGTGCAAAAGTGATTAATTAAGTTGGAAAAGACCTCTAAGATCATTGAGTCCAACCCTTAACCTAACACTGCCAAATTCACCACTAAACCATGTCCCTAAGCATGTCCCCCTACTCGCTATTCAGCTGTCACCTACACAAAAGTATAGCAACATATAATCCCTCGTGTATGGTACCTTTCAACAGCTCCAAGAAAAAGACAAACATCCATTTCATAGGCAGTGACTGGAAATAAAGAGCAAGGATATGACAGGTACTCACACAGCCACGTTAAACACAAGGTCTCTGCTAAGAAATAGGGGATTTATTCAAATAATCTTTGTTTCAGCATTATATAATTCTTGCATCTTTTACGTGTGTATGAATGTTTGACTTGGTTGTCATAAAAGACTGACCACAAAAGTATGAGAAGTCAATTTCATTCACAAAAAATAAAATCCTATTTTTTGTTCTCCATCGAGGCTGCATGGCAAAAAGAACATGCAGAAAGCAAGAGCTCTGAAGCCAAGATATTCATCTGGGAAGTAGATAATCCAGACAGAAATCCTACCTGGATGATTTTAGAGGATGGTTCTGAACTGGTTTGTATGTGACCAGCGCTCAGTCACTGGCAGAGTAGTTATCAATCACTAAGTAAATATCTCACTGGCTCAAAGTGGAGCAGCTCCAACTAGAGAAATTGCTTCCACAATCAAGTGCCTGCCTGGTTCAATTCTCTGCTGCAAATCAGGTAGAATTCATACCTTCATCACTTCCTAACCAGGGAGACATTTCACCTGCTGAAGCATTGCTGCCCTCATGTCTGAAATCAAACAGAGGAGAGGGTCTACCTGGCCCTCAACGTGCAACGTCATGCGAGTAGGATCCGTACGCAGCTGCCCCATCCATGTCCTGAAGAGCCCACAGAGCAGTCTGGAACAGTGGGCGGTTCATCTTTAGGAATTAGGGCTTGTCAATGTGTCCAGTCTGTTGTGCATCAGCTGCTCCTGCTGATGATGCACAAAGAGCAGATGGAATTACAGGTAGCTCAGGGCAAAGCTGCAACAAAGCAGCCATAAAGTCACTCTCTCCAGTCAGGCTTTCTCTCACTACATGTTGGTGATGCTAGTGACTGATCTATCATTCAGTCACTTTTTTTTTATAATGTGACCATTCAAAAAAATATAACCATTTAAATAAACAAATTAATAGCTTGGCACAGGTTCTCCACTGCCCTGCACTCTCATCCAGCCTTTGACAACCACACAAAGCAAGTGTGAAGTGGCAGAGGGTGGGGAAGATCATAGCCAGATCCTGTAAAACAGAGGCTGGCACCTTTCCACACTAATTGAGCTCAACGGAGCTTCTGTGTCAGCTTCTGTGAGCTGAGGGTCCACTCACAGCCCTGATATACAAACTGTTCTGTGCGTTTCTTACTTAAACATGTCCATGTCTAGAGCTCTTGACATCCTTAGAGGATAGAATGAAGGGACAGGCTCACACAGTGTCATCTTCCCACATAGATTCTGGTGGCATTGAAAAGAGAAGCAAGGAAGATTTGGTCTTGGCAGCTGGAAAAAGGCACCTGACAGGTGGTTTCTCATATCCCTCTTTGGCAGTTCTGGTCATCTTTATTGCTTCTTACGCTCCGCAGATGTTCCTTTCTGCATGTAGCGTTGCACGACCACCCGAGGTGACATTAAATTTCAGATGACAGCTGATCCCACTCACGCCACTGTGAATGAACACAGTGCAGATAGCAGCTGTCAAAAAGAAAGACTTTAGGAGTGTCTCATGACTGCTCTTCACTTCTGCTCACTGTTGATAGCTCCAAGGGCAGAGACCCCATCGATCCCTTTCTCACAGACATAGGCAGGCTGGCCACAGGCTGGAATTGCTTTGCAACATCAAGAGGACCTCAGCGACAGACGCATCTCATCACAAAGGTGTAAATCACACATCAAGTGTACCCAAGTACTTGGCATGGTTGGGTTTCTCCTCTTGAGCTGATGGTGGTGCCTTTAGCAAGTAGAGGAAGTTTTAAGTCTCACCAAAAGCCGGTGACAGCAAGGTCCTCATGGAGATACGATGTGAGCCTCAAGTCTCCTCTCTCATCCTGGCCCATTCAAGCTTGGAGTTTCAGGAGTCACTGAGACAATAAAACACCAGTAGCTGAGAAACTACTAAAAATGTCCCAACAGCATACACCAAGAAGGTGAATCCCCAGCAATGAGCTGGTCTGTCCTAAGAAGCATTTTGCTGCAGTTACACCATTTCTAGCTATTTGTAACTTGAAGCGACAGACCCCACTGGGCACGGCTGGCCAGGGTGTTAGTGGGAGGGATGCAACAAAGAGAAGCAGGGAGCAAAAACATCTACCAGGTCTCAGCAAATCTGTCTGGCGTCTGGGCTATCACACAGTTACACCCTCAGCAGGCAGGCCAGGACCCTTCCATGTTGCTAAATACTTCACGAAACCCAAAGGAAAAGACAAATATTCTTTCATAACTCCCAGTCCACCACTAGTGGTTAACCCAGAGGGCTTCAAACCTAGCAGCACTGGCACCGGGGAGTGGGGGCTGCCTGCAGTCAAGTCCAGAGTTTCAAAACAACCCCTTGATTTCATCTTCTCAGCCCAGAGGCAGTGGTGGTTCAAGTAGGGAGAGGTTCTCAGTGACTCCAGGAGCTCACTGTATCACATTAATGAAGGGAAAAGAAAGGGAATATCTTTAGTAAAGTACCCTGTGTAAGGAGAAGATAGCTGATACAGGAGGGCTTTTTAATATCACTGATGATGGTCTAATCAAGACCAAAAGCTACATATTAACAATGGGGAACTTCAAACTGCAAACATAAGCATATTTTTGTATAGTCAAGACAATTAGAAACAGGGAAATGTGAATTAACTGAGAAATGTAACGAATTTTCCCTTAGTTACAGTCCTTCATTTTGGTTCAATTCTGGACTTCCAACTCACAGAAACCATGGTAGATCTTAGATTTATTGTCATTTATCCTGGTTAATCTTCCAGCCTTACACGTCTTACTAAAAGCTATGCTCTATTTCACCCATATCTTATTGGATTCAGCACAGGAATTCCTGGGTGAAATTCGATTGCCTGTGTTGTCAGACTGAATGAATATAACAAACCTCTCGCCTTAAAATATCTCTGGGGCAGTTAGTGTAAGTCTGCATGTTCTTACTCAAGACACTGGAATTATATTGATTTATTCTAGCTGAAAATATTTTCTACTTTTAATTTCTTCAGCACTTCAAATCAGCATGATAAAACCATTATAAGCAGAGTGTGAGCCAGCCCATTTGTATCCCATGGGGCTACTGAGGAGCAACCCTTTCTGATTCAGATGGTAGTTCAGCCCATTTTAGAAGCAGGGGATTGTTTTCTTTCCCACTTTGACTCAGAATTTTTCAGTTATTGTGGGGACAACGAGGCTGTGAGGCAGGTGCTTAGAGAACCATATTAAATTATGCACAGCAGAAAATCTGCAAAATGTACGTCAAAAGCGGGAAGCTAACCATGTGTGACTGAAAATTGCAGAGAGACAGAATCCTAATTTCCAGATTAACTATTTCATCAATTAAAGCTCCATTTGCAATCCTTTCTTATTTGTCTGCCAGTCTGCAACTAGTGCTAATACAAAGCCATCACCATAATAGAAACTAAAGTGGATATTTGATGCCATGTGCATATGGCAGCCTGCTTTTTTTTCAAGGAGAGTAGTTCCAGCTAATTAGTTTTTTAATGTATTTGCATTAGTTTGTGGAATTCCATAGTTCCTATTAAGTAGACACAAGTAATCAAATGAGAAAATTAAGCAACTTCTGTTGCATGCTGTGCATTTACAAAGCTGAGAAGGCAAGGTTTAGAGTTAAGATAATGTGGTAGCTGTTTACAAGAACAAAACAACTCTGACTGATCCACCAAATTCTCTGAACAGTTTGCAAATGTACTTCAGCCCCCAAATCCCTCATGTGTCCAGCTCCCTCCCAAGTGTATCTTCCACCTCTGCAAGATCCAACCTTTGTTGTTTCTGTGCTAAGCTAGGGTATGATTTGCTTAAATCCTAGCTAAATTTTGCAGGGCTGCAACTGAGAACTTGTGGGCTGTGGAAGTTCAGGGGCATCAGACACACTCCTAGCAAGGGAGAAGACACGTGACTGCGATACTAACAAACAACAAGTCTGCAAAGCCTGCAAGAGAAGTGGGACTGAAAGCTGTGTCAGTGGCACAAACCTGCAAATTTGAAAAACACGACCAGTCCTGTCTTGTTGTCTGCGTCCAACCTGAATTACTCTAATATTTCTGGTTGTATTTAGAGTCGTGCCACAGAAATCACACCTGGAAGTGCATCCATCCCCTCAGGATGGAGCACTTCTGCATCTCACCCATGCTACAGCCTGTTGTCTGAGGACACCATCAATCTGCAGATCAAACCCAAGATGATGGGAGGACCAAGGGAGAGCTACAGCCGGCTTCTTCTGGTAACTGAACTTAGCATCGCTCATGACACTGATCCTCTGCTACCCCATCACTTGCTACCCAAGGCTACCTCTCAATTGCTTTTGAAATGGTCTGTCTGGTATTTTATTAAGGCACGGAGTGTTACCCCCATGCTAAGGAATTATTGCTTTATTCTAGATTCATATTTTCAATCTGCATTTGTATACACCTCCCACTAAATTGATTAACTTTTGGTTTAACTTTCAGCTTTGATTAATTTGTTTTGAACTTTTTGCATATTCTGAACTCCATATGCAGAAACTTTGGATCTTTGAAATTAAGATTGCATATTCTATCACTTTAAAAGATACATGCTCCTTGGCTACAAGTGAGCAATACTGAAACTCTGACTTTATGCCTTTTCCTAAAAAAAAAAAGTCAATAAAAAACATGCTGCCTGGAATAGTTATTTTAGGGCTATATATCCAAGAAATTGTTTGCAGCTCCAACACAGGGAGGTTTGTTAAGTTTTGACAGAGGTGGGGAAAGATTGGGGTTGAATTATTGTCAGAACATCTGTGAGAACCGAGTCCAAAAGGAAGCAGATGCTCTCATAAATCCAACCATTTTATATGGTACATTTGGGGATGTTTATTGTCATTATTGTAGTGGGCAGAGTACAGAGTACATGGTCATTTAAAATTCTAGAACAGGATCAGATGAGGTGCTTCCTTATAAGTAAGTAAATCACACACTGCATTGTTTGAATTACTCAAAACCCCACAGGCTTCTGCTGAGATTAAGCCCTTATTGCACAGACAAGCAGCAAGAGATAACAACCATTCTTAAGAATTTATGATCTACATGAGCAAAATGTTAAAGGCTATCACAGTAAAACTATTCCCATTTATCATACAGAAAGCTATGGCAGAGGGAGCTGAGGGGGTCTGATTTTAATTCCCTCTCACTAGAGTTGATCCATATCTTTAAAAGCATCCAGTTCTATGTGACCTCATCAGAACTCATCCAGAGAGTTCTTAGGAGGACCAGAGGATAATACCCCATCCTGGATGTTACAGAAATGCAATTGTTGCACTGCTCGGTGTCCCAGCTGAGATGGGAGCCCCGACAAACACCAGGAGCAGATGAGAATTATCAGGACTCCCTCTCTAGTTTCCAGAAAGTATATTGAGATTATCCATGGGCAGAAGCTGCAAAAACAGATACCCTCCTTCTTTAATCACATTTCTTTACTCATCCAGACTGGCCTGTCTACTCATTCTCTTTCTCAAGTAACTCCCCACGTACTTTGGAGAAATTCCAAGGGCAGCCCCAGCTCACCCAGGGTCTGATTTCTGAAGTTATTTCACTGCCTACCATGACATCCATAACTTTAGAAACCTATGCTAGAATTCTCTAAAGCTTATCTAGTCATGAAAGCTCTCTTCATAGTTGTGAGGGAGAAGTGCACATCATTACCGGATGATTCATGTCTTCTGTTTCTCACCTCAGCTTTTTTTCAGACAAATCTGTCTCTGAAAGCACTGATTTCTCTCCTGGCATCATCAACAAGGTCTAGGCAATTGGTGAGAACGAGATATCTATAATTAGGCAAGAAAAGTCCCACCTGCAAAACTTGCAAAGAATGTGCCCTGGGGCTTTCAAGACCTCCAGCTGAAACCTAGAAGTATCAAAATACCTTTTTAAATCCAGATCTTGATGCCTGAAGGCTCCCTTCTAGCCCTCTCTGGTCTCCCTGAAGCTGCATGCCTTCCAGTCATCAAGAATTTATGACAGAACCAGCCCCCTTTCCAGTTCTGGGAGAGGTCTCAGCGTCAGCTCATCAAAACGCCTGGCTTTAAAGCTGACTTTGAACCTGCTGAGCCCCCAGCCAGAGGCTCTCCCCGAGCCTGAGCTGAAAGCAGATCTAGAGAGCAGCAAGGTCTCCCGTTTCTCTGCTGGAGCTGACACGTCAAACCTGTGTGTGATCACAATGCTCAAGCAGTGAAAAAGCTCCAGAAGGCCTCTTTCTTTACTGTGTTGCCTTATTTGTTCATGTTTCTCCTATGTATTTGGAGGCAAGTACAAAAATACAGCACAGGGGCTGCCCAGGAGCTGAATGGCTGAATGTCTCCACAGGACCCACGTTCCCAGCCCAAGCAAAACTCTCCTGCAGAGCTTGCTGACAAGGAGAGATGCAGCTGGCTGCTCTGTAGCTCTGAAGCAGGTGGTGGGGGGAATTATCTTTGCATTTTTATGCCTAATTTAAGAGAGCAACCTTCTGCTTTGCTTCTCTGGAAGTTGATGATGCATCCATGGGATCACTGGATCAGCAACATCTGTTATGAAAAGTGAGCGTCTCTGCTATTTTAAGACCTGAATGAGCTGCTTCACCATTTCATCCCAAATATCAGAAGCAAGATCTCCTGGAGCAATGATCTCAAGAGTACTGGCCCCCACATGCATTTCACAGGAATCAGAGATTTAAAACAAGCTGGAGAGGAGAGTCAGGATACCCAGATATGACAATAAAAGCCGATCAGTGTTAGTAAGGTGTAGAATACTATTCCTAAGACTAAAACCACAGAGGG
Source organism: Phaenicophaeus curvirostris (assembly GCF_032191515.1). Lineage (NCBI taxonomy): Eukaryota > Metazoa > Chordata > Aves > Cuculiformes > Cuculidae > Phaenicophaeus > Phaenicophaeus curvirostris. The sequence continues at coordinate 124,029,317 of NC_091393.1, read as the reverse complement.
AAAAATTTCTTCAGAGGGTCTTATTAACAGCAGTATGACATTATACTTCCTTCTAGATGTAATTATTGCACTCACTTGCATAATTTGCCTGGTAGACACCCAATTACTATTTGCAACAATAGAAGCACCTCCCACCTCCAGGACCAAGTTTCCAGAGCAAGAACAGGTAAAAGAGGTACTACAGCCAGCCTTACTCCATCTTCCAATCTTTTAAGTACTTATGGTTATCTCAGAAGCAGCTGAGCATTCCTGAGAAAGCCTTTTCAAAGACAGCTGTTCTTGGTCATGAAAGGCTGGAGGCACTCCAGCAGTGCCTCCTGTTATCATTACCGATTTACTGTCTACATAAGCAGCAGTTTGCATATCCTAACCCCTTTAAATAGGTTACTATCTGCTTGCAGGACTGTGAGAATATTAAGGCCTCAAGGAAATGGAAAGAGCATCATTAATTTGCAGGTCAATAATAAGATGCCTCACTTCCCAAAATGACACAGGCTTCAATCTCTGTTCTGCTCTTAGCAGTACTACACGAGTAGTCATGACAAGGGGAAAGGCAGCAGACATATAAGGTGATGGATTATGCGAAGGCAGTACATGCACTGATTTGATAAGCACAGGTGGGTTTCGTGTGCCTGGTGGATATCACAAGCAAATTAAATCATGCAACTTGAGGCACGTCTGTAGAGAAGGCCGTAAAATTAATTGGAAATACTCAAAACACAAAATGAGGTTTAGCCATACAGAGCTTGACTCGGTTAATTTTAGCCTACTGAGAGCAAGAGCAAATTAACCTCGCTGAGCTCCAGGATGCCACAGCTGGATTGCTACCCCTTCCTGTGATGGTTCACCAAAGGCTGTGCTAGGGATTTCTTCACTGCAAGCATATGTAACTATATATTTTGGTAGGAATGGTTGGACTCGATGAGCCAGTGGGTCTCTTCTAACCTGGTTATTCTATGATTCTATGATATAGAGCCTGAGGTGGTATGAGGTGGACATGGAAGGTGTCTCAGACCACTGGGAGGTGTCCCTGCCCATGGAAGGGGGGTGGAATTAGGTGATCTTTAAGGTCCCTTCCAACCCAACGCATTCTATGATTTCATGTATAGCAAGTAAAATAACTGCTGCCACCTGTTCCAGCTCCCAGAGGGTTAATATTTTTCCCCATCATAGGAGCTTCGCTCCTCAGCACTTTATCAGGTCTAATCATGCAGGTAGTGGCCTTTCCTTATACTGAAAGCAGCCAGCAAGGTTGTAGTGTTGACAGCTGCACCTGAACTTATCTCAGAGGTGGGCGATGTGAATGCTTACAGCCTCTACTTGGTAAAGCTATGTCCCATCAGTATTCAGAAAAGAATCCCCTCCAGAAAAAAAAAAAAAATAGGCTTATTCTTAACTTCCCAGCAACTGTCTGGAGTGCAGTTGCTTGCAACGGTCACCCAGCATTCCTTTGCAGATGTATTTTGACAGAGGGAAGCATCAGTCAATGAAGAGCCTTTCTTGGAAGGGTCAAAGAGTCTGGGCAGGAGAGAGAGAAAAATAATTACGCTCTCTGAGAATTCAAGAAATAATTATATAACCCTAATGTGTTATAGATGCCATCCAGCATGTGAATGTAAAAATTTAAAGTCGTAGTAAAAAATGTTTAAATATACTCTAATGGAAGTGAAGCACACAATATAGGTGAGGACGCAAGTGCTTATCACAGAGAATTCTGGTTTCTTCCTCGTTGTTGCATTTCAAACTGACATAGTAACACAGGAAAGCAGAAAAAACATCTTGGTACAAAATATATAGGGCCACGACTCATACCTGTTTATATAGGGATAACCTGGCCTCCCGCAAAAGCCGTGGGAGACTTGTTGGTGTAAGAGCAGCCCTGTCCTGCTTACCCCCTAACACAGGAGGGACCATCCCAGGGCCTCGCCAGGGACCACCTCCTGCACAGAGGAGAAACGAGCTTCATCCCTGTGGAGCAAGAAGTCAGGAGACAGTGAGTGAAGTCCAGATGTGGCAAGGAGACAACAGCGCTGCAGTGAATTATGTGGTCTCTTTCAAACAGCGTCATCTGTTTCCTAAACACCTGAAAGCCAGGTGAGCCTGGTGCAGGTCTAGGTGCACAGACTGGGCTGCTCAGAGTGAAGAGCCTGAATTCTTGTTTAAACTGAGACTGAAATAATGATGTGTTTTCAGAGCAATGAGCCCAAGCCAGAAGAGCAATCGATGAGGAAGCAAAGAAGAGCTGATTTGGTGAAGCCTTGCAGGAGGCTGAATATCCCGGGTCAGTAAACATGATTGCAGGTAGAGTAGGGATGAACAATTAGTGCCCTCTGATGCAATAAGATGTGTCAGGAAACATGCTTCTGCATTAATTCACTGCAGTATGTTCCATACCCAAAACATATAGTTGTGTAGCCCTGGATAAACTCCTGGTATGTGGTTAGGGAACAGCCACAGCAGGAGGCTCCCCAAATGCACCAGGACTGGTTGAGCAGTGTAAATGTACAGATATTCAGCTATGGAGTTATTTATCTTCCTACCACTCCAGTATGACCTTGACCATTAATCTCTAATGAGTCTCAGTACAAAAGGCAAGGGTCACATTTCTTTTATTCTCATGTCTTGTTCAGCTGGGTGATTTAGGTTAGAAGATTCTCAAGGTGATGGTTGCCTTACTCTAAGCATTTGCACAGCATCTAGCAACAAGGGCTGTGGTCTCAGTGGGCAGCTCTCAGTTGACAGTAACACAAAAAAAAATCACCGTAAACCAGAAGGAAGAAATAAGATCAATTTTAGGACATACAACCATAGCTCTAACATAGGAAAATTAGTTGAAAGCAAACTCAGTTTCTTTACTGAACTGAAAAGCACAATATATGGCAGGCTTGGAAGAAAATAAGAAAACATGTTTAAAGAAGTATTTTCATTGTCTGATCCTTTTTTTCAAGCACTGGCAATAGGAAATTGTGTAATTTATTTAAAAACAGAGTTAGGTATGCCCAAAACAATGTCTGTCCTGTAACAAAATTAAAATATCTGCATCTCGTTCTACAGCAGGAAAGAAATAAGGAATGTAGGTATTTATAATGATGACAGCCTTTTAAAAGAAACTTAAGAACTGTGAACTTTACTAGAATATATTTAAGAAATTTTTCCTGGTTTTGCAAATAGCCTTCAAGAACAATTCTAACTTAAACAGACACTCCTAACTTTTAGCAAGTTATTTTGAAGTTGGACTCACCATATGGTTTAATGAATTACATTAATTTCAAGTAGATATTTTTTCCAGAGTCAATGAAATGCTTCAGAAATATCAGCACAAAGAAAATAAAAACAGTTCATAAAAATGAATCAACTGACTCAAAAAAATAATTAACAACAACTTTTATTGTACAAAGGGGTAAAACACAGTTTCCTTAAATTGATATTTTGGCCTGTATTGGTGATAGGAGCCATAATCACTAGGCAAGACAGTGATAACAACAATATTAACAGATAACTCATATTTATGTCGATTCACTCTGTGCCTCAAGAAAAGTCTAATATGATTCTCCTCTCTGTAGTTCCATGGGCTGCTTCCAAAGGGCACATAAACCACCTCACTTCAAGAAAAAAATAAGCCTCTCTAGCAGTTTTGCTTGCACAAAATAAATGCAAGATGCTTTCCTGTTGTCCATTCACAGATGTTTTCTAGAGGAACAGCGGGAGCTGGACGTTTGTAGGTCTCACAGGGTGGCCCAGGAGGTCACCGTCTGGGCTGCTGAAAAGCAATAACAAACCAGAGGCCAAAGACTGCTCAGGTTTCAGTGGATAAAGTGCTCTCAACTTTCATACGGCACCATGTATTGGTGCAGGTTTGAGGGAGATGTTGGATTAAAGGATTCAGCCTGGAATAAATAAGAATTACATGAGCCTTTTCTCTTCTGTTAAATGGCAATTCAAAGCTTGTCTGAATGAAAATGCCTTTTGATCTCTGTTATTTGACTGGATTTGAACTGGTAGGTTTTATGCAGAGTTTGCATTTAAGATCTGTAGTGCTACTTTTGGAAGGATGGAATGTCTCTAGGCTAACGGAGGCACATACAATACCTAGTATAGAAAGTATCTATATATAGCAATTATAGGAGGTCCATTGCTTCCTGATGTAGATGTTAATATGAGCCATTAAACAACACATTGATTTAATGTTAGCCGAGAGTTCTCATTTTCAGTATTGCAAGAGGATTTTGGAACCAAGGATTGCTATGAGATATCATAACAGAGAAAGATTACTATGAGGTGCTTTTAACACAGCCTTCTGCCAGAAATTATGTTTAACATGAGAGACATCGCATATATTTCTTCCCATTCATTCACCTGTCTGCTGGTTCCATGTTAATTCCAAGATATAACGCATATAAACCATGCTTTCTAAATGAACACCCTTGCTTTTGATTGCTGTGCACAGATTCATGAAGGACATTGCAAATATATATTAACCGGTGCCTGTGTGGTTCTCTTAGTAGTCAATTTTTAAAGCACTGTGTTATTGAGCTATAAATTTTCCCCCTAACAGAAATTGCAGGTTCTGAAAGGTTTCCTGTGGGAGGCTTTTAGCTTTTGCCTGATGAAGTTAATAAATAAGGTAAGTAATAGGCAAATAAGGTAAGTAGTAGTCAAAAGGAAAGAGCATTTCAGTAGAAGTATTACACTAATAGGCTCCTCATTAAGCTGCAAAGATCCCACGAGATGTTAGAGACTCCATTCATGCCTGCAGGTACCAGTGTAACATTCTCCCAGCCTGCCAGTCTCCAGACACAGCCTGTTCCCCATCTCCTGCTTCACTATCTGACCAAAGGCACCAGGAGGGTGCATCCGCAGAGCAACCAAATAAGTTCTTTGGAAAGAGAAGACATCTGGATTTCTCTGGGAAGAAAGACAGGTATTTACCTGACCAATATGCCCCTGTCCTGAATAGCCCTGGGGGCTGTTAAGAAGGGCATGACTGGGCAAGGGCCACAGGTGGTGACTGTCCACACATCTCAGTTCCCTCAGGAGGAGAGCAGGTCTAATGCTTCAAATCAGCACTGAAAATGTCGCATCCCAGGGCATAGCTTTTAGTGCATTTGCAGAATCTTTGTATTTAAAAAGCACAAAAAAATTGCCTGCTGCCACAGATGGGGAAAATGTTCACGCTGTCACTCTGTCAGGACCACGTTTTGGTCACATCCAACTGCCTACATGAAGAGGGGCTCACAAGCTCCTCTTCTACCTTGAGAGAGCCCAGCATAACAGGCTCCCTACTCCCCTCACTCTGTTGAGGACTAAAATGGAGCATTTGGCCCCAGGAACAGTACAAACACAACTAGAGTGCTGCCGTATTGTGGGTTTCACACTGCTGCCCAGAATGCACATCCCACTCCTCAAGCCACGATTTCCAATTTGCAGATCTGATTCACGACGTAAGGGAGGGGATAAAATTATCATTTAAACCAAGTAATGTCAGAGCGAATTTATACTTTTTCAAAATATATATTTTCATAATTTTTTTTGTTTCAAAAGGATTAATTCCGTGCAAGAACAAGTGCTCGTAAATGTGGCTGTGGTGTTGCTTCTATGACAGTTCAGTAGATGGCCTGAATGTTCACCTTGTGATGCACAATCAAAAATAGATGGCAAGAGGCAGATTATGAGCCCAGCTACGGTCGAGCAAAGTGGGAACTGAAAGGAAGGACCACCTGAATGTCTGGAATCTCCTACTCACTTTACTTTAAGGTTTTCTCACCACATGCACCATTTCCACTTACCAGTAGATTGGCATATGCTGACAGCTTTGCTGAAGCAGATCAGCAGAAACAGGTGAGATTTCTGAGGAAAGGTGAGAGACAAATTAAGAATAACACCTGTATGAGCAATGAAAACCTTTCATCTTCCTTCACTGAAGGTACTTTTTTAAGATGCTAATACCTCTTCTCCAAACAAGTGTGAGTTTCAAGAAAATTAGATATTACAGGACTGAGAGTTAAAATAGTATCTGTGTGTTAACATTATCTTGGCTCAAACTGCCATTCTGACTCGATAAATAAATCAAAATATGTTAAACATAAGCAGAAATACTCAGGATATACTAATTTTCACTTCTACTTTCCAAGTCTTTTATATGTTTTCCAAGTAATTTGACCTCAGTGGAAACTGTCAAGAACGATGAATACATTCCATCCTTATCCTCTGCATTAAAGAAGTGCTGGTAGTCATTAGCAGAGATAGAGCATGTGTGGTGTGGTACAGAGAGTAGGAAAATGTCTAAACTCTAAGGAGCCACAACTCACTGAGAAATGACATAGAAAATGAGATGATATAAACATTTTCTGACTTCGCCACTTCCATAGTGGTCATCCATCTGACTAAGTTGAAGTCCCCAGTTCCCCTCTGGATACTTCAAAACCACCTTCTCATGTTTATAAAAAAGTGAACACATGCATGTGTCTCAGTGAGTGTTTTTCTCCATAAATTCCACACATTTCTCCTCCCTACCTAAGCCCTTAATGAAACTTTAACATATATAAATTAGTTTTGACCAGGTGTTATTTGAGAAAACCATTGGACGATACAATCCATTTCTATGGCACAGCAAAAGACTGGTTTATTTAGAAGACAATTGTATCCTTGTTTTCTTTTTCAGTTGACAGGTCTAAAGAGCGGCTTCTACAACAAAAGTGCTTCAACGCATGTTTCAGGGTCAACGGCAAGTAAAGGGGAAGGCAATTTTTTCCATCACAGCATTTAGTGCATAAGACCTTGAACTCAACTGTAGATTACTGTCTTCACATTTTCAGTTTGGCCCTGCTCAACAATATTTTGTTCACTTCCAAATCAGAAAATGAAATCTAATTTATATGAGAATAAACACTGGTATCACCTTAGCTCATATTGGAGCCGGCCACGGACACAAAATTGCACTGGATTCTTATTATAAGATATAATTTGTAGATATGGGATCAAGATAGCTGCCTTATTTGGAGGCTTTCTGCTCAGCAATGTCTCTACTTACTGTCTTAGTATCCTAGTATCCTTAGTAGCATGTATTTCATAATTCTGGTCTGAACTTTGCACACATTCATTCTACCGCAGAAGTGCAACGAAAGATTTTTAACTTCAGAGATCAGTGGATAAGGACCTGGAAGGTCAGTGTGTTGGGCCAGGTGTTTATTAGATAAGCAATTCTGCAAAGTCATCTTAAGAAATGCAGAGAAGCATTTCTATCTTACTTGGCTCAATGCCTCGCTATTCACAAAAACTGAATTCATGACCCTTTCATTTAAAGCCTTTTACTTCCTACCTAAATCTTCAATCAATCCTCTTGCCTCTGAGCACTGCATATTTAATTCTAACAACTCTTCTCGAGTTAGCCTTGAATTCCTCAAAGACAACACTGCCTATATGAGTGACCTCTTTCTATCTCAGTTTCTGAAAATAACAGACTGTCTAGGATGAGTTTCTCTTGCATGTGTATGGAAACCACTTTGGAGTTCATGCTATGTCCAACATCCCAGTTCACTATAAACCCCAAAGCTTTTAGAATCACCATGCAGGAGTAGGATGCTTTTAAACAGTAACAAATCCAATCAATACAACAATTCTTGTAGCATGTGCTTTCTTGATTGATCCATCTACGCATCTACCAGTTGGCAAAAGTGAGTTTCATCAGCCCACAGGCTGGTGAAGATGGAAGTGACTGGAGTTCATGGGCTGAGATACAAAAATTCAGAATATAAAAGCTCGTGCTTCAGTGCCTCAGTTCTAGCTATAAGGAGTTAAGATGAATACAAAGCATGAATGATTATCACCAAACTTTCTTACTTCAGAAGTCATTATGAGCAATTGTTGGAGACAGGATGTTGGCTCAGGACAGATTATGAACTATTCCCATGGTAAATGCTTCAAAGTGAAAATAAATGCTGAGCTTCACAGAAGCATTTTTCATCTTCAAAGTATTTAAACATCACAGTCTAAATTTGCTGTACTTGAAATCAATTACAAAGGTCTTGCTGTGTTCTGTTGGAGTAGGATGGGGACCATCATCTGATAGGTCTCCAAATTACTCTGCAAAGCAAGCCAAAGCAATTTTCCAGCTCTGAAATAAATGCTACTGAGCTTCAGAGAATGTGAGGCTGTAATCACACAAGACTATGAACTTATTCAATTCATCGATGGATTCAGGGGTGAATTGATCATTTGATGTAGACACACCTGGAGAAGATGTGTAGCTGGTAAGGGGGAAGCTCTGAGTTTTCGCTGAAAAATATAAAAAAAATTTTAAAAAAACGCAAGATCAAGGGATTAAAAGATGAAGCTAGTGAAGTTTCACCTCAAAATCAGATGTCATTTCCCAGCATTGATACAGATTAGACATTGGATCATAATAGCAGAAGAGGTGATGGCTTTGTCAGTCAGCTTTCACCCCACCTCACTTTAGGAATTGTAATGAGACACCTTATAGCAAAGCAGTTGTCCTCAATTCTGTGTCAACGGGGACACAGAAGTACCCATGTGATGTTAATAATCCCCATGCCAGTGCTTCTCTCTCCATCAGTTGTAGAGGCAACCTACCCTGGACCAGCTGATTTTCACATAGCTGAATTTAGGTTACACTAATCCTAATGTTTTGACACTCATAGGTGTATAAACCTTATTCACAGACAGCCTATACATGTAACAGGTTATATCTTTTTCTTCCTTTGCAAGCAAAGAGTGTTTAGTCATTTCTGAACTCCACATGCCCAACGAGACTTGAAACCCACCAGAGGGACACCAAAAGTCACTATGGTGACTTTACCCAACACTTTACCCAGGAAGCCTTTTTAAGAAGCAAAATAAAACCTTCTTATATAGTGCCTGTGCAGATCAGGGAACACAGTGTGGCACTGCAGATACTTTAATACACCTTTAGCATTTTAATAATTCCAGTAAACAGAACCAAACCAATATTTGGATAACATATATTTTAAGGTTTATCCTCAGACACCCAAAAATATTGTGATTTTTTTGGTGATAGTTCCATTAAAAAATTAAGAAAATGATTCTTAAATCAGAGAGATAAAATTGCAAAATCACCTAAAAAGCCTGAATTCAGTGAGAATAGGAACAGACTAGAAGAAAGGGAGAAAAATAAATTAAGCAGCAAGGGAAACCTTGCTTGTTGTGTCTTTCACAGTACTATCATTTTCACAGTAGAATGAATCCTTTAGAAACTGTGTCTTTCTCTTATGCATCAACAGGGAAGTTAAACAGCATTTTTATCAGCATTATATCTCAGTGGTGCACTCAAGGAGCAGCTAAAAGCTCCTTTTGACAGAAAATAGGTGAAGTTAACTGCCAAGTGCAAAATGTTTCTGCAAAAGAAGGCTTTTCTACATCCAAAGCCAAGCCCTAATGTTCCCTCAGGCCAATTCATATACACATACACACCCCAAAATAAAGAATTAGGGGACCAACTACCTTCACTGTCCTTAGATTCTTTGTTAAGTGATACAAATTAGTGACTTCCCTGCTGTCATCTAATTGACTTTTTGGAATAAGACCTGTGCATTAGCTCCAGTGTGAGGTTGCCAGGTTGGATATGAGCTGCCTTTGATTCCCTTGACACTAAAACCAAGCAGGACTAGGAGGGAGATATGATGAGATCTGTCATCACTTTGCTAACAGTGAAGAGTAAAATTCTGGCCCCAGCAGGGGTACAGGTATTTTTAACATTTACTTGAATGGAACTAGGATTTCATGAACAGAAATACTTATCTCCAAGGATGGTAATCCCACTGGAAACTCCCCAGGAGGCCTTGCTAGAAGGGATGCACAGGAGAGCAAGGCAAAATGCGGAGCTGATAAGTAAGACTCTGCAATTCAAGGAAGAAAATAGATATTTTATCTGTGGAAGCTGTGCAGATAAAAGCAGCCATTCAAATGCAATCTTCATTACATAGATACGATCCACTTGGAGGAAGCAGCACAGGATGTGACATAACTTCAATTCCTGCACTAATAATTTACTCGTCCAAACAACTCATGGGATAATGAACAATACAAAAATTCCTCAAGAAAGAGAGATGCTTGCACTAGCTAATGCAACAGCTTAGGATATTTATGTTGTTATTTTTTGGAAGATGACCTGTCTACTATGAATGGAATCTCTTCCATTCTCTGCAGTGCTGAGGGACTGAATAGTCTGAAGCAACAGTGGAACAGGTTTCCACTCATCTGGATTACTCGCATCACTCTTGTCTTATCCTAATCCTTTCTGTTTCTATTTCATACAGAAAGGCACAGCAGGGGCAGAACAAGAGCAAGCAAGTTAACTGCCAGTTTCATTTGATATGAATCTTCATTCCTCAACAAATGCAACTAGCATTGCATTCATTGTCAGTGTAACATTCTCACCACTTACGACCATATTCAAAGCACGTTTGGTGGAAGTTTTCAAATAAAGGATCACTATTTCAATTCACTGGACTACCTTTTAGAATAAAAGAAAATCTTTTTCTCTTGGAAGCTACATGAATTTTATAGGTTAAGAAATTTATTTTAAGCAAATTATATTCTAGTGTAAATTTATTATAATTCATCGTGTTCTTGTTTGTAAAGCATTTATTTAATACTTTAATCCCTTGGTGTCTTAACATGCTTAAAATATTGACAAGCTCCATGACCTAGTTCCATTTACAGGATGTAATACTGTAATTCTAAAGCAGGAATCAGCATAGAAAATTTCATCTTGTCTCAAATAAGCAAGTGAAAATAGGTATTACTAGAACAGGACCAGATAAGCATGGTAACAGGCGGGTGATTGGAACAAGTACCTGAAATCAAAGAGTAAAACATTAGACTGGTAACCTGAACAGTTCCTCAGAAACACTGCCACATAATTTCAAAGTTTCTGGTCCCCAGAAAGGATGACCAGACAGAAAAAAAATACATAACTTCAGTTCAGGCTTTCTAGAGACTTGCAGCAACTGAAAGTCTGATCCTGAATATTACAGGTGCTCTAAAACAAACCACAGCTTTAGAAACATCCCTGCCTGAAACCCTGAAAATGGATTAGTTTAGCTGCCACAAGAATTTGAATAGAGGGAGGTTTGGTTTCTCCTTGAGAATTTGTGGGAATAAGGCCGTTAAGTCCAAGCACTCCTACTGGAAAGGCAGGTGGTTGTTTTGGAGAACCTGCAGATGAAGGAATAAGCAACAGATAGCTAAGGTAGGAATCAAGACTGACAATTCTGTGAAGGTGCATATAGACAGGAGTCTACTAGCACAGGAAACGTCCATGCAACTCTTATCATCAGCACGTGGCTCAGCTCCTTCGCTTAAACATATCTCTCTAGCACCATATGAGAAACACATGGGTATCCAAGACATTCCCACAGGTTTGCCAGCTACGTGAAAAGACATATAGGAGGCAGAAGCCCACCTGGAGACTTCGCTCTCACCCTTAGTATTGGTATGTGGGGAGTTATAGAATCAAAGATTCATTTCATTTGGAAAAGACCTTTAAGATCATGGAGTCCAAGCCACCACTAAACTATGTCTACACTAGCACAGTTGTTTGTACACTTTCTCAATGTAATATTAATAAATACTATTAAAAAAACCACAGCACTACTAAATTATCTTGATTCCACAGTCAGGTGGCCAACTCCAAGCTGCCTGTTTAGACTTAGATCCAGATCAGTCGAGTTTCTAGACTGTACCTAGGATAAATTTTGGAGGGTACTATTTTTGGAAGAGACTTGGAGTATATCAGAGAGAATTTGAAAAATACTATGGTGCAGATCATCACATTGCACTCTGTTGAGCAGGATGGTGCCTTCAAACCTTTTCATTTTCTGGTGTATATATGTCCTTGAGTTCAGTTGTGATCTACACCAGTCTCACATGCTCATAGTTTTGCCCCCTACTCAAAAGTACACACTTACTTTGGAATCTGGCAAGTACTGGAGGAAAGTAAGTGTATCTGCTCTCTTTTCATGTGTTGTGCTGTTAAAGAAAATAAAGCTGAAAAGTTGTCATAGCTTGCTGAAGAAGCATGCCAATAGCTGGCTCATTTTCAGCAAAACTCACTTCCTGGTATTCAATATAAAAAAAAGAAAATTGCTGCATTTCAAATGCACTCTATTTTAGAATTTCACAAGCAGCCTCAAATTCTGTAGCAGTCATGAATTTGCTTTCCTTATTCAGATATTCCAGTATATTCTGTTCTACAATAAATTCGTTAAGCATTTTTTTCCATATCCTATCCAAGTAACTTCCACTGTGCAGCTGAGTTTTATTCATCTACAATCTAGAAAAGCTCTTTCATCCAAAACACTTTAAAAAGTGAATAATTTTAAATACTAAGGAATTGTCACTGGCTTTAGTAGGATTATTTATATGTTTAAAATTATGCGTGTGCTGAAACACTTTGTTGAAAATAGGGCAAAATCTCTGTCACCAGTATTCTTTCCCCTGTGGACCATAATTTCATATTTTACCAAGAGTCATGGCTCACACTTCCAAACAATTTCTTTCCAGCCTGTTATTCACAATCTTTGTCTCATTATAATAGCCTGCTACTATCCCACTTGAGAAAGCATCCCTGCCATTTCTTAGTGTTATTAAGCATTATTATTTAGTCCAAGAAATTAATTTAAAAGCAATGATTCTTTACCTTTTCTATATTAGTCTCCTATTAGTTCTATATACTGTTCATAATAGCAAATCAAGTCTGGCATGAATAAATAAGCGACGTTTTCTCAGTACCTTGTTCTTGGGCAACAGTCTTCACATTACATAGCTCCGACTACCGAACTATTGTGTCACAACTTGTAGGTGTCTTAATTTGCAGCAAAGGAGTGATGCTCAGGTAGACTCTACTACTATCACAGAATCACAGAATGCCTGAGGTAGGAAGGGAACTGTGGAAGTCAGCTAGTCCAATCTCCATACTCAAGTACAAATACCCAGGCAGAAGTTGCCCAGCACCATGTCCAGAGGGGTTCTGAATATCACCGAGGAGGGAGTCTCCACCACTTCTCTAGACAACCTGTTCCAGTGCCGGGCCACCCTCACAGTAAAGAGGTGTTTCCTGATGTTCAGACAGAACCTCCTTTATTTTACTGTTCAGTAATTTTGAAGAAACATTTAGTTGTACAAAGAAGAAGTCGAGGGCACAGAATTTATATCAGGAAGCTCATTTCCCCAGGATATTTCAAAGAAATGAGCATGTCTATGAACTCATAAAATGCATTTTCTACAAGGAGGATAATTTCTTTACAACCTGTTAATAAAACCGCCTAAAAACTGGGAGGTTTAGGGAATGAGTTCTAGCTGATGTCATCACGTTTGAACATCCCATTGCTAATCTGGCTGTCTTAAAAAGTTTAATTGCTAAGGATAGAACTAAATTAAAGATAAACTTTCAATTGCATTTTAGCTATGTGAAGCAAATTCTAAAATGGCACAGTGTCTATACTGTTAATTACACTTTGCTCACAAATATGAGCTTAATTGTCCATATCAAATGGCACCGTCACGTTTAATTATGCAAAATATAAAGCATCACTAATGCATGATATAAACTGAGTTCTCCTGAATATAAGAAATGCCATCTCTGGACTAACTACAAAACACGCACGTCTGCTAAAGTCAACAATGTCGTTCTGTAGATGTTCATAATGTTCCATCTCACTGAAGACCGGAGTATTTGAGCATTTGATGGTCAGCTAGAAATAAACAGGGCAAATCAAGAATTGCACTTGTGTTAAAAGAAAAAAATAAAAGGAAGGTTAAAATTCAAACAGTGGCAATGTCAACAGAGTTATATGTCTCTGTTCCAGGTTCTGCAAGCGTCGGGAGCTGATTATAAGGAAGGAAAAGACAATTAGGATTCCTCACATGATTAGGACTTCTACAGCCCATGATTTTTGGCTCCCAGTCTACTGCTTCCTGTGTCAAAGAAGAAGGTTTCTGCATGTGGATAATATAGTACATCCTAGAGAAAACAGCAGCTTGAAGGCTGCGTGATCCTCCTCTTCTGGGGCAGCTAAAACAAAGTCTCTAGATGCTCTGGGTCAGGGCAGCTGAAGATGCTCATTAGAAGCTGCTAGAACTTCCCCAGTCCCAGACCCTTGTGATCCCCTTACCTTGTCCTTACCTGGCAGCAGCAGACACAGTGAAGTTTCTCAGAGGGTTCCTGTGCAATCCCCAATGACCCTGGCCACTGTCCCCACAGGATTCAGAAGCTCCCATCTCTGAGGCTGCTGTATGAGCTGCTGCATCTGCTGCTGCTTCTGTTAGCTGTGCTCATGAACCTTATGGAGGTTCACACATTTTATTCAGGACTCTTTAATAAAACAGCTTGGGAGTAGGGAGCAGAAGTTGGTATTCCATGAGCATGCTCCATGACTTGGTTAAAGAAGCAAATTTTATCTTCTTTGTTCTCCCTCTCACCCTATAAATTTGGGGGACTTGCCTTCAGTCTCAACTGGAAGGACGCAGGGGGTTCCTGCACATGTTTAGTTAATAGCTAGATGGTTTGGGCACTCCTGCTGGAAAAAGAGCTGCTGGGTCTGAAGAACTTCAGGCTGAGGAGGTCAAATGTCCTCCATTGAAAACAGTAATTATCACATTTCTTATGGAAAAGGCATCTCCTGTCTGTCTCCTCTCTGTTCAAAAGGAAAATGAACCACAAGTCTGTATCCAAAAGCAGAAGTGGACTCCTATGTGTTACCAACTCCATACTTGTTCCAAAGCAAGATCAGTATCACCTAAACCACTCTAGAGAGGACTATTGAACTTGTCATTGTTATATAGCAGTATAATATGACGATATTTCCACAATCTGTTCACCTTAGGCTTTTATGCAGGAAGAATTACACTCAGAAGCAATTCTGCAGTGGTGCTGAACGGCCTTTTAATTGCTTCTTTCAGTGTATTCACCTGTAGACAATTTCTTCCAAGTCGTCTTCTCTAGAAAATCAGCAAATGCGTGTATTTTTAAAATTTTTTTCGTGTCATGAAGCTTTGAAAGAGTGTAAAAGGGAAAGCTATGATGGACGGCTGGACTCAAATTCAACATCATGGCTAATGCAAAGTTATAGTAGAAAAGGATCATATAATTCTGCTTAAACAACCCTTGTGTTTGCATAGTTGGAAACACAAAGCCCTTCCAACTTTTCAGTTCTCCTGAGGCTGCCTTTGCTTGCGGTAAGAAGTGGTGCATGGTCACTGTCTTGAAACCTACTGTGAATCCTTCAGCTACTGTTGAGTTCAGGACAGTGGAGTGATTTGCTCTCTCAGGCCCTATAATACACAACCAATTGTCAGCAAGCGCTTTTCAACATAATTTCAGTTTCAGAAAGAAAACTGCCTTTAGACCTACAGATTTTCCCCTCCTGCAAAAGAAAAAAAAATCTGTTCACCTCCTTTTTCCTTGAAAATCAAACCATTAATTTTTTTTTCATTCCAGTCTACCTAGCAAGGCAAATAGGGGCTGTGTTTAAAATCTGTAACTTAAACGTTAAATGAAATCTATTTAGAAACCAACCATTTGGTTGAACCAACCATTTGAAGAAGAAATGGTTGAACCAACCATTGGTTGAACCAACCATTTGAAGAAGAAAAACACAGGGTTCTGTTCCAAGAATATTACCAGTAATAGCTGGAATTGAGAACGCTGGCCTTGGTATGCTTTTTCTGAATATGATATAACTGATGTTCCAATGGAAAGTTTTGCTATTGGTGAAACTGCGTTTATTGTCAAAAAAAGGCCAAGTTTAGTCCTGAGCACATGGAGTTAAGTTTTTGCAGCATCTCAAAAGAAAATGATAGATGTGATTACCTCTAAATCATCTTCCCACACAGCAAACATGTCAAAAATCAGCACTATTTCCAGGATTAAAACTTTTACAACATCCTTTAGCAGCTTGTGCTTTAACATCTGTGGCTTTTCATGTTACACATGAAAACCAAACTAGCCAAAAGCCCTTTGCGTGAAGGGCAATACACATTCAAAAGACATTTTCTGCCTGTGTCAGCAGGACTGCAGGAGAATGAAACCAAAACAAATGAATGTAGGGTTGTAATGACTATATTCATCATCCTTCTAGTGATTAATGTGTCATTGACTAGAAGGTGCTAGTAAGATCTGACCACGCACACACACCAGAACAATTCATGTCAGCTCTGTAGTATTGCTGTGGTTGTTAGTATTTTCTTCCAGCCAGAACTGGATCCTCTGGATCCTCTGAAGTGGATCGGAGTAGCAGTCATAGAATCATAGATTGGTTTGAGTTGGAAAGAACCTTAAAGATCATCCAGTTCCAAACCACCTGCCATGGGCAGGGACATCTCCCACCAGATGAGGCTGCTCAAGGCCCCATCCAATTTGGCTTGGAACACCTTCAGGGATGGGGCAGCCACAGCTTTCCAGAGCAACCTCACCACCCTCATTGTGAAGAATTTCTTCCTAGCGTTTAGTCTAAATCTTCCCCTCTCCAGATTATAGCCATTCCCCTTCATTTAATCTCTACGCGCCTTTGTCCTCTATGCCTTTCTAAAATTCATCCTTGCTTTTCAAGAGAGAAATAAATGATCTGGGCTGCTGAACCTAGGGGAAGGGCATGACCAGTGTCTGTGCTGCAGCATGCAGTCACCAGCATCTGCTGAAGAGAGAACATGCCATCGTGTGGTGAGACAGCCTCACCACATCACTGTTATTTTTCACCACCATAAAGATGTAGGCGAAGTTAACCATACAGTGAGGAAGGACCATCCACATCCCACTAATTGCTCTGCTCCCCCTAATTCCCTGGAAGATGACTCAAGCTATTTTGTTTGTCTCTATTATCACTCCAATTGGCCAGAGATTTTGAAGGCCATCACCGGCAAAAAGAACATACCGAGGGTGAAAGCTGGGGTGCCACTGGGAAGATGAGACTTTGTCCGCTGTGATGCAGGGCTGTCCCCCAGAACTGCTACCACCCCCTCTCTGAGCTTTACCAGCCTCCTCACCGTGTCACGATGAGGGTGGTTTCTCCATGCCACATGTCCGGCTAGTGTTACGGAGCCCAGGGCTATTCACAGGTTAGTTTTCTCATCTCCACTGCACCTGCATGAAGTTGGGCTAGCACAAAGAAATGGAGCTGGGCAGAAGCCCAGTGCTCTGCCCTCTCCACCAATCCTTTGCGACACCTCTTGGGCATCATGAAGATGGGAGATGCCAGCTTCACCAATAAAGTTCTTGGCAAAGTGAACTTTTCCAGGTGAGGGCGGATGGTGGCTGAAGTGCCCTGAGCTTACCCACACATGGCTGCACCCTATCCGATCTGTGCTTCTCCTGGATAAGTGGTGACCACACTGGGTCCTTCCAAACCGGGCACAGAAGGGCAGGAGCATTGCCACGGGGAAGGGGCTGCAGACTGAACCTACACAGGGGTGCACATCATCCCACCGCAAGTTCAGTAGAATCATAGAATCACCAGGTTGGAAAAGGCCCACTGGATCATCGAGTCCAACCATTCCTTTCAAACACTAAACCATGTCTCTCAGCACCTCGTCCACCCGTCCCTTAAACCCCTCCAGGGAAGGGGACTCAACCACCTCCCTGGGCAGCCTGTTCCAGTGCCCAATGACCCTTTCCCTGAAAAATTTTTTTCCTAATGTCCAGCCTGAACCTCCCTTGGCGGAGCTTGAGGCCATTCCCTCTTGTTCTGTCCCCTGTCACTTGGGAGAAGAGGCCAGATCCCTCCGCTCCACAACCTCCTTTCAGGTAGTTGTAGAGAGCAATGAGGTCTCCCCTCAGCCTCCTCTTCTCCAGGCTAAACACCCCCAGCTCTCTCAGCCGTTCCTCATAAGGCCTGTTCTCCAGCCCCTTCACCAGCTTCGTTGCTCTTCTCTGGACTCGCTCCAGAGCCTCAACATCCTTCTTGTGGAAAATAGCTGAGCAAAATGGCATTATGAGGATGACTGATGTCAGAAGGTTAACTCAATAACAAGTTTTATTCTGAAATGCACAAAGCTGGAGAAGCAGACAAAATCAGAGAGCTATTCTTCATTTGGAAAATAGGCACAACCACAAAATATCATGCTGATAATGTCACTGACTTAGGTACTACAGAATTCCCAACATCTAGTTTTGTCTTTCATCAATGATATTCAACACCTCTACAGAACTTCTAAGAAAGGTGAAAACGTGTTTCATACCTGGAAGAGCATCGATGGCAGAGAAAGGACCACAAAACGATATGGGTGTCCTCAAAAAGGAGGTGGAAAGGATTGCTGGAGGAAATCATTCATCTTTAAGTAAGTTTTTGGAGGTGAAAGAGCTGGACAAAACAGAGAGACTTTCCAGAAACACACCTTTAGAAGGTGATTGTTATGAATACTTTCTTGCCAGAGACATTTCCATCATTGCTAGACAAATTGTTTTAAATCTAATGCTTGAACTACTGCACTATTGATCTCAGGCAGCCACAGAAAAAATAACTGAGCCTATCTTATTCCACTCACAGTCCTCCTCCCCCTCTTCCACCTCAAAAAGCCTTTCCTCTGGTTTCCCTTTCCTCTGTCTCCCTGTCCAGCTGATTCCTTCAGGTGTCAGCACTCCTCACAGGAGAGGAATCACCACAATCCAGAAGCTACAATATTTCCTTCCTTCCTCTAGATGGTGCCATGGGCTTTCCCTGGGTTACTTAGGGCCTCCTAAAATCAAGGTTCTCAGGGAGCAAAATTCACCCACCTGCAGGCAGGTCTCAGTGGCTGCTCTGGCAGGGGATGGGATTTCTGATGATGGGAGGTGAATAGAAAACATAATACAAGGCTTAATCTTTTTTCTTTGGTATTGTTTTGCTTTGGTTTTTAAGTGAGTGCAGTCTGGGACAATTGGATGCCGCTCTCAGTTGTAAGATCTTTGATCTCTTCCCTTCATTTTCTCAATGATTTTCACTTTTTCACCATCCTTTCTTTATTACTCACAGTAGCCCCTCTTAGTGGAACACAAATTAAGTTATATGAGAGCATTAAACTGATCTTTGAGACCCAGGGAGCAGGATTTATCTGTAGGTAACGCCTTCTGAACTAATTAAAGACTTTTCATAGACAGAGGAAGGCAAAAGAGGTTGTTCCTCCTGCCTTAAAGTAGGTATCTGAAATAGATTGGGGCTGCCAGCACCAGAAAAGCCCTGTTTCTCTCCAGGGACTGAAAAAAGAGCCCCAATTAAGCAGATTAGGGTCGTGTGTGTGTGGTTAATGTCTAAATGCAGGTGAAATGAATAACATCTAAAAATTCCAAAGCATCTAGAATCTAAATTGCATTTATTTTCTCTAAGCAGCAGGCACAACACAGGCTAAACAGAGATGGAAATGAATAGCATCATGTCGTTGTATTAAAACTTGAAAGACTTCATAAACCCAGTCCACGGGAGCAGTAGGTCCATTTGAGTAATTTGTAGTTCCCTCCTCGGAAATACATGAATTGCTGGGTTTTATGTCATTCTGAAGCAATATCATCTGTAATGTTTCTTCTTTAGGGGGGAGCGGGAGGAAATTACTTGTCACCCAGTGATGATACGAAGCTTTTATTTGCATGGGAAAGCAAGAAAATTGATCATTGTGAACAAAACATCAAGTGAACAAAAGTTACTTGGCTGGAGTTCAAAGCAAAAGGGTATGTGGGCAACGCTGCTTTCTAACCTGTAGAGGAGGGGACCATTAGACACTGGTCTGGTCTCTACCTTGGGCAGGTCATTTACTTATCCACAGTTTATTTTTGCCACATGTATACAAGCCTCTTAACATGAATAGGTTTCATAGAAGTCTTGTGATACTTAATTCGTTGCTCTTGTAAAATGAACGGCAGAGTGGAGGTATCTTCATCTAATGGGCAGGGACATCTGGAGACCACTGATAGAGCGCTTTGTCCAGTCTTTACACAGCTTGTTTTTAAAACAATATTGAAAAAACAGTGGTAGTAAGCACAGGGGAGAGCCACAGACTCAAGGGCTGTGAATTCCTTGCAATGGGAAGCCTTTAAGAATTTATTCTGTGTAAAGTGTTGGAGAGCATTTGGGAGTACAAATACAGTTATGAGAAAATAGCAGAAAACAGCGACAGGCTTTTGGAGCTCTTAGGAAGGTGATCATAAAAACTACTATGTAAACTGAAGCTAAAGAATTATAAATGAGAAGCTGGCATGCTGGCAAAGACTGAACATGTCTAACCACTGTGCAAACTAACAGGAGGAGTAGTGAGCATCCCACACTGCAAATCTTCAAAGCAGCACTCGAGAGTTTTGTGCCTTGGCCAAACACAAGTCACAGGCAGCTCCAGGTTCACTGCTGGCATTGCAGGCTGAAATGGGAAGGCTGAGGATAGCAGAGATCATATTAGCTGAGCTCAAGATCATTCCTGGCCTCCAAACAACATGAATTCCTGAATCTAGGCTGGGTTAAGAAAGGGCAGTTTCAAAGGAAACAAGCAGACACCCAGTTCACCATCCCTGAGAAATACATTCTTCTATAGGACACAGTAGGATGGAGAGGAACTCAAGTTATCCAGTAACTATTCTCAGTGGCAAGTCAATTCTCACGTAACTGGCACTGCATAGAGGGAAGGCTGATGGGAATCATTAAACCTGCACAATCACTTGCTGGAAACTCGGAAAATCAAGTTTAGCCATAGCAAGATGAAAGGATTTTCCTTCCCACATTATGGCCCAGTAATGAGAGAGCAGGGATGGTTTACTGACAGGAATTTTAAGTGCTGTGATTTTTCAGTGAGACAAGGCTTGTGGGGAGAGTTAACATCTTTTATTAGATCAACTAGTATAGCTGGAAAAATCAGTTGGATGTTCAGGCAGAGAATTGCTTCTTCAAGGCTAAGCAGAGAGCTTGTCTCCTTTTACCAGCTGTAGCACCTGATCAGCTTAAAAATATTATCTCTATACACTAACTCCATCCCAGTTTTGCCCTTGGATCACCAAAACAGCTTTAATCTTGGAGATTTGGAAGGTCATTTTCACTTCATTCAGTCTCTTTTTCTTCCTATTTAGGTATTTATTTACACAAGCCCTTAGAATCATAGAATCATAGAATCGCTAGGTTGGAAAGGACCCACTAGATCATCGAGTCCAACCATTCCCATAATAACAAGGGGTGCTGTGAACCCCTCAATATATTTTTGTGGCTTAACTTCCCTCTGGTAAATGCCACCCTGCTCGCTCTAGCTGTATCCACCACGTGCTGTGAGGTCAGTTTGCCCAGCAAGGGCAGGAGCATCCCAGCCAGCTGCTGTGCCCAAAGAAGACTCCTAAATAACTCTTGTGCAATTCACCCTTCTGTGAAGAAGATGTGTCTTAAACACCTTGAGTCACCCAGGGCTCAGAAATGCCTGTGCCCACCCCCACTTTTCTCAGCACATTTTCATTCACTCTGATGACTTGCTCAGGTGCACAGCTTTGTCCCACTGAAACGTAGCATTAGATATATGTAGATATTAATCTACGTAGCATAGATTTTGATAGGAATGGTTGGACTCGATGATCCAGTGGGTCTCTTCCAACCTGGTGATTCTATGATTCTATGATTCCATGAATTTCACCTCATGGAAGTCACTATACACTATGTGGTTGTCCTTCTCCCCTCTCCAGCTAAAATCTGTCTGAAAATGTGACTTACTACAGCCAGGCTCTCCCGTGTTTTCACAAGGAGAAAGATGCACTGAGCATGCCACGTTATAACCAGAACGTTCACATTTGTCAGTGGCTGTCAGAAGAAGAGACAGCCTGGCAAAATATGCACCTGAATGTAGCTACTGTATTTTCTGAGGGACCATTTCTTTCTGCAGAGCCCATAAAATGTGTACTGCAGCTGCAGAGGCCTCCTTAGAGGCAAATGGCCTTTGAAAGCCAGCAGCAGCACTGCTGGGAAAGTAAATTCAAAGGCATCCAGCTCTCTCCGGAGGATACAGCTATGTTCGGCCCCACTGGATAGATGACTAGGTACCTGTTTTAGCACCAAACTATTACAAAGAGCTTTTTCTGCCTCAAGGCAGTAATTTGCTGAAGCACATCAGACATATTTCCCATTGGAAGGATGAAAAGAAAACTTTCACCCCATTTTTTTTTTCCAAAACACGGCATTATGTCATCTCTGAAAAGAGCTCTATTGTACATGTGAGGCACAGCAAATATGGATGGAAGAGAGCTGAAATGACAGCTTGTGCTGCTTGTACAAACACACATTGAACCTACATGTCCAGGGTTTCAGCTGAACACCAGAGCCTGCCTTGAACTGCTATCAGTGGGCATTGTGCAGCTCTCTTGTTGAGTTTCCTTAGGGTGAAACCAGTGAAGTGCCTCCTCCAGTTTTTGTTTGCTTTACTGGAAGTTCAGGGGAAAAAAAAATCCTGAATTTTTCTCTCCAGATGCGTGCTGTATTGGTTTCCTCTTTGTATATGTTGGTGAATATTTTTAATCCAGATCATAGCTTGGAAAGATACAAAAAGCAAATTAGATTTTACCCAGATAAATTCTTCTCTCATTTCCTCCATTTTTACACCAGCAGAGACATGATTAGCTTTTGATTTATGCCGGTACAAGTGAGAGAAAAAGGGGCCCTTAAACAGTTGGCTTTAATTCAAAGCAGCTGGACAGAAAAAAAGGTGGAGTGAGAAAACTTTATTTTCCAACAGAATGAGAGCTCTCAGGGCCATTAGCTGTCCCTAAAGATACCTGTTTAAATGCATTGCTTTAGAAATGAGGTTTGTAATTCTTGCTGAATCTAAAACCCACCATGAATGACTGACTTTCTCAAATCAGTGAGTTAGTTAAAAGCCCAGGATGGGCTGGAAGATGTTCACATTTATCTAGAGTTCACACATTTTTAATTTTGCCCACTTCCCTGTGCCCAGTCTTGATCCCCAAACAGGAGAATTTGTTTGTTGTTAGATTACTGAACTCCGCAAACTAGTGCAGCAGGTTAAATTTCACGATTAAAATCATAGACATTGCTCTATATAAGCTGGGAAATGGTATCTCACGTTCTGTCAAAATCTCAGCCTTTGCAATCTGGCAACTTGCTGAAAATTGCTGTTAGCTCTTAATAAGACCTGAGGGATCTGAGTAATTTGCTGTGTTGATTAACATGCATTAAGTAGAGGGACAATAATTCCTTTGTAATAGAAGCTGTGATTTAGTAGATAGGAGCAAAATCAAGTAGGTATACAGGTCTGAATCTGCACAGCAGTTTCATATCCTCAACTTTCAAGGCCACTTTGGACATTCAATACCTTTTACTGTGCAATCACATTCATTTAGACTCCTGCATATGCATCTCAGTGCCTGCCTTAAGCTTTTGATTTTGATATTTCCTAATGTTTTTCTAATCTGCTTGGCATCATTTCACTGCAGTGGTGGCTTCCATGCTTTGGTCTAGGGTGGCTTCTAGGGGGTGTTATCATGATGCACAGCACAGAGTAAGAGCTTTTTATTCCCGCTGGGCTGTGGATAATTCACATTTATAGAATCATAGAATCATAGAATCACAGAATAACCAGGTTGGAAGAGACCCACTGGATCATTGAGTCCAACCATTCCTATCAATCACTAAACCAGAAGAAGGCAGTACAGAGGCAGAAAGGGCTGTTACAGCAGGCACATGAACACAAAATGTGAAAATGCTCTTGGGGGTTGCACAGGGTGGTGTCACCAGAGGGAATCAGCCAAGGTCAGCAGCGAGTGGAAGGAACCACTTTGGTGCCATGCAAACAGATACAGCCAAAAAGTCAGATACCTTGGGCCAATTTCCTCTTTTTTTTTTTTTTTTCAAATAAAGGAAGCAAAACTCAATTACTTGTGATTAACCTGACATGGTGGATCGGGGAAAAAGTAGATCTCTTCCTAGCCCCTGATAATCACAGGCAGAAATGGATTTCACAGGTGGTATCTGCTTTCCTTGCCCACGAGCAAGCAATGTGCCATGGACTCCCACTTGCGACGGAAATAAGCAAGAAGAGCTCCAGCCATTAATTACTCATCCAAAGAATTTGGGCTGGGTCACACAATCTATAACTTCTGCCAGAGACAGTCATTTAGATATGGCTACTGCGTATGGTATTTATTAAAAAACAGGGTGTTTTGTACACAACTGGAACCCCCATGGCTCCTTCATATTGAATTTGCTGTGGCAAGAGCTAAAACCAGATGGTTTTATTCATCATGCAGTCTGTCTTCTCCAGTAGACCCTTTAACGGCTCTAGCAGAAATGCTGGATCTTTCAAGCACCTGAGGGAATTGTCAAAGCCCAACTCCAGACCTTATCACTCACCCTGCTCCCTTCCCATGCGCTACAGCCCATTAACACCACTCCTCTCCAGACCTCAGCACATTCAGCTCCAGAGCAGCAACGAGCTACACAGCCAGCTCCACCGCTTTCCCTTATTGCACCATCAGCTGCTAAACGCCTCACCTAAAAGATTATGTGATTTGAGAGCCAAAAATAACTTCTTTCCCTGTATTCTTTTCTATAGGGTTTTACAGTTGGCTGATGCAGAGAAAAAAAACTGAGACGGAGGGACAGAGTGAAGATTAAACTGAATTTAGGCAACAATTATTCTTTTCCTCTACAGAAGAGCCACACAGGGAGGAACTATATTTTCTCACCTTTGTCTGGCTCGTCTTCTCATTTTGAGGGAGGAGAAGGGAGGTACTGGTGCCTCAGCAGACCTCAGCAAGCAAGTTGTTATTATTTTCATTTAAATCACAGTTCATACAGCCCTGGAGTGAATGAGCTGCTACTTTGAGGGGTCACAGCCTCCATGCAGCCATGTGTTTTTAGCTGCTTGGCCAAATGTCATGTTGCTCTTAAAATATTTGCAAGTGTTCTCAGAGTGAGAAAAGGGACTTCTAAAAAAATCATTGCAAGATGCAAACCTCCAGTTGAACGGTTTCTGCAGAACTGTCTTCTTAGCAGCTCCCAAATACTAAAGGAGACATGGGCAATCTCCATGGAAATTCTTGGCTGGAGACATTCAATAGAAGATGCTTCCTTTTTCAGATCTGAACTGAAACCTCAGGAGAAAGCAAAGCATCCAAAAAGATATTTTTCTCTAGAAAGATCTCTCACAGTTTCCATATATCTTTTCTTCAGTCTCTTCTGAACTGAAAATACAAAGCTCTAAATTTCATAACAGAATAGAAATTACCCAAATTGTTTCCCTTTGAAGCTAATAGTCTCTGATACACTTCACATCAGTGACACAGAGGCATTTCATATTTGGTTTAGTTTTCTTTACTACTCACTTCACTGGCACTCAATCAATGAAAAATCATGCAGGAAAGCATGAGAACACTAGCAGGAAAATGGAAGAAAAACCCTCAAATCAAACACATCAGTAATAATTCAAAAGGAAGGAATCATTGAAAAAAAAAAACTAACTGGACTTCAGGACATTCTTCTGAACATGATTGTTCTATTTCTTAATACTGGTAATCTTTCAGACAGCTTCAGGAGGATTTAATAGGAAATTGCCTTCCTGGAGACCATGCATTCATATGACGCGTAATTCCACATCTCGTAATAAATATCCACCTTACAACTCCCGGTACATTGAGCTCATTTAAGGGCATCTCAGTTTAAGTGTGGGAAGGAGATGAGGCTCCTACAGTATTTTACTAATCACAGAATCATAAAATAGTTTGGTTCAAAAGGTACCTTTAAAAGTCAGCTAGTCCAACACTCCAGCAATAAGCAGGGACATCGTCAACAGATCAAGTTGCTCAAAGCTCAGCCTGATCTTGAATGTTTCCACGGATGGGGCACCTTCCACCCTGCAGGCAACTTGTTCAAGTATTTCACTAGTCTCATTCTAAAAAATTTCTTCCTTATATCTAGTCTAAATCTACCCTCCTTACCCCTTGTCCTATCGCAACAGGCCCTGCTAAAAATTCTGTCCCCATTTCTCATATAAGCCCCCTTTAAGCACTGAAAGGCTGCAATAAGGTGACACCAGAGCCTTTTCTTCTCCAAGCTGAACAACCCCAACTCTCTCAGCCTGTCCTCATAGCAGAGATCTTCCACACTCTGATCATTTTTGTGGCCTCTTCTGTACCCACACCAACACGTCCCAGTCTTTCCTGTGCTGATGGCTACTAGAGGAAATTACCCAGAGCTTGAACCCAACCTCCAAGCAGGAACATGACTTAGAAAGTCAGGACTGATCTAAAAGAGCACCTGGAGCTTCCATGCTGCACTTAACCTCTTTGCCCTGCTCCCAGCCTTACGTGCAAGCATTGCCACCACCTTGTTCTTCTCCAAAAAGGAAAGAGGAGCAACAACCAGCGTGGGAAACCAGGCACTTACCCAACAACCCCCAGTGATTCCCCGGCTTGCAGTCAGCATAACAAGTTTGGCCAAAATAATTTCTTCCCCTTCGCATTCAGACACCATTTTTAAGGGTCTAGGAAGGTTATGCTACTAGCTGGATTCTTTAGAAAGCAAACGAAACAAAACAGGAGACTGAAAATTTTCAGTGAATGAGGATATACCAAGCACAATGGGCCCAGCTTACTTTTTGCTTGGGACCACTACAACCCTACAGTTTGTTTTCATCCTGAACATTTGTCCTCAAAGACAGCAGGAAGTCCAGCCCTTCCCAAGGGGTTTCATCCATGCCAGAGCCTGGCAGCATTCCTCTGGACCAGCAACCCCCCTACACAATGTCTTGAGAAACAGTTGCTCTTTCACAGGCCAAGTCATGCCGTGACCCTTCCCATACACATTTGTGCTCTTTACTAAAAATACCACAGTCCCTTTCAACTCACATGCCCTGCTGGAGGATGGAGCAGCACGCACCAGCCTCCACGTGGTAGCAGAAGGTGCTAGCTGAGCCAAGAGGACTGCACAGTATGTGCTTTGATGGCCTGAAGCTCAGGGCTGGATGGATGAGAAAGGCAGTTCTCCACCTTAGCTGTTCTTCTTCCCTTCCTTGATGCTACTGCATTGCTTTGATCCATTCCCCCTGGCCCTATTTGTAACCACGATGCCAACTCCTGGGAGGAGGTTTTGAGAGGATATTGCCAGTTCCTTTCACTGAAGAGGACCACAAGTTCTGTGACTTCCTTGCAGATTTACAAACCTGTGATTAATTGATAACCTTTAAGCAGATCTATAGCTGCAAAGGGGTGGGGTTGCTGTCTCTCCTTTCGTCGATTATTCACTCCTCTCCTCAGGTTTGTGATGCTCCTCAGCCTCTCTAAGACCTTGTGTAGGTGATAAGACTTCCAATATAGGGGCTGGTAAGGGTAGGAGCTTTGAAAGGGACTCCAAAGAGTCTCCACATTAGATGTGGATCTGCATGACTTAATCATAAGAAACACTGAGCCTCTCTGGAGAGTACTTCACCGTCAGCCTGTACTAGTGGACAGAGAATCATCTACCCGATACAGACTCAGTGACATGCCAGGGGGGCTCCTCCTGACCTCTCACAAGGTCCTCCCACTGCAGGAGACACGGTTTTGATATCTGCTTCCTTCGCTGTGGCTGCACATGGCATGGCCTCTTCCCTTGAAAGCTGTTCCCAGAGAAAGGAAAAGAACAGAGAGAGAGAAAGCATCCCCTGAACTGGATAACCTGAGTAGAGCAGTCGAAGGTGGCTCCTCTGTTGGGTCCAGAGTTGGGAGCAGGGTGCTGGGAGTGCCGTGTGTTTGGTTAAGCACCAATGCAGACAACAAGGGCTTTGGAAGGACAAACTGGGGTTTTCTCAGGCTTCTTCAGTGAGTGTTGGCGTTTGAAATGCAGCTGATCACAGGAGCACTGGCACCCAGACTGGATCCATGAAAATGTGGGATGTCAAAGATGGTGCATGGAGGGGAGGGCTACTCGTCTACTTGGAGAAGGAAGGGCAGCAGAGCCCGGTCCTGTTTGGGTTAAGGAACAGATCAGCCCCTCACAGGGGCAGAGGGAATGAGGAAAACTTCTAGAAGAGAAAAGCAATAAACCTCAGTGAAGCAGGCTGAGTTGGAGGCCTTTTTAAGAGTGACTCAGCTAGCATCTAGTGATTCTGGGTGAGATTCTATGCGAAAGAGCTCCTAAGCGGAGGTGTTGAGTGATTGCTTTATTGTTTCTTACAAACCTTGCTGTGAAATCCCTGTAAATATGTTTATGAGCTTGTTGGGGCGGCTTCCCTGCTGCTGACTGTACTGTAAATAAACATGCGTGCCTTTGATTCACAGAAGTTCCTCTTCTGGACTCCATTATGATCCCTGGCTCCACTTCCAGTTCAGATGTGGGGCCCCTCCTGCCCTGGCTCATGAGAAACATGACATTTCTTCTCTCCAATGAATAACTAGAAGAATCGGTGCACATGTTTAGGATTATACATCCCCATATGGCAGTCTCTCTTGCATCCCTCTCCTTTCTCCTTCCCCCAGGAACAGCTCTATGAACTTCACCAGCTCTCAAACAGCTTGTGTGCACTATTGTCCTTCCTCCTACGTGGCGAGGACGTTTGGCTATGACCTCCTGAGCCTGGGTGGGCAAAGCAAGGTTTGGGGAACGCATGTTGCCTGCACCCAAGGCAGCTGTTTGCAAGCATGTGGTGCATGTACCTTTGGCGGCAGCCTCAGGAAACTTTATGAATTTTGACTTGCATTTTGCTTGGAGCAACCCACACCAAAGCAGCATGACCAAGGTGAGCATACCAGGCTAGCCGACAAACCCACCACCTCTTGCTCTCTGCCCAGTCCTCCTGCACAGCCAAGCTGCCTCTGTACCATCATAGCCTTGTGTTCAAATCAAGCTGAATTTCTTGCTGGTTTACCCTCAAAGCCAGAATTTTGTGAGGCCAGGGATGTTCAGACACTGCCCAATGAGTAGCTGAGACATCTGTGCGAAAGGGGTTCAGAGAGACAAATCCTCTGCAACTATCCTTTTACAAGCCGTCCAGCTCTCAGGAAAGGATCCTCCAAATCCCAACACAAACCTGGAGGCAGGTAATTTTTACACATTCTCACAAGATGTTCTGGTGTCTCCATATAAATGAATGGTGCCAGCACACTGGACATACCCATGAACTCCAGTAAAACCTTCCGTCTCTCGACAAACCGGCCCCCTGCTAGGTTTTTCCTGTATCAAATGGTGTGGCTGTTTGCCCTCAGCACTAAACCTGGATCCCTAACCACAATATAAGAAGAAAAGAAACCTTAAGCTGGAGAAAACATCTCAGAAATGCAACAGCAGCAAAGGGAGATTTTATCAATTTCTCCACTTCCACCCACTCTCCCATTACGGAGTTAAAATATGGGGTTAGTCCAGGAAACAATGTACATCGAAATAAAAGAGCCAGGATATTTGCCCATCCGTATAAACCAAACAGGAGACACATCAAACATCACAATGAATACTGGAAGCTACGAAACAGCTTGTGTACTCAGCTAGGAAAAAAGCTCCTATTGCGTGTAATACCTTGTAGCCCAACTGTGATCTGAAATGTTTGAAGCACAACTTAATAAATTGTCATAGGCATAAACAGGAGACCAGGGAAATATTCCATAGCTGGCTCTTGAAATTAAGTAGAATCAGCTCTGTGGGACAGGCTTTTCAGAGGATAAAACACTGAACAGGAGTTTCTCGCAAGGTAAAAAGGGACCTGCTTGTAAGCAAAGACCTTGAGGATATTTAGCATTATAAAGGGCTGAAGTTAAGTAGGGGTGAAAGGTTTCAGCTGACAGGCACCTATGTCTGGGTGTATGTGGTAAGGAGTTGGTGTACACAGAAAAGAGAGTCTTAATCGAAGAGCAGACAGTGACCCTGTCATCAGGGTACTGGGCCAGGACTCCCTAGGCTAGCTCAGGGCATTGCATATTCCAGCACATTATTTTCTATAATATCCAAGTACAGAGTTTCCACCCATCCTAGTGGGCAATCAGGTGTCAGTTTTCAACTGGGAATGTGTGTCTCCAGCTTTCCGAGTCCTTCCAGTCATTTGGATCCTTTGGATTTCTGTTGTGTGTCTCTTTTACCTATCTATAGGACAGGATTTGTTCTCCTGTCTGCCTTGGCTCTTTAGGCTGCTGGTCTCACTAGGTGGAGATTGTTTCCCACTACAGGGCTCTAATCAAACAACCTGGGAACGGGACAAATTGGGGACCCAGAAGTGTTGTGCCAAACACCCCTGTGGCTGCCAGACCCCTTCCTTGCCCAGGCAGGGAGAAAACTAATCAAGATACCAGTCTGGCACCAATAGCAGCTGGATCTCATTTAGACCACCTACACATTGCAAGGATAAGAAACTGCCTCCAATTATTTTCCAAAAACAGTCAAAACAAACCATTCAACAGAACTCCCTAATTTCTGCCTCTGTGAAAATGTCTGTTTTCTGCCTCCTTTTTTCTTTTTTCCTCTCAATATCCGTTTTTCACTCGTGGTTTTCATCTAGACATCAAGCATAATCGAGGCAGATGAGTGACAAAAAAGGAGAGGTCTGCTGCTTGATGATTTAGTTTAATGGCTTGACCTTGGGTCTCAGACTGGTATCTACAACACAAAAAGTTAGCATCCATTCCCAGCTGTCTGTGAAGACTTCCAGGGAGGAACAAAGCAGGAGGGAAACCCCCAAGAGAAAGGAAAAGCTGATGGGGCATTTCTGAGGTATGTTTGCAACGATATCTTGGTAAACCAATGGAATTTGTCCAGTCTGATGATTTGCAGTGCAAATGAACATTTTTCTAAGCAGACATTAGAATGTTTTTCCTGAAATGTTCACATCTGTAGCTCAGCCTGCCTCCAAACATTTTCTGCAGAAACTCAGATCCTACTCTGAACTCTCTGGTCTCATCCTTAACAATATCTTCTAGTTATCTGGACTATACAACTTTAGTGAAAGGGAAATTAAGAGGATTTCCCTCTCCCAGCATGTGGTTGTCAATTAATCCCAGAGCAATTCAGATTTACTGCTCTTGTTTGGTGGCTGATGGGAAAGGAATCGGCTTCATAGCAGTAAGTCAAAGATGGGAAGAAGCAGTTGTCTGAGCAATGTAACTGATGGCTACAGACAGAAACACTTTCCTCACTGTTTTGCAGTTCAATTGCTGCACCTTAGGCCTTAAAGAAACACATGGTGAGTGACCTTTGGAAGCTGATCTGGAGCCGTGCCTTTTGACTCTCTCCACTGTTCAAGTTTTCCTCTCTGTATTCTCATCCAAGCTGCTGCAAATATCCCTCTCTTCATTTTCTCCTCCACTTGCTTTGGCTCAGCCATGGTCTGAAAACTCAAGACAGGAATCATTCAGCATAATTCTACGCCCTGTGTTATGCAGATGCTCAAATAAATGATCTAGTGGTCTCTTCTGGCTTCAGAATCTCTTCAGGTTGAATCTATAGTGGTAATACTGATGCAGACATTCTGCAGATGCTTATTTCAGGTCAGGCTTGTTTGTGATTTGCTTTGTTTGGTGTCTAGGAATAATTCAGTTCCCAAACCAGCCCTGACAACCGCATTCATTAATTTATAGGCAAGCACTTAATTCATTTTAAAACAAACTTGGAAATTCTTATCCATTTTGTTTTAATATGTTTTACTTATTCATGCAGGCTCTAGAAACAGGAGCTTTGAATAAGCACATTGCATCACTTACAATGTCTGAGCATTAGCTTTTAAATAAGTTGATTAAAGCCTAGTTGATTAAAGCTAATGAAGAAATTTTAAGTCCTTTCACCATTATCTACAGGACTTGAACCTCAGGAGCCAAACCAGTACTTCTAACCAATATGAAATTCACCTCAAAAAACACTAAATCAAACAACTCTTCCAACTATGCATGGAATTGCATCATGATGCTAAGCTCTTGCAAATTTTTCCTGTTCCAGAAGATGGTCATCCAGAATCAGACCTAAACGAGTCTGGGTTTGGGTGCCCATTCTCAGCTCACCAGGATTATGTGCCTTGCAGGATTTGCTGTGATTGTGAAAACAAAGATTGAAGTAGGTTATGTATTTCTATGATTCGCAGCTCCTTTAAGTGGAGGTGATTTGTCTCCTCTCTGCCAGACACAGCTCCAGAAGATCTGGTGCAAGGGCCGTCCTCATAACTTCACACAAAGCCAACCCCAGAAATGAGGGAGCAATGCAGGAGAGAGATAAATGTCCAGTTAATCCAAACAACGCTTTATCCTCTAATTCAGACGCTTAAAAGATTTAACAAGGGGAGAGCTCCTATGTAGCCTGCACATATGTGCTAGAGAATGGTTAACGTGCCCTAAAGTTTGATAATCTGAGTAAAAATGGATTTGAGAAATTGATTTGGATTAACTTGATCTGCATTTTAGTGAAAAGATTTGGAATTCTAAGCAAGCAGCTTAGCTAAGATTAACTCATTTAAACACTTTCACAGCTATATGTATTCCCAGTGCCCCAAACTATAGGAGATTTATCCTTTGGGCATTAAGCTGAACCTCATTTGGGGGTTCTCCTGCCCTTCTCCTCCATCTCTGTTCACTCCCTAGATGGTTTCTCATCATATCATCTCTTTCCTTCCTTTCACAGTAAAGAGGCTGGAGAAATCAAGACGTGGGAATTTCTCCCCATCATTCCCATCTGGTTGTGATTTCCTCCAACCCCTTGGTTGTAAAAAAGATGATCTGACTCACACTGAAGAAGCCCAATGACAAAGAGTCAGCTATGCAGCTGCTGTCACAGACTGACACGCAAGCCCTTCAAGGGGAAGGGGTGCCTGGCTCCACCCCTCTGCTCAGACCCTACCCAGTAATAAGAATTAGTCCTTGAATTATATATGACCATGCAGAGAATTTATGCTGCTTTATCCTTGCCTGTGGACCTGTCAGGACTCATTGTCTATGCCTACACTAATAAATTCAATTAAATGACGTTATGTGCCCAATAAGTGTCACACAGCCACCCACAGTCACATTATTTATGGGGCACTGATCAGACCTAGGACAACTTACAGTGCACTGGCGTGACTCAAAGATTAGCGCAGGGCTTCATAGGCAATTTGGATGTGAGCATCCTAGTTTGGGGATTAGAGGGATTAATATAAGCATAAATTGCACAAATTGGCCTCAGAGCCAAAGGTGGATCCTCACCCATTTGATTTGGTAGCACAGATGGATGTTAATGGGAAACTAAGAACACAACAGGCAGTTCAGGAGTTCCTTGGTGCGACAGATGCTGAGGAGGGGGCAGAGGTGTCGGTGAGGGGCAGTCACTACTGCTGAGAAGTCAGTGAAATGTGGTTTACCTCCCTGTTTGCCACAAAGAAAGGATCTGCCTGAAAAAAACTAATATTACACCATAAGCTGCAGTGCGTGCCTGTTGTTTTAGGATAAGGAACAAGGATCCTTGCTCACAGGTAGCCCAGAAGAAGCTAACACCGAAGGCCGAGAAGTCTTCAAAAGAGGCATCATTTTCTATCAATTAGATAAAATGAGCTATGAAATTCCAGTGCCAGAGCCCATCACAGATACTCAGGTTTTCCCATAACTTGTTTTTTTCCTAGGAAGAGACTATGATTTTTTTTAATCTCCACAGGAATGTTCTGGGTGTTTGTTTTCTCTTGTTTTGTTTCCTTCCCAAAGGAGGGGGAAGATCTGTTTTCAGGACTAAAAGCACCTGGAAATAAAATATATGATTTATACTAGACCTTAAAAAATTTATCCTTTGGCTCTTCACATTTCTTGAGCCTTACTGGTGAAAACTGGCACTTTGTGTCCAGACACAACCTATTGCAAGGCAGATGTCTAACCTTAAGCTCCTTCTCAGTGCAGAGATACAAGCTGTGCTTTCTCATTCAGACACTTTTGCTTTAATTCTTTTTGGCTTTAGTGCTTTTTTATTGCTTTTCCTTATGTTTATAATTTTTTTTAAAAGATAATAATTTTTTAGAATCAAACACACATAAGATGAACCAAAACAAAGTCTTGTTTAGAGAGCATAGTCTGAGCCTTTCCAGCAAGATTAAATTGCTCTTAGCACTAAATGGCAGAGTCTTGCTCCAGAAGCCCAGGCAAGACAACTTACAGAGAAAAACAAATTTAATTAGAAATGTAGCTTCAATTAGTCAAAATGAATTAAGTCACTTACATAGAAACTCCATGCAATAACTATGAAGCTCTTTCTCTCTTTCATTCACTAAAATATTAAAGTAAATGCCAAATGCATTGGATTCACTGTCCTCTGGGGTAACGTGCTACAAAATGTGATGTAAGGGGGGTTAGAGCTGCAGAGAAAAGTAGGTTCCTATCCTGAACATTTAACTCCACTGTAGTCCTCAGGATCCAGCACGCCGCTCTCTGAAACACCTCCATTCAAGTTCTTCAGAACCTCAAATTTCGCTCACTAGCCCCAAACAAAATCCCTGAGACATTACCTTGCCTCCCAGAACTTAGATCAGAGCAAACCACACCTTGAAGTCTCTGAAACCCACAGTTTTCATTGAGGCAATGCAGCAGATGGATAGTTTATTAGAGACCTAGACTTCTACTCAGGGCTGTGAATTTACCTAGTTTATGTGTTAGCTTCGAGTTAGCTGCAATGCCTAAAACACATTATGGGCACATCTGTGAATCATAAAATCATTAAGGTTGGAAACAACCTCCAAGATCATCAAGTCCAACCATCAGCCCAGTACAACATGCCTGTTAAACCATGTCACAAAGAGCCACATCTGCACAGGTTTTTAACATCTCCAGGCTGCTTCCCTGGGCAGCCTGTTCCAATGCTCCACCATTCTTTCAGTAAAGAATTTTTTTTCTAATATCCAAAAGGGTCTTCTGGACCCTTCACAAGAAAGGAATAGGAAAAATAATGAAAACTTTCAAAGGCAGTTCTCCAAGACGAAGCTTAATCCTGACGTACTCTGACTGAACAGTTATGGAGTGGAGTAACTCTGTGGTAAATTATTTTCCTTGCACCAGTTCAATTTCAAGGTTATTATTCACAACACTTCACTTCTTTCAGCCTAAACAAAAACACTGATCTCTTTACTAGTGCCCATGATTACGTAGTTCTGTTTTTATGCTTTTGCCTTTTAAAAGACTTCTTTTTTTATCCAAAAGCTCAAGATGAGCATTATAAATTGCTTGTTGTACAGAATAAGCACTTGTTGCATACATGGATTTTCCTTCAGAAAAGTTAGAAGAGAGTTTATGAGAAAACTCTCAGGAAATCAACCTCCTCAATGCTGGCTATGCCATGGTTTTCTGCTTATGATTAACACCGGAGAGCTGACGTTGCTTAGCTCAAATGGTGTTTTCAGCACAGATCTGGGAAAGAGCCAGAGCTTCTTTTCGTTAATTTGTCAGAGTAGATTAATTTTTCAGCAGCCCGTTACTGCAATGCAGCCTGCCCAGCTTCAAGCTTCATTGTGAAAAGCCAGTGAAACTGAGCTGACAGCCGTTGTGGGCAGACAGAGCCCAGACGTGGTACGGAGCTGCAAGAACGTACCGATGACGTCTCAAGATCATGAGCTTGCTGCTCATGAGTAAGACTTGGAGGATGTTTTTCAGCCAGAGCCAAGCTACTTCCACAATCAGACAATCAGTTCCCAAATGAATCAGTCCCAGAATCACAACTCCTGCATCTTGGATAATATCTGTCCTCACCTTCCAGTTCTAATGGGACACCATGAAAGAGAATATACAGCATAACCGCTATTTCGAGCACTAGATATCAAACCCTGAAATATTTCACTAAACATTTACCACTGCCTCGCTCACTTAACACCAGTAAGACAATCTGATGAAAATCAAGTCCCAGGAACTACAGATGACCAAGGCAAACCTTGGTCTTTATCTAAAATTTGCATCATTGAGATAGTGAAGGTCAAAGGTACCAAAATAAATAGTTGTAATCTCCAGTTACCCAAAGGTAACTATAGTCAGAACCACTGTTCTCCTGTGTAAGTGCACTGGTGGAGGGTTAGTCCTGTCTCTGCTTCCTGCCTTCTGTTTGCAAAGCCAAGAGAGTCAAACAGACCCATGTTGTTATTTGGTACATGAGGTACCTGAGAAAACCAGGTCTACTTCAGACAAAGAGGTGGTTTTCTCTTTAGCAAAGCCAGAACATTATACTTTTCACTCCTGCAGTGGGAGTTTTAGCTGATTTCATTGATGCATTTATTTATCTTCTCTCTCATACAAATGAAAATGGCATAACTCTATTGAAGCTACTGCTGTAGCATCTGACACTGTACCAATGTAGAAGCTCCTTTGTAGTTCACTTGTTTTTAATTAATGAGTCAGTTGCAAGGTTGCAAGGACCTTCTTCACCTCCTATGTATACATTCACAAAACAGATGAAGCATCAATCACTAAAAATAATGTGATGTTTAAAAGCAGCATGAAGTGAAGATCAGGCCCTTTGCCATCTGTTCTCCTGGTTGTTCTTTATTCAAAAGCAAGATCTACTGCATATACATCTGCTTTGCCTGAATGAAAAAGCATTTGCATACATTAGGTTACATGTTGGGAGGGTTAAGCCTGAAATTCATGAGCAAATCATGGAATCATAGAATGCTTTGGGTTGGAAGGGACATTAAAAATCATCTAGTTCCAAGCCCCTGCCATGGGCAGAGACATCCCACTGGATCAAGTTACCCAAGGCCCCATCCAACCTGGCCTTGAACACCTCCAGGGATGGGGCAGCCACAATTTCCCTTGGCAACCTATTTCAGTGTCTTAATACTCTCACACTGAAGAAATTCTTCCTAATGCCTAGTCTAAATCTCCCCCTCTCCAGTTTATACTCATTCCCCCTTGTCCTACCACCACAAGGCTTTATGAATAGTCCTTCTCCAGCTTTCTTGTAGCTCCTTTCAGGTACTGGAAGGTCACTATAAGACCTCCTCTGAGCCTTCTCTTCTCCAGGATGAACAAGCCCGATTCTCTCAGCCTGTCCTCATATGGGAGGTACTCCAGCCCTCAGATCATCTTGGTAGCCTCCTCTGGACCCGTTCCAACAGCTCCATCGCCTTCTTACATTGAGGATTCCAGAACAGGACACAGTACTCCAGATGAGGTCTCACAAGAGAGGAATAGAGAGGCAGAATGCCCTCCCTCGCCCTGCTGCCCGCACTGCTTTGATGCAGCCCAGGACATGGTTGGTTTCTGGGCTGCGAGCGTGCATTGCCAGCTCACGTCGAGCTTCTCATCGTCAATTTACAATAAGGAAGTAAATACAATTAGTTCACATTCCATCCTGGAAAACTGAGGATATTTCATAGCCAGTGTCTAAATATGTCAGTGGTAAATCACATCCCACCAGTGAACTGAATTGGCCGTGTAGCACCAGCCACACTAAGCTGTTTACAAGAAAAGATGAGATATTTCTTTTGCGGAAGACAGAGAGATCTTTTTCCACACAAGAAAAAGTTTTCACTGATGAAACTGCATCATGTTTTGTAAATAAAATTTCCAAGGCTTTGGCTTTCATCCAAAAGGACTAAGTAGTCTATTGGAGACTATGTCATGAGTTATGTCCTCCAGGACTACAGCTGGGAGGGAATTTGGAAGGTCAAACATGTTGGGGAGAGGGACCCGCAGAGTGGGGTGCTTGGAGTCAAGGGATTCCCTGTTTGCCAAAACTCATGTTCCTGACACCTT
Organism: Phaenicophaeus curvirostris; assembly: GCF_032191515.1. Lineage (NCBI taxonomy): Eukaryota > Metazoa > Chordata > Aves > Cuculiformes > Cuculidae > Phaenicophaeus > Phaenicophaeus curvirostris. The sequence continues at coordinate 123,991,699 of NC_091393.1, read as the reverse complement.
TGCATCTCCATCAGGAACACAGTGATGACCACATCTACATACCCCCAGGCATCCCATGCTGCTGCCTGTCTCCCCACTGCTGTCAGCCCTTTTCATCCTTACACAGGTCCCTCCATGCAGGAAAAGCCATGATCCTGCCATCAGGGTGGAGGCAGGTCTGGAAATGGAAGGCAATCACAGGAGGGTTGCTCTTCTGTCTGCCCCCCATGTGTGGGGCAGGGAGGGACAGAAGGAGCATAGACTGATGCATTTGGAGTGGGAGGTTGCCAAGGAGAAATAGCCTGTTCCTTGATGCACTCCAGCCCTCAGCAAACAGACTGGCAAGAGGCTCAGCTTCACCATCCTCATCCCTTCTTGTCCTGGTGGTTTTCATTCTCCCATGGTCCACAGGACAATCTGCTAAGGGATGCAGCATCACTGGTGCTGTGAATCCTGACATAGCCCCGGATAAGGAATCCTGCTGAGGTGTTGTTATGATAGAGGAAGCACTGGGGTGTGGGAGGTCCCAAAAATGTGTCAGGATTGCAGAGCTGCATCTTTCAGGGTCTTGTCAGACAGCATTCAGCCTTCCCTCCTAGGAAAACCATCCGTAAGTTCTGTCAGATGAGCTCCTTCATCTTCAGGCTGTATCATTAGCAATTACTCTTTCTTGTTTCGTTTATCAGTTCGCAGAAGCAACCTTGTCATTGCCAGATGACTTCCAGTTCCAAGAGAAAAATCTTGCATTGGTTTTGGATACAATTCAGCATTTCTGAATCACATTGGTTTGCTTGAGCCCTCTTGAGCCTTTTCTCTGAAATTGTCCTTTTATAAGATGCCAGAAATACACAGATGCTTTACTGGTACTGTAATCACACTGGGAACTCGGATACCTAGGACAGCTATGGGCTGAAACAACACTCACAGATCCTCCTGGGTCGTTACTTTGGAGCAATACAGTGCTATTTCCAGAAAGGAAAGTAATTCATACAAAGAACTGTTTAGAAAAAACATTCAATGCCTCCAAGCTTGGCTGTTCCTGGGTGGTCTAGAGGCTCCAAAAACACAGGAGCTGGAGGGAGAACTACTTCTGTCCCTTCTAAGCAATTCATTCATTTAAACAAAAGTCCTGTTACCGGAGAATGAGGCAAGGGCCATTCCACATAAAAGAGGATTTTAAAGACATTTGCAAGAAAAGGAATGTACAAATTGCTGCCTTTTTAAAAGCCAAAAGGTGTTTTTCCAGCATGGCACTGCACCCCCAGATAAGTGCTCTGAGGAGCTTATGTTTCCCCTCACCATACAGAATAACATCAGACTCTAAACACAACCAGAAAATAAACAAGCCAAGTCAATGCCCTGAAAGAAACTAAAGATGCCCTTCCACTTAGATGTCCCATGTCAAGGGTTTTAATGCCACTTTCCATCACGTCATTATAGCTCGTATTTCTTTATGAAGCTATAATAGAAGGGGAGAGGAGGTGTTTCTCTTATAGCTCCAGGAATGAAATTTGACTTTGTTTCCATCTGTTGTCACTATTTGTTCTCAGAAATTGTTTGCTCCGAAAATACAAGCTTATTATGCAGGAGAAATGATTGAAGTTCTCAGGAGGTGCCAAAGTGGCAGTGTTTGCATTTGACAAAGGACACAAAGCCTTGGCAGAAATAGGTCCCCATCAAGACCGCATTTACCTTGTTCAAGCTCAGCCTCAACATGAGGATTTGTTGTCCTTCACAGTCACCCGGATTTGCTCAGAATGTTGTCCTTCAAGGGAAAAAAGAAATCAAAAGCAAGGTTTTTATTTTTCCCTTCTATCTCCCAAACTGTTCAACAGAAAGAAGGCAGATGAACTAGTGAAAGCCAAGATCCATCCCAATGCCATGAAAAACATGGACTTTATTCAGCAGTTAGTGGGAAACAGGTTGCACAGGTCACCTAGGAGAAATAAAGAAGGAGGAGTGCCGTAATTTACAGTCCTAGCCACAGCTGGGGAATCTAGGGGTGAAACGGAGGAGGACTCTAAGAGGTTGCTCAGCAAAGCAGTAGTGTAGGAGGGACTGGAACACCTCGAAGAAAATTGCTTCCACGGAACGATGAATTGGGCATTAGCACAATTTCACACCCTTCTCCAGTCATTAGAAGTTCCTCTAGAAGGACAACTGATAAGAAAATTAGACATGCTCTTTGGAGAAGTCAATTTTTAAATTAATTTCTTTAAATAAGGAAAAATAAAAGAAATTCCTTGCCAAATGTTTTTGTAAAGCACTTTATTTAGACATTCGTACTGCAGAATGAAAAAAAAAAAGAAGACGTGTGGGTTTGTTTAGGTCTTGGGAGATGATGTGGAGTTTTTAGTTTTACTAGTTTGGTTTGTTATTGAGTTGGAAGGGGAAAAAAAGAGAAAGGAGATGAAACAAAACAAAATCAGGTAGTGGTTTTCTCGAATTAAAGATATATCCATATTTATAAATGTTTTCTCATTAATTTTATCAGTACTGGGTGTTTTGGGAAGCAACCATGAATTTGGAAGTGGATAAGTGCACTGTGAAGGCATCACTGACACATGTATGTAGATGGGAATCTTTCCACGGGTTTGTTCCCACACCAGCGACTTCTCCAGTGCTGTGAAATCAGTCTGGCCCACAGAAACTGCTCCCAGAAGAACAGGTTAGCAAATCTTGCTATTTTTGACAGGTTGTAGTAATAGCATTAGAGACCACGGATTCCTGGCCGTGCTCATGGTCTTGACCACAGTGCCCAAGCACAACATCAACAGCCTCTTGCCGGCAGAAGGTGAAGCTTCAACACTAGAAAACCTTGTTTGGTGATTAGAGACCTGCCCAGGGAGGTGGTTGAGTCACTTTCCCTGGAGGTGTTTAAGGGATGGGTGGAAGAGGTGCTGAGGGACATGGGTTAGTGATTGATGGGAATGGTTGGACTCGATGATCTGGTGGGTCTCTTCCAACCTGGTGATTCTATGATTCTATGAATTCGCTGTCCCCCACCTCCAACCTGCCAAGGTCTCTGATCACATTGGTCCAGCACTTCATTTCCTTCTGGGGACCTTCTTGAGCTGCCCACTGGTGATAAGAGAGAGGCAAAAGAGAATCAGGATAGAAATCCATCAAACCTGCCTCTGGAATTTTTCTGGTCGTATTTCCAGACATTCAACCAAGGAATGTATCTTGTACCTCCTTTCAGCAAATAGACACCTCGCAAGGGAAATCATGGGTCAGTTGCACTCTTCAGCCTTGAGGACAAAGCCAAGTCCATCCATCCTTCTGGAAGGGCTCACATGGGAATTGGTTAGGCTTTCATGATATAAGCAAGTGTCCACCAGAATGCACTTCCCAGAGCATCCATTGCACGTAGGCTTCTGAGTGGCTTTCACGTAGTCATTGTTCAGCAAACACATAATTCACAATGTCAGGATCCAAGGGAATGGGAGGAAGATGCCATGGGAGATTATAGACTGGATATTAGGAAAAAGTTCTTCACCCAGAGGGTGGTAGAGCACTGGAACAGCTGCTCCCAGGGAAGCAGTCACAGCACCAAGCTTGACAATATTCAAGAAACTTTTGGACAAAGCCTTCAGCCCCATGGTGCGAATGTTGAGGTGTCCTCTGCAGGGACAGGAGTTGGATTCGATGACCCTTGTGGGTCCCTTCCAACTCAGGACATTCTATGATTCCATGACCGTACCAGGAACTCGGGGGTCCCTGATGCAAACCTCTAAATGGTGACAATTACCCCACTGTTGCTGGAATAGGTCCATTAGTGGTGGGCAACTGAAACCCCCCAACACAATTGATTTGCTTAAATTCTACTAAACTACCACAACCACCCAGAGCAGGTGAGCACCTTCAGACCAGAGGGGTAGTGAGTGCACACCTGTTCTAACATAAAGTTGAGCCGCAGTGGAATGAACCAAAACCACTACTGCCTTTTTGGTGAAGTAAAGCTTAACTGTGACAGTCCTTGAGGCAACTGCACAAATAGAATAACAGACAAACAGAAAATGGAGGAAATTATGTGAGGATGCAAACTGCACCAATTATAATGGGTGGACAAGGAAAAGCAAGCAACGCTCCGTCATTTTTTTCTAGGTATCTAAGGACACTAGAAACTCAGTTTGTATTACTAAAACTTCACTGTGGTGGAGACCTCGGTAACGAATGTGAGCAGAGGGATTTCTGGGCCAGTCTAAGATGATTAATTGCTTCTGATGCCTCCATAAACTTAAGAGAGTCCATGCAGCACAGGAGGAAATTCAGATTCCCCTCAGCACCACAAGCACATGCTTTATATCCTGGCAGTACAACAGCTAAGCGAACACACTTTATTTGCACAGCCCCTGGGGTGCTGGGAAAGGTGGCAGGCAAGGGGTTAAGTAGTGGCATTGCGGTTTCTGGAAGGGAAAAGCACGCCTCATTAACTGGCTGGAATTCATCGAGGATATGAACACCAGGGTGGACATGGGAAAGGCAGCAAACTCCATATTACCGAGATTTTCAGGGTACATTGAGCACAGGTCAGTGCCGATGGCCTGGGTGATAGTGGGATGCGAAAGCATCCCTGAGAAGTTCAAGGGCGCTGAGGAATGGGTGGGAGAGCACAGTGGGTATCTAACTGGAACAACTTACCTCTCTGCCATTTCTCCACACACAACTCTGACTTCTTGTAGAACCAGCCCCATCTGTCCCACCAGCCAAGAGGATAACAAATCTGTGGTTGACTCTTTGAGTGCCCAAACCATCATTTCCACATGTTCAGCTTCTCCCAGGAGAAGGACCCTTAATTTTCCAACCCATCACGTTCTTTTACAAAGCCAACACGGTATGAGCTATTGAACTGTAATTGAATGGTTCTGTGGTTACTAGTCCAGGTATCCTGTAATTTGCAGGAGCGTGAAAGTTTCCAACTATGTAGCACACGCACTTCCCGAGGCTCACTTGCCATTAGCCTGCAGCCCAGCAGACGGGACACAGCAACAGCGACGCTGTCTCCTTTAAATACAATACATGTGATTCCCCTTAAAACAAATTGACAGTGCAACTCAGAGTCCAGGATTCTTCTGTTCTCCTCCATTATAAAATTATAAAAGTAAACTGAGGCATAAGGAATAGATTCTCGTGGAAAATGACCTCAGATTCTTTTTATCCAAAAGGTCACTGATTAGGAAATTCAGTCGTGAAACAGCAAAAGTTGATTTCCACTCCTTTATTTATCTTGGGGAATTTATATAGTGATATTCTGGAAACAAGATCTCACTTTAATGTAAAAAAATTAAATAAGCATGGAAGTAAGAGAGCAGAGCTACTCCTAAGCTTCTGCAAGAGGGATTCACATTAGCCTGGTAGAAAAGCATGTATTATCTACACCCTGGTTCTACAAGTGTTTAAGTGTTTCATACAACATGGTGAGCGCAACACAAAAGACTGAACACAGACAGCTCCAAAGCTCTGTGTGCGTAAGATAAGCTTTTGTGGGTAAGAAATATGGATTTACCTGCTCTTCTTTACTCCAGGTGAGTGGGTTGGCTCCATTGGTTTAGAGTTCAAGGTAAACCACCAACTCCTGCCCCACAAACCTTGATTGTGCTTTTTTTCCCCTAGACAAACCATTCAGCACTTTTGGGACAAATCCAGAAATAGTTACAGAATGACTTAAAGTCTTTTACTTACAGTAGCTCAAAGGATTGTATTTTTTTTCTTTCTCTTTAGTCAAAGCCTCTTTGGAAATGCATGGCCTTGAGACAAGAGGAGCTAGAAGGTATGTGAAAGTACTGCATGTGCTGTAAAGACCATGAGTCTACTTCTGTTACACCTTGTTACCTAGGGCAAGGCTGAGCTGGGCTTGTCTACTCAACTCTGAAAAGCAACCGCGCAACCTGCTCCTTTCTCTTGCAGGCTGTGACTGGAAGATTTACAGCAGCACCAGCAATGCTAAGGGACAATTGTTCCTCCATTTGTCACTGGGGTTCAGCTGTGATTTACATTTGAAGCAGGGATTTTAATCTCTCGGTTGAATATGGAGTACGCTCAGACTTACTGCACTTGCTCTTTCCTCTGGTCAAAAATAAATCATTTGGGAAAATCATATACATAAATCCATACATTTATAGCATTTTTACAATCGGTTTTGCAATCTATCTCCCAGGACACAGAGCTCTCAATCTGAAAATTTGTTGTGCTTTAATCACCAAAGCTGAGGGACTACAGGGGAAAACACATGGCCCACAAAGCTGATCCCACTGACCTCATCCTGTTGCGCTTCTCCTCTAAACCCTCAGCAGAGCACATTCCACATTCCAGATAAAGCACAGCACCTGGCAATGCAGCCAGGGCTCAGAACCTGCTTCCTGCTTCATTTCCAAACATCAGCTGCAAAATTACCTCCCAGGTCCACACCGAGTCTTTCCACTTGAACCTTCACAGCCCTAGGAACAAGAATTGCTCTGAGGTAATAGTGTTGCCTTCAGAGCTGAAGCCACCTCTCACTGGTCAGACTCATCTCTGGTGCGTATCACCTGCAACACCAGTTCCAGTTACTCAGCTTTGCTCTCACTCTGCAAGAGACGGAATGCTTTTGTGAACTCTTAAGACATAAGCATGGCTGAGTGACTGAGGAGCACGTCCCAAAGCCGTGCAGGATACAGCAGTGTTGTGCAGACTTGAAAAACACCAAGTGTTATGACTGAAGTGGGATGAAGTGATGCAGGGGAACGACTAACAAGCACATAGACAGTGAGTAGGGTGGTGATGTCCCATTCTACACTCCAAGAGATCACTGAAGGAACACTAAAATATATTTCACCTTTTTTTCCCTTGGGTTTTTTGGCTCATTTAGCATTTGCTTCTGGCTCAGGTATGGACTCAAAGCATCATGAAATCACTGGGACTCTCTCACTTGCTGCAGGTTAGCTTTGAGATGCCCCCTTGAGAACCAACACATTGCTCAGGTGCTCACTCCTGCCCACGTGCACTGCAGAAGCAGACTGATGGGCTGCAGCCAAAGGAGAAAGTGCCTCCAAGTTCCTGCATGAAGAAGACATCAGCCTTGATTACCTGCAGAGGTGTGTTACTCTTCCAAATCATCTCCCTTGAGCAACATCTGTGCCAAAAGTGAGAATGCAAATTCAAAAGTATTGAAGCAAACCAGAGTTTATTTAGCATTTATTACCCATTCCGTTGTCATATGTGGCTTCTTCTATCTCCATTTTCCTCTGGTAAACATAGACCTTTTCTTTTTTTATTATTTTTTTAATAAAATATATAAAACATTGTGCATTGCTATCCATAGGAAAACTGTAGTTTAACAACAACAACAAAAAAAAGAATAAGGCACATTCCTGTGCAGCATCTTCCAATATATATATATATATATTTAAAACAAAACAAAAAGAAAACCCTTTTCAACCTCTTTGAGGTTGTTAACTTCTCACTGGTCACTGACACATCTCTTATATTACCATAATTTCACTGTTGGAGGTGGGTTGGGTTGTGTTTGATAGGGGCCAGCAGGGAGAACAGACTCAAAAAAATAATAGGATTTTATCCCTGAGGTGTCAGTAAAAAAAAAAAAATACATGTTCCCATTGAAAAGGAATATGAAAAGACAGCCATAAATAACTGAATACACTATGGCAAACATCCAAGCACCGAGATGATTTCACGATGGAAGAATCCCCCTCCCCCCCAGCCCCTAGTTCTTAACAAGTCATATTTGCCGTTGGGTTTTAATTAGGTTAATCTCATGGCTTCTGAAGTCACAAGACAATTGGTCAGGATGCACCTCCCCCTCCCTTCCCAAATCATCTTTCCAGATCTGTCCTTTTGTTCACAATTCTCCCACAGTCCTCAGGAAAGGGAAACCAAAAAATCCTAAATGAACACCAAAACCTGGACAACTTCTCTTCCTAGCCAAGAGAGGAACACTTGTACCACAGCGTGCCAAATTCCATGTTCCACACGAGAGGACTCTCATTGTCACCTTCCTGCCTGCTACTAAGAAATGAAGCTGGCAAACCCCTCTGTTGGAACCAGAAAGCGTCTGTGAAGAGGGGTGATAGCAATATGTCAGGGAGAAGGAGATGGGAAAAGCTTTATTGCTGTCCATCCAGACTGCTCCGGCACGACTGAAAGGAAAAGAGGAGACACGCACGTAAAATTCCTTCCTTCCCTCCCTCTCCTCTGTCACGTGTGGAAGAGCCCCAGGGTGCAGGGCAGGATGCTTGGACTCCCCATCACTTAGTAGTAACGGTTGAGGCTCCTGGTCCCTGGGATGTCCGGCTGCCCATTCATCCAGATCTCACGGATGATGCGCTCCCGCTCCTCCAGCCGCTGAGCTCGCTCCAGCTCCTCCGCTGAAGTGAAGACGTTCATGTTCAAAGTCCTCTCAAACCTGCGGTGCCTGCGCGCAGACAGGTCTGAAGTGGTATCCGAATCGTCATCGCTGCCGCTGCTGTCGCTATCGCTCTCCCGCTCCCGAGGAGGCTTTTTCGGGGAGGAGCGTTTGCAGTCAGTTCGGCAGGACACCCTGAGCACCAGGGCCAGCAGGGTCAAGACGAGTCCAATGCACACTCCAGAAACAAAATACAGAGCAGCTCGCTCAGGGTTTTCTGAAAGGGGAAAGAAAACCATTATTGAGAACAACCCTAAAAAGAACAAAACGCACGCAGCTCCTCTGTGCACACCCCAGTCCCCACATCTAGAGGCTCAGAGTTCCCGATGGTTGCTTTTTCTTCCAAGCCTTAAATCATAGAATCATAGAATCACCTTTGTCTCTTTTTTCCCAGGGAGATCAGGAAGGAGAATTTAAACGGTGGATTTGCTGCCAAGACATTTGCCCACATGCAGAATGTGGGTTCGCTGCAGTCGTGTCTTCGAGTCGTCTGGAAGGGGAAGGAGCAGCCCGCAGAATTAAATGCTAATGCCAGTGGCTGCAGGAGCAGAGTTGACATTAGGGAACTGCTCACCCAGCAGCAGATAAGCGCATCTCTCTGTCATATCCATCATCATCATATGAGGAATAGAGATGATTTACAAAGCTCTCCGTGCCGTGGCCCAGCTGAAATGGGAAGCCTTGCAGCATGGAAAAAATGCATGTTATTTATTCATAGGTTCCATTTGCTTATCTAAGGCAAGTGAGCTGGCTCTCTGCCCACACCACCAAAACGTGTACCTGGGCTCCACCAGCTTAGCTAGAGTCGCTGCACTAACAGGATGAATGCTGCATAGCCACATTTCAGAGGTGATATAACAAGACTCCAAAGGATCCACAACGCTTTATAAACTAGGTCATCTTGTTTATTTACTAACTTTGGGGTTCTTTTCAGTTCATAGGACTACTTAGAAGCGTAATTATGATAAACGTTGTTGCTGCAATTCCCCTGGGCTGAATCATCTTGGCATATTCCAGGTTTATAGATACTCCGAATGGGTGAAGATGAATCAAGCAGAGGTATAAAGTCCAGCTCTACTCCTATGTGTCTGCTGAGACTCCTGAGTTCAAGGACTGAGTCAGTTCCTCAGACGAGTCTTATTCCCTTGAACACAGTGATGGAGCTGTAACAATTCCCACCAGCTGACAGCCTGGTCCCAAAAGTTCTCAATAACTAAAAATCTGTGCTTTACCTTCATTTCCTCCCAGAGTGCTTCTAGAAACTGCCCTCTTCAGCTCATCTCCACAAAGCAAAGTTTGCAGAAGAGTCACTGGAAACCATTTGGAAATATTCAAAACTGAACAGGACAAGACCCTGCTCTAACTTCACAGCTGGCTCTAAATATGAAGTTAGCTTTGTTCTGAGTAGAGGGTTGGACCAGGCAACCCCTGGAGCTCTCTTCCAGGCTAAATTATTCTCTGATTCTGTGATCAGAGCCCAAGCACTGACTTGTGCACTGTTCAAGACAACACATATTTCAATGCCTGGAGATGCTTGTGGAACAGTTACAGAGACTTTGTGCTCTTCACTTCTCTCCCAAATGAATCTCAAAGGTGACTGACAAGTCAAGGTTGAGGAAGATGTCATGATAGTTTGAAAGCTGGCATGAGGCTGTTTGTAGAGTGATTGGTGTGGATCATATGGGGAAAAAACAGGCTGAAGAGAAACTACAAAATGAGAGAAGAAGACTGCAGCAGATGCATTCAGCAAGTCCAGAAAAAGAAAGAGGAGAGAAATACAGGAGTAGTTGGAAAGTCAAGAGAGAATAAAGACAGAGGTTTTAAGCTAATGTATTTCAACAAAAGCGAGAGAGCAAAAATACGAAGGTAAAAGAGAAGATACCAGAGCAAGCACAAAGGATGTGCCAATGGTTCTTGTAGTAGCATCATCCCTGGAGGTGTTCATAAAATGTGTAGATGTGGCACTTTGGGACATGGCTTAGTAGACATGGAGCTGCTGGGCTGATGGGTTTTTCCAACCATAATGATTCTATGGTTCAAAGTATGACTGAGGGAAATCCTGGCTCCAATGAAGCTAATGGCAACTCTGAACCAAAGGGGTAGAACTCAAATTCAAGCTGCAGTCCTGTTTGTGCAGCAGCAAAGCTGCTGCCCATTGGGCACATGTGCGAGCAGCAAAGAAGTGGCCTAAATTTCAGAGATTGAAAAACCTCAGGAAAAGCAGAATCACTACCTGATAGCACTTTTACCTCCGCGTGCACTATAAATCAGGAGAGTTATTGCGAAGCTTCCTTTGCAAGAAGGCTTAAGGAAGGTTCTGAGGACACCCAGAGTGTGCGAGTGTGAGAAGAATGAATGAGCAGAACTGATCTGATTGTGCTGGAAGATACATGGTCCAGTCTGTCCCCCCTCTGCCAAGCTGCCAAACCCACTTTCCTGAGCACCACGTTCCTGCACACACATGGGCTTGATTTGGTTGCATTAGTTCCACTGCTCACTGTTTTAAAGCAACTCATTAAAAAAACATTTTTTGGAGTCTGAGACACAGACACATGCAGTTGCTCTTCCCCTGTTTTTGTCTATGTCCTACTTTTCCTTTCTCCTCTACGCTCCTTTTTCCATGCTTCTCTATCCAGCTGATGAGCAAGCTGCATCTCGATTGCTACTTAAGCAACAATTTTTCATCCCTTGCTTGTGCTTGTAGGTCTAGCTCTTCATGCAATGCGATAGCTGTAATTGAATCTTTGGGCTTCAGTGGCATTTATGAGCTCCTACAGCTACTCTGTCAATATCTGAGACACTGTCTGGACTTCCTCAATGAGCTGTAACCCTACGGTTCAACTGTAGTCTTGGCATTTATCACATGTACAATACACTCGCAGAGCAATATCTCTTTTTTTCACAGCAGAAAGAGCAACTTAAGCTAAAAAACACGGGCTCTGCTTTTTCTCAGTTGAAACAGCCAAGTCAGCAATAGCTTAGATTTGAGGGTCTGACTGTCGATTGATGACTTAGAGATGCTCCCCCATTACATGTTCTACTTGCAAAGACTAAAAGGGGGCATCCTCTTCAGCAAGTGGATGCTCAGCTTCTTCCAAAAACTTGAAGATGGTTCAGATTCATCACACCAACACTGAAGCTACTCAAAACACTCATTATATTTGAAAAAAAATGCTCTTTAAAAGTGTATGGGCATCAGTAGCAGGATTTAATGTAGTTCTGATATGCATTCATGTGCACCTCTGTTTGTCCACCCATTAACACACAGATTTTGACCACTGTAGCTTTTTCTTCCACTGCTGTGGATGAAAGCTCAGAGCTCTGTTTTTCTCCTGAACTTCTAGCAGGACCTAGTTGCTATGAATCTCTTTAGCTGGTGCTACCTTTCCCCTTCCTGCTATTTTTCTGGACTGAATGCATTGATGAAAATGCCACTGATTCAAGCCTGAATTTAATCCATGCATAAAAAAAATATGTATGCTCTTTATACCCCTCTATAGAAAAGCAACCATTTTCTAGGCGCTCAAACTGGACAAAAATTAGAAACACATTTTATTTTGTTTTTCCAACCAAACCAGCAGCAATTACGGAGCCTGTTTCCTGAGGGCTAACAATCTGCTGGGAGCATCAGCCCAGACTGCCATTAATTCCCCAGGAAATGCCCCAGGCCAAGGTTGTTATTGCTATTATAATAAATTGTTTCAATAAATAAAAACCAATCTAGGCATTAACGCTGCTAGCTTCCTGTGATGGCTTCATGCATTCAGAAACCTCAGTGGGGAGGAAAATTTCAGAGGGCCCCAGTAAAAGGTTCAGCGTTAAGCACGGCCAGACAAACAGTAGGAACAATATCTTCTAGGGAATTTACAGTTAGCCCCACAGGCTGCCGAAATCCCCTGGTAGAACAGAAGAAGCTCTCCGGGAGCTCCTTATTAATAAGGCTCAGGCCAAGCAGTCTAAAAGGTGGAATGATCTCCCCTGGGTCGTTTTTTTGGAAGCCCCTTGTTAATAACTTGGCAGTAAAGCTTTGCTTGTGGAAGCAGAATAAAACAGGGATTTTTGAAGGTTTCCCTCCAACTACTTCAATCTGAATGCAATGACAAAACAAGAATAAGCCCCCTGTCCAGGCATTGGAAGTGCTGTGACACAATTTGAATGTTTAATATTTATATACCCATGAGGGACCGTTCTGGTCTTGCTGGTGAACTGTGACTGCAAAGACAGCTCCAGCTGTCACTGAGACTGGTGAAGTCTTTCCAAAAAAAGTGTGTGTTTTGGAGCACATCCACTACAAATAACAGGTCTGAGGTTTGCAGGCAGAGATTGCATATAATTAAAGACCTAATTCTATAAAGAATATCAGCTTTCAAATTAAGGGCATCCCTGAGTCTTTGGGAGGACTGAACTCTAAATAATATGTATGGTTTGATCAGCAGATAAATTCACTCCTCACTGAAATTGTTTATTCTTTCTTCCTGTTTCTGAAGAAATGTTGTTCTCAGGGTTCTGGAAGCTGGGTAAGACTAACACCTAACTGGCTTTGATACTCCTAACCGTGGTGATGCAAATAGATTTGATGGTGAAAACCAACTCTCCCACAAAGAGGCTTCGCTTCCTGCTGTGCTGTGACTTTTTACTCCTTGGTTGTCAGCAAGAACGTTCCCAGATTTTACATGGGAATACTAATCAAAAAGATGGTGGAAATGAGAAGAGGCTACTGCTAATATTGACACTTCTTTCTAAGCACTGCAAGGCTCTGCATGTGCGAGTGAGCGAGCCTGCAGACTCTTCATCTGCAGTCACCCACCAAAACCTGCCATTTAGTGCAGAAAATGTGAATAGTGGTAGAGTGGATCATCCTTTCAAGCATACACTTTACCCATGAAATACCAAGTGCCCATAGCTGCTTTTTCCTGGACTGGGTCTGAGGGCTTACAACAGAAAAAAACCATCTTCATATGTTGTCCCCGCCTATTTACAGATATTTCTTGCAAAGTCCTCTTTTGAGCCAACTCCTCAGCACAGGGGAGCCCTGAATACAGCACTTTGAGTCTGCGGTTTACCTGAGGGATGTTTTTAGTGTTACGAAACAGAGCAGTTCTTGCAGTAATGTTTCCCTTTGGCACTGAGGCTGTGGTCAGGAGGAGTGGGAAGATGTGTGAACCATCCCCAGCCCTTCCTGGCCACCCAACACTCAGCCTCTCCTGAGCCACTATAATGGCTCCTCTATGGGCACCGGCAGCTGCTGTGGTTTACGCCGCCTTCGGGGCCCCAAACTCAGGCGAGCACAAAAATTGTCAAATGTTCTGCTGCTCAAAATCTGCAATAAGAAGGGGGGTGGATTTGCAGTGCTCTAGTTTTATACAGATGATATTTGTGCCCTGTGACACAGCTTGTCTTTGAACTCCTAATCTAAACCCTCTCCACATTCACATAGAACAAAATAAATCAGACCAAATCCATCCACTAAAAGCAGGGAGCTAAATTACACACAGCAGATATAGATGGTTTAGGGCATCTGCTGTTTCAATCCATGGAGCAGCCATCAATTATTTTAGTAATAAATAACAAACTGAACATAAATATCATTGAGATTAAAACTCATCTAGCAGCCATGGTTAAGTACACTGGAAAACATGAACAACAAGCCCCTGAACTCATCACTGGAAACCAAAGTCATGAGGTTGAGTTTTACCTATTTGAAATCCAGTGAATGCGAACATATTTCAAGCAATTCATACCACGAAAGGGCAAGCAAATCCCACGGTAACAAGGCAGTGAAAGAGGTCCTTATTTATTATTTACTCTACAGTAAAATCTAGAGGCTCCTGCCCCTTGTGAAGGGGATGAACTGAGGTCTTGTGCCCTACAAAACCAATACAGAGTCAAAGTGTTCTGCTGTGGTAAACTGAAGCAAAGTCCACGTGACGTTGCCAGCAGCCCTGAATCCTAGTCCCAACTGTCCCCAACCATAAATCCTACAAGCTTCTGCTGTCTGTTACTGTTCGGATGGGGAAAATAATGTTAACAGCATTTATCTGACTTATAGTTTGGGATTGCAGGCATTTTTATATCAAAAAATGGGCTGCTGTAAGTAAGAGAGAGGAGAAGTACGATAGACAGAAGATTCATTTTAAGCTTGCTTTTTCTAATCTTTTGTTAGAGAAGGCCATGCAAGAAAATAAATATCCTACTCAGCTATCTTCTGTGGAGAACAATACTAATTCCACCTAAGCTACCTGCTTCTTAAAGGTGTCACAAAACCACAGAACCAGATGCCACTACTGGATGTGTGGAAGGGCAGAACTTTGGATTCAACCTTCACTGCCATTTTAGAAGAACCTTCCACTTAATGTGCAGAAACACTCTTAATTATCTACTCAGTGATTCCAAAATGCAAAGCCCGAGTTTGTTGTTTCACATTAAAAGAAGCTTGGCCAGGGGATTCAGGGACGTGATTCTGCTCCTCTACTCTGCTCTCATGGGATCCCACCTGGAATACTGCGTCCAGCTCTGCAGTCCTCAGCACAGGAAAGATGGACCTGTTGGAGTGGGTCCAGAGGAGGCCTCAGAAATGATCAGAGGGGTGGAACAGCTCTCCTGTGAAGAAAGGCTGAGAGAGTTTGGGTTGTTTGGCTTGGGGAAGAGAAGGCTCTGGGAAGACCTGACTTCGGCCTTTCAGTAATTAAAAGAGGCTTGTAAGAAAGATGAGGACAGAACTTTTAATACAGCCTGTTGCAATAGGACAAGGGTAGTGGGTTTAAGCCAGAAGAGGCTAGAGTTAAACTAGATATAAGAAAGACATTTTTTACAATGAGGCTGGTGAGACACTGGCACAGGTTGCACAGCGGGGTGGTAGATGTCCCATCCTTGGAAACATTCAAGGTCAGGTTGGACTGGGCTCTGAGCAACCTAATCTGGTTGACATTGTCCCTGTTTACTGCAGGAAGATTGGACTAGGTGATCTTTGAAGCTTCCTTCCAGCCAAACTAGTCTGCTTCTACGATTCTGTGATATCCAAATACTTACCTGGAGCAGCATGGTGGTATCTCAGCAAAATCAAGAGCATGGCACCAAGAATGTGTTAGTATTTAATGAATTAGCAAGACCAAATAGCACACGGACTTAAAAAACTAGCTCACAAGTGTTAGAGTTTTAGTTCTATAGACCTCAAATGCTCCAGAATAGCATAATTCCATTACAATGGTGCTAGCAGACTGGCTGCAGTACACAGAATTATTAACAGCATGTAGTGAAAGAGCAACACACTAACATTGTTAGCAAGGTAATATTGTTTGGCAATAAACATTGCAAGGTAATAAGCATACAAACCTTTCATTAAACAAATGGAGAACACCCATGAGGAAAAAGTGACCACGAACAGTTATGTCCTGCCTCAGGAGGCTGGTTACACAGAAACCAAGGTCCTGCTTCTGGGTAAAACAGCAGAAACTGGCCTAAAATACGCTGAATTAGTGCATCCAATGCTACTCAGCCAGTGCTTCTACTTTTTGGGGTTTAAGTCCTCCAACTCTGTAGGCAATCCCTGCTGCTGACAAGGTACCTCGCGCAGCTGAGGCATGAGAAACTTCTGTGCAAGATAACCTGTTTCAACTGTACTTTTTGCTGTCCTAAGCACTCAGTAGGGCACACAATCTTTATTTTAATTTTTAAAGTGAATCTTATTAGAAGATTGCTCCTCCACTACTTGAAAGATACACGTGGGTGAAAGATAAACTGTGATCCAAGGAAAACTTACTCTAAACTGGATTTAAATATCCAATTAAGTAGACTCTCGAGTTACTTCATCTTCACACTTCTACTGAAGATAAGCCAAATTCTCTTAAGCAGGGTAATGAGCCGAGTGCTCCTTATTTTCCAAATTACAGGACAACAAGTTTGCCTCCCTAATGAGCCAGGCTTTGATCTCCAGGAAAATGTAGCATTAGGAATTATACCACATGTAAGATTACATTGTATTTAACTTCAGATGAGAGCAAATCCAGTAGAAAGCAGAGCACAATAAACCTCCTCATATACTGTCTGGCAGAGCTGCCCTGGTCAGGTCCATCAAGGGAGAACTTGCTGAGAGATGAATGAATAATACAAACAGTTCAATGAGGCAGATTTAGCCCTGGGTAACTATGAAATGTAGGCTCAGTTGAGGGTCTACCATGAGTTCATGAGAGCCCAGAGAGGTGTCAGCCACGAGACCTACCTGTGATGAAGGCATATGCTGCTAGGATGTTGCTGAGCAGGGCCATCTCTGTGCTGACGCCCACAGGCTCCATGCTTCTGTTGAGCACCGGCGGTTGTGTCTCATCCACAGGAAGCAGGAAGGGGGTGTTGTCTAGAGGGTAGAAGGTGGCTGATCTCCCTTTCTTCTTCTCTGCTTTGAAACAGAAAGGGAATGAGGAAGGAGGCACGTGCCCCAGCCCTACCCTGCTCTATCCACACCAGGTCAGCATCTGTGTTCAGCAATCTGGAGCCACTCAACAGCACCCACCCAAATTTTCCCTTTTTGTTGGGAGCAACTAACCCTCAGGTAGCTTCAGCTAAGCACATACCTTGTCTGCATCCAAGCAGCATCTTCTCTCCCCCATCTCCTACTCTTTCATGTCGTCATTTAGACACACCCACCTACGCTACAGCAAATATATAATCAGGTTTCTTTTCTCTTATGTAAATCAAAGGAGCCTTTATCAACAGTGGGTTCAGCTAAGCTCGTAATACGTCTTGGAAAACACAGGAAGAGCTGGCAACCCTTTGCCGGTGTCGCGCTGTAGTGATCCATCCACACCTGGCAAACAGACGTGCTTTCTCTTCATCCTTCACTGGGAAGGGCAGACCTGAGTTTATGACTTCCTTCAGAAGCCTGCTCGTATTGTGTTTCACCCAGACACCATTTCCCCTTTGGAGAGGTGAGTGAACATGGGTTAATGATTTGATTTTATTTGTTGAAGACTGGAGCTAAGGAGGCAGCTAATTCCAGGAGGCTCAAAGAGACCCTTTCAGACCTTATCAGCTCGCTGCTGAGTGCTCCCCGCACATTGATCTGCGGGCAGACACCCCCACTAGTCACAAAACACTAATTGTTTTAAACACATGAAAAAGTTGGTGTACAGAATCCAGCTCCACCATCCATAAGCTTGGTTAACTGTAGCTCTTACAGCTTTTCAGGCGCATTTCCCAAGGAGCAAGGAGCGCAATGTAAAGTGACAGACTTGCATCTGGCTTCCACCTATCTGCAGGTATTAAATTCAGTTAGTTCCATCTCCAATAATCATAGAATCATAGAATGGTTTAGGATGGAAGGGACCTTAAAGAGCATCCAGTTCCAACCCCCCCGCGATGGGCAGGGACACTTCCCACTAGATCAGGCTGCCCAAGAACCCAATAATCCATCAGTGCCATGCAAACAAAGGCACTCAGACAGCAGCCACCACACGAGATGGTCTGTGGTTGCTGGCTGCCTAATCCACCTTCTTTCCTTGCAATCCCAGCAGCGTGACACATCACGTTCAGTTTCCCATTATGCGTGCCAGGAAGCAGCTCAGCCCAGAGAAGCAGTAACAGAAATGAAGGAGTGTCAAAGAGAACAGGTATTACTGGACAGAGAGGGACTAAGCGTCGGAACACGCGTGCAGCGATGCCAACCCCTAATCTGCCTCAGAGGAGGAGCTGCAGGGAGGGATGTCCCGGTGTTGCTGTAAGGGATCAGCTCCAAGGAATGCAGACACAGTTGTATCTTTGCCACTGAATAGCTGCATGGTCTTGGGAAAGCCACATGTTACCAGCTACTAAGATGTTAATGGCTGGCCTTGAAGCCAAGTTTTTAAACGCGAGTGCCTAGGTGGCAGATCCAAAAGGGAAGAATATTCCAAGAAACTCTTGCTTCAGGAGAACAGATATCACTGAAGATCAATTGTTCAAATGAGAAAGCTCCAGGGAGATCTTACAGCAGCCTTTCAGTACAAGAAAGCTGGGGAAGGACTTTTTACAAGGGCACGGAGTGATAGGATGATGGGGAATGATTTAAGTTGGAAGGGGGAAGATTAAGGTTAGACTTTAGGAAGAAATTCTTCACGATGATGGTAGTGAGGCTCTGGCCCAGGTTGCCCAGGGAAGCTGTGGCTGCCCCATCCCTGGAGGGGTTCAAGGCCAGGTTGGATGGGGCTTGGAGCCCCTGGTCCAGTGGGAGGTGTCCCTGCCCACGGCAGGGGTGGGACAGGATGATCTTTAAGGTCCCTTCCAACACAAACCATTCAATGATTCTATGATTCTAAATGAATGTGTCAAGGGCACATTCAGCAGGAAATCAATGGCAAAGTTTTGGACAATGTTTGAATTTAGGAGACAGAGCAAAGCATAACTCCCCTCATGCGAGATGTAAGAAGAATCTTTGTTTGTTTTTACTTCTGACTTGTCCAAAGAACAGATGCAATCAAACAAGTTTCTAAGTGAATATTCTTCTGCATACACTACACACCAGCAAAGAGCACCATAAAGCCACAGAACTGGTTTGTCATCTGCAGGATTGTACAAGCACAGAGAAAGAAGAGAGAAAATGACTGGAGTTGTGCAGGCAGGAAAAAAACAAACACACACAATCTCGCCAGGGCGATGTCTTGCTACACTAAGTGGTTCCCTGATCTGCCATTCAATCCAGGATTGTAGTAAACTAAAAGACATCCCCTTTCCTCCTTTGAAGGCCTTGTCTCTGCCTAATGACCTCATGTTCTACTGGTTTTCTCTTCGCCACCCTTTCTTAGCTGCTTCCAGTCAATCAAAAAAATTCCCCTGTGACTTTACACCAAGGCTGAAGAAAACTATTTGAGCTAGAAATAAATTTGCCCAACAACACAGTTTAAGCATAGGAGAGGTTATTCGTGATACCAGGCTGACTTTAGCAAAATGTTTTAATAAGCAAAATAAAATGGGAAGGGAGATTATAGAAATGTCCAAATATTTCCTTTTGCTATTTTTAAAACTTTCTTTTAGCTTTTAATTTCAAAATGACAACTCTGTTTGAAAAGTGGTGCATATTTTAAAAATTAATGATTAAACAATGTGTAAACTAAACAAAAGTTGTCATTTGTAGAAGTTAAATGTTTAGATGAATGAAAGCGAATTCAGGATTTTTTTTCTTGCTTAAAAGAATCACCAGGATCACAAAATTTATTTCGGGCTGACGTAAAATTCTTTTCTTGACTATTTTTCAGCAAGGCCTCCAAACTGAAAGATATTTTATTGCCTGCTCTTAACTATCTGTGGATTTATTATCTAAGCCATGGATTAACTTTGCTGGGAGTGTAGACACAAGGAAGCTCTGCCTATACCCACCCTAAAGCTCTGGGAGAATCTCTGGGAGCACAGGGTGGGAATTTCAGGAGTAACGGTGTCATACACCACCTCCTGCATGTTGGGAAACACAATGCAAAAGCCCCAACTAACCCAATACGTGTTCACTTGTTCTTTTCTTATTCATGCACCATCCCTTCCTCCTACTCACCTATCCCTATAGAAAGCTAAGCTTTCACTTCGTTCATATCTTGACTTTTGTATTCTGAAAATAGCGTCATATTTCAAAGCTCAGTTGATAACTCCTCTGTCCCCTGGGAGGCAGATCTATGTTTCTGCCCTGTCTTTCACTTTGCCAGGTCTGCACAGTATTTCTGTGATGGGTTTTGATGTGCGTGGTCATGACTGCTACTTCAAGAAACCCAATTTGAGTTTCACAGTTCACTTTAGTTCAGTGCTGTTCATGCCTTGAAGCTTCCCTGCGACATGGATGGAATTTGGGAACAATATAAAAAACCATGTGAGGGGAGTTAGAAGGGAACAGTCACCACAACACAGTTAGGTTCAGACCAACATCACAATAGTCATAACTACCTGGGAGAGCACGTCCTATGTTGGAAGAAGAGACATCAGAAAGGAACACACCGTCCCTTATAACATTGGGATCAAATGCTCTTGGTCCCAGCGGAAAATGTGGCTTCTGAATTCCTTGGTAATTGGTTGGTCTTGGCTGGGTTTCGTGCAGAAGCTTCTTGGGAACTGAAAGAGAGGAGTAAGAAGAGCACAGTTGTTAGAGGGAATTACTTCAGCTGGTCAGAACGAGAATTATCACATCATTCTGTGGGCTAAGCTAATACATAACTACACCATGTGCAGACCAAACAGACACTCCACTATGATGAATGCTCTCCAAATGCCAGCACAGAGACATTCAGTGAAAGAACACTGGAAACTATAAAGTGATTAAGATATTGTTTATTTATAATTTAGCTTTGAGACTAGACTAAGGATCCAATTCGGGCATTTTATTTAGAGATTCATCTTAGAAACTGAAATGCCTACTAAGCTGGACTTTGGCCTCAGCCCTAAACCTCAGAGTGCTCCAGCTAGACACCTCTGTTCCTACCATGATAACAGGCTGGGGAGGATGCCTTATCTCAACAGGGACTATCGACTGTGGCTGAATCACTGCACCTCTCCAGCCCGCAAGTTGTTGGCTCAAGGCTGCACATCAGAAGTTTCTCTTCACTTTGGATTCATAAAACTAGCTTCTGGAGGATGCTGTTCATGTGAAAAAAGTGCACAAATCAGCTACCATAGAAGTAAGAAACTCCACCTGTAAGAAACGCTCCCCACCCAATGAGATCTACAATACACTGTTCTCCTTTTGGGCTTTCAAAAGCTGGGAAAGGCCCATTCCCCATTCCCACCATCCTTAGAGGCTCAAGACTCAGGTAATCCCTGTCGCTGTCTGTGTTTCATCAGCCACAGCATCAACTATATACAGGCAAGCTAGGTTAATACGTGACAGTTGTGTCAGTACATCTATGATCTCTTCTTTGGACCAAAGCCTGCCTTAATAAGATATTTTCTTCTCCCTGATGATGCTAGGCCAGCTCTTCAGCTGTACATCCAGGTAAAGAAATCAAAATCAGTGTAGCTACCTCAGTGTACGCCCGTTGAAGAAGAATCCACACAGTAAATTCACTACTTTGCCCTGTAAGGACACAGCAGCATGTCATTTACTGAGCTGAACCAGTTCTCTGCCTCAGCCACAGCCAGCACCCGAGGGTATTTGAAAGCAAAGTGTTTTTCCATACCAAGAAAAGAAACCTTATCATGGGCAATTCTACTCAGAAATTAGAGGAATAGAGTGACAAAAGACAAACCTAAAGAAATTAAAATTTCTAGGGGAGAAAGATATAGATTTCCCATCAGTGTCTGTATACAAATATATACACAAAAGCACTATTTTGTCCCTGCAGACAACCAAGACTTCAATGTGTTAAAGACACAGACTGCTGAGAACGAGGCACAAGTTCACTAGACCCACAGAAACACCAAGAGAGGATTTCTAGGATGCTCAGCTCTCCTTTCTTCAACACTGCCTCAGTTTCCCTACCGCTCCATAGCTGACCATGCTCTCTCTCATCACCGCTCTACATAGGGGCGTGAAGAACCACAATTAAAAATGCAAAGCACTTTGAAATCCTTGGCACAGGCGTGAAGGAGGACTTGGAAAGAGTGCAAACCTGGATCAGAAAGAAAATTCCTGCCTGCCCCCTGCAGCTAATCAGCTGCCAAGCTGGAGCATGAGGTTTAATCACACCCATTAAATTTGCCTGCATAACTACAAATATGACTAGTGGGGGAAGTGATCCAACCTCCTTGTTTACATTGTGTTTGACTTGCTGTCTTTGCTGAGGCAAAGAAAATTGTAACTATATTTATTGACTGACCTCCAATATTAGCCTGCCAAGATAACAGCACTGAAGTTCTTGCATTATTAGTAGAGTCATGCTAGGTCAGGAGGCAGACATAAAACACCACAGCTTCTGAATATCAAAGAGCCGGCACAGCAGTTTCTAGTGAAACCTGAATTGGCAACTGTCCTCCTATGAGAAGGCAGCAAAAGAAGCACATCCCTTGTTAGGAACCAGACAGGAGCAAGGGGCATACCAGTGCCAAAGAAATATCACAAAGTCTGAGGAGGAGGTGGGAAGAACAGACATTATCGTGCAAACCACATCGTCAGGGAGAACTGCAGTTCTAGGTGCCTAATTTGAGGCACCCAAAGGGATCCAGTATTCAAAGAGTATAGGGCTCAGCATCCTCAAAAAATAAAGACTCCTTTTACCATATCTCAGGCTGAGGACTTGAAAGGTATTTCAAAGCAAGAAGTCAGTTTTCCCTTACACACTTTTCATCCAAACTGCAACCCAGTAACCTGCTGTCTTAGACTAGACTTAAGGAGGAATTTCTTTATGATAAGAGTGGTGAGGCACTGGAATAGGTCGCCCAGGGAAGTTGTGGCTGCCCCATCCCTGGAGATGTTCATGGCCAGGGCTTTGGGCAGCCTGGTCTAGTGGGAGGTGTCCCTGCCCATGGCAAGGGGGTTAGAACTAGATGATCTTTAGGGTCCCTTCCAACCCAAACTTTTTTATGGCTCTATGATTCTATGATATGCATCCAATGAAGAAAATGAAGCAAAAAGAGCACAAAGACAACTTTTTAGCAGATTTTATTTTTAATGTTCCAGACTGACTCTTCCTCGTACACATCTCCTTCCACCTCCCACTATCAATGATCATCTCCGGGGCACAATGCAGGCTGGGAGGACCTGCATGTTTCTTCAAAAAGGTACCACCAGATGCCTAAACATTTGAGCCAACTGGGAGAAAGAAACACCATCTTCTCCTAAGCATACCCAGGGAACTGAGCTATGGCTTTTCTACCTCAGCTTCTGTGCCCCCACTGCTCTGAATGCTACCTACAGGACTGAGAGAGGAGTCCAGCTAAGGCAAAACATGGTTAAATCAGTCAGCAACTGGTCAGCAGCATCCCAAGGAAGAGTAGGGAGGGAGAAGTGTTCAGAGGGAAGATTTCACAGAGACTATTAATTGTCACAGCCCCTTAATGGGGTAGAGTAGTGCTCTTATCCCTTTGGGATGGCTGAGAAAGTAACATGACTACCAGGTAGGCATTTGATCATTTGATGCCTACTTACATGGGTAGCTATGAAGAGAGATTCCCAAAAGCAGGCACGTGCTTAATAACCACAATCAACATGCACCTTGGTGCTTTCAAAAATTCCTACGAGGTCCTTGTCTTCACTTCAGCAACCAAACACCTCTAAAACACTGGAAGAAACTTAGTGAACACAGGATGTCTAATGCACATGAACCCAGGACTTTTCTGTTTCAAGGGAATATTTTTCTCTGTGGATTCCATAAACATCTTGAGGACATTTTGCCAGGAAAGGCTTATCTTGGCAAAGAGTAAGCAGAGTGATGGCACACAGCAAGCCTGTTCTTTTTCTAGTTTATACAATTCTAAACCAATACACAGCTTAGATAGTCTGATTTAGAAAGACAGTAAAATAGAAAGGCTTCCTCAAGTGCAAAACACCTCACGATTTCCAGTTAGCTTCTGTGTGGAAGCCAACTCCACAAGAAAGATTAAACATCTGGTTCCTTTGAAATACGCTGTTTAAATTCTCCAGAGAGGAGTTTGTCTGACACAAAGCATGGCATGAACTGAGCAAGGTGTCAAGAAAAGTTACTTATGATTAAATCCACCAGAAAAAAAAAAGTACTTGAGGTTTTTGGGCACTTGGCCCATTCCATTCAGTCAAGCAGAGAAGTTAAAGCAACTCTGTCAGCAGAAAAAGTGATATATGTGGACAAGATGGGAAGAAACAGGTCCTTCAATCAAAGTGTTACCATGCCTGAGAGTCAGGAGCCCTGCACCTTGAAATGCACATGAAAAATAAGATGGGATCATCAGGAGGAGAGGAGATGAGCTGTTCTGGGAACCTCTGGGGACCTTTGGTCTCTCTGGGGGTAGCAGTCAGCCTTGAGATGTGGGTCCAACTTGGGCATCACTGCCTGAACTCCACAGGAGTCAGAACTCGATCTGGGAAGCAAAGTTTCACCATCACTGTGACACTCTATGAAGACACCTGCAGAAGGCAGTTGTAGGTTATAAAGCTGCAAAGGAGTTTTTTGATCAGCAGGTTAATCCCTCTGCCATTACATGCTTTCAAGACTTTATATAATCCCTCCGTGTCTATTTTAAAAGCAGTCCAAGCTCCCAGTGCTCGTCTGTCTGAATCAACGTCACGCTAGCAATAATTCATACCAGTTCCCAACCCAAGACCTGCATTACCCGTTTGCAATGAATTAACGGTGCCAATCCCACAACAAAACCTCACTGCCTGGCAACTTCCCCCCTGCAGGAGCAGGGGCAAAGGAAAATCAAAGCTGGAGCGTGCTCTCACTGGCAGAGCAGATCCATCAGATTCAGGTACAAGCAACCAGCGGGACAGCATGAATAGGCACATGCTGGTGCTGCTGACAGTGTCCTTGTTTGTACTCAGTGGAGACTCCTTCTGTGGGGATTTGCACACAAGCACTCTCTTGTGTGGCCAGAAAACTGACAGCAGATGAAAAGAAAAAGTCACTGTGCATGCAAGCAGCAAAAAATCTGAATTACAGTACTAAGAGACAGAAAAGGCCAGCCAATACTTCGCCTCTTTGCTCATCAAGATCATTTGCTGCATTTTCTGCTATTCTGATCTATCTAGTTTTAAACACTCCACTCCTGGAGGTTCGGCCAATTGCCATAAGAGATTATTCTGCAGAGGAATTGTGCTCTTTCTGAGGAATTCTTTTCAAATATGCTGCTGAGTGTTTCAATTTAAGCAAATATATTATTCCTCTAATCAAACATTTGACTGCTATAGTGCGCAGATTTTACAGATGAGGAATTGGCTCAGTGACAGAGTTTTGAAAATGTTTAAATATCAAAATGATTTGTCCAGTCTCGCAGAGGGAGTCTGTGCCAAAGAAAGGAAACAAACTTAAGTTTCATATATTTCAGCCTCACACTCAAACCATCCCTTCTCTTTGTTACTTTGATCACTCGGTGCTTCCTGTTGCTTGCTTAGTCCTAAACATGCTTAAAGACTTCCACTCCCAGGACCCAATTATCTGCTGGCCTCCATCTTCACTGTATAAACAGATCAGTCAAGTGGAGGGGAGATCAGTGAAAGCTCCATCTTAAAAAGACACAGACAGGGAGTTTGTCAGTCTCCAGTTCACTGCTACATAGTCACTTGTGCATTTCCAGCCTATAAGGTTTAGTCTGAAAGCTCAGTATAATTAAAGCAGATCTGCAGGACATTCAGCAAATCCTGTGAATGCTTGAAGCACAGTGTAATTTGAACAAAACGTTTCTCCTTTACCATTGAAAATTACAGCTGAGCCTTTTATCAGGGCAGGCTGGGGCCAGGAATTGTTGCCGCTCATCATACTTTTGAAATAAAAAACCAATCTTACTGTGAGTAAACACCCAACATAAACTACTGCAGGTCTTTAGAGCTCTGAAGGTTTTTTTTCTTTGAGACTTGAAATGCACAGCATCGTGCCAGAAATGGGATCATTCATGTTTCTGAACTGTTACAAGAAAGCAATTCCTTAGCACATATGTCAGGTATATGGTGCTCTCAGATTGCAGAATTGAAGTGTTTTATGTGCTGTAAAACCTAAATTCACTAAGCAGTCAGTCAACAATATCTATTAAAATAATGGATTTTGGCTGTGTCAGACCACAAAATACCACAATATAATCACGGATCAAGAAGGAGAAGTCACATACATAAGAAGACTCTACACCTGGTGACAACAGTAACCCCATTGTCTAGCTAGAAACACGGGGGTGGAAGATGTTAATTGGATTAACAAAACTAAATTGAGGCACAGCCTACTCCCTTGGCTTTTTCCCAAGGGTCTTAGACATGGCCAAGGAACAAGTTGAAACCTTTTCTAGCTTCCTCTATCCAACTTGGTGCTAGATGTGCCCCTTTCAAGTGACTAAAACCCCATTTGCCTCACGTGGCAAGAGGTTGTACTTATTCTTGTGATCACGTGTGTCATGTCAGACATCTAAAGCCTACCTTTAATTCTTGCCCTGCCACCAGGCCTTCCTCCTCCATCTGACAGGGGAGCTTTTTGGTCAGATATAGGTATAATCACTGCATGGGAGGCCACCAGATTCTACAGCTCTCAGGTGTCTCCATGAGCAGCTACGTGGCCTGGGTATTCCTATGTAATAAGCTGAGTGCACTGCACATCAACACTGTGCCTTGGCTGCGAAGCCATATCGTACCTCTGGGCATCCTGTATCATATTTAGAGTAAAAGTACTGTACAGTTTATGCAGAAAGAGTAAAGTGTCCCAGGAGACAGCAGGAAATGCGAAGAGACCTTCTGCAACAGAATATAAGTCTGACAGCTAGGATTTGATCAACAGGCTGCCATGCAAAATCTTCACTCTCACAAAAAAAAAAGAAGGAGCTGAGGTTTAACAAACACAAGTGGTCATAGAATCATAAAGTCATACAATCATAGACAAGTTTGGATTGGAAGGGAACTTAAAGACCATCCAGTTCCAACGTGGGACACCTCCCACTGGACCAGGCTGCTCCAAGCCCCATCCAGCCTGGTCTTGAACACCTCCAGGGATGGGGCAGCAACTTGGACCAGGGCCTCCCCACGCTCACAGTAAAAAATTTCTTCCTAATAACTAAGCTAAACCTCCCCTCTTTCAGCTTAAAACCACTACCCCTTGTCCCATCACTGGTTAAGACCTCAGCTTTCCATCTCCTTCAGCCATTTTAAAAAGGGATTTATTTCACTCGGCCTCGATACAGTCAGCAATCCTGAAACTGAATGAAAAACCCAAGAGAAAGACAGAGTTACACGCCTGCTGCAGGCGTGTTTTCCACGCGGAGCAGTTCCAAACCACCAATAACAAGGAAGTGACTCATGCCAATTACAGTAAGTCCACTTCCAAGCATCACGTGGAAATCAAGCGAGACTGTCTGGGAAAATAGTTTTGTCATAATCAAAGCCACCTACACCACCACAAGCCCACAGCCTGCCCCATGGTGCTCCTGCCCCGCTCCTCCCTTGAGATGTTGCCCAAAGCAGAGATCTGTCTCTTCTGCTGGTGATTTTTGGGCTGGTGGGAAGCAGGAAAAGCTCGGATGCCTGACACATTCATACAAGCCTTCAGAGCACTCTGCCAAGACTATTTCTGAGGCAGCCCAGATGTTTTGCCCTTTACTGCATCTTCTGAGAGCAGCAAACTACAGAAACTTTGGGCAATAAGAACATAAATGTAACACAGACAACCTTTTGTCTTTTTTTGCCCTCCATGGAAAAGGAGATGCTCATGGAAAAGGAGATGCTCATCCTTTTCTCACACAGCAGCAATCAGAGAAGTGACTTCAAAAGTGGAAGTGTGTCCAGATCAAAACAAAAAAAGCCCATGCCACACAAATTAGCTCAGTCTCACCATTCCTCCCAGTGAAACCTCCCACAAGATGACGGACCTATGATGCGAGAGGCTTCAGGAGATGAAGGATATTTAGGAGACAGTGCACCTCCAACTGAGACTCCACAAGGCAGAGAACACAAACCCTGCTCCCTCCTAGCCTCTCCTCCCCTGGCACGGGGCTGCAGAAAACCTTCTCCTGGTTTCACCGATTTCTGCCAGTCCCGAAATGCACCAACCTAATTAAAAGATCCACTTCACCTAATCCGAAAATTCAACCCAAGCATGCCCTGTAGGTACCGGATGAAGAAGTCCTTCTTAAGTAAGCTATGTTCCTAAGCTCCCTGTATCTTCACCACTGAAAGGTGGGTGCCTTTGAAAGCCTCCAGGAGAGATTCTGTCTACTTAAATTTAGGAGCCTAATTAGGGATACATAATGAATCATAAGGTTACCTTTGGATTTATTCTCCTGAGTGTATCTGAGTTAAAATCTTACAAACTGCTTCACATCTTTTAGTCAGATATTTTTCTTCTATCTTGAACTTCTCAAATCAGGATTTGAAGCTACCAACACCTTAATTTCTATCCAATGATGCATGTGCCTGATCTATCCACAGGCAGTTTTCCTCCTGCTTTCATAGCCATGAAAGTCAGTTGTTCTTCTTTCATCATCTTAAATGTAATAACAGAATATGAAGCATCTATTGCCAGCAACTCATAAATCTCCTGCTTGATGTGGCTTTTGGTCTCCAAAGGGCATGGTGGAAAGCATCACATGCACTGGGCTGTTCCCTAAATGTTCTATTTGGAAAGAAAAATGGATCAAAAGGAGGAAAGCCTTGTAAAAGAGACCTGCAGATACAAAGAGTTACTTTCATCTGGTAGATTGCTGCCTGCTACCAAAGTCAGTAGAGTTCTGCAAGTTCACAAGATAACACATCTTTAGGAGGATGAAGTTCAAGCCAAGACTTGTCTGATTTCCAGCATGCTCAGCTACATCCCTCATGCAACCTTCTGCCAGCCAGAGCTCTGGGACCTCTCCAGCAGTCCTGCTGCCTTTAATCTCCACCAGACCCAGAGATTACAAGAGTAACTTGTTCACCTGAGGAGCAGCAGTGCATTTTAGGGAATTGAGATGGATCTGGATCAAACAATACTATCAGCAAGATTGCTGAAGGAACAGAAGTTTGACTTGGTACTCACATATGGAACGAGTTCAACCCTGATGAATTAAGGAACTTTCCCTTTATTTACATGCTGAGCGTGGTTAGGATTTGACCATTCAATGATGTACCTCAATTCCAAAAATGGCAGCAGGCAGGGAAGGAAAAGAACCCAAATAACGACGAGGGTGCCAAGCAGAGACTGAGAGCACATGGGAGAAGCTGCCAATCTCACAGACTATAACAGGAAAATCTGAAATTCAGGTTTGAGGTTTCTTTTTTCTCCAGCACACAAGGATGTCTGAATCGGGGGCCTAGGCCCTTTATCAGTGAAAAGGTAGACACAATACAGAGGATGACACAAAAAGGAGAATAAGATTAGTAAAGCAGTCAGACTCATTCTTCCAGCCTTCCCTATTCCCAGTCTTTGGACTGCATCTATCACATACTTGCACTGTACTTTGCAAGCCAGCCCACTGATATATGGTTTTCTTACGCATTACAGACAACACTAGTTTGTTGGTCTCTTCAGAGGCAACTTCTACCACAGAGTGTATTTTTATGCAGTGCTCTATGTATGTCCAGTCCACTTTGAATCAAAGCAGAGTAATTCTAGATTTCAGATTTAGACACAATTCCAATTCTTTCTCACAGAATCACAGAATCACAGAATAACCAGGTTGGAAGAGACCCACCGGATCATCGAGTCCAACCGTTCCCATCAAACACTAAACCATGTCCCTCAGCACCTCATCGCACTCAGTCACTTTTATCAAGCAACTAACACTGCAACACTACTTTTATAGTACGAAACTCTTGCCCTTGACTTGTTCAGGCTATAGAGTCTGGCAGGAAGTCTTTTGTGCAGCTTATCTGTTTTCCAGGAAAATATGTGATGCAATACGTGGCTCCTAGGAGGATGCTGACGGAGCAGTAAGCATTGCGTGATCAAATGTGGCTGATCCAGAGCCAAGGCATTGCTCATGTGAAGAAGGGAGGAGAGTCTCTGTACTCAGGATGCCAACACATACCCAAGTGGTTGCAGCTCTGGGAGTTACCAGGCATCAGCTGAGTCACAGCAACAGATTCTCTTCAACTTGAGGCAAAATATACTCCATTAATCTCAGAGAAAAAATACAAGCACTGTCAGTGAAAGCGGTCCTTGAGGGTGTTCGCTATGACATATCCGAAGGTAAGTGGCTGGATGAGTGTTATGTATCACCGAGAGACACACAAACGGTAACCAAGGCAAGGATATCCCAGATAAAATAAGGAGAAAGGGACGGAATAAAGGGACAGAGGCCTGAAACACACTGAAGCTGATGGAAAACCATGCAAACTCCACCAGGGACAGGAGAGCGATGGTAGGGAAGCAGGAGCCCAGGCAGGAGAGGAAGGTACCAGACATAGTGAGAACATCCACAGCTACACTGCAGTGCCCGACTATTTGAACAAAGGTACGAAGCCTCGTGATTTGGTGTCTGAGCCAAAAACTAGTCTGATATGATCCAACTATTATATTCCAAGAATTATGGATATAATTTCTCTTCTGAGACTTCTGACCAAGAGAGACATTTAGGGGATTTCCTGAGCCCATCTCTGAAGCATCCGTCCTCTGGTCCACAAACCACTGGTTACCTGTAAAGCATCAGAGAAATGCTCCAGAAAAAAACTCATTCAAAGAAAAACCAACAGCATATCCCTGGATGTTCCCACATAGTTTCTCTCAGTGTCTGCTGGCAAGCAGCTCCCATCTGCTCCTCTTACCTAATTAAAAATGTTTGTAATTACAACAGTAAAACTATGCTCTGTAAAATAATATTTTCTTTTTATCCAAATGCTACTCATCCAACAGTGCATGCTAGTCCTTTATCAGTTCATTAGCTTTTCCTCTCAGTAATCAAAGAGCAACGCACCAGACAAGGCTCTAGAAGTTTTTTCCAAAAAGATAGTAGTGCCTTGATGACACGAGTTGAGGAACGTCATCAGAAAGCAGCCAGTAACCTCTGCTATTAAAGGCAATGTCTTTCTCTGGTCACATGCTTGACTTAGTGTGGCAATTCCCGGGATCCCATGAGATGCCCAAGCAGGAAACCCTGCACAAGGAGAGGTTATCAATAGCATTAGAATAAAGACTAGGAGTAAACAAAACCATATAAGGCTGCTACAGTGCTAAATGCCCATCAGCTACATATGGGTGGATGCAAATTAATATTTACTGAGAAAAAATACAATTTTGTCCAAGTTTCAGAGCTTGATGCAGAGATAGTTTTCTCCTGTTGTTCAGAACTTGGCTTATCCAGGATGCCAGGCTACACTAATAAACTTGAAATCCAAAGGTTTATGAACAAAGTGGCAAAACTTCTTTCAATATAAATCCATCTATTCCCATGGCTGTAACCTGTGAGACATCCTCCTTTGGGACAGAGACTTCCTGAGCGCAGTGGAAAGTTTAAGGGGAAAAAACCCTATAGATGTTTATGAATTATGAGAGTACTAAACATCCCCTGTTTTTTTAAAGTAGCACATTTAACTGGCAGAACCTCTCTAACACACAGCATCAGCATTAAATTGTTTGGCTTGTAGACTGTGAAAAGTTCTTTGCATGGTTTATGTATTATTATTCTTTTTTTTCTAGTAGAAAAACACGTAGCATGCATCATCTTGCTTCCACGCGTATCCTGAGGGAGCAGTAAGGACTGCGAGCTCAAGCGGTACTACAATTGCGACCACGAGTAACTGCCAGGTTTGTGGAACAGCAAATTACAGTCACTTTCCTGATGCCACATAAAAGCAGCTGCACACCATGGAAAACAATGCCAGGGTTTTGGTTTAGCCCATCGAGGATGTTCCTGAGCACCTACCCCATGCTCTTATGCAACTTGCCCTGCAGCTACTTTCACCAGCAGTCTGGGAGCAAAGGAAAAAAATGTGGGAATAGGCAGTGCAGGGCACTTGTGGCAGCTTTCCAGTACTTAATAATGATGCTTTTAAGAGAACACAGGTTTTTAAAGCTAAATATTTGGTTCTATTCGGCTTCATGAAATGTTCAGCAAAAACAATACTTCACACACACTTGTATGCACTTTTCCACCCTTCACACAAGTAATTAAGATTAATTTATGTGAATATCTTTATCTTGAATGATCTCTGGATTCACAACACCTAATTGAAGTCATTTTACTGGGATAGGAGATGACTAATTCATCCCTCCATCGACTATACAGATAGGCTGATTAATCTCTCTGTTAATCACTTCAGTTAATTGCGTTAGTGCAAGTAAGGCTTTGCAAGGCTGAGCTGCAAGTATGCAATTACATGTATATATATGTGTGTGTATATATATATATATCAGTGTTGGACACCGCTGAGCAAAGGCTTATCTCATTTATTCCAATCTTAATGGGGTTAAAGGATCCTGAATCAAATCCTACCCACCAATTAGTGCAGAAATTATTCCAGGAATACTTCAGACTCCCTTGAGACCTCTTTAAAAGACTAGCAGGTGTCTGACGCATCCCAGCTACTCGGAATACTTGATTCATTGAAAAATCCTCACCACGTTGCCATCCCAGACAAGCCCTATGACAGCTCATTCTGGGAAGGTCAGCAACCCTCCCTTTCTAGCAGCTTTTGCCAAGCATGGTCCAGTTTCTGCCTGTTTGGGTAGCAATTTCTCCTACCTCACTTTTCAAAATGACTGAATTCAACCACTTTGAAAGTGTAGATGGAGATGTATCTCAATCTGCCATATGTTTACAAGTGTTTCTTATTATGTACTGCCTAGGAAATGCAGGTTGCTAGCTCCCAGCCGAGGAGCTCACTTCATGCTGCAGCACATCTATTTTTAAGCTTCATTTTGGAGACTTAGAAAAAAAGATTTAAGACTTTAACACATACCTTTGCTGCTAGTAACTTGAACCCAGTGTGGATTCTTTATCTGGTATGCACTCAATTTAAGGTGCCACTTCTTTCAAGTGGAACATAAAGCTCTGTATTGCAGTATTTGCTCCCTCTACAGATATCTTGAGCCCACCAGCCCTGATATCTTATCATCAGATGAAAGGATTAATCCAACACAAAGAGGCTGCGAACATCTTTTGAGCAAGTAAACCTTCAACAAACAAATTTCCAGGAAGGGGTATGGGCAGGGGTGGTTTACAAGACCCTGTAAACAGCAAAGAAACTCATAAATACCATCCTTCAAAGTATTTCTGTCCCATACTGGGGTTATCCCTGTTCATACCAACAGAGAGACTGCCCACCTCTGTAAAGACACATGCTGCAGAATTTGGTCGGCTCACAAACAAGAGTGGTCAGTCCTCTAAAGGAAAATAAATCCTTATTGATGCAACTGCACAGGATGAAATCTGCCTCACAAGTTGCTTGGGTTACAGTGACAAGATGTTTATAATTGCAGTTCCAATAACCACCCACATCAGCACTGGGGGTGCTGATTGATGAGAAGCTCGACATGAGCTGACAATGTGCACTTATAGGCCAGAAGACCAATGGGATCCTGGGCTGCATCAGAAACAGTGTGTCCAGCAGGTCAAGGGAGGGGATTCTGCCCCTCTATTCCTCTCTTGCGAGACCTCATGTGGAGGACTGGGTCCAGTTCTGGAATCCCCAACATAAGAAGGAGATGGACCTGTTGGAACGGATCCAGAGGAGGCTACAAAGATGATGAGAGGGCTGGAGAACGTCTGCTATGAGGACAGGCTGAGAGTTGGGATTGTTCAGCCTGGAGAAGAGAAGGCTCTGAGGAGACGTTATAGTGACCTTCCTACCTGAAGGGGCTACAAGAAAGCTGGGGAGGGGCTGTTTACAAAGGCTTGTGGTGGTAGGATGAGGGGCAATGGGGATAAACAGGAGAGAGTCAGATTTAGACTAGACAGAAGGAGGAATTACTTCACAAAGAGAGTGGGGAGGCCCTGGCCCAGGCTGCCCAGGGAAGCTGTTGCTGCCCCATCCCTGGAGGGGTTCACAGTCAGCTTGGATGGGGCTTGGGCAGGCTGGTCCAGGGGGATTTGATCCTGCCCACCACAGGGGGGGTTTGGAACTAGATGATCTTTAAAGTCCCTTCCAACCCAAAGTATTCTATGATTACTTAAAATCTGAAGTAATACACCTTAATTACCTTAATTCTAATAACTGCATGGGATCATAACAGTTAGAGGAGAAAAATAGCTGTTAACTTATTGACTGCCAGATGCAGATGCTGATAAGAAACATATCAGATATTAAAGTATTAAACCGGACCTCAGCCCGGCAGGAGAGGGCTGTGATTCATGCCCAAGACTCCTAGGCACAGTGGGAGTAGAAATAAATAATTGAACAAAGATCAAAGCACTAGCTGTTTCAGTGGAATAAAGCAGGAGATTAATCTCTCATTTACTCTCAGGTAAACCTCCTTTATAACTTTCTCCCAGTTTAGCAGGAATTACATCAAGTTCAACGTAGAAATCTGTTAAATCTCCACCTTGTTCACACCTCTGCCATCCCATTAAAGTTGTTGTTACGGTGGAGGGTGAGAACTGGCTCACTATTCTGCCTGGTTAGAGCTTTCTATCTTTGAGTTGCTTCAGACTTTTCTCTGTGGAAAATAACCTATCTGAAAAAAATCTGTATTTACAAAAAATCTTGAGTGAAGATATTTTCTTCAATCCTGAGCAAATATTTCACTGCCAGTTATGTTCCAGGTAATGTAAAGTCTATGACAAACAGAGTTCAAACTGAGATACGTTATGAGAGAGGCACACTCTAATTAAAAATGCAGTAAGTAGAAGAAATGTCATTTTTGTGCTTGTACAGCAGTTGGTGCAAAGAACTGCCTGCCCGATTTCCCAAGAGCAATATAAACTTTGGAGGCACCTAAGTACAGATTTGCAGCCAAGTTACACAAGGCTGGAAGTCAAAACCTATCATCAGTCTAGCCTCCATATAGCTGGCTGATAAAAGGAATGAAATGGCTATGGCATTAGTCCAACTCAGGCATCTAGTGAAACCTATGAGTGGTAACTGGTATGTCACCTGTAAACACCTTCCCAGAGTCTTTCAAGGAGAATCACAACAGTTTGCAGAGCAGAGGCTTGCTCCAGTCCTCACCCAGCTTGCAACACCCTGTAAATCCACCGTCATAGGGCTGAAAGGACAGAGACAAGAAGAATGGTCAGACTGGCTCCTCCTGGCCTCAGAGTCTGAGATGCAGCCAAGCAGGCAATGAAGGGGTTCATGTTGCTTGTTGTGCACAAGGATGATGTTTACCCTCAGATTTTGTATCTTCTCTGATCATCTTCAGAAGCAGAAAGGATTCTTCTTCCCCACTGGGGGTCTGATGTCGTCTGAGGATGTTCTGGTTTGTTTACCTTCTTCTGAAAGGTCAGAGACTAAATATACAATATCCACAGCTACCCGCAGGCAACGAGCACCTGGCTGCAGAGGAAGATGGAGGTTGTGATCTGGAAAAGAACTCAGGCGTAGGAGGAATGACCCCAGCCTTATGAGCAGACCTTGACCTTGATGCAAAGGGTGATGAGGAAACTCAGGAAGGGAAATGCGTGTGGTCCTTATGGTGTTCTGCTTAGACCCATGAAGATTTTGTGATAGATAAAATAAAGATGGTCTTTCGAGTGAGTCCAAAGGAATGAAGATGATCCAGTGGGAGGTGTCCCTGCCCATGGCAGAGGGTGGGACTGGACGGGCTTTGAGGTCACTTCCAATGCAAACCATTCTATGATGCTATGATCTGGTATTTGCAACCATTACAAAAACACAGGGAGCATTAGCCGCCACTTTTACACATTCTGGAAGTAGCAAACTGTGGTTGCTGTGATGCAAGGAAATTAAACACACCATTAGCCTCGTACAGTCTGACAAACTTAGTGCCATTAAACTCTCTTAACATTTAAAACAGGGTAGGTCCACCCAGAATGCCTGCTGGGAATAGCATGTGGCCCATGCTAACTTCTAAGCCGTGTCAGGATGATGCAACACCAAATATAATTTCTACAACTTAGCAGGACGTTCTATTGAGTCACAATGTCAGGATCTTCTAGGCTTTGGAACTGTTTTGTTCATCAGTACAGATATACCCCATTAACTCCACAGGTCCAGTCCAGAAGACTAAGCCGCTGTCCTAGCTTGGGTGGTCAGCACTGCTCCTCAGGGCTCAAAGTATGTGGGACATGAAATCACAGGTCTGTAGCAGCACAGCAGACATGGGACCCAATGACCGGGACATGCGTCAGGCAAAGAAAAGAGCTGGATCTGCTGCTTATCCACTGCAAAAGAAGCTGGGATAGCCCTGTGGGATGGTACCCAGACACAGGGCTGTGACACATACTAAGCTCACGGATGTTATCAGCTATGGGTTACAAGAATGGACAGCCCTTTAGAGACACTGAATGCTCCACAGGGAAAGAAGACAGTTGAAAAAAAATCACCTGGCCTCCCCTGACCTGTCCCTGCACGTGTGTTCCAACCATACCTGTAACAAAACCAAAACAATTTATACAGAGGTAGCTGTGCTGCACCATCTACCCTCGTGAAGCAGTACACATCCCCTCAACTTCTCAGAGTTACATGGAGAACAGACCTCAGTCTTCAGCGAGAATGAAAAGACTTAAATTAGCCAGCCCAAGCTGAACACTCTTATCAAACGACTTTATTAGCGCAGTGTAGAGCTGCTACTGCCCCGAAACAGGAAGGAAACATATTACCATATCTTTCCCTAATGCTCCTCCTTTCCCTTTAAACACAAAGAACAAAAAAGGTTGTGTTAGAGAGTTTAGCAGGCCCATGTGATTGTAAAAGGATATTATACTGGGCACTTCATCCATCAAAGAGACCAGCAGGGTTTAAGGGAGAGATGGTGGGATAAAAAAGTCTCTTGGGCCAAATTCAAGCCATAAATGTTGCTCCTTTTTATGTCAAAGGGAAGTCTTTGACTTTTAATCTTTCCATATTTCAACTAAATGATGCAAATGGCAGAGAGCTAAACTAGATGACAGATACACAGCTAACCTCCCCCATGTTCCTGGGTTCCTAAGATTTCTCTCTTAAATACCATTACAATCGCTCTGTAAAATTACAGCGGAACTTATTCTTAAGCCATGCTTCTATCAATCATTTGATTTAATGAGCTATTCAAAGGCTGTTTCCCATCCATGCTTTCCCTGGCCATGGTTGCGCTAGAACCAACTGCAGAGATAAAGGATAACTTCCTATGTGGAAACTCTCATCCCCCATCCATTCCCATCTAGGCAAGGCTTTAGTGACACACTTGTACACAATTAATCATGCTTGCATTTCACAAAAATGTGATGGTGCATTCTGATATTAAAATTCTTTTTCCTTTTCAGTTTGGCTGACTGAAAACAGAAGTCCATTTTCTGATGGAGACCAATACCTCCAGCTGTTTTCAGAAGAGCATCTCTTACAGCATGTTTTACATTTAGGTTTTTTCTGGTTCTTCTGTTGGTATTTATCAGGATTTTTCCAGCAACAAAGACCCTGATTGCACTCTTGGGAAAACCAACAGAATAAACAGTCTTAAATTTAAGTTCACATCAGCATTGAGCATGTGGAGCCAGAGACACAGCTCTGGTAAGGTGATCACCCACAAACAGGGTGAACTGCATCTCCCCACTTCTATAATAACCAGAGATTTACAAGCACTCCAGCTCTCTTGAGACAGAAACCTTCCACCCAATCTAAATTATTTCCCTTCCTTGGGTAACAAGCTTAGCACACGGCTGTGCTCTCAGGTCTGGCTCCAGTTCTGGAGAGTACAAACTCCTAGAAATAATTATTAATGGAACTCTTGCCCTGAGACACTTTGGCACAGAGCTCAATTGGAGGTCTTAAACTGGCTTCTGCTAGTGGTGGCACATGCACACATATGGACACGAGCTACCATGAAATATGGACCGTTGAGAGGGGAATTAAAAGCTTTCTGTGCAACTAGTCCTGAACCCAGCCTTCCTCTGCTTCCTTTGTTCTGTGCTCCAGCTTTAACACTAATTGCAGCAAAGAGCTGCAAAAAGAGCTGCCAATAAATATGAGGCTTAATCAAACAAAGCACTCATAATTATTTTATTAAGAATTATTTTCATTTCATAAATACAGAAGAAATTCAAAACAGTTGTGCCCTTCTGCATTCATAGTGTGGAAGTCACCACTGTGGAATCTGAACGGAGTTAGCTGAAGTTTCTGACTGCCAGGCCAGAGTGAGTTGGACTCAGGAATTGCTCTTTTCCCTGGATGGGTGGACACGGCTGGCCATATAACAGGCATCAACAGACTGTTTGGGGTTCAAGAACTGCACAGATGTCAGTCAAACATAGTGCAGAAAAGACAAGACACGATGTCTGAGTGATGAAATATGTGAAATGTGCTAGCCTTCTTCCACTAGTCAGTAGGAAAAGTCATAATTACAAGTAACACTAATGGGAAAGCTTGTTGGCTGTCACAGTTTACATGCCAAAGACTTAATGAATGATACTTCTACCCTGAGACCACATGGCTCATACGTAGAGGTGGTCTTTCCAAAACAAGCTTAAGACAAGCAGGTGATGTGTGCTGGAAGCTTACATGGCCAAGCCCACAACATTTCTGCTGATAACTACAGCAGATCTACCTCAGGCTACTGCGCTGTCAGCTCCACCACCCTCATCAATCCCCAGTTGTGAGCCAAATGCTGAAGGCAATAAACTCTTGAGAGATCTGGTTGTATGTGTCAACAGAACCGAAGAGTATAGCAGAGGATATAACCTAGTGACCATAGAAAATAAAGTAAATTTGATTTGCATATTAGATTCCAATATTCTAGTGCCGTACAAGCATTATCATCCAAGCTGATTGAATGAAAGCAATCCTCTCTCAAGGAGAAAACATTTCCTGTTAAAGTCTTCAAACAGCTTTGGTCCATAGATGACAATTACCACCTGTTTCTCATAAAAAATGAGCCCAACCAATAGGTTTCCCAGGGAGCACAGCGCATTAAGTGCAAAAGCACGTTCAGCCCTGTCTCCAGGTCTTAGAGGGGCAGTGGGCACTGCCAACTCTCAGAGCAATCAAAGGGGAGATGGGGTTAGAACTAACACCCAGCCTGTCTGGGTGCCCCAGACTGCGTGCCTGAGTATCGATCTGGTCAAAGCCTCAGGAGCACTGCAGGGAGCTTTTGTAATGCATTTAGAAGGTTTGAACACCAGATTTCTGATGTGAGCCACTAATTGCTGCATCAGTACAGGCTTCACCTGGGTCATGTGCTGCCCCTCCAGAGTGAAACCCCAGATCAACCTCCAGAGCTCAGCTGCATGGTCATCCCACATCCCTGGTCTGCTGGCACGGCTGCTGTAGGTCCACGAGCTACACTTCTTGCAAACTAAGAAGGACCAAGGCATTGGTCCAAGCACTAGTAAATGATCATTTGTACTCTTTAAATGTTCGCATAGTCCTTGACAGAAACTTGGCCCATGACAACTAGCACTTTTCCCAGTCGTGGCCGGCTGTAGCCTGGATCATTGCCCTCAGGCAGATGGCATACATGTGACTGCCCGGTTTTGAAGGAAAAACATCTGGCTAGATATAAGTATTTAAGTCCTGCTGTGCCACTTATCCACAAGACCAGAGACGCCTCGGCGCATTTTATTTCCCAGTACAAGTGCAGCCTCTCTGCTCAGAGCAGTGCCCTTTCATCACCATTCATTAACACCTAACTCTTAAGAAGTTTTGGTAAGGAGCAAAGCCCTCAATGCACACGGCCATACCCTTCCACTTGCACAAGAGTGAGCAAGCCAGAGTCTGAGGTGATTTAAATTGTCCTGAGAAACCTGGCTAGGAGTCCCGTGCTGCAGAGTGAAGCCAGCTGGAAAGTAAGGCTTTCCACTCCACTCTCTGCGTACGCAGCCAAAAATTACATGTGGGTAACGTCACCAAAAACCAAACACCTTCTCCTGTCCTGCCTCAAGTTCTATGTGAAAACAAATGACCACCTTCACAGTTGGAAAAGTCATATTTCAAGGTAGAGCTCTGTGCTTCAGGAAAAAAAAAATACCATCCCAAAGTGAAAGAGCAGCATTAGCTTCTGGCACTGCTGAAGAGAAGCCCAAGGAGAGATCTACTGGCAAATAGAGAAGCATAGCAAATCCTGGACTTATGAACAACACTCTACATGGTTTTAGGCAACACAAGCGATCAACCTGAGGCAACTGCAAAATAAAGTTGAGTGTCACAGAGTAATAGGGCTGAAAATGACTTTTCAGGGTCATCTAGTCTACCCTTCTGGTCCCATAGCAGGATCCAATCTAGCTTGCTTTTAAAGATATCTGATGATGTAGACCTCATGATTACCCTTCAGACTCCTGCAGAACATCCGTCTTTTCACCACTGTAATATTTTTTTGAATAGAGAACTCAAATTTCTTTTGTTACAATTGATGTTCTTACCCTCTCCAGCAAGGTGGGTAAGAACAGGCAATCCTTCCCGTCTCTGCCACAGCCTTGTATGTATCTGAAAACTGTTAACCTAATCTCTTCCCAGACTTTTCTTTTTAGGCTAAACAACTTCAAATTAGGATTCGTATTATAATCATACCCCCAGGCAAAACTAAGGCTGAGGTCTTCCCTGGAACCACATAAGCATAGTTTAAGTTTTAAGCATAGTCCCTGCTCCAAAATGCTTACAAGACACAGAAGGGAAGACGAAAGTAAAATGGTCAAAGAAAGGGATTATTC
The DNA here is from genome assembly GCF_032191515.1 of Phaenicophaeus curvirostris. Taxonomy (NCBI): domain Eukaryota; kingdom Metazoa; phylum Chordata; class Aves; order Cuculiformes; family Cuculidae; genus Phaenicophaeus; species Phaenicophaeus curvirostris. Next base: position 123,951,057 of record NC_091393.1, on the reverse strand, counting down.
CTAATTTAAAGGTATGAACTTGGTACAGATAGACACATTCAGTCTTTTCAAGAACTCCCACAGCCGCAAAGGAGTTTACAGAGGGCTTAGTACATAACAAAATTATTGCGTTTGAAAATGTGGTTATTTCTGCTTCTACTGAGCTGCTAGATAAACTATTTTGAAATACAACCTGAAGATGTATGAATGCTTGTGACAGAGCTAGGAAACATAAACCAGATTCTCCAAGTCCCCCTCCAAAGCCCTAATCTCAAAACCATTCTTCCTTGTAGGGGAAGCAGTGATGATTAATTACATTTTTCAAAGCTCTACGAAGATCATATTTTTTCTAGAATAGCTTGAGACAAAATGATCATTACTTGCTTGAAACACTTACATGCATCCTCACTTGCAGGGCAAACCTTAACAGCAGATACAAGTGTAAAGGCACATCAAATTATATTCTGTACATGCAAATTTTTTCGGACAGAACCATCCTTAATTGCCTGAATGGTCAAACTTAGGACTTTCTAAAAATATCTTCTGAGTTTGTATGTGCATTCTTGATCACCCTCAGGCTTCACTGAACAATTACTCACTATTATTAATTCATTCTTTCTGACATTAGCGCACACACAAATTCCCCGCTTGTTGCAATTTTATGCTTTAGCAACACTTTGCATGCCCTGCGCTGCCACAGTTTCAGATTTAAAATAACTCATATGGTAGAAGCAAGGACAGTTCTAGTATGTCAGCCAGCTTATGCCACTCTAGAGGACTACTGTATTAGAAAATTAGTGGACCACAAACATATTGTAATAAATGCAAAGGTAATGCTAATGCACTAAAAAACCCACAGGAAATAGAGTGCCTATAAATCATAGAATGCTTTGTGTTGGGAGGCACCTTTACTGGCCATATAGTCCAAACCCACTGCAGAGGCAGGGACATCTTTACCCAGATCAGGTTGCTCAGAGCTCCATCCAACCTAACCTTGAATGTTTCCAGCTCCACGACTTCCCCTGGCAACTTGTGCCAGTGTTTCACTACCATCACTGCAGAAAATTTCTTCCTCGTATCCCATCTAAATCTATGCTACATGGTTTAATTTTGTATCGGGCAGTTGCACGTGAGCATAGAGTCAAACAATTTGATGAAAAATTCTGGTCCTAGAAGAACCTCAGGGGAAGCAATAAGCCTTGAATTGTTCAGGTATAAAACATATCCTCCAACTGGAAAATCTGTTTGGTGTTAGTGAGCTACACAGCATGCTCGAATTGATGACCTCAGTCTGTTTGTGCCCACATAACTGTGGCAGCAAACCATCACTCAGCACAGCAGCGGAGCAGGAGTCAAGTCAAATTGTACCTAAAGGATGGAGGAGCTGCAGTCCTTTGGGAGCAGCGGCACCGAAACATGCAGAGGTCTCAGTGGGGAAAGGAAACGCAATTGCAGTGGTGCAATTTAAGACCTGAAAAAAATGCTTTATGCTGAAAAATGGAAAGAGCGTGATATTTAGCGTATCAACATAGAGCTGCTGAAAGATGACTTGACTTGATGTATTAAGAGAAAGAAACCACCAGCGTCCAGCAAATGCTTCAGTCTAGCAGAGGGAGTCATAACAAGAAACACCAGCTAGACGTATCCCAGATTAGAGACACAGTGCCAGAGTTGAACAGCCAGGGTCACTAACCTTTTACTATTACTGCCATGGGTGACTTATTCTTCTTACAGATTCTCCAAATCAGATCTGAACCCCCAGGTGGGATGTGTTTATTGTACTGTGCTTAGTATAAAAGCAACTGGATAAGATATAATAACACATATTAGGTCATGTTGGATGATCCCATGGTCCCTTTTGGCTTTTAAACTCTATGAATGAACCCATGACCTTTCTAAAACACTGGTTGTACTGGAGAAGATATTTAAATGTATGCGTAATGAGTTTGCCATTATGCTAAAGCATGCATCTTGCACTCAGTTTCTAAGAACACTTAGTGTTGTGTTTCCCAAACATGGCCTATATTGCTATACTATCAACTCTTACAACAGCATCCTGGCTTGGATCAGAACCAGCATGGCCAGCAGAACAGGGAAGGGATCGTGCGCCTGGTGAGGCTGCACCTCGAATCCTGGGTTCATGTTGGGGCCCCTCACTACAAGAAGGACATTGAGGGGCTGGCTTTGTGCAAAGAACAAGTATTACAAGGAGCAGCTGAGGGAACTGGGGTTGTTTAGGCTGGAGAAGAGGAAGGTGAGGGGAGACCTCATTGCTCTTTACGACTGCCTGAAAGGAGTGTTAGACTTGCAGTTGGACTTGATAATCATAAAGGTCTTTTCCAACCTAAATAATTCTATGGTTCTATGATTAACTGCCTAGCTGTGATGGAGTTCTGCCTGGAGCCCTTGCAAGAATCATGGTTTATTTTATCCAGTTTGGCTCTGAGGATGTTACTGCTCCCAACACCATAGATCACACACTCGGGTAACAAGAACAAGTAAAAGATAAAAAGAGGGAGCAGGTCCATGTTACCCTAAAAAGTATATTCTGCAGGCAATGGAGTCTTTTACACATAATCCTCCCTCTAAAACTAGCTATTAAAACACTTTATCCTAAATAAAGGCAACTTGCACGTGTTTATTTCATGTTGATGCTCTTTTCTTTTAGTCTCTGACTCCTGAAGCCTAGTTATGACCTTTCAGCCCTTGCATTTGTCGCGTGGAGACAGCATGTAAGTTAGTGTGTCCTACCCTGCTGCCTTTGAAAATCCCCACGCAGCCCCGCAGACGCCGAACCTCTCTTTGTTTACCGCCTTGTTATTTTCATTCACTCTCGCTGGCACTTGCAGAGCGAATCGTTAATGGCAATCACATGTGCAGGGGGTGTCACAGCCCAACCCATGCCTGGCTGTGATTTATCACCCTCCGCTTCCTGGCACATGAGGCAGCCCAACATCTGGTTGTGACTAGTGCCCCGTTTGGGTTTGTGGTTCCCGTTCTCCCACAGCATCTGAAAGCACTGAGAACCCAAAAGGATACAGGCAGCAAACCAGCCCACGCTGCATCGGAGCAGGGCTTGAGTCTTGCCGTAAAAACAAGCGGGGAGCAACTTTCAGCAACGTGCATTTACAAAACACAGTCGGTTTAATTCCTGTTTATAGTGTTCTATGACCACACACCTCACTATGTCCTCCTGATACTCAAGATGTGGTTGGCAAACAACTCGGAAGTGGCTTGTTAAAGATAACTCTCTTTTTAGCCCCTTTACCTTTAATGATTTGAGAGTTTCCCAGTCTGCTTTCACAACACGCAGATGGCTGGAAAAATAGCAACTTAGGAGATGAAGGGTTAGATCAGATTGCCCACTCTCATTGTCCAACTCAGGCATCCTAATTATCACAAAATCTAAATTCAAGATGATGATGAGCAATTCAGAGAACTGCCAAAGGCTCAGAGCTTGGCTCCTAATACCGTCAACAGATTAAAATAATCTGGGCTGCGAGCACTCACTATCGGCTCATGTCCAATTTTTCATCTACTGGTATCCTCAAGTCTTTATCCGCACAGCTTCTCTCAATTCATTCATCTCTGTCTGTATCGATACCAAGGGTTGTCCAGGTGCAGGACCTTGCACTTGGCCTTGTTGAACTGCATGAGATTTGCCTAGATCCACTCTTCAAGGCTGTCAAGGTCCTTCTGGACAGCAATTCTTCCCTCAAGTGCAGCTACTGCACTGCTCGGTTTGTCATCTGCAAACTTTCTAACACAAATGAGGCACAACATCAAACACTGCTGGTGTGCGAGTATGTGGTGATCAATGGATTTTAGCATCAAGAAACATTTCTGCACATTAGTTTAAGTATTATTTAAGACACCAAATATTAGCTTCTGTAACAGAAGGAAGAGAAACTTTGGCTGAGACTAAGTATACAGGGATGTCTCACTTCAGCGGTATCTTGACTTTTAAATGTTGAAGCTTCTTTCCTGCTCACATGTTGATAATGATCGCTTCTCGGCCTTTTGGCTAAGATCAAGTGTAGTATCTGTTCTTATCAGTTTAATATCTGATACATCCTCGATGAGAGGACTTTATTTTCTTAGTGTTTGATGGGAACGGTTGGACTCGATGATCCGGTGGGTCTCTTCCAACCTGGTTATTCTGTGATTCTGTGTACTACTCCAACATCACACTTCACCTAACATCAGGCATAGTATAAAATATAAGAGATTCCTTGAATCAGAAACACATGAAGACAATCACCTTCCCGTGGCAATTCAGCTCATCCTGCAACAGGGTCTTGGATTCTTGGAGTGACCTATTCTTTGAAGGCATCCACCTCTATCTTGCCTGGAAAAGCAAGATTTCACCAAACAACTAAGCCAAGTCTACTGTTGCCAAGAAGGGGAGCGTTTAGTTTCTCTCCCTTCTTCCCTGCTTTTCTCTCCTTCTGACCCTGATTCTCCTTCTTTCCCTACTTCTAGCTACCCCCACACCTTTCAAGTAATGTCTCTCTCCTTGATCAGTCAAAGCAAGCTGGTTTCACTTACAAATCCAGCTATTTTTTGCCTTTTCATTTTCCTGCCATTTCATAGTATTGCCCAACCTGTTTTATCATGCAATCATCTGGAGCAAGGGGCCAGGTTTGCCTTGCTTCAGTAGTAGTAAGGAACTTACAATTCAGCCCACGTCATGTCATAAACCATATGTGTGAGCATCCTTGTTCACAGAGTTACTCATCTGCTCACAGAATAAAGCTAATGAGTCAAAAATCTAAACAAACTTCTCTTTTTCCTCCTCCACACCATAAATTAGATATTAATAACACCCATGAAAAAAAGTATTTTGAAGACAAACCCATGGCTCATGAAGTGCTGAGCCTCAAGCATAGAAGAACCTTTGTCCAAAGTCAGACACACATGAACAGCAATAAAAGTCACCTATGTGCAAGTATTAACATCTGGGCTTAAAAACAATCCTGGTGGATGCACAAGGGGAAGCAGACCTTTAGAAATCATTAAAAATGCATATCTAAGTTGGGGTTTTTTTCAACCTTTTTTTACAGTTGTCAGGGTGCTGTGGTCGCTACTTTAATGCTTATAAATAAGACAGGTCGAAGCTTATTCTCTGACCCTCAGGGCAATACATGCAGCACAGCTTGTGTCCATATGGCTAAAATTTCTCCACCGCACCCTTCCACACAGTGTGGCTTCACTCGTACTGCTTGCTGGGAAGAGTGAGTTACCCACACCAGCTCCTAAACCATGCCTGGACACAGGCTAGTTAGCAGGGGACAAAGCCAAGGACAGGAGCAATTAAACATTTTGGATGATGCAGGGAAGTGCTTGACCCCACCCCACACCTTGTACCATGCAGTTTACCTGTATGGATGTAGCCAGAGAGAGAGAGTAGTCGAGATATAGACAAAAAAAAAAAATCATGTCTGTATATTTAATATAAATAGAGTTTAATCAGAGGTGAGCTAAAGTCAGAATCTGTGATGCAAACACCATTAAAAGCATTTTTGCTTCCTCACACCTAATGCAGTTGCGCTACAAAACTATCCTAGCAGCATATTCCTACTTAGCACCCTTTTAGATGCAGTATCATATATTCTTCCTGGCTGGATTTCACTTATTAATGTTAATAAGTAATCTCACTGCTACATTTTATTCTACAAAAATGTCATCACAAGTCAGGACTTACCAATTCCACAAATAAAATCTATTTTCCAGGCAAGGCTGGCTTCTTACTGTGCAGTTATTCAGAAAAGTGTGGGAACACCAACATTCATTCTACACAGTAAGTCCCCTGTCACGGAAAAGGTGTTTTGGAGAAGGAAGACTTCACGCACGTCTAGCAAGAAAGTCAAAATGAAATATTCTGAAAGATGCACTGTTTGCCCTGCAGCATTAGAGTCAAATGCCATGTGGTCCTGAGAAACAGAGCCACGCTGCCTCTCAGAAGATGAGGAAAGAAAAATGAGCAGTAGTCTTCAAGTGCGACCACTGTGTATTCTAGCATTTCATTTATGGCTTGCCTTCTACCAGAGGATTAATTTGCTGTTAATCTGAGCCCCCTCTATTCAGATCACCAATGTCTCAGAAAGAACAGTCCCTCAGGACCTTCTCAAAATCAAAATACAGAAACGTGGTGTGCTATTAGGGCAGGAGCTAACCTAGCTGCAAAAGTGTTTAGAGTGTAGTTATCAATGATTCATTTTTCACAGGGAAAGGATACATCAAGTGGGGTTGTGCAGAGGTCGGTCCTAGATCTGGTTCTAATGAAAATATTTTCATTTTCCTGAACACAGAGTACCTGGATGATGACCAGGATGCTGGAAAATAGATAATGTTGATTACATTTGCAGATGATACCAAGATAGGAAGGACTGCAATAAAGGGAGAAGGAGAGAATTCAACATGGTCTTGAGAGGCTGGAGATACAGAGAAGTCCAAGATACCAAAGTACAAATACAGGATGAAAAACAGCTTTCCACATGGCGGTCTTGCAGACCACAAAGGTGAACATGGACCAGTAGTCTCAAGTGGCTGACAGACCTCAGACCAGATGATCTAAAACCCTTTCCTTTTGCTCATCAGTAGTAAGAACTCAGCTAGAGTACTCTGTCTGGTTTGGAGCTCTTGGCTACAAGTGCACCTCCAGGAGAGAGTCCAGGGCAAAGAAAAAGAAAAAGAAAAATAAGTAATTTAGGCAATACTGATTGATACTGTCACTGTAAACACTACAAGACTGAGGTGGAGCTTGGAAGATATGAAAATAGACTTCTAAAAATATAAAGGCTGCTAGACAGCAAGAAGAAATAATCAGTTTCCTATGCTCATTTGGAAGTAACGGGCTAAGAGAAATTGCATCGGGAAAATTTTGGTTAGTCACTTGGAAAATACTTCTAATGGAAAGAAAAGCATGACAGCACATTGCCAGAAGAGTCTCTGCTGACTGTCAGGAGTGGTCAATGTCCATCCTGCTTGGTGACTAATGAGGTCTTGAAAGGAGCTTACAGTTGCATGACTCAAGAGTGAAGCAGTTACCTCTCCACACATACAAGATCCTGACAAAGCCAGCCAGTGTTAGCAACTTTAAAATGCCAGCTAGCCATAGACACAACACTATTACAAATGATTTTTGGTTTCCCAGTCACTTTTCCAAAATTTCCACAGCCTTCCAGAATTAATTCAGACTAATTCAGTCCAAGTTGTTTGCTCGGTCATCAAATCCCCTTACCTGGATACGGCAACTGAGCTCTGACCATCTCTGTTCTCCAAGGTGGCTGTGATAAGGTCTATATAAAGTCATTGAGGAACATTGTTACCAACTGACCAGGAGCCCTTAACAATACATATTTTAGCCTTTAAAAGATGGCAGAGAAGCATATATGTTAGGGAATCAGATGGAAAACCCAAATCTGTCCAGTGGGAGCTAAATAAAGGTGAACCTTTAGATTGTCTCTGCAGGTCAGCTACAGAAGCCAAAGATCCAGTGAGCAAAAGGACTAGAAGAAGTGATTTGGGTTTTCAAGTCCTTACAAACAAGGCAAACATTATACTAGATATTTAGTACAAATGGATTTCCTTCACCCTCCCCCATGCAGCCAATGATTATCCGCAAAGAGAAGATATTTCAAACCTACAGCACAACAGGAAAAAATAGCAAGAAAGACCAGAACTTTCCAGCTACCACCAGGGATCTTGGGAGTGCACGCGTGCAGCAGATTGTAGAAAATGCTTTCCCATGCCCCAAAACACACCTCAGCAGGATCAGACCTCCCAGCCCCTGAACATGAGGAAGGAAAAGCACCGAAGAGTTACTTCTACATTACTACAAGTCCTGTCCTGTCCCTCCCATAAATTATCTAGGACTGTGACTTGAAACAGAAAGCTTCTCATTAGCGTCTCTTGCTTGTGAGACAGTGAAGTGTCTGATTACTATTTTCAAACAGTATAAAAGCCACCAGCCAGCAGGCTGACAGGTATTATCCTTGAAGGAAGAAAGTATTTCTATTTACCTTTTGCACTTCTGTCTTGGCACAAAGAACTATCATTTCTTCTTACCAGGATTAAATGACCCCATTACCTACCTCCACATCTTCACTCCACTGGCTTCAGAGGTGCTCAACCTGCATTTCCACTGCTTTCTTCTTGTTTTTCATTTCAGAGAAGCGCATCTATGCATTTACTGAGGGAAGTATCCCACCCTTGCCCAAAGCCCACGCAACGTGTTTCATAAAGTAGAGCAGGATTTGGATGGGATCTTCTACAACACAACGTTTGTAAATCATCATCTAGTATTGCAGAGTGCCAAAGCCTGAAATCATAGAATCACCGGGTTGGAAAAGACCCATCGGATCATCAAGTCCAACCATTCCTATCAAATACTAAACGAAGCATTCAGCAAGTGACCAGCAGTGACCTGATTCTGGCAGTCGGTGGTGGTGTTCCAGCAGTGGATGTTGCTTGACACCTAACCCAAACACATGCATCATCCTGGCAAATCAAAGGGAAAAGGAGAACATGCAGACAAAGTAGCTTTCTCTGCAGTCACTACAACAGACCGAGAGCACCAGTGCTGCAACCATGGGCATAAAGGATTTTGCTGGTTTTACCACATCAGCCGCAACAAAGAAAAAGCAACAAGGTTTGTCCCAGCTGTACAGGAGAAGGAAAACCTTGGAGCAGCAGCTTGGTTCCTGCCTGCTTTTTCTTTATACTCATTTTGTTTCTCACCCTGAGTGCACCACTTAAGGTAGGATTCATAACACAACAACGAGGCACACAAATTTCACTTCAGGGAGAAGGCAAGTGCTTAACACCAACAAAATTAGGCACACACACAAAAATACACTGATTTCCTGCCCAGACACCTCACTAACTTTCTTTACACTTAGACTTACTTTGACATCTAAGGTTGGCATCCATTGTGCGTGCCCAGGAATGCCATCAGCTTGGCTAAGCACCCCTGAAGGACCCATCTCCTGCAGCAGTCTCTTGCCACGCTGACAGCAGCGGCTTTGGCGCAAAGCCCAGCAGTCACAGCCACTCTCCATCAAAAAAAAGTGCATGCAACAGCCACCTTCTGCAACCTTGTCAGTGGAGCTCAGGAGAAAACAGATGCACATCCAAGCCCCGGCTCAGTCTCAGGAGGGGTAATTCCCATGGATAATTTCCATGTGCTGAAGGAAGAAGAGAGTGTCACTGAAGAAGTTGCTTTCTCCTGGGGAAGCTCAGCAGCTGCACAGCCCCAAGTCCAAAAGCCACAGGGCAGAGCCTTGCTGTGACCTGAAGCTTCATCACCATATGGATGGATTTGAGTCCATCCATTTGAGAGGAAGGAAGGGCTGCTCACCTCACAGCAGCCCTGATGGTCCATACTGACACTTTTGTCTCAGAGAGCGATGGTGACGCTGTCTAGGGAAAGAAGCCCACAACTATTTTGTTGTTTCAGACACCAGCCCCACAAGACCTACTGGGTCTACAAATGCCTACTGGGTGCCTCAAGTGGGTCCTAGTCACGGAGGCAGAAAAATTGCTGTCAGAGCAGCATTTGGCTCCTGCAGCCTTCAAGTTGGGAATGGGAGAACTGATGTCTGGTCGTGATTCCCGGCTGATGCAGTCAAGCACCTAAGTGCTCATGCAAGTCATACTTTACATCTCTCCTGGCCTCAGTTCTCCATAAAAGCACCTCGCGGGGTTCCAAAGGTCAACACAAAGCTTTTGAGTGACGGTGACTGGGATCCGTAAGTCACTGTCACGGACAGGGAAGCCTTTTCCACTATTGGCACTGCAAGAGGAAACGAGTAAGAACACAACCACATTCCTTTGGGCTTCAAAAAGGATCAAATCTCAATCCAGCCTCTGCAGTGAAGGTTGCAAACTCTAGGACTGTTCACAGCAAGAGTCAAAAGGCATCCTGAGAAATGAGGAGCTACAGCTCCTACTGCCCAGTCAACACTCTCAGAACTGTGTCATTCTTCTGCCAGCCCCCACCACAGCAGTTTTATGGGTTTCTTGCTTTCCTTTCTCCTCTGTTTCATGATCCCCCAGAGTTTCAATCAAAGTTGCATTTCCTTGCTTCTTGTTCTCCCCAGCTCCTTGCATTCCTGGAAACAAAACAAGGACAGACGGAGCTGGCTGGCCATAAAAAGCTGCTCTCACAACGAAAGCAGCACTTTCCAATAAAACTTAAGCAGCCTGGCTGTGCTGCCTGTGCTTTGCTTCCCTGCTTTAGGGCACATCTGCAGAGATACAGAAGCCTCAGATGGGTGCCATAAATAATAAAGAGTCATTCTTAATAATAAAGCAACTTCACCCTTGCCAAACAAGTAGCCAATACACCCATTCCAGTCACTGCACACTTAGTAATATGTTGATCTCTGGAGCCCCTCTGCCCCTAGAGTTGGGGACTAAACAACCTCAGGTTTGATTTTTCTCTTAGTTGATTTGATTACTGCCAAATTCCAAAACCGACAAAAAAAAAATCAGAAATGCTCTTTGCAAACGTGATTTATGAAGTGCCTCTAAGTAAACCCATGCATGCACACATAAAAACATGCAGAGCTGTGGTTCCAGCTGCACGGGTAAAGTGGCAACAGGAACTCTCACTGCATAATAAACACTACCTGAGCAAGCCCTTTTCTTCGTCTGGGGAGGCTTGGGGCCAGATCTCCACGGGCAAGCATAACTGCCTCGCTTCATTAGCTTTCTTCGGGTTGTGAAATGATGCTTTTTTTGTTTCATTTAGAAAAATTTCTCTTAAACACTGACACACACACAAAAAACAACTATCAGCCCTTAGTCAGTTCAGACTAGACCATCCCTGTGTGTGCCCAAATAGTCTAACAGCCCTAGCTTTAAGCATTTACAAGCATCTCTTCCCTTCATCAAAGAGTAAGGCTACTTAATTTTCATTTGAAAGGGCAGCATATTAATTTTCAACCCATCTTTGGTTAACGAGAATGCTCTGTACTCTGTCGCAAAGCAGCAGTCATCGTCCAAGATGTTCTCACAGCTATTTGCAGAGCAGGGGCTCTTGCATCACTCATAAACTCAACATGTAAGTTGCTGAGAAGCAAAACAGGGTTTTCAGCAAGAACAGAGGTCATCTGCTGTAACTTGCACGCTCTGAGTGGCTAAATGCAAGCAAAGCATTTTGAGCCCCAAGACGAGTTCTGTGGAAAGCCTGGTCCAATAAAGGTGATGTGTGCAGGGCAATGGGGATCTGCAGCCCCTGCTCAGCTCTGTAAAGGAGCTCCAAATTGCTCTCTGGAGGTCCATGCTCTCAGCTTTCCCCTGACTCCTGCTCTCTTCCCGCAGCTTGTGGAAGTTCAGATATTTTTAGCTGTTTGCCATGAGTGAAGGAATGTCTTTTCCTAAGTCACCTCATTCATAAGGCAGCTCCGCCAAGATAAACAGGTCCTAAGCGCGATTACACCGACTCCAGCCAGGGGAGAGAGCTTGCACCACATTAACGTACATGCTCGAATCATAAGTACCTGGAATTATCAGTATTTATGGTGCATGAAATTACGTTCCTGACTTCCTCACCTGGCCACACAGATAGGAGGGGGAGGGAATTTCAGATCCCTCCCATGGCTGAGCATCTCTGAGAGAAAGTGAGCAGCCTTGAAGGCCCCTAAATCCCTAAATGAGCATGGGGTCATCATGGGGTGCTCCCTGAACTGAGGCCCTTTCAGGAACACAAGTCAAAACGAATGCCAGTGGCCAACAACAATTCAGTTCTTCACCTGGGGACGTCTGTTCTACCCCAGGCTTGCTTTGTTAACTACTCACTCACTCACTTCCATATGCCTTCACTCTCATCTCATCAGAGCCATCCCATAAGCAGATGGCAATTAACACCCTCCCAAGCAAGGGGACCAAGGACTCGATGAATAACCCCTATATAAAATCATTGTGCCTCAAAAACCAACTAATTAAGTCCCAAACCCACCAACTACGTTGTAAAATCAGCATAGCTTTTATTTTTCTCAAGTGCGAAAGCTAAACATGGAGAGTTAATTGACTTGCCCAAGGCCACCAAGGCAAATCAGCGTCAGAGTAAACTCAAGACAGCAAAGCTGCTTCCTTGCTCTGCCCCACAACTACCTATGTGATCCCAGACCTGAAGGGATTATATACTGGGGGAATAGTGCTTCTCTGCTTCACAGGGCTTTCAACAAACCCATTCAAGGTGTCCAGACATGATTTTACCTGCAGATACCACATAAGCACTGATGGCAACTACTTGGAGATCTAGGCTTAGGTACTTCAGCTACGCCAAGCAGGGAAACGTAGATATTAAAATCTCTATCTAATACTTTATCAATCTATCTGTCTAAAATAACCTATTAGCAGACCTCCAGAAACATAAGAAAAGCCAGTTCAGTGCAGGGACAGAACTTTTCTTGCATTATCCACCACTAGAATATATATATATATAGAATGGAGGTGCCTGATCCATAGGGAATTAGTACACAAATAGTTTTAAGATGGGAAAATACTGATACGCAACCCTTCAAAGTCCTGCTTTATTCATGTTGGACCCTGCCTCAGAATGACCGAGTAGCCCCAGCCACAACCTCAGAGCTGCTCAATACTGCACGAGTTGTTGTTCTATGAACACTTGCTGGCTTTTCATTAACGTAAATTGTAATATAGGTGACGATAGGCAAAGAGACAATTACATCCAACCCCTCAAAGGGACGCGTGTTCACTGCAGTGTGTCTCGTGCACAGTATTTATCATCCTCTCAGCAGCAAAAAACTCTGGACCAACAACAACAACAAAAACAACCAAAAGCCTTAATCCCTTTCCAAGGAGTTCTTGTCTGCATAATCCTCCTTATGAAAGACAGATGTGAACCTGCTAGTCCAGTCAGAGGCAGAAAGCCCTGGTAAATGCAGGACTGAAGTTTCTTGCACTCAGAATTGGCAAGAAATAATGGGGAGGTTCAAACAATGAAAGAAGTAAATCATTTCAATATGACAGGCTGCATTCGAGAACAATTTCAGGCCACAGACACAGAAATCAAAGACCATCATCTCTGACAATCCCAAAGGAAAACAAACCTTTCCTTTCCCCAGAAAGTAAAGTTATAAGCCAAGGTGAAACGAATTGGACTGAGAAAGGGAACGATCCCTAATCAGCGAGGCATATTGCAATAATCAGAGTGCACACTTTACTGCAGAGGTAATTTAAAGCAGAGATCAAATTCTACTAAGACCAAAAAAAAGACTAGAAGAATGCTCTGAGCAACAGGAAACACTAGCACTGACAAGGCTTTGCTGAACACTGCACAAACCATGTGGCACAAGCCGCACCTGAGAGAACTTTGTATTTGTATTGCACAAATATTCAACCCCCTTCCCAGACTGTGTGTGTGATTTTTCTTTGCTTTTTATTGTCTAAGATCAAAATCCAGCATCTAATGAAAGCTTTAAGTGTCTCTATACTTGGGAATAAGAAAGATGCCAGTCTGATTTCCCGGATTAAGGCAAAACAACAGGAAAGTCTGGGAGGTCTGAGTCTTACCTTAGACTCCTGGTAGCAGAGTGTGTCAGCATCACATCTGCTTTCCCCATCAAAGAAAATAGCCAAGCCCACTTTTAGGGTGATGCCAACAGCAGCTTCCCAAATTTAAAGAAATTAATCAAAAGTCCAGAGCATATGAACAAAATCAGCAGGATGACTAAACAGCAGCGAGGCAAAGCTCAGCCCATTGCAGGATCCCATGGATGTCACACCGACTCACTGAGGCCCCAGATCACTCACTAACGGATGGGAACTTCCCGCTCTCAAAAATCCACATGCAGGTGATGACAAGCCTGAAAAATGAACCAGGATGGAGAACTCCAGGCTGTTATTGCTCATCAGCAACACGGCATTGCAGCTAGATACAACACTCCCCACTTTGGACTCAAAGCAACCCTCTCTTCATCCATCACATCCCTGCTCGCTAGCTCTGCAAAGATAGGAGACGCTGGTTGTATTAAATCTCATCTTCCATGTCTTGTCTTTATTTTTACCAGTTTGAAGTTGTGGAGAGGAGGGTGCTGGCCTCTTCTCCCAAGTGACAGGGGACAGGACAAGAGGGAATGGCCTCAAGCTCTGCCAGGGGAGGTTTAGGCTGGACATTAGGAAAAAATTCTTCACAGAAAGGGTCATTGGGCACTGGAACAGGCTGCCCAGGGAGGGGGTTGAGTCACCTTCCCTGGAGGGGTTTAAGGGACGGGTGGATGAGTGACATGGTTTAGTGTTTGATAGGAACGGTTGGACTCGATGATCTGGTGGGTCTTTTCCAACCTGGTGATTCTATGATCTCAATTCTCCCCCCAAGCAGATTACGACTTCAATTACTTTCTTATAAGCTTCTCTCATTTCATGGTAAAGTGTTCCCAAACTTTCTTTCTCATCAAAATAATAGCAATCAATTTAGAAAGCTGGATTCAGAGATGAGTCAGGTCCATTTACCCCTCTCTGGCCTGTGAACCAACCAGCTTTGACTCTTACAATCCCTTGGGAACTCAGGATGACATTTTAGGGAGGAATACTGCGATTAAGTTTATCCCCCACCTCAAGGTCGTTCTGGAGTAATGTGGCACTTCTACACTTGTCTGCTTTGTCTTAACTTTTACACCTGGGGCATATAATTTCATCGGTCTTACAGATGTTTTTCTCCCGAGAAAGATGCCAAACTTTCTTTTTGCAAGCTATGGGGAGGTTTTCACAATTTCTAATCACAAATATTTCTGCTGTGGGTGAATGCAAGTGATGATTCGAACTATGCAAGTCCTGTTCCAATAAAAGAGTGTAAAAATGCAGCCGCTGCTGCTTGGAACGCGGCCACTGCTCAGCAGAGCAGAAACACACTGCACGTTCCTGGGAAAAGCAAGAGGGAGTCATTTACGTAGCATGCAAAAGGTTAGGCAGAGCTAGAGTATTTGCACAGACCTAGGAGAGATGGTGATTTCAGCACCATTGTCTTGGGCATCACGGCAATACTGACTCATACAATGACCCCTTGTAGCCCTTCCCTAATGCCCTCCTCCTCCTTTAACCTCTACACATTGCACTGTTGAGGCAAAAAAATACAGGAATTGACTTGCTGCAACACTAGAGATTCTAAGAATAGCGTAAAGTTGACTTTTCCCAGCCAAGACCACGCATAAAAAGAATACCTATCCTCCCTCTTAAATCCAGGGCAGCCCCATACACACCTGCAGTTTGTCACTACCTAAAGAGAAAAACACAGGCAGTTTCACATCATTCCTCTCCTTCTATAGTTCTTCTTCATCTGCTATCAGTCGCCCACATTTATCACCTTGAAATCAAGTTATATATTTGAAAATATATATCAACCACCTGACATTTGAAAATCTATTTACAGAGCTTGTCTTCTCATTACCCTGTTTACTTTACAACCTTGATTTTATTGAAATGCCATTTTGGAATATTGATTTCACTTGAGATGCAAATGAAACTGGGCTTCCTGGAAGAAAATGAAAAATGTATTTCATAGTCAACAGAAAGGAAAATCTCTCTGAGTCGCTCTTGCATAGAAGAATGATTGGCCCAGTTTAGAGGGCTGTGTGATGTTGTATAACTCAGGAGACTGCAGGCTAAGTGCTGGTGTGCTGGAGGGACTGGGAGTTCAAAACCTGCTCACAGTGCAGGAGCATCAGAGCATTTTATTCAGTCTGTTCCCACTTTCCCCAGTTGCAACGACCAAAGGCTCTGCAGCAAAACTTAGCGTTTAACTCTTGCTGTTCTCTACTTCACCCATCACCGTGCCACCAGCTCTGCAGCTCTCTCCATTAAGCTTTGGGCTGGACCTTCTCCAGCGGATGGAGAAGGTCGGTGCCATTGGCTCATTTTGTACACAGACATTTTACCAGTAACACTTTGTCCATGAGACGTGTGGAAAATCACACACCTGACACGGCTGTGCAAACAGAGCACCTCAAGCTGGGGCCGGGAACTCTCATTGCTGCTTAGTTTTTTTCCTTCCAAGCAATAGAGTTTAACTACATGAGCAAAGAAACTTTTTGGCAGAGACTAGCTTTGTCTTTACTGGGGAATTTATTAATAGAATTTGGCTGATGGAGTTGTAAATCCAGGTAAGTAAACCAACCCTTTATTTGAGGAGGAATTAAAAAGGTATCATTACAATAAGGATACAGATTGTGTTCATTGCAGGGCTGTTAACAGTCACTAGAGATGGATTCACCTTTCTGCCTGAAGGAAGACCTAAAATCCTCTGCATGACGCGTTCCAAGTGCCTTCCCACCCTATCCAGGTGCTTACGGTGAGCCTAAACCTGATGCATCGGTGCTGCCTCACCACAGAGGGAATTGTCCACAAATCCAAAGAGAAGGGGTCTGAAAGCCCCTGCACACGGAGATTCCAGCTGTGAATCTTCAGTCCAACTAAAAGGACCTGAAGCATGTTGAATCTAGATATGCAACCAAAGTCATTTCAAGGGAAGCAAATATCTAGTGAAGTGGGAACTCAGCCTGCAAATCTTCCCACAAAGGAGACAATTATTAGCCACCCAGCTGCACTGGATAAGGATTTTTTCTGCCGTTTTAGCAGTAACTGCTCATTGGTTACTACTCTTCATCAGTTGGCCAGAAATACAGATAGATTTGGGGGTTCTCATGGGAAGGATTGCTAATTATTCACTTATAGCAGACAGAACGTGGAGTGAGAATGTACCAACCCACAGAGCACTGGAAATACCTGCAGATGGGTGCAGAAAGACTGTCCCTCTACCATGGATGACAAGATCCCTCTCCAACACTGCCTTAATTAAGCAAAGCAGCCAGATTGCTTTAAGCCTTAAAACCTGCAAACATGCCTCTCATCCTTTCTGATCAACAGTCTTCAGTTCAGTTGCAGAACAGGATTCCACAAGACTCTGCAGCGGTTTAGGCTGAAGGCACAAGCATGGGTTCAAGTCCTTATCCACTGCCCACGTATGCTGGTAACAACCTAAACCTAAGAGGAGCATCCTCCTACACCCTCTGCAAGGAGGCAGTTAGGATGAGTCTTAGCCTGAAGCCACCTGTAACGTGACTAGACTTGCATGCTTCTTCCCAGGAGCCAAGGAGGGAGGAAGTCTCCAGAAAATCTCCTTTCCTTCAGTATCACAGCTCAGCCAATCACAGTGCGTGCATCCCAGCACTGTATAGGAGGAGAAGACCTCTTAGGATAGGAGTCAGACTCAGTCACCCTACAGAGCTGTTACCTGCTGCCTCCTAGCCCAGAGTCATTGCAGGGTGTCTGCATGGAGACAGAAGACACTCTTGGCCAAAGTTCAGCCCTCCATGGAAACACACAAAATAAGCAGAGCAAGGGTGGCTGTATCAACTGTTTCTCCATATCTTGGCTCTGGGCAAGAGATACTTCTCACAGATGTCTTAGAATCATAGAATAGTTTGAGTTTGAAAGGACCTTAAAGACCATCTAATTCCAACCCCCCTGCCATGGGCAGGGACACCCCTCGCTAGATCAGGCTTCTTAAGGCCCCATCCAACCTGCAGAAGTCTTCATAGACTTCTCTCTGGAGACCACTGAAAATAGAATGAGACCCCATTTAATGGGTTATGAGGATGCATTTAATGCAGCTAAGATAAGCATGCACTCGGATAGTATAGTCCTGTAACACTTTATGAAATTAGGTGGGCTGGAGCTATCGACTCCATCCAAATCTCCAGCTCAACGTCTTATTCAAGTAAACCCTCCATAAGTCTAATGACTATGGCAGATGCTATCTACTGCTTACGTGAGAGACAAAGGAAGCTTCTGGGTAAGAGGAGCCTTAGACGCAAAATTTGGTGATAAGGAGTGATGTCCCACTGTTTCAAAAGCACATACATCAGCCAGTGGGTCAAACAGCAATAAGAGGAGAATTCTGAACTTTCTGAAGCAGTTGTTCATGTCACCATTGTACTTACCAACAGAAAGGCACCTGAAACACAGTAAATTTAAGAGGAAAAGTAAGAAACAATACCTATTAGCCAAAGCTGCCTTTGAAGTGACAGCTAGGGTGTATTTGTGAACCTCAATCTATACAGCAGAAGAATCAGGAAACAGGTAGCCTGTACTGTAGATCATAGAATCATAGAATAACCAGGTTGGAAGAGACCCACCGGCTCATCGAGTCCAACCATTCCTATCAAACACTGAACCATGTCCCTTAGCACCTCGTCCACCCGTGCCTTAAACCCCTCCAGGGAAGGTGAATCAACCCCCTCCCTGGGCAGCCTCTGCCAGTGCCCAGTGACCCTTTCTGTGAAAAATTTTTTCCTAATGTCCAGCCTAAATCTCCCCTGGCGGAGCTTGAGGCCATAAAGATACTTGCCTTAAAAATGCTGTCATTGCAATGTTCACATTTACGCCTGATCCATCTGCAGGAAACCTTCGAATATGAAACATTATTAATTCCAGAAACAATAAATTATCTACAAGGGAAAGGGCGAAGAGGCAGCTCCTTTAATCTCCCAATAAAGAAGCAAAGGAAATTGCATCACAGCCAGATGGGAGGCGGATGTGGCCAGCCAGACAGCAGGATTGATGCACTGGCATTCATGGCATCACTTCCCCAGATCCAGACATGCAGAAGCTATAGAGAAAAGGGCCAAAGTGAATGCCTTGATCCAACTCCCTCTTGGCCATCCAAGAGTCTTGATGCAATTTTTGTATCTGGTTACTCTTTGTCGTATAAAGCTCATCAAACTCCTGGCCCTAACCATCCTCGCACATGGAGAGGGGTGAACTTTGCCACCCATTCTTTTCTGATGCTGTTCTCAAACAATTTAGGAAAGGAAAGTTATAATTCTCTTTCCCCTAGCGTAAAACCCACCAACTCTACAAAGCGAGGCTGAGCAGAAAAACTACACTTGTCTTCATTTTCAGGGCAATGTAAAACGAAATGAGAAACAGCTTTGTGACTGACTTTTTTTTTAGTACTGCAATCTGGGGTGGTTTGTTTTTTTTCTGATCCATTATCTCATCAGTAGCAACACAGCTTATTTTCTGGCCCCCTTCCACAAGCTCTCTGGGTCAGACAGTGGTATTTGTTTTAATGTAACAAATACAGTTGTTAACCAAAAAGAGGCAGATGCTTATCCCCAGAACGTTCCCAACACTATCCCAACTCCTTTTTCACCACCACGGCTTCTATCTGAATTAAATGCATTTAAAAACCTGCCTGAAGTAACTACTCCAGAGACTGATAAATAACTGTTACTTAGTAGAGAATGATATCCTCTGGCCTTTGTTCCCTCTAGTCATGCCCTTTACCATTTACACCTCCCCAAAGCAGAGTAAGTACTGTCAAATGAGAAGAACACGCTTTGAGACTTGATGTTGTCCTCTTATTGCCAGGTAGGGGCTTTTTCTATGCCTCAGCACCCTTAAAGATTTAATGTAAGGAGCTCTGGTGCACCATTAGCCCCGACCCAGATGGAGTGACTCTCCAGAAAAAAGGAAAGGAAGAGCAGAAATGAACAGTTGGTTTTCACAGCCAACTAAATGAAGGCAGATGATCTGCCACTGCCCGAGGCCAAGCTCACAGCCAGTTACTACAGAGCCACTGAGGAGAAGTAACTATTGCTCATTTGAGCCCCCGAAAGCCTTGATACACCATCTGCTTTTGCTCCATCACACATCCTAACTGCAGCTTCATGCTCACTGGGGAGCATCCCATAGCACAGACAGCCAAGGCATTGCTGCTCATTCTGTTGATACAAGAGTTTAAGGGAGCAGTTCCTCACCTTCCCTAAACTGGCCATTCCCAGGGATCAGCTGGAAAGCTGGGCTCAAGATTGAAGTAAAATGTAGATCCAACCCTGCAGAAACAGAACAGACATTAGCAGCAGTGCCAAGGAGCTCCAAATTTCTGTAGGGACCTCAGCATCTACCTCTGAGCCTGAATGACTTGGCATAGCAGAGGTTAACTTAAAGGGCCACAGAAGGGGGGGAAACCCATTTTGAATCAGAAGCAGGAATATTTATTAGCTAAAAGAAAAACCTCTCTCTCCATTGGGATCTGCCTTGGTAAACATAGAAGACACAAATCAGCCTAATCGCCGGTCCAACCCCTCACCCCACATCCAGCCCGCGTTTGCTCTCTCCAGCAGGACTCCACAGCTTCCCTCCTCCGAAGTTTGCTTACATTACTGGCTCCCTTTGCTGACATTGGCAGCTTCCTCAAGCCTTTGCAAAACTATTTTTTTCTTGGATATGCTTAATCTATCTTATTTTTATCCCATCTGTGAGAAAAAAAATACAGCCACAGCACAAACTGATCTGCTTAGCAATGCTGCCAGCTACGCGGATCCCATGACCTCCTAGCTAGGTTGCTGCAATGTTTTCTGTTTATCTGGAGCTGCTCTTGTGCTCTCACCCACGTCCTATCCCCAACACTGCATGCAAGTTCTCTTAAAGGCCTCTTTCAAGGTGAATTGACTGTGTCTCATGCAGATTATATCGCTGAGTGCAGATTTCCAGGCCTTTCTTTTTCTGTGTGAAGTTTTAAATAGGATGAGACTGAAAATCTTAATGAGGGCTCTTACATGTTCTCCATACATGGGTCCTGTAAGTGGAGTTGGATGTGCATCCCAAGAGAATCGACTACAGCTCAGGGTGTCCCAAACAAGGAAATATGGACCACTAATGTCACCTGTGCTGCTTTAAAGGCATACAGGGCTATGAGGAGAGACAGTAACAGTTCACATGTCAGTACTGTGAGCAGCCCTGCAGAGAAGGACCTGGGGTGCTGGTTGATGAGAAGCTCGACATGAGCCAGCAAGGTGTGCTCGCAGCCCAGAAATCAACCGTGTCCTGGACTGCATCAAAAGCAGCGTGGCCAGCAGGGTGAGGGAGGGGATTCCGCCCCTTTATTCTTCCTTGTGAGACCTCATCTGGAGTGTTGTGTCCAGTTCTGGAATTCTCAACATAAGAAGGAGATGGAGCTGGTGGAATGGGTCCAGATGAGGCTACAGTCAGAGGAATTGAGCGCCTCCCATACGAGGACAGACGGAGAGAGTTGGGGTTGTTCAGCCTGGAGAAGAGAAGGCTTCAAGAAGACCTCATAGCGATCTTCCAGCATTTGTAGGGGCTACAAGGAAGCTGGGGAGGGACTGGTTACAAAGGCTTGTGGTGACAGGTCCAAAGGCAACAGGTATAAATTGGAGAGGGGCAGATTTAGACTAGACGTAAGGAGGAATTTCGTCACGATGAGAGTGGGGAGGCCCTGGCCCAGGTTGCCCAGGGAAGCTGTGGCTGCCCCATCCCTGGAGGTGTTCAAGGCCAGGTTGGATGGGGCTTGGGCAGCCTGGTCTAGTGGGAGGTGTCCCTGACCATGTCAGGGGGTGGAACTGGGTGATCTTTAAGGTTCCTTCCAACCCAAACCATTCTATGATTCTATGATCTGGTGATGGTGGAATTACAACTGCCAAAGATGGTTCCACTTGAAAAACAAAGGTGGGATGCCAGCTGTAAGTACCATGGGATTTAATTCAGGGAAAGTCTGTGGCTGACATTATCCAAGAAGATGAATTGAATGGTCTCACCAATCTTTCTTCACCTTTTCTTTAGGTACCTGTGAAAACAACTGAGTTGGCCTACTTTGTGAGACAGTGGCCAGAAGGATGGGAGACAGTGGCCGCCTCCGAAGCCATGCTAGCTCAGCAAATGCTGGAAAAGTTTCCAAGACACAGAGGAAGTGAGACTGTTTCTGTCCTCCTGCCACCCCAGGTTGATCTGCACTGGTATTAAGCCTGTGACTTGAGACACAAACAATATGCAATTATCACAAGGACATCTGCAAAACCGCTTCAAGCAACTGTTTGTAAATTCATGAGTGTTTGTAAGCCCAAAAATGCATAAATCCCTACCCAACAAGTGGAAATACATGAGTCACTGACTATAAGATGCACATGCCCTTAGCTTTTACAGGAAGGCAGACAGACATCATCCTTTTCGAAATCAATATTTTTAACCAAAATTTCCTGACGTTAATCAGTAAAGCAAAGATTTTCGTGGAATTACCTACTTAAGTACTTAACCCTCTAGCCATTTCCCCCATTTCTGAGTGAAGGAGCAGAACACAAGATGGTCCTTCTATTAGCAAGGACTGACAAGTCAAGTTATAGTCTTTTACCACTCCACCTTCTTATAAAAAAAAAACCCGTGGCCCAGCTCGTGCAACATCAGAAAATTATTTTCATTTGCACATAACTAAAAAATTGGTTAAATTTTGAATATTTACCTCTTATTTTTTATTTTCCCCATTCTCTTTGCTGGCTCACTGCCTAGCATGGAAATGTACAGGTATGGATCATCACCTTTTGTCTGCAGGCTGCCTCAGACCCACAGATGCAGGATTGATGCTCCAGACGATGCTGTTTGGGGGTACCCTCCTTGGCATTTTAAGGTGGATACCACAAATCTTGTGCTTCCTCCACCTCTGGAAACACTATAACTCCGCCGTGCATCCACTCAGCCCCCTGCTAGTAGAACAGCAAAGTCCTTAATGCTGAATTAATTCAAAAGTACAGGAGTACATGGAGTTCTTGGGGAGAGGGATATAATTACTGCATTTTAAATTCACCTAGAAAAATGTAAAAGTGGTGTCTTTGTGGAGTTAATGTCTTTTCCTGCTGCTCATTCTGGCTGGAGGCATCCTCTTGCCTTTCCTGACTAGCACTCATCTGTTCTTTCTGAAATGCAGGGAATAAAGGAGATTTCTCCTGTGAGATTGGATGGGGAAGGAGTTGTGGTCCATGGGTGAACCAGGGAAATGTGCAAGATCTGGAATACTGATTTTCCTGAGGATTTCATTTAATCAAATTATCACCAAACTGCAAGCCACTTCTAACCACTAATCACCCGCTGCCTGGAAACTATTTTAAACAAAAGTAAATCTACAAAATCTGGTTGATGAAAGACTTGAAACGTAGACCCTGGGAAGTTTGTGAACCCTAACAACTGTGGAAAAACAAAACCACAGTTTCTTTTTGTAACTTTGATCTTTTTCTATGGGCAATACCCAGGCACATGTAACAGATCTTTCCTTCCTCTCTATTTTCTTGCCAAGGATGACATTTAAACTCTTTGGAAACAGCACTATAGCTACTCCAT
This sequence comes from Phaenicophaeus curvirostris, assembly GCF_032191515.1. Classification (NCBI taxonomy): domain Eukaryota; kingdom Metazoa; phylum Chordata; class Aves; order Cuculiformes; family Cuculidae; genus Phaenicophaeus; species Phaenicophaeus curvirostris. Next base: position 123,927,918 of record NC_091393.1, on the reverse strand, counting down.
GCTGTCTGTCCTGCAGAATATATCACATGTTAGTTAAAAAAATGCATGCTAGAATTTTTATGCAATGCCTCCTGGTAAACGGCAGTTGTAATGAGCCTAAATTCAGTCTGAAAGAGTTAAAAAAAGCTGAACTGTAGACAAATGAAACAATTCAGTATGGTCCTACAGTACCAAACTCTGCATAGCGATATAACATATTAAATACTTAGAGGAAGAAGCTAGAGATCATAGATGTTCCCAACAAAAACTGCAGCTTGACACAGCACAGACTTCTCTTTATCCTTTGAACCTCGTAAAAAAGACTTGTCGATATATGTTGCACCACACTAGCAGAACTAACCAGTCATGGATAAGGGAGAAATAACCCCACAGATACCTTCAAGCAGTCCACATCTCCTTCTGAGGAGTTCTGAGCAAGTTTGCTTCATACCTCTAAGTCACACGATTCAATGGAAAAAAAGTAGAACTAACTCCCTTAAAAGCCATAGAGATTTTATGTGAAGTTTTCCTGTACTATGAGTTTTTTATCTTTAACTTCTTATGGCTCAAAGTGATTTTGCAGACTGAAATATCAGGTTATTTTCTGTAGACCAAAGTTCAACCCCTAATGGGGGCTCATGCTTTCCCGGTAGTAATCTAGTCCCTACAGTCCCCATCACAAAGTTTCTGCTCAAAAGTAAGACCCCAAACTCAAAAATTCATCATAAACGGTGAGCTGGTGGGGGACACAGGGTTCTTAGCTCCTCCAGCTGCCCATAATCTCCACCTCAGATCCATATTGGTCCTGAGGGCTATAATTCAGGGTGCCTGCTTCAAAATGTGCTCTTGTAAAACAACTCTAAGCTCTCCAGGAGACATGGAAAGGCAAGTCAGAAAGTTTTATATCCACCTCTCAAGTTTGCTTCTCTCAAACAGGTGATTTTCTTCATATCTTTGCCTGCATTCCTCTATTTCCCAGGACACCTTTATTCCTTCCTCCCTACTTCTGGATGTCTTTTGCTGTTTGCAGTATGCTTTCACTTTATCTCTGGGCTAATTCAAACAAGGAAAACTTTACCAAGAGAGAAAAAAAAGGCCAAAAAAGCTCTTAGACAATTTCTATAGAACTGAATTAAACTGTTCAGGACAAAAGCATGGGTGCTGGAACTTGACTATCTTATGAGGAGAAGCTGAGGAAACTGGGGTTATTTAGTCTGATGAAAAGGAAGCTGGAAGGAGATCTTATTGCTCTGCAGCTGCCTGAAAGGAGGTTGTAGCAAGGTGGGTGTTAGTTTCTTCTCTTAAGTAGTAAGTGATAGGACAAGAGAAAATGGCCTCAAGTTGCACCATGGAAAGTTTACATCGGATGTTAGGACAAATGTCTTCACCAAAAGGGCTGCCAAGGATTGAAATGGGCTGCCCAGGGAAGTGGTTGAGTCACCACCATCCCTGGAGGTATTTAAAAGACACGTAGATGTGGTGCTTAGAGACATGGTTTAGTCTTTGCAGTGTTAGGTTTATGGTCGGACTCAATGATCTTAAAAGTCCCAACCTAGTTGATTCTATGATTCTCTTAGACAGCTATCTCACATGCTTTTAATTTGGGCCAGTTTGTACCCCCCACATAATTCCCAGATAAGGCTCAGGAACCAGCATGCACCAAGTGCATGGGAAACATAAACCTCTGGAGCACTTGGTGCCCGTAGACACAGGTGCCTCAACCTTCCAAAAATTTACTTCCATTATTCATTGTGGCCACCGGACATCAGCACTTAATTGTAAGCATCAGTCTCAGGGGGACAGGGGACAACTCAGAGCTTGGCATTCATCTCCCCACAAATGTTTGCAAAACATACTTAGTTCAGAGTAAGGAAACTATTTGTCTGATCCTGGAATCCACTTGTAGTGCTTGGACTACACCATTTACATTTGCTTTAAAGGTATTTTATGTACTCCGGAAGGGGTAAAAGCAGTTTAGCGTACTGGTCCTGCCGCACCTCCACCTTTCCTTTGACTGCTATTACCACACACAATAGGAACAACAGGTGTTTCAGAGCAGAAACCCTAGGAGTTCAGGGCAAATGGGTACAGAGCCTTTAACGTTGTTGCGATGCCAGGGAAATGAACAAATTTGTCCCTTGGGTTGAAGCTAAAGGAATGAAATACTTGAGCTCTGCCTAAAATCACACGGGTCTGCTTGGCTCCTCTGATGTTGTTCCATGGTGATTCACAAGCGCTTCTCTGCCTCGCTTTCTGCTTTCTGCTCTGCCGTGTGATGCTTGGCAGCGAGCTGCGCAGTCAAAGCTCTGCAGAGAGCAAACTAGGGCTTGGGATGGATACTTCTTTCTGTTGTTACAAGCCAGCTTCTGCCTCAAAGAGACAAATCTACAGAGTCACAGAACAGGCAGGGTCTGGACAGAATCAGCAAGTACTTAGTGTTGTTGGAAAATAAAGTCAGATTGCATAGCATGATAGACATGTGATCCCCTTCCTAACATGAATAATTTCTCTTCCTAACAACAGGCCGTGCCTTGCATACTGCTTCGCAAATACTGATTAAGGCAAACAATACTTTGGATTGTAGCCTGCCCTTCGCACCCGCACAACAGCTACAGAAAGCTGACTTCAGGCCACATTTAATAAAAGCCTTACCTTGGTGTCACAATAATGAACCTGCAGACATCCCACGCAGGAGCGTGACCCAGGGCACCTATCTTAAGTGCTCTCTGCGTATATTAACGTTAAGGTAGTGCTTGCATTTTAAATTATGGCAACTTCAGATGTTCTCAGCTTCCCACTGCCCCAGCCCCTGTAGCAACAAGCCCCAGTTCAAAGTAAGGTGGTCAGAGAGGAAAGAACAGGGAGTGATGGTCTTTCTATTGCCAGTGGTCAGTACAGGAGGACAATGAAACATCGCGGTCACAGGAGAAATCAGAGGGACGTACATTTTTTTCATTACCACAGAAACCCTCTGAGAACACTCTTAAACTGCAGGTACAAAAATGTGCTTGCTTTAGAGAAAGCCAGCTGCTGCTGGCATGGAATGGGACAGACTGCTCTGTGCTCCTCAGGGTAAGAACAAACTCTAGCCAAGGACAGCGGAGGACAACTCCTTGTTTTTAGCAACACTGCAGTTGTATAATGCTGCCAATGGCCCGGGGCACATTCATCCCAGTAAACTGCGAGGAACTTACATCAGGAAGATGAGACCAGAGCACCTTGAGCTGTGATTCCCACTGGTGGCTCTGCAGAAATCAGGTATCTCAGGGTGAACACCCTAGCACTGACTTTCCTCAGAGGCCAAGTTTATTCTCGCTGGGGAAAGCAAACTTCTCACACTTACCAGATTAAGCTGATCAAGAACTAACAAGAACTGGAGAAGCAACAGGAGTGATCTCCTCCACTCTGCCTCCAGAGAAAAATCTGGCTTTTATTACAAAATTCCAGCCTTGAGCTTCCTCCCACAGGGTAGACCAAGGAGGCCCAGACTTGTACAAATTAACAAGAAATAACACTTCCAGGGAGGGAGAGGATGACTGAGGAGACTGGTGATGACATACAGAGATCTTTCACCTGCTCCTCACCAGTTCAACTCCAGGAGTCTAGAGTAAGGAAGAGAAGCCTCTGCCTTTGAGCTGTTTGGTGCCCTTAGCCAATTTACTGGGAAGCAGCCAACTCTGCGACAACCACCAACACATCGAACAGCCCCAAGTAGCAGACAGAGGAGCAAAATCTCTCCTTCCAGTCTTACCACTAATCCCTTCTAAACAGCTGTAAGGCGCACGGTGGCAAGGTTCAGCCTTGGTAGTAAGCTTGAGTCTCCAGCAGCAAACACGCTTAAAAATAACCAAAACAAACAGGATGCTGTTTGGAGACGGAAGGAGGCATGCACCAGTTTTGGCCAGCAGCAGGGATATCGTGTGGTCGATCCCCATTGCAATGTCCCAGAAACATATCAGGGATCAACAGCTCCCTGGAGCAAGGAATGTCCTCAGGTAGTGGTGTTGCATTAAAAGAAGGAAAACAAGAGATTTGTTCTGGCGCGCTGAAGCCTCACTAGAGCATGTAATTGTTACTTTAATGTGTGCATCAGCACTTAAATACCACAAGACCTGGAGCTGGAGCTACACAAGAGCAAAGTGGTTGAGCACAGCATGTGATTCGGCCTGGGTAGAGAGCCAGGACTGAGCTGAGAAGCACCCACATGTGTTAGGGCCAAGGCTACCCTAAATGCTGCTGCTGTTATTCCCCAGGTGAACACCCACAGAAAATGAAGCAGATGGCAGGCAACACTGCTGGGTAGCAGAGCAGCATCAGAGAATCATGGAATCATAGAATGGTTTGAGTTGGAAGGAACCTTAAAGATCATCTAATTCCAACCCCCCTGCCATGGGCAGGGACACCTCCCACTGGACCATGTTGCTGACAGTCCCATCCAACCTGACCATGAACACCTCCAGGGATGGGGCAGCCACAGCTTCCCTGGGCAACCTGGGCCAGGGCCTCCCCACCCTCATTGTAAAGAATTTCCTCCTTATGTGTAGCCTAAATCTGCCCCTCTCCAATTTAAAACCATTCCCACTCATCCTATCACTACAAGCTTTTATAAACAGTCCCTCCCCAGATTTCTTGTAGCCCCTTCAGGTACTGGATGGTTGTTATAAGGTCTCCTCGGAGCCTTCTCTTCTCCAGGATGAACAACCCCAACTCTCTCAGCCTGTCCTCACAGCAGAGGTGCTCCAGCCCTCGGATCACCTTTGTAGAGCTGTTGAAACGGGTCCAGAGGAGGCTATCTCCTTCTTATGCTGAGGATCCCAGAACTGGGCACAATACTCCAGGTGGGGTTTCACAAAAGCATCCTTAGATGAACCTCAAGCAGAACAGGGAGCACCACACCAAGCTCAAGCACTGCAGCAGGGAAAAGCAGCTCATAGAAAAGGACCACAAGAGCCATGAGAAGCCACCAGTGATGGGAAATTTCTCCTGAAGATCTCAGTGGCCACCGTGGCCTTGCAGAGCTGCAAAGGGACTAGCTCAAATACTAGAGGTAGCACAGACCCATTCCTCTACGCTGTTACAAAGCAAGGCTTGTTTGCCTTGCCCTTGTGCAAGACAGAACGAGGGAAGGGAATCACATGCTCACTCCACCTTCTGGCAGAGAGTCTTCACAACCTGTGCCCTCTTATAATACCGGTTCTCCCACTGCAGCAAAGTGGCTGCGAGGAGAAGCTTTACTCAAGGTAGTATTTTAGTGAGGTAACGTAAGACAACAGGACTAAACTGAAACAGACAATTTATGTTGTGCAACAGGAAATATTCCCAGACAGTAAAGTCTGTTGGGCTCCAGAGCACTTTCCCAGGGTAAGCAGCAGAACTGGAATCTCCATCCCTTGACTCATCTGTCAAGGCTCCATGAGTGCTGAAAGCGTGGTGTGGAGAACATGCTTCCGCAAGGAGAGAGACGGGACAGGGACTTGGTCTTCAGTGTTTGCTTTTACATAGAAGAAGGTTTCACTAACAGAACAAAAAGCTAAGATTTAGGACACACAAGAAAGCTAAAAACACAGAAAGGTATTGGTGGGACTCAAGACCCTTCAGCTCTTGCCATGATCTCACCCTGAATGGGTTTTTCTTGCCCTGTTTTCTCCTTTGTAAGTTGTGGGGAAAACGTCTATGAAGGGATTGCCCTCAACTGCTGTAAATCAGGAAGAACTTCACTGAAATAAGTGGAGTGATGTCAGCTTATAATGAAGTGGCTTCACATTTAGATCCAAAGTAACTAAGGATGAAATTATGTTCACCTCTCACTATAACACCTATAGTTAAAGTTTTAGGATAGTTTAGAATCAGACTACTCAGCACTGCATCTGAGGTAGAGGCTCATCTCTCAGTTCCTATTATATTAGGAAGGATTTCTAAAGGACTTTGGGTTCTAGGCACCCAAAATCAACACCTGAAGGGCAGTTCAGCCCCCAGTCACTTGCACAGGCAATGATTCAATTCACCTCAGAGCCAAGTTGTGTGTTGGATGCCTGCAAAAATGACTCTGTCACTCCATTTCCTTTCCTATGAAAAAATGCAGAGCACAGTTCCAGGTAAATGCTGTTTCTTCAGCTCCTTAGAGGTGCTGGGAATGATTCCTCTACAGCTTCTCTCCTCCTCCTGTTATGTGAGCTCATTAGCCTCTTGGCTACGTCTCCGTTAGTAAATTAAGCCGTGCCAGAGCCAATTCTTCAGCCCTGAAGCCAACTGGCATGGCCTGATGCCTACGTATTATTAAACGCTCTCACACTCTGAAACAAGAAGGCTGCATCCAAACTGCTTTTCTGGAGAGTGTTGGTCCATCCTAACTCCCAGCAACATGCAGAAGCTCTCTCAGACCAAGCCATGAGTTTCACCAGTGTGACGGCACGGACCATCAAAGACCACCTCACTAGTACAGGTCTAAGGAAATGCTGAAAGCAAAGAATCATTTTTGCATAATCACCAAGGAGTAGCACAGTGCCGAGAAAGAGTCTGGGAGATGGGAAGAGCCAAAAAAACTCAATCTGAAAAAATCTATGAAAGAAACTTTGAGTTTTACCTAGAAACCAACTCCAAACAAAAACGTCAGCAACATCTCCTGGGTCCCCCATTGCTTATGGCATCAAGACAAGGAATTCCAAAGCTGAACAGGGAGCTTCAACTTTCCCTGGTCATGGAAGATGACATGCCATGGCTGGAGGCTGGGGCGAAGGACTGATGTGCTCAGGTTGTCCCAAAAGCCTTCTTCCAATGTTGCCTGTCTTGTACATTCTTCCACTTCATTCCCATTCAGGATGGGGGTGGAGAGGCAGGCAGAGGGGACTGTGCTTCAGAGCTAACATAAAACAAGGGAGAGTTGCAGGAGCAACACAAATGGAGCAATGATTTGGAGGTAAATGCACTGCACAGAAAACCTTAGGATCATTTTGCCCAGGGCCAACTCCAAGGCTTTTTTCCCCCTCCTTCTAATTAGCTGGTAAATTCTGTACATATCATTGACCTTTCTAAATACTGCTGAGTAGCTGGAGGTGTTGGGAACCGATCCCGCCTGCGAAGACCCTGGGGTTGTGCTGTGCTGACTCTATCTGCCCGTGTATAGTGCTCTGCGAACGCTTTTTTCCTCTCACTTACTGACATGCTGAAATTTACTGCCCTGTGTCAGTAAGATCAAGAAAGCCTTTTAACTCTGGAAGCCCCAGGAACTGGCTCCAGCACATGCTTCAGCATTTATCCGTCAGTTTGTTACGCCTTGTTTGTCCAAGAAACAGTCAAGACCAAACGAGTCAGGAATGACAGAAATAGTACATGAAGTCACAGTCACTTCACTTGAAAGCACAAGCATTTGTGTAATTTTCCTACCAAATAAATAAATATATGTGCGTTCGGCGAGCAAATAAGGAAATGTCAGAGGAAAGGCATTACGGGCAGGTTTTTACAGATGCCAGCTGATATTTGCCTGCTCCTCCAAGCGAGTATAATACTGCTTCCCGCAAGTATCAGTTCTTTCTGGTCCGAAAAGCAACCACCGGGCTCATACACACCCACAAATCCCTTGAACGTTACCACAAGCGAGCCCTAGAAAATAGTTGTAAACACTAGAGTGAAGCTGAAAGACAAACACGCAAGTGAAAACGCCGAGCACGCTCTGCTCTTTCCCTCACCTTCCTGGCTTCTGTACAGCCCCATGCTGATTTCTCTACCCCTTACACAGATCCTTTATACCATCGGTCGCATCAAGCCACCAACATCCGCAAAACAGCATCGATGCCAGTGTTCACAAATGCTGATTTCTCCTGGATTCCCACACGACCAGTGGTCTCTGATCCCTTCCCCATCCCTCCCGCACACCACGACCACATCACAGCCCCTCGTCCACCCTCCGACCAACCAGCATCCCACCATCTGCCTGGACGGGACCACGGTCATCATCGCAGAAGTTTGCAAGAGACAAGAAGGCTTTTGCTCTCACCGCCTTAGGTTCCCGGCAGCCTGAGAAGTGGAGCGGAGCTGCTCGGAGAGAAGAAAGTTATTTTACCGTTCAGTTCTTCCCCATTGCTGGCGGTGGGCTGGGAGCTGAGCCCGTGGGGATGGCGAGAGCAGGAATGCAGCGTGACAGGCGAGAGCGTGAGGTGTGCCCAGCGCTCTCACATCCTCCCCAAAAGCCGCCAGTTGGGAGGGCGGACGCCCTGTGCGTCTGCGGGAGGAGAGGAGCGCGGAGCGGAGCGCAGGAGCGAGTGTCGAGGAGGGCAGCAACAGGAAATGACACAGAAACTTCACCAGGCTCCAATCCAAACTTGGCCCCCGACATGAAAGAAAGGCAAGGCAATTTTGGTGAGGGAGGGGGAGAAGAGAAATTTTTTTCCCCTCATTAACCAGCCTAAAAATCTGCTGACTGGAAAAAAAAAAACAAAAAAAACACACCAGCACTGTGACAAGTTTTATTAAAGCAAGGAATGAATGGGGGGAGGGGGGATTCCCGTCAGAGTTTATTTATTTGAGCAGGAGCAGCGTGATGATGTTAGACACTGAGAGCAAAATGCCATTTTCAGCAGCTTTCTGCCTTTTCTAAACTCCTCAAACGTTCTGGCTTGTGCCGGAGGGCAGCAGGCAGGCAGCAACGTCCCCTTTGCACCCAGTGGGTCAACCCGGCAAATTCTGCCTGGGATTCCAAAATGCAGCACTGCCCACAGCTCCCGGTGCGTGGGGATGGCTGGGGAGATGGACCAGGGCTGCTGGGGTCCTGCACGCAGCCTGGTGAGGAGCACACAGCTCCGCACACTCCAGGGACAAGGCAGCAGCCCAGGCACCACCGAGGCATGAGTACGGCACAACCCACAGAAGCAGAAAATGGCACTGGACATGTGGTCAAACCTTCACCTTGATGGGTACAAGATACTGCCTTAAGTGAACACAGCCAAATGGATATCTTCAAGCAAGGCAAATCCTCTGAACACCTCTCTACACGCTGGAAACAACGAGACAACAGCTATTGAACCAGGTGGCAGTTTTTAAAGCATCCTTTAGACCCAACACCTGGTATGCACGTGTCCTTGAAAGCAGCCCAGACCTAGCTTGACTTTAGGATCACTGCAAATCCCACCTGCCTCCACAGTAGGCAGTGCCATAAACTCTGCGCAAGGAGCCCATGGCACTTTTTATGGGGTCCTCTTGTCTTCCCGATTTAGGACCCACACCACCACTGTATGGTATGAGATGTCCACACAACAGGTCACTCCAGACTGAGGAGCTGCTCAAATGGAAATTTTCACATGGAAGTAGGTGAACTACCCCTCATCCTGCTCCAAGTTGTCCCACCAGATACAATAAGCTCTAGGGACAGCTGGAACCCAAGCCTAAGCTCAGATTCAACTCTGTCCTGGAAAGAAAATACAGTTTATAGTCATTCTGGCCACAAATTTGAAAGTGGTGGGAGATTGTTTTCCTTAAAATTGAGCTTTCTCAGGATGAAGACAGCCTTACTGAGACCCCTCCACTTCCCAATCAGTTTAATAGGAATATAACATCCCTATTAAAATAACAATTTTAAAATATTCCAATTTTATAGGGCTATCTTAAGGCCAGGTGAGTGACGTGCTTGATCATTTCAGTCACCTGGTCTGATCACCTGCACAGCTGAAGTCACAGAACCGTGTCAGAAGTCAACACCAGAACCACCATGAATTATGTCACATCTTTCAAGGAGACATCCCACCCTGAATCAGAAGCTTTCAATGGGCAATTGATAAGTTATTTCAGTGGCTATCACCTTGTCAAGAAGAAAGGCTGCCTTTTTAATCTGCATTTGTCTGGCCTCAACCTCCACCTTCACCCCAGACCATCATTCATCAACCCGCTCCAGGAAGCTACAGGCATGGATAGAGAAGGGTTGCAGCCCACCAAGGCGCAGCCCAACCTCAGTTTACCCTCAGCACAGCAGGAATATTTCAAGCCCAGGCATAGCTGGGGTTCCTCCGTTATCCTGGCTGAAAGCACTCAGGCCGTGCAGCTCCAAGTGGAAACTGGAGCCCACTGTTCCCTCGCCACGCGGGCTCAACCTTACAAAACCACAGACAAGTTGTTTCGTAACCTTGTCCTGAATAAATAGCATTAGCTGAGCTCTTTTAGTCTCTCACAGTAAGGCAGATTTTACGGGCAGACCACAAAATCGTGCCTGTCACTCTTTCAAGATCCATTTTCATTGCATTAAAGTCCTTTTTGAAATGTGCCTACCAGAGCTGGATGCGGCATTACACCGAGGATCCCACCTAGGCTGTAAATTTTTAGCACACACCGACTGGTATCCAGTTGCTCCGCCAGAAGCATCTCTCGTTTTGCGGTGCCTTTGTGAATGTGGTAGCATGTTAACAAGCTGAAGTAAGCATTTATTGTTATAGTATCGTTTTACTCCAAACTTTAACCTTAAATACAAAATCCTTTAAGATTTGGCATTTATACAGTGTTCAACATATGCTTTGATCCAAACAAGGGCTTTGACCTGCCTAACCTTTGGCGTATTTTTTTCACTCTTGTGAATGACTCGAGCACAATCTTAAGGTATCGGTTGTCATTCCCTTAACAAGAGGTTATTTTCAATTAATCAAAGAAACATAAACAGAGCTTTGTATTGAGTTCAAATAAGCTCGGAACAGCTATGCCCTTAAAACAGATGTCTAAGGCTGTGCCTCCTTTCAGATCAGAGCTGGTGTACTGTCAAGAAGAGATCTTGCAGATCTGTTCACTCAAAAAAAACACTATCAGCTCCAAGCCCTGACATAATCCAGCGTGGACCATTGAAGTCAGGGAATGGGGCAGCCCATAATGCAGATGAGGGCATCCAGACCAAAGTCGTTATAGATCAGAGAGGACAGCAGAAGGGAATTAGATAGCACCATATGATTTCAAAGTAAGCATAGCCCTGTATCAAGCCCAGCATACTCTATCTATTTCCTCATGAGTCTTTCTGACAAGGTAAAATGATAAAAACAGTAGGTGAAGAGATCCTAAGAGACTATTTGTGCACTTCACAATGCAATAAAGAGGGTCAGGGCTGGTCTTTGGCCCTGGAGCCAGCAGGCACAGTCCAGCCACACGCACGTTGCAGGCTGAATGCCCTTAACCTCCAAAAGAGGAGGCTGAGGGGAGACCTCATTGCTCTCTACAACTACCTGAAAGGAGGCTGTGGAGAGGAGGGTGCTGGCCTCTTCTCCCAAGTGACAGGGACAGGACAAGAGGGAATGGCCTCAAGCTCCACCAGGGGAGGTTTAGGCTGGACATTAGGAAAAAATTCTTCCCAGAAAGGGTGATTGGGCACTGTCAGAGGCTGCCCAGGGAGGTGGTTGAGTCACCTTCCCTGGAGGTGTTTAAGGCACGGGTGGATGAGGTGCTAAGGGGAATGGGTTAGTATTTGATAGGAATGGTTGGACTCGATGATCCGGTGGGTCTTTTCCAACCTGGTTATTCTATGATTCTATCGTAAGAGAATGGTCCTATCCACACCATTTGCTGGGCACGAGCTCTGGCCAAGGCTAATGTTCAAGCCATACCAGAGAGCTGCCACTGGACCATCATAAACAAGGACCACGATGAAATTAAACAACATGGATAAAAGTCTTCCAGTGGCAGGGCCCTGGCGCTGTTGAATTAACTTAACCAAGTAATTCAAATACAGCTAGTCTCAGAATGACAAGTAATCCAAAAAACCTCACAAGAATTTTTCTTCATCTCAAAGCCTTGGATGAACACAGCCTTGCCCCTGCGAGTCAGATTTTTCTACACAGCTTTAACATCCTTATTTCTTGCACTTCCAACGCTGATTTTTGTCTGTAAGCTGCCCAAGGCAAGGAACTCATCTACCCCTACAGCTTTGCCCTTGCAGTTTAAAACATAACTGCGGCTCCTTAAATCCATGGGGTGGGATGTAGCCATCTCAAAGGCAGATCTGAACTAGATACCTGTGCTGTCTCTCTGTAGTTAACAAAGAAAGATTGGCATTTGTGGAGGATAACTTGTCTTATCCAAACATAATTTAAGACAAGTGAGATGAATCGGTGCTGGAGCTGCCCCTTTATCTCCAGGGATTATTGAGGAAGCCTGGCTAATTCTTTCAATCTCTGCACCTAATTTTTCAGTATCCAATACGAGAGCCAAAAGCAAGATATGCCTTAACATAACAGAGCACAGATTATTTCATATCTATAAAACAAACATGATAATAGTGACATCATGCCTTTTGATGCCAGAAACAAGTAATCTTGTGTAGCCTCTGATTAGGCCATTAGGTTTTGTGCAGTTACCACTGGAGCCCAATAAGCTTTGTGGCATTAAAGCGTATCTTCTCAGCAGGGCACCCACTCTGGATTACAAAGTGTCAAGAGAGAGGAGAAGCCACTGTATCTTTCATTAGCTCATTATGCTGAGAGTAATAAATGAGTTTCCAATGTGATTTAACCTGAGGTAGCTTCCTGTACTTGGTTTTGTTGTACATTTATAAATATAATTAAATATCTCTTTGCTAGGTGATGTTTTCTCTCTCTCTCCAAAATCATTTACTCAAGATAATCAGCCAGCATTTTGAAAATTTCTTCTGATAAACTAAGCTCACTCACAAACAGCACCTGCAGCAATGCCTGGGAAAGGTATGGACAACACCTCTGAGCGCAGTCACTTTGCAATTAACTTCCTTCGACAACAAACATTACATTTCCATTTGTACCAAAAAATAAAACTAGCGGCAGGGAAAAAGGTATATTTCAAAAGGATGGGGTTTTTTTCTGTTTATTCATGAGGATGTGCAACATGCGACCCCTTTGCGATAATTCATCATGATGAGGTGCTCAGCTCTCTAAGGTTCAGCCGTCCTATCCAGACAAGCAACTAATGAGTTTCTAGAGAGAAATAATACACTTCTACATTTGAGTGCTGCCTAAAAGGAATGAATAAGGGTTTCGTTCTACTTGTTTGCCTTCGTCTTGCCTTTTGGTCTGGTTTGGTTGTTGGGATTAAATGAGAACTGCCCAGAGTTCAGTTTGAAATCCAATGGCAACATAATCCACGGTGGAAACCAGTGGGGCCTGTGGATGAATGACCCACGGTACCCAGGATAAGGCTAGAAGAGGGGAACCAATCCTTTTTGTCCTATTGGTAAATCCATAACTAAAACCACAACACTAACTATGTGCCACAACTTTATGAGCTAAACTCTCACCTTGTTTTATCACCCAGGGGAAACTACTTCTGTTTGAAAGACTATTTTAAACCACTTACAGCCACAGGATTAAGGTCTGGTGAATTCAAACAGAAGGAAGTCTTACATACAATACCTTTTATTTCACGCTAGGATGTCTGAATCCCACAAGCAAAACTATAATGTCAGGACTTTCCCAGTTTCATAGAGATCACTGCAGTTTTCACATGTTAACATTAGATTACCTGGTATTTTAGATTAACTATTCCTGTACCTTTACAGGTATGCCTGCTCCCTCCCATATCATTTTTGGTATTTTGGAGCCAGCAACACAGACTTCATAGAGCAAATGACCTTTGGAAATGAATGAAGATTTGTAACATTCACATCCTACATATTTCACAGCAGGAGGAAAGCTGGTTTTGGCTTCTCTTCTCTCCCTGCTCCCCCCACCCCAAACATAAGAATTGTTGCTCTCAAGTCCGCCCCCTCCAGAAAAATCTGACCTACAAATGGCTTTCCCATAACTCAGCAGACTAGTTTCGTTCTCAGATGGATTTATCATTAACCACATAAGCACATGTTGTCCATTCTGTCCAACCTAATGAATGTGCTATAAATAAAACATCTCTAAAAGCAGGTTTCGCCATACTTATCCAAGCTGTTGCTGCAAGTCCTTGTAACTCCCAAGTCCTACTTATGTTAGAAACATTAATCACTTGATTATAATTCAAAGCATCAGCTTTCTACAGCTGAAACTCCCTAGCACTTGACTTTGGCTGGACCTCTAACCTCAACTTATCACTTTCAGACATACTCCACATTTTCTTCTCCAATCTGTCACTAATGTAGAAAAGATGTGGGAAGTCACTTTTGAAAGGTATTTTTAACCTAGGAGTGTCTCATTAAAAGGAGAACTTAGTCTAAGACAAAATCTTTCACATTTTACTTGGAATAGCAATCCGAAAATACCAGAGGTGCATTTCACCACAACTCACGTCATTTAAAACCAAACCAACTCAAAAAAAAAAAAAAGGAAATTATTTTAGAAAAGAACCATGAGAGTAAATCCTACCTATCCCACAAATGTTTTATATGATCATAGGATTATCTGTAGAGCTTCATATCATCCATCCTGAATGAAGGGAGCTGAATCAAGCCATCTATTAATTCTGACTTGCCTTTTCATTCACTAAGAGTGTACATGGACAGTTTGGGTTGGTTTGGCTTGTTTTTAGCTGATAATATAGAGCTTATATTTCATCTTGACCAAGGTTTTTCAAATCCCAGGGAAACAAACGATTAATTGTAGGAAATCATTTTAAACAACATATGCTTTGGTCTGGAAATATAAAGATGAAGATAAAACTCCCAGAAGGACAGCCACAGCTAATGACAGCCTGAGAGGAAATGATCACACATTCTCAGTTCTTCTGATGGATGTTCTCCTAGCCTTATTAATCAGAAGATTCTGATGTCAATAAATCACTGAAGTATGATAACAGATGAAGGTGAGTTTGGACATGAAATGATCCACGATGAAGGATTACAACAAAGGAGGAAAAGGAAGGGAAGCCAAATACAGTTTTATAAACTGCATCCTCCGCTTGTGAGGACTTGTAGATAATAAATGTCATTCCTCTTCCACATTATCTAGGAGATTAAGAATGTTCCTCAATGTATAACTGCTGGGAAGCCTCTGTAGCACCTTCTCCAGTTACTCCAGGAGGTTTACGTTACATCAATTGCTTTATTTTTCCATCAGTTATGGTTTCATTTACAAAGAGGAACTTAAAAGTACCTTTCTTCTCTTAACATCTTTTGGAGGAAGTAGGCTGCAGTGGCAGAAAAGGAGAATCCAGGCAAAACACTGGATTTGACCTTCCAGGGTTTGTCAGATTCTGCTTTGAGATTCCAGCAAGTTTTCTAGTATGACCTTATCCTGCTGGAATGGTCCTATGTCACAGAGGTTTCAGCAAGGTCTCTACACCTCCATTTAGTCTATATACAGAGCTGACGGTTTCTATATTCAGCAATACCACCCAGCTGTCAATCTACATGTATCGCAGTTTGTGGTTTTCAAGGAAAGCATTTCTCTGAGCACCTCAGAAGTAAACAAATGCGTTTGAGATGCTATTACTGATGGATCATTTCCATTCTCTGCCTTTTTCTAGTGTTTTGTACACTGCAGAATACAACCCTGGCCATCTGAAGCAAACCAAAGCCATACTTATATACTGCAAGTTCAGACCAGAAGGTTATTAAAATGAGGCAGTTTGCCAACAAGGCAAAATTTGCTTTGAGCAACGAAAGCCAGAGGCATACCAGACACCTAGGAGAAAAAGGACAGAAATGCACTGGCTGCCTTTGAGGATAATTATGACTGAAGTGCAATTTGGGTGCTTCCCATGTAGATTATGATTATCAGTTTTACCACAACATGGAGAGGCCTCCAAGCTGATGCCCTACTAATCAGGCAACACTACCTGATGCTGCAGGACACCACTTTGTAGGTAAATGCATCAGGTGGCACAGGGGTGAGAACTGGATGGGCTTTAAGATCCTTTCCAACACAAGGCATTCCATGATTCTATATTCCAACAGAAAATAAGGACAATTTATCTCTGTCATGACTGCTTTGTACTCCATGGAATAGCGGGGACAGCATTTCTATTATTTTTGTTCGTGCCAAGGTTTCTGTATGTAGCTATGTTTAAAGGGAAGCACTGAAAACACACATGAATGGACATTCAATTACAGAATGTCCCTCCAGGCTTTCTAAGCCATCATGAGCCAGAGCAAGAGACAAGTACATGTTAACATAAATTCTAAACTGATGTGTAATTTTACCCATATAGAAGCTGAAAGAGCAGAGAAGAGGGGAAATTAAGAACAAATGGCGAAAAAGAAAAAGAAAAAGAAAAAGAAAAAGAAAAAGAAAAAGAAAAAGAAAAAGAAAAAGAAAAAGAAAAAGAAAAAGAAAAAGAAAAAGAAAAAGAAAAAGAAAAAGAAAAAGAAAAAGAAAAAGAAAAAGAAAAAGAAAATAAAAGGCCTCTATAAATAGGCTCCAGCATCTGAGAAAAAGAAAGCAGAATACCTGGTGTCCAGTGTTGCGGTCTGAGGTCCTCTGTGAATGGATGCATGAGTCTGTGGCATGGAAATGAGTCAGAATTGCTGTCCCAGGGAACCCACTCTATCAGAGCAGTCTAACTCATTTAAGACTTAGAGATATGATTCTTGCTATGTGTATCACAGACTACTTGAACATACTCTTCAGCTGAGACACACCACTTCCACCTCAAGAGTGCATTTCATTCTTACAATGTAAAGAACTGAGTGCTTGTAATCAGCACAGGAATAATCTTAAATTACACCTTCGTGCTACAAAGCCTCTGCTCTTGAAATACGGAGGCAGCTCAAAGAAATAAAGGGGTTTTCAGGACCTCTTTCCATTGTTCTGGAATGAAGTAAGGTATGGATTGCTTGCTCTGGAAGCGTCTGCCCTTGCCTACATTAGATTTGTGCTACAGTAAAGAAATCATGACTTCCACTAATATTATAGATGAAGAAAATTCCCAGCTTGAAACGAAATATTACTGTTTATTATAGAAACATAGAATGGTTTGACTTGGAAGGGACCTTGAAGCTCATCCAGTTCCACCCCCTGCCATGGGCATGGACACATCCCACTGGACCAGGGGCTCCAAGCCCCATCCAACCTGGCCTGGAACACCTCCAGGAATGGGGCAGCCACAGCTTCCCTGGGCAACCTATTTGTTACATGGAGATCGACTCTTTAAATATGCTGATACTAAAGCCATGAAGTGTCAGCTGCAGAGCCTCAGGCTGCCATAGCAATGTTCCCGTGAAGTCAACTGTTAGAAAATCCACCTCTGAACTAAGACAGCAAAATCTTCCCAAACCAGGGTTGATCTGCTTTTGGCACAAGTGCAAAAAGTTACATATATCAACCAGGAATCACCTCACTGTGATAATCAACCAGTACTCCTTACCTACAGGAGGGAAGGAATTTTGCAACACAAGAAAAAGAGAAGTCTTTGGCAACACACTATGAGACAAAAGAACAAACAGAAAGCTCACCTGGCACAGTAGGCGTAGAAAAAACACTGCCGGCTTCCAGAGCCAGTGTTGTAATGATCGTGAAGAAATCTCCTCCTCCCTGGCCTGGCATTTGTTGAATTGAATAGCTAGAAAGACCTTTAAAAGTGGAGGTGGAGCTACCTCTTTGTCACAGGAACAGCCACGTCCCCAGCAGCAGCATCGCTGCTAGGAAGCGTTACATAAACGAGTTCGTGCCAGGTCACAACTAGAAGATGGTCAGAGGCAGAAACACTCCAGTAGGCATTATTTTTCCACAGCACAGCCAAAAGCAGGCAAGTAAACAGTAAAACATCACTGTGGTTGCAGACACCGTTTATTAACAGCAGGATGGCTTTCCAGTCAGTTTGCACCACTGACCAACACCATCTTTGCTGCACTAGCTTGGTGAAAGGCATAAGTTTTCAATGAAGAATTATTTAAATTAAGGCACACAACTCACTGGAAGACCTTCTGTGGAAGCCTCCTTGTTCTTGAGGCCAAAGATCTGTTCACAAACCCAAATCCCTCAGTAGCTACTTATCCATGAGCACGTCCCATGTTCTCAAGAAGAAAACATAAGATCAAAGACCCCGTTCTTAAAAATTAAGAAGGTAATAAGACAGAGGGGTGATGAAAGCCTTCTTCCCACTTTTGCAGCACTGCCGATGCCTTCTCATTTCTAACAGAGATTACAGAAGCGATGGAAAAAGTCCCATGAAAGTGCAGACTTCATGACTCGAGGAGCTCAGCAAGAGTGTTTGCTCTGTCGGGAACCCACTGGACATGGTTGGAAGATACACATTTCACAGAAATGCCTCAAAAACCTATCAAAATAATATGTTGCACTTCAAACATTCCTCCCTAGAGGGGAGGTTGTGAAAATGATAGGCCAAAGGGATATTCTACACCATATGACCTCATGCTTAGCATATAAACTGGTGGGAGACGGCCAGAGGCCACCCTACTCAAGGTCTGGCTGGACATCAGTTGGCGAGTGGTGAGCTACAATTATTATCATTATCGTTGTTATTGTTATCTTTTAATTTATTTCAATCATTCAAGTGTTATCTCAAGCCACAGATCTTCTCGCTTTTGCCCTTCTGATTTGCTCCCCGGTCCCAGCAGGGTGAGGGTGGCTGAGCAAGCAGCTGTGTGGTGCTTTGTTGCCAGCTGGGGTTAAACCACAACACTGATAAATGTAATAGGGTTGATGTAATGGGCTTCTGAAACGCCCCAGACTTGAATTATTGAGTAACAAACTTGACTGTTTTAAAAACAACGTAGTATGGTGTAGATTAATTGGAGACCAGTGAACTGATACCTTTCCACATCAAATAGTAAATGGCAAAAGTTCACTCAGCAGGTGAACTTTTGTTCCAATGTAGATCCCAGTTTACAAGTTGCTATTTAATATTTTTATTGCTGACATGGAAGAAAAAAGTTGAATTATTACCTGATAACTTTGTGACATTTTGGAAGTGGTATAGAATAAAGAGGACAATAAAGCAAAGCAATCCCAAGAGCACTGAGTAAACTGCACATAAGCAAAGTGTATGATTTTCAGTACAAACATATGCTAAGTCCTGAATGTAAGATTAAACAATGGAAATCTTGCTTCTCATGCATGAGAAAGAAGGCCAGAGGCAAATTTGGAAAGGACTAGCAAGTTATAGAATCTAATTAATTTAATATGGACTACTAGTCTGATATCTTCAACAGGGTAATGCATGTACTTGAGATGTAATACCAGGAGGAAGCAAAGAAACATAGAGTAACCAGGTTGGAAGAGACCCACCGGATCATCGAGTCCAACCATTCTCATCAATCACTAACCCATGCCCCTCAGCACCTCGTCCACCCGTGCCTTAAACACCTCCAGGGAAGGTGACTCAACCACCTCCCTGGGCAGCCTCTGACAGTGCCCAGTGACCCTTTCTGGGAAAAATTTTTTCCTAATGTCCAGCCTGAACCTCCCCTGGCAGAGCTTGAGGCCATTCCCACTCGTCCTGTCCCCTGTCACTTGGGAGAAGAGCCCAGCTCCCTCCTCTCCACAACCTCCTCTCAGGGAGTTGTAGAGAGCAATCCAAATCTGGCATTGGTGCAACTGCTGCTAGTATTCAGAGCCTATTTCTAAGGCTGTAGATACAAAGAAATGAGAAAGAATTCAGAGAAAAGGTGCAAGAATGAACAAAGAATTGGGAAAATGACGGAAGAAAACGGGACAACACACAATGATCAATATGATCCAAGTGAAGCCGCTTTATTTTGGGTTCATTCTGTTTTTATAGAATTGTTTAACCTTAGCTCGCCTTCAACAGCCAACTTCCTAATTTGCATGACACAACAGAGTCGTTATAACCTTTTATAACCTTGAGGACCCTGGCCATGGCTTCCCAGCTCCTCCCAGCCACAGTGCTTGGGCTGCTCATTGTATGCTGCCACCCAACAATTCCCCCATTTTCTTTTTGAGCGACCCAAGCACCATTAAAAGCATCAAAACACTTAAAACTACAACAATGGCAATCAAGATAAACAATCCTTGCTGTAAGGCTCCAACAAGCCATTTTCTTGACTTGCCTCACAGCTTCAAGAGCTGCAACTCCTGGAGCTAATAAACCGGCAAAAAATTTTTCCTCAAAACTCCAAAAACGTATTGTATAAACAACGTTAACTTTCCCAGATAACAAGGTCCACCAACTGGTTTGCTGGGTATTCCACCCCATGCTCTGTCACCACAGATTAGAAAATATCCAGGTGGAAGAGCCTTTTCAGAACCCTTATTCCAAATTCCCTTTTCTGTCAAAAGACCACCCCAGTTTCTTCTTCCAATGTGAGGTCCTCTTGCTCCGTCGTCTTCCTTTCTTTCCAGGGCTTGATCCACTTTTGTGGCACCCAGCGAGGTCCAGTATCTGTTAGGACACAAGCATAACCTCTTCCTGTCATTTTTAGTTCAACGAGTCCTTTCCATTCACCTGATTCCCAGTCTTTGCATTGTACCTTGATACCTTGCTGGTCCTGGTTACTCAATCCTGATTCCAGTGATCGATGATGAATTACGATTGGAGGGCTATTCTCTGTTGTGCCACGCAAATTAGGAAGTTGGCTGTTGAAGGCGGGCTAAGGTTAAACAACTCTATAAAAGCAGAACCAACCCAAAATAAAGCGGCTTCACTTGGATCACATTGATCGTTGCGTGTTGTCCCGTTTTCTTCTGTCAGGAAAAGTCATTCAGGAGAAAGACGTGACAAGATTTACCTCTTTAGCTTTACAGAAAAGGCTGAGGTGTTCCTTAATCATATACTGTAAGTAATTAGAGAGGATACAAGTTAGCTAACAAATTTTCTTCAGCTTTAAGAGTTAAATATCTAGAAATGGGCAATAGCTAGAAGTTAAATCTAGATATTTGGAACAGAAATAAACCCAGTTTCTTCGACAACGTTGCAAGGGTTGTTTGATACCTACAGTCACTGGGAATCTTCAAACCAGCTTTATTAAAGTTTCGCTCCAGTTCAAACAGCAACTATTCATAGAATAGTCTGGGTTGGAAGGGATCTTAAAGATCATCTAGCTCCAACCCCCACTGACATGGGCAGGGACACGTCCCACTAGGTAAGGCTGCCCAAGGAATTGAGGGAGGCCTCACGGCCTTTTGATCTCAGTAACCTATCAATTAAGTGACAGGGCTTCAAATGTTTCTGTGGGAGGCTATTTTACAACCTAATAAATGTAATCTTTTGGGAAAAGCTTCATGAGATTCTGCTTTTTCCTTTAACATGCTACTAATAGACCACACTGAGTAACCGATTCCCTTGTTTTCTGTTCTTATCAAAGGAAAATTAAAATAATGGTCTTTCAGAAGCAATAGATAATAACACCTTTTCTAAAACTTGTAAAGCATGACCTGAGAATGAATCAAGTAATTAATTCTTAGTTCTTAGTCACTCCTCCTACTCAAGTCCCAAACCAATACTTGCTTAGGCACAGCAACATGTGATGAATGCTTCTTTCAGCCAAGCACTGGAGGAGAAGGAAATGTGGCATTTTTGACTCTCAGAGTGCCATATTTTATGGTATCTCTACCCAAACAAAAAGACTCCACAGAGAAAACTTAGATTATTGCAAATGTGATCCTGGGGTTGATGATATCTCACTCTCTCCATACATATATTATCACCTGCCTTTTGGCTGTGGCTTCTCCTATATGTCACTCATCCTTCAATTTGCCTCCTAATCTCCATCTTCCTATTTAGTGTCTAAGCACTGTGCGTGTTTCCTTAAGACCCCAAAGAAGCAATTCATGGCACAACAAATTCTTCTTCTTTCCTTATTTAGACTGTTTTACTAGAGACAGAAGCCAAAGTTATTTATTCGGATAATTACTAGCTCTTTCAATGACTGCTCTTTATTTGTAAAGATCAATACAAGATATTTCCCTCTGTCCTCTGGTTCTTGTTTGATTATTCCATTTTTCAGAGATAACTGTATGTGAGCCAGCTCCTTACTTAATCGCAACAAAAACATACCAGGCAGAGCTGGTTTCCCAAGTTTTATTTCTAAGACTTTCCTGTTTCCCATATCCCTAAATCTCCCCTCACAGAGGTCATTTTCTGTCCCATTCCCAGTGTATTCAGTTAATGTCAGTGTCAGGAAGCAGCACAGAGATCTGGTACATCCACCAGTCCTGACTTCAAGTTCTCATTCAGTGGGGCTTCCTAATGCTGTAAGACAGTTTGAGGTCTCAAACGGGATGAAAGGAGACAAGGCGAGGTAAATATGTCACTTCCACTCACAGCTCTGCTTGTGAATGTTTCCCAACTTGGTGAAAGTCAGCTAACTCACAGGAACAGCAGGAAGGTATATTGGCACATGGAAAAGTTAGTTCTTGGAGCCACTCTGCAGAGATCAGAAACCTTTTTTGAATCACGTATACTGGGAGTCACCCCAGTAATAAGAACAAGATTCTGGATCAGTTTAATGTCTGAATCGTCAGCTTTATGCAATTAACCAGTTTCTTTGTGTCCTTCCCCTAAACACAAATGTGAATTTCCATCAGCAGAAATAAAATAGATGTTTCAATGGAGTTCCTGAAGTTTAGACCCAAAAAAAAAGCAAACATCCGAGCAGGAAAATGACATAAATTGAAGAAAAGTAAGTGTCCTCTACAAGGGGCCCTGCCCTTTTAAAGCAGACAGATTTCTCCAAAAAGTGATGAAGAGAACAGCTTGTTCCAGCTGCCCTGTGACTCATCGTGGCATAAATGTAATAAGTGCCAGGACAGCTCTGGGACAGCAAAATGGGGAGCAAATAAAGGCAAAATACTGCCTTGGTTCAGAAGATGTGAAACTCTCAAATAGCTGAACACCAAACTATTAAACTCCCAACTATGTCCTATGTCCTACTATGTCAACACATCCACACTGTACGTGTATGCGAGTGAAGCACAAGCACAGAGATGGTGATGGAGAAGTAGGAGGCTAACGGTCACAAGTGCATCTGAAATATTTATATCTGAAAACCTCCTCACTTACTTGGGTTCCAAAAAGAGAGCTAAGCACATCTGAAGACACGGTGATCATCTTCAAAATGACCAGTGCTTTAGCAAGCTCAGGCTCTGTATCCTAAGAAAGAATGTCAAAGCAACCCAGTTGTGGAGTTCAGCAGCGATTGATGAGATGAGAAAAGCAAGACAAAAAAGATCAAAATGGACTAGATAAGTCTCTTGATATCAGCATCTGTGACTCTTTTGCTATCAGCATTGTTACACTGAATTATTTGCCTCTGTTGTCTTGACTAAGACCTATTGAAATGAGAAACAGCGCATCTCAGGCAATTTGTTAAAATCACTTCAAGTCTCTGAGTGATGTTAATGATCACTGACTGAGGGTGGAGTGCAGCAAGGTGAATGGCATAATGAATGGCAGATGACAAACATCCACCTTTCCGATGAACTTCTATCTGTGTGCTCCCATGGAATTGCAATACACCCCATCACATCCTACTCTTTACCTCAATTACCTTCATCACTCTCCTGGAAAGTATCCTCATACTCGTTTTTATAAAATACACAGAACTGAAGCAGAGAGAAATAAATGGCTTGTCTAAGGTCTGCCCAGGTCTCCAGCCCTGGTGCAGGCAGAGACCTCCAGCACTTGCACTTTTGGAGCTGCAGGCAAATCTTATGGCTGGCTGGTCCTTAGAATGTACCCAGAGCCCTGCTGCTCCCTGCCTTCGTGACAGCCTCTACGTCACCAGACATTGCAAAACCTGTCACGAGGAGGCAAAACAGTTAAGGGCATAAGTGCCAGCATCAGACCTTGTGATAGTACTTCAGGTTTGGTGCACGTGCTTCAGGAGCTGCCAGATTTAAAGACACTTAAGAAGATTTTCACGGGAGTATTCACAGACATGGCCTGTCTCCATATGTCTATCAATAATGCTCAAGTGTCATCATTTCCAGGCTAGGATCTTAAGATGCCCTCACCTGCTATAGAATTGCTAAGGGCCATTATCCCTGTTTCATAAACGGGGAAAGCTGGGCACACAACAATAAAACAATTCTTCTGCAGTAACTCACAGATCAGAGCTGGAATAAAAACATAAAAAAATAAAGCATCAAGTAACCTGTACTATCTACAAAGTGATGGAGTAACTATTCTCAGAGCTTTCTCTTCCATTCCTTCTCCATCAGCCCCACCTTTCTCTGATACAGAAGGGTCTGTATGTCTCCACAGATGAGAGATTCCTGGCTGGTAGAGAAGTGCCTCCACCAGTCACCTCCACTCCATCAAGAGGGTAGGCATCTAGCTGAGGCTCAACAAACAGCATTTCAATCTGCTTATTAAAAGGGCTGTCAGGTAGAGCAGAGGGAGGGCACAGGCAGGACAGCCAGCTCCCTTGTGCTCTGTGGAAGGAGCGAGGATGAAAAACAGGTTTATTTATGGCTCTGCTGCTCTGATTTGAGCACACAGGGATTTGAAAATGCACAGTTTTCATGTTCATTTATTTTTAAACCCCAGAGGAAGGTTTGGACATACTACCTGTGAGAATGTCACTGACCTACTCCTTGGGTCTATTATCTACAACATCATCTTCCAGTGCATCTCTCCCAGGATACAGGTCATTAGCTAAACCTAACCACACACAACTTGCTCTCAAGATACACAATGGTCAAGTGATGAGACTAGCATGATATGCAACAACAGGGAAATGGGTTTGAACAAAGCACAGGTACTCTCCAAGCCCACCATCCCTACTAGTGTGTCCCCAAGTGATGAAATGCAAAGCTCCCAAATATCATGACAGAAAGAACAAATACATAAAACATAAGGGTGCCTCTTAAAAATAAACGCTGCTCCATGATCTTTTTCCCAGGAGAATGGAGTTTCCAGTGTGCTAGCTCTCTCTGCGTGTGGCATCACATACTGCATGGTCTGTTCCCTATAAGCTCTCAACATATGCTACAAATCTGCCCCTGCAGAACAAGTATTCTAAATCAGACGCTTATGCCGTCTTCTGATCTTTTACAGTTACACGTCCATACATCAGATTTTGCCACAGGCTACCATTTCTTTCTTTCCAGCATCTGAAACGCATGACCCACAGTTTGGGTTTATGTATGTTTTACCACAGTTTCCACATAATCACACAGAAAACTTTAATTCTCACCTTACGAGGCCAAGCACAGACACGTCACACCAGACACAGGCTCAGCTCTACTCAGCATCTTTCAGAAGTGTCATGACTGTATCTCTGATCACCAACAGGCTGCATTGCCACAATTGATGGAAATGTCTGAATCAAAGTCCATTGCAAACAAAGCCTTCTCCTTCACGTTTAGTCGTTTGCCCACATAATTTTCCACCTCCTGCCCCAAAGTCATTAGGCATTTGCTGCCTCTGAGCTCTCGTCACTTCAGTCGTGGATCAAGCACAGCAGTGGTGCACGAGGTGGGCATTTGACATCACCATAGTGCAGACACCTCTGCAAAGGTGTGCATCACCCTGCAAGGACCCACAGCACTCACAGAGCTTGGGTTCCACCAGGCCAGCATTGGGGATGAATACACAGATTCTCAGTATATAATATTTCAGACAAAAAGACCAACCTCTAATGCAGGTTAGAATACAGAGATGAAGTAGGTACAGGTTTCCTGCAGACATCAAGGGGAAGCAACTCCATCCACTGCAAACTCACCATGCCTAAAAGCTACAACTTGCCCCTCCCATTCCTCCCTCTCCTTCCCTTCTACTTATTTGCTAGGAATTCATCACACCTGGCCTCTTCCCCATCCCAGAGCACAAGCAGTAGACACAGCTGGTTGGCATCTTCCACTTTCCAGCCACCTCTGACTAAGACAGCAAAAGGGAAAAGGAGCTGTGGGTCACTCCAGCCCCTGGTTTATTGCAACACCTACCAGCTGGACAAACCCTCCTGCCTCAAGGATTGACATAAGTTGGCACGGCGCTCACTAGAACAGCGTTGTCTGTATATGTGCATGTTTAATACCTCACCAAGCAGGGCTCACCCACTGCCATCAGACATCATAGGACACGTTTTTGTTCACAACCTGGGAATGAGACTCTTCCCAAAGGGCATAACCAGACACAGGGAGAATTCTAGTGGGCATAAGCCCTTGCTGATTGGATGCAAGAAGACAGAGGTTTATTCAAGGCCAGGTTGGATGGGGTCTTGAGCAGCTCGATCAAGTGGGAGGTGTCCCTCCCCATGGCAGAGGGGGTGGAATTAGGTGATCTTTAAAGTCCCTCCCAACTCAAACCATTCTGTGATTATTTAGTCCTCTGGAAAGGGACTAGCTAGGAAGCGGTCACAGAGAAATGCTCTTTAAAATGCCTGCTCTGTGCATGGAGCAGATGGCACAGGGGCATTGGAGAAGGCTTGTAAACAAACAATTCAGCTTTAGCCACAAGATGTTTCAGCTGCTTTGAATACGGCCTGTGTCACCTCCCAGCTGGGGCTGGAAAATATCAGGTCTGCTCTGCCTGCAGGGCTTTGTGAATTTGTATATTCTGAACCATTGCCAGGAGTAACTTTGGTGCTGGAGGGATCAATGCTGGGCCCTGTGCAGCACAGCAATAAGGCAGGGACTTATCTGTGGAGAAGGGAAGCTAGGGAATTTCTCTCTCCCACTATAAACTATTTCTTGGCTCTTTACACTAGTTATCAGCCCTTGGGAATACATTTTCCTCTCCCCATACTTTTCTGTGGTCTGCATTATCATTCACTAAATATCAGCACGTGCTATTTATCATGAGGTCCACAACCCTCGCCCACTCCAGGGAGTTTGCAACTAAGTCACAGCAATAAATTTTCTGATATTCTATGGGCTTTGTAGCTCTAAGAGGCACGCAGCTGAAATTATTATCTCAGAGTTTTCAACCCCTAATCTCACAGTGAAACTTCAGTCAGCAAAGGCAGAGAGGACACACACAAACACAGGCTGTTTATACTCACAGCAGATCCAGACTCAGGCTCCAAGTCTGCTTATTAATAATGGCGATTACTTTGGCTCCATTGGTTTTATAACAAGTTTGAAAGGCTCAGGGGAAACCACATTATCTGCAGCTCCCTTTCAGCAGCACTTTTGGTTCCTAGGCAAGCGAAGGAAACAGGGCGTGTTTGCGGACTGGGAATCTGTTATAATAACATCGTAGTGACCAAAATGAAAACCATAGTCTACAATTACTGCCATCCCTCTGTGTTTATTGCAGAACAGAATCATCAGAGACCTGACTCAAAACCTGTTGACTCCACTCAAAGATTTTGCAGCAGGTTCTACAACTGCTTAGACCTGACATCATCCCTTCCTGACCTGCTTTGCTCAGCATGTTCAGGGAGTTTGGCCTCTCTCCCTGCAACAGGTGTGGTCTAAGGTTACTCCAACACCTTCTCATTTCTGAGCCACAAAGCTCCTTTCAGACTAATTCTTTGTTAATGACTAGAAATGCTCCAGCTTCTTCTGGCTACAGGGTATGATCTCAAACACCCTCAAAGCAAATCAGATTTCAGACTGAACTGGAAACATTTAATGAAGACTATTAGGGGGAGTTCTTATTAAAGAGATAAAATAAATGCTACTTGAATGTACCTGTCCAAAAGAAACACTGGTCTGAGGAGTCTGTATTTTTCAAAGTTATCAATTTAGCCCAGCTCAGCTTTTACCGCCAATCTAAATAGTGGTGGAAGTTGTCCAATGACTTCTTTTGCCTTCCAAACAGGCTGAGAAATCACAGGCAAAGTCATTACTATCAGAGAGAAGACATCCTCCTGCCCTGAATGTACCAGACAGAGGTACATGAAGCAGCTGCTGCTCTCTGAGAAGAGAAGCCCAGGAAAAGGAGGAGACTTGTTGAGCAGCTGAATGTCTGTGTCCCATGTACCAAAAGAAAAACCAGTATTACCAGGTTTTTCTTTGCCAACTTTATGGCAACATAACCAAAAAATGGAATAGTTTCCCCTGCACCAGCAGGGCACAACCCTCCCCCCTATTCCTCTCGTGCTTTTCTACTATCACAGGAGCCAAAGCAGAAAAGGTCCCCAAGTTCAGCGTCCGCTGGCCTTTCCCTGGCCAGTTCAAGGCTCACTCTCCATTGCACAATTGCCAGACTATCTCAACACTTCCCTGTAAGGGTTTAGTTTGCAGCCCCATAACCCTTTCTGTCAGGAAAGTTGCCCTTATCTGGAGCAGGGGCGTTTCTAAGTATGCCAGGCAGCTGAATGCAGTAGCCTGTTATCCCAGAAAGTCTGAAGAATAAACAAAAAGGGACTGGAAGAATAATCATTAATAAACTTCCTTGATCTGGAGGTCAAAGCCAGAGCATATCTATATTAATAAACTAGAGGGCTCAAGCACTGGTTTGCAATCATACACATGTTGTAATAAGAAAAATTCCCAGAGATATTTTGGCCCGTGCCCACCCAAACAGCACCTGGTGTGGTCGAGGGGACAGCACAGCCAGGGCACTTCTCACTGCAAATAGCTTTGTTACAGAGAGTTTCTCTGTTCAAACAAGAGCCATGCTGTGCCCTAGAGCCAGAGAACATCTCTACCGTACAAGCACAGCCCCCAGGGACTCTTTCCTAAACTGGAGTTCAAACTGGCACAGAGCAGCGGCTGCCGCAGCGCATAGGGGACGCCTGGCAGGTCATTGCTGCCTTCTCAATTTATTTGAAGTCACTCCCTGCCCTCCCTGCTGCCTGGAAGACACAAAGGGAGCAGAAGGTGCTGAGGGCTGCAAGTCAGGGAGATTCCCCCTGCATGGAGATTTCCTACCAGCAGGCACCTAACCAACACCAGTAGCTCCCACGTGGCGCAGGGAGAGTGGAGTGGCCACGCCATGGCACACGGCGAACCGCACACCAGCAGATGATGCTGACAGGCTTGAAGCCAGCTGGAAAGGTGTCTAATTAGGCTGTGCTGGCTTCTGCCAAGAGCAGGGTTGGGTTGTCCCTGGAGATATTCCCAGGCTGTGGGGTCTAGCTGGAAGCTGCATGAGCGAAACACTCTCTTTTGCCTATAGAGAAGAGAGTTTCCCTGGGTTACTGAGGGTCTTCACTCCACTGGTGAGACCCCAGTCCTTTCTCCAATTGACACAGGTTGTCCAAGCAAGCAGCCCCTTGCAGGATTGGCTGCAGTGTGTCCTCCAAACCAGGCAGGACCTCCCGTGCTTGAATCAGGCTGTCAGGGTAACACACCACCAGGCACATGAGGCTGTGCCGTGGTCAGTGCAGGGTGCACAAAGGAAAGCCCGGCAGTCAGAAGGGTCATGGAGCTCTGCTGGTATCACCCCAGTTGCTTTGGTGTGGACAAACATCCCACAGAGCTGTTGTGTAAAATACGGATCTACCAGAGCCCTCTGCAATACCACAGTGCATAAGTATTACCAGGAGATTTCAGCTGTGGGACAAGCTGTTATTTTTGTATTATTATGTTTTCCGTGCTATAGATTATAGCCCTAACCCCAAATCCTTGCTTCTGAGCTGGGTAAGTTTCCACTGAAATAAAAAGAAATAAAAAGAATGGGAAAGTTTTTCTTCTGTCACCAACTGGGAAAAGAAAATGCCCTGGGGAAGGACAAGGATTCCTTTGATGCCTCAAAATAGAGAAGAGGCTCTTTGCTTTTCTGTGGCATAAGAAGGATAACACTGCTGTGTCCATTTTTGGGATCCGCTGTTTTCAAAGATGGATAAAAACAAGAAATAAAGAGCAACACTAGCTTTCTCTCTCTTGATGTCCTCCACAGGGGCAGCTGCCAGAGTAATGAAACTATATTAGGACCACTGTACCCCTTAGAGAAAGATAAACTCTTCCGAGGGTTTCACCTTTGCAGAGTGACAAGAAGGGGTAGGGAGTCAGCTTTGGATTCAGAGACTTGCATTTAGGTGTCAGCAATGTAGATGTCCATATGGGCATTACGTGTGCGAGCTCCCGTTATTATCAACGCTGATCCAGTCTTTACAGTCTGAGAATAATTCAGCTGGTCAAATACATACAATCCAATTAAACATGAGTGTCCAGACCTTTTGAAAGGCCCTAGGCTGAAACATCAAAGACCAGGTATGCAAATATTAGGCAGGACCTATTAATAAAACAAATTGTCTACAATATGTACAAGGGCAACTTAACTCTACGTATCCAGTCAGTAAAAAGCCAAGTTTTCTTTGTTCACTGGCTACAGCAGGAGCTTTGATTCTTCTAGAGAGCTACATTCAGTATCAGAATCAAAATCTGAATCCCATCCTTCAAAACTGGGTGCAAACCCACAGAAGAATAAGAACCCTTCAGAAGAGACATTTCCTGAAAACAGATATTTTTGAACTGCACACCTAATTTTTGTCTTTTCTGGTAAGAAGACATGAAACTGCCAAAGACTAGTAAGTTTAAAAAAACAAGATCTGAAGTAAATTAGGAAACTTATAATCAACAAGGTGCTACAACAGCATTCAAATATCATGAAGTTTGAAGACTCTTTCAGGAAAATGATGACAAATAGCCATTGAAAACATGTAACTTCGTAGAAAACTCATTCAAGCTAAGAAATATCTGACCTAACTTTAGATGTCAATAATGCAGACACTCATACTTGATCTAGTCGCTGTGGGTTCCTTTAAAACATGAAAGAGACAAATAGACACTTATAAGGTACCTGAGATATCTGCTTGAAAATGAGATGAACTACAGTCTAGAAATGCCTATTTCTTTTTATATACTGACTACAAAGGGAGGCCAGTGTGTCTAGTCCATATGTAGCTGATTATACCGTAGACGGCTACATCTGGTTGGTATTAGAGCATGTTTAATAACATACCTGTTTGCAACTACATTCCTATTCAGATCAATATGTCTATGCACTCAGTACTCCATCCCTCTACTTGCACTCAAGATTACACCCACTGCTAGTCCAAACCTTTAGTCTTGAACTTCAAAAGCATCTGTAGGCTGGACCTGGCTACACTGAGATCTACAACTTGCTCAGTAAGGTCCCTCAGGAAAACACAGCTCACCAAGCCAAAATGAGACACCTGAGATGCAGCTAGAGACACAGCCTTCCCTCCAAGAAGTCTGCAGAGGATCGCTTACAGAGAAACAGAGAGGAATCATTACGAGTCACTTCACTTAGGAAAATATTTTTGCTCTAACCAAAATGTCAGTGCTAATGATTAAACACATTTCACCGAGTAAAACCTATCTGCTCAGGACTTCAGCAAACACATATACGAAGAGCTATCATGCCAAAAAGTAAAGCAGTTTGCATGATCCTGAGTTCAAGAGTGAGCCAGGTTCATGTATGTAAAGAGCTGGTGAAACTTCTACTGTCTGGAAAAGGTAAATCATTTCTTGCACCAGCCTAGCGTGAAAGTCAAAAATCTGGCTCAATCATGAGTGTGTTGGCATCCCAGGGTACGGAGCACAGTTCCTTGGCCAGCTGCAAAAGGAAGGTAAGTCAGTCATTCAGATCTATAAAGCAGCAACTTGAGCTGTTATTAGAAGCCTGTCTCCGTATCTGGAAATTAAATGCAAACATACGCATACGCCTAAGTGCTGCTTTAGAGAAAATCACTACCCTGACAACGCGGAACGGGAATGGGAAGGAAAGAAAAACAAAAAATAAAAACCAATACAAACCAGTATTCTCCACTTCATTGTCTTTAACGTCAAAGGCACCCTCATTTTTAATTAAGCATAACTTAGGAGACAAGGAATGATGAGGTGAGGAAGGAAAGAAAATCAATTTGTTTGTTGATATTGTACTAGGCTAAGAAACGTCTGACAGAAAATTTACATTACACGCGTCCTAACTCCAATTTACTAGGTGATTCGATCCTCTCAAAAGAGAGCCACAACACACCACTGACATCCCACATTTCATTCTTCACCAATACCTAAGGCATCTGCAGAAGGTTTTGATAATTTCTAATAGCACAGAGGAGAAAATTTGCCTTTCTTACTTGTGGGAATCGGGTACAGCTTTACACAGTGGACCCTTTGATCAATGTACAGCACATTAAAAAATGTGTGTTACTATGCAATCCTGGGATAAATCCTGAACAGTTTGGGTTTTTCACTGAAAAAATGGGAAAAAAGAATTTAATACTAGTTATTTTTCACAGTAGTAAGAATTACAACAATACTTCTGAAGAAACAAAAAGAATAAATGTGAGACAGTCACTGAATTCATGACTGAGTAAATTATCTTGACAACAATGGATATGTCAGGCAGAAGCTTAACACCTGACCTTTCCAAAGCTTCGTATCAATAAAGTTCAACAGCAACTGTAGGCACTGATAGGGAAGGCTCATCACATCTGTATGATCATGTCTGCACTAGGTGCATAACCTGAAACCCCGAGGGAGGTATGAGGCTGCTGTTCTCTCGTGCCAGATGCTGAGCAAACAGCCCTAGGACCTTCCCCTGAACCACACAAGGCAGGAGGAACCCAAGTGACCACCCAGAACCAAAAAGCTGGTGACAAAACGGGGTTAAGAAGAAAGCATCTTGGCCTTGGGCCAGTGCCCATCTACTAGGTCATGCCAACTACCGTGCCTGCCCAAAACTAACAACGCTTGTTGATAAGGAGGTGAGGGAAGATATGTGGTGGGATTTTGCCCTTGTATGAGCTGATCAATTTTCTTTCTAATTTCCATGTAAAAAAAGGCATTTCTTGTCTATTCCAAGAGGTAGGTTTTTGATTCTTAAGGAAATACTACAATAATTTCATCAAAGCTTGAAGCAAATAAATATGATCTAGGGACTGGGTAGTGCAAGTCCCATCTACAAACTGGTCCTTGATACATACTCCCCAGGTCACTGCGAGCTATAAGTATCCAGGCTGAGACAATTTTTGACCAGCTAGGAAAGAGTTCTGTTGGACCCCAGATGGAGCTGCATACCAGGTATCTTCCTCTCCCTGAAGCTTTGGCTTGGACAGAAGTGGAGTGACACCCATTCAGAAAAGAGACCTCCAAGTCTCTGCCCTCACTCCTTCCCCTGAAGGCACCGACACCAGGGGTCCATCTACTTGGATTAACCAGCCTCCAGAGTCTTTGCAGGCAGCTGTGAGATGGCTTTTAAAGATAAAAGATAGACCAGGGTGGTCTCAAGGGTTAGGAATTTTGTTAAATATCTTCTAAAGAGACTGAGTAGGATTTGCTTCATTGTTTATATTATGCAGTATCAGCCATCTTTTTAGTGCACTTCACAACAATTAAATACACTTTTGATGCCCATGTACCTTTCATCAATGTGCTACACATACCTATGTGGCTCTTTCTGTTCTTCTATCTCAGCAGCAGCTCACAAACCCCAGTTATACCAAAAGACCCCATCAAAGAGGTTTGCATCTTTGGTGGCTTTCACGAAACTGCTTTCTATTTCCCTTCTCCATGCCACTCTTCCAGTTCTCTTTTCACGGTCAGGAACAAGGGTTTTCCAAATCCCAGAGAATTTCCTGTTTGCTTTGCATTGAAGTGGAGAGAAGAGAAGAGAAGAGAAGAGAAGAGAAGAGAAGAGAAGAGAAGAGAAGAGAAGAGAAGAGAAGAGAAGAGAAGAGAAGAGAAGAGAAGAGAAGAGAAGAGAAGAGAAGAGAAGAGAAGAGAAGAGAAGAGAAGAGAAGAGAAGAGAAGAGAAGAGAAGAGAAGAGAAGAGAAGAGAAGAGAAGAGAAGAGAAGAGAAGAGAAGAGAAGAGAAGAGAAGAGAAGAGAAGAGAAGAGAAGAGAAGAGAGAGCTAGAAAACAGCAGGGCAGGGGTGAGGGCACAGCAGAGAAACGTACACTTGCTCCCAGAAAGACACCATCTGTGAATCCTTCTATAAACAGTGCAAGGCAATGGCATTGTCTTGATACATTTTCAGAAAGGGAAGACAAATATACACGTGATCCACACAAATGTATCTTAGTCGGTCATGATGTCAAATGCCGCCTTTAAATTTAATCTACTGAGTGTTTCACTGAGCTGTCAGCCACCCCCAGTAGCCTCCGGGCACTAATGAGTTAGCATCAAGGTGTCAATGCTTTTGGCATTAACCTCAATTAGGAGGAGTTAGGGTGGTCACTGAATGAAGGGTCAGCCAGTCATTGCGGAGACATTCCTCTAGCCACAGCCTGCAGTCTCCTGCATGAAAGGAGCTGGCAGATTCACTGCCTGCCTCCTGCTCAATAAAGAAGATTCATACGTGGCCCCATTACTGCTAATTACTATATTTGAAACCTGTGCCGGTCTTGGCAGGCTTGGAGAATCAACAGTAACCCTATTTAATGAGGCTATTCAATCAGGTTCCCAGGTGAAATAGTAGCCCGTGACAATAAAATGGTAAATATCTACCACTTATTCATGGTCAGAAGGGAGTCAGTATGTCAAAGAATAGAAAGTCTGTGCATCAGGGTTACACTTATAGAAAAAAAAAAATCATTACATAGATAACCCATGTAACTTTAATTCTGCTCCACTTACCTCTCTCCAGACTTCCTGAAAGATTTTCTTTATACATCTAACACTCAGATGTCATCCTGCACAATCATTCTCAGGTAGATCTGCTTTTGTGGGGTGAAATCACAGATGGATCACAAGTGCTTCAAAGACTGTGCCCTCCCTGTTCAAGCACAGAGGTCTCAGAACAGCCAGACCCCCAGATCCACCCCTGGCCTGCAATCTGTTCTCTAGCTGGCAGGATGCTGTTCAGCCCTAAGGACACGTGCATATTTATTTAGGCCAGAGGAAATCATTCAAGGCGCAAATATGTTTAGAAACTTCAAAGGTTGCGTCGTAACCTTAGTTATGTTGCACTTCAGCATTACAGTTATTAAAATAGAAACTCTGGGTCCATTCTAAAATATTTGTTAAGTTTCTAAACTTCTAAAATATATGGATAATACCGGAATAAGAAAAAAGTCCCATCTGCCTCCTTAGCATCCTTGCTATCACCCAGCTCACCACGCCAGTCCAGCTGCCCTTCCCTGCAGCCAGCAGGGACTGTAACTCCAGCATCCCCTGGCCAGATGCAGCACGGACTCTGACCAAAATGACCTGCAGAAGTTCATTGCTCTCAACAGGAACCTTGCAGTGATGCACCCCACTGTCAATTTTAAACTATGGTCCTTATCAACTAAAACAAACCCCCCAAAAATAGATATAAAAGGAATAAAATCCTTAGGTGCACATGCCTTGCGAACAGTGAGGGTCAGGGCTT
This sequence comes from Phaenicophaeus curvirostris, assembly GCF_032191515.1. NCBI lineage: Eukaryota > Metazoa > Chordata > Aves > Cuculiformes > Cuculidae > Phaenicophaeus > Phaenicophaeus curvirostris. The sequence continues at coordinate 123,892,928 of NC_091393.1, read as the reverse complement.
GCAGAGGACTTTAGCTAATCTTTTCATAGGGCTATTCTTTTTTTCCATAGTAGAAGCTCTTCATGTTTTCCAGTACTGGCAGGGATGGAGGACCACAGCAGTCATGCAAAGCTTGCCTAATTGTCAGGCAGCACTTGTCTTAAAGTTCATTCTGCTTAAGATAGCCTAAAAGCTGTCCTTTGAACTCCCTCTTTGCTTCCTCTAGGCCCATCTTCCTTCCTCCCCATCCCTAAGGCAATGATTTTTATCTCCATTTCTTCTCTACAAGAATCAAAGGGCTTTCAAGCCTTTCCCTGGAGGTGACAGCATTACCTGCTCCTCCTCCAACTGAGATACAGAGTTCTGCTTCCTCAGAATATTTATTTACCCTGACCTGCACCAGACACAGGCTCATTCTGCCCTGCTAATGAAGAGTTGCTGTGTCTGGGCCAGCCACGCCAGGCGTGTTCAGACTCTTCTGGATGCGTGATTCAGATCAAGCTACAGGGAGCTACAGAGAGCAAAGACAAACAGGAGCAGCACAATGACAGCTTCCGATTACTTAATATACCACATAAAACCCCATCAGGCTGCTTGTGCCACATCAGTCACGTTTTACATCTTGTGCAAACACTAATGTTAACTTTAAGCAGTTCTTTGCCTCTGGAGCATATTCCTCCTTGATGTCGGATGGCAGGGCTACTATAGTCTCTGTTAGGAGCAGGTATCTCCAAGCACATTAATAAAGTCTGTGCCCCACTGGCTGGAGCAAAAGACACAGGCATCCTGCCTTTGCTCTCCAGAAATCCATGATCTCCAACAGATCCATGCCATGAAACCAAATTATCATAGAATCATAGAATCATAGAATAACCAGGTTGGAAGAGACCCACCGGATCATCGAGTCCAACCATTCCTATCAAACACTAACCCATGTCCCTCAGCACCTCGTCCATCCGTCCCTTAAACCCCTCCAGAGAAGGTGACTCAACCCCCTCCCTGTGCAGCCTCTGCCAGGGACCAATGACCCTTTCTGGGAAGAATTTTTTCCTAATGTAAATTATATTATATGCCTTGCTGACCCAGGGGACTTCCTTCTTTGCTTCTATGATTCAGGAAACAGCATCCACAAAAACCGTTAGGACAACATCACCACAGACAACACAGTCACAGCCTCAGAAGTTGGAAAACGTAAGCCTTGAGCTTTGTGCTCACTTTACAGTCTTTAGTTACACTGCCAGTGCTTTTTTAACAGGTTTGTGAAGTATGAGTATTTCTGAAAGTGAGGTCTAAGTTTTTGGAAAGCAGAAACAAGCTCCTTGCTTTTCCTTCTCCTGAATGGAAATATGTTAAAGGCTAGAAGGAGGTTTGACAAGTCCATTTCCTTGCAGGAATAGGCAATTGATGCTGCATCACCAATGAAAATCTACTCTGCCTCCTCTCCCATAGCTGACAGTCTACAACCGAAAAGAATAAAAACCTGAAAGCCAGTTAAAGAAAAGAAGACAGCAAAAGCTATTGACCCCATCCTAGCTCCAAGAAATATGATGGGAATTCATACAGGTGAAATGTAGGAAGCAAACCTCAATCCCACGCAAATGCAATTAACAGGAAAACCCTTCTCCAAACCCAGATCTGGGGACTGACACAGCCCTGGGCTGGGGTGCAAGAAACCGAGCTGCAGTTTGAGAACTTTTTCAGCACTAATGTTCCTGTCGGGCTGCAGGTGATTTCTTAAGGTTCGGAGGAAGAAATCCGCCTTAGAACTTAGATAAGCATCATGTTCCCTTTTACTTGTATAAATTTATGATAATTGGAGGTACAGTCAAGCAGTGGGACTGGAAGACAATAACCATAAGGGAAAAATAGTGGCATTATAATTATCATTACGATCTATTTTGACCAATAGGAACATTTGTGGAAGAACACAGTGGTTGAAAGCCATTTAACTAGATGGAGGTCCCATTGTAGAGGTCCCACATGGAAAAGCTGGGGTGGGGCTCTCTATCCATGAGTGCAGGGATAGGATGAGGGGGAATGGTTTTAAGGTGAAAGATGGTAGATTTAGATTAGATATTAGGAAAACATTATTTTCCTGTCAGGATGGTGAGTGAGGCCCTATTCCAGGTTGCCCAGGGAAGCTGTGGCTGCCCCATCCCTGGAGGGGTTCAAGGCCAGGTTGGATGGGGCTTGGAGCAGCCTGATCCAGTGGGAGGTGTCCCTGCCCATGGCAGGGGTGGCACTGGATGGGCTGTAAGGTCCCTTTCAACCCAAACCATTCCATGATAACAACTTCTCAGCTAAGCATAAGTAGCTCCCTTTATAGTCAGTATAGGAGAACTGTTACTTCAAATATGCAGTCCATCTCTTTCAGACACTTATTTTAGGATTAGACAATTTGTAGCTTCAAAAGCAGCTGTATCTCTCCATCACCTGTAAAAGGTTTTTTTCTCAGCTGGGAACATCTACACTACAAATCTCTATGGCTTATGTGTCTACTCTCAGTCAGATGAATCTCACTTCATGAATGTTTCATTATTGCAGTCATTACATAACGACTGAGTAGCTTTTTAAATAATACACTACGGCCTGAAGAGAAGCACGGGATTGATGCAAAAATTACTAGACAGAACTGTAATATCTTAAGAAAACAAGAAAGAGGATTTGAACAGGTGTCCTAAACCTTCTCTGAAGCCAGTGTCTGGACACCAAAAGTAGCCACATGGTGTAATTATAGTATATCATCATTCTGGTTTTTTTTTATTTATTTGGTAGGTTAAACTACATGGCCATGAATTTAAAATCTACCTGTCTGTGAGCTCTGCTTTACAATAGGACACAAGAATCCCAGTTAAACAGACACTATCAAACATTACACGTTCAGTGTATCATCCCTAGAGCTAAGTTGCTTAAAATGTTTACTTGTTTGTAAACATCAATTTTATTTCAACTTCAGAAGAAATGAAGTCTCCATTGTATATTCTCTATCTATCTTTCTATTGCAAAACCCTGTGTGCATTGCCCTGTTTCAAAAGGGTCTGAAAGGCTTTTGTTTTTCTTGGCAGTCTGGAATTGGTTTTTTTCTGTTATTTTGTGCAGATTTTGGACATTGCTTGTTTATAGCAACAGAAAGCATTTTTGTAGTAATAAAAATACATTTTCTACATTCATGAATTCATAAATTTCAAGAGCAAAAGGGATTCTTACATTCATCCTGCCTGAGGCACTGGTAGATTTACTGCATAGAAGCTAATGGACCACAGCACAGCTTCTCTGAGATGACAGGAGAGAATTTGTGCAGATCTTCTGTCTCCCTCCTCGTCACCATCACAAGAGCAACCACCTTAGAGCTCTCTTTTCTAATGTAGACCCTGTCTCTAGACCAGCCTCGATAGAATATTTATTTAAACACGTTTTGGAGTATGTCAGGCTGCTTTCCCAAGTGCCCAGAGAAAGCAAAGGTCAGCACATCCCCATCACCCCAGAGCATCTCTACTTCATCTCATTGACCCCATATGGTCTCCCAGCAGCACCAGACATTGCAAAACAGTAGCTGCTGTCCCTGCATTCATGCTTTATCCTTCACGTGCCCAGTTCTCTCATCGAGATGCGAAGCCCTTGTCCTCTGGGACTCAGTTTATTGCCTCATAAAGCAGGATGGCAGGATTATTAATGCGTGTCTTGGCTTTAACCCCAACTAGGACCACACAGCTGCTCTCTCACTCCTTGTTCTCCCTTAGGGAAATGGAGAGGAGAATCAAGGGAAAAGGGAAAACTCATGGGTTGAAATAAAGACAGTTTAGCAGGACAACAAAGGAAGAGATGACAATGATGATGACAATGATGATAATGACGACGATGACAATGATGATGATGATGATAATAATAATAATAGAACATACAAAACAAGAGATGCACAATGAATTTCTCACTGCCCAAAAACCTATACCAAACCTGTCCCTGATCAGCAATCCCTGAGCACTGAATACCAGCCCCCAGAAAACTTCTTATATATATACTGCACATGATGTTGTGTGGTACTGAATATCTCTTTGGTCAGCCTGGGTCAGCTGCCTGGCTATGCTCCCTCCCAGCCACTTGCACATCTGCGTATGGGAAACTGAAAAAGTCTTTGATTTCCTAGCAACAACTAAAAACATCGGTGTATTATCAACATGCCTCTCATAATACCTCTAAAATGTAGTGGCTGCTGGGAAAAAATTAATCTCTATCCTAGCTGTGCGTACACATTACTTGGCAACAACTAAACCAGTACGTTATCAACATTATTCTTATACTAAATCTAAAACACAGCAGTTACTGGGAAGAAAATTAACTCTGTTCCAACTGAAACCAGGACACTATGGCAGAACTGCAGGGTTTTCCAAACAATTTATGAGTTACCATGGCAGTTAATTCGACTTCAGCCCAATGACCTCGTCTACCATACATGGATCAAGCAGGAGGCACACACACATCTAAACATACAATGGATATTGACATCCAAAATCCATCCAAGGCCACGTTTCCTCCATTTTTCCCAACATACATCTAAAAAAGGCACTAAGATGCCTCCAGTTATCAGAACCAATAGCCAATGCACTGAAACATGCCTAGACACAAAGAAATTCATAATCGCCGTCTTTTTTTTCTTTCCTCATCAGGCCATTTCTGACTGATGCCTGTATTTAAAGAACAGCAGGTACTTAGCAGAAGGTTTTACATCTGCAGCTATCATCAACTGCACTGGGAGGCAGGTCTGGTGCTTGGGGCAGTAGGCACTTTGCATCGTTCCCTGGACTTTCGGTGCTAAGAATCAGGTTTCACTCTACCCACAGACAAGCCCCTCTCGTCCCCTCTCAAGGAAGCGTTTGAGAAAATATTTAACTTTCATGGTATTAATGCATGTATCTTAAAGCATCCACTTAAACACTTCCTTGAACCCAAGTGGCATTACATGCATGATAACAATTCAACACTGTTTTCATGCATTGCTGAGTTAGGATTTCAGTAGAGGCCAAAAAAACAAGTCTACCATACTACAGAGGAAAGAGATCTAGAGAATTAAACGGAGTATTTGAGGGTAATAAATGGACAATTAAGAAAAAGAAACATGTCCGTAACCATAGCAGGACATTTCTGCCACAGCCTGGCAGCCAGAGAGTGACAGGGAAGAGCAGACTGAGTGCACAGATTGATCTCAGAGGGTGATGAAGTCACCTGTTTGAAGCAACAGGAAGAAAGGCTGAAGTGATGGTCAGCGAAACTCATTTTGTACACCTATCGCGTTTCCCGAGCTCTGACAGGGTAACGCTGCGTCTTACACTGCTCTCCAGTGAGCAGCAGCAAAGCCACGTGCTGCAATCCACGGATCGAGTGTTTCGAACTGCAAGAGATGGGGAGCAGGGATATTTATCCAGGTCATAGGAAAGCGCAGCCACGTTTGTCAGTCAAAGCCTGTCCCCTTTCGCTCTCTCAGTTTTTGTGAACACCCCACTGGGAGCAATAACGCACGCAGCTTTCTGGAAATCTGCAGATCTAACAGGAGGTTTTCTACACTGCAATTGTTCTCTAAACTGTAGGAACATCAAATTGTTCGGTTTTATCATCTCTTTTAAAAGAACGCCAGGATTTACTTCTGTTCAACACGAACACATGGGACTGGAATGTGATTTCTTGTTTATTTGGTTTTCACATTTTGAAGGATTTTGATGTTTTACAGGAGCAATATATGCCTGATGATCACAAAATCCAGCTCAGAGACATGTCTGAGATCATGATTTTGAAAAGAAGCCACGGCCACCTTCAAAGGATGAGGCAGATTTCACCCAATAAAAAGCAAAACATGCCATTTTGTGCTCTCAAGTGACTCATTTCCTGAGCTAGAGTATTCGTAGGAAAGTTAAGGGTAGATTAAGAGATCATTAATGCCCTTTGTGGTGGACTTTGGGATCAGGACCACAGTGCCAGAAAAAGGCTGCGGAGGCCTTTGAAGGAGATATCCTCTTGGAAACACATCATGGGGCTCTGTTTGGTTTGTCCCTGGATTTTTAAGTTATGAAGCTCCTGTTTTGCTGCGTTACTTTGGTTTCCATCAAATCCCCACAAGGACAAGCTTCTCTCCAGTTTCTCTACAAGAAAATTGATATAACATCACATTCCTGGCTGGAAAATTCACAAGGTTTTGTGTGGATACCCTCGCTACTTCTCCCTACATCATTTCAAATAGAAACAAAGAAACCAAGAGAGAAAAAAATCAACCTTCCTGCCACAGCTGCCAAGTGGAACAACAGCCAGGCAGGAGCTCAGAGCCTGATGCTCTTGCATTTCTCTGCTCTTCAAGGTGCTGTGCATCTGCCATGCTACAGCAGCTACACAAAACACCGCAGTGACTCCGTCTCAAACACCATCCATCAGATTCAGGATGCTGAACGCGTAGTTACAATGTGTTACACGTAGAGGTTGACCCACAGACCTGTTGCTATCTGAGGACACAGCCAGCACCTCCTCTACTACGTGCTTAGCCACCTACTCAGCAGACTCAAAACATCACCAGGATTTTGAATTCCAGGATGACACAGAAAGGAACAGAGAGACTGAGCTAATCCTAGCAACAACTATAAAAGCAAAACCATCAAGCAAATATTTTCAAATATATCAGGTACAAATGACCAAAATGTCATCACTGGAGGATGGCAAACCTGATGTTTTCAGACCACAGAGAGGAACGTTTTTTTCTCTGTTGTAAAATAAGATGACTAGTCAAGTAGGAGTACAGTGTCTGCTCAACACTATGACTTAAGCTCCCAACTGAGAGCTTCAACTGCATATTTTCTTTTTCCAAACAACAATATTTTGTCAGGAAATTGTTGCAATGTTCACCTGAAGATTTTGGGGGTGATTCTCTACTAACACAATGGATGAGTGTACACCGGCGATTGTCATATTCTACTGCACAAAACAAAGTAATAAGGATCCTACTGGTAACCACAACTTTGCTGCAGTCAAATTTATCATGTAAGCATCCACTGAGTGGACTGATTGGGCTTTAAGGTTCCTCCCAACCCAAACCATTCTAGGATTCTATGATTCATTCAGGTGATCCACAGAGCCTTCTCTTATTGACCAAGAATCACCATGAGTCAACTATAAGTTACAGGTCTTGCCATTCTTCACACACCACAGTTCATCAAACACATACCCCAAAGAGAGCTAAAGTAAGAGAATTTCCTGGCTCACCACAGGTGTAGATGACATTAAGATGCTTTCGGATGCCTGGGTAACAAGGATCTCCAAATTCATAGGTGCTGGCATATATGCTGCAGCTTCTTTTCCCATGACAGCGCTTGATCATGAGTTGGAGGGCAGTGGCCGACTGACACTCTAAAAGGGAATAAGGATACATACTTGTGAATATTTATTCATTCACATCAGAAATTACTTAAAAATATATGACAGCACATACATATAAGCTTTCAATGAGTATTTAAAAATTTTTGTGTTTACATGGGAAGGTGCCTCTGACTCTCAAACACCTCTAATAAATCGTATATTGATGAAAGGAAAATACCAAAAAGAAGAGTGAAGAATCAGAAACCCCTGTACATGTGTAGAAAGAAAGCTGCAAATAAAAGAAGGTTTGTTTTCAAATCATAGAATCATAGAATAACCAGGTTGGAAGAGACCCACCGGATCATCGAGTCCAACCAAAGCGAAAATGCATGAAAATATTCCTTCTCACCTGGAATTTATTCTGTAAATGTCTGAAAAACACAGGCATCAGTATCTTCTCTTTAACAGATGGAGAAAGAGAGTCATAGAAAAGTAAAATTATTAACAAGACCAAATCAGTGCAGAGCAAGGAAAAGACTCAAATCTTAAGAATCTCACTCCAATGTCTTTATCCAGAAACACTACAAGTTCCCCCATAAATTAAGAGACTGTCATAGGAACAGAAAATTCACTAATACTACAGTTATGATATCATATGGAATTCCTGTAGATTTATTTAGCTGTCTGATAACACAGTTGATGACAGTAACATGTAAATTCCCACCTCAAGGGTGTAAGGGAGATGGACATTGTGATCCTGTTCAGAGAAGGCTAAAACTCTGATTTGATTTGACCGTGTTGATATTTTTTCCAGGTTTTTCTTAATCCAAAGAGAAGAAAGAGAGTTTGGGTAGACTTTCTTAGCCTTTGTTATGTCAGGAGAGTTGTCTCCAGTCACCATCTCTGGCTCCCTTCTGCAGACAGAGGTGATCAGTGCCCCTGTCTGCTCTTAGATGATGTATTTCAAAGGAATCTAATGAGGTCAAATAATCCTAATGTTACCATCTACCATCTATAGTAGAAATACACTGTTAAGCGTGTTTATTCCATGTAAGTAGAAATGTTTCTAGTACCAGGAAATCACAACATGGAAAGCTCTAGAAGTATTTTCCTAAGTATTATTTTCTACCAGATGTTTTGTGCCTGTTTTCTCAGCTAAAGTGAAAATGATTTGTACAGACAAGGACTCAAGCTTTTCAGCGCCAGACTGATAGTTTACTTGCACTGCACAGCCAGGGCCAAGCACAAGGGGAAGCTGACAAGAAGACACATGAAGCTGTTGCTAAAAGTGACAGGAAAGGTATAGAGAAAGGAATACAAACCCCCTTTGATCAACTAATCAGCAGTCAGGGAAAGGGAAAATGAAGCCCAAAATGTACTGAATGCTGGAACCAGCACAACAACAAAAGCCATGAGAGACATGGGAAAGCCACAGAAAACTAAGCCTAGAGAGAAACATGTCTTTTTTGCCAAATCAAAGCAACATTTTGTTTCACATGCTTCAAATGACAAAAGAACAGGGCCCCATGTGAGCATTTTCATACTGAACCACCCAAACTTCCTTAGGGGATTTTTGATCCGATAAATGTTAGAGGTTCCAGTGGAAACATCTGGCATGCAGCAAGCCTGCTTTATTGTCATTTTGTCAAATGTCCAGTTAGAGAAACTCATCAAATCTAAGCACTGCACAGGATTTCATGGTGGGTGCTTATTCATTTCATTTGCTATTGTTCTCACGCAGAACAGACAGCATCCCACGGCTGTGTGCACAGGGACGCATCGTCTCCACGGGAGGGTGGGGAATTACACAGCACTGGCTCTGTAAGAGGCAGGTCAGGTCTTCTGCACATGTCATCACCAGCCTTTGGGAAGCTCCTCTTGTAGGAATGAGCAGAAACAAATCACAGACTCTGTCCTCCTCCTTAACAAGCTGGATTGACTCTTCAGGTGACAGATCTGTAGATTCAGCATATTGAAAATGCTTCTAGGCATAGTTTTATCTGCCATATATCCTCACATGAACCTCATCAGTTTTCTAGCCATCACTAATCACATCTTAGTATTGATGATCTCCTTCCTTCCACATATTTCTGAGCAGGTTATGATCTTCATCCATATTGATTTTAGCAGCAGCATCTGCACTAGGAAACCAAACAGGGCTCAAGTCCAGATACGCTATTATCGCCCTTGTTAAAGTGCTATCCTGTTCCTTAGAATGACTTTGCCAGCTAGCATTATTCCAAGCAGGTGATATAGTCTGAGATATAACAGGGTTAGTCCCAGTCATTGATTTGCAGAAGGTCACCCCGGGTATTTGGATGGAAAACAAAGGAACTAGAGTAGGTGGTAGAGGGTTAAGTTGCATAGACACGAGGTCAGGCAGCCACAGGGCCAAGGGTCAGGCTCTTTCTCACTGCATCCAAGAGAGCAGCTGATGTGTACGTGGTAGGTGAGCACAATCCTGATGCTACCTATATCAGGTAGCAGCTGTATTTTTTTTTTCTGCAGGAGAAGACAGCCTTTACCATGATATCCCCTGAAAACAACATGCCATACTGCCTACAGGCAACTGTGGGACCCTGCTTTGGCCCCTTCAGCAGCCCCACTAGCAATGCAGATGTAACTTGAGTTGTAAGACCCTCTTCCACGTAGCTCTAGATACTCAGCACCTTCTACGTAGCTCCTACTGCCCGAGCAGGTCCTAACACTGCAATCTCTCCTTCTATTTTAACAGTGCCCACGTCCATCCTACACTGTTTGGCTACGTGTTCACTGGTAAACAAAAACTTACCCTGGTCCATTCCCTAGCCTTGAGGCAAACTGTGGTGGAACAACCCGCAACCATGCTATTAAACACCCTTCCCCTCCAAAACAGAGAGGTGATACCCAGTGCTTGTCCTATAAACAACCACAAACTGTCTTCCAGACTGCCTAGGAGAGTGTTAGCTGGGTCAAGGCAACAAACCATGCCATGGACCGTGCTACAGATGAACAGCACAGAAGATCTGTTTCCCGTATCTGTGCTCAGGTCCTGCTACTGCTGGTTTATCAGCATAAACATAGTTCTAGATACCCACCTTCTTTGGGTACAGACCAGGCCTCCATATTCACAAATATCAGAAGTGAAATCCTCAGCTCTCCAGTTGCCAGGCTGCTCCAGCTCAATCTGCACTACCCAAAATGAGCACAAAAGCAGAAGAGACTCAATATGTCTCAATTAAAGATTCAAGATTCTCAATTAAAGAAGAATTTCTTTGCAATGAGGGAGATTAGGCACTGGCACACGTTGCCCAAGGAAGCTGTGGCTGCCCCATCCCTGGAGGTGTTCAAGGCCAGGCTGGATGGGGTCTTGGGCAGCCTGATCCAGTGGGAGGTGTCCCTGCCCACGGCACAGGGTAGAATTAGATGCTTTTTAAGTTTCCTTCCAACTCAAGCCATTCTGTGATTCTATGAATACTGAAAAAATATTGAGGAAAAGTCACCTGTTGGGACTGCAGCACATAAACCACATGATAATTTAGTTGGAAGCAATATCTGGAGCCTACCCAGTCCAACCTCCAGCTCAAAGCACAGCCAGCTTTGATGTTACATCAGGTTGCTCAGGAATTTGCCCAGGCAGGTTTTAAAAATCTCCACAGATAAATATTCCACAACCTCCTTGGGCACCTGTTCCAGGGCTAACCACGCTCTAGGTAAAGAATTATTCCTTTGTATCTAATCAGGTTTCCACTGCTGCAACTTGTGTTCGTTGCTTTTGGTGTTTGTTTTTCAGCACGTTTCCAAGAACGGTCTTCTGTAGAGCTGCCTATTAGGTAGCAGAAAACATCAGTAAGTAAGAAAACATAATTAAGAAAGAGCTTTCTCTTCCTGAGGCTGAACAAACGCAGGTTCCTCAGCAATTGAGTCACCTTCCCTGGAGGTGTTTAAGGGACGGGTGGACGAGGCGCTGAGGGACATGGGTTAGTGATTGATAGGAATGGTTGGACTCAATGACCCTGTGGGTCTTTCCCAACCTGGTGATTCTATGATTCTATGAATTACCGATATGCTGTGTGTTCCCGTCCCCTGACCAGCTTGGTGGCCCTTCACTGGACTTGCTCTAATTTATTTTCAAAATACCTCTTCATCTAGGCAGCCCCAAACTGGACGCTTCGATACTCCTGTTAAGCAGTCATGGAATGCCAGATAGAGTGAATAAATGCTTTCCTTGATGTGCTTGCAATATTCTTACTAATAAAGTCCAGTATTCGCTTAGCCACCATTGCCACAAGATTACACCACTGACTCATGTTCAACTTCTTGTCCCCTGAGATGCACTGATCCTTTTTCTGCAGAGCTGCTTTCTAGCCAGTTTGTCCCTAGCCCATCCTGTTGCAGAGGGTTATTTGGGCACCTAACTTTGCAATTGCCTTTGTTGAACTTCACAAGGTTCCATAACGTGTCTCTAGCTAGTTCCTTGAAGTCCCTACTCCCTGCTGTAACACCTGCCCTGTCCAATTTGGTAATGCCTACAAACTCCACCCAGGTCATTACTGAAGATATTAAGCAGAACTGATCTTTGCTTGTAAGCAGCTGCCAGTTTGACTTCTACGTAGCATTGTAGAGGTTTCTTGTAGTATTCTATTTCCTTGGCTTCTGCAGCAAACAGCCATGGTCTAGGCAAGTCTTTACTGCCTAGTGACTTCCAAACCCTAGTAAGCACCAAAATCTGGTGAACGCAGGAGTGGCAGAAAGCCATCTGAGTCACCCACATTATAATATCCATCTAAACTCTAATTACAGCACCAGGCTCCCACATGGGAAATGCAAATGCTCTTCTCATTTTCCCCACAGTAAGGCCTGAACCATTCTCTTGGAATCAAGCATATTCTTCCAGACTTGAAAAAAAGAAATGGACTCTATGGCCAAAATTTGACCAAGTATTCACTTCAAAGACTTCCTTTTGGTCACAACAGGGAATTTTCCCTGCTCTTTTCTCCAAACAATTTGTAAACACAAACGCGTTGTCCAATCCCATAAATGCCAGGGCAAGCAGCCAGCAGTACTTTGAGGGAGGACTGCATCAATACTGAAATTAGCTCCATCTCCCCCCTTAGTTTTTCTTTTTTTAAATCTGTCAATGTGTTTGTCTTCCACATAATCAATTGAACTGAAAAATGTAAGAGTAGTAATCAAAACCCCCAAATGTGACCATCTCCTTGATACATTCCAAAGGATTTGTGATAAGGAGGTGAATGGATGCTGAAATGTCATATTCAAGCATCCTTATTCACTCACTAACTAGCACTGAAGATGCCTATAACACATCTGAGAGGTGGCTGTGATAGATGATGCTACAGCATCCTCATAAATCACAGTCACCACCATGTCATTCTGAGCTCTAGAAATGACAACATGGTATTTTCTTTACCTCCCATATCTCAGGAGCATAAAAGCACTCAACATCACTCCTGTTGGCTGTTACGAAATACAAGGACATAATTGAACTTCCAGAATGTAACAAGTCCTTAGGGAGCTCAGCTGAAGTGAGATCTCCAAATATATTGGTACCTTTTCAGGAGGTGATTCCAGGTCTGAAGTCTTCACCTCCAGATGCCTGTTCCCAGAGAGGCAAGAAAACTGAGGCTCTCTTATCCATAAATCACACAGTTAGGTTCACAAAAAGATGCAGGGAAGCCAAACCCAACAATGTGCTAGAGCACAGCTGGGCTCTGGTCCCCTTCAGCTGTCCACATTCACTTTTTCCAGGTCTTCAGAAGTGGGAGACTGGATGTGGCACTCTTATTGCACCAGATGCCATGCTCATTCAGGGCAACACCTCCTTTCCTTTATTGCTTGTGTGCTTGCTAAAAGCAACCTGCAGATGCTATATGAAATAACATCCTGACATCAGCGACAAACATGTGATCCGATGCGCCAATGATGCAGGGAAGGACGCTCACAAATGCCAGTACCATATCACTAACTCCAAGGTAAGTACTGCTAAGCATAGCCAGGCTCCTGCCAAGAACCTTTTAAAGCCCACAAAGCTCCGATCCCACAGCAGAGCAATAAAAACCATTTTAAGACCTCACAGATGACAGAAAGCCCACTCGCTCAGGTTGGGCTAGAGTTACCCTCAGCTTTCATTAGCCTTGGATTGCTTCAGTATATTGCCTAAGAGCAAATACAAATCCTGGCTACGGTCAAACTTCCACATGTGAAAGTGTTTAAAGGTATCAGCTGTGCTTTTGGAATATGGTATTTTAAACTAAAGTTTGGGTTTAGGGGAGAGTGGGATCAGCTTGCTTTATCCTCTTTTCTCCTGGCCCCTCTTTCTAGAAGCTGCACAACCCTCCGGGCTTGCTGCTGGTACAAGGTGAATTCCCTTTCACGGGATCACTCCACAAAGACAGACTGCTGGCCATTTCCTTCCATAACTCTCCATCCCAGCTCTCAGTAGATAATTCATCTTACCAGTTGCATTTAGTATGATAATACACCCTGATTTACTCTCTTTATCAGCCCAGCCTCTGACAGGGTACAAACCCAAATCAGATGGCAACAAAGCCACTCTGGAGGATTTTATCAGCTGCAGCTTGCAGACAGCGTTGGCTTTAAAACCGGAATCAGTCCCAGTGATGTAATGTCCATATCATCGAGCTCACCACAATGAATGGGGTTTAGTCAGCTTAAGGCTGCTTCCCAGCATGACTATTTCTTTATTACCTCTTCCTGGTGAAAAAATAAATCGGAGCCAATGCCTATTAATCACATCCTTTACTTCGTTTACTCACTGTTACTTGTTTTTCTCCAGCCAGGGTGACACATCCAAATCTGAAATCCAAGACATACATTGCTGCTTTTTATTGCAAAACCTATCTGGGTTTGAAAGAATATTTCCAAACAGTTCAATATTTGCATTACAGTAACTCTTAGATGCTCCGGTAGAGACTGGGGCTTTTTCCAAGGCAGCAGTCATCACGGATCAATCCACAAACAGACTTAGGCACCTACTTTTGAGATGGGTGATTAATCCCACAGTGAAGCTGGGCATTTGCCAGATGCTCAAGAGCATCCATGCATCTGCTGACCTCGTGATCAGACTCACCTGCCACATCCACACTGAGCCTGCAAAGGCAGGTGCCTGCAAAGGCAGGTTCCTGCACAGATGAGGCAGGATGTTCAGACCAGGTACGCCTGAATCATAGAATCACAGAATCATAGAATCACCAGGTTGGAAAAGACCCATCGGATCATCGAGTCCAATTGGCCCTATGAATACGTTAGCATGCTGTAAAGCTGTCAAGAAGTGTGTTTCCACAGGCTGCCCATGGACCTGGAAGGCAGCAGGGCATGGAACACATCCATGTGTGTTCTTAAAAGAAAAATAGAGCTTTAGTAGAAAATTCCACCCACTTATCAGAGGGTGCGCTCTTTGAGTCTGTGAATTTAGCAAAAACAAATGGAGCACTCATGTTACTTTTTCAACCAACAAAGTATGAGACCTAGAAGTATCAAAAGGACTGAATGATCGGCTCTAATTAAAGGCTTCAGAAAGAGAATCACTGCCTAAAATACTATTTCCAGCAGTGCATGTGAGGTAACTGATTGAGACTTGGATCAGGAGTGGTGGTGCCTGATCAGGAGCACTTTGACTCAGTGTAAAGGCATAGGGAGCAGATCTGCATCTGGAGTTAAAACAGCCAGTATGACCCCAGCTTTCCTTGTTGTCTTTTGAAAGGCAGGTGAAAGGAACAAGCTAAGATAAAAATTCTCTTGAGGGAAGTCATTTACAAACAAGTTACAGATCTAGGAGGAAACTCCTCCCTCGCAAAGGGCAAGATTGCTCTCCAAAACACGCAGCACTATTTTTTGCTAAAGAATACAACAGGAAAAGTTACTTGCTGAGAGCAATGAAGCAGGGAGGACAGAATGAAAGATGGAAGATGGGGGAGTCAATTAACTAAGAGGAGAGAAATGTAGTTCCTGCAAGGAAAGCTGACAGATGTCTGAATCAGTGCTGTGGTTATCTACTGATCTGCCAAAAGAGAAAGCAAACTTCAACGGAATGGCAAAAAGGACAGAGGTGGGAAGAAAGTAATTCCAACCTTGTAAGTGATGCAGCTGCCTAAATTCCTTCACAATTTACTGAGGAGTGACTTGAAACTGCCTCACTCTGCAGGATAATCTCTATCACAAATATAATGGGAAGGAAGTTCTGCTCTTAGGTACTTTCTCATTTATTTTAGGGATGGTCCATTAGCTGTGGTTGATACAAAGTTCAGCTCCTTCATGAAGCGACCGCTGTTGGAGGTGACTGAGCCTCTGTTTCAGCTGCTATATCAGCCAAAATTAGCCATCCTGGCAGCCTATGAAGGATGTCTTCATGGAGTATTGATGAACTTTTATCGATGAAAGTCTGCAGCGTTGTATCAAATCCTAGTCATCTCCAGGTTAGCCTATGCTAATTAAGTTTGATATTCTTTTTAAAAGCCAGTGCAGAGGACAGTTAAAGATGGGCTTTGTCTCCTTTCCCACAAGGAGCCTGGGAAGGTGATTTGTTTATCAGCATAGTGCTGTCATACAGTTTCAGATGGGAGCAACAGAAATACACAGGATTTCTCTTCCTTGCCATGTTATCCCACTCTCTATAAAGGACACAAACGAGTTGGGTTTAGGACCACAGGGAGCATGGAAGACAAGGAGAAAACCAAACTACAGATACTTAACCCCTAAGACCAACCAATGTGAAAACCAACCAATAAAAAACAAAAGACTATCCTTAAATGAGAAAAGGTGCCAAAGCAGCTGTGCAAAGAGGAAAGCCCAAGAAGCAAAGACTCAAAACAATTAAAAGGCTCTTGTTTTGGAAGCCAGGACAGAATGGACCTCAGTCAATCTACTGCAAGCACAAGAAAATTCTCTTCAAGCAGAGAAATAAAAGCAATTAATTCATTTGAAGAGATTGCTAAAAGCACTCCTGAGCTGTACACAGGCTGGGGAGATTTTTTTTTTCTTGAAAAACCACTGGGCTGTGCAAAAGAGCTTGCAGTCAGGACTGGCTGGAGAAGTATCACTGGAGCTTTGGCCCACGTTAGCTCTGGTTTTTCAGGTCCCCAGTCCCCAGCACTACCTGATGTGGTGCAGAACAATCAAGAGATCCTCCAACATCTCATGACCCACACTGAGGCCAAGGAGAGTTCACCTCCCGCAGAGCGGCATCAGTACCAGCACGCTCTCTACTTTTCTGTGAGCTTTTATGTCAGAGGGACTTTCTGTTCGGTGTTTGCTTTGGCAGTGCTGGGTACTTCAGTATCACATTGCGATGAGTTTCTGCTATAAATTGCCATCATCGTGCTTTACAAATAGCAGGAGGGAACTCTGCGTCGGTGCAGCTGGATGTAGCATCCGTGTCTTGCACAAGGTCACTGAGAATGGATGGCTAAAAAAGAAATCTACATCCAAACATGAGAAGGATGTGCCAAGAAGGCCAGCTTTACATTGACAAGTAAATTTTAATGAAAGACAGAGAAAAATTATTCACCACACACTTCATAAAACTTCGGAAAGTTCAGCAGTAGGGCCAGAAAAGAGAAAATGATCTTAAAAGGAACTTATCACTTCTAGAGACTGCAACTGAAGAGTAGATTGCAGCTTTAATTCCAAATGCTATAGTTACACTTTGAAACACTTGGTTTATTAACATGAACTCAAATCATCTTATCACCTTTGTTTCTGGAACCAGAACTCATATAAACCAGATGAAGATCCAGTTTTGCAAAGACTGACTCAGATTGCGTAAATTTGAGGAAATTAATAACATTTTGCAGCTTTGGGATATAAAGTGAGAATTTGAAGACAGCTTCCAACTTGGCTCCAAGAAGTCTCAGAGAACAAAACCGTTTGCATCTGGCAATGACAATAAATTCTTATTATTTAATTTGCAACAGAGAAGAGCTGATCGTGGGCTGTAAGGCACTGAAGATAAAAAGCAAAGAAGCTAATAACTTTTGCTTCAGTCAGGAGAAGACTGACCACATCCTACATCTCTGCAGCTCTGAGAAGTCCCTGAGTTTGTTTGTCCCTCCTACTCATAAGAGCTCAACAAAAGAATTTTCCTGAATACGGGTGCACTCCAACAAGTGTATAGACCTTGGCTAAAGCGAGGTCTGAACTTCAGAAGCTGTAAGACTGACCCACTGTTTTTAAGAGAATACCCAGATGACACAATCTGCAAGTCGCTTCTTGCTCTCAGTTCCTAAAACAAAGCACCACGTGCTTGCGACTTCATAGGTTTCATTTTACCTTTGTTTCTCAGACTCAGCATTCACCCTCACGGTGATTTTGTAATATTCTTGAGTGGCATCTGAATTATTTTAAGAGGACCTTTATCAGTTCTGAACAAGTTACACTGGTTTTCATTCTGAGGAACTCCACGGAAATAAAATGAGATGCCGTAGATTTACATCTCTTAAATTCTGCCCTTTTATTATTAGGATTACATTCTGGCTTTGCTTTTAAGTAGTATTTGGGCAATAGGCATCTTTTATAAGATCAGCTATTAAAGAAATGGATGCTCGTGAAGGTGTTACAAATACTCCCTTTACATCCTCAAATATCATACCAGTATAATCACAGACTCTGCTAAAGCTATTTAAATCACTGCTTTCAGAATTTTTATTTACAACCACTGCATGGGCTCAGGCTCTACTGTAAACAATGTTTTTAAAACCAAGTTGAACATACACTTTGAGAAAGATCCTGCCCACAAGCTAATTTGAATGGATTTTTTTCTTTTTTTTTAAAAAATAGCAATTGCGTGCATACAAAACCAACTTCGTATAAATTATTTTTTATGACTCTATGGAATCCAACAATAGTTTGAGTTTTCTAGAAACAGCTGAAAAGTAATTTTAATTACCTCCCAGTGTTTTGAGACAAGAAGTGAAACACGCAAAGTATCTAAAATTGAAAACTTTCTGAAAGCAGGCTTTGTCCCACTTTAACTTAGCATTCTAAATGGGAATTTCATTTCAATTTAACTTTAATGAAGTATTATATATGTGAATTAAATGGCAACTGATATTTATTTAGCTTTCAAGCTTGGATACTTCTGGGCTTTATTGCACACTAGCAGATTGGCCTCTAAAAACATGGTTTTAATCATCAGCTATACACTTAATAGTTTCTACACTGAATGCAAATCAAATGCACGTCCAATCACACCTACAGGCAGGCATGATCTGGAGCTTGGTGTGCACATCAGAGAGGAAACCCTGATTTTTTATTTCTAAGCATTTCACTTAAGACGAAGATTAGAATAGAGCCAAAAACTTGTAGAGATGGAAATGCAGGGTGTGAAATGGTCACTGATGGTGAAGTGGAAGAGAGACAGAAAAGGATGGCTGGAGGAGAAGCAGTTTCTCAAAACCAGATCTTGCACTGGCAGGAACAGAAATGTGTACCATGGAATAAAATGGATTATTTTTACTACATGTATTTCATATTTACTCACGTTAGCTCTGATCACAGGTAAACAAACTAGAAGGGCCCATTATTTACGTGGTGTAATAAGTATTTATACGAATAACTGTGAAGACTCTGGTTCAAATCATATTTAGATCTGCATTAAGAGGAGGAAATCAAAGCAAACTCTGCTGGAACACCTTCTGTCACTGCATTAAAATGAAAAATGCCAGGGAATAAGCGCCTAAAACACAGGCTTCTTTGCTGAACTCATTTCTCTGCTCTTTCATTATCAGATCTGATGAGTCAAGAGAACACCACTGACCATATGAGTTTCCTCAGGGCTTTGTAGACACATCCATTTCTCCCTACAAAGGCAGCGGAGAGCACTAATTCCTTAGGTGATGAGGACTTTTCACCTCTCAGCAGACTACCTGGCTTAACCCACACACCATGACCCAAAGCTGGGCTTTGGAGCCAGTTCCCACAATCTTAAACGGCTCTGAAATCAAGCCCAGATTCATTGTAGCCAGATGAGAAGTGAATTGCTTTGTATACGTGACAGAGAAAGGGTCCTTGAGAAGGAGACCTGGATCCTGGTGTTAGAGGTCAGCTGGATAGTCTCTCTCATTCCCTGTGGTTCAGGAGGGCAGCTCCTATAAAAACGTACGTGTGAACACATCAGATGCGCTGAATACAATCAAGGGTATCACTCCACTGAATGATAAGTAGTGTAATGGTTTTACATTCAAGTTCTTCCTCCTCATCTTCCTAATTAGACATTACCTTACACTCAGCTACAAGTAGGAAAAGGCCATTTATTAAATTGGCTTCTCTTGGTACAAACAAGTCGCTCGGAGCTGCAGGCAGAGGCAGCTGTAAACAGCACTATAATGGGGCAAAGGGCTCACTGGGCTGAGGGTTATTAATGGTTTGTTGCTTGCAAATAACCCTTTCCCCAGAGACCTCCCTATGCTCTGCCTATTGTCTCTGCACATGCTGGCAGCAAAGTGGAGGCTTTATTAAGAGAGTTACAAATAAGGTCAAATTCCTTTAGGAGCTTTTCAGAGTTCCCAAGGCATTCAAGCAGGGGTCCAGCTGTTTGCAGGGGTTTCCCATTACAGTCAGAGATACAAGTTTCAGCATGTTCCAGTTAAAAGAGAATCCTGGCAGATTTTCTCTTTAACATGACAGCGATAGGATGGAGTTGGTCACAATAACTTTCCCTTCACAGATGCTAAGCACATTCATATTGACATTAGACTGAAAGAAAGAGTGCATCTGGCATGGCACAGTGTGCAAAGTCTGAATTGGGGATCCTACATCACTCAGAAAAAGTACAAGGGGGGCTGAGTTATGCAGGTATTAAAAGGCCACGGTCTCACCGTACCTCAGAGCCCTCCACCTGAGCACCTAATATACCTTGTGTCTCTGCAGAATCTAAGAATCACACCATTAGTGGACTTCACCTCCTCAACACACCTTCAAGGTCTTGTTCTTCAATGCAGAAACAATACAAATTAAATTATTTGTTCCCCTACATTATGGAAAAGTCAGAAATATATACAAAGCTCTGTTAAGTCACCCCTTCTCCCCATCTTGGATCTCAGTTCTTTAAAAGCCTCATCTGTAGAAGCTGTAGATTCAATCCAAATGTGCTTGTTCACAGAAAAAAAAAACGGAATAAAATTTTCTGAACTGTTTTTCATTAGAGGAGGAAGAAAAGATACTTTTCCCCACCTGTGGGGCAAGTACGAGTTCTTCACTCATCAACTAACTCACGCTGCCTGGATAGAAATAATCATTGCAAGCTTGTCCAGAACCTACTTCCCAGGAAAAGGCCCTTTGCCAAGCTTCAGACTTGACACAAATCATCAGTCCCATGAAATTCAAACAGAATAAATCTTCCATGTGCAGAACATAGCTGGGTTCTGCCTTACAGGAGCTGGATGCTGCCACGAAGTCTGAGTCATACACTCATTTTCCTAAGATCAGATCATTGCGAATTTCTGGGATCAAAGGCTGTCACGGAGCAGCCCTCCTCATATCACAGGGAAGTGGAAACGTGCAGGGAAATGTTCTCTACCTAGAGAAATCTTTGATTTACAAGCCATGATGCTTTCACCTGCTCCTGAAGGAACAGAGACGCCTGCTGGGCTCAGCAAGCCCGAGGCAGGAGCATGGTTTCTGGAGCAGGTTGGACGACTCGGTGCACGGCTACCACGACTGCTAGTGGCAGCTGGGAGCACAACCTCCTCACTTCAGTGCCGCACACGTATGCAGGACTATTATATCCTATAACGCACTGTGGGGCAGCACAGCGTGAATGTGTTTTGCGCTGACCTGGGTTGCAGATAGATCCTACACAGGTTTCTCCTGTGGGCCAAGAGAGGAGTGATAACTACAGCCACAACCCACCTCTGAATCACAGAATCGTAGAATAACCAGGTTGGAAGAGACCCACCGGATCATCGAGTCCAACCATTCCTATCAAACACTAAACCATGTTCCTTAGCACCTCGTCCACCCGTGCCTTAAACCCCTCCAGGGAAGGGGACTCAACCACCTCCCTGGGCAGACTCTGCCAGGGACCAATGACTCTTTCCATGAAAAATCTTCTCCTAATGTCCAGCCTGAACCTCCCCTGGTGGAGCTTGAGGCCATTGCCCCTTGTCCTGTCCCCTGTCACTTGGGAGAAGAGCCCAGCTCCCTCCTCTCTACAACCTCCTTGCAGGTAGTTGTAGAGAGCAATGAGGTCTCCCCTCAGCCTCCTCTTCTCCAGGCTAAACACCCCCAGCTCTCTCATATGTTCCTCATAAGGCCTGTTCTCCAGCCCCCTCACCAGCTTTGTTGCTCTTCTCTGGACTCGCTCCAGAGCCTCAACATCCTTCTTGTGGTGAGGGGCCCAGAACTGACCCCAGGATTCGAGGAGAGGTCTCACCAGTGCCGAGTACAGAGGGAGAAGAACCTCCCTGGATCTCTGCTTTCCTGCATCACTAGAGCTCTGCCCCAGTGGGTCAGCTCACACAAGGGAATGAAGGGAAGATCAGGCAAGTTCATAATAAGCAGAGACTGCCCATAGCACTGGCAGCATCGTGCCGAGAGGATCAGTGAGCTGTCGTTGAGGAGACCTGGCAGACCTGGACAAACGCTCTCAAATACAGCTGGGATTTGAGGGGTGGAGCACGGCAAGTTGAAAGGCCACCTGCTCACTCGTATTTTTTTAGTTAAGCTCACTCACACCCACACTACAATGAGGATTTCAGCATGCAGGGGAACATCAGCATCAATAGGTACCATGTCTGTCTTTCACCCTACACACACAGTGCCCAGATGCCTAGGAAAGCTTAGAGAACGCATTGCTCCATGGTGAGAGCCTCTCTTCTCAGCCCCATCCCTGCAGGGCATGCAATCAGCCACTGCAGCAGAGACACTTTCCACCCATGCAGTACCAGGCTGACTTAACAGATACCTGAGACAACAGCAACTACAAACATTCAGCTATTTGCTCCTATCCAAAAACTCAGTCATTTTTGAGCACCAGTTAACAGATTAAAACCTTGCACTGGATTTCAGTGCAAAACTACCTCAGCATTCCCACCACTAGTTTGGCACTAGGCAGCCTCATCTGAGCTTGCTCGTGTAACTAGTTTCGTTTAAAGCTGACATGGGAGGAAGGTCCTGCCTCATCCCAGCAGCAGACTGTGTGCTGAACTCCAGGATCTGATACCTTCTTTCCTTCATCAAACATCCCAGTCTGTAGAAATCACAAAGCCTATTTGAAAACAACAGGGCACACGAGTGCTATGGATAGTATGGTACTTGCAGACCTGCCACTACACCTCACTGCTTGTTCTCTTAGCTGCAGTGCTGCTTTCCCAGCTCCACTGCCTCCCATCCTGTCTCCTAGTGCCACATACCCTGCTCTCAGCCAGTACAAGATTCAGGACTCTGCATCTGGGCAAAGAGGAGTAAAACTTTGCCCTTTGCAGCTTCACAGAGTTTTGTTTCACGCTGACATTCAAGAGCAGGCGCTGGTGCTAGTTAACCATACGTGCCTATTTCTGCTCTCTCAACAAGGATAAAGGAAAGGTGTGGTCAGGTATATCATATTTCCAAGCAGTCACTTCACATGCTTCCATCTGAATAGTATTTAACTCCTTAAGGGCACTGGATCAGCAGCTGTGAAGCCAAAGATCCCCAGATACAGCTGAACAGATACCAGCACAGGCAATAGGGGCAGCTCAAGCTTCCTTTTACAGCCCCCTCAGAAGCCTTTGTCCCCTCTAGAGGCAATTCTTTTGGGAAACCAGTTAATCCCCTCTCACCTCTGCATGAAGGGTGATTTACTGATCTTTAATACATGAATGTAAGAAACAATGATAGCCTGAGAATAAAGAAGCTACCTGAAGGTACTCTGAGTCAACCAGAACATGATGCAGGTTAACAACTTGCTTTTGGATTTTCACTCATTGTTTTAACTTCAGTAAAACTGCGATTTCAAGGCTCAACTTGGCCACAGATGATGCATGACATCCACTTCATAATATGCTCCTCCATGTTCTAGATAGAGGCTCAGTGAGGGACCACCAGGAGGATAGAAAATTGAACAAGAAACTGAAGTATATCGTCTGATGAATCTGCTAAAAGGCTGTTCCCTTGGTAACTCGGTTAGGGCATCCAGTTGAACCCCAGTTTGGTGCTCACCACTTCAGGAACAGCACTGTGGCAGATTGCATGTGCCAGTCCTGCTTTTCATAATCAGGATGTGTTCCAGCGCTACCGTAATGACAGGAACTGGAACCACCCTGCCCAGATCAGTTCCCCTGCTTACCAATCATGGGCATCCCTAGGGTTTGGTACGGGCACTCCAGGCTGCCTCCTTGTGTCCTTCCAAAGACAGCGGAATAAATGGCAATCACCATGCTCTTCTTACAGCTTAGGCGCAGCTTGTCATCTTCACAGGCTACTTTACTTTTGTACTCATCTGAAAGGAAACAAGTACTTAATTACTCAGCTGATCCAGAGACAGGCACTCAGCACGAAGGGAGCTCTCTCACCTGCCACGGCGTGAGCTTGTCAGAGGCAGCAGTGATTCTGGGCACACACCCAGAGGTGCACATCAGCTGCCAGCAAATCCCAGCCTTACAAACTCATTCGCTAGAGTAGCAGCGTTCACTTGCATTACGCATTCACTCTTTGATATTATCAGCACATTTAATGAATGTATTTTAACCTAGCATGTGTGTGTTCCAGTAAGTGGCCAATAGCTTAATTTTGCAGACAAGTAATGGAGTTGTGACAACTGAGCGATTGCACATGATAATAATAGAAGCACATTGCAGGAGTAGGTAAAGTCCCATCTTTAGGCACCTTTCTCATCCACAGACCAGCCCTTCACGTGCCAAGAGTTCATGCTACCTCACAGCAGCTCAAACACGAACACAATCATGCTTAATGGCTCTTTTCACAGCAGCTCTCCCTTGGCAGATTCAATAGGAGCTGTACTACATTCGTTAATGATGGAAGCTGCTCTTGCCTGTTGCAAATACAGATGTGCAAAGCTGCTCCCCAAATCCTTCTTGGAACGATCAATCCAAGAATGCAAAATACACTCTTCGTTCTGTAAGGCTGGTGCACACAAAACAGTCACTCAGTTGCCATCTGTCAAGGAGACTGGGCAATTATTTCATAAGAAATCACACGTCATTCCCTTCTCTTTGCTATTATTTTTTGTATTATGGGAACCCCTAGAGGTCCCAACTTAGAACAGGTCCTCACCACGTACATCTGCCAACACACCACAGAGGACAAACACTGTTTTGAGTCTTTATACCTAGACAACTACAAGTGTGAAAGATAAAGACTAAGAAAACTGAAGTGGAATACCTACAGTCACCCCAGCTGATTTAAGGCATAGCCAGGAATATTACCTCAACCTGCCTGACCTCTGCAGAGTGACCTTCCACTTGATTGTGTTATTTACCATTAGAAATGTAGCTGCAACTGCTTAATAGGAAGGGTTCCTGACCCTTGTAACCTTCCAAGCACGATCAGTCATTTCATCTGAAGTGCTTTGAGTTGTACCGGGTTAAAATTGTGCCACAGAGCATACCACCAACCAAACAGCGTGGATAATCATCAGCCAGTGCCTGGGGCTGCCCCTGGCCCTGTGTCACTTACTAGCATAGGTATGACTTCTGCCTCTCCCCATCACTGGCTCTCAATGCCTAATATCACATACAAATATATATGTGTATATGTGAGAACTTATGCAAAGTCCATATGTCTATTCTCCATTGAGAACACTAGCTAATAGTTACATTATTATTCATTTTAACACTTAAGTTTTTACACCATGGCACCCAGCACTTAAATGTGACATTTTTGACTGTATTGTAACTATAGGTTCAAGAATCATTTTTCCTGGTTGGGGATGGAGAGGAATATTTCACCAAGGTTGAATCATAGAAGAATTTAAGTTGGAAGACACCTCAAGAGATCATCTGGTTTAATTGCTGCTCAAATCAGGGATAATTTCTACATTGGATAAATTGATTTTCAGGGGAAATGCAAGGGGAAAAATGTGCACCAAAACAGGCACACACTGGTTTAAAGGAATTGTGTGAGAACAAAGGATTCCTCACAATCAAGTTGAAAATTCCTACTGGAAGTCGAAAAATAGCCCACTCAAAGTCATTTGTTACCTGGTCATCAGAACATCCACTGGAGTGTGAAAACCCAGCTCCAAATTCTTGCAGTCTGGGTGAGAATCTTAACCCTAGGCACTATTCCAGTATGTAATCTTGCTTCTCCCTCTGCAGCCTTTTACAAAAATCTCCAAAAGATCCTATTTTTTACCCATTGCGGGGACACTTTCAAACCTATAAAAGGTTTATTGAACGGGAAAACACTTTCTCATCTATTCCTGTAGATGAAGGCAAAATGAAGACCTTATTTACTGATGGGAGAATCTGCTTGAAGAGCACATATCCTTCAGCAGTTCCTATAGAAATAAATCCACAACCAGCTGAGTGTGTAAAACACTGACAGGACTCAGTAGAAGCAGCTCTTTTCAACAGAGTTTGTAGGGAGAGAGAAAACTCATACATTTGTGAAGAATCAATCATCATTTTATCTATCACAGGTATTTCATTCACAATCACCATGAAGCCATCTGGATAATACACTGAACATACTAAGGGTTCTTATCTTCACCTATAATTGTTTCCCATAGGATTTTTGTTAGTCTGGGAGGGAAATGGTATCAAAGTTTTAGCCTGGCTACACAGTGTAAAAACCTAACAGAGTATAGCAGAACTTTATAGAGTTAATAGTCTTTTTGCCTTAGGGAAAAAGCATGGATTCAATCTAAAAGCAGAAAGGCATAAAACTCTACAAAGGACAAGCTATGCATAGTTAATAAAATATCTGGGAAAGGAATAAAATATCTGTGACTGGCTGAAGTGGTTGAAATATGAAATAGTTGATTAACTTTAGAATAGGATCAATTTTGAAGTCTCTAATGAGCGAGTGTCAGGGTCCTCTGCTAAGGTCTTATTTCTTACAAGGCACTAACTCAATTTCCTCTTCTGATTAGGTTATTATTAGCTACATCTCCCAATTAAAAAGTATAACTGATCACTTAACCACATGTCCTGTGGACCCATTTAAAATCCTTGACTATTTATTAAATTCTGTTGACCTTTCAAAGTCAGACCTTGTCATTTGGAAACTTGAGAGGAACTTAAACACAGTAAGTATTGCATCTACCCCAGAGGACACTGGGATGCACAAATATTCACATGCTTGCTCAAAGTCAGTCCAGGAGTCTTGAAGCAGTCGACTACCAAAGTCTGCCTCCCACATTCTTATGCTGGTAGCTGCTCTGAGAATTCATGTTGATGGCTTGTGGGAGAAGCTGTCTGATGGGTGGCTCAAAATATTAGACCAGGGAGGTGCATCAGAGTGCGTAGTCCTTGGGAATCAGTGCAGTTTATGGGTGATGTGCTCCTGGCACAGAGCTGTGGGGAGTAAGAGGGCTGTGTCACCTGAAGCAGATGCCACCTCCTCACAGTCACTAAATTCTGCCCTAGGAAACACCTCTTGAAGCTGCCACTTCCCAAGGGTCTGGCCGATTTCAGACTGGTTAGGGCTGCAGCCCCCTGGCACAGACAGAAGATGCTGGTTGCTTGAAAGAAAGTGAAAAAGAAGAAAAAAGAAAGGGTGAAAGACGCAGTAGTATTTCAGACTCCCAAAAGGTTCGCTTAAGCTTGATCACTGGAGAACAGATACTCGCGAGGTTTCCAGGCAACCTGATAGAAATCTGGATAAACAAAAAGACAGAAAGTGATGTTAGAGGGGACGCAAGTCCCTGGAAGTGTTTTCCATTTCCCTGCATTGCCACCTCCACCTTAGCCAGGATGAACCAAAGCCAGCTGCTTTTCATCCAGACACCGACAGCTCCCAGGCAATGGTAAGGACTGTGATTGATAAGAAAACACAGAGCTAAGGATCATCCATTCATTTTCTGGTACTTCAACCCATAACAGCCTTATATAAATATTGAAAATAACCAAGGCAGCGTAAGAGACATAAGAGAGCTGAGACTGGGAACGAATCTGCATTTTTCTCTCTCGCTCTCCCAGGAAGAACTGGCCTCCTGCAGATCGGTCACAATCTGGTCCTAAGCCTGCTATAACTGTTACAGGCTGGATATAATTCAGTCCAAATGCAAACATTTGTATTAGTGGGTTTCATGTTTCACCCTGAAAAATTAAACACGCTTAAATGGCCTAGGAAAGGTGGCAGTGATATTCAGCAAATGGCTTACTCAACTCTAATCCCCCATGCAGTCATTTGTAGGGCAACAGAGATTTACCGTGATTAAGATATTTGCTAAGGATAATATCCCTTTTATTACCGCCTGCTTTCAGAGACACTGGCTTAAATATAACTCAATAGAGAGAAACGAAGGAGGGAACAGCTGCAGGCTTTTCTAGACACATTTTTAAAGGTCATTATATGACATGGTTATAACACACATAGAACAATTGAGGGAAAACAATTATAAATGCTTCTGATGGAAAAAAAATGGCCTGCTCGAACAGTAGAGCGAACAAGAAGACCCACTGTAATTACAGGATGTGTTCAAGAATATTAAAGTATTGACCTGTAGTAAATACATTTATCTCAGTGTCTTAAGTATATTTCCACCTGTGGTATATAATTTTCTGAATGACCGTAACCAGAAAGCTCAAAACTGATAGTCAGCTGGCTCAATCTCTACAAGATCTTAGAGATAAAAACCCCTAAAAAGATCACGCATCAAGCAAATTTATGGACTACATTAAGACCTGGCCTAAAATTATGTTTTCCAACAGAACTTGTGAAAAAAAGTATTAAATTTTGCTACTTAAAACATGCACGCATCACATAGTCAGTGCATAGTTGACCCTGTTTCCCAGATCAAAGAGCTGGAAATACATGGAAATAGAAGTCTATCTTCCTCACAAAATCCTAAAGGATTTAAGTCTCAGGATCAGGGATCTGAGCAAAGAAAGAGATTTGGTAGGAAACCGAGATAATCTTGCCTACTTCCTTCAGGCCAGGACTGTTCCACATAGAACACTATCTTACCTAGTTTATAACTGTTAAATTAATGAGACTGTGCCCAAGATGCCACTTCAGAATGAAACTGCACTCCATGTCAGCCAGTAATGACCTCATATGGAGTACTGTGTCCAGTTCTGGAATCTTCAACATAAGAAGGAGATGGAACTGTTGGAAGGGGTCCAGAGGAGGCTACAAAGATGATCCGAGGGCTGGAGCACCTCTCATAGAATAACCAGGTTGGAAGACACCCACTGGATCATCGAGTCCAACCACTCCTATCAAACACTAAACCATGTCCCTTAGCACCTCGTCCACCCGTCCCTTAAACACCTCCAGGGAAGGTGACTTAACCACCTCCCTGGGCAGCCTCTGCCAGTGCCCAATGACCCTTTCCTGAAAAATTTTTTCCTAATGTCCAGCCTAAACCTCCCCTGGTGGAGCTTGAGGCCATTCCCTCTTGTCCTGTCCCCTGTCACTTGGGAGAAGAGCCCAGCTCCCTCCTCTCTACAACCTCCTTGCAGGTAGTTGTAGAGAGCAATGAGGTCTCCCCTCAGCCTCCTCTTCTCCAGGCTAAACAACCCCAGCTCTCTCAGCCGCTCCTCATAAGGCCTGTTCTCCAGCCCTTTCACCAGCTTTGTTGCTCTTCTCTGGACTCGCTCCAGAGCCTCAACATCCTTCTTGTGGTGAGGGGCCCAGAACTGAACACAGGATTCGAGGAGCGGTCTCCCCAGTGCCGAGTACAGAGGGAGAAGAACCTCCCTGGACCTGCTGGTCACACCGTTTCTGATAAGAGCCAAGATGCCATTGGCCTTCTTGGCCACCTGGGCCACTTCTGGCTCATGTTCAGTCGCTGTCAATCAACACCCCCAGGTCCCTCTCCTCCAGGCAGCTTTCCAGCCAGACTTCTCCTAGTCTGTAGCTGCCCAGGGTTGTTGTGCCCCAAATATGAGAACAGGCTGAGAGCTGGGGTTGTTCATCCTGGAGAAGAGAAGGCTCCGAGGAGACCTCATAGCAACCTTCCAGTACCTGAAGAGGCTACAAGAAAGCTTGAGAGGGCCTATTCATAAAGGCTTGTGGTGATAGGACGAGTGGGAATGGGTATAAACTGGAAAGGGGCAGATTTAGGATTGGCATAAGGAAGAATTTCTTCACCATGACAGCGGGGAGGCCCTGGCCCAGGTTGCCCAGGGAAGCTGTGGCTGCCCCATCCCTGGAGGTGTTCGAGGCCAGGTTGGATGTCCCTGCCCATGGCAGGGGGTTGGAACTGGATGATCTTTAAAGTCCCTTCCAATCCAAACTATTCTACAATTTTATGATTCTAATGACAAGTTTCCATTCATCTTGATATTTAAATAAATCCATATCAATCAAGTCAGCATTCCCTTAGGCAAGATTGGGCAGAGGAAACTTTTCCAGGACAGCAAAGGTCTCTAGAGTTCTCAAGTACAGCATTTCATCTGAATCCCCCACAAGCACTTAATCTGTGAGCTACCTGGTTATTCCCTCATATCAACAGCTAGGATCCAAACATCCCATTTCACAGAATCACAGAATCACAGAATCACAGAATAACCAGGTTGGAAGAGACCCACCGGATCACCGAGTCCAACCGTTCCTACCAAACACTAAACCATATCCCTCAGCACCTCGTCCACCCGTGCCTTAAACACCTCCAGGGAAGGTGACTCAACCACCTCCCTGGGCAGCCTGTTCCAGTGCCCAATGACCCTTTCTGTAAAGAATTTTTTCCTAACGTCTAGCCTAAACCTCCCCTGTCGGAGCTTGAGGCCATTCCCTCTTGTCCTGTCCCCTGTCACTTGGGAGAAGAGGCCAGCACCCTCCTCTCTACAACGTCCTTTCAGGTAGTTGTAGAGAGCAATGAGGTCACCCCTCAGCCTCCTCTTCTCCAGGCTAAACAACCCCAGCTCTCTCAGCCGCTCCTCATAAGGCCTGTTCTCCAGCCCTTTCACCAGCTTTGTTGCTCTTCTCTGGACTCGCTCCAGAGCCTCAACATCCTTCTTGTGGTGAGGGGCCCAGAACTGAACACAGGATTCGAGGAGCGGTCTCACCAGTGCCGAGTACAGAGGGAGGATAACCTCCCTGGACCTGCTGGTCACGCCGTTTCTGATACAAGCCAAGATGCCATTGGCCTTCTTGGCCACCTGGGCACACTGCTGGCTCATATTCAGTCGGCTGTCAACCAACACCCCCAGGTCCCTCTCCTCCAGGCAGCTTTCTAGACAGACTTCTCCCAGTCTGTAGCACTGCATAGGGTTGTTGTGCCCCAAGTGCAGGACCCGGCATTTGGCCTTGTTAAACCTCATGCCATTGGACTCTGCCCAGCGGTCCAGCCTGTTCAGATCCCTTTGCAGAGCCTCCCGACCCTCCAGCAGATCGACACTTCCACCCAGCTTAGTGTCATCCGCAAACTTGCTAAGGGTGCATTCGATGCCTTCATCCAGGTCATTGATGAAGACATTGAACAGGGCTGGACCCAGCACTGAGCCCTGGGGAACCCCACTTGTCACTGGCCTCCAGCTGGATTTCACACCATTTCCCACCACTCTCTGGGCCCGGCCATCCAACCAGTTTTCCACCCAGGAGAGTGTGCGCCTGTCCAGCCCAGAGGCTGACAGTTTCTCAAGCAGAACGCTGTGAGAAACTGTGTCAAAGGCTTTGCTGAAGTCCAGGAAGACCACATCCACAGCCTTTCCCTCATCCAGTAGCCGGGTCACTTTGTCATAGAAGGCGATCAGGTTAGTCTGGCAAGACCTGCCTTTTGTGAACCCATGTTGACTGGGCCTGATCACCCGGTTCTCTTGCATGTGCTTCATGATAGCACTCAAGATCACCTGTTCCATGACTTTCCCTGGCACTGAGGTCAGACTGACAGGCCTGTAGTTTCCTGGGTCCTCCCTGCGGCCCTTTTTGTAGATGGGCACAACATCAGCCAGCCTCCAGTCCAGTGGGACTTCCCCAGTCTTCCAGGACTGTTGGAAGATGATGGAAAGGGGTTTGGCCAGCACATCCGCCAGCTCCTTCAGTACCCTAGGGTGAATCCCGTCCGGCCCCATAGACTTGTGACTGTCCAGTCGGGCTAGCAAGGCTCTGACCACCTCCTCTTGGATCATGGGAGCCTCATTTTGCTCCTCTAGCTCCTGGGTTAGTACACAGGCGGAACGACCCTCCTTACGACTAAAGACTGAGGCAAAGAAGGCATTAAGTACCTCAGCCTTTTCCTCATCCCCTGTTACTGTTGTCCCTTCTGTGTCCAATAGGGACTGTATGGTCTCCCTAGTCCGCCTTTTATTATTTATATATTTGTAGAAAGATTTTTTGTTATCTTTCACTGACTTGGCCAATCCAATTTCATCTGGAGTACACCTAAGTGAGAACAAATTCATACATTTGCACAGAAATAATTTACCTTTTCCTATTATTTCAGTTCAACTTTCCCTTTGAGAAACTTTTTGTGAAGATGCTGTAATTTAACTTCTAAAACCGAAGCTTGCTGCCCTCAACAGCACGGAGCGCACTGCTTGCTTCTGCAGGAGTTAATCTGAAACTCTGAAAAGCTACAGATCAGATGACAGTGCAGAACTGTATCAAATAGGCAGCTTGCCAACTCCAGAAGTACCCTGAAAACTCAAGAGTGCCAAGTTCTGGAAGTCTGAAACCACTTCGACAAGTAAGAAAATTGTTCTTTGCAAACGACCTTGTCAGATTCCTTTAAAACTACACTCCTGATGCACCCATCCAATTTGCAACGTTTAAAAGGCACTTTTCCCCACTGTCACTTTCATTAGTCTGAAGTAGTTGTCTTTTATGTTCTGCTGTGAAAAGGCTGGCAGTGTTACAAATTCAGTGCTACATTTCATTTTCAAAGTAGAGTTCAGATGCACCTAGTTGTACTTTCCTGTTGGACAAACAGAGGTATATGGTTATCTAAGGAGGAAAAAGGGAAGAGTATCAACAAACATACCTCAGATTGTGAGATGACAGTTAAACAAGACACTTGGGAGCCCAGTACAAATTTAATTCTCATTCTACTTATTCCACTAAGGAATTTGGGCTGATTTTCTGAATCAACTGGGACTTACTGAGACTACGTCTCACCATTTCCAAGGACCTGAGAACCTGCTGGCTAAATTACAGTGAAAACAGTCAGAAATGTTAAGATGATAACTGTAGTCAAGTCCTTATACATTTTGCTGGTTGCCAGTTACAGAAGAGAGCCAAATCCATGCCAAAGCTGGTTGTGCTTCTTGAACTGTTCCACCAGACAACAGGTATGTAATACATAGAATCACAGAATCATAGAATAGTTTGGGTTGGAAAGGACCTTAAATATCACCCAGTCCCATGGCAGGGACACCTCCCACTGGATCATGGGCTCCAAGCCCCATCCAACCCGGCCTTGAACACCTCCAGGGATGGGGCAGCCACAGCTTCCCTGGGCAACCTGGGCCAGGGCCGCTCCATTCTCGTGGTAAAGAAATTCTTCCTTATGTCAAGCCTGAATCTGCCCCTCTCCAGTTTATACTCATTCCCCCTCATCCTATCACCACAAGCCTTTATGAATAGTCCCTCTCAAGCTTTCTTGTAGCCCCTTCAGGTACTGGAAGGTCGCTGTAAGTTTTCCTCGGAGCCTTCTCTTCTCCAGGATGAACAACCCCAACTCTCTCAGCCTGTCCTCAGAGCAAAGGTGCTCCAGTCCTCGGATCACCTTTGTAGCCTCCTCTGGACCCGTTCCAGCAGCTCCATCTCCTTCTTATGTTGAGGATTCCAGAACTGGACACAATCGTCTAGATGAGGTTTCACATGAGAGGAACAGAGGGGGCAGAATCCCCTCCCTTGAGCTGCTGGACACACTTCTTTTGAATGTCCAATTAGCATGGATATAAATCGGGACTAGCTACACCATAGGAAGCATTATAGGAAACACGGTTGAAAACCATTGTTACTGCAATGAAAAATTGGGAGGGATGCACTAAGGAAAGAATCTCTTGAGTATGTAAGTAAAAAGATTTCATTAGTATGACTGCTCATAGCACTTTTGTTCTTCTCTTCCAGTGATGGTGTAAATATGGAGTAATGCTGCTTAATCTTAAAGTAGCTGAAAGGGAGACTATAGTCTTATATCATTAAAATGTTCTTCTCCAAAAGTTAAAATAATGATAGTAATAATTCTGAGACAAGCATTAAAGGGACACCTGACTGGTATTTTTGCATATAATCCATGGGTTGCCTAGAACATAAAATATAGGCAAATGAGGCCTACTAGATTAAAAGATTGTTCACTAATATCATAAATAATTAAACACGCAGCAGTCCCTCAATGTCTTTGCCCAAGAAGAAAAAAGTATAGCTGGGAGAAATACAGTTACCAAATTCCCCACATTCATCACGGATGCTTTAGAAGTCCCAGTTCCTGGAGATGTGATTAGGTGACGACCTCCTGTGCCTTTCAAGTAGTCAGAAAAATAAGTGCGTAACTGAAAAGATGCACCATTCATATGATGAAAAGTTGAAAATATCAAGAGACACCCATTTTAAAAATGCATCATTAATCTGCAAACCAAATGTAGGATCATTATGGAAAAAATATTGAAGAAATCCACAGTACTGGTAAGAGTTCATTACCATGCCTCTACTCCAGAGAAGAGGTACTCTTCTCGCTTTTTTTTCAAGAGAGATATATTTGAGGAGAGCAACTCATCTGTGTTTTCTGTCTTGAATAAGTCCAGAGACAGAACCCATCGCTGTACTCTAACTCTACTTCTCTGTTCTGCTTACTCTGAGAGGTCTACGCATGTGGTTTAAACTGTGAATTCAACATTTCAGATCCAAATTTTCACAAAAGTAAACCTTTGCAGCATCTCAATTTGGTTTATTAGCGTATTGTTTCTGGGACGCACTTTTCTTCTCAGAGTTCTTCCCTAGATGCCAGAAAGTCTTGAAACCTATCGTTCAGAGCTTTCAGATCTCTGTCACAGTAGGGCCATGCTAAGATTTAGATGTAGGGGTTTCATTTTGAAAAAAAAAAAAATGATTTTGTGGTATTTAGTCTGGTTTATTGCCCCAAGGACAACCCCTCGCTCTTCTGGGGAGACGGCTCCCCATCACTTTGTTTGTGGCAGCTGTTGAAGCCGTTCATCACACTTGAAGCACTGTCCACAACGCAGCCTCCAGCACCAGCACCTAAAGGTATCACAGGTGGTCACAACTCCTGAGGATGGGCTGATCTCCTGAAGTATATGAGGGGAAAAGGCACCTTCCTTCTGGCAATGCTATTGACTCATTTGTCCCAGTACAGAAAGACTGTGGTCTATTCTTTCTTTGTCCTTCACCAGAATACATGGCTTAAAAGGGTTTTATGACACTTGTTTTTTCCTTAGGACCCCACAGAAAACTTAATTCCAGTGGGCAAAGGGGATCTATAAAAGTCACAGCTAAGTGATTTATACAATGCAGGCAGATTTCAGAATTTGACTGTTTCAGTAGTTTCTGGATACTGGAGACCCAACCTTGGCAAAGGGAATCTTTCCACCTACATCAGCAGGAAGCATCCTGGTCATCACTGGCTCCTTACTACGTCAATCAGTGCTGAGAGATGAGGTTTGAAAGAAGAGTGAGATTTTATTTTTTTAAATCTTTTGGGGTTTTTTAACTCCCCCAGGTCAGCAGCGGTTTCCTTCGCCATGGGAGTGGGGGCTGACAATAATCTCTGCATTCACTGACAATGAAATCACACATTCCTCTTAATCCTGCTCCTGACAGCCAAGTGATTAGTGTGCTACAGAGATAGGGCTATTTGACAGCGCCTGAAAATCTCTGTGCATCAACAGCTTAAAACAATATTAATCGTTAGCATTACAGTTCCTCTGACCCCAATCGCAGGCTGATGGATCTGTCCCCTGTTATTTATAGCGTTCCTTTATTTACACCTTTTCATCGCCACAGCGTTTGCTGCCTGAGGTTTTATTGCCCTTATAAATTTCCACTCCCTGCACCACCTTAACAGTTTTGAAATAATGCAGATAAGCAAGAGCAAGCTAATGAATGCAGGAGGCAAAAGGCTTATTCTGTTGCCTCAGTGGCTGGGCCAGAAGGATGTGCCCATTTAACAGCTTTCACTCCATCACGCTGCTTCAGAAAGCCCAGCCCACCAAAAAGCGACGCAGCAAACAATACAGTGAACTTCTGCCACCAATAAACCTGTCTTACAAAGGAGATTGATGCTTTTCTGAAAGAGTTTATAACTACTGAATTACCAGTCTATCCCAGCACTAAAATCAATCACCAGAAATACATTTAGGTCCCTCTTTGCTCTTGTCTGAAATTTCCACAAAAACTCTGCTCTATAAACTCTTTCTACTGCCTCCCCCCCTCTTTCACTCACAGCATTTCGAAACTGCCTAAAGAGAGAAAGCCTTGAAGATGTGTGATGGGACCAGGCGTTTTGCGTCGCATTCAATGAATTTAACAGAAAAGGTGCAATCTTCAGCCTAGTGAAGTCAAAGGCAAAGCCTGCACTAGATTTTATATTGAAGGAATGGACTGTAGGGAAATTAAATGGCAAACATGATGCATTCACTGCAAGCCGAAGTGGTCCTGCTAAAATATCCTTTCCATACATCTCAGCTAATCCAAATGAAATACGATGAGCAGACCACACCAACCCCCCAAAAGGCATAAAGCAGCTTCATGTTCGCCAGCCACTGGGAACGCCAACACAGAGGAAGACTCTGCGATTCTTTGAAAGGTGGAGAAGTTTGCCACAGGTAATTCTGCTGTTTGTACAGGGTTTGAAGTACCACTGACAAAAAAAATTCACACCGAAAGACAGACACTTCTGGGACACGGCATGGCAGCTCCATCACTATATGACAGAGGGTGCAAAGATGACATTTTTATCAGAAGAAGTTTTAATTGGAATGAATTCCTCATTTATTTTAAAATTCGGTTGCTTTCTAAGTAAAATTGCTCAGGGCTGCTAAGAAAAATGAAGTTACCTGAGAAAGATTTTGGCAAGAACATCAGGATGGGCATTCCCATGTTTTAAAAAACATCATTGATATTTCACAATTAACTGAGTGTCTTAGATTAGAATTCAATCTATAGTGGAAAGAATGACTGCCTGCTCTCTTCAAAACTTAAGTCCAGGTCAATTCTCAGCACAAAGGTTTTACCATAAATCAAAGCAACTGGTTCTGAACTAGAACAAAGTGACCTCCTCCACCCTCTTTCCTCCTCCTATCCCCACACAAACTTCTGGCACTTCACCCTTTACCAATAAACACAAGTTTCCTTCCCAGATGCATTTCTCAGAGCCTAGATGTGCCTTTCACAAGTATGTTTTTGTGTTGTTATAGAGGGGATTTGAGCAGTAATTAGATCCCAGGTCACAATCCAGGCTTTCTGAAACTTCAGAGTATTTAAGCTTATATTTGTGAATAGAAGGGAGAGCAGTAAAGTTTGGATTTACATTTTCTTACATCACTGGAATGATTAATCTGTGGAGCCTTCACACCCACCAGCCTCCAATTATCACATCCATTTGTTCCATACAGCATTTTAAAATTAAATAAAAATAATAATAATTAAAAAAACACCACTGGATGGAGACTGCCTTTCCCAGAACCCTCAGGTCCTAAGCTAAAGTAGCAACTGCCTGATATGAAAGAGGGGAAATATCACTACAGCATTACAGGAGGCTGCAGCGGGGGTTGTTTAGAGCTGAGAAAGGGATGGTGCATCCAGGACAGCACGGCAATGGCAGAGGAGGAGAGAAGAGAAAGGCACTATGTGGGAGACTCGTGCGGGAAGCCACATAAGCAAGGCAGAAACCCACCTTTCTCAAAAGCACTGAGGGCAAATAGACACTCAGACAACACATCTGTCCCTTTGCAGAGACCCACAAGCACTTATGTCCTCATTCTGTTCAGGAGCATTGCCTCTGTTGGAATAACAAAGGTAAAAAAAACCCAACCAACCAGCCAAAAAGCCAGCGTGGGTAAACAGATGCGGAGAAGGAGCAGATTGAGCTCTGCTTGCACAGCAGCCCAGAGCAGCAACCAACCCCAATAAAACCAGCTGCAGTCGTATTGCTGGGGTGCAGAGAGGTGAAGTAATTTCTTCAGCATGACTTGGGCTGCCCCACAGATCCCGTTCCCAGCCAGGATTAGGCCATGCAGCCCTTCCAGAAAGTCCGGCATGCAGAGCAAACATTTCCTAGCTTACAATAACACACGATCTTCCATGGTTCTCCATCTCTGACGTGAGGGGGATGAACAAATACCAAATTGTTCAAAGAGTATTGGTGAATCCAGATTTCACTTAGAGGGAATTCATGTTAGACCAATTAAGCAGCATGTCAATTCCGTCTAATTACATGTTCCTGCTGCCTACTTGGTAATTATATTTAATGATTCTAAATCAAATCAGCGTGTTACCTGAGAAATAATTGGATTTGTGGGCATTTTTTTAATGATTCTGAAAGGTACCCTGGAGATTTAAGTCCTCTATGAGTTCAGGGCATGATCTTAAGCTCCAGTGTGCTTTGGGTGTGGATCCCAGACAACATTGGCCCTGATAAATTAAACATGCCAGTTTTCTGGTCCTGAGACCTACAGGCATTGGACACCCCACCACCATACTCACCAACGTTTTTAGCCTTTAAAACAGAGTGGTTGCATTTAAACTACCCACTGGAAGCCGCCAGTGCTAAATGCCACGCTACGCTAGCAGAGAACAACTCCAGGTTTCATGGCCACAGCAACATCTCCCAACCTTGACCTGCAGGGACACTCTAGGGGCTCTTTATTGAGGCTGTCAATAGCAGGATGATTTGCAGAGGCACCTCCAAATTTAGAAATCCAAGCCTGTGCTCTGCTGAAGTCTGTACTGTGCTTCTGAACATCATCCCAAAGGTTGGTGAACGCTAGACACTAGGTCTCACATGCTATGGGAAAAGAAAATAAAAGGTAAGCCTTTATATACTTTGATGAACCTTGGCCCTCAAAACAAATAAGAGCAAAAATAAGTCTCACTTGCCCCAAATTGAGACAGAATAGAGCATTTTATTGATTATTATCGATTTTTATTGATATCCTTAAACATTCTGTACCTTGAAATTAAAATGATAAACACACAAAGTGCATTTATTTACAAGCACGGAGAATACCTAGGGCTACCAAATAGTCTCATGCACATATCTAAGTCCTGTAACTGCAAGATGAGTGTCCATTGGACCCAAAAGCCACCCACTGGATCACAGGGGACCATGATTAACCCAAGACTTCCCCAAGACACACAGGCCACTGAATTTCTCACTGCTTCCACTTAAGCAAGCACTTCCCTGAGATATTTCTTTTCTAGAGGAGGTGAACCCCAATGTTTCAGCACCCAGCCTCGGCAGGAGTCTTCCCAACTTCATCTCTGAGCAGTTAGTAGAGCAGAGATGGCTCAAATCACCCCCTGCTCACTGGAGCCTCGCCATTTGGAAAACCTGGGGCTTTCAGTTTCTGCATGATTTACTGCCCTCCATCTCCTTGAAATTCTGCCCATGAGAAACCAAAATAGCACCTTGCCTTCTGAGTGAACCCCATACAGCCAGTGAGCATCGAAACCACGAGATTTGAAATGCAACGTAATGTCAGAGAGGCATAACCGCAGTGACAGTGGCTGGAGGGAATGACTGCACCATCTAGTTATTCTTCAGCAAAGGTACAAGTAAATGCCACTAACTTCAGCTTTGTTTTCTTTCAAGGAAGCCTTTCTTTTTAGATAACTACCTCTATTCGGGGGCCTTTTGAGGCTCCAGCAGGACTGAGAGTTGGAGGGCTTGGCCATCCTTTTTTTATGTTAAAGATGTCCTGTCCAAACTCTGCAGGCCTCTTCCCAAAGTGCCCCTCATACCTGTATACAGGAAAACTCACATTCCTTTTATCTAGGTAGGCACTTAACCAAGGGACCTACTTTAGTAACATGGTCACATCAGTCTCCCTTGATAGAAAAAGGAAGGAAATAGATAACTCTAGAAGAAAATTCAGTCCCACTAAGTGGTTTCTTATGAAAGTACTCCTGTCACGTCTAGTGTTGAGAAGGACAAATTCAGAAATGGAAACATAGTCCAAAAAGATTGCATTTGTCTTTTGATAAAGTCATGCATCAATCCATGTGCCAGGCAGTGTGAGCTCTCAACAAGGACTCTGGTACTCTTTGGTTACAATTAAGTGCGCTTAAACTTTCTGGAGCAGATCAATGTTCACAGGACCACAGCTTTTGAGATAACTCTTTAACATGAAGGTCTTGCATTGGATTCATTTACAGCTTATAAAGCACGCTCAAATATTCAATACTCACCCCACCAAAATTTCTCATGGTCCTGTATTCTGCATTCTATGGATCCATCTTTCTCCAGTCCTTTCATTAACTTTCTCCCTACAGCAGGGTGAAAAGACTTACCAAATGATTATTGAACTGACTTGAGCACTAGATTCTGCTTCTGACACTCCAAATCAGCATCTTGAATCATCAAGAAAGTCCTGGAATCTCTGTGCAATGCTAATCCTCCCATCTTTCAAACCTTGCTCTTAATCCAGCAGGTTCTGGTTAAAAGTTCGCACAGCGACTAAGAAACAATAATTTGTGTCAGGTTACCCTGTTTCACCCTGAAAAATGTCTTGGGGAAATGTTTTCAAGCAGCTTCCCCTGCTGTCTTTCAGGAAAATCATTTTTACAGCACACACACAAACTCCTTCTCTTCTAGCGTATCTGTAATTACCAAAGAATGCCAAGCCATAAATATTTATGCACAGATGGGATCCTGAAGTACCTTCAGAAGTTCAGCACAGGCCTCAATAGTCAGATTACTCAAGAGAGCTTTGATACACAACCTGCAGGTTTAGGAGGACTTGTCAGAACACCCTGCTAATCACTCCTCTCTCAGGGATGCACTTCTCATCCAGCAAGGGATGTTTCAATCACTTACGAAAACACCACCAAAAAATGCAGGTGCTTCATTACCTACTTTTCATTTGAATTCCTCACAGATCTTGCCAGATCCCTTTGCTTCACTAGCACAGGTCTCTGCGTGCAAGACTTCTGTGCTGCTGGCAGAATCAGAATGTTCCTGCTTTTGCTTCAAACCTTTTCTGACATCAAGGATGCTTTTCTTCCCTGTGCAAACTTTCTTCTATTTCTTCTCCCAAAGTTTTGTTGATATGATGCTGATACCATGTTAGTTACATCACCTAAAAAGCTTGGGATTAAGCTGCTCTGCAATGTCGCATCCAGACTATTTACACAAACAGAGTCAGGACCTGTTCTGGTTGAAATCCACTGGCACAGTCTGGACACCATCAAACCCCATCTGTCTCCAGATTAAGGCGTCTGCTTCCAAAGTGCCAAAGGAGAGTGGTGCCCAGGCTGCAGTAATTCCCCTAGCAGGACCAGGAATTAGCCAAGACAGTGTTGGTTGTCCTGGACCAAAGCTGCACAGCGTGCATGACTGTATTCCCAGTATCCAGACACCAGCCTCGTTTAATTTAAACACAGCTAATAAGATGACGCAAAACGCAGGTTAAACATTTCCCAGCCTGATCTGGAAGCAATTAAAAGTTGGCTTGTGTCACGGTGAGCTTCCTGTTGTACCACCATCTTCTGTGCCTGCCTCAGGCACCCAGGTTTGAAGTCTTTCCCTGCAAAGAGCTCCCACTCCCTCTGGAAGGGCAGACAGAGAGGGGAAAAGTCCCCCAAACCCACCAAGACAGGGGGGCAACTGCAGATGGGAGTGGGAGCAGCCAACCCACTGCCAAGAGGTCAGTATTGGCAAAGGCTTTCGCTGGCATCCGTGTTTAAGGCACGGGTGGCCGAGGTGCTGAGGGGCATGGTTTGGTGTTTGATAGGAATGGTTGGACTCGATGATCTGGTAGGTCTCTTCCAACCTGGTTATTCTATGATTCTATGAAAAACAGTCTGCAACTGGGGCTGCCTATGAGGAGAAAGGAGATGGAGCAGTAGCATCCCAGCAAGGAATCAAGCAAGGGGGAGAGGGGAAACACTCAACATCCAGGGGGTTATCTTACACCAAAAATAAAGGTGGAAGGGAATCAAAAGTCCTCAAAGGCCTCTCTGTCAAGTATTAAGTATAAAAATACTTTGGCCTCACCAGAGCAAACAGATTCAAAAGCAAGATACTCACTTGGCCTGCACTTGTACCACACGATGAGGTACTTGCCGGTTCCAGGGCACGGATCTGCGCCGAAGAGCCGACTATTGACAAGAAACTGGCAGCTCCGCCTGTCCTGGCACTCA
This sequence comes from Phaenicophaeus curvirostris, assembly GCF_032191515.1. NCBI lineage: Eukaryota > Metazoa > Chordata > Aves > Cuculiformes > Cuculidae > Phaenicophaeus > Phaenicophaeus curvirostris. The sequence continues at coordinate 123,851,234 of NC_091393.1, read as the reverse complement.
TCCAGCATCTTCTGCAGCCAAGGATGCACACAGACACGCACAAGAAATAGAGAAACAAAGGTAATTCAGTATCTCCACCAAAAAAGATCATCAAAAGGAAACCAGCTTGAAAACAGCAAAGTCACCCTTGCCTCCTCACCTGGCCACAACACGAAGCAGGCAATGGTGCTCAACACAGTCGTGACCAGAGGAGCCATGGGCTAGAAGAGGACTCAACCTGGCACTGTTTTAAGGAGCATGATGTCTTTCTCTTGAGTGCATGCAAAAGGCCAGATTTGCATGGTCACAGAGATTTTAAAATGTTTACATGAATTTAATCACTGTGTAAGACGGTGCTGTCCCAGGAAAAGCAGCTTTGAGGATATGGATCAGCCTTTGCAGCTATAAACAGATGCAAACTCTGCCACCGCCATTCTGCTTTAGAATTCTCTGGAGAGATGCATGATTTCAACCAAAGCTTTCAAGAGAGTTCTTGACTCAGTGATATAAAAGCTTTGGCAGCTGCCGGTATTCCAGTTCCAGTAGTTGTGGTGGGAACACTGTTATACAGCCAACCTAGTTGGTTTTTAATAGTGCTCACTCCTCTTTGCCCCATGACTATCACGTTTCTTTTAGCTAAACTCAGCAAGGGCCTGCAAGTCGGAGGGCCCTCCCACCACCGGCACTTTGGGTCCTATCCCATTTTCTGCACTGCTTTTCCTCTCATGCTGGCTCCCCACTTTCCCATTCAAAACACTCATAAAAACTCCATCTCAGAATCCACAGGGGCAAGACATTCTGTCTCCTGCTAGAAAATAGCTTCATTAAGGAAGATTAATGATTTCTTTTAACCCTATGATCCTCTAAAGCAGAAGTGGGGGGGAAATATTATTAAGTGGGGCAGTAATTAAGTTTTAAATTCAGCTGGATGGCTTTGGTGGTATTTATGTACTCCTTTAGAGCCTCTAAAGTGCTAAAATTACCATAATGTTTGCCTGACATACATGAACCTGTCAGAGCATTTTGAGACCAGAGACCGAGGTAATCCATCAGCCTCACTAAGACCCTATGATAGAGCTGTGAATTCCAGTCCCAGAACAATTACTTTTCACTTGCAAGGAAGCTCTGGAAAATCCTTTCTCAGGAATTCCTGTAAAATCCTCTGGTCTATTTTGTCTTCCCCCTGTTCCCTTTTCTTACACCCACCTTTATATTTGGCTTTCCCACAATCCTATCCCCGTGCCATTAACATAAAGGTCGTTCCTTCTTTACCAGGCACCACCAAAACCAATTTTCTCTCTGCCTCAGTGACTACTCTTTATTTTTCGAGTTGTCCCTGAACATAATATAGGTAATCTTCAGCATTATAACTCTGAATGTCACCCTCTGAACAACAGCTGTTCCAGTTTCAAGCGCTATTTGAAGCTGCCTCATTTGAGGTTGCTCATAACTTCCTAAAGCTTTCACCTTTTGGGCTGACACACGCAAGAATTTGTGCCTGCCTCAAGTCTGACCTTTATTTTAAAGTTCAAACCAAGACAATGAGGCTTTTCCTAGTGAGCAGAGAACATATGCTGTTGTTTTCCACTTACAAAGGTAATAAACTTCAGGCATCTCGTTTCAAAATACAGGGCTTAGGATGGAAAAGCTGAAAGGTGAACGCTGAAGGAGGTGCCTGGGAGCGTTAGCCCCAGCTTGACCGTCACGTTTAAATGCATAGAAACAGCATATTCTGTCCTCTAGGCTCCTAAGGGCTGACTGCTCACTCAGCGTGTGAAATTTAATTTAATGCAAAATCCAATGAGTTGCAAAGGAATTTAAGCAAGGCCTCTACGCAGATACTTCTTTTGATCTGATAAGGCAAAGGACAACTGGAACAGCTCTTGAGTGCTTCACATAGGAGAGAAATCTGTTCCAAATCATTGTAGACCTGAAAGGATTTGCTGGTACTGGACAGCCACGGCTGTGTTTACACTCAAGCAGTGCTAGGAACATGAAGCAAAGGGAAAGAAGCAGAACCCTGAATGGTGTTTTTCCCCACAAGGGAAGCTTTCTCCCTTCAAAGGCAGCAGACTTAGGTTTTTGGTCAACAAACCATGTTCATAGCACATGGGTGGGATTTCCTAAAGCTTTCAGTATTGCATAATAGGTGCCATTAAAACCAGTGGGAAAACCACCCGGGGTTTCAGAAAAGACTCGGTGAGGCCAACAAGAAGCCTCTTTGAAAATCCCAGCTTCGATGGCCAAGCAGCAGGTGTTCATCTGTCCTTAGGCTCAGCCAAGGCCTTGGTTTTCTGGTCTTACTCACAAAAATAACACTTCCAGGCAATACCAGAGCTCTGTCAGATATCATTTCTGAAGTATTTAAGATGAGTGATGAGGCCCTGGCCCAGGTTGCCCAGGGAAACTGTGGCTGCCCCATCCCTGGAGGGGTTCTAGGCCAGGTTGGATGGCACCTTGGGCAGCCTGATCTAGTGGAACGTGTCCCTGGGCTTGGAAATGGATGATCTTTAAGGTCCCTTCCAACAACTCTGTTATTCTATGATCAGCTAGACCAACAGCAGAAAGGTGGGAGTTTACTTGTTAACGAGGGAATGTCCTGAGCTCACATAGCTTTCACTTATTCTCTGGAAAAAAATAGGCAATTCATTCGACACTTGCCTTGTTTTTCTGACTGCCACTGTCAGCTGTAAAGGTGGGGAAAGACAACCATAAAACCAAACAAAACTTGACTCATTAACAATCTGAACTTGCACAGAAGTAGTTGTAGACACGCAGAATCATCCTTAACTGTGATATATAATCAGCTGCTTATGCTGTTGCCATCTGGTAGACCCCGAGCAATGCAAAATAAAGGCACATTGGATTAGATTATATTATAAAAATCACTCCAACTGAAGAAGGTGGAGGAGGAATTCCTGTCTGGCATGAAAGAGGAGGGAAGACACATTAATTGCATTGTGCCATTTTATAATTGCGTTCCAGTGGTAAATCAAGCCTGAGGGCTGACAGGCAGTGCTCAGAAGGGAAGCTGTGGCTGTTTAAACCCATTCCATTCTCTGGTTCATGATTGAGCTAAGAATCTCCAAGATTTAGAGAAGATAAGAGGGCAAGAGATGTGAATTCAAGTAAAACAAACACTAATCTAACCCCTGTGATTTATGCCCTGGACTAATCTCACTGCAGTGACCCAAGTTTTAAAGCAAGGGCAGCCTCAAGCTCAACGCTACGTCTTCCTAGTGGGCATTGTAGATGAAACACATTTCTCGTGCTCATTTTGTTGTGCTCATTAGCTAAGTAATTGCTTGCGCTCATTAGATAACAACCTTTTAAATCTGGAACTGGATGCAAGCTCTGCAACAAGGCTGTCCTCAGCAATTCCCAAGGGTGCGTTCATTTTTATTCTGTCTTTCCAAATCACTCGTCAAGAAGCGCTTCCTCTGCACACTTAAAATAAACTACAACTGAGCTTAACACCCAAGGCAATTAAACTTACCTCAGGTCTCTTGTAGTAGTTCGTAGAGTCAACACACTAAGGGTGAAGCTTTGGACCCACAGAAGCCGGATGATGGTGAAACTTAATGGGAACTGGGATTTTGCCATAGGACTGCTCTTTGTACAGCCTCCATCATCAAAGGAACATAAGGATGACTGCAGGGCATGTCAGTCAGGCATGAAATTACTCACAGGAACCTGACTAAATAATTACCTAAGATGTATGTTGCTGAGGAGCCAACTGCGTGAATGGATCAGATCTGTGTGCAGTCGAACGATGATGGGCAGAGATTTGTACCAGGAACTTTACACAAGAAGATACCAGTAATTTTTTAAAAAGTGGTCAAGCGTTTTTAGGTCAAATTCAATCCAGCTATAGCCGTGATGATGAAATTACACCAACACTTATACATGGTGCACCTCCACTTGTTTGCAATGGGAAGAGGTAAATAAAACAAACAAGGCAGTATGAATTGTCCCTACAAAGCCACACAGTGCAATGCATTAGAAATGGCTTCATGACACGTTTTATTAGACTTCTGATACTGTTTTATGTACCCCTGAATGTTGGCATTACTTTAAAACCTGCTGTAAACTTTGTAATGTTAAGTTTTAATTTACCAAACTTATTTATAGGTCCTTTCTCCAATTATCTGAAGATTGCACATTCATCTCTATCCATTCACACAAATTGCTGAAGCCCCCAGAGCAAGAGGATTTTCCAAGGATTGGCAACAGGGAAGGACACATTCCCTTTCACCAGCTCTGCTATGGGAGTAGAAAACATCAGCAGGGCAGTAGGGCAAGTAGCAGTGGGCTGGGATGTTAAAACACAGAAGAAAGATTCACCAGAGGTCCCCTGGCAGAGCCTTGAAAGATCCCAGAGATTCACAAAGAGCAGGAACATGCTCAGGAACAAGAAGGACACGATAAAAGCTGCATTACAAATATCACTTAATTAACCATTACCTACATTTCCTAACAGTGGGAAACTTAATCTGTATGTGGGGTCAACTTCAAAGGGAGAGAAGGTCTAAGCTGAAGAAATACAAAAGGATGCATAACCAAAAGTCATGGGATTAAAGAAAGGGAAAGCTTAAAACACAAAGTGGAAAAAAAAAAAATCATTGAGAGCAAACCATTACACTGTCAAGCAGGGTCTTAGTGGGAATGATGGAAGCCCCATGACTTGGAAAGTTTAAATTTAGAGTAAACAAAGCATTAGGAGGCTTACACCCCAGGGAGCAGTCCTGCCTCATCAGGCAGACAGGCTGCACTGGCCACCTCTGCCTCCAGTGTCTCCTCTGCTGCAGTACATAATTACACTGCTCTGAGTAGCTATTTCAGACAAGACAAAGATTTCAAAGATACGGTAATTTAGAGATTATCTATGACCTCTGCAGCAAGCAGTTCTGCTTGCAAATAATTAGCTGGGGGAGCTCTTTGCCAGAGTGTAATCTTCAGCCTGGGCAAGGCTGATGAATGAAGCTGTAGTGGTTCTGTGATTTTTAAGAGCAACTTCGGCTCCGCCGTAATCTTTTCTGGACCCAGAGCTCACCGTTCACCATCCTCTGCAAAGCAATTAACATAGTCTAAAAGGGTCTGGAGAACAAGTCTTATGAGGAGCAGCTGAGGGAACTGTGGTTGTTTTAGTCTGGAGAAGAAGAAGCAGAGGGGAGGCCTTATCACTCTTTGCAACTGCCTGAAAGAAGATTGTTGCGAGGTGGTGTTGGTCTATTCTCCCGAGTAACAAGTGATACGAGGAGACAAAATGTCCACAAGTTGCACCAGGGCATGTTTAGCCTAGATATTAGGAAATATTACTTCATTGAAAGGAACAGGCTGTCCAGGGAAGTGGTTGAGTCACCATCCCTGGAGGTATTTAAAAGACGGGTAGGTGTGGTGCTTAGGGATGTGGCTTAGCAGTGGATTTGGCAGTGTTAGGTTCACAGTTGGACTCAATGATCTGAAAAGTCTCTTCCAACCTAAACAATTCTGTGATTCTGTCTGATGAAGAAATGCCCGAACTGCTCTTCAATTCACTGAAACTGTGCTTGTCCAAATTCTCTGTAAGCTGTGGAGATCTTCTAATGGACAATATGACAAATGGTGTGTTCTCCTCCCAGTGGCACTGATGACCATCATTCTTCCTTTCTATCAATATCCTCCATGTTTCCTCTTGACCATTATTAACTTACAGACATTCAGAGTCATGAGAAAGGGCCCTTTCTCATTGGTGTCAAGACCACTTAGGTCTGTTACATCAGCAGGATCATGCAATATCCTGTGACTTGGCATGGCAGGAGCCACTGTCCTTGGTCTACCAAGAAAGCTTGAGCAGTCATATAATATTCTTCTACTTCCTATTTTCCTCTGGCACACAGTTAGTCAAGAATACTTAGGGAAACTAAAACCCTCTTCAGAAACAGTCACACACACACACACACCTTTCAGAAGCCTCATTTTCTGATCAACCACTGGCTCATGCTTTGAGAGACATGCAGCTACTGGAAAGCTTTATCTCATCTTTCCATCACGGAAGAGGTCAGCTCCCCTTTGCTTTCTGACACAGAAACCTTCCTGGTTGGTGCAAACACAAAAAGGGGGAAGAGAGGCTCAGGGAATCCTGTGGTTAGCATGCAAGGAATCTGCTCGCTTTTGTACAGCCGCCTCGCACGCTGCCAGAGCGACAGCGGGAGATGGTGGCAGCAAAGGTGTCCTGTATCTCACTTAAAGGACAAAAGGAAATACCACATCAGCAGCACTAGTGATTCTTTTCACCAAGGACTGGTTGTCCGGGAGAGTGTTGAAAGATACTCAGGCCACAGCTGCTCTTGGGGAAACAAGTCACACAGTAAAACGTTGCCCGCTGAAGTGCAGTTTCCTTCTGGTTTCAGTACATGTACATATGAAGACAGAAGTCAGCCTACAAAGTCTTCAATAAATATCTGGGAGCAAAACCACAATGGATAAGTGCCTCTCTAGGGCTTTTGATTTTCCTTCTAAATAAGCTTTGCTCCAGGGATTTATGCCTTCCTTCCAAATAAGCTGTGGTTATATTTTCCTGTCAATTTACCAAAATAAGAATATTGCAGTTAATCTGCTGTAAAATGTAATCTAGTTTCCTGGTAATATGCAATAATTTTAGGCCAACCATTAGACATTCTTCCATACAGACCTTGTGTGGTTTACTGCTGAAAACAAGTGACATCAGGAATATTGATCCAGGAATGAGCAGCTGTGGAAAGCTTTATAAGCAAGTTGTGCAGTTGGTCTGAGCATGCAACCTAATAATCTCAAGACCTTGAAGATTTTTGGAAGGTCTGTGCATTGTGCACATATTTACTCCAGTCGGATTTACTCCAGTCCTCATTCTCTTCAGCTGAGTGGCTTCCTTCAGATATAAACGTGCCTCGATGTATTTTTGCAGGAATAAGCTGGGCATTGTGAGCTTGGCTAGGAGTGACTGGGTTTCTTACTAAACAGATTCACTTATTAGGAGGCGCTTATCATTAAGCAATGAAGAATACTTAACACTCCTATTTCTCCTTTGTTCCCCATGCCAACATTTATGTGTTCAGATAAACCAACATGCACTGCTGCTCTCTGTATTTACCAGCTCCCTTACTTCTCTGGAGGCAAGATCTCATGAGATATTCCCACGACAGCGAAGTGCAAATGTATGCAGTACTGTGGCAGGTGAGAGAACCAGGGTATAAGTGAGAGGCTAAAGCAGATGAAGATGGTCCCTAGCAGATCTTCTTGGAGTAAAAGGTATCTCCAGATGTTCCCGTGTCTCCCCCTGCTGTGCACCACTGTAATTTAGCTGCATCTCCTTTTTCTCACACTAAAAATCAGACATTGTACAGACCAAAAATGGGTTTGACCAACTCTATCTGGGTGATGTGGGACTACAAAGCAAGAGAAAATCTCCATTGAGAAAGCACAATGCTCAAACCTACCAAAAGTCTTCGAGCTCTTGATGTTATTAGGTTGCATGCTCAGACCAGCTGCACAATTGCTCCAAAAGGGTAAAGGTACGTAAGAGTTACGGGACATCACAATGACACCAACACAGAGATCATGCTAATGCAGCTCTGCAGCTTCAGGACCCAAGCTAACAACTCTGCTCTGGTGAAACACACTTTCTAGTGGACAAACAATGCATCTCTCTGCATAGATTATAGTGTGCACCAACCACCTGTCACCTATTGCCAACCATTTTCAGAGGTATGACTTTGACATACTGAAATGACCCTTAGTATGCAAGAATTTACTTGTTTGGGTGAAAGAAAGACTTTGGTCCTGGCAACCTATTTCCCTGACCTTCAAGTAATAAAAAAGATCATTCAGCCACCATAAAGCTCCTCCTCACAGACCTCCTCTGCCAAGATATTTGGCACCGCGTGGGTCCCTTTTACTGGAGCAAGAGACCCTCCAGATGTTCTCTGTCCCTCATCCATCCCTCCTGGCTGGGACAAGGACATTGTACTCTATTGCTTCCCAGTCAGGAATACCCTTGGCAGGACTCTACAAAGAGAGTGTAGAGCCAATACCAGACAAGACTGTTAATTAACAGCACTAGTGCCCCAAATTAACTTCTATTATTAAAGGATGAGTGGGAAATTTCTACACTTTCATTTCTGAAGTACCTCAAAGATGCTGCATTAATACAGCACAAATCTCCTTTCTGACATATATTCTCATGCAACTTGTGCTCACTCTGGGTTCCTCTTAAACTGAGCAGAGTGAGGAGAGCAGGGGGAGCTGTTTAAAAAGTAAATAATATCTGGCTTTCAAAATAACCTTATTTTGCTCTACTGATCTCTCCATATTCATACAACTTGGTCTAAAAAAAATTTAGCAAGAGACTAAGCACATTAAAACAGAAATCCCGGTCTGAATGTCTGAATTCTTTGTACGTTTGGAAATCTCCCACTGAATCTGACATTATGATGCTATAATAACAGAAATGTGTAGTTTGGGGTCACTGCCTTAATGTCTCTGACACGCTCTCCCAAGTGGTCTGTATTTTATTTCAAATGAAAACAAGTGACTAAAGCAAGGGATCCTGGCAGCCAACCACATAAGGCTGGATTAGTGGTGCTTGTCTGAGTGTAATCAACCCTTTCTTCTCCTGTTTTAACATAGAAACAGTGTCTGAACTGGACATTTACAGGACAGAGAGCTTCTAAGTGGGAATTAACTGTTACTCATACATAGTGTTTGCAGAGAATAGTATTAATAACTGACCCTTACACTCCCTCCAGGCCACTCTCTGGAGAAGGAGCAAATTTATACAGTCATGGCTTTGATTAGACACAGTGATTTTATATATTTAATTTTTAGGGGCTTGGTTTGGCTGACTTTTTCAGTTACTGTCAATCAGAATAAACACACAGTTGGTCCTGCCTTTAGCAGCCATAGAGCCGAGTCACAAAACCACAAAAACACATGCAATTTTCCTGTCTACAGCTTTCCAATTTTCCTACATACGTGCATTTCCTACCAGTGTGCTGCAGGCAGCTTGCCATTCAGCTTGTAGAGCTTCTGGCATGCGCTTCAGAGAGGCCTCACCCCCTCTAGGACTGAGAAAGAAGATAATATTTGTCTCTGGCATTCAGGCTGATCCTACCCTGGCCGAGCACAGCACGTTGAACTATCAAAGCCAGATCTGGGGGCACTAAAGATGTACTATGGGTCTTCTCCAAGTCAGGAACTTGTCCAAGGTCTCTCAAGAAATTCGTGGCAGCACGGAGAATGTCAACTAATTCCCTAGCACGTCTGCATCCCCAGAAATGGGTGAATGGTCTCTGTCAGGCAACAAACTTACTGTACAAGAGATCTGCTGCAAGACTGGCTAGAGAGAATACAATTCTCACTCTGATAAACAGGGAAGCTGTAATCACAAGCACTGTGAGTATCGGAGGCAAAGCTGATGGGTAACAGCTCTGAGGACGTAAGGGTCTGACCTAGGCAAGAAGGATTTCTTTTAAATCCCTCCTGCACATAAAACCATGGCATGGAAAGCCAAAGGTCACATCCTCCCTGTTCTCAAGTTCTTCCAGATGCGTTAAGTGGGCCAGTCACGCACAAGGGATGAGGCTACACACACAGCTCTCAGTCATGCTGGTAAATGAAATGTTTCAAGTACATTTTGCAGTAAATCAATAAAAGAAGGGAAGGCTAGCCTCTGCCAAAGTCTTCAGTCCATGTTCTCCTACCCTAACCAACACAACCGCCTCTCCATATTATGAACTCTCTCATACCTGAACTTTATCACACCTGAGAAAACCTTCCACTGATAAGGAACACATGCTCCCATGGAACAACTCAAGCATTTGCTCTGCAGTGGAAGTGCTATGAGGGCAATTGCAAATCGGTCAGCTTAAGGGTTAACCCCACTGGCAAACCCTCTGCAATTCCTTGAGAATTTGCCACTGAGGTTTGGAAGCCAAAGCACTCCTATCAACTTTAAAAAAATGCTGTAAATTTCTCTTAAAATCCCTGAATGCAAGAGTGAGAAGTGATGGGGGAAACTCTGGCCTTTAGCCAAATTATAAAAGAAATTATTCTCTAGGCCTGTAGGATCATTAATCTAGTTGTGCTATAAATTTCTGTTATGAGATATGATTGATTCATATCCATAAGCACACTGGATGCTTGAGATCTTTGCCCAAAAGTTTTCACAATCCCAAATCCTACGTTTGGAAAGACTTGAACGTATTTCCACATCCAGAGGCAGACAATCAACATCTCAACAATATCAGCCAACCCACGTTTCTAATCTTACTTGTTCCTACTGACAGTTAAGTAACACTGGCACCTTCCAAATAATCCTGTGATTTGCTGACGTCACGTGCTCTTGGGAGGATAGACATAGTCAGCATCCCCTACACAAATGGATAGAGCTGATTAACTGCTGATGCTTGGGAGATTACAAGCTTAAGTGATGTATGATCACTTACAGCAGCCTAAGAGCCAAATGAGTCAAAACATATAAAGCCAAAGATTCTCTATGGGTTTCAAGTTACCAACAAAAAAGCCTCTTGAAATCAGATCAGTTCTGAAGTAAAGAGAACACCACAGCAACTTAGAATCATAGAATGGTTTGAGTTGGAAGGAACCTTAAAGATCATCTAATTCCAAAGCCCCTGTCATGGGCAGGGACACCTTCCACTGGACCAGGTTGCTCAAAGCCCTACTCAACCTGGCCTTGAACATTTCCAGGGATGGGGCAGCCACAATTTCCCTGGGCAACCTGGGCCAGGGCCTCCCCACCCTCAATGTGAAGAATTTCCTCCTAATGTCCAGTCTAAATCTTCCCCTTCCAACTTAAAGCCAATCCCCCTTGTCCTATCACTACATGCCTTTGTAAAAAGTAACTTCTGAATGTGTTGAAAAAGCTAAACATTAGGAAGGAAAACTATAAGAAATAATCTTCAAATCCAGTCAAACATAACGCGGTCTTTCAGTGTAATGCTGTTTTAACCACGCGCCTGAACTGTTACTGACTAGAGTTGCAGCAAAACTAAGAAATTAATCAGTAAAATCTGATTAAGTCCTGTCTAAACCACACAGATAAATTATCCACCAAGCTGTTTGAGATGTCAGGGCTACCCAGTTTAATACAGGTCTATGCAGCACCAGCAAAGACAGTTGCTGCCTGGCCAAGGAAGATGAAGTCCAAAATGAACACATGCATCTTAACGTGCAATACCTGAAGGGAAGTGCCAACTGAACAGGCAACATCCTCTTTAATTAAAGTTGCATAGGAGTGGGGATAGCGAGAAGGACACATCTGGTGACTTGGTACAATTCGGCCATAAAAAGAAGTCTGGATGCTGATGGTGGTTCTGTGAGGACACCTCAGAGAGACATATTCTCCATCACAGGCATGGTCAGTGTAATTCTTTAGTACTTGTGATATGTAACCTGCAAAAAAAACATTACAAAATCCGTTATTAGTGAATGGTAGATAATATTTAGGTGATTACAGCAGAGCAGTCTAACACAACTAACAAACAATGAGGAGCACAGAGTTTATCTCACACATATGAAAAGAGAGACGATTACATGGTGCACGGGGAGGATCTCGGTGATTTGGACTTCGGCAACAGTGGATTGCGTCCCTAGTGGATGCTATATTCAGATGTTCCAAAGTCATAGTCTGATTACACCGCCAATTTACATCGGCATAGCTATCAAGTTTACAGGAAACGAAGCTGAGCCAGACTCATCATTTAGGCCACATCTAGATAACACACAGAAATTTTGGCCTCCAAATACAAGACAAACATCAATAAATCAGAGTGACTTCAGCAGAGGGCCACCAAGTCAGCTGGGAGATGGAGCTCTTGCCCTGTAAGAAATGGTTTGTTCAACCTGGTGGAAACTAATAGCGGTCTGCTAGTATCTACAGGAGGGTTATTAAGGAGATGGAGCCAGGCTCTTCACAGTGGTACATGGTAGGAGAATAAGAGATAACAGGCACAAAATAAAACAAAAGAGTTTCAGACCAATTATATGAAGCAACTCTCTCACTGTGAGGGCAGTCAAGCAGTGGAGAAGATTGCCCAGAGAAGTTGTGCCATCTACATTCTTGGAGGTTTTCAAGACCTTTCAGAATAAGGCCCTGAACAATCAGGTCTGACTTTCAAGTTGACCCTGTTTTGAGCAACAGGTTAGACAAGAGAACTGATGTCCCTTCCAACCCCATTTTTCCTGAGAATTTATGATTGTGAGCAAGAAAGTCCCAGACACAGAGCTGCTAAGGGGAACGTTGGGCTTATAGTCAGTTGTACAAAGTCCTATTCCACCACGGCACACCAAGCACATCTTTATTCTCCCCCCAGAGTACACTCTTCCAATTCTTCTGGTTGCACCTTCTGTTCCAGGTCTTTGACACAAAAGCCTTTCTTTTTCTCCAGTTCAGCAAAGTTTCAATCCTTTTAAACAGTACGCAGACCCAAACCTCTCCTTGTTTGTTAGAGGACAATGTCATCCACAATAATAAAGTTGTTAACAAGAATAAAGCATGGGGACAAAGCCTCATTACAGTTACACTGCATTAAAAGAGCCAATTGCAATCAGGTTGCCATGGCAACTGCCAAACTAATCCTGCCTTGGCAATACTCAGACCTGAGGGAAAATCACTGCGGTGCTGATCTAGAGACATCTGTGCAGGGAACTCTAGAGCACGTCCAGCCTCAGTGTCAGCCACGGTCCTGTTCAACCCTGCAGATTTCCCTTCTGTTCTGAGTTTGAAAGCCTTCCCACTACTGGCCACCAACACAAGTCTACCGGTAGCAATCCCACCACGTGCCTGTCTTCCGATACCTCATTGCTTAAGAAACAGTAGACTCTTTCCTTAAGAAACAGAGCAGAGAGCAAAGATAAAACCACTAGAAGAAATAAGGAATCCCAGGACATATTCCTAAAAGGGAATATAAGATAGATTTGTTCTCAAAATTGGCTAAAATGTGACTATTCTAGACACATAGACATTATTCTAAGACTAGACACCAGGAGGAAATTCTTCACACTGAGGGTGAGGACGCTCTGGCCCAGGTTGCCCAGGGAAGTCGTCACTGCCCCATCCCTGGGTTCAAGGCCAGGTTGGATGGGGCTTGGAGCCCCTGGACCAGTAGGAGATGTCCCTGCCCATGGCAGGGGTGGAACTGGAGGGGCTTTGAGGTCCCTTCCAATCCAAACTATTCTATGAGTCTATGAATGACAGGAGGAATCAGGGGACACATGCACCTTGGTACGCAGTTACCCTTCATAGCTGCAAGGTGCACTGCATCCTCACGTTCATCATCCTGTCTTCCAAGGCACAATAATGCACACAGGGGAAAACAATTCCTGTGGCATGACAGAATCTATATAGCTTGCTCAGAATCATTTCAACATCAACTCTAGCTATCTTTGCAGACACATCTGTGGGGTATATTTACTCCACTAAGTTAAATAACCACAGGGACTTTTCTCCTAAGCCCAAATCCAGCAACTTGCTCTTACTCTCCAAAACAGCATGGCCTCATCCAGAGCTTTTAATAGGAATGGTTCTTCCATACCAACACTCAATTCTATCTCAGAAGTTGCATGAAAGAATACTGGTCCCAGTTTCAAGGTGCCTAAAACAACTATAATCATTACTCTTAGAGATAACCAACACATAGTAATTCAGCTTCAGCATTCAAGCTGTCACTGTGAGGGCTGGATTCCCTGATTTCTCTAGACTTTAATCTGCAGTTCTTTTTTACCAGTTCTGTTGCTGTGGTGCCTCAAGGCGCGTGCCAAATAGATATTTACTCAAATCAACATATTAATTTCCAAGTCCCCAGGGTATCATTTGCTTATGAGAAAAAGGCTACGACACAGCCCCAATAATTAGAGTAAGTGACAGGGCTGCATCAGATCAGGGAACCGCACTTTTTAATTTAGTGCTTTTATCTCAGTTGTTCAAGGAAACGCTGTGGGGATAAAATGAATTACTGGAGTGCACCTCCTTTCCCAGTCACACATGCTCTGTGTGATGCTGTACACCTACTCCTGGAGAGAGCAGCTCTTCTCCCTCAAAACTAAGGCAACCGTAATAGCTGTGCATCAGGGAAAGCAAACTACAAGCAAAACCAGAATATAACATGAAACATTCAACCCCACTTTCCATGCTCTTACTCCAGTGTATCAGGAGTTTTCCCTGAGGGCGACCTATTAGGGAGCCAGAAGCAAAGTGCAACCAAAGTGCAGTCAAGACTCTGCTGGCTCCTCTGAATATTCAATTATTCTGTCAGAACAGCCATCCCAGAGCATGCCTTTCATATTACCAATTCAGGATTAGGGAAGGTTTCAACCCCTGTAATTAGTGCAGATTGCTTGTTGAAACAACTCCTTCCTCTTGTCTTCCATCAGCAATCTCAAAATAACTGGAGTTCGTTCAAGCTCAAGATATTGAAGGGATTGAATGCTTTGATGGTGACTGGCTAATAATAAAGCACAATGTCTGAAACATCTGGCACTGACCACTGTCAGAGAGAAGACACTGGATTAGGCACGGGCATGATCGGGGTGACACGATGTTCTTCAAAGAGCAAAAGGAAGTGGCTGTAGAAAATCAATGCTCTTTTTTCCTTTTCTTCTTTAAGTGAGCCATATTTGCACTACATTCGTTGGTAGTTCCTTTGAGCGTTTCTTTACCCATTAATTCACGGTTCAGCAACCCAAAATCTGAATTGTTTCAAGCATCTTTGCTGAATTATCGGTAACAAGCTTCCAGTGACCTTTTGTACCACCACGTGTGGTACCAGGAGGGGAACTGCTGGGATGCTCTTTACTGAATGAAATACATAAACATGTTGCCAGTGGCAGGTGTTTGAGGACTTTGATGGAACTTGTATACCGGGGTAAAAAGCATTTCGTAAGTGCACAAGAAATACCTTACGGAGCTCGTTGACTCTTTCCTGGCAAGTATGAGAAAGGCTCTTTCCGATGGCTATTTTAGTTCAGTAAAATGACACAGCAGATCACTGACCAGCTATTCATAGACCACAGAACATGACAGGAAACTGAGATGATAAAGATATTCTCAAAAGATTTGATCACTCCTCATTCAGTATATTTCTCTGCATTATTATCTGGGCTATAAACTACATCCTTACAAGTGTCCACGCCAAACAAAGACAAAGCAGGATGTTATTAAAGATGGCAAAAAAACTTTTGCCACTCCATTCTTCATCCTCAAATTCTGCGATGTGAAATCAGCATTCTCAGATCCAGGACCTGAAAGCAAGCAAGCAATTATGGAAAACATACCAGCTGTACTGCGAGAGTCATATTGACTCTGTTTTGTCATGGTTCATCTTGGAGTGGAAGTGACATCAACTCTCATGATTTTATCAGGAAATTTTTTGGTGGTTCACTCATTAGGGAAGAAAATGTTAAAGCAGGTGGTGATTTGAGATTTTCTTTAAAATTATGCATTTCATCTTAAAAGCATTCTAAAAGCATAAAAGAGATCTGAAGCATTAAGCCCAGTAAATCTTTTCCAAATGCTATATATATATATATAAAATCTTTGATTAAAAAAGCAATCTGAAAGTTTTTGGTTTGGCAAATCTCTTTTTTTAAAGATGGTGCTGAGGACATGGAATCTTTGCTCGTGGGCATCCATACTCCCAAATTAAAACAACGTATAGGAGTCAAGTGCTAAACATTAGACCTAGAAATAAGTGATTTCCTATCACCTGAAAGACATGAAGTCAGTGCAATTAATTGTGTTAGTGAATGAAATATTGTGTTTGTCCTGCGTGACATAGATTCTTTTATTTTTAATTCTCTTACTTTCCAACTCTGTACTGTTTTTTCAGGATCTACTGTTACTTTCTTATAGTTTCCTCAGCTTCCTTGCAGGTTTTTTTGAGAATCAGTGTAAAACAGAACTTTCTTCCAGGAGAGACTTTAATCAGATACTTTTTTGGAGCTGAGCCTGCCACTACACCACACTTTTTCAGATAGGCTATGGCCGAAGAATTTCAGCTTGTTCTTCACACACAGAACACCGATACCCGTAACATCTCACTCAAAGAGTGCTAAGCCAGTGGAATAGAATAACACGCCACGAGGACAGGCAAACAGGACTGAAATGTGACCGCAGGCAAGGCTTGAAGCCAGAGCAAGTAACTCAATGAATGCATTTCATAGCAGGCATTACTGATAATCCTGCAGTTGCAGTAGTAAAAGCAGCGCTCTCAAATCTCAGAGCAGCCTCGTACGGACAAGTAAGGTTTGTTTTGCTTTGTTACTAATACCAGAGATTAAAACTTGCTATTACAAACCTTCTACAGAGAGATTTGCTTTCATTTTGGCTACTGCCCAACCCTTTCACCTTTCAGACACTACACAGCACTGGAAGAACTTGAACATCTTGTAAGCATACTTGGGAAAATATTTTTATTTTAAGCCAACAGTTCCTCGCCCACTACCTGATCTTCTGTACCGCGGTTGTGGCTCCAAAGAGTACCCACTGTTAACTTAGAAAATCTGCTCTGAAATGAGTGAATTTAGAACTACAGCTGCTCATCAGCATATCAGGGCTAAGCAAAATAACTTTTTGTACATGCTGAATAGTATTTCATAGGTCTCCTTGCAACAGCATGAGGACACTGGTGCTGTTTGTGTTTGTATGAATGCTGAATGTTTCTGTCTATGCTGAGCTGCATGGGCAGAGACACACACGTGTCTACCAGGAATAGATGCTCAGCATCACTTCTGCCTGGACCTGAGGACACGGGACTGTCACAGCCATGCCTCAGGCTACCAGATTTGGTAACTCCTAACACTTGCCACTACAAAAACCCATGTTGGTATATAGAGAGATTTAGAATACCAGAAGCATAGAATGATTCAGGTTGGAAGGGACCTCAAAGCCCATCCAGTCCCACCCCCTGCCGCGGGCAGGGACACCATGCATTAGCATGTGTGTCAATTATAAAGTATATTGCTCATAGCACAATCATATTTATAAAATATATCTTATATCATAACCTGAAGATAATTACCAGGTCATCTTGGGAAACCTTAGGGGGGTAGTTCAGTACTCGGAGAATGAGAATTGTAATTTTGAGAGATGGTGTATACTTCTTACAGCCCAAAAAGGTCAATTCCAGCCACTATAGACAAGCTAGGCACTATTTCATTGCGGAGATAAAGATGCAGTAAGTGTTAAGGTCACTGCTTTATAGCTGAAGCAACTATATGGTGATACTTCCTGAGCAGCTTCAACTGGCTCTTTCTCCTTGGCTCTCAACCAAATCCTTTCCAAAACACAGACATCACACAAATAAATCTGCTCACTGTGGCCTTGCTATTGCATTCCAAGCACTGATAAAGAGTTCACACTACAGGGGTCATGTCATTCTTCTAAATTAAGTTCTAACGAGTTTATTTTATTGAAAGAAAGACAGTTTTCTCTAAATGGCTTATATACAAGGGATTTTTAACAGCAAAACTGCAATGTTATAATTAGGATGCCATAATAATACCTATATCATTTTCCAGAGTCATGTTGGGACACACTTGTATAACTACCAACAC
Organism: Phaenicophaeus curvirostris; assembly: GCF_032191515.1. NCBI lineage: Eukaryota > Metazoa > Chordata > Aves > Cuculiformes > Cuculidae > Phaenicophaeus > Phaenicophaeus curvirostris. Next base: position 123,833,666 of record NC_091393.1, on the reverse strand, counting down.
ACCCTTCGAGAAAACTTCCTCATGCAGACAAGTTTTGCCGGTGTTCATTTTGACATCCAGTTCCACAATGCCCTGGTTCCAGCTGGGAAAGGGTTAATTTCCTGGTTTGGGCAGGGAAAGAGTTACTTTTCACAAGAAAGGGGGATTGATTGTTCAGTTGTACAGTTGCAGAGCACAGCTGGGGCTTCTGGATCAGGAGCACATCGGGTGTGGGTTTTCAGGCGGTGCGGGATTTGTGCTGTGTACCATGCATTCTGCCTGTTCTTTTATTGTTATCATTATTATTGTTGCACTTTCTCTTCCTTTGCTGCCCTAAACTGTTCTTATCCCAACCCATGAGCTCTGACTCCCTCGTTTCAAATTCTCATTCCGCGAGGGCATGAGGTGAGCAAGCAGCTGTGTGGTTCTTTGTTGCTGGTTTAGGCTAAACCAAGAGTCCATGTAGTTCTTTGGTGCCAGCTTGGAACTAGACCAAGTGTCCACATGGTTCTTTGTGGCTGACAGGAGCTAAGCCACAACACAATAAAATCCTTTTGATCCCACTCCTTCTTGTGACAATTCTTACGGAAAATTTGACCTCAGAAATCAATATCATTACAAATCTAACACACAAATCGAATGGCCCTGACTAAGAAGAAAACAATCCCAAATCTTGATGTCTTCTAGCAGCCCACATTGCATTCCTTCTGGAGATGCTGCCTTACTCACTAAAATTACTGAAATCAAATTTGTGCTGTTTCTGAAGGGCCAGGGACCAACTTGTGCACGTGTTGCTAATGTGATTACTCACCACAGTAACAGGGAAAGGAGTCAGAAGCTGCACCCATGCACTTCCCTCAGCACATGCTCTTAGTTCACTGAACATCTTACTACTTTTTCAAGGGTCCAAACACATTTTATGGTGATCAACATCTTAGTCCACGTCCACTTAATCCATGATTTGCACTTCCATGGTCTACATGGGTAATCCACAATCACTGTCGTATTTTCTCCACTCGCAGAGGAGAAACACCCTGTGAGCCTCTGCAAGGGCCCTCTTTACCTCCACCAAATCCCTTCTTGGGGTGTCCTTGACCTTATCACACAGTGAGAATTCAAGGCTGGCAAGCATGGTGCCTGACTGCAATCTTCGAGCGCACCCTCATGCCCAATGAGAGCCCCCTTTGTTTTTTCCTCTACGATTTTTAAGCGCAGGGTTTGCCAGTTCACCACGTGCCAAGGAAAACCATCCACAGAATCACAGAATGGTTTGGGTTAGAAGGGACCTTAAAGCCCATCCAGTTCAAACCCCTCTGCCATGGGCAGAGACACCTCCCGCTAGACCAGGCAAATCTTTATTTCTATATATATAATGTATATATTCTATACATTCTACAGACACAGAGCATCAAGCCAGGAAGGTCGGGGACTGTCCAGTTTGACCAAAACACAGAATTTCACCATCGCAAACATGGAGAGAAGGGTTAGACATGTGTCTACGTTAGACATAATCAGCAAGGGAAATACAAATCAGCCTCTGCAGTGGAGGAAGCATCTAGAAGCAGCCTGGCCTTTGCCCAGAGCTGTGCTGAGAGTCACAGGGAAGTGCCCTGCTACCATCCAAATTGAAAGAAAGCTTTTGCAGAGCATGTCACACTGGGACAGAGAAAACAGTTATTTAACCACGCACGAGACAGACAAGATTTTATGTGCACTGACCAATTTTTGAAGCAAATCAAGAATTAAGCCATGACAACCCGACAGGGGCTAAGAACACCAACAAACCAGTTTCTGCCCATTCGGGACAACTTATTCTGACAAGACTATGAGTGCAGAGAGATGGCAGCTGTGTTTAGACTAGGGCAAATGGCAAGAGTGAAGGCAGAAGTACAGAACCCTACGGGAGCTGCTGCTAAAGCCATTACAAGCAGATGCGAGTGCCTGCACAAGCGCCAGAAGCCAGCTCTGGAGTCTTCAGAAAGACCTACACGTCCCTGAGAAAAATCAGATTTCAACTGGCAGGTCAAAATGCTGAGCAATTCCTGCGATCCCTGAGAGCAAATCTGAAATCCTGTTACCTTGCATGAAATAATAGAGCGTGACTTACATGTGCAAATACCATCTTGGCAGTGAAGTGGTTCTCCTACACAAAAAAAACTTCCAACCAGGTTGCAGTCTCTCCCACTGGTTTTAAGAAGCACTTAAACTCTCCAATGGTCATTGTTCTTAGAAACCTTTTTTGGTATTGCAAACTGTGAAATTCGAGGTCTCCCTCATGTGAGGTTTTAAAATAAGGGTAGGGGACAGGCAACTTTCATGCTCAAGTAGGTCAAATCACTCTGGAGTGCTTTGCCACCTCGCAATTTTTCCGCTGAAGGAGGAGGACATCTCGGGGAACAATGACAAAGGGCAGCTACAGCCATGAGCTCTGCTGAGCCACTGTGGAGAATCCACACTTGCGGTTCCCCTCCAGACTAGAGACCTTGCACTTTATTCTCCCAGAACTCACTTCCCATAAAAATTCAAAACACAGGGATTTTAACATCTCCCTTTTTCTTCTGCTTTACATACCATATTTCATTCAATTTATTCTTATTCAAGGTAGATTTGACAAGTTTAATGAAAGCAACAGCTCTGGAATGAGCCTGAATCCTTTTCCCCAGGACCTGCAATGCACACTATGATGCTGCCCTCTCTGTGACCTTTGCCTGTGAAATGCATATTTCTCTTTGCTTTGGCCAGACCGTGGCAGCTTTATGAACCCCAAGAGAGGCGAGGAAATGAAGAGAGGCTGAGACAAGATAGAAAAGGCTAAACAGTGAAAGGAAGAAGCAGAATAGGGGACAAAGAAGGAAATTATAAAGGGAAAACAAAAGGAGACACAGGGTAGAGTAGATGTTTTAAAAAATCCTTTTTTCTCCTTTGTTAATTGGGAGTGCGGTGAGAGTTGGAAGAGTCAGCTGGAAGCATCGTGGAGACTGGGTCACTTGAGCAAAGGTAAAGAAACTGGAGAAACAAACAGCAAACAGCCTTAAAACACTACAGAAAGGAGAAAAGAGAAAGATTTTGAGCAGGAATATCCATTTGCAAGTGACCTCTCTGTATGTTCGCATGTGGGCACTGGCACAGGCTACCCAGGGAGGTGGTTGAGTCACCTTCCCTGAAGGGGTTTAAGGCACGGGCGGAGGAGGTGCTGAGGGGCATGGGTTAGTGTTTGATAGGAATGGTTGGACTCAATGATCCGGTGCGTCTCTTCCAACCTGGTTATTCTATGATTCTATGTGGTAGAGTTCCAAATCACACCAGCCTGTGGAAAGAACTGTGTTACCCAGAGACAAAAATTATCTAAAAGAAAAGAGAGCTCAGACTGACTGTAAAAAAAAAAGAGAAAAGAAAAAAGATAAAAAAGTAGGTTTGCACAGGTCTCCCCTGGTTTCTGATATGTCCTCTCTCTGATGACTTGGCTACAAACCTCGAATATCGCCTCAACGATACGTGCAGGGTTTTGTGTTTGCAACAGCCAGGCAAAACTGCCAGATCAGCATCTTCTGTTTAAGCCATTGACTTCAGCCAATTTATTATTCACGGGACAACTTAAAGCAATGATAAATGTTGTCAGGGTAGCAGGAATGACAATTTCACAGGCAAATTGGGTTGGGTTTTTTTTTTTCAGATAGATATAAGCAGTGCTAACAAGAGACAGGCATCCTGAGCGTTACCGGTTGGAGCTATCGGGCTGCTCGGCCAGCTAGAAGGTCACTCAGCTCAACTTCCCACATGCTCCTCCTGGAAAAGGCATTGCAGGAAAGGACAGGAAATTCGCACTTGGGAAGAAAGGCAGGTTGGTCTTTGTACCCTGGGCTAAAGATCAAGCACTAATGCAGAAGCTTCATCTCTGCCTGTCAAACAAGCTATTCCTTCCCGGTGCTCAAGTGAAAGACCTTGACTGTCTCAATATATCTCACCAATGTAATTGCAGTTTCATTTTTCCCAAATAATCACATCACTGAACCCCAGAACTCGTAGTACTGTTGTTGGGAACTTTAAAAATTACCACCTAAATTAGTTTATCCCGGTTTAGGCTTCATTATGAAGACATATTATATCTCTGTCCCCAGATTTTGTCTTTTTTGCATTGGTGGGGAAAAGTAGCTTTGTTTCCTAGCCAGGAAAAGCCATCATGTGGGGGAAAACTTCGACTTAGAAGGGTGCCCCTTAGATCCCATCACCCATGGAATTTAGTTATCATTTAAGCTCTCTCCATATAGTTGACAGAAAAAAGGAAACACTGCCAGCTGTGAAATATTTTATTCCAAAGTAGATGTATGTGAGAATAGCTAACAAACCATGTCTGAAACTGCTCTAACCTGAGCCTGCTCTGATGACTATAAAAGGAGCCCCATTTAACTAGTAATTTTCATTACAGGCATCAAAAGAAAGATGAACTGCTCATTGTGCATCACAGCACTGAGCAGTGGCTTTATCACCTTCCGATAAGAGCTCCCTAAGGTGAAGCTCACCTTGGGTAAGGTCAATACAGTGGTAACTCACTGCCCTGATGATCCCTACGGGCTCCCACAGGTGAATGAGGGTTCACATTGCACCAATGAAGTGGTTGCTACTGCTAGAACATGGTCTTTAGAGATACTCTGGTGTTCTTCAGCTTCTGCTGTTCCCAAAGTCTTGCTGTCAATGAAACTTCTGTCTTTAGTACATAACCTTAAAGCAATTCCTACATAAAACAGAAGACTGCATTTATGTAGTTAGTATAGGGGTTTAACCATAACAGTTTAGCTTCTCAGGACCAAAACAGCTTCTATCTCTTCCCTAGTGTCATCAAGAAAGATCAACTCTTGACCATCAATGATGGAGCCAGAGAAGAGTTCCCAACACACTTCATCTGGTATCACCCCTGCGCTTCAGTTTCAGCTGAAAATGGTCCCATTTCCATATACATGCGCAGAGAGGAAAAAAAGAAGGATCTGTGAATGTGAGGTAACGTGACCACAAAGACTGGGGATAAAAAGAGATATAAATGAATACTGATTTTTAATCAGGAGCACTTGGTAGCACATCAGGACATGACAAAGTGGATGAAAGGATATACAGAGGGAAGGAACTGCCTGGCCCGGAATACAAATTAATAATAATTAATGAAGACATCTGTCTAACAGAGAAAAGACAGAACAGCCCCATTCCACCACATCACCACAATCATCTCTATAAAGGCAATAAGTGGAAACACAAAAGGGTGGGGTTTTTTTTTCCACAGGGTCCCTTTTCTCCCCCACCCCTCACTGAGGCCATTCCCCATATTTGCAGCTTCTTTCAAGGGCAGAAATAATATTTGGCTTCCTTGGCAACGCAGAACAAAGAGACAATAGAAATCCGACAGTGGAATTTATTAAGCCGCATACTACACCGACCCCTTGTACTGGGACAGCACTCAGGCAGGGGGAACGGCCCCAGCCTAACAGCAACTACAAGAGCTTTTTGGCTAAAAGCTATTTGCGCTGCTTTTGACACCGAGCAGTTGTTTTGACTAATAGGCTAGAGAAGGGGATTGCTTTTGCAGAGTAACACTTTGAAGGGCTCTTTCCCTCACAGCTGTAACAGCAACTACATCCACAGCACACGTTTTCCTCCTGCCTATTGTATTACACACCAAAACATAACACAGGCCAAAATAGTTTCAGGGTTGGATGCTGCTAAACTCGGCGAGAATTAGGTTTGTATGTGGACAGTGCTACAGCTAAACGCTGTGATAAACTACAAGACCTGGGAGCATTTCCCAGACTCTGGATCCAAGTGCACCGTCCAGTTGTATCCCTACCCCATACTGGAACCAGACTGATCATCGCTACCTAGAAAAGGGGACATAGAATCATAAAATCGTTTGGTTGAAAAACACCTTTGAGATCATCAAGCCCAACCATACCCGTCCACTACTAAACCAGATCCCTGAGCAGCTTCTCTGTCCATCTTCTAGACACCTCCAAGGATGGGGACTCCACCACCTCCCTGGGCAGCCTCTGCCAAGGCCTGAGAACCATTTTGGTGAAGAAATTTTTCCCAATGTCCAATCTGAACCTGCCCTGGTGCAACTTGAGGCCATTTCCTCTCATCCTATCTCCTGTTACCTGGGTGAAGAGACCAACACCCACCTCTCTACAACCTCCTTCCAGGCAGCTGTAGACAGGGATAAGGTCTCCCCTCAGCCTTCTCTTCTCCATGATAAACAACGCGAGTTCCCTCAGCCATTCCTCGTAAGACTTGTTCTCCAGCCCCTTCACCAGCTTCATCGCTCTTCTCTGGACTCGCTCCATGTCTTTCTTGTAACGAGGGGCCCAAAACTGAACACGGTATTTGAGGTGCAGAATCATCAATGCCAATTTATTCATTTAAATCTTCAGAGAGTTTAGACTGATGAATATTCCCTCCCATATAACCCTGGTTTGGGACAGGACAGGGAACTGCATCCAACTAGTCTGTTGTTGAGTCTAATGTTGTATTTTGCTCTTACACTAAGGAGCATTTCTGAACCTGTGTATGTCATCTGCAAATTTTACACAAGATACATAACTGGAAGGAGTAGTTGATAGACCAGATGGTTGTTCCATCATGCAGAGGGACCTTGACAATCTGCAGAAATGAGCAAACAGGAATCTCGTGAATTTTAACTAAGGGAAAATGCCAAATCCTGCTCGTGGGGAGGAGTTTTCCCACAATGAGAACCAATAGGCAGGAAAGTAGCTTTGTAGAAAAGGACTAGGGTGTCCTGGTGGACACCAGGTTGATCGTGAGCCAATAACGTGTCCTTACAGCAAAGGCAGCCAGTGGTAGGACTATCACCAGCAGGTCAAGAGAGGTAAGGCTACTCCTCAGCACCAGTGTCACGTCCAGTTCTGCATTCCCCAGTACAAGACAGACAGGGGCATACTGGTAGAATTCCAGCAAAGGGCCACAAAGAAAGGTCCTGGAGTATCTGTCATATGAGGAGAGACCAGGAAAGCTGTGGTTGCTTAACCTGGAGAAGAGAATGTTCCGAAGAATCTTGTCAAATAAATAACTGATGTGGCGAGCAGTAAAGAAGACAGAGCCAGACTCTTCTCAATGGTTTCCAGTGAATGAACAAGAGGTAATGGGCACAAACTGGAATACAGGAAATTCCATTTAAACATACATGTATAACTGTGAGCATGGTGAAGCACTGGAATGAGCCACCCAGAGAGGCTGTGGAGTCTCTGTCCTTGCAGTTATTCAAAATCCGACTAGACATGGCCCTGAGCAACCTGCTGTAGGGGGCTTTGCTCTAAGCAGACAGGTTGGACTAAAAGAACTCAAGAGTCCCTTCCAACCTCAGTCATTCTGTGACATCAAATCACTTCTCAGAATGCACTGACAATCCTCAATCTCCTTCAAAACACCGCGGAAAGACACCTTTATTCAAAGCCAAAGTCCTGTTTGTCACGACCCCGGGTAGCATTTCAGCGTTTCAGGAAGAAATAGCTTTCCCAGGTACGGTTCCTGGACAAGCAGCATCACTGACCTTTATAAAAAACATCATTACTCCAGCAACCTGAGGCTCCAGACCATGGAAACGGCACTTGGCACTCTGTGTCTGCTGAGTAAGTGCATGAGCAAGCTCACCATTCAGGATTTGTTTAGGCTTCACATTTATGTTCATTAATTAAATTTACCCTCATCTGAACATGGAGAGTGCTACAGAAACACAGTTTTAGATAATGAAATCCGAAAAACTTGTTATGATTTCTACATAATGACTTAGTGCCCAGATTTTACACAACCAATAGCATTCCCTGGTAGCCTGCTTGATTATTTCCTCTGAACTTTGTTCTTAAAATCTTAACAAATGCCTTTCCAGATCATCACAAGCAATCTCGCAGCAAAGAGATAATCACCGGGCGGGTAAAGAGATGATGAGACAAGTCTCTGGAAACTGGCTGCCGTTCTCACCAGAAACATCATCCTCCACGGAGAGAGCTCCTTCCTGTGTCCAGGAGAAAAGGCCATGCCAGGGGCGCTACCGAAAATGTCCCAGCAGATGCAATCATAGAGCCATAGAATCCCTAGGCTGGAAAAGACCTTTGAGATCACCAAGCCCAACCATACCCGTCCACTACTAAACCGGATCCCTGAGCACCTCATCTGCCCATCTTCTAGACACCTCCAGGGATGGGGACTCGATCATCTCCCCAGACTGCCTGCTCCAGTGCCCGCGAATCCTTTCAGTGAAGTTTTTCCTAATGTCCAATCTGAATCTGTCCTAGTCCTAGCACTCCATGCCTTTGTAGAAAGTCCCTCCCCAGCTTTCCTGTAGACCCCCTTCAGGTACTGGAATTAACTGGTATTAGCAGAGTCCATCATTCTGCTTACAGTACCTGTCTCTGTTTCCATAGCCTGGAGCTGCTGTCCTGAGGTAGATTGTGTTAAACAGAGTTAAAGACAAAGGAGGGAGAAAAGTGAAACAGGAGAATGCTGGAGAGCATGGAGATGAAAGACACACAGGAAGGCATTGGACTAATGGACAAGCATTTATGTTGTGATCAGCTAATGCACAGAGATTAGCATGCAAGGTATTTTGTGAAAAAAAAATGTCCTGTCAGCCACAAAGTGATGTACAAAAGGTGAAACAGCCAAGTGTCTAGGAAGTTGTAACTCCATCTTCCCTTCACTGTCTCTCACCCTCAAGGTGGGAGGGGGGTAAGCCGGGAGAAAGGTCGGGAGATAAAAAAAACAGTGAGGAATTGGCAGAACGCCTTGGGTTCTGCAGAGCAGAACTGTCCCACCCAGAAGATAAACCAAGGGCACAAAGCTTGGGTTTCCACAGCCTGCATCTTATCAAGGAGAGAAACTTCTTGGATACAATTTCAGTGTAGACGTTACTTTCCCTGCATCAAGAAGCAACCGAACAGTTATATCTTGGCCAAGCTGTGGGAAACAGCACCAAAACCCTCTTAAATATTGGTTTAAAAGTCATAGGGGTCAAGCAAAATTATTTGCCAAAGAAAAACAAAGAATTTAGGTGGGATGGAAACCTTCTTCAGGAATGAAAAGAGTAGGACAGCAAGAAATAATTCCCAAAACCAAACTAACAATTCCAAAGAGCAGCATTCAGAGCTTAGGGACTCTAAAATCTCATGAGGTTGAAACAACTCCTCCCAGCGCTTCTTGTTCCCCACAGGAAAAGGCAAAGATAAGAGGCTCCTGGGATACTTAACTCAGCAGATCCACCTGGGACCAACAGCTACAAGAGCCTACGGATCTACTGCTCAGACCCTCATACGCAGCTCATTGATCCAAAGATTTCTTGTCCAACATCTGCTGTGTTTAAGGAAGAACAGTTACCTGTCTGATTAAAATGGTACCAAAAGAGAGCTGGCTCCCTGAGGAACGTCTCTTCTAAGGAAACCGATACCCCAAAACTTTGACCAACTAACCTGCTCAAAACAGCGTGGCTGTCTTTTTGCTCTATTTACCCTAAATTCAACCCAGAAGCTGGAAGAGGTTTATAACTCAAATCCAGTGTGATGTTTTCAGGTGACCTTGAGCTTTAAAAAACACAATGTCACACCTCTCAAAACCAATGAAAAATTTGAGTCGGCTACAAGAAATGGGAACTTAACCAGTTCTAATATGAGCGATATAAAGTTTACCCACCTCTCCCTTTCCTACTTTGAATACTAAACAGATGTACCACTCTAATACTCATACAACGTCTTCATTCAAACGCAAACTCCCACACTTCTGAGCAGGTGAGAGCTCTATCCTGTTCACACCTGACTGGCCACTCACACGTACAGAAGCAGATCTAAGCTATCCCATTCCTGTAAGGGTCTATCAGGTAGGTGTCCACCTGATACCAGGACAATTAAATTGATACCAAAATCTGAACTACCAATGTTTCCGTATCTTTAAAGGGAGAAACGGGAACCTCACAAAGGGAATTTATGAGCTGTCCCAGATCCTTTCAAGAAAACACTGTGTAACATACTCAAAACTCAGCTGAACAAAACCCTGAGCAACTTCAAAACTGTTGTGGTCATAACTTTGTTCCAGCTCCAGAAAAGCTCTTAGTGATACTTTAAGCATTGGGATCCAGTCCCTTGGTCCCTCTCGAAATCATCTATTTTTTACTACAGGCATAGCCACACAGTACAACTGCTACCCACGGGACAGGTATCATTTCCTGAGTCAAAGATCTGTTCTTTTACCTTCTCTTCCCCACCTCAATTTTAACCAAAGTTTCTTTTGCCAAAAGACAGAACGTTTTACTAAATGTGTTTTGAATAATTTGAAGAATTAAAGCTTGTAATACTAAACTAATTTCTCCATCCTGCACAATATAACATTCTATCTCCTGCTCATCTTCAGGCAGCTCAGAATACTTTGCTAATTATCATAGTCTGCTCTGTTGAACTGCTGAGAATCAATTTTAACCTACAATCTTTAAAATTGTATTTCATGTTGCACCCTGCACTTCTTTGAGGTAGGAAACACACAGCACGTTCCACTGGAACCGCGGCAACAATAGCTGCTTTTGTGCTGGGTAGTGGAATGTTGCCTGGAAATGGGCCAGAACAAACCCATAGGACAGGCTTTGCCTGCTGCGGAAATGTTAAATCACAGCTGATAGCGAACTATCACCTTTCTCTGAAAAGCACCATGATCCAAGCTAGGCTGTCCCTTGAACATAAAATGTGCTACTAAATGACCCACAGACACAAAGAGAGGTTGGTGGGAGTGCCATTCAGCCTAGAGGATGGGGAAGAACATTTCCTCAACAGCTCCTACTATTAGACAAAATGAAGAGAAGAGCGCAGCAGCATCTGTCAGTAAATCCACTCTATTTCTTCCTCTTTATCTGTGCTTTTCTAGACAGTCTTCTACGATATCAAAGCCAGTGTTACTTGGGTCCCGCTCTTTTTACTCAGCTGAGCTACTTGAATCATAGAATCATAGAATCACAGAATCATAGAATCACTAGGTTGGAAAAGACCCACCGGATCACTGAGTCCAACCATTCCTATCACTAAACTACGTCCTTGAGCACCTCATCCACCTGTCTTTTAAACACCTCCAGGGATGGTGACTCAACCACCTCCCTGGGTAGCCTGTTCCAGTGCCCAATGACCCTTTCCATGAAATATTTTTTCCTGATGTCCAGTTTGAACCTCTCCTGGAGGAGCTTGAGGCCATTCCCTCTCGTCCTGTCCCCTGTCACTTGGGAGAAGAGGCCAGCACCCTCCTCTCCACAACCTCCTCTCAGGTAGTTGTAGAGAGCAACTTGGATTAGTTCAGGCTCTGGATGCATCCGAATGCAACCCCAGCCTAGAAATTACCACCTCTTCCTCTGAGAGCAAATCAGGGGAATGGGTCCTTCACCCATGGCCCAGAGGACCCAGTAGCATGAGACAGTCTGCAATCTAGGACTGAATGCTCACTTCAGGTTAAGGAGAGACATTTTAGACATTTATATAGCATCTCTATAAACAGCACTGAAGATCTGATTAGGCTACAGCAAATGCATTCAGGGTCACCCACCTAATTTTAGCCAATGTACTGAATTATGAAGGAGTATCACCACCCCAGGATCCCTTTGCCATCCATGGAGATGGAAGGGCACTTCAGCAGGGCCAATTCAGCCAGCCTGGGATACAAGTCTGCCTCGAGGTGCCTGGGTCCCTACGTGGATCACAGGGTGTGCCCAGGCCACGTATGTTCATAGAATGATAGAATGGTTTGGGTTGGAAGGGACCTTAAATAATAATTCAGAGAGCGAACTCACTGCCCTAACTAGTGGGTCATCTATGGTCAAGAACACAAGGAGCTGATGAGGGCAGTCAGGCTCTGGCTCCTTGCACAGACGACACAAAGAAGTAGACTCTGTCACTCAGAGCATCAGAAGCAAATGCCACACGTATCAGCTGTGGCAACTTCTCTCTACTGGCTGAATAAGGCAGCAACGACAAGTGATTCCAGTGCAACCCCTCATATCCACCACTGCCAGTCAACAAAGCAGAAGAGGCAGTGGGAGCTGTTTCTGAGCAAGGATTCTCCCAGAAACTGGCCATTCTTGCCTCTCAGCTTGCAAGAGATGCAAGAAATGAGGCTTATATCAATAACAGGGGGGAGAAGACTGGTGCCTGCAGCGCTAGAGCTCTTCTTCCCATGTGTTTTGCACATTAATAACACCACCCACACAGAATCACAGAATCACAGAATAACCAGGTTGGAAGAGACCCACCGGATCACCGAGTCCAACCGTTCCTACCAAACACTAAACCATATCCCTCAGCACCTCGTCCACCCGTGCCTTAAACACCTCCAGGGAAGGTGACTCAACCCCCTCCCTGGGCAGCCTGTTCCAGTGCCCAATGACCCTTTCTGTGAAAAATTTTTTCCTAACGTCCAGCCTAAACCTCCCCTGGCGGAGCTTGAGGCCATTCCCTCTTGTCCTGTCCCCTGTCACTTGGGAGAAGAGGCCAGCACCCTCCTCTCTACAACGTCCTTTCAGGTAGTTGTAGAGAGCAATGAGGTCACCCCTCAGCCTCCTCTTCTCCAGGCTAAACACGTTGAGGGGTTTGTGGTTTCAGAGATTCACTATCCTTGTATTATACCACACTGCAGATACAACATTTACAGGCTTTGAGAAAAATCACCCTAACAGCAGCACTGGCCTTTTTGGAAGCTCTCACCAATAAGGGAGCCTCACAAAGACTCTTAGGAAGGGGGATTTGCAGGGGATTAGGATTAAGCCAGTTTCAGTTACTGAAAAGTGAACTTCTGCCCAGGGAATTAGGGCTGGGATAGCTAATTATTTGGCGCTTTTTTTGCCCGTATCTTTAACTACTAAACCTCAGGGCATGCTACAGACACAGAAGTAGGAAGCCAGACCTTCTGCAGCCAACAGGGCCACACACTGCCTGATGAGTGTGTCACGGGTGGGAAAAAATCCCTCTGAGAGTGTCCCCATGAGCCACCTAGGCAGGAATCCAAGGGGCAGAGGACAGGGCAAGAACATTTTGACACTGAGGGAGGAATGAAGATTTACCTCTACCACTTGTGTGCAAAGATGGGCACAGTGTCCCTTGGACACTGTCATCAAGGAGAACACAAAAGCACAAGAGAAACCATCCCAGTTTCACTTGGGACACAGCTCACTCCACATCACACCACACGTATCGCCTTTATGTTATACGAAATGCAATGATCGCAACCTTAGAAAAAACATGAACATGCCAAGAATGGGCCACTGTCTACTGGATAAAGCACTATACTGCATTTCTGGGGGTGCAGCCAAGCCACTGAACTGCTTTGTGGTGCCCTGGAAGTCATCTTAATTTGCTGTTGTCCACATTATTTCCCATTCCACCTTCTCCCTTTATGCCACAGATTTTGTCCCTGAAATTCTCTCGGTCACCAGGTGCCCCTACAGTCCCTATTTTGCCCCCACTGTTAAAGTACCAGTACCTCAGCAGCAACGTTAATAATTTGTGACTCCACTCTCTGTTGCAGTTGCTTTTACAGTCTGTCGGACATAGAACACACACCTACATGAAGACCAACACTTAGATATTGGAAACCATTAGTCAAGTATTGGAAGACACATGAGCTAGAGAAATCACCCAGAGAAATCCAATCTCTCTCCATCCACTCACTCTTTGCAGGAAGGCTGTGCCAAACGTTGCCTTCTTAGCAAAGGCTTTATAGTCAGGGAAAAAATAAACTCCTACTTCAATTCCCAAGTCCAGCAGAAAAGGTCTCTGGTTTCAATAAAACCCTCGTGCTTTTCTGTGCTGGTACAGTTACCCACTGTTCATCTTTGACTTGGTCACTTGCAAGACTTTCTTTCAAAACCCCAAAGACAGTTCCTCCTGCTGTAGGTACAGTGAAAAGGGCCTATTTAGTTGAAATTAACCCCAGAGAAATGCATTGCACTCTTGAAAAACAGCTTATCATCACAAAGTGAAAGCTTAACCCAGAAAGGTCCCCAACCTCATAAACCACAAGCTTCTAACAAGGGAAGAATCAAGAGACTTTTACAATCCAACTCTTTGCAAGAGCAGCCACTGAAGTACATCAGCCCCCCTCAGTCACCCTGGGAGAACAAAACCACAGCAGAGCAGTTCGAGGATCTAAAACTCAACAGAATTATTCCATTTCAGAGCCTCATAAATACTAATTACTGGACTAGAGGGACATTCAAAGATTGATCAAGTGTGAAGTTCAAGACCTGCTGTCATTCCTGGCATTGGACACCATCTCAGTCAGGACCTAGCGCTATTAGCTCATTTAGGTCTCAATCCAGGCAAACATTTTATGTCTTTGACCTTCAACTCAGGCAGGATACGTGGAATTATTAACCTAATGTCAAAAACCGAGCGTGTATCCGCTAGTGTTTCAGTACACGAGGGTCTCGGTCTGTGCAGACCTGGGGCACTAAATTACCATCCCTGCCACACTAAGCGAGGTGAACTCTGCTTCTTCTATTGCCCAGAGGGGTCGGTGCAGATGTAGCTGCTACTTAACATAAGAATGGCCATGGACACCAGCATTTTAATCCCTCAAGAATGAAACTAACCACTACCACCACCACACAAAGCTCTAACCTTCTAATCACTCTTTGATACCAACACTACACAGAATTTTCTAACAAAAGCATTCAGGAGCTCAGCTCCAGAACCTGCACTTCAGCAAAAATACGATGCCAGCACTTTACTACAAGATTGACAAAGTTTTCCACAGGTAAATCTAACTGCACTGCAGCATCTTCCTCCATGCAAATTGCATGTTAACATCATCTGGCTGATGGTATTCACCATCCCTCTCTGCCTTTGACTGGAAGGGGTTCACGGCTACCTGGGGAGACTGTGGAACCGGACCAAGAAGGAGAAAGAAGGGAAAAAGACAGCAGAATTTTAGGAGACAAACCATCCTAGTCCCAGACCAACAGAGAACGCCCACCTGCTCCCATGATAAGACTTACGGCACAAGGTTGTTTCAGTCTTCTGTTAATTAGAAGTGTATTTAAAGCTGAGGTATGAAATAGGATCAATGCCAGACAGCTAATACTATGATTATTCATTTCAAGTACGAAGAAGATGAAACCCAGCACAGCTGTCTTGCTTATTACAGGTAAAATCTCCCTGACTGAACCAGCAGACCCTCCTCCCCATACTGGCCTCCTCCAGCACTCATTCCCACCTCCAGGCACTGTGTTTTGTCTAGCAGAGAACAGGTGGGATGGGCTGTGTGGTCTCATAAGGCAGAGTAATCTTTAGCCCAAACTTGCCTGCTTGATCCTTCTGCCTAACAAAAAGAAACAATTCCGCTTTGAGACTTGTTTACAGGGGCGCTTAGAAGCATCTTGGTTCAGACAGCAGTAGCTCAAGTCCCCCTTGCAAGCAGGATGAAAGATGTCCTGCCCTAACTGCCACAAAATGTGAGCTCCAGTGCAATCAAACCAGGGAGTTATTTCCTCCCAGCCCTTCAGCCATTCTCATGTTTCACCGTAGTCTTCCACATGGGCTCAACAGAAGCCAAAGCGTAGGGCATATGGAAAACGTGGGCATATTTCATATGGCAGGTCTACCTAGCTATGGGCTGAAAGACCTAGAACACATTTTAAAAGAACAAAGTTCTCTCTGTGGGTAAGGATCCAAAAAAAAAATGCAGTACTTCCACGCTTCCAAACATGTTTCCTGACTCCATTGCAAGATGCTAGAGCAGCTACAGCCTTAGGACAGATAAATGAGCTGATATGGAGGTCCTTGGGCTGTCTGATAGAGAATTAATGGACAAGAACCTGTCCCTTTCTCAGGCAACTGCCATAACTATTGCTCTCTTATGGAGATCAGCTAACAACTCATTCACCGAAGGAATATTTACCACAGGATGGAAGAGCTTCAACTGAGGCGATTAAGAGAGAAATGAACTGTGTAGACTGGGGCTTTGGGCACTTAAATGTGGCTCTCGCAGCTCCCACGTGTGTATCAAAAAAACTGTGTTCCAGAAAAAGGAGTCAGTGGAATGCACTAGTTTCTCTGATTATGAAAGAAGCCAATCTTCAAAGCCAAAAGCCTCAAAATACTTCATGATATACCCATTTGTTTTCTGTCCATCCCTATCCGACAGGTCTTAATACCCCATTAATACCCCACATTTCCTTTGAAATACCAGCCTTAATTTACATGAGCTACTCTTTTCCATACATGAAATTAAGTCAAGATAATTAACTGAAGAACAGTGAACAAATAGCTGCTTAGATTGATACTGTTCTTTTCCGCATAGAGGAGGCCAAGATAGCCTGATGTGCATGACCTCATCTATTACTAGCAAGTTGTTTCACATTTACTGAAGACTTGACCATGGGTAACTAAGTGGCTCGTTCAAAAAGGGGATGGCATTGATTTGCAAGTGCAGGAGAGATCAGAGATCTCCATTAGTATTCCCCCTGCCTGGCTGCATTGATCCCCAACCAAAAGGGAAGGAGGATTTTCTATCTGTTTGTTCACCCCCCTGTCACAACAACAGTTTTAACTGGGCTTCAAGTAATGTTTGGATGCAAACCAGATGTCACTTCCTCCTCGCATACCCCTGAAGGAATTTGGTGCTGTTTTTATGTGTGCTGTCTCCTAGGATCCTGGGGATATCCTATTTCCCATTCAAATGCAGGCAATAGAAAAAGCTGAAAGGCAGATTTTTGTGGATTTCTCTTCTGTCCCATGCCCAAACCTGTAACATGAATGAGGCTTTTGGTAGCTTTGTCCTTCCTTTTTAATAACTACTTCATTTACCACTTACAAAAGCCAGTCTTCTTCCCTCGTTGCAACCTCCTAATAAGATTCCCCACACACCACTGAAGCCCAATTGTGCTCAGCGGCTGGGTTATTCAGGAAACAAGAAAGTTTGGATTACACAGCTATTCCTGCTGGCATTCAAAGCCACTGTACCCCTCCCCACACACGTCAGATCTTCAGCAGCGAGAGACCCTCCAGCCAACACCACTTCCAGAGTGATGGGACAGGCTGAACCAGCTAAGTGCTTTCCCCCCCTGCCCAGTTTACATCATTTACATCCGTGGTGCAAAACAGAAATTGCTTAGGTGAGAAGCTAAAATTCTGCCAAGCCAATAAAACCCTTCTCTGTTGGCATATCCCCACTGTCGTGTTCAATCTCACAGCTGCCAGTCACTCCGCGGAGGCGCAGAGTCCCCCCGTATCGCAGTCAGGCCTGGGGTTCTTCCACAGGGAAGTTAATCAATGTGAATTAATCAGTGTGACTCGATAAATGGCAGCAATAAGGGTTTCAGGCTGCTCTGAACAAATTTTAAGAGGTTAATAAATCCTGTCCATCCTAGATCTTTCAGATGCTTGATTCACCTTCCCTGGAGGTGTTTAAGGCACGGGGGGACGAGGTGCTAAGGGACATGGTTTAGTGTTTGGTAGGAATGGTTGGACTCGATGATCTGGTGGGTCTCTTCCAACCCGGTTATTCTATGATTCTATGTCACTCTGGCACAAGCCCTTTTTGACAAGGTTTTCCACACGAAGATAGAAAGTTCCCTCTGAAGCCACTGAGTCACTTTAGCTGTTCAGAGTAGCAGATGAAAACCTGCACTTATTTTTTCAATAAATACTTCCTCCACCCATGGTTTTTCTTTTTTTTAATAAGGAAAGTGACCTCCTTTTTCCCCATCCAGACGCATAAAATAAAGAATATGGAAGGATTTATTACCCCTGTAAGTACAGGGTCTAATCCAGTCCTACCATCTGACTCAGAGCAGACAACAGAGGCAAAGGAAGAGAGGAAGAGGAGAGACACGAAGAGATAAAACCACTTACCGAGTTCACATTCAGCGAAAGTCCCAGGAAACAGAAGCACAGACCTGTGCCCTACTGATACTGCTCTACTCCTCTAACCCTCAAGACCATGAAATCACCCTTTTTACGTGGCTGAGAAGTTCAATGGCTCTAAGCAGTAATAACACTGTGGGGAGAATCCACTGGAGCATCCTAATTACAAACTTCATCTTGGGCTTCGCCACGGCACAACCGGGTTGGGGCACAGTGTTTCTGGCACTGGGTCATGCATGGACGTTAGTAATAACAAGCTCACTTCAACCCACTTCCATCAGCGTTGATGCGTTCTTACCCCAAAAAGATTAATCAGGGAGAGGAAGAGAGCAGCATTTGGCTGCTCAGCATTTTGGCTGCTTTGAATCTGGCTGCTCAGCTCAACCCTGACAGCTTTATAATAAACACGGCAAATGTTTTGGAATGACAGGCAGGGCTTAGCAGTCGTTCCCTTACTCTGAGACTGTTTGACTTCCATTTATCACTCACGTAAAGCAAGGTGTGTAGACAACAGAGAGCAGGGAGACGACTTCAAAGCAAATTCCTCTCTGCAACAGAGTGTGGGGTTCCCTCAGAAAGGAGCTGTTCTACTTGTCAGGCCAATTAGCAGCCGCTCTGCCACTTTGGTGGGAGAAGTAGGGGAGAAGGTCCAGTGGGGAGAGAGATGAATTCCTTGCTTGAGTCACTGAATCACCCCTGAAATATCCCAGGAAAATCTGCATGCAGAAACATCTCTTATTTCCTGCAGACACAGCCAGCCCACGTAAGGGGGCTGCCAAGAAATGCTAAGTGCATAGAAAGCCCAGTTCTTCACTCCACATTCACAAGCAGAGAGGGACCTGCACGCTCATCTAGAATGTGCCATGGGAAATCAGGGAGAAAGACAAGGCACTCCAATCACTTTTTCCAGACCCTCAAGCCTGTGATAGTTCTCCCCAGTAATAAACAATGTGGACCAGTGATCCACAAGGAGTCAAGCATTAGCACAATAAATTAGAAGGGGGAAAGAAAACCACCTTCTTGCCAACCATGAAAACAGCAGAAGTAAAAGCTGGGGCTTGCAAGCATTTGCACCATGGGGGTAGGATGCAAATTAGCACCCTATTATTAGGCCCTCTGACTCTCCAGAAACACCTGGTCCATACTTTTGTGTGGCACTGAGTTGTTCCCCGAGCAGCCTGACTCTGTGAATAAGTGACACAGTCAGGGGCCATTCGGTCCCCAGACTTCCCTTAGTTCATGACGGAAGAGCCAGAGGACTCACTCTTCCTTCCAGAAAGGACAAGCACATCAGAGCTGATGACTACATAAAGCTAACCCAAGTCCTCAGCTGCTGAAGAGAACATCTGAGAGGTCATTAATACAACATCAATGTACGCTTGGAGCTGTGCTTGAGGCCAAATTTGAAAACGCCTGCAGCTTCACCCTCTACGATGGCAGGACCAGAGGAGTTGGTGCCATTCAAGGCAGCTCCAAGAGCATCTTACATGTTAGATTGTACTCAAGGCCATGCTTATCTCAGAGCTTTGCCTCTCTTGCCCATCTAACCCCTTTGCCATGTGACTGACACTGCCTGGAGACCTTCCTGAAAATGAGCTGTTACTGCCTCATGCAAGAGCTGGTGAGATCCATAGTCACCTTGATTTCAGCACATCCACCACAGAAACAAGCATTCCAGGTGCCACACCACGCAGCTCAGGTATATACGGGTCATACCTGTGATTCCATCATCTTCAGCTGACCCAGATGATTTCCTACCCTCTTTGGGCTTCATACATCTTGTCATATGACAAGAAGGGATGGTCTGATCACCCGTTTTTCTTGTACACCCTCAAAAATAACAGCTAGCAGCAGGTCCCCTTCTCTTGCCCTGGGAGAACTGGCACGGCCTGTCCTTGTCTGTATTTTTAATCCCTCCTAGTCTCCAAACTGGTCTTGCTGGACCCCACGTGCATGTCCTCAGCTCCAGAAATTGCACACAAACTGTTTAGGAAAGCGCTGGGAGACTAGTCAAAGAGTATGACAAACTATCAAAACACCTTGGACTTCAGTCACAATCCATTTCTTCTGTACATCACATGGGAAAAAAAAAGCCAGAGGAAGAACACAATCCATACCAAAAACTATAGCCCAAGAGGAACCTCTCAGGCACATTCCTCAGTCATTACTGTTCTCCATGCAGAGCCTAAAAGTGATGGGAGCATATAATTCCCGAAAATCCATGTCGAATAATAAAACCCTTGAGAGTTACAGCTTACAAAGATAGAACTCAGAACTTCAAAGAATCACGTGCATGCTAAAGCATTCCCACAGGTCAGGAAATAACATTAAAAACCAGTAATATTGGTGCTAACCAAGTCCCACCACTGCAGCAGGTCTCTGTTTCTTTATCTGAAGGCACATCTTGATTTCTGCATTACTCGCCTTTGGAAACAGCATTTCCAACAGCACAAAGCTGAGTGTTAATTCAATTCCATCCCATAGATGGGTTATCAATGGGGTAGATGGTTGGTCTAAACTTAGAAAAACAATTTCAGGGCTGCAGCTGGGTATATGTGAACATTTCTGCCTACACAAATGACTCTTTTACAGGCTGAAGTGCCATCTTTTCTAATCTTTGCTTTTGATTTTAGCACTGGTTAAAAAACTCCTAAAAGACTTCAAAATTTTGTGTGACCAAAGGCTTAGATTATTAAAAAAGAAAGGAAAAAATCTAATTGTAGACCTCACTATTGATATTTCTCTCATAGTTTAAAAAAAAAAAATTGTGCAAAATTTGTCTGTTGTATTTTCTTCAAAAATTCTCATCTCATTTTGGTACTTTTGGGTTGAAAAACTGGGGAAAAAAGGATCTCATAGAAAAAAAGAACTCATGGAACTAGATTTCATTTTTATTTATAATAAAAACAGAGTTTTATTGGGTGTTATGTTTGAAAGTGAGGTGACTTTCCCCCACCACAATAATAACTGACACTTTCAACCAGCCATTCGGTAGCTTGATAAGGCTGAGATGAAGTCATGGTCCCTCTCAAAAAGCAAAATTTTTCATTATTCCATTTGCAAAGAAGTCCAGGCTGAATTTCTCCCCCTTGAACCTGAACCCAGGATGTGCTAACAGTCCATACATGCACCAGCCAGCTCTCCCTCAGGAAAAAGAGTAATTTGCAGGCAAACCTCTGCTTCCCCAAACACGGCATCAGAGCACGTCCAGAACAACCAGGGAGGGAGGAGAAGGAGTGCGGACAAGGGGAACAGCAAGACGCAAGGGCTCTGCTGCTGACAGATGAGGGGTTCACCTCTTTCAAGACTTCCTTTTGAAAGCTGTCAGAGCCAAAAGAGAGCAGTCTATTCAAGTTCTGGACACATAAGGTCTCTTTGGTATAAATTTCCTTAATCGGCAAAGACCAAATCCCAGCCTCGCATCCATGTGTGCAACCCAATTACTGAGATTTCAAAGCTGAGCAGCGCTGCTAAGCCTGTTTAGCCAGACCCTCACCATAACACATCTTACGTGTTCACAAGACAAACCTTTCACTAAAGCTCAATAACTTCAAAAAGAAGTATTCACCAAGCAAAGCCCTGCATTTGGGATTGAAAAGCTCCAAGTAAGCAAAAACTTGTGGCATAGCTTCATAAGCTACAGTAATAACTAATTACTCTCCTTGTTAGTGCTCATGTCTTGTTTCCAGCAAGCATTACTCACAACTGGATACAGGCCCAGGCTCTCTCAGGCTGAGGTAAAAGAACCTATTTTTCTCCTCTCGGTTCCTTTCACTGCATTTCTGGAATACAAAATGAGATTCACTGATGGTAATTGAGCTGTTGACAAGTCTTCCCAGCCAGGGACACAGAATTAGTGTTGCTAACCTTCATAATTTAAATTACAAACTCCACAGTAATTAGTGTTTTTCTTGGAGCTCCATCTTCTGGAAACAGGTGATTATGGGAGAATTCTTATTTTACTTACTTTGAAAGCAAATTTTAAACACTGGAAAAATTGAGAGGCGCTTTGACCACCCCTAACAGGCGTATGGGTACAACCAAAGACAGACTGAATTAACTCTAACTTTACAAATAAAGGCTGAGAATATCAAAAGAGACTGAAAAGTCCCTCTCCTGGGGTCAAGAGGAAAATAGAAGACCACCAGAGTTTGAGGCAGTCACAATCAGCAGAAACAGTGGAGGCAGCAAGGGAGCTCACGTTGGCTTTGCTGGTAACTTTGGGAGATGGAGCATCAACTTTCATCACTGCTTAAGTCTAAAGTTTTCTTTGCCAGTGGAAATCTTCTCTGGACAAGACAACATACAAAGATACCAACACACAATATTGAGTGAGACACTAAAACTCAGCACGCTCCTGACCTGAACACATCAAGGTGGACACATCTGCAGTTGTCAGGTGTTAAAATACAAGTGTTGGCCCAAGACACATCAACTGAGAAATGGGGACTGCTATAAACTATCACGACTGCTATTTAATGATCCACTAATTGAAGATAAATTAAAATAATAGAATAACAAAAGTTATTATTTGAATTGAACCACTAAGTTTACCTGAAGACAGCAGAGATCTAATTGAAGTTGCCCTCCAGGCTAGTCCTTGTGTATTCTGAAAGCCAAGACAAACATCTTTTACAACAACACAGAGGAACCTCCTTGATTTAATAACAGGTAGCACCACGTTAATCTGCAAGAGCACAGAGGATGTTCAGCTTTCACATTCCCCATGTTTTTCTTCTTCTGAATCAGCACTGTCAATGTTTGTCTCCAAGTTCAATTTGCCTTAAGGGTAACATAACAGTCTGCAGGTTTTCACATCGCGCAGGTTAATTCAATCAGTCTCCCACTGAGCTCAGACAAATAAACCCCATATCCCTCCCAACAGAGCAGGGAACTCACAACTCCAAGAACGACTCTCTGACATTAGTAGCAGTTGAGACCCTCTTCTATCAAGAAAACAGCATTTTCTCGCAGCTGCAGTAATCGTGGAAAGTATTTTCTCTGGAAATTCAGCTTCCCTTGCTCAGAGAAAGATCTTAGTTCACTAACAGCAAATTTCTGCTTTATTTTTGACTATTGAATGGGAATTTCTGTATGCTCAAGGCCCAATAAGCAGATTATTGGGTGCTTTTTTACTGGAGTTAGTGCTCTGCAGAAGACCATTTGGTAGATGAGCTCTTCCTTAGATGTGGTCTCCAGGAGACAACTTAGGAGGTCTCCTCTGAGTAAACACTGCTGTTTAACACTGTAAATGCCTAGCCCTTTTTTATTTGTTTTTGCTTTCAGCCTGCGGTAGGCAGGAAGACAATCCCTCAGCTGGGTTGCAGTGCATAATCTCACTATGTATTTTTGCAGTTTCCCCATTTACCTACGTGCTACGCAAAGTCCCACCTTGCCTGCTAAAACCTCATCATTCCCTGAAACGCAGCAACATTCACTCCCCCAGTGACTTTCACTCAACTGACAATCCCCTCGAGAACCTTTGGTATTCAGATAGCATATTCTAAAACACATATCCTAGAAAAAGCTTTAATTATCCTTAATTTATTAACTCCAATTTCCCTTTATCTCAAAATACAGTGCAAGAGAGAAATAACTAACTCCCACCTATGGTGCTACTTCAGCAATGGCATCAAATAAAAGTCTGCAGTAAATCTCCAGCTTACAAGTACATTTTAAAAGCTCCACTTAATCCTGTTAGACGTTTAAAAAGAAGTTAATATTTAACTTTGTATCTACATGTTTTAAAAGTTTATTCTCCTTCAGCTTTTTGTTCCAAAAGCAATTTTTGTGTGCAAAAGTTTAACAAGAAATGCTTTCACAGAAGGGAATTCAATTTGATTTAGTTGAGCTCTGTTCTTCTTAAAATTATATTTCTTAAAAAAAAAGAATCCAGATATACACCAAAACTGAACATTTCCAGAGAATCATTAAATATTTTTTGAGTCTCAGTCTCCTTTACAACAGCAATGGACACTATAAATACCTCAAAATAGAGAGATAAATAAAGAATCTGAAATTACTTTCAGAAATGAAGGAAAAAGAATATAGCCTCCTCCTAGAGCTGCCAGATGCTATCAACATCTGGCTGCATCTGCCTGGCTTTGTAAATGGCAAATGATAGTGCAGAACGACAACCTCTAGCCACACCTGACCAAGGTGGCATTTGAAACTGTGACAGCTGAAAACACAGCAGAATTGATGGAGAAGCAACCTTTAAAAAGGCAAGAGCAGAAGCATTAGGCACCTGTTTGCTTTATTGACAGGGCAGGCTTTGTTTAAGAAGAATAGTGAGTATATTTAATCTTCATGTCAAAAGACACAGTGGCATTAAAGGGTAGAGAGTTACCTCAGGGACGAAACTACAGTCTTTAATCATCCCGATGTTCATTGTTTTGGACACTGTAGCTTGATTCAATAACTTCACCCTTGTGTTCTTGCTCTCCATTTTCACTGCGCTGACTTTGAAAGGTCTGGGACTCTAGACCTTGTTTTAAAGGTTGTAATTACACAAAACTGGCAACACCAACAGGTTCTGGTTCCAGGTCAAATAACACCAGAGAGTAAGAAGGAGATATTAATTATAGAGAGTGGATAATTGCTTCCTTAGCAGCTAATCCTCCCATTTATCCACCCAAAAGGTCAGATCCAGAAACCCAACACCCTTTCAAAGTACAGTGAATAATTTGTCCTTGTGGCCCTATGCCAGAACTCTTGGCTATGCGCTAATCTGGACTACTTAGGGGTAAAGAGCCCGCGCCAGCCATTTAAAGAAAATGTAAACATGCATTTTTCTTCCTGGCCACTTGAAATAAGCACCTTAAACCAGTCAGAAGCAGGCAGAAATGCAATTCATCACAACCAGTTTCTGTTGTTTAGCCAAGACAAGCAATACTTTGGTGTCTCATTATGCAAAGACAAGGCAAAACACGAAGGTTGTCTTCACTTAAACTGGTGTGAGGCATGACTGTGCACACGTAAAGATCTGCCAGGTTAAGCACTAAGGCATTCTTCTCCTTCCCATGAGGAGAAAAGGTAGCTTTTATCAGATCTGCCAATCCCAAGCTTACAGCCAGCCCTGCAAACGCACATCGTCTCTGAGCAGACACACTCCCACGCTTCCAGGCGAAGCCATTTGGAGTCAGCCAGCCAAGTGAATAGTCTGGCAGCAGCTCAGTGGCCTCTGACTAATCAGACCAAACAAAATAGTAAAGTTAACATTATTTTCCTATAGTGAATCCTATCAATCAACCACCTTGGATGTACGATGAGTACGGTGAGATTTTTCAGGTAAATGCAAGCCTTTTTCTCTTTGAAGAACCCCCAACACCCATGAAGCGAGCAGGTGCTTGCCTTGCTCTCTAGCTCTCGCCTCCAAACCATCTGCTCTGTTTTATTTTGGTCACACTGTTCCTACATCCCCAGGCACAGGAATTCTCACATGGCAGGCAGAGCGACAGCAAGGCACGTGGTGGGGAAAAAGCCATCGCGCCGAGCAACAACTGGAAATCTGCTCTCTGCTACTGCCCCTTCCACAACTCCGGTACGTATTTCCCCCCATCCCGACCACAGAACAAGATCATACTTCTGAATGAGTATAAAATTAAACCTGTCAAGCTCTGTTTTAACAACTTTGAACCAGCAGAGGAAGGTATTGCGTTACAACGCTATAGTACTCTTAATTGCAGAAGCCCTAATGGCACATTTCCTTTTTGGTAAGATCAGACTCCCACAGTGAAGTTTTGTTCTGTTAGTGATTCCAAAGAAGAATCCAATGACTTTAAGTGACATGGGCTCAGATCCAGGTTCAATATTTGATAGGAATGGTTATACTCGATGATCTGGTGGGTCTCTTCCAACCTTGTTATTCTATGATTCTAATACAATATGTAGCTCGAGTCCTGCTCGAAATCCTTACTTCCCACCAAAAATCAACTAAGAAGCCAGAAGTCTGAGCCGGAGCTAAGATCCTACTTTGTTAATATCCTACTTAAGTCATGACGTTTCAAAGACTATTTGGAGGAACTGACTTCTGGAGCTGCATCTCCCTCCTTTTTGCCCATTAAGGGAACATTAACAACGCTGAACATGGAAGGAGCTAAATTCCAGTCCCTCAGGTAAGGAAGGATCATTACAAAGCTGACTTTTCACTTAAGCAACCACCTCAGTCCAGGGCAAAGCAAAGCATTTTGCTTTATTTCCTGGAGTATCTAGACAACCCAAACAAACCGTGATAGCTTCTTCTAAAATTGGAAAAACAAAATAATGCAGTTCACACAAAAGAGCTGACTGAATGCATCAGACAGACAAGGGCATGTTCTCCAAGACATTTAAAAAGTCATATCTTTTATTTCATGCATCAACTCCTCTCATTTGTTTTCATTCTTGATGGCACCTTTTGCTCCCCACACAGACCAGAATCGTGATATATTACAGGAAAACAGAAAAGTCTTGCTTTTGGTATTTAACTTCAGGAATTTCCTTGGCGTGCACAAATGAGTATTTTAAGGCCAGATTTCCCAGTTGTTGCTCCACTTTCTGATCAGAAAGTGACTTTGTTGAGCCGAGAAAAGCCAGTGCTCAGCAACAGCTGGCAGAGACACAGCTCGTACTTCCCTCTTTAGTGATGTCTACGCTGCTTTGGAAAGCAAGCCAGCAAGAGACCCTCCCATCCTCAGATTTGAGCAGAATTTGATCTTCCCTTCAACACACAAAACACCATATAATCAAACTCTGTTAATCAAATCAAAGCCAGCCTTGAGCAACAACCCTGCGGCAAAGACTCCATTAACCGAAGAGCGCCAGCTTTGCGTTTGAACAACACATTTGGGTTTGTACCACTGGGTTTTGGGCTTTTTAAAATTC
The DNA here is from genome assembly GCF_032191515.1 of Phaenicophaeus curvirostris. Classification (NCBI taxonomy): domain Eukaryota; kingdom Metazoa; phylum Chordata; class Aves; order Cuculiformes; family Cuculidae; genus Phaenicophaeus; species Phaenicophaeus curvirostris. The sequence continues at coordinate 123,806,943 of NC_091393.1, read as the reverse complement.
CTTTCCCCCACCCTCCCTGCGAGTCAGTCTCTGCCTGCAGCATTCCTCAGAGAAATGCCTTTGTTTCCTTTCCTGTTAGGAAAACGCCTGCCATACAGCAGGCACCGTCACAGCCTAGTAAGTTGGCGCTTTGTTACGCTTTTCCACTCCGACAGCTCCCTCTCCAACCATCGGCTGCAAAGCAACCTACAGAGGCTGCCAATTAATTTACTGGGCCATTAATCAATGTATTCTATACCGGTAACTTTCAAACAAATAAAAGCCATGCAGGACCAGAGCAGAGATGCCAGATTGCCCATGCTTGGCTGAGCTTGGTTCGGCTTCTCCTCTGTGCAAGGGCAGAAGAGGAGGGAAGAGGTCGGAAAGCGGCTCTGGCAGACATATGGTGGTACAGTAAAATCAGATGGCTGAAGCTGTTTTCCTGCCCCCTTTCCTTTGATGGAAACATCCAATTCACTCAGAAATTGGCTACTGGGCCGCCAGTTCTTTCTTTGGCTCGTTGAAGAAGCATCCAACCTTTGGGTACGGCAGCACACAGGCTCCCCATTTCACAAAATCATAGAATAACCAGGTTGGAAGAGACCCACCGGATCATCGAGTCCAACCATTCCTATCAAAACCAAACAGCTTTATTTACAATATCAGCACACATCACATGCAGGACAGGATATGGAAGTCATATCTGATTCCCAATATCCATTTTTCCATCGTGTATGACCACGTGACAGAGGCATTTGTGTTTGTGTTATGATACTTGGACAAGTACCCATCACATTATGCGGGTCACACAGAATGTGTCTGAAAGACACAGGGAGCAGGTCACAAAAACAATTCAAATGGACAGAAGTTCAACATCTTTGGGTTACTTAGGAAAGAGGATGCCTAGAAATAAAGAAGGTAAATTACTATGGCAAGACAATTCCACTGCTGGAAAGTCAAGACACCTCTAAATGACTGTCCCCCTGACTGCGGGTCACCAGACACACCGTGTATTTACACCTCACTTCCAGCTGAGCCATCAGAGCTGGCAAAACATTATGCTGGGTCACTGAGTTGGCAATGAAATGTGTAAACCCTCCTCTGCCCAGCTACCACCAGCCCTCCACACCACACTTAGACTGCAGGGGTCTCAAAAACAGCGTGGCCAGCAGGACCAGGGAAGTGATTTTGCCCCTGTACTCAGCACTGGTGAGACCACACCTCAAATACCATGTTCAGTTTTGGGCTGCCCACCACAAGAAAGACTTTGAGGTCCTGAAGTGCGTCCAGAGAAGGGCAACAAAGGTGGTGAAGGGTAGAGAGGTGGGTGTTGGTCTCTTCGCCCAAGTGACAGGACGAGAGAGAATGGCCTCAAGTTGCACCAGGGTAGGTTCAGATTGAACATCAGGAAAAAAATCTTCACTGAAAGGGTTCTCGGGCACTGGCAGAGGTTGCCCAGGGAGGTGGTGGAGTCCCCGTCCCTGGTGGGGTTTAAAAGATGGGTAGATGAGGTGCTCAGGGATCTGGTTTAGTAGGTATTCAAATTCCCTGCAGGTATTCAAAAGATGAGTGCTTAGGGATATGACTTAGCAGTGAACAAGTACGGTTGGACTTGATGATCTCAAAGGTCTTTTCCAGCCTAGGGATTCTATAATATCCAGCAGTGAACCAATTCAGGCACAAGTTTGAGCACATGCTGGCAACAACCACCCTCCAACACATCCCATCACTTCTGCGAGAGAACCAAGGCACTGAAAAGCGGTATCCCTGGACCACCAATATAATGCTTATGGAGGTCAGTTAATGTTTATGCGGGAGTTTAACCTGTCCGCTTGCTCCCAGGCTTTTATTACCAGCCCAGTCTTAATTTCCACTGTTCCTTGACGCAAGTGTTTCCAGAGAGAGGAGCATTGAATGCCTCCAAGCCCATTTCCCCTCCACCTCACAAGGTATAGGGGTGGGTCCTGTATAAACAGGTTTTTTTGTTTGAGGGCGCCTGACAAAGCGGAGCCTGACCTTTCCCCTTTGGGGGAACAGCAGGCTTCAATCAAACCTTGTCGAGGGTTGGGGCTATTTTCCCCTCTCGCGGGTCAGGGTGATGCTTGAACTCTCCTTGCCTCGGCTCCCCCACCCTCCCATCAATCTCCCCCCTGCCCTGCCCAACATCTGGGGCCACTGTGATTTATAAAAGCCTCTCCCACAGCTGCATCTCCTCTGGTACCATCCCTGCCACCGCTAAGTGCCTCTGCAGGAGAAGTATCCTTACCAGGTTAAGATTTTCACATCAAATTGTGCTTTCTGCACATGGAACACATTACGTTGGAAGTGGCAAGGTCACATGTATCATTTTGATGTGCTGCAGTGTTTAAGGCATTTAGGGGTAAAAAAAAAAAAAAAATTAAAAAAAAAACATTATCATGGAGTTTGACTCATGCTAATGTAAATAGGACCCAAGATCAGGGCTAAGAAACCAAAGCCTATATTGCTCTATGGGGATGGTAAAGGAACCTAGGAGAATCATAGAATCATCAGGTTGGAAGAGACCCACCCAATCACTGAGTCCAACCATTCCCATCAATCACTAAACCATGTCCCTCAGCACCTCGTCCACCTGTCCCTTAAACCCCTCCAGGGAAGGTGACTCAACCCCCTCCCTGGGCAGCCTCTGCCAGTGCCCAGTGACCCTTTCCGTGAAAATTTTTTTCCTAATATTCAGCCTGACCCTCCCCTGGTGGAGCTTGAGGCCATTCCCTCTCGTCCTGTCCCCTGTCACTTGGGAGAAGAGCCCAGCTCCCTCCTCTCTACAACTTCCAGCTAAGTTTAACCTGAGCTACTCCCAGGCTGATTACGGGTCTCTATCACTGCATCATCGCTGCCATCAGACCAACGTCGTTGTAGACTCACTGAATAATAGAATGGTTTGAGTTGGAAGGGACATTCAAGATCATCCAGTTCCAACCTCCTGCCATGGGGAGGAACACCTCCCACTGCATCAGGCTGCTCAAGGCAACATCCAGCCTGGCCACCAAGCTCTCATAACAACACACACACTAAACCACTACAAAAACTTCCCTCTTTTCCCTTCCTTCAGGAGACACAGAGTGCTGACTGGCTGCGTCCCAGTTGCAAGCACATTTTTCAATAAGTCTTGGTATCAGAAATACACTTTTCATTATTTCACAGCCAGACGAAGTCTGGCTACTATTCTGGACGCTGCTTTATAGACTAACTGCTATTATCAGACTGTTCCAAAGTTGGGCACTCATCAGTAGAGCTGCTGCAATGGCCCAGAGCGCAGGACAAACCTTTGCTGCACTGGATGCTTGCTGAAAGAAATCAGAGCCAGGAAATGTGGCCAGAGCGTGCAAGTGGATTTCCTCAGCTCCTGGTTTAGGTGATACAGCCCAGCTTGGCAAACCCTGCTCATTGTTTGCTTCCTGGAAAAATACTGCTGTGGGGAGGCAAGAGAGGCAAGGAATGAGTAGTTGTGTTGCATGGAGCAAAGGAGAAAGAAGGAGGAACATACTCAGCTTCTTCCCACTTACTTCTGGGGTTATCTCTTGGGCCACAACCCTGCAGAGAAACTCGGGATGGGAAGCACATCATCATGTGTCGATGCATCAGCGTGTGCTGGTGCTGAGCACGCTAAATGTTAACAGAAATTAGCAGCAGGTTCTCTGTGGCAGCAAAAGTTGGTGACAGGATCCCAGGTTGGGCCAAGACACAAATGAGGTGTTTCTATCTCAAAGGTCACTCCTGAAAGCTGCAAATTTTTTTTTCTCTATTTTTCAGATACCAAACCACTATTTCTTGCTACTCCAGTCATAATGAACGGACTGGAGAAGAGGAGGCTGAGGGGAGACCTCATTGCTCTCCACAGCTACCTAAAAGGAGGTTGTGGAGAGGAGGGAGCTGGGCTCTTCTCCCAAGTGACAGGGGACAGGACGAGAGGGAATGGCCTCAAGCTCCAACAGGGGAGGTTTAGGCTGAACATTAGGAAAAAAAAATACACGGAAAAGGTCATTGGGCACTGGCAGGGGCTGCCCAGGGAGGGGGTTGAGTCACCTTCCCTGGAGGGGTTTAAGGCACAGGTGGACAAGGCGTTGAGGGACATGGTTTAGTGTTTGATAGGAATGGTTGGACTCGATGATCCGGTGGGTCTCTTCCAACCTGGTGATTCTATGACTGACTCCAGAAAATGAAGAGTTGAACCCAAGCAAAGCATTATGCTGAAAAGAGCCTACAGTCTCATCTTAAAAACAAATATATGATTTCCGAATGTTAACTCTTATATACTTGTGGATAACAAGACACAATAAACACCACCTTCTCTACAGAACAAAGATATTTATCAACCCTTTCCAAAGGGATGAGATGTTGGGATTATTTCTTCTTGCTTAGCCACTGACTGTACCACCACAGCAACACCTCGCCAGTGCCTCATTAACTTCTACTGAATGACTGTCTCTTAATACCCAAAAAAAGACAGCAGGCCTGGATGAATCCCATTGGCCCGCACTCAACTGAGACAGCACACAAACAAGTTTTTAGCTCAGAGGAATCACATGCTGCCTCATGCCACAGCTTTTTGTTCTTCAAAGCTACTATTGGCTCTCCTTCCTCCCAAATTAGTGGAAAAAGCTATGCCAGGCCATCTGGCACATCAAAATTCATCTTCAGATTTCATTATCCAGCCCACTGACCCCAATGTTTCCTCCCACTGACTAATGAGATTAGCCCATCACCTCCTAATTGCAGCATTTATACCTAGTCTGTTCTACAACACCCAAGAAAACAAATCCCCAGGTTGTTTCAGAGTGAATGAATGTCATTTTGTTCTTAGAACAAGCACAACTTTTCTAAGAATAAGAGACAGCACATACATCAAAACAATTAATTAGTGTCCGTAGGCTGGAAAGTGAAAAATAGAAAATACAAACACAGTTTCCTCACTCTTTGGGTTTGTTTAGCTCCATCAGAGCAGTACAAGGAGAATTACCTAGCATTCCTCATCATAAGGGAGAAACTGCAAGGCTTTTAGTCCACTACACGGACATTAAGCGTAAGGACACTAACAGAGGGTGGTATTCCAGCTCCATACCTCCCCACCCTAATTGTTTTCCTGTGAAATTGTCCTAAAAAGATAGGAAGAAGGAGTTACAGAATCACTTTAAATCGATTGTGTATCAGCAAAGCACCAAGAACTAAACAAGGTGCAGGAGATGGGCTGGAAGTCAGGATGCCAGCTTTACTGCTCTCCACTTCAGTGTTTTGGGGTGGGATCCATCTAATCCAAGCTAGCAGTGTGACCTTTCTTCGGGTTGATGGAGAGGAACCAGCTATCATGGGATGCCAGTGATCTCTAGATGTAGATGTAACACAAGTCAGAGGATGCGTCTCCGAGAAGTCCAAAGGAACTTAGCTTAGACGAAGGTGTCTTTGCAACAGTTCAGGAAAACAGAATCCCATTGTCGATGGCACAATCTGTGCCTCAGTTTCTCCATCTCCAAAATAATGTTACCGGTATTTATTCTCTATGGTAAAAGGCCCGTACAGCCATGATCAATCAATGCTATGTAACTGTGAATTATTTTTGAAAGATGTATTGACTGTGCTTGAATTTGTTACTTGAAGACCTGCTAGAAACTCAGAACTAGAGGGAAAAGGCGAAAACATCTCAGCTTTCAAGTAAAGCTAGAAAATCTAAAGTAGCTGCAAATAAAAAGCTCCTGGCTTGTCTTCTCTGAGAGGCAAACCAAGCCTCCAAGGTGTTTACCTGTAGCCTTACTTTACCACAACAGGTTTTAAAGTTTCCAAACAGTGCTAATGTCCGCATTAGAAACACCAAGAAATATTTATCACAGAAGCATCACTAGCATCAGAGCGAGCCTAAAACAGCCTTTACCAGAGCACTCAAACGAGACCAAGCTTTGCTCGTGCCTGAGCATCAGGAGGGCTGGATGCTCCCCTCACGTGGCCAGGCAAGACTCAGATGGAGAACAGCCTAGAAGAGTATATTTCCACCTCTGTCCACAAATTTCCTGCATGGTCAGTCTCTGCCTAAACACACCATAAGATGGACACTTCCCTATCTCTCCTCACCACATTTTTGTGCTAAATGTGCCTTCAACATGCCTAATGTCTATAAAAACTTCTTACCCTTAATGCACATCCCCCAGGGGCTGGAGCACAGCTGAGCTCTGTTATCACAAGAGCCAGGCACCATTTACACCAAGGCTTCTCTGCAATGCAAATTAGACTCATTGTCACCAATGGAAAAAGCCCTAAATGAAAACTTATTGCCCCTTGATAGCCATTCCTTCCAGAACAGAAGAACTCAGCCTTGCCCCACCACCAACCACCATCAAGTCAAGTGCTCAGGGAAAAGCCTGATGTTCTACACATCCATCAGTGCTGCCATTCAGCCAATAACACGGGGCTGGGATGGAGGCAGCTGCAATGATCTCCAGAAAACTACACAAGGAAATGGGTCCCCAAAGAAGGGACCAAGCATGTGGCCACCCTCCCTCCCCATCCAGCGTTTTGTCGCTAGGGCTGCTTTGGCCAGCAGACCCAGAGCTGCAGCTCTGTACTAATCCCCCAGCACTGACAAAGCTGAGATGGGCTTCAAATGACGGTTCTGCATCCAACAGGTGTGGATACCAAGGGTAACATCTCACCCAGGGTGCTAACAGCATCCTGCAGCCCTCACTAACCCCACAGCGGAAAGTAGCCTGGAGCCTGGAGGTGTTTAAGGGACGGGTGGATGAGGCACTGAGGGACATGGTTTAGTGTTTGTTAGGAATGGTTGGACTCGATGATCCAGTGGGTCCTTTCCAACCTAGTGATTCTATGAACTAGCAGAAGATTTTGTACAAAGGGACAGATCTATGTTTAAAGACGATTCTGAAATCTCCCAGGATCAAGCTGCATCAAGCATTTGTAAAACACATAGAGCTTGGACCAAGCAAATTATGGTATGGTTCTGGGGAGCAGAGGGGGCTCGGCTAGCCTGCAGTCCCAGTGGTGAAGAAAGCAGTAGAAGTGTTTCATTCTCTATCATGTCTGCAAGAGAGGCATGGGGACGCTGGTGGAAATAACATCAGAGTTCCATGTTCTCAGGCCAAAGCAGCAAAGAAAATGCCCCCACCAGGCACAGCTGCACCTTCACCTTTCTCCAGGTCCAGGCAGCCACCATGGGTCTGACACATCAAACATTACTGAAGCAATGTCTCACCAAGAGTGTATGTTGGCAAGCTTCACAGACATGGGAAACCCCTCTGTCTGCTCCTTTGGAATTTACTCCGATGCTTTGGACTGCTTAAGTGCAAACCAAGGCATTCTTTCCAGGAGTAACTTCGTCTGACTACCCACAGACAGGATTCAAGTGAAAACACTCATTTAAAAGTAGCAGACTGACAGGACCATCTATCTAACCATTTACTCAGAGGTATCTATCTACTTCAGGAGATGTTTCTTTTTCAGAAAGTCTTCAGAGAGGCAGCACTATTAATGGGGCGGTACATGTACCCTTCAACTACCCAAACCCAGAGTCCAGAGAAGAGCAACAAAGCTGGTGAAGGGGCTGGAGAACAGGCCTTATGAGGAACGGCTGAGGGAGCTGGGGGTGTTTAGCCTGGAGAAGAGGAGGCTGAGGGGAGACCTCATTGCTCTCTACAACTACCTGAAAGGAGGTTGTGGAGAGGAAGGTGCTGGCCTCTTCTCCCAAGTGACAGGGGACAGGACAAGAGGGAATGGCCTCAAGCTCCACCAGGGGAGGTTTAGGCTGGACATTAGGAAAAAATTCTTCACAGAAAGGGTCATTGGGCACTGGAACAGGCTGCCCAGGGAGGTGGTTGAGTCACCTTCCCTGGAGGGGTTTAAGGCACGGGTGGGAGAGGTGCTAAGGGGCATGGGTTAGTGTTTGACAGGAACGGTTGGACTCGATGATCCGGTGGGTCTCTTCCAACCTGGTTATTCTATGATTCTATTTATAAGTTAGAATCACAGAATAGTTCAGGTTGGAAGGCACCTTCAAGATCACTCAGCTCCAACCCTCCTGCCACAGGCAGGGACACCTCCCACTGGATCAGGCTGACCAAAGCCCCATCCAACCTGGCCTTGAACACCTCGAGGGATGGGGCAGCCACAGCTTCCCTGGGCAACCTGTTCCAGGGCCTCACTGCTCTCACGGTGAAGAAATTCCTCCTTCTGTTTAGTCTAAATCTGCCCCTCTCCAGTTTATACCCAACGTCCCTCGTCACCACAAGCCTTTGTAAAAAGTCCCTCCCCAGCTTTCTTGCAGCCCCTTCAGGTACTAGAAGTTCCCACAATCCAGGTGACTACGGGATCTGAGCTCAAAAAAACCTAGCAAGCAATCAAGCTACAGTAAAAGACACACAGAGACACTCAGGGAACAGATAATCCAAAGAGACAGGCAGGGAAATAGCAGCTGAGTCCCACGGACCCCAGGCTCTCGTGGTGAGCTTTGGGGCTGCGTAGGAGGGGGCACCCGGGGGGTCTGTGACAGTCTCTTAAATCACAGGCTCCCCTCACACTTGAATCAGGCTCCGGGCTACAGTCCCAGACTTCAGGAGACCCAAGGGTTGTGCCTCCAAGTGGCCTGACGATATTTTATTTCAGTGAATGCGATTCCTTTCCCGTGTGCCTCATTCTCCCCCGTGAAAATAAAGGATGGAAACCTCTGAAAAAGCACTGAAGGACATTCAGGGTAGGCATTAGTTATTATTTTTGACAGCACTAAAACAACATATGAAAAGGGTTTCTTTGTTGCTTTCTATTTTTTTCTTTACCCCTGAGAAACAGAAGACAATGTCCCATCCAATGCCTGCCTGACGGAGCGACAGAGGCTGGCTCTGTCACAGAAGTCGTGCTTTTGAGGGAGTTTTGTTTTTATTTCAGGAGGGGAAAAAAAAGGAAATGAGCAATCCCAGAAGGAAAGAGTCTGAATGCTTGCTCAGGCTGTGCCATGAAGAAAAGAGATTGCTATTGTCAAAGGGCGTTACATTGTTCTGGTCTTTCCGAGAAAGCTTAAAATATCCAAAAATGGAACAAGAACAGAAAACCCTTCCTTCAGCTGCTTGTTTGCAGCCTGGCTGGTGAGAGAGAGACTATATCTTAGCAGTGTTAATTACCCTGGTTAACCCTTGTTCTTGCTAATGACATTTATTTTGAAAGCCATCAGGACTGGGCATAAAGAGGAGGCAACTCTCCCTCATGTGAATAGCCCCACTGCTTTAAATTGAATTACTCACACAAGTCAGGACTCCTCACCACTTAAGCATTCACTTCCATGCTAATCAATAGCAACAAATTACTCCGATAGCTGGCCAGGGTCATTCTTTCAAACAGAGCCCACAGTCTGCCCTCCCTGCTAGATTGTTTTGAGCATGAAGCTCAAAAGCCAGGACTCAAGCTCCGGGTAATACCTCCAAGATCAGAGAAATAGGACCTAGGACTGATGCAAGGGCACAAAGATACTTTTTAAGGATCAGAAAATGGCTCTTAGCCCAGGAAGCTGTGGGATTCACCCTTCCTAGTATCTTCACCGTGGCTCCATCTCACGGGAGCAGCTGGAATCAGCCAGGGCTGTATCTCTAATCTCCCAGGGATGAGAGGCCTCAAAAAGAGGAAAAATAATACAAATACATAGATGGACAGACAGACTGACAGATAGGGTGGATCCCAAAAGCAGAACGTGAGGATGCAAAGGGAAGACAGAGACCAACAGACATCAGCAGCATGTACAACACCAGCACGGAGCTAGGGCCAGCACGGGCATGCACATAAACATCTCCAGAAGTAACACCATCACCGCTGAGCACCGCTCCTGAGCCACAACATCACCGCCAAATCCTGCAGCGGGCATAGTCGTGCCACTCTCACGATGGCACCAGGGTGCACCAAGCCATCTCAAGGCTCTTGGTCCCAACTGGTTGATAAAGCCACATGGACAGTCTATGCAATTCATCAGGAGCTCATAACCACCATTAACTGCCTCACGTTGCACCAGGGGAGGTTCGGAGTGGGCATTAGGAGAACTTTCTTCACTGAAAGGCTTCTCAGGCCCTGGCAGAGGCTGCCCAAGGAACTAGTTGAGTCCCCATCCCTGCAGGCGTTTTAAAAATGGGTAGATGAGGTGCTCAGGGATCTGGTTTAGTAGTGGACAGGTACAGTTGGGCTTGATGATCTCAAAGGTCTTTTCCAACCTAGTGATTTTATGATTCTATAATCACCATGAAGAACAGACAGAGCCAACACAGGTGAAAAAGTTTGTCTTTCTTTTCCCCAATAGAAAGAACTTCCTGCGACCAGGTTTTAAGAGGTTGGTGTACACAGGTCCAGATTTTCTGATCTGTAGAAGAGAGTCATGTTGAAAGGCATGAAAGGATTGTCTTCTGTCTCACAGGTCAAACCAATGAAGAGGGGCCCTTAATCTCCAATACTCTGCAACAGGCAACTTAATCAGTCTTGCACTCCAATGACCTGAATCAAGGGAAATATTTAAGAATCGCTTTATCATTCGTATTGTGATATCACATTGGTCAATCAACTTCCTTTTCACCCCCCAGCAGGCTTCCCCCGCGCAGAAACAACCAGTACCAGCTCCACCACACAGATGTGGAAGCGCTGGGAAAGCACAGAGGAGGCTGGAGTGAACAAAAGGCATTTCAGACCTGCTGGGGTCAGAATGCGTATCTGTATGGTAGGCTGGATTCTCCACTAATCCAGCTCTGTTTCTAATGAGACTGGTTCCCATTACAGCAAAAGGAGGTCCCCGGCTTAATTTGCCAAGGGGACCATTGTCATGCAGCGTAGGGAAGCAAAATAATCTTATCAGTTTGAACTTGAACCCTGCCCTCCAATTACATGGACAATGTTTAAGAAAAGAGAGATAAAGGAAAAGTGATTTTCATTTATCCAGCAAGAAAAACGGATTGTCTCACACTGAGCATTCAGCTTCCTGCAGCTGCTGAGAGACCTTTACGCTCGAGCCACTGGCTGTGCCACTGCTAAAATGCACCAACTCCGATCTGTGCACGCAAACGCTGAGCCATCTCCAAGCCAAACAGCCCCAACCAGACTTAGAGAACACCTTAGCAGCACAGCAGAGCCTCTGCTCTTGCAGCCTAGCCCCGTGGAAGCCTGGGGCTGGCAGCTAAAGACAAACAAACCCAAAGGGCAGGAAGAATCAGAAATATTTTTTGCCCCTTCTTGCTGAGCATCCCCCTCTGCCTCCCGGTTCAATCTGCCAGCTCCCCTTGGCTGCTGTAGAGACTCTCCTCTCCTGAGAGTTCTGCAGCCCACACAAGGCAGCTAAAACAAAGAAGATTTTGGCAAATAACAGCCAGGCTTCATCTATTCTTTCTTCTATACAATTCATTCCATCGAAGTTGTTTAGCTGAACAAAACCCAGTGCTATCCTTTATTGTGAGGCTCACAATAAACTAACATGTGAGCACAGCGTGGGTCACAGATGCGTGCGCTTCATCATCAGCGGTGGAGCCACTTCCCTGCTCAACTCACTTCTATAAAGCTTTAACCTCTTTGAGCTGGAATTCATCTTGAACACATAAACCAAGGAGCAAACCGTGTTAACACAACAGCAGCGGCCCCTGTACAAAAGACACATGAAGAGACAAACATGCCTTGCACCAAACCAACCCAACCAAAAAACCTCAGAACTACTTTGAGCAGCACACTGTGTCTGCTCCTGCAGGCAGCCACCTGCTTTGCAAGGCACAGAAACAGGCTGGATCTGTGGAGGTCTTGGGTGTGCGGGTAAAAATTAATGACAAAACCACATAAAAACAGGGGTAATTGCTTCAAATGGTCTCCCACAAGGACTGGGATTGCTGTCTTGGAAAAGAAAGCAGAAGGTTCAATCCGTACATGCTGGAACACGCCAAGCACAAGCAGCCAATCTCAAATAAAACATGTAAACAGTTCTGGTGCTGGCTACCTAAATCACCGCATCACAAATGCAGAACAGCCTCATTTTCAGCATCAACAAAAGGATCAGCAAAAGTGCCAAGTGTAAATACAGTTTCCCCAACATACCACACATACACACACGTGGTTAAGTCATGATAATAGCATCTACATGTCTTGGTTGAGAAAGGATAGATTAATATTCCCAGTATTTTTTTTTTAATTGACCAAAGTATTTGTGTTATATAAAATCTGCTTTCACAGAGTCTTAGATCAGTGAACAATGTTCACCTGAGGACAGAAACAGTTGCTTTCTTTAATTCAGCAGTATCTGTGTCCCCAAAAACACACAGACATAGGAAAAACGCTGCAAAGACATTTTCCTTGAACAGACTGTACATCCACTGGGTATAACCTGGGATGCTTTGAAGGGATCAAAATTACTAGAGTTGATTTTTTTTTTTGTTATTGATACTAATTAAATAAAGTGTTCCTGGTACTGATAGAAGCACCTGAAAAGGGCCTGCAAGAAAGCTGGGGAGGGACTGTTGACACAGACTTGTGGTGACAGGACGAGGGGCAATGGGTACAAACAGGAGAGGGGCAGATTTAGGCTAGACAGAAGGAGGAATTTCTTCACCATGAGGGTGGGGAGGCCCTGGAACAAGTTGCCCAGGGAAGCTGCGGCTGACAGCTCTAATGGCTAAATGTGACATTTCCACAATTTCCACGTGACATAGCTGGATGCAGATTCAGGGCTCGAGTACAGCACACTGAGGTTTCACACAGACCCCTCACAAGGCATCCTGGCACCCACAGCAATCCCATCCATCCCTCCCCAATGGTGCCTCCTTCCCCTGGCACCACAAACCAACCTGCAGCTGGTTCCTCAGAACAGTAACAGCAGTGCCTCTGGGCACAGCCCAGGACCACAAACACACAGAAGCAGAAACCCACATTTCTCTTCCTGAAGCTCAGTTTGGTCCCCTCAGCTGTTTGTAAGAGTAGACTCTGAACATTTTATGAGTAAGTAAGCAAGCACCGAGTCCTCCCTCACAGCATTATCATCACAACTGCTGGGAAATCCACAGTTTTCTGGAGCAGGCTATGGGACAGGAGTCCAGAGACACTTGCATCTTTGCTTAATGTGGTCTATTTCATAGAATCATAGAGTCATCAGGTTGGAAGATCACCCGATCATCGAGTCCAACCATTCCTATCAAACACTAAACCATGTCCCTCAGCACCTCGTCCACCTGTCCCTTAAACACCTCCAGGGAAGGTGAATCAACCACCTCCCTGGGCAGCCTCTGCCAGTGCCCAATGACCCTTTCTGTGAAAATTTTTTTGCTAATGTTCAGCCTGACCCTCCCCTGTTGGAGCTTGAGGCCATTCCCTCTCGTCCTGTCCCCTGTCACTTGGGAGTTTTTACCCCTACAAAGCTTCATTCCTGCTAACAAACCAAAACAATTCTCTAAGGCACTAAAATAGCCCCAGATTCTGTGCTTCTTGTCCTCAGGACCCAACAGCAGAAGTAGTGGAACTTCATATACCTCTACCGATTTCCTCCTCCAACACCTCTCCGAGGTCTTTAAACTACTTCTAACAGAGATACGTGACACAAAACTCAATGCAGCTCCACCTTTCAAGGGCTGTACAGCTGCCAGACCCAGCCACCCCCTTCAGTTCCCCATCCCCTGCAGCTCACCGTGCAGCCACATCTCCAGAACACCACCAGAAGAGGCCAAAGCTGGTCTTTGATGAGGTTTGGGACTTTGTCCCCCTCTGCAAAGGAGAAATTCTCTACTCCAGCCCAGAGCTCCCTCAGGAAGCCTAACTGCAGCCCACACAGCTGTGATGGATGAGGTGGCACATACAACCTCCACCTGAGGAGGAAAGCATTGCCTGGGGCAATGACCTCTTCAAATAGCAGCCCTCCAACCTCATCACTCAGAGTCCTTCACCTAAAAGGAAAGGTGTGGAGGTGGCCTGGGTTTGGCTCAGTCTTTAAACAAAGTCTAAATGCATGTCTGCTTGCCCTTGAGGTCAAAAGCACAAGCCTCATTACTGAGTTACACCACCACAGTGGAAAAGAAATTGTATCTGCCTTTCTCTTGAAAGTCCGCGTTTTGCAGCCTGCAGCTTTCAACATGGGGAAATCCTTGACACCATCGACCCGTTCAGGGCTCCAAAACCAATCTCCAAGTCTGACTAAAGCCATTCAGAAGCTGTTAGCATGTAGATTTTGATGATAATTTGGTGAATGGACTTGTCAAACAAATTGCCTTTATTATGGACTGATTAAATGCTATGAGGGAGAAGTGCCTTTCCCCTCCCAACTCCAGCCCTCATCAACTCAAACAAACACCCTGAGCCAATTAGCAGGGAGGTGGCAAAAGCGGCTTTCACTTCAAACCTGCCATTCTTGGGGAAAGGAATAAAAATTAAAAAAAAACAACAAAACATCTTTGTGCTTTCAAAGACAGATAGCAAATCCAGGGAGAGGTCCTGAAAGCCACTCAGGGCTCACCTGCAAGGTGTGGGTGGGAGTTACCAGGATTCCTCCATGCCTCCTCGTCTCTCTTAAAGAGAAGTGCTGCTCACCTCCAGCTCGTGTTTATTTTAGGACATAAATATTAAAGCGGGCCCAGGGGGAGGAGCACTACTCGGGCTGATATTCCTACAGCTTCGTGTCCTGCAGCTGGGTTCTCCTGTGTCAGAGAAAGCATGAGCTCCTAAAGCTATTTCCATGCCTAGAAACCTTGGTTCTTGGCTTAGGTCCCTGAAGTGGATTCTCTGATGTCTGCAAATGGAAGTGATTTCTCTGCTAACATGAAGCTTGTAGCAATTAGGAAGATCTGCTGCCACCACCTTTCTGTGCCTGAAATTAGCTAATGAATGGGAAAGTTATTGAGGGAGGAGATAGAATTGGAGCACAGCATCATAATCACATAAGCCTAATTCCCTGCAGGTATGCAGCTGGAAATTAAATGGTCAGCTTGGCTGGCAGCGGGCAAAGCAGAATTCAACATGTGTTTGCAGGAATCAGCTTCAGAGATAGGAATTCCATGGCTGGAGCTAGAGACACGGGATATGAGCTGTTGACTAAGATTTTGACTTAGCTTTCAACACCTGCATTTTAAGTTAGCACCAAAGGCTAATTTTGGCCCCATTCTCATTAATTTAGTCCCTCTAAGGAGCGAGCTCTGTGCACCGCACGTGAATTGCTGCATCCCTGAGCCTACACAGAGGAGCTATGGCATAGCTTGCCCTGGCAACCCAAGCCATCGCTTTGTCTCGGACTCCCACCACAAACAGAAAAAGGGCTAAAGCAAAGGTGAAGTTTATCAGCCACAGGGGATCTCAGAGAGTTCATTGCCAGGACTGAGATTAGAATTAAGGGTTTCTAGTTAAAACACGGAGACTCAAAAGACCAGCCTCTTGTCCCACACCTCATCACGGTCCTCAAGTGTCACCTTGAACATAAGGGGTATATGACACATCATGACACCAGGTCCTGAGCCTTCAAACAGTCCTGAGCACGAGAACTGGTCACAGAATGAGATTAGATCCAGAGCCTGTCCTACAAGGAGTCACAGAGGAAAACATCCAGGCCTGCTTAAGAAGTGGCTGCAAAGTGCCTGATAACTCCTCTCTCTCCCCAGGGACCTGCTCCCTACCCCCACACCCTCCTGCAAACATCAATGTCTAAAGAACCATTAAAGAAAACAACTTCAAAACTCTTCACATAGTTCAAATACTTCACTTAAAAGGAATTTTAATTCTTACATCTCAGATTGCACCAGTCCCCAGCAGGACACGCACTCATCATGTTCGCGTTGTGGCATTTGAGCTGTTCAAACAGGAGCCACGGAGGGAGACCACGCACGCAGAAGTCTGGGAGCTGAGATGATGAAGATCCTCACCAGATCTACCTCTCCTTACACTCTCAGGGCACCTTCCCATGAGCTATGAAGAAATGAAATCTTCCTGCAGCCAAGACACATACCTTGAAGACCCACCAGTGTGAGAGCACCGGGAGCTCACGTGGGTGGGTGTGCAATTCTTGGTAAGTCTTTCAACCAGTCCTGTTGCAGTTTCACTGTGTGAGTCAGGTCACTGCTGCTCATGATCTGCTTAGAGCTCAAGACAGGCCATCCCCAAGCTGTTTCTTTCCAGGGCTGGACATACACGTTCTGTCTGGGCCATCACAAAAACACCATGACTTGTGATTAATGGCAACACTTTCCTGGTAGAGCTGAGTCGAACCAAGATGAGAAGGCAGAGAAGTTTTGCAACTAAACAAAGTCTACAGGATTGAGTTTAAAAAAACCATTCTTCTCAGAAGAGCATCAGCTGCACTCTATGGACAGCACTGCTATCTGCGACCTGAAAAAGGCTTTACATCTCACTGAGCTGTGTCATTTCCCTCCAGCAGTCAAGCTGCTGCAGAAACCTCTCATGGGATCGCACCAAGCCTCAATAATCAATACAAATCCATACATCTCCCTGGGATGAAGACAATTAGTGTTTTGGATGCGCCACCTCTAGGCAGGATGGCACACAGTAAGGCTACAAGGCTTCCCCAACGGGAAGGAGGTTATAGGGAGGCAGGTGTTGGTCTCTTCTCCCAAGTAACAAGTCTTGGGATGAGAGGAAATGGCCTCAAATTGCACCAGGACAGGTTCAGATTAAATATAAGGAACAATTTCTTCACAGAAAGGTTTCTCAGGCACTGGAAGAACTGCCCAGGGAGGTGGTGGAGTCCCCGTCCCTGGTGGGGTTTAAAAGATGGGTAGATGAGGTGCTCAAGGATCTGGTTTAGTAGTGGGCAGGTACGGTTGATCTTAAAGGGCTTTTCCAACCAAATGATTCAGGAGAAGAATCCAGAATACCCCAAAGCACAGAAAAAGTAGACAAGTGGCCAGAAACCAGTAGAGTCAAATTATGTTAAAAGGCTACCTCCCCTTCTATTCCTCATGCCAGCTGACAATTTATATATAGGGGTAACAATGACAAACAAGGTGCTCCATCAGTAGGAAGAGTTATCCGATGAATGGGGTCTTTGCAAAATGTATTGGGGAAGCATAAACTGAGATCTGGGAAACACTGTACCTTTTCCAGCCTCCTTCCATCCTGTGGCTACCCAGCTCCTGAACTCATAAAGCCACATTCACGCTGCTACACACTGGGTACAGCCCTTTCCTGCAGCAAATCATGTTTCCTGTCCTGTAAGGTACAGCCAGTCCAACAAGACGGGGGATATTTGCCAAGCCTGCTATCAGAAAACATAGCTGGGATCTGCCAAAAGTTTTCAACTGTTGTGGAAACACACGGGAAGTTGCGCTGCTGGGATTACAGACCCTGCTCCACAGTAAAGCCACCCACATACATGGAGTTTAAAGCCACTCGTCTTCTCCTGAAATGTGACGGTACAGCTGGGTGTTGCAGAAAACATTATTTTGCTGTCAGCAACTTTCTTATCCATTTTTTTAAAACGACAGGTTCTGCCCCCCCTGCCAGCATCACCAAAGCCTGTTATGGTTGTTTCTATTGCTCTTGCTATGCTGTATGCACACAGTGTAAAATACTCTTGTTCTGGGATGCTTGCACATTTTAATGGTTATCAATCTGGCCTGGTTGAGACAAACGTTATGTGTATTTCAGAAGGACCAGAACTTGCAGGTTTAGCTCCTGCCCCGGCCACTCTATGCACCCTTTCCCCATTAACTTGCTCCCAACGTAGAGCACAGAGAAAGCTCAAAGCCAAGAAAGCAGAGGATAAAAACACAGTAGAAAGAGGAAAGTGCCCCAGCCCTTTCCATTCAGAAGCAGATCTGCCTTGAATGGCAGCCCCCCAGGACTGATCTGCCTCCCAAGGAGACTGAATTACAAGCAAGTCAGCTCCCTTCAATTCACATTAAGACTTCAAGCTACTGTGTATATTCTCCCTCCTTTCTAACACAAACCTCTCTCGGCACACGGGCACTTGCACTCCCAGGCAGCGAGCAGCGGTGTTGGGATGTGTTGAAATCGGAGTCCGGTGAGATTCAGCTCTGCCAAATGACACTTTTTCATCAGCAAACACTAACTGGCAGCTCTTATCCGCTGCAAGAGTTTTGCAACATACACCTAAAGGATACGCCAGACTAGATCTTCACACCAAGACCCAAAATTAGAGCCGAGATCCCCAAAGCAAAGGGACCCTCGCTGACCGTTCCTGAGCAAACTAAGCAGCCCTGCTCAACCGTAAAATGAGATCGGTTACATTTTCTCTGATCCACAAAGAACAGAAGCAGAAAGCTAAATTTAAAGTGACTGATGCAGCTGTACATAGTTCTACAACTTATATGGGATCCCATGCCTTCAAAGCGCTCTGTATTTACCTGCTGTGCACAAAACAAGCGCTACGAATATTTTCGGATTCAAAAGTGATTTAGAAATGAGACATTTCTCATTTAAGCAAAAAAAGGCTCAGAATATCATTCGTTCTATGCATGTAACGTCTCCTTTATTGGAGCTCAGGGGGACTTTTGCAACAATCAGGAGCTGTACGTTAAGAGGAGGGACATTTGGCCCATTACAAAATAATTGGGTTTTTCTATGTTAGGTTTAATTTATGTCCTAGACCTTGCCAGTCCCCTAGCCCAGCGCTTTTCACCCCTCAGAGAAACACAGCACAAAACCTGCCACATATTTGTACAAGTTAACAGCACTCCCTTCCTTCTTCCCAAAGTGACTCTGACTTCACCGAAATAGTTTTGTTATGAGTTAGTGACAAAGGCTTTTAACAAACCCCAAATCCTCTCACGGAAGACGCTTTTCATCAGCTTATATTAAAAAGATTAAAATTACCCCCCGATCTGCTCGGATCCACTTTCCCTGAGCTGCTCTCTGATAAAAGCTGCCACCAAGGAGAAGCCGAACAGCTTTATTCAAGGATCAGCACCTCTCCCCTACCTGAGAAGTCTGCAGAAGTCTTCGCAAAGTTGCTGAAAGCTGTCAAGCACAGGAGCCCTGTGAGGAAGGTGGAGGTGGGAGACACATCTGGGCAGCACATCCTTAAGTATCCTCACGGTTTGTTTTCTTCCAGAGAAAAGGAAAGCGCTTTCTGCCCCAGTCCAGCACTCCTCATTGCCCGGAGAACAGTGGTAGTTCCATCGCTTGGAAGGATCAGAGCGAGCAGCGGGGAAGGAAAAGCACTCGGCACACACACACACACTCCCACACACACATCCCTGGGAGTGAATGAATCCCGGCTGAGGGAGGCTGATGAATGAGACAGACCTACCTGAGCCTTGGCGGAGGGCCCAGGGTCCTAAGAGCCGTCACCTCGCCCCAATTTCACGCAGACCTTGGCTGTGCAGCAGCATCCCTGCAAGCTGCTGGGGGGGCACGTCTGGGGGGTCCCTGGGGGGACTGGTGTGGAGAAGCCTGGTTGCTGTTGGTTTGGATACCCTGGGATTTCTCCTCTCTGGACGGAAGGATGGGCGGTATTTTCAAAGGAGGGAGCCCAAACCAAAGCGCCTGGATTCACATGGGGGTTTGGAGTCATGGGACTTCATAGCTGTGGCTGAAATCAGTGTGAGCACTTGTGCCCTGGACAATTCTTCAGCTTTGTCCGCTGTTGCGAGTGACCCTACAACAAAGGAGACTTCGCACAGGCCCAAGGATCAAACCCTCTCCAGTCCCACTGCAGGGCTGGGACTGGTGTCAGCCCACGGATCCCACGGATCCAAAACCTTCCTTCCTTTTGGCAGCAGCCAGACATGCCAGACTCCTTCCATCCCACTGGACCCGTGTCCCCACCATCAAGCTCAACAGGGGATTTTCATGCAGATCACGCCTATAGGAAAGCTGGGGAGGGGCTCTTGATCAGAGATTGTACTGATAGGATGAGGGGGAATGGTTTTAAGCTGAAAGAGGGGAGATTTACACTAGACATAAGGAAGAAATTCTTCACTTTGAGGGTGAGGAGGCCCTGGCCCAGGTTGCCCAGGGAAGCTGTGGCTGCCCCATCCCTGGAGGGGTTCAAGGCCAGGTTGGATGGGGCTTGGAGCCCCTGGTCCAGTGGGAGGTGTCCCTGCCCAGGGCAGGGGTGGAACTGGAGGGGCTTTAAGGACCCTTCCAACCCAAACCATCCTATGATTCTATGATCCTAACCGGAGATGTTCAGACCCAGAAGACCTGTCTCCTTCCATAGTGATTACTTTAACCTCCCACTAGCACAGCCTTAGCTGCTAACTCTGGCACTGCTCACCCTGCAGAGTTGAAGGAAGGCTCCAGCTCACCTGGAAGCGCATCCAATACTCGATCCTGCCTGATCTTCATCCACATCCTGGCAGCATCAAGCCAGCCACAGCTTAGAAGAGCTGAGCTGAGCTTTGAGGACACAGACGTGGACTGGACTGGTGGACCCTGTCCTCCCTAGGTGCAGGAAGGAGATCCCAGGCTTCAGTCATCAGTGTTAGCTGCAGCTCAGCCATAGGTTTACATATAAATAATGAACACAACCAACATATTTGCTGCTAAAGCAGAAACTGAGTGTCAGTGCAGAGAGAGTGGGGCATAGTTTTCATAGGCAAAGCCAACACTAGCCTTTTAGTAGCCTGTGTGCATACTCAGACAATCTTATGGAGCAGCACCGTGTGGGGATGCCACGGAAGGGGAGATGGAGCCTGGCACAGGTAGAGCTGCTGAACAAAGCCACAGCTTCCCTCCAGCAAAAGTAACCTGAGTGGGGACATCCAAGGAAAACCACAACTGGTTTTTATTCCTCTTTTCTGTTCAACCATATGGAACTAAGCAAAACTTTCCAAAAATATTCACCTTAGAGCTAGAAACAAGCATAAGAGACTTCAGCCCAAAGGGCTCTGGGTTTTTTTTCAGAGATGAGTGTGCTTGTGAAGAGTTTCTTACACTGGAATTTCTAACAATGTTTCAGCTGTTCCCAGACAAAAATCAGACTAGCTGTCAGATTATATGTGAAAGACATTTTCAAGAATGCTGCCATGAATACCACAGTCATTGTTTCCAACAGAAATCTATCCTGGGATGATCTGTGTGCCAGAAGCAGACCTCAAGGGGAGCTGTAAATCATGTGGCCCCGTTTCTTTCTGCCCATAGCACCACTTGCCCAGGTCCCAACCAGCCACGCTGAGGATGAGGGTAGCGAGGGAAATCTTGAATTTGTGCCTGAATCCTGACCGTGACCCATTCACACAGATCCCATGAATAAGAGGCTGCTCTGGCCTGAGTTAGAATCACAGAATCACCAGGTTGGAAGAGACCCACCAGATCATCGAGTCCAACCATTCCCATCAATCACTAAACCATGTCCCTCAGCACCTCATCCACCTGTGCCTTAAACACCTCCAGGGAAGGTGAATCAACCCCCTCCCTGTTCCAGTGCCCAGTGACCCTTTCCATGAAAAATCTTCTCCTAATGTCCAGCCTAAACCTCCCCTGGTGGAGCTTGAGGCCATTCCCTCTCGTCCTGTCCCCTGTCACTTGGGAGAAGAGCCCAGCTCCCTCTTCTCCACAACCTCCTTTCAGGTAGTTGTGGAGAGCAATGAGGTCTCCCCTCAGCCTCCTCTTCCCCAGGCTAAACACCCCCAGCTCTCCCAAGTTTAAAGAGGAAAGATCAGGACACTGGCTCCTAGCACGTACATATAATTCTTGCCTCACCTACTTCTGCTGCCCTTGCCAGGAGGAAGATTCACCACTATTTCATGAGATAACCATACCCATTACCAGATTATCCGTCAAAGCTCCTCATCAGCAGGACAAAGCAATAATAAGGCCCCTGGAAATTTATCATCCTCTGGAAAAGAAAAGCACTATTTGCTGAAAAGAGCCCACCCTGTTAGCAGGTGTTGATTTTACTGATTAAAGGGTAATTAGGTTTGGCTGACTCAATATATGTGGAAGAAAAAAAACTCTGGTTACAAGGGTTTAAGGGTAAACATGGGAAGTGTGAGCAGCTCTTTAGGTTATTGTTAATAAAGCCAAACCAGAGGGGGGGAAGTTTACATCAGCATCATGTGAGGGCTTTGTTTTTAAGCAAGCTTGTAAAGATGCTTTCCAAAAGGAAAGCAAAAAAACCAAAAAGCAGAAGAAAGAGAAAGAGAGAAAGAAGGAAAGAAAGAAGGAAAGAAGGAAGGAAGGAAAGAAAGAAGGAAGGAAGGAAGGAAGGAAGGAAGGAAGGAAGGAAGGAAGGAAAGAAAGAAAGAAGGAAAGAAGGAAAGAAAGAAAGAAGGAAAGAAGGAAAGAAGGAAAGAAAGAAAGAAAGAAAGAAAGAAAGAAAGAAAGAAAGAAAGAAAGAAAGAAAGAAAGAAAGAAAGAAAGAAAGAAAGAAAGAAAGAAAGAAAGAAAGAAAGAAAGAAAGAAAGAAAGAAAGGGAAAAAAAATACATATCAGCCATTGAGAAATACACAGTTCAGCTAAAGCCCATCACTGTAATGCCTTTATTCCTTAGGGTATGTGGGAACATCAGCTGTGTGTGTTTTAAACAAAAACAGGCCACCTGTCCTAACTGCAGCACAGACAAAGGATGGTCCCTCTGTCAGGGACAGTCTCATGGGGCAAGCATGAATCAAGGGGACACCAATAAAATCTTTACTTTTAGGAGTAACAGCCCTTGAAATCCAGCCATGCCTTCAAATATGTCTCCTGGGAACTGGCCATAATGCATATAATGAGACATAATCTCCTGGATCCCTTGTCTCCCAAGCCACCCAGAAGTGGGAATAGGCTGATACTGATGCAGTTCAGCATTACATCTTAGCTTGGAGGACTGATTATTTGCTCTCTTTCTCTTCCTAGAGTACCCATGGAGAATAACTGCTTTTAGGTACAATGTTTATACAAATACACTTCCTACCTCAGGAAGACACAGAGCGTTGTGCCTAAGCTGGGTTTTAATACCTTCCTGATCATGACAAAAAGCGCTCTTTCTCCTTCCATACTCCTCTCTCTTGCAGGTCCTCTCCTCCTCCTGCTACATGTAAACCTGTAACATCTGAAACACGCACACAAATTCCCAAAGTGCTTTAAAAGCAGTTAAGTACAACTGCAACTGGGGAAACTGAGGCACTGAGAAGTGAAGAAATTTGCCATCCAATTTTGTCATCTCAACAGCACCTAATTGATAAATGGTAATCAGGAATGGACTCAGTTAAGATATTCCCAGTTTAAGGTGGTATGTACTGATCTTGAGGCCTCTGGGGCTGATTTTTGGAAATGCTTTCCTGTTTTTCACTGATTGTGCACCACTAACCTCTACCTCACTGACTAAACCATTAACAGCTTGAAGAAGGACTGGTCACTAGAAGAGCTGGACCAGGATTAGCTTTCCACTACAGAACCATACGTAGGGTCGAAGCCATGTTTGTTTGCACAGTCACAAGCAAGTTAATTTGTACAAATGTGCCAGGACCAGTCCTGCTTTCTGAACCCTGACAGCATTAATTATTTCATACTGTGTTTTCCATAAGGTCTCAAAGCACTCTCCAAAAGAGCATCATTGCCTTCTGCCATTTCACACGTGGACAAAACACAGTCATAGGTTTGAGGTCACTTCTTTTCCAAGATCAGCCAGGGGAAACTGTCAGAGATAAGATTAAATATTTTTAATCTTTCAGTCCAGTTAGAGCTTCTACTTGGCCACATTGTCTCCTTATAAGTGGATGTAAATTAATGACAAATAGATGTGCATTTATACCTGAAGAAATACTACTAAACTGGGTGGGCAGAGGTTCAAACATAAAATGGCAAAGCTTCCTGGCATAGTACACCTCTTTGTTCCTTCTTTTTTTTTTTGATCTTTCCCCTAATTGTGTCTTATGCAAACAGATGGGGTTACTCATGGAAGTAAACGCTGTTTGCTTTCATCAATTTGAAGGCACAGGACTTCACATAATGCAGTTTTGCAATACAACACCAAGTATCTCAAAAGTAAAATTCTCCCCGTCTCCATCTTCAATGTTAAACAACAGCTGTGCAGAATATTCAAGCTGATAAGCCTTTGGGGTTTTCACATTTTGTGTCACTCAATCACCCCAGTTTACAAAACAAATAGAAAACCTGGGGGGCTTTGCTCCCTCCTGGGACAGGTTTGGGGTGGGGGTGTTGCTTTCACATAATTCTATGTAGATTAAAGGCCCCAAGCGATGCACTTATCTCACTAAAACATTGGAAAATGTTATACAGAGTGATGAAAAATCCTCCACTGTGTCAAAATGTCAAAATTAAAATCTTTGGAGACTACAAAGTAATCCACAATGAAGCTGAAAATTTTATTCTCGTGGCTGCATCATGTATTTGATGTTGAAACCTCTCTCAGCTGGCGTTCTCCTTAGTATAGTGGTGCCATGTTCTATGTTAGAAGATGCTGTAGAATATGGTGCTTTATTTGGGATCAGCATTACCAGGTTTAGTTGGTGCCTTGTGTACAGCATGTTCTTGGGTTAATCACTCTACTATAACTACAAATCTTCTTGCTTATATTTGTACCCCGCTGCGAGTCGCATAAGGATTTTAAGAGACAAGAATTTCAAGGATCAGGGTTCCTCAACTATGAGCTGGATCCTTCCTTTCTGCTGTGTTTCAACTGTCCTGCCTGTTTGGATGTTGTTCCCTGAGATTTTTTGCTGTGTGGGCACACAGCACCCAGCTGAGACCCTGTAGTCCACTGAGACCTTCAGGGCTTGAGCTCTCTTTTCATATCTGTAATGTAAAATTATTCTCCCACTTGACTCAACTCCTTTCCTAACAGTTTTCCTGCGAAGATTTCTCCATCAATCAGATAATGGCACATACTGGTGCTGTTTTTAGCACTGCCATCTCTCCTTTAGTGTATTCCATAGCTCTCTGGGCGTGCTTGATACATAAGAGGCTGATTTTTACACCTGAAGATATCAATCTGTCTCTGAAGAGCAGAGACGTCCCAGCAGGTTCCAAGTGAGCAGCAGCTGTTTTTTTTTCTATTATCTCACCTATGGTAACCAAGGGTTGTCTCTCTGCCCCTGCTATGGAGGTGTGAGTCACTTCAGGTTACAGATCCCTTTTAATCTTGGTCTCCACTATGTTCTTCCCTTTTGTTTCCTGCTTTACTACCACACTCACAGATAATGTACAGCGCCATTAATTTTCAACAGAAACACAATTTTTCCTCAGATTTACTTGTCTGGAAGTTCTCTGCTTGCCCTGTGGGAGAAACTTGCCATGATGCAATTTGATTCAAGCTGGGCATCATCTCAACATTCATCCGTAAAATTATACTTAAGATGATACCACAGGCATCCTTCCCAAACTTCATGAGTACTGGGCACTCCACCTTGAGAGCGTGCAAGTGCAGTAGCATGAAGGACAACAAAAGAGCCCTTCAGAGACCCCCCCAGATCCTCCTGTCCCTCTACTAATAAACACACCCCATCTTTATTGCAACTACTAGTCTAGCTTACTTTGAGAAAGCCATTCTCATTGCCTTCTTTCACACAACATTGATTGTCTCAAGCACAGCCATGAAGCCTTTGCATAACCTCCACATCTATAGTAGTAAGGTGAACCAAGCACAGGTCTGCAACTCTTTTGGTTACGGTTCCCTGTTGGACTAGTCTTGGGCACATTTTTGATCCAGGCCACCTGGCATCCAGACAGTTCCTAACCATGGCCTGGGAGTCAGCAGGGACTTTGGTCATTCCCAACAGGCAGGAAGGAATCCTGTTTTGGAGTTTGATAGCACAACCAGGACTAGATGATCTGTGCTAAAAGACTCACCAGTGTTTCAGAAGTTCTTAATTGCCATGGTGAAGACGCAATGGCACGAATCACAGAATCACATAATCATCAGGTTGGAAAAGATCTCCGGGATCCTCGAGTCCAACCATTCCTATCAACCCCTGAGAACCTCATCCACCGGTCTTTTAAATACTTCCAGGGATGGTGACTTGACCACCTCCCTGGGCAGCCTGTTCCACTGCCCAATGACCCGTTCTGTGAAAAATTTTTTGGTGAGCTATGAACTGAATAAATACCCTTGGACCCAAGGAAGGCTGGTACTACCTGACTGTGCCACAGCATCTTCTCCATCTCGCTGCCCAGGAATGATGGTGCATCCTGCAGTCCTACCTCCAGTCTCCAGCACAGCTGCAGCCCAGGCTGCTACCTGCCATGCTCCCACCTATTTATAGCAGTCAGCAGGATAGACCAACCCTACAGGAGTGTCCAGCATAAGCCAGGCTCAAGTTTTGAGCTAGTGAAGTCAATTAAAAACATCTTATTGGCCTTCATGGTTCAGGGCCAGGACTGTCTCCTCCTGTGAGTGTGAACCAACAACACAGCTCTTTAGCCCCTCACATCTTTTATCATGGATGGATTTGAACAGTTCTAGATTGCAGGAAAGCAATTTCACTGAAGCGTAACACTTTCTAATGTTCTCTTTATTCAAGGATACGTCTAATGGAAGGCAGGGCTGAAGAATGTGTGAGGAACATACAGTCAGCAAATCTCTTCCCAGCATAACTCGGACAGATCAGCTTTCGCCTCAGGCTTGCCACTGCCTAGGGGCACAGGGTATTTCTTTCATTTTTTGTAAAGACAGCAAATTACATACAAAAAATCTCTGGCTCACAGATCACAAACTGGTAAGAAATCAAAGGGAATCAGAGGAAATGTCTTTCTGCTGAATGGGTAAAATTAATCCCACGTGTAATTTCACTGGCATCGGAGCAAAACTAACATTCAACTACATCTGCCAATCGCAAGATTCTCCTTTCACATGTGCTTAAAAATACATTTTCTTTTCCCCTTTTAAATATTTTTTTGTTTGAATGAATTGTTTCAAGAGTAAGTGTATGCTTCCCCGTGCACTGAAGTATTCAGCACAACAATATCACCGGTCATTTGTTCTACAATGGTCTCAAGAGACTAGCCAGTGCCGAAGTCCAGGCGTGGTGGGCACTGTGGATAATGCTGGACTATGTCATCTAAAACACCCGTAGGAACTTACATGGCATTGAAGTTCAATTCATTCAAACCTTTGCACCCTGTAGCCACAGCACTGGCATTAGGGAAATCCAGTGAACTTGCTTCTAGAGCAAGAGACACTTCCCACTG
Source organism: Phaenicophaeus curvirostris (assembly GCF_032191515.1). Lineage (NCBI taxonomy): Eukaryota > Metazoa > Chordata > Aves > Cuculiformes > Cuculidae > Phaenicophaeus > Phaenicophaeus curvirostris. Next base: position 123,779,895 of record NC_091393.1, on the reverse strand, counting down.
CAGAAAACTCAAACTGAAATTCTACTGCATTCATTGGCAATGTCCACCCCGCTTCTCAATTTCTGCTGGACCAGCTCTTTGCAATAGATTGACAAGCTAGCATCACCCTCCCAGACTTCTACTGTTTGGCACTCTGATGCTTGTTCTCTGCCCTGTTCTGCAGTTACAGAATCACAGAATGGTTTGGGCTGGAAGGGACCTCAAAGCCCATCCAGTCCCACCCCTGCCATGGGCAGGGACACCTCCCACTGGATCAGGCTGCTCCAAGCCCCATCCAGCCTGGCCTTGAACCCCTCCAGGAATGGGGCAGCCACAGCTTCCCTCGGCAACCTGGTCCAGGGCCTCCCCACCAGTCAAGAATTTCTTCCTAATATCTAATCTAAATCTTAAAACCATTCCCCCTCATCCTATCACTGCACTCCCTGATAAAGAGTCTCTCCCCAGCTTTCCTGGAGCCCCCTTTAAGTACTGGAAGCTGCTTTAAGGTCTCTCTGGAGTCTTCTCTTCTCTAGACTGAACAAGCCCAATTCTCTCAGCCTGTCCTCTTACAGGATCCAGCCCTTGGATCATCTTCATGGCCTCATATGGACTCATTCTAATCCCCTGTGTGCTGTTCCCTGCACAGCCCTTCCCTAGTTGTTCTCATCTTGAGATGCTGTTCCCCATAGAGAATCTTTTTTTTTATTTATTACCACACCAGTGATAATTTCTTGCTTCACTTACCAACCCCAACCTGGACATACATAACTAGCCAAGCCACCTTCTCAAGTCTCCAGGTGAAATCATTTATTTTCAGCTTATCTAATCTACCCCAACACAGCACACCAGCTAACACCCACGTAATCCTTCCTTTGCAAATGACCTTTGGACAATAAAGGAAAAGCAGATATGTTCATTAAAAAGCATCCCAGTGCTAAATGCTGATTTCAGGCAGTTTGGTTTTCTCCAAAAGAAGATTGCCACAGATACTGTTATGAATATCTAGGAGAGTTCATAGAATCATTAGGTTGGAAAATACCTTTGAGATCATCGAGTCCAACCATACCTGTCCACTACAAAATCCTATCTCTAAGCACCTTATCTACTCGCCTTTTAAATAAGAGATCGGGACTCCACCACTGCCCTGGGCAGCCTCTGCCAGTGCCAGAGAACCCTTTCAGTGAAGAAATTTTTCCTAATCTCCAATCTGAACCTGCCCTGGTGCAGTTTGAGGCCATTCCCTCTCATCCCATCACCTGACAGTTGGGCAAAAAGACAAAACCCACCTCACCACAACCTCCTTTCAGGCAGTTGTAGAGAGTGATAAGGTCTCCCTTCAGCCTACTCTTCTCCGGGGTAAACAACCCCGGTTCCCTCAGCAGCTCCTCATACAACTTGTTCTCCAGCCCCTTCACCAGCTTCGTTGCTCTTCTCTGGACACACTCCAGGACCTCAATGTCTTTCTTGTAATAAGGGGCCCAAAACTGAACCCAGGATTCGAGGTACAGCCTCACCAGTGCTGAGTACAAGGGCAGGATCACTTCCCTGGTCCAGCTGGCCACGCTGTTTCTAATACAAGTGAAGATGCTATTGGCTTTCTTGGCCACCTCGGCCTCTTCAGCTTTAGGAAGCCCTTGTCCATACCTGCTGCTGTTTTCGTGGAGTTAGAGGCAGAGGGTAAAGCCTGTAAAGCCTAGTCCTTAGGTGAAAGCTCTGCAGTGAATGCAGGGGAAGATGAGCGAGGCGTAAGATGAAGCAGTTTCTCTCTCCCACTCATCTTCCCGCAATACTATTGCGCGCAGTTGAAGCAGTGTAGTGGAAAATAATGTTATGATTTCTAAAGGTTTTTTGCAAAACAAAGGATATTGGATCACATTTTCTCCACAGTCTAGTCACTGTTCACACAATAATGAAGTGCAGAAGTTGCCTTGCTTTGTTTAAAATAACAAGAAGCTGTGACTTGGAGCACTTTGATCATAAATTTTTGTCTTGCATGTCCTTCAGCATGAGCAGGTAGTGACAGTAGGTGTCATTTACTGTGACAAACCAGCAGCATTAATGCATTAATCAAGAAAAACAAATGGTCCCCCTTTGAAATCTCCTGCCCACCTAGAGAGAGTAATGGGGTTATAAATGGAGAAAGAACAAATATTGACTCTATGAAATGTAAAGCTACCTGGGAGTCCACCCATTAGTCTTTAGATTGCACTTGCTTTTCAAGATGAATGGGATTTCTTTCATAATCCATTTTGATTATTATTTTTATAAGTATCACATCGGGGAACAGGATGGGGACCTTCAACTTAGTGCTTTCTTTAAGTTTTGAAGATGTTCCACACCGTTTCTGAAGGACGGTACCTCTGATTCCTAGAATGAGGTAGATGCTCCCAGACCAAGAGCTGCCTTGTGCCAGTTTGACGTACGTACTGAAGGGGCTGCCTGGACTGGTCAACGAGTTATTTATTTGACGGTGTTTCTGGAGCAGCTTTCTGCAAGATAGCTCTAGAAACTCATCCTCCATCACTTACACTATGGCAACTCAGGGACACAGACACCCCTTGGCATCTGGACGCATACAGGACTCAAGAATTTACTGCCTAAGGGGAAGGCTTCTGGCACCATTACCAAATTTTTTGTCACACACTCTTCATTCCCTTCCAAACTCACTACATCTCACTCATTTAACCTCTGAAGTGATGCTCTGCCTGTCTTCTACACAGACTGCTGGTGTCTACTTCGGATTTATTTCAACCTTGGCTTCCACATTACATTCAATTTCTCTTAAAGATGTTTTACTGAATCAAAAATTAGGAGAATCGAGTGTTTCCTGAATGCTGAGATAAGCCAGTATTGCTGTCCCATCTGTAATATGTAAGGATGCTGGGCACCCTACAGGGAACTGAGTAGGGACACAACTGAGAGTCAAAACCCCTAGAGAAGCTGCAAAGTCAGCCACATCTTAAACTCTCAACGATCTGAAAACACCAGAGATTCCAAGAGGAATTTAAAGACACTTCTGACACTGAATGTAGAGCCAGTATCTACTGAATTACTGGCAAAGCTGCCAACAGACCAGTTCATATTTCATATATCACCTGCACCCTGATAGAAATCATTGGTACCTGGTTTTTTTTCTTCTTCCATAAGGATTATACAGTAACAATTTCTCCTTCGGGGCTGGAAAACAACAAAGGGAAAAGGAAGTGCAAGAAAACTGGCACTGGCAGAGGCTGCCCAGGGAGGAGGTTGAGTCACTTTCCCTGGAGGTGTTTGAAAGACGGGTGGATGAGGTGCTGAGGGGCATGGTTTAGTGACTGATGGGAATGGTTGGACTCGATGATCCAGTGGGTCCTTTCCAATCTAGTGATTCTATGAAAATAGGTGTGCATGAACACACTGGTGATGTACAGTGAAAGCCATGACCATTGCCAGAGGCTCTCCAGAAGCCTCTGGCTCAGGGGGCAAATGTAATCACTTCTCCAGCAACAGAATGAGAGGAGAACGCGCAGTTTGTCTGGCAGGGTTAACCACGTGTGGCTCTAACAGGATGCACACTCCAAAACAACCAAGGCCAGGGAGTGTTTTGACTGAACAAGCAGAAGATTTTCCATCCCAATGCTTCTCCAAGCTCAGTGCTAGGACACTGTGTGTAAAGAAAAGTTCTCCCTCTCCTCTTTACGTGCTCTACAGTGAAATAAAAACTGTAATTGTGGATGCTTGATGGACTTCTTATGTAAAAGCTGCACAAGCCAAAAGGGTCTGGCACCTTAGGTTATTTTAAGCAAGATTTTGGGTTGTTTTTGATTATTAAGTTCCAGGAAAGTCAACTCACCTTAAGTTAACCAACAACTCATGTCTCCTTAAAAAGAAGGTTCCAGAAAGACTACAGCTGCCATCAGATTGTTTAAATATTCTGATAAAATCCACCATACTCAAACCTTTCTAGATTAAAGAGTAGTTTTGATACCTGGGATAAATAGGACACGGAGGAATCCAGGCACTGCCTCATGCCCATGCAGACAAGGTTTTGCACAAGAGTCTGAAGGACTCAGATACTCCTGGACTGTGTGATATACATGAGCCCTCAGTCTGCAGGAAGCTACGTCTGCTCCACCAGCCACTGGTAAGGCTACAGCAACTATGAATGACTTGACAGTCACTCTGTAAAGGGCAGGATTCAGCTAGGGCAAAAGCAGACTCTGAGCTGCTTTTCTCAGGAAGACATCACCATGCAAGCCACGGAGCAGTGGAGCTACTCCACACTGTAGATTCTGTCCTCATCCTTCTATTTAGCTTCCTGGGGCTTCCATTTCTCCCCAGGGAAAGCAGCTCAGGAGACCCTAGGCAGTGTCAGATAAGAGCCCGGCATCTCCTAGCAAAAATGGCATATTGAATGCTTGAGGGGATTCACCCTTTAACCTTTTTACCTCCCACTCTGGTATTTGGGTGAGGCCTCTGTGAGCAGGGATCACTTCCAGGCTCTGTACCTGGTCTTACAGCTGAACAAACCAGCAAAATACAGACAAGAGATGCCTTTGCGCCACACTGTTGCGTAAATGTCAGGGGAACGAGCTTTACTCTTGAGGCAGCACATGCCAAAGCAAGGTTTTAAAAATGAATTATCAAAAGCGATGTTTCTACTTTTAAATCCAACCGAACCCAAACTATGCCGAGCCTTGAGGTTTGTACTGAGCCACTGCTCATTCCGATATGTGAAAGAGATGCCCATGGGTGTTTTCTGCATACTCAGTGAGGAAGAGGTGAGGAAGGCTCTCCGCGAGCCAGCCTCATTTCTTTTGGAATCTGGGAATATCCAGCTGCCTCTGAATGCACAACAGACCATATCTCCAGAGCAGCTCAGCCACTTATAGACACTTCTTTCTGTTTAGAGTCATAATAACAACAGCGGCAGGTGTTACCACCTTTTGGCTGCATTTCCTCTAAAAAGATGTCCAAGTTCCCTTAGGCAACATGAAAATTTACTCCCTTCTTCACACCCTCTGACACTCCACAGCCAGCTGTGTTGGGGCTGCTGCAACGCGGCCTCAGGTGCTTAGAAGAAATCCTTGGGATTTCAGACTGCAGTGCAGACTGTTTCAGGGATATCTGCACATATCTCTATTGGGATTGAACTACCACATCCCTGGCCTCATGGGGACATAAGCAGGTTAAAGCCAGGCAGCCTGTGTTAGATGCAGGTGGGCAGGGCAGGTCCAGCCAGGAAACAGCCCGACAATGCTCATACAGTGCAGAGCAAGAGCCCTGCCCCCCTGCTGCTAACAAGTTTGGGGGGTTCTTAACTCACATTCAGTGTCATATAAACCCAGATGTGTCCAGACCTCAACTAGCTGTCTCTGAACTCATTCTGGGCCAACACCGGTAAAGCCTGTTGCTCAGCTCCACATCAGAAACACAGACCCCTTCCCTATCTGGCCAAAAGCAACATCTGGTCTGAGAAGCTCTGTTCTTCAGGCTTTGCTTACAACAAAGTTGAGCTAAAGCACAGAAAGCAAAAATGAACGGCTCAGAGTCAGAAAGAAAGGTGTGCCAAAACACAAGGCAGTTTTCCTTCATCCCAGGGTACTCCCCAAACATCTGCCTTTTTTCCACTAATGAGCAGAACCATCACTCAGTGAAATCTTTAGCAAGGAAGTAGGTCCAAGAGGGATCAGTAAAACTGGTGACCTGAGAGAAATCTTTCTTGATACATCTGCAAGGACGCAAACATCAGAGGAGGAAGACGGGTCACTGAAATGCCCGTGCCAAAAGAGATTTGGATTTGAAATGGGCTGGAGGTGGGAGCATGTCCAGCTGGACAACTGAACCCAACCTCTCAATGCAGTGTTGTGGCCAAAAAGGCTGCCTCAGTACTGGACATAAATGCAGCTGAAGACTGGAAGTTATGATTATCTCTGTAGTTGTGATGACTGTTTGCACTACTGAACTGCCGTGTTCCGTTTTGAAACAAGGAGTTCAAGAAAGATACTGGAAGCGACTTCAAAGACAGTAAGATGAAGGTTGACATTTAAAGGAAGACCTTGGCCCCATCCTACTTCCATAGATGAGAGGGGATCAGGCTAAGCACTATTTATTTTCTCCCTGTCTGGGTTTTCTTCCCAAGGAAACTCAGCTCTTCAAAGAGGGAATAGCAGCGCATTTTGGGGGAACAAAAAAGACCTTCGAGGCACAGTATCCCCATATTGAGTCACAGTTGCCTAGGTATTGTGGAAACACGCCTGCAGTGTGCTCCATGGGACAACGCTGCTCCTCCAGGGTAGATTTAGCCAAAAATTCTTATCAAAAAGAACTTAAAGAGCTTAAAGTTCTCCTGCCTGAGAGGAAGACACACACTTAGCAATAAGGAGCCATAATCCAGGCTGGGCAAGCAGTCACAAATTATTTTTGTAGAGTAGCAGTAAGGAAACACAGGTGAGCTTCCTGAGGACCTGATAGGGGGAACTATTGTAGAAACATGCTCAACTCAACCAGAATTAATTCCCAAAGTTTGTTTAATCTTTGACAGATCACCTGAGTGAAGCCTTTATAAATTTCATCCTAGACCTGGAAGCATTTTACAGAAATTATTAACTCACGTGACTGTAAAGTGGTCGATGTTTTCATAGATTTTGTTAAGAAAAGTAGGAAACAGCCCTTCCTCTACTGTCTGACCTGCTCAGTGAAGAAACTCAAGCTGAGTCCCTCACACCCATATTCTGAACTCAAGAAAACTGTCCCTGGAAAAGAAGACCCAAGAACAGGGCATCCACCAGGAAGCTCACACAGTACAGCTGACGAACCTAGGGAACAGCTGCCTGCAAGCCAACCCTGATAACCTGCACTTGTGCTCCTTAAAAAAAGAAAGCTGGGGCACTCCTGACTGGCTTAGTCAAGTCAGTTGTCAGGGTGCCACAAGCCACGGAGAAACTAGCCGTGGGGTGCAGGGCCCTGTAGGGCACCTCAAGTGAAGTGAGGTTCACCTACAGCAACTTAAGAATCCCGGAGTCGATGTGGTACCAGGCCATCGAGCTGGTCTTGTTAGGCTTTAGTCAACAGTGGTCAGAAAACGAGTTAGAAAAGGCTCCTTTACTCTGCAGCAGCCAGTCCTCTTGTTTAAAGACAGTTGTGAGCCACAAATCTGCAGTTTTCTAAGTCATAACTCACATTTCTCAACAGCTGTTTTGGAATCTCTTTGATCATCATTAAGTTATTGGAATTACCCCTACATGCTCTGTTCCTCACCACCTGAGATATATTCTTCTGAGTTTCTAAAAGTGCTCTGCTAGTGACAAGAGCTTAAAAATAAAGAATAATCTCGAGGAGGGATCTTGGCTTTTAGTTGATGGAGATTTTCTTTATATTTTAAGAGTCAGAGTGCCCTCTTCTGTCCCAGCTGGGTCTGATTATTAACTCACAAGAAATCCTGTGACTTGCCTTCCCCACACCGTATCGTCCTCTAAACAACAGTTAAGAACCAAACAGCTGATCACAAACTAGAAATCAATTAATAAATACAGGCAGGCTACAAAGTCCTCTGCCAACTAGGAAAAGAGGCTTGGGAACACTACAGAAAACACGACTGATCTAATCAGCTAATGAGGTCAGGCATATCATGAAGTGAATGTCTGCAAAGTTTAAACAGTGGAGTGTTATTTAATAGGTCCACACTCTGCATTTAAACCTTGACTCTCTCCTACTTATGCAGCCACTAATTGAATCCAGACTGTTCCCAGCACGTGAGGAAATCTGACTGAAACAAACAAAAAAAAATACTAATTGTAGCTCAACGATACCAACTTATACAACTCTTTCTAAACAAACCATGGCAAAATCACTGGGACTGCAAGTTATCTGAATTATGGACAGACATAACAGTGGTCCAGACGAACTTCATAGAATCATAGAATCACCAGGTTGGAAGAGACCCACCGGATTATTGAGTCCAACCATTCCTATCAAACACTAAACCATGTCCCTTAGCACCTCGTCCACCCGTGCCTTAAACACCTCCAGGGAAGGTGACTTAACCACCTCCCTGGGCAGCCTGTTCCAGTGCCCAATCACCCTTTCTGTGAAGAATGTTTTCCTAATGTCCAGCCTAAACCTCCCCTGGTGGAGCTTGAGGCCATTCCCTCTTGTCCTGTCCCCTGTCACTTGGGAGAAGAGGCCAGCACCCTCCTCTCCACAACCTCCTTTCAGGTAGTTGTAGAGAGCAATGAGGTCTCCCCTCAGCCTCCTCTTCTCCAGGCTAAACACCCCCAGCTCTCTCAGCCGCTCCTCATAAGGCCTGTTCTCCAGCCCCCTCACCAGCTTTGTTGCTCTTCTCTGGACTCGTTCCAGAGCCTCAACATCCCTGCTGTCCGCGCTGCTCTGGATGCAGCCCAGGACACTGTTGGCTCACGTCGAGCTTCTCCTCGCCCGGCACCCCAAATCCTTCCCCTCAGGGCCGCTCTCTCCCATCCCCCCCAGCCTGGACTGTAAGCGCAGGCCGCCCCGGCCCACCCTGCCCCGTCCCGTCCCGCTCCGCGTTCCGCGCTGTCTTGGCCCCGCGCTCCCGCCGTACCGCGCTGCGCGAGCGCCCGGGGCCCCCGGAAGCGGCCGCGGTCGCCATGGCGGCGGCGCTGGGGCGGCTGCTGCCGCGCGGGCCCCGGCCCGGCCGTGAGCGACAACCCCCCGGCTCCCCGCGCCCCTGCCCCGGCCCGGCCCCTGCCCCCTTCCTCTTTTCCGAACCCCTCTTGTCCCCGCCCGCTCCCGTTCCCCCTCAGCCCCTTCCGCCCCCTTGATCTCCCCCGCCCCCTCTTGGCGCCCTCTGACTCCCTTCATCTCTTCCTGACCCCTCTCAGCCTCTCCCGCCCCCTTAGCCCCTCCTGCCCCCATCCCATCAAGCCCCCCGGAACCCCTTCTTCTCCCCTTTATCTCCTCCTGCTCCCCCGTATCCTGTCCTGCCCCTCTTTGTCTTTTCACACCCCTTGTCATCTGCTCCCCCACTTGCCCATTTTATCCCCTCCTGCTCCCCCGTCCCTTTAAGTCCCCCGATCTCTTTCTGGCCTCTCTTGCCCCCACCTCTGCCCCCTTTCTCTTTTCCAGCCCCCCTTTATCTTCCTCCACCCACCCAGTCTTGCCCCCTTCTGCCCCTCCTCTCATCTCTTCCTGCCCCTCATCCCTTCAAGCCCCCTATTCTCCCTTCTTCCCCCCTTTGTCTCCTTCTGTGCCCCGAATCCTTTCCAGCCCCACTTTGTCTTCTTCCACCCCTTTATCACCTCCTGTTTCCCCTTTATCTCCTGCTCCCTCTCGTCCCCTCCTGCTCCCTCATCCCTTCAAGGCCCCCATACCTCTCCTGCCCCCCTTATCGTTTCTTACTCCACCTTGTCCTTTCCCACCCCCTAATCCTCTCCTACCCCCCAACCCCTTCAAGGTCTCCATTCCACCTTCTTCTCCCTTTTATCTCCTCCAGTTCCACTTGAAAACCTGGGAGTTTTAAGATGATTTTGTTTTCACAGGGTGTTTCTCTTGCTCAGTGTGTCGAGCCGGCAGCGATGAAAAGCCAGGAAAATTCCAGCCGCCTCCAAAGCCCGTCATTATTGACAAGCTGAAGCAGATAGAAGAGAGGAGGTAGGGCATCCCGGTGCTTATCCCAGTGGGCTTGTGTCCACCTCTGCGCTCAGGCAGGTGGTTGTGTTGGTGCTTTTTTAAAGATAATTCACAAATTACAGAATCACTAGGTTGGAAAAGACCCCCAGGATCATGGAGTCCAACCATTCCTATCAAACACTAACCCATGGCCCTCAGCACCTCGTCCACCCGCCCCTTAAACCCCTCCAGGGAAGGTGACTCAACCCCCTCCCTGGGCAGCCTCTGCCAGTGCCTAGTGACCCTTTCCGTGAAAATTTTTTTCCTGATGCTGTTTAATATGTCTAATGGCCTCAAGTTGTACCAGGGGAGGTTGAGATTGGGTATTAGCAAAAATTTCCATAGAGAAAGAGTGGTGAAGCACTGGCAGAGGCTGCCCAGGGCGGTGCTGGAGTCCCCATCCCTGGAGGGGTTCAAAAGATGTGTAGATGTGGCACTTTGGGACATGGTTTAGTCGGCACGGTGGGGTTGGGCTCATAATCTCATAGCTCTTTTCCAACCTTAATGATTCTGTGCTTAAGAAGAATTAAAATACTGTGTTCTAGAGCTCCTGAAAGCACCAAAACAGGAAAAAATTTGTATCAGGAAAGGTTTTTGCAGCTTCGGGGTTGGTGTGTGAGGTTTTAATCTGTGAAAGGCTGCATCCCTTCACTAGTCACAAGGTGACAGGGATGAGTCCTGTGTCTGCCCTTAACTTAGACCTTGAGATCAGCTGTAAGCGCATACATTAACTTTTTGTGAAATGCTGCTGCAAAATGCTTTGCTTTTACACTTACCGAAGTCTGGATTTTCTTACAGGTTCTTGAGCCCTGAATTTATACCTCCCAGAGGCAGAACGGATCCTCTTAAATTCTTTATAGAAAGAAAGGATATGATACAGAGACGAAAAGTCTTCAACATCCCAGAGTTCTATGTTGGTCAGTAACAGCGCTAGAACTTCCATCATTTCATCAATATTTTTTGTTGGGTGGGAAGGTGAAAAGTGAGATTGCATGTTATAGAATATAGAATCATAGAATAGTTTGGGTTGGAAAGGACATTAAAGATCATCTAGTTCCAACCTCCCTGCCATGGGCAGGGACATGCCACTAGCTCATGCTGCCCCTTAGGTACCTGATATCACAGCATCAGGTGTGTGAGATCCACCAGTACGTGTTGCTGTACATGGAAGTTTGTGTTTTAATTTCATTTTGATATCCAGTACCCATTAAAATTATCGAACTCGTATGTTTCTTAGGTGTGTTTTAAATCCTGGCACTTCAGCAAATGGTTTACGCGTGAAGCTTAAGAAAGGAAAATACATTTGATTAGTTGTAGTCATGGATAACAAAGAGTGAAAGATAAAGGTGAAGAAGCTTCACAGTTAACCCGTAGAATTGCTTTAACATTAGATCAGGGCATATTAGGAGTTTATGCTGTTTCTGCCACTTTCATGGAAAGTGAAACATTTTCGAAAGGGTCCTAAATACACGCGTTTTGTGGCTCCTTCCCCACGTTTTGGTAGGTGTTTTCTTGAGCAGTCTGTTTATTTTCATTTTTATCTGGCAGGCAGCATACTTGCTGTTACTACCGCAGACCTGTACGCCAAGGACAAGGTCAACCGGTTTGTAGGCATCTGCATTCAAAGAGGAGGAAAAGGCCTCGGCGCTACCTTTGTCCTTCGGAATGTTATAGAAGACCAAGGTGGGATTTTTCATTAGTAAGATTATGGTAATTACGCTAGAAACGGTAATTAAAAAGCGTTGAAACTGTACATGAAGGGGTATCTGGTATAAAAATGGAGTCTGTGGAGAGGGTGACAATGAGTTGAGGCATGGAACTGTGTGGTAGCTGGTTTTTATCTCTACGATGGGTGATTTTTAGACCTGTGTTCCAAGGAGATGGGATAGGAAGAGGCTGGATGTGACCCAGTGTGGCTGTGCTCACGTCTGAGCCTGGGTGGCCACCAGCAGCAGTGTGAGTGCAAGCTGGGTTTGAGCACTGGCTGTGTGCGTGAACCGCAGCCACCTGTACAAACTGTGTAAGAGCAACAGAAGAGCTGAGTTTTCTAGTAATTCCACATTCTGTTTTGTGGCAGAGTGGGGGGGAGATGCAAATACTGATGTTCTGAGAGTGTGTACGAGAGAGCTGGGTGTCTCTCTTCATGTACGAGCGCACGTACAAAAGAGAGTTAACAGCCGTGGTAACCAAAAAGCAAGTAAAGTTTTAAACCCAAGGTCCTCTTCCCTAAATTTGTTGTCTTTTAAGCCATTTTATCAAAGACCTGACTTCCAAAGCAGCGTGTGTTTGTCCGCACAGGTGTACAGTCACATACACACACAGCCCTGCGTTAGTGCAGTTCTCTGACAAGAAACAAGCAGTCCTTGAATTACAGAGTAATGCTATAGAAATACTGATTCGGTGTTACTATTTCTGACTGATTTGCTTCACTGAGCCAGACTTTCTCTCTCTAAGGTGTTGAAATATGCTATGAACTGTACAATCCTCGAATCCAGGCAATCGAGGTTCTGAAGCTGGAAAAGAGGCTGGATGACAACCTGATGTACCTGCGAGATGCCCTCCCTGAATACAGCACTTTCGATGTGAACATGAAACCCGAGACTCGTTTAGACCATGAAGAAATTCCTGTAAACAAGGTAGGAGCCGCGTGTTTCAGCAGGAAGATAACCTGGATCTGACTGATGTCCTAGGAGGCTGTTAAACAGCCAGGTGACAAAGCGTACAGAGACGAGTCTTTATGCCATTTCTGTAGTGAAAGAGGGATGAGAACATAAATATTTGCCATCCTTAGTAGTTCATTCTAAAGACAGGCAAGGAGCAGCGGCCTCCACCTGCCTCTGCAATACCATGCAGGGAAGAAAGCTCTTCTTACAGAAAGGGCGTTGTCGATGTTGTAACTGAGTTGGGAGCAAGAGTGAAGTCACCTAAAATCCACATCACTGAGGAGATCCAGAAACCAGCAGCCCTTGGCACAGCGTTATTTGGTAACTCAGAGTGATCATTCCTCCCTTTTCCTGTCATGCTACTTTAATTTCTTAGTAAGGACCAGGAGTAGAACTAGAAATGATGAGTTACCTTCACTGTACATGTCAATTTAAGGACTGTGGAGTAAGTCAAGGTAGTGTTAATTAAAAAGTTCTTAGACTCTGACAAGTATTGCAGACAAAAATTTTTTCTCTCCTAACATTGTAGAGTAATTCCCTAACATACTGTGAAATGGGGCCATTTTATTTTCCTCCTCTTAAAGCTGTTGTTTCCTTTACTAAGCTCACACTCAAAATTCAGATTAATCCATGCCTTTGTTTTTTAAAATCTTTCATCCCAGCTGCAGGTCCGAATGAAGCCCAAACCATGGTCAAAACGGTGGGAAAGGCCAAGATACAATATAAAAGGCATCAAGTTTGAGCTACCTGAAAAAGTAATGAAAGAAGCACAGAAGTGGAGCCAGCCCTGGCTGGAGTTTGATATGCTGCGAGAATACGATACGTCAAAAATAGAGGAGAAAATTTGGAAAGAAGTAAATGAAGAGCTTAAAAAATAATAGGTTTGCAGTCTAGGAAATGATGTTATACATTTTGCTTCTACTGTATGGAATATTTAGTCAAGTTTTGTATGTACAAAGGCAAAATCCACAATAAAGTTATCCTTTCCTTTAACTTTGAAGTCTACACTAAATTCCTTTTGCTGAGGAGCTTAGTGCTGTGTCCACCCCTTCTCCAGAAATGAGAAGCCTCCTTTTTTAAATTCCAGTTAAGAAGAGGGGTCTGTATCCCCCCTTAAAGTTAGTTGTGGTGTCATTTCACCCCCTCAAGTGAGTTTTGTTCCAAATAACCATGTTTCTTCTCTGTGCACAGCTGGGTAGTGACCAGTACAGAGCTGCTTGACTCATTAACCTCAGAAATTAACTACAGCAGGGAATGAGGTGGGTCTGAGCCAACCACACACTAAATCAGAGTAAGTGCTGTCCAGTTTTCCCATTAAATACTATATTTCTAAGAGAGCAGCGAACATAAATGCTCTGAAATCAGCTCTCCAGGTTCTTCCCCCAGAGGGTGGTGGAGCCCTGGAACAGTTCCCCAGGAAGGCAGTGACAGTGCCAAGCCTGACAATATTCCAGAAGCCCACATGTTACCAGCCTTGCTGTTCTTACAAGTAAACTTTCTTCCAGAAAGAAAGACTGACAGAGCTAACACATGGATAGAAGGTCTGTTGTATCTTTATAATAGCACAAGGCATTTCCTGAAGGCTAATTGTGTCCGAGGTTTTTTCACATTTCTATTAACCTTCTTGTCACATGTGAAACAACCAAGCTGTAGGAGTAATTAACAAAGCAAAATACTTTATTTTCAAAATAAAGATTGCTTTCAAAGTCATCTTTTGTCTGTCAACACTGATCAAAAACTATTTACAATTAAAATATTTTACAAAAATATATTTTTAACTCAAAAAAATTAAGATATGACACAGATTAAGTCTGCAACAGTTAAAACTGTAGTCCCAGAAGGACTGGGAGAAGCACAGTCATGTGTAGACAGAGAGTCCGTGATGCACTGCGGTTTCTGCAATAAAGCAGCCTGGCTACCCTATAACAATACTTATTGCAAATACACAGTTAGAAAATACTAGACACCTAAGAAGGGTACAACAAGGTAAGGGTCAGTAGATCTTACCAGGGAGCAAAGGGAAGGATTTCCTAGTTTCAGTTACCAGAAAGTGGCTGAAGTTGTCCTTGTGCTGCTCATCCTCAAGGTGCCTGTTAGCAAAAGCCTGATAAAGGAAGCTGTGCAACAACTCCAGCTCTGGGCTCCCAAGTTCTGTAGCACAAGTACAAAACTCCTACGCGCATCAGACACCATCGTCACTTCATGTTTGCTCCTCCCGAGACATTCTCCTGCGTAGCTCTCGCCTCACTGAACTCACCTTTACCATCAGCAAACATTCAACCAGCACCTTACCTGCTCACCCACTTCTCCTTTCTGTATCAGGGTCAAACCCCCTGCAACATGAATTCTTTTTCATGTGGGATGGCTTAATAATAAACCTTCCAAAAATCACTGCACACCACAGGTCAGAAAGGCTCAATGACTCCCTGGTCAGTGATACTGAAAACAGCTTGGAAAGCTGTCCAGTTGCCAGCAGAGACAAACTTCACAGGCACTTTCTGTCTTCCCAAACTATTGTCTTACACTGACAACTTAGCTTCTAAAAGACTTCGTAACCTAAGACGGCAGCAGAAAATATTTGGAACAAAAAACTCAAGTGTTTAACAAGACAACAATGGTTCCCTCCACATCTTTGAGCAGGCAGGATCCACTCTTTCAATTGCATATTCAGATTGTTCTAGGGTGAATATCAAGCTCATTTCAGTAATCCAAATGTTGGTTCCAAACTTTCTATTTCCCGATCACCAATTTAAGGTGTTCAAGTTTGTGCTCTTCAATGAAATCTTCGACAACAGCCAGAGCTTTGATTTTCATCAGCAAGTGAAGAACTTCTTTTGTTTCATTGCTATAAAAGACAGAAGAAAAATTTTGAGTTAGCGAGACATTTGTGTGCCTGACTTAAGTATTAATTATTAAATTGTAAATGAGTTCGGTATCTCTCCTTGGCATCAAGTGACCACTGACCGCTAACAGTACCCAACATCCAGCACCTCAATCTCTCCCATTAAACCAGAACTGCAGAAGCTCTCCTTCACATTACAGACTCCAGCTTTTGCTTAATGTACAAAAGTGATAAGAACATCCTTGAAAGTGTCAAATATCCAAGACTTAAGGAACTTAGCCAAGCCTGAAAAAATTCCAGAAGCATTTAGGCATTGCCCTCAGCCCCACGATGTGAATGTTGGGGTGTCCTGTGCAGGGACAGTAGCTGGACTCGATGGTCCTTGTGGGTCCCTTCCAGCTCAGGTCACTCTGTGATTACCTGTGGTTACTCCTGTGCAGCGTACGCGCACACTGCAGCAAGTGCTGGCAGAAGTTCAGTAATTCAGGGAGAGTTGATCCACTTTTAAGATCCTGGAACCATCTTTCTGGGAAGCACGCAACCACCTGTTCAACCAAAGATTATTTGGAAGAGTTTAAAAAGAGAAGTGTTTCAATAACCAAGTCACATCATTTCTGACAGGGACTTTTTGGTAGGTTCGGTCATCATTCGGTGTGTTTTTCCTTTGAAAACAAGCCTGATTATCCCCACAAATAATTCTGATTAAGAACCTATGGACCAATACTTGCTCAAAAATGCTTTTACACACCAAGGTCATTAAAACATTTAAATTTTAACAACATTTTAACTGTTGTTTAAATTTCAAAGTTCTTAAATACTCCAGCTTCAGCCTCTTCATAGGAAGAGAAGAGCTTTTAGCATAAACCCTCTTCTGATGCAAAAGTTATCTGTTACCTTATGACACTTTTCTACGTTATCCGGCCCTGGTGGTGTGTTTATGAGGTTCAGAAGAAGGTAACGATTCAGTAGCTTGCTCAGTCCCAAATCACAGATTGTATCTTCTTGTACAATTCCATCCCAAAGCAGAACATTGGAGAGCAGCTGCAGTAAAGAAGAAATAGAGAATATATACACTTGGTGGCTGGACATGGGCTAAAACACAATATCATGGGGTTTATGCAAGACAGGGATAAAAAGATTATTATGGCCATCCAATTTACGTAGTCGAAACTCAGGATTCACGCTCTCCAAACTTACTGTCAGCCACGAATAAGCTAGACATGGTAAATCTTATCAAGTAGGATTCTTATCAAGCAGGATTATCAATCTTACCAAGTGGGACTTGACACATGCATATGAGCTCTACCCTAATATGTGAACACCTGACCTCCCAAAGTTAGTGAGCTTTTCACTGAGAAAAACTGTTATTCATCCTAATCATAACTATTTATCTCCCAGGAATCAGACTCACCTGAAGATGTGTTTCCTGACTGACTGCAAAATACTTTTTTCACTAAAATGAATGTCAAAGAAAAACCAGGTGCATTTCCCCTACCTTAACAGCCGACCAAAACCGCCTTTCTTGAAATTTTGAACACAGTGATGATTTGTCTTCCACAGTACTGGCCGTGAAAAGAAGAAAAAAGGTAAAATAAGAACTTGTTTGTTTTACAAGAACATAAACAGACAATTGATCTTGTAGATTCTGATGAAAATTAGTTCTGGAGTTCTGACAGCAGTGACAGCTGCAACCAGAATAAAGGTCTAGGGAAACAGCTGTCAATTTGAACCCATTATAGTACAATTACTAACAAATAATTTCCAATAAAATTACCAGTTGGAAACACTTGTTTCTACATTTCAGGGGTTCAGATCAACACAGCATTGCTTAGAGTCAAAATTCCTACAACTTTAGCAAAGCTTCTCTCCCAGCTGTATCTTAATCCCACATCTTACAGACTCCTACATATTCCCTTTGTCAAAACAGCATCCAGTAATAAGCATCAACAACATAAAACTTATTTAGGAATGGAGCTGTTGGAATGGGTAGGGCAACAAAGATAATCCGAGGGCTGGAGCACCTCCATATGAAGAGAGGCTGAGAGAGGTGGGCTTGTTCAATCTGGAGAAGAGAAGGCTCTGAGGAGACCTTGTAGTGACCTTCCAGTACCTGAAAGAGCTGCAGGAAAGCTAGGGAGGGGCTGTTCACAAAGGCTTGTGGTGATAGGACTAGGGGGAATGGCTATAAACTGGAGAGGGGCAGATTTAGTCTAGACATAAGGAGGAATTTCTTCACCATGAGGGTGGGGAGGCCCTGGCCCAGGTTGCCCAGGGAAGCTGTGGCTGCCCCATCCCTGGAGGTGTTCCAGGCCAGGTTGGATGGGGCTGGGAGCAGCCTTGTCCAGTGGGAGGTGTCCCTGCCCACGGCAGGGGTGGAACTGGACAGGCTTTGAGGTCCCTTCCAACCCAAACTATTCTATGATTCTATGAATGACAGGAGGAATCAGGGGACAAATGCACACGACGCTAAACCACCTAAACTAACACAGGCCCTCAGATATAAGCTACTAGGGTAAAACCAGACTGGATCTCAAATGCTGGAAAGCTTTTGGCTATAGAGCAAAAAAGCATTACATCAGCAGAGCTACTCGTATGAGAAAGAGCTCACAAACAGGAATAAGGCTGCATAACCTTTCCTGTGATGGAAGAGTAGAAGGCATGTTTGTTCCAGCAGCTGTTAATGGATGTCTACAATATTAATGTACACCTGTGTGGAAAAAGGGTAGAGGAATTTAAAAACAAGTTTAGAAAAGTCTCAGAGTTATCCTACCTTTTAGGATACAGAGGAATAAAGACATCTTCCTCTATAGATTTTTTCATTCTTTGGACAACCATGTTTATCAAATCCTGTTAAAAAAGAAGCATTAATGTGACCTTGCAAAAAAGACTTCATCTTCCATTTATGACAATTTCAATAGTTATTTTGTTCATCTAGAGTTGCAATATGCTTATCAGAGAATCATGGAAGGGTTTGGGTTGGAAGGCACCTTAAAGCCCATCCAGTTCCACCCCCTGTCATGAGCAGGGACACCTCCCACTGGATCAGGGGCTCCAAGCCCCATCCAACCTGGCCTTGAACCCCTCCAGGGATGGGGCAGCCACAGCTTCCCTGGGCAACCTCACAGGAAAACATTTCTTCCTAATATCTAATCTAAGTCTCCCCTCTTTCAGCTCAGAACTGTTACTCCTCCTCCGATCCCTGCACTCTCCAATAAAAAGCCCTCCCCAGCTTTCTTGTACCCCCTTCAGATATTGGAAGCTGCTCTAAGGTCTCCAGGCTAAGCTAAGTAGAGATGCTACTTGTATATAATACACAGAGAGACCATGAATATATTAAAAACAGTAGACAAATCACAGTTGTAGTAATCATTAAAAGACTGCTACTATTATGAAGCAGTTTTTCTCTTTGCCAATTAATTAACCTCTGAGAATTTTCAGATTTTAAAATCCTAGATCTACTTCAAAAGTAAAAGCTTAAGAAGTTGATTGCTGGAGCATGATTAGCATTTAAAGCTCAAATGACGAAAGATGCAAAATCTAAATTCTAACAACTGTTACTGTGGTGAAGCAAGATGAGATCTACAATCAAATTCCTGCTCACAGAATCACAGAATGACCCGAGTTAGAACGGACCCACAAGGCTCACCCAGTTCAGCTCCTGTCCCTGCACAGCACATCCCAACATCCACACCATGGGGCTGAGGGCCTTGGAGCTCCCTGGGAGCTGTTCCAGGGCTCCCCCATCCTCTGGGGGAAGAACTGTCTCTTAATGTCCAACCTAACCCTCCCCTGGCATCTTGCTGCTCCTGCTCCTCCCCTTGTGAGGAAGCAGAGACCTGCAACAAGGTCTCCCTTCAGCCTCCCAACATGTACAAGCAAAATTTTTCTAGGAACAGGGGTTTTCTTCTATCTCAGAGTGTCCCATCTCCCAGAATCTTCATTAAGGACAGCATTAGAAAGCTGAAGATTAACTGTTAAATCTACTTAATATAAAGGCAAAAAACAAACAAGTAATCTGAACCAAACACCTTCAGGACAACGTTCTAAACACTACGAGGAGCACACACAGAAAGCTCACAGTGGATGAAGTTCTCCTTTTCCCAACACGACAGCTTTTACCTCTTTTGCTCGACTGCTTTCATTTTTGGAAAGGACTTGTTTTTCCAAGATGTTATTGCAAAGCTGAACAAGATTCTTGGTCTGTGAAGTTGATAAAGGATCCCACATGCTCTCTACAAATGCTGAAAAAGATAAAACAAATGTCTATCATACACAAAACGCAAGTGGTTATCTACTCTAGTTTCAAGGCATTACAACTGAAGAAAAGGAAACAAAAAAGCTAAGCCTCTCCCAATAATCTTGAGAGGAGGCTCCCTTAGCCTCACCCTCTGGAACTACATAATCACTGCATTTTGGAGCACCATTATATAATTAAACAGTATCTGACAGCAACCACTTAAGGTTTGATCGCCTGGCTAGAGTGAACATTTTCAAGACAGTTTTACTATACCTGTAATTTTTGGAAGAATAGTTTTTTCTATCACTTTAGGGAAAACTACTCGATCAGGATCATCATCCCTTTTCGATGCAGGTAGGTTTCTGGCATTGCTGAATTCATCTATAGCTCTGAACCAGGGCATCTCTTCCAACTCTGTAAAATCCTGCTGAAAGATCATTCCTGGTAGTCATTCAGCTGGTCAGGATTGAAAGAAAACATTCTATCCAATGATAAGGCAGATTCCCACTTAATTTCAGATCCACCCTCATCACTGAATGGGCTAAAACAGCAAATGAGGAAAACTAGATTTAAATCTAGAATTTAAAGGCTCAGATTGATAAAGCGTCTTCAAAGAACTCAGAAATCTTTTGAGAAAGAGTGTTGCAAAAGGGGCTGAATTAAGAGCAAAGGAGAAATTTAAGAAGATTCCAACCATGTGCTTCAATTTCTGAGACCAACACAGTATCTTTCACCTCATTTCTAATGCACTGTGCTACATATAGAAAAAAATATCTTATGTTTCATATGAATACATATTTAAATGATTGAAAAGTGACTTGACAAGAAGAAATGGACCTTCTCCTTCTAGTTAACACTTAATTGGGTTCTGGAACACCCCTACAACTCACATAGGAGTTGCCATATAGAAGTTTTTCCTGCAAAGAGCATGCGTCTGCTCAGACATACTCTCGGCTGCCAGAAATACACATATCACCAATTAACAAAGATAAATACAACAGAAAAGGCATGCTCACAAAGATAGTTCAGTCCAGAAACTCAACAGGCTTCACTGACAATAGATCTATACACGAACACAGACAATTTAGAAGAAAACAGTCAGCTGATGCACCTACCTCCAGAGGATTCCAATTTATTAACTGGACTCTGATCAATGGATTTAATAGCTTAGGGAGGCAGAAACTGATATAAGCATCACAGTAAGAGTCAGGAAACTTCTCTTTCCATTCCTGGAATTTCAACAGGATTTTTCTGATGTCACAAAAATCTGCATGTACATCTTCAAAGATTTTCCTACTATCCTCTAAAACGTTATCTATGGATAATGTTCATTGGAAATAAAAAGAAACAATCATAGAACTTATTGAGGCATTGAGCTGAAGAGTTTATGCATCTCTATGACATATGAAGTATCTGTATGATAATTGCATGTCATTTGTCTTTGAAACACCTCACACTGAAACAAGTTTTAAAACCAGTCCCCTGCAAAACCCAGTTTCAGAAAAAAATACTCTAAGACAACCAAAAAAAGGCAAGTTTCTTTATGATATATTCCACATTCATATATGATCGCTATGTTTCAAATTTTATAGCACGGTAATAAAATTTCAGACATTAAAACTCTCCTGCTGTTATCTGGAGACAAGGTATTACGCCTTTCACTGCTCCTCTTCATCCATTCATTCAAACTAATTAAAACTCCAACCTTTAATTCACTCTATCTTCAGAAAATTAACCAATTACACGAAAACGTGTTGCAGCATTACACTGAAGACTACCAGATCAGCTTTGGCATGATCTAAAAGAGCTTATTTCTTGTTGAAAGTTTCTTGTGTAATGCTACCACACCACAACTCACACCAAAAGAAATCTACAACTGTACGTCTGTTCTTCCCAAGCCATTAGTTGAAACTGTCTGAATGCATTTCTCTTCTACTCTAACTAAGAAAATACATCACAAATGAAGTATCTCTTCACCTTTCCTAACAAAATAATCATTAAAAAAATATCAGAAGGAGATTTTTGTTCTAGGATATCACATTAAGGCTGTCACCAACCTTTGCTCTTCTGGAACTCGGTCTCCTCGTCAGCAGTCAGCTCATCATCACTCGACAGGCCTTCATGGTGAGCGGCAACTCCTGAGCGCTCTCTCGCTTGCCGCCTGCAAGTCCTGTGTTTGTAATGAACTCAGATGAGTTAATCCTCCCCGTGCATGCAGAAGGAAGCTTAATGAAAGATAATCTGACTTCAAAAACTGTACTAGATGTTATGAGAGCAACAGCCTAAGGAAATGCAATCAGGGACCAACAGTAATTGTGTAACCATAACCACACAGACACTGGGGAAGAAAGAGGGGGCATCAGGAACCAACAAACATCTCTCATCTCTTCTGTAAAGTACATAATAACCTTCCCTTGAACTCATTCCTGCTGACAAGGCTAAGAACTCATCCCACCTGGAACACTAAACATCTACCATGGTACTGGACACTATTTCTAACAGGAAACTACTGGGCTCTCAGTTTGATGTCTCAGTTCTGAATCACTCATGCAATATCCCACACAAAAAAGGTGTGACAGCACCTAAGTGCCAATTGCACTCAAAAAGCTATTGCCATGACACCAAGAATCCTATCAGGCTGCAAAAAAAAAAAAAAAACAACCAAGATCTATTAGCATTCAGGTGCAAATCAGCATGAAGAGAACATCATCACCAACTAGATCATTTCTAATTACTGTAAGTTTTTGAAAGCAAATATGTATTTTTTTGCATAATCTCACTTAGTAATCCTACATTCTACATTCCAGATCTACATTCATCACTGCATAAATGACAGAATGTCAATGTACAGTACATAATACCTACCTTCGATGTTCACACATTTCCAGAAGCTTTGTCTTCTCATCTCCTTCCAGTCTACCATTAGTTGGTTTGTCATTCCCACCTATCAAAAACAGAAACAGCCAAAAATAAAATGGAACTATTTTTAAGTTCCTGTTCTCTCAATAAGAAAACACTGATTCTCCTTCAGCTGTTCTTTGTTTAGAAAACAGCCAAAGATAAACCTCCTAATCAAAACTACCAGTCTCCAGAATAACACACAGGAAATATTACTTGCTAACTGCACAGTCAGATGTTGTCGTTCCCTTGTAACAGTTGATGGAAAAGTGAGTTTGACAAACTCCAGCCAATGCTCACTGGTTCCCAGTCCTGGAAAAGGAAGTTAATGCCTTTGACAATAGGCTTTTAGCAGTGTGAAAGGCAAGGGTAGGGATCCACCTTCGTCTGTATGTCAAAAGTTAAACCAGGTAACAAATTAGAGTAATTTCCAGGGGTGGTTCCAACATTAAAATCAAGTTCAATCCCTAATTCATGCTAGTCAAAAATCATTACACTTAGATTTCAAGTCCAGTCAGCTGCCCACTGTTTCGCCGCTCTCCGAGTGGTCACTGGCTGCATAACCCCAGTCACCCCTACTCCAATTCCTGAATCCAACACAGAAACGGAAATCGGAAGAACTTTAAGTTGGGCCATTCACTTGTATCACTATGAGCTGGCTGATATCTGCAGAACTTGCCAAAAAAAAGTATTATCATAGAAGAAAAACAAGACTTTCTAGTATAGTAAATACAACTAGAAACATAAAAAGCAATTAAAAGTACTAAATATCCAAGTATAGTCTCATTTGCAATGAGATGGAAGTAAAATTATTTTAATCATAGAATGGTTTGAGTTGGAAGGGACCTTAAAGATCATCTAATTCCACCCCCTGCCATGGGCAGGGGCACCTCCCACTGGACCAGGCGGCTCCAAGCCCCATCCAACCTGGCCTTGAACACCTCCAGGGATGGGGCAGCCACAGCTTCTCTGGGCAACCTGGGCCAGGGTGTCCCCACCCTTACAAGAAAACATTTCTTCCTAATATCTAAATTAAATCTCCCCTCTTTCAGCTCAAAACTGTTCCCCCTCATCCTATCCCTGATCAAGAGTCCTTCCCAAGCTTTCCTACAGGCCCTCTTTCAGTACCGCTGCTAAAATAGTAAAAGGTGTCCCCAGAGCCTTGTCTTCTCTAGGCTCATCAGCAATTCACCCTGTGTAGCAAGAAGACTAAACCCATATGATCTGTAGTTACCAGGAACTGGTGCATCTGGACTCCCTCTGTTCCCAGCAGCTCCAAGCACACTGTTCTTTCTTTTGCCTACACAGTTTTAAAGGGTTTGGAATTTTGTGTGGTTTTTTTTTTTTTGAACAGCAGTAGCTAAAGACTCGCACAGCACAAACACCACATCAATGTGGAAAGGAAATATGAGGAAACCGTAATAATTTTTGTAACGGTGACTCAAAAACACTGATTTGTTTGAGATAAAACTCTTACACAAAATGGCTTCTTTACTCTTTACTTCACATATCACCTCCTGGTCCGAAATCTCCATTCAAAACTAAAAGTTTAAAACTTCATGCAAACCATAACTGTGCATTTCTGCTCAAAGAGTGAATGTTTCAGTAAGAAAATATTTGAAGTTCATACTAACTTGTCAGACGCTGAATATAAGCGGATTCATTTTTCAGCTCATCTTGCCTTCGTTTCAACACCCTCATGGCTCGCTGCTGAAGAAGTGCATGTACAGCCAGTTCTACATCATTAACACATTTCAGCTGAAATACAGTAAGCAGTCATCAGGTTTTCAATTAATGAAAATCCAAAAAAAATGAACAAAAAGCAGTTTCCATGTGTTTTCAGTATAGCCATGAAATTAGAACCAAAGTATCAGAGATTGAAAAGTAGGCTCCTGGTCACTGGAATTTTTCAGGCTTTTTTTCAGGCTAAAAACACAAACCAAATGCCAGTTGCTCATCACAGAGCTACTTCAGCCTTCATACAAAAGCATCCAATAGGAGACTATTGGTGCACTTAGTGTGCCTTCAATTCCCTTTTGAGCCACTAGCCATTAAAGAACATGTATTCGTTAACTAACATGTATTCATTAACTAACATTTGTTCTCTTTGAAGTTACACAAAAAAATTCACAACGGCAATGTGATTAAATGACCTGCGTTAGATTTGATAGCACTACCCATGGAGGATAACAGCAGTTTACTTTCACTGAGGTCACCCTTTAGGCAGTTCCTCCTCTTCTTCCCATCATCTTTTTAAATACGCAAGGTTTGCCGTTCAGATTCATCAAGGTTTGCAGTCCAGAAACAGATGCAGCCAACAAGGCAGGCAAATTCTCACAGAGCTCAGCTAACTCAATCCCAACTCAAACTTAACATGAAATCCTTACTACCTCTGCCATGTACCTCTGAGTAAAGACACATCGAGCGATCCCCAAAGTGAGTTGAAGCACCAGCACTCATTCAACTTCAGTGCACACTAGTTACTAGACCTGCAGAAAACTCCCTCCAATCACACCTTGTTTTCATCCAAAAGAATCCAGGTGAGATCGTAGCTCACATC
Organism: Phaenicophaeus curvirostris; assembly: GCF_032191515.1. Taxonomy (NCBI): domain Eukaryota; kingdom Metazoa; phylum Chordata; class Aves; order Cuculiformes; family Cuculidae; genus Phaenicophaeus; species Phaenicophaeus curvirostris. Next base: position 123,755,089 of record NC_091393.1, on the reverse strand, counting down.
AGCACTCCTACACTAGCTTGATCATCACTTCAGCTGAGGGTTGATTTGATTTTTTTCTTTATATTTTGTTTCCTGCTACATTAAAATTTCTAGTAGAAATAATTTTTAACAGACTGCTATCCCTCGCCATTGCCAAATAAAACCCCTCATCTTTTGTTGACAGAATGCACCTTTATCCTCTCAAAAAAAAGGAAGAGGAAAATATACATACTTTTTCATTCAAACAGTTTATCAAGTTTTCTGCATATGTTTTCATGGCCCTGTAGAATTTGTAATTCAGAGCTGCATCTGAAGAGTTCTCCAGCTCCTGGACTGTCATCTTCGAACTTTCAATATCTTCCAGATATTTTTCATACTCCCTCTGGTGGGCACGGTGCACATCCTGTAATGAGGTTATCCTGAAAAAAAGAAACCCAGACAACTAAAACCAAATGCAAAATGAACAGTTGAGACACCTCAAAATATTTTTCCTATTATAATCACATTCAAAATCTTTGCCTGGGTTAATAATAGTACTTGCATTTGAGCAAAGAAGCATCAAAACTTGTCCACGTCAACATCTGCAGAAGCACAGGGTGTGGACAAGCATCATGCTTTGAAGACTCAAATGTTTCTTATGTGGCTGCTAGTTCTGAAAGCATCACTGACATTTTACCTGGATTCCTAAATACACCACGCTTCCCATAAACATATTGAGTCAAATTTTGTGGTACCAGATTAAATTGATTCTATTCATCACAACCTGGGGAAAACTACAGCTCATGTCCACATGTCCATACTAGTTTAACGTAGATGCATGGAGAGCAGCACCACGCGCTCACTGCTAAATACGAACCAACTGAGGACTCTGCTGCTCGTAGGTGGTAAAACCCAGGAACCTATGCCTATCATTGCCACTAACTATCAGATAGGTAGCAAAGGAATGTTCACATGTTACAACTCCACTTCCTCTTCCTTTTCTCCCTTTCCCTCCTTACACATCCCAAGCAAGCCTGTAACAGAACCAAGAAACAGCCCACAGCTCATCTCACTTCTTTGAAGCAGGAAATGCTTTAATGAAAACAACTGAACCAAGCTATGTTTCTCTACTGTGCTACAAGGCTTAAAAAAAAGCTATTTCAGATGTGTTTAACATGATAAATGCTATTAATTTTGCATCAAACTAATTCCCTCCCCCTTCTTGCTAATTCCCAAATAGGCTTCCCACTTTTGATAGCCTTTTCTCATTTTTCTTACTTGACTCTGCACAAATTCACACTTGAACTCATTCCGTTCAGGCCATTATGGCAAGAGAAGCATACAATTCCACAAAAATACTCAGTCCAATTTAGTCGCCATTTTTTAAACAAGCAGGTCAATGACAATATGTACGAAGCAAAGCACGTACAGAGAGAACTCAGGGTAAGTCCATAACACATATTTATGTTTCAGCTGTATAACGTCACTCATCTAAACTTATCCAAACAGCTGCTTCCTGATGACAGGGGAGGGCTTACCTTCAGATGCCTGACCCAAGCTGTCCTCCTCACATTCTCTTGGAGGTTCCCACCTCCATCCCAGGACACTCCAGCTGCCCATGCAGCAGCTGAACTGCTAAAGAAAACTCGCAGCCTGGCACACAGCTAAAGAAAAGGAATCAAGGCGGGTTCCAGTTTGTCTAAACAGGCTGTAGAGAATTTGCTTTTGGAAACATTGAGCTATTTTTGCAGCTGGTATAAGAATGACCATAGGATTGCCAGCTCCATCTGCCCTGGCTGAAGTTTTGTTTGCTGGTTAAACATAACATTGAATCAACACTCCTGTCAAAAGCTACCAACAAGCACAAAAAGCTGCTGCCATTTAAATGAACTTGCTCACTAAAGTTCTAGTTGATAAAACACTGTTGAAAAGTCCAAATGCTCCCTCATAACAAAGCACTGCCAGGTGAAGTTAAAAAATTATAGTACTCTGCTGGACATCCTAACAGGCTTACTACACATGAAATAACAACCAAAATTCTCCAATACCCTGGAAAAAGAGCAAGATTTCGAGGCTGTGATCTCTCATCTGTGACAAAACCTCAGACAACTCAAAAGGTAAGTTCGTAAGAGCAGGCTTTACCTTTCAGTCAGTCGCTTCTTCACAATTTCCAAGTTGACAGGCGGTAGAGAAACAGAGGGATCAATCTTTGGTTTAGCTGATCGAGACTTATGCAGGGCAGCATCACCATAAGCTTCCTACAAGAATTTAAAGTGTTAATTTGCAATACAACATTTATACATCTCTCCCCTCTACAGTTAAACAAGACGTATCACTCGAGTACACAAGGCACGTGATATAAATGAGATACATCTCATTCATCCAATGAAGCACAGAAAATGTTGTACAGAAAACATACAGAACAAAAGCAAGGAAAACAGTATAAAAATATATGTATGTGTATATATATGTAGTATATATAGGGTATGTGTACATATATAGTACATAGTTGTGTATATTTATAGTATATATGTTGCATAACAGCATATAGTGCATAAACATATAAACAGCACGAAGTACTCCATAATTCAGAGTACGCTTAAGTTGCCATCTTGAGCTGAAAATATTAACAGCTTTCAATATGCATCATGCTCCTGTACCGACAGCTGAGACTTGGCTAGTATCAAGGTTCTAAATAAAAAATGCAGAAATAAGCTACAGGCAAGCAGTGATGATGATATTCTATGATTCATTCTATGATTCTACATCTGATCTACTCATATCTTGCTTTTTAAAAGTATTTGAATATATTTATGATAAATTTGCCCTCTATTAGTCATTTAGTATTCTTTCTCATAGTAAACTGATATTCCCTCCACCCTCAAAAAATATGAATGCCACCTTCTGACAAAGCAAACGACCAAAAGACCGATTTTTCATTCTCACAACTCAGCTGTAATTATAACTGAAGAAGCATTCCAGTGAATTTTAGCTTATAAAATAAGACACTTTGCATTCTAAACCAGTAGAAGTTTGTATGTTAAGATGTAGCCAAAACACAATCAGTTGGAGCACTCAAGTCTGTGACTAACAAGGTCTGTTATTAAAAATTGTTGCAGTTTCCCAAACAGCAGAAAAAGTTTTCCAGAAACAAGTAGAGGATGAGGACCCAAGAACACCAATCACACTGGATTTGAAATTCAGCAGCAGCAAAGACATAACTTTCTCTTAGTCCTCCAACTACCCCCGTTTAACAGGCGGAAATGTCTCCAATTGCCCATTCTGAAATAAAGAACTGGTTATTCAGATCTTCCTAGCTTGAGCCAGAGTAGGTAATTCAAGCCAAACCCAAAACTTCTAGCTCATCAGAAGACACACAGTTTAATTTTGCCAATTATTTACCAGAAAAAAAAAACCCATAAGAACTCTGCTGAACTATGAAAGAGCTCTCAGACTGCCACCCAACGGGAGCTCGGCATAATGAAAGAATAGTTTTTGCTGTGCAACTTTTTGGCCTTTGCAGTATTTACATCCTCTTGCTTTCAAGATTCCTTGCATGCCAGCAAAACTACTAAAAAAAGGGTCCAGAACTTTTCAGTCTTGAGTCACATAGAGGCAGGCAGACAATAGTCTGCTTCTCTAGACAGAGATTACAGATTTTCATTACTCTCTTCCCCTATTCCTAACTGCCTTTTCTCTCAAGAATTAGGGTGTAACATCCTAAAAACCTCTCTAATGAGAGAGCAGGCAGGAGCTATGATAGTTCTTCAAAACAAGGCACCTTGCCAATGAGCAAAAAGTAACTTTCAGTGGTCACCTGAGAGAGCTTCACAGCTTTCTTTATTTGCTGTTCTTCCCACTTCATTTGTGCTTCATCTTCACTTGATTCACCACTCACAGACACTGGAAATGAAATAATCATCATTAGCTGTAAGCACACACTTCATTTTCCCCTCCCATGTTTTCCCTCTAAAGCTATAATAGTTCTCCCAACCCTTACTGAGAAGCAATACACAGAAAAAACAGCAGATTAAAAAACAGTAGATGAAGGACTTCCCAACTGAAAGGCATGGAATTCCACAACTGGTGGAACTTGTGGAATCCACATCAATATTAATTTCCCCAACATTCTGTTTCTCAGGCAACTGCAGTACGAGGTGCACAAACATCCCTTTTTCACATCTCAAAGCAAAGCTGTGCATAATATATACAAATAAAAGTATAAGGAGTGTTAGACTGTAACACAGCAACATTAAACACAGCAAATCCTTCAGTGGTCTAAAATGTATGCTCTAATATAGATACAAAACTAACTATTTTTAATTGGACTTGCAGAAGCAGCTCATAGTTACACATTCCTCATAATTTTCATTTAAATAATAAAGAAAACCAGTCTACAACCCAGTAAATGCTTCATAAACGGTGAGCAACTATAAGATGGGGGGAAAAGCAATGGAAAAGCCACATATGCTTTGCATGCAATAGGTTTGCTCACATCTGAAGGGCTGGGTTTTCGGGTTCTTTTTAATCTTTTCAACAACAGCCATTAACATCAATACAGGGAGAGCACTGGGAAGACCAAGCCAGAAGCAGGAGGACAATTTAGAAAACATCAGTGCGACATTTTGCCTTACACCACAGCACCTTTACTCACATTAAACGTTGTGTCCCCTACCAGGCCACTGTTTGCAATCAACAAGGCCAAAAATAATGCAAAAAGTGTTTCTCAAAGCATCCTGTACCACCACAGACTACAAACAGAAAAACATCCCAGATAAACATTAAACACCAGCCTTTTGCCAAGACCCACAAGAAGTAAAGTCTCATGCTGCACCAGCTCTTTACTGGGCAAGTCCCATGTTCTTCTAGATGTCATGAAAACAAAGCCACAGCCACTGGGAGGAATGGCCAAACTCACCCATGTGTTCAGTCATTCTCTGCCTAAGAGTCCTCATTTTAGGAGCAAAATCAAGATTCTCCCTTTCAGGCTCATCTTCACTCTCTAAATCACTGCTTCCTCTTCTCCGAGAGGCCTGACGACTGTTTGAAACATCCAGTGGAAGGTAATCAGCCCGTGTGCTGGCTAAGTGACGTCTCCTCCGAGCAGCATCAATACCAGCCGCACTGGGGACACCACCTGCATTCAAGACAGAAAACCTGAGCAAAACACTGACAGCAACACTCTGTGTCACTCCAAATGCCAATAATCACCACTTTCAGGATCATTATACAACTCTGAACACAGGAGACATATTCTTCTACCGAGCTTCTACTGAGCAGTTGACCATGTTCAAGATAATGAGAAAGGAAAGCTGCTGTAAAAAGTAGCTCTTGGTCTAAAAACAAAGTTCAGACTCTTTTCTCTTAAATAAACTGCTACAGGCCTGCCCTTTTTTTCCTCCATCTCCCAAAAGATACAGGTTACTGAACTCCTAGAGTTAACAAAAGAATTCAAAGTTTACCAATTGCTGTGGTTTGAGTTAAAGTAGGATCAGCTTCTGACTCTTAACTCAGTCCCTCTAAGTAACTTCTCTCTGAACACTAACTGCACGTTTTTGAGACAGCGTTCGTCTCCCAGAGTGATAAGCAGGGCACTGGAATGCAGAAAGGCCAATGCTTAGACTTATCTCTCCTGTAATCAAGGTTATCTTCAGGCTGGTGGAAGGGGCCACACATGCGAGGAGAGGCCAGTAGGGTAGGTGACCCCAAACTGACCAACCCATAGACATCACACTCGGTATAAAATTGAGAGATCACAAGGGCCTCTCTCTTCTGCAATGGCTGACACCCAGCGAGGACCTCATCTGTCTGGTTGCTCCTGATCCCAGATCCATGCGTTCCTGATCCATGGACCCACTCCCTTGTGTCTGCTCTGCAGTACCTGCGGTGACATTTGATCATCAAGGGGTGGGGGCACGATCTTGTATTTCTGTATATTTTATTACGAATTATTCTCATCATCATTATTATCATCATTTCATTAACGCTGTAGTTTTAGTTTCCAACCCACAAGCCTTTCTCTCATTTTCCTGTCCCTGAGGGAAAGGGAGCCGAGAGCCCAGCTGCACAGTTTAAGCTGCCAAAATTTAGCTGGGCCAGGGCTGAACTGTGACACCAATCAAACAGCACAAGTGAGCTAAAATTTTAACCTCATGAAGACAATTACGCATTGTTAAACAAGAATATTTTTTCTACCAGTCTTTTGAAACTAATGGTCATAATTGCTGATCAATTTCCCAAATTAACCCAGAAATACAACAAATACCTTGAACCAAAAATACTGGGGCACTGTCACTGTTCTTTCAGAAGGGCAGCTCCAACTCCACACAAACAAGATGCCTACACCCTACGTGACTTAGGCAGAACAGGATTCATCTCACCTGTCTTGTAAGGTATTTCAAACTAAAAATGTTGTAAAACAGCTTCCCTTAAAAATAACAATCCAGGCAACTAACCTGGTGATAAATCCTTCCTTCTTTGTGGAGAGCTGGATCCATTTTCAGAGTCTGAGCTGCTGTAGTCCTCACTTTGTGAGGAATAATTTTCATCTTCCTCTTCTTCATGAGCTCCTTGGGTGTCAACAGCTCTAGGCTCTGACTGAAAAATTTCTGTATTAGGGAAAAAAAGGCAAGATGAGTTATTCCTGTTTCAGCTGCTGGAATCTGATGTGCCACAACTAGTTACCAGTAGCTATTTACACCTTACTACAGCAAAGACCAGTCACTTACTGATCTCCAGCTGTTCTTATCAAAACAGGTCAAACCTTCCAGCATCACAAGGCAACCACATAACAAGCCAGTTCTTGTCTCAAAACAAAGCATCTGTAAGAGTTCTAAGATAATACGTCCTTCCATGACAAAGAGCAAATTTATATAGACAAAAGCGATAATATCAGCTCCCAGACAACAATTTATTAATACCCTGATGAATCGAATCATGTGAGCTATCTCCCTTAACTTCACAAACTGTATTTAGAAAGCACTTTTTTCTCTAGCATGAACAAGGAGGCAGTCCCTGTTTAAACCATACAGGCTTATCTGCATGTCTTGTCCCTGGTAACCTCCAAAGTCATCAGAAACACTGATTTCTCTTCACCTGCCCCTACACCTTCAGTAAATCATCACATTAGTGAACAACAGAATGTACCACCTGTTACAAGAACACAGGCTATAAAGAGTTATTAAGGAAATTAACCATCTTGTTTGAATCACAAAGGAAATTACCTCAATCTACTTCATTTTTACCAAATAGTAACAATTGGGGCTTATCTGAATTAACAGAGATGTTAAAAAGGGACTAGAAGGGAAGAGAACTCATAGGTGCACTCCAGAAAGCCAACTGTATCCTGGACTGCATCAAAAGCAGCGTGGCCAGCAGGGTGAGGGAGGGGATTCTGCCCCTCTGCTGCACTCTCATAAAACTCCACTTGGAATCCTGTGTCCAATTCTGGAAGAACCAGCATAAGAAGGATATGGAACTGTTGGAACAGCTCCAGAGGAGGCTACCAAGACAATCAGAGGGCTGGAGCACCTCTGCTCTGAGGACAGGCAGAGAGTTTGGGCTGTTCAGCCTGGAGAAGAGAAGGCTCTGGGGAGACCCTGGAGCAACTTCCAGTACTGAAGGGACTCCAGCAAAGCCAGGAAGGAACATGGAGGGACAGGACGAAGTGGGATGGCTTTAAATTGGAAGGGGGCAGGAAGAGATTTGGATTAGACATTAGGAAGAAATTTTTCACATTGAAGGAGATGAGGCCCTGGCCCAGGTTGCCCAGGGAAGCTGTGGCTGCCCCATCCCTGGAGGGGTTCAAGGCCAGGTTGGATAGGGCTTGGAGCAGCCTGGTCCAGTGGGAGGTATCCCTGCCCATGGCAGGAGGTAGAACTGGATCACTTTGAGGTCCCTTCCAAACCAAACCATTCCACAATTGTACAAAGAACAGCCTCCCAACTGTTCCACCAAGGTCAAATGTAAAATAATTTCATCACAAATACATCTAATGGTAGTATTTTTACACCATTATTATCACTTAAAGATTTTTTTAATATATTTTCATATACAAACATCATAAGGTACTTAAACTGAAAAAAGTACTTACCTTTACTTTCTTCAGTTTCTGTCTGAGAAGGCAGTGGGCTCTCCTTCTTTTGAATTCTAAAAGTTACTTCATTGAAGGATGGCTTTTTAACCTTAAAACATTCTCCACCTATCCAGGGAAAACAAAACAATTTTGAGTTAATAGCAGAGCAGAAAATCATACAATCCTAGAATGGCTTGGATTGGAAGTGACCTCAAAGCCCATCCAGTTCCACCCCCTGCCAAGGGCACCCCATGCCTTCCCACCCTTCTTTATCCCACCATGTCCCTTCTCTCCCTTCCCTCTTGATCCCATCCTGTCTCAGCCCTGAGGCCCCCCCCTCCCTCAATCCCAGCCTTGAGGCCCCCCCCCCCCTCAATCCCAGCCCTGAGGCCCCCCCCCGCCCTCAATCCCAGCCCTGAGGCCCCCCCCTCCCTCAATCCCAGCCTTGAGGCCCCCCCCCCCCTCAATCCCAGCCCTGAGGCCCCCCCCCGCCCTCAATCCCAGCCCTGAGGCCCCCCCCCGCCCTCAATCCCAGCCCTGAGGCCCCCCCCCGCCCTCAATCCCAGCCCTGAGGCCCCCCCCGCCCTCAATCCCAGCCTTGAGGCCCGCCCCCCCGCCCTCAATCCCAGCCTTGAGGCCCACCCCCCCGCCCTCAATCCCAGCCTTGAGGCCCACCCCCCCGCCCTCAATCCCAGCCTTGAGGCCCCCCCCGCCCTCAATCCCAGCCTTGAGGCCCCCCCCCGCCCTCAATCCCAGCCTTGAGGCCCCCCCCCGCCCTCAATCCCAGCCTTGAGGCCCCCCCCCGCCCTCAATCCCAGCCTTGAGGCCCGCCCCCCCGCCCTCAATCCCAGCCTTGAGGCCCGCCCCCCCGCCCTCAATCCCAGCCTTGAGGCCCGCCCCCCCGCCCTCAATCCCAGCCTTGAGGCCCCCCCCGCCCTCAATCCCAGCCTTGAGGCCCGCCCCCCCGCCCTCAATCCCAGCCTTGAGGCCCGCCCCCCCGCCCTCAATCCCAGCCTTGAGGCCCCCCCCGCCCTCAATCCCAGCCTTGAGGCCCCCCCCCCGCCCTCAATCCCAGCCTTGAGCCCCCCCCCTCAAACCCAGCCTTGAGGCCCCCCTCCCCCAAACCCAGCCTTGAGGCCCCCCTCCCCCAAACCCAGCCTTAAAGCCCCCCCCTCAATCCCAGCCTTCCCCCTAATCCCATCTTTCTCCCCCTCTAATCCTTCCTGTCCCCCCCAATCCCATCCTTTCCCCTCCCTTTTATTTCACTGTGTCCTACCCATCTCCGCCCCCCCGCCCCACCATCCCCACCTTCCCGCTCCTCCTCGCCGCCGAAGCTCAGCAGGGCCGCTCCCCGCGGGGCTGGCGCTGCCCCGGCTCGGGGCGGCTCCTCCCGGCTCTCCCCGGGCTCGGCCTCTGCCGGCTCCGGTTCCCCCTCGCTGCTGCTGCTGGCGCCGCTGGACGGGGCGCGGCGGCGCCCGCGGAACCCGCGCGCGGGGCGCCGGAACATGCCGGGCCACGGAAGCGGCAGCGCCAGCGCGCATGCGCGGCGCCGGGACCCCGCCTAGGCCCCGCCCTTTATACCGCAAGCGCGCCCACATTCGGAGCAGGCCACGCCCCCTGCTTAAACCACGCCCGGATAGCCCAAAGCCACGCCCCCTGCCTTAAGCCACGCCCCATTCGTCCAGAGCCACGCCCCTTATGGCTTAGGCCACGTCCCTCGCCTGAAATACAGCGCCGTCCAAAGCCACGCCCCCTGAGCCTTAAGCCACGCCCCTCGCTGTGTAAACCACGCCCCCATAGGCGCCCAGTCCTGTGCCTCCTAAGCCCCGCCCCGTGGGGGTGTGGCCAATGAGGACGAGGGGGCGTGTCCACGCGATTAACCCCTGAGGGCGGGGGGGGGGAGGGGTGTGGAAGAGGGAAAAGGGAGAAGGGGAGAAAGAAGGGAGAGAAAGAGGGAGGGAGGAAGGCAGGAAGGAAGGAAGGAAGGAAGAGAGGAAGGGAGGAAGGAAGGAAGAGAGGAAGGAAGAGAGGAAGGAAGGGAGGAAGGAAGGAAGGAAGAGAGGAAGGAAGGGAGGAAGGAAGGGAGGAAGGAAGGGAGGAAGGAAGGAAGAGAGGAAGGAAGGAAGAGAGGAAGGAAGGAAGGAAGGAAGGAAGAGAGGAAGGAAGAGAGGAAGGAAGGGAGGAAGGAAGGAAGAGAGGAAGGAAGGAAGAGAGGAAGGAAGAGAGGAAGGAAGGAAGAGAGGAAGGGAGGAAGGAAGGAAGAGAGGAAGGAAGGGAGGAAGGAAGGAAGAGAGGAAGGAAGCGAGGAAGACAGGAAGGAAGGGAGGAAGGAAGGGAGGAAGGAAGGGAGGAAGGAAGAGAGGAAGGAAGAGAGGAAGGAAGGAAGAGAGGAAGGAAGGAAGAGAGGAAGGAAGAGAGGAAGGAAGGAAGAGAGGAAGGAAGAGAGGAAGGAAGGAAGAGAGGAAGGAAGGAAGAGAAGAAGGAAGGAAGGGAGGAAGGAAGGAAGAGAGGAAGGAAGCAAGGAAGAGAGGAAGGAAGAGAGGAAGGAAGCAAGGAAAGAAGGAAGGAAGAGAGGAAGGAAGCAAGGAAGGAAGGAAGGAAGAGAGGAAGGAAGGAAGGAAGGAAGGAAGGACGGACAGGCCCCTGAGAGACACCACTTGTCACGGATTTCTATTTGGACATCAAGCCATTGACCACTGCTCTCTGAATGCTGCCATCCAACCAATTCCTTATCCCACCAAAGCGTCCACCCATCAAATCCGTACCTCTCCTCTTTAGAGAGAAGGATGTTGTGGGGGACTGTGTCAAAGGCCTTACAGAAGTCCAGCTAGATCACATCCACTGCTTTTCTCATGCCCACTGATGTGGTCACCCCATCATAGGAAGCCACTATGCTGGTCAGGCAAGACTTGCCCCCCGGTGAAGCTGCACTGGCTGTTTTGAATCACCTCCCCATCCTTAGACTACATAGTTATATCACAAATATTATTTATAAAACCTAATAATAAAGAAAGGTATCTTCTAATAATGCCTTATTATAAATATGAAGCTTACTCTGTAACTTGTCAAAAAGTAATCCCCCATTTTTACTCCTCGCTCCAGGTTTAGCTCGCAGAAGGAGTCGGGCAGGTGCCAGCGCGGGAGCGAGGGAAGGGGAACATATGGCTGGGAACAGAAGGAACGTGGGATTGTGGCAAGCGATGACTTCAATCACTTTGCATGGTGAAGCATTTTGCTGTAGCCCCTACCAGCCTTTCATTTCTGCAGCGCCAGTGTGAGCTGTGTGTGATGGTCCGTGTGGAATAAAACGCATCCAGCTTCACTTGAAACCGTGACAGCTACATGGAGCAAGTCCTTCGTGCCTTTGTGTCTCAAGAGAAACACCCCAATAGCAGATGTTTGAAACGTTCTTGCTTAAATAGCTCCACCTTGCTGTCCTTCATCTGTAAGACAAAAATACCAATGTTAACTCGCCTCAGGAATCTTGTGAAGAAGCAGCTGAATTTGTGAAGCACTCGTTATAGTAAGAACAATGCAAAAACCCAAGAGACAAATATCTAAAATATATTTCTCTTCAGCACTGGTCTTTAGTGGTGTATATTAAATAAAGCCCGAGGCTACACAATGAATAGTGAGGATTACAAAAACTTTAAAGTAACAATTTGCTAAGCACCATTGGTAGAATCAGTAAGGTTGGAAAAGACCTCTCTAAGTCAGGCAGAGGCGGGCAGTAGCCCCTGAAACTGTCTGTGTTACATCAGAATAGCAAGAATCATCCTTGAGGGAAACTTCTGTGTTTCATCAACACAGAGTTATGGAAGTAGACTTCCATAAGCCAGCTTAAAACCAGTGATCTGTTTGCCCTGTCAATGATTCCCTCACTCTGTTAATTACGTTATTAATCACATATTTACCGTCTTACACTGTTTTGCCTGTCTTTACGATAGCACTAATTTCCTCTACAGCTTGCCTGCAACTTTCCAGAGATCTGTGAATCTGGAAAACTTTCCTTTTCACAGCAACTCACTGAATGTTCGGAAAGAAGTGAGAAGATTTATTTCAAAAGTGATTCTTACATCATTTGACCCTGAAAAGCAACACATAATTCCAGAGAACGTCACAAAGCTCAGGTAAGAGGCACACCATGAGGTGCAGTACATAGGATCTGCCAAGGCCCCTCTATTTCCCACACTTGTTCCTTCTCAAATCACCTAAACCCCTCCCTTTCCCTGCCTTGGGTTCCTCCCTTAAACATTCCATAAATCGTCCTGTGCAATCCTAAAATGCTTTTCCCCTGCACCACACAACATGCAGCGCAACCCCAAGACAGTAACCTCCTGCTCCCAAGACTCAACCTTGATGAGTTTCACACCTGGATCCTGGGGCTGTCGGCTCTGCTGGGACAGCCCTGGGAAAGACCTGGATGAATTCACTCCTCAGGAATCTGTAACCAGGGTTGCCACCTGCCGTTGTGCCCCTGTGCTCCTCTGGGTTTGTGGAGATGGAGCTTTGATGGGATGATGGACCCTGTAATGAGTAGCTGGGCTAGATAGTACTTGGTTTTCCCCACCGTTGCCTCCCTTTGGGCGTACACACAAGCTTTTATCACATAACCTAACCATATGTACCCAGTGACATGTTTCCAGCACCTTAAACTGAAAGCTTTGGGGGAAAAATATGTATTTCTAGCAACAGCCAGAGGGATAGCAGCCTACTGGGATTCAACTGGCTTCTTGGCTTGCATTAAAACAGGAGTGTGGAGAAACAAATGCAGCTGAACTGAACTTGCAGCTCTGGCTTACCAAGCTATTATTTACTAATTACAGCATATGCATTGCAAATTGCAACAAATAACCTTGCTCAACAGCCCAATGAGTTATTACCAGCACTGGAAGCTTGGGAAATCCATGTGTGCTAGAATGTTTCTGAATGACTGCACTGCAGCCAGGTTTTGCAAGTCAAACTCTGTCTGCCTGCTCAGCAAAATAACACCTGTGCTTGGCAGGCAACAAAGTCGGGACATAAATATTTTATTTCATACAGCTATTAGGTAGCAGAAAATCCCACAAATGAATACAGTAGTGTGTGCCACTCGTTGTTTTAAGAAATGTAGGGGTTTCTGGTTCAGAATCCAAACCAGCATCTCTAGAAGTACTGTTTCTGCTGCAGTGTGTGCTTTGTGCCTTCTGTCCCTATTGGAAAAGTTATTATTCAGAATCAACACCAGAAACACAGTGCCCCTGGTGTATCAATAGAATCACAGAATGGTTTGGGTTGTAAGGGACCTCAAAGCCCACCCAGTTCCACCCCTGCCATGGGCAGGGACACCTCCCACTGGATCAGGGGCTCCAAGCCCCATCCAACCTGGCCTTGAACCCCTCCAGGGATGGGGCAGCCACAGCTTCCCTGGGCAACCTGGGCCAGGGCCTCATCACCCTCAGCATGAAGAAATTCCTCCGTATGTCTAGTCTAAATCTGCCCCTCTCCAGTTTATACCCATTCCCCCTCATCCTATCACCACAACCCTTGTAAACAGTCCCTCCTCAGCTTTCTTGTAGCCCCTTCAGGTACTGGAAGGTCGCTATAAGGTCTCCCCAGAGCCTTCTCTTCTCCAGGATGAACAACCCCAACTCTCTCAGCCTGTCCTCCTATAGAAGGTGCTCCAGCCCTCTGATCATCTTTGTAGCCTCCTCTGGACCCGTTCCAACAGCTCCATCTCCTTCTCATGTTGGGGATTCCAGAACTGGACACAATCCTCCAGATGAGGTCTCCCAAGAGAGGAATAGAGGAGCAGAATCCCCTCCCTCGCCCTGCTGGCCACGCTGCTTTGGATGCAGCCCAGGACACGGTTGGTTTCTGAGCAGCGAGCACACGTTGCCGGCTCATGTCAAGTTTCTCATCAACCAGCACCCCAAGTCCCTCTCCATGGAGCTTCTCCCAGTCACATCATCCCCCAGCCTGTATTGAAACTGCAGACAGCCCCAATCCAGGCGACGGACCTTGCACTTGGCCTTGTTAAACCTCCTGAGGTTCACACAACCTTGCTTCCCAGCTTGTCCAGCTCCCTCTGGATGACATCCTGTCCTTCTGGTGTTGCAGGTGCCTGAAAGTAAATATTAACTTGTTCTTTTTTTTATCCCACTGAGTTTTGTGCCTCCAGGTTTAAATAAAGACCTAGGCTAAAGGCAGTATCTAGCATTTGCTCAAAAGGAAGAAACCAGTTGAACAGTGATGTGAAAATGAAAGCTGGCAGCAGGGTTAGGTGAGGGCTCACGGCTTCTCTGTTAGCTGAGGGGAAAAGGAAGCAGCGCAAAAGGAAATTTAGCATGAGTAATGGAGATGAATCTGATAAAGGGTCAGAGCCGTCACTCAGAAAGTAGGTGTGGTTGTTTATAAGTAGTTCTTTATAGCTTTGACAAGCTGGACTCTCCAGATGTGGAAGTGTCTCTCATTAGCGAGCAAAATTAAACAGCACATCACGTGAGGAACCTCTGCAGATCACTATGCTGCAATTAGTGTTTTATGACCGTTTGGAAATGGGTGTTACTTTACTTTACATTCTTTGATCCCTGATTAGTAACTGTCCACAAAAAGTGGCTTATTCTTGGCAGTAATTGATTTCTGGTGTTCATTTCTGTTCTGGCTTACCTTTATGTCTTTTAAAAATACACTTGCAGAAACACGTCTGTCAACAAGCTTAGACACTGCCTAGTCAGAGGGCTGGACAGGAAGAATAAAGCACTCACTTCTGGTGTAGTTTTTTCCTGCAGCACAGCAGAGAAAATCAACAATATTATGGAGAAGAAGTCATATTACCTACTGCCTCTTAGTTCAGGCTAAACAACTTCACTTATGACCGCTTTTGCTATCAGTGGAGATCTTCCCTTATTACCCTAAAGACAGCAGAAGTGCTAGTAAGAGGAAATTCAGGACAGAGTACAGATAATGATAAAAATGTGAAGCCTTAATGTGAAAATTGAGTTGCTTTCAGTATTTCTAGTTCCTCCATCCTCATTACATCTGGTTTGTTTTCGCTGCTGTGTGCTGGTTTTGGCTCAGACATGATAAGGACGTGCAGGATAGTAAATGATAACATAGTAATACTAGAGGATGGGAAATTGCTTAGTAAATCCTTCTTCATTTCTGCTTCTCCCACACATTTCACCTTAATTGGTCTCTCCTGAGTAGCTGCTGTGCTGCAGTCCTACCCCTATGCCTGGAATAAGTCTCTGTGCTATCATATCATCTCTTTCTTCTCCTTGCAGCTGTCTGCTCTATTACTCATCGGTTATTATTAAGTAATTTCCTTTACCTTAATGGCTTTCTGAAATAAACAAATTCATTCCTGCAGATTTAAGTTGCTTTGCTGCTGTCTGCTCCTTGCTAGAAGGGTACTACCTACCATCAGAAGGGACTTTTACTTCATTTAAGCTTGGTATCAGCCCCCAAAACTACATGTTGGAGCTTGCAAACAGCACTCTCCCCAAACGCTGAGATGCCCAAAGGCAGTGTCTGCAACAGTGCCTTTAGAAACTCCACCTTCATAAAAGCAGAGTGTTTTTCCTTTGAACGTGCTTTAAGCGGTAGTTAAACTCTGAATGGAAACAAATTCCATTCTAGAAAGCAGAGGACAAAATTCTCATTTTAAAGCAATGGTAATTGCAGTGCACTAATTAAACCAAACCAAAACCACTTAGACAAAGTAGACACAGTACAAGTTTATGCCTCAGACATCACTGAAGAAAACATCTCTGTAAGAGTCTTCTCATGCTGGGTAAGAGTTCAGCTTCACTTTTAGGGTGTATTTTCTTTGTAGCTCACAATAAACTTTCAGATGCCTGCATGCTCCAGTCACAAGGAAGAGTGACTGACAGAGTGCTGCACTCCAGTGTGTCTCCACAGCAGCCTGAGTCCTGCTTCTCTTCCTGCTAATTAAGTAATCTTACCGATATTTATTGTTCTAATAACTGTGATTAGCTCTGAGAGTTTGTGGTAATGCAGATGAAACAGCATTCAGCTCGTCTAGAATATGAATACATAAAGCTTTGATATGCTAATCACTTACACAAGGTTTTCTCTCTAGGGAGTCAGTTGAATTTTGCATTCTCTCTGACTTCTCCTCTCCCAGGCAACAAAGCTCACAGTATTGCAGGTGTTCCCGGCTTCAGTTTGGTATCAGAGGAGGTATTTGGCAACATATGCAGTCATCTCAAAATGAGCTGCATTGCTGCTTTTCTATAGGGATCTCACACAACGTTAATAACACAGATGGGTCCTTCCCCATCTGTTGCATTTACAGAACCAAGTATCCTAACGGCCTTTATACACTCCCTGCTTTGTGCACTTTGTCACCTTAAAAGCAACGGTAAAGCACCGTGTTTGGTTGTCATTCTTTTATTTTTTAATAAGTTTAAGAGCTTATCTGCAGCTGGCAGCAAGTTTTCAGACAGCAGCAGAGATTTAATACGGGATTTTTGTCAGTCTCACAGAAGGAGCCCCATTCCCAGCAGTGCAGAAGCCATGGCTATTTTCTTTCATGTGCACAGATGGGCAAACCTGCATATTATAAAATAAAGAACACTAGTGCCTTTATTAAGCACATCAATTATCGTGTGTGGGGAGGGAGGAATGCTTAAGAGTAAGAACACAAAATATCAAAATTTGTAATTAATAGTTCCAAACTTTATTGGGGTACAAAATTTGCATTTAAGTGTTCTCAGGTGGTATTCAAAGCTAAGCTGTTACAGCTTCCACATATCTCCCTTCTTTGAGTTTGCAAGAAAGGCAATTGATGCAGCAAAGCAGGCAGTGAAAGTCATAAAATCATAGAATCATAGAATAACCAGGTTGGAAGAGACCCACCGGATCATTGAGTCCAACCACTCCTATCAAACACTAAACCATGTCCCTTAGCACCTCGTCCACCCGTGCCTTAAACACCTCCACGGAAGGTGACTTAACCACCTCCCTGGGCAGCCTCTGCCAGTGCCCAATGACCCTTTCTGTAAAGAATTTTTTCCTAATGTCCAGCCTAAACCTCCCCTGGCGGAGCTTGAGGCCATTCCCTCTTGTCCTGTCCCTGTCACTTGGGAGAAGAGGCCAGCTCCCTCCTCTCTACAACCTCCTTTCAGGTAGTTGTAGAGACCAATGAGGTCTTCCCTCAGCCTCCTCTTCTCCAGGCTAAACAACCCCAGCTCTCTCAGCCGCTCCTCATAAGACCTGTTCTCCAGCCCCCTCACCAGCTTTGTCACTGAAGGTCGTGTTCTAGCCTAGCCATAGGCTTAAGTAGTTGCAGAACCGTATGTCGAATTAAACCCAACTAAATATAATTAAACCTCACACCCTGTATGATTCATCTTCCCTTTGGTCACGTGCACAAAACACATATCCAGCTCCCATCTCAGCTTCCCGACTCTCCCCCCTGGGTTTTCTTCGTGGCGTTTCGTCTAGATGGGCGAACATCCCACAGTGCGTGGCTCAAGCCCATTCGCTTCGTGGGACCTGGTGTTCACATTAATTATACAAGATAAGAGCCGTGAAGTTCCTTGAGAAGACACCTACTTCAACATACATGGCAGGATCAACTGTATTTACCTAACTCCTCGCAGGTATCTGTCTAACCTAACCTCTTCTTAGAGACTTTTGTTGACAAATTTTTGCACTGCCCTTCCCAGTACTTAAATGCTGTAATCAGTAACCTGATATTTTTCTTCCTCTGAGAAGAAACACGTTTCTCTGGTTTATTGTTACCTTAATCCGCTCTACAGTAGGTCCATGAACCTGTACGCTGTTCTGTCCACTGTGAGCACTTCTCTTCAATCAAGAGCCGGCTGTAGGAGTTGCCCTCATAACACAGTCAAGTTCAGAACTGTTGTAGCGCTTATCGTATGTTCTAAACAGATCAAAGGCTGCCTTTTAAGAGATATTAGAAAGTAATTCAAACGAAAATTGTCAGATAAGAGACTTTTTAACAGGGCTTGAGAGGAGTCCGTTCTCGACCCAGGGCAGCTGTATCAGCTCAGTCGATTATTTGGAATTAAAGGAAGCACTGCTCATGAAATCTGTGGGTCACTTCAGAACAGTCGAAGGCCAAAGGCCACCAGGGCTGGTGGCCAATGAGTGATTTAAATCACACCGTCTGCCAGTGCCCCTTGAACAACACGTGTTTTAATCCACCTACATGCTATCATCATACGCATCGAAGATGAGGTTGCTGGCTGTGCACAAGAACAAAAATAGCAAGTGCGCTTTCGAGCTGGGAGTATGGGAGGAGAATGCTGTCCCTTCGAAAGCATTAAATCAAATGAGGTCTGAGGAGACCACAAGGGATAAATACATGAATGCAAGCTGCCAATGCAATCTGGCAGCTGTAACAGCAAGTGCAAACATTCGCTGTTTAAGCAAAAATACTGGAGAGTAGTATGTGCTAGTAGGTGGCTGTGACCATTACATGGCACAATAACATGACTATTCTGGAATCCCAGTGAATGATAAAAGGTGTAACAAACTGGAAAGGCTCATTAAGAACCCAGGAGAATGAGTCAGTGGAAAAATCTGCTCTGTACAAAGGTGATACGTAATTATCTACATGGCAAAAACATAGCAGAAAGGTGCTGTAATCTTTGGTATGGAGCAAGATCCATTTCCTGAAGAAGGAAAATGTTTAATGTTTGAAAATCATGGCATTTTCCAGAAGTCCTTTTTGATAGGATTCTTCAGTTTTTGAAGAGAGAGTCCAGGAGTCCTGCCTGTGCAGGATGGTCAAACCAAAGGTGGCAGCTTTTCAGCAGTCGGGATAGGACTGGGATTACTTCAGAGTTTTCTTCCTAAATATAGACATAGAATGCAACTAAGAATAAGTAATTTAAGGAGGTTGTAGCAAGGTGGGTGCTGGTCTCCCAAATAACGAGGGATAGGACAAGAGGAAATGGCCTCAAGTTACGCCAGGGGAGGTGTAGATTGCACATTAGCAAAACTCTCGTCATTGAAAGAGTGGTGAAGCATTGTAAGTGCTGGAGTCACCATCCCTGGAGGTGTCCAAAAAATGTGCATATCCTACTACTTTCCAAGGACTACTGTTACTGTTCTTGTCATAGAATCATTTGACTGGAAAAAGACCTTTGAGATTGAGCTCAACCGTACCTGTCCACTACTAAACCATCCCTGAGCACCTCATCTGCCCATCTTTTAAACACCTCCAGGCATGAAAATTAAATATCTCTAGGGATGGTGACTCTACCACCTCCCTGGGCAGCCTGGGAACTTCACAACAGTCACATGCCTTGTTAATTTGGAACTTTGGAGCCAGCTTTCTGCCTGACCTTGCCTTTGAGATAGGGAAGGGCTGCAGACAGAGGTGATTCTAGAAGAAGAAGACACATCTGTTCAGCACAGATTATGCTGAACGCAAGACATTATCCTCTCCAAAGAATGAACAGTGTGTGGTAAAACACTGAAACAAAAATGCTAGAAAAAAAAATAGAGGAGGGGAAGGCAGGGTGCTGAGTCAGGAATATCAAAGAAGCATTTGGACAATGCACCTGGACACAGGGTGTGAATGTTGGGGTGTCCTGTACAGGGACAGGAGCTGGACTGGATGATCCTTGTGGGTCCCTTTCCACTTGGGTCATTCTGTGATTCTGTGACATTCTGTACAGCTTTCAAAAATACAGTCGCTTGGATGGAAACTTTCATGTCTTACATGGATTTTCTTTGGTCTTTTCCAGCTTTAAAGATTCTATGAGTCTATGATTCTATGGATTCCTTATGTGATGGTCCATACAATCCCACTCCACCCCTTTCTGACTCTGCAATTTACCAGACAAATCCTAAAAGTTTGGGTATTGATGTGTTGATTTGATTCGATTCAGCACGCAAGAACAAGGGGCTTTATTCAATTTCTGGGAAAACCAATGGATGTAATATATCTGGACTTCTGTAAAGCCTTTGACATGGTCCCCCACAGCATCCTTCTGTCTAAATTGGAGAGATACGGATTTGATGGGTGGACTGTTGGGTGGATAAGGAATTGGTTGGATGGTCATATACAGAGAGTAGTGGTCAATGTCCAGATGGAGACCCGTGACAAGTGGTGTCTGTACTGGGACCAGTGCTGTTTAATACCCTCATCAATTATATAGACAGTGAGATCGAGTGCACCCTCAGGAAGTCTGCAGATGACACCAGGCTGAGTGGTGTAGTTGTCACGCCAGAAGGACGGGATGTCATCCAGAGTGACCTGGACAAGCTGGAGAGCGGGGCTGAGCAATCCTCATGAGGTTCAACAAGGCCAAGTGTGAGGTACTTCACCTGGGTTGGGGCAATCTGCAGTTTCAATACAGGCTGGGGGATGATGTGATTGAGAGGAGCTCCACGGAGAGGGACTTGGGGTGCTGGTTGACAAGAAGCTCAACATGAGCCAGCAACGTGTGCTCGCAGCCCAGAAACCAACTGTGTCCTGGGCTGCATCCAGAGCGGTGTGACCAATTCTGTTCCTTTCTTGTGAGACCTCATCTGGAGGATTGTGTGCAGTTCTGGAATCCCCAACATGACAAGGAGATGGAGCTGTTGGAACGGGTCCAGAGGAGGCTACAAAGATGATCAGAGGGCTGGAGCACCTTCTATAGGAGGACAGGCTGAGAGAGTTGGGGTTGTTCATCCTGGAGAAGAGAAGGCTCTGGGGAGACCTTATAGCGACCTTCCAGTACCTGAAGGGGCTACAAGAAAGCTGAGGAGGGACTGTTTACAAGGGTTGTGGTGATAGGATGAGGGGAATGGCTTTAAACTGTAGAAGGGCAAGTTTAGACTGGCCATAAGGAAGAAATTCTTCACCATGAGAGTGCGGAGGCCCTGGCCCAGGGAAGCTGTGGCTGCCCCATCCCTGGAGGTGTTCAAGGCCAGGTTGGATGGGGCTGGGAGCCCCTGATCCAGCGGGAGGTGTCCCTGCCCATGGCAGGGGTGGCACTGGATGGGCTTTGGGGTCCCTTCCAACCCGAGCCATTCTGTGAACCTGCGCCTTTCATGACTCTCAAAGAAACTGGCGCCGCAGGACGGAACCCGCACTTCATCTCCGCTCGGCCTGTCCCGGCTCGCAGCGAGCAGCCCGCCCCCCGCGCTCCCCGCCCCCGCCGCCATGTTGTGGGGCCGGCGGCGCCGCGGGGGGTGGAGGGGGTGGGGGGGGGGGGGCGGCTGCGGCGCGTGCGGAGCGGGGCCGGCGGGCAGCGCAACAGGTACCGGGGGAGCTCGGAGCACGGGGAGCGGCGGGGCGGGGGGTGCGGAGCTCGGAGCGCGGAGCTGGGGGAGAGCGGAGCTAGTGGAGCTCGGAGCCGGGGGTGGAGGTGCAATGGTAGCCCTGCCGGTAGCCTCGTTAGCCCCGCCGGTAGCCACTGCAGCCTCGGTGGCCCCTTCCGTAGCCTTTGAGGCCCTCGCCAGTAGTCCCATTAGCTCTGCCGGTAGCCACGGCGGCCTCGCCGGTGGCCACACAGTATTTCCCGCCGGTAGCCACGGTGGCCTGGCTGGTAGCCCCGCTGGTCGGCTCGTTAGCCCTGCCTGTAGCCTCGGTGGCCCTCTCCAGTGCTCGCCTTTGGCCGGGGAGCGCCACCGGAGGGCAGAGCGGCTTGTAGCCTCAGTAGCCCGGCCGGTAGCCACAGTGGTCCCTGCTATGATAGCCTTGGTAGCCTTCTTAGCCCTGCTCGTAGACTTGGTGGCCCCTGCCTGTAGACTTGGTGGCCCTGCTGGTGGCCACGGTAGCCCCCACGGTAGCCTCGTTAGTCCTGCCGGTAGACTTGGTGGCCCTGATGGTGGCCACGGCAGCCCCCACGGTAGCCTTGTTAGTCCTGCCGGTAGACTTGGTGGCCCTGCTGGTGGCCACGGCAGCCCCCACGGTAGCCTTGTTAGTCCTGTCGGTAGACTTGGTGGCCCTGCTGGTGGCCATGGTAGCCCCCACGGTAGCCTCGTTAGTCCTGCCGGTAGCCACAGTCGCCCACTGGTCACCTTGGCCGCTCGGCAAGGGGAGAAGCAGCGGAGCCCAAGGCTGAGCGAGCTCGGGCAGCGTAGGAGCGACGATGGTGTGTTCGCGTCTCACAGCCGCTGCGGAATCCTGCGATCTGCACAAATGGAGCTGGTTTGTGCAGCTGAAGTTTGCAGGCTGCGCCTGGCCTGGCGCTCCTTGCTCTGCACTTCACGCTGCGGCGTAATCAGCGGTTGGGAAAATAAAACGAGGGCGAGATGCTCGGTTGGGTTCCCTAAACGTTCAGGTACCAATTTGAATACACGAGAGCGATTGTCGTAGCGTTGGGGACTTTGACACCTGTCAGAGCCCAGCTTGAGGGTAGGTTGCGCTTTAATCCAGTGCCTGTGATCTTCGCCTCAATTTTATTGCGATTCTCTTCAACACCAGCTGAAAATTCCCCACCTGCAGCACTGGGATGAGAAGCCGGGAGCCACGTTCCGGCTGCCCCATCGTATGGATCTCTCTTTTGGGGACGGGATGTTTTTTTCACCTTGTTTCTGTCGGTGTTGCCGGTGGTGGCAGCAGCTCCCAGGCTTGTGCGGACGCGGGAGAACGCGGGCAGCGCGTGAGGCTTTGCCCTGTCGGGGATAACATCGGCCGTCCACAAAGTGCAGCTCGCTTCCAAGAATTTAGAATGGTTCGTCTGGAACGTGGTTGTAATTCAAGGGCTGCAGCCACATCTGTGTGTTTAGAAGCGAGCGTTAGAAACGAACTGGGTAAATCCTAGAAGGGTTTGAGTTGGAAGGGACCTTAAAGATCATCTAGTTCCAACCCCCTTGCCATGGGCAGGGACACCGATCAGGCTGCTGGGCTTCATTCTTTTTCTAAACTTTGGTTTGGTTCTCCTGTGTCCACTCTACCTGCCCTGTTTGGTTTGTCTGTGTTCTTTATTCTGACGGAGCTGGGAGGGGAATTCACACCACAGTTCAGAGAAACCTTGGTGCAGAGTCTAGGCTAACTGTGATATTAAGAGAATCCCATGCATCCCTGCAAACATGGATTTAGCTCTCTGTTCTACAGAAATTAGGGTCAGATTAGCATCTTAACTCAGGTACCTAAATTAGATCAAGAGAACGTGCTTCTTTTAATTACTGTCCTAAGGGAATTACATTTACCTTTTTCTTCCCTGTCTATACAAGATGTAGGATATGGGATGTGTCCCTGACTGAGACGTTGGCTGCTGCTGCAATATAAACAAAGAATAGGTTCCTCTGGCACCAAGAACAACAAAAATGCTGTCCATGTGGCTCCATACGGGTTACACATCACAGGTGATGGTCTCCTAACAGGGCTTTATGTGCTGCTTATTTACTTTTTCACCATTCTTGTCTACAAGGTAGAGCAAGGTGGAAGTGACCCATGGATAATTTTGTTGAAAAAGGCTTTGTTTATTGAGTTTATTATTATTGAGGTTCAGATATTACAGTGATTTGGACCACAGCAGTTCTTTAAGTGGTTTATTTACAGATATTTCTGTTGTGGTCTTTAGTGTTGAAAAGGGAACTAATTTCATGCCGCAGCAAAGTAGGAGCTATCAAAATCGAAGTGAAGTCCTGTAGGGATGGTAATTCTTCATTCATCTGGGCATGTGGAGCTGGTGGGGGAGATTGGAGAGCATTTGAAAAATGAGAGGTAGTGTAGGTGCTTTGCTTGGGGCATTAGCAGAAAGCTTCACACCCCGTGGAAACAAGAATCCATCAGGAAAAGACCTTGTGATTTGTTCCTGAAGAACAATGTAGTCCAGAGCACTGGTTGCAGATTGAGACACAGGTCTCTGGTCTTGGAGATAACCTGTTAATTAACAGTTTACAAGTAAAGTCTCTGCTCTTACATCAAAAGATCTAGTTTGATCAGCTGGTAAAATTTGTGAAAACAGCTTTTTACGATATTTTTGTTTTAAAATCCAGAGCTGTTCTATTTGCCTTTTTAAAACTGGCTCAGAAGTGGCACAACCTTTCCTTCAATGTTCTTCCTGGCCTATTTTCACTTGAAAGGAAATACCTCCAATATCTCACTTTTTAGAGTAGCTTTTAACTGTTTCCATTTGCTTGTATTTACCTCAAATATAGTCATAGAATGATTTTGTTTTGAAGGGACTTCTGGAGATCATCTGGTCCAACCTTGCCAAAGGCACAGCCAGCTTAGGTTGCTCCCAGCCATGTCTGGTTGTCCAGGTTGTCAGTGAAGACACTGAACAGTACTGGCCATGGTATCAACCCTTGGGGAACATCATTAGTTCCAAGCAGGTGGGTTTTGGACTACTGATCACAGCCCTTCGAGTCCAGTGGTCAAGATAGTTTTCCACCCAATTTACGGTCTGTTTGATTAAAACCCTATTTCATGAGTTTGTCTCTAAAGATGCTATGAGAGACCATGTTGAAAGCCTTCATAAAGTCAAAACAAGCCGCTCTACCCTCGTCCGCAGAGCCATTTGTCTCTGCACGGAGAGGTGAGATGTGTCAGGCGTGATTCATCCTGGATGGATGCAGGCTGGCAGTTTCCCATCATCTTGTTCTTGAAGCATCTATAGGTGGCTCCAAGAAGGGTTTGCTTCATGATCTTTCCAGGGACTGAAGTCAGACTTAGCACCCTTGAGTACTGTTCAACTGTTCCTCCTACCCTTCCAGAAGATAGGGTGTGATGTTTCCCTTTTTCCAGCTGTCAGGATCCTTGACCAGTCACAAAGACCTTCCAGAAATCATAGAGCTTGGTCCTGCAGTGGCATCAGCCAGTGTTCCTGGCAGTGCTGGTGCGGTGATTTGTTCCATGTATGTGTATGCAACTGCTGTACTTCCTTGCTTTTGAGTTACTTTCTTTTGACTTCAAAAGCCACTTCGTGTTCCACGTGATGCCACACGTCTTGGCAAGGTATATTAGATGATGGATCCTACGACGTTTTTAAGTTTTGGGGAGAAGCTTGACATAAACGTAGTCCTTTTGTGAAAACGTTGAGAGCAGTAGGTTGTTGATTTTGTGAATTTTTGGTGTTGCTTTTAGATGGGAGGGCTCACTGCACACAGCTGAATAATGTGGGAAAGTCAGTGACTTTTCTTTACCGTAGGTGATGATTGGCAATTGTAAAGATAACAAAGATAATATAAAGCTAATTGAAGACTTCTTTCTTTTTTTTATGGCTGAGTGACCTACTTCAAGCACTATTGCTTGTCATTCAAACACATAACATAAAGGCTACTTTGAGGTTCCAAGCTTGACCTTAGGCATGAGGTAATTGCTGTATTCTTTTCAGCTTTAAAAACATGTTATCGCCCTTTAACTTCTCATTTTGAAATCATGTTTTTCTTGTGTACCCTGATTGGATGTAGATCATGGAACAGACTCTCATGCAGCAATGGGCTCTTCTTAGAGTGCCTGGTCAGGTTTTTGGAAGTGCTGGACAGCTGGTTTAAGTTAAACTGGTTTAAGTTAAATTTTCAAATGCTTAGTTGCAAATGTTGCAGGTGCCTGAGTTACCTCGGGAAACCTATTTTTAAACCCTCATCAGTACAGAGCTGGCAGGCTTATCTCTTCATGTAAGTTCAAGCTCCTTCCAGGCGTGAACCAATGTAAGCTGAAATTTTAAGCCAGCTGTGAGCAGTGCCAGTGGTGAAGCCTTGTTTTCTGCTGGCTGGCTGAATCTAATCTAATCAGATGTAAGCTTCTGTTGACGTTTTTCTCGTGGTTAGTGTATTTAGAGCTGCTTTCAGCCCTGTGGATTCTCTGGTGTCTCGTACTGGTATTCAAACATACAGCAGTCTTCCTCATTAGTGGGGGCACTAAGTTTGGTGGTGTCTTCTCTGTCTGGTTGCCTGTTTACATGGAATCTTGTAGGCAGTTAAGATATTTGCAAAGTCTGCCCTTCTGTGAGGTGAGGTTCATGCTGGATGGTGGGATTCATCAAAGTTCAAATGAACATCTCATACTCTTGGGAAGCCAAGCTAAGAATCTAAGTATGGTGGTTACTTGGTTAGTCGCTTGTTACTGTTTTTGTTGATGAACTTGTATATCGTGATTGTTAGTTTGTTTTTTTTTTAATTCTCAGGTTTATTTAAGGATAAATTTCTCTAGAAAACAAGGTAGGTGATTCTGTTTCATGAGCTGTATTCAATTCTTCTCACGTCCACGTGTACTTTGCTTTATTGCCTGTTGCAAGACTGTACAGAGACTGCAGTAACTCGTTTTTCTGGTACTGTTGTGACATTAGCACAGAATATTCGGAAGGTGAGGATTAGGTCACATAAAAATCATAAACTGAAATAGAAGCTGATGGAATTTCTTCAGATTCAGAGTGTTTGAGACTTTTGTTGGTACAGGAGTGCAGCCTGGCCGGGTCGGTTTCTTGGACCCTAGCGCTAAGGTAGTGGATTGAGCATCAATATGTAAATGAGCACAGTGTTGTGTAGCTCTTATTTTCAGAACAGCGCATGAAATTCAAATGATGTAACACAATGACAGCAGCAGCACAGCTCGTTGGAATTACCTAACAGAGGACAACTACCTGAGAACTATTTTTAAACAAATTTGCTGTTACAGGTAGTTGAAGAAACATGGTTGATCCAGATAAGTCACAGCTGCTTTGGAACTACGATTCCGAGAGCAGCCAGCTTGACTTGAGGCATTTTGATACAGGGAATAATTCTAAGCTAGGTCTTCTAGTGAAAATTTTCAAGGCTGATGTAAGTGGAGCTTGTGAAATGCTGTAGCATAAGTCATGAGTGATATCTGCAGTTAGTGATTCAGCATTCCCTTGCATGAAGGAAGGGAAGTACAGGAAATGGGAGTTACTCTTCTTTGTTTCTAAAAATATTACAATTGGATCGCGAAAAAATGACCTATTATGGCTATACTAATAAATATAAAAAATCAGAGCTGATTTAAAGAATACTTTCAGTCTTATCTTTCAAAGGTCAATCATTTCACTAAATAAAATGTAAAACTATCTTGCTTTTTCCACTATGCTCTTACTTTAGTCATGGTATTATGAGTTTAGCCATAATATTTTAAGGTAGGACCAGTGTCTTTCTAACTGAGATACACTTCTGTCCATAGGGACTTAACATGTTGAGGTCTGTGTCTAACCCGTGTGATAGTTGATTCCCTAAGTTCATAAAATTAATTTGTACTCGTAGAATCATAGATGAGTTTGGGTTGGAAGGGACCTTAAAGATCATCTAGTTCCAAGCCCCCTGCCACAGGCAGGGACATCCCACTAGATCAGAGATGTTTGTAATGGTCAAGACATGATTGCTGTGTGCCTTAGAGCTCAGTGTTAAAGGTTAAGAGACCAAATTTCAGTAGGATGCTTTCAAGGATTGTTTTTGGTAATGGGGTGGATGGGACTGGTGTCTGAGAGCAGGGTCAGCTTCAGCTGGGACAGTAAGAGCTGGGATGGCTGTGCTGTGTTGCTCCAACATGCCTTCTGTGGCTTCCGGACTGGCTGGGCATCTGTGGTACCCGTGTTCCTCTGTTTCACTTTGGAAAATGTGCATTTCTATCTGTCTGTTTCCCATCTGAAATATTGCTGCCTCATTCATTTATTTGCTTTGGCTGCCTTAGCTGGTCTTTCCTTTCTCTCCCATGGGGTTTCCCTGGTTTTTGTTTTATCAAAGATAAACTACGTTTCTTTGCTTTACAGTGTTCTTGTGGCTCATAATTTCCTCTAAGACAGCAAGATACTTTCATAAGGTCTTCTTCCAAGTGACAGAAAATAAGACAAGAGGAAATGGTCTCAAGTTGCTCTAGGAAAGGTTTGGCTTGGACATCAGGAAAAAGTTCTTCACTGAAAGGGTTCTGAGGCCCTGACAGAGGCTGCCCAGGGAGGTGGTGGAGTCCCCATCCCTGGAGGGGTTCAGAGGCTGGGTAGATGAGGTGCTCAGTTGTCTGGTTTGGTAATGTACAGGTTTGGTTGGTCTCGATGATCTCAAGGATCTTTTCCAACCAAAAGGTTCTATGCTTAGTAACACGTCCTGAATGGTCCCAGTCATGGTTGAAGTAAGAAAATAATAAAGACAAATCTCATCACATATTTATATTTTCCCCCAGTCCACATTGACCTAACTTAGGAGTCGCCATGTGGAAGTTGAGACCTGCAGGTTTCAAGGTGTGTGGACCTCACCGAATAGCATCTTAGGGCTTTTGTACAACGCTTGCAAATAATCAGGTGTTAGAAGCAATGTGTCTTAAGAAAAGATTTAGAAAAAACAACATATGGAGTGGAGAGTCATGTAAATTAGAAAGTAGGAAGCAAAAAAACCAAGAATGTATTTTAAGTTACCACCCATTCAGGAGCAAGTGTATCTCACTCAGCTCTGGAAAGGTTGTGATATGCAGCCTGGGGTTCCTTCTCGAATGTGGCAGCTCAGAGCTTTTAAAAACAAAGATCTATAAATAATCTACTCTCTGCTTTTTTGTGTTTTTTTCTTTTATTTTCCTCTGTTTTCCTTTCCTTTTTAAGCAAGGCAGGCAGAGGTGGTGATTGCTCTCTGTGCCTGGGATCAGGCTGGTAAATGCATTCTTCCAGGGTGTGGCAGAGCTGGGTTCAATTCCCATCTTTTCCTGAGGAAGTTCTTGTCCGTCTCTCCTGGGAGAAGGACCAGGGGTTTGAATAGTGAGCTTCCTGAGGTGAGATTCCCAATCCCTCCTTCAGAATTTCTTCTTTGCAAAGGGATCTGTGACTCTTTGGCTTGGTGGTAGAGAATTTCATGTAGGAGATCGAAACCCTGAATTGGTGTTACTATTCCAAACCCTCTGCGTAGGTTTCCTTAAATGTCTGTGCAATAAAATGCAGGGAAGCCTCCTCCTAGGAGGAAGGAAAGTTGGGTTTAAATCTCCAGGGACGGAGGAGAGAGTTGAATTAGATCTTAACATTTTGAATGGGTGCTTTCACAGCTGAGCAGCTGTGTAAGAAAGGGAGTAAACCATCAATACTGACCACACAACTATGTTTTTTAAACAGAAACAGAGATTCTTGTATTTCGTGTGGCATCCACTTTGCATGGTCAGCGTATTCAGGAAGCCTGCGAGTCGGACAAGGTGGGCAGGAGGGTATTTGGGAGAAAAATGTCACAAATAAGACAGTGTTCTGTCTTAATCACTGTTTGGAACCAGGTGGTTGTGTGACAGCGATGAAGGGACCTCATATCATAAGATTAAATACATTATTTAATGCTGTAAAAGGCAACCGTATAAGGAGAAAAATTCTTGGCTTGCCAAGATGATGTGTTGTTTTTCTTTTATTTATTTATTTCATTTAATCTTTTTAATCTATTTTTTTTTTAACTTTTCTGCCTAGGTATCTTGAACAAAGAGGAATTCTAGACTGTGTTTTTTCATAATGGTGAGACAAAGTTGGAGTTGTTCAGTCTAGAAAAAAGAAGGCTCTGGGCAGACCTTAGAGCATCCTTCCAGTATTGAAAGGGGGCTCCAGGAAAGCTGGGGAAGACTCTCTATCAGGGAGTGCGGGGACAGGATGAGAGGGGAATGGTTTTAAGCTGAAAGAGGGGAGATTGAGATGGGATCTTAGAAATAAATGTTTTGCTGTGAGGGTGGGGAGGCCCTGGCCCAGGTTGCCCAGGGAAGCTGTGGCTGCCCCATCCCTGGAGGGGTTCAAGGCCAGGTTGGATGGGGCTTGGAGCCCCTGATCCAGTGGGAGGTGTCCCTACCCATGGCAGGGGGTGGAACTGGACGGGCTTTGAGGTCCCCTCCATGCTATGATTCTATGATTCTAAGATGTTGTGTTGTTTTAATCGGTAAACTATTCTACATATATGTCTTGAACAAAGAGAAATTCTAGACTGTGCTGTTTTAATAATGGTTTATTTTTCATTTATTTTCAGGATGAGTATAAATAACAGACACAGAACATGGGCTATTACACTGTCATTGGTTTTTTTGCAAATAATAATGAGTAATTTGTGTTGTCCAGTTCTACAAGTGTGGCAAAACGTAAATAGTCAATGAGTACTGCAACCTTTGTCCTTGCTAATTGTTTCTTACAGCAAAAATCTGCAATATATCTTCTTCGTGTCATTGAGAAAGGCAAGAGAGTAGTAGTATGTTTACACATGCTGCTTCTACGATATTTGCTTTCTTCCAGTTAAAATGGGTGGGACAGGGCTTGATGCACCAGACTTGAATTTCCACAACAACTCTGTGGCTGTGATTTTTCTGAGAAATAGTTCGGAAAAAAAAAATGATTCGAGTATAAATATGAACAAAGACTGTGGTAAGGCTGTTTTTCATAAAATGGCAGTACGCCTGTGGTGGAAAAGAATTTTTCTCCTGCAGCCTGCCCAGCCCTGATGCTTTCTAATGCTTTCGGGGTGGTTGCCACAGCTCCTTGTGATATTTCTTTTCTCAATTTGTATCACCTATAAGGAACACTGAGAGGGGGTGCAGAAGTTGCAGTTTGGCAGGTCAGTTTGTGAAAACAATTGCCTGCTTTAAACATTGGGATAATGTGTGATCCTTTGTTTACAAGAACTTGCTGTTCTGCTGTTTAAACACAACATCCAAGTTTTCCTGTTTTCACCCTAAATGGTAGCAGGGCTTAATGTCATCTACAGTGTCCATGGGAATGTTTGATCCTGCTTTGTTACAGCATGGATTTCGCGCTGTGGCTGCCACAATTTCTTGCAGCCAATCTCTGAGTTCACCAAGCACCTCTGCTAGAACGTTTTGCAGAAAAAAAAGTAGTTTTCTGTGAGATATTCTGATTTTAATGGCCATTTTGTTCATCTATATAATCTGTTTGGAGTAGTGATGCCAGTCTTTTCTTGAGGGTTTTTTTACTCCAGTAAACATTGTTTCATGTTATTGAGTTTCTCTGAAGTATTGTGTAATAAGATTCTTTGGAAATTCCCAGCTTTCACTTTGATTAATGATTAAAAGTGATCAGAGTCTTCTAAAAAAAGTAAGTTTGGCCTAAAGAACATTTCCCTGAGGTTTCCCTTGGTGAATAGATGATGCACATGTGTGTCCTGAAGGTGCACGATGCTTTTACAGGTGGTGACTAGAGCAACTTTATTTGGAATTTGTGCAAATAAGCAGCTTTTGAATTTGATATATGCATAATATCATAGTCTTTGGGGCGTGCTGTGGAGACACAGGAGAGAGTTCCATTCTTTGGCAAGGATTGTTTCCACAGACCTCTCAAAAATGTGTGTAGACTTTGAGTTTACTGGGTTGTTTCCTCCTTCCCGAAAAAATTGAATGAGGGGAAATTATGTTGCAGCAATAGTTTTATTTTTTTTTTTTTTTACCTCTTAGTACAGCTGCAGAACCTGTCATGAGAGGAGCATGTGTGCTTGGTGCAACCCTGATGTCAGCGTGAAATGGGTCTTTGCAAAGGGATAGAGTGGAATCTCGGTGAGGTGTCTGAGGTTGGACTCAGTGATCCCCATGGGTCACTTCCAACTTGGGATGTTCTGTGATTGTATTATAATTACTCATCTTAAACCCCCTTGAAAGCGTTCTGAAAATAAAGAACATAAAGTATGTTGGAGGAAAGATCAAAATGTGTAGCCTTTATCCACTAAGACTGGGAATCTGGAACGAGTCAGATGCAGATGGAAATCTCTGTCAATGCAGAGCTTTACTTAGCTTTGCTCTGTTGATTCTGGGGATGTTCTCCAGCATCTCACTTCTGTGTCACAGTTCTTTGTTAGCCCTCCTGGACAGAGCAGCTTCTGTGGAGAATCGTGCTGTAGGAATGTTTAACAACAGTGGCGGCGTTTTCTGGGAAGGCTATATTTAGATTTCAAGTGTCTCTTGGTCGGTTGCTGGTAAGGCCTAGGGATGCAGACAGCAACCTAAAAATACTCGAATTTGTTTTAGAATTAGTGTCTTGGAATAGATCCATGCTTGCTTTTTCATCTTTCTGCAGCTGGTAATGAATGAGAGATTTTTTTGGACTTGCCAGTAATTCCATTTATTTTTATATATATATGTGTGTGTGTATACAGATGTACACACGTACACAGATGTATGCGCATATAATGTGGATAAAAAATCCTGGAATGTCAAGTGTCTGATGACACTGGTTGATAGTGTGCCAGATTTTAAAAGAAAATGTTCATGTCTCGCTGCACATTTCGTGCTCTGTGTTATTCCTATAAAACTTCAGATATAATCCTGTTATGCATTGATTCAGCCTGGAGAAGAGAGGGCTCCGGTGAGACCTTAGAGTAGCTTCCAGGACTGAAAGGGGCTCCAGGGATTTTTTCCAAGGGCCTGGAGTGATAGGATGAGGGAGAATGGCTTTAAATTGGAAGGGGGAAGATTTAGGTGAGACATGAGGAAGAAACTCTTCACAATGAGTGATGACGCCGTTGCCCAGAGAAGCCATTGCCTGCTCCATCCCTGGAGGTGTTCAAAGCCAGGTTGGATGGGGCTTGGAGCAGCCTGCTCCAGCAGGAGGTGTTCCTGCTCATGGCAGGGGTGGAACTGGATGGGCTTTGAGGTCCCTTCTGACCCTAAATATTCTGCAATTTTGGGGGGGCCAGGTGTGCATCTGGCTGTGAGGTTTGCAAATGAGCCAGTGAGAATGAATGATTCATGGCCTGTTACAATAGCCTGATCTTAGATGTAATTTATAGAGTATATAAATAATAATAATATATAAACATATACAAATAAATCTAATAATTACATAAAATGTATACAAAGAGGATTGCTAACAACTGATCCTATTTTAATTTTTGTGGCAGAAATGTGCAAAAGATACAAAAATTGCTTTCCTGGTCACACGTGTAACCAGAACGCTTTCCAATTGTGTCATTTTTGTGAGCAGATGAGCAGGAGTTTCCTTGCAGGGGAAGGGAGTTTGGGGAATGTGATATTTCTGTACTTCATATTAAAATTTGTGGTTGTGTTGAGAGGTATAGGGGTTTTTTGGTGGAGGGAGAAGGTTTTCTATTTGACGAGGGAGTGGCTGTGAAGAGGTGTGGTTGGTTGGTTGTTTTTTCTAAATTAAAAAAAATAAATAAAGTTTTGTAGCTTCATTCTGAGCAACACATTGTCCACGTAGAGTGAGGAACAATCATAGAATGGTTTGGGTTGGAAGGGACCTCAAAGCCCATCCAATTCCACCCCTGCCATGGGCAGGGACACCTCCCACTGGATCAGGGGCTCCAAGCCCCATCCAACCTGGCCTTGAACCCCTCCAGGGATGGGGCAGCCACAGCTTCCCTGGGCAACCTGGGCCAGGGTCTCACCGCCCACAGCGTGAAGAATTCTTTACTGATGTCTAAACCTAATCTTCCCCCTTCCAATTTAAAGCCATTCCCCCTTGTCCTGTCACTCCATGCCCTTCTAAAAAGTCCCTCCCCAGTTTTCCTGTAGCCCCTTTGGGTACTTCTGGTACTGGATAAGATTTCCCTGGAGCTTTCTCCAGGTTGAACAACTCCAACTCTCCCAGCCTGTCCTCAGAGCAGAGGTGCTCCAGCTATTGGATCATCTTTGTGATGTCCTCTGGACCCGTTCCAACAGTTCCATCTCCTTTTTATGCCGGAGATTCCAGAACTGAACACAGGACTCCGGATGGAGTCTTATGATGATTTATAAATTTCAGTATTTAACTAAAATTATCTCCTCCAGTGGAAAAGCTGGCTGTACTGTCTTAGTTCCATGTTTGTAAAGCAGTCCTTTGTGCTTGTCCCTCAGATAAGTAATAGTGAATATTTTGCAGTTCCAAAGAATTAAAACTGTTAACACAGGTGCTTCTGAAAGGATGTGCACTAGAAAGTCAAAATAAGTCTCTGTAGTCTGAGATTTATTGGTCATGTAAATGACGTTGAGACTCTTTAAATGCTGCTTTTGAGTCTTTATGCAGTGGCTGGAGAGGGAGGAACTTCATTGTGTTGGTTATGGAAAACTGGCTGACTACAGGTTTTTATGAGGACAAGTCATTTTTTTTAATACATCATCTAAGAGCATTCTCTTTGTACATAGTGCCTGGAGTAGAGGAATGGATGAATTTGAATAATAATTGTCCTCCCGCTTTTCTCGACGGAAGCATTCGGTTACAGAGCTGTGCATTGAACTTTTTTCCTATATTACACATAAATATTTACCAGGGAGAGCTGGAAAAGCGCTGCTGGGACCCCGAGTTTGTCCTCTTGCCAGGAGAGGACTGTCCTCTGCGCTGTATGTTCTGACATGGTCTCAACTGTTTGTGTACATCACCCAGCAGTTGCTAAACAGTTGGTGCTGTTTTCCTTTAAGAATGTGCCACTGGGTTCAGGACTGCACTGCATACCCTATAAAAAATAGCAAAGAAAAACTCCCTCCCACCCCCTCCCAAACGTAAATTCAGCTTGTTCAGCAGCAGCCTGAAGCCTGGCATTGTTTGCTATCGGAAGTGTGAGCTAAAGGGGACAGACGTCCCCCCTGCTCGGCGGGAGCGCGGAGCTACGTTTTGCCCTTGTTGCATTATTAATGGCACGATGTTTTTATGTTGCAGATGGCTAAGAGCTAGCAAGGCAAATTCAGGACCATGATGGCTCAGTTTCCCACAGCCGTGAACGGTGAGTAGCTTGGGTCGGTTTGTTTAGGGACCAATTGCCTTCATTTTATTATTATTATTGTTAAATATGCCGATTTACGTACCTGCAGCAGTGTTCTGGGCAGCGTGCTGCAGATTGCTTCCTGTAGCCTAACTTGTACTGTGAGCCTGGGAGAAATTCAGTCGAGGCATTACTGCAGTGTAATTTAAGAGTACTGATACACTTGGAGCATCTGGTAATCTCAGATCATTTAAAGGGTTGAGGAATGTGTGACTTGTCGTGTGAATACTGTCTGACTTCACGTGGGGAATATGCTAAGTAATAGTTAATTAAACTTGCATACCTTTTCCGTTACGTAATTCAGCACAGAATGTGTTTCGTTATGATATATTATGGTATTTATTTTAGACCAAAATATTTGATTGTGTTCAGCAATTTGCTATATTGACTAAAATCACTGATCTTTCTCAAAAAAAAAAAAGATATGTTAAGAATATTCCTTTTTATTCGATGCCGCTATTATAGTAACTTTTGTATTTGTTTCTTGGTGATTTCCTTTCAAAGGTGAATGACAGATGCAACTTGAAAATTGTTTGTGCCTTGTATGCGTTTGTTGCAGCTCTTGGTTTCTAGAGTGAGATTATTTGTGATGGCACAGTTTGCAAATCTCTGCTGAGAAATTCAGTGTTTACATGTTGTTGTTGCAGAGCTGGCTTAAATGAAAAGACAGGTACAGGGACAGGTACAGGATTTTCTGATAAAAATAGATCAATAGACATAAGAAAAAAGTGGTTTGTGTCTCATTTATCTGTGAAGGTTACTGCAGGACTGGGAGATCTTTAACTCATTTAGGGAATCTTCGCTGCTGAGATAAATTAGGTGAGTAAGGGGAAGTGTTTTTCTGTGGAAGAAGAATTTACAGATTTCAAATTGAATCTCTTTTACACATCTATTTCACGTGTACATAAAATATTTATAAAAAAATAATCGGTGCGATCAATACTGTTTTTTAATGCAGTCAGCTGCAGTGTGTTCCAGACTTTGTTTCACAGACTTAATAACAGAGAAGTAAAAGGAGTCAATATGTTGTGTATAATAGGGAAAAAACTAAATATTAGGTTTTTTTCTTCTTTCTTGGACATAATGAAAAAGCATTTTTTTAAACTACGTGCTTTTTGCTCCTCAATTTAAACAAACAAAACTTGTCTTCCAGGAGGATTCATTTTTATGTTCTTGGCTGGCTCTGTGGTTGATTTATGCATCGACTGTTTGGTGTCTGGCTTTTTATGCCTTGGTTCTAGTGAAGGACTGCAAGTGTATCGACAGCACTGAGCACGTACATGACTTGGTGTCACAAGTCTTAGTTTGGGAAAGTGATCCTTTCCTTTGTCTGGAATCCCTTGGGCACTGCTGTCCACCACTCTCAAAAGGAACATGGTCACAGGATGCAGAATTTTACCAGGTGGAAAAACATGGTAAAAGAATGCAAGCGAGGGTAAGAGAGATACCAGACAGTAGTTCAACTATTCCTCCTCACAGAATATCTGAATGACAGCACGCATTTTTGCAGTCATATTTATTATCAGGATTGATTAAATTTCAAGCAAGTCAGGTGTGGGGGGAAGTAATTTTAATGTGTTTTCTTGATAAATAATAACCACTGTTGTTTGCATTCAAAGTAGATCACCTGCATTTACCACTCATTGCTCAGTGGAAGCCTCTAATTATGTTGTTAGACCTTGGTAGTGACTTCAGGCAGGAGATGAAGAATGAGGTTATGCATGAGGCAAGTGAACCATTAGGCACTGCTGCGGCCTGAGAGCGCTGGCTGCCTGCCACACCTGCCTATTAGCAGAGCCTTGACCCTTTCCTCTGGTGTCCTAATAGAGGAAAATGGTGGTTTTTTTCTGCGGAAAAAACCTCTTGTTCTTATCAAGGTGCTTAGCATTTAGATCATTAATAATAGAAGGTGTGAAGTGGTTTCTGTTTCGGGATTAGTTTTGGCATTCAGTGTTAAGGAAGAGTGAGTGTATAGCGTGGAGTGGGTGTGTGTGCAAGTGGTTGCATGGTACAGGGTGGCTCTGAGTTTGGGAACTGCTAGGTTCAAATGACATGGCATGATGCCCTGAAAGTCGCAAAGAAATACAAGGAAAAAATGCTGCAACACTTTATTTACCAACCTAGGCAGAGAAGAGGAAGTCTGTGCAGGACCTTAAGAAGGAAAGGTAACTGAGACATAGAGCAGTTTGGGCTGGAAGGGACCTTAAAGCCCATCCAGTTCCACCCCTGCCATGGGCAGGGACACCTCCCACTGGACCAGGCTGCTCCAAGCCTCCAAGCCCCATCCAACCTGGCCTTGAACACCTCCAGGGATGGAGTAGCCACAACTTTTCTGGGCAACCTGGGCCAGGGCTTCACCACCCTCACAGCAAAACATTTTGTATCTAATCTAAATCTCCCCTCTTTCAGCTTAAAACCATTCCCCCTCGTCTTATCCCTGCACTCCTCACTGGACATTGGCCATAGCAGAAAAGGGTGAGACCCTCATAATCTCTCAGGTTTGTACCAAGGGTGACGCATAGGGGATGGAATCCTCTATTGATCAGTTTGGAGTCACCTGTCCTGTCCGCCCCTCCCTGCAGGTACAGCCTTTTTTGCCAGCTTGAGGAAGACCTTGGTTACTGTGGGAATAAATATAAGCATTGGCCTTTCTGCACACCAGTGCCCGGTGTTGTCACTTCTAGTGAGAACACTGCGTAAAAAACCATACTTTTACCTGTCAGAAGATGAAGTTACTTAGACGAGACTGAGTTAGATTCATAAAACTGACTCTAATTTAACTCAAACCACAACATATACTAACCACAAACAACAGCTAAAAGGGTAACAGTTTTTACAGGTTAAAATGCAGTCCCACTTAAATTAAATCTGTGATCACTGTCTGTATCGCAGAGCAGGAAGAAGTAGCCTTCGCTGCTGTGAGATGCCTTCCTTACAGCTGGACAGCAATTGCAAGATGTTGCTGTTCTCCTAACTCCCCTTCTTCTGGAGGACAGATGTTTTCATCTGTTCTGATGCTGGATCCTGGTTTGGCGAGATTGAATCTTGATGGTCCAACCGGAACAAGGAGAGCAGTATTTGCCGATCGGTATCTTTCACATTGTTTCCTTAAGCACCATCAGAATTCTTGGGTTGTGCTTTTTGTTTATGGTTCTGTTTGTCCTTGCTCTTCCTACCCACCACCTGTTTCCTCTTGATATAAATTTTGTGGTCCAGGAGGAAAATACCTCTGATAAACTGAGGTGCAAAAACTAATACTTGTAACCCATTTCACATGCTACTCGGTCTTCATAAGCCAAATAGGATTTTATGCTGCTGTGAACAGGGAGAGGAGACTATATTGCTTTCCATAACTACCTGAAAGGAGCTTGTAGTGAGGTAGGTGTTGATCTCTTCCCCCGAGTGACAGGCAATAGGATGAGAGGAAATGGCCTCAAGTTGCTCCAGGGCAGGTTCAGATCGGACATCAGGAAAAACGCCTTCACTGAAAGGGTTCTCGGGTGCTGAAATGGCTGCTCAGGGAGGTGGTGGAGTCCCCATCCCTGCAGGTATTTAAAAGATGGATAGATGAAGTGTTCAGGGATATGATTTAGTAGTGGGCAGGTATGGTTGGACTCTTAACCTTATGCGTGCTGTAGGTAGGGAAACTCTATTCTTGCATGTCAACAAGCATAGATAAAGATATTAAGCTAAATTAGACCTTGCAAAGAAGATATCAGAACTTGCTTTCCCATCTAGAAGAAGGCAGAGGAAAGAAATTGTACTGTGTCCATGCTTATGAATTCATCCTTCTTCTCGCTTTTCAGTGATGTCAGTTGATACTGAACAGAATTGCTATGCTTGAGTCAGAGAGGCGTTTTATCTTCCAATACCACAGCCTGCAAAAAATTAGGTTTCCAACTATGTGTGCTGTATTATGTCTGTTCTTCAATCGTAACAAGTCAGAAATAACACTACAGAATTGCAGAATATGAAATGTCTTATTTATATTTTATTATGAGGATAATATGATTCACACAGAAGATGTAAGAGGAAATCTTGGAAGGAAGAAGTAATTTGACATGGAGGTGTCCCTGCCTGTGGCATGGGGGTTGGAACTGGATAATCTTTAAGGTCCATTCCAACCCAAACCTTTCTATGTTAAATGGAACTAGGTTTTAACAAAGGAAGGCTGCACCTTATGCTGTCGTCAGTAACTGTATTTTTTAAACAAAGTGTAACAAATCCCATGTTTGAATTTCATTAGGGACATAAATGTCTAAAAGGGAGAGAAAATGCAAATTTTAGCCTAGGATATTGTAGTCATAGAATCATAGACTAGTTTTGCTTTGAAGGGACCTCAAAGCCCATCCAGTCCCACCCCCTGCCATGGGCAGGGACACCTCCCACTGGACCAGGCTGCTCCAAGCCCCATCCAGCCTGGCCTTGAACCCCTCCAGGGATGGGGCAGCCACCACTGCTCTGGGCAACCTGGGCCAGGGCCTCACCACCCTCACGATGAAGAAATTCTTCTTTATGGCCAGTCTAAACTTGCCCCTCTCCAGTTTATACCCATTCCCCCTTGTCCTATCACCACAAGCCTTTGCAAACAGTCCCTCCCCATCTTTCTTGTAGCCCCTTCAGGTACTGGAAGGTCTCTATAAGATCTCCTTGGAGCCTTCTCTTTTCCAGGCTGAACAAGCCCAACTCTCTCAATCTGTCCCCCTGATCATCCTTGTAGCCACCTCTGGACCCGTTCCAACAGCTCCATCTCCTCCTTATGTTGAAGATTCCAGAACTGGACACAGTCTTCCAGATGAGGTCTCCCAAGAGAGGTGCAGAGGGGCAGAATCACCTCCCTTGACCTGCTGGCCACAATGCTGATGTTCTCAATGGTCTTAATTGTGACCAGTCTTAATTGTTATTATTTGTGGCGACATCATCAGCAAAGCCCAAAGGTATGCTGGTTAAATTGGTTGATGACACAGACTTAGGAGTATTTTTCCAGACAGAATTATACAATATGAACTGCATATCATTGGCTGAATTTCATCACATTTCTGTTGGGCTGTCTTCGGATAGCTATTTAGTCATACCGTTGTGGGCTAGAAGAATTTCTGTTGTGTGCTGTAAACTCAGCAGTTGGCTGTGACTAAGGAGGAGGAAAACCGGATGTATTAGATGGTCACGTAATAATTACGTGATTTGAGGAAAAGGAAATGCGTCCTAAAATACTGTGGGTGCAAGAAGGAGTACCGTATGCTCCTGCATAAGACACTGGTGAGGCATCTTGTGGGATAGAGGGTGGAATTTGGGTTATCTGCTTAAGAGGGGAAAAAACCGAAAAGCATAACAGATGCAAAGTTTGGCTTCAGTGTTGTCCAGGAGACATGGATTAAGTGTTGCAAAAGGCTAAATAATCATAGAACCGTAAGATGATAGGATTGTTTGGGTTGGAAGGGACCTTAAAGATCATCTAGTTCGAATTCCCTTGCCACAGCAAGAACATCCAGTGGGCCAGGTTGCTCAAACCACATCCAACCTGGCCTTGAACATAGCTTCTCTAGCTTTTCTGTAGCCCCTTTCAGTACTGGAAACTGCTCTAAGATCTCTCTGGAGCCTTCTCTTCTCCCGTGTGGACAGTCCTGGTGCTCTCAGCCTGTCCTCATACGGGAGGTGCTCCAGCCCCCTGATCATCTTCATGACCTTCGTTGGACACACTCCAACTGCTCCGTGTCCTTCTGGTGCTCACGACTCCAGAACTGAACGCGGTACTCCAGGTGGGATCTCACAAGAGCAGAGTAGAGGGGCAGAATCCCCTCCCTTGCCATGCTGGTCACACTTCTTTTGAAGTAGAGATTATCTTTGTTACCCTGACGAGATAAAAAGCTTTATGATTTTTATTTCATCATATTTACTTTACAGTAAACACATTTGCTCTTTGTTTTTTCTTATTAGAAAGTGAAACATTAAGGAGGAAAAATAACTTTTATTTAAGTACAATATTAGTACAAGGTTAAGTAGAGATGAATCAGCTGTTGTTGCATCGTCCTGTCAGCAGTGATGTTCTGGAATGTGGTCAAGGAATAAGTCTGGTTGTCTTGAGGCAGAGCTTGCATTTTAGGAAGTAATTAATGCATTAGAGTTTCTTGGAGTAGCAGTAGTCTGGACATGGTGACCTTGGAAAGACCAGGATAATACCTAGTGAAGATTGGTGTCAGATCTTCATCCATTAACTTGATTTAAGCCTATAGCTGCTTTGTCTTGCTAAGATTTTACTTTGTTAGTATCACTTATTAACTTTTATAAGGTAAGATTACTGAGTGGGGAGCCCAGGACGCTTTTTATCTGGAATAACGATACTGTAATGCAAGCTGCTTTATTTGTTTTGGGTGGCCATGAGACTTCTGGTGATTTTTTTTCAAAGCATATAAAATCCAAATCAAAAAAACCACAAGAGGATCTACAAATACTTCCCCAAAATGGAGCCAGAGCCTGAAAGCTTATGAAGGGACGCTGAAAACCCCATTTAAAGGACTTTGACTGTTAAAATTTTCCTTTCCTTGAGAGGTTAGCTCCAAATGTTTGGGAAATGTAGTACTGTATTGAAACTCTTGGTATGGTTGTTTCAGGTTAGGGTTGATGAGTGTTGTGGGAAGTGGTACCATCTTAACATCTACTAAATTCTACATCATCTGTGATCGTCGTGGCCATCATGGGCAGTATTAATTGGTATTGGCAGAATGAGTTCAGGTTTAGCCCACTAATTATAATGACAAGAATAAACACATTTTTAGACATTGCTGTCTGTCAGATGTGTTTATATAATGCTGTGTTATTTTAATTAGGAATCTTCTACGTTCAGGCTTTTCAATATGCTGCATCTGTTGTTTAGGACATCTGGTGTTTTTCCTACAATGGAACAGTAACTAAATCATAATTGAGATGGAAGGGTGAAACACAAGAGAGCTAAAAGAATATTGGTGTTCATGGGACTAGTGTTCTTACCAGGTGCTTTCAGAGAAAAGATATTAACAACTTTAAAACATTTGTGGGTTTGCTGGGAGAGAAGTTCTTTGTGCGCAAGTCTCTAGGACAGGGAAGATTAACTGAATATCCAGCGCTGTCTTAGTGCTTTTTATTGAACTGAGTTGCTTAGAAGTTATATTTTCTTTTTATTTCTTTAATGAAACAGTATGTTTTGAGGCAGGTATCAACGTTTTCCCCTGTATTTCTTCTCATAACCTTGGTTTTGTGTTTAACTGTGACCTCAGTACAGTTTTTATTTCTGTAGGAAACTTATTCCCTGAAAATCTTGGTTTCGCTGTTCCTGAAGAGCTCTGCATTTGTTAGCACTGCGTGTTCATACTTGTATAACAGTATGGCTTATATTTCCTTAAGAGCCACAGGTAAAATTTGCTGTGCAACAAGGTGATGATGCTTTCATTACACTGTATTTGACAAGAAATCTTCAAGCTTGTGGGGGAAAAAAATACAGGTGTAGGTAAATGTAGAAACTGCTTGTGATGCAGATAACATGGGTTGGAAGACCAGCAGGATTATTCCTGTTATTTCTCATGCTGTCTATATTCAGACTGGATTAAGAAATACATGGATGGTGCTTTTTAACCTGACCTGAAAAATATAACTCAACATCCACTCCAATCACCTTTCTG
The DNA here is from genome assembly GCF_032191515.1 of Phaenicophaeus curvirostris. Taxonomy (NCBI): domain Eukaryota; kingdom Metazoa; phylum Chordata; class Aves; order Cuculiformes; family Cuculidae; genus Phaenicophaeus; species Phaenicophaeus curvirostris. The sequence continues at coordinate 123,712,831 of NC_091393.1, read as the reverse complement.
GAAATTACCCACTCTGCTGTTGCCAGGATCTGATATGCATGAGGCTCTGGAAGAAACTGGAGTGAGACACACAGTAAGGATACCTGTGAGCAAGGTGGCCAAAGAGAGAATGTGGCTCTTGTGTTGAGGGAGATGGAACTAGATGATATTTAAGCTTCCTTCCAACCCAAACTATTCTATGATTCTATGATTAGAGCTGCTTAGTTTAGCTCAGAGAAGAGACAGCTGAGTCAAGGATGTGATAAACACCTGTAAAGCTACTGTACCATAGTAATAGGTAGCTAATATAGATAACAGGGAAAGAATATTAACTGTTTTCTCAGAACTGAAGAGGGAAGCAATATCCAGTGAAGTTACTGAGCTTAGAGCAGGCAGAAGAAAATTGGTTGGTTGGCTTGTTTGGTTCTTTCTTTTTTCACCTAATGAACCACTCAATTTTAGGACTTGATGTCTCAAGGTGCTTTGGAACCAAAAGCTCCAAATACATGGAATCAAAGCATGGGGAATAAGGAAAAAATTTTTCACGGAAAGGGTCATTGAGCACTGGAACAGGCTGCCCAGGGAGGTGGTTGAGTCACCTTCCGTGGAGGTGTTTAAGGCACAGGTGGATGAGGTGCTAAGGGGAATGGTTTAGTGTTTGATAGGAATAGTTGGACTCGATGATCCGGTGGGTCTCTTCCAACCTGGTGGTTCTATGATTCTATGACTACTGGGGCCTTGAGCAGCCTGATCCAGTGGGAGGTGTCCCTGCCCATGGCAGGGGGGTTGGAACTGGATGGGCTTTGAGATCCCTTCCAAACCAAACCATTCTGTGATGAAATGTAGAGGGTTTTGGTGCCCTTCTGGCTTAAGAAGTCTCCCAAGTTGCTGATTTCTGACAATTAAGAGAGGGTAATACTCGGGGAAGAACTTTGTCCCTAATTCTATTCTGTAAGTGACCCTATGAGCCACTGTGGTGACAGGATTAGGGGCTATGGTATAAACTAATGCCAAAGGTCTTATATTCACAAATTAGACAACTTTTAATTTATTTTATATGAAATCAAACTCCCTAGTGTGCTGGAAAAATAGTCTTGTATAGGTACTGGATATGCGTGGCAGGTTCTGCTAATCAGTAATTTAACTTTAAAGGAATACCATTTAAGCAAACTCTTACTGTTGGTTTTGTTAGCCGTGTGGGGTTTTTTCCAGCTTTCCCTATGTGTTTTCTTTTTATCAGGGCTAGAAATTACAAAGAGGAGGGTAACAAAAATGATCAAAGGAACAAAACAGCTTCTGTAGAAGGAGTAATTACATTGCCTAGGACCTTTCAAACTGGAAAAGAAACAGTGGGGATAGTGGGTACAGTAGATGTCACCTTCTCAAGGTCGTTCATTATTTTGTTGGCAGGGGAATGGTGATTGGTCTCTGATAACCCAAGAATTAACCAGTATCGAATGAAAATACCATTGGCAGATATCAAACAAGCAGAGCACTTCGCACAGTGTCGAATGAACCATGAAAGCCATAGGAAGCTGTGGATCATAGAATCGTAGAATGGTTTGGGTTAGAAGGGACCTTAAAGCCCATCCAGCTCCAACCCCTGTCATGGGCAGGGACACCTCCCACTGGACCAGGGGCTCCAAGCCCCATCCAACCTGGCCTTGGACACCTCCAGGGATGGGGCAGCCTGATCCAGTGAGAGGTGTCCATGCTCATGGAAGGGGGTAGAACTGGATGGGCTTTGAGGTCCCCTCCAACCCAAACCATTCTATGATTCTGTGTTGTTAGGTAGAAAAATGGACTTGTTTCGTGTTTTCTTGGTACCTCAACAATTGCAGCTAATTTCAATAACATTGTTTTTCCAGAATTTTTCCAGGAACTAGATGAACTTTAAGGTCCTTTCCAACCCTAACTATTGTTTGAATCTATGATTCTAATTAGGCAGAAAATACTTTAATATTTATTGCTAGTATGGAATCTAGATGTGGAGAAGGCTTAGATTAAACTGAGTCTGTGTGCTAATTTTTTCCTGTAAGGAAAGGAAAAGTTAAATTACCTTTCACGAGTAAAGTAGGGGTTTATTAACATTGTAGGTTTTAGTAATTTTTGGGGAGAAATGTCATTAAAACTTCAGAAAATACTATTGAATGACTTGTCACTAATTCTACAGAAGAGTAGTGTAAAGGTGACGTGCTAACTTGCAATTGAGAGTGCAGAGTACGGTGATTTATACACTTTTCCTAATGTATGTTTTACATTAATGGAGCCCTAACAACATTTCCTAAAAAGATTCTTTTGTTTGTTTGGGTTTTTTTGGTTTACACAGCTTCAGGTAAAATTGCTGTAATTTTCCATGTCTGTTTTTTTGCCCCTTCTTTTTTTTTAGCTTTTTGCTTTATGTTTCAGTGGAGGCTGGCAGTAATTTAATGAAAAATGAGCTTCTGAAAATGGATAGCCATAATGAGATAAATGATTCTGTGACTTGTACAAGTATAGGAACATAATACTGTCCTGTTACTATAAACTGATAGTTTAAGTGCTTTGGAATCATCAAGTTCAGCCGTAAAATTCAAGAAACAAATGGAGCTTTGCTGTTAGCCTGAACTAGACTATTATGTATCTCTAAATTGGTTTAGGGATTGTATTAATTCTAAAAGCAAGGATTATGTTTCTGCCTTGAGATCATTGCATGGCACAGAGATGTTGATGTTCCTCCTTTACAGACAGGTTTTGTGAAGCGACGCCTGCAGTATCATCAGACAATGTACTGCATCAGGTGGAGTTCTGCTCCTGGTGGTTAGGCTAAACAACTCCAGTATTTTTTTTTAGGGAACTGCTGAACTTAAGGATTTCCAATAACCCTGAATATAGAACCACAGAATCATAGAATGGTTTGAGTTGGAAGGGACCTCAAAGCCCATCCAATTCCAAACCCCATCCATGGGCAGGGACAACATCCCACTGGATCAGGTTGCTCAAAGCCCCATCCAACCTGGCTCTGAACATTTTGAGGGCTGGGGCAGCCACAACTTCTCAGGGCAACCGACTCACCACCCTCACAGGAAAGCATTTCTTCCTAATATCTAACCTAAGTTTTCCATGTTTTAGCTTAAAGCTGTTACTCTGCGTCCTATCACTGCGCTCCCTGATAAAGAATCCCTCCCCAGCTTTCCTGTAGCCCCCTTTAAGTACTAGAAATCTTAGGTTTCATGGAGAAAATGTGAATTTTACCTTAAAACACGATGTATCTGCTGCTGTTTTGCTAGCATTTCTGTAAGCATGCTTTTGAATTAAGCGAATATTTCTTGGCCACATCTGTGTAGCCCTGCGCTTGTGTGATGCTATTTAACAGCCTCAGTGCAGGTAACAATTATGGGTGGATAGCACCTCAGAGACACTTGAAACCTTAAAAAAATATTTTTGCCTCAATGGCCAAAATTCTTTTAATCTTAGTGAAAACACGGAAGTGAAGGAGAAATTTGTTTCCCTCTGTTTCACAAGCTTTAGCTACGTGTGTTTCCTTTAACTGTGTGTGCATGTGAGCAGCTGCTGAAGTTCTTGTTGACCATAGACATACCCTTAGCCTGGAGAAGAGAAGGCTGAGGGGAGACGTTATCTCTCTACAACTGCCTGGAAGGAGTTTGTAGTGAGGTGGGTGTTGGTCTCTTTTCCCAAGTAACAAGTGATAGGATGAGAGGAAATGGGCTCAAGTTGTGCCAGGGGAGGTTTAGGTTGGGTATTAGAAAAAACGTCTTCACCAAAAAAAGTGATGAAGCATTGGAGCCAGCTGCCCAGGGCAGTGGTAGAGTCACCATCCCTGGAGGTACTAAAATGCTGTGTAGATGTGGCACTTCGTGACATGGTTTTGTAGGTATGGTGATGTTAGTCTGACAGTTGGATGATCTTAGAGGTCTTTTCCAACCTTAATGATTCTGATTTTTCCTCCAGCAGTTAGAATCATAGTATCATTTCTGTTGGAGAAGACCATTAAGATCATTGAGACCAAACATACAACTAACACTGCCAAGTCCTCCAGTTGCTGTGAAGTTGCTTAATATGCTGCTAGCCTCTGCGAAGCATTCCTAGTAGGACAAATAGTAGCAGAATTAATGTGTTTGTCATGAAAGAAGGTTGCATGTGGCTCCTGCTGTGGCCCAAGAACATAAGAGCTGGGAATAGGAGGTCCATTTCTTGAGGAAGAGCAGGTGGTACTTCAGGATGGATACGAAGCCACCGTAGCAGTAGTTCATAATGTGTCTATGCATCTAAATGAGAATAAATGCTTCTTATCGGTCAGCATTTTCTCCTATGTTTGATATAAAGAATTAACAACAAAGGAGGGAAGCAAATATTGAAAATAGCAATAACACTGATAAGAAATCTGGAAATTCAGACTAATGGGAAAATGTTCTGTGTGTTTTCAGACTCCTGGAATGTTTACTCACCACTGAGGAAGAATTTGAAGTATGCTTCAGCCTCTCAGCTGAGAGCGTTAAATCTGATCTGTAATAAATAATTCTGTGGTAAATTTGTCTACAAACACAGATGGAAGAAGACTGGAATTATTAGATTTATCCCAGTATGTCTTACACCAAACAACTCTCTGGAGGCTCCTAATGGGAGGCAGTAATGTGATTGCTGGTTGCATTACGGAAAGCCCCTTGTTGTGCAGTTTGAGGCACGCTGCTGCATGTTGGTGTTGAAATTTCCCCGTCTTTAAACATGGGGATAAAGTTATTTATTCAGGGTCATTATGAAGCTTAATGATAGTCTTTTGGATGGCTAAAAAAGTGGTGGTATAATCACTCATCCTCGTGTGTGTGCAAGGGATGCATTTTCAATTAGGTTTATTACCTCTGTGGTGTTAATTAACTTTATAAGTTGTAGGAGCATCGTTTTTATTAGAGAAAAACAAGCAACGCCCATCAGTGAAAAACACCCACAGGTCTTTGGAGAATGTGGGAAATGTCTTACAGTTTTCCACAAGTGAAAATTGCCTCTGTGCTTTTCACTAATGGTTCTGCTCTCAGTACAACTGCCTTTTGCTACAGGTGTTGACAAAACCAGTGACAGCGATCTTGCAGAGCACTGGAGAGGTGGGGATGTTCAGCTTGGAGAAGAGAAGGGCCCAGGGAGACCTTAGAGCAGCTTCCAGTACTGAAAGGGGCTCCAGGAAAGCTGGGAAGGGACTTTTTCCAAGGGCATGGAATGATAGGATGAGGGGGAGTACCTTTAAATTGGAAGGGGAAGATTTAGATTAGATATTAGGAAGAAATGCTTTCATGTGAGGGTGATGAGGCCCTGGCCCAGGTTGCCCAGGGGAGCTGTGGCTGCCCCATCCCTGGAGGGGTTCGAGACCAGGTTGGATGGGCCTTGGAGACCCTGATCCAGTGGGAGGTTTCCCTACCCATAGATGGAGTTTGGTACTGGATGATCTTTAAGCTTCCTTCTAATCCAAACCATTCTGCGATTCTATGATTTTCAAGTCTATTTACTTTTTTTTCCTAGGATTCTGCTTTCTTTTCTCTCTTCTTTTTCAGTCACAGATTACCGTCTTAAGGAAAGAGCAGTGTTTATTTCCATTTCTGATATTGACAGCCCATCAAAGCAAGCCCTTTATTTTCTTCAGAAGATTATCTGTCTGATGAAGTGTCGTAAAGACATTACTGGAGCTGTCCTACCGAATTCTGTGATCCTGCCTTAAACAGATCCTCATGCTCTCTCATAGAAAGATGTTTTTTATTTAAAATTAGCTTAAAGGAGCAGAAAACATTTAATCCATGGCATAGCTGCTTGTTTCCAACGCTAACAAATTGTGAGTGCTACCACATTGATGTACGTACTAATACCTGTTGCGTGAAGGTGAGGTCAATATGTGTTTTGTCATCTTCAGGGAAGTTGTGGAGGTGCATTAAATTCATGATGTGCAGCACCAGGTTGTTTGTGTGGGTCTTTGTCTTTCTGTGTGGACTTTGTACGTGGGTAGAATCCATGTGTGACTTTGAACTCTTGAACGTCTTGTAGAGCGGTGCAGTGGGCAAATGAAGGTACTTTCTCTGTTCGTTTCTGCCAAGCTTTGCAATCTGGTATAAGGAATTAGCTAAGACGCTTCTGGACCTTGAGTCCATATTTCCTATGTTGGATCTCAAGAACATTTGCCAGTCCTGACGTTTATCTGCAGTCTTCTTTGAAAGTACCAACCTTGTCTAGAAAAGATAGTTTGACATCTGTCTTCCGAAAGTGTTACTAAAATAGAAATATGTCTTCATTAGCAGAAAAAGCAAGTGAAGGCAATAGTTACTGTGTTCTGGGGAGAATCTTGTGGGGAAAACATCCAAGTTCAGCACTTCTTGAATTTTGATTCCTAAAAATGCAGCATAGTCAGATATAGAATTAAATTCCTCAAAGTGGGTCTTGCTTCATCTACAAGTATGAGATTGCCAAGTAGCCTCTTTTGAGAAATAATGATTTCATGAGGTATCTTCTGGTTGGGGAGATTGTAATTTTTTCCCCTCCAAAATTCTACCATCTACGGTTTGGAAGAAATCACTTTTCATGAAAATTTCCAGGGAACTTAAAAAAATATTAACATACTATTCATTGGCTGTAGCAAAGTCTGTCATGAGAGCCTGTAGTGACAACTGTGTTTTGGTTGCTGATGTTGAACTGATTTTTAAAAGTATTGTAATTTACTGCTACCTGATGCCAGCTCAGAATCCCGGGGATGCCAAAGGTTCACCACTGCTCCAGCAGGGAGACAGGTGCCTCTTGCCCCATCCTGTTTTCAGAGAGGTGTCTGTGAAGAGAAAGTGCCTGCAGTTTAATTTTTTTGATTCATGTTTGATTTGCCATGAGCAAGGACAGGGGCTGCGAGGAAGGAAGAACGGCAGTGATGTCTCTGGTTCTTCTTGGCTGGATCTTTCTTATGGGCAAGTTGTTTCTCAGCCCTGTGTTTAAAGGTGTGTTAGTGCAAAAAAGTGTTGAGCTGAGACAGATAAGTTTAGATGAAATTTTGGATGGCAGATGTTTCCGTTTGACTCTTCCTGCAGCTTTGCCCTTCCAAGAAAAGGAGAAGTCTTCCTTTGTCACAGTATGATGTACCCAAAACTTGGTTTGTTGTAAACCAGGGAACATAATTTTTCTCAGCAAGGATGCTGAGTGGCCAGTTTTACCGCTGATGGTACCTCTGGGAAACAACCACAACATTCATGGGGATTGTAGCATTTTTTAATGGTGATCGCACAGGAGAATGGAGTTTCAAACTAGTTTTGTCTGTGGTAAGTTTTTATTGTGATGGTCTCGGTTATGCTATAAGTAAACAGGGCAATTACTTTGAAGAACAGTTTCATGACGTGCTTTGTGGAATTGCCAAGACCTTGTGATTCCTGTTGTTCAAAGTAGTCATTTCAGATAGAATGCTGTGGTATTTTTGCTCGGTGTTTTGATCCACACTGTGGATCCCTACATAGATATTGAGTGGGTTTTAATTATTCTTCTTTTAAGAAACGTTTTCCTTGTCCGAAGGTGATTAACCTGTATTCATAAAACAAAGACCTGATCTAGTTCAGGTTGAAAATGTCAGGCACTCTCTCTTGAATCAGTTTATGCTAAGACTTAGGTTTCTAGGACTTTGTTCAGTTGTAGGCAAGCACCAAAAGTCTCACTTATGGACTGGGAGTGCTGTGCTTGCTTGTCAGTACGCTGTTTTCTAGATCCTAATTCCTGCTAAAAGAAACCCCATTACTTTCTACACTCAGCTTGTAAGGAATCACAGCTTTGGAAGGACTTCTGATGATTCCTTCCTTTCGTTCCTCACCCCTCATCTCATTTCTGGTTGGAATTCAGCACATGTTTTCATAGAATCGTAGAATGATTTGAGTTGGAAGGAACCTCAAAGATCATCCAGTTCCACCCCCTGCCAAGGACAGGGACACCTCCCACTGAACCAGGTTGCTTAAGACCCCATCCAACCTGGCCTTGAACACCTCCAGGGATGGGGCAGCCACAGCTTCCCTGTTCCAGTGCCTCACCACTCTCAGCGTGAAGAAATTTCTCCTTCTGTCTAGTCTAAATCTGCCCCTCTCCAGTTTATAGCCATTGCCCCTCGTCCTGTCACTACAAGCCTTTGTTAGAAGTCCCTCCCCAGCTTTCTTGTAGCCCCTTCAGGTACTGGAACATAGACAAGAGATAATGAATGTCATTAATATGTGATTATTGGCTTGTGTGTCAACTTGCAGACTGTTGGCTTCTCTATTACTCTGAAATACAGTGAAAAGAACTGTTGAAATTCTGTAGGTCCAAGGCTTTGAAATGAAGTTTATGGAAGGAAAGAGGAAACATTTTACTGTAAATTTCCTTCAAAGTGCTGTCATTTCTCAAGCAACTTGTTAATATCTTATTAGAAGAATTATTTGGTCCCTTGACTGTATTTAATGAGCAATAAAAATACTTGAAGGGGAGATTAACAGTTTTTTGGAAATGGTAATGCTCAGAAGAATGTATTTTTAAAGTTTTTGGGTTTTGTTTTTTTTTAAGTAATGACCTTTTAATGCTGTTTGGGGGATTTCCATTCAGGATTTTTGCTAATCCTTGCATTCATTGATTTGAAAACTAGGATATTTGTCAGGAGCTTCCCGACTAAAACTTCCTCCTCCTTAAAGACCAAAGCCAATTATTTCTGGCAAACTGTTTTTCCTGCAAAGGACACACGCCCTGACCTTTATACAGCAGGTTGGAATGCTTCTGAAAGTCACCCTGCTTCTGCCTGCTATATCAGCCCAGCTCTGTAAACATGATTATCCCCTGATCTTTCTCTTTGTTACTTTGAGGCTGTAATATTTGATACTTTTTTTAAGCATTGAAAAATTGGAAGTTGTAGTTGTGAGAAAAACAAAACCAAAAAAACCTAGCCTATAACAACCCAGAATGTCACTCCTTTGTCAGAAAAGCCAATATATTTTTGCTGGCAGTTGAAATTTTGATTTTAGAGTATCGGCAAGACGAAGCGTGACTCTTTGGCAGCTGCAGGGTGCGAGCCCTCTGCATGAGAACCTTTAAGTGACATTGAATCCATTTGCTTAGCGGTGAACCAGAGGATCATTTGGCTCACGCAGGGTACAGCGAGCAATGTGCATCCTGCCCAGGCTGCAAACAATCAGCAGCAACAGGAAACTGCTTTTCACCAGCTTTGAAGGGCGACAGAGCTCGTCTGCGAGCCGAGTGTGAAGCCGCCTGGCTGAGGAATTGTCTCGGCTAGTGTTGGCACATCTGGGAAGCAGGTCTGGATTTCATAACATCCTTGCCAAACTGGTAGGAGCTGGGTGTGCCCAGGTCTAACTTTGTTTCTCCAGAAACCAAGCTTTTATTTCATAAGTGACGTGCCTTATTTTTAAAAGCGTTCAATCTGTTTTCTTTCTGGTTTGGTTCTTTTTATTAGGAGGTCCAAACATATGGGCCATCACCTCCGAAGAGCGGGCCAAGCACGACAAGCAGTTTGATAGCCTTAAACCCACAGGAGGCTACATTACAGGTTGGTCTGAGCTTCTGCATTACACATTAACTTCTCTGTACACATAAGTATCTTTGTGAAACAGTTTGAAAACAACAGCCTATTTCTAGCCCTTTGTTGTGTGACTAATAACTGTGTTCCTTGGGCAAACAGCCACTCGTTATTACTAAACTTCTGCAAGCTTTGGGCTAAAGTCTGGCATGGGAATGTTCTTCTGTTAACCCCATCGCTTCTGCAGCCGGCAGTTAAGTGCTGTCATTCCGTCTAGCTTCAAAACCCGGAATATCAGGCAAAATCTGCGTAGATGGGAGGCTGCCAAGAAACACTTACAGTAGCTATTGTGGCGAGTGACGCCAGAGACAGCAGAAGTGGCTCTCTTCTGTCTGAACAGTGTTAGAGAATACTGTGTTGTTAGATAATCTTTGTTTTGGGAGAGGAGGCAGGGTGAGAGAGATGCTGACAGCTTGTCCTCGTTAATGACTGCTTACAATTTATTAACCCTTGGGCCTTCAGCCACTTCTGGATAAGCCAAAGGCATTTTGCAGTGGTCTGCTGTCACTTCTAGCTGCCTTCAGCTGCTTCTCCTCTGAAACAATTGGTTCACGTTGCTGTGCACCTCTGAATTTACAGTTCTTAAATTTAAGTATCTGCTTGTGACATGAAGAAAAGGCTCAATTTCACTGGCAAAGATGACTTAAGAGTGCCTTGTTATTTGTGTACAAGTTGGCACTGGAGAGCAGCCCTACCTGCCTGTCTACTAATGCTCTACTGAGTTGCTCCGCTGTCCTTGCTTTTCCTCATTTTTCATCCAAAAAAGACGGAAGAAAGAGTGGGAAGTTGTCTGTTTAGAATGTGCACGTATGGTTAAGTGATAGGCTACTCCTGTTTTGGCCAAACAGCCCTGGGAGGTTGGTGTTTACTTTACCACCAGCTGAAAAGCCTCCAGTCCCAGGGGCTGCCTTTAGGCCACATCTGGGCTCTTACCTGCTCGTATGTTTGCAGGCTTTATTATTTATATTGCAAGTGCTCGAAATGAAAGGTTGTGTATGAATATGAGGGAAGGAAGAGCTGAAGGAATAACTTGAAGCTTTAAGCATGTATTATTCACTCGTAGGTAAGCATAGCCACAACTATCTGTGTTCTGTTCTGAGTTTGTTTAACAGTACAATCGGTACCAATTGATGTGGAACTCAGTATGGAATTGCCCAACATTTCCTATTCCCTTCCTGAAATACCGAAACAGAGAATATTCTCTGGTGGAAAAGAATATTGTTTAGAACACCATATTTTCCAGTTTTTCTAGAGAGGCAGTGCTGCGTAAGTTAGGTTGGATGAAGGAAAGAAATATCATGTACGTCTTTTTCCTGTAAAAGTAATTGGATCAGGATTAAGTTTTCAGTCATTTTTAGTCCTTTAAATCCTGCATCTACTTAAACTGTTGGCAGCTGCCAATTTTTGACCTGTAAAAGCTTTTTGTAGCTACTTGAATTCACTTCTCAGAGCAAAGATTCAGGATTACAGTATATATGGGTACCTGACAATTGCTGTCACTGCGGAAGGAGTTGGGTGGTATGAAACTGGAAGGATTGACATCCAGCATGCTGGTTCCTCCTGAAATTCTGTCCCACAACAGAATGCTGAGGGCTTCTGGAAATCTAGGTCTCCAGTGTAAAAGTCTGTCTGTCTTTCTTGTTTATCACAGGTGATCAAGCACGTACCTTTTTTTTGCAATCAGGTCTACCAGCTTCAATCCTTGCTGAAATATGGTAAGATATTCTTTACTATTTATTTGTTTGTTTGTTTGTTTAAGATGGGTGTGTAGCATTCAGGTACTTTCTTCGGTATGTTCTGGAGTCCTCAACACAGGAAGGACATGGATCTGTTGGAGCGAGACCAGAGGAGGCCGTGAAGGTGATGCGAGGGCAGGAACCCCTCCCATACGAGGACAGGCTGGGAGAATTGGGGTTTTTCAGCCTGGAGAAGGCTCCGGGGAGACCTTAGAGAAAACATTTGTAGAAAGTCAGTTATAATACACCTTAAAATACCAGCCAGTGCTGTGATACATGAACTGGGAAAAGTGCTCTTCTTTGCAGCACCCATATGGTGGCTGAAACAGACTTTGTCTTCTTTTAACTCCTCAGTCTTCCCTAGAATACGGTGTGCATGGTTATCAAGATGTGAGCATGCTGAAAGGCACGAAGTGGAGGCCCATAATAATTCACAACAACTTACTTGTTGAAGCATATTTAGGAGGCTAAATGAAAGTTAGTTTCTTCTTCAGATAGTTAAAGCGCAGAGAAAAAAGCGATAGGGGAATTTTTGCATAGGGTTTTAAAGTCTGTTACTGAATAATAACAGAAAGAAGCTATGAAAGGGAAAATGTGGCTCAGCATTGATTGTGTTTTGTTTTCTCTGAATTTTATTGACACTCCTGTGCCTGGTCCTCACACGAGTATAACAAGATTTCAGATTTTTTGTCTACCCAGAAATTTGGTCTCGTTGTGTCAGCACTGTTAAATACAATGGAAAATACATGTGAGTGGATTTGGAAAAGTGTCAAAGGAAGGCAGCGTGGATATCGGGCTTAAAGAAACCCATGCTGTTTGTGAATTAGTGCAGTTTTCACTGTGCTCTATAGAGCTGTCAGCAGGTTTCTGCATCCTCCCGTTTCAGATTCTTGCGCTAATTCCTTACAATACCAGACCCAGACTGAAAACAAGCAGTGTCACTAAAAGAAGAGAAAGCAGCATAGCAGAAGCCTGTCTGTAGCAACAAGTGCATCCACTGAGTGGAAACTGCTTCTTTTCTAAGTGTCTTGCTACTTTGTCAAGTGTTAAATATTTAATACACAGCAACTTTACAACTGAAACCTGCAGAAGACTGCCAAGCCATTTATGCTTAATGCAGCTACACAAACTTTGTGTTTAGAAGTCCGGGTTGTCTTTCAGTACCTCTAAGCTGACAAACTAGAAAAAATGCCGTCTGCCAACTTTTGAGCGTTTGAATGCTGTCACAAAATTGAAAATCATGGAATCATTAAGGTTGGAAAAGACCTCTAAGATTGCCAAATCCAACCATCAACACAATACCAGCATGTGTACTAGACCATGTCCTGAAGTGCCATACCTACGTGTTTTTTGAACACCTCCAGGGATGAACACCTCCACCACTTCTCTGGGCACCTCTTCCAATGCTTTGCCACTGTTTCAGTGAAGAATTTTTTCCTGATATCCAATATAAACCTTCCTTGGTGTGTCTTGAGGCCGTTTCCTCTCATCCTATCTCTTGTTACTTGGGAGTAGAGACCAACACCCACCTCACTACTACCTCCTTTTAGGCAGTTGTAGACAGTGATGAGGTCTCCCTTCAGCCTTCTCCAGAATGAACAACCCCAGGTCCTTCAGGTGCTCCTCATAAGTCTTGTTCTTCAGCCCCTTCACCAGCTTTGTTGCCCTTCTTTGGATGCGCTCCAGCCCCTCAAGGTCTTTCTTGTAGGGGGGACACAAAATTGAACGCAGTTTTCAAGGTGTGGAAACAGCAGGGGCACAGTCACTTCCCTGCTCCTGTTGGCCATCCCATTTCTGATCCAAGCCAGGATGCTGTTGGCTTTCAATGTCGCCTGGGTCACTGCTGGCTCATGTTCAGCTGCTGTCGACCAACACCCCCAGATCCTTCTCTGCCAGGCAGCTTTCCAGCCACTCTGCCCCAAGCCTGGGCTTGACTGTACAGCCAGTTTTTACCTAGTGAAGAGTAGACCTGTCTAAGCCATGGGCTGCCAGCTTCTGCAGGAGAAGTGTCAAAGGTGTCACTGAAATCAAGGTGGGTGACATCCACAGCCTTTCCCATATCCACTGGGCAGGTCACTTAGTCATAGAAGGAAATCAGGTTAATCAAACAGGACCTGCCCTTCATGAACTCGTGCTGGCTGAACCTGGTCCCCTGGTTGGCGTGCACTTGCCTGGTGAGCATAATCAAGATGAACCACTTTTGTGGTGCCAGCGTCAGGCTGGATCCTCTTTCCAGCCCTTCTTGTAGATGGGCATCACATTGGCAAGCAATCTACAAATGGTTGCAATGAGTTTGTTCATCTTGAACAAGAATGGTAAATAAATTTGATTTAAAAGCTTCTCATTAAGTGCAAAAGTGGACTTTACCTTTCTTCTTTTTGGGCTTTTATAATTTTATTTTATTTTACTTTTAAGGACACTATCAGACCTGAACAAGGATGGAAAAATGGATCAACAGGAGTTCTCTATAGCCATGAAACTCATCAAGCTGAAATTGCAAGGACAGCACTTGCCTGCGGTTCTCCCTCCTGTCATGAAACAAACTCCAGTTTTGTCACCGCTAATGTCAGCTCGCTTTGGTACTTATGAATATATAATTACTTAGTGTTCAGAGGCAAAAACCCACAGTTACTTGCAGCCAACTACAAGCATTTACTTGACTATGACAGATCAGTGAATGAGTATGAAAACCCAAAGATATTCTGATTTATTTAGAAAATTCACAAAGTCACTGTCTTGACATTTTTGTTAATGCCATACTTCGAAGACATTTAGTAATAAGTAAAAAATTCAATTCAATTCTATTCAATTTTGATATGAGGTGCAAAGGGCCGTTCACATTTACCATCTGACTTGCAGGCTGTCATCTTGTCCTGAAGGTCTTTTTTTGTCTCCCTCCTACTCGGTCATATATTTAAACTCAGGGTTTTTGAAGTTAAACTTAGCAAAGGTCAGAGTTTTGGTAGAAGGCTTACTTAAAATGTATTTTTCAAAATCAATTGCATTGTCTATTTTAGCTCTATTATAAATTGAATATAATGATTTTAACTTCTTCTTTCCTGTTCTGGCAGTGTTTTGGGATTCAGTGCATGCCTTTTGTTGTTTTGTAGAACACAACATGTGTAATGACTTCAGCTGGATTACAAAATCAGTGCTGAAATTAAATGTATGCGTATATTAATTACAGACGTGGTTTAACATGTCAGCTCGTCAGTAAATCTTGTGTGTTTGCATACAAGTGCCTGCATTAGAGATAGCTGTGGTTGGCATATGATTACTGCCTATTAACCTTCCATCATAGCATCTGTACTGTTGTCTTCTGCAGATTCTGCCAGTAATTTAAGTGCCCTTTTTCTCTTCAGGCAGCTGCCTTAAAGAGACCGTTTGGTGGGCACAGGTCCTCAGCTATGGGCTTCTCACCCATATGGATTCTTGGAAGAGACTTAGTTCAGAAACAGTATCAACTTTGCCCTGTGGAGGATTGTCACAGCTTTTAGAGTTGCAATCTGATTCTTTTTCAGGGCCCAGACCTGGAAAGGCGTGAAGAACTAGTTAGAGCTGCAGTTATAGAAAACTTGATCTTATTCTTTTGTGAAATAGTAGCTGTATCTTCCTTTAGAGTGAATTGCTTGTAAGGACTCTATTATTTCATTCATGTTATTTAGTATGTTTTTTGCTGTGAACTGTATTGTCTGAACTTTAGACAAAAAGTCACTATTACGCACAAGCGTCTATTTTAACTCATTGTATCTCTGGACGCAGTTTGCTTTTGTGTAGTTTCTGCCTAGCGTAATGGAACCAATTTCTTGCTGAAGCCTCTGCTATATTAAATCATGCATTTTTGGATTTTGCTCTAGGAATGGGTAGTATGCCCAATCTGTCCATGCCAACGTCTATGTCTACGATCACACCGTTAGCTCCCATGCCTCTGACCTCCATGACTTCCATTCCTCCTTTGGTTATCTCTGCTCCCCTGGTGCCTTCCGTCAGTACCTCCTCGTTGCCAAATGGAACATCCAGCCTCCTGCAGCCTTTGTCCATACCTTTCTCTTCAAGTAAGTATAGAACAGTCCCGTACTCGCTTTCCAACTTGTGAATCTTGCTTTCTCTACGGTTGATTTTAGATGGGAATGCCAGTACTTGCATGCGAGTAAATAAATAAATAAATGTCTTTTTTCCCAAAGTTCACATTCAACAGATCAGCTCTAACCGGTTTAATCCGAGCAACAAGTTACTGATTAGCTTTTCTTACTTCTGTCTAACCCTTCGGTGTTTATGACAAAGCATTATCTTATACCCAACTCTTGTCCTTATTTTTTGTTTGTTTTAGCGCTGCCTCACACTGGTTCTTTAGGTCCCATGGCAGGAGGGTTTGGTGGTACCAGTATGCAGAAGGCACAGTCTCTGATCGATTTGGGATCTAGCAGGTATGAAAGTTAAGTTTAAAATGGTTGTATCGTAAACTCGACTAATATGCCTCTAAAACTTACGGAGTGTTTCTCTTTTCAAAGTATATTCATTAAAAATTAGTCTGTCTAATATGATCTACCATGACTGAAAATAGATTGACTTGATATACACAATAAATAATAGTTTCAAGAAATCTGGCAAAACTGCCCAAAGTATGTGTGGAGTTCGAAGGAGAGAAAGCAGCACCAAAAAGAAGGGAATGTACCTCCTTAGTAAATAGAAGTAAATCTTACCAAGTGGTTCTAGAAGCAGTGTTTATGGATTGATGTGCTCATTCATTATAGAGGGCACCGTGTAATTAGCAGGCATGTAAAAATACTATTTGCTATAAATATTTATGTGTGGAATTGTTTTATGAATAATAGAAGATGATGAATCTTTGTCATCAAGATGCTGTTTCACAGATTTTAGAGCTTCAGCATAGACAAAGTGAGGGACTAGGCTTATCTCTCCAATTGACCATCCAGGAAACACTCTCCCAAAGAACAATCCATAGGGCATCGCGGCCCTAGCTCATTTCCAGAAGGTGGTTCAGAAGTGCTTGCACCTCTTTGCTGCTGGCACAAGGCACCTAGGATGAATGGAGATCTAACTTTGGGCTCCTCACACAGACAGACACCTCATGCTAGCAGATGTTCAGGAAAGTTATTTGTAAGCATGCTGTATGCTTTGCTTCCTTGAGGAAGGAAGGGGATGGGTTCTTTACCAGGGAGTGCAACGATAGGGTGGTGGGGAATGGTTTTAAGCTGAAAAAGGGAAGATTTAAGTTAGATATTAGGAAGAGGTTTTTTTTCTTGTGAGGGTAGTGAGGCGCTAGCCCGCATTGCCCAGAAAAGTTGTGGCTGCCACCTCTCTGGAGGGGCTCAAGGCCAGGTTGGATGGAGCTTGGAGCAGCCTGAGCCAGTGGGAGGTGTCCCTGCCCATGGCAGGGAGTGGAACTGGATGGGCTTTGAGGTCCCTTCCAACCCAAACTATTCTGTGATTCCAATAGTGGTATTTTGCTGTGGTGGACCAATGAATTATGTGGCATTAAGTGGCTGTGGTAGCAAGGGAACAGGATCTTGAATTCAAGAGTTTCCTTTTAGATAAGTGTTCTTGCTTTCAGAGTAAAATTCCATATTAGTAATGAAAATATTTATAGCAAGTTAGCAGAGTCAAAACTGTCTGGAAGTTGTTTCATGTTACCAGAAGTTGTTCATATTTCTGTTCCAATGCCTGTTTGTTACACCAAGTAACTGAAGAGTTCTTTCTGTCTCTCTTTTTCCTTTTTTTTTTTCCCTTCCCTCTTTTTTAATTGTATTATAGTTCAAATTCTTCCTCTAGTACTTCACTGGCTGGGAATTCACCAAAGATTGCATCCACAGACTGGGCGGTTCCTCAGGCCTCCAGATTAAAATACAGACAGAAATTTAACAGTCTTGATAAAAGTATGAGTGGATATTTATCAGGTGAGTATGACATCTGGTGTGGAGGGGGAAAAACAGCAGTCTGCGACATCACAGGCTGAGAGGTGGAATCCTGGCTTGGGATTTGACTTCCTTATGAAAAAAAGCTGGAATTGTTGACATTCAGACCTAGACAGGAGAGAGTAGGTTTCAGCTACCCAGTTCCAGTCAGCCAAGAGATGGAAATAGCCATCAGTTTATTGACTTGGGCTCTGTGTTAAAGCTGGAGGAGCCCAAGGAGGCAGCAATCTCCTCATGTAGACTGGGGAAGCTACAGCAGCAGTTCAGGGGAAGAAGGAAAGAGTGGCACTCATGGGATCTAACTAGAAGAGCCTGAGAACCATAATGCTGGGAAAGTTAGCTCAGTAAGATCAGCAGTCATTTTTCAAGTATCACTCTTTGGACTGAGATTCTTTTGACTTTATAAAGTAGGGGACATCTCATGATCGTTTTTGCACCATGTGCTCCTCTGTATATGTTTATTACTTAGATATTTGGGCTTCAACTTTTCCAAGAAAGCAGAAAGATGCTGCACTACTGCAGCCATTGATTGGAATTATTCCAAAGTCTTTTCAGGGAGTCCTTCCTTGTTGACTTCCAGTGACATTTGTGCTGTGCCGTGGCGTTAGGGTGGTTTTGAAAGATTTCACACGAAGTTAATGTAAGAGCAGTGAAGTCAAAATGTGTGTCTGTAGCTGACTAGATTTCCCATTTCAGTAAGTGCTTACTAAGCCACTGCCTTGGTTTCCTGGCCTACAACGAAAGAGAACAAGAAAAAAGGACTCAGTGCTTTTTATCTTCTTCAGCTGATTTGGAGCTGAGGGTTTCATCCAACAGCCTAGAAAGGTTTATGGTTCTTTGCTATCAAAGGAAAACTGACAGCTTTCCAGCATGCTAACTCAAGGTTTAGGTAGATGGTCAGCTGTGCTTTTGCAACAGCTATGGGGATTACCATAAATATCCATTTTTCGTGTCAGTTTTCCTGAGTGGAAAAAAAAGAGTACACAAGAATACTTTATTGTGTTCAGGTTGTAATGGCTGTTGTTAAGCCTGGAAGTAAAACCAACTGTCTACAACTGGTGAAAATAGATTAGATTGATATTAAAAATAGACGTGCCCCAGTTCATGACCCATTTTTTTCCTACATGTGAATATTTGTTCAAAGATTTATTTTTATTAAAAACTTCTATGTTTTCACTAAGGATTTCAAGCAAGGAATGCCCTTCTGCAATCAAACCTTTCACAGACTCAGTTGGCTACTATTTGGTAAGTCTGGTTACAGAAGATGAATTAAATGGGTTTATGGTGTTAAGAATGGAAATGTGCCTTCTTTAATAAGAAATGATAAAGGGACACAGTGCATCTAAAATCATAAACTGAAACCAAGCTACTTAAACTGATTTGCTCATTGGTACATTTTTCAAGAGACAACTTGATATAGTTATAGATTTTTCACTCTTTGTTTATATGTAATTTAACAATATTACAGATACTAATTTCAGTTTCTGATATGGTAATGCACTAGTTTAGCTGAGGTGAGGGTCTGTTCATTTTAAGAGTAGGGTTCTGAAATCAAGCTGGTTAGTTTTAAATATGGAGAAAGATAAATCAAGTGACCCTTCAACTTTTTAGAGTTTTACTGCAGTTCCCATAAAGATATCTGCCTATTATTTGTTAAGACTTGCCTTTACTGTGGCAATGGCAATGGTTGCAGCTGTCTGAAGGCTTGGAACAATCTGTTCTGCTAGATCATAGAATGGTTTACGTTGGAAGGGACCTTAAATCCCATCCAGTTCCACCCCCTGCCATGGGCAGGGACACCTCCCACTGGACCAGGCTGCTCCAAGCCCCATCCAACCTGGCCTTGAGCCCCTCCAGGGATGGGGCAGCCACAGCTTCCCTGAACAGCCCGGGCCAGAGCCTAGCTACCATTTCGAGCTGGTTAACAACAGTCCTGGACTCTTTTCCCACTTCTTCTCTTGGTGATGCAATAAAAAGATGTCTTAACCATTCCTATTCCTATCCTTTTTTTATTTTATGAAAACATCTGAAGAGCAATACCTCATTAAACCAAATAAAATCTCCTTTCATCAACTATTCGTGTTATTGTTGGAATTCTCTTTACAGTAAATTGTTTCAGCTGTCATTTGTGAGTGACAGTGATGTTTGTTTCTAATTATTATTGCTGTTAAAACTGTGCAGGTCTCTGGCTGATATTGATGGGGATGGACAGTTGAAAGCTGACGAGTTCGTGTTAGCCATGCACCTAACTGATATGGCCAAAGCTGGGCAACCTCTGCCACTGACTCTGCCCCTTGAACTGGTGCCACCGTCTTTCAGGTGTGTCGCTCAAGGCAGTGAAACAATAATATACTCTCAGTGCTAGTGTTTTATACAAAGAAAATAACTGTTTTATTTCTCGAACTCCCTCCAGGAGTGGAAAATACACTGAAAATATAAATGGAACTCTGCCATCTTACCAGTCTGTGCAAGAGGAGGAGCCGCAGAAAAAACAGCCAGGTAAAATACGGTTCACATGTAGGGCTGTCTTTGAAGCATGCAGAAACCTTTAGAAAGTGGAAGATGCAATCGCATCCTTGGGGAGCTTAATTTCAGGAGCTGCATCCCTTTTAACTTGGATGGTAGGAAGGTTGTTAAGTGGATATAGTCAGCCTATTATATCTAATAGAATTGAGAAGGCAGAGACAAGGGCTGTTTGTAACTGCAGGAAAGGAAAATTGTGCTGTTTAATAATGCATTTTGGAAAATAAATCCTTTGTGGCCAAATACTGCCATGCTACTGCAAACCTTTTTCAGCTGAAAGTTCATGGCATTACTTTGTTCTCGATAATTTGAAAACAAGAGTTTCAATGTAGTTTTAATTCTCTGAAAAGTAGATGCAATTTGCACGTGATGTAGATTGTGCTGTTGCCTCCCTGATGCTACCAGTGAAGGTCTCTCACATGCAAGCTGCAAGACAGCTTAACTCTCCTTCTGGGAGGATGGTTGCTGGGAGCCTGAACCATTCCTTTGTATCTCTTTTCCCTATACTGTAGGAATTTAACTTGATCCTGTTTTTTCTGCTTTGCAAAGCTGGTTTTCTGCTTTCTGCTGGTTTTAAATCCAGGAGCTGTTACAGGGAACACCCTTAAAAATTAAGCTCTTTCTTAGCATGTTAATGTTTCTTGCACAGTGGAAAACCTTTTCAACAGGTCTTCTCCTGGCTTATAAAAGCTGTTCTTTTATGTTTCCTCCAAAATTCAAGTAATTTTTGTGGTTAGTTTTAAATTACAACGCTTTTCTGCAATTGGAATAGACTTAGGAAATTTTAAAAGCATTTCTGAAAAGAAAAATAATGCTTTAACCAATGCAAGATGCTTGTATCGTCCATGACCCAACAACCTGAACTTGCCAGAAAGGAATTATCTATTTTTAGTGGCATAACTGAGGTATTTGTTTGACAGTGATGTTTTGCACAGGAAAGAAATAACTACCTTTTCTTATTATAGTGACATTTGAGGACAAAAGGAAAGCCAACTATGAGAGGGGAAATATGGAGCTGGAAAAACGCCGTCAGATCCTGTTGGAGCAGCAGCAGAGAGAGGCTGAACGTAAGGCTCAGAAAGAAAGAGAAGAACAAGAGCGAAGAGAGAGGGAACGTCAGGAGCAGGAACGGAAAAGACAACTTGAAATGGAAAGGCAGCTGGAGAGGCAACGAGAATTGGAAAGACAAAGAGAAGAAGAAAGGAGGAAAGAAATAGAAAGACGGGAGGTTGTTTTCTTAAAATTATTTTTTAATGCTTTAAAGAATGTATGTGTCACAAAGTGCCCATTTGGCAGAACATTCCGGGTTTGAATGCTGGCTTTGTTTCTCCTCACGTGGCCATTGGCAGGTTGTCTTGGAGGCAGGACATCTTTTCTGTCTGAAAACATTTTGTCTGATACAAATGAATTCAGTTTTGGTATAGGCTGAAAATTTTCAGATACTTCATAGGACAGATGAAATTTTCTTGGACAGGTTTCTTGGGTTTATGCAAAAATATTTGTACCAAACAAGATTGTACTGAATTCGTAATTGATAATATTTTCACAGTTGAACTTGAGACAAATTTGTTTCTACTTAGTGCCTCAGCATATCCTTAAGACTTGTATATTTTATATAGTTCTGTGAAATACTTAAAGGAAGTTACGAGCAGTATCTGTCAATGTGCTCAGTTATGGGCTGTATTCCAATCTAAACCAGACTTCCTCTCTGAATTATGTGTATTTTCTTCATCCAGAGTTAGAAGTGTGGCATGAAGTGTCTTGTAAGATCGCTTCTTCCATTCTTTGATGGTGAATTATCTAAGAGTACTTTACAAAAGATAATATCTCATGGTGCCATTATGCTGTTTAGAAATAAAGCACGTTATTTTAAATCATGGTCTCTGAATTCTGCATCTCTTTTGTAATCTAAGGCAATGTAACTTTTCTCCAGGCAGCAAAGCAAGAACTTGAGCGCCAGCAACGGTTGGAATGGGAGAGAATTCGTCGCCAAGAACTTCTTAACCAACGTAACAGGGAGCAAGAAGAAATTGTCAAGTTGACATCTAAAAAGAAAAGCCTTAATCTTGAATTGGAAGCCCTGGTAAGATAGAAATTTCGCTACAAATCTTGAAATACAGTATTTTGAAGAATGCAAATCTTAGAACCTACACTAATGGCCCACTAGGAGTTTCACTTTGTTTTGGATAAGGAACCTAAAGCAGATATTTTGGATTGTCTTAAAGAATTGATCATGAACTAATCTGCCCAGAAATTTAGTGGAGAAACTATTTTTCTTTTATGTGGTATGATTCCTCTTTGTTTTCTTTCTAGACTGACAAACATCAGCAAATCTCAGGCAGATTGCAAGATATTCGAAGCAAAAAGCAAATTCGAAAAACTGAACTAGAGGCTTTAGATAAGAAATATGATCAAGGAATCATGGAAGTGAAACAACTACAACAACAACTTCAGGTATGTAACTTTCTCTTAAGGCTGTAGTTTTCCTTTGCTTCCTCTTCTGTGCTTCTGTAATGCTTTTGATATTAGTAAGTTGGTTTGATTATAGTTGAGAGAGGAAATCGGCAAGGCCATCAGCATCACAGAGGCTTTTAGCTTTATTTGTGGTGTAAAGAAACGAATATATGGACTATAACAAGCTGATGGTTGAGCAAGGGCAGTTCTCAAAACCTCAGCTGTTCTTCTGTGAACCAGTAGTGATTTCTCTTTAATTATGAACTCTTTTATGGCCCCAGACTAAAATTTTTGTGAAGAATGTTTTCCTGTATGCAGAGCAAGTTGGCCTTTGGGCTGAATTACCTTCCTGCCCTTTTTTCTTTTTATCTTTCTCTCAATAGCAAGACACAAATTATTTCAGGTCATCTGACTACCATAAATCATCTTCTACTGTATTTTTATGTATTGCTCCTGCACGCCAGGGAAACTTTATGTTCCTTTGTGTCATGGAAAATTACTGTTTTAAGTTAGCCTTGGAGCAGTCAACTTAAATGTTCTCATGATAATATTTACACTTTTAGCATGCCTGTTATTTTTTTTTCCAGCTGTTTTAATGTTTTCAGATCAGAAAGCACACAATTATAATAGTATTTATATTCAGAGCATAGAAGCCATTTTTTACTCTACCCAGGGACGATAACTTGCATCCACATTTCATTAAAATGCATTGAAATTATGTTTGACAATTCACTTATGTTACTTACTGATCTATGAACAGTATTAAAAATGCGTTATGTTCTCTTCCGTATCTACAGGAGTATCAGAATAAACTCATCTATTTAGTTCCTGAAAAGCAATTGTTGAGTGAAAGAATTAAAAACGCTCAACTGGAAAACACTGAGAGTAAGTGTCTGCATATGAATTCTCTTCAGTTTGCATTGCTGGCTTTTCATCACCTGTAAAAAAGGCTGAAGGATACAGGGGTGTTAATCACACC
This sequence comes from Phaenicophaeus curvirostris, assembly GCF_032191515.1. Classification (NCBI taxonomy): domain Eukaryota; kingdom Metazoa; phylum Chordata; class Aves; order Cuculiformes; family Cuculidae; genus Phaenicophaeus; species Phaenicophaeus curvirostris. Next base: position 123,689,662 of record NC_091393.1, on the reverse strand, counting down.
TTCACTTCTATATCTTTTCAGTTAGTGCCATCTTAGCATTGTTGTGTCTGTATACCATTATTTTCTTCATGTTCTAAGTAAGTGTCAAGGACACACATTTTTGCGAGGCAGTAGAGGTTTTGCATGCAACTTTTTATTTACACAGACCATAAAGCCCATAGATACTCTTACGTCTTGTCTTTTTTCCATAGGGTAAACTCAGGAGAGTTAATTTATGTCAAATTTACACTGGTCTTTACATCAAATCATACTAGAAGTCCCTAGATAGAGAAATTTACTCTGATTCGTCTGATGTTGAATTTGTCTGATATTAAAAAAACAACCACCTTACAAATTATTCTGTATATATTACATGCAGCGCTATCTGTCTTGGGTGTTGGGGCCATTTCTTCTTCATGCTGTATATGAATAGAAAGTAAATCAGAGAATTTTTTTGAGGAAAGAGGTTGAGAATGTGTGTATATTAAGGAAATACTAAAATAATTAGTGAAAACAGAAATCCTCGTGAAATTAGTTGTCTTTCCTTATGCAGGTACAGGACTCAGTTCAGTGCAAAAGGATTCCCAAGGAAAGGAAGAATTATGCCAAAGACTTAAGGAACAGCTCGATGCCCTTGAGAGAGAAACTGCTTCTAAACTTGCTGAAATGGATGCGTTTAACAGCCAACTTAAGGTATGTGCATTATCTAAATGCTTAGTCTTACACTGGTAAGCGGTATCTTTGTTTCTCCATCCAGTCATAAACCCTGGCACTTCTACCAGGCTTCCTAAAAGCTTTACCCCAACTTCCAATGTCAAATAAGAATTACCAAAAGTCTTGGAGTAAATACTGTAATAAAAATGCACTTAAAACTATTGCTAATGTACTAAAAGAAGAATCTCTTGCTAATCATTGCTTTGCATGACTCAAGTGTTGCTCACTCTCTACTTTTGCCTAGTAGAAGTCATTTTAATTTAGAAATAAGTTTCCCAGGCCCTGGCAAATTCTATTCTTAGAGTACTGAGGTTATATTTGCTACAGGTTTTGAATTGCGGTCTGAACAGTTAACGTTGCTTGAGAGAAATGCAAGGTTTCATAGTACATTGGACAAGATCTGGTAGCAGACTTGGATGTTGTCCTAGAAGTCAGCATAGGCCACTTAATTGTGTAGGAGTTGAGAGCTATTGACCACTGGCCTTGGAAGCATTTTCGTTTCAGCAGCAACTCTTGGCTTGCCTAAAAACGCACGCAGCCCTCGGGCAGGGTAGTGTGCTTCCACCTCACTTTATTTACCAGCTTGCTCCTAGTGGCACTGATGGGAACTTTATTCTTAAGGAATGGATTTATGCTGGGCCAACGAGAGGGCTCTGCACTCCAACAACAAGAACTTAAAGGAAAATTTCTAAATATTTAAGGAGTTTCTGTTCTTTTTAGAAACTGGGTATACATAACAAACATTTTTAGTTACGTGTTTGTTGCATGGCTTGCTGTGTTCACTGGCTGTATCCCCCTAAAATATGTTTTTCAAAATACAGTGCAAAGATTAATTGGCTTTTTATCTGCCTTATCTTACAGTGTGAGAATATGGATGATTCTGTTCTTCAGTGCCTTTTGTCTCTGCTAAGCTGTCTCAACAACCTCTTCCTCTTACTTAAGGTTATTTTCTAATCTTTGGCTCTTTTGGTTTTTAATTATTTCGCAGTTTTTCTCTGCTTACCCTTTCTGTTTGGATGTACAACTTCTATTTAATACATTTGCCTAAAAGAAAATTGATAGGCTCTTTTTCTTTCTGCTTTTACATCCTTTTAAAGACTTAAAATTTTCTTACCTGCTTAGAAAGCCAAACTGCAGAATACTGCAGTTTTATTTCTTGACAGACTGCGTTCACTCAGTTGTTTTGCAGTTATTTTTAGTTAAGGTAACATCCAGCAAGAAAATACTGTCTTAGCTAGAAACAATGTCTTCTCCCACCTTTCTATCTGTCATTCTCTATCTGTACCCACACGTCTTGAGCTTTGAGTCAGGTTAATGAATTCTCATTTGAATATTAAGAGTCTAGAAATAGTGTTGGTGCCCAGAACATGACATGTGACGTGGTAGACGCAATGCTATTAAACCTCCACATTAACCCTGTACTAAAACCTATGTGCTGTTTCTCCTCCACGCTACTTTTGTCTTCTGGGGTCAGAGATCTGATTTTTCCCTCATATATTTTTCTCAGAAATACTTAACTGATCTTTCTGTTTTGCATTAGGACTATTCTGTCCGTTCTTTTTCCCTCATGTATTATTATTCAAGGCCAGGTTGGATGGGGCTTGGAGCAACCTGGTCTGGTGGGAGGTGTCCCTGCCCACAGGGTTGGAACTGGTTGGGCTTTAAGGTCCCTTCCAACCCAGACCATTATATGATTCTTTTCAGAATTCCTTAACCGATCTTTCCATTTTGCATAAGGGTTATTTTGTCCTTAAATCAATGATACAGGAGTTTTTATAATGCAGTTTTGTTTCCACAGTGATCCTCAATTTCTATGCAAAATGAGAAGAAAAAGCATTCTCAGCTGAATATGTTTGGGGAAAAATAGTCAATTGTTTGGTTTAGTTTGTTGCTATAGAGACTTTCACTGACACAGAAATCTTGTTATCTTGCCATTTTGATATAAATTGCACAGTATCTCTTAGGCAACATGGTTATTGATAGAGGGGCGTGTTGTAATGGGAATAGATTGTTCTGAATTGCTTTATTTGCCTTGGAAATTGGATATGAAAAGTCAGGGAATGCCTGTTGCATTTCTTGGTGTGTATCAATAGGATTCCTGAGGAAAAATAATCCAGTATTTTACAGATGTTTTGTAGCATGAAACACCATCTAAAGTAATTCTGTGATTGTTGATTTTTTTTTCCTTCTGTAAATATAATTATCCCAAATATTTATGCTGATTTTCTGCTGAGACAAAGTTTGTGTGAGATGGAATAGGAAATGAAGGATGTGTTCAGAAGAAAAAGACTGAAATTTTGATGTTTACAAGTACAGGAAACCCCTAGTCTAAGTGAATGTCTTTAGGCTGTGGCTTCCCACAGCAGTAAAGCGTGTTGATAAAGTTTTTCTGATTTAAACGTGTGACTGATCATTCCAAAAGCATCACAGAGGCAAGCACCCTCCTGAAGGGATGTGCTCTCAGGTTGATGGTATTTTGTTGGCTTTCAGTTGTAGTCTGCTGTCTCGTAGTTCTTTCAGATATGCTTCATTGCCTTCTGTGTCCTTAGATAACGTTGCGTTTGAACACTCAGTTTTGTATCTCCCCCTCTCCTCTGCCGTATTGGCCATTTCTAGCAGATTGTGACTGGAAGGGCTCTTGGAAAGCCTAAAACACATCAAACGCTTTGCAAACCTGCCAGCTACTTTTATACTTCTGTTGATTTGACTTTCTTTACAGTGACCTCCAAGGACTATTAATAACTTAATATTACTTTGTCTATTTGTATTAAAACTTGGTTCACAAAGCATTAGAATGCCTGGATGCTTTTCTCGGAGGACTGGCTTTATTCCTTTTGATGTACTTTGTCGTGTTTCCTCCATAGGACCTGAGAGAAAGTTACAGCATGCAGCAATTAGCCTTGGAGCAGCTCCACAGGATCAGACAGGACAAAATAAGAGATGTAGAAAAAAGAAGAGCTGAACTTGCACAGAAAAAGCGACTGGAAGATGAAGCTGCAAGGTACCATGTCTACATGTATCAGTGTTGCAGTTTTTAAAACGAAATAATGCTGTGGAGACTTTAAGACACTGATTGTAATGAGCAGGAGGTCTAATCAGTAACAATACATCCTAGTGAGTTGCCTCAGAGAGAAAGTTTCATGTGGAGTACAACTGGTTTGAATTTCCTCTTTCCAATCTGTTTTTATCTTATTTTTTCTTAAAGAAAACCTAATCATTCAGCTAAACCAAGTAGTCACTATTGCTAATAAGACTTTTGACTCCGTTAGTAGGTAATCCTCACATATTTTAAATTCCTTATATTTTCCTGCCCAGTTTTGCTGGCTTTCAAAGGATCTAACATATTTCCCTAAAAGCCCTTCTGACCAAGTAGTTACTGTTTCTTTGTCAGTAATATCCAGACAGTTGTGAAATTGGTACTTAAGCCAATAGGAAAGGTATTGCCTGCTTAATTCCTGTGTTAATCTTGAAAGCTGGATGAGCGAGCAAGCTTTGAGCCCTAAATTTGGTTCCTTTTAGGAGGACAATGAGAAAATTCAAATATATGTCTGAGAGGATCATGCCTTCAAGGATATGGTCCTGGTTTTGATCAGCCCAGCCTGATATTGAGCACTCAGACTCCCTGAGATATGTGATTCGTGGTCTTAACATCATTTTTCTACAACAGTGTGACGGGAATGTCATAAGATTTGTAACAGTCCCTTTGAAAGGACCAGATGCCATATGTATAATGACATTCCATTAATTTTTCTGTTGAACGTAGCTATATGATAGAGTAGCAACATTACTGCACAGCTCCTACTACATCCTTTCGTGTGTGTGTAAACACAATAAAAGGACCATCAGATGAGTGAACCTCCCACAGTGACTGGATGGAGCAGCCTTCTGGGCACTATCCCTCCTCAACAACCTCTTCAGAAAGTGGCCCAAAGGGATAGGTCAGCCCCTTTCAGAGGAAAGGGCTTGACAGCTAAAAAATACAATTATTTTAAGGGCGTTGAACTAGTTAATAACCTCTTTGAACAGATGAGGCATAGAATAAAACAGAATAATTGCAGAGAATACAGTCAGATTTCCAGATTCTCTCGCTCTCCACTGAAAAGTACAGCGGTGGCCTGAACAAACATGTCAAATACATTGTCATTACTGAAGGCAAAAAATTAAGCCAGCAAAGACCAGCAGCCAAAGCTTATTTTTATATTTGTACTAGAGTGAAATTTTGTTTCAAAGTCTTAGTTTCCAGTTGTGAGATTTGGATTCTGCCTTGGTGGAGAGCTTAAAACCAGCTTTGTTTAATTAACAGATCACTTACTGCTCTTCAGGGTATTGGTGAGCAGAAGTGCCATGGAGGTACTGCACAAGTAACCATGTGACACTGTTTCTATACCAAGGATTTTAATCAATTTGTTATTTATATGCAAAATATATTGGCACACGTGGTCTCTGTGGAAGTTTACTTCCCAGAGAGAAAAGCAGTCGATATCACTGACTCAATTTTACTTCAAAGTGCAGTCACAGAATCATTAAGGTTGAAAAAAAGGTCTAAAGTCATCGAATCCCACTGCCAGCCCAACAGTCAGTTACTCTGTGAACACAATCTGATTCATTTTTATATGAATGTTCTCACACCCCTCTCTCATCTTTTTTCTTTCAGGAAAGCAAAACGGGAGAAGGAGAACCGATGGCAGGAAAATATCCGAAGGGAGGAGGAAGAAAAAAAGAAACGATTGGAGGAAGAGCGAATGCAGGAAAAAGTTCAAGAAAAGCTGAAAGCTGAAGAAGCTCTGATGAGAGAAAGGGAAAATAAGCAACAGCTTAATGCAGAGGAGGAGAAAAATAAGCAAGCTGCGATCTTCAGGGAGATGGAACAACAGAGGCAGAGGCAACTGGAAGAAGACAAAAGAAAACAGGAACAAATCGCAAATGAAGCCGAGGAGAGGCACAGGCAGAACGAAGAAATAAAGAAGATAAAAGATGTGACCAACTCTCAAGAAGCAGAAAAACGCACTTCTAAATTAAACATCAGTGAGAAGTTTGCAGATCTATTGAAACCAGCAGAGGGTAAAAGTCTGAAGCCACCCTGGAAAAATGAAGGTAATCTTAATTTGTTTGGATTTTTTGTTTAATGGTTCTTATTTTTGTGAGTGTTGTTTCATTCTTTGGAATTATTATTGCCAGTCATAGAATCACGGAAAGGTTTGGGTTGGAAGGAACCTTAAGGCCCACCCAGTTCCACCTCCTGCCCTGGGCAGGGACACCTCCCACTGGACCAGGCTGCTCCGAGCCCCATCCAACCTGGCCGTGGACACCAGCCACATTTCTTCCTAATGTGTAATCTAAATCTTCCCCCTTCCAATTTACAGCCTTTTCTCCTTGTCCTGTCCCTCCAGGCCCTTGGAAAAAACCCCTCCCCAGCTTTTCTGGAGCCCTTTCAGGAACTTTAAGCTGCTCTAAGGTTTCCCTGGAGCTTTCTCATCTCCAGGCTGAGCAACCCCTAGTTTCTCAGACTGTCCTCACAGCAGAGGTGCTGCCGCCCTCTGATCATCTTCATGGCCTCCCCTGGACCGGTTCCAACAGTTCCATATCCTTCTTATGTTGAGGATCCAGAACTGGACATAGGACTCCAGGTGGGGTCTTAGGAGAGCAGAGGGGGAGAATCCCCTCCCTAACCCTGCAGGCTGCGCTTCCTTTGATGCAGCCCAGGCGAATGTGACTAAGTTAATAATCCTATTATTAATCCTTAGTAACTTTTATCAGTTTTCTACACCTATGATGACAAATCCTCCAGTGATGATGGTCAACAAATTAAAGATGCTGGAAACAACAACGCTGAAGCTTTTTCCTAAGGCCTGCACTTCTTGTCATTAGAGCAGAATGTTATGTGGAGGAGTTTTGTTCAGTGATTGTGGATGGATGAAGTGATTTATTAACATTGAAATCTGGTTTATTGCTGCATTGCTCAATGTCTCTTATTAAAAAGCAAAGAACAGAAGTCAACCCTGCTCTAAATGTGGGACTTTGAAAAATACCGGCTTAGCAATATTTTCGCTAGAGGCAGTTTTGATCGGTTCCCTCCTTCTTTAGTTCTTGTCAGTTGTTATCAGCCACTCTGTCACTGAGTTCAGCTACAACTGCATTAAAACAGTGCTGAAAGATGTTTACACACTTCAGCTTTACCTTGAAAAAAGTTCACTGTTAGCAGCATCAGTGACAGACTTGGAAAACATGCAAAGAAAATAGAAATCGTGGTATTTGAGGTTTTTAAGTGAAATCTTCACACCTGCTGCTGCTCATAGCAATGGTATCTTTTCAACTTGGAAAGTCACAGTTGTGTTAAACAAGACTATATTATAGCACTAGCTTAGCCAGAGAAGTTGGAGAAGGAAAGATGAGAGTACAAAGATGTCATATTTTTGTTTCAGAAGACAGTGCGTTTTATTGCCTGTGTTAATTTTTACTGTGATTAGCATGTTAAACTCTTGCATTGTATGGATCTCATTGGGTGCTGTAGCTAGTGATCTCCTTGCGCAGTCTGTGGCGAGAACAGTTCTCTGCTTCTGTTCATACCTCTTGCTTCAGAATTGCAGGGCTCCAACTCAGTGCGGGTTTTCCAGCTGTATCAAAAGGGTAACTGGTTTTCTTATCCTTTCAGGCAATGCAGCTACTGTCTCAGAGTCTAGGAATTCAGTTGCCTTGGTAAATTACAGAGCTTTATATCCATTTGAAGCAAGGAATCATGATGAGATGAGCTTTAATACCGGCGATATAATTCAGGTAAGGTTTGCCATCAACATTTAACTTGAAAAACCCAACCCCAGCCTTGCAATACACCAAAGCCTTAAGTGTCAAAAGCATTATTTTGATATATAAAGACTTACTTTAAATTTGATTGGGGTTTTTTTAGGTTTGTTTTGTTGTTTAGGATTTTTTTTTGTAACACATGAAATCAGGATTAGTTCAGATAAAATCTATCTTTGAAATCCTAGAGGTGTTGAGAATCTGTTTACAATAACAGTAGTGGACTCTAAACATAACCTTTCTGAAATCAGATGATCAGGAATGATGTTCTATAGTTCATTGTACGTGGACAGGTTGGCCTCAAGTGACTACTTGAAATACGAGTGTAGAAAAGAGAGACATGAATGGCTACTTAAAATAACAACATTATTTTAATTCAAATGGCATTAATAAAACAAACTAGTTATTTAACAAGTAGAGATTAAAGGTTTTTCTGAATCTTATTCCTGTTTTCTAATGTATTGTGAATGTACGCTTATGCCCCTTGTTGTCTGGTCCTTTGTAAATGCTCCCTCAAGCTGACATCTACGGTAATTTATTCTGTATCCAGTCTTTGGAATCCTTTTCTGGTTTCAACTGAATATACAATCTATAATATTACTGCAGGACCATATCTTCTGGCTTCTCAATTGAAATCTGTATTACTTCATGTAATTATATCACTTACCAGTCTAAATGGTTTTTGAAAGCGTGTGCATTCAGGTGGGTTTGTGAAAACTGATTTACAATTGTAGTAATACAATTAATTTCAATGTATCTAAGTACGTATGGTTCCTCCTCATTCAGATTGTGATATAGGTAGGTGCTAAAGGACATTTACAAAGCAATGTGGTACAAAATATTTTAGTACTAAAGTATTAGCCTTGAATTTGACAGTGTTGAGTCATTTATTTGCATTTTCATACCAATGAAGCATGGAAGAGGGAACAAGACAATTTGGTTTCGCTTTGGCTTCCTTCTTAGATATAATTAACTGTCATTTAACCACTGATATCTTATTTTAGAAACAGGCACCACCTCCTCCTCGTTCTCCTCTTATAACCCAAACCCCATCTAAGCTAACTAACTGATAGTATTTCAGGAGCTGCTATTTTTTAGCTAATGTTGACTAATTTGCTAGTTTACAGCATAATGGAGGCTTCAGTATTGCTATGAATGCTTAGGGGTGCTCTATACTTAATCCTATAGTAAATAACAGAGTTTTTTGGGTGGGTTTTGGATGCAGTCAAATGACAGGGTTAGTTCTGTATGTAAGCAGAGCTGCAGCAGTTGTTTTCACGGGCTGCTGGGCTCACCTGCCACTGCCTCTTGGCTGCACGTTTGGCAGAATACAACACAGTGCACCATAATTTTTGGCAAAGCAGAGTAGCTCCAGGTATAGTGCCTGGTCCCCAGAGTGTGTGTGTTTGGCACCCATTTGGAGGAAGATGCCTTTGAGGCCTCTCTCTGCAGTTCCATCATCACCCTGTTTCTCAAACAGGGCAAAATCAGCTCAATTCTGAAAGGGAAGAGGAGGAAAATGCTGATCCTTGTGCAAGTGCCACTCACGCTGTTCAGTTCAGAGAGCCAGCGGGTGCTGACACACTGGATACCGTGGTTGTTTCACGCTGCTGATTAATTGTGTTTTCTTTCTATTTATCCTCCTGTCCATAGGTTGATGAAAAAACTGTGGGAGAGCCTGGCTGGCTTTATGGGAGTTTTCAAGGACATTTTGGTTGGTTTCCATGCAATTATGTAGAAAAAATACTAGAAGGAGAAAAATCTTTATCTCCTAAGAAAGCCTTACTTCCTCCTACAGTGTCTTTATCATCTACCTCAACTGCTTCAGAGTGAGTTTTTGTCAACTTTTGTGGTAAAACGGCTTTTTCTAAATTTAGCTAACATGTAGTCATAGAACCAGAATCACAGAATGGTTTGGGTAGGAAGGGGCCTTAAACCCCACCCAGTTCCACCCCCAGCTGTGGGCAGGAACACTTCCCACTGAACCAGGGGCTCCAAGCCCCATCCAACCTGGCGTTGAACACCTCCAGGGATGGGGCAGCCACAGCTTCCCTGGGCAGCCTGGGCCAGGATCTCACTACCTCCAGCATGAAGAATTTCTTCCTAATGTCTAATCTAAGTCTTCCCCCTTTCAATTTAAAGGCATTTCCCCTCATCCTGTCCCTCCAGGCCCTTGGAAAAAGTCCGTCCCCAGCTGTCTTGTAGCCCCTTCAGGTACTGGAAGGCTGTTCAAAGGTCTTCCCGTAGCCTTCTCTACTCCAGGCTGAACAAGCCCAACTCTCTCGGCCTGTTCTCGTAGCAGAGGTGCTCCAGCCCTTTGATCGTCTTTGTAGTCTCCTCTGGACCTGTTCCAACAGTTCCATATCCTTCTTATGTTGGGTATTCCAGAACTGGACACAGGATTCTAGGTGGGGCCTCATGAGAGTAGAGTAGAGGGGGAGAATCCCCTCCCTCACCCTAATGGCCTCGCGTCCTTTGATGCAGCCCAGGATACGGTTGGCCTTCTGTTGATTCGAGCTGTTGACTGAGGGTATAGTTTCATATGGTGTTTGTTTTTAAAATATAAATGCGGAAAACTTATTGAAGAACCTACCTGAAAGTCTTAGCTTGGAAATTTTAAATATTGATAGCCTGTTTTGCGTTGTATAGACTATCTGGTTTTATAGATGTTAAAAAAAAAAAAGTTATTCTGCTTGAGTTACTTTTAAAATAAAAATGTTATGTGTTAAATAAGCCTGTATTCAACTTGCAGACCACTTTCACCAAGTAAATCTGCAGAAGAATCCGATTACCAAAACATACCTTTTTCTAGCCTGAATATTAATACAGCATGGCAACAGAAATCGGCTTTTACCCGCACTGTGTCCCCTGGATCTGTTTCACCCATTCATGGACAGGTAAGGAGAACTTGCTGTATTTCTGATTGATGCTAATGAAACTGATTAAAAAAAAGAACAAATGGAAGCACAGCTTGTCTAAGATTGGGTGCACTGAACAGTATAGAGGACAAGGAAACTTGTCTGTGTGCTCCACTAGTGAGCATTGGCTTAACTCTTTATGTTTCCAGAGACCAGCGAGCAAGAAGACTCAAGCAGTTTGTTTCATAATTCCGAAATCATGTTTAGCTCTAATTAGACAGAAAATGTTTCCAATAAATAAGAGTTGAGTGATTGCTGCATACAAGCACAGTGTAAAATGTTGTTAACCAGACAACAAATCGTTCAGATGTCACTCAGGAATGAAATTGCTTAAACTGCTATAAAAGATACCTCAGTGTTTGTTTGCATTTAACACTTGCAGCATCCTGGGGTTGTGTCAGTGATCAGTATCTCTGCTTCTGTCTTAACAGGGGCGGCCTGTCGAGAACTTAAAAGCACAAGCACTTTGCTCTTGGACTGCAAAAAAAGACAACCACTTGAATTTTTCAAAAAACGATATCATTACTGTCCTGGAGCAGCAGGAGAACTGGTGGTTCGGGGAGGTACATGGAGGAAGGGGTTGGTTTCCAAAATCTTACGTCAAGCTCTTACCTGGGAGCGAAATCAAGAAAGAAGAGTGAGTGCCATATTTTTTTTTATTATTATTATTCAACAGTTTACAAATAGAGGTGGCTTAGAGTGCAAAATTCTAGCAGTGTTTTAAAGCACAGAATATAAATACCACTTACAATTTACACCATGCCATTTTAGGCTTTAATTATTTTATTCTAGCAGGCCAATTAATATTGTGCTCATTGCTGTGTAAGTAGACGGCCTTCCAAGGCTCAGTGCTGGGAAAAATCAGCAGTGTTTGATTATTCATCAAGTGCCAGACTTTGTTCTGGTTCATTATTTTGCAGTGTAGTAGTTTTCTGCCTGTGAAGGTCCCAATTTCTAAGTGACCTACAAAGAAGTGTAAACTTGTATTTTTCTTTATCAGAAAAGATCCTTATATCTGTTCTAATGCTGCAAAGTGACTGTTCAGGAATAATTCAGTCTGGTTACTGGTGGAATGGCTGCACCACTGTGAATTGTTCTTAGAAACTCGCTAGAATGAGAGAATTTAGACAAAATCTTTAATTTCTATTTCTTTTAGGTAACATAATTTGCGTGTTACCTGTCTTTCATCTTTCATCCTTTTTTTTTTTTTAACTGATATGATTTTGGATGCCATTCACATCTTGAGTATCAGTAATACTTGTCACTGTTTGACAGTCAGGGAAGTCTTTGCAGTCAATTCAGAGGCAACGCCAACTTTGAGAAAACCAATGTGACCGTGGCCTTGTCCTAAAAATGAGATTTGTTCTTGGTCAGCCTTTTTCTTTACTCAAACCATTTTTTCTGTCTGCAGACCAGAAGCTGTTTATGCAGCTGTGAACAGAAAGCCTAATACGCAGCCTTACGCTGCAGGAGAGGGTAAGACCATGAAATATGCTACTCAATGATACAATCTTTCTGCTTAATGATATATGAAAAAGCTTAAATGTGTGAAGAGTTTCTGAGCTGGCCTTTTAGTGCTTGTCCTAAAGATGCAGTGTAAATGTTGAGCCACTGCATTGTAAAGCTGGAACTTCGGGAAAGCTTATCACTATTTCAGGTTGAGCGTAGGCCTGGGGTTTGGTTTTAGTTTTAAGACTTCTGCTCAAGCATTAATTTGTTTCAGAAAACTTTAATAGGTCTCTTAATCATAAGCAAGCTCTCTCCCTGCTGTTCTCTACTGCGTTATTCTGTACTGTAGAGACATGCAAAGTGACTTTTAGTCTCCTGAGTGTGGATCCATTCTCTTTTAATCAGTAGGGAGGAAAGAAAACAAATACTACTGCAGAAAAATTTGTGGGAAGCACTTTTTAAGCCTTTTGATTTAGTGTATCTCCATGCTTTCCCAGTCATATTTTAATTTCACTTCTGTTTTCCATTTTTACTGTTTTAGTGCATGAAGAATGATTTTTTTCAGGTTTAGGTGTGGAATATACGTGTGTGAAACACAGGGGTAGGGCGGAACACTTACTGCGAGAGATGAGTTTTCAAGCTATGGTCTGCAAGGCCTCTGCTGCTGCAGGATGATTGTAGGGTAGCAACTCTCACTGTACCAAATTCATCTCCGTACAGAGCTGTGTGCCTGTAATTCAGACTTGTAAGCATGAAACAAGATGTAATTACAATCCAGCCAGTAGGTAGGATTGATTTGATAACTTGTGAAGGCATGATCCATGTTACAAACGTTCTCATAAACGCTGATATCAAAGAAATCTTTACTTGCACCTGACGTACTCTTATCCTCCTACCTGAAACTGTTGTCTCCTTCTTTATATGTGCTGTTTGCACAGAGTACGTTGCGCTCTATTCGTATTCAAGCTCTGAACCTGGCGACTTGACTTTTGTGGAAGGTGAGGAAATCCTAGTGACCCAGAAGGAGGGGGAGTGGTGGACCGGGAGCATCGATGGCAGAACTGGAATCTTCCCCTCCAATTACGTTAGACCAAAGGATCAAGAAGTGAGTTTGCATTCTGAGAATTAACACACAATACTTCTTCTCAATTTTATTGTATTACTGGTATTGATATTGAGCTCTTGACTAGTGATTTTAAGCAGAGGTTAATGTGCTTGATGGAAAAGAAAAGCCTAGGTGGCTTGAGTGCTAAATCGGTGCTCTCGCCACAGTGTCACGCTGCCTCTCTCTGTACGGGATGGTATTTTGTTAATTACAGGCTCAAAATTAAATCTCCAAATGCTTTTCCATCCACGTGCTTAAAGTTGGTGTAAATGTTACTGCTTTTATTGCATATTAAAAGATGATTGTTGTGTCTTTGTAGGCTTCTAGTAATGCTGGCAAAACTGGAACGATAAACAAGAAGCCTGGTAAGTGTGTGATAACTTTTTAATATTGAGAGCTATTTCTTAAGTGACTGTGAGCACTTCGGCTCCTAGCAGTGCTTTACTGGTCCCTGCTCATGGCAGGGAGGTTGGAACGAGATAATCTTTAAGGTCCCTTCCAACTCAAACTATTCTGTGATTCTGTGCATGGTGGTTAATGGGCTTAGCTGTGAGATGTGTACCAGGGTGTGTCTGTGGATCTAGTTCTTACTACAGTGAAGAAATAACAAATGCAATTAATAAATTACCGTTTCAGAAATCGCACAGGTTACTACTGCCTATGCTGCATCAGGAACTGAGCAGCTTAGTCTTGCTCCGGGACAGCTAATACTGATCCTGAAGAAAAATGCTAGTGGATGGTGGCAAGGAGAGTTGCAGGTAATTATTGAGGGAGAAATAATTGTAACTTCATAAAAAACCAAGAGGTGACTTGGGGGTTTAATTTGAGAAAGCAACTAAGTGTCAAGCTCTAAAAGCTGACTAGAAAATTATTTTCATCTTGTATAAACCTTATTTGGGGATAAAACCACGTTTCTAATTATACCTTGGGTTGATGGGGGTTTTTCTCTGGGTTTTCTTTTGGTTTTTTTTTTTGGTCACAGAGAATAGTAAAACTGTGTGTGGGAGGCAGAAGAGGGACATCGACAGCAAATTGATGAGGATTTAATTGGTAAAACATTAAATTGTAAAACTATTCTGATGAAAGAACTATTCTTGGAAGTGCGAGTTGGACGCTTGTTTATTGTGGAGGTTGCTGTTCCCACATTTTTCCTTTCTCCACCTAGTGATGAATTCTGTGTCCCGGGGTTTGAGGGGTCTGTTAAGTGACATTCTTCTGAAATCATAGTTGATATTTTGACTGAAGTAGCCCCATGGATTTTGACTGTAATAGCCTTCACCTTTGCAACCAATGCAAAAAGTTCAATTGTGATCTAATAACGTTTCTTTTTTACACATCTCTTCAGCTGAATTTTAGCTGAATTTAAACATGTTACTTCCACTCCCAAATGCTGTTTGCAGTATGGGATTGAACAGCACAATACAAAGTCCTGTCTCTTTAATATCATTTAATTGCCCTTTCCCAAGGTATTTTACAGACTCCCCCGCTCCTGTTTGAGTGAATCCTCTTGATTCACTCCTCTTGAGTGAATCCCATCTCCCCTCTCCAGCAGGTAGAGCAGGGCTGATCTAACTGTGCAGCATCTGTTTTTTAACACTGCCTGCTTTACAGATAAAGGAGGAGAAATCGCAGTGAGCAAGCTGTGAAATCGCTGCACCAAGTTTCTATGAATAACAACAGTGGAAAATTTATTCATGGCATATGCAAAAAACCCCCAACATAAAACAATGAATGGTTTATATTTTAAGAAAAGTAGGCCTGGTGCTAGCTCAGGAAGAGGCTTCAAAGAATAAAAAGAAAAGTCAGGGAAGGGAAACAAAGATATGTAAATGTCAATTTTTGCTGGTTTGAATTTCTTCTGAGCTCGCTCTACAGTTGCCGCTTTCTAAAATCGATGCTTACTTTTACATCCTGACTTTTTTGTGCACTCTGAAGTATATTCATTTCTTTGGGGTGTGCAGAGACCTTTCCCTGCGGGACTGAAAAAGCAGAGACTTAAAAATGAGAAAATCTTTTCAAGCTCACTCACTGTACTAGGTAGGGAGCAATATGGAATATTTAGAGCCGGGTATTCAGAAGCAGCTTATGGTAACTGTTACCTCTGTTCTGGGTTAGAGACTCCTTATACGATGCATAAGTGGAATGTTTGTAGAGTGAATTTTCAATCCTACAATTAAATTGTGCACTGAAATAATTTGCTGTACTTGAAAATTCTGGATCGACACATTTGCTACTAGGCTGGCGCTTTATTGAGTTTGGGTTATTTTATTCTTTCCCCATATTTTTCCTTCTAGAGATCAGTTTAGTATTTATTTAGTGTTTGGAAGCCTGACCTTTTGTCTTTTGTTAGCAAAACTGTGTGACACATTTGTTGCTTTTTCTCGTGATCTGTAAACTCCTGGGATTCTTCATTGTGTAATAAACATTTCAAACATTTACAGGCCAGAGGGAAGAAGAGACAGAAAGGATGGTTCCCTGCCAGCCATGTGAAATTGCTGGGTCCAAGCAGTGAAAGAACCACATCTGCTGCTCCCTCAGGTGAAAAATTTACTTCCTGTTTCATTCAGAGTATTTTATGTAACGGCTTCAGTTGTTCAGACACTGGTCTGAATTGCATAACCTGCGTAATATTGTCTTTCATGGCTGTAGAATTGAGGTTGTTTAGCCTGGAGAAGAGAAGGCTCCAGGCAGACCTTAGAGCAGCTTCCAGGACTGAAAGGGACTCCAGGAAAGCCAGGAAGAGGCTCTTTATCAGGGAGTGCTGGAATAGGACAAGGGGCAATGGTTTTAAGCTGAAAGAGGGGAGATTTAGGTTAGATATTAGGAAGAAATGTTTTCCTGTGAGAGTGGTGAGGCCCTGGCCCAGGTTGCCCAGGGAAGCTGTGGCTGCTCCATCCCTGGAGGGGTTCAAGGCCAGGCTGGATGTGGCTCTGAGCAACCAGATTCAGTGGGAGGTGTCTCTGCCTATGGCAGGGGGATTAGAACTGGATGGGCTTTGAGGTCCCCTCCTTGCTCCAGGAAGGGACCCATTCTGTAGTTCTGTCTGATTGTGGTGTCACGGTGGAAGGTAAAATCCTAGTCAGAATCTGGGTCTTATGACAGAAATGTCCGTTCAGTTCTAACCTCTGTCCAGGAAAGGTGAAGTCTCACAATGTCTTAATCAAAACAGGGGACAGGACAAGAGGGAATGGCCTCAAGCTCCGCCAGGGGAGGTTCAGGCTGGACATTAGGAAAAAAATCTTCACAGAAAGGGTCATTGGGCACTGGCAGAGGCTGCCCAGGGAGGGGGTTGAGTCACCTTCCCTGGAGGGGTTTAAGGCACGGGTGGACGAGGTGCTGAGGGACATGGGTTAGTGTTTGACAGGAATGGTTGGACTCGATGATCCCGTGGGTCTCTTCCAACCTGGTGATTCTATGATTCTATGAAAACAGTAATTCACGGGGTCCCTCCCTAGCTTATCCATCCTCTGCATACCTTACCAAGATGTCTATATCTAGAAATTTGTGAGGATCAGCAGTCCATATTCCATGGAAAATGCTTTTTAATTTTCCCAGATGCACTGAAGAGCCACGCTATTCTCATTTGGAAACTCTGTTTCCAAGTGCTAGCAGGAATCTCACAGAAAACTAGCAATCACTGGTCAACACCTTTGAATTAGCTGCACTGCTCCTTACAAGGAGAGAGACTAAGTAGCAAATTTCCATCACGTTTTTCCATTTCGATGGCTGCATAGAAGTGAGATCACTTCCCAGGAAAGGGGCTTTTTTGATTGCACGCTTCAACTGTGCTGTTCTTCACAGCTCTGGTTTGCTTATGCAACAGCTTCCTGGGTGTTACTGGACAAAAGTTCCTCTGACCACGTGATTAGCTAAGGCACATTTCTTCTTCCTTTGCCATGTTTTTCTCACAAGCTTCAGCTGTAAGAGAATCAAACTCACTTCTGAGCCAGCAAAAGAGATAGAAGTGTACTTGATTGTATTTTAAAAATGTTTAGAAGGTCAGTAGATGTTGTATGAACTGAAACCATTCCCTGTATAAGTGTGTGGGTATAGAAGGTGGAAATAAGGATTATATTCTGGTCCAGCAGAACAAAAATGAAAAGAAGAGGGAAGACAACTACAACTGCCTGAAAGGAGGCTGTGGTGGTGTGGGTGCTGGTCTCTTCTCCCAAGTAACAAGCGATAGGACAAGAGGAAATGGCCTCAAGTTGCACCAGGGGAGGTTTAGATCGGGCATTAGGAAAAATGAGCGGTGAAGCACTGGCAGAGGCTGCCCAGGGCAGTGGTGGAGTCAACATCTCTGGAGGGGTTCAAAAAACATGTAGATGTGGAGATTCAGAACATGGTTTAGTAGGCACGGTGGGGTTGGGCAGACAGTTGGACTGGCTGAGTTGAGAGATCTTTTCCAGCCTTAATGATTCCATGAGTTTATGATTCTGTGACAGTTCCACGTCAAGATAAAATCATGTGGCAATTTTCTTATCTAACCGCGTGTGTGAAGTTGTTTCTTTCCTGTGGTTATGTAAAACACTGAAAAAAAGAGTCTTAACCCTTGTGTAACACCCTTCTGCCGTCTTTGTTTTTGATTCATAGTGTGTCAAGTGATAGCGATGTACGATTACATGGCGAACAACGAAGATGAGCTCAGTTTCTCCAAAGGGCAGCTTATTAATGTGCTGAACAAAGATGATGCTGACTGGTGGCAAGGAGAAATCAATGGTGTGACAGGTCTCTTCCCCTCAAACTACGTGAAGATGACCACGGATTCTGATCCAAGTCAGCAGTGTAAGTAACTTCTATTATATTTTATTTATTCTGTTACTCTATTTCAAAGCTGTGTTGCTGTTCTTCTGCATCGTGTTGAGAATTTGGAGTTCTAGGCATCGCTGAACTTATTGGTACTTTAAACACTCATTCTTTAAACACTTTGCTATAGTAATAAGTACTTTAAATACTTTTCTATTTAACCTACAAACAACCAGCATGCTACCAACCACCCAGTGTGTGACAGTAAGTGAGCTAAAAATACCAGATTCAGTAGGTGTTCCCCTTCCTTTAAAAACACGAGTGTTTGATAACTGACAAAGCCTGGGAGTCAGTGCAGGCACACTGTGCTCGGTCATAGAACTTGCTCAAGTTTTATGAAATACAAACAATAAAATCCTTCCAGTGCTGGAAGGGGCTCCGGGAAAGCTGTGAAGGGACTTTTTCCAAGGGCATGGACTGACAGGATGATGGGGAAGGGCTTTAAATTGGAAGGGGAAGGATTTAGATTAGACGTGAGGAAGAAATTCTTCACTCTGAGGATGGGGAGGCCCTGGCCCAGGTTGCCCAGAAAAGTTGTGGCTGCCACATCCCTGGAAGTGCTGAAGGCCAGGTTGGACGGGGCCTTGAGCAGCCTGGTGCAGTGGGAGGTGTTGGAACTGGATGGGCTTTAAGGTCCCTTCCAACGCAAACCGTTCTGTCATTCTCTGATTCTATGGAATCCTGCTTCAGATTCCAGAGCTGCTCAGACCCAGCACAGTTTCTAAGCTGAAGTGCAGCACTGTGCAAGTCCCATTGCGCAGATTTCAGCTGTGCTGCTTCCATATGGTGTGAAGTTGGAGCTAGCAGGTTGTGTCAGCAGTCAGCTGGCGCTGTGCCGTTCCTCTGTAACCAGAGAAAGAAACATTTCAATATCTACTGATGGGACTTTAAGATTTCCTTGGATTTCCCTACAATATTTTTTGCTCATTTAAATGTAGTGCAGAAGCTGTCATGGATGTTCTTGAGAAATTACTGAGTTATCATCCCTCAGAAGTGTTGATGTAGCCCTCTAGGGACCAGCTTAGAGGTACAACAGAATATCATTTAAAAATGCCCTGTTGTATTTTAAAGAATTGTTAATCTGAGTATTGAAATGTTTCTGTAGAAGAGCAATCTCTCCCACTGTCTTTTGTAGGTGGCCAAATGTAATGGTGTTTGAGAGGGAGCAGGTGGCTATCGCTCAGATAGGTTTTCAGCTTAGGAAAATTCTGCTTTATCCCTGACATTTAAACTCTTGTACTGTTGTAGCCAGAGTCTTTCCTTCCTTGGACATAGCAGTTACAGCTTTAACGGCAAACTTCCCTCACAAAGAAGGAACTTAGGTCAGTGAGATGTTTCTTCTCAGAGTCTGCTGAAAAAGCATTCTGAGCAGGAGCAGCTGTGCTGACGGGATCACTCTCTTCCAGTGGCTGTAGCTGCGCATCCCGGCGCAGGGGCTCTGCAAGGGAAAAAGGGAATAAAATCAGTGAAGGGTGTCACAGGTTTGTCAGCAGGTCTCTCAAGTACAGCTGGTGGTTGCAGAACATGGACTGCTTGACTCGTGCTCTCTGTGACCTTGGTGATTCTTATCATTCCTCATGCTTTAACAACATTTTAAGAGCCTTTATTCTAGTGTTTGCACCGAAGTCATCGTAAAGAATAAATAGGATAGACAGGAGGTTTCAAAATATAAATAGCTGTAGATTTACAGTAAAGGAGTGTGCATAGTCTCATAATCTTCTGTTCTTTGATGAGTTCTTGCTCAACCATTCTGGGTCAGATCTTTTGTGTGTTGCCAGTACCTGCCTAGAACAATGTCTCCCAGGTTTTCTTCCCAATCTTCCCAAGGGCTGTGTAAGGTGGGGTAGGCTCGGTGCACTTAGCACTTTGTAGGGCTTCCCAGAGGCCTGGTCTGGAGATAATTTTGTTATTTGGGGACTGGAACTAGATGATCTTTAAGGTTCCTTCCAACCCAAATCATTCTATGATTTCAGCCAGTCTTTGCCTTAAACAGTTGCTCTTAGAAACTTGTGCTCTCCTTATTTGAAGGCTGTGACAGCAAGAGAGCTGTTTTCAGTTAGTCCTCTTATCCAAGGGACCAGTCTGAACCTTGTCCTTGTGCTTTCTTTAGTTGAGGTTTTCTCCCCTCAGGTGCTGTGGGTGGAGGCAAGGCAGGTGCCCCAGCTGCATCTTTGTGCTTTGTTCCTGGATTCCTTTAGTGTTATAGGTCTGTTTATCTCTCAGAGACGTTCTTGCTGAGACAGGAACGACAGCTCAGCCAGGTGGACGTGCTCAGTTCATCTTACTGAAGTGTGTCATCTTCCTACGAGATCGGCCCTTCGTAGAGGAGGATGTTGTGCCAGTTCTTTCTACTCTAATGTACGTACATTAGAGTAGAAGGTACTCTGTTCTTCTTTTCATAGCCCAGCATTGCTGCAGCATCTCAGGCATCTGGGTTTCTCCTTCAGGTGCTCAGATGTGAGCTCCAGGTAGTCTCCTTCCCCCATTTAAACCTGCCTGCTCTTCCTTCTTCCAGTGTGATACCAATGCTTGGTTAGACTGGGAACAGATCTTCTCTCCGTACTGTTCTTGACACAGGTAGAACGATGGTCTGAATTTCCTTAGATGCAAACTTGATGTTTATAGTATAACACCACTAGACCTACCTGATTTTTTTTCCTCCCAAAAATTTATTTGTAACGTGACATGTTAGAGACGTGAGGCAAGTCCTGTTCTTTGAAGGGTGAGGATCTGTATTGCCAGAAGTTTATCTCCACACACAAGTCGTGATTCCTGTCCACCACTGTCTAATGAATGAAGCTGACTGATTTTTTTTTTAAGGGTGTTCATAGTGAAAAAAACAACTTCTAACTGACGTGCTCCTGGAAGGTGCATTTCTGTGTTAATATACGGATGACACATTTTGAAGTTCTCTAGTTATTGCCAATCATTTTTTTAATCATTTTTTAACACCTGAAGACTTAGTAATTTATTCCAAGAGGCTTTTCAACAGCTCCAGAATGTCACCCCTTATACCAAGGATTAAAAATATATTTTAAGCTGAAAGAGGGGGAGATTTAGGTTAGATATGAGGAGAATTTTTTTTCCTTTGAGGGTGAGGAGACCCTGGCCCAGGTTGCCCAGGGAAGCTGTGGCTGCCCCATCCCTGGAGGGGTTCAAGGCCAGGCTGGATGGGGCTTGGAGCCCCTGGTCCAGTGGGAGGTGTCCCTGCCCATGGCAGGGGTGGGACTGGATGGGCTTTGAGGTCCCTTCCAACCCAAACCATTCTGTGAAAATCAACCCCTTGGTTCACAGCGACACAGTCATTTTGTGCTTCTAAAACTGGTGAATGTCAGGCTTGATAAAGCTTCCAGATTGAAATCCTGGGGTCCAGAGTAGTCTCCAGATTGCCCGCAAGGTGCATGCAGCTGCAGCACACGTTGTGCATCTGCCTTTACCGTGACTCTGCAGTGCCTCTTGCAGGCCACAGACCCTGGTTTCTGGTGGGTACCCTGAGTGATGCGGTGCCTGCTGCTTCATGGACAGCTGTGACTAAAGACAAGGTTTCCTTTCTTTTCAGGCTTCCAGCAGAGTTGACCAAGTTCATTTTTACATGCCACTATTAATAACCTCACTGAGGCTTCTCTCTACCAGTTTAATTTTTTCCTAATGTCTGATTACAAATTTCTCAGGAGAGATCCTGGCTTTGTTGAAATCTCAGGGAGTTTAGCCATTGCCTTTTAAAAACCCGTTAGTGCTTGACCTGGTGTCGTTCTGCATAACAGAAGTCTTCCCTGGGGAGAAACTTTCTTCTCCAAGTGACCCAGCTACAAGAGTGTTTCAGTCAGTGATGGCTGGTCCCGAGTACTCAAAACTGTGTGTGTGTGAATATGAAACTGCAAGAGTAGAAGCGCGATGATGTCTGTTTTCAGGAAGCTGAATGTTAGTCATTCCTTTCTGACCTTTTTGGTGTTGTTCTGTCTTTGTCCGTAGAACTCATATGTTTCGCTCTTCGAATTTATGTTCATTTTATCCTTCATTTTTTTTGTTTTTTGTTTTTTTTTAGGACCCAATGTTGTCTTCCAGTGTGAAAGCACCTCAGAGACCCACTATCCGAGTTTGACTGTAGCGTGGAGGCAGGGTGGCCAGCCCTGCTCACGTATCTCTGACACAATCCTATTGCTTCGTTTGAACATTAGATCCAGTCAAGAAATTAGGTTTTTGCGTTTATTTTCTTATAATCTTTACGACATGCAGTTGATTTGTAAAAGCAGAAAGGATAGTGGGTCTTTGTGTGGCTTTCACTGCTGTTCATTCTTGTTTCCTTTAGTGTTTTCCTTTGGTATTGATAATCGTAGAGCATTAGCATGCACATCAAGTTATCGTTTGCATGGTGGGATTGCAGACACACAAAGACCCACTATTTGCACCGTTTATCCGAGCTGTTTTGAATGGGCAGTTGTGTTCTTTTAATGTTGTAATGTACATACTTCGCAGAATTAAAGTGTTCGCTGGTTGCTGTTCTAATGGACTCGATTTAAACCCTTACATGTTGAGTTTTTAAGACTGGCAGCCTACAAGGCTCACCTGGGAAACAAACCTACCTGCCTCTGATAGACACTGTGACTGCAAACGGGCTACGAGAGCTAAAGTTTAGATCTGGTACGGTCCATCGGCCTTTTAATGCCCATTTTAACTGGGGAAAGAACTGTTAAGCATAAAGCGGAGGATATTTATTCCTTTTCTTCCTTCACAGTAGTACTATAGCAGGAATTGAAGCTGGTTTGGCTCCATATCCCTAAACAGCCTCCTCTTTTTAAATGCTTTAGCCTGATGATTCGTATTCGCTTTCAGTTTTAGCGAACAGCAAACCTGTACGAGTTACTGCAGTGAGTACTTACACGGCCTTGGTGCTACTCGGCCCTCCCATGCCCTTTTTCTTCATTAATGGTACTGAATAATGTTCTCCCCCGCGGCTGCAGTGACCTAACAGCAAGTGCTGTCTGGAAGCTGCTGCTCTTGGTAAATAAATAAGCAGCCCTATACCTGGGTAACCTCCATAAAGGGATGTTTCCAGAAAAGAAACACCAACAGGCACCTGGAGGTGGAGGCAGAGTATTTGGGTTTAAAAATGGAGCTATACTCCTCAGCTCAAAACTGGTCCCTAAGGGTACGGCGTATCTGCAGCTGGCACAGTAAAAGTGCTCGCATTTTGTGAGTCTAGGGGAGGGAGGGACCAGGACTTCAGGGCAATAGCCCTGATACCCCTTTAAAAAAAAGGATTGCTTTAATATGCCTGATGAGATAGTTCTGTGCTCCTGTCACACCAGGAGAGATCTAGTAGCTATGATATTTAATGGAGTTGGTTTCCTGAACTTGGTTACGAAATGGCAGAGGTCACTTATGCAATCAGAAATGTTTACAAACCCTGTTTGTTTACTGTATACAAACCTATCGTTGAATGTTGTGAAGGTGCTGTCAGGAAAAGGTTAGTCCAGCTGCAGAGACTGAAAAGCCTTTCTCCAGAGTTTCTGTAGAGAGTGAGATGTTATGTATTGAATGTACTTGATCAAATCATGTCTACGTGGTTTCATTCTGAGAGATCTCTTGTGCAATACGGATGTGCCTACAGAAAACTGTGAACGGATTTTTATTCTGGATGTATTTTGTCTAAACCAGTATTTTGTTATAGAATGACATGTTATTTTAGGCAAATCACCTGCTAGATGATTCCTCCAGTATTCTAGCTGACTTGATTTCCTTATGAAACTACATTTTAAGCATCGCTACTAAAATATGTGGATCACCCTGAAATGCCTTCTCTCAATTTCTGACTTTGGAAGCCTGTTCGGTGCGGGTTGAAGTGTTGAGCTACACCAGTGGCACCAAGCAGTCACTTACTGTAGTCTAATAATTAGGTGAGAATAATTATAAATTGCCCCATCTCTAAAAGGCACCGTTAGCCTGTGGGACTTTAGCCGAACTGCCCGTGCTCAGCGGCAGTTTTTCTTGAATGCCAAATCGCTATGAATTGCCTTTGAAAGAAATGAAAAAGACCTTCACATCCTGCCTGGGATGGTCTAGGAAATGGTTGCAGGGCATTTTCCAAAAACCACCTGGCTTTCTACCCACATTTTCACGGCTGCAATTGGAGATCAGGGTAGTATTAGGTGATGTTTCACACAGGTGGTGTGAAATACATGGTTTATTACATAGATATTAGCACTGATCCCTATTGAAGCAGCTGCCCCTCCGCTCGAACCAATGAGCGTTGAAATGAAGCATTTGGGGCTCTCACAGCTACCTGTTCATGTTCCATTATTACCGAGCGCGCTCTAAAGTCTCTGACTGTAATAATGACAATAACACACCTTAATAACTGACTGAAAGAGACGCAGCCCCCGACTCCTGTATTTCTTTAAATTCTGCTGAACACAGCTCAAGCACAATCACCCCTGACCCCGGCTCTCCTGGTGCGCAAAGAATTGCATCTGCGCATCAGCCCACCGACAGGAAGGACTGTGCTGAGGATGTTTTAAGGCAAGATGATTTTAAAATCATGTTCTGTATCCCTGATGAGGTGTAGCTGATAGAAACTGTGTTTAAATCAGACTTTTTGCTTTCAAAAGCATTAGTTCTTTTCTGTTTGTGCGCAGTCCACTCTCTCGTTGCTAAAAGTCCATAGAGTTGGGTTAAGTCATCCCAGCCAGCTGAATAAAACTAGCATTGAAGTGTTCATCCCTTATTAGGGTGAAAAAGGTTGGCTTTGAAACTAAGGACAAGGTGGTAAATGAGAGTTACTTGTTGAACTGATGGTCCCCAGCCAAGAGTTGAGAGTGAAAATGTTGCTCAGAGCCACACAGAGCAATAGTTAAAACTGAAGCCGACCAAGAATGCAAAATACGATGTTGCCTGCAGCGTAGTCGTTGCATAATCTCGTTTTCCGTGGGCTGGCAGAGAATAGGGGCCGTGGTGTAACTGGGGTAAGAATGTACACGATGCTGTAAATGCACAAACCCAGCTACTGAAACGCCTCCTAATTTTTTAAGTGTCTGGGCTGTGTAACAGACTAACAGCCTTCAGAAGCGTAGATCTACAAAAGCTTAGTTTACAGAGCTGAGTTCCTGATCCAGCAGCTGGATCCGTGCAGGAAAGCCCTTGTGCCACCACTGAGAGCCGGTGGCAGGGCTGGGGGTGATGGTGAAGGGTTGTGGAAGCATCCGAGGTGCTATCGTAGCCAGTGTGCGTAATGTTACGGTTGGGAATGCCGAAGGCGTAAAGCTCCATCCAAAACGCTCCACGCAAATCATTGGAATGTCTCCCACCAGTCACTGAATGTCTGTGCCATCTCGATGCTTGGTCAGATCGTATCCCTGTGTGATTCTCTTGAGCTGGGTTGGAAACACCTGTAAATACGGCTGCTCGTAGGAATGCCGACGGACCTTGGCCTGCGGTAGCGTTGGGAGCTGCTCCGGGGCCGTGCTACTTCAGCATAATGAACTAATAAAACCGCTGCGTGATGGTGTGTGCTGCCTTAAAACCTCTTCTGTTGTTCTCTTCAAGCTGGAGTGTTGATGTTTGAGGTTGATTAAGACTTGCAGGCTCTGCTTGGCATGAGGCAATTGTTCACCTTTGGTTTTAAACAAAGTTGTAAGATAACTATGCAAATGTATTTTATTAAAGGGACGCCTAAAAGGACCTAGTTTGTCTGTTGTGGTTTTTTTGACCATCTGGGGAGGAATTTTCCCATCCGAATAGCTTGGTATGAGCGTTGTGTGACCTTTACTTACTTTGCTTTGTACCTCTTGAAAACTGAACGATAAATTTCTCCTGTTGTAGCAAAGAGAGTTGTACTGCACTTACTGATTTTGAGGGGGGTGGGATTGAAGTTTTTGTTACATTCCCAGCCTTTCCACAGCAGCAAATTGCTTGGATTAGTTCCTGTCATGGGTTTCAGTTGGCACAGCGGCTGCTGACAGTGACAAGGTTATATTGCAAGGGAATGAGCCTTGTGTGTGCCCGCAGAGAGCGGAGCGTGGCTGGCAGTGACACCAGCGCTATTTTAGTGCCAGCCCGCGGTACTTAAGGTGAGATGTCATCTGGCTGTGGTGACCTGGGAAAATAAAAGCAGGCTGATACAGGCAAAAAAAAACAACCCTTACCAGCTTTTTCCAGCTGAATCAGCGGGCTTGAGCTAAAAAAAACAAACAGAAAATGTTGAAAAACAAACTGCAACCAAACCCTCTCCCCTCGCTCTGAGAGGACATTGGGTTGCTGGAGCACATTGGGAGAAGGGAACAGAGCTGGGGAAGGAGCTGGAGAACAGGCCTTAAGAGGAACGGCTGAGGGACTTGGGGGTGTTTAGCCTGGAGAAAAGGAGGCTGAGGGGAGACCTCATCCCTGTCTACACCTGCCTGAAAGGAGGTTGTGGTGAGGTGGGTGTTGGTCTCTCCTCCCAAGGGACAGGCGATAGGATGAGAGGAAACGGCCTCAAGCTGCACCAGGGCAGGTTCAGACTGGACATCAGGAGAAAAGTCTTCACCGAAAGGGTTCTTGGGCCCTGGCAGAGGCTGCCCAGGGAGGTGGTGGAGTCCCCATCCCTGGGGGAGTTTAAAAGACTGGGAGATGAGGTGCTCAGGGATCTGGTTTAGTAGTGGACAGGTACAGTTGGACTTGATGATCTCAAAGGTCTTTTCCAACCAAGTGATTGTATCAAAAAATCCACAACCCTAAGCAAAGGAAGCTTTTTCCTTATAAATGCAGTTTATATAAGGCCACCTCTACCCCTAAACAGTCATGACTGGTGATTCAAAACAGTGATGCATCTGGTGTAGGCAAATATTCATGTTTGAGGCTTAAGATGTCTTTCCAGAACTGTTACTTTTAATGTGTTTTTTTCATTGTTTGTCAGGGAAGGAGACAAAGCACGTGGTGCCCAAGCAGATCTGAGTATCTTAGAAAGCCTTTGTCCATCTGTGTTTTTACCTCCATCTCTGGAATTGGCTTTGAAGTGAAGAATTTCAATTCATTTCCCCTTTCTTAAGTAAGAAAAAAACGGAAACTCTTTGAAATGGTGATCGGTCTCATTCATCTTTCTTCGTTGGAGGCTTTCTTTTACTCAGACAGGGTCATCTTTTCCCTTGAAGGTCCTGAAATCCAAAGTATGTGAGTAATTGGACAGGTTTCTTCCTGCAGCCCCTCGTGTTATTCAGGTGTTTGGATCCTCCTGCAGAGCAGAACATCTTTGAACTGCGCAGGGTAGTTGATAGTGCAGGGTTAGTTGTCAGTTGGCAGAAAATATTTCTTGTCCAGGTCTGTTTGGAGAGGGAAGTGTAATTTTAACCGTAACTTTAGAGGCTGGGTTTTCCTGTTTCTAACCTCTCCAGCCTGCTTTGCCCTGCCCCTGCGACACTCTTGGAGAGCAGGATTCATTACAATGGGACCGCAGATGGAGTGGGCATCGCTCTTGCTGTGCCCCAAGTTTCCAAGGTACCGGACACCCGTGGTTGGCTCCGTTCTGTGTGATTCTCGGGAGGGAGCGAGGCAGATCTCACCCCCCATGGTCTGAACAGCGTGGCCGTGCCCTCCGAAGGTGATGTTAGACCTCTTGAGCCCCCAGCGTGAGCAGCTGACGTGCCCCTCTGCAGGTGCTCCCCCCAGACTCCCTGCTTTCCTAAGCTGGGAAGGGGTGAAGCTTCACAAGGGGTGAAGCTTCACAAACAGCAGCCAAACCAACAGCTTTCCGCTGCCCAAAAAAGGCAGTTTTACTGCTTCCACGTGCATTCCTGGCTGCTAAACTAGCGGAAGACGACTGTTTTCTTTTCCCCCCTCAGGATTCATTTGCTGCCAGGGGGTGAGCTGGGAGTCGGAGAAGTGCCAGGGTTGATGCAAGGAGAGGAGGGAACAGGAATGCAGGAGGAGAAGGGGCGGAGATGTAGGTTGTTCACCCTTTCTGTACCGGAGAGCCCCAGATTTATCACTGATTCATCCTCATTGCATTATTTGGAATCATAGAATGGGTTGGATTGGAAGGGACCTCTGAGCCCATCCAACTCCAACTCCTGCCGTGGGCAGGGACACCTCCCACTGGACCAGGGGGCTCAGAGCCCCATCCAGCCTGGCCTTGAACCCCTCCAGTGAGGGGCAAGAAGACTTGGGTTTTGTGTCACCGAGTGTCTGTTCCTGTGCACGGTTTTGATTCTTCATACTTGACACATTAAAATAATTCACCATATTTCAGGCTTATTTTGTTTCTAAATGAGAAAAAAGAAGGTTGTGCAAGTGTGAAGTTGGCAACTGTAACGTTATGCCTTATAACTTCACGAATTTGTACCCATGGTTTGTATCATAAATTAATGACCAAGGCAGCGAACTTTAGAAATGGGGCGGAGATTAAAGGTGCGATGTCACTAGGTCAGATTCAGACACGTCTTGGTGACTTCATCCCGCAAAAGGCATCGCATAAGGTAAGAGAAAATAGCAGTTTTGAGACAATTTGGCAGAAAAGGAGAGGAAATGAGAAAACTCATGGCACGAGTGGGGTGGCAGGAAGTCCGGAGTTCTTTTTCAGCACTACAGCACAGAACCAAACGATGTTCAAAGAAATAAAAAGGTGAAAGACTGAAAAATGACATAAAGCGGGGAGGGGGTTGATGACTACATCGCTCGATTTTGAAACTCACTGCCGCTGCGGGCGGGGTTTTTAAAGAGAACCACTGTGCGTGGATTCTGAACCACAGGCTGGGGTTTGTTGATGCAATGTTAATTCATCGAATTCAATGGCCAGAGTGGGATCTAAACTACTTACTTCTTACTTCTTACAGGGTGTGCAGATCTCCAGAGCCTTGACACCATGCAGCCAATGGAGAGGAAAAGACAGGGCTACATTCACGAGCTCATTCAGACAGAAGAAAGGTACATGGATGATCTTCAGCTCGTCTTAGAGGTGAGAGGTCTTGGATGTGAACGTGAATACCTCTGTCCTACTGAGTAGCAGCAAAAACAGACTGTATCCAAAGCAGTGTGGCCAGCGGGGCGAGGGAGGGGATTCTCCCCCTCTACTCTACTCTTGTGAGACCCCACCTGGAGTCCTGTGTCCAATTCTGGAATCCCAACCATAAGGATTTGGAACTGTTGGAACGAGTCCAGAGGAGGCCACGAAGGTGATCCAAGGGCTGGAGCATCTCTGCTCTGAGGACAGGCTGAGAGAGTTTGGGTTGCTCAGCCTGGAGAAGAGAAGGCTCTGGGGAGACCTTAGAGTGACCTTCCAGTACCTGCAGGGGCTCCAGGAAAGCTGGGGAGGGGCTGTTTCCAAGGGTCTGGAGTGATAGGATGAGGGGGAATGGCTTTAAATTGGAAGGGGAAGATTTAGATTAGACATTAGGAAGAAATTCTTCACACTGAGGGAGGTGAGGCCCTGGCCCAGGTTGCCCAGGGGAGTAAGAGTTTATCATCTGCCTTAATCTCTGATTTTATATCTGGAAGCGAGACCATCTCACTGAGCAAGGCAGTAACTGGTCAGCGTTAGGTGATCTTGGGAGTCTGACTTGGCTGAACAGGAGGATGAGCTGCTTTTGTCTCTGAAGAATTGCTCATCTTTCTGGTTTTCTGACTGCAGGTTTTCCAGAAACCGATGGCTGAGTCGGGCTGCCTTACGGAAGGAGAAATGGGGCTGATCTTCGTCAACTGGAAGGAACTCATCATGTCCAATACGAAGTTATTGAAGTGAGTACTTACCCACAATTTTATGTTTTCCTCTTCGTCTTTATTCCCTCATTCCTTTCCCCAGGAAGTTTTCTGGGTTTACAGTAAATATTTCTGTCCTCGTTGATTATTTCCTCTGCGTGCGTGCATTCAGACCAGCTAAGTGCTTTCAGACTGCCTCACAAAGAGGGAGTTGTTACAAGAGAGGGGGAATAAACACCAAGAACAGATGCACATTTGCTATAATACCTTAGACACAGAGCCTACACAAAAGAGCCTACACAAAAGCAAGTGTGTGGGAGGCCGCCTTCCCAGTTTTCTGCACAGTGACCTCCTAAAAATACCCTTTGGAGGGACAGAGCGGCTAATAATTCATGGAAATGAATGTAGAGAGAGTTTACTGATTGTCCTAGAAGCCTCAAAGGAATCTCAGTCCTGCAAGACCCCATCAGGCAGATGGTTTGGCTCATCAGGTTGTGCCACTGATGTCCTGGGGGTTCAGGCTGGGCCATGTGGGGGAATTCACCTTGCAGGCTGGCGTCCTTTCAGGGATGGATGTTGTAAGGATCTTTTGGCCTCGCAGACTTGACAGCGAAGTTGAATGGTGATTTCTTTCCCCTTCAGAGCCTTGCGAGTGCGTAAGAAAACAGGAGGAGAGAAAATGCCAGTGCAGATGATCGGGGACATCCTGGCCGCAGAGCTCTCTCACATGCAGGCCTACATTCGGTTCTGCAGCTGCCAGCTCAACGGAGCTTCGTTGCTACAGCAGAAAACCGATGAAGATGCTGATTTCAAGGACTACTTAAAGGTATCAGGTATCTTGTTCGGTAGCTTTTTGTGCCCTCTCCTTTCCTCGATGACAGGAGCCTGTCTAAGCAGCATCGGCCAGATCAGAATAACCCAGAAGAGTAAAAACCTGCCAGAATAGCTCAGAACCTTCCAAGGATTATTTAAATGATGACCAGGGTTAACACCCTGTGTGCTTTTTATTTATATACCTGTCTTCCTCTCCAACTGAGTCATCACTCCACTTCCCATTCCGTTGCCCATTACCTCAGCGTCACGCTAACCCCACAAAGCCACGGTCGCAGCGTCTGCACCCTCTCTAAAATTCACAGTTAAAAGGGGTAAGAGCCTGTGGGGCTGAAATAATGAAGTGATGATTGTGATTCGGGGGCGCTGCGGGGTGTCTGAACAGGGCCAGAGGGGTGCCGTGAGCATCCCGTGCTGTGGAAATAAATAAGGAAATATGGAAATATGGAAATAAATAAGGAATTGCTGCCATGCTGCAGCTGATGCAGCTTTGAGGCTGTGAAAGGAGAAATGCCAGAACTGTCAACATCGGGAATTTGTTTCTTTTATTGCTTTGGTTTTTTCAACCTGAGCAGAGCCTGTGCTGTCCAAGTAAAAGCTGGAATGGTTTTGAATGGAAGAGTTCTGCATCAATAATGATCCTACAGCTTATGCTGGCAAAGTCTCCAAGTACAATGACAGTGCTTTTCTGTTTGTTGTGGATACAACCATTGTTCGCTTACCGAAAACTCTTAAGGTTTCTTGGAATGCCTGGAAAAATTAATCTGATCAGACAGTTTTCATTCTGATAGAATCATAGAATCAGAAAATGGTTTGGGTTGGAAGGGACCTTAAAGCCCATCCAGTTCCAACCCCCCTGCCATGGGCAGGGACACCTCCCACTAGAAGTTTCAGCCTGATGAGGCAACTGTTTCTCGATGAGTAATGCAATGTCTCTGTTCAATCTCTGCCTCGCACCACAGAAGCTCGCCTTGGACCCTCGCTGCAAGGGAATGCCTCTCTCCAGCTTCCTCCTGAAGCCCATGCAAAGGATAACCCGCTACCCTCTGCTCATAAAAAGTGTGAGTACCCAACACGAGGGCTTGTAGGCCACTGCTTTTGACTTTGATCCAGAGAGCACAAGCAAAGAATGCAGAATCTAATCTTAATGTCTAATCTAAATCTTCCCCCTTCCAATTTAAAGCCATTCCCCTTCATCCTATCCCTCCAGACCCTTGGAAAAAGTCCCTCCCCAGCTCTCCCGGAGCCCCTTTCAGTACTGGAAGGTCACCATAAGGTCTCCCTGGAGCCTTCTCTTCTCCAGGCTGAACAACCCCAACTCTCTCGGTTGTCCTCAAAGCAGACGAGTTCCAGCCCTTGGATCACCTTTGTGGCCTCCTCTGGACACGTTCCAGCTGTTCCACATCCTCCTTATGCGCTTTGTCCCTTTATGGGGATTCCTCTGAGAGTGCGGAGAAGTAGTACCTGTGCTTACCACTGGTTTTATCTTGTTTCCTCCCTTTTCTGATCCCTACCAGATCCTAGAGAACACTCCAGAAAATCACCCCGATCACAGTAACCTCAAGCTTGCCTTGGAGCGCGCGGAGGAGCTGTGCTCTCAAGTTAACGAAGGGGTGCGCGAGAAAGAGAACTCGGACAGGCTGGAATGGATACAGTCCCACGTCCAGTGTGAAGGGCTTGCTGAGGTAGGAACGTTGATACTCTGTAAGGCAGAGGCTTCTCCAAGTCGTTTCAGAAAGGCCGGGGACGGGAATGGGAGTCCTTGCTGACATCCGTTATGGAAACATGATCCACTGCTGAGCTCGTGGAAGAGGAGCTTTTATTAAAATTCTGCTTGCAGCTATAATGCAGCGAAACCTCATGATTTTGGCAGTGGAGAAGTAACAGTTTATCAGCTTAAAACTGACACCAGGTTACAGGAACAGAAATAACTGCCATTTCTGAAGTTCTGGTTGTGCGGCTGCTGAGCCAAGTCAGGTGTTACTCTGTGGAATTTCACTTAGCTTTGGTCTCCAGGGTTTTCCTTCATGCAGGAAGGGCACAGGAGCCCTCAATGCCTGATCCTCAAAGCTGTGTGGGGTTCAGCCTCCTGTAGCTTTTAGGACAGCCTTCCAAATGAGGTGTTGTGACAGTTCTCCACTGGCTGCATAAGGAACCAGGGCTTGGCAGGCCCAGATGGTCTGTCCTAGTTCTATCAACTAATTGGCCACCCATAAGAGGTGACCTGACTGCAAACTCCACAGGATTTTCTTAAACGCAACTTCTGGGCAACAGAAAAGTTGCCAGGAGGCAAAACACCTTCATCCAGTCAGACCTGGTGTGTGGTGTTGGTAAAGCTTCAATCAGTAGTGCTGATACCATGGTAAGAAGCTTCCCTTCTCTTCGTTTGTAATTCATTGAATCATAGAATGGTTTGAGTTGGAAGGGCCCTTAAAGCCCATCCAGTCCCACCCCTGCCATGGGCAGGGACACCTCCCACTGGATCAGGGGCTCCAAGCCCCATCCAACCTGGCCTTGAACCCCTCCAGGGATGGGGCTTGCCCAGCTTCTCTGGGCAACCTGGTCCTCACCACCCTCATGGTGAAGAAAATTGATTCATTAAAAAAAACAGATGGGATTTTGAGCAGCTTTGAGCGGTCTCCACTGTGAAGCGGAGCAGGAACTGATGTCTACGTTAACTTGCTGCTGCTAATAGGTTTTGTCTCTCCTAGCAACTGGTGTTCAACTCCCTCACAAACTGCTTGGGGCCACGGAAGCTCCTGCACAGTGGCAAGCTGTACAAGGCCAAGAGCAGTAAGGAGCTGTACGCCTTCCTTTTCAACGACTTCCTCCTGCTCACCTACATGGTCAAACAGTTTGTTTCTTCTGGCTCTGATAAACTCTTTAGCCCTAAATCCAACTCCCAGTTCAAAATGTACAAAATGGTGAGTGCATCAAAGCTTATTTTAATAAAAACTTTTGTCCTCTCTGGCATAAAAGGGGAGCAATAGCATCATGCCTGAGCAGCCGAGTGGGATGTTCTGAAACAGGAGCCTTGATTTAATCTTGCACAAGTTCCTGCATCTGCAAGAAAACACTTGTCCTCCTCCAGCAACAGGGACAAAACTTCAGTCTCAGTGTTCGTGCATGTTCTCAAGATTTTGGAATTGGGGAGATAAGTTTAAATATCGAGGCTGCTTTCCAACAGGGAACTTGGGAGATTTCCAGGATTCCCAAGCTCTGCACTTGAGCTCTGCCCCTTTCACAAAGCTCTTCATCTAGGAAGACAGAATGGGGTTTATCACCAGAGTAGTTTTTCCTCTCATCCCTTTCTCACAATCCTTCCTAAGGTGATCTGATTGTTCATCCCATGTCCTATGACTCCCATTTTCCCTACAGTAAAGCAATGTATTTAAACATCCTTGTAGAGTTTCTGCTTATTGCCAGGGTGACGCTGCCACGGTGATGTTTGCTTTCCTTTCAGCCTGTTTTCCTCAATGAAGTCCTGGTGAAACTGCCCACAGACCCTTCAAGCGATGAGCCAGTTTTCCACATATCGCACATCGACAGAGTTTACACGCTTAAAACTGACAACATCAACGAACGGTGAGTAGGGAGAAGGCAGAGCTGAGCTTCAACTTGTTGATCGTACCTGTCGGCTGCGTTTCGAATGAGCAGATATGGGGGTTTCTGAGTTCAAGAACAGGGTTGAGTCTCTAGTCAGGAAACAATCTCAGCTGAGTCATTTGAATAAGAAGTTTTCTGTCATTTTGTTCTGCCTGCGTGGTAGCTCCTGCAGTGGAATCCAGACTCGCATCTGCTTTTCCTCAGTGTTACGGGCTTATAGAAGAAGAGGTCAGGGTTGTAAAGTCCAGCCTAGGAATCCATAGGATCCTTTCCATAGAATTCTTCCCCGCTCATGCTCAGTCTTCAACATGACCCGTCAGTCCTTAATAGAACAGTGGCTCCGCTTTCATTTATTTAGGCAGGTGTGGAAATGCAGCATAAGAATAAAGCTGAAAACTCTATCACTTTAGTCCTTGAAATAACATGATCCGTGATGCCTCTGAAACCCAGTGGGGGGGAAACAGCAAAAGAGATCGGGGTGGAATCGCTGATACTGAGGAATTTCCTGCCTGTGGTACGACTGACTGTAGGGATTGCTCTTTGCAGCACTGCCTGGGTCCAGAAAATCAAAGCAGCCTCTGAGCAGTACATTGAGACAGAGAAGAAGAAACGGGAAAAGGCTTATCAAGGTACCTGCCGAGTTCTGTATCTCCCTCTCATGCACCTGGACACGTGGGCAGGGCCTTTTCCAGAGGATGCTTTAGTGTCCATGTGGAATCTCCCTCTTTGCCTCTATTGCCAGTTTTTGTGGGTGCACCCAATCCATTCATTTCTGACTTCTCTGTTCCCAGCTCGCTCACAGAAATCCTCAGGAATAGGACGCTTGATGGTGCACGTGATTGAAGGAACAGAGCTGAAGGCCTGTAAGCCCAATGGTAAGCAAAGAACGTGGTCTCCAATCGCTGTTATTCCTGCAGCCTTTGGAAAGGTTTGCTGAGAGGAGTTTGGCGATTTGGGAAACGCTGTGGTTTCAGATACAGCTTCTGAACAGGTTAGCCATCGTTTAGCTTCCGAGGATTGAGTGGAGAACCAGCTCTGTGCTGCTTTATCATAGAATCATTAAGGTTGGAAAAGACCTGTGAGATCATCAGGTCCAACCATCAGCACACCAAAGCGCCACACCGACTCGTTTTTTAAACACCTCCAGGGATAGGGACTCCACCACTTCCCTGGGCAGCCTGTTCCAATGCCTCACCACAAACTTGTGACCTGTATCCTCTAGGATACAGGGATTGCCTGATTCTGGACTGCAGCATCGCTGTGTGTCCATGCAGATGGGGAGGGAGGTTTCTGTGCCGCAGAGGTGTTTGACTGCTTGTTCTGTGTTTAGGGAAGAGCAACCCCTACTGTGAAATCAGCATGGGCTCTCAGAGCTACACCACGAGGACCCTGCAGGACACCTTGAATCCCAAGTGGAACTTCAACTGCCAGTTCTTCATTAAGGATCTGTACCAGGATGTCCTGTGTATCACCGTTTTCGACAGGGATCAGTTCTCACCTGATGGTAAGTGTGAATGTTTGTTTTAGGAAAAGAATGTTTCATTGGAGCCTGTGGGGTACGCAGTTCCTCCCCAGCAGTTCCAAGAGCCTGTAGGTACGATTGCTTTCTGAGAAATATATACAACCAGTGCCTCCTTGCTCGTGACGTTCAGTAACCTCCCAGAGCCAGCGGCAATGGGCCAGCAGATTTGATCCTACGCTGACTTTTCTATCAGACACAGAGTTGTCATTTTGTCAGACTGGGAGACAAAGAAGTTGAAACCAGTTGTTTTTCTCTCACTCTATGTGCCTGAAAATAAGGTGCTAGGTTATAATTGCATAGCTTTCCTTCTTCCACTTAGGAACAGAACACGTTTTTGGCAGTTGGTAGCTTCCAGTACTCTTTAAAACATTCAGTGCTTTTTCCGGGCTCTAGCACACAGTTGATTATTTCAGATTTGTAAGGTTCTGCCTTCACCTAAGTTGCCTCATGTGGAACTGTCTCAGTGTTTTCCCTTGTGAGGACTTTGCTAGGCTGCTTCTTGCTGTTGGACAGCTGAGTCTGCTCTCGTCTCAGTTCACAGAATCAGAGAATCATAGAACAGTTTGGGTTCAAAGGGATCTCAAAGCCCATCCAGCTCCACCTCTACCATGGGCAGGGACACCTCCCGCTGGACCAGGCTGCTCTGAGCCCCATCCAACCTGGCCTTGAACCCCTCTGGGGATGGGGCAGCCACAGCTTCCCTGGGCAACCTGGGCCAGAGCCTCCCCACCCTCACTGTGAAGAATTTCTTCCTCATGTTTCATCTAAACCTTCCTCCCTTAAAGCCAGTCCCCCTCGTTCTATCACTCCAGGCAAAAGTCCCTCCCCAGCTTTCCTGGAGCCCCTTCAGGACTGGAAGCTGCTCTAAGGTCTCCCCAGAGCCTTCTCTTCTCCAGGCTGAACAACCCAAACTGTCTCAGCCTGTCCTCACAGCAGAGGTGCTCCAGCCCTTGGATCATCTCTGTAGCAGCACTGCTGCTAAACCCGACACGTTCAGATTTCCCAAGCTTAACGTCTGTGCCTAATGAAATTCCTTATTCATTTGCCCAACAGATTTTCTGGGTCGCACTGAAGTTCCAGTCGCAAAAATCAGAACAGAACAAGAAAGCAAAGGCCCCACAACTAAACACCTGCTGCTGCATGAAGTTCCAACAGGTGAAGTCTGGGTGCGCTTTGACCTGCAGCTCTTTGACCAGAAAACGCTCCTCTGATGAAACACTCTTCTTTACTCTATGAAGGACAAACGAAGCTGGCAGCCCGAACATTTTTTTGTAAGCGATTCTTTGCCCCACACTGGTTGTTAAACAAGAGGTCCTGCTGCTTCCGTATTTCCTCTTAGTTACTGATTACGTTTAGTTCCCTGCAGTGTTTAAAGTTGTTGTTGATCTATGCAAACACAATTGTTACTGTATATACAGTACTATAGCTCAGTGCCTTTTTATTATGTTGGAATATCTTGGTTTGGGATGCCAATGTTTCCATTTTCAGGGCCATAATAAGTATTAAGTAGAAATGTGGCATCCAGCTGTGTATTTCCCACTTAGTCTGGCATAGACTGAGGAATGGTTTCGCTCCGCACTAGAATCATTCCATTTGAAACCTGACAAGTGATATCCACTGGAACCTTCCCATCTCAGGATGATAGGTTTAAAGATTAAATGCTGAAGAAGCCTTAGCACTGGAGAAGTCTCCGATATATTGTATATTCTTTAAAGAATCAATTGTAGTTCTTTACTTGACTTAGTCCTGCACTGAAATCGTAACTGCTACTTGATTTTTTTCTCTCTGCTTCAGTTTTGATTCATCATTCTCTGCTGAGACAATGTGGTTGGTTGTGAAGAATAACTAGAAAAAAAAAGTATTTTAAATACTGTGACCCACAGTAATGTGGAAAAATACTCCAGCTTTTTTTTCCTAAGTGTAAGTTATTTGTGTACATTTCCTTGGTCTTACAGACCTCCACGTGAATCTTGAGGCGTTGACATTGCCAACATGTATATAGAGAGTAAAATATAAGTTTATTAATGTAATTTGTCTACAGATGTTTATTGATGCATAGTGATTTTTAAGAAGTATATTTTATTGTACAGGGGACTGTGAAACAGCGAGAAAAGCTTATAGGATTAAATTGAAGGAGAGTTTATTACACGTTTAACTGTCATCCCAACATGAATCTGTCATTGGTTGAAAGCAAAAACTTTCTCTTTGCGCCCAAATCAGGGATGGTTAAAAAAAAAAAGTGTTTGTTTACAATGTATCATCAAACCCTTTATAACCATTTTACTGCCTCCTTATAAACTGCTTTGTTGAGAAAGCACCGCGTGCAATTCCCAACAGCGCGTGCCCTTGTTTTTCATGGGCACAGCAATACCTTCTGACGCCTGGCAGTCCCCATCTGTGCGCCCTCCTGTCACGGGGCTGAGTCAACCTCTGTTACTTTTAACAGTTTTCTGTGGTTCAGTATTTCTAATCCTAAATAAAACTAAATCTTGGCAACTCTCTCAAGATCGTGTCTGTGCAGTGGGAGTTTGGAGCTTCTTGGACCGAGCACAGAGAGAATTCTGTTTGTGGGCTGTGCTTTCTTCTGACTTTTCTCATCTCTTAGTACAAAGACTCTGTCACCCAATCGACTACAGATCATCCGCCCCGTTCTTGTAGAGCTGAGCCCGAGTTAAACCTCCTAAAGGAAGTAGGGTTTGGCCTGTAGACCTGCAAACAACAGGAGCAACGTCTCAAACGTTTCTTTGTTCGAGACAGTTTATTGTGATTTGCCAGAAGAGCAGTCCTGTTAGCAAATGGTACCTTCTGATGGCTGCTTGTTGCTGCAGGCTGGAGGGCAGGGGACGTCATCTGCTCTTGCTGTGGCAGTTCATGACTTTCAGCCTTTAAACAGAAGTAAAAACTCTTTGCCAGTCCGTGCTGCACAAAAGCTGCTGTCGCACAGCTTCTGGCACCCCCTCCCTCCACACTGAGTCACTCTGGGAAGCATTTGTGACCGGTTTTCCTTCTAGAACGTGCTGTTATCCCATAACTGCTGTGAACACGCCAGAGTAAAGCCTTGGGCTAGCAAGAGGCACAGAACTCTAAGGCAGGGAGTTTTTGTGGAGGGAGAGCATGGGCCTGCTTCAGGAGGACATCAGGCTCTCATCAGTTTAGCTTTGATGTTCCTGTCCCTGGGGAGTAGGAGGTCCCTTAAGTGTTGTGCACCGCAGTGGCAGAGCTGGAGAGCTTTCTAAGGGGGTAAATCACACTGGGGCTTTAACACCCTGTCCCCACAACATTATAATTAGAAAGAATCGCTCTTCCCTGCTCCCAGATGTTCCTCCATCAGTCAGGCCAGCCTGGGGCTCTCCAGTGCCCTCAGCTCAGGCAGCTGCATGGCTGCTCCAGTTCAGTTCACCATTAGTGAGCATTTTGAGTACAACCAGCCTGTACACCAAAAAAAAAACTCATTACAGAGCCTGACTCCTTTCTGGAGCGGCGTGTAGCTCCCTCAGCACAGGCTGCTTCTTTACAAGACCAGCCTTGTGGCTTGAGGCAGGTTGCCCACTGTATCAGAGGTCAAAGGACACTAGCTGAGCAACCATGAGACACGGCCAAGAAAGCTTCTTGCTTAGAGAGCTTCCCAGCTCTCTG
Source organism: Phaenicophaeus curvirostris (assembly GCF_032191515.1). NCBI lineage: Eukaryota > Metazoa > Chordata > Aves > Cuculiformes > Cuculidae > Phaenicophaeus > Phaenicophaeus curvirostris. Next base: position 123,650,634 of record NC_091393.1, on the reverse strand, counting down.
TTTAGCCTGGGGAAGAGAAGGCTTGGGGAGACGCTCATCAGTGTGTGCAAATACCTGAAGGGAGAATACAAAGAGGACAGAGCCAGGAAACACTGTCCTACTGTAAAGGTGACTGAGCACTGGCACAAGTTACCTGGAGAGGTGGTGGAGCCTCCATCTTTAGAGATATTCAAAAGCCACATAGACATGGTCCTGGGCTGTAGGTGGCCCTGCCTGAGCTGGGGAGCGAGACAGATGACCTCCAGAGGTCCCTCCCAACCCCAACCATTCTCCCAACCCCAACCATTCTGCGAAATAAGTGTGACCTCACTGCTCCCAAAATCTAGAAACTTAACAGCAAAAAAAACCCAAAACCCAAAGCAAGCATGAATGATCCTTTCAGATCTTCCAGTAAAGCACTCAGGTACTCCCTTGTTTGAGCTGTAGGGCTGGCTGACAGGTTGCTTGTAGAAAATAAGGGAACCCCCCACCAAAACCCACTTATTTCAAGGCTCAGCTTGACCATCAAATAGATCAATACAAATACATCTACAAATATATCAACAGTAAAAGGAGGACCAGGGAGAATTTCAGTCTTTATTGGATGCAAAGGGAACAACTGTGACAAAGGATGAGGACAAGGCTGAGGTACTTAATGCCTTCTTTGCCTCAGTCTTTAATAGTAAAGAAAGTTGTTCCCTGTGTGTGCATCCACAGGAGTTAGAGGAGCAGAGAAAAGCTCCCATGATTCTAGAAGGTTAGAGACTTGATTGGCCAATTAGACACTCACAAGTCTATGGGGCCGGATGGATCCACCTGAGGGTATTGAGGGAACTGGCGGATGTGCTGGCCAAACCCCCTTCCACCATCTCCCAGCAGACCTGGCTGACTGGAGAAGTTCCACTGGACTGGAGGCTGGATGATTTTATACCCATTTACACAAAGGGTCGGAGGGAGAATCCAGGAAACTCCAGGCTTGCCTCTTCTCCCAAGTGACAGGAGACAGGGCAAGGGGGAACATTCTCAAGCTGCACCAGGGGAGGTTCAGACTTGACATCAGAAAAAAAATTTTCACAGAAGGGTCACTGGGCACTGGCAGAGGCTGCCCAGGGAGGTGGTGGAGTCACCATCCTTGGAGGTATTTAAAAGGCAGGTAGATGAGGTGCTCAGGGCCATGGTTTAGTGGCAGATAGGGATGGTTGGACTCGATCCCAAAAGGTCTTTTCCAACCTGGTGATTCTGTGACCAATGCTCTGTCTACACCCTGCTGTCCACTCCATACCTGAAGGCTTTCCCTTTGCCAATGCTCCTTTCTCTGGAGTAGTACTCAATAAAGCAGAATTCACCAGGAAATTCAAGTTGTTGCTAAAACTTTGCTGTGCACCTAAGCAGGAGAGGCCTCATCCACCGTATCTGTTATGCTGCCTCTCAACAAACCCATCATCTCTTACCTCTTAGTTCGGTGGGCCTGGCTAGCAATGTAGGCAGGTGGTACCTTCAGCCACTCAATTGCATCCATACGTTGACGGCTCAAAGGAAGCACTGGCAATTTAGCTCTGCTGAGTTCCCTCAGCTCTCTGGTGGAGTAGGGTCTTCCTGGCAGGAAAATAACAAGTGGTTGGTGTAAGCATCTACTGTCACAAGCAAGGATGCCCCCTGAATAGGAAACACTTTAAATTGTTTAAAGTACCTGTCTCACACTGCTTGATAATGCCTGTCTCAATCAGCTTTCTTTCACTGTCTTGTAACAGAGGATCCCGTAAAGCTGGTATTGTAACCTGTGACAGAGACAGTTATTTAACGCTTAAGCACCGACACAAGCCCTTTGCCAGCGAGTCTTGAAAGACCAAAGTTGAAGGTCAGTGTCCTGGTACTGCTGGTTAGCAGGCAGGGAGCATCCATCTCATTTTTTTGTGCTTCTGTAAAGATCATCTGCACCATCAGTTTCCTTCTACAGAGCACGCACCCAGCTTGCCTCAGAACTCACCAACCCTCATTAGACAGGATGTTCCCACGCTGCCACAATGAATTTGCAATGAGGAAACCAAACCTCCTGCCCCCCCCAACCCGAGACATTGTCTACAGTGCCTGCAAACCTGGACTTAGTGTGGATCCAAACCCTATTCCCAGTAAAAACCCTTTCAGACAGTCTTGGGCTTAAATGCAGTAGGAGCTGAGCCCCACGCTTGTTCAGTTAATAAAACCAGACTGTGTCGCTCTACACCAACCCCAGAGCAGCACGTCAGTAACACGCTCTGCCTCCTCTCTAACCATTAGCTTCCTGCTGGGCAGAGGGTGTCTCTAAACCGCACGGCATAAATCCCCACCACACCTTCCAGCAGTCTGTGCTTGTCAGGAAGAGCGGATCATACTCCGATGGGTCATAATCTTCCAAAGTCACATAGCCCTGTGGAAGAAGCAGGAACAGGGTCAGATCTTGGAAGCTGTGGGTGATAAGAGAGTGAGGAGCAGCCAGCCTTGGTATGACGTGGTCTGGCACAGTACGAAAGCAGCACCAGAGGAGTCAGATGCCCACATTATCACACACTGCACCTCGGAAAGAGGGTGACTCAAGTGTAATGGCTTTAAATTGGAAAGGGGAAGATTTAGATTAGACATCAGGAAGAAATTCTTCACTATGAGGGTGGGGAGACGCTGGCACAAGTTGCCCAGGGATGTTGTGGATGTTCCCTTCCCTAGAGGTGTTCAAGGCCAGGCTGGATGGGACCTTGAGCTGCCTGATCCCTGGGCCCGTGCTGCTCCCAGACGCTCAGCAAGCACCTGGGCAGCTCCACGGTGCTTCAGTTACTGCCGAGTGTGAACAGCGCTGCCTCTGCGGGGGCCTCTGCTCCCCAGGGCCTGGCAGTTCCCCAGACAGAAAGCAGCAGCTGCTCTCACCATCTCCTGTTTCTATCTCTGGAAAGCTTTAAGCCCTAACATGCCTCAGTCTGCAGAGTTTTAGTTATTGTTACGTACCACCCCGTTCCAGTACACGCTGAGACCTCAGTCACAGAATCATAAAATAGGTTGGGTTGGAAGGGACCTCAAAGCCCGTCCAGTTCCACCCCCTCCATGAGTAGGGACACCTCCCACTGGACCAGGGGCTCCAAGCCCCATCCAACCTGGCCTTGGACACCTCCAGGGATGGGGCAGCCACAGAAAAGTCGTAAGGCTTCAGCAGCAGGACTGGTTCAGCTTTGTCATTATGAGCAGTTTAAATGCATGGGTTTTTCGCATCAGACCTTTGAAAAAGAGATCATTTGCTCTCATTAAAACAACTCAGCTTCCATGGCATTTTCATTTCTGGATGGGAAGCTTGTTTACAGCCTCATAATTTCACTGTGTGGTCGTTTCCACTGACAACAAAAGCCTGCTCTATATAAAATACTACTCTATTTGTGGCAGATGATGTAACTGCTCTTATTGCTTTTTACATCAACTCCTGGGACGCAGAAACCTGAGACATGGGATCAGATACTCAACAGTGGAGTGAAATTCAGAGCAACATCAAGACAACGAATAAGCGTTTCCTACATTGACTCCAATTTTTATGAGTACTGAAATCAACGGAACTACAGAACCCAAGGGCTGGGTCTATTTACCTGCATGCAGACTTAAGAAAATTGTCTGTGTCTCCCTGTTCCCACTTTTTTTCTTTTATAATGCTTGATTGGTAGCATCCAAGGCCACTTGTGCTCACATACTGCAGTGCTGCTTTCACTGAATTCCTAAGGCATGAGAGCGCGGTCCACTCCCTGGTCACAGACTCAGCTGTGGTTGTTTGAGCTGACAAAGCTCAAGGTTTCCCCTCTAAATGGAAGGAAGCCCACCTCAACGTGATGTCTCCCCATATTCACGTGGCGTACCCCAGCAAGTGCTCACTGCACAAAACAATGTTATTGTTGGTATCTGATGGTGAACTTCAACAGGTTAAACACATCCTTCCCAAAGATGTTACAGGCAAGGCGTATCTGAACTCAGGGCTACTCAGCTGAACAACAAATAACAGTTAAAACCCCGATATTGCCCACAACCCTTTCTATGCCAGAAATTTACTTCCTGTTGATACCTTCTTTTTACAGTAGTTTAAGTAGAGAGTGTGTTGTTGTTCTTTCCTTTTCCGTATTTCTTCGCTTGACTGGCTGTCCATTTTGTTCTGAATTTTCTGCAGCAGTGGCTCTGAAACATCCTCAAGCCATTTCTTGTACAGGATTTCTTTCTTTCGCAGATTTAAGAAATCATTGTGCTTCAAATACCTGTCCACCTCCTAAATAAGATAGAGAAAATAAACCCCATATAACCAATTGGCCAACCACATCAAAGATTCCACAGGTGAAGCTACAGAGCTTGGCTGACCTGCTCTGACTGGTTATCACTGCAAGGGTGGTTTTCCAGCACTTCTTTCTGTTCCTCCCTCTTTCTACTCCCCACCACTTGTTTCCAAGCTTTCCCTTGCACGAGCTCTAGCAGACTCTACTTTTTAAGCTCTAGTGCAAGACCAGCAGGAAATTATTCCCTTTCTCCTACCACGGTCAATGAGCTGAAGCCATTTTGGGGCAGAGAGCTTATAAACACCAGACTGTGCAAGAGAGGAGAAGGACCTTCTCCCTGCAGCAATGGGAATTTGCTGGATCATATCAGCCCTCCTGTCCTCTAGTCAGAGGCTCACTACCCACAGAATACAAGTTAAGGACAAAGAAGCAAGTCAGTCACCAAAGACAGATGATTCTTAAGCTCATATTTAAGGTTACCACTTCAGTCGTATCCCAAGGAGACCAGAAACTTGTAGGTTTAGGTTTTCAAGAATACAGACAATGGACCTTTTTCTCATGAATAACTGATGGAGAGAAAAAAAACCATTGGCATGCAGGAAAGCACACAGGAAATGAGAGAAGTGTCTTACCCTCATGAAATAATTTTCGCTGTCCAAGATGCACTGAACAGAAGCAATGATGTCTTGACTTTCATCAAATGCTGCCTAACAAAACACCAAAATATGCATGAAGTAAAAGCAGGACATAATAGAAGTTAGAAATACCTCTGAATTCTAAATTCTAAATTATCATTTGTGTTGTAATTAATGCCACGTTATAAAATAACCCAGCTGGCAGAATAGCACAGGAAGGCAAATGCTTGTGACACTGGCTCTGAATAGTCAGGTTAAATGTAGCAACAGAGCAGTGTTGGAAGAACCAGAAAGTACAGGTTGAGCAGGACCACACTATACACCTCCTTGTCTGCTCCTCACCGCGACCGCACCACCACGTGTCCCTGCCACTCTTGCTCACATGCACCTGATGAAGGCAGCAAGAGGCATCTCGCCACACTTTCATTTTCAACACAGATGTAGTGACGCTACACACACAGCAAACAGATTAAAGCCATGATGAGGTAATGCCTCAAGGAATTCATAAAAGTATAAAAGGAAATATAGAGGAAAACAGTGAAGTGTAAGAGGAAAGCTGATGAGAAAAATCCTCCCAAAGGAGGAAACTGCCTCACTGCTGCTTCTGCTCATGAATTCATCTGCATTTTAAATCTCAGTTTCTCTTGTGACATCATATCTTCCATTTCATTCCTCCACTTATATCTTCCCACAGCAGAATTTTTTCTATGCTAGCCAACCTTTGGTATTATTTTTCTTCCCAAAACATCTACTGCAGTCAAAAGAATCTACAGCTGAAGGAGTCCTGACAGTCACTCACCTGCTGAGGCCTTTGTGGATCACGTGCTTTCATGGGTCTCGGACATGTAAATCTCAGCAGCCAGGGAGTCTCTGAGCTGTTCACAGTACACATCGTTGGACTCTGCTGGGAGACACATTAAAACATTCAAAACCACATAAAACTATTGTATAAACAGCAAACCCCTAGTTTTCCTTAAACTCCCACCAAACAACAAAACAAATCTCTAAAGGAATTCTCACTGCTCACACCAGCAGTATTCTCCTGTCACAATAAGTTCATCTGAGAGAGGTGAAGTATCAGGTTCTTAGCCAGGTACTCCCCCTGACAATAGCTGTCCTCATCTCCATGGGAAATGGGTAGTACCTTTGCTTTCAAAGAACAAAGTGATTCACAAATTATTCCAGACTGCCTGTCAGCTTTTAAAACGTTTGGGAGTTATCAAATTCCACCTGACTTTTACTTCTTTCCCTTTTGCCTTTTTCAATTACATTAAAAGTCACTGACGAATAACCACTGCATTCCGCTGTAGGGACGGTCGCATTTCAGTGAGTTCTAAAGTTAGTTCTACCAAATGAAGATTATGCTGATGCGCTAAGTCTGAGCTCCAGCCAGGAAATTCCACCCCCTCGTGCACCAGCACATTTGAATCGATTTAGAAGAGCGAGACGGTAGAACTGCAGAGGCAAAATGCCCTTTACAGGAACCTCCATTTAAGCCTCTATTTATTTCAGATTCTCTGGAGACACACGGCTTCCAGGAAACTATGTATTTACAAAATTACTTTGGTAAGAAGTGGAGGAAAAGCTTAATTCTGCAGAGATACCGACCTCCACATTCTTCAGGCAGATCTTGCAGCTATTAAAAATTAGCATCTTTTTTAACTACTTTTGGTAACATCTAGTTAAAAGAATCTACAAAGACTCTCTGAATCAGGCAGTCGAAGAAGGCAACAACTTTTTTTTTTTTTACAACTCTTAAGAGTTTACTCTGTCCAACCCAGCACTGCAGCGACTCTGCCTGACCCCCAATCCACCTCTCTAGGCTGCAGATTCAAATCTCTCACCATCGGCTCAAGGTGAAGCCTTTAATCTACATCTTTTTTTGTTTCATTTCGTATTCCCTCAGAAGCCCCCTGCTCTGAAAGCGATCTCCCCTTTTTCCACACAGCCCAAGGGTACTAAGCTCCAGGGAATGCTGTAAAGCCCATCCGACCTCACAGCCTCTAAGCAGCAAGGGAAGGATTCTCACAGTTTAGTTTTCATCCTGTGTTCAGCTTTGAGCCCTTCAGTAGAAGGACATCGAGTTGCTGAAGCATGTCCAAGGGAAGGCAACGGAGCTGGGGAAGAGGCTGGAGAACAAGGGTTATGAGGGGTGGCTGAGGGACCCAGGGGTGTTTAGCCTGGAGAAAAAGAGGCTGAGGGGAGACCTCATCGCTCTCTACAACTACCTGAAAGGAGGTTGTAGTGAGGCAGGTGCTTGGTCTCCTCAACCAAGTGCCAGGTGATAGGAGAAGAAATGACCTCAAGCTGTGCCACAGGGAGGTTTAGATGGGGTATTAGGAAAAACTTCCTTACTGAAAAAGTGGTGAAGCATCAGAACTGGCTGCTGAGGGCAATGGTGGAGTCCTCATCCCTGGAGGGGTTTAAAAACAAATGTAGATGTGGCACTTTGGGACATGGTTTAGCAAACACAAAGGTATTGGACTTGATGATCTCAGAGGTCTGTTGCAACCTTAATGATCCTGTGATGAATTAAAGGAGGCTGTGCCCTCATCAGCACTGAACTCATCACAGAATCATAGAATAGTTTGGGTTGGAAGGGACCTTAAAGCCCATCAAGTCCCACCCCTGCCATGGGCAGGGACACCTCCCACTGGACCAGGGGCTCCAAGCCCCATCCAGCCTGGCCTTGAACCCCTCCAGGGATGGGGCAGCCACAGCTTCCCTGGGCAGCCTGGGCCAGGGCCTCCTCACCCTCAGTGTGAAGAATTTCCTCCGTATGTCTAGCCTAAATCTGCCCGTCTCCAGTTTATGCCCGTTGCCTTCAGACCTGTCACCACAAGCCTTTGCAAACAGCCCCTCCCCAGCTTTCTTGTAGCCCCTTCAGGTACTGGAAGGTCGCTTTAAGGTCTCCCCAGAGCCTTCTCTTCTCCAGGCTGAACAACCCCAACTCTCTCAGCCTGTCCTCACAGCAGAGGTGCTCCAGCCCTCGGATCATCCTCTGGACTCGTTCCAACAGCTCCATCTCCTTCTTCTGCTGAGGATTCCAGAGCTGGACACAATCCTCCAGCTGAGGTCTCCCAAGAGAGGAGCCGAGGGGCAGAACCCCTTCCCTTGTGCTGCTCTGGATGCAGCCCAGGCCACGGTTGGTTTCTGGGCTGTGAGCGCGCGTTGCCAGCTCACATCAAGCTTCTCCTCCCTCAGCGCCCCAGGTCCTTCTCCTCAGGGCTGCTCTCTCACATCAGCCCCCAGCCTGGATTGATTGCCCCGACCCAGGTGCAGGGCTCATTTCTGATACAAAGCAAACAGCGAGGACTGAAGGACAGCTGGATGCTCGAGAGACTCAGGATTAAGACAAGTGGAGGCACTTTTCCCCCTCACAGCACCGACCCGCTCCCCCCTCCATGCACCTCCGCGCCTTTCCTGACACCCAAATCAGTTTCGAACCCTCACACACCCCTCCGTGTCCTTCCGCCAGAGAAAATAGTTCCGCGCGCCTCCCACCGCTCAACCCCCACGTCATTCCCAGCCTCTCGGGAAACGGGCAGGCCGCCACGCTCGAGGCACAGGGGACGGGCACAGAGGACCGGCACACACCGGCGCTGGCCCGAGCCCCGGTAGGACCGAGGCGGACGCAGGGCCGGGCCCGGCGGCGTCTCTCGCTGCTAAGGCGACGCGCGGAGAGATCCCTCCGCCGGGGAGGCGGCAGCCCGCCAATCAGGAGCGAGGGGGCCGAACCCAGCCGAGCGGAGCCGAACTCAGCCGAGCGCAGCCGAACCCAGCCGAGAGGAGCCGAGCGCCTTCCGCCCCGGCGCGAGGCATGCCGGGAGTTGTAGTTCGGGGCGGGAAGGGGCCGCTCAGCCGGGTTCCCTTGCTGCCTCCCTGGCTTGTAGCTCAAACGCGTTCCAATGAGATAAAAAGCAGGATTTCACAGCAAATGCTGCAGCCTGGTGTCTTTACGGCTCGCCATTCCCTGCCTGGTGTGGCAATGAATTGATAAGTTTTGCTGCAGCTGGTTTGTGTGTTTAATTATCTTGTATAGAAATCTGTCTTGTAAGATGCAGCTGGTTTGGGTCAAGAGTTAATCTGCCTTAGGGCTGTGAGAATTCATTAAAATGCTTAGTTCTCTTGTAAGATGCAGCTGTTGTAGGTCAGGAGATCACCTGAAGACAGTCTCTGGGCATGGCTGGATAATCAAAAAAAAAAAAAGAACATTCTTTGAGGATTTATATGGTTCTTTGTCTAAAACTAGTAGATAAACCCACTGCTTTTGTAAGACGTTACGCCTTTTTTAGAAGGGCATCCAATTCAGCGCTGAATTGTAAAATAAAAATATTATTGTCTTTGCTTCAAAGACTTTGTCCTTTTCAATAATTTAGCAGTGAATGAGTGTTTCTCCCACTGGTAACCCTGACAGCTCCAGAGCTGCGATGTTCACAGCATTTCCAGGGCCCTCAGGTAAAACAAACCCCTCTGCGTTCCCTACACATAAAGCTAAAAGGCTTATCCAGGGTTACTCACGCATCCTTTATGAAGGAATATGCTGGAAGGGTTCCGCTGGAGGCCACAGAGATGATCCGAGGGCTGGAGCACCTCTGCCACGAGGCCAGGCTGAGAGTTGGGGTTGTTCAGCCTGGAGAAGAGAAGGCTCTGGGGAGACCTTAGAGCAGCTCCCAAGACTTCCAGTACTTGACCAGGTGAAGAGCAGTCTCAAGAAGAACACACTCCATGATCTTTCCATCTGCAGTGATGCTGTGAACAGCCAAACTCAATAATCAATGCAAGTTTGATTATTAAGCAGGCATTCCTTTACTAAAGGGCACTGGGGTACACGTGGGGTAATCCACCTAATGCATCCAACCACAGAGACTGGTTACATGACTTTTATACTGGTTAAATATACATATTCACATAGATTTCAGGAAATACTGGTTAAACATACATACCCATACACATTGCTGGAAACATGTTATATGTCCATTGCTTTTCCGGGAACTTATTATCATAGGGTATCACCCACTCTTGTATGCACATTACAGTTTCTTTGTGTCTTCAGAAGCCTCTGATGCTCTTTATCTTATCTCATTCCTCATCGTGTCCTCTTGGTGAGCTCAGGTCTGTCCTTTGTTCTTGCTGTGGGACTGTCCTTTCAACACTTGATTTCTTCCCCGTTTCAACTAGTGAACAGGCTAAACTCCTGCTGCAACCACAGTCTTTCTAACTGCAAGCTGGCCAAGATTTGATTCTTATTATTCTTATTATTCTTATTATTCTTATTATTGGTTAAGCTAATTCATTCCCTCAACATAATGATTTATTCCTTCCTTCAGCAGAAACAAATAAATAATTAACTCTTTGAGTCACATGAGAACAAAAGAATGTTTAGATATATTTGGTTCTAAATCACTTTAGTTTCAAAGTTTAAAAGCCCAAATCCAAAATATCTCAAATTTGATAGGAAAAAAAAATCCACATAAGTATCCCACATCTGTGTAGTCATGTGATTTATCATTTTAAAATACTGCAAAGCACCGGATTTATTCTCTGACAGCTCTCAGATACTCAAGGGCCAGTGACTAGGACACAGAGAAAGGCATGAACTGATCCTTCGCCTGCTGGGGAAAAGAGCAACACTAAACAAAGAGGTGTCATCAGGCAGCTAAAATATCAGGTAGAAATGCACCAGGATGTGAAACTGTAAACTTTGATGTCTCATGGGAACAAGAGCACAAGAAATCCTCCTCCAGTGGATATGTGGCGTAAGGACTGCCACAGACCATGTGCCCTTAATACAAATCACAGAATCATAGAATCATAGAACCACCAGGTTGGAAGAGACCCACTGGATCATCGAGTCCAACCATTCCTATCAAACACTAACCCATGTCCCTCAGCACCTCGTCCACCCGTGCCTTAAACCCCTCCAGGGAAGGTGACTCAACCCCCTCCCTGGGCAGCCTGTTCCAGTAAATCTGCTCCGCGCAGAGTCCAGAAATCAAAGCAGCGGGTCAGTTCCTGCGAACATACACCTCCGCACGCATCCAGCGTTAGAGCAAACCTCCCCGCGTGCCGGGGGAGCAGCACATCTCTGCCTCGATGCCAAAGGGAAAAGGAGATTTCTGCCTCAACCTGTGGAATAAACCATGCCTGTAGGTAGCAATAATAGTGAGACATTCTCATATTCCTCACTCTGCTCGTGGGTTTCCCTGCAAAGTAAAACACAACCTCTTCCTATTCCACCCCTTGACTTGCTGGGGAATGGCTGATTGCGAGGGCAGAGGACAGCCTGGGTTTGTTCTCAGTGTGGAGAACGTCCTCCCTTCCTAACAGGAAAAAGGTGAGTCACAAATTGTGCTCGGGAACCACGCAGCTTCTTTAAATTGTTGTTTCAGGCCACCGCTGGCAGATCTGACAGACCCAAGTTGTTGCAGTTAGTTGGAAACTTGGTTTTCAAGTCCTGTGGTTTCCCATGAATTTGAAAGCAGCACAGTAGGTATTGGATTCTCACTTTATTGACTGTTTTTGTGAATCTCCTTCTAGCAACAAAGAAAAGCATTTATAAAAATGTGGGCTAATGAGATGTGTTGGAAGAAGGAGAAAATAAAAGCTTCTTTTTTATCTTATTTTTAATTGATTATACTTGAACAGATTATGAGGGCAGAAGCATCTCTTATGGGGTGGGATCTGGTGGGCTTCCTATTCAATTTTTGTCTGAATACAAACAAATTTTGTGTGACTGAATTAAATGGTTCAGCTGAAGACAACAAATAGAGAGCCAGCCTCAGAAAGAAAAGCTTTTAAGCTGCATTTTATAGGAACAATTGCAAGTGTTTATTCACTGTAAAATAGCCACAGAGCACCACCCTGTGGGGATTTACATTCCTGGGCTTTCAGAGTGGGAGAAACACTCATTCACTTGCAAAATATTGAAAAGGACAAAGTCTTTGAAGCAAAAGCAATAATATTTTTATTTTACAATTCAGCGCTGAATTGGATGCCCTTCTAAAAAAGGTGTAACATCTTACGAAAAGCAGTGGGTATATGTACTAGTTTTAGACAAAGAACTGTATAAATCTTCAAAGAATGCTCATTAGTTTTTGGATTATCCAACCATGTCTGGACACTTCCTTCAGGTTATCTCTTGACCTAGGACAACTACATCTTGCTAGACAACTAAGCATATCAATAAATTCTTGCAGATCTAAAGAGTGTCTATTCTTTCAGGTCATTTATCTGTGTCTGGAGATTATCTGCATATTCTCTCTTGATACAAGACAAATTTATATGACAAGATAATTAAACATACAAACCAGCTGCAGCAAAACTTATCAATTAATTATCACAAAAGTGTTCATGACTCCACATTTGTAGTCTTACAACAAATAATAAAGTATGTGCTTAGCTTTTCCTGTGCAGATATCATAATTCAAGGGATTTTTGCAGAGGGCATGGTGGTCTCTCAACCACATTGTTCAACTGAAGAGGCTCTGGCTGGCAGCCCACCCTGCACGTGGATTTAGGCTCAGCCCTATGCTGTATTCAGTGCCAGCTCTCGGAAATAAACATAGCTGTTCCCATTGTGATTCTCTCCTCTTCTCATTTCCTTCCACCCTGCACCCAGGGAACAGAGGGAAGACTGCTCCAGATTTGGTTTTCCTAGAGGTTTGCTATCTGAGCCCATCTCGACAATTGCTGGTGCCAAAACCAAAGGACCCAGGAACAGTGACTGAGGAGTTACTCGAAAGACTCTTGCAGCAGCGCGACCCTCTACCAGAGTGCATCAGGCACACAGGAATCACCTGCTGAGGCAAGGGAAATAAACAAGATTTTTTAAACCCATTTATTGTATTTCCGTCACACTAACTCACTGTGGTGCCTTTGTGTATCTTCACGTTTCCATCCACGAGCTGAACTGCAAGGCAGCAGCTAGACAACTTTAGATCTGTCAAATCAAGGCTCTTTCTGCTAAGAGTTTTAAAATCCCACTTGTGTCTCCTGATTTAAGGGCCTGTGTTCTTTAGTTGAGCATTGGGGACCTAATCATGCAGGGAGCAGAGAGCAAAGGATTTTATTTTCATCTCTGTTGCTTCCTTTTACAGTTAAGCCGGGAGGGAAGTCAGCACATGCATGGCTTTCTCCAGGGTTAAGGCCACTGCCTTGGTGCAAGGTGATCTTTGCGGTTTGTTAGATTGCTTTTGCAACAATATGTTGTGTCCTTAGCTTTCTCTGGCAGCCCTCCCTTCTTCTGCCTTTGAATTGTCTCCCAGTTTGCATCGTCCATCTGCAGAGCGGAGTCTAGGGAGCTGTGGCAGAGATTTCCCAGCTCCATCCCTGCACTCATGCTGCATTTGTTTGGTTTGTTTTTGTCAGACAAAATGTTGGCAGCCTATTTTGATTGCCCTGGAGGCCCAGAAAACCTCTATGTGAAAGAAGTGATGAAACCACATCCAGGAGAAGGAGAAGTTCTGGTGAAGGTCTCTGCCAGCGCTCTGAATAGGGCCGATCTCCTCCAGGTATGTGCATGTTAAGCAGATTTATGCACCTGGAAATACCACCACTTTTAAAAGAGGCTATGAAGTCCTGACAAATCTGAAGAGTTAAAAGAGATTGGGTCTGGTGAGCATTTGGATGGGAGAGTTAAGAGGGCTCAAAGAAGAGAAGTCTATTGATTCAGCAGATAAATGTTTTCAGCTGGCTTGCTGCAATGCTGGGGTGGTGTGGAAAGCCATGCTGCCTTTCAAGAAGAGATGTAAAACCAAAGCTCTGGTCTTTCTTGATGCTTAGACCATTCTCCTGGCATGAGATGAATGTAACAGGTTCCACTGGCTCCATTCCAGTGGGGAAATCACATTCAAATTGTTACATCTGAGCTGCTTTAATGTGAACTGAAAGCCACGCTCTGCAACTAGAGACCTTGATGCCACCCCAGCACGGACTGGCCTGGACGAGGGGGTCTCGCAACAAATTGAATTTACACAGTTTTAATAAAATATACTTAGGAGGCAAGAGGTGTTGCCAGAGGACAAAAGATCCTCAAATTGCCAGTGCACAGTGCAAGATCAGGATTAAATAAACAGGAATTTAGATTGGAGGCACATGAACAAAATATTACAGCTCATTACACTCACTGATGCATGGCTTTTCCTTCCTTGGCCTCTCTTTTCTTTTTTTTTAGAGGAGAGGGAAGTACCCTCCCCCGAAAGGAGCAAGTGATATTTTAGGCTTAGAAGCAGCTGGGAGTGTGATTGGGCTTGGACCTGGCTGTAAGGGCCGGTGGAAGACTGGTGATGCAGTGATGGCTCTGCTCTCCGGAGGTGGCCAGGCAGAATATGCTACAGTCCCTGAAGGCCACTTGATGCCAATTCCCAACGATATGACATTTATTCAGGCTGCAGCCATTCCCGAAGCCTGGTTAACAGCCTTTCAGCTGCTGCACTTTGTAGGTGAGAGACGTATTTACAAATCTATCCCACCAAAACAGCTTGTCTTCCTTTCCATTACAAAATCCTCTGCTTTTTTTGCCTCACCTGAATGCTGTTTGCCTTTGAGGAAGCTTTGCTCTGTCACTCCATTCACATGGGTCAGAATCTGGTACGGCAGACCTAAATCCTGAATCTTGACCTCATCCCTCTAGTCACAACATACTCTGCTGATTGCAGATTTACAAGGAAGGATATGGAAATATGGTCAGTTTTCATCTGTATTTTTCAGTTTGAATAGAAATTTCCATTAAGCCTAAACCCTGAGATAACTTGCATGCTCTCCAAACAACTGAAAACACATCCTATTTCTAAGGATTTGACTCTGCTGCTAGCATGGCTGTATCATGGACTTTCTCAATAATTGCCTGTGGATCTGCAGTAGACAACATCTTCTTGTACCTGTTTCACTGAGACAGTAATTGTCCGTAAAATCTCCTCTGAGCTCGTTTAAAACAGACCTAAATTCACTCTTCACTTAAAAACATGCTAGGGAGGCACTAACAATAGCACTTGCCACAGTTTGCCTCAGTTGACAAATATTCCTCTTCTACCCTCTTCAGCAGCAGCACCTGAAAGCTCCACTAAAGAACAGGAGTTACAAACAAGTAACTTTCCTCACTACCCAGAATGCAGACTCCTTTTGAGCCTTGTAGGGGTCTGTGGTCAGTGAGGACCATGTCTCCAGGACTACTCAGTGCCTCACTTCCAACAGCAACCAGTGGAACACAGGCAAATGCATTAGGGCAACTGGTAAATGGTAACATGATAGGTAGAACTAGTCCTTAGTGTTACTCGGCGTGTCTGGCATTCCTCTGTTGTTGAGTGCCCGATTTCCCAGTACCAAAATCCCCCAAGTGTGTTTGCTTTTGGTGGCAGGGGATGGTTCCAGGATAAAAAGCCTGACTGCGCTCACCTAAGCAGCTTGGTCATGGGCACCCAGAACCAGACAGGACCAAACTAAAGTCATTCCACTCAACAAAAAAAGAAAAAAAAAGGAATTCCATGAGCACACTGCGAGCTGTGTTAGGTCTGGATTTGTTTATTTTATGAAGGATTTTAAGATGGAAATAAAGCCCAGTTGAGGGCACCTCTTCCAGTTTCCTCATCGGTATTTTCCACCCTGACAATGTTTTAGAATCATAGAATCACAGAATAACCAGGTTGGAAGAGACCCACCGGATCATCGAGTCCAACCATTCCTATCAAACACTAAACCATGTCCCTCAGCACCTCATCCACCCGTGCCTTAAACCCCTCCAGGGAAGGTGACTCAACCCCCTCCCTGGGCAGCCTCTGCCAGTGCCCAATGACCCTTTCTGTGAAAAATTTTTTCCTAATGTCCAGCCTGAACCTCCCCTGGGGGAGCTTGAGGCCATTCCTTCTCGTCCTGTCCCCTGTCACTTGGGAGAAGAGGCCAGCTCCCTCTACACAACCTCCTTTCAGGTAGTTGTAGAGAGCAATAATCCAAAGGTGATTCCACAAGTGTAACCACCTCCTTTTTATGTTCTCCTGCAGGTAAAATACAGAAAGGTGAGAGAGTGTTAATCCACGCTGGCGCTAGCGGAGTTGGCATGGCAGCCATTCAGCTGGTGAGGCTGGCAGGAGGAATTCCCATTGTGACAGCAGGAACTCAGGAGAAACTGAAAGCGACAGCGAATGCTGGAGCAGCTGCGGGGTTCAACTACAAAACTGAAGATTTTAGTGAAAAGGTCTTGGCGTTCACTCAGGGTAAGAACCTCTACGTGGAAGACACCATTACAGTTGGGGAGGAGCGTGCACCTCCTAAGGCAAACGCACATACACTTGGTTTCAGCTGTCACCTGAAAGGGCAGATGGTAAATGACCGCGCTAGCACAACCTGACATCCTGTTCGGCCCTAGAATCTGTCTTTCTATAGTTTAACTGCTGTTCTCTGCATGAACTGTCTTTGGCTTTGTGTTCATTTGAGATGCAAATATTGTGCCTGTGGTATTGCTGCCTCCACAAGCAATTCCGTGGGACCAAATCCTTGCACTTGTCCTTGGGAACAAAACATAGTTCTCTTACTGTCAGGAAAAATTTTGCTTTTCTAAACATTTAAGATGACTTACGACAGAGTCTGCATCTGGATATCTATAATGATTCTTTCTTTGTGCCCAGTTCTAGCATTCCTTGCAAATCACTGTGCCAATAATTAATTTCAGTAGAAAGACTTAAATAAAAATTGCAGGATTGATTCTGTACCTGTAAATAACAAACTTTTTGTTTTCCCCCAAATTATCCCACCTCTAATGCAGCTCAACTACATTGCTGAAATCTCTTCTGTTCCTACTCAAGGTTCTGGAGTAGATATGATTTTAGATTGTGTTGGCGGCTCGTACTGGGAGAAGAATCTCAGCTGCCTGAGTACAGACGGCCGGTGGATTATTTATGGACTGCTGAGTGGAGGTGAAGTCCATGGAGATTTGCTTGCAAAGCTGCTTTCCAAAAGAGGGAGCATCCATACAAGTCTATTGAGATCACGAGACAAGGAGGCAAGTAATAGCTATCAACAACGTATAAAGTTTGATCTTAAAAATGATGGTAGTTTTGAGAGCTTTCGATACCAGTGTTAAAGCAGATTCTAATGCATTATTACCAAAAAAGCTCCACCTTGAACTGTCGCTACATAGTTGGGAAAACTGTGCAAAATTAAGTCATGATTTCCCTTTTCTGTTTTTATCAAATGCCTCCCTTTTAGAACTACTGAATCAGAGGAATGATACTAAGGACATCTTAACATACTACACGAATACCATCATTTAACGATCTGACCTAAGAACAAACAGAACTCAAGCAATCAGGCAACTTCAGGGGAAAAATAAAAACCCCCATTAGATCATTTTTCAAATTAGAGACCAAGGCCATTTGGATGCCCAGAAATTATGACGGAAAAATCATTTTAAGTGGAAAATTCTCAGATACTGCAGTAAAAGACAGCAGTGCAGAGCTCGAGGATAAAGTCTATTCATGGTTTAATTCATAATACTCTCAAAAGCTTTATCAGTCTGAGTTAAAATGGTTCTGCACTGAGCTTGTATCACTTGTTTTGGAGAATTTAATTCAGTTAAATGTAATAAAACTAAAAGTTTTCCTCTTAGAATTTCTTTGTAATTTACACCTGTCAGATGTGTAAATGTCCATCTCACTATGTCAGAAAGTGTCTCAAAAATGGTGCATATTCTGTACGCTGTGCTTAGAGATAATTTTGTGAATAAGAACGATTGGAAATAATCTTAAAACCACCTTTTTTCTTTAGTATAAGGAACGGCTGGTGAGCACCTTCACAGAAGATGTGCTGCCGTATTTTTCTGGAGGAGCCTCCCCTCGTCTCCAGCCGCTTGTCGACAGCGTTTACCCTCTACACGAGATTGCAGAGGCACACAGAGTCATGGAAGAAAACAAGAATATTGGCAAAATTGTCATTGAAATGCCTGCTTCATCCTAAAAAAAATTTCAGGAACAAAATCGTTAGGGGTGCTTGACAAGCAGAGAATCTGCCATTTCTGCTTCTAAACCCAGAATGATTTATTGTGGGAGAATGCCAGAAAGAAGGGGTAAGGCAAAGTCTTTCATGAGTCGTGTAATAAAAAAGTTCCCAACTCTAGCATTGCGTCTGGAATGTGTAAAGAGAATCCAGAGGGATTCCCATACAGAAGGACCTTGACGGGGTGAGAGCTGGGCCTGTGTGAACCTTATTAAGTTCAACAATGTCGAGTGGAAGATCCCACAGATGGGTTGGGGCAGTGCCAAGCACAATTAGAGGCTGGGCAGAGAACGGATTGAGAGCAGCCCTGAAGAGAAGGACTTGGGGTGCTGGTGGATGAGAAGCTCAGCATGAGCCAGTGATGGGTGCTTGAAGCCCAGAAAACAAACCGCAACCTGGGCTGCATCAGAAGCTGTGGGACCAGCAAGGCGAGGGAGGGGATCTTGCCACTCTGCTCTGCTCTTGTGAGACCTCGTCTGGAGCCCTATGCTCAGTTCTGGAGTCCTCAGCACAATGACCAGAGGAGGCCACGGAGATCACTTGAATCATAGAATCACGAGGTTGGAAAAAACCCACTGGATCATCGAGTCCAAACATTCCTATTAAACACTAAACCATGTCCCTCAGTACCTCGTCCACCTGTCCCTTAAACACCTCCAGGGAAGGTGACTCAACCCCCTCCCTGGGCAGCCTCTGCCAGTGCCCAATGTCCCTTTCTGTGAAAAATTTTTTCCTAATGTCCAGCCTGACCCTCCCCTGGTGGAGCTTGAGGCCATTCCCTCTCATCCTGTCCCCTGTCACTTGGGAGAAGAGCCCAGCTCCCTCCTCTCCACAACCTCCTTTCAGGTAGTTGTAGAGAGCAATGAGGTCTCCCCTCAGCCTCCTCTTCTCCAGGCTAAACACTCCCAGCTCTCTCAGCCGCTCCTCATAAGGCCTGTTCTCCAGCCCCCTCACCAGCTTTGCTGTTCTTCTCTGGACTCGCTCCAGAGCCTCAGCATCTGAGGAGACTTCAGAGCAGCTTCCAGGACTGAAAGGCGCTCCAGGAGAGCTGGGGAGGCGCTCTGGAGCAGGGAGTGCAGGGACACGAGGAAGAGGAACGGCTTCAAGCCGAGAAAGGAAGAGTTAGATGAGACATTAGGAAGAACTAGTTGACGCCGAGGGCGGAGGGACCCGAGGGAGCTGCGGCTGCCCCTGAGGCACCGATCGGGCCCGCCCAGCGCGGGGCACGCTGGGAGCGGGGCAGCATCCGGGTCCTCCCCAAGGCGGGCTGGGTCACGTGACCCCCCCCACTACACAAGGCGGCCCCGGCGCGGTGCACGCTGGGATACCATCCGGGTCCTCCCCGCAGGCGCACAGTTTTTGGGGGGGGGTGCGCCACAGGCGGGGCAGATCACGTGACGCCGCCCCCATGTTCCACTCCATCCTCGCGGGGCGGGGTCAGGTCACGTGCGCCGCCGGCAGGGAAGGGCTGGATCCCGGCGCGGTGCATGCCGGGACAGCATCCGGGCCCTCCCTCCCCTGTGACCGCGGGCGTCGGCGGGTCACGTGACTCCCCTCCCGCCCACTCCCGCGGCGGGCTCAGGTCACGTGCCCCGCTCGCCGGCGCGGTGCACGCCGGGACAGTTTCCGGTTCCGGTTTCTCCCCGAGGCGGCGGTGACGGTCTCGTCGCTCCGTGCCCGTGTTTCTCTCCCAGGCGGCAGCCCCCCCTCCCTCTGACCGGCGCCATGGCGATGCAAGCGGCCAAGCGAGCCAACGTGAGTTCCCGTGCTGCCCCCCGGGGCCCTCAGGAGGGCTCTCCCCGCCGGGCACGGGCGCCTTCATCGGCCCCGGCCAGGGGGCCTTTTCCTCTGTGCTCAGGGGTTTTGATTGAGAGAAACGCGCCCAGTTTGTCCTGGGGGGTGCTGGTTGCAGCCGGCTGAGCATAGGATCGCTTGGTTGGAAGAGATATTTACGCTCATTGAGTCCAAACGTACTTGGCCACTACTAAACCAGATCCCTGAGCACCTCATGTACGCGGCTTTGAAACCCCTCCAGGGATGGGGACTCCACCACCTCCCTCGGCAGCCTCTGCCAGGGCCTGAGATCCACTCGTTGAAGAGATTTTTCCTGATGTCTATTCTGAACCTGCCCTGGCACATTTTGAGGCCATTTTCTCTTGTCCTATCACCTGTTGCTTGGGCAACGTGAGCCACGAGCCAGCAGTCTGCCCAGGTGACTAAAAAGGCCAGCAAGGTCCTGGCTCGTATCAAAAACGGTGTGGTCAGCAGGAGCAGGGAAGGGATCATGTCTCTCTATTCCATGTTGATGGGGTAATGCCTCGAATCCTATGCTCAGGTTTGGGCTCCTCACTACAAGAAGGACATTGAGGTCCTGGAGCGCATCCAGGAAGGGGGATGAAGCTGGTGAAAGGGCTGAACAAGGAGGAGGAGCTTGTTGTCCAAGCTCCTAGTTGTCCTCAGTGTGACCTGCATTGGTGCAGAGCAACTTGGGCCTGCAAAGCATGACCCAGAACCTGCTTGTTCCATTCCCCTGAGATTTGAAGCGCAATCTGGACCACAAATATTATGAAGAGTGACTGAGGGAACTGGAGCTGTTTAGTCTGGGTAAGAGGGGGCTGAGGGTGGATCTTATCATTCCCTGCAACTGCATAAAAGGAGGTTGTAGCGAGGTGGATGCTTGTCTCTTCTACCAAGTAACAAAGGATAGGACGAGAGGAAATGGATTCAGGTTGTGCCAGGGGAGTTTTCGACTGGATTTTAGGAAAACTTTCTTACTCAGAGTGGTGAAGCATTGGAACAGGCTGCCCAGGGCAGTGGTGGAGTCTTCTGTCACGCACGTGTTCAAAAACCACATAGATGTGGCACTTTGGGACATAGTTTAGTAGGCACGGTGGCATTGGGCTGATGGATTGGATGACCTTATAGGTCTTTTCCAGCCTTAATGATTCTGTGATTCTATGTGGAGGGTTAAAAAGAAGACCAGTGAAGCACAGGAACTCTCAGTGATGCTAGCTCAAAGATTTAGCATGTAGGCTGCTGCTTTTAAGGTGTGAAGCGAGCCTCTAGATGTAAGATGTCATATATTGTTTCTGCATCAGATTCGGCTGCCTCCAGAAGTCAATCGGATCCTGTATATTAGGAACCTGCCATATAAAATCACAGCGGAGGAAATGTACGATATCTTTGGGAAATATGGGCCTATTCGACAAATCAGAGTGTAAGTATTCTAGTTTACTTTGAAAAGTTAAGGGGTTTATCTCCTTTAGCGTATGTGTTATGTCTTGGTATTCCTGTTGCAGTAGGTAGCAACTGGATTTTGCAGCTGAAGAAGTTTTATGCACTTTAGCAATATCCCTTTGTGCCAGAGTGGGAAGGGATAGTGTTTCTTTTGTATGTGAATTTGTTAGAGAATAATATTGCTGGTAGGTGGGGTGAAAAAGGTTAGATTTTGTGTGAACTTAGATAAGTTGCTAAAAATATGAGGGACTTGCTTTTTTGAGTAAATCTCAAGTACAGCAAACCTTTTACCTTAACTAAAAATAAGAAAGGGAAAAGTTGAACACAGCTGGTTTTCATATGTAGTAGATATTTAACTGATGGAAAACTGAGATGTTACTGTTGCTGGACCTGTTGACCAGAAACAACTCGTGGTGCATCAGATACAGGTTATCCCCAAACCACCTCGTCCATAACTAAGAGCCATCTGACTATTTGTTTTAAAATATGTTGAGGTTGTACATGGCTACTGGCAAATCTGAGGCTTCTCTCTTCAATTATTTCAAATATTGAAGACCTGAATTCTGATCTTCCTTGTTGTCCTGAGGAACCATGTTTTCACCTGGTTAGTATTATGTTTCTCAAAGTTTTTAGCAGAAATAGTTGGCTGAAGCTGGAATACAGGGAGAGCTTTTGAGAGCTGCAGTGAGGCTGGCTGGACTATTGACACTCCTCAAAAAGGGTTTTTTCATCTTCTGAAAAATACTTAGGAAGGGGAGAAGAAGGAGGCAAAACTTAGTGTTAAATACTGTAAAAGAAAACATTGTAAGTTAGATTTTAGTAGATGCACAAATAGAAAGGAGATGTAGTTTGTATTTGATAAGGGATTTTTTGTGCTGCTTTTATCCGGATGTTGGCAAAATAACCTGCAGCATCTCTGACTTCTCGAGTAGGTTGCAGATGGGATCAGAGCAGACTGTATCACTCATTTGTATCACTCCATTTCCCCGTGCTTCAGGACCAGGGGTGGTAATTAATCCGCAATATATTTGTTTTAACAGTGCAGGATGTAAATATATAAAGAGTTAAACTGACCAAACCATACTAACCCAAATAAAAATGCTCATTCCAGAGCCATAGTGATTAAAAATGGTTGTTCAGTGTATAGAACAAAGTGAGTTTTAAGGATGGAATTGTCTCCTTCAAACAAGGATGAGGGAAGGACACGCTGCGGGTGCTGTGCTGGACTTGGTCGCTCGTAAGATCCTTCTGATTCAGGGAAGGGCAGCAGAAATGACCAGAGGAGCGGTTGAAGGAACGAGGGACAGTGTAAACTTATTGCTTGGTTAAAAGCATGAAATCTGAACATTGTCACGAGGCAAGGCATAACATGGAACTCTCTCTGTAATGAGTTTTATGCTTCATGCAGTTCTTTTTTCATTCTCCTCTTTGTTTTTCACACGTCCCAGTGTGTGATATGTGCGATATCATTTGCCCTCAGGAGTTCTCCTTTTAGAAGCAGGCACCTTAGAGACAGTTCTGATTATTAAGTTTGCTTTTAACTGTCATCTTAGCTGAGATCTTCTGGATCTATAGGCTCTGCAGTCTCTCTGGGCTGGTTAACGTTTTGTGCCCAGACGTGTCGCCTGTCCTCCTGGGGAAGGAAATCAAATCAATAGTCTGATAGGTGCTGGCCGTGTGTCTGGAGTGGTCTTGCACCAACAGGGCTGTTCTGACTCTCTCAGATTGACTTTGTGGTGTGCCGAGAGCTATATTCCATCCTAGGGAGACATCTGATCCAGACAGCCATTAACTGACAGCCTGGTCTCGTAATATTAAATAAAACAAGCTAATTGCTGTAATAAAAACTTTAAATATTTCCAGCAATGTGACAGCCCCTAACAGCAACAGCTTCTCATCTCTGTTGTGGAGAGGTAGGTTCTCTGTGGGGTATCATGCAGCATATGCTCTGTCATGTTTTCCTGTTGTCTCTGACTCTGAACTGAAAGTGGAGATCAGTGTGGAAAGCAGTATTTTCACATCTAGAAAAAAATAACAGTTGTTTTATAGTGAATTGCATTGGTTAATCTAATCTCATTCACTGCTGAAGACTAGTAGGACACTCTTCATTTTGTTTGACATTGAAATTGATCTTTCTCTGCAGTGGGAACACTCCTGAAACCAGAGGAACAGCCTATGTGGTCTACGAAGACATCTTTGATGCCAAAAACGCTTGTGATCACCTGTCAGGATTCAATGTCTGCAACAGATACCTCGTTGTTCTGTACTACAATGCAAACAGGGTGCGTACAGCTAGGGGGGTTCAAGTTGCCTGGGAACACAGCGAGCATAGAAAAGAATCTGTTTAAAAAGGCAGTTGCTTACTTTTAAGAAATAACTGGTAGAAGGAATGGATCGGATAAATTGTCAGGATTTCATTTTTACTTGGTGATTTGTATGCAAAAAAAAATGCACTTTTGGTCCAAGGGAGTGAAAAGCGTGTTTTTGATGAGTGTACTTTGGAGAAGGGGAAGCAGGGGCCTTAAAACAGAGGGACAACAGGATGGGAAGTTTTGTTTGCAGGTGAAATTTCTGTTTCTTGCTGTTCCGCCTGCTAATTATGGTGTCCAGGGCACTGTGGCCTCTCTTGAGGTGCAGGATAGAGCAGCGCTGTTCGGGTGTTCATAGTGATGTGTGTCATGGCTACAGGGAAATAATATTTTCTAAGATAATGTATTTTTTTCTCACATCTTTTATTTTCCTAATTACAGGCATTCCAAAAGATGGACACAAAGAAGAAAGAGGAACAGCTTAAGCTTCTCAAGGAAAAATATGGAATTAATACAGACCCACCAAAATAAAGTGAGCATTTTAGAAAACTGTTCTCAAGCCCTGCCATTGAGTTTTTGAATTAAATGTAGGAATCCTCAATGAATATAACTCTTTTTTGTTAAATTTCACAAACTGTACTTCAACTCTTTGAATCTCCAGGTTAGAATTAAGTAACTGTAAAACATCAGAAGATCTGCTGCAAGACCAAATCCATCTGAGTGGACATAGCTTCTCCGTGTTTCAATAAGGGTGACCTGGGAAATGCTGCATAACCACATCCTGTTTCTAGCAGGGCCTCACGATGGGACTGAGCCTGTTGAATCTTTCACCCCTCCTGAAGGTCTCCCCGTTCTTGCAGCCAGAGAGCTCAAGGGCTCAGAATGAGCTGTCTTCATGGAGGTGAATCTTGCTGCCTCTTGGAAACGGAGTATTGCAACTCGTCTCCCTGCCACAGGGAGGTCTGGGCTTTCTTAAAAAAGAAACGTGGTTTGATAGTTCGTCACACTTGTATATATCGTCGACAATTTATTGCGCCTTTCTCCCTCTGGGACTGTTTGAAGGCCCCTAATTCCATTACATGGTTGTTAGGCTGCTTTTTATTAGAAACAAAGTGAGCCCAGAACCGTGTTTATAGCAAAGTCTCTTTTACAAACCATAGAAAACAAACGGCCTTTTAAAATCATCCAGCTGCTTAGGTGACCAGTTCAAACCACTTGCTCCCAGTGATAAAGAGGAACCTGCTAAGCTGCAGTGAAATAACCTTGCTCTAATGGTGCGTTGCTGCGGGGCTGACTTAAACCTAAAGGAGATTGTTATTAGGAGTCCTGGGTTTGTTCTGGGATTAATAGGAGCAGTAGGAATATGCTGAATGCCGTTTAATGTTCGATAGAGAATGCTACACCAAAACGAGAGGGTAGGTGATGGTGGTAATTTTAGACCCTCGTCCTGCAGTTGTTTTCTACTTGGTGTGTTTGAACTGTAATATCTTTCATGTTCACAAGTCTGAGGTGTAGTGTCTGGTGGATGAAGAAACATTTACATTTTCTGGCTTTTTTGTTCTGCACTCGCGTCCTGTGAATAAAAATCGTTGTCATACAGAGACTTCTTAATCCATGTGCTTTGGAAACAGCAAAGAATAACCTCTGCCTCTGTTCTGAACCAGTCGTGTGAACATGAGCAGCATCCTGCCCCTCGGGAGGGTTTGCATGCTTGGATGTGATGTTCACCTCCCTGACCAGCTGCCTCCCAGCCAGCGCAGAACCTGGGCAAATGTCCTTTGCCTGGGGATTTCTCATTTAAGTTAATTTTTTTTTTCTCAGTGTGTTATAGTGTCATAAAGGAATGTTTCCATTTTCTTATCTTTTCGTTAAAATCTGTCGCTTAAAAAGAACCCATGCTGTTCTTGTGGCCGTTTAGTAAAAAAAATGTTTCTACGTAGTTGTGCTTTTTTTCATTGAGCCTTGCTGGATGCTGTGCTACTGCCTGTAACCTTCCCTTTTAGAAAGGATGTCACTCCTAATGTGAGTGCTTGTAAAGGTAAGAGCTTGCAGAGCAACTGTCATTGTACTCATGGGAATCATAGACTTGCTTGGTTGGAAAAGACTTTGGAGATCGAGTGCAACTGTACCTGTTCACTGCTAAACCAGATCCCGAGCACCTAATCTGGTTGTCTTTCAAATCCCTCCAGGGATGGGGACTCCACCACCTCCCTGGGCAGCCTCTGCTAATGCCCAAGAATCCTTTCTGTGAAGACATTTTTCCTACTGTCCAACCTGAAGCTGTCCTGATGTAACCTGAGGCCATTTCCACTTGTGCCGTCACCTGTCCCTTGGGAGAAGAGACCAGCACCCGTCTCTACAACCTCCTCTGAGGCAGTTGTTGCAATGATAAGGTCTCAGCCTCCTCCGGGCTGAAAAACCTTCATGTTCACACATGATCAGCAGCTGAGGGATGGGAAGGGCACCTGGCTGTGGGTACCAGTGTCCAGCTCTGAAAGGGAGGAGGTCTTGTGCGGACTCTGTTCCTCATCTAGGGCGTGTGTGTAGTAAAAAGCCTTGTCCTTACTCTGTGACTCTTTCATGTCCTTCCCTTTAAACTGAAACTGCTTTTTGCAGCAAGAAGCCTTGCAGGCTCCAGTGAGCTGTTCCTGTCATCGGAAACAAGCGAGGGGAGACTTGAGCCCATTAGCAGCCGAAGTACAGAAATGTAAAGCTCTGCTGGAATGTCATTGCCAGCTTTCCCTCTTGCCCAGCCCTGTATGGTTTCTCCGGTCGGATGCAGCTGTGAGCTGCTGTCCTTGTGCTTAGGTGAGTGGTTGCTCCTCCTGGCTCAGATGGGGTTTCAGGTCTTGACCATCAGATCAATAAAAAACTTAAGTTTCTCTGGCAAACAACACCCAGCCTTAAAAAAAAAGAACGGTTCGGGTTGGAAGGGTCCTCAAAGCCCATCCAGTCCCACCTCTGCCACGGGCAGGGACACCTCCCACTGGACCAGGGGCTCCAAGCCCCATCCAGCCTGGCCTTGGACACCTCCAGGGATGGGGCTGCCACAGCTTTTCTGGGCCAGCCCCTCCTCACCCTCACAGTAATTTTTTTTTTCCTAATATCTAGTCTAAATCTCCCCTCAAGCTGCACTAGGACAGCTTCAGACTGGACATTGGGAAAAACTTCTTCACCAAAGGGTTATTGGGCACTGGAATGGCTGCTCAGGGAGGTTGTGGAGTCCCCATCCCTGGAGGTGCTAAAAAGACGGGTAGATGAGGTGCTCAGGGTTTGGTAGTGGACAGGTGCGGTTGGACTCTATGATCTCAAAGGTCTTTTCCAAGCAAGCGATTCTATAGTTCTCTATACACATGGCAAACACTAGGACAGCGGGGGCCGCTGACACCAGTTGCTGGGCATTTAGAAGGCCCCTTGCTCTTGCTCTCAAGGCCCCTTGAGGTGTTTGCTACCGTGCTGGATTTATGCTTCTAGTAAATACTAATGAACACTGATAATAAAATATCAGTGCTAATGATGGTGCCACATGGCCTTGTTTAAAGTTGTATGCAAATACTACATTGCTTCTGTCAATAGCAGAGAGCAGGGTGCTTGTGCTTCAGAGTCTGTTTTGATGAGGGTTTGATGCTGTTTGAAAAATACATATAAAAAGCAATTCTTCAGGGTAATAAGATTAATAAAAATTCCTTCAATGAATCCTCGAGATCAGCAGCTTTTGATTTCTCCAAGAGCTCAGCTGCTGCCTTTCATTAAATATTCCATTTCATACTTTTTCCAGTGCCTGCTCAGGGCTTTCAGTGTCCCTGCACATGTAAAATGAAATAATAATTTGTACCTGCAAGACAGAAGGAATGGAAATCGAATGCCCGGAGGATTGTTTTGATGAGGTCTGCTCAAGATTTTGTTTGAAATGTAATATCAAAGGACGGGGAAATGAGTTCAGTTCTATGAATGGCAGAGGGTGCAGCAAATAAGGCAGATGTTACCAGCCTCGTATTTTGCATCTGTGCTGGTTTTTGCATGTGCTCACTTCCCATTTCATTTTTCAGGAAGTAGGGCATGAAATTAAGACTGGAAGGTCATTTTTTTCCATTAGAGCTGTTTAGAAATTAGTAACGAGAACATATCTGATTACACAGGCAACGACGGTAAATTTTTTCCAATCCATTATACAGTGGTAATAATTATATACTGCATTGATCGATGATACAATTAAATAAATTAACACATTTGCAGTCAAATAAAGAGCTGAAGATTACATTTCCTTGAAGACTTAATTTCCCTAAGTATCACAAAGCACAATTAGTTTTCCTTTCAGATTTTTTTTTAATGAAATTGGCATAAAAATGTAATAATCTCCACTTCCAACAAAGGTCTCTGCAGAGAAAGGGTGATGAGAGAGTGAGCTTCTTCAACAAGCTGTAATAAGGATTTTACAGACTTGGTAATGGCTGGGTCGGACCGCTGAGGGCAAAAGTAAAGTGCTCTGCAGACAGAGATGAGGCTGAACGTGATCAGCTCTTCAGGCCCAGCAGGAATGTGTGTGTCACTGGGGAGAAACCGAGCAGAAGCAGCGAAGCAGAATGACGCTTTAGACACAGCAGAAGCTTGTCAACAGCAGAGGGGACACACGGCTATTCCAGGTACGCTGAGCCAATCGTTTCCATTGCTGCTCGCTCTTCAGGCACTCGGGAATGGTCCCAAACCAGATCCTTTAAGTTATTTTCCACGATTAAGTAACTTCAGCTGGATTGTTGGTCAGAGCAGCTTTAGACTGATGTGCTGAATTGACCTGTGTCTGACAGGGCCACGTTGTATCCAACCTTGACATCCTGAGGAGCTCACCCCTGCAACCAGTGCAGTGTGATCATCCGTAACTCGATGCTGAAATCAAGACTGGTGCTGGTGCTTGGAGCAGTGGGAAAGGTGCCTGGGACCTTTGAAAAAATCTTGGGAGAGCTAGTGGGCAGCAAACCAGACAGGTCTAACTTCCTATTTGCTAACAAGAAATTAGCCTGTTCTAAATGAAAGAATGGTTAAAGAAATGCAGATGTGTAACCTCACTGCTGCAGTAAGCCTGGATTTCCACAAAAAAATTGGTTCCAAAAGTCTTTTTGCTTCTTTACAGAGAGGAGCAAGAAAAAAACTTACTCCATCAACCCTCAGGGAACAGGCTATAAGAGATGGATTTTAGAGGCTTACTAATTAACAAATTCTAATGCAGCTTTGTGGGAAAAGTGAACACCTCAAGAAGGAGGAGCACAAGCTGTAGCCCCTGATCAGTTTGCCGGTCTGGCTTTCCTGTGCTCCTTTCCTCTTCCTGGAGATGCTTACATAGTTTTGTGCTTTGTCTGCTCATGCTTGGTGTGTTCTCCTTACAGACTCACACAAGAAAAACAAGCTCACCACCTGCTTGAAATCCTTACATCAAAAAACCATGAGTTGAAAACCATGCAAATAGTTTTTAGTCAAGTTAAATAAAAATAGCATAATAGCACCATAGAATCATGGAATGGTTTGGGTTGGAAGGGATCTCAAAGCCCATCCAGTTCCACCCCCTGCCATGGGCAGGGACACCTCCCACTGGATCAGGGGCTCCAAGCCCCCTCCAACCTGGCCTGGAACCAGGATGGGGCAACGTCTATAACGGCACATGGAATTATGTGCATTTCGTAGAAGAAGAGAATTAACAACAAATCGGTTGAAGAACAAATTGTTTGAAAAACTTCTACACCAAAAAGAATACCAGTAGTCAGAGGAATGCAGAAACACAGGTAACAGAAACTGTAAAGTAGCAAGATTTTATTGTTTTATATATATACTTTTCATTCTTAAATGAGACTATTTTTCAAAACAGCAGCAAGCAGAACGTACAAGTTGAGAAAAGTGGCAGCGCAGGTAACTCTGTTTGGCTAATGCCCGTTCATGTACAAGGCGTACATTGGATTTTTTTTTTTGAGCACCTTTTGGTTTTTCTTTCTTTGTTTAAGTGTACAGTAAGGCAGTGGTTTTTCAATAAGGACTATATATATATTTATATTTATATATATTTTCAGTCATCACTGTGAATTCTTCTCACATGCAAGTTAAATAAAATGTACAACTTGAAAATCTTACAACAGTAGATGTTTTCCCCAAAGCAAAGCTTCTAATAAATGGCAAATACAGACACCACGAAGTTAAAAAAGAGAAGGAAGGCGTAAGGAACTGAAAGGCAGGTGCTATTGACAGGACAGCTTGAGCAGGGAAGATTTGGATTCCAGTGAAGATTTCTCCTGCTGCTGGCAAGGTGAGAAAGAGCAGATGGTTATTAACAGATGTCTCCAGCCAACTCCCTCAAGAAGATTCACTCTAACCTGAGAAGCTCCACATCAAAGAGGAGAGTGGCATTGGGAGGGATGACCCCGGGGTGGCCTGTGGCTCCGTAGGCCATCTCGGGTGTGCAGGTCAACTTTGCTCTTTGTCCCAAGCTCATCTGGGTTTTGGATGTTGGAGAAAGGAAAAGAGAAGACAAAAAAATCCGCGTTATTAGGAAAACAACAAATCACTGTGTGGCAGATTTACAGAATCAAGGAGAGCTGGGAACACCGGATTCAACTTTCAGCTTCAAGCTGAAGCTGCCACAAACAGCTCAGACACAGGTCTCCTGATTCCTCGGGCTTCTCACAGCCGTTATTTAAATTGCCAGAGCTAGTCTGGGAGTCACCCAAAGGCATTTTAACACATGTTGTGGTCCATCCTGCCTACCCTGGAGCCAGCTGAGAGTTCCTTCTGCGGAGCGCAGGGCATGTGGCACACATCAGCAGGCATTAAGAAAAGGTTCTCAGTAAGAGACAGGACCAGAGCTTTGTATTCATGAGGGATCAGTGCCGAAACACAGTTAGGTTCAGCCTCTGTGAAAAGCCTTCAGCAACGTTTTTCCTTCTTCAGCTACCACCAGGGACAACTTCAAAACCACTGCTCAAATGCTGTAGGCACCTGACTTGCTGCTGCTGGGCAGGTGCAAAGCAAATGCTGATTCAATCCTGCTTAAAAGAGGTTCTTATTTCCCTCAGCTCAGCCCACGCCTGAGCGCAGACGTCTCCCCCCAGGTGGTGCTTAGTCCAGCAGAGCCCTTGCCCCTGGGATGGACAGAAGTGCTGATTTCTCTCACTCCAGACTAGCTCTGGAGGTCACAGTGCTCATCGAACTTCACAGTATTGCGATTCAAATCCCTGCTCTTCCAGCAGAGAATTCTGGGGTGGCACATTCTCAAACTGTTCTATTCATGCACCATATGCTGGTGATGGAATAATCATTGGCCAAGGAATAATTCCTAATTCAAAGCAGTGATTGTCACTCAGACCTCTCTCCCAAGCTCAGGAACATCACTGGACTACACATTACACAGTATCCTCTTGGATTTTTTTACAGTTCCTATAAAATATGCCAAATCTAGAGCTTTAAGTAGAAGAAAAACAGGAATATGAACTTTTCCCACATTCCAGGAATATCCATGTCACGGGGCTGAGGGTCTAAGAGCACCTAACCTCCCCTGGTCCCTAGAGAGGTTTGTGTGGAGCGGGCTGACTGCTGCTCTGATGGAGCTGGTAAGTCACGCATGGGTTTTAGGCACAGGGCAACCCCAAGCTGTCAGAAATTGAGTAAAGAAATGCAGACGCCGCTGACATCTGCCTGTCATTAAAGCAGACCTTGAAAGATCTGCATGCTAGACAGAGCAGATTGCCTTTTTCCAAGTGCTTTGCGTCAATCATGCTTCCCAAACCCCTGAAAATTCTGGGGTGGGAGGGGACAGACACAAGTCTGTGATCCACTAGGAGGTGCAGGAGGGCAGCGTGTAGCCACACTTACGCCTGGAATGGCTTTCAGCCGCTTATTAATTCAAGGAGAGGAGTCAGGGAGTGCGAGCAGTCCAAGAAGGGATCAGCTGATTCACCCAGCACTTGTCACTGCTTCATCTGCACTGGCTTCTGGTTTCTACAGCTCCTGAGCCCCTCCTGTGCCTTATTGCAAAGCAAATAATAAAGATTCCCCAAATGGGCTTCTCTGGAGAGAAGGGAATGTTTGCGTTGCTTTTTCCGCAGGACTGGAAACCATTTTCTCTTCCTCCCCTCTCTGGAAAAGCAAGGCTGTGTCATTCCTCAGTGGATTCATTCCTCATTTTGCATTCTTCCCTTCTCGCTATTTAAGCATCAGAATTTCCCAGGGAAGCTGTGGCTGCCCCATCCCTGGGTTCAAGGCCAGGCTGGATGGGGCTTGGAGCCCCTGATCCAGTGGGAGGTGTCCCTGCCCATGGCAGGTGTGGGACTGGATGGGCTTTGAGGTCCCTTCCAACACAAACCATTCCATGACTCTAAGTTATTCGTATTACAGTTGTTCCTACAGTAATATTTGAGGAGTTTCATCCTACACTGAACTCTAGGACCCCAAAACACGGAGTGATGAGGAATTGTCACCCTGATCTCATTCACTCTTGCACCCGAGGAGCCGGATTGCTCTCCTCACATTGTTGGCTCTCACACCACCGCAGACAAAAAGCAAGAGTTGGCAATGAATTGTGTGGCTCTTTTAGGATTTTATGTTAGCACTCAAAATGTAATTAAGGGAGGGCAATTTCTTTCTTCTTGGCATGGGCTTGGTCATCAGATGTTAAGTTTTGTAGCTGGGAGCCTGAAGCCATAAAAATTTAACAATGCAGTTTGGTATCTCATTCAGCAAAGGTCACGATCTATAGCTCGGTCATGGATGTCATAAAAAATGGCAGCTTGGACTTTTATGGAGTAGCTGAATAGAGGCCACTCCATAAAACGCTGCCACCCGGAACATTTTAGAGGCCACTTGTCTATTTGGGCAGCTGCCCAGGGGAAAGGGAAGGGGTCTGTGTGGCACATTGGCACCTGGAGAGGGGACTTTACCTCTCTCCTCCCAAAGGCATTGCATGTGGAAAGCCTCATGGACAGAGAATGTCCCTGGATGGATGGATGGATGGATGGATGGATGGATGGATGGATGGATGGATGGATAACTAGAGGAAATACTGTGCTTGAACAGACCATACTTTCATAAAACCACTCCATATCCTGTGATTTCCACTTGGTCTTGTCACCATTGCACTGGACATTGCTGTGCTCACACATGTTTCAGCTGGCTTGAAGTTCAGCCAGAACCATTTTTTCATACCTGTGTGACACCTTCTTCAAATCCTTTAATGACTTCTTGCCTGCCAATCTTGAACCTGAAAGGCTTGTTTCTATCTCTGGAGGAATCGAACTTCTTTCCATTCTGTAGCATTCCTGCCAAAACAAGAGACACATTTTCAACCTGAGCTACATCTAAATTTAAGTGCTGGGGGGAAGGAAGGAGTGAAAAATGAATGTCTTGGTCACATCAGCTGTTCACTTCCATTTTCACTTTGAAGCCTCATCCGAAACGGAAAAGGCAGGACAGTCAAATGCATTGTTACTTTTGCCTTCTAGTAATTTAGGCTTTAAAAACTGAAATGCATTCTTCTTAGTATCCTTAATGCAAGAGCTCATAACTCTGATCATACCAAAGATTGCACAGAGATACAGAAAAGCTATTGCTCGCATAGTAGAGCTTCCTGGCTAAGTAGATAAAAGCAGGTAAGGAACAAGTGGGAAGCAGCAGAAGAGAGAATCCTAATGCACGTGATTGACCCAGGCCTGCTCCTAAACACAGAAATGCTTCCTAAACCAAGCCTACAGACAAAGAAACCCAATTTAACATGAATTTCTCTAGATTTACTTCTCATTAAATAGTTCCTTTTAGCTTAATGCATTCTTTTATCAGCGTAACTAACTAAAGGGCACAGTCCTTGTGGAGCACATGCAGGGTAACAAGGGGGTTGTTGCTACAGGAGCTTCCCACTGGAGCTTTTTTCAAAGGGTAGGCATGTAGGTTCAGGTTTGGGAACTCCTGAGCCAAATTTACTGCCAGTTGAATGTCTTCAAGTGCAGAGAAGTTCCTTTGACTTGTTCCTGCGAATTTACACCAGAATACCTAGAAGGAATATTTGGTACTTTGGATTGTTTAACCTTCCCTACTAGATTTGCTCAGGAATACTAGAATAACATGTGTTACACAAACGTGACCATTCCACACCCTGAATACAGCCTCCTACATTACATTACAGCTGCACATCTTCCCTCCTTGTGCAGAACGAATGGAGATGACTCTGCATTCAAAAATACAATAGCAAGGCCGTTTATACGAATACGCTACCACCCTCTTTCTTTATGTCTTCATTCAGCCACCAGAATCAGTCACAGCAACATCTTGCTCATCCCTTTGGATGTTTCAGCCCATAGACCCAGGTTCTACAGCAAACGGATAAACCTTCGCAGAGCGCTACATGATTAGATGTTCTCATTCTCTTTTCAAACAGAGGATAATTATGATAACTTTCAACTTAAAAAGTACCTGATAATTCCGCTTTCTAAATGCTATACTCTGGGCATTGCAAGGTTAGGTTGATTTTTATATATAAGAATAAATTCTTTCTTTGGAATGCTGGAGTGCCAGTGTTCTGGACGTAAAATCATAGAATGCTTTGAGTTGGAAGGGACCTTTGCAGATCATCCAGTCCAACCCCTCCGCAGAAGCAGGGACATCCCCAACCTGATCAGGTTTCTCAGAGCTTCATCCAACCTGACCTTGAATGTTCCCAGGGATGGGGCTTCCCCTGCCTCCCCAGGCAACCTGGCGAGGTTATATCCTCCAACCTGGTTCTTTATATCCAGTCTAAATCTTCCCTCCCTTAGTTTAAAACTAAGTTAGTTTAAAATTTGTCCCCATCTTTCCTGTAGCCCTCTTTAAGTACTGGAAGGCTGCTTTAAGGTCTCCCTGCAGCCTTCTCTTCTCCATATACCATAACTCTCCTGCTCAAGGCACCGTACAAAGAAAAGTTCACTAATAAGCAAATATCTGAGGACATTTCTGGTTGACAACAGCATCACCAGCACAGCTTTGACAGAAAATGCTGAGAAATACTGCCTTTATGATCCGATATGAAAAATACAGTTTTCTCTGTTTCTTCCCATTAAAGCTGTTGTATTAATAAAGCAGCTTGATGCACAAGTTTTATTTTTCATGGAAACCATCAGCTGTTGTCCAAAGAACAAGAAAAAGGGCATATTTTGCTTGCTTGAAAAGTTGTGTTATCAATCAAAGGTAAATGTAAACAGATGTGCCAGAATGAATCAAAGACTAATAGTGTAAGATTGATCTTACCAACCCTTATGCTTCTAAGATGTAGCCAGCTACTTTTGAGCTAATTACTCTACTCCTCTCTATAATCAAGCCAGAGAAAAATGCACTTTCAGGGGGCAATTCATCTAACGCAATCTTGGGATCTACATTAGGACATAATGAATTGCACCCTAGCAGTGCCTATTTCTTTTCAATGAATATAAGGCCAGTCCAAACAATTAGCTCACACGTGGATGTCTCCAAATTCATTAGTAGTTAAATCAGTGGTGGTGGTATTCTGGACTTGAAGTAATGAGTTGACAGTGTTTGACTGTTCCAGTAGGCTTCTGCGTCTAGATATTTCACATCAATATTAAAAATTAATGCCATACTAAGGCAAATTAGTTGTTGACCAAGTCCAACATCTGTTCAAGCTGGTACTTCAGAGAGGCACGTGCGTGTTCATGAGGCCTTAGCAGGAAAATTAGGGAATAACCTGCCTGTAAGTGTGATTCAAAACCTTCACTATTAGCGCTTGTCACGTTCCTTACATTTTTCATGGTATAATAATGAAATCCTTTATGTATTCTCTGATGCAAGTACATATGCACATTATGCAATATATCTGCTTGGAGGCTGGGAAGCCTGCACAAGGCTTTCCAGTCACAAACACGGGTTCATTTGTAAGGTAGAAAACCAGCCTGCAGATGGGGGAGGGCAGGCAGGGAGAAGCAGCTCAGGGGGAACTCTCAGGCATATCATATAATCCTTTTTGAAGTATTTGATCTTAAATTTAAATGGCAGTCCTTCCTTACAGCAATTTGATTTTTAAACACATCATAAAACCTTATGATTCTATGAAATGGAAGGAGACTATTACAGAATCCCAATATTTAATAGTTTTAATATTAAAGCTTAGCACTGTCATTACAGTCTGCATGTTCAAAGCAGTATGCAAACACTAATTATTCTTCACGGCAGCCCAAAGAAGAAGCAGAAGCAGAAGAAGAAGCAGAAGAAGCAGCAGAAGAAGCAGAAGAAGAAGAAGCAGCAGAAGAAGAAGCAGAAGAAGCAGCAGAAGCAGCAGAAGCAGAAGCAGAAGCAGAAGAAGAAGAAGAAGAAGAAGAAGAAGAAGAAGAAGAAGAAGAAGAAGAAGAAGAAGAAGAAGAAGAGGAAGAAGAAGAAGAAGCAGCTAATGGACAATGTTTCTCATTTAAAATAATGTTTCTATCTGCCCATAAGTTTACTAGTCTAATATATATCAGACAAAACCTGACCATCAAAAGCCTGTAGAAGATATGTTAGGCCTTGAAGAAGAAAACAGGCTGCTTCTCCCATGTTTATAGCAACACCCTATGTTTATCAACATCTGAAAATTCACCAGGTGATGAATTCAGAAATGTCACCTCCTCTGTCATCACCTCACCTTATTGCTTTTGGAGGATAAACTGGGATTCAGAGAGTCATATAGAATCATAGAATGATTTGGGTCAGAAGGGACCTTAAAGATCATTTAGTTCCAACCCTCCTGCAAATATGGGTCCATATTTGCCAAAGCTCTGACAGGAGGGTCAATTTTTATATGACTGCCCTTTAAATACACATCTAGTTTAGAAATGAGTCAGAGTCCCCACGTGCCCTGGAGAAGTTCTGGTCCAGATTTAGATCTGAACTTTAGATCCTTTTTATCTCTCTGTTTCTGAGAGTCAGAGTTGACTATCCAGGCTCCTGGGAGCTAAAACAGCATAATGTTTTATTTTCTCTCTTGCTAATGCATCAATTGATTTTCTTTTTGTGAAAAAATTGATTTGGTTAATATTCTTCAGCAAGGACGGATACCCATCTTCAGCCTGCTGGCACCTTTATTTATCTAGCTAACAACAAAGGAAAAAAACCCAATGAAACCCTATCTGGGACTTAATAATATTATTTTGCAAAGTCAGAACAATCAGTAAGAGTTTTGACCGAGCAAGGACACGTAGATACCTATCTGCTTACTTTTTATAATAACCTTACATTTGATTCTGAAAGGTATCAATCATTATATTAAAATAATTAATTGTATAAACTCAGTTATCATGATGTTGTGTGGATTTGAAAATGTTCTGATCTACAAGGCGTCTTAAGTAACAACCGGGTGCTAAAACTTAGGAGCTGTTTCACATCATGGGTCCTGCTGAGGAGGTGTTTAAGGGACGGGTGGACGAGGTGCTGAGGGACATGGTTTAGTGTTTGATAGGAATGGCTGGACTCGATGATCCGGTGGGTCTCTTCCAACCTGGTGATTCTGATTCTATGAATCACTGAAGTTTAGCTCATTGAAGCTTAGGATCAAAGAGCAGACAAATAATTTCGTTAAGGAACAAAGCTAGGGATCTATCGAAACTGCCAAAAATACAATGCCATTTGGGCTAAACCAGCAATGAAAACAAAGCTTCAGTTTAGGCTTAACACAAGCTGTTATTAAAACATAGGTGTGTCTGCACTATTTTAATGTGAATTCCCTAACTGAGGTCAGCCAACCTCAGCTAAGATCACATCATTTAAGTCTGTTTCCTAAGGGGAGAGGGCTAATGACCCTGTCTGTACTTGCCTAACGAGTCTTTAATCTTTTAGCCAATTTCAGCCAAGTTTGACAGAGGAGCTGGGTTTGTATTGACATAAAGATCCTGTGCATGTCACGAAAAGAAATCTGCATAGGAAAAAAGATCCCGCAAGTGCTTCTACCAAGAGAAAAGCTCAATCATTACTTGTTATCAGACAGCCTATATTATTGAAGAAAGGTCAGGAATGGAAAGACATGAATAATGCAGCTGGACCACAGTCTAAGTTTCTTTTTACTTAGGAATTCTTTCATCTGATAATAATTCAGCTGGGTATTCAATCATCCAAATAACCCAAATCCACGGAGCCAGCTCAGATATTTAGATACCAGACTAATACCTATGGTCCGAATAAAACCATGCCCCTCAAACCATTATTTATGCAAAAGACGGATGGGGAGAGTTGACACCAAAGACTCTCCAGACACAGCCTGTCAACGTGTGTGCCTGAATCTTGAAAATCTATGTGTAAATTAGGTGAGATGAATTCCACTGCTAACCCCAACCTTCTCCAAGAAACCGTGTCTCAACCTGCCATCTAGGTCTCTTCGGCAGTTAATGGAGAAAGAGAGGTATCTCCAAGAATGATTCATCCCACAAATTTATGTGTTAGGACTACAGTAGCCTCCTGGGATTGTTTACCATTCTCAGTCAACTAACTTATAAAAGTTGAAAAAGTTAATAACATTAATTTTAAATGCTTGACTGCCAGCTTTTTATAGGGCTCTGGTGAGGAGGTATTGACTCATCCACCCATACCTAAATGAAGCAGACCAAATTGCATCCCAGGCTTCACTGGCTCCAGTGTTTACTGAATTATTTGTCTTTGCAGTGTTGACGCATTCTGGGAATAAGAAGACAAAGATGCTAATCCAGAACAAACCCCTTGATTTCACGACTTGCTCTCCTTTTTTTCCTATACAACAGGATTCACTTTACCTCACGAGTATTAAGGGGATAAACTGAAGAGGTGACTTTCAAAAAAACAGCAACATTCACCTGCAAAGTATTCCATTACCTTTACCTACAGAATGTCAGGGCAATACATACACTCGAAGACAGATACTTTATAAACATTTGTTGGCAAGAGAAAGAGGGGCAAAGATTCAGGTGTTTCTAGGACACTCCCAGATTCATTTTATCCAGACCAGAGTTTTTTCAGGACGGGGACTAAATTTTTATGCCCTTCAATGCAACCACCTTTCCAATAATGCCTTGAAATAGATCCATGCTGTTACCAGCTTATCACTCGGTTTGGTTCCTAGGACTTTCAGAGGCAGCATTTTCCGCAGTTAGTGTTGCTGTGGGTTAAGAATTTTTGATCTCAAGCATTTTTTTTTTCCTTAAAACATCTTGTTTCTGATGCCAAAATATATCAATAGTTTGTTGGGAGTATTTCACACAGGCTGGAAATTCTGTTTCCCTCATTTATAACTTACAATTATTATTAATATGCATTTTTAGTCTGGAAAAATATATTGCTGGAAGTTTCTAGAAGCTGCACAAAAGCCTTTGTGTGAGCAGTGACACCCTCATGGTGCATAGAGGAGGATACAGTTCAGCAAAGCACAGTTCAGCATGATTGTATGGGTGCAGTGGGAGAAACACATCATCAATTCACAAATCACTTCCCAGGCTGGTTTACACCAGCAGAACTCTACTGATTCCAGTGGTGTTATTCACGTTTCACATTAAAAGAGATCAGTTCTTATCAGGACTCGGTTCTGACGTACTGCGATAAAGCAGGACAACTCCTCTGCATTCAGCGGCGTTCTCCCCTTGCTCACAGCTGAGTCTCACGCCTAACACAGCTGAAAAAAATGTGGTTTCCCATCAGGAACAAGAACAGTTCACGTATAACTCAGTGTTAAATGGAGAGATGTGGGTAACACTAGTCTGGGCAAATACAGTCAGTGCCTTGTGTTTCTGCTTCCCAGGGAAATGCCTGGAGAATCCAGCACGCCTCAGCTCTCCAGGTCATTCCATCAGAACCCAGATCCGGGTAAGCGAGGCATCACACGCGTCTTACATCTTCATTTGCCATTATTACCTGAAAAGGCACTTCACTCTTTTACACTTTTTCATCGTAACAGCAGCTCCCAGTAGCCTGTAGTTACCTTCCACACAACCGTGCAGTCAGCAGTGCTCACCTCCCATTTCCTTGATTTGACTTCCAAAGTGAACAATTTTCTGGACATGTTTGGCATCTCAGCAGTTTTACTGATGAAAATTGTTTTCATCAGAAATGATGATCGTTGCAATAGAAATCAATAAAGAGCACTGAATGTGAGCTGGGGGGATGCTTTTGTTTCCTAAGCTATGTTTGAATAGCGAGCCATCTTACTGTGTCCTTTATGGGGACTTTGACATCTGAACTGAGAAGAGAAGCGTGGCTTTTCAAGGGAAAGGTTTAACAACAGAGTTTTAGTAACACTGTAAACACAAACTCTTTTTTTTTTCTACTAATGTTTCTTCTGCTTAATAGAAACAAAGCTTTATAAGGAAAAAAAAAGACTTGCTGGCTTAGGCTGTATTTTTCTGACCTCAAGGGAGGTGATACTGCCCCTCTATTCCTCTCTTGTGAGACCCCACCTGGAGTGTTGTGTCCAGTTCTGGAATCCTCAACATAAGAAGGAGATGGAGCTGTTGGAACGGGTCCAGAGGAGGCTACAAGGATGATCCAAGGGCTGGAGCACCTCCCATACGAGGACAGACTGAGAGAGTTGGAATTGTTCAGCTTGGAGAGAGAAGGCTCCAAGGAGACATTATAGCAACCTTCCAGTACCTGAAGAGGCTACAAGAAAGCTGGGGATGGGACTGGATGAGCTTTAAGCTCCCTTCCAACCCAAACTATTCTATAATTCTACGATTTACAGCCACTTAAGAAAAAAAAGATTACTCTCTTTAAGGGAATTTTCACTCTTGAGGGATAACAGTTGAAGAGACTGGGGGTTGTACCTCTGCGGCATATCAGCTTTTTTCCCATATTTTTTATTGTTGTTTAAAAAGGCAACAGCAATGATTTGAATGTGCCATTTGTTGCCATGACAAACAATCACTGACTCGAAGTATAGAAATGGGAAATGGATAGCGGTGGTGGTCACTCCTTAGTCCCTGCTGCCGCAATGCACTTCAGTAGCGGTTGATCTTTTCAATACAGGCAGTCCTGCTGCTTCATTTTCTTCATGTATTATATACTCATATATCTTTAATGTGGAGTAAGAGCAACGCAATCAATTATTTACTATGCAGCTGACAGCATGCAATGAAGACACGACAGACAACTATTCAATAATGCATTACCGCGCACTATCTATCAGTTGCGTACAACTGCTAGACACTATGAAAGAGCCTTGCACTTAGCTTGACTTCACAGCCAAGAAAATTACATGCAATTGTCTAGTTCACTCTACCGAAAGGCATTATTCCGTCCTAATGGCTTTATAGATTTGCATATTTTTAAAGGAGAAGAAAAGTAGATTTACCTTCAAGGCAGGTATCAGGCTCCATAAGCATATTCCACATGAATTGTAAGGAGACCAAAACAATTCCTCTGGTATTCTGTTGCCTTAAAACAGTCCTTTTATTTTAGGGTTTGATTCTGTTACCCTTACAAAGTTTAGCTGTAAAATATACATGCTCTGCAGCATAAGGCAAATTTCATTTGAATAAGGATGGCAGAATCAGGTCAGTCTGGGTATGCTAATGAGAAGGACTATAGATGTCTAAAGCAACATTTTAGAGATAATATATTACTACAGAAATTCTTTGCATCTCTTGCATCCCTACCCCTAAATACCTAGTGCTGTAACAAAGGTTCTGCAGGGAGAGGGAACATTCCTAAGTGGGCTAAGTCTTTCTGTCCCTTTCCCCTGGTAGCAGCCAAGAAACACGAAGAGCAGTTCAAGAGCACGGCTGCAATACAAAGAAGGCATTTTCCAATATCTCCTACCCGAACACATGCAGCAGAGCTCAGCCAAAGAATTCTGGCCATCCAGCGCACCAAGATAACTAAATAATACAATTAATCTTCTCTCTTGGCTTCATTCTCAGTTTCATCCTATGCCACAACACACACATGTATTTCCTTCTCCCCTCTTCCCCTTATTTTTTATTTTACAATTGCCTATGCAATGGTGGCACGGATTTGATATTTTAGCCTGTAGCACATACATGAACGTGCAGATGACCTCCCCGTGGGGAGTTAGGCACTCCAGTAGTGGGTTAAACCTCATTGAAACGTGACAGCCACCAGACTCTCAGTGTACGGCACAAGAAAAGCACAAGCTGGGCCATCAAAGCTTCTGAATACAGACCAGGGTACAGGGAGCATGGAAAAGCACAACAGAAAGCTGAAAAGCATCTTCAGACATTTCTCAGGAAAGTTAGGAACATCGAGACCACACGAGAGAGGTGTTTTATGAGAAAGGAATCAG
Organism: Phaenicophaeus curvirostris; assembly: GCF_032191515.1. Classification (NCBI taxonomy): domain Eukaryota; kingdom Metazoa; phylum Chordata; class Aves; order Cuculiformes; family Cuculidae; genus Phaenicophaeus; species Phaenicophaeus curvirostris. The sequence continues at coordinate 123,608,969 of NC_091393.1, read as the reverse complement.
CTGCCCTACCATTTAACTTCTCCTCTGCCCAGGGAAAACAGATATTGAATGATCTGCCAAAAGATCATAGTGTTTGATAGGAATGGTTGGACTCGATGATCCGGTGGGTCTCTTCCAACCTGGTTATTCTATGATTCTATGATTCTAAGAAACACCTTCCTAACCCAATATAACAATAGTGCATCAGCAGTTAGGTGTCCTTTAATGACGGGCTGTTCCCAGGCTGGACACCCTTTGATTTACAACTGTCTAGACTTCCCGTATGTGTCTCCATTTCCTTCAGAATGAAATCTGCGCTGAAATCTTAATTTATCAGTGCAACAGTTCTGATTCCCTTGGTTTAAGCTAGCGACAGCCTAGTGACAAATCTAGCCATCTCCAGTAGGGCGCTGGACTAAGAGGCTATGCATACCCAGAGATGATAAATTTGAGCATGATAAAGGATATTATTAATATGTTACTGCTTAAAACAAAGACATTAAAATGATATGTTGGCCTTGAGGGCATTTGGAACAGAAAGGCACATTTCTCCCCATATCCCTTGTGAATGAGTGCTCTTCCCCACCCAGGAGCCCTTGTTTATCCAGTTCTTTCTCGCATCCAGCTTTCTTAATGCATAACATGGCTATAGCTCCTTCGCAGAGGAGCGTGTTATTGAAACTTTTCTTGACAAGCACAGCGATCGTCTAACATCGTCCAAAGGATTTAGCACTACTCTGTTCTTAAATGAGAAAGAGAAAAACATTATTGGAAAAAAAGAGACACACAAGATGCAGCCAGAGCAGAAACTACAGTTTATAAAAATGAGTGTTGAGTGAGCCATGTAAGAAGGCACAGTCAATATGCCAAGATTACATATACTCTAAATAATCAGAGGCGGACACTGCCGTTCCATCATGATCTCACATGTACATAAAACATATATAATTGCAGAAGTTAAATGCTTTTTAACCAGGGTACCCAACATTTAGATCCAGACTGGTCAGACATCCCTGTAATATGTCTTATTTTAGAGGCGGGGTATAACCTTCTTGGCTGGCATTATGCAATATCCCCTCCCTTCACAAGCATTCAGAGAATTCCTGGGGAATCGTCTCCTCTCGCCTGCGAGTCCACAGGGGAAAATGAGACATGACTTCACTGGCACCAATTTGGGGCCACCATGGAGCCTCACTTCAGCCTAAAAACACTCTGCTGTTTCACTCAAGGAGTGAATCTCTGGCTCAAGATTGGAGAAGGACAGGTACCCAGATGCTGCACTCTCTCCACTGACATGGGGCAAACCACAGACTTCTAGGTAGCTAAAGGCAGTTGAGATTAATTCCTCCTAAAATTACTTGATCACAGTCATGATTAGGGAGAAAATGCAGTTTAAAACCAAGTTGGTTTTGATTTGCATGTCTAACACCTTCCTTTGGATAATGTGTCCTAGACTCAGTGGCCGCTGATCTACCTATAGCTTGTAGAGTAATACACATGGTAAACATGCTATAGAACTAAAAGAAGATAAAAGCCACTTCTCATCTTTGAGTGAACTCTGAGAGTGTTTGATAGGAACGGTTGGACTCGATGATCCGGTGGGTCTCTTCCAACCTGGTTATTCTATGATTCTATGATTCTGAGAAGGGTTTGTTAACAAGTTATGTATAGGGTAACCCTTATTAAGTTGTCAGAAGTTCAGCCTGCCATTAAGATCAGATAAAATCACCGTTTTGCTAAGCAGTCTTTATCCTTTGCTGCTCCAGCGGAAGAATGTCTCATTTGCATACCATTATTTTTCCAGGCTTTCTTTTTAAAAGATAGATGAGGTGCACTCATCAAAGGAACAAATCTTTCTATAGACGTATAGTTTGTTCTTCCCACCTACTAGGAATGCACCTGCTTTCACAAAAAATGACTATTTTTGCAGCATTGTTTCCAATGTAAAGTGTTTTATGCGCTCCCAGGCAGATCCTAGCACTGTCATAAATATCACTCTGCCTGTAGACCCTGAGAGTATGTACTGAAATAATATTAGCTACGAAATTCTGCTTTTGCCACGTTTGCTTCCTATTTTTGTTCATTGTTCCTGGTGTTGCAGATTCTCATTGATGTAAACTAGCACAGTTCCCCTGATATTAATGAAAGTACAAAAATATATGTAGCAATTTAAGACCTGGATCATGGTAATTTAAAAGTAAGTTGAATGATGCACTCGGGACTATCCCCCAGGGCAGAATGCTCCAAGAATACAGAATCCTGTAGATTTGTGATCAGAGCAAAAACTGGATGCCAAACCGAATAGGTTCTGTTAGCAGACAGCTGTGTAAGTGTAACTCACCTTCATTTCACTCCCTGTGAAACGATGACTGTAGTTTCATCAAGGTCAGAAAGAGAGTCACTAGAATATCCAGCAATAATATTATTAATTAATAACACTTTGCCTGAGGTATCTTGAAAAGCCTTATACAGTAGGCCTTTAAAGTTCTTCAGAGCTACAATGGAAAGGAGCTATTAACAGCACAGTTATTATAAATAGGTCTTTTCCATCTCTAAGTTTTGATCTCGGTGATCTTATAAACGAACTATGGAAAAAGTGGCAGCTGTTATCTTGACAGATGGGTCTCAGGCACTGCTCTGGTGGACGTTAGACAGTCGTCTCTATGGAGAAAAACAGAAATTTCCCAGCGCCTGTATCTATTTTCATCTACTTAACAAGCCGCTCAAGTCTTGGACTAGTGAAGAGAAGAAGCAAAGAGAATGCAAAATAAATGCTTAATGGGAAACATCTCAGAGAAAGGGGTGCGAATCAGATGAGTAGCCCCTAAGAGTCACTTCCCTCTTGAGTTTTACTGCAGTGACAGAGAAAGAATCAGAAGATTCTTATAGAGGCAATGGAGACAAAACAGGCACTTGTAGAAGGTGAGATACAGAAAGCCTGTGCATGGGGTGAAGAGCAGCCTATAGTCAGCTAGCGGGACACAGTGAGTACAAGGATACACTTCAAATTTCAGCTCTTCCTAGAATTCTGCATCGTCATCCATTTTAGATGTAGAGCTTTGAATCCAATTTTAAGGACACACACAAGCCTAAGAAAGGTTCATCCTTTTTAAAGGATGCTTGACCACCTTTTCTGTGACTTGCCCAAAACACCACGAGTACAATCCCACCTCAAGCCTGAATTTAAACCCTTGTCCTTCACTTTTTTTCATAGTATTCTCATCATCAGGCAACCAAACACCTAACAGTGGCACCCTCTGTGCCCGCACTTGAATCTGTAGGCTAGGTGGAAGTGGGGAATGATGGAGTTAGGAGAAAACTAAGCAATTAGTAATTAGGGAAGTCAGTGCAATGGACAGAGAACTGGATCCCACTCCTTGCTCCCAGCACTTTTGGATCTGCTGTGTCTGATGTGGCGTAGGGTGCGTCCCTGCACTGTTTTGACAAAGTTCTCTTTAACTTCAGCAGGGTCCTCAGTGTGGATTGCACAGACCATAACATTTTTCCACAAGCAAAAATATTTTCGCACTCAAGACTGCTGCGAACAAAAGACACTGTAAATTAAGCCAGTTTAGATACTACAAATAGAAATAGTAGTCAGTCCATAGACACAAACAACAAAGATAAACATTGCCAAAAATACCCCAATAGCACAACAGAGTGGAAAACAACACAAGCTGAGAGCAGGTCAAAGAGCAAAACATTACATAAACGAATGTATTATTACACCAGCAACAAAAAAGTGGAAGAATTCAGACTCTACAGCAAAACATGTACTATTATCATCTGTCAATGCAAAGACAGAGATGGCGCATGTATTGCCTAACTCTCAGGAACTGCTGTAGACAGACAGCTCTCTGAGAGGTCAATGGATCTTTTATTATCCCAGTAACTGAAGAAGTAGCATCCCATATGAGTAACTTACTGTAAAAAGTCAGTAAAAATCTGTTTGCAACAATCAAATGGCCAAAACATACACATCATGACCACACTAACAAAGGATGTTTTTCTGCAGAAGAATAATGGATCGTTCTGTTGAATTTTATCTAAAGATTTTGGATAAAGATTTTTCTAAGGAAAATACAATTCTGGGTTGAATGGAGTGAGAGTGTGAAATATTTCACTTTAGAAAATGAAAAAAATTTGCCTTATGTCCATCTGAAACGTTTCTTTCTACTGAGAATATATTGCTTCATTTTCAGATATTAATATGAACTATTTAAATTGAGCTTTGATGAGATCTAGGGAGTTCTTGAGCTCCACCACCTTTCCAATTATTTAACACCAAGTATTGTTTAGTTACGTCCAAGCTAAAAGACATTGCAGCTATTAAGGAGAAAACATAAAAGGAGAAGGGAATAGTTAAAATTCATAAGGAGCACACTGAAGGAGAGGTATATAGGATAAAATTCAAGTATCCAGACAGCCAAACCAAACAAAAGCAAGGCAAAACTGACCTAAAAATTGGGTCAAAGAAGCTGAGATTTATGTGAGAGCGATACAGTGATGTGTTCCAAAGTAATCATTCACCCAGCCACTCTGAGGTATTTGACATCACTGAACTGATCTTCCCTGACTCTGTAACCCATAATACGTAACCTCATGGAAGGGGTAAAAGCCCCATTCATTTAGGCTGCTGCTTCCATTTTGCACAGCAAAGAAAAAGCTTTGTGGCAGTTAATTTCTCTCAGTTTTGTGTAGCTTTTAAATGCTTGAACACGTATCTGCAGATTTACTGGCTGCCTGCAAGAGGAGTTGCAGTGATCGTGCTCACAAGGGCAGCAATCACCCAGGCTACCGAAGCTTTGGAAATCACTCATCAGGTTGTAAGTATGCTGGCTGCTCGTGTTATCGAACAGTTGCCAGGAAAAAAATGGAAATAAAATGGAAATACATAAAACCAATGAACTTAAGTAAACCAAGTTTCAAATAAATTAAAAAGGCCCTGGTGATCTGACTCGAAATCGACCGTGGTACAAATCTCTCTGCCAGGTAAACAAGTTTATTTGCGTTTTTCTCAAGAAAAAGGATGCAGAGAATTTAAATTTCTCAGTATATCTAATCTGTGTTCTCTAACACAACTGAGTATCTGCGAGGTTCAGCCTGCTCATGTGATGGAAGATCGCTAGGGATACAGCCAGGCATACTTCAGCCACATCTATTTTAACAGGAACAAATCATACGAAAGCATGTTCTGCATCTCATTTCACATCTCATGTGCTCTGCACAGTCCATCGGCTCAAGCAGCATCCTAGGGACACAGAATATCATACATTGTGTTTCTATTTTGTTTATTGTAAGCATCCAACTAGCACAATAAATATCACTGTATACTATAAATTCATTTCACACCAAATACACCTACCATTTTGGGATCGTTTTATTGCTTTCAACTTAATGATCTACCATGAAGACAGGACACTTCAATTCAAGCGAAGCTTCTCGGTCAGCATCAGTACTTGGTTGTTATCCACACAAAATTCAGATGAAGGCTTCTCCTGTATGTCCATGACCTTGACCTCCAAATAAACCTGTGCTTTACAGCTCATGATGCACTCCCAGATGATGTCTTCCCAATTTTCAAATCTTCCTTTGATACAGGAGCCTTTTTTTGAGATCATTCATCAGCTGCATTTTCATACAATCACAGAACAGAATCATAGAACGGTTTGGGTTGGAAGGGATCTCAAAGCCCATCCAGTTCCACCCCTGCCATGGGCAGGGACACCTCCCACTGGATCAGGGGCTCCAAGCCCCATCCAACCTGGCCTTGAACACCTCCAGGGATGGGGCAGCCAGAGCTTCCCTGGGCAACCTGGGCCAGGGCCTCTCCACCCTAGCAGTAAAAAAATTCTTCTTAATATCTAATCTAAATCTCCCTCTTTCAGCTTAAAATCATTACCCCTTGTGGTACCCATGCACTCCCTGGTAAAAATCTCCTCCCCAGCTTTCCTGGAGTCCCTTTCAGTGCTGAAGCTGCTCTAAGGTCTCCCCAGAGCCTTCTCCAGGTTGAACAACCCCAACTGCCTCAGCCTGTCCTCGAATGAGAGGTGCTTCAGCTCTCTGACCATATTCATGGCCCTTTTCTTGTTGATAAGCTGAAAAGCTTATGTGAGTTTCACATCAGTGGGTCCTCTCTCTTGTACACATCATGGCATGATGAAGGTGCTCAGGCAGACCCCTCAACTGAGTTTTTTCCTGACCACTGTCTTTGCAACAACGCAAGCTACCTCTCTGCTGCCTTACACAGCAACTTCACGCTTCCATTACATCCCATTTGTTGGGGAAAACTCTGTTTCTGCTATGAGCAAGTTTTTCAATTCTGAAAATGCTCAGTGGTGAGCTTCATGTCAAGCAGGTTGTGGCTTGTAATCATGACATCTGTTTCTGAACTCCTTCTACCCTACCATAGAGGTTTCATGACCGTACGACCACTATTCTCTGCAGGCTTCCAATAGTGGCCTCTTCTCTGCCTTCAGCAGTGCAGGAAATCACTAATGGATGTATTTCTGATCTCATACACAGGGCACTGCTGCTTGCACCACATCCTGAATTTCAGCCTGAATACTTGGTGAAGAAGAGCTATCTAAAGCTATCACATTATTTGCTGGATTTAGAGTCTAAGCCAGCCATAACAATTCTGGTAGTTCAGTTCTTGATCTCTGCATATCTCTCTAATTTTCAAGTCCCTTGCCTTTTTAAGTCAAAACATCTGCCTTGCTTGTGCACGTGTGGCCCAGGGTTTACCTGCTAGCGAGAGGACTACATACTGCCTTCTGTCCTTATGCAACTTCACCAGTTTTACTTGCTGTTCACAGCCTTCCTAGCGACATGGCCACATGTTTCATAGCCCAGTGTGGCTGGTATCCAGGAGCCAATTCTCCTGGCAAAAAACTGCGTATCAATTTTTGCACAGCTTGCAAATGAACCAGCGAGTCCTCCTGTGATGTGCCCTCAGTAATAAGGTGGTTTCCTTAGTGTAAACAGCCTTGTCTCCAAAGATCTGAACACCTGACTCTGGAGATTAAGAAACGAGACTCCTAGACAACAAATCTCAAATTAACATTTGGCTAAATGGTTTCAGCAGTGCTTTCTCAAGGGTTTAAAAGAAATAAGTGTGGTATTGCCTTTGGATCGCAATGTTGCATTAAGCACAGCAGTAATTTTTGGAGTAAATATAACAACCTGCTTCTGTTCAGGTGTAATATTTTTCTCTCCTTTTTTTCTTCTACTTTTTCTACCACATTACGTGGATAATGCAAGCACAGTGCACCTTGCAAGGAGCCAGGACTCAAACAGTGCTTACTTCCATCTCTTTGAATAGAACTGCTTTATAGAGCCCTGAAACCTAAATATTGGTGCATTGCAGATTGTCATTTTTAGCTGCTGCAATACCACATCTTGTTTTGCTGCCTGCTGCCAGGTGACATCATCTTGAAGCAACTTTTTCAGTGGTGCAGCTAAATCTGCTGCTCCCAGGATACTGCTGACTAGAAATTCAAAAATCCCATATATATATATCTTAGTCTTCCTCCTGCAAGTGAGACTGGAAGGATGGGAATAAAGAAGTTACAGAATCATATCAGCAAGAAATATTATAGATGGCGCTGGGTAAGACAGGGATGCAGATACTGTTGTGGCACAGCCTAAAGGTATCATACCTTCACCAAATAAACACATAAGCAACATCAATTCTTCACAGCTGATGCATGCACGAATACATACAATTCTATTTTCTCACATTAGCTTGAGCTCTGTGCTAGGTTCTTTATCTAATAATCTAACCACAGCTAGAGATTAAGACCTAGCAGTGATAAAAAATAACAGAAAGGCCTTGTTTGCTATGCTGCAAGAATGATTCCTGCTACAAATTCATTCACAAGTTGAGAGCATGACAGGCTGTCACGTAACATGCAAGTCTGAATGTATTGGTCTCAGGCTCCACACCAAGTCTAAATTTTAGAGCTGCACTGTGCATGTTCAAATCAAACACCAAACTTCCTCTGGGTAAGCTCCAAGAGCTGTGTTGATTCTAGGTATTGCTTAATAAAGAGAGGAGGCCAATTGAAACCACACATTTTTGTCATTTTTTTTCAGATGATCTCATGCTTTGCACAGCCGTAAAAATGATACGGATTTTCACACACAACAAGAATTTGAGAAGGAGCATTTCTAGCTGTGGCACAACGTTATGCTTTTACTCTAAGGCAGACAGGCTTTGTCCCAGCAACTGGGAGAGCGTGTTATCTGATTCCTGATTTGTTTAACAGTCCATAGAACCTTTTTTTCAGGCTGGTGCGCAGATATGATCTTTATTTCTGTCTTTGTGGTGACAGTGCTACCAGACTAAGTGCATTGAGCCACGTCTCAGTTTGGCTGCTTATGTCTCAATCATTTAAGCTCTCAGGAGAGGACACAAATCAGGATCACCTCAGTTTTTAAGGTTACAAGAACTTCTAAACCTTTTTCCGATCTCATTCAGAGCAACTTCAACATCCCGCTTGTTCTGCTAAAGTGTTAAAGAATGCAAAGCAGGAGCGCTACCTTTTTATCTCCTTCAGAAGCCTCCATGGAGATTAGGAAGTGTTGCTCTGATCTCTCCCAGTTCCATGCCACCTTGCTATCTGGACACAAAAGGTCAGATTTTAAGCTGGAGTAAATCGAAAAGGTCAATAGAGCAATGCTAGCTTGTCCCAGCTAAGCAGAAGCCATTCCAGAGATATGAGACTCGGGATTCAGGGCTTTTCCCACCACACGCTTTGCTCTAACTATTTTCTGCTCTCCCATGCACAGGTTTCGAAGCTCCCTAGATATTCTGTTCAATTTCTTGCTATTTTTTTTCCCTCACTGACTGTATTTAAAGACACTTTGCCTTCCTGGAACCCAGAAAGCTATTATGTTCTAAAAGTGACCTTGTACCGGTCACTTTTTCTAACACGGATTTATTCTGTTGGACCCAGGACTAACAAACCTTGGTGGCATCACAAAAGATACAGAGAGAGCATTTTCTCACAACTTCTTATTCTTAACAGTAACAAACAGCTCATCTGGATCTAAACTCTTTCTTCATTTGGCCTTGCATCAAGAGCCTTCTGAGAGGGTGGGAAAGAGAAATAATGTAGTCTGTCTCAGGGTCCTTGCATACAGACTTTGAAAAGACCAGAATTCAATAGAGGTCTACATGGTTTAATTTGTGTGACGAAAAGAAAGACCTGTGTATGGGACACCAAAATAGTCAGGTTTCAACAATTCCACTGCAAAACCAGAACATCTGACGCTAGATGGTTGCATCAGTCAGGGACTGCAAGAATAAAGGAGGACCTTGTACCAAGACTAGTGCATTGGTTTAGCACAGAATGAAATGAGTAAGTTGCAATACCTTAAGATGATTATTGTTTTGGGTTTTGGTTGTTTTTGTTGTTGTTCACACAAATTGAAACCAAACTGAGCCAGGTTTAGTTTTTGGCTCTGCTGCATTGGTGTGACTTTGATAAAAATAGGCAAACCAAACCAGAGCTCCCTACTCAAGTTTTACTCTATATTAATAGAAGTATGCATGGCCCTAGGACTCTCCTACATGAACCAGTCTGAGTTAGGGCAGACTCCGTGACTCATCCAAATTGCTTTGGGTAACTTGGAAAGAGCAGCAGCATAGATGTTGCAGGAGGGGCAGTAAGAGATACTCGTATTAACACTTTCATTTTTGGAAATTCGGTGTGCCTGCTACAGACAGCTAGAGGAAAGAAGAAAAAAAATGAATAAATTAAACTCTGGCTTGTATACAGAGACAGCCATCCCATCTCATCCTTCCCTATGAGTGGGGAAAGTGCCGAGGAACAAGTCGGATAGTGTGTACAAAAGGAAGAAAATGCCTCTATCCTGCTGTTGACTTGCCCCAGCACATGCTACTACCTGCATGTGCCTTGAGGGAGTGCCGACCTACCCCCAGGAAGCCCATCTTGAAAAGAGTCACCATTTACTACTGAAAAATAAAAGGATTAGCAGGGCCAGTAAGAGGCTAAGATGATCAGGTTTAACTTTCACTGGCCCAAAGCCAAACATGCAAGCAAAGGCTTAGGAGAACTTTCTTCTAATGCCTCTGTGCCAACAATAGATGTGGACAGGACAAATATTTACAGACCTAAAGCGGGGGGAGACTGAATAGGGCGGGTGGGTTGTTAGATTCTGCCTGAAGTGCTTATTATAGCGATTAGCCCGTGGCGGCTTTACAGCCCTGCAATGACTGCTCCCCACAGCCGCAGACAGGATGGAATGACTCAACGACGATGCCGCCAGCACAAGATGTCTTTTCACATGTACTGTACCACGCCGTCCTCCCTTTCCCTGGGGGTGTATTAATAGCAGTGTACTCATACTGTACATACTACAGTATAACCACCTCTCTCTGAAGGGAGCACGGGCAAGGCTGCCAGCGGGAGAAAACATGTTCAAAACAAACAAAATGATCTTGGAGACCTGGAGGAGGTGTTGACTCTTGTGCTCCGTGCCCTGAATGCTCTCTTTCTCTCTGAGCATCTCTCTGAGGCCACCTCCCTCTATAACACCCGAACCCAAACGTGTCCTAACATTACAGAAAAGTGAATTATTATTAAATGAATGGTTTAGCTGAGAGATGCCTTTTACTTTATTTACCTTTGATAACAGAAAGTAAAGATAATCATAATATAGATGTATGTACCTGGCCGTGCCCCTTCCTCCTCTGTTCCTTGCTGTTCACCTTTGTTAGCTGCCTGGGAATGAGAACTTCTCTTAATATGTTTTTTTTTGAACAGCTAAGCACAATGGAGCTCTGAATGATGCTACGATACAAACACAATCAAATTCTCTTTCCTCTGTTCCCGGAAATGATGGTGCTATAAAAAAAAATATTGATAGGAAGATCTGTAGTAGGGGGAGGAATGTTTGAGGGCAGAACTTTGTCCAAGAGCACTTGCATTGAAAGCAACCAAAGGATCATTAAAATGGTTGTTTAGTCAGGATAACTATCAAGCTCGTCCCTTAATTTTCCAGAAATGATCTTGTCAATCTATCCTTAAAACTGCAGTGGATAAATTTGATCTTAAGATCTCCCAGTCTTGCCTTCCTGAATATTTATGTTTGAAGCTCATGAACTGCCACTGTTAATGGCTGTAGGATAGCTCTCTAGCAAAAAGGACCTTGAAATAAATAGCCACATCCTGTAGAATCTGATTACAGGGGTTTAATATTGAATTATTTCCAACCATTTAAAAAGCAATTATCTCCCTTCTTCCTACACACCCATGTTTACCAGAGTAACTGGAAACAGAGTCAGAGGTACGTGGAAAAATACAGACATTTTCTGAAAAAGTAGTTATGTAATAAAGAATTAAACACACCTCTTCACTACGAGGTTAAACAGTGAAGTATCTAATGTTTCTCAGTCACCTTGAGCTTTTATACAAGAGTCCTGAGGTCCAACTCATGCCAGGTTGAGCAAATGAATAATTTTCTATTTACCTTTTCTCCTAAGAAAATAAAACCAATAATGTAAGCCCACAAACCTTGCAAACTGCAGCAGCATGCAGTCATCAAGAGGTAGAGAAACACACTTCCTACGTAGCCCTAAGGAGACCCATAAAGCAAACACAACCCTGTGTCCTCATAGAAAAAAAAACAAAACGCCTGCCTTGTGTAGCTCCCTCATCACATTGCAAACTACCAGGAGTATGTTCCACGTGACTACTCTACAGTGCTCAGTAATTCCTTGCTTTCTCTCCCTCTGCCCCTACATGCAAGAAATTAGACCGGCATGTCCTGACCATCTGCAGAAGATAAATCACGCATTGAACATTCTTGTCATCAGGTTCTCGGCCTGCCCAAAGTCAAAGTAAATAAAATAAGTGATAAACTGCCCAGTGAGGCCGGTACAAGCTCCATGGTTGGCTCCAGAGCCATGTTTAGATTTGCAAGTTGAGTAAATGCTCTGACACGCAGCCTGGATGCTGTTCCACCAGCATAAAAATGCACCACATGCACCATAAAAATATGCAGTGCCATCAGGAAGCAGCTCCCAACCACTGCGTGCATGTGTGGCATTGCTACTGCCAAGCCAAACATAATTGTTCTCAGTCTAAACTTAAAACTTTTTACTCTTTTCCTTCTGTTTTGAGCTCTGTTTCCGTCCCCTAGTCAGAAATCTCTAAGCAGGAGCTGACCTGTCTGATCCCAGCTGGGGGCTGAGCCAACGTGGATTATCACCAGTGGAGAGCTACAAAATTGTAGCTGGGGTATATCGAGGTCATGGATGTTTCCTCAGCTGAAATCTGAAATTGCTCACAGTCTCTCTCTCTCTATCCCATTCGTTGCCACGTATCTTTGACCTAACTTTCCAGTTTAGAGAGCTGGCTGTGCTCTGAGACTATGGGTATTTCCATGTTGTGTGCTGGGGTCATCCAACGGCTGCCCTCTGCATCAGACTCAGTCTCTATTCAGACAGTGAAACTGCGAGTGCAACCCCGGGCACAGCCCAAGGGACTCCGTGTCTGAGCCTATTTGGCAGTTTAATGGTCTGCCAGGCACCGTAGCACACCCGAGCGGGCAGCCTGTGGAGCGCCTGCAGGGCAAGCCCGTGATCAGAAGTGATGGCTCAACCCATCGCCCTTGTCAGCTGTAACGGAGACATGGCCCGAGGTGGTGTCCAAGAACGAGAACGTGCTTGTCTCCAACACAGCAGAGCCTCTCGAGCTAGAGGCTGAACGTGCCACGTCTCCGAAGCCTGTGAATCACAAGTATATACATAATAAAAGGCAGTCAAAATCTTTATTAAATAAACTAATAAGTACTTCAAATTGCAAACCAAATGGGAACGAACTTCCATTTGATGTGGCCAGAGATGTTTAATACTCCCCTGTCTCCATGACTCATAACACTGAAAGCCCAGTAAAAGCTGAGAAACACTCAGTGCCTGCCACAGAGCAGCACACAACCTTCTTTCAGCTGCAAATGGATACAGAACGCAGTATGTATTAACCAGATTCAAAATGTAACGCCTACCAAGATAGAGGAATGCAATATCTGGTCTCACATACACTTTCTATCATACAGAATCGTTTGTTGAAAATACAAGTCTCTCTTAATACCTTTGCAATGCTCACATATATATCAACACATTCATGCTAGATAACATAACACTAGCTACAAACAGCATAGTTTTTGCATGGAAAAACAGCATAAAGGACAAATATTTGAAGATAAGTAGGTGTCTAAGGACACAGTAGTCATACTGTGGACATTTCAAAGGCATCTAGGCATCTAACTCCTTTGATTTCAACTCAGTTATTTTAAAAGCTTTTAAACTCTAAATGTTTTTCTAAGTTTTCCCCAGATGTAAAGTGTAATTACCACAAAGTTACAGTGAATAAAATCACTCTAAAGTCTAAATGTCTCATTTTCAAAGTTCAGCTTCCTAAGCTGCAATGCTATGTGAAAACACGTACAACATTTATCACTTAAAAAAACCCAAACCTTAAAAGTGAGGAAATGGACAAGCAAGAACATCACGAAGTTTATCATATCCATGTAGTACAAAACACATATTTTTATCATCTGATATTAAGAACACTCACTACATCACAGCAGGCAGACAAAACTCTGATCGGATGATATTGAAAGTTTTGTTCTTATCATCTTTGGTGCATACATATTTTAAGAAACATTGGCTTGTGGAAAATATCAGTTAATGTGTGTAGTAATAAACATTCATTGTTGTTCATGCTTACCTTTTGATGGAGTATTTGTAAGTAATAATTCTGAGTCAGCTTTGACCCACCAGTTCCCATGGAACAGACTGAGGTCCTACTTGGCTGAACTTGCTCACATCCATCATTTTAACCTCAAATTTATTTCTGCCCTTTTCAACCTGCTATGTCATTATCACTGACAAAAGAAATGATGAATCATGAACGTTGGGGTACAGGGAACCAAATACACTCAACAAAATTAACCTCATTATAATGTCAGTTGTGCGTAGCGTGATGAAACTGTCCGGTGGGACCTCTAGGGGCTACTGTAACACAAGTGAAGAACAGTTGGGTTGTATCAAAAATAATGATTAACATATACTTCAAGAATAAAATTCATTTCGCAACTCACATGCAGCAAAATCAGGGCTACGGGTGGATTTGCCTTTGGGACTTATCACTGTATGACATTAACAGGGAAGAGAATTTTATCGTCTGTCACAAAGTGTTTGTTGTCTATTTGGTTTGATCACTAGGTCTAGGAAATACACAAAGCAGGTACAATTTTCTGCTTAAATAGAACGAGACTACTACAAAATCAAGTAAGAAGTCTTACACCCAAACTATCTATGGGATGAGGCTGCACATTACCAAAACACAGGCTGCAAGGCTATCCATGCCTCTGTTATTTCTTGTAATGTCTATGATGCAGGCTTGCATTGGAGAAGCCATCAAGGTGCTCTGTAGCCTCATGTACAGAGTGCACAGCTTGCCGCTTGCCCTGTCCAAGGATGCATGGGCAATCCCAGGTTCCTGGTGTGTCCACACAGCCCACAAACACATTGTGGCTCCGTCTACCTCTGCCTGCGCCTTTCAGTGCAGTCAAACAACAGTTCCTTCAGTGGCCCCCAAGATTTGACCCCAAACCACCTCCAGTCTTAGCAGGACTTACAAACAAGGTGAACTCCCGTGCTAGGTTCGCACCATATTTTCAGATGGGATGAATTTATTTTACAGTCATTCTCTAGAGTATTTTTCCATGTGCTTTCCAATGTGGCTGGTTTTGGTTTTACCATACACAGATCATAGAATCATAGGATGGGTTGGGTTGGAAGGAACCTTGAAGATCACCCAGTTCCATCCCTGCCATGAGCAGGGACACCTCCCACTGGACCAGGCTGCTCCCAGCCCCATCCAACCTGGCCTTGAACCCCTCCAGGGATGGGGCAGCCACAGCTTCCCTGGGCAACCTGGGACAGGGCCTCCCCAGTCTCATTGTGAAGAAATTCCTCCTTATGTCTAGCCTAAATCTGCCCCTCTCCAGTTTATACCCATTGCCCCTTGTCCTGTCACCACAAGCCTTTGTAAACAGTCCCTCCCCAGCTTTCTTGTAGCCCCTTCAGGTACTGGAAGGTCACTACAAGGTCTCCTTGGAGCCTTCTCTTCTCCAGGCTGAACAACCCCAACTCTCTCAGCCTGCCGTCATACGGGAGGTGCTTCAGCCCCTGATCATCCTTGTAGCCTCCTCTGGACCTGTTCCAACAGCTCCATCTCCTTCTTATGTTGGGGATTTCAGAACTGGGCAAAATCCTCCAGCTGAGGTCTCCCAAGAGAGCAGCAGAGGGGACAATCCCCTCCCTCCCTGCTGCCCGTGCTGCTCTGGATGCAGCCCAGGAGACAGTTGGTTTCTGGGCTGCGACTGCACGTTGCCAGCTCATGTCGAGCTTCTCATCAATCAGCACCCCAAGTCCTTCTCCTCAGGGCTGCTCTCTCACATCATCTCCCACCCTGTACTGAAACCGTGGATTGTCCCAACCCAGGTTTAGAGTCTTGCCCTTGGCCTTTTTGAACCTCATGAGGTTCTTACAGCCCCACTTCTCCAGCTTGTCCCGTCCTTCCGATGTGGCAGCTGCAGCACTCAG
This sequence comes from Phaenicophaeus curvirostris, assembly GCF_032191515.1. NCBI lineage: Eukaryota > Metazoa > Chordata > Aves > Cuculiformes > Cuculidae > Phaenicophaeus > Phaenicophaeus curvirostris. The sequence goes on along the minus strand of NC_091393.1, from coordinate 123,593,347 downwards.
CTTGGCGTCCTTGAGGTGCGCTTAAAGCACAAACTGTGAACGCTGTTGGCCAAGGTTGTTTTTTTTCTGTAACCCAGTTCAGTTGTGATGCACCTGCAGCATACAGAACTGCACAACCGCGTGCCCCGTGAGTGGGAGCACGCAGCAGAACAAGAGTCAGGCAGTCTTGCTGCAAAACAGAGCAGAGCTGAAGGTGGGACAGGGCTTCAAATGGCCAACATCAGCTCCTGAAAATAGCTTCTGCAGAAACTTGCTTTGCCCGTACTGAATTGATAAGGCAGGGTTTTCCAGAATACTCAGTCTATTTAAAACACAAACTAGTGGGATGTCAATTAAATGAGACATGATGACTGCAAGGGGATTTATGCAAACAGCTTTCGTTACCCTGAACAGCACGTTGGCTTGTCAATCTTTCTGAGCTGCAAATATTTCTGTGCATTGCGGATCACAGTGGAAAGCTTCCCCTCTTGTAGATACTGCTGTCTTCTCCTAGGGATTTTTAATACTCATCTATTTTTATAGGAAAAGCAATTACAGCTATCTGGTCAGATTCACAGCACTGAGCAAAGATTTCTGCTGAGCAGTCCCTCACAACAAAAAAAGTATCTTGAAGTCAAATACCTATGTGTTTTAATGCAACTATTTTGGTTTTCATATACAGTAACCGCTACCTAATAAAAATAATATCAACCAAAACAGTGTAAAAACATAATTAAGGCGTCTGGCGAAGTATGGGAAATGACTTTGAGTGAAATGTGGTGCTACAGTCCATAACTGATTAGTCATTTTGTTAATCACCATTTTATATGCTCCCATTATATACTAGAGAAATGATCAATTCCAAGGATGTCCGATGCAAGCTGGTAATCAGAACACAAGTGGATATGAATGGTTCCAGAGCTCTGCACCAGTTCATTTTTCATCATGTGGAGCATCTCCTACAAAATACTGACTGTCCTCTGATGTCAGTGAATCCCCCCCCATGGCAGAGCTGTTACTGGACCACCATAAACCCCCAAAACTGAATAAGTAGATAACATTTTGATTGACTCCTTTTTTTATTTTTCATCCATATCTAGACAGGAAAACACATCTAAGGTATGGAATCAAAAAAATGAAATGCAAAAGAAGAAAAATAATTGACATGATTAAAACTTGGGAAGTTCAAGTTCAAATATTGGTATTCAGGATGTCTGACTAATCGCCAGTTGAGCCCTAAAAGCTACGAATTTAGAAAAGATCTGAAGCTTCTAGGACTAATCTACATGAAGAAAAGACCATTGAAGGAGAATATGACCAATGCTTCATAAAATACATGTCAAAACTATTAATTAATGCACTTAGATCCCAGAAAGTGCAATCTCTTCATCTGACTTCCTATTTAATCCAGGTGGTAGGATTTTCACTAAATAATTCCTATTTAAATTGGAGCTGATTTAAAGATTTCTCAGGGCGATGAACTGACTGCAATTATTGATTGGTGTTCACTTATAAATCTGTATTTCCAGTTCAAATGTATTCCTTATTTTAAGATGAACTTGTAAAATTTAACTTTCCAGCTATGATATCTTAATGGAACTTGGTGAATTAATAGAACGATTCAGTCTTCTTCTTATTTTTTTTTTTCTCCGTGTAAGTACAAATCCACCCCTAAACTTCTGTGGAATAAATTAAGCATTTTACGTTCAGGAAGGTTTCCCACCATTTCTACCACCCTCACGTCTCTTCCCTGCACAACAGACTAAAAAACTGAGCACGCTATTTTTAAAACAGCCATAGTAGTGCGAGGCCATTGGGTCTCCTCCCTTTCCCTCAGTGCTCCAGTTGATATATTCATGGATTGCAGTTGGCTTTTTGGCAAAAGAACAGCTTCAGGGCTCACACACCCCATTTTAGTCATTCACTGCTTTGCATGACAAAGTCCTCTTATCTGTATCTTAGTCTTTTTCTTCCACCTAGGACTTTGCAAAGGGTTTTATAGAAACTGAAATGTATTGTTGACTTCTGATCATTTTATGTAGTGATGCCTACACCAAGCAACAGGATGAGAAGTAATGGCCTCAAGTTACACCAGGGGAAGTTTAGATTGGATATTAGGAAAAGTTATTTCATCAGAAGGGTTGTAAAACATTGGAACAGTCTGCCCTGGGAAGTGGTGGAGTCACCATCCCTGGAGGTGTTTAAAGGACGTGCAGACATGGTGCTTAGGGACATGGTTTAGTGGTGGGGTTGGCAGTGTTAGCTTTACAGATGAACTTGATCATCTTAAAGGTCTTTCCCAACCTAAATGATTCTATGATCACTCTGTATCAACAACATGCGGGATGAGACCCTTTATCCAGAATTATTTGTTAATTGTTATCACCTTGATATCTTTCTCCACTGATAAAAACACCAGCCCATTTCAGAGTCCCCAGAAAAGTCCTCTACTCAAAAAGCCCATCTTGTATCCACAGTCATTTTTTACCTATTTTAGTTTCTTACTCAAAGTATCATTAATTCCTTGCAGGTCATGACAGAAAACCTTATGATCCTCTGGAAATGTTGTCCAATCATATGTATTCCTGCTCCTGGAGAGCCAGCTTGACATCATCTGCTGTCCGTAACCCCCAAACTGCCTGTCAGTGTCTAAGAGGCATTTGGATAATACACTTAATAATGTGCTTTAACTTTTGGTCAGCCCTGAAGTGGTCACGCAGTTGGACTGGGTGATCATTGTAGGTCCCTTCCAACTGAAACAGTCTATTCTATTTCCCTGCTCTCCTCTCCTAAATTGGAATTTTGCCACTATGACTGACCAAAACCACAGATGAGAGAGACCAGCTGAACAAGGCAGGATATACATAATAAATTTCAAAACAGGAATCAGAATTAATTTTAAAATATTTTGAATACTAAGAAAAATCTACCCACTTTGACCTTAAGTTTGTAACATTATGATCCAAAGTCTTTATACTTCAAGAGTACACGCCCACCCACCCACAGACCTGCATTAGAGATGTCTTACTCAAGTAAATCCAAGAGCAGGAAAACAAATTGTAAAAATCCACACTAATACACCTTAAATATAGAAATGCTGATACCACATTTCAGCTATTACAATATACTGCTGTATAGGATCTGCATCACAATTTAAAAATATTTGTTATGCTGATTTAATTTTTTTTTCTCAGTTTTCTCCCCAGCTCTTTGGCGAACAGTGGATAGAAGATCATCCACAAGTTGTAGCTTCTCTCTATAAAAAGGTCCTAAACATCTTCCTCCTATGCAGGGGCAGTCATAGAGCCTGTCCCCACTTGGCTCAGCCAAAAGAAGCAAACACTGCTTCATGAGAAGCAGTAAAAGAAAGGGTCAGCAAAACAGAGCTTCTTGACTTTTAAATCCAAGAGCCATAAATCTTTTGGGGGAGTGGAAGATGTAGGTGGATCATCTTGTGCAGCGTTGCCACTATTTCAGGGTAAGGTGGGGGTCTTTAAATACTTCACTCTCATAAGGTTTTTCATGTTCAAGTTGTTATCCTTCCTTCATTAGGAACAAATGCAGTTCAGATGAATCCTGGTCAATGACAGGTTTACGCAGGTCATGTTTAGAAGTTACCTTGCCTAGTGACAATGATTTATTTTCTGATAAGAAGGTAATTATAAAGGCTTGAAATTTGCAGTCGCTCAGTAGAAGGGCAACGACACTACCTTTACACAAAGTCATGTTCACTGCATTAATAAACGTATTAAGAACAATAATTCCTTCCCATGTGTAGACAACTTGTCTGCCTGCTCAAGGTAAAATACTCTCATTGTGAACCATAATCTCAGCCCAGAAATCATTGTCCACCCACTAAACAACTGTGCACCAAAAATGTGCTTCAGTCCAGAGATTCAAGTAGGAAACTTTTGTCTTCTTTTTTTTGGGGGGCAGAAAAAAGTCAAACAAATTTATTCTGAGATCATTTAGATAAACAAATAATGGCACCACTAGATAGTCCCCACTACAGAAGCATTAAATATATGAAGCATGTTAAAAAGAGAAATTTGTTCCAGTACGTTATTGCAACAGAGAGATTGAGAGTCCCCAAACTGTACAGTACTGGGAAGTCTGATAGGTCAGAAATGTGAGAAGGAAACAGAAATAAACATCCCCTCTCATTCCTGCAGGCAAGTCTCTCTGCAAGCATATTAGCAGCTCAATTCCCCACACCACTGCAAAACCCTGGACCCGCAGCACTGTTGGATTACAAGTACTGCTGTTGTTCTTCCCACCCCCCTGCATTTCCAGCCTGCTGTCCTGCTGCCCTTCACAACCACTTCTTCCCTCCTTTCCCAACCTTTGTTTCATTCACGTCAGATTTCTACCCCATTTTACAGTGCAGCCACTACGACGTTTCTGCAGGCAGGACAGCGAGGTGCAAAGGCAGGAGGAAATAGCTGGGGGTGTTCTTGCACCCACTGTTTTAGCCCCACTCATTTCTATTGTAGCCCCTTTGATGCCTATGAAGAGAAAGTTGTGCTGCAGAAAAAGAAACATCTTTGATAGGAACGGTTGGACTCGATGATCCGGTGGGTCTCTTCCAACCTAGTTATTCTGTGATTCTGTGATTCTGTGAATGCAGGCTGCACTCAAGTGTTCTTTGGGATGCATTGAAACTCTTCACTGCTTCATCCTCTGAGAATGCAACCAGAGAACAAGTCCCAAGGCCAGGCTGGATGAGGCTTGGAACACCCTGATCCAGTGAGAGGTGTCCCTGCCCATGGCAGGAAGCTTGGAACTGGATGGGCTGTAAGGTCTCTTCCAACTCAAACCATTCTATGATTCTACGATTCTACGATTCTACGATTCTACGATTCTATGACTATGTACTGCTTAAAGGTGCTTAGAAGCTGCATGACAAATAACACTGAAGGCTGAATAAAGCTTGCCTATGACTAAACAAACGGATCAGAATTCTCTCTGAGGCTGTTACAACTTGTTGAAGCTATGAAGAAAAGCTAAAGGAACAAGCGTGCTCCTACACGGAGTTAGTAACAGGAGGGTGCACTGGAAGGGCACGTTGGGGATGTTCATTCATTCGTTCATTCATTCATTCACTCGTAGTGCTGCGGACAATGTCCGGTTTCTCTCGGATAGCAGGCTCCTTGACATCAAATTCAGAGAACACTTCACGTTTGCCTGGCTTTTATCAGCTGACACCCTCTTGGCCTGTATTGCACATCAGTTTCTCAAGGGAAAAAGAAGAACTAAGATAACTATTGCTGTAGTACCCCCTGCTTTTTCAACACAGCTACTTGCCTACAAGATGTACAGAGGTGTCTGAAATCTAAAGTAAATGTGGCAAGCACTGAAGACTGGGAGCTATTCTTATCTTGCTGCCTGCTCTAAGCACAATGGCTAACCGTGTCCCTTACAGCCTAATACAGCTGTCATCATTTAAATGCTTTGTAGTCCACAGACGGGCCAGCCCTACAGTGACAGACTGAATAACAGAAAGATTACAGGTTGTATAACTCCATTACCCTATGGAGGAATTCTGCAGTCAGTCAACGTTTCTTCCCACGCTCACGCAGGGAAAAATCCCAAGATTTCACTGCTTGCTTTCTGCAAGGCAAACCATTTCTCGACTCTCCATCACCTCGAGTGCCTGTGTTTATAGCTACAAGCTCTCTCAGGTCCCACTTACTTTATTCAATATCATTTTCCCAAAGGCTTTAGGAATTTTGCATCTGAAGAGGAGCTTTGAATGCGTTATGATAGCAAGTCCTAGGAAAGCACTTCAGAAATGGCTCCATGATGCCAGTGAATCAATATATTGCAATCAATATATTTAGTTACTTACTGAAATGAAGTGAATTGATACAATCAAACCCCCTATTATTCTTCACAGCACGGAAGGACCAAGCCCTTAGTCTGTTTACAATGCTTATACAACCAATCAAATCAGGATCGGTTAGAGAAAGATGGAAAACCTAATAAAAACTAAAGTACTTTGTGATTTTCCACCATTCATCTTAATTTAAATAGCTTGTTCTCAAAAGTTAAACTCTTCTGAGGTCTAGCAAAAAAGGAAACAGCTCTTCCACAGAGTGATACAGCCTAGTGGTAAATAAAATGCATAAGGACTTAGGCAAGCACATTCATTTCTATCCCCAGCTTTATGAGAGGCTTACTGTGTTCTCTGGACACATAATTTCTCTTCTGAATTTCCCTGTCTTTTAAATGGGAGTAAACGATGTTTTTCTGTGTCCAAGGGGATTTATGAATGAAGTATGTAGTACTTTGACTGGATTCAACTTTTTAAGTTGTCCACAGGGGATTAATGATGGCAGTTCAGATGATTGTGTCAGCCCTGAATTTACATTTGACTCATAAGCTTTTAAAACTCCTACTCTCCCAACCAGGAATGTCAATAAATGTTGAAAAGGAGATGAGCTCTGTAAATGGTTTTGCACAGCACAAGTCTTAAAGGTACATTTTATAATGAAGCATTTCCATCCTGATCCAATGCACTTTCAACACCTCTTCTTATAGTTACAGGCTCTGGAAGTCCCCAGCATTCACATGTAAAAGGTCGTGACTTTTGAGTTCCAGCCAGGGAAAGGTAGGACATGACAATATGGGCTCCACACATGTTAGATGATAGCCCTCAGCTGTGCTGTGCAGAAGCATTGCTGACTGACCCAAGGAAGAGCTATGAACCTGTCCCCCTGCTGGTTTTTTTGGCTGAAGGCAAGGTGCAAATGACAGCAGAAGAAAACCCAAAGCAGAGTTTAAAACAAAAGCTATTGAGGGGGCTGTCTGTGCTCTCCAGAATCTCCTCTGGCAAGGTGGGACGGACACAGCTGTAGCTTTCTGGGAGCTGTTGCCAGCTGGCCGCTGGGACATAGAAGGTGTAGGGAGCCAATCACTCAGGCAGCATGACAGAGGAGCATCTCTTGCTCTCATTTGCAGAGAGACACTGCCAGAGAGCGATCTAAAGCCCAAGCCAAGGTCAGGTGTTCCAGCACAACACTGCAGGAAAGACCATTCCTCTCCACGAATGACAGATGTCACTGAAGACTTTTCCCCCATGGTTAAAGTTAGTCTTTGTGATTACCGTTCTCACTTCCTCCAGAAAAAAGCAAGAACAGCTTCAGAATTGGAGAAGATTACACGTAATTCTGCTTTTACTCTGTAATTTAAGCATTTGTAGATAGTGGTCAGGACCAGAGGTACTGCAAGCTATGGCTGGATGCTCCTAATGTGGCTGCACGTGTGTAGGAGGGTGACCATCATGAAGCATAGATTTCAAGAAAGACAGGCAAGAAAGGGTTACAGCGGGGTCAGGCAGAAGAACTTCCTAATAAGAAAAGATCATTTTGCCGTATAATGAAAATGGGCAGAAACCATGCGAGACAAATTCAGATGACAATTGAAGATAAGCCAGAGTTGTAAAATTCAGATTCACAACTTTAAATATCGCCACAAATTTAGGCTAATACACAAAGATTTGGCTCAGACCAATATGACTAACCTTATGGTCTCCTCCAATGGAATGACTGCATTGCTGGATAAAGGAAGAGCAACTGATGTCGTATATCTTGACCTCTGTAAAGCCCTTGACACAGTTCTACAGAACATCCTTGTCAGTAAATTGGAGAGTTATGGATTTGAGGGGTGGACTGCTTGGTGGATAAGGAATTAGCTGAATCCAGATGGCTGCATCCAAAGAGTTGCAGTCAACGGCTCGATGTCCAAATGGAGATCGGTAATAAGTAATTTTCTTCAAGGGTCCATATTGGGACCAGTACTGTTCAATATCTTTATTGATGACATAAATTGAGACTGAGTGCACCCTCAGAAAGTTTGCAGATGACACCAAGCTGAGTGGTGGAGCTGATTCGCAGGGCAGATGGGATGTCATCTGGAAAGACCTTGACGAGCTTGAGGAATGAACCCATGTGATCCCCATGAAGTTCAACAAGCTCAACTGCGAGGTCCTGCACCTGGGTCAGGGAAACCCCCAATATCAATAAACTGCAGAATGAATGGATCGAGAGCAGCCCTGCAGAGAAGGACTGGGGGATAAGTGTGGTGAGAGAGAAGCAGGTTGCCCAGAGAAGTTGTGGATGCCCCATCACTGCAAGTGTTCAAGGTCAGGTTGGATGGTCCTTTGATCAACCTGATCCAGTGGAAAATATCCCTGTCCATGGCAGGAGTTTGGAACTAAATGATCTTTAAAGGAACTTTCCAACCCAACCATTTTGCGATTCTATGATACAGAGTTGGCAGCCAGCCTGTGAATTTCAGTCTCAGATATTCAACCATCAAAATAAAATTTGTGGGAAAGGCTTTTTCACCAAAATTACAGCTTTCACAACAACAAAATTTACTTCAATTCTTTGGGCTGCAAATTGTACATTCCAGTCCAGAAATGGCAACACTTCATAGCGATGCCTCAGGAGCTTGTCCACTGTGTGACTCCTCTTCTATTTTCTTCTATGTGCCCTAGATATGTCTAAATTTCACCTCCCAGAGTACAAGGCTCTCCTCTCATCCTGGAAACCCCTGCTTAAAGCATAAACAGAAATCTATCCACAGAGGAGAATGAAAACGTAAGTTCTCCTAACTACAATCCCTACATAGTATTATAGTATAATTTCCAAACAACCACTTGTTTATTTTGTGGTTTGTGGTTTGTTGGTTTTTTTTTCTTTTCTAGCACAGGGTAAAGAATTTCAACAGAAAGCTGCTACTTTTAATGTTGCAACAGTAGCATCTTCATTGGGTTTGGAATTAGCAAAATAGCATCAACACTTTGGTGTTTAAAACTAGACAGAACCAATGCCCCAGGGAGCATACTGTCTGTAGGACTCATAGACTGGAAAATAAACTAATTATCGTGGAATCGTAGACTGGTTTGGGTTGGAAGAGACCTTAAAGCACATGAAGTTCCACCCCCTGCCCCGGGCAGGAACATCTCCCACTGGACCAGGCTGCTCCAAGCCCCATCCAACCTGGCCTTGAACACCTCCAGGGATGGGGCAGCCCAGGGAAGCTGTGGCTCCTAAATATCTAATTTAAATCTCCTCTCTTTCAGCTTAAAACCATTCCCCCTCATCCTGTCCCTGCACTCTCTGATAAAAAGCCTTTCCCCAGCTTTCCTGGAGCCCCCTTTAAGTATGAGAAGGTCGCTATAAGGTCTCCCCAGAGCCTGCTCTTCTCTAGGCAAAACAACCCCAACTCTCTCAGCCTGTCCTTGTATAGGAGGTGCTCCAATGTACCTGCTGCCTCTTTTCCTCTGTCCAGGAGGAAATCACCCTTACCAAACCAAAAGTGTTCAATTTCTCATTCAGAATAGAATAAAAAAAAAAAGAAAATACATTTTTGCTTAATTAAGGTAGTTGTATTGTTAAACATGCAAAGAAAAGGTTTTATAGCAGCAAGAGAAAACTATGGAGGATTAAATGCAGAAGATTTAGAAAGGGAAACCAGACTTGGGATACCATAAGCAGAGAGAGCAAGCCAAAATCAAAGGTGCCTCACAACCACTGCTGTAATACTGTGTCTTAGAAGATCCAGGATGGGAGATGAACTGCCTGACTGCATGGGTCTGCTGCTGCCTCAGCTACAAAGATCCCCCGTCTCTGCCTGACGGCACCATGGCTACAATACTTAAGCTCCCTCAAACCGAGCGATGTGCAAGGGAGTACAAACTTCTGCAGCCAGTAGTCTTGTGAAAAAAAAATAAATTAAATTTAAGATTTACAATGCTCTTGAGAAACTAAAGCTAAAGAATGGATCTCAGTTCAGAGACGGCTCTTTCAATATAAAATCCCCAAGCAGCCCCTTGGCCCTGGTTCAGCAAGACTCAGTGGAGATGCCAACTGAGCTCCTTGGCCATGGTCTTCCTCGGGGATGTCCCACACACATCAATGCAGCGCTGGGACCAACCCACTGAGCTCTAAAGATCACAAGCCTGTGGAGAGGGATCTCTGGTCACACAGCAGCCGCTTGGGGAAAACACCTGAAATGCAGGTGCTGAGGATCCACTGCAGCGAAGTGACACCGCATGTTGTCTAAGAAAATACTCTCCCTTCCACAAGCCCTGCCTAGCTGAGTTGCCTGACTTAGGAACCCTATTAAGCTCTTTATCTAATTGATACAGAGAGAGGCGCATCCAAAGGCTAACTATTAGGTAGCCTAAGGTAACCAAGCTCTCAATTTAGACTTCTTAATTAGGTAAATATGGTGATGTCAGTTCTATTTTGTCAATAAAGAGAGCCAAGCCCACTGCTGGTGCCAGCTGATAGAGTTTCTCATTTAGCTGATGTAGTAACCATTTGTACATTTTACACTAACAAATACTGCCTATGGCAGAAGGCAGACCCAGTTCCAACAGCTGGTTCAGCAAATCTTTGATTTTGGGTGGGCTTAAATTATTAGAAAAATATGTCATTCTTTTGAGGACCTGGAACTCTAATGATCGAGAATCAATGCAAACATTTCAGGTCCTAGTCCTCAAACATATGTATGAGGTGCAAGTAGGCAGAGTGGCACACTGGGATCACGGGAAATAAGTGCAAAGAGGACTCAGATAAAACACTTTGAAAATAGCAATCTAATTTTCTAAAAGACAGGACTTATTTGAATCAGTCCTGAGCTTTTAAAAACTTGATGAACAGAAGCTATTAGTTCTCTGGTACTTAACATAATCTGCTTTGGGAACTTTTTCTTTAATGTCTTGAAATTCACTTCTTTGAGGTTTTTGTGAGGTAGGAGTAGGAGGTTTAATTATCTGCTAGCAGTTTCATTTCTATGCACAACTGGAAGGGAGCACGATGCTACAATCCCTCTGTGAAAGGAAACCCTGTAGAGGTTAGCATGTACCTCAGAATCGAAGCTAGCAGTCTCCAATTCATTTAGCACATTTCATGTGGACAGAGAAGTTCCTGTCAAGGGATAAAGTGCCCCTGTGTGATATCTTGAAGAAATCTCTTTATTATCTTCTTTACTCTGCAAGAAAGAAACTCATCCTGCCCTTTTCTTAAATGAATATAAGACGGTGTTTCCAGGCAGTCCTGAAGACCCCTCTGTCTTTGCACAAAGCATATTAGCAGCTGTCCAAATATCACCTCAGTGCCACAGGCACCACCTTGTAGGGGACAGACTTCCAATTCTTAGTCAAACCATCGCTTCTCAGCTGAGGTCACCAGTAAGAACACTGTTGGATATCTTCAAGCTCCTTTTCTGTTTGACATACCCACACTAAACAGCATCTAACATCACAAGTAATGTCAGTGAAACCCATAGGCACAGTAGTGCAGCCTTCAGTGCAAAGGAGCAAACGCGAAACTTGAGGCTGCAGTTTATTATGCTGATTTGTCTCCATCAGGCACCAATCTGGCATGTTCGATGCAGCTCACTAATTCAGCCACTGAAGCTGCTACATCTTTTTCTTACAAATCTCCAAACCTTTTTTATTGATCAAATACATTTTTCATATTAATAGCTCCTTCTTTCAGAGAGTCTCACGATACTTGCAAACATTAATTCCATGACAATTTTGAGGTGTGCAGCCCCCTTTTCTATCAAATTTAAAATGTGAAAGAGCAAGTAATATACCTGAAATCCATAACTAAGCTGGTAGCAAAATGTGTAAGAGAAATCTCTTCTCCTCAAACTTCTTCTGGACTCTGATCACTATCAGGATGAAGTCACTGCTAAAATATTTCTATATGTAATTAATATACATTAAATAAGCAAACATGAGAATCTTGCTCCTTTTATCAAGAGTTTTATGACTTGCAAATAATTTCTGAGGGGCAGCAAAAGACTGCATTCTTCACTAGGAGTCAAAACTACTTTTTGCAGTTACAGTTCAACAAAGGAAAAGGATACTTGTAGGTGCTTGGCTGCCATAAAGATCTCTGCAGAATAAAAGGTTTTCATTCATTTAAACAAGGGCAATTTGGAGAGATTATTTTAAGTAAAACAAATACAGAAAATTGTCAGGCCCCCAAAGACGGACAGAGACATCACATTCTATTGGTATAATATATCTTGGGAACATGTTCAATAAAACAATTAAGTTCTCTCTATATTAGCTGGCTATAATTCAAGGGTCAATTCTAATGCCTGTTACAATACAATTCTTATTAATGATAACTCTAATTGCAATGTTCACTATCCTCTTGCAAATCCCGCTAGGCAGCTTCCTGGAGACAAAGAATTTTGTTTCAATTCCTAACTTAGTTCAATTTTCCTCTAAGAAGTACACACTGCACTGAAGTGGTACAGAAGTTTCTGCAAGTAGACTCAAGAGAACTGCATACTCCTCTACTCAACCGGCACAACGTGCTTTCACACAAATCATAGACTCATAGAATCATAAAGGTTGGAAAAGACTCTAAGATGATCCCAACCATCAGCCCAGCACCACTGTGCCTCTAAAGCATGTCCCCAAATGCCACATCTACGTGTTTTCTGAACACCTCCAGGAGAGGAGACTCCACCACTTCCCTGGGCAAAGCTGATGTACATCCAGCCATGCAGATACTGAGGCTCACAGACAAATATGTGACACTGCAAAGTTATTCTGAATTTACGGTAGTCTTTTTGGGACTATGTCAGTATAGACAAATCTCTGGCTATTACTACATATGCTCAAGCCTGAAGTGATTTTGATCCAAGAAAACAGGCAGATCGGTTCTCTTTTTGGCAAGAGTGACTTCAAGGGAATTGCATTATATTTGTATTGTGTTAAATAGGAAATACTTCTTAAAGTCATGATAAATCAAGCACGTTCTCTAAATTACCAATAATGCACATCTATGCTGTCTGCTTTTGCTATGAAAAAAGGTAAAAAATAAAAAGGCTTTCAACTTCATAGACACAACTGTAACTCTCAACACTACACCACTGCCAAGGCTAAAGAAACAATATGAAGTAATTTTGGTAATATATGGGAAAAGAAGATGATACGTGTTTGTCCTCAGATCACTAGGAAAAGCACAATTAATCATTTGTTCTGCTTTAAATAAAGCCCTGCTTCCTAAAACAGAATGAATTTGTGCAGCTCAGCTGAAATAAATGGCGCAGTCATTTATTTCAATAGGGAATTTAATTTTAGGCATTAAAAAAAAAAATCAGCTTCTCAGTACTGAAATACAGAAGTGGAAAGGGAGATGCTGATCTCTTCTTCCTGGCATCCAGTGGGAATAGTTCAAAGCTGCACCAGGGGAGGTTTAGATGGGACATTAAGAAGTATTTCTGTACCAAGAGGGCGGTCAAACACTGGAACAGGCTTCCTAGAGAGGTGGTTGATGCCCCAAGCCTGCCAGTGGTTAAGAGACATTTGGACAATGCCTTTAAATAACATGCTTTAACTTTTGGTCAGCCCTGAACTGCTCAGGCAGTTGGACTGAGTGATCATTGTAGGTCCCTTCTAGCTGAAACAGTCTATCCTATCCTATCCTATCCTATCCTATCCTATCCTATCCTATCCTATCCTATCCTATCCCATCCCATCCCATCCCATCCCATCCCATCCCATCCCATCCCATCCCATCCCATCCCACCTCAAATTTATTTGGTGCAAATTTGTGGCCATTGTCCTGGCCTAAAAAGTAATAAAACATTCTCTGATAGAAATCTAGTTTAATAACTAGTTAAGAGTTTAATGTGTCTTTATAGTCTCACTCAAACAAGTCTGTTCCACCACACTACAAACACTGAACAACATCAGTACTTTAAAAAGGGCAATTGTATTATTATCACAGATTAACAGATGGCCAAGGAGAGAGATGAAGAAGTTAAGAATTCAGGTCTGCCACAAGCTACATGGCACAACACAAAAGAATGTCAGCTCCAAATAACTTGGAGAAAAAGCTGCCTTCTCCCTGTTAAGAGCAGATTTAGGACTGGTATACACAAAGCTTGTTTAAGGGCCCCCCATCATTCAGCATGGGATGGGACTCTGCTTCCTGGAGTGCAGGTTTTACCCTACAGTCTCCAGTCAGAGCATTCCCCACCTCAGCAAAGGTTTTGTTTAGAGGCATTTCTAACTAAAAGCCACATTTTGTATCACTGTCATAAATCTTTGAAAATGCTGCCTGCTAATTCCCATTGCCAGAGTCAACAAATTTAAATCACAAAACTGCAGAAAATGCCTTGATACTGTTGATACGCTCCAGGACTAATGACACTGTAATTTATTTACTCCTATTACTATCAGTACTTTAATGTAACCTTAAGACCCAACCAAGATTAGGACACCATTACATCAGGCATGAAGAAGGAGGCAGGTCATATCCCAGATTGCCTGCAATCTATCTACACCAGGCAGACAAAGTACCACTATCATTCTGGAGATGGAAAACAGAAGGAGTAAGCAGCCTGCCAAAGGCTTTCAGAAGCTTGCTCAATGAAATCTCTGACAAAAACATGACATAAACCATTGCTGCTGGAAATGCATTTCGGTGCCAACGCACTACCTTATCTATTAATCCCATTATTGTGCAGGTCACTTTTGAGATGCAACATAGATGCTGGATGATAAGAAGCAATTATTGTATTTGTTATATTTCTTGACAAAGATAAACCAGACCTGACTATGTTCTTCAGTCATGGACTAAGATCACGACTCGGTTTCATGTTCTATCACAGAGCTCCTGTCTAATCTTCTGCAATGATCTGGAGCATTTGTGTATTTAGCTCAGGCTGTGCAAAGCTGAAAAATTAGCAGGTGATTTACTGTACCAAAAGGGAGCACCTCCCATGCAAGGACAGTCTGAGAGAGTTGGAGAGGAGAGGAGAGGAGAGGAGAGGAGAGGAGAGGAGAGGAGAGGAGAGGAGAGGAGAGGAGAGGAGAGGAGAGGAGAGGAGAGGAGAGGAGAGGAGAGGAGAGGAGAGGAGAGGAGAGGAGAGGAGAGGAGAGGAGAGGAGAGGAGAGGAGAGGAGAGGAGAGGAGAGGAGAGGAGAGGAGAGGAGAGGAGAGGAGAGGAGAGGAGAGGAGAGGAGAGGAGAGGAGAGGAGAGGAGAGGAGAGGAGAGGAGAGGAGAGGAGAGGAGAGGAGAGGAGAGGAGAGGAAGCAATTTTTTCGTATGAGGTTGATGAGGCACTGGCACGGGTTTCCCAGAGAACTTGTGGCTGCCCCATCCCTAGAGGTGTTCAAGATCAAGTTGGATGAGGCTTTGAGCAACCTGGTCCAGTGGGAGGTGTCCCTGCTCACAGCAGGTGGTTAGAACTGAATGGGCTTTAAGGTCCCTTCCAACCCAAACCATTCCACGATTCTCTGAAACTGTTCTCTAGTGAGGTTGCACCTTAACTCCAGCTGCCACTGAACTTATCTACTAAGGCATCACAATGCATTTGGAAATCAGACGACAAAATCTGCTCCTGACATTGTGCATGCAGCTCTACAGGACAGAGAGAGGCAAAGCTGCCACAAACAGCCTAATAGTTGGAGCGCTGACAGCGTAAGTGTAAAACTCCTTCATCTTGGGGAGATTCCAGTTCTCACTTCCCACTTCTCTGGAACATGTAGAGTCATCAGACTACAAACTACCCTGCTGAATCCCTGCCTTGGCAATGCATGAATCACAAGGTCCTGGAGGACTCTAAAGTTCTGCCAAATATCTGGGGTACCAGCCTTGGGTCTTTTCAGGACTTCTGCATGGACTGCCAGGACAATTCACGCAGACAGCTTACTCCTAAAGATCTTCTTCCCAAAGACACATCAGAAACAACCTACAGGCCTTTACTCCTGCAGTGCCAGCAGCTGATGCTCTCTGCCATCACTTCCCAACTCATGATAAATGCACATCTAAAATGCTACTGGAGAGGGAAGGAAAACAAAATAGATCCCCCAGCCCACTCCTCGCTCGAGTCTTCTTAACTTGCTCTGGAAGAATCAAGTGCCTTCTAGCATCCTCCTCCTCCCTTTGAAAATATTACCAGCAGAGATTACTTAGATGCTACAACAGCACTGGATCTGAGACAATGAGCTTTTTCTGATATCTGTTCTAACTCGGGAGTTAGAGAGGTTGCATAGCACCAATAGCAAGATCACAGAATCCTTTAGGTTGGAAAAGACCTTTAAGAACATCAAGTCCAGCGGTAAACCTCACACTGCCAAGTTCAAGATACATGGAGGAAGCACAGTTTACACTGGAGATTGATTAAATGAGTTTTTATTAAGTCTTTTATGTCAAAGCCAGCTTATGATAACCTCACCTAAGGTGTTATCTAATACCAATAAGTGTGTGCAGAATCTTGATAACTTTCCATGTTGACCATTCACACCCTCAGAAGTGATTACAGAATCACTAGGTTGGAAAAGACCTCCAGGATCATTGAGTCCAACCATTCCTATCAACCACTAACCCATGTCCCTCAGCACCTCGTCCACCCGTCCCTTGAACCCCTCCAGGGAAGGTGACTCAACCCCCTCCCTGGGCAGCCTCTGCCAGTGCCCAATGACCCTTTCTGTGGAAATTTTTTTTCTGATGTCCAGCCTGAACCTCCCCTGGCGGAGCTTGAGGTGGTTCCCTCTTGTCCTGTACTTTGTGGGAGCCACAGGCCTCGAAGTTTTTCGCTTATTTCAGTTTTGACATTTAAATTTATCCAGAACTAACTCAGGGTAGGAGGTGACAATTTTATTTCATAAAAACTTTAGTAGTTAGGGCCAGTACAGAAACTTATCTTTCAACATCTTCACAAAAATAGTTTTAAAGCATCTATTTTCAGATCTAAATTACAGAGAAAAGTCTGTAAGGCTGAGACTGGCATAGCAGACCCATGTGTTCAACTTCTAATTCAAACTCGAAATCCTCATCAGACCAAAATACTCTCTCTATACAACTGTATAGGTGCTTGAACCCAGACATCCACATCCCAAGCCAGTGCACTAACTGCCCTGTAACCTTCTGAAGAGTGATATTATTGAAAATATATCAAGAAGCTTCTTGAAAATGCAGTCAGGTTTATTTCATTAGCTATATTCACTGGAAAATATTCACACCTTGCTCCAGCTTCAAGCTACAGAAGCACAAAACTGAAAGAAGGCAACAGCTACCAGTGAGAACTTTCCTCTAATACTGAATGCTAGAGAAAACCACTACCTTGCAGACTGAGGCACAGATCAGCAGCTGTCAACCCCCACATCACCTACATTTCGCCTTCTTAAGGAAAAGACCACATGAACCAGGAGCTCTTGATGTGAAGTTCCCAGCTGAGGGACACGGATTGCAAAGGTCTTTGCATTCTTTTGACAGTTTATATAACTATATACAAAACATGATGTTACAAACTGATTTAAAGGACATTTTCCCTCTGTGCAAAGGTGCAGCGTAAACAGTTCCATTAACCAACTCGCCACTTAAGATTCATACAAGTCCATAAAGCAAGTGTTAAATAGACCTTGCATTGATTTCTTCAGTATGGAATGAATTTTACTCCCTATGTACAGACACATGCTTTTAAGATACATGCAATCATTAATTATCGGCATTGAGACGAGAAGCTGGAAAAACACAAACCTAGAATTTTCACCGTTTGATGTTTGATTTCATTATCTAGTGTAATGGCTTAAAGAATCAGGTCCACAGCTTTGTCTGTTAACCTCTCGCCACTGAACACTTACACTTGGCAAATCTACTAGATTCTGTAGCCCGAACTGCTCAGCTGGAAGTGAAATATTCAGGAATCCCTTCAGAACATAATCAAATGGATTATGAGTGGCAGAACAAAGTGAAAAATATAACAAATGTCAAACCATTCTTGAAAGCAAAGCAGTTGGTACTGAGAGAATATTCAGAACGTGCCTTACCTGTGTAGTGCACCACACACGTCTGACCCTTCTTCGGAAATGTCCGCCCTGTTAAAATTATAAAAGGTTGTTCGTTAATTTTCCCTGATTAATCTGTGTAGCTAGGCAGCTTTATCTTTGAATAGGAAAATACCAGACAGAGATCACATTGACTATGCTTTATCAAATCACTAATATGCAGGAAAGGAACGGGCATGGTTTACAGTAGAAGGTCCCAGCTTGGCTCCTATTTAGTTGTTAAACCAAATAATATTTTCCTATGCAATTTTCCTTACATATGTGGGCATTATATATGCATTTTCATTCTGTAAGTGCAAAAGGACTGTCAAAACTTCAAAACCTTTAAATTCTCATAATATTTTTGTTACCATTTTTCAAAAAAAGTCTTAGTCTGACATTGTGAAAAAAATCCACTTGTATTCACACTTCTAATGCTTTTCACTCAAGGCAGCTCTAACAAGCTCATCTTTAATTAGCCAGGCAGGGTTTAAAAACAAGTTTCACATCTAAAGGCAGTTGAATTTTCAATTTTACCTGTTCTAGGTATTGCCAAAGGCACTAAAACCTAGAGGGAGATTTTCTTGGTGACAAGGGCATATTAAAGTAGCCAACTTTGATTTCTCAGTAATGCTGGCCTGGGGAGGGCCCAGGCTCAAAAGAACTTATATGTATAAATGAAACTTATTATTAAAGAATATCCTTGCTGGAAAGCTAGGAACTGAGGATTCAGATAGAAACCGAGGCTCTTATCTTAGTTGGCCTTCTGGCATCTTTAGTCTGAATTAACATAACAACAAGTTACACATTACAGGGTGCATCGCAGGGTGTGAAACATCAAGTAACACATAAGCCATGTACTTAGAGGTTACGCACCAAAACCACCGCAAGCACTAAATGGCAGGTCTGAACCAAGATTTATAGCATGAAATGGAGAAGATGGGGCTTCCAAGCATCATCTGAACAGCCTCCTCATCGGCTTGGCTGTCTAGAGAGTGTGAGTACAAGACGGATCCAGTCAGGGCACCACCGTAACCCTAAAGAAGGATTCATCTCATTCAACCTTCACCATCTAAGGCACAGGCAGCTATCACATGCCAGTCTCTCGGGCTTCCCCTGTTGACAGTGGAGAATTAGCAGCACTTAGATGGAAATCCAGACTACCCAGAGAGAGGCAACGTGAATTATTCTATGGAGATACCTACGGAGAAAACCTAGAAGACTGCTTTAGGGCTAGCCACCCAACCTGAGAAAAGTTACACGAGATGAATGCTGCTCCTGGTAAATCAGGCATTATTCAAGTGATCTGAGGAGTATCAGACCTTGCTGACACGTATTCTGCTCTGTGATACAGCACCAGCAAAGTCAACGAAGCTACAGAAGTTCACATCAAAGTTGAATTAAAAGCAGAGATTCTCAAGACCACTGACTAGCTGTTGTTTTAAGACACTGTTTAAAGTCAGCTGATTTTGATTAAGATTTGTAACTGAGAAGTAATCCATATAACCTTATTTGGAATAGCACATTGCTTACAAAGACAGCCTTGATACATTTAGTAGCTAGAAAGTACTATTACAAGGTTAAGTTCCACCCTCTCTATTTGCAACCTAGCAATGTTACTTACACCCACGTAAGTGTTCTGCTTTTACATCTGTGCAACCAAGAGAAGAAATTGATCCCCAGAGCTAAACAGCACAGAGGAAGAAGCCAATTTAAAAGGATACACAAAGAAACAAAAGACGCTGGGCCAAGAAAGTTGAGCGGAGATAGACTTGAACAAATTATTTAAGGTTGTGTATCAGCCAGGGATGAATCTGGCCAGTTACAGAGACACAAATGGCAATATGACATAGAAATTATGTCCTCTTAAAACAAACAAAACAAAACAAAAAAAACCTTATGAAACAATACCATAATGCCAGAGAAGAGCACAAAGAAAGACACTGAGGTCCTGGAACGTGTCCAGAGAAGGGCAATGAAGCTGGTGAAGGGGCTGGAGAACAAGTGTTATGACGGGCAGCTGAGGGACCTGGGGGTGTTTAGCCTGGAGAAGAGGAGGCTGAGACTTTATCTCTGTCCACAACTGCCTGAAGGGAGGTTGTAGAGAGGTGGGTGTTGGTCTCTTCTCCCAAGTGGCAGGCAATAGGACAAGAAGGAATGGGCTCAAGCTGTGTCAGGACAGGTTCAGATTAGACATTAGGAAAAATTTCTTCACCTAAAGGGCTATTGAGCACTGACACAGGCAGCCCAGGGAGGTGGTTGAGTCACCATCCCTGGAGATATTTATAAAAGACGGGTAGATGAAGTGCTTAGGCATATGGTTTAGTAGTGAACAGGTACGGCTGGACTCAATGGTCTCAAAGGTCTTTTCCAACCTAGCGATTCTATGATTCTATGAACTGGCTCTGGGAGGCAGAGCCGGTGCTGAGTGGAGGTTATCGCTACCAGGCTGCCCCTCTGCCCTCCCCAGCATCTCGGGTTTCCCTGGAGCATGCTGCAGCACCAGGAGGGAAAGGGGCACCCATGCTGGAGGGATGGTGGTACCCACACCGAGAAGGATGCAGGCACCCATGGTTGGAGGGATGCTGGTACCCACGCCGGGAGGGATGCAGGCACCCATGGTTGGAGGGATGCTGGTACCCACGCCGGGAGGGATGCAGGCACCCATGGTTGGAGGGATGCTGATACCCACGCCGGGAGGGATGAAGGCACCCATGGTTGGAGGGATGCTGGTGCCCACACCGGGAGGGATGCAGGCACCCCCACTCAGAGGGATGCCGGCACCCCCGGCCGATGCCCCCCGGCCAGTGGAACCGGGCAAAGTTTGCGGCAGGGACAAACCCTCCCGGGTCCGTGCAGCTGCCCGCGGATGCCACACACCAACCCCGAGCCCCGGGCACCCCGCGACCCTACCGTCCCCGGGGGAGATGGTCTCGATCTCCACCCCCATCGCGGCACCGGCTCGGCTCAGCACCCCCAGGCTCGGCTCGGCTCGGTTCAGCTCAGCACTTCTTAGCTCGGCGCGGTTCAGGCACGGCTTAGCTCAGCTCGGCTCGGCTCAGCACCTCTTCGCTCGGCTCGGTTCAGGCTCGGCTCAGCACCTCCCGGCTCCGCTCCGCCCCCGGAGCCGCTGCCCGTCACCCTCCGCAGCCAATGCGGAGCCGGGGCGGAGCAGGGGGGTTGCCCGACCCCCCCCCCCCCGAGCGACCGGGGCGCCTGCCAGCACCTCCTCACGGTCCCCCTGCCAGCATCCCCCTCTCTGTCTCCCTACCAGCATCCCCCTCCCTGTCCCCCTCCCAGCATCCCCACTCCGTGTGCCCCCTACCAGCATCCCTCTCCTTATCCCTCTACCAGCATCCCCCTCTCTGTCCCCCCTACAAGCATCCCCCTCCCTGTCCCCTCTACCAGCATTCCCCTCCCTGTGCCCCCTACCAGCATCCCTCTCCTTATCCCAATACCAGCATTCCCCTCCCTGTGCCCCCTACCAGCACTCCCCTCCCTGTGCCCCCTACCAGCATCCCCCTCTCTGTCCCCCTACCAGCATCCCCCTCTCTGTCCCCATACCAGCATCCCCCTCCCTGTGCCCCCTACCAGCACTCCCCTCCCTGTACTCCCTACCAGCATTCCCCTCCCTGTGCCCCCTACCAGCATCCCCCTCTCTGTCCCCCTACCAGCATCCCCCTCTCTGTCCCCCTACCAGCACTCCCCTCCCTGTACCCCCTACCAGCATTCCCCTCCCTGTGCCCCCTACCAGCATCCCCCTCTCTGTCCCCCTACCAGCACTCTCCTCCCTGTACCCCCTACCAGCATTCCCCTCCCTGTGCCCCCTACCAGCATCCCCCCTCCATATCCCCCTACCAGCATCCCCCTCCCTATCCCCCCTGCCAACACCCCCTCAAGGTCCCCATACCAGCATCCCCCCTTTCTGTCCCCCCTACAAGCATCCCCCTCTCTGTCCCCTCTACCAGCATCTCCCCTCCCTATCCCCCTACCAGCATCCCCCTCCCTATCCCCCCTGCCAGCACCCCCTCAAGATCCCCCTACCAGCATCCCCCCTTTCTGTCCCCCCTCCCGGAGCATCTGCAGCAGCAGCAGAGGCAGTGGTAAAAATCATAGAATCATTAAGGTTGGAAAAGACCTCTAAGATCATCCAGTCCAGCCCCAATAACACCCACGTCCCCAAGTGCCAAATCTACCCGTGTTTTGAACGCCTCCAGGGATGGGGACCCGACCACCTGCCTGGGCAGCCTGTTCCAATGCCTGACAACCCTTTCAAGTAAAGAAATTCCTCCCAATATCCAACCTAAATCTCCCCTGGCACATCTTGAAGCCATTTCCCCTTGTCCTGTCACTGGCCACCAGGGAGAAGACACCAACCTCCACCTCACTACAATCTCCTTTTAGGTAGTTGCAGAGAGCGATAAGGCCTCCCCTCAGTCTCCTTTTCTTCAGACTAAACAACCCCAGCTGCCTCAGCCACTCCGCATAAGGCTTGTGCTCTAAACCCTTCACCAGCTTTGTTGCCTTTCTCTGGACATGCTCCAGAACCTCCCAGTTTCCACCAGCTCTAAAGGAATAGTTTTGTTTATAGTCCTGCATGTTCTGGGTTAAAAAATGAAAACAGAACCTCAACATCATCAATTTTCCGACTGAAAGAGCTGTATCCATCCAATTCCAACCCGTGCTTCCCCGACATTGTGTTTTCAGGATTTTTATCTGTTACAAATTGGATTCCATTCAGGGATAAAGATCTTCATCTGCACGGGGCAGCTGTCGGGATGATTGAACTGAGGAATTACTGTGTTGGTTTGTAACTTAGATGAGTCAGACACTCCAAAATGACTGGGAGTGCATGAAGCTCCCCCCCAAAGCAGGCAAGTGAGGAAAAAGCAAGAGTTCATAAGAGTTCAGAAGTGGTGATGAGGACTGGACAGGGATTTCTTTAGCCTGCCTCCCATCCCAGTTAATTCTGCATATAAAATGTACAGAAGAAGCAGGCATTTACTTCAGTTCATCAGAACGGGTCCGTAACAGTGAAAATTCTGAAAAGGGTTTTTTTTTCAGTGTGAATCTCAGGATGTCATTTGGTTTCCAAGCAGGAGAAAGATACCACAAATGCATTTGAGAAACAGGAAAATGCCACACAGGAAATAAGCGGCACAGAAGTATTAAGAAGACATGAACATTGTTAATTCCAGATGCGCTTCAGCGTCACTACAGAGCAACAAGGACAGCACAGCAAATGTTGAACTTAAAAGAGAAGTAAGGAAGTGTAAGAAAGTTCTAAGTACATAGATAGGATTTTGATAGGAATGGTTGGACTCGATGATCCAGTGGGTCTCTTCCAACCTGGTTATTCTATGATTCTATAGTGTCCTGGTAGGGCCCTTGACTTTATACGAAAGGGCTGCTTCCATCCAGGCTCCAGGTAGGTGTCCATGTCCTCTCAGACAATCAGAACATCAGAAGGCCTAACTATGATGAATAAAAGCAATTTATACTTTGCTGGGTTCCCTTTGCCCTTTGTAAGTCCACATGTCCTTTGATCAGGGCTACACGTCTCTCCATGATGGCCTCAAGCTCCACCAGGGGAGATTTAGGCTGGACATTAGGAAAAAATTCTTCACAGAAAGGGTCATTGGGCACTGGCAGAGGCTGCCCAGGGAGGTGGTGGAGTCCCCTTCCCTGGAGGTGTTTAAGGCACAGGTGGACGAGGTGCTGAGGGACATGGTTTAGTGTTTGACAGGAATGGTTGGACTCGATGATCCGGTGGGTCTCTTCCAACCTGGTTATTCTATGATTCTATGATGGTGGGAGAACAGGTCTTGCTGAGTCGCATCTTGTGACAGGAGGAGATTGGACTCAATCACCTAGCAGATACAGTTCAGAAAGGACCACAGAATATCTGCTTCAAGTGTCATCACGAGTAACAGACCTTAAACACAGGCAGACTTTGAAGCACAAGGAAAAAGCAAAACCCCCCAACAGCACAACACACAAGCCATAGGAATTGGAGGGACCAGGTGATCCAGGTCTAAACCTGCTGTATTTATAAACATCCTATCCCATGGCCTCTTGCCCTTTGATGGATACTTCGGTGCAGACACAAAGCTTCTTTTGGGAGTGAGCTAATTACATCCCCTACACTTGTATCCTCAAGCACATGGAAAGAAAGGTTAAGGCCAAATTCCAAGACAGAAAAAAGGATCTGTAGAGGGTATCACAAAACTGTTGAGTGAATAGTTTTTAAAATCTTTATCACCACAGATGTTGAATAACAAATAACGTTGTGCTTTTTCACCTTATAGTACTCACTGGAGGCATCGATGTCCTCAAAGACACTGTTGTCAACAAACATAAAGTACATGAAGAGAAGACTGAAACAAGGAATGTCTGATAGCTTTGGGAAAGTCTCTGAAATACAAGAGAAAGTGGTTCAGGGTTGCTAGGGTTGGCAGAGAATTGAAGGTGAGGCGAAGAGGGCAAAGGGGCTAAGAGAGAAAGTCTTTCCGTGGCCAAGGAAACTGCTAAAACAAGTTATTGAAGGAAATCAGGAGATTTATGTTTTAAAGAATGCTTTTTGGAAGCTGTTGCATGACATCCACCTCCTCCCTCTTTGGGATCCAGCGTATCTGCATGAAAGGTGAAGTCCGTTAGTCACAGCTCTGTAGAGCTCACCTTCCTGAACAGCGATTTACCACACAACCTTTCCCCAGCACGTCTTTCTATCCTGGCAACAGAACTGTAGCCGGGGAAAGCAGTGTGTTCTCTGAGCTCTCCTTCCCAAATGTTATGATGGAACCACATGACTCCAACGTCTAGGATTCCTCAGTGGTCATAAAGAGGACAAGTTGATCACAGTCATTATGGGCAGCCTTGGGCAGCCTCATCTAGTGGGAGGTGTCCCTGCCTATCGCAGGAGGGGTTTGGAAGGTCCCTTCCAACCCAAACTATTCTATGATTCTATGATTATGAGGTTTTGCAGAAGGCCCAAACCTCAAAGTTTAGCAGCTGAATGTTTAATTTTATTTAACTGAAATCCCTGGAGCCTGCACTGTTTACAAACTTATTTATGCATTTCCACTTTTAAGAAGACAAACAGATCTCACATTTTTAGGGTGTTTTGGTTTAGTGCATAGTTCCTATATTGTGAAATCCCATTCAAACCCTGTTTTTAAAAACTACAAAGGATCTACAAATCATGGGTAATAGATTCCATATGCACACAAAGAACACCCCTGGAAGGCCAAAGCACTAAATTGCCCATAAATGGAAACCACAAATTCTGCAAACATATAAAGTCATGGAGGCCACAAAACCCCCAGACAATCCACATTTCCCTCATCAGCATCCATGGAGAAGGACTTGGCGTTACTTTGAAACCCAGATGCTGTTCTGTGAACAAATAATGAAAGCAAACTGAAGATGTTTTACAAATACTGACCTCTCCACTCACTGAACCGACATGCACCATCAAGTAGCTTTAATGCAAAAGTGCACAGGACGCACATAAGCAGCACCACGCTGGAAAAAACCTGACCAAAATAAACACCAGCCTGCACAGCTCAGCAGGTCACATCACGGCGAATGTTCCTGTGCATCACTAGCCTCGATAAAAAAGAAACAACAAGCACTGAGTCAGGCCAGAATCAGTTATTTCCCCCAAACCAGGTGACAGCCGTTTGATGAACAGATCAAAACATACTAAAAAATCTCAACGTGCCTGTCATAGCAGGGCTGTCTCACTTCTCTCCACTGCTGGTTACCACAGGTCTGCAGCACAGCCACCTCGTCCTAACTGATATTTGTTCCAAATGCCCCCAAACAGAATAAAGCTTCCTCCTGATGCAATTATTCTGAATCCTCATCTTCCTCTTGGAACTTCTCATCTGCATCAGTATCCGTACTTTCCTCTTGTAGCTGTAGCTCTGAGTGCAAAACTGCAGCCAGATTTTTCCAGTAGCACTAAAACTGACTTGAAAGCTGTCACCTCCCTCTCTTCTGCCTCGACAGGCTCTTCCCACCTTAGATATTCCCTTATTCTCTGTCACAAAGCTTACATGTAAGCTATTATGAAGGTCTCCATCCTGATCTTCAAAGCCCTTTACAGGACTAGGTCACCTCAGGGAAGAGCTCCAGCTCATCAGAATATGCATCAGCAGCTGCTAGAGCCATGAAATTGGTAGATTACACTCAGGAATGGAAGCAAAAATTCCACAAGACCAGAACCTAGTTAATGGAGCTCACTTCTAGAAGAGATTAATGCAGTGTACTACTTGCAAAAAAAAGTCTTCAGATGGACCCATGCTCTCACAAGCTTCTGCCCCTCCCATAAAAGAAAAAGAAAAAACACTGACATACTGGAGCAAGTCTCATCAGTCCATTGTGGTTAATGGCTGGAGAATGGGGAAAGGGTGAGAGCGCTGGGTTTGTTAAGCCCGCAGAAAGCAAAACTAAGGAAGGAACTCAGTGCTGTCTACACGAGTGCTGGAGAGGATGGCACCACGGTTGTCTCAGAGATGCCCAACAAAAGGACAAGAAGTAATGGACACAAGTCACAGCAAGGGAAATTCTGACTAAATATAGGGAAAAAGTCCTCACAAGATGGGTGATCAGACAAAGCCTTGAGGAACCTGACCAAACTTTGCAATCAGTCCTGTTTCAAGCAAGAAGTTGGACTATATGACCCCCAAAGACCCCTTCCTCTAAATTGCTTTATGAGTCTCAAATATTTTTCCCGAATGAAGAAGAGAAGGAAATAAAGCAATGGTGGTAAGGTTAACAACAGTTCTAACACTGACTGCATGACCCCAGATCAGTTTGGTTCTGTTTGCAATGCACAATGCTCCGAAGTGGTTGATAAATCTACCGGGCACTGCACGACAATATGTATAAAAACTAGCCAGCATCTCAGCTGCAATATAAATATGAAATTGCAGCATCCACCCAGGCTAATTAGTGCACATGCAGATCGCTGCCCTGATAATGCTTCACTGCCTACCGTTTTGAAGCCAGCTTGCTGAAGTGGAGATATGCTCTCAACTGCTCTGTGACTCAGTTTTTCATTTATATAATGAGAATGATCATTCTTCCTTGTCTCTTTAGATTGCAAAAAATTCATGGGCAGAGTTCCTCTTTTATTATAAAGAAATGTAATGCCCTGGGGCTCAGGGCCTAAACTCAGCGTCGTGCGGAGCGGTCTCAAAAATACAATTTCCAGTAATAACAATATCATGAGCAGGCAACCCAAGAGGATTAAATTTTCCCTTCCATCCAATTTTTAATAGCAAAAAATAGATTTAAAAATATAAGTAAGTCTGTCTTTCAAACTGAACAAACCAGAACTGGAATCACGTCTATAACAGTACATTAATTATTCCAGCTCAGTCATTTCCTTGCTGTGGAAGTTACAGAAGAAAGTCAGTGACTTTGAGAAACTTTGTATTCACAGTGCAACACGTTTGCTGCTTTCTCCAGTGAAACTCTTTTCTCTGAAGTTTTGGTATTTATTCTGCTTGCTGAAGAAATGTCACTGGCAAGACATATTGGAAGCAGTTCAAACAACACAAGAAAACCAAACAAACTACAAATATGAGCTACAAGCTTCTGATTAGTCTTTCGATGATTTTGGAAAATGTAACTGTGGAAAAGAAATTAACTGGCATTCTCAGTCCTCCAGATAAATGAGTCAAGGGAGCCAGGTAATGGATTCAGAAAATTAAAGCTATATTTGTTTTCCTTTATTCTGCACGTGCAATTATTACACAATTTAATGAGTTTCTAGAACCTCCTGACCAAACTGATCTGAAGTTACAACTAGAAGATCAGCAGGCAGAAAGGCAGGTTGTACACCTACCAGGACATGGATGAGTGAGACAGCACAGAAAGACTGTAAAACGGGTTGGTTTTTTTGCACCGTACTCCAGGGATAGTTTTAACCCTAGGTAAAAGCATCAACAGACCAACAACAGTCAGTAATAATCTAAGGCTTTTTACATTCACGTCTAGGACAAACACCAACACTAATCCTTCTGGTATTCAGCTCGTCATCAGGGCTGACCCAGCATTTGGCCTTTAGCTTCTCTTACCGAAAGGAAAGGCTGAGTCAGCCATTCCAGGGTTTTCACCTATGCAGTCACAGAGTCATTTAGGTTGGATAAGACCTTTCAGATCAAGTCCATCCATAAACCTAACGCTGCCAGGTTCTCCACTAAAACATGTCCCTAAGCACCACATTTCTATAAGTCAAAGGTGATTTGTTACATGGCTTTCCAAATACGGCTGGGAGGCAGTTCTCGTCAGATACTTCTGCAGTTGTCTCATAGTCATCCCTGAAGTAGAGCAGCTCTACCGATGATGGCAACAGCAAAGGTATTCGTATCACCTGGCCAACAGAAGTGTTATCGTCATACACACTCCACAGGAGGCAAATTTGGATTCAGAGAGAGACTCCACGATCTTTCTCGATCGATATTCTCAATCATGGTTTAACTGCTTGAATAGATACTCGAATGCACGTGATTCAGAAGCAACTGATTTTGAGATACTATATAAAATTTTCTTTCTAGTGTACATTCCAAAGTAGAGGAGGTTGCTGAGAGTTTGACACTGTCTACGCTGTCAGCCAATCAGTTTCAATGCAGGGTTATGTCCAGCTCATGCTATCCTGACTTACACTACAATAACAAATTATTTTCCCAGGGCAGACAGTGCTTAAGTGACCTTTTCAAATTATCAAGCTGGGATAAATATGTGTCTGCTAAAAATATTATCATCCTTTGTTGTTCTACAGGTCACTTTCAAATGAAAGCAATCTATTTATCATTTAGCTGTGCAAGAAGTCCCTAAGTTATCTCATGTGTTCCGTGCAAATGATAAAAACTTCACTTCAAAAGTATAAATTTACCTTGTAGTGTAAAATTATAAAGTAATAAAAGACATCTTTGAAACTAAACACATTTATTGCCTATGAAAGAAAAAGACTGGCATAATTTGCAAGCTGTATCTTGACTTACAGATGGAAAGACCTATTAGATCGTTCATTCCCTCTCTTTGCCAAGACAGGAATGTTTCTTAAAGAACATTTCATACTCTTTTGCCTAGTATAATTTTAATAACCTAAGTACTGGAGTTTCTACTGCTTTCCTTAAGACAGGACATGGGATAGTGGCTTTAAACTAAAAGAGGGTAGATTTTGACTAGACATAAGGAAGACACTTTTTACCCTGAGGGAGATGAAACACTGGAATAGGTTGCCCAGAGAGGTGGCAGAAGCCCCATCCCTGGAAACATTCAAAGTCAGGTTGGATGGGGCTCTGAGCAACCTGATCTAGTTGTAGACGTCCCTGCTCAGAGCAGAGAGTTTGGACTGGATGACCTTAAAGGTCCCTTCCAACCTAAACCGTTCTATATTTCTATGATTCTAAAAGTGTCCTTTTCTCACCACTGACTTTTAAGTGAATCAGTAAGCAGGGTCAGACTAAAACAACTATAGTGTGTGTGTGTGTGTGTAGAGATAGGTTGCAGAGCTGAGGCTCAACTCAGTTGCCCAGTGGGAGCTTGGGTACTTCTTTCATGTAGGCAGCCATATGTATCCACCTCAAAGCAAGCATCTCAATTTGTGTGAGAAATTCCACTTCTACAACCAAATGTGAAATGAATCTCATTCTTTGTGACCATGTTTATATAACCACCCTTTATGTGCTTTACCTCCTAATTCCTTACCTATTTTGCTTTAGTATTGTGAAAGACAGAAAAACATTGAGCTTAACAGTCTTGCCGGGAGTAAGAATGAAGTGGCCTTCTGAAAAGGTTTGGTTCTTTTCTCCCCACCTAAATGAACCACAAGAGTTTCACTCTAAAGGACAAAAGAGAGGCTTGAGAGGTTAACAAATCATAGAGTCATAGAACAGTTTGAGTTGGAATGGACCTTCAAGATCATCCAGTTTCAACTCCTTGCAATGGGGGGATCAGGCTGCCCAAGCCCCATCCAACCTGGCCTTGAACACCTCCAGGGATGGGGCAGCCACAGTTTCCCTGGGCAACCTGTTCCAGTGCCTCCCCAGTCTCATTGTGAAGAAATTCCTCCTTATGTCTAGCCTAAATCTGTCCCTCTCCAGTTTATACCCATTACCCCTCATCCTATCACCACAAGCCTTTGTAAACAGTCCCTCCCCAGCTTTCTTGTAGCCCCTTCATGTACTGGAAGGTCACTATAAGGTTCTCCTTGGAGCCTTCTCTTCTCCAGGCTGAACAACCCCAACTCTCTCAGCCTGTCCTGTACAGGAGGTGCTCCAGCCCTCAGATCATCCTTGTAGCCTCTTCTGTATCTGTTCCAACAGCTCCATATCCTTCTTATGTTGAGGATTCCAGAACTGGACACAATACTCTACCAACTCTACTTCCCCAAACTTGCGGAACTGCTATGTTAGAATTGCATGATATTTGGCTTTCTCTTACAGAAGAGATGATGTTCCAAGAACTATAAGTATCAAGGGGACCGTTGTCAACACTTCTGCAAGACTGATGCATGGCTCAGGCTGGCACGATGTGATGGAGCATCTCTGCTGTCTTCCCTCAGATCCAGGAGGATTTTAGAGAATTGGAGGCCATGTGTCAGAGGACTCTACATGGACTCGCTTTACAACTTCTATATGAAGCTGCAAAACTTTTGCCTGTATGCTACCAGTGTCTGCTTCATCATATATGATCCCATCCTAGATGTCTCTATTCAGCAGATGATAGCTCAAGCTGGCATGGTAAGACCATGGCATTGAAAGTATAATATAAATAGTCTTAGAAAGCAGCTGTGACTTTACTGCCCAAAGTCTCCTTACTTTGAATATAATGGACGTAGAAAGTAACAGGGCCTAATCTTTACATAACAATTTGCATAAGTGGTGGTTCTTTTTAATTACCCAAGCTTCTTAACAGTTCTCTGAAATATATTTATGTAAAAAAAATGCAATCCTCTATTAGATCTTCCATGCCTTACATGACATACATATAAAAATGTGTGAGCTGGTGGGTTAAATCCCATTCTGGGAGCAGTAAGAGCACACAGACCTGCCGCTGCCAAAAGAATGTTGATTTACATAGTGTGATCAGTAGATCTGCTCTGACAGATTACATATTTTGTATCTTTATTAGCTGTGCATCATTTTTACATTCTGTTCCAGTTAGCTTGTGACAGATAACTATTTTTTAAGATCAGATCTCAAGGCAGAGAAATGTCAATGTAGAAAAATAAATACATTATTCAAGCTTCTTGAAAGTATTGAACTAAACGACACACCGACTTAAACCAGTGAAATCATGGTGAGTAGCTTTAAATAGAAATATTTT
Source organism: Phaenicophaeus curvirostris (assembly GCF_032191515.1). Classification (NCBI taxonomy): domain Eukaryota; kingdom Metazoa; phylum Chordata; class Aves; order Cuculiformes; family Cuculidae; genus Phaenicophaeus; species Phaenicophaeus curvirostris. The sequence goes on along the minus strand of NC_091393.1, from coordinate 123,562,209 downwards.
TGAAGTAAAAATACTACAAAGCTTTAGACGGTTTATAAAGTTAAAATAAATTATTATTATATAAATTATTACTCCTATGTTTTTATTACATATTGAGCTGGATCTGTCTTCCTCTGAAGTCACCAGGGATATTAACATCAATTTAATTAACTTGAAGCAAGATTTAGCCCAAGAAGAGTTATTTTAAAGGAGAAAATGAAGTCTGAATCTCAGCTTTTCCAGCAACGCACTGAACTCGGATCCATGGAGATATTTAGATGCTGATCTCCCCCTGGACAAGAAATAACCAGGTAATATATATTTAAAGAGCCTGGAACTCATTAGGTTTGATCCATATTTAACTCAAAATGTATTCGCCATTTAGCAAAACAGGTGAATAGTAAGTGCAAAAATGTGACAAAATAGCAATATAAAATCAGTATCATTAAAAAAGGGTACTCAACTTCTAAAATGACTAGGGCTGGATTAATTTTCTGACATTTGTTGTCATAGAGTCACAGAATCATGGAATGGTTTGGGTTGGAAGGGACCTCAAAGCCCATCCAGTTCCACCCCTGCTATGGGCAGGGACACCTCCCACTGGACCAGGCTGCTCCAAGCCCCATCCAACCTGGCCTTGAACCCCTCCAGGGATGGGGCAGCCACAGCTTCCCTGGGCAACCCGGGCCAGGGCTTCACCACTCTCGATGTGAACAATGGGAACTCATGGCTAACTAACAGCTCCATGCAGCTCGGTGGGTGGTGTTCAGTATTGGACTTTTTATGATACTTACACCAACCACCTCTTCCAAACCCAAGGAGACTGACTGCAATCACTCTGCAGGACAGATCCAGCCAAGTTTGAAACGCACTGTTTAAACCATGGGTGACATACTGATCTGAGTTATACCAAAGTTAATCAGAGGCACAGTGATGTTAATAGGATCAGAATCCAGCTCAGTATCAGTGTAAAGACTGTGATTGCTCACTGGAGTGTCTCAGATTACCGACAGATTACTCTTCACATTGCTTTCCTGGGTCTCAAAGGAAAACTGTAGGACTGCCAGGACAGTTTTCAGCTACTGCCCTTTATTTTGAATGTGTAGTTATACAGATCTGGGCAATCCAAGGTGACACAGAAATATTTAAATGTTTTACTGGTTTCCAGAAAAAATACGCTAGCTAAATGAGAGGAACTCATTTTCCCCCACTCTCCATTTTTATCCTCTTTTTAAAAATAAGGCTGTGCCAAACCGGAATTCATGGTCTCTTTCATTCACCTTGTGCCTGCACCTGAAATTCACTTTGATCTCAAGTATAACCTGTTTAAATTCTGTAATCACGGCATAACTTACGTTTTTCTTCCCTTTGTGTATTTCAGAAGTCTTTCATTATTTACATAGTTTTTTAAAGATAGTCTCTGAAATGTAATCTTATCTCAAATTCATTTCCTCATGTATGGGAAGGTACTAGATGATTCTCACACAGAAGTTTCTTGTGCACATTACCCTTTTACACTGAAAAACCACAGAATGAACCACGGGAGGGAATTTTCCTTGAGATTCTCTAGTGCTATCCCAATGGAGCCTGTGCTTCAAACTCAATTGCTACAGAATGAGCCTTGTGCTATGCCCAAACCCTGCAGATTCCAAGGATCATCATGTCCTAGAGAATCAACAGAAAAGGCCAAAGCAAACTCATCAAAGGTTTTGTGTCTCTCCATGAGTCCAGTTTCTAGTGGGTCTCATGGTGTTGGGGTTGTACTATGCAGGGGCAGGAGTTGGACTTGATCCTTGTGGGTTCCTTCCAACTCAGGACATTCTACAATTCTATGATCACCTAACTATGGTGCCAGTGAATATTTGTGGATGCTGTCATTTTTAGAACTAAATATCTTGGAGAATTAACAAGAAATAAACATAAGTACATCAGATGAAGTTCTAGTTCTTCATGCTTTCAGAGCTAGATGAAAACCTCACCATGGCTCTGCTACAAATATTTTTCAAGACCTCAGTGTCTATGGAATAGCCTTAATTCCAAACCTGAGGATGGTTCTCTTACTGGCAGACCTCGTGGTCCAGCCTTGCATCACCCTGTGACAGGCACAGATACACATTATGAGAGATGATGAAATGAAAAAGAAAAAAATCAGCAAGGTAAGTCCAGTCTTCCACATGAGCAGTCTGGGATCTCTAGATGTCTGCACAACTGGCCAAACACACATTATCCTCAGTGAAACACCTGAGCATTTCAGTCATACTAAGGCAGAAGTTTCTGCATCCAAACCACATTTTATGTTGCTAGAATCCAGCTGCAACACTGTGTTGTTATAATATTTAAAGCACTATTCAGAATGCATTCAGATGGCTGCGCTAAAGAACAGCTTTATCAGTAAAATACATCCAGAAGACGGCAAAGCAGCAATGCAGCGTTATTTTAAAGCAAAACAAGAATATCTTATACAGACTCTGCAAATTTGTGGAGCTGCTCGGCATGTATTTCAATGTAATCTATTCATTATAGCTACTGTGGGTAAAAAGCTACTCCTAATACATGACGCAATAACCCTGCTAACCACGCTGAGGAAGTACAGAGTAATCAGAGCTGCTGGTGAAGCAGGAATGGCAGTGCGGCATCTTTAGTGTGGCCTGGGCATCTGTGCCAGCAATGTGTAAGGTAAAATCATTAAAAAAACCATGGTTTCATGGAAGGCACAGGGACCGAAACTTTCGGAGTCTTGCATAAAAGGGAATCTTCTAACCTACCTATTTAACTCTTTAATTTTTACCTATTCCAGTCGTCACTGCTGGCTTGTCCTTGATGGATATAAAAAAGTTTTTATTTTGAATGTAATTTTAATGAAATAATCTACAAAAACCAGGTAGCTATGAATGAGAATATGTATGATTACTTTACATAAATTTGGAGTTCTTTATTGGTACTCACCATTCTCAGTAAATACACCGCGAGAAAGAATAGTAAAAAACTCTTACAACAGAGATCCAACTGCCTTCAACAAGAGAACTGTCTTTCCCGGGTAGTGCTATAAAAAAATATAAAGAAATCACCCAAAGATGCCGAATCTGAATAGTTAAGTCTTACATCTTTAACCACAGTGATTACACTGATCATTTGTAAACCTTTGCCTGGATCTAATTAATCCACATTGTTTATTTTTTTTATGTAAACACCAAGAGACACAAGTTACATCAAAGCAGAAGGGAGATGCTGGCAAAACAAGAACTACAAAAAGATGCTGAGGATGAGATTCAGTTACCTGTATATAAGCTTCTAATGCCAGCTTAGACAGCCTAGAGACTATCTAGGGATCATCTCTGCTGCCAGCTGCCACTCCAGAATGGCACTGCTCCTCTGTACGTCCTGGGCCATACCTGCCAGCCCCGTGTGGCTGTCTCAGATATCCTAGGGCACTGAAAATAGTAATCATAGAATCACCAGCTTGGAAAAGACCCACCGGACCATCGAGTCCAACCATTAATGCTTGCTTCTACTTAAGCAATGAATCCCACCTTGACAATTTACGTTCAGCAATACGCAAGCTCTGTCCAAGCTAACCCCAGAAGTGCTGAGGAGGGAGGAACGGAGACACTCAAGGTTCCATCTGAACCAGCTCTGGTCCTGAAACAACACAGCCAAATCAAACTGGTGTGGCCTCACATGACCCCACTGCGTTAAATGAGTTGATTGGCTGGTTCTCTGTCAACTCAAGGATCTTTGCACGATGTTATGTTACAAATTGCAGAAAACTGCAGGGTTTAGGGGAACGGGAAGATTTTGGCATCCTCTTTGCATTTTGTCTGTATGACGAGGGAGCAGTTGTCAGATACAGGTGTCTGGGAAGACCAAGAAAGAAATCAATATATATTCATAGGTAGGAAATCTGTCCCAGCAAAGTGAACACTAATCAGCTGTCTTTGCTTCTAGACTATTTTGCTTATTTTAAAAAATCTCGCCTTCCTTTATTCTCTTGTAACTACTAACAGGACAAACCACAATTTCCCTTTCCTACGTTCCTTTTATAGCCACTTAGGATTTTGTATATTTGAAAGATGCAGTCCATCAGAGATTGCAGTCTGCCTTGTACAGGTCTCAGGTATGTTTAAATCTTCTTTTATCCTTCAAAGGCTGCCTGAAAGAAGTGTCAGGTCATTATTTGAGGCGGTAGCTTAATACTTAAACTTAGTGTATGATCTCTCTCCAGCCTTCACCAATGACCTTCACTCGCTGAAGGTCAAGGTATTAGAGTGTTATTTTTAAATATACTCAGAACAGCAAGGAGTTAAAAATAGACTTCTACAAAAAACGTACATTAATTGGTTAAACCTTGTTAGCCATCACATGAAGATGATAACTCCTCCCAGGAAAAGACATAGCAAAAGCAGCTTTGACATGGATTTATACTTAGAAGAGCAGCTGCAGGCTTACTGGGAAGGAGTTCACAATATAGGCACTTGGATTATTAGCAGAAAAAACAGCTTGATTCTGGAAAGGAAAGGAAGGACGTACAAGAAAAAAAAAGTTCCTCTTTGTGATCTGCAAGTGAATTCCATGGATTCTCTACTTTGGAACAACCACCAGTAGACAGAAAGCTTGAAAAGATGGAGCTGGGAAAGGCAAAACTGCTGAGAACTGGCCTCAACGCTTTGTATCAGGCTATCCACCCCCTGCATGGAATTGCCTGGACAGATGGGAAGCAAGTGATACTGACGGCTTTATACTACCACAACGGAGAGCTAAAGTTCGGAGATGCAAGTGTTGTTGGTCAATTTGAACACGTTCATGGGCTTTACTGGGGCCCATGTTGCTCTACAGATACTCCAGCTCTGCTTGCTGTTCAGCATAAAAAGCACGTTAGCGTTTGGCAGCTGGGCTACAGCACTGCAGAGAGGAACAAACCCTTGATTTCTCAGACTTGTGAAGTTGGTGAGCCGTTTCCACTGCTTTCCCAGGGCTGTGTCTGGCATCCAAAGAAGGAGGTCTTGGCTGTGCTTACAAAAAGGGACGCTTCAGTCTTGCACGCTGTTCGTACTGACAATACTAGAGTTAAGGCAGATATCAAAAGCAGTGGACTTATCCACTGTGCTTGCTGGACTAAGGATGGTAGCCGTTTAGTAGTTGCTATAGGCAGCGTCCTACATTCCTATATATGGGATGATGCTCAGAAAACTCTAAATGTCTGCTCTTTTTGCCCAGTCTTTGATGTGGGAGGTTATATCTGTGCTATGGAAGCAACACTGGATTTCCAAATTGCTGTAGCTACTGAGCTTCCTTTAGATAATATCTGTGGTTTGAATGCGGGCATTGCATTTGATATGCCCTCTGGTACAGAAACGGTTTCTTCAGTCTCACAGTCTGCTCTGGTGCTTGGCGATGAGGAATACTCCATGGACCTGCGAAGAAAGTCCACAGATTCAGACAGATCAGGTGTTGATTCAGTTGCTTCTTCTTCATCAGGTCCTGTGGATTTAACCCACATCCTTGCAAACCACCGTCGGTCTGATCCCGGTCCTCTTATTACTCTGAAACGCAAAGACTCTGGAGCAACAAATGGTCAAGACTCTTCTCACTTGATCTTAGTGACTTTTGAGAGGAAGGTAACCACCACCAGAAAAGTCACCATCCCAGGTATTCTGGTTCCGGATATAATGGCTTTTGACCTTAGAGCTCAAATTGTGGCAGTAGCCTCTAATACTTCTAACATTGTTTTGGTGTATTCAGTAACCTCTTCCTGCATGCCTCACATTCAACAAATCCAGCTGGAAAAAAATGAAAGGCCAAAGGGCCTACGCTTTTTGACAGATAAACTCCTGTTGATTCTGATTGGCAAGCAAAAGTTCCCTGAGCCTACTTTCATTCCATCTTCAAATTCAGACAGGTATATAACACGTCTGATGATCAAAGAATTGATGCTAGAAGAAACTTCTTCAGGATTGCCTGAGACTAAGCAGAATATGCTTTATAACTTTGAATCTCCCATTAATATACCTGGAAAAAGGAAGTTCTTTGAAAATCTTGCTACAGAAGACCAACCTCAAAGCAGGGAGCTGTTAATACCAAGAAGCACAGTTATTCAATCTCCAAGCGGCAGGAGAAGACTCATCGAAGAAGTGAAGAGCCCTAGTTATGAGCAAAGCTCTTCATCAAGTGTGAGTGACCTGGATGAAAAAAGGCTCCCAGGAGACCCCTCAGTAGCCTTGGAAACATTGGATGCTGAACCTACCAATCGTTCAGTGTCTCTTCGTGGTTTTGGAACACCTACCAGGATTTCTAGCAGACCAACTTCCCCTAAAGTGCAGTTCAATGTGATTGAAGAAACACCGAGTTCCCCTAAAAACAACAACTTTCCAAGCGAAAGAGGAATGAGTCACATATCTAGAAATTTAGAGAGACTTTGTGGCAGCTTCAATGAGTTACAACTGAGTCTTTCTGAAATAACGGACTTCGCTAAAAATGGGAGGAGGATATCTTTAGCCTACCCATGTTCACAGGAACCACCGGTTGTTCACATCACTTACCAGGTAACTCTTCTTGTCAGCTTAGACATATTGTGATTGGGTACTGAAATTTTAAACCATCTTGTATTAATTTAGCTTTAAATCAAGAGAATGCAGTTTAATTCTTATCAAGACACAACTGTCTTGGATACTGGCTGATTTTGTGTGCATCTATCAAAGAGAGAGAACAAAGGCAACATTTATTAATGTGCAGAAAGTTTGTACGTTAATCTATGTTGAGAAGAGCCTATGAGTGGGGTGGTACAGTAGCCCACCAGAATATGATAAATTCAAACCTGAGCTCAAATCCAAAGTTTAGAGATAGCTGGACTCTCACAAAGGCTGAAATAAAGTACTAAATCTCACTTTATGACAAATTCAGGTGGGCATCACATGAAGTTGGCTTATTTCTACTTTAATTTATCACCACTAATCTTGACAGAGCAAGGCATAATCAATTTATAAAAAATATTACCACTTCAAACTTTCTGGACTGTCTCCCCTCATCAATATATCATTATCCTTTCAGTAAATACACAGACAAATGTCAAATTATCGTGTTCACAGCCCACCCTTTTTTTTTTGGCAAAATTCCTATTGGCTTCAACAAGAATTTGAACTAAGGAATGCAGATAGGGTAATTATTTCTGGCCATTATTCTTAGTATTATTAGCCGTAATACTAACATTATACTGATGATATTTTTGGTCACGCTGATGCTAGGGGTATTGATGCTGAAACTGCGGTCCTTTCAGGGTGTAGATGCCCATTAGGAATGCATTCTTATCTACTACAACATAAGCAGCATTATGTCAGACAAACACATTATATCGTGATGATGCTGAAATATCGATTTCTCAAACAAATTTGACTTCCTTTCACTTTAAAGGATCCATACAGACATCTAAGTATCATTCCTGAAACACTCACTAAGGAAATGGTGACTCAATTCAAACATATTCATTAGTTTTTAGCAATAGTTTGCCTGGCATTTAAGCAGATTCTAGGATGTTAGGTACTCTGGATAAAAGCAAAACTGTCGATCTGAACTAGTCAATAATTTAACTTGAATAAATTATAAAAATTCTGATGAAAAAAGCAACGTCTATTTTAAATAATTTAGGATCTTATTTGCCAAGAAGCAAGCCCGTCTGTTCTCCAGCATGTTCAAATTAACTCTGATTTCTTAACATAAATTAACTTATTTATTTAGCTAGCAGCCCTATCTCTTGGATTCAATTGGATTAACCTTTCCAAAGAGAAGGTTTGTTTGTGACACGCAACATTAATCTAAGATCTAAAGTCACCGTGCATGTTTGCTTGCACAAGCAGTAAAAATTAATTATCCTGTTTTTTTCCTTTAGAAGCAAACCCCCAAAATATTAGTGCTTCTAAAATGCTGCTAGACTCACTCCACTTAGAAAGGAAGGCTCATATTTATCTGAACAGGTCGGTTCCACGTGAGGCCAGCAGAAAGCACTGCCAGTACTGCATTATAATGACTCAGAAGAAGTGTCACTTAATGTCTTTCTGACACACACAGCTTTGCTGTGCGGGTCTCACAACCCATGACTTGCATTGCTCAGCCCCTCTTCCGAAAGCTAATGGGATCACAGCATGATGCCAAAAAATAATGAAAAATAAACTGATGGCCAAAAGGTCTCCAGACAGGGAAATATTTGCTTCATAGGCAGCTAATAATTTTCTCGGAAAACAATTATTTTGATTAGTTTGGACTCAGACATCTGAACCTTGTTCCTCCTTCAGGGGTTGATTAGCATTCTGTGAGTTCAGAGACCAGCTGGGCTGTGGGTTCCAGCCAGGCTCTGTGTTCACAATGCAAGAAGTCAGGAAATAGCTTTACTGCCTTCTGATATAAATATCAGCCTGTGGAAAACATCCTAGGCTTTAGGAACACTGCAGACGGTCAATAATATGGCCATTATCTTTCAAGTTTTTGCGCCAAGTACAAGGTTTCCTTAAGCGTTTGTATAATCCCCAGCATGGCAGAGGCTCAGTCCTGATTGAGAATTCTATTGTGCTATAAAACCTAGCGATGAGCACTGCATAACCCTATTTATGAATTAAAAACATAAAAGGGAAGTTTAAAACATAATAGATGAAAACGTAGCGATAATTAAGGGGCAATTACGAACACTTGTGCGGAAGCATTATTGACACATTTATGCAGGTTTCCAGTTCTGCTTAGAAAACCATAATATAAACCAGAATGTGTGTTACTTAATAATTCATAATGTCTGCTCACTAAACAGTCTTCAAAACCTTTCTTTATGGTTAGTCCTAGCCTACGTATAACTCCTCTGAGGCGACGGCCATGCAGTGCTAGCGGGATTGATTTTCTTTGTAGCCTATAGCCATAAAAGACAAACATGATCGCTCACACTTTGGAAATGTCACCGCACTGTCACTTGTGTAATAGCATTCAGCCACCGACGGTGACTTGATCATTCAACCCTGAAAAGCAAATATTATTGCTCTTTCATCACATACAGACTTGTGATTCAGGGGGGTGTGGGAGGGCAGGCAGACAGACGCAATAAGAGGATGTTATTTAAAAAGGGAGAAAAGTGAAGAGATGAGGATCTGTCACAGTTCTGCTTCTGTTTCTTTTTGCAAAAAAGATGCTTTTGTCATCCCCTTCACCCAGAAAAGAAACAGCTGCAGAATATTTAAACTAGCCTCATTCAAAAGCTAATTACAGTGGAAATAAAGCCAATATGGATTTGAAATTAATGGCATTTAGGCAAACCACACCAGGAGGAATAAGATTCAACTTAATCTGAAGTATATCTTAAAACTCCCACACTTTGCTCACAAGTCAAAAGTATATATCACCAAGAGCATATACTGCATATTTAAACAGGAGATAAATCTCTTTTCAGCAATTAGTCACCATGATTTCCTTTCTTAGCACTCACCTATAATTATATACAAGTCAATTTGTACTTTTATAGCATCTTCATACAATTTACTATGGGAAACTTTATTGCCAAGGTCAGCTATAAAATAAACATTTTTTTTACACAGAGCTGAGAGATGAGCGGAAGGGTACCAAACATATGGCAGTAAAGTTTTTTTTAATAGAAATACATAAAGCAGAGACAAAGAAAGGATGTATGAGGGTGGCACGGTAAAATGAGCAAAGACCAGGCAGCAATGATCAGCTGCAATAAGATCATGAACCTTTCTGAAATCCAAAGGGCAATTTTGACTTGGGTTGAGCAACAGAAAGAAAGAAAGAAATGAAAATGATGGAAGAGGAAGGAGCTATGACTGCTCCCTGGAGTAAGAAACTAGTCAGCCCTTCTGAAGTTTAGAAGGGAGAGATTTAGGATGACTGTAAAAGAAAGACCTGCAGTAGTCAAGAGAAGGTGTGATTTATGCATCACTAACATTTTGAGCAAAGGTTGAGGAATTTATTGAGAACAAATTCTGACAACAATGTTCTGCAACTGATCAATAGCAGAAAAGCAGGGTTTGTAGAAGAGACACAATACCTTTTATTAAACCAGATTATTTGTTTGTTGGATACAGAGACGCAAAGGAAAAGCAGTAAGTAATGTCAAATATGAACCCAAGTTTTTGTACTGTGCAAAGAAAGTAAAGATCTGAGTTAAAAAAAACCCACACTCAAAACATAAAGACCATGGAAGCACAAGCACAAGGACAAAGGTTATCTCTTAGATGGCAATATACCTGAAACAGTGGTTGTAGAACTATTAACAGGGCACCAAGAGTAGGGAAATCCTAGCATTGTATCATCTGAAATACTAATACGCACAATAAATGCAAAGTGCACTGGGGTTTAAGCACCCCTGGGCACCTGCATCTCTTCCAACGTAAACATTTTACAGGCTTATGCTTGTTGAACAGGTTAATTAGGGTTGCAGTTGGAATGTCCCCCATAAGGGCAAGCAAAGGTATTAAGAACTCTACCTAACTAAAATCAGGATCCACCAAAAATCAAACAGGAATCACAGCAACAGGAGAAATCATGACAGGAAAGTGGAGCAGGGCAGGCTCCCAAACATAAAGAATACGAGCTATGACAATGCTCTACAAGGCTTAGTGAGACATGGTACTTTGGATGTCAAAAATCAGAATTCTCATTCCTCTTCAGTGCTTTTCCTTTGCCATCTAACTCTCTTCTCATTGCATTCTGGTCCAGAATTCCCATGTCTATTTAATGTACTAGTTTTTTTTCTCATCCCACACAAGCAACGTGTGGCCAAGGCAAAAGCAAGCTGGCTAATGTGTACCAAGGGTTCAAAACCGAAATTACCACTAAAGCACGACACAAAGAGCTGAAATCAAGGGCTTAAGAAAATGAAAAGACAGTTCTAGGCAGCTACAGCACTGTTCATTTTACAATGCATGGATCTGACTAACCTGATACCCCCCCTTTACAATTGAACAGATTATTAACACAAGGGATATGAAGAATATTTAAAATACCTGTAATTCAGTACAGTACTTGAAAGTGTGCCACAGGGGAAATTATTTGTTCAACACCAGAGAACAGGGATTAATAGAAGACACATAAGATGGTTAAGAAATTACCTGGAAGGAAGATATTAAATGATTCCAGTAATATAAAAGAAAATGGAAGAAATTTACTAAAGTATTTTCTCATGAATGATTTTCAGGCTAATCTAAAAGTTCCATTAATGAACTGGTGAGATACGCTAATAAAATCTGTGAAAAGTCAGTAGTAGGATGGGAAGCAGGCAATAGAGGATCAGGATGTCACACCAGTACTTTCTTGACCTTAGCATCTAGACTAAAAAAAATGAGTTGAAACAAAGTGATATGAACTGCACAGTAATATATTCCAGGATTAACAGAAGGAATGTCTGTTCTAAACTGGATATTCATCAGCTGGAAACAACCAAGGATAACAAATCTTAAATGTGTTAAGTGGCTACAAGATGATGATGAATGAAAAAATGTGATAGGTTTTTGAAAAGAACAGACGTGGGTACCTCCATGAGGCACATCGAGTGAGAAAAGCATTACTGGGCAACACAGCCATAAGGCTGGAAAACATTTTCTCTTTCTAGATACCCATGTGCGACAGACATATCAAACTACAATCGATCACGAACCCAGTGTTAATAAAAACAGTTCTGATCACTAGCATATCCTTACTTATCTCATTGTTTCACCAGCCATCACATATACGTTTATGAAGATGATCACAGAATCACTGAATTGTTTAGGTTGGAAAAGACCTTTAAGATCACAGAGTCACCTCCAGGCATCCAAGCAAGTGCAGGCAGTGCATTAGAAAACACAATATAAACCGTGGAAAAGGTCAGGAGCCAAAACTAGCTGACTGCTCAGTGGGGTTCAAAAAAGTGATAAAAGATATATTTATTTATCGTTCAGACATGTGGTGTACAACCTCTAATCCAGGAACTCTTTTTACCTTAGTAAATTATTTTCCTCCCATATATATTTGCAAAACATGAGTTTTGAAAGACAGTTTGGCAATGTTGTGATGGGCTGGCTGAAGCCCAGAAGGCTCTTTATAGGCTATAAACTCCGATCAAGGGGCAAGCTGACACAGATGAAGGAAACAATTCCTGAATTGATGGCTTACTTCTGTTGCATTTTTGTTGAGGGAGAGTTGGATCCAACATACTGCAGGAAATTGGCTAAAGAAAATATCCACCCATGTATGCGGATATCTATCTCTTTCTTCTGTGATTAATATGTTCTTAGTCTACAAATAACCTTTGGTTTAGGATAAACCAACTAACATGAAAGGCTTCGAACGTGAGAATGGCAAGTCGTCTGGCTTCAATTGGAGATAAATAGCAACACAGCAAAAACAGACACACAAATATTAGGAAGAGGGAGATTAAATTTAGATTTAACTAGAAAATGGTCTTTGGGTTAAAGCATGAAAATGAGAAGTACTAAGGTGAGATTTCAGTTGTATTCCTAACTCTGTCACAAATTACTTATATGACCTTGAATGAATCTCCTAATCTTCCTGGGCAGCAATCTGATCACCTATAAAAAGGGAATGCTAAGTTACCTACCTCTCAAGAAGACATGGGTTTAAATCACAGAATCACAAGGCTGGAAAAGACCTCCAGGATCATCAAGTCCTAACATTCCTATCAACCAATAAACCATGTCCCTGAGCATCTCATCCACCCGTCTTTTAAACCCCTCCAGGGAAGGTGACTCAACCACCTCCCTCGGCAGCCTGTTCCAGTGCCCAATGACCCTTTCCATGAACATTACTTTTTGTGATGTCCAGTCTGAACCTCCCCTGGTGCAGCTTGAGGCCATTCCCTCTTGTCCTGTCCCCCGTCACTTGGGAGAAGAGGCCAGCTCCCTCCTCTCTACAACCTCCTTTCAGAGGAGAGAGCAATTGTAGAGAGCAATGAGGTCTCCCCTCAGCCTCCTCTTCTCCAGGCTAAACACCCCCAGCTCTCTCAGCCGTTCCTCATAAGGCCTGTTCTCCAGCCCCCTCACCAGCTTTGTTGCTCTTCTCTGGACTCGCTCCAGAGCCTCAACATCCTTCTTGTGGTGAGGGGCCCAGAACTGAACACAGGATTCGAGGAGCGGTCTCCCCAGTGCCGAATACAGAGGGAGAAGAACCTCCCTGGCCCTGCTGGTCACGCCGGGTCTGATCCAAGCCAAGATGCCATTGGCCTTCTTGGCCACCTGGGTCCCTGCTGGCTCATGTTCAGTCACTGTCAACCAACACCCTTAAAATGGTAAAAAAGTTCTGTTATATATTTACAGCTGTAATAAAAAGTTACTATACATTTAAGACTAAGAAAATCATACTTTTTTGATTACTTCCTTAGGTATTTCCCTATTAATTACACAGCAATGAACTTCTGCTTATTCTGAAAAGGGAAAGAGATGCAGAATTTGGAAAGTTTATTTTTTTAATGCGAAGATATTTTTACAGTTCCTACATCCTCAATCAATCATAATACATAAATAAATAACAAACAGCCATAGGCAATCTGCGTGGCTGGTTTATGATAGAGTGAGGAAAAACCACTTTTGCAACAGTTGGCAGACACAAAGCAAAAAGTAAAGAGGCATATTTCTGTTCATAGGAGACTATGAGACTGCATTTACAATTTCACTGCGTGACGGTGTCATCAACAAATTGTAGCAAACACAAAGGAAAAGCAAAATGACTAAAGATCTGAAAGGAGAATGAACAGAGGAATGGTTAAAATAACTCAGGCAAAGTATCTAAGCCTTTAACGAGATCTTTTCTTTTACATATATGCATTTGAAGAAATGTTTTTCAAACGGAGCAGTTACTGAAGAAACAAAGGATGTTCTCCTCTGTGATGGCAAGATCCACTTGAATTTAGTCCAGCAGCTGTTTGATCTGCCTGTTATTGAAATGAAACACGGTATGTCTTTTTTATTCCTGGTATCTGGTTTCACTTGAAATTTTTAGCAAAAAAAGAGGCATTTGTGGTAGAACCATTACCTCGTGCTATAGTAAACTAAGGGAGCTAACTTTATGTGTTTTCCTTGGTCTAAAATCCAGCAGTCTCTCTTGAAATCAGTTAAATGGTAAGTAACTCAAGAACAATCTGTTACCACAGTCAATGTTAGATGCCTCTGCAGAGGAAGGCTGAGAAAATAATCAATACACTGTGTTAACTGGAAATAGAAATGCTTCCTTGAGACCTTTTGGCATTTTGCTTTGCTCTTTTTTACAAGCGTGTCCCAGACCCGACAATAGAGAGTAGGTTGGAGAAAAATTCATTCTCAGAATATTATACCTATATATATGTGTGTGTCACGTAGCATTTGGGACTATTTTAATATAAGGTAAACAACGAAGCTCACTGTTACCCTTTACCAACTTCACGTTTCTTCCACCCAGCACTGATTAACTTGTAAAGACAGAAGCAGTCTGGGACCCAGAGTGGTCCCTGCATTCCTTGTCTCTTCATGTATGCTATCTCTCAGCACCATACTTACTGTTATTTTTTAGCCATTTCTCTATAATGCTTTTGATGGCTTTTTTATAGTTGTCTGTAATTATGATCTTCTTGCACGGTTTCCACACCAAGAGCTCCATAAACTACTGCCTTGCCCCTTTTCTTATGCCCTAACAGGCTGAGACACGTTGGCTTAATCAGTGTCCTCTGTCTTACAAGAAGTTAACTCAAATATTGCTGAAAACAGAATGAGAAAGAAAGCAATAGTATCAGCTATACTTTTCTAAATAATGATGGTATGCATACCAGACTGCTCTATAGTAGGTTTATTGATAAAAAAGAAACTGGTGCAGCCACCACGTTAAAAAGAAATGTAGAATATATACCATTCTGCCATTCATATTCTGCTTATCTTCATGCTGTTGATGAGACCACAGAAATGAAGAAAAGGGGCTACATATACAACACAGGTCAGGAGACCTGCCTTTATCCAAAACACATCGGGACGTTTCAGGTTTTGCCTGGTTAGCAGCAGTTTCTGAGAGTTCCTCTAGAAAATAAGGGTATACAGGTTTCATAATGTTGTCAACAATTTCTCTTGACTGCACAGCACAGTGAGGGCATAGATGAAAAAACTCCATTTGCTGCAGAGCCCTGAGCTATTTCCCAGCAGGACTCAGCCCTTGCATGGCATGGAGGATACCATTTTTAACCATATTTCCAGTTTTTGAGTTTGGAAACCGATGTCTATAATGAAAAAGGCTGTTTAGAATTCAGTATGAAAATAATACACAATGGGACTAAGAAATTTGCAGCTCTACAGAACAGTCATTTAATTAGCAGAACATCACTCCTCAATTTCATGCATTAGATGTCAGAGATATCGAAAAGACAGTGTCTGACAATCATCCTAAGGTGCCCCTCTTGCTGTTCAATGTGGTGCTCGGCTTTTCTGAAACTGCGTCTGCTTGTTGACAGCAAAAAGAACAACTGAGACAAGAATCTTCCTAAAACGCACCAAAACGCTGCAGAATTATCCGGTTAGGGGCAGAAGTAGTTATGTAGCTCTTTATTCAGTTCTGACCAGTTCAGGTTTATGTTTCTAAAGTTTTCCTTTGCCACAAGGCATGAATATTAAACGTGATATTTAAAAATACCTCTCCCATCCTTTAATACTATATAATTAAAGGGGATGCAATGAAGAGCGTGCTTGTGTTGGAATGACAGCCTGGCATTTTTACTATGAATAAACACTTGAACTTGAATATATTGGGGAAGAAAGTTCACAGCTGCAGGCCAAAGTCATACCCACAGCAAGGCTATTAAGATCATCAGAGTTTTACCAGCAATGAACTTGGCTCCATCGTGCGCACTTTAGGTCCAGGACTGTAATACCATTACCTGGACTAAATATAGCCGGCCACGTAGTGCCCTGGCATTAGCACACAGAAGTCTCTCTTTTCAGTGGGTCATCCTTGTAATAATTGTGCATAGCAGAAGGGTATTACATTCTGCACGAGGCTTTTTCACTGTTTAAGTAATTTTTGGGGCAACGCTTCAAAGC
The DNA here is from genome assembly GCF_032191515.1 of Phaenicophaeus curvirostris. NCBI lineage: Eukaryota > Metazoa > Chordata > Aves > Cuculiformes > Cuculidae > Phaenicophaeus > Phaenicophaeus curvirostris. Next base: position 123,546,193 of record NC_091393.1, on the reverse strand, counting down.
AAGTTTTATCGACGACACAGAGACTTACAAGCATTTCAGCGAACGAAAAGAAGAAGTCCCAAGAGTTTGACAGAAGAGTGTGATTTATCATTTTGACCAACGATGTAACTATCGATTCTGACAGCAGAATTTCCACTTTCAGGGCTATTGCTTACAGAATCTGGAGTCTGTCCAGAATTAGAAAGAAAGTATTAAGAGTTGAAGATTAAAGATTGATGGTTTGGAATGACAATCTTCTTATGATATAACAGGTGACAAGACAACATGCAATAGTACAGCACGCTGGAAAATTGATTTGCTAATTGTCTAAGGAGGGGAGATTGGCCTTTTCCAGGTACATACTTTGTTAGGACTGACAAAAATCAAGCACGGTTCTGGATGTTCTACCCTTTCTTTTTCTCACATTCCTTTGCAAAACACAGTTTCATCTCCCAAAATTAAAAATTGCAACAACAGTACATATCAGGGCTTTCTTTACCTCTGGCCTCAGCTAATACCCCTGCTCAGTAATGACAGGATTATATGCTCTAAGAAAGATGTGTGATACGAAGGTCCCCACAATGCTGTTCAGTTGCCACAGTTTGGCTTTTTTCTCCTAAAATATAAAACAGAAAAAACCCAAATAGAGAAATCACTGTCTTCTACAAGAAATGCAATATCCAGTCCAAAAGGACACAGATGAATCACTAGAAAAAAAATTATACGGTATATATAGCTTCATTTTCAAGCTGACTTGCAAAGTAAAGTAAAAATCAAAGCAGGTGGTAGGTTTATTTTCTGCTTCTATGCAACAGAGAAAGTGAACCTGAATCAATTTGATATCTTTGTTTTTTAATCTTGTCTCTTTTTTCCCCTCAAAATAGAGAATTAATTATGTCATTCAGAGTTGGTTCATTCTCTTCTTTATGAGATTTGATAAATAGTGAAAGGGCATGAAATTTTATTGTACCTGCTTTCATAAATCATCTTTTATAAATCATCTTCAAGGTGTAACTTCTTGCCATTTACTATATGAATTTGAAAACATATTGGACAATCTTGGCTTGACAGCAAAGGAGATGGAACCCCCTACTTCTTTCTAAAATAAATACAGAACAATCATTTTCTTTGCAATCTTTCTCAGTTTTTGTGATCTCTTCCTCATTTGGTTAGAGCAGATGAGCAAAAAGGATAAGCAGAAGTAGATGTCACTAGAACAAAAGTCAGCGTGGAAAGGCTGGCTGAATTTTCAGAAAGCAGAGATACTTACAGAACTAGCAAAGCTGCACCTTGTTCTTCAATTTCATTTAAATAAGGGACAAATTGCCTCAAACCTTTCAAGATTCTTCATTTAGCCCTCCTCTGCACTTACACAAAGGTGTGTTTAGCATGGATTGTCAGACCTTAATGTCATTAACGTAATAAGGCTTTAGCGCACAAAAAAAAAAACCCCAAGCCTGCTCTGCACGTCTGCTGGCTGACTTTTAAAAACGTGCTTGTACTTCTTACGTAACCAGAGCAGTACACTCATTCTCTTTCTTTTGCTTAATTCTCGTAGGCTCTTCTTGGATTGTGCTCACTGCAGACAAGGACGGCTTTGTGCCATTAATATTCAAAGCAGCACAAGAGATAATCATAAGGGATGGAACTGACAGTTCAGAAGTCTGTGGAGGTCACTCCTACAAACGAAGCATTTCAATGCGACCACCAAGCAGTGTGACATAATTCCTGAACAGGGAACGCTAATGACCTTCTTTTCTAATGCAATACAGAGACATTCTGCGGTGTCAGAAATTGAGGGACTATAAAGCTGTCTTCACTACTTTCAATGTATTTTAACTGTAAAATCTATGGCATGTTTATGCTATAGCTAAATCCTACAGTTGGCTGGACCCCAGTGGTATCTTCTGAAGGACCAGACCTAGAGTGGAGTTCACCACAATTGTTGTTATCCAGCCGCTGGGCTGGAGCAGAGAGAGTATCCTCAACTTCTAACTGTCATCAAGATGAAAAAATATTACACTAAAAATCATACAATAACAACAAATCCAGCTAATACAGGTATACAGCCCACACAAAAGCTGAAGAAAATACAACTAAAGAGCATTTATATTCATTAAGGAAAACTGAGAAGGGACCAAAAAAAAAAGAAACTGCTTCTGGCTCTGTTTGCTGTTCCAGCTGGATCCCATGGAAACCTCCTACATTTTCAGAAATGCTTAATTTTTATATGAAAATGTTCAGTTACTGAAAAGGTTGCATCACTGTCTCCTGTCAATGTCTTACACAGCATGTAGATTTATACACGCACGCTGAAGAGAAAGAAAAAGCCTTGCAAGGTAAATTAAGGATCAAAGACACTGAATGTAAACTTCATTTGGCTAAATGCAGGTGTTTACGCTGAACTTGTCATCTAGATGCCTGTGTGATCAGTCAAAAAAAAAAAAAAAAGAAAAAAGAAAAGCGTATCTACAGCAGATTATTCACGCCCTAATGCAGATTTCTAAAACTGATCGTGGTGAAACATCCCAATTAAGTAATTTAGTAAGTGCCTACTCCTTTCCTCTGCCTGCAAAAGCAGGGCAGGGTGACTGGTTTAAATGCAAACATTTACATTTAGTCAGATGAACCTCACCCTCAGAGACAAGAGGCAGTACAGATACAGCAGAGAGATTCACAGAAGTTTAACTGTCACAGTTATGGTGACAGGAACAGGCATAAGGGAAGAAATGAATGGACTCTGTAACTTTTCTTCCTCTGAATGCAGAGAGATGGGCAAAGTGTGATGAGAAGCCACATCTGCGAGGCTCAGCTTGTACTGCTGGACAGACCCCAGCAGAAATCAAGGAAAGGCATGTCTGCTTCGCCCTGTGCATTCAGGGGATCTTATTTGTATAAGTTATATAAATAAGTCATATTATAATAAATAAGTTCTAACTTATTTATAAAGATTTGTTTAAGATACTGCTAAGACTTATTTTTCATGCAGTGCATTTTGGGTCTTGTTAATACTCCTGGCAAGTCTTTTTTGCCTGCCTGGGAATCATGACAAGCCTGTTTATAGGGCTAAAATCCAGTTACAATACTTCACTCCATAGCAAGGGGGATCGCAAAGGTAGCTCTCTCGTCTGAAGGCGCTTAGTGGTTTGGAAGTTTGGCATTAGTACCATTCCAGTGAGGCAGCCAGAAATCACATGAGGAACAGTTTCAATTCCTGAAATAAGGAAACAGTTTCAATTCATTGAATTAAACAATGTCCCTCTCATGCACAAATCCTCCCAGAGTCGAAGGAACCATCATTCTAAATTGCCTGCAACCACAGGTATGCAGTATAGCTGGGTATATTTGCATGACCTTGTTCACATAGATCTTTTTAAGCAGCCTCGAGGAGTATACAAATCTAAATGAAAATAAATCTGACATTTTAACTATTAAACACATCTATTACTTTACAGTTACTTGGTTAATTGGATTCCCCCCTATTTCACATTAAAATTATGCTCAAAAAGGTATTTGTATTATCACTGCTTTAAAAATTTGGATGGAAGTCATGCTTTTCTTCCCTGAAATGAGCCCAAAGAATTGAAACCAAATAAGTAACACAGGGGTTCACAGACTTTGTATGGTGAGGGAACACATCAGATTTCTAAATTACATAGGCCATGTTGAAACAGCAGATATTTCTCATCCTGCAAACACACCTGAACAACCTCCCTGTGTCTCACAACAGTATCTGGTAGTCACAATACCTAAGCTATGGCCAAGTAAAATAAATCTTAATTATAACTAACTAGAATGATGGGAGGATTTGTCTTAAAGAAATAGTTGTAAAGGAAGAACTAAAAGGGAAATTTTCTCACAAATACTGTCTTCTACAGGTGGCAGTCCCATAATCTGGTCCATTTGAAATGCGGTAAAAAAAATATATTAAATGGAACAGTCCTGCACTCTAAACATGACCTTAAGGAAGAACAGGACGAAGCCTAGAAGACTGACAACACACCCAGACACTTCTGTTTGTACTGTACAATTTCTTTGAGTTCCTTACATACACTATTCATAAAGATTTCCTCATTGCTAGAGAAACACTCACATTCCACCTTTTGTTATCTTCATGCCTTAGCGCTGTTGCAAGGGCCAAAAGGGGAATTCTGAGAAGGTAAAAATCTTAACTAGCAGAGATCAGTGAGTATCTAGGCACCAAAGATGCCTCTGAGCTTATAATTATAATAAGGCATTTCGCCATCAGTCCGTCACGCTACCATTTTAATTTTTCATGTATTACTCTTCTATAGAACAATCTGAATCTTGAGAAGACCAGGAATGAAAGGAGGTTCTTTAAACAGCTCTCAAAGCTTGGTTTGCTGGAGACAAAATGGCAAATAAACTTCTAGATGACAAAACTAATTAGCTTCAGGGAGTAACTGGCTATAAAATTAAAAAACTTAGTTCTGTGACAGTTAATGGCCTTTTGGGCTTGCTGCACTTTGGTGACATTGTTTTCCCCTGCTGCATCATTCAAGAGTTACTGAAGGAGGAACTGATCTGTCTGCGTGCACTATCACCATCCAGCACAATTAGTCTGGTAACAAACGAGGACGCCAGTTCGCCTTGTTGGACACTTCATTTTGTAGGAAGAATTAGCAAAAATACACTACATATCAATTAAAATTTCATAATGTTAAAGAATAGCACCTCTCCGCCCTCCCTTTGAAAACAAGTGTTTAAATCACATACATGCAATTAAAAGTAGGCAGCAATCAAATGAAGAAATATTTGTTTTCAGGTACTGAAAAGGAGTGCAGTGCAGAACTATCTTATATAGTGTCTGTTGCAGGGCTGTACAGTTAACATTTAAAGTCATAAGAGCACTGGAAGAAGTGCTGAAGAGACTTATGCAAAGCAGAGGATAAATTTTCAGTTTTAGGTTGGATGGAGAACAGATGGAGAATCAGTGAAGTAGAGAGACAGAAGACAACTGTTCTATTAAGCACAAGCTGTACAGAATATTTTTGCACAAACAGTGATAAATGCATGTGGAAAGATAGACAGAGATGGTGCTAAACAAGAGGAGCAGACAGTAGGCTGTGAAAAGGAGAAAAGCATAGACTGAGAAACATTCACCATCTCCCAGAAGTGCTATTCTGTAGGGCCAAAATCAATGAATCCAGAAAAAGGGGAGTTGTTCAGATCACCTAAATATCACGAAGGCGCTAACCCCCTTTTTCAGGCTCCTTATTTCACCAGCAGAACAGACAAGCTCCTCTAGAAGAATAAGACCACTGGTGCTAGGCTCCTGTCCAGTGTCACCGTGCAGGGAGCTCTGTCTTTGGTAATTAAAACAGAGGAAAGCTAGGAAGACTAGAAGCTTAAATTAGAAGTCAAGGCAGAATGACAGCACTCAGTACGCCACATCAGTGACGCTCAGAAGACTAAATGGTGTACCAGCTCCTCCGAAACATTTCCCCTGTGGGGAATAAACAACATACCAGAAAGTCTAAACTTCCATTTTAATTAGTCTGCATTTTTATCCAGCGCATTTATATGCATCCTAGTATATTTTTAGGAGATGGTATATCTTTATTTAAAGCACAATCTGCTTCAAAGTAAAGTTAAAACTTACCTTATATTTTCCATAACTCTGCTGCTAAGCATGCAGCCGTCTGCCTTACTCTTCACGGTTTCTTATACTGTCCCACTGCTTGGGAAAACGCTCACAACACAAGCTCTACAACCCAGATAGCGTAGATAGATCTTCTGTTTTGAAAACTATTTTGTTAGAACAATAAAAAAATAATACGAAACTTAAATGCAACAAAATCAAAGCCAGCTGAAATCCTGCTGGCCTATCCACAATGCTGAATTTGCAAAATGAAATAGTGCTTTGATGTTCTTCATAACAACCAAGAAGTGAGAAAAGTTATTATGCAGGAAGTGTATAAAGTAGGCCATGCATGACCCTCAATTAGTCCTTCCCTTTTATCCTCTACTACTCCAGAACAGTATTATCCATACTCATATGAAGAATCATTTTGGACCTGATGATCCTTGTGGGTCCCTTCCAGCTCAGGCCATTCTATGATTTTCCTTTAGGACATTTTCAGCCACTGAAATACTAGAAATAGTCTCATCAAGCTTAGCTTCCTTTCCTCTGATTCTCACTTTTACCTATGTTTTCTCCGTTTAGACAATGAAAATAGTTTTAGCCAGCTTTACTTTGGTGTTTCCCTATCCTAAGAGAAAGCCACAAGCATTGGATGATCTTCCCTGTCCAATACATAGCTGAAGAGTCCTTCTCTCTAACCCAAGACAGTGCCAATTATTCTTAGGTAAATCCTGACAGATATTTGTCTGACTTGTTCTTAAAAACCCAACACATAGGAACGGATTTCAATTACGAAACAGTCCTTTAGACTTGGACTCATCTGACCTAACTTTTTAAGCATGTGAAGTCAGGAGAGGTAAATCCCAGGTGTTATGCAATTTCACACCTGTAAGTATGAATGTATTTTCTAAGATCCCACACAACAGAAATTAACTTATGTGTGTTTTATATATTAATATCAATTTTGTATGATTATATATTTTTCTAACAGACTAACACAACTTCACAATCTTTGTGTTAAACGCAAAACCACTTCACTGAGATTCTGTACTTCCCTGCCGGTGCTGTTATCCGACGGAGAAGCAGAGAACAGCCATTAGCTCCCTGCTGATGACATTTGGGTACCTCTCATGCGAGTTTTCAAAGTGTTCATTGCAATTCAGCCTCTGCTTGCAGGGTGCCAATACCGTCCTTGAACTTCACGCTTCCCTCTCCTCCGCTATTATTTGACACCTACGTGTGAACAGCCAGGTGTGATCAAATGTTTGGAAGGATGCGGTGCCAGAGTTCAGTCCTGGCACAGAAAAACTTCCTGCGCAGGAGGTGACATTTGCAGCGTTATCCAGACTTGCCAGTTAAAACCACTAGTACTGAGTGACCTCTGTCCTTTGGCAAGGATCCATCCTAATGTCAGCAGGCACCACAATATCTTCGCAGAGAAGGGAGGACGCAGCCAGGAGGGCAGCAAGTCTAAACACCACAGAGTAACGCTGCAGACAAAAATGAACCAAAGCTCCACACAAATGCCAACCATTATCATAGAATCATAGAATAACCAGGTTGGAAGAGACCCACCGGATCATCGAGTCCAACTATTCCTATCAAACACTAAACCATGTCCCTCAGCACCTTGTCCACCTGTGCTTTAAACACCTCCAGGGAAGGTGACTCAACCTCCTCCCTGGGCAGCCTGTTCCAGTGCCCAATGACCCTTTCTGTGAAAAATTTTTTCCTAATGTCCAGCCTAAACCTCCCCTGGTGGAGCTTGAGGCCATTCCCTCTTGTCCTGTCCCCTGTCACTTGGGAGAAGAGCCCAGCTCCCTCCTCTCCACAACCTCCTTTCAGGTAGTTGTAGAGAGCAATGAGGTCTCCCCTCAGCCTCCTCTTCTCCAGGCTCAACACCCCCAGCTCTCTCAGCCGCTCCTCATAAGGCCTGTTCTCCAGCCCCCTCACCAGCCATTAGTCGGTGAACCATTAGTTCACTTACAGAGAAGAGTCACTTCCTTCAAATCACAGTTAATACATTTAAAAAAATATAAAAGGCAGAACAGAAAGACAAAGCTCCCAAGCATTATTTTTAAAAATAAGACAAAATTCATTATAATGTCCTAATTTCAGCCATCAAAAAAAAAAAACCCAGTCTTTCGCCACGTAAGAAAAGCTCTAGTGTCCTAATTGAAATCTGGCTGTGGTGTGCTGAGGTGAAGTTTTCCAAAGCGACACTGGTGTAAGGATTTCTTGTTCTCCATTGGACCCTTGTTCATTCATCCTACAGTCACTGGATGGAAACGAATGAAGCCAAAAATGTATATGGCTAAAAAGTCCTCTCAAAACACTTTTAAAGTGGATCAGTTTCTCAGTTCAGCCTACAGCTCAGCTGTACATTTGTGCTGGCACAGAGGAGAAGACATCATGATTCTCAAGTCACATCAATGAATTATTAACATGCCTATTTGATACAACCTGATTTGTAGGCATGATGCTATTGTTTCTTTTGTTATCATTCCTTCAGAAACTTTGTTCACCTAAAAATAAGTCAAATACGTCAAAAAAAGTATAAGCCAAAATACTGTCTCCATTGCAAATTACTGTCAACATTTCCCTTGAACTTCAAACAAGCCATGATTTCATAGAATCCTAGAATGGTTTGGGTTGGAAGGGACCTTAAAGATCATCTAGTTCCAACCCCCTGCCATGGGCAGGGACACCTCCCACTGGACTAGGCTGCTCAGAGCCCCATCCAACCTGGCCTTGAACACCTCCAGGGACGGGGCACTCATACTCACTTTGTAAATATTCTCATGCTCATGTAACTACTGCCATCTGTTTCCACCTCTACCTTTCCTTACTAGCATTTTGTTTAGATATCAGTGATCTTGTGATTAACACGAAATGTAGCTATGCTGATCATCGATCATATACTGTTATCTCAAAACACTCGTACCCCTTAATAGCATAAAAGGAAACTGTGTGTGATAACAGTGCAGGATTAACCTAAGAAGCAGCAAAGATGAAAGTAGTGCTTTTGCTGAGGAGTTACACAAAAGGAAAATAGAAAATACAACAGTAGGAGATAGAAGTATCTAGGGTTGAATTGTTTACTGTTCTCACAGCAAGATTTGTAGAGAAGAAGAAAAAGTCTATACGTATGGTGGTGCAAGCAAAAGGGAGCTCCAGGTGCCTACTAGAAAGATTCAGATTTAAACAATCTCTCTTGCATGATACTGTTAAATACCTGTAAGGATGTGATTTGTATATTAGCTTCGTTCTGCACTAACCACATGAACAAGGATGTGTAATTTAAAAGAAGATGTTCTTTGCTGTGAAGGGGTATGCCTGAAAACGTCCTTGGGAAGTTTATCCCAAAGAAACAGTGTCACATCGAAAATCCTTATTTACAACGTAATGGTTTCACCCAAACCAATTTTAAAATAGAAAGACTCTCCAAAGTCTATCTCATTTTCAATACACATGATGTTATTTTGGTTTCACGTGTTATTTATAGTACACAACAAACTGTGTGACTAGTCAGGAGACTTTTACTTCCTAGCACTTCCACTCAAGTGGAAGTACATAGACATAGAGCTTCATGGTAGTGGAGTGGAAGGTCCTTTTTCCTGCCCCAAAGCAGAGATTTTGACAATTTGATTTCCATCCTTTGTCTTTTGCAGCTGTCTTTTAAATATTTGAAAACTCTTATGTCCATTATGTCTCTGTTTAGTCTTCTTTCTACTAAGCAACATCACTCGTTCAGTTTATCTCACAGACATCCACCCTGGACCTCCTGTTACTCTGTCTTATGCATTCAGTATTTCTCTTAAACAGCAAACCAGTTAGTAAAATTTAGTTGAAGGTCTGCTTCAGACATAGAAAAAGCAGTGGTGTAGGTCCTTACACACAGAAAAAGTAGCCTGTCACCGCGTGAACAACTGCAGGGGGTAACAAAACATTCCTGCAGGAGTTTTGCATACAGCCCATGCCCTCTTCCCAGTGGAGATAAGAATCAGCTGTTTGAAGCCTCATCTAGACAACAGACTTTGTCTACTTCATCTCTGCAATAATCAGCAAAGCGTTGGACCTGCTGAAGCCCAACCTGCAAGTGCAGGCTTCAGGAGACATGGAGCAGTAGCTGCTTCAGGAGATGAGGTGTGGTAGCTACAGCTGCAAAGAAAAGCAGTAATTCCCACTCCCTTTGTTACTGTCCTAATCCCCAACATTTTCACCAATCCTCTCCATTCCTCAAAGCCCCGAGAGCCACAAGGAAACCCCTGCAAGAACTTGTTCTATAGAGGACAAAGTCAGGTTTGATGATACTATGGAAATACTGTGACCCCTTCTGGCTTCACCCAGCCAAGTAGAACAGACGAGACACTTGTACATCTCGCACACAATGATCCTGTTCCCACATCCCATAACAATGTCTGCCTTTGCATAACAGCATGACATTGACTCAGGTCTAGGTAATTTTCTGCAAAATTGCTCATCTTATATTATCTTTATTACTAATCACCTCCCCAAATTAAGAAGAATCATTTTTAATCTAATAACAAAAAGCATGCAAAACATCTGTACTTCTTATCTACTGATCTTAGGCTTTACCACATCATATTTTAGGGGTCTAAATTACATGACAGTGCCTCATTAAGTTTTCCCACTAAGAAATACGATCATGAGATTGACTTGCTCCTTCAGCAGTGCCCATAACCTGGGTTACATATTTCTTCTTAAAAGTTTCCTTATGAAGTTAACATTAAGTATCCTCAAATTATCTTTTTCCCTTATAACATTCTGTTGTTTGAATATGTACATATGCAATAAGACCAAAGGAAAAAAAATCTACCGAGTGCATAAATAAGTCTGCAGTGTGTCTCTCCATCACAACCATTTCTCCTTCTTTCCCTGCCATTCTTTCCCACTAATGGGTATTCACAGCTCTTCTTTCTCAGACTGCCCCATGTTCTTATTAATGTTGTGCTTTGAACTGATTAGAAAAGCAGATGCTCAAATGCTACAACAAATTACGTTATGAACACACATCTATCCTTAGTGCAGGGACTGAGAACAGATTCTGTGAGACTGCTCAGTGTTTAAGGATAAGCCTGACTCAGTGTAAGCACATAGTTTGAAAAGACAAAATGTGTGCTTTAAATAAGCATGACCATAGGAAACGATTTCTATAATTCCAGCTTTTTAAACACTCTTCCTTGCAGAGTTTCATTGCTCCACTTTCCACCTTATCTACGTCTCCTCATGGATTCCACATCATTTCAGTCCCTGAAGGAACTATCATATGTATCAGCAATAAACAGCTTGAAAAGTCTGAGGGAAAAAAAAAGAAAATAAGAGATGTTTATGTGCCTTACAGCTGCTTGGAAACAGCCGTTGTGGTTATGCACATCGTGGCTGTGTGACTAGCCATGGCTAGCAGCTGCTGGCCAAGAACCCTACAGCAATTTTCATCCTGTTCTACATTGTGAAATAACCAGCCTGCGGTTACACAAATAAAACACACACTGCTGGGCGTGGAAAAAAACACCTGAACTGACTCTTGTTAAACCTTCCTTCACTAAATTAAGGTATTCCTTAGCTGTGATTGCTCTCGGCTGTAAAGGCGCTCATGCAACATAGCCAGGTCACCCCCTAGTGTTCTTCTTTTGCCAAGTTTGGGCTAGACACAGATCTGACCTCGCGAACATTTCAAATATGTTTTTTTCCCACACTTTGAATCAATTTGGCAGCCCCCCAAGGCACCTTTTCCAGTTCTTCAACATCCTATCAGAAGTACAGGTTTCAAAAATTACAATGAACAGACTGCTAAGCAGGACCAACTACCAACAAGGTGCCACAGTCTTGCCATATAATTACCTTCAAAAAGGCCTCAGAGACCTTATAAAACGTTATGTCCAATGCAATAAATCAAGACCAAGAAGTTTTCCTGGAGAAGTTCGGTATCGTGTTTCTGTACTTTCTTCACTGGGTTTAAATGCAACCACCCAAGTAGGAAAAAAACCCCACAAACCAAACAGACCCAAACCAAAGGAAGTGCATTACCTCATTTTGCATCTTTACCTTGTGCAGAAGGACCCAAACAACTCTGGAAAGTTGCAGGCTTTCTGTTGAGAGCAGTGTGGTGCCCTGCAGCTCCAGAGGTGTGAGCTGCCCATGGGCAGCGAGGCCAGGCTGCTCAAACGGCTGATGTCCCAAATCATGAGAAGCTCAACATGAACCAACATCGTGCTCTGGCAGCCAAGAGGGCCAACGGTGTCCTGGGGCGCACCAAGCACTGCATTGCCCCCCAGCTGAGGGAGGTGATTGTCCTGCAGTGCTGTGGCCCCACCTTGAGCACCGGGTGCAGGTTTGGGTGTCGCACTATAAATGTCTATAAAGATACTGGAAAGTGCCCAGAGGAGGCCACAGAGCTGGTGAAGGGTCCACAGAGGAAGTTGTATGAGAAGCAGCTGAAGTCACTTGGTCTGTTCAGGCTGGAGGAGATTGAGGGGAGACCTCATCGCAGGTCACTGCTTCTTCACAAGGGGAGGAGGAGGAGCATGCGCTGAGCTCTTCTCTCTGGTGACCAAGGACAGGACCTGAGGGTAATGACAGGAAGATGCCAGGGGAGGGTTAGGCTGGATATTAGAAAGAGGCTCTTCACCCAGAGGGTGCTGGAGCCCTGGAACAGCTCCCAGGGAAGCAGCCATGGTGCCAGGCCTGACAATATTCCAGAAGCAGGTCAAGGGAGGTGATTCTGCCCCTCTACTCTGCTCTCACTAGACCCCCACCTGGATCCCCCAGCAAAAGGAGGATATGAAACTGTTGGAACAGGTCTAGAGGAAGCCACAAAGCCTGGAGAACCTCTGTAATGAGGACAGGCTGAGAGAGCTGGGGTTGTGCAGCCTAAAGAAGAGAAGGATCCGAGGAGACCTTAGAGAAGATTCCATTACCGCAAGGGGCTACAGGAAAGCCGGGGAAGGACTGGATGGCTTTGAGCTCCCTTCCAACCCAAACCATTCTGTGATTCTGTGACTGCAAGCAAATGGACAATGTGCTCAGAGTAGATGTTGGGGTGTCCCGTGCAGGGACAGGAGCTGGACTTGACGAGGCCTGTGGGTCCCTTCCAGCTCAGGTCATGCTGTGATTCCATAATTCCATGATTCCATGGCTTAGTGGCAGATAGGAATGGTTGAACTCGATGATCTCTGAGGTCTGTGATTCTAGGATTCCTTGACTCTGTGATGCTGTGATTCCATGACCCTACGACCCTGACTCCACCACCACGACTCTCACACTGTGACTCTATGACCCAGAGGCTCTAGAACCAGGACGGGGAGGGGCGGCACGCACGCACGTACGCACGTACGTCCCTGCCCCAGCGCCTCTTGGGAGTTGTAGTTCCCGCGCCCGCCCCGTGCCGGGGTCCTAGAGCTCAGACCATAGAGATCAGGCGCGACGGGCCAGAACGCCGCCGCCGAGCGCCCCCCGGCGGCGGGGCGGGGCGAGGCCGGGCCGGGGCGGGCGGGGAGGCGGAGCCGGGAGGTGCCGCCGCAGGCAGGGCCGCGCCGGGGGCCGCCTCAGCGGAGCCGGGCTGGGCCGGCGGGCGGGTGAGGCTGCGGGCCCCGGCGGGGAGGAGACGCCGCTGGGCGGCTGAGGGGGGAGGTGGGGAATTTCGGTGCGGGCGGGCCCGCGCAGGGAGCGGCGGCGCGCGTGGAGAGCGGCGCGGGCGGGCGGGGAAAGCGGCGCGGGCGGGCGGGTTTGGCCGCCGCCGCCGTGTCCCGGTCCGTGGCGGCTGCCCCGGGGGAAGCGGAGCTGTGCGGGGCCTGTGCGGGGCGGCACGGCCTGAGGGCGCCCCCAGGGCTGCCCCCGCCACGGGGTGGGGCTCGGGGAGAGCCTCGGTGGCCGGGACACGCCTTGACACCCCGGGTGCCGCAGCCTGGGGGCATGTGGGTGAGCCCCAGACGCTGCAGGTCAGCTCTCTAATGCTTCTTTTGGAGTTCTAGAAAGCAAAACCCCTTTAACCGGGCCCGGGCAGCGTGAGGGAATGATCCCCATAAACCCCGTGCTGCGAGGCAAGAGCTGGGTACAGAATCATCGCATAGTGTGGGTTGGAAGGGGCCTCAAAGCCCATCCAGGCCCCCTGTCCCCACGGGCCCCACACAATGTGTTTCCCATTTACCTGCGTGGGTATAAATTGTCCCAGAAATCTCACGTGTGTTCTGTTCCTTTCCAAGGGCTCATTTGGATGTTATTATGAACTTTGTAACAGCCAGATCTCTGCTGACTGGAGCTTTGGAACCAGCGCTCTGCCTGACCTCGCGCTTTTAGATAGAGAGAGACTGCAGACGGGGCTGATATTGGTGGTATGAGGGCGTGGAGTGATGGGACAAGAGGGGATGAGTTTAAATTGGAACAGGGGAGATTTAGATCAGACATTAGGGAGAAATTCCTCACACTGAGGGTGGGGAGGCCCTGGCCCAGGTTGCCCAGGGAAGCTGTGGCTGCCCCATCCCTGGAGGGGTTCAAGGCCAGGCTGGATGGGGCATGGAGCCCCTGATCCAGTGGGAGGTGTCCCTGCTCATGGCAGGAGTGGAACTGGATGGGCTTTGAGGTCCCTTCCAACCCAAACCGCTCTGTGATTCTATAAGGTAACCTGCTTCAGTGCTTGGCTGTCGTGTGTAGTTAGATTTTTTCCTTAATAGCTGACCTAAATCTGCTGTGTTGAATCTAAGCTGATTATTATTTCACACTCTCTAGAGCAGACCTGGAGAATAACGGATCAGTGGTCCCTTGTCAGCGGGCTGGTGAGTGTTTGCAAGTTTCCACTCACAATCTTCTCCAAACTGAGTGAACCTGCTTCTCATGTTTCATAGAATCAGAATCGTAGAGTAACCAGGTTGGAAGAGACCCACCAAATCATCGAGTCCAACCATTCCTGTCAAACACTAAACCATGTCCCTTAGCACCTCATCCACCCGTGCCTTAAACCCCTCCAGGGAAGGTGACTCAACCACCTCCCTGGGCAGCCTGTTCCAATGCCCAATGACCCTTTCTGTGAAAAATTTTTTCCTAATGTCCAGCCTAAATCTCCCCTGGCAGAGCTTGAGGCCATTCCCTCTTGTCCTGTCCCCCGTCACTGGGCTCTGTTAAGCATTTCCATTATCCTTGGACTGTTAAACTCAGAACTAGGCGCAGTGCTCACGTGGAGACACTGTTCGCTTTGAGGAACTGGGGTAATTAACTCCCTTGTGCAAGGCATCCCTCTTGACATCCCTCTTGACATCATGGTGCTGTCTCATTTGGCAACGTTCTCACATGACTGAAGTATTCAATTTGTGATGCATTGTAATCCAGATCTTTTTTGCTATACTTTTACTTAGTGAATTATTCCTGAAGAGGTGTCCATAGTTTCTTTTTTTTTTTAACTAAGTCTATTATTTTGCACTTGCTATGAGTTGGGGAAGGAGTTATCTTGATCCTCAGAACATTACTTTTTCTATCCAATTTTAGTCTCTGAACTTCACTCTTTCCTTGAAGTTTGATGTCGTCCACAAATACTTAATTAAAGTACAGAGCAGTGCCAGGCCCTGCACATTGTGATAAACCCTTTCGGCTTGACTTTCTTAAACGCTTTCTTTTTGTTTTCCATATTTCCTATTAAAGCTGCAAGTCATTCTGTGCCTTGCAGCTCAGCCAAATCCTGCTGAGACTCTTAAGTGAGGAAACCACCAGTTCCTTTGAATCGGCTTCTGTGCACAGAGCAGGGATTGCTCACTGCTCGAAAACTGAAATCCTGAACCCTTCTGAAGTTTTAGTGCCTTGCGTGTAGCTTCTGGATGTCCCAGACACCTGGTTACAGATCACAGAGAATAATAATTGCAGTTTCCTATTCTCCCTCTGTTATGCTACGTAGGGACAATGAGAAAAGCTTCTCTTGAGACATCAGGTAAATCACGTAACCCATTCTTAGGAAACAGTGGAAAGAAGGTTTTCTGTGCTTTTATTTCCTACATGTGAATCAGCAATGTCTACTTTGTCAGACACTAGGAAAATAAGTGCTCCTACGCCAATATCCAAATGATAAAAATGTCCCCAGGATTACTGCAGAAATTTAAAAACAAAAAAAAGGCAGTGTAAAATGCAGATTTTTCTAGGTCTGTTCAGGCACAGTCAGCTGCCTACTGCTTTCATCCTACCCAGCAAGCAGTAGTGATCTACAAGGGGTGTTGTGAACTTTGGCAAAAAGCTGTGGAATCACTTGGGGTGAAAAGAAAAAAATAATCACTACATTAGGGGATGCTGAAGATTGAGTTGTTTATGTGCTGTCATAGTGTGGCTCTTGACAGAGGTAGAGGGGTCTGTCCTTTTCCTGTATTCTGAGTTCTTTTAAATTCTTTTCCCATTCATTTCCTCAGAAAAATCTGCTTTGATCCTAACTTTCTTCCAAATTGCATTTATTTTATTTGAAGACCTTTCTGGAATAACCAGACAAATGCCTTGTTCTCACCCACTTAATACAGGATGAGATTTACAGATAATACATTAATGCCTGGTTATACTTCTGAGAGATTACTTCATCTGGTCACAAGTGGTCATGGAAGCTGAGAGTGAGAGGCAATATTTGGAAAATTTTTAATAATGAAGTCATTATTCTGAGAAGCAGCAACCTGTCGATTAGAATGGGAGCATTGGTCTTGTGATGAAAATGCAGCAGATGAAGCCTGTGTAAACAGCAGAGTTTCTTTGTCTTAGAATTGCATTTCGGTGTGGAAACATCATAAAAAATGCTGGCCTCAGGGCAGGCTGAGGGAGTTGGGCTTGTTTAGAGTAGAGAAAGTTCCAGGGAGACCTTATAGCAGCTTCCAGTACAGGAAGGGTGGCTGCAGGGGAGCTGGGAAGGGGCTCTTTACCAGGGAGTGCAGGAATAGGATGAGGGGTAATGGTTTTAAGCTGAAAGAGAGGAGATTTAGGTTAGATATTAGGAAGAAATGTTCTCCTATGAGGGTGGTGAGGCCCCAGCCCAGGCTGCCCAGAGATGGGGTGGTTGCCCCATCCCTGGAGGTGTTCAAGGCCAGGTAGGATGGGGCTTGGAGCAGCCTGATCCAGTGGAAGGTGTCCCTGCCCTTGGCACTCGGGTTGGAACTGGATGATCTTGAAGGTCCTTTCCAACCCAAAACATTTTATGATTCTATGATTCACTGAAAGGAAGAGTCTGGCATTGGCAGAGTCATAAGCTAAATAATCATAAGGTATTTTCCTCTGCAATATGTTTTTTGTTTTCATTTCGTTCTGATTTGTTTAGATGACTCACATTAAAAATTATGGAGCTGGGAAAGGCAAAGCTTCTGAGAACTGGCCTTAATGCCTTACACCAAGCAATTCACCCTGTGCATGGTATTGCCTGGACAGATGGGAAACAGGTGATCCTGACTTCTCTTCACCTTCATAACGGAGAACCCAAATTTGGTGACTCGAGTGTTGTGGGTCAGTTTGAACATGTCCATGGACTCTACTGGGGCCCGGGTCCCCCTGATGCCCCAGCTCTGCTCGCCGTTCAGCATAAAAAGCATATCACCATCTGGGAGCTCTGTTTTAATGTTACAGAAAGAAACAAGCTCTTAGTTTCTCAGATATGCGACATCAGCGAGACATTTCCAGTGCTTCCCCAGGGCTGCGTGTGGCATCCGAAGAAGGAGATCTTGGCTGTGCTGACTACACGGGATGCCTCTGTCTTGCACTCGGTTCATCTCAACAACTCCAGAATTAAAGCAGATATTAAAGGCAGTGGTCTCATCCACTGCGCTTGCTGGACGAAGGAAGGCAATCGCTTAGTAGTGGGAGTAGGCAGTGCCCTTCATTCTTATGTTTGGGATGACGCTCAGAAAACACTGAATGCTTGTTCTTTTTGCCCCATCTTTGATGTGGGAGGCTACATCTGTGCTGTGGAAGCTACTCTGAATTTCCAAGTTGCAGTTGCCACTGAGCTTCCTCTAGACAAGATCTGCGGTTTAAATGCTGGTGTTGCATTTGAAGTTCCAGCGAGCGTGGAAACGGAGTCCTTCCCCTCACAGTCCAGCTTATGCGGTGAGGAAGAGTATTCCATGGATGGGGGGAAGAAGTCACTGGACTCTGAGAAGTCCTTGTCTGTTACATCTCCAGTGGATCTAACTCACATTCTTTCTAGCAAGCAGGGTGCCGATTCCAGCCCTCTCCTTCATCTGAGGCCCAAGGACTACCTGACGGGAAGTGGCCAGGATTCTTCGCATCTCATCTTGGTGACTTTTGAAAGGAAGGTTACCTCTACCAAAAAAGTTAGCATCCCAGGCATTCTGGTTCCTGATATCATGGCTTTTGATCCCAAAACACAAACTGTATCAGTTGCCTCCAACACTTGTAATGTTATTTTGGTCTATTCGCTGACTGCTTCTAATTTACCCAATATTCAACAAATTCAACTAGAAAAAAATGAGAAACCAAAAGGGCTTTGCTTCTTGACCAATAAATTGTTACTGATACTGGTTGGAAGACAAAAATTCACTGACCCTGCATTTCTTCCCTCTTCAAGATCAGACAAATATATAATCCGTTTGATTATTAAGGAGCTAATATTTGAAGTGGGTCCTTCCACATCTCCATTATTTAATGGGAGCTCCTGTTTGAACCTCTCAAGTGTACCTCGTGATCTCTCTACAGACGTCCACCCTCTCAGCCATGGACTCCTGATACCAGATCGTGCTGCTATTCAGTCCCCTACCAGCAGAAGGAAACTCATTGAAGAAATTAAGAGTCCTATTTATGAACAAAGCTGCTTGTTGAATGTGGGTGACCGTAAAGATAAAAAGATTTCCATGAATTTTCCTCCAGCTATTGAGTCTCTCGATGCCGAACCGGTTAATCGGACTCTGGCATTGTCTGCGACATCACTGGCGTCTTCGAACAAGCCAACATCTCCAAAAAGGCAGACAGACGCAGCTTTCAAAATACCAAATTCTTACAAGAATAACCTGTTGAGTGAAAAGGAGGCCAGTTACTTCTCCAGAAATGTGGAAAGACTGTCTGGAAACTTCACAGAATTACAGCATCATCTCTGTGAATTAACTGAGCTGCTAAAATCTGGGAAGAGAAATCTTTCAATGTACCCATCTTCTCAGGAACCCTCTTTTATTAACATCACCTGCCAGGTAATTTTAATATCGGAAACCTTAGTGATAAACTATTTATGGATGTATGTTCTTTGTATGGAATTAAAACACAATCTTTTGTTGGATTATGTGCATCCTTTAATGTTCAGAATGTGCATATTGAGCACATAGGGATGATCTTGCTGCATGCAGGTGAATCTGATACGGATCTTGTTTAGGAGTCTTTAAGCCTGACTTGGTTCTGTTGTCCCTCCCCACTCTTCCTATAATTGCATCTCAGTTCCTACTTACAGTTCTTTTAAAACTGCGCATTTGTATTTTTTTCTGATGGGAGATAGAATGAGGGAAATATTTCAGATAATTTTTTAAACTAAACTTAAATTAACGTATCTTTAAACTACAAGTATTGCCGTTTCATATGGATGCTGTAGTAGTGCTTTCATTCTTGCACAGCTCTCTGTGCCAGTGGTAAAAACAGAGCATTTGTGGGAAATATAATGTAATGTTCAATAGGATTAGCATCCCATCCTGTTCCTGGAGGTGGAAATAATGTTATGAGTCCTATTACTCTTCTGGCTTTCAGTGTTTTTTAAAGTGATGTAGTATTTGGGAATGTGCCGCTCCCAGGCTGCCTCATGCAAGGCTGAGCGCTGTGGCTCTGACCTGGCCAGGTGCACCTTCTGCTGCTGCTGCTGGAGCTCCAGAGAACCCACGTCTGACTCTTCAGTTGTAAAGTTAAAGACTTGTCTGACGCCAAAAGGCCAACTGGATCCTGGGCTGCGTCAGTAGAAGTGTGGTCAG
The DNA here is from genome assembly GCF_032191515.1 of Phaenicophaeus curvirostris. Classification (NCBI taxonomy): domain Eukaryota; kingdom Metazoa; phylum Chordata; class Aves; order Cuculiformes; family Cuculidae; genus Phaenicophaeus; species Phaenicophaeus curvirostris. The sequence continues at coordinate 123,526,675 of NC_091393.1, read as the reverse complement.
CAGGGTGAGGGAGGGGATTCTTCCCCTCTGCTCCGCTCTCCTGAGACCCCATCTGTGTCCAGTTTTGGAATCCCAAACGTAAGGATGTGGATCTGTTAGAGTGGGTCCAGAGGAGGCCATGAAGGGGATCTGAGGGCTGGAGCACCTCTGCTGTGAGGACAGGCTGAGAGAGTTGAGGTTGTTCAGCCTGGAGAAGAGAAGGCACCAGGGAGACCTTAGAGTGACCTTCCAGTACCTGAAGGGGCTCCAGGAAAGCTGGAGAGGGGCTTCTTTCAGGAGCATGGAGTGATAGGGTGAGGGGGAACAGCTTTAAATTGGAAGGAGGAAGATTTAGATCAGACATCAGGAAAAAAATGTTTACGCTGAGCTTGGTGAGACCCTGGCCCAAGTTGCCCAGGGAAGTTGCTGCCCCATCCCTGGAGGGGTTCAAGGCCAGGTTGGATGGGGCTTGGAGCCCCTGATCCAGTGGGAGGTGTCCCTGCCCATGGCAGGGGTGGGACTGGACGGGCTCTGAGGTCACTTCCAATTCAAACCTTTCTATGGCTCTGTGAAGTTCTATGAAGGGAATGTTTCTGTGAGGTACCTTTCGAAGCTTTCTGTTTAGAAATTTAGACAAGTGAAGATTCCCATGTATGGGAATTGGTATCACTCTCCCGTCCTCCTGTGAGGACAATTCAAATAATGTAGACTGAAATGAAAAAAGAAAAATGCTTTAGCTCTGAAACTGAAATGTTGCTAATTAGTTTTCAGAGCACCATCTGAGAAGAAAAGGCACCCTTAGGGACACAATAGATAATTCTGTTCATGTAGCTTAAAAATGGATTTAAAATCAAATTTTGTGTGAAGGGCCCTTTCTTTGGCTGAGGGAACGTGCTTCCAAATCCCATGCTAGAAAGTATAAGTTACCTGATTATCAAAACCTGGCACAAATCTACTGGGTCTCTTCTAGAAGTCAGATTAATAAACCTTAGACAATAGAGTTAGTTAAACTGCTGTTTTCCTTTCAATAAGCTCTTATTTTTCAGTTTTATTATTGCATGAAGTTATTATTCTCAGCTTTTGTAGCATTGAAGTCTTGGGTCCTAGGTCATATTCCCTTACTCTCTTCACTGTCTTCCATTGGAGACTTTTAGTAGTTATGACAACTCTAATTTTTTAATCTAAATCTTTTAAATCTTAATTATATATGGGGCTTCACTCTGAAAAGCGAGTTTCTCTCACCAAATCTGGTGTCTCAATTATCTGAGGTGTTGGTTTGAAAGCCTACTTTAATTTGAGGTAGCACAGATTTTTGTCATGTTTTAACATTCAGCTCTTTATAGTTTGAAATTGAGATACGCATGAGCTTCTCCAAGAGCTTGGTTAACTGTACTTTATTGGAGTGCTTCACAAATTCAAGTAAGGCTACAATTTTACCTACATATTTTGATCACTGATGATCAGAAGCGTGAGGAGGCCCTGTCCCAGGTTGCCCAGGGAAGCTGTGGCTGCCCCATCCCTGGAGGAGTTGAAGGCCAGGTTGGATGGGGCTGGGAGCAGCCTGGGCCAGTGGGAGGTGTCCCTGCCTGTGGCAGGGGGTGGGACTGGATGATCTTGAAGATCCTTTTTGACTCAAACCATTCTATGATTCTATTCTATGACTCTATGATTCGTGGCAATAAAAGTGATTGACTTTTGAATTACAAGTGACGTTGGAAAGCCTGGCAGAAAATGCTGTGGTTTAGCTTCACTCAGAGTATTTTTGGTTCAAAAATCATTAACAGGTGAGCAGGGATCCTCACCTCATGTGCTGAGCCCTGTTTGTTTCTCTACTGCCCAAGTTATTAGCTGTATTTTAGAAAATTTTGAGGCAACCCCACATGTCCCAAATGAGCTGTATAATTGAGAGGGCAGGAGGCAAAGAGGATGTGTCCATCTCCAACCTCCCCCCTACCGTACACCCTCCGTGCTCATGGATGGCTCTGTCTACAGCACGGAAAAGGAGTCAGAATTTAACTCGTGTTTTTGTGAGCCAGACAAGCCCTTCTGATGTATTCATGTGTTCCTTGCCCCAAGCGCGTCCCTCACAGGCGGCAGGGTAAGAGTCAGGATTGCGCTGTGGATGAAGCTCATGGTTTCTTCAGCAGCAGTGCACGATTTCCTTTCCTGTTTTTCTAACATATGCTGAATTGGCACAGTTACTTGCTGCTGTCACTCACTTTGAGAGCTCAGACTTGAAAGTATAAATCTTGCAAATGAGACTGAATGAATGTAGCATTTGACTTTGTGTAAGTGATATCGTTGAAGACATCTGTGGTCCTGTTTTGATGAATGCCATTGTGACGTCTCTGCTTAAATACACATCACAGTATCTAATGATTCTTTCTTGAACTTACAGAGGCAGCTTTCCAGAAGTGATTCAGATGAAAGACGAGCTGTTATTCTTTGTGGTGGTAAACTCCGTCTAGATATAGTCCAGCAGATATTCAATCTCTCTCTTGTAGAAATGCAACATGGTATGTTGTAATTATCCAATAATACAAACACTTAAAACACAGGTGATGTTCTCAGTGAGCAGCAGCAATGTTCATAATCCCATCTGGAAAAAAATAACAAGGAATAAATAATGAAAGTTTATTGATAAAAGTTTGCTCATTTGTTTCATAATATCAAAATTCTTCTCTGGACTTTTACTGAGAAGAATCGTTTTTGTTATTAAAAAATGAGCGGAATTCTACATATTGATACCCTTTCCGAGTAGCTGGTTAGCAGGAAAATTACTGTCACCCAGTATTTTATGTATGTTTTTAGCTATTTTAATTGGAGAATTCTGAGTGATGAGGAGGTTAGAGCTGACTGGTGGGTTTAGATGCAGTTTTCTATATTTTAATGTGTAGTTACAGCACCCGATCTCTTAAGAAATCCTATAGTTTTTATAAACACAGAAGTAGCTCTGTATGTTTTAGCAACGCATTTCACTTCAGTTTTTGATGTGAAGAAAATTACCTTTCTTACCTGTTATCCATCCATCCCACGCACATCCTGTGTGTCCATCTGCCTGTCAGTTCCGAGCGCCTTGCTTTTGGCACAGATACAAACCTCCCTTTGGGCTGTGATCCCTTGCTCCTACAGGAATTCTCTGTCCTCTGTTCCAGCTGCTTGCCCACTGTGTCTGCTGCTTGTCTGCTCACAGATTACTGAGCTAGTGTCCCAAAGCCTCAAGGCTGTTGTTCGAATGTGTTCAGTATTCCAATACCTAGATGAAACTGTAGTCAGATCATTCATTAGTGAAAGAAGTGTGACCAGCAGGTGGAAGGAGGTGATTCTGCCTCTCTTCTCTGCTCTCCTGAAACCCCACCTGGGGCCCTACATTCTGGAGTCCTGAGCGCTGGAAGGACATGGATCTGTTAGAGCGAGTCCAGAGGAGGCCACAAAGATGACCAGAGAGTTCAGGGATAGGATGAGAGGTAACGTTCTGAAGCTGAAAGAGGGGAGATTTAGATTAAGCATTAGGAAGAAATTCTTCCAGGTGATGCTGGGGAGGCCCTGGCCCAGGTTGCCCAGGGAAGCTGTGGCTGCCCCATCCCTGGAGGGGTTCAAGGCCAGGTTGGATGGGGCTTGGAGCAGCCTGGTCCTCTGGGAGGTGTCCCTGCCCATGGCAGGGGGTGGAACAGGAGGCATTTTCATAGATACTGAATTTTTAATTTTTCAGACTGAAACGTTATTTTGAACTGTAAAACTTGAACAGCTGGTCTTTCTGGCAAGAAAAATGTTCCCATTAGCTGTATTAGTTTCAACTTCTCGTTTTTAGCTTTAAAATGTAAACAACAGAATTGGTTGCCCAGGAATGAGAAATCTACATGCATATGAGTAGCCTTATTAGATAAAATTTGAAAGCAAGCAGTGTTAGTGTAGGGTTCTTTATATATTTTACAAATATTACTGGGTAAATGGGAACAGTAGGAATGGTCTTTTCAAATTCCTGAACTGTATTGATTTTAAAGTTTGGTCCAAATGAGAAATTAAGCTGAAAGATTAATGGGTTGCGTGCTTCCAAGCCACAATCTTCTTGGGACCTTCCTTGTGACAAGAAGTTACGTAATGTAAATTTGCAAACAGATGGAAATGTTTCTCTGAATTCCCTCACTCCCCCAAGAGCTCCATTTTATTTCTTCGTCAACTTAATGGATGCAAGTATGAGAATTTTCTGGTTTATAGGAATTGATAGAAGTCAGCGTTTCAGCTTCAATAAACAGTTTCAGACTGTGAAAATAATGGTAGTGAGGATGTGAAATCAAGTAGCAAATGGACCAGAGGTATGAGGTTGTGTAGGAAAATATTTCTTCCTTGTATTTGTTGGAATTAATTATATTGAAATTACATCATAGGAGCAGTTTCTAAATTGTTTTTGTGATAATAATTTGTCATTTAATTTAATACATTTCTGCTTTTTGCAATACCTGCCAGGCTTAAGCACCATGAAGTAGCTTATGAATACCTGATTGAAAACAAGTCTGGATGCTTATGAATTCTGCGTTTATTACAGTTTTTTCTCCTAGTGGCAAAATTGGCCAGAAAGCTGTTTTTTGTAGTCGTTAACTGTCCTTTATTTTTGAGATTATACCACCCGTATCTCCTCACAGACAGATCTCCCATAGATCTCCCCGTGGTTTTGCCTAGAAAAAAACTGTAACAGAAGAATTTTACCTTTATTTTAGAAGCAATATGTTTTATACCTTAAACATAGGTAATACAGGAAAACTTATAAACAGTTATTTGCCTGTCTTCCCAGGTTCCTCTTGGATTGTTCTCACCACAGACAGTGAGGGCTTTGTGCCGCTGACATTCACCCCTACGCAGGAGGTAGTCATCCGAGATGCCAGTGCGAAGGGCTACAGCGCCCGTTCCTCCAAAACCTTGGACATCATCAGTTCTACAGAAGGGTGTCGAGCTGCTTCTTCCGAAAGTCTGGATATCACGAGTTCTTTGGAAGTCCTCAGAGACTGCCCCTCCAAGGCTCTAGACAGCAGTGGTCCTTCAGAGCAGCCCAGCAGTAACGTGTGATTTTTGATGGTGATGTCCTGCTTGTCTTATCATGGGAGACTTTCATTTACTGGATAGGACTGCAAATTCTAAACAATGGTCCCTCTCAAATCTCTGTTTGATTTCCATTATTCTTTTCTTGCACATTACTGTAAATTATTTATTTGATCCTTGGAAACATTCTTTTTTATACTGAGAAGCGTTTTTTTATTATGCCTCTTGCAGTACAGGTCAGATCTTTGTATCAGTGGTTGAAGACACGTGTTCTTACAAGCTTCCGAGTTGAAGTTTCTGTCTTGGTCTTTAATATGTTGGTGTTTTTAGATGATAGTAAAGTTGCGTAATAAAGAAATCCTCAAAAATGCTGCATTGCCCCCACTTTCCTCTCTTCTGTCAAAGCCTGAAATATTGCAGTGTTATTTAGAAATGGTGCCTGCAGAACTGCATGTGTTACAAAGGGTTTAAGCACTCATTTAGGTGTATGGAGTTTGGGACAAAGTGTGATCATGTGGAATATCAAAATCACTCATAAAATATGTGAGAACAAATGTCTGTCCTGGCTCTGAAAGGATTTTAACTAAATTGTACTTTTCTTTATACTTTTTATATGGCTGAGGACTTTGCAACCCATTTTCTCAGTCCAAGCTGCCTTAGCGTGAGCTGCGTTGATGCAGAGTGGGTTTATCAGACCCTTCAAGCTAGGATACCTTGGGTAAAGTAAGGACTGTATCATTTGCTGAACTGCAATATGAAAACCTTTATGAAAACCTTTTGTAGCTGGTATGCATGGTGAAATGCCACAAATGTATCAAGTATTATTTATTAATAAATCTAGTGAGATAACCTGCTTACTTCTTCCAGACACTTCATCAGAAGGGTTAGGAAAGATTACAATGAAAACAACCCAGAGACAAAATGTTAGAGATTTTTTTTAAACCTTGTTTTAATGAACACTGGTGGAAACAACCTCTAGGTAAAACAGAGATGAAGCTACATGATGAAGAACACCAAGGTGCGAAGGAAATCCTTTTGATCCTCTGCTGAATATGGATGATGGATGCTGGGTGTCCAAAGTGTATCTGTCTCCATCAGTGAAGCTGAGCAAGCGCCTTTCAGTTCCACAGGGCCTGAACAATCCCTCCTCAACCATCCAGCACAGAGCGCAGCAAAAATGAGGGCAGGAAGCTGAAGGACATGGCTGAAACTCAGAGTCCTGCCTAACATCGTTCAGGACAAGAACCAGATCAGGAAATAAGATTTATTTCTGCTTCTACACTTCTACAGCAAACGTTCATGTTTCCCTACCATCCAAGATCATCGCTGCTCTCCAGTTAGGATTAGAGACTGGCGCTAGGACCATTCCTTCCTGCATTGTGTGTTCATCTCTGGGTTCGTCAGGCTGCATCTTCAGAGACTGTAAATTCTCAGGTGCAACATAGCAAAAAAAGTCTTGTGCTCTGCCTCAGGGACAGATACATGTGCTGCTGCTTTGTCTTCTGAATGAAGTGTCCCAGTGAGTTAGCATCTGTTTTATGCAGCAGATTGAGTGCTTAATGATGTGAAAGCTATTGGATTTCATGCTTTAAGCCTATAACACACACACATTTTTGTAACAATAATACTCAGCACTCACGCTAGGCCTCTGAACCGTGGTCTTGCAGAGAGTTAAGGTGAAAATAAGATATTTGGTGCAGCATGACAAACTTGTGATCTCAAAAACTGCAGGAAAACAAAACTCCCTCCCTCGTATGATAGTTGTATGAATCCCAGTGACCTTTCCATCAACCAGTCTAGAAGTTTTCTGAAGGGAAAGTCTATTGTAACGTTTTGAGACTGTTTTATACATAACTATGATATGAAATTCATACGAGGTATGTGATGAACCACTGTACCTTAGACTGCCACTGGCTGTACTCAACTGCATGAGACTTTGAACTCGTTTGCCTTCTCCTCCTCATCTTCAAAGACCTGGATAACAAATACCAGGTCTAAAAGAACCTGAGTTTCCCTTAAGGAAACTCCTGCCCTCAAGGAGAGTGAGTTAATTTTGTGTTTTCTATCTACAGCCCAGAAAGGGAAGTAGAAAAGGAGATGAACAAGTGATAGCTGGAAACAATGAGTCCCCAAAAGCAGGGTGTAGTTTAAAACCTTTTCCACTTCTATTATTTTACATGCAATGCAGAAAGTGAATAGAGACGAGAGGATGCAGCAGGGGATTGAATCCAGCAGGGATTCTCATAAGGTGCAGGAGTGACTTAAGGAATTAGTACTCAAATCTACAGAGTCCTTCCTGAAAACCCAGTGACCTGACACAAGCCTGCAGGGGCTCCCAGGGGACAGATGCCCGAGGTGGTGTTCGCCTGTTAAAGTGGGGGACTCAGCACAAACAATCTAATCCACCTAAGCCGCGGCAGGTCAGCAAGTTTGGGGTCAGACGGGGCAGAGGAAGGCAGGAGAACACAGTTAGCAGGAGGTGCTGGTGGCAGTGGCTGAGGGCAGCCCCCTCCTTCGGGGCCTGATGGGGAGCAGCATCTCACCTCCATGGTTCGTCGTGACCTGCGGTGAGACTGACCACCGGCAGCGGGAGGTGGGGTCTCCTTGGAAGGCTTTGACATTATATTTAGGCATGAACTTCCAAGGGGGATGAAACTGGAAGAGAAGCCCAGCGAGTAGCTCAGCTACTGGCTACCCCAGCAATCAGATTTGGCTGCCATCCCTCCACTTCAGCAAGGGCAAGGAATCAGCGAGGTTTGCCTTGTGGGGTCTACCCAGCGACACAAAACTCTGTTACCCTTTTCTTCCTGTACTTGTGTAAATCCATTTTGTGTGCAGGTGGGAAGTGGGGTCTGTTAGGCTCCCAGCTGCTTTAATCCAATCTCCCATATGCTTACGATGCATTTGGGTATCGAACGAGAGCCCCTGACTGAGCCTGAGCCTCGTTGCTGCCAATGAGTGCAGGGCAGGAGGTTTACCTTAGATTAGCCTTTAATCTGAATGGTTGTCACTAGAAGAATCTGCTTCTCTCAGTCATGTCCTGAATGCACACAAGGCACACACGGAATTTAAAACTGACAGGGAGGAAGGCAAAGTTCACCCATTTTACGGCACCGACACTGAGCTCTATGAAAAGAAAATTTAAAAAAATAAATCCCTTACCCTGCACTCATTCTTTTAACTTGGAAAAATACATTACTTTTGTTGAAAAAAGTACAGTTCTGATAATCAATTAAAATAACAGGATTTGCAAAGTATAAAATTACCCTGTGACATTTCATCTATGGAAGCTTTCTGTTCCATTTTGGCAGTTCCCACTATTGGTCCTGCAGGCAAAGTGAGACTTGACTACATCTGTTAGATAAATATGACGTTGTCTTTCTGGAGAAGAGAAAAACAGTTTACAACCAACAAAGTTTACCTTACAAGAGACTGAGTTTAGATTGAGTGTTGTGCAATTTAGAGCCAATTGCGTGACTGATCTAGAAATAATATCTTAAGCCACATTCAAATTGCTCCAAGCAGCCACGGCCAGTGGTTTTTGCAGTGTTTGTCACTGGGCTAAGTGTTCAGCTTGTGTAAACTGATACGCATCCACTGCGTTGCAGAGTTATAGCAGCTGAAAACATAACTCACTAAAAACCATTAGCAGCCTTTACTGGGAGTTCTGCTTATTTTAAAGACAACTATTCAGAAATAAATAGATATTACCAAATAAATTAACCCCCTAAAACTGTTTCCTGTAATACTTTGGAGCTATGTGGTTATTACTAGACATTGATGCACTTCCCCTGCTGGGGGCACTCGGTGATCCATGGTAAGTCTAGTGTGAACCTTACCCTTCTTGACTCTTGAATCAAGTTGTGGTTTTGAGTATAACAAATGTTGTTGAACCACTTGGTTCAACTGGCTAATGATTAAGTGCCATTAAAATCACGTATTTTTATCTTGTGATCTTCCTCAAACTATTAATAAATCCTAAACTAAGGATTAATCAAAATAAACTAAATCAAATCCATTCACAAAATTACATAACTTACCTACTTCAAAGCGCAGTAAATCTGCTATTTCAAATTCCATCAGACTCAAAATTGTACACAGGATTATAGTTTTTATTGTTGTAAATACGTACACCCCAGGCATACGAATCTTGATTTGTTCAAGAACCAAAACAAATAAAAAAATCCAGCCCTGGATGCCCATTCAGCAGAAGTCTTAAACTTCATTAACTCTCATCCACACACACTCAAAATACATCCTTAAAAGCTCACTCATGATTAAGCATTTTGCTGAATTAGGACAGTTCATTCACCCTTGGACTTCAAACTTGCCTGGAAAGGTTTCAGTATTGAACTTAGTGAGAGACGCGGTGGATGCGCTGGTGTTACTCTGCGGTGTCTGTCAGTAAAAGCTTCCCTCGTTTCCAGTTCCATCACTGTGTGTCACTTCCCAGATGGCCCTGAGCAAATTATTTGTGGTCGCAGTGACTCCTACTGCAAAGAGCGGCACGTCAGTCCTCCAAAAGGCATCGCTGGCACAAAATAAAGGCACTTGCCCACCTATTCATACAGTGAAGCTGTAAATTCATGTCTTGCATTGGGCTAATTTCTTCAAGGTGAATAAGTCTTCAACTCTTGGATCCATCATTTCCCCCTCAAGATTTCGATGCCTGCAGTCCAGCCGTTTCAGCTTAAGCTTGGAGCCATCCTGTATCATCACTGACTACAGAGGAAGCCCAAAATGACCACATCTGAGCTTAAGTGCTCCAGAAAGTGCCTGACGTTAGGTGCATATTTCATCTACACAATGTGCTTAGCAGGGTGAATCTGTAGTAGAAATGAGGTTTGAATTAATGAATCCGAAGGATAATGATATGCTTGACTGAGAAAAAGATCCAAAGGATGATGATATCCTTGACTGAGAAAATGATCCAAAGGATGGTGATATCCTTGACTGAGAAAAAGATCACCATTTGAAAGCCAGGTGTGACCTCATTGTTACAAAACACAGTGCAAGCTGAGATTAACAACCGTGCCACAGAGTTATGTGAGGCAGAGAGCCTACACCACAGCAGAAATGGGTAAGTACTGATTACTTAAAGGCCAAAATGTACAGAAATTTGAATGGTATAGTCTAAATTTTGGAAGGGACTCGCTGATTTAGGGTATATCCTGAGTGGAGAGGTGGATTTTGAAAGCGTTAAGTACTTATTCCCTGACAAAGATCAGCTTACAGGTTTCAGAAGCAAGAAACTCCAGTAATGGGAAACATAAGGCTCTGTTTCGTATAAAAATCTATGAAGTTAAATTACATCAAAATCTCAGAAACTAACTCTCTGTGAGAAAATCCTCAAAACGTCTGCATGGGTGATTTGCTTCATTTCAAAACAAAGTAAATCTTAACTTTACAGAGTATACTTTAGGATTCCCAAGTGCTTTCCAAACATACTACAGTGCAATTTATAGGCAGAGACTATGTTCACCTCAGCCTCTAAAGATGAAATATATCACATGAGTTAAAACTTGGGTGGTGCATCACATTTTTTCCCTTGATCTACACATCAAAGGAACCCCCCGTCGTCTCCAAATCTCCTTTTGCAATGAGATCAGAACTTTCCATTAATCACTGAAAACCAAACACACAACCCCAGGCCTTCGATAGCTCATGTTCCTGACGTTTGTAATGTCTGGTTTAACACAGTGCATGGCATTTTATATTTATTTTTCACAGTGGTCTCCTCTCTTGACTTCACCCATGACTATGTCAGAATCGCCCTTTATCTGTTCTGAGAAAATACGAGCAGAGAAAGGGCCCAGAAGACTCTCGCAGAGTTTGTGTGTGGGATGCGAGACTGTATTTGGAAAGTCATTGTATTCAGTGCTTTCAGACTGAAGTGTCCTTTTTGTGGTCATCCAGGTTCTCAGTGCTTTGATGGCTCCTTCTGTTAAAAGCAGAACAAATGATTTGTGAACAGACTGCTGGCTTTTATCGCTAACTAACCATGCTAGAGCTTGGCAACCTCAAACAGCTGAGAACCACCACAAGGGGCAGTTGTTATGGACAGTGACTAAAGTACCTAAACAGAGGGACCAGCCCCATTTTATAGAACATTTTGGGTGGAAGGGACCTTTACAGATCATCCAGTCCAACCTCCCTGCAGAAGCAGGGACATCCCCGACCAGATCAGGTTGCTCAGAGCCCCATCCAACCTAACCTTGAGTGTTCCCAGGGATGGGGCTTCCCCTGCCTCCTTGAGCAACCTGTGCCACTGTTGCACCACCCTCATTGTAAAAAATACCTTCCTTATATCCAGTCTAAACCTACTCTTCCTTAGTTTAAAACTGTTATTCCTCGTTCTGTCACAACAGACCTTGCTAAAAAGGCTGTCCCCATCCTTCTTGTAGCCCCCTTTAAGTATCAGAAGGCTGCTTTACGGTCTCCCCACAGCCTTCTCTTCTCCAGGCTGAAGAACCCCAACTCTCAGCTGTCCTTGTAGGAGAGGTGTTCCAGGCTCTTTGCCTGAACCCTCTGGTTTGCAGCTGCCACTCGAGAAAGCAGCTGGTGCCCAAGAGGCCTCTGACACATCTGCCAGCCCAATACAGGTACCTTAAACACCTTAGGACAATAATATTGGTCCTAGATATCCACACTTGTGTCATGGAATTGATCCCTTAGCATGGAATGGGTTTCCAATTCCATTAATTCCATGATATTTAATCCCATCAGTCTCTAGGATAGACTGTTGTTATATGTGTCCTCAGTATAACAAGGCTCCACTTGACAGAAGTGGATGTTGTTGAGCTAGGCAAGATTTTCTTTGGAGAGGGAGGAAAGGGGAGGAAGGAAGACAGGGTGAAAAAGGAAAGAACAGCTCAAAGCTGTCTTTTTTTCCTCATGATCTTTCCCACCTACGCCTCTGAATGGTTTGGATGCTTCTAATATGCCATAACCTCTAAGAATGCAGTTGAGAATCCCATTTTCTTCTATATACAAGTAAATCACAACATTTTCCCCAGAAACTTAATCCACATAGAATATTCTTCATTTCTGGCTTGAAACGCTGTACCATATCGGTGCTTTCTGCACCTCCCCTGAGTAAAGTAAAATATAACAGCTGATATATCTGATAAATGGTCTGCTAAGCAGGTAGTACTACACTGCAGAAATAGGATATTGGAGCATGAAACGGTACGAGTCAGTTAATAATTCAACTAATAGAGTGTTGTTTTGTTTTCTTGTAAGGAAAACAGATGTGTAAGTTGGCTGCTATTCTTTTTCTTTTGCCCAGTATGTCCAAGAGCTGCTGTGGTGATGTTACTGCTGTTTGTGGCCAGTTCAAACCTACCTTAACTCTTCAAGTGCAAGTTTTGTTTCTTTCCGACTTTCTTCAGTGATTGGGTAGAAAAGAAGTATAAATAAACCTACAAGGATGAGAATAGCAGGGACTGCTCCAATGAGGATTTTGAGTGTGAGGATCACATCGCTGGACTGTTTGCATATCCCTGGCTTGTATCCAGTAAACCTAAACAAATGGAAATAACAATGGTGTGTTTATGTCCATAGCTAAAAGGCAGTTGTTCATCTGAACACTCCCTTCTCTCCCCCGCACATGCTTCAAGACTTTTCTCCTATTTTTTCTACACTTCTCTTTTTTCCTTCCCCCGCTACATGTTTCAAATCTTGTTTTTCGAATCTAATTTTGGTGCTCTGTTTCAGCTAACTGCATTACCTCTGTATTTTCTCATTATTATAGAATCACAGAACGGTTTGGGTTGGAAGAGACCTTAAAGTCCATCCAATGCCACCCCCTCTGCCACGGGACACCTCCCACTGGATCAGGTTGCTTAAAGCCCCATCCAACCTGGCCTTGAACACCCACAGGGATGGGACGTCCACAACTTCTCTGGGCAACCTGGGCCAGGGCCTCCCCACCCTCACAGTAAAGAAATTCTTCCTAATTTCTAATCTCAATCTCCTCTGTTTCATCTTAAAAGCATTACCCCTCTTTAATTAATAAGAGGAGCATGGAATCCCATGTAAGGAAATTGATTTGTTAGGTGTTTCCTATTAATATTCAGCAAAGTATTTAGGATCCGCTTTAGAAGTATGCAAGTAATCTGACCAATTTCAACAGCAATAATTAACTTTAATTTAAACACACACTTAAGCACTCTTCTCAAGGCAGACAAATTTACTCAAGTGCTTAGAGTTAGGTACACACTTACAGTTCATTGATTCAGGGCTTCCATGCATTCCCACAACTGCTGCTATATTCAAATTCCCATTCTCAATTTGTGGAATGAGTTTATTTTCCTCTGAACATGCACCTATGAAAGCCAGAGCTGATTTGGCACCACTCTGTGTTCTCCCACAAACATCTGCCCTGGAAAATTGTTGGGAGCTACTTGGAATGCAGTTGAAAAGGGGGTAATCGATGGTTTGTTCGAGGGAGTTAGTGAAGTTTCTAGACCCAAAACGTTCATCCAAGTACTGCCTTTAGCAGTTTCAGCTGAAAGCTCTGCAGCAAAACATTCTGGGTACCAAAACCTAATTTGGGGTCAAGGGCTAGAGAGTATTTTGGACAAGTCCTCTTTTAAGAGTTCATTGCATGCTCGTGTGCTGTATCAGCTACACAGGCCCTCTCTGCTAGGTCCTGCACAAAAGCAGAGCAGGAGATAGTTAACCACTTTCTCAACCTGACTGTCTTGTAGAACAGACAAGGCAGAAGTGGAAAGAGAACATAAAGCATCTTCCAAGCTGACATGATTTAGTTGATGGGCAGAACTGGGAGAAACACCCTGCTCCTGACTCAGATCAGAGTCCGGTTCCCTAAAACCAGGCAGGAATTGGGGATCCTTTTATACTGACCAGGCCAGTTGGTGCCCCTGAAAGCACTTCAGTGCATGAAGACTGAAAAGCTCATACACATAGTCCAACCCAGATGCAACAGGGAATGCATGAAGCAGCTCTGTGGGGAACCTCCACCTGCTGAGCTTTGAAGTTTAGCTCTTTATTGCTAAAGGCCACTAAGATTTAGATGAAAAATTTGGAAAGAGGAGAATCTGAGGGGAATTCAGGTCTTCCTGAGCTGAAACATGTCAGGGCAGGCAACTTAATGCTCAGTGGCCTGGCCTAGATGGTAACAATCCTGTCTTTAGTGGTCAGCCATCTGGAGCTGCTGGCACTCTCAGGTTCAGGGCAAAAAGGCAATTAACCTCCAAGGGTAAAGGAGGAGTAACCTCAGAATGCTTTCAGAGTAGATCCAGTAAGTGGAAACACAGTGTTACTTACTCCAGCCCTGCTGCAGAAATTCCTAAGCCGATTCCTGCTGACATCTTGGTAAAGAAAACATACGAAGAATAGAAAATGGTTTCATGTCCTTTTCCATGAGGATTCTGCAGGCGAAAGTTATCAACAACATCAGGCAGCATTGACCTAGAGATGAGCAAGATAAAAGAAAAACTCAAGTCTAAATCTCTTCTCAAAGTCCAAACTTACCGAAAGAGCACACTTCTCTTTTTTTTCAGGATCTGATTGATGTGGTCGTGCACATGAAAGAATCCAGTTCAAAATGTCCTACTGTTAGACAGGAGGGCAAAACTCCCTGTAAGAAATTCATGGCCACATTTTACAAAGTAGAAAAACCACTGAAAAGCTATCAAATGCTTGCTGGGAGGTGACAGAATTCTTTAGGCTGACTGTCATTCCAATCAGAAGCTGTTATATTAAAAAAAGGACAACAAACCCCCATTTTTCTTAAGATTTCAAGGTATTATGAAACTCTGAATAGTTTCACTGCAAAATAACCCTTTTGACAAGCACGCAAAGTTTTCAGAAACCAATGAGGCCAATTCTCTCTCTGCTGCAAAGAGACTGAATTCGGGAATGGGGAATCAGAATGGAAGCTGCTCAAATGTCAATTGTGAAGTGACATTTCATTTCCAATAAATGCAATGATTTACTGTTGGAAAAAAAGGGCTTCCCACCCTGTGTGCAGAAAAGCTACTTAGTGTGACAGCTTATTTTAAACTGTGTTTCCATGATCTCCTGGAGTTTTCAGGGCTTTGTATGAACGAGTAATGTAAAACAGCTCTCTCAGCAACAGTCTTGCTTTCTGGTCAGTTTGACCTGAAAAATAACTCTTCCCTCTGGAGAGGGAATGTCCCGTCCTGCTCATCCTCGAGTAGCTTCCCTGTCGCCCCCACCCCTCCTTGTATTTTCAGTCCTCAAGAGCAAAGTGCCTTGAATTTTCAGTTTCTTTTAATCATATCCTTATCTTATTTGATCTGCAACAGAGAACTGTTAATAGCACAGCTGTTTAGATTGTTGATTTATCTACACACTCTTGTGTACAAAGAGCAGCTACAGCAGACGGAGCCTCTACAGAGACAAAAGTCACATCACTGCAAGTAGCCTCTATTATAAAAGCAGAAAAAATTCTTTGAAGAAGTGACTCTTGCCAAATTCTGCCTCTTTCAGAGGCAAATTCCCTGCAGGAGCACATCCATGTGACATAGACATATACCCCTTCCCCACCCCAAATGCAAAATCCTCCTACCATGGCAACAGAAGAGATGCTGCAATGCTCAGACCGGAGACGAAGGCCACGAAGTAAGCCAGGATCAGGTTTGGGATGGTCACTAGCATGACTGTAAAAGGAATCATCCACTGAGGAAGAAGAAAAATGGTTCATCTAACTTACAGCATGGACTGCTCAACGTTACACAGATTGTTGCCTTCAAAATATAAGGCTGCGTTACAAAACAGTTCACGCGTTGCAGTGCCTAATACAAGACATGTATTTTGGTGAAGGGTTTTTTCCAAAGAGCCCTGAGACAACCTGCATTTAACAGGAGAATCAGAGAAGAATGGGACAAGCCATGGTAATGCTTTACATCTGTTTTACAGATATAAAACAGCCCCGAGAGCCCATTTACCAGTCATGAGACCAACTGGCAGATCCTGGCCACGTTCATAGTCCTAAACATTCAGAGTCTCCAAAAGAAGTATGACCACATAAATACTCTTTGTGAAGCACCGTGAAGTGGGTTAGTTCCCAAACTGCGCCCAGAGATGCTTGGGAGACTTCTGATCAACTTGTGCTAAGATTCTTCTGCCAATTTAGTAACAGAGATGACCAGACACCAGTTTCTACCCTAGGCCAGTGGAACCATTTAATTTACTCTTAGAGACAAAGCCTTAAAACATCAACACACTGCAGTTCGAAGGGAGGAGTAGGGGTTCAATGGCCATTTCAAACTGTAAATATTCCATTTCATAGATCATTTTGAGTCTTGAATGAAGAAGAGCTTGCTTACACCTTCGTTTCCAATGACCACTTAAAATTTGTTTTCTGGCAGTACTTTAAACCACCAGATTTCCTCAACTTCAGCTTGAAGCAATGGGCTTATAGGATTGAGAATCCACTATTTTAAATGCTGATAGAATGCATACGGCCCAGCTGTCCCGTACCCATCACATGCTCCACCTCCCATGCCTGTGAACCACAGGCACAGCACGTGTAGAATTCAGAATCAGGGGCTTATCTACAGGGCTTTTTAATGATGGGGGATTAGTTTAACAGTAAGTGTTTCAATCCTCTATACGTGCAGCTTGGGAGCTGAGGGCATGAGAAGAGCTTTCACAGAGAGTGATTCCCCTAAGCACTGCTATTTACAATTCTGTATGATAAGTGATTCTGGGAGTCCTGGAGTCTAATCCATTATGTTTATGTTTGAAACGCATTTCCCATCTAAAGCATTTGCTCCTAACCCAAGGAGGCAGAAAATAACCTTTCCTGACTGCAGGTTCCCAGCACAGACAGATAATCCTTGCATTAACCCAACGTTGTGGCAAAATCGTTACTTCACCACAAGAGAGCACTCCAGCAATACAAGATTTTATGTTGCCTATAAGCAATTTTATATCTGCCTTATGCTCCATATGGGGCATCCACTCAGAAACCAAAGCACTTAAACAGCATTCTAGATCGATAATAATAATCATTGTAACTGTAATTTTCTACTGAAAGAGAAGCACAGCCCACAGGACTGAGGCTACGATGCCCCAAAGTCTCACTCAAGCAATGGGAGTGCAATCATGGGGATGGTGTTCCTGCCGCAACAAACAGCAAACGCACCTCCTTCTTTCCTACTCGTAAAGTAAATACTCGATTATTGGCACTCTGCTCCCTAGTCACAGGGCTGCTGCCCTCTGAGTCATTGCTCTCTACAACTCCCTGAGAGGAGGTTGTGGAGAGGAGGGAGCTGGGCTCTTCTCCCAAGTGACAGGGGACAGGATGAGAGGGAATGGCCTCAAGCTCCCCCAGGGGAGGTTTAGGCTGGATATTAGGAAAAAATTTTTCACAGAAAGGGTCATTGGGCACTGGAACAGGCTGCCCAGGGAGGGGGTTGAGTCACCTTCCCTGGAGGGGTTTAAGGGACGGGTGGACGAGGTGCTAAGGGACATGGTTTAGTGTTTGATAGGAATGGTTGGACTCAATGATCCCGTGGGTCTCTTCCAACCTGGTTATTCTATGATTCCATGATAAACAATATCCTACAGCTTTCCCACTCCTTCCCTATATTCTGTGACAGCAGTATGGAAGGTGACCCTACTGGGATGTGAAAGGTGGTGCTGGCTTCAGCGCATTGTGAAGGGCAAATCAGGAAAAGGTGCAGCGAGGATGCAAGTGGAAAAGGGGATGGGAGAGTGGGAAAAGGGGCTGCACAGCCAGGATTCATCCAAGGGCTCCATGCTCCATGCTGCTGATAGGTGGCAAATAAACCATTGTGTACGTGTGGGGAGCTGAAAGGATTGGGGGCGCTTTGGATTTGGTTATATTTTTCACTTAATGCCCCAAAACCCACAGTCAAAAGCTATTATTGGGTAGGATGGAAGCTAGAGCTGCAAGAGAGAGCAATCTACTTTCAGACACCTTGCCAAAATCATGAACCAATGAGCTGCTGCACTTAAAATTCCTCATGACAGCGTCACCCCACCTCCAGTCACCAGCTAAGAGACTTAGTGACTGCAAGTTCAACATTTGCAGCCTGAGGGCAGAGGAGACAATCTAAATGAACATAGCATGTGGAAGCAGATGCAAATAAACACTAGAGAATAATTTCTAGCCTGTGCACCAACCTGATTATGGGAAGAATGCCACGAAGGATCCTACCTGGGAATGACTCTGTACCTCCAGAAAGTCTAGGCTTTAAACTTCTACGAATTTTAGATACTTAGTTGATACTGAGACTGTTGGTGAACTCTCATGGAGGAATGAGTAAAAAAGGAGCGATATCAGTGGAAGGAAGCCAAGATTCTAGTTGATTATTTACCTAAGCTGCCTTCCACACTCTTTCAGAGGTCTCTTCAACACAGAAACACTTTAACATTAAAATCTAGTTCGGAGCAAGGTGAAATTTTTTTCAGGAAACTGAATTTCAAAGTATGTCTTCACTTTGAAAGTTGAGTACGGTTTTGGAGAAAAAAGACCTTGTTTTTTAACCCGCCTCCTTCCCTTCCAGGATAACATTCCCCAGTGACAAACATAGGCACCTTAAATGATGTGATTTTATTTTGCAGAGAAAGAAAACAGATCAGTTGTACAGATCCCACAAGGTGGTAGTATAGGAAGCCCCTGTGATGCATTGCCAGACAGAAAATCCATCACTGAGCACACACTGAGTCCCTTGAGAAATGTGTACAAGGTGAAATAGAGAGGTGGCTTTTTTTCAGTCCAGCCTGCACTTAGAGCATAATACAGTCAAGCAACTCAACTGTAAAATTAAGTTAAACCATGTTTACAGAGCTGCTGACAGGCTTTTCAGTCACGTTAAACTGAATTTATAGAGCCAAGTTGGTTGGAGAAGGCATTTCTCGTAGCCATGTGGACAGAGAAGGAGAATTCCTAAAGAGGGAATGTGCATTCCCTGGTCCAGACAATGGTCCAATACTGCTTTTGGCAATTCTCTTTGCTCAAGTGGTAAAAAAAAAAAAAAAAAAAGAGGATGGGGCTTGGATTCCAAATTCCTGCTTCAAAACATGTAACAATTCAGGACATTTGGAACTTGGGTTTTGAAGTTCCTTCTGATTCTTTGGAAGTCATTCCAACACATAGATTTTAATTTCAAAAATTACAAATGTTCAATTATATTCAACAATTGCCACCAGACCTTAACTTTTCAGCCTTGTCTGGATTTTGACATATAGCTTCAGGCTGCATTTTCCAAGTCCTCATGCTTTGTTGTGCACGAGGCACACACTTTTCCTTTCCTCTTTCCT
This sequence comes from Phaenicophaeus curvirostris, assembly GCF_032191515.1. Classification (NCBI taxonomy): domain Eukaryota; kingdom Metazoa; phylum Chordata; class Aves; order Cuculiformes; family Cuculidae; genus Phaenicophaeus; species Phaenicophaeus curvirostris. Next base: position 123,507,376 of record NC_091393.1, on the reverse strand, counting down.
AAGTAATTGAAGGTAAACGGGGAAAATGGGGAGGAACAGGCCTTTACAATGACTCACTGAGGATGATGACAGAAAATTGCTGCTGTCTGCACTAACTTAAGGACTTAAAATAATCCATCAGCAACGAGGGCAAGCTCGCTGAGCTGGCTTTGCAGAGCTGTGTCAAAGTTAAACTACTCTTCTTTTCTCAGGTGGGTCACCTGTTTCTCTACTTCACTAAGAACTGTCCATCTCCATTCAGAGGGGTGAGGGCACCCCTTTCTTCCTACATTTCTAGCAAAGGGTGTGTAACAGACTTCTATTTCCTCCTCTGTGACTAAATTACAGATTCGGTCACCCCAGCATCATGTACAAAGACAAAACAAGCCTTGTACAACAGATAACTTGTCAAGCTGAGGCAACACAGATCTGAATGTATAAAACCTCATTGGGGTTCGCTTCTGAGAGCAGTCAAATGCAGAGCTTGTGCAGATTTTTAAATAAACTGGGACCTCCCTTCAGCATCAATCTATTTCTCAAAAGTTTCTCATGGAAACTTGTTATCTGTCTGAAATTTTATATAAAAATTTAAAACAAACCCTAAAACTGAGCAATTTTCTTGTAGCTTGGGGTTATAAGCACTTGAAAGAGATCCTGAAGTGGCTCCAGTTGTCAAATGAAGCGAGCACAAGCAGATCTTTATTTCTTAAAGGATTTGCTTACCGAAATCCCACATGCTGCACACTTCTTGCCAAATCGCTGCAGAAATTTCTGCCAGAAGGGAATGCTCACAGCTGCTGATACCTACAATTCACAAAAAAACCCAAAACGCATCGGTACTGTGCTTACTGCCACTGTCATCTTCAGCTGCAGAGCTCTCAGGCATCTTTTTGTCTAGTACCCTGTAGCCTGAAAGGAACTTGCAGATTCCTGTTTCTCATCAGTCTTTGAGTGGGTTTTTTAACCACTATTATAAATTACAAACAAAAGCTACACACAAGAGGGTTTTCCACAGACAAATGTCAGAAGGCAGTGCCTCAATATTTCCTTTTCCTAACGTAAGCCACAGCAGTTAAAGCGACACTCGGCACAGTCATTAAAGTTCAAACACACTGCAAATAGTCATATTTTGCGCTAATGCCTTTTACCTCATCATCTGAACCTAACAAATGATAAGTGAATTAAGCTCTACTCCATTGTACAGAAAGAAAGCTGAAGTGCAAGATATCTTAAGATTTAGAGCACGTATTCCATGCTACATGCTTATTCTTAGGAAGAACCTTTAAGAGAAATAGTTGATTACAGTCAACATCACATTTCATACACTGCAATAATCACCTGGTAGCAGCAACAACCACAGGCAACGCAGTATCAATGCACTGAAATATTGCTACTAATGACAGTCTCATAATTGACCTAAATTCAAATATCATCTTATTGTTACAGTTACGTTCCAATTTACTGACTCTTGTCTCCCTTCTTGGCTTCCATTACCTGCTGAGCCTTAAGATACCCAACAGTCATCCCTTGCTCTCCAACACTTTGGTTTTAGTCACTGGATGAATGAAAAATGGGTAGAAAGGGTGGGAGGCTGTGACCGAGCAGTGGAAATTAAATTCCCTTAAAATGGTTCCACAAAGTCTCTGTGCCAAATGGGTGAGAAATCATGCAACAGCTTCCCTGAAAATGATTGCTGCACTACACTACGTGGTAGACAAATCCTTTTTGTTCTACTTGTCTTAAAAAGTGTTTATTCAGAAGGATCAAAATGGTAGTTTTCAGCTAATACTACTTGTAATCATAAAGTAAATCATGAAACACAGAAGCAGTGTATAACTGAGTTAGAAGCATCACCTAGGCAAGCAGAATTCTACCTCTGCGTGTCAAGAATAAGGTCCTGTAAAAGCATCTTTTTATCACACTGTCAATTGCTATAGAGAGGAATCTTCATATCTCTAGATATTTTAAATATTTATCCTTGCAAGCTGCCTCGCCCAGCAGGCTCATGCATACGAATACACAAATTAAAGTTGTTTAATTAGCAGCCTATCAGACTCAGGAACAGGAAAAAGGAGCTAAAATTCCACATCTCCTTTCTGACAGCAGCTTTTGCCTTTATAGGAGCAGAAAGTGACTTAAAAGTAAAAGCAACAAGGAATAAATTATAAGCTCCAAAGCATTAATTTTTTATAAGTACAGTAGGGAGCACCAGTTTAATTTCAAAAAGGCCACGAGAAAGATGGTGTGGCTTCTTAACAGCTCTGTCTAGACACTAAACTCTTCTTGTCTTCTGTTATTTTGTGACAAAACAGTGGAAAAAAAGCTGTCAAATAAAAATAAAGAAGTGCAGCTCACCAAGATGGTCACCACCAAATACTGGAAGTGGTTGCGCAGCCCAGCAGCATGAGTGCAGAACAGGACAAAGTTGCTTTGCTCCAGCTGTTGAAGGCATTTGATGACCACCAAACAAGAAAGGAAAATTAAAAAAGTCAAAACTAATGTCAAAAACCATACTAGCCAAACATAGCTGGTGACTGATTTATTAAACGCAGGCTTTGGGAGTCTTAATTCTTCTCTCATTTGCAAGAATTTAAACAAGCCGTAACTCTCCCGCTGTCAGTGGAACAACATGCCAGGCAAGAAGTAAACTATGCACCTAATACAGCATCAAAATGACCAAAATAGGAACTGCCTTACGAGAAGATTCTGTTAAAAGGCTTTATTCCCTACGTTGTGATTGTCTCGTGGTGTTGTCACAGCCACGGCTGCAGTCTGCTGCAAGAAAATGCCCTTCCTTCTCCATAGCAAAGCCATAAATCTTTCACCAGAAGCTCTGACTCCAAAAGAAGTTACTCTTCAGTGGGAATTACACTCATGCTAACTTCTGGGTTTGTATACAACCTTGGCTATGGACTGGATCCCTCCATAATTCTGAGTATTCACTGGATGGGATCTAGCTGCACTATGTTATAGTGACTGATGAAGCCACTGCCACTATGCTCTTACAGAACTATGGGGATTCTCAACACCAGAAGATGGTTCAGGCCCAGCTCCAGCAATTCTGCAGAAGTGGAATGACAGAGGAGTTATCTCCTCACTAGATTCCACAAAGTCACTGTCCCTCTCTTGAATAACAATAGCGAGCGCAATGCAGCTTCCAGCTTCTGCCTCCCCTCACACCTTCCCTTCACTCTGTACAAACAGAAAAATAAAGAGATACGGACTGACAGAAGATCTTCTCCCCTCCAGGTGTTGTCATCAAGTAGCTAGATGTGCCCTGCATCCTTACTGCCTGACTGGATGCTGAAGGACCTGGACCATAAGGAACTTTTCATCTTTTATTTCCTCCCCGTCTCTGCTGCTGCTCGCAGCGCACACAGCTCCCAGGTGCAAACAGAAAAGCTTCTGCTCCTGTTTCTCACCCTTGGGCCTTCCAGCAAGGGCTGACAGATGCTATAAAGGATGGCTACTAACTGTGCCCAAGCCCAGGCCAACTTCAGTGCTTCTTTAGCAAACAGACTTTTAATCAGCCCTTCCAAGGAACTTACTAATTCACCAGGACTGCTGGTGAGCACAGCACTGCTCTCTTATGAGCCCTGGTCTTGCTCTCTGTCCTGATGTTCACTCGGTTAATGCTTCATGTGACTAAGAGTCCACTGACAAAAAGGTAAATATTATTTGCTATGCAAAATAAAGCCAATTATTCATAGAATCACCAGGTTGAAAAAGACTCATCAGATCGAGTCCAACCATTCAATTTCAATTGATATGCACAGATTCACATTAAAATACTGTATTTTCTGAGTTGAACATAACTCAAAAACCAAGCTTTAAAAACACTGCTGGACTATGGGGATTAAGGGTTTTTCTTACTTCTTTTTTTTTTTTGCATTTTTTTTCAAGATCTACATTCAAATGCAGGTCCTCATTTTAAAATCAACTCAGTCTAGCTTTGAGACAGGTAAGATCTCCTGCCTCTGAACATCATCTTACTCTGACCTAAAGCCTCCCACCACAAAAGACACTGCAAGTACCAGTTCAGCCACTATTTGAGAGCAGTCACCTATGCAAAGGAAAGGGGCAATGGTTTCAAGTGGCATATGCTATAGAGAACAGAGATAAGAGAAAAAGCATTTTCTAAGCAACTGAAACTACAGGAGACTGTAGGTGGATAACATATAATGACCCAATCTGGGTCACTAGGACTAGTTCCTCACCTTTCACACAAAAAAAAGAAAGAAAAAAAAAGAAAAAGAAAAAGCCATCTTTAAATGGTCAGGACTTTGGTTTTACTTCTTGTTTGAGAGAACCATCTCCAGCTGCAAAGGACCCCAAGCATCAAAAAAGGCTTCTGGTTCAGTACTGATTTGTAGGGGAAGTCACCACCCCCTAGATCACCACCTCCAGTCACCAGCCAAAGGCTATTTGCATTTTAGCTGCCGCAGACTGTCTCATGCTGGGACTGGAATGAGGCAAATGCACAGATTTAGAGAGTCTGAAGTTACCTGAACTGCTGTTGAGATGAGAAGAAATGAAGCCGTAAGCTTCACATATGGACCGTGCTTCATGGTGAGTCCAAGCCCCTTACAAAAAGGAATTGCTCTGTCTGAGTTTAAGGCATAAGGATCTAAGAGGAGGAGAATACATAAAATAACAACCTTTTTCAGAGATTAATGTGAAATAGTGATTATTAAATCTAGGCATATTCAAATGTATCTTACCATCATTTTCCTTTACTCCGAGAAAAAGAATGGCAATTCCAAGAAGATACACACCACCTATGATCCCTGCTGCAATCATATAAACTTTTGCCTTTGAAAAGAGGAAAAAAAAATAAATTTTAAATTGTGACAGGAGAATGACAAGTCATTATAAAAGCTTTAGTCTCTTTCTGGTGAGTCATCTGCAAATGAAGAAGTGCTCAAGTGCTCCTATACAGACAGCAAACTGTCTTTTACCTCTCTGAAGAAAATCCACTTAGAAATAGTCTTTTATAAACAACACTTACTTTAGGATAAATCCAGGGCACGTAAGTACATGAAGCTGCGAACACAAGGGCTAGAGTATTAACAACCTGTTTTGAGAATTTGCTTATAGACTCATAGAATCACCAGGTTAGAAAAGACCTCCAAGATCATTGAGTCCAACCATACGTATCTTCCACTAAACCATACCCTTAAGTACCTCATCTACCCATGTTTTAAATACCTCTAGGGATAGGGACTCCACCACCTCCCTGGGCAGTATTTGCCAGGGCTTGATGACCCTTTAAGTGAAAAATTTGTTCCTAATGTCCAACCTGAACCTCCCCTGGCTCAGCTTGAGGCCATTCCCCCTTGTCCTGTCCCCTGTCACTTGGGAGAAGAGGCCAGGTTATTACAATTATTGCATTTATACCTAATGATAATAAAAGTTTCCTTTAGGCTCTAATGAATTTTAGAAATCACACTTTTATGTCAGTGTTTTGAGCAGATAGCAGCTTGCACGTTTGTTTTCCTAGTTACTTATCGAAATAAACAAATTCAGAAATTTTTACCTATTAGCCAGGAAAGCAAAGCTTCCAATGATACCTCCCACACCATTAGATCACATTTATTGATTCTCACACCATCAGATCACATTTATTGATTCTCACACTCATTACACTGACTCTTGAATAAAGCTTTAAGAAATTATTTTGTTTTAGGATCCTGTAATAATGTATTTCATACCATATCAAATAAGAGCTGGTTGCAGAATTTTATGATGCAATGATTGTTTGATAGGAAAACTGAATGCCAGATTATCAGTACTATGCGGCAAATGGAATTATTATAAATCTAGGAAGCAAGTGGAAAATAGGCATACAATTACAAGAATATACTCCCAAATATAAAGTCAGTTAGTATAAATGCAAGGGTAGTCAGATGAACCGTGTAAGCACAGACAATCTTCAAGACAACAGCTTTTACTGAGATATTTACATTTCAGAAGGGGACATGGTGAAATAAAGGAATGCAGGACTACTCTCTATTTGGGACACTTCAAGTTCATAGACCCTAGCCCTGCCTCAATTTATAAATCACTGTCCATCAGTCATACAAACAAAATTCAAGACCCAGTATCTCCTGTCGATCGTATTTTTAGGTGCACATTGCGTCGTGCGTGGTGCGAGCGAAAGGCAAGTGCCCTGTCATACAATGCAAAGAGCTTCCCTACGTAGCCCAGTGGCCACACAGGCTCCCATAATTCAAAAAATTCATTATAGGTTAAGTGATTGGCAAAAATAAAACCCCAAAAACCAGTCCTAACAAAAGAGGCTAGTAGGGAATAAAGTGAGTTGCCAGAGAAATTCATTCACACTATACATCCTGCCCAGTCCCAAAGGCTCTTTAGGAGAAAAGGCAGGAAAAATCAAGGAGTGAAGAGAACTTTACCAATGGAAAACAGCAGGACACATAATCCAGACTGTTCTCAACCATGGGATACTACTCATCTACAAAACCTGGTGGTGGCACACAAAGGAGCAGAAAAAGTTAAAAAAACAAAGGCTGAAACAAATAAACAGGAAATCCTCACAAAAAATGAACTAATGGCTGCTTGTAAACAAGGAACTAAAACGAAGAAGGTAAGATCTTTCATTAAATCAACTGATGTAGTTGGAACAAAAAAGACAAGTTTCCAGTCACACTGCAGTCTCTTTGGATCTGAAAAATGTTTGTGTGTCTAAAAGCTTTTCCATTGTTTACTTGCGGTAGTAGCTAGTTTAATGAAAGATATTACTTCTGCCTACAAACTCAGGCTACTTCAGGCTATATATCTTTGCTGGTTTTTCAAGACAAAAAACAAACTACTTGACAGTCAACTCATTGTGAAGCTTCTCTATCCATTTCCCTTCTACCTCAAAAGGGACAGGAAAGCCCATGTGGTTAGACAGAAAGGAAATAAATCAAGATCACATTTTATTTTTTCCCTGAAAGACATTTAAGGTATTTTAAAGTGGAAGTCGGTGATTATGGCATAAAGTAGGTTCAGACAACTCGGGTGACTGGGGGATTGTGATGGATGGCTATAAGTTGTTTTATAAAGACAGGCAGGAAAGAAGAGGAGGAGAAGTTACAGTCTATGTTAAGGAGAATCTTGAATGTATAGAGGTTGCGGAAGCCCTATCGAATGTCTCTGGATGAAGATTAGAGAGGTCATCTCCTAGGGGGATCTTACAGTACGCATCTGCTACCGACCTCCAAACCAAGACAATAAGGCTAACAGAGCAATATTTTGGTCACTTAAGCAAACTTCAGGTCAAGAGAACCTGGTTCTTACGGGTGACTTCTATTACCCAGGCATTTGTTGGAAGAACAATACGGCTGCTCACATCATCCTCCAAGTTCCTGGAATGCACAGAGGACTACTCCCTCACACAACTGTTAGATGTGCCAACTAGAAATAAGGAACTGCTGGACTTGCTAATCACAAACCAAGCAAAACTGCATTGTAATATCTTGCTTAGGGAAAACCTCGGCTGCAGTAATGATGATATTGTGGAGTCTGGGATCCTGCTGAGCACGTTGAAGATCATCCAGTTCCAACCCCCCTTATGATATGGTATCACAGATTCTCCCCACCCCTCTCCCTAAGAGATTTTAGTGTGCTCCCATAGACACTTACTTGATGAGACAGGGGATCCGAGGGGTCTGGAAAGCTGGTAGTGTCATGCCAGGAGTCAGTTGTGTTTACGGGGGGATTCACAGTGCAATGATGAGAGACATGAGCACTGGCCACAATCTGTCCCTGAAGAGCAGCTCCAATCAAGGTCCCAAGCACTTCCACAGTCATTCCTAAAAAAGGAAACACAAACATGCACCGAGGATGAGAACTCAATTCCTCCACTGTCTGCAAGCTTCCTATTGAAGAGAAATCTCATCAAATCATTTTCTTTCACAGGGAACAAGCAGAAAAAGCAATTCTGAGAACAGCAGAACTGGAAAGTCAGTAATAGAACAGTTTTGAGGAAAGAGTTTTGTCATCTATTTTCTGATCGACTTTTAGAAGTCTCCATGGAAAACCCTCTTTCATACAAGCTGCATGAGGGATATGGCTGAGACTAAGAGCCACAAGGGGATAAAATCGAAAACTTTCATCTCAAAGACTAGAGAGGAACTTGAGTTCAAATATTGAATGACATTTTTCCTAAGCAGGACTAGGAGCTGTAACATCAGACTTTTAATCTCAAACTTGACAGAAACTTGCAAAACATTTCTCAAGGCAGTTATCTGATCAGGTTCTCCAACTGTAAAAGAAAACTATACCTACCTCAGGCTTATAATGGCAATAATAAAGCTGCAAAGCTCTCAGAAACAGCAGCTGCTGTTCTTAACTGCCCAGACCAGAGTAAGGCAGAACTAGCTACTGCAGCCTCACAGAATGATTCGATCATCAACACTCCAAGTACCATCAAGAACAAGGAATTAGCCTAAAAAACAACTAAAATCTTCATTTGGGAAAGCAAAGATCTAACATGGGCATCCCGCTCATGCTTCATGTACTCAAAAAAAACAGTCTACAAGTTGTTACAGCTCCATTGCAGGCAAGTGGTGAATAATCTGGGTTCTCGATTCTGCTCACTCTGAGGGATTTCAAGCCTACCCCTCCTGTTTCCACACAATATGGCCATACCCAGCAACTCTGTGGCAGGGAGAGAAACTGAATTTCTGTCCTAGCTCCAGAGACTATTTATGCATTTTGCATAAACATCCATAGGGCTGAATATATGAACAGATTAGGAACAAGTACCAAGATTCCCTGTTTATGGTGGAAGGAACTTTTCATTGACCTAAACATCAGGCTTTGTTCCTACTTATTATCTCTCAGTGGCCCCAGAAGTCCCACGTTCCTTTCTCAGAAACACCACAGGGGTTTCTGAAGGGCCATTTCCAGAGCAGGTTGTGTCCTGGTGGTTATCATATTCTCCCAGGAAGTGACGGGTGTTTCAAAAGCTCCTAAGTTCTTTGCTCTGTAACAGCCTGCCTAGGTGACCTTGAATACTTTTTTTTTTGTATATCCTTATAAAGAGATAAAAGTACTTCTCCACCTGATAGGAGGGCAATGCACAGAGATGGTGAGGTCAGACAGTGCAGGAATATTGACTGTATGGAGCTATGGAAGATCAAGTAAGGAAAAGGGAAGAGATGCTCCCTTGGATCTTTTAAATAATTGCTAATATGTCCCCAAATAGAGAATGCTTGTGAATGGAAAATTTGAGGCTTCACATAAAATTAATTGAAACCAATGGGGGTAAAGAAATAAAATCTTCCCTAAACTTTGTATCCAACCTTATAGTTCTGTCCTTACAAAAATGCTGGCAGAGAGTGAAAAGCCTAACCTCAGCCTACAAACCAACCTGAGATGGGCCTTGTAGATCTCCCAAGCTGTTGAGCACTCAGTGTAAAGACAGAACACCACCTACACGTTTATGACCTTTATCTAGATCTCCACATCTGCATTTTACCAAGCAGTTGCATAGGATTGAGCTCAGAAGCATCATTATAGGCAACAGAAATACAATCATTGTGAAATCTCATCTTCTATGTAGCAGCAAGAGCTAAGAAACAGACAGATTTTAAAGTTCCTATATGCACAGAATTTATAACGTATTACTTTCCACCTTAGCCAAGAAAGCTGATCTTTCAGAAATGAGATGTCCTTTAAGTAAGCTAAATTTTGCCCAGCATGTAAGTAAGATTATGTGAAAGCAACCTTGGAATCCAGTATTTCTAACATGCATTTGTAGTAAGGACCAGGACATTTATAATCAGCAGTTCTGCTTGTCTCCAGTAGAGGGTAATGGAGCCTCTGATCCCAATATTTTTGGTAAATGCACGCTTGATATTACGCAGCTGTTTTTCTTTAAGCAATTGAAGAAATGCCTGAACAACTGACTGCATCCAAGAAAGTCTACACACAAGAATTCTCTGTAAAACCTGAAGAGAGGCAAGTGTTTAAGTAAAACACTTATTAAAAAAAAAGGGAGAAAAAAAAGAGATTCTAATCTATTCATAACCATTATAAGAAAATTTGGCACCAAACAGATATAATTTCAAAATATACAAAACCACCAACATTTAAAAGTCAAAATTATTGTTCATCCCACCCCTTTAACTTGGCTTAGGAAACAGTTATACACCCCAAAGCTAAACCCTGTCTGGACAATAAAATGACCCTATAAACGTATAACACCTCTCAGCCATGGAGCTCAACAGCTTTTGTGAGCACGAATTTCACATGCCTATGAAGCCTTGCACTGAACTAGCAGATAGGGAAGCACATTTATTTCGATCAAATAGAAGACATAAAACGAGACAATAGAAAACACTAGGTACACAGATTTAGTTAGAATTCAGGCCAGATGACTCAGAATACAGTCAGTGCCAAAGAATATAACACAACTGGAATCTCCTGCTGTTCAGTCCTATCCTATGACTACTAGCCCACACTTTCTCTTGAGATTGTTGATGATAATGCAAATTACAACTGTTCCACGTGGCCAGAAAAGGATTGGGATGCCCAGGGGATATTGTATCTAGAATTTCTGACATGATTCTTTCAGCGCTTGTGGCCATTTCATTGTGCCTCTGTGGTTTAGTTTTCACCATACTCAAGCATGTATGTTGGGAGTTAGAAGGACTAATGGAAGAGAAAAGGGCTCTTGCCGGGAAGAGAAAACAGATGCAACATAAAAATTACAAGTTATTCTAAAGCAAGGACAAGATAAGACATAGAAAACTCTCGCATGAGATATTTGAGACTTTTCTCACTACCTCACTTAATGCTGGTGGCCATGAGAGGCAGAAGTCAGAGTAAAGAAGGCGTGAGAACAGAGCTGAAGAGAGCAGGAAGCGAAGAAGCTGTTTTTACGTTCAGCTTATGACCTACACAAGAAATACTTAAAATATTTCCACTGCACTTTTTTTTGGTCCGGTTGACTTGCTCTAAAGCAAAATCTTTGTCTGATTTTGTTTGTTAAAGAGCCAGAGGTACGGTGTGGAAGGCCTTGTTCTTTTAACTAACACAGTCAGGCTGTTAGCTAGTTATTACCCTGGCTTGAGTAAGCGTGATTTTTATTGTTTCCTCTGGCTAGCAATAAACCAAGAGGAGTTTCTAGCTAATCAGTCAGTTCGAGACAATAAAACATTGATGTCTCTCATTTAGCTAGAAAAATGGAAGCATTTACAGGACAAAATATGTTTCATCAGATATTAAAAATCTCCTCTAAAATCTCCAGTTTTGGGACACAAACCACTAGGAACTTGCTATACATAGAGAATGATTTTTAAATAAAACTCAGCCCTAATCCACATGAGAAAGCCCAGGTCACACTCACGGTATGCTGTTGCAGAATCTCTGTCCTTCTGGTCTGTGCTGAGAAACATGGTGAGGGCAGAATATGGTACTTGGAATAACTATGCAAAGAAAGAACATCACATAGGAAATGTCAGAGTAAATGCTGTATTCCTTTGATATCCAGGAAAATGGCTTAATGCGACCTTGGAATTCACTTATTTAGAATGTTGTGGTTTTTAGCACAGACACCTGTCTTTTCTTTCTGATTTTTAAAGCACATAAGAGGAAAAAAGTATATTACTTAATACAAGTAATAAATAATAAATTACCAAGTGGCTTTACCTTAATGCTGTGCTCCTTCATCTTCATTGGGAAAACGTCCTTCATAGCTAGGCTATAAAGCATCTAGATTACTCTGCACTAAGAGACTCTTACATTCCTAGCTTGAGCTAACGAACAAGAAGCAAAGCCATAATGTAGACAATACAATTTTCCACTTTATTCAAGCCAGAAGACTGCCTAAATCCCCCAAACGTTTCTATATCTGTCTCACTATTCAATCCCAGGAGATAATTATGAAAACTACTTTGTCTTCAGCATGATTATGCCACACATTCCTTAATTTGAGTCAGGATTAGGCAGAAATGCCCCATTGCTCTGCCCGTGCATGGACAAAAAGGTAGATGAGGAGCGTTGATTGTTTTTACAGCACTGTATCTGGCACACACTTGACACCTTGCTGTAAAATCTTGGTAGAAACAATGCACTGGTAGCATTTATTGCAATGCTGGGCAAATGAGCCCCACTTTTACTGCACAAGAGGCCGTATTTCCAGTACTTGCCTGACAATAACTGTTGAACATTAAAGGTTTGACCTTTCTGATGATCATGATGCGAGTGGGACTCTGTCCTTACAGTCTCTAACTAAAATAAAAATCACTTCTAAAACCTTGGAGTAAAAGACAGGTCAAACTCTCAGACTACTATGAAGTGGAACTGGGACATGAACCTGCTTGAACAATCAAGTTCTCTGTGGTGTTTCCACCACCACAGAGATCTGTAGCCAGACATACTAAGTCTTGAAGTTTGCATCCTACTCTGTTTGTACAAAATACACTTCTGCTCCCCTCCATCAAAAATGGCAAGCAGATACATTTTCAAATGTATTTTCTGCCTGGGAAAACTTGTGGTTTTCCTTCAAAGGAGAGAAGGAAGAAAATTATTTTAAGCCATTATGAATGTCTTCTGTACCATCTTTCTCCAGGGGAAACAAAAGACTGTGGGAAATATTCCAGCTTAACACAAGAATACACAATTCCCAGGTCCAATAGATCTCCAATAGGAGAAAAGCCGAGTCTAACAAGTACAAACATTTTAAATATCTGGGAACCACTTTTTCAAAATGCGATCCAGTGAAATTCAATCAGTCGGGACAAGCCCTGCCAAATTGCAATGCAGGCAATCTCACTTCCAGCCCTCATCTGCTGTGTGATGCTGCTTTGCCTGGAAGATACACCTTGCTTCACCTTGATATTCACCTTGACAAGGCAAAACGGGGTGATGCAACCCCTACATGTACAGAATGAAACATGTCAGAGAAGTTCTTTTGGGATCCACTGTGAAATGATGGCTTCTGCATCAAGACTGCAAATTCTGTATTAAAAAAATCACATGTGACAGGGGACAGGACAAGAGGAAATGGCCTCAAGCTCCACCAGGGGAGGTTTAGGCTGGACATGAGGAAAAAATTTTCACAGAAAGGGTCATTGGGCACTGGCAGAGGCTGCCCAGGGAGGGGGTTGAGTCACCATCCCCGGAGGGGTTTAAGGGACGGGTGGACGAGGTGCTGAGGGACATGGGTTAGTGATTGATAGGAATGGTTGGACTCGGTGATCCGGTGGGTCTCTTCCAACCTGGTTATTCTATGATTCTATGATTTCAGCTCTGTTACCCTGACTTTTCATTGCCTTCTAGCTTGAGTCAAAATATCCTGAACCAGAGCCATAAACCTGCCTTGTCTCCTAATCTGCTCCTGAAAACAGAAGCTATGAGAAGTTAGATGTCTAACTTGAATTATGAATCCAAACGCCTCCATGGATCCATGACGGAATGAGTTGAGCATCCAGGGCACAGCCAAAGAAAGAGACTGGAGGTAATCTGTCTGAATTAGCAGGTCATTTGCCAGAGAAACCACTGGCAGAGACCATCAACCAGCAGAGTGTTTCCTAAAAGGACATCTCCCTATCCCTTAAACTCAGTAGAAGTTGAAATCAAATATAAAGTTTTGGTAAATCTCAGCTTACTAAATCTGAACGCACCAACAAAGGAAGAAAACAAGCAAGTTACTGCTGAGAACAGCATGACCTGTAATCTACTCACTGTGGTCAGTGCTTGGAAAAGGCAGTAGAAAGTCAGATACCACACAACTCTTCCGGATACAAAAGGAGGCAGGTACCACATAAAAAAATAGGACACTACTGTGAAGGGTGTACATGCCAGCATCCTGCAAAGAAGATGTACACGTCAACAATCTTAACATAATGCTAGCAAAGCACATTAAATTTTCCTGTTAATAATCAATATAACGGCAAAGTATTTCATGTGCAGTTTTTCTAATTACAACAGTGCATGCTAGTAAGTATTAAACATTAGTGTGCATTAAATACTTAGATTAATATAAAATGTACACAAGTACTTCCATAAAATGGAAAAATACAGCAAAACTGAAGGAAAAGAGCTATATTTAAGTTAATATCCCACTCAGAACAGACACAATTACCTTGCACATGCACTGTAACAGCATATATGTATTGCCATTCCTTCAGACATGTTTCAGACTATAAATTTCTTAGAAAGAACCACTGAAAACTAAGCTCTATTGTCATGTCTTTGCATACTTCAGCAATTTTTACATAAGCCTACTTATTACCAAGGATTCCCTCTTTCAGTTTTAATGCCTTCAGTTTTCCTCTTAACTTAGCCTCTTTGTTGCTACTTCAATCAAGTGCAAATACAGTTGATTGGTAAATACACTTTAAAATGTTGAAAACAGCATAAAAGATAATGGCTGCGGGCTGTTCAAAGTTCCTGTAGTTGCTATGTGGGTATACGATAATTTGCTCCATTTAACTCAACAGCAAAACTCCCTTCAAACACAAAAGGATCACCTTCTGGTGAGGAAGGTGCCTTAAAATAAAGAACCGCAGGAACTTAAATTCCAGGCATAGCCATTAACCAGCAATTAATTAAATTAGTCTAAAAAAATTATTTCAGGCAAACAACACTTGTCAAACTCCATGATACGGAAGAAGTGGTCAGATGCTATTATTTCCTGAAAGTCTGAGCTGCAGCATCACCAGGGCTCTCCTGTATTCCTGTAAATCGAACATTATACAATGCAATTAGATGACCAAGATGCCAACAAACACGTCTAAACACATAAAAGAGAAAAGAAATGAATCCCTTCACAACAGCACTACTGACATTAGGGATCAGCTGATTATTTTGCAATCACAAACTGAAAACCTAGAATACAAAAGAGTAATGTGGGTAAATAGTTTAGTAAAACAATGGCTTTTCCACACTGCTTTTTGGGATGGGCAGCATCACCGGGAGCTGAGCATTTACAAGGAAAGTGCTAGGTTCTGGTATTCTCCAGCCCTCCACTCCCCAGCCCACAGTTCACCCACAACGGTCAGCAATGGAAAAAACACAAATACAGGTAAAATCCTAATACACCCCAGAGAATCTACTTTCCTCTCTAAAAGTGTGAGCTCTTCCAGACTGCTGTGCAGACAAAGCCACCGCAGTAAAATATTTTCATAGCCAATTCTGCATGCAACTTCCCAGCAAAAACCCTCTTAGTATTCTTCCCCTTCCATTCTCTTTAACATTTTCCTTTCCTCATTACTGTCAGTGAATTTTCAGAGCCTTCCTGAAACCGCTGAATGTCTGATTGCCTCCTATTATCTCCTTTGACAAAATGTTTGACCAGGTTTCTGTATTTCAAGTCAATGTCTACTTATGCCTTTTAAGCACATTACAGAAAGGAGATAAACAGTGATTGATGACTAGTTATTATACTGAGCATGGTATTAAAGTATAATTAAACTTTCACCTTATTTTCTGATGTTCTTGGCTTTTCTGGCAGCTTTTCTGACTGAGCCAATTCCATTGCTTCATTCTGGATACTTAAGAAGTCAGAATAATTTCAAAGTATTTTTAAGACCCATTTTTCGTTTTGTGTAAATATGGTCTGACCCTCAAAGTATAGGAACAAAATTCACCTGAAAAAAAATTACCACTGCCAAAATAATAGACAAAATCCTTCTGGAGAGAAAGCAGATGAACACATATTGAAGGCTGGGTTAGATAAGCACTTTTCCTGTAAGAAGTGCAAGCTGTAAAGTAGCTGGTTTACAGTGCAAAGGGCTGATAAGGTCATGCTTGTGCTAGGACGCGAGTTATCGTAACGTGGAGTTAACACTAAGTCTAAACAAAAGCCTTTGCAGTATCTTCAGACAAGGGGGAAAAAGGCACCAGAATACATCAGGCCCTGTCCCTGCTGGGGCCAAGAGGAGGTGATCTCAGCCTTCTTCCAACTCGTACTTGCCTTAGTCAGAGATAAGCTGCTCATGGACATGTTTCTGTGGCCATAAACCCACATGACAGCAAGAGAACCACCGGTTAGGAAAGTGGGCTTACTTTCCATGAAAAGTCAACTTCTTTGCTCAGGAATCCACATTTACTCTTAGATTGTTGTTTGGGGGTTATATTAGTTCAAAATATCTTATAATACATCCTCACAATGAATGAGACAGAGCAGTGATGAAAGACTCCTTATTTCACAAACTACTCAATCTCACTTTTACTTCCAAGATATAAAACCCCCAACAAATGAACTCCCTGTGGCATTCATGAGCTTGGGTTCCTATAACATGGACCACCTCTTCTCAGCTGTCTTGCTTCTAGAGTGCCTACAAGGGATACGTACATCACAGTGAAACATCGCTCCATCCCTCTAGAAATGCTGATCAAAATCTTGCAGCATCTCATTCCATTAAAAAAGTAATGATGGCTTTTTAATTAAATAAAAGAAACAAGACCAGAATATGACTGCTGCAGGTGTCAGGGCAGTGCTGGTGGCTGAGCCTTCAGTGCCGTGGTGTTGCATCTGCTCCGCGTGTACGCACACATCCTCTAATGAACTGAACAGGCTAAAGAACCGAAGTTAATGGAGCTCCTGGAAAGCTGATGTCAGAAATGAAAGCACATTAGGACACAAGTAGAAACAAGTTCCAACTTCATGGAGGAGTGAAGCCAAACTGAAGGAATCTAGACAAAGATTCAACCACAAATTCAAGAACATTTTAGACCGAAGCTTCCAGTTTTGTTAACGTTTTGGTGTCTTGGCTTTGTTTGTGTCTCTTCTCTGTTTTCATGGGTGAACAAGCTAAAGGGAAATAGAGGACATGACAAATTTTTCTTTTTGCTTTTATGTACCTAGAATGAATACAGTCACTGTTGTCTGGGAAACAGGCAAAGAAAAATGAGTCTAATTCGGTGAGACGGCAGTATAATCACAACACACACTCTGTTCATATATATATACACACACACACGTGTGAAATACACGTATACATTTCTGCTTACCAAGGCATGAGCCGGCCTATTTTTGTCCATCTGCTTTTGCTAATAAAAAAGCCAGCAACAGGATCAGTAACTGCACCTGAGGCTTTGCCAATGAACAGCACCAAAGAGGCATGAAACGGAGTAATCTGGAAGTACAGAGACAATACTGTAAACAACAGCCATTGTTTCACAATACAATGAAACAGCATAAAGCAACTTTCCAGATAGAACCTCAGCGTTTTAAAGAATAATGATAGCTCATCTACAAAACACGTCTGCTGCTGTCATAGAAATTACTATTGGTTACCTGTAGCAGACAAAAGAGACATCGAGACAGGCACCATGCAAGAAGGGATTAGAGGGGAAATGTGCAAGGAAGGAGAGATTGTGGATGTGTTTAGAACTAGTAAAATGAGTCAGACAGTCAAATAATAGACTAAAGTCCTTGTTTTAGTCATAAAACCTGACAAGAGTCCCTCTGTAATCATCCCTTCACTCTGCTCCCCACGTAGTCCTGTTTCCCATATCTTTAACTTGACTTGGTCTAGAAAAAAGGAGCTGTTTATACACATTCATGTTTTTTCATCTCCTGAGACTACTGACAAAGCTGTCAACTGCTGGCGTGTGGCTGTGGAAGAGGTTCTAGCACAGCAGACTTGATCCACCGAGAACTGAACTGTGACAAGTGAATTGCATAGGGCACATCTGTCCAAATCCAAGTTGCCAGCACGTGTCCAACAAATCTCACTTGAAAAATGTTCATGGATTAGAAGAGAATAAAAAGGCCAACTAAAAAAATCCTTGGGAGTTAACCCAGGAGGACCATCCTTAGGTGCCTATATAGAAATGCAGTTTATCCCAGCCACTGTAATTATTTTTCACTCGTATCTATAGAAAGCTTAGGAATTAATATCACACAATGGTTAAAAATGATGGGTGGTCTTCCAAGTGCTCAATTTGTGCCACTGAAACTATAGGCCTGATAAAAAAAAAAATCATTGAAATCTATAGAAACATGAATGTTCCTCAAATCAATAATAGAAAGACTGCTGAAACAGCCTGTGCAGCTTTAACAGTGATAGTGGACAAAACCCCTTCATCTCTATGCTTCCTCATGCTATCGGTGCTCCAGAACTGCAGGAAGCCTGGTGGATGCAGCTGATACAACACCAAGCTTGAGCTCGTATCCTCTGTTTTTCTGCAGAGCTTATTGACTCCTAGGCAGCATCTCGTGGCTTCCAGCTGGTACAGGTCCCCTGCCCGCAGAATTTGCTGCAGGTATTCCTTCAGAGGTGAAGGAAAGGAGCAATAATCTCTGGATGTCCTGGGTAACCTTTGTAAAAGGCAGATATTATGCACTCTTGTAATCACAGCTGTTAAATTTTAGCCCAAATTAGGTGAAACTGCAGGGGCAGCTAATCTTCCCGACACCATCAGCTCTAAGGCATATGATCCACCCTAGAAAGCTTCTGAACAGGGAAGGACTGGGAATGGTAGCTTCCAGCTGCGAAAGACAGTGGCTCTCCAAGCATCCTGTTGATGTTGAGATGAGCAGCAGGCTTTGTCCCACAGCAGCGTGTTGACATCCATATCATCCACCTCTGCTGACCTGGGTGGCAAGAAACCCACCAGCCTTGAGCCAGACTTGCCACTGGGGCTTCACTGGAGCTGCTCATGAGTCACTGCTGCTTCTCCAGAGACAGGTCAGCCAAAACAAGAACAAAATAGGAGTTGAAAAGATACGGGGAGGGAAATACTGCAGCTATGAGGGACACAGGGACAGAAAACTTCATATCTGGTGGGGTTTGCCCTGGTTCAGATAATGGGATGATAATGGTTCAGATAATAGAAAGAAAAAGGACATTAGATAAGCAGAGGTGGAAGAAAGCTTTGAGGAAAATTAAAACCTCTTATGTTACGAGTGGAGTCTGGGTAGTCACCCTGTCTTCCCCATCGGTGCAGGCTTATACATCTCTTGGCTGCATTTTCTTAACCTCCAGATCTGGACAGTGCCTCTTGGCACCAATACGAGAAATTTCTCAGTCTTAATAAAATACAAGATTAAATATGCTAAATTAACCTATCTCAAAAGGAATCAAGACAAAGAACCTGTTAACAGAAGTTTTGGTGTTTTCTAGTTGACTCAAGGATCCTGTGCGGTTTGGAGTTGCATTTATATTCTGAAGTTTATACAGGTAATCTAGGTGGAATATGGGATCCAAATGGAAAAACTATAAGCTACGGAAAGTGAATACTAACGTAACACTCTTAGAAAGGATCCAGATTATCTATGAATGATTACACCTGGCAAGTTTCACCATCTCTCAAAGAGCTAAAACAGTTCTGCCCTCTAAGCAGGCAAGGATTAAATCCTGGTAGTTAGAATGACATGTTCTCCTCTGAAAACATGGGGAAAACCCCCACAGGATTTCAGAGCTGTTTATCAGGCCTTGAAATAAACCCTGTCCATGCAGGATCACTTCAGAGAACAAACTAAACTGTCAAAGAACAAATAATTAGGCCCCTTAATGAAGTAGTAAATGTATCATTACAAGCATTAAGCAAAATTACTAGGTTTCACTAGGAACTTGTTAACAAAGTAATTATTACTACGTCATTTATTTAGGTAGCATCCAAAGATGCAAGAATGGGACTCCAGCTTTCTAGACACTGCACACAAACACATAAAGAAACAAACAGTCCCTAGCTTCAAGAATTTTTAATGTCTATGATAAGCAGAGTGGGGAAATTGCCATATTTATAAGCACCCTGGGAGAACTGCATTAGTGCCTTTCTCATTCAGTTCACGCTTCATCATCTCCAAGGTTTGGATTGCCACCTTGATGAGGGACGCAGCTGTACTCAGAGCTGCCTGCACATCCCTGCTGCTACCTGTTCCACCTCCAACTCCTCAGACTCCACACCACCCACTCACTGTTTTTGACACTGCTGTCCAAAGCTGCCCCCTTTTCAAGATCTTGGCTTTGATTTCAATGACACAATCAAGATCTCACTTTTACAGGTCCTAGCATGTTGCCAATTTTATCAGTAAACCACACCTCAGCTTCCGAGATCAGACTTCTATAGAAAAACTATAAACGCAATCTTTTGGACACCTTCACTCCTCCAGTCACGATATCCTGTCTTTCTACATCATAAACAGCAAATGGATAATGATATCCAATCCAGAATCTCCTGTTCTTCCCAGCAGATAAAAGCATTCATCAGTGCTGAAAGCCACTCATGTAGTTTCAGCTGCAGCTGTTCTCACAGCTCCTGCAATATGACCTCAAATCATTTGTTCTACCCAATAACACTTTCGCTGTCCCACCTAGTCACTGCACAGACATACAAGACAATCCAGAACAGTAAAAAATGCTTACGAATTGATTTTTTTTCATTCCTCTGCTGTCCTGAAATCTAGCTGTAGCAGCTGAAAGTCAGACGAATGGGATGACTCCTACTGCTTTGCTGTACCAGCTCTGCTACTGCACCAGAAAGCCACAGACTGGAAGCAAAGAACCTTCGGGGAGAATAACTCGGCTTTCTTTGCAAGGAAATTACCCTAGATAAGCCAGATAAAATTAATGTGAATTCGTGTTGGATGCAACTACAGTGATTTTGGCTAAACCAAATGAATAGAACTTGCCAACCTCAAATGGTGCCATTAATGTTTCAGATGCTTCATACCTTGTGCTCTGACTCTTGACAGAGAACTGCTGTGAGCTCTACAGCGCCTAAAGCCCTACTAATGATCCCAAACTATAAGCAAACAATGGCCACCTCAAAATAGAAGGGAAACTAGAGAAAACAAACAAACAAACAAATATTTCCAGACAAGTTTATGCAGTTTTCAGGATGCTGAACAGCTGCAGGCAATGGTAACGAGACAATTTATAAGCTTTATTAGCAAATGGACTTTATATCATTCCAGGCAGATGGTTGACAACATCAGAGTTGAGTCTACAGACTGCAAAGGTTTCATGTGCTACTTACGTGGGCTATATCGAGGAGATAGATCTGTAGGAAGAAAGCAGCAGCGCTCCCCGCCACTTGATTTGGGGCACCCCCTATCGCGTAGCACAGTTTGCCGCATATCGAGAGCCTGTATTCCTGTTCAAGATAAAGCAGAACAAGCAATGAGAAAACACAATGAACAGAAGTTGAAAGGTGCGGAAATATTAAAGTTAAAGTCTAAGGTTAACACCAAATCCAGGTGTTCATGTCACAGGAATTCCACTAATAAGTCCGTATGCCCTCAACCCGTACCCTCAACAGGCATTGGGATCCTCGTTGCTTTGAATTTTGATGGTTTTGTTCCTTAATTCAGCCTCTAAAACCAGATTACAGTGTTCCTACAAGGGAATCTAGGCTTACCTACCTGCTTCTCACAAGCGATTAGAAAGAAACAAGTCTACAAACAAGCAGGAAGCAACAAAGTGCACATTGTTACATTATTTTCTGAACATAATTTTTTCTTCAAATCATAGAACCATAGAATAACCAGGTTGGAAGAGACCCACCGGATCATTGAGTCTAACCATTCCTATCAAACACTAAACCATGTCCCTCAGCACCTCGTCCACCCATCCCTTAAACCCCTCCAGGGAAGGTGACTCAACCCCCTCCCTGGGCAGCCTCTGCCAGTGCCCAATGACCCTTTCTGTTCAATCCAGATTTTTTAAAGACTGAAAACCTTTTTACTTCTACAAAATAATTTCCTATATTTATCTTTCATGCTGTAACGATTGATATATACTCTCACACCGCAGTAGTTATACAACACCCATAGAAGTACAGTTGCAGAGTCAAATGCAGACCAAAGATTCCAAACATTTGTGCTCTGTTCCTTCCTCACTTTGTCACAAAATGCTGGTGTGACCCTGGCAACGTTGCTTGACTTCGTACGCCTGCCTTTTGACTCGACTGCTCTATATCTTTTGTGAAAACTGGCATCCTAGGGAAAGTGATTTGGGGGCCCAAGTCCTGTTTAGGAAGGACTCAAATCCACTCTGGGCACGTTTACAAAATTTTGTAGAGTCCTTTGCTTTTTGATGTTTGAAAAGTACTGTAAGCATCCAAGAATATTCTCTAATAGAAATGTCAAATTAGAGTAAGATAAAAGCTGAAAGTAAGGTTTCACAGCAGTAATTAGAAGAAAAAAATGCAGAGTCTAATAGAAATTCTAATGAAGAACACTGTGTTTTCTAATAGTAAAGGTTCCAGAATATTGGAAAGCCATTAAAAAAACCTTAAGACTTAATATCATGCCATAAAAATCAAAATACAGGAAGAAAATGATGCTGCATTAATCTTTTATTCCTTTCAAAGGGACAACCACATCCAAACCAAACTTAGACTTCTCCACTTTGAATCCCTCTTTAACAATTGCAGCCAGCAGGAAACATGAAGAGGAGCAGCAATGTTAATCCTAGGTCTGCCACCTCTCTGAACTGACTAAACAAGCCCTTAATTCAGGATAAAAATAGAGATATGGCAATGAGATCCACCACAATGATAACAGTTTGATACATCACCCAATTTCTGAACATTAATATTTACTGGGCCTATAGTTAAAAGTGGAAAATACGCAGAGAGCGTCTGTTATGGGATGCAGGGGAGAAAATCCCCTCAGCCTCGGTTGGGACCATGTGATATCGCTAACAAATGACTCCAGAAACCGTGTGGAGAAGGATAACATCACGCTCATGCGGAGCAGGGTGACCAGCAGCAAAGCATCGACTGTGAGTAACTAACAAGGTTTTTTTGCTGTTACTCTTCAGCCTGAATTTCCCCACTGCACTGCCTACTCAAGCAACAGAAATTGCTCGTTTTCTGTGATATCCAGTGAAAGCTTTTTCACCTGTGTGTGTCAGTAAGCTTGAAGTACTCCAAAAATTCACTAGAGATCTGAATCTGTAGGCAGCAGTCAAATAAAGAACAAAATACAAAGTATTTACAGTGAAAATTATGTTTTAAACCCCCTGTGGTGTAGTTGAATGTCAACATCCGATTGCTTCTACAAGCTTTAGAAGCGACATGAGAGGATGGGGTGGGAGGTAAGAGTGAAGGCCAGGTGAAGTTATAATCTTTTTTTTCGTCTCAGATTAACTTGACAATTCTGAATTTAAATGTTCTCCTGTCATATCAAAGTTAATTGTCCTTCAAGGTAAACCAAGAAAGTGTAATAGTTGAGAGATTTGATTTTGTTCCTTAAACAGAAGAATAAGTGTAAACATTGTTATAGAAAAATTAGTGTCTCAGACAACAACAATTCTAGTGTAAGTTAAAACCATCTTTGTCAGTGCTTATAAATTCTCCCTTCCCAAAACAGAAATTGAACACGATATTTATAGCGGATCATCTTATTTCTATAGGAAGTATTTAAATACATGAAAAAACCAACTCTGCAACTGTGTGAAGATATTGGACGAACATCCTGGGCGCGGGGAGCCGCGTTCTGTCCCAGGCTGCTCTTTATCAGCCCAGTCCAGAACAGAACCAGCCAGTAATTTGAAGGCAGCAAGAAGAGAGAGCAAAACCTGCGGCTCAAAGATAAACGGAGCCTGGCGTTTATCTGAGAGACAATGAACATGTAGCTCATGAGGAGCAGCTTTGAGTCAGCTTTTCTCCAACCATGGAATTAGCAATTAAGCAATGTTTCTGTTCTGTGAGTGACCATACAACCGCCTCTTAAAAGCCCGAGTGGGACACGCACGTGTGGCAACCTTACACCAAATATCTCAAGGACTCTTTTCAGGTTTCTTAGTCACATCAGCCCATCTGAATGGAAGAAATAAGAATGGGGCTTGGGAGAAGATGCCTAAGAGGGGCACATGAACACAGCAGGTGACAGGATGTTCTTCCAGCTGCCACTAACGTAGCGCTGAGGGGTCTGTGAGCCAAAGGCACCACATCTCCACTTAAAATCCACAGATTTCTCCCATGAATTCAGCCAGATGCTTTCTGAGCACAGAAATTCAAGCCAGAGCGGCACATGCCCACGGCGCCCGATGAGCTCCATGGCTTGGACGCCCTCCACCGCATGGGAAAGGGCCACCTGGGCTCCTGCTCGGAAGCTGCCCTCTCCCAGTTTTACCAGACGCCCCCCTGAAGCCACGGAGCGAGGGGGTCCTCCCTCAGCCCCCTCTTGTCTGCCTCCTCACCGCAATCCCGGCAGACACCGAGTCCAGAGATGAAGTTTGGAATGGAAGAGAGTGACCCCCATCCCACCGGCTCCTCCGCTGCCACCGGTGCCCCCGGGCTGGGCAGGGAGAGCCAGGGGATGGGGGAGAGCAAGAGGGGCTGGGGGGAGAGCAAGAGGGGCCGGGGGGAGAGCAAGAGGGGATGGGGGGGGGAGCAAGAGGGCATGGGGGGGGGAGCAAGAGGGCATGGGGGGGGGAGCAAGAGGGCATGGGGGGAGAGCAAGAGGGCATGGGGGGAGAGCAAGAGGGCATGGGGGGAGAGCAAGAGGGCATGGGGGGAGAGCAAGAGGGCATGGGGGGAGAGCAAGAGGGCATGGGGGGAGAGCAAGAGGGGATGGGGGGGGGAGCAAGAGGGCATGGGGGGAGAGCAAGAGGGCATGGGGGGAGAGCAAGAGGGGATGGGGGGAGAGCAAGAGGGGATGGGGGGGAGGAAGAGGGGATGGGGGGGAGGAAGAGGGGATGGGGGGGAGGAAGAGGGGATGAGCTTTCTCCTGCTACCAGCTCCAGAGGAATGAGAGGATGGAGAGGGAGTCTCCTCCTGCCCCCAGCCCCTGAAGGTTAAGAGTGCAGAGAAGATGAGCTTTCTCCTGCCCCCAGCCCCAGAGGAATGAGAAAACGGGGAGGGAAGGAGCTTTCTCCTGGCACCGAGGGGCCCGGGACCGTCGCACGGAGCCCTCGAGGTTAAACGGCGCTTCCCGGGGGGAGGGAGGGAGCGGGGATGGAGAAGGGGTCCCGGTTCCCGGCCGAGGCAGAGCGGAGCAGCGGCCCTTACCTGCTCCATGGCCCCGCGGACACAGCCCGGCACCTGCGGGACGGGGCGGAGCCGCCGCCCTGCGCTGCGGCCGAGGGGCCGGCGGCCCACAGCCCCTCTGCTGCCCGCCCCATCTGCTGCGGGCTCAGGAGCATCCCCTCTCTCCACCCTTCCATCCCACTTCCACTGCGGGCTCAGGAGCATCCCCTCACCCTCTGTCCCTCCACCCCCTCCGTGCCACTTGCGCTGGGAGTGACAGGAGCATCCCCCCACCTCCATCCCTCGGTGCCCCTTCCACTGCGGGCACAGGAGCATCCCCTCTCTCCACCCTTCCATCTGCCATCCCACCTCCACTGGAGGCACAGAAACATCCCTTCTTTGCATTCCTCCCTGCCCCTTCCACTGCGGGCTCGGGAGCATCCCCTCACTCTCTGTCCCTCTATCCCTCCGTGCCCCTTGCGCTGTGGGCACAGGAGCATCCTCTCACCCTCTGTCTCCCCACCCCTCCATGCCACTTCCACAGTGGGTACAGAACATCCCCCCTCTCCATCCCTCCGCACCACTTGCACTGCAGGTGGCAGGAGAATCCTCTCACCTTCTGTCCCTCCATCCCTCAGTGCCACTTCCACTGCGGGCACAGGAGCATCTCTCTTCACCTTCTGTCCCTCCACCCCTCAATGCCACTTCCACCGCAGGCAGCAGGAACATCACCTCATCCTACATCCCTTGATGCCACTTCCACTGCGGGCACAGAAGCATCCCCCCTCTCCACCCCTCCGTGCCACTTGCGTTGTGGGCACAGGAGCATCCTCTCACCTCCTGTCCCTCCATCCCTCGGTGCCACTTGTGTTGGGGGTGGCAGGAGCATCCCCTCACCCTCTGTGCCCCTTCCACTGCCGGGTGGAGCTGGGGCCACAACGCCAGCCTCACTGTCTCCTTCCTGCAGGCTCTGGTTAAACCCGGGTTTCTGCACGGGACCCAGCCTGAGCATCCCAGGAAAAGCAGTCCCCTCGGCGGCTCCCAGCAAAGGGAAGCACTGCTGCTGCCCTCGCAGGTCCTGGAGCTGGCACCGCTATCCAGGTGGGGCAGGGTTCCCACCACCATCGCTCTGCCCACAGGAAAACAGGCTGCTGAGCATCCTTCGCCTCAAAGGAAAAGACAGGTGCGTTTTGAAGCGTGGATTCTTTCGACAGTGAGACAGGCTGAGAGAAGAGTGTTTAAACAAAGCCACGGGCACACAAGGACTCAGTTATCCACTCCCCTTGGGAAGATGACTGCTGATCTCCACGTACGAGACTTCCCGGCTTGGCTGATTCCAAGAGCTCTGCCATGGATGGGATCACTACGCGGGAACTGGACGGCCACTGCAAAACACGCTGTGAAGCGCCAACATGCACAACCTCATTTGAAAAGAATAATTACAGCAAATCCACAAAATTCTGGAAGAACGAGGCATTAAATATTTCCTTAAAATCAAACCTTCAACCTTAAACTGGAACTGTGGCCTTAATGGGCCCTGTGAAAACTCTCTGGAGCTTTCAGGCTCCAAGGGGTCCCTAAAGACTGGGGCCAGCTGGGCTTCAAAACAGAGATGGAATGCTCAGTCCTTCAGCCCCACTATGCAATTTGTTCTAAAATACTAAGCTAGACACAAGGTACGCACATAACATTCAAACTCAACATTTAGGTTCTTCATTTTCTCTTCACGGAACACCCTCACAATACATGAAATCATTGTTACCTGCATTTGCATGTTTCTTCATGAAGGAAAAAAAAAAAAAAACCTACAGGAAGCATTTACTTTCTTTGTTCTCTTCCGAGCTATTTCAATTTTGCTGTTAATGCATGGGCTTTACTCAAAACAGTGAAGGCTTGTGAAGAAACAACGAATAACTGATAGCATTGGGGTGTTTCACAAACTCAGGCATTGATCAGGCAGTTTTACTGTTGTTTGACCAGCTCACAATAGCTGCCCCCAGCGCTGAGCAAGAGATTAGGCTGTCCAGACACTACAGGTAGCTGATCAGTCTTTACAAATTGACCAGAACCAATGAGGTTTAGGAAAGCCCTGCATTCATTCCAAAGATTTTCTCCAAATTAGGCAATCAGTAATCCAATCGCTGTTTGTTGCCCTTTCCTAAAGGCACTTTCTCGTCTATGGGATCCGTGCAGTCAGCATCACTCTTGACTTCATAAAGATGTGCTCTCACTGTGTAATTAAGATCGTGGCACTTTCAAATAGCAAATGCACAGTGAAGTACATCAAAGCTGAAGCCACAATCAATTTCAGTAAAACACAACGTATAGCCACACAGAATCAAGCTATCCAGTCTCTTAAAATACTGGTAGCAGGCAGAAGTGATGCTGAAATACTAAATATTTACTGCATCTTCCCAAAACCATGATCTTTTCATAACAAGCAAAATGGATTTGTGTACCTTAGAATTTCTCACTCCCTTTCCCTTCAATTTCAATCAATCTTACACTATTTCTTTAAATTTCTGTGTTGCAGATGCAGGAACAGTACATGCTACTTTGACATTTCACACACCTTTTGGACAAGAACAGAGCTCACAATCAAGCACGTGTGGTTTTCTAATACTCAGCTTTACATTAAGACAAATTCAAAAGCACCAAGTAATAAAATTTGCTGTTCAGGAAGCTCTGCAAACTAAGGGTTGGGTCTGTGTCCATAGGTGACTTGCCTCTTAAGTTTCACTAGTGGATTTGTCTCCACATTTCTTCCCAATATTGGAGAGCTGGAAGGCTTTTCACATAGTAAAGGAGTCCGAGCAAAAGCGAAGAAAATTTAGTTGTAGCATTTGCTACATAAACCAGAGTGACACACTAGCACATTGAGTTTACAGACTGAAAACAGTTAACTGCATAGTTTTCAGAGATTTCCTTTCTGAACGTACGGAATAGGTATTTGTGCACTTGACTTTCATCTCGCTGCCCTCAAACATATCAGGAGAGATGCTGAAGTCAAACAGTTTTACACCACCGGGAACAAAGTAAGCGCAGCCCTACCTTGAAGTAGCATGACTTTCTGATAGAATTCAAGTCACCCCAATTCAGTAATTTTCTATTTAGAACAAAATCAGGAAATCCCAAATCCGTCTTTAATTCAACCTTGCAAAATACAACCCAAACAATCACCCATTTGCACAATAGTAGCACAAACTTGTCAGAAGTCATTGAAGGCCCCAGGAGACGTCTTTAATCTAGAGACTCTAGTTTCGTTCACAAACCTCCAGGCAACTTCACAAACAGTACCAAATATTTAATCTTTACGTTGGTTTCTCCTTTAGCAGAACATGGAATAGTTGGCTACAAATTTTATGTCTCAAGTACATGAACAAAAAAAAATAAAAGATCTGTATGGAAATGGAGGGGCAAGGAAGAAACCTCAGTTTTTAAATACAAATTTTCAACATCTTTGAAACTTTGCTACATGCAATTAGTGTCTCAGCCAGCTGGCCACTGCAGGACAGAGGCAGATATACAGTATAAAACCACCTGTGTCTCTCTATACCACTGTTCCTGGATGGTAATCTCCAAAAAATCTGAAGTTTGTAACACAAGGCCTGAAGTCCTAATCCCTATTCTTATGAGTTAGGTAGTTTAACATCACCCTATCTGTAAGATGCCTGTAGCAGCAAAGAAGAGGCAGAAACCACTTCAACCACCAGTAATAAATCCTGCAGAGCTTACTTTGAGGCACTTCATATGCAGTATGCACCAGACCACCTCATTTCTATCTTCTCACACTTGCACCTACCACCTTGTGAAGACCTGATGGAACATTACACTGCAAATCTTGAGATAAAAGTTAAATGTTGAAGATACCGATATTGAAGTTAGTTAAGAGTTCAAATGTGAAGTTCCCTGAAGCAACTGTTGCCTAAAAATCACGGTGAGAAGAATGCAAACTGCAGCAGCTTACACAAAAATGTAAATGAAACCAGTTAGTTAGGTTTCACTTTAGTCCAAAGTGCAAAAATAAATACTACTTCTCCTTAAAAGGTGCTATCAGTAGTAATTAAGTCTTCGAGAACCGTTCTGCCTAAATACACTCATTAAAGAACTAAGAAGCTTTATACCTAAGGGAATTCTAAGGATGACCTGTTGTAGATACATCTGTACGCTATATAGTCCGGCTCTGACCACCAAGTTTCCTTGCAAATATTTCTATTTCAGCAAATGATAGCACAGCGCACATATTGCTCTCTAAGAGCAAAGTATGTGAGGATGAGAGTGCATCCAGGTATTGCTGGTCGCATTTTTGGTTTTCTCTAGTTCCACCTGTATGTGTTTTTTTGCCATTTAAGAGCTAATTTGATCTCGTACTTTTGACAGCATTTTTTTGCTCATTCTTGAGCTGTCCATTAGGTGCAGCAGCAGTTTTATAGTCATTGTCAGGCGCTTTTATCACTAAGAGTCTGAAAGGTTCAGTTGTTTTCCGCAGTCTCTGGACAACAACGGCGTTTTGCAACTTTGCTTCTGCTAGTGTGAGCGTCTCGTCTCGCAGCTCTTGAAACGGCAGCGAAGTAGTCAGTGTGAAGGGAACGCTTCCCGCTGACCCTTGATATTTTGTTATGAAGTCTCTTACGTGGCTTATTCTGAGAAGATAAAAAGAAAATGCAGCATTAGAGCACTTCAATCCCAAGACAGACCACATGCACAACACAGCCACCACAAGGAGAGAGCGAGACACCCACTTCACATAATAGCTGATGGCACAGAAATGGAGGGATACAGATCGGGTGGCATCCTGAAGTATCTGATTCACTTAGGAAGCAAAGAACAAGGTTTGCATGCTCTGAGAGCAGTCCCGAGGGAAAACGGATGAATATCTTACTCTGAGCACTCAAATGCTTCCATTATGCCTCAGATGGTAGTTACACAAGCCTACCACTTCCTAACCAGCTGGTGGAGCTCTTACCTGAGGTTTCTGTAGCCAAGTGCTAGAATAAAGAAGCCTCTAGTGTGTGGCACATGTAGCAGAACCGTAATAATGATAATAATAAAGAAGAGGTGGCAAAAATTGTCTGGATAGCTTAGGAGTTAACTAGGACCCAATATAGTCTCCTATCAAAGCAAGCACAGCAGTGAACTCATTACAGACTCGAGCTGCCTGTTAAGGCGTGAAGAATCTTGCAACGAGTTAGCAAGATGGAGGTTTTGCTGCAAAAGAATCAGGATTGACCAATTCGATTAGAAAATGAAGATGATATTACTTACAGGGGGGCTACAGTAAAGCTGAGGAGGGGCTCTTTATCAGGGAGTGAAGTGATAGGACGAGGTGGAAGAGTTTTAAGATCAAAGAGGAGAGATTTAGATGAGATATTAGGGAGAAATTATTTACTGTGGAGGCGGTGAGGCACTAGCCCAGGTTGCCCAGAGAAGTCATGGCTGCCCTATCCCTGAAGGCGTTCAAGGCCAGGTTGAACGAGGCTTTGAGCAACCAGTGGGATGTCCCTGCCTATTGCAGGGGATGGAACTGGATGATCATTAAGGTCCCTTCCGACCCAAACCATCCTATGATTCCATGATCTATACCAGGAAAAGAAATATGGTGTCAATGCATATTCTCTGATCCTGAGGCCCTGATAGACACTGTTTACTGGCAAATTATTAAACACATCCTTCCTCTCCCCTGTGGGGTTTATTGCCTCCTGGGGATGGTCCGTGACCTGAACTAACATCTGAACCAAGCCTAGATGTCATTTGAGAAAGTGCTGTCATGGGGGAAAGCCATCCTAACAGTTTAGCAGCACAGATGAACACATTTTCATGCCTTAGCCACACTTAATAGGATGGATATAGATAGCGTCTAATTCTTGTGCATGCAGCCCTCAGTTAAGAGCCAGTGCTCAGTCTTACAAGCCTAGGGCCTGCAAAACCTCAAGCAGGAATAAATTTTTTGGTTGGACTACATCAAAGCTCATTTGGACCCCAGAGCAACTCAGGCAATGAGCCACCAGCTCTCTGCTTTACAATGAACAAGCTCCTTTCCAGCATAGCTGATGCTCCAAGGTCACACTAACTTAGCGATGGCTCAAGAAGGGACATAACTGAACACAGAGCAACGGGTGCTATTTTGACAGCGCTGCTCTCCTAGTTGCTTCACTCTTGTGTCTCCTCGATTCCCCACGCTGCAGTACCGCAACGCTACCTGCGCTTCTGCCCCAGTGCCAATCACTTCAGTAGTGACCAACCCACATCAGAAGCAGCAGTTACTGTGGCACATATTCTATCTGCAAAAGGGTAAAAGTCACCTGTTCACCCAGGCACCACAACACAGACACTACAGGTTATTTACCTAGAGTTTGATTAACACATAGTTGGTTGTTTTCAGCTTCTCTGAAAGGAGTGCTGCTACACATGCAATCACAACAATCAACGAAGTGTACTCTAAAAGGTTTCCCCCCCATATTTCTTACTACACACATACTGTATACAGCACAAACACGCTGGCAAGAGGATATGTTAAGAGAGAAAATTTATTGCAAACTACACCAAAAAGAGCATCGCATCATTCTGCTTCTCAGATTTTTTCCTCCAAAAGCACTTAGCAGCTGTTCAAGCTGCTATTTACCATGAAGAGAGAAAGCTTCTAAATATACTTAAATGTGTGAAGCCTGGAATAATTAAGAAATTAAGCCCTCCAATGAAGTATTTATACTTAAAATAGTGATTGACCCTACGGCAGTATATCACAACAGTGTTGCAGTTCATATCTCAGGCCACTAACGGTAATAAATTAGTACAAGTTAAAGAAGAAGTTACAGTCACAGAATTACAGAATCGCTATATTGACATACCTTTGAGGTTATCAAGCCCAACCATACCTGTCCACTACTAAATCATATCCCTGAGCACAAACCCTCAACTGCTGAGCTTTTCTTTTGACCAGTCATATACAGTTCATCTTGACTGCAGCTTGAGCTTTATTAAATCTATGACTGCTTTCAATTGCTCACAGAGAAGCACAGGCAACAGATCCTTATGACGCCACTGTGCAGTACTGGAGTCATTTCTCAAGTTACCAATTTGACAAAGACAGTAGTTCTACAATTTAAACAATTAATCCTACTTTCTCAAAGCTCCTGTGTACATAAGCTGTGCTGATACCTTCTGCTGTTATTCCATTTATAAGCTTCTTTAGGAGCTGGAAATTTTACTAATTAAGAATTAAACACATTGGATGCATTCTATTCCACTCACACGCGGCTAAGAACTGCCCCTGCCCAGCACCCCCACTGGCCAAAGGGCTCCTCTGGCTCAACCCCCAAGTCACAGCTTCCACCTGTGGCACTGCCTAGACCCAATGACTAGCAGGTTTTTTGACTAAGCAATTTCCTCCAGATGTGGTAATTTTGTGAGAGATCTGTCATTCTAAAAGCTGTTTCCTCTAGTAATGAGCAATACATTCACCTCAGCTTCCACTAACCTTCAAGAATTCCTAGTTTCCTCAGACTTTCATTTATGCTCAGTTTTGTGCTGACCATTAACAAAAGTTCTCATTCCTCTTCTGCTTTTCTCTCATCAGCTAAAAGATGACCCATTTCTCAAAAAATCTGAAAGCAGGTGTTTAGATAGAGCTGAACCGCAGTCCACTGTTGAGTGAGTTGAGGAGGTAGACTACTGACAGAAATTAGAAATGACTTAAGCATACGGGCACAGGACAAACAGTACAGATGCAAATACAGTGCTAAAATAAATCTTACCTGTGTGAAACATTGAATTTCTGAATTATTCTTTCCCCATCAGCTAACCAGATCTGGATGTTAGTGATAGGCTCCAAATCATTTAGGGGTACTAAAGGCAGGGGTCTCCTGTTGTCAGCTCCCTGATGATCATCTCTTACTTTAGATATTATCCTCGGAGTAGCACTGAAAAGAAAAGCCATGTAAGGTTATGCCTTCTGTGTATGTCTGTAAGCTTGAACCTCCCTCTGCTGCTGGAGCTTTCTGCCCTGCTCTAGGGGGCACTGATGATTCTTTCATTTTAAGAAGTGTAGGAACATGGACATAAATATCAGCTTATTTTTTTAATGACATGCCAATGCTTTATCATGACTTCAACATGCTGAAGAATTTCAGCTTGCTCGTGTTAAATATTTTTACAAGATGGAAGTCAACTTAAATATCAAAGGATTAAATATGAATACTCAAGAGATGAAACAGTGAAGATTCCTCATGCATTTTTTTGTATTCTAATCACACAGGTGAAATTAAGGGGCTTCAGCACTGAATTTACATACTCAATGTTAATTTTCACCATAATGTGATTAAAGTAATTCAATTTAACTGAACGTTCTTAGCCTTAATTTAGACTCCAGCATCATCTATTTCAGCTTAGAAGCATTACTCATCTATTAGAGGAATTGACTTAATGTGAAAACCCAGGCTGAGGCACACAGCACCTGGATTTTGGTTTTTTTCTAAGGCACTTTCAACAACTGACCCTACCGTAAGGGCAAAGAGTCATAAAATGACTCGACAGAATGCAAGGATCCCAGTCCAAGTGCATGGTCTTAACAAAAAATACATTATTGGCAAAACTGTTGATTCTGAAGAAATATCTAGAGCTTAGAGCTTCAGTCGGGACTGAGCTTGTTCAACATGTACTGTTTAAGTCATCATAAGGCCTGATCCAAGGACATGTCCTCAGCTCACAATGAAATCAGCTGAGACACAAGCACTTGGGACCAACAGATTCCAAGAGGCACACCTGTAAAGCATCCTGGTACTCCAAGTACCTGGAATTACTCCCAGACACCTGCCTCTACTGATTTACTTATCTCACATCCAGCTTCTGTTCATGCTTGACCTCAATACAAAATAAACCCCAATTGTCCTCTGGAAAAAAGCTTGAGCACCAACAAGGAGCAGAGCAAAGCTACAAAAAGGCCAAGTCATACTTCAGTCCAGCAATGACCAGTTTTTGCTGTGGGGTTTGGTTTGAGGTTCAGGCACTGAAGTGCAGGCACAGTGAGAGCAGGCCGGCTCCAGCACGGCAGAGGCTGGAGAGGCAACAACACAGCTGCCAGGTATCTTGTTTAACCAGGGCTGAACCACATTTTAGCTCACCAGTCACAGCTGTAATTCAGACAACTGTCTCACATGGACAAAGATTTCAGCACCATTCTCAAACCGACTTCCCTCACAGTCACATCTCAGAATTTGTGGTAGGCATTGATGACTCTTTCAATAGCAAGCACACATGAAACTGAAACCAACGCATTAAGCTAAGCTGCAAGAGAAAGTTAGAAGATCTATATTCACCAGGGTTCAAAGCATTTCTCTACTTAAAAACTTCGCTCTTGTAGAGCTCACAGATAAAGCCATCTAGCGGTGGGAGATTTGACTAAAGCCACAAACCAAGAATTGAAATCTCTTATTAGCCTAAGAGCAAAGCATTATCACCCCTTTTAAAGGCTTATTCCTTTTATAAGATTATCAAAAGAAGATGTAAACTGAAGATTGAAGAGACATAAGAGCCTCCTGTCAATTTTCTGAAAAGAAAAAGCCCAAGGGTTAGGCATCAAGCCCTACCCCGACTAACGGTTAAGAAGCTTGACACACAATGCTTTACCCTAATGAGGTTATAGAGTAAGCCCACTTTGCTACAAGGGATTTCAGTCAATAGTTTGATTAGCATGCTTCTGAGGCAGTCTTTAAAATGCATTGATCAGCGTAATGGAAAAGTGCAGTTGCAAATCTTGTTACAGTCCCAAACTATAAAATGCGGCTGAACAGGGGTAGACAAAACCAAATACACCCATTAGTTAGGGAGGTTCATAAAGCACATTGCGAAAGCCTAGCAAGTCTTATTTATTTCGCCCCTGCAAAAAGGGAAAGGATCAAACTCTGATGAGTCATACCAGCAAACATGCAATTTCTACTTCCTCAATTTTTCCTCCAACAAAAGTTATAAAGAAGTCATCAACAGACCGATTCATAACGGTTCACCCACCACATAATCCACGTGGGAACACTGGCAGAAAATCTGTAGACTATCATAAAATACTTATCTGATAAGCACAAGTTTAGCTAGGTCCCAAGATGAAGTAAACCGTTCAGTCACTTGCCTCTCATTTCTGATTGAGCACACAGAGGCCACTGTGGAAAGGTAGGTCTCTAGAATAAAACTCCTTAGAAGTCTCAAGCAGCATTACTACTTCCCCAAAAAGCTTTTCTGCTTCAAGAGTAGCATATGCAATGGACATTCATTAACATCAGAAGCGAGCATTAGTTTAAGGAGTAAGAGTGCTTATGGCTCATATTTCAAACATCAGCAAAAATATTTCCTTTTCTTTAAAGAAAAGGCTCTGATTGCACAGCACTAAAGGGACTAACAAGAGCAGGAGTTAAAAAAAAAAAAAAAGGGCATTTTATCTAGTCCATAACAAACAAACAAGCTGAAGTTGTATGATGTCTCAGCATGCAAGACCAGTCAACTGAAATTCACGGAATAGTGCGTTTCCAGAGCCTAACTCTCCTACTGGGAAGCAAGATCATTGCTTGCCGTAGGCATGACAGAGCACAACAAGCAACGAAACAACCTACCACTTAGCACTGGTTAGCAGCAGAAACCCAGCACGCTGAATCTTTTTGCTTTTGCTATACACAGGTCTACTTGTAGATAAAACGGGGTTAAGTTCTTGACCTGTTTGCTCAGGATTTCAGTCCTACCAAAAGCAAGACCTGCAGCATCTCATCAATCTCTCAAGGGAAGATTTTTCCCTATTGACTATATCTACTCAAGCGTGTAGCAGCTGAATGGACTGTGCTACAGAAACAGATCAAACCGATAAAACAGATACTTGCTTCTCTGAGGCAGCCTGGAACCACTCATCCTTCACCCTTATCAGTCTCCTACTCTGCTCGCTATTATCTTCTCCTGCCTCATCCATTCCTACCCAGGTCATGCTTTCTTTCAACACAAGCACTGGACCTTAGCAGCAATCCCTTTCCACTTAATCGAAACAAGCTGCTCGCCTAAGGTTTCACCACAGTCCACTAACCCCAGTCAGCAGGTCACTGAACAGTCCCACCCATGAAAGCTTCCTCTAAGCTCCTGGTCACTGAATCTGCTCCCTTCCCCAGGCTGAAGTCTGCTTCTGTAGGCACATAAGTCTTATACAACGGGGATACGTGAAGCAGGTAATGTGGCAGGAGTAAGCAGAAGTCACCAAGATCAAATACGGGAACTGGGCTGCCCCTCTACGAAGACCTTCCAAAATACAACACTGCGTGGTTATAAACCAAGTCCAGTTTTAGCACTGGCACTAGTGGCTGGCCCTCCCCAACCACAAGAGTCATAGAACAAAGGGAACAGGATCATTGTGACATGCTAAAACGTCTTACCGCAATAAACTCATACTTAAATACTGAAGAATTTTAAGGGAACGCAAAACAAACTTTTACTTCTTCAGTCGCCTTTATGGGATTGTCATACTCCCCTCCTTTACGGCACGTACAGCTTTGAGCCAGATTTTCTCTTAAATGACAGCACAGAAGAGTGACAGCCTTTCAGCTGGGAAGTTCTGAGACCCTGAGCCAAGGAAGTCAACAGTATCCTGACTGTATTAACAGGAACACAGCCAGTAGCTCGTGGGATCCTATTATCCCCTCCACCAAACACTCAGACACACCTAAATGCCACATTCAGATTTGGAACTCAAACTAAAAGCAAGACGACTGTAAACTGGAGGAGGTTTCACCAGGGGCCACCAAGGTGGTCACATGCTGGAGCATTCACGCTGCTAGGCTCTTCACGGTGGACATGAACTGAAGCAAGAGATGTTCAGACTGGATATAAGGGAACATTTCTTTCACATGAAGGCAGTCCAGCATCGAGGTAGGCTGTGCAGCTTCCATCCTTGCAGAATTTCAAGGCCCAAGTGCATAGAAGTCTGAGCAATCACATCTGTTCTGACAGCTGATCCTACTTTGAGCAGGAGGCTGGATCAGAGAACTGCAGAGGTCACTTCCAACCTGAATTATGAGATTCCTTAGCACAGGTATGGTCCACTTCAGCTACTGAATCACAGATCGTGGCAGACTACTCACCTTCCTAATCTGTAACCGTGTCCAGAAAAGGGATGAAAGACCGGCTTTTTCGATGACAAATGCACTTTATCTTTTTTATCTTCCACTTTCACATCTACCTCCTCCTTATCAAAAACTTTTCGTAGCTCAAAAGGCAGTTCCCTTAAGTAAAAAAAAAAAATACATGTCAGAAAAAGAACTACTACGCTGGTTTCAGTACACAGAATAGATTAATGATTAACATCCGTTCTATGTTTATCCTTTCAAGGATGATGCTTTAAAAGAACAACTTCACAAAAGTAATTACTAAGAGTTATGTTAAGTGCATGACAAAACCAACTTCACGCTCCTGAACTGCAAATTAACTAGAAAGTGAACAATAAGCAAGACATCACGCAAGTTGTTGTGAATGATATTAAAATTTACTCAGTAACTGTCACTCCAAAACACATGATGTGTCGGAAGTTCAGTATTGCCATACTGCAAAAGGTTTTATCCCCATAGTAAAACAAGAGGAAAAAAAGACAATTGGCTTTTAAAGAAGTTAGTTTAGACAGGATGCCTTTCATTACAAATTAGCACGAATCTCCAATTTTAAAAATCAGATCATTACTAATAGCTACGCTCTTTAGTGCAGTAACATCACCTCAGTAATCTTTATTTGCACTAAGCAGAGCACAACAATGCTGAGCTCTAATGCAGATACTACAGTTTTGGGCTGTGGGGCTCAGCTGGCACAGGGACTGTACTAAGTGCTTCTCTACCATCAACAATTACGCAGGAACCATCTTGTAATTAGCATCTTCCCAAGCAAATGGTGGAAGAAAGGCGGCAAACTTTTGATGCATGCTCACAAAGGAAGCAAAGGGCTTTATAAATGCAGTTAGTTGTGATTACAGCTAACAGAGATGACCTCAGGGGAGAAACTGTGTAAAATTAGTATTTTTCATGAGCCTGCAAAGTATGGAAAAGGCAGAAATTACAATGTTTTAGTAATTTCACATACTTGAAAAAAAGTTATTAAATTATATTCTCCATAAAAATATATTCTCTTCTCCATTTGTATGGAGTGAAGAAAAGACTGCAAATTACAGGCTCAAAATCGCATTGATTTGTATGGTCAACCTGCTTTTTAAAAGCAACACTGCAAACAGTAGCAGAAATCAGGATAGCATGCTAATCTTCAGCAGAAGAATAAAAGTACGATTGCTACACACACACGAATGACTGAAACAGCACGTTTGTGCAAGGAAGTGTCTGAAAATTAAGACCGATCAGTTCCTTGATGTTCCATGGAGCACCTGTGCCTGTTTAAGGCCTTTCATCAATAAAAAGAAAACAAAAAACAAACCCAGAAATGCTCAACCACTTGTGCATTGAGTTCATTAGTCAAAGTACCATTTGATCAGTAGCTCTTACTGGGACTCTGATTCATTCTTTATTTCATTCTGCACCTGCTGTGCCCCCCACCAACACTTGCTTTTATCTACTTCATCAGCAATGGTGTGACTGCTGCAATTGAAGCTACATTAAACCTGTTGATGTGAAAACAGCCATTAGCACTGCAGGTACGGAGACAGACAGTGGTCCACGATCCTACAGGGCTACTGCAGTGCAGCAAAGCCAAGCAGCTGCGTAAAAAATTGATAGCATAAGCTAAGTGCTATCAAAAGCACATTAACTGAGCCTGACTAAGAACGTAAAACTCACCCTTTTTTAATGGAGTCCAAGAACTGCTGGTTTGCAACATCACTGTAGCTCCTAAGTTCACCATCATTTACCGTAAACCCATTTTTCCAAAGTTTAACGATTACATCAGCCTATAAAGTAAGAACAGTTCTCATTATAACACTGATGTAAAACCAGCTTGTTATACCTGCAGTACCCTATGACTGTAAATCCTCCACTGCATGGGCTAAAAATAATGAGAGAAGGCTCGATATAATCTGTTTGGGCCCTGTGCCAAAAGGCAGAGCAACTGCAAGGGGTGAGTGACATTTCAAAGTATCTTGTGTCAATCAGCGTTAGAAATAAACCTTCCCCCAGTCGTTTTGCTTCCCTAGGTCAAGATTCCTCCTTCAATTCAGCAGGAGGAAAAAAAAAAAAAAAAAATGAAGAGCTGGAAGATCCCAGACAGCTGCAGCACTTCAAGAGCAAATTTGAGAGCACACATGCCTGGTGTTGGAACACCAACTACCAGAATAGTCCAGCTGGATATTTATTAGGGTAAAGCCTTGTTCTGATCAATCAGGAGGCCTTTCTGAAAGCAAAACATTGAGATAAGGCATTCCTTTCACACGGGAAACACAGCAAGTATCAGAAAATTTACTTTTTGACAGTCATAACTTTATGCTACCCTGGAATTCCTAGGTATATTCAAAAGCTTGGCCTTAGGGGAGTGAAAAGTAAATATTTAGTAATTCATTAATCTTGTCAGAGAACAGCCACTATTTCAGCTTTTGGCTTTCACACCATTCACTGAAATCTCTCCAACCTTAACATGGAGATATTTGGGATTGCATTTTTGCTATTTATGCATCAAAACACTTCAGAAAGCATATGGTCATCCAAGGTATCATCCCTGAAATAATGTTGTCTTGACAGATACTTGAACGCATGTGAGGCATTTGAAGCATGTACAAAAGCAGAATTCATCTCAGCTGGAAATTGGTTTGAACTAGGCTTGATAGTACTTGACAATTTTCCCTTTTTCCTCAGTTCAACTTGTTAGAAAACAAGAGGTACCTACATACACAGCACATTCAAACTACTGGAAAGAAATCTTTTCTCTTTCGGTTGGATAATCTGTCAAAAAGGTACATAGCACTCAGCAAGATTAGATTTCTTTATCAAGTCTCATGTCTCAGGGCACCCATGCATATGGAAAAAGTTTCCATCACGGGAAGGTTCCTCTACAGTGAATCAGTATGCAAGTTTAACATGGACTATTTATTCCACATCAACTTCCCATTTAGACACTGACACAAGTACTGACACGGAACAGCTTTTAGAACTGCAATTAAAGGTTTTACTCCCAGCACTCCTTTTCTCCCAGACTCAGTTGGGGATCCATGAACATCATTTCCAGCAATGCCTACTCCAAATTTCTCCCCAACATCTTTGTTCTACATGACCTTCCCCTCAGCCCCTTCGTAATCTTTATGAGGTAATGGAAAAATATGAAAAGGACAGAATTACTGAGATACAATCCCATACTAACCATCCCACTAGCACGACCATACTGAGAAGAGCGATGAAAAAACTGGGCTACGCCTCTGCATGAAAAGGCTGCAACTCTTTAAACAACTTGTTATGTAATAGCACTTGGCACTCCCTGCGCATCATGATCAGCCCACTCTCCTTTCTAATAAAGCTGAAGCACATTAGGCAACACCAGTTTAAGTCCTAGAATAACACTAAAACCTCTACAAAACTGTAGGTGCCAGAAGCTCAGGCCTGGTTGACTAAGAGATAGGAGACTGTTCCTACTGCTGTATGAATTCTGTGTGCATTTATTTACAGATTACTGCTTAAGACTACTGGAGTTCCTGCATTTGTTTTCCAGAGTAGTCCTGACATGCTTTTATGTTAAATATGAGTATTTTTTCTTCACCACCTACCTGGTTCTTGACTGTAGTTGGGGGCATACAGATAGCACCAACCTTCTGAGCTTCTTCAAAAAGGTTATCTACCAAGTAGTCACAGCTTTGTTCTGTACCATGCAAAATCTGATCACTACTTCCCGATTTACACATCCTGCAGAACAAAAAAGGAAGTAAAAGCGATGCCTCAGACCACATATTAAGAGACAAACAGCTACCCTAGAAATTCAGTACCAGAAGGTATAAAAGCTGCGCTCCCCGGCACCCAGCTTGCTTGGTTGTTACAAATCATCAGGTCAACTTTGTGTTGTGCCTCTTCTAGAAGCCGCTTATGAATCTCTAACTGCTCCTATTTGCACTTCAGAAGAACAAGCTATAGAATGACAATAGAACAGGTGAATTTATCTATGCAGAAGCTTCCAAAATTGGTATCAGAGCAAGGAATGCAAGTTAGATGATTCATATTTCTAATCCAGACCATCAAATATTTAACCGCACACAGGCCTCCCTTAAAGCATTTTCACGGTACAGGCTCGGGTGACCTCATTTGCCATAAGCTTTAAAAACCACATACAAGAAAACTGCCGTGGGATTTACTCCACCATCCCCAGATAAGCCTCCCCATTCACAGCACCATCACAGAACAACCATCACTGTCTTTAAAAGTATATCGGAGAAACTCAAGAATAAGTGACTCAATACCACTTGAACACACTGAAGAAATACAATAAAAGACTTCAATCCTGTGGAGAGTGCCAGAAAATTAAAAAAGATGCATCAGCTGCACTGTTTTACAGACCACTGCCTATGTGACAGGTGTTTCTGCTGGATTTTCACCAATCAAAATGCAGAAATATGCAACCTGAATGAACAACTCTCTTTCATTTTAGGTTCTTTGCATAGTAAGAGGATTATGCAGCTTTCAATAAACATTGCAGGGGTTATTCCTTCTGGAGATTCAGAAAAGTCTATTTTAAGCAATTCAGAAAAAAAAAAAAAAAAGCCCAGATCCTGAAAAATAACCAGTTTTACATAGAATTCTGCATGGAATTCAAGAGTAGCAATGCTTACTGGAATGGTAATTAGGTACATTTGCATAAAAAGAACGATTTGCAGTGCATCTATGCAACATTAAGAATCCCTACAGATTCACATCTTTAAACAAAAGAAAATCCCAACAACACTAAAGAAGAAATTTCTAAAGTATGCTGTTCCCATTTCAGTTTTCTAATAGAACAAAAGAAACTTGAAGGGTCACTCTAGGTATTCACTGTGCTTCACCT
The DNA here is from genome assembly GCF_032191515.1 of Phaenicophaeus curvirostris. Classification (NCBI taxonomy): domain Eukaryota; kingdom Metazoa; phylum Chordata; class Aves; order Cuculiformes; family Cuculidae; genus Phaenicophaeus; species Phaenicophaeus curvirostris. The sequence goes on along the minus strand of NC_091393.1, from coordinate 123,465,544 downwards.
GAGAAAAATAAGGGGAAAACCAAACACCTTCGTATCAAATGCTAAGGTGCACAGTGAGTTCGCAATTTGTAAGGCTGCATTTCCATTTTAAATAAATATATTTACATAGTTTCTTGCATCTAGGAAACAATCCAGGTAGTTAAAAAGTCTTTCAGCAAAACAGTATATAATTTTTGGAAAGCTTTGGTTTATGTGGAGCAAGGGGACACAGAAATAAAATTAATTTTAGAGTTGAATATAAGGTTTGAAAAGTCATGACAGGACACAAACAGCAAATGGAAAGGAAGAGGGGAAAGGAGTGTGAGGGGGAACTGGCACCTACCATTCCTTCTTTACCATTTTGATACTGTCCATGCCTCTCATTCTGGTGCTTCGCCTAATTATGAAAAGAAGAGGGGGTAAAAAAAAACAAACCACAAAAACAACAGCAAAAAAAATCTCATAGAAACGCCCCAGCACAATTTGCTGCCCTTTGTATCTGAAACACTCTTCAAAGTTTCTACTGCATTGTAAGTAGAAATCAATCAGAAACCTCAGCCTCCCTCCTACCAAGTCTCCAGATGGTTCTTTGTTTTCCTGCAGTTCCTAATTTAACGACACACGAACCATGCATCGGTTTCAGATGTTCAAAAGGAAGATTACTTTTTCATAAACGTACAAAATAAATTCTGCAACAATCATGTGAATTGGAAAGACATACCTGTACTTACGCTAAGCCAGGAAAGAATTTCACATTTCTTTTCTGAGCAGCACAATTTAAACTCCCCTGATTTTTCACAACGCTACGAGACAGGTGCAGAAAAACTGCACTGCCACTGCGGGAATTGTAACGACCTTCACCTTAACAGTGCGCACTACTGACAGGTGCAAGATTTTGCAGGCTCCTCTTCCTACCATGCTGCAACATATTGGTGCAGCATCCCAGAAACCATGAATGATCATTTCTGCTCTACCATCTAGCCGAAGGAAAATCCTGGATCTGCAAGTTCTAAATATACTACAGGATTAGCCTGTCAAGCGCACAGAAAAGAATGCCATACTGATCTCATTAGAATCACTTCTGAGCTCTCTGGAAAAGTTACAGAAAGTCAGAGAACCCCCCTACCCCAAAAACACCCTTAAAAAATAAAATCATTCTAAAATTAGACAAACCCCCAGAGAACACAAATTTTAAGTTGCAACTGTGTTTAAAGTGTCATTCCTAAAGACTGCAGGGGGGGTTGGAACTGGATGATCTTTAAGGTCCCTTCCAACCCATATCATTCTACGATTCTGTGATGGCTACAAATTACACAGATGATGTTCTGCTCCTGGCATGTTTGGGACTAACTCATGATATGGTGCAGGGTTTTTAGAGAGTGTCAAACTAAGCTGTGACAGCCATCACACTCTTGCAAAAGTACTGTGCACAGCAAGACTAAAACAAATTTGAAATGGTCTTGACATCTAGCAACAAGATGGAGAGATTAGCAAGCAACAACATTCACTGCGGCACAAACAAAACCAAAAACCTCCCCAAGCATTCAGTTATTCAGTACTAATTCACATTCCTCAGGAGGCTGGTAGTGGTCTTTCATCCTGAAAATTAAATCCTTGTGAGACACTTCTGTAGAAACAGGTACAAGCTTTCAGAAAAACCCCGTAACAAAAAAGATTGACTCCATATGTCAATAACAAAGCTTAGGCAGCCTTCAGTTTAACCAGTTCTGTTATGCATTAGGTCAAACAATTATGTTTAGCATATCTGCGACATGTGGTACAGCCTTTTTTTTACCTTTCACCCTCACAAATGTTCTGCCAGAGCACTGTACATATCAGACAAGCCTCTGCTGGCACGCTATGACCTTATAAGCATATCTGATTGCTGTACTTGGAACTCTGTACCCACACTTGGAAAAAAAGCACTTTCAGTATCAGGTAAGTATAGCGAATTTAACAGTGCTTAAAAACTGTAATTTTTCAAACTTCTCCCAAATTAAGTTCCAGCACAAAGGATTTTTTTGTGGTTTGTCTTAATGTACTTATCTTCTAATCCTTCACTATTTGATAATCTGCTCCCCAAAGCAACAAGAGCCACCTCCAGCCATCTGCTTTTGTTGATTCCCTCTGACTTGCCATCAGCACTGTTAAAAAGAGACAGCCACAACGAAGCAGCTCTTCAAATTAATTCTTTTGCTATATTAGGGTGGCCTCAAACATGCATGAATAGCATTCAAAACTGGTCAGCTGTGAATGTTACTGCTCTTTCTAAAGCACAACAGCAATTAGGCTTAGAGGAAATGTTTGTGTTAATATACCAAGGTAAAAAAACAGCCTATAGACGCACATTAGGACCAAAAAAACATTAGGAGACAGGGATTGGACTGTACTGCCAGCCCTTCAGCTCAGCAGGGCAGCACAAGGAGCTCAACTAAGCTCTCCCACCAACTTCCGACAGACATCCCTCAGCCTCACTTTAAGAGTTTCCGTACGCATTTTTCGTGTCTGTGACAAGAAGCAGCACAAAACTGAACTTCCACCTCTGGAAATTTATAGAGAGGAAGAAGCTGGAGCTGCCAGCAGCCCATGACATCTCCATCTGGTAACTGCGGCGGGACACGCCTGGCCTTTCCCAGAAAGGAAACAACCAGCTCTCACCTGCACCATTACAGACACATCAGTTCAGCGGATATTTGTGCACTCAGTATTGCTGAGCCCACACATCCTGTTATTTTAACACACGAAACCCAAACCAGAGATTGTCTTTGATGCTTTCCTTGGTCTGAAGGACAGAGATACTCAAGCAAGCATGCACAGCCACCTCCCCCAGGAAAGCCCAGCTCACCAACTTCGTCAGAAAGCAAACTTGTTAAGTGTTCAGTGCGCAGGCTCCCACTGCACCACGCAGGAGCGATGAGTAAGAACAAGAATACAGCAAACTTCTGAAGTTGGGGACTGTTCAGCGCGCAGCCTCTGACTGCACCACGAGAAACGATGGCTGGGAATCGCACGGCACCACCTGACAGGGAAATAAGAGTCACAGAACAGAATCACAGAAGGGTTCAGGTTGGAAGGGACCTCAGAGCCCATCCAGTTCCACCCCTGCCATGGGCAGGGACACCGCCCACTGGACCAGGGTCTCCCAGCCCCATCCAGCCTGGCCTTGAACCCCTCCAGGGATGGGGCAGCCACAGCTTCCCTGGGCAACCTGGGCCAGGGCCTCACAAACCTTAGTGAAGGATTTCTTCCTAATGTCTACTCGAACTCTTCTTCCTTGCAATTTAAAGCCGCTCCCCCTCCTCCAATCACCCCACGCCCTTGCAAACAGCCCCTCCCCAGCCTCCCCGTGGCCCCTTCCAGCACTGGCCGCTGCTCCGAGGTCTCCCCGGCCCCTCGGCCCCTTCCCCTCTCCAGGCTCATCACCCCCCGCCCCCCCGCCTCTCCTCACCGCAGGGCCCGCAGCCAGAACGGAGCCGAGCACGGAGCCGCCCCGGGAAGGTCCCGGCCGGCCGCCCCGCCGCCTCGGAACGGCCCCGCTGGAGCGGAGGGAGCGGCGCTTCCCGCGGGAGGGGCGGGGCCTCAGCCCGCGCGGCGGGGGCGGGGCTTAACCACTCGGGGGCGGGGCTTCTGCCGCGCGCGGGAAAGGGGGCGTGGCCTATGGGCGAAGGGGCGCGGCCTGCTGGGGCGGGGCCCAGGGCTCTGGGGCGGGACATAGGGCGGTTCTGCCTGGGGGCGTGGTTTAACGAGGGCGCGGCCGGGTGGGGGGCGTGGCTTCAGCCCCCGGGGCGTGGCCTCACCCGCTGTGTGGGCGTGGCCCGTGAGGGGGCGTGGCCTGTGGCGAGGGGGCGTGGCTTAACACGGATGGTCCGGTCTCTGCATGGCGGCGTGGTCTGGTGGGCGTGGCTTCAGCCACAGAGGGGGCGGGGCCTATGGGGCGGGGCCCCGGATGTGCCCAGGAGGGCAGCCCTGGGGACGCTGTGTCACAGAATGACCTGAGGGGGAAGGGACCCGCGAGGACCTCCCAGTCCAGCTCCTGTCCCTGCAGAGGACACCCCGACATTCACACCGTGGGGATGAGCGTGTTCTCCAAACGCCTCTGCAATACTGGCAGTGCTGGTGCCACGACTGCTTCCCTGGGAGATGTTCCAGGGTTCTACCACCCTCGGGGGGAAGAACCTTCTCCTAATGTCCAACCTAACCCTCCCTGCCATCCCCTCAGGTCCTGTCCTTGGTCACCAGAGAGAAGAGCTCAGCTCCTGCTCCTCCTCCTCCCCTTGTGAGGAATCATTGAATAGAATCATAGAATCACTAGGTTGGAAAAGACCCACTGGATCATGGAGTCCAAACATTCCTATCAATCGCTAAACTGCGATGAGGTCTCCCCTCAGACTCCTCCAGGCTGAACAGACCAAGTGACTTCAGCTGCTCCTCATATGGCTTCCCCTCCAAACCCTTCACCAACTTTATGGCTTCCTCTGGACACTTGATTCTGAACACTTGAATAAATTCTTCACAACTGGGGTGAAAATTCTTCACAAGTGGGGAGGCCCTGGCCCAGGTTGCTGGGCTGGAGGGGTTCAAGGCCAAGTTGGATGGGGCTTGGAGCAGCCTGGTCAGTGGGAGGTGTCCCCGCCCATAGCAGGGGGTTGGAATTGGATGGCTTTAAGGTCCTGTCCAACCCAAACCAGTCTATGATTCCATGGTTCTGCAAAGGAGCTGTGATTCAGGTTTTAAAAGACACTGCTGGGCAAGTGGATTTCATGTGGCATTTATAACAGTGCAAATGCAGCACATACAGACAGCCACTTGTAAAGAACAGGATTTAGAGCAAACTGGGGATCCAGCATGCATAGGAGGAATTCTGGGAGAAACTGCCTCTCCTTGGAGCATCCAGTTACTGGATTTGCACAGGTCTTTTTGAATATTGCTGTACAACTTTGTCAAAGAATACCTATGTATTTCTAACAGTACAGGTACACATTGCCCTTCTTTAAGGTCTGTTCCAACCCAAACCATTCTATGATTCTATGATTATCACGTTCCACCCCCTGCCATGGGCAGGGACACCTCCCACTGGACCAGGCTGCCCAAACCCCCATCCAACCTGGCTTTGAACACCTCCAGGGATGGAGCAGCCACGGCTTCCCTGGGCAACCTGGGCCAGGGCCTCCCCACCCTCATTGTGAAGGATTTCTTCCCAATGTCTAATGTAAACCTTTCCCTTCCAATTTAAAGCTATTCCTCCTCATCCTGTCACTATATGCCCTTCATCCATCTAATGCCAAGTAATGCCAGTCTTGAGGTGGAGAGTGTGATCTTTGAAATCAATAACACATCACTGCCAAGTGGAATGACCTTTTGTTATCTGTAAACTCACACATACCAGTTTCTGAGAGCTTTTCGTTCCTTAATAGAAGGTACAGCTTCCTCACAAGGGGAGGTGGGGGAGCAGGCGCTGAGCTCTTCTCTCTGGCAACCAAGGACAGGACCTGAGGGAACGGCAGGAAGATGCCAGGGGAGGGTTAGGCCGGACACTAGGAAAAGGTTCTTCCCCTAGAGGGTGGTGGAGTCCTGGAACATCTCCCAGGGAAGCAGTCATGACACTGAACCTGACAATATTCCAGAAGCATTTGGACAATTGCCTCATCCCTATGGTGTGACTCCACGATCACTGCACGTCCCTTCCAACTGAGGACATTCTGCGAAACATGTCTCAGCCTCCGAGGGCAGGGGGCAAAATGTGTGGGCAGCCCTGCGAGGCTCAGACAGGACTCTCTGCCAGGCCACTGTGTGTCCCTGCAGAGGCAGGTTTCTCCTGACAGACGTTCAAAAGGCAGAGCCGATGTGCGTGCGCACCAGCGCACGATAGAAAGTGGCGTTCAGCCAACATCCCCCGTAGCGGAGAACGTGCCCAGTGTCTCAGCTCTGCCTCCATCCTTTGTCTCAGCAGCCCCCGTAGACGGCAGGAACAGCCGCACACTGAACCCTTTGGAGATGAGGAATGCCTCATTATGCTGGAGTCACTAATGAAGGGCGAGTGTTGACATATGTGAAAGAGAGCTTTGCCGGGGCCTTGCAGCGAGGACAAAGGAGCAGCGCAGTGGCTGGAAAGCAGAGCTCTTGGGGGTGCGTAAGGAAGGAGAAAAAGGGATGGGATCCCCGGGGATTCTGTGGGCTGGCAGTGCTTGGCACTATCCAAAGGGAACAGCCCGGTGGAGCGCAGCCAAAGCAGGGATCCCTGGGGATTCACAGCGTGCACCTGCGTGCTTTTTAATAAGGGGTTTTTTTTTTCAGTAATTAACGATGCACAGTAAAATATTTAGAATTAACATAAACTGAACAGCCACAACTAGCTATTTCGCTTTATTTAATGGGAAATCCATTGTGAATTTACAAGGGCGATCAAAGCTAATTCTAAAAGCAAAAGTAATACTTCAATGACTGCTCTTTTCTGTCTCTGCAATCCCTTAATCGTAACAGTTAAAATTGCATTCCTCAAAAACACTTAAAGATGATGTTTCGTCACAGAGTTCAGTGAAGGTGAGGAAAAGAGGTAAAATCTGGCCCTTTAGTTATAATTTCTTCCTCTTTGTCAGGTGCATCACAATGCGCTAGCCTTTTTGAAAACAGTTTGGATAAATAATTAAGTTTTAACTGGATGGCATCTAACTGTAGCTCCTGCCTATGAATCTTCAGGGAAAATAATAGAGAAACTTGCCTTTTGGTTTCGTGTAAAACACATGGAGTCTTATCTTTTAAAATACAGACTTCTGAGATTCTACGCTCCCTCATTTTGTTTAAAGTTTTAAATAACCGAATTTTTTTGATAGAGGCACTGGTTTGTTGCAAGCGTTACTTGTTTAATCCATTTAGTGGGATTTGGGTTTTTTTTTTAATATATATATATGCAAACAGATTATACCACTGTGGAGAAGTTTAAGGAATTTACAAAGCTCTAGGTAAAACTTCTAAAGGTTGTTCTGCAGTGCTGGACTCTTTTATATTTTCTTTCAATACTTTAAGTACGTTGGCTCCATTTCATTAAACACAGAAGCTCAGTAATATGCTTAACCCTTGCTTGGGGGCCCTTTCAACAAAAAAAATCTGTAGACCCAAAGGTAAGCACAGAAGGAGGCAAGATTGGACTTACCTGGTGTAATGATGCAGGCTTCCCAACTGCAGTCACATATTGATTTAGAAGATGAGCTCTATTACTGGAAATCGGAGTACAGATGGAGACATGCTGACCTACTACAATAGGAATCAGTGTCCTAGTGAATTTAGTGGTTTCTTAAAAGCTCTTCTAAGTACAGCTGTTCTCCCTCAGGACTGGAACTACTGACAGAGCATAAAAGAAAGAAAAATCTTATGGAAGGTATTACTGCGTTTTCAACTCCAGTATAATGTAAAAATATTTTTTCTTAAAAGGTGAAAATTTTCACTAAGAGTGTTGTTAGAATCAAGACGCAACTAAAATCCTTTTAAACCCTGTGCATTTCATACAGCTTATTCTCTGGCAAGAAACAGTACACGAGATGAACAGAAGCGAATGGTCCTTTTCTTGCTGTGTGGTGAATAGAAGCAAACAGCCCAGACTGAGTTTGCTGAAAAAACTCCAGCAGGGTATTCATGAGATGAATACAACCATCTCATGCCCCTTTTGTCAGGAGAGATCAGATGCACTGGCCTGGAAGAGAGAAACAACCCCTGAACTTGTTGTATAACGTAGGAGTGAATCTCCCTGTTGACAAAGTAAAGCAGTGTTTTAGCTGTCACCACCCATCCCGTCAAGGTCACAGAAGAACACAGTGTATCTAAAAACAAGGAGAAAATTAATTTTGAAGGGATATTTTTAAACCATATATTTAACAAGGTTAACCCGTGCCAGAGGAAACCATCAGCTACCTATAATTAAACATAAACACATCAGATCTATTGATTGACCTCAACCTGAGATAGCAGTTGTTGCCTGAAGCCTTTTGTAAGTGGATGCAGACAGAGCTGGGACAGAATGGGAGGGAAATGGGCTTGGGAAATAAATAGATCAGAATCTGGTTATTCTGTACTTGGCAATTCCATTGACAAAGACTGCATGTTCCTCTGCACAGTGTCATTTTCCTACATGCTTCTTGCAGGAATGCTAAACCTTGTAGGCTGCCACACAAGGAGAAATAGCTTAAGGAACCAGTATTGCTGGAAAGTTAGCTGTGCAATGGAAAAGGGAGTCACTGTTTTGTAGGAGACGTTGGGTGAAGCAGCGTTCATGAAGAGGGTGTTACCCCCACACAATTAAAGGAGTATCCACACATGCTGCTGGGCTGCCAGGCAGTAAATCCAGAAGAAAAGTGAATATAGCGTCAATTTTAAAAGTAGCGTGGAATGCATAAACCCATGAAAAATTCAAGACAGCTTGAGCAACTGTTTGTAGCAGATAACACACATTTGGAAATAATGTATGATGTGAATTTTCAAAAACACTCTTAAGTAAAATTACAGTGATGATATGGTAGTGTAGTTTATAAGACCATTCCTGGATTCGTAACAAGAAAACACACTTCTAAAGCTAAGATTTTGTGTGGGGACAAGGGAGACTTACCAGCAAATGATGTTTCTGCTGGACTACCCCACGGACCTTAATCAAGTAATTCTGCATTCGTATGCTCCTAAAGCTTAGATACAAAGGTGTTAATAAATGCCTGTTTTTATTGTAAGCATTTTCGGACAGCAGCTTTTCGTTTACTACGACGCTATACATCACCCAGCATAGTAACAGGCTGGCAGTGCTGCTCTCGTGTGATTAATGATCAGACACACCAAAGTGAGATGATTTGCCACTTTTGTCCAAGATGGAAGCGATTTACAGCCTGAATGATTGTGAAAAACAGACTCTGCAGGTTCCTGACTTACAGTATCATCAGCCTGTGAGTTTCACACAATTACTAGTATTAGAAAAACTATCCACGGTAACCTTAGCTCAACAGGAAAAATATTATGGAAGCTAATGGTTAGATGTGATGGGAAGATAATTTTGAACTATGAGTAGGTCAGTCTTACCACTCCCATTTAATCGACTCTCTGATCCTGCTTCAGGTTGCACTGATGTTATCTGTTGTGGTGTCGAAAACAATCTTGAGGTAGCTGTGCTGATAACGGGACTGAATATTAACTCTTCAATTCTAAAAACTAATTACGATACATTTTTAAATGATAGTGGTCATCTTCAAACAATGAGCCACCTTTAATAACTGCAAAATGCTTGCAATGTGGAGTGACTGTTATCACCATATGTGTTCAAGTTCAAGGTGGTACCAGTCCTGACTACTGGACATGGCTTGTTTGATATTTCCACACTTATATCCCATGGACGTATCTTCATAATGGACAATTCTCAAAGGAGAATCTGCCCAATCCTTATTTCCAAACTTCCCCTTAGGAAAGGACTTTGGGGAAGTTTACAAAAGCAAGAGCTCTTGGAAATCTTTTTTATTTCACGATTCAACTGAAACCAAGATGAGCTGACAGCATGACAGAAAGGAGCGCACAAGAGCTTATAAATAGAGTCCTGAAAAGATGATTTGATTTCCATTCTTTGGAATGTTACAGCTTATTCAGAGATGTTGCAAAGTAATCTCTGGTAAATTGCCCATGATTGAGGCAAATGGAAGCACACTGAATACAGCCCTCTGGTCCTTCCTAGGCTGGAACTCTCTACAAAAGTTCTGCATAAGGGATGAAGGACTTTTTCTTTTGTTGTAACTCATTCCTGATTTCTTTGTAAAACAGGGACAGGTGACAACAAAATCTTGCATCTCCAAATATTTCTTGTGCCATTAAGTACCACTCACAGAGCAAACAAGGCTTTCCATCCCGGGTTCTTTTTTAATGTCTTTTTACATCGCTAAGTCCCCAAAAGATTTCATTCCTTGAGTCTTGTTTAATGGAAAGGGATTCTTTTGTTCAAGTGCTTTTTTTCATGTTTCCAATTTCCCAGTGCTGTACCTGCCACAGCAGATGTTGTGGCTTCTTCTTAATATGTATCAGGTATCTTTTTTTCTGAACAACTGGAGATAAAAGGGTGCTGAACACTGGTGTAAGCTTCAGCTTTTGTTATAAATCAGTTCCATTTCATATAGTCCTTTCCAATGGCATTTATTTTCAGAAGCATTTAGACATCTGTCTGAAGACCAAACTACAAATCTTGAAACTGAATCTTACTGGGAACGAGCGCTACAAGATTTTTACATAATACTTACTGGAGTGTGGCTTCAGTCCTTCTCCTCTTCTTTTCTTATATTATTTTCTTCACAAAGCTTTTCCTGTATATAGAGTGCCGAAGAGAGTCTAAATAGGTTTTTAATTCTTCTATCTTCATATGACACTCGGAACAAACAACAGATCCAAAAATGGGAATGAGTAAATTCTTGCATTAGTAATATTACTCTAAAACCATTTCTACAGTAATTTATCTTTCATTGTTAAATCATTTTAATCTCTAAATATGTGTGCTATAAAATATTCATCCTATGTTAATGTGTTCTTTGTATTACAGACAAAAATGCCAAACAAAACTAAGAAGCAAACCATGCAATTTATGATTTATTTATTTATATTGCCAGTACTAAAAATGGTGATGGAGCTCACACAGAAACAATAAAGCTGTAAAGCTGCTTGAGTCCAAACAACTACCCACACCTTGTAAAAGGAACAAGACAACTAAGAACTCTGGAAATAAAACCATCTGCGGAAAACAGTCTAGGGAGTAAACATCCAAAATGAAGCATGTTTTCACATGTTCCCTACTATGCTCGCATAATGAGAACGAAGCACTAAAAATGTTCAAAGCGGTGAGCAGGGATTTTTAACTACATCCGTCCCTCTACAAGAGTAGTCCCTCTGGTATCATAAAGAGTACTCACTTGAGTATGGCTCACAGGAATGAGATCACAACACTAGAAAAAAAGAAGAAAAAAGAACACAACTATGTTAAAAAATATTTTGTAAATATAGAATAAATAGCTTTTCAATTGTGGGTTTTCTGTTGCTTCAAGCAGATCTGGGTAGGCACCCAGGAAAATCAATTTGATTGCATAATGACCAAGTTTATTTTACTTTTAAAAAGCCATCATTATTCATGAGAGGAGGAGTGCTGGTTTGAATCAGGCATGTTGCAAACAGATGTTATGCAAGCTTCCCCAAAGAGCCCCGCCAATGCACTGCAATCCTGAGTTACAACATTCACTGCAGCTGCTGCAGCCCGGGCCCTTTTTTTGGGTCACAGTTTGATCTGTTGGTTTTCCCAAAACGGGGATGATGGGTTTGTGATGCGTACAAAAACTGGCTTGTTTTTCATTTTCAGGCCAGCAGGATTTGGACACTTTATCCTTAGGTATCGGTAGTTCAGGACAGGGATGCAAACGCACATTCTGTCACAGAATCGTTTGGGTTGGAAAAGACCTTTAAGATCATCGGTTCCAACCTTTAGTCTAACGCTGCCAAGTCCACCACTAAATCACATCCTTAAGTACCACACCTCCACATCTTTTAAGTCCCTCCAGGGACGGCGACTCCATCACTACCCTAGGCAGCTGGTTCCAATGCTTGACAATTCTTTAAGTAAAGACTGTGATAGTAACTCTTCTTAGCAAACAGATCTCCAGGCTCATTCCCACAATGTGTTTGGTAGGGGACAGACTCCTGCAGTTTCCTTCTATTCCTGCTTTTAAAGGATAAAAGGGAAGTAGTTTCCAAATACCATTTTCAAAACCCATCACAGGTTTTTAATTAAAAAGCTCCTTTATCCTGCAAGTGTATGAAATGGCCACATCCTTTCATAACCTTTAAACAAAGAAATGAATAAAGAAAGGATATGAAATAAAACAAAATAACCTCACTGAGCAGAGCTATACTCTCAGCTATATTCTTGAACAGGAGCTGAAGTTCAGCTGCTAATGCAGATGAAAAGCTCTAAATAGAGAATGTCAGATGAGGGAAAGATTACAGTTCCTACTCCCAAACCCACTGCGTTGTGGAGCATCTCATAAAAATGAATATTTGTTGCTGTTCACAGTACAAATATTTTTGCTTGGAAATCTAAATAGCCCATTTCCTTATTACAAATCCCTATGCCATTGCTGCATATTTTATATTTTTAAGTATATGCTCTGCTATACTTCTTCAGACTTTACCCTTGAAAAGCAAGATGCAGAAATGCAGAGCAACATTTTCTACATTTACTATCCTTCACTAAGAAGAACATTCTTAAACAACACAAATACTTTGCTTGGGCTTCATGGCCTGAGCCCTGTGATCAGCACTTTTATTATGCTATTCCTTTTTGTTAAAGAACCAGGAATCACTGAAATAACCAAGCTGGTGGCGTCAGTGTGAACACCAAAAGGTTGAGACTTTGTCACCTGCAGCTCTATATGCTTGTATTACTCGGCTACTTTTCATTTACAGAGATTTTGGTTTTGGGGCTTATGTGCAGGCACTGTGGTACGATCAATAAAGGGCTACACGTTGTGGTGAGAGAAGAGCGATTCTTAGTGCACATCAGCGACAAGGGATTGGATTGGAGTTCGTGGTAGTCTGAAAAGCATTTAAGCACCCAGTGTACTGCAATACATACTGCTCTTCTTCCCTCTAAGATCCAGTTGTTGGATCACAGAATCACAGAGTAGTTCGAGTTGGAAGGGATCTCAAAGCTCATGAAGTTCCACACCCCCTGCCATGGGCAGGGACACCTCCCACTGGATCAGGCTGCTCCAAGCCCCATCCAACCTGGCCTTGAACCCCTCCAGGGATGGGGCAGCCACAGCTTCTCTGGGCAGCCTGGGCCAGGGCCTCCCCACCTTCACCGTGACTAAATTCCTCCTTCTGTCTAGTGTAAATCTGACCCTCTCCAGTTTATACCCATTGTCTCTCGTCCTATCACTAGAAGCCTTTGTAAAAAGTTCCTCCCGAGCTTTCCTGTAGCCCTTTCAGGTACTGGAATACAGTTACTTGGATGAAAACTTAACTCTTCTTTAGCTTAAATCAAAATATTCCACTTCTTGTAATGGAATCATAGAATCACAGAACGGTTTGGGTTGGAAGGGACCTTAAAGCCCACTCAGTCCCACCCCTGCCATGGGCAGGGACACCTCCCACTGACCAGGCTGCTCCAAGCCCCATCCAACCTGGCCTTGAACCCCTCCAGGGATGGGGCAGCCACAGCTTCCCTGGGCAACCTGGGCCAGGGCCTCCCCACCCTCGGTGTGAAGAATTTCTTCCTCATATCTTATGTAAATCTTCCCCCTCATCCCGTCACTCCAGGCCCTCGTGAAAGCCCCTCTCCAGCTCTCCCGGAGCCCCTTTCAGTGCTGGCAGCTGCTCTAAGGTCTCTCCGGAGCCTTCTCCTCGCGAGGCTTAACCTCCCTCCGCTCCCCCACCCTGTAACGGGTCCCGGGGCCGCTCGGGCCTCGCTGCGCGCCCGGTACCGGCGGCTCCTCCCGCTGACAGGGCAGCGCCGGGGCCACAGAGCGCGCGGGCCCCGTGGCAGAGCGTACGCCTAGGGAACCATAGAGCGCGCGGGCGCCGTGCTAGAGCGTCCGCAGCGGAGGCGGGTGCGCGGGTGGGGGGTGGGGGGGGCGCAGCCGCCGTTCCCTCCACGGGGACAGCGCCGGGTCATAGAGAGCGCGGCGGCGCGGCGGCAGAGCGTACAGCTGCGGAGCCGTAGAGCGCGCGGGCGCCGCGCTAGAGCGTCTCCGTCGGGTCCCGCGCCCGCGCCCGCCCCTGCGCGCGGCGGCGCGGCGGCGCCCCCTGGCGGAGCGCGGCGGCCCCGGCGGAGAGAGGGCGCCGCGGCGGCGATGGCGGCCGGGTAGCGCGGGGCTGAGCCCGGGAGGCAGCGGCGGCAGCGGCGGCGGCCCTGTCCGCGCCCGGCGGAACCGGCGTCCCTCCAGGAGTTCTTTCTTCCCTCCCCTCCCGCCCGAGCCCCCGCCCGTCGCTCTTCCTCCGCCCCCTCCGCCCCCGGCGGCCCCGTCCCCGCCGCCCGCGCCCCCCGCGCCCCGCGGGGCCATGGTGAACACCAGGAAGAGCTCCCTGCGCCCGCCGGGCAAAGCGGCGGCGGCGGCCGGCGCCGGCAGCCATTTCATCTCGTCCCGCACCCGCTCCGCCAGGAGGGGCGGCAAGGGGGACGCGGCCGCGGCCGAGGAGGCGGCGGCGACGGCGGCGGCGACAGCGCGGGTGAGCGGGGACCGCGGCGGGGGGCGAGGGGAGCGGGGACGGGGGGAGGTGGGGAGGGGACGGGGGAGCCCGGCGAGGCGGGAGGAGGAGGGAGAGCGGGGTCAGGGGAGCGCTGGGTGACAGCAGGAGGAGGAGCAGCGGCGGGGGAGCCCGGCGGGACTGGAGGAGGAGGAGGAGGGAGAGGAGGATGAGGAGCGGGGACTGGGGAGCTCGGGGTGACGGGAGGAGGAGGAGGGTGAAGATGAGCAGGGATAGGGGAGCCCTGAGTGACAAGGGAAGGAGGAGCGGGGATAGGGGAGCCTGGCGAGACAGGAGGAGGAGGAAGAGCAGGGTCAGGGGAGCTCAGGGTGATGGGAGGAGGAGGAGGAGGGACGGGGGAGCTCGGGGTGATGGGAGGAGGAGGAGGAGGAGGGTGAAGATGAAGAGCCGGGTCAGGATAGCCCTGAGTGACAGGAGGAGGAGGAGCAGGGACGGAGGAGCCTGGTGAGACAGGAGGAGGAGGAGGAGGAGGAGGATGAGGAGCAGGGACTGGGGAGCCCTGAGTGACAGGAGGAGGATGAAGATGAAGAGCAAGGGCAGGGGAGCGTGGGGTGATGGAAGAAGGATGAGGATGAAGATGAGGAGCAGGGATGAGGGAGCCTGGTGGGATGAGAGGAGGAGGAGCAGGGACAGGGGAGCCTGGCGAGATGGGAGGAGGAGGAGGAGGATGAAGAGGAGCAGGGACAGGAGAGCCCTGAGTGACAGCAGAAGGAGGAGGAAGAGGAGGATGAGCATGAAGATGAGGAGCAGGGATGGGAGAGCCCAGCGTGATGGGAGGAGGAGGAGGAGAGACAGGAGAGCTTGGGGTGATAGGAGGAGGAGGATGAAGATGAGAAGCAGGGACAGGGGAGCCCAGCAAGACAGGAAGAAGGCAATGATGAAGAGCAGAGACAGGGGAGCTAGAAAATGAGTCCTTGGAGAAGTGGTGAGGGAACTGGGCTTGTTTAGGAGAAAAGAAAGCTGAGGGGAGAGCTTATCACTGTCTACAACTGTCTGAAAGGAGATTATAACGAGGTGGGTGTTGGTCTGTTCTCCCAAGTGAGAGGCGATAGGATGAGAGGAAGTGGCCTCAAGTTGCGCCAGGGAGGTTCAGATTAGACATCAGGAAACATTTCTTCACCAAAAGATTTCTCAGGCCCTGGCAGAGGCTGCCCAGGGAGGTGGTGGAGTCCCCATCCCTGGAGGGGTTTAGGAGCTGGGTAGATGAGGTGCTCAGGGATCTGGTTTAGTAGTAGGCAGGTATGGTTGGATGATCTCAAACATCTTTTTCACCCATGTGATTCTATGAGTCTATGGCAGTGGGGAGCCACCTGCTGCGTCCCAGCTGAGCTCCGCTGCTCGGTGGGGAGAGGGTGGCGAGAGGTACTGGCAGGGCCTGGAGGGGCACGGGGGGCAAAGCGACTGCTCTGCTGGTGCTGGTGTCAGTGCCGGGCTGGGGTCACAGAATCACAGAATGACCTGGATTAGAAAGGACCCACGGGGGTCATCGAGTCCAATTCCTGTCCCTGCACAGGACAGCGCAACATTCACGCTGTGCGGCTGAGTGCATTGTCCAGAGGCTTCTGGAATATTGTCAAGCGTGGCACTGTGACTGTTTCCCTGGGGAGCTGTTCCAGGGCTCCACCACCTTCCGGGGAAAGAACCTTTTCCTAACGTCCTGCCATTCCTTCGGGTCCTGTCCTTGGTCACCAGAGCTCTCAGTGCCTGCTCCTCCTCCTCCTCCTCTTGTGAGGAAGCAGTGACCTGCGATGAGGCCCCCCCTCAGCCTCCACTTCTCCAGGCTGAACAGACCAAGTGTCTTCAGCTGCTCCACGTATGGCTTCCTCTCCAGACCCTTCACCAGCTTGGTGGCCTCTGGCTGCTCTCCTGCAGCTTTAGATCCTCGTGTCGGTGCCGATCTCTCCCGGAGGCAGCGCCCGGCACTGCGCCCACTGCCAGACAAAAGTTGGGAGCTGTGCCTGCAGCAACTTTGCAATCCTCCTCCCTCCCTCCCTCCCTTCCTCCCCTTCTCTCTGCTCTACTCCTCTTCTCCCTAAATGACCTCAGTTCGGCATCGCTAGGCGAGGGCTGATGTTGGAGAAGGGTCTCCCAGGTTCTGGAACCCACCCCTGAGCATGCAGGGTGCATTTTTGCTCTCAGGTTTAAGTTGAATGCTTTCCCAACAGAATAGCTTTGGTTTTATGGTCTGATGGCAAGGGAATTCTACAGCCTGGCTTAGAAAATTAATGTTTGGCAAATTCTAATTGGAAGAAAGCACTCAGAAGCCTTTTTTTTTTTCCCCCCTCGTCTCTATAAACACATTGGCTGACAACTGCATATTTTTAGTCGTAGGCAGGGCTTTTTTTTCTTGATAAAACTTTGTTTTGAACATTTAAACTGGTGGTTATAGTTGCCTGATCTGCATCCATGTTTTAAAAGCAACATAAATATGGAAGTGAAAATTGAGGGTCAGAGCACTTGACAGCCGTGCACCAACCGACCGCGTCCCAGCCTCCACTGAGGAGGAAGTTCACTGGACCAGGAGAACAACAGTAACAGCAGCAAGAGGCAGATCAGAAAGAAGACACCTGGAGTTGTCAGAAAACCTTTTGCCCTATCCTTCCAGTTTTAAAATATAAAAAAAAGCAACCCCAGAACACTGATTAGATATTCTATACCTTCTGTGTTTCTCTTCTGTTTTTTTTTTTCATAGGTCTTCCCTCTCCCTCATCTTGCTTTTCCTTGTTGTCCCTTGTTTCTTCCTTGTTTAATTTCATTAGAAAATGGGGATGCAGCACCATAGCTGTAAAAAGCTGTTCTGCTTGTTCTCGTGTTCAGTTTCTGTTTATTCGCATGGTGTGTCCTGTGGTTTGTGAGGCAAAGTTTGGTGTGATCCTTACTGGCTTGCTCTACAGGGAGCTTACTGCTGCTAGAAAAAGTAGGTTGTGCTTCTTTCTAAATATTTTTTGTCTACGAATAATGTTTTTTTACTACAAATCATTAAAATGTTGAAATTATGTTATTACCATGGTGTAAGGAAAGGAGATTGTGCAATATGCGGTTATAAGATCTGTAAATACATCCCTGTGCTTCTGAAGTAGCATTTCTTCTGAAACTAAGCGTGTATTTTTGGTGTATGGGAATGGACTTGTTTCCCTTCACAACAAATCTCATGTGTTTGAGGTAGATACATGTTTTTTGTTAAGATGTGATTGCCAAAGATGAGCAGAAGTTATCTAGGAAGGGTTTGTTGGCATGTGTGTTCTTAATGAATATTGTAATATATATACACACACATATCCTGCTGTATTTTAAAGTTGTCTTTGTAGAATGGTTTTTATTCTTCAGATGTAAGTATTTCCCAGCGATACAGCTTCTTTCTGAGCTCCTGAATCCTCTTGAAGTAGTGCCAGAGAAGGATTTCAGTGATTAGGACATGAATAAGCATAGCAGTAGGAAGACAGAGCCTTTGCTTTCTGGAAGTGACTGTCGGCAGACAGATAGTGAAGCTGTGGTTCGCGCAGAAGGTGGACTGGGATCGCTTTCATGCAGTTGTATGTATGTTTTTTGAAGTCGACTAGAACAGTGTGTCCTTTTGAAATCCTCCCTGTGTCACGTCAGGAAACTGGCCTTACTACCAGCAGTTAATCGGGTTAATGGGCAGCTAGAGGTTGGAGCTCTGTTGGAGATGGTATGCTGCTTATTTGCACTATGGGACTTTGTTTTCTTCCGTGGAGGTTCCGACTTGGACTCCCAGAGAAATGTTTTTCAGTGGCAATGTTTGTAATTACCTTTCTGAATGTATTTTAAAAGCTCATCCATTTGTTCCTTATTAGCAACAAAAACTGAGTTAGTAATCTAATGGCATCCTGTAAGATGCTGATTAGACCAGATGAAGGGTCAGGAATTGCCTTCCACCTCTTTTATATCCATTTCCTTCTTCCTCCTTCCTTTTTCTTCTTGGCTTTTTTTTTTTTTTTTGTGTGTGTGTGTATGTATACACATGTTAGGTTTTTTTTGATGTCCATTTAAAAGGATAGACTTGAATGCCTTCCCTCCCTAGAACCTGAGTTCAGTTTCTTGTCTTCTAGCTCAATATTAGGTTGAGTTACGTGTAAATTGTGTCCATTTTTGTTTGAACTGAATCTGGAAGTAGCACACGCACTATGGAAATGGGCCATAACGCTCTAAGTGCCTTTATCGTGTTTGCTCTAAGTATTCCCTCTATAGTACTTGCTCATCTTGGAGAAAGCAATGACGTCAGTCTTTGAAAAGTAAACTGTTTTGAATTATTGACTGCGGCCACGCATTCAGCAATTGAGATGAATGCATGTGTCTGCTGACCAGAAGCCAGATTAAAATGAACAAAATCCCTTGCTAAATGGATCAAGGAGCCAAGAAGTTTATGCTCTGAGATGATGTCATAGTAGGGTGCATAGAGAGGGTACGGAGAGGAAGAACTGGGCTGTATTTTCTTCCTGTTTCCAGGATTGATTTATACATTACGTAATGAATATCAACGCTATCCTTACATAATTTTATGTTCTATCTTTATGTAATTTATAGGTATTTTTTTTTCGTTCTAGCATTACAGCTTGAAGTGTTATGGCTTTATATTAAAGCATTCTGACAAGAAAAGTGCGTCAAAGTCTTCCAAAGTTTTCAGAAACACAGAATTGTAACACAGGGCTTATAAGTCCAGTGGACTCGGTTCACACTGCAGAAGAATTGAGGGTATTGTGACCATAACTGGTTAAATTGGTGCTCTGATTCTAGTAAAGTCTGTTTTCAGATATTGAGTTTTGATTGCTGGTAGCACTTATTTGACAATTGAAATGATTTTCCTCAGTCAGCTCAAAACACAAATCAAAAACATCGATCAAGAAAACTAATGAATTTATTGTGAAATAAACACTCTTGAAACATGTCAGCCTGTTAGTCAGACATTTTAGAAATGTATACGAGATTAGCTTAATTTAATTAGCTGAGAAAGCATTAGCGGTGCCTTCAGAGCTACTCAAGGGCACTGTGATAATTGTAACACGCGATTCTAGCTAAAAGTAGTAGCGCCAGCGTTGCACGACTCGCTCGGCGGCGACCTAGAGCTCTCCATTGTGCTTAATTGCTAATAGAGCCAACGCGGCCTGGGGACCGGCACCGAGGGCTGCCGAGGGGCAAGGTAGAAAGCTAAGCAGCATTTTCATGCTCTGTAATACAGTACATTTCAGCCTCTCTTACTGTAATTTCTCAATCCGTAGGAATAAATAGGTTTTTTTCTGATTTCTGGGTGATAACAGTTTTTGTAGCATAAACCCATTCTACGTTTTACTCCTTCAGTGCTCAGCTATTGAATGCATAAAAAGTGAGCTTTAAAAATTATTTATCTTAAAATGCTAGATTTAAACATCTGGTGCTTTCCAAAAATTAAACGTTCCTTTATCAGGAGGCTGATCCATATTACTGTATTTTCTTTGTCTTCTTTGCAAAGTGTCTCATACTGTTCTGGATGCTCTGTGCTTTAGAGTAAAACTTTAGAAGAAGAGTTTTTTCCTACACTGGAAAAATTAAAAGCTCTTCAGGGGCGAAAAGCTCCTCTCAAATATCTGTGTTTGTAGAGAGCTGCTTTGCCTTGTTGTGAGTTTACTGCAACATCAATACAGGTGCTGAGGCCAACGCTTTTACAGTTCTTTGAAATACATCCTGAAATACAGAGCCTTATGAAGTTATTCCAAACGATTTCAGTTAAAGGCAGATTCCCAAGAAAGCTCATCTTTTCAGTGTGTAATAAAATGTCGGGTTCTTTCAGTTTTAGCGTCCTGCTGCTCTTTTGGGACCTAGCAGGAGAAAATCAGTGATCTAAAACGAATGGTTCAGTCTGTTCCTTGGTGGTGTGGTATTAATGCATCTGTGAGCAGTGGGAAATTGAGCAATTGTTGGAAGCAATCTGTGTCCAAGTTTCTGTCAAAATACCATACAGGCAGCATTTGTAATCCTTCCCTATTTCCAAAGGGGTGTCCTGAGTCTGGATTCTCCCGCTGTATCTTGAATCAGTCTGGGCTGCTCTCAGAAGACAGGAGAGCTCCAAAGTGCACATGGTTTGTTTGAGGAGGCACTTGTGCATCCTGTTTGGAGCTGACAATCTTCCATCTTCGCTGTCGCACTGTTCCAGGGCCTTAAAAGGAAGCAATGGAAGGACTAATCCAGTGGGTGAACGAGACCTCCAACGAGCATACAGGAAATGGTGTTGATGTTTGGTGTGCTGCATTGCTTCCTCTGAATATTTAGTTTATTCCAAAGTAATATTAATAAAAGCTGCTTCTCCGATTGCCGTCTTTCGGTATAAACTCAAAGCAGAAGGCTTAACCCATTGCCCTGAGAGATCCCATGACAACTTTGCAAGAGTGGTGTACAGCTTGCGGTTACACAAGATAATTAGCTCAGGTAATTACATTCTGATCGCCTCCATCCCCCTGCAGTTTCAGTTGGATGTGGTTTAGTTTTGCACAACCTGCCCTAAATTCTTGACTATTTGCTGTACTGTGGAAAAGTTATCATAGAATCATAGAATAACCAGGTTGGAAGAGACCCACTGGATCATCAAGTCCAACCATTCAATCCTTCCAATATAATGATGCTTTAAACAATTTCTCCTTAAAACTTTATAAAACTCTTCCCAAAGCAAAGCTCCCGGCAAGTTGGCATCAGTGAGCTTGAGTTTTCGCTGCTCTTGTTTTGTAGCTGTGACTGCTTTAAGGCTTGCTAATTGTTTATTAGATGTTTTAGCTCTAATGGATGACTGAGTGTGTGGGTAAGATCTGTCATGAACCCACTTATTGCACAGGGAGCTCACAATTTTTCAGCCTTTTACATCCTATTGTGTCTTTTTTTTGTATTCTTCATGCTTTGCTGCTTTTTCTAAACAACTCATCTGTCTCTGAGTTTGCTCTTGAAATATTGTCTTTATTACCTTTGATGAGATTTTCATGGTTTATTTTTACCATTAATTTTACTTTAAATTGTTCAACTGTTGCTTCGCATTTATATTTGCTTGGACTCTTTTCCTGGATAAATTTAATTTCTTCTTGCTTGGTAGCTATTAAAACGGGTCACTTTCCAACCAGTTGTAAGACATTATCTGCTATAAGCTTTTTCATTTTACATTGCTGAGTATGCGTGTGCTATAATAGTTTCACCTCTAGTTGAACTAGCTATAAAGGAGGTGGCTTTAGCACTCCTACCAGAAATACAGAATTTATGAGCTCGTCCAAGTCCTGTAGTTTTTATACCCTGTTCTGAATGTTGTGGTTTTATCTTTATGCTTCTAGTAGTGTATGTTAAGGATCTAACTGGTCTAAAGCTTTGGTGGAAAGTTTGTGTCCAGTTGCACTCTGAGCAGATGCTTCAGTTTGGACGTTTTCATAATCTGGGAAATCAGCTTTTTTGCTTTTCTCCAACCTCCAGTTAATTGCTTCATTTTAAATGGATAAGTAGTTGAGCCAAACTATTTAAATAACCTGAAATGAAGAAGCTGTTCTTAATGTGCACGTGAAAGAGATTACTTGCATTGAAATTTGTTGCCATGCTTCAGTAATCGCTCATTTCAAATACTTAATAACTAGCTTATATTATTTCTCTGATTTATCTTTCAAGCCTTGAATGTTGTTTTTAGTGTAATTTAAATTTTAAAACATTAATCTTAAGATTTCATATTACAATTTTTTTTTTTTTTTTGAAATAGTGCCTTCAGGTGCATTGTGGCTAGAGAAGAGAAGCAGAAGTGTTTTTAATCCCATGTTTTTTTCACACAGAAGGGCACCTTCCTGTAGCTTTGTTTGCTACAGATACTTCCTCGCACAGTTTAGTGAGTCAAGTACCTGGTTGTGTCCAAACTTTGGGGAACCCTCTGGTCTAAGGGTTCTCTCTGATGTGAGAACAGTAAGTAGAGAAACATTCTCCTGGTTTATTTAGGTTTATAGTAGTACTGAAAAGAAGCCATGACCTAGTGAGATGTCCCTGCCCATGGCAGGGGGGTTGGAACTAGATGATCTTTAAGGTCTCTTCCAACTGTAACTATTCTGTGACTCTGTGTCCTCCATGCTTCCTTTGGGATGGGGTTGTTATCAGAAACAAGATGGATTTTAGAGGATTAAGGTAGGGAAAATGTTTTTGCTTGAGTGTTTTAGTTTTTTCCACTTCAGAGTTGTGATTGTCCTTGAATGTTTACATAAGGCTAGTTTTTGCTTCAAAGTCTTTGTTAACACAATCAAGAAACTTGTGGAAGTGATTAATATGGTTCTGACAAAAAATGTCTTGCATTTACTATTCTTTTAGGGTTAAATTAGGAAGATCAGTGGTTTTAAAATCTGCTGATACACGTGTCTTCTAGCAAAGCAAAGGAGTGAGGTGTGTACGCCCATGCAACAATTAGAGACCTCTTCTCAGGAGAGGTTGCTCAGTTCTCAGTTGCTCTTCTGAAGGTTTGTGACTTCGTGTGCTGCAGGCTGGTAACTGTGCAGTTGTGAAAACTAGTAGACTTGCAAATATTAATGCTTACGTGGCCATTTGATCAGCTGGATCAGGATCAGGTTACTGGTCCAGCTAAAATAAGCCCTCCTCCCCGTCTCCTCCTGCTTCCTCTTGCCTCCCTTCCCTCCCTCTGATTGTTTACTAGCTGAAAATTCAGCGTCATCCTAATTTTCATTAATGTTTCATGAATGAGCATTCATGAGGGAAATGCTTGGAGCAGTGCTGATGGATGGAAGAGAAAAAACCTCAACTCCACTAGTTATAGGCTCTGTCGTAGTCATGACAGAGGGTGTGCTGTTGCTCATTCTTCCTTTCTTTCACGATCCTACAGGTAGCCTGTAGATGGCAAGAGTTTTGTGGCTGTCAGATCAAAAGCACTGGATCAAACTGGGTATGAACAGGTGTCTTTTTCCATCATAGACAGGGGAAGTGGTTGCAAATGTGAAAATACACAGTAAACAGTGTTGGAGGTAGTGGTTTCTGTTTTTAACTTGTGAACTTTTAACTTTTCTGAAAAGCTTTCTCTTTTATTAAGTAACCTCAGTTCTGGAGTTGAATAGTTCTAGGAAATAAAGCGCAAATCTGTTGGAAAGAGTGAAAGCAGATCTTCTCATGCAAAAGATACGGTTTTTCACCTGAATGACTTGGGAAGAATTTATTCTTCTTAAAATGTCTAGATGATGGTATTCTCTGTATCCTTAATGGCTACAATTGACGTAAGCATTATGTGCTGGAAAAAAACCCACATAAGCTGAATGTTAAAAGAATTTAGATCATCCTGCAATTGAGGCATTCTTTACTATCATGATCACCAATGAAATACACCATTAATAGTTGTTTATTCCAAGATCATCAAGCACTTAAGCATGAATCTTGTTTTTCCTTAACACCTGTGGAGAGCCAATGTTTGCTGAATGAATGTGTGCAAACAAGTGGAAATTGGAGAACTGCAACTGCAAGATAGGTTCTTTTATACCAACCTTGCCTCTTTTCAAGCTATCAGTAATGTTAACATAGAATCATAGAATAACCAGGTTGGAAGAGACAATGAAACTTGAAGTTCTTAGTAAGGTAATTAATATACTTTAATCCCAATATATTTTTTGCTAGATTCTTGTCATTTGAAGGCATGGGTAGTAAACTTACACTGGATTTTAGGTCACACAGGTAGATGATTTGTTTAAATTACTTTTGTTTAAGTTTTGTTTAAATTAGAAGGGGGAAGATTGAGATTAGACTTCAGGAAGAAATTCTTCCTGGTGAGGGCGGTGAGGCCCTGGCCCAGGTTGCCCAGGGACGCTGTGGCTGCCCCATCCCTGGAGGTGTTCAAGGCCGGGTTGGATGGGGCTTGGAGCAGCCTGATCCAATGGGAGGTGTCCCTGCCCATGGCAGGGGGTTGGAACTTCATGGGCTTTGAGATCCCTTCCAACCCAAACCATTCTATAATTCTTTGTTTAGCTTGCAGCTGTACATGATGTACCAACGTGAATACAGCCTGCTGTGACCTGGACTTGAGTCATGTTACCTTCAGCCCCCAGACAAGCGTGTCAAGTCTTATCTCTTCCCACCAAGCAGGCAGGCGGTCCTCCCACAGAAGAAGAGCTAAGGGCATTTGCCAGGAAAATGTGGGTTGGGGTGGGGATAGGAGCTTGTCAGGAGGTGTTGGTGCTGGAGAGAGTGGGTAGTGCAATGTGTCAACCTAGAACATAGAGCAGATGTATAATGCAAGATGTAATCCTTCCTTTGAGCACGCAGATGAGAGTGTTTCAGCTGCTGGAAGTTTGTAATGGGTGTAAGGACAGGTTTAGTTCTTTTTCTTTTTTTTTTTTTTTTTTTTGGCTATTTAGGAAACTGGTGAAAAAGTGAAATAGGATTGGAAGGGATTTGCTAGGTTCTGGTCAGATGACATCACAGTCATGGTATACTCATAGAATCACTTAGTTGAAAAAGACCTTTGAGGTCATCGAGTCCAACTGGACCTATCCACTATTAAACCAGATCTCTGAGCACCTCATCTACCCTGCTTTCAGACACCTCCAGGGATGGAGGTTCAATCACCAGTGCCCAAGAACCCTTTTGGTGAAGAAATTTTTCTTGATGTCCAGTCTGAACCTGCCCTGGCACAACTTGAGGCCATTTCCTCTTGTCCTATCACTTGTCACTTGGGTGAAGAGACCAACACCCACCTCTCTGCAACCTCTTTTTAGGTCATTGTAGAGAACAATAAGGTCTCCCCTCAGCCTCCCTTTCTCCAAGCTAAACAACCCCAGATCCCTGAGCCGCTCCTCATAACCGTTGTTCTCCAGAACCTTCACCAACTTCATTGCCCTTCTCTGGACACACTCCAGCCCCTCAATGTCCTTCTTGTGGTGAAGGACCCAAAACTGAACACAGGATTCGAGGTACGGCCTCACCAATGCTGAGTACAGGGGCACAACCATTTCCCTGGCCACCTGGGCGGCTGCTGGCTCGTGTTTAGCTGCTGTCAACCAGCACTTCCAGGTCCTTCTCCTCCAGGAAGCTTTCCAGACACTCTTCCTCAAATCTGGAGTGCTGCACGGGGTTGTTGTGACCCAAGTACAGGAATCGGCACTTGGCCTTGTTGAACCTCATCCCATTAAAATGTGTTTGATCTGGTTATTAGGACTTGGAACCAAATAAGAGCAAAACTAAAAATATCTTGGAGATTGTGAAGCCTTTTGAGATTTTTAATTGCCTAGTATGCCTGTTGCAAAAATGCATTAGGAATGGCGCCTAGCTCTTGCCTAACTTTCATCAATAGATCTTTAATGTGATACATTTGTAGAAGTTAATGTTTTGATACCTCAATCAATTTTTTTCACCTTTGCAAAACGTGGTGCACAAAGGAGCAAGAGGCTTACCCAGAATCGCTGGACAGACGGTAGTTTCGGGTGTATTTTGTTGGTATGTTTGAAATGACATTATGTTTTAAATGCAGAAAAAGCAAATTATTTGTTAACTGAGTAGTTATCAGAGGGTGAAGATGAATGATCAGCTTAACTAATTGTTGCACTGGGGACACAGTCATGTGTTTTTCATGAATACAAGTTTTATTTTGGAAAGACAGCTTTAATCTCTTTATACCATTGGGATAGAAATGTTTATTAAATGCGTTAAATATCCTTGAGTATATATTTTATTTTTCCTAATGGAGAGCCCATTTCCACAAGAACTTTGCATGAACTGTTAAGGGAAAAGGTAATCAGATTTTTTTTTCACATAAACTTTTAAAATATTAATCCAGTTTGTTAATATTCTGGGACATCTGAGATATGTTGTTATTCGCAAAATGCATTTAAAATTGTGCTAAAACAACCTGGAGGGCTTGGATTCAGTTTCTTCTGAATCTGTTATTTATAATAAGATTGACAGTTTTCTGAAGTCATTGCTGTCTTTTCAGAGTCAAATGGAGAGGAAAAAGTTATAGTTATCAGAAACTAAGAATTAACTAAAGTTAGAAGTAGAGTGTGTTGAAAACCTGTAACTGAATAGATGACTTCTTAGAGCATCCTTCCAATACTTAAAGGGGCTTCAGGAAAGCTGCGGAGGGGCTCTTAATTGGGGAGTGCAGGGAGAGGACAAGGGGGAATGGTCTTAAGCTGAAAAAGATGAGATTTAGATTAGACATTAGGAAGAAATATTTTCCTGTGAGGGTGACAAGACACAGGTTGCCCAGAGAAGTCGTGGTGCCCCATCGCTGGAGTTGTTCAAGGCCAGGTTGGATGGGGCTTGGAGCAGCCTGGTCCAGTGGGAGGTGTCCCTACCCATTCCAGGGGGGTTGGAACTGGAAGATGTTGAAGGTCTCTTCCAACCCAAACCATTCTACAATTTTATGAAAACATTAATTTTGTTATTGTTGAGACAAAAGTAAATTTCACGCTGTTTTGTGCTTGTTTGGTGGGGTGAAAAGAAAAACTAATTAAAATAGATTGTGCTTTTAACAAAATGTGGAGGAATTGGATAAAACAGTTGAAGACTGAATGTCATTCTGTCTTAGTTTCATGTCTTGTACATGGGCAGAGATCATAAAAAAGAGAAAAACATGCTGGAGGGTTTAAAGCACTGGGTTGAGAACTCCCACGTCTGACTGTAACGCTGTGTGAGCAAGGAGCACTCACTGTCTGGGTGCGGCGGGGAGGTGGGCAGGAGGAGGGTGTGACACAGAACGTACGGCAAGGAGAACAAGTTTGGCCGTGGTGGAAAACTCAAATATATCTGTCCGCATGCCTGTGCTTTTATACAGCCGAACCAGATGGAGTCTCTTTGAGAAACTGCGAGGTGTGGTTGTGGTTTGAATGTTACCTCATCCCTTACTCAGAAACCCAGTGAGTTTGCATTCAGATACTTGGAATTCAGAGTGGTAGAGGTGGTTGCTACTCATCCTGTGCGACCAAGATTGCTGGATTATGGTTATCCTGGGATGTCAGACCAGCAGTGTAGTGTGGAGTTCTTTGGGTATTCCCTTGGCCAGGAAATTAAACTTAAAAACACAAAGAAACAGCCCCCAACTCCCTGTCTCCCCTGCACTATGCTAGAAGTGGTCTTTGTATTTTAACTTAAAAATAAATCAGCGGCCGTGCTTTGTTTTGATGATCCCTGTGATATACCTGAAGCCAAGTCCTTGTTGAGGAGGACTCCCTTGGCTTGTTTGTCCTTCAGTCGTGCTGAAAGACCGTATCGATGTAGTCATTTTTTTCCCTTTATAGTCACTGAGAAGGAAGAAGTCAGTTTTATTAATTGATAATTCTAGTGTGCGTTCTTTCAAAATTTTAGGATTTGTCACTCCATGTTATAAATAAAACTTCGTGAGTATCAAATTATTTTGCAATGTAGGGATGCATATAGAAGAGACTACAGGTAATAGCAACATTTTTTGTAGCTTGGTCATGAATACATGTATTATAATAATCATTTTTTTCCATCTTTTTCATACAAAATAGAGAAAACATAGATAGAACTATGTAGGTGCATTTATTTTGTTGCTTTTTTGCTTACTCGTTTTAGGTTTCTACATTCATCACTATCGTCATTGAGCTGCTTTCAGTGAGGGTGTGTTGTCAGAGCTTGCCCTGCTACCTCTGCAAGATTCTTGCTGTTGAGTCTTAGCTCAGCAGCTAAGTTGCAGGTTGCATTCAGCTGTCACATTCCACTTCACTTCTGTATCCGAAGATAATGAAGACTGTGTTTTGCCGGTCTAGACCACGGGCGGTATCCTGTTAACTCCAATTATTTCCTTACTCATTTTGTTAGTGAGAGTGCTTCTATGAGAAGCTGTGCTGGATTATGATTGTGCTGGATCACAGCTGGATTTTGGTGGGTTTCATTTCTGTTAGATCAATACAGTTCTGCTAAATTTTGTTTACCTGTTTGTACTTCCTGACGCTATGTAAACTCATTTTTTGATTATTCTTTGCTTGTTTTTCCTTTGTGTATTCTTTCAGGCAATGTCTGACACGATTAAGATTTTATTAATTCATATTCTTTGCATTCTCTCAGCATGTGAATGCGTTTCCTTCAGCGCCAATGTTTCATTAGGAGCTTTGAGTTCAGTGCATTGGTTCCTGCTTTTGCAGTTGCATTATTAATTCCTTAATTTTTGAAGTTTGATGCTTGTATCACGCGTTGCTCTCACTAGTCCCATTTTCATGATGTGTACTGTTAAGTAATAAGTTTCTGTGCTGTTTTTAATCAGTAAAGGTATAAATGGTTTGAGAGTCAGTTTCTTGGGGGAGCAAGCAGACTGCAGTGGCATCATCAGACCTCCTTTGCTATGAGCGGGAGGAAGCAGTGGATGGGTTGCTGTCTGTAAAGGCTTCTCAAATTGAAGCTAATTTCTTTTCTCGTTGTAGTATATCTCAGTCTTGCTAATTTCTTGAGTGTAAT
The DNA here is from genome assembly GCF_032191515.1 of Phaenicophaeus curvirostris. Taxonomy (NCBI): domain Eukaryota; kingdom Metazoa; phylum Chordata; class Aves; order Cuculiformes; family Cuculidae; genus Phaenicophaeus; species Phaenicophaeus curvirostris. The sequence goes on along the minus strand of NC_091393.1, from coordinate 123,436,894 downwards.
GAAATAATTTTACTCTAGGTAGGGTAAAGTTCTGGAAGTCAGTCTAGGTATGATTTGATTCCCTCGAACCTGAACAGATTGTCTGTTAACTGGAAAATGAAGCTTAGATTCTTATTAATGTATTTAAAATTCCAGTGATTTGTCATTGTGGTAACATTGCCACTAGTTCACAGCAAAACATTTTTTCTCTTATTGCATCTTGTGTGCCAACTGAAGGTAGTGTTTGGGCTAGACTGTCTTAAAATTTAGACTTACTATGTACCTGATAAGTTCCTTTTTGGAGTTAATATGCAGGCAAATGAGGCTCAACTGAAAGTAATATCCTAAGCAAAGAATAACCAGAAATTATTGCCTCTGTTGAGTAAAGCCCTGTTTTTCCCTAGGCAGCTGTGCTGATACGATCACATTGACTGTTGGCCTGCCCTTCCAGTTTTTGAAGCTGTAGGCCAGTATCTGCTTGTTGGACAGTATTAGAGATCTCAAAGATACTCAGCTTTTATAGATTTTGTGACTGTTAGTAACTCGTTAGCAGAGGAAGACCTGAAGTAGCAGATTTTGTCTCCAAGTTAATGGCTAACATTTCGTTTTACCCACCAGCTGACCACGCGGCGTGCACATAGCTTGGAAGTCAGCACATCACTACGTTGCCTTCTGCTGGTAAATAGACAGGATAGACAGGGTATATTAGCTGATTTTGAGACTTGGGACTGGAAGCAGAGAGCTGGAGAAAATGCAGAGAAAAGTGATCATAGGAGACCTGGGAGGAGCTAGGATTTTTGCATGGGAAGAGCTAGAGGTGGGGTATAGGAACCTATGCATTTTTAATTTCACTCCTGACAAAGTAGCTTTAATGTTAGCCCTTATAAAGGTTCATTTTATGCTTATGCCTCTTCCTTAACTTCATTTTCTCTGTCTTGCGTAGCCGGTTTAAAACTGGTTCTGTGGCTTACCTTGAAACTCGGCCTCAGTCCTGCGCAGGGTAGCTCTTGTAATTCCAGAAACCGGTTACTAAAAATTGACTCGGCGTCTCTAAGTCCACAAATAAACTTGTGGCTGATCAAAGCAAAAAGGACGTACACAAGTGCTTACAGTATTCAGAAATGAATATAGAAACTACTAAAATTTTGTGAAAAGTGTTGTAATTACAGAGTGTTCTGGATTCCAGCGGGGTGGCTGCACGTGGATTTCAGTGCTGCGTGAGGTGCAGGTGTTCTGCAGTGAGGAGTGGTGGCGGCTGCCTCTGCAACCTCTTTGAGTCTTAGTTTAACTCCCAAGTCCAGCCTGATCTTATTGAAAAATTTTAATTATGATCTTCTAGTGTAGATATTGAGTTACACTGATTTTCTTCCTGAAGAAGAGAGAGAATGAGGGAGAAAAAAAAAGTAAGTTTTGTTTTGTTTTGTTTTACTAGTAGGGTTAAATGATTCTTAAGATTGAATTGTGATGGAGACCTCTTACTTTACCTGAATTTACCTTTGCAGGCTAACAGTTGTCAAAGTTAAAGCCCCTTTTAAAAGGAGCTGTGGACATGGACTGGTTAGTGTTTAGTGCTGGTTTTTATAGTTAGCATTTTTTGTAAATACTTTTGATTATACTAGTATTTATAGTATAAATAAAAATCACACCTGATGTATTCAGTAAATAAATACCATGTCATGATAAATAAATACTATATCATAATAAATAAATACCATGTCATAATAATAAATAAATACCATGTCATAGTAAATAAACACTATATCATAACAGATACTGTGTAATAATAAATAAACATGACACCACAATATATTAGTAATACCAAATACCGTATTAGTGGTAATATAAGTACTTAATATTAGATACTGTTTGTTTAAATACATAGAAAAGGGATATATGTTTCTATAAAATATTTTTATATATAATATCTTAAAATAAATGTTCAAGCGTGATGCAGGCAGCCCATTTCACTCACAGCTTTCTGTTCCTGCAGACTATGGTCTCATTCTCACCTTGTGTTTTTTTCATTGCATTATCTTTTGTACTTGTCTGATCCCTCATTGAAATCTTTCTGCTCCCTAACCAGCCAGGAAGCTTCTCTAACAGGATCCAAGGGACCTTCTGAAGCTGTAGGGAGCTGATTTGGTATGGGGGATGCCAGAGCAACATCAGAAGACCCAAGGAGGCTGGAGCGGTGCTGTGTAGCCAGGCAGGGGAGTGCATGGGCCAGCCCCTGGGTGCTTTGGATTTCTTTGGGCTTTGCCACTTGCTAGAGACTGTGCTGTGATTGTGATAGTCTGGCTTCTTCTTTTAGGAAAAAGCCTCCTTTCTGGCTTCTTCTTTTAGGAAAAAGCCTCCTTTCTTTGATCTTCTCGAATACTGAATACTTCATAATGTTGAGTTATTTGGAGTACAAATGGGGTTGTTAATGAGCGTGATGAATAAATAGGGCTTCTGTGATCAGCTCCTTGCATATGAGTGAAATTATCTTTTGTTCTTTGTTTAAGCACCTAAGGACAATTCCTGGACCTTAATATTCAGGAACTGGTTTCTCTGTTGTTGCAAGAGAGGTGTGTTTTTGGGTTTTTTAAGGCTGTTTTCCATGAGCTAAAGTTTATGGCTTATAGAATGTTGGTTTGCTTTTGTAGCTCACCTTAAGAGAAGCAGATTCTCCAGTTTCCTGCCTGTCCACTTCTCTCGTAGAGCTCTGAAGTAATCCCCTGCTACTATCTTTGAATTTCTGTCTACGTTTCCTGTGATAAGCACAACAGAAGAAACTTCTGGGGGTGTTTAGGTGCTTCTTAAGGTCTTTAGTACTAATGTTGTCAGTGGGTATCATGTTGTTACTGAACATGGGAGACAAACACTGCTGTCGAAGTGTAAAGTTCTCTTTCAGTTACTCTTAGCTCTGTGTTTGCCATTCTAAAGATGATGAGAAGATATTGTAAACTTTGTATAAGAAGGAAGAGTATAACGTGTCTGTAAAGCATTTTAAAGACAAAAGTAATGTCAATAGAATAAATTTATGATGTGTTTTTGAAGTATCGTGATTTTTCTCCGCCCTTTTTTCTCTTTATTGTGCTATTGGTTCTTCTGCAAGTAGGGCAAGAGTAGCAGAGTCATGTATGATAGACAAAATACTGTGGGTTAGAGGAACAGAGTGCTTGTTCGGAAATAAATGAGAGATACGATAGAAAAGGTTAATATTTATAATTAAATATAGTAATTTCCAGTAATGTTTTCAGAATAAACATTTTAAATATTTCACACAAGCCAGTTGCTAAGGGTTTGATAGAGACTTCCCTTTCTTCTTTTTCTGTGAGAACGTAAACAAATGAGCCAATTAAGTAAGGTCTGCTGTTTTTTCTTCCTTTTCAGAAAGATGAAGGTAGTGATGCTAGTTTGAGTGATAGCCACATATCTCCTCCCGCCAAACGTACCTCAAAACATGCTGATCCTGTGTGCAAAGACAAATCAAAATCACGCAGTACTGGGCAGCGAGAGGAATGGAGCATCGCAGCTGGACAGTCCAGGTAACTTGGCACCAAGAGTAAAACAAAGTTCAACGAATTTTCCCTGTATTGCTAACCCACCTGTGCTGTTTCTGCAGCGAGCAGCAGCTCATGCTGAAGAGTATGCTTTTGAAGTGTATTATTTTCATACAATTCTCTTAAGTTTAAGACTCTAGGATCTGCGATTTGTCAGACTTCTAATCTGTGTGTTTCTGTTCTTGCAAATTTGAGCAGAAGTGGAAAGTAATTTTATTTGAGATGAAGTCTGAATTCTGCATTCTTGATACATCCAAGTTTACTGACTTAATTGGTATTTTTATGTACTCAAGCTGTAAGGAGACATGGCATTTTAATTAGGAAATCAGCATTGTCATCATCTTCAGAGAATGTATAATGGTCAAGTTTCTTCCTTTCCATTGTTGTTTTCAGGATGTCTTCCCTGTTTGGGTATAAGGGCTAAAGTAGATTACTGAATTTTATTCGATATAGCCTCAGTCCTGCAATATTTTTTATAACTCAGAAGTAATTTGCTTCATTTTGTAACTGATTAAGCATTCTTGTGTTCATAAGGTTCTTCACATGATTACATATTATTAAGAAACAGTGTAGACCTTGCGTTCCTGGGACATAAACTTTCATTCAATACTGATTCTTTTGTAGATACACATTTCATATTTATCTAAAATCATTCTTGCAACGCTTTGTATGTAAGAATGACTGTAATTCACTACTGGACTGTCGTCTGCTAGGATGAAGTATATTTAAAAGCTGTGTAAATCATAGAATGGTTTGGATTGGAAATCTTAAAATTTATCTCTCTCTTTCCCTTTTAAAGCAGAATAAATTGAATATAACCTATTATATACCAGGGTGATCTGGGAATGTACTGAAACTCATGCACCTTCTGTTAGTTTTGTTTAAAGTGTAGACTTGTGCTGTCTCTGTTAGAATTGCTAAGGCAAAACCAAATATTTAATGTGACTGGGAGGATTTAGATCGTGGTCTGAAATGAAATTTGGGCCAGGATACTGAAACTCATGTTTTTCATGTAAAACCCACTGTGATGTGTCTTTGCATCTGAGGTTTTTGGGGTTCTTTTCTGCCAAAATCCAAAGTGCTGAGCCTAATTGTGATGACTTTTCCCAAAAGTTTTATTGCTAAACCTTTATTATAGTCACATTTCAGTTCTTCAGTTGTGGTTTCTAAAATACTCATAATATCTGACCAGAAAAATGTTAGTGGAAAATTGGATATGGAATTGAGTTTTGTAAGTGCGTTTTTCTGTGTTGTTACCCAGCTCTTGCAAAAATCCTTCAATTCCCTTTGTTTTGTAAGGATTTGTTACAGATTTCTTAGGAAAACGATAGCAAAGCCTGCATCTTCTGTGCCCCTGAGTTGAACTCTTTGCAAAACTCTTGGTCACATTTAAGCTCAACTTGCATTTGGTATTATTAAGACTTCCCCTCCTTTTTCTGTTTTGCATCAAATTCATTTTAAGCTTTCTAGTTTGAGAACAAGTAGCTCCTCTCTATCCAGTACTGGTCAGTAAATACAGCTCAGTTGTGTGGAATGTACTTAGTGTTTCTGAGGGGGGAGAAGAGATAAAAAAATACTTTGTTTCCTTTTGCCTGATTTATTTCCTTTTTTTGCATAGCAATGGTGACAAATTACTTTTAACACTTGCCAGTGGTTGTAGAGTTTCTGCTCATTTGTACTCCACTCTAGAATATCTTGTAGTAAACCCATGTCTAATAAATAAGAACAGTTTCAAAGATAAAAGGTGAATGAAGGAACAATTGCTTGTGTGGTGTAATTGCAGAAAACGCTGGAATATGTTTTTCTTTTAGACTACAAAGCAGTAGGGATTAATTTTCTAAAAGCTGATTTTAAAAGAAATTCAGAATATTGTATTGGTAGAGAATCCCATTCACTTGAGTTGGTAATTTTGTAAAATTTATTCTTTTTCTGTGAGAACAGAACAGCTTTTTGTCTTTCCGATAGTTTACTGTTTGAATGATAATTGCGTTTGAGGAACTGTATCGAGATCCTGCTCTGAAACTTAAAAGGAGAGGTGGTAGTGGGACATGGCATGAGGGAACGTTGGAGGAAGTAATAAGCGATGGTGAGATAATTCGGGGGATTCATATAATTGGTGTTTGACAACTTTGTCCTCACTTTGTTGGGCACCCAGCAGCCTGTTGAGAGGAGGGTACGTGTCACAAAGGTTTCTAGGTAACAGCGTATTGCAAATATTCTGTGTTAAAGTTGTATTTTCACTGTGTGGCTTTTGCTTGGCCAACTTTAACATCACTTTTCTCTCAAATACTTGTTTCCTAGGTTAACTTCTCAGCCTGGTGCTACACTACCAAATGGACGTAGCTTATGTAAGTGTATTACAGGGGACCCTTTTGTATCTACTTTTACATTTAACAGTTTTATGTCAATGATTTTCAGTTGCATATATTGTTAATGATTATACTGATTACTCTGACCATTTTGACCTGAAAAGTTACTGTATTGGCTCAGTTTTCTTCTGTTAGCATCCTGGATGCTCTCTGTGGACACTGGGAACATTCTTAGGTGAAATTCCATTTCTCTTCTCAATTCAGACCTCTTGGCCATGATCTTGATGTTCTCCTTAATTCCCAAATTTACTCTATGAACTGATTTTGGCCTTCTTATCCCAGCTGGTCTCTTTAATTTACTTACTCTCTTTGCTCATTTAAAATTCGGCCTTCTCTGGATCTTAGCATTACTTAACGCTACTATTGCTTTATAGAGACCTGCCTTGTCTGCAGCTCCTGCTACCTGGAGCAGTTTTCCTAAATGCTTGTGCTTTACAATCCTGCCATCCCGTTACATTTCTCAGCTAAAACCACTTTCATGTCCCTGTTTCATCAATTCTGTCTCCTTTAGTTCTGTGTTGACTCTATGTAAACATTAATTCATTAAGCTTTTTTGGTGTTTGTATTATTTATTGTGGTGCCTAAGGAACAATCAGAAGTGGAATCCCTTTTTCTTTGGGACTGTACAGAGTAGCTGATATAGATCTGCTTGTGAAATCAGTGTGTTGTATCTGCCCTTTTGATTCTGTATTTGAAAGACTTAAGATTTGAAGAACTGTAGTATTGATGTCGACTTAAAAATATTGAATGGGTAGTTCAAAGTCAAGTTTTCATCACAGAGTTAAGATTTTCATATAAGGAAACAAGCTCAAGTCTGAAGAAATAGCTTGTAAAACAACTTTGATAGGAATTTAAAGAATGTATTTCTTTAGTGAATATAAGGGTGCTTGTACTGTGCTCCATAATAACATTTGGTTTATTGTCCTTGCTAAGTGTTTTCTTTCTTAATTCTTGTTTGTGAAAATGTTGTTTCCTGCATTTTGAAGTAGTAATACGAATTTCTCTTAGCTCTCAAAAGCCACCCCCTTCGAGGGGAAAAAAAGGGAGATGGGGACCATGCTTGCATAAACGGAGATATAGAAGTCAGAAAAAGTTGTCGGTCCAGGAAAAACAGATTTGAAACTTTGAATCAGAGTTTATTGTTTGATCAGCTAGTAAACAGGTATGTGGGGACGCTTCAGTTGTATTCACAAAGCATCTTAATGATTTTGTAAAAAAATTAGAAAACCCTGTCTTTCGGTGCCGTCTGTGTGTTTTACTGTGGGGATGCATTAACGTCAAGGCGAGCCAGATTGTGGTTTGAGTTACAGGCTGGGTGCTCTGCTGTAACTGCCGGCGCAATCCACGCTCTAAATGCAAAGCAGCTTGCCAGACTTTCATTGAGGAGTAAGCTACTTTGTGTTTACACCTGGATAAAGCTGTGAGTTGACAGTTATTGCAGAGCAGCTGACGTGCTGTAAATCCACACCCTAGTTTGTTTCTTGGTAACCTGTTCATGTAGTGATACCCTAAATGTGATGTAAACTGGTGATAGCAACAGTGCTTGGAAGCTTCCTAGATTTTGCTTGTACGATTTTAATCATAAAGTATCAAAAGTTTGTAGCTTTCTTTTTCTGTTGTTTTTGGTTTTTCTGCCATTTGTTATTAATTCACAAAGGGTGGGTGTCACTTTTTTGACATTTACTGTGCAGACAAAGTAGGTCAGACAGGGAGGCACGGTCTGGTCTGAGCACAGGAATGGGAGCCAGAAAGACTTTTCTTGAAATATTATTGGCTCTGGGCAGGTCACTTTATCTGCCTCCATTTTCCCACCTGTAAAATGGGTTTTAATAGTCATCTCTGTGAAAGACGACTTGCTCTAGTGCTTGGAAAATTATTTAAACATAAGCATTTAATTGCCAAGTATCATCTTTATTGTTAAATGTATTCTGTTGACTCCTTTATTAATTTAATTTGCTTTTTCAATTTACTCAGTAACTTCTTGGTATTGGTTTACACATTTATATTGAGTTACATTTATTTTTCTAGTTGCAGTTGAATCTCCCTCTCCTCATCAACACTAGGAAAAAGTCTACCATGAAGATTGTAATTTGATAAGATCATGGTACTGAAGTCCATATACGAACTTATAACAGTCTGTCCCATAATTATTGGAGGTTTTTAAGAACAGGTTAGACAATTGTGTCAGGAATTATTTAGATATTATGTAGTTCTTGCCTGGCAGAACGTGTAGACTTCTCCAGGTCCCCTCCAACCCTATTTTTTTTGCATAGCAAACTACAGTATGATTTTACCTGAAGTGGCTTTGTTGCACATCACAGAGCATTTAGAAAAAATATTTAAAGTTGAGAGTGGTCTTTATAATGAAATCCTGACTCTACTGGCTTCTGTCATCAGAACTGCTTTTTAGGCAGGATTTTACCTTTCCGTTTGACTTTGAAACAGCTTGAAAAAGGAAGCTAAAGTTTCTTCCTTCTTAAAATTATTATACAATTACAGTAAAATTCCAATGGAAATCTACCACGATCACCGTAGTGAGCAAGCAACCAGGTGTTCAGGATAGGCAGCCAAATAACTGACTTGGCCTGGCTGACGATGTTTTCTTCCTTAGCAATGAAGCATCTTGGCCAAGGTTATTGTTTATATGCCACCATTGTTTTGAGAGTTGTTTACAAATAGTTCAGATGATGAAAATGTAGACTAATTAAATAATGGATGAGAAATGGTAGAGTAGCGAGGTCATAAAGTGAATGAAGAATGAAGAAATTCTAGGGGTTACTGATTTAACATTTAAAACAAACAAAAAAATCCTGTTTGTATTAGTGTCTTTCTGAGGACAGAGTCAGAAGCTGCGAAGCTTATGGGGTGGGGGCTTTCCCATTACTATAATTATATAGGTAAAAAGCTCTACTTTCTTATTCTGCAAACTTAATCTTGTTTGAATCCTAGTCTAACATTCAAGCAGTTAGAAGTTTATGTGCTACAATTTACACTGAGCAAAAAAAGTTATTCAAATGGTTTTGTGAAACGCTGCAGCCTAATTTGAACTCCAGATTTTAATAAGCATCAGCATTTCTTCTTTTGCCTACTCCTTAGTTCTGTAGGTTCACCTTTCAGTTTTCTTTACTGTGGTTGGTTTTGTAGTTAATTGGTAGCTATCCTAAAATTGTCAGATTTTATTTCATTTTTTTTATTTATTTAACTTGTAGACTTTGGAATAGCCTTAACAGACCATAGAATTAGAGATGTCACGTTGTTGGATGCTATGTGAGAAGTTCTGCTTGTAGTCTATGCTAAGACTGAGGGTTTTTTTGTTAACTGTTGCATACGTTTTAGTACTGCTGAAGCTGTCCTACAGGAAATGGATAATATTAACATCAGGAGAAACAGGCGATCTGGGGAAGTAGAACGGCTACGAATGTGGACAGACACGGAATTTGTAAGTGCACAGTGTTTCAGGTCTTGGATAAAAGTAGTATTGAGAGCGTGTTTGTTTTTTCAGTCGCCATACATTTGTTTGTAGCTCTGTCGAGGTTTAAGATCTTCTTCAGTTGATGATATTAAAAAACTTGATAAAATCAAATTCAGGAAAATATTAATAGATATATTTATATACTGTTGATCAATTTTGACTGCCGTGCTGTCATGATGTACTGTGCTGGTTCTCCTTTGGTTCGAAACACATTCTGGTGTCTGAAAAGAGGGCCAGGGACTGTCATCCACTTTGTTCCCTGAAACAGCTTGATACTGATGTTAAGTGTGTATTAGATGGACTAGGTATTATCAGAGAGACTTATTTTACCACCTATTAAATAATAGTGGTTTTGTAGTCTACCTCTGCAGGGCTGTGTTGGAAAAAGGCTTGGAGCTAGAGATTGTGTGCAGTATTACATGTGATCTAACACTGTGAGCGACATGGGAAAGTTCTGATAGGAGTGTATGTGACTTTTATTCCAGGAAAACATGGATATGTATTCTCGAGTGAAAAGAAGAAGGAAATCACTGAGGAGAAATAGCTATGGGATTCAGGACCACCATGAAGTGTCCACAGAAGGGGAAGAAGAAGGTATGGGCTGCGAAGAGTTGTAAGGGTCTGTTTGTCGCAAATCAAAGCTCAGCATTGTGAGGCAACATATTACACTACAGGAAGTAATTTAGTTTTGGATTGGGATTTGGAGTTATTAAATAGGCCGATTAACGAGACTATTGCAAATAAATACACACTGAAGGATTCCTTTTCTTTAGAAGGAGGGAGGTCTCTGCATAGTTTTTTTTTGGGGAGTGGGGTGGGATCCGTCCATAGTTTTCTTTAAACAAAAGCAAGTTTATTTGGAAGTAGCAAAACAAAGCCTGGTTTCTCAATATACTGTGTTCCCTTACTACTGTTTTCCGTGACACTAAGCAGTTGGAGCTTTCCTTATTTTCCCTGTAATGATCCTTTGGTGGAAACCGGGAAATGATGTGTATAATCTACAACTATGCATGTTCTGACTCCGTATTTCTCATATGCTGGGTGGCAGTTAACAGGAAGAATGTGTAACAGACAGTTTTGCATCCTTCCTTTGAGAAGCGTATTAATTGAAGTCCGTTTTCTATCTGTTCACTGAATTTTAGAAGGCTTGTAGACACACAACTGTGTTTGAAGTTCTACCTTCCTTTAAAAATTTGGATGAAACTAGCCGGTAGGTTCAAAAAGTATTGAGGAAGAAGAGATTATGGCTAACTTTGATGGTGTGATCCACGGAACGCTTAGCTTCCTCAAGAAATAGGGCTTCAGGGATCTGTAGAGGGTTCAGTGTAGTGTGTCTTGATTTTGAACTGAAACTGCTGTAAGGAGGTATGGTCTGTCCCAGTTAATAAGAAGTCTTAATTCTGAGATCCATGGATGGAAATACCGATCCTGTTTATAGGTGAATCATGGCGATACCTTTAAACCACGTGTTTGTGTGAAGATTATATTGTGAATCGTAAAGTTGTATCTATTTTCATGCTCTGTCAAATACTTGATTTTCTGAGGCTTCTGTAGGAAAAGAGTGTGAAGAATGACATTATTCTTAATTTGAAGGATAATTATCGAAGGAAAAAGATAGCGAATAGAAGTGATATTTGAAATACTTTACAACTGAAATTAATTTGACTACATTTATTTTCCTTTTTATTGCTTTTCTGGGACCTTCTGTGGGAAACCAGAGGGAAGTTTGACAATGTGCTCTGTATCTACCTTGGTCTTCAAATTTTCAGTGATTTGACAATTAGTTTGAATTAATAGAAGGAAAATAATTCTCAGTAGCCATTAAAATGTTAATTTCTAGGACGAAGATGGCTCTTGCACCAAGTAGAAGTGTTCTGAAAATACTTTTTCCCCTCAACAGAGTCTCAGGAAGAAGATGGAGATATGGAAGTAGAAGAGGCCGAAGGAGAAGAAAATGATCGGCCGTATAATCTCAGACAGAGAAAAACTGTTGAAAGATACCAGGCCCCTCCAATAGGTAAGAAACCAGGCAGTGCTTGTGCAGTTCTGCTCTACTGGCCTCCAAGACTACCAGGGATGTGGGAAGGGAAAAGTTGGATGACTGTTCCTCACCCTGACAGAGTTCCCATGCAGCGTTAGCAGCCTCCGTCTTGCCTCTGTTTTTGTTCACCAAATGAATACGACTACTGAGCGCAATCTGTCGATTTGCCAGAGGTGGTGGCATTGCTACCTCGTTGACCATTGCAGGTAGTGCCATGTGCTGGGCTTAGGGTTGGAGGTGGATGGGTTTTATGTCAAGAAATAGTTGGTGGAAGTTGAATTTGGAAAGCAATCTAATTATGTAGAAGATAACAACTACTGTTATGCCTGCTTCTTGACTGGTAAGCCTAATTCATAACTCCAGTTAAGTTGCATAGCAGTAGTTACCTCATCTTGTCTAGATGCAAAACTGAGACTAGACTATTTCAGTTGGAAGGGACCTACAGCAATCACCCTGTACGACTGCCTGATGCTTTAGTGCTGACCAGAAGGGAAAGTGTGTTATTAAGGGTATTGTCCAGATGTGTCTGACAGGCAGAGGGCATCAGCCACCTCTCGGAACCCTGTTCCGGTGTTTGACCACCTTCTTGGTAAAAAAATGCTTCCTAATGGCCAGTGTAAATTCCTCTTTCCTAGCTTTAAACCATTCCTACCTGAATAACAGGGAGAAGGGATCAGCACCTTCCTTTCCACTTCTCCTCCTCAGGAAGCTGTAGACAGCAACGAGGTCACCCCTCAGCTTCCTTTTCTCCAAACTAGGTATACTCGGTGTCCTTAGCTACTCCTCATAGGACATGCCTTCAGTGATCCATACCGAATCCTTTTAATACTTCTGTTTGAAATAACGTATTCTGTGCATATTTGGTTTAGATTACAATGGCGTAATTGGAAAATTAAGACTTTTGTAGGGAAATGCTGTGGTTTATTTATTAAGTTTAAAGGTATGTAATCTTCAGCTGTGCAGAGGTTTCTGTATGGAGTTTCATGTCCTGTAAAGAAGTTAAGAATGCCGGTGCCCTGAATGAATTACGTTCAGTGCTGTGATAGCCATAGCCGTGATGAGTTGAGGAGGCTGAGCGTGCATTTGCCATGACTGTATCAGACCACTTATGGTAGTGAAATTAAGTGCACGAGGTTTGATTTCCTTCCACCTCCCAGTTCTTTTCTTAATTTGAGTTTTTGGAGAAGCCAGAGATAACATTATTGGTAGAGCAATAATCTAGCGCTTTTGTGCTGCAGTTAGGTTAGTTTATTATTGTTCTGTAATTTATATTACAAACCTCAACCTTCTCTTACTCAGTGCCAGCTCATCAAAAAAAGAGAGAGAATGCACTGTTTGATATTCACAGATCTCCTGCAAGAAGAAGCCATATCAGGTAAATGTCAATCTTTCTGTGGGTAATTGTTTGCTCTCCTTCAGTACATTTCCATTAGCTTTGGATTTTCAAAACATTACTGAGTGGTTGTACAGTTCATTCACGCATGTGCACGAGTCTTTATTTGTATCTTGGGTTCAGGTCCTGAGCAGTGGACAAAAATGACTTTCATAGCACTTGATAATGCCAGGAGAAGCTTTGTGATAAACAGAAAGGAAAGAGCCGTGCTAGGTACTGCAAAGAGAGTTGCACATGGCACACTGTAGCTTTTTCTGTAAGGGTGCATATTTAGCATTTAAATCTAAAGCAGCAGTTTAACAGATATCCCCTTTCTATTCTAAAAATGTAAACAAATAAGGCTAATGTTTTTTGGGTTTTTTCTAGTACACATTCCAGCCATATAATATTAACAATTACTGAGCATCATTCTTGACTCTTATCATTGTGTCAAAGGAGTCGAATAGTTCCAAGTTGTCTTGGAAACTGTTGATAGGCTTTGTTTAACAAAATAGATGAGATCAGACTTTAATACATTTTTGAAAAAGTAAACTCACTTAGAACTTTACAAAGATAAATCTGTCCATGTGCAGAAGCCAAGTAAACGAATCCTGGTCTTGGCTGAAACTCATCTTATTGCTCAATTTAATGGCATAGTGAAGATATGAAAAGTTGATAAAATAATACCAAAATCTTATGATTCTACAAGTTTCTTTGTAATTTAAATGAAAGCATTTAGTTCTGCAGAGCTTTTTTTTTTTTGCCTGAAGTGGATTTTGTGATATAAAGTGCATAAAGTGATATTTTGTTGGATAATCTCAGGATTTGTACTTGCTATTAAGATACTGAGAGCATGAACTCTATTATCCCTTCACTTTTAGCATGCTTACTGCTCTACTCTCATTTATCTCTCCTAGTCAGGATGTTGTCATAAGAATTCTTCCTAGTTGCATAATATTCTCTTTGAAGTATTTTAAAATGGATCTAATAATTTTTGGTCATTGAACAGTAAAGCTGATGGTGTCACCCTTTGGCAAAAAACATCTCCTCAGTTCATTATCGTGTTCATACAAATGACACAGCTCACTGTGGTCACTAAAAATACATGGATTTTAACTAATTAGCCAACTTCTTCATGCAAAAAAGTGCTTTATCTCAGACTGATACCAAACGGAACACTTTTTTTGTACAGGAGATCTAACGTTCATTCTCTGATGTTTCTGAAATACTCAGTTTTCTGGAATAGTGTTATAGTGAAATGAGAAATGGTTTGTGCCAACTTTGAATAGTAATTTCACTTAGATTGAGATTGAAGTTAAACTACAGTACAGGTACTTTGTGAAACTGTTCTGCTGTTCTGAATTAATGAACTACAAAAAAGGAGACCGTATGGAATTTTTTCGAAGACTGTTTCAAGGGAAGCATCAAACTGAGTGAGGAAATCTTATGTTAGAGGTGTGTAAAGCAATTGGGAGCTTTCCTAAAGACACTTGCTGCCTGATGAACTTCAGCAGGTTATTGACTGAATACTCAGTCACACTTTGTGGGGTAACATGGACTGGACTGCATATCTTATGGGCACCTACTGTTTTAGTAATGTTTGTGCTGAAATTGGATTTCCTTATAGCAGTGAAAGATGTTGTCCTCCTAGATTAAATTGATCCATAATAAAACTAAAATTTGCAAGTGTCTTAAACCTGTGATTGACGTTTCAATTTTGTTTTTATGAAAGAATCAAAATAAGCCATTCTTCTGCAAAAAAGAATGGAGTTGTATGTTTATCTTTATCTTCAACAGGAGAAAGAAGCATGCCATTCACAGCAGTGATACAACCTCTTCAGATGAAGAACGTTTTGAAAGAAGAAAATCTAAAAGCATGGCCAGAGCAAGAAATAGGTATCAAAACATCCTTGGTCTTTAGAAGGATTTGGTTTTTATTTCTCGTCAGAAAACAAGCAGAACTGTTCTGTAATGTTCTATCAGTTCTGCAGACTTTTTTGTTTCTTCCTGTAATTACCTGCACACACAGTTTAGGAGGATTGCTGGTTATATATTAACATAGAATTTGAAGTCTTAGGAGTAGATAATTAACAGTAGTGATAAAAAGATGGAAAGAAGAGAATATCTGTTTGATTCAGCTGGATTATAAGAAGACTTCAGGTGGTTAAATAGATTTTTATTCTAGGTATTACTTGATCCTAGTTAGTTCAGCTGTACTCTCAATATCTCCCAACACCAGCTCTTATTCTTCTCTCTTGTTATGTAACAGCATGTGCATTCCACACACCTAACACACATTCTTTTGACCTTACATTTATCCACCAGCTGTCTGAAAGTGGATAAATGTATATCAGTAAGTTTACTTACTGCCACAGATAGATCAGTTGGAAATCTGAACAGGAAAAAAGTGTTTCCTCATCTTTTTTTCCATCTCTTCCTACCTGCCACATTGTTCCCTTTTCCATCTTGAGGAATTCCAGGGATGTACTGCTACCAGAAGTGTAGTTCCAAGCATAACCTGTGTATTACTGATACCTTTCTTCCTCCTTTTATCTGTGTATTTGACCTGATTTAATATCTGTGTAGGGCTTTAAAGCTTCTTTGTATGCACTAAGAAGCTGGAACAGGTTATGGCTGATCTGCAAAAAATATTTTTATTTCCTTCTTTGGATTCTAATGAACTGTATTTTTAAAAACCAGTTTTCCTTGTTCTGTTAATCCTTTTCTTACCATACTGACCTTGGGCAGTTCATCACTCCTAGTAGAGAGTGTCCTGTTCTTTTGGGCAAAGTTGTTTTTTCTGTGTTTAGTCAAAACAGTCTGTCCAGCCTAGTTTTCTAGATTGAAGTATCTGTATGGAAGCGTAAAACTTTATATTTAAGGAACTACCTGATACGTAGGAATAATCGTCCCAATAAAAAGGTTAATTTTGATTACCTTAGCGATCCACAAAGGTCGTCTCTTTAATTAGGAGGAGACATTTAATCTCTTGGTTGTTCTCATTCCAGCAAATTCATCAGAACAGAACAATAGTTATTTGGTGGGGTTTTTTTTGCTGTTGAACAGGTGCCTGCCTTTAAACTTTAGAGCAGAAGACTTAGCTAGTGGAATCCTGCGAGAACGTGTGAAAGTTGGAGCGAGTTTGGCTGATGTTGACCCTATGATTGTCGATAAATCGGTAGGTTTTGTTAAAGCTTTTTATTTTCCTTCCCCCAGTTATGTATAAACAGAATTCACCACAGCTGCTCATTAGAGTAAAAGTAAATTTATCTTCTTTAATTCTTTTCCAAAGCTGTTATCCCTTTGTTTCTCTGGGCTACAAAGCACTTGTTTTTGGCCTGCAGGTAATCAACCGGCTGCATATGTGTTGTAAATAAGCCAAAATATGGATTGCTCTACTATATTTATTTCACAGAATCACAGAATAACCAGGTTGGAAGAGACCCACCGGATCACCGAGTCCAACCGTATTTGTTTAACATGAGTTTGTGGTTACTTATCATAGTAGAAACTGGGATATGCTGAGCAGCACAGAAAACAAGCAGTGACTGCTTGGGTTGGTTAACTCTCAGCTGACCATGTGGGTTCTGTGCCTTTTCAGACTCTATGATGCACATTAGCTTATAGTGTATTCTGTGCAGAAGCTGCTGAATTATTCTTAGGGCAGAACTGTTGCCGTGAAGGACTTAGGCTGCATTCACATTATGCACTGCTTGAGCTTAAAAATGCTCTCAGACATGGGCTGGATCAGTGTGGAAGTCCAGGCATCCCTGGAGCAGTTACCAGACAAACCTCACATGGGGTAACCAAGAGTTGACTTTCTCGACATTTTATACACTTCCAAAATTCAGGGAACTCCTGTTGATCAATGCAATGTTGGTTTTAATTTGTTTTCAAATACGTTATTTTGTAAGTAAAGGTACTTTTGTGGAAAGCTGTTCCAATGTGTGCTTTGTATGCTTTGCTTTTTTCTAAGGTGCGTTTTGATAGTATAGGGGGACTGAGCCATCATATCCTTGCACTTAAGGAAATGGTAGTGTTTCCTCTTCTCTATCCAGAAATATTTGAAAAATTCAAAATTCAGCCTCCAAGGTATGTGTATTTACTCTTACTGTTGCATTTTTATTTTATTAAGCTCTGAAAAATGCTTGAAAACATATAGGAGATGGATTCTTTCCCTGAAGTGTTCACAGTTTAAATAGACTTACATGGTTGCTACCCCACTTGTCTGTCACAACATAATAAGCAGGATGAAGAGTTATAGAAATCTAGTTTGTTTTTCTTGTGGCAGGAAGGTAAGCTTTGTAATTTGGTCAAAGAAAGAACTCTCAAATGTTCTGTTAAGTAGTACCTTGCTTTTTTTTTCTAGTATGTTGTCGAATACTTTGCTAAGTCAAGCTAAATGCTGATGTTTCTTTTATAGAAGTAATCTCAATAACGTTATATTATGGTTTTAATAACCAGGAATCTTGGTGTGTGATTTAAATGGGTACAAATAATCTAAGTAAATTGAAAATTTGGGGATGTTTTTGTCATGTAAAGGAAGTATTTCTCTTCAAAGAAGTAGCAAGTATTGCTTAACGTTTAAGAAAGTATTTATTTAAAGAGGTATTGAACTTGTTTGAAACAGTCCTTTGGAAGCTTAATATGCCTTTAATGCTCTCTACAAAGCAAAGCTTTACTGATTTGAAAGCATATAGCAATCTTAGATTTTATGAAGTCATGTTGAATACACTAAATAATAATAGAACTTAAGTCTTTCTTCTCCAGGCTCCCTGTCTTCATTATAAAATTTGACTTGGAGTTTTTCAGGAGACGTAAAATAAGTTTGTGACTGTGTTGATCCATTTATCTTCAGGGGCTGTTTATTCTATGGTCCTCCTGGAACAGGTAAAACCTTGGTAGCTAGAGCTCTAGCTAATGAATGCAGTCAAGGAGACAAAAAGGTGGCTTTCTTTATGAGGAAAGGAGCAGACTGTCTCAGTAAGTGGGTTGGTGAATCCGAACGTCAGCTTCGACTCCTTTTTGATCAGGTTAGAAGAAAATATGTATTCTTCATGTAATTTCTCTGTATGTTGGGGTTTTTTTTTGTGTTCTAGGCAGCCAAAGTCATTTGCAGTTGAAATTAATACCTGTAAATTTCTATAGTTGGGCAGAATTTGTCCAAATTATGTATTTATATGAACAAATAGAGGAATGGTGAGAACAATTTTTCTTGCTTGGAAAACTGAGAGGAACAGCTCTCTCGACTTGTCTGTTAATGAAGCAGACAAAGTAGTTTGAGTAAGAATTGAGAAAAATATTTGAATTGGCAGGTTTGAATTTGACTGGCACCTTCAAGATACATGCTGTGTAGAGTAGGATGCAGGATTGCATCTGCTGGGTGCATATTCCAGTATCCTTATTTGGCTTGGAGAATGATGGACATCACATAAAGCAGTGAAACGTAGTTGCTCAAACAAACAAAAGCTCTTTTCAGACACAGATGACTGAACAAACAGGTTGTGAGCAGATAAGATAATGTTTTCTGTAACTGAGCATAACGTGTCTCAGTTTGTCTTGAATCTCTCTAACACATAGCAAAACTGATACACTGGTGCCATCTTGCTTACCCAAAGGAGAATGCAGTCTTTTTTGCTTTGTCTGACAAAGTACTGTAGGTGAAAATACAGTTTTATTTTCAGACTGCATGCTTTTAAATAAAGGTGTCTCAATATATGTGTTAGTTTAGCATGTCAGTGCTTTACAATGAACTGTTTTCAGTGTTGATGGATGAATGATGAATTAACAGTGAATTCATTTTTTTTTTTGCCTACCAGGCATACTTGATGAGACCTTCTATAATATTTTTTGATGAAATAGATGGCTTGGCTCCAGTTCGTTCTAGTAGACAAGATCAGATTCACAGGTAATATTTCTCATATGCCATCATTATCTCTGTATACACTACATTGTCATAGAATCAGAATGGGTTGGGTTGGACGGACATCCAGTCCCACACCCTGCGATGGGCAGGGGCGCCTCCCACTGGACCAGTCTGCTTCAAGCCCCGTCCAACCTGGCCTTGAACCCCTCCAGGGATGGGCAGCCACAGCTTCCCTGGGCCAGGGCCTCCCCACTCTCAGCGTGAAGAATTTCTTCCTAGTGTCTAATCTAAATTTTCCCCTTTCCAATTTAAAGCCATTCCCCCTCATCCTGTTACTCCAGGCTCTTGGAAAAAGTCCTTCCCCAGCTTTCCTGGAGCCCCTTTCAGTACTGGAAGCTGCTCTAAGGTCTTCCTGGAGCCTTCTCTTCTCCAGACTAAACAACCTCTCTCAGCCTGTCCTCTTGGTGATCTCTGAAGTGTAATTTTATTCATTTCCAAAGAAAAGTTTTTACTTTTAAGCCTATTTGCACCAGAAAGGACGGATTGTTGAGTTTTTTTGGTGCCAGAAGACACCTTTTCAATTCTTCAGACAGACTGGGAATCGAATTGTAGTTCAGATCACCCTTTAACCACATTGTCAACTTTCAGATTTCCGCTGCCGTCTGTTTAGTTGCTGGTTTTGTACTGTAAACAGGTTCTCTGTCACCAGCCCAAAAGGATAACCAGTTGAAAAAAAAGTTGTATTCTAAAATGATGGATTATAATGTTCTCTGAATGATTGAACACCCGTGTAATTTTGATTCTGGGTGGTATGGTGTGCAAACTTGTCTTGAGTTGCTATCCTGTCATTTTGTAAAATACTTTTTACAACTGTTTACTGCTGGCTGAAATTTTTCCTCTCTGCCTCCAATTTCTGTTTTACTGTGCTTTTTATGGCAATGCACTTATATCTTCTGTTCTGTAGGTGGTGGCAGTTTTGTGTGTATCTCCCTCTACTCAGCTGAGGGGGCAGGATTGAAATTTTGAGGCCAGCAGACTAGGATGTTATGGGGACACGTGGCTTTGTCTTCGTGCACCTTTCTGCTGGCTGGTGCTGCAGTTGCTCTAAACAGGACGATGCTCAGTTAGTGGGACAGAATATTCAGAGCTGCAGTAAATGGCTTCTTGAATTCTCATTACCCAAAGCTGTTGAAGGAGGAAGTTTGAATTTGATGTAATCCTTACTGGAGCACTATGTATAATATCAAAAGTTTCCTTCTTGCTTTGAGACTTGAAACAGTTATGCAACTGTTTTTTTTTTAACTTAGCTTTTTTTCTTTTGAATGATGGATATTGCACTTGAAAAAGTGAAAATTCTTGCCATGTTCCCTATACATTCCTTTTTGCAAACTCTTTTTAGTTCTATAGTGTCTACTCTTCTTGCCCTCATGGACGGACTGGACAATAGAGGTGAAATAGTTGTAATTGGTGCTACAAACAGACTGGATTCGATAGATCCCGCACTCAGGAGACCTGGTCGCTTTGACAGGGAATTTCTTTTCAACTTGCCTGATCAAAAGGTAAAAATTACAAAGGAGATTGATTAATAAAACGTTTCTAGTGTACTAAACATCAAAATGCCTGGCAGCCAAGCTTGTGAAATAACAATATGCATTTTTATACATAAGAATGTTTGATTTTAGGAATACATTTTTAGTAAGAACACATGGATGGTACGCATAAAGTTGCATTGAACTTCAAATCTTCAGAATGTTGTTAAAACTAAACAGAGAGGTAAAGTTGTTCACATTAAACTGAACTGCTTGTCTAAAAAGTGTGGTTTTATATAGATTTGTATAATAAGCCCTAGCTACTGGGGTTGTGGAAGTTGTAGTAGGAGAAAACGGTTCTGTTGTCATGTAGACTGCTAAGCACATAAAACACGCAAAGCCAGACGTATGATATTGGCAACAGGAACAGTTTGGTTCCTTGTTGTAGACTTCTGTAAACTCAGCGGTAATACTTCATGAATTTTTACTGAAAACTGAATTTACTTTGCATATGAATGGATGTATTTGGATTCTATAAAATTTTAAAATGAAATAGTTTTGAGTTCAAGTGTATGTTCTGTGCTGCTTAGCAATAAATTGAGAGGCATTTGACAGTTGAAGCTGTTAATTGTAGGTGCAGCAATTAAATTAAATTATGAAACTATGATAATTCTACCAGAACAAGGATTTTGATCAGTTCATGTATAATAATGTTGATTAAACAGCAGTTAAAATGTGCAACTGTTGTAAAGAAAAAATACTGCTTATATGAAATTAAAGAAGAAGAGAAAATCTTTGCTCCTAGGCTTGACTGTTAAGTTCTCTTTTATGCATCTCAGTGACATGTTGAAACAGGTAAAATAACTACATTGACACGAATAATTAATACTTTTGTCAAAAATATGACATGGATTTGGCTTGTTAATTTTGATGGCTTTTTTTTATTTTTTTCCCCAGTTTTTAATATTTTTTTTTTTTCTTGTAAATCAGGCACGAAAGCACATTTTACAAATTCATACCAGGGATTGGAACCCCAAACTGTCAGATACTTTCTTAGGAGAACTAGCTGAAAAATGTGTTGGTGAGTGTTACTGTGTTAGTACTTTTATTATAGGTGCTTCCTCTTCTGTGTAAAACTTTGAAAGTATGTTAAATGTATCAGGATATTTTATTATTTTTGCCTTTCTAAACTTCTGTACCTTCAGCAACATTTTTTTTGTGTAATAACAACATATTCTTCTGTCTTACTAAAACACAAAAGGAGTAGCTAGTAGTCATTTGAAAAGACAATCGTGTTTCCTTTCCATAACATCACTGTCATTATATAGGATGCATACCCTCAAAAAGAAGCAAAATGAAGTGAGAATTGGAATCCTCAGATAGACTTTCTGGTAATACAGAAGAGATAGGGAAGCTTGTTTTTTTTAATTCTGTCTACTTAGAATCATAGAATCACCAGGCCTGAAAAGACCTCTGAGATCATCAAGTCCAACCATTCCTAGCTGCCACTAAACCATATCCTTAAGTTCCTCATATACTGTTTTTTTAAATACCTCTAGGGATGGGGGACTCCACCATCTCCCTGGATAGTCTCTGCCAGGGCCTGAGAAGCCTTTCTGTGAAAAATATTTTTCTAATGTCCAATCTAAACCTCCCCTGGTGCAGCTTGAGGCTATTTCTCCTTGTCCTGTCCCCTATCACTTGGGAGAAGAGGCCAGCACCCACCTCTCCACAACCTCCTTTGAGGCAGTTGTAGAGAGTGATGAGGTCTCCGCTCAGCCTCCCCTCCTCAAGGCTAAACACCCTCAGCTCTCTCAGCTGCTCTTCGTAAGACTTGTTCTCCAGCCCCTTCCCCAGCTTCGTTGCTCTTCTCTGGACACGCTCCAGGACTTCAGCTTGTGGAGGGGAAATAACAAATCAGTACTTGTGTGGTTATTTTGTTTTGTATTTGCTGACTGGCATGCTCTCCTCTGACAGAAATCCAACAAACTAACCAGCCTTTCTAAAGATGAATTTTTTTTCCAGATTGCTAGCACAGAACAACCTCAAAGCGTAGCTATAGGCAGGGGGGGAAAAGCACCGTGCTATGAGTACGTTCAATATACCTCTGGAGCTCTCAGGGACCTGCTGTACTGAGTGGAGGATGGTTGTTCAAGATAAACCTGCTGCTTAGAACTGACCAGAAATAAACACAGATACTTTTGTAGTGAATTTAACAGAGGAACTGACTCTAAAGCACACACCACAATCTCTTCTCAACAATTTGTCATGCAAAGATACATCCTCTGTCAGTCACCTGCTTGGACAAGGACTGAAGTTCTCAGAACAAGGACAGTCTAAAACGTCTGTGCATTGGAATCCATCATCAGACAACTCAGAACTGTAGATTGAACATCAGTCCATTCAATCAGCTACAGTACATCCGAATTATCCTCTTCATCCACAGGGACATCTATCATCGCAGCGGCATCCCTCCGCTTTTGATGTACAAAGACCTCAACATCTTCTGGTGAGGAGAAAACATAACTATCCAGCACACTCCAGTTTAAGCTTTGCCGGGTGTAAGACAGCATGTGCCAAACCCATTTCACGTAAATTCTGCTTGATTTGTGCGAAGATGTGATGCTGCTCAGTGGGAGAAAAGGGGAATAGAGGAGATAAACCCCATTTGTTTCTTTGAAAATTCACCTTATTTTTGCATTGAGAACACAGTTCTATATTTTAAAATTTCAGACCGTAGGGGAAAGCTGTTGGTAGGTTTGATTTGAAGATGTTCTTTGTGCTCAGGAAAACCTGTCAGTTCTGTGGAAAAGTCAACTAATGAAAAGAAGTACCCTTTTCTGTCTTCTTCGGCTTTCCTCTCCAGCAACTGTGCACCCAGTTGTCTCCATTCTGTGTCTTGGAATTTAAATGTTTCCATATATCCGAGATTAAAACCTTTTTACTGTTCGAGGACTTTTTACAGCTAAAGTAGGACTTGTTTATCTTTTTCATCTTGAAATTGCCTCATCATTTCTCTAAGGGAAGTCTGCAGCAACTAATTCTTTAAACCGACTTTCCAGATTCTTTGTGGCCATTGCAAACTGGACTCGTTGGTGCACTTGTCACGCTGACCCAGCGTATACTGGTCTGCCCTTTCCTCTTGCGTGCAGGTTCTCTTTAAATACTAACAAACAAAACCCTGAGTAAAAGCTGCCTGGACTCGACAGGCTGTTCACGCAGCGTGGTTTATACCTCTCTCCAGTTCAGCAAACTTGGCAACACTTAACTACAAGCATATGGATCCTAATGAAGAAAACTGCTGAAATGCTACCAAAGTAAATGACTTTGGGGAAGCAGGTGTATGTGCGACTTGGAACTTTTTAAGATCCGGGGGTGTAATTATAAGGAAATTAGAAGGAAACAGCTCCAGGACTTGTGGAAAAAAATGGGTTATTTCCTGAGGGTTGGTTTTTGTCCCAGCTGTTATGGAATACATACCATTTAGATTTCTATGTATGTGAGATTTAAAGAACCCACTTCACTGAATTTGGCCACGTGACTGCAAGGTGTGTAAGACAAAGCGAAGCAGCTTGGGGAGAGCCTGAAATTGCTTAGAAAACCACACACTGATGTCTTATTTGTACCTCCAATAAACACAACTAATTATTATGCTTTTTCCCTGTAGAAACATGGGCTGGAGATGGGCCTTAGCTATCCTGAACTTTAGAATTCTGTTCTTATCTCTTGTCCTTCATTATTCTGAATGATAGCTTTCTGTAGGTAGAGAGACTGTTACCTATTAACACAGTCTTGTAGGAAACAAAACATATTAGCAAAGGAAAAAGTGTGAATTCCTCCATCTGTCATGTTGCCGAGGCATCTTTGTACAATGGAATAAGGGTTATTATTTAAATAACGTTAAATAGAATTGTAAAGAAGCAAACCATCATGCTCAAGATTTTTGTTCAAAATACACTACTATCTGCTTATTGTTGCAGGAGTATTTTATGGCAAAATGATGTAGAATCATAGAGTGGTTTGGGTTGGAAGTGACCTTAAAAGTCATCCTGTCCCAAGCCCCCTGCCATGGGCAGGGACACCTCCCACTGGACCAGGCTGCTCCAAGCCCCATCCAACCTGGCCTTGAACACCTCCAGCCACGACTTCTCTGTTACCTTCCCATCCTAATGTAATGATAGAGGGGCAAGTTTTGGCATTAATGTTCATGTTTCTCACAATTTTTTTTTAAATATAGTTGTTATTTTTCATTTCTTCACGCTGAGTTAGGCGCTAACTCCCTTTCTCTGCTGTCCATTTGCAACTCCCTACAGCTCCTGAAAATGTAAGTTGGAAGAAGTGATGATTGTTCACCCAAAGGTTTGACTTAGCTCAGTAGCAGTTTGTTGTAGGTTTTTGGTGTGGATATTGGGCAGAAGAAATTTTAGAGAGGACAGAATTTCTGCATGGTAGAAGTGTAAGAGTATGGCTTTAAAGTTTCAAGGATCAGAATGCACCCTTTGAAAACCTACGTGAGAACCTACTCGTTTGCTGTCCTGCTCTTTGGAAGCTGTGCTTTGAAAACACTTAGTAGTGTGTGATGGTGATGGGTAGAACAAAATGGGCTTACTGACAAGAATACTTGTTTTTTGCTAAGTTAAGGTGTGCCAGTAGGCTGTTGCCTGCCAAATTGAGCATCCTTTTTGAGATGCTTCAAAAGTGGAAGCAAATGCATTGAACCTCGGTTTTATATCATATTGCCAATTTGGGCAAAAATAAATCCGGGTTATTTACTGTTGGTATGATACATTTTATTTTGCTTAGACAGTACTTGACTCGTGTTTTTCTTCCATTCAATCAGTGTGCATTTACTGCTTAGGAATAAAAAGCTCTTTAATGTTTTACAAGGTACAGGATTTTTGCAGTTTCCCTGTCACTGAAATGGATTTACAGTATGCACAAGAGAATCCCTCAAAAAGAGACACCAATTCTTACTCTTCAAATGTAATTGCTCTGGAGAAATGAAAAGTAGAAATGGAGACTAATTGTGTATCTGATCACCTGAGAATTTAATTTTAAAAATAGGCTACAGGCTATTATTTCCTAATTTTGCAATTCTTTGGAGATGTACAAGCAGTGATTAAAATGACTGCTAGAAAGTGATATTACAACATGTATTAATAGAAAAATTGGGAAGGATATAGCTGCTGAGCTGCTGAATCTTGTCACAAAGATACTGAACTAGTTCTTAAGCTGACAGGCACTCAGAGTGCTGTGTATCTCTAGCTCATCTTTGATTTAAGCTTTGGTTTAATGCCCCCCAGAATTTTTTATTTAATCCACTATGTTTATTAGATGAGAAGTGGACTGATTTAAATGGGAACGTGATACCTGGTATTAGAAGAAGAAAGCAGAACGTAGAGCAAAAACCTTGGTTTTATTTCTCTGACATAGTTACTGGATGAACGTGGTTGATGCCGTGTGCCTGTATGGTTCGATTTCATGACAAAAGTTATTAAAAAACAAAACAACACTAAACAACTTCAGTAATAAAAACAATTAGTTGCTTAGTGATTAATATAGTGGATGTGTTTTAACTGATTTCAGATGCCATGTGTATGTATTTCAAGGTAGCTTGTAAATGTGAGTTAGTACTTACTTTTTAGGTAAGGGTCCCACTGTTTGCTTGTCAAGTTTCCACGATTATAGCTACTAACCTTTTCATAAAAATGGAAGACATAGTTTAAGGTTGCAGGAAGCTGATATTTATGGTGATTTTCCACCTCCATTTTATTTTAGCTTTTTTACAAATTATCTTCACGTATACTTGAGAAACTCACTTAGAATTTGAAGTCTCAGCCAATTGAAGTAATCTTCATAGCTGAAAAGTTGCTATCTTTTATTATTATTCCCCAAATTTCTATATCTGAAAGGTGGGGATGGAAAATTGTCTGTTCCCTATTATTGCTTCATTTTTTCTTTTTTTTTTTTGATTTTTCAACACGTTGTGTAGAATCAGCTTTGTTCCATGTTGCTGTATGAGTCTTGTCAAAATATATGTGTCAGAGAGTAAAGAGAGAGAAAGAAGGCAGCTTCATTTTTGGGACTTGATGCTGCTGAAAGATCAGTACAACAAGAAAATAGAAAAAGTCTAAATGGTGTAAGACCTGGCAGGGAGGAGGAAGCCTGGTTAAAAGGCAATTGAGAATAATTTAACTAAAGAATTGATTAATTATCTTCTATACACATTTCTTTGTAAAACCGTGACCTTGTATGTGCCCGTGCCTCAGTGCAACACGTTTTCCTCTAGTGGCTTTAATTCTCTAAAAGAATTTTCCTACTGGAAATGTTGTGCATTTTTTGAAATCTCATTTTGAGCTCTGAGGATAAACCCCAAACTGTTGGTACTGCGAAAGACTCAGAAGTGTCAAGTCTCTCACTATTTCCTAATTATCAGATCTGTGTTTTTCAGTAATGATGATTAAGCCATTACAGGTAGCCACTTGTAGATACTTGGAAGCTAGGATGAATTAAAATCCTAATGCTTTTTAATAGGTTTTCCTACTCTCTCAGTTATATTAGTGAAATTATGAAACTCTTAAAAGTCTGAAACGTTTTTCTTGATAATAAAAGTTCACATTTTCCAAGAGTCCACAGTATGCCTTTTTTAAGAGATTCCATCTCTTCCACTCATGAAACATTCTCTTTTATACTGCTCATTTTCTCAGTCTGTAAAAGTTTAAAGTCGGTGGCGTTCATCCAGTAGAAAAACATTACTTTGCTATTAAAAAAATATATTCATGTAGAGATATTAAAGTAAAAAAAGTAGGAGAGGAGCTGGACTGTTAAAATTGCACATGTACTTTAGACAATAATAAGGAAAAAGAAGCAGCAATGACAGACCTATAACCCTGGGGTGAAAATACATTAGGTAGTACACTATGTAGTGAAAACGTAGGTCATTTTAACATCAATGTGGAATTCATTTCTTACTATATTTCAATATACCTGTACATGATTACTTGGTAGAGAGCATTGTCACTCGATTATGACCTGACACCTTTTGGCAGATCCTTTGTGGACCTTGATGATGAAATACGACTGATCGTTTTTAGCTTTAGGCATGTTTGAAAGATGCTCAGCACAGCAGTGCTGTTTCATGGAAGATGTTTTTGTTTTTGTGTGCACTAGGGTACTGTGGAGCTGACATAAAAGCACTTTGCACTGAGGCTGCCTTGATTGCCCTGAGACGACGCTATCCCCAGATTTATATGAGCAGTCAGAAGCTGCAGCTTGATGTTTCTTCAGTAGTTCTCAGTGCACAGGATTTTTATCATGCAATGCAGAATATTGTGCCTGCTTCCCAGCGTGCTGTGACATCTTCAGGACATGCATTATCTCCAGTGATCAGACCACTGTTGGAACGTACCTTCACGAAACTTCTTGAGGTCTTACACAAAGTGTTTCCTCATGCTGAATTCAGTCAGAGTGACAAAAGTGAAGGTATGGTGTTTGGGATTTTTTTTTTTGTTTTTTTTTGGTTTTTTGGCAAATGCGGTTTCAATTTGGAAATATGTCAGCTGGCTTTCTTGCATCACTAACCTTAAACCTGACGTGTATTCGGTTCAGCATTGTAAGTATGTAAAGAGAGTTCACTTGGATGTTTCGTAATTATTTTTACTGATTCAAAGTTACTGTGGAATTTAATAAACTGACCTATGTAGACCAAGGTGTAAAAAAAGGAGAAACCTCTAGTAGTTCACAGTTTAAATTTGATACATAATTATAGAATCTTATCATAGAATCATAGGATGGTTTAGGTTGGAAGGGACCCTTAAGCCCATCTAGTTCCAACCCCCTGCCATGGGCAGGGACACCTCCCACTGGTAGAAGCCTCGTCCAACCTGACGTTGAACATCTCCATGGATGGGACAGCCGTGACTTCTCTGGGCAGCCTGGGCCAGGGCCTCACCACCCTCACAGTGAAAAACCTTTTCCTAATGTCTAGTCTAAATCTCCCCTCTTTCAGCTTAAAACAGTTCCCTCTCATCATATCCCTGCCCTCCCTGACAAAGAGCCCTTCCTCATCTTTCCCAATTATTATTTAGCTTTTAACTACTAAGAGGAGCATAGAATGCTCTTAGGGGAATTGATTTGTTATGTATTTGCTATGAATGGGGCATAATCAGATGGGAGAGCAAAAGAAAATAGTGAAATAACGTTGATCGGTGTGTTAGGACCTGACATTGTCCTGAGTGCCAGTTAGCTGTCCCCAGTCCTTTGCTTGCTGGTGGTGCAGCAACGGGCTGCAAAGGAATGTTTTGGGGAGCCAACAGCTCAGCAGGTGAGGCTGTGGTTTTCTGAGATACTGAAGCTTGTGCAATGGTCACCAACCGGCTAAGGAGAAAGTCCTGAGACTTCCCTCCCCTTGAACTGTTTGCACTCCTGATCCTCAGGGTTGATTCTGCTGGCTTAGCAAGTGCAGAACGCTATTTGCTGTTTTGTCAAGTTTGCTTTTTGCCAAATTAGTGAATAAAGCTAACTGGCTAAGGGGTCAGATGCACGCCAGAACCCTGCTGCAGTGGGAGCAACGTGAGTGCATTGGGGAAGCAGGGAATAAGAAGGAATGTGACTGAGTGTTTTGACTGGCAGGGAGTCAATAGGTTCTGGGTTTCTTTACCCAGCTGTTCTTTGAGACGTACTTTAATAGTTACCCTGGTCATTTCTTGGAATTTAAATGTTGAACAAGGATGTCTTGGTTTTGATACCTGCTTCTTCTGCTGTTCTTACCTGAGATCACACTCCACACACACGTGCACACACACACATCCCCCACCTTTGTAAACAGTGCTTGTGGTTGTGTGTGATTAACTTGAAAACAGCCCAGTCATAAACCATGCCTTTCTTTTCAGCCCTATTCCAGAGCATGCTTCCACACTGCAGCCCAGGCAGCTTAAGCTGATCCTTGTGCTGGCTGCTGCAAGTCCTCCAGCCCAGCTGTGCATTTTTGCTCTGTCCCTTACACTTACTTTAGTGCCTCGGGCACTTTGTGAAACCATTTCAGCCAGCAAGGTCATCCAAAAATGATGTATTTTTGTCAGGTTAATTTTCTGCCGACTGTGGGATAGCTGGAGGTTTTATAACTGTTGGAATTGGCATGAGATGGGGCCTGGAAGCATGAGGCAGTGGATAGGGGGGTGTGAGCTGGCCTGCAGCTGCAGTTACGTCGCATTAGGCTCCCTCGGTCATATTAGACTCTCCTAATGAAAGTTCTTTAAGGTCCTTAAGTTTCCCCCGTATACTGTTAACCTATTGGTAACACCTAATTGGGTGATTGTCATTGTTGTTCAAGATTGAATCAAGTGTCCTTGTCTTTGTAAAGTTCTAGTTCAGAATAATTTTTGGTTATATTCATAGAATAGAATCAGTACTGGTTGGAAGGAACCTTTACAAGTCGTCTAGTCCAGTCCCCTTGCAGGAGCAAAGCATCTTTAACTAGATCGGGTTGCTTAGAGCCCCATCCAACCTGACTTTGATTCTTTACATTCCTGTTTATTTCTGCTCGTTATTGCTAACAAAGTGAGTGTGGAAGCATTTGTTAGGTGAAATAGTTTACTAGATAATTCTACTGCTATGGCTACTGTTAAATGTTTGCAAATAATTGATTTTGAAGGTATAAGAACTAATGTTTCTTTTGAAGTTTCCTCTGTAGATTATTTTTTTCTTCTTAACCCCTTAAATCCAAGAAAATACTCAATAAGCAGCTTAATCTGTGTTAAAACCAGCAAAATCCGCTTTCACATACAGTGATTTTTGTGTCTCTATAGATTATTTACTAGGGCTTCAGTTTCTCTTGAGTTCAGAGTTGGGTATATGGCAGGTGTTTACTGAAGTGCTTACAATCTGCAAATCTACTTCTCACCATGTCTTTGCAGTTCAGTAGTGATTCTGGTTCCTTGTAACTCAGTAACTCAGATGCTCAAGCAAAGGGTGTTAGAGAGGCTCGATACTTGGGATTAAGAGGTAGGCTGCCTTTTTCAGTAATTACATATTTTGGGAAGTAAAAGCCGTGTCCAGTGCATGAGCATAGAATGGATCCTATGGATCTAGATTTCCTGTAGCAAAAATTCTGCCTCTATAAAGACTGCAGTGAGCCAAGAGTTCGGAGACCTATGGCCAGCTGATTTGAAGGCCTCTGCCTTGCCCAGGGCTAAATGTCCAGCAGCTTCTGACTTGCCTTTTCTTGCTGTGGACTCAGTCAGTGGTTGGGGTCGACAAGCTGTTTTTACCTTTGCCCCCTGAAGAATGGTTGTCAGGTGTCTGATGGCACCGTGCCTTGCCAAGGGATGTGCCACATCCTCACCCCATACCAGCAGAATGTTTTTCCTGCCCAGCCTACTTGAAATCCAGTTTCTCATATCACACATCCAACTCCTGGAACCTTTGTTTCTCTAAACAGTTCCTACTGGGACTGTCTGTTCAGATGCATAATCCTTAGATGATGTCTCCATTGATGCTTAACACGACCTTGAAGCTGATTCCTTTGTTCCATAGTGGTGGTTTGACCAATGTAGCAGGACCTGTGCCATTGCTTTATGTAAATCGTGCCAGTTGTGTGATGAGTTGTATATTTGAGAATAACACTTAAATCTCTCTATACATTTTCATTTCACACTTTCATTTCACAGCAGCCTATTTTTCTAAGTGGCTGTGGCCAACTCAAGCTGCTGTTAGGGTGTGCGGTGGTTGCCCTCAACAGCAGTGAGCTGCAGTGGCTCCGAGCTGCTCACAGAAGCGCCACCATCCATTGCAGAGACTTTTATTCCTCAAGAGAACTGGCCTCTGCACTGCTCTTTCCATGCAGCTGAGTGGCTGTGACCATTTTCATCCCATTATTGCAGACTGATTTCTCTATGGGAATGAGAATGAGCGGCTGGCTTAGGGTAGCATCAACTAAACTCCTTTCCTGGGGCAAATAAAGATCTTGTAGCAGTCTATTTCCCATTTTCAAATCGCAGCGGTCTACTCTCGATCCCGCTGCAGCTCTGTAGCTAATTTAGCTGCATCTGATTTTCAACTGGCAACTGGTTGTTTTGGTTTAATGCCATATTTGTGTTGTTTTGCAGTTGTTTGTCTCTGCAGTCTGTCACTGGAGTGTAATCAGTCTTTTAGCTTTTTGTTTATGAATGTCTATGTAGGAAAGCTGAGAGAGTTGGGGTTGTTCAACCTAGAGAAGAGGAGGCTCCAGGGAGCCTTTGTCGCAGCCTTCCAGTACCTAAAAGGGCTTTAGGAAAGCTGGGGCAGGACTTTTTCCAAGGGTTTGGAGTGATAGGACGAGGTGGGAATGGCTTTAAATTGGAGGGGGGAAGATTTAGCTTAGACATTATGAAGAAATTCTTCACGCTGAGGGAGGTGAGACATTGGCCCAGGTTGCCCAGGGAAGTCATGGATGTTGCCTCCCCAGTGGTCTTCAAAGCCAGGTTGGATGGGGCTTGAAGCAGCCTGATCCAGTGGGAGGTGTCCCTGCCCATGACAGGGGGTGGAACTGGATGGGCTTTAAGGTCACTTCCCAGCTGAACCATTCTATGATTCTGTGATTAAATACTTCATTTTGTGGTACCTGTACATAAAGGGTATCTACCAAGGTGATGGAGACTCCCTTTTTACAAGGAGTGAAATGGAAAAGAAAACCGGTAATGGATGTAAATTGCTCCTGGGGAGATTCCAATTGGATTCTAGCAGAATTTTTTTCACCTTGAGAACAGTTAAACATTGAAATAATCTCCCTGGGGAATTGGTGGATTCCTCTACACTGGACACTTCTAAGGTTCAGCTTGTCAGGGTGCTGGACCATCTCATTTAAACTATCACCTAAAAAGGTTGGACCAGGTGATAACCTTGAGATCCCTTCCAACCTCTCATTCTATGATTCTATGAAAATAGATTAAGGTGTGGTATATGGACTTGGAATAAATCGAATAGATTTGGATATAAGCTAATTTGATATTCTACAACAGATTATCAGAAGGTGGAAAACAGGTCTTCGTAAGCTTACGTTATCTAGGTAGTCATGCTGAGAATAATTTTGGAGGAAGTGTACCTGTAAAAATGTGGGCACTTGGAACAAATAAGTAACTACAAAGTTCCATACAGATTTTATAACTTTATCCTTGAAAAACCTCTAGCTGTGAAATAAAACAAAAGGAAGCATTTCATAATAAGTGAAACATTTGTTGTCTTCGTGAAGTTGTTCTGCTTGATGGTTTAAAATAAATAAACTGTAATTATGATCAGACTGCTACAATACTTGATTTGTTTTCAATTTGGAAGTAATAAGTACGTACTATTCTGTGTTCTGATATTTTGGCAGTTTTAACACTTTTTTTTGTTCTGCATTTGAAAACATGTTATGACTTACATGAAGAAAATTGTAATGTCTTCTCTTGTTTGTTGTGCATGTACTTGGAAGTGATAAGGTCCTAATTAATATATTTCTTGGAACAGATGTACCAAGTCTAATATTAGATGATAGTGAAGATGAGAATGCTTCATCAATTTTTGAGACGAGCTGTCACTTAGGATCACCAAAGAAACAGTCATCAGCTGCTCTACATAAACCCTACCGTCATTTTACTATGTGAGTGTGGCTCTAAGTGCTTGTTACCAGATAGATGAAACCGTGAAAGTCTTACATAAGGAGAGGTGACAGAGATGATCTTTTGTTTTGTAGTGGCAATTCTGTTCTGTAATAGAAACATGTGAATATTTGGGCAAGAGCCTTAGGGACGTGAATGGTCTTGGAAGGGCCATAGCTAATCAGAAACATTTTGTAACAGATGGGTGTAGCTTAGAAGTTAAGGATGTAAACAGCAATTCTTGATGATAACAAGTCATTATGATTTGCAAGTTAAGAACAGGAAAGAAAGATACATAGGAATAGTTTGGAAGGATTGTTTGAGCTTTTTTGGTCAGAAGTATTGTGGAGCTTCAGTGCATGGAGCTGTTTGGATGCATTGGATAATTAATGCATTCAGCATTTCTGACATCTTTTTTCATTGTTTTTAATGGAAAGTTTTGGAGAAAATGGGAAATTATATAGTGTGTGAAATTTGGATGAGCCTCTCCTGTAGGAATTGGCCTGGCTACAGTAATT
This sequence comes from Phaenicophaeus curvirostris, assembly GCF_032191515.1. Classification (NCBI taxonomy): domain Eukaryota; kingdom Metazoa; phylum Chordata; class Aves; order Cuculiformes; family Cuculidae; genus Phaenicophaeus; species Phaenicophaeus curvirostris. Next base: position 123,403,589 of record NC_091393.1, on the reverse strand, counting down.
AACAATAATAAACTGACATTTCTGCATTTTGTGTAAAGAATAGTTTTGGCTAGTTTATGTGATGGATTCTGCAGGAAGTTTGCTAAATAAAGCAAGGTTAGGAAACCTGTTCAGTCGTAGAACTGTTTAGTAGAGCCATCTTGTGGAAAACTGCTAAAATTTTTGTGCTAAAAAGTGATGCCAGAAGAGCATTTATGGAGAATTAAGCTTAAAAATAAGAAATTAAATTCAAATAGTTGGAGGTACAATCATGTGTTTTAGTGCCAAATATAAGCTTTTGTTGTGAGGGCAGGAGGGGGAACCCCAGACCAAAACAGTGGTACATGTCAGAGTGGATTTGTGCCTAAATAAAATCATCTTGGAGAGTATGTAAGCCTCCTGCAATCTATTTTTCTGAGTATTTTTGATTGCTGTCTGTGTGTGTAACCTCCACCACCAGAACTGAAAAGCCAAAGGTCAGTAGCGGTTCTGGCTGTTACAAAATATTTAACCTGAAATGAAACTGGCCAGTCTTGTTTTGTTGCCCGAGCTACTTTGTGTGCAAATAAAAATGCCTTAATGAAAGAAAATGTGCATTATCTGAATAACTTTTTTTGCTTAATAATCAGTTCTCTATAAATGGAAGAGACTTAATGGTAGAACCTAATGCTTCTCTCTTCATGTTATACTCATCCCTAAAAGAGGGCAAAAACAGCGCCAAAAAATGAACACAAGTGCCCAGAAGTCCTTACATGGACTCCGTAAGATTTCTTCTTAACAGCAAAACCAAATCAAACCAAAAGTTTACCTTTGCAGCTTTTTCTTTAAAATATTTCTTGTCTGGGAATCTCTTGAGTGGAAGTGTATGAGTATGCTGGAATAGAAGATGAATATTAAATCTGATTTTATCCAGTCCCATTTCTTAAATAAATGAAATACTGAAATTTTAGGTGGTTCTTGGAAACTTGGGTAGCACTTTAAAGTCTTTTTATATGATAAAGGAATTGGTTTTAAATAAACTGGTTATAGTCAACATTTTCATGAATTTAATGTGTGTAGCTTTGCACAGTTGAGTTTGAGGTAAATTGTTGTGACATCAAAGAATAGACAAAGCTGGGAGAGACTTGGAGTAGTGTTGAGGTGTACTGGAGTTAGTTTAGTCTTTCTAGGCTACTGTAGGAAACTATTACCCATTACTGAAAGTCTTTGGATTCTAAAATATCTTACATCCACCCATCCATTGATAATATTGGCACGTGAATTGTATTTTCTAACTGTTAATTCTCTTGCAGGTCAGCTTATCACCAGCCAAACTCTTACAGACCAAGATTACTGCTATCTGGAGAGAGAGGTTCGGGTCAGACTTCGCACCTTGCTCCAGCACTATTGCACACTCTTGAAAAATTCGCTGTACACCGGCTAGATCTGCCAGCACTTTATTCAGTCAGTGCCAAAACGCCTGAAGAATCGTGTGCACAGGTGACGCTTCAGATCCTCTTACAATAAGTAAATGATGTAATTTTGGAGCAGACTTAGTTACGTCGATGTAGAGGCAACTAAACGGAATGGAGTTCAAAAGCCAGGTTTTCATAGGCGCCTTCTGTTTCCATGTTTAAAAGGAAGGGATCTCTAGAGGGTGATTGAGATCTCTCTGCTGACAAGAGAGAGTAATTACATTTTTAACTTGCCCTAATGTCAAGTGAGCTGAATCTGGGTATTTGGTGCTTGATTTTCATTTTATTAACTTGTGTTTGAATCAGTGTGCTGTGGTTCTGGGTTCAGTTACTTAGTTTTAAATGTTGTAGGTTTCAGAATAGTTTGCAGTGGATTTTGCATGGATTGCAAATAGTTTACTTTTTATCTTGGTTGTTCAATCTTACCAGGTTTTTAAAACACGTGTGGCAAGGTGTTATTTTGTGGTCTCCGTAGCACATTGAGGTGAAATAATTGAATGATAGAGCTAACGGTCACAAATGTTGTTTGGAAAGCCTTTATCATTAGATAATTTTATTTTACTGGAACATTTGTATTTTAAATACCACAAACTTGAGTCATTTCCTATTCCAAAAGAATTTTATTACTCACAAGTGATAACTAGTAGGCTCTTCGTTTAAATACCACTGTTTCTTTTAATCAGATCTTTCGTGAAGCTCGAAGAACAGTACCAAGTATTGTTTACATGCCTCATATTGGTGACTGGTGGGAAGCTGTCAGTGAAACTGTGAGAGCTACTTTCCTAACTTTGCTGCGAGATATACCATCCTTCTCCCCTATATTTCTACTGTCTACCTCTGAGTCCATGTACAGCGAATTGCCTGAAGAGGTAAGTTTATTGTGGAAGGAGGCGTTGTTACTTAAGTGTGTGCTCTTCTTTGATCCTGTAAAAACGTTCTATTTTGCGCTGGTTTTCTAACTTAATTTGAAGTATGTTGAACTGAAAATGTAATTTAATTAAATGTTTGTGATTTTCTTCATGAGGGGTGTAAATCCATATTACTGGTTTTCATAATCTCTGTGCCACTTTGCTGAGAAGACAGAATTGTTCATTTTGTCAGTTGTTCATTTTGACAAATTACTCCAGTGTAATTAAATGCAGATTTAGTCAAAAAGCTTAACCTTTAGCTACAGCCTTTGAGGTGCAGGATCGGGGGCGGGGGGGTGTCCCGTGTTTTTCCATTTTATTTTATTTTTGTTTTATATCCTGCTCTTTCTCTTCTTTTGACTGCAGAGGTGGCAACTGTTAGGATAATGGGATAGTGCAGGTTTATTTAATACAGAAAATCCAGTAAGAATTACTAGTATTTGTTTTCCCTAGGCTGTGCGCACAGCTTTGGTAGAGTTTACTGTCTTCTCTCCTGGAGCCAATTGTGAGAAATTTGTGAATAGCTTTTTAATATGGTCATTAATTATGTATTGTTTTGAGTTGGGGCTCAGTTTTCATATGGCTGTTTGTTGTTTATTTTTTCCAGGTGAAATGTATTTTCAGAATCCAGTATGAAGAGGTTTTTTATATTCAAAGACCAAGCAAAGAAGACAGATTGCGATTTTTCAAAGGGTTAATTCTTGATGAGGCAGCAATGCCCCCACCAAGAAGAAAACAGGCTGGTAAACTAAGTTACAGTAAAACAAATAATAATGGGATCTGAATGTTTTCTTTTGTGATATTTTCCCTTTTCAAAAAATGTGGGCAAATGTCAGTTAGTCTAATTAATATTGACAGTGTTAATCAATGCCCAGAATAAATTCACTGTATTACAGGTAGCAATTTTAGAAATTGGAGAGCTGTGGGGTTAAGGATGCACTGATAGTTGGATCAATGAGGTAGATTAAATATATAAAGAAATTTGAAACGTCATAATCCGAAAAGCCACTGTGTTGTTAATATTCCCATTGTCTGACTTCTTGTTTTTTTCCCTAGCTCTTCGTGCTCTGGAAGTTCTTCCTCTTGCACTGCCATGTCCAGCCCGTGAGCTGTCGGAAGCGGAAAAGCAGCGAATGGAGGACCAGGAAGAGAACACGTTGAGAGAGCTGCGGTTGTTTCTCAGGGATGTTACCAAGAGGCTGGCCACAGACAAGCGCTTTAGCATCTTCAGCAAACCGGTGGATATTGAAGAGGTCTTGTTTCAGTAATGTGCAAACAATGAAGTTGAAACTAGTAGAAAAAGAATCTAAATTTTAAAAAAGGATAAGGTTAATAAGAAAAGTGGATGTTTGATCCATGATCTTCCCAGTCTAAAATGCTGATTTTTAGCTGGTGAGATAGTCGCAGCTTCATCATCTGTGATGCAAGGAGTGCGTCCTTTGGCTGCGCCCGTGACCTATCCAAAAAACTTGTGCGTTCCTGTCAGTTTTATAGCTGAAATCAACATTTGAAAATGCCTTCGCTCCTGTTGCTACCAGTACTCTTAAAGTATTTGAAACCATAAATATAATTCTTTAATAAAAGCTTTTACAACATGGTAATCATAGACGTGATAATACTGGGGAAAGTGATCAGTGTTCTGTAATGTAGTCAGCATTAATAGTATTGTTGAATAATTTCAGCAGTAATGCTTGTGGATGCCATTAATCACAGACGGTAGCCCATTATAAGGCATTAACTGGTCCATTATGGAGCACGAACACCTAACTGATGAGACAGTTCTGTCTGTGAATCTATTTTCAGGTGCCGCTACTTGAATAGGATTGTGTTTGGTCTGACTTTGAGCTCAGAGGCTGGCTCACTGCAAGCTCAGCAGGCTTGCCAATTAAAAATAATGCTTAATTGCTTCTGAAGAGAAGCATCTCTTCTGGAAACATTCAGATGAATATGAATTTTAAAAGTGCAGCACTGTAAAAAGCACATTTGCAGTGTAAATTCCATGCAGGATGGAACAAGCGTCCTTTATGGGCCCGTGCTCCTCTCTGAATCGGAGCTTGCCACAGGGCTCTGTAGCTCATTCTTTTTGAAAGACTGGCAAGAGCTCTTTAACGTGGCGTCTTACAGTGCTGAATAGTAACTTTGTTTGATTTTTGTTATGAAACTGCTTGGGAGGCCCATTATTGTAGGGAACTCTTCACACTCATGGTGAAGGCAGTTGCTTTCCCCAAAGAACTTAGAGTCTAAAGGGCGCGTAAAGAAAGAACAAATTACGGTCCTTGTTTTATAGATGGAGAGAATCGAAACATGAATTTCTTATTTAAATGTAATCCCTTTTGTCCCACCTGGTGCATTGAAGCATTTCCTTTTCTCCAAAGCCTGTCTGCTTGGCTTTCATGGAAAATGTGTTAAGTTTGTTCCATTCCTGCTTGCATTGCAGAGAATGTTGCTATGGGATAAGTCATGGATCTTCCTGACTAATTCAGCAGCAATGTTTACAGTTCCAGTGAAGATCCCTTCTGATGATGTGCTAACAAGAACAGGAAGCCTGTGGCCTGGCTTTCTGATCACTAAACCAATTATTGTGTTTCCTTAGAGGGAGACCGAAAGAAAATATCTGCCATTTCAGTGTTTTCATTATAAATTTCAATGTGTCTGCTTAAGGAATTCAGTGGACAGCAGTCTATCACCTAAGTAATACATTAATGTTACTTTATGTTGTAATATATTTTTATTTGAATGTCTACAGATACTTTATTTAAAAAAAAAGTATCTCTTACAGAGTTGTTACGGCTTGTTCCAAATATGTATTTAACTCTTCAGTATTTTGGCAGTCGCCGTCATATGTGGGTGATTTCAAAAGAAATATTGTAATACTGTTTCTGAGGCTGCCAGTGTTTTTGATTGATTATAATCTTAATCATATTGAAATATTCAAGTATAGGGTTTTTTTCCTTGAAGTAAATGACAAACTCATCGATTTTCTATGCTGAACTTTGTTACAGCAGCTGTGCTGATGCATTTGACTATCAAACTTGAGCCCCTTATGGTACCATTAAGTACATTAAATAGTTTTTAGCGTACCCTAGTGGATGTTAAATCTCCAGTTACAAGTTAGGGTCATAGTAAGCTGTAAAATCGGACACAAGACTTTCTCTTTAGACTGCCCTTCTGTCTAATGTCTTCAGTCAATCGAACCTGAATTTTTTTTGTTGAACAAATGATTGTAAAAAGTGTTCAACAGAAAATATTTAGAAGCTGATAATTTGACTGTGTTTAATGAGAACTTTACCTACAAGGTGAAGAAAATATAGCTTCTCTAGTTTTTCCTAGAGTTTTTCAGTTAGGTGATTGGTTTTGCCTTTCTAACCCAAGACAGTGCAGTAGCACTGTACCAAAAAAAAGCATTCAGTCAAAATAAAATTATAAGGACATTTGCATTATTTTTTTTGTGTCAAATATACCAGTAAATAAATGTTGAAAGATGAATTGGTGAGCTACTGGAGAAGTAGCAGCTTTGGAAGTCCTGTATTTGATTTAGTCAGAGAAAAGTTCTGCTTTCAACATAAATTTGTTCTGAGTTAATGTTTACTTAATGTATTAGAGCAAAGCATGTGGAGTAAATGAGAGCATCAAGATATGAAATTGGCAGTGCTCAAATGGAGTGCGTATGATCTTGAGTTATTTCTGTGTGCTGGGTTTTTTTTTTATAGGTTTCAGATTATCTTGAAGTTATCAAAGAGCCAATGGACCTATCAACAGTAATAACCAAAATTGATAAACACAACTACTTAACAGCCAAGGATTTCCTAACAGATATCGACCTGATCTGCAGCAACGCATTGGAGTACAATCCAGACAAAGATCCTGGAGGTAAGGACCTACTTCATTTCTGCCTACTGAAACCCAAAAGCCTGGTATGTAATCACTTATTTGGTTACTGTTCAGGCATTGAAATAAACTGCATGCTTTGTGATAATTAGGATAAGCAGTTCCTAGGGGGCTGTGCTTTTAGTATTCTGAGGAACGCAGTGCACTGGGAGACATTATAAGAACTACAGCATTCAGACTTGTTTTCTATTAAATTAGTTTATGTAATTCCTTTTCGAATTGGATAGGTCCTTTTTTAGTGAAAAGACTTGGTATATGCAACAAAACCCCAATGTAATTTGGAGAGCTCTGCAGAGGATCCTGCACGCAATCTGGCAGTGGCCTGCTTCTGTTTCCACAATAGCTTAGAACATGAAATTCACCCACAGAAATTAAAACCTGTGTATTTGGAGATAGAAATAAAACAGGATAAATCATCAGGCAGTGAAGTCAGTTGCAGCTGATTAGGAGAGATAAGAAGGTATTGTCTTGATAAAGTATGAAGGGATGCTTCCAATTAAAATGGAATTTGTAGATTGAAATGTTTGTAAAAGCTGTACACATTCAAAACTAAGGAAGGAACATCTTGTATCCTCTTTGCTAGGGTTGCCATACAGTGCACACTGCCTAAAGAAAACCGTTCCGTTAGCAGCTTCATCAATTAAATAACAACAGCAAAGCAGGCTTTTGATGTTGGTGTATTTAATACAAGTGGTACTTGGAAATCTGGATCCATCTGCAAGTGTAGTCCAGTGCTTTAAAATGTTTTTTATTAAATCTGTGAAATGATTTTACCAGTTTAAAGCCTGATTTTCTGTCTTTCTCTTACTTCTCAAATTTTTGATTTTGTGAGGTTTTTGGAAATACCTGAGGTGTGGACCAGACACAGCGTACTCTGGTCACCCAGTTGCACTTGTTTCTCATTGCCTTTTTCATATTTATCTGCTTCATATATGTAGAAAGAGTCTTAAGAAATTATAATGTGAGGGCTGGAGCACCTCTGCTGTGAGGACAGGCTGAGAGAGTTGTGGTTGTTCAGCCTTGGGAAGAGAAGGCTCTGGGGAGACCTTAGAGCAGCCTTGCAGTACCTGAAGGGGCTTCAGGAAAGCTGAGGTGGAACATTTTATAAGGGCCTGGAGTGATAGAACAAGGAGGGGGATGGCTTTAAATTGGAAGGGGGAAGATTTAGATTAGACATTAGGAAGAAATTCTCCGTGCTGAGAGCGGGGAGGCCCTGGCTCAGGTTGCCCGGAGAAGTCATGGTGCCCCATCCCTGGGGGTGTTCAAGGCCAGGTTGGATGGGGCTTGGAGCAGCCTGGTCCAGTGGGAGGTGTCCCTGCCCATGACAGGGGTGGGAACCAGATGATCTTTAAGGCCCCTTCCAACTGAAACCATTCTGACTCGATGATTCTGTAAATCCTAAAATCATAGAATCCCTGGGTTGGAAAAGACCATTGAGATCATGAAGTCCAACCGTACTTGCCCATTACTAAATCATATCTCCAAGCACTTAATCGACCCGTCTTTTAAACACACCCAGGTATTTTGACTCAGCCACTTCTGTGGGTGCCTTTCAGTACCTGAGAACCCTTTCAATGAAGAAATTTTTCATAGTGTGCAATCTGAACCTCCCCTGGCACAACTTGAGGCTGTTCCCTCTTGTCCTGTCGTCTGTCATTTGGGAGAAGAGACAAACATCTACCTCTCCACAGCCTCTTTTCAGGTAGTTGTAGACAGTGACAAGGTCTCCCCTCAGCCTCCTTTACTCCAGAATAAACAACCCTAGTTCGCTCAGCTGCTCCTCATAAGGCTTGTTCTACAGCCCCTTCACCAGATTCGTGGCTCTTCTCAAACATATTTAGGTAACCAAATTGGGGATAACTTGGTTTTCCTTGCCATCACAACTGAGCTGGGAGAAATAGATCCGGCCACTTCTAGGTTAAGTTTTGGATTGGAGTTTCTCATCATTGACTCGGTAATGAATGATTGTTCTGGCCTCCGCGCTGTCTACAAGTGATGATGTATTGCTCTTCTGGCACATAAGATTTCTTGAGCTGTTGTGTGAATACACTGCTGAGACAGCACATTGTGTCTGTTCTGAACACTACGTGTGTTCGGATGCGTTAGTTAAATATTAACCTGTAAATGTTCACATTCTTTAATGCTTGGCATGTATGCTTGCCTCTGTTTCATCCTGGAATTCACAAGAGTCCCACTGTGCCTGCTACCAGCCTGTCACTCGGTTGGAAAAGCAACTGGAGTACCAGTCTGGTTTTATGTGCAGTATAAATATTAAAAACTGGCTTAATTGTTTTTTTTTATTCCTGGTATTTCGCTATAAAATTTCAGTTAAGTTTATATAGTAGGGGAGTGGTTGTGGTTTTTTTTTTCCCTTTCCCTCCATTATTTGACCAGGTAATGTTCTTAATGGTATGGAAACATAACCATTCTATGCTAGACATAACAGTATTTGCCTCTTTGAAGCACTGTCTGTAGGAAAGTCTTGCCCATCGTGGGATTGAGGAAAGTAGGAGTCCAGTCAGATGCTCTTGATGTGAGATTTCTTTTTTTCTTATTCTCCGCCACCCCCTTTCTTACTTTTGAGAGGGCATCTTAAACTTTATTACCTCACCAGCTTTTTTAATAGCACAGAATTACATCTGCAAAGAATGCAGTGTCATCTTTTGTGATCGTAAAACAATAGCGCTTCACAAATACACATGGGTAAAAATTTCTAGTTTCCAGTTGATTTAAGTGGTGGCAGATTTCCCCAGAAAACACACGTAAGGCTCATTTGCGCTGGGTACCGGATATTCTTCACTCAGCAGTTTTCCAGCTGTAAAATCTGCTGTTTCTAGAATTATAAGCCTTGTTTAATAAATGTTCACTGATATTCTTAATTTGTTGTCTTTAGTGATTATTAAAGCAGATTAAATCTGCTAATTGTGTAATATGTTGTAGGCATTAGTGTTGATGTTTGCTGTTGAAGTACCTCCATCCACTGGAAAAAGTAATTCAGTATGGATGAATTGACAAATTAAATGTGTTTGTACTAAAAGCAAACAAGGAGAGTTGTGGGTTTCACTGAAAAGCAACATTCTCAATGTCAATTTGCTCTACATAGGAGCTTACTTATTGAGTTACAATTACTTTTCAGATTTCAACAGCGCTGGAATAATTTCTTCTGTGTGTTTCAAAGGTGCAGGAACTGGTCTTCTCTGAAGAAATGTTTTTTCATGAGTTGCTTTTAGGGTTCCAGTGTGGGCAGTATTTTTTGTCCTTTCCCCCAGATAGAGCTGAAAATGTAGCAAACTCAAGGCTTTTGTTTCTTGATAGTTTTTCTGAATGGATTAAAAGGAGAAGTAACTATTCAGTATAAGCCATAAAATAATCTACTTTAGCACAATTTTGAATTTTCTAGCAGCTGTTAAATAAAAAGTAAGCAATAATTTAAGGTTAAAAAAACCCCTAACAAGCAAGGGAGGAATATAAGCAAGCCAGGTCTGCCTTACAGATCTGGGAGATGTCCAGTATGATTTTGCAGGCAGTGTAATTGTATGAATGTTCGTAGACCCCAGTGGGTAAATTAATTCCTCGACAAGTCTCTCGTTACTTTTGGGACTCTCTGCACTATACTTCATTACACTCTGTAAATCTGCCTGTAAAAACTGGTATAGTTGCTGATCCTAGCAAGTTTCTAAGCATTGCAAGTTCATTTAGATGTGCTCATAATTCACTGTCTGCATTTGTTTATAAATGCCGCTGTTGATTAAAGTAACAGTTTGTACTTCTGAAAACTCCTGTAACTATTAAATAGCTGGGTTGTGATTTTTGAGCATTCTGTGGTGTTGATCCATCTACGTTTTCATGCGTTTGTAGTATTTCCCAGTTACAACACTGATACAGACAGTAGTATTGTGCAATACAGAACGTAGAAATGGTAAAGAATATATATAATTGTAACAAAATTAACAAGTGCGCTGTCCTGTTTTCTAGATAAAATAATTCGACATAGAGCTTGTACTTTGAAGGACACAGCTCATGCTATCATTGCTGCTGAACTGGATCCAGAATTTAATAAGATGTGTGAAGAAATCAAGGAAGCGAGAAGAAAAAGAGGTATGTTTAGCTTCATTTATTGTAACACAACATATTTGGGATAGAGAATAATTTACAAATGTCCATAGAAAAATTTAAGATGAAATAGGGAATACGTGTCAGTTGTGGGCAGTGGACGTTAAAGGATGACTGAGCTTGAAATTTGTCTGCTTTTTTCAGACTATGTGAACTGGTCTGATAAGGCATTAACCTTCTTTTAGAAGAAGGATACGTCACCTCTGAGCACAAAGAATATTGTAGAAGTTGGGGAATGGTTAAATATTGGGGTTGCTGCACTAACTGAAGATGAGGTGAAACCAGAGCTGTGTTCTAGAAGTGCCACATAACGCAGTGTAATAGCAGTTATGGTTAGGAGAATGGCATTTAAAACAATGGGGTTTCACTTCACCCTGGCATGTGCCTGACTGTACTTCTGGTGATAATCGTTCAATTTTTTATAGCAAGAAATGACTATACATCCAAACTGAAGGGACCATGAGACTGAAAATTTAATAGTCCAGAACCAGGAAATACAGCTCCTTACGTTGGAGGCTATCACTGACCTAGATTTTATGTGAATTAGTGCAGTCGTTTTCAACTTGTGGTCCATAGACCTCCAAGTCTGTGGACGCCTTCTGAGGTGGTCACAAAAGGTAATCAAAAGCCTAAACATATTCCTGGATAGGGCTCTGCTTACATGAAAGATTCTGTACCTCTGTGGAAAATCTTTAAACTTTTGAAAGCTGAAAAAGGTTGAAAATCACTGAACTTACCTTTAGAACAAAATTTCATGCTGATTGAGGGATTACTGATTTCAATAATTCCAGCTTTGCTTTGGCGAGTTGTTTCCTGCTTTGCCTCCTGCCTTGACAGGAAACTGAATTATTTGATTTCTAGGTTGAATTTTGCTGGTCCTAACTTGTAGCTGCTGGTTCTTGAAATATTTGTATCAATAGATTGAGGACCCTTCATTAATAAATTCTTTTGACCTATGCAAGTATCTGTAGGCTTTCTCTTCATCAGGTTTAAATGACTACAGTTCCTTTTTATTTTCCACATTCAGTCATGCATTTTTTTGTCTAATTCTGTACAGGCTTCCAATGTGTGTCTTGAATTGTGGATAAGAGAACCAATTGTAATTCACCTTGATTGTAAAATAGAATGAATACAATGCCTTCATTTCTCCTCTGTGCTTTTCTATTAGAAGCATAAGAATACTCACAATTCTGGTGTTAGTGTCATGCTGAGAGCTCTGCTTAGTTAATTATCCATTATGAGCCCCCCATGATTGCCGAAGGTTATTGCTTCTGAGGTTCAAGTAACTGTTTGCAAGAGCCCTTTGTTACAGAGAATGACCATGTAGCTCGTATGTACGTACTTGCAAATGTCTCACGAGGTGACTGGATCACTGCCCTTCTCCCTGTGGCAGTGACCAAGTAAGAGGCATTTCTACAGGCAAAACCTGCAGATCCTGTTGAAAGAGCTGAGTTTTCAGAAGTCATAATTAAGGCTGATGGTTTCATGCAATGAACTTGTTAAGTCAGAAAACAAAGATACTGTTGGCGTCAGATGCTGGTTACTGGACTTTCGAATATAGGTAGGTAACTAGCAGTACCAGTTGTTTGTGAGTGATAACAGCTCACATACAACAGCTGACAGGTTTCAAAGTGCGTTCTGCAAGTCGCATTTCAAAGATGTTCGTGCTTTTGTACCATATTTTGTGGTGGTTTCAAGAACAAATGAGCTCTGCAGTTGGTCCAGCTGCAAGGTGTGGAAGGTGAGGATCACTAACTACATTAGTGAGCAAAGAAGATCTGGAATGCATTGAAAAACCTTTATTAGACTAACTGGTTATTAAATGAAGAAAAATATAGTACGCTCTTGAAGTCCGAGGAAACCTCATGCTATAAAACAAGCACAAAAGATTGTCCTATTCTTGTGACAGGAGTTGTGTCAAAGATGTAGTGTTAGAAAATCAAGAAAATGGGACTTCAGGCATATAGTCTTGGCATAGGTCATTGCTGTGGATGGAAGGGATGTGAATGCTGATCGACCTTGCCATTACTCCCATTTTACTCTACAGAATGTGCTCAGCAAGACAGCAGATCAGCAAAATCACAGTGTGTCTGCTGTTCCAGACTTTGACCTGTAACCTGGTTTGAAACATTTTGGACAAGGGACGGGAAAGACATATACTTCCGTTTTCTTGTTTTGATTGGGCGTCCACAGGGTTGTTGAAGGATTTCTTCTTTGAATTGGTTACCAGATGGTCAGGTGTGGAAATGATCCCCAGACCCTCCTTCTTTCCCTCTCCTTCATAATAAGACTATATTTTAAAATAATGGCATGCTTCTATGAGGAAATATGTGAGGAAAACTGTATAAGCAGTGTAAACTATGCCTCTAACTGTCCAAAAGCTGGTCACCTAAATGCAAGAGTGGTCGCTCATTCCAGGCTGTTTACCCGAGTGGAGCTACCCAGTGAAATCGTGCCGAATTGGGGACCCAGCCTTGTTGCCTGACCAGTGGTGCAGAATTGAACTCTTAAGTACTTTCTTTTTAATATCAAGAAAAGATGTTGAAGCAAGCCCTTAGATGAAACTGAAGTCACAGTGTGCTTCATTGTATGATGCACAACAGGCTTTTATATTCATCATCCTTTAACAGTGCTGGATCAGGATGTAGGAAGTCTGATGGAGGAAAAAAAAACCACTTGCTGTGTGCGTTTCTCTGCATGTTTGTCTGGACTCACCTTGATACAGGATCCTGCCTTCAAGCCTCACCAGAATTAAAAGTCTTAGCTTGCCAGCAGGAATTAGCAGGTCTTTTCTCCCAAGTAACTAGCGATAGAATGAGAGGAAATGGGCTCAAGTTGCATTAGGGGAGATTTAGATTTGCTATTAGGAAAAAATTCTTTACTGAAAGAGTGGTGAAGCACTGGCAGAGGTGTTCAAAAACTGTAGATGTGGCACTTTGTGACTTTATTTAGTAGGCATGGTGGTGGTGGGCTGATGGTTGGACTGGGTGATCTTAGAGGTCTTTGCCAATGTTTATGGCTTTGTGACCCTTGTTAAAGAAGAGCAATAGTGCCAACAGTGGACTACGTGGAAAAAGAAGTCCGGGTTTATCATGTGAATCTACTAGCTGTTCTTGGACTGAATATAAAGCTTTCATTAATAAGCATTCTCTGAAGGGGTCAAGGTAGTGTTGCAGTCATAGACTGAGTCAGAGTGGGTGGCAGTGGCCATCAGAAAGGAAATTTGTCTTCTGTCAAAAAGAACATGCTCAGTATTCAGTTAGGACTTGGCCAACTTTTTCTTGGCTACATTTGGAAAGACTTCCAACATTCAACATGAGATTTGGATGGATTGGAGCGAGCTGATCTGCAGGAGGCTTGTAATGGATTCTCTGGAAATGCTGTCAAGTGTTTCTGTCTGGAATCACAGAGGAGTCTGGAAGGCGAGTGACACACACTACAGGCTTTTTAATCTTTACCCAGTTAAAAAGCCATTGATTTTCTGAATTGTGCCATATATTAGCTCTTAATTTATTTCCAGGATACCGAAGATGAAGGTTAAGGCTAGTATACTCCTTATGCATTTTCTTCGATTTTCTTTGCAAGTTATTTAGCAGCCTTGCATAGTTTTAGAATATAAGGTATTTTGTACGTCACTTTCTGTTTCAACTTTGCTGTTTTTTGATGGGTGAGGCTGGTGACCAGTCTCAACGGCAGCCCTGCGGTGTAACAGAATGATAAGCTGTGTGATAAAATTAGTATCTAGAAGTTAAACTAGAATTTCTTGTTCTTGTATTACTAAAATGATATAATACAAGACGGTAGATCTAAGGTAACAGGCTCTAAGTTGGTAAATTGAGAACAGTATATGCTGCGTTATTGGAATTTGCAGTTTCTTGTTGAAACCAGCAGATAACAAGGTCTAAGTGGCAGATATTTGGGGCAATGAAACGCATTTGATATGCAGTTAAAGTATTTGTAATGGTACCTAGAAACCTGCACTGTAACTGTTAACTCTTAGGTGAGAGTTTCTTTGGGTCTTTCAAATTCTGCATCCCATCAGCTTTAGAGCTTCTTGTCAGCTCTTGATCACTTGGTTCTGGTTGCTGCTGGAGGCATGGGATGGCATTTTGAAGACTGTTTCGGTGGAGGAACAGGAAATTCTAGGTCACAAATGTGAAACTTCAGAGATTCATGTACATCGTTAAAATGTGCTTAACCAATATGAAAGTTTGCATTTTCAGAATTTAATTAAAACCCCTATGAAATAGTGGATGTGATGAGATGAACTTTTATTACAGAAAGCGAATTAGACTTTTTGTTAAAAGCAGAATCACGTTTTCTTAATCTATTGACCCTGACATGGATCCATTTTATGTAACGTAGATGATGGTGGCAATACAAGGTTTTTATTAAGATACTCTATTTGATAAGGCATGCAATGCCATTATGAATTGCCACTTACTTTAAATCATCTGTTTAAAATTAGGAAAAATTGAAACTGTCAATAAGAATTTACTTCATAGAGCAAATACAGATAGAAGAGAGCAATCTTTGAGGACACAGGCGTGAGAGAGAGTCGTATTTTTCTAAGCCATCAGAGCTGACAGTTTTAAGATCATACACCCAGTAAGTCATTTTGTCAGTAGATAACAAATATTCTCGATTCTTTGTTTTGAATGTCCAGCTAAATATTAATAGATATGTTCTTATTGCAGAATGATATTACAGGTTCCTTCTTAAATTCTGTAGTTTTATGCAGCTTGGTTCATTTAAATAGGTATGTTTATCTTCTGTATGCAGGCTTATCAGTAACAGCAGAGCAAGTAAATCCTCATGGTTCCACTGTACGGAAGACAGAAGTGAGAGCTGAAGAAGCTTTTCGGAACAAGCAGAAACCCACTATGGCAGTGTGGCCCAACTTGGCAAATAAATGTGCGTGTGAGTACCTTGGGTGATCATTGTGCAAAATCAGAAGTACTTCCCATGGCAATAATGTGTCTCTACTATTGTTTACTGATTATTTCCAGAACGAATTTTAGGGATAAAAGCCTTGGATTTAGGAAATTTAGGAAATACTCTTTCTGACTACTTGAGGTCTCTGCTTAAGAAGTTGTAAAGTAGCAGGATTTCTGGTTTTATGATGAAGAATAACTGTCATTTCTAACGAAATAAATATTACATTTTTTCTTTGTAAAAGAATTCCAGTATAAGACAGCTCTGATCCAATGAAAAGATCACTTTTACCTGTTTGAGTGTTAAGATTTGTTTACTCTGCATGTGTTTTTCAGAGGTACGTACCTATACGCTGCTTCATACTCTCACATATACTGTAGTTTTTCACTTCCTCTCTTCACTACTTACAGCGTTGTACTAAGAGTTAGAAAAGAGATAACAAATGCGTTTTTCTTTTCGGCACTTGGTTTTCAAGAGTCAGTACCTTTTATTGGAGGATGTTATAATCTTGCTGCAGGCTACAAAAACCTATCGAATTGTGAGGAGTGACTGACTGTGGCGTAGGCAATCAGAGGCACTGCTAATTATTTTCAAGAGGTACATTGATTAGAACACGTAGATACACGACCTATATTTGTGTGCTCTACTTGCTGTGCAGCAGATGGTAGGGTTTATAGACCTCCAAGCCAGACCTTTCTTGGGAAGAGGCTTAGCAGCCATTAGCAGCTACTTGTATAAAAAGAATCATAGAAGGGTTTGGGTTGGAAGAGACCTCAAAGCCCATCCAGTTCCACCCCCTGCCACGGGCAGGGACACCTCCCACAGGACCAGGCTGCTCCAAGGCCCATCCAACCTGGCCTTGGACATCTCCAGGGACGGAGCAGCCACAGCTTCCCTGGGCAACCTGGACCAGGGCCTCCCCACCCCTTCTATTGAGAAGAAGAATTTCTTCCCAATGTCTAAGGAGCTATGGTATCTCTGCCGTTTTCCTCATCCAGTGTTGTGGATGCAGTAGTAGTCATTCGAAGACTAGAGCCATCCACTGACGGAAACTCCCAGGCTTTCTGTGCGTAAACAAAAAAAGAGCTAGTGTTAAGGCTCTGTTCCTGCTAGTATTTTGGTGAGAAATTGAAAATTCGAGGCTTTGGTGGTGTTTGGGACTGTAATCAAATGGCAGCCTGCCTTTTAAGGTTGAGTTTGGGAAAGGTAGCTAGTCCAGGAGGGATGTGACGCATCTAGTAATCAAGAGAGAACCAGGAACTGATGAGCAATCAGAAATCCGAGGGAATTCAAGTAGTAAATGGACACACTTAAAGATTGAGCCAACTGGTTCGGTAGAGACAGAAACTAGGAGGGGAGACAGTCTAAGAATTGTGTTTGGAGGAAGGACCGAGTATAGCTGCAAATAGAACCGAGCAGATTGTAGGGACTTCATATAGCAGCGAATTATATGGTGGATTGTGATTGTGTAAATGGAAGAAACAGGTTTAGAGCAGGGATTTCTGAACAGAGATGATTTTAGAGGTAGAGTGCAATTTCTTTTACAATCAAGAACTAAGAATTTTTTTTTTATAAGACTAAAATGTTTTACTCAAGCAGAGTAACAAGGACAATGATTCATGTAAATTAGACAGGATAAAAACTATACTTTCCAATTAATAATTCAGAAAATATTCCATTTTTTCTGCTATTTAGACTTCAGTTATTTTTTTCATCACATCATTTTTGTGATTAAACTAATTTTTTAAGAGCTTTGTTTAGAGTATTTTAGAAAATAACTGAAAAAAGGTTAATTCAGATGAAATACATGAGAACCCTGAAGGAAATTATTGACAAGCATCATCTTCTCTAAAAAGAATGGACTGCAGACAGTGCAGCAGCCTTCCCCAATTTACAGCCCTGTTTACTGCTCAAGGGTAGTAGAGTAGTGAACGAGAGTTAGTTTATAGTGTATTGGTTATGTATTTGGAATAAAACTTTATCTATTTTTTTAGTTATCTGTTGTTTTGTGATTTATGTATTTTTTTCTAATGTATTTTAGATTTTTTATTTGATTGGACCAGGTGGGCTATCAGAATTGTGGCACAAAATAGTTCTCTTTGAAGGCATGTGGTGATACATGTTCCTGAGTTAAGATTTATCTCCAACTTCCATTTCCCTTGTTGAAGATACGCCTGTGGCGGATGGTGTTTTGCAATATAGATGAGTTTTAAAAGTATTGCCTTACTAGAAGTTGCTGAAAATCCATTTGGGAGAGTTCTGCCATGGATGATTTAAAATATTTCCATATTGACCGTGTATTTGGGGAAAAGTACAAGTGTTCTGGTGGGAACTTGGAATGAGACAGAGATCAAAAGCCTTATAAAAATAGTTAAATGATCAAAGAATCATAAAATCCTTGTGGCTGGAAGGAACCTCTGGAGATCATCTAGTCTCACTCTCCTGCTTAGAGCTGCTTGCTCAAGGCTGTGTCCGGTTGCGTTTTCAATACCTTCAAGAGTGGAGGCTCCTTAACAAGCCTGGGAAATCTCTTCTAGTGCTTGGTCACTCTCACAATAATTTCTTTTCCTTAATTTTGAATTGAACGTTTTGTATTTCAATCTGTGCCCATTACCTCTTGTCACTGAGCACCGATCAGAAGGGCTCTGTTTCTTCTTTATATGGAAGAGGAAACCAAAAGCAATATGCAGTTTGCCATGTCTGGCAATTTAATCATTGCTAAGTTGTTTAAATACATGTTAGCTCATAAAACATTAGCATCTCTTTTAATTATTGGGATGCTCTATAGTAAGACTTTGTCCTACTGCTCTGTTTTGCCAGTAGATGGAGCATGTTGCATATTATTTTACTGCCTTGCAGTTGCTTCCTTCATTGTTACATATAAATAAACCGCATGGTGAAGAGTTGGATTTATGTTCTTATCTTTTTTTGCAGTATTTAACAATAATATATTGTACTGATAGACTGCAGATTTTATGTTTTCTTCATAGAGGTGTCTTTTATGCTATATGATAAAGGTGATAGCTGTGAAAATGGCATTTGGAGCAAATAAAAAAAAGAAAATATTTAGTGGTAGGTGAAGTATTAATAATATAACTTTTATATAAAAGTCATTTTATGGAACATGAAGTAACACACTGCTGACACTTCCCAGTAATTGAAGTGCTCAGTGGTCTGTATAGAAAGAACTTGAGGAAGACTGAGCAAGGTTATTAAAAACTGCTGCAGAAAATAATATTTATGTGCCTTTTGTTTCGTTTGTTTTTGCCAGTGGTGATCCTGGCTATCGCTCAAAACTGTGTTTCTGCTTTATAATGGAAAGGAAGTTTTGTTTTGGCAAGAGTATGTTGAAGAAAGATTTTTAGAAAGAAAAGGTCTTCAGTTTATAATCTTTCTCAGAAACTTTTATTTTTAGTGTTTGATTTCTGTCTGTTCAGTCTCTTCGACCTCTCTGATACAAGGTGTCGGTGATCGCTGTACTTCGTGTACGCAGTCATTCATGTGACTACAGTAACGCCGTATCAAAGTACATAGGCAGACCAAATACTATATGGGTTTTATTATTTTAACTGTTCTCTGCTTTTTGGACTAGTTCTGAATTTGGATTCAGAATTTGGATACTGGCACGTTAACAGTCATCCAGATGCTAATGTTAAACTCCCAGTAGCTGCTGATGTTTTCTCACAAATCCTGCGCTTGCTACTGTTTCCTTGGCTCTTCCTGCTATCCAGAAAAGGAATTTGACTTGGATTAATTCTCACTTGAGATAGAGGCAAGTACTATAGTTTGAAAAACAGGGTTCAAAATGATTATCTGGAGTCTGAGAACAACTTTATTTAGAGCCGAGACAACTCTCTGTCACTGTTTCTTTATCATTTTGTTCTGGGTAGTGTAGGAGTTGGCATCCTGGATGAGAGCAGTTTGATCTCCTGTATCTGATGCTGGCTTCAACTAGATGCTTTGAAAGGAAGTTGCAAACATTAGAGAAAAGAATTTTTTCATGCCTGATTTTATAGGAAATACCGAGTTAGCTGATTCTGTGTTGGTTAACAGTTCTTTTAAAACCCATAGGCTTTGTAATTCTTTGAATTTAAAATGCCATTGAGTGAATTTGTGGGAGTTTTAATAAATGCTGTTCCTTTTTGGGATCCCATCGAACTTTTGGACTCAGTGATACCTAGTGACAAAGAAATTGTCTTTTATCACTATTAAATAGCTGCCTCTTGAATTAATCGAATGTCTTGTTTCTCTGACAGAGGACAAAGAGGGGCCTACAATTTACCTGATCAGTGACTTTTTGTGTTCTCTTGTTTTTCATCTCCTTTCTGACTCGGTGGTGCAGGATTGTTCGGTTTCTCTTAAAAAGGTTTTCCTGAAAGCCTTATCACCACCTTTCTTGTAAATGTCATAGAAATAAGTTTGTTTTAATGAGGTCATCTAAAATAATTTTTTCCCCTTAAGTGGTATGTAATAAAAAACAGTTTTCAGACGTTTTATTTATATCTTACCCCTTCCTCTCCTTTGGAAACTGTGGCAATGTTTGCTTTAAGTTATTCCAAGAACTGCTGTAAAGCTTTTGTCTGCAGAAGTCGTTGATTTTCTTGTGTTTATTACCCATTTCGGTTTCCTTTGAATTTTTTTTCTGATTTGGCCTCTTTTACACAGAAACCAACCAGCAGCCATGAACCTTTCAGATATGAGATATAAATGAATGCTGTAAATTCTACTGAGTGTAATTTTAATTAGAGTGGCAGCCTCTTCTCTGCTTGTGAAGCTGCAGGAGAACCTTGTTTTTGTCCATATCTCTCTTGCAGCAGGGCAGGTGTCATTCTTAAGAGCCAGCTGAATATGCCAAAATATAAATAGCTATAATAGTTGCTATTGTACAAAGCTACTCAGCAGAGAGAAAATGAGCAGATCTGTGGAAGTGGAAAGTCTAAAACTGATCTCCCTAGGTGATGTTAATCTGATTGTCGCTTCTCTTTTTACTTCATTTTTCTCTTTACGTGACTGCCTTGTCAGGTACTTTAACATAATTACCCTGGTTTAATGTAAATTATTTTTTTAGCTTGGTTTCCCAAGAAAATAATACCTGAGCTATCTGTCCATCTTCGCTCCCCTAATAACTTTGGAATAATTTATTTGGGTGCAGACAGATTAGACAGGAGTTGAGGGCTGAAAGCCTAGGTTCCTGCAGGTTTTGTGAAAGTCGGTAGCTGGATAAATCTACACTTCTACTGAAGGAAAAGACGATAGATTGAAAATGGTCGTGACCTGTTCTGTCTGGCCTTATTTGCTGATGAGTAGAAGCCCCATCCCTGGAAACATTCAAGGTCAGGTTGGATAGGGCTCTGAGCGACCTGATCTGGCCGAAGATGTCCCTGCTCACTGCAGGGAGGTTGGACTGGGTGACCTTAAAGATCCCTTCCAACCCAAACCATTCTGTGATTCTATGATAGAGGAAATCAGTTGACTACTGGGGATACTGCAGCCAAGACGTTTTTTGGAATTGTGCTTCATATCCTTCTTATGGAACTTGACTCCTCCTTGTTGAGTAGAAGTGCCCAGGTCCTTCAAGTATTTGTTTATGTAACATAAACTGTTACAGATGCTGATGAAGATCATAAATGTGTTAAGTTATTGCATACAGTTTTTTGAATGTATTTGTCAGGTCTGTGCCTTCCATGCAGGTGAAGAAAATGGCATATTTTTAGGGGTTAGTTCCACCATCACTTCAAGCTGGCCCAAGGTGCTGATTTGCCTTTTCACTGGTTGCAGGTTCCCACCATCTTCCATGTGCCAGCACCATAGTTCATGAGTTGGAAAGCTCAGATGGGATACTGAAGATGTTGAAAACTAACCCAGTAAAAGCCTCGTGATGTTTGAGACGGATTTAGTTCCCTTATCTGTTTTACTGCAGGAACAGGAATTCCGGCACAAATCTAGTAGTGGAAATGCTCTAGCTGGCTTTGGAGGGAGAAATGGCTTTGTCTGTTAGTGGAAGCTGGCACTTCATGTTGCCTTTCAGGCCATTGTGGAACTGTGCTCTGTTCTTTCTTGCTGCTTATCTCTGACTGCAGTTTAGGACTTTGTGACTAAAAACTCTAGAGACTTTGAAGTGGACTGTTCAGTGCTCCTTGGTAAGGAACGCGGAGCTACTGAAGCAGCTAAATTGCTGTGGCAGATATCTATATATCCTGAATACTGCTTAACAGCACAGATTGCTGGTAATAAGTGCTTTCTTAAGGCCTTGACTTACTTTACACATGAGACATCAGAAGGAAGTTTAGAATTTTGATCACAGAAGAAAAACTTGAAATGTGTGCATTGCTTCAAGTGCTTCTTGATATTGCAGACTTAAAATCGAGATCCATGCTGATTTTGTTTACCATGGGAATCTCCATTGTAGATTAATACTGAGGAGTTCTTCATGAGTCGAGGTAAAAACCAGGTGATCTGCTGTATGATGGATGTGAGTTTTATCATTGAGTGACAGAGGATTCACATTCTCTGATGGACTTCCAAGCGGTGCAGAAACACGTAAGGTTCGTCTTCCCTGCAGCACAGAGTGAACTTGCTAGCCTCCCCTAATACTGCGCTGCACTCAGTGTGCTCTAGCAGTCAAGGACAGAAGTTTTGAGAGAAACAATCTGCTTGGACCACTGCATCTTCTTATCAGAGTTCCTCCACATTAAGGCAAGCAGACTTGCTCGTTAATGATGGACGATCTTTGAATCATCTAATTATATCCGCTTCCTTTTCCAGCAGGTAACTTTATATAGCCCGCAGTTCTATCACTGTGCTGCTGGATTTGAGGGACAGAAACAGTGTGTACCTCAACTTTGAAGCTTCTGTACCATTTACCCTTGTTTTTGCAATATGTTTTCATAAGACTATACTATGCAGGAGGGTGACAGTTACCTCTGGATCTTGCAGAAATACTTAAGGAACATGGGAAGGGTTTGAGATTTTGTGTTTGTATTGCTTTGTGGTTTTTGACCATCACTGTTCTTTAATATCCAAGAACTGTATTCTGGTCTAGACAGGGTTGCTGTGCAGCTCTAGGTAAGGGAGCTTATTTCACTGGAAGGTATTGTCATTACTTGATGTATGTGACTTGGGAGTGATAAGACAGAACATTGTATTACAAGTACATGGCATTACATCACACTCCTAAAAATGCCCTCTACTGTGCAGCTTAGGAGGGGAGAAAAGAGTGAGAAGGGGTTGGTTTTTATACCAACTTCATGTGAACCCGATGAAATCATAGAATCACTTGGTTGGAAAAGACCTTTGAAATTGAGACCAACTGTAACTGTCCATTACTAAACCAGATTCCTGAGCACCTCATCTGTCTGTGTTTTAAACACCTCCGGGGATGGGGACTCCACCACTTCTGTGGACAGCCTCTGCCAGGGCCTGAGAACCCTTTCAGTGAAGAAATTTTTGCTTATGTTTAATATGAACCTGCCCTGACGCACCTTGAGGCCATTCACTCTTGTTTTATCACCTGTCACTTGGGAGAAGCTACCAACACCCACCTCTCCACAACCTCCTTTCAGGCAGTTGTAGACAGTGATAAGGTCTCCCCTCAGCCTTCTTTTCTCCAGGCTAAACACCCCCAGGTCCCTCAGCTGCTCCTCAGAACCCTTGTTCTCCAGCCCCTTCCCCAGCTCCATTGCCCTTTTCTGGATGCACCCTAGGACCTCAGTGTCATTTTTGTAGCGACGGGCCTAAAACCGAACCCAGGGTTCGAGGTACGGCCTCATGTTGTGTGACTTGTGGCCAAGCAGGTATTTATTACCATTAAAAATTCTGAATAATGATTTACAAAAAAAGCAGACCAGAAGGAAGCTAGGACTGAAGTGAGGATCCCCTTGGCAAATCTATAGAGGTTTTGTGAAGATTATAGAGAGAGGAGTTCAGCAATTCTGAAGGCAAGTGAATGTATTCATGTGTGAATAATTGGTATGATAATAGTTGGAGTTATAGAAACTCAGTTCTAAAAACCAGGATTCCTCTGACAATAGTATTTTACTGCCTCTGGCACAAATACTGCTGAAAGACTGGGTATCAATGGGCAGATTTCAGATGAGTAGTTTTAAAAGAAGTAATTGAAAAGGGATGAGGGCATTAACTTGCAATTGTATATACTCTGTTAAGCTTTTAAACAAAGTTAACTCTAAGTTTTCCTGCTGTAAATAGCTATCCTGTTATTGGAAACTTTAATGTGTCACAGATCATACAGACTATAATGTAAAAAGCGTGGGATTCTGCTGTTGCTAGTTTACAATCTTCTAAAATATCAACATTAAGGCATGGAAACTCCAGGTTAAGTTTACTCTTTAACAGCAATCCCTTAACCCATTAGGTCCTGCCCATTAGCCCTTCAGTTTTGCATCAGTTTTAACCTATGGTAGCGTCTTCCTTTTTGACTCATATTCAGCTGTCTCGCAGGATTCAGAGATAAATTTTCCTCTTTTCCTGCCTCATATGACAGCTTCTGTGTTATTCTCACAGTAGCAGCTTTTGTTCTCCACTAAATATAAAGAGAATCAATCTGGATAATGAAATGATGTGCAGACTTCTGCTATTGGTCACCTGGTTCCTTGAGCCATTAAACACTCCTCTGACTTATCCTCCCTCCTTACAGGGGGAAGTAGACAGGACAGAAAGACAGACTGGTGGGGGATGCTGTTTTTAGGTGTTGTATTCTTTGCGCAACATCTCACTCTTCCTAGGGGCTCATCCGTCTGTATAAAAGAAAAATCTGTGTAGTGATGTTTCGGGTGTGAAGGATTTGAATTCAAAATTTCTTCTCATATCCCAAAAGACAGAGCTCTACAGCCTGGGTGAGAACAAAAAAAGGTGTGGTTTTGAAGGGGCAGTTTAAATGCGAAGATTCTATCACCTGAAAGGTTGGATCAGATGATCCCTGAGGTCCCTTCCAACCTGTCATTCTATGATTCTCTGACCAAAAGTCTACTTTCAATATAATAAAGAACACAGAAACTGGTGATTTGGCTCAAAGTTGTATTAAGTTGGTGGCTAGGAATCTCACTGAGGTCATGAAAATAATGTGGGCGGTTCTGTTTTAAATAAATTCAAATGAGAGGTTTAGG
This sequence comes from Phaenicophaeus curvirostris, assembly GCF_032191515.1. Lineage (NCBI taxonomy): Eukaryota > Metazoa > Chordata > Aves > Cuculiformes > Cuculidae > Phaenicophaeus > Phaenicophaeus curvirostris. The sequence continues at coordinate 123,379,190 of NC_091393.1, read as the reverse complement.
TGAGTTTATGAAAGATGGAGGAGAACAGGCTTCAGTGGTTGGATGGAAGGAGTTGAAAGCAGGAAGGCTTTCCTTTGAGTGATGGGGAAAACCTTGATTCTTGAAGTGTGGAGACAAAAAGAATCATGATTTTAGAAGTGTTGGTCATGTGTTGGTTACAGGTCTGGCTGGCTCAGGTGATGATGTTGCTGCCTTAAATAAGAACTGGTGAGAATCTGGGAGGGAGAAGCTTTAGCATTGACTGAATTTTACTGACTAAATGTGGGTGAAAACCCAGCATAGCTAGATAATTGCTTTTGTGAGTACTAATAGGTATCAGATGTTAGGAGGCCATCTATGTTCTGTAGTATCTGGCAATGAAATGCTGTTCTTCATTCCTTTATCTCTGGAGTTGGTTGGAGGTACTTTTTTTTTTGTTTTCAAGTGTTATGATGTAACCCCAGTTTTATAATCATAGCAGTGTTTCAACCAAAGCTCTGTTTTGCGTCCATACTTTGATGAGGTAGCTGAAAAACTTCCTGCCTTTACTGGTTTTGATGCAGAGTAAACCTCAGAATTCCTGGGAGGACATCTGCAGCCCTTTTTGCGGTTGCTTTGTCCTAATTAAAAACTGCAATAAAAAAACCAACATGCACACCCTACTGTTTGAGTAGTACTGCATTAGAGAGGGGGGGAGCTGGACTTGCTGACTGTCGTTCAGGAAGGCTTGAAATTTAATGAAGTTCGTAATATGAGGATTAATTCCATTTTACTTTAATATGAATTCTCCCACACTTAGGAATTTTAGGAATGTATGTTTGTGTTTAAGCAAATGATGAGTTCCCATCCCAGGCAAAGCTTACAGGGTGAACAAAACGGCTGCACCAGTGAAATGGGCGTATTTAAAGTACAATTAATTGATATAATAAATGTCAAATATACTTGACATTATACCTGACTCTTACAGCACAGCAAAGTCAGCTTAAAAAGCCAGTCAATGTATTTTTAAAAATGTCAACTTTCTTATTAGTTTATACACTTTAGAGCATATTAAATTTTCTCTAGAAAGACTTTTACTCCCCTTCTGTGTTCTATTTACACATCTTTGGAGTTCACCTGAGGCCAAACCCGTTGCCCAACAGGGTTATTTCTTGTCTGTAAGATTACATCTCCCTGTTTAGTTTCAGATTTGCTGCTTCTGTTCTTAATGAAAATCTCCTGCACAATCTAGGGGAAGATTACATGAGCTTCTGAAAGGAGACGTGAATAGGTTGTAGTTTGTCATCGATGAAGCGGTGACACTGGCTGTAGAAGCCACTATCAACTCTGCAGTTGGAGAAAGGGGCCTTTTTCCCCTCAAATCTTACAGTTCTCCATAATGATTATTTTAGCAATAAATTCGCAGTCTAAGCAAGACTGTATTTTTATTGCAGTGTGATTGTATCTTTAGATAGTTTTAGAGCTAAAAGGTTAAGGTTTATTCCTGATGTAGTGGTTGAACTACCTGCTTACATACGCCACTCGTGGGGAGGAAATTCTGAAGTACAGCTCTGCTTCTCTGAGCTTCTGTGAATTAATTCATAGTGCTTATACCTGCATAGTGCTTGTATCTTCAAAGCAAGACCTTTGTAACTCAGTGTGAGGCTGGCAGACACAGATCTAGGACTTAATACCCCATAAAGCAAAGCAACATACAAATATCAAGAACATTATGGAGTTGCTCAGACTAAGAGTTTCCTTTAAAATGGAAGAAAATTTGTTAATGTCTGGTAACTACTGGCTGTGATTTTCAATTATAATCATGTGGCCAGAGTGTAATTTTGCAAAAGTATGAGGAGCCTGTGTCATTACTTGAACTTCAATGTAGAATTTTCAGTTTTTCCCAATGTCTTCTTTAAGTCTCTTGAGCTGTGTCTTGTCAGTGCTCTTGAAAAGGACATGGACAATAGCATCAGGTTTGAATGCCCTTCCTTCTGCATCTGCTGATGTGCCTCCATACCTCTCTTAGGCTGGCGCCTTAGTTGTATCTCACTGCAAATAGGTAAGTAAAAACGAAAAGTGCCTTCTGAAACAAAGTTGATTATGTGATTTTTCAAAGATACAAGGAGTACAAATAGAGAGTAGGAAAAATGAAAAATCAAGGATGCAGAGGTAATGGAAGAAGGGTCACATGCCCACGTTGATTCAAGTTCAGTTGTGTGGTAGGGAGGGAAGGCATTGGTGGTGAGGCTGGCTTAAGGACCTGTGCTTCCCCTTCTGTTTACAAGCTCGTTGCAGAAATGCAGATATTTGTGAGATCTTGCTGTAGGCAGCGTTGCTAAGTGGTCCGGGTCTAGAACAACAATCCTTCTGTAAACTGCATTTTGTCAGTGTGGTGGACTTCAGTACAGAGGTGGTAACGAATGGAACTTTGAGGAGATTCCGCTGATTTTAGCATTGAAGATGTCTTCGGATTGACAGTGGGGGTAAATTGAAATGAGGGCTGCTGACTGGATATAGGGCAAAATGCCTTTTTGCTATTACGACAGTTACACATTGGTATGGGATTCCCATGAAGGTTATTTAGTCTGCATCCACAGGGCTTTTCAGTACACATCTGGATAAAACCCTGAGCAACCTGGTCTGCTCTCATAGCTGACCCTTTTTTGAGTAGTAGATTGAACTAGAGGCTTCCTAATGTCCCTTCCAACCTGAATCATTCTACCAATCCATGCTTTTAACTTCCATTTGTTTCATTGCATAATGATATCAAATCACTGAGGTTCTAAATAGGGAAAACGAGTAACTGAGTCTGCGTTGCCCGTGTGAGAATGACTGACTGAATGCTGCATCATTGTTTAGCTATTCATTTAGTGTTTTACCTACGAACGGGTATATATAAAATGCATTAAGTAGGAAAGGCTATCAAGTCATCTTTGTTTCCATAGTGTAGAGTAGGAATTGTGTATATGACTGAGTGTACTTGTAGAAGTCCTTGGGATCTATAATTTGCTCACACTGAAATCAACAGACAAATTGCTTTTTCCTCGACATATGAAGACATTTGATTGCCTCACACACTACAGCATATTCTAATATCCCAGTCTGTTTACTGAGGGGTACTTGTGCATCTAAAAGTTTCTCTATTTTTTTTTTTTATTTTATTATAATTCAGTTCGAATAAGGAGAAAATCAAGACGGCGCTCGCAGTGGGGCAAAGGCATTATTAAGAAGAGGAAAGTCAATAGTCTAAAGAAAGATGAAGATGATGCGAAGTTTGCTGATGATGAAAATCAAGGCGAGGACAGTAAATTGCTGGAAAACGGTGAGCTAGAGATCAGTACTGACTGCATTGAGGAGAATGGAGAGGAAACGGGAGATCTCTCTATGACAAATGATGAATCCTCTTGTGATATTATGGATATAGATGCAGAGCAGAGGCTTAACAATGGGACATCAGGAAAGGAAAACAATTTTGCATCCACAGAAGAAGAGAGCTCAAATGAATCTCTCTTAATAACTGATGGTGTTACCCTGAGTGCTGCTGAAAAGGAGTTGCGGAAGGGCCCTACATCGAAAGGGGATTGTGTGAATGGAGAGACATCTGTGCACAGCTCAGAGGTTCTACCTGTGCCAGCATGTCATAATGGTAAAGTGCAATCAGTGGGTGCTGTTTCACCCTGTCATGACAGCAGTGGATCTAATAACAAGCAAAAATCTTCATCTGAAGATCAGCTAAAGGAGAAAACAGAAGCTTCCAGTGAAAGTCAAGGAGCTGATCTTGTGAGAGCTGAATTACCACATTGCAGCAATAATGAGAAAACACTACAAAGCACAGATGTTGAAAGTAAAGATGCTGAAGCAGATAAAGAAGGTATAGTTTGATTACAATGTTTTTGTCCTTATCTTAGTATCCAAGTTAGTATCTGTACCTTTTTACTTGTAATATCTTATCTTACAATTATTATTATATGATGATGTTTCGTAAACTGCTGTCTATTTATTTGAAACTGTTAATTTACTTATAACATTTAATTCCACATAGATAAATTAAAAGTCTGCTCTTGACTTGTTATGTTATCTTAGGCAGGTAAACGTGTCTGCATTTATACAATATTCTGTTTATTTTTATAGACCTTATGGGAAATATTGTAAATACAGAGACTATATTTAAACAATAATTAAAGATTTAAAATATATTATGAATGCAGATAAATATATATGTATTTTAGTCTGTATGCCTTATCTGATCTGTATATTGATCTGTATGATATGTTTTGTCTTATTTAGATTAATGATAAAAATGTCATCGAAAGACCTTAGAAATCCAGACATTTGCTCATAGAAAGAGTTTAATTCATAGCAAAAGCTAGGTATACCATTGTTTATCTAATGCAGAAGTATCTGCCTTTGGACACAGTCAACACAGTAACAGTGCAGCAAAAAAATAACAGAAGGAGAAGGGAAATCCTGGTGGTGCATAAAAGAAAGGACCGTGTCCTTTGAAGACAAGAGACATAGTTTCCTCAGGGAAGAGAAATAAAAGCCTTATGCATGATTGCCTTTTTAATTAGCTTTTCAGAATTATCTAAAAGAATGAAATCTTTACTTCAAAAGTTAGCACTGAGATTTACAAAGTAAATGAGCTTTAATGAGAGATCTGAATTACGAGAACATCACTATAAACATGTTGGCTGTGTTTGTACATATGTATTTTCTGTAAGAGCAATGAGAGCAGTAGAAAAAAGGTCCTTAGAATATCAGAAGAGCATGATGTTAAGAGCCTCCATGTTTCTAAATTTAGTAGTTGAATTCTATATACATCAGGGGTGGTTATAATAACAAGGGATCCTCGGGGAAAAAAAAAAGACGTTTTAAGTAGTTGAGAAGAAGAGAAACAGTGAATGAGTGCAAGGAGAGAAACGGGAGATGTAAAAGTAATATTGAGATGGAAGAAAACAGGAATGTCTCTCAAAAGCATGAAGTTTCAGGAGCAGAGCAGATGTTAGGATTACCATGGTGATGAAGACATGGGGTGCTTTGGACAGAAAAACGATGGTTTGATTCAGAAAGATTTTGAATGTTAGGTTAATATCTGACCTTCACTTAGAAACTACATAATTTGAGGTTGCTAAGTAGAAGTGGTACAATGGAAAAACTCTTTCAATGACATTCAGATTTTCTATTGAGAATTTGGAGTTAGGTTTTGAAGATGAAAAGGTTCATGTGTGTTTTCTGCACCGTGGTTTTGTGCACCTGTAAACATTCAGAATTTTGTAAAGCTGATGGGTAATGCACGCTGCTGCAGTCATGCTTCCTTGATTCAAAAAACCCCAGCAAACCAAACAAGCAAAAAGTCAAAGACGCTGTTCATTTTGAGAGACTGACAGTGATGATAATTGTTTTTCAAATTACAGGTGTATTAAAAAGCAAGAAAACACGAAAAGTCACTACCGAACAGTCAAAACCCACGAGTTTGGAGCAGGTCCCAGAGGAACCATCAGATCCTTTACCCACTGTAGTTGTTGACCATGACAGACTAAAGGTAATGGAACTAAAAATTGAGTTGAACTGTCTGTAAAAACTTCTTCCTTCCTCTGCTACAAAGCAACATTTCCTTTATTTTTGACTGCAAGTAACTATTATGGCAGCAGTAACTTTGGGAGATGTTTTTTCCATCAGTGTTTTTTTATATGAAAAGTTAACAAAACTACTGAATCCTTACTGTCCCATCATTACTACCTTTACAAATCCAGTAATGGCGCAGCAGTCCACTATTTTAATTGCAGTTTTTGCAGGTACTCTTATGTGTTAATTGGACACACCAGTTACTGAGGAACTGCTGGGTTCCTAGTAATTAGGAGTTAACATCATCTTTTCCCTTTCCGTGTACGTATACTTGGTGAAAAGAACTATTAGTGGATTGGAAAACAAATTGGAATTTGTGCTGATGTTTTGGCGTCATAGACTGAATCCCTGCTGGTTCATTTTGTTTCAGTTTTGTCACTCCCTAAGCAAAGTCATAATAAAATTTGCTGTCTTCTCTTGTAGAAACTAGCTTGACCTCCTGTGAAATTTAGATCCCACTTGCTGTGGAGTGCAGATGATAATCTCTATGGAAACAATGAAGTGTTATGAGAGTTAAAAAAAAAAATCTTAAAATTTGCTGTCTGCTACTGTGTAAAATACACAGTTTCACCTTTTGTTTATGAGCAGTGTTACCTCTGTTGTTCCCCCTTTCTTAATGTACAATTTGTTAACATTTGTGTAATTCTAAATATGGTCTGTTTGGTACTTCTTACAATTTTGTGCCGATGTGCCACAACATGTCTGTTTTAGCTATCAAGAGAGTTTTTATGGCTTGCTTTCTCATAATTATTGACCTAGTTGAAATAGGATGAAGTGTCATTCAAAGAGAACAAACATTGCCCCAGCCCTACTGAGTATAATCTAAGACAAGAAAAAGTGTGGGTATGAGCAGTGAAGTGAAAAGAGTCATTGAGTCTTTCGGATCTACATGGAAGGAGTGACCTTGCTGATAGGCAGGTGTAGTCCATTTCATTTTTGTGTCCTTGCAAAACAGGGCTTCACAAGGAGATTGCCTTTCTGGTTGGTTCTTTACAAATTTTAAAAAGTGTTTATAAACCCCCTCTTAACTTTGCCTTTTGTTGTTCCAACAGAAACTGCTTGATTTGGTGGTTAAGAAGAGTGACAACCTGACTGTTGACCAACTTGAGAGATTGTACTCACTCCTCAGTCAGTGCATCTACAGACATCGTAGAGACTATGACAAATCACAGCTTATAGAGGTGATGTTACAGTTTCTTTTATCTTTTATCTGAATTTTGTGAGACAGCTTTTTTAAGAACTAAGCTAATCTATCAATTTATTGTTGAACTAGCAGGCAAAAAGCTTTAAATAGACTTTGAAGAAGTTATATATAACCAGAAAAAAAGTTTAGTGTAGTAATGACTTAAAAAGTCAGAAGTTGTTTCTAATAATATTTTCCTGAGCAGTAAATTGGTCGTTTCACCATTGCTGTAGGCCGATTATAACTCTGGGCATGCCTTGTTTTCAGCATCGTTCTTCTAGCTGCAGAGCTTGCTGATTCGACTGATAGCCACCCTGGTGATAAAAGGACAACAATTGTTAGTTTCCAGATAGATCACTGAACACTAAACGTTTTTCTCCAGGAGTATTTCACACCAAAACCTGGAAACGCTTTCATATGGGATTGTAGAGTTCCTGCAAAATACTTTTTCAAACCATTTTCATGCTATTCCTTTGCCATCTTCACGTAAAAATATGTTGAAAGTCTGTGCCAAATGTTAGGTAGATTAAAAAGACGTTTATCTGGGAGGGGTATGTAGAAACTGATCTTTACTTTGATTCTCCAGACTGTACAGGTATGTTCTCAGCTGGATCACCAGTAGCATTGGTGTGCAGTCAGGCTTGAATTCATGCAATGTGCCATTGCAACACTTTCTTAATGCATTTAAGTGACCTTAATGCTTGGATTTTCTCATGGGCTGTCATAGTGGAGTGCTTTTCTGCAGTAATACTTCTTTAATTAGTTTACTCTTTTATCATATTTTGCTAGCACGTAGCAGCTAATAAACAGAACTGTCTATTTCCGTCTTAATTGTTTGTTCAGCCCAGTAAATACGATTAGGTAATGTAACTTTATTTCTGTCTCTGTATATTTAGATCTAATTGACGCTTCGTGTCTCTTGCAGGAGATGGAAAGAACAGTTCGTGTGTTTGAAACATTCCTGTGAACTCGTCAAGATGGGTGGGTTTATCCTCTCAGACTGCTCATGGAGAGCAGTCCTCTGAGCCATTCAGTTTCCATTTGCACCAAGTACGTGCAGAGCCTTGGTCTTAAGTGCTCTCTCTTTTTCTTTCTGTTGAAGTTGGTGCTATTGTCTCAGGTACCTGAAACCAACCAGCCTACAAGAACCAAACGGAACTTCATATAGTTGTATCTGATATAAATAAAGAATACAATGCCACAGCTTGGAGATTTTTGGTGCTACAGAAACTGTTCTCATTTCTGCTCTTGTTCACTCTACATGCATTATCTTTGGGGAAACTTCAGGCAAAGTGGAGACCAAGACATACAAGAGAACTGGAAAGAGCAGATCTAAGTTGAATATTTTTAAACAGGCGACCTTTTTCATTTTTTTTTCCAACTTTTCTCTGGGGTTACAGAAAAAAATAAAACAAACAACAAACCTGTTCTAAAGAAGGCAATGATGCATTGTGGTAGGAATCTTGAGTAACTGGATGTACAGTAATTTGAAGATGAGGCTCTCTAGAACTACCTTTAACGTGCCTTTTAGTCAATTGAGAAAGATAAGGCTGATCACTTGGTTTGGGTTATAGCAGATGGCAATGTTAGAAAGCTGTCTTCAGAATGAAGATCTCCAAAAGGATGATTTGTGTTCTCTTCATTGGATGGCAACCAGTATTATGGTTCTATAATGCCTGTCTTGCTCTACAGAACTAAACTAAGACACACTGAAAAAGCCACATACTTTACCAAAATGGTGAAATTACTTTTTCATTGGTATGTATTTGTTTTAGAAACAAGTTACACAGTGAAACTCTTCTGTGTTGCTAAAAATGAAGCATTTTCCCACCATCTCTTTGTTTTCCATTTTGGGTTCTTTAAGAAAACCAAGTTTAATACTGGCAGATTTCTTTCTGAAGTTCCGTGTTTGTAGTATAGCTTGGACTGTGCAGTGCAGGTAAGAAGACACTAGAGTTGGTCAAAGTCCTGGAGCCCAAGCTCACTTGAAAGTAAAACTTAAACTAGGCTTCGCAACTCGGTCTGTGCAAAGCACTGTTGATGTGGGAGGATTGGAGGACAGCCTTTTGAATCGATCTGTTTAGAACGAAGTTCTCTGGGTCTGAAGTGTGTAGTTCAAAACCTTCTGGAAACTGGAGAGAACAGTCTAGGCAGTTTCAAGAAAAAAACATGTTTTATCAGAGGCTCAGTATTAAAACGTTACCTGGGCTGATTTATTTCAAACCTATGTGGAATGTGTTTTAGAGAAGTTGGCTGGTGTTACCATCGTTAACCATTCATTGTGACTGTCACTACGTAGCTGCGGAAATGTCTTTCCGGAAATATGCAACACAGTGTGATTAGTTTTTAATTAGAGAAAACAGTCTTGGACTACTGCAGAGATACTGAGCTACCTCAGCTTTTTGTATTTTAGTTACCAACAGTGTTTATGGAGGACTGTAATCACTCTGCTCCCACTTACAAGCTGAAGCTAAGGTACTTGTCTTCACCTCTATAGTAGTGTAGCGCTGCGGAGGAACAAAACATGGGCCTTGGGCTACTGCAGTAATCCAAAGTGCTTTGTATATTGTGGTTAAAAATCTATCTTAGATCTTTTTCTCCCCTGAATGCCACTGTTTTTCTTCATAGCTAACGGCAGAAAAAGATTTTAAAGGTTCATGTACATCTAGTTACACCTTCTAAATGCAACCCATGCAGAAACACTGTATTTTTTAGGTGGGAAAGTGCGATTAAAAACAACAAAAACAAGCAGAAAATACATTTTAAATGAGATTCTTTGATCTCAGATTTGATTATGGGATTTTTTTTCCATGTTTCATTTAGTATTTATTAGCATCATACCTGTTTGAGATATTTTTGTGTCTGGTACATTAACAGCATTTTGTATTTTGATGGAAATTGTTACAAACTTTAAGATTTGATTAAATAAAATGTAGCAGATTTTTTGTAGCAAGTTTCTGATAAAAGGGTTTTTTGCAAGTCTCAGGTTCTTGCTGCAGAATTTTTTAAAAATATTTATTCCAGTTTCACTTACTCAAAGAAGTTTTTGTTCAAGTAACAGCAGCACTTATGGGAGATAAAACCGCATACATTTTTAAGAAGATAATAAATTTATATGAATTAAAACAGTTGAGAATTTTAGTCACCAGTGAGCATGAAAAGCAAGTCGAAGCTAATGCCTCGCATTAAAAATGGTTCTAAGAGGTCAAGTTGCTAAAGGAAAATTTTTACTGTCAGTTGTTGATTGGGAAAAAAATTGGAAGAGGCAACTTTACTACTTGAGAAGCTGCCATGTCGTTGTAGAGAAAAGTAGCTGATATCAGACTTTCTAGTGGACAGCTTACCTAAAATGATCTACTCGCCTTCCTAGCCCAAATAACCACGCTTCAGTTTTTGTTTTCCTTTACAGATGTCTGGTGGTTATAGAGTTAAAACAGCTGTTAATCTATCCATGTGGTCTGAACTTGTTTACTCTTTGTATGTTTTTACTTTGTTTGCCACATAGGGCTGGCAAGAGTTTGTACAAATTGACCTCTCTTCCTTGTTTCTTGTTGTGAAAATTGCAAATAAACTCCTGTGTGAGTCCTTGTGCTGGGGTCAAGGAACCGCGGGCGGCCAGGAGGAAGGCGGTTTCTCTGGGGGGCTGGTGGGGCTGTCTTGGAGATAACGGAGTTGCTCTTGGGTGAAGCCGATGGCTACGGAGTTAATTGTATTTGCAAGCTTGAATCTCACCTGTGATTAATTTTTTTGTTTTGTTTTGTGTCCTCTGTATTGTTACTTGATTTCCTCATATGCCAATGTATTTATAGGATTACTGTTTTTTGTAATATCTTGTCTTCCTTTCTTTTTATTTTAATTAAGTTGGTGGATCAGCTCTGGTTTTACCTTCGGTCTCCTGAAGGGCAGGTCCTGTGGCTGATAGGCATTTATTTTGTTTTTATTTTATTTTGTAATCACACCATAAGCTTGAATTTGGGCTTGTATTTGCATCTTTTGTATCTTGTACATTGGGTTATTTAGACATTGGGGAGTCCTGTTTGGCTTCATTAACGTGTGTCTACTTTGTGGGTTAAGTAGACTTCCTTCATCAACTATTATATATTTTGGATTCTATAGTTTTATTCAGAACTGTGTTTAAATTGATGTTTTGCATTTTGACTCCATTTTATGTTAGTTTGAAGTAAGTTATTTAATTTTTTTTTTTTTGAATTTCTGGAAATTTTGAACATTTGACTGTAATTTGTAATATAACTGCTGTGAAATACTTGAATAAAGATGACAAGAAAACACAGCTTTAGCTCCTTCAAAAATCTGTTTAAAAGAAATGCTGTTTAATAGCTGATTTCAGTCTTTTTGTTACCAGACCGCTTTGGTTTCACAGTTCAGATGTTTTACTCTGGGATCTTGCTGTTGCGTTGTTTAAGCTCTAATTTTGCTTTCAGTGTTTGTCCATTAAAGGAAAAGAATTCTTTTATTAATTTTGACCGACAAAGGGGAATTAGCATTGTATGTTGATGAGTGAGTAACGTATTTGTTAGGAAGTTGTGCTTTGTGCTTAGGAACTACTGTATGTTCTGTTGGAGGGTACCACCCAGCACTGCGTCTAGTATGTCAGCGTCCAAGTGATACCACAGTGTCTCGTTAGAGGTCTTTTAAGGAAACACTCTCTTTCTTTCTTATCATTCTTCTGCTAATATCTCTGGAATTCCTTTAGTCCCCTCCCTCAATAATTCATACACAGGAGAGCAAGCTGCTAGGGGGTGTGAAAGTGGAGAATTGACGGGCATCTTACTTGTTTGAGAACTATATTAGCAGTTTATCCGTCGAATCATGGAATCACACAATAGTTTGGGTTGGAAGGGACCTTAAAGCCCCTCCAGGTCCACCCCTGCCATGGGCAGGGACACCTCCCACTAGACCAGGGGCTCCAAGCCCCATCCAACGTGGCCTTGAACCCCTCCAGGGATGGGGCAGCCACAGCTTCCCTGGGCAACCTGGGCCAGGGCCTCCCCACTCTTGTAGTAAAGAAATTCCTCCTTCTGTTTCATCTAAATCTGTCCCTCTCCAGTTTATCCCCATTGCCCCTCATCCTATCACCACCAGCCGTTGTAAACAGTCCCTGCCCAGCTTTCTTGTAGCCCCTTCAGGTACTGGGAGGTTGCTATAAGGTCTCCTCAGAACCTTCTCTTCTCCAGGCTGAACACCCCAACTCTCTCAGCCTCGCCTTGTATGGGAGTTACATACCAGATCTAGCAAACTGCATGTGATGTATACGCTATAGAATAGAGTATGAGGAGCCATTCTCTAGGTCCGTAACCACCTCTCTTGAGCTGCAGGACATACATGTGCTCCTTTTCCTCTTTTCCTTTCTGTGTTCCTTAATCTATAGGGGCTCCTGGGCAAAAGGCAAGTTGGCGAAGGGGTAGCAGTAATTTATTTCACATCTGACTCCTATTCTACTTCTATACACAGCTTTGAAAGCACAATGAAATGTTAAATAAAATTATATTTTACGAATTATTATATAAATATAGTAATATAATTGATCAGTGAGAACCTAATCTTGTTTTGTATCAGTGTGATTGGATGTGTTGTGCTGGTCTGAATGCCTTTACAGATACCAGCTCCGCACTTGACACCATCCAAGGGGTTTGCAGTCCGTGACTGAACAATGTAGGGTACGAGGACTTGCGTATCTGCTTCCAGCTTTCAGGAGCGGTCATGGCCAAGCTAGCAGAGAGAACAGTTTCTGGCCTGATTTCTGTGGGAGGCTGTGAAAATAAGCGGTCAGAAGGGACAGAACTGTGTTTCGTTTGGGCAGGGACAGATGGATTCTTGTAAAAATACTCTGTGAACGTTGATGTGCTTCAAAAGCGTGAACTAAGGAGGAATAGTTGGGGTGCCTCACACATTAATAAAGCCTTAGTAAAAGCTCGTGCAACACTCACACTTGTCAGGTGTTCAGTGCTGAACCCTGCTCCTTCTGCTCCTGCTGTTGGTTTCTACCTGGAACGTAGTTTGGAAATGCCATCTCCTGTATTTCTGTGAATTTGCACTTTTGCACATCCTGTTTCCTCCTTTAAGCCTCTCAGATAATTTATTTAAATAAACTAAAGATGAGATCCTTTTGTTCTGCATCTTCGATAGGATTTGAGTTTGGACTTGTAATATATGGGGCTTTAAGATGGCATTGTAGGTGAATAAACTGCAAGCTAAATCAGTAAACTTATGAACTGATTAATGAAGGCAAACACTTCTTTTTTTTTTTTCTCCTTTTATGCATCACTTGTGGTCATGTAACGATTATGTAAAAGTGAGGGATTATAAACTTTAACACTAATTAATTCAGCTTCATTCCGTTTCTAGGTGAGTAATTTTTTCCAGTGTCATCATTTGCATAGGGAGTGTATTTCAGTTGAACCCACTGCCAGTAAATGACTGTGACTACTGAATTCCATTTATTTTAGGAAGGCATATGAGTTATGCTATATTGAGCCTTACTTTAGCAGCAGGGAAAATCCTTTTCCTTTAAATATATGATAAGCTGCTAAGATTTAAATGGATTCACCACTTCTAGTGGAATGTTAGTATAAATCTGGCCATCTACATTAAGGTTTGCTGGTTCTGCTGTGGTGGGCTCCTCTCTGTGTTGGGTTTTGTTTCCTTCTGTCTCTCAGCAATCAGGAATTTGGCAGAGTGTGCATGAGAAATGCACAGGTCTCCGAGACCAGGTGGCTGCTGGAAATGCTATTTCTCATCTTGTTTGGTTTTGTTTGTTTTCTTTTTTTGTTTTGTTTTTTTTTTTTTTTTTGTGGAGAAAAATTATGTCGTGATGAAACTCCCTTTGTCTTAAATTTGAACTGTGCACTAACCCGGAGAAGTTTGAGTGGGTCTGTATGGAAGAAGAGGTTTGTAGGAGCTTGAATGACCCATCAGCTTTGAGACTGTGGGTTGGGAGGGAGGAAAGACTTGGGGGAATTCAAAAGGACTCCCTTTGAGGTGTTTATTCAGCAAAGGAAGTAGAGTAGAGACCAAACTATTCATCCTAGGAAAGTAATTAAGTTTGGACTAAATTAATTTGCGAAGAAATTGAGTCTTTCTGCTGTTGAGGGGAAGAAAATAATGCTGTTTTACTGAAAGAATTATTTCTCATCTCCAAACCCCAGTTCTAGTTCTATTCTCAAGGTCTTTTGCTCTGTTGCTGACTTTGTTACACCTAGCAGAATCCCTTCTGTCTGTGGAGGCTGCTTGGATGAACAGGGGTACCTGACGTAGGTGATAGGGAAGGACAAATTGCTGGTTTAGGTTCTAATGAATATAAATATGAAGTGAGTTTTGAAGTAGAGCCCATTGCAATCACATTGACATTACAAAAGGTTTAGTGAGATAAAGAAAAGGCAGTGTGAATAGTCCCATGTTGTATGCGACCATTAGCATCAGTTTAGTAATAAACTACTGTTTTGTGTAGGCATTTTAAGTATCAGAATTACAAGCATATAAGACTACATTTTCATGAAGCCCTGGAGATGTAACTGGTTTAAAATTAATGTCTAGCCTTTATATTGGGGCTAGAGTGCTTCAGAGTCTTGTTCTAAAATTTAAAGCATGTCCAGAAGGCAGAAAGCTTTTTATTTATTTTTTTTTTAAATAAAAAGCTTCCTTTTCACCAGATTTGAAGGACAACCACGCAAGCACAAGCTGAGCATAAATTTTACAGTGTTAATCTTTCCAATACACGAGCATACATTTTGGAAATGGAAACGAGCTGATATCTAATGATCATTTAAATGTTTAGCAATTTGTCACAAAAATTTGAGTTTGTTCGCAGAGAATAATGTCAGCGGAAAACACTGGTTTGATGAATCTGATGCTGTGGTGCGTATGATTTAATCTCATGCAGACATAGGGTCTGCTAACTTCTGTTGGGCTTAACAGTCCTTGCAAGAAAGGCTTCTGGTCTTGATCTGCAGAGTTTGTACATCTACCCTGTTCTGTGGTCTTTTCATCCAGCGGTTAAGTTCGCTGATGGAAACACGTGCTTTATTCCTCGCTTATTTTTATCCGGCTTCTACTTTCAGGCATCACTTCTTGTCTTCTCTTTATGTTCTAGACTGTTCGTACATAGGTTCCCCCCTCCCCGTGGAGATACTAATGCACTGTGATCAAGTAGCCTCTCAGTCGTCTTTTTGCTGAGCAGAATGAGCTCGTTACGGCTTCCACTGCATTTCCTCCAGCCTTTACGTCAATTTTGTGGCTCTTTTCTGCAGTAGGTCAATTTTTCAGCATCTTGTAAAACATTTGTTCACAGAGGAAATTGATGTGGTATTCCAGCATCGGTCCAACCAGTGCCATATATAGGGCTAAAAATCACTGCGCCCTACTCACCGTCCCCCTTTTTAGACATCCAGAGATCAATTTAGTCCTTTTATGCCATGTAATTGGGCTGGGTTCTCTTGTTGCTCGACTCTTCTCAGATCTGCAGCTTTTCACAATGCGGTTCTGCATCCACAATGTCAGCGTTCCTTCTTCCCACCTCTCTGAGATCCTGCTTAGCTTTATTAAAAGGAGCTTTGGTTTAGTTGTCCCTAAGCAGCCAGAGGAGCCAGCACTGCACACGTGGCCTTTTTGGTCCTCATTACCTTCTGCTCTGCTAATCTCTTTCCACAGGTCCCTGACTGGTGATTTATGTCAACATTTTCCTTCAAGAACTTTGAAGGAAGAGGATTCCCCCATTAGAACTACTCTGATAATACCTACTTGAGAATTACTCGAACAGATGAGCTATTCCTCAATTAACCTGCCTATTCTTACCCTGCTTAATATTTGCTGTCTGAATACTGTACAGTGAGAAAGCTGAAGTATTTTGTCACATGCTGTTGAAAATCTATTACCTTATCAATCAAATGTGTAATCCTGTCAGAGAATGAGATCAGGTTTGTGTGATGCAGCCGATTTTCTAGAAAATTGTCGTATTTATGCTTATCTCTTTGAGTCATGATCAGTTTAGTTAGATATCATCTTTCCATTTTTACCTGGGATTGATGGCAGGTGAGTGCCCCGTAATTACCCAGTCATTTCGCTTGCCCTTTTGATAACTGTCACATTACCAGCTCTATTTCAGAAATACCCGTGTGTTATTAAAAATGAATGTCAGCAGGGTGGAGACTTCTGGGCTTTCTGGAGATGGTTTAGTATTGTTACCTCCTGAATTTGAAACCCCTGATCCAATAGGGAAAGTCAAATTTCCTCTCCGGGTAGAATGCAGCCTGGATGTCTTAATCCCCATAGGATGCTTCTTGCCAAATAGAAAACAGTAATGTGAGCTCCTCACCACATTTCCACTCTTTATTTTCACTGGAAAGGCTTTGTGTGGCATTTATAGGTTTCAGTATGTAAACAGGCAGCTGGCACAAACTGGAGCAGGTAAAATTGAACCCTACGCCAGCAAGTAGTGGAGCTCTGCATTCATGCATGGGCTTGAAGGTAAATAACTGATTCAAAGATGAGGTTTTATAATACAAATGGGCTGCAGAAATTCCAGTGGGCTTGGAAATTCAGGCTCGCTTTGCGAGGGCTGATTATTTTTTACTTGGGTGGAGGGACAGTGTTTCTGGTAGAGCGATATTGCTTGACTCTTAAAGCAGTCGGTGTGTCACCTCCCCAGTTCAGTTCACTGATCCTCACCCCGATGCTGTCCACCAGCACAAGGACATTGTGTTACAAACTAGGGACCACCTTGTTTAAGTTCCAAAGAAGTGGAGAGGAATCGGTTCTTTTAAGTGATTTTTATAAACATGTATTTTTTTAACGAGGTGGGAAGAAAGGAAGAGCTGAAGCTTCTGTAGGAGTTAGGTCTTTGCTCTTTAGCCACAGAAATGTTGAGAGAAAAATCACTGATGCCAGACGACAGAGTAAGTGTGTGCATAGCCTGTGGTGTGAGGCATAGAATAGAATTATAGAGTCATTGATGTTGGGAAAGACCTCTAAGTTCATCAAACCCAACCATCAGCCCAATCCCACCATGCCTACTAAACCATGTCATGAAGTGCCACATCTACAGGTTTTTTGGACACCTCCAGGGATTGGGGCTCAACCAGCCTCTGCCAGTGCTTCACCACTCTTTCAGTAAAGGATTTTTTCCTAATACCCAATCGCAACATCCCCTGGTACAGCTCCAGTCCACTTCTTCCTTTGGAGAAGAGACCAGCACCCACCTCACAACCTCCTTTGAGGCAGTTGTAGAGAGCGATCGGGCCTCCCCTCAGCCTCCTCTTCTCCAGACTAAACAGCCCCAGTTCCCTCAGCAGCTCCTCTCAAGCCTTGTTCTCCAGTGCCACCCCCTGCCCCACTGCCCTTCTCTGAGTGCAGTCCAGTAACTCGATTTCTTCGTAGTGAGGGGCCCAAAACTGAGCACAGGATTTGAGGTGCAGCCTCATCAGCGCTGAGGCCGGGGGCAGGATCCCTTCCCCACTCCTGCAGGCCACACCATTTTTTATACAAGCCAGGATGCTGTTGACCTTGTTCAAATGTCTTAAAGCAATCTTCAGCTTAGCCCCAGCTGCCATCACAATTCCTGCTTCTATATGAATTCACTTAAAAGGTGGATGCTCTCCTCGTGGAGAGGAGGGAGCTGGGCTCTTCTCCCAAGTGACAGGGGACAGGACAAGAGGGAATGGCCTCAAGCTCCGCCAGGGGAGGGTCAGGGTGGACATTAGGAAAAAAATTTTCACAGAAAGGGTCATTGGGCACTGGCAGAGGCTGCCCAGGGAGGGGGTTGAGTCACCTTCCCTGGAGGGGTTTAAGGGACGGGTGGATGAGGTGCTGAGGGACATGGTTTAGTGATTGATGGGAATGGTTGGACTCGATGATCCGGTGGGTCTCTTCCAACCTGGTGATTCTATTCTATAATACTATGAATTAAAAAAAAATGGTTTATTGGTGCTGTTCTCTGGAGAGGTCGCAAAAGGGTTTGATTCTGTTGCCAGCATGAATCTCGCTGTGTAAGATCTGGGATACGAACTCCACAGGCAAAAGAGGACGCTGGTCAAAAATAACAGATGATGAAATTAAACCCAGCAGGCAGCCTTTCAAACCTTCGTTGTAGAGACCACCACCAATGAAAAATTCAGAGGTGGATTTGGCTTGATGACAGCGTTGGAGCGTCCTTCTCCCAGGTAGTAACTGAGCCAAAACATCTAATTCTGCGTGTAAAGCTGCTACTGCTTGAAATAGAACTGGTTCAGGATAAGAAAAACTGAATTTGTTACTCTGAGAAATCCTCTGGCTAAACAGGAATTACTAAAAGCAGCGTGTGTTATCACAAGAAAAAGCCCTGGTGACTAGCAAAGGGAGCATCGTTTTTTTCAAGGCAGTCTGCCACTTTCTTTTTTGTTTCCAGTCTCCAGCAGCTGCAGCCGGTGCTGCTCCGCTTGTCGTGCCCGCACAGCTCGGGGAAGGAGCGCGCGCTGGCACCTCTTGCTTTCATGAATTCTAACCTCCGCGAGTTAGTTTAATCGTGCCTCGAACAGATTGGCTTTTCAGAGGAAAAACGGCGTTTCTGTTCTGGTATCGCTGTCCAGCTTAATGTAATGAGTGATGGAAACGCTCTGCCTGAGACACATCCATCTGCCTCCCTCCAGACCGTTTTCTTTCTGGCTTTTCCCGCAGTCTTCAGTTATCAACCCAGAACACTCGCCGGCGATGGGAACTCACTGCTGCCTTCCCGTACGTGCTGGCATCTCCACTTCACCTGAAAGCGTCTTTCAGCTCCTGGTTTTGAGCCAGCTTGAAATGGGAAAGAAGGCATTAAGGGGTGAGCTGAAGGGCCTCATCCAATTTAAAAAGCTTGTATGAGTGGAACAAGTTGTAAAAATCATAGAATTATAGAATCTCCAGGTTGGAAAAGACCCATCGGATCATCCCAAAGGTCCAAGTGGGTGCAGAGTTGGCGTCTTCCTTGGGACCCGGCACCGGCTGCCGCCTGCCAGGGCTTGATTGCTCGTTTCTAGGTTTATCCCCCACTTGAATATTAAATCACCCTTTCCAGCCAGTGATGGGGGGCAGCCTGGTTCCCAGACCGTGCCCTTGCATTTGAGGAAAGCTCTGGGATCGGCTCCAACTCCCAGAGACGTTCTTCACAAGAAGCCGGGCGGGTGGCTAAAGTACTTGAAGCGGTTTGTTGTCTTCGCTGTCTCTGCTGAGTGAACATAATGGTCCTCGCAAAGTCAGGCAGCGAGCGCGGGCTCTGGCTCCTCTCGCGGCTAATCCCTGCAGCTGCGGAAACCTGGTGCTTGTCTGCACTCGGTTTGTCTGGACTCCACCAAGGGCAAGCTGAAGCGTAACGAGCGCTCTAATTAGCTTGCTCCGATTGCACCGGGCTAAGCTCAGCCTTAACACCTAGCTGCAGTTAATTAAAAGAGAAGGTTGCTGAGGTTTTATTAGTACAGCGTGTTTGCCGCGAGATGAAACAACGGGAGGGAGGAGGATGACTGGAGTAAATTGTCAGGGGTGGGTGATTACCTGAACGCAGCCACCGGCCCCGTTCGGAGATCGCTCTCCCTCCCAGGTGAGCCAGTTTTTATCCTTCCCAGGCTGCTGAGCCAGCCTGTCCCCTGAATTTCTTAAAGCTTTTAAAAAGAAAAAAAAAAACAAACCTCCGAGCAGATACGTGCACGATTCATTTGGCAAAAGCGCTCAGCCAGCTTCCCCGAGGGGAACTAAAATAATTTCCCCATACAAGTAAAGCAAATAGCCTGTGTCTTGTTCATCCTACCAAGTATTATTGACTAGTGCTGAGTAAGAGATCTTGGCGGAGCGCTGATGAAAAGGTTGGCAACTCATTCCACTTGGTGGGGATTATCGTGTAACGCTGAATCGCGGGGCTTTTCGTAATCTTCACAGGTTCTTTGACCTGAGCCACTAAGCCTGAACTAAAATGTTGAAGAACCGCGCTTCGTGCTTTTAAATACTCCCATAGATGTATGCGGCGAGAACCAGAGACAATTTCAATGCGTGTTAGACTATTCCTGTTAATGTGTCCAACAGATATTGCCTCCAAGGACCCAGCTGCAAGGTTCCTCTGCAGTGGAATGTACGATGGATTATATTTGGCTCCTCTTTGTTCCGTATCCGCTTTTACAACTACCAGATAACCCCCCTAATAAAACATCAAAGAAACCACGAACGGCTGCACTTAAGTGCTCTCTGAAAGATGCAGCCAGCGAGTTACTGAGCTCCCACTCTGGATACGAAGGAATTTTGACCATAAGGCAAAAATGGCTTTCATCTTTCAAACACTGCAGCAGCAGCGCAGTGCAAATCCCAACTTCCATTTGAAATAAAACAAAATCAAAGCAACCAAACAAAGAAAACAAAAACAAAGCTGATTTTCAGCATTTTTTTTTCTCAAGATGGCTTCCTAAATTACCATAGACTCATAGAACAGTTTGGGTTGGAAGGGACCTTAAAGATCATCTAGTTCCAACCCCCAAATTACCTTGAGCCCTTTTGTTCTTTACTTAAGTTTGAGAAAATCCATGAAGAAGAAATAGTCTTGCTGAATAAAATCCAAAATAAGTTCTAAGAATTCTTTTGGGAGGGAGACTGGGAGTACTCTGGAAGCTACCAAGCACTTAAATATTAGCAAGACCTTTCTGGATTTGCAGGAGTGGGATGGAATGAACCCATTTTCACCCATGGCTGGGATGAAACCTGAAGTCGCCGTTCATGCAGTGTCAGTCGTGACAAAATTAATCCAACCTGGATGCTGAATCTAGATCTATAAATATATTTATTATAATATAACAAGAACTTAACAGGAAACATAAACTATATACAATACCATTACAGATAACCCTGTTTTTAATATTATTCACAGAAATAGCCAGTTTTGTTCCAGTGTGAGAAATGAAGAAATAAGCTAAATTGGAAATGTTGAATGTGTTTAGGTCTTGCTGACAGGTAGCACCTCCTTTGGAGGCAGACACACAACAACACTAAAATTAGTCCTGCCCCAGGCAGTTAGAAACTTGTGCTCCAATCTTTAGGTTCACACTTGCACCCTGTTTGACATAAAATACTTTAAATGACATAGTATATAATTTCGTTGTGCTTATTTTGTTTCTTTAAAGAATAAATAAAACAACTGCATAACAAAGGCTGGAACCTCACTGTCAAAATGAGAGACTCGAGTCACCCCCTCGCGTGACTCTGCTGACTTTAGCACTTTTTCTTTAAATACTGCAAGATACAAATTTCTTTTTTTTTTTTCCTTTTATAAACGATTATTAATAAAATAAGATGATTAGCGAACCATCTGCATCGATTTCCCCTAAGCCGTAGGCAGACCTCCCTCCGTATAAAAAGATGAGCGTATT
Organism: Phaenicophaeus curvirostris; assembly: GCF_032191515.1. Classification (NCBI taxonomy): domain Eukaryota; kingdom Metazoa; phylum Chordata; class Aves; order Cuculiformes; family Cuculidae; genus Phaenicophaeus; species Phaenicophaeus curvirostris. Next base: position 123,358,046 of record NC_091393.1, on the reverse strand, counting down.
TGGTATGAAATTCAACTAGACATTGACTGTAAGATCTCACCCACGCCCTGCAGAGGACCTTCCTTCTGGAATTACTGGCATGGCATTTGGGATTGGAGTCTGCAAAGGCAAGTATGGCAACTTTCTTTCCCACTACTTCGAAAGAAATCAGACAAAGCTGTAGCTTGGGGGTGCTTCCTACTGGTGAATTCGAAGATTCTTTCCCCAGCCCCCTCTATGGTACCCGGTCCACCTCCCACTTGATCCTTTCATGTATAAATTTATAAAGAATTTCCACATCACAATGCTCTCTGGATAGACAATATTTTAATATATATAAAAATATAACCCCTGTGCTGTGCATATACTTACAACTCTACATAGTAATCCTTTTAAGTCTCTTGTACTGGGCTTAAGTCTATGCATTTTGCTACCATGGGATTTAAACTCGTGTGTTTAAAAGCTGTAAATAAGAGAAGTTTAAGGTTTCCACGCCTATGGGGAAACTTGAAAAATAAAGTAAAATAAAAAATACTTCTCAAACTTTACATAAAAGATAGTGGCGTATAATCCCAACGTAAGGAATTTTGGTTGAGAGCCAAAACTGAGTGCATAGCCATGACAGGAGGCATCTTCTCCCTTTGATGAACACGTGGAAATCCCACACAACGCTTTGTGTTTTAATGCGATCCCGATCAGAAGTGAAGGAGAATGCCTCTGGAATTGAAAGCGTTTTCTCTTTGCATTACGGGAATCGAGCACTCCAAGTTCATTCATCAGCAGAAACGGGGAAGAAAAAGGTTTGGAAAGTTCCCCCCTTCCCCTGCGGGCACGGCCACACGTGCCCACACAAGTATCGCCAGGAGCAGAAACTCAAACAGCCCAACAGACCTTGTTTTTTCAGCGTTTTACATGGATTTTGTTACCAATGGCTACTCTTCTTCTCCCCAGCCCCCACCTCACCCCCCTTCTGGGCTCTGCTCTAGAGAACTGAAATAGTTGTTTGAGCTGATGGAAGACTGACATCGATGTAAGCCATCTGTCACACAAGATTCCTCTCAGTCATTGGTATTGAAAAGCATGTATTTGTTAAAAACAAATGCAGGAATCAAAGTGGTAAGGACACTTTGACCTTTCAAATAGATTGATGCCTAAAGTGTAATAGTAAAACTAATCTGCATGGTTATTTTAAGAATCAAGCTTGAGCTCTAGAAGTAAAATGCAGATTTTTTTTTTTTTCCTCTCTTCCCCAGCTTAAAAAATATGTGAAATTCTATTGCACCTGGGCTGACCAAAAGCCGACGTCCAGAACAAGTGCCACTATAACATCTAGTGACACCCTTGTATTATTAAGTTACAATATCTTACATAGCACGGAGCTCTCTGCTCCTCGTTCACCAAAAGGTGAGGATGATTTTTCTACATTCAATGTAGACACTATTCAAGACTTTAGAGCAATATGTTCACTGGCTGGCTTTGCTGCTTTTGTTTCTTAAGTAGGAGTATTCTTCTTGCCTGCTTTCAACAGGTACCAACAGTTCTCCATCAGCTCCTGGGTATCATCAGCCGCTCTGAATGTACTTCTTGATTACTACGCAGCCGTGTCGAAAAACAGGGCAGGGCATGTTTGGTAGAAGTGTCCATGTATTTGTTTTAGGGTCGTAGGCTTCCATGTTCCCCAGGGCAGGTCCTTCGCTGCTAACGATCCCACCAGTGGCATAAATTTTTCCATCCAGAACCACAGCGCTGTACGAAAAAAAAAGGAAGTTTTAGTTAGTCTTATTATCCAACAACTTTCTTTTTAGGCTTGCAACAAATCTAGTCTTTAGTAACAACAGGTAAACTATGACTTTACCTTTTATTCTTGACTTTATGAAGCCATTTGGGCATTTCTCTACTCTCTCCCCAAAATTAATCCTTTTTTTTTGTGTTCCTGCCATGAGGGTAAATGTCTCTAACTTAAAGAAATTAGTCCAAGTAAGATGTCTCTCCAGGCCACACATGGGATCTGCAGGAAGTGTAGCAGGATGACACGTCCCTGTAACACCAGGCACATGCAAAGCAATCCAAACAATTCAAAGTCTCTGCTGCCTTGGGAATAAACCCTTGCTTCAAGTTACTCTTCTAATTATCGACGGATGCCGAAAAGGGGAGAAAGCCTCTGAGAAATACCCTGTTGCTTCAGCCCTGTCTGTGGTCAAGCTCTGGTGCGGGTGCCTGGAGATCCTGTTGACTTGTCCTCCTTGTCCACCCAAGGACACCCATGTAGCTCCACCTGGAGCACACAAGTCTGATGGCTGGGCAGCTGAAGAAGACAAAAATGCTTAATGCTTTTTAAAAGCAGAATTGTTCGGCTTTAGACAGTTCTTCAGACAGGTCATGAATCAAGGACAATGAGGCTGGGCTGAGCTCAGGGTCTGTAGATTCTTGATGGGAGGGACGGCACACAGGTGCGAAAGGTATTTGAAAGAAAAATTGCCCTTTGGCCTCATCTCTTCCTCCTTCCTCCTTCCACTCAACCCCTTGGCCTCTCCAGCAATCGTGTGCAGGGCACGACACTCACTTTGTGCTAACGAAGACAGACAACGAGGGGTTGGGCTCCTGCGTGTGTCCCTGGAAAGGGCAGAAGGACGACAGGCAGCTGGGTGGTTACATTGGGAAGGAAAATGGAGAATGTCTACATGTCGGAGGACAGCAAGGAGAAAAAGAAGGAAGAGAGGAGGACAAGAAATTAGTTGCAGCCAAAAAGGTGACCTGGATCTAAGAAGGTGAAGAAAGGTAGTAATCCCATAGACTTGGAAAAGCAAAGCTATTTCTTCTAGCTAATTTTGGAGCAGTGGGAAGAAGAAGAATGAAAAGTGATAAAGGCAAAAGAGCTCTGGAAGACCCAGGATGAACCGAGACTAAAATGGCACCGATGGAGCCACGTGCTTCTGAAGAACACAAAACTCTGATGTCCTTGCGGAGAAGCAGAGCCCGAGGTTAAAAATAAACCCACAATGACAACAGTGAGGACTCAAATAAGCCTAGTCCCTGGGTACCGCCAGGAAATAGGAAATAATGAGAATCTTGTCAAAATAACTGTTAATCTGAAAGGAGGAGGAAGGAGAGAGAGACTTGAAACACTTGATTAGAGCCTATCCACAAATCAGCAGGGCTGGATGATACATAGCCCAGGGTCCTGAGGGAGTTTGCTAATGAACTTACTGAACCACTGGTAATTATTTTTGAGACGTCAGGGAGAAATGGGGAAGAAGGGAGGACTTGAGTAAAGCAAGTGTCATCCTGAAAGACGGCTCTGAAAGAGAAACGAGCCCAGCTCCAAAGGAGACGGAGCTGGTGGCAGGGAGGCACTGCCCGGCAGGGACTCGTGCCAGGGATGAGGTCCCTACGGCCAGAAGGCAGCGGAGGTGGCGGGACCAGGTGACCCAGTAAATCAGATAAACGTGCAAATTAAACCACTGTTTAAGACTAAGATATTTGCTGGGGGGGTGGGGGGGAGGACCCATCTCTGTATTGGAACGAGTTACTACTTAAAACGAAGGAAGGCTAGGAATTACAGCTTGCAAAATATGGCATGGGGAGGGGGGAGGATGGTCCCTCTCCATGCTGAAACAACCCTGATGTGACCGAGGGGCTGCTGAAACCAGCAGGGTAAGCGTTTAGAAAGCAGCAGTAGTGGTTGTGGTCTGTGTTTCACTTTGTTTTCTCGATAGTGAAGCTGCAGGAGATGGAAGCTTATCTGAATCAGGATATGGTTTGGGATGTGCTAGGCAGAAGAGGGTCCAGTGTCAAGAGACGGATTGCAGTACAGAGCAGCTTTGCTGCCTTGGTTCTCTAATGAAATGCTGATATGGCGCTAAAAAAGAATTCCAAATGGGTTAATTTAGCTATTTTGTTAGGTGAAGTGGGAAAAACCACACTCCCAAATAAAGACAAGATCCCCAAGAAAGATCTGGCTGCACAACGATCAATAATGGGCAATTAGAAGAACATGGGGCCTGGCGCTGGTTCTATCAGTGTTGATGATCAACATCCAGTGCCCACAAACGGCCTCAGCTAAGTTTTTATTTACCATGCTAGTGTAGAGGGTAGCACCTCACACCAGCACAGCAGAGGAACTTAGCGGCTGTTACCACGCTTACTGCTCGCTCCCTTAGGTGGCTGAGGGACCTGGGGGTGTTTAGCCTGGAGAAAAGGAGGCTGAGGGGAGACCTCATCCCTGTCTACACCTGCCTGAAAGGAGGTTGTGGTGAGGTGGTTGTTGGTCTCTCCTCCCAAGGGACAGACGATAGGATGAGAGAGAATGGCCTCAAGTTGCACGAGGGCAGGTTCAGATTGGACATCAGGAAAAATGTCTTCACTGAAAGGGTTCCAGGCCCTGGCAGAGGCTGCCCAGGGAGGTGGAGGAGTCCCCATCCCTGGAGGGGTTTAAAAGACAGGGAGATGAGGTGCTCAGGACTATGGTTTAGCAGTGGACAGGTACGGTTAGGGCTCTAAACCGAGTCGTGGGTGCTTTACAAATTCTTGGTCCAGTGGGAGGAGTCTCTTCCCATGGCATGGGGGATGGAACTGGATGATCTTTAAGGTCCCTTCCAACCCCAACCATTCTATAATTCCTGTGTAGTATCTTAGCAGCCCATGTTTCTCCTAGTAAAGCCTCCGCTGCGGCATGTTTAGTAGCAGCTACTCTAAACCAGAGCTGCTGCCCGTGTCGAGCAGCTGAGTAGCCAAGCTCACCTTCACCAAAGGATCTGGGTTCATCTCAAGCCCAGAAACTACAGCACTGAAAGAAATTCCTGCCCAGCAGCTGTGACAAGAGGCTCAGCGCTGTAGCCTCCCGTCATGGTGCTAATGTGCTGGGGAAGAAATGGATGCTGAATGCCACCCTCTGAAAAGCTTCATGAATTTTAAATGTGATTAGAGTAACTTCTGCCCCCTCCGTATGCAATTCCCCGAGATAAGATTGGCATAACGCTCAGCTTGTGAGTCATGCCTGGGGTTCAGAGAAACAGGGAGCTATTCCTGCTATCAAGAAACAGGCAGTTCGAAGTACGCAGCGGGACTTTGGAGACATTCAGACATCTCCAAGGCTAAAGTGGCAGGTAGATACTTAAGATCAATTAGGAATTTAGTCCTTGATTGCTGCCACTTTGCAGTATTAGGACAATCACTGCTAATTGAGACAGTGAGATCGAGTGCACCCTCAGGAAGTCTGCAGATGACACCAAGCTGAGTGGTGTGGTTGTCACGCCAGAAGGACGGGATGTCATCCGAAGGGACCTCGACAGGCTGGAGAGTGGGGCTGTGAGAACCTCAGGAGGTTCAACAAGGCCAAGTGCAAGGTCCTGCACCTGGGTGGGGGCAATCTGCAGTTTCTAACCAGGCTGGGGGATGATGTGATTGACAGCAGCCCTGAGGAGAAGGACTTGGGGTGCTGGTTGATGAGAAGCTCGGCACGAGCTGGCAATGTGTGCTCACAGCCCAGAAACCACCCGTGTCCTGGGCTGCATCCAGAGCAGCGCGGGCAGCAGGGAGGGAGGGGATTATCCTCCTCTACTCCACTCTCACGAGACTCCACCTGGAGTCCCATGTCCAGTTCTGGAATCCTCAACATAATTAGGAGATGGAACTGTTGGGACAGGTCCAGAGGAGACAATGAAAATGATCCAAGGGCTGGAGCACCTCTGCTGTGAGGACAGGCTGAGAGAGTTGGGCTTGCTCAGCCTGGAGAAGAGAAGGCTCCAGGAAGACCTGGAGGGGGCTACAAGAAAGCTTTTTACAAAGGCACGTAATGACAGGCCAAGGGGTAGTGGCTTTAAACTGCAAAGGGGGAGATTTAGATTAGACATTAGGAAGAAATTCTTCACACTGAGGGTGAGGAGGCCCTGGCCCAGGTTGCCCAGGGAAGCTCTGGCTGCCCCATCCCTGGAGGGGTTCAAGGCCAGGTTGGATGGGGCTGGGAGCAGCCTGGGCCAGTGGGAGGTGTCTGGATGGGCTTTAAGGTGTCTCTGAACTCAAACCATTCTAGGATTCTATGAATTCCTGGGACATTAGGGAACAGGAAACTCAAGTGGGCTCTAAAACCTTGAGGAAAGTCAGTGGAAAGCAGTATGCTCATTGCTCCCTCTTCATTACTGTGACAATATTTCTTTTCTCCCCTCCTTTCCATCCCATCAGCTGTAAAAACATCATTACCAAGGCTGACGTACAAAGAAAGAAATAATTACAATAATTAGGATGCGAGTTTATTGCTTGGTGCCATTAATCCTGAGAGATGAAATGATTACAGGCTGTCAGAGCCTGGGAAGGAAGGAAGTTCTGAGCTGCAGAGCCTTGCTGTGGAGACACAAAGCCTCCAGCAACTTCAGGGGCAGTGACATCCTCAGCTAAGGAGCAGCCTGACTTCCATCTCTCCAGCAGAACAGCCAGGGTGACGGTAATCGGCATCAAAATGGAAGTCACTTCATCCACTCTTCCAGGAAAATAAGTTTCAGCGTTTTCCTAACAACCCTGCTTTCCACTCCCCAGGTAATTACTGCTGCTTACTAGAGGCTTCACCTACAGACCTGCAGCTGAGTCACCCGAGGTGTCAATGTGTCCTTCACTGCCCAAACCATGAGCAGGGTCGATCCCCTGACACTGCCACCATCTGCTGACCTCCACAAAGCTATGAATCATGCTCCTCAGAAAATCACAGCGGGGCTGAGGGGCACCAGGCTGTCCGCCACCGGAGTGCTTGTGTAATCTGAACACCCTTTACATCTCCTTTCTGCCCATCCACCTTGCAGTCCTTCTCCAGCACGAGCAAACAGGTGGCAGAGAGCACTCCTCACTGACAGCTGGTCAATTAAAGGCCTTAATGGACAAAGGGAATCACTGAATCATAAAATCATAGAACAGCCCAGGCTGGAAGGCTCTTGAACACCTGGTCCAACCTTTTGTGAGAAGGGGAAAGTATATGAGATAATCTAGCACCCTGTCTAATTGCACCTTGAATACCTCCAGAGATAGGACTCCGCTCCATCCTTAGGGAGTTTGTTCCAGTGGATGATTGTTTCACTGTAAAAATGCTTATATTGAGATAAAAATTCTCCTGGTGCAACTTGTACACGTTGTGCCTTGCCTTCTCCATGTGGCTCCTTGTGAAGACAAAGACTCTCTCCTCTTTGTAGCCACCTTTTAGTGCTGGAATAGTGTGAGGTCCCCTCTGAACCTTCTGTTCTCCAGGTAGAAAAGACCTAACTCCTTCAGTCTTTCTTTGTAGGGCAGGTTCTCCTGCCTTTTGATCATCCTCACGGGCCTCCTTTGGACCCGCTCCTGTCTGTCCTTGTCTTTTTTGAGTTGTGTGGCCCAGAAGTGGACACAGCACTCCTGGTGCAGCCTGACAAGTGGGATGATCGCACCTTTATCTAATCTAGTAGTGCCCCTGCAGATGAGCCCAGGATCTGACTTGCCTTCATTGCTGCATTTGACTTTGCCCTGCTCTTTAATCAACTTCTTAACTCACGCTTGAGCATCAACCTCGCTGCCTGCTCAACAACTTGATGTGTCTGCAAACCCTGTCCTACCTGTGCTCCAGCTCTGCATGGACCACCAGGGCTCGGCACACACGAGCCAGAGCCCCTGCTCAGGCACCTCAGCTGCCATTCACTTGGTGGCCACCTTCCCACCAAGAGATTCAAAGCATCTTATAGGGAAAGCCTCCTGATGGCCACTAATATGGAAGCAGAGGACGTCAGCACCTCTCTTCTGTACTGTTTGAGAGTCAAGCACCTGGGAGCTCCTGCTCCATCCCTTCTCTCTCCCAGTCGTGATGGTGAGATGCAAAAGAGACCAGCAAAGTTTTAAAATTTTGATTATTATTAGTTGAAAATTTCCTGCTTAGTCCTAAAGATCACATCAGTCTTATCAGGAAATGGTAAAAAAAGAAAAAAAAAAACCCCTATATTGTAAAGTCTAGGGTTGTAAAAGAGATTTGAAACAGCTGAATTAGCATGTTGTTTTGATTTCCTGAAACTTAATATCTTCTGAGCCAACAAACAAAGCTCCTTTCCCTCACCACTCCTGCCTATGCATGCACATGTGCTCGCTAATTTATTTGGAGTAGTTCCATAAAGGTTATTAAATATTATCAGTTAGAGAGACACAGAATCTGCTTAGAAACAGAAATATCCCTGCATTTACCAGTGGATGAATTTCCTTCCTACTCTAATATTTCAGGAGGGCTTTACTGGAAGTGGAAGTGAACGATGCTTGGAGGCTGAGGGGAGACCTCACTGCTCTCTACAACTACCTGAAAGGAGGTTGTAGAGAGGAGGGAGCTGGGCTCTTCTCCCAAGTGACAGGGGACAGGACAAGAGGGAATGGCCTCAAGCTCCACCAGGGGAGGTTCAGGCTGGACATTAGGAAAAAATTCTTCACAGAAAGGGTCATTGGGCACTGGCAGAGGCTGCCCGGGGAGGGGGTTGAGTCACCTTCCCTGGAGGGGTTTAAGGCACGGGTGGACGAGGTGCTATGGGACATGGGTTAGTGTTTGATAGGAATGGTTGGACTCGATGATCCGGTGGGTCTCTTCCAACCTGGTTATTCTATGATTCTATGATTCTGTGAGTAGGGGGAGTATGTGCTAGGATAAGAAAAGCCTGTAGGGAACCAGCTACCGCAGGAAGGAGCTCTGAGTGTCCCATAAGCTTTTGCTTAAACCAGGGACCTCTGAGTGAAAACCACATGGTGGTTTGCAACAGCGAAGTGAAAGGCATCGCTGCCGTCCCCGTGCATGGTGGTGCTCAGGGTGCTGAGGTGTCGTCCCGCGTTTGGTAGCTGTGTCACCAACCTCTGTGGTTATTTGCGGCCACGCTGGCAGCCAGGTTGCTACGTTTGAGAGGGAGGACTCGAGCTCGGGTGGCTGTGCTGGGCTGCCAGAGGTGTCATCTTTACAATGAGATGGATAAATGAGGATCCAGATTAGTCATGGTCAATTAGGAGGATATCATGCTACTTCTTGGAGCGGGATTATTAGTGTGGGTGTTTTGGCCAAGCTCCAGCTATATTCTCCCCTACTCCATGAGCACTTTACCTTGCTAATGATCCAAAACCATCATGTGGCATCATTATTTGTTGCTGAAAACCAGCGCTGTTTTATTCCAAAGTCCATCACACATCAGTAACGGCCCGAGTGCTCTGTCTGTATCAGTTACGCTTTAATGCACACCGAAATCCTTCATGTCATCAACCGCTACAGGAATTATTGCTATTAGCTTGGTGAGGCAGTTCTCATCTGCTGTCCTTGGAGCACAGTCCCTGCCACACATCTCCTTTCAGACATGCTGGAAGATTTCAGTTTTCCTTTCTGGACCACAAACACTCCCAGCTGCTAACGCTGCCTGCTGAGCAGACCAGCCTTTACGTCTGTGGGCTCGAGAAGCGTGGGGCTGTTAAGGAACCCTGCTCCGTAATAGCTTCACCTGGGAATATCCATCCAAACAAGCTGCGCTCTAACCCCTTCCAGTGCCTGGAGTTATCACAAACTTTGCAAAGAGGAAAGGAATCGGCAGGGGGGAGTCTGCGGCTGGTGCAGAACATTAGCAACGCCTCGTAGTTAAGCACAGGAGTCACCATGCCTCGCTGTTCAAAAACAAGGGCTTATTTAAAAAGAAGAGGGGAAAAAAGGAAACCTAGAAACCAACCCTGGTTTTGTGCCGTTCAGCCCGAGTTGAAGTTTTATTAAAGATTTCCATTCGGCAGAACCATCTAATAAATCTTACTGGTTAACAGTCAGGAGGAGGAGGAAGAAAATGCTTTTCTGGTGTCTGTTGGGAATTGCTGGTACTAAATTAGCTGCTCTGGAATTATTGCTGGCACCATCATGCTGCCGCTGTTGCCCCGTGGAGGCTCTCTGCAGCACACGCCTGTTTGCACGCCGCCTGCATCCTAAGCAAGCAGAATATGGAATTTTTAATCACGCGCAGAAAGGCATTTGGTATTCTTTTTACTTGTGGAGAAATAAACCCTTGAAGGGCATGGTGGGAAGGGAGAACGCCTGCCTGCAAAGGGAGGACTTGCCAGAGCTGGTGGGGAGTCTTTGCGAGTCTTCCTGGAAGGAAATGTCTGGCAGAGCAAGGAGCGATCGTCCTGGCTCCTCAAGCCTGCTGGATGCTGGCTCTGCCACCAAAGATCCCGCAGACGAACACAGGGGCTGCCAAACTGAAATAGGGGCTGTGGTGGCAAACAGGTCACGCTTGCCTAGTGTTTGGGAAATGCCAAACATTTCCTTCACCCTCACATATTGCACAGAAGATGTTCAAGACCCGTGTGTGAACTCTCAGTGAATTTTAAAACTCTTCAGGCATATTATTGCTCTTTGCCCTTTTGGCACCAGCCTTCAAAGGGTTAATTCTAGGTCAACACAAATTTCTTTTCGACTCCCTGGGCTTAATCTGAAAATGATGCTCAAATTGCTCTTTTGTTCACTGCGAGCTGGAGAACCAAACCATTTATTTTTCATTTTGCATTTTTCATTAAAAGTAATTTAACTTGATATTCAAACTATTTGAATGGACCTTTAATTTTTCACACGCGGCCGATGTCGCACACATTTTTTTTTCCCCGTGCTCAAAGCCATCATGCTCCCTAGTCACTAACATGTACAAACGGTGCAGATAAAAATAAACGTGACGCGGTCAAGATTTTTCCCAGAAAATTCAGTATCGAATGATTCCTGGTGAGAAGAGATCAATAGCATGCAGTTAATTTTTAAGTTGTTTATGTTGCTGCTTTTAAACCATGTTTTTTTTTTGTGATCCATGCTAATGAGTGGAACAAAGAATATATAGATTCATAGGCTACGGTCAGAAGGGAGGGATCTCTGTGCTTAGTTAATCTGAGCTTGTATTTATGCAGGTCATGGACTTCTCCCCAGACAGCATCCGGCTTGGAAACATATCTAACCTTCTCTTAAAAACACCGAGTGCTGGTGCTATCGCCCCCTCCCTTGCTGTTTAATTATCCTTGCTGTTGGGAAAGTGCCTCACTTCAAGGCTGAGAGGTGTAACTTGACTTTCGAGCCCTCGTAACCCGCTACGCCTTTGTCTGAGAGACTGAAAGCTTTTCCATTTGCTCCCAGTGATCAAATCACCTCTCAGCCTTTCTTTGATAAACTCCTTAGATTTCATGTCAAAGATTTGATTTGCAACCCGGGGTCAGTTTTGCAGCGTTCCTTTGAACCTCTGCTGGTATTTCCACAGGTTGATGCGTGGACCCAAGACCTGCATTCATCTCGCCGGCGCCGTACACAGCAGCACCCTCTCTCTTCCCCGGTTCAACTTGTTTTCATTTCGGTATGAGGACTCATACTGTATATTCAACATCACGCTGACCTTTTATCCACCGCACTGCAATGAGAGTTTGTGTTGTGCAGCTCTGAGTGGCCTCCTTTATGTCCTCCTCTGAGTGCCTGTATTTCTAAGGGGAGCGGGGCTGTTGTGATTGTGCTCCCTCCATCTATTACTTTGCATTTAAAATACCGCTGCTACCTTGAGACCGTCTATGCGAGACACGCAGGTAACTGGCTAAAACAGCTCCTTCTATAAAATTTTTTTACCCACCGAGTGTTATGCCACGTGCAGCCTTTACCAGGGGAGATTTTCTATTACCTGGATTGTTGGTAAGAAACAGCACTGAAGAAGAATCAATGCTTGCTACCAGTGGCCTTGCTCAATTATATCTTCTCATTAACAAATACATTTTGAGATCTGTCAGTGAAGCAGATTTAATCTCTCTAATGTGTGCCTTGTTAATTCCATATAATACCAGCCAAATACCTTAGAGAAATTGCAGTATATTATAGCATCACAGTTGTCTTTAGCAGCCAGGCGTGTTTTATTAAAAAACAAAGCAAAGTTCACCATTTCCCCCCCAAAAAAGCAAAAGACAACAGGTTGGTTTAAAAAGACCCATCTTCCAGGAAAGTGCATCAATTGCGGTTCATTATATTATTAGCATCTAGTTATTTGTTGATGAAATCCCAAATTAACCACTTTGTTTTTTTTTTTTCAGAGGACCAACGTGAGGCTAAGTGAGACCACTTAGCCTGATGTTGGTACTTTGCGAAATTAATTGCTTCACTGAAATTCTCCCTTTCACCTTTTCAAAACACGGAAACACTTTGGCAGTGCCCTGATCCATCCTGAACTGTAAGAGTCATTAAAAGTCAACATTAGTCATTCAATCAGCTCCTCAGCGAAGACTCTAAAGACGCCTGCGTCTAAGACAGCCGCATTGCCTGATGTGAGAACTTAATTTCCAAAGCCCCAGTTTTCCCTGCTGCCAGCAGTGACCGATTTTGGCCCCTCACAGCAGAATATGGAACCAAACCTTGTCGTGTCCTTCCAAATACAAATGAGAAATATCCATGCGATCACTGTGCTGCCTTCATCAGCAACGGTTTTATAACCAAATGCAATAACAAATTTGGTCCCCAAATGTTTTAAATGCCTTTCTTTTTTACTCCAATTATCCCTTAGTAGCCAGTAGCCAGTTTTTAATCAATTTGTTTCTGCCAAACTCCCATTTTCCCTGCTTCCATACATACCGATTTATTTAGTTTCTGCCATAGGTTTTATACTTCATTTTGCTGAAATATTTTCCCCAGCACATTTAAGAATGTTTGAAATTGTGCCCTTTTTGGCATCCGTTTAGGATGTACTGAAGTTTTTATTCAGTGACTATCCCTCTATAAATGTAGGTTTCCGCTGTCGCTTTAGGCTTCGGAAAAAGAAATCGTTTAAAAATTTGAAGTGACTTTTTACTGACAGATGTCGTATTCTACTCAAGAAAAGCCAGTTTATCAGGACGCCTAAGCAGAAGCTAATATTCAGGTCACTGGTTTACTGTCCTTGGTCCATCACAAGGTATCTCACTGGGTTGCCTTCTGTGAGGTGCACAGCAAAGCATCCCTTCACGTTAGAGATGCTGGGAAGTTTTCAGGTGAGATGCTTAGCCAAGACCCCCTGGTTGAAATCACTCATGCAATGCACTCTTATCGTGTATTCCAGAGAGTTAATTAACAGATTTTTGTTAAGTGTTACAAAACAGAGATGTTTAAAGATCAGCTCATCCCTCTCTGTGTGAAGATGCAGAAATTAACCAGATGTACAAGTCCCCTGCCTTTGATTTTACTGGTTAGGAATCTAATCCTGAACTGCATTGTACCCTTTATTTGTGGTTTTCAGGAGAAAAATATTATCATCAGCTGCCTGAGCGCTGCAGGCTTCTCCTCATCCCACTTCACCTCCTGCTAAAGCGGAGAGAGAAGGAAGACTTGACCTTAGTGCAGGATGCTCCCAGGATGGAGCCTGCTGCTCCAACACCTTTACTTACAAGAAAATATGTTTCAGCAGCCAAGAGAGGGCGCTCCTTAAATTAATAAAAAAAGGGGGGGGAAAAAGGAGAAAAACAGAAAAAAAAACCCAGCCTGAAGAGAGAAACCGAGCATGCTTTCTTAAAAAGGAATTTTCTCACCTGCACCAAAGCAAAAGTTAAATGCAACAAGTTAAAACGCCACCATAGAATGGGGGCTGGGGATACCCATGGGGCAAAGAGAAGCTCTGCTGGCTGAACAGGCAGGAGATGAGGGTCTTTTGTGGTCCCAGTCGCTGCCCCGTTGCTGTTATTCCTCCCTCACCTGGGCACTCGCCCGGCACAACTGGTTTTGCTTTAGTGCTTTGAGATGCTGCCGCATCGGGCATCAATAACAAACCCTCTCCCAGCACCTAGGGTGGCGTTTGCAGACCAGTAATAGTTTTTCCCCATGAAACCGATAGCTCAACCAGTCCCCAGCACAGGGATCTGCTCTGCAAGGGGCTGGCACTGTATAAAGCCTGAAACAAGCCCTTCTTTCTCTAACAGCCACGTAATACTTTTTGAAAGCCCTTTAAGTGCTGCCAGTACCTGTGACGGGTGCCAAGTTTTATTTTTGTCAGCCAATTTGGGAAGTTTATTAAACTTGTGACCAGGATCGGGGAAGTGAGCCCAAGAAGCAATCAAAAGCACGTAATAAATAATAATTAATATCAGCATGTGGTGCTTATTCAGTTTTTTTTTTTTCTTTCAAGGATCTTTTAACTAATATAGAAAAAACATGTTCCATATTTTGATGGCCTCTCCTACAGCAGGTATTTATCAACCTCCAGTTACACACGGCAAACTTAGGAAAACGGTGTTCCTGTAGTCTGCTGGAGGAGCCCAACACACGTTCCCCACCCCAATCCATCACGCCTGAATGCGAAGAGACACAAGAACCATAGCAGGGTCCTGAATGTGCGCTTTGGGAAATTCTGCATCCCTGAACAGGCACAAAAAAGAGATGAGGAAAACCCCCAGACGGTACACACCTCCCTTCCCCTCTCCCTTTCACTGTTAGGTTGTATTAGCTTATATATCAGCAGAAAATGTTAAGGCACCGGTAATTCAGTTTTAATGTTTTTTTCTCACCTGCAGAACTGCCTGGAGTGGTTCATGTTGGGACCTGCTTTAATATTGCCTTTCTCTGGGTCATAGATGGTGGTTGCTCGTGCATAAGCTCCTCCAAGAATAAAGATGAACCCATTGAGAGTGACTGCAGGAGCATATTTGTTATCTGTCAATGGAAAGCAACACCAAGATCAGTTTTAGGCTCAGGTTTGGAGACTGGTTTTTTATTTACACATTCCCCTTATTTATAGATAAGTCACGCTTCTCTAAACCTCCACGGCTAGGGGAAGAAAAATGAGGAAACCTTTCCTGGTTTTGTTCTTCTCTCTCCAAGTTCTCAAAGGCACTGTTAAAGTTCATAAGTCCTTCATCCCCCAGTACGTGCCTTCCTCTAAACTGGTAAAGTACAATTATCCTCTCCCATAGACTAATGGAGTCACCGTGAAAGCTCCACTCTTACATATGAAATTAAGATGTCAAGTTGTTTCAGAATTTTGAATTGCTGCAAATTTTAACTCAGACGCTTCCCATGCTTCTGCAGCAGCTAAGTACAGAAGAAACCCACAGTGCTGAGATACCCTTAATAATATCCAATAGTTGGTTCTCTTCTGTATTCTGCTGCTGCTTGTGGGAAGGTCACCCACATAATCCAGAAGATTTTCTGAGACTTGATTTTTTTCCACCTCCTCCACCTTCTTGCAAATTCACCTGCATTTTTATTTTCAGATGTGCGTTTACCTCCAAGCAGTCCTGTGTTTTATCAACAAAGTGCGTGAGGCTGGAGTTTGAAATTACACAAGTCCCTTAATCTAAGTAAAGTTCAATCAGAGTTTCCAAGGATGCTTTAAAATTTCTGTGTTAGCGGTGGTATTATTAGAAATCCTGGCAAAACTAACCATAAATTATCGAATAAAATCACTCTAATTTAATTAGTTGACTTGTCCTGTATGCTGCTAGCACGCCATATGCACATTATTAAACATGAGCCAGTTGGGCTGAAATTTCTCATGATGGTGTCTGTCTTGATGCGATATCGGGTTTTTTTAATCAACATTTCAGTGAAACCAATCAGCAGTGTCTGGGAACAAAAGATGAGAAAATGCATGGCTTTATTCGAGTTAAAATAAGCCTTACAACCAGCTCCCTATGCAAGTGCCTAAGCCCTTTCGGGTGTGAAGCGAACGCTTCCTTGGTGGCTACTCTGGTGTCAGGGGACACTTCTATCAAAATAATCCATATGCTCAGAAAAGGGTGATCCTCTTGCATCTCCAGTGGAGAATCAGCTTCAGCCCCTGCAACACTCCTGAGTGGGGGGCATCAGGGCAATGCCTTGCAGAGGAGGTGTGAGATCATCCTTACTGTGCTCTTACATCTCCGTTAACAGCCTCTACATAACATTGAAGGGGCCTTTATGCTCCTCCCAGGTCTATAACACCATGACCGCGTCCTTTTACAAACACAGAAAGAGATGGGCTTAAACCAGCCCTGGCAGCTTTACTTTTGGCATTTACTTACCCCTCGCATGGCTGGTGTGTAACCCTGAGGTTCTTGTAAAACCACCTTATTCCATTACATATTTAACAAGGGATCTAATTTGACATGAATTAAGCGAAAGCCGATGAACGACTCCAGAAGAGAGGTAATGTCCTTAACTGGGGTTTGAACTGGTTAAACTAGAAGGAAAATAATGGGTTTGTGGTGTCTGCTTCTGTTCCAGCAAGGCCATGGGGTGGTCTGGCTCTACTCATCTCACCCTACGTTGGTGCCTGTCCAGGGGGACACGTGGGGGCTCAGCACCCAGGATGACAACAGACAAAACATGTTATGGGTTAAAGTTGGGCTCCTATTACACTGAGTTATCTACAGGCATATGTCAAAAAACCATGGATGTATTAGGAAAATGTCACTGATCCTTGGGAACAGATGGGAAGAAACTAATTCATCCAGAAAATAGAACAAGGAGTATTCAGTTTCTTCTTGGTGCCACTAAGCCACTGTAATTCATCAGAAAGACTTATCTGTCCTAACAACCCGTCTCACATCCCTTTCCAAATCAGACTTGCATATGTGACATTTTTTCCAGTTAAGACACCCATCAGAAATTTTCCGTATTTAATTATCGTGTCTTCCTGTTTTTTTTTTTTTCCTTCAACTAGAACTGTTTTGAAGAAGAATGAAACTCTTGTATATAAAAAAAACCACCTTCAACTCCCAAATCTCACAGGGAAATTATTTGGGTCTCCCTCAAGGCAAAACAGTGACTTCTCAGGAGACTGAATCACTGACTCCACACTCCTTTTTTGTTAAAGAAGGAGAGGGAAACCCCTTGGTTATTTTTTTAGTGATTTTTTTTTTCTTTTCAAATAGACAGTCTGATATTCTTTATCTTTTTTTTAAGAAGCAATCATGTTTGATTCTCATCAATTTTTCAATACATCAACTATCTGTTGTATTTTTACTGCTTTGGCTTTAGCTACAATTTCAGAAATTGGTATAAAGCAAGCCTGAGAGAGAGAAACAGAGAAATCTCTGCTATTTCTTTCAGGAAGGGAGAAGTTCACAGCAAACAGCCTCCTGATCCTGATGAAGACACGGCAGAAAAACACGAGGGACACCCCTCCAGAGATAGGTAGAAAGAAAACAGTGCATTTTATTTTTGTTTTGTTACCATGGAGGCAGAAATTGTTCACGGATACAGGGAGCTTGGAAAACTCCAGCCGTCATTCCTGCTATCCAGGTGTGAACGAGCACCTTCAGTCTTTAACTGTGCTTCGTCCCAGGTGCTACTCACACTCCTCCCTTGTTGTTGTCCTTTCCAGGGCTTGGTAACCTCATGCAAACACTGGGGAGACTCTGAAGTTCTGTCACTACTCTAAGTCCTTAGCATGATGCTCAGAGTGCAAAGCGGGCAGCTGGGGAGCCTCATTTTGCAAAAGCATGTTCTGGTTGCATCTTTTTTTTTTTTTTGTCAATGGGCATGAACGTGAGCTTCTATGGGTCAGAGGCTGTGGGATACAGCAGGGACATCAGTTATTTCAAATGAAGGAAGAGAGGGGAGAGGAAGCATGGAAAACAAGAGAATCAGCCTCCTTTTGCCTCCAAAATTCAAGTGTTGGTTGCAGTAATCCATTTCAGGCTGCAAGATCTGAAATAGGATTTGTCCAGCACAGCAAGCACTCTTGAGATTAAAAGGCAGAATAAATGCAAAGGAAATAATAGATAAAAGGCACTTTTCCCTCCAAGTGGATAACATCATAATATCACTCTCATTTGCTGCTTATATATGAAAATATGCAAGTATTTCTATTGTAGTGACAGGTCATTGCAGGAAGGGGTATGCACTCAGCAACAACCCTTGAGCTGGAGGTGTACTTCACATGGGGCTGATAATTTAACCTACCGGTGTGGTCCTCACTTAGTTAACAACAACGTGCTGTCTGCAATGTGTTTCACGGCTCTCGTGTCTCTTGATACATTTTATGGTCAAGTAGCATAGTTCTGCTTTCCCTTCCATGATTGCTTAAAGATCTTATGCTGCCTTCCAGTAAAGCACTCGGTCAGAACCTGAAGTGTCATTGAAATGAATGGCGGCAGCACTTCATATGGAAACAGGTTATTAAAACCGAGCTAGTCAAACATTTTTATCAGGAGGAAGAAATGCGGGCGCGCCACCAGCCCGGCTATAACTCCAACTGAAGGGTCTCCCGGCAGCCGGTGAGGGGGGTTGATGCACATGATGCAGCAGACTGGAGAAAGGAGAGTAGTTAATCCAAACTCGATCTGCTTTTAATAGTAAGTGCTTCTTCCCCTCCCTGAATACGATGCAGACAAGCTCAAGAACGGCACAGTAATGGATAAGATAATATCCCGCAGCCGCCAGGAGACTGTGGTCTGATCCTTAACATAGCTCACGAGGCTGAGGCGCAGACATTGCGATTAGCAGCAGGGTCTCGGATGTCAGCCCTTCTGCATGGTGCTCACAGGATTGCTGAGTTCTCACAACTACAAAACTGGTTGCAGAGCCCTACGGTTTCCCCAACGACCCTGGAGCCAATCCTCCTCAGAGACCCTGAAAAGTGAGTGTCCTCACTTGCAAAGCCTCGTTCTGTGTATGGGAGGTGGGGATCTCCCGTGCCAAAGCAAAAGGCTCCATCTGCCATCGTGGGGCATTTTCAGCATCAAATCTATGGGTGAAATGTGGATGCATTGAAGAAAGCTGGACAAAGCACAGCCACACCGATGGAGCAGAGGTAGGAAGTGAAAGGGAGGACATCTGAGAAAGGACAAACACAAAACCACCGACTTTGCTGGGTAGAGGGGGGAAAAAGCCTCTGAATGGAGGATATGGCACATACAGAGGAGAAATGCGGGAGAGAAAGGCAAGTAAAAGTCAAGCTTACTAGTGGGAAAAAAGATTAAGAACTAGTCATGGAAAGAAAAACACATTGAAGGATGAGACTTCCAGGTGAGAGCTGCCCCAACCCCCACACGGGTACCAAACTCCTGACCCTGAGGAAAAGGCCAAAACATGTATCTAATTTCTCCTGTAAAGTCCAAAAATAAATTCATGGGAGTGACCATGCATTTTAACCAAAATAAGCCATGGGACAGTGCAGTAAAAAATGCTGGTAACGCTGTTTTCCAGATATTTCTTGCATTCTTAGCTCTGTGATTGTCCCAGTTTGGTTGGACACATCACTGCTATGCTAGAGGAACTAAATACTTGGACTAGAAACCAGAAATGATCATAGATTTTTGAACACTGTGTTCCTGTAGTTCTCACCAGATTTTAAAATTTAATAGTGGTGATAATTAACACTGGTTTGCCTACAGTCCAGAAACATTAATAAAATCTTCTAATTCCACCAGTACAGACACTGACTTCTCAGCTTATCAAAACAGGTATATTTCAGAGTCCTGGCATGAAGGCACAAAGTGAACTAAAAGGCAGTGACAAGATAATTAGGCTTGCTTGCAGTCACTGACTTCAGCACGTCTATGGCCATCTTGTTAAATAAGACAAACCTCAGGAAGCTGGGCACAAAATACTTTTTTAGCAGAGCTATATAGGGCAGCCTGGCAAGAAATGGAAAGGCAGGTGATGCAAGTAGGTAGCCTGGGTTCACCTACTCTTGTAGGACTTTGGCTTGGCAGTAGAAAACTTCTTACAGGTCCAAACACAAGAAGGGGATGTGCAAGGTGCTCTACCAGAAATATGCAGTGTGAAAACTCTGGAAGCCTCCATTACCCCAGTGACACCAAGCTGAGGGCTGTGCTGCTGCAGGAACACCCGTCAGCTCCAAAGGTAGGGATGACAGACTCAGGGCAGACGATGGGGCACTGAGAAAGACCCTCTCCAAACATGCATGTGTGTAACTAACACCTACACAAATGCTACCACAGTATCCACATGCAACGTGTTTGTGAGCGTCAGACCTATCACGTGCAGGCATCCACATCCCAGCACCTCCTGGGAGGTGAACACGAAAGAATAAGTGGAAACTGGGAGTGAATCTGCTGCTTATTCTTAGACGAGATCCAAACAGAAGAGAGCAGGGGCTGGGCTGCATGGACTTGCTGTTGGACCCCACTCCATGTCAGCATTCACCCTACTTCACCTCACAGAATAACAGAATTGTTTGGGTTGGAAAAGACCTTCAAGATCATTGAGTCCAACCATCCAGGTTTGCTAAAAAACGCCCCTCTCCCTTGTCATGGTTGATGCAGCTGTTGCTTTGGGTTAGGCTGGCACGTGACACCTTGGAAGAGGTGGATCTGTTGGGTTCATGTGTGGCACGCTATGGTCCACTCACTATCATAACACGCCACAGGGGCTTGAGACAAGTATTACTGGTCTAACAATCTCCAGAGAACTTGGCTGCTTTCAATACCTGGATCTAGTGTCACATACCTGAGCATGCTTGAGGTGTTTTTAAATAATCTGTTGTCCTGCTTGAGGTCAAACAGTTTTCACTGATCTCTGGGGTGACCTTAAACAACACAACTCGCCATCAGATATCTCAGTTGACTTAGCTCAGAGGGATACCTAAAGAATTCACAAATCAATACAAACAGGCTCTGAGGCTGTCAAAGGCACCCCAGCAATGATCGTATCAGGGTTTATCTCAGCTCCTTTTTGTAAAAAGCACCCCAAGACTCCTTCTACTCCCTCTTTGTTTTAGATAAATGTTGACTGTACTGCACTCAGCGTTGCTTGCAGTTCTTGGGGAATACTTCACAAATACAGGTGATATTGCGATTCTTGTAGAGGTGGAGAAATTAAAGTACATTTCCAGTCTCTCCACAGCCTTTTAGTGAAGATTGGGCATCACTTTAGCTCAGTTTTCCAGACATTCTCCACCTGGGTGCAATTTTTCAGGCTATGTGTTATTTTACTTCATTTGCAAACAAATTGATGTTATACATTTCCCAGCAAAGACACACAGCAACTCTGTATTTCATCATATATTTCATGACTTCAGCTCAACTAATTAACTTTGCTTACACCATAAAACACAAATACCATCTTTTAACTTCACCGGCGTCTTTCATGTATTTTCGTTAGGAAATAATGGTACCTGTCCATTAGAGCAATGGGTGATGAACCCAGCTCTGGATGGTTTGGATGATTTTTTCCAAGCACGCGTGGTTTTGATGCCTGCTAGGACAGTGTAACAAGCCCAGCGAGTGATTTCTTAGCTCCTGTGGCACTTGTACTATTTGGTAAGGAATAAGAACACTTCTTTGGATTATGTATTCATTTTTTTTGCAATACGCCGTGAGTACAGGAAAACCTCATACTGTCAGTCAGGGGATTAAATGAACAGCAGCAGCCGTAGCCATGTGATGGAAAAAGCCAGGCAATAGGGTTGTTTGCGCTGCTGTATTACATAAACATGACTTTCGGTTAACGCCCTCCCGCTGGGCCCTTCATGCTGCATCATATGCATGTCATGTTATGTTAGGCTGGACACAAACAGCACCGAGGGAGTCAGAAAGCAGCAGCGCTCTGCACGGGGGAGGCTACAGCCCTGCCTCCGCCGGCTCCTCATGACCTGATCTACTCGGGAACCCCAAGAAAAGAGTCGTGATAATTGTAACAAGCTACATTAAAAAGAACAGCTTATGTTAGCTGTCTGAATATGCTTAGGCCTTACCTGAATACCTTATAACTGTGCTTCTATAATTTATTACTTGCTACTCCTATTGCTCTACCAAGCTCAATAGGGAGGCTGTGATTTATTTTAAATGAAGCACCTCATGTCACAGTTTCAACATGACTAAGAGGTTTAGGATGGTGAAACGCTGGAACAGGTTACCCAGAGAGGTGATAGAAGCCCCATCAATTGTAACATTCAAGGTCATGTTGGATGGGGCTTTGAGCAACCCGATCTAGTTGAAGATGTCACTACTTATCCCAGAGGGGTTAGACTAGATGACCCTAAAAGGTCCCTTTCAGTCCAAACTATCGTATGATTCTATGATTCTAGGATGCAAAAGCAAGGCATCCCACAGCATCTTCTCAGCGATGACTGCACAAGTGCTCTTTCTTTGGCCACCTGAGTAAAGCCAGACTGAAGGCTGCCCAGTCACCCAGCGCAGAGCAGGTGGTCCAGGTCAGCTGCCACCCCGCAGTAACATCCCCGTGAAGCTGGATGCTAAACCCCATTTCCAAAAGTAGCCTCAGCACTCAGGCTGCGCATCACCACAGAAAACAAGTAAGTTGCAATCTTCTGAGTGCTATCGTAGTTATGGAAGGAAGTTTGCACCTCTGACGCTGGCTGATGTGGTGCCACGTTTGGCTTCTCATCTTCCTATTTATTCTGTAAAATGTTCGGTGAGCCGGAGGGCATCACGAAGTAGTAAACAGAGTTTTAATAATCTGCACATCTCGGAGATTTCAACTTCTCAAGCACGTATGCCTTCAGACACCACTGATAAACCCCAGGTAAGAATGACCACTGCTTCCCCTACGACAGGCATTGTTTTAACAAACCCATGAGTAATAATCCATTAACTGAGCAGTGCTGTAAAACCGCATGGAGCAACACGTGATGCCAGGGTGAAGTTTCACTGCACTTTGTGATTTTTTGGATCTAAAATTACTAGTTGCCCATATCTAATAACTGCTTTCCTTTCTCCTTTACTTTGAACTCAACACTTCTATTTGATAACTAGCTGTATTAAGGAGTGACAACTGCCTTCAGTAAAGATCCAGATAAATGCCTCTCTGGCATAACATATGATACATTCCTGTCAAGCTGCATCTCCCCTCACCCCCAACTCACTTGCCTTCAGCAAAGGCATTAAATTACCTGTAGCACAGCGTTTTGTAATACGGGCTTAATCTGCCACCACACCTCCCTTACCGATCATCGGCGACTCTATAAAACTCCACGAATTAGTCTGAGGGACGTAGGACTGCAAGACACCCGCAGCTCGGCCAGCTTCATTCACCCCACCGAAGACGTAGATCTTCCCACCGCAAACCGTTGCAGCAGCTGAATGAACAGCCTTTGGCAGAGGAGCGATGGTCTCCCACTGGTTGGTTATTGTATCGTACCTAGGACAGAAGGAATCGGAATGAGCTGAGACGATGCAACACGGGGTGAACAGTAAAGGCAGGATAGACAGGCAGAGAAAGCAACCTGGGATGGAACAGAAAAACAACTTGACAAGCAGAAGAAAAGCGGAGGTGGAAATGTATTTTCTAGCATCCTACAAATACAGCCACTTGGTAAACAGTGTAATTAATGCTTTTTCTAAGCTTTTAAAACATTGAGAAAAGCTTAGAGAAAGCTGGTTCTATTTTCTCTATATGCCTCTCAAATCTCATTACAGCCCAAGCTAAAGAAACTCTGGACATCTTTGTTGAGATGTCTTCCCTTAATTAATTTCTATTAATGAGTGTACAGTGAGATTACTCTTGCAAATCAGTGCAGTGATATTCAATAGCAACCGCAGGCAGGCAACTGTTAATATACTTCAGTTGTTCAGCTTGTGGAACACAGCTCACCTGCACCATAATGCAACACGATAGCTCTTTTTACTCCAGTTAACTGACCAGAGATGCAGGTTTTGTGCCAGAGCAAGTGGCTTCCATTTAATTTTCATTGTGTAAACCAAACCGCTGCGCTTCATTCCAAGAAGCTGCAATTGTTAATGCTGGAATAAGATTTCAACATTGTATCCATATTTGACACGAAGCAAACAGAAAAGAGAAGGCATGAAAGTGCTAAATTAGTTTTAAGGTCATCAGAATCTGATTTAATTAAGCCATTGACCATAAGGGATATGCAGTTAATAATCCATGGAGGAAGATTCACTCTAGACAATGTCACAAGTACAGACGTCATTTTTTTTATAAAGATAATGTGGCAGAGATCCAAATAACTGCTCTAAAATGAGTCCTGGAGACAGGAAAATAATGTAATTTTTTTAGGCTTCTATATTTCCATGTAATGGCACATTCAGTCAAATAGGAATTTCCTGTGTAGTGATTATTCAGAATTGTTGTCTGCAAGAACAGAAGCCCTCATCACCCATTTAGGGCTTTTTCTCTTAATATTAGTGATATGCAATACGTAAACATGAAATGAATCCATGGCCACGAACCTAGCTGTAAAAAAAGATTTAGTGACAGAGGAATTCTGCCTTTGCAATGTGTCCCTCAAACTCTCACTGCCCAGACTCGGGGAAAATAAAAGGGATAAATAATATAAATGGTGGAACCAGCAGAAAATAATGTGCTTAATGAAAACGCATTAATGAGTTTCCGAGTAATATACCTGAAAGTAATTAACACACTCATGAAAATGAAGCAAAAGCAAGAGGGAGTCAAACTTTGACTGAAAGGGATGAGGAAAGTCCCTTATAATGAGCACGGAGAACTGCCTCGTACAATGCCCTAAATTAGCTACTGAGAAATTAAATTAATCTACAACAAAGTGATCAAAGGGGAGAAATATAACGAGATTAAACAACATGGTGCTGGGAGCATTCAAGGTGACACACCTATATTGGACTGATTCTTAAAGTTTGGTACCAAGCTCAACCCTGCAGATGCATGTTTGACTGCACAAGCAGCTCCTCCAGGTGAGACACCATATGCCGCAGCACCTGCATCCACCCACAGCACTCGGGGCAGCACATACACAAAAATGTCACATTAATATGAAGTTTTGTGTGCTGCTTTCGTGTTACACTTTGCTAACCGTCATCATTTGAGGCTTGGTAATTTAATTGTTGATGTGTAATAAAAGCTGGTGAGGGAACTGGTTATACCTGGCTAGACACTGTGCAAAGTCGAGAACAACTGACCTACTGTGCCTTTCTAGTTCCTCAGCTTCTAAGATAAATTATACCTGTCACCCGATGCTTATTGTTTCACACCACAGCAACCTAGCAGCAGGAACTTCTGTGGCCAGTCAGAGAGGTCTGGGATGGGATGGTGAGCAGCCCTGCTGCCTTCCCAGGAGCTGGGAGAAGTACCTGGCCAACCACAGCTCCCAAGACTGGTATGTCCCTGCCAATGACTTTCTGATCCTCCTAATATGTTTTGGGGAAGCAGGGATTATACCCTTCAAATCTGCTGGGGACTGGGCATGGCTGAGGACCACTTTTACAGGAATAATGGAGAAAGATCCAAATTACAAAATTAATTGTCCTGCCTCTGGATGAACTTCACTATTAGGACCTCAGGACGCCTGGACCTTGGTTTTTTTACCCACTTTCACTGCTCTCTGTCTATGCCCTGTGATGATAGAACTGATCTTTATTTCTCCTACTCTCTTTCACCTGTGAAACAAAATAATGACCAGTTTCACTTCACCTGCTGAAAGCAAAAGGCTTCAAATCTACTGCATATAGGTGCAAGTGGGGCAGCTTAAAAATCCCAATCTTATCTTGAGGATCATTTGGTTTAAAAAATCAGTGACCCATAAAGCAGGTGGAAGCCAGTCCATGTCCACCTAACACAGACATTGAATGCAGGTTTTACAGGGGCTGCTCAGTGAAGCAACCCTCCTAAGTAAGCGCTTACCTTA
Source organism: Phaenicophaeus curvirostris (assembly GCF_032191515.1). Taxonomy (NCBI): domain Eukaryota; kingdom Metazoa; phylum Chordata; class Aves; order Cuculiformes; family Cuculidae; genus Phaenicophaeus; species Phaenicophaeus curvirostris. The sequence continues at coordinate 123,332,550 of NC_091393.1, read as the reverse complement.
CCTCTAGGGTTGAAGAGGAGAAGTTGGTGCTTTTAAGGCTTCCTGATACCTGTACATCAAGTCTCTTCATCGCAATGGAATTTATTCCTCTGGTTCATTCCTTCCTTGCAAAACCATGGACCTGATTTCTAGTCTCTGTTTTGCTTCAGCTCCTACCCTCCAGAAAGTTGTTTGGTTGGTTGTTTTTTTATGTTGGATTATAAAGCCTTCTGCTATCAAATCTTTCTCTTTCACATATGAAGTTGAGAAAATAATAGTCACCTCTTCACCTTCTGTGGGATAAAGTAAGTAGTCTAAGCTCCTTAACTCTCTGCAAGGCAGGTTTCCACCATTTTGGTCTATCTCAAGTCAGCTCAATGTGATCACAAAAGGATTTGTACCAGATTAACTAAATTGGTTTAAAAATGAATAAAGTTGAATCTTTGTAACCTTCCAGGACAGGAAATAATGACATCTGCCTTACCTCTCTGCCCTAGGGCCTTTCCATATGTTGCATCATCTCCAGCGTTGCCATCCCTCCACTGCCCCTGGTGCTGGTGGGGGCTCCTCCGCTGCCTTTAGCACCAGCTGTGCTCCAGGGCCAGCAGGGAGGGAACTGATTTAAAGAATAATCACTTTGATCTCTTTCCATTAGTCAAGCTTTGCATTTGATTCCCCTGTTTGAAGCTGTAGATGGAGACTTAATGGGAGCTGGCTTCAAGCCAAGCAAAGGTTTTTCTTCCCCCTCCTGCACCGCTCCCTGCAGTCTCGATGTGTCCGTGCCCATCGTTGGCTATGGGCCTACCAAGCTCATCCAATTTGCTGAACCGGAAACTTTGGGGATACCTCCTTTCACATGACTGACTCTTGGTTTTACAGACTAGGAGAAGTCTGTCTAGAAAGCTGCCTGGAGGAGAGGGACCTGGGGGTGTTGGTTGACAGCAACTGAACATGAGCCAGCAGTGGCCCAGGTGGCCAAGAAGGCCAATGGCATCTTGGCTTGGATCAGAAACGGCGTGACCAGCAGGTCCAGGGAGGTTCTTCTCCCTCTGTACTCGGCACTGGTGAGACCGCTCCTCGAATCCTGTGTTCAGTTCTGGGCCCCTCACCACAAGAAGGATGTTGAGGCTCTGGAGCAAGTCCAGAGAAGAGCAACAAAGCTGGAGAAGGGGCTGAAGAACAGGCCTTATGAGGAACGGCTGAGAGAGCTGGGGGTGTTTAGCCTGGAGAAGAGGAGGCTGAGGGGAGACCTCATTGCATGCTGTGGTTTCACGCAGATGTCCTCGCGTGCCTTCCTCTGCCCCCAAAGCAGTCCCTGCATCCCGCAGCCCATGGCCCTGCCATGCTCTGGACATTGGGCCTTCCATGCATGCAGGATGCGTGTGTCCCCATCTGTCACTTTCCAGACGGACCTGGACAAGCCTGAGAAGTGGACCCATGTGAATCTCACCAGGTTCAACAAGGCCAGATGCAAGGTCCTGCACTTGTGTTGGGGAAGCCCCTGGTATCAACACAGGCTGGGAGATGAATCACAAGGTTGGAAAAGACTCACAGGATCATCGAGGCCAACCATTCCCATCAACCACTAAACCATGTCCCTCAGCACCTCATCCACCCATCTTTTAAACACCTCCAGGGAAGGTGACTCCACCCCCTCCCTGGGCAGCCTGTTCCAGTGCCCAATGACCCTATCCGTGAAATTTTTTTTTTTCTGACGTCCAGCCTGAACCTCCCCTGGTGGAGTTTGAGGCCATTCCCTCTTCTTCTGTCACCTGGGGATTACAAGGGATTGAGAGAAGCTCTGCTGAGAAGTATTTGGCAGTGATGGTGGATGAAAAGTTGGACATGAAGCCAGCTACGTGCACGTGCATCCCAGAAGGCCAAATGCATCCTGGGCTGCCTCAAAAGAGTTGTGGCTGGCAGGGTGAGGGAGGTGATTCTGCCCCTCGGCTCTAGTGAGAGCCCACCTGGAGATCGTGTCCAGCTCTGGAGCCTTCAGCATAAGAAGGACATGAAGCTGTTGGAGCAAGTTCAGATGAGGGCCACAAAAATCATCAGATGATGGAACATCTCTCCTATGAAGACAGACTGAGAGAGTTGGAGTTGTTCAGCCTGGAGAAGAGGAGGCTCCAGGAAGACCTTACTGCAGCTTTTCAATACTTAAAGGGGGCTTATAGAAAGATGGGGACAAAGTTTTCAGCAGGGCCTGTAATAACAGGACAAGGAGTAATGGTTTTAAACTAAAAGAGGAGAGATTTAGACTAGATATAAGGAAGAAATTTTTTACACTGGGGAGGTGAAACACAGGAGCAGGTTGTCCACGTAGATGGTAGATGCCCCATCCCTGGAAACAGTTAAAGTTGGACTGGGCTCTGAGCAATCTGATCTAGCTGAAGATGTCTCAATTCATGGCAGGGGTGTTGGACTAATCTTAGAGTCTGTGATTCTATGATTCTATGTATTATTTATACACCCACAATACGGAAAATGATCTGAACGCAGCAGATAATACAACCCGGGCTTTAAAAGAGCACATGCAGAAATAACCTTGCTGGTTTCCATAACTCTTCACTCCCAGGATTTAATCTGTGGGCCAGAACTTCCTCTTGCTTCACTCATTTTATGCCTCCTTTCTTGCTCTTTCCCTACCACCTCAGTATTAACATCAGAGAACCCTTCATTTCAAGCTGTGCTGTTTGCTTCTCTGCCTTCTTGACTTTTGATCTCTTCAATACCTGAAACCATTTTTTTTTTCTCCTCAGTCTCTTAATTTTTCTTCTTCTAGGTTAAACAGGCATATGAGTAGCTTCATTTATTCACATTATAAAATCCTTACATCATGGTCAGTCACTTGCAGACATGCACTCTCCAGTTTCTTATACATTATTTAGTTCTGTTTGCAGGAAAGCTACTGTTTAAAATAAAGCTGTACAGTGTCATATTGATCTGCTCTTCAGATGATTCACATGTTGTTTAAAATCACATTAATGGATTACTGTTTTTTGCCTTTTTTATTTTCTTCTGACTGTTCTGAGGAGCTTAAGAAACTATCCCTGGACAAGGCTATATATTTAATTTTCTTAAGATGTCAATAAAACAGTAGGTTCTGAAGCAGTTTCTAAGGCTTATAAAGTGTATTCTTTACACTGAATTTTTTAGGCTGTCTTTGGAGTACACACTGCCAACCGAAGTAATCTCCCAATTTTAGACAACCCTATTGTAAAAGTGCTGTCAGGTCAAGGGGATTCATCTTCTTCTGTCCTTCAAACAGATAATAACCACAAAGCACCCACATTTCCACACTTTGAGTCTCATACATTGTCTTGTCAGCATACGCAGCCTTCTTGGCTCTCAAATTGCATTTATTACAGGGCCCATCCATTATCTAAAAACCTAGATCGTGGATCCACTTCATTTTGCCGCCTCCCAACTCAACTCATATCTCAGAAGACGACAGAAAGTGTAATACCCTCTCGCCTAACACCTAATGACTCGCTCCCTGTCACACAGAAACTTGCCAGAGGGCCTTGATGGAGAACTGCAGCCGCGCTGTTATTTCCCTAAACACTCATTCCAAAAACATAACTCTCCCTGAATATATACCCATGTAGAGCCACAAAAATGGACTTATAACTCAGACCCTCTGGCACATGCATATTGTTTTAAGATGAGTAACGAATGACTCCTACCCGTCTGTTTGTGATAGACCTGTAATACTATCCATCAAGGCGGAATTTTTACTGCCTTTTTACAGAAAAAATGGTAGATAAAGGGTAAAAAAATCTCAGCCCTATTGAAGCTGATGGGAAAACACCCACTGACTGAAGTGGCAGCAGACTTTCTGGTTGAGGCTGCATCCTTCAGCATCAGTGAGAAAGCTGAAAACATGGAGTGAGAAGCACAGGAGATGATACTGTAAATCATTAGGAATCTGGTGGTCCCTACTTGCCTTAATGCTCTCTAATGGTACAGCATATGAATTAGGTGTAGTCAGGTGGTAGCATGTATAGCTTAGATGGTCTGACATCTGTTTTTAAAAACCAAACTGCCATAAAAACATCTTTGTAAGATTTTAACCACTTAGGATGAAGTATTCTAAGAATTCTGCGAAAAAACTGGTGGAGAACAAGAAGGAAACTGGAAAACAACGTTATGTTATCCATCTTCAAAGACCCACTGTGGTGAGACCCTGCAGTCTCCATGCTCTGGGGCTGCAAACCGGTCAGGCCAGGGTAGATCACTTGGATTGGAGACATGCCCTTCACCAGGCCAGTGAAAAACACATTGAAACTTGGCCAAAGAGGAGCATAGTCATGCTTGAGTTAACTGAGCCAGCGGAAAGCAAAATGTGGTTGGGAAAGATAAGCTGCATGTGCATGAGGGGAGGTGGTAGGCAGCCCGGCAAGGGAGGGTGTCCACCGTGTTGTTCTTCACACCGGTGGCACAGCCCAAGACTGCATTGTGTGTCAGGCCTTAAGGAGCCCCCGTGCCTCCATCTGGGTGCATGACAGGGCTACAGAAGTTGCCTCCTTTGGGTTGAAAAACAACCAAAACCCAAAAGCGTACAACTCTGTAATTCAGCACTGAAGGGAGCAAGGTCAACCTCAGAGGTAAACGTAATTTTTGGCACCATCTGACTTAGGGCATATGATCAAATAACTTTACTATAATTTTAAAACAGCACTTTTGTAGATCTGCTGGAATAACAGCAAATCTTACAGTGACCTTCCAGTACCGGAAAGGGGCTACAAGAAAGCTGGAGAGGGACTATTCGTAAAGGCTTGTGGTGATAGGATGAGCGGGAATGGGTATAAACTGGAGAGGGGCAGATTTAGGCTTGATATAAGCAAGAATTTCTTAGCCATGAGAGTGGTGAGACACTGGAACAGTTTGCCAAGGGAAGTTGACATGCCATAACGCTGGAGGTGGTCAAGGCCAAGTTGGACGGGGCTTTGAACAGCCTGATCTAGTGGGAGGTGTCCCTGCCCATGGCAGGGGTGGGACTGGATGGGCTTTAAGGTCCCTTCCAACCCAAACCATTCCATGATTCTATGATTCTATGACAGAGACGTTCCTCTCCTCCTGAGATACAGCATCTCAGTGCGCCATCCAAAGTACAGTAACAGTCGAAGAGGAATGCACAGCCCACACTGAGGCAGGGTGGGAGCTCTGTAGCTCTGCTTGTTGCTCTTAAGGCTGGGGGAAAGAAAGAGAGCACAGAGTCAAGAAGTGAGTAGGAACCGTGCACACAACTGCAAATAACTGAGCAGTTGAAGTAGTCTTTTTTGAAAGTTGCAATGAAAATCACTTGCAAAAGTGGGTACAGTGATCTTTGCTATTTAAATTCCTGAACGCTCACAAAAATTAGCCGCCTGCTCCAAATGGGAAATGCTTTTGTCTGCAAGGGCCTGACTTTGCTCAGTACAGCTAGGAGGGCTAGCTTTTTCTCACCTGCATTTTTAACCCTGGAACATCCATTCCAAAATACACCGCTTCAGCCACGCCAGGCTCTGCTTCTGTCATCCCCCGCTGTCATTTTAATACCAAGGATAAAAAAGAAAACATCCAAAACCCTCTCTCTTTTCTTGGCATAACCCAAAGGAGGCCACGTTGCACTTTTTCCATAGCTGCGTCTCACAGGTCACTTCAGAGACAATAGCAGATTAATTATAACCATGGGTTTAGCAAATCCCCATGACAAGACATCCTTATTGCGGTTGAGACAGTGTGTGCTGAAATGATAGGGAGGAAAACTGTTCCTTTCCCACACAGAAGTCTCTCGGTGTGCTTATTACAACTGAAAACCAGCACGGCTGCTCTCAGCGAGCCACGTGGGGTGCGCTGAGGGCTGGAGAGTGACTTTGCAGGCTGCAATGTCATGTGTGGCAAGGGCTTGGGTGATTGAGATGATAAGGATGGAGAAGGGGTGACTTTGCTTGATTTGGGCTTTATTCAGCTGACCGGTGTTTCTGATGCTTTGTTAAAGAGAGACCATGAGAATTCAAACAGAGAAAGAAATGAGACTCTGGGAAAAATTAAAAGAGATTGTTCAATGACATCTATCAAGACACCTATCTGCGACAGCATCATTTTGATGCTCCTCTATCAAGAGAAAGAATGAAAGACTGCATCTTCTTCCTGGCCTCGCTCTCTCCCACGTTCACAAAAACACTTCTGGTAGTTACGAATTCACTGAGTTAAATACCTTCAGAAATCCAAAAAAAAAAAAATCTGCATAAAAGAGTGAGATTTTCTTTAAAGCCAGTCCCAAGGGCAGCGCCCACCTCAAGCTCGGGGTAAGGAGGGAAGCAATGCTCACATGTTGCATATGCTGCTATTATTTATTATTCATTCTTCACTGCCTGCATTTCCCTGCCTCCCTGAGAACATCATCACCAATGTCAGTTCTTCAGCCCATGCCTGGGCTGGGAGGGACAGCTACCTTGTCACACAGCACACATTCCCCAACATGTACCTACTAGAGCGAGCCCAGAGGAGGCCACGAAGATGATCAGAGGACTGGAGAACCTCTCATATGAGGACAGGCTGAGGGAGTTGGGGGCTGTTTAGCCTGGAGAAGGCTCTGGGGAGACTTTAGAGCAGCTTCCAGGACTGAAAGGAGGTCTGCAAGAAAGATGGGGAGCGGCTCAAGACTGATCAGGGAGTGCAGGGATACTACAAGGGGGAATGGTTTTAAGCTGGAAGAAGGGAGATTTAGATTAAATATTAGGCAGAAATTTTTTACTGTAAGGATGGTGAGTCCCTGGCACAGATTGCCCAGAGAAGTCGTGGATGTTGCATCCCTGGAAGTGTTCAAAGCCAGGCTGAGCAACATGATCCAGTGGGAGGTGTCCCTGCCCATGGCAGGGGGTTGGAACTGGAAAATCTTTAAGGTCCCTTGCAACCCAAACCATTCCATGATCCTGTGATTCTGTGAACTGATCTGTCCCACGCACAGAACCAGCCAGAAACAGTTGGGGAAAAAATAGTGCTCGCACCATCAAATATTGTACCAAAAAGTAGATCTGCAGAAGGAAACTTTATTTTTGGCATTTCCTAATTTCCTCTGTGTTTTGACTTTGAAACATTAAAAGATTTTTTACATAGGTTTTGGTAATCAGTATTCATGGCACCTACTTAAATGAAAAAAAAAACAACTCCTTATATAAATAGAATATAAATGTTGCAGCAGCAAAATCCAGAAATAATAGATTGAAAGCATCTTAGTTCCTAAACTTTTGAAAAATGTACTTCTTTTTTCCCAAATCTTTCTTCATGACCTATCCCTTTTTGGCTCGCCTGTTAAGGCAACTTTTACTGGGAAATGTCTCCTTCAAAATGTTGTTGCAGAAGTATTCAAATTCAGCAATTAAAACTGATAAAAATTAAAAAAACCCTCATATTTTTGGTTGCCAGAGGCACTATGGAAAAACATTTCACAAAAAATGTATCATTAGTTTATTGTCACAGTGCATTTTTAAGTGTTTGGGTAAGGCTAGGGCTGTATCGATTGTTTTGGAATATAATGTTGTTATATACTGCATTTCAAAGTGGTTTCTATTTTTTTAATGAAAACATTGATATGCATACAAAATTTATGGTTTTATTGAATGGTATGGTTGACATGAAATTAGTTGGTTTTGTTCCTTCCTTTTTGTATTTTAAATTCCATGCAATAAAAGGAAAACTTCTGTATCTGGAGTCTTCTTGAAAAGAGAAATTTCCACTCTCTCCCATCTCTATTCAGCCCTACTTGGCCAGTAATTCAAAACTGTTTCTATTTCTCAATCGTTTTACTTAGAGGTTGGCAGGTCCCAGCCCCAGGCCAAGACCACCAAAAGGAGGATCTTCCTTACAGCCAGGTCAAGGCTGAGGTGCTTTACCAGGAGAACACACGAGAGAAACTTACTTTGTTGTTCCTTTTTTTTTGTTTTTTTTCTTTTTTCCAAGAAAAAAAAATGATTATTGTGGACTATAAAGACTTCCATCACTACTAAATTCAATGGAATGTATTAGTTCATTGCATAATCTGTGCAAAGTGTCCATAGAAGCTTAATTCCTCTCCTCCCTCCCCCAAGCAAAGTGACAAATTGGCAGTTTTCATCTTTGGTTTCAAAACAATGCTTTCCACTGAAGCTTTAAAAAGAAATCTAATCCTGCATAGTTTCTTAGCTGTTAAAAAAAGCTTATTTTAACACACACAGCCCATTTCATGTGTCCTTTAAAAGGTCCCTCATGCATAGCATGATGAAAAAGCTCCAGTAAACGTCATGGGTCTGGTTTTTTTTTTTACCTTTCCACATGGTCAACGTTGCCTGCCACGCCGACTCCTCCAATCGTATAGATTTTGCCATCATACACCAGACTGTTATGTCGACACCTTGGGACTGTCATGCGGGAGACGAGGTTCCAGTTATCAAGCAAGGACATGTAACACCAGACATCAGCAAGCGTGACACCCGACTCCATGCCGCCTGGCACCGATGTGCAGGTGAGAGAAAAAAAAAAAGGGGGAGAATTACGTGAGATCCTGGAACGGCAGCAGCTCCGCACGCAGCAATCAAAGCCAGTTACAAAGTAAAAAACTCTTCGAATGACATTTGACTAATTAAAATAAATCACCCTCAATACTGAGCATCTGTTCCGATGATGCATATCTGTGTCATTTATTCATGCGCCCCAAAGGCAGTTTTTTTTTTTTAATAAGATGACATGAAGAAATCAAGATGCCAGGCCACGAGGGACATGTACATAAGGGGACAGACCCTTTTCAGTGCTCATAAATAACTTCCAGCCTATTAAATTACTGCAACACTTGCAAGAAGGTGTCAGGAGGCTGAGGCTATCTTGGCTTGCGAGACACAGGCCAGTCTGAAATCTAAAATGCTTCATACAGTAATGGATTGAAGCAACACATGCATGCGCAGAATGAAGCCAGTGCTTGCACAGTGAGCTTAATACCTAATTTTCAGGGACAAATTTCTTGTTTATTTTCATTTTGTGATAAAGGAAAGAACCAGCTGCACCACTCCTGTAAAACAGTTCAAGAAGTGCCAGTGAATTATTTATATTGGTCATTTTTTAACTTCTGACTGAAGCTTCCAAGGTCACCACTTAGTGGGTGTCCCCGTTTTGAAGCAGAAAGAGGTGAAACAATTTATTTGAGACCACACTAGGAGTCAGCGGTTGAGTCAGGAAAGAAACTAGACTCAGTTCTGTGTTTTAATGAGAAAACCAGGCTTCTTCCTTGGTATTTTTCTCTCCAAACCTACTCTGTGCAGTGTGGGGTCCAGTACTTGGAGCTTACAGGAATTCATTACCACTTCTGTTGGCTCCCCTTCCCTCTTCCTGTGTCTTGTACGTTCGAGTAAAGCGAAATATCCACTGACGCTCAGCTAGGTTTCCAGCCATGTGGGACTTCCAGCCCTCCTATTGTAGTAATCAAATACCACCAGCTCATCCACATTAAAGGAAAAGAGCTGAAATAAGATTTGAATTTAGAATTCAACACCTTTTCCTATTGGAAACTACCTCAGCTAAGAATAACTAAAAGTCAACATCTCACAAAAGCCTCCATAGAAGGCTTATACTCCAGCAGCAAAATGAGCACGGGCAAAAAGAGGTCAAGAAATCATTTCCAATCAATCTTTAGGGCCTCTACGCAGTATTAATGCAATTTAACACGACAGGCAGCAATTTACTGCAGAAAATGCAGTGAGAAAACTTGGCAAGGGAAAGGGAACAGCTGTAATCCCTTACTGGTACTGCCTGGTGCATCCGCACTCCCAGCTACATCCTTGGATCACGCTCATCCACACCTCCCTGCCCAGGCTCCTCTTTTTATCATCAAACCTCCACTCAGCTGCCACCAGAGCATCCTTGCATGGCCTGTCGGGAATTGCTTTTCCCCCTCCAGCCAAGCAGAGGTACCACCAGACTGCAAAAACCCAGACACCGTGATGCTACAGGCGCAGTGCAGACAGCTACTTGGGGAGTTAAAGCTTTCTAAGGAGTGTGGTCTCAGTTTCATTGAAACTAAGAAGATTATAGGGCTAGTGACTACTGTCAAAAGAGAGGTCTCAACAACAAGTACAAAATGTGAATGCTCCTGTAAGCAAATACTGTAAGTGCAGGTCAGATATTCAGCCGTTCAGCCTGTCTGTCTCAAATTCCATAAACCACCATTTAGACTCAACTACAGCCAGTATTTTAAATTGTGTTTCTATGGCAGTGAAACCTCTTTGCATGCTTGATGGTTGCCAGACCCATTTCGCGTTGGAACTGCAAAATATTGCTGGTGACTGCTATGAGAGAATGTTAACACTGCAGAGAAATGGAGAATGATAAAGGCGGGGAAATCCCTCTCTCCTAGCCTCCCTCCCACTTGTCTTATTTTTCCCTCCAGGAGCAGCTGTGTAAAACTCCCACATGTCCTTCTTTGTTCAAGCTGCCTACGTTGTAAGGAGGAAACTTTTCTCCCAGCCCAGTAAGTCTGGAGGACGAACGGACTGAAAGCAGCTCTGCAGAGAGGGACTGGGAAGTAAAGCTGGATGAAAAACTGGACATGAGCCGAGAATGTGAGCCTGCAGCTCACAAAGCCAACTGTACCCCAAACTGTCTCAAAAGCAACATGGCCAGCAGGTTGAGGGAAGCAATTCTCCTCCTCTGCTCTGCTCTGGTGAGACCCCACCTAGGGGACTGCATCCAGCTCTGGAGTCCTCAGTACAGGAAAGACATGGACCTGTTGCAGCGTGTGCAGAGGAGGGACACAAAAGTGGTCAGAGGCATGGAACATCTCTCCTATGAAGAAAGGCTGAGAGAGTTGAGGTTATTCAGCTTGGAGAAGAAAGGCTCTGGGAACACCTTATAGCAGCCTTTCAATATATTAAGGGGTCTTGTAAGAAAGACAGAGAGAGACTTTTTATCAGGGCCTGTGGTGGCAGGGTAAGGGGCAGTAGTTTTAAACTGAAAGAAGGTAGATTTAGTTTGGATATAATTTTTTACAGTGAGGGTGGTGAGGCACTGGCACAAGTTGCCCAGAGAAGTTGCGGAAGCCCCATCATTGGAAGTGTTTGAAGTCAGGTTGGATGGGGCTTCCAGCAACCCGATCCAGTGGAAGATGTCCCTGTCCATGGCAGAGGTGTTGGACTAGATGATCTTTAAAGGTCCCTTCCAATCTAAACAATTCTGTGATTCTGTATTTCTCTGAAATCTGGTGCTTACCTGAGAGATAGATGTTGTCCCCAGCGCTGACCACGCTGAAAAACTCTCGGTCATAGAAAGGCAGGCTGGCCAATGGGTACCACTTGTTGTTTTGAGGATTTAAGCAAGTGACCGCTGTTAAAGCACGTTGATTCATGCCAATCATCTGACGACCTCCAACTAAGACTATTACCTCAGCTACTCCTAGGATTCAAGTAAGAAAACTAACATTATAGAAAAGTGACATCTCTCAACCAGGCAGGAGCCTATAAAAAATACTCAGCACTCAGTGTAATTTTAATGTTTCATATATAAATCTGCTTTAGACCATGCAATCAAATTACGGAGGGTGAGAAAGAAGGGAGTGTGTGTGAGGGGGAGAGCAGTGGGTGAGGAATGACACTAGGAACACGCTTGGGAGAACTTCGGAGGGAGCAAACCATCTGGGCAAAACTTGAAGTGGAAAGATTTCCATGTAAAGATGTCCCTTGATTCAACAGTCTTTGAATGAGATCTGCATGGATCAAATTCCTGTTCCATTGAAGAAAATGGGAATTTTGTCAAGGATTTTGATAGCTTTGGAGCTTGTCAATACCCAGGAAAGTATATTTGGCCTTCTCACACTAAAAGCTAATGTCTGGAGATTTAGGTTGCAGTTACAGTTCTTCATCCTGATTTCCTCTCTCCATATATTCTGTGAACAGATCATCTTCTGGTTGTTTTTTCTGTGCTTTTCCCAGAGAAAGCAGGTTTTGCAGACTTAGGTAACATGTACTCGGGCCATGGATCAGTGTCTTTGCGTTCTGGGTGTTAGGAAATATGTTGAAGATAGCCCCTGCCCTAATGTAGTTAATAAATGAGATTTACATTACTTGAGCATGCAGGGTGTACTGCAAGACAAATTCCCTGTTCATGCAAATGGACAAAACTTTTTGAAATCTGCATCTCAGAGTTTTTATTCCCATTTTACAGCCAGAGCTGAGCTGAATCTGATCTGAGTGCTACTCCAGACTAATCTCCACAGTGGTGGGTTGCAGTTCAGTTCTATGACGTTTTCTGGCTTCAACCCCAAGAATCAAGTGCTGGGGATGATTTGGATTTAGCAGTAGCGTTAAAAGTCTCTCTGTTGCAATTCCAAGCCCCGGTGCAACTTGTTGCCAGGAGAGGTAGGCTCAGAAGCAGGACCATGAGGCCACGGGCTGGAAGGAATCGCTATTTCGGGAGCTGTGCTCGTGGCCAGACCCATTGCTGTGATGGGTTACGGTGCCCAGTCTGAAGCCAAGTGTGCACAGGCTGGGGAGTCAGAAGCGCGATTGCCAGCAAGAGTGATTGGGAGCTGCAGTGGAGAGCAACGTGCCTTCTGAGTAACGGATTATCATCATTCTTCATTAGTTTTTTCTAAAATAATATATTTGTGTCATTCAAGCAAGGTTACTCTCTTAAAAGTTATTAAGTTAAAGTGCCGTACAGTTTTAAATAAATATTTCTCAGTAACAAGAGATCATTATTTTTGCGCCACACCAGAAAATCTAATCACCTGTGCAAGACATAACTTGATTATAATCAATGACCTCGAGAGGGCATGTGCCATGCCGCAGCGAGTCCACAAAGGGTGTTCAGAGATCCTTTGTGCCTACATGAATGCCGTTGATATGCAAAATAAGATGATTCTATATAATTAGACTCTGACCTAAAAAACTATAATCACCCTCTCTTACCCCGAGAGAATCACTTTTCCCCTCATCAACAAGCTTCTGGAAATGGATCGTATTACACCTACAATTTTATATACATAAAATAAGCACTTTTCAAAAATCCCTTCAAACATCACACCATTACTCATCTTCAATGAAAGACTTTTTAGGGTAGATTGTTATTGAAAGTCCTCTACACTTCATCCTTCTGAAAGGTGCCTTGATGAGGCAGTCTCCAGAAGCTGCAAATGCCGTGGTTTGATATGCCATCTCCGTGCCACATTAGCATTAGCGGCAGCGACAGAAAGTTCTGGCTTTCTGATTGTACTTAGGGAAGGCAGAAGTACAGGCGGCATGTTAAAACAATTCACCTGTTTTATCTGACTCCTCCTTGGATGCTGTTCTCCTGCATGATATTTGCACCACTCTCTCTTCACCAAATATTTAGGATATTTATTGTATTACCATGACATGGGTTCTGCTGGCTAGTTGGGCACTTGGTGTTTTTTCCATGTATTTTTAAAAAAAAATAAGAGGAAAATGCAAGCATTTCTCAGAAGAGAAACTTCTGGAAGATACACAATTCTCAATACTTGCTGGGTTTTTAAAAGGGAATATATCACTTGATCCATTTGTTTTGGAGGCAGCAGACAGCCTAAACTGGCACTCTAAGACTCACCACATGAAACCAACGTATTTACATAGGGCTGTGAAAGTGAAGCTGTTTTATGAATATCAGTCAGATCCTCCCCACAAGAAGCTGAACGGCAAAGAAGCAAATTATTCACCTTTTTTTTACAGCTAGTGAAACTCTGGCATAGAGGGCAACGGGCTTACTTTGAGGACAATGAGGGAATGTCATGTTCTCTGCCAGGGATAATTATTCCTAAAAATCAGGCTCATTTTAAACCTGGTTTCAGGACCGTACAGCTAAACACCCACATCTGACCATTGGGAGAGGCTCCTAGATGCTCGAGCAAAGTAGAAATGAAAAACTGATCTTGTAATATTAGAGGGCGCCAATAAGAAGCCAAGCCAAGGAGCTGAGTTCCTGGCCACGCCTGGGAGATGCTGAACAAGGGACCTGGTTTTGTGGAAAAAAAAGTTTTGCTTTACCTGCAGAGAGCCTGGGCCGGGTCCTTGGTGTTTGCATCTCCTGTCGGGCATGCGGCAGCATGTGATAACGTTTGGCTTCGTTCACTAGATCCCGGCAAGCCTCCGAAGACTTTATCAACTCCTCGTTGTCAACAACATTTAGCAGATAGCTGGGATGGATGAAGGGGAGGCGCACCACTGCCAGCAACTCCGCGGCGTACTGTGAGGGGGGAAAAATAATAACACACTGCAGCCTTTGTGATGGAGTTCAGCTACTCTGCAAACCTTCCCTGCAAACCGTTCTCTGACACCCAACCTGGAAAGACACTTGTCATGGATGTTGTATATAAACCCTGCCTAGTGATGGGATAGGACAGAGACAATGCAGCCCTCAGTGCTCCCTGACTCAGGCTGGTTTTGGTCCCAGGGAACAAAAATAGTCTTCAAAAGGTGACAACACTTGTTATATAGCGCTGTATGGAAGGATTTCTGAAATAAAAGCTCATTTTGAACTCAGCTGAATATAATATCTTGTGCACTGGAGACACTGAGTAAACTTTCGAGTTTTGTGAATTAACCTTGGAATGTCAGTCTTTTCTAGGACTATAAATTGAAACACGAGCCTGTAAATAGTGTGATTTTCAACAACTGGTATGGCAGAGACTGAATAATATCAGCCAATTTGCTAAAAATCTTTTCATTAATAGGGTTTATTTGTTGTACAAATCTTGTACTTCTAGATTTTGAGGAAGTCAGACTCCAGAGGGTGCTATACAAATACTGACAGTAAGTTTCATCTTCTAAATAAATACATGAAACCTCGGAGGCCAAAGGACATCTCAGCAAATGAAGCTGTCTGTCACTGAAGGCGGCTTGAAGGAGAACAAACCCCAAGAGAGAAAACTGCAATCGAAAACACACGAGTCCATCCCCAGATTATTCTTTTTATATACAACTGGCTATATCACAACACAGCACAAGAGTGCAGTGAAAAGCAGAGTAATAGGAAAACGTGGTTTTTAAGGAGAAATGCAAACAGGATGCAAACTAAGGGTGTGCAGTAAGAAAAGATAATCATCTGCTGTAATAAATATTCATACAGCAGCGGCATCCAAAGATCCCAACTGGGATTGAGGCCAGGACGCAAATAAATATTCCTGAAGTCCATGCAACCGGTCCTGAGACGCGTGGGGTGCCAGGAGCATCTGCTGGCCTGCAGATGCCTCTGGTCTTCCAGAAGCTACTTGGCTCTTGCTTTCTTTCTCACCAGTGTGCCTGTCCCTCCAGTGCAAGAGGCAGGTCACAGCAGGAATGGTGATGGGAATGAGGAAGGGACCTGGCGAGATGGGAAGTCAGGGATGTGGCCTGAGCCAGCTAACAGCTGCCCGGGCAGGTGAGGATGCAGTGACACTCGGGGCTGCTTCCAAAGCTTCCCTTTTCCCCACCCAAACTGAAGAAGCAGGCTGAGAAGCGATGCAAAAGGCACAGGAAAATGAAAACACTCATCTTCTGGAAAAAACCCTACGTGAGTGGTAGGTTCACACCCAGGGCACAGGGCCAAGTAGGGCTTGAGATCATTTCCTCAGCCTCCACACCAGAAAAGAAGATACTCCTCTCCTTTCCCTTGCTGAAATCCATTTCTTAGGCGCTTTCTAAGAGGCAGAATGGCTGCTCCCCTTCTGTGGAGTCACAAATGTCAGGCACTTGGCTGCAGATATCTTAATGTCATTAAGCGGTGCCTTGTAGGAGAGGGAGCAATGGACATATGGCAGTGGGTGGCAAAGCTCTGATTTCAGGAAGTGCTTTTTTAAAGAAGGTTGGGGGCGTTTAACCTTACACAGGAGCCAAGATGAAACGTGGCATCGGGACATGGGAATAATGCGGATAGTGGGTGTACTGGGGACAAGCCAGAAAACCCCCACCGGGTAGGTTAATCCCCACTACACGCTGCTCAGGAAGCAGTACAAGTCGCTAAAAGGCAGTTTAAATAAAGTTATGAAATACGTGGAATGCCTAGCAGAGGCAACACCTTCCCTCAGAGTGGTGGGACATGCCAGAGTGGCCCTTGATGCTCCCGAAGCAGGTTTGCGCTGGAAGCATCCATACCATAAACAAAGGCAAAACGCAGGCACAAAGAGTTGTGCCACTAAATTAGGACATAGGATTCAACAGGCACCAGAATGTCCCAAAGTTGAGTGTGAAGAATTAGCGCTGGGAAGAGAACCCCCTTCCAGCAGGGACACACAATTCCCACAGGCTTGGCAGAGCAACCACCTCCATCTCCCACCTTTCCTGGGATAAATGGGGCAGCATCACTGCCTGAGCATGGTGAGCCCTCCCTCTTGCTCACCCACCTTGCTTTAATTAATTAATTGAGAAAATGTGATTCTGTTTCTCTCCTGGATTTTTTTTTCTCTCCTGGATTTTTTTTCTCTCCTTTCTCTCCTCTTTTGTCTGAGCTCGTGGCTTATTTTGAAGGGGAATAATAATTAGAACATGTTGCTCCCCTTCATCAGCTTGAAATTTAATGTCACATATCAAAACCAATGTCACTTTTCACTCTTACTCATCTCTTTGTTCAAACAGCTAGAAAATGCCAGCTCTGTGTGTGAGAGCGTGCGTGTGTGAACGACTGCGCAGTCGCGACTCAGGCTCGTTGCTGATGGCATTAAGGGTACATATAATAGCAGTGTTTTTCACCAAGGGATTTGAAGAGTATGTACCACTGCAGCATCTCTAGAAGACAGGAGAGGTTTTTATAAACCAACAGCTTTTCACACCAGGTCTTTTAAGCACTATAGTCAAGGGTGAATTTCATTTAGCCTCACTGATTTAAGAATATTCAAGTGATTTAGGCAATCAGCAGCCTTTTTCTTCTGGATTCTCCCTTTTGAAGTCTTCCTAGCTCCGTCAGCTACGATTGTACTAAATATCCTGTTACTATTATCGTTTTCATTTAAGACTGGAATAAGCACCGTAAAGCATTTCAACCTCCTTACCATCTGTTATTTGCTCTCCATTCTCTCTTGTCTTTCCGTTGCTCCTTATACAGCTATGAACTATCGACAGCACCTACTGATGTTACTGGTTTTTATTAAAACAGGAGAATACCTGCTCAGGGCATGTTGCCAAATTCAGCAGACAACAACCTCCAGTCCTTGGAGTTGCGGTTTACACCTCTAACTCTGAGGGTGTTTTCTTCTTGCTAGTTGGCTGCGGGCTCTGACTGGACAAGTAGAAATATTTTCCAGGTCTTTGCTGGGAATCACTTACCACTGCTCTACAACCTGCATCACATGCAAGGCTGAGGCAGAGAATATTAATGTCCCTTCTGGCCTAAAATTGGGAGCTATCAACTCATAGACATGGGAGACCATGCCTCAGCTCCTTGAAAATGGGTACTATTATGCAAAAATCTAATGAATTTATTGTTTAAAATGCTAGGGAAGTTTCTGAACACTGTCAGGACTGTTTTTTTCAGGAGATGTGAAGCTCAGCGTAGCTCCCATTGGATGAAGGGAGCAGCTCAGGTTTTGCACCAGCAAAGGATTAGTCTGTAAACTCTAGCAGAGCGAGGCTGCTGCTGGATACTCTCGTGGTGCCATGCACAGCTGGGGTGATCCTGCAGGAGCCAGAGCACTGCTATGACATGAGCAAAGGCTTTTTGGACAGTCGCAGGGGCTACAGTACAGCAGCAACTTCAGAGAGATGCTATCTGGCCTTCTTCAAGGCACCTATTTCAACCAATACTGATTTCAGCGGCTGAACTGAAAGCAGGGTCTTCACCCTGTCTGCAATCACAAGTGTGTTTCATAAAAACAATGAAAGAAAAATCTTAGGAGATGTTATCTTTCCTTAATTTCATAGGCATTTCAGGGAGAGATACAGCTCTAGATCCAGACATGTCAATAGGTACATACCAGCAAGTATTTACTTGGCAGCTAGACATGTGTAAACTCACGTTATAATTAACAGAGATTAAGTCAACACACTTAACACAGTCCCCAGAGCAATCTGTGTGGAGCGGCTGTATCACACACCAGGGGAAGCAGAGAATACCCATATCCCTTTCTGGTCTGAAACTATGAGCCACCAGCTCCTGGAAAAGGGATTGCGTGCTTCCAATCATGCCACATCGAGATGTCTACAATGAGATGTCAACCCAAATGCAGGGTGATTAATTTGCCCCTTTGGTGGGAATTGGTGTGTCCCTCTGCCCATGGTGCTGTGCCTGGAAGGTCGTAATCATGTTAGAAGTAAGCCTAAAAGTTTTCATTGGCTCAGTGTTGACTCAAGAAGAACATATGATCAACATCATGCACTGTACCTGTACTGACCCTTTTAAGCCTTTCCCTAATAATCTGTTTTAGCCTGGAGAAGACAAGGCTCCAGAGACACCCTACTGTGGCTTTCAGTAATTAAAGGGTGCTTATAAGAAAAATAGGAACAAACTTTTTAAGAGAGCCTGTAGTGATAGGACAAGGGGTAATGGTTATAAAGAAGAAGGAGGTAGATTCAAGCTAGATATGAGGAAGAAATTTTTTTACAAAGAGGGAGGTGAAACACTAGAACAGGTTGTCCAGACAGGTGGTAGATGTCCCATCCCTGGAAAAATTCACATCAGGTTGGTAGGGGCTCCAAGCAACCTGATCTAGTTGACAATGTCCCTGGTAATTGTAGAGGGAGTTGGACTAGGTCATCTTCAAAGGTCTCTTCCAACCCAAACTGTTCTATGATAAGTTATTCCCATCTGCCAGGCAGGCCAGAGCTTCAGCAAAATAGATTACGAAACAGTTGGTTTTGTTCCTGGTTGGTAGTTTGAGTGAGGACATTTACTTTGCTAAACTTTTAGTGACATTTCTTCTCCTACTAATTATATTAGTATTAGGAACACTTGCTTGCAAGCGGGCTTTGTTCTGGTATCTTCTGAGTCTCAGTTACAAAATCCCCTTCAGTATCACATTAAAAATAATCTTTTTATTCTCAAATCTCTAATTCAGGAAAATCCTCACAGGTATTCTCTGAAAGGACTCTCAGTGTGTTCCTCCATAGACTTGGGCTACATCAGTATACAATTAATTTTAAAAGGAAATATGTTTACTGCTACAGAGTAAGATTTCCTGCTCCTTAAATGCTACACTGGAAAGCTCTCAAGATTTTTAACATTTTTGAAGTAATGCCCAGAGAGGTTAAAATAACGCTTCCCTTATGCCTTATAACTCATCTGTCTCTCTCGTTTACTGTTACTTCTACAAAGGACCCTTTGTGCTATCTGCCTAAAGAAACAGTCTTCAGCTAGAAATACAAATACAGAAGTTAGATTACCCACAATACGATAGAGTTTTGCTCCAACAAACTGCTGTTTCAGCTTTTTATGTGTAAATCCAAGAGAATTTTTAAAAACATTATGAAGTAGGAACATATTCATCTGAGACCAACAAAGGTGATTTCTCATCTCACATAAACCCTGAGTTCAAACTTGCCCCGTGTCTTGCACCAGCCCAGCTGCAGTTAGAACCTCCTTGGATGGAGGAAGCCACCTATGATGATGGACAGGTGAGGACAGATCTGAAGCAGCATCAATTCCTTGCTGCATAAACCACCCTTAGGTGAGACGAGGGCTCTCTAATTAATAAAAACCACCCAAACCCCCCAGACTGAAGATGCTAGCAGTGAGGTAAGGAACCGCCCAGTGGGCTGTGCTGATCGTGGTGGCTGCGGATGCAGCATGGTGACCAAGCAAGAAAGTGCACTGGAGTGGTGACGTGAGCAGTGCCTCCCTGCAACCATCTCCAGCTCAGCCCAGGCTTCCCTAGCTGGTTACCCAACCTGATATTCAAAATATCGCCAACTCCGAATTTCCATGTGAAAGCTCATCAGGGAACTGGCTGGTCTGGGGAAGCCAAAGCTATTGCTACGCTACTTTGCCATCAGTAGTGCACCACAGTGATACTCTGCTACTTGGTAATGTGAGTACTTGTTACGATACATCTTGTTTTGATACAGGACAAGGTGCTGAGGGACGTGGTTTAGTATTTGATAGGAATGGTTGGACTCAATGATCCAATGGGTCTTTCCCAACTTGGTGATTCTATGATTCTATGATCTAACCTTGAGTTACTACAATGACATGCTCCGTTTCCAGTAACCTGCACATTCCTACATCTAAGGTCACGTCTAAGCTCAACCTAAGCTCTCTGATGTGCGCGGTATTTATTAATTGCCCAAACTGACTTCTTGGAATTGCAATGCTGCCTCCAGATTAAACCAAAAGGCTTGGTAGCATGTCAGTTGAAAGCCTCATAATATCATGATATAAACACGTGGCAGAAAATATGGTTTGCAGGCACTGCATTCACCTGGTGGCTTGGTGGTGGGATGCCACGTTCATAAATCTCATGCCTAACAAGAAGGAAAGAGCAGCCCCTCCATCTTCCTAAAACAAGGTTTCAACGTGACATCTTTACGGCAGCCCAGCTGACTAAACACTGTAATGTCATCAGTGCTGCATCCAGTGAACTGTTGCCCTCTTCTCAGAACTGTTCACAAAGCAGCACATGGGTGGGTATTTCTAGCAGTAACACTATGAGAGTTTTCTAAATACAAAGAAAGATAAATCATTGATTCATCATACTTGGAATTTACCTGATACCAAGACTTAAAAAAGCTTCACTTCTACCATGCAATCTCTAGGTTGCTGATTAAAACCCCTAAGTCTCCCCAAAGTTTACTACAGTAGTGAGTGACGTTTCTTTTGTTTATGGGCAATTACTCATTCCAACAGATGCACCACAAAACCATGCTGCCAATATCAAAACGGCTGAAGCTTCTACGAGGCTTCAGAGAACCGAGTAAACTCCTGATACATCCATCCCTGTAGCACACTGATGCATGAATCCATGTACAATAATTCTCCGAATTGCTTTTTGCCTACAGCGTATAATGATTTTGTTTCTGGAGGTCAGTCCTGAGCGCTGGGGCCATGTGCAGCACAAGGCAACACAAGCCAGCATGTGTGAGGAGCTGCTTGTGGACAAGTGTCTTCGTAAGCCTGTTGCTTCAGCAACAGCAGAGAAATATTTTGTAAAAAATAAAAAAATATGTTAGAACCAATTTTAACTTCTGCGTAATAATTCAGCACATTTTCAGTCAAGGGTATCCCTTTAAAAAAAAATGCAGAAGCTTAGTAAGGGAGGAGTTTAAAGAAATGCTAACGTCACCTGCATCCTCTATTATTTTTTATTTAATGCAGTCTCTTTCTCCAATATAGAACTAAGAGCATGTTCTTGCACAGATTCTGTTCCTGCTGCTGCCTTTTCTGCTTCCTCTCTAAGCCTGTACAGGCTCTGAGTGTGTCTGCAAAAGCTTTATTTAAACCAGAGCACTTTGGGCAGTGAGTCCCTGGGAAATCACAGGGGTTACTGCTCATCCCTGGCATTCAGAGATCTCGCTCATCCCTCACTTTCAGGGAAATTGGAGCTTCTTGTGCTATCATTATGGCATCTTTTTGAATTTGTCTGCTCTTCCCATTAATGGATTTGAAAGCATCAGGGTAGCCTGGGCTTTTCAAAGAAGACTAATTGAACTGTAATAGAGTGCTAGTGCCTAATTCACTTAGGCTCCCTTGGAAGTTTCCTTTTCATACTTATTCCAGCACTGCTTTCCTGAAGCTTAACGCCCTTAAGTACACTGATTGATCAATTAATTTCCTTATTAAGATGAATTCAAGTAATTTGTACATGCTGGTATTGGGTATCAGCTTCTGAATATATCCCTACCTCCTTTTCACTGAAGAGCAGAGTTGGGATTGTGCTCGTTTCTTGTCAGATTCTCCATTTTCTTGGAGCAAGCCACTCTGCTGTGTAACTTTGGAACTCTTTAAAATGTGCCTGAGAAATTATGCTACCATCTCAACAGCCTAAAGGCAGACCAGGGATCTTCCATCTGCTCTCTCACGGTTACCAACCCCTTCTTCTCTGAAGGATTTTGTCTCCAAAATACTATTCTCCATCACTGCCAAAATATACCTCATGGGCATTTGTAGCATTTTTGACATAATTTATCTTCTCCTTCTCTCTATCACCTTTCCTTGCCCTCACCTGCAGATACAGGGCTTCCAGGTGGGCTTTCTGTTTGCTTAGATTAATTTGTCAAGTCTCAATTCATCCCAAAGGTCCTTACTGTCGTTGCACCCCTTGCATCCTTCTAGGTAACTCCTCTCCTTGGGGCTTCAAACACTTGTAGACGTTTATCCCTCTTTAGCTGTCATTAGGCCAAGTCATGCATATTCACATCTTTTAATCTATTTTTTCTCACATCAGTTCCTTCAGTCTTTTAATCATTTGTGTTGCTCTTCTCTAAATTACCTCCAATTTGTCTACGCATCTCTGGTTCTCAGGCACTATGAAGATGCTGTTCAGACAAATCTGCCTCTGAGGACACAAGTTCATAGAAGGCTTGTTAATGCATTTACGGTGGAGGCATTTCATTTTCCTGCTGGGCACCATGATTTTAAACAGGGTTTAAAAAAAGGGCACACAATTATATCGTTGCAGAGTGCAACAAAAGGTGACTGCCATTCAGCATCCGGGCAACTGATTGAAATCTTTGCCCTCTCCTCAGTTCTTGCTCTTCTTCAGGGCGAGAAGAGAGCTTCACGCAATGGGAATTCTGTTTTCCCAGGTGTTTTGTTATTAATAAACACGTTGCTATGCTTTTTTATGTCAGAGAAAACAGACACAACTTTGGACTCGGAGCAGAAGTTGGGAAGGTTTCCAATGAGCTTCGGTGCTCTGAGCAGGCAGCAAACTGCTGCGCATCCAGCACTTTCACATCTTCCTCATCCTGTGCTGATGCTGAGCGTGGTCATTGGTACCAGTAAAACATGGCTCGTTAGCCACCAGATCCTCCCAACAGTCCATGTGGGGGAGGCATCATTTTCATCCAGCTTATAGTGTAAGAAATGGGGGCTGAAAGGTGAAGCAACCTGCCCAAGGCCACGCAGAGAGCTGGGGGATGAGCTCAGGTGAAGATAGCTTAGAGCCTGGTAGAAATTTTTCCTTATTCAGACGGTTCAGACCATGCCAGTTTCCAGACAGTAAAGCCTCCATTATACAACACATTTTTTATATGAGTTTGCCAGAGTTGTAATAAGCTTATCAAGGCGATAAACGCTAGGATAAACCCTACAATCTTGTCCATCAGTCAGGAAGAGAAATAAATAAACTTCCTTGTAACTTCAGCTTTTCCAGATGTGTCAGTTGGCTGCAGGTTTTCCACTCGGTGACAAGCAATCAAGAGGTCTCCTACACCCAGCGCTCAGCCTCATTGCTCTCTATAACTACCTGAAAGGAGGTTGTAGAGAGGAGGGAGCTGGCCTCTTCTCCCAAGTGACAGGGGACAGGACGAGAGGGAATGGCCTCAAGCTCTGCCAGGGGAGGTTTAGGCTGGACATTAGGAAAAAATTCTTCACAGAAAGGGTCATTGGGCACTGGCAGAGGCTGCCCAGGGAGGTGGTTGAGTCACCTTCCCTGGAGGGGTTTAAGGCACGGGTGGACGAGGTGCTGAGGGACATGGTTTAGTGTTTGATAGGAATGGTTGGACTCGATGATCCGGTGGGTCTCTTCCAACCTGGTTATTCTATGATTCTGTGATCCAGTGGTTCAGGCGATTACCCACCTAGTGCAGACCTCACATCACAGGCTGCTTCTTTTGGTTTGACCCATTTTATGCAATTGCACTACTGGCAGCACTCAATAGCTAACGTTACCACGCTGCTCCAATGCACTGGATAAGGTTATTTACCAAATCCTAGCTTAACACATATGTCCCTCTCTGAACTGCCTTTGTCTTATATAGATGGATCAATAACCTTTAAAGCACTGTTATTCTCTCTTTGTAACAAGGCTCTGCTGCTGACTTTTGTGATGCTGCAGAAGACTTTTATAAGCATCGTAAGACTTCATACGAGCACAATTTGCAGAATTAGAAATCAGCCAGAGCACAGCCCCTCAACTTGCCTTACAAGCAAATCCTGGCTCCTTCCCTGCCACTGCCCTCCAGCCTGGAGGGGAAAGAATTAACAAAAGCAGAAAGAATTAGGTGCCCAATGAAGAGCTTTTAGGAAGGCAGAGAAGAGCAGGAAGATAGCAAACTCGATGCCCTTCCACGAGAACAAGAGGCTCAGCTGAAAACCTCCTTCCCAGAGGCTCTCAGAAAGAGATCCAGACAGGAGGGGAGGGAAGCAGTGATGGATAAGCTGTTGTGAGAGCGCAGCACAAGGAGCTGTGGTGTGGGGAACACGAGTGGTGAGATTTACTGTCCCCAGGCGTAAGCTTGCACTCCAGAGTGACACAGAGCCATTAACACACAAGGATTTTTGGAGGGCTGCGGAGGCCCCTGGGGCAGGGGATGCTGATTTAAAGTGAAGGCTGCTTCTCCAAGCTCCTCTGCAGGGCTGTCTCTGCTGAGCGAGCCCCTGCCAGGCTTGGCCAGGGAAGATGGACATGCAGGTGAGATGAAGAGCACAGACCTTTCCCTGTTCATGCCAGCCATCCACCTCTGGGAGAATCACCAATTCAGTGCTTGGAAGAAGCTGCCAAAGAAGAATTTCAATCACTTGCCCTTGGAGCTACTGAAAATAAAAACATGACAATAGAGCCTGGCCTGTCAGGCAAAGGGAGATGGGGAGAGGGGAGAGATGAACAAAGCACGGACCCTGGAAATCCAAGCCCTGGAAGATTTAACTGCCAGGACTGCCTTTGGGAGAGACCAGATCGGTCACCCGAGGAGCGCAGCAGAGTAGGGGTGATGTCTCACCTGGGTGTGCTTGGGGCTGTTGCAGTTGTGGCTAAAACCTCTCCAGCAACTCTCCCAACAGGTCTCACTGCCTGGCTGCAGAAGCAACAATCCTGTTGCTGCACTGGTGTCTTCCATCTGCTGGTTGCCCACCTCAAAGAGTCTGAAAAGGGCTGAGCGAACCCATCTTACCGAACTGTGAATAAAGTCAAAATATCCAAGGATGGCTCCTGCGAGAAGGTCCATCCCCGTGCTTGCTGTTGCCATGGTTGCCCAGTTCTGCAAAGCTGCGAGCAGCCTGTATGTCTCACAGGAGCTTGGGCAGCTCCTGGCATTGTCGGGCCTTGCCCTGCACCAGGCACAAATTTTCACTCATCATCTTTATCAGAAATAAGATTATTTAGGTCTATCTTCCTTCCTATCCACTGTCAGAGCTATTTGTTCGGGGGCTTTGAAAATGCAGAAGTCATTACTATAAAGATGGTACTTTTCATGGTAAGTATGAGTTCCTACTTTTAGAAAATAAGTACCTATTTAGCTAAGAGCTTTATAATAGATCAAGCAGTGCACAGAGTACAAAAAAGTGAGAGCTACGATCCAAAGAAACTAGTCTAGTGACAGGACTGGGCATGAAAATAGTTATCTGCTTGGCATCTTTAATATTAATTTATTCAAGACCCTCATCTCTGAATAAATATAAATTAAAAATTTAAAGCCCTTGTAAAGTAATGCATGAAACCAAAGCACCACAGAGAAATTTGGAGAAGCAAATAAAACTGCCATTGTAAAGCACAAAGGCACTGCAGAAGCAGGGCAGAGGGGAAAGGAGCTTGGAAATAAAAAAAAGGAAAAAAAAAAAACCCGAACAGAAAACCAACCCAACCACAACAGGAAAGAAAGAGACGAGACGATGGTGGTGGCAGCAGTGAGTGGGGCAAGAAAAACCACCACTTAAAAAAAATAAATTCATAGCATCACCGCAGCAGGGCGCAGAAGGAAATGATTAAACCAGCAATTTTGAAAATATAACTCGGACCGCCTGGTGAGTGACACCTTCTGTTTGCACCAGGCAAACGGGCTCCTGCCGTAGTGCTCCTGCGCTCCAGACCCTGGGAATAATCCCCAAGGTTGCATTAGGTTCAGAGCTCAGAGCTGCCCTGAGCTGACTGCTGTCATCACACTTAAAGCAAGGAGTGAAATAAAAGTGTGTTTTTCAAGGCCAGTGAGAGCCAAAAAGGGGCCCATTTCGGTAAATCAATGATACTGTTCAAATGTTTCAGGCAATAATTATATTGGGTAATACCCAATGGCATCCCCTGCATGTGCAGGAGGTGGTCACAGAGTGTGGTAGGTTCCAGCACGGCACGGCCCTGAGTTATCTTCCCCCATCCCACGGGGCAGGACAAGCTTAGATAAAGCTCCTAGGGGCTGCAGGCTGCTGGCAGGGCCAGGGGCTGAGCCGGTGCAGCAGCACAAGCAGCAAGGCTTGGCCTGGCATGGAGCGCTGCACCATCCTTAATGTCCTTATCCTCATCCAGCAGCCTGGTGAGGTTGGGAAATGCTATTTCTCCTATTTTCCAGGTGAGGAACAGAGATACGCTGCTCCGGATCACATCCAAAGATGTATTTAATACCCCATTTTGCATTTAATTGCTTGAATCCCCAGTTAAATCAAGGCTTCACGATGCAGGGTAGCATCGACAACGTGTAGCCCAGTTTTGCCAAGTCTCAGTGTGGTCCGCAAGTGACTGGACTGTCCTCCTTAAACCAGCAAAACTGTGACCAGGGATCAGCAGAAGTTGGCCTTGCCAGGACAGGCCAGCAGCTTTGGCCTCTGAAGGAGGGGAAAGGGGAAAACAACCTTCTCCTTCTGGAGGCTGCGGGAAGTTTCTGGAGAAACGTCTCCAGAAATGGAGATGTCTGGGGTTCAGACCACCACAACTCACTACCTACAAAAGCTGATTTGCAAGAGCTGCACTGAAGGCGAGTGGCAGGTTTTTAAATACCACAAGGGACGTCTTCTGGTCCCAAGGACGTTCAATAGCCTCAAAATAGTCAATGCTTCTAGCATGAATCTGGAGACAGTGCTGAGCTAAGTCATACACTCAGTTTCTTGAGTCAAGAACAGACTGTGTAGCTCAGATGGTTGAGGAAAAGCTAACTCTAGTAAATATATAACACCCAAGAGGATATCTGAAAAGACAACGGAGATACAAAATCTTTATTTATGTACTGAGGTTACTCTCATTCAGTATGTGGCATCAAAAGAGATGCAGATTTTCTGATAGATTTCCACCACCCCCCATTATTGAAACACAACCCCTTCTTAAAGCAGCATCTCACACAGCTCTAATCCTTCCCGATATATCTCTGTCCAAGCCTGCAGCCAACAACTCGAGGCCCTAGCTTTGTACACATGCATGTCGCAAATGAGATTTTGATTCTAAATGATCCGACATGGGGATCAGACTTTGAAATTACATATGTTTAGTGCATAGTTTTCATTCCTTTTCTCTCTTTTTTTTTTTTTTTTTAATATGAACTGCCCATCCCATCTCCTACGCACCCTCATGTTTAAAATTGCACGGGGATGGTTTCTATTTTAAAAGAGGCATTCACAGGAACAGAGCAGAGTGAGGCTGCTGAGGTTATTTTTTTACCTGAGCTCTGATTGCAGCGTCCTTCTTAATCCACTTTATCACTGTTTCATACACCAGCTCCTCTGCTTTGGTGTTCAGGCTGTCATTGGACATGTAGGAGATGAAGTCATCTTTTGAGATATTAAGGATCTCTTCTTGGTTTGCCACCTCTGGGAAGATTTGCAGGGCGTATGCTTTGGCCATGTTGTATAGTTCAGTGCACTGCATGGCTTCAGCCATGGCTAATATTCCTAAGCAGTTGCTAGCAGTCAGCTGTTTTTCTAAAAAAAAAAATAAAAAAGGAAATGAGCATTATTAAAAGAAAGAGTCACATTTTCACCATGATCACAAAAAAAAAGAAGTGCTACGGACACACCTCCAACCATAATTAATTTCATAGAGTTAATTAGAAGCAGCCCCCGGGTTACTTTAGAATCGGGGTTTAAAGTAGAAAAACCAAAGTCTGTCTAACAGCTGAGGCACGGATGGGGAGAGAAACGCGCTTTCTGAGTTTGCTTTTCGTGTAAGGCTTCACAAGGCACTGGGGAAACCTACTGACATAACAGTGTCTGGGGCTTCCCGAGGGACGGGAACCCAGCCAGGAGGCTGCTGTTCTTCCTACCGCCTACGATGTCGCTTTAAGAAACAGCAGAGATGTAAACGCCAGTGCAGACACTTAAGCATAAATGCAAACAGCGCTAAGGACATTTCTGAGGATGCTGCAGTCGCTTTATGATAATTTTTGCCCTGTTCAGCTACTAAGCTACTTCAAATAATAAAAAAAAATAAATCTCCCCCCACTCTTTTTTTTTTCAAAGGAACTTTGTTGCTGCTGAATGTGATGACATCCCTTATGCAAAACACAGATTATACTAACGCCTTCTGTTAAATGTTGTGTAGTGGGTTTCAAAGAAAATCATGCACAGAGGAGACAGCATTATCTCCTACCCAGCAAACAGAAGTAACTGCACAGTGTGTAGCTTTGCGTTAAGTGTTCTACACCATACTTTTGCCTGTACTTTTCCCCTTTTCAGCTATTCTAAAGAAAAATCCACCAATTTCAGGCATTTATAAGAGGAACTCTCAGATTCGTCTCAGCTTTTGTTAACCAAGCCTCTACTAATAGGCAGAATATATTCTTTTAAGATAGAGGACCAAGAAAAAAAAAAAGGAGAGGCAGACTGCAATAGATCACAAAAGCATGGGTACCAGTGGCAGGCTTCTGTGCTGTCAGAGGAGAAGTATATCACACTTGGGCAGTGCCACATCCTAGTGTGCTATTTCAGAGCACTGGCAAGGAATGTGCAATATCCCCACATCTCTTCAAACAGAACTCCCACCACATTGCTTCTGCTGGAAGTGGTCGGTGATTTTTTTCCTACGCTCAGCTTCTGCCTTCATCAGATTTTAAACCTGCACACTATCTATATATGGCTTTTATTAAAATGGAATTATGACCTGTTTTGTTTGTTTCTTTTTTTTTTTTAACCTGGCTTGAGATTAGGAGTTTTGTGTTTTGTTTTGATTTTTACACCCCCTCCCCTTTTTTATTTTCTTTTACAGATCCAGCAGTCTTGAAACTAGGTTATCTCATTTTGCATCAGTTGGTTGTTCTGACTCCAAGGAGCCCATTTCCCGAAGCAGACTGGAGCAGTAGCAGCGTTTGTTGTCAGTAGATTTTGTCACTCAAAGGCTGCCCAGAGACAGGCTGCAAACTGATAGCTATGAAGCACAAAGCTCCCAAAATATCTTCTTTTCCTAAAAAACGGAAAAAAAAAAAAGAACCAAACCCCTCTTCCAGGTTCCTTGGTTCTGTCTGTTGGCACAGTTTCATGTATACATACGGCTGGGGGTAAAATAATCATCTAGCAGAGCCCAAAACTCTCATCATCGCTTGGCAAACTCTCAAGTCAAAGACAAATCTGACACTGCTCCACCTTATTCTCACAGGGTTTATAATAAAGGTAATAATCAAGTCTGACTCATTAAGCAGCTGTTTACTAGCACAGAATGGAAAAAGATTTGCAAGGATGAGTCTTCACTTTCAAAGGACTAGGTCTGTCTCTATCAGGAGAGGTTCCCATACCATCCCCAGCTGAGCCTGTGGCACAGGGCAGAAAGAACACTGGTCATGACTTGTTTCTTCTGCTCTGGGCAGGTCTGTTTACCTCTAGCAATGCTGGGTGGAACACTGGTGTCCAAGCAGTCCATGCTGTCCCTGGAAGCTTCACTCCTTCCTCTTCCCTAAGAAACCACTTGGTGGCAGACCCAGATGATGATGCCCCTGTCTGACTCAGCCAGTATCATAAGGCCATTTAGAGAGGGGTTCCAGGGAGATGCAGACTAGGGTTATATTCAGGAAGCTGGTGATGCTTGATCACTTTCAATGTGATGAGCACCACAGCAACGTGGGTGTAGTGATGCCTTTTTAAGATGAGGGCTGGCGTGTGAACTAGAGGGATTCATTGCAGGTGAGCAAGACAGCAGTTGGGGCAACAGCTATAGGAGGTATGGAAAACCTCTGTCCTGTGAACTGGAAAAGCACACCTTCATTTTCATCCCTGACTCAAAATCTGCGGCAAGATTGGTGTCTCTTGAATCCACCTGTCTATGGTACAACTAAGAAATGACATCAGTATCCCTGTACACTCATAAACAAAGAAGAAATCTGCTAATATTTTGGCTTAATATGGTAATATTTTGGGTAATGACTTCAGGATGTACAGAACCACACCTTACCAATGCATGTCACTCTTCACTGACTACAAAGGGACCCTACATGACTACTTACAGACTTCTGTTACATAATATAGCCCATCCCAAGCGACTGCAACCCAGGGGCATTTCTAGGTTGCTGACAAGGACTGGTTCTGCTCCATCTGTTTTCCTTTGGACACTGACACGTTTATACTAATTGCTGGTTTTG
Organism: Phaenicophaeus curvirostris; assembly: GCF_032191515.1. Classification (NCBI taxonomy): domain Eukaryota; kingdom Metazoa; phylum Chordata; class Aves; order Cuculiformes; family Cuculidae; genus Phaenicophaeus; species Phaenicophaeus curvirostris. The sequence continues at coordinate 123,302,218 of NC_091393.1, read as the reverse complement.
CCACGGTGACACTAGACTTGCAACAACACATTTTTGTGGAGCTTCACCTTGAATCCATTCAGGACGTAACTGCTGACTACGAAGCTATTCCCAGGGCTCAAGGACAGTTCATAACAGACTTATGAGTGGACTTTAAAGGTATCAAATTCTGTCTAGTAGGTTCTCACTTGTATGTCATAACATTGCAGATCAGCAGCCAGTATTCTCCACTTGTGTTAGATGTGATTTTGGAATGGGATCCCATGTGGAGCCATCAGGAGATAATCAGCCAGACAGATTGCTAAAACTGCACTTCTGGAAGTGAGATGACTTGAGATAAAGTCGGAGATAGGTTGTACGTAGGAAGGATTACTCAGCAAGACTGCGGTAACAGCATGATGGAATCTCAGTGGTGGATGTAAGCACCCTCTGTGTGCATTAAGTAGCGTATTTTCACTTAGGGATGCTTTCTAGATGATGACTTGGAGATCACTAAAATTAGTATAAAATGTGCCTTTCTTCCCTCAGGTGCATATGCCTGTTGATGCAGGTCTCATCACTGGTCCTCTGTCCTGTCTCTCTCATAGCTCCTTCTCATACTCTGCAAACTCTGTCTTTGTGCCCTTTGCTGAAAAGACCAGGAAAACAAAGAGCTCCTGTTCTTTCCTGTTCTCCTACATGAATCCAACAGGTTCAACCGGCTTCTTTAGATTGAAGGAAGAATACTTTTATCAGCAGCACACTGAAGTACAGGCTTAGAATTTGTTCACTCCTGGGATGGGGGTCTCTGCACCATGGACCCACACCATATTACTGATAAATCTCCTGAAACAAATAAATAATAATAAAACAAATATTGGGGGAAGAAAAAAAGCAAAAAAGCCTTCAAGTCCTCAGCCATATGGATGGAGGAAATACCTACGATGCCCTGACTAGTTTGCAAACATTTGTCCAGTTATCATATGGTGCCTATACAAACCTTGTCAGCATCACTGCATCAGTCAGCACAAAACTGTTGTCATTTCTCATGGTCTAGACAAAAGCAGAGGAGATAACGTGTGGGGGGCAGGGAGAACGTGGCTGTAATTAGCCTGGTGAAGCTGGTTAAGAAATCTTCCATTGAAACGAAACAATTATTCCTGACACTTTCGCAGCAAGTTTCCACCAGAAAGTGCAAGTAGATTTGGTTGCCTCTGCCCAGTGCTGCTGAGAGGCCCAGGACAGAGACAGAAGAGCTGCCTAGACATCAACCAGTTAGGACCCTGTTGGAGGGTCACGGCTGAAAAAGAACGACTTGGATTTCCCCTGGGATAGTGCAGCGCTGAACAGACCTATAACTTTGGGGCTTTTACTTCTTTGGGCCTCTCTGGACCTCCCTCCAGTTCTGATGGGAGAGAATCACTGTGTGTAGTGTTGAATCCTGTAGACACCCTGGAACACGTCTCCCCATCCCCTACTTTTTAGCATATCTTTGCTTTTTTGGTAGTAGAGGTGGCTGGGATGAAAAAAAAATACAGCCACAGAGAAGACTAAACGTCTTTCCCTAAACTTTTTAGACAGCAATTGCTCTAATATCTCTGTAGAGCAATCCAGTCACAGCTATAAATAAAAATAAGCAATTACACTCCATGAATTCTGCAAATGAGAATACAAAATTTCAGCAACTCCCCATATATCACTGAACTTATAACCAACTCTACTATTTCACACCATAACATGGTTCACTGAATTCAAATATTAACTATCGGAAACGAGAAATCTCACATTGATTTAGTGAAATAAATGTATTTTCATTTTGTGGCTGAATCTTTAGAGACAGCATGACTTAAACATTTCTGTTCCTGGAAAGGCTGTAAGATCTAATCACTTTAAAAGGCGGTGAAGGGAAGCTGGGGGAAAACAATGCCAGAGCCAGAGCCCGCACTCAAGTTGCACAACTAACACAGTGAGATCGCAGAGCATAGATTTGATTTCCTTATTACCCACCCATTTGAGAACAGATTCTTAAACAAGTGATGTATAAAGAGCTGGAATGAAGGGAAGATTACAATACCACAGCTCCTTTACTGATGTTTGCATTGTATCAGCCTAGTCACACCACTCGTCTTGCCAGCAGGCCAGCTTAGCAGTGAAAATTAACACAGCAGTAAAATGGACTCATTTATGGTTTCTCTTTTTTTTTTTTATGAGTGCAACATTTTCTAAATTCTCATCTTCCACACACTGTAATTCTAGATGTCAATTTTAAATAAGAACCGCCCAAGAAGAACCTATAGTTCATGTGGGTTGAGGATATAATTGGGGTACAGAGAGAATGGGATCTGCCTTTCCAGGCTGAGGGACCCTGAATAGAAATCTGATGTCCAAAAAAGATATTTGAAACCTGGACATGGGAAGTAAGTCTTAGAAGAACAGGCTCACATTTTTTGTATTAATAAATCCATGTTAATAATTTGTAAATTATTACTCTGTTGTTACCTGATACATGTTAGTGAAAGCATGACATGTGATGCAGGCAGGAATATGAACCAACATATGTTTAATTTGAGCTCCACTCCTGCCTTCTCTTCTGCCAAGATAGAAATAGGTCTGGACGGCTCCCATTCAGAGCAGTAAAGCTTAGTTAACAGAGCTGGCCACCTAGGACTGTTTAGATATAATAGATAATAAAAAATATAAAGAAAGTGGAAGGAGCAGGATGACATTGTGCTCTGGACAAGAAGCAATCAGCTTCTCATGTGGCCATGAGAGCATGGACAGAGACATTGGTGACGATGTTGATCTTCCTCAATGGGACAAGCGCACCCCATACATGTAGGACACATCAGTTACTAAGGGAGGGAACAGCAGCCTTTTGTTCCATCCACCATTTGTGATGACCTGTACCCATCAGATCATAAATCTGTACGAGAAAATAAACCCCATGAATATTCATCCTGGAGCAGTTCAACTGTATCTTATTTACAAGAACATTGGACATGTGAAGGACTTCCTCACGGATGCAAAAAACCTGCAGATCTAGACTGCTCTGTGGGAATCCACCTCCAGCTCTTTTAGTGCTTGACCAAGCTGGCCTGATGTATTTACCCATCATTTGCTGTCACACTTATAAGCAACCTGGTATCTGTGCAGAGATCAGCCTCCGGGACACAAAAATGCCTATCCAAGATGTGAAAGCAACCAATAGGCTACACTTCTCTAGATCATTTTCCACTGACCACTGCATCAGCATTTTAAATTCAATCTCAATCCAAATAAATCATGTGGGTTTTTAAAACTATATTTAATTTTGGGTTTCCTAATTATCTTTTGAGAGTTGCTAAAAGAAAGGCTTACAAACTTTAAAATGCGTTCTTAAAATCTCACTAGATGGAGTGATTCTTACCTAGAAATGAAACGCAGACTTTACAGAAAGTATGAAACTGGAACTTGCTGGCAGCTTCCAGTAGCGTTTTTGCATTGGCTGAATCTATGATCAAAGAACCTGTATAAACAAACTCCAGGAGTAACTCCAGGACGTCCGCAGTGAGGTTGGACATGGCCAATTCCAGCTTCTCCCCACTTCTGTTACTGTCTCGTGGTGACCTGGTAACAGCAGACAATTAAATTATGGACATTACACCATCCCCATTTTGTTGGCATTTATTGATTAGTGAGGGCTAGAAAATCGCTTTGCACCTCATTATATTTCTCCATTATTTTTGTTTACGGAACTGAGGAATATGAATCTTACAATAACTGAACTTAAAAAACTTTAACTGGATCTGAAAGAGAAGAGTCTTAAAGCGAGTCTTACGAAAAATCTGTTTATTGCTACTCTGCATTTTCATGCAAAAACAGTTGCAAAAGAAAAGGAAAGGAAAGAAAGAAAAAGAAAAATGAATGAGCCAACATTAATGAAAATGAGGAACAGGATTAGCTTTCAAAGGGAAACAATACATTTTAACATCTTGGTTAACATCTCATCTTCTGTGCATAATGTAACTGATAAGGAAAAAACACTTTCCAATTTCAAAAGAAAAGGTCATCTACTTTTTCAGGAATCCAGCACCGGAATAATTTTAAATGTCATGTGCATTTAAAGATATACTTAAAGACCTTTTCATAAAAAATAACAATAATAAATATTAATTTCTGTTTAACTTGAACTTTTCAGCATGTTTTATTAAAGTATAAATATGATAGATGCGATACGCATATACAGACGGTCATATAAAAATATGTATATGCTTATTCTAAAAATCTATTGTTCCCTTTTAGGCACCAAAAAAAGGAAGCTCTTCATGGCAATTGCTTTGAAAACTGAATACAAGACAAGATAGACAGACAAAATGGTTAGAGCAAAGAAGGGAGAGGGGGGAAAACAACAACCAGCTCTGCCACAGGAAGCCAGCAGCCATCCTCTAGGAGTTTCATGACTGTGGCCTACGGTTTTTCCCGCATGAAGTGCTGAACAATTTGGGGATCAAAGTATCTCCTGCATTTGAAGTGTGGATTAGTGCTCGTGAAATTATTGGACAAAAAGAAAATTATACTGAATTAAGGTAAGGGCCCAGTTCTTAATGCATGGTTGGCTGATGTGTCTGCAACACTAAAGGCAGGTTACACCTGAAAGACAAAAGTGGTAATAAATTTTGTAACATCAAGGAGGGGTGGGGAAATCTGTTGGAGTAAGAAAGTAAATTCTTTTAATGGTTAGGACCATCCAGCACCTTCTCAAAGAAACATGGACTTCTCCTAGTCACTGGACAGTCAACGTCTGCTCGCTCCAATTCTGCTGGAGTACTTGCAAAAGCCATCGCACGATTGACACAAAACCTGCGTACAATGCTGTGACTTCATACGGACTGGCCAAAGCATCACTATTCACAGGCAATGCCAGCTTCAAGCATGAGCAAGAGCACTACCAAGCTCTTGGATTCATAAAGCTGCCTCAAAAGGCGATGGTCAGACCTCTACTACCACAATGGAGGAAAAATAAACAACATAAGAGGTTCAGTTTTCTTCCCCAAAGACAGCCCAGCCCACCTACTCCAAAATCATTGGGGGAAATGCTTAAAATTTACAGTGGATGCTTTGTCACTGGTCTTCCATTGACTATCTCTGTTGAAGTCAAGGGCACAGCTTTAATTTGTAAAAATCTTTGCAGGATTAAAGCTTTAAAGAGGTTCCATTTTTCTACTGAAAGTATTTAGGTGGTGCCCATCATCACAATGGAGGTGCAGCTAGCATTCCTTAAGCACATTTACTTCTCTAAGGTACTGACCAGCAGTTATTCCCATTCACAAAAGGAAACTGCAGCACAAGGAGACAAAGTGCTTGCTTATGATCATAAAGAAAGTCAGGGGCAAAGGAAATAAATCCTGGTTTTTAATTCTAAACATTGGACTATCCTTTGCATGGGAATACAGGCAAGTTAGATCCTACCCACAAGCAGATGGATGAGAATACGTATGGATGGAGATACCTGTGGTACCCCTATATGCACAGATGTGTACATTACCCTGAATCCTTATGCTTTATCACACCACAATATTCTTCCTAAACTCTTCTATACAGATTCCATTTTGCACTCAAGGCAGAAAACCTCAGGTGTCAAAACAGAAGAGCTGCCGTTTCACAGACCCTCGGGAGGATGTCACAAAATGTTAGATTTTTTTTTAGCTTTCTCCCATTCACTCACCAATAATGTTCCCCATGTCTGATTTATCTCCAGTTGTGCACACATCTGGTGCTGCACCCTGGGCTATCAAACTGCCTCCTGGTACCGACGTAATTCTTGATGAATTGTTTCCATAAGCGGTTTGTACCTGGCAGTGAGTTCATAGTCACATAGGCTGGTTAATAAGGACATTGCCTAAAATTTAAGTGAGACTTGGAGGCACCCAGCGAGTGACAGAATCAGGCTCTTTGCACTGTGGGAAGCCCCACCGTATGTAATTATTTATTTAACGCTGCTAATTGCACTGTGCTGGCGATGGCTGCGGGAATGAATGCTTGTGACCCGGCGGGAATCACACGCTCTCTCCCAGAGCAGAGAGGAGGAGGCACAAAGGAAAGGATGACGTGACACCAGTGTCAGCGTAGACACACACCAACGTTAGCAGCAACTGCAAGCTGCTATTTTTCAGAATAATTAAGTAATAATCTCTTTAACTTTGTAATACACCAAGCAATAAACTACTACTGCAATTGATTAAATGCCAAAGAAAAGCTACGGTGTTTAATCAATCACTAGAGCCCCTTACAGTAAGTATAATACAAAGCTACAGAGATATCGATATTACACAATGAGCTAGAAATGGGAAAGAAAATCATCCCTATTCCTTCCTCTGCAATGCTGTGAATGTGCTGTGCTGCTTTGCTTGCTCTTCCTAGGCAGTGAGCACTTCGACTCCACGTTCAGCCAAACCAAATACCGAGCACAGGCTGGGTTCAGTCTGCAAAGGGAAATGGAAATGACTCCGGTCTCCGTGCCCGGGATCTGGCTTGGTACAGGCTGGAGAATGGGTGGGAAATTGGTTGAAACAGATCCCGACGGATGAAAAACGAGTTTTTGAGAAAAGGGAAGAAAATAATGTGGGGAAACAAACTGGCGTGACTGAAGTAGGAAATGCAGAGATTCCATAAATTTCTTCTCTGAAATTATTTCAGTGAATCAGGTTGTGGCATCCCCCTCCAAGCCTGACTTAAGCCTTCAGTATTTTTTGTTTTCACACATATTAAAATACCAATCTGCTCCGTGCAATTATAATTCAGATATTTGGGACAGACCCTTCTCTCGGGTACTCTAGACGAACCGCAGTGAAGTGGCTAAAGCTGCATCACAGGAACAGAATTTAGTGCTGCAAATGCATAAGCAGTGGACTGGGGAAAATTCGTACGAATTCATATAGCTGTGCCCCAAATAGCTCATCCAGTATCACATCAGAAGGAGTTTTGTCAGTGGCATTGGTAGATGCAAACATTTAGAAAAGTCTGCTCTCAGAAAAGCAGATTTCTTGCCTTAAGACCTTGGGAAAAATAGAGCTCCACCTGGTACCAATACTCCTGTTCTGCTCCTGGCACAAACACGGGGCATTTTGGGAAGGGAGAGCCTGCCTGCTTCATGTTTCAGTCTCATGTGAAGACAGGCAATGTCCACTTCTTGTCCGTGGACATCGTTAAATGTGGCACATTCTGCTATTTGCCCTGCGAACTCTAAAGTTTAAACAGAATGATGTCATTTTATTGGCCTTGTAATCATTGCTCATATTATAAAGGTCACACATTTCACATTGTGGCAGAAAATCAATAGCTCTCCCAACAGCCTCTGGGGGAAAAAGTTTTGCTTCTGAAGAATAATATATAATAAACAATTTTAGTCCTTACTTTATCATGGCTGTAATCTTGGAGAATAGCTACAGTAAAAATCTGGCAAAGGCTGATATATAAACTCATTAAAATTAGGAAGTGATTTAGAACAGGACTTTTAAAAAGATTTATCTTGAGCTAAGCAGCAAAGAGGTTTGTTTAGCTCTGCATTTAAACAAGCTCCAAGAGCTCTTTAACAGCTTAATTTTATGGTAGCTGTTGGGGAATTCTTTCAGATTTACAAATCATGTATTTCTCCAGTAAGGTGATAGACCTGAGCAATGTGCAAGCAGAATTGAATCTGCAGATAAGCAGGAAGCACAGATACACTCTGAATGTGTAAGGGGGAGTTACTGAAAAATATACTGAATAATTAGGTCTAACAAAATAAAGCCATGGCCTTTGAACATACTCTGGCTACTTACCCTTCAACTTAATTACTTAAACTAGAGAAGACAAAGGCAGAGGGAACCTTTTAAAGCAAAAGATGGCTCAACTACACTCTCAAATAGCAAATCGAAACCAGTGTCCTTTTCTGTTAACTAATATATAGAAAAGAGCTAAAGTATTTAAATACTGATAGCAGGAAAGATAGCCCTAAAACCTCATCTGGAAGATTAGGAGTGGATCTGACAAAAGAAAAAATAGAGAACTTTACATTTTTGGTATTCATTTGTCCTTGAAAATCCTTTCTATACATGTAATAAATCCTTTCTATACATGTAATACGCACAGACAAGAACCAGTGCTAGTGTTTTCATACTTAATAGCGATGCAACCAAGTTTGCTGCATCTTGAGTTCTATCTATGCATTTTCCGTGCGTTATTTGTATCAACACATTCACATAACAGAACTTCAGTGCAATTCAGTTCAAAACATTAATAGTGAGGTGCCTTGATTTGCAAAGCCGTGCTTGCAGTCTGGCTAAAGCAGCAATGTAAGTGAAACACCACTAGCGCATCAATATGTCAATTTATGGACAGCACTAACACCTCTAATTCAAGCTTCCCTCACGCTTTGGATATGCTGCCTTTAACCGGCTTGCCACATTATTCTGACTGAGTAATGGTTTGGCTACAGCCTCACTCAATTTTAGATCAAATAGGAAGAGCTACCTATACTCGGTACAGATGCCAGCCAACTCTCTGTTTACAAGCTATAGTCACAAAGTCAAAACAAATTCTGGATATTCAAAATGGAGCCATCTGCACAGAATAAACATGAAAAATGTGAAACATTTTATGTAAATGTACATTCCTGCCTAGGAACAGTTGGTTCAGCTTCCTCCCAGGCTGCCTGGTTGGGAACAGGAGGACTGACAGAGTTTGTGACACCTATTTACATTTGAAGCCATATGACTCACTGTGCCGTAGACTCAAAGGTATGACGTATATTTAAGCTTTGCGCTCCAAAAGGGCACCACAATAAATGATCATCTTTTAAAATAAAGACACATTCAGAATTATCACTTGTGCGCTTTTCCCAGGCACGTGGGGACTTGGTGTTTGTCTTTCTCTTTCTGCCTCCCCAGGGTCTATCACTTTTGCTTGTGAGCAGACAGCATACCATCATTACCTGCTTCTCCCAACAGGATGCAACAGCAAAGATCTAGCTCCATAGTATAGCCTCAATTTTGTTCATATTACACTCAGAATTTATTTTTAAGAAATAGGAAACCGACTGATTCTGGTAGTGTAAGAAAACATATTTGGTATCTTCGACTATCTATTGCTAAGGATCTCATACCATGCAGGAATTTGAATATCCTCCACTAAATGCACTTGTTTGAATTATTGGAAGGCTACAGGACAGCTGTCACACAGGCAGCAGCTCCAGCTCCACCCGGGACTGAGGCATTGGAAGCCCGTATTTTGGGATTGGTTCTTCCCTGCATGGAGGGAGCTGGCCTCTTCTCCCAAGTGTCAAGGGACAGGACAAGAGGGAATGGCCTCAAGCTGTGCCAGGGGAGGTTCAGACTGGACATCAGAAAAAAAAAATTCACAGAAAGGGTCATTGGGCACTGGCAGAGGCTGCCCAGAGAAGTGGTTGAGTCACCTTCCCTGGAGGTATGACAGGTGGATGAGGTGCTGAGGGACATGGTTTAGTGGCTGATAGGAATGGTTGGACTCGATGATCCTGGAGGTCTTTTCCAACCTGGTTATTCTATGATTCTGTGACCCAAGCAATGTCTGTCCCACTGGTCATCTGCCTGATGGCCTCTTCACCTTGTACCTTCCCAGGATGTGCCCCATCAGCACGACATGCTGATCTTGCTGGCCTGCTTTCATAATTAGGCACATAAATGTTTACCCTATATTAATTGTGTTCCCATTCCTCTAGAGCAAAATATTTGCTATCAAGATAGAGAGGACAAAAAAAAAAATCAAATTAAATCCCTTTGTTCCCTGGACTGTGTTTTAGTCTATAAAAAACAGGAATTTAAGATTTTTATGTAAGATGAAGTATTTAAATGAAGAGAAGCTACTTCTTTTTATCTCTGTCAAATTATTTTGATTACCAAAGAAAGGACTCCAGATTGGGATAGGCAGCTTCTCATGAGGCTTAAGAGTCTGTTAGCTGAGTGCTGATTAAAAACTCCTGTTCAAGTCTATACAGTTTAGACTGAACATCTTGGGTACTGTGGAATGTAATCCGTAAAGGATCCAGGCAAAGAAGAGTGCAATGTTGCTTGCATCTGAACTGTCCACTATTTGACTTTTCATCATCTTCAGAGGTATTAATGGTTCAAACCTCACATGTCTATTTATCTTGGGAAAAGCAACAAAGAGACTTCATCATATAATAGACAACCTTCAGCTATGAACAGAACTGACAGGGCACTCTACATGGAAAGCTGCATTTTCGTACCGAAGAGCTTGATTTATCTTATGCCATGCTCATGAGATATAAAAGCACAGTTGTCCAAACATACCAACATGCATTTCCACGACACACGCACCGAGACGCACGTGCACACCGAGGTAACAGGTTATTGACTGAGTTATTCAAGTTTATGCAGCTGCAAGGCAATCAATCATGTAAATGATGACAGGAAGGGACATTTATAGAGCAACATCATTGCAATATGTATGTCATAAGGCACTGAATGTTCTTTGAAATCGGATTTAAAAAAAAAATAAATACACCCTAGCGTCGCTTCTCCTTTGGAATTATTTTATCAGCTCAAAATGTATTAACTTGCAAATCTCTGACTTCGTTACGCTATCTTGTAGATAAATATTATCTTTGAGCCTCAGCCACTATCCATCTGTCTCATGAGAGACAAACACATATATGGTAATGGTGCTATTGTGCGATTACGATAAAGAAGTAGTAAAATCACAAGATTAAATAAATTACATTGTTTAAACACAGGCTTGCAAATTTGTCATGAAAATTTACCTGATCAACAAATCCATTTGCTCATTTTTTTACCAGGATGTTGATACAAACAATGTTCCTTGTTCCAGGCAAACAAAATTTGGCAAGACTACTGTAACTTATTAGGGTCAAACACTGCCAGTTTGCACCTGCTCTATCAGAAGAAAATCAGGAAAATTAATGGCTGTGAGCTCAGGCATGCACTAGCAGCTCCTGCTAATTCACCATCACAGAAATGATCATTACAAACCAAGAGGAGCAATGGGATTAACAGCAAATGCTTCTGTTCGCGGACAACATGGCCAGAATAAAATAAAACAAACAAAAGAGCCATGTCTCCTATATACCCTTAATGCTATTCACCGACGGAACACAATCTAATTGCTCGGTCAAGACTGTTTCTAAAGGCGCAGGATCAGTGGCAGCCTGTAACGCTATAGTGTCGGAGATCACAGTCAGAGGCACAAATCCGCCTCCCTGCTGAGATTTAAGAAAGAAGATGACAAGTTTGAAGATGCTGGCTTAAACGCCGGCAAGTGAATGAAGAAGTGAATAGCTCATGCCCTTGGAAGAACAGCATTTCATGACCTAGACTTTTGCTAGGGACTGAGGATAAACTGAATCTCAAAAGGTACGGCTGGAGAAGTAAAAAAAACCCCACATCTGGGCCAACTTATTAACAGCATGGGATCTAACTTGTTTGCAAGTATCTCTGGCAGCCTAATTCAGCAAATATGTGGCAAAATAGCCTGGGGTGAGAGCAACTATTTGTTAAAGGTACATAAGAGATACAAGCGTGTTTTGGTGGATTATAGGGGAAGGAAGATTAAAAAGAAAATGACAGAATAAAAAATTTATTCTCATCAAACTTAAAGCTCAACCACTTAACCAACTCCTATCTGATTTGTTTTAATGATATTTATTACACCATCAAAAACCAGCTTAGCAGAGAGCTGGCATTATGCAGCTAATAAATCTGTTTCTTAGGAATGTGGTGAAATTTATACAAGTAATTATCTAGGTAAGTCTATCCAAGGCTTTCTCATCATTGCAATGTCTAGAGGGAAAACAATAATAAAATAAAGATAACCACAATTATTATTTATTGCTACTACTATGATTATGGTAGTGCCCAAAGATCCCAATCAGCATTGCAGTAATTAGAATTAATTCTGTCAGGCACTGGTTCTTTCTCACTCAGCTACAGGGTGTTGCTAGCGCTTTTCTAGCCAGCCTGCGCTTTGGACATCAAGGAAGGGTAATATATTGCATCACCTATGACCACAGCATATGCAGGAAAGGGCAGGTAGATCTTCTCACTCCATCAATCCCTGCCTACACCAACCAGCAGAATTTCAGTCACCGAAGCTTAGTGTTACGCAAGCGAAAAAGCGGGGGGGATTGTTATCTGATATGATCACAATCTGGTCATATTAATTTAAATTCATTACAGCAATCCAGCAGTGGCTAATCCTTGATGACTTAAATGAAAGGAAGTGAACTGCTGATCCTCGGAGCTACCTGTGAGCATGCTGGAGTCGGAGATTTGATTACCCTCATTTTAGGGCAGGGGTGGCTTTTGGAAGTGGCCCCAAAATGACAGCTTTCAAGAACAGGGCTCCAGTGTCTATGCTGTGGAAGTTTTCTCATTGTCTTTGAACCGTTTCGCTTGAACTGCACCTCGTTAGCTAACTACTCCCTTTCACCCCGAAATTTCAACGCAGCCGTGCCTAGGCAGGGCTGTGAGATGTAAGCAAATACAGGTAGGTCACCCGCAGAGGCGTCTCATGACTGGTTGTATGACAGCTGCACGGCTTGCAGATAGGTCTAGCCAGAGCAGGAGGGGTGATTAGGCTGTCATTCCTTGAATAAGATTCGCAGGATTTGTACTTATGTCAAGAAATTATGTGAGCGAGAAGCCCGAACTACAGTAAATAGAGATGCTGTCAATGAGGAAGAGGAGCAAGAGGTTAAGTGGTTCTGCTCGGCGTCTCTGCAAGCTGCAGCCATTATAGGCAGAAGCTCAATTTCTGCGCTGCACCTCGAGGCTTGAAAAGGAGCTCTTCTCTCCTCCTTGCCATGGTTTCTCTTCAGAGTAGGGCACATTGATTCATCCCTCATTTCAGAGCCAGCAACCAGCCCAAGCCACTCACCCTCCTAATCCATGGCCATGCTCGCCAGGCTGGAAATAGGTGGGCTGTGATACCTGCTATGGGTTTTGTGGCCGTCCCTTAGCCTGGCAGCCCAGCAACATCACTGAATGTTTGTAAGCTGCAGTTCATTTATGTAGAAGACCATACATTTTTGCTTGATGAAAACATGTTTTCCAAGGCCTGGCAGCTGCAAAATTTGAAACCCAGCAGGCAGCTCCGACAGACAGGAGTGCGGCTGCTCGGCCAGGCAGAGCGAGCGAAGTGACATTCCCGGAAAGGAGCCACCGAAAACACAAAGCTGGTTCCTGTGCCAAGATTTTGCACCCAACACACAGCAATTATTGGTCCCTCATTTAAGAGAAAAATGTCATCCATAGCATAATTTACACCTGCACCCTGGCAGTGAAGGATGAAGAACATTTTATACTCGTACGAACCTCCCATTCTCATGGAGTCCTTTAAGTGGTTTAACAGAAACCACTGGTGCTGTGTGTCTAGGCACACTATACTGCTCTTGGCACCTGAAACAAACATCTTATTTTTAACTCCTTAGTTCTCTTTTTTTGCCAAAGAAATGTTATAATTTGTTTCCAAATCCATTCTGTTCCTCAACTGAGCTGAAGCATGCAGATGTACAAATGCTGCCTGCTCCTCTCCTAGAGTTAAAAGCAAGGTTCTTAATAAGCAGGAAAACATGAAGGGGTCACCAAGAGTAGATTTTTCTTTCATCTGCTATTTCTCATTTTTGGGCTTTTTACAACGCAAACACAAACCAGACAGTCTGTTTTCCAGACACCTAAATGCTTTTGCAGTTTTGTCAGACTGTTTCAGATGGATAGCGGCAGGTTTCTCTGTCTTGCATCCAAATGCTGCCTTTCCGCACAGTGGTGTAAAATGCGGAATGACATCTCTGTCTTCAGTGTAGGTGTAAAGCAAAAAGAATTTGTTCCTCTCACCCTCAATGCTTTACTTCTCCTGCCTTCCTGCCCTGCCTTCAAGCCCTAAGAGAGTATATAAAACCCTATTTTAGGAAAAAAAAACACAACAAAACATCTGAACGCTTAAAAAAAGAGACAAGGTATCATGGAAAAGGGATTTGGCTATGAAGCCACTGGCTCTGCTCCTTAGGAAAAGAAAAATGAACACAGCTTTGCCAGATAACACTGCATCAAAAAAGCTCACTTCTTGTCACCAAATCTCTTTGTGTGTGTGACTTGCTGCTCTGTGCTAGTGGAATTATGCAGCCAGGATGACCTCAAGATTATGAAGCATCAATGTAGGACAGGATCTGTGTATCTTTAGGAACTGGCCACAGAGACATAAAACTGAAGTCTGCTTATAAAACCCAGCATTTCGTCCAAGAAGAGAATTTTATGTAAAGTGCTTCCTATTATTAACGTCATATTTGGTAAAGATTGCAGCACTTGGGTTGGATTAAGAAGAAGAAAGCAGCAAATTAAAATGTTCCGGTGAAATTCTCTTTGTTACGGAAATATCAGACATTCCATTTATCCAGCAGCTGTATTTGTCTATCCAAACTGCAGCTGGAAAAAAATGATGCCTCTTCACGGGATTTTCCACTCCTTCCTTCCATCCAGAACACACACATCTTCCACCGTTTCTTCAAGGGCAGATACAAAGACACAGAGCTTATTTCTCTCCTCAGCCAAAACAAGAATGGTTTAATTAAGAAAATCTGTGCTCTGCATGAAGGTCATGTTGGAGGTTGGTTTATTTTGGTTTTTTTGATGGATACTGATCTATTTCTTTCTTTCTGTGTACATCTATGAGCATATATGTATGTGACATTCAAGCAAACATTCATTTCCAGAAGGAATCATTCATGTACTTTGAGCCAACTACTATTCTGGCTGGGTGAATGGCCTTTCTTTCTGGGCAATGAAAAATGAGCACTTCCAGAACGTGGTCCATGCTATTTATCATAAGCTGGGATGAATCGCCCTACAGACATCCCCATCTTCCCTCGCAACGGGAGAGGGAGCCTCGATAACCAGCTCAGGCTGGACCCATGAAAGAAGCAAAATAACACTCATGGGGAGTTTATAGTCTAAGCAAATTACATCGTCTGTCTCTTTAATAGTAAAGTGGAATGACCTCGTCCTTCACCTCATGTTTTAGACTCCTATTTTATGATGAGAGGACTTGCCTCTTGGAGAGGTTTGTCACCCTCCCTGCAGACTACAGCAGAGTCTAGAAGGTGAGGTTAGATAAAACCTGCCTCAGATGTCAAGTTTGGGCTTAAGGGTTGACTAACAGCAAGAGACAAGCACCTCTCCAAAGAAATCTCCTACCTGCTTACACATAGGTACCTGGATTAGGTGGAAAGGCTCCTTCTGGAATGGAAGCCTTTAAGGTGCTCCTCTTCACTGCTTGTACCATACTTAGGCCCTTGCTTTGGACTGATTTCTTAAGTATTTAAAATACAGATGCAAATCAGAGGCCAATGTCAGGCAGAGTGGAAGCAACTGTGGTTGACAGTGCACTAAAAATACACAAGATGGTATTCAGGGGACAGATCCCTATTCCAACCACTATTTATCATCCATTTTCTCCTCAAGTTCCATGCTGCAGTAATCTTGTCTGGGTCATAGTTTGAAGAAGCTGACTAACCACATGATTTCCCTAAGTGCAGATAAAGTATATCAACTCCTCTGTATGCTGCATGCCTGAATGAGCAAGCAGCAAGGCCAAGTACTCAGCCCCATACCTGGCATAAAGCAGGCTCAAAAAAGAGAAAATACTTTAAAGAGGATTTTATGAAGAGAGCTTAAGGAAACCTAGCACTCTCTAAATATATTTACTATTGTGTAAAATTGTTCCTAAGGTTGCCAGCAATAGCCCTACAGCCACTGAGGTTGTTGCACTAATCCCTACCGGAGGAACAGCCTTGGGCACACACCCATCTTCACACACCTTCATCCCTCTTCTACACCTCCTTCCTCTCTTTGTGTGCACAGCGAAGTGCGACAGATGTCAGGAACATTTCACACCTGCTGTTCCTAACCCTTTTCAGATGATTTCGCACTGGAAAGGACTAGGAGTGTTTTTTTCACAGCCAGCTGCTATTGCGAAGGAGATGACCGTCCAGTCCTGGCTTAGGCTCAAGGGCGGCACAGCTCCTGATGGGGACTGGTTAACCCATTTCCAAGAGCACAGTGCTTGGTACCGCGTTGACCTTAGGCTCAGGACTGGACTAAGTCAACCTCAAAAGGGCCATGCTCATATATTTAGAACATAAATGATGTGGAACAAGAACTTTTCTGGATGAGGGCCAGAATGCTCAGCACATTGCAGGATTAACAATCTTCTGAGAAACTGTGTCTCAAACTGTGCTCTCGTTACCAAATTTGTTCATAAATAATAAACAATGTTAGAATTGTTTCGGTCAATCAAACCTGATTATCATCTTTTCACGACAGTGCAATTAAAACAACATATTTTTTTCCCTGCTATGACTAATTCTCATCAAATAGCCATCCTCAAGATGGACAATAAAACTTAACTTTATGATACCTTTTGCCTATGATTTGGCTTTTTTTGAGCAGGTGATAATTGATCTTATCTGTTTTTGAACATTTCATTTTTATCCTTTTGAGACACTATTTGCTATTCTAACATCAGATACCAACTCCAGCACATAGTGGAATCAATGGCAGAACATAAGGTTAACAATAACTAGCCTGTGGCAAAGAACAGCCAAAGTAAATACTCTGATGAAAGATACAACTTTTTGCATGTTTACATGGATGCACATAGCACCTACATAAATAGGTCAACTTCTCATTGACATTTCTGGAGACCTATTATTGCCTTCTATTGGAATGCCATTGGAATTTAACCCGAGCAGGCACTGACTGAAATGGCCTTTATGTTATACTTAACAGAGAGATGTCCTTTATTGTTCAAGAAAACCTGCCATTTCTTGTTTTGAATTCTATAGTAATACAAAGATAAAAATCACATAATGCTTAAATATCATCTAAAAAATATCAGGAGAGGATTCTAGATGTGATATAAACCTACTGATTCCGTCAACTATAATGATTTTGTATTATCAAGAGCATGATCCTACGAAACACTGAGTACCTCTTGCAACTTGACTCATTGACTTTCATCGACTTCATGGGGTTTCTAAAAGGACTAGGCAAGTATCCTCTAAAAAGCAAGTCTTTAGAAATTCCACCCCATAGCCCCGAGTTTATTGTCTCACAAAGACACATTTGCTCAGTTTATGGGTGAATATTTATTTTTCTCACCTGACAGTTTCGCAAACTCAACTAGACAACAAGCTGGATTTTCCCCTATTCAAGCATCATCATCAGTAATAAAGATATTTTTGCCTTGGATACACCTGTGCAAATCCATTAGCCTTCATCAAGGTTAGATGTGTGCATCTGAGGTTATATATGGAAGACAACTGGGATGGAGTGACCTGGCTATGGACACAAATCGACTTGTGGAATATTTATTGCTGATGATGATGTGAAACAAGGCAAAAAGTGGTGAGGTTGGCAAATGGGCTAAACCTGCTACTACTTTTTTCTCGTACCACATGTAAGCCTGTGTGAGCAGCTGGAAGACAATAAATCTAGGGTTTCGCTTTCACAGTCTCTTTTCAGAGAAATCCAAAAGAGATTTTGTTTGTTTGTTTGCTTAAAATGAGTTCATATCAGAGCAGTGTTCAATCTAAGGTATAGTTTGATAACTAAATAATAAAGCAGCAACATTCCTGTGCTTCTAGAAATAGATACTGCCTGGTGACTTCTGCACACAAACAGATGTCTTCACAGCAAAATCCCAGTAACAATCTTTGGTCAGTCAGTTATTTGATTTCTGTAAGTTGATTCTAAGATTTTCTTTCCCTATTGACTCTACTCCTTATCACCCTAAAGAGCATATACTGTAGCCTTAACAATTAAATGATAATGAGCAGACAGAAGAGAAAGGACAGGAGAGATCTGGCACAGCTACAGCTAGCAATCATTAGATTTACAGAGGGGAAAAGACATGCTTCCTAGGCCAACATATTTTTTATGAATAATTGATAAGGCAGTCAGCACAGTTATATCATAGAAATGTAATATATATCCATAATTATAAAACCAGCTTTGTGCAAAAGGACATAAGACACTGAAAGGAGATACCAGCCAATATGCCATCCTGAAATAAAATACAGTCACTATTGTGTTAGTTGGCAAAATTTAAATACAGGATTTGAAGCAAGCAAAATGTTCTTTAATCCCATTTTATAGCACAGTCCAGGCTCAGTCTGCTCAGGAAAATACTGCAAGGCAAAATCAGCAGCTGCATTAATTTGCTGATGATTGAGAGAAAAATGAAAGTTATCCTCATGTTTTTTTTTTTTCTCCCTACTTGCTACTCTAACTTACTAATAATACGAGAGTACCAGTTTATTCCTATGCAAGTATATGAAGCATACAAATTGAAAAATCAATGTAATGGAAAAAAAAAGATTATCATGCACTGTTTAGAATCAATCAGCTAGAAACAGAGGGGGGAAAATGCGAAGGTGGAGACATGATGTTTAGAAAATGTACATATTGTACCTACCCTAAGCTAGACTGTAGGAAAAACTACCCTTACTCTACTATGCAGACTAAGCTATGTTTTGACCAGGAAATCATCTCATCTCCAAACTTTTCTAAAGAAATTAATCAATTGTCTATTCTGCTTTCAAAAGTCCCCAAGTAATAAAAATATCAATCCCTTTGCCCATAAAAGCCACACAAAAGCATGTAACAAAGATTTCAGGGTGAAGGGATTATGATCCTCAAAATGGTTTATTAGCCCGAGGTCTCAGCATCGTTCACCAGAACGCTGATGGCTTATTGTAGCCCGAAGGACAAACTTTGCCATTACGTGATGGAGTCCCTTGAAAACATCGACAGCAAGAGTTTTTAGTTGTTCTCTGAATCACCATTAGCAGCTGAGTTTAAATCTTAGCTCCCTCAGTGGTGGAACACTTTCTTCGGCCAAAACCGGCCTCTACTGATCAGAAATAATCACACTGTACGGGTCAGATGTGTAACAAATGGTTCTGAGTCTCAGTTTGGAAATACATTCAGAGGAGGTGGAAAGAATGGCTACTGGCTCTGTGACAGGAGATTCAATCTTCATAAACCTGCAAGAGAGGGGAGGAAAAAAAAGCGACACAAATGCGCCCTACAAAAGAACAGAGCAGATCACAGCTGGAAGGAAGGCAAACCTTTTAATCAGGTCCTTGAAATACAAGCTGCAGGAAGCTAGAACATTTTGGTGGACTTCAAACTCTTTGCCTTCAACAATAATTTTCAGGTCTGTAAACTCTTTCGCTCTGCGTTGCTGGTTCAACTCCTTCAACATTTCTGCAGAACAGAGAAGACAGACAGTGCCAGGGTTCCCATTAAGAGTTTTTTATTTTTACTTTTTACTTTGCAAATTTTTTTTTTGTAAAGAAGTAGAGAAACAGGAAACAATTGATATTTTTGTTGGTAAGATTGGCTCAACACAGACAGTCAGAAGTTACGAACATAACATATTAAAAAAAAAAAGAAAAAGAAAAAAGCAGGAACCAGTAGGTCTAAATAACTGAAACATATATTTTAAAAAAAAGCAAAAACAATCCTAAATTTGGAAGGGTTAAAAACAAAACCAAAATATTTCAGCATCAGCAAATCAGAAACACAGAGAATGCATTATCACAGAAAAGTTAAAATAATTTGTTATAAGAAAAATCAAGAGCTAATGAATTTATATCCAAATGCAAATAAGCTTTGAACATACTGGGATAACATCAGTAAAAATATGGTATTATGATGCAATATGAACTGGATATGGGTCAAAATAATAAAACCACAAAACCTGCAAAAACAACTTATCCTTAACATAGTAAAAATGTGTTAAGCCTCTCAGTTAACAGAATAAAACAGTATTTCTAAATAATATATAAATTACAGTGCATAAAATATTAGTCGAATTATCAAAGCATCTTGCAATATACCTCAGCTACATAGACTACAATTGTATATGTTTCAGAATTAGCTTAAAAGCATGCTTATGATAAAAAATAATCTCACGCAGAGAAAAAATTACTGCCTTTTATAGCATTTCCCATTTTTTGCACTCCGAGGATTTTTACCATCACAGCATTTTTATTTTTTAGCCTTCAATGGCTTCATTTACAGCAACAATCAACTTTCACACATCATGAAAGAATCGTAATGATTAAAATAACCTACGAAAGTGTTTCCATCCTGCAATAAAGCACCTACCTTGCATGGTGCCTCCTTTTATAAAGCCTATTGGTACTAACAGAATGAAATAATAGTATGCCGCGTCTTCCTGTGTGGATGTGAACTACTAAGCAACCTACATGTTTTATATGCTGGTTGGACTTTTACGGGTAAGACTTCCCTCCAACTTTGCAGACCGAAGTGGCTATCAAGATGAATAATATACTTTTCACCTGGGCAATAGGCTGGCGGTTCAGAAGCCAGTGATCAAGATGATAAAAGGGCTGATTTTAAATACTAAAGGATTTTGGTTTTATTTTATGTTTGCAATAGGTCAAGGTTCTCATTTTCTCAGTGTAACACCCTGAACACATTCCTCTTCAGACAGATCTGTAAATCACCAACAGTTCTTTACACAGAGTCCCCCCCCCCCCAAAATAAAGGGGACATGAAGAGCGCGTAACTATAACTGCGTTTAACGTCACTGTTGGGCTCAGGTGCTGGGCTGCCAAAGCATCGCTGAAGGGCCTGAGGGTGAAACGAAGACCCAAATATTTTTTTGTGTTCCCCTGCTTCCCGAGTGAAGCTCAACGGGAATCATTTCAGCGAAGCTCTAGTGGTTAAAAAACACGAAACCATGCAAATATACAACTGTTGCATGAAAAGGAATTGAAGTTCTCCCAAGCACCGTTATCTGTGGTGACCATTTTTCAGGCCTAAGTAAATAAATGTCACCTTGCACATTTATGTCTATTTAATGGAAACACAGTAGTGTCTGAAAGGCTAATTATTCTGTGCTGAAATGGGTCAGTGCTCTCCAGAGAGCAAGCAGATCGTTAGAGAGGGCACAGAAATAACAGCAGGCTTGTGTCAGATCTATAACAGGGGAAAACAAACCACTCTGTCCTGTGGGTGCCATAGCAGGGACTATTTTTAACGAATTCATCTGAGCTAAAGCACAATGATACATTTTGAGCAAAACTTAAAATGGGATCTGAATGTTCTGCAGAGAAGTTTCAGGCTTTCGCTGCAGGTGCGGTGCCTGGAGTCTGACATGACTACAAATGCTTCAGACCAAGGATGCTTTGGACACTAGGGGTGTTCAGCCTGAGTTGGGGTCAAAGTGACTAAGGTCCCAGGTTTCACAGGAACTGCACCAGGTGCTTTCTTAGCTGCATAATTTTGGAGACAATTTTTTTGTCCCTTTTCACATATGAACAATTTTTTCCCCTGTCTTTGTCCATTTTCCCCACTTTCACTTGCAGCAACTGCATTTTCCTCCTGACCAATTTTCTATCATTTCATGCTTTACAGTTAGTTTTCCCTTGAAACTTTCTGATACTCTGTCATACTGTACTTAATTTCATTTTTGTTTTGTCATTCCCCTTTTCAAAGTCGCTCAACTACTGTCCACCATCCCCATTTGCACTTTTCCTGAGCTCCTATGGAAGATCCTTTTCTCTAGTATCCGTGGCAGCTCTTTACAATCTGCCTTGCAGAAGCCTTTCAAGAAAAGGGCTCCAACCAAGACTAAGTCATCCAAGTTTAAGATCACACCTAAACAAGGGGTCAATGTCCATCTCACCTCATTCCACTCCCGCCTTTTAAAGGTCCTGATCAGTTATTCTTAGTGTTGAAAGAGCACAGCTGTATGGATACCAACTGCATGGATGGAATCTAAGCTCCAAGTGTCGAGGCCAGAGGAAACAGAGTTTAGTTGCACTCTGAATGGGCTGGGGGTTTTTGGAAATGGGTTTTGGGTAAGCATGATAGTAGAGACCATCCGTGAACTCATTACTATGGCCAAGATTGCTGAATAACAAGACACAAAGTTCAGCCACTTTACCTATAGTTGCTGTCCCTTCTGTACCTTCTATCTCCACTATTTTGAGAGCTGATTTGAACATTTAAGCCCTCAAAAGGCTGCCCCAGGCAATGGGCTCATTACTTGGACTGAGCACCCTTTAATTACCTCCAGTCCTGCAGTTCCTGTACACAGTGACTATCTATGCTCTTTACACACTCCAGTGTTCTTTATACTGTTTGCATCTAGAAAAAAACAGGTCTGGAGCAGTGCTGCAATTTCCCTCATAAAATACCAGAAATCAGAACAAGCCCTAACCAGAAACTGATTCCTATAGGCATCTGGAGGCCAGAATTCCCTCCTCGTTCCCCTGACTTGCTATAGTGCCCTCCACAGAGACCGCTACGAATAGTCCTGCATTTTTTGTAGTCTCTGATCTCAAAAGAGAACAGGCAGGGGGAGAGGAAAAGGAAGTCAGGAGACTGCATTGATTCATCGATCTTCCCCGCTGAGGCTCCTTTGTATTACTAAATAACTAGCAGGCATTAGTATTGGACACAGGGTTGTATCAGAACGGGCCCTCATTCTCAGAGTATTTGTAATGCTCACACTGTGCTTAGCCAGGCATTAATGATTTATGAGGGCTCAGGATGAGTTGCAAAACAAATTTTTTCACCAGGTAATAATGTCTGTCGATGAGTTGTAAAAGGAGAGACAACACAGTGCAGTCCTGGCAGTGAAAAATGATCTTGGCTGTCTCCTGCTAGTCCCTCTTCTGGGCAACTCCTAATTTTCAGTGTTTCCTCCAACAAACGGAATTTCCTGAAACCTTCAGAAAGGGATATGCTGGGAATTTCCTAGTAGTTATTTATTCCGCTGGTTTCTTTGTTCTTACAGTCATTTTTTATTTTGTTTGATATTTTTTCCTCGCTTGATTTTTTTTTAAGAGATCCAGGTAAAAATGAAGTGCAAGGTTTTGTCAGAGCAGGCACTAATGTTCCCTCTCCTCAGTGAATCACAGCAAACGCATCCAGAATGCAGGGGATTTTCCTTCCTGTCCCAGATACACACACGTGTTGGGACTGCAGAAACCAAGCTGGTCCTTTCTCTCCTCTTCATCATCACTGATGCTAAATTACCCTCAGTCAAAGACTGGTTGAATGTTTTCTTTATGAAGAAGTACACATCAGACACTCCCATGTTCTTCGATAATTACATGAGCCACACAGCAGTGGAACCTAAAGCGGACTTGACCTGAAACCGGCAACTGAACATCTCTGTGGAGCTTGTGAAGCACCTTCTATCTTGCCATTATCAGCCTTCATATCATTGCTTGGGGGCATTTAAACGTAATTATATTGCAAGTCCCAGAGACAATATGGGCCAGAAGGTGTAAGTGACTTTCCTCAGGTCAGGAACAGAGGCAGGAAGAACTCAGAAGCTTTGATTCCTGGTCCCCAGCTCCATCCATCACACTATATTTTCTTCCTCTTAATTAATGGACAAATTACAAATTAAGCTAAAGACCCCACAAGCCCTGGCTCAAATGTAGGACCAAGAACAAATGTGTAATTGCGTAGATCAAGTAAAGGGAACAGAAATGATATAGTGAATCTTTTTTTTTTAAATTACTTATGATCAGAAATAAAAATGAACAAGGAACTTATTCCCCAAGTTTATTTATTCTGTAATTTGGGCTCAGTGAAGCCTAGATACCCAGCCAAAGATCCTCTCTAATGCACACTCTTGTGGCACAACGGAGGCTCTCTGTTTTATTTCCACTTTTAATGAAGAACTCTTTACTTAAATCCTAGCAGATAAGGATTCAAAAGGGGGTAGCAAGAGCTAAAATATAATGAGCTGTGAAATATGGAAGAATAATTTACAAAAAGTATTTTTTAAAATTTGCTTAGAAAAACTAACCTATTATAAAGCAAAGGGTAATTGATGAAACATCACTAATTATTCTTGTGAAGAACATGCAAGAGACCAGTGTTTGCCCAGACAGCTCCACGCTTTCATGATTGGGAGAGAAAATGTGGGAAAGCCAAGAAAAGTTACTGGAAGGAAAATCCAATTACTTTCTTGCTTTTATAAGTAAGGAGATTACTTCCCAAGGTCGTGCTCCAGTTATGTAAAACAAACATTTTAACCATGAAGTGCCAGCACTACACACACATGCTCATTTTGATCGACAGTGGTAGTAGAGAATGTGCAGCTACAAGAAATTAAATTACAAAGCAGAAGACCTGGAGTCTTCTGCTTGACTGGAGTCAGTCAAGTAGGAGTTGTGAGTCACGGGGAAGTGTCCAATGGTGAGCCTGTCCTATTGAACCACGTAAGAACTCATGAGTTTTTGCCAGTTTTGACAAGTCTTTCTCCTCACTGTTACACCCACCAAATAGAGAACCCCAAAGCCTGAAGAGTGCTCCGTTTGCCCTTGCACTGTTGCTACATTGCTTGAAGCACAGAGAGGTAACAACAGAATTCCCAGCTACAATTGAACATCCTCCCTTGGCTTCTCCCATGACTATCGGGCAAGGAGTTAGTTATTTTCCAGTTGACAAACACACCACTAGCTACAGCAGCTTCCATGTGGTGTGAAGACAAGTACACACCTATGGAGAAAAGCTCCCTACTCAGGACAAAGGACAAGAAATAGGTCCCTTATTCTCTTTTAGCCTGAAATGAAATAGTAATAGACAAAAAAGGGAATGAGTGAAGCCTTGTGGGAATCATTAACAGCTGAGGATGTCTCAGTTATTATCTTGTGATCTTCAGTACCCTTCCTGGACTCTAAAAATTAAACATCTGGTTATCAAAACTTCCTCTAGAGACAGAAACACGTTTCATGTTCAACCCAGCCCCCTCTGTGTGCTCAGTCAGGTAGGATGCACTACCACGGGTATCTCTCCCTAAGGATTACTAAGGGAGATCAGATAATTAGCTGAGACTAGACACTCATATTTTGCACAGAAGGTGAGAATTAATCTCTTGCAGATAAACAACTTCTACTTTTTCCTTTTGGATCTCAATTCTTCGTCAAGAGCAGAAGGAGAAGGGGGCGTAACTAAGCTGGGACTTGCCTTTACTGGTGAGATGGGGGAGGCAGACAAATGGTAAAACACTCTCACTCTGTACAGTGACACGCTAAGGCTGCTAATGGCTTGGGATGGAGGTTCAAAATAGCACTGATGATACTGGTGCGCCCGGCCCTTCTCTCTCAATCTGTATTGATTACATAGTTTCCACAGGACACCATCCTGCTTTCATAAGTCCTTAAACCAGAAAAAAATGCACTGAGAAAACTCAATACTGTCTACAGGAGCATTACAGCCCTAATGTAGAGGCTCAGCGAGGCCGTGCCCTGCTGAGTCTCTGCTACGCAGCTACACTTCCTAGTGAAGATGGAGCATATGTTGATGGAGAGGTATTGCTGCTGGCACAGCTACACCGACCTCTGAACAAAAGGCAACGAGAGTCATCTTCTGCTGGGTTTTGTCAGCACAGCAATGTGAAATGCAAGGTGTGAAGCTGTCACACTCTGAGCTGACACAGCCAAGGCAGTAGGACTTGGTAGTGCAGACCAACCTGTCTAGATCTTAGTCTTGTTGACACTGTTACATACCTGTGCTGTTTAAGAAAACAGCAACAGATGCTGGAGAGTGGGAAAATATTTTTATATCTCCTCCTGAACAACATGTATGTGGCTGTATAGGATAAGCCTACTCAAAGGACTGTTGGCAATGAGATGCCCCATTGTGCTGAATAATTTTTCACTGCTCACATAGACAAATTCTTCTCACCTTCTAACATGAGAGTGGGCCAACAAAGTTAGCCGCGGTGATTACTCACTTGAGGAAGACAACTACTGCTCTATGTGTAAATGGAGCCTCTCTAAATATATAAAAAACCCATGGGAGTCACTGTATTATGATTTGAAACCAATTTTCAGCCTATTATCATCACTAGAACTGACATTAGGAGGTAGCTCAAGGATGCCTTCACACATTACAGAGTTGAGATTTCCCTATATTTGGCTGTAGAACTATTTCAGCATATTTTCTGACTGTCTTCAGAGACGAACTACACCCCTGGTTTCTAGAAAATCTACTTTAAATGCAACGTTGGAGAAATTCTGGCATCACAGTTACACATAAAAATAATAAAAAGGGGAGTCTGGGGGCTAAACTGCCTTTGCCGCTTTGATTTATACGGTAAAGTCTTCTATGGTATCCATGCCTGCTAATTTATAATCATACAGGGTTACAAATGCACAGTGAGCGTATGTGACCGGCTTTGAAAATGAACTGCATTTACATTACACATATGAATGCACAGAAAGAATAAGAAAAAATACGGAGACAATCTGATCTCTTTAGTTTTCCAACACCGGCTGTGATCCATACAAGGACAAGCAGCAAGACCAAAGGA
Source organism: Phaenicophaeus curvirostris (assembly GCF_032191515.1). Classification (NCBI taxonomy): domain Eukaryota; kingdom Metazoa; phylum Chordata; class Aves; order Cuculiformes; family Cuculidae; genus Phaenicophaeus; species Phaenicophaeus curvirostris. The sequence continues at coordinate 123,275,860 of NC_091393.1, read as the reverse complement.
TCCAGCATAAAAATGCCTACTGAGATGTAGAGATAAAGATGCAGCTTCCTGTATCAGGATCTGCTGGAGTTTTTTTTATAGGATTCACCCTTGATTAAATATAAAGTTGGCTGCAGCCTGTTGTATATTGGCCAAGGCAAACAAACCCCAGGGGATCTCAGCAAATTGCCAGCCTGGCCCCCTGTTCCATATATAACACGCCGCTATTTCAGTTAGCACTGTAACTTGATTTCCAGGCAGACAATAATTTTCTCCGGAGACAAAATGAGAGAGAGAGACAGACAGAAAGAGAAGGAAAAAAAAAAACAACCCTAACCCCTGTGAGTGCTGGTAACAGAGAACAGCCCAGACTCAAAGAGAAATTTAGTTCTGATTGTTTTATTTACCAGCAGGCAGCCCTGAATATCAATACACACTTAAGGGAAGGCTAAAATATTTATTACTATGTGATCTGGGATGGATTCAGTATTATCCTAATTGCTTGTAGCAGAAAGACTAGCAGATAGCTTTTAGACCTTTTTGATCTCTTTATGTAGTGCAAGGCATCAGCTAAACGTTTCCCAGTTTTGAAGGCTTTGAACAAGAAGCACCCATCTGTGAAACCGATAGTGTAATCAACAGGCTCCCAACATGTCAGCAATAGTCAAACGCCGACCAGCTTTGGTGGCGTAAGAACAAAAGCTGTGAATTGTGTATTAACAGCACTCAGTCACTCGCGTGTGAGCACCTACAGCCGGCAAACAACACTCTTGTTTTCCAAAATAAGAAAAGATAGGTTTCTGGAAATAAATCAGGGGTGCATCCAACACAAATTGCACCTATCAGGGTAAAAAAACCCCCGCAACTGTAAGGTGTTGTAAGGTGCAACACCTGACGATCAAAGACTTCAAAGCACTTAACGTATGTTAATTAGAAAAGAGAGGGGGGTGTCCTCAGCCCATTTTAAACAAAGGCAGCACTGCCCAGCTTCAACAGGGGCAGAACTTAGAATTTCTTAAAATATAAGTAAGTGTAATCAACAAAATAACTCCTTCTTTGCTGTCCAGTGGCAATGCTCCTATTTTGTCGCATTCATATACTGCAGTATATGATCCCTATTAAGAACAAATACAACCAACTCAAATCTTTCATAGAATCATAGAATCACCAGGTTGGAAAAGACCCACTGGATCATCGAGTCCAACCATTCCTATCAAACACTAAACCATGCCCCTCAGCACCTCGTCCACCCATCCCTTAAACACCTCCAGGGAAGGGGACTCAGCCACCTCCCTGGGCAGCCTGTTTCCTTTGACAAGGAAATCTTGGTCTTTCAGAAAACATTATACATCTTCTATAAATAATAAAGTACTAAACCTAAGTATTTAGGCCTCTATGCTCAGTGGATCGCTTAACACCAGGCATCTCTTATGCACTGGGTTAAACGCGTGCAACAGCATCTCTTGGTCCAGTGCACGTCTCCTGTGATAGAGAACTGTTCTTTTAGTATAGACCTTGTCTCCACCATGAGACCCAGTGATTTATTACACTATCAAACCAGCTAATTGTAATCAAAACATGTGAAACGAATGAAAATGCTGCTGGTCAACTCTGGGACCTCACTTGGGGTACTGTGCAACCCAGCAACTCTTCTTCAACAACTGGTTCCCTGCTCTACAGCTTCAGCATCTGTCAGTGGCTGCATTCATGTCCAGTCATAGAGTTGAACCTTAACGATCACCCAGTTCCAATCCCCTACTCATGGTTACGGAAGAAATAATAATAATAATAAATACAAGGCTGTTAACTTCCCTCATAATCATAAATGACAACAGGTTTGGAAAAAAATTATAAAAAAGCTATTTTTAGTTCCCTGTGAGCTGGGGCATACCTGTAGAGACATCTCAAGGCAGAGAACTAATAATAATAGCAGAGGAAAAGGGGAGAAGGCAGCAGGAATGAGGGGCTGGGGAGGCAGCCTGGTCTCAGTGAAACAGCCCTCTAACTTCTATGTGCTTTTTAGCTTTAGGAACAAGGTCTTATATGTTAAAAAAGCCATCATTTGTGTCAGATTTTCTTTGAATGTCTCTCTACTTATAACATTTTTAAATCTCTAGATTATACCTGTCCTAAAGATGTGAAAGACTTCATAATTGTTTTTTTTTTTTCCCTCTTCCTTTTATAAGCACTGTAAAGTTTTCCAAGTCTAACAGTGTTGCAGCTGCTTAGGAAATGCTTTGTAAAATGTTCTCCTAATTTCTCCCTAACTCACATTTCCCCCTAACAGAGTAAACCTTGGTATTTAAACCTTGATTTTTAAACAAACTTTTTGGAATGTATTGTTGTTAATATTAAATATTTTTGTATAGATCCTGGCCGAGCCACTTCCTAGTATCCATGTTGCATGAACAGTGAGTTTCTACACCGTGACAAGAGAATCTGAGCTGTGACTGTGGCTGATAATGTAAGAAACCGTTTAACTGCGAATGTTGTTTATATTCATAGAGGAACACATTATCAGGAAGTGTTTAAGTAGCTGCCTTACCAAACTCAGAATTAAAAAAAAAAGGCACTTTTAAGAAGTCTGTTGAGATTAAAGGACAAAGATTTATTTAATGAGTATTAAAATTTATGGGCTCTCTAAGAATTAAGCAAGCTTATAAAGACTACTTTGAGAGCTGAATGGTTTTCACATAATGAAGATGGTTGATAAGACTTGGCTAAAACATTTCAAATACAAATGAAAACAAAGGGACACCTCAGAAAACACAGTGATTAAGTCAAAATTTCAACTGTGAAGGGAATATACAAATTTCACAATCATTTCATAATCCAAAAACGCTACTAAGACCAACTCGCAAAGGTGCTGAACCCATGAAAGGATGACAACAGGCAATTTTGAATCTAGACAAGCATGAAAGAAGCATGTTTTTCTCCTTCCGTGTAGTTATGGAAACAGAGAGATATAAAACCCCTCCTAACCGAACAAGGGCTTTCTTCCTCTCTCTGCTCCCATCCGCAACTTTACAGCTGTCACCACAAGTCATCCTGCTCGTTCCTGCAAGCCAGCAGGCAGCAAGCAGGCATCTAAGGCGAGGAGAGAACAAAAGAGGCTGCAATACAGCTTCAGTTCAAACGACAGCCTCACCAGGGCTCCAGCTTGCACAGGGAAGACAAAGTTGTAAAGTTTTATGAAAGAATTGAAGTAAATTTCTTTTCTAGAGGACTTAGCGGGAAATCAAAGATCTATTTTAATTTAAGATACTAGCAGCTTCTCCTGCTAATGACCGAAATATCTAGACCAATAGCTCCCCAATGGTCGTTTGCAGGATAACGGGGGTCCATAAAGACACTTGCACTGTTCTGAAAAGCTATATACAGAGTAAAACATTAACTGTTTCCAGGTTTGAACCTGAGCACTCAAGACAGTGAAATGTAAGAAATGTCAAGGGCTGACGGGTATCTTTGAAAGACATTGTTGAAACCGCGCAGTTCTGGAGAGGGGCCTTGCTACAGCTTTAGGTAAACTGAAAATAATGGGATCTAATTTAGAGAAAGTCTTCTTGATGGCAATTGATTCATCTGTCTCTCAATGAAAATCAGGAATGCAGTGGCGTAGACGATATACAGAAACTTTCTTTGGTACACCGGACTTGGGGGAAGTCACATTAGTAGATCCACTATTTCATTTCTTAGGCTTAAACTAGAGTATAACGCACGGTGCCGAAGCGAAAATAGAAATAGGTACCTTACTGATCTGTGACACACTAAAACAGGGCTTACTGCCAATTTGGAGAAGAGGGTTGTCTTTGAGGTCCTCTCAAAGGGCAGATGCCTTCTTGCAGCCTTAAATTCAGCAGAGACATCTCCAAAAAGGAAAATACAGGACTGGAAATGAAATAGCCACCACTTATTGTCTGCGGAATTTTTAATGTTAATTTGCATTCCTCAGGAACAAAACAGTTGGTGATTATTTAGTTTGTCTTCAGTGATTTTCTGCCCTATGACACAAAGTAGAACCTGGTGTCTCTCACTAGTGTGAGCTGCGTGTCTGAACTGGTTTCAGGAGAGATAATTATTGTAATTTCGTTTATTATTTCCCATTTCTCTAGACCATTAATTTTCATATATCATATACATATTTATGAAAATGGCGATACTTTTAATTAACGATTTGGTATTAGCGGTTTATATGTACAAATGAACAACCCTGGGAACAATCTCATTAAAAATCTATGGCTAAACTTCAAAGGCTTCAGGATTTCACCTCTTGAGTTCTTGCCCTCTCCCCACTCCAGCAGCAGAGGGCTAACGTGTATTTAAAAAGAACAAATATCTACCTTTGCAAAAGCTGCCCTTTACATTTCACAGGAAATGTCAATATTTCAAAAGTCGGTTTTGTCTTCCCAAGTATCTGTGAGCCTTTCTATGGACTGAAGATTTCAGATAGAGGGTTTTAAAAATGAAAATTGTTCAGAATTTTAGTTTTTTCATTTGTATGTACATTTTTACATTTCTTCATAAAATGTCATTAATAGTGACAATATGGCACAACTGTCATGTCTCACTGTGCTGACGTCTTTAGGTTGTATTAGAAACATTTTTCTAGGTCATTATTTTTAATTAATACAACAAATTAATATATTTTTATTCAAAATGTCAAACTGTTTTAATCATAACACAAATATGAAACATTGACCTAGAAAAGAAGATGTTTCTCTCATACTAAGTAGCAGCAATGCAATTAAAACCATGACATTATGAAATGAAAAAAGAGTATTTGACCATTTTACATCTTAATGAGCTATCATATCTACTTGCTATTTTAATTTTACTAAACTGAAAAATAAATACAAAATACATTTTGAAACAACATCATCTCTTGTAATAATTTCTGGCAATATGTGCCTTGTTAACGACGGTTAAATGACTTTTCTAACGAGTGTGATTTGGAAAAAAACTCTGATTGAAATGGTGTCTTACAGCAAAAAATAGTTTCAAGGACAATTTATTTCAGTGAAGACACTGTCAATACACCATCAGACAGTAGCTATTTATATATAATCAGAGCTTGCTTTAACTGAGTTGTGGCTCTGCAGTAACTACTAGAGTTAAACTGATACGAAGCCCTTTTAAGTGTTTACCAGCTCTAACCAGTGCACCAGTTTAACTAAGAACAGAATTGGGTTCCTGCTACTGTAAACTAAAGTTATACAGACACATACCTGGAATACCATCAAAGGATTATTGTTTCTTGATTTCCAGACACTTTTGAGTGGTTAATTTTCTAGTCAGCTTAACTTATATCTTGGGTTTTGATTAGTTTTCCTTTTTTCCTCTAACTGTTACATTTTTATTCTTCAACTCCCTCTTGTATGCTTGTGATAGTCTCCTAGCAGTATTTTTTAAAGGTGGCAATATATCATTGAAGTATGTGATTAAGATAATTCAGTGCATTCTTAAGGATATAAAATTGCTAGACTGAAGTGTAATTTGGGCAGGCTGCAATGTCTTTTTTTAAAAATACATAATGCTCTAAGTGCAAAATAAAACAGAAGCTCTGGGGTTCCTATTCACAAGAACGTCAAGAAATGAAAAAAAAAAACAACCAAAAAAACCCAACAAACCCAGCCAAACCACAAACCCAGAAGATTTAGTTTAAATTCTGCAAAATGCCCAGCTAACTTCTAAGCCTGGGACTGAACAGCTCTTGAAAATTTAACCTGTCTATAATTTGTCATAGAGAAAAACAATGATTTCTGCTGAAATAATAGGGTCAAACTGCTTTTGACTAATCTAAGTAATGTCAAAGGTTAAAGAGATAAAGCTGGCAGGAAAGTACCTACTCTGTGAAACAGCCATTCTACGGAGCTTTAAATCTCTGCTTGTTCTGCAGGGAACAGCCTGCAATGACAGCTTCACAAAGAAATAAGACATCCCCTTTTGTAGGGGACTGTGCAATTCTTGTCTTAATCACCCAAATTTTGTATCATTTTAATACCAATCTTTAATACTGGTTTAAGGAAAAGAAGTCAGAGTTCAGAACTGCACGTGTGATCTCTTGCTGTTCTCACAGTATTTCCCTGTGTAGTTAATGGACCCAAAAAGGAGCCCAAACCAGTTCTTTCCTGGTCTTCAGCATTCGCTATATAAATGAGAAAAACGAATGTAACTTAAAAAAACAACTGTAGAGTACTGCATAGAGCTTCTAGAAGGGAAAAAGATAAATTACTTGGTTTGACGTTACTTGAAGAACAATCCATTTCAAGTCCTTCTCAGAAGCAAAAAGAGAATACGGTTGCTGTACCCTCACACATTTGGTGGAGCACCAAAACAATGTCTTCCCTATGCCAAAAATCACAAAGCCACAAAGATTTCCAATACGTTGAATTGAAAAATAAGTAATCTTTTTTTTTTTTAATATGTAGCAATCCAGCTGCTGCAGATTTGTATGGAATCTACTGGCAAACAGGGCTGCTGATTATATTCTTGGGTTATTTTCTTCTTTTCTTGGAAGAAGAGGGCCAAGTAGACTTAGAGGCAAAACTCAGAGGAGTGAAGCTAGGAGTAAACCTAGTGAAAAGACATCTTGGATCTGGACAACCATAAATAAAGTAAGACTGTAAAGCAAGAAAATAATAAAAATAAAAAAATAAAATGAAAGAATCCGGAGTTTCAAAGGACTGTGCCAAGCCATAGCAAACGGAAGGTGTGTTCTTAAGTGCCAAAGGTAGAGGGCAAGACCATAATGAAAAACTGATAGTATTAACTGTGCAAAGCAGGGTTGCTTCAGAACTGTGCCAGGGGCAGAAAACAGCCTGCAAATGATCAAAGGGTTTGTTTTATATGGTGAACAACACATACCACTGCACATGCATATACTAAAAGTGATCCAAGAACATAAATAGCTGTTTTGCTGGAGTGAAATCCTCATAGACCAGGCTAAAATAACAGAAGTTTAAAAGATTGTAAAAAGTTACTCAACTTCCTCAGTGACAGGTATGAAGAGAGAGACCCTCTGCTACTTTGGACCTTCCTCAAAGAGACTTTTTTCCTCCCATGAAAACAAAATTATAACTGTGCAGCTGCGGCAGATGTCAGTACATGAATATTTATATATCCAGAGGATATTTTGGTCTACCTCACCAGGCAAGTTAATATTTGAATAGATTAATCAAAGCACTGAGTTCACAAAGCGAACTGCCCCCTCACCTCCTCATAGACGGATGCGGTTTATATTCTGAATGATGTGATGCTCCTGATGCACTCAGCCCCAAAACTCACGCCTGCACCATCTCATCAGGTACCTCCAGACCAGAAAAGGGAGCGCGGGGTAGTGAGTTTCGAAAGGACCCAGGGCACTATTGCAAAACAGCACAACGCAGCCTGGTGATATGCGGGCATCACTAGCTGTGCTTAATTAAGCTTATAGCTCATCCCTTTAGGAAAGGCTTCCGGATCTCCTGATGGCCTGTGTGAAGAACTAGCCTGCATTTGGACTTGTGACATCAAAATCCTCCTGGGACATTACAGCACGGTCTGCCCCATCAACTTAAGTGTCCTTTAACTCAAACTGCTCTAAATCTCCTTTCTGGCATCGAAAGGAAACATCACACATGTCCTGAACCACTGGTCGTGATGGGTTGGTGCAACCTTCTTCAGCAATAAACCTTTAAAGCACTTTTTTCATGGAGCTCTAGAAAATCCAGAGTTTGCATGAATAATGGTAACAAACCAAAACTTTTTAACCAGAATTGAGCTAAGTTTCTTTTTTAGAAACACATTATGTAGACACCGCCACACACACGAAAGGCACCGACATTACCGTGGGAGGAATCTAAATGGCATTAAAGCAAGACTATACTCCAAATTGCTTTTCATGCCTTAAAACCCAGCGAAGGAGAACAATGTACTGTACATGCCTATTCATTTCTACCAGACTGGAAAGCAACAGAACTCTTGCCCTTTTATCATTTTCAAGTTGATGTATTTATTTTGTATACCTGTTTTCAAGTTTATAATTTCACATATTTGATAGACATGCGCTGGCAATATATGCTGTTAAGTCAGTCTTATTTCCCAGTATTAACGGTATTGCATGCGGATCAATGTTTTTAATAAGAAGAATCATGGCTTTCCTCGGGTGATGGAAAAATAACTGAGCTATCTTTATTAAAATCTTTATTCTGTTTTTTTTTTGTTTTTTTTTTTTTTAAATGAGAAGTGAAGCATTGGAAAAATCTACAAAACATTTAAGGAAAACATCCGAGCAGGTTGCTTTTTCTCAAGGCTGGGAAATGCTAGAAAGATCTTTGATGTGTCAGCTTTGACAGTTGTTTTAGTTTGTCTCTGTTAGCATTGCAGCAGACGGCTGAGGATGTGATTGCTTTCCTTGCGCTCACTGGTCCCTCAGGTAGAGGACAGGAGAGCACTCCTCAAAATACTACTTATTAAAGTTGAATTGTGATAAACATGCGCGCTTTTGCACGGGGTACACATTTTGGGCTGAAATGAATCAAATCTACATTTAACTGTGTAAAAACCATTTAGCCTTAACTCTGCTATCCAAGCTCCTTCTGCAGCCAGACACAGGCGCATCCAGAGGGAGCGTCTTCTCGCTTTCTTGGACATCTGTTTCAGCACAGCTGGGTTTCCCCCAGGATTGTCCATCTCTCTCTATTAAGTATAAAGGAAGGCTAGCTGATCAGCTTTGATTAGCCATCCACATTTTTCAACTCCTTTGATCCAGCTGGGTTAACTCTCATCCGCTGAAAGGCAGAGATTGCTGAGGGCTGCCCACATTGCTCCCGGTGGATGGGGAGTATCCGGCACTGGAGCCACTGGCATGAAGGACACCACGTGTACGCTGGCAGCTGATTAGGACAAAAAGAGGTCTCCTGGTCTGGGGAAAATCAGCATGTGATTTTTTTTTTTTTTTTCGCTATTTGGGAAGTCATCGTGGGGAACTGAAGAGGCTTCGGAAGCCGTAAAAGCTCTGAAAGCCCTAAAAGAAAAAGCACGTGAACTGAATGCAAAAAGGGAAAGGGGAATTCAAACAGAGAGGAAGTTTAGGGTTTACTTTTGACAACCAGGCTGTTGGTTTGGGCACAGCTGAGGTGGAAATCGGTTACAACCCAAAGGCTGTAAGACTGCGTTTGAATATATGCTACATAAAAGCAAACCATTGGTATGCTTTTGTTCCTGGCCTGTTCTAGCGCGACTTTCATTACAAAACCACCCTTCAGAGTCTAGGAATATTTGCCATACAAAATCACGTTGAAGAAATAGAGTAATAATTTGTATATCCATAGTGTCTGAGGAACCGCAGTAGCATATCAAAGAGGAGAAAGAGATGTAGATATGCATTGGAGGTAGTGTATTTATTTAAAAGCACTCAGGAAAGCTTGTCTTTAATCTGAACTACTTCTGCCAAAAAATAACAATTTGAATGAGCAACAAATGAAGGGCAACTTAAGACTTTGATCTCTTTATGCCTTTACACCACCGCACTGCTTGCTGGCTTCACCATCCCCTGCCACACGCTGCTGGCTGAGTTTCTTAGGAGATGCTACTCATCCCCAGTCGCGTCCTCGGCTGCGGCTGGGCTGTGATCCTCAACGCGCTGCTATTCCCAAACCCCCGACAGCCCTTGCAGCGACATTTCGAGGACAGGCACGGGGCAACCTCCGCTGCCTCATGTGATGGTGAAGTTGACAAACGACGTTTTCACTCTGGCAATCCAAATGCAGCCTCTACAACTTTGATCAGAGAAGCAGCGCTGCTCCGTTTACCTTAGAAACTGTGCATACATCATTTGAAACATTAAGAGCCGCAGCCAGGCTGAAACTTAGCACTCCAGCTTCACCCTGCAGCCCAAATCTCCTGGCTGACAATGAAATGCTTCGTTGCTGCTCTGCTAGGACGTAATTTTCTTTCCACTCAGCAACAGGCACGAAGGCATTTGAAATCACACTATAACCCTGACAGGCGCTCCGAAGCCTTTCAAGCCAGCAGCAAGAAGACAGAGAGGGAGTGAAAGAAAGACAGAAAGAGTATGTGAGGATGGGGAAACTACTCTGAATTAGAGTTAATTAAACTCAAGCTTTGACAATATTTAAATAACAGGATTGTACACCTAGCCCTGGAATGCCTGTACGAGCTGTCATTTAATTTAAGAGAGCACAATAGCTAAATGCCAGTCTCCAGGCAGATCTTTCGCATCTTTCTGATACTGTATTAAAAAGTGGTTATAAAGCAGAAGTTCAGATTTTTTTTCAGTTTGGTAATAGCTGTCCCAAACTTCACACTGCAAACACTCGATACAGCACTTGTTCTTGAGAAACTGGGAGGAGAGTTATCCTGTATAGCTCTAGAAAACTGAAAAACCCAGATCTTGAAGTTCATCTCCTAAACTGAGCCTCAGTCTAATCTGAGGATGAAAAAAGGGGAGTATTTTCCTAGCAAGGCAAATCATCTAATAGTCAAATGCTCCTATAATAAAATCAGTTTATAAAGAGCAGAAATTCCCCCTTTTTGTAAAACACTTGATCAAAACTTATTGAATATTGTATTGCATGTTTTTAAGGAATAGTGCTAATATTTGGCAGTGCTATGTTCAGCTTTTCATTTTCAACATGTTTTAAAAAAGACCTCATTAATTCTGCCCCATTCTATTCAGTGATGGTTGCGGATCTCTTTTCAGCTGCAAGTTGTAAAAAAACGTTTTCTCAGCTTGAATTAGCATTTCTAATAGAAATAAAAACAATCAGAAATTAAGTAGCATATTTTAATATAAACGCTGATAAAGAAATCTTTCATAGTTTAACTTACTCGCGTGAAAATAGTGTATCTTCAATGAAATTTGGCCACTATTTTGTCAGCTATTCATCACTTAAATTTTTTGTAAATGCATATTGATTTTGGTATTTAATCTCACATTATTCACAAAATACTCAAAAGCAGAAACACGCAAAATTACCAAAATTGTCAAATCAATGCACAGGAGTTGCATGGAAGAAAAATACAGCAGGCTAGTATTTAGTCTCTCAGTAATGACCCTGATGCCCTATAGTATATTAAGAACAGTATTAAGAGCTCCTGGTGACAAACTTGACACATCCATTTGAATATATTTTTGGCAACATTATTAAAATAAAGAAAGGTCACAGAGGTAATGCACAGCAGAGGTAGCAATTTAGAAGAGATGCTAATTTAGAAGCTCCGTGCTCTCAAAAAGCAGAAAACCACTAGTCAGCTGGAAATACCATACTGGTGGGTGCCCCTCCAGGTATGAAATCGGAGGATGGTAGCTTGAGCTTCAGATGATCTTGGTGTAGATAAGAGAAATAGTTCAGCCTAAAGTACGGGCAGAAAGGTAATCACCAAGGACAAGATTAAAGTCACCCAAGGACTTGATGGACACAAGCTTAGGGGTAACCCAGAAAGCATGTGCAGTATCACTGCCTGACAGCAGAGCACCCAAAAACTCGCTGGGCATCTCCCTTGTGAGTCTGTGGCTCCCTGGATACAACTCCGTAGGTCTCAGTCCCAGCCCACACCAGACTCCACTGTAGACCAGAGTGTGACATCAAGCCTGTCCTGGGTCCAGAGGGGCTTGCCTGGAGAAGAGGAGGCTGAGGGGAGACCTCATTGCTCTCTATAACTACCTGAAAGGACGTTGTAGAGAGGAGGGAGATGGGCTCTTCTCCCAAGTGACAGGGGACAGGACAAGAGAAAATGGCCTTAAGCTCCGCCAGGGGAGATTTAGGCTGGACATTAGGAAAAAATTTTTCACAGAAAGGGTCATTGGGCACTGGCAGAGGCTGCCCGGGGAGGGGGCTGAGTCACCTTCCCTGGAGGGGTTTAAGGCACGGGTGGACGAGGTGCTATGGGGCATGGGTTAGTGTTTGATAGGAATGGTTGGACTCGATGATCCGGTGGGTCTCTTCCAACCTGATTATTCTATGATTCTATGATTCTATACTTCTCTATGGTTCGTGAATAATTGATTTCTGGTTGAATCCTGGAGGTTGAAAGCTAGATTCAAGGGTGGGGCAGACTGAAAGTGGGATTTCTATAGGGGTTGTTTTTGAAATTGTTTAAATACTAACAGAAATCCGCCAAAGGAGCTGGATGTGCAGACCGTCCAACTGTAACACGGGCTGAATCTCTCCCTTCCAGAATGCATTTATGTGTATGGATAACCCTCCTTTCCTTTTGGAGGCTGTCAAAACATTAAATAAATGATCGGCTGAAATACAGAGTGCTCTTTGTGGGAGAACGCAACTTCGAAGTCTTTTAGCAGCTCTCCCTCTCACGCGTACCTGAAAGAATTTCTGTGCCGCACTACAATATGATGGGGTCGCTGAGACACAACATTATCCATACTGTGAGCCACACAGCCGAGCAAAAGGTGCCAGGAAATCAAATACTGTGATACAGGACAAATGACATTTCTAAAGAAAACAAATAACTCTCCATTTCAATCTGGTGGAAGCAAAAGCAGAAAGTGACAACACACTGTGAAAAATACAGGAAATGAGAAAAGCCTGGTCTATTAATAGTTTCAGTACAAATTAAACAACAGAGGGAGAAATGCTCCTTTTTTCCCCCCCTCTGTTGGGCCCTATTGCCCTACTGAAAATCTCTCTGTAAGCAGTAACCTTCATGGATCCTAACACGGGTCTAGATTTGCTTGCATGCCTCTGTCTTGCTGAGAAATCTGTCCTTTCTAATTATTTCTAGAGCAGTGACAAAAACCTTGTTGATCCCACCAGTCAAATTCTGGGAAGTAAAACATTCAGAACTGTAACTATGAACACGCCGACTGCTGAGAGACAGGGATGATAATAGCACTGTAGATAACAATAAAAGGGACATAGGGAAGGATGCGAACTTAATTTTTGGCCATGTTCCATTTAAAGCAACTACAAAAGACATCTGAAAGAGATGTCAGAGGCAGAGCCTCTGACAAGACATCTAAGAGAAGATGTCAAAGAGGCAAGGGGCTGCTTACAAAGATTTCACTACCAGGCTGAAGTGATACAATCTTCTTTCTGGACTGTCTCCCCAGAGAATGAATACAGGTATAAAGATACCTGATTTCTAATTTTTTTTTTTGAATTGAGAAGGCATGACAGTCTTAAAACATCTCGATATTCAATATATTTTTTGTTGCAAACCTCGTGGTAGGCAGTGTGTTGTCATCAGAAGCACGCACGGAAATATTTCAGTGCTTTATTATTTATGCTTTAAAAAAAAGATAAAATTCCTATCTCTATATATCTTTGTGTACTAGGTCATTTGTGATTAGACTATTCTCTTCAGTCTGTTGTAGCACTGGATGATACACGCTCTAATGTAGGTCCTTCTCTAATTGTCTTGAAGATTTCCTTCTTTCATTCTTCTTTCCTATTCAGAGGCACCACGGTTGTTATCCCTTGAATATTGACAGCATTTTAGATGACTCATCATTGTAAATGATCGATATCGTGTCTCTGACATGAGGGAAAAGCACTAGAGAGGCCTTTTGTGAATCTCAGTGTACTGCGAGAAGCCTTCCTCATCAAGAGGCTCAGGAAGGGCTTGACTGTAACAGAGACTGAGTCACAGGACTAGCCGGAGGTTTTGGTCCTCGGATGTAAATTGTGGTGAATGGTGCCTTTCTGTATATTTAACTAATACTTGTTTGGAAGATTTTGAATATTTCTTTTCCCCATTTGTTCTCTAGCCATGTTTTTCTCTTCCCAGGATGAAGCTGATGCCTTCAAAAACCCGTGTTAAGCACTTCTGCACAAGAAATGCCAGTATAACCTCACATCAGCATCTGTGTGCAGACTAGACTGATACACATCGGTATTAAAAATTGTGCTAATGACAAGGGAAGCAAATGTACCTTCTGAAGGATAAGCAGTTAGTGATACAGAGCTACATCTTCTATACAGCTAGATTTAGGGGAAGCTCCCTTGCAATACAGAGCCTCTGTGTGTCTTTCATATACCTATGGCAGGAATTTCCGCTTCTCTATAAGGGTCTTTCTGTGTAATTTCAGTTTCAGCTTGTACTATAGTGTTTCTACTGCCTTGGTCCTTCACCAGGGCCCCGCTGGACAAAGCTGCAATGACAGTTTTGCCAGGAAGAACATGTTTCTTAAAAAAGCCAAGAAAAGCACTCCTACCCTCTGTTCTCCGATTGCTAGAGCTCTGCCAGATGAGGAAACCCTTTGATTTCCATTCAACTTGCTCAAACAGGATTTTCTGTATAGTATGCACATACCATGTACGCACACACTTTTTAAATGAGAAAACAGACTTTATTTTCAAATACCATCTACAAGTTAAAAATATGCACCCATACAGCAGGGATGCCCTTACTACCCCTACGTGTGTGCAGCACTTTGGGGAGCATCACATCACAAAGAACACTTATTTGTGCATTTTGTTTTCAATAATTCTTTCAGAAAATGCAAATGCTACTGAATTAGTGGTTCTGTAGCACTTAAACCCCCCTGAGTGGCACTACAGAGAGAAACCCCCCCTTAGATTTTCAGTGACCATGTTTTTCAGTAAAGGAGTGATAAAAGATGCACTGCTTGGATTCTTGTCTTTGTTAATAATTTCCAATATATATGAAGAGAATGAAACGTTTAAACTCGGGGATGGGGGATTAAAGGATATCCATGATGAATGAGCCATAGAGCTGAAGAGAATTTGTTGTACATCCTGACCAATACAGCAGTGAAAGTAATCAATCCATTACCTCTCTACAGAGAGAAATGGCAGAGAGATAAGAGGATAATGAATGCTAGGCACAATACTGATAAGGAAGACACTTAAAATGACCAGCCAGAATATATTCCATAGTTAATAGTACTGACAAAACGAGTGACAAAGTAATAATTTATTCATGGAATAAGAGCCATTCCTGTGAAAATCAAGGTAGCAGTTTAAATTAAGGCAACTATTGAAATTAGAGTAGCCTTATTAACCAGTGGCCATTAATGAAGTATTATAGAAAAGAATACTTTTGAGGACTCATCTTACCATTAACATATGGGCTAAATTACAAAATCCTGTTACTTACAAAGACAGATTTATTTTTTTTATCTCTAACAAACCCTTCTGGCCTTTTCCTTAAACCTTTTCTTTAATGCAATAAAAATTCATATGAAGTTCTGCATATTCACAGAAGCCAGAATGGAAAATGCTTTTGCCCAGTGCTGACATGCATCCTATCCCACAATCTTTTAAGAGGCTGACCTAGATTTTAAGTCCAATACTCATATTATTGCCAAACTGAAACTTAAATACATTTGATGGTTCAAAATGCAGCACATAGTGAAGAAACCATATCTATCTAAAAACTGCAGGTAATAAAAACTGTTTGTTTTTCTCTCTCAGTGCCTGAAGATTTTGCTGTATGAACATACTGTGTAATGTGAAGTGTTGGAGATATAAAAGGAACAGTAGCGACTGTGCTGAATGAAATAAAATCTGCATTTGCTCCAAATGGCTAAGGTTACAAATGAATACCAGGCTGCTCGATCCTGAGTTTCTTTTCAGATTTCATTATACCATTTCTTAGATGCTTATACTGTTTCTAAGAATGTTTGAGGTCATTATCTGCTTGGAAACTGAATCTGTGGTCAAGTATACTGGTTTTCCTGGTATACAAACAAGCTATCTAATCACATAACCTTCTGACCCCAGGGTCTATGATTAAAAACTTTAAAACTTCTATTTTCAACAAAAATATCTTCCAATTATTTAAAGAATCTCTTTGTCATATTTCAGTCCTGGTGCCAGACAGAGATGGGTTTCAAGGGTTAATCACCTCCCACATACAATAATTTTTCCCCTGTAAGTCCACAATAGATACAGAGCTGTACAAATCTGTTGTTTCATCTTAGACAAAATTAAAACATAACTTTCATGGACTTAACAATATACTGAGAATTCTATTTTTATATAAGAGCAATTTTATCTACCCATTATAGTTAGAAAATTATCTATGCCAATAGATGTCTTCACTACAAACTCTAACCAGGCAATTGCATCTTTCTTCTTTCTAATAAAGATAATGAAAAGATTTTCATAAGCTTAAGAGTATTAGCTATTTAGGTCCTTGACTAGAAAGTGTCTGAGGGAGAAAACAGGCACAAAATTAGGTAAAGGTTTCTTTGGTGGGCCGCACAGAAAGGCTTAGGAGAAAGGGAAAAGAGTTCTTTAACATACATATATAATATCTTCTGTTGCAATCGAGCTCACAGAGCAGACGGCTGCAAGACGGAGGAAACAGGCTTCAGATCTCCCAGCTGCCTGTATTAACCCACAGTCACTGGAAGAAAAAAGAAGGCTGGCTCCGTACTCTGAGCACAAACCAGACTTTTATTCAATTCCATCTGAGCTCACGCTGAGATAGTGACAGTTTTCTCAAAAGGGAACACAACTCGCCTTCTCAACTCCTGAGCGTCGGTAACGAGCCTCTCTAATCGCCTTAGAGTGACTCAAGATAACCGGGCAAAGGAAATAGCAGTAAAAAAAAATTCTGAAGTAACCTCTGTTTTACTCTAAAACTATGCTATTTTGTCATTTTCTGTTCCGGGTTTTCCAGAATTGTGCAATTCGGCCACATTCCTGTGGGCAAACTGAGGATTTTGAGACACCTGATAATTCGCATAGGCTCCTGATACCCTGACTGGTCCCTGGTCCCTGCGGTTACAGAGACTTCAAAAACCTGAATATTTGGTCCATATGCACCCTCAATACTGGGAATTCAAAAAGCAGACGACACACCCTCCTCACCTTCCCCTCTACCCCCTTCTTCTCTCCCTCCCTTTGCTGACCTTTCCTTCGCGTCTGCCTTTTCCTACTTTATCAAGAATCCTGTATCACTTCTGGAGGTTTTATCCTTCCTTTCAATGACAGGAGTTGGCAGTAATGCATTTCGTGGATTCCCAGGGGAACTCTCTCTGGTTTGCCTGGATTGTGGAAATACTCCCCATAGATTCTAAAAAAGCTGCAACCCTACACCATGATGACTGCTGAAAAGAGATTCTGTCAGGAGTTCATGGTGACCATCCTCCTGATATAGAAACTTGGACTAAACAATCTCTTTAAGGATTATTTCAATTAATGAGAAATGAAATCACTTCTCTAAATGAATATGGTCTTTTCTGGTTTACTTTGAACATAAGGTTTAGCATGATTGGGAAGTACAATGTTTAGAACAGTCAGTGCTGTTCGACACCAATTCAACTGACAGTGGTTTCCAGCTTACAAAGCAAAGCGAGGAATATGGGGAATAAATTAAATGAATAAAATTAAAATGTCAGCAGAGAAAGTAACTAATCTCCATCAAGTCTCTTATGTAATCCAAACCCTTTGCTGCTGTTATTATTCAAAACCCTTAGGGAACCAAAGATCTAGGTCATCTGCAGGATAAAGAGTGTACTATCCAGGAATCAATATTCACAGTAGTAAATTAAATTATAGTCCTCTCCATGCAAAGAGTTTTATTATTACAAGGAGTGTTGACAATTTAAACTCAACAGGAAAAAAATAAATCTAAGCTATCAGGTAACTTTTTCACTGTGGCATCTCCCTGTACACCATGCTGTCACTTAAACTGTCAATAATTCTTTAACTTTCTGTGAAATAAGGTACTGCACTTTCCCAGTAAGCATATGACTGCTATAATGATAGGCTTAGATAAGCCACTGCATCTGTTGGAAAGGCAGTTTCAATTAATACTGAAAAAGTGTTATTGCCATTAACACTAAAGAAACATCAGCACCACCAATGAGGCATTTGAGACACCCTACAACATGCAATTGCCATTTGCAATGGGATTTTAAAAGACAGCGGTGTGATAAACAGAATTTCTAATGCCTAAACTATGATAGAGAAGTTGATTTATGGGAATGCTGGTAAACCAGCCTCGCAGCTGAAAGAGTTGTCATTAGCTGCAATGCCTCGGTGCAGTCTCCTGCTGGTTTTCTCCATGTGTTTTGGTGGTCAGATTGTATTTACCTATGACCAACACCCCAATATAAGACACTGCCCAGATGCAGAAGTCAAACCTTATGATAGTTTTCAACCTAATTGAAGTTGATAGCATATGATTGGGAAGTGAAGGCAATTGTATAGCATTTATCTAAGCAGTCACATTTCTGTTTTTCAGCCTCCCCAGAAAAGCTTCTCATTTCATGGTACATTATGAATCTCATTCATTGCATTAACTGATGAGGAAGACAGACTGGTTTGATTGATTACTTAAACTGGCAGAGCTCGACTCATCTCAACGACACTCTCGGGCATTCACGTGCTGCTCTCTGCACCGTGCTGGGTGATGCCACAACCCCGGCAGCCTCCCTGGATGCAAAGCAAAGGGAAGTGGCCCAAGCAGAAGATACAGAGCTTCCACTTTCCATCTCTAGCAACACGTTGCTTCCTTGTCTAGCACTGGCCATGACTTTTTTGACTCTACTTCTCTTTGAAACCTGGCGAGAGGAAATGAAACGTGTAGATCAAGGAGAAATGTTGCTGAAGAAATGCAGCACTATTCATGTAGGAGAATCAGCTGATTCCTTTTCTCAGCCATATACAATCCCACACAAAAGACTCTATAAAGCCACATAACAATGCTACTTTGGGAAACTTCAGAAACCTGAGATTTAGAAAACCGTGCAAGTAAAGTGTTAAGATCAGAATTAAGGAATGAGACAAAGAAATGCTTCATTTTTAGCTTAGCATCCATGCAAGGTTCAAATGCATCCAAATGCCAAAGTCACAGTTTGCTAGTTTATTACAGAGCACCCGAGGCTCAGCTTGCACAGAAAATTAGGAAGGTTTTCCCTAATTGTTTCCCGAGTGTACAGAGACAACACATAACTACAATTAATATATTCTTCTGCTTAGCTTGGGAGGTGAGAGGCATTACTACGAACCAGTGCTTCTCTTGCCAAATGAACCAGCAGATGCAGCAAGCCCAAGAGATGCTGAACCTTCTGATCCCAACGACAGCCAGCTCGTCATGATGCTTCAGCCGCATCGGATGCCTTTGAGGAACATGAAAGCACCAGGTACTGCACACCGACATGTGAAATGGGTTTTCACGTGCCACTCCAGCTGAAAGCGTTTGGAAAAAAACCACATGCATGTCCTTCCAAGTGTGTGTGACATCTAGGTGAGGTGAAAGGACCTCCTGAGATTATCATCCTGCTCTTGTTTCTGCAGTGCTCCTCCACCATTCGCAGCGAGAGGAGCAGTGAAATCGCAGGACCCACCACGCCTGTCAGAACAAAGAGCTTCTGTCAAGCGTCTCTGCTGATCATAATTGAAGTGGCACCAAAAAAAAAATATTTAGAAAAATAGGAAAAGTAGGGAGCAGATGGATGGAAGTAGGAGCTGGTGGTTTACTTCTGGCGGCTTCTCCTCAGCAGTCAGATTGCAGCAATAACAATGGGCTCTCTTTCCTGATCCTATCCTAGCCAGATGATTAAATACCCCTTCCTGTCACTGCAGTCTCCTGGTGACTGAGATCTGCTCTGGTTATAGATTAACCATTCCTTAATCATAGTGAAAAAAATCACCAAAGCTGCTGCATTCTGTAGCACTCTGCATTCACCTGTTAGTTGAGAGCAATGCAAAAAAAGTAGTAAAAATAAAAAGCTATTGCACATTAAACTACCCAGCCCAGGAAACACACGTTTAGAAGACCATTAGAAAAGATTGTTATTATGTTTGAACACTGCAACACACAATGTATTGCCAGAAGACAACTGATGGACAAAGCTGAAGAGCAGCCAGATCTGACCAGAATCCAAATCCAACCCCTGTTTTATCCTGCCTTTATCGAGCCCAAATCACACTCCCTCCAGCTCCTCTCCCTCCCTCCCTCTACACACATTGAGTTAACAAAAAAATTTCTCGTAGCTGTTAATGAAAGCTTATAGCCTGCAATATACTGTTGAGCTGCCCTGATTCTATCTAATACACATTTTATTATTTCAGGATTAATAACAAGGATAACCGACAACACTACAATATACTTACATGGCACCTTAATTTGAAGATTGCAAAGGATATTACAAAAGACTGAATAAGTATTAATATGTCTTTGTCCCCAGCTAGCAGAAAACACTGATACACATGCAAATAAAATTCATTTGGGGGCTGAACAAAGAATCCTCAACTGCAGGCATGTGACGGGGGGGTCCGTAAGCCTACTCCTAGGCATAACTTTAGATGTTCAAAGACATTGTTGTCCCATGCCCAAGGTCAGTATGGTGTGCAGAAGCCCAGCAAGTGCAAAACCAGCCTCAGATGGCTACAGCGAATTATGTATATTTTATGGTTTAAACAGTTGAAACCAACTCCATAGTATGGCTTTACAGTAAAGAGTTAACTGCATGGCATTCATTTATTCTTCTGTTCTTTAGATTTTATCAGAAAGGTCTGATTACTTATCAGTGCTGATGCCACATGAATTATATCAAGATGAAGAATTTACATGAAAATAAGTCATCAGCACTTTGTGCTGAGTTCCATATGACTTCAGAGAAAATTATTACCTTTCTAAACGATTTAAAATTCCTTTAAATCCTCTCAAGAGTATTCTATAGGAGGGATGAAAACTTCCCCCTTTCTCCTCCCATACCCTCACCACAAAAATCCAGAAAAGGGGGCTATTATCTTTTAAATTAGGTATCCAGATCAGTTTACAAAAGCATAACTACTTTAAAAATAACCTCATAATTCCTATAATCCAATGGGACTACAGTAATTTATAACTTCATAGGCCTTATCTATAACAGTTTATGCCTAAGTTTAAATGCAGAAATACTTGGAGGCTAAAATGACCATTTTGTGTACACAGACTGCAGTATATTAGTATACACTTAGATCATAATATGACTTAACTGCAGTTTTGCTTGCTGTGTGTAAAAGAAAAATAACTTATGTTCAGAACTTGAGTGCAATGTTGAAATGATCCAGTACCAAATTGTACACGTGCCTGCAAATATACAGCTTCATTATTTTACACTGAATTTCTTCAGCTCTAACAGCATCTACGGGGGGTTTAAACCCAGGTAATTTCTGAATATTTGGGAAAAGTTGCCCAGTAGGATGACACTCAGACAGGTTTAACCGTGTGCTTCGCAGCCCACTTTAAGTGAGCATTTAAAATGATTGTTAATTGTGGTTAGTCTTTGCTAAAGCTTCCCATCAGCAGATCTCACTCCAGTTGCCAAAGGAAGGCAGTACCATAAAGCTCAGACTCCAGGCCTATTGGCTTCTCTACAGGACACATTAAATATGTGCATAAATCACTGCAGGATTAAGGTCCAAGTCAGTTTGAAGTTACTGACTGAAATCTTTCTGTAATAAACTAACACTCAGCTCATTGGAATGAAACCCGAACTAGTAAAAACACATTTGGGAAAAAAAAAAAAATCAGCTAGCGTAAACCAGTTGTACCACAGTATGATAACTCTGTAATGGCCATAGAGAACACTGCCAGTTTTAAAATGCACCATCAAAAAGAAAGCAAACACCTGCTCTTCCAGTCCAAAGCCCTGAAGGAATGTAGTTTTTTTTCCTGAAACAATTATAAGTTACTGAAAAAAACAGGATTTGGTATGAAAATGCCCCCCCCCAAGTCATTTCCACAGCACTACTAATGTGTTGCTGTAACGCTTTCTGTGAGTGATTATATATTTCAGCTTTCACCTACCCGCTGAGTTCAGTTATTTACTTTGATTAATTTAAACATAGTCACAAATAAACATTTGAAAAATACAGGTAAAACTTGATTTTATTTCATTTTTTTTCAATTTTGTGCTTCAAGTTTGCCTTTATTCAATTCTTTCTGCTCTCCCCCCAAAGGGACACACCTTCCTCTCCTCAATTTTCAAAGACGAGCCTTGTCACTCTATTACTCTTAGTCTGAACCTGGGAGATAATAGGAAAAATTTGACAAAACCTGGGCAGGAAATGAACACTCATTCATTTATTAGGAAGTCTCACTGAGCACTATTAAACTTGTAATAAAAAAGTCACCAAAAGGAAGAGAACAAACCTACTGAATTAGAAACCCAGACACTGGTGATGTCTTCAGCTTTCTCAGTCAATTCCCAACAGGTTGTTAATGGACAGCATTGCTCCCAGCCACAGGGAATTAAGGAGTTAACACTTAAGGCTGACAGGGAGAACAAATTATGATCCCACTGTACAACATTACTTGCTCAGTATTGCTGCCAAAGGGCAGCAAAGGTTGGGGACCACTGCACCAATCTTATTGCATAATTATAATATTACCTTGCAACCCATTTTCTGGAAAATCCTGAAGCTCCGCACCAAGTGTAGGTGACTACAGCAACCCGGAGATAAGCGACACTGACTTTGGGAGTCTCATTTCCCTAGCCTAGAAGTGATTACACAGGATAATTGGAGATGGTTAGTGGAGGTGTATGCATCTCTGGTAAATTTTTGATATGGTACTTTGTATCCTGCATTTCCAATTTATAGGATAAGTACGTGAAATATGGAGACTGGGTGTCCTGGGAGATTTTATGAATATAAATAAACAAAATATATTTTGGAAAGCAACTTTGAGAGTAGTTTTCACATTCAACAATAAATTACTTTTCAAACGTTCATGCATTTTATGATTAATGCTATTAGTTGTTAATTAGCTAAATAAATATAATTAACTGTGTGAATTTCTCAGCCTTCCTATCTGTTGCTTAGATAAACAGTTACACAGTGAATACTTTATTACATACATAAAAATGTCTCATGTTATAATGCATAAGTACATATTGATGTTACATTTCCTTGCTGTGATATATGCATTAAATCCCAGGCCACTTTGAAAAGAAACTACAGATCTTAATAATTTATGTTCCAAGTTTTAGCCGGGATTATCAATGGTAGCTTTTGAGCTTTTTCTTTTAGTAACATAATATATCATAGTAAAAATGCACAGACAAGCGATGTGTCAGTTTGATTTTTTCCACCTGATTCAGCAACCCAAAATTCAGACACAGCAGTTTAAGCAGAGTTGCACACTGAAGAATTTAAGTCTAAGCATTTAATCTGTTCTTTCCATAAATTTCTGCTGCTTGTGCTATTATAATGATGTTACCAGAGGAAGTTTATTTATACCACAGATTTTCAGCATCAGCACATTCAGAATACAACAGTAATCATTCATTCAATAGCTAACAGCAATGTAATAATATCATCACTAACACTCTAAATATCAAAAGAACATTTAGAGGAAAGACAATGGAAAATAAAGTCACTGCGAACAATCAGCGATGCAGGATTCACCATACCCAAAATGTATCTTTTAAGTACCCGCACGCAGAAGCTAGCATGGAAATAAATACCAATTATGCACAGCTATTTTGCAGCAACAGGTTAAATATAATTAAACCATAATAAATAAGGGGATCTTTATGGGGCCATTAATAGGAACATGCACTCTAGAGAGCAGCGTTTTAAGACCTTAAGCCTTGTGTATCCCAAAACACCTAAAGAGATTTTGTTCACAAGCAAACTATACCCAGCATGATTGCAAAGCAGCAGGGGCAAACCTGACACTGCTCTGTCTAGACGATGCACAACAGGATCGCCGTATGCAAACACAAAATGCCAAGACCGATAGTGACAGCGACGAACCAGTCCCTTTTTTTTCAAGACTATGCACCATGACTTCTTTTTTAACAGGCTCAGATCTACCATGAAAGCTCTTCTCCCTGCTGTTCCTAATGTATATTGTAAAGATCTACCGAGAACAGCACTTTAAGGAGTCACTTGTCATTCTCTCTTCCCTCCCTTGCCTGCTTCCCCAGTATTTAGATAATAATGGATCTGGTTAAAACCATAAGTCCAAGAACATACTGCAGGAGGGTAAAAACGCTAGACCCGTAAAAGCACAGATAAAGACTTCTATTGAAAATGATGTTAACAAAGCGATACTCTCAAAAGGTGAAGAAGTGGTCAGTCCTGTGTGTACTCATGTTTTAAAAGAAAAAGTAAATGATTTCTCCTTATTTTTGCAGTGTATGGTGGGAGGGAGCAGTTTGGCTTCAGAAAATGAATGGGTGAGCACTGGAAAGGGCAAAGGCAATGCAAGAAAAATAAAGTTTGTTCAAGCAACAGGAAATGTGGACCCCAAGCTTGTAATCGGTTCTTGCAGGGCTTCAGCCGAAATGGAAGCGTAGATGAGGACCAGTAAATACAGCTAGGATGCTGCCTGGCTCAAGGGGAGAACTCATGCACTTGGGGCACAACAACCCTATGCAGTGCTACAGACTAGGAGAAGTCTGGCTGGAAATCTGCCTGGGGGAGAGGGACCTGGGGGTGTTGGTTGACAGCGACTGAACATGAGCCAGCAGTGGCCCAGGTGGCCAAGAAGGCCAATGGCATCTTGGCTTGTATCAGAAACGGCGTGACCAGGGGGTCCAGGGAGGTTATTCTCCCTCTGTACTCGGCACTGGTGAGACCGCTCCTCGAATCCTGTGTTCAGTTCTGGGCCCCTCACCACAAGAAGGATGTTGAGGCTCTGGAGCGAGTCCAGAGAAGAGCAACAAAGCTGGAGAAGGGGCTGGAGAACAGGCCTTATGAGGAACGGCTGAGAGAGCTGGGCGTGTTTAGCTTGGAGAAGAGGAGGCTGAGGGGAGACCTCATTGCTCTCCACAACTGCCTGAAAGGAGGTTGTGGATAGGAGGGTGCTGGCCTCTTCTCCCAAGTGACAGGGGACAGGACAAGAGGGAATGGCCTCAAGCCCCACCAGGGGAGGGTCAGGCTTGACATCAGGACAAAATTCTTCACAGAAAGGGTGATTGGGCACTGGAACAGGCTGCCCAGGGAGGTGGTTGAGTCACCTTCCCTGGAGGTGTTTAAGGAACAGGTGGACAAGGTGCTGAGGGACATGGTTTAGTGATCGATGGGAATGGTTGGCCTCGATGATCCGGTGGGTCTCTTCCAACCTGGTGATTCTATTATTCTATGATTCTACGGTTAATCTATCATGGAGACAGGCAGCTCAAAGGTACATGTGTGTGCATTATCAGGAACATGAATGTGTCCCAGCAGTGATGCAGATTGTCTAAATACAGATCTCCTAGCTGTAAGCCCCTCCTGAACACAAAGGAACAGAATTTTCCAGATGGACTGGAAGGAGAACTATGTCGTGCTCTTAGAGTTGCTTATAGGCACAATTCCCCAGTGCAAGAAGCAGCACGGGAAAAGAAAGTGCTGGGCTGAAAAGTGCTGGTCTCCTAAGCAGATACGATGTCTCAGGTATGACGTCTGAGCACAGCAGCTCCTTCAGGAGATAACAGCAGACAGGAAAGGCATACACTTTTAATGTCCCTTGATGTGAATGCAGGTAACATATTTGATGAAGCAGAATAATTGAAGGCAATATAGAGATTCATCAAGTTGGGCAACCTGAAGACAGTCTACAACCATTCTAGTGGCTTCGTTAAAGCTCTGAAAGCAACAGACCCCGTCATATTAAAGCCAAAGAAGAGGAAGCTCTAGTGGCTGAGATACGACATGAAGAGTGATGGGAAAGGAGCTTAGGCTATGAGAACGACCTGGAAAGTCTGTATCATGGGAAAGAGGAAAAAAATGCAAGACTTGTCCATTCAACCTGGCTATGAGGAAGCAGACACACATATCGAACACGATACCTGGAGAGGGCAGGTGAGATGATACTGTTGCTCACAGCAGCTAAGTAAAGGAGGCAGTAAATAATTAGTTTTGAGTAAAAGGAGATGATGGTAAGATACCTTCAGGGTTACAGGCTGAGATTTTAGTAGGACAAAAAGGCGGGGATCCACCTGACATGGTGTAAACATCTCTAGCTGGGCCACTCGTTCATGGATCTGACAGTGGAGATGTAGTCAATGGCACCAATGGAGTCACATGTACAATCCACATTTTGAGGATCAGAACAATTTCTCAGACTATTTTAATACTCTTGTCAAGATCTCCACTGAGTGGAAAAAGACACCATGACAACCGCCTCAAATGTCCACATCTACCCTGTAGACTGCCTGAAGTAAGATGAGATGAATCTTACCCCAAGAAACAGGTTTGGATCCCAGGGGAGATCCAAAAATCATTAGACTAGATGCATCTTTCAATACAGTTTTTCAATCTTGCTGCAAAGCGTAACTCTCTTCTTGTGAATCTGGGGAGCAAGTGGATAGTTATACATGGGCTTGTTATTGTAGAAGGCAAAGATGATAACATATAATGTTAGAACGTGTGGCACAATACATTACATGTTGTGTCTACTTAAATAATATGAATAAATCAGCCTGGCCTAGCCTACGTACTTAAAACTATAGAACAAAATAAATAAATATAATTGTAGACAAAGAAAGTAAACTGCCTGGAAGGTACAGGCACAGTCACATTGAAAAATGCCACCTCATAAAGGCAGTAA
This sequence comes from Phaenicophaeus curvirostris, assembly GCF_032191515.1. Taxonomy (NCBI): domain Eukaryota; kingdom Metazoa; phylum Chordata; class Aves; order Cuculiformes; family Cuculidae; genus Phaenicophaeus; species Phaenicophaeus curvirostris. The sequence continues at coordinate 123,249,412 of NC_091393.1, read as the reverse complement.
TCTCTCTCAGACAGATCTTCATTATAGCTAATCACTATTTTGCCAAAGGCACTTAAGGCAACATATTTCTAGGGGAAGGAACAGGAAGGCAGCGGGGAAAAGGAAGAAATTTCTCAAGCTCCTGCCCTCTCACCCCAAAATTGCAGCCCAATGCGAAAGTCAAATATTTCACTTCAGCTGGAAAATTCTAAGAAAGAGTTCAAATGGAATATTGTAGCAGGTGAAATTGAAAACGGGGCAGATAAGTGGTTGCAAGGCATATACTCCCCTCTGGCACTTTTTAATCAGGAACACAGGACTCTTAGGTGCAGGCAATATCACATACTTACACTGGATTATATGGTCCAAGTAATAACCTTGCATTGGTAATAAATTAATTTTTTTCCTATAAAAGTTGGTTTCATTTTCACACAGATATCTCTGCTGAGGGGTATGGTTGGATATTTCCACATCAGCACACATGCTTAATGCAAAATGAAGAACTGTGCTCTCCCCCTCCCTCCTGATGAAGCAAAGATAGTCCAAGACAAAGCCTGGTTAATAAACCAGTTGTAAACAATCAGAGAAGACAGGCAATGCACTGAGCTGTGAATTGCCTTCATACAAACTAGGGGATTGCAAGGTAGATATGGTGTGAAAGCCATCTTAGAACCAAGATAAAAGAGACAATAAAAAGACAGAGGACAGCAAACAGACAGAAAGCAGCAGGAATATAATTTCCTTTAGAAATAATTGCATTCAATTTATGCCTTTACCTTATACTCCTAGTACTAGGTAATCTAATCAGAGGCATATGGTTTTATTCTCCAAGGTACACACAAAACATGCAATAAACCCCCCATAAAACATGACCTGTGGTGACTCACTGCAGATTTAAGAGGATATATCTTATTTTTTTTCTCCTTTTGCTCCACTTAGCAAAGGTTTTTTGCAAGCTTGTGGTCTCCTTCCACACACCACCTCCCATGTAAATCTCTCCCCTTGGTTTTGAATATGCTTTTGCTCACTTGCTCCTGTGGCTTCCGTTTTGGTTTAGGGGCACTGGAGGTGAATCACCCTCTTTTCTTTAGGTAAGAAGGTCTAGCTGGAGGATCTCCACTCACTGCTGTAAAGTAGCCATCCTTTCTGAACCTTAATTTTGCACAGCTATGACCAGCTATTGATGATATTGAAAACTCCCTTTGATTCTCCCCTAGTCCTGTCTTAACGTGGGTGAACACACAGACATTCATAAGCGACTAGCAGCATCTGTAAAACCTTCTTTTTTGCTCTGGCAGTCTGAGCAGCACAGTTTTTTCAGTAGCAACAATAAAACTCCAAGTTAATGTCTTCCAGCAAGAAAGCTGGACAGGTATTTCATGCACTTGATTTAGAATCACAGATTGAAAGTAGCCAGTGCAAAACTGAGACTCTGTGGAATAAAGACAATGATATTGTGGATTCACTTATTTATATATCAAAGTTGTATATTATGTATTGTTAGCAGATTTTAAGCCTTAGAAAAAGCTTAAACTCTTAGACTAAAAGACTATTTAGCAGAAAGTATGCAGATCAGGCTGTATTTCACAAACTGATTTATAGTTGTTCTCTGATTGCCATGCAATTGTTCAACAAGCTTTGTACCAGACCCATTTTAACAGCTAGGACCTGAAATCAGCCCAAGTCCAACCCCATCATGCAGAGACCTGACATTTTGCTCTCATTTCCAGCTGACATATCCCAGAAGGCAACAGTTGAGGCAAACTCCAGTGTGCTGGTTTTCTACCTTCAAAATCTTCACCAGAAATGTTTCCCCTAATTTCAGCTGTTATGCCCACGCACGAAAGAAATGTTTTCTTTAGACCTGCAGAACACTTATCAAGTAGAGCATCACAGATCACTGTGAAAGTCTTAACTCACTCATATGACCAAACAGAAAATGAGGGCATTTTTCAGGGAACTCACAGAATCCGATTCATCCAACCGTATATGCAGAAAACTGCAGCCCCTTCCTTGTGTAGCTTTGTAGTTCTCTTTATGAGTAACCCCATGTGTTTGTTTTATTTATTAATTCAGGTTATTTATTAACTTATACAAGACTCCAGACGCCCTAACATTGTTAATTATATACATGTATCTCATGTTGCATTAATTATACTATATATATAATTTAAAATAAATCTTGGCAGCCTCAAAATTGTCAGTCCTACAGGATCTCAGCCAGTCACCTAGGAGCCTGTTTCATCTTCAAGGAATGATAGCCTTAGCCTTTCCATCAAATCTTTCTTGCACACATACTGAGTGTATCACCAAGAAGTTCAGATAAAAGAGCAGGAGAGAGAATTTCAGGCTCCTCGTAGACCGTCCTGTCAGCCTGTTTCATGACAAGAGGACTTAACTAGACACATATCCAGCCCACAGCATAGCATGCACGAGGGGCTCGGATCATTAGTGTGGTTAAAATGGGAAATGGCACTGCAGCCACAGCCCATTCACAGTAACCAGCAGAATTAGGACGCCTGGATGCACAGCTAAGTCCCTGGATGGCCACTGGAAAGGCCCACTGGCTGAAGTGACCATTGTGTCCCCACAACCATCTACTGTCCCCCTGAACTTCTTGTCTTCTTGTCTCACAGCTTCGGAAGACCCCTTAGCATCTGCAGTTAAACCAAGCCCAGTGCTGTCAGCTGGGCAACTTTCCCAGTCCCTTCCCCCATGAAGCTACAACCTCCTTATAACATCTGTTTTCTACAAAGCAGGTATTTACTGTCCAACAGCTCCCAAGAGGGCATCAAAGCTTAAACCCTCTCCCACGGTCACAGATGATTTAGTGGGCCACGATGGATCACCTTGCCTGATCTAGTGGGATGTCCCTGCCCATGACACGGGGCTTGGAACTAGATGATCTTTAAGGTCCCTTCCAACCCCAAAGATTCTATTATTCTACGATTCTATGATCTCCTAGCTCCATGCCTGCCATGCGGAACAGCCTAACATCAAGAGACAGTGCCCACACGGAGGCGATGGAGGCTGAGCGTTCCCCTGAGAGGTGGGAGACATGAGTCTGAGTCCCTAACTTGGAGGAGGGAAGTGAGTCTGGGTTTCCTATTTGTCAACCAAGATCTCTATGCAGCAGGCGTTCTGCCCTCGCCATCCTCCCTCTGCTTGGTTGTATGTGAATTAGAGGTCTAAGTGCTTGAGGGTGTGAATCCAAGTTTCCAAAAGGAACCCAGCTCTTTAAGAGAGGTGAGATTTTAGGTGTATCAGTTGTTTTGCTCTTTTTTATTACCTGTCCTATGTGTGATGCCGTGTTGTGCTAACTGCCCCTTGTGATCTCTTGCTCAGCCCAGCTCCTAACTCCATCCCAGAGCCCAGAGCCTGACTTGGGCGGCTTGGGATGCTAATTCCTAAGCCCCTCTAGGAACAGGGGAGCAGACAATGGTCAGGGTGAAAGAAAATAAAAGCAAGTAAAGCAGATTTCAGTGCCGGGGCTGGAGGGCAACAATGAGACAGCCTGGGACTGGTAGGAATCTGTAGCAGCCCAAAGAGATTGCAGACGTGTCATGGTGAAAGGAGGGGGGAAGGCTTCAGGGATTCTGGGAACAAAGAAGTGGGCGGAGGGTCTGCTTCTATATCTAGACCATGCAGAGGTACTATAATCTCTTTTTTGTTGCTGTATACTCAGTGGCTTTCTCAAGTTGTGTATTTTTATTCCAGGCTGCTTGGTAAAGACCATTTCAGAGGTGAACATATTCTTTTGTTTGAGTAAAAAATGCACTTTTTAGGAAACATTCCCATTCACACGCCCTTGTAAGGATTTTAAGCCTTTTTCTGTAGTGAAAAATATAAGGGAAATACAGTACAATGCTACTATTATTTTACATTTCATAAGTGAATTTTGGTTTTAGTATGCAGAATTTCCAAGATTTCTTGTTCTATGCTGTTTAACCATACACATGATTAAATCCATTGTCCTCTTAACAAGAACAACAGCAAAAGTTAGAGGAACCAGGGAAAAGGGTTTGCATAATGAAATCATAGACACAACTCCGTAGATTTGTGAGCGTGGGTATCACGATACTCAACTGCTGGAAAACCAAAATGGCAAATGTCTCATTCCTAGCTCCATTGTGAGGGGTAAGATAAAGGCAATTACTGAATATCTAACAGAAAGCTGTCTGCAACGCAGATTGCCGTAATGAGTCTGGAATTCCTGAGCAGTTCATAATTCAGTTCTTACGTTAAACAAAAGGAGACAGCCGAGAGATAATGAAAGTGAAACCCCATGGGAAGAGCAGACACGCCATGGACATGACTGGCCGCTTTGTACTCCTGTTGCCCTCCAGTAAGAGAAAGCTGAATGCATTGTTTTAAATTTCTGAGTAAATATTGGTACTTGTAGAGCTTAAACAAGACGCTGTACTAGAATCTGGCAAGCTTGTGTTTATACCTAGCCAGGGGACAGGCCAGGCAGTTACTGCACGAGCATGTACTGACAACCTCTTTTAATCCAATCACAGAGAAACCACCAAAGGAATGGAAAGTAATTTAGAAGGCAGACTTGTCCTCATTCTCTGCACTGAAGATTTCTTATTTATTTTTGTTTTAGGATAAGAATATAAGAATATGATAACAACATAGAATCATAGAATCACCAGGTTGGAAAAGACCCATCAGATCATCGAGTCCAACCATTCCTATCAAACACTAAACCATGTCCCTCAGCACCTCGTCCACCCGTGCCTTAAACACCTCCAGGGAAGGTGACTCAACCACCTCCCTAGGCAACATAATACGCTAGCATCAGAGACCAGCAGGAACTGTGGTATCAAACCTCAGTGAAATCATGAAGTACCACCTACTTCAAGACCCTAACCCTCCATAAGCTTACATCCCCTGCAGAACTCCCACATGCCAAGTTGAACCCATGTAGAACTACTCAGAGTTTGATGCAGGACAGTGCTGGTGCATGACTGTCCTATACAGGCGAAAAGAAAGAAGATATGTAGGAATAATGGGAGGAGAAATTGAAACTCTGTTGGCAAATCAACATTAGGGACTGAGATCTAAACAACTATCTGCACTAGCATGTGTTACTCTCATTTCAGAAGAGAGGAACAGATTGCAGTGAGCAAGCGCTATGATACAAAGCTCTGTGAACCTCAGCAAGTCATTACACCTTTTGGCTTGGCCTCCTTGTCTAAAGGGTGGGGAAGAGACCTGTTCCAGCCAGCAAGCACGTTGGGGCCGTGCACAGTGTCAGCCCTGCAAACTCTTTGCCACATAAGAATGTGAAAGCCCATACAACGGTAAAATATTTCCTCTGCAGACACTTGACTTTAAGTACCTATGTTGCTCTAAGCAGCTTCCTTCGCAGCAATTTCACTGAATCCTTGCAATTAATTGTATTTTCTGCTTATTAGTCAACAAGCTCAGTTATATCAGCATAATGCATGGGGGAGAAACATTTGGCTACCAGGCATTCATCGAAGAGAAATAAATAAATGTGTGAGCATGCAAGGATGGGTCTTGGGAAGGAGTCTCATGGCTGCATGTTCTAGTTTTCCAGAAGACTGAGCTCTAACAGAAAAAGTGAGGCCTTCATCATGTTCATGAGATATTCCGTGTTTCTTCAATGGAGGCAACGTAGAAGCCCCTCTTCTCATTAGGTATTTAATGAAATTGGGAGAAATTTACGGTCTTTGAGAATAGGTACCCTTTGCAAAATTTGACTTATGTGGGCTAATCTTATAAAAAACTAGTGGAACAATGGCAGGAAGCACTCATATCAAAATACTGTGATCATATAAGCTTCAGACCCTTACAGTAGTCTTGGAAAAGAAAATTCTGTTACTCTCATCCTTCTGCCATATGGATTTCTTTCTACTTTGAAATTATGAAATATTAATAGAAGGTGATTTCAAATGAAAACGAGGAGCTATATCAGCATAGGAGAGGTCCTACAAGTGCCTTCTGCAAATTTTTTTCCATTTTTTTTCCTAAGAATCAGATCTAAGTACTGTACAAGCCATGATGGCAAGGCAGGCAGCTCAGAGTAGTTTCAATTTAGTTATTTCTACTCTTTACATTTTTATGTGTAGCACAGGTTGATGAAAAAGAATACTTGTTTAGAGAGATGGGACAATCTCCCGACTGTATCCTCTAAGGATCTCAATTCCACATGGTTGGAAGTTAATCTGGTCACATCACAATGTGAAAACTGGGTCCAAAGAGCCAGTAGATAATTTTGCATATATGAGACCCTTTAGATCTTTAGTCATCTGACACATGCATTACTATCAAGTTTACATACATAACTGCTATAAAACATGCACACATTTCTGCACACATCTCTTTCTGAGATTCATATCCATGTACATATTGCTTCCTCAAGCTAAACAAAACACTTGTGCTTAGCTTTTTTCTCTGTTCTCACATTCATAAACTACATCACCTGCACAACTGGGTAGGACTATAATAGTTCTAACCTGTATAGCACAATTTATCCATTAAAATGCTCCCTTCGTTTCAATAACCATCCATAACTTGGCAGTAAGATGCTATATGTATTCACTTAGCTGAATGTTCGGTGTTATATGATGAGTTCCTGTTGCTTTTTTGTGATCTGCTTATATCCCACTGGCATTCCTGAGCCTTTGGCATTCCGACAGGCTGGGGCCCTCTAGAAGCTTGCCCCCATTAGTCTATTTCTGGTGACTTTTATTGCAACCTTTGAAGAACAACAACATGGAAACTGTAATCTGAGAGCTGTCTCTTCCAAATCTCTTTGTAGGAGGTTGTGTGATGAGTTCTACCAAAGTAGGAATGATGGTATGGAAGGAGAAGGAGAAGGAGAAGGAGAAGGAGAAGGAGAAGGAGAAGGAGAAGGAGAAGGAGAAGGAGAAGGAGAAGGAGAAGGAGAAGGAGAAGGAGAAGGAGAAGAAGGAAGAAGAGGTGGAATCCACTGTCAGAATTCTCCAGATTAATTCAGGAAATGTCCTGGCACTCCTCTTCTGATATCCTTCAGAAACATTCTTCCATATGCGGGAATTTTCTTGTCTCAGTCCCTAATACAGGCATTCAGGACTGGTAATATTTGAGAAATCTGCCTGTAGAAGCTTCTCATCCACAGTAATAAGACAAAATAAGGCAGCAGCAGAACAGTCTCTCCATGACAGTATATTTGGATTTCTAAGCATCTTATGGGCTAAAACAGATGGCAGACGTATGATTTCACCATTTATCTGTACTTTTCCAGTCACTGCCTTATAATAAATGCTAACACAACTGCTGATACACATTCATTTTCTCCCAAGTCCATAGTATGTTGGCTCATGGATGTAAACCTCCCTGTCTTTTAAATGCTTTTAGGTTTGCATTCTTATACTGGAGCATCCTCAGATGGCCCAGCCTCCTCAAAAGTTCTTTATAATTTTCTCAGTTGGAAAGGGCTGTTTATTTTAGACTAACGGCTGTCTTGAAAGCTCAGTGGATGGGGAAAAAAAAGCTGTCTGGGTGTACAAACAGATTACAAGTAGTTATTCACAGAGTACATTTTGATTGCAGAATGTATTATAATTTATGTTCGTTTAAGAAGAAGCACTGCTTGTGTTTCTTCCACGTACCCATAGACCTAATTTTCTAATAACATCTAATTGCTACAGCAGATCCAATGGATTGCTTCTAAAAGAGAAGTCTTGATCCATAGACATAAAATAGTCTTAATATTAACAAGGAAAAATTTTTCATATGAACCATTTCATTTGTCTGATATGAGACTATCACACTGACACTAAAGAAAGCTGAAGATGTTCTTCAGGGAAATTTTGAGAGTTAAGATAAAGCAATGATAAGAATTATTTTTTTCCGTTCAAGTGAAAAGTCAAGTTAACCATAGGAAGGGAAATAGCAGGAGCTGTCAGAAATTGCTAATATTCTGAAGTTTGGGGATAATCCTCTAACGACCCTTGTAAGTGTAAAAGTAATAAAAAAAAGAAACTTTAATACAAAACAAAAATGAGAGTTAACTCAGAGATTCAAAGAAATAGACACTAAAGGGGTTCTGAATCTACACTGAGAAATTCCAAGAGATGCTGGATCTTTCTTTCTTTTTGGTAGAAAGACCTAAAGGTCTTTAAGGCTGTATGATAAAACCTCTATGTGAAGATGAAAGAAATGTACTTTATATTACATTTTGGTTTGTACATGCATCATCATGGGCCATGCTGTGAAGCTGAGAGCCCTCTGAAACCCCACCACACTTTCAAATGACTGCTTCGAGTTTTAATGAACTGGGTGGACTTTCAAAATTTGTTTATTATCCATTTGCCTGAAATAACTTGGGACTAACAAATCACAACCCAAGCTTGCAGACTTTTTATCTATCACCAGCATTAGCCCAGGGGAAGCAAGAGAATGTCTTTGAACAAGGATTGATAAGATGTCTATTGACTGAGGATAAAGCCGAGCCATGCTGAGAAAGCAAAGCAGTTCATGGTGATTTCATACAGCTAATGTCTGATTGGCGAAAAGGCCCTTCTGAAACATTCTAAAATTAAATCTGTCTCAGTGGCATAGATGGATGCAAAGTGCCATTAAACACAAGATCCAGGCAAAGCAATGTACCCCCAGAATGGTTTCTATAAAAGAAAGCACAGAGTAAATACACAAATGCTTCGTCTTAGGTCAAAATTATTCTGCTTCCAAGCCCTGGATTTCGATGATAAGTAATGTAACAAGATTGGATTGGGATCACCAAGTTGTTTTCACTCAGCATTTTTGTTCTTGAGTACTTTGTTACAAAGCTCTGGCAACTTGTGTATTTACTTTATCGAATATATAAGTTTCCAGACACACAGTGTTGCCATTGACATACTTAAATTTTATTTTCACTGGTGCTGGCAAAGAGAAAGAGGCCAAGTGTTATTTTTGCTTTCAGAATATGATAGACAGTAGAAGACAAAAGATAAATTGAAAAAAATTGTGGCATTCGGGACATACTCTGTAGCTAGAAGACATATGATTTCCTGACTTCAGGCTGTCAGTAACCCATTAACTAAAAGAAAACTGAGTCTGACACAGACATGAGACAGACTTAACTTCAGGGACTGTCACATTGAAAATTGCAACTTATTTAATTTCTGGGATCAAAGAAAGCCCAAAGGAACAAAGCCCCGAGAATGGTCACCAGTGTACTTATGCTGAAAATAGGTGTTGAGGACTAAAAGAGGCATTTTAACATCTTTTCAAAGATAAAATATCACATTAAAGACTTTTTCTAAAAGTCTAATAAAGTATGCTGGAAAAAAATTAGATGTTAAGATGCACTCAGATATTCTTGCAGAAAAATCCCCCAAATCTGTTTTCTCTAATGACTTTGCCCCCCTTCCTCAGGGCTGGTGCCACAGCACTTCCACAACCCCAGCGTTGAGGAAGGAGGGGAAGACTAAGCACTGGCTGTGCTTGCTTTTTTTCCGTGTTGGTACCAAAGAACATGCTGCACTGGGCAAGACTACCTGGAACTCAGCTCCCCTCAATCCTGGGGGCAAATCTTGCTGTGTACTTGACACCGATTCCCATGTCCAACTTGGGTTTCACTAAAGGGATGGTGAGAAGGAGAATGAAAACCAGCTTCAGCCATTTGCTGGTTTTAAAAACAAAAAAATAAAACACATGAGACAGGTAGGAGTAAGCAAGCCAAGTCAGTCTCCATTCTGGCCTTTTATTGCTAGGTTTATAGCCTTGGTATTTCATGAAATGCTTTTGGAAGTGGTGTACTTGAAAGTATAGCAAAATAAAAATGCTAATCAATAGTCTCTCTATAAGAGCAACTACCTTATGCCAATTAAAGTGCCTTAGAGACAAAGAGATTTCTAAAAACCAATTTTATATCTTACAGTGGGTTTTGAGGTGGGAGGGGGGCCGAAATCCAATTTCCCCTAAGGGAAGATTAGCCAAACACGATTTAACAGCAAGGTCTGCATGTAAAAGGATGCGACTAATATGCCTGTCTAGCTGCCATGTTGTAAGCCAGGCTAACGGCATTATAGAATCTATTAGGGCGTCACACAGAAATGTTACGGTTTGATCAATTCCCACTGCTGGCAGTGGTTTTTTAGTTTTGAAAGCAGAAAAAAAAAATCCCTTGCATGAAATAACATGCCATTGCAATGTTTGACTGCCTGTTCTGCTGCACTTAAAACTACCAAGGAGGAACGTTTGGAGAATTCTGGCTACTAAAATGAGCTACAAAACTCACAATTTCATACGATGTGAAAATGTGATATATTCTGCAAGCACAGTGACAGTTCACTAGATGCCTCATAAAAACAAAGCCATGAGACGGTGTCTGTGATGAACAGCCCATAACCAACATCCCACTAAGGTTGCAACAAGTGAGGGTTGTATAAAAACTGGCTTTAGTTTACGGAAAAGAGAAGGACTAGAGAAACTGGATGTGTAAAGTATATAAAATTGTGTACAGTACAAAGTATGTAAAAATAAAATAAGCCTAGTCTGCCATGCCTCCCTCTAGTGGTTAATTCACAGAAACGATGGCGGTCAGTCTACGCTCATTTATTTAATTTGGGCAAAGAGCCAGGATTTGAAGTTAAAGGTTCAGCTTCTCTACTGGCAGATGATATTACAGAGGATGTTGTCCATCTGACACTGTCCATATGTGGGCTGAGGGAACAGCATGCTGTCGTTCCTAGTCCTAATGAATCAGGAAGATTTGATGGAAAGCATCAGAGAGAGCCTATGAAGGAAGGGGTAATAAGCAGAATTTGCAATAGAACAGAAAATAAACCATTTTAAGAGTGAGTACGGGAGAAAAACAACAAAAAAATCCTCAGCTCACAATGCGTGCACTTAGAGGAACACTATGCATCTACTCGGAATTCGCGAACAGGAGTCTGTAAGAATGGGCTCCCTGAAGATATATCTGTACTAGTAATTTCATCGTTGCCAGCAAATGCTCTTCTGCACCAGAAATCAGTTGTCTCTGCCACTCATGTCGTATTTTGTCCAGGCCAAATAACTCTCCCAACAAGACAGGGACCATTCTCAACAAACTATTTACCCACAGGCATTCTCTCTTGAGGAGTACATGGGTTTAACAAGAAGAATGCAGACTGTTCGGTTCCAGCTGTATCTCTGTACCAGGCATCCACCTCATACGTATCATACTTATCAGTGTAAATGTGGTCTCAGAGGCTTAATTCAGCCCATGGATCCAGACAGTATGGACTTCAGCATCAAACGTACCAGCATCTCATATGGGAACATATAGGAAGTCTAATGGGCTTGCACTCGAGAAGACAGCGCCTACTAGATTTGACTTCTGGACAGAAAATGCAAGAAAAATATATTCCCAGCATTTTTTTTCATCTCTCCAAGAACCTGATCTGCCAGCAGAGAGCAAATTCAGATAGCAGGCAAAGGGAAATTTTCAAAGAAGAGATTTAAAGTAGCTCTGTGAATAGTTGAAAGTTAAGCTTTTCCCCACCTAATTTTAATTTTAAGGACATGTTAAAAAATTTAGTCTCATAGAACCACAGAATAATTTAGGTTGGAAGGGACCTCTGAACTGTTCATATACAGAAGCCCAAGCCTTGCATTTTGGAAGTTACCATAAACCACCTCTTCCCATTAACTATTGATAATATGAATGAGGAAATTGAGATCTGCAAGGCAGTCTGTAAGAAGTATCAGGCTTATAACTCAGCATCCAAAAGTCACATCTCTATCCCAAGCAAGTTGCTAAAGTTTGCTGTACAATCAACCATCCCCCTGGCAATGCCTCTTTCTCTGCTGACGATAGATGAGCTCACTACTATCCAAGAGCTAACAGTATATGTGGAAAAGCTACAACCAGCACTTAGGAAAAGATTCAAGGACCTAATAATTATTTTTCCTGCTATAGCTGAAGTAGTTGGACGCAATAGTGTTGGTCCTCACTCTGCAAATTCTTTTGACCAGGTACAGCAATTTAGGAAGGATATACTTCCACTTACTTCAGTGAAAAGCACTATTCATGGCTGCAGGACCAAGGAGACACTTATAGATCATAGAATGCTTGGTGCAGCGACCTTTTACTTTTTCCTTTCTTGTTACAACGTTATCTATAAAGAATTTGTATGGTAAATAAAAATAATATAACATGAGTATAACAGAGCAGCTGTACAAAATAAACCAAGGTATCTTGCAGGTGTAAAAGTTGGTAAAGGCTCCATTTCTGATGGCCCTGTTAGGGATTATTATATTGAAGTTTCTCGAAGTGGCTTCATAAAGAAGGGCCTAAAATAGCCTAGTTTACTGAAGTCCTTGTTCCTTTCCTTACACCTGGCTCGATATATAAAGTTGTACTTTAACTCTTTTTTTATGTTCTTCATAGAGTCTTTGGATTACACTGAAGAAAACAGAAAACATTCAAAATTAGAAGCCAGCTGTTTCACAGTTTTTTTCAGGCTGGCTTCCAAGGTATCAAAAGATTAAAAACTACGTATTCTTAAAAAGTCTTCTCTAAGGCAAACTTGGAAGAAAGATGGCAAAATGCCACTCTGACCAACTGGGAAGTATTTTACATGCTCTGGAAATAAAGCTGATGAATCAAGCTTGCAAAAGCAAACAAACCTCAACTGGGTTTGTTTAAGCTTCCAAGCAGACACATGCAGGCGCATCCGACTTTGGAGGAACAACAAACCAGAGATTACTACTATTTGCATATGGCAGTGCGTCGAGGTTCAGTCAAGGATCAGACGCCCGCTGAGGGAACCATTGTCAGGACATGCGGTGGGAAGGTGGTCCTTCCCTCCCAGTGTTTGTGATTTATTGGCCCAAACTTGCAGCAGATGCTGAGGTTGTAAACGGAGAGCACGGTGCCTGCTCAGCACTGCCCGTTCCTGGGCCTGGGTTCCCCTCAGCAGCATGGTCAAGTCATAGGGAATGAGGTAAATGTAAAGTGAGATGATTGCTGTATAATAAGCTGAGGAATCTTTATTTCCATCTCAGTGTTGTCCTTGAGATGTAAAGGATCATCCTCCTTTTGAGCTCCGGATGCTATCTTGATTATATGGCCCAGAAGCCATCATTGAAATCCTGTATGGATAGCTGGGAGACAGAGGTGATCTGTGTGGTGCTGTGATGCTCCTGTCACCTTCAGATCCTCTGTGCTAAGCTGAACCCAAGTCACCTTTAGGAACATGCCCACTATTCCCTCTCCTTGCATACTGCTTCACACTCAGACTGCTTCTCTCTCTTTCCCAGCTTCCTTTTTTGTCTCCTGTCTAATTGATTCCAAGCTTGACCGGCTTTGAAATTAATTTAACTGCATGATATCATGACCACGACAGGCTCAGCCAGCTTGAGCTACTGCAGCCCGGTATGAAGTAGAAGGGGTAGGAGGAGAGGACAGCGTGCTGGCCAGATGTCCTCCCAGAAAGAAGAGATAAGCCAGGGCCAGAGGCTGGGCCACACCTGCGTGCCTTTACCCTCTGTTGCGGATGTGTGCAGCGTGCAAATAAAGCAAAGCAGGAGTTTCTCTCCTCCTCCCCATTCCTTCCTCTTGCCTTCTTTTGTTGTGTTTGTCTGAAAAATAGGAATAATCTTTCAATCTGTAGCTGAGCCTTTGCAACTTCACCTGGTTCCCTTTCTCTGTGAGGACGTCTGGCACCACCTGAAAGGTGGCAAAGCAATGGGCTTTGCTGTTTTGTTCCTTTTCATCAGTCCTCCTGCTAAAGCAAAAGAAACACTCAGACTCTTCAATAAAGGGACCATGTAAATGCCTGGGTGAAATTAAACTACCGCAGATCATCAGAATGAAAAAATATTATCTTTCAGGTTGTCCTTCCTTTTGCTTTACTTGCTGATCTCAGTAAAAGATTAGAGGAGGTTGAATGTCCTTTCAAGCTCCATCTGTGCCAAAGCTGTACGGCTTCATATTTAAGCTTTTCACAGCTTTTTCACTATTAAAAGTGCTACAAAGAATCAAGGTAAATTAAGGACAACACATCTCAGCAACCATACATGACTTGCAGTGAGAGGCAGGGTCCTCACACACTACTCCAAAACATTCCTGGAGCAACATCCATTAACACGGTCACTGCCAACCAAACGTGCAGCATTATCTGAGGCTGATGTAGTGTGCAACACTGGGTGCCGTCATGGACAAGAGATAGAACAGAAAGTGTAAAAGCCTCTGGTTCCTGATCACCCCAGGGCCCTTTTCACCAAGAAGAGTTTTCATTGCGGCTAGATCCCTGTCTCCCTCTTTCCCTTTCCAGTTGGATGCGGCATTCTCCGTTTCCTATATTTAACCACTGCTGCCCAGCAGCTGCTGCCTTTCCCCCAGGAGCCAGTCAGCTGCGCAAATTCTAAGAAAAAGTGTTCAGAGCCCAACAGGTGCTGGATCTCGGCAACTTGCATCCTTCGGTGCCAAATGGCTGCAGGCTGCCACCCGGCTCTCTAGTACAGACGCTTGCAGAGCTACTTTGATTTACAGTTCTCTCGAGTCGCCTTCAGTTTAGGTAGGTGACTTAACAAAACAGAACAAGTTCCCAGGTATACAAACAGAAAACTCTGAGGACACAAGCTCCTGGTGATGCCCTTGAGCTCTCTTCCTGTCCTCCTTTGGCACAGTACAGATATGGCTTTCTGTCTTTCACTAGAGGTCATAAATTTCAGAGAGGAAGTATTCTGTGGCCCCTGGTATGTACTGGCACGAAAGGCAAGGGAGCCTTGGGCTCTCCTAAACTAGATGTTTCACACACGGCTACCTGTGATTGCAGAAGATTAGATACAATGATCCAGGAGGCCCTTTCTAGCCTTGCATTTCTAAAACTCCAAACAAATAAGTAAGAATAATAACTTGGCAATATTGCAGCTTCTTCTCAAAGAACAACAAGTTCTTGCACCTCCCTCTCCTATTCTTTCTGTTTTGACTGGATCCCTATTTATACACTTACACATTTTAACATGCACATTGTCTTTTAATGAAGTCTTCTGTCCTTCAGCCCGTTTCCAGCATCTGCATGATGTTTCCCACAGTGCCACCAGCTGCTTCCCCAGCTGCTTAAAAGCACACGTATTTGAAACCACCATAGCTATGGTCCTGCGGGCCATTTCCAGGATCCACCACAGGAAGACAGTGGCTCTGAGTACCTTGAGAGGCTGTCTTGGTTTCTGAGATGCTACATAAGGATGAAAAGAAACCATGTTTGTATATAAAGGTTATTTGTTTGAAAGTAAGTGAATCAGTATGTGTGGTTCAGAAGAAGCTAAGGCCACATACAAGCAGTTTCACAATGGATTCCTGTAAGTCAAGCTAAAGAAGGGAATTTCAAGTAAGATAAAATATTTTTTTTCATTATTAAACAAATAAAGCATAGCCTTAGGAAGGCATATATTTGAACATTCTGGAGCAGGCAAGATTCTCAGCGCAAATCAGTGAAGGTTCACTGCTTTCATTACATCGCTGACGGTTTACACCAACCGAAGAGCTGCCCACTGTGCATAATTTCTCAGGACCGGGGTGGAAAAATCATTAGGTTACATGCTCTTTTAATTGCTAATGAAACTGCAATCAAGACTACTTCCAGCTGGATTTTAAAATTATCCAGTTCCTTCTAAAAGTCAGCAAGGAGCTAGGCTCTTCTAATACTCCTCATGAAAGTCTTTATCGTACCAGTAGGTTAGTTGCAACAGATATTACACTGCCAGCCACAGCAAAGATTTAACGCACGTGAAACGCCAACAGGTCTATAATTCTTTGAGGTTAAAGTCTACCATCATTTAATAAGAAGGCGATGTTATGTACGTACCGACTGCAGCGTCTTCTGCATGGCCATAGATAGCTACTGTACTTAAAGTGGACATTAATGCTAATTTACAAGGAAATGCTGGCTGAATTACATATCACATCCCCATGAGACTATAATGAACTCCCCATAATTAATGTTATTAATCATGGGCCTAGCGCAGGGGCCACATATCATGCCTTTCATGTCAAAGGTTCTTATTAATAAACATTTCCATTTTCCCAGCTGAAGAGAGCTAACAGCCTGCCAGAACATTTCCTATCATTCAAATCTGTCCCAGCTCTATAACCTGTAACAGAGCTCAGCTCCGTGCCGGTATCTCTTCTCTCTGACTTGGGGTGGTCAGCACTTTGCAGGAGTCACTAGGCAACCTGCATGATGTATCAAAGCTCTGTTTTCCCCGAAACAAGTCTACAATAAATCTGCATGGGGTCAATGGGGCCTGAGAAGTGACCCCTGCAATACCACGCAGCGAGACATGAAACACTGAACATCTGACTCAAACGCTCTAGAAAAAAAAAAGTAGTTCAAAACTGAGATTCTACTTTGATTTTAACTCTTGCTGATACGCATGGGTCAGTGCAGTAAGTCAGTGGCCCACAACTATCACATCATCATGGCTATGCTCCTTTCTGAGACGCAGTTTTCTGCAATAGGTAACTTCTAGGCTGCTGCTTTCAAAATCTTTCAATGCCAAGAACTGACCAAACTCCAAATCTTTTTCTCAAAGTTGCCTATATTTTCTATCAGAGGTGAACAATATTTTTCATACAAAGCTTTTTGTACTTAATCCTTCCTCTGGCTTCCTCTTCTCATTTTTTAATGGTGATGTGTTGTTAAATAATATAAATGTCACTAAACTCCTGTTCTTTTATGAAAAATCATAGTAACCTCTGCTGAAGATAGCTCTACATTCCACATTATTGACAAGATAATGGTTTCATTAATGTGTACTTTGGGACCCTACCCTTATGTATCTGTGGCACGTCTCCTCTGGAATTGCTCTGGTCTGTGTCAAAACCTGGGAATCTATGGAAACCAGAACAGTTCTGTGCATCAAGAACTTCCCTTATTTCACTTAGAAGACTGACTAGTATTTTTTTTTCCAAAGCTATTACTCCGATACAATTCCTGCTCTGGATACAATTATACCAGCTTGCGGATGTGATCATACTATCAGCTCTTAATTTCTCCTCTTTACTTCTTACGGAGGAAGCTATCATGAGCATTTTTATAACAGTGCAATTGCATCTACACTGAGGAGTTGTGCTCTTCTCACTACACAAATATAATCAATCCAAAACTTCTAGAAGACAAGTCCTAACAGCCCTTCTAAGCACTTGATTGCCAGGGATAGAAGGAGTGCATTTCTTTTCAGCGCACAGACTGGGAAAGATCATCCAAGCTCCTACCTGAGCTGCAATAAACAAGCAAACAAACAATTTCATTTCTGAGCCTTTTTTTGTGTCTGCTATCCATCTTCAAGATGCTATTTTTTTTTTTTCAGTGGCTGAGAAAAGCTGTTTGGCTCTGCTTCCCAGTCCTGGCTTTAAACGAAGAGCGACTGAGAAATAGGAGAACTCTCATCTCATCCCTGCTGTATGTGAGGAATCTGCGATGGCTATGAAGTACTGGGACTCCTGCATCAGCACTGAAAATGATCTGGCAGGATAAAAAAGCAGGGTTACACTGCAGCCAGGACTAAGGAAGTAGAGTCAGTTGGGCTCAGCCTTCATCTCCAGCGCGCGTTCCCTCATGGTGTTAAATATGGCACCAACCCAACGCGTGGCAAGCTCAGCCGCCTCCGTAAGGACCCACTGCTGACAACTGCTGTCACCGTCCTATAGCACAAACCACAAGTGGTCAGCACTTGCTTGCCTGTTGCTGCTGACCAACACAGTTTGCTTCTGAGTTTTTGGGGGTATGTGCAGCATTTCAACTGTTCAAACTGTCCATTTTCTCTACTCTCCATCAGTTTTCCAAAAAAGCTGAATTGGATAGTAACCTAAAATCTGCTAGAATATATGCAGGGTGTTCTAATCTGTCCCACATCTCCCAAAATGCCTCACTGAAATGAAAACCTGCTTATAAGAAGAAAAAAAAAAAATCCAAATGTTGGCAAAAGAAAGTGTGAGAAAAGGGAGGGAGTGAGGGAAGTGGGTGAAGACAAGTTGTCTCTTAAAAAGTACAACTGTTATTCCCTTCTCCTTCCTTCCTTTATCCTGTCCTGTGGGCATGTGGGCTAATTAGCACAACTCGTACACGCCTGCCATCGTATTACATGGGATTTATTACGCGCAACTCCTTGTCGAGAATTCTGCCTGTGTGGGAAGCAGCTGAATGAAAAAAAAAAAAAAACGATGAAAGTCGCAACTTTCAAAGTCTAACTTTCCCTGCTTTACTGGGAGCGAGCACCAGCTGTACAAGTCAATGGAAATTAACCTTCCCCCCTACCCCTTGGATATCCAGTAAACTCAGATTTGATCCGGATGTTCTGATTTCCACGCAGCTAAAATGCAATCAAATGCTTGATTTTGGGGGATAGATTTGCTTAAATTGTATTAATTCACAAGGATAAACACAATTAGTAGAGCTCATTAGCTTGCAAAATGTAATTTATTTTCTTGAATATACCCATTTCCTTGGATGAAGAGCTCCATTAGCTTTATTATATTTGCAAAGCTTATATAAAAATCCAAACCATGGCAACAAAGAGAAAATTGTTACTACACAGTCACAGCAGTCACTTTTCCATGTTAAATAAGTTTGGCATTTATTTATATTTAAATGAGAATATCTACCACTATCAAGACCAGGAATACGGGGCAAGTACTTATACCGAATATAATTAAAACTAATTCAAGCAACAAATGTGGCCTGAAATTAAAATACTCCCCCTACCTCCTTTAACTGAGAGGATTCAGTGTTCTCCCTCAAAAACCCTGTTTATAATCACTTAATTATCGTAACCAGCAATGGTAAAGGGACTCTAGCCGTTTACAATTTCATAAGATGGGTCTGTATTCAGGCACGTCTGCTTTCCTTAGTGCGGTGCTTTAATTTCGTTGTAATATAAAGGCTAGAGAGTGGAGAAAATGAATACATGGCAAAGTACCTGTCATTACTTGTATCATATCACCGAGGTATTCTACATGCACAATATGAAAGCGGCCGGTGCAATTTTCATACTGTTATCATTTCTGATATTATATAGTCTAAAAGCAGTGACACACAAAAGAAATGCTTTTATCATTTTCAATGCGCGGATGATACTAATTACATCATCTGTCATCATTATACAGCTAAACAAAACTTTTCTTTCATAGAAAACTGCCATTTAGCAAATTAACGGGTAATGACCCATAATATGCAGAAGATTGAAATTTGGGAATTACATTCACATTAGTTTGTTTTCTGCTCTCCCCTCATTTTTATTCCCTGATACATCACGAAAAAGAAGAGAGATGGAGAATTTCTCCAACTACCTAATTTGCCAATAGCCCTTCCATCTTTTTGCAAATTGGTGCAGGATCATCTCCGTCCATATCGATGCATAGTTTGGTTCTGCTTAATGATACAGACTGCCTGCCAAGCCAGTAAAAGCCAGATGTTAGTATACTGATGCACAAAAACCTGCCACTGGGGCCAGATTTTCTAAATTCGACATGAAACAATAAGCCTACATCTGCTTGCAAGTGATGGATGGATGCTTGGAAACCAGGTACTGGAACGCGTGTTGCCTCCTAAAGCCTCACTGTGTCACGGAAGATAAAGGTACACAGCAGGCACCTGAGATGTTCCAACACGGAATCCAGCAATTGCACTGACATGTGAAAGGCCAGGTAGGGTGAAGACTCCTGTAAGAGCTCTCCTGCTGTCTGGACATTACTTTGTGCCTGGTATAATGTTGCCATGAGCTGTATTGCATGAAACTTTCAGGTGCCACTATTGCAAGAGATATCTGTGGGGATTGCAAGAGGAACAAACCATTGGGGATGAGCCCTTAGCTCAAGCTGCTAAGCTTTTGAGAAGAAAAATAAAAATACTGCATTTTTCATTGTATCCGCTGATGTTCCTCAACACCGGAGCAGAAAGAAAATGTAGGATAGCAGGTGGATAATAGCACAGACTTTAGGTGTGATGCACTTACTACCAGAACAACGTAGCAAATGTATCTAAATCCAGAAAAGCATACTTTGGCCAGATCTTTGCCCAGTCTGAACTTCTGTGGTCCTGATTAGCTGCATCCTTTCATCGTGCACCAACTACAAGGTGAGGAAAATTAAAAGGGAAATTCCAGTGTGAACTAAGAATAAAGATAATGTCAAAGACCAGAGAATTTGCTACCGACTAGCTACATCAGTAGAAGTTCAGTCAGCAGTAGGTGCTTGAGATACCCAGTAAGAGCAACTGAGCATTTGGCCTTTAATTCCTATTGTCCACATTGGGGTGTTCAAGACTTTTCTCTTACCCGTAAAATGATTTCGTGACTTAGGTGAAACTCTGAACTGAATGTATCTGTAAAGTAAGGAGTAGTTCTCAGTTCCAACTTAACATTGTTAAAGTGGATTAAAGGATTTTTTATTAGTAACACTTAGAGCTCACTTGTTCATGTACCTGGAGACTTCTACCAGAGGAAACCTTCCCCAGCAGACCGTCTGGCCAAATCAGCAGCTGAAAACGAGCGTGTGATGAGCACATTACACAGGCTGATGAGGATCGTGATGAGCTGGGAATTAGTGAGGAAACCTTTGAGAAAAGACCAACCGCTGGTGGAGACTGCATACACGGCACACTTCTTTTCTGAGTCACTGCTGAACCAAAAAGCTCAAGTACCCTGCGAGGCACCAAACCACTGCAAGAGACGTGCCCTGAATGAGGTATACAAGCCTCCCTTTTAACCTTACACCTCGTAGTAGGCCTTAATATATTAAACAGTATAAGACAGAATTGGAAATTAGGTTAGATAACAGTCTAAGTAGCAGTTTAACAAATCATGAATCACAGCTGTTGACAAAATATGCCCAAATTAGCTTCAACTAATGAAAATGATGCCTGGTGAAACACTGGGTGTATATTTAGAAGCACCACAGGCAGGTGAGGAGAGTCAGCTTGCTCACAAACAGGCTCTAGTTTGCTTACCTCACCTAGATCAACATGTTTCAGTGTTAGTAGGCAAATATTGCATTAATTTTAGGTAATTTTAAACCAATAATATCAAAATACCCTCTCAATACAAGCACAGTAAAATAACACAAGGGTTATACTTCATAATATTCTACTTCTGACAGTGAAGCTGTGTTCACCCTGAGGTGACCATCTGCTAGGAATGTTGACCCTACTCCTAATATTTAGAACGGGATACAGGTTGTGATAAGGTGTTTAAATTCAAGGGCATTCAAGTCGCTTAGGTGCATAAGCTCCTATAACTTCTGTGGATGGCTAATCAGTGCAGTCAACGAAGCCAAGAGTGATTCGGCTGGACAGTCACAGGAGCTCAGTGCAGCTGCTGATGGGTTCTGGGATAGCCAAGGCACCTACAAAGGGCCAGCACCTTTGGAAGAGCTGTGCCCTATTAGTACCAAAAGAGCACATAGGATGTACTATGGCCCTAGGATGAACGTGGTCCTAGCTGCCCATGTTTAAATGATGGAGTGATGTATTTACGTTCTACATTTAGATAAGCCAGGGAAGAAAGGTTATCTAGAAGACTTGACTACTGGTTACAATTCTTTAATTCTTCAGTTTTGAACAGATATTATTTTTCTTTCTCATTTACTAGCCATATAACATTCAAAGAGGTCATCATGCCTTTTCCTTATTATGATGTCTTTTTTTTACTTATTCTGTCATGCATTTAACATTTTAGGAAAAGTCTCTTCATCTGTTGTTGGGAGGTAGGTTCAGGGTAAGTTCCTTGAACTCTCCTGCTTCTGAGCTCATGCCTGATAAACAACTACCAACCTAGACAAATACTATCGCATTTTTCTTCCATCCAAACTTGAAATATTAGTTTCAGCATCTTGGCGTAGTTCCAGGCTAGGTAATTAAAATCTAGATCCAGACTGGGTAATTATAAATTGTATCCTTAAAACCACCCCTCTCATTTCATTTGGATGCAACACGGCTACCCCTTTTCTGTCATAAAAACACGGTGTGGTCCCACTCTACTCCCAGGCTGGCTACCTCCCACGGCACCGTGAAGCAGTCTTAAAATCCCACTGTTTCTTTCAGTGTGTTCAAAGGCTAGGAACTAGCCATTGTGCCTAAGTCAATAATTGCAAAAGGACTTAGTATTTTTGAAATAGGCTCCTTCTCTTAATTGTCTGCTGAAATTTATTTGTCTTCTAAATAGGGTTAGCACATTATTTCCAGACACTTTGTACAACTTCAGAACTTATGAATAAATCTTCTCTACTTTCTTTAAAACACAAAAAGAAAACTCAGGCTGAGGAAATAGCAAATCTTACTGAAATACTGAATCTAGCACTCCAACATCCAAGAATGTGGACAAAAATATACAAAAATACAGTTTCCTGGCTTTAGTAAAATTCTTGATTGAGTTTATCTTTAAAGCCAAGAAGTGTTCCCAGTACCACGTTGTCTCTACAAAAGGGAATTAGAGCATCCCTGACTGATAACACCTAGATTCACTGCACGTGGTTTGCCTATGAGGTAGTTTTGAAAGAAGGAAAAAAGAAAGTAAATTCATGACAGCTTATCCAAAGGCATAAGTGGAACTTCCAGGCAAGGGCTGTGGAACTCATTCAAGTTCTCACAGAAGAATATCTTATTGGTGTGGGGTTTTAACAGACTGACCATTCTTGGAGTGTACTGAATTTCTAATAATGAACAGATTTGACTGTCCTTGAATAGCTGATCCTTGGGCAGGATGTCAAATCTGCTTTTATCATTCCAGCAAGTAAAACACATGAAGAACTGTGTTATTCTGGAAGTGAAGGAACATGAACCCCTGTTCTTGCTACATTTACACAAGTGAAAGAGAGATCTCTGTATTTCTTCAGAGCGCAAGGATTTGCTACATACTGATGTGGTAACACATCTGCAGCAGTCTAAACTTGAAATCTTATGACTGCCTCCTGCCAGATGTACCTACTATCTATCCAGCAAAAGTTCTTCTGAAAATCTCCTGAAAAGTGCTTTTCTATTTGGAATACGGCTTCCAAATCAGAGCCCTAACCAATCTACAGAAGTAACAAAAAAAACCTCAAAGAAATGCACTGTTCATGGAAGGGCACAGTTTGGCCATGATAAGAGTATATCTAGCAGAAAAACATTCAGCAAATTCAGTCATTTAGAAAATTCACATCTGTAACAAAATCTGCACAGCATGTAGGAAAAGGCAAAGAGCACCATCACCTATTTCCTAGGTTACAGGCAATAAGAAACTACCAGCACTGCTCCTCCACCTGTTTTCCACAGGATGGTGGTGTTTTGTGCAAAATGATCCTTGTTTTAAAGAGCATCCACACCTTGTGGATGCATGGAACATTTCCCTCTTCATTCCCAAGTAAAAGGTCAGGCAGAGGAGCTGGGCTTGAAGTTAGATTTGGATCCTCTACAAATCAGTCAGACTGAACAGGAGTGTTAGCCCATGTTTCTCTTTAGAAGCCTTCCATTTTAGCCAGTTTTGCCTTTTTCATATATTCTTCATCCTCACCTAAAGCAGTGTGCAGATTGATGGACAAAACACATTTTGTCTTCCTCTGAAACATCAGAGGAATCCTAAATAAAAGCATAATGTTCTCTTTCATCCTACGTTCTTGGTTGTTTTTTTTTTGATGTTGCAAAGCCACTAAGCATTGTGCAAAAGTACAGCATACAAAGTCTTCAGCATTCAAACCCTCCAGTCTTCTTGGAAAGTACTAGACAGTTAAGCTGTGCAAACTTCACCAAGTATCTTGTACCTGGTCTAGTCTAATGCTTCTGACTTAATTGTCCACACATATAGGTGTATGCAAATGGTGTATCTATACTCCTGGTCAAACACTTATTTTGAACCTCCTGATTTTGCTGGTAGCCCAATATTTTTCCATTACAGTACTAACCATGTACAACATTATATGCTGTAATTTTCTGAATTTAATATGACAAAACTTCATATCACTTTTACTCACACATCTAGGTGCCTACAAGTAATCATTCCTGCAAGCTTATATATCTGCTTCCTAGTGATGACTGCATGACCTTGTGATATAATACTTCCCAGAATATCTAGTGTGGCAATCAAATGTAAATATTTGTAATCGTAGAATCATAAAGGCTGGAAAAGACCTCCAAGTTCATCTAGTCCAACCATCAACACAATCCCACTGTGCCTACTAAACCACGTCCCAAAGCGCCACATCCACATGCTTTATGAATGCTTCCAGGGATGGTGACTCCTCCATTTTCCCGGGCAGCCAGTTCCAGTGCTTCACTACTCATTCAGCAAAGAGATTTTTCCTAATATCCAATCTAAACCTGCCCTGGTGCAACTTGAGGCCATTTCCTCTCATCCTACTGCTAGTTACTTGAGAGAAGAGACCAACATCCACCTCGCTACAACCTCCTTCCAGGCAGTTATAGACAGTGATAAGGTCTCCCTTCAGCCTTCTCTTCTCCAGAATAAACAACCCCAGTTCCCTTAGCCGTTCCTCATAAGTCTTGTCCTCCAGCCCCTTCACCAGCTTCGTTGCTTTTCTCTGGAAGTGCTCCATCAACTCAATGTCTTTCTTGTAGTGAGGAGCCCAAAAGGAACACAGGATTTGAGGCCTCACCAGTGCCAGGTACAGGGGCACGATCACTCCCCTGGTCCTGCTGGCCACGCTATTCCTGACACAAGCCAAGTTGGTCTTCTTGGCACCCTGGGCCATTGCTGGCTCATGTTCAGCCAGCTGTCAACCAACACCCTCATGTGGTTTTCTGCCGGGCAGCTTTCCAGACAAACTCCCCGAAGCCTGCAGCTTTGCATGGGGTTGTTGTGGCCCAAGTGCAGGACCTGGCACTTGGCCCTGTTAAATAATCATATTAAGATGGAACCATATACAAATACCTTGGTTGCCCTCACTTAGTACAACCAGAAACCTGAATATATGCACAACACAAAACCAACAATGCAAGAAGCTTCACCGTCTATCTGGGCAGAAAGAACTTCTCAGCACAGCTTTGTGACAATACACTGGAATACAACACAGAGAAACAAATGGGCCTGTTACTGGGAGGAGTTTCTTACGAGCACCTTTAGAATTGTCACCCAATTTATTTTCAATTTAAACAATGAAAGCAAAACTAAAGATAAGGAAACATTGCTATGAATGCATGTAAACTTGTAAAACACAAAGCATTCCTCTCCTCATAGCATGTACCCTGGGAACACAGAGGACATCTGAAACAAGCAGATTTGTGGGATTCTACATAAAAATTAGCATCCTAACAGCTATTCTTGCTTTTGCTTCCAAGTCCTTGTACCCTTAGTCTTACAAAATATGCACATCAGTTACTTAAGCAGTTAATTTTTTTAAAAAAATATGTCCATAAAAACATTCTGAGGATGCAGGGTCTTACGCAATCCCATGTTATTATTATTGACTGCAGCTCAAAGCCCAGCCTCGCTGTGGGACAGCAGAGCTTATCATCAGCAATCTCAAGGCACAGCAGGGTAAGGAAAGTCACTATTTGGAAATGTTTATATTTCACAAATCTGTTTAGATTATTTTTTTTTTTTAATCTAACATGGGACAGAATCATTCTTGTTCTGAGTGCAGTGAGACAGAAATGATTCTTCTTCATTCAGAGTTCAGGTACTGCTCCACAGAGGACTGCTGACTACAAAAGCATTTCCACTTTCTTGTAGGGAAACCAAAAACCATTTGCAATTTAATAAATCCACTTGTCTGGAGATCTCTGGAGATCGCAGAATTGCCCATCTTTAAAACATTTAAGTATATACACAAATGCACTGCCTGGCTCCTGATGGACCTAGTCTGTTCAGTGAAGTTGTGAAGAGTGTGAAGTCCCCACTCTCTGCAGACTCTCTGTAGTAGCTATAAGCTGACTGTCCATTTTTTAAGTCATAACAGCAAAAGAAATAGAATTATCCTGCTGTGAGCAGGAAAAAATCTTAGTGGGAAATTCAAGGAAAGACCAAACTTGTGGAAAGAACTGAACATTCAGGAAAGGTAGCTCTGAGGTGGCCCCAGGCATATGAGAACAGCGTGAAAGAGCACAGGTATGTTTTCTGTTGCATCCAAAGGATTGGATGCAGACAGCAGTTGCATCCAAACATGTGTCAAGAGCTGAACAAGACAGAGGACCAAGAGAAGACAATGCCAGAGAAATCTGAAATTAAATATAAGGAGTTCTGAAAGGAGAGCAGAGACTCTGCATGTGTTTTCGACAATTAATAACTTTCAGAACAACTAAATGCAGGTCCAGGTCTTTGCAAGCGATTTTTGGGACAGCATTTAGATGCATGGACAGGTAGCCTGCCTGGAAATTTAAGCTGTATTTAAAAAGAGTTGCCACTAATATGCTTAGTGCCAAAAGGGAGCCTTGATTTTGGTCATCATCCAGCCCCTGAGGAATTTTGCACTTTGTTGTGTAGAGTGTTGTGTGGGTGGGACAGAAAATAGTAATTCAACAAAATTCTGCCACCTCTCAGACTAATTTTTAATTCATTTAGCAGCCACTGTCATGGATAAAACCATATCTGTCAATAAACCATGTTCTAAGCTTACCGTGTCTCAGGTTTCAGGGTAGGAAGAAACTCAAGACATCTTCAAATGTATCATTGTCTAATTACCTAAGTGCATCTGCAAGCGATGACATAATATCACATAACAGAGTAAAATCGAAGTTCTTCAGCTGAGAACTTTCAAGAACAGATGAACACAGCTGCAAATTTGGTGCTTACTTGAAAAAAAATCCAGGTATAAAAAAAAAGCAGCAAGCAGCAGATGACTTTTAAGAGCACTTTCAGGGAGTTTTAACACACTTTAGCAAGCCTACACTTCTATTTTACAACAACCCTCATAAAATATTGGTAGTGGCGAGAGACTCCTGCTCCAATTCAAACTCGGAAATCTCAAGTCACTGCGAGCTGTCAGTCAAAAGAGAATTCAATGACCTTCTTTATGCTGTGCGCTTAGCAAGGCAATGTTCTAGGACTACTACAAGTCCTCTTTGACTCTTTAGTGCCCTAAATCACTGCCTATCATGACCCAACTAATAGTGGCATTAGAAGATAGGGCAGAAATCACTGAAAATACTCCACCTGGAATGCAAAAAGGTGAAATGTATTTCAGCTTCACTAAAGTTATGGCTTAGATACCCTCATGAACTTTAGAATTCCATTAACATTATTCTGAAACATAGGAGGTTCTTTCTGAACATAAGGAAACACATTCTTACTGTGAGGCTGACTGAGCACCTGCCCATAGAGGCTGTGGAGTCTCCATCCTTGGAAATATTCAGAAGTAATCTGGACGTGGTGCTGGGCAAACAGCTCTAGGTGGCCCTGCTTGAGCAAGGAGGCTGGACCAGAAAATCTCCAGAGATCCCTTCCAACTTCAACCATTCTGTGATTCTGTGAACTCTCATGCTTCATTACCAAGTTGAGCTTACGAATGATCACTAGTCATCTTATCTTGGTACCATTTAGGCTGCCCCATAATATCAAGACCATCTTAATGAAAACACAGTAAGAAGCATGTACAGTGGTAACAGGTTTCCGTGCTAACCTAACCTTCCTACAAGCAACAGGAGATAGAGTGCAGTATTATTTCTATTGTAGACTTTCTTCCCCACAATTCTATGCATATATATTCATCTACACATGTATATATTTGTACACACGCACGCTAAAATCCATCTTCCTATCTATATCTATGGACACAAAAATAAGGGAGATTTTTCCTAAGGTTACACAGGGCGTGTATTCTAGTGTAAGGCAGAGAACTGAAAACAGACTTCCTAGAGTCTTCATCACACAATATCCATTAGTTGGCTTTATAGGAATTTAAAATGCTAGTTTGCACTTTGAATTCAAACACCCCTCCAGGCCCAGCATTCATGCCTAGCACCAGGCACACTCACAGAACTGCAGGTCAAGCCAAAACCCCTTTGAAAATTCAGCCTATTCTGAAAAAAAAGTTGATGGTTATTGACAAAATGTTGTAGTCTACCTTGTTACTACTCAGGGTTAATGAAAGTAAATATTGTCTGTGGTCTAATGAGAATTCCATCGCAATAAAGTCAAGTGTGAAAGGTGCAATCAATAAGCGATGATGCAACAGTATTCATTTGTAGTTCTGTTACTGTTTAGTTCATGGTATTTGGTGATGCTTGAAAATGAAGTGTTAAGAAATTAGTGTTACAAGGATTAATATTCAGATATTATTTCTGATATTGTTACGTTTCTACAGTCATTACATTCTGAAGACTAATTAGCATCTGATTTCTTTTCCACTAGTTAAGGACTGCAAACCAAAGGATTATAGACTAAAAATGCTATGGAAACAAACATGAATATTATCCATGAACATCCACAAACTAAGACTCATAATGTCCGTGGCTAATTTTACACTGAA
The DNA here is from genome assembly GCF_032191515.1 of Phaenicophaeus curvirostris. Lineage (NCBI taxonomy): Eukaryota > Metazoa > Chordata > Aves > Cuculiformes > Cuculidae > Phaenicophaeus > Phaenicophaeus curvirostris. The sequence goes on along the minus strand of NC_091393.1, from coordinate 123,221,028 downwards.
GGAGAAAGTACTGCAATGAAGAAGTGTTATTTTCCTCATCTTTTGTGTAAGCGACTATGCGCCCAAGTATATCAAGTTTATGAAGCAAATGTCTTTTCAAATGTGCAACGGAGTCCAAGCTGGGGCATTTATGTCCTACATATGGCAGGGCTATTCACCAAGGGTTCAATTTTGGATTTATTATCAGTCTCAGATATAAAGAAGCACACTGCTCCATGAAAAAGTCAAGGACTATATCTCAGTTACTTGGTTATTTCTGCAAGGAAACCAATCTCTTCTAGTCCTTCATCAAGCTGATTAATTTCTCTCCATTTGCGCTCAACTGGATTGGCAGGCACATAGATATTGGTCTCTTGTCACTGTGCCATGGCATGGGATACCAGTATCTTGTGTCAGAAACTGAAGGGATGATTTCCATCCCTCTCTCTTCTCTGCAGGCATGTTGTGCAAGTGACAACTTGTGCTGGCACATCATGTAACTGAAGATACTGAAATTATGTTTGAATAATAACTGCAACTCTGTATTTTCTGAAGAAGCCACATAAAAAACGGGCTATGCAAACTTCAGTGGGTCTTCGCTTAATATGATCACAATAAACTTCTTCATGGTTCTGAATATTCTACTTTATTAATTCCCCTGGCACTTCATCTTTGGATTACAGAGCAAGGCTTAGGACACGGATAGAAAACAAGGGCTGTTTCTGTTCTAAAATATGAGGTTACGTGTCTGTGTTAAGGTGACATGGCTTTTGAAGTCAGCTAGGAGTATTTGGCAAAAATCCTATCCAAAGGGCAATTACAGGCTAAATCAGATACTCCTCAAAATTGCTGTTGATTGCGTATGGTAAAAAATCCCATGCATTTCATAAGGCAGCTCTACTGTTCTTCACACATTGCTAAAAGCAGTAATTACTTCAAAACTTTATTTATGTCTCTCATAATGTGACTGCTTTACAAATTCACTAAGTAAATGGATCACGCAGCTAAACTTAACATTTGTATTTAACATATTACAGAAGCAATTAAAAAATCCCTTCACAGAATGTAACCCATCCAGACCAAGCAAATTCTCTAATCCATGCAAAGATTATTTCCTTGTAAGTAGTTTCAATGGAGTTAGGTAGGAATTAGCTGCGACACTGTAAAGAGAGTGACATATCTGTTTTATATCATGATTCTTGTTATCAGGATGTATTTTTTTTGCAGAGTCACTGAAATTACTTGACTCTTTGAGTCACGTAAGTGAGATCTCTTGACCTATTGCAAATGAGATTACATACCAGCAGTGCCTTTAACTTTTGACAACTTATTTGTTTACTTTTGTTTATAAACAGTTATGTAAGAAACCTAGTTCTGCATAAGTACAGTGTAACCTGGCCCAAACATGTACACAGCCAAATAAAAGATAATTACGGGAAATAAAACGTGATGTTTCAAATCAGGTCCCTAATAAAGTCTAAAAATATAAGAAAACCTATCATATTAACCAGCAAGAGCTGCTCTTTCACTTAAGGGATAGCTGGATAATTATTCAAACCTGTACAAGACTGGATTGTCAAGTGAAATAATAATACAGAGTATCTCAGGATAATGAGATAGATCTTAAGGCCATTAGTGGTGGCTCTTATTATAATACTGGCCAAGGTTCTCCAAAAAAGCGAGAGAATATTTAAATGAAACTTGTAGAGAACTAGTTTGAACTTGTATATTTGAACAGCTCAGTACTGTCTCATAGTTTCCATTCCTTCCTGGAGAAAAAAAGGCGCCTATCACATAAGACTCTGAAATCAGCCAGGCTTTAGAGACTGGAATCCCTTGGGCAGAAATTAAAACAAAAAAATAATTTGAAAATGGCGCCTCATTGAAATCCACAGAGTTTATATTAAGAATTTTATCTTAGCGAGGTTTTAAGGTCTGATTAGACACCCAGTTGTCTCCTCTTTCCTGATTTTTTTTCTCTCTTATGCAAAGATCATTCAAAACAATCAAACCCAACATATACTTTTCCTGACTTTAGGTTTGACAAGAACTATAGCTTTAGATGTAAGGGCTTTTAAGATTGGAAATGGAGGAAGAGATTACTTCTTCTCTATAAAATAGGTCCTGCTTATGAGACCTATTTGTATATGCATTGTTATTTCACATTTGTTTTGTTTTTTAACCACTACAGGAACAGGAATAACTCAATAGCTGATGGTCACGGAGAAGGTAGCCAATCCCTGGGAAAACAGTTGTATATCTTGCAACTGATAACGTGCAGTACTGCTAATGTGTCAGCAGTTGCCATGGATTAGAAATACGGCTTGTTTTACTATTCTCCTAGGTACAAAGGTTTCCAAATGCCAGACCAGACCCAGGAGGGGCATGCCTGGCGTACTCTAGCAAGAAACACTCCTCCTCACCTTAATGAACATCTTCTCAGCTGACTGCGCTCAGTGGTGCTCGGACAATTAGACTAGACTAGGGCTTAGAGTAGTTTAAGCAAGAATGCTGATTAGGGCTTTGCAAATCAAATATTAAAAGATTGATTAAATATTTTACGATCTTTTTACTTAGTCTTTGATTTGAAGTTTACTTCAGCTGCTAGCCAGGGATACGCTGAAGGTTAATTGATGGAGGAAGAGTAAATAACAGCTGACACTACTGGCCCTAAGTATGCAAGGCATTTAAGAGTGTTCCTAACCTGAAGTGTACAGCCACTGACGTGCTCATTTGTCTCACTAGGTTAGTGTCACTAGGGCTCAGATATGTGATCAAATTACCACAGCAAAAGTGGTTTAAGCTTATGTGTTTTTCCTTGTATTGTTTATTTGCACGTCTCCAATGACACCAAGTAATCCTTTAAATGGTGTTAATTTGATCACGTATCCGAGTACCCGGTGTGGTAAATTGGGATAGGTGGATATGAAAAGTGGAGATGATGCCTTTTAGAAGACAAAGAGCTTCCATGGAGAGGAGAGACACCCAGTAAAACCACTGCATCTCAGTTTACCAGGATTAGAGCATAAATCTCTTCCTTTTCTCCTACAAAATCAAGGATTTGCAACTTGCTTTCTTATGATGCAACCCTTGGTGAACTTTTGGCTACCTGACCGGGTTGGTATCATTTAAAGACCATCTAGATCTTAAAGAAAAATTCAGAAGCTCAACACTCTGCAAGTGTTCTCATCATATTTGGGCCTTGGACTTGAAAATTTAAAACCAGTCTGAATATTTAGCTTTAGAAAAGTACTGCTGAGCTTGTGCCTGAAATCCCTTTCAAGAGGTGTTTGGTAAGGTTTTGCACATACCGAAGTACAATTTACGTAATGAGCAGGAAGAGTTATTGGACTAATCATTTTTAATAGAGATTCCTTGTCTTTAATACAGAGCTACACAATAGAACTTAATAGCTTGTGGCAAGTAAATAATTTACACATGGATTGTGTCTGAATACAAATGTATACATAAAATATCACAGACTTAATGAAGCCTTTGGGGTGTTTTTTTTTAAAAATCAATTGAATTGATTTTCCTGATAGGTTTGCATTTGTATTTCCGTAAGCCACATTTTGCTTTACCTGCACACGTGGCAGAGCCATGATTTTTAGGGGAGGCAGGGAAAACTCTGAAAACGAAATCAGAAACTAAGTACACAGAAGGTAGGTATTTTTGAAGTGTTTAGAGATAGACACTTGGAAATAACACTCCAACGTGACCCAATGGTGTAGCTCATTTAGAAACTACTTATCAGAAAAGGTCAACCTCTCAGGAACGCTCATGACTATTCAGAGTGTTTTGCAGCATTTGAGCTCAATGAAGCTGGTAATGAAGAGTTTTTCCCTTAATGTTGAACATTTTGGGCTGTTCAGCTTCAGTCAGCAGGGCTACTTGCATTTGGCTTGGATTCCTACTAGACGGGGGAAAGACGATGGTTGAAGAAGGAGGCTAGTGTCGTGACTAAAGCACAACCGAAGCCAGAAGGGAAGTGGTTGGATGGAAACATGGGTGCGTGTTTCAAAGGGAGGGGCACAGGATGATGGTCACTCTACCATCAGGAGCATCGGCTCATCTGACGGGCTCGAAAGCTGTTTTTCACTACAAAATACACCCATAGCTCATCCTCCTTCTTCCTAACGCGCTACTTTTTGTGGTCATTAACTCATAAAAGCTACGCATTAAAGAGAAGCATGAAAACAGACACTGGAGCTGGGCCAGCGGACCTGAAGAGAGCGGCGGGGAAGCCCAGAGATTCGCCACCATCCTCAGCCCCCTTGCCCGCCCCGTCCCACGCGCCCCAGGGGACCAAGCCGGCTCGCCTTACCTTTGGGGTGCCAGGGGTCTGTGAACTCGTACTTCCCCACGCCGATCGTCCGCAGCATCTGCACCCCGTTGGTGTTGTCTGGCCCCCCCGCCGCGTTGGGGGGCAGCGGGGCGGCCGCCTGCCCGTTGGTGGCGGGCGCGCTGCTGGGCAGGGCGGCCGAGGGCAGGGCTGGCGGCGGCGGTGGCAGCATGGGGCAGGCCAGATGGCCGTTGCCCACCGCTCCGGGGCCTGGGTGGGCGACCGGACCCACGCCGCTCATGGAGGACATGCTGAGGGGTTGGCTGTTGGTGTACAAGGGTTGGCTCTGGAGGTTGACCACCATGTTGCTGAGGGGCTGGGAGGGCTGCGGCTGCAGCTGGTAGTGGGTCGGCATCAGCGGGAGCTGCGGGGTGACGTGCGGAGGGAGGGAGGGCGTGACGCCGATGACGGGAGCCTGGACGTTGGCGGCCGGGCTGAAGGTGGGTGGCTGTGTCATCCCGTAGGAGTGCGTGATGAGGGCGGGCTGGCTGCCTGCCGCCACCGTGGTGACCCAAGGTGCTGCACCTGCGGCACGAAGGAAGGCCGGCAACGCAGTGAGCTCAGCAAGGGGGAGACCAGAGAGAAACACCCCACCCTCGCCTCTCCCTCCTGCACCCACGTATGCTACTGAACCGCAATGACGCGCCCTTCTCCTTCATGGTCTCTAAAGCGGTTCAGGGTCTGGAACTGTTCCCAACCCATAAGTGCATAAAATTGCTACGGCGATGTGAGTACAATTGTTAAAATACTCATCAGGTGACACGCGGCATGTTTGCGGTTTTATGTATTTTGCGCTTTATGCAGCTTAAGCGCACGCTTCCAAGAAAATTAACCTCTTTCCCCACCGTGCTTTCATGGCTCCCTGACAAACACTCTGTGTATAATAATGGTGCTCCAGCCACTACAAAGAGATTGTAATTAGGTGTCTGGCATAGTAGCACAATGTATGATATGTGTCTGGAAGCTGGAAATCATTTCAGGTAGTTCTGGACATAAAAGAGGTCTTAAAGTATTACAGAGTGCCTTTTCCTCTAGTGAAGGCAGAGAAGAAAAAAAAAGCACTCTAATGAACTTGCAGGCATTTTAATACATTTATATTAGCCCCAGCACAGAAGAAACTTGAGGGGTCTTTACAACGAGCGAAAAATGCTGCTAAAGAATAAAGAACAGGCTCACAATGAAGTCTAATTTGTGGAAGTAAATGGAGATAATGCATTGAATTTCCTTTGAATTATTTTTCCTTGTAGAATTACAAATAAGATTAGAAACATACCTGGGTTTTCATTCTCCCTCATCTGTTTAGATGGAGGCTCATCAGTGTCCCAGGGCGTGGACTGATTGATGGGTGTCTGTCCCCACCTGACGCTTGTTGCAAGTCCTTGAGGCTGATTTTCAGTCTTGGAAATGCAAGGCGTCTAGCAGAGAGAAAGAAAAATACAGAATAAGAAGAGTTTAGACTGTTGGGAATAATTACTGTTCCTCATAGCTAGTAGCTTGCTTGTTTGTTTGTTTGTTATAGTCCAAGAGGATATCCTAAAATCTTAAATATTATTCTCCTCCAGGCTTGCATGACATGTCTGTATGGAAAACACAATATATTTGAAAAAAAATATTTCAGGAGATTGAATAGATCCACATTTAAAAAAAAAAATCCACATCAAACTAGCATTTTCAGAAATAAGTTGCTTCTTTCACCTTGAAAAAAAAACCAAACCCACCACATATGGTAATAACCATTCAGTCATAGCTTACATAAAACGTGACAATTCCATTTGCTCAGACTTCCAAAAATGGTGAGTTTTGTTTAGCAGAAGGCAGAACAAGAGAGACTTATTTACAACCATAGGACAAATTGCTGTAGAGCAGTAAAGAGAAATCTTAGTATTTACTGTCTGTCAACCCTTAAAATTGAATGCCAATAAAAAAAAGCAGCATAACAGTCATTGGCCGCTAAAGTCGGTATGTTGGCAGTTCTTCAGAGATGTTAAAATAACTGTAAAGTAGGGGAAGTATCGGGGCTGACTAATCATCAAAGGGGATATGATCTGAAAGAGACTTCTTGATAAAGAAACCATCGCGTGAAATTTAAAGGCTTAGCCAGCCCCCCCTGCAGCTTCAGGGGTTGCTCGCAAACAACCATCCCTTTGCTGAGAAAAAGGCCTGTAGAAAACAAGGCTGCTCCAACAGGTCTCATTTATTTAACTTGGCAGTGTATTGCATTGCTGGAAGATTAAAAGTTTTTTTTGTTTTGGTTTGGTTTTCTGTTTTTACTGGTGTCAGAACCTCTAAACCAAGAAAACGGAACCAGCTGCCTATTGCTGAATGAGTATTGAGAACTGAAGCCATAAAGAACAGGAGACCAGTCTGAGCGATTGCTTGTTTGACTTACATCTGGGAAGTAATTTAGCTCTGAGACGGGGGTACAGTGGCTCCATAAATGCCCTGGGTCACGTAGTACCAATGAAATCCTGTCAACACCAGCAGCCTTTTTTCCCCGTCACCAGTACCTCGGTCACCCCATGAAAAGAAGTCATTATCAAACCCATTTCTGCCCTCTACAAATACATGCACACCTTCCCAAGCCCATCAGTCATTCCTCAGCTCTTTTAAATCCACTGGAAGTTCCTGCATTCAGTGGCTTCCTCCTGCCCTCCCTTCTGCCCCACTGGCATCTCCCTGGGCTCTGGAAGTCAGGAGTCTTGGATGCAGATCTTGATGGAGGGTAGGTTTTTTGCTCTGCTGCTCCCTTTGCTCCCAGAAGCCACAAAGGAAATACTTTCCCCACTAGAAATCCTGTATTTTGTTAAATGCAGATGGTCAACCGGGAAAAACGATTCTTAACATCCTTTTTTTTTTTGTTATGGAATCTGGAAGTGAGAATTTTCAGCTTGTGTCCAAATTAATTTTTCTTCTTCTCAAGATGCAGATCAGATTTTCTTCAGCCTCCATCATTTTCATTTTCTTAACTTTTCAGACCTTCTATAACTTTTGCAGTTGAAATAAAAATGATTCAGGAAAGGCAAAAAGAGAAGATGTGCAGACAAGCAGGAGCTTCAAGATTGCTTCTCTTGTTTTCATGGCAAGGAAAGGGCAGGAAGGGAAGAAAAAAATGCTTTATATTTATAAACTACTCTGAGAAAAGGCTTAATCTGAAAACCTTTAGTTTTTACATTGTGAAGATCATTGACACAAGAGGATATAACACTGTTGGTGGTTTACTAGTTCATGTTAGCAGTATCCTTTTGGATCTAGCTAAACTTTTAACAGTAGCCTAAGCACTTTGCAGTAAAAGGAAAAAAAAAAAAAAGCACAACCAGCATTCTCTGCCTATAAATCAGCTAAGATACTTCCCCCAGAAAGATTATCATTTATTTCAAACAAAGCTTTAGAAAACAGCAAATGCAGTATAGTGAACGGAACACTTTTATGAATCATCAAAGATGGACAGGAGTATTCAAGACTCAAATCATGCCACTCGAGTTCCACATGTGGCATCTGTTTGTTGCATTTCTTTGTTGAATGAACTAAGTCTTGTAAGTGGGTTTGAAATACATATTCTCATTATTGTGTGGCATTGTCAAGATGTGCAGCATCTTGTGTAACTTTGTTACATCTCCAAGCTGCTTTAAAACAGTGTCAATCTAAATAAAGAAAAAAAAAATCCTGTACCTTAAGTAATACAGAACCACACACATGCTATAATTTTAAAGGAACCCATATGCTCTGTAGAGAATGGGTAAGAAAGGGAGTACGTGACACAGCTCTCCTAAATCCTACAAAAATCCCATTGCCTATTTTGCAATGGAAAGCTTGCTCTCCAAAAAAACTAGAGCACCAGATCAGACACATTTGAAACTGGTGGAGTTTGCACCCGAATCTAAATCTAAATACCAGACTGAGCATCCATAAAGGGGAAGGAGGTTTGCTGTCAATCAATACTACTCCTCCAGTTCCAAAAAATGCTATTTTTTTCAAAATCTTTTTTCACTAATATGCTCACAAACCCTGCTTCTTAGAGGCTCAGTGGATTTAAATGCAGCACATCGCTTTCAAACTCCACTCCTGAGCTTGCCTTTATTTCATCAGAAAGAGCTAGAGATTAGCTGGTATGAAATCAAAGCAGATGTTCATGAAACACAGTTAATACAATAATGGTGGTAGAAACAGAAAAAAATGACTTAGTGAACTTTTTTTTAATGTATATATAGTTGTGATCTGTGATGTGATTTATCTTAATACACAAAGGGTTAAATTACAAGTGTTACACGTCTCTGATCTGATTGCAGCAATTACTGATTTGTGTATTTGGAAAGCCAAATTATTCCCAACGTTATCAAACAGAGGAACCTTCTGTCCGTGCGCTCAGGCACATGGCAGCACTCTATTTGCTTTTACTGTACAACACAAATGACCAAAAAATGCTCCGTATTATGCTAGTTGTGCAGGGGGAAGAGATGTGTTCCATTAGTGATCTGCAGACTTCACAGAAACTAATTGTACTGTTACACTTTTATCTTTAGCTTTCATGTCAGATGCTTGTTTGAATTAAACATGGAACACATGAAAAAAGGAAACGCATTACAAAATCTGCTGGGTATACATTTTAAAATACTGCCAAAAGCCTATTTACACGAAAAGACAAGAAGGTTTCTAAAAGGTCCATTGAAGCCTGGCAAGTCACCAGCAGCGCTGGCTATTTAATTGTTTGATATTCATGGCAGGCTACAAAGATTACTAAAGCAATCATCATCATCTTTGTAGCACCCCTAAAATGCTCAATCTGTGCTCCTTGTCACAGATAGAGTACCCTAAATCCAAATTTGAGGGTTTTTTTTCCTCTTTTTTGTTGAAATAACCATTAAGAACAACCAAAATTCTCAGTTGAAGCCTCTGTTTCACCTCATGCCTGCCACTTTGAACTCCAGCAGTGAGCAATCTCCCCATTTTAAGGAAATTAACTGCAATACAGATGTACAGGCAGAAAGGAGCAAGATGGAACAATTTCAGAATTACATGAGACAAACACAGACAAGTTGCCAGGTTGTCGATTTTTTGTAGCTCAAACAGTCATAAACCATGGCCCATAGGCAACAGTAATTGGTGTACAGCTGGTCCACTGAACCTTATTAAATTAAAACATTAAAAACCTTCAGATTCGCGGGGCTTTGTAGAACATCCACAAGAAAGTTCGTGAGTTCACAGCAATCAGCTGGTGCTAAAGATTGGGAATTAGTGATTTGGTCTATACTGCATCAGTTTACGTGGTTACTAGTAGGTTTTCAGGAGGAATAGCTGCTCCTAAGCCTGACTTCAAGTCCAGAGCTTTACAAACTGATGAAATAAGACCTGTGCTTTTAGTAAGACCTTTTTGACCTCGATGGAAAGATAAAATCTACTGCACTCCTACCAGCAATACAGAGTATGCTAGTGGAATTAAAAAAAACCCAACTCAACAACAACCAAAATCCAACAACTAAAATTCCAAGACAATTTTCCCCAGGCTCAACACCACTGAACGCTCCCTGGGAGGTCCTTATAAACACATCTGAGCAATTTCCCCAAAGGCCTGTAAAACTGCTGACACGCATCCTGCTACAGCTCAGAGTGCTAAGACCTATTCAAACAGTTTCATGAGCAAAAAAGAACTAATCTGGATAGAGGGATCCTATTTGTGGCTTCCAGCGACCAAAATTATTTTACTAAGGCCTTCATTTAAAGTGATGGATGAGAAGTAGCGATTCTCTGTTCCAATTATCCAAAAGAGATTGGGAATGGCAGCTTAATACTAAGATAATGTATCCAATATGCAACCCACTCTATTTTCTCTTCCTATTGAAAATAAAAAGGCTAAGACACACGCATGCATAGAGGCAAACATTCCCTCCCACGGATTCAGGTTTTATGGCCTGTCATGGGTAAAAGCAACTTCGATTTAATGAGGGAATTCCTTTTAAAGCTCTTAGCTATGCCTCGCTCTAACAAGTAATGACTGGTGGCCCTGGTTGCATTTTAAACCTGAACGTGTCTGGTGCTCTAAAAAGCTCAGTGGTCTCTGCACCAAAGAGTTTATGGTCTAATTTATAGTTCACGCTACTAAATATTGCATGAAACAGGTATTATTTGTGTGCATGAGGCAAGCATGTAAAATCTCAACCACACAGATCTTCATATGGGGTGAAGCCCTATGCTGTGTTGGACAGGATCCCAAGCATAATTCTGAGAAAGAAGCTCTTAAGGATAGATGCAGAGCTTTTAACAATACAGTGAAGACAGCAATATCCCCCTAGCACTGGTTGTTGAGGTGGGCTACAGAAATAAAACTGTTGTTTTAGGAGAGGGCTGTACTGTAATGTATTAAAATCCTAAAAGATGTGGACAGGCTAGCTTGCAAGAGGAACAGAATGAGGTGTCCTGCAGTAAAACTTCATTCAAGAACTTGCTCATGGGTGGAGAGAACTCATCTACCTTACAGTTCCCATCACCAGGCAATTCTGCGATGACACAGCGTTGTTTTTCTCTTTCCAAAGCTAATGTGGGAGCAGCAAGAAAGAGAATGATACAGTTAGCTCATAGGAAAAATGTTTCCATCCTGCATAAAAGACAAAAGAAGTCTTAGTTCCCTCTCAAGTGGAGAGAATAATTCAATATCAGCATCTTAAACACCATCCAGCGACGAGCTACCAGCCACTGTGAGCTCTGAGGCACTGAGGTATAGCCTCCAGGCGAGACACATGGTTTAGCAGCGGGGTACAGTCTGCATGCATTCCCGTTTTTCAGAGGATTTAAAGACACCCCCCACCTTGAGGTTAATGACACAGCCTTGGAGTAACCCTTGAGTGCAGCAGGGTCCGTGCCCCAGACAGGTAGAGCACAACTGACTTTACCAGCCCTTATCCCGGCTCTGTGCAGAGCGGAGCTTCTCACCAGCCAGTTCGTGGGCTGCTAAGAAGGCAGATGTATGAGCATGCTCAGCTTCTTCCCCCCACCAACATCAACCCCATCTTTCCTGGACTAAGACGTTCGTATTTCTGCCTCAGTTACCCTCCCAAATGAGGCAGTCAGACAAATTCCCAAGTTTGACAATGCAAGGGGAGATAAGCCCCTACCGGGAATGGGTCAACTGCTACTGTTCCATTAACACTTTATAAGGTTCCCTATCCACACCGGCTGCAGATCTGAGGAAGCAACAGGAGGAATGAGGTTATGGAAAAGTGGGGAGAAAGATGAGATAGAAGAAGGTTGTGAATTGACCACAGGTGGTATCTGTTTCTTTCTGGTGGCTGCACTGCCCAGGACAACCACTGCTTTCATACCAGTGCTCCAGTTAGGTGCTCAGCATTAGGTGGGAATGAGTGCGGGACCATGGAATGATGAGAGCACTTCATAAAATGGTACTTTGTATTCTGTCTTGGCAAATTTCACCAGCAGAGGCTCAGGTACTCACCCAGCCGCCTTCGTTTCTCAGCGAGAACATCAGGGAACGGAGCTGAGGTATCGAACCGAGGTCCCGGCTGCGACACTTGCTGCTCCAGGACACCAGGGACATCAGCGCACGACACTGGGTTCGAGCACAGAAGCCCCACTTTAGCCTGAGCAGAATCTCTTCTGCTAACACGGTCAGCATGCAGATCAACCCCAAATCAGAGCAAAGCTACGAATGCAAAACCATCTCCCAGTGGAGGAAAACGCAACATCAGGAACAACGCGGCAGCACGTACTACAGAGAACATGCACTACGCAATGGAAGAGGGCTCTCGGAGATCCTGCAGGCATCCCATGGTAAAGGCAGATAAATCCAGTTCATCATAAGTGCTTTTTGTCAGAGGGCAAAAGGAAATATGGGTAATAATGGAATAAGTGCTTGTCAGACCAGAATCCCAAGGGCGTACAAAGGATGCAACCCTTGTGTACTGACAAAGCTACTCAAGAATGACCTAATGGCAGGCTGCTTGAAAAGTAAACATTTATCTTGAATGCAAATGCTGGCCATTGATGGGTTCAAAAGTCATTTTTGTCCCGTATTTCCCATGGATTTCTTTTAATTATCCAAACAGCACCCTGAAGTTCACCTGGACCAGGGCCTAAAACACTAGAAATAAAGAAAGGAATACTTATAAAATAAAAGCTGGGTCACTACTGCAAGCCCAGTATTAAGTTACTTCTATAAAAGTTCCCTTTTGTCGTATTGGATGCCAACATTTTACATTCAAGCCCTCTGAATTCAGTGTTTCAATTGTAGTACACGCTTCGTGGCAGGAAAGTGCATGTTCTCTGCCTACACAGCAGGCACGTAAAAAAAAAAAAAAGAAACAAAAGAAACTCAAGATAAGGCTGGGAGTGTTGAACAGTGCTGCATGATATTACTGATTTATTAACTTGGATTGATCAATAAGGCTATCATCAAGGGCACATTTAGTTTGCACATAAATTTAACTTTCTAACAAGCACTTTTGTGTGCTCACTTTAGTTTCCATAATATGATCCAGGTCTCAGGAAGCTTTCTTTAAGGGAGAACAGAGAACTCTTTTTCTAAAAAAAGGATCAAAGTATACTCAGTCAATTCTCAAACAAAAGGACAGTCAGTACTGTAGAAACAGCATGCTTACCTTTCACAGCAAAAAAGAAAAATAAGCTCATAGGTCCAGATTTATCACTGCCTTAAGTTCATCAACATCAATTGAGCTATTAAATTGTGGCTGAATTTGGCTCATAACAATTTTAAAATTTCAGCTTTCTTTGAGAGTCTTCCATCAGTAAAATGCTAATTTAATGCATAATTTAAACTCCGCTGTCCTTTAACTCAGCGTTTGTAAATAATTAAAAAAGAACTAAAAATCCTTTTACATTTATAAAGCTACCCCCTTCTTCTACTGCAAAACAACAAAGACTTCTCAATCAAGAACTTATTTATTCTTTAAATCCAAAAGTAAAAGCCATATAAAAGATGAGGAGAAACTGATTTACAAGATAAAACAATTAGCTCTGGGATATGTACATTAAGACTAATAAATTTCACATCATATTTTAAAGGAGTGGAGGAGGAATCCCAGATATATTAAACTTTATTCAAATTCTATTGAAATGTTCAATTAAGAGCATCTTATGAAGGTAAGTTATGCAGTTACTAAAATTAAGATGTGAAAACCAGGATTAGAGTGCTGCATCTCTCAAAGAGGCTATACACTTTAATAATCCATCCCTTTTCCTACACACAAGATAACATCTAAAAACTGGCTATTGCTGTAATTGCTCTGGTCTTGTTAAAAATTTGGGTTATGTGAGAGAAACACAAATGTATTCTGCAGTAAAAAATACTAAAAAAAATTACACTGCACTCCCTTTTAATCTAAAATCATGTATCTCAATGGTTCTTATTAAAATCCTTTTTTTCCTGTGCAGACAGATGAAAATGCATTTTAAGACTTAAACAAGTCTGTGCAAAAACAGCTCGAACCTATCAATCTCCCAGTTGGTTCTTAAAAGAAGCTAAACATACACCAAGCTGTTCTGATCAGACATGACTGGCAGATCCTTTTTGGGAATGAGGTCTCAAGATGCAACCTTACTTCCATTCAGATTCATAGCTTTAATAACACAAGAAGTTCAGTGCAGGTCCAGGCAGTTGGGTGGTCATTTAATTTGATTTACAACAGAAAGCTAATATATGTTGTTTTTTTTTCTGGAAAAACAGCCACCGTTTTCTCCATTTTTTCTGCTCTGTAGGTTTTACATCGAAGTATTCCTGCTGATTTTGTTTCTGTATCCCCATGCTACCAGTCGGAAGCTGCCCGGCTCTCCTGTTTTCCTTCAGCAGAACTGATTCGTGGACTAGCATGAATGCTTCAACTGCCTCACCCATCATTCTTCTAAAAGATTTATGGCAAACACATCGCATACCAAGCTATAAATCTAGCAAATGGCTATTAGACCTATTTGCTGTCCACAGCCACACAATTTAAAGTAAAATAGATAATGGTATAGCTGGGGCTAGTGGTACTAGCAGGCCTGCCAAAATTGTGTTACATTGCCAAGGGAAGTGGTGGAGTCTCCATCCCTGAAGGGGTTCAAAAAGCATGTAGACGTGACGCTTCGGGATGTGGTTTGTTAGACACAGTGGTGTTGGGCTGACAGTCAGACTGAGAGATCTTAAAAGTTCTTTTCTAACCTCAGTGACTCTACGATTTAATTCTGTGCTACCCATTGTTTCCAGGCACTCCATTCTAATTTTTGAGGTGTGAATCAGATGATCCTTCAATACTACTTTGTTCATGGCAATTTGTGATGCTAAATAGTCCTTTGACATCCAAGGATAAATGGATATCGTCAACATTAAACTCTGCTTAGACTTCCTTCAACAATAAATTGCTTTACATTCCTTTACTTTTTATTCCCTTAAGATGAAATTCTTCTAGGTGCCCAGTTTAGGCCATTGGACTAATTAAGAAGAGGAAATCCAGTAAGGGCGGGATGTTTGGCCAAAGACTTTGTGCTTTTGAAAATCCTCTATTATGTATGTTTTTTTAAAAAAATATGCTACTAAAACCGTAAAACCTTTTACTTTCTTTATTCCTAGGAAGTGAACACAAAGTAAACCACTTCTAAAAATAATCTCCCACTCAAAAAACTTCAGCATGACAGGGAGAGAGAGAGGGGTTATTATGAGTTCTAATTAATGCAGGTTGGTTCTGTAAGCCACGTAGGGAAGGACAAGCTAAAATTAAATGACCTTTCACAGGGATACCACACCTACAACAGCAGGTCATGATCTGATCTTCCTAATTCTCCTCCTCCGCTGTTGCAGGTCATGGTTCATCAGAAGCTACTATTTCTGCTAGGATGAGCGTAGGGCAGACAGTGCCATCCTAACCCCGTGGGATGACCTGCCACGGACACCAGCCCAGGGTCTTTGCACTTAATACCCCTTAAGAGGCAGCATGTCCCCTGCTGAACTTGCTGTGGCTTTCAGGAAAGACAAAGGGACTTCTAGCTGTTCTTTGTGCAACCATTGCCTCCAGTAGATAAATAAAGCCTTGGCTTGCTGTAATAAAGCTTCAATTAGAATACAAATCTATAAATATCTAACAGTGCAGATCAAAATGGCCAACTTTGGTCAGAAGCATCGATCAGAATAAGGCAAGAGTCAAAAGGGGACCAAACACCTACTTTGAAACAAACAAAAAAAGAAAACAGGATAATTTCTTTTCAACATAAGAGGAAGGGATCAAAATAATCTTTACTGCAAATCCAGAATCTCCTTTCCCACCCATGTACAGTCTTCAGAGTAACCATTAGCTTCAGGCAAGCATTGACTGTACACCAGACAAACCAGCCCTTACTAGAACAAAGCACAGAGCCTTATCTTGGTTCTTATATTTATTGATGACTCTGTTCCAAATCCAAATGTGGATCACATGCAGATTCCCTTAAAATCACTAAGTCATTAAGAGAGTCGAGCCATTAATCAAGACCCTCCACCCCATAGCTATCCAACACTCCTGTCTCAGAAAGGGTCACAGAGTTTGTGGGACACTTTCAATGGAGATACAAAGTTGGACCAGATGATTGTTGTAGGTCACTTCCAGTTGAACTACTCCTATTTTATTCCATTTTATTCCATTCCATTCTATTCTAATCTATTCTTTATAAACAATTAAACAAATGCATATATAGAGATACCTATATATACATCTTTCCTCTTGCACTAATTAAATATGGAAGCTATTAAAAATGTTCAACTCTGCTTCTTTCTAAAGGAAATCCAAACTACATGTACTGAGGGAAAAAAACCCAAGAGGTAAGAGCTAACAGACTAGCTGAGGATCTGCTTTTCTAATCCTGCATTTGATTAATTATGTGATTTATTTTCAATGACTGGTTCAATCAATCCTGATCAAATTAACAAAGACAATGATCAGAAATATCAGACTAAAACACAATACAAATGATTTTGTTCCAGGGGATCCAATCAAATGAAACACGATTAAATTAACCAGTGATCGGATTAAGCAGAAGTTGCTGCATAAAGTCAGAAATGTATAAGTACTTCAGGCCATTCAGTGTGTCTGTAGGTTGGTATTTCTAGCTTTTCCTAGAGCTCTCAATAAACTTTAAACAAAATTGTTTCTCCTAGGTATCAAGAGGGCAACGTGGAAATAATAATAGTACTAATAGTACTAATAGTAATAATAATATTTTTATTTTTAATTTTTATTTTTATTTTTATTTTTATTTTTATTTTATTTTTATTTTTATTTTTATTTTTATTTTTATTTTTATTTTTATTTTTATTTTTATTTCTATTATAAAAAGCTACTGCTACTATTATTATCATCATTACTATCACTATTATTTCACTGTACCACAGTTGTCTGGGGCTCTGCTGTAGTAGGCACCCCCTAAAGAAAAAATATACCCCCTCAAACCCCCCCATCCCCCCACCCCAGCAGTCTGCACCTGAAGGAGTTTACAGTCTATGTACGACAGAGAGATCAAAAGGCGACAGAATATCAGGATACAATCAAAAAGAGAGAAAAACCCATTTAATTCTACAATGTTAGCAAGGCACAAAGATGAAAAAGCTGCTGTTCTACAAGGAGCGTTAATGAAAGTTGCCAGTGATACAGCGGGAAATGTAGTTCTTACCTAAAAATCAAAGTAAATACAAGTATCACAGGAAAATTACTTCCATTTTCTGTGTACTGACCTAAGCCTTGAGCAGACAACAAGGTCCTACAGCAGCGAACAGAGATGTACCTTCAAATGCCGTGTGCTCGTGCTGGTTCAGCTGGACCCATTAGTAACCAGCTGCAAAGCGACTTTGTGTCTAAAGCCAGGCAAAAGAAAGGCTGGGGACATCAGAAGCCAGCTCATTTGGAAGCAGATAGGAAAATGTAAATGCAGAGAGTTACAGAGTGAAATCAAACTCAGTTCCTGCCCTTTTCTTTTCCCACTAAGAGAATAATTTAAAAGATAAACTTGAGGGATGGGGAGAAGTATTCCTTAAGGGCTTTTAATAAAGCTGCTTTAGGATGCTGGCAGGCAGTCCTGCTTGAGAATCCTGGCCACACACACTAAAGTGGGACAAGGGAGGACATTGGACCGGTGGATGTGTCACTTGCAAGGCAGCATCCTCAATAACACAACAGATGAGAGCTACACGGCCAGCGACCACGCTCCACGCGTCAGAGGCTCAAGCAGAGAGGTTACCCCAGCTTTCAAAAAAGAAAAAAAACAAACCAGAGTGTGTCCATAATCTGAGCAAAGGCCAAAGTACATGTAAACAGATCAGATCCAAATCAACTGCCCCACCCATCCCGTGTCTCTCACGGAAGCAAGCAGGAGTTGTATGGGAAGACTCCTTCCCTATCACTTGGTACAGCATCACTTCAGTTTCTTGGTATATGCTGTCCAGTAAAGGTAAGGAGACATCATGTCCATCCCGTGAATGCGTATCTGTCACCTGGCAGGATTTAATCCTTTGCGATCACCCTAAGACTCTCCATGCATGCAGGGAACAGACCAAGTTCACTCCTTAGGCAACTGACAGCTGACCTCAGAAGTGTTAGTTGGTCTTTGTCCCACATGAAACCATTAGAGACATCAGACTTACTTCTGATGGTCAGAAAAAACACTAAGCCCTGAGGAACACCACCTGTAACTGGCCATCAACTGGATTTAACTCGATTCCTTAACACCTCTCTGGGTCTGGCCATGCAGCCGGTCTTCACCCAGTTTAGAGTACACCTGTCCCAGCCACGAGTAGCCAGTTTCTTGAGGAGAAAGCATTGGGAAAAAGGTGCCAAAGGCTTTACTAGGTAGACAACATCCACAGCCCTTCCCCTCGTCCACGGAAGAAGGAGATCAGGTTACTCAAGCAGGACCTGCCTTTCATAAGCCCACACTGACTGGGTCTGATCCCCTAGTTGTCCTGTACATGACATGTGATGGCACTCAAGATGACCTGTTCCATAACCTTCCCTAGCACCTAGGTCAGACAGAAAGACCTATAGTTCCCTGGATCCTTCTCCTGGCCCTTCTTGCAGATGGGTATTGTATTTGCTAACCTCCAGTCAACCCAGTTAGCCAGGACTGCTGATAAATCATGGAAAGTGGCTTGGCGAGCACTTCCGTTTGTTCCTTCAGTACCCTTGGGTGGATCTCATTAGTCCCATAGATCTGTGCGTATATAAGTGGTGTAGTAGGTCACTGACCACATCCTCTTGGATTATAGGGGCTTCATTTTGCTCCCCATCTCTGTCTTCTGGCTGATGGGCTGGGTACCTGGAGAACAACTGGTCTTTCTTACTGTTAAAGACTGAGGCAAAGAAGGCATTAAATACCTCAGCCTTTTCCTCATCCTCTGTCACTCTGTTTCCCCTGCATCCACTGAAGAATGGAGATTCTCCTTAGCCCTCCTTTTGCTACTTATGTGCCTACAGAAACATATTTAATTGCCTTTTACAGCAGTAGCCACATTAAGTTCTAGTTGGGCTTTGGCCCTTCTCATTTTCTCCCTGCATAAAAACCCTCATAACATCTTCGTAGTCCTCCTGAGTGGCCTGCCCTTTCTTCCAAAGGTCATCAACCCTCCTTTTTTTCCTGAGTTCCAGCCAAAGCTCTCTGCTCAGCCAGGTTGTCCTTCTTCTCCACTGGCTCATCTTTCGGCACACGGGGACAGCCTGCGGCTGATACTGATAGTGAAGGACTCGCCTTGTGGGACTGAACGTTTGATGAGCTGCTTTTCTTACTGAGCTTGAGAGAGTATTTAGAGAAATATTCCTTTCTCCCTTCCCACAACTTAAAGACTTAATATTTTATCTTTGTTTTCAGCTACCACGGTGAATATACTTTAAAGTAGCAGCTCTTTCCAGCCCAAAAGACATTTGGCATTATGATTGAGAATGCATTATTTTTTCTGTTCTGCCCCCCTCAAAGTGTATCTTATTTGTATGTGCGGCCTTTTTCTCATGCTCTGCCTTGCTACATTTCTTTTTTTTTTTCAGCCTCATTGCAATTTCTTTCATGAGTATTCTCAGTTTCATTTTCTTTATTTTCCCATGTCTCTGTCTCTCTCCTCACCCTTTCTATCACGCTTTCTCCTAAGTGAAATGAGAACCCAATTATACTCCTGTTAGAACTGAACTTTCAAATCCATCATGTGCTAGTGGGCTCAAAATTAGGCAAATAAATTCCCTCAACCCTACAAATTAAATTGAGTCTTTGCATATGTTCTTTTAAGAGCACAAAGATGTCAAGTATTCACCCAGCTGTCACAAAATATGATGAGCAGGCACTTTGTATTCATATAGATTTTCTAAATCATTTGTCAGATTTAACAGAAATGCTAATGGATCCAAAAGTAAATTCTTATCTGTTCTAAATATCTGGTTATTATTTGTATTACAGTAGGACTTAGAATTGTCAGATGAGGATCAGGGCACAATCTCAATGCATTTTTCACCCAAAGACAAAGATCATTTGGATGATAAGCAGGTATTATTCTGCACTTTTCCAAATTTTATCTCATTATTTTAACCAATACCCTCCTCATAAGTATACAGAACTCCATTTAAGAATAAAAGTACCATCAGCATGCAATCATCATTACCTAGTGCACTTGCTATTGAAACACAGGTCTTACATTTGCTAAAGCCAGCAACTGTCTCCCAGGTGCAGATATTGAAGGAAAAAAAGCCACCACGAAGGTCAGACTTAGCTCATGCTTTGTTTTGGTCAAAGCTCATGATGGAAGTGGGGCTGAGCAAGATTATCCTTAGGATGAGAATGGGAACTTGCACAGAGCTGCCAACACCGCGAGGTTGGATACATTACGTAGGGCACCTGTAATTAGTCTGTGTTATCTCCAGCATATCCCAAATATGTAGGATTCGCTGCCCTGGCACTAAATGCCTGTACAATATTTCCCATGTGGTCAATCCAACACAGCCAGCGAACCCATGATGTGATGAACATATCCTGGAGAGTTATTCTCTATGTAAAACCCTGGCAGTTTGTCTAAAAACCTGTTAGGGCAGCGCTTAAAGCGGGAGGGCAGCAGATCCTGGCTGTCAGTGATAATCCACTGCCAAAATCAATACCGTTGGCAAGCTTGCTTCATGGATATTTATGATCAAAGAGTACATTTTCCAAGAATATACTGTCAGTTCCATTGTCTTGGTCCAATTTCAACTCCAGTAATTACATTTTTGCCTGCCTAATATTCCCCTGCCGCTTCAGGGAGATGTGGGAATTCTCTAATCAAGTCCCACGTTGCTTCACAGCACCACGGCCACGCTCAGCACCAAACCAGAGACACTTGAGCAGTGAACACAGCTTTCCCTGTATATATTTTGCCTGTAATACATTATTTCTCTGTATATTATATCTGGACATTAGGAAAAAATTTTTCACAGAAAGGGTCATTGGGCACTGGCAGAGGCTGCCCAGGGAGGTGGTTGAGTCACCTTCCCTGGAGGGGTTTAAGGCACGGGTGGACGAGGTGCTAAGGGTCATGGGTTAGTGTTTGATAGGAACGGTTGGACTCGATGATCCGGTGGGTCTCTTCCAACCTGGTTATTCTATGATTCTATGATTCTATGATTATCAATGCTTATAAATATCTAAAGAGCAAGGGTCAACAGGATGGGGGCAGACTCTTATCAGTGGTGCCCAGCGACAGCACAAGGGGCAACGGGCACAAACTGGAACACAGGAGGCTCCACCTGAACATGAGGAGAAACATCTTTACTGTGAGGGTGATAGAGCACTGGAACAGGCTGCCCAGGGAGGTTGTGGAGTCTCCTTCTCTGGAGATACTCAAAACCCACATGGATGCGTTCCTGTGCGACCTGCTGTAGGCGACCCAGCTTTAGCAAAGGCATCGGACTAAATGACCTCCAGAGGTCCCTTCTACCCCCGACCATTCTGTGATTCTATGATTCTGTGATAGCAGTTACTACCTAAATAGCTATGTGATTCTTCCAGAGGTGAAAAGTGGAAGATATTGTTGCTGCAGTTTTTTAAAATATTTTTTATCTGCCTCTGGAACTAGCCATCTTGAGACATCTTTTAATTTCCTCTCTTTCATGAGTAAATTTGGACATTTAAATTATTTACCAGAGGTTGTGACAGGTAGGTCTCAGGGTTTTTTTTGTGGTTTGTTTTTTTTTTTTCAATTTCACTAAAGTAAAGTATCTATAAGATGTGACTGTCTACAGCTTTTCAATACTCAGCTTCAGGGAGTTCAAGCCCTTTCAGATCTATCCAGGAGAGCTAACTCCAACGGCAAACTAAAAATCTGCCTTTCTCAGTAGAATAAAACTCCTCTTTACAGCTCTATAGGGCATAAAATGGGAGGTTTTAAACTCGTGACATTTCCATGTCTAGAAAAGCTGTCACAAGCCCAGCACAGCATCTTACCTCGAGCTGTAAGCCCAGGGGCATCAGTAGCATTAGCCCAACTGAAAGAGTACCAGAGGGAAGGAACAGTGTAACTAAAACACTTTAAAACCTCCAAAAATCTTTCCTATATACAGAAATTGGAACTTTCCCTGATGGGATCGAACTCCTATTTCCAGCTGTATGTCCTTGCAATCTTGCTTCTCAAAAACTGAATCTCTGAATGCACAAAGTGAGAGGAAACACTGGTTTTCAATTTTTTAAAAAAAATTAGTTTAGTTTTAAAGATTAAGCAACTGTTGCAAGCTGCTCGGAGCCAGAAAGTGGTTTAATCAATCCTGTAAACCTGGTTTTGCGGGCAAAGGAAGACGTGCTAAACACAAGTCATCATCAGCTGCCTTCGTCTGCATTCCCTGCACTCCTCCCACTTCCCAAAGGGGCCATTTGGAGTGTTTAAACAACTGCAATTCTGCAATTTTAAATACACACCGTTAAGTATATTTTGCATTAAAATGTAAAAAGAATGCCAACCAAACCAGTTCAGCAAAAAAAAAAAAAAAAAAAAAAGAATGCATATGAGAAAGACTAATAAAGTATGAGTGTATGAATGTGTTCTGTAGCATTTGCATGTGTCACAGGGAGTGGAAAGGAGGTAAGCGGAGATGAGAAAACAGGAGATGAGACACAAAGTGACAGAAAAAAGCACCCGCCGGGAAGAAAGAAGCAGGCAGGGAAAAAACTGTCCTGCAGATAAGCAAAGACTCTGTGTACAGCATGGGGGGAATTCTTAAATGCTGAGCTTTTACCTACTAACATCAATAGGGTTATTATAACTAACTCGGTAAGATCCAGGGGCAGCAGTTAAACGATGTAATACAGGTACCTAATCTAGGTGTCATGCCTACTTCTCTCCATTGACTCTGTTAGAAGCTGGAGTCTGGCAGCCCTGGATAACAAGTGGTCTAAATTACTCATCACTCTGCAGAAGGTAGAAGCCATTGTAAACTCTCTGACTATGCCCCCGTGTGCACTGCAGCAGAAAGAGGGAGAGAGGAAAAAAAAATGACAAAGAACATCATCCAGCTATATTACAAGCCGAAGAAAGAAATCCAGGAACTGTATGAAGAGAATGATGCCCTAAACCGAAGAAGATGGGATACTGGAAGTTAAATTATCTGTGCAGAAAATTTAATGTAAAAAGATTCAAAAGAAAATACTGTCTATGCAGCTGCAGCCTGGTGCATCTTAAGGGAAAAAAAAAAGGCACCCCGCCCCAAACAATCCTAAACTAAACTAAAAAATTGAAGTGCATAGGAAGGAGATATATTTGTTGTTGTTGTTTTGGGGTATCTAGTTTCTAATTTAATCTTAATCCACTCTGACAGTTATCCTCACAGATAATTCAGTATACAAGTTTAGGGCAGAAAAGGAATCCATAAAAGTAATAAAATAAGATCTGCTTGCAAGGGCAATATCAGTAAAAATTGCCCTTGGGTAAAAATAGTTCCTACTGTTTCGTGTCCCGCTCAGCTTCAGGCAATGCACCAAGATCCCAGGAACTACTTTTTTTTTCCCCTTGTGCAATCATTTGTGGCTCTCATCCAGCCTCTGATTATGCTAATTGTATTTGATGGAATTTGTATGTAGTCTCCTTCGCTCCCGTCTCATCTGAACATATACGAGATGCATTTTTAATTTTTAACTCTTCAAAAATAAATAAATAAAGCAACTTTCTCCCCAAGGTTGTGTAAAAGTCAACCTTATTACTCGTTCTAAACAGCAAATATACAGCCTTTATTACTAGCAAAACAAATAACCCTTTCTATATTAATATGTTGCAACAAAGCTTTTAGTTAGTGTGAGAGGAATGTCATAATGTAGGATTTTGCATAACACAGTCAGATCATGTCACCTAGACACAATTTCGCTTGCATTAAATTAAACCCAATAACATAGGAAGTGCAACTTTAATAAAAAGATACAGTTAGGTTGGCTAGATCAAGAGCCTACATAATTTTGAGACAGACACTCTAAACAAGAGAGACAGTGAGCTGTTGCAAAATCATTCCCAAGGGTTAGCCATAAAACCTGAGGCTTAAATTTCTGCATAAATGTCTTTTTTTCTCATTTAAAAGTGTTCTTGACCAACTAACTAGACATCAAAACCCACTTGATTTTGGTGAGACAAAACCAGATGACCTTAATGGCCTCAATCCAGGTTCCTTGCCTGTCTTTGAGGTCCCCAAACACAGTGGTGACTGGGTTATTTCATACTTCATGGAGATCCTCTGAACCTCTAAATTACTCTTTAATTCTAGTAACTGGCAGGTAAAGAGAAATGTAATTGTGAGAATAAAGGCTTTGCTTCCCCCTCCTAAATCGAAACACGACTGTTTTTTCAGTTTTTATTTAAGTAAATTTTAGTGAAAGCTACTCTACGGGGAGCCCCGTGCACTGCAGTTCTGCTCCTCCACAGCTAAGGACTCTGGTCCCTCGTGTCCCACCCTGGGATGCTCACGTCCCAGCGCACGAGGCGGGAGGGACCTGCAACGCTGGCAACGCCTCTGTCACAGTTTAGCACAAGCCTGGCTAATTTCAGCAGCTAAAACCATGCAGTTGGACTGCCAAATCCCTTCCCCCCTCAGTTTTAGCGAGGAACGCTGTCTCAAAAATGTGCAGTTAAGCTTTCGGAGAATGATGTTACTTAGAGCAACTGAGTTAGTCACAAAACTGACTCTAATTTAGCTCAAACCACAACAGCCCTCTAGGGCCAAAATTTCAAGTTAGACACTGAAAGTGTTGAGTCAGAGAGGGTTCATGATTTCTGCCAAAGTCCAAAGAGACAGAATTAAGTTGGCCGAATACTCAAGCCTGAAAATCCAGATGCACCTAAAGGCGTTTGAAAGGCAGATTTCAGGGGCCTCAGTCGCCTCTAAAAAGGGGACGTGGATGCATTTGGAAACGCGAGCTGCTATCTGCATTGGAGTGTTGGCAAAAATAGACAGAGGATTCAGTCTGGACAAACCATCTCCCTGACACGGGGCTCCAAGTCTAAGGCCACAAGCTTCACCCATCCCGCAGAGATGCTACGCACGGTACCAGCTCACGTAGCAGCAGCACAGCCAGCCCCTCACCAGCTCCTCCTGACTGAAATGGAACTGAACCCTTCCAAAAGCACCAGTGGTGACTGAAACAGCTTAGGAAGGTGCAAGGTGTGTGTGTGAGGGAGAGAGACACTGTCCGTCTGTGTAAGGGACGGAAATCTCCTTTTTTGGTCACGCAGGTTCTGTTCAGACGCACAAGAGCCTCTCTCTTGAAAGGTGAAAGTTTCTCAGCAAAGAGCTTAAGAGGAAAAGCTGACCAGGCTGTTTAGCCGTGTGCTGTTACAGCCAGAGTGGGTTTGGGGCACGTTCCTTATCACTGCCTATCACCAACACATATATCCCAGAACAGTTTGGGTTGGAAAAGACCTTAAAGATCATTGAATTCCAATGCCCCTTCCATGGGCAGGGACATATATATGCTTTGCTAGTGACATCTAAAGGAGGCAAGAGTGAGCCATTACCCTGTAGTCATTACTACTCATACTAGAGCTCTCTCCAAACTGCATGTGCAAAATATCGATGTCAACATTAGCTCTGGAAGCTGGGACACCTGCCACCCATTAGTTTGGACCCTGATAAGAGCAGTCAGCCCTTCTATGAAAGGCTCTTTGAGCCATTTGCTTAGAGTGAGGGCTCGCTGCATGCGAGCGCAGACAAGAAGATGCTGCCTGCCGTGTGAATCCATCTGTGGGCAAATTGGCTCTTTTCCTCAGCCTCTGTTTCTTTATTCTCCACTCTTGCCCAATGAAGTGACTGCAAGCCACTCCTCTTTCAAGGGTGGCCACACACCACTGGTAAAATGCGCAACATTTATTTGGAGATCAGTCTAAAAGTAACTCTATTTAAACAAAAAAAAAAAAAAAGGGAAAAAAGATTCTTCAAAACTCTTGGCAACCCTGACATACTCTTAAAACGCAATATCACAGGAGTTATAAAACATAAATCATCCACATGAACCGAAACACTTCACCCTGTGCCTGTTACTACCTAAATTCTCTGTGATTCTTTGGGAACAGTTGTTATATACATGCAAATTTTAATTAAGGGAAAACTTGGGTGAATACTAGATAAAATTATTTGTTGTACAGTACATTTGAAAAGCAATGCATCATTCTAATAGATTATTCAATGGATATTTGCAACCTTCTGTAGAAGTGTTTAGGTAATGCAAAAAAAAATTAACTGAATTATTTATTTGACGGACAACAGCATTATTCATCACATACATTATTCAACTAATAGTATTCAACCAGTACTAATTAAAAGCAGAGAAGCAATTGCTTTCAAGTTACAACTCATTCAGATCCCACTTTTGGCTCCATTAAGAAACTAGACTTTGCAGGGGAATGTCTCAGTCTAAGTGTAGATGGTGCAGATATTCTTTGTGCTGAAAGAGCCCTATCCTGCATCACAGTGTCCTTGACCAAACATATCTGCGTGACTGTGATAGGATTTGCTCCTCTTAATAAATCGCCTGCCTGAACTGGGGCTGGATTTGAGCATCCTCAACCATGGAAATTATTTTAGCACATGGAATAGATGAAATAAGTATATTTAATTTGTCACCTGCAGGGTGGATCCAACTCGCTAACTGCTCCAACAACACTGTTACCCTGGAGCTTCCAGATACAAGAAAGAAATAATCTGGCATTATTACTGTGACTTGGTTTCCCAAGTGTTTTGAAAACCCTCTTCCATCCCATGACTAATACGTTTTATTACCTGATACAGGTATAAGTGCTTCCGTGCACAGCCTGGTGATGCAATGCCTACGTCCATCATGTTGCAGGACCATGTGTGCAAACCAAAAACCATTAGATGCGTTACCTACACGAGCTGTGGTGCCATTAGGCATGTACTCAACGGAGACTCTGAAAATTCTGTCCTGCGAATGGGACACCACCAGGACAAGTCAAAGAAACCACCTATGCTTCCGACACATCAGCTTCTTATGCTACATTAGCACAAGCATTTTAACATTTTTTATTTAGCAAGGAACAACTAAGAACATGAGGCTTTAAGAGTAAAAGGCTGACAACACTGAGTCCAATCCACCAAGGGAGAGGGCAAAGACCATATCTTAAGCACCAAGTTACGATCTCCTAGCGGCACATGAGAGTGGAGAAATGCTCATTATCAGACAGTGTCACCCAGTCAACTCTCCTCACAGATGGAAAACCCACCATCTGAATAAAACCAGCTTCATGACCGTGGCAGAAGTCACATTTAACATAGGCTGCACACGACAAAGAATAAATATCATGCCAGGACTTTATAGACATAATAAACCTTTGTTAAGTTCACGTCAAATATACCATGAAAAAGGCAGCCATAATGGTTAGCAAATTCAGATCTCCTTAAAGTTTAGGGAGCTTTTAGAAATAATTAACTACTTAACAACAAAAAAAAATTCCCTATTTTGACAGGTCTCCGGGATAATTTTCAGAGTTTGAAGTTCAAAACAGTAAAAGAAGTTTGAATCACACTGCCTAAGTATTGGCTGAAACTGTTTTGCTAGCTTCATTTACGTTACTATTTTAAGCAGAGTTTCTTTTAAAGATTCAAGACACATTTCTACTCTAATCCCCTACTCCTGTTTGGAAGGAAACAGATGAATGCGATGAAATGCAATGCAGATGATAAATTCATGCCACTCGAAAAGTGGCAAATGACATTTACTGGTCTCTCAGTTCTCATTTCATGATTGATATAGAACTATAAACAAGAAAATAAGTACTGTTAAAAATCTTTCCGTACAGTGGCAAGTAGGGTTTTAATGGTGGTTTGCCTGTGCTTATTAACAAGCCGTGGCAGTTGCTGCACACTGATCAGTAACCGCCTAAGAGCTCAGCCTACTGTAGAAGTCTTGAGTCTATGTACTTTCAATTTTAGAGCATAACCATCATACGCTCCACAAACCAATGAAATTTCTAATAATACAAACCAATGATGTGTTAAATTGAGACACTTCTAGCTTGAATGCCAAAAACTTCACTATGATTTAAAGGATCTGTGCTTACCTTTCTCTATCAATTTACTGTTAATTTGCTACTATTGGAGCAATTTACAAAAAGGGGAAAAAAAGGTAATATTTTATTTAATTTCTAATACCAATCCTGGTCATTTCGAATAGACACTCGAATGCCATTTATTGTACAAAGCACAATATGGTAATTCAAGAGGAGTAAAAGATGGCATGAGAAGTGCTGAGGAGGAGCAGGCAAAAAGAAATCAGCCTGCAAAATATCTGCATTTAGAAATAGGTGGCAATCCTCACAACTCTGCTTAGAAGAGGCAGAGGCATTAACAAAATTTTAGGTCATAAACGCTTTCCTGTTTCAACAGTACCAAACATTACATATTTTGTTTATTATTTATTACATGGTTTTGCTACTATGGTGGTTATCATCGTATAGCAGCTTTACATATAATCTGTATCAAGCAACATGAGAATGTCCTACAAATGTGGTTTTTTTTTAAGGAAAGTGCCTTTCACCTTACTTCACCCCAACTCCTCAAGACGGCACCTGTTTATTTATGACTCTGCACTTTATCCCAAAATTGGACACACAGCAAGTACTTTTTCCCCCCAGTATCCTGTTCCCACTTTTACTCGGCGTGAAGATAAATTGTAATGACCTTGCATGAATCACATTGACGTCACACAGTCTAGTCCATGGAATAATTATGAAACCAGTTTTCGATCCTTGTCTCCAGGGGCTCTCTGACAATCCCTTAAAATCTTTGCCGCATCCTTCCACTCTCCAACAGGCTTCTGGGGCAAATACAAAGTCACAGCTCGAAAGAGAAGGGAAATTGGTCAGGGTGAATTCAGGCACCCATAATAAAGAACATTTGAAATTGGCTTTGTGATTTTACTACTGCCTAGCTGGATGAGATGTGGTCATCAACAAATCAGGATACATTGAAATCTCTATTATTCTTTTTGCAGCAGTTATACTGGTAAGCAATTTGAGAAATTTCAAGCTTTGCTACTAGACAACAGCAGAGTGTAGCTCAGGTCAAACCGATCTCTAGTATAAACTTAATGAAATGCAGCAGCTCTACCAAGTATAGATCTGCTCCTCAGAGTTCGGGTACAAGGTTAGAAATTGATAAGTTAATTGTTCAACACCAGGACCTGCAGCAAAAGCAGTTGCAACAATTAAATGTTAACTTTATATATCAAGGGAAAGCAGGAAAGTTACCTTGCCCATTGGTATCTCCTACTGACCTTCAGCTGGCTGGATATCATCACACAGCAGAGAGAAAGGTTAACCAAACAAAGATCTCAGACCTCATTTGTGAGCAGGAGGTGCTAACCACTCAGTTCGCCTTATGGACACAGTATTTATCAACCTGCCCTGGAAGACTTTTTGCTCTGTCTTTCCTTGATCCAACACCCCTTCTCTGCACTGCTGGAAGCCCCATTAAAGCAGCAGAATTTACTGAAAGAAGGTATCTGCAGGCACTGCTTTCCCAGACACAAAAGGAGAACAGAAGAGACTAAAATGGCCCTTGCATTGTCAGAAAGTCAGTGCTAAGAGTGTGATATTGAAATGATGAGCCGGACTACTGGAGCTCTTTTTAAATCATTATTGTCCAACGGTTTATAAAATACCAGCATAATTTAAGTTGGAAAGGCCACCTAAAGGCCACTTGGTCAACACCCGTGCTCAAAGTAGAGCCAACTTCAAAGTTAGATCAATCAGATTGCTTGGGGCTCTGCCCAGTGGAGTCCAGAATATCTCCAGGGATGGAGATGCTACACCTTCTCCAGGCAAATTGCTCCAGTATTTGATCACCTCATTTTGTTTTCAATATCTAATTGGCATTTCCCTTGCTGCAACTTGCCTCTTCTTCTGTGCGCCTTTGAGAAGAGTCTGACTGCTGGCTCTTCACCCTCCCATAGGTAGCTGTACACAGCAAGAAAAGTCTTATACAGGCTGAAAATACCCCATCTCTCTGAGCTTTTCCTTCTATGCTTTGTGCTGTACCTACCTCCTTAAACAATTTAGTTGGACTCACTCTGGCATGTCCACGTTTCTTGTACTGTACTATCCACTTCGCTGGACCTGCTGGCTACACTTCCACTAGTGAATACAGCCAGAATGCTGTTCACTTCCATTTCCAGAGAAGCACGCTGATGGCTTGACGTTCAATTTGTCCTCAGGCCCTTTTCTGCAGAGCTGACCCCTGAGGAATCCCCACGAACCAGTAACCGACTTCATGCCATGATGACCACCTTTCATGACTAGTAGTCCACCCACCTTACAGCCTAACTATCCAAAATATACCTCCAATTTGGAAACACAGCTCCAATTTGCACAAAAGGGGACTATGGGAGACTGTCAAAAGCCTCACTTAGGTCAAAGTGATTGACTTGCACTGTTATCTTTGTCCGGTCCAATGGACTCGTATAAGCCCAGATGACTAAGTAGCCTGTAGGCCCATCTCATTCTACTATGGGTAGTACTTTAGTCTTCCAAACTCTGTCTGCCTTCCCTAAAGCATCAGCTGTGCCCCAGGAGGAGACCGTAGCAGGGTCAGGGTTGTTGATGTGGGCTGGGAAAGCAAGGGGATGGGTTAGAGGTGATGTAAAATAGGGAAAAATGCCATATTGCAAAAGGTGAGCCTGTGAGTTTGGGGGATGAAGCAGGTTTTCCACTAAACTAGGGCTCATGAGTTCTAATTACCATGAAGAGAAAGACCTCGGTGCATTCACTGTATACAACTTTTGATAGGAATGGTTGGACTCGATGATCCAGTGGGTCTCTTCCAACCTGGTGATTCTATGATTCTATGACCTAAGAATGGACCACCCCTGGATGGTAACACTATTGACTCTGCTACCCCATACTCCAAGAGCTTATTACAGAATATTTAAGATCAGGTTGCGTCTGATAAGCTCCCTGATTTCTAAGGACATAACACCTATCTATACAGATGAAAAATGTTGGTGTTTATCTCTAAGGAAAGGCACAACCATCTGCTGTCTGCTGAAGAGAAATAAGCACTATGGGACACACAGGACCTCCATTCTTTCAGTGAATCACTTGAGAATAAGGTAAATTGGTGAAAGCTCTTTGTCACGTGGTGATGTCTATGCTGTGGACAACGTGGGCCCTGAGGCGTAAAGATCCCATATGTGTTTCATTAATACTTAGCCATTCCTTTAGCAAGAGCCAGGCCCCTCCCAATGGGACACTTGGGGAAAGTGGGCTCAGGAATGCATGGATATGAGCACGAAATAAAAGCAGAACAGGCTCTTAAAACTGAGGTAGTTTGTGGCTGTGTGTTTCGCAGATGGGTTGCATTTCAGGTGAACCCATCTGACCTATAACAAGTTTAGATGTTCCACAATTTCATTGAAGGCTCCTCTGCTCCTTTTAAGAGTGGACACAACTCAGTTCTCTGTGTCATTTGCTATCGTACTTATGCACAAACGTCTGTATTTACACATGCAAATGAACCTTGATAAAATTACATATTCCTTCTTTTTCAATGAGAAACTTGCAACTTTTGGCGGATTTCTCATCCTTTAACCCAACTGTTGTGCTGCCTCTATTGCATTTGTCAATTGCTAAATCTTTCTTTGGAAATGTAAAGAAACAGAGGAGAAGCCAAACCCAAAAGCTGAAAAATCTTACTGTATCTAGTAATTTCTTCTTTGTCTTTTTTATTGAACACCATCAAATAACTTGGATTTCTTACAGGCAAAGAGGTGATGATGATTGCCTATGATGCAAGAAGTTTAACTTCATGTTCTACGTCCAGCTAAATGCTGAGATTTTTCACAAGCTTCAGCTTTTCAGATGTCAATATTTCTGTTTTGACACACATTACTACAGCTGAAAATTTAGTCACAGGCATATGGACTCCAAATGGCTTTAGTTATGTTATAAAGCACAAAACTGACCACTACAAAAGCTTCTCTATTATGAAAATAATACCAATGAAAATGCTGAGGAACAACCAAGTGGTTGCAATATGACTCAACATGTCTTTCCAGTTTAAAAAAAACCTAAAACTTAAAATTTCTTTCATCCCCAAGGAACTTTTCATCCGTCATATACCCCCAAGTGACTTTGAAATAAGATCAGCCACATGCATTAAAAAAATTTAAAATCTTAATGTTCTTTGAAAGACAAAAGCTCTTGTTTTCAATGTCTTTTTTGTATATTATCTTTATTTTTCCCCCCTCCAAAAAAGTTACCGAAGAACATGAGTGTCTTGCTTAGCACTGATGCCTGTCAAGTAGAATGAGAGAGAAAATATCCAGCACTTAGGCAGAAATACCCTGATATTTCTTTGAATGCCTTTCACACTCCTTCAGTCAAATCCATTTCTCTCCATTTGAAACAGGTCTTGCTCCCTGCACACAACATCCAGCTGCCCTGACATCCCTCCACTTTTTCCAACTGACTTCTGTAATCAGCTGTGAAAATGAGAGCAGAATACACTTGGGTGCCTGTATGGGGGTCAGTTCACTGGTCTAATTTGTTTGAAAAGGGTGCTAAGAGTTACATTCTCTGATTAAACTATTTTGGGAGCTCTCTCTTGGTGCGGTATCGAGGCTGTTCCTGGGGACATGGACTCTGAGCACCTGGGTGCAAGGGGGAAGCTCAGTCTCAGAGCAGGGAGCCAGCAGTGATGTGGTACTACAGGTTGTCTCATTACAGTTTCTTTGGAGATACTGAGCCTTCCTAGTGCTCATCACCCTTCTGTCCTGAGACAACATGACTGAGAACTGTATCAAAAAAATCACCAGGAACTGCATTTTCTCTTGTTTTTTCATGGAGGTTTGAAAAATTCAGATACAGCACAAGTTCACAAGTAAGTTAAAGCTACCGTTGAAATAACCAGTCCTTATTAAACACGTCTGGTCTAAAAGGTAAATAAGAAAGTTAAGACCAGCTCTGCACAATTGAGGTCCATGAATTGTTCTTAACCTTAACGACAGTAAATACAAACACTTTCTAACCCACTTTCTCCTTTTTTACTGCTGCCCTGTCCTCCTCTACACCACCACTTTAGTCTCTCTGGATACTCTCCTTACCTTGATAAGCCATCATCTTAGCTCTGCTTCTTCTCTATCTTTAGTACCACTATCCTCTGATCGGCCCATCTTGTCGATGCATTTATGGAAAATTTTGCTAAAATATATGGAAATCTATTTTTTTTGGACACTTGAGTACTCACCCGTCACTCCCTGCCTTTTGCTTTGCTCCTTTCACACACCAGTTATCACACTGTACATAAATCTGGTTCAACATGCAAAGTTCTCTGTATCATATCAGCTCTGAGCTCAATTTTCAGCTTCATGGCATCATTTGATGACTCCATGCTGTCCATTGGCAGGATGGAAGACAAGATTAAGATCAGTAGCTTAGTTCATCTATACTAGGCATGTCTTGGACGGCGGCTACTACTCCGGTACTCATCACAGAGCCAAGCACAATTTACACATGGTAGACCTCACTAAACTGCATTTCGTTGGACCCGATGGAAATTAAGGCTAAATCCACAACAGTGAACCAAGCAGTGACAACTTTTGCCATGCAACTCGGAACCTTTTGGGAGATTCTCAGCTGGGTCAAGACAAATTGTAGCAAGAACCATTTACACAACTGAGCATTACTGGGTGTCAGGGACTCCGTGCCTGCTCACCGAGGATGCTTAAATTATGGCATACATGCAGCTTGCACTTTTTAAAAGGAGTATCACTGCAACGTGGCTGCATTATTGTCTGTATGCGTTCTTTACCATGTTTTTTCCACCACAGATACTCAATTGAAGCATCACTGGCCTTTTCTGAAATGTTAGCTCTCAGAATGTTAGCTGCTGTTAAATTCTAAAAATGCTCTAAATATTACCTGTGTTTGAAGAAGTTTGGCTTCATTTATGGACTCTGAAAAGACAATGTGTAGGCTTACAGTTGTCTGAATTGATAAAAACTAAAATCTTGAAACAAACACACCCGTGGATTCTCATTAGAGCCCTAACAAGCGAAAAGACTGTAGTGCCAGCACATCTGAGGTCAGGGAAGACACAAAGGAAAGACCCTGTGAGCACAAGGACCATTCAGACTCCTTAGAACAACCACAGTGCCAAAGAAGCTGAAAGAGTTTTATTATAAGCAGCTAAAGAATTACTGCACTGAGCTTGACAATGTCTTCCTAAGCCGAAATGACAAAAGGGCAGATAGTTTATGCAGTGTGCAACTGAAGACTAATTCAAAGCCCCAGATTCCTCCCTATAGCCATTTCAATGACTTCAAGGGAGCTATTTTGCCAAAGGTATGATGAGAGTATTTTTATTTCAATAAAATGGCTACTTTGCCAGAATTAATTCTGACAGATGTTTTAGCAATTATGAAATCACTTAACTAATTATCTCAAATACCTTTTTGGCCATCTCCACTACGATAAACACCTCAAACTAAATTATACTGAGTAAACTGCAGTGGGATCGTACAAAACCTTGGCTTTGGGAGAGACAGGATGGAAGCTAGTGCTTGGCACTTAATGTCATCAGCATTATAATGATTCAGCTAGAGTATATATAATTTTGTTGCTGACCTTACATTATTATATAATTAAGGTAATTTAAGTAATTACTTGCTAAAAAGACTAATCATCAACATGAAGACTCTCAACGCACAGCAATAAGAGGGAATTAGATTCCAATACAGCAGTTTGGGGAGAATAAGAACCTCTAGTGAATAAAGTAAAACAGGAGTAAGCAGTAAAAAGGAAGAAAGGACAGCAAAAGTTCACGAAACCTGGTTACTACTTTCTGTTCAGACACAGAGATCCGCTGAAACTTCTCACTACTCTAAACATAGCAATGATTTTCCTATCACATGCAAAATACTCGCTGTGAGACTTCCAACTGTAAATTTAAATTGAATAAGTAAAGAAGTTAAAACTCTTTCTCAAACTAGACAAGCAAAAATCTTTCCTTGAAACCTGGTTACTACTTTCTGTTCAGACACAGAGATCCACTGAAACTTCTCACTACTCTAAACATAGCAATGATTTTCCTATCACATGCAAAATACTCGCTGTGAGACTTCTAACTGTAAACTTAAATTGAATAAGTAAAGAAGTTAAAACTCTTTCTCAAACTAGACAAGCAAAAATCTTTCCTTAGAGATGTCTGTAATCAGAGCGACTCTTCTGATGACAATTTTGCCTCTCCCCTTCAAAATAAGATTATCCTAAAAGAACCCAACCAATTAACTCTTTAATTGAATACACTGTGTATGCAGCAATCTCGGTTATTCGAAGCCATAAGCTCATCCATAAAAATAGACCACCTCATTCCTGCACAATAATGTAATTTAAACCATGGAGCTTTTCCTCTGGAGACATGTCTTATTATAAATGATCATATCAAATGATGGTGTCTTTTGCAAACATACCAAGAATTAAAAGGAAGACTTTGATGTCAGAATAGTGGTACACTTGAGAAACTTTTTTGGATTACTTTCAATTCCTTAGTTCTTTTAGAGGTGTTAACCTGCTTGCTTATCTGTGTTCAGACACTGTAAATATTCTGTCTTTAAACTTTATTAAAATGCAATTCCTAGAGCAGAAAATAATTCATTCGTATTTAAACCTTGTGTGTGTTTGTTTGTGATGCTATTTTGGACTGGATGATAACATACACCTGCTTTTAGGACACAAGGAGGATTCTGTTACAAGTAATCAATATTTTGGTTGTGTAATAACTAAGAAATTGCTTGAGTATATAACTGAGGAATTAATTATTGGGAAGGCCTATGAAACATGCTATTTAAATTTTCAGTTACAAGAAGCCTCTGGAAGTATTCAGCAGAAGAAGCTACACTTGAAGAGACTCAGTATTTCAAGCAAGTGTGCCGTATCAATAATATAAACTTTCAATGTACTTTTTCTATAAATCAAGGAACTTTGATATATGCAAACTATATCTTAATGCAGGTGAAAGAACTTTCAAATACTCTTAAGAACGTCACGCTAAAGAACTTAGAGAACTGCAATGATATTGTGAAGAATACAGGTTTTCCAAAATAAAATTTCAAAGTCATGTCAGAACCTGATGCATTAAGGGTGGAAAGTACTGCCCAATTTAAAAACATCACTGCAAGCAGAGGAACTCATTAGTGACCATATATCTGGGAAATAAAGCAAAAGGAGGATCCCAAAAGAGCCCCCAAAGAATCCGACAGCATTTTAGAAACAAGTGTTCACCCCGACTCAAAGGGATGACAGAAATTCTGTAAATGGCACTTGCAGAGGTTTATTTGTTCTTGACGTTGCTTTTATTTGAACACTGAAATGTTGCTGTAACTTGAGTTTCATTAAAAGCTCATTCCACTAAACCCCAAACATCCAGACAACGTAAGCCGACTAAGGTAAGACAGAGTCTGTGAGGGATTTAACTTGAATTTAAGATGCTTAATTTTCATTAAACATTCCATCTCAAATTAGTTTTTAAATAAATTGGAGGTTAAATGACATTGAGTTTTTAAGTGAATACTTTCAGAGCTGCTTCATCAAGTAATTGAATTAAAGCTTTCCTCCAGTTACAAAGCTTCCTGTGATTTACTTTTGTCTTCTCAAAAACATTTTTAGTTTTGCTAGGTCAAAAAAGACACATCTTTCTAAATAGACTTGTCATTAGAACCGGCTGGATTATCTATGATAATTATCTGTGCCTCATCTTAGGATTTAATACCACTTGCCTCCATAATATAAGTAGGTATGACTTGCATGGATGATGCAGTTTGTGTCTTCCCCAGGGAATAATATAACTAATGTGGAATTTTGTTACTTATTTTTTTGACACCATTTTTTATATAAAGAAAGAAAAAAAATAGATTTGTTGTTAATAATTTCCATTTCCTTTGTTTGCTTACATGTGTCAGGTTTTTCTCCGGGGCATAGTAAGAATCTTTACAGTGTGACGCTAATAGGACCATCACACCCCTGAAATTGCAGCACATAAACAACTACATGTAATTTGGTTCATGGTTTCCTCAGAGGCTTCCTTGAAGGCTACATTATTTGATTCCTGACTCTAAAATATTTTCTCCTTCATATCTACCAACACTTATAAAAGATAGGAGGATACATCATCAAAGCCTAGTGCTAACCTACAACGGGAAAACCCTCATTCTTTAACCCAATGGACAAAGGAAAAAGGGATCCAGTTGCTGGGAACTGTAAAAGGTTACATTCAGAGGGGAAATAAGGTGAAGGTTTTGACATTAGTTAACCAACAGAACACATTGTCAAGGAACAAGGAGGATTGCCCGTCATGAACTAAACTAAGGATGAAGGGGATTTTCAAGTAATTTTCTTCATCTGTCTTAAAGAATGGGATCTGCTCCAGGATCACTGGGTGAAACTCTACGGCCTTTCAGAAGGTAATCACAGGCATAATCTGTGGCCTTAAACAGATACATGGAGGGAGAAGAAAATCTCTTATTTGCTGGCCAAAGTGGTTATGAAGAAATAAAATGTTTCACAAAATAAAAAAGAGAGGCTACAGAGATATTAAATGATAAAAAAGCTAGTAATAAACAACGACTGGCTTGAGGAGGGTTCATCTGCAAGTGCTTTTAATTGGAAAAAATGGTGGATAAGTTTGCCTTCAGGCTTATAAAGAACAGTGGAAAATTATCATAGGACTGAGGAGTAAAAAGCCTCGAGAGCTGTATTTTAGTAACGGAATACTGAGAGATGAACTTCTGCTGTGGAAATGGGACATTTTCTTTTCACCACGGAATAATTTTTAGCAATTTTAACCACCATGAGAAATACAGCTTACTTTGTTTGCCATAACCAAGAGAACCAAATGCTTTTGTGTTTATTGCCTCTTTGTGAAACAGCATTATTCGCTACATGCTAAACCTCCCCAAGCCTGCCTGAAAGGTCCAGCCTTTTCACACATAAATGAAAAACTCAAGTGGTTTGAGAAGTATATTTAGGTTTTACGTTGTGGGTTTCATGTCAGCCATCTACAAGTACTTTCATGCAGGTAAACACTAGACAGCATTAAAGAGAATGATGAAAAAAGTTCTGTAAACCCACATGCAGTCTAGGTTTTAAATGTGAATGCATTAATGTGCTCATCATCCTGCAGAATTGAGCCACTTCTAGAGGAAGCTAACAAATAATATACAGTAACCAGGATGAAGTATTTTCAGTCATGAAATATTTCCACTGCACACTACAACTTGGGAATCTGCTGGATGAAAAATGTCATTTCCAGGAATAAAATAAAATAATATGACAACATGAGAAAATGATTGCTGTAAAGTATTTTTTTTCCTCATCCATGAGCATGTAATCTCTTGCTGTCCTTGGTGGGGACAAATTTGATAACCGCTCTAACAGGTAATGCGAACAAAAGGTGTATCATATCCACCGGTGTGAAGAAGCGATCTTCATGACACATAGCCAGTATGTCTGCTGATGCTGATTTTTTCAGCTAATTCTGTGTTCTCCAATTGACCTGCAGCTTTCTTATTTCTGGAGCTATTAGCAGCCTCTCTCTGGCTTCAAGGCTATTTCCTGAAATTGTCCTTTTTATAATATTAGTCTAGGAAGACTGGCATGAAATAAAACCCTGACAAGCAATCAAAGAAGAAGTTATTTTCTAAAGGAGTTTCTCTAGAGAATCGGGTCAAAAGCCTACTTCTAGCCTTGAACACTTGAAAGACATGAAAGAAAGCTTTGTTTTAGAAGCTTAGATGTCTACACACAAAGTTGATAATTGTTTTCTCTTTTTTTCTGTTTATTGCTTTTGAAAGTCTCAGTCCGAGACCTGGGAAGCATCAAAGACAGATGTGTATTTGGATGAGCTTTGTTTGATGGCAAGAGCTTTTCCTTATTAAGTCATCAAAACAGCCTGAAGTAAGAAAGTAGCAGAAGCTTTCTGGAAAAAAAAGAGTACCAAGCATCACTGAGGACAATCACAGGGCACAGAAACTCGACAGCTTTTATGTTTTCTCTTCTTATGTGCACACAATTAGGGAGCTAGATGTCACATGAGTGAAGAGCCAAGGTGTCTGTTCCAAAACTCATCAAGTCAATATAAACATGCCCTTTGACTTCAAAAGAGCTTGGGATAAGCCCTTGAAGATTTTAGCACTAATGAGTTAGAGCTTTTCCAATATCATTGGGATAATCTTGCAGGTGGGGGTGGCAGAGGGTGGTTTCAAAAGCAGATCTGAGCTCTATGTTGTGATTCATCAGAGAAGATAATTTCTATGGTCAGACTGGGACTGTTTATCGTGTTCTCCCTATCATGGTGCCAAGACTTTTGCAGAAATACCAGCACATACTCATCTACCAAACTCCTTGCTGCTGCAACAATCTAAGACACTGATGATGTCATAATCATGGTATATAATATGTAATAAGATGGTTTCACGTTATAATATGGTTTAAGACTTTTGTTTCATTTCAGAAAAGGGCTTAATTTGTATAGAGTGCTCAATTCTTCTTACAATCTATGGATATTGCCCATGGAGTGAACACAGACATGCAGTGTATGACTTTATTGACAGTGTACAGACAGACAGGTCTATCCTATTGATTCTCTCTATTCTCATGCGTCTTCTGTATTACAAGAAAACATAAAAGGAATTCTGTGCCCCAAACCACCAACTTTCACAGTTGCATGAGAACATTTCTTTTTGCTGTATTCAAACCCAAGACAGGTCAACTAGTATCAGCCAGTCCCCAAACCAGTCCAGCCAGTCCATTTTAGGGGTAAGTTAAGTAAATGCTATGAGGTCCTGTGGGATTCTGACCTCGCCCTGCCTGCCCTGCTCTTACCCCCGCTCCTGGGTCTCCCTCACTTGCCAAGAAGCCACTGTTGCTGCTCCAGTTAAGACTGGTGTAAAGATCCTGGAGCACATTCAAGTCACTGGAAAGTACATAGAGCAGAGAAAGTAGGGCAGGAATGTAGAGGATGAGCCATGGAATGAGAGAACAACTTAGGTGCCACCTGAGCCATCCCTGTCACTCCCTTTCTGTCATTTTCCATCCTTTTGATTTGTTTTGTCTAAACCCAGATCCCTTTGGTTACTGGTTTTCAGTCTGTACTGCCATGAATTGCAGACATAGCCTTCTCCAAGTTATTTGGGCTTTTATACTATTGCACTGATTATAAAGCCAGAGACATCATTGTATTATCTGCTCTTATCTCCTGCATAATAGAGTTAAAAGGCCTTTTCCAAAGTGTTTCAGTAACAGCATCCTTTTAAATGGCACCTCTTCCTACTCCTTTCTATTTTTGATCTCTAAGATGCTGTGGATAGAAATCTGTTACAATTCTTTAGAAATTTTCCCCATAATAATCATGTCCACTACAGAAGCAATGTATTTAATTTCTATACAAATCCAGTGTTGATTCAGGTTTCATCCCCCAGTATCCAAGAAATCTTTGCCTGATCGACTATTGAAGTTACCTTTTCCTTTCAAGACTTTAGAGCTTGATCCTCAGCCCAGTGTCTGGAGAAAGAAGGAGGCAGGAGACCCAGGCTACACGTATGCCTTCCCTGTGAAGTCCTTGCAGGTGCAGTGTCACAGTTTTGTTCTTCACTCAAAGCCCTTACTTCCATTATCTGATTCTGGTTTTGCTTTTGAGGGCTAATCTCCATTATTGCATTCTTTCCCATTCAATGCTTTTAAATGCATGTATTATTTATCTTAGAAAGGTTCTTTATGCTTTTGTGCGAATTCCAATTGTTACAGCTTGTTTTAATTTCCTTTAAGGCCCTTTGGCCATTTTTCAGCTGGAGTACAGCTGGTTCCACTCGAAGTTTTGCTATGCAGATACATGAAGCTTCTGTGCCCCACCTCTGAATCTCCAAATTAATAAAACTACTCTATCTGATACCTTTTACACAGTCAAATTCAAAAGAGATGATGGAGCCTTAAGCATGGGCAAAGTCATACTTAACTCTAGTACATACAACAAACCAAAGAATTGGTGGTATGTGTCTACAGAAAATGAAGCAATTTACTTTCAATTTATTGTACTTTTGCCCAGCTTGGATGCTTATCTGTATCAGTGGTGAGGAACATACATCTATCATGTGACCATATATTTGGTCGAGATAAATCCTGCCATACCTGGAAACCTTCATCAGAGGCACAATTAGCCGTAACAGAATTACACAGCAAAGAAAGATGCTTCTCAGACTCATCCCAATTCAATCCCAGAGGGTTTGATCTCAAGACTGCTTCTGAAGAATACTGTTGCCTGAATGTAAGATATTTTTCGAGCAAATGACAAAACCAATAGTAATTTCAAGTGTTTTCTCATGTGTAATTTCCTTTTCGCAGTTTATCATATCAAAACAGTTTGAAAAGAGAAAATAGCCATGACTTTTCTATTTAACCAAAACCTTGTTTTCTCTTATTTATTTGTTGCCTCTAATCATGACACAATAAAGTCAAGTGTTTGGGGAAAGGCTCTTCCTTTCATTGCATGTAACATCATTAGGGACTGTATGATTTGGATTTCCATGTCTGAATAGAAATAATTAGAAAATATGATTCAACTATTTTATGTCTGAGAAAGATGCTGGGATAAATTCTGCTTTTCTTTGTGTGAGGCAAGAAAAATTAAGTAGAGTAAAAGGCTCAAATGCAGTCTAGAAGGCTGTATCCAAACTAGTGCACGGGATGAGAAAATGGATGCTTCCAGGATATGGTTGAAGAGAAACCAGGAGAGGGTCCCTATTGATGTGTTGAGGGTTCCTATGAACAGTGGTGCACAAGAACAAAGAGGGTCACATTTTCTCAGTTCTCAGGGTAAAAGTAATATGCTTTGAGACCTCGTCTTTTAACAGGCACATGCCTGCCCATGCACGTGGAACCTGCCAGAAGGCAGTTATATTGCAGTGAAGGATCTATTCCTTATCTAACTGTGTGCAAGTTTGGAGCCAACATTTATGTTCCTCAAATCCACATCTAAAATAGTGTTATATGTGCTTCAGACCAGAAAACTGAATATATAGATCCTTTTTTCACTGACAGAGGCCAAATTCAATTCAGTCTGTTCTTTATGATCTTCGAATACCACAGTCGTCTTGCACCAGAGCAAAACAAGAAAAGTGTATCATACCTCAAATCCCTGAGATTTCATCAGAAGGAAAAAGATCACAGCACTACTGAGAGCAACTTAAGTGCCAAAGTCAGGTAGAAACGATCTCTCTTTGGGAGCCTTCAAAGCAACGGTTTCTCCTCAGTGACTTTATATGGAATTTATTCACTTACCTTATGAGGGCATCTTCACCAGGCACCTAAAACCTAGGTGCAAATTAATCACCTACATTCCTACGTACGACGCACTGGTGACAGGCTTGGAATAAAGAGACGCGCAAGGAATTAAATAAAACAGCCTGAAGGATGTACAAAATACATGCATATAAAAATAGAGAGATAATGAAAGTTACAGCTATATACGCAGACTCCTAAGACAAAACTGACTGCAGCGCAAATGCTTACAACAGCCAGAAATATGAACCCTTGGATTCAGAATCAGGCAGCACATATCTCTCTCCACCCTTGCACATGGGGATGGGTAACACTGAAGTCCTTTACTCTGCTATCTGATATTCATTAACTCCAGAGAAAAGAGCGAGGTATGAAGTGGGGAACCCTACCCTGCTCTCTCATGCTCAACCCCAGTGCTGCCGATTTTATAAGCTATCCAAAGATAGATATTGGAGTAGGACGGGAGGAACATGCCTCAAGGCTACTGAAACATTCTCAGTAATAGGTTAAAAACGTGAAGCGTTGAAAGTGTCTGATGTTCCCTTTGATATTCTCCAGGCGATTTCCGAAATGAGCTTCAAATTTTACTCATTTTCGGCTTTAAAACAAGCAGTGCCACAAATGATTAAAAGAAACAGCAACAACAAAAAATAAACACACACCCAGATGGTAACTATTATCTGAGCCAGAAAATAGAGACAAATACATCCACTTAGGGCAAACTAACATATTGTATTATATCACTATGATGTACTGTAATGGGATATGATTTACATTAAAACTTGTTGTGAATCAGAGATTAAACTTATGGCCTTTCTCCACAAATTACAACAACAAACAAGAGCACAAAAATAAGCTCTAATAACAGCATGCAGCCCATCACCATTTGCTGGATTATTTCTAGACCAAAGCTGTGGCTAAATATTCAAGAGTGCAGTTTTGCAACATCATTCTAGAAATGTGATTTAAGTGAAAATCCTGAATTCCTGCAGTCAGCAAAGATTTTGTGGCAATCTTCCCAAGAATTGGGGTGTTTTAGGTGAGATTTTGACTACAAAACATTCCAGAACAGTTAGGCAGATGGTGTGACCGTGGCTTATTACGTTAAATGGAATGGTCTCGCTTTGTGCTCCCTCCATCTGTTTGCTCTATCCACCTCTTGTTTTCTATCATAACCTCATAAGATATATATTTGAGGGACGATCTTTTAGCTATGTATGTTGAAGGATCCAGCACAAAAGGAGCCAGTGCTTTGGGCTTTCCTTTGTTATTGCAACTGAGCTAAGCAGACAAACAACTTGTCAGGGACGAGTTTGCCACATTTATTCTCTGTAGCAAATTGTACTTCTAATTGGATAAGGTTCTCTTCCCCGCGTGCCGTCATCTGGTTTGTAATGTGGTGCACCTTTTAAGCACTGCAAAATCTCTTGCTGAGACAGCTGCATTTTGTGATGGATACTACACAAACATACACAGAAACCCAAAGTATTTCAGTTCCCTAATTTATATAACTTCTTCCTACGAAGATCCTAGGACTGAAAGCTGCTTTGAGAGGGAGGATGACATGGTAAATGGATTCCAAAGATTTGAGGTTTCTTCTCCCTAAGTGACTTGCTGGAGTCGAACTCATTTGTGTGCGCCAATATTCTCTAAATAATAAAGGAAAAGGCGTTGTGTTTTCTCTACTGACAAATGTGCACTCAGCTTTATCCACACAGCGCTTTAGCAGCTTTGCAAGAGTGTAAAAAAGTTATCTAATTTCCTGTTTAACTTTGTCGAGAAACAATTGCTGAGATCATGAAAGGCAACCTCACCCATATGAGGAAAGGCTGAGAGAGTTGGGCTTGTTCAGCCTGGAGAAGAGAAGGCTCTGGGGAGACCTTAGAGCAGCTTCCAGAGCTGAAAGGGGCTCCAGGAAAGCTGGGGAGAGGCTCTTTATAAATGAATGTAGTGATAGGACTAGGGGTAAAGATTTTAAGCTGAAAGAGGATAAATTTAGGTCAGACATTAGGAAGAAATTATTTACT
Organism: Phaenicophaeus curvirostris; assembly: GCF_032191515.1. Taxonomy (NCBI): domain Eukaryota; kingdom Metazoa; phylum Chordata; class Aves; order Cuculiformes; family Cuculidae; genus Phaenicophaeus; species Phaenicophaeus curvirostris. Next base: position 123,176,894 of record NC_091393.1, on the reverse strand, counting down.
ATGAGGGTGGTGAGGCACTGGAATAGGTTGCTTAGGGAAGTCATGGATGTCCCAGTCCTGGAGGTGTTCAGGACCATGTTGGATGGGGCTTTGAGCAGCCTGACCCAGTGGAAGGTGTCCCTGCCCATGGCAGGGATTGGAACTGGATGATCTTTAAGGGCGCTTCCAACCCAAACCATTCTATAATTCTCTGATTCTCCCCGCTGAGTGTGTGCCTGCCCGAAAGCTCGAGACAGGGAGGAGAATGATGAATATCCACCTCCAAAGTGAAGAGAGTCCTATTGCTTCCTGTTCAGTTGCAAACAGAAATAAAAACCAAAACCATCAACCAAATAAAATGTGCGATCCAGAATTAGTAAGCAAATGTAGCACCTCCAGCAGCACTGGAGACAATGTTAATCTCGCTGCCCTGGGTACCAGCATGGAGCCTAGATCCTCAACCACATGGTGAGACACTGATGACATTTATCCTGCTGCACCTCCTCTGTTTCTGTTACAAGCTATTGTGATTAAGGCTAGGACAGCATCCTGATTGTACTGTGGTTGCAGTTCTGTTTGCAGCACAGATTAACCTTTCTTTACTGACTGAAGAAACATGAATGATATATCTGTAAATGTTAGCCTTTTTCTTTTTTTTTTTTAATGAATGCTATTATCTAGCCATTAATGTTAGGAAAGCAGGAGCTGAAAAAATGTAAAGCAAAATTTAGTTGCTCATGAATGTATTAGATACCCAGGCTGGTGTGACTGCTCTGCTTAGGGAAACAGCCAAGACAGCTCTGTTGTTTTTGAAACTTCTGGAATTTGTGCTCACTGTCAAAGGAAAACAAGGAAACTGCTACAAAATGGAGATAATAGTGTTATGGGAACTGCACCAGCAATGAAATGTCAGAGAAAAACAGTACCGGGAAGCAGAATACGTCAAGGAGAGATGGCATATGATGTCACCATGGTTTATTCCGCAGTAAGGGAGGGATCAAGTTTTGTAATGCTCAGGGTCAGGCACTAATGAGGTAGGAAGCAAAGCCACAGCAGTGACTCACAAACAGGAGCTTACACTCTTCTACGAAAACTAGAACTTCTCATGAATTTCATAATGCCAGATATGTTTTAGCAGTTACCCTACAGACTCATTTCCCCCTCATTTGCAACTGCCTAATATGCTTTTAGTAACTGCAGCTATCCCCAAGTTAAGACAGTAAAATAAAGAAAGCAGAGAATTTTCTTGCTACCATTTTTAGCATTTTGTCCCTTTTTGGATTAAATGAATCATATTGTTTACTACAGCCCTTCATTTCAGTCCTCTGTCTTGTACTCCAGCTGGAAGTGGGTAGGATAACCAGCACTGTGCCCAGTTACCTCACCGTTGGTGTTAAGAGAGTACGCAGCACCTGAGATGAGATGGAAAAACGTGTGTAGGAAGTCAGAAAGACTTGCCATGGGGACTGCTCCTCTGCTGTTGTGCTCCAAGGGACAAATTACGGTTCATTAGAGCAATGCAGACCCACTAAAAGCTCTGGCACCTACTAGCATCAGGTCTGAGCATGGACACTTGCAACCACCCCACGCGTCAACTTCATCCCTGCTACAGGAAATTAAAAAGACAAAACCCATGTAAAATTCAACTCTCGCACAGCTTCTACTGTAAGCTCATATCTTCCCCCCGTAAGTCACGCAAGATGTTTCTGAAGAGTAAGGAGTGATGTGCAGTGACAAAGCTTCAGTGCAGAAACGAACCACCAGCTACATGTGCTAGAAAGCATCAACGCCGAAGAGCTAAGGAAAAACAAACAGAAAGTGAAGAGATCTGAAAAATAAAAAACCAGTAATGGTAATAGGATATAAAAATACCAGATGCAGCTGAGAAGAGCAAGCAGGATTTAATGCATGCTACCCTTGTTGGTGCTGTACAAATGTCTCGTTCTGTTCCATTCTGGTGTTATTCCAGGGTCAAGCATATTCAGTGTCCTTTATAATCAAGCTGTCAATATACAGTCTTGATGCTATATATTGATTTTCTGTCATAAAAAAGAGGAAGCTTTCCCTTTGTGTTCAGCAATGTCGCAGCGACTTAATATTTCTTAGACCACAATGTTCAGTAGCACCACAAAGACCAGGGCACCCTCCTGGCCTCACACATTTTAACTGCAGTTTTTACGTGTGTAAGTTCTTTACAAACATGTTGACAATGTAATGCGCCAATTTATTCAGTAGCAATGGGAAATGTGTGGAGTTCCATTTTGTATCAACAAACTAGTTATATAAAATTCTGTTAACTAAAGGGAAAAGGATAAGAGAATGCCCCTGAAATCCTCTTAAAGAAGATATAAGAAAAAGTAGGACTCTCATAAAAAACTGCTCGGAGAATAAATGGTAGTAAGAATAATATTTAGCACTTGCATGGTTCTGTTTCTCTAAATTACTCCAAAACTTCACAGGAGAGATCAGGCTGAGCCTCAGAGTGGCTAAGGAAAGTGAAGGTACGTGACTTGCCCAAACCAGTATATAATCAGTCAAGAAAATTTGTACTTTCAGTCCCATTTCTTCCTATTAAGCATATTCTTTTCTTGCCAGCTTCCTCATGCCTTTTTAGCCATGAGCAGGGATGATACAAGGGCTCTTCTACCTGAACTCTCAGCTACTTAAAATGAAAATAAAAGCCCATAATGCTTTTCCCAAGGAAATTTAAACATTAGAATAAACAGACGTTGTCAGAGCAGTTCTGCAAGCATAAAAATCCCATCATCGTAATTGTCAGGTGTATTTCTTTATTCTGCGTTCAGATAGTATTTGTCAAGAAATACATTGTGAAATACAGGAAAATGCATTCAGCAGCAAAGGAGGCGCAGGGCTGAGCTCACACAATGCCAACACTCTTCCATTACAGGATACAGATTTGGTAAGATACGACCCCATCCTGAAAGGTATTAGGTAGAAAGCTGGAAGGAGCTTGACCAGCCACTTCAGAAGTGCTACCCATGGACACAGTTGGCCCCTGCTGTACACATCTCATTAGTTTTTAAAGGTCTCCTAAGAGGGCAATTCAATACCCTGCCAAGGACCCCAAATCCACTGCTTAACTGTCTCTGTCACCAGAAAGATTTTCCTACCAACTGATATAAAGCTCCTCTTTCAGCAGCACTTTCTAGCCACTCAGCTCCCCTTTTATATTTGTGGATTTGGATGGCTTTTTCCTTCCCTATGTCCTTTTCCACTCACAGAATTGCATTGCACTAATAAACCAGGTTATCAACAGACAGCACTCTTGTTTTTTTCCACCCCATCTATCTCCTCCCCGGGTATCACCATCTACACACACCAACACTGTGTGTGCTAATGGGGACAGCCGGGGCACCGGCCACCCCACGCAAAGCCTTCTCTTGGGCTGCCCTCTCAGTCTGACCACACTTCCTTGGTTAAATGGTACATCTGACCATATGAAAAACTTTATTCAACTCCCAACATATCAACTTCTCCGTTTCCTTTGCACCTGTTGGATGGTTTCTGATAACCTGCTACATGCAAGCAAAATAAGTTGGTCACTTACTTTGAAAATAAATACTAAATAAGTAACTTCAAATTCCTTTTAATATATGGTTTCTCATCATAATATTTGCTGGTTTTCAACTTTATTTGTTAGTCTGAAAGCTGAAAGCTTACTATTTGCTAACAACACCTGTTTAGGGAACTGGCTGGCTCACAGTCTTCTACCAAGATCCTGCAGGTCTCTGGGCACTTCACTACTCATAGTGATAGGATGAGGGCTAACGATTTTAAGCTGAAAGAGGGAGATTTAGATTAGGTATTAGGAAGACATTTTTTACTATGAGAGTGGGGAGGCCCTGGCCCAGGTTGCCCAGGGAAGCTGTGGCTGCCCCATCCCTGGAGGTGTTCAAGGCCAGGTTGGATGGGGCTTGGAGCAGCCTGGTCCAGTGGGAGGTGTCCCTGCCCATGGCAGAGGTGGAACTGGATGGGCTTTGAGGTCCCTTCGAACCCAAAACATTCTATGATTCTGTGATTCTACTTGGCATTGGTGTTTCCCATTTCAAAACTAGGCAGGGACAGACTTTGAACAAGACCCAGAGAAGAATGGGATCCTTCTTTTCGAACAAGATCCAGAGGAGATGTTTCAAGTGATTGCAAGATATTTCAGATCATTTGGGAACTATTTTCCCAGTTTTACTGGGCTTGTGGCTAAACATTGAGATCTACTTCTTAAGCAGGAAGATTTCAGAACACGGACTTTCAGAATTTTGCTGAATTACAAAAAATGTGTGCAAATTATGAAAGTTGTGAATATATACATATATTTTCTTCATGAAATAGGACCACACATTGGTAGCATAGAATATGTGACCTGTTGAACCACCAGCTACTGACAAAGACCTGCTGCTTCCCCTGCGGCCGTTATATTCGAAGCAGGAGGATACTGGTCCCCAGGTGCCAAGTTACACATCCCATCCTCCCTCAGCACATTTATCAGGCACTTTTTTTGGCCTAAGCTGCAGTTTTGATCACATTTCCATTAGGCATCACCGTCTGCAGATACCCACGCATGCTGAGCAGCACATGAAAACTACTTTTTAATGTCTCACTATAAAACTTGCTTTCAATATCAAACAAAACATTAAAGATCCATTATTTCTCCATACCAGCTAAAGACTTTTTAATGAGATTAATTACAAGAAAAGAAGAACGTATTTTTCAGAAGATCAGTTGAATAACACAATGCCTGATGTTTAGCAACTTTAAATAGCATCTATTAGATCTGATGTTATTTGACAAACGCCTGAGAACATTTATAGTATTTCAAGTTGTTAAACTGGACACACTCTAAGTCTGCCAGGAATAAAAATGCCCATTTTCCTTCTCTGTGCTTGTTAGAGCTCACTACACTTTTTAGAGCCCTACAGCATCCACATGCCTTTAAGAAACCTATATGCGCCTTGAATGGGAAATTGTTTGATTTTGCAGAAACGCTGAAGGAAAACGTTTACCATGATCTATACACAAAATCTGAGATAAAGAAGAAGTTATCAGCATTAACCTCTGTTGTTCTGCTCACAGAAGTTGGAAAAACCCCATGTTTTAAAATGGCTTTGTAGGAAGACGGCTCTGTCATGATGGTGACAATCTTTCCACAAAAGACCAAATAGCAAATGAGGGGAAGTGAAGAAATTATTACATAATGAAATTTTAAAATACTGTATGCAGACTGCAAAGGATGAACTTACGAATTTATTTTTTAATCTCATTTCAGGCAGGGAGAAAAGGGACCAACGAGAGCAAGCACAGGGGAGATGATGTTTCACTCGCTCAGTGGATGTCTTTGAGGATATTACAGCCTTGTTTGACAAGGAAAGAACAGCAAAGATCAGCTATCTGGATTTCTAACCCCCCCGACCTTGTTTCTTGCTAAAGGTTAATGTCTAGGAAAGAAGATAATTGACGTGCTTCTATAAAGTCTAAAGGTAAAAGACAAAGGGCAGTCGCAAGTGGATACTTTTCCAGCAAGAAAAAACTATTGCACATCAGCGAAAGCACCAAGACTTACTTTTGCTGCTACTTTTTAAATTTATATGAACAACTGTCATTTGCATGAAGATGTCTAATTTTCCCCGAGAAGCCAAGTGAGAGGCAAAGGAAATTATTAGTGCTGAAGAACTGGGATAAATCAAACGCCTGAGCAGAAGGTGCTCCATGCAAAGCAACAAGAGACTCTGCCAAAACACCTGTGAAAAAAAGAAATAAAAAAAAAAAAATCAAGGAAAGTAGCCTACATCCTACCTGCCCAACTAACCAGAAGCTGTGGCTAACCTGGCCACTCTCGTCAAGATACAGAGCTGACGCACAGCTTATATGAGGGATACAAATGACAATGCTGAAATGCAGCAAGAAGACAGGAAACATCAGTTTGGTTTCATCTGTGCAATCAGATGTGTACTTGTCCTTGAATACAGGAAGAACAGCACAACTATTTTGGAGGAGCTGGTTTCAGATCTTGCAGCACAGCCAGAGCTAATGGGCTCCCTGGGCTCCCTGGTACCGATCCGAAGCCAGAGAAATGCATTTTTCAGCATATGCAACTACTTCTACAAAGTATTCCAAACAAAGAGTACAATTAGGACAATTTTAATTGAACTTCGATATTAGCAAAGAAAAAAAACCCTAAAAACATTCCCCCATAAGTTCATAATTTCACAGTTGAGTTTTTGAAGCCAAATGAAATAAAGCCACAACAGCAACACAACCGTCACTCCCTTGCCTCCCCTTCCAAATCACACAGTGCCACAAGACTTGCAATCAAAAAATCACCAGAATTGGCAATCCCAAAGATATTTACAACATCATAAATTACTTTGTGTCTCAGAGATTTAAATCCCTGGGAGAGGCACATACTCCACAGGTTAAGGATGTCATGGTGACCTTACTTTAAGAGAAGGACAGTGCCAAGGTTGACAGGCCCCCAAATTAACATCTAGTCCAGAAAATACATTTTTCAAATGTCCTCCTGATTCTGAAAAAAATCTATCAGCCTGCCAAAGCAAGGGCTGCAAGATTATTAAAGTGCCAACTACAATTTATGCCCAAGGTACCTAGGTGGCCATCTCTCACGTTACATACTGCCAAGGCTTTGGGTCCCCATCCTTCCGGGCCCCCCATTTTCTTCTGATTGAGGTCAGGTCTTCTCACTCCAAGGCCTGTGATAGCAGAGCCTTGTCCCTGACCATGCTTTGCAGCTTCTTGCTGCTTTTTTTCTCCAAAAATTCAGTGTAAGATCAAGCCAGGCGGGCTATTTCTGCCTATTTTAATTTTCTTTCTTCATTAATGTCCCACTGCTCTGTTCTGGGGAGTTGCAAGAACATCTGCTACAAGAGCAGACTTGTAATTTCTACTTACTGCTGTAGAGTGGCATGAATATGTACAGCATGTTCTATGTCTTTGGTGCACAGCAGAGCTGATGTGAAATGGGATGAATTAAGACAAACCAACTTCAATATAGTCCTTGAGACGTGGGATACAGGCTCAAGTCTTGCCACAGCCTGGCTCAGGGGTGGACACAGATCAAGCCCTCTGCGTTTGAGGAGAAAGCCTGAACTCCTCTATGGCTGCAATTCACTCAGCACAGCCTGCTGGGATGGAAATATTTCAGCTATTCATCAGGGAAGAGAATACGAAGGCGTGAGTAACACCACGGCAAGGACAACCTCTTGGTGCCGCAAGCCCGTGGCAGGGATGATCCATGAAGGAGGAAGAGTGGAGTGGATGCTTTGGGCTGACTGTTCACAGGGGGATGGATCCAGGCTGTTCCCGGCAGGAAAGGGATGCTGGCATTTGCTGGTGTCAACCTGGGTGAAGGTTTGAATCACTGAGCTATCAGGTCAAAGGGGAACCATCCAATTCTCCCCCTCCACAGTCTGCCTTTCTCTCCCCCACTTTTCTTCCACGGACTACTGCTTCATTTTTAGTACCTTAGACTCCTTCATTTGACACTGAAACCTCATTCCTCCTTTACCTTTTTTTCCCCTCTCCATTTTCCTGCTGCTATGTTGATTGAAAGAAACCAACCTGGTGCTGTTTTGTCATCTATGAGCATTTCAAACGACAACAGTGACAACTTCTTCCAATTTGGCAGCTTAACAGATGCATCAATTATTTGCTGAGCCCTGATTGGAAGTCCATCCACTGTACAAACCTCAGGACAGGGCAGCAAGGGTTTGTTTTGCAGTCAGCTTCTGCGCAAGAGCAGGATTCCTCTATATTACAGTACTCTGGTGGCTCTCGAGCAGAGAATGAGTTGCGATGCGCAGACACACTCGTGAGCACAAACAGACCCAGGGTGGTGGTGTTGATTGGTCACCTCACAGATTAGTTGCTGTTTTAACTACGCAATGTCCCTTGGAAAGAGGAATTTTTCAAGTATTGAAATATCCTGCTTGTTCAAGAAGACCATGGACAACAGGCAGAAAAGCAGGATGGTGAAACAGGCACGTAGGCATCTCTAGCAACACAGTGCTGCTACTGTAGGTTTCCAACATCCCTCCCTTCAAGCCCCCTCAGATCCCTCTTTGCTTGAATACACATCTCCCCTGCAAATACAAACACTTTTATATTAAAATCAGCCAACTCGGATAGACAGACCAGAAGGCTGTCTGGCTCCATTGTAGATTACACTCATCTGATACTGCTGTGGTGTTCCTTTGCTGATTACCACAATATCCCTCATTTCATTGCAACAGCTACTCCAGCTCCTAGAATCCCTCATTCTGCTTTCTTTAATCCCTATTGGGCAAAAAGATCCAGGATGTCTCATGCAACTCAACCACTGGAAAAGGAAGACAGGAGGGAGCCATGTGGGAGAGGAGGAAGAAGCAAATGTGTCCTACTCAATGCCCTACTACTGCAAGGAGTTTGGACACTGCAAGGAGTGTTGCTTCCTTAGTTTAACCCTGTTTGGTCCAGCTCTATGTCAGAGAAGGACAGGTCCTTCCCTTCCTTGCAGGGATGATGTAAGATCCCCCACATCTACCTTAGGTTCACCTCATACAAGGTGCATCAGACTTTGGCTCCTCACCTCATCCTCCATCTCACCCAGTCTTCCGGCTTAGAGAAAGAAGGTAGCATTAGATTAGTAGCATCTCCATCAGAAGAAATTCCACCTTGCCCAATTTTGTGCAAAGGGGAGTTTTCACAGGCTGGAGGATGCAATTGCAAAAGCTTAATGGAAGCACAGGAAAAAACATTATTTAAAATGCAGGAAAGAAAGCGAGGAGACACAGTGCTCAACTGTGAAAAGTTTGGGGTTATTTTCCAATTTTACTATAGGATGCAACAGACAATCCAGTGTTATTATTTATTGAGAGGTGTCCCATGCGCACAGTAGGGCTTTGCACACAAATGAGACAGCGTCTGCTCCAAGCCAAGCCACAAACAGTTTGACATCTGAATACACCAGAGGCGAGCTCTCCGTGAAGTGGTGTGGATATTTTCTGAGATCATTGCTGGAAGTCTTAAGGGAAATGGGGTGTTTGCAGGCAGAAGGCGTTTCAGAGAGAGAGACATTTCTTACTGAATACATAATGCAAAGGAGTTTCAACGGTAAACAGGACACAAAATTGGTGGGCTGAAGACAGATTTGGGAATATGTAAAATATGAGTTCAAAATTGTTAACAGGGAAGGTAGGAGAGAAACTACTAAAAGAACTATGAACAGAGGGAAGAATTGAAGGAGAAATGAGAGAAGTCAGCGTGACGAGAATGAGGCGGCGACTGATGCTGACCATGGTGCTCAATTCAGATCTGGCATCACCCACAAAACAAGCGTGTGATGGGGGACCACCACCCCAAGACCTCTGTGAAAACGGGCCGCTAGGCTTTCCTGTTCATGGAGCTGTAACTGCTATGGATGGGGTATGACATGGGAACACGGATCCCACCACGAGCTCCAGTGCAGTTTAGGAACCCTCTGGAGATCACGACTTCATTAGCACCATCTATATTTAAACAAGGCACGTGTGGAAGACAGCTTGAGATCCCTCCATCTCCACTTGGCCCACAGTGTATTTGTCCATCTTGAAGCAGTTAGCCAGTGACCAGAAGTCAGGGGCTGCAAAGCCCTACAGTGTGACAGCCTCTCTCGTGAGTTTGAGTCCTTCAAGTGAGGATTGCGATAGCAAAGATATCCCTTGTCTTGACTCTGTGCCTTGATGCCTCTTCACACACAACAGCTCTGTGCCAAGTGCCAGCCATCCCATGATCCGTGAGTCCCAACAGCCTTGTCTCCAGGCCCAGACCCTTTGGTGAACTGTGGGCAAGGGAACTGCAACGACAAGGACTCAAGGGAAGCTATGTCAGCACACCCTTTCCTCAGGGGAAACAAGGTGCAAGAGACCAAACATGTTTGTAAGCGGTCTCCACAGCCCTGTTCCGCAGAATTATGGCTATTTTGGTGCCTCATAGTGCATCTTAGCCAAACCCAGACTGGTGAGTTGGGCAAAGCAGCAAGTACCACCTGGAAAATTCACGTGCAGGAACAAAGAACCGTACTACAATTGATGGTGCAGTGGGTAGTGATGGGTTGCTACCAGCCATGTGTGACAGACAACAGGACAGCATGCTGCTTCATGGAGCTCTGTTGATGGAAAAAAGAGAAGTTTGTGGTGTAGCCACATATAAGTAGACTTCTAAATGTGTGCAGGGATATACACTGCCCCGGCCAGGCCCCAATTGCTACAAAATACTCCTCCTCAAACAATAACTGGCAAAAGTCAGGAGTCTCAGCACAACCCTGCTGAGCCACAGAAGCCCTCTGACTGCCCTACCACAGCACAGCCCGTGTGACCATCAGCCCCGACCCAGCAATGTTAGGGGGAGATTGAGACAAGATTCCTGATGTTCAGGTTTGTTTATGGAGACAAAAAAACCCTTTACATTTTGGAATTACTGCGTACTTGCAGTGTAAGGAAACGCTGTGTGAGGTTGTCTGCCCAAGGTCGCAGAGGCCAGCAGTGCCAGAAAGTGCTTGCTGACCCCTCAGCCTCCAAGTCTGACCACCCACTTCCTCCTGAAAGAAGCTACTCGTACAATTACTTTTTCCAGCAAACCCTTTGCCAGCCCTCTGAGAAGTACCTCCCAGAACCAGTTGGATTTGACAACCCTTCACGTGGTGCAAAGACACGCAGAAGTGGGGGCAGCCCCCTGCCAGCCACTACCATCCATGGAGGACTCACTGTTTACAGGATGTACTATCAACAGCCTAACCTCTTTAACCCCATAAAACAAACCAAAGCACGGGAGAAGAGCACAGGAAATTCTTCTTTCAGCAATGAATTCCCTTGGAAATGCACACAGTCTTAGCTCCTATTTGAATTTGGCCAGTGTGTTTATTAGCCATAATGCATACAAATGCATTTTGCTGGAGAAATACAGCATAAGCAATTAGCTCACCAGGCTATACTATTAAATTATATCAATTAGTGATTCTGCTCTGCCTCCATGGTGTTCTCGGGCTCCCCAGCCTACCTCGTCATCCCCAGGGCTCTAAAGGTTGCAACCACGGGTATGGGGCTTCAACCTGAAGAGCTGCTTCCTTGCTATTTTTAAGCAACCCGTGAAACCAAGGATGGAATATCTCAAAAAAACGACCTCCAGCCATCAACCCAGCTCAGTGAGGTGTGGACTACAGGCTCTTCAGGGAATTGTTCTTTAGGGTAGAAAAAAAAGGTCATGTTCTTTCCTGTCTACGCTTCAGCAGCAAAGGCTACACACCACAGAGGGACTTTTTGTTTATCTGGCTGGGCTCTTTCTTCCTATGGGAAGAAATCTTTGATTGATACAGGCAATTCCTAAATATCAATATGTGCTTCCAAACGCATGGCCCGCTTCAGTGTCAATACAGGGAATTGACAGGACATCCGATATTAATGAGTATCGACGTATGAAGAAGTACACACACACAGAGTGAGGGTTGAAACTTGATGGCATAAATGTGCCATGGAAAAGAATAAATCAACACTTAACATGGAGAGAAATTATTACAAGTCTTTTATCTTGCTACATCAGGAAGACCTAAAACGCATTACAACTCAGGGGTGACTTTCCTCCTCCTGGTACAGGCACGACAGGAATTGTGGAAGAAGGATAAGAGGAGGGGAAGGCTTCTGGGCCACCAAGAGGCTGGGGAAGGGGAGTTTTTTAAGAACAACCTGGGCACCATTGTTGTGTATGGCAGCAGAAGACAGCAACTAAGTGGAGTGCGTCATCCTTACACAGTGTTTGTGACCAGTATTGCATGGGAGAGCAAAAGCCAAGAGAAAGGCGAAAGAATGTAAATGAGCTGTAGAAATTAGAGCTCTTGGGCTAAAAATCTCCATGTTGGAGGGAAGAAAAAAAGAAAAGGTATACAGGAACACAAATGGATACAACAGGGATTTTATATTTCATCCGACAAGAAGATCTAACCGGATGATTCAATATATCCAACATGCGTCCAGCATGAATGTTTTTTTTTTTTGTAAGCTCAAAAAACAGACATAAAAGTCTTGAACCCTAACACATGCACACATGGTAGCTCGAGAAAGGCTCAGGTAAGACGGCTTTCTTACGAGGTCATGCAAAAGTTGCTCATATTTTTGTTTGCACAAAAGAATTTCACCAAAAATCGTATCATTCCCCCTTTGTGGAATATATTCAATTGTAGGAAATAGCAGAGACATTGTGGAGGCGTCACACTTGAGGGGAGGGACCCACGACGTGGGCAGACTCCTGTAAGGAGACGCCTGTACGAATTCCAAGCCAACTCCTCCCTTAATTAACGTAGTAGTTGAATACGAAGACTGGCATTGCCAGTACAGCAGTGATAAAATTGAACTTTTCCCATACTGGCAGCTTCATGTTTGCCCAAGAATGTTTATTTTTTAATACAGCACTTTTTCAGACTCTGATAAGATATGGCCCAGAAAATGGAAATCATTACTGCCAGCTGTAATAATCTCCGTTGTATCTCCAGCCTAGTGGTAGTTTGTTTTCTGTTGAGCCCTAGTTCTTTGTGTAACAACTTACGAAGAATATGACTTTCATTATAAATTTCTAGCTGCTTTGGTTGGGAAAAACTCAGTCACTGAAGGTTCAAAACCCAGAAGGTAAATGCCTGAGCTTCAGTTTCGGGGTGTGTTTGTAACAGCACAACGAACAGTGTCTTTGTTTTGAATCCTCTGCATGTGTCAAAAGGATTTCTTCCTACTTTTTAACAACCTAAAATTTAGCAGACCTGCTCTGGGGGAAGAAGGGCTCCCAGTTCCAGCACTAACACCAGGGTATCTATGGAAACCAATGTTTGTTCATTTGTGCTAAGAATTTATACATGGATCCCACATTAAATGCGTGTAGTTTAATGAGCCCCATAATCTGTTTCCCTCCAAGACAGACCATTTATGCTTTAGCTGACTAATTGTTATATGGAGGGAAAACAACAATTTCAAGGTTGGTAACAACTTATAGAACTGAGACAAGGCTACCGCTTAAGAGAATTAATTTAAAATAGAGAGTGTCTTGTCAAACACTCTTAAATGACCTCCAGGGCTAAGTCCCTCCAAATCTAGAGTTAAAATAGAGCTTAAATAGACACAATGAAATACAAAGTAGGCTAGTTATCTACAGAAGTCTTGAAGCTGCCTATAGGAAGCATGAATCAAAACCCATGTGCGTGCTCAGCTCCCTCATTTCAACTAGGGGACTTCTGCCCTGGGATTTTATTTGGCGGCAAGATTTCTGTACTTGCTGGGGACAGAAAGAAACACAGTGGAGAAGACGAGCTCCCTTAACGCGCACAGCATAGTTCTTTCCTCATTTTATGGCTGTGCAAGTGGAAGCGGAGAAATTCCTTCTGGGGCCCAGCAAAAATCTTCTATTCCCCGTCATTTTGGGGCTTATTTTGGACTGGGGGAAGCATGGCCAAGGAGCTTAGCTGAATGAATACCTTCAAGCATTTTCTGATCCTGCCATGGCACTGCCTTTGCAGACCTCAAAATCCCTTCATGTATCATTTATAAATAATCCTATCCATTGCAAAAAGCGGCAAGCATTGCCTCAGTTACACGCTGCGAGCATCCTGACCAGCTCCTGGCCTTCCGCGTTGACCTGGCAGTTAACTCGGGAGCTGATGCTTGCCTGGAGCACTCTCCTCCACGCTCCATTTCACGTGGAGAGTAGAGAGAGCCAAGAGCTTTTGCTCTTTCCTTTTTTTTCATTTCTAGTGCACGGGGTGGGAAGGACAACTGGGATTTGGGTTCACAAGCCAGGCCATGAACAAGCATATTCTCACAACACTGCAGGAGCATATGCAAGTGAAAATGAGAAGGTAAGGGATGTGACAAGGAAATTTTATCCAGAGCAGCTCCTTCTAAGTACATCCATGTGCCTGCTGCATAGCTTTGCTTCTCCTTCTTTGAGGGAGCCATCCTACAACTAACATACCTGGAGCACACCTGTATTTACAAGGCAAACTTAGCAGGACATTAAAAGTCAGCGTTGGAGGAGACAAGACAGGAGAGGACACACTGCTCTTGGGCAATTTTAGCACTTTTCTTGAGCACCTAGGTGGCATGACGACTTCAAACTGTGGCCACCACTGTTAGCAGAAAGAATTATGTACATAAACAATATTAGCTATAATAGTGTTATAATGTACATAACCTCTTACTACGGAATTGGAAATTTAAGCTGCTGTTTTCTTTTGCAGCAAAGGTAGGAAGCCAAGACAACACGTTAGGTGGTGAAAGTTAGAAAGGAAAAAGAACAATTTTTTTCAGACACTTACTGCGGAGTGCCTACAATATTGTACAATAATAAGCTGAAAATACAGACTTTATTTCCCTTTGGAATTCAAATGTTTGTACATCAACAGGGCACCTCTAATATCTAAGTAATAAGCATAGCGGCTCCGTAAGGACACTATTGAAACTCAAAATCCCTCAATACAATTTCAAATTGAGAGTGTGAGCTCAGGGAAGGAAAACTTTATTACATTTCATAAGGTTCTCTTAAGCATTTTCTGAATTTAAAGCTAAACCCACAACCTCCAGTGGGAGAAAGTGCTGCACTCTTCACCTTTAAATCTGCATTCATTTATCTGATACACTGCCACTGGACAAAGTAAAAATGCTTTTATTATTTCTGCAGCCCTTGAACATTACATTGAAGAGCTCACGGAGCCTGAGAAACAATGACTTTGTCATATATATTTACAATAAAACTATTAAGATGTCCTGATTTGTTTGCTTCACTTTAATATATACAATACACCAGCAAAGATGATAACAGTTGTATGTTTTCCCTTTCATCTCGACAGCTGATTATACGAGGCACACTAGGGCAAAAAGCATTTCCTACGCTGTTTGAAGAATCCAGGTCCAGTGCAATTTGCTGGCCCTAAGGTTATCAGCTACGCTAAAGATCTGCATTGGTGAAACAGGTGCCCATACACTAATAAGAGCAGAGTCAACACTTTCTAACTGCCACTGGATGGGTGCAATATTTCAGCATCTTCTCAAAGTTTAAGATTAAACAAGTTAGGAGCTCAAAGCAAACAAACTGCCTAATCAAAGAGCAGACGCCTTGTGAGGATTCTTTAAATAAATACCACTGCATTTCATACCTCCAATTGCACTGGCCCTCTTTATTTGTTTATAGTATCCCTGGTTCAAATGGCAGAACCTCCAGATCCAATTTAAAATGCTGAAGAGGTCATTTAGAATTGTTGACTGAACCCAGATCAAACCATAAAAGAGACTTTGTAATGAAATAAATATTTACTAATCAGATTATCTACCCTGAGCAACAATCTTTGTTGGTAGGCTGCCATTTATTACGCTTTCAATCAACCCCGTGGCTTCTAATAAGCTGTGTTTTCATGGTTTTCTTAATATAGAACTGCTTGTCATTCAGTGTCGTACAATGCGCTGTTGTGCTCTGGGAGAGACATGATGCCCGGGGCGAGGTGAGGGCTGACGGTGACGCCGTGGAGCCACTCGGCTCTTTCTTCTCGTTGACTTGCTGTGTGTGGTGGGCAGAAGCTTGACACCACGCTGGGGTTTGGCAGGACCTCCAGCACCCTGCAGCTTCACTTCGTGTAGGTCAGGGTTCCGTACAAAAAAAAAGGTCTCAACAAAGATTTCTTAGGTTGTTTTAGAGATGCAAAGGGGGAAAAAGCAAAGACTTGCGTTGAGAGTTTCCTTCTACCGGTGTGAGGATGCAAGTGTTATTATCCACACGTGGCAGGTACAGGTTGTTAATTAGGAAAATGAGTAAGAAAAAAGGTTTCATGAGGTGCATGGATAACGATCCAGGTGCTCCTAAGTATAAAGTAAGCTGAGACAAATGAGCCCGAGCAGAGTCTGAGGAGATGGATTATCAAAAACACACAGTCGCGCTGACAAAACATACACATTTGCTTTGCCAGTACAATTAAGATGCCTGTGCTCATGAACAGGGATTGGGATAAATAAGTGGTTGGCTGTGCATCTTTCTGGTTATTGCTGTAAGAAAATACTTAGTGTCGGTACCACATCCACAGTAAACGCATCCATCCACTACACGGCTGCTCGCTGTAGTTGGAAGATGCAAAATAGGCCACCTGATAACATCCAAAAACACAGACATGCTGGAAAAATATTTCTCTACCAAGATAAAGCACCCCCTACTCAGATAACTTACTATTTTGTGCATCCACGATTAGCAGTTTCATGGAGATTTCCTGCATTGCTGAATCTTAAATCTGTGGATTTTAATACTGCCTCGTAAACCAGCCACAGTTTCAGCAATGCAGGCTGAAGGCTATAACTATGTCCTTAACTCACCGCCACGTGCATAAAAAATCCTACGAGCTCATCAGCAGTTAATCTGCCCTATCAAAAGTGCCACAGTACGTTGACAAAATTAGAAATACAAGTTTGTTATTTTAATGAGTCACTGACATCTGCTGCTTATTCTTAGTTTTCAGTCGTATTCCCCTGCTCTTACATCACGGCGCATGTGATTTTTATTTGGTTACTGCTCTTAGCACTGGCTCTCAGTCCTTAATATTACTTTGACAGCATTTCTCCTCATTCATTATTTAACAATAACTTTTGCTTACCAAGCACATTTCAACACAACTAACTAAACTAAGAGCATGTCCTAATCCTTAATGAAGCCCAAATGCTTCTCCTGGGAGGCAGGTAAGTATCATCATCATTTTCTGGATGGGAAAGCAGATATTAAGTAATTTGCCAAGGTCACACAGCCTGTCTGTGGCACAGCTTAGAGAAAAAAAGACTCTCTGAGAAGCCCTGACTATCTGTCCCCAGGTGAAAGTAATAAACTTCACCAGCAAAGGCTACTCTGTACCCAGGGCAAAGATGCAGGGAGAGAATGTGCAGGCATGAGCAGGGATTGCAACCATCCTCCTTAGCAGACTGCACCAGGAGAGGCAGGGAAATAAAAACAGAAGGTGAGGTTTTTGTCCCACTCCTGATGAGTTAGAGTAAAGACACAAAGAAGAAGGTCCTGCAGGAGGGTCATCTCAGCAGCAGAAGGCTGTGGCTGATGACATTGTTATCAGATAACACCGAAACAACAGCAGACCAGTGTCCTGCTTTGGAGCCCGAAGGTCTTGAGATATTAACAGTGGATTTTTTTGTAAGTCTTGCATTTGTCAGTCTCTTATCAACTCTATGTTTTTTACAATGATGTTATTTAACACATGCCAGTATGAATAAGTTTATTCTTTCTTCTGATCTGCTCCTATAAAAGGAGCTTGTGTTCCACAGACTGCCTATAACTCATTAACCCAAATTCCCTTCCATCTGGAGGCTTATACAGTTGCTGAAAAGCTGTCACTATAACCTATTGTCACTGCAACTTTTTATGAACCAACCTACATTTTTATGTCAAAATTTATCTCAACAATTTTGCAGTACTTACTTTCAATTATTTCTATATCATCAGCCTTTAGGTAATGCCGCGTTCAAGATAATACACTGGGATAAACTTCTCTCTCTGGCTCTGTTCATACTGAAAATAAATACGTGTTTGTATTTTAACAATAGCTACACAGAAGGCGATACAGCTTCATGTGCACATCCCAGTGGATGCAGAGACCAATGGCATTTATTGATTTCACCCACCCCCAACTGAAACAATCATAAATAAATGCAATGGCCTCTGTTAGAAAGAAAGACTGGCTACGAAACAGGAATTCTTCCCAATGAAATAGATGAAATTAAGCTGTCCTCATTTAGTTTTACAATATAAAGGCACACATGCGTCCAAATTCCACATGTTCCAAAGGGCAAATACATAAAATGATGTACAGAGGTAACAAAGCCAAAGACAAGCAGCAGCTGCTTTATTTGCCTTAATCCAGAATTTATAGAAAGACATGCTTTTCTCCTAGCTTTCCCACCTCTCCCAGATCCACCCGATATCTAAAAGGAGATTAAAAATCCAGTGTGCAAGGTGTCAAAACATCCTTAATTCTGGCCAGCCTGGGAAGAAGCCTTACTGACTGAAATTCTAGCAAGCAGGACATGGCGCTAGTCCTAAAACTCCGTAATTATTCATCACAGCCCTTCAGACCACCTTTTCCTGACCTTCCACAGTGGCTTTGTAACACATTATGGTGCTGCCTATAAGAGAGGGTGTAAGCTGTGCCAATATGACCAAGACTAATTCTGCAGCAAAGAGAATGCCAGAATGCTAAAATGTAAGTGAGGAACAACGTGGAAACATAGCAGTTGGGTAGAAAAACAGGTTTTGGCAAGCCATTCTATCATAAAATTAGCCAAGGGTGTAACCCTATTCGCAATACGCTTTATACTAGCATCACTATGATTTTTAGTAAAATAAAAACCGCAACCTGAACTGGCATGGTTGGAACAATAAGATTTAAGCCTAACTAAGCCCATATAATAAAATGCTGTTTCAAAAGTTGGAGGAATAGCAGCATTTTTTGAAAACCCGGTGTTGTCCAACTGAAATAGTTTAAAAGATGGGACTGGAAAAGGAAGTGTCAGTTTTGGAAGCGACAAAGATCAACGTGTCTCCAATATGGTATAGCTGGCAAACTGCTGTGCAGTAAGATAAAGCGTGACACATAACTGCTGAAGCAGTCTCAGGCCAAAACTCACAATTCTTACTCATCTCCCACTAAAGCAAAACTCTGTCTAATTGAAACGATGGAGAGGAGCTGGGCTGAGTAGGAACAGTAGGGCTTGGCGCATGCAATATATATATATATATTTGTATGTTCTGTTGGTAGCTTGACTGCAGACCATACAAGTAATTCAAGGTTTTATCTCTTCGGTAGAAGTATGCATGTTTGGGTGGGAATTGAAACAGATGGAATAAAAGCAATTGCTGTCAGGTCTTATGTTCATAAGACTAACTTTCTGAATATAGACAGACACCCTCCCCCTGTACCGCATTTTATTCTTGCAGCCTCTACTAGCCTATGAGCTGTGGATCAAGAATGTACTGTGTGAAGTCTTAGGGAGATGAACGGCGGCAGGATGGCCTCATGCCCCCGTATCTTCCCTGAAAGGGAAAAGGAGGGCTGTTTAATCAAATTCTCTCTACCGATTGTTATAAAATTGTTATAAAACCTCCGCCAGGGGAGGTTTAGGCTGGACATTAGGAAAAAATTCTTCACAGAAAGGGTCATTGGGCACTGGAACAGGCTGCCCAGGGAGGGGGTTGAGTCACCTTCCCTGGAGGGGTTTAAGGCATGGGTGGACGAGGTGCTGAGGGGAATGGTTTAGTGTCTGATAGGAATGGTTGGACTCGATGATCCGGTGGGTCTCTTCCAACCTGGTTATTCTATGATTCTATGAAAATGGTGAAATATTCTGTAAGGAAAAGGTAAAAGCCCAGTGGCTCAAATCTTACTAAAATAGGCTGGAGCAATACTGCAGGGCCTCATTTTATCAGAAATGGGAATAGAAATTCCTTAAATCTATGGATCAGCAGTATCAGCTTCTCGTGCTCACCGTGGTATTGGCTCTACATTCAAAGGCCCTTCACTTTGTGCTGACTTGGGCTTAATTGTTGTGTTTTTTTACTTTAAATGCCAAATCTAGAGTAGCCACTTCAAGGACTGATTCAGCTACCAAACCGAATGGGAGTGTATCTGATACCACGTGGGTAGCAGTAGCACGTGCACACCCCCCTTTTGGCCACATGGCAGTTCCCCAGCTGGGCAGAGTCTCCCTCTCTATTCTAGATTTTGGCACCAGACATGTCACGGGTCTGCTTTGGTTTTGCATTGAACAGAGCAGGGATATGGAAGGGAAAAATATCTCAGTAGTCCTCAAAGCGCATCCTCCTTGTTTCTGGTTTAAGAACCTTATAGCTCAATTACAGTCACAAGGAGTTATGCTTCTTCGCCTTTTAGTCATGCGGTAATCCAAAGAAGAGCACACCTGCAGTGGTACAAGCAAATTTTCCTCCATCTTCATCCAGACAAAACTGTAACCAAGATATTCTGACATGCTGTTGTCTTCTTTCAGGCCCAATTTTCATATTTCAGACTAACAACAAAACTGAGAGGATTCTGACAGGAGGAAGAGAAACAAACACATTAGATCATCTATTTAATAACCTCCTGGTGAGCTCACCCAGTCTGAAATAGCAGTGTTTTATAACAGGTATAATCTTGATTTAAAAGCTAAAAACTGCATTCTCCACCAGAGATAAGTTCAGGGTTCAATGTGGCGCCGTGGAAGGTGGATCTTGTATGGAGCACGTGGTCAGGAAGCCAACGGGAGAGAGGTAGCAGCAGGAGGATGTATAATTGCTCTCTGCTAATACAGGGGGTAAACACAAAATAAGGTTTGCTCAACGTGAAACGGCCACAACCTCTCAGTGAACAAACCATCGGACAAATGAAATTCTGAAAGGGCGTCATTAGGCATTGATGGGGATCAAAACTCCACCTTGCTTTAGGTAGTTCTTCATATATTTCTGAATCTACTTCAAATAATGTAATTCCATGCAATGTCAAGAGTTTAGACTCAAGGAACACCAAAGATCCTTTCCAGGTCAACATCTTCTGGGAGTAAAAATCTTGTACTTTAAAAGACTTTCAGATCAGTTTCTGCATAAATAGGCCCATGACCAAGGAAGCAACTCCCTTTAGGCAACTTAATGCTTTTAAATGCCCCAGGAACCTCAGCTGGGATGCAACACGGCTACTGGCTGGCACAATTGCCACATTTAGGATTACTCCTCAAGCCTTTTCCAGCTAGCTCATCTCACCACAGTACTTTTGCATAGTTTAAAATAAAGAGACATCACAAAAATCTTCTTTTAATTAGGATAACTGATGTTCTGTGACCACAAAACCCACAGGTTTCTAAAGACTACGCAGACCTTTTTAGAAGTGTAAAGGAAAAAATCCAGCAGAGGAGTTATATGTGCTCTCTAGGGAAGGTCCTTTCTGGCAAAGTAACTTCAAAAAACCAAGATCAAGACCTTACTGGGGCATGAGGAAGCCATCACCCACAGCCTTCTCAATGGAGCAACCTTATCTCCAAAAATATACAATTATTCTGCAATCTCTGATGGGGATATTCAAAGGAAATAGAACAGAAAGATTTGAAAAATTATTTTCTTTTGCTTTAATGATGGGAAGATCAGAAACAGTAAGGATCTCCAGGATGACCCCTGAAGGCTAGGAGCTGTAGTTAGAACTTCTGTTGCAACCACGAGAGAATCCCGCTCATCTGATAGTTCAGACAGTCTGTAGGAAAAGAAAGGTCTGTTATGAAATGGATGTTTGCCTTTGGCACTAGACTAAATGGCTCCTCTAAGTGTCCTCTACAACTGCCACATGGAGTCCTCACAGGGATGCCGGATCTTGGGAGGAGAAAAAACTGATGACATGAAGGAGATGAGTTTGAGTAATATAGGTTTCTTGTTATGCACCATGGTCACACATCAGGTTCTGGATGTTTCAAAAGAATAACAGTTACAAGTTTTTTATTCCTTGCAGCCTGTCTTCAGTGGATGCTGAAGGGTGAAGAAGTCCAGTGTCCTCTGATAACATCTCTGATCTTTGATGAGACCAAGGTCTCAAGGTCTCAAGGCTGAATTGTGAAGACACAATTCAGCCTCTGCTCCAACGATCAAAATCTTGTCTTGTCTTTTGGCTAAGACAGGAGAAAGGTGTCATAAACATGATTGGCACTAATTTTTATTACTACTGAGGCGGTTATAAAAAGCAATACGTTCCTCAGAGGCTTACAAGCTAACCACTCTTCTCAGCTGCAAGTGAATCAGCTCAGAACCATCCATCTTCAGGGCATACCATAAACCCCATGAATCTGTCAGGTAGTTTCCACAGGCATCTGAAACATGTTGAAACTTGGTTAATTATTGCTGCTGAACTCCTTCCTTCTCCTGTTTGGACAGTATTTGTCACTGTTTTTGCTTTATTGTTGTTTTCTTTGCTACAGATTTTGCTTCTGATGCCTGCTGGGGTGCTTCAAACATTGAAGACATTTTTTAAAATGCTGAAAGGAAACTAATAATCATAAATAAATAATTCTTTAATTTCTCCGAGGAGTTGTCCAGCAAAAAGAGAGAAATCGCTGAAGTAGTTCAAATGTGCAAAATAAGACAGGAGGAAGAAAAATGCTTTCCCGAATCTCCCTTCAGGCTTTCAATGACCCATTGCAGGAAAAGCACGGAAACGAAAAGGAGAAGACTAATCTGAACGCTGCCAAGGTGATTTGCCCCAGTCAGAATTTAGGCTTGTTGTACATGATGGAAAGCAAACCGAGCTTCAAGATCCCTGTTGGCTTATGCCTTTACTGACCACGTTTGCACCCAAGGTACCAACAGGACAAAGCCATTGTGGATTTCAGAAGAGAATGAACCAACCAAAATACAGAGATGCCGCCTTCTAAAACCTTCTGATGTAAAGATGATATGAAACATGTTATTATTACTGCATTTGATATAGTTATCCAATGCAGGTTTCGTGTTCACTAAATTACATGTATATCACTTTAAACTTATGGAAAAAAAAACCCAGAACATGTTAAAGTAAAAATAGCCTCTAGCTAGCAGACTTCTACTACTGCCCACCATTCAGGTGAACATCTGTTTACTTCCCTGCTTGAGTCTGAGCAAGGATAGGACATGGGTTAAGCTGAAGAGGCATTAAAGAGTAAACGGCATGAAAAGAAAGCACACCTCTTCTGCTTGACAGCTGCAGGCTGTTACAATTTCTTTTAAATTGTGCATTAAGTTTTTGGTTAACATATCTTACATTGCACGTAATGTAGATTTTATGGCACTGAACTTCCAGTAACAAGTTTTTTTTTTACCTGTATAACATCTTGAGTCATGCTTGATATACATTAACCAGCACTTGTCATTCCAGTTAAATTTTTCCCCATCAGTCCCCTGGTTTCTTACCCAACTGACAGCACAGGCATACAGTAAAATTGAAAGGGGAAGACCTGTGGACTGACACAAAATGCAAGCAAAACAGAACCACAACCAGATCTACAAAGGCTTAACTGAAATGAGAATTTAATGGATTTTTTTTGGAATTACATTACATTTTTCTACGCAGGACTACGGTGAAACACAGATGACCGCGAGCAACTACGTTACTGTAAAATAACACATAATAACCAAGCTGCAGTAACACATCATGTGTTTTCTTTTACTGCGCCCCTCTGGAGAAGCAAAATAAGCTTAAGCTGCATGTGTATATTTGAGACTTGAGCTAACATGTTTTTCGTTAGAAGCGAGGCAGGTTATAAGAAGGCACACAGTCTGTTACTGCAGCTGAGCTGATGAAAAATACCTCACCATATCACGGCAACGCTGCCCACTGTGATCAGGGGTCCCCGGCATGGCTCACAGTCAAAGTGGCTTTAAATTCCCAAGGGAGCTAAACCAGCCACGAGAGAAAGCCTGTGGAGCTCTGAATTAGAAGGCTCCGGTATTGCCTAACCCATTCATTAAAAAAAATCCTTCACTCAAAAAAGTTCACTTACCTGCAGTGTCTGTATTTGCAAGCTCTTCATCTTACAGGATTATTAATTTTTTATTTACACATGTGCCTACAGCTTGAAAAAATGTAAAGAAGAGCATCCCTAACAAAGTATAGTCTTGCTACTGAAGGGAATGGACAACTGCCATTCCTTTTGGAGAACGACGGTTACCAAAAATAAGTCTAAAGTAAACAAAACAAGCAAGACAAAAAATTAAAATATGCTTTCCTTAATTCAGGAGTGACCATGTCATTTAGCTAAAGTTCTCCCAGCTCTATGTTGTTCTGGCAACTTGTTCCACCTACTCAGGAGCCAGATCTTACAACTTAATTTCAACAAAGGTGGCAAAGATACCTTAGTGGAGAGCCCATTTAGTTTCACACATCTCTCACTGAGATGGCTGTTTATGGTTGGTGTTGAGCAATTCTTCATTTCTTTACCAGGCAATGGACACTAAAGAAATTTCAGAATGGTAAGTAGACCAGGGCCAACCCCAAACTGAAATGTTATACCCTGCTTAAGAAACCTAAAGTAGTTCCTCTAAAAAATCCTGAAAACGCTTAATCTATTGTCCTACATCCACACTCTTTAAACATGTCAGGCTTTCTTTTGTTACTGATATGAACAACAGTCTATAAAACTCTAAATATTTCAAGCTTTCAGAATGTTTGTCAAAATACAAAATGAAGTTGTTCGTTTATTATAAATTTGCAGTAGCTATTTGCAGCTTACATTATGTTTATACAATGTTTATAAAATGATATTATTTAAAAATGATTACATTTAATTGCTACATCTAAAAAACACTGTAATCAAATTAACTTCAGTTCTGTTCTTCAAGTGCCACCGAGACTTTTTAAGTATTCTAAGTAGATGCAATAAAACAAAGCATGTATGAGGATATCGATCAAGCAGTAGGATTATCTAGTAAGAACAATAAGAAAGAAAATAAGACAGGTGAAGCAGCTAATAGCAGCCAACTTACTACTTTCTTTCCTGAAAAGTGAATAATCCGAAGCTGATGGTATAAAAAAGAACATTTCTCCCATTGTTTGAAATCATTTTGCTGCAGCTTACTGAATTCATGTAAAAGGCTTCTTTGTCGCCTAAAGTTGGAATGAAAAATCTTCCCATTCAAAGAATTAAGTGATTTGCTGAATTACTGCTTTTTGCCCAATATAATCTCAGTTTTCATTCACTATAGTGGATGATGATGTTGTTACCATAAAATTGCTCTTTGGGAGCCCCTTCAAAGTTCACGTATCTCTTCCATAAATGTACCTCTAATAAGACTATGAACAGATCTATTTTATACAGTCAAGAAGCAGAGGCATTCTTCCTACTCTGCCTCAGTAGCTCACGGCTTCAAGGGTCTCTGATCCTACCCATAGACGTGGGATGAAATTCTGACCCCTACCACATCACTGACTTCAGCTGGGTTGGGATTGTACTCTACAAGTAAAGGTTCTTTTCTCTCATAGTCTGAACAAACCACAATGAAAACAACAGAGCACATATAAAGCACAAAGAGTTTTCAACGCATCCTAAACCACCCCAAATATTCACTAACTAGTCTTACATGCTATCTGTACCTTTCTGAGTAGCTCCCAACAGAGCATTAAGCAGTGACTCACATTTGTTGCAGCTTAAGTTCTACACCTCAAGTAGAATATGAGTGTACACTGGTACATCTTCTACCATTGTAGGTGTAGGAGATGGGAGGGGGATGTTTATTGTGTTTTTAAGTTTTTTTTTCTTGTCTGTAGATTTCTTGTGCTTATATTTATTGTTATCTGTTTATGCTAGAAAATGCAAGCAAAAGAAAAATACCTTGCACTGCAAGTAGAATAGTGAAGATCATCTACACATATTGCTAGAGAGATATCGCCTTCCAGCTACTGGCAGCAAATCGAGCCTTACTGATGAATCAGAAGAAATCTCCTTCAGAGCTACCTCAAACTTTTAACTAACTCCACAAATGTAAGGAAGTCTTGAGGTTCTGAGAAAACTCCCAAATGTATGAGGACTGCAAATGTGTATTCAGATCTCACCCCTGAGGCACCAAATCTGCACACGGTGACCTTTAACTTTTCAGTAGCACTGAAGTGAAGACATATTATTGCTAAATAAATATGCAAGGCAAAAATTCTCTGTGCATTTGCGGTAAACACCCTCTGCCCAACACTGCTCTTGCAAACACAGGATATCTTCGTTATCTTCTTGTTTGTTTTGCATTATATAAGACGAAGCCAAACAAGCCTATACCCTTCCCAGAGGTTCACTAGATGCTATCTTACCTGTGCAAGCGCTTTTGCAAAAAGGCCAGGCAAATTCCAGAGAAGCCCTGCTAATCACTAAGATCCTAGCAGAAGCCTAAAGCTTGAGGGGCATTTTTGTTTCTAACACTTCCATGCACACTGCATTTTTGCAAAACAAAACACAGTAGAGGGTGTAAGGACAGAAAGGCATTTAAGTGCTCCTACGTCTGCGAGCAAAAACCTAGTCATGGGAAAAGGAAAAAATCCAGAGTGAACCTGCGTTAGACTCCTCCATCCTGGAGCTGGGGAATGTGTGGTATATGAGCAAATGTGTTTGTTAATACAATTATGTTCGATTATTCTTACATTGCTAGGAAATTAACACAGTATTAGCAGTTCCTCATGCTGGGCCCATGCAGATTGGCTTTGTTCAGTTGTATAATATGCTTAAAATATGAGGATCTCTTTCCACAAAACTGAAAAAGACCCTAAGTGCTAAAGACAATAGAATCTCCTTAGCCAAAAAGCCAGGTTTTTCACTAAGCATAAGACGGGAGAGGATTCCAAATGCAAGTTTGGAATTAACAGTTAATATTCTGTATCTTTTTATACCTGATCTTAACATATGTACATGTCTTCCTGTTACCATGGTGCTTTATGTAGATTACTTCACACAAGGCATCCCTAATTACAAATCATACTATGTAGCAGATTGGGAATCCAGAAATCATGTTGCCAATAAGTAAATAAACCTACAAGGGCATCTTATTATTAAAAAAAAAAAAAAGCAGTCAACCACACCTCCCTCATGTACAACATACTCCTTTGGTGGAGATTATCTGAAGAACTTTGTAGGACGGTTGTCCCTTTGGAAGCTGCTTTGTGATGAGAAAGGATTTTAGGATCTTCTTTATACAGAAATATCAAAAAGTCAAAAATGGATTTACTATTGGAATTATAAACTACCTGGTCTTCTTGCCTCTTTTCTTTAAGTAATGAAACCATCATGTCTAATTTAAACCTCACCCCCAAGATGAAAATATCCATATATAAGCACTCTAAAGTGTGTCTAAAGAAATTCATATGTGTAAAACTACTTCTCAATGGATACTACCTACTTCTACAGTGCTTAGGATCATACAAGTTCTTCCTCAGACGCATATTTCCAATCATTTCGTATTTGAATACAGGCTTTCCGTATTATAGCTGCTTGATTACATTTACACGAATGCTAAGATGTTTTATGCATATTTTTATTCGATGCTATAACCAATTGCTAATACGAGGCACCATCTGAGCATAAAATGTTGTGTTAACGGGGAAATTAAGACAAGAGTTAGTTCTGCAAGGGCCGGTAAGGCAAAGGCGTATTAATTTATTGAGCAAATACTTCAGTTGAAATTTGGAAAATCTAGAACACTTATTTTCAGTGATGTGTGCTCTAATTGTAGGTAGTAAGAGCAGGCTGTGATTTCAGCTAGCCCTGGCAGAACTAAAAGGGTAACTCTGAGAATGACCTGATCAAAGAAGAGATTAGAAGTTTTCCACCGTAAAAACAAAAGCAATCCCAACCCTGATGACCCGTGCTCCAAACTTCAGGAGCAGAAAAAGCTGGCGAAACCAAACCAGAGAGGTACAGAGGGAGAAAAGGGTGGCACTGGCTGGAGCCTGAATTCCACCACCACATGGCAGATGATTTTACAGCTCTCTGAATGGGGCAGCGAGCAGCAGCTGCCCCAGCAAAGCTTTTCCAGCTCTGCTCACCCCAAGCTTCGGCAGCAACAAATTGATAGGAACCAAAAGACCCAACAGTGCTACCATGGAACTGCAAGTCCAGCACTTCTGCCACTCAGTAACAATGCTGAGGCTTCATTTGGGTTTCTCTGCTTCCTCTTTACCCCCTCCTTTTTTTTACAGCTTTATAAGTGCCAATAAACCATCTACTTTTAATTTCTTTTTTCACTGCTTTTATAATGGAATAAAGAAATATCTTTGCAGTTTAACACAGGAACAGCTTTTGTTATTCTCTGCCAAATCCTAGGCTATATAGACTATTATTTCTCAGCAAGAGGAAAGAGCAAGACTTATTGAAAAAATAAGATTATTAGTGTATTGACTATCTCGAAAGGCTTCTTTCAGTACTTCCCTTGAAAATTTTTCTTCTATTTCCTTAATTTGGCTTATCTTTACATGTTTATAACCTGTTTAAAAAAACAAACCAAAAAAAGACCTCCCATGATATTTAACCAAAGTTGCTTCAGAAAATATTGAGCCAAAGGAAAAAAATAAAATAGAATTCCATTGTCATTCGTAAGACTAAATAACTGAATATTCTGAGGTGGCATTAAGCACTAGTGTTGGAAAGAAGATACTTTGATCTAACATGACATAAGGTAATTTGGACTCTGCTCAAGGTATAACTTGTACCGGGCAATTTTTAATAAGGAGACATAAAATGTTTCCACTGAAGAAACAGCAATGCAGCAACCTTTAGCTGTTCCACTTAAAATTCCTTTTCCTTCCTTTTTTAATAATAAAAAGCCACAGTTCAACCTGCGATCAATTTGCTGTCCTTCAGCCAGTGAGTTCGCAGAAGGATAAACAGAAACGCGAGTGACAAATAGTATGAATCACACCTTTTAATTATTACTGGTAGAGATAATTATTGACGTGTAGCTGACCACTTCTCCTACCTCTGGACCACAAATGCACAGAGAGTAATTGGAGGGGCACAATTATGGGACACTCAACAACAGAGGAGAACCGTCCTTGCAGAGGAGGTACTAGCTGGGGTCTCAGATCAATAGAGAAAATTCAGTTTCCAAGGGAAAATTCACTTCACACATCAGTTTTTCCATGTTCACTTTTGACGAGGAGTAACAAACTCCTCCCGCAAGCACTCATGCTGATTTCCACAGTGATTAATTCTACTGATTAAAGGTGTCTCTAGCTGCAAGGGCTACCCCTTGGTGCAAGCAATGGAGTTGATACATCATGCTAAAGTACGTGTTTTTAAGGATGCAGAGCACCATATTATCTCTTGGGGTTGGGAAGACACGAAAGGATTGAATATTAGATCAAAAGGCAGCAAAGTTTATGTTAAAGAATACAGATTCTTCTGGCAACCTGAATTAGAAGAAAAGTGGATGCTATCAAGGCTATTAATGTTTAGGCAGTGGAAACATTTTTGTAATGCAGCCTCCTGACATACCTACATGGGTAACTTTGATCTGATAGAAGGGGGTGGTTAAAGCGGAGAACAAGCATATCACCTGGAATAAATGTGGAACAGACTCTCCTGAAGTACAACTGATTGTTTTAGTTTACATGGAAGAGCAGCAGTAAATCTTCATAAAATTAAAAACAATGCCTTATTAATAACATGAACAAAAATGTAAAAGTTCAGTTGCTAGCAGCTATCCAGAATTACACGAGTAGCACCAAAATAATTAAAACTACTCGTGTTTCAAAAATAATAAATACATGTCATGACCCAAAGCAGCAAAACAACATTAAAACCCATTTGGTATGTAAATTCACTCGAATGATAATAAGTCACATATCTCAAAAAAGAAAAGAAAAGTAAAAGAGAGAAAGAAGAAACTATTTACTACATAAATTATGAAAGGAAAATCAAAGAATGTAAAAAACTCAGTTTTGTCTCTACTTATTATTTTGCTTTAATTTCATCTAACTTTGTGAAAAGCCCCATGGGCTAGGGACATTAATTTCTTGCTTTTGCTGTTTTACTAATTGCTAATTGAGAATTACAAAAGAATTTCAATCACATGAATTGTAATCATGGGAAGGAATGGGAAAGAAAATTGAAGAAAACTGCAGGATACCCACAAAAGCTAAAAATAAATTAGTATTTTCTGAATGCCTTTCGAAAAATAGAAAAAAAAAGTGTGTCACAACCACAATCTGAGCTGATTTCAGCACCAGCGAGACAGAAAGAAAATAATCTAGAGGAACTTAAAAGCAACAAATCTCTAGGACCAGATGGAAGTTATCCCTGGGTATTAGAGAAGATCAAGAAAGAAACTTTCGGGCTACTGGCAGACATCATGGAAAGGCTGATAAGTTCCAGATGGAATACAGAAATCGGTAAATATGGCACCAGATTACGAAGTGATACGAAATAACATTTTAGTGTGAAATTAGCAATAAATACGGTTTGTAACACGGCAGCATATCACAATTTTGACATAATTTGACAAGTCGCAATATAAGACACAGTGTCAGAAGCTATCAAAGCAAAACAAAACAAATGTCCCAGGTGGTTTGCTAGGAGAAAAGCAGTTATTTTGCTCAGTTTTCCACACAGCCGTTCCTGATTTCCTGCTGCCCAGGCTGGCAGTGTATTAAAGTATTACTGCTTTTAACATGGCTAGGGGTCCAAAGCGAGCCAAGCTGCGCTGGGCACTGGCCCATCGCTACAGGAGGTTGCCTGACTACAGCGACCTTACATTCTAAATAGGTAAGATGGATGATTCTGAGAAGGAGGTGTCAATGCTAGACGTTAAGCAAATTTTTCAAGGTCACAGAGCTGGTTTTAGGAAAAGAATCCATATTTTCTCAGTCCAGGACTTAGCCGTTTGATTACTATATCCAAGTGTCATAGCCTATGTGTGAATTCAGTGATAGTCCTTATATTCCTTCCTTTCCATAACGATTATCGTACCTTACGTCTCCTGGCACCTTTCCACTTCTACTTCTGAATCAGATCACTTGGAAGAAAGATGGCATACTAAATCTCTTTTTTTTTTCTTTCTTCCTTGCAAAATAAACTACTCTCGGAAATCTCCTGACTTCTTTTTCTCCTCCTGGCTTCCTCATCTCCTCCTCTGCTCATCACCTACCATCGTCCCCAGTACCACAAAGATGTCACTGCTTCCATTCCTCCCCTCATCAAGGACAATCTCTTAAACAGTGTAGAGTGTTCACCATCCTCAAAGGCACATTTGCTCAATTCACTGAAGTCTGTAACAAAACTGATGTGAAGTTAAGCTGAGGGATAGTTATTTAAAGGGAGTGCAAGCACTAGGTAAATAATCAAGATACACAACAATTTCATGTCCTCCAGTATTTGAATCTAGGAAACTTTGGCTTGAATTCATTTTCTAAGCATCCTAATGATGTGTCTCAGGCATCTTACTCCCAAAGTCCCTTTTGTGGTCAGTGATGAGATGAGGCAGACCTTCACTGGGCACCCTCCTCTGATTATATGGGGATCACTCTAAGTCTGATATCTCATTTAAGTGTCTAAAGTTAGATGGGAGGCAACCAAGTCTCTCTTGGCATCTGAAATTCACACCACAATATGACATGAATTGCAGCTAAAAGCATAAAGAATAAACTTGAAGCAATTATTCGCCTCCATGACAACAATGGGGTGTAGGCATCCCAAGCCTCTGCCCTGGTTTGTGATGAGAAAAAGATGTCTCTGGGGTGAAGCACTGGCAGAGGCTGCCCAGGGAAGTGGTGGAGTCACCATGCCTGGAGGTGTTAAAATAATATGTAGATAAGGCACTTTGGGACATGGTTTAGTAGGTATGGTGTTGCTGGGCTGATGGATTTGATGATCTTAAGAGGTCTTCTCCAACCTTAATGATTCTGTGGTTCTATGTGACTGATGTCATATATACTAAAAAAAATAAAATAAAATAAGAAGCAGAGTTCTTTGCAGCAGAAAGAGGGACAATAAAGAAAAGTCACAGTTTTTTGTGAAACAAAGTTTGACAGAAATGTAAAGCAATGCACAATGGTCTCTGAAGTAGGAAACACATGTCAAAAATAAATGGAATTGAACTTGACCACAAGAAAGATTTTGAAAACGCCTTGGAGTAATAGTGGAATTCACTCTTGAAAACATCATGGCAATGTTAGGGAAGAGTCAAACAGCAGAGAGACCAGGAGGCAGAGGGCTTAGGCACCAACGTCAGAACAAAATAAACACTGAAAAACTAGTCCAGCACAAAAAGGTACACTCAGAGTAATGTTACAGGCAAGAAGAAATCCAGAGTTAAGGCCGACACACTTTGTCTGGAAGAGCTGGAAGTCACATTTTTCAACTTAGTAATTTTGGCACAGAAGAAGGTAATATATATACTCTAATGAAGTGAGTTGTGCAGTGGCAACGCTGGTGGACACATTGTCTGTATGACCTAGTAGGCCCTCTCTGTCTCTTTTTCTTCTAATGAGAGCAGCTGTATCATACAACAATACAACATCAAGACATGATCAAACACCATCCTTCCCTCGGTCTGCCAAGTCCTAGCCTTGTTTGCAGACTGCAACTTACCTCTTTCCCCTCCAAGCAGAAACATCTTAAATGAAGTTACAGTATGAGAGAGAACAAAGGTGCTTTCGGGATTAAAGAACAGAATCTATGAAAATCATTCCAAGAAGCTTAATTCCTGCAGCTGAGGAAATAAACAGGAAAAACTCAGTCCCAGTCCTGAACGACTGTAAGGCACAGGCGGGTAGTGTATAAGGAATACGCAAGGATCAATCAACCTGAAGATAAACAGAATTGCATAAAAGATCTTTTTCGGTGATGGCAAAGCAAAGATATTGTGACTGATGGAAAGGAAAATGCACAGGCTAGGTTGTACAAACTCCCTCTTCTCTCTTTCCATAGGAAATGTAGGGAAAGGTACAATATAAATGTTCATCTGCAGCAAGAAATCTGTGTTTGATGGAAAAGAAAAAAACAACTCCATTGCTATCTGGAGGGTCAGAAAAAGTGAAATGTCCATGCTGGAAATAACAGTTCCAGCTTTAAAATCTACCACAGCTGCTTTCAAAGCTTTTAGGCCACATTAATAAAAAAAAAAAAAAATCACACGTAGACATTCCATACTGAGCTTCTAAATTGTTTTAAGTTTGTGACTCCATTAGAAACACTGGAAGTATTTCGTAAGAACTAATGTATTACTTACTGATAATGTGTTCAGTGCCACATGTCAGAACATCATAAATATCTACTTACCTACAACAGTCATCCCGAGCTTGGTTATGCTGTATAAACTTTGCCTTTCCTCACTGTAATGTTTATTCTTGGGATATATATACATATTTTCCATGCGTTAAGCTTCAAGATTTTCTTCACACTTCTCAATTAATATATTTTATTAATTGCAGTTTTCTCAGGAGCTTGTAAATCTGACAGCTGAGCATCCTTATTTATTTTCCTTCAATGACCTCTGTGTAAGACTTGCTTAGTTGTCTCTCTGTCAGGCGCCTTGGGATCCATATTTCAAGCTGGATACTTTTTTCTTCTTATCTCTAGTTATTATTATTTTTTGTTTGTATTACAGCGGCATCTTACAATCCCAGCTGGGGCTAGACACGCCAGGAATACATAAGAAAGAGTATCTGCCTCGGGAGAGAGTTTCTAGCTCAAAAAAATTACAGAAAAACTAAGATACGGGAAGAGGATGGCAGGCAGAGAAAGAGATGCAAAGAGGTGCTGTGACTTGCCTAATATGATACATACTTAAGAGCTGCCTGGACTCCATCCTATCACATATATACCACATGATATACCATCGACACCAGCAATAAAAATAATTACTTTTTTGAGTTTTTTTGAAGCACAAGAGAGAAAGAAATTCAGCTTTGCTGGTCTCTAGCAGTAGGTCCTGCAAAATCAACGCAAGAGGCTTGCTATTATCAGCCTGGACTCATGCAGAAGGAGGAATAATCACAATGTCTTTACTTTACTGGTGATAACAGTCCATAATATTACATATCCTTGTTACGGTGCCCATGTTAGGTCTTTTGTCTCAAAGAAATATGGCTCTTATCATGAGCCACAGCGTACATTATTCTTAGATTTGAGGTGGAATTCCTGCACTGTCTTCTGAAACATCACAAAATTCTCTAGAAAATATTTGTTTGACGGAGCACAAGAACAAAAGGACAATTGGCACAAACCCAGAAATAATATTGCATTGCCTAACCTAACAGATGAACACATCGTTATATAGGGGGAAGAATGAAAATGAAGAACTTGCAATTAGTACATCAGCAACCTAAACTCTGGAACAGATATTAAAAAAAATAATCAAGAGATGCTGGGGCTGTAACATTTCCTATTCTGTTCCATGAAGTACTTGACATGGAATTTTGCCAGAACTGCTGTTCTCCACTCTCCTGCTCTCCTTCAGGGCCTCCACGCCATAGGGTGGCAAGGACCAGGGCATGTACCTTCGTGGTCACTACATACTTTAAGTGATCTGCAGTGGCGCAGAATATTGCCTGCTGGGGGCCAGCAGACTCAAAGATGTGGTACAGGAGCTGTGGCTGTAATGAGCTATGACTCAAGTTGTTGTGCATACCCCCAGGAACACCAACCAACCATCACAAGGATGGTCCAATCTCTCTTCTCTGTGTCTCCTATTTTATTTTCCGAGCAAACTGGATTTCTATGCAAGGTCTTGGCCTCTGTTTAAGCTGTTCCAGAGTCTTGGTCCTGAAAATGTGAAAGATTGTGCCAAGGTGTTGAATGAACATGGCAGTCAACAGCTCAGTTATTCAGGTGAAAGCATCATGCCATGGCCAGGAAGCTACAGAGGGCAACCCTGCACCACTCCAGGGCAGTAAAAACATCGCTATTCACCCCACAGCGTGCTCCTTATGAACAGCAAATTTCTTTGACCTTGCCATCAGCAACAAAGATGATATCAAAGTAAACCAAATAAAAGTAAACTGCACTGTATAGGCTTCCCAACTCACTAATCCACAGGAGACACTGCAGTGTGATCCGTACAGGAGAGAAATGAGCAATTCACACGCGGACTAAGTGACATAGGACTTTGAATCCCTGTTCTAAAACTATGCTCTCAAAGATGTCGATAAGGAGATAAATTATAACCACGTGAATTATGAATATATATTTATCCTACTAGAAACAAACCTTATTTGCTTAACCTCAAAATACAGCGTGTTCCCATCTCCAGAGCAGCTGCGTTTTCTTAGGAGTATTCTGAACAATCTGCCACATTTCTTTAAACATGCTTTCGCAATTCATTTAGCATCAGGCAAGAGGGGAACTGTATTTTATATAAACTGTGATTTTTTAAATGGGTATTTCTTTCACAGAGGAGATCAGAAGGGATCTTTTAAAATTATCCAACCTGACCTGTGGCATGGCCTGACCTGTGGCAAAAGAAGCCACAGAACTTCCACAAATTGATTATTCTTTGATCTATAGTGTATCTTGTAAAGAGGCACCTAATCTTCATACAAAAATCAACAGTGATGGAGATTTAGTGCAAAAATCTCTTGGTATATTGACCCCTTGGTCAATCGCCCTCACTGTTGAAAATTGAGTCTTAACTTCTGAATTTATCTGCATTTGTCAAGCTTCAATTTCTCAACACTTTGTTTGGCAGACTATTACTTTTGTTTCATAATGATAACAAGCACATTGTTTATAATAAACAAGGCAGGCAGAAAAATGTATCTTCTTTCACAAAGCAACGATTAAAAATGAATATGTGCTAAATAGCTGACTCATTTCCACACTTCATGCAGAGCTGGTGCTACCAATTGCCTCCTTGAAATTTAATGTAAGATGATCTGCTGTATCAAACTGAAGACATGGTTGCACCGCAGCTATCGTGCCTTTAAATCAGCTAACTTGGTTCTGGTAGCAGCCTGGCCGTTACAAATCAGGCTGATGGAGAAGGCAGGAAGGGATCAATTGTCTCCAACCTAATGCGGATTCGGTGTCCTGTGTGGCTACAGAACATTGCACAGCAAACAGGAATAAGCCAGGAGGCTTTCTACAGCCGAGCTCACACAGGGCTAACCAAACTCATCTGAGAAGGTGGGAAATGCTCAAGAACTTGGCAGCAGTTGCTTACAGTTATACCCAGAAACAGAAAGGAAACCTCCCCCCGTGCCCTTGGCATTTTCTAACCTTCTGCTCCAACTACAGAAGACAAAGGTCCTTTGGGCATGGGATGCAAGACCCAATTCTCCTCACCATGAAGATCTCCACAAGCAGTGATAGAGCAATATCAAGCAGAATTGGTCTGACAAGGCTTGGCGGGGTCGTTTCCATTATCCTTGAAAAAAACTCTTAATAGTTAACAAATTGGTACCTCAATAGCAACATCCAGTACAACAATTAACAAGTTGCAGTGGAGGAATGACCTTTGATCTAGACCAAATAACTCTTTTGTCCATTGCCCTAAAAAGCTCCAAAATTCACAGAATCACAGAATAACCAGGTTGGAAGAGACCCACCGGATCACCGAGTCCAACCGTTCCTACCAAACAAATTAAGCCTGCCTTTACCCAATCCTTATCTTCCAGTGATAACTGCTCTTGTCTGGACAGTTCATAGTAATCCTCCCCCTATTGCCTTTATGCAATACACTTTTGTTGTTTCTTTTTCTTTTTTTTGAGTTGGAAAAGCTACTGTATTTTTCCAGGATTAAAAAGCAAACCGGAAGGCTTTTTACCTGCCCCGATCAGAGTTCAAGTTTCTTTATTTCCCCAGAAACTACTGCTGAATCACTAACACCTGAAAACAAAGCCAGACCTGGATTCTCCGTGCAGCCTCGGGCATCGGTGATTCATCAAGCCCTGCACAAGGCGCAACACAACTTGTAGGTCAGTACTTCAAAAACGCAAAAAAACTGCTGTTTAAATATTTTGCTTTAAGACACGCTTGCAAAGTTCAGCGCTGCACAAATATGCCACTAACAATCTGGAATGTTAAAGTTTTATGAAAAACCAAACTGATTTATTGAAGTGATTTCAGTGCATCGCTAAGGTGCTGGCTGGCTGGTTTCAGTGAAGCTATTTCTCCTTGTGGATGTGCTGGTTTCGAAATTGCTCACTCATCGTGAATCCTGCTGGATACCAGAGGAATCCTATTTAAGCTTTTGGTAAGCAATTTGCTTGGTTTACTAAATTTTCCAGTCACGCGTCCATGCAAAAGCTGCTTTTGCTTCCCATTCAAATTCTCCTTTCTGCCTGCTATTTGTCTTTGCCACATCTGTGTTTATTGTGAGGCCGCGGGCGATGGCAGCGAGGATCTGCCCGATAACCACTGTAGGACTTGGCTGCCTCTCAAAGGTGACCTGCCAATCAACTTGCCATTTTTTTTTCATCCATTTGAGGCCACGTGAGCCAAACACCCCAGCAAGAGAAACAAGTGGGAGGAAGGGAACGCCTCATTTCAGATTCCCCTCTCTGCCGGTGTTTGCCTCTCCTGGCCATGGCTGGCTGGCTCCCGTTGCGGCGTGCCCCAAAGCGCAGGAGACGAAGCCTTGAAAGTAAGCCGTGGCAAAACTTTAAGTTTACTACTTAAGTTTTCTCCTCATGCTGTGTGCTTCAGTGTTGACAGTTAACTCGCATTTAAAACAACCCTCTGCAACAGAGCTGTCAGCTGGAGATGTATCTGAGCCACACAGACCCTTTAAAATTCTTCCCTGGCTGAAAGGACATCAGTCAGCCAGGAGAGACCCTTACCTCTGGGTTAGGAGTCCGAGGGATACACACAGAATAACCTTTTTCTTATATTTTTTTTTTATTTTTATTTTTCCCAGTGTTGCTACGCAGAAAAAATTGAAAGCAAGGAAAATCAGGTCATGGTGTGCAAAGGGAAGGGAAGAGCATTGACTGGGTTGCTGGAGAAAGGATCTGCACAGAGCCCACCACCTTCACCCAAACACCAGGCACCAGCTGCGAGCCCACTGATGGTCCTTGCAGCAGCTGTGGCCTCTTCAAAGGGCCCTGTTCTACTGAATAGGGACATTTTCAGTCCTGTTTTACTGAATAGGGACATTATCAGTCCTGTTAGCGCAGTCCTCCTCTGCAGCTCGCCTGCAGCTGGGGTTCACACACCTAACCCACAAGTAAGAAACTTGCAAAAAGGACTTATTTTGCGAAAGCAGCTCAGAAACTGAGTAAAAAAGTGTTCAAGTAGGGCTTTTTTCCATGTACTGGAAAACACATCAACAACATCTACTACAAATCACACTGGCCACATTAATAATTAAGTACAGGTTCTTCTCTCTCCAATTTTACCTAGCTGTCATGAAAACAGCTTGATAAAATAACTCTTTATGAATAATCAACAGCAACAACATTAACCCAGCAAGCTATAAATAAAAGAAAGAAGTGAAGACTATAGGGCTGCCTCTGACACGCATACACGCAAGCCACCTGGGAAAGACAAACCAAGACAAAACCAGAATATATGTATTTCTCTCTCTATAAAAATACAACCGTGTTAAAAGAATGAGAATAAGATCCAGGGAAACAACAGGAACATCTCTAGCTATCTTGTATGCCAGATCTCATCTTATCCATAGACAACAGGTGGCCTCATGCATATCATCGGATGTCCTGTAACCTTCTCTGACGTCTCGTCCCAGCCACATCAGCCAGCAGTTTAATACAAAACGCTACTGACAGATACTGTAGGCATTTGCCGAATGCAATAAGAGGCTCTTTGCAGTGTCTGATCTACTTAGATCAGGGTCCCATGCTCTGATTATTACTTCCTGCTGTCTCATCTATACATTGTAAAGATTAAGGAATGAAACCCAACAAACACCCTTAGGAAAACAAATTTTACATCACTGTTAAGCTTAAAAAGAGAAAACTCCCACAGCAAACGGTTGAGGGTGCATTTGCCTGTTTGCTTTCAAAAGGTCCTCTTTTCATCAAAAGGTAGGGTGATAATAACTGGGTCTGACTCTGACTTATTCTAGATGTGTATTTGATAGTTCAATGTAGCATTGACCTATTCTCATATCAAACCCCACTTGACTCCTTATGAGTCCGACCTGACTGAAATCAATTCCTTCAGATTTTCCTGACAATGTTATGTTAAATTAGCAAGCTTATATATAAAAATAACAGAAAATTTCCAGATATAAAACACCGTTTTATTCCCTGTTTACCAGCTGTATTCCAGAGCACTGCTGCTATACACAATACGGACCGTGCAGCACAACAGGAGCTCTGCCAGTAAACTAAAATATTCATGAGACGTAGGGTTGTGTGAGACTGTTAACATGACTTGCCTCTCATTTAGCACTCCATCGGGCTGTACCGATGGCAATGTCACCAGTGACAACTCTTCCAGGCACCAGCAAAGAAGGGAAGAAGGCAAGAAACCCATCGTGCGCAAGTGCAGGGCAGGCAAAGCTGACTGAAGGCAGATAGACATGTAAGAATATTTAACGGGTGTCTTCTCCTCTTGGTACACGCAGACCCACATCCACGGATCACCTTAAACATCATTACCCAGAAGAATAACCAATTCCCTCCGTAAAAAAACAACAAAGATGATTGGAGATGATAAACACAGGATGATGACATAGTATCAGCATTTTGAAGACTGCACTGGCACAAACAAACATATTAGCAGGAAACGTTGGGGGAAAAGCAAACATCTATAAAAGCTACATTCTGCTACAGACATAAAGGAGGAAAAATAAAACAGATGAACTGCTGGCTTTCCCAGTTGGCAGGTATTTTAGAACCTAAAGGGCCCTGAAAACTTAATACAGTATAAA
Source organism: Phaenicophaeus curvirostris (assembly GCF_032191515.1). NCBI lineage: Eukaryota > Metazoa > Chordata > Aves > Cuculiformes > Cuculidae > Phaenicophaeus > Phaenicophaeus curvirostris. The sequence goes on along the minus strand of NC_091393.1, from coordinate 123,137,543 downwards.
ACTGCTGTAATTTAAAAGACTTCTAATTAAAAAGCTATAACATTAACTTTTGGTCCTCTCTCAGCCCCCTACTTCTATTCCTTAAATATTTGCCTCAACTGTACAATAAAAATGAAATAAAAAGATGTATGTAATCACTGAAGGAACTGCATCAAACTGAAGATTTAGAAACAGAAAAGTAAAAAATGCCAGAAAATACATGCAGATTTTAATTTACTCAAGACTACTGATATGTACAGCAACCAAAGCCTTAATTTTCCATGAAATCCACTATGTAATTTCTTTTTTGCTCATTCCAGCTAGATTGCCGTTCTGATTTGATCCCAGGCACTGCATAGGAAAAACAGCCATTAGCTCACCCAGTTTGTGCTGATAGTGCAGGATTGTCCCCTACTACAGTTTCTGCAGTGATATCCCATCCAATGATGCAGTCAAGAGTAATACAGCTTCCTCCACATCACTTAGCAATATAGTAAGGCTCACTGTTAGCAGCTGTCCCTGTGGCTTAGTTTGAATCTGTCCTCTTTTCAGTTTTTAAGTCCTCAAAATCTACCACTCGCTAGGAGAATCTCTGCTGCCCCTCCGTGAAGGACAGTCATGACCGTGGTTGATGGCTGAAGACAGGACACACGGGTACCTCACTGCTGCATGACTCACTAATCTCGACAACCAGCTGACTCGCTGCATTTCTGCTGCCTTTGCACAAAGCTTCATAATTTAGTACAAAATAACTTAATGGTGGTAGAGGTTCAGCTGCCTACATTTTAGTGTCTAGTGCTGATTTCAGCATCCAAGGTAACTCAAGACATCTGCACCAGTCTGGATGGTGGACTACAGGTCCTACAAGACACCTACGCCCTCATGAAGCTGATGATCTGGTGGGGCACCCCATGGCATTTGTAGTAACTTATTTTCAAAGAAATTGAGTCTCATCCTTTCCATCTGAGGCCTAAATGTTTATTTTCAGTGAAAACCTCAGCAGTCTATCTGCTGAATACACGCTATACCACACAGACCTTCCCTGATGATAGAGCCCACAAAGATCAGCTACATTTACAGGCTGGATACTCATCACAGTTATACACTGCATCCTTTCAAATGATTCATGGGGTTATTCTTCTTCTTACACTTACTCAAAGATACTTGGGTTGCAATGCATTTTCTGACCTGTCCAAGCACATTTCCACTTATATATGCAACTGTGTTACCAGCTTTTCAGTGTAACTCCTCTAAAAACTGTGCAAGTCCTGCTGCTTGGGGAAATATGTGACAGGCTTCTCCATTAATAATGCAGAAAGATGCCAATTTACTTTTCTTACTGCTTTGCCCACCTCAGTCCTGTGACAAACTTCTTGAGTAGTCCCTGTTTTTTCAGACTGAGAAACCATAGGAAACTGCATGATAGAACATCACCAGGATGATGTATACACTGTTAAGTTTTTTCATCTAACGTTGCATTTAGATGGGAGGTTCTGGAAATTTGATGCTAAAGTCTGGATCCAGAATAACTGAAAGCCAGATTTAGGTACCTAAATAAATAGTACTCGCAGCATGAACCTATCTCAGGCTCATAACATAAAAGGCTTCTGGAGCGGGATGCAACGCACTGTAGATTTCTACATTGCACAGGCTTCTCTGCATCTCAGCAAGTCACCATAGGCCTCCTCTGGGCTTCTCCCATATTTACTTCAGTTATTTTCAGTTGTAGGAAAAAATCTTTTGGTGATCAACAGACTGTAGCCACTTGCTTGGAGAATTTTCCATTCATGAAAAATGGAAAGCCCCTAAACCATTTCAGCTGCCAGATGTTCTCCAGAAAAGAACACTGTGAAGATGTCCTTATTATGTGATTCTGTTACAAGTTTGGGTTTGTTTTTTTTCTCTTGCTGCACCAGATTTTTATTACCTGACAGGCTGCTGTATATGGGTTGCTTTGCCAATCTGCATGTTCATCTCCTCCTAGAACAGGACCATCAGTTGCCTCCACTGATGGGGGTGGGAGTACTAAGAATTTTAAGGACACAGTAAAAAACCCCAACAGCCAGGACCTCACTTTTACAGTGTTCTTTAAAACACAAATAGGAAGTCAATGAGAAATTACAGCTCAGTTGTTTTTTTTATAATCAAAAAGTAAATAACTGGTAGTGATTAATCAATTCATATAGTGAAAGTGTTGGCAGTGGAAGGATAGAGGGCTAAAAAATTCAGCTGGACTTGGAGCTTTTAAACAGTCACATTTTGGGCCTTTTCAAAGATGCTTAAAAGAGTTCTCTCCCACGACTAAACATACGGACCAAGAAATTAATCTTCTTAACCTAAAATCCAATTGAAAATAACCTCAAAACCCCCTCCAGATCCAAATAAATCCAAGATAGATGCAGAAGGAAATGATGTAAAAAGTGGGTCAAAAAGTCAAAGCTCACAGCTTCCCACCCCAAACAAGCAGAAATTAAAGCCTAAAATATTCTTAACCTGTGGCTTCACATCATGATCATCAATCCCTGTCCATTCTCCTGTGTCTGATGCCCAGTGGCTGGTGCTTGCCTGCCCCAGCAGGGGCAGGCGGTCAGAACCACTGACCCCTCTTAAAAAATATTCTGATCTTTGTTTCCAGTCTTCTTCAGGCACTACTGACACTGCTGGAGACTTAAATCAGAGCTTTAAAATTTCATGGCTGAAAATGTGCATGCCTGGGAATTGGAGAAGACTATACTGATGGATCACCGTCACCATGGTGGGAGGACAGGATTGTTAGACTATTTTTGCTCTCTTCCATGCTTTCCTGGTCCAAGAAGAACCCAGAACTCTGTGTCAGGAATTTGGACTTGATGTATTAGGCACCATACATACGTATCCTTAAAGAACCTCATTAAGTATCTGTGAAAACTGAAAAGCTGGAGGAAGAAGAGAGTCTCAAATCCTCACACACATCATTCAGGCTTGTCTGGCTCTGCAGCCCCACAATGGGATAGGAAGGGAAATGACTAGATTTAGATTAGATATTAGGAGGAAAGTTTTTTTACTGTGGGGGCAGGGGGGCACTGGAACAGGTTGCCCAGACAAGTTGTGGATGCCATCCATCCCATCCCATCCCATCCCATCCCATCCCATCCCATCCCATTCAAAACCAGGTTGAACACGGCCATGAGCAACCTGATCCAGTGGAAGGTGTCCCTGCCCATGGCAGGCGGCATGGAACTGGATGATCTTTAAGGTCCCTTCCAACCCAAACTATCCTATGATTCTACGATTCTAAGAGGCAGGTTCATATCTCTGCTCTTGGAGTACCGAACATTATTCAGAAATGTTAGTGTGTAATAAAACAGCACTGGAGACTTAAGAAGTGTAAGCCTGAATCTCCTCAAACTGAGGAGGCAACTGAAGTAGGTCTTCTATTTCATAGGCTAGTGGTCTGACACTGTGCTTAATTTTATCAAGTCAAAGGATTCTTTCATACTGCTTCAGACATGTGACAATCCGGGGCTTGACTGGTACACTGAGAACTTCTCTGCCTCTTACAAGAGCAGCCTGGCTTATATCTACAGGGAAATGCTTCTCTCCAGAGCCCAGCAACTTGTGATGCCAGCTCTCTTACAAACCCTCGTTATTCAGTCTGAGATAAACCCACCTCCCAGGCTTGAAGGTTCCCCAACACAGGCTGCTGTAATTGATTTTTCACCTCCAAAGAACACATGCATCCTGGATTTGTAAGCTTCAGACAGACTGACTTTTAATAACAGACTGACTTGACAGTGAAAGCATCACAAGCATATTCTTGCAAGACCAAGTTATTTCATTATTTGCAAAGTTAGAATCATGTTTACAAACCCTAACCCACTAAACTTAAATGTATAATTACAGCAGGATCCTTTCTTAACCATAACATTATGATGTGATGTGTGATACCAGTTTGAATGACAGAAACAACTCAGTCTCCAACGCTTTCACCCTTTCACCTTCATTTCACTGTCCACAGGATATAAACCCTTAAACTGCCCTGCAGCTCTGAAGTCTTACCTCAGGACTGTGTGTTTGGAGGCTCCTTTTTTTCCCTTTGACTTGTTTTAATGAAAAATAATTTTCACTTTCTTTTGGTTCTTTTAAACAGCAGGATCACATTTGCTGGGATTACATTTCTTCCGCTGAATACTGGACATACCCTTTCCTTCTTCTTCAGACCTTAACTTTTTCCCTTTCCCTCTTAAATATGAGCAGAGCATCCACTGTGAGGTCTTGAAGGAAAAAGCTTCTCCAGAGAGTGCACATCTGACCCCAGAGCAGAGATGATGAACCTGCCACTTGGAATGCTCCATCCAAAAATCCCTGCTCCCCACACTTTTTGACAGTTCTAAGATCTCCTAGTGCTACATTGTTTTTTAAAAAAAGAAAGCTGCTGCTGACCTTATGTCTTGTATTCAGATTTTGGTAAAGCAATATTTGGTTTCAAAGTCCCAGACAGGTTTAGCTGCAAGAAAGCGGCAGTTCTGGCACTTCAGAGATATGAAGATGCCAGTGGCATTCTGAACTGCCTCAAACCAAGGCACCTATGGAGCCCCCAGGGTTAAACAGCAGGGAGTTTTAGGTTTACAACTCTGGATTTTAGTGTCTGAATTTTGCTTCCCTCTCCCCCCTGGGAAGGACCCTGTTTAATGGGTGACTTGACGTTACACAGCTCCAAATGATTCATGGAGGCAGCTCTGCTTTCGTTTAGAAAAGACAATTTCTAATGCTGACTGTTATGGGGAATAATGTGAAATGCAATCTGACCATACTCCAAAACCTAAAAAAGTCATAAAGAGAACCAAAGCAACCACAAATTTATTATGTTGTAAAAATCTTATGATTTTTGAGGACTGCATCACAACATTGGAATGTCTGGAGTTGACAACACTAGAAGTCAGTAATGCTAACAGGATGAAAAATGTGATAGAACAGATAAACAATGTCTACCACGACAGGGCAGATGCTTGAGTGTTTTGTAACTACATAAACATTCCTATGTTATGAGACTAAATGAGATTTATCATGACTTTTAAGTCTGCAATTCTAACACTGTCATGATACACCTACCTAGAAGGCTCTCAGCATTTTGGACCTGACAAACGTCAGACCCAGCAAAGAGAGGTAGCAAGGCGAAATCCAAAAGCTGAATGAAGCACTGTGAACCCCAAACCACTCTACATCACATGGATTCCAGGGAGGTGGTTGAGTCACCTTCCCTGGAGGGGTTTAAGGGACGGGTGGACAAGGTGCTAAGGGGCATGGGTTAGTGTTTGATAGGAATGGTTGGACTCGATGATCCAGTGGGTCTCTTCCAACCTGGTGATTCTATGATTCTATGATTCGTATGCCCTGTTCGCCAGCAGCTCAGTGATATCAATGAATGCCTTTCACTGCAGCCTTCAGTGATGTGACAGTGACTAACATCTGCCATGCAGTTTGTTTTCACATCCCTCTCCTTCTGCACTCAAGTCTTACAGAGCGACCTACATGGGTTTATGCATTACTAGACATAAGGAATGGTCTCCCTAGTGCCCCATTATTGAATGATCCTAAAATACTCAGTGCAATCTGATTAATTGCTGCATTATGTTAACAACTGAATGTAATCCTAGCTACCATGTCATTGCTATTTAGATAAAATGAGTGATATGATTAAAGGAACTATTTAGGAGCTACAGAGGCAGGAAAAAACGGAGGCAGAAAGCAATATTATAAAAATAAAATAGTGGAAAAAAACCAAAGAAAATAAATGTGGACATTTAGCAACTCAGTCCAGCTGACGACCTGACATTTACGGTACACCTGATAAAAAAAACATGGCAGAGTCGTAAGCAGGATTAACACAGCAAGCATCTTTCTCTAACCATAGTTTTAGATGCCAAACAGTGCTGCAGCTACAGGAGTTTCATTTTCAGTCATCTTCCCTGCAAAGACACCTCAACCAGTAATTTTGCATTAGAAGAACCATGCTCAAATGCATGCACTGAAATCTCTAGAAGGAACAGTAACAAGTTCAAAGTTAAGAGTCTTCATGGAAAAATAAATACATAACTTCTTTTCCCTTGGTTTCTGCAACTGAGAACACGTACTCCAAGTGAATCAGTTAAAACTTAATGGTATTGCAAAATAAATCCTTGGTGTGAAGACATCCTCGAATCAAAACCTTTCAAGAGAGTACGGAAGACATCACAGTACCTAAGCAGAAGACTGCAGTCCATTAATAATTTAAAAGTGCAGCTCTTATCAAGTGTTCTAGCTCTTCTAGATTCACCACCTAAGGCTGGAAGAACTTGCAGGATCATTTTGGATGACTCGATTTTCCGATACCATCTAATTGCTCGTTCCAGTCACTCAGTATTGTTCACAAGAGTTACATCTTCTCCACTTCAGCTCTTTTTCCATTCATCAGCACCGAAACAATCATTTTCCGACTTTCCTTCAGCAAACTGAGTAGACTGAAACACATTTTATAGCTTATTCTCTAGGCCTGGGTAATTTTCATGGTCCTCCTTAAGACTTGCTTTAGTATTTTTCCATCTTCTTCAATTATGGACATTAGAACTGGGCAGAGTATTTAAGTATCAGTCTTGCTAATAGAATAGACTAATCTAAATACTTTCTCTGCTCTTGCTTGATATTTCTCCTTTTATGACACCAAGGTCTTTGCTGGCTCTCTTAATTACACTATTACACTGACAGCTAATTCTGAGGTGATTATCTAGGAAACTCTGATGCCCTTTCCCGAGGGCCCTAAGAGATAAGTCCTGGTGGTTTAAGCTGTGAGGCCTAAGACGCTGCTGGCTCCAGAAGTCCATTTCATGGGACAGCAGAACAGAAGGTACGTTCACACTTCAATCACAGCAGTTGAGAAGATCAGTTTTATGCGGAAAGACAGGTTTCTGTAGCTACTGCAGCTACATATTCTCATCCTGCAGTCCTTGCTATAAGTGAATCTGTGGCAAAGGAGTAGAGAGCTGAGGCAATCATGTTCAGAAATGCTGCCATTCTGTCTTTCAGAGCTTTCTTTAAAATATCTTCTCAAAGTCTCTAAAGCCTAGAACCATGTTTTTGCAAACAGAGTAATAACACTACAGGCAGTTCACAGTGTCTAGATTTCTTACTATCTTCTGTGTTTTCCTGGACTATGGAGCAGTCCAGATCACCTTTCTTTATTTTCCCCAACTCTCTTCGGTCAGCTGTAATTTTTTTTCTAGCAATGGTCATCTACTAACATTTGATAAAATTCAGTAGAATTTAAATCCATTTACCTGCATGCTGTTTAGTACAATTTGTTCTTGCATTGCTGCAAGAATTGTAAAACATTAGACCCATGCCCTGGCTGTTCAAGGGTACAGGTATGGAAGTAGCCTTGGGGTACCTCATAATCTTTAAAATGTTTATCCTCAAAAATGTATCCTCTGTGCAGGTGTTTTCCATTCTTTTACAGTTAATGACAAAAATACTGAAGTCCAAATCTACACCTGTCCATACCAAAATGCTACTGAAATCAGAAGGCAAAAGACATTCAACACCTGGATGATTTGCCCAGGCCAAGACACAGTGAAGAGCTACTTCAGATCTTCCACTAGTTTACTCCACACTCCACTACCACACTATTCTGGGTCCTCCACTACTAGTTAATGGAGATTAAAAATGTTTACTGGCCTTCATAATCCCAGAGATGAGATCTTCAATCGGGACAACACCTCCTACAAGCATTATTCTGCGCGGTTGGGTGTCAAAGAACAGACAGCCCGGAAAGAAGCAGAGTTCCCCACTTCGTGCTTCAAAGCCAACCCAAGGCTCTTGGTGATTTTTGTCCTTTCTTGCCCCATCACCTTAATAGCCTAAAAATATCATTGTTCTTTGTACTCAATTTTCTAGCTCCCTGTGGCCTCTACAGGTTCTCCATCACGTTCCTTTATAGCCTTTCCACACAACTGAAAACGAGCAATTTGACCAGAGATGGTAAACTGCTGTATTTGTGTGGATTTACCTCAAAATCTTGAGGTTGAGTGCTGTCTCTGCAGAGAAAATAATTTTCAGCAACAGCCAACTCCAGTGTGGTAATGTCACCGATAACCCAGAATGAAATTTTCTGACACTTCTGTTCATGGGAAAGAGCAAACACCTCATTTATGACTAAGCTATGTGCAATGGGCCAAGCACTTCCTACTAGTGTCACAAATGAGAAAAATTTGCGCTAATGAAGAACGAAAAAAGGAAAATCAAGATAAAAATGGGAAATAAATATACGCAGGGAAACACTGGGAAAAGTGCCTGCCACACGAACGATTCACTATAAGCAAGATGTGACTTTTTTTTTTTCCCTCAGCAGGTGGATAATAATAATAATAATTCTACTTACAATATCAATAACCATTTGCGGAACATGTATTCTTTTCACATTTAGATCTTTAAGTGCTTACACAGCTCTAGCTGACACAGATGAATAAAATGATAAAGAATGGGAGGACAGGCTTTGTTGCAATATCAGATACCCAAAAGCAATCTACAGGGTCCCTCTGTAGCCAATGGGAATAGAAAGGCATGCCAAAGGACAGCTTCAACCTGTCTTTTTTAGGACGAGAAAAATAATCTTTTGGAGAGTGCTATTCCTCTCTGCTGAATGAAGAGGAAGGAAGGCTACAAGCTACCTTTAAATAGATGCTTCTCATTTGGATGGATAAAGATATACAAGGCGAATCAAAGCTTCTGTGATTCATCAGCAGCTTCCAAGTGAAACGGTATTACGCTCTAGGTTTCCCTAAACTTTTCCTTATGCCTCATCTGCTAGACTTAGTCTGTTCCCAGGAGTGCAACAGAAGGCTTCCAGGTCCCCAACAGTGTTGGAAATAAAAATAAATGGGAAGACATGAAAATGGATGAGAAGCAAAAAAAAAAAAAAGTGCATTACATATGACAAATCTGTATAGTAGGCACAAGAAAAAAGACTTCCAAGAGCAGGAAAGAAACAAAAGATGAGGCGGTTCATTTATATCTAAACTATTTCATTTTTAGTGCTTAAGTAATAAAATGAACCAAAAAAGATCAATGAAATAATTTGAGATTTTCTGTTTTCATACAAGAGATTTCATTAAAAAGAAATAGCTTTTTCTCTTTTCTTTTATTTCATTAGGGAAAGAGCAAATACTGTTGAAAGACTTGATGAGTCTGGAGAAAACTCATCAGGGAAAAGGAATGTTTTGTCAGGATCAGGAAGATGCAGATGTGCAGAATGGCCCAATGAGCAGCAGAAAGATTGCTGTCTTTGGGAACATCGCTTTTTCGAGAGAAATATTGCTAAGTTTCTTCTTTTGTTACTACCACGAGACGCAGACCATGAGCTCAGTCTTTCAGATGACTGATGTAGCCTCTTGGCCAGGCCTTCAGGGCTTGGTCTTCATGACACTGTCAACTTCTCAGTTTGGTCAACGACTGACAAGCTCGACTTTGGTGGCAGTGAACAGCACAGAGCACTGCTGCTTTGCCACCAGCCTGACATCATTATATTTCCCCATATAAGGATAAATGAAAGACTTGCTACAAACCAGCACTTTTACAGAGACTTTTCTAGACGTGTAGCTTTAGAAAAGCCTTTTCCAAAGCTAGGCTCCAAAGTCTATAAAAGTACCTAAAGATACCGATAGATTCATATCTAAATTTATGTGACCAGGTTCCTACCCCGCATCAGGCAGAAACTTGATTCTTCCTCCAGTCATTTTTTCAAAACACTCATACTTTTGCCAACTCACTCTTCAGGCTCTTCCAAAAGACCTTCTGAATACAAAATGGTCTGAATATCAGCAGGAACTGGACCTCTGCCTAGGCAGGAATTCCAAAGGTGTCCACAATCAAATAGCGCATAACAGCTGTTCAAGTAATCCAACAAAGCCATAAGAATGAAAAGTAAACAACATTATTCCTAATTATTTTTAAACTTAGCTTTAAACTAAGGGAGGGTAGATTTAAACTGGATATAAGGAAGAAATTTTTTACAGTGATGGTGGTCAAACACTGGAACAGGTTGCCCAGAGAGGTAGTGGAGATCCCATCCCTGGGAACATTCAAGGTCAGTTTGGATGGGGCTCTGAGCAACATGATCTAGTTATAAGACGTCCTCTTTCCTGCAAGGAGGGGTGATACAACTAGATGACCTGTAAAGGTCTCTTCCAACCCAGAAGGCATTCTATGATTCTATCATTTATAGGAGATGGAAGGGAAATAGTATTAGTGGGAGTCCTCAAGGTCAGGCACTAGCAAGTTTCCCCGAATCCTGCTGCCCAAGATTGTGTTGTGTTGCAAATGTCATTGATTTTTCATTTTCTTTCTCTGAAACCCCAAACTTGTAATATTAAATAAGATTGAGGGAATTTCATTTTGTATCCAGAATACACTAAGCAGACAGCAACCCACTATTGTCTGTCCTAGCTCATTAACTTTATTAAAAAATGCAACCGAGCTGATTTCTGAAAAAGCAATTTATCAGTCTGCAGTACAAATATGGTAGCAGTTGAAAGTTATTTTATTTGAATTTAGCTGTTCCTTAGCCAGGATGTGCCATCATACTTTCTGAGCTTGTCAAGACCAATAAAAACACAGGTCAAAAGTGTATGATAGGTATAATTGCCTTACGCTTCTTTATCTTCCCTTTAGCCAAAATGTGTAAGATTGTATTGCTTTTCTTTAGAGAAGAAGATAATTACTACTGTCAGTGTCACATTCGTTTCTTGGTCTTGATAACATATGAATTAAATCTGGCATCTGACCAAAGATCCTTCAGTCACCCTGTCAATGCTAATTCACGATACAGTGCATTTTGCATAGATCGGTGTAGGGAAGGAAGGATGGATCTGTATTGCATGAAGTTCAGAATTTGTTTAATGTGGAAGACTTTGGCCCCTAGTTATACTATATGCTCCAACAGGGTAGATATGTTTTCAGAGGGAGGGAGAAAGAATTCAGATGACAAGACTCCCTGGACATCAACGGAGATTGTATCATCAAATCTTGAAGTTCTGAAGCTGATAGAACTTGCCATCACAGTATTTGACCTCTTTACACCTGAAGTCCAAGAGGCAGGCTTTAAATTGGCAAAAGAAGTCAGATTTCAAAAGCAGCTTGAACTGTTTTATGACTTACTGTGATTACAACAGCTAAAATAGACTAGAGAGAGAAATAATCCCATCTCATGGTTGAGAGTACACAATAATTTGAGAAGGAGTTCTCCCTTTACTCAGCTTGCTGCAAATTTATTAAAAACACCGTGAGTTCTCCCCCCCAAAAATGTGGAGGCTGACATACAAACTACTTGGACAAGGTATCACATCTCATGTATCAATACTCTGCCTAGTCTACAACAATTCCTAGTTTACCAAACTATTATATCTAACCTTTTGGCAGTGACAAACTTTGTAGGCAGCTGTAAACTTTACTGACAATGTAGAACCAAATAAAGGTTTGCCTAATAACTCCAATTCATAGCTCAATGCCAAATTTGCATAAGTGAAATATGAGTATTTAATATAATAAAACATGAGCCGCAAGCGTCTACCCATCCCAGGAAAAATGTGAAACCAGAAGGTGCTTTAATGAAAAACTGGAAGCAAATATCACAGCCTAATGTTTAAAAGCCATAAGAGTTAATTTTAGTTTGAAAGGAAATCATTTTTCAAAGTTCTGTACTCTGTTTAAAAACAGATTGAGCAAGTTTATTAAATTAGCAGACCACTGCATTTATGAAATCCATAAGTCAGATCAATGGTGCAGAGTCAGCTCTAGAAAGTAATTGCTGGCTTCTCTCAAAACGGACAATCCAAAAACTTCCAAGGACTAGTTTTTCCCTCCGTTATTTATAACAAGCAAAACACGGTGCAATAGATTCTAATTCATAATGCCTTTTTAATGTTTTTATAGAACAACATTTGGACTCATTTCTAATCCCTGTGGATGACAGGTTGCCATTATTGAATTTTCATTAATATGAATTATGGGTACAATATATTTTACCCAATATTTCCTACCCCAGGACTAACGTGATTCTACAATATAAAAAAATCACTTGGTCAGCATATTTTCCAGAAATAGAAGGCACTAACTGCCGTCAGAGATTAGTCTTGCTACCACACTGTGCATCTGACCTTGACCTTGCATCCACCTGACTCTACGGAAGCACCAGCCATAATTTACATACATTTCTGGTTGTTAAAGTGCCAGTATTTTGCTAAGTGTTGAACTACCGCTTCCAAGAAGCAAGTCAAGGTTTGCTCAGTGGGCTTTCCCTCCTCTGCCCAGCTGGAAATTACTTGGCAAAATGATTAGACATGACCTGAGTCCTCTCCCTCTTGCGCATGCCTCCAGATACTGACGTGTGTCTGAAGAACTCATTCTCCCTAATGAAAACATCTCTTAAGGTCCATGCAGACTCAAATCACACTTCAGCTCCTTTTGGTTTTGCTCACCAGAAGCTACCTGCTGTGGATAGCTCTCCATAGGAAAGTCTCAGTCCAATGGAGTCGGAGTTAGACTCAATGGTCCTTGTTGGTCCCTTCCAACTCAGGTCATTCTATGATTCTATGAATGATTAAAAACATACCAAACAGTAGCCATGAAAATAGCCACTCTGGGGCCAATGGGGCTACTTGCACATTTCAAGGCAAGCATATATCTATATATCTCACGTTTTATCAGATGGTTGAAAGACAAAGATACAACATGTAGTGAAAGAAAACCCCAAGCTGCAGGCAGTATATCCCAGGGAAGTACCCCCACTGTGCACTGCAATGTAAATCCCCTACTTGACGTGCTATATCGAGCTGTATGAATGCATTGTCTCACCTACTACGACTGTTCTTATCTTTTACGGCCCTAACTAGGATTAGACGCATAAAACATTCTTCAACATTATCACTAATACCAGTAAAGTACGGCAGCCGCTGTGGAAGAATTCTTTTTTAATGGTCACCAATAAAGTTCACACAGACCTTGCTGCACCAGCACAGAAAGGCAATATAGCATTTTTCTTTGCTTTTTAAAAGACATGTAGCAATAAAACTCTATTAAATGGAAAAAAGAACTTCCTGAAAGCCAGGAACGGCATGGTCCCTGCCCTGCAGAGCTCATATCCAGAAATGACAAGAAAACAACACGTGAAGAAAATAACACAAGAAACAAGTAAGTAAACAACAGGTAATGACGTTGAGTGATACCACATGTGCTTCTGTACACACACTCCAAACAGGTATTTGGGAAAGTCTGCTCCTAAATCCAGATGTATTCAGAAATACTCACAGCCCAGCCACAATCAAAGGATTAGTTTTTGCCAGCATCATGGTGGTAAATAGTTCTTTAGGAGATATCCACGTAGGAAGAGAGCAAGGGGCTTGCAAACAATCTCTGGAAGCACATGCCAGGCACAGAGGATAAACAAAACATTTATCAGAAAAGCAAACAAAAAGGTAATCAAAACTGGAGTCCTTGGGATAACAGATGGCAGGATCAGGGACACAAAAAGATACATGGGTGGAAGCCGAGCAGGGGGGTTGTTTGAATGCTTCTGACATTTCTTTAAATGTCAGCTCATAATTATGACGTCTCCACCACCACCTTGTAGGTATATAGCCACTTCTAGCAGAGGCCTTGCAGCTTGCACAGAGCTGCACTTTAGCATTTTGAGCCATCCGTCATGTTCCCACCTTTTATTCTGGTGAGAACGAACAAGCAAACACCAAACTCCCACTGAACACCTACTACTTCAGTTTTAATTTCAAGGTTTCCTCGCTGTTTGGTTAAATCTCTGGGTGTATTACACAGATTTATATGGGGTGTTACACACTGAGAAGCACAGTGAGATAAGAGGGAGAAGGGCAATATTTGAAGAAGTTGGGAGAACCCTGCGCGTACAGCGTAGTCTGTGAAGTGTGGCATAATCTTTCGCATAAGTTTACATGTGTAAAACCTACGTTAATAAAAATCAATCCTTGTTCACTATTTGAACACAAATCCCATTAATAATTCCATTAAGCTACCACTTCAGTTCATTATTTTACCCATTTGCACTTCACTATATTCACTGTCAACATCTGCTGCTTTCCCTGAGAAAGAGGGCGAACGAGGCCATGCAATCGCATTGATGTTCAACGCTGTTGCCCTTGGCTCGCTGGCGAGCGCTGCTGATATAAAGGGCATTTCAACTCTCTCCTACCCAGAGACTGAATACAGCGCCTTCCAACACAACCAGCCTCCATCCCATGACTTAACATCCAACATCCATCCCCGAATTCAAATTACCTAATTATCAGAGCTACTCAGCACGCTTGTTCAATACTTCACCAAGAAGATACTTGAAAGAGGAAAGGGTAGGGGGAGAAGAAAAGGAGGACGGACACATGCAGAGTAATAGATAACAAGCGATAGAAGTTTATATTTTGAAAATACAAGTTGGTTGGGTTTTGGTTTTTTTTCAAGGGGGTGGACCTAGACAAAAAGAAAAACTCCCCCCAACCCAAGTCCCACAATACTTTGATCACGTTAAACGTTCAGGGAGGCAGCAGATAACATAATCACAACGCACACAGCAGGTGCCTCAGTGAAGAATGGGTACACGTCTCTTAAAAGGTTATTACAGCAAATTTAAGCAAACCAATTGCACTGAGGCCAGACAGCAGCTAAACAGAGGTTTTCAGGACTTCTCTTCTGATCACCACGGTTCATTCCAACTGTCTCAATTCGATCTGACAATCAAAAAGACAAATGATATGAAGAAAGATATTTGAAAAAGGTGGAATGGGAGCTTATTTAGATTTGCTTCCTGCAATTGGATTTCTTTCTTTTTTTCTTTCTCCACGCAGTCTTGCTCTTGTAAAAGGGTTTCAGCAGCACTGTGCACATTTACACACTGCACCATCTATGTACTTTTATTCTGTCCAGGAACGCTCACCTCCAAAGGAAAAGTGAACAGCCAGGGCACTAAACACAATGAAGCAGAAACACAAAGAGAAAAGGGCTGAGCAACAGAAGCTCATTTTCAAGGCACTGAACAACTACCTGGTGCTAATAGCGTTACATTTGACTGAACCTGACTGGCACAACACTCCACTATTAACCCCTAAGCTGTTCCTCAAATAGACTCGTAAGCTGCTTCTCTACAAAGGTATGATAGATCTCACAGATTTTATGGTTGATGGGAGAAGAAAGGGAGTCACCAGAGCTCTTCAAGAAGGGACACCACAGGTGAGATACACCAGGCTTTGTTTCTGTAGACTCTTCTGAGGGCAAGTATACAAATATAACCTATGCTCATGGATTTCTGTCCAGGTGCCATCATAAATGGACCAGTGAGACCTCATCTTGAGTTCTGTTTTCAGTTCTAGAGTTCTCTGCACAAGAAGGACATGGGTCTTTAAAGTGAGTCCAGAGGAGGTCATGAAGATGATCAGGGGACTGGGGAACCTCCCATAAGAGGACAGGCTGAAAGAGCTGGGTATGTTCAACCTAGAGAAGGGAAGGCTCCAGGGAAATCTTGGAGCAGCATTCAGGTACTTAAAGGGGGCTACAGGAAAGCTGGGGAGAGGCTCTTTATCAGGGAGTGCAGGGACAGGATGAGGAGTAATGGTTTAGGCTGAAAGAGGAGAGATTTACATTAGATATTAGGAAGAAATTTTTTTCCTATGAGGGTGGTGAGGCACTGATTGGCTGCCCAGAGAAGCTGTGGACACCTCATCCCTCAGGGTGTTCAAGGCCAGGCTGGATGACGCTTTGAGCAGCCTGGCCCACTGGAAGGTGTCCCTGCCCATGGCAGGGGGGATGAAACTAAATGATCTTCAAGGTCCCTTCCAAGCTGAACCATACTATGATTCTATGATCCTGCAATACATAATTCAGATAAACTATCTGATTCTGAGAAGCCTCCAAAATTGTCAGCACTGACTGAAAATAAAGGCCAAATCCACTCAACAAGGAAAAACACAAATTAACTGTGCTGCTTTAACTTCGTTTGCATGGGCTGTGGCATGTGTAAGAGGGTGCATGTGGTCTGTGGAGCCACTTGTGGGAACACTAATTTTAGTTTATACGATGACTAAAATGCTGAAGGTAAAGCAAAACCTCAGGCCTCCTTTCTTGCTGTACTAGGAGGATGCAACATCAAGGCAGTTTGGAGCTCTTCACTCATGTAATCAGGCAACTTCTGTTATAAAATAAAATGCATTCATAATGTATCTCCAAAAAACCCAAGATGCATACATAATTGTACCTCAGGCAGCTGGAAATGGAAGCATGCTGATGAAAACAGGGCAGGACAAAAGGATATAACCATACTCTTGGAATTTCCCCAGTCCTGGCAACTATCACAAGTTTAATGGGCCTTCATTGGCAGAAAGCGTTATTATTTTCTTCTCAGTGCAGTGCTGAGAAAGGAAGAGAATAGACATTCTACTAAGTGAAAAATCAATTCTGTAGGTAGTGAGAGGTGTTTCTACTTCAACACTTAATGGCTAAAATGATCTTTCATACCAGCTGTATGCCAACATCCATCCAATATATAACACAAGCTCTTATTTCCAGATCCAATAGAAAAGATAAAGATCATTCCCTGGCACCAGGAACATCTGCAGAAGTTATCCTTCACTCCAATACAGGAACTGAATTTGCCAGCAATTGATGGCCCACGTGCAATTCCATGACAATGATTTCTGAATAACAGCTGAAACAACCCTCTAGAACACACACTTATAGACACCTTTAGACTATGTATTTCTATTAATAATGGGAAACCGAGTTCACAAACTATTTTAGTCACTGTGACAAGTACAACAAGGACAGACCATACCACCATAGTGCATAAGTATGCCAGGTGAAGGAATAGACAGAGTGGTGGTATGCTCATGCTCCTTATTGTTCAGATACGACTCAGTCAAGTAAGAAACTGTAGAGCCAAGTAAAACCAGTTTCTCTTGCCTCAAACACAAAGCCATCACAGTAGCTAGGAAAATAAACAGGGCCAGGACCTGTTATATGGCTCTGAGGCCAAATGATACGGCCTGGCCATATTCACAGGATTATATACTTTTACCCTCCAAAACAAGGTGGCTATATCCGAACTGCCAACCGGGAACAGCTGCTGGCCCTCGCTAATCCCCAAGCCATGCCTAGGAATTGTTTATGACAGCACTAGCAGGTCCTGGCCAAATGCAAGGCAAAGCCTGTGCTAACAATTTAATGGTATAGATGGTCAAGTTCCAGCTCTTGGGGCTGTGCCCTGGCACCGCTTAATCTATGAGCATAGACCCAGCCAAATGCAGTTGTATTGTGAGCAGAGCTGGCTGGAAAACAGATCCAAAAAAAGAAATAAGAGTATCTGACCAAATTTATAATCTCCATGCATTTTCATGATTCTCTTCCTTATTATTCTGGGTTTTTTTTCTTAAGTTTTTCCAGACAGCCTTATTTTCACAGAGGTGTTCTATCTGCCAAAACAATAGGAAGTCAAAACAGTTCTGGTAAACGTTGAGTGTTTTTCATTTCTTACCAATGATTCAGTGGTAGTTTCCAGCAACCTATGGCATTTCCAGCCTAGGCAGATTCACTGTGGGAAGTGTCAGAAGAGTTTAAATCAAGTGTCTGATGGAAAATGAGGGAGAAGGACAAAGACGTCGAGAGTGAAGTAGAACGGCAAAAAGACACACGAATGAAAGCTTGGATTGGTTCACAAACTTTGCAGCATTAAGTTTTGTTTAATCTCTTATTTCAAAGAACTGGATGCAAAAAGACTTCTCTGCTGAACAACTGCTGCATTCGCCTTCTCTCTCTCTCAGTCTGGTTTTGAACCATTTTTGCTCCCTAACAAAAGAATAATCCCAAAAGATTTTGCTGCAGAGCAAATCTGCTTCATTGCCAGTGGGTCACAAGGCTAGATAAGCAAGACTGGCTTTGCAGACTTATTGCCCAGGTCAAGGTAACTTCCACAACTGTCTCTGCATGACAGGTGCCAACTCTCTATTCTCGGAAAGAAACCTTTTAAGACAGTCTAGACTGACTTTTTTCAAAGATTCCTCTCCATAGGCTTCCACTACCCGAAAACGACCAGACTGGTCTCTCTCGAAGGGGATCTTGAAAGCCACCGGGTATATCCCCTGCTCAAGGCAGGCTAGCACTACACTGGATTGCCTGGGGCTCTGTCCACTTGACTTTTGGATAACTTCAGGGCACTCAACAACATCTCTGGGCTCCTGTGCCAGTGTTTGGCCACTTGCAGTGTGAGCACTTTTTTCTTTCTAACAAGGATTTCCTTTGCTGGCTTTTGGGTGCACTGCCCGTTGTCTTTCCACTGTTCACCTTGAGAAGGCTCTGGCAGTGTCTTCTTCAAAAGCACCTACTAGAGAGCTGAAGAGAGCAATCACATCCCCCCTCAGCTTTCTCTTCTCCAGGCTGAGCAAATCCAACTTTCAGCCTCTCCACCATAGACTTCACCCAACTACTGTATGGGACAACCACTCAGCACAACCTGAGGAGCAACATGGCCCACAGGGAACAGAAGAGGAACACAAACTGAAGTGGTCAGTTTGAGTCTGTCTGGAGGAGCTTACAGGTGTCTTGCTCTGCTCTTTTACTTCTCATTATTTTAAAAGGATCCTCTCTCACTCCACTCAATTCACTGCATCAAAGAGTATGTTCCAGTCTTTATAGAGTACTGATGCTGTCCCTTTACAAAGCAACCAGTGATAGGAACAGTGGCAACACAGAGAATTTAGGTATCATCCTCATAGCATGAAGATGAATCTATTGGAAGACTTGGAATTGCTGTGCAATCCATAGCTTAGATGACATCTAAAAAAAAAATCGAAATAGCATTATCCTGCTCTGCTCCAGAGCTACATGTTAGTTACTGTAAAGTAGTTCAGATTTCTAAGCAGACAGAGAAAACAAGGTAGATGGCAGCTGCTCTACATGGCAAAAAAAGGTATGTGATCCGTATGTTCAAAACCTGAATACACGTGCATTTCCTAATCAAAGCAGCACATCTGAGATAAATATGCACATGCATAAAGACCTGAAAAGTCACACTTCGGTCACAGCAAAACTATCAGAAGAATTATCATGAGCAGTGGAAAAGAATGTTTATGAAATGAAGTTTAAAACTTCATGAGCAAGAATGGAATTAATACATTCAAATTTTCCTTCATAATCCAGCTTGAAGAACCTTGCAAAGATAAATGTTAGACCTTTAAAAGCAGGGATGATAAAGATAATTAATGGAAGCTTAGAAAGATAATAATGTCTCAAATCCATGTGGGGTATAACTATTGCTCAGCTTTTGAGGAAAAGGAAGATAAATTATTCAGTCTTACTCCAGCCCAGCATGAGGCAGAAATTCTAAAGGAAACAAGCTGTTCAAAAACAAAAATCTGATGACTATGCCAAGATAGGAGTTAGGCTCAGAAGACCTAAAATAAATCCAAAGTTCTCGTCTTTACTGGCCAATGAGAATTCTAGGTATTGTTCTAAAGCAAAATGACAACTTCTCTGCCTTATGAAGTATCTTTAAGCAGCAATTCAATTCTAGGATGATGTCATGATTATATCACAGAATGCTTTTTGTTGGAAAAGACCTCTTCAGGTCACTTGGTCCACTGCTCCTCAGAATAAGCAAACTTTGATGTTAGATCATTGTTAGATCATCGTTCCCCTGGTCATGTCCAGCTGAGCTTGCAGTGTTTCCAGTTGTGGAGATGTTGCAGCTGTTCTGGGCCATTGCTCCTGTTTTGGATGTCACATTAAGATTTTCTTTTTTTTTTTTTTTCTCTTTCTTCTTACAGGTAATCAGAATTTCTCTTGCTACAATTTGTTGTCATTGCTGCTTCTCCTTTCAAAGGACACCTCTGAGAAGAATCTGGCTTTCTTTGCATTGACCCAGTTATACAGGTGTAAATAGGTAAAAAACTCACACTGAGCCTTCCCTTCCACACATTCAACAGCTCTCAGTTTTTCCTTCTCAGGCAGGTCCTCCTCAACTAATCTGATCTCCTACTATGACAAGGCAACCCACTTAGTGGATGAGGAAAAGCCTATGGGTGCTGTCTACCTAACCTTCAGAAATTTCCCACAGCATTTTCCTGGGGAAACTGGCTGCAAATGTCCTGGACAGGCACATTCTCTGCTGGGTAATAAAACTGGCTGGATGGTCGGGCCCAAAGAATGGTGGTAAATGGAGTTAGATCTAGTTGGCAGCTGGTCACAAGTGGCGTTCCCCAGATCTCAGTATTGGGGCTGGTTCCATTCAATATTTTTATCAATGATCTGGATGAGGGGATTGAGTGCTCCCTCAGTAAGTTTGCAGACGACACCAAGTTAGGCAGGAATGTTGATCTGTTTGAGGGAGAAAAGGCTCTACAGAGGGATCTGGATAAGCTGGGTGGATGGGCTGAGGCCAATTCTATGAGGTTCAACACAGCCAAGTGCCAAGTCCTGCACTTGGGCCACAACAGCCCCATGCAATGCTCCACGCTTGGGGAAGAGTGGCTGCAAAGCTTCCCAGCAGAAAAGGACCTAGGGGTGTTGGTTGACAGCCGACTGAATATAAGCCAGCAGTGGCCCAGGTGGCCAAGAAGGCCAGTAGCATCTTGGCTTGGATCAGAAATAGTGTGTCCAGCAGGACCAGGGAAGCGATCAACCCCATGTTCTCGGCACTGGTGAGGTCGCACCTCGAATCCTGTGTTCAGTTCTCGGCCCTCGCTACGAGAAAGGCCTTGAGGTGCTGGAGTGTGTCCAGAGAAGGGCAACGAAGCTGGTGAAAAATCTGGAGCACAAGCCTTATGGGAAGTGGCTGAGACCTGTCTCCTCTGGAGAAAAGAAGGCTGATGGGAGACTTCATTGCTTTCTACAGCTACTTGAAAGGAGATTTGTAGCAAGGTGGGTGTAGGTCTCTTCTTGCAAGTAACAAGTGACAGGATGAGACGAAATGGCCTCAAGTTGTGCCAGAGGAGGTTTACAGAATCACAGAATCACAGAACAACCAGTGGAAGAGACCCACCGGATCATCGAGTCCAACCGTTCCCATCAAAAAAAAATTTAGATTGGATATTAGGAAATAATTACTTCACCAAAATGGTTTAGTGATGGTCTTGGTAGTGTTAGGTTCACAGTTGGACTCAACTATCTTACAGGTCTTTTCCAACTCAAATGATTCTATGATTCTGTGAAGAACAGCAAACACTATTTTACTGAAGGTTGATGAGGACTAGCAGAGGTTGTCCAGAGAGGCTGTGGAGTCTCACTCCTTGGAGATACTGAAAAAACATCTGGACATGGTCCTGGACAGGGCAATTGTGTCTATGTGGCCCTGACTGAGCAGGGGAGCTGGACCAGATGACCTCCAAGATCCCTTCCAACCTCAACCGTACAGTGATTCCCCCTGTTCCTACAAACCTCCTTTGTTTACTTGAGCTTGCTCAGGATTTCCATGTTCAGGCAAGATGAATTACCTCAGTGGTTTTGAATGCATGGACTTTGCATAAAACTTTATGTTCATGTGGGATAAAAGGATAACTTTAATTATATATAATATTGTAATATAAAGAATATATAACCTTAAACTTTCAAATTACACAGGCAAAAAAGCTTCCCTTTCTTGACACGTTTGTGCAACCACTTAGCAGTTGTAAATATTCACATACTTCTCAGTGCTTTGTTTCAGGATTACCATAAAAGACCTGGGATCATAAACAGTAAGAAATAATGATATAATATGAAGAATTTATTACCAGTTATTATTCATTATTTATACAGTGGGTGCATATCGCTTTACACACAAACACCACTTTACAGACAGCATATATTTCTCTGCAGAACTTCTACCAGCTTTGATTTCCAAAGTGAACCAGTTTGGTGATGCTAAATTTTTGTGGGTAACAACCACACATATTTCAGCTTGACAGGAGCGGAGAACAACCGAAAACAGAAAAGGGAGGCCGACTTCTGGGAGAATTCGGAATAGTCAGTTCCTCCAAGCTGAAGTAAAATGTGGATTTTGTTTGCTGAAAAATTTCTATTTCATCCAAGAACAGAGTATCTGTTCAGCAGTTAACCATCATTTGGACTTTTAGCAATGCTTCAGATTCCAAGAGAAAACCCAACAAAATAACTCGGTTACCTGAAGCTTTATAATTTTCTACAGGCTACTTCAAAAAGTAATGGCTGATTATAAATTTTCATTAGAGCTGCTTCTAGAGAGCAAAACCGGAGTCAGGAAAAAGTGTGAGGAATTCCTTGCCTGGCCTCCCTCAATGTACTCTCACAGGCTGACAATAAGCCTGTGTTTTGCCCACTCACAAGATAATGAGTCACTGTATTTCCATTTATGCAGAAGATATTGCACCTTGAGTTCATTGTTCAGATGGGACGGAGCCCAGTTCAGCATCGCTGATGCAACGTGACTCCTGGCATTACTTTCCATGGCATCGACAGAACAATCCTGTCACAACAGCCCAGGCTGCCTACATTTCATGCCATCAAGTCACAAGATCTTAAAGGCCTGGACAACTTTTTCAAGAGGGTTTTCAGGACTGAAGACAGGGCAGTGGTGCTGCTTTAATGTCAATCTGGAGTGTCAGCTCTTGGCACATCAGAGCTTCCCAGTATGCCCAGAGAACATCAGCTCATGCCCAGCATTTGCAGGTGCAACGTTTAGCAGCACAAGGAGCCAGACTGTAATGTACTTTTTATCACTCTCAGGGTCAAATTTGGTTTTATACTATCAGCTTGATAGAAAACTGCTGTATCGAGCAGGAATTCAAGGCCCACCAGAATCGCAGGGAGAAGTGAAGCTTGTCTCATTTCTTTCTTGCTTTTTATTCATTTGCTTCATTTATTTTGCAAGCAACTTCTGAATTGAAAACCGCAAATCAATCAGCAATCCTAGGAAACCAATGCTATCAAGAAAATACTACCTGTTTGGCAGGCAACTTACTTTCCTTCTCATATGCATTAAAATTGTGATTTAAAAAAATGATCATTGTTTTCCTATTACTTATAACAAAAATTATGGTATGGACACAACCTACCCAACCGTTTCTGCAGCCTTCTATAAACTGCATAGAGGCTCATCTGTACCCAACATACACCTTAATCTACTCATCCCCTCCCTCAATGATTCCTCTGATATTACCTTCTTCATGCAACATCAAAACCAGAAATTACAGTTTAAGAAAGATCAGCTTTCTTGAAAATATTTTCTAGGGCCTATCTGGTACAGTTACACATTGACAGTAAAAATAACAGGAAACCGCCACGTGATTCCTTGCAAAATTCTTTTTGTAGTTAGGTTTGATGGTGACAATCGATTCCTAAATGACAGCAACCAACCTAAGGAGTTTATGCGTCTAGAACTCAGATAACCTGCCCTTCTTTAGGAGGGCATAAAATCATAGAATAATAGAAGACATCAAACCATAAAATCATAGAATGGGTAGGGATGGAAGGAACCTGAAAGATCATCTAGTTCCAAACCCCTGCCATAAGCAGGGACACCTTCCACTAGAAGGCAAGGAATAGGCAAGGAATCTCTCTGGCAGGTTTTTTTTAGCCTGACAAGAGGCTGGGACAAATTTTCTAATGAAACACCCATGGCTCCTGAATGGCAGAAGTATATATTCTGCTGCATTTTTTACGGATAATCTGCACCTGACTTGAAAATGAAGTAACAATGAGCAATAACTCAGAAAATAAGAAGAACTTTAAATAGATTCAAAGAATCAAGCACTTGAATCCTGGCCAACACACATTTTGTTTAGGTTACTGTTATTACTGATATTTATCCCTTTTGGAAGTCAAGACATTTTTTGATCAACGTGCCAAAGCCTAGAAATACTCTTTTTCTTTATCCAAAGCTGTCATGTTTGTGACCTTGTAAGTACTCGGCTATGTCAATTAGTGCTTCAAAAATGCTGCCTTTCATCTTCAAATGGAACTGGGCCTAGAAACTGGCCAGATCTCTTCGCTCTTTCAACAGATGATAAACACATTGCAAGTCAAAAAAATCCAAGCAGTTTTTTATGACTATAAAGATAAATTAGCATGTGAGGGCTTTCAGGCCAATATCAGTCCAACAAAATATCTGCAAAAGTTGACAAACTAAATCCACATTTTGTACGTTCCAACTTCTACACTATTAAAAATAGGTAAAAATCTATCCGAGAATAAATAAAAAAAATAAGATGATAAGAGGAAGTGACAGATTATCAGCACAATATAAGCCCTAGAGACTAGGGCCACAAATTATTAAGAACAGCCTTCTTTAGAGGAGCCTGAAAAATGCCCAAGGTGTCACTCCAGTTTATTCAAAGCTAAAAATTGGTTCCTCTACTTCAAGGCCTTCAACACGTCAGTTTTCGAACCCAACACTGATGTCACTTGTGTCCCTTGGTAGCATGATTACCTCCCAGGATTTGTAACTTTTTCCTTGTAGCTTATTATGGGTACTTCAGCAGAAGTCATTCCTGTGTTCAATTTACAGAAATTTGTCAATTTGTAACATGCAAAAAGAATGAAAGTCTTTTGGGAGTCAATGATCAGATCCCTGTGCTTCCTCCTCTCATTCCTGGTACAAGCTCTGACCATTGCTCAAATGCAACCCTCAAAATTTTTTGAGGATACCAGGAGGAGACTGTAAGCTGCATTCCAGTAAGATGGTGTGTCACCCCAAAAGGTAAATTGTGCAAAGCTTATCGAACTTTCAAACTTACAGAATCAGTAAAACGAGACTTGGGTGCCAGGGAAAACCTATCCTCGTCTTCTGTTAGAAACCACTCACTGTTATGTACTCTGGGCATTGCTCTGATTTCCTACACATTCATGTTACAGTTTGCCATAATTAGAGGTTCATATTCAACAAAAGTCTCTGCATAGGTGGGAACAGGCTTGCATCTCATTTACCAATGAAACTAGACGTTACTCTATTTCAGAAACTGATGCATAGATAAAAATACGCTCCTGAAAAAAAAATCAGTTGCACTCTTTGACATCCAACGACTGATGCCTCTCTTACCGTCACAGTAATTTGCCAAAAGAATCAGGAGGATCTCTAACACAGCTTCTGCCATTATTGCACTTGGGTTGGACTGCTACATCACATCCCGATCAAAGAATTGACATGCTACAATCTGAAATGGTGACAAAAATATGCCAGCTATCAATACAAACCCTCAGGGGAGTGGCAGAGTAGCTTTGCACTGAGGAGCTAGAAGAGCAAATCCTATATACTTCATCACTGCATGTTTTGAATGTTTTTCTAGCAACTGTTGTATTCCAATATTTATAATCTCTCTCTTTATGCAAGCCGCTTATGTTTTATAATAAAAAGAGTACATAAATTTCAGTTACCGTTGCAGAGCAAATTGTTGTAAGTAATTAGTCATGTACAACATAAGGCGCAACTCGAAAAACAATTCATGTTTATTTTTCCTCTGCTTAATCAATATTTTAAATATTTGTGGAAGCCATACAACCAGCTTAGCAAATCATCACCTCAGAAGCAAGAGGAAGAGAACAGACAACAGAAATTCTGCAATGTACAGCAAATCATCTGCATATGACAGACTGATGTAGAGGGAATTACATTTTTTTGGACTGTAAAGGAAACATACAATGTTTTACCTATGTGCCGTTTTAATCTTATTACTTTTTACCATGCATTCCTCAGCCATACTGACTTGCTTTTCCTTTAATGTAAAAATTTTCTTCCCTCCTCACACTTTTTTTGATGCTATTTAGTTGCAGTGTTGCATGGAGACAGACAGTGGGGGTGATTTTTTCCCCTGCAATCCTTGCCTGACTTTCCAGAGAGGTTAACAAACGCTTTACCATCTCTGTGCTCTCTCCCACATCATAACTGTGGGTAACCACAGCGGGATAAAAACTACAGTAGCAACAAGACACACACGTCTTAAATGCTATGCAAGTACTGTACATACAGGAGGCCAGGATCACATCTCAGTTATGCTATTTAAAGACTTAAACCTGTACAGTTATCCCTGAGCTCAACTAGAAAAAATCTTATCAAAACTGAAGCCTGGCGTTTTTATAAAATTTGTCATAGGTTTAACCTTGAGAATAACAAATCATTAAGGGTGTGGGAGCTTAAGAATCAATTTATGTTTCAAGCAAAGGGGTTTTAAAATTAAGGTTGGAAAAAGAATTAGATCTTGCTGGTGTTGCACCAATTCTGTTGATGTATCAATCTTTTCAGGCATTTAAAAATAATATAGAGATGATAAAAGCAAATGTTCTATAACCAAAAAAATCTCTTGATAATAAAATTTCAAATTACAGCCCATGACAACACTTCTAAATTGAAGCTGTGATACAGGAGCTTTGATGGAGAAAATTGTACAAGTAACTCGCAAAGTAATTCGGAAAAGCAACAAAGAATGAAGGTGCTGCTGAGATGAACAGAAAACATAGCTGGGATGGTGTGCAGCATCCTTAAATGAATTTTAGACTGCTTTGTTGCCAATATCTTAAGCAGTGTTGCGGACTTATATGGATTTCTTTGATAGCTTCCTACTATCAACAAATAGCTTCACTGTGAGAAAAAAATCCCAAACCCCACCCCACACATACAAACCCAAAGCTGAGCTCAATCATCATACATGAGTGGGCTCAGAGTATGACAAATTGATCCAAATGCAGCAGTCTAATGGCAGGAATTGCACTCTCCTATCGACTACCTCAGGTATTCAAGGAGTTGAAGAAGTTATCTCTAGTGAAAGCCTCATTCCTTCAAACTACGCTGACTCTGGGTGCCCGACGCTTTGGATACAGCACCAGAGTGAAAAGGCCAAACTGAGTAAAAGAGCTGGAACTTTCTCATAGCAGCACAGAATGAGTAGAAAAAACAGTAATCGCTACCTCTGAGTGCCTCAGTTTCCCTGTTGGTATACAGGCAGTGTAAAATCGAACTATTTCTTATAGGCTGTTCCGGTTTGAAAAGCTTTCTGATATTGTCTGGCAGCCTCCAATGAAATGGGCAGGAACAGTGCTCAAGAAAATACAGCTTTTTATTTAAATAACTCAGACCAAACATCCGTAACCACTTAACAGTGGCAGATCCACTAAGTGTGATTTGTACCAAAGCATCTGTGGTAAGAAGGCTACAGGTACGCTTTGAGAATAAATTTCAAAGGTCTGCAAAGTATAATTAGTTCTAGTGTTCTCCCACACATTAATAATTAGTAATAAAATCCTTGTAAAGTCCTCCACAGAAAGACGTAAAACGCAATTCCAGAAGCATAAAAGCACAGACTAAACTCGCCTCATAGTTGGTGTTATATATCTTAAGCTTCCCTCTGAAGATAACTTCACCCCTCTTCAACATACAATTTCACCAATTTTTTCTCTCCCTTCCAATGCTTCCTCCATTCACATCATATAACTCCAGGTGAAATTCTTAATCTTGTATTTACAAAATAGAATCAGAGAATTATTTGGGTTGGAAGCAACCTCATCCCAGCCCCCTGTCATGGGCAGGGACACCTTCCACTAGGTCAGGCTGTTCAAAGTCTCATCCAGCCTGGCCTTGAACATCTCCAGGAATGAGGCATCCATGACTTATCTGGGCAAGCGGTTCCAGTGCCTCACTACCCTCACAGTGAAGAATTTCTTCCTTATATCTAATCTAAATTTACCCTCTTTCAGTTTAAAGCCATTACCCTTTGTCCTATCACTACACGCCCTTGTAAAAAGCCCCCATCCAGCTTTTGAGAAGATTATGGCTCTGTTTGATAACATGCAACGGGGGATGATGGTATGTGTATGTATTTTTAATAACTACTGACTTAAAATTTTGGTGAAAAAATATGGAGCAGTTATTAGCTGTGCAGGCAAGGGAACAGAGGAAGGGATTATTTTTATGGCCATGCAAGGGAATTGTGAGTCTGATACTGAAAGGATGCCTATGGTTTGGTACTTAAGATTTTAAAAGTTAAATGAAGAAGGGAGCGGATGCAGAAGTTACACAATTATTTGGAGGCTACTAAATCTGGAAAACAGCAGGAAACCAGAGGAGCTCAAAAGTTTGAAGGCAGACTAAATGGTTTATAAAAAAATATTGAAACAAACTTTTAACTGGTAGGATAATTAATTAGTAGGAACACAAAATGAAGGGAGATGGACGATCGACCTCTGTGCTTTAAGGTAGAATCATAGAATCACAGAATGATGTGGGTTGGAAGGGACCTTAAGAAGGGACCTTAAGTGCCCCTGCCATGGGCAGGGACACTTTCCACTAGATCAGGTTGCTCAAAGCCTCATCCAACCTGGCCTTGACCTGATCTTCAAACAAGCTGAGGAAGATAAGCTGAAGTTAAAACTGGTAACTAGACAACACAGAGTCCTTTCTGTCCTCAGCCTGGAGGAACATTGCTGGTTGTACCAATATCCTTGAGACAGGGATAACCAAGTTTTCAGTTTTCTTGCTCTGCAACACCATGATACTTTATTCATCGTGTCACTTCTTGTGTGGGGCATTGCCTTGCTGCTGACATCTGCAGTAACGCTGGGGAAGGCTCAGACTGCAGAAGGGCAGCTAAGCAATCAAATATCCCGCTCCCGACCACAAAACAGAACTAAGAAATTCAGCTTAAGATGACACCAGTCCCCCATGAGCTCGTACCCATAAACACGCTCACAAAAAAGCTGCAGAGTGTAGACTGTGAACTCTCCACAGCTCAAGGCAACTCGGCACATTCCTGTTTTTTAAAATAAACCAAACAACCGCGTTATTCTTCTGACTTGCATTCACCTCATTATACAGATTTAATTTTTTATGCCTAACCACAAGCTGGATTCTACAAGGGAAAGGCACGGGCTGGTAACATCGCTAACCACAAGTCTAGATCTGCTGTGTGTGAAGGAGAGAGAGAGAGACTCAGGCAGGGTGAACATAAGTATGTATGAGCACCTGATGTTTTTTTCTGACACCGTTCCACATCATTAGTTGGAAACTTGCTAGGCACCATACCCTTACATCTCTGTTCATCCTACTCACTGCACTGCTTTTTCAAAGTTTTTTTCCTCTTTAGTACGTGCAGTTTTGAATGTTTAGAGCTGTTTAGCTGATTCTCAGCAGAAGAGGCTGGTGCAAAGACTATGCATTTTTACACATTTATTTTATGGGAGATTACACAGCTGATTAACAGTTCTCAGAATAAAAAGTGTCCCATGTTACCTCCACTCTTGCCTATTTATTGCTTTTGATCTATTCACGCCAAAACATTCTTACTAATGAAAGTCATCAGAAAATTGTCTAATAAGGTAATTTAGAAGACAGTTCACATTGAGTATATGATCAAAAGGCTCTTTACTTGCTGTTCCTGCCGCCTCTCCCCCAATAAACACATGGTTTACTGGCACTGCAATGCTTCAGAATGGTTTTGAACATCTGGGAAAAGGGCTGATCAGCTCCAGACAATCGTTGGACTCTAAGCAGACCCAGGAACAAAGGTCATGATAAATGAAATGACTGCTTTGGCTCCAAAATTGCCTCAATCTTCTCCAGACAGGGCACGATTGAAATGCATCTATCTGTGGATAGCATCTGGAGAACTCTAAATATGTTTTGATCAGAATCTGATTGGTTTCTTTCAAATGAAAATAATTTGAAGATGCCATGGAATATTTTTAAAACCAATCACACTGTAAACTTTGGCCTAATGTTTCCTTCTGCAGCACTGACCTTGTTTTTCTACTGTGTGAAAAAAAATCAATATAATAATGGTACTGCAGTAAAATTTTAGCTTGCTCTTGGCTTACTTTAAATAACTTTATTGTCTCCTTTCCTTCTGTCTATGTCTGCCGTATTTGGCACTTGCAGTTATTAAAATGAAACCAAGTTGAAAGAAAATGTTAAATATCATAAAAAGAAAACCAGCAGTGCTTCTGGCTCGCTTTGCTAATGCTGTGGTCACCTTTACAATTTGCCAGGGTTTTCTATTCCCCAGCTGTTCTACCTGAATTTGCATGCAGAAAGAAACTCCAACTTTCTATTAGAAAAACAACTTGCACTTTGCAGATTTAAAAGGGCTAAATGTTTTAAAAAGAAGGAAAAGTCACCTTCTTCCCTCCAATTTAATAGCAGAACAAAAAAGCCCAGTGGTTTACTAGTGATTTCAATTCTTTACTGCTTAACATTTTCTTACTCCTTATTGTGCCTTTCTGCACAAATGAGAGAGCCTGGTTATTGCAGTCCCAGAGTTACACTCCTATCTGCACTAAAAATGGGACTTTAGGATCCTTAAATACAAACTAAAGAGAAGAAAAACCACCATCCAGCCAAAATCATCCCCTTCTGTCACTTTCCACTCCTTCTAGGTGAAAACCACATCCGTTTGTTCTCAACCACAGCTCTGCCTTGGTTAACAGAGAAGAACATTCCCAAAAGCAAAAGTGGGAATTACACATTCCAGGGAAAGCAATAGAAAGCCCAAACGCAGGCACTGCTGAAAGGAAAGAAGCATTTGCTCTGCTTGGGTTTCTCAGGAGGGTGGAAACCCTCAGTCTTGGAGCAAGAAAGACCTACTCTGTTGTAGGCACAACACACACAAGAATAAAAAAATGACACCGACTGCCTGTAGAAAATTTTTTTTCTCCTCTTCGAGGAAACACGGATTTTGCGAAGGGACAGATGAAGCTCCATCCCTAACATCCCATAAACCCCAGGAAAAAAAAGCTAAATTCTTACTTTGGTAGTTGAAGCTGGAGAAGAGTTGGCCACCAGGCTCGTGATCACATCAGTGTTGACGGTGGTGCAGGCGGCGGTGGCTGGGGTGGGGAGCCGGGAGGGGACAATGGGCAGGGGCAGAAGCCCCGGGCGGTTGTTGCTGTTGGTGCTCACGGCGCTGCTGCAGTTGGTGCTGCTGACGTGGTTGCCATTGGCGCTCCAGTCCCGGCGATCCCACCCGGCCCGATAATCTCTTTCAAACCGGCTGTGGTGCCGTGACATCTCGATGGAGGGCAGCTTCTTCTCAAAGGGAACTCGAGAGCTTGCCTGCAAGATTAAAAGCAGAGAGGTGTTAGGAATAAGGTCCCAGCACAGTGATTGTACCCCATAATCATCAGGGCAAGTCCCTGACATGCCTTCAGTGCCTTAGAGAGCACTGTTTCTCCCTTTTTCCCAGCTAAACATCAGGAGGGAGAGAGTGGTGTTGTAGTAAATGCTAATTTAGAACACAAATGAGAGAGTTTGGACAACTACAAGCATGCAGTAGAGAGACCAATCCCTCAGACCTAAGGAAACACCATCTGCCCAATGTCTCCAGCAGAATAACAAGCAACAGTACAGAAATCATGAAAAGCTGAGTTATAAGACAATCATCAGCCAGATCTTCTGATAGCAGGAAAATGTTTCCAACAGCCCTGTCTTGCAGTTCTCTCAGTAGCCCTCAAATGCTTTCTCTAGCTCTTTTCTGCATCTAATGCATGACCAAATATTAATCCTAAAGATCAGCGGGAGGAAAAAATCTATCTACAAAATCTATCCATTGCATCTCTGTTTTCAAAACCAAATATTGTTTTATGCAGCCCCCTCCTCTCCTTTCACTAGACCTCCTCACTGGAAGCTCCTGCGGGAACGCTCCAGCCCTGTGACACCCGAGCTCTCCACAGCACGGCTGCTCTCCAGGGTTGGCCAACATGTCTTTGTCTTCTCCTGTGCTTTGGGCTAAACTTAAAACACTTAATATACCTAGGACGATCAAATGACCAGGCTGTTTTGTACGATCAGCCTGTCCTTATCATTACTTACCACTTCAGTCTTTGTTATCCATAGATTTTATCTGCCAGGAGCAAGACCTCTGAACACAACGATGGGAGCTGAGACTCCCAACATCTAATCCTAGTTCTGATAATTACATGTTACGTAGCCTAGAGCAGTTACTTAAATCTTCCTGCCAAGGTCTCCTAACCTGCAGAATGGTGGCAATAATGCTATTTTCCCAGCTGAGTTCAGAGTAAGTGAAAGTTTACAGCATTTGGAATTGAAGAGCAGCATAAATAAATGCTAAATATATTTATTCCCATAAATAAATAATGAGTATCTAGGTCACTGTGGCATCTGATTTATTTTATTTGCATCACACGACCCAGTAAGTTCTTTGCAACAGTAACATTAGGTCAGTTGAAGCAATTTTGTTTCATAAATTCTTAGATACAAAAATGGATATTGGAAACATCTGCTCATAATGGCTGAGGAGGGAGCTGGAACCCAATTGACCCAGAAACTTAAAACCAAGAAACTACTTAAGAGAGCTGTAACTTAAAAGTTGTATAAACCAGTGAACTCATCAACAGTGTTAGTTATTCAACTGGTAGGAATTAAAAAGAAAAGGCAAACAAATCCAACTATTATGACTAAATAATTAAAGGTTCACCTTGTTCATCATACAGCTACTAGCTTGAGATGAAGAAAACTCTTGCTCAGCTAAAAATTCAGTTATATAAGTGTTTATTAAAAAAAACAAAACTTCCCTTCTACAATCATTACCTTCAGCAAACAGCTGAACCACATCTCTCAAGAAGCTGCATTTGTGATGGTTATGTTGCTTCTCTGCAGGAGCGATCACCTCCAGCGAGAGCATATATTGAGTGCTGATCACAAAATTAATACTCCTCTTAATCTGATAGAGCCATATATTTTTCCTCCAGTAGGATTTGATGCAAGATTTGACTTAAAGGTTGACGATTCACTGATATTTAATTAGATTCTTCTTTTCTTGTGCTTTTGTGGCCATTTGATATCTTAATTCAGAAAGCTCATTTCTCTTTTTCCAGAAGACTATGTGGAAATGACGGCTACACACTGAACATGGCAAAACCCAGACATGAGCATTGTGAAAGATGCTGTAGAACAAACAGAAACTTTTATTTTAGGAGAGGTGAAGAAAGCTAGTTTTTCCTGTAGTGGCAACCACCTCAGAATAAAATCAGTACTTAAAGACAGCATCTTTAAAATTTACAAATGTCACAGGTGTAACCCTCTTTCCTTTTGTTTTATAAACCTGCTGCAAAGACAGGCAAAAAGGGAGACAGTAAACCGCAAGCTATAATTTCAACATATCCTTTATTATTCCTTCCCTTTGGAAAAGTTTCTTTTTAAGGCCACACAATCTCCACCATTGTATGAATGTGTCTTTTTTGACTGTTTGGATGGTGGCTGTCAAATGAACGCCCTTCTCCTTCAGAGCTCAAGGATCTCCATTAGCTGTATTAGTGCACTTCTTGACAAGGCAACCAGAGAGAACCAAATCACATATCCCCCACCCACCCACACACTTGAGTATATCTGACATTTAATTCAGCAGAGAGCAGAGGCACACATGCACATAAGTCAATAGCTTGCAGTTTTTGCCACACGATCCAAGACACCATGCCCCCAGCAATTCTACTATCAGATGAGACTGACAGGCAATTATGTCAATAACGAGCAGGAAAAAAGCCTGTGACTAAGCCACGCATTAAGAAGTTCACTTAAAACCCACCACCCTCTTCACGAGAAAATTCACTTCTTTGTCCAGCTTCTGTATTTCATGAAAATATTTCAAAGAAAAAATAAAAGCTAGAGCTGAATGTTGTATTTTTTTCTTCTATGCATTGCATTAAATATACACTGCTTGTTTCAACATGTCATTTTTGGCGATGTATGAAGACATTTGACAGCAACAAGTTGTGTAGAAAAACCGGAGGGGATAACTATCTAATAAACGAGTATTCAACTGCTGGTGCTCGCTATTAATTGTCTAAAATTAGAAACAATATAAAATGTTCTCATAAATAGCTGCTGGGTGAGGTAAGAAATGGTTAGTGAACAGGCTAGCTAATTTTTAAATGTATTTTTGGATCCAGAGTTTATGCTTTGTCTAGACTATTTTTGTCAAGGATCATAATCATAACAATAATGCT
Organism: Phaenicophaeus curvirostris; assembly: GCF_032191515.1. Lineage (NCBI taxonomy): Eukaryota > Metazoa > Chordata > Aves > Cuculiformes > Cuculidae > Phaenicophaeus > Phaenicophaeus curvirostris. The sequence continues at coordinate 123,103,595 of NC_091393.1, read as the reverse complement.
TTAAATATATTTTGTACTCATAAGAAAAGCTTCTCCAACAAAGTGGAGCCAAGCATAATCATGACATTCCTCTCCACAGAATTTTACACAGGGCAGCATAAACCATCTTGAGAATCAGCAGTGACGGAGGCCAGTGGAAACCACAAACAAACAGCAAGGAGGAAAGCAGTCACTGTCATCAAAGATGAATGAGAATTTTCATCCTAGCCCAGTCATTACTGGTTCCAAAATACATGATTTTAGGCTAAGATTTTGCAGACATGGATTGTTTTGGTTTATATCTTTAAGAGTAAACAACAAAAAAACCCAACAAACCTAACTGTTCCGCTGGCATGATAAAGAGAAGGAAAAAGAATCGTAGAATCATAGAATCATAGAATAACCAGATTGGAAGAGACCCACCAGATCATCGAGTCCAACCATTCCTATCAAAGGTCAACACCTAAGACATATCAATATCAATATCAATATCAATAATGACAATTAATTCATATGCTTTTCATTTTTAAGGGAACCTTTCAGCAACACTTATTCACATGCACATATTTTTATCTTAACTAGCTTTAGGTCCCTTTAAAAAGCACTAAGGAAGAGAAAGGTTTTCGTGTTGCTTCTTGAGGAACTCCCTGGTCTGTCTGCACTGAAGCCACCACTCCAGCTAAGCCCTGGCTAATTATGCATCTATCAACTTCAGTTTTGGGGACGATTTTTCAACTAACAAGATGCTCCCCGCTGCCGCATCTAGAAGTCAGTTCTTGAGCAGATAAGCTCGAAGCTATCTCAGACACGTCTACCCTACATCAGAGCCATAAAACGGCAATGCAGACATAGCCAGCAATAGAGAGCACGTATGATTTGTGTATCTGAGAATAGAAGTCCATGAGGAGGCACACTGCATGCTGTTACTGCTGGAAATCACTCTGTACAGTGAATGCAGCTGACATGTTATCTCATGAAGGTGGTAAAGTCTACGAGACAGGCCCTCCTCCACTCTCTACTCAAGACGTAATCACTGGAGTAACTGGGTGTCCTTAATCTCTACTAGAAAGGGAACGTGTGTTCCTGTTTGTCACATAGAATCAAAGGATTTTATCGTGCAGCCAAAAGGAACAAAAACTCTTAGAGGGAAAAAACCCCTCACCTTGCTAAAGAGAGAGAAGAGACAAACCCACAGTTGTCACTGGATGAACTGATAAATTCAAAGCAAAAAGGAGATCAAATTGGTATTAAGGGAGAGCTGTGGAAAAGGCTATAAGCTGAAGAAGAGAGATCGAGTAACCAGAGGAAAATGAAAGTCCCATGACAAATCTGAAATGAGATTTAGTGATATGGCAAAGCAAACAAAATGCTTATTTCAGTCCCCAAAGACGGCATCTCTGTGTGGGCATTGCAAAAATCATGCCAACACACAGGTAGCCCTCTCAGTTTCAGAGACGGGTTATGGAAAGTACCCTGGAGCCAGGCATAAGGACCATACACACACTCAATCCTTTCCTCCTTAATTTACTTTCACGGCACAATGGGCTTGAGATGGTAGAAGAGAAAAGAGTAACGAATTAATGACAACACGGAATGCTCTTGTGAGGAATGTGGCAGGCATCTCTGCTAGCCCTCCAAGGCCAAAATATGCAATGCAGCAGGTGAGAAATATATGCCATTAAATCCATCACTCTTGGGGGAAGTAAAATGTGAGAGTACCCCTGCTACAGAAAATAATTTTTTCTACGCTGAGGAGTTTTAGAAATGTCTCACATAAACAGCTTGCTCAACAACAGAAGTTGAGAAAGTTTTTCTGCAAAACGTGAGTGTCTTCGGGGCTATAAATGTGGGGCACCTACACAGATGACTACACCCAGCCTCCAAATGTACAAAAAACACTTTGGCCATTTGGAAAGCCTCCTACCTTCTTAGTTTAAAAACACCTTCCTCCTGGTACTCATTTTTCACTGCATCTCTTATGCAAGTTCATTTGTTCCTTGTTTCCACACACATACACGGGAGGCAAGAAAAAGACTAGAGGCGCTTGAGATAGCAGCGTGCTAACTACGGGCCTCTTACCAGGTTCAAACAGATCATTGGTGCAGATTTATTAAACTTAAGTGATTAACATTTCATTTTATGCTCGATACATTTAAACACAGCCCTTCTTCCCCCAAGCCCAAAACACTCACTGTTCTGCAGAAAAAATGTTCCCTATTCATGTTCCTCTAAATGACAGTCCGGCTCGAGCCTTAGAGAGGATTTTCCCTGCTCTCCACGCTTATTCAGTCAAGGTCTGTCCTCACAGATATAAATATAAGGAAAAACAGGCTTTCAGCCAGTCTGAAACTGAAGAATCAGATTTCTTAGACTATTAGTCAACTTCATTAAGTGACTTCAAAAATAAAGGTCAACCTTTTAATTTAAATTTTTCCTGGGTAAGCACTTGTTTCTAAATTTACCTTTTAAATAATAACATTAGAGAAATATGATAGGGAAGAGAGGTTGGGAGGCAGAGCAACGGAAGTAGATACACGGTCATTAGGGAAATGGAAGAAAAGAAAAGAGTCTGAAACATTAAAACAAGCAGCTAAATAGCCTTACATGTTTTCAGATTGGATGAACAGCAGCATAGATAAAATAGCCTACAAGAGTGCTTCAAAAGCAGTTAAGTGCATGTAAAGCATAAGTATTTTATGAGATCCACAAACACACAAAAAAAAAAAGAGGAGGAAGAAGAGAGAGATTTGCTGTAATCAGATCTAGCATGAAGAACTGCAACTGATAAAGAAGATGTCTAAGTACCCAAGCTTGAATGATTTCAGATATACGCTGCAGGGAAAATGTTACTGGATGCAGTTTTATCAGTGCATACTGACACAACAACCTCTTCCTCAGGCACAGGACTGAAGGCATAATTTATGCATGCGGCACCCAAATCCACTTGAAATATATCAATGTTACCATAAATTCTGGATACAACTCAACAGTAAGATCATACATGCACAAATATTCCACACAGGTAAACACGTCTTCAAGAAAATCTTACAAATCAAATAAGGTGCCAGCTTACCTGGCAGCTTCAGCAGCTGCTCTTTGCTTCAGAATTGTGACAAACTCCACGCTCAATATTATTTATAACCTACAAAGACTTTCTTAGACACATATGGAATCACTGTTATAAGCCTACATGGATCTGACTAATCCATTTTCACAATTTTTACTTAACTTCTTTTTTTCCATTTGGGTGACTTCGTTGAAAGACTTCTTTGTTAGATGAAGGCACTAGGAATCCAATCAACAGATTCTGTAAAGCTGAACTACAAGCAGCTGTGTAGAAAGATAAGACCCAGAAATATTTGAGGGGCAAGGAAACAACTTTATTATCAAGCAAGGTCTACTTTTGTAAACCCCTGATTTAGTCTTGTAAACAGTTGTAAAGCTCTTGTAAAATCCAAGACAAGGCAGAGAGACTTGAGCTGCTTTGCTACAATCAGATGTTCAAAAAAAAAAGAAGGGAAAAAAGCCCAAATCCTAACCCTGTAAGTGATAAAGGAGCAGTAGATTAAAGAGATTATATAGGATTTAATTTTCCAAATATATGCTGGAGGAGGCAATGCTTTGGGACACACTCACACACACACACACAAAAGCAGAGCAGCAACACAACAGAGTCTTCTCAGGACAGAGGTCACTCTGCAAGAAGCAGAAATGAGGCTTTTGCTCCTTTGTCTCAAAATATCATCAAGAAGCATGTACACTTATTATTTCTGAGTACTTAAGATGGGTATGCAAATCTTATCTTTAGATAAGTAGATGGATAAACTAGACTATATAGCTGAAAAAAAAAGCCAGCCACAATGGAAGGACTCCATACCTTACCAGTCTGGTCTCCTTCTCTCCAAGTTGGATGAATATGATCTTCCTAAATAAGGAGTTACTAAAATATCTGTATGCATATGTTTTATTGCTAAGCTCCTTGAAAATTTATCTTCAGTACGATCATCTCCTATATTTCACCATTTGCTTTCAAATGCTAATTCCTTTACAACCTGGACGGAGTAGATAACGCAACCTGCAATTCACTGATCATGAGCATTTGTAGGGTGAGAAAACTCACAAAGGTCCCGAGGTGTCTGTGGTCCTGCTGCTCACACTGCTGAACAAAAGATGAATACTAATCCCATCCCGAATCCTACTGCAAGCCAAATTTGGATGCACATAAAGTTATGAAGTTTACATCAGGTGCAGGCATTTCCTTCCAGGCAAACCTCCCATTATCCAAGCATCTTAGACTACCTTGCTACATCCTCACACACACTCATTGTCAACTATAAACTGATACCCATCAATGATACAGACAGCGAGATTGAGTGCACCCTCAGCAAGTTTGTAGATGACACCATGCTGAGTGATGTAGTTGCCACAACAGAAGGACGGGATGTCAACCAGAGGGACCTGGACAAGCTGGAGGGAGAAGTGAGGCTGAGCGATCCTCATGAGGTTTTACAAGGCAAAGTGCAAGGTCCTACACATGGATGAGGGCAACCCCCAATTTCAATGCAAGTTGGGGGATGATGTGATTTAGAGCTGCGCTGTAGAGAAGGACTTGGGGGATGCTGGTTGATGAGAAGCTCAACATGAGCTGGCAATGTGTGCTCTTGTGAGACCTCATCTGGAGTATTGTGTCCAGTTCTGGAACCCTCACCATAAGAAGGAGATGGAGCAGTTGGAACAGGTCCAGAGGAGGCAACAAAGACTACCAGAGGGCTGGAGCACCTCCCATATGAGGACAGGCTGAGAGAGTTGGGGTTGTTCAGCCTGGAGACGAGAAGGCTCTGGGAAGGCCTTATAGCGACCTCCCAGTACCTGAAGGGGCTACAAGAAAGCTGGAGAGGTACTATTTACAAAGGCTTGTGGTGATAGGATGAGGGGCAATGGCTATAAACTGGAGAGGGGCAGATTTTGACTAGACAGAAGGAAGAATTTCTTCACACTGAGGGTGGTGAGGCACTGGAACAGGTTACCCAGGGAAGCTGTGGCTGCCCCATCCCTGGAGGGGTTCAAGGCCAGGTCGGGTAAAGCCATGAGAAAGTTGATCCAGGTGTCCCTGCCCATGGCAGGGGGGCTGGAACTGGATGAACTTAAGGTCCCTTCCAATCCAATCCGTTCTATGATTCTGTGATCTGGAGAAAATTTCTAATCCATTCCTCCGTCTTCAGGTTTTGAAAAGAAAGATCTGGTTCTCCTCCTTAGTTTGTGGCAAACATCCTACAAAAAGCTAAGAGCAGAACTCGACGTTCTCCACCCTCCGTTCCCAAAAATCGATTCTAGCTGCCATTTGCTGTAGATTCTTGGACTTTCTAAGTTACTTTGGCACAAATGTGATTGGAACTTCGCAGAGCAGTTTTCTAAATGAAAAACCACCAGAACATTAGATGAACACATAATAATGTTCTCAGGTGTTCCTGTAGGGTCCTAGGTAGCCAGCACTTCCTGGCACCCAGCCTGGTCAAAAACAGGGAGAAAGAAAAACATCACGTTCCTCTGTAACGCTCCTGCTTGCAAAACACTGTCCAAAACATTGACTTGCCTAATTAAATTATCTCATTAACATGAAAAGCAAACAAAAGAAAATCAAATGCCAAAAGCTGCTACATTTAAGGCCAGTTCGTGGAGGGTTTGGGCCAAAAGACTCAGAGGGCAGAGCCAGTGGCCAGCACCCGACTCCCAGCACAGGGGCTGGCTGAGCATCAGCTGGTGGCCGGGGTCCAAAGGTGCCCACCAGGGTGAGGTAGGGGAGGGAGGTAGAGAAGAGATGACTGGATCTCTTCTGGGGGAATGGGCCATCTTCTCAAAAAACATTAAGTGGCTGCCAGTACCTGACATACCTAATCTTGCCTGAGACTTCATAGTTAATAAAGCAGAAACATAGAATAAGCTACTGTCAGTGTTGCCCAATGTCACAAATTAAACCTCAAAAAATTTAATTAACAGGATCTTGGCTCTTGTGGAGCTGGTTTCTTGTGGGGGGAAGGAGGAGGGAGCAAGGTCTTCAAATTACATTTGGGCAAGACAGGTGAGATACCCTTTGATTTACTGCCATTCTCAATATTGCAGCCCTTGGGGAAGACTGATCAATCAGTCAAGACTACTAGAAGAGAAAGGTCTCTGCCAAGGAGAGGGTTAAATGCAAGACATTTTACAGCAAAAACTCTCCGGATGACCTGTATTGCTGCAAAAGTGTATAATAAAGAACTTGTACTTTGAATTTCCCTCTTAGAGGATATTTTTGGGTCATCCTACCTCTGTCATTGTTCACATTTAAAAAGCTTCAGCTAGTGCCAGGGGAAGTAGTAAATTTTCTCTTCCAGGGCTGATGCCCTCTGACCCTACTGAGTATTCTGACACATTTTGTTAAAAGGAGAAATATATCACTCTCCCAAATCAAGACCACATGTACATTTACAGCACGAAACAGTCACTAAGCATCTGGTATATAAAAAGAGCCTATTAGATGCCAAATGCCTCAGAAACAAACAAGAAATATTAAAGCTACTGAACATTAGACCAGTGCAGTCCATATCAACATGCCTTCAAGCGCCTTCAAGGTTTTAACATGAATCATACTGTTGTCTGAGGTAGGAAGGGGCAGTTATCCAGATTCTGCAATAAGAAACTGAATTTCCAGAGACTACGCAAGATCTCTACATCGAAGGGAATAACTACAGTTTTTCTGGTTTCTGGTGCCTTAAATGAAGGACTGTTGCTCACCTCCACCCACATACCCTCAAAAGCTACCTTGGTTCTCATTTAAGGAGCCTCCTATATTCTTGTCACACTTTCGGAGTTTGTGAAGAGCCTGGAGAGGAGAGTTTCTCTGCATATTTCCATGAGATGCTTCATGGCATGAGATGCTTCAGCCTCTTCTCCTGGCTGCAAATATTGGATTCCTACCTCATCTGGCAGACACTTACGGCTTTCAAACCTACACGTTCCCTGGTGCATGTCACTGGAGTTGGCCAGAGCCCATGTTATCTGTCCATCTGCAGTCACAGCTCATCACCTCAGTGTGGCCCAAGCGTGCTTCACAAAATGGACTGATTATATTTTCAGTTGGTTCGATAGAATAAGCATCACTTACATCCACTTGCTACTTTTGTTTTGTTTTGAAAGACGATGCTTCAAGAATTAGAGGGACAGGGCCATCATCCTAATGAATTTATACCATATCCTGTATCAAAGTTAACTGCTTCTCAGCTTGCTCCAGTGCCTCTTAAAAGCTATTCCTGTTATCACTTCTTCCACCATCCTTTCTTGCTTCTCACTTAAAATTGCCACCAGCGCCTCATGTTTTATCTTTTCAACTGTCAGATGAAGACTGTTTGGTGAATGCAGTAAATCAGCAACCTACCTTTTCTAGGCCAGAGGTCTCAAGCTTTTAATTAACTGCTTTAGAAATAACATGATCTAATAGAAATCAGCTCATTTCTCAAAAGCATGAATCACTCACCATATCCTTCTTAAGATGTGTTAGGTGATGCAAACCTTTTAAAAATTACGGGGAGAAATCAAATTCTGTTTGGTAAGCACCTACTTAAATATAGATTTAAGAATACCAAGAATCTATTGAAGAATACAACTTGAAAAAACATAGATTTGCAAGCAGTGGTCAAAATGTTTGCATTTTATTCTGAACAGCAATCATTCATTTTCATTCAGGCAAAGCTGTCAAAAACTCTATATGCAGTCTTGTAGCGACAGTCTTATATACATGCCAAATGCCTGTATAGCAAACATCTGGCCTCACTTCTGTTCCCCGGATTTGCCAAAGTCTAAGTCCATCAGTTCTTTTTTTTTCTTGTGACTTTTATTATTTTTCTCTCTCTGCTGTGCTTCAGGTCATTTTTTCTTAAAACAAAATCATTAAAACAGGCAGAAAAAGCAGAGGAAGGAGGAGTAAAAAGAGGAGCTGTAGCGTCTGAGTAATCTTCCAGTTGGACTAATTTTACTAAGTATTTGTGCTATTGCTACTAGTCAATCACTGCAAGTATTATTGAGAAACTAAAAAAAAGAAAAAAAAGCAAAATTAAACTGCATTTAGCAAAGAATATTGGCAGAGAAAGGAGGAAAAATACATATGCTCTTCCATAAACTAGAAACTCATTTTACTCCAATGTCCTCAATATCTATATAAAATGTATTCGTGTAAAAAAACCTAACTCGCTGTTCCCTTATTTTGCATTCACTTTACATCCATACTTCTCCGAGGCAACAGATCAGAATGGTGCATTGCCTTCCCCTCAGGCCAAGTGTAATAAACAGGCAGGTGTAATATAAGGCTGCGGTGCCTCGTCTCTCCTCCCAAACAATTGATCTTCCAGGCCTACGGTGTAATTCAGCCTTGGTAGCTCCCTTCACATGCTTCATTCCTGATCGGTCAATTATTTCAAATCAAGCAGAATTAAAGTGTTATTCTTGTGAGGGGGGATGATATTCGCCAGTGACCGAAGTGAAACTAATAAACTAATTTCCCTTTACAGCCTTGGGCAAAACAGAAAAAAAATGAAGTCGAAGGAAGAAGAAACTGCAGCTGCTTCATCACTCTGTTGCCCAAATGTGCTTGCAGTTTACTATCTTTAAATTCAATTTTGGTTTGCAGGACAGTTTTGGAAACAGAACGCAACAAAAAGAAAACAGCAAAATAAAGGAAGCAGAGAGGGAATATGACTCTGCAAGACAGAACAGTGCAGGGTGATCTACCCTAAAAGGAGGGGAATAGCACGCTCTGGTTCTTTGAAACACAGCGTATTCCTCCTGCCAGTAGCAAATTTATCCAGTAGATGTCAACACCAGCAAAAAATATGTGTAAAGCCAACCTTAACAGCAACAGTAGTCACTTCAATTTACAGGAGTGCATCACAGGAGAGTTTACTACCTGGAAGCATCACATACTTATTCTCTACCATCCCATCCCCGTGTCTTCCAGGACGGATCCAGCCCGGCCCATCTGTCAAAAAGCAGACGTGGAGCAAAATAATTTCTTTTTTTTTGCTTTTAGAATAATTTTTTCTGGTTCGCTAAAAGATGGAAAAACTGCTTCTGAGTGTGTGATTACTTTCAGATTAGATCAGAGGAAATTTTTCAAAGGAGGAGCGGGGAGAAGGATGGGCAAAATACTACACGGTGCAAAGCAACTACTACTACAAGCAAAATCTTCATAGCTACTATATATAATCTGAAGAAGTCTGTTCCCTTTTGACCTTTCACTGCATGGTTAAGCAATGCAATGATTTCACGGATTTCGCTCTTACTTCAAGAAGCTTCTCAGCCTACAACAGTGACCTGTGATTCCCATGCTGACCCCAGGTCAACACATACTTGTTGTTCCTGTAAGGTTTTTCTCTTTGCAATACACCAAGGACAGTCTGTTGTAAGCCTTTTAGTGTTATTATCACTCAAAAGACTGAATTTGCTGACAAGTTTTAACCATGCAAAAAAAACAAGGCCACTGCTGTTGACATGTTTAAATCTACTATTAAGATCTGACTGTTTGAACAGCTTGTGTGTAGAATCTAAAGTACAGATTTCTGTTTCCTTTTTGTTTATTTTTAGATAAACCTTGTGTTTCTACTCTGCAATGTTTGCATTTGGCTGCTGAGCATGCAGTAATCGCATACATTATATGCATTGCTTAGAGACACTTTGCATCACAGCCCATCAGGGTTTTTCAGGATAGATGAAAAGAGAAGGGAAATAACAGATCATTTTCCTGATTGATTAATCCTTCCTTACATTGCCGTTTCCCCATAAACAAGAAGAGGAAAACCCAAAGTATGTTGTGACATCTAATAGCGAGACATTGAGGCAAATTATTTTATTACTGCTACAAACCTTACTAAGGAGTGTGTTTTCACAGAGATCTAAAACATGGCAAGGAGACGTAAATGAATATATTACAGAGACATCACTTTGAGCAGAGTTATTCCTCACATGTAGACCGCACAGCTCTTAAGAGAACCATACATCCTAAGTAGCAGCAATGATGTAGCTGCAGCTTATCTAATCGGTTTGGCCAGGAATTCAAGCTCTTTGAGAAAGCAAAAACAGTGGTCAAAAGCTGAGACTGTGAATTACAATCACTGAAGCAATTCTTAGGCATCAACAGAAGCGGGCATGGGAAGATCAGGCAAAGGTACTGCAATCCCAGTAAATAATCCTAATGGATGATGGCATGTGAGGGAATAAAGTCACAGCTCTAAAACACTGAGGAAAGGCTTTGAATACAAAATCTAGCCCTGCGTGATGCAGGGCACCAGCAGCCACGTCCCGCTCCCCAGCTCTGGGTGCAGGCACACACTACCTAAGAGGGACCCAGAAATAGTTTGGAGATAAGACACATATCTTATCAGGCACGATGGAGTTTCACAGCCTTGTATGAGCAATTCTTTTAATTACCGTCAACATTTTCTCTGAATCCCCATCTCAAAGAAGCAGTGGAAACTTTTGATTTGCTCTGACACCTTGATTGCCGTGTGGATGAGTCACTGCATCATTCCTGTTAGTCTTACGAATTTATGGATTTTTAAGGCCAAAAGGCACAAGATGCTGTTATGATCGCTCTGCTCTGACTCTGTGAACACCACAGCCCTGTCTCATCCAGCAACCTGTCTGTCAGAAACAAGGACCAAGTAAGTTGCACATAAATTTATAAAATATATCTGTCTAAGCTTGCCCATAAACACCTGAACAGTTCCCTCACCAAAAAAAAAAGAAAAAGAACAAAAAAGGTAAAATAATTGATTATTGGAATGAACTAACATGCCATCCACCTCTTTTTCCTAGTCATTTATCTGAACTGGGGAGGCTGCACAGGTGGTGTCTGCAGGAGGAGGCCAGGGGAAAGGGCAAAACCACTGCTCAGGCAGTGAGGAAAGAGGAAAAAAAGTGTGAGAAGCAGCCCTGTCAACATTGAGGTCAGAGATGGAGGAAGGGGAGAAGGAGGTCCAGGCACAAGAACAAGGATTGCCCTGCAGCCTGTGGAGAGGACCACGAGGGAAGCAGAAACCCACATTGCAGCCCATGGATGACTTCATGGTATTTTCCTCACAGAGAGGAGCCCACGTTGGTGAAGCAGGCTCCTGGCAGGAGCTGTGGACCATAGAGGACTCATGGTGGAACAGGCTTATCCTGAAGGACTGCAGCCCATGGGAGGGACCCTTGGAGCAGTCTGTGAAGGACTGTATCCCGTGGGAGGGACCCGTGCTGGAGCAGGGAAGAAGCATGAAGAGGAAGGAGTGGCAAACAAAGTGCTGTTATGGACTGACTACAATCCCCGTTTCCCTTCTTCCTGCTGGGGAGGGGAGAGGCAGGAGAGCTGGGAATGAAGGACTGAAGTTGAGCCTGGGAAGAGATGGCAGCTGGGAGAAATTGTTTTAACTTGTCTCTTTGCTTCTGACATCCAACTCTATTTTAATTGGCAATAAACTGGTTTTCTCCAAGTCAGGTTTATTTTGCCCATGATGGCTCTCGGCAAGAAATCTCCAGATCCTTATCCTGACTTGTTTTTCATCTTATTTTCTCTCCCTGTCCTGTTGAGGAGTGGGATCGAGAGAGTGGCTTGACTGAGCGTCTGAACACCAGCCATGGCCAATGTACCACAGCGAGTCAAGACCTGCAGTAAAAAAAAAGAACTATTTTGGTTTTGTTCTTGAATCTCCCAAGGCAGTTCATATTCTCTGTACTAGCAGGGAGAAGGGACAGAAAGGACTATTTCTGTATCCTCAATATTTGATTGTATTTATGAAAGACACCATGGGGAAGATCTCCTACACTATTATGAAGACTGTGTTTTCACTTTATTACTTGCTTTGAAGATATGTGCTTTATTGCCAGTTTCTTACAAAATTCTGTTCCATGCATTGTATCACTGTATTTTTGCCTATCCACTTGTAACTAATTTCTAAGCTGACACAAGTGTATGAGCTGCTTGGCATGATCTTCAGAGATGGAGTGCTCTACCAATTGCTTTCCTGAATAAAGCACATACCCATTGCATTTCCTTGATCTTTTAGGTAAGTAATAACATCCACCGAGGATGGATTAGACATACACTTCAAAATAATGCCTGTCTATAACTAGATGTCTTATTTCCCAGCATTCGCATAATGGCCCCATAACATGCTTGGCGACTGTGGCCAGGCAATACAGAGTAATTTGCTTAGAAGTTTCCTTTCTTTATTAGCAGAAAAGTCCAACTTTGTCTGTTTACAGAATCCTATGATTTTCCGAAGGTTATTTTCAACGGTCCTGAAGACTGTCTCTGCTAATTCTTTAGAGACAGACTCTACAGTGCATTTTATTCAAAACTCTTAATGCATGATTTTGCAAGATGCTTTTTCTTCTCCTGCTTTGGTCTTCATTCCCAAAGTTACAGTTTCTAGCAAAATCTTCCTATACAAGGTTATCTGGTTCCTCACATTTTAATACAATGATAAGCATTTATGTAGCAGTCTTAGTCTTCAAAGCACTTTACTAACATTAAATATTTAATGCTCGTGGCATCCCTCTTACTCCCAACCCCATTTTACAGGTAGGGAAACAGACTCACAGGTTAAGTGATTTTGTTTCAAGTCACATCACAAGTTACTGACGGATGTGAGACTGGAATATATGAACTCAGATTTTCAGTACTGTACTCAAAACTAGACTAGCCTTGTTCTTTCACTTAAATAATAAAAATAACAATGAAGAACCTTGCTCTTGTTCAAGCATAATTTATCCATTACTTTGAAGGCTCTGAATGCAACCCCAAAAAACAAAGGAAAAGCACTCTGAAATGATCCAGAAGGGCAGCTACCAGCTTTGTAATCCATATCCTCCCTTTCCAGTGATCTAGAGGGAAATTCACAAATGTACATTATCAGAACACAGGACAGGATGTTTTTCAAGCATTTATATACAGACACACACACAGAGATATATATTCCCAACCACCACCTAAACCGAGAACAGAGACCTTCCAGCCAGAGAAGAATTTGCAATTGAAAAACTGAAGTACGTTTCAAAATGGCATCACTAAAGAGCTTTAGTATTTGATAAGAAGATTACAGCATATTCAATTGCACACAGCAAAAACCTTTTAAAATAAAGTGCAGGAATAGTAATGCCGGGCGTTTGCAACAAGATAACAAGAAGCTAATCGGCCAGTGGATAAGGTGTTGTGCCCTGCTGCAGAGAGCACTCGGGAGCCAGGTGAGTTTTGAAACTCAAATAATGAGCAGGGTATTTTTTAACATTTTTTTGTAATCCAAGCAGGAGGTCTAAACACAGCCTGTATGCAACATTAACTGTATTTCCCTGTAACAGGCTTCTGTGGGAACAAATGCTCAGTGTCAGGCTAGTACTGTATGTCCATTTAATTGAGCTGAGAGAACTCTTCTGCCTCTGAAGAAAGCTCATCTCTTCTCTCCACGGACGTGACTATAGAGCTAGCAGATAATATCTGGCCCTCACTCATTATTTATACAACTACCTAATTATCTCCCAGAGACTGCCCATTTTGTAGAAGTTTCTTTTTGGAAACATCATCTGTTGGCTGAATGAAAAGCCAAATCCAGCCCTAGATACTGTGACAGCGAGTGCTGTATCCACTGAGAGCCAATACCAGAGCATCCCTTGCTACGACACGTGGGACACGGCACAGGAGCCTGCAATCCCACTTCCATGAGAGACGTGCTCCTGGCATTACGCTCAGGTCTGTTTAAGATTTCTCTTGGGAGATGCACACATGCAAGACCAACAGCATGGAAGTAGAGTTTAAGAAAAACATGGTATGAGTAGAAGTCAAAGATAAAGAAAATAATACATCCGTGCATTGCATAAATTTCCTTCTTTGTGCCATTGGGTTCTCACTGCTTATCCTGCTCAAACACTATCATATGCAAGCAGTGTTGATAACCATTTAACCGTGATAAAATCTTCTGACATCCAGACCTGTCGATATTCCTCTTTCTGATGACCTGAGGATGGAGTGAAGACAGACCAAAGCTAAAAGATGCCCTCAGGTAAGAAAAGCAGGGCTCAGACACTAAATACAACTTAAACACATGCAAAACTCCTCAGGTCTTATGTATCTCAGAGTCTGCAGGAGACCATAAAGGGCCACAAATTTGGGAAGGGTCTAGGGGGGAAGCCACATGAGGAGTGGCTAAAGTCACCTGGTCTGTTCAGCCTGATGGAGTCTGAGGTGGGGGACCTCATCGCAGGTCACTGCTTCCTCATAAGGGAAGTAGGAGGAGCAGGCGCTGAGCTCTTCTCTCTGGTGACCAAGGACAGGACCCGAGGGAATGGCAGGAACATGTGCCAGGTGAGGGTTACGTTGGACATTAGGAAAAGGTTCTCCACACAGAGGGTGGTGGAGCCCTGGAACAGCTCCCAGGGAAGCAGTCACAGTGCTGAGCCTGACAATATTCCAGAGGCATTTGGACAATCCCCTCAGACACATGGTGTGAATGTTGGGGTGTCCTCTGTAGGGCCAGGAGCTGGACTCAATGATCCTTGTGGGTCCCTTCAAACTCAGGTCATTTTGTGATTTTGTGAAACCACACTTTTGCTAACAAAGCTATTTAGATGCCCAGCATCCTGCTGATATAAGCCAAAAGGAACATCATTTGGACAATTATCTCTGCAGGAACAATGGAAATTCCAAAATGAGGCAACCACTGTCCAAATTCCATGGCGTCATGTCATGAGTCCCTTCAAAACACGTGGATGCTCTGAGATGAGCACCAAAGGGAGGTAATTCAACATGACTTGTCCTGCTAAGGGATCTAGTTTCCGGCTTCAGCTCTCCATATAACTCAGACAAGGGGCATTATAGAAACCTACTGGTGTCAGAGGTTTCCATGCCAGAAGCTGGATGCTGATGCACCCACCATGGCTATGTTCAACACAGCATTGGGGCTGGAGCTCTCTTTTAAGTGGCACTGTCTCTTTATTAACTTCAGCTTTAGATTGAAGGCACGGAGTGGGTATAATCCTCTGCTTTCTTGAGATGTCCTGTGTGTGTCTCTGAGCTCAGCTCAACAGAGTGCTGGAGCTCATTGGAGAGAGATAAGAAAAGCAACAAAGGACGTGCCAATTTATCACCATGCCTTCACCACTCTGTTAACAGAGCTTTTGGGTAGCCTTAGCCAAACCCCACGGCTCAGCCAAAGCTCATGAGGGAGGACACTGGTGCTTCTGCTGCAATCACTCTTTGGGACTGAAGCCACTGTGATTTAGCAAGCGTGCCAGTATCTTCCTCAGGCACTCACATGCTCAGCTACTGCACGAAGTACACGCTTCTGCCTTCCTGGTCAGATGAAGGTGCTCTTTTTTCCTGCATTTCCATTTTTAAGATTATAGGATTTACACAGACACTGGTAAAATATTTTGTAGCACTGCCATAAAACAGCTGAGTGGAGGCAACACACGTACTTTGAAAGCTATGTCATTATAATATGTAGCTTCTCTGTTATAAATTACATTGACGAGCTAAAGTACAGGTTACAGTAAAGTCTACACAAGTCATGTTCTGTCAGTAATGCGTATATGGAAGGAAAAAGAAACAATTTCCCCGCGGATTTTAATATACTTAGAAAAATGGCCAAGATTAAATTCCTTGGAAAGGGGGAGTCAAACCCTATTCATGAAATCACTGTGTTTTTTTCTTTTAATGAGAAATACAGCTATGCAGTTGTCACGACTATGGAAATATCAAATAACACTGAATTAAAGCCCTTCTCAGGAATGCACAAAACATAGCTTGCTGTTAACGGTCTGATTTTAAATCTTGAACCACTGGGTTTCTGAAGCAGGCAAGAAAATCTGACTGTCTTATTTTTTCACCATATAAGCCTATTAAAAGGTACTGTGCCCAGCCTTCCACCTTTATAATACCATGACTTGGGGGCAACTCAGGGCTGGCAGTAGTGAGGTGTCAGGGGGATGGGAAAGGCTGGAATGAAGCTCAGTGAAGGAGATGGGGCTGGAGAAGGGGCAAGAGCAGACCACCTTCAGGTGCAGCTTAAGGCTGGGACTATGCCGCATAGAATCATAGAATCAGTAAGCTTGGAAAAGACCTCTGAGATAATGAAGTCCAACCATCAGCCCACCACCACCATGCCTACCAAACCATGTCCTGAAGTGCCACACCTATATGTTTTTTCAGCAACTTCAGGGATGGGGACTCCACCGCTTCCCTGAGCAGTCTGTTCCAACACTTCACCACTTTTTTGGTAAAGAAATTTTCCCTAATATCCAATCTAAACCTCCCCTGGTGCAACTTGAGGCCATTTCCTCTCACCCCATCACCTGTTACTCAGGAGAAAAGATCAACACTCACCTTGCTACAACCTGCTTTCAAGGCAGTTGTAGAGGGTGATAAGGTCTCCTCTCAGCCTCCTCTTCTCCAGACTAAACAATCTCAGTTCCCTCAGCCACTACACGTAAGACTTGTTCTCTAGACCCATTACAAGGTCTGTTGCCCTCCTCTGGATGTGCTCCAACACGTCCTTCTTGTAGTGAGGGGCCCAAAACTGAACACAGTATTTGAGATGCAGCCTCACCAGTGCTGAGTACAGGGGGCCTAACTTTTTTTCCATCCTTACCACGTGTCCATTTTGTCTCGTATTTCTACTCACTACCTCCCCTTGCACCATGTGCTCCTGTTCAGGTTCCTTTCCCTCTTTCCTCCACGTCACAGTAAGAACTCATCAAAGACCTTCCCCTGCCCCCAAACAAGCATGACCCAAACAGATAGTTTGGAAAACGTTGTTTTCTTTACTTATCTTTTTGACCTTTCTTCTTCCATCTTAAAATCCCTAAAATAAATTATTAGGTGACCTGATGTACCAATAGTTTGGCAAGCTGACACCATTAAAAACCAAAAAAGGATTTGTATCCTATTCTTAGATTTATAGAGGAGAAAACAGAGGTGAAGAAGCAGGTGGGAATTTAGTAATGATGAAATGGAAGTGACAAGCTTATAATTTATTAAGCTTTTAAGTACAGTTTGATCCAAAAACCAGGGAAATAAAAAGTTCCCTCCTAAATAAGATATTTAACAGGAACCTTTAAGAGAACCAACAAACTCTTCGTCTCCCAGCTCATCTATCTACTGCTAATGCCTTGCAGGAGACTTTAATTTTGGACAATTAATTTTATTAGTTTAGAAGGAAAAATTTCACTGGCCAGCAGGAAGACCTGCCAATCAACCAACCACTTCTATTTGCGATGGAATTCCTGGAGTTAAATCCCACAGTGCAGTTTGTTCCAGAAGCATCCCAGCCACGTGCTAGTGCTGGTGTGCAAAAGTTGGGCCAAACCCAATAATTATAATTTTGTAAGTAAAAAAAAAAAAGCATCATTTTAAGGACACTGTACGTGAATCCCTTCTTTTCTGCATTGCCTCTGCATACCTGCTGCTGGCAATGCTACAACATATAAGCACTGAATATTGTTCCTTGCAGCTTAAGAACACCAAGACATTCTCATTTCGCTCATTCTTCCTAGGCCAAAATGTGTTTTCCCAAAAAGAAAAACCAAATAATTCCCCTCCTTCCAAAACAAATATACACCTCTTCCCTCCTGCAGATGTCTTCAAATTTCAAGAAGAACTGGAGTGGCACCACCCTCCGAGGAGGAAACGCATCCTTGGGAGGTTTTTATTCTAGACAGAGAGGCTCTCCCCAAGAAAGCTTTTTGCCAACTCATGGAGAGTTTGGAAAAATGAAGGTAAAAGCCTCCCATTTGACTGAATTCAATGGGAAGGCAGCGCGGTGCACAGAGCACTGGGGCAATTTGCTTTTGGCAGCCTATTTTGCTAAGTAGGTGGGCTGCATTCAGAGCCAATTAGAGGTTGACGTTTTCTTCCGTAGGTACAATGTGCTGCGACACGGCTTGGACTATGCTTCCCTCCCTGCGTCTGTTTACTGTGGCTGTTCATTTTTACTGTTGGCAAGGGGGATGTTTAATAAAGCAGACCATTCCCTAGTAACAAACACGGTGTATCATCGTTTGGTGTATGCACACATATGGTATGAAATAGAACGCCGTTAAAAGTCAAAGGAACTCCTGCCAGAAATTTTTGATGGTGCCGTTGTGAAAGAATAAAAAAGCGTTGGGGTGCGATGCAGTTCCCTGTTTTCCGACAGAGGGGGAAAAAGGGAGATAGACATGCTGGGCTTAGATCAGAAGTTAAAAGGGGATCATAAGAGTGAAGAAGTAGGAGCAATATCCAGATATCAAAATTCCCCATTTCCAGTTCAAGGTCTAAGCTTTGTTTTGGCTTGCGCCGCTGTACAAATGGAGCCAAGGAGGTTCTTGATCCAGCTTTTTATTTCCTGCAGTGCTAAGCTACAGGAATGTTCACATCGAGGGTCTGCTTTAGTCCCCTCTCTAATTAAGGTAGTTTATTTTTTCAAACATGCTACCTGAGACCTGCTGATGTTGCTTCAGGTCATGCAGCCATGCTTCAAACTGCTTTCTAATATACCTAATAGTGCCATAGTGATATGTTCAGCTTATTACTGTTACAGAAGCAGTCGGGTCATGGTATTCTCTGCAAAATACTTCTGTAATGGAGTGGATTAATTTAATGAATGCCATTTGCTGCAGCAGAAGTGACAACGATTTGATGTTTTGTTACAATTAAGACTCATTAGTCAGTGACTTTTTTCTTAGCTGTCTGACACCATAATAGACACAACACGTATCAGATACAAAAGTTCTGAACTTCTTTCTAGTCATTTTTAATAAACATGAAGGAAGTGAGAATGAAAGTCTGAGCATTCAGCTGCTTAAAAGTGGCCCAGCTGAGGGATGTCACACTCACCTCCCCGCAGAGACTGAGGAAAATGCCCAACCACACGCAACTTCCAGGATATCACTTGATGATACCTGACATTTGAGCTTTCAACCAAACCACTGGAAGCTTAATCCAAGAGATCCGATCACCTGGCTAAGATGCAAAAAGGCTTTTGAGAAAGGAAGCAGAGCCAAGTCTTGATGCTTCACTTTTAACAAGATCCCAGAGCTCCGCCACGACGGGAATCCCTGCATCTGAGAACCTGCTTGTGGAGGGAGGGCACATCGATGTGTGTGCCCTTCCATGAGACCGATAGAAAATGCAAACCCTGTTGTAGTAAGTCTCCCTTCTTTCTTAATGAGCATTTGAATGCTGAAGAATGATCCCCACATGCTTTTAGCAATGGAAACCTTCTTGTTCCTTGGGAACTCAACTCGCTTGCTTTTCACAAATCTGGAACAGCATTATGCTGAACGCTCAGAAACCAAGACAAAATCCCCTACTAAATGAAAAATACATTGACAAATAAAACCAACATTGGGCAATCCAATGTCACTAGACTCCATGTTAAGATTTCAGATGACAAGTCAAAGGTCAAAACAATATTTTTGCGAATGCAGCATCCCCTGTACTGCTGGGGACACAAGACCACACTCAGCTGTACAACCTGCAAACAAACCTTACTCAGCAAAGAAGTGAAGCTACCAAACTAATTTAATTGTCCAAGTCAACAGCATTTAAAATCTGGATTGCACAAATGGTATATATGTACAACAAATCCAACACTCCACAAATATCCCCCAAATCCCCAATCAAACCAAACCAATTCGTAAGATTTCATTTAAAAAATATTAAACTTAGATATTAATTGAAAGGAAAAACAATCTTAAGTATACAAATTATGAACCATTCCTTTAATATTTGGCAACAATACTTTAAAAATTGTTTTCTGAGTCATCAATACCTTTTCTTTAATCAAAGAAGGGAAATATAAAATTTTTAGCTTTCAGTTAAACCTAACTCATAATCTGGTCACAGTTAGTGCTGTATAGAAAATAATTTCAGAATACAAAGTTGTGACTGAAAATAATACAGCAACAGCAAAATGAACACATGAAAATGAAACATGAAAAGTGACTTTCTTGCCTTTGAAACCTAAGACAAGAAACCCCTCAAAAAGATAAAACCAGGGAAATAAAGAAAAACCCAATACCATATCTTGCTTTTCTTGTGCAAATTCAGCATGATTCACTTCCATTCTGCCTGGGACGGACACACATGCACTTGCCAAGACAGAGATAAAACCACATTGTACTGTCAAAATTTCCAGCTGATGCTGCTGATGACTTCTTCTTGATCAACAGATCAAGTCACGGCAGTCTTAAGATGTAGGAAAAGAGTAAAAGGTAGGAGAGAGGAGGAGGCGACTCAGCAGGCAGGACTGGAAGCCTAAGACCCAGATATCTGATGGCAAAAGTGTTATGGGGGAAGTTCTTTGAAGTTTCCCTCACCCTTAGGCTTCTCCAGCTCTTCTGAGCACATCTTTGGTAGGAAAGACTCTCCCTAAAACTCCTTGTAGAACCTAATATCTAGATTCCTCTGAGTGCAACCTGGAAATGAGCCATCCATGCAAATTCCCAGTTCACTCCCACCTTTATGCAATCTTTATTAACTCTCCCATGCAGACATAAACCTGAGCAGGGATGTGCTAATGAATGGAACACAAAATCTGGTTTTTCCTTCTGTTGTAGAGGGAAGATAGAAATCACACTCCTGCTCCCTTATCCCACGCCAGAAGAATTATAACCCCATGAAAATCACTTGAGTTAAAGATAAGCTGGGAGCTTCAACTTCATATTCATTTTTATCAAATTCTTGAAAGTGCTTCATGGGGTTTATTTTAATAGGTGTTTCTACTAACAATAATAACCCACCTTATCTGTACTGAAGAAGAGAAAAAAAGTAGATTGCATCATAAATCTTAGTCATACCAGCTAATAATCTTCAAAATCATCCTTTTAACATGGATGGCACCTGTTAAATCAAAACACTTTTTTCCTGCCAGTTCAGGAATACAGTCTCATCCCAGCTCCCCTTATGAAAATGGAAAGCTTTCAACAAACTGTGCTGGCATCTGCAGGATCATAAAATCCTTCAAGTGTCTCAGAAGCCAAGCTGTAAGCATGCCACGCCTTCTCTATAATTAGGGAAAGGGGAAGAAAATCTCTAAAATGCTACGTTTAACCCCCTAGCCCCTAAATGCAAGTCTTGTCCCTGGATATTTCTAATAAAAGAGCCTTAAGTGTCAGCTGCAATGTAATTTTGTTTATTAAAAGCAGAAGAGTTATGGCAATGATTATGTCAAACCTGAACTACAAAAAGGACCATGTATTTGCAGTCCTTTTACATAAGGCACACTGATAAACATCATTTATTTCACAATTGCCTATGATATGCCATATGACGTACCCTTATATATGTTTAAAGCAATTTCATTCCAAGAGATGCACATCTGATTCCAGTGGAGGTTATGTTTTCCAAGATGCATTAAGGTCTAACTGAATTTATTCTTTAAAAGAAGAATAAGTGTAACTTATTACAACAATGCAAACTATTATTGTCATAACAATGTAAAGTACCCATAGATTTAATACTACAAATGCTCTATTCATCACAATCTCATTTGGCAATAGTGTCATTTCACAGTATTTTATTACACAAACATTTCTCCAAGAGTGATGCCATCTCACAGAAGAGGTGCAAAACCCAGGGCACTTTCACTCCAAAGTATCGGAATTGTAGTTCTTTATCAAATTGTTTGAAAACACATGCAGTCACTCCACCAGCATTTCACTACTCTTCCAAACACAGTAAGGATGTAAAAATTTCAGATCTACAGCATGGAATATAACATAAAACTAGAGTAAATTATAATGTTGCCTGGATGGAGAAATTGAGGCAGGGAGTGACCTACTCAAAGTCACAAACCGTGTTACGAACAGAGTGAAAGGAAAGGTTTGAGATGCTGATGCAGGGTTGTGGTCCAGTCACTGGGCCACATGGCTTTGCCAACTCTTAGATGGCTCTTAGACAGTATCAGCTGTATTTACATTAGCTGTTTCTAATTAACGGATTAGCAGAATAGACTAATATCAAATTCTTACCTGTAATGGGATTATATTGTATATGAAGGTAAAGAGGTGACATGTAACGTGATAAAAACTTGCAGTATTTTGATGGTTCTCTGTAAATTGACTTTCCCCTGTGCCACACTGTGACATACTTGGTGAGACTCCAGAGTAGAGATTACAGATAACAACCATCCATCCACTTGGGAATCATCACTGATGCTCAGCTCCTTGTTACACCCTAAATACAGTCATAGAATGATAGAATCATAGAATAACCAGGTTGGAAGAGACCCACCAGATCATCGAGTCCAACCATTCCTATCAAACACTAAACCATGTCCCTTAGCACCTCGTCCACCCATGCCTTAAACACCTCCAGGGAAGGTGACTCAACCCTCTCCCTGGGCAGCCTGTTCCAGCACCCAATGACCCTTTCTGTGAAGAATTTTTTCCTAATGTCGACCCAAAAAATAAAAGTCTGAACACAAGGGAGTAGTTTGGGAGCAAGCAGACAGGTGGTAACTTTCCATCACCTATCTAACTTTGCAAGGTAACAGAGAAGTCTGATATCACTCAGGCGTAAATCAAACTGTATCGTCTGTCATAAGACTCATGTCAAATGATTCAAGAGCATTTTCCACTATCAGGGAGAAAAATTGGATCAAGACGTACTGATAGCAAAGTAAACGCAAATACCTGAGTTTGAAAGTACAAACTCCCAGATATCTCCTAAATGCGTCTTTTCAAAATCCTCAGTTTTTAACAGTTCAGGCACTAGGAACTACAGTGCCTAAACTATCAGACTACATGATCCTACCACCGTTCTTCCAGCTTTAAAACCCCACTGATACACATGACACACACCTCCCAGCTCGGACCACGCCACCCTCTCCTGCAGAGGCTGCAGCTCCCCGTCTCACCTTTGGGGACCCACATCCTTCGCCCCCTGCCTCAGGCTCCACTTCTTTCCCTTCTTGCCAGCTGCTGTTGTCTTTGCTGCTCTCCTGCACTGCCCTTCTCCACGTTTCCCTCTTTCAAATCTCTCTGCAATCATGGAGCCTAGCAACGTTAATCTGCCACTCATTTATCATATCTCAAGCTCAGATATACAAATCTGCTTCCCTTTGTCCGTCTGGATCCTTGTGATTCCACTTTATGGTCTCGATTCCTCTTTTCTGGTCCTTTGCTTATGGGCTGTTGTTTATTATTATTTGCCTATCTGGAAGTTAATCTCTCTGAAGCCAGAGTCCTTGTCGCTGCCTTCCTCCGTTCAGCATGAAGCCGGGTGCTCTGTCAGTGCTTGATAAACCATTTGTCATTCAGGCAGCGGATAATGCGGCTGCACACATGTCCATTTTAAGCAGCATATACTAAAGTACTGAGAATAAATGTGTTAAAATAGCACCACAGGATTTATAAATATATGTCGAGCTTTTTACTCTATGAGAAGCACAGAAGGCAGGTGTTGCATTGCTGGGCCAGGCTTGAAGAGGTATTTAAAACTTGCAGACCTTTGCTATTTCAGCGAGGGCTTCAATGACCCTAGACTTCTGTAGAAACCCCCCTTTTGATTTCTCCAGCTGGATAACTATAATTAAAAAGCCAGTGTCTTAAATTGTCTGTCTAGGCTTTCTTACACATGCTACAAAGCAAACACTTCTCTTTGTTGCCAACCCACTGTCAGAGGCTGACTTAATGAAACAGTTTGCAGAGGACAAGCATTAAGGACTAAACTACAGACAGAAGAACAGAACTACAAACAACTTCTTCCTCTGCATCCCAGCAGCAGCAAGGAAGATAGTGGTAGGTACCTGCAGATTAAACAGAAACCTCCCTTTGGTACAAATAATTCAGTTGTTCTCTATATTCTTCAGACTTCACACTGTGTGTCATGTCACCTCCAAGGAATTATTCCTACTTTCACAGGGTCTTACTTGCCGTGGTCAATATATGTATGTTATTATCTTGCAACACAAGAGATTTCATAGAGAAGATCAAGAGCTCCTTATTTTATTTCTGCTGTGCAGGAGAACCATAGAATCACAGAATCATAGAATCACCACGTTGGAAGAGACCCACCGGATCATCGAGTCCAACCATTCCCATCAATCACTAACCCATGTCCCTCAGCACCTCGTCCACCCGTCCCTTAAACCCCTCCAGGGAAGGTGACTCAACCACCGCCCTGGGCAGCCTGTTCCAGTGCCCAATGACCCTTTCTGTGAAATTTTTTTTCCTAATTTTCAGCCTAAACCTCCCCTAATTATGTTAAAGGAGGAGAATTGTATTATTTACCGTTTGGAGATTTCTAAGGTGCCAAGAAAGGGAACTTTCCGGAAACACTGTTGTAGACTTTCCCATCAGCTTGGCCCAGGAGGAGCTGGAGCCGAACGATCTGCCAGCCTCGGCTGTCCCTAGCAGCCAGTCCAGCTAATGGGATTTTTAAGATACTTGAAGAGCAAAACCAAACAGAACTGCAGACCAGAGGTGGGTAAAGCAAATGACGTGTTTTAAACCAGAGTTTTAACCTGAGTTGTCTGGTCACGTATTCACAGACGTGTTGGGATGGCTATGGGGAAATACTGCCATAAACTAGAATACAGCCGGACAAAACAAATAAATTAATCTTCAGAGATTTCAGGTGCAAGCGTTACAAAGTTCTCCTTGACATTATTGCCCACAGACAGAAGCCTCTCGAAACCAAACACTCTGGGGAAGATATTGTGGGTGTGGGAAAAAAGGGAGACTAGCACAAGCGCAGAATAAGCAGTTATTTTATACTGGCTGCTTTAATCGCACTAAGCAAGACTCCGGGATTTTATCAAAACAAGATATGCAATACATCCAAGTATTTTGTTCTTTTTTTTTTTTTTTTTAATTTTTAATAACTTCTTGCCTTTGCTTTTTTCCTTTTTTCTTGTGACAATCTGGGAAAAATGACAGGGAGGTTCAAGAGTGTCTCTATGTGCTTCTAACAATTTACCCGAGGGAGTAAAACTGCAAATGTTTAAGACAGGTTTTTCAGTTAATACATTAGAACCAGTATGGAAAAAAAAATATCTGAAAATAAACAGCCTCCCACCTTATTACTGCTGTACAAATTTATTTGGACACTCAGATTTCAAAACCAAATTGGTCACCATATTTTCTGTTTGGGAAGTGGATTTTTGCTACCTCAATATAGGCTAGATTTATTCTGAAATTAAGGCCATTTTGTACACAAACTTGCAAAATAATAATTAAACTCATTTTTTGAAGTCCAGTTTAATTACTTCAGTGACACGACTTGCATATCAGCTTTTAGCCTTATAATTAATTAAAAATGAGAAATTTTCCTTTTAAAAAGCTCTTTCCTTGAAGTAATTTGCATTTACAACAGGCATCCAGTTCAGAGTTTGTAGTACGGGTTGGCTATCTGGTTCTGCCATGGAAAGACACTAAGAATATCTGCTTTAAACAAAAATACAACCTTCCCTCAAACCATCATTACATGCCTTTTCACAGGATTGTTAAATTACCCAGTTTTACTTTGTACCTGTGACATTCCCATATATTACAACATACATCAGAGGCACCCAGAGCTCTGGATGGCCACTCTAGTTGACATTTATATGAGACTGAAAGCTAAACAGGAAAGCAAATGAAGAAGCGAAAATACAGCATATATCCCACTTTATCCTCCTTGCAGGTTTCATCGGACAATTGGAGTATAAAAAACAATTTGATTAATTATCTTTGAAATCTGAAGACAAATTCTAGCAATTTTTCAAAGTCAGTCTGGCAGTTTTCACAATAACAAATTGTTTTTCCTACTACAAGCTACAGGAAACTGTGGAAGAGGGTTAGATATGGTCTGTGGAACCTGGATGTGGTTTGGGATATCACAAGTCTACTTCTTTCTCTGTATCATACCAGTGTAGCTCACGGCTCCTTCCCTGAGTGCATTAAAAATGAGTCCCTGTGCTACCACTGTGCTGTGTCAATTATATTTTGTTTGAATGTTGTAGAAGTGATACTGCTATTTCTGATCTGCTGAAAGTGTTTTTTAGTTTCTTCTCTTCAAAGTAATTTTATACTGATTTCTCAGTTAGTACTTGTGAAACTGAGGGTAGGAGAGAAAGGGGAGCAGGTCTAATGTATGCACATCAATTTTTAAATAGCTTTCTTGTGTTCCTTGGGATGAAAAAGCATGCAGCTTGGCTCACTTAGGAAAGGCACAACTTCCCACAAAGTCTCCTTCCCCATCGTAGACACAGCTGTGTCTCTCGGGCTGTCTCACTGGAAATCTCACACCTTATCAAGGTCATGTGCTGCAAGGAAGGAGCCCGGTAACCTCTTCAAACGGCTGCTACAGCGATTATTTTCCAGGACTATTTGCCCTCTCTCTTGTCCCTTGCATCAGTGTGTGCATCTCTGCTCTCTGAGCCCTTTTGGACTGTCATCTCTTCTGCGCTCCTGGCACACTGACTCCCACCTTTGATCAGCAGTGTCAGCCCTCACCTTCTCAGCACAACACTCCAACGCCACTCGTCTGTAGCCGACACTCCCTGGAAATACTCACGGAACAGCTTGTAAGACAGCAGAACAAAGTAAATATCTTCCCCCCTTTCAGAATATTTGGTGCCACGCACAGAAGATGCAACTGTTTGACAAGGTGCTCTTCGACTCCTGCTTATCCCTCTGAATAATTGCCTTGCTGTGGTTTCATAGAATAATAGAATAACCAGGTTGGAAGAGACCCACCAGATCATCGAGTCCAACCATTCCTATCAAACACTAACCCATGTCCCTCAGCACCTCGTCCACCCATCCCTTAAACCCCTCCAGGGAAGGTGACTCAACCCCTCCCTGGGCAGCCTCTGCCAGTGCCCAATGACCCTTTTTGTGAAAATGTTTTTCCTAATGTTCAGCCTGAACTTCCCCTGGCGGAGCTTGAGGCCATTCCCTCTAAATTTCATGCACCACCCTTTGCCACTGCTTAGCAAATCTTTTCTGTGTTACGTCTTGTACACAGCATGCTTGGAATGAATTGGAAAGCTGGCTTTACTTTGTATGCACGCACTACCTAACGTAAGGAAATCTTGGTCTGTGACCCTGGCTTGGGGGATTTTCTGCAGGATTAAGTAAAGAAAAAAATATAGACAATTATTCAGTTGTTAACTACTAATTAAAAAAAAAAGTTAAACAAAAGTAGGCGGCATCTTTCTCTGACCCCCTTGCACATCACCATCACCTTTTTCTCCAGACTCAGCATCATAGAATCATAGAATCACCAGGTTGGGAAAAAAAACATCGATCATCAAGTCCAACTGTTCCTATCAAACACTAAACCGTGTCCCTCAGCACCTTGTCCACCCGTCCCTTAAACACCTCCAGGGAAGGAGCCAAAGAGCACGCGAGCTGGTGGAATGCAGTATCTCCCGTCGCAGCTCTCCTTTGAATTACGCAGCAAGACAAGACATTTGGGATGTGACAGCACAGGGCTCAGAGGGGTAAGTTGAGCTCTGGGTAAGAAGATGAAGAGCTGACATGATATTCAACCCCAGTGCTAGCAGTTCTTTTCAGAACTAAAACCTGAAGACGTCTACAATTGCTGGTTTCTTCAACAAAAGGTGACTTTTTATCCTGTTGTAAGTGTGTGTGTGTGTATATATATATATTCATCTCTATTTGGCAAATCAGTGGCAGCAAATTCATCTACACCATAGTTTTATCCAAACAACAATGAGGTCTTGATGTCTGATGGTTCATCAACAATCTCATAAGCAAGAACAGCTGCAAGCCAACCTATACCCCAGCACAGAACAGCCATTAGGCCAGCATCATCCTGCTCCCAGCGGGTCAGGCTAAAGCAAAGGAGAATAAAGATTGAACCTATAAAACATGAGTGTCTATCTGCTATGTGTTAAATTCAGTTCTGTCATGTTTGGTTTTCTCTTGTACAAAACCAACCCTTCAGCAATATGCTCCAAAGCAGAACCAAACTCCCATCACTTCTGAGGCTTCCTACAGCTTATCTGGTGTCCGGCTCCAAGGTCAATAACTGCAAATCAAAAGCTACTTATTGCAATGTTAGGTGCTGAAAGTATCTAAGTGTTACACACTTCCCTTCTAAACAAAGATGGTACAGTTCCTGTCTTCAAAACACACTCAAAAAGAAGTGGAGAAGAAACTCTTACGGAACGAACGGAAGCTTTTCTGCCTCAGTACTGTACCGTGGCATCCAAAGCAAACCCAGATTTACTAAATACATTTAACAGTAAGTTATTCTCTTTAAAATACCATGGGATGTGTACACACAGATTATTAAAACTAAGCATGATTCTAGGATAACTACTGATTAGCTGTTTTATTTCTGCATTTCGCTCTGCTTGGGAAGTACACTAGTCTGCTCCAATCCTATTCATAAGTGGTTTCAGTTTCTGCCTTTTATGCAGTGGCACAGCTCTACAGTCATTAATTTGTTTTTAATATTTAATGTAGCTGAAGTGCCATAATATGGAAGAGGTTTCCAAACTGAAACCACAACTGTAAATATTTTCCTAAAGGAAACTGGAGGAGAGCTTTCCCTCAATCAGTGAAGGCATTTCTTCAGTATGTGGAAAAATTAGTGAAATCCAAACAAAATATCTTCCATCAGGTCAATTTTTCCAGTTTGCAAAAAATTTGTTTTTAAAACATAAGTGTGAAAAGGAACTTTCAGCAACTAAATCTAAATTTGGAGGCCAAAATACTGAACAAAGCTGTTTCAACACTCCAGCATTGATATTTGTTTGCTTTGCCTGCTGAATGAAGGAAGCCTCTGCTAGCTTAGACGTGAAGGCATCACGATGGAGTGAGAAAAGTTCCTCCAACCACAGCTTATGCTATTTGCGAAGAACAGGAAGATCACTGCAATTCCTGATGCATTCCCAGACACTGGGAGGGAATTACACCAACAATCACTGAACCTTTTGCGGGAACCGAACTCCACATGTCTGGAAGTAGAAAGACTTGAATTGCTGCCACATCACTGGAACGACTTTTGACACATGGCAGTAGCTGTTAAACTCCAAATCCTTTATTTGATTAAGCCTTAAGAGTCACAGAATCACAAACAGGGCAGAACAGCTGAGGCTGAAGGCACATCTGGAGATAGTTTAGTCCAACCCTGCTGCTCAGAGACAGGTCTCCTACAGCAGGTTGCCCAGGGCCATGTCCAGTCCGTTTTGAGTATCTCCAAGGAATAAGACTTCACAGCCGCTCTGAGTAACCTCTTCCAGTGTTTGACCCTCCTCACAGTAAAGAAGTTTTCTTTTATGTTTAAATGGCATTTCTCACATTTCAGTTAGAGCTCTTTGCCTGTTGTCCTGACACTGAGCATCACAGACAGGAGTTTGACTCTGTCCTCCTTACTGCTACCCTCAAATATTTACCCACCTTGCTAAGACCCCTCCTGAGCCTTCTCTTCTCCAGGCTGAACAGTCCCAGCTCTCTCAGACTCTCCTCATACAAGAGATGCTCCAGTCCTTTGGCCATGTCTGTGGGCTTTTGCTGGACTTGCTAACTCAAGTAAGTCCATATCTCCCTTGCACTCGACAGCTGAGAACTGGACTCAGCATCTCAGATGGGTCTGAGTAGACTGGAAGGATCACCTCCCTCAACCTGCCGGCATCACTCTTCTCAGTGCAGCCCAGGAGGGCCACAAAGCCACATTGCTGGCATGCAGTCAGCTTGTTGAACCGCAGGACCCACGAGTCATTCTCTGCAGAGCGGCTTTCTACATGGTCAGCCGCAGACTGTCGGGGTCGTGGGGTTATTTCCCTTCCCTGGGACACACCACCAGCTTTCAGTCCACCTCACTGCCCTTTTATCCAGCCTGTACTTCATCATCCTGCCTTTGAGTACGTCAAAACCATGCCCTGAACCGTAACAACGCTTGGGAGGTTGTAGGACAGTGCTTAAGCCTGGCATCGTTCCATTTACTGCATGGATTTAGCCCTCCATGGGCAGACATAGCTGTGTTGTACCTCCCAGTGGAAATCATCCAGAATTAATACTTTACTGTCCAAAAGCAAGCTGCCAGTGCCGCGGACCTCAAATTCGAATCAGAAACTTCCCCTTATGTTGAGTATTTACAAACAGCTGAGATGGGCTGCGCTGCTCTCCAACATGAAGGGCTGATTCAGTTGCCTAAACACAGACATTTAGCATCATTTGAGATGCTCCAGTGTGTACAAGGCATCTTCACAGAGCCGACAAGGCAAATACAACTACAGACCTCCAGGAAATCCATACCCATCTGGCACTGCAAGCTGGAGGCAGGATGGGAGACCCTGAGGCATCTTAAATGGCACTGGGTGCCTACGTTGAGCCAAATGAATTGAGATCCAAGTATTCAGATTCAGGAAATTTACTCGTTTATTTATTTCAAATGCTCTTATGCTTCTAATATTTACAGGATGACATTTTCAAGTTCCACTCCATGACCACATGGCTACAAACCAACAGTCCCAGCTTTCACCAACAGAGTTTTAGCACCAAGTCACAGGAATCCAGGAAAGTGAACAACAGCAACAACAAAATACTGAGACTCAGTTAAGTATCCTGATCTGGGTCCTCCAACACATTCTGCTTAAAGACGTTAAGTAAAGTTTATCAGCGCTATATTTCCCTTTAAGCAGCTTTCTGCAGTTTGCCCTTTGAGGAAAAGCTGTAGGCTCCCGGCAGGCCCAGCTGCCCACACTGTGAAAATCTGTGACTTGTGGTTTTTTTCACTCCTTCCCTTCAGGGCAAACATCATGGGAACCTGTAACACGATTAGTGGGCTATGCACTGGGCAAGTAATACTTATAAGCTTCACGGCCTCGCCTTCAAGGTAATACGCGTCTCTGCATTATGAAACCATGGGTCTACCTTTCTTTTTGTTTCTGAATTTTTAAGTCAAAGCAATTTCTCTGATCTAATGGATAACACACTCGTGCAAAAAAGGAGAAGCGGACCCAGAGAGCTGAGAGGGCAGAGGAGGAAAGAGGACAGGCTGCAAACTGCCAGACAGGAGCTAAAGAAACCTCTGAAACTGGCACTGCCCTTGAGAACATGCAATGAAGAATTACATCTTAAATAATTCTGCAGGTCTTAGTTAGAGACATATTTTTATCGCAGGATCCTTATGGAAGGACTATGCCTTCCTCTGTAAAATATACACTAAATGCGTTGCTCCCAAATTATAGTTTTTGCTCCTCAGCTGGATGAAAAGACTTTTATTTTTACTACTCTTCTGCCTGGAGATATTTTTCCCGCCCCCCCTCGTGCTTTCTTTTTAATGTAAACATTACTTGAAATTATTGCAGTACAGATGAACAACTATTAATTAAAAGTGAGAAAGATTTATTGCGTCAGACAGCACTGCTGTAACAGATCAAATAGCAAGAAGGATATGGAGCACAATGCGCTGCAATTAGCTGCTTAATGCCTCTTAGATCACAGCACTTCATGTTTCACAGCCGTCATGGTGGGTTTGCATCCCACCATGGTTTGGTTGCCTGTATTTCAGCTCTAGCTATAACATAAGATCATGATTTGTGAAGCGGAGTCAGATAAAAACGCAGTCTTACAAGGAGGCTGCAAGAAAATATATCCTAGCTAATACTGGAGCGCTTTTTTGTCCCTGTGTTAACTCTTACACTTTGAGTTAGAATGCATTAGCAGTGGGGCCCATGGATTCATTACCTGGGGTTTCTCAGCAGTGTTATTCACCCTGCGCAGCTGAGAGCTAAGAAAGATTTGCTTTAAGCTCAAGTGACAGATGCTCCTAGTCCAAAAGCGTGGGGCTTTGGAGCTGCGGCCCCACTGCTGCTGTGAATCTGCAAATAGCTCTGTGCACAGGTAATGAGAACTCAGATGGCACGGGTTGGTGAGATATTTTACTGTGCTGTTTCTGCAAAACTACTGCAAGATCTATCAAGAGGCTTTAAGCAGCTTCCAATGCCTGCAAACATACGAGAGCGCCGGCACGTGGAAACAGTCTTCTCCCAGCAAAAGGTAGAACGTACCCCACCACAAATACAACATCTATGCCCTAAACCTAAGAAACCATCATCAAATTCCACTTACACAGAACACGCAGGACGGAACAAAAATCCCCCAATTAGGTATTTATTAATCAATCAAACAGGAATTCAGATGATGCAAATTTCTGACTACATCTCACATACAGAAGCCATAAGCCATACGCAGAAAATCCATTTCCCAGATTAATAAAACGATCAATTCAGGTTCTTTAAGATAGATATTAGGAACTGAACTGAGACCAAACTCATTACCCAAATGTTTGCCTATCAGCCATGAAATGGCAACAGCCTATTGTTGATTCAGGTCAGAGCTGGGGCTAAAGATTTGGGGGCAAAGAACTATCAATCTCACGATGAGTTCATTGAACTGTTCTTTAACAGTCGTATGGGGAAAAAAATGATTTCTGTTTCTAACAGAAAACTGTGGAAGACGTTTTCTACATCTGATTTGTTATCTGCCTGATTTTTCCCTGACTAACACCAAGTGCTGGGAAGCTAGAACTTGTTTCCAACCTGTGTGCTCACATACTTACCGCGGTTACAACTCTGAAGCTCCTTTCCAAGTGTAAGAAAATGTCTGCATATATACCAGGCAGAGAGTTATTAATTCTTCACAGCCTCAGCTTCGCTATTTTAAAGCTCACACCAGCTTCAAGCTCAGGCATGCTGATGGCAAATGAGAATTACATTTCTAATTATCTTCTTCCTTACCAAAATAAATAAAATTTACAGATTCAGGGCTATGTATGCACAAAATAGATACTGCTATTAAGAGACAGGAAGGCTGTGCTAGAACACCCCTAGGCAAACAAAACAATTCCTTTCTCATCCCCCTCTCCTCCTTCCAAAGACCTTCCCATTTATAGCCTGTCACTTACAGACACACTTCCAGCATTTAAAAATACTCCTCGTGTTTGTGGAACCATTTTCCAGAACAAAACGTTATCATTCATCAGGAGCAGAGCTGTTTGCAGTGTGAACAATTCGCTTTCGTTAAGTACCATATGGCCGCCCGTAGGAAAATGCCAACATGTTTCAACTCTACAGCTGGGCCACAGTTCCTTTATTCATCGTGCAGATGGTTGTAATTGACACCACTACTAAAACAGGTCTCGAGCACTTCTGTAGGATCATTAGAGTAATTAGTTATTAAATACAGTTACCATTTTTAGAAAGAAGGTTTTAAGGCTTGGCATGTAAAATGCAATATTTTGCTATAATGGAATAGACGGGCTAAATGTTACAGGGAGGGGTAAAGCTTATGTGATCCTTTTTAGTATTTTATCGGAGAGTCTATGGAAATTGCCAGAGCAAAGCAAAGCACACAAAATTATTTGCTAAGGAAATCAGCTGAAACCAGGAGTATACTTAAAAAACCTCCTAGCACAACTGCATACTAAAATTTCTGCAGAAAACAAATCCAAAATTCCAGAAAAATTCTTCCGGGAAGAAGTGAAAACATCCATTATCAAATTTCAAGGCTGAATCCAACACTAAATGTGGGATGTTAACGTTTTTGTTAAGTACAGAAATGAGAACTATCGACCCCATGTTCTTGATAATCTGATGCTCGTATTTGCAGAGTTAAAATCTGAATGCATGGTTTATTTTACTGCCGCTACAGTGTCAAATTAATATATATTATTACAGGGGTCCTGCTCAGCTCCATGAATTTCAGATACGAAGTAGCAAGTTTCCAAGTTGAGCTGTGTAGCAAGACAAATTGGCTAAAGCACCTTTTACTCACAGACCAGCAAAGAAAACTCCTCCGAAGAAAACCAGGGTTTGCCTTTGAATAAACTGTTTGGGTAAAGCCTCATGAATCAGCTCAGTGTGAGTGAAAACTCAGAACTCCAGCAAGGAGACATTCTATCTTAAACAGTAGAATTATACATGGCTTTTGAGTGCTGGTTTTCAAAGATGAGAGGAGTCAGAACAAGCACGCTAGGGCAGCAAAACTGTTGCTGGAAATAGCTTCTACTCCAATGAAAAATGAAGTTTTGCATTACAAATCGAGTACTTGGTGTTCTGGAATATTTTAAATATTCATTGCAGGTGTAAATCTGGTAAGGATGATCAGAAATAAAAAAAATATTTTCTTTCACAGTTGGTGAAAATAATCTAGAATTGAGGTACGTAACAGTGGTGTGCAAGAGTACCTGAAGGGAGCCCACAAGAAAGCTGGGGAGGGATTTTTTACAAGGGCATGTCGTGATAGGATGAGGAGGGACGGCTTTAAATTGGAAGGGGGAAAATTTAATTAGACATTAGAAAAAAATTATTCACAGTGAGGAAGATGAGTCACTGGCCCAGGTTGCCCAGAGAAGCTGTGGCTGCCCCATCCCTGGAGGTGTTCAAGGCCAGGTTGGATGGGGCTTGGAGCAGCCTGATCCAGTGGGAGGTGTCCCTGCCCATGGCACGGGTGGGATTGGATGGGATTTAAGGTTCTTTCCAACCCAAACCATTCTGTGATTCTGTGACTCAAAGAGATACTGTAAAATAACATTGACAAACAGTAGTATAAACCTCCTCTGAATCGAACTGGGTTAGAAAACAACTTTGAATCACAACAAAGGAAAAGTTGGGAATAGCCTTCCAACAGCAGTTGTAAGCCGAAGGGTTTCACGGGGTGGGGACAGTAAGGCTACAACACAGCCATATTTCTTAACTGGGTCTCAGAGACTTAGGAGCTCTCCTTGTTGCATGTTCCCATGTATTTCACTTCTCAAATTAGATTTGGTTACAATACATTACATAAAACTTTAATAATGAATATTGGAAAGCCTTTATATAGCACAGCAGACATTAAAGCCATTTACAAAGAAAAATAGATGCCATTAAAGTGAAGTTATTTATCTCAGGTGGCTGCTGTTGTGTGCTTACAGCTGAATCAGTTTTTATGACTGTTTTTCAGATGAGCCATTGTAGAGTGGCTTGAGTTGCAAAGGACCTTAAAGATCACTGAGTTCCAACCTCTGCCTTGGGCAGGGACACCTCTGACCACACTACTTTGCTCAAAGTCCCATCCAACCTGGCCTTGAACTCTTTCAGGGGTGAGGCAGCCAGTTTCTCTGGGCAACCTGGGCCAGGGCCTCACCACCCTCACGGTGAAGAATTTTTTCTTTATATCTAATGTAAATCTGCCCTTTTTCAATTTATAGACATTACCCTTTGTCCCATCACTACGTGCCCTTGTAAAAAGTCCCTCCTCAGCTTTCTTGTAGGTTCCTTTTAGGTACTGGAAGGCTGCTTTAAGGTGTCCCTAGTGTCTTCTCTTCTCCAGGCTGAATAACCCCCACTCTCTCAGCCTTTCCTCATAAGAGAGGTGCTCCAGCCCTCTGATCATCTTCCTAGCCCCCCTCTGGCCTCACTCCAATGGGTCCATGTCTTTCCTGTGCTGAAGGCTCCAGAGGTGGGGTCTCACCAGAGCAGAGGAGAGAGGAAGAATCACATCTCTAAACCTGTTGGTCACACTCCTTTTGATGCAGTCCAGGAGACCGTTGGCCTTATGCACTGCGAGTGCACATTGTCAGCTCATGTCCAGCTTTTTTTTCCACCAGTACGCCGAAGTCCTTCTCTTCAGGGCTACTCTCCTGCCTACTCCAGCCTTATCGATACCAGGAATTGTTGCACTCGATCTCACTGTCCATGTTGTCGACAAAGATGTAAAACAACATTAGTCCCAATAGCGACCCTTGAGGAACACTACTTGTCACTGATTTCCACTCGGACATCAACCCATCAACCACAACTCTTGGAGTAAGACCATCCCGACTATTCCTTATCCACTGAGTGGTCCATCCATCGAATCCGTGTCTCTCCAATTTAGAGACATGGTTGTCGCACAGGACAGTGCCAAACGTTTTGCACATGTCCAGGTAGACAACTACATCAGCTGCTCTTCTGTTTTCCATCAACGCTGTTGCCCTGTCATAGAAGGTCATCAAACTTGTCAGGCACGATTTGCCCTTAGTGAAGCCATGCTGGTTGTCACCAATAATCTCCTTATCTCCCATGCATAGCACAGTTTCCAGGAGGATCTGCTCCATGATCTTGCCAGGCCCAGAGGGCAGACTGACCGTCCTGTAGTTCCTGGGCCTTGGGTTTTTTTGCTTTTTAAAAAATACGGTTTATCTTTCTCCATCTCCAGTCAGTGGGAACTTCACCAACTGCTGCAACTTCTAAATACGGTGGATAGTGCCTTAACAACTTCATCCACCAGCTCCCTCTGAACAGAATCACAGAATCACAGAATAACCAGGTTGGAAGAGACCCACCGGATCATCGAGTCCAACCGTTCCCATCAAACACTAATGCACTTGTGCTTTTTCAGGTTCCATAGATGGTCTTCTACTACAGCGGGTGGGTTCTTCATTCTCCCAATCCCTGCCTTTGCCTTTTGTAACTTGGATGTTGTGGCTTCACCACTGCTGATAAAGACTGAGGCAAAAATGTTGTTGAGTACCTCTCAGCTTTTTCCATGTTCCAGGTAATCAGGTCTCCCATTTCCTTCCAGAGAAGGACCACATTCTCCCTATTCTTCCTTTTACGACTGACATACCTATAGAAGCTTTTTTTGTTGCCCATGATGCCCCTGTCCACATTTAATTCTATTAGGGCTTTAGCCTTCCTAGCATGGTCCCTGACAGCTTGAATAATTTCTCAGTATTCTTCCCTGGCTACTTGTCTTTGATTCCACCCTCTGTAGGCTTCCTCTTTGTGTTTGAGTACATCCAGAAACATCTTGTTCATCCATGCAGGCCTCCCGGTATTTTTTCCTGATTTCTTCTTTGTTGGGATGCATTGCTCCTAAGCTTGGAAGAGGTGATTATTGAATATTAAACAGCCTTCTTGGGACCCTCTCTTCTCCAAGGCTTTCTCTCATGATACTCTACCAAGCAGATCCCCAAAGAGGCCAAAGTCTTCTCTCCTCAAAGACCAGGGTAGTGAGCTTGCTGTGCATCCTTCTCGCTGCCCTAAGCTCTCTGTTGATACCCAATCTCTGTTGAGCAGAGATCCTGCAGGCTACTGTCGGGCTGATGGCAATTATCCGGGGAGCAGCAGCACTCATTCCAGTTATCCTCACCAAATTCCACTTCTGGTGATAACCTACTGCCCACGTTTGTTCCTCATGGAGTTTCAATTAAAGGTGGCATTTCTGCAGTGCCCTACGGAGTTGTGCAGCGTAGCTGGGTGCTGTTCCACAGACTGCCACATCACTCCTCGATGAGAGCTCCACATCTCTCACGTTATGCTGCTGAGCAAAATGATTGCCACCTATACAATTTATATAGTCTGTGTGATTTTTTCTTAAAGTTATACTTTCCCTTATTAAAAATTGCTAATTTTTTGTGTCTCTGCATAAAAAGGGCTTTTAAATGTAGATTTTCAGCTTTGCATATTAAACTTTGTTAGCAAGTCTCAATTCCCCAAGCAGAACGTTACGGCAGGATTTTTAGCATAAACACATACTTCTCATATGCAGGAGGTGAACTGCCTCGTCTAAGAAGTATCAGTTCTGGGTATTCTACTATTTACTTGGAAGCTATTATGTGTTTTTCAAAGTTTCTAGTAACTTTCTATCCAATAGATCTCAGGAGCTTATATGGTTATGATAATCAATATTAAACAGAGCTATCATGGTAGGAAACTCTAATATTCAAGTCACCCTTCCTCCCCTCAGAAGAGGCTAGGGAAATCAATACACCATTGCTAAGAAGGGGTTATCATAAATTACCAACTGAGCATTAGATTTCTATGCAATGTTGCAGTTATGAAGTTGAATAAAATCCTTCAGTATATAGGAAAGGCGCAGAGAACCAGTAAAGCCAGTGCTACTGTCTCTGCTTTAAAACAGAGACATTAAATCAAAAGTAGTCACAAAGTATAATCTGCAAATGCACAGAAAGCTTGCCTTATAAATGACAGATGTAAGAAATGCAATCTATCTTATCAACAGAGGAGCTGATCGCTGTCTCTCAAGACAGGTCTTTAATCTCAGAAGAAGATTCAATAGGAAGACAAAAGTAAAAATCAAGACAGAAACAGTTAATAAACATTCAAGACCAGTTGGTTTCATGAGGTAATTAATCACTGGGAAAAAAACCATAAGGATGGTGCGGATTTTTGATCACTCAGAATCTGTAAACCAGTCAACTTAATGTCCTAAAAGATCTGCTATAGCTCAGACAGAAATTAAGAATTGAGATTACCAGGAAAGTACATTAGACTTTCTAATCATTATGAAGTTGATTAGGTTTGTGCTTTGGGATTTGGATCAGGCCCTCAAAAATAGATTGTGAGGCACTTTGTTGTTGTTGGGGTTTGGGGGATGGTTTTTTGGCTTTGGTCTTTATTGTTCTTATTGGGAAGTTAATGCAGAAACTTGTAAAAATGTTTCTTTCAAATTCTATTTCCCATTTCTAGTCTGAACTTTACTCATGATACATTTATACTCGTTTATGTACTGCTAACTCAAACTTAACTCACACAATGCAAAACCAGCTGAGATAAAGACCCAAAGCAAGCAAGTTTGTAAGCTGGAATTGGAAAGAATTGAGATCCACCAACAGTGACTGGACGTGGTGACCCAAAAGCCCTTCATTCCCAGCATTCCCAGGCACGACAGCCTGAGAACTTCATAGAAAACTTCAACATCTTTCTGCTCTCTTAAATTTATGTCTGCTCTATTAGACACAAAGCAGCGAGGTGCATTCATGTCTGCATCTTCAGGTTGTTGAGGTATCATTGACAATTAGACTACCTGCAGAACTGTGCGGAGACCATGGAGGAGGAGATTAGAAGGGCATGGAAAAAGATCACATCTCAAGCAAGCAAGTAAATATAGGAGATAACAGGGAAGGAGCCCAAATTTAGACCCTTGTTACCTGAAGATCCAGGCTAAGTATTCTGACATTATTAGTTTCAAATTCAAGGTCTAATTGACTCCCCAGTGATGCAACCCTCTTACTGACTGAAGAAGTGAACAAGGCTTGAAATCACCAGAGAAATGAAAGAGTTAACACAAAAAAAAACAACTAGAAAAATAATAAAATATATATATAGTACCATTGTGGCCCCTTTATAATGTCAGAAGGAAGTTGTTAGGCTGTCATTCCACAGATCTTCATCCACACATATACAAGAACACAAACAAACCTCACAGGATCCCTATCTTCATGTGTGGCATACATAAACGTTAAAATTCTTCCATTGTCACACATTTCCCCCTCCTCCTGCTGTGATAACAACGTGGGGAATAAAAGCACACCATTTCCAAAAAAAAAAAAAAAGATTAATTGAGCTCCGGAAACATGGACAAGCCTATGAAAAAGCTTATGAAAAAGCACTGCCGTCCTGGAAATGCACAAGAAAAACTACGCTGAAATTACACAGGGAAAATACTAGCTTACATCAGGTACAGTAATTATTCTTAAATACTACAGGTCTGCATATTCACATCTGCTCTGCTAGATTTTTCTTTGTCTTTAAAAAAAGAGAATAGTAACAATTTTACTATATAATTATCTTCTTTCCCTTCAACAAATGTTGATTCTTTTTAATTGCAGGTAAAAAGACAAAGCTCAGCCATTTAAGCAAAACAGCTTAGAATTAATTTCCTATTTTAAAACACTAGCAAACAGTAATAAGCTTCTCTGCAAAAGCTTCTGGAGACTAACTTCTCTTT
This sequence comes from Phaenicophaeus curvirostris, assembly GCF_032191515.1. Lineage (NCBI taxonomy): Eukaryota > Metazoa > Chordata > Aves > Cuculiformes > Cuculidae > Phaenicophaeus > Phaenicophaeus curvirostris. The sequence goes on along the minus strand of NC_091393.1, from coordinate 123,063,896 downwards.
GTCCTCACTGGGATACCTCAAAGATCATCAGGGAAAGAAAATGCTTCCCATTGTACTTAGGACACAAGTGGTAGAATTAAGGAGAATTTCTCATCAGGAAAAGTTTGGAAGCAGCTTTTGTAGTTTTTAGTGCATTAAAAAAAATCAGGGAGGACAGTTTTAAATCGTATCTCCAAATCTGGTTATTTGACCAAATTGTATGGTTGCTCATGAGAGCAAACTGCTAAGACCTAAAGTGACTCCAGCTACCCTGTTGCAGAAACCACTATTTCTAGGCACCCAAAGATGCTCATCAGTGAAAGGAAAGCTTTAGCTGCAATAACTTTCCCTGTAGGAAGGTTCAAAGAAAAGACTGTAACAACAATTGACTGGAAAATGAGAAATTTATTTTGCTAAAGATCTCCATTTCCTAGGATCAAAAAAACAGCTGAACCCCAAACCTGGCTACTTCTTTGGTTCATATACTCTCAGCAGGTTTCTGTATATCGTTTTGATCCAGTGCAAATTTTGCACTGCCCGTCCTTTCAGGTTTATTAATTTAAAATTCTGTAGCAGTTGGAGCTACATGATTCTAATTGGGTTTAGAAATAAAATTGGTAGCTGATCAAAACAAAACATAAAATGTTTCCTTTTTTATATGAAAAGGTTTGGTTTAGACTCAGTTTTAGTAAAAATAGAGATGTTCCTGGATAACTCCTACCCTTTCTTGAGGGGGTTCCTCCCCTTTCTCCCTTTTGGACTCTTCTCTGTTCTATATAAAGCAGGGAGAAGCAGCCAGTGGCACCACTGACAGTCCTAATCCTGAGACAGTGAAGTCTCTCATTCGCTCCAACCCTATAAATGCAGAAAAACCTTATGGAAAGTGGAACAGCTTTGCCAGCAAAGATTGACAGAGGCTTTCTGGTGCTCACAGTGCTCTGCTGAGAGGTGTGAGATCTCCTTTCACATCCCATCACAGACTCACATGGAGAAAACACCTTCGTCTGGCTGGGATTTTTTTTAATGAATGACTCTGAAACTGCCTTTTTGTTCAGAGATTTTGCACAACCCAGTGGTGTTGACTGTATCCACATTAATTTTTAGAGGGACAAGGCCAGGCAAGGAGGCATTGGTGTGCTCTGCAGCATGGAATTTAAATTTGTAAGCTCCCTCCTTGCAGCAAGAGCGTAGAGATGTGTGCTTAGCGTATCCTCACACAAAGTCAAAAGCTGAACACCGATCCATCCCCAAATCTCTAACAAACACTAACAAGGCCTGGAGAAATGGATGTGGGGCTGGCAATGTTGCCCATGATTTTATATAAGGAGAAGTAATATAGTCTTCTAGACTGAGATGCTCAGCATCCCAGTGGGGCTGGGTGAATTTTACTCTGTGACACGCTGGAGTACTGAGGAGCAAATCTTTCCATAGCGGCTTGTAATGCTCAGCTACGCTTGAGTAACAACAGTGTTTGTTTTCCTGCCTTGTGATATAATAAAGATCTATGTCAAACCTCCAAAATTAGTGAAAAGGAAAGAAAAAACAAAAAAAAATACCCCAAACAAAATCACCCTGAAAAGGGCGAGTAGAAACCGCAGCACTTCTGCAATATTTCCTAAAGCTATTTGGAAGTTACAGTTGTAACTAATCAATGACTGCAAACAACTTTCTCCTTAGTAAGAATGATGAGCTCGGGAGAGCTAAAAATAATGCTCTGATATTTTAAACCTGAATTTTCACTTCAAAAGGCCATTACTGTAAGTCAGCACCATGCAGACCGGAGAAAAATCTTCACATGGTCTAACAGCTTGATGAGTCTTGTAGTGAATGACCAAGTCCACTGTTCACTAGAAATTAAAACTTCCTCCTGACATTTGGCTTTTCTTGAAGCAGTGGAGATGAGACTGAAAACAAAAATAATTTTTTAAAAAAAGGCAGAGTAAAAAATTATCTGGGAAACATGAATAAAGAGAAAAACTACTGGATAGTTCACCGCTTTTAATTCACAGTGAAGTACTTATAGATGCTAAGGGTCACTGGCAGTCTCACTAGTAAACAACAGCAGCTGGTTGAAATTGTACCTCTAGAATTTCATTCATTTTATTGCTGACAAATAAACACAGTGAATCAATGCCAATGTAATATAGTGTCTGCACAGAACCACCAAAAATGGAAAAAAAAAACCCAGACCAGCCTGAAAAAAACTCAACTCTCAGGAATTACAAGGGGAAAATGCTACTAAGAGCAGATCTTACCCAATCCACGTCACCTGGATTTAACTCCCTCTATATTTAAATGCTTTCTGGTAGCCAGTTTTCTGCCTTGCACTTTTTTGCTGGTTGTTTGTTTTCTCTGAAGCAGTCACAGAAATACAGGTTTCTGCTCGTATATTTTACACAAGAATTAAGCCACCAACATTGCTGACTGTTCCCTCCCTGCTTACTCACCAGTATCTCATTATATCCTGCGCCCATGACCTCACCGTCTCCCTCACACTTGAATTAGCAGCACGGCGTTATCTGATAGGGAATCTCATGTTTCATTCTTTAATAGGTTTGTGTTCATCATCCACTACAGCCACTTGCAGTAAGGCCCCAACAGCAGCCCCTTCTGGAAGCACTCAGCCTCTCAACCTTGAAAAAAAACCCATAATCTCTATCTGAAGTGCAAATATGTGAGTAAACAAGCAGCATGATGGGTGGCTGCCACCATTGCTAAAGCATGTGAAGATGGTGGCTTAGTAAGTACAGGATGCCCTTCTCTGATGTTGATGCTCATTGAGTTTTCTAAAAACACGTAGCTTAAAACACTTCAGATGCAGGAATAAAAGTAACCACTGGTGAGGTAAGTCCCTCTCCAATGTAATTTTCTTGGTAGAATTGGGGGTTTTATACATATGTGTGAGTATATGACACAAGTAAAACTAAAAATAAATTAAAATAATTATTTACACATCTTGAACTGGTTATTAAAAAGCAGGCGGCTCCTTTGTGTGGCCATATCACTACCTCTGCGAGAAGCAACAGTGTGTCTGACCACCACTTAAATTCCCACTCCGCTCAGGAGAATCTGATCTAGCAATTTGGCCTCACCTGAGCCCATCATGGGAGCTTTTCCTCTGGAAATAGTTTCCCTGCATCACATCACAGAGCTTCATGGCAGGACAGCACCTAACCATAAGCTGCTGAGCAAATAGATATTTTTCTTTCACAAGAAGGAAAAAAAAGATGCTTCTGAGAATAAAAGCTCAGATATGGTGTGCAGCCTTTCAGCTGTGAAGTCTCATAGACTGAGCAGCTACAGAGCACTGAAAAGGTTTCCCGGGATGCCTAGACCAACCCGTGCCCAACCCATCCCATCCCATCCCATCCCACAAGTTTGAGGCTGCCACACACATGGTTTGGCAGGAGGTCTGGAAGCCTGGCACCAGGAAAACCTCATGAGAAAGAGGCACAAAAGCACTGCATGTGCCCCTGCAGCTCTGACCTCTCTGCATCGTTCCCAGCAGTGCAAGGAGCAAAACTGTCCTGACTTTTCTTTTTGCAGATATCAGCTTCAAGAAAAGTCTGGCATTGTTTTGCCATTGTTTTTGTGCTATAGATGTATTTTTAAGACAATGTGCCATTTTTTGATCGCATAGACCTGCTGAAGACAGAAATTTGCTACACAGTGACTCAAATACGAGATTTTAGTGCTTGTGTTTGGGTGTTCACTGTGCACAGGGTGTTGAGCTTGACTCAGTAATTTTACCTTAATAACTGAGGTACAAGAAAAAGAATCTAGGACCCTCTTTATATATTTTCTCCCCGTGTTGAAAGACAAATTCAGCATTAGCATATTTCCTGTTAAAAATTAGTTGGCACGCTATGGTTTTCATTGCATAATAGAATGGTTTGTGGTCGAAGGGACCTTTAAAGACTATCTAGTTCAACCACCCTGCTTCCAGGGTCACTTTCCACTAGATTGGGTTGCTCAGAGCCCCATCCAACCTGGCCTTGAACACTTTCCTCACAGTAATGGTCCTGCATCATACGGGTCAGACGTGCATATTAAAGGGGGCAGCACATACCAGCGAGATTATCTCTGACAAGGACTAATCAAGTGTAAACATTTCTCAATTACAATACCTTTCCCATTTTTTACATGAGCAAGCAAAGTTGCAATGCAAATCTTAAATTTTGCCCTTTTCCAACACATCACCAGTCGCATCATGTGCTACAGCTGCCTCTGGATCATGAGACAACATGTGCTGCTGCAGGTCCCCAACAGGCATCCACTCTCAGGGTCCCTTTTCCTTCACATGGAAAACGTGGCACATGAGAGATGGTGAACACGGTGCCAAGCACCTTCCAGGACAGGCACTGTATGTGAGAGCTAAGAAGTGCTACTAAATCCTACCAAATAGATAGTGCCCAGGACAAGTCACCACCCACTTAGGCAATGTGTGTGTTGGCAGCAGCCTGAGGATGGTCACTCAGCAGATCAGCCCTGACAGTCGTACTGTTCACCTAGGAAAAGTTGCTTCTGGTAAAAAGCAAGGTTTTATAATTGGATTTCCCCTAGTGCAACACTTCAATTTGTGGGAAAAATCAGGTATTTTCTGTTTTACAATTCTGCCACATGCACATTACTTATTTATTTGTTTATTTATTTACAAGGTATAGCATGTGCTGGAAGCTCTCTGGCCTGTGTCCTCTCTCTGGAGAAACACCCATCACAGTCTCCGGTGTGCTTTTCCTGGCTATGGCTGAACGGCTGTAATTCATCCCTACTTTTGGTGACATTTCTGCTTCTTTACTGCCTCTGATACTTTCATCTCCTCTGCCTTGCTACCCCTCCTAGGGCTGCATTTTAAGCATCTTCTCAAAGAGAGAAGAAGAGCAGGTGATGCTCTTCAGAGCCAGAATCCAGGGGGACCACGAGCAGATCACAGGCAGCCACTACAGCTTGAGTTGGGCTTGATGCTTCCAAATTATTAGAGAGGGAATTGTCTGGAGCCACAGAGACAGGGTACGGAATGGCTCGTCCGTATGCAATTCCCTGTCCACACGCACAGCAGCCAGGTGTGTGCTTCAGCTTACGTGAAGCAGGACTTGAGCTCAAGGACTCTCATTTTTTATTTCCCACTGTGCCTAACCTCAGCAAGGTGAGTTTTGAACTCTTATGTTTGCAAATAAAAGAGACAAGAGAAATACAAATGGCCACTTGTTGGATGCTTTAAGGCTACCAGACTCTGGTTTTACATGGAAAACATAGAAAAGAAGAAAGGTCAAAGAGGATGATAAGTGGAAGATAGCGAAACATCGAGCCAGACAAAAAGGGGGAGAAAAAAGTTGGGAGAAGGTGGTAGAGAGCAGAGCATGAACTACAGTTGGGTGAAATCCTCTCTGAATCCATCAGAAGAATGGGCAAGGCTGTAAATTTGACAGAAGTTACTGGAGATCACTGGAAGCAGAGGACTGCATGCAACGAGACAGTAAATCTGTTGTTAAAAGTAGCTACCAAGAACCTGAAAAGCAGGAAACCAATGTCGGTCTGCGATTTGTGCTCATGGCTTCACAGCAACAGGGCAGTTAGAAAGGAAAATGGGGAAAATCCCAGGTAACAATGACTGTGAAAGGGAAGTTATGTCAAGCAACAAGGAGAATAATGAACTGGGATATTTAAGTCACAGAGTACGTAGAAAAGAAACCTACAGCATGGAATAAAACTGTGATCAGAGAACGAGATCAGAAAAGAGAATGCGATAAAGCAGCCAGGTCCAAGAAGTGGCCATTTTTCATGAAGAGAAAACTCATTCTGATTTGAAGGTCAGGTCAAGGCCAAAGAGTAAAACCAGAAACCAGGGGAGAAATGACATTGTGAAAATCAGCAGAAAGGTAGGAGGGAAACTGGTGCCAATGGACAAAGTCAGAAGATAAAAAGAGAGGGAAGAGGAAGTTAGTGTGGTGCTGAGGAGGAAGAGAAACGGGATGTTGAAAGGAAATGGGATGCTGAGCTTCTGAACAGAACAACAACTACAGAAAGAATCTGCATGCAGCACAAACCTCAGCCCATACCAGAGAAATATTTCATTGTTCTGGAAGAGAGAATTTCCTCCGGTACCTGAAATTATATCCTTCCCCTCTGAATAGAAACACTCTTAAATAGAATTTAAACTTCTGAGTAGAAAGTGTTAATATTTATTTAACTAAGTGGCCTTAAGCCAACGGAAAAACTATACACCAAAAAATGTGTGATTATCTGATATTTGATAAAGATATTAGACATTACCAAGTTTTTAAATGACTTTATGTCGTTAAGTAACGATGCTTTCAAAATCAATGAAGAGCAGACACTAGCTGAGGGCATTAATTAGCATTGCCTTCTTTGAAGTACAAAAATAATCCCGTGATCCACCTTCCAGAATTGGCTCTGGGTACTTACAGACTAACCTGCACACAGGCAATAGCTCCAGTAGCAATTGGCAAGTTCACAGCAAAACCCAGCCAGGCTCGTTGGAAACTGGACAAGCGGCAAGCCTACTTTTAGTTCTTGTACTACACTGCATTTCCCAAAATGCCTGTATCATCCAAGAACCTCGAAGAAGAAACCAGGGTCTAAAGCAAATTGCTACAGCAGCAACATAAGCTTGCAAAACTATGGGAACAAGAGGAAAAATATCTTCCCTAGCTTCTGGGGAAACAAAAAAGCAAAATATAGCAAAGGAAAAGAAAGAATGAGGAGGTACATACAACAGTATATGGAAAAATATTGCTGTAACAACTTTTTTCTCTTTGTTTTGTTAGTGAGATTTTTTTTTTCTGAATAATAGATATGATTCGGATCAAAAGGCTTTCAACCTGCCCCTGGGTATCCCTCTTTGTCTACTGAGTAAACTCAAGCCCCTCAATGCATACGCTCACCAAAATGTTTTGCAGAAGGAGAAGCGTGAAGTGCTTTGCCTGGAGGGACCAGGGCTACAGCTCCAAGTCAGAACCCCTGGCTCTGGCATTGTGTTTCCTTGTCACAGCGCTCTGCTCCGCTAGCAGTTGAGTATAATGCACTAAAATCCTAATCTCTAAAGCACTGTGTGCCAGTGCTTCAGAGATCAGCCTTTCAGTAGATTTTACTTTGCTCCTGCCATTGCACACAAGAGAGCTGCACAGCAGGGGAAAAGCGACACAATATGCAGAGATGGAGAGGCTCACACGGCTGGGGAGGGATGGGCACAAGAGCATGGTAATGCAATTTCAAGGGGAGGGTAAAATAAAAGAAGTAAATGGGAAGAATACGACTACCGTGCATGAATAGGGACCTTGAACCCTCTCCTTCCCAGCAACCCTCACAGCAGGAAGACTCAAGGCACAAGAAATGCTCTGTTTTCGAAGTCAGGATTTCAGTGACCTGCAGAATTTTTCTTATTTCTTTCCTTGAAAAGGGAAAGATTGGGAAATCTGCACTACAATTCTCCTATCCATCTAAGCATCTGTGAATGTTTGAAGATGAGTTCTCTCTGGCCTCTACTACATGCTTTAAAATTAAAACCAAAGTGATACTGCAGAGGCTGGAAGAGCTGAAATCTGAGCCAGCCTGGAGCAGTGCACATAAGGACACGAGCACTTGACTGAGCAAGCAGGGCACTTCCAAGTTCAAGGAGCAATGGTCGTGGCTAAAGCAAACAAAAAACTCTTCCAAAAAAATACCAAATGCTAAACCCAAGCACTATAAGAGTCTAGAGGATCAAAAATAACTGGGCAGTAATTTTAATATTGCAAAGTTCACATCAGGTTAGCTATTGATAAGCACTTAGGGCGAAAACTTGTTGCCATCCATCAGGAAAGCAGTATAATTTCAGAACATATTTTGGCCTGTCAACTCTGACAGCACCTTAATGTCTTCGCTAAACTGGTAAGGGCAATCTACGTCATCAAAATCTACTTCACGGTACCTGTGTCAGGCTAGAGGACCGTTACATAGGATTAGTGTTATACACTGATAATGCTCTTTGGAGTGAAAGCTGATTGAACTTTGCCCCTTAAGAGTGCTTAGATAGTCTAGTGGTCTGCTAACCCACATGGGTTTGCCCATGGTTCTTCCGTCATGAACAGGCTGAGAGCATCTCTGTCTCCTGAGCCTCTTTCACAAACTCCTCTTCATCCTCACTCATCTGTCACTATATAGGGAAACACTCACTCATCATCCTCACCCCAGAAGCCACTCAGTCACTGATTTGGAAGTTGCTATGCAAATTCTGCCTCAGCGATGTCTCTTTTGAGTAAAGCTGGAGAAGGGGAAGCTTACATTACCTTTTCAGCTTGGGTGTTTTGACAGATGTGCTCTTGCAGATTTAGTGGCTGTGGTTTAATTCATTATCGCTCTGGCCTTCTGCAAAGGTTACTATTCTCAGATCAACGGCGATTGAATGGGATTGTGTGTCTCTGCGTCAGCAACCACAGCAACTGCTAGCAAAGGTAGACTTGCATTAACATATCGACTACAGAGCACCAGCATCAAGACACCGATACGGAAACTGCTACAAGAGCTGCAGTTATTACAGATACGCACAGTGAAAATATGTAAAAACCTTTGCAGCAAGGCACATCTACCAGGTCAGAATCCAAAATTTCTGGTAGGAAGTTGGTTTACAGAGCTCCTACCTCTCCCCAGCCTCTAGTGTCTTGTTCCCATCCTTGCATGTCACCATATTGTCCCTTGGTTTGAGCTGCTGCAACAATCTGTGGGGGCATCTGACAAAACAGTGACCTCAGGCAGGTAGGAAAAAAAACTCTCCCCGTTCCTATGCTGAAAGATTATTTTTAGTGCAGACCAATTGATAATCTGGTTCATGGCACGTCCCTCAAAGCGCAGCATCAGCACAACTGAAAAGGCAGCCTGAAAAGGCAACAAGGAGAACGAAAAAGGGCGAAGTCTTTCAACTACTGCTGTTGCCAAGGCTTTTGACTGCAAACTTGTGGCTTGACTGGTACCCATAAAATGCCACAGTACATCTCAACTGCCAAGTATTCCATTAAAAAATCTAAATAATCCAATCTAGTAGCTCCAAAATTCCTCAACTCCTGGTGATCTTCATTCCATGTAGATGTTTTTGAGATCAAGGCGACAATCAGTGGTGAAGACAGTAAGGACAAAGTCAGATCACCCTACTTGATATAGATGTCGATCCCCCATTGCCTGCCCCCTCTTCCTCCCAAAGTCACTGGAAACCACAACAAAACACATACACATACAAAAATTCAAAGAAGAGAAAAAGTTAAAAGTGGAACCAAAGCAAACCAAAAGTAAATAAAAGTGTTTTACCTGACTCCCCTGGGCACAAAACAGCAGGTCTCGCAATAATGAGAGCGAGGAATGAAATTTTAAAATGAATGCAAGTGGGAGAAACTGCAGAGAAAATTGAGACAGAGTTTCACTTTTATTTATCCCAGACAAAGCATACCTGCTCAGCTCTGAGCAATCCATGGCACACGAATGGAACCAGGATGGAGCTTCGACACAACTAATCTTCCTATTCTATTCCCTTCTGCGCTTTTGAGGAGGAAAGGGGAGAGAAAGCAATTTAGTGTGGAGATGCAACTTATTTACTTCTCTGTACCTGCTCAGATCCGTTGGCTGGAATATGTTTTGAGAGGTGCAAGAGGAAAGGAAAGACAGGGGGAATCGCAGGAGTAGAAAAAAGATGAAATTGTAAGACAGGTGTCCAATTTTTGCCACTGCCCAGTGGTTCACGCAAGCAGCATCCATATGGCTAACAGCATGCCAGCAAAATTGCATGGGTTACCCAAGACTTATTACGCTTGAACTGCTGAAGCTCTGGCTCATTTTAATGCAGTGGAAATGCTCAAATGAGCAGCTGAGATGGCAGATCTAACAGGGTAGCGTGTGCCTGGCCTGATTTACCTCTGTGGAAAGCCAGCCTACTCCACGGCTGGGGCCCTAACTCTGTCTGCTGAGCTGGGAGGCGCTCAAGTGGTTGGGTAATTCAGTTCACGGCACGGGCGCTCGTGCAGGCATCCTCACCCTTTGCACTGGGGAAACAGAGGGAGGCTTTGGATCACCTTCCACTCCCAGCTCCCATCGCTTTGACTGCAAAGCGAAGAATGCAATGGAGAAGAAGGCGGAGGGGAACATTTATTAGCAAATACTAGCTCATTTCTCCTGTCACTCTCTACAGCTTTTTCCTTGTTCCTAATGCAAACTAAATGGTGTTTCAAAGGCAGAGATGGTCCCTTAGGTTAAGAAAACAAAAAAACGTACCCAGTCACCAACTTCTTACTGCTTTATAACCCCCTCATTAGAGCTGATACATCAACATTTACATGACAGAGCTCTTTTTTCTAGAAGCAAACCGTTCTTAAAATACATTAACAATCATCACCTACATACTCAGTGGCTCTTTGTAGTTTCCCTAACACTTCAGAACGTGTTAAAATCACACATAAAAGTTATAGTAGTCTAACACTCAGGAAATAAGAGTCCTTTAAAGGTTTAATTCAACCACTAATGGATTTTCTCCCAAGTTAGGAAACATTTATATATTGCTGATTTACTGCAGGTGTGGTAACTGAATTTGGACTTACACATACCAGCTGCAAGCAAATCAAGGAAAAGGCTTCATAAATCAGTTTAAGACTCTGTAGGCTTCATTGTGCTCAGACTGAGACAGAATCCCCCCACACAAGCACACAAAACAAATGGGAGTTTATAATTTTCTCTGTCACAGCTCATAACTTTTAAAGGTTAGAAATCAAAGCACCACTGCAGTGGAATTTCATACATTTGAATGGGATGGACATAATGCATCCCAGAAAATGATTTATATCATCCCCTCTTCACACAAGAAAAGAATGAAGAATGTAATGGTTCTGATGAAGGTGTTGACTAATTGTGTTATTTGGTAAATAACTTCCCTTGAAATTTCTCTGAATAGATCAAGATTTTCAACTTTCTCTTTGTTTCACAGACCGTTCTCCAGCAACTATTCTGCCTTTTTAAATGAATCTTCCAACGCACGCTGCATTTTACAGGTTTTTTTTCAACAAGTAGCACTGGCTGGGAGTCAGACATTGTAAGATGAGAAGCCACTGTGACTTTATCCAAGAAATATGAGGTGGCAGAGATCCAGTACGCCCAGCACTCAAGGTGAAAGAACTGCATGGAAAAAGATTCACAAATTAATTATCAATTACAGAAGACTGCCAGAGTGAATACTAGATGCATGCATGGGATAATTCATCCAGGCACCTGCACGACTGAGCCGTGGATAGCGCTGAAACAATTACTCTATTTTCTTCTAAAAAAATGAGATATCGTTGTCAGAAAAGGACATAAAAAAAGAGGAGCAAGTTTAAGTGTTTCTCCCAACTGACAAGTGACAGGACAACAGGAAAAGGCTTCAAGTTGTGCGGGGGAGGTTTTGATTGGATATTTGGAAAAACTGCATTACTGAAAGAACAGTAAAGTATTGGAACTGGCTGCCCAGGGAAGTGGTGGAGTCACCATGCCTGGAGGTGTTCAAAAACTATGTAGATGTGGCACTTCAGCATGTGATTTAGTAGGCATGGTGGTGTTGGGTTGATGGTTGGACCTGATGATTTTAGATGTCTTTTCCAACCTTAATGATTCTGTGAGTCTAAATTCATTGGAGTTAAGCACCAAAGACCTAGACAGATGATGGTCCTCTGGAAGAAGGCAGGGGTCAGAGTACCTGACTGAAGGAAGCTGTCTGTCAGGAAGGGACATGAATTATTCATGCAGTTTTTCCACTGTGTGGAAATAACAAAGATGCTGCCGTATCCATTCCTACAATATGGGCATCTTGTGCATCTCATGGAGTTAGAATGTACTGAGAACTCATTTCCCATATGGTAGCAGAGGAAGGTCATCAGGTGGAGAGGACTTCCACTTTCTGTGATGCAGGTTTTCTTTTTAAAAAGAGGCTGGAAGTGCTCTATACCCAGTAATCAGCAGTTCCCTGGACACACTGAACAAGCTAGATCCTTCCTGAACAAGCAAAGAAGTTGTTTGCTGGTGTTTATGACTTGAGGATGAGACAGCAAATTCACTTTTACGTCTGCGTTCTCCATGCATCTCCTTGGTCCTAACTCCCATTGGCATGCCACAGGAGTGCAGGAAGAACCAGAGATTAGAGTCAGCACAGCAGCTGCTCCTCCTGCCTCTTTGAATAGAAGGGAAAACAGCTTTTGCCCAGTGCACGGGGCGTGATATCATCAAGTCAGCAAGCCAAGAACAGAAGGGATACATCAGAAAGGAAACAGGAACAAGAGCTTCCCCTTACAAAGAAAACGGCACTTTTTAAAAAGCAAAATCTTTGCCTATAAAGCTCTCACAAAATACCTCGTGGGAGGTTCAGACCATTTTCAAGTGCTGGAAGAAAAACAGTCCAGGGGTTAGAGTGGTAACCTGGATCTGGGGAGACCCACTTCAGTTCTTCACTCTGCCAAGCGTTCTTGCATGACCTTAGGCAAAAACACTGAAGCTGTAGTTAGCGGATACCTTGGCTTCAAAAGCAAAGTCAGTCTAAGAAGTTCTTGCCTTCCCCTGCCTGCCATTTGCTGCTTCCACACTTGCACTGCCCTGAGAGCCCACAGGCGCTGCCCTGTAAACGAAATTACTGAACAGAAGGATGTTTAAAGCAAGCGTTTTGTTGTATTTTGGGGAGAGGGCCATAGTTTTGCTAAAGGACTCAAAATCAATCAGCTGTGGCAGCAAAACCGCAGGAGAAGAGGTGAGGCTGGGGAAGCCTGTGGTGGCACAGGGGCTGGAATAAGCCACCAGGAGGAGGGCTGTAATGCCAACGGTGCCGTCCAAGCCAGGCTGAAGAACCTCTGTGGTGGTGACAGATGCGCTCCGACAGCATGAACTGCTGCTCTTTAAGATGGATGCAGCTCCCTGGCTGCCTCTCCAGCCCCCTTTGCAGGGACGGCTGCCCTCCTAGCAGGAGTGGCATAAGGAAACATATGTCAGCACTTCACCTGCTGCTGTTCCGAGGAAGAAACAGCCAGAAATTTGCTTAAGCTACCACTGCCGAATACCACGTGTCGTGTAGCCTCCTCCCTAAAGCCTGGACTCCCAGGTGTTATGTCCTAGCTGGGAACGGCAGCGCTGCTCACACTCCTGGGCTGCTGCGAGGATAAATCGAGTAAAGGCGTTGAGACACCCCAGGTAAACGGTGGCCATGGGGAGGCCAACAACAGAAAGCAGCAGCCAGTCTCATTCTGGTAAGCTCCAATTTTAAAAGCTGACATGCAAATCTCTGCTTACCCTACATAATATGAACATTCTCCTACAAACCTCAGCTCCTGATTAACTCGGTATATCATTTGCCGGCGCTATCTAAATGAGCCTGTGAGCCCAATTAGCCGCAGATGCAGCACTAACACTCCTCACCTGCTGTGCTTACCAGTCTTCAGATCAGGAAGGGAAGGGAATATATCAAAGACTTGCAGAGGGGAGGAAGCTTAGAAAAGGGCTCAGAAAGGATGAGGGAAATAGATGTCTGCAACTGTTCCTTCGGGCAAGGAAGCAGAGCCCTATACAAAAGGGAAAACACGTGGGTCTAGGGAAAACATTGCTACAGATCATGAAAAACATCCAAAGGGCTGTTCTAGCACCCTGGAGGAATGGTGCAGGGTGTCTCCAGGGCTCAGGGGACCTCCTGGCCTTGCCTGAACATCAGGGAGCTCTGCCACATGCAGAGCATCTCTCCATGTGCTTTGGTACAGCAGCACAGACACCCGAGTCATCCCACCTTCTGCTTGAGCTCTCCTTGACCTGCCTGTCTTTCTTTTCTGCCTCAAACAAGAAATAAGGAGCCTCTCAAACCTGGCAGCTGCAATATTAATACAGTCCAGAGAGGGGCTATTTAACTAAACTTCTCTGAACCCCCCAAACTCCAAACCTGCCTCCAAATTTTACCTCTGAATCTCCATATCAATGAAGTGGCTGCTCTTACCTAGCAAGCAGAGAACCTGCCCTTGGGAGGAGGTGCTAAAATAAGGGGTAGGAGTCGATAGATGCAAATCCCTGAAGCTTGGAAATGTTGGGGAAAGTGGATTTAATGCTATATTTAATGCTATAATTTCCTATCAACCAGCAGAAGGCAGCTGCATATGTATGCTGGCCGCTTACTTCTCATTCCAAGAAGTTTAAATCTCTCAATGTGTCAGGCAAGGAGCATCTACACATACCATATAAACCGGTGGCCAATCAGTAACTTCTACATGTCCATCTTTTCTAAATTACAGCTGCACCAGCAGTAAAAGGATAATGGATTATTTTAGACTACTACACATGTATCTTTTACATATAGAGCAGTCACATATTTGGTGAACCAACCTTGCTGCTATCTTCAAGACAGTCATCACGGCTGTAGAATTAGAAATGTAACAGAAATACTTTCAAAGAACAGTTTGATACAAAGTGTAGTCAAAGAGGCCACCTAGAATGCCGGCACCATTTCTGAGCATTTTTACTGGTGTCTAGATACTAAATCTGTGGCCTCCAGTAACTGCTGACCAGCCCCCAAGCGGCACCTGCACACGATCTGCTGGCTTGACAGCAGTCTCAGTGGAGAGACATCCAGTCTGAGCCAACTGGATTGTGAAGTACAGAAAAGCTTCCTGCAGTTTCTGAAAGTACTCACTATAAAAAGTCCTTCAGTCTTCAAAATATGTCACTAATGGCCAACATTTCCAAACAATGCTCCTGACAGAAACATAATGAAATAGACGGTTTGGTTTTCTACGGAGGCATTCCCTTATCTTTGAAATGGGAATGATGGTGCATTTTCTGAAAGAGGAAATTAATATCTTTTTCACCGGGCTTTACAACTCTATTTGCTTTTCAGATGCTTACTCCTCATCTACAGAATGAGAAGCTACTGCTACACATTGACACCGAAAGCGGTGCCCACATCATCATAGCGACGCACAAAGCCACGTCTGAATAACACCCTTGCATGTCAGGTACACAGATAAGAGGCAGAAACACAGATGCAAAACACCAGGAGCAATCAAACGGTGCAAGAGATTTTTAGCCAATCCAAAAAAGGAAGTTCTTGACTTACTTTTCTAATCTAGCCTTTGAAAGCAGACGGAAGACAGAAATCATGCAAGAATTCTAATTTAGACTGAAAAGTGAAGGGTTGTTGGTTTTTTTTTTCCCCAAGGCCATGCAGTACTTTGGCTTTTAGGCTTTGTGTTCTTCCAGGGTCTTGGGATACATTTAGTAGCTCATGATGTGGATTAAGGGACACAGAGTAGACACTTGTGAGCATCTCCAGACACTACCCTTGCAGAGAACTGAACATACATGTTGCCTTGTGATCTTACATTTCATGACATACCTGTCATGTACCTCAGAAGTCTGTCATTTTTTAAATCCTATCCAACAAATAGCATTTCACTTTTACGGCACGACACGATGCATAAGCATCTGTGAAGTGAATTCCCTCCAGCTGAGCAGGTATCGTTGCACCGTGCATCCATCCTAGACCATCATTTTTGGTGGGAAGAGAAGGAGCTGCAGTTTCAGAAGACATTAGTGGGCTAGTCATCCTTGGTAAGAATCCTTTTGGTCTCGAACATCCAGCTACATTTGGGTTGACTCAACATCATGATTTCCTTTATTCAATATAATTTGTGTTACTGCAAAGTAGGGGTGGGTCTGAGGAAAGAACACTGTGAAAACACACCTCACAGATCTGCCATTCAAATCGTGTTCCTGCATACACATTCTATAAGACAGTGAGCATTCAGATTAAATTCCATAACAAAAATATCTGCTTTTAAGACAACCAATCGCAACGGTCCAAAACTTATAGCACAATGAAGTATTCTGGGTTAAAAGGTATTTGGGTCGTGAAACCCTGAGAAGAAAAAATTTCTATCACAGTGCCTACTCTCCACTGCTTTTGATTCAAAAGCAGAGCAGTGCTTTTGCTCTGTTTCCAAAATGGTCTTTTCAAAACTGATCCTCCCCTTCCCTCCCTTGCTTTTGCAGAGGGTAAAGGTGTTGCCCTCATGACTGTCCAGCATGTACCCATATCAGGATTAGTTCCTACCTAGTCCAACACACATATCCTGGCCTCCACGGTACAGATAAGGCTTTAACAGGTGAAAATTACAGATCAAAGCCTTCTTTTGACGAGTAACCTTTTCCCTTCTGTTACAGGGATTGCAACATGCAGGAGTTACCAATAACAAAACCCATTTCTCCTAGTCAACAGGACGCTGCTCTCATTGAGTCAACATTTCAAATTCTCATAGTTTCACCTCAGTGGGTCTAGGCAGTGCAAACATGGTGAGCTGAGGAAGTCAGCAGAAAGGTCACAGCCCCCCAGGCTTGGCCAGCACCACCAGGACAGATCAGAACAAGGAGCAGTGAGGCTCACTCAGCACCAAATTAAAGCCTGTGTGGTAGATCACTCGTGCCTGTTCTTGACTCGTGGGACTGCTAGGACTGGGTTATTGAGCACTCTGAAAGCATGAAGTGTGACATTATTTGACAAAATCAGAAGGTGTGAATAATATATACACATGCCTCTATCCCCCGAGAAGAAGTCAGTGTATTATAAATGGTAAATAAATAAATAATAAAGACACAAAGCCAAGAGCACCCAGAAAAATACAGAGGAATATATCTGAGCTGCGACTTTACAGCTACAACTTGGGATTTTATACATAATTTGAGGCTTTCTGTTCTTCATTCATCATGGAGGGGTGGTGGGGGGGGGAAGGAATGAGCTCTAAAGAGGACTGACAGAACATGGAAAAAAAAATGAACTGTAAGATCCATTTGCACTCGGCTTACTACTTGGTTTTTTTTTAATTGGGGGGAAAGGCCCCATTACTAGGCTGAAATGAAAGATTCACTCCAGCTACTCATTGACGCTTGTCAGGCTGTACTTTATAGCTTTTCTTCATGATCACCAGTACAATAAGCATCCAGTGTTTGACTTTCAGTGCAAACATTTCAAAACATCAAGTACATAAAACCAGTCTGTACAGAGTGTATCCATGATAGTCTCTGAATGTCCTCCAATGTTATTCAAAGAATGAGAAAAATATTTGTTCCAAGATATGTAAAAAAACAGTGGAAAATGCAATGTGATGCTACTTCAGATTAAAACCAAACAATTTTATTTTATGCTTTATATACTCCCCAATCCCACTAAGTATAATTATAGACGTCTGTCTACTTACACATCCCTCTGTACAATGGAAAAAGGGATACAATTTTTAGTTGTCCAAATTACAAGAGACTGTAATACACAAAAGCAATAAACACAGGTTCTGCCAGCAATCAGATAACACTTATCGTAAACAATAGCTTTTGCAATTTATTTGAAACAGGTTCAGCTGCTACAACTTAAGATTTGGTTATTCTTGTTTTTGTGTTGGATTTCCAGCAGGTGGTGAGGACATGATAGAAGTGTTTAACCACAAGAGATTTCAGAAAGGGACTAGTATCGCATTGTATATGAAATAACAGATTTATTTTGCAAAATCAGTTTTCCATCTCCCAGCGGCCTCGACTACTTTGTAAAGGCTACTTCTGAGCCATTTTTCTTGGCTCTCAGCTCTCCTGTGGTCACCACATACAGCTCAATGTCACACAAAAGGTGACCCATGTTCAGAAGTGACTCCAAGCCTCATCAGTTCTGTGTGCCAGTTTCTTATGCAAGTGGGAAATTGTACAATGCATTGAAGTAAGCGTTAACTGCACATGCGAGCCCAGAAAAAGATGGACTAAATTTCGTGCAGCTCTATTCAGAGCAGTGTGATTTATTGTGGCTCTGGGAATGAGGAAAGGAGCCCTCAGAAGCCTTATCATCTCGCTTTGAGTGAATACCGCACCTCAGAAAGATCGCTCAGCTCCACTGTGCAAATATTATATCATAGAATCATAGAATCACCAGGTTGGAAGAGACCCACCGGATCATTGAGTCCAACCATTCCTATCAAACACTAACCCATCAGAATAGTTATCCCTGCATGCGTTCAGTTAACATAATGGGAATTTATCTGCAGTGAGGATGTAGAGCTAGTAAGCATCTTAAGGGCTGAGTGGGATAGGGTAGTCCCCTCCATGGATCCTACCCTCTATAGAGATGCAACGGATCCACCTTGTTCCAACCAAGCAGCTGGGTTCTCCAACCCCTCTCCTTGCTCCTGGCATCCCCAATGGCCAGAAAAAGGCTTTATAAACTCTCCAAATGAGAGTTTATAACTGTTTTCTGCCCCATTTTCCCAGTCTCAGAGAGCAGATCCAACAGGTTCATCAATGATTTCCATGAAGACAAGTAATATTTAACATCAGTGGCCAAGGATTCAACATTGATGAAGCCACAAAATAAAAGTGCTGCAATCTAACGTTATCTCTCTCCCTCCAGGTATACATCACTTTGAGTTTCAAGACACTTAAGGTTTGTACTTTGTTTATTCTCCTAAAGCAGATTAGCAAGAAAATGGAAGGTTAACAGAACATTAAGGTTGAGAATTTAAATGAACTAGTTAGGAAAAACAAGGCTGTAATTCTCATAACCACTCTACGTCAACCATCTTGCACATATTCAGAATTCAATGTTGTTGTAGAGGCTGGGAAATTTATGTTGCAGTATACCTGTAATATGACAGAGTCGCATTTATTGCAGGAACTTTTAATTTCCTAACTTGTACATTAAATTCCCAATATAGTTTCATGCTCTCTTCTGTTGGTGGTGGTGGTTTTTTTTAAACACTCATTTCCCATGTTTCAAAAATAAATGAATGAAGCAGTGTTTGAATACTGAAATAAATGCAGATGACTTTTGCCAATTTCTACATAGAATTTATAGACTAAATATATCAATCCACCTCATACCTATACCTTTAGAATTAATTACTGAAATAACCATATTTAGTGTGCAGAATCCAACAGCACATGTAATTGAAGCCTCACACATTAAAAGTTTAGAGAAACGTTATGTATGTGTGACTAGAATTTCAATGACCTGCAGAATTACTTCAAACAACTCAAAAAAAGCATAATACGGTTAAGATTTGGGGTAGGAGAACGGGGCTCTGAAATCTTCAAAACTTCTCCCGGAAGGATGTGGTTTATGTTGTGCCAGTCTTACTCCTCATCCTTCCAAAAACCCCTTCCCAAAACCATGACTAACACATCTCCATTTCACAAGTTTTTTCTGTAACTGAGTTAGTAGAAGTCTGTGGGCCAAGAACACAGTGGCAGCTGCCCCAGCCAAGATGCCACCTACACCTGTTTGAAAAACACTTGGTGCCTTTAGTAGCCATAGTTTTGACCTGAGTTCTTCCCATCCATCTTGAACAGAGCACTTTTTTTTTCTATGATGCACTTAGCAAAGAACTTCTACCTTGATTAAAACTTCTTGACCATCCTGCAAATGACCAGCAAAATTCAGCTAAAAATACTCCTCCTTTTACCAACTCAGTAAAAGCAGGCTTTATTAAAAAAGACATCAAATGCACTTACGTAGCACAAACCATTTCTACTTTGACTTTTGTGAGCAAGGGGAGAGAAAGCACCATGGTTCCCCATGACTGTCTCCTGATTAGCCTCCTCGCCAGTTCAGCCTGAGTCAGCAGTCCTACCTGCGCACTTCTTCAGTTCACATTTGTTTCAGGGAGAGTAAAGATGTATTGAAAGGGGGAATCCAGGACAAACGCAAGACCTTATAGCTGACATAACCCAGCAAACATCTTGAAAGCTTTGTCCTTCCAAAACTGGGACTGAGGAACAAAACTATTTAAAACTATTCTTCTTCTGCCTAAAATTTGCAAGCCAGTCCAAACAGCGAGAGAAAGATGACGACCTCACCTCTTGCAAGAATATATTTCAGAATTGGAAGCTAGCAAGCAACAGACATTATTTTTGCAGACTCAAGACATAGAACAAATCCCAAAAGTCATTTAATGTGGCCACATTTGTTCACAGTTCAGCCAATCTTTGAGAGAGGCTGAACCTTTGAAATGGCTGCTGCAGCTCATCCCAGCAGATGTACTGCACTTTCCCAGACCAAAGTTTAAAAATCCCAAAATAGCTGTAGCAAATGTGTTTGGTATGGATGCTGAGGAAGGGCAATCTGGGTCGTCTTCCTCTCATAAAACTATACTGAAGTCTGGCCAGACTCCAGGAATGTGCATTTCTCTGCAGATGGCTGAAGCAACATTTAACAGTAGGAGCCACAAGACTTCCACTTCTTATTATTTACTTTTTTTTTTTTTTTAAAGAAGGTGGGCTTCACCCCTCTCTCTCTCTCTTTTTTTTTTTTTAACCTATTTAAAGGTAGTCACCACATGCTTAGATTTCCCCCTCCAGCATTTATTTAGCTTTAAGTTACCTCAGGCCAAAGTTATTTAATCTGTTCAATGTATTACAGTCAGGTACACTGCAGAACAGACTGAATTACTGCCCCAGTACTATGTAAATCAACCCCACATGTTAAGTAAAACAGGAATGCAATGCAATGAGTACCTGTCCACAATCATTCAGCTATAGGTGTCACTCCCATGTTTACCATATGAATAGATGAAGATGCCCTAAAAGCAACAGAATCTTAATTCTCCCCCTAGATTCAAATGTATGCATTAAGGAAACACTTCAAACATCAATATCTTTTTCTCCTAAGGCACATTTCTTGTCTATAATTAGTTTCCATTGGTCAAGTGGTTTTGCTTCTATATACCAGGGCATAGGAGTGTTTTAAGTGATGCTCTATGATTCATCCTGCATTGTCTAATATGATTCTTTTTCCCCTTAGCCCAGAATAAGAAGGAATGGAGAGAAAAATAAGAGAAGAGGGGGGAAAAAAAAAAGATTGCCTGCAATCATATTGTTACACTGTGCACAGTTTATGGCTGGCGCACATCCAGTTTGTGGCTGTGATAAGAAATGTGTAATCCTATTATACGGAGAGGAGTCAGAATGTACAAATAGGTCCTGGAAATAGGAACTTCTCCTGTAAGATTATTCTTTTTGCCATAATAGTTCTGCAAGTAGGTCTAGACAGTAGCTGTTCGCTATTCTCCCCACCGTTAATGGAAAACCAACTGTCAATACAATTTGCCACACACGAGCGGGGATCTTTGCAGAAGACAAAGAATTTGCACTGTACTCTCGCATACAAGAGTAACGTTAATTAGAACAACGGGTAAGAGTCCTCTCAGCCTGGCACGTGATGAGCGTAGCGCATCGCATAAAGAGATCCCATGTTTACTTAATGCTGCCACGTTCTGTGAGGTTGTCCAATCCTGCACACTAAGCATTTTTTAAGGAACATTAACTGCTTACTGGTGACAAAAGCTGGTTCTCGTTGCTCTTTTATGCCGCTGTTCCCTTAATAAGACAATACAGAAACCATTTCCCGAGCACAGGGTTATCAGGCTGCTAAAAGCTTGTTCTTGCACTGAAAGTAGAAAGCCAAATACCACCTACCATGTAAGTCAGCATCCCCACGGAGTTAAGTTCTTGGATAATTCCAACCTGATTATCTATTTTTCTCATTTCCTCCGCATGACAATGCTACACTACCGTGTTTATGATTCAAAAAAGTGACTATGTGTTCTCAAACGTCCCCCGTGTGCATAAGTGCTTTTAATTTAAGCAAGTTAAGTTAAAATGCAGGACAATATTTTGTTGAAAGACAATTATTTTCTGCATAAGGATCCTTGCAGCAGTTAAGTCATGAGATCCATGCCAGAAGCAGCTGCACTCCCCAGAAAACCAGGTCATGGGACAACCTTACTCCTGTTTGACCAAAAACTAAGTTCCTCAGTGGGAAGGGCTTTTGAAGTGAAAAATACTAAGGAAGGGTTTTTTTTCCTAGAAGAACGAAAAAATAAAACAACCCACATACAAGCATGTCAAGCAGGAGTAAAGTACATGGTCATATGGTTGCAAGGTAAATATGAGCACCATAAATCAGCTCAAGCAATAGCAGGGTTCACTAGCTTATTATAAACTCCATCAGACTGTGGCTAGAGTATTATTAGCTTGAGAATAACCAGGTTTGGTATATTCATATATACCAAGCTAGGTTGGGTGTATTTGCATGACACTGCAATTACTTCTGCAACTGCAACATAGATATATTCAGAAAGTACCAACAAATGCCTTTAGCATCCTGTCTTCCAGCTGGCTGCAGCAGCAGAGCTCACAGGTAGGAAATGTAATTCTCTTCAGGGTAGAAAAGGCAATCGGTGATGAGAAAGGAAGAAAAAGGCAAAACACATAGTTCTATTAAAATCAAGATACTCTACGTTTACAGACATACAGAGATAGTGACTAAATGGTGTCCTAGGTCAAGGAGTATACACCCACTTCCATTAAGCTCAGCAGGAGGATACATGTGTGTAAACCAGAATTTAAACATACTAAACGACTAAGGTGTGTTGTTTTTTTAACCCTAAGCAGTAGTCTCTCATTAAGATCACTGAATTCTGGATTTTCCTAACTACTCTATGATCCAAGCATCAAGCCACGCAGAGACTGAGGGCAGCCTCAGGTCTGACTGGATGAGGTGCCTTCCAACCTCAGTCGTTCTGTGAGTCTCTAATTAAATAATATTTATTTCTTGCAAAAAAGATTGAATGTCACAAATTCTAAGTGTAAAATAACAGCGAGGGAATCAAATTAAAATGATTCTGTTGAGTTTAAGTGGGCAGTAACATATGCATTGCAATCCAATTAGCAAAAAACCTTTTCCACATGTTGTTAAGAGTGCCTTTTGCACTGAACTACTTTCACCTGACCCGACAAGCAGTGAATTATCTGTTGTAGCTGGACTCTGTTGCAGATTAATTAAAAGAAAACAGCAGAAGAAAGATGGAAGCAAACTAAAAAAACTGCATAATTCTCCCATTAATATGAACCTAGCACATTAATACGAAGCTAGCAGTTTGCAAAGTGCTTCGATAACAGGAAAGTGATGAGTAATTCAAAGTAGTCAAAGATAACAAAAACAATCAGAAAATCAGCCACTTAAAAAAATAATCATGAGACTTGCTAAAAATAATACGGATTCTCTACATCTTTTGAATTTTAGGGTTTGTTGGTTGTTTTTTTTCCCCCAGCTTTTTCTCCCTATAGTTATTGCTGTCATTACAGGAAGCAAAAGACACACTTGTGTGCACATAGAGACACAAATCCCCAGTGATTATTCTGTGAACAAAAGCAACAACATGCTGCGCTGTGTGCGGCAGGGCGGGCCATTTAATCAAAACAGCCTTAAAAAAAAAAAAAAAAAAAAGAGATTTGTAATCATCTTCTGAGGGGTCACTTGAGGTTTCCCACAAGAAACACATGACTATTTGTTAATCCAAGTGCCTCTTTGGACACAGTTCAGGAAGACCAAGAGGGTGATGGGCAGATCTGGGTAGGATTGACAGGCTGACTAGTGTGGCTGAGGTCCAGCGTGACAGTAAGCACGGTGATGCTGCCCTTCTTGCTCTTCGGTGCTCAGCACGGGGCACCCAATGTGCGAGTGACACCCCCCCATGACCCACACATCACTCCCCACTATTGTTTGGGAGGAGAACAACGGCACTGCAGCCTGAACAACTCTCACCACCCTCAAATGTCGTGTTTTAGACTCAAGCTGCTCCTTCTAGACCCCTGCAACACCATCTCCAACACAACCCCTGCCACATGACCATCTCCAGTGCACAACCACGGCGCTGCCGTGCAGCTGGCACTACAAGAAAGGTGTGTTGTTTGCAGCCAAGCTGGATCCCCGAGCTCCTTTGTACTTTCTCCTTTCTGCGAATGACCTCCTAGAGACCATTATGCAGTTCCAAGAGAAGCTGTCATGATGACAGGGAACAAGTTGTCACCTGGGAGGTATGTACAGAAGTTATTTTCGGATGGAAACCACCACACTTTTTTATTTTCTTTAAAACACTTCTATCCTTGCTTGGGATACATAAACACGATTAAGAGCCATCCCCTGACTTCTGCAGGTTTCTGCACTGAAATTACATTGCTGGTTTTTGCTATCTGGCTGTAGTCTGAGTAACTGATGTCATTACCAACTCAGAGCTGTAGAAAAAATGGAATCTGCTGTTTTGCAAAATCCTTCAGCTAGGACAAATCATATAGCCTCTATGGTCTATGTTTTACATAACAAAACGCACAGAGACAAAAATAAATCAGCAGCTGGGGCTTCAGTATAGTCCACACATGAGGGAAGATCCTTCTACATCTCCATCATCTCTTGACAAAGCAGCAGGCAGATTACTGGAATATCATCTGCCAATTTCTTGCCAACTCAGAAGCATTTCTGGGTAGCAGCAAAACTGCTTAAAGCTTGCAGGAACAAATATGCCCCTGGTACAAATGTGGCTGATGACGTTGCAATATACCTTTTCCATATACATTTTAAACAAGACCATTTACTTAACTTCTAGTCCATACCAAAGGCTATGAAAAAAGATGTTTGTATAACAACAGGTCATTCAATGAGTCATATTACACCAGGAAAGCCTGAAGAAAAGCAAAAAGGCATTAGATATTGACAGTACACAGGACTTTCTGCTCTTTGATTTGTTCCCTATTTTATCTCCTGTTCTCTACATATGTATTTTGTTCTTTGTTTTAACTGTATAAAAAAGGAAAAGAGAAAAAAAAACCCATGAAGAGCCTAAAGGTTGCTGTTATAAAGGTGAGGATATATAGGTAGTTACTGGCAGAGGGAACAGACACATTGTACTGGTTTTAGGTCGTGTATGGTGCTTTTTTCCATAGAAAAATTAATAATGACCGAAAGGAAGTCAGTAATTAACAGCAGATTTCTCACTGACCAGTTATGATCTCAGCAATTAAGGGAGTACCAAATAACCTTATTAATTTTACATATATCGGAGGAAAAAAAAGGAATTAAAAAAGGGCAGAGAAATACAAGGAAAAAAACTTTAGATGAAAGCACTTCTTTTCCAACTTCTACTTCCTCTGAGAAACACTAAAAATGGAAGTAAGCCTACTAAAAAGCCTACTAAAAAGCCTACTAAAAAGCCTACTAAAAAGCCTACCCCTGTTCAAACTGCCAGTTTAAAGAATTCAGACCAAGAAAACTCAAGAATTGCCTCTCCCCCAACAAATCTCCTCCCCATCAGTCTCCAAACCAAAGACAATATCGCATAAGTCTACCCAAAAGAACACATCAGTTGCATTAGAGTCCCAGTGCTCTTCTCTTACGGTTCATTGTTTGAGCTAATTTAATTAAAAGAGAGTCCAGATGATTATAATCCTGGCAAAAGGAAACTGTATAGACAATACAAGGGCAGACTGCCATGATCACGGCGTCTTATCTCTTAACTGATAACACAGTTCAAGGAAAAGGATAAAACAAACCCACTCTGCAAACCATCAAAAAAAGCTGACACCTTCCAGCCACGTCCACGGGCTGGTACGAGACTCAGGTGTTCTCCAGTCTTGTCAGCTTTCAGCAATGAATTGGTTGCTGTGAACATGACCATGATCAGTCTAAGCAGGAAAATGTATCATTCCGGTATTCTACAGGGACAACTTAGTCATCCCCCAAGTAATGAAGGAAGCGTTTTTTATGATTCAAACACCCGTCTGGGGCACAACTGGTCTGGGCTCGACTCCCAGCACCATCACAATATTTCCTGGGGAAATGTAGTGCTTGCCTCTATCTAGAAGGCCAATGTCAGTGAGTTGATAAGTATAAATAGCTAAAGTAGAGTAAAACGATACTATATAAGCAGCTCTGGGTTCCAAGTTCAGCTCTCTACAGAGCTCCACTCAAATCAGAAGCAGCAAGCCTTCTATGGAAACTCTGCTGTAAACCACTCTTAGATTAGGAATACTCCTTAGAACTCTGTAGGGACATAAATCATTGCTGCTGATCTGCACACTCTTATAGTTCAAGAATTAGTAACACTGAACTGAATTTCATTGGCTAAGAACAAATATTTCCATGAGCAGACATTTCTAAATTAAGGATGCTTTTGTTTTTTTTAATGACTGGAGGATATTTTTGCATGCAATTTCAATTTTGATCTACTCTGCCCCAACTGAAAGTTTCTCTGTTTGTATTGTGCAAGAATATAAAAAGAAAAGGAATAAACAAATCTAGTCCCTACCCAGCAGATGAATGTTATTAATAGGAAAGCAAAAACATAAGAAAAAAAAAGGTCAAATGATTAAACCATGGTCAAAAAAGCAAGCCAGTGGGAAAGTTAGGAGTAAAGTCAAGCACATGATTTCACTTGTGGATTTCAGAGTTAGAGGCCAATCGCTTATGTGATAAAACTCCTCTTATCTCTTGGGTATACATGTATCTAAATGCACATCCAAACCTTAGGAATCAACAAGTCTTCCTAAAACAGAATGAAGACTCTCAGGTTCATTGTCTGAGAGGACGGATGTTTCAGACTAGGAAATTAGCTGTTATAGGTGAGACAAAACTCAAAACTACTCAGTCTCTAACAGCCTTTGAGACCCCACATAGATGATGGGGTGTTAGGTAGCCAAGCAGATTTCAGTAAGGCAGCCTCTGATCAGTCTTTTTTCTCATTTACATCTCTGAAACAGAGGTTAAGTCATAGAATCACAGAATAGTTTGGGTTGGAAGGGACCTCGAAGCCCATTCCATTCAACCCCCTGCCATGGGCAGGGACACCTCCCACTGGGCCAGGCTGCTCCGAGCTCCATGCAACCTGGCCTTGAACATCTCCAGGGATGGGGCAGCCACAGCTTCCCTGGGCAACCTGGGCCAGGGCCTTACCACTCTCATAGTGAATAAATTCTTCCTTACATCTAGTCTAAATCTGCCCCTCTCCAGTCCACTACCCCTGGATTAGGTTTTGCAGGAGGTACATCGAACAAGTCTAACATGACTGTTTTTTTGGAGGGCAACAACTCTGAATGCTGTCAGATTAAAATACTTCTGCATGACTGTGACCCAATAACATGGAAGGAACGCATTTTAAAGCTAAAATAAAAATACAGCTCTTTCAGATTGGCTTGTTTGTCCTCCCTGCTCATTTCCAGTTCAGAAGAACACAAAGTGGAAGAGAGACCGCAAAGTGCCAGAAATAGCCATCGGTCATCTTCACCTCCAGTCATTCTCCCCTCCCGGCTGCGAGTGCTTTCTGCACTAATGCACACACACACATCGTGGGCAGCTGCTGTAGCTGCTACACAACCATTAAATGATTATGGGCGACAGGAGAAGAGCCTCCTGCGGACTTGCTCTTGCCTGAGCACATCTTTCACACCACAGAAGTTCGAGACTTTCCCAGCCCAAACAACTCGGACACGGTGTAATAAAAACCCATCCACACAACTGAGGAACCGCTCTCTGCCAGCAGTAATTAAAATTAATAATTCACAATTATTTTCATGAGCATGTTTAGAAAAAGACACTGCCAGCTCACTGAATCCTCAAAGCTGACAGACCTTGAAATAGGCTGTGGTCAGGTACAGCATGTTGCTGGGTTTCAAGCAGTTAAAAACATGCTTTGCATATAGATTCCTCATCCCGCTCGCCCGACCTGCAGCACTGACGGTCAGAGGCATCTCCATCCTGCAGTCAAACACCTGAGCTGGCATCAATGAGTGGGATTGGTAAGGAAAGAGGTTTTTCAGATAAATATCACTATGTCTACAGTTACTGTTGCCCAGCTGGGATTCAGGGCTGTATCGGTGTTAAAATTTCTTATTCTTGAATCTGAGTCTTACAGACTAGAGATTTGTTCCCCGTTTTCCATGCATTTGTATTAAGTTTTTAATCACTATCTCCTTCCATTTCAGCTTCGCTGGTAAAGAGGTTTCTAAGGTACAGAGTAGCCTGAAGGTTATCAGTTTTATACATTTACAGAGGTAGAAGAATGAATAAAATTCGATGTAAGGGATTAGGATTGTCAGTTTCTGGAACACTATTTACTTACACAAACAATTTTTATGGATGCGGACATCTACTATTCATGATAGCAGCCTTGATCAATTCTGTCCCTTTGAAACTTATCATAAAACGTAAAAGTCCATGTCTTGCCTACATAAACTCAAAATTTGTAGGCAGCGTGTGAGACCAAGAATGTAATGATGGCAGAGAGAAAGCAATCTCACACCTAACAGATTGTAGATCCCTAGGTATCAACCTGCATACCACTCCTTCCTTCCATCAACTGGAATATTGATTTTTACAATATATACCAGAAAAAAAAGATTTCTGTGGACATACTGAATGAGGAACAGGTTAATGGGATTGTCTGCCTCTGTAGTTGGAACTCAAAACTGGAAGTGAAAACAAGAGAGGTGGAATATCCACCGTCTTATATCAAACGAACTCTCATCATGGCTTTCAGTCAGAAGACCTCAACGGAACAGATATTCCCTTTTTGCTGAGACAGAGGAATGCCTGATAAACATGTTTTCCTTTTTATCTTTACAATCATTATACAATTTTTCGCAGAAGGGTCACTGGGCACTGGAACAGGCTGCCCAGGGAGATGGTTAAGGCACCATCCCTGGAGGTATTTAAAAGGCAGGTGGATGAGGTGCTCAGGGACATAGTTTAGTGGTTGATAGGAACGGTTGGACTCGATGATCCTAGAGGTCTTTTCCAACCTACTGATTCTGTGATTCTACGAATCTAGAGTGATTTTGCCATACTGTATGTAGGTGTGATGCTGTGCAGGAAACGGGAGCACTGAATGGAGAGGGAACAGCTAGAGAGGCAGGGCTCAGGAAATCTCTCTCTCTCTAAGAGATTCATCCAAAGAAAAGGAGGCAAACAGTATAAAACAACTGCAGGACTTGAGCTCAAAAGTCTCCATGGCCATCAGCAAAACTGCACCAAGTCTGAAAATGTTACCCCAGACTTCTTTAGGTTTCATCCAGGTACCAGCTATTTCTTCCAATACTGTTTATTTCTCCCACACTTCTCTTGTATTATTGACCCTAGTTTTTATCCATCAGCTTCCTAATTTGCAATATTAAGCCAGTTTACCACCAAAGATGAAATTAGGACCCTAAAATTTAGGGCTTCCCCTCCTTTCTGCACTGTGAGCCCTGCACTTGCTGTGAGACATCCCAAGATGTAACAGTAGACCCAGGATAAACATTGCCAGCTCCCAGATAAGTTCTCACTTCATCCCCTCCTTCCGTAGCCATGGATGTTGGCAACTCAGAAGAACAGCAAGGATCAGTATCTCCTGCCGGGCTGCCAGGGAGAGCCCAGCCAGTGTCCCAGCTTCCCCCGTGGGAATCTGAGAGGTAGGGAGCAAAAATCATAAAAAGCGCACAAATCTAAATTAGGAAAGACCTTGAAGGCATGCAGCAGAGAATTAAAAAGCCTGACAGTTCCATATCACTATATACTAAGGTCCCTTATATCTTTGGAAAGTCAAGTCTAAGTTATCACAACTAAAACTTGTTATAAATCTCCTTGGGGACCTTGGCTCAACTCTGGCAAATAGGCAGGAGAGTGAAGGGGAGGGCAACCAACAAAACAGTTAAGAAAGAGGTAAAGGGAGAAGGCACTGCTAGAAGAGGCATGAGGAGCCCCAAAGCCACCTTGGGAAGCCAGCAACAACCAGAGCAGGCAGTGCAGGGCGAGGGCACACACACGTGCACACGGAGGATGCAGCTCCTCAAAATTTTCTCAACATAAAATGAAGGCAACCCAACTGCCCAGGCACTGACATGTTCTCTCCTTGAGCAGAGATGAGAAGCAGCTCTGTCTGAGCAGAGATGAAAGCCCAGTTTCCTCCTCCATCTGCCAGGCAATCTTGCTTGTAATGGATTAAAGTGGTTTAAGTAACAATACATTTAATAAGGTCAGAAGGGCAAGGACACAATCACATTTTGATTGTTTTGAACTACATACGGCTTTGCATTTTTGTTCCTGTTTTAAACAGAAAACTATCGGGGTTTTTTTTTGGCCAGAGTTGACCTGATCTAAGGATACAAGTAAGACGAAGAGCTGAGGGAGAAGTACCATCTTTATTAGTCCATCGATAGAGACAACAGGCGAGCCTCCAGACATCAAAATCCACAACCATAAAATGTTCACTGAGCGAAGACCACTGCTCTTTAAATACGAAACCATATAAATATGCATGTATATACATATACATGTATAAAAAAATGAATACCTTGCTTTAAAATCTGAAAGATTTTCTCAAGCTTGCACCGCCAGTAATAAATACAGCTTGTCTTTTGGTTGGGGAAAGAAAATCACCAGCCAAGAAAAACAGACACTGCGAAGACCCCAGCAGCAGAAGACAGTTAGCTATTGCCTACTGTGATTATGGAAAAGTGCTATTTCTTATTCTGTGCCTC
The DNA here is from genome assembly GCF_032191515.1 of Phaenicophaeus curvirostris. NCBI lineage: Eukaryota > Metazoa > Chordata > Aves > Cuculiformes > Cuculidae > Phaenicophaeus > Phaenicophaeus curvirostris. The sequence continues at coordinate 123,033,569 of NC_091393.1, read as the reverse complement.
GCTCTTCTTGGGCATTCTTTCCATCCACCTTAAAAATTATTTTAGGATTCAAGCAAATAGGGCATTTGGGGGATCCAGTGCCCCTGGCTAAGCCTTCCCTGACCCTCCCTTGGGGAAAAAAAAATTAAAATCAAGCAGCCACAGAAGAGAAGTAAGTTTGCAATTCTTCAGCGCTCTCTTTCCCCTCCACCTAATGCAAATTCAAAGCAGTTCCTGTAGCAACTGTAAACACCCACACAGCTTTCCAGGTGGGGGGAAAAAAAATCCCAGAGAAGTAAATATAACAGTGCAATTTCTTTACCCGGTCTTTGCTGAGTGACTGGATATAAAATCTGTTGCTGCCTTATGGACTAACACATACAAAGCCTTCAGGAGAAAGGAGAGATGTTTTGGGGCACTGTGAGGATTTGATGGCTGTCTTATCTTTCCTTGTACACTGAAACGTCTGCATAACCTAATAGCATTAGCTTACTAACAGATATATTAATAGGTGTGGGGGAAGGGAAGGGGAGGGTGCAAAAAAGCTACTAAAACATATTCCACCTACACATCTTGCTATTCAAACTCAGGTAGAAAGCAAATTACTTCTCCTGGACCAGGAGAAGAAAAAAAAAGAAAAAAAAAAGACTAAAAAAGAAAGAAAAGAGGGGGGAAAAGCACTTATTTTCATCTTTTTCTGGAAATCATCACAGATAAAAAAATAACCTTATACTAATCACTGCATTTATCAACGTATGATAAGGGAAGAGAAACTAAAAGAAAAAAAAAGAAAAACTACTCAAGATCTGCCACAACATCTTACAGTAAGTAATTTCAGGGTGATAAATATAATGCTGGCCTCAGACTGCTAGAAGGATTAGATTTAGCTGTAAAACAAGTGCAGTTAACAGTTGCTGCTGGGTCTGGTGTTAGGATTAGAAAGCACTGCTAATCACAAGAAATGTAAAAAGATTAAGAGGTGATGGTTGCCGGTAAATTTAAGAGCATGTAATTGCTGGAATTCATTGTGGGATTAAAAAAGGAAAAAAAAAGAAAAGAAAAAGAAGATAAAGAATAGGCTGTAAATGCAGCAGCCAGTTTCACCTGCACCGTCCACAACCAGTCCCAAGGATTAGGATTAGGACAGTTAAAAAGAGTGGAAAAGTGAAATGTGTGAAATGTATGCTATGGCTTATGCTGAAGGCTCCTAGGAAGGCTTTAGTGAGGAGAAGCAAGCATTTCTATTCTGGTAGCTACGCATTAACTACTGCAATCTAAAGCCTCTTAGAATAGTGGGTTTGAGTTAAAAGATCTTGCATACCAAAATCCTGCCAGAACACAGCAGAGTTGCAGCTTTTAAAGGCACTAGTAACAGAAATGAAGATGGTATCTAGCATTTTCATCCTTTCAGCAGTAAGGATAAGACACCACCTTAATTTCCTGGTTTGTTTCCAGCTGGTTTCCATTCACCCATATGATCTATTTGTTTTCTTAGTTATCAAAGGCAAGTAAAGCTCCCATAGAAGATACTCAGTCTGGAGAGTGTAAAAGGATTCTCCCTAGGAAGGAGAACGGAGGACAAAAACCAAAATCTGCTTCCAAAAACCTCAAAAAAAAACCCCCAAACAAATAAAAGCTGCCTTTTAAAAATCAAATTTGAATTTTGGATGGAGAATTCACTTGAACCAGCGCAGAGCACTGCGTCACAAGGTCAGATTCCCTAATTCGCTTATGACGGAGCGTTCTCCATGCAAAGTTCATCGCTGTCACCAACTCCAAAACTGCCTAGTCCGTAATACATCTTGAGAACACAGACCTCTGCAAAGCCCATCAGCTTCCCCGCAGGCCTGATGGACAGTCAACAGTTGTTTAGCAGTGAGGCCACCCAAAACTTCCCTCTCTCCCACACTGTCCCAAATCTATCCTATGACTCAAAGATTAGAGTGCCACCATGCAATTTCATGAGCATTCGCTCCGCTCAGCTGCATGTCCTCCTGGACCTCCAAGGAGCTCGAATGTTGATTCAGACCAACCTCTTTTCGCTCATTAATTTACCTTCTGTACATCTGGACCTTGCTATGAAAGGGCTTGGGGAGTGATATGGAATACGACTATCTCATCATTTTCTAGCACGCCTTTCATTCAAGTGCTCCTGGTGCATCTGTCTGGATTTTCAGACTCTAAGACTGCTTCTCCCTTCTGTTCCCCCAAAATGAACATTTTTTCCAGACGCTTGTAGCAGAAGCAGAAATAACCATCTTCCAAGAGTTATAAAACAGTCGTATTAAATAATAGAGGTGAAAGCACTGTGCATGATTTCTGCAGAAGTCTTTTCAGTAGAACAGATAAATTTATTCACTGCATTATGGAACAGTTTGAGAAAACAAGATCATACAATGTACACTGCCTCTATTTAAATTGTTTCATTTCTATTCATGAGTGCTCTGATTAGATACACTGAAAATATCATCAGTAAGGAATAAATAATTCTGCCAAATTAATAGTTGTTGATTTCTTTTACCTGAAAATGTAAGTAGTATCTCATTCACACTAGATAAAGCTGCTATAATTTGGATGCATCGATCTTGTTGGTTCAAGTTCACACAGCATACCAAGACAGGTATTCATCTGCATTTCCTTAATATTAAATACCTTCTTTCTGGTGTTCTTTCTGCCTGATCCAGTGGGAGGTGTCTCTGCCCATCGCAGGGGCGTTGGAACTAGATGATATTTAAGGTCCCTTCCAACCCAAACCATTCTACAATTCTATGTCTTTCAAAATGATAAGTTCTTTAGTGAGGTAAGATGGCTTTATATAAGCTTTGCTTGGCCAGATTTAGTAGCCAATTTTTTTTTTATTTATTTTTTTTTTTTTTACCTGTAGTTGTTTTCCCCAAATACCTGAATGAGAGAAAAATTGCTCCAAATATAGAAAGTGGTTTAGAGTTGGTATTGTAGGGAATACAGGTAAACTTCCTGCAGAAGACAAAACTCACCACAAACTCAGCAAGTGCTCTTTAATTAATAACATCTTTCTGCCTTGGAAAGGAAGCAGCCAGAAGAAACAACCACTAACACCATCAGGTTATGGGGGCTACTAACCATCCTCTCTCCAGTGCCTCCCTCCTTGTAAAGTATTTTGCTAGAGAAAGATGGGAAGGCATGGATTTGTGCAAATGGAGCAGACAAAGTTGTTTTTTAGTAGAAAGATCAGACTAATATTTGGCTGGAAAAAAAAGACTTAAAAGCATAGAGCTAAATATATGTTTTAGACAGTACAGAATGATGAACGCACTACATCTGCTCAGCTTACAACCACACGAGGAAAAGCCCTCTACATTTTTGAAAAATTAATCCAGTTTGACTCAACAATGAATTCTTCTTCTAACAATCAAATATAATTGCTGTAACAGTAAAAAAAAAGTCTAAACGCAGAGCTGAGTATTTTAAGAGCACCCTGTTTGCAAAGAAGCCAAGTGACACACCTCAGGGAGCAACTGCAGGCAAGATAAATCAAGAAAATGCTGAGTTGAGATGCAATTTGACAGTTATTAGCAGAACAGGAGTAATTCGATGAAGAAAAAAAAATCTGACAAAAATTTCAGTTCAGAGCTACAGATTTTGGAAGCCTATTTGCACATAAATTGGAAAAAACAATTCTTGCATTAGAAACTGATGAAGATGAAACAATATACCCTAAATCCTAGCATATTTGAAATTATTTTCTTTGATTCCAAGCTGATAATCCTGTAACAGGCAGTAACTAAACAGGGGCTTACCAGACTTGCTCTGCATGTCGACGAGACTGCACCGTCAGATCCTGATCTAGGGCCATTCAACTATCAGAATAACCGGATTTACTGCTATACGCACCTTTGTTTTTGCCATTTGAAAGCATCTACAGCACACAGCACATTCGGCTGTGTTTTAAGCATTAGCAGCATAAATATCCCCTCGTGTACCGTATACTTCACCACTTCTGGCTTCCCATAAATCAAGCATACAACCAATCATCTTTATGTTGGACGTTAATGGCAACTCTATTATTCAAATCCAGGCTGTGTAGATTTGCCTTTCACGGGGCTGTAAAGCAGCTCACGAGCAGGCTTACGACTAAGCAAGAGAAGATTCAAATCTAGCCGTGATCTTCCCACTACAACCCCACCACTGTCAGAGATGTGGTATTCTGCATCTTTCAATTTATCTCAACCGTGCAAAAGGCTTTTTAAAAAAATTCCTATAAGCAGGGGAAAAAAAAAAATTCAAAAGCCTTTTGCACTCTTCAAGAGCTGCTTCTTTGTGTCCCCATAAACATTCAGTGTAAATGTTTTCTTTCACATACTCGTAAGCAGAGATGCTGTTCTTTACTGCATTACAATTAGATGCACGGATTAAGAGATATCTTTTGTGTCATTATATCAAACTCTTCTACAAATGTACAAAGGGATTTTATAGATTGTTGTCTTTTCTGCTTACCACCGAATTTTCCGCTCAGCACAAAATGCTGTAGAAGGGAAAGGTACCTTTTCCTGTGTTTACAGTGCCCACCAAGAACCATTTCAAAACCAAATAAAACAACTTAGCTATGATTTAGGCAGCACAAACTGTTCTCCCATGGGGTTCTTTTTTCACTCTCCTCTTCCCCTCATCTTTCAGTTCATAAGGATAAGGAACATGAAAATGAAATGGATTTGTGTTTAAATAATTCATCTTTTCAGGCACATCAAACCAAGTACTAGAGTTCATCCACAGGGCTGGACAGATTTAGCTGATGCCAGCAGTATTTTAAACAGCATTCTGGAGAGCTAGTCACAATAGGTTGTGAGGAAATGCTGAACAGCTGTGCTGATAGAGTTGTTTAGAAACTACATGTGTTGAAACTCTACCTATTCTTAACCGAAGACAGCTGACACGGAGACGTTACCAGCTGCCCCAAAATTCCACTGCATTTTGGAGACTCACGCCTGCAACAAGAGATGCTTTGTGAGCAGGGCAAGTTCTGGCACATCCCAGGAAGATGAAGAAAATTACAAAGGCCGAGTATCATTTTGCTGCCAAGCAGTAGGAAAACACACAGAAACATAAAGCATCTTTAGGAGCACAGGTCCCACAGGGTAAACATCCGCACTAGCTGAGCTGATCCTACAAGCCAAGTTGCCTTAAACTAAGGTGCCATCGGGATTGGGAAGTGAAGCGATGTTAGTAACTCTCCCCGTCTTTAAGCAACAGAGGAAAACAGAGAGGGGTTCTGGTGTATTTTTTAACATTCTCAGAAGTACAAACAATGGATTTACTCTTGCGGGAAGTCTAACAATATTCCTCTGTAACCTTTGCTACACTTGCACTTCATGTTTACTGTGCTAAACAAACCATACCAGATTCTTGCAGTTAAAGTAGAGAAAAAAATATCTAGGAATCAGGGCTTTGTTTTTTTTACTCCCCCAAAAACCAGAATATAAACCTTTCAACACTTAATAGTTAACTCTTTGCTTTAATAACACGATTGGTCTCTCTCCTGCACGTGAATAGCAACATTACAGAAGAGTCTTCAAGGGAAGACCAGGACAGGACACCAACTTCTCATTGTCCAAACTAATTTAGAAAACTCAGCAAAGAAATATAATTAGATTTCAGGATATAAGAGCAACTGACAACAATTTTAACAACGCTGCTTGGCCTGCGTAGGATATGGTTGGTTGAAGAGAAGAAATGATTTTGCCCTGTAGAAACCTTGAGTGGGTTAGTAAACCACCACCGTACCAGAGATGAATTTTTGCAGTCAGGTTTATGTCTTCAAATTCACTGAAGTGGAGATTTATTGCAACAAAACCAGACAAAACCACTGGAGGGATGTGTTGGAAGTAGAGCAGGACAAAAGGAAAACAAATGCAGAAAATATAGTATTCTTAGATCTTCGGTGCAGCCCTCTCTGACTTATTCAAAAAGAGTTTGCATTTCCAGTCTAAGTTAACGTGGCTCATAATATTATAATCTAAACGACAGAGAAGTTTCGGTAAAGAGTTAAGTTTTGTAGAATGTGTTTTGGATGAGTTTCACTAGAAATAGCTCAAAGTACATTTAAAGAAATATCATCTTTATGACGTGCTTACTTTTGAGGGTAAATTTGGAGCCCTTCAGCAGAAAGAAATCTCATTACAAGCAGGATATTAATGGCTCAGAGCCACTGTTTATACAGTGAGAGCCCTCTTTAAATCACAGATGTTTAAAAGTGTCCTTGTTCTGAGTTCCCAATACAGGGCATCCCATCAAAAATTTATGGCCTCATGCTTTGCAGAATAATAGTGTCCATCTACCCACACAAGATATCTGAGCAACACAGACTCTTCCACTTGGCTAATCTTCTCACATTAAGTGGAAAAATCAAGTGCCTCAGTCTTCATGTGTGGAAGCCACTCAAACACAAAATGTACAACCTCTTCTGCCCATAACATATGGCTATAAATACACGTAAGATGAGAAAAGGTGGGTTAATTGATTCTGACAAAGAACCACCACAATACAGCCCACCATCATAACTAAATGCTTACAGTAATGCCTATCGAATTACAAGTTCTGACCTTTGGTGATGTGGAAAACAGCGCTCGTTTCCTTCCTTCACAAACCAAAAACTTGCTGTAACACTATTTTTCAAGTTTGAAACTGAAATTGTTCTTCCCCTATCCCAGCTGACAGCATTAGTTGTGGAGGAGCTTGCTTCCCAGAGCAAGTGGAATATAAAAACAAAGTTGCTGTGACCTTAACAACAATCCTGTTTGTATGTTACAATACATTTTCCTACTATAACAAGGCAAAGTCCCTTGTGTTCCGGTCAGAAAAAGTCATCTTCCAGTAAAAGCATACTGTGATCAATAACATTTTCTTAATATATTATATTATCTCTCGCTGAAACACTTTTTCACTTGGCATTTCAGGCTGCCGAGTAGGGGAAATTCATGACAAAACTCAAGATGGTAAATGAGATACTGCAAATTAATTCCATCCAAGAGCAATCTTTTCGTTTGTGAACGATTTGACAAGCCTGTGTCGTCTGACTTCAGCAGAAGCTTTCTCAGCTTTCAAATATACATGAAACAGAAGAATCTGCTCCACTACCGTACTAGTCTTCACTTCAGCCTGCATAATTTTGTGTTGAAAGACATTACAGTTTCAACAACCAACTTTGAGACCAGAATTAGTGGGGCATACTTTAAATATTAGTTTAGAAAATAGACTCAGAAGTCTGCTGTACCAATTGTGAAATCCTGTTTGCAAGTCACAGCCCAGATCATGGCAGAGAGCAGGAATCCTGCACTTTTGAAGCTGTTTTGCCACTGAGTCACCCACAATCTAACCCTGAAAAGGCCCGAGTGATGAAAACACCAGCTGAAGGATCTCAGTTTGGTACCAGCAGAATTCAAAGGCAGCTTTGTCACAATGGGCATTAAAGTACTTCTCTAGCCGCGTGCCTGAAATTACATTAGCTACGATGAGCAGCAGCTTCATTCCCCCCTTGGAGCTAATGTCCTTCTGCAGGCTGAAATGGTGACCTGGTGGCACACGACTGGGAGTGGAGTCCATGCTCCTCGCCTTCCACATGAAAGCCCATCATCATTTTCGCACCGGCAGCTGGAGATCCAGCTGCATCACTGTGAGTAATTGGTGTTCAGCATGGTCCAGAAAGCCATGACCCTGCAAAAGGCTTGGGTGCATGCCGGATATTGTCAGTAGGACGACTTCCATGCACACAGTCTCGGAAAAATTAGGTGCAGAATCACTGCTGTATTAGTGTTTCAGAATAAGGAATAAGGGACAGGGAGTTGTTGAATATTCACGCTGCAGCAATGCTCCCTGTATGAATTCTCTAGCAGAACATGTGAAGGCTGTACCCATACCCTGAAGAGTTTACCATCCAACATCCCAATTAAAAGAGATACTTTAGCGTGTGCCCTGTTTTAACTTCACAGGGCAGGCTCATTGACTAGTTATAGTCCTACAGTGAAGGATGTGCTCTATTTCTTCACTTAATCAAGACTCATGTTGAAAACAACATGAAAGAAGTGGGAGAAAACAGATGAAAAATTAATTTACATCTGCAAATCCCAACACCTCATGAGATCAGAACCATGTAAAGGGCCAAACAACCCATCTACCTAAGAAGTCAGTCATAAAAGATAAACATCTTTTTTAACTGTAGAGGAAATGCATCTAGGAGAGATGCACAATATCCAGCTGATGGAATAAATCCAAGCAGCAGCACATCAGATATGTGAGAGAGAAGGGGCAAAAATAAGATTGGTCCCTCTGACAAGCAGTAGCACAGATGACCTTATAAGCAAAATGGACAGGAAGGACAAAATAATCAAAGTTTTGAAGGACAGGACTACATTTGTGGCATTTTTTGGGTTGTTTTTTCTTTTTTTTTTTTTAAACTAAATTAGGCAGCAAGTCTTCATGCAAATGAGCACTTATAAAACAGCCTTTCTAGGTGAATAATTTCTTTTACGATTAATAAAATCTGCAATCTGAGTAACGACGTTCTGATGACTTTTTGCCATTTGCAATTATCGCTCATCCCTGCATCAAAAACTCATTATTATTAAAGCTGAGGAAAAAAAATACTTAACTGCTTCTATGAAAGGACTTAATTTTTAAAAGAATACCAAGTTTATAAGCTTTGTTTCTACTTCCAAATCTTGAATATGAAAAATGAGGCCATCCTAGCAACCCTTGTGTATGTCTCCTTCAATTGCCAACAAGTAATTTGGATAAAAGCACGTAATTTGTATGGTAACACAACCCATTACAAAAGCATACTTTGGTTTAAAAGCAGCCTACAAAGAGCATGGAGTTAACATAACCCTGTATAAGTACAAGCATGTAGTTTATACTATAAACACGCTCAGTTTTTTGCCTTTTTTATAGCAGTTTTCTCCCAAGGAACTGAAACCATTTAACAGTTACTGTAGGACACACAGCACTTTTGTGAATAAGAGTATATAATCTCCATTTTAATGGCAGAGAAGCTGAGGCACAACTAGTAAAAAGGCGGCTGTTGCGGTGATAGGAACCATATGCAACACGAAGCTCTGTGTGTAAACCCAGGTCTACCTGACACGTATTACCTACAGGTAGAAAGGAACATAGGTATTTATTTATATATAGTATATATAACATCTCTATAGAGATGTTGGTGTGAGCATTGCCTGTGCCTCACTCCATCCTTGCTCCCTGATGTAGCAGCTTAGCAGGATCAGAGCCCTGTTAAATATCTTCCAACCCAGATCCAGTTAAATGGACTCAAACACAAACAAAAATATTGTCTGATGTGTAGGTGCTTGACAAACATTGACTTGAGCTCTTCATAAACATGATTGGTCATGATTTAGTGGATGGTTAAAGGTCTGGAGAGTACAATCCTGGGGCACACAGTAAAAGGAGAAGAGGCAACAGGCAGAAGCTGCAATAAGGGAAAATCTGGTAAGATATAAGGGAGAAAAATTCAGAGTGGGCGCTTAACTAGTGGAATGGCTGCCCAGACAGAACCACAGAATCACTAGGTTGGAAAAGACTCACTGGATCATCGAGTCCAACCATTCCTATCAAACACTAAACCATGCCCCTCAGCATCTCATCCACCCTTAAACACCTCCAGGGAATGTGACTCAACCCCCTCCCTGGGCAGCCTCTGCCAGTGCCCAATGACCCTTTCCCAGAAAATTTTTTTTCTGATGTCCAGCCTGAACCTCCCCTGGTGGAGCTTGAGGCCATTCCCTCTTGTCCTGTCCCCTGTCACTTGGGAGAAGAGGCCAGCACCCTCCTCTCTACAACCTCCTTTCAGGTAGTTGTTGAGAGCAGTAAGGCTACAGCCCCTCATCCTTGAGGGTATTAAAGGACTCACATGGACACGGTCCTGAACAACTTGCTCCGTCTGAGCAGTTGGCCTGCTTTGAGTAGGAGGCTGGACAAGGTGACCTCTCGAGATCCTCCCCAAACTGATCTATGCTATGAATATCATACCAACGACAAATGAGGTTATTCCTTGGCTTCTCTGCTGCATCCCAAAACTCATCACAAATTCATACTGACAGTGTGTTCCTGGACTTCTGTGGCTGACTTAGTCCACTTCATTTGGCTTGCTCCTTGTCCTGAAAAGGATGAAACTGAACAAACCAAAATCTTTGCCTTTCACCCACCTAAAAACTACAACAATGAAAAGCAAAATGCAATCAAGCACCTAAACGTACGTGGTCATTTGAGGTCCCGCTTTGAGTTTACATACCTTCCTGACCTTCTCTCCTCCTAAGACATACTCCAAAAAGCAATCAGTCTGCTGTGCGGAGAGATCCATGGTTATTAAAATAACTGCATCACAGAAATGGTTCTCACTTTCTTCATTTCAAATTCCTCCCTACCACCCACGCTTTCATATGAGGTGCTGCATATGGCAAAACCTAATTCAGTTTGAACCAGAAAAAGATGGGGTTAAGTATTTCCTCAGCTGGAATACAAAAATTGCAACCGCACGTGATTCTCAAGATATGCAGGGCTACAGTCAACACACATAAATACTTTTTATATCCTCCAGAAAAGCTAATTGAGTTAAAAGGCCTTTTAAGGGAAACAGCTGAGCTAGGAATATCCAAAACCACACAAGACTGTGCAACTTCTACAGGCAGACCACTCCCAGAAGGAGACAAAGTCCAGCGTGCAATACAAGACCCTTTCAAACAACTTCTCATGAGTGACAGAAGCCTTCAGAAGGAAGCCTGCACACCACTGGCTTCTCAGTTCCATTCCAGATTGCAGCCATGGTGGCAGAAACATCCACAGGCATACCATACCCTAACAGAGTAACTTTGCAATGATTTGATATTCAGCTTATGACTACCCTCAGCATTTCATACTGATGCGAACTAGGCAATGCTGCAACATATCACAAGCAAGATTTCCTAGGCATTCGTCACCACAGAAAGTGAATTAAACTGTCACTCATCACTGTATGAGTTGCTCTGGTATAACTACTTCTTCATGAGCTGGACACTCCTCTGAATTAGAAACTAAACATTATGCTGCAAGTTAAAAGTCTTCATCCTCCTTTCTGCACATTTGCTTTTCCTTTCTTCTTCTCTTACTTTTTTTACCTATTTTCTACTCAACTGCGGTTGGACTCGATGATCACCAACCTGGTGATTCTATGATTCTATACTTTTCCCCTGACTCAGTGTGTTGAACCATCTCTGCTCCACTTGTCCCCTCCATGCTTCCTTTTGCTCCCCTCCTTGGTAGCTATAAGCCGAGGAATTTGCACATGAGCTCCAGCCACTCTGGCAAGACTATTACCGATGACCTGAGCTGATGATACCGACAACCTCTTGGTCCTTTTCCTATTCCAATTACAAGTCAACCAGTCAAAGCTTGTAGGAGCACAGGAGCATGAGCCCCCGTGGACCACCTGATCATGTCTAGCTAAGGCTGAGACTGTGTTCCTGCGTGTCCATTCGCTGGCATGTCTCCCAGCTCACACGCTCTATTAAAATACAGGAAAAACAGAGACATTATTCATTGTAGAGGCTACTGAAAAATAAAATTTGGAGAACGTTTGATTTAACTACAACTACAATGCAATTACAGTTGTTGGTATCGGCAAGTTGCAGCATTATATACACATGCAGGCACAGACATAAAGGAATGCAAAATAAAAGCCTTATTCATAATTCAGACTCAATTTCCAGCAACAGTTTCCTATACATATTATTATATACACTATTTATGACTGCATACTGGCAGCACAGAAAAAAGGATTAAATACACCATCCCATACGTGCTTGTACACACCCAAGCAAACACACAGTTTCCTGTTTTACCGGGAATATACTAACGATAGAAATTTAACAAGATTTTTAAATTATCAAAGCTATATTGAAAGCTTTGGGCTAGCCACTCAGGAAAACATGCTGCCTTCCAAGAGGGAGTGACCTGGAAATGAGATTTCATTGTTTCCAAAGTGTAGTTCATATTCATTTATGGGAAGAGGCTGCCAGAAACATGACAACCAAGGTGCGTTGGGTATACTGAGGTGTTCGGGAAGGAATCCTGCGCAGGAACAGCAAGTATTGGAAGTAAGGATTGCACAACAGTGTGTGAAAATACTAAACAGATTACAAACATGAAAAAAAAAACACCAACCGAAAACCAGAACTTAGTGGTCTTGGCAGACAGAAAGGAGAACTTGAGCCAGCAACATGCCCTTGCATCCATCCCGGGCAGCGCTAACTAGCCAGAGCACAGCCAGCAGCTCCAGGGAAGTGATCCTTCCCTTTCATGCAGGACATGTGAGCCCTCCAGAACAAGAAGGTTTTGACACAGCAGAGCAAGTCCAGTGGAGGATATTGGTGGCTGGAACACAGGCTGAGCTCCTATGGACCCCACTATGTTTTCCAGTTCCCCAAAGGGAAGGTGCAGAGAAGACAGAGTAACTCTGCTCCTCGAAGGGCATAGAGATACAACAAGAAGCAAGAAGCTGCGACAGAGGAAATTCAGGTTACAGATGAGGAAAATATCCTTCATGATGTGGTGAAACATGCAACAAGGGCACAATAATGTTTTAGAGTCTGCATTCCAAGTCTGATGAAGAGCAGCTGAGGCATCTGGGATTGTTTAGACTGGAGAAAAGGAGGCTGAGGGGAGACCTTATAGCTCTCCACAACTACCTGAAAGGAGGCTGTAGGGAGACGGGTGTTGGTCTATTCTCCCAAGTAACAAGTGATAGGATGAGAGGAAATGGCCTCGAGTTGTGCCAGGGGACATTTAAACTAGATATTAGGAAGTGTTACTTCATGGAAAGGGTTGTCAAGCATTGGAACAAGCTGCCCAGGGAAGTGTTTGAGTCACCACCCCTGAAGTATTTAGAAGACATGTAGATGTGGTGCTTTGGGACATGGTTTAGTAGTGGAGTTGGCAGTGTTAGGTTAAGGGTTGGACTCTATGACCTTAAAAGTTTTTTTTCCAACCTAAACAATTCTGTGATTCTTGGAGACAGTCAAAACCCAGCTGGATGAGGCCCTATTCAACCTGCTCTAGGTGACCTTGCTCTAAGCAGGAGGTTGGACTAGATGATCTCCACAAGTGCTTCCCAGCCTGAATTATTCCACAAACCTATGTATCTGGTTGGGCAAAGCCAGAAACAGGTCAAAGGATGCCAAGAAGACAAGAAAGATAAATCGCACCAAGGGCCAGGATTAGCTCCATGAAGAAAAACAGAGGATTGCCATGAGAAACCACGAAAGTGGTGAGGCAAGAAAAACAGCAGGCTGAAAGAGAAGGTGCAAGCAAAGGACTGAGACTGAGGAAGAGGCAAAAAAATGAAAAAATAAATATACGTCCACTAAATTACGCTTTCCTCCAGTAGCTGGGAGAGGAAAAATCCCACACGAGTTGTTCAGCAATGAAGTCAAGTATTTTAAGTTTCTAGTCTGATATGCAGAGTAAATTGCATAAGAGAGGGGATCAGTTTTCTTTCCCCTCCCCACATCCCCAAGAAACCAAGTAACCTTTAATCTCCCTTTTCCAAATATTTAAAATTGATCTTGCAAACTTCACAGATATTTATAACCATGTATGTTATGAAGAATATTTCATTTGTAATACAAAAATACAAGCACATTTGTCAGCCTAAAAGTCAGAATGTTCGTTGCATCCGAGTAAGAGTCTAATAGCTTTTTACAGTTTTATAAGATGTAGACCTACAAGTCTGTAGACATACAAACTTTCCTTCCTTCCTTCCTTGGAGCTATAACCCCAAGCTCAAACACTCCTGATCAGGTTTACAGCATTAGCATTCATCCTAGCACATTAGTTTTTTATTGTAACACAGATGCTCAGTTGCACATGCTCTGATAGGGACTTGCTGCAGTCACTGAAAGGGAAAGCACAGCCCAAATTGGTTTTGTGCAAGCAAATTAAGAGACCATGAAAGAAAAACAAACCACAAAAAGAACAGATATCTGCACACTTACCCTGTGATGTCCAGGATCTGTATCAAAACGAGCCTCAGGTGTAACAGTCAGTAAACAGGACAGCAAACCCTTGCATTTAGCAGGAGGTTTCTGGGAAGCCAGATTACCTAGAAAGAGTTGAAAAGAGTAACTTTAATACATGAAAATGAAGCAATCTATGCTTAATAAGAAGAGGCCTCAGTTGAGGCATAGCACAAATAAAAAATAGCTGCACAATGGGACCATGCCACCATGATCGGCATGAAGAATTTAATCCTCTGAAGGTGACAGAAATTTGTTACGAAGCACAGAGAGTGAGACGCTGGTAGATACTTGGGGTTTAGCAAAGAACATCTAATACCCAAGATAACATGGTGTTAACCCTCTAATCAAGGATGCAGGGGAGACCAGAAAGAGCACAATATTTTGCTTAATTAGTTGCTATCAAAGAGAGGATGAGTTCAAGCACTTGCAAAACAAGGCAATCCAAGATTATTTGAAAGTTTAACATCATTCTAGACTCTTTGGTAACATAGGGTTTGCCCGTGAAATAAAAATAATCCCTAGAGATAATTTAAAGAAATATATCTCATTTTAATGCCCTGGGTAAAATGTCTATTCATTAAAGCAAAGCAGTTTTATTCCTATGCTCTCCATCTCAGATGTAATATATATGAAAGCAATCTTTATGACAGGAAGTGGCATGTAATCCTGCAAGAATGAACTGCTGTCATTATCTGCAAATCAATACAATTTTTTTTAAGTGGATATAACAGTACCTATTGATTTCACGGTTTTAGCACTGGAGTTTCAGTTTCTACAGAGAAGATTCTTACAACGACAAGACAGCTACATACAAGTAATTGAGCTGATACAAACTAATTTGGAGTTTACAGTACAATTCCCTTGAACAATGCAATCAGGGCTTCCCTTCCATTGCCTCAGCCTTAACTTTTCGTTTTCTAGAAACTTCATGTTTTGTATAATTATAATAATTTTGAGGTGGTAGAATGACACTTCACTAATCCTACCTGTAAGCTGTAGAAAGTTTATCATGTAAACATCTCCTTGAAAGATATCTTCCTATCCTGCTAGTGTAGTGTGTTATTACAAAATATATGTATGACTTTTTGCTGTGCTTGACCAAACGATTTCTCTTGTGAAAGCTTATAACTGGGTAAGTGCCGAAAAGCTTAGAGCCTGAGGAGGTTTGGTGAAGGTGAGGATGGTGAAGGAAAAGGAAACAGAAGCACATGGAAGAACTAAATAACTTATCCAAGGTCATTTGGTGGACCAGTCAAGCAATGAATCTCATTGGGCCATGCTCTATTCCTTTAAGAGAGTTTAATAAAACTGGTAAATTCTAACTACATTTCTGCAAATGAAGCATATAGAAACTTTGGCTTGACAAGCTGATCAAATGGCTCATCCTGTAATGAATGATCTGTAATGAGAGCTGGCTGCAAGGCAAATGTACCATCACACAGATGAAGGAAAAAAAAGATCAGACCACTACAAAAAAAAAAGACTTTGAAGCGATGGGATTAGGGCCAGCTGACATCCCAAAATTAATCTCATAAAGCAAACAGACAAAACATTTACTATTTTTATACCTCATTTGATGCAGAAAAACTAGAGCCTTGCCTCACTACTAGCCAGCTGCAGGTTACTTTCTTGGAAATTTAAAGCAAGAGAAGACAAGGAGGAAGCACATAAAAGGCCTGGGGAGGGCACAGATACGTAAACATCTCATCCCCATTATCTGTCATCATTCCTGTCCTCTGTCACACAGAGCTCCATCCTCCTCTTTAGCCTGCTTTGTTTACAGGGTTACACTCGTTCTGGAGTTAAAGCTTTCAAATAGCTGGTCTTCTTATTTATCTATTTAACACTTCTCAAACATGTTGCTGAGATATTTCAATAGAGTATTTCTGACTTTCACAACACAACTGAAGAATGTAGCATGGAACATCTGAAAAGCTCAAACAAAAATAGAATCTCCTTTTTGTTGTGCTTATTGTTTGTCAGAAAGAGCACTGTTTTCATGAAGCAGTTTATGGAAAGGAAAGAAGAAACTCAAGGGAGTCATTTCTCCTTTGCGTAGCGACTCATCATATCATAGTTACCCCATCATCTCCAAGGGCAACACTACGCCAGAGCTGCACTGGAAGATCTCCTTAGGGAAACATCCACTTTTCAAAGCCATCTCAGGACTCTTGTTCCAGGACCATGCAGAACAGAAGAAGAGCCTTTGATAGTAATAAAAAATAAAATGGCTTTCTGATAGGGGAGAAGCCAGAGAGGCCAATGACAGTTTTACATGAAGGAAATCTTTCTCTTTCCCACCTCAATAACAAAAGATGTGAAGAATATTTACAAAGTGTATTGTAGACTGTAGACGGCAGCGCCATAGGGAAAGGCAAAACAGACCTCACAGCTGGATACAGGACATCTGAAGGAAGAAGGATCAGAAGGAAAGAAGCGAGAAAAGAAACAAACCATTACCATAAAAACAGGAGACAAAGATAGGCTGAAGTTCAAAATCTGTTTGCTTGCTCCTAGACATGCAGTACCAAGTAAAAGTCAAAATTATTACTTGTGGCAACACAAAAACAGGATTAATTGTCTTTCTTGTTTAACATACTGCAATTTATATTATTCACTAGCATTTGGGTGGGTTTTACTTTCCCCACTTTAGAAAGCCTTTGCTGTTTATGAGAAAGGATTTTATTCTCACCAAAGCTTTACCACAGTTGCCATTGAGGGGGCGTAAGGAGAGCAACACCTGCTATGCATTTCAGAACCACTTGAATAAAACACCAAAACTGGAAGATGCAGAGGCACAGCAAGGAGTTTTACACCCAAATGAAGAGTTGCCATCTCATTACAGCGTAATTGAGGTAAAGCCTCAATTCCCTTTATCAATACTTATGAAGTTGAAGGTACCTTACAGATGCCTACAGCAGCAGCCCCATCTCCCCTTTGAGAGCCTACAACCTCAACAGAGATAGGTCGTATCTCCCATATTGTTCTTAAGCTTCTAAATTAAATTACTTGAAGTAATCTGATGAAAACCAAGCACCTGCTTTAGACACTGCATCACTGTAGTAGCAAGCTTTACAGGACGAGAGGGAATGGCCTCAAGCTCCGCCAGGGGAGGTTCAGGCTGAACATTAGGAAAAAATTGTTCATGGAAAGGGTCATTGGACACTGGAACAGGCTGCCCAGGGAGGGGGTTGAGTCACCTTCCCTGGAGGGGTTTAAGGGACGGGTGGACGAGGTGCTGAGGGACATGGTTTAGTATTTGATAGGAATGGTTGGACTCGATGATCCTGTGAGTCTTTTCCACCCTAGTGATTCTATGATTCTATGATCCTATGATTCATTCTCCAGGGTAATACTAGCAAGAGGCCAGACAAAACATGGTATAAGAAGTTGGTGTCAGCTGACCTACCTCACCAAGACAGGCATCTTCATGAAGGGATGGAATAATCAGAGTTGCCTTTGACTCAAAAGACCTGATCAGTGAGAACCAGGTCTGGAACTTTTGGGGAAAGCAGCTACAGCAATTGGATTCCCCCAGACTTGAGCAGTTGTTGAGTGGACAAAGTAGAGTTACCCTGTACTAGCAAACAATCAGCTACGGTGACAGCACAAGCAGCTAACAGAAAGCTCACTATGATTCAATTTTAAGTAGTAAATTAGAAAAGCCTTTTCCTAAAAGCAAGGAAGAATGAGGGAGAGAATAATTTCTTATCGTGCCAAGTCAAAATCATACTTTCTTTACGCAGCAAGACACAGTTTCAGAATTTCCCTGCTGCAGACAAAGCATTCAAGGGCAATACAGAAAATCAAGAACTGCACAGGGTGTGAGAAGCATATACAGATTTGAACAGCATCCTCCTGATCTAAAGCAAGGCGAAGTGCAGACAGCAACATTCAGAAACCCAGTACTGCAATGAAAGGAAGCTTGGAAAACCAAAACTCCCCTGAGTCAAGGATCATCCACCAAGACATCTGCCTTACTTTGTGCAGCATCTGCAGAACTAGGAAAACCAGAAGGAAAGCAGGACAGGATTACTGACTGATCTCTCTACTGCTATAGAACCACACCTGCCAGGAGCAAGCTAACATCTTCCAATGTGTGGTGAAAAGCAGAGTTCATCTCTAAAACAAAGCCAACAGTTTGAATAATGACTAGTGAAATTAAAGGATTGAGAATAATCTTCTCCTTCCAGAAGCAATGGTACTTCTTTAAGAAGGGAGAAAAAGAGTAAAGAAAATATTCCAAAGCTGTCACATTCCTCTCTGGGTAGGGAATTACTTGCGTTTGTTCTTCTGCATTGTGCGAACTTCTGAAAAGCAGGGAGCAGCCCCGGAGCCCTTTAGTGACTGTCCCAGAGCTCCCCCCGAGCAGAGTTCACCCAACAGACTGCTGCAGAGCACACAACACACACCTCAGCAATGATGTAGTGCCTGCCCATATCTTGCTCACTTGGAAAAAAATGGTTAGAAAGAAAGGCAAGAACAGGAAGACAGTTATTGTAGGTTAATTAATCAGAAAAAGTTCAATGCAAAAGCATTCTGTGAAAGCCTTCCCATGCAGACAACCTATAAATTAACTGTGAAGTAGAAAGTGCGTTAAAAATGCCCTTTACAAGCTGCTCTGCACGCAAACATGACCTCCCCCACCTCAGCTACCGCAGCATGGAGCAGGGGATAAAGAAAGGGAAAGAAGCACTCAGAGGCACAGTTGGAGCACACTATCTTTGCAAATTAAGAGAGTAAAAGAAACTAAATCAGAAAGAGAAAAAAAAAAAAACAAAGAAACCCCAAAACCAACGAACTGAGACTCCAGTCTAAGGCGTAACGCTTACTAGGCAGGCTAAGTAGTTGTTTAATAAGAACTAAAGAAAGGTGCTTAGAGGCAGCCTATCTGGCAAATCAAAATCGGTCACCCTGTACACAGCTGAGCTTCACCCAACTGGGAAGCCCTACAGACACCTTAAGTGTTAAGAACAGACAGACATACCCAAAGCTCTCAGTGCTGCACAGGTTAGGGACTATTGCTGTGCCATCCTAGGATCTTCAGGATATTTAGATTAGGGCTGTCCCGGCTGTACAAGGAAAATCCTGGTATTGATGCAACGTTGCCAGAAACCAAGCAAGTGGTCTGAGAAGAGAGCAATTATGGATCCCATGAGAAGCTACACAGGCTCTGAAGCTGGGCGAAGCTGCAGCCAAGTGTTGCAGGCTGGGACAGAAAAAATAAAAGCACAGGGTGGGAAATGAAGGATGAATCCGTTTTCACAGCCGCACTTGACTTCTTGGGAAAGAGTGACTACTCTGCACAGCGACACCCCCAGAACGCTATGATGTATCTTGACCCTAATCTATTATTTATTAGAGAACTTACAGATCTCTTTTCCCCAAGTGACAACCAGCCAATTACTAATTTGCAGGCTAAAATGCTCCAAGTTCTGCAGATCCCAGAGCATTTGCAAGCCAGAAGGATTCTGAAAGGTTGGAAAAAACCACAGTAATGCTGCCAGTCCTTGTCAGGACCCAATATAATTTAACCAACAACCACTGAGACTGAGGAGACACCCAAGAAAGACCACAGAGAAGGATGTTGGTACATGCCTCAATTGCAAGTTATTATATAAATCTTTTAGCATAACAAACAAGAGCATCGCTGCACGTACTGTCTAACAGCTCCCGGTTTGAAATGATAATTGCTGGATTCTTAAGACTACTTGGTACATATTCCTTGATGCTTCTTGCCATCACACTCATCGCTCTGAAAGCAGGCTGGGAACTATTAAAATCTCTTCATCAATGATTTAGACAGACTGACAGTAACCCTGAGATTATTCTGTGTCATACTTTAGAGTAACTCGCCCAAACTCAAATGCTGGCCTGTGCTTCAAAGAGTTAAGAGGAGGATAGGGAAAATAATTTTAGCTCAGTACTCCTCTGTTCCATTACATCGACGAATGAACTCCTCCTATGACATTACGTAGCTTTTGAGAAAATGCTTGTGGTTTAGAACTGACTGTTCAGTTTGTATTCCTGCATGGATAATCACTTCTTTAAAAGGAAGTGTACATCAATAATATTCATGGGGAGCTTTATAAGAGCTTGGCAAACATTTCTGACAAAACAAAAAAACTCAAACAGAAAGATTACTCATAAAATGCTACATCAACAACACTTTTTGACAGGCATCTGGATTATGCTGCTCTTTAAAAGGGAAAAACAAAGATGTCACTTCGAAGTTTAAATGGAAACAGTGAAATATGCCATTAAAAATATCAGATCATAAACAAAGCTATTTTTGCAAACTCAAATGCAATGAGCAATTATGTCTAAGTGTGCCAAGATAACTTACAGGCACTCTTTCTTAAAAAAAAAATTACTTTTAAAACAGCACAAGATGTAGAGAGATCATAGGCTAGTAGTGAGTTTATAGATCTAGAAGATCCGACATCCCACATTAGTAGCCTACCAAACCTCATCTTTCTCTTCAAATGACCTTTAGCCAAAGTTCTAAATGAATTGAAAGTCTACATGTTTGCCCACCTGAACAAAACCCCAGAAGAAAGTGTAGATGACACTTTAGGGGCTCATCCTTAAAGAATGTATTTAACTGTGCTTCCCAAACCATATTTAACTGAACTGCATTATCCAGGCAACATTAAATCATGTGTATTCTGCAGCAAGGCTCACACCCAGATGACTGATGATGCAAACAAGAATTTGTTACTCATTCTGAGTTTATTTAATTTTTATTTCCCAGGAAAAGCTCAAGGAAAGGTTGCGTGGAGTTCGAAAGAGAGATGCAAAATATTCACATGCAAAAAGAAACTGCTGAAAAGACTGCTTATTCAAATGAACACAGAGTTCTAATGGATCTGCAATGTTCAGTTCAAAATTGTTCACCTGAATAGGGAAGCTTCTTTCAAGACAAATGCATAGAGTCTAGTACAAGGAGTAGGTTTCCTTAAAGTGGAGTCAGCTTCTTCTCAATTCATTGAAGTCCACTGGCTTTGCTGGAGATTCAGTGAAGGCAATAGGCAACCTGTGTTGAAAGGTCTTTTATTTCTTTATTGAAGCGAAGACTAGCAACGATACCCCTTCTGCTGAAATGGTTTGAAGACATTAGGATTAAAAGGCTGAAAAGTTTTAGGACAGCTTGACTAATATATCTTCCCAACTCCATTGCTTCACTGAAGCAGCTGGAGAGACTAGTGTTCAAAGCACTGACGCATTTGAGGCTGAAAAGACCTCAACTTCTTTGACATCATGAACCGAATTTCTGCAGTTTAAGGTCTTTTCCACATTTTTGTCAAAAAAGTCAATAGAAAAAGTAGAAACAGAACAAATCTGTTGGCTTGCCATTTGCAGGTGGTTTTTAATAGGAAGTCCTACTCTTCTAGGAAGACTCAGAGGGACTATCACAGAGTCAGCTCACATAACCAACTGCAAGTGATGTGAAGACAGCGACATCGTGTCTTTTGTAGAGTGAGAGGAAAGCTATTAGGCAGCTGTAGAGCAGCAGGAAAGGAACGGGGGCTTCTGCAAAAGAGCCAGAGCCATGGCTAAGTAAGTACCTGACTCTTATGAGTTTTGTGTGTCCCCTGTTGTCTTATGTGAAGCCTTGCACAACACAAAAACAGAATGGAGAATAGGAACTGAACTTGGGTCATGATGTACCAGACAGCAGGAATGAGAGGGGGAAGAAAACACATTCTGTTGGGTCTGATGCTGCAAAATGGGAAGGAAGAGCATCGTTCCATTAGCTTGGAAAGTACAGCCCCTGCTTGAAAGGGCAAAAGTCAACCATTTCTCATATGATCTGAGCTAACGCTGCCACACCCCAAAAGAAGGTAACATCTTTATGCAATATAGAAACATAGAATGGTTTTGGTTGGAAGGGACCTTTAAAGGTCATTGCACTGATATTTTATGTATATATTTAGGTACAAAGTAGTCTGAAAGGTAAAAATACAGCCAAGGTGATAACACTGCAACAGCGTAGTATGGCCATCAACATACTGTACCCCAAAATGATTTTCAGAGCTGTAGGTGTCTGTCTAGAGAAGTTACCTTTTGGGTACAGAAGGATTGACAGAAGTCACCTCTGATTCCCCAACTACAGTCTCCATTTAGTCTCAGACTCATTTTGGACTGACAAATTGACCACAGCATGTGAAACCTTATGCTCTTCACGGGGACCAATGCACTGTTTACCAACTATCTGTTCCTTTTCAACCTTAGTCTGATTCTCTTGCATATTCTAAGGCACAGGACTCAATTTCTTGCCTTGTTCAGAAAGAAAAAATAAAAATCCTGTCATGATTACCAAATTTCTAGTGATGCCTTGGGGGTGTTGATGAAAGTTTTTCGTGATTAATTATTCCTGCTGTCAAAATCCATTTGTTTTTTCTATTATGAATTTTCTTGGCTTTAGTTTCTAGACAACGCATCTTGCTGTATTTTAAAATCAACAGAATGAAGACTCTTCCTTCCTTAAAATTTCCCACAGAAAAAGCTAATCAATTCTTTCCTTCTCTGAGATCAAGGTAATGAATTATTGCAAGCCATTCCAGTGGCTTATAGGCACGCCTTTCCACCCCTCAGCCACCACCATCATTCATCTACCATTTCTTCCTATCTCATCGACCTCCATAACATGCAGACAGACCTGAACACAATATTTTGGGACTGTCTACAATACGGTAAGACCCAGATTTAGCGCAGCTTCCCTGAAGTTCTCCTAAGGATCTGCACAGAGATTGCTGACCCAGGCAACACAATGGCTTTGTCCCTACAAGCTCACATTCTCCTGGTGTGAACTAAGTGGTGGAGCAACAGCCACCTCTCCTCCTCTCCACTGACTTCAGAGGGAACCTAGGACAACTAGTTTAGAGTAGGACACCAAACTGTAAATAGATTAAAGTTGGTCAAGCTCAAATCCCATCCCTCACACATGCCAAATCAAATTTTGTTCCTATTTTCTTAATCAAAATGGTGCCACCAAGCCTTGCAGAACCCATAAATAAATATCAAACTTGTAATCCCATAAAAAAAACTTAACGGATATCAGGCTGGCTTGACAGGATCCATTTTCTATAAACTCGTGTTGATCAGCATTAATTATATTTGTCTTACTCAATCCTTTATCAGCTGCCCCATTTATTATACCCCAAATCAATACTAGAATGACAAGACTCAAAAACTGACACCTTTGAGGCACAGATCTTGGTGACTTTTCCAAAGCAATGAATGAAACATGCAAAGCTGTCTGCCAGCAGCACACTGGCATAGCTGAGCTCTTCATCTCCTCTCTCCACCTCCCAATTACAACACTAAAAAAAGATCTGCAGCTTAATTTGTCATCCCCAAAGAAACAGCAGAATAAACATATCTGTTACAAAAGATCCCCTTTAGAGGAAAGAGAAAAAAAGCACGAGAAGACAGAAGAGGAAGTGTGGGAGGTGAGCAGGTTAGTCAATCAAACTTTTGATTCTATGAGAATAATTAGAAAAAGAAGCAATTTATTCACAGCATGAATTTGTCCTCCTGATGTAAACTGTTGATTTTAGCACATATGACCATCAATAATTCATTCAATTGTGTGAGGAGATCATGCTGTTAAAACTGCTAGAATTAATTTAAGAATTAAGTTATAAAAAAAAAAAAAATATGGTTTAGGCTCTTTACATATGGGGCTGAGAAACTTGCATCAGTGGGTAGCCTGAGAGCTAACCTTCATCAAGAATAGTCAGCGCTGCTTGCAATCGTCCAGATTGCTATATATAAGTGGAGAGAAAGCATTTTCCTAGAGGATTAATATTTTCCTGGCAATCAGATATTTTCCTGGCAATCAGATATTTTCCATTGCATGCTTGGTGGTGGCACTCCAGTGCTACCTCCAGCACCTCCCAACTAGCAAGGCTTTATTTCTGTTGCAAGCTTGGTGGAGTCTCCACACACATGTACCCTGAATGAGGCATTACAGCACATCATTTCACATCATTAAGATATCACCATCTTCGTGATGCTTTGACAGTATCTGGAGACACATGAATACTCCAGGTGAGGAGCTGCAGTGCTTCCCTTGACACCCTTGTTTACAGCTCTGACTAAAACGCGTTCAAGTTCAGCAGCTACACAAATAGCAGAGAGCTCGTCTGTGTCCTACCAAACCAGCAGTGGCACAGCCAGGAAGGTATTAATTTTTAAAAAGTCAGATAGCACCCATGGAGAAGACTACTGTTATTTGTCTTACAGCTCCAGGCAGTGTCCTGCAGCCTGTCATCAGTGGCTTTGAATAAGACTATCACACGCCCCTTTCTCAACATAAAGTATATGCTGATGATGGAGTACGTACGAAGATCATGCCCCTGCACCAGGGATGCTGCTGTTTACTTCCTCTGTTTTCTCTTCATGGTCTAGCAGTGGTGTCAAGATTAGTACAATTTTATCCCTGCTTCTCTACAGCTCCAGCTCTCTGGTGATGTACTATTCAGGCGCAAGCTCTTCATACCATCCAACACTCCCATTCAAACTTTCCTCCTTCAAGTGCCCCAATCTGTCATATATATAATTCAGCGACAGTCAAAACACTGACCATCTTCATGTGATAAATCCAGACAACTGTCTGGTACTGGACTATTTCCACAAGCTCCACAACCCAAACGCCACAGTGCAGGAACACACTGTTGAGGAACAGGTCTAGCAAAACCATTTCGCTGTGCCGCACGGCTCCTGCAACGACTCCGACTCAGAGATGTGCAATGCCTGTACAAAATAATGAAATTTTGTAATAGCCCTGGACAAATCAACTGAATATGCCCATGCTCCAAAGAACTCCAAATGCATTGGTCTGTCATGATCTGTAAAATTGGTAAATCAGGTTACCAGTACAAAAGAAAATGCTTATGGTCTAATGTTTAACCAGTTCTTCCCTCCTGCTAGGTGTGTCATTACATGAGTTACTAACTTTTCACTGTGTTACCGCAATTCTTGTGGAAACGTGGGCACGACCCAATGAGAAACAGTCAATTTGTCTTTGATACCTCATGCGTGAACGTTACAGTTTGGCATTGGGCCCTCATTGAGGTGCAGGCAGCGTGAACACCCCTCACGTTCACACAAAAAGCCCAGTATTGCTCCAATCTCCAGATCTGTGGTTGAGAAAAGAATAGTCATTTTAATCAAAACATTAGGGATACTGCAAGATCCTAATCTATAGTTCAGTCTGTAGGGAACTCCATTCAGCACTTAATGCACGACTCGTTCCTGCAGACTCTTTCTCCCAAACTACAACAGACAGCTCTAGAATTAATCTTTGTGATTGCAAGGGTAACTTCACCATGAGAACAGTGTGGCTATGGGTTATAAATGAGGGTCCTGATCAAGTGCACATTGAGTCCAAATCATTTGCTAAAAAGTTATCCTCCTATAGGCTATATAAATACATAATACATCTACATTAACCTGTGTGACATGGAAGCAGCCTTTCCTGCAATCTGGCCTACTTTATCTCCAGAGCAGACTCTTATACCTCATTTGTGTGAGTGAGCGCACATTTTAAATAATGATGAGAGACTCCAATTTTCACATTTTCATGGATGCAGTGTCAAATTTATTTGTAATAGGATCATCTATTATCTGTCACTACTGAGCAAACTAGGTGAGAAAATAATGGTTAGTAGTATATTATCTGGAATCCAGATGAAAATTAGCACAAGGTAAGTGGAGTCGCTGAAAACAAAAATGTTACTTGTCGATTGCTTAATGCAGCCTTCTTTTACTTATTTATGAGATCAGAAGCTACTGGGTTTTTTTGTTAAAAAAAATTTCATTTTCTCCACCCATTCAATTTTAAACACGGAATATTTAATCCACTCAAGTACTTGTTCGGTAGATCTGTTTACAGCAAGACTTAAACCAATGCCAGAGCAAAAGAAGAAATGGTGTTACCATCTCATGAGAGAGGTACTGGAGCTGGGAGTTTCATTCACTTGATCCTGACTTTATGGCTTCCACGTGGACAGATATCCTACCCTTTATCTGGACACCCCACAGGTTACAGGAGGAGCTAGAAGGTTGGCACATCTCATTTTCTCATCTCCAGCCTAGAAACTGAGCTGAACAAAACCCAGTTAGATGTTTTGCCTTAAGATTTTTCTACTTCCTAAACCAAAGAAGCTTTTCTTTCTTGGGGGAAAAAAAAGAACTGGTATATATTTGCAGGTGTATCCGGGGATTAGCTATAAAACCAGATTATGGACAACTACATTGCTCAATATACCAGCAGCCTCTTCTGAAACTTGTTGAAAGAAATACCTGGTGGTAAGGATGTCACCTCTCCATAATTCACTTGGTCAGTTATCCCTCCTTCACTTCTCCAGCCTGTATTCAGGTGTGACTTTCGGATTAATTCTGTGATCATATTCCGAGAATACATTACTATTAAGGGGGCTGGAGAGCAGGTCTTACAAGGAGCTGCTGAGAGAGCTGGGGTTGTTTAGCCTGGAGAAGAGGAGGCTGAGGGGAGACCTCATTGCTCTCTACAACTACCTGAAAGGAGGTTGTAGAGAGGAGGGTGCTGGTCTCTTCTCCCAAGTGACAGGGGACAGGACGAGAGGAAATGGCCTCAAGCTCTGCCAGGGGAGATTTAGGCTGGACATTAGGAAAAAATTCTTCACAGAAAGGGTCATTGGGCACTGGAACAGGCTGCCCAGGGAGGTGGTTGAGTCACCTTCCCTGGAGGTGTTTAAGGGACGGGTGGACGAGGCGCTGAGGGACATGGTTTAGTGTTTGATAGGAATGGTTGGACTCGATGATCTGGTGGGTCTCTTCCAACCTGGTTATTCTATGATTCTGTGATCCTATGATTCTAACTGCCGCTTCTTTCCAAGGCTGCTTTGGTAACACAGCACAAGGCTTCAACCACTGCTGCCTTCCTTCAGTGTCACTGCTGAAAGCAGCTCTCTGGGAAACCCGCTGCAAGCCGACACCGACCGAGGAACTGAGATTTGCTTCACTAGATCCAAAGGTTGTTCTGTCCAATAGAAAGAGGATGAGGACAGTTCTTCTGTTGAAGTCACATATTACAGTAGTGGAATCAGTACCTGAATACACCTACACCATCTTTTCTTTGATTTGCTCGCAACACATCTATGGCGAGGGAAAAAAAGGTAATCCAAAAAGAACTAGATAGCAAATGGAATCATAGAATCATAGAATAACCAGGTTGGAAGAGACCCACCAGATCATCGAGTCCAACCATTCCTATCAAACACTAAACCATGTCCCTCAGCACCTCGTCCACCCGTCCCTTGAACCCCTCCAGGGAAGGTGACTCAACCACCTCCCTGGGCAGCCTGTTCCAGTGCCCAATGACCCTTTCTGTGAAAATTTTTTTCCTAATGTCCAGTCTAAACCTCGCTTTGAAGATGATATGGAATTTTAATGGAATTTGGTTTGTCAGGCCCTTTAAAATGATCCTTTGATTTATGGAACAAATGCTTGTATTTTTAGTGGCTATAAATGAAATAGTTTTAGATATCCACTAAATAGAAATGCTCTTATGAGACAGTGAAATGTGGTTTTCCGCTTAAGAAAGCATAATGAAATTCGTACTAAAGTTGTATTAAAATAAATATTTCTCAGTTGTATGGGATTAAAATGTAATAATTTCAAATTTAATTTAAAAAAAAAGAATTATTAAAACTTTGGTTTAATGTAAGGGCTTAAACAGACAAAGGTTTAAAGAAAATGTTAAGTGATATCAGTGAATTCTCTTCAAGATATGATTAAAAGGATAACACCCTGAAATTATACAAAAAATATCCATGGAAGATCTCCTTGCCCTCCAAAATCAATTCAAGCATGTTTGCGTATTTAAACACTGTAAATCTCAAGCATGTACCTAAATTATTACTTTTGTAACTTTTAAGTACTACTATTTTTATCTTTTCCTCCTGTAACCTTTCCCGATAAGTCAGATTTTTCAGCCTTGCCTGTCCAGAATTACATTTTCCCTTGTTTCAACGTAACCAGCAGTTATTCAGAAAGTATTTTCTTTAATGGGAAGATTCCACTGAAAATAAGACCAGAAGAAGTGGGAAAGAAAGATATTATAGCCAAATATTACTAATATTACCGACTTACAGGCATGGGGCCATGTCACAACCAGTTTAAGTCACTAGAAGTACATGCAAATGGTCCAGCACTGTAACCATGAGGTCCTGTAAGTCATAACCACCGTTTCTGACTTGCTCTGGATCGCTCCCATCTCTACTCAAAACAAGGAGCTTCACTGATTAGGGGTGTTCAGAAAAATATCCAAAGTATGGCTTGCCATAAATCAATTAATCTGTTAAAAATTTAATAAAGTTACAATATTTATTATATAACAAAGAATATAAAACTTTAAAACCTGGTAGCATGCAGAGATAAGACTATATTATGACGATTAGTAAAGTGATATAAATTTAAGGTATTTAGTTGCAAGTCACAACATTTAAATTATTACTAACTGAAGAATATTATGGAAATAAGTTATATGCAATACAGAACAAAAATAAATCAATTACTTAAATTAGCATTTCTCATTTTAAACCCTAAATAATTTAAGTCCTAAAGACGGCAGTCATTTTGATATAGAGTGTTTCACCCTGACATACACTTGGAGTAAAAATGGAAACATGTAGTAAATCATCTCTAAAATAACTGGGTACATCAGGACAGAATGAGAATGGAGCTACGCGAGAGATGAGAAATACTCCAAGAAATCATTAAGGCAAAGTCTTGTTGAACAGGATGTCAGTGAGAAGAACTTTCATGCTGAGAGGTAAAGGAGCACCTTAACTGGTGAAGCAAAAGCAGAAGGGAGAGATGCTTCTGGTGAGCTGAAACTGGAACGCCAAGTGGCCTCCATCAAATTCTTAGTGTTAATCACCCTCTTAATGACCCGCCCATGAGGAACAAAACGTGCTTTTGCTCAGTGCACATCACGACTGACAGGTGAAAGGAGGTGTGCAGCTTTATTCTGAAGGTTTACATGAACACTTAATGGGCCAGAAAAAAAACCCGTTCACAGAGCTTTGCATTATTCAGTAATTTCTCTAATTATAAAGTGACTTCGAGCACTGCTATTGTTGCAGACAGTCCTTTCCTATTACAGCCCATTGTTTGAGAAGCTGTGTGCGAGGACCAAGAACCC
Source organism: Phaenicophaeus curvirostris (assembly GCF_032191515.1). NCBI lineage: Eukaryota > Metazoa > Chordata > Aves > Cuculiformes > Cuculidae > Phaenicophaeus > Phaenicophaeus curvirostris. The sequence continues at coordinate 123,004,355 of NC_091393.1, read as the reverse complement.
CTGCACGCTAAACCGAGCATCTCTTAAGTGTCACTTCTACCGAACCATCGTTCCTCTAACAGGTAATACGCACATTATCTACGCTGACCTCTCCTTAATTTATAGTACCTCTATGTCATAAACCAATTATCAGCATTTGACATGAGCAGCACTTGCTAGTTTGAAAAGCAATTAAAATTTAGGAGCTGTCTTGCAACAAAAAAAGCATTCACAGAAGTGGAGCTAAAGAAAGTTGTGGTATGCAAGCCATCAGTTTAATTCTGCCTCTATCAATCACGTTAGGTCTCGCTGAATGGCGATGCAGAGGCAAGCAAACAGCAATGTTTACGAGGTGCAGCTGGTGGTACTTACGTTAACAGCAAAAGCAGCATCAGTTAAATTAACATTCTTCATTCTTTCATTGCTCATTATGGTTTGACAGACATACCCGCAGTCCACATAAATGACTTAGAGCAAGAGAGCCGTCTAGCAACCTGCCATGAAACAAGACCACCTAATGGGAGCAGCCACTGTAATTAAAACTCCAGAAACCAAGATTTATACCAGTTTAAGGATGCAGTGGTGGGTATTATGACCTACTTCAAGTTTATTAAAGGAATTGTGAAAGCTGGTGGCATTGCACAAGTGAAAAGTAAGAGCCTACGGTTTGTGATATTTGTCCGATAAAAGGGACTCAAGCGTTCTTTTGATCTAGGAATCGTTTGTGTTGTTTCAGGTCTGGAGATGCAGGGGGAGAAGAAAGAAAAAGATATTACGTAAGTATTAACTAATCAGCTTCCCCAGGAGAACACTCTTCCTAAGTCTTATTCGTTCAAGTCCACAAGATTTTCTTTGATGCAGAATTGCAGCAACTGGTTCTGCTTAAAAATTTACAGCCACATTTAATCTCTTGGATCAAGAAAAGTTAATTTCATCAATTCAAGGCTATATTTCATGGAACTAAGTGTCAGAGAGGAACACAGTACTAAAAAGGGGGTGAAAGCCCACCAGCATTTTGTAAAAGCATCTTCAAAGCCCCAGAATTACACTTCACCTAGTAACAGAGTCCATTCAGACTGGAACTTGAGTGCATTAAGGAGGAATCATAACATCAGAAAAACATGTTAAAAGAAAAATAAACTCAATGGACCTTCAAAACACCACCTTTAAAATACCACGTGAATGACTCTTACTACTCTTAGCTATTAAGCACAGGATAGATCATGAAAGACAATGCAGTTCTTGCAGAAGTTGGGAAGCACTGAGAAATATGCTACGGGGCAGCATGATGCTCCTGCTCTCTGCTGGGCATTGTGGGGCTCACAGAAGTTGGGATGCTGGGCAAACAGGAGTCCAGCAGAAGCCTGAGAAATGCTGCGGAAGGAACCAATCTTAAAATCTAGCTCTCTGTGGGGGCAGCAAAACCTTCACATCAGCTTCCTAGGGGTGATCTCCCTACCAGAGCTTGCTTTTTCTTTCATCTCCCTTCCCCTCTGCTAAAAGCAATAATAAGGGGGAGCTTTTTTTACCTCTTCCCCTCAAGCAGTTCAAAAGCATCGCTCCCTTTCCCTTCAATGTCTCAGTGGTTGAAACACTTGCCTTAAACAGAGATCTGTGGCTCAATCCTCTTCACTGTCAGAGATCTCAAATTCCACCTTCAGCCCTCAAGAGGCAGCTATAACCATCAGGCCATCAAGGCTCCCTGCCACTGCGCTCCCACATGGGGCAGAAACTGTTCTGCCATCTCATACCACACTTCTGTACATATCCACACACACCTGTGAGCTCTAGGCATCTAAAAGCCCCTAAAAGAAGGTCAAAAAGACTCTTCACTTTAACAAATATATTCTACCAGAAAATAGCACTAGCAGGTCAGTATCTATTCACTGGCACCGCACAGCTCCCACCTATATGCCCAAACCCCCCTCCAGAGACGTACTGCTGTCCATCCTGCTTCCAAAGACATGCCCACCTTTGGGAATGGTTCAGGGAAAGCCCTCAACCAAAACCCTGCCAAGAGCACATGAAGATCACCCAAACGTGCAATGACACTTGAACCTGTGCCCTGGCCATAGTTAACCTATATTGATGTAGCCACACAGAATCAAGCTAAAATTAAAATTCAACCTTTACAGTAACTAAAGCAACCTCAGGTACACAGAGTCTAAAATCTATATTGGCAGGATCTAAAGATCTTCAGTGGCAAATACCGGGATGACCCAACTTCTCCAAGTTAGGTCTTCAGCTCACACTGCTTCAACTGGCCACATAACACAAATGGTATTGAGGGAGGAACAAAAACCCTCAAACCCCAAACCTTAAGTTTTCTCTGATCAGCTGCACCACTTCCTGTGAAATATTCCTGCTTCTTGCAAGATGTACCAGTTCGGGAAGTGAGTTATTTAGCTAAGGGCATATCAACATTTAAAAGCATTTCTGTAAGGACTCAATCGTTCTTGTATGCTGCCCCAGCAGCCTTGGAGCTTGCTGCTTCTTGGAAGACTTTTATAACAACCAGCTCCTGACACAAAGGGTTGAGCAAAAAAAAACCCTTGGGAACGAGTTAGCACTGATCTTGTTTTCTTCCTAGGTATCTTTTCTCCTTGGTATCCGATTGCCTCCAAGGAGCGTATGTGGCATCTCCTCAGCTCCCGTGCTCAGGGACCACACTCCCCATCTGCCAGGTTGACAGCCCCTCATGTCCATATCGGACTCCCAGGCAACCTCCACATGAAACAAATGCAAAAGTTAATTCACCAAGAAAAGCTTTTTTAATCAAAGTTTAGCACGTGCAAGGAAGTCTCTTGCAATATTCACTCAAAGCCTGCAAACCAAAACAGATCCAGAGTTCCTCCCTCCCACTCATGTCACTGAAATCCCAACATCAAGGGCTTTCATAGAACCATAGAATCACCAGGTTGGAAGAGACCCACCGGATCATCGAGTCCAACCATTCCTATCAAACACTAAACCATTCCCCTTAGCACCTCATCCACCCGTGCCTTAAACACCAGCTTTGCTGCACACGCGTATAGTTTTGCCTCTCCTGTGATGAGATTATAGGAGTATCTATAGAGGAATGCCATTTGGGACACACAAACAGGAGGGAATGACTGGAAAACACTCACATTTTTGTTAGTTTTGCTACATAGTTCATCCATAGGTGATTCTGTTATAAGGATGTTGCTTACCACAGAAAGGGATGAGGAAACAATGCTGTCCACCCAGTTTATTATTTGGATGGGGTAGTTTTTCAAAGAGATAGTAAAGAACAACTTAACCAGTACAAGTCCTCTTGCATGCTCTTCAGACAGAACAGATACACTCTGCTTCCGAATAACATGTTTACTCAGAACAGTGCTGGAACGTGGAGATGCTACTTAATGTTGACAACAGAGCACAGAGTCAGATAAGTAAACACTGGAGATGACATGTTGAATTTTCGGGGGTTATGTGCCATTTCTAGGTTTTTTTTTCCTCCCTACATCAGTTTGTAACCATAGAATGGTTTGGGTTGGAAGGGACTTAAAAGCTCACCCAGTTCCACCCCCTGCCATGGGTAGGGACACCTCCCAGTAGATCAGGCTGCTCAAAGCCCATCCAACCTGGCCTTGTAATATTAGTGCCTTCTAAAACTCTGCCTTGCTGGCATCTTGGAAGCTCACGGAAATACTGCCACAGACAAGAATCTCACAGAACTCGCATAAAGTCAATATGGTTTCTATTAGCAAAATTCAGATAGTACAAATCGAGTGGCGGGGCGGGTGGCAGGGAACAAGCAGAACACATGCCGAGTTGTTAAATCACCTCATTGTTTCTAATGTTGTAGGATCTGATCCAAAGTTCAAACACAGAACACCCTTTTCATTGATTGTAAGGAATGCTGGATTCAGCATAAACAGTCCTTTTTTGTCTGCAGAAGAGCTGCTGGGAAGGACCTCAGTAACCGCTTCATGGATAGTCACATAGTTGATTTAATAACTGAAAGGCTAATCAAGCAGTTAACTGACTAAAGCTACAAAGATCCTCCATCAAGCAAGCTTTCTTACAAAAATTCTCACACCTACAATAGCAACTCAGCTTCTGCCTTGCATTCCTTATGACTGTAAATGATTACAGTTTAACAGGGGTGAAAATCTCTGCATTTAAAACTTCTCCAGGTTACATAATTTAGTGAAATGCAAGCCCAACAAAACACGTTACAGCTTCTGACAGAGCTGAAGTACTAGGTATCCAAGTACAGAACATGAATCAGCTATTCAAACTGAACCCTTATAACCTAAGAGACAAAGCTTATGTTCAAAGCAGCACACGCTCCGGCTTTTTAAAACCAGGTGCAAGCTTGTGAAAGCGTGTTATCTTGTAGCTAATAGCGATCGCCAACTGGGATTTGATAAAAGGACAACTAGGCTTTGCCTGCTTCAGAAAGGGACTCAAAAAACAGGAGAAGGAAAGAAAAAGCACTCACAGTAACAAGCAACAAGAGATTATCCCTCACAGTTCAGTCTCCATCTGTGATTATAGGCAGTAGCACTTATATGTAACCCTGTCCAAGATCCCAAGGAAAGCTGGAGATGCATGCCTGCCGGCTTTCTCAATGTAATTCCATGTCACATACATGACATTAAATAATACTCACGTTGTACTCAGAACACATTGCTAATTTCTTTCCTTTTTTTTCTTTTTTTTTTTACATAAAGTTATAGGTGTGTAGTTTATTATATAGTTACACACACACACAGGAGGAAAGCCAAGAAACCTACACGTGATAGTGGAATGAAGATTACAGGTCAGCATGCCAGACATGACAAGCCAAGTATAATTTCGGACTTCCTATAAAGACAAATTTCACTACTATAGTAGAAGAGTTATTTCTCCAATCTGCACACAGAGACGGATAAAAAAAAAAAAAATTAAGTGGAACAATTTTATCATCATTACAACTCTCAAAAATGCATAACTTTTGTGTTAAAGGATTGAGCATAACTGGGAATTAGAAAATATCCATCTCTAAGCAGAGAAACATTTAAAATTTAACATCATCTGAGCCAGTGGTCTCTTCCTTAGGATCTGCATGTTGACACAGCAGAAGAGAGTTGAGAACATCATGGGAACCTTGGAGTTCCTACACCAGGAGTTGCACCTTCCTCCAGTATAGTCTAAGCCAAGACAGGCAGGTCTAGAAGAGCAAGGATCACCTGAAAAGCAAGTCATTTGCTGTATTACAGATCCACTGACATCCCAGTTACTCTCAGCAATGACCTGCAGGCTTGATAAGCAAACAGAGGTACCCAAGTAGGGCAGTGAAGTCAATAAGCCAAACAAAGTTGCCACTGCAACAAGCTGTACGCTAAAAGAATGCCTCAAAAGAGAAATTATGCCTTTAGAGAAATTATCTGGATAACAAGGCACTGACAAGCCAGCTGTGCCTATGGATGTATCAGGAGCAGCTGAAGATGGCTAAAATGCTCTGCGGCTTCTAATCGTTACCTGCCAAGTAATGGTTTCAACTCCACTGCGCTTTGCGAGGTTCTCCTTGCCTCGGTTCGCCAAACCCTCTTCAGTGATTTCTCAGCCTAGGCTGGCTGGGCTGACTGATGAAACTGGATACTGGAGTGCTCCCATCTCCCCTTTTACCAGCAGCACAGCTGGGGAAGGCATGGAGGAGTGGCAGTAACATATTCCATATGCAACAGCAGTTTCTGAAATGAATGCTTCTCTGCTGACTACAATTATAGCTCTCTGGGATACTAGAAATCAGCAAGGTCAAGAGCTGCAGAAGTAACACAGAAAGCAGATGAGCCTGTTCCTAAAATCCACAGCTTATGTTGATGTTGAGGAGCGGGTTAAAAAAAATATAACTAAATATAAGAATTCATCATAGACATGATGAACCAAGATGAGAAAATGGTTCTCCCTCCCTGCAGAAAGAGCAACATTAAATTAGGATTTCTAATGCTGAAATGGTGCTGAAGGACTGGAAGCCAATTAACAGCCAATTTCTGTAAGCTGTATTTCAAAAGTGATATAGGAAAATGACAATTATAGGATACCACACACCAACAGACAACACTGCTACTGAACTCACAGCTTGCTACAAACTGCGACAGTGTCCTCAGCCATGACATCTGCTCACATTGGAGAGTCCCGGCAGCAATGGAGAGAGAATGAATCTGGTAAGCGTACTTGGAAATAAATAAATAACAGTAATAATAAAGAGAGTCAGGATGGCAAAAGACTGACAGAATCGCTCTGGGGTTTCTTGCTGGTAGAATATTCATTCCCCTAGTAAGATATCTACCCATAGATCAGATTAAAAACCTGTCTACTGGAATGAAAACGTAGCTCAACTTATCCAGGATATTAAAGTGTGTAGTGCAGCTGACATCTGGTCTGATCAGCTTTCATGCAAAGCAAGAATAAAAAACAAACTTTAAAAAGGCGAAACAAAAAAGTGCCGAGAAAAATCCACGTTGGAAGACTAAACGCGATTACAGTGGCAATTTCAGATCAATATCAATAAAAGATTTTATGGAGTGTAAGATGCATATCCAACACAATTCAAAATTGACATGTTATAGGCTCTACACCAACCGCTTCCCACAATGGAAGGTAATTTTGGAGATGCAGAAATCAGAGGCAAGGGATATTCTCTGCAGCAGAAATGATACAATACATTTAACTCCTCACACACAGCTCCAGAGAAATAAGCATCTGACATTAGGAATAAAATTAAAAAGAAAAAACAGGCTGAAAATAAGAATTATGCAGTTAACTATATTAAACATGCAGCTTGTGAACAAAGCTAAGCCAAAATAACTTCGAAGTTCAGGGACCCGACCCAGAAAGCTGCTATCCCTTACAGACAAAGTAAAAACATGCACCAAGAGTGTAATGGGAGGGTATCCACAAACTTTGGAGAGGTGCTAAGCAGGCCAACTCTATTTAAAAACAGAGAAATTAAAGTCATGGCTAAGCTGCTTAACGTTTCACACCCCAGGCAATGGCATGAAAGATACAATAACAACAGCTTAGGGGAAAGTTGCCAGTGAAAACTAACTCAGAGAAAATGTTGAAACTCTGAGATAAAGAGATGACTGATGAAAATTCCCAAAATTCTCCCAGACCTGGAAAAACACACAGAGGAAAACCAAAAGTAAAATTATACTGAAAATATCAAATAAAGTTGTCTTAGACACTTTATGCTCCTTCTAGCAGTAAACAAGAAGTTTCCCCCAGCATCTTCCTTGCCATGGAAAAAGGGAGCAAACCTGCAGCGAATCACAGGCTTCCAGCTCAAAGTCAAACAATAATACATCAAATGGAAAATGCTCTTCCACTTCTTTCCGTAGCCACGGGGTCAGGATAAGCCCCCCACGATCCACTCACAGACACTTTCTGAAGTGTTGTAACATGGAACAGAAGTAAAACAACACTGTCCCCATGTATCCTGCACAGTTAAACTAAACTAATAGTCTTAAAACAGTTGCCGATGCCAAAACAAACAACCTCCCTCCAAAAATAAGATGAAAACCCACCACACAAACCCAACACCACCATCTCCCAACAGAAAGGCACCTTTACCATAGACCTCGCTCTAAAATGCATTAAGAATTACCCACTACTGCAAGCAGTAATACACTGAGATACTGGAACAGTGCCCAGAGAAGTCACAGATGTCCCATCCCTGGAGGTGTTCAGGGGCAGGTTGGATAAGGCTTTGAGCAACCTGATCCAGTGGGAGATGCCCCAGCCTATGGCAGGGGGTGTGGACTGGGTGACCTTTGACAATTCCTTCCAACTCAAATTACTTTGTGATCCTGATTAGAAGAACATAGTTTGCTGATAAAAGTATCTTCTCCAAATTGTAACCCAGCCAATGTAAAAGTAAAGAGTGAAGCGTGCAGGAGAAGGGATCCCACACACCATTTAGAACTACCTTGATATCTTTTTGAATTTGTATTTTGAATATTTTTTTGTAATATTAACGGGCTGTAAAATCAAAGGCAACAACAATCCCAAGTCACACATTTTATAAGAAGGGACAAGAATACAAAGACACAAACAATTCACTCAACTTGTTACGAAGAAACAAACCCCTTGGAGCACAGACAGGACACACGCTGGCACGATCTGGTCACAGGAGGAGGGAGAAGGGGGAGATAACTTGAAAATTATTTCCAGCTTACTGTCTGGCAATGAAAACAAAATCCAAAACTGCAGCTGGACATTTAAATAACTTCAAAACAAATCCTCTGGGAAGGACCAACTATCAAAATAACTGAAATCAGAGAATAAATAAGAGTCATCAAAACTGAGGTTTCCCAGGAAAAGATGAAAGTATTTCAAATTTGTAATACTGATGAGGCCAAAACACCTGCCAACACCTACATGGGCAGTAAAACCACTGGAGAAAATGCAGAAAAGGCTGGAAAACAATCCTGCAGAACTTGAGAAATGGCAAATCAGACTAGAACCCATCAAAGACTTTTGGGCCTTGATGGTATAGGAAATAAGCAGGCTGAGATAACCCAGGAAGCATGGCATTAGATTCAATTCAGATAGATGTGGTAGTTCTCTGGTTCCCTCCTCTATGCATTTAATTTGCTACTTTTGGGGAGGGATTACCTTCAGCAGCTTGAGCATCTAGGACAGCTGGACCCACAATATATTGGTGGTGGTTCCTAATTGCCTCCAATGTATCAAAACACCAGCCCTTTGCAAAAACAAAACGCCGTAAACTTCAGTATCTATAGCTCACATTCACATTGGAGGAAAAACTAAGAGCATGTACTTTTTAGACTAACTTATTTTAAGCTGTCAACAACAGGAAAAATAAAGGACGTCGCTTCCAGAAATTGCAGTTCATAATTAAAAAGCAGATGCCAGATAAAATTTATCAGCTTTCTTTAACATTTGATGCAACTCTCAGCATTTCCAAGGGTTGTTCTACTTCTTACTGGGACATCTTTGCCAAAATATAATGTCTTCATGTTAATGTGAGAATATCTTTTTAAAAAAACAAAAGCCCAGACCATTTCCTAACTAAGTGGAAGGTGCTGATATCAGATAACATCTCTCATCACTGAGCTATACTAAGCGGTGAATGAGAAGGGCAGATTGCTCTGTGAAATTACAGATTGCTATGCTAGAAGAAAGTCAGTTGTAAGAAAGTGTGAGCTCTCACACCTTTCAGACATTGGTTACATGGGTGCATTTTAGGATAAGAGACCAAGAGCAAAACATTCTGCTTTAACCCACACCACACCCTTCCCGTTTTTTTCCTCTGTGCCGTAGTTATCCACAGGAAGGCTGGAGCCAAACTGTAGGTAGGTCCATCCTACACCCACGCAGAGCCCAGCAGCTCACACACCGCTCAACATTCACCAGTCATTATTTGGTAGCATCAGTGACAGGACTCTATCTCCAGCCTATGATTATTTGTTACTGCTGAAAATTATTTTCAAGAACAGGTAAACAGCAGACCCACGTGTTGGGTAAAATTATCGCTTATAAGAATGGATCAAGAGTCAAAGAATAGTTATCTGTGACAATATAGTGGCCCATTTCCACAATTTATATAAGCCCATCCGAAGATTTCCCTCAGAGCATCTCATTAAATCTTGGCTTGAAAGCTAGAATTGAGTGCATTTATATATTTCAGCAGCTGAATGCTGTCAGGATTCAAAGATAAACTACTTCTTCCAGACAATTTAGATTTTATAATATTTGTTGGCTTCACCAAAGATGAAAGACTGTTGTTGTTTTAAATCATTGCTTTGTACAATCTGGTTTGCTTGTGTTTAACAGAGAGCCATCTACTATCCCATCAGCATTAGGAGTGCGGCAACAGAAATGTAAGCAAAACCAGTCCTTGCCCTGTGACACCACAGCTCAATTTTCACACAACCTTGTTTTTCCTGCATCCTTTTCCCAATTAAATCATTCAGAAGTGGGGAGGATTTTGTTTTAGAGTTCACCACCCATCTGCTTTACCAAAGGTGTGCTTCAATCCATTTCTTTTTCAGTCCCATAAGCTCTTGCCTTACAGAACTCTTGGCAGGTACCAAAAAAAACCCAACAGCGAAACACACAACAGCTCAGCATCTTCTCTTTGCAAAAGAGAACCATCAACATGCCACCTGGACACATTTGAATAACAAGTGAGAGGAAAACATAATTGCTTTTCAAGGCTGCTTCATCTAATCCATGTGCCCCATCCACCTTCCACCTACAGAGGTTGTCCAGGGAGCTCCATGCTAAACCAAAGGTGCCTCAAGACAGGCAAGATGAAGACAAGCTGCAGGGTACAAAATCTTATTCCTTCTGCCCCTCCAAAGGAAGGGGCAGGAATGCAGACGTCATGCTGTTTCAATGAACCCTCTGCGAGAAATTGTGCGACCCTGGTGTGAAATGATGGTAAAATGAAATGATAGAGGAGGAAAACTCCTCTGCTTCCCACCTCTAGCACCACACATTTCCTTTCTCCAAACAGTAATTGTCCACAGGAAAACAGCACTTGACAAGCACTCAGTCCTTGCTGATATCTGTTGCCTGCAACTGTCAGAGACCAATTAAAGCATCAAAACGCAGGACATAGAAGACATCTTCACTCTTTTTACGTGTGGCCAAATCCCCTGCAACTGTTCCCTTTTCCTCAGGAGCCTACTGAGTGCTGGAGTCAGCCAAAACTGATCAAGGAAAACCTCCAGTGCAGCCAGCTTTTCAGGGACACCTGCATTACCTTCTCCAAGGCTGCAGCTCACTGCAAGGTCGACTCCACACCCGTGACCTCAAAGAGGTCTAGAAGCTCACGTAGCCCTCCTGTCTGGGGACAAGGGAGCAACACAGCCAAAGTGCCTCTGCTGGTCTGACTTAACTGTCCCTGAACTGGCATAGTCACACACATGCTCCCTCCAAGCCACTGAAAAGTGACACTAGCAAGCCCCGGTGACTAATGACACGTGCCCATAAGCCAAAGTGTAACATTTGATAATTTGTGATGGAGAAGTAATTAATTTCTTAATTTGACCAGGTGCCACTGTAGCCAACCCTTATCTAGACCAGTTTTTAATGTTCTCTTTTGATACTACACAACTTTAGTGTAAACCATATAAAAAAATCTACTTATTAATTCTTACCAATTTCTGTCAAGCCATTCCCAGGCTCTCAAAAAAGCCCTTTCAGCTGTAGGAGAAGGTATTACATTCAATAAGGTTTTCATGTCCACAGGTGTTGAATTTTTATTTAGCCTTGCAGATCTCTCAGCATTACGTTGTAGGTATGGCTGGATGGCATATGCAGCTCTTGAGTCTCAAATATTTTGGCTGTGCACTGAAAAGCTACAGAGTCTCTTCCAGGAGATAACAGAACTAGTTTTCCTGATTTATTCCACTTAAAAAAAAAATACTTCAGTTTTAATCTTCCCACATTTTACTGTTCTTGAACAGTTACTTCTCCTCTTTGATAGAAAATCTTATTGGTTCATTCACACAGCCTACTATACTGCATTTCAGATAGTTCTAATTAATAGCTGAGCTGAGCTACTTGATGTTTAATACTGTAAGAAGTGACTATTTCCCTTCTTTCATAACTGTTGCTATGATATTTACAGTATATTTGAAGCAAGCTCCCAACAGCCTACTTCATATGACCTAAGTATTATCCTTTCTCTATAAAATTCTAGAAACTGGCTCACTGAAAATAGCTGGAGGAAAGAACAGTTTCCTCATTTCCAAAAAGGAAAAATTGTCCAGACTTTAAATTACAAAGAGTCTGTCTCCAAAAGAGTTACCTCAAAATATCTTTAAAAAAAATTAACTTATGATTCTCTTCAGTTTAATGCATTCATTTCAACTTGGCTTCTAGTGAGAGGGTGCTCTCTCCCTTTCATATATACCCACATAAATGTGAGTTTATCTTAAATTAGCGCTATTTTAATCAGAACGACCAGTGGGTTACCAGCCCTAAAATAACGTTTGTCTAAGACACTGTCCAAGAATGAGCTCGAGTGATTTTGCTGGAATATACTTGGGCATAACAAACAATCCTAAAGGGAAAAAAAAACCACACACAGCAACCAACTGGGCTCACTGTACATTGCTACCTGCGCATCCAGTCAGACTCCATGTTAGACAGATGTGGTGTTGACAGACCCAGCAGGATCACTCTCAGCCACAACAACAAGAAACCTAAACCACAAACACCTGGGAAAAGATAAATTATCAAATTAAAGCCAAGATTTGCAGTAGCTCCCTCGTGGCCGTGCAGATGAGTAGGAGAGGTTGAATCAAGCAGTGGTAAACATCACCTGAGAGGAACACCCTCCTCTTGATCTTACACGTATTTAGGTTTTAGTTAGCTCTCTGGGCTTATTATTGTCATGTTAACATCATTTGGGACCAAATGCTGTCATAGCTTTATCTGCAATGCACAACTGGCACTGCCTGCTCTAAAAAGTCAGTCAAAAGAGCACAGATGGAAGCAGGTGGAGAAGGAGGTAGACACTACAGAAAGAATGGCAACAAGCGTTACATATTTCTTAATTTCCATTTGATAGTGTCTTGTTGGTTTTGGAGGCAAGGAAAAAGGGGGGAAGAAGTGACACAGCAGGAGGGATGAGGGAAGGTCTGAAACCCATGGTAACAAAATGAGAGCCAAATGGCATTGTGTGATAAGACTAGAGGAAAGGAATCCAGAGCAGCATCTTCCCTTCTGCTCACAGCCACCAGGCAGAGCGGTCATCTGCTCCATCAGGCCTTGCTGGGACAGCCCAGCATATTTCTTCACCCACGACTTACATACTTTTCTAGTGGACAGTCAGCCTCATGTTGTCCTCTTTCAAGACAGAGAACCTCCACGTGCTTGGAGAAGGGGTGGTGGGAGGAAGGACATTGCTACAGCATCCTTGCAACAAGTGCTTCCCCTGGGACCTTCCTAGCGTAGGATTTAATATCATACCACACTTTCCTCCGGGAAGGATTATGAATTTAGCCATTTCACAGCTTCAAAGGCAGGCAGACGGACTGAAAACCTAAATGAATTATCAGAGGAAAGAACGGATTAAGATTCTTGAGCTAATGTCTCAGCTGCATGCTCACTCCATTAAAATGCAGTGTCCTGTTTAATAGTAAAACCAGCCTCGGCCAAAGATTTCTGGTCAGCATCACCAGAGGTGGATTTTGGAGCAAGATCATCCACTTATTCCCATTTAATTCTATTAGTCCCTCCCATAGACATTATGCTTTGGGTTTCCATTTGTTGAAATAAAGCCGTAAGTCTATAGAAAAGGTAGCATATGTTACTTGAGTTCTGTAAGAAAAGTTGGGTTGTCGTTCAACTCATTACCAAGATTCTGGTTTCACATCCCTCTCCCAATCCTCCAAAGTCAGGTTTGTTTGCTTGCCAAACCAGTATCCCAAGGCATAAATACAAGAAGGCACCTGCACAAAGCAAGTCTTGAAGAACCCTGCCCCATAACTCACTTTGGAGAGAGACAGCATCTCCTCCATATGCTTCCCAACAAGCAAACCCATCATTTTGTAAGTGGGTCTCACGCAGTCAGTTTTGCAAGGACGCTTGCCAAAGTGTCCCATTAAAGTCACGTCAATCATCTCACAACTCTGCAGTAGCTGCACACATGAGCTTTGCCACATCCCCAACAGCATTTTTCTACACAGAATGACTATAGAGACTAATTCTCACACTTCTGAAAATTTTTGCAAGTCCCCAGATGGTGGCATAATCAACAATTTTTTAAAAAATCCCTTAGCAGAATGGGAAGAGGGTTAGAAATCCCATGTTCACGGCAATGCAGTTAAAGCTCTAGAAGATGTGCAGGTCCCAAACAAGAAATCTTCCCTGGCTGAAGAGTGTTCTTCTGCAACCTGCAGGATACCATTAGTGTAGGCTAAAGTTAAACAAAACCCAATCATAATTCCTACAACTTAATATTTAGAATTTCATGGAAGTATATTTACATGGGATGATGGAATCTAGCAAAGTGTGTCTTTTAAAAAAATATTAATTATTAAAGACAACAAGGGTTTCCTTTAACTGTCATACAATTTAGAGTATTTATTGTGAAAATACTGTAAACACCTACCAACCACCACAGCTTGAGAAAGTGCTTTCTTTTCCTGTTGAAACGTGGGCTTTCAAAGCCTGATTCTGCTTCCATTTTGACAGGTTCTAAGGGATTATTTTATCTCCTCAGTTACCACAGGAGTGAAATTATTTCAAGTTAAGAAGAAATTTCCTATGTCTTGGCTGAAGGGAAAGTCCTTCAACCTTTCCGTGGCATCTTAATGGAAGAACAACAGAATTTAACAACTTCAAAATGGGATGCTACAAACTAAACCCCCACGTATCAAGGGTAGATGAGGGCTCAACTTCAGTTACTTTGAAAGTCTCAACTCATCTCGATGACATTCGTTTCTTGTCCTAAAAGTTGTGTCCTACTTAAAAACTACTTTGTTTTGCCCCAGAGACATCTGTATTTCAGTTTTCTGGCTAATGACCACAGGGACTGGGTTGTGTTGTGTGACCTCCATTTGTGACTTGCTGAATGCTTTGGGTTTGTTTGGAAAAAATAAGAGGAGGAAGATGCTCTGTTTAATTGCTGTGTCTAAGTTTCCAAAATTCCAATATTTAATTGGATGGCTAGGTTTATTTTTATTATTATTTTCCGTGCTTCCTGAGGGAAAAGTGTTTTGAGGCACAACATTATCTGAGTTCACAGAAAACTTGTTCCACAGCCTTAGCAGTTTACGGTTATTTTCACAAAACGGAATATTCCACGTGGAAGGAGTTTCAGCTTTTTTCTTTCTTTCCCCTACTCCAGACAAGCAGCTCTCTTATAAGTGGGCTGATAACAGAATTTCCTGTGAGTGGATACAGAGGAGAAGAGGTAAAAAAAAAAAAAACAAAACTTTGAGAGGCCTTGTGATATTCCAGTTTTGCCCATGGCCAAAGCCCACGCGCGGGGCCACCTGCAAGTTCTCACTGTCCTCACTGGGCTGGCACAGCTGTTAGCAACGCAGAATTTGGCAAAGCAGTTGATAATTCCGATTGCTGTGTCTGCCAGCCCCCCTCCATCGACACTGTGCTAGCTCTGCAAAACCAACCAAAGCAAAAGCATTCATCAGGAGGAAGGAAGAAAATAAAATAAGGAAAATGGGCATCAAAATACAGGCTAGAAACAGACCTGCTGAGCAAGACGTCACCTTTATACAGTCAATTTTGACAGCAGACTTACGGTATTACTAGTTTTTCACTTTCTACAAATAAAGCCACTATTTTTTTTTTTTTTTCTTCTAAACAACTTAAGCATCTGGTTTCTCAGTTACAGGGTAAGCAATTTCACCAAGGGATTTTAATTTTCATTTTGCAGCTTAAAACACATGCTTATGCTACATTTTCTGCACATCACTTGGACTTCACAACATACAGATTCATTCTGTTCAGATTTAGCCAAGCTTAACAGTATTTCATGTCCAGCAAAACTAACTTTATCTTAACGAGTCCTTCATAGGTCAGCAGGTAAAATTCTGCTTCGACTGAAGTAAACAACAGTACACTTAAAGCTCTTTCTGCCTTTAAGGCAGTAACTGAATTATGTATCAGGAAAGAGATTTATCAAAATCACAGACCAAGAACATATTTTGCTATCAACTAAATGAATCCCATTCATTATGCACAACGGCTCAAACTGAAACACCCAAAAAAAGCAATAAAAACCCACAGCTACCACCAGTTTGCCACCACTTATAAAAAGATTATTAGCCTTGTTGTCTAAACGACTTAATTTCTGCATTCACTCAGATTCCTATCATTGCACCAAAACAAGTCACCGTGTGTCAGCAAGGCAGAGTACCTAGCTGTATCCTCCTAGCTTGTGAGAAATAAAGTAAGTCTTTAACTGCTTTCTTCCGAGCTTAATTCCCTTGAACGTGCTGCAAGCAAGCACAACAAGCACAAAAAAGCTATGCTCCTCTGCACACTCATGAAGTCCTGTGTCCTACTTCCAAATAGCTTGCTAGGGAACAGGACTTAGATTTAGTACGACAAGGTTGGTTTTGCCTCTTTTACCAAGGTCTGTGGGATTCTTTAACCCCTCAAATCGAAGAACGAGATGATGTGCTCATACACTTAAGTGATGCCAAGCCTTAAATAAAGGTACTGTGAAAGTTACTATCACCCAAACATCTTCTACCATCTCCTTCCCACAAATTTAAGGCAAATCAGATCAAGTATTCCTCCAGACAAATTTTATGCTTGCATTGTAAAAGATGCTGCTGTTTAGAGTCTTTGGTAAGGATAGGAAATGGAAACAACCAGTGCATCATCTCCTAAAACCAAAGGATCAGGAGAGACAGGCCCACAAACTTTAGAGACACCAGCCTGCCAAAATATGAATAGTTGCAAGTTACTGTATTTGGCTTCCTCATTACCTAAATTAATAGCATTTCCTGCAATAAGTAGAGAGAGGGGAGAAGTTGGATACAGTCGTCATATTAGTCTGTCATACTGGTGTGTAACAACTTAATGTGGTAACATTTTTATTGAAGACAAAACACTGATGTTAACTCACACTGCAGACAGAGGCAGAAGCCAGAGGTAGTGTTTATGCACATGTTCTCTCCTATTGCATTCAAACCAGAAGTGCTGGAAACTGATATTTTTGTTTAAAGTGTCAAGCTCTTACCCAGCAGAGAGCACCAAGGAAGCTTGCTGGAAGCAGCAACAAAGAGGCAGCCAGAGCCAAAAATTTCAGGCTGAATTTGCAATAAATGCAATAAATACAACCAGTGCAATATGAACAGACACCCATGTGGTTTTCTCTGACCCCGTCTAAGCACAACTTCTCTGGGCAAGCTGTTCCATATCTCACCACTCTCATTGTAAATTCCTTCCTGTCCAACCTAAACCTATCCTCTTCCAGTTTAAACTTTGTCCTGTCACTACAGGTCTTCGTAAAAGGCTTCTATCATTCTTGTAAGCATTCTTTAGGCATTGAAAAGCTGCAATAAGTTCTCCCAAAGCCTTTTCTTCTCCAGGCTGAACAAACCCAACACTCTCAGCCTTTCTTCATAGGAGAGGTGTTTCAACCTGCTGACCATTTTCATGGCCTTCCTCTTGACCCACTCCAATGAATCCGTGTCTGTTTTGTACTGGAGATGCCAGAGCTGAATGCAGTACTCCAGGTGGAGTCTCACCAGGGCAGAGGGGGAGAATCACCTCCCTCAACCTGCTGGCCATGCTTCTCTTGACGCAGCGCAGAACAGAGTTGAATATCCAGGCTGCAAGTGCACACTGCCAGCTCGCATGCAATTTTTTATCTACCAATATCACAGAATCACAGAATCACAGAATAACCAGGTTGGAAGAGACCCACCGGATCATCGAGTCCAACCATTCCTATCAAACACTAATATACCCGAGTTCATCCCCGGTCTGTACTGGTGCTGGTGACTACCCCGACCCAGATGCAGGACCTTGCACTTGGCTTTGTTGAACTTCATTAGGTTAAGAGCAAAGGAATGAAGATATAAGCACAAACCAGCCAAGAGAGAAGCTAACCCCAATCTAAGCTTAGTGCCTACGATGTTCAAAACACAAAACACACACACTGAGAGAACAGTCTCTTTCTTTCTCCTGACTGTGCAGGCACCCTGGGGCAAGGAGCTTAAACTCAGACGTTTGAAGTAAGGGGAGACAAATTCCACCCTCACTGCCACGAATGCAAGCAGCTTTTATTTTAAGAAAGGCTATCAATGCTAGAAAGCGCTTGAGTCACCCTCACCATCCGCCGTTGCCACCTCTCAAATTCTTCTCTTCCAGACCTCCAGCATTGTTAGAGATCTCCTCAAGCCTGGCTATGCTTCCTACCATGAGATATTATTCTTATCCTGTGCAGCCATGACTATTGCCTGCTTTGCCAGGACAAATCACCTGCAGCCAGTGCTGAATACCAAACAACAATCGATTTGGGTTTTTTTTTAAAAGCATTTTTATTATTTGAGATCTGTCAGCTACAAAGCTCCACGTATCATTTATGTATAGCGTCTATTTGAGGCATCAGAACAAGGGAACAGGAGCAGGATCTCACTGATAGGTAATGTTGAAGCACATTAGTTACCACCAGTGATACTTTTGTAGTTTCATTTCTACCAGAGGTTTAATTTCTTTGCCAATTATAGAGATACATGCTTTCCCCAGGCAGGTCCCTATGATCTAGGCTGTAGTTTGCACAAATAGCAATGTAAAAGACTCCGCTCCAGAATAACATTAGTGAGATCAATCAGGATGACTAAGTACATCTACAAGACTTCATTCATGCAGAAATCGTCAACTACTGAGAAGTATCTTCCAGGTACCTAATTTCTCCTGGTACCAGACTGGTTTGCTCTCGGGTCAGGTGTGATACACAGGCTTGTTCCCAATACTGTGCAGGTTTTGGTCAAAGGAGCCAAAGAGGAGCTTAGCAGGGAGAGGAGCTGGGGAGCAAGTGTTAAATTTGGACACAAGTATCAAGAAAAAAATGCAAAAAAATAAAGCAGCAAGAGTTCTTACGAAGAAGTACTGCAGAACTAGCCTGGAAAATGGCTAAAATCTAGTCAGAACAGCCAGGACAGCCAGTGGAACTGTCTGCCTGTGTACAAGGAGCACATCTGAACTAATTTTGTGTAGCATCTTGCACTGGAGTATCCATTTAGGGAGCAGCACGGCACACTCATAATTATCTATTCTGTGTACCCACCACCAAAACCATCAATACATCTGCACTGCTCTTTCTGCCACTGTTTCACCACACCAGCCAGCAAGCTTGCTGTTGGAATCCTAAATCTTTACAGGTATTTCTGATCATTTATTCCAGCTTCACACTCTTCGTGGGGGATGGGTGGGGAGATGAGGAAATAAATCTGCAACCTAAATTGTGACTCAGTGAAGAGGACACTCCTGCTCAGATTGCTGTTACCACTTAGGAAGCTCCATGGCAGGTGGAGCTGTCATTAATCACACATAGTGACAAGCTGCTACTCTCAATCACAGTTTCTGATCAAATTTTACACTAATCAGGAGCTCCAGAGCAGGCTGACTGTTCAGCAAGGTTAAAAATGCAGATGATATTTTCCTTAAGCTTCCCAACATTCAGTAACAGAAACAGAGAGATAAAAATAATGTCCAAACAACTCACCACCACACTGATAAATATCCTACGTGCGAAAAGGAGCAGCCACACCACATGCTCGCAGCTGGACTGCTTTTTGTCATGCACATGGATTTCTCATATGGACTAAAATTTGCCTTGCAATTTTAAGTGTATAATAATCAACAATCCCCTTTCAAAACCATACGATGAAAAATGCAGCTGCACTTACAGAATATGTTTGCTTAAGAACACCTCAAAAATGCCATATTCTTATAAATCAATGTGCAACAAAAATATTTTTGGCCAAGTCAGGATAAAGAGCTGTTTGTCTGCTATTTCAAAGTAATTAGGTATGTCGGGAATCACACTTAACATAGCACACAAACACATAGTTATCAAGGTAACTGTCAAAAAGTATTTATTTGCCTCAGGGGAGGGAGAATGTGATACTCTTTGCTCTTTGATACTCTTTGCTCTTCTCTAATAGAGGGCCACATTTTAGTCGATGAGATAGATATACTAGTAGGAGCAGCCCTGTTCAGCTTTCCCATGATAGGTGGTTTGCAAAAACTCAGAGCACACAAGTTTTGATGGATCAATACCTGAGTTTCAAAGGATAGCTAAAGTAAAAGGCAAAAAACAAACAAATCAAGATATCTTAGCTTGTGGAAAGCCAATGCAATGCATCCTCTGACCACGTCTCTCAGAAGGTGCTTGCTTTGCTACCTGTGTCAACCAGTCAATCGCATGTGTGTGCTGAGAAACTGGGGTAACTGCACCTTCAGAGAAAACAAACCTTCATTAACTGAATAAGGAATGGGAAATGGAACGTAAACATTAATGCCATGATACTACCCCTGCCAAAATTACCTTGCAGGTAAGGACAGCACTTAAAGCTTAACTCCCTTCTGCAGTTCTTTCTGCTACCAATTCATCGCTGACATGAAGCAGGAGGAGCCCAACGTCTGTGAAATGCTGTTCTCTCTAGCAGTCCATCTAAAAGCCACAACGCCACCATCCAGCCTCTGACACCCACAGGACTCCAGCAGAAAGGACAGAAACCTTACAACTGAAATAATCTTTCTGCTCATTAATTCTCTGACAAAGCACAATGCAGCCAGAGACAAGTTTTAGAACTGACACTGCCAAGGTTTCGGCTATTTATTATCTCTAATTTAACTGAAAAGGCAGAAATTGAATGACTTAAGATTCATTAACAGCTTCCTTATAAAATTTAATTTTGGTTCTGTATAGGGAACATAAAGTAACATCATTAAAGCAGATGATTGCACTGATTGTAAAAGGCTGCCTGCTCGGTTTTCACTGATCACTCCATCTCGAGCCACGCTAACGAGTTGTAGGTTAAAACCCCCTGCAAGATCTTGAGTGACCACTCACCGACTCTTCTTTCCAAGTAATTAAATTAAAGCCCTCCTCTGGTGTATTATGTCTTGAGGGGGAAAACGCGAAACAAAAGCACCGCAGACAGTAATGACATGAGGACAGGACTTGAGATCATTTACTTGATGAGCTACTTACTGGCAGCTAACCCAGCATAGAGAGGACCATGAGGTACACAAAACTCTCCAGTACTGAAACTGGCAGCACTTTAAGACAAGGGAAAAACAAAACAAAAAAAAAAAAGAGAGAAAGGACTGTGACGTAATTCAAGGCAACATTCACCTATTCGGTGGCAAAGCAGTGGGTTGCATCCTGCTGGTTTTGCTCCTTATTTCATGCTACCAAGTTACATTTAAGACACTCGGCACACTTGCTGTTTATGCATCCTCAGTAATTACAGACAGATATTCACAGATAGAAGGTGAACAGGACAATAAGATTGCCAAAATGAGGATGGTCAATACCACGTGCTTGCATGGTAAGAAAAATGCACTACAGAAACACAGGGTGTTGAGAAAGACATTGAAGGAATAAAGCAAGCATACAGCAACCCACAAAACCAGACAGCAAGAGATGTGAGACAATAAACACCTTTGGAAATTCAATTCAGCAGCAATGAGTTGATTTATTTTTCTTTCTTTTTTTTTTTTTTTCCAAGTGGCTGCTCATGGGCTCTGGCCCCATGAACAGAGACCACTTAACTCCCGAGACAGAGACAGCATTTTATTCATGCAAGTCTTATTGCTATATGACTTCGTAGGGCTGTGTTCTCCAAACTGGAGGAGATTCAGAGACCTGTTCAGGAAGGAGAAGACAGGGAACTAGGGTGGGAGGCAGAAGCCAGCCCGGATGCAGCCTCAGAGAGATGAACAGACCTGTCTGTGCATACACAGCTTTGCCATGACCGATTTACATCTTATCGTACAAGTAAGTACTGCTAAAGTGCATTTTCAGAAAACTTCTATTCTAGTTAAGATGCTTGGCTTTTCGTTCTACTTTGCCACAGATGTTTTGAAGACGTGGAAAAGGGAGAGACACTAGCAAAAAACACGGTACTACAGCAAGGACAGTTAACAGCAACACTGCTGAAATGCCCGAGTGAGTTGGTAAGTCAACAGGGTAACAAGAGATCCCATAACATGTAGAGGACCAAAAGGTCTTTTAACTCATTTCTGGGACAAAGTTTCTTTAGGCCTCCTATAAGCTCCTCTTGCGATCATCTGTAATATAACACTAATGCAGGTCTCTACGTGAAGTCTCTGAAATAGGTACAGGCTCCTTCCCACTATCCAGAACTCCAATTAGCGTCTAATCAATAAGTTCATTCGCCTGCCTGAAAGTATGATCCAACTTCCAGTTGACGTGGGAAGGATTTTTAATCAGGCAGACTGAAGCAGGTACTCTTTCTGGAAGGTAAAATTGTTCTTGGAAGCTTTCCATTAAGAGATAGCAGAAACTCCACTACTAACCCTTAATTAAGTGCTCTAGTGCTTTGGGTTTGTTTTTAATTATTTTTCTTTGTAGATAAATCATTAATAATTGAGTATCTGCTTGCCTGAATCATGACACTGAGCATACTAAGAAAAGGAAAGAAAACGGTAGCAGTTGTCCATCTGAGCCGCAGTCAGAAGAGCTATTAAAGTGGTCTAGAAGGCATCTGTTCCTTCAAACTAATTTTAATAAGTTTTCCTCCAGCCCCCAAAGTAAGCAGCACAGAGAGGCTTGTTTTGAAAACATACTCACCTTGTCAAGCAATGCACACAGACACAACCGTATATTTGTTTTTGCCTCTATACAACAAGCATCCACAATCTGCAGAGATAACAGACCTGCTTTGCAGATAGGTGTGCAAACACAGCAACATCCCCCTATCAGCCATCCGAGAAAGGCATCCTCTCAGGAGCACATGCTTCTGCTGCATGAGCAGAAACGCACCTTTCTCACATTGTAGCACCTTCCTCCCTGTCTAAACCATAAAAAAAAAAATAAAAATCTCTAATTAGGACCTAAGCATCTATGTAGGAAAACCATTTCTTAACTTTAATAACCTACTTCTAGATTTTAGTCTATGCAGGGCTGTACAGCCAGGGCTTGATCACAAAACTGCTGCGCAACAGAAAAAATTGTGTGCTCCCTTTGTAAAAGACAAAGTACATTTTGGGTACAGCTGCCTTTTAAAATTAATATTCTTCTATAAATAAAACAGTCTCCTCCTGCAACGGACAAAAATATTTTCAGATCACCTTTTCTGGTGAACCCTACTGAGCTGTTGCCTCCAATGAGTTTAAAAAGCATCCTGGAGGTTTGAGTAAAGCAGAAAAGAGTAAGAAAGATGCTGCTACAGTCAGTTTTTTTACTGGCTGTATCACTTGACACATTGGTACTCAAAACGCTATCTATTCAACACAGTATGCAGCTAATCTAATCTAAAGCAGCACCGCAAGCACTGCTGTGCTATGGAAAGGTTTAACAATGCAAACATGATTAGCCACATAGGTGGAGCTTTACATGCAATTGTTTTGGGAGAGAGATTTAACAGTGCCACAGTGAAAAACATTGCCTTCCTCTTCAAATCCATCTCATCAACACTTACTTCAGACTAGGCTTTAATCTTGCCAGCTGCAATTTTCTTCTCCCTCTTGCTAAGATGTAAGCTCATCTTTCACCAATTATGGCAATTTAATGATGAAAAAATTTTTATTAATAAAAGTCTCTGCTGTTTTTTATGGTTTTGGCCAGTCAAACTGCACTACGGGATGCTTATATAATATTAAGCAGCTATAAAATACATATGTGCTAACAACAAAAATATTTTTACCACATAAAACTAGGAATTAATTGCAAAACCAAGCGGCAACTCACAAATATTTTTATCACATAAAACCAGGAATTAATTGCAAAACAAGCAGCAGCTCACAACGCAAAACCCTCCAGACCTAGAACTTTTTAATAAAACACTCCAGGATCTGATTTACCTGGAGGGATTGAAAAGACATACAGATGTGGCACTCAGGGACTTGGTTTAGTGGTGGACTTGGTAGTATTGGGTTTGGACTTACAGAATCATAGAATCACCAGGTTGGAAAAGACCCATCGGATCATCAAGTCCAACCATAAATGATCTTTATGATCTTAAAGATCGTAAAGGCCTTTAAAGATCTTAAAGATCTTTTCCAACCTAAATGATTCTCTATTATTTAGGAATATCCCAGAAGAAGGAGAGAAATGAAAGATTTCCTTTCAAAAAGTTTGACCATGGTGAGGCAAAACCCCAAGGATTTCCAAAGTCAGAAATGTGAAGAATTAGTGTCCCCCCTGCAACCACGCTCGTCTGCCACCAGTTTGAGATGTGCCCACGACCTGTTGGGTCACTAAGTTTTCTCAAATTACTCTTGTAAATAGTGCCAGAAGGGTTGGGTGGCATTTAGCTTCATCCACTTCAGACCAGCTAAGGCAATAAAGTTAGTCAACCCAATAATATGTAATGCCGGCGTTAAGCCTTTTGGCATACTCACTGTAAACAAGGCGTTTCCAGAAGTAGGAGCAGCTTTATAGAAAGTGAATCCATGTGTGTTTAAGGGCTGTTCCTTAGTCCAGCCAACCTCTGTCCCGAGGGCTTACTAAATACGCCGGCATCCAGATCTCAATCATCATGAAACAGGTTGTGTTCGCCTTCCTAAAACGCAAGTCTCTGCAGCTGCGAGTAGTGTTGGGCTGCAAACCGACTTAAAAATATTAAATAAAAAAAGATTAAAAGTTCTCAAAGAGGATTTAAATACAGGCAGCAAGTCAGCACTTCACTTCCTACAATCCCTTCTGAGAGAGATTAGGGCACGAGGGCTCAGTACCTTGAAAGTAAAATAGCTACAAAGACTGTTGATTTTCTTTCTCAGAACAGTGGCCGCAGAAGATAAGAGGCACAAGTACTTATGTTTTAAAACCAAATATGGGAAGTATTTAAGAGATACTGTCAGTGCAAGTATTAAAGTGATACCGTCAACTTCACACCTAAATTCTTAGAATAAATCTGAACAACTCTGAGCGAGAGTTGGAATCTTTTTATATTGTTAATTTTGAGGGCTTTTAGTAAAATACATATACATACATGTATATTCACACACCTATATACAACCATAAATACAAGCACGTGTATATGTAAGCAATACTCATAAAACCAAGCCCTGAATCAGACTGACATAGCTGGAGCTTGACCCTCAGTCCAAGCAAATAAGTGTCTCTCCTGAATTTCCACAGAAATAGATCTCAAATATCAATGTCTACTGATATATTTTTGTTGCTTACAAAAAAGAAAAACGGGCGTAGATGAAAGTAGCCTATCCTCTTACAGGTTAAATGGGACATGTGTCTAAGGTAGGAGGTAACAGAAGTCCCCGAACATCCAGTGAAAATACTTTAAAGTATTCGTAGAGTTCTGCCAGCCCAGCATTAACACTGAAGTGGTGTGCGCAAGCCGTGTGTGCTTTTATTACCCCAAATCCTCCCTTGAGGCCACTGCCCTTCCAAGAGCCCCATTCAGTATCCTTTTATGCCAACAGCCCCACGGGCAGACAGTTTTAGGAAAAGTGACCTAAAACATCCCTCCTATTTCTTCTGCCGGCACTTTCATGACAACCCAGTGCCAGCTCCATCACCCCCATCCCACAAACAGCGGTGGCAAAACTCCGACCCCTTCCCTCCCTCACACCACAAATAAAAAAAGCAGAGGGAATTACGCGTTCCCTCTGCCACCAGACTAAGCCTGAGGCAAAGAAGTTCTAAGATACCTTAATCCTTCTGGCTGCCTTCCGTCATGCTGAGCCTCCTCGACGCTCACAGCTCTCCCATATTATTCTGTAATAATGCCAGCTGGCCTCTCAGCCAGCCTATTTTAAAATAAATAAAACAAAATAAACCCTCAAAATTTAAAAAAAAAAGGCAGAAAAACAACCCCCGAATATATTTCATTCACGGGTTGGTTCTTACCAAGTTATGACTTGTATAATTAATCATAATTCAAGGCAGCCTAGCAAATGAACGATTAAACATTTAAAAACAAAGTGGGTTGCTGGCTCTGTACAATGCTGATATATTTAACACCCAAAACAAATACTTTTACTGCTGTCTTTAATACAAAGGCACACATTTTTCTGTAAGTGAGATCTCCTGTTGCAGCACCCTCCATCCTTCCAGTGGGAGGTGTCTCTGCCCATGGTAGGGGGGTTGAATTAGATGATCTTTAAGGTCCCTTCCAACTCAAATGATTCTATGATTCTGCAAGAAGGCTATTTTCAGTACAAAAGAGCAATGGGACAGTTATAAAAGTGGTTTTACTGGATGGGAAAAGTTTTTGTTGCATACCTAGTTGATGACAATCTCTTTGCATGATTCAGTAAGACTTTTCAAGTCAAACAACTGGGGGGAGTGGAAAATTGGTAAGCATTTCCCTTCTAAACCATGCAACTTTATGAAGGGACAGACTTGTTTTTAGCTAACTTTCTTCCAATATCAATAGCTCTTTGAATGTATTTCCTAGCGGTTAAACTACCATTACCCCAGCTTCTTTGCTCAAATTGGCAACTATCTATTTAGGAATTCTGTCACCATGGGGAGATTAGGTCTCTATTCTTTGCATCACCAAGCCTTCTGGAGCGAGTATGCTTGTTTTATAACCAACAGGGCACAATCATGTAGAAATAAGAAGTCGTGGGAGGGGGCAGAGGGTAAAAAGAGAGGAACTGCAGAAAAACTCAAAGCACACAGCAAGATTTAGATGACTGTCAAAAAGTCCCAACTTGATATTCCTGCTATACAGGTTGAAAGCATTGTTTTATTAGGCCAGCAGCAACTCAGTTGTACAGGGTTTCATAATTTCCTCAAAATCGGTTTGGTTTCAAGTTTTTTGTTTTGTTTTGGTTTTTTTTTTGTTTTTTTTTAAACACAGAATAAAGTCAGCTTAAAAAAAGAAAAGTCCTAGAGAATAGATCAAGATAGGAACTGATGTGCCTCTAGGGAACGGGTTTTAGGAATTCAAACTCCAATGATATCAGAATAATCCCATTACTGCATTCTTGAGTTACATCCCTCTTCAGTGTTTAAGTTTTTAATGACAGTCAAAAACAGAAGTCCAGCTCAGACCAAATGTAGCCAAAATACTCATTTTATACTTCATAATCTAGAAGAATCTCACCACAACCCTTCCACTTATTGACTGGACCAAGACAAGTAGCTCCAGTGTTTTCTCACGACAATGCAAGACCTTCACATTTAACTGTTCCTCTGCCCAGTTTATCTCCAGGACCTGAGTTCAAGAGTCCTTATGAACTGTATTCAGTAGGAAGGTATATAATTTCAGTCTTTGTATTTTAACAGTTGGCCGTGCACCCAACAGCTCAGCATTCAAACCTCCAGCACTGCATAACTGAAGGTGCTTCACAAGCCTCGCTTTGCCGACCTGGCAGTTAGACGCACAGTTAAGTACCGACCATCAATCAAAGTAAAATAAAAATACTCACACACAAATAATGCAAGGAACCTTCGCTTATGCAGGAACATTAACCTTAACATAGCACTTGGCTTTACTGATAAGCCTTGCTAGATGAAGCACATTTACAATGTGGCTGAAAAAATTCTCAGTCAGAGATCAAAAGGGCCAAGCAAGTTCCACTCTGGAGTTCATCCAGACAATTTCCCACAGCAGTAACGGGAAAACCCACCTCTGCAGCCTTCAGTGATCACAGAGTGGCTTGAGATGACAACATCTTGAGCTCAGTTGCACACAGATGACTCCTCCAGAGTTATGACACCTCATCGTTCTTCGTGCTCGCACTACCCCAAATTACTAATCAATCTGCTTTACCACAAGTTCTAAAATTGTGTCTCTTCTACAACCACTGGAAGTAATTCAGCATTTTACAGTGAGGTTGTAATACCCTGAAAATATGGAGTTTAGCATGAAAGACCAGCTGTTAGTAACTCTCCAAACTTGCCAGCAGTACACAGTAAATGGAGCACTGGAGACCAAGCCTAACCAGCTCCCTCAGTCTGGTTTTGCTTATTGTAATTCACTCTGGATAAGGAAACTTCTTTGAAATAAAAACAAAGCTATCACTAAATGTATATATGTCAACTGTATGTCCAACAGCAGTAAAAGAGCTTGGAGACAAAGTTTAGAACATATTTATTAGAAGTACATTTCAGACTAGATTTAAGTATGCAGGAAAGCACCAACTCTGAATCAAGCTTATCAGGCCAATACAAAAGAATCAAGTCTGACCACAGACCTTGCAAACATCTAAGCACAGGAGACACTGATTAACAGGAGCTTCACAATGAGAAGAACATGCTCTTCCCCTGCTACCCAATATGAAAGAATAACATTCAGGAACAAAACCAATGGCTTCTTCCTTGGCATCCTGGATGCTAAAAAGACTAAGCAGCTTCTGCTGTATCGCATCACCAGGGCTTGTTTCCCACTGCAGTCTTTTCATGGCAAAAAACTCTGAGGCTCTCTGGCTTCGTATCACTGTAACTGACCTCCTCATTTGAGTCCTGCTTGGTGAAGCAAGAAAGATAAGAGTGACACGATTCACGCTTTACTATTATCCAAAAAACCTTACTGAGATATCTAGGAAGACACACATGTAGAACTGCGAAGTGCTAACATCTGATTAAAGCACAGTTCAATGAATTACACAGGTCCTTTCCTGTCCCTCTTACTCATGTAATATTCAAGAGTCAAGAGACAAACCTCCTTGATACAGATGAAGAAGAATCCCACCCCACACAATCATTCTCTAAGAATTAATGCATTTACTCAGACATCTTCTCTGCCACCTTCACACACACACAGAAGTCTGCTCTGTTGCAGGGATTCAGTCTGTGACTGTGACACAAACCAGTGCTTCATTCCCTGATACCAGAAGCATGGAAATGCTTCAGACACAGCCATTAGCTCTCCCAGCAGCAACATGAGGATTTCTTCTACAGCCCATTTTCACTAATGCTATTCACAGTCTCGCAGACATTGAGGAAGCTGGCAAGTCTCACCCCAATTCCATCTTGCATCTCCTAGGAAAACTATGAGTAACAACAGAGGCAGCTGGAGCTCCAGTAGGCGGAACACAAGAACGGCTGAGCTGCACTGTTCACCTCCAAGCTGCACTGTTCACCTCCAAGCTGCACTGTTCACCTCCAAGCATGACAGGGAGGGGCAAAGAGCAGACCCTGGCCCAGGTTTAGCCACACAGGATGATCTGCAATACCTCTGACGTTTCCCAAAAAATCGAACCTGAATCACACAGCAACTGGGTTGTGACTGACAACAGAGAGTTTGCTGCTGTCCCGGCAGGTTGCAGGCAGCTGGTTCTCCCATCACGAAGGAAAGCTTAAATTTCGCCTTTAAATTCAGATCAAGTCAACAAGAGCTTAGCAGTACATTGGTCCCAGTCCCAACAATTCTTATTTCCTTTTCTTTCCCTATTCTCAAATTTGCCAGTAAGTATCACAATAGAATCTAATTAATGCTCACTAATGAGAGGGAGACCAACTGCTAATCCAAAAGAATTTGGGTATGCGCAAGTAAGCAAACAAGTTAATGTACCATAAACTGTGTTTTGTTCATTTATTTTGCCAATTGTAGTTTGCTTTTCATTATGATACTTCCTAGCAGACCAGTTTGCCTATTTTGCAAAAGTAGTGAACTCTTTCACGCTGCTCTATTTTTCCCCAATGCTATTATTTTATTTTTTTTTTAAGAAAAAAGCCTAAACCCAACCGATAGAGCAAACAGTGGCTGCCCTGTGTCACTAGAAATTATGAAAACTTGTCGAAAACCTCAACTTGCTTGATGGATGATCCGTTTTCTGCTCCTGAATCGCCTTGTGGCGAAGGATCCACCAGTGGTACCTATTTCAGGGTACTGGAGAATTTTTCACTTCAGGCATCTCTCTAGTGAGGCTAACAGCTCTTTGCAAAACACACTGGGTATCTACCCATGTTGCCAACTTTCTTTTCAAGCTGAAGATGTTCAGCTGGACTGAAAAACTGGACTGGTTGCTCTCTACAACTACCTGAAAGGAGGTTGTAGAGAGGAGGATGCTGGCCTCTTCTCCCAAGTGACAGGGGACAGGACAAGAGGGAATGGCCTCAAGCTCCACCAGGTGAGGGTCAGGCTGGACATTAGGAAAAAATTCTTTACAGAAAGGGTCATTGGGCACTGGCAGAGGCTGCCCAGGGAGGGGGTTGAGTCACCTGGAGGTGTTTAAGGCACGGGTGGACGAGGTGCTGAGGGACATGGTTTAGTGTTTGATGGGAATGGTTGGACTCGACGATCCGGTGGGTCTCTTCCAACCTGGTGATTCTATGATTCTATGAAAAAGACATCCCTTTCTGCACCACATCTGTAAATTAACACATTTCACTATTTTTTTTTCTCTGACTTAAGTTAGAGATTTGACCACTTTGAGCCCTTAAATAGTTTAAGCAAGCTCTCCATCGGTGGGAGTTTCCCCTGTCATTGCCCTGCATTCCACTGCTGCTTAGCATATTGCTTAACTGCTGAACTTGCCAGAAGTGGCATAAGCCAGTAACGCATGCAGCCACTTATGAAAACATCCAGTGCATAACAGGCTTTCTTTTACTGCGATTTTAAAGGATACTTTCTTACACTGTTAAACTACGGATTTGTTTTGTTGGGTTTTTTCTACATAAAAGAATACAGGACAGAGTAAACCCTGACCCTTCCCATGTTCAAAGCACGAACCTTCGCCTCTTAGGCGAGAAGTAGGTGAAAGGTTGTGTGGACCAATTATTAATGATAGATGTTTTGTGCGCTTTGCCAGGATTATTTGCCAAGCAGCAGGTAACTACAAGCCCTTCCCTTTCATTCCTTGGTTGGTCTCCACGCTAAGAAAAAATTGCGATCTGGACTCTGGCGCTATTAAACAAGAACATAATCTGTGCTTTGCTGGTTGTGTGAGATGTCTGTATCATATGAAAGAAGTAGGTCACTTCAAGAAAAGCTGCCCCAGGACAGCCTCTCAATCCACTTCTCAAGTGGCAGTCAAATACCAAAGCCAGCAGATACTCCTCATTCCTAAAGCACTGCCTACAAAGTGCCAAAAAGGGAAAGGGGAACTCATGACCTCTTGATCCTCAGATCAGTGTAAGTCCTGACAGGCCACAGCAGGGCTGGTTTGGTTATAGAAAGAAAAAAGTGTCTCATCCAGTTTGTTAGGAAGCAACATGTTCCTCCAGAGGGATGAATACTTCTAACTGCCTTCTGCCACAACCACCATTCAAAGCTTAAAGACTTGTCTGACCACCTGCATAAGTATGGTCATGACAGATGAGGAGAAACCCCATCAAGGCAAGAAGTAAGAGTTGAGGCAACTAAAGAAAGTAATAACTAGAAGAATGAGGTACTTGGCAATATTCTTAGGCTGGAAGCAAGGTCAACTTCTATGAGAAGGCAACTGGAAGATAGTTGGACAGCAATTTCTATCTCAGATGATTTTCAAATATGGAAATAAAACAGTCTGGATAACCCAAAGGCTTGAGTATTTAACAGCTCTCAACAAGTTTAGCACAAGCCACCTTTTCAGTTGCTACTTCCCGTTTTCTTGAAGGCTTTCAGAATTGCATAAGCAACACTGAAGCCTATCTTTAACTGGAAATAACCTATTTTGAGCAGAAAAGTAGTATTTCTCTGTCTGTAACTACTTTTCTTTTCCCCATAAGCCAAGATCTTCCTTTTGCATGGAGGGAATATCTCCTTTTGGCCCATCCATGGCTGCATCCCTCTATCAGCAGCTGGCAGCTGTGGGTGCTAGGAAAGGACTGGTGCATCACTAACACAGCAGTACAGTAGCTACCTGGCAGCTGTCACAGCAGATTATCCTCTTAATTCTCCTATAAGCTCAAACAAGAAAAGCTCCATCATCTCCTTCCTGCACATCCTTCTTTCCTTGCATGGATGTTTCCCTTCTGGACAGGGCTTCAGATTTTCAACACCCTAGTTGCTCTGATACCTGCTGCTTACACCACTCATCTCTGCAGCAGTATTACCCACTGCTGCTCTGATCTTGCCTTGATTCCCAGCTCTATATGCTAAGGATATCTTCCTGCTGAAGAGTTTCCATCCCACCCCACAGCCCTAGCTTCTCTCTGCTACTGAGAAAGCGATATTTGACAGCTCTCGTTGGTGACTGGGCATCAGAACCTTAGAAAAGCGTACAAGCCTCTTACCTCATGACTCACTGTTTTTACAAGCAAAAAATCCACCCGCAGGCGATGCAGAGTAATCCCCACACAATCCAGTAGTGACAGGATGAGGACTACCCATCAAGATAGCCTTTTGAAAGATTATCGCCCTACAGTCAGGTCTATCAGCTCCATTTCTCGCTGCACCAATGCAAAGACTCACTGCAGAGCACTGGTTCTGGAGGTAATCACTTTGAACTGTACTGCAGATCAGCTACCTGCATTCTTCCAGGTAACCAGAGCATCGCTAACCCCTTCTACCCAACCTTATGAGAGGCAACTCTTTCAAGGAAGCAAGCGGTTAGAAGTAGCTGCCCCCATTCAACTACTCACACCCAGCAAAACACAGCACAGAGAGGCCAACCATTTAGGACTGCAGCTCTAATCTACATTGGCATCCCATGATCACCAAATCAAAGATATACGCATTTCCCTTTAGCATGATGGCCCTTCTAACCCTGCCTAAGCCAGTCACAGAACTACAGAACATCAACCTCCAGCCTTCAAGACGACTACTGCAAGGCACAGCCAACTTTAGGTCTTGTTTTTCCAGGTTTGCTCACATGAACTCTCCTGTGTTGATCCCCAGGAGGCTTCAAGGCAACCCTCATCACAGCCTCCTTTGCCAGGCTCAGAAACTTTCCCTTGGTCTCGGCTTCAAAGCCAGGTCTTTCTCTTCTAAAGCTCCAGCTCAATCTTCTTTGCTACTCTGCCACATATCATATTTACCAGCTCCCAGCCAGGCCTCTTGGGCTGCTGACCATCAGAGGCACATTGGAGCTGACTGAGCGTCTTTCTGAAGAGCCTACAGCATCCCACAGCCCTGTGTATTTCCCAAATTAAAGTGGAGAAATTCAAATGCTGAATTGCATTTGTCAGGCAGTGCTGTTGCAGCATATGACAAAGCGAAGGACCACTTCACCTTTAGAGGAACAAAAATGATAAAATATCACCATCTTGTCTCCACGTATTCTGCGAGGACTAGGAGGGACAGCAAATTTTACCTTTAAGAGACCGATAGAGTCCTTCACAGCTGGGCAGACGTGATTTTATTATCACTATAGTCTGCTTGAAGCACAGGCAAAGCTTCGCCTCCCTGCTGCAACCAAGAGCCTCTAACCCACCCCTGAGGGCAGGTCACCTGCGAGACTGCCCAGGCACAAACAAATAGTGCTGGCCTACAGGACAACAGATTATTTGAGCCTAGAGAGAAATGTGCTCTTCGCAATTTTTGCCGCCAGAACTGGGAATACATTTGATCTGAGAGCCTCAGGCAAATCCCTTCTCCTCTCTGCATCTCAGCTTCCCCATCCGCACAGCTTTGCAAAGTCTGACATACACGCGTGAAAGGCACTGCAGAAATGCAGAAAGTCACTGAGCAGAATGGTAAGACGGGGGCCAAAACAGACACAATCGCCTCAGGTTTTCCGAAGATGGTTATTTATTCATTCTCACATTGTTTCAGGAGCACCGAGAAGCCTTAACTGTGATAAAGGTCCAACGCTTGCCAACTGAGTATTTTCTTTAATCACATTTGATGCTGTTCTTAGAGCACTCTGCCAGCTTCTGGAGTCATTTGATTATATACAAGTGTTACTTCAAAGCAAACAAGCAAAGGATACGTTTTTATTTGTTTGTTTCAGTGTTTATAAATATTTTCTTAGAATTTAGAGCATGAAGGAAATTCACGGTATTTATGTTTGCATCTAGTTTTCATGAGAATTGAATAACCCCAGAAAAACAACAGCCACCCAAATCCTTCCTACCCCCCCGTAATTCAGTTCGCATGAAGTGAAAAAACCCTTGCTCGTCAGCCAACTTTGTTTAGGATATATTTCATAAATCAGCCACGTTCAGCTTAAATCAGCACAAATGAACAGAGAAGCAGAAGCCTTACGGCAACTGCTCAGACACCTGAGAAATGACAGCCAGAAACTGAAGCCACATTTATGGCAAGGAGGATGAGTTTGAAGGTTTTTTTGATCCAGTCTTCGAAAGCAGTTCAGCTTGACTCATAAAGGCAGCAGGGGAGAGTGGCTGGGATGCAGATGAGACAGACAAGCAGAGAAGGACATTGCTCAGCTGGGAGAAATCTAACACACACCAGTGTCCTGGAGTATGGACTTAGGAGGTCTCAAACACAAGACTATCAACACTCAAGATACTACTGCTCCATCTTGAGCCAAGAGAAACCTCAGGGGCTGTATAGCTTGTATGATGTACACCACATCTTACTGCTCTTTCTTCCCCTCTTCTTCACGTTCTATTCAGAGTGAAAAAAGAAAGAGGTAAAGAAGTGAGTGTCTAACGCTGAGAACAGTAAAGGAACATCTAAACTTCAGCAAATCCCCATCTTCTACTGATGTCAGGCTCGGTAAACAAAGGAAAACTATGTAACTGCAAGATCTTTGATAGAATAGGCATACTTGATATACTCATGAGAAACAAGCATCCATCCACAAGTTTCTTTACATTAGCCTAGATTCAAAGACAGAATAAGATTCAATTCAGATTCCCAAAAGTGTCTCAATCTGCAGGACTGCTCAGAAGAGCCACCGATCTAGGCAAAAGGGAAATTCCCATCTTAAAAACACCAATCATAACCTGTATTTAAATAAGCAGAGTAGATTGACTTATTTCATCTCAGGGAAAGCAAGCCACACTTCTTTTAAGTAGTTCAGCTAAATTCATATGGGCACCATTCTGAAAAGGTCATGGAAAATCCTGAAACAACTGCTCAATGAGACATGGAAAACAATACCAAAGAAACCTTCAGTGGGTTAGCTTGAGCAATAATGCAGTTCTGAAGTGCCACTATCAAATCAATAGTATTGTTTCCTTGCTTTCTGTGCTAGACACCCAAATCCAAGGGAAATACTGCAGACTCAGAGAGGGCTCAGAGGACCATAACAACAATATTTCGAATGTGGAGACACTTATTTGAAGGCAGACTGAAGACTGAATAGCAGGCTTTAGAGACAAAACAAAAATATAAAATCGTGACTAGCAGAGAGAAGTCATAACTTCAGTTCCTCTCCTCTTGGTCCCATAACAAAGGGGAATTCAATAAAAGCTACAAGTTACAGAATAGATAAAAATAAGATAGTCTCAAAATGTCTAACCACACTGCAAAGTTTGAAGACAGAAGCAGCTGTCAAGGCCAAAAAAGCAAGAACTGCCCTGCAAAGCAATCAGACACACTGATGTGGTTAATAACATCATGAGATTTAAGAGCCCACGACAAAAAAAAATCTCCGTACAGAGTATTTAACTTCTGGAATAACCCCTGAAAGGCTGCGAGGGACAAAGATAATTACAACTGCCCAAATCAAAGCATCATGTCTCTCTTTATAAATGGTTGGCCGTGGGAACTGATGGAAATACAAACTTGATCAGGTGGACCAGAGGTCTGGCAGCACCACGGTCAGCCTATTTTTAAGCTTCATTCTCATACACATTTAGCCCTTGAAAAAAGAGTGTTTTTTTCAGTAAATGAAGAACACTTATTCAGTTAAACAAACATTCTTAAAAGAAAGAATATCACATTAACTTAAATTCCGCATTATCATATTTCTATTCTGCTTACTGAGGGCACAACAGAACCATAAGATGCCAGCACATATCAGAACCTCCTTCACTGCTCAAGAGGGCACAAAAAATTGTAATATTAAAGACTGTGTCCTCAAAACACATTCAGTTCTCCAGAAGAAGAATTTACTTGCTGCTTTCTAAAATTACATTTTAGTAGTCTTAAACCCTGACAAATTTCTATAGTGCTTATATTAACAAACAGTACATGCAATCAGCACCATGTAAGCGCAGGAGAAGCTACAAACCAACCTATGTAAAATGTTCTTGGGTACATTTTCTGTTTGTTTGGGGTTTAGTTGTTTTATTTGGGGGATTTTGTTATTAGCTACACCAAATACCCAACCACACAAATAATTTTTTGTTTGTGATCGCTCAAACTGATGAAAAACAGATTAGACATTAGGAGAAACTTCTTCAAGGAAAGGGTGGTCAGTCACTGGAACAGGCTCCCCAGGGATGTGGTCACAGTTCCAAGACCACCAGAATTCAAGGAGCATCCAGATGATGCTTTTAGTCATATGGTTTAGTTTTAGGTAGTCCTGCAAGGAGCATAGAGTTGGACTTGAAGATCCTTTTGGGTCTCTTCCAACCTGAGACAGCCTCTGATTCTATGACTCTAAATACATCAATAATCACTTTTGAACCTAACCACTAGCAGAAGCCTCAACAGAGGTAAACCTTGGGGGAACTGCAGAACAGACATGCTGAAGTAACAGTTCTACTAAGGCTGTTTTATTGTTTTTTAAAATCCTAAGGACAGATTCAAAATCAACCAGGCCATTTCCTAAACTCCTGACTGAATAAAGCTGCCAGCTGGCATGAAGCATCTGGCAGCCGAGCAGGAGCTCTGAGGAGAGAGGACAGCATTCTGCAGAGCTGAGCCCTCAGGCAGGGGAGATATATGACACCTTCGTGGTGACCTGTGTTATCTCCTCTAGGGCAGGACATGGGTTTCAGTAAAGCACAGAAGACCACCAACTCCACCATTATTTTTAGTCACCAGTAGAACAAAAGAACCAAAAAGCCAACCTGCCCAGACCAAGACAGGGCTTTGGACCTACCCTCCCCACCACGTGAGGACCCAGCTGGGGCCAGAGACTGTTTGAATTGGCCACTCACGGCAAACAAGGATCACCCTAGTTTAGGTTTTGTGTTGACAGCAAGTCTAACATGAGTCAACAACGTCCCCTGGCAGCCAAAAGGGCCAACAGTACATGGCTTAGCTAGCTGGTGGAGGGAGGTGACTGTCCGAGTCTGCACGGCACTGGTGCAGCCCCATCTCAGGTACCGTGTGCTATTTTGGGTGCTTCAACACAAGAGGAAAACTCTTAAAGTGTGTCCAAAGGAGAGCAACCAGGATGGTTAATGGCCTCAAGGGCAACACTGTTCTCATCAGCTGAGGTCATTTGATCAGTTCAGCATGGAGAAGAGAAGGTTGAGGAACGCCCTCACTGCTGGCTTCACCTTCCTCAAAGGGGGCAGTGAATGAGGGTGCTGATCTCTCTGTTGACCAGTGAAAGGACGTGAGGAAATGGAGTGAAGTTCAGATTGGACATTAGAAGGTTATTCACTGAGCTGGTGGTTGTCACTGAAACAGGCTCCTCAGGGAAGTGGCAACAGCACCAAGCCAGTCACAGTTCAAGAAGCATCTGGACAATGCTTTTATTCATACGGTTAATCTCAGGTAGTCCTGCAAGGAGCAGGGAATTGGACACAATGATCCTTATGGGTCCCTTCCAAGTTACGACAGTCTCGGATTCTATGATCCTCCCCATCACACCCTCCAACTCTACAGAACACTTGCCACCTTCCAACAGCAGAATTAAAGCCCACAACTATGGGGAGAAGAGGCATTGTTTGTGGAGGAGCCACTACATCTCTGGTCCCAGCTGCTGCATTTGGGCTCTGTGAGCCTTTATTTCCACAAAACACTTAAATAGTAAAAAGAAAAAAAGAAAAAAAAAAAAATTCAACCTTCATCTCCAGCAGGTGACATCCGTTAACCCCTTTCTGCTCCTTGCTGGTTTGCGACACCTATGCAGTACCCTTTTCCACACACTGCTCCTCCAGGGGAAGTTCACCTTCTGCACCATCAGCAGGCTTTCCTGCTCCCTAGTCAGACAAAGTTGGAAACAACTGGTTTCGTTCTTACATCAAAACTAAACCACATGGACTTTCCTCCATTCTGTCCAAAGCTCAGTGTCCTGATGGCATCCAAGTTTCACTATAACAAATTAGTGAAAAATTAGTGAACTTTTTTTTTCCTCCTTTCTTTTGGAGTTCACAAAACTGAAAGACATCCTTTCTCTGCTCAAATATACTTTCCACGCAAGGAGGTCACCGGACTCCAAAGCAACAGTTTCTCCCCCTCCCTCCAGAGGTGCCTTAAATCAGTGTTTGACACCAGACTGAGCAGAGCAGCAAAAGTTAGCAAAAGGTGACAAGTGGTTGTTTTCAATATGAAAGGCTTCCGTTGAAGCATGTCAAAATACTAATTCAAATACTGGATAATCAGCATGTTTATAAGATTTCAATCTGTTACAGGCTACTTCTGTCAAGAAATGCCCTTGGCTATGTGGTCCTCCCAACTAAGCATAACTCACAGAAATTTGCCACAGACCTATATGCCAAAATGAAAATATATTGAAATTAAGTATGCTTTTGCACATATTTTGGAAGCCAAGGAATTCTTTCGGATGCTATAGCAATAGTGTAACAAGTTAGCACCAAGATACAAACAACAGCCAGGTCAAATCTCCAAGTCACTCAGTAGGAAACTTAGATATAAGCTTGTTTTAGCTCAGAATTACACTAAGACCTCATATGATCCTTGCTAATGAAATAAGAGTAAGCAGTAGTATCTATTCCCAGTGTAACAGCAGGGAAGCCAGATTGCAAGGTTCTTCTGCTAATATGAGTTACTATAGTGTTGCAGGAGCTTTGCACTGTTGCAGTAATTGCAGATTTAACAGGCTTTTTCATCCTTCTCACCTTCAAATCATCTCTCCCTCAGAACAGCTTAGTGCTGCCATCTACTTCTTTTTATCCTAACAGGTTTTTATCCCAACAAAGTTCTTAGCGCACTAAATCATGCACTACAACTATACTGGCTCACTCGAGTCTTTACAGTTGGGTCCCCACATTTAGACTTAGTCCAGCTCATCACCACAGACAAAATTGAAAGCAAAGAAAACAAAACATAGGATCTGATTCAAAGTCCTTTTACTGCTATTTTACACTTCAGCCCTCACATATGAATAGAGAAAAAAACAAACAAACCAAACCAGCTACCACAATCCCTCAACTCTTAACCACAAGATATTTCACAACCCTTGCAGGTACTAAGCTAGTACACTCAGAGATGGCAAGGTGCCGAAGACAAAGGTCTTATCAAATCATCAGGACAGTTCTGGAAAGCAAATTATGTAGCTAAAAAGCGTTATTCAAAGTTTCAGTCCTAGAGGATTAATAAAGTTCTTTTATAAGTCATTTGTTTGCACAGACACTAACACTGCTGGAAAAAAAAAGTATTTCTTGGCTAAAGGATCTATCATCTGAATAAAGAGGCTGAAAAACATTCAGGCATTTTACGAGGAGACTGCCTGCTGCTGATCAGGCAGGAGCTAGTCTTGATTAATTCTTCACCTCACTTTTTCATTGCAAACATTTTTTTAAGGTCTAAGCAACTGTTTCCACACAATTCCCAAACCACCATCTGTTGAGGGTCTTAACACTGTTTTGGTTGGAAAGCAAGATCTGTTCTGACCACAGCGCTGTTCCCACTCTGGTCTTGCCATGAATCACCAGGAAAAAGGGGAAAGCCACAGCACCTTCTGCCTCCCCACCACGCAAGGAAGACAGTGCATCCATCCTCACTGCAAGTATCTCCCCACGCACTGGGGTCCAGAGGTCTGTCCTGTTGGTTTGTACCTTTGACTCCCTTCATCCAGACAATAACGCTCCAAACTCAGTGGGTTAGGGCCCGATTCTCAAAGAAATCACAGCGCCTCTATGTGCACTGCACTTGGGGAGGAGCAGTGGTGGGGGGCTGTAGGTCTGTGCTTGCTTCACCCTAACCAGGTGCAGCGTTTTGACCTGAACAGTTGGGAGAAAAAGAAAAAAAAAAATATATATTTCATCACTGTCCATCCTCATGACACCAGATACTTCTGTCAAGCAATAAACGTGCTTGGAATAATTCCCATCTTTATCCAGATGGCCACATACACAACACGGGGTCCTAACCACAGGTCCCAGAGCTGCACTTCTGACACAGGTATCCAAATCCCTATTTGGATCATTTACAGCGTGTCCCACACGCATGCAGGGAGGGTCCTGCAGAGGGAGGGAGGATTTTAGTTCTGCTCTGCCTACGCGTCACAGCAGAGGCTGTTCAGATCCCTGCACAGGTTTGCAGTTTGGTCTCTGCTGAGGTTGCAAACAAGTCACAGGGGCTCCGGTGGAGTGAATATATTTGTCCACAGGGAACTAAAGGGAATTAATCACATTACGTGTGCCGTACCAGGCTGACGAAGGTCACACATCTGAACTGGGGCAGACCAACCTTCAGCACAGATGTCAACTTTACAAGGAATCACCCTGAAAAGGAGCGAGAGAAGGTATTTTCAGCAGTGGATTTTTTTCTTTTTTTATCCCTTCCTGCAGAAGCTTTATTCCGTAACAGAACATGGATAGGAGAAAGAAAAAAACCAAACCAAACCAAAATACAGTTCTTCAAATAAAAATCCGTTTCCTAGCTGTCATTCATGGATTTTGCATATCGTACCGTAGCATTAACTGCTGCCAAACACCAGACATCAGGTCCATCTGGCAGATGTACACTTTCAACTGCCAAGTGTTTCCTTAAGATTCAAGGACTTTGCTATTAAGTATATCTGAAAATTCCAGCCTCCTGAAGGAGTAGAGCTCCTTAACAGCAGCCTCTGCTTCCGAGTGTCCTGGAAAAGGGGGAGTGGAGGTTCACTACAATCATCCAGAGTATGTGCACTACTTGTTTGGTAGGGAGACCAGTTTCCTGGTAACTGATGGCTAAACCTGCTGTGTGAGAGCTTTAAAGAACTCCTTCTCCTCCAGATTATCCCTAAGTAAAATTAGAAAGTATTTAGGAAGCAGAGGGGAAACCCAACCATTCAAGCTGACATCATTACTTATTTACATATAAATACAGCCAGGAAGTAAGCATATGTATTTACGTATAAACAAAAAAGCTATCGGTACAGTGTTTCATACACTGCTTTTCCATCCAATATTTACTATTTTATTCGTGACTTAAGAAAAAACTTTCTCCCCAAGAAATTGGTGATAAAATGCCCTCTGGTGGGCGTGACTGTGGACCTGTACAGCAACAGACACCTCCTAAATAGTTCAGAGACTTCAACATGTTCTTGGGATTACTATATTTAATGGAGTGAGACAAAGA
This sequence comes from Phaenicophaeus curvirostris, assembly GCF_032191515.1. Classification (NCBI taxonomy): domain Eukaryota; kingdom Metazoa; phylum Chordata; class Aves; order Cuculiformes; family Cuculidae; genus Phaenicophaeus; species Phaenicophaeus curvirostris. The sequence goes on along the minus strand of NC_091393.1, from coordinate 122,963,532 downwards.
ACATACTTGCTTTCCAGAAGAAGCAGACACATCCCTGAGTAGTGAGCCCATGTTTTACTGCTAAGCATCTCTGGATTAGGACATGAACCAGAAGTTCTAAAAAAATCTTATTAAAGCATTTCATGATTCCTAAAATTAATGTTCATTTTACCCTTTAGGATACTTCTTTTGAGGATGAAAAAGTAATTGAGAAACAGAACAGGAATGCGGCATTAAGTTTTGCTTTGCCTTGGCATAACAGAATCTTTGTAGACTGAAATGGAGAAAAGCAGGCTGGAGAAGAGCAGCATTTTCAGAGCTTATGAATCATTTTTGTCCTGTTAGAGCACAAGACACAGCTAGGAAGGAGGCTCTAATTGTACAGGCAAAAAATAACAGTCCTTGTCCCAGAAGACTTTACTGCCTGAAGAGAAAAGGCAAGGATGGAAAAAGATGGAAAAAAACCTTAAAAGTAAACCAAAGTTAACAGTATACATTTCGTCCCTATTTGTAGTGCTTTCCTAAATCTGAAATGAGATAAACATAAAGAAGGGAACTGAAGGCTTAAGGTACGGTGACATAAAACTTAACTCACCAACCTGGGGACAGAGGGCATGTGGAGCTACTTTGAGAGTATATATGTAAACTAGATTGCTTTAAAACACAGCTAAAACTGGAAAAGGAGAGCAGGCAGTTTGGACTACGCAAGCCTGACTCCATCACAACCAAGAGAAGCTGCAGACATACACAGAATTAAAGTTGAACCCACATAGTTTCAAGCAATATTTATTTTTCCTTTTAACAGAGAAGCTTGAGAGCAGCAGCTAAATAAGTAGAAGAAAACGCAACAACACATTAAGAGCTCCACTGCTTTTGTCAAGTTCCTTAGGAGTCCTTTGTTTCCCCATTTCATATAGGATATAGCAATTCCTCTGTTCACCTGGATAGACAGACACTTATTTCCAGCTTCCACAATACAATCTGAAGTTAACTGTTGCTTTATCCTACAAATATTTGCGAGTTTGATCTATATATGGAATGTGAAGCATTTCTGCCTTTTAAGATGTTCCTGGGCAACAGAACTTTGCTTGTGAAGTTGTTCTTGGATATAAACAATGATACGATTTAACATTCACCCCCTCCTTTTCCACTCTCGGAAAGGAAAACACAAACTGTCAAAAATCCCTCTGATTTATTTGAGATGTGCTCTGTATAGAAGTGATGCACCCCTGCTCTGTACAGAGCTCCGTCCCTCTCTAGTGGCAGCCAGGTCACATACCAATTGTTAAGCTTGCTCCCGGCTTGGCTAGCAGACAGGTTTCAGCTCAGAGATCAAAAACTTTCCGTTTATGATTCAAAGATCCCCTGTTTATTCCTCTCTGCCAACAGCCCACCCAGAGGTTCGGAGCTATATTTGCAATTTTCTCTAAAAGCAGAGGCTAAGGGTTTCCCAGAGCAATGCTGGCGCTTGGTGTTGTGCTGCATAAAGTCCATCCCCGCTTCACGATCACCGCTCTTGCGAGCATCTCTAGATGTTATGTTTATTGCAGCTTCAGTGAATCATATTTCTCTTTCTGGACACAGCAGGCCATGCTTAAACAGTGTATTTGTGCATGTAATCATCCACACTCCTCAATTTTTGCCCAAAATTAAAAGTAACAGATTATCTAGGTAAGATTAGTACTGACATTACTTGGATCCTACCCTGATAGTCAATCTTTGCTCATAAACAGCTCTGTCATTACAACAGCAATCACAGATATAAGTTACACTATTCCACCCTCCCTACCACTCCCTGCCCCTTAAAACAAATATATAACGTATTTATAAGACTAAAAAATAAAATACATGCTACTATGCATGACAAGCACAGAGGAGAAAGAAAACACTTTACTCTGGGTTTTTTTGTATCTTTCAATTTTCTAATCAAGAAAACGGCCCAAGGCTCTACGGCTCTGATTGTGAATTTAACAACAGTCTTTACATATAAAAAAGGCAGATTGAACCTTTTTTTTTTTTTTTTTTTAAGGTAAAACTATGCTTTTAAGCAAACATACAAAAAAGGCTATAGTAAAATTCAAGAGGATACAGGTCTACTCCAAACCGCGAACTGATACGTTCTAATTTTACAAAGCAATATTTAGACAGTGGAAGGCTTATAATCTGCTGTCATATGCGATGCCATTTTAGTAAGCATCTTGATGAAATCTGAGCCTGCTCATGTTCTGAAGATGAATGACTGCATGATAAACAGCATAGCCTGAGATCAGGAGGAAGGAAATGGTTAACCAGGACTTCCACTCAGATTACAGCAGAAGTCTTAACCAGTCCACTGGCTTCACCAGATGAAAAGTATAGGGATACTCCATGTCCTCATTAATCAGCATCTCAAGGTGTAGATGCCTGCAGCTGCACCTGCATTTCCATCAAAAATCAGAGCTTAAGCTTCTCAACCCAACCCAGCCAGGTGCCATCCATGATCTCCAGCCCAGACCCTCAACTCTGCCATCAGATCCCTGTATTAAGTTCTTTGGAAAAAAAAGAAGTCAGTATAGCACAGGGTTTGTGTTTGGTTTTTCTTTTTGTTTATTTACTTGTTTTATTCTTGAAACACAAGAGTTCAGTAACTTAGCTGTCGCAAGCACAAGATTTGTCTAAGAATAGGTTTTAGAAGGCTTGAAGGATGCTGCTGTGAACTGTTCAAGTGTGATATTGAAACAGTGAGTTTTAGGAAAACTTGCTGCAATTTCTCTTTTAGCAAGACCATCCCCTCCCTCTCCGCACAAACAGGCTTTCAAAATTTCTGAGACGGAGGAAAATCAAACCAAAATAAGGAGTATTATTGCAGCAAGTGAACCACAATTCTCCCCTTTGTCTTTGGCTGCATTTCTCCAAGTAGCACTTTTAAAGTCAGTCCTGTATTTTATAGACTTGAGGCAGGCCTTTTTGTTCCCTTACTTCCTATACCGTTTCTATAGTCCATTTTTTCCTCCTATAAATAACAACTCAAATATCAGCCACAACTTCCCACTGCCTTTTAGTTCAGAGAGATAAGGTTGCGATGTTGCACAACTAGAACTGCCCAGAAGTTTAATCATAAAATTACACTCTTCTTCCAAAAAGAAAAATGTACTAGAAAATAGGTTTTACTTTGGGGATTTGATAATCTTAAAGAACAGGCAGGACATTTATCTAAGATTTTCAAGGTACAAAACGTAACTTAATTTATCCTCAGATTTGGGCCAAGGACAAATTTGGCTCATTTTATAAAATACAGAACTTTAAGGGAAAAGAAAAGAGGCATTAAAGCACCTGGACAACACAAACCAGAGACCAGAAAATATGCCTACTCTTCAACCATCCACTTCCCTCTTTTGCAATTGGTGTCATCTACCGAGGTCCGCAGGCTTTTTCTTCGAGCTTAAGATCTTTACAGTTGAATTTCACAAGTGATTTGTTCCTCAGGGTACAAAAACACTGTGCAATATGAGACACATGCTGGAACACGTCAGCTCCACAGGTGTTAACTAGCCCAGGATTTGGTCCACCACTCAGTAGCTCTCATGGCAATTCACACATCAAGATCAACTGAGAGGTCCCCCAGAAGGTCCTCTTGCGTGCTATAGGCAGCTTTTAATCAAATCTCATTGCAGTCTCAAGGCTTAGACTTCAGAAAGCAAGAGAATGGGGGCTTTTTGGTTTGTTTTGGGTTTTTTGGTTGGTTGGTTGGTTTGGGGTTTTTTTTTTTTCACTTTCAGGCTTGTACAGAGCCCATAAGAAATAAAGCGTTGGCACAGACAGCACAAGTCCCAACCTCTGAATTTGAGATTGAGGCCTTCAATCCAGTCTGCATCCAGACTGGCATCAGTGTAAATGAGATACAAGTTAATTCCCAAAAGATCAAAACCAACTTTCATTTACATCTGTGCGACATTGATTTCTATTAACTACATGTGTGTAACCAAGAGCAACATTTGATCTGAAGCCTAGTACCTTGATGTCCAGCTATTGTAAAACAGAAGCTAAAAAAGTAGCTACAAACATTTGACTGATGTTGCCTGAAAGCAGGGCATTGCAAAAGGCTGTATCAGCAATTCGTACCAAGAGAATTAAGATGGGGTAGGGAAAACCTTGCTATTAGATGTAATTGTGCAAATATTTGGAGTGTTTTTTTTAAAAAAAAAAAAAAAAAAAAAGAAGTAAAAGATGACATTGGGGGAAAAAGCAACACAAAGCCACAGACCAAGAAATAAGCTACTACATGCAAATACATGCAAGCTTCTCCCCAGTTAATTCTTTTCTTAATGGAATATCGATTGGTATGCTCAATGTTTAGAAATGTGAAATAATGGAGGGAGAGAAGGAAGGGAAGATACACTTAGAACAGTGAGTTTTGTTTAAATAATACATACTTTTCTCATATGGTCAGCCAGAAATAGCATAACAAAGAGGGCAGTACGGTACATTTAAAATTTTGCATTGTATTAGCAAATCTGTCAAAAATGACCTGAAAGCGTTAGCCATGCTTTTTCCACTCTTCTCCTAAGGAAGGAAGCACAGCATTTTTCATAACCTCTCACCACACAATATCCTGATATCTGGTATTTCTCTGCTCTGAACAGGATAGGCTACAGAGCACCTGTGGCAGTATGTAGGCTTTTCAGATGCTATAAATCAAGTTATTTTTGAAGGGGGGGTATCAAACCAGTGTTTGAAGGGAAGCAGAGCAGCCCACAGTCATGATGGAGAACATCTGGACAAGCTTTGTTGCACCTACTCCTATCCCCAAGGGAAAAGGGAGGATGAAGAAGAAGAAAAGTTGCACCTTTGAAGCAATTACCATTTATGAGTCCCGCATTTCTTAAACCGAATCCTTAAAATATAACCGGTGTCATATAATCAAGCAGCTACTCATTTCTGCCTTCCAGAAAGCCCCTCTGATTCCATGGACTACTACTACTTTTAGAAAAAAGTTTATTCTATCCTTTTCCTTCTGGCACTCACAGGATCTTTCCAAGATATCCCTTACAGCCTCAAAACCAGTTTACTAAAATAAGACATTCATAAAGGGCAGAACGGAAAAAAAAAAGCCCCACCCAAAGCAGAAGAATCAACTTCCATTGCCTTCGGAGTTCCTAGGCTTGATACTCCAAGCAACAACAGCAACATGCTCAACAGCTCTGCTGACCCATCCCACTAGCAAAATATTAGATATACTTAAGAACACACGCACTGTCAAGGAGCTGTTTCATGATACGCAGGTTGAATTAGTTTATACATTTTATATATATACACATGTACTTTTATTGTCTGCCCCTCATTCCAAAATATAAGAGATCTCATCCAGAATTAGGAACTGCTTTCTTCTTCCTCCCCTGCCAGCAACATTCCTCACCCTTCCCTGCCTTCCAAATTTTATGAAGGGGTAAGAAGGTCTAAAGGTATTGCTTAAATTTAGTTATTCTGTAGCATTCTGTATAGTTACAAAATATTTTTCCAGATATTTAAGGACTCAACAACATTCTGTAATACAAAGTGCTCCCATGTGGCATTTTTCCACTCGTGGCAAGCAAGAGACAATAAAAATAAAGATAAAAATAAAGTTTTTTGAGGTATACAATATGTTAGGAATTATTTAATGAATTCAGGTGTTTAACAAGCTATGAGTCAACTAAAATTTGCAGTGTATGTATCTTTCAAAGCACAGGTAAACGCAGCTGCATCCACTTTAAAGTTACTCCATGTCAAGTGATTATTATGATGAACTTCCTGAACTCTTTCGCATCCCTTCTTTTGATCTGTGGTTTACCTGTGGCTGGAAAAACTAACAGCTTTTAAATTATTCTAATTAAGGGAAGCAGCATGTTTAAGCCTCAGAGTGGGAAGAGAAACTTTTTCTTTGAGTATTTACAACATGCTGCGATCTGCAAATCCACCTGCCTTGTGTTTGCAGACCAAAAAATAAAATCCTACAAGGTCTAACGAAGCATACCTCAGAACAGAATTATCTGATTTAAATATTAATTACTCATCAGTGCAGACCTCAAGAAGCGTCTGAAGCATAAGCTCTTAAATCACACTTTAAATCCAGGATTTCTACTGTCTGTGTTGTCACACGGATCATGGCTTTGGGGTGGGGTTTCTCTTTGTTGGCTTTTGGTTGTTGTTTTTTTTAAAACAACAAGAAGAGTGAAGACATACAAGTCTCTCCCTCTCAAGGTTCAAATATATCATCAGGAGCTGTACGAATAAAGCCCAGCTCAACAAACTAAGTACATCTTGAGTTTCTGCAACCTGCTACAGGACACCGTTATTGCCTCAGAATCTTCTTGAGAGATCCTTCACCATATCTCTCAACTACACCAACAGTCCAAAAAAATACTCCTACCATGCACACATCTAACAGTTTTTGGCCATTGGTAACATTGGAGAGGAATTGTATCAGTAGCAGATTTTCTTACAAACCGCTGCAGTGTAAGAGTTCCAGAACATGCACCTAGAAATAATCTGGTTTTCTCAATCACAGTGGGTTTGACCTGTATTTATAAGAACTGGAGACAAGTCCAGAAACTGCACATTCATGTCTCCCAGTAAGCCAAACCAAACCTGAACCGAAGTCCTAGCGTTTAGTATTACATGTCATACAACACATTGTAATGGATGGCAGAAAGGTAAAAAGAAACAAACCCACTAAGCACTGCAAAACAAATTTTGAATTAATTTTAAAAGTCTGGGTTTGACTGTAGTTCAAGCAGATTGCTTTAGTAAATCAGTACTACTGTTGCAAGCCAGCACTACAAGTTACCTGAAGTTTAAGGCTGTGAAACCCTATGCGTTTTTCTGACATTAAAACCAATTATAGCAAAAAATCCAAATTAAGAATATATGAAACCCCAGGCCCTAAGTACCACTGATGAAAAAAAAAAAAAAGCAGAACATAAAAATTAAGGAAACTGGTTCTGTATTCGAGATATTCTAATCCACAGCATAAAATTATTTATGGAAGAGCGTGACCAGGAATTCTGATACCATCATTTATCAGATGGTCAAGACAGCACAGCAGTAATTGGCTGCATGACAACAGCATCAGGAAGACTTCTCAGGGCATCTCTTGTATAAGGTCTGTTCGGTTCTGGTTTAACCATCACAGGTAAACAGCACACAGTCACAACCTGTGAAGTGCAGAGACTTAAAAACCTGACACGAAGGCGTTCCCATAAGAGATTTCTAATCTATTCCCTTTTAATCTTCCTTTATAGCTGGGGAAGAGTTCTTTGTACTTCTGGTAACAAAGGAAACACAGAAGTGACAGAAGCATGTCAAAGCTGTTTATGTTTCGCACGGCCTCGTGCTCAGAGTTGCTGTTGGCAGGTTACTTCGAGAAGACAGTGTTTAGCCTTGGCATAGGAGCTCGATCTTCCTATGAGTAACTATACAGAAAAGCAAATGGCACAGGGAGATGCTAAAACTCTTTCCCACGCTCTTTTGCTAACACAAAACCAGAAAGAAAATTAAAAGAAAATGTGCAAAGGGTTAATACTATAATATCAAGTACCCACGAGTATATTCAAGGCAACACCATCTCATTTGTATATTTATGAGCTTCAGGATATTGGTATTTATACAGTATATCTTCTGTGGAGAGATGAGTACTTTTTAAAAGAGTGATAAATCATAGAATCTAATGGGACTGGGTCAAATTTAAGGTTACTGAGTCAGCACATTGACAGACCAAATATTGCAAAATGGAAGGCCTGGAGAAAGGGGAAGGAAAAAAAAAAAAGCTGAAGGCCCAAATAAGCGGCCAACCCATGCTGAGTTCTTAGCTAGCTAAAAGCCTTGATTACAGCACTAAGAATTAACGATCCGAGAATGCTGTAGAGTTTTGTGGTGCACCATGAAGTTGACGCCCTGCAAACAGAGCAGCTTCAGGTGCCTGGGCTCCCTGGATCCGTGACTTGGCACCAAACCCAAGTGGATTGCTGTAGCTAGTAGACAAGTCACTACAAGAGCCTTTGTAATGCTATGCTCGACCTAGAGTTAATGAAGAGACACTGAAAATATTAAATAAAATATTAAAGATAGCCCAAAACTTAAAAGTGCAACAAAAAAAAAAATCTCCAGATCAGTTTTAATTTTAAAAGAAAGAAACCCTACAACAGGGATATAATGGATGGAACAGGGTTTAAGCAAGACAGGACCGACTGTCATTTCCCAGATCCAGAGCTACATTCCCCCCACCAAAGCTGTATGTGAGTTTCCACCACAGCACACAGAAGCTTCACACAGAAAAGAAAAAAAACAAAATAAATTAATTTCATCCTCCCTTGTTTTAGTTGGTTTGTTGTTTGGTTTTGGGTTGTTTTTTTTTCCCGTGCTTTGGAAGAACTGGGTCCATAGGTTTTCAGAAGTAAATTAAAAGGTCAGGAAAACAAGTAGACATAGACAAGACTGAACTGCAGATGAGCACGGAGAAGCAGAGGAATAAGCACTGGGAGAAGCACCAATGACTGCAAATAGTTAAGGCCCCGATTCTGGGGGTCGCTCCCACAGTGCTGAACTGGAGCCATTCCAATGGAAACAACAGATCGCAACCTGGGAGAAGAAGGACACACGGGAGCAAAACAATATCGCTGGTGAGATGAACGCAGCAAACCTGGGGATAATGAATTCTCCTCACAAACAGGCACTAAAAGTGATAGCACCAGATACGGCGCACAGTAAATCCAAAAATCATAGCTAATTTCTAGATGAGCGTCTTCCTCTCTCTTCATTGAGAGGATTTCCAGCCAACATACACAATACCTACTTCTTATTGTTTGAAGAGGAGCAATAACCCTGGCAGCATGCTAATCTAGAAGAAGAGACAAAACAGAGGTGGTTACTTTCTTTCCTCAAGATTTCTGCTTTGGAAAAGCAAACGAGCAAGAAAGGGTTTACTCCTGCACACCACTTTTTGTTTCGTTTCAGTGAGACTTTGACAAAATCTAATTCACTATGCTGGGTATCTAATACACTAGGTACTTGAAGTATGACCATCACTCATTAGAAACGTAATTAAAAAGTGACAAAACTAGATTCCCCCTCCCCAGCATGCAGATGAAAACCAGTAACCCTGCCTCTATTTGTAACCATGACAACTATAGAATATTTTATTTCAGTAATATAATTCACACTGAACATTTGCTCATAGGTTTTGTTGTTAAGGGAAAGGTTGACACACTGTGCACGCATTTCATGAGCTGCCGGAGACAACAAATACAAGAAAGTCGGGCAGTTTTTTTGAGACCGAAAACTCTGTATGTATTCATAGTTCTTTTATGACCCTCTACAGGGAGCTAAATGAAGAAAAATTCAACCAAATTATTACTGGTCATTACTTGCAAGTCAACTAGTTGGTATGACTGGATGTTTTTTGTCTTTTAAATCAATCACAAAGATACTCTTGGATTTTAGAAGAGGTAGTAAATCAACCCCCAAACTTCAATTTCCAATTAAAATACCATAGGGTTTATTCATTTTCTGTCAGGAAATATCAAAACAGATGTTATACAGAGCAAAAAAAAAATTATATATATATGTATATGAAACAAAGCAATGAAAGATGTAGTTTACATACGCTGGCTAAGTCTTATTCTGGATGGGTCACTAAATTATTTGCACAGCTCCCATATTTCATCTTAAATTGAAGACAACTTCCATAAATACACACAATGAGGACAGGTTATAAGAACAAAAAAACCCTGTACATTATTCAGAGAAGATTAAACAACCTCCTGAGCATAACTAAAGTTTGACGCAGATAAATGTCAGTGTAAAATATAGCTGTACTTTATTTTTCTCCACACAGGAAAAAAAAATACAAAGACATTAGCAGTTTAAGCCAGAAAACAACAATACTAAAGGGAAGATATACCGTTGCTTTGTTTTGAAGAAAAAAATAATAAGAATAAAGCTTGCTGGAACACTGTTCCTTCTCTCACACAGATCACCACATCTATCAAGGAGGATTTAAAGTTTCAGCAGATTGGTAATTATAAGAGACAGTAATACTGCTATCTGCAGTCACCTTAAAGCTACAGTAGTTTGGTTTTTAAAAACCTCAACATTAACCTCAAAAGGACAGCCCGATAAACGCATTTAAATCGCTGCGACAGACTCACACGTGCCTACACGTACGCACACACTTGCTCAGTTGGTTTAAAGAAATATCAGAGAAAAAGAAAGTTTCTCCAATTATCAAGAATACGCTCCACACAGTCTTCCATTAAAACAAATAATAAGCCTGCAGCAAACATGCACGTCTTTTCTCTTCATTGACGGAAAAGTGATTAAAGCTCCCTTAATCTAGTTACCAGAACGCTGTATTTTTTTCTAAACTGTTTTCATACACAATAAGCAAAAGATAAGCAGCCAACTACATGACCGGGGCCCCATAATTTTTGGTAGCGCTTGGGAGATTAATCCATCTCCAGTGTTCTAGGAATATTTTCAGTTTAATAAATGAAGCCGGGGAGGTGGGGGAATGAGAATATCGGAGACTATGAGCACACGCTACTGATGAAGAGCAGGATAAACATCATCATCCATCCCCACAACTCCCTTTCCTCCAGATCTCTCCCCACCCTCCACGGAGGCGAAGGAACCTGAACCCGAAATCCTGGGGACCACAGACCCGCATCCTCGCACGACAAGGACAGCTGGTCACATCCACTCAATGTCAAAAGAAAACAACATATATAAGAATAGAAAGAGAGAAGTCGCTTTTCCCTCCCATCCTAAGCGAGACCTTTGAGAACAGGTACCCAGGGATGCGCCTCCCTGCTCTTAACGGCACCAGGCAGCACTTCGGCTCAAAGATAAGTTAAAAAAACAAACCCCCGAGAAAAAAAAATAAAAAAGCATCGGTAGAAAAGCCCAGCAGCAGCCAAACAAAACCTCACACCAGCGAGGAATGTCATGCGGCGTGGAAAACGCGGCGTGGGAAACGCGTACCGAGCGCTGCTGAGGAAAAATAACATCTCTGGAAGCGAGACCGTGCCGAGAAGTTCCTCGTACACATCACGCGTGGGGAGAAGAGGGGGAAAAAGGACGGGAGAGACAGGATGGCAACGTATTCCAGGCAGGAGGAGGCGGCAGCGGTGTTTGGGGAGGGAGGGAGGCTGCCTGCCGGGGTACGCGCACATCCATCCCCGCGTTCCCAGGCACTTTGGGGACGGCTAGGAAAGAGCGGATCCAGCGGGATAGCCCCCCTGGGAAGGGGTGGCCCAGGGGGACACAGCCACCACCCCTCGGGGATGAGGATGCGCGGCCGAGCCCCACTTCGGGGCGAGCGCCCGAAGTTGCGTGGGGGACACCCCCACCCCCCCCAAAAAAAATCCAACAACAAAAACCAAACAAAAAACAACCCCCCCCCACCCTGGGAGAAAATAAAAAAAAAAAAGGAAAAAAAAAATCATCCTAACAATATCCCTCTCGGCACAGCCTCCCTCCCCAGCAAAAGCAGCAGGAGGCACGCAGGAAGTTTTTCCTGCGGGCAGCGAGCGCAGGCGCAGGGCAGCGATGGATGCGATGGATGCGATGCCCGGAGCTCCCCTCCCGCTTACCTCCCTCCGCGGGGGCGCAGGCGGCCCTGGGCCAGCGTCCTCAGGCGGCGGGAGGAGGAGGAGGAGGAGGAGGAGAAGGAGGAGGAAGAGAAGGATGCGCGGCGGGAGGAGGCGGCTTGTGCATCGCAGCCTCCGCCGCTAACGCCGAGCCCCGCGGCGCCGGGAGCCGCGCTGCAGGGCGGAGAGGGGGGCGCAGCGCCGGGGCCGCCGCCGAGCCGCGACCATGCTCCCCGTCTGGCCGCTTTCCCCTCACCTACTGCCCGCTTTAGCCGGGGAGGGAGGCGGCTTGGGAGCCGGGGCGAGGGGCGGGACGGGCCAATCAGCGGGAGGCGGCGGAGCACAGCCCCGCTCCGCCCCGCACGCCGCCCCCGCGGGAGCCGAGCTCCCCCCGCCGTGGGGATGCGCCCCGCAGCCCCCGAGCGGTACCCAGGGGCGCAGCCCCCGAGCATCCCGCAGCCCCCCGAGCGCCCCTCATCCCCTGAGTGGTACCCAAGGGCGCAGCCCCTGAGCGCTGCTGCTCTCTGCTCCCCTCATCCCCCAAGTGGTACCCAAGGGCGCATCTCCCAAGCACCCTGAGCGCCCCTCATCCCCCGAGTGGTACCCAAGGGCGCATCGCCCGAGCATCCCGCAGCCCCCGAGCGCTGCCCTCTGCGCCCCGCATCCCCCGAGTGGTCCCCAAGTGTGCATCCCCCGAGCATCCCGCAGCCCCCGAGCGCTGCCCTCTGCGCCCCGCATCTCCCGAGTGGTGCCCAAGGGCGCATCCCCCGAGCATCCCGCAAGCCCCTGAGCGCCCCTCATCCCCCGAGTGGTACCCAGGGGCGCAGCCCCCAAGCATCCCGCAGCCCCCGAGCCCTCCGCATCCCCCGAGTGGTACCCAAGGGCGCAGCCCCCGAGCATCCCGCAGCCCCCGAGCGCTGCCCTCTGCGCCCCTCATACCCCGAGCGGTACCCAAGTGCGCATCCCCCAAGCATCCCGCAGCCCCTGAGCGGTCCCCAAGGATTCATCCCCCAAGCCCCCCACATCCCCTGCTCCCCTGAGTGCCCCGCACCCCCTGAGTGCTCTCGAAAGATGCAGACCCCAAGCGCCCCGCATCCATCAAGCACCCCACATCCCCCCGAATGCTGCTCTCTGCACCCCACGTCCCCCCAGCGGTCCTCAAGGGTGCTTCCCCCGAGCGCCTCGCATCCCCTGCTTCCCTGAGCACCCCGCAACCCCTCGAGTGCTCTCGATGGTCGCACAGCCCAAGTGCCCCGCAACCCCCCGAGTGCTGCTCTCTGCTCCCCACGTCCCCCCAGCGCTCCCCAAGGGTGCATCCCCCGAGCACCCCGCATCCCCTGATCCCCTGAGTGCCCCGCATCCCCGCTCCGCTCCCCAAGGATGTGCAGAGGCAGAGCGTGATTCCCAAAAGGTCGCTGCTCGCTTTCACTCCCAGCTGGCTTTCCCCAAAGTCGCGTGTAGTTGAAAAGAAATATTACCCCGCTTTATTAAATCATCTCTCCCCCGGGGGTGATCTAAAAGCCTCTTGAAGTCCACCTCAAGTATTCTTTTGGGGCACCACAGCGTAAAAAGGATCTAAAGCTACTGGAGGGTGTCCAGAGGAGGCCACAAAGTTGGCGAAGGGTTTAGAGAGGAAAGCATGTGAGGAGCAGCTGAAGTCACTTGGTCTGTTCAGCCTGGAGGAGACTGAGGGGGGATATCAGCAGAGTTTACTGCTTCATCACAAGGGGAAGAGGAGAGGCAGGCACTGAGCTCTTCTCTCTAGTCTTTTCTCTCTGTTGACCAATGATAGGACCCGAGGGAATGTCAGGAAGATGTACCAGGGGAGGGTTAGCTTGAACGGAAAAGGTTCTTTACCTAGAGGGTGGTGGAGCCCTGGAACAGCTCCCAGGGAAACAGTCACAGCACCAAGCCTGACAATATTCCAGAAATATTTGGACAATGCACTCAGACACACGGTGTGAATGTTGGGGTGTCCTCTGCAGGGACAGGAGTTGGACTTGATCCTTGTGGGTCCCTCCAACTCAGGTCATTCTGTGATTCTGTGACTCTGTGGAGTCCTTGAAAAGGTTGGTGTGATTCTCTTCTGACACTGCTCTCCCACTTCCCTTATTTATCTCTTTAATACCCATTGTGCTTGGAGTCACTACAGATTTTACACGTGGAATTGCATCTGTCTCTCTGTTCTTTATAATCTTGTGTCTGCGCGTGCTGCTTTGTAGAGATCTTTCTGATGTGCACACAAGCTGCATATGCTGTAGTTTTAAACATAGAACACTTTGTCTTTTCTGTTTCCTGTAAGCATAAAAATAAGCTTAATCAAATTCTTTTCTCCTCACTTTGCCGGTTAAAAATGCATCGTGGGGAAATACACGCTCCAACGTGGTGCAAGTGAGGCAGTTGTGGGCTGAGCATTAAGCAAAGGGAAGGGAGGGAAGAACACATCCCAAAGAAATGGGCAAACGAACGTTTTCATTGGAAAAGGGACACATGCTGCCTGATGCCTGGGAGGGAGCAGGGTGCAGCGTTAAAACAGGAATTCTACTTTCTCCCTTCACAGCCTTGCAGACAAATGGAACCACGTTCTTAATGGTGGACTAAAACATTTCTAAAACCAACCATCATCGTTAATATTAGAATGCTTTTAGCAGAATATGGCCTTACCCTGAAACGGGAAGGTTCCGTACATTTGTTGTTGTTAATATATTGTGGATTAACATTGAAACCTCCAGTCTGGTACATCGCAGTGGGGTGTGAGGGTCAGAAGTTCAGAACAGTTTAAATCTGAATTATTTAGCAAGCACATACACGACACACTCTTCCCATTTCCACACAGCTTTTTTTTTTTTTCCTTTTTTTTCCCCTTAGTTTTCTCCCATTTAAACACGAGAGCCCCATTTGGTGTTATTTGCCCTGGTGCAATGTTATTTGCCCAGCATATATAGTTGACCCAGAATCCAACAAAGCCGATGAGAAGAAGTCTCACTGGGACCGTTGACCTAACGAGTAGCATGTCAGTCTCCCGGTGGCATTTGAATGTTCTCGCAGCGAATGCTTCGAGACAGGAGAGAGCATAAAGCAGAGATTCTTTGGAATCCTTAATTAGACACAGTGATTTTGGACTACTCGTTTCTGCTGCTATCCTCTAGTGCCTAGTACTTTGTTTTGTGACCTTGGGGTTAAGGATACCAACCAGCCCTGTTTATTTTTAATAAAATCTTACAGTTAGATGAGACAGTTCTAGGTTTTATTTATTTTCGGCGTAAGTGCTTCCATCTTATCTGCCTCACAGGTTTATAGCAAGGATTTCGCTAATATTTGGACAGCACTTCTAAGCTACAAAGCTCTATAGGTCTATTATACTGGCCATTTTCTGGGTGTTTCATTTAAGGAAGATACTATTCATGCTTCTTCATGAAGACTGAGTTAAAATCTTGACCTTAGTTTTCCCTTCAAATTTTGTTAAACATCTGATTTACAAATGCTTACATAGGGTCAGATTCTGATGCCATGTACAGGTAATTAACTTCAAAGAATGTCTTGATCCTCAGTGACTTTATTCTCAATCTAAATCAGTTTAACTCAGAATATGAGACACAATTTTCATGAAGGATAAGCATATGATTCCATTAAATACAGTATTCTCAATTCATTGTCTTGCTTGGATTTTCTTATTTTAGTGAGTTCAACAATTCAGAAGGAAGTGCTTCATTTTATTATTTTTTTTTAATCCCCTTTTTGTTTTTGCTCTGTTTCTGAGACAAATGCCTCTACAGGTGGGCTTTGTAGAGAGGGGCAAGTGGCTGAAAAATTATTTGAGGCATCCTGCTCATGGTTCAGTGGGCTCATAGTGTGCAAGAAGTTGTTTAAAAATTAAGGTTAATACCTGGGTCTAGAGAAATTCCTCTGTGCTTGGCACGCTATTGCTGGCACTGAGAACAAGGCACTGCCACTCACATCCTTTTTCAGCATATGGGATATCCTGTCCTCTCCTTTAGGGCACGATTTAAGGGGGGCAAAACCCAAGTAATAGCACTCAAAAATAAGAATCCTTAAAATGCTAGTGAAACAAAAGATCTATATACAGGAAAACAAATATTCTGTGATGAGGGTTTGGTTGGTTTTTTTTTTGGATGGGTGGGTGTTATTATTAAATAGAATCTATTACAGAACTGTACCTGACAAGCTGAGGATTGTTTGTGAGAATCCTGGTTTTGGATTAGGCAGGTGATAGCCTGCAAGACTTTGGTGGCTGGTAAAGCTTGCTCTGCTGAAAGAAGAGATTTCCTCTGTTAGCAATAGATCATTATGTTACAAGGCATGTATTAGAATGAGAATAATACAACTTCCCCTGTCTTTACTGATCATATCAAAACTAACGGCATCTTGAATTGTCAGAGCATCAAGTCCATCATCTGATAAAATATTAGAAGACACACAGATCTATTCATCTTATTGGAGAATTCATTTTAGTCTGCAAAATATTAGAATGCAATGCCATTAGATTAGCTGTCGGCACGTTGTAGGGACCAATGTAGCAATCGGGTACCAGGATTTCACAAAGTGGTTCCTGTAAATATTTCCCACTTTATGGTGAACTTTATCTCCTACGTTTGGACATATAAGAGAGTGAAATTTCTACCTATTTTAAGGGATTTAAGATATAATTCTTCAGGGTTTTACTAGAAAAATTCTTACCTTTTGATTCAGGTTGAGCCATTTGGTTGGACTCGATGATCCTGTGGGTCTCTTCCAACCTGGTTTTTCTATGATTCTATGATTCTATGATTTCATCTGTGAAAGTGTTGTATGGGATATTTCTAAGACGCAGTCAAAAAAGAATGTCTGCTATCCAGACTTTAACTGCAAGGTTTGACTCTTGCATTCAGCTAATGAAGATCTCTTAATTATAGGGTTACAACTTGGATTCTAATTTCAATGCGTTAATTTTCTGCTGTCTGAAAATGGTAATAGATACAGTGGAATATCTGGAAAATGTGGTAATAGATATTTCCTGTATTTCCAAGGTTTAAGGGTTCTGAAAAAGTCAGTGAAGATCAGGAAAATATCTTAGGGTTTTTTTTTCAATCATGTATTTTTATTTATTTGAAGTATAAGGAACGTTCTCTGGTACTTTTAATGTTCATCTGTACGTATCTGTTACAATTATCCTTAGTGTTTAGCAGAAAGATAATCCCCAAAGGAAGCAAGAAATGACATTAAGTAATGTTTAGATGTGCAGCTTGAGTTAATTGCCAAAATATGAATTCAAGATGGATTAAAATGACTAACCTGTGGAATTTAGTGAAAAACATCATTGACTCCTGCGGACACAACATGTTTAATATAATGAAATACTTCCTTCTCTGAGCAAACCTGCTCTCTTCTGCTGAGTAACCAGAGCTGATATCAGGGCTAGAAAGACAAAACCAGCAAGTACAGTGCCCAGTCAATGGCAGCTGGTTAGAAAGGGCTCCTCTACTTCATGCTTCCCGAACCACGCACACCTCCACATCATTTATAGGGTAGTTATGAAGATGGGTGGCTATTTTTGCGAAACAAATCAATCTTCAGACAAAAAGAAGAGTGTCAGATGGTCACTGTTCGGTTGATGACCTATAGAGGGACTAAATATATTTCACCAGGAGATGAGGAAGATATGTGATCATCGCCTTAGTATCGGATCATTTTTCACGTATTTTTTCACAAGAGGATTATATTCTAACTCCCAGACTTTATATATCCCTGATCTTCTCAGGCACTTAGCTTTTTAATCTGACCACAAACTGTTTGCAGATACATGCATGGCTCTTTGGGCCAAGGTTATGAAGTCATTTGCTTGGAATTGGCAAAATAAAGATTTGTGTGATTTTAGGTGTGTGAGCTGAAACTTCCTTGTGCCTGATTTGTCAAGGGAATGAGAAGAGTCTGATCCTCTAAGAGCAAGCAGTATATTGAGTTGATTTCTCTTAGCCGTGACAGAATCATTTGCTAAAACTTTCCCCAGAAGACGAAAGTGGGTTCTGCTGGAACTGTGATTTTGATTTCTGATGGGCACTAATAAAAGTAAGATCTATTTCAGTATACGGGCAGAATCTAAAAGATCTGTCTTGAATTATGTGAAAATCTCTGATAGTTGGGGATAACAGCAATGTTAGGCTTTTGTTGGGACTTTTTGAAAGTTTATGAAGATTTTGTTTAACAATTTTATCTCCAAGTCACCTCTAGTCCCACTCAGTCACACAGAAAGGCATTTTCATTGCTGTTGAAGTCATTCATTGAATCAGTTGCTTGAATTTTGTTGAAGTAACTCCACTCCACTGGTTTATGGCGAGGGATGGTGTAGGAGGAATTGAACTTTCTGGGTGATTTTGAAGGGAATTGCGTTGTTTGATTTGTTTGTCTAAAACAGCAACAATGTGTTTCCACCTATTCCTCATAATTATACAGGGAGAACTAAAATACATGCCATTTTGAACTGAATGTCTGTATTAAATTGGTTTGACTCCTATTTTCTGCCATCTGTGGCATAACTAGAACAGAGGGAGAACAAAAAATATAAATGACTCAGTCACATTTCCTTTAGGAGACACGTCATGCCCCCCATTCTTGTCAAATAATTCATTTCAGCTCTGAGTGAAACACTGTTGTGACAACCTGGGCATGGAGAGGAGATGCTGCCTTTCTGTCACTTAATAGAGGACCCAATTTTATGCTATAATATTTAGGTTAAGTAGCTACACATAATTTTTCTTTATATTTAGACGGCCTCCAAAACAATCTCAGCACAATGCTGGGATGTAATTCAGCTTAATTAAACACTGAATTTTCCTGTAAATGTTACGTGCCTCATAAGCCAGACTGCAAAAAGAATGAGGAGTAGTTTCACAGAGGAAAATGAAACTGTGCCTCCAGCATCATATAGGGTTTAGGAAGTTCATCATCACAACACCCTGTGAAGAGGGGGGCATCATTCCTCTGACTATGACAAGAAGTTTTCCTCCTGTGCATTCAATATGTGGTAAAAGTCAGGTTGAAAATGGTGATGGTGCTCCCAGTTTTGATTCGGTTAATGCTTTGAATAGACTCTGAATATTACATAAAACTCTTTTGAAACAGATTCCGCTAGGAATCAAGTTTTGACTAAAAGCCAAATGTTTTTATCACTTATTCCAGAAACGATACAGAATCAGGTTTACACATGGCACAGGTAACAGAAAAAAATGGAAGAATAAGTGATAAAGGGGCAAATTATTATTGCTGAGTAATGACCTGAAGTGCTTAATGAAGAGGTCAAAATAGAAAAATGGAAGTTTTAATGTTAGCTGGATGGAAGGCAATGTAACGAAGAACAAAGACAACAGGCTCCACAGGGCAGGAGGCTCCCTTTTGGAAAGATACAGGATTATTTTTGGATAAGAACCTCAAAATGAAGTCTTGCTGTAATTCTGTGGCTAAAAGGCCAATGCAATCCTGAGATGTAAACAAGAGTAATATCAAGCAGATAAGAGGATTTGATGTTGCCCGTGTGCATAGCAGTGGTAAGACGACTGTTAGGATCTGTCCATTTTTGGCGTTCGCTGCTCAAAAGCAATGTGGAAATACCAAGGGAAGTTCAAAGGAAAGGTATGAAAAAGGATTCAGAAAACAAGCGTGACAACATGAGGCATAAGCAGCTCAACTTATTTAGCTCATCAGGGAAGAAGCTGAGAAGTGACTTGGTCACCGCAGGTAGGTACTGACCCATGGAAAAGATATCCAAGAGCAAGTACCACTTTATCTACCTGACAAAGGCATTACAGAACTTGATGCTTACCAGCTTAAGTTAGACAAATCCACCCTTAAAAGGCACTGTTTCCTATCCCACAGAGTCCTAAATAATACAACTGTTTGTCCTGTAAAAGCTGTCACAGGTAGAGATGTTTAAGAGGATGTTAAATATGTATTTTTAAAGACACGCTTTCATACGCTTTGTGGAAAAATCTGTACATCTTTCTGTGTGTGTGTGTGAGTGGGAGCTTTGTCAGGATGTTGGTGGCGGTTCCTTGTCTCGCAGTCTGAGAACCTGTTATTCCTCCTGTTATTCAGTCCCTCGTGGGGCTCCGGGGACCTGCACTGCCAGTGTTGCTCTCGGCATCCTCATAACACTTACTGTTTCAGAAGAGAATAATTATTATCAAATAATCGTTCTCTTGTTTTGTGGCTTCGGTGAGGTCTTGCAGACTGTCAGGAAGGATTTATTTTTTCTCTTGGATGAAATTGGCCACATATATCTTGGTTATTTGGGAGTTATTTCATTTTTTGCTGTATTCCCCTGGAGCATCAGGGGCTTTTTGTCAGTGTTCTGCACCGGTGCAAGCCGACCCTTCCCCAGTCATAGGTGCCTGGGTGCTGTATTTTGCTTTCATATTTATGTTTGTACTAATTCCAGTAGTTAAATTGCTTATAACTTTTGCCTCAGGTCAGACTGGCCTGGGGTCTTGAAGGTTGCACAGCATCTCAAGTACATCAGGCACGATGTGCACACTGGGATCATCTAGATGTTTTTCATTTAGTCCATTTGTTCTTTTGCAGAGGTCTTGGATGTTAGTGACAGTTCTTTTCCTTTTATAGACTAATCTTGTCTCCCAAGGACTAAATGGCTGCGATTTCATGTTGGGGTTTAAAATAGGGATAAAGCATATTGCTTTGAGATATATAGGAGATGAGGCTCCCAGCTCTGTTTTTAAATGCTGTGAAACTTCCTGTAAATGGTTTGTATAGTCAATAAGGATATGATTGACAATATCACCGTGAATATTCTGCCCAAAATTTTGGCATTTGGAAATTCAGAGGCTTTTGTCTCCAAAAGGCATGATGCTATGATCTTCTTTCATTGAACAGTCTATATCATTTCGCCTGGAAATTCTTGCACAGAGTATAAATCTTATGGACGAGCTAATGAGAACATTTGCAAACAAATAAATTCAAACACCCAAATCGTGATTCTCTTATAGCATTTCCTGGAGAATCTATTGCATTTCTTTCTCAGTTATTTGGAGTAATAATTACCCAGGTTGATTTTCATAATGATCTCAAGGACTAATCACAGCCCCGTGAGCACAGACTAAAATCCTGGCACAGGCTGAGCTATATGAGGGCTCGGTTATGAATAACCCTATTCAGTTATGTCCCTTGTGGGGAGCACGGGGTAGTAAGCTGGGGTGTGTACACAGCTGCACCCACATAAGTAGTGAGAAGAGTGCCAGGGAAGCAGAATTCCTCAGTATTTAGGAGAGAAAAATATTAGCCAGAGCGATTTTTTTTTTCCCCTGACCATCCCTTTTGAAGCTTTGTTTCACGGTAGCTAGAGGGAGAAAAAAACATATTATATGAGTAAATTGGCTGGAGAATGTAACCAGGGCCCCAGTAAACACTAAGAATGAAAGCCCATACGAGCGTGTATTCAAGCAAGTATGCGCAAAGATGGTGTTTTCTGCAAGCAGCCTCTTGGAGGAAAATGCTGTTCTGTAACTAAATAACTTGGGAAGAAGCCGGGGTTTGGCTGAACTACCTTGTGTTTAGATTTTTACCAAGATTCCCTTATTTCCCTCTCTCGTTCCTCTTCCCCTCTGCCTCAGCCTAATTTGTGCAGTGGCACCCGATACTCTGAATAATTCAGCTGAACTCTGAGATCCCAACACCGATTTTCAAATGATCAGACTCAGGCTGTATGATTTTGAGGTGATGGAACTGGGATAGTTTAAATTCTATTCTGTCGAGGAATGATTAGGACATTAATTTGGGCCATATTAGTAAATCTCCCCTGTGCTAACGGGAGGATGGGCCCCCTTTCATGTTTAATCTAAAGAGGAATTGATGACTGGCAAGGTTGTCTCACATAGGGATGTCTGCCACCGACATAAATGATGAGCTCAGACAGTGAAAATCTTTAGCCTGCGCTCTCTAAATGTGGATTCCTTCTGTGCCGAAGGCAACGAAAGCCCTTAGGTGGTGGCTCTGTAGACTTTTCTCATTGTGGGCAAAAATGTGGATTTTTTTTATTAGTTGCTAGCCCTAGGCTTCTTTCTTGAAGTTGCTGCCGATTGTTGATGCTGATTTCACATTTCATAAACAGCCAAGTCATGTTCAAGAAGCAGAAAACTGATCTCGGAGATGACATAAGCACTGGAGGCGCAGGGAAACGGCAGCGTTGCCGCTCTCAGACGGTGAAAGAAAAGGGCACCTTTCCTCAGACTTTGCCAGCAACTTTTACTTGATGTGTGAGTTTAGTACTTTGGTGTTAGAACAGTAAAGCACCTTTGATTTAGAACAGACTAGAAAAGTTGCCTAATGTGCTTTTTTACTCTATTACTTTTAACCCACCACTGCAAAATTCCTCCTACCTGTAACAAGAGTAATTAATTTCGGAAAGGCAAATAAGAGCTCATTAGCTGATGTGCTGCTACAAAGTAAGTGAGCAGACTTTATGCCTAGGGACAGACTTTTACAATCATTTTGAAATGGCACGATACAGTGCAATAAATCCTGTAGCCTTTTCAGAGAGGAAAAGAATGCCCTCTTTCCATTACTTGGATGCATGTTTTCTTCACCATAAACTCCTTATGTGTATGAGAACGGGGGAGGCAGATGTGTTCCAGGAGATCACACAAATAAGTTGAGCATACGAGTATTCTCTAAAACTAGTCCTATCCATTGTATTTTTCATTACATTCCTGGTGTATGTGACTAGACAGAATTGCCATATCTGAGTGTTCTTCATCAAATTCCTCAAAGAAGAAGGAGTATATTTCTGCAAAATATATTTCCTTGTCTCTTGTGCTGTTTCTGGATAACTTGGGAGATGTTAAGTTTCCTTCTGTCTCAAAAGGATGGTTTGTTATTAGGCTCACTCAGAGAACATTTAATACAGAACTGTCTCTTTAATTCTTTAATAATATGGGATTTTCTACAAGGATTTTGCCTTTTATGCTACTTCTACTAATGATTTTCAGAAAAAATTCTTAATAATTTTTGTGAACACTCACTTTAATTTCTGGCAATGAGTGGATGTAAATGTAAACCCAGGCAGAAAAACATCCACATCAACTGGTAGCCACAGTTCAGGGTTTTTAGTACTTTACAGCATCAGGTCTCTATTTATTACTGCTAAAAATTTTCAGTGCTGAAAAGATAGATCTGGAAGGTATTCAGAGGCTCAGAAATCATATTAGTGTCTTTTAAAAGTTGCCTTTGATTTAAGTTTTGATTTAGGAAAGCGTAAGATATTCAAACTACAATGAGTTCAATGGGTTATCACTTGTTGGTGGCTGAAATTCTTGCTGTTTCCACCTTCAGCAGCTGGTTTATGGTTACCCTAGAGCCACATCAGTCACTTGGTGCAGCTTGGAACATGTATTCTCCCAGTTGGGAAACCAGACAGGTATCATCACGGGAGTGACTCTGCTCACAAGTGTCCCCTCTTTGGCTTGAATGGAGAGTTTTGTATGTGAGCAGGTTTTCACTGGCTGGAGCTCAAGGAGAAACCTCTGGGAACTCTTTATTTCATGTAGTACTGGGTCTGTCAGCTTGCAGACCCTTACATGGCATTAAGAAATAACTTTAATAGCCTCTCGCATTTCAGAAAACAGAGCATGTTTGACTGCTCTGTCAGGTGTTATGATTGGCAGGGGTTCCAGGTATGTGACAGCATCACCTCTGGACTTAGGGCCAGCACAGGCAAATGGCAAGCGCTGGCTTCAAAACAGCCTGAGGGAGTTGTTCTGCTTGCGATTTGCACTAGACAGCTTCTCCATACAGGACATTCACAAAATGGTGTGCTCTGAATACCAAAGGTTTATGTGGGTTCAGATAGGGCTAGGATGAATTCCCAAAATAAAAATATCTACGGAGAGCTGATAAACTCAAAGGAACTGATGTCAGCCTTAGAAATCCTTTTGCTGTAATTATTAGGAGGGTGATGGCCTCTTCTCCCAAGTGGCAGGGGACAGGACAAGAGGGCATGGCCTCAAACTCCACCAGGGGAGATTTAGGCTGGATATTAGGAAAAAATTTTTCACAGAAAGGGTCATTGGGCACTGGAACAGGCTGCCCAGGGAGGGGGTTGAGTCCCCTTCCCTGGAGGGGTTTAAGGGACGAGTGGACGAGGTGCTGAGGGACATGGTTTAGTGATTGATGGGAATGGTTGGACTTGATGATCCAGTGGGTCTCTTCCAACCTGGTTATTCTATGATCCTATGATCTGGAGTTCGGGGACATGTTCTAGTGAGGCATCATCACATAACCTCCCCATTTTACATTGTCCCTTAGATGTCCTCCCTTGGCCCATAGCAGGCAGGGTACAGATGACCTTCTTGTTTTAGACAGCAATCGTAGACCTGGGAAAAGCTTTGGCTGTTGGATTCTTCTGGCGAAAATGTAACTTTCCAAGCAAGCTGTGGATGTTCCTTCCCTGGAAACATTCAAGGCTGGGTTGGATGGATCTTTGAGCAACCTGATCTAGTGGAAGGTGTCCCTGTTTTGAAGCATAAGAAATTGAGGTTTAATGGCACCCTCTTAAGGCTGCCAGGTCTTATTCCAGAAAAAATTACAGGGCACACGTTGAGTCTTATCCTTACTTTAAGGTCAACTTTCACTGTACCTTGTTTTAACTATGGAAAAATTTTCCTCAGGTTTATTTCCCTGTCTGTAGGAAACTCAGCATATGGATAACATGCTTAAATTACTATGGAAATGCAGCTAGGGACATACTAGAATAACTGCTTTGAATGTGATTTTATTGGAGATACACAGTGATTCCAGTTTAAAAAGACAACTTTAGCACACTGGGCAAAGAAAAGAAAATAATTGCCTACTTCAATATTTGTCCTGTGTAAAAAATCTTACTCTTCCACCGCACCATAGTTTCTTCCCTTGCACCTTTGCATCACATGATTCCCACATAATCCCCATTGCTTTCAAAAACTGTTTAAAAATGGGAATGCTCAACTTGTTATTGAATTGTGGACTCTCATTTTGAGGCCGAATCTGCAGGCCTTAACAGAGATAAAATCCGTATTGACCCTAGGCTCTTTGAAGGCATGTGGCAAATGTCACCTGAGTTATTAGCAGCCAAATAGAATAATGAGCTCCATTTAGTATTTGAGAGAGCCTTTACCAATGAATTGGAGGAGATTTCTTCCTAATCCTAGATGCTGCTCAGTTTATATTCCGATCCACATGGTTTGTTAGCCTTTATGATTTTTATACTAGCTGAAATGAGTGCAGAAGCTGTTATTCAGCCTGTAAATGGCTAATCTTTTTATAAATTTAAGATTATAAACCTACAGTAAGAACGCTGAATTTAAATGTAACCTCTGTTCACTCGCCAATGCAGACCATTTCAGGTTATTTGTTACTACACTGAAAACATTTTTATCTCTCTGGGACATGGTTTAGTGTTTGATAGGAATGGTTGGACTCGATGATCCGGTGGGTCTCTTCCAACCTGATGATTCTATGATTCTATGATTCTATGATTCTATGAATCTATGATTCTATGATTCTATTCCCGTGCATCAATGAGTGTTTTAAAGAGCAATATCTTGTTAGGCACTAGTGATGAAAACTAATCCTTGCATCCTGGGGAGCTGGGACTCTTTCATGTCCAAAGCCCTCAGCCAGAAACATACATGTGCTTCACCTGACTTCCAAGAGTAATCCCTTGGTATTCAGCTGCTTATGTGGACTTGGGTACATCAGTTAGGACATCCGAGGCTGGAGTCCCAAAATTAATCATTTCCAGTCTTTCTCAAGGTAGTGAAGCTGATAAAGACAAGATGGTAACAGCGATGCTGTCTTGGACATGAAGCAGAAGGAAGAGGAAACATTTTGACATTAGGGTTAGTGAAAACTATCGTGTTACTTGTGATTCAGTTTCATTATTTATTATGACTCCAAATCAAACAGGCTTATTATTATCTTTCCTTTTAACACTGCATTTCCCTCTGCCCACTGTTAGGGGCTGCTGTCCTGCAAACTGCTTGAGCCACATCCCCAAGCTCTTCAGTTGTTCACCCAAACCTTAATTTTTTTTTTTTTTTCCAGCTGGTATCAAGCTGGATATTTTTCCATAAAACGGGGTGTTCCTCTCTAGGAATACCCCCTACATTAAATGATGCCAAATCCTAAATATCCAGTGTGCTTTCTGCCAGCTCACAGCAATTTTTTGATAGATACCAATAAAAATATTTTTAAAACCAGTGCTTTTTGGTGCAGAGTACTTCGATGGTGATTTCATGCCACCCGTGACACCATAGGAGAGGGCAGTGAGAAGGTTGGGTGTGAAACGTGTGATCAATTCAAGTGCAGACAATGAATCCTGCATACCTGTGTCAGGTTCCTGAGCTCTGAGCAGTCTCAGAGTACAGATGGTGGGATGGTGGTTGTGAAGGAGTAACTTTATATATGTCCCAGGCATACGTGTGCCCCTACACAGCCTTCACCATCCCAGCAGCATCCTACATGCTGGTGCTATCTGCATGAGGGAGGGGGTGGCAGCAGGACCCTGCAAGTTTGCTGCTTTTATGGAGTAAAAAGACATTATCTCCTCTTAGAGCAGCTTTATGAACCAGCCTGTCCACCCCTGTAATACTCTAATTACTCTTCAGTAACTAGACCAATTGCTGCTCCTTGTGAACCGTCTCCATGCCCCTAAAACATGAAGCATGGTGCAGTTGTAGGATGGCAAAACATCTGCCTGGCAATTTAACATAACGCACATAAATTTCTTAAAGACACATCCTGCCTTGTCTTTTACTGATTTGAATGAGCTTTATTTTTAAGGAACAAGTGCCTTCTGCTAACGGCACATTAGGATTTACAGCACAAGCCCCCAGCACCTGTGCTGAGGTGCCTGGAAAGGGTGCTGTCCTGTCTGTGCTTCCTGGGGTGCAAGAGGGGTTAATCCCAGAGGACAAATCCCATGTGTTGTGAGTTGCCTGCATCTATCATCTGCAGAACTCCAGGTGGGTGAGAATTCCTCTTACGGATTCTCCCTGTGAGCAGGTCAGCAGGGATCCCTTAGGTAAGTTACGTGCTTGTATCCAATTATATATATCATATAATTGCATATGACGTACAGAGTATTTTCCTCATCATTGTTCTTTGAACCCACCATGTGTGTGACCCTACTATGTGAGGTAGAAAAAGACTTGTTCTTGCTTGTAACAGCAGGATATGAAATGCTTTTGTGATCTCCTTTCCGTAATGGACAAATGCCCTGCGTAGGGTTTCAGCAGCTTGCAGTTCCTTCAAAGTAGTCTACTGGGAGGGAAAAAAGGAAAGACCTGCTGGGGATATTGAATTATGAAATATTTTAAACCCAGAGAATTAATTAAAGTGAGTGTTTTAAAAAATTAGAGATGTCTGGATGCTTTCAAGATTTTTTTCTGTTAGATTCTGCTATGAACTGGAAAGGGGCAGATTTAGACCAGACATAAAGAGGAATTGATTCACTATGAGACTGGGGAGGCCCTGGCCCAGGTTGCCCAGGGAAGCTGTGGCTGCCCCATCCCTGGAGGGGTTCAAGGTCAGGTTGGATGGGGCTTGGAGCAGCCTGGTGCAGCGGGAGGTGTCCCTGCCCATGGCAGGGGTGGGACTGGATGATCTTTGAGGTCCCTTCCAACCAAAACTATTCTGTGAGTCTATGACTTTATGATTCCAGAGAATCCAGAGACTAGTATTTGGTAGAAAATCATATTCACTAAGTGATAACCAAATGTTGGGTCACTACATTCAAGGAGCACCAGGTGTAATCTGAACCAAAGTGTAGCCTGATCCAAATTACCTGAATAACGTAGCCTACCTCAGTTGTACTACTGCTTTCAATAAAAGTTTTGACTGCTGGGAAATTCTCTTAGGTCTCTTAGATGCAAATATTTTTTTTAATAAGAAAAATAGTGGAAGGGTTTTAAAGTTATGCAAGTATTGAAGTTTCTAATTAAATAATTCATATCTAAGTCAAAGCTGAAAAATCCAATAACTGTAATGGTATATAAAGCTGCTGAAAGGTGTTTTAAATATATGCATCTATAAAACTTCATAGCTGGGTGTCTGGCCCAGCCTTCTTCTGTACTGTAATAAATCCTTCTCTTTCTTATGTGTGTTATCCCATCTTATGTCTGTCACAGAGCGCTGGGCTGAGAGGCAGGCTCTGGGAACCTCCCTATAGACACAGGCAATAAAAGTGCTAATATCCAGCCTTTTTTTCTTTTTATGACACCAAAGTCACAGAAATGCAGAGCTGGAGGTCTGGTGGTTGATGAGAAAGTGGGTAGAAAGAATGTGTATGTCTCAAAGGACTATATATTTTAAAATACTTTCCTGGCTTTATTGGTAGTTTAGTATTTAAACTAGTTATTTGCTATTAAAAACAATTTTTGACAGAAAAAATACATTTTGAAATAAATGGGAAAGCATCTGCTTTTGTCCAAAACTTTCATTTTGTACAGCTTTCAGCATTGACTGGCTTGGAAAATGTTCCAGTGCCTTCCCTTCAGAACATCGTTACGATGAAGACTCTATAAAAATCGAAAGCGTACACTAAAAGACAGAGGTTTTCTTTTCCTTTGGTATTTTTCATCTACTGCAATATCTGGTATATCTCGATTCCTTTGAAGTCAATGGGAGCCTTTTCATTGATTTTAATTGCAGATGGATCAGACCCTTAGTGAAAAGCAATGAACAAAGGCACTGTGCTAACTTCAGACTAAAACCAAATACTTTGAGGTGGGTAGCGCCTGATGGCAACCTGGGTTTCGCAGGGGGAGGATGATGCCTGGTGTGGCACTATTTGTTTCCCATTTCAGTGCTGGGCCATATGCCACCAACCTTTTGCTGCCTAGACCCTGCTTATTTGGGATAGAAAATAGAAAAGGCTGTTTTTCAGAGAGACTTGAGAGGGCGTCTTGAAATAAAGTAGAGGCAGGAGACTAGGAGGGTTACAGCGAGGGCGGCTGTGTGGGGAGAGGCTGCCTATAATTGAGAAAGCTTTACCACATTTGATTCTGGGAAGGGTGTTCTTTCAATGTGGTGTGTTTTGATAAGCGGTATGAGAATTTTTAAAGTCAATAACTTGGTTTATAAACTTCGGCTCAGCTGGACTTAATCCTGCAGCTAGCAAATCCACAGACCAAGTAGCCCAGCTGTGTCCTCATTTGTTAAGATCTTAAACCCAAGGAGACGTCTGGGATGCTGAATTTTATTTATTTATTTTTCTTACACATTTATAAAAATCCTAATAAAGGCAGATAGGAGTAAGATGTGCAGCAAACCCAGCTCTTTCAGCAGTAAAAAGAGGGAGAGGAAAGAGAGGCATTTAAATTATCTTTGGGCTGCCCCAAATTTGGGACCTGTGTCTGTAAACCTTATCTCTGCCTCAGGGAAAATACTTGGAGCAATCAGGCTGATTCAAGGAAGCACATAAGCACATGCTTAGGGCTTCTTGTCTTAGGTGTATTTCCCTAAACAGGGGTGCTTTACTGATTTGAAGCCGGTGCCACATCATTGTGTTCTCTAGAATGAGCTCCTCAACCTATTACTTCTGAGGAAAATCTGTGGGGACAAATCCCAGGGCTTGTGCGCTTCTCTTAAATGAAACAGTGCAAATTTAAGCATGCACACAGCCCATTACTGGGCTGGGGTTGTAATGAAGAAATCTTTCTCCTTGCAAGAGGGAAAAATTATCAATAATTTAAAATATTTTATATTGCTGTCTACACTGTTAATGAATATTATAGGTTATTTTATACATTATATTAATAAAGGCTATAATCACTAAAGAAAGAGCCTTAACGTGAGCCTGTTTGAGGAATTCGTGTATAAAGCAGATGTAACTTTTTTTTAAAAAAATCCATTATTTGTAACACCTTTTAAAACTGTTTATTGCTTTATATTTAGCAATTGCTCGTATTTCCTTCTTTCCTTCTGTTTCCAGCTGAGCTTGATTTTAATATGGCTTTTTTCTGTTTACTTCAGCACAGATGGTGAGATGTATAAGGAGAGCTTATATACAGAGCCTGCTCTTGCTCCCTGTGAAATCTGTATGAATTTTGGCCACTGACTACAATGAGTGCAGAAGTGGGCCTGGCATACATGATTGCAGTGTTGGATTGTTTTTCTTGTAAGAGGGAGACGGAATGCACATATTTATGATTACAGAGAACATAAATAAATCCAGAGCAGCCATTCCTCTTTTTTTTTTTCTTTTTTTTTTTTTCCCCTGCTGTTTTCCCAAGGGGAAGAGAAAAATAAGTGTGCTTCATTGAAGTAGGTTGCATATAAATTTTAAGTCAATAGAAGGAAATGTTTCCTCACGCTGCACTGCTGACAAGCTGTTAAGATCACTGCCACTGCGGGTCATAGACCCGAAGCGGTTTTCAAAAGTATTCAGTACTTTTGGGGCTCACGGTCACAAATAGTCAGATCTTGGACTGAAGAGGACTTAATAATTCGTATGGGCAGGAAAACAATGTTTCTTCACTTTCAGGAGGGACATCATATACTTCTTCATGAACCTAGGATGAAATCTCGCTCCTAGACAGGTCACAAACTCCCTTTCTCTCCATGGGATAACAGGTTGATGCCCAGAAGCTGCCAGTGCAGGTTGGAGCGCTACTAGCATAGGACTAGCACGATTTGCTCAGAAAGAAGCAGCAAAACACTGTAAACCAGGCAGTTTTGGAAGCGATGACTTGGTCTATGGACGATTCCACATTTCTGCCTGGAGCTGCAAAGATGACCCTGTGAACTTCTCCATCAGAGAATGCAATTAGCCTTTTGCTGACTAAACATACTTCCACCACACTAAGGACAATAATTATTAGGCCTTAATGATTGCTAACCAGGTGCAAATGGGTGTTTGGCAGCTGAGACTCTTCAAAGGAAGAACAAAACCCACAATTCTGGCTGAGCTCCTGGAATATGGTGCTGGAGTGAGTCAACTACAGGTGTGCAGAGACTTGGAGGAAAGGAGTTTTAGCCAACTTGGCCAGTAATTTCATCGGGCCAACTTGCCAATAATCTCTTTTGGCCAGCAATCTTTTTTCATGGAATCATAGAATCACCAGGTTGGAAAAGATCCACCAGATCATCGAGTCCAACCATTCCTATCAAACACTAAACCATGTCCCTTAGCACCTCATCCACCCATCCCTTAAACCCCTCCAGGGAAGGGGACTCAACCGCCTCCCTGGGCAGCCTCTGCCAGTGCCCAATGACCCTTTCTGTGAAAAAGTTTTTCCTAATGTCCACCCTGAACCTCCCCTGGTGGAGCTTGAGGCCATTCCCTCTTGTCCTGTCCCCTGTCACTTGGGAGAAGAGCCCAGCTCCCTCCTCTCCACAACCTCCTTTCAGGTAGTTGTAGAGAGCAATGAGGTCTCCCCTCAGCCTCCTCTTCTCCAGGCTGAACAACCCCAGCTCTCTCAGCCGTTCCTCGTAAGACCTGTTCTCCAGCCCCCTCACCAGCTTTGTTGCTCTTCTCTGGACTCGCTCCAGAGCCTCAACATCCTTCTTGTGGTGAGGGGCCCAGAACTGAACACAGGATTCGAGGAGCGGTCTCACCAGTGCCGAGTACAGAGGGAGAAGAACCTCCCTGGACCTGCTGGTCACGCCGTTTCTGATCCAAGCCAAGATGCCATTGGCCTTCTTGGCCACCTGGGCCACTGCTGGCTCATGTTCAGTCGCTGTCAACCAACACCTCCAGGTCCCTCTCCTCCAGGCGCTTTCCAGCCAGACTTCTCCTAGTCTGTAGCACTGCACAGGGTTGTTGTGCCCCAAGTGCAGGACCCGGCACTTGGCCTTGTTAAACCTCATGCCATTGGACTCAGCCCAGTGGCCCAGCCTGTTCAGATCCCTTTGGAGCCTCCCTGCCCTCCAGCAGATCCACAAAAGTCTGGCCACCTTGATCAAAGCTTGGCTCAAGCAGTTTGTGTAGGTGATCGTTGCTTGTCTTCTACAGTTCATGCAAACTGCTGTGGGTTAGGGCGTATTCACTTGAGGGCTGAGACAGGCAGAGTGACCCAGACAAGTCTGATTGAGGGTGATGAGCAAACTGGAGCTAATGGCTCCTTCAGCAGGGACCATTGTGCTAGAAGAGGATATTTGGATCTTGTTGGAGAATCCTTTATAAATCCCTGTACTCACTGTGTGCTGTTCCATGGCCTTCAAACACCAGGCTTTGAACGCGGAGCTTTAGCGTGCCTGGCATTTGTTAGAAATGTTCTTTTCCTTGTCTACATGTGGAGAATTGCCACTGTCAAAATAATTTGGGATGAGGTTTAAGGCTAACAGTTTTATTAACTTCTCATACAAGGAGAAAGGGAGATGGGCAGAGTGAGTGCACTTGCTCTGTGAGCCATACAGAGAGAGAGAAATGGAGATTACAGCACACTGTTGGTCAGATTATAGATATTTTATTCAAGTAGGTCAAATTTTGCGACTTATCTACTTATCAGCGTCTCTCAAAAAATCAAGCATGGCTTTAAAAGTTACAGTATTTATGCTAATGTAGAAGTCACTGGCTTTTTTTTTTTTTTACCACCTCACAGAAATGATAATTGCCACAAATCCCTCCTGTCTCAACAGGTCCTTCCAGTATCTTGTTACCCCATTCTCGGTACTGATGCTCTGAGTGCTCTCCTGGGAGACTTTGCTGAAATTCCTGTTTGCACAGGAGTCTGCACACAAAGAGCTCATTGTAGGGCTGGGGTCTGAAGCCTCATTATAGTTTTAAAAAATCCAAGGTGTTACACTATCAAATATCACCAGAATGAGACTCAGTTATATTTCCCAGGATAAATGAGCACATTTGATTTAATATTGGACAGTTCACATTTAGATTTTCTTTGTGCAGTTTATTCACTTATTTTCTAATTCAGAAAAAGCACTAATTTGCGGGTTTGCCCGTTACTGGTATGAATTAGGGTGCTTTTACTGTATGGTAAAATTAAAACCCACAGACTAGCAATAATATCTGTACTGCAAAACACCCTCCTTAATTAAGCAATAGGACATGAAAGGCTGTATATTTCTGAGTGATTATAGCACACCTCATGTTGTTTTATAAGGCATGAAATCTAATGCAGAGTGACCACCCGAGAATTGTGGTAATTGCCCTAAAAACATTGCCTGGAGTGCCTGGTTGCTATTGTGAAATGCAATCAAGATGTAAAAATAAGGATTAGAGAGAAATCTATGCATAAAAAAACCCCTCTCAAATACGGCCATTGCCCTGCACGATAGCCTCTCATTCCAACCATGTCTTGTTCAAAGTTTTCAAGAATGTAACTGAACAGTGGAAGTGCGATTAAAGCTTTTGTAAACTCATTGGAAACACCATATTCTTGGCATAAAATTGTTCAAGAGAATTAAGCCCCCTTATATACAGGATCTCACATGCTTGCCTGAATTCTTTAGGTTTATGATTAGCATTTTACAAACCCTATTTGTTTTCAAGTTTTAACTAGGATTTTTTCGCATTTAGTTAATCACTTCTACATAAGCAATAATTAAATGGCCATCACCTTGGAAACTGGCTGCAACGTTAATCTTAAACTCAAATATAGGGTCTGTTACCGCCAACAAAACAATTAACCCAATTTGTTCAGACCATTAACAGAAAAGACAAAACATTAAAATATCAAACCTTAGTAGAGGCAAACATAAGCCACATTTTGCAAGCAGTTGTGTTCTTTGCTAGCCTGGAGAGTGCTCTGGTTTTGTACGTTGATGTACATAATGCAACCAGTAACCAGTAAAAAAAACATTCTGCTGGGCTGTTCGGTTTAGATAAGGATATACGGAGTCCTGTGTGGTTGTGGTAGGTACCACAGGGTGTTCTAACCAGAGTAGGAGTTAGGAAAAATAGTGATTACAGCCTGCTACGGACTGAATAACAACTTTTGATGTATCCTAGTAGCATCCTGCAGTGATGCAGCCAAGAGTGAATACAGGTAAATGTTGTTTACCCCCTCCTAACTTGGGCAATATTGAGTTTATACCAAATGGGTAAGGATATCTATTTTTTTATTTACTGCTACACCACTGGAATGATGCCATTTGTGTTTCTCCCAAGAACTCCGCAAAACAAATGCCTGTTTAAATGGGCACTTTAGACTAACCTTCACGAGAGAGGAAGAAAAAGAGAAAAGGTAACAGACAGCCATAAATACCTTTGCTGGAAACTTTCAACCCAACCTTTTTCTTTTTCTTTTTTTTTTTTTCCCCTATTTTCATTTTGAATTTTCTTTAATTGAAACCTTTGTGGCAATTCTAGCCTTCATTGAACATTGAAATGCCAATAGAACTGCTCTGTAATGGAGGGCTGTGTAGCAAGTCTGTACAATAATATCCTGGTGCAATATAACAGTAGGTAGTTGAGGAATGTAATCGATTTCCAAAAGAACTGGAATGACCCTCCTTGCAGACGCACAGCGTTCCAAAACTCTGCTGACTCCATCTCCGATCAGTTCTGGTTCACTTCCTTCCTTTAGAGGAGGATGTTTAATCTTATCAAGAGCCAGTATGAAGGATTTTTTTTCTCTCTTTTTTCTTTAAATAGCATGTGCACCATTACACTGTCACTTTATATGCCTGCTACACTTTACCCACATGCCTTTATTAGGGTATATTTTTATAAAGCTGTAAATGTCAATACTGCTATTATTTCTTTGTGGGACAGTGATTGAGGTCTCATGCCAGATGAAATTGGGGAGGATGGAGTGAGTCCTGAAAAGGGGAATGATTCAATCGAAGAGAATCCAACATTTCTACTGGAGATGTCCTGCTTTTCTGTATGAAGGAGTTCTGATCAGGAGAGCTGTGTTTCCACTAGAAAGGATCCTTAATCATTCATTCACATGTAACCTTACTACTTACATGCAATAGCTCTAAAATGGTTCTGCTTGGTTTTTAATGCCTTTCAATTTTTAAGAACTTTCTTCCTTTCTGAGATGCACTTGCTGTGGGAGACACACATGATTATTTACAGTTCTGAAAGGAAATTCTTCCTCTTTGAGTGTAACCATATAGAATCATAGAATCATAGAATAACCAGGTTGGAAGAGACCCACCGGATCATCGAGTCCAACCATTCCTATCAAACACTAAACCATGTCCCTCAGCACCTCGTCCACCCGTGCCTTAAACCCCTCCAGGGAAGGTGACTCAACCACCTCCCTGGGCAGCCTCTGCCGGTGTCCAATGACCCTTTCCGTGAAGAATTTTTTCCTAATGTCCAGCCTAAATCTCCCCTGGTGAAGCTTGAGGCCATCCCCTCTTGTCCTGTCCCCTGTCACTTGGGAGAAGAGCCCAGCTCCCTCCTCTCCACAACCTCCTTTCAGGTAGTTGTAGAGAGCAATGAGGTCTCCCCTCAGCCTCCTCTTCTCCAGGCTAAACACCCCCAGCTCTCTCAGCCGTTCCTCATAAGGCCTGTTCTCCAGCCCCCTCACCAGCTTTGTTGCTCTTCTCTGGACTCGCTCCAGAGCCTCAACATCCTTCTTGTGGTGAGGGGCCCAGAACTGAACACAGGATTCGAGGAGCGGTCTCACCAGTGCCGAGTCCAGAGGGAGAATAACCTCCCTGGACCTGCTGGTCACGCCGTTTCTGATCCAAGCCAAGATGCCATTGGCCTTCTTGGCCACCTGGGCCCCTGCTGGCTCATGGTCAGTCGCTGTCAACCAACACCCCCAGGTCCCTCTCCTCCAGGCAGCTTTCTAGTCAGACCTCTATATGTATAATCAGGATCAAAGTAATGTTAAGTTAAGGGACTATTCTTTTGTTGTTTTTAGATTTCTTGATCTCTTTGCATCCTATACAGGTCTTCCAAGGGGTAGCCCAAAACCAGGCTTGACATTAGAAAAACATGATAGACCTTAAGAAGTATTTCGAAATATTTCTTATTTGAATTATAGGAAGCAATGTAAAACATGACAGCACGGTTAACATTCTTGCTTTGTAAATACTCATTGTTTCACAGCAGATATAGGACCATCTCTCTTTAAATGAGAGACTTCTTTATGAAACAGTGTTCCTGATGTAGCAAAGTTTTTACGCTCACCTTTCTGTTTTATAAACATGATCTTCAGGTTTTGAAAATTTCTCTTTACTGGCAGAAGCGCTATCCATTCCCTTTTATGAACAATTAAATGTATTTGCATTTCAGATGATACTGTCAGGCAAGCCAAACTCTCCTCTTTAGATCCTTCTTTTGCTGCCTGCTTGTACTGAATACAGTGTTTATTGCTTCCCTCTTTTTGTTTTCCTCGTTTCATGCCGCAGTCACCACCGCCTGTCTCTTAGCTTTGCTTGCTTAGCCTCTGGTACATTCAGTGATATTCAAATAACGTAATACAGTATCAGTTTTTTATAAAACCCAATTCAGTCAGAGACTTCACATTCAAAAGCATAAACATTAAGTAATCAGAAAGAACGTTGTTTGCCTTAATTTAGCTGCATCAATAATGCTTTGCAGTGGTACAGAAGTGAAAATGCAAGGATTAGTCTTTTTTTCACAATTTTTAATGCCATTTTAGAGTGTGCACAAAGCTAATACTTCGGTTTAGAAAGGCTGAAACAGTCCTGAGCGATATTTATCATTTTGCAAGTTCTCAGTTCGGGGGTTTGGCCGCCAGAGGGGGGTGCGCATTTTTCTCAGACTGACTAGAGATGCTCGAGGACTAAAGACCTTTGCAAACCTTATCACCTCCCACTTTCCTGGCTGCCTGCCTCTTTCACCTGCCTTCTCCAGAATAAGAGCAGACAATTGTATTAATCTCCTCCTTTCTCCCCTGAAAATCCCAAGTCCTTTTAAAACAAAATGTTATGCTGCACACACAGTTCACCTTAATAACGAGAAGGAGAAGATGAATGATACCTGAGAGGTATTTATCATGTCACCGATAGTACTACTGGTGGGCAAGGTGCGCTAAAAAACTACCTTGACTAGAACTGAATTAAAATGTGCCGATTTGCCTCTGTTTAGGGAAACAGGGAAGCACAGAGGAGCTGCTGGGGAGTGTTTTAAGAATCTGCTTGCAAACAACTGTTAAAATTGCAGGTACACATTTAATAGCTTTAATTCAGTCTCCGAATCTCCCTGGATTTGTGGGTCAGTTAATAAGGCACTATTCATTTATCTTCAGAATTAAACCTGAATACCGTGGTTTGGCCACTCCTGTGTAGAAAGGTCCCAGTCCTGCACCTATTTCTGTGTAGCTGGACAACCAGGGTAACACAGACCTTCATGGATGTTGCTGTGTGTCTCTTTGCCAATGATCTTTGTGTTATAAACCCAAGGTTTCAGTCCCAAATGTCAGCATTGTGTGAACCTTCTTTTCTTTCTGCAGGTGGCCAACGCTCTGTTTTCTGGTTTTCTGTCTTCTCCATCCAGAGATGGTCTTGTGGGTATAAGGCCTGTGAAGCATTTTGGAACTGAATACTATAATGCAAATTGGTGGCAGAAACAGAGCACAGACCTACGCATTGTAGATTCAGACTGAGCTCTCACTGAGATTAACTTTAACACTTGTCTAAGTAACACAACAATTTGCAGAATTGGACAGGTATGCTGCGTTTATTTATATAAGTGTTTGGACACTAAAAGGTGGATTTTGGCACACAAAATTGTCAGCACAACAGCAGCTAAACCCCATCCTGCCTGTTGAAAAGTCGGATTTAAATGTTTTCTTTTCAATGTGCTCCAGTCCCTCCTCAACCTGCTGGAGCCCTCATTTTAGCTGCCTGCTAGGATGTAAAAAAACACATCTCCAGGTAAGAGGAACTTTAGCCTTATTGGGTGGAAAGGGCATAAAAAGTGTTTGACATTATTAAACTAAGCAGCCTTAGTCATCATGTGGCAACAAAGCCCTGGAGGAATTAAGTTTTGAAACAAAATAAGGTTAATAAAAGAAACATTTGAGGTAGGGCATACAAAAGGGTAAGGTTAGAAGTGCCTGTAATCTTGTATGAATGTGCTCGGAGGAAAGGACTGACTTTCATATTTCTTCAGCTGAAGTAATCAAAAAAGCAGAGAATCAGTCAGTCTTGTACTCACGCAGTCTAACTTCAGCAGGCTGGGAAAAATACTTGCTTTCAAAGAAGGTGCTGCTAATTTCTTGTGAAACCACGTTTGCTTAAAGCAATGAAGCGAGCAATGTTGTTGGGGGAATTGCTAAGGTTTGGTGAAGAAAAACCCAGAATATTTTTTTTGTAGCATCATTCATTTAAACCTTACCCCTTCCCCGAGTAGCGATCTTTATTGACATCCCAGTGCTAATTTCATCCAGATAGAAAGAGTTGTCACGGAAGAGGATGTCCTGTTCAGGGTACAGGACCTGTAAGAATAAAGAACCAGGGCAGTGTTGGTCAGAGAGTGTCTGAAGCATAGAGAGGCACTGGGCTAAGTTTTTTCAAAGCAACAAGTGATTTTTTTACTCACATTTAAGACGGGTCTACAAATGGCAGTATTCTGCCTGGAAGAGGTTGCTCAGCAAAAATATTCGAGTTGCTTTTAGGACATTGTGGCAGTGTGTAGAAAACCTTGTGTGAGAGTGGAGTAGCTCTGCTTTTAGGAGACATTGTGGATATGTTGCCATTTACAGTGGTTGATACAGATGATTACCATGGTTACCACACAGAAGCATTATACACTTTGTTTGTAATTTTGGTTACACGCTTAGAGAAAGAGAGAAGGAGGGATAAAAAGCATATTTGAGAAGTGTAGCCTGTACTTAACTCATAGGGGTCTTGTAAGGTTGAATTAGCTAATATTTTCTGCTTTGCTTCGATGTAAAAACTACTCATGTTTTATTTCTATGGCTGTTTTGTTTTTTATTTATTTTTTATTTGGACAAAGCTTGCCAGGTTTAAGAAGTCACATTTCTTAAATAGCTTAACCTTTCAGACTCGTAGGAAGAATTTTATGGCAAAACCTTTGGTCCTGAGGAGAAATGTAGATAGATAATCCAGTAATTAAGGTGCTGAGCTGCACCTTAGAAGATCTCAGTTAAATTCCTGGCTGTGAGAAATCCTTCCCGGTAGTAAGTCACTTCATCTCACTAGGATTCAGTCTGCCCTCAGTGGAGGTAAATACTTTCCTTTCTCATCTAGTCTACTCATATTGCAAATTCAGAGACTGGAGACTACCCTTGACTACTCGTTTTCATCTGGAGTGGCTGTAATAAGAAGCTAGTCCTAATTGTGGCTTGTGTCTCCTTGTATAACAATGTCAACTATGAACAATTTAAGGATGGGATAACTATTTTGCTAGAGTTGTTTAGGCATCTACAGTGGTCAGTCAAAAAAGGCAACTGATCTGTCATTGTAAATTAGCTAACTTTAGCTGTACAAACATTTGTAGTCAATGGACTGCAGTTTTACTACAGAGTCATGGGACCTATTTTACTCTGGTATCTTTAAATTTACCAAGGTGTTAACTAGGGTAGTAAAGATAACGGCTCTTTCAGGCTTACTGAAGCTTCACGCAGACTGGGAAGCCAGATCCTCTGTTTGCAAATGCTCGTATAGCAACAGTACCATCATTTTACATCAGCTGGACAGCTGGCTTAGTATCCTGATATTAGATTCCCACTTTAAAACCTTAAGCAAAGTGGAGAAGTGATGTCTCAATTACTCTGGTTCATCTTGAAATTTAGAATCTGGAGATTAATGAAAGCTTTAGTAGATGTGAATGGGAAGATAGGTAGAGAAATAGGCTTTTTCTCAATCTCTTTTGTGACAGGGTTATGTTAGAGGCCCATGACCCATTATCCTATCTTGGAGCTGCTGGGCAGGATCAATACGAAACATCAGGAATATAGTCTGTCCAGATTCCAGAGGGCTTGCTTATGCTAAGCTCTGAAAGAGTAAAATACAAGCAGAATATGAGCCAGCAGCTCAGGGTGCAAATTTTAGGCACATGGAATAAACTGGAAAGCATGTGAACTCTCTCTGCCATGCAGAGTGGTTAAAAATATTGCATAAATCCAAGCTGAATGCTGGAGGCCTTTTCTTCTTTTTCCTCCTAAGCAAATCTCCGGTAAAAATAATTTTTGTGCCACCAGAGAGCTCCTGCAAGAATGTATTCTAAAGGCTGAAGGGATGGGCTGTTTGAATATATTATTTCTCAGAACATTTTAAAAATATGGTTTTATTTGGTTTTGTTAAAGTAATGTGAAAGTAATAAGTGTTTTGTTTCTCTTTGGTATGTAACCCTGCGTCCAGGCTGAGCCGACCAGGTCTCCAAAATAAAAGGAATTGAATACATCCATGTGATGCCTGAACAACCACAAATGCGTTATCCCTGATGCAAATTATTCCAAAGAAGGAAATACATTTTCCCATGTTGGTAGGTATCACATTATATATGGCACTCCCAGTAAGAGTTTCTAAAATAGCTATGCTGCATAAAAAGGTGAGAGAGATGAATAATTAGGTCTAGGCAAAGGAGTAGTATTTAAAAACAGTTGTCTTAGAGCTGCACCATAAGAGAAATGACATCCCAGTTTTAATTTGCCAGTAAACTTGACAACCGGTTGCAAAGGAGTCACTCTCACAGACCACAGAGTCCAGCTGTCTTCCTCTGCACACATGCAATGAAATCACAGAATCATAGAATGGTTTGAGTTGGAAGGGATCTGAAAGATCATCCAGGTCCACCCTCTGCCATGGGCAGGGACACCTCCCACTGGATCAGGCTGCCCAAGCCCCATCCAGCCTGGCCTTGAACCCCTCCAGGGATGGGGCAGCCACAGCTTCCCTGGGCAACCTCCCCACCCTCAGCATGAATAAATTCCTCCTTACATCTAGTCTAAATCTGCCCCTCTCCAGTTTATAGCTGTTTTCCCTTGTCCTAGCACCACAAGCCTTTGTAAACAGCCCTTCCCCAGCTTTCTTGTAGCCCCTTCATGTACTGGAAGGTCACTATAAGGTCTTCTCGGAGCCTTCTCTTCTCCAGGCTGAACAGCCCCAGTTCTCTCAGAAAACACATCTTTTCTTCTTTTCACTGTGCCACAGATGCATCCGAGTCTTTGTTTCAATTACACTATTTAAATTTAATTGAACTTTTGAAGTTCAGTAGACACAAAGCAGAGGATATTCTGCAAACCTTGTGAATGAAGATATTAATGAAGAATTCTGCATAAATATGCCCAGACTTAAGCTGAGGAGGAAAAGATAACATATTAGAGCATTTTCTTGGGCTGGAAAAATTACTCCCGGCCTCTGAGCAGAGGAGTGGTGACTGAGCGCTTGTCTTCAGCATCCTTAGTTGTGTCTCAGGAAAGAGGTGACAGAAGGTACTCTAGATTTGAGAGCAGAGAGAGGCTGCTTTGGGTCACATCACCTCTTATTTTAACTGGAGACTGGTTCTTCTCATTAGCCACTCAAAACTATGGTTTTATAATAAGTGTCAGGGCCTTTGGGCCAGCAGAACAGTGGAAAGGCTGCTGTCGCAGCTCAGTACGGCTGCAGCAAGTTCACTGGTGCTTCTGCCTTGCAGCCTGGCTCACCTTGGCCAAAAACTCTTCGGCCACCTTTGCGTTTGGGGCCTTGGGCACCAGAGGTGTGGAGGCAATTCCAGCAAGCACTCGGTGCCTAAACTATATTTATTCCCTGTGGTTCAATCTGAACTATTTCACAGTAAGGTCCCTCTTCTAAACACTGAATTAGACGGACTCTTTCAAGACTCCATGGGTGATAGCCCTGGAAGTAAAAAGTCTTCATGACTCACTGAGTATTGTCTGTGAGGAATGATTGAAGCCATCTACTCAAAATCCCACTAATCCCCTGCCATGTCTCTGAGACAGGACATCAGAATTCCTCTGACGACTGTATCAAATGCCGTGCTCAAGTCCTGCACGAGGAGTTATTTTTCAGAGTTCCGATAAAGGGAAATGTAGGTTATTATGAGAAATGGATATAAATTTAATAACAAGGTCTGATATAAGCAGGAAGGTTTTTTACATTGTCTGTTCTACTAAGATTACGGGCAGCCTCTATAATGTGATGTGCCAGCAAAGCAGAAAAATGTTTTATGCTATTACAGCCTGGTGTTGGGAGTGTGGATCTTCTCTTTTCAGTGACTCAAGTGTAGTGGAAAGAGATTTGTGTGCAAATAGCAGAAACAAGCAAACAAACATAAATTCAATAGCTGAGAAAATCTTTGGGTACTATGACTGTTTTCCCAGAAAAGCTAGTAAAGTGTGTCAAAGCGAACGCTCCAAAAATCTAACGGTCCTTTTAAAGCTAATTCAGGAATTTCACTGATTGAAATAGAAAGCTCTGTAGGTGGGACATGGCCTCTCAATATAGGGTTCGAGTAGTTTGCTGCCTGATGCTTTGTGACCATTAGCAGCCTCGATGAAGTTATTCACAGCAAGAGGAATGGATCCTCATGGAGGTTTTATACAATTTAGAATTTTGAGGAAGAACTGCTGTTGAAATAAGAGGGAACAACACTCCTTTTCTGAAAAGCCTGACTTACATTTAAGTCAGTAACTGTTGCACTGACAATTGCTGCAGAACATAGATGTAGCGTTATACTGAGTGCAGAATTAATTAGTAAAACCTTTCAAGGTTATGAGGTATAGGACCGGTGTTTCTTGTTTGAATTCAATGGATTCTACGGCAGAATGCAGCTGGGTTAAAACTGGGAATGAATCAGCCTCAGGAACATCACAGAAAATGATGACCAATATTCAAGCAAAGACATCAGCTGAGAGACTTGATAAATGCATGGAGAGCCTTCATTTTCTGTTGTGCAGTGGATTGGGTTTTGTTACTGCTTGAATGAGACAATGGCAGAACATTATGAAGTTTCATAGTGGAGGAGCATCCCAGGACATCTCAACATAAAGCAGCAAGGTGAGGTACCCACCACTCAGAGCTGGCAGGGCTGTTTCTTCAACTGGTTGTCTTTGATTATCTCATGGTCTCTTTCAGCAGGACCCATTTTTCGGAGTGTGCAAGAAAGCGCGCAGCTCACTGAATCAAGGAGTCTGGTCCATGTGTTTATTCTTAGTGCTTAGGGTAAGATCTCCATCTCATTTACTGAATGCTAGTTGTGTTGCAAACAGAATGTTTTACCTGGAGTGTAGAGGGATGCTTGTCACCATGGTGTCTGAGTGCCTGATGTATGCTGACAATTTTACCCTTTCCATGTCCCAGTGAGCGCAGGATGTGGTATTAAGAGTATTTCATATATGAAGGACACAGACATAAAGAAGTGAAGTGATTTATGTGAGTCCATACAGGAAGCCTGCAGTGAAGTTGGAAAAAATATCACCTCAACAGTCCTCACTTTAGCAGGTAGTGGTGGGCTGTAACACTGACAGGAGTCATGCTGGAGACCTGACATCCCCACTAAAACTGTTTTGAAGGCTTTACTTTGGACTGAGTCTATATTCATCGAGGGAAATTAACTCCTCTTGGCAGATGGAGTGCACCTGGCCTGCACCTGGAGCACATCCTTTGGTTTAATTTAATCCCTGAAGAGTCCAGTTTTCCTGCTCTGAGGCGACTT
This sequence comes from Phaenicophaeus curvirostris, assembly GCF_032191515.1. Classification (NCBI taxonomy): domain Eukaryota; kingdom Metazoa; phylum Chordata; class Aves; order Cuculiformes; family Cuculidae; genus Phaenicophaeus; species Phaenicophaeus curvirostris. The sequence continues at coordinate 122,920,395 of NC_091393.1, read as the reverse complement.
GTGGTATGAGCCTCCTACCACATGATGATGATGAGGAGGGCTCACTTCTAGCACACAGTCCTGGCTGGAACTAAAGTACTGCTGTAGACACACCCTCTGCCTCCTTCCACAGTCAGTGCCTCTACAGTATTTAAGGTGAATCCCAGGAGGTGCTTCCTACAGCCTCTCTGACATCCAGTGTAAAACCAGGCAATTACTCGCAGATTATTGATACTGTCCTTGGCTCACTTTTCTGGTTTAAAACCTTCCTCTCAGTGAGCTCGCTGCCTCACATGGCTTCAGCTATCTGCTTTGCATCAATGACTTACAAATCTACCTGTTCTCTCCTGACCTCCCTGCCTTCGTCAAGTCCAGCAGCCTGTTGTGTTTCTCTCTGAAATTTCCCTCTGAATGTCTTGCCCTCCATTTAAACTTCACATGGTGAAAAACATCATAGCTCAGTGAGCTCCTTGAAGTCATTACAGCAGGAGCCCAGACAGCCATTAAACATAATAAAATTTTACATGTGTCTTAGGTTAGTGGTAGAAAGAAAAATGTTTCAGCTAATTGAGCTAATTTTTTATTAGTTTTTTTATTTCAGTATTGTATTAAATAAGTGTACGTCAGTAGCTGTACTTCAAGTGTTTTATAAATGGTAGGACAAAGTTTATCTGATATAATGTTTAGCTGTGCTTCTGAAATAAATTTCTCAGGCATCACAGAAGGCAAATATCCACTCTTATACTTGTGGATCCCTCTGTCATGTCTGACATTGTTGGCCACAAGCTATATTTGTTCATCTCAGGGAGGCTGTGAGCCCCAGGGTAGTGAGCTTAAATGGTGTGAGACCTGCTTTGGGGCATAGATGCAGCAAGCAGTGATTGAAACAGCATTGCTGACAAGAGAGCTCTCACTGATATGATCCCACACAGATTCCCCTCTCTCCATAATATTATTCAGTGTATGAGTCAGTAGGGTGCAGGCAACTCTGAACCTGGGATCTGGGATGCCTAAATCCTCTTCTTCGCGATGCTGACCAAGGTTGTATTGAAATACCTTTCTACCAGAGAGCAGGGCAATTAAATTACTCCAACAAAGTTACATGTCTTGATGCTGTCAGTGCTAAGAGGTATGTCTGGGTCAACCAGGGCTGTTCTGTGACTCTCGACGAACCCAAAATGAATAGGAAGGGACACAGAAGAATTAGTCTCATGTCCTGGAAGAGCAGCTATACACAGCTATCCAACTCCCCTGCTTTCTTAGAGAACCCTCCTTGCACTACCTATACTGCAAGCCATGCAGAAGATCATAGAATCATAGAATCATAGAACAACCAGGTTGGAAGAGACCCATCAGATCATCGAGTCCAACCGTTCCTATCAAAAAAAGATGTTGTGTTTGAGGAGTTACTGATCCTGAACAGGCCTTGTCTGCTCTATTGTCCATCGTATTTAGGACTTGAGAAGCCCATATACTATTAACATAATCCGTAAAGTATAATATACTTGGGGAAGGAAAACTTTATGTTGGTCAAAGCAGAGAATGTATTTATCTTAGCCAGGAGACCATTGCATGCTGTGGAGTTGGTGTTCCACATAGCAGTTAACTTGAGCAGCCTGTGCTGCACTGTGCTGCATGTCCAGCATGGACTTCAGGCTGTGTTGTGCTGCAAAAATCCACAAAACGTCAGCCAGCTCATCGTAAGAGTGATCTTGCAGGCAACTCCCACCTGCTACTAGCAACTACAGAGCCTGCATGGCCTTGCCTTTATCTAAAAGTGCAGCAAGATGTTGTCATGAAAAAGTCTTTAGTGAATAGAGTTGTTTTCTTGTAAGAAAACTACATATTGACTCAAATGACCAAAAAGGAGATATTTCTCTTCATGACCAGGATCTGCTCTATGCAGTGCACCATGGGAATATTCAGCCAGGGTTTGTGTCATGCCACACAAATTTGGGGTGCCACTATTTGAAGGGACATAAGGTTTACTTGCAACCTATATTTTTCTTCTTATTCTGTCTTATTAAAGCAGTTATCGATCTGCCTTACCCACCAGCTTGATTATCACAGAAGAATTTTTATCCACCCATGCTCTGGCAGGGTTGTTGGTTTTGGATGACTCCTGTAATGAAAGATTTCCTGCAGGCTTCCCCTCTTTCAGGATACAATGTCCCTAGACCCTCAAAACATGGCCAATTAAAACTGAAGTTGAGAGTTCATTTCATCTCGTGAGGCAGCACGGGATGCTGTTCTCCACCAGGGAGAGTTACTTTGCCCAGCCATCCTGTGCAACACATGTCTCTGGGTACTTCTGTTTGGCAGTCTCACAGCTTACTGTCCTTTACTTCAGCAAGGGAATTTCTGCTGTGATTAGGAGAAGAGTGGAAAAATCTCTGATTTGGCAGAAGTCCTCCTTGATTGATTTCCAGATCACAAAAGGTAACCAGCTGCCAAGCCTCGGGAACACTCCAAGTAAGCATTCACATAAGCAGACACCACACATTTGACAGATGTTATTCACATTGCTTAATGCTCCGCTGGATGCTACAGATGTAAGCGTGGTATAAGAACCTACAGAGGAAAGAAAGGGATAAAAAACCCACACCAAACGACAATTTCCCTGAAGATATCGTTTCCACACTTCCTTGTCTAGATTCTCAATGCAGGTTGTGTTGTATAATTAATAGCATATCACCTTTATTCCCATACCAGTCTTACGCCTTACAGGCTGTCATTTGAAAACACAGGCAGAGATTTTATGCTGTGCCAGATTTCAGCTAGTAGAAGGTTACGGGAAAATGTTATAAGAGTGTCAGTTATAGAATTTTAATTTTAGAATATTAACCTATGTATAAGTTGACCCATAGTTCTCTTTAACCTTTGCCTGCTAGAGACACCCAAAGTGCTTTCCCTAAGCTACAGGTAGGAAGGTGAAAGAAGGCAGGAATGGAATGCATCTACTTTGGTTAGAAGAGTTATATGGCAAGAAGGCTCAACCACAGTGAGTGGATCTTTACTATTATCCTGTCCTGTGATTTCTCTGAAGCTTCACATCACCATTTATATTCCTAAAGTCATGAAAAATAGCATCTCTCCTGAAACCAGCGCTTTGCTTTCCCTGATTGTACTTGTGATACTTCAAGACAAGTGTGAGTTCTGAACCCTACTATGCAAGACAGAGTTTTCAGCTGGTTTTCCCTGCTTTTCCTTAGCAGCTCAGAACAAGGGCTGTAACGACATAGAAGAAAGGAAGGCTGATGTTGCATACTCAGAACATTAACAGGTTTGGGAACATAAGCTTAGTTGTACAGGTGTTCCTTGGGGCTGAACACATCCCTAAATTTTTTACCTTGTGCCATCACTACAAGCCACTGTGAAATCTCACTGTTGAATATTTTGTTCTGTTATCTGTGTTACATAAGGCTCTGGAATAAAATCTCAAACAATTTAGCTTGCTTGTGTGTACAGAGCAGTAAACATATACAAAATCAAAAGGAAAAGGAGGAAAAAATGCCCTCGAGGAATGTATGAATGAGCTGGAAAAGGGCAAATAAAACAGCAGAGACATTTATATTGGTCTGTCCTACTTCTCTGAACAAAACAATTATGAGATAAGAGAGGCAAGAATGGGAGGAAATTCTTTCATTTTTCACGTTGAAAGTACGAAGGATCCAATAGCATCTTTATGAAGAGCAATAAAGAAGATACATGAACTCCGTAAAGATGTTGTTGCAAATATATTGGTCTACTTGGCAAGGCCAGGAATTTCGGGGGTTGGGGGGTGATGTTTTTTTCATTTTGGTAGTTTTTTTTCTTTTTTATACAGAACTATCAGCTAAATTTTTAGGTTTTTTTTATTTTTTTTTGTCAAGAGAGCAATTACTGACAAGAATGGTTTGTTATAGCTAGCCGAGAAGACTAATGCTTTTACTTCCATTTGGAAATGGTATGAAAAAGAGGCAGATGGAAACCTGAATTTAATGAAGCTTAAATAAGCAAATGTAACATTGACCAGCTTTTAAACAAAGTTAAAAGCAACTCTTCCTTGTTCATAATTTGAAGCTTTAAAAACCAGAATTCATTTGCCTGATACAATGATGCTAAAAATGATGCTGATATTCAGAAAGAAGATTGATAACTTTTTTTTTCTTCCTAGTCTAAAATGTGTGTTCTTGTGCAGAGAAAGCCATCTTTCCACCAATTAAAGGATGATGTTCACAACATTATGGCACTTAAAAAATAATGAAATCAAGGTATGTATAATTTTTTCCTAAATTTTCCATCTCTTGTCTAAAGAAATAAAAAGTAATGTATTCCAACATAGAAATGTGAATTTGTTATCAGCCTACTAGTGACTGCACTATCCAATGGAAGACAATCAAGGCTGAAGAGCAACTCTAAGGTCTCTCCAACTCTTCCACTGTCCCCACCCCGAAACTTCTTTCTTAGCAGAGTTGTGCAGTCTGACTGATGCGTGTGCTGCAATAACTTTTGCTGGTGCTGTATTCCCCTATCATAATTAGACATCAAAAAATGTTCAGACTAGAAATCTCTCCAAGTCAAGAAATCAAAAATTAAGTAATTCCATAATCTTTTAAAATTATTATTGGTGTAATAACCCCCTTCAGGGATTAAATATAGTAGCAAAGCTTGTGATTAAGGTTGCTCAGCCCTTATCATTGTTGAATTCTGTTTTCAGTGGTTTATAACTTTGCCAGACTGTAATAATTTGGATTAAAAGTTTCCCAAAACATGAAAAGTGTCTGTGTTTAGCTGAATATTTTAGGAATCTTTCAGGAGAAATGAATTAGCACTTTTCAAAACTGGGTCAGGGAAAATATGTTTTTCTGCCAATATTAAAACAAAAATCTTACAGTTGTTTTATTAACAAGTTTTTTGCCTGTTCTGCTTTTAACTGTTATTTCAGGCCAGGGCTTGAAATTTGCCAGGTAGGTTGGCCGTGTCTCGGGGAAGGGCTGTCCTTGCACACAGCTACCTCCATTTGGCCAGTTAGTCTTGGAAACACCTCTAAATGCATTTTTGTCACTGGGGAGGTGTTCTAGGTCTGAAGGGTTTCAAATCTTGTGAGCACCCTGGGAGGGTGAGGCGAGCTGGGTACTGCTGCAGTGCTAATGGCTGGAACGTGAAGCACAGCAGGAGGAGGAAAATGGATGTGGTAGTAGTGCTTGGGATCAGGAGGTCAGAGGTGGGTCTGTGGTCTTGGAGATGGAGGAGAAGAGTGGAAAAATCTTGTTAAAGAAACGGGAGGAAGGTGTGTGGACAGTACCTGGAATCAATAGTGGAGTTGTGGGACTGGTATTTGTACAAAAGCAGACAGTAGATACACCTGTAGTAGTAAGACAATGTCAGGGTACATGTCCCAGCACTAGAAAATTATGATTTATTTTGTTATATCTGTTATATATATATATATTGTTACTGTTTTGACCTGTACAAATCACTGCACTCCCAGGTTATGCTCAGGCACGGTCCAGGCATTAGCATGTGCCAGGGGCTACTTGCAAGAGGTGGTTTAGGTATACCACTGTCTGTTTTGGGGTGATGGGGAAGGTTAGCTGTTTTGAAATGAACCATCCCATCCCATTCCATCTGGCTTTAGTCATAAATCACATTGGAAAAATACCCATTTATTCCCCCTTCTGCACCCAAAGAATAAGAAACAGCTGCTACTGTCAACTACTCTCTTACCTCTGCTGGGAGGGTTTCTAGAGCAGGTCTAGAGGTTTCTGTCAGAAAGAAAGAAGCCAAGAAGAAGAGAAGCCAGGAAGCAATATCATGTTATATTATTTTACAGTTCTTTTAAAGACTCAAATTCATAAATGCTTGGAAAGTTACATATGAAAAGAAAGACCAACAGTAAAAGAATATTTGGCTGCAAAATGAGGTGATGTGGCACGAGAGAACAGAAGTTGTGCCATTTGGTATCGAATCGATCTGACTCTTCCCTCTGTTACTAAGTCAGTGCTGCCCTAGAACAGCAGAGTTGGGCCAACATTCATGTTTTTGCAAGCTGGAGACATCACATTATGGAGTGTTGGCCACTGGCTCTTTGCTCCAAGGACAGAACTGGGTCCAGGCAGCCCCCTGGGCTGCACACTTTCTGTTGGGATCACTGGTGGAGGCTCACAGCCAGCTGGCAGAGCTTAGTTCAGGCTCTGAGTGAATGGACTACAAAACGGGTGCCCAATGAATAAGAGAGTGTGTTGGTACCTGGGTACTAACTGGCTTGGCATCTTCTGCAAAGCCTTTCCCCAGGCTTGACACAGATCTACAATTGATCACATATGTACATGTAAATAACATGATTGGGAAATGATATGGTTGGGAAGAGTCACTGCCCCAGGAATCTCTTGGCACATTATATTATTGAAATGCCAACTCTGAGGAGAGATGTTGTATTTAAAATTCTCTGAGCACCCAAATCTAGTTCATCTAGTTTAAATAGAACTAGCTCTGAATGCCAGAGATGGTGGCCCAGGATGGAGGTAGTGGAGTGAAGCAGGACATGGTAAGCATTTGTGACTACTGCAAGTTGTCTTGACATAGAAGCTTGTGAAGCCGGAGATGTACTTAAGAATTGTAGAGTGATAGAATCACAGAATCACCAGGTTGGAAAAGGCCCTACTGGATCATTGAGTCCAACCATTCCCATCAATCACTAAGCCATGTCCCTCAGCACCTCGACCACCCGTCCCTTAAACACCTCCAGGGAAGGTGACTCAGCCGCCTCCCTGGGCAGCCTCTGCCAGTGCCCAATGACCCTTTCCATGAAAAGTTTTTTCCTCCTAAAGTTCAGCATAAACCTCCCCTGGCGGAGCTTGAGGCCATTCCCTCTTGTCCTGTCCCCTGTCACTTGGGAGAAGAGCCCAGCTCCCTCCTCTCCACAACCTCCTCTCAGGGAGCTGTAGAGAGCAATGAGGTCTCCCCTCAGCCTCCTCTTCTCCAGGCTAAACAACCCCAGCTCACCCAGCTTAAGGACAAGATAGTTGTTTCTTTTCCTTTACAAAACCAGCAGATATTCCAGTCAAGTCCTGGGATAATCTTTTCCTGGTATGCCCAAAGACAGAACCTTTCCCACTTCGCTCTGTAGGCCTATCTTGTGGATAGTTTGTGACAAAATTATTTGTGGTCTCCAAGAACACTGTACAATCAAATGAAAGCTGACACGGAAGGTAAAGCAAGGGGACAGGAAAGGAGTCTTGACCTTGTTGCTTGCAGGTGAGAGTGGAACTGAAGGGTCTGAACAGGAGGTCTGTGCTTTAACAGAAAAAACCTTACTTTTGCTATGCTTTCCTTAGGTGTCTGTGAGCAAGGTAATATTGTGGATAGGACAAAAATATAAGCAAAGCAAAGGAAATACCTCTATTTCCTATGACCATTATATAAGTCTTATTTCCAACAAAGTGGAAAAACATCAACAAAGATACAGGACAGTTTGCATATTTATAATATGCTCGTGCCAGAAGTGCTAGCGTTGCCTTGAGTTGATTATAAACTATTGATAGGGTTTACCTCTCCTCTGACAAAACAGGGACAACGATATCATTCCCATCAGGTTCTTTATCCATTTGGATTTTTAATTATAAATGATTAACTCAGGTATTAGCTGCTTGAAACATGTGCACATGCACATGTGAACATATTTGAACATCTTTTGCTTCAAATGAGAAAACTTTTGTATTATTTATGGTTTAAGTACAGTAACAATAGTTTTAAAAGCACAGTTGTTCATAGAAAGGACTACAGTGCCAAAAGTAACAGCAGAAGAATTAATGCTTTCTCCAGGCCCTTTTTCTCATAGAAATGATTGACAAAGTAATTTTCTTCTTGTACTTTAATAAAAGTGTATACATCATACACACCAATAAATCCTCACTGGGCCAATTACATGTCATATGACTTATCTTGTCACAGTACCTAATATCCAAACAATAAATTTAATGGTATACTTTATATGTAGATTTGCATATGAGGATGTTTTCCAGTCCCCAGACTCAATTGTCTTACGAACACTACAACATCCAAGAAAAAGAAACAAACTGGCTAGGATTTGTGACTAATAAATCCTGCCTGGTGGAACAAACTTCATCTATATGACTTACAAGAGTGTACTGTATAAGTAACATTTGTTTTACATATTGAAATTATATTGGGAGATGAAATACTGAACAAATATTGAAGTGTTTCCTCTCACACAAGATACTCTGCACACATGCAAAGACATATTAGCTATATATATATATATATATATGCGACACAATATATTTGATTCCCATTCATACCACTTTGCAATGTAAAGAGACCTTTCTATAAATGAGAATCTCACTTTTTTTTCATTTCCAAGTGAGGAATTTAATGGGAGGTGGAAATTCCAAAATTTGCTTTCATCTTGGTAGTACTTGCTGGGCTTTTGAAAAGCTTTGATTAGACCTGAGTGCATAGTTTCTAAGAATGTTTCTGATCTAAAGGCACGGGCTTGGCTGTGGATTTTTCTCAGTGAGGGCCATCAGCCTTGTTTATCCTAAATTAAACTGTTTGATAATACGGATGTAAAAAGGGGGGCATTTGTCTTTATTTCCACTGTCCCAAAGCACGTTCGTTCTTGACATCTAGTGCAGCGTGTGCAGCTTTCCTCCCATTTTCTGGTGTGGGGTGACCCATGAATTGCAGAGAGTGACTTTGTGGGAGGAGTGACCTCCCTGTGGACATATGGAGTTGATGAATTAGGTCATGGCTCTGCACCTCTAGCAAGCTTGGGTATTGCAAGTGCCTGAGGGGAAACAAAGTGTTCGAAATAATGGAGCAGAGATGATTGTGCTGAAGGGAAATGGGGAAAAGATTGTGGCCCCTGAAACACAGTCCGTTTCTCATTCTCCTCCTGGGTAGTGAATCATCCTACTGTCCCTCTTCTGAGCTCCTGGTGAAGCTAAGTTTAGCCCCTTGTGAGTCTATGAATAGAATTACCCACTTTGTTGCGCTCTTGCTGGTCAGAATAACGTGCCTGAAAATCAATAAATTTTTGACCAGGTTTTTAGCATATGAATGACATAATTATGAAATTATGCACAGATTTGGTATTGGAGGGTGTCTTGATTTTGTTGAGGGAATTGTGATTTTATAGGACCCATCTAGTACACCCCTCTCAAAAACCATCAATAATCACCCTGGAAGACAGGCCAGAACAGGTTACTCTTCTTATTCTTGCCCTTTTAATTGATACAGTCTGGTAGTTCAGACCCAAAATTTATTTGAATTAATGCACCATTCAATTGTTTTAGACTGGTAAGATACATTCTTCTGTGTCTAAATATTTTATCTAAATTACTGCTCAGGAACAACTTTAGCCCCTAAACATTTTAGCGCAGAGGGACCTGGAAATAATTAGTTTAAATTAATTGCTCTAGCCTGGGCTCTTAGTTGCCCAGCATTTAGTTTCATCAAAACTGCAACAAATATAGAGTGAACCTGAAAGATGCCTGTGAGACCTCATCTTTCATGAAGCATGAATCAGGATTGCTTGAGCTCCATTTTCACTGAGCCAGCAAGGGGAACTGTGGCCAACAAATACACCTGCTCTGCAGGCTACTGCAAGGTCATATGTGATACTGATATTCATAGAAGAAAATAAACAAATCAAGAGTTTTTCTTCTATGTGCCATTAAAGAGAAGAAGAAGTGGAAAGGAAGAACATAAACAAAATCCAGTCATTTTGCAGGCATTTTAAAGGGCAAGGGTGTTCCTGCTTAACTTTAGATCAATCTCTGGAGCTTAAGTTAGGAGATGAGTTTCGTACGTCTCTTGGAATCATAGAATCATAGAACCATAGAATCACCAGGTTGGAAGAGACCCACCAGATCATCGAGTCCAACCATTCCCATCAATCACTAAACCATGTCCCTCAGCACCTCGTCCACCCGTCCCTTAAACCCCTCCAGGGAAGGGAACTCAACCCCCTCCCTGGGCAGCCTGTTCCAGTGCCCAATGACCCTTTCTGTGAAAAATTTTTTCCTAATGTTCAGCCTAAACCTCCCCTGGTGGAGCTTGAGGCCATTTCCTCTTTTGCCGGTAGTAGAGAATTGGAAACTCCTTCAAAGAATGAATTGACACAGCAAGTGCTCTTCAGAAGAGACAGTCTTTCTCCAGCATCAACAGCTAGGAAACCAGCCTTCTAGCTTGGGCTTCTCCAGCAAGGTGTCTGGCTTCATACCAAGTGAATATCACCAAAGACTTCCGTGCGTATAAAGCCAAGCTTAAAGTGGAGCTAGAAACTTGTGTTTCTGATTTGTGGTGACAGCCACTGGATCACAGAACAATAATCACTGTCGGATCACTCAGGTATTAATTTATGACACATCTAATTGAGGGCAGAGAATAGAGATAAGCATGTTGCTAACTCTGCAGTGTGTCTCCTTCTCATTGCACCATTGACTTCAACAAGCAGTCAGCGCTTCACAGGCTGTTGTGTGGTGGTGAAATCTCATTCCATTGCACTTGGGAAGGATAGTGTATTTTTGTTTATCATGGGAGCTTTGTAGAATTTATGATGTCTTTTGCTCTTCGTTTTCATGCTTTTAAGGTTTGATAGTTTTAGCCAGGTTCCCTAAGGAAACAAGGCTTTCGCCATCATGCTGTCTGTCAGCTCCCTCCTTATAACTTCTGAACCTGGGGGCCAATTTCAACTCTATTTGTCAGAGGAGTAAAGGTTTCAAAGATATTACATTCCCACAAGTTTTGTGAAAATCAACAGCTTAGTAGATGAAAGAATATATCATTGCTCCAGCTGAAGTCATGTCAAGGACAGTTCAACCTTTATTTATTCTGTTTGGCCATGGCCACCTGGCCAGTCCCTGTGTGGTGTTCAGTCAGCACTAAGTAGTGCTGAGCTAACCACATCCCAAGTCATCTTTCAGCCATCCAGCAAGCAAAGAGCAGAAAGTGGAACTGGAGGTGGCTTTGGGAAATGGAGAGGGATTTTCTGCCTTAGGGAATGGTGAGGAGTTATAATAGTGGTAGCAGAATGTTTCAGAGGACTGGGAGGATGAGAAAATGTTCTGATGGAGGGATTTTGGAAATGAGACACAATGAAATACTTTATTCACTAAAAAACTTCCTCAAATCTTTCTGTGTTTTGATATGTGTATTGAGCTGAAGATATAATAAATATCCTAATGGCTTAAAAATGGGTGTGGGAAGGACAACCACTGAAATAGAATCAGATGCACAAGCATCTCTGTGTTTGTAAATAAAAGAGAACCACCCCTCTCCCCCATCTTTAAATCTGCTTTGCAAACAAATTCATAAAATGATCCAATGATCTACTGGTCTTATCATCTTTTCTTTACCCATAGATGGAATTAATTAGCAAATGATCTGTAAGGAAAATACTTCCTATATAGGTTTTGCCTATTCTTTTGTCTCCAGTGACTATCTTCAATAAGTTTTCTAACAATGACATGTTAGGATCAGAGGAACAGCAGCACAGAGTCTGTTAAATTATTAGTCTGTTCCAGCATCTAGACTCCAAAAGCCATCATAATAAGATACATCTAGGGAGGATGCAACAGATCTCCTAGTGAGTAACAATCAGACCTTTGGGGAGACTTTTTCTTAACCCCAAAGAGTCAGCAATATGCTTACACCCTGCAGCAAGAGGGCTTCTATCCATAACTAATCTATATTTCAGTCATTTCACTATGGACAGTCTTATTAATAATATAAATGCAATAACTCAATGTTGGGGTTAAAAAAAAAGAAAAGGAGAAGAAAGTGTAGGAAAGAAACTGTTACTGTTCAATGAGAACAGGGATGGAATAATTAGAGTTTGCAGATGTGACAAAAACACCAGTGTATAATAAAATTGCTTTTATTAGCTTAATTTGCCACATATAGCGCAAATATTTAACTTGAATGAGGCATGAATTAGTAAGAAAAATATGTGCTGCACCATTTAAAGTGCTATACTTGAATAAAATAATGTATATCTTTTCATATGCAGTCCTTGAAGTCACACTACATACATCTTTAATTTCTTCAATTAAGAAAAAAAGGAACAAATGGAGTTAGATTTTAATTATTCATAGTTCATTTGAGAAAAATCTTTGTAAATGAGAGGAAGGAGAGTTGTGCTATCTATCACAACGAGAAAAAGAATAGATAGAAAATCCACTCTATGAACTATTTGACAGTACATAAGCTTCTGCCTTCATTAGGTACTGCAGCCTGATGTGTAAAAAAGCAGCATTATAGGAAGAGCTGTGCAGGAGACCATGGCAGGGAAACTGCACCCCAAAATGCTGAACTGCTGGCTGACAAGTAACCACAGCGCACGTTCGATGGAGTCCAACCAAAGGATGTTTGTGTTATGCCATGTCTTTGAACAGGCTGGACCGCTGGGCTGAGACCAATGGCAGGAGGTTTAACAAGGTCAAATGCCGGGTCCTGCACTTGGGGCACAACAACCCTGAGCAGTGCTACAGACTAGGAGAAGTCTGTCTAGAAAGCTGCCTGGAGGAGAAGGACCTGGGGGTGTTGGTTGACAGCAACTGACCATGAGGCAGCAGTGGCCCAAGTGGCCAAGAAGGCCAATGGCATCTTGGCTTGGATCAGAAACGGCGTGACCAGCAGGTCCAGGGAGGTTCTTCTCCCTCTGTATTCGGCACTGGTGAGACCGCTCCTCGAATCCTGTGTTCAGTTCTGGCCCCTCACCACAAGAAGGATGTTGAGGCTCTGGAGCGAGTCCAGAGAAGAGCAACAAAGCTGGTGAAGGGGCTGGAGAACAGGCCTTATGAGGAGCGGCTGAGAGAGCTGGGGGTGTTCAGCCTGGAGAAGAGAAGGCTGAGGGGAGACCTCATTGCTCTCTACAACTACCTGAAAGGAGGTTGTGGAGAGGAGGGAGCTGGGCTTTTCTCCCAAGTGACAGGGGACAGGACAAGAGGGAATGGCCTCAAGCTCCACCAGGGGAGGTTCAGGCTGGACATTAGAAAAAAATTTTTCACAGAAAGGGTCATTGGGCACTGGAACAGGCTGCCCAGGGAGGTGGTTGAGTCACCTTCCCTGGAGGTGTTTAAGGGACGGGTGGACGAGGTGCTGAGGGACATGGTTTAGTGATTGATGGGAATGGTTGGACTCGATGATCTGGTGGGTCTTTTCCAACCTGGTGATTCTATGATTATTTAAAAAAGGATGGGAATATTAGGAACTGCCATATTAGATGAGACTTCTGGTCCATTCAGGCCACCTCCGTCTGTTGCAGGGGCCAAGGCCAGCTGAGTCAGCGAACATGTGAGAATGTTGCAGATGTGTCCAAAGATGTCCATAATCACCAGAGTTTGACTTAAACCTTGGAATATTTCTTCCTTCCGGCAACGTTTTTAGGTTGTTCTTAAAAGGAGGGATATTTTTTGTTGTCGATAAGTAAGCAAGTCCCTCTTTGAGTTTTACTAGACTATTGATCTCAAGACTGCTTTCCTACAGTGAGTTCCACAGTCTTATCATGCACTGGATGAAAAATGACTAGTTTCTATCAGCTTTGAATTGATTATCTTTCATTTTCATTGAATGTCTCCTTGGCAAAGGAGAACAGAGCGAGCAATCTGCCTTTTTGAACGATTCATTACTTTATAACCTTTTTTTTTTGTAGGCTTTCTAGGTCTTCTAATTTGCAAAGTCCACAATCCCAGCCATTTCATTCTGATTTGATGTAAGCAACCTCTGTGCTCTTAATGGTTTTCAACCTGTCACTGAACATGTAATTGTTAAGATTTTTCTTTTATGTTACAGGGTCTTATTTGGATACAATATTATTATGGCGCGACAGTATTTTGTATACTGGCATTATGATTTCTTGTTGTTACTAAATTGCATTTACTTGTTTAAGTGGAATTGCAGCCTTTTTATATGGTCATTGTAACTGATTTCTTTCCTGACATAGTTTAAAGCAGCGTGTGTTGTGTGTATAACAAAATTTCTTTCAGTTTGAGGCATATTACTTCCCATTTTTTAATAGTGAACTTTATTTATTTACTATTGTGCTCATTAAGATAAGATCTGTATAGGTTAAGTTTCTTTGAGAATCCCTCAAATGGCTCCCAGTCCTCAGTTATGTAAATAATATATTGTCATCTGCAAACTGAGGTGCTTCACTGTTCATCTTCCTGTTCCAGGTGTTAATAGGTATGTTAAATAATGCCAGTGACAATGTAAAATCTCAAGGCATCCACTGTTAAATTTTTAACTTGGCCATTAATTCTTACTTTGTTTTCTGTCTCTTAGCCATTTTGTAATTCACACTGCTGCTTTGCTTCTGTGTGACTTTCTAAGTTCAGTAGTAACAAACATGTTGTTAGCAAACTTGTCAAAACCTTTGCGCAATCGAAGGAATATTTTCTTCTTTACCTGCTAATTTATTGACACATTCAAAGAATATTAATAGAGTAGTGAGGCATGGTTTCTCTCTGCAGACTTTATGATAATTAGATATTGTCTTATCATGATTTATCAGGTAGCAAGTTATTCTGTATGCAATTTAAAAAAAATATCAAGATATAGGAGTGTATGAGTCCAGCCTTTACTAAAGTATAGGGGCAGCCTCTGAAATCCCACCAAACTGTGATAGAATAGCCACCTTGAAAGAGAGATTGCATATTTTGTATCAGTTCAGCTACTTTATTTGTAATATCCTTGGAAGACTCGAAATATAACCTCTTCTGTCCAGAAAGTCAATCAGTACAAAGAGAGAATCAGTATGAAAAGGAGTTTACAACACTGGTTGCCTAAAAGCAAAATGCACCTACTATAAAGCTGAGGCCTTGAGCACGTCCCAAGAGAATAAAATCTATTCCTGATGAGATAAATGTGATAATTGCTCTGATATGTCCCATGTATCAGCCACCTTAAGAAAGAGTGATTGTGTCTGAGAGTGAGAGCTCGTGCAAAATGCACAACTCCACTTAGCAGCCAACTCCTTGAGCTGAGAGCACATACACCCCTGCCTTGCAGACTGCAAATCGGTTGACTGAGTGATGCGGACAATTCAGAAAGGTGGTGGTAACAGCAAAGCACTAACCTGTTTCCTTGGGAGGATATTTACTCCTCACCTTTGATGAACTGGGGCAACTGAGGTTAGCAATGAAATTCCATCTGGACTTCACCAACTGAGATGCAACGGAGCTTTCTGCTGAGTGTCAGAAATGCTCTGATCTCCTATTCAGCTTGGATCTCTTAATCTGTTTGGCCTTCTGGTTTGCTCTTTATACTGGAGAGGCCAAAGAGCTAAATTTGTAGTTGCTGTGAATGGTATTTTTGAAAGATGTTTTAAGGCTGGACCCAGCTATTTAGCCCAATCTAAAAAAAATATTTGTTGAATTACTTTCTAATATTTCTATCCACATTTTAATTAATGTATATGGTGCCCAAAATAAAGGAGGCCTGGCCCTTCTAATTTAATTGAAATTAATAGTAATAAAAAAATACAGAAGACAGGAAATAAATCAGAAGCATAAGGATCGAAATATATCACATTCTTCTTGGCTTTCTTTTACCACATGTAGGAGTGCTAAGTCCATGCCCAACTTAAAATATGTTCTGGAACTCTGTCAATTTTCTACTAATTGAAAACTGCAGAACACCCCAGCTCTGCAGTGGTCCCATGGCCATATGAAACTAGGTAATTATGACTTTCTCCAGCTAAGCTAACCACTAGAAGGAAGGTACAGCTGTGTTTTATTTTTTTCCACATCATGTTTGTTTTCTTGGAGTTTTGTTTTGTTTCCCTGATGACTTCTTTTGGACACAAATTATGCTGTTCTCAATCCAAAGACCACTCTCTAGTGTCTGAGAAGAGCCTCTCTGGCATGAGTGGATCATCTTGTAAGATTAAGAGCATATATTACAAACACTTATTTGTCATATTGGATCTTAAATGGTATTGAAGTAACAGTTGTTCCTATTTTGGAGAGAGAAGACTTGAAATAAAGTAATGGGATGAAAGATTATGTAAATATAGGAAACCTTGTGTGTGAAGTGTGTGTTCCAGGAGATTATTCCTCCCTTTTAAACAAACCTTGACTTGCACAGACATGCCAGCACACAAATGGTCACTCACAGAGCACAGGTGACTGACAACTGGATGCTGAAAAATCTCCCAACAAAAATTAGGAACATCACAAAAAACAAACGTAAGGTCTGCAGAGCAACATATTGTGAAAACTGTTCTGTAATAATGTAAATTGTGAGTCTTCTTGTCCCAAAGTAAAAGGAAATGTTCATTTTTAAATCAGTGCAATGGAAGTTTTGAACACCTTAAGTAAAAGATAGGAGTGATAGGAGTCACAAAACAGTAACTTATTTTAAAAGTCTTCATATCTCACTACTTGAAATGATCACATAAATCTGCTTTTAGGGATATAAATGTAAGTTGGTTTTCAGATTGGCTGAAAATATGACACACAGTGAAGTGTGTGTGTGTTCCCAAAAAGGCAGAGCAGATCTGTGTCCTGGAAGACCATATTCGTTGGTGAGGAACATAAATCTCGAATAACTACCTCTCAAAGCAATTTCCTCCAGATTATTACATTGAGCCCTGCATGTACTGGAGCCTGAGAGGCTGAAGTTAGGAAATGCCTGGAGCAGAGGCAGATGGGGTAGGACCTGTTTGCTCTCCACACTCTAACTGACATTGTAGCTACTGGTTTTAGATTTATGTAGTTCCATCACAGATTAAGAAAATATAGTATAAAGAGAATAATGAGGTTTTGGTCTCTTTTATAAGTTGTCTCTGTGAACGCCTCTAGATTTCCTCTTCTGCCTTACTTACTCCCTCTTTCTTCCTTCACAAGATTCTTGAAGCCCTTTCATTCTGTCTTAGCAATACAAACATGAGATTCTCTGGGTTTGTAGCTCTTGTCATTTAGAGCATCCTTCCTATATCTCTCTGTCTTCTTGTTGCTTCATCTAATTGGAAAAAACATGTGCTTTCCCTAGGCTCAGAGAAGCCTATTGTTCAGCCACCCAGGACAACTTAACAACCAGCCTGGACAAATGTAATTTAATTACTTCTTCATCACTGGCTAAGGTGCTGACCTGCATTTAAAGATCTTGGGTGTTCTCCAACCTCAGGCTGAAAAGAAAACTAGCTTCCACCTCGGTTTCTTTTAAGTGCTGCCTAACAGCAGGAAAAGAATGGATGGCTTTGTTCAACCAACCATTTTCTCAGCTTATACCTCTGCCTTGTTTGCCAAGTGCGCCTCCTTAGCAGAATAATGACAGTGCTGACATACATCGCAGAAGAACCAGGAAAGCTAAGATTCTTTGCCAGGAAGCAAATTTAGAGAAAATCACCTGAAAAGAACATACATGGCTTATAGCTGATCTTTGATTCTTCTTCAAAATGTAGATTATTCTTGCACCTTCATTTAACTCCAAAATAATTTCTAAAACATCAGCTCCTCCTGGCCCTCTCCATCAGTAGTTATTGCTTAGGGACCTTGCCTAGGGTTTCAAGATCAAGGGGGAGGAAACCCATGACAATATTTCCTTGTCCTCTGAGATTCACTAAGGATCCAGAAGGAGTCTCCTTCCAGATTCTGCCCTCTCTACAACTAAGACAACAGGTACAGGATACTTCTAAGAAATTAACTCAGTTTGATAGTTGAAAAAAGCCCACTCCTGAATCAAGAAACCATTTAATGTGTGGTAACCATTTTATTTTCAGAAGCCGCCACACAACTTGTCTGGTCAATTATCAAGACAGGAGGAGAGCATTTTGAAAACAAAATTGTATTTCTCCGATTCTCCTACCCAGAATGGAAATTATGTCTAAAATATAAAACACCTTAGAGGCTGCAGGGTTTACCTTGGACTTCATGGAGGAGAAATGACATTCCCTGTCGGTAGTGTCCTTCGTAGTCTTGGTCAGCTCCTTGGATTTTTCCAACCCCACAACTCATGCAGGCAGTTGTACTCAAACTGGCACAGTTTGTAGCTATCATGAATAAGCTATCTTACATTACAATCAGATCCGTCTGTAGTTTACGAGCACTGATGTGTATCTCAGCCTGGGTTCATAGGTACATTTAAAACCAACCTTGTTTAAATTGGTGGCATTTAGACTTCCAAATGACATAGTCTCTCTGGCTACCTCCAATCAGATGGAGAAATGCGCTCGGCAGTGCACCCTGTGATCCTGGTCCTTCACCCTCCAACATCTGGGGTCTGGATAGGGTATGCCAAAGTCCCTTCTGGCCCCCTAGGCTGGGATTCCCTTTATGGTGAGGGTGTAACAGGGAAGGGGTAGTGACAATGGGACCATATGCTGCACTTCCCAGGCTGCCAGGCTCCCCCAGTTTAGAAAGGGATCTCACTGACTGTTGTAAAAGGGGGATGCTAACACTGTATTCTCAGTCTCACAGCTGTATGAGGAAGAAAAATCCATTAATTTTTTTGATATCCTGATATACTGTGGTTCTGGGAGCCACAGAAGTACCTTAGATAGACAGCTAATTGTTACAATTTTGGCAGTACATCCCATGATGAGGCACACTGCAAGCTCTGTGAAAATTTTTTTCAACAGATGATTTACTAAAGCTATTCAAAACATACGGCTTTATTGTTTGGTGTATTCCAGAAGCCTAGAGGCCCAAATTGAGAGCGAGAGCCCATTGAGCTTCATGCTGTCCCAAATGGTATTAAGAGGTGTATACATACTGCCCCGATGAGCTGAGTATATTAGCCCAGAAATGAGAATTTTTTTGTCATTTCAGTGTTATTGATGAGCTGAGAGTCAGGACTATGAAGTCTAACTCCCAAGACCACACAGCAAGACTAAGCACAGCTCGGATTTGAATCCACTGCCATGCCGGCTCTGTGGTCAGGCACAAAACTATCCTCTCAGTACTCTTTTATTTTTTTAAAAAGGCAGATACATAAATGCCGAATTCCGGTTGCTCTGAGCTGAGGTTGTTTAGCCTTGATAAGAGGAGGCTGAGGGGAGACCTCATTGCTCTCTACAACTACCTGAAAGGAGGTTGTAGAGAGGAGGGTACTGGCCTCTTCTCCCAAGTGACAGGGGACAGGACAAGGGGGGATGGCCTCAAGCTCCACCAGGGGAGGTTTAGACTGGACATTAGAAAAAAATTTTTCACGGATAGGGTCATTGGGCACTGGCAGAGGCTGCCCAGGGAGGGGGTTGAGTCACCTTCCCTGGAGGTGTTTAAGGGACGGGTGGATGAGGCGCTGAAGGACATGGCTTAGTGATTGACGGGAATGGTTGGACTCGATGATCCGGTGGGTCTCATCCAACCTGGTGATTCTATGATTCAAAAATTAATGATTGGGTTCAAAACAATGATTGGATTCCAGGGCCTTTGCCCCAGCGCTGTTTAATTTAGAAGTGCAGATATAGCCGATAGAGTGAGTTTAGGTATCTACATACGCAAATGCCATTCTCAGGCAGCTCCGGTTGGGTTTCTGTATTTGAGATGAAGATTATGGCTGAAGGACTCGATGATGAGATTCATCCATATTATCCAGGCTGCTTTGAAAAGCCAACCCAGTTCTTGATATGCACTTTCTGGACAGAAGTTCAAAGGTGCTGGGCCAAAGCTTTATTTGGAAAAAAAAAAAGAGTTGTTTTTTAAAGAGGTTATTCTCTCCTGAAGGTCAGGAGAAAATATTCTAAAGAGAAAGAATATGAGATAATTTCAGACTTTCGTTACTATGATTGCTTCAAGTGGTGCAAAGTTGTAATAAAAAACTATGTTCTGTTGTGCTCACACACAGGCATCGATCCATGCAGAGAAAGTATGTACCAGATATAACAAGAAGCCGAGTGCTAGTTGGTAAAAAAATGTCACATTTCATAGCTTTCTCATAATAGCCATCTTTTTTGAAACTGAAATACAACATCCAAATGTCAGCCTACTCTGGGTATCTTCAAATCCCTTTCTGATTTTCTTTACATGTTATTGTTCACTATACTGCATTTTTCATTTCCACTTGCTGTGATATCATGGCATTTGATTTTGTTCTAGCCAAGAGGCCAAGAAGCTTAATTCAGTGTCAGGTGTCTCATTGGTGCATGGATTTGCCACTGAGACTCCATGGATAATTGATGTAGCAAGCATCCCACCTTGCATGCAATAGGAACCCACAACCCCTGCTAGGAACTCATTCTCCACCTGATTTGGGGACACAAGTACAAATTTGTTCTCATGCTGATATCTTCTGGCTTTGTGACCCAAAACCTTAGTACATCTTTGTATGGGGTTTTTGGGGTTGGTTTGGGTATTTTTCCCCTTAAAAATTTAATGTTAGGGGACCTTCTTTAATATTTTTATTTCAGTGATGAAAGACACGGGCTCCTTATTTGTTTTTGTGAGAATGTTTATAGCTTTAGCATCTTCAGTGTTTCAGCAGTGACTACTGTCTTTATACATAAGGCAGCACAGCACTCCCCTTCTTCTCCCCTTCTTAATGGAAAAGTAAATGCATATGCTTTCCTTCTACCTGATGCATGCCTTCCAAATGCTATAAAGATATGAACCCGATGGAGTTTCTAAATTATAAAGCAGGAGTTCTTTTATATTACCGTGAATAACAACTGGAAATCTAGTTCTTTATAATAAGTTATTTATTCTCCATTTTGAGGTTTTATCCACACCCCAGGAGGTGGCCATGTATATTTCAACAGGTGCTGCATCAAGATTGCTATGATACTCTCAAACCATATTAGATTGTATCCAGTGGAAAGAAATGGATTTGAGAGCAAGACTTACAGACTGATGAAAAACGAAAATCTTTTCTCTTGTTGAATGCAAAATTTTCTATTAGGTTCATAGCTGTTGTCAGCATCAGGCTCATGTAAATACATATTTATGATCTAATACACAGCTCTGGCAGTGTGTCTGGGAGAACAAGTCTCTGTGTAGTGTGCTCCGGCCAGAAAATTTACAGAAGCTTTCCAAATCTTCTGAAAACACATAACAATAGAGTTCAAAAGGGACTAAGGTGGTGGGCAGGAGGAGGCATTGCAGCCGGATCACCACACACCATTGTTATTTGCTTGCTTTTAAGAAAAAGTAAACACACTTGTTTCTCATTCATGACAGGAAATTGGGAGGGACAGAGGCATGGAAAAGAAATAGCACATGATCTTAAGCGGGGAGAGGGCATGTGATATTGGAGGAAATTTTTTTCTAGATTGAGTGGTCCTTGATTTCCAGCCAATGCAATCCATCTGAACTCCAATACTGTATTAAGAAAGAGGAAATGTGTTATTTTGAAACAGCCTCTAAGAAGGTGTGTGTTCAAGTTTTCTTGTATGGCTTATGAAACCCGCTTTATCAAAGCAGACACACACCTTGTAATCTTCAATACTCTTTTGCTTTTAAACCTGGGAAAAGCTTTTGTCCTCATCACTGCAGATGAAGCATGCAGACAGAAGGGGCTATTTCCATGCAGTAACTTCAGTTCAGATGCTTGAGGCTTCTTCCTCTGTGTCCCTCATCCACACACCCCTTGAAGTCCTACATCCCTTCTCATGAAGTTGTCCCATTTTCATATAACAATAACTTGACCTTCAGAAGAGAATAACCTCTTTAAAAGCAACTCTTTTTTTTTTTTTCAAATACAGCTTTGGCCCAGCACCTTTAAACTTCTATCCAGAAAGTACATATCAAAGTTTAGTTCTGAACCTGCTGCAACTGTGCATATGCAGAAAGGTTCATTGCAGCAGAAGCTTGGAAAGAGCTATTGCAAAATGAGATTGGTGGGACCTTTCAGTCCTTCCAGCAGCAAGTAAGATCTTCTGCTTTTTCCCCTATTATAGTTAACTTCTTTTTAAATGTATATACATACTTTTTTAATAGATGCATATGGAATAAGAAATATATTCCCTTCCCTTCCCTTCCCTTCCCTTCCCTTCCCTTCCCTTCCCTTCCCTTCCCTTCCCTTCCCTTCCCTTCCCTTCCCTTCCCTTCCCTTCCCTTCCCTTCCCTTCCCTTCCCTTCCCTTCCCTTCCCTTCCCTTCCCTTCCCTTCCCTTCCCTTCCCTTCCCTTCCCTTCCCTTCCCTTCCCTTCCCTTCCCTTCCCTTCCCTTCCCTTCCCTTCCCTTCCCTTCCCTTCCCTTCCCTTCCCTTCCCTTCCCTTCCCTTCCCTTCCCTTCCCTTCCCTTCCCTTCCCTTCCCTTCCCTTCCCTTCCCTTCCCTTCCCTTCCCTTCCCTTCCCTTCCCTTCCCTTCGTTTTATTCTATAACTTAGGGCACTTATCCAGCAATTATTTATGACTCATGCCTATTAATGTCATTGGGGCTACTCCTATGAATAAAATCAAGTGAATACCTAAGTGCTCTTCAGGACTCAGTCTTCTAAATCCAGAATCTCAATATGCATAAATATGTGTTTCGATTCAGAGCATCTGCTCCATTTGGCCATAGTATTTGTGGAAAAGAGATTTCTTTTGCTAAAACACTTGAGGAAAAGCAACACTTTTTGAATGGCTGAGAATGAGTATTGTACTCCTACACCCCATGTTCTCTTGGGGGCTTTGTGATCCCTCCTGTGCCTTTATGGATGCTAGAAAGGGCCCAAGAGGAAACAGCTACAAAAAAGCCCTGCTATGCAATGTGCAAAACCCCATCAAAATCAAGATGAACCATAAAGAGGGTCTCGTAAAGCAGCAAAGGCAGAAGGAAGAAAGCAAAGAATATGAATTGCAGGTGGGCACTTGTGATGAACAGTGCAATGGACAGTTTAAAATCAAAGCCAGATTTGGTTAGGGCTTGCAATTCCCATTCCTTCTTTATGTAAATACCCAGAGCCACATGTAAAGAAAGATAATCGCATAGAAAGATATCTGCTATTCACCAGTGGTTATTTTTTGTTGACCTAATTAAATTTTAAAAAAAGTTCAAGCCATCTACTCAGGAAACATTGTCAGATGACATAAGTGCCCTTTAAATCCTATGAGAAAAGAACTGCAAATAATGAAGAAGCTAAGTCAACTTTCCCCATCTTGGGGATTTTTTTCACAGAGATGACCTAGAAAATATTTGTCAATAATGGATATATATATGTAGGAATCAAGGCTCCTTTGTCTGCAGTTAGGAATGATGCTTGTGAAACCCGAGAATGACAAAATCGTAGGGATGCTGTTCTCAGTTTGTGTGCAAAGCTGTCTCCCATGCACTCTGCAAGGTCACAAAACTGCAAAATATAGTTGGTGTCTAATCTGACCTCCGTAACACAGACACACCAAAGAATTTTATTCTGCAATTTCTGCTTTTGGTTCATAACTTCACAAGTAAATGGAGTATGGTGGCCTCTTGTTAGTTTTAGGTTGATGACAGAGGTCAATAAGCTGTCTGAGGCTGAGGAAGATCTGTCAGGGTGGAACTAGTTAAATGTATGGACTGAATGTATTTAATCTCCTTTGTAGCAAGGGAATGGTTAGACTGAAGTCTTTTCCAGCTGCTGGCTTCTTTAATGTAGAGCCATGATTATAATTTAATTTAGAGACACGTATCCAATGTCGACATTTTATTTCAAGCCCAAGAATGGTACCAGGTCTTTGCTTGAATTTCATTTATTTTAGTGATGAATAGAGGTTTCTGGGTATAGAATCTGCCTGATACAACCTAGAAGAGATGACAAAGGAAGAGAAGCAATGGCATGTAACAGATAGCTAGAGTTTATGCTTCAGTTGGGTGGGTGTAACCTGGCTG
Source organism: Phaenicophaeus curvirostris (assembly GCF_032191515.1). Classification (NCBI taxonomy): domain Eukaryota; kingdom Metazoa; phylum Chordata; class Aves; order Cuculiformes; family Cuculidae; genus Phaenicophaeus; species Phaenicophaeus curvirostris. The sequence continues at coordinate 122,896,679 of NC_091393.1, read as the reverse complement.
TACCTGGGAGCCGGTGCTGTACCTGGATTTGTATATCCTTCAAGCTTTAGGGTGAGCTCTGTGCTGCAACAGATAAACTGGGTACATGGCTTTCATATGGGGGGTTCATTCCAGGCTACAGGGTCAGATTCTGGTCTATAAAACTCCTTTAGCTTCACATATTTAACTGATGTTACTGCTTCAGGTTTTCAGTGCTGTAATTTAGTCTAAATTAAATACCTGACCAAAAGTCTATGTTTAGAGAGAGAAAATGCTGACGTTTGTCTATAAGCCTGGACCACTCAATTAAACTGTGCAAAGTGTTATCCAGGTGTGTTTGATGTTATGCATGAATTTCAGCTATTAGCAAGGTAAGTCTTAAAGAAGGAAGCATGGACTTTTTTTCCTGCTTGCTCACCACGGTTTGAGGGATCTCCTGACACATAAGCAAATGTACCTTAAAGCTAATAACGATGAAAGGATTGTGACCTGAATCCCCAGTTTTCTCAGGTGAATGATGATACCAGATGATTTACGAGAGAGAGTTCTGAGAACCAGTGAAAGGTTTTTCAGGAGGTTTGCTTTGCATCTTATCCAAAGGCAGGAAAGAACAGTGATAGACTTAGCTATGCTGTTACACTGAGGCTGTCAGGATTTAAGCATCACTACAATGTATCATGAGCGACGCTGTACCGCTTGCATTGGAAATGTGTCAAAGCTCTTACTTTCTCTCTTTTTTTTTTTTTCTCTTGAGATGCAAAAGACAGGAGCATTTGTAAGCCATGAAACACAAAAGGCAAAACAAAAGCATTTTTATTACTATAATTGAGAATTTGGAAGAGGGGAGTTAAGTGCTTGTACCTAATTGTACTGCAATTACCCTGTTTAATCCAGCAACAGGCTTCTTTCAAGACTCATCACTATACCTGCATAGAAGAATCTCATTTCATCACTTACTAACGACTTGTCACTTTGGATACCAAGCACAATAAAGCTTCTCATTTCCTCTGCCTCAATTTTCCATACATCTGGGATCATTTGAAAGATAAAGACAGACAATGTAGAATGTGACCTCTTTAATGAGATTGTACCAAGAATGAATGGGACTCAATGTCTGTGGTATTTACAAACAAGAAAGACACAAGTTATTAGTGTCTGATTGTGTACCTTACCTTCATTGCTCACATATTCTTTGCGACTGTTGTAAGCAAACTCTTCATCATCTTTAGTGTGTTTATCTTCTTAAAACCCAGGAAGAGTGAGGTGTTCCTATCCCTGTTTTATAGCTGGAGAAATGAAGAAAGATTATGCGTGGTCTTCCTATTATATTACCTTCTGTTTAAATCAGCAGGAATGAGATGCCCATGGATGGGAGCTGACTTGTAAGCAAGTCATTTAATGACTGGTCTGACTCTCCTGGGTGCTATTTATACAAGCTCTGATTTTGTTTTCTTTCTCTACCTGAACAACACAGACCTCCTTACTCTGTTTTGTATTACATCCATTTAGGAGAACCTTATGTGATCTGTCCTTTAGTCCCTTGCTTCTGCGTGTGAAGAATATGCACATATCTGTGTTTCATGGTTCCCCTAATGCCCTGTGCTACAAACCATCTTCCTCTGTGCTATGTGACATCCTCATTCACCCCTCAACAGCTGCTGTAAAAGACTCTGGAATGCCTTGCTATTTGTATCACAATGCAGACTCCTCTCTGTCTCGTTTCAAATGGTTCAAATTATTCTGGCCTCTCAAGATCATGAAGCAACTTGAAGTACATATAGAGTTTTCTGCTACTCCGCTTAAGTGGTTTAAACTTTTCCTCTCTGCTTGTGCTCTGTTTTTCTTGTTAGATGATGCTGCGGTGGAGTCTAGTGAGATAAACTGTGGTGTTCCTCAGGACTCTACATTGTCTCCTATTCTCTTTAGCCTTTATGTGCTGAGATCCCCCTTTCTTCTGTTATAAAAGTTTGATATAACATAAGCACTCCTCCCAGCTCAGAAGGCAGTTACATACTCTATGTTTTTGCTATGCTGGCATATCCAGGCTGTGTCATTGTTCCATCTCTTTGTTGTATGCTGGACATCTGAGGCTGCACATTTAAACACTGGCTCAAGCTCAGCTTCCATAAAACAGGGATTCTACTAACTGACAAACAAACAGATGAACCCCCAGCCTGTTTGGCTATTTCTGCATTTTAATAACTCTGTTAACAACTTTGGTGATAATACAGAACTTTTTTACAGTGCCTTGTTTCCCGAAAAATACTAAAGTACTTTGGACGCCAAGTCTAATCTCATCTGTCTCTTCCCTCAGTGCTGAAGTGCAGATTCCTTTGGAGTGGGAAGAAATGTCTGTTTAAGAGCACAGAATAATGTTACTGAAGAATCTGGAATAGAAACTCTAGACAAACAGAAAGAATTACCATATACTCATTCCTGTGTTTTGATGGGAATTGTGGTGTAAAGCCACCCAGAGAAACAGCTGCTATTGGGTTGCTACTGATGTTGACAACACAGTTATTGCTGCAAGAGTAAGACAGAGGACAGAGTAGCCTGGGAGGAGGGGAAGTAATGGGGAGGTAAAGCTGATTTTCTGAAGCACTGGGAAGTAAAGACTAATCCCATGAAGTGGTAAATATTGCCAGTTTTCCAAAGCGGTACTTGGTTATGGTGAGCTGCACTGGAGTAGAGTAATTGGGAATAATTAATTGGGATGTTCATTCTCCTGCTTGCAAAGAAAGTCCCTTTTTGTTTAAATTGGCTCCAATCCAGTAATTTCCCTCTTTCCTGGGGGAAACGTAAACTGCTGTCATTTTATCTTTCTGTTCCTGATCTTTTCCACTGTCAGATACTAACTATACTCTAACTGTGTGTTTCTAACCTCACTTCTAACAATATGCTGTATTTTGACAAAAAAGACCCATATTTCAGAATTTGGGTAAGCAATGAGTGATAAAGGCACAACATCATTGGATTGAATTTCACTGTAGTTTGTGAACAGCTTGTTTCCCACCACTGTTCCTTGGAGCTCAAGTAAGTTAATTATCATATATTAGCTCTTAATATCTGTGGCTTTTGCTTGCTGTGTAAAAGGGGTTAATGCATCAGTGAATGATTTGCCAAACATATCTTTAGAGTGTCATTTAAGGTAGCTATAGTTATCTCCCAAGAAACTATCAACAAACAAGACAGGTAATCACTATTCATCTTAATTATTGTAATAACACATCCAATATTCAGGAATAGTCTGACTGCACTGTCCTATATTTATTTTATTACTGACAGTGACACAGATCTCTCAAGTTGTGTGATTAATTAATGCTCTTACCAAAAACTTCAGTAAGTCTGCTGCTTAAGTTATGACACTGAGTTTTCAATCACTTTTAGCTTCTGGGATATCCTTGGTTTCATTTTCTTTTTTTCTTTTTTTAACAGAAAAGATTCCTGACATAAAAAACTACCTTATTCACGTTGGCATTAAGGAAGAGTCTGTGATCTGAGCCCTAGAAACCCCTTGCCATCTTTCACTGAGTCACCGAATAGGCAATGGGGATTTCTAGGGTAGGAACAGGAGGTGCTGATGCTTCCCTCCTCCTCAAGGTTGACGTAAGGTCCAGAATCCATGAAGATGTGTGGCTGCTAAGCAGATTACAAGGAATGCACCCAGCACCATTTTGTGGTCTGAGTACAGAGCAGACCATGGCTGCACTGTTAGATTTTCCTACCAGCCAAAATAAGGTCACTGTGTCCAAACAGCCTGCCAGGGCTGGTACCTGGATCATGCTGATACCTTCACCGTGTCTAGTAGTTATTTAAGGTTGTTAGCCCAAGTCAAAACCATGCCAGAAATTAGAGTAACAATTAAAAAATACAGATTTAGTAGCATAGGTAATTGTTGTAGATAGCCATTAAGTACATAGAGACAATGATCAAGATTTATTATCACTCCGTTGCCTCAAACAGAGATTATAACAAGGAACTTGGATCAGAATCATTGTCTTTTTATTTCCAAGTAGGCAAAATATGCAGGAAACAAAACCGAGTTGCTTAAGGACAGTTTGATCTGAAATATGGTATCAGCAAATCAGGAAAAGGTACAGAGGACAGTGGGAAATGTCAAGGGGCACGTGGTTATTCTTACCACTATCTGAGTGAGAGTATGGGGAAAACTAATTTCCAGTACAGACTGAGCCAAACAGAAGGGATTATCAGTGAAATTAGTTTTTGGAAAGAGGGGTTATTTTGTATTAAAGTCTTGCTTTATCTGAAACGCTGAGTTTCGTGAGATGGCATAGATAAATGCTTTCAGTCTGGACACGTCCTTCAATGCTAGTTGATAGCCCCACAGGAGGAGAAAGTAAAGTATCAATGCAGAACAGAAAATGGCACTCATTAGTTTGTAATTATTGGCAAGTGAGATAGGATAGCAAATGGAAGTGTGGGAGTGCTCAAGGGAATTCTTCTAAGTCTCTTCCAAAAATATAATTTAAGTCTTTATGCTTCTGAATTATATTGAAACAATTGCATTGGTTAAATCACCAAATTTACTACAATGTTGATGATTCATCATTGGCTATATGGAAAGAATGACCAGAAACCTCAATTAAAATTTGTTTCCAGTGTGCTTGGACTTGTGTGTATCAATAGGGAAGGTCAGCAAAAGGAGAGGAGAAAGCATTTATTTCCTGATTTTACAGAGGCACAGGGGGACTAATGTAGTTTTCCAAGGTCAGGCTGGAAGCCTGTGGGTTTGTTTGAGAGAAACTTTCTCTCTGGAGACTAATTCATTCCCTTACCTGTAAGACCATCCTTCTTTCCTGCACTGTCGGTTGAACACCATAACCTGTGTTTTCTGTTTCACACTAAGAAACACTGACCCAGTTAACTGAAAAAAAAAGGTGCCTCAGAATGATTGAAGCTGAGCATTATCTTTGTCTCGATCAAGGACGAAATGTAAATCTTCACTGAAGGTGTGAATTCATAGCAACAAACTCTCACAGTGAGAAAAGCATTCAGGAGATAAATGGAATTTATCTGACAGTGTAAGTTCAAACTAAAATCTAAAGTAATGCAGTGAACAATGTTTAACAAGATTTCAGTGACTCCTGGTGCCTTTATAATCTGCCTAGTCTTTTGAAAATGTTTCCTTTATAAATGTTTATCCCAGCTGTCTAGTGAGATTAAGAGCTTTTCTCCTTGAGTGCCATGTTCGCCAGCAGTCTGGGATTTATTTGCATTGGCAGTTCCTCTGGCATCAAAGGTGTGGTCATCTCTCCAAGCTGTTGTCTTCAAGGGGCCATCCAGCTACTTCCCACAGGAAGAGCCGTGCCTTGTCTCTTCATTTTGGGGGAGCTAAATCGTAATGCTCATGAAAGTGTGCACTTGGTCAATGGTTAGTCAGGCTTGGTGCCCTCTACAGTTTGATCACACATGGTGCTTGAATCTTGACCTATGGTGCTGGTTGTTTTGCATGAGGTGCCTTAACACCTTCTAAGATGCCTGACAGCACCCACAGCTGCTGCACAGGATGGCAGATATGATGGCATCAACAGAAAACCTGTGACCTTCGGGAGTGGCAGGTGGACCCTGGGGAGGGCACTTGAGAATACCTGAAACGGCATAAGATGTTTATGTTTGAGTATTCCAGCAGCTAGACATTTAAATGTCTTTTTAGACTTCACTGACTACACTGAGTAGCAGTTTGATTTAGTTCTCTAAACAGGACATATAATTACTTTTTGAGAGACCATACTGTGTCCTGCCTTGTTTCCAATGTCTTCCTCTGAAAAATGAGGTTCTTATAGATCATGTTCAAAGCAGCATCAATTTTGGAATTTCCTTTTCACAATCTACTGTGGTGGGACTCCAAAGTGGGACTGAAACATGGAATTTGAACATCTGCATGTGACACTGCAATTTAGTAAGTATCTCCAAAATTCAGGCTCAGCTTATTCTCTATTTTCTTCCTCTACCGTGGATACTGCTGGGGATGAGAAACTTTCTTGTCCGTGGTATTCAGAAGCTAGTGGTGACTCTTACCAGATCAATCTCTTTCTGAAGCATATCCTTGGTTCAGGGATGTGTTATTAGGTTGGGTGCTGGACTTGCAGGTTAAAATGCTGTACAGTATCTTAAGTGGGATATTGGACTAGATTATTGCAATCATCTGCTCTAGCTCTGATAGTTCTTCCATCAGACACTGCTACGGAGGATTTTAGCATTGTAGGTCCAGGATTAGATTATCCTCTGACGAGATCAGGAGATCAATTCTTCTGTCAAATATTCAAGATGGAGAAATTTTTCTTAGGCTTTGGAAAAAATTCACTCCTGTGTCTAAGCAATGGTTAAGTTGAAAATATACTTTTTCTATGTTCTGAGTTAGAAATCAGCTGATATGATCAGAAATCAACCACTGTTGCATTAATCAGTTCTACCTTGCTTATGGCATTTACAGGGTTAATGTTTTCTGAATACTCCATCTGGTAAATTACTGTTCCTACACTCAGCTCAAACTCAATTTCATTCCTTCAAGGTTTTAGGAATCGTATCGCTAGGCAATAGCTGAGCTGAAGTTTCCTTTGAATCTGAAATTGTATAATTGAACTTTTGAACTTAAGTCCACTCATCATTTTCTAGCCACTCCTTGGTGACAGAGATGTTTTTCTTTAGTTTGATGGTAGCTGATTACTCAGTCCTTGGTATTTTCCTTTACTGTTAATGCACTGCGCTGTATATTTGTTTATGATTTTATCTCAATCAAAGAAATCTATTACCATTGGTACTACTCCTTGCATTTATAACCCACTTTTCACTGCAGGCTTTCTAAGCACTTCAGGAGCATTAAGCTCCATGAGAGGTCTATAATGAAGATAAACAACTCTAAACTCTGGAGCAGAGACTGTGATTTTCCATATCTTACCAAAGCACAATAGATTGCTGAGCTGGTAGGCCTTTAGGCACTATTGCTGTGTAAGAAACAAGGATCATAGAATCATAGAATAGTTTGGGTTGGAAGGGACCTTAAAGATCATCCAGTTGCACCCCCTGCTATGGGCTGGGACACCTCCCACTGGATGAGGCTGCCCAAGCCCCATCCAACCTGGCCTTGAACCCCTCCAGGGATGGGGCAGCCACAGCTTCCCTGGGGAACTTGTTTCAGTGTCTCATCACTCTCATGGTGAAGAAATTCTTCCTAATGTCTAGTCTAAATCTGCCCCTCTCCAGTTTACACCCATTCCCCCTCATCCTAGCACCACAAGCCTTTATGAATAGTGTGCCAACATATTAAAATTGGGGAAACTGAGGTACCAAGAGCCATCACAGATATTTTCAAAATCTGGACCTTCACAAATCCTAAAGATTAAATAAAACACATGTAAGGAAAAGCAGCAGTATTTGACATTTATAGGCACACTTTCTCTATTGCAGTAGTAGAGTGTATTAAGAAGGGACTCTTTGCCTGACACATTTTTCTACTTTTAAACTAGGCACTGAAATTCTAAGGGATCAGCTGGATCAGATGAATGTTCACAAGTCCATGGGGCCTGATGGGATTAATCCCAGAGTTCTGAAGGATCTTGTGGACATTATGGCAGGACTCCTCTCAATCATCTAACAAAGGTCTTGGGAGCCTGGGGAGGTCCCTGCTGACTAGAAGCCAGCCAATGTTATTTCAATCTACAAAAAGGGCATGAGGGAACACCCAGGGAACTACAGACCTCAGTCTAACCTCAGATCCTGGAAAAATTATGGAGAAGATCATACTGGACAACAATTGAAATTGACAATAATAGTAATTGAAAGTTATTTAAAGAATAATGCAATAATCAGGCGGAGTCAACATGGGGTCACAAAGGGAAAGTTCTGTCTAAATAATTTTATATCCTACTATGCTAAGGTCACCTGCCAGTGAGTGAAGGGTAGGCATTTTTTTCTGGATTTTAATAGGGCTTTTAATACTGTCCTTCAATGCATCCTTCTGCACAAGTTGTCCAGCTGTGGCATGAGTGGGTTTGTGATGTGTGGGGTGAAGAGCTGGCTGAAGGGCAGAGCTCAGATGGTTGCAGGGCATGGGGCTACATCCAGCTGGTGACCAGTCACCAGTGGTGTTCCTCGGGGTTGGATTCTAGGGCCAGTGCTGTTTAACATACTTATCAATGATCTGGATCCCAGTCATCGATGTGCCCTGGCAGCCAAGAAGGCAAATCACATCCTGGAGTGCATCAAACACAGAACAACCAGCTGGTGAGAACAGGCGATTGCCTTGCTGTGTTCAGTGTTGGTGTGACCCGATCCTGTACACTGTGTGGAGTTCTGGGCCCCACAATTTAAGAAGGTTGTGAAGATCTTCAAATGCATCCATAGGAGGGCCACAAAGCTGATGAAAGGGCTGCAAGGAATTGTTGTGAGGAACAGCTAAGGACTTTGGGCCGGTCTAATTTGGAGAAAAGGAGGCTGAGGGGTGACCTCATTGCTCTCCACAGCTTCCTGAGCAGAGAAAGTGGAGAGGAAGGTGCTGAGCTCTTCTATCTGATATCCAGTGAGAATATGCGTGTGAATAGTTTAAAGCTGAATCAGGATAAATTTAGACTGGATATTAAGAAACATTCCAGAGAGGGTGGTCCAACACTGCAGCACGCTTCCCAGAGAGGTGGTCAGTGTCCCAAGCTTGTCTGTGTTTGAGAGGCAATTGGACAATGCCTTTAATATGCTTTAAATTTTCAGCCTTGAATTGGTCAGGCAGTTGGACTAGGTGATCTTTCTAGGTCCCTTCTAACTGTTCTGTTCTGTTCTTTCTGTTCTGCTCTATTCTATTCTATTCTATTCTATTCTATTCTATTCTATTCTATTCTATTCTATTCTATTCTATTCTATTCTATTCTATTCTATTCTATTCAAAATCAGAAACCTTTGAAATAATTTTGTGTCTGTTATCTCATTTTTAATTTAATTCAACAGCATCCTTTGCCCATCACTAGGAAGATCCAATAACATTGCGAACTAAATAATCGCTTTGTAATAGGTGTATAATGTTAAAACTCAGCTTTTGGCCTCTAGTTTTATGCAGTGCTGTACATAGGAAGAGATGTTTTTCTATCTAAATAGGACATTAGGAAGTCTAATTACACATGCAGGTTCAGACCCCTATGCTTGGAGTGGAGGAAAGGCTGGCTGACTCACAGTCCAGAGTCCAGCACGGTCCATGAAATTACTCCCTCTGGCTAATATCAGAGAAGATTCCTCATGCTACTTTGCAAATATATTTAATACTTAAGACAGAAGAAAACCACTGATCACTGGGATTTTGGGGTTGGGATCCAAGTGTAGTCTCTGGCTCAGGGGTTCTGTGCTGATAAATTATGTAATTTTTTGTTGATTACAAAAATGTTTTGAGCTTATTTATTTCTAAGTGTTTTCTAAAGGAACCTTCAGGTATCACATGGTTTGCTTACCTTTTCTCTTGGGTTATACCTGATATACCACACTGATAACAGATGGCAGCTGAAAAATGCTGATGCTTTCAGCTGCTGCTCAGGGTGTTTTTTAACACTACCTGAGTACCATACATCCAAAAATGGTTCCTTACAATACAGCAATTATTAAAATGTCTCATCAACAAAGATTTTGCATATACATAAGGGAGCGTGATCACATTGGCTAGGTCACTTGTGAAATTAAGGAAGCTATTAGTTACAGAACGGATAGATGACTGTGGAAGTAACACCCTTATATTTGCTTTTGTATTCACAGAGCTCTCAGCTACAAATAGGCAGTAATGGAACATCAGGGTGAAGGAAGCCACGGGCCTGTTTGGAGAGAAAAATCATGCTCTACAGTGGGAAATACATTCAAAACCAACAGCAAAATCGTTGGCTTATCAACATGATGCTGCAGATTAAGCTAGCAATGCTTCTCCTTGTTTCTTATTTGGATCTACAGCTGTCTTGACTCACCATCTTTAGATGATACAGTCATCCTAGACTATGTGGGACTCAATGAGAAGGGTGAACTTCAACCAGCTTCCTCTGAGTTAGTCATTGGTTTGATGATGATGACTCAGAGGCAAGAGTTTTCTTTTGCTTCTTCAGATTTACTTGAGCCAGAAGGAGATCCTGGAATCATCTAAATGAAGAGGAACTGTGTTGATTTACCAGTGATGCTATCTTTGAATGTATACAAATACACTTGAAAGTGTTAACTGCTTCCCTGCTGGCTTTGGGAAGTGGTAGGTGATAAGAGTTAAACAACTAAACAAACAATCATTTGAAAAACAAATCATATGCTCACATCCACCCCTAAAGAATGCAGCAGGTCAGATTTTATAGGCCTTTTTAGGCCTCTGAATAGTTTTCAGGTAGTATTTTCAGATATGATCTCTTAAGGACATAGAATGGCCTGTAAAGCCCCATTTTAGGGACATAATTTGGCTGCTCAAGCCATTCAACAAGTCTCCTAGGGCTTTCTCTATGGTCAGTGGAGGGAAACAGACTGCAGAGCATGACTGAACACAGTCTCTCTTGGGACATGGATATTCTAAGCTTTTGGTTAGGGGGCCATTTGTTTGCATGTATCACAATGAAAAAAGAGCCTCATTCTACTTGGAGTCCTTACATACTTCTGCAGAAGGAGGAACAGCTAATCCTAATGATTCAGTGCAAACCATGTGTGTGCTTACATTAAAATATTTGGGTGTGCAAATAACCTGGGGTGTCTTACTAAGGTTTTAGGAATGGGAATCTTTGCCTGTACAGAGCACAGCCTTTGGGAGCTATTGCTCCATTGAAGCATCATTGTGATACTCCAACAGCTTAAAAAAAATCCTCCTTTCTTTTCTCATTATTATTAAATAACACACTTTCCTCCCTTGATCAGGGAATAGCCCTCTACATCTGACTCCATCACCTTTCTGACTTCTGCACTACTGAAGGGCAGAATGGCAAGTTAACCATCTGTATTGGGAATTTTTCTTGCAATTCATTGTGTCCATATTCTGTTCTTTTATGAATATAAATGCCACAGAATATCTGGGTCAATGTCTAAAGTTCTTTTTCTAGCATCTTTAATTGACTAAACTTAAAACAGGCCCTTTTGTGAACTTCTTTGGGCTGTATTGACAACATTTTCTTCTAAAGAAAATGTCAGGGAGTCTTGCTTTCAGGAGTGAAATTATCCTTTGGCTTATATGTTTCTCAAACCCTTTTACTGGAATGGGGCTTGAAATGCACTCATATTGCTCAATGTTAGAATGTTGGATCTGTACTCCACTTGTTCCTCCTTGTCTGTATTTTTTAACTTTTGTAAGAAGAACAATTTTATGCCCTCTCCCTGGTGCCATTTGAATTCATTTATAGACTGCTAGGATCTCACAGAGATTTACAATACTAATTAATTAACTCTCACATTTCCCTTGGGTTGTAGGTAAAGATTATTATCCCCACCTTACAGGGGTCACCAGTGCTCTCTTCTTATTCAACCTTGTGTAAATCAGCAGCACCTCCACTAAAATCAATATTGTTATCCTGCAGTAGAATTGATATGAGTCAGAGGAATCCGGTCCAGAAAGTGTACAGCTGGAGTTTAATGGTGCTTTGAAAGGTTTTTCCTTCCATGGGTCTTTGGGAAATAAACAGGAGTGTGGGTTTCACGAGGAATGTCTTGGAGGATGGGATCCATAGGACTTTGGAAGAGCCCATGTGACTGGGGTCAAAGGGACCACAGGCTACTGCAGCTTTCTGGGTGGATGGAGACACACTCATAGTCACTTAGCAGAGAGATGCTTCAAACAACCCTCTGCATACGGCTTGAGTACTTGCAAGTTCTCCAAAGGGACCAGGAGCTGGGTTAGGAGACCCAGAAGCTGAACGCAGAAAGACAGAAGTGAAGCCAACAGAGGGATTTTGTAGAAGCCTGGTCACCTTCCAGGGTTTCTGTGCTGTGCGTGCAGATGAGGTCTGAGTGTGATCAGCCCATGCCTACTCACACTGATGGAGTGATTCACAGCCAGTGCAAATAAAGCTTTAAGAACAGATGCCACCCTTACAATTTATAACAAAGCACTTTGGCAGGCTCTGTTCTGAGGTGAGAAGAACCTTCTTTGTGCCCACAAGAAACAACAGTATTGGCAAGGCATGTTTCTAAAGGCTTTTTGAGTTCAGAAAAGACTGGTCAGTACTTTTCAGGTCTAAACCCAAAATAACTTCTCCAAGGTCAGACAGCAGAACAAGAAATACATACCAGCTCCTATATATCTCCTCATATTTTTTGATTCCCTCCCCAGGTAAGCCGTTCATGTAATGCACTTGATCTTGAACTGTGCATGGTGGTGGTTTGTTTCTGATCTATAAATAGCAACTGTATTTATGGTACCTCCACAGGCACCTCTTGACCTGTCTCTCCCAGTGGAATTGTCTATCAGCACTTTTTATGAGCTTCTTGATTTAGAATATGCATCATGAACTTTGGGAGCACTCTCTGGATGATGACTTGTTTATGGTGCCCACGTCATTCTTAGTTCAGCATGTTTATTAGCCCAAGTCTGCCTGTCACTTTATTACTTCGGAATAACGTAGACCTTTATCCTTGGTGTCCTTTGATTTTTCCTAGCCATGTAGGAGGCATACCAACTCCTCAAGTTTTAACAATTGTGTCATTAAGATATTTAGCATTTTTCTTCACTGAATCTGGAAAGTACAATAAAAGAATTTCTTCAATTTACATGCTGGACATGCATCTGGACACTTTATCTACTCCTTCCTTTAAATTACTGTTGCTTTTGCCAGATTATATTGGTGCTATCTCTGACTGCTTGAAAGATAAGACTGCCAAATAAGATTAAAAATAAACACAATTATTTTTAAAAGCCTTTTGTGCATACACAGTTTCTGAAATCTTGGCGCAATTAAGCCCTCTTTTTCCTTAAAGAATTCCATCTAGGGCATTTTATCTTTATTGTTTGAACTTTACTGAGAGGCCCTCTTGCAACTGGTGGTCCCATGATGCAAGGCGCTGTATGAAGAAAGGAGAAAAGCATGCCTTGAATAGACAGAGAATGTGTTTTTATCCCTGTTTTACAGAGAGGAAATTGAGGTAGGGATGTGCCCCAGCTTGCCAGGAGACCTGACGCAAGATAGGAATTAATTTTGTTCTCCTGAGTTCCAGCCTTGTACCTCAACCATTTGACAAGGCTCCCTCTGAAAAATGTTGTTTACGAAATCCCAACAACCTTGTTGGTGAGTTCGGTAACAGCAAACATTTGCCTGCAGTGGGGAACAGGAGATAAGGGGTTTCGTGGGCTTTGTGTAGGCTACATACTTGCGGCTGGTATAACTGATGCTGCCAATTGTTTTATTGATGGAAGTAATTTGAAGGAATGGGGGACCTGAACAAACTGTCCTCATGAAGAAGAAAGGTGGAAAATAAAACTAGCAAAACCAGGACAGGATGCAGGAATAATTTCTCCTGCTTTCTTCCTACCACTGTAGTTTCCTCACCGTCTCCCCTTTGGCCTCCATCCAGCTGTTGCTGGAACCGTGCCGCCTGCAGCTCCTCGTGGTTTTCTCCACCAGCAGTGATGGACTGGTGCAGCCTTAGCAATGGTTCATCGTCTAGGAAACTGCTTCCCATCTGAGCCTGGCTGGATCTTGCTGTGCAAAGACACCGCTATCCCCATAGCAAACGTAGCATAGAACTGATACGTCCTCTGCTCAAATGTGGCTGTTCACAGCACCATTAGGGTGCAGGTTATTCTGGTCTAACTTTTCACTGCAAACGGCAGCAGCGGGATGGCATCCGACACGTGCTGTTTTGATGGCAGTGACCGTATCCTCCCTCCAATCCCAGTAGCAAGAGTTTATTGCAAGCACCGTTTCTTGCTCAAGCGCACACCTTGGAATCCAATGCAGACTGAGGACTCGAAGAGAGGCTGGTGAGGTTACAGATACCACAGTCCTTTAGTCCTTTTAAATGCCAGGTTCTCCAATACACATCTGCTCCCACAAACACTGCACACACTGGGCTCATTAACTAGTCTGTACTAGTCGGATACCAATCTGGGCAATTTCATTTCTCCTACCTGTAGGTCAGTGACAGTTTTAACTGTAGATTTGTTTTTTTCTCCTATGTTTTATCCCATCCTGTTCTTTTCTCTTCTACGACAACTCAGCTCCAGCCCTGAAAGAACCGCTATGCTGCAAGTTCCATCTAATATTGGACTAATGTTAATTCAGAAATCAATTGTGTGAAATTTCCTTCCCTTTTTGTTTTAGTTTTTACATTACTGTTCTCCCTGATCTCCTTGTAGCTCACTAATTAAGTGCCTTTCTCATTGCTTGTGCCCACACTGCTTGTGTCTCCTTGCATTCTTTACTTCTTGCTTCCTTGTAGAGGGATGCACCTTGGAGTCCTTACCCCAGTGTTGCTTTGCAGCCCTGCAATTCTGTACTGCTATAAATATCTCTGAAAGAAATCTAACTTCTTTATGATTATTTCCTAATTAACATTCCGAGTCTCTTTGCTCGTCACTTGTATCTCTTGCCTTAATCTCTCATTCCTTGCTCCTTCTGCTTTCTTCTGTTCTTAGTATTTCGGCTCATGGTTCGCTTTATCTGAGGAGAAACCAAGGTAAAGAGACATCAAACACTACTGTGAAGTCCGAGGGAGGAATCACAGAAGTGGTGCAGGAGGGTTTGTGATGAAATGTGCCACCCCAATGGGAACAGGCTGTTTTCAAGGTAACAGGAGGAATGCAGGCACCCTGCTCTTCAGGGGAAGTGGCTGCAGTCCTTCTGTGAGCAAATCTGCACCACTAGGACAGACTGAGTTTCCCATAGCTTTTCAGGTTGTTTAAAAGTTGTTTCTTATTGTCTTTTCCCCACTGACCCTCCCTTTTCTTAATTAATTTCCCAGTGTTTTCATCTCCCTCACTACTCCCACATTTGCCTGCCGACAATGCTGCTTTCCTGCACAGTAAAAACCTCAGGCAAACTTGGGAGGAGAGACCATATTCTTCAAAATTCAGAGGATTAAAGGATGACTCTTCTGGGCTGGCCAAAATATTTTTGGACAGTGCCCAGCATCATGGTGTCATAATCTGTCATTTTTGCTTCTGCATGGTAGGACTGTGGCTCATTTAATCTAACTTTAAGTATCTAAAAACTGGCCAGTGAAGTATATCCTTATCATCCTAGCCTTCCTTCATAGCCAAAGGAGAAAGAGAGGGCAAGTCCTCTTATCAGCTTTAGAAACCTGTCTCCTCTTGGAATAAATCATCATTTGAGTCCTCTCCATTTATTTTTCTGTTGATGGATATGACTTTATGACTTCTTGGGTGATTATCTCAGGCACAGGCTTTTTGAAATCTGTAATGTGCAAGGTATCAAGGTGCAGCAGGATCTAGGAGAGTAACAGTAACAACAAAAGTGATGATGTTATGGATTGGAATAAATGTTTTGAAACTAGAAAGAACAGTCTGTCAAGAGAAAGAGTGGGAGTCACTTGAAAAGAATGAAACCAAACCAAAACAATGAAATTGTGGATCAGAATCAGTAGGGATCACTGGTGAGTTTTTTCACTGCACGCCTCCATGTAGTGTAAATTGTCACCAGAACCCTCCCTAAGTCTTAGAAGATGCTGTTTCGGGTAAATTAATCACCTCCTGAGGTTGCTGGGTGCATTATTAATGGTGCATCTTGCTCGGTTCATGAAAAGCTACCCCTGTATTACAGACTGGGAGATAACAGAACTGTTACGTAATTGAAATTTTTTATGCTATATTTACAAAATATGGCAAAATCAAGAGAAGGTTTTACAGCACATATTAAGCTGTCTGGTAAAAAGAATGATACTGCTAAAGCTACAGTGAAAATACCTTCTACTTTGAAAAAAAGAAAGCAGGGAAGAATGAGAAGACTGGAGCCAGTCAGGCTCCCAACAAGCAAGTCAGGCTTCTACCACCACCCTGCCTGAATGCTGGAAGGTTTGCTTCCTGAAAACAAGGAAAAGGCTTGTTTCCAGTAGGAAAGTGCTGGCCATCAGTTGTGCATGTTCGAGTCCCTTTAATTTTGCCTTATGCAATAAATATACAGCTCTTTGCAAACACAGTGTAGAGGTCACAAGCAGAGCTGCTGGTCTGGTGAGATGAACACACAGAGACCTCAGGAACTGCTCTCAAATCTACTGCCACGTGATCCTGTTGGTCTGCTCTGACTATTGCTCTTCTACCAGATTCCCAGGCCTATAAGGCTTGAAATCTCAATGCAGGACTTCATGGTGTCATTTACACTGTCATATGGTAAGTTCAGTATGAGTGAATACTGCTATGTTTGCAAATATTAAATTAATTTTCATGTATATAAATGAGCACACCTGGGAGAAAACAATGTGGTGGGAAATAGAGCCTTGTTGCTGCTGTTGTAAAGCAAATTTAGTAATAATAATAAAAGAAGAATTGATCCACTTGTGTTGCAAGGTTTGGGTTTTTATGTATGTGCAGAGATTTAAGGATATAAATGTTGAACATTGCTGTTATTTAACAATGAATTCCAAGAGGTTTAATAAAATATTTTCTTGTCATTTTATGACAAAATTGCTTTTAATAATGTGCACTGAAAAGCTTTGCCTTTCAGGGATAGATAGTATTTAAGTGTTGTTATATTTGGAAAGCTCAACACAAACTTGTCTTTAAATCATTACATTTCCAGTTTGGCCTCTGCTCTCAGTGAGGACAAATGTCTTTGTCAAGTGTGAAGAAATCATGAGAGAAGAAATTATGTGAAAGACTCAGAGAAAGGAGGCTCCTAACAAGCTGCATAAGATGAACTAGGTAATGGTTGAGCACATTACCTTCAATTTCTGTGAGCACAAGTATATCAGGAAATACGTTCACTTTTAGCTATGTTCAATATGTAATAAAAAAGCACTTGTTTTTGAGTTACCTGAATGAAAAATGCATCTTTCACTGTTAAAGGACAAACACATTTTCCTACGCTAGCGGATCCCAAATACAATTCATCTACCTGCCTGCCCCCGCCCCCAGTATTTCACCCTTGTGCTCTGTCAAAGCCATGAGAGAATGGAGCCCTATAGGAATGCTTTCTAAAAAGTTACGAAGGATAAAAGTAAAGGTCTGCAGAGGATTAGCTTTATGGCTAAGGCATTGGTGTGAGAATTGGGAAATTTTTCTTCAGTTCTGAGCTCTACCACCTCAGGCAAGTGAATTAGTCTTTCTTTGCCTCAGTTCCCCATCCTCAGGATCTGAATTTCCTCACTCTTTGGATATCTTTTCTATTTAGGCTGAGGTCGGGGTAATTCTTTTTACTATATGTTTGTATACTCAGGAGTTACGGCTGTCTTCTGGGTGCTGCTTTCATATACTTTGGTGCTACTTTAATATACCCAGAAATTTTAATAATTGTGGTAATAGTAATAAAGGAGGAATTCTGCGGCGCACATTCATTCAGGGCTGCCATCATGCTGTTGCTTCCTTGCCAGAGGAACCCACAATGTGAAGGTAAATAGGAATTCAAAGATGTTTACCGCAAGCTTCTGAAATGCAAGGCTTAAAAAAATTTAAAGCAGGTGCATGAAATTTTAGCAGTCTGGTGCTTCTGCAGGCATCACAAGCCTTGCAGCTCTTAAGAGACTGATGTGGGATGAGACGCATTCTGCAACAAGCTTCTCATCTGCTTAAAAGGACTAAGAAACAGAGAGATCTTTCAGTGTTCAGTTCAATGCTGTAAAATGTTTTGACATTATAATGGAAATAAAAAGTTTAGGAAAAAAAAAATCACCAAAGCTTATTTTTATCTTATAGTGTCTCTCTGTACTTTGGGGGCAAAAAAAGTATCCTCTTAACTTTCCTGTGCCTCATAGTATTTCATAAAGATTAAGCAAATAGATATTTGAGTAATATATTGAATAAAAAACAATTATTCAAATGTTCATTAATAGAACACAAGTCTAGTCCTGAAATAAATGGAGAGGATTCCTTTCGCTTCAGTGATATTAAACTTAATTGCAAGAGAATTTGTCAAGTGTCTAAAGGGTGATTATATCAATTTTATTGTTAAAAATGAAGTTGTAGGAAAAAAATCCTGCATGAGATCTAACTTTGTTTACTGTAAATGTTGAATGTTCTTTTCTGAATTAACACATAAAAGATGTGCTATCTTTTAAGGTATTTCCACTAGATCCCCTTTGTCAAAGCAGTCACAAGCTATTTACTCACACTTCTTGTGCTCATCCTTATCCCACCTCTGTTAGCATGGTTATTTATAAAACCATTTTAAATTCCCCCTTCATGCTGCTCCTCATCCTCTACTTGACAAATTTTTGAGTATACTCATCTTTTCTCCTGTTACCTTCCTCACTGTAATGGAAGCTCCCCAAAAATGTATCCAAAATTTTCACATCACCAGCTTTCAAATTCCTCCTGTAAATAATCTGTTCTGTGATGACCTCAAAAAGGGGCTGATGTTCACTAACTCTACTCCCATTTGTAGTGACCAAATTTTGACTCACCCTTTCCCTGTGTCCTTCCATCAGAATTCAACCACCTACTGTGTCCTGTCTTATATTCTGATTCTAACCGCTTTAACATAGGAACTTTCTCATTGCTTTTAAATCATCTGTTACAATTTTGTTCTTGTCTGTGAGTAAGGCTCAAGTACTGTGGAAAGAAAATACAGTTATTAAGATAGTTTAAATTTTAAGATGAAATCATGGTTAAGTAGGTACCTATTTTGAGTGTGTTTCAACTTTGGCTTTGAAGAAAACAGGTTATTATATGTGAACTTACTGTCAGGATACTGAAAAGGCTCTAAACTCCTTTTATTATTTAGAAGACTCCTAGACTGATAGAAATTTCCAGGTAATTAAGGTGGCCTTGCAAGTCTTGGGCTGAGTCACCAACATTCCTAAAATAGTTGACATTACTTTTCTCTCTTGGATTTCTCTAATTCTATTATTTAAGTGGTTATTTGGAGAGTTCTATTCTGGTTATTCTGGTATTTTTTTTTTTTTCGAACCAGCTGTTTTGCCTAAGTATAAATACCTAGTGCCATATGATATGCTCAGTATATTAGTAGTCTTCTCCAGCTGATGGTCTGGAATAGTGAAGGTCACCTGTAGGTCTTAATCAGCCTGAAGTACCTCATGTAGAACTAGGCATCTCAGCAACTGACCCTTGATCTCAGTGGCCTGGTGGCTCTGTTAGTAACTTGTGGTTGCAGTCATGTTCATGTAGTGTTATGAAATATAAATCCTGGTGTTCTTCTGACAGATGCTGCACTTCATGGTACAGTGTGAAGCCATAAAAGACTTCCTTTTGAAATTCTCAGTGTTCAAGCAGTGCCTGGACAATTCTTTTAGACATATGGTTAAATTTTTAGGTTGCCCTCCAGGGGTCAGGAGTTGGCCTCCATGATCCATGTGGGTCCCTTCCAACCCCGAATATTCCATGATTCTATGATTATTTACTATTAGCTGAGATACCTGCTCACACCATTTCTGTTCCCTAAGGGAAAAACCTCCTGGCCAGGCAGGTCCTACCTCATCATGCCCTCCCTCACATTCTCTTGGGACCAGCATCAGACACCCACCCAGCTGATGACATATATTGGAGTCTTGACAAATGCTTTGCATCTTGTGTATTCACCTACGACTTCAATTTGCAAAAAAATTATATCCTCCTGACCATATTGTGTGAGAAGCTTCCTTCTGAGCAGCTGTGATGGGGCCCTCAGCTGGCTGTCGCAAGCCAGTTGTTTCCAGCCGCCTGGGGGAATTGCCATCAGAGTTCTTAAGAAATTTTCCTCATTTTCCACATGAGAATTCTGCCTCCCATTTCTAAAACAGGTGTGTGCTTTTTCTCATATCTTCAAAACCAGGTGTTGTACTTTCTTTGAAATATTTAGTCAAGGGACAGTGTTTCCTAAACACAAGAACTTCTGTACTTCTAGTCTCTTCTTTTCCACATTAGCCTGGCAGCATCTGCTTCTGGAAGTAGACCTTGATGTACAGTGAGCTGCTTCCTCACCAGTCTATCTCATTTCTTAGAGTGGTGTCCATGATAATGGCTGATATTCCTAGAACATCTATGATTGATTGGACTACTAACTATTTTATGAACACTAAACCTCTTGGAAATCAGATGGGATTATGTACTGTTTTATTTATAGGAATCTTGTGGTAAAAATACAAGCGACTAAACCAAGACCACATGGGAAATAAGGGACAGAACTAAGACAATTGTTGAAATCCACTTTTATCATTTCTGGATTAAAGTATTTTTTAACTTTGTTTTTTTTTTCACAGCTATTTCTTGGTTCTTGGTCACCAGTACTTCAGGATTCCATCCTTAAAGAGAGTAATTAAAATTTAATCTTAACGTAATTTGCTCAGTTTCAGTTTCAAATATATTTCATTCGTGATTCGTATAGGATGAGCAAAAAGAGAAGAGGAATACAGACTCTGTACTGTGAATACTTGATAACTCTAAAAAATGAAATTGTTTTTTTGGGGAGGGCTTTGGGATTTTAGGCTCCTTAGCATGGAGTGTGTGATCTAAGCAACTGTCTCACAGTCTCCCTCTGAGAGAACCAGCACAGTTAAACTATTTATAGTCTGAAATAAAATACACTTTTACTAACTGTCATTAACAGTAAATGGACTTTCATAAACACAGGAATACGACAGAAGATCCCTTTTGAAACACTTATTATTTTCAGCATAATAAATAACATTTTAGAGATATCTATACATTTCATTTGCATTCTTAACACGGATAAATCTCAGGGTTAAATCCTGTTCTTGTCTTTACTTGTTTTTACTTTTTTTTTTACAATAATGGACGTGAGCTACTCAAGAAACATAAAACATCCCATGAATGACCCTCAAACCACTTTTGTGATTTGTGAGTTTCTTGTATTTTTTTGCCAAGCCAGGATGTGATAAGGCACCTGAAAAAAATGTACAGTGAATCTTTAATTGTCGGGGCTCAATTGTCCCCTGCTGAATCCTCTGATAATTTACAGCCTTTCAAAGAGATGTCAAGGTAGGTGTGAAAAATTGACGTTTTGGTTTATCATCTTTTTTGATCCAATTTGGTTTCATTTATCCTGCTAAGATGCACAGACAGGGTACATGACAAAGGAGAATCAGAACCATTAACACTTCTTTTTTAAGCAGCCTTGTCATAGGATTATCACATATGGAAAAAAAAAAAACACTATGAGATTTACGCACCATAAATTTGGCAACACCATGGCAGAAAAGTGATGAGTGACTGACCCCAACATTAGCTTGAAAAAAGACCTGGGAATCAGACTGCATTAGAGCAATATAATTGAGAATTTACTGGAGGACAGATGAGGCTGGGAGCAGACCGGCTCTGGCTGGGTCTACACTGCAAACTCTAGACAGTGTGACCTTTTGTTACAGGTCCGCCTGACAATTTACGGCTCTGAAATCATAATGGAGTGCGAGAAGAGGTAGAAGACCAGCTTTTAAACTACTAGGCTAGAAAAAGACGCTTAGATTGCAGAAAGAGTGGTACATTGGCATAACTCTCTGGATTTGAACCTAAGGAGGTGACAGGTACAGGAATCCATGTACACACCTGCTGGGGGATGTGTGTGTGCATGCGTGTCCACAGTTTTGAGGCATTGTTATCTTGAGGAAAAGGGCAATATTTTTGTAGAACTTTGGTCCTTCTGGCACTTACTTCAATCTGAAATTGCCTTTTAGACACTTTTTTTGCCTGAGAGTTGAAACGTCCCATTTATCTTATTTAGTTTATGTAAATTGTGAACATTACTCTTAAGACAAATACATTGATGTTTATGAGAGTGCCAAGATTTTTCTCTCACAAACCAGCCAAAAATGTCTATTACACTTGCAAAATCAAAATTATTCTTGGAGGTGATAGCTAACATAACAGCCAAGTAACTTTTTCTGTTCTGTTTCTTTTCTTACCAATTATAATACTTAATAGAGAAACTCAACATGTTCCAGCCACAGCAGAAAATGGATTATTGAAAAAATTCACAGCTTTGGTATGTTTAGGGACTTGAGCTTAGAAGCATGAGTTTTTAAAACTCTTCAAACTCCTACAATACCATGTAATTGTAAAATAGAGTCTGGTTCTGCAGAACGTTTCAGATGGAATTTATTTTACTTCAGTTTAGCTGTCCAGTGAGTCATCTACAGCCAACAGAAATATGGGTGGGTGGTTCATTCCATAAGATAGGTGTCTAGGGTAAACAAGAAGGATTAGATTCTGGAGATTTGCTGGGGTGTATCTAACCTGCTAAGTTTCTCTACAGGAGAAGCCAGAGAGGATGGAGGGGGAAATCCTCAAGTTTCAGTGAGGGCATGGCTATGGCCCGTGCCCACCCATGAGACTGAGAAGAACTTGTGAGTCCTACCATTTAGGTATAGCTGTTGTCTCTCTGTTTCCAACAGAGGCAGTATAAATGTAGTCCATTGAGAAACTAAATATCTGAAAGCCGATGTTGGCTGTGATGGGTATGTTTTGCTAACTTGCAGCAGCAGTGGGATGTAGGTGCTGATTCCCTCCCTACTCTAGTGGTTCTTACCTTGCAGTTTATTGCATGCAGAGAAGGTTCATGTGAAGGGGTATGGGGTATTCTCAATGAGCGACCGTGCATGCTTATCCTCATCCTGTATGGTGAGAGCACGTCTGCCTGTTTTATGTGCTGCATTTATGTGTGTGCGTAGGGGCACAGAAATGTACCCTTGGCAAATAAAGAGGATGGAGACATTTGGCAATGATTTAATTGGCTCCAAACATACCTTCAGGGAAAGAAAAATATGAAGGCTTTACAAGTGTTCATATGAATCTAGGCAGGAGCCTATAGCCTTACTTTTAGTATTTCCCCGATCCCATTAATGGCATTTTCCTTCATAACTGCTACATTGGAATTTGACAACCCCAGAGCATCTGGAGATTAGGCTGGCTGTTGGGTTGTGGAGTGGATCACCAGAGCTCTGGTAGTAAAACTATGCTAATATCCAACCTATGTGTTGTGGCTGGATTTACTACTACAGGATAATATGCCTATCAAGCTACTAAGGCCTTCTTTTGTTATACCTGGCAGCATGGACAAAACAAGTTTTACCTGTACTTCAGCTTACTCCATCCTCGTTGTTTCTCCTGATGAAAGCAAAAAGACTTCAGCTTTTTCTTTGCAAAAGAGAAGGTCTCAGCATGTCTTTCGCTGTAACTCTGAGAGTTCCTTCAAACTGCCGTGATGCCTTTCACAACATATGTTTGGAAAAAAACTAAATAACCCCAGGAGTTGTTTTTCCTTTCTCCCTCAAGTAGGCACAGGTCTAAGCTTGCTTTGTGTCAATGACATTGCAAAGCAGTTTGTACTTCATAGAACTAATAGTTAATGTCGATGTTAGTAGTAGGAGACTGCTTTTGCAAACACAACTTTCAAACAAAGCATCCTGCTGAACACATGCTTTAATAATAGAGTGCCTGGACGGCCAGCTGTCTGTCAAATCTTTCCCTGCGTGCTGTAATAAACCCATTCTCTTTGGTGACAAGCCAGGGAAGTTAGGGTTGTGCTCTGCATCTCTACTCAGCCTGGGTTGCAGTTATATAGTTTCTTAGAAGTACTTTTTTCTAAATATTTATTAAATTGAAAAAGGTGCCATACATTTTTTTCTGGGGGTATTAGAGCTGCAGCTTTCCAGAGGCTTCTTGCAATTTTATTTTTAGCTTCGGTCATGGCCCACCGGGCTCATTTCACTTGAATGTCCCAGTCAGTAAACAGGATGCTTGCAAAATCTGGCATCAGAGTGCAAGCTGGAAATTCTTACTTTCAATGGCTTGCCTGGACCACAGTCATACGGACTGTCCCTGTTATTCTACTCTGGGGAAAAAAAAACTCGGAGGAATGTTTGCTTGTCTTTCAGAATACAAGATTGTTTCATACAGAGTTAGCAGCGGTCCAAAGCAGCTGCTTCACATAGTGCACAAAATAAACCTAGCTACCTTTTCTTTTCAGCTTTGTTACAGCCAACTTTAGAAAACAATTGGAAGGTATTTTTAAATGCATACCTATAATTATCAAAATGCACCCATAATCATTAACCAAAATAGCTAGTATGGAAATGTAATAGAGGATTAAAGAACTCAACATGAACCCACTGAGATATAGGAACGTTTCTGGGCTCAGGGTTGCTCTGTCTTCTTAAAGGGGCCAGTGGGGAGTAGGAGGAGGTTGTACCCCTGGTCTGGCCAGATGCTCTGCTCTTGGGCTTCTACTAAAGGTGCTCTTATGGCCACCTGGGAGTTGCACAAAGCAGATATAAAAGCGTGGTCAGTCAGAGCCTTCCACCTGTAATGCTGGGGTCCATCACCTGGTGAATGCTGCTCTAGTAATGTCTGCTCTGTAAAAGTAGAGTGTAGGGAGAGGCTGCAACACATAAACTGCCTAAGCATCAACCTCAGCCCAGTTTGGGAGAGATTGTCTTCATCTGGCAAGGTGCCCTGTTGGTGTATTTAATGTTCTGCACCATAATGATGCACAGTCATTGCATCAATCATACATTTTGTACCAATGACCTTAATAAACAACTGCTGTACAGATTGTGTCTCCCATAAATACGTTTCTATAATTTTAGCAGAGGCCTTCACACTTAAACGGTACAATATTTTTTACAGTTAATCATCAAGCATAAACAACCAATGCAGAGTGTATGTACGTTTAATGAATGCTAAGCTCCGTCTCACATGTGACCTCCCCCTCTCCTCAATTAAGTAATTCAAAACTCTCTAGATATAACAATCAAAATTCTGGTTCTGTTCCTACTTGCCACATCCTCAAGTGCTTCCCTTGCTACATTTCCTCAGTATGTTGCATAGACATGACAGAAAATTGATCTAGGCAACCATTTATTGATTTACCTTCTGGTATGAAAAATTGTGTATTAACCTGAACTGAACTGGTTCATCGTTCCCTTTCTTCTCACTCTGACATTCCAGAGAGAGGACAGCCCACTCTGGAGAAAAGAGATCCCTAAATTATCATGGTACGTAGTTTATTTGCCATTCTTTATCCTGATTTTCTATTGTGTTTGTGTGAAAATGCTGACCAGTGTCAAGACTGATTATGGGGTGGTGGGAATTATGAAACAGGTAAGTCTTGATTAGAGTCTGAATGACCAGAAAGGTCTAGGGTAACTACAGTCTGAACACAGGAGAAGGCACAAGAAGAATATTCTCTGTGCTCCAAGAGGACAAAGATCTTAGTTGGAACATACAATTTATTATGCATCTGGAGCTACAGCCATAAGACATGATTCCTTAAGGAATTAAGCTTTCTTAGTTTTAGTGTTTGTAATATGAATAACTAGCATTAAAGAAAATTGTTAATTATTAAATTAGATTATTATATAATAAATATATAATTTCATGAAATGGTGTTTCTTTGAAGATGTAGATTCTGTGGCCTGAGGGAACTATTTGTCAAAGGAACACATATGGATAAAAATGGAGAAAAACTGAATTCTGCTCAGTTTTGACCATTTTTTTTACATGACCGTTTAATTGAAAATAAGACTTGAGCAATTAACCTTCAGATCATGAGAGATTTAATTGATGTGAAACCCACACAACATCAAATTTTTGGTACATTTTTCTCTGCTCTTTATGCTCCTGACTACAATCGACCTATATTAAAGTTGTCTGTGAAGGACTTCAATAGTTCTGAGAACAGTTCTGATCTTGGCCATATTAAGATGTCCCAAAGAAGTCAGGGACGTGTTGTGAGATGCATGGAATGTTCTCATTGAGACAGGACACCCCTTGCGTCATGCAGGTGGGGTTACCCAAAAGAGCTTTTAAGTTGCTTTGAATGTACTTCTGGTGCACTTTCAGTAGATCCTGGGCTTGGGGAGAGAGGAAAATACAGGAGTCATTGTTGCACAACGTTTTCCTTAGCTGCGTAGAGTTTAGGCTACTATATCATGCTCAAACCCACCACCTTATTCTTCAGTGCTGTGCTGGTAGGTATCCAAGACAGAATTTCCTCTCTGTGGTTCCCCCTGAAGAATAATGGGTTTCCCAGATATGAAACCATAATGGATGAGTCTTTCTGTTTTATCACTATGGGTGCTTAAAATAAATCAGTCTCTAAAAGGTAGAGGAAAACAAAAGCCTGATCCTCATCTGATGTAAATTGATGCAGCCCCATGGAAATAAATGGAGTTCTGCCAAGCTCTACAAAAGGACAATATTGTCTAAGCTCTATACATAGTCCAATCTACTTGCAAATGTACAAGGAAAGAAAAGAATACTTATGTGTACTTTAAAAGAAAAGCTATTTAAAAATATTAAAGGAACCTCATGAAACCAAGGAATTGTAAATCTAGGTTAGTTTATAACCACAAAATGTTAATTTCCTTAAAGTATTAGGGATTTCTTACTATAACTATTATTCTCTACGTGGCACATAATATAATTATGTATATTACAGTAATTATTATTAGCTATTATGCTGTACATAGTATTATAATAACTCCCTAAAAGAAAAGACTTGCAGGCAACGGATCTGGAAACAGAGGCACTGAGCTGGCATAACCAGCTTAAGAACATAGAGCAGATCATTGACAGAGCTGGGAGTAGGAAAGTGTCCCCTGGCTGCTGGACCAGTGGTGCTTCATAGAGAAGTGTTACTGTAATAATAATTATAATAAACGGAGGTGGGATATACGCCTTTGGCTCAGGGAGAGGATTGTTTTCCTTAGAAAGGTGAACATCACCTTTAGTATAGTAACTTTTTTAAGAGACAAATGTATCTAATTAAGTTAAGTGATTGTCAAGTGTATTTTAGGTTTAACAAAGCTTACATCATATTTTATTTCCCTTTTATATCCTGTACAGTAATTGTGTAAAGTGCATGATTTACTGTGGCAGCATTATTCAAACTTAATTACAGTGTTAAGAAGCAACCTTAACTTGAAAGAAAATAGCTACACTGCTGTGGGGATCCACATGGCAGCTCTGATTGAAAAAAAAACCCCACATTATTCTTTTGTGAAGAAAATTGTGTAGAAAACTTTTTGGCTTCTGAAATCACATTTAAAATAAACTTTCAGCATGCTTCTTAAAGGATTGAAACAGCTACTTTGTCAAGGGATTTTAGATCTTTCTTTCTTTATATCTGTCTTGTGATTCATCCCTATATATACACCAGATGTTGTCTGGTCCTTAGGGGTATATTCTCTTATATGTAGGGCTGAATCCTAAGAAGGAAATAAAAGGGTTTAAAATATTATTACATAGCAATAGCAAGATGTCTCTGGTGGATCAATATGGAATACATAGTGGAGGCCATTCATTCAAAATATCTCCTGTATATCAACGAAGGAGATAGCCAAGGAGCTTTTATCCACATTTATTTTCCTCTTAATAAATGAAATAACATTTTATTTATGGCATTTTAGGAGTCCTTTTCCTTAGATTTTAAAGTCTGTACTCCCTAGTAAATGTAAATCCTAGGCTTTATATTTGTATTTTGCTGTAGCAGAAACTAAAGGGAAGACTAAGACATGGTTCTGGGTCCAGAGCAAGAACGGAATTTCTGGTCTTTAACGTTTAGTGGTTTAAATCAGTGAAGAACCAACAAAATGTGAATAACTGTGGAAACGAGAGGTTTACTGTAATTTTAAAAGACCATTTATTTTGCAGGTATACTGGAAATGTGGAGTTCCTTGTGGTTAAGGTAAAATGTAGGCTGCAGAGCCATCTACAGTTTATAGGCACTGATCCTACAGAAGTCAGGACCTTTGTTATGATTTTCATATTGCCATCTTTGGGCACCATATTTATTAAGTCTTTAATGACACAGAGGTGCAAATTACATCTTTAATGAGGCTTGTGTTGATAACTAGTGTCAATGAGATCTTCGTAACAAGATATAGTTACTAACACTTCCATTTCACTTTGTTTTCTTGGGATCCAGGTTGCTGGAAAAGTAATTTGGGGAGAATATCCTTTTGACTCCTTATGACATTAGATGAGGGTGGGGAATGCATTCAGCTGAAGGCAAAATCAGAACAGTATGCTTTAAAAGGGACTGTCACATATAAGAAAACACGAATTGTTGCCTCTTAAATGAGTGTATGTACTATTAAGGCTCAAATATTTTCATCTGATTACTTGTTCCAGGAATGGGTTTCACTTTTGAGTTGTCACTGTTCCATCTGATAAGGGATAGCTTTCTGCTTTGAGCTCTGCTTGTAACTTATAGTTACTCTCATCCTCTGTGGAGAACGATGACAATATGGAAATTGATCAAACCCCAGTTTAGGTCAGAGTCATATATCTGCAAAAGGCCATAAAATTCATTATTTGAGCTCAGCTATGCTCATCTCCCCTAGTTTTCTACCTGCCTGTTTCTGTGAACAGACAAAAAAATCTATAGTGGTGCATATACAGTGCATTACATGCACTTTCTTGATATAATTAGTTGAGTCTCTTCTGGCTTAAGGGAACTTTTTCCCTTGAACAAAATTGATTTTTTAAGTTATCTGATTTGTATTTAATAGTGTATTCAAATCTCTTCCTCTAGAATCCATAGACCATCTTGCCTGAACTTCATCAAAACTATGAATTTCTCAGAATACATTAATCAGATACAGTTTCCTTGAATTTTGTGCATTTTTCCTCCTTTGTTTCAAAAACAGATGATACTTTGTCTATTTTTCATTCACCTGAAAGTCAAGTTCTCAATTTCTGTTTGCTTAAAAGCTGAAGGTGACTGCGTGGCACTTAACAACCTACCAGGGTTAAAGCACTACAAGCAATAAACTCTCCTCCTTTCAAGTATTTCTCTGATGGATCAAGAGATTCCAGAGTTATGGTCTTAATAAAGCATTTAAAAAATAATTGACTGAAAGCAAGAGAAATTATTAGCCCATATACACATGTTTATATAAACCTCTATACAAATATCAAGAATTCCATGAACTCTGAGTAATTGGTGTTGCCACGATCTGGATGTTGTGTGGTTGGCCAAGCTGTATTGGCTTCAAAGTGCAATCCCAAGAGAAGCTGAAGGCTGCTTTCTCTTAGCTACTGGCATGTTCTTTGGAGTGAAAGTTACTGGAAAGTAACTTCTTATCTTACTGAAAGGTGCAGAGTGGGAACATTGTTTAAGCTTCCACAAAGCAATTGCAGTGCTCTTTCTTTTCATCCTTGAAGCACAAAGAAGGCAAAAACTCCCTGCATCCACATTGCGCTCCTGTAAAAGGGGACAAAGGAAATGCCCTAGATCATCTGCAGGAGAAAGCTAAAGGCAAACAAAACTGACAACCTGATTCACTTAATATGCAAGGTAATTCAGCGGGTGTTGAATTCATTTGAATATCTATGATGCAGCGTAGACACCTGCTGCAACTGCACCTTGCATCCTTGTTACATGAGTGATTTCTCCCAGTGAGAGCCAAGAACATGCTTCAAAACCCTCTGCTTTGAAGTAGTGGTAATACGAGGCTCCAATATGCAAGCATTGCTTGTGGAGGAAGTATCTTAACATATTTAAAATGCTTTGATGAGTAAAAGAGAAGCTTAGAGTGTTGTCATTGTCACCTGCAGGGATGACACTTACATTCGAGGCAATGGGTTTCTGTTCCTTGTCATGGAGTGCACGTGCGGAATTCAGAATTTACTTGGTTACATTTGACTTCTTTGTGGCACATCAGGTTATCAAGCTGGTTTCCCTTTCTTCTTGCTTTTTGTTTCTGTTTACTATTCAGTGGCATTGGAGAGGGCAAGTAACTTTGAGATGTCATTTTTATTGCTTCTTGGTTATTCTTTCTTTTTGAAGTGGAGCTATGGCACTTCTGTTTTCCATTCAAAACAGAGGTTCAGAGAAGCATCTGTCTTGTCCAAGAACATCCATCATCCACTAGATTAAACAATGCAGTCAGTAGAGAAGAGCATTATGTGGCATGTACCTCCTCTTCATGAATCTTGAAGTAAAGAAAAGCACAAAGCAAGATGTGCCAAATGTTATTGGTTCACCTTTCTCAGAAATCATACTGCAAAAACACTCTTCCATTTTTAGGATTGCATTTAGAGTATCTGAAAATTTTGGTCACCAGTGTAGGCCTTTTCTCCAAAATGAAAATTTCACCTACATTGTAGCAGCTATCCAGATTTGCCGTCAGAATGAAGTCTATAAGTATTTAGACTGTTGAAGAAATATTTTTCAAAAGAATTCTGGATGAAGTTTTTCAAGAACTCAGTACCTGTAGTGTGCCCAGAACTCCGACATCTAAATAAACTACAAAAAATAATAATTCTAATACAGTTGTCTGAGATGGTTACAATGAAGACACCTGCCTCATAAATGACTATTGAAGAAGGGTGGAAAATTAGTGATATGAATTGCCTAGCTTCAGATATTTAAATTATCATTCTGACACTTAAATTTGTTTGGAAGTTTTATTCCCATGCACAGTTCAAATGTTCAAATGTGCACAGAGTAAACCACAGAAATACCTTTTGTTCTTATAGGAAATTCTTGAGCAGTATGAGAATATTGGGGTGGTGCAGATAAATTTTATTCCTATTTTTGTTGCTAAATCTACTTAGCATTTGATAAAATACTTTTCTTACCAGTATTTATGGAAGAGACCATGGCTTTATATCTATTTCAGGCATACACTGCATGTTTATACTCTGCAATTATCAAAGCATTACTACCTATCATTGTTCCTATAACTCAACTGGAAGATATTTCAAGAAGTCATGAAGAAGGGGAGAAACACTTACGCATGAGTATGTGGCTGTCAGGTTTGTGTGAGAAAGATGCCTTTTGTAGTCCCTGTTGCAAACAGGTAATAACAGGGAAATTTAGGGAGGGATTCAGTTTGAGATCTTGATCCTTACACAGGCAACTTTTCTGCTGAAATAGGAATGTCAGCTGACAGGGAACTGGGAGGATGAGAAACAAAATAGTAAAGAGCAGTTGAGGATAATGAGAAAAACACATCTCTCGGCTGACTTTAGCTCCGTCTTCCTCTCTTTCTCTGGTTGGAATGAGATAATGAGAAACTCATCCTTTGAAATATGGACCTTCTTTGGCATAAAAAACAGTGTCATGGGAGGAAATATGGCTAGCAAAGCCACTGAAAGATGTGTTTTTCTTTGAGTCACTTGCTTCTTGGCACTCTGAAATACGTTCTTTTTTTTTCTGTTGTTCCTTAAGGGATGATGGCTCACAGGATTACTGTGTTCAACAAAGTATGACTGAACCAGCCAATGGGACCACGAAAGACAAAGCAGTTTTGCGTATTCATCCAACTTTGCACACCCAGCCTTGTTGTAGTTGAAGTGAGAGGCAGCGTAACCTGATGGATGAAGAGTGCAGCAGAGCTGCTGGGGTCTAATTAAAGCTGGGGGCAGACTGCAACTGGGCAACTGTTGTCCTGTTGGTTTTTTTTCTGTTAGTGGATTTTCCATTATTTTCATTATTCATAATTTACAATGTGGGCGAATCAAAGGTCTTGGTCAGAACTGGAATCCCACTGTGCTTAGTACTAATTAGACATGTGTGTGTGTGTGTGTATGTAGGCACGTGCACATACTGAAGCACCTCTGAGTGGAAAAGCCTTGCTCTAAAACACACAGGTATAACCACATGGTAGGGAAGCAGGGAAATGATGTAGAAATTAATCATTGGGCACTGATTAACACACTTACTTAGTTCTATCATGTTTGGTTGTTTGTATTGACATTTCTACAACCAGATGGTGATGTTTAAACATTCATTTAGTATTGAAAAATTCTTCACAATGTTTTGCACAGACAAATGTTGATAGGACTCCTTCTGGGTGCATTCGGTAAACAGGGAATCTATAGCGGCTGACTTCAATGTAAGAGACAAACTTTCAGTACCTAATCCTAGTGAAATGGATTTTGACCTGTATTTACATCCCTGTTCCAGTTCCTGAGTTGCCCAGTATTTGCTTAATAGGGATCCCACTCCCACCTGGACCCCTCTGCTGCTACCAACAGCTGATGTTTTGAAAAGCTGTATTAGACCACATGTCTAATGCAGGTTGGAGCTCATCCTTAGAGACTTCAAAGGCTTTCACAGTGAGACTACGGAGTATTGAAGATTTAAGCTTGCTCAATTCAAAAACATTTAAGGCCCTGGCTAGTACTCTGAGAACTGGCACTGAGTACTTTGTGAATACAGTAAGTATAGTTGTGTTATCTGCTACACAGACTAAATCAGATTTCTTTCCTGCACTTGATGGTGTCATCCTGGCACCATGTAGACTTGCCTCGGGGAAGAAGAAGCTGAGAGAAGGGAAGGGATTTTTTTCTTTGTCTGCCTTGGGTTATTGCACTGGTCAAGTGAAAGGGTGATGCAGATAGTTCTTGCAGCCCTGGAAAGGATGTTATCTGCTGAGACGTATCTTTAGTATAAATGTGCATGGCTCCCTGTACAGACAGCAGAGCAAGATAAGTCATAGAAGATGGGCCTAACAAGTAATGCAAGTCTAGAAGCGCAAGCAATATTCTCTGCAAACTTGAAATGTAGGGCTTAAAAATGGGAGCTTAAAGATAAATCAATATGTTAACTGTTTTCTTGCAATGTACAATCTTATAGAACAGGGGAAAGTGCTGCAGGAATAAATGCATCACATGTGCAGAGAAGTCCTTCAGGAAAACTAACAGGTTATTGAGATGTTATTGCTGGAATAACAACATCCTTCCTCCCTCTTTAGAGTGTCAACCACTATTTCTCTTTCCGAGGACAGAAGATCGCAGGGTCAGCCTGGGGTGTCCCAGAGAATTGTTTTGCGCCATCGTGTTAAGCCATGTCTCACTGTTACTCTTCACTGAATTGTCACATGGAGAGTTGAAGCAGAGTTCATTTGTCTTAGATTAAGGACGGTTTCAACTCTGGAGATTTATGGGGCTTTCTCCAAATTTATTGCAATACTTTTTTCTGAATTGCTAGCACACTGACATTGGATCACATGGACACAGTAATCTTTCTTCTGCCTGAACAGATGCAACGCTGAATATTCAATTTCCTTCTACTTTTCATCTCTGTTTGGTGCATGTGGATAACAGCAGCAGCTCCCTCTTCACATAGTTCGAGCCATTTTCAAATACTAGGGCTCTCTACATCAACCACAGTATGGTACATGGCATACATCCTCACTACTTGATAATATCGAGATCATGCTCAAACTGTGGTCAGAAGGCTACTTAAAACAGTGTTTCTGCAGTGAACTTTTGGTGTGGCTGGCTGCTGATGTTATATTATTGTATTTTTAGATTTATGCTGTGTACATAAGTTTCTTGTGGCACTATGTCCTTAAGGAAGGTGAAAGCTTGGAGATTGTGACCGTGGCAGTGAGTAGGAACTATCATGTGGGGCAGTGCTAGGTTCTAACAGGTGCTGTGCACACAGAAAAAAGCTATGGCAGCTACTCCAAAGCAGGACTAAAAAAGATGAATGCAATAATTCTTTTAACTCACACCGGCTAGAACACATGCTAGAAAGTGGATCTGGTGGAAACCGCATGCATGTCTGGAAGGTGGTTTAAGCAATTCTATTTTGGCTTTGAAAGAGAGCAGGAACAAACTCTCAGTCCATTCTCAGTTGACAGGATTGCAACTGTTGGGGGAGGCAATGAATACTAAGGCTTAGTAAGTTGTTAAATTGCTCCAGTTATGTCACAAGCACTTGTTTGAATATGCCAGAAAGCTGAAATTAAGTCAGTTAGATACTTTTATAAACTTGTTTTTGTGGCTTCAGGTTTTAGGGCAGCTTTCCTGGGGTGATTAGCCTTAAGAGAGAAGAGAGAGATTTCAGATAGAAACTGATTGGATGTTTGCCATGGGTAGGCTGCTATCTCCTTACCTTATGACACAATGTTGGGTACAAATTAGGAATTTTGCTAGTAGTCATCTATCAGCTGTGGATTTCAGCAGCATTAGATCCCAACTAATAGTCTTCACAGCTATGTAAGTTCTGCAAAACTTATGAAAATGATATTACCAGCTGAAGACTCAGGTAGGACTTAGTCTTCTATTCGTGCATTCTGTGTACTACTTAGCTTTCCTTTCAAAAAAATCAGTCATGAAAAGTGTGTTGAGATTACAGGAAAAATTGGGTGTTTCAGGTGGGCAGAAAACAGAGCTGCTCTACTTCTTTTAGGTGAACATCAAAAGTAGAGGGTCAGCGGTGGGCGTGAACAGGGACAAACCTAGTATCTCACTGAGGGACATTCATTCCTTGTTTAATTGAATATAGTGATTTTTCTACCTACAAGCTGATGGCTTTGAAGCCACTTAGTTTGCTTTGAGAATAGTAACGCTGGTGGTCATGCAGATGTTGGATTTTTATCATAACATTATGATAAATAGATCACTTTTCTAATCCTAAGTCATGGGCAATATCTTTCATGTGTCTGGACTTCATGATATAATAGACAATCTTTCTAACTATCCTCGTCTTCTGTTTTATTTGTAGTGACTGAGGTATTGGAAAGCAAGAAGCTTACGTACTTTTTTGTGACCAGTCATTCACAACAGGGTGAAGAATGTCTTTCCAATGAATTAAATTCTCTTGCATTCCTACTAGGTAAAAGATGTTGACTCTACTCCTCAGTTTAAAAGGTAAGATACTTGAGTGGCTCTGTGAAATCTATTTTTAATCGTATGAGTACAGAGCACCTGATTTAGCTCTTGCTGAGATTGGTTTAAATTAGAAGGATCTCTGTTAAAGTCATTAAAACCTATGAAGATTCAGGTTAAAACCTAAAATATAATGAAACTAGGCTGAAGTCAAAATAGAGCAGACTTACGTAATTGCAGGCACAATTGTTCCACTAACTTTCCTAAGTCATGAAATATGCTACTGTCTGAAGTTTTTCTGTAGAAAGGTATCAACACCATACATTATCTGCAACAGATTTATTTTTAGAGGGCCATAGCCTTTTTCATTTCTTTGTCATAGTGGAAAATCTTGAAGTCTGGATCAATGTGTCTTAAAACCAGAGCACTGAGCTCAGTCCTAAACTCCTCCTCTTTTATTAGGTCAAATAGTCCTATTTCGTCTCTAAGTACAAATTTACTTATCTGGTTTTACATCCATTCATCCATCTATGTACTAATAAAACCCTCATCAGTGCAGAATTGCAGGGCTCTGTTGAACATTTCGACTAGTCTTTAAAAGACAAGAACTTTAGTAACCCCAATTACTGTAATTTCAGTGCTGTAACTGAACTACCTTCAACTCCATGTTTTCTGCAGAAATCTGATCACATCTGGATAAGGGTAATTTAACAGGTGCTTTCTCCCTGCTTTGCCTCCTACTTATCTGATACTGTTAAACACTCAGCTTTGTTCTCTCCTAGTACTTTGTGACTTTGTAGCCGTAATGGCAAATCGCATTGTATTTCACCTTCTCCTTTGGTGTGGGTTTCTGATGTTTTGCTCCGTGTTTTCATTCTTCATAATGCCACGTGACTGAAGAGGGAAATGACAGGCCAGGAGAATATTTAAATTGTCCCAAAGGTGAATTTCTGCCCATCTGCTTTGAAATACATGATAGTGATGAATGTCACTTTGCCTAGAACTGCTTTAATTAAGGGATTTTTACTACTGTGTTATTGTCTGTAGTAAGAGAACATTGTTATAAAGATGGAGCAATTTATGTCGACATAACATTAATTAATTATTTTTATCCTTATCTAAAGCTGCAGAACAGAAACATGATGCTTTCTCACCGTGTAGAAGATGGATTTTTGTTTTCTTTTTAAGAAGCTGTAGTCTTTGATCAATATTTTCAGAGCTGTATGGATGTATAATGGTGAAGCCAAGGACTGGTGAGCTGTTTTTTTCACCAATATTCTCTTGTCCTTCTGAAAATACCAGTGGATTCTTATCTGTATTTTTAATAGACTACTTTCCTCTCTAAATAAGTCCCAGATGCCTAATCCAGTACTCACTGAAGAAATCAGGGCAAAGATAGACCAAATGGGATTCAACTGGCTGAACACAGGTTTGGTTTTTTTTTAAATGACCAAGGATATCTTATCTGGTCTCTAGCTGTTTCTCTGCAGATTATCCTGTTGTTTCTAAAAGGCTCTGAATTTGGTCATGTGGCATTTCTGTGACTCTGTTAGAATCCCTCAGACACCCTGGGGCATCTGTGATTAGGCACCTGAATTACTTACAGAGTTTGCTCTGAATTG
The DNA here is from genome assembly GCF_032191515.1 of Phaenicophaeus curvirostris. Taxonomy (NCBI): domain Eukaryota; kingdom Metazoa; phylum Chordata; class Aves; order Cuculiformes; family Cuculidae; genus Phaenicophaeus; species Phaenicophaeus curvirostris. The sequence continues at coordinate 122,860,442 of NC_091393.1, read as the reverse complement.
CCCCGTGGCAATTTCTCAAAGCCAGGATCAGGTTCTAGGGAGTTTGAAGAATTTTTAACTTTGACTTTCAAGAGAAGGAGACCCACAACTTGGATGAAAAGCACATTTCTTGATCCTTCAGAATGACAAAACAGGTGAGTGTGTGGTCACAGTGACTACATCCTGTACCCTGAGTGATAATTTTATGCAGGCTGCTGCTGACATTTTGGTTATAAATATGAGATGATATGAGATAATATAAAGGAGAGCTAAATTCTGATGAAACTATCAGGTTACATGTATGTAGATGTGAGCGTAGAAGTTGGCTCTGATGTGCTGTCCTCTGCTGCTGAGTAGAAAGGGAAAGCAGCCTCATGACTCATAATTTCAAGGCAGAGACTCATCTGCTGATAACCAGATCTCCATTCTAACATTACAGTACAGACCACCCTCTTAAATGGAAGGGAAATCCCTCCTCTGGCATAAATGGCCTCTGCAATTTAGGCCCTTTATTTCTATACTTTTCTCTGTAGGTTACTCTATATACAGGGCATAAAGGTCTTTTTGAAAGCTGCCTACAATCTGAGGAGCCATTTAGGGTTTGTTCCCAGGGGTCTGGAGGCTTTTCCAGCCTTAAATCTCTCATAATGTTGCTGCCTGTTCTATGAGAGAAGGCAAAGTGATGCTAACACACTCTGCCCCAGTGGGTCAAAATGAATTCCACCACAGGGATTCTGCCCCTTCCCTAGGAAAAAACAGTATTGGATTGTCTGAAACACACTTGTGAGGGTGAAGCATGTTCTGCTATCCAGTGCTGTTGGAGTGTTTTGTTTTACAAGTACAATGACACTGTTCTTGGGTGCTGATGATGCTCAAGAACTGTAATTAAGTCCTTCAAATGCAACTGTTCCAGGAAAACAACTCTTTAGAAATATAAAGCTCGAAGTTTATCCTGCCTGCCTTCTTTCCGCTAGGTACCAGCTCTGCATATTCTGCTCGGGTTTTCAGAACAGAGCTGATTTCTTTGCTTCTTGAGCATCATCAAAAGCAATAACAGCTCTGGAGGACATATTATGTAATAATAACACAATGCACTCAGCTCTGCCTTAAACGTTATGCAGTCATTTGTACCTGCATGAAAAGTGGCTGCAAACTGGCTATTAAGCTCTCCTCTGACCTGTGTGTATCAGTGGGGAATCCTAACTTGGGAGCCTTTTATACACAGTTTTCATGGAGTGGAAGAAAAGTGCAAGGCAGTTGAGTACCTGACTTCTCTTCCTTCATGGTGTTGGTTTTGTGCTTAATGATGCAGTTCTGTTGTCTTGAAAGCATGAGGAGCTCTGTAAACAAAGGTATTGATGATGCACAAGTACTAATAGATTCATTCACATTCTTTTTTACTGTCCTGTCTGTGTAAAGGTGAAAGGAGTGAAAAGCAACAACTTTTTTTTTTTTTTTTTGTCCACAAGTAAACGCATGATCTCTGAATGCAGTAAAAAATGCTTTCCACTGAGGGAAAAAAACATTTTGTAGACTTTGTTTTTCCACTTCAGTTTGTTTTTCCTAGCAGGTCACATCCAATTATCAGGTGATTTGTTAGACCTGTTAGTCCTCCTTGAGGATGGGGATTTTTGTGGTAGTTGGCTGTAGGCTTTATTCTATCTGAATGTCTGGAGAGATGGCTGTGCTTTTTTTTGGTGTTGTTTTGGTTCTTTGTTTGTTTTTCTTTTTTTCCTTAAAGTATGCCAAAGGTCAAAATAGAGGGAAGTTAAACTGAGGGAGAAAAGAGCCTTAGGACTCCATGCTTTCCTAAATAATTTGCCAGCTCATTTTTAGTAACATGGCTTTATTATTGATTAAAGTAGACTGTAACATGCAGTCCACACCTTACAGAGGAAAATGCAGATGATTCATCCTTTCTTCTGTTAGTTCTTGCAGCTGCTGGAATTTGGAGTTTGTAATGCTATGCACAGGAAAAGTTCTATATTCATCCATGTTCATTGTGTTATGTATTTCAGCATCGGGGCAGCCTAATAGGAAATCATTTACATATACGCTCCTTTCCAGCCAAGTACTTAAAAGAACTAAAATAATTAAACCTGAATTAAGCTTCACAACATCCTGGTGAGTGAGGAGAAGGCTGTTATCCTGATCTCATGTGCGGGATAACTGAGGAACATAGAGGATGTGAAGCTTGCTAAGTCTGCAAAGAAAGTCTTGTGGAAAGTGGGGTGGAATGGAGATGATTGAGCTCCCTGACCTCTTCATTAAACATAAAACAACACCTCTGCCCAGAGGCCTGACTGTTAATAGATACTCTGAGGCTGGTATAGAAATGAATATGAATCATAGTCATATTGTGGAAAAACTGGATATGGCTAAAATATTGGCAAAGAATTCTTTCATTTTTCAATAGAAAAAACAAACAAAGAAAGACTTGCCAGTGCATTAAGGACTTGTGGCTGCTCTGTGTAGTTCTGTGACATGACTTCTGTGGTCCTTGTCTTTAGGGTGTTTCTAAGTGCTTCTGACAGCACAGGTTGTTCTCCCCCCTGATCTGCATTGATGTGACAAATCTGGGGAGGATTTCCTGTTGAAGTGAGTAGTTATTACTCCAGTCAGAACGCCTTCAACAGAGAGATGTCAATGAGCACAGTATCTGTAGGATATTTTCAGCATATTTTCTCACTCCACATTTTGTTTCCAGATGTTAACAATTGATGTTAGATTTCTAAATATTTTTTTAGAAAGCAGTTTCACTGCTGTATATTCTGTGAGACTATTTTTGAAGAAGGTCGGCAGCCTGATTGAAAATTCATTCAAAAAGGAGGAAAGGGAAAAGGAATGTGTTCTTTTAACAAGTTAGAGGGCTAAGAGCCTCCAGAATAATATACAACTTATTGGTTTCTCTGATATAATTCATTGGACCACCTGCTGCCCAAGGACATCTGCTAAGCTGTAGAGTTGAACTAACTTCGATCATGCAAAAGAGAGATTGGACTGTACGCTCTCCTCCAGTGGCTGGAAAATGGTTACCAAGTGGGGGGGAATTGGCATATGTGATCTGTTTCTACTGTGCTGCTTGACTAGGTACTGATAATTCAGCAATCTGACAGGCTATGGCTTGGGAGAACGGCACAGTCATCTTACATTACCTCTTTTAGCCTCAAAGGCAACAAGAGGAAATAGAAGAAGTTGTGACTGAAGTGAAAATAAAATAAAATAAATAAAAGCATAAATGATATCACTCTCCGAAAATGAAAAGCTCTCATCTTCTCATTGTATTTAATTTGTGAAGCATGAGATGAGAAATCTGGAACTGCCAAGTTAGTTCAGGAAAGAAGTGGAAAAATGAATTGAAAATTTCAGAAACTTTTTTTGTTGCAGTATGTAAGGACATTTTAAAAAAAACCAACTACCACCAAAGATTCACTTTATGTGATGTGCAGCCATTGCTGGGACTGGAGCTGGGATTTGAATAATTTTAATTCATTGTCCTCAGGGTACCAGAGAGCCTTATAGGAACACTGGAGGACAGGGAAAAAACTCAGGCACTATAATCCTGGCTGACAAATCTAACTTTGAAAAGATAAACTGATCTTTATAGCACAAGGGTCACTCATTTGTACGGAGTGATCATTGCAGAGGCAGGAGACAGCTGGTGGCAATGGGAAATAATCAACAAATTCCTTTAACAACTGGCTGCTGTGTGTTTAGTTTGGCATGTGTACATATATACATAAGTATGCACTGCAGCAATTTAAAACGCATGTGTGTCTCTGTGTGTCTGTGCTTATTACTGTCATCTTGTGAAATCAGTCCTTTCATGAAATAATTAAAGGTTTCAGGCATTTTTGCCCACTGATTGGCATTACAGATGTTCTGGATGATACGCCTGTTCTACTTGGTTTTAAAACTGACAGAAGGTGAATCCTGGCATTATCCACCTGCTTTCACACTATGGTTATGCGGGAAAATAATGTCTCTAGCCACTTCTTACTATTAAGGGAATTAATAAGCAACAGAAGTGATAGAAAGCAAAAGAGCAGTCATGCATTTTTAAGTCCTTTGGAAATTCCATAGCCATGGGACAACATGCCCTTTTGCTGACTCTCCTTCTGGGAACTTTGTTACACTCAAATTTCTCCAAGTATGTTGTCTTTTTTTAGTACCTTATTCTTCATAGGTTAATTCTTTCAATTTGTTCGTTGCAGTGTGAAGGAGAAACTATTGTTCTTCAAGTGGGAGTTTCTTCTGCTTGGCTCCCACAGAGCACTGAAATCATTCTTATATCCAGAGGTACTTCAGGAGATTAGTGGGTTCATTTTCAGACTCAGATAATCAGGACTCGTTAGGATTCAAAAATTCCAGGAAGGGCTGGTACTTGAGTGACCCAGGACTTCTGCTGTTCTGGTATTGGCTCTGGTGAAGCAGGGTGCTAGAAATTGCTTCAGATTTAGCAATCCTGGAGAGGGTAAGATTGACCTGGAGAAAACTAGCTCAGGTTCTCCCCTCCAGGCATGCAGGAGGGATTCAGAGCACATCTGAAGCTGCTCTTATGATTCTATTTCTTGTCTGTAATCAGTTAAAAAAAAGAATTATAAGAATCATAAGGCCAGAAAGTCTCAGCAATCTTCACTACTGTTGGTGGACCTGAGACTGGATCTGCACCCGTTTTTCTTCTGCTCTTACTGTGAATAGATCTTTCCTCAGTTTGGCAGGCAGTGGTTACTGTGCCATAACAGTCACATTCTTCAGAGCTTTTGCATCTGGGTTTTCTCTCCCAGACCACAGTCTCTACCTGTTGGTGCCCCTTGATGGAGTCCAGCCCACTGTCAAGTTGTTGTCTTGGATTGTTCATTCACGCGCTTCTGACAGTATAGAGGCAGGACTCTGATTTCCTCTCATGACCATAGAATCATAGAATAGTTTGGGTTGGAAGAGATCTTAAACATCATCCAGTTCCAATGCCTCTGCCATGGGCAGGGACACGTCCCACTAGATCAGGCTGCCCAAGGCCCATCTGACCTGGCCTTGAACTCTTCCAGGGGTTGGGGAGCCAACATTTCTCTGTGATGGCTTATTTGATAGAAAGGGCCAAGCAAATTTATAGGGTGAATGCTGAATTATGAATACAGAAATGGACAAGAAATAAATGATAGGAAAATTTTACTTTGTCTTTTGCATTGTCTAGCCATATACGCGTTCAGCATGTTCAGTTCCTGTCCTCCTTCCCCGCCTCTCCAAGCCCCTGTAATCTGTTTTAGGGTGTTTTTGAAAGCATTTATTTTGTAAAATAAAAAAAAAAAAAAGGAAAACACTTTCTAAAATAGTGTCAATGTTGAAAATAAATATTAGCTCTATGATATGTATTGCTATACAGTTTCTGGTACAAATATGAGTACATAGTTTTAAAAATAAATGTAATGGAAACAATGTTTTGCTTGTCCCATGATCCATGAGAAACCAGGTGTAAGCATTTCCCACAGTATCTATCTATGATATCTTGCAATTTTCTGAAATAATTGAAAGTATTAGTCATATCTGGGACTGAAGCCGTCATTTCATGAAGTGCCTGAATGTTTTAGTTATTTCATAGAATGACTAGTTTATTGTATAGCTACAATATAAACACATGCAGATTAATTGAGAAAAGAAGGCGGGTATTGATGGTTTCAGTCCTATGGTTACTCCTTTTTCTTCTCCCCACCCTCCCCAGCCTGCTATGGTATCAATGCCCAGGACTACTCTTCAGTCTTGTGCTTTACTGGAGTTTTGTTTGGCTTTTAGAACAATAAAAAGCTGCCACTGTTGGTGAATCTTGGGATAAGGTACCGTGTTATGTCTCCCCTGATATGGGGACTGGGGTCTACATATTTTCTGCAGCTTTCTATTTGTGTGGAACACAAATATGTTTCTCTCTTTTAATTTGTATTAATGTCAGACATACCTCTGTGCCTCCACTTTGCAGCAGAATGTGCTAAACAGATTATTGGTGAGTAAAAGCATGGAGATTATTACATTGAAACAAATGAAAAAACTGTCGGATGTGCACATGACCTGGTAAGAATTGTTTCACAATACCTTTTTTTAAGGGCAATATGTCCATAGACAATCATAAGGCTTGATGACTTGGGTGTATTTCAATGTAGAACTAATCCATCATAGCTCAGGGAGAGACATGGTCAGGTCCATGCTTTTATTTGACAGATCTTAAATTTGTAGGTTAAGGAAATTAATATTTTGACCTATCCATCTATCAAAGTTCTTGGATTTTAGTTTACTTCGAGTATTTTCTCATGTAGGCGAAGTTCGGTTAATTTATCAAGAATTGTTTTCCGGTCTGAAGTTCTTTTACTTTAGACTTATTTTAGTACTGGATATCCCTCTATTGCAAACTACAGCCAGATGTTAGAAGTTTGAAATACAAGACTTTTGGTTGTATTGATTTTTTCATGAATTTGAAATGCAAACTCGATGTCTTTCTAGTTCAAATAACAGAAGTTATGATTCTGCTTAATGTACTGCAGAAAGGAAGAAGAAACTACAGTTGGCAGCATCTAAAAGATAATGTATTCCAGGTAATCAATTCATGCTTGATTGGCTCTTTCCAGCCAGCTAAGGACTAAAGGTGCCCATTTGCAAGCTTTTCTCTGAAGCTGATTGATTACCTCCAGAAATATTTACTTTATTCATGTCGTAATCATCTAAGGTTAAACAAATCCCTAAGTATCCAATGTACTTCTAGTACATTAAGATGAGATCTAATATCCATCCACCCACCCATTTCTGAAAACTTCTGGTGTTAATATTGGCAATATTTGGGCTACAAGTAATTAATTGTATATTCAAAGGTGATAGGAAACTGAAAGAAGAATTTAAAAAGTCGCTAGAATAGAGTAGGATATTATTAGTTCCTATCTAGCTAATCTTTATGCATTTCTGCATTGTGTCTGACTCCTGATACAACACTGTAACTACCTACAAAGTCATGTAGGTTTGTAATTGGTATTGATTTCAGTGGAAGTAGGAAAATCTAAATAACTTTCAGAGTGGTAAGTTTGGACCTTCAATTATTTTGAGGAAGGGAAATCCTTCCTGAGTTTGGTACAAAACAGATTCCAGATCTATCCATGCATTGCAAACTGTTGATGATACCTGGCCTGATGGTCACTCTTACCTGTTTTGTTTTGTTTTTTTTTCAGGAGAAGGGGCACCGTAAAGCCTTAGTATCTTGGAGAGAAGATTAACAGAAAAGACTATAATCAGACTAAAATTCTCTTGCTGAATAAAAAATACTAAAAAGTCTGGTCCATTTAACCCAAATGAATATCTTCCTAATATCCATTCATAAAAGAAGAGATTACTGTTCATTGTGGCAAAGGGAGTGTATTGATATTTTTACTAGCAAAGTCCTATCTATAATTTATCCTTCAAAGTCATGAGGCATGCAGAAAATTTAAAGGACAAAGAGTGGAAAAGGATTTGCAGGCCTAAAAATTTTTAGGCATTTTTGAAGACTTCTGCCAGTCATTAATTTGACTGCCAACGTTTTTTTCTATGGTTTTTATATCTTGATTGTCCTTATTACTTGCAGCTCCTATAGACCTTTCTTGTGTAAATTATCAGTTAAAGTTTCAGTATCTTTTGAAGTATGAAACAATCTTGCAGATAGGGTGTGTGAGCTTAAATGGACATAGCTGAGTGAAGCTCCAGAGGAGGAACCCCTGAGTCTTAGTTTTATTTGAATGCAGTTGATGCAGACTTTAAAAGAACATATCGTTTGGCTAGGTCTGCAAAGTTTTTCAGGCTGAACATACATATCTCACTGCAATTTCAGGAATACAAATCTAAAATCCCATATAAGGTCCTTTCCTTTAGGGCTTGTCCCAGTGCAAGGACACTTTTACTGAGGAAGGACATTTCCAGGAACTATAACTTCATTAAGGAAGAACAGAGGGGTGTTTTGTAGTAGCATCTCTGTATAAGCCACAAAAGTTTTCAGAGAACACAGGTCAATAAAAATCACGTGGTAGAATCCTGTGTTCAGTTTCGGGACCCTCAGTACAAGAATTGAGGTGCCGGAGTGTGTCCAGACAAGGGCAATGAGGCTGGTGAAGGATCTGGAGCACAAGCCTCATAAGGAGTGGCTGAAGGAACTGGGGTTGTTTAGTTTGGAGAAGAAAAGGCTAAGGGGAGACCTTCTCACCCTCTAGAACTACCTGAAAGGCGGTTGTACTGAGGTGTGTGTTGGTCTCTTCTCCCAAGGAACAAGTGATAGGATGAAAGGAAATAACCTCAAGTTGCACCAGGGGAAGCTTAGATTGGATATTAGAAACAAATTCTTAAACAAAAGAGTGGTGATGCATTGGAAGAGGCTGCCCAGGGAAGTGATAGAGTCACCATCCCTGGGGTGTTAAAAAAATGAGTAGACATGGTACTTTGTAACACGGTTTAATAGGCACGGTGACGTTCTGCTGATGGTTGGACTGGATGATCTTAGAAGTCCTTTCCAAACTTAATGATTCTGTGATTCTATGAAATTACCAGTACTACTCTTAGCAACGCATACTGTGGGATTTTCAGATGCTCAGCACCACTCAGTTTATGGCCTTCAGCCTTCACATTGTGTTGTCACCGTATTAGACCAAGGCATCCTCTCCCAAATATATTTATTGTGTCTTTTAAGTGAGGGGAGTTTTTCAATTTGAAGAAAAATATTTTCCCTTGAATTTGAAATAAGGGCCATTGATTTTTCTTCTGTTAGACTTTGACAAAGAAAAATCAGTAGGGAAAGGTTGTGTACCATTAACTACAAGTGAAGGGCTAGTTGACCTCAGCTGAGCCATTGATGAGGGTGAGGCTAATGGGGAAAAAATTGATCTCTTCATAATTTGTCAAGTGAAGTGTGGTTAGCTAAAAAATCTCATTATCAACCTGTTCTTGGGAATAATAAAAAATATCTGTTAAGTCAATTTTATTAAGCTCTTCCTAGATATAGCAGAGCTCTTCGTTGTCAGTCACTATATAACCTGATGTCGCTGGCATGTACATGTCAGACAAAGTGATTGGTGATGCTATTCTCAGGTTTCTAGCAAAGGAATAAGTAAATCCATTTTCTCTAAATAAAGAGATGTAATTTAATAGAGGGCATTAAGAATTGCTCTTCAAGGGAGACCTATGAATTAATTTGGGAACTCACATGTTCTTTGGTCTCTTTGGAAAGTACAATGGGCTTTTACTTTCTCTTTTTGGCCATGAAACATTTATCATAGGACTCATTAAAAAATCCTATTAAATTATGTTTCTGTGAGTTGTGTCACTCATGCACTTGGGAAAAGTGTGAAATTTCTTTTCAATTGAAGGCATTTTTCGTTTATATGTGTAATACTTTCTTGCCTGGGGAAACAAATGATGTCTCCATAGGGTGCCTAACTCAGCATGGAAGCATGATCTCTATGTAACCCCAGTATCTAGGTTATCACTGGAGACTATGCCTTGGATATCAAATGCAAAAGATAGAACCTCTGTTCCTCGACTTAAAGGACTAAGCCTCCTGGAATCAGCTATAGTATAAAAATTTTCTGTGGATCAAATGGAAACAAATAACAGCTCCTGGATGGAGGATAATATTCAGAAATAAGGCAGAATAGGATGGCTAGAGGCTGAGTTCAAGGCTGGAACTCATGGGGATGTATCCTGGGCCTATTGATTATTTCTTTACTAGCTAATTAAACACTGTCAAACTCAAACCTAAGCACTGCAGTTAGTCATCCATGCTGTTAAATGGTCCCTGGCCACTTTTGCTAACAATTATATGGTCACAGTTTTTAGAACAAGGCAAGCAATATTCCCCTTGTGGTATGGGTTTTACTGTCATGTTTTCGAAAGGAAGAGAGTTTATTGGCATGGGTTTAGCCAGATCTTAGTTGATGGCCTCCAGGACCTGTTTTAGTTTAGTGCAGTAGTAACACATACAGCTATTTCGACAGAAATATTGTTGTCTGAGGCTAGGAGTTCACTCATCAGGTCTGAATTCTCATCCTAACTCAGCTGCTGCTATTTGGCTTTGTCCAGTTCACTTCAGTCTCTTTATCAATCAACTTCCTCCGTGAATTTTTGATAATTGAATCTAACGTGTTTCACTGGTATGTGTGAAATATATATATACACATGTACAAGCGCGCACACGTATACAGGTATATATAATTAGGTATGACACTTGGAATATACTGTCATTGCACATGCATACTCAATGTAATTATTGTTTTCTTCAATTATTTATTTCAAGTGATAACTCTCTTCTGCATGTCATACAGACATGCCCATGGAGTAGATCCAAACAGCATTCATGCTTACCTAGCTTCAACTCTTCCCAGGAAGTAATTAATCACACACATTTATTCTTCTAATTCTAATCTTTGAACAGGCTAAAATACATTTTTTAAGTAACTAAAAATATTTACTGAAGGTTTCATTTCAACATACATGAACCTATAAGGGTACCTTCTGAACTGTTCAAGTCACAGATAGCTTTAAATATTTCACCTCTTTAACTCGGATGGTCTGATCACTTATGTTGCATGACTTTCTGCTCTCTATTTGTGTGAATTAAATAAAAAGGAAGTGGAAAGTGTCATCTGTGGCCCATGGAGGTTTGCAGTAAATTGTGTTCTAAATGTTTTGTACTAGTATTCATCTTACTCTCACTATGACAATATTATTTTATATAACATCTGGAAAGCAAATATGGTCGAAATCAGTGATTATTCAAAAAAACTTTCACGAATACCTTATTTTTGCTGCTCTTATGAGTTAGGTAAAGTCATGAGAATTCGTGCAGAAAAGATGATATCGCTTTTTGTGCTGTTCACAAACTGTCCGCCAATATTCCCTAAGGGGAATGGTAAAGTTGCTTAAACTCTCTCAAATGGCAATAAAGTAGATCACACTTTTAAAATATAGCCTAGGGAAATACAACAGCACAGAAATTCCTTTGGAAATTGCTTGTCAGGTTCATTTGGAATGGTAAAAGCCAGAATGAGCTTCCAGCTAATAATTATTTCTGAGTGGGAGGGCTGTCTGAGCTCTGGGGAAAAACAAAAAATTTGAGTGCTCTGGAGTGCTCTGTAAAACAGAAAACTTATGAGTTTTTACTTTCCCCTCCCCCTTTTTAAGTCTGCTGCAGCACCGGTTGAAATCACAGGGGACTTAACTATTGAATTTGCAGGGTACTAAATCAAGCCCATAGTCTCCTCACAGTCAACAATGGAAAAAAGATTTGATTTTTCCACAGGAAAGGTGTGTGATCTCTCCCGACTGGCTGTGGAAGTACTGTATCTATGCAAATCCCGTAAGAAGTAATGCTATGTCATTATCAATATGCAAGACCTAGTGACCTGTGGTATTAAAAGCAAAACAAAATAAATACACTTACTATCTGTGAGTAATAAAAGCAGCTAAATGCTATCGTAATGGGAGCTGATTCATTTTGAGAGCCCACTGAATTCGGTGGATACGCAGAGTGATTTCACTGAGCTTTGACTCAACTTTGGGGGAAGGATTCAACAGTCTAAGTGTGGATGTCTACACCCAAGCTATAGCTTACCCTAGTTCTGTAGTCAGGGCTGGGGGAAAGAAGCTCATTTTTATGGTCAAAGGGTGAAGCAGCTTCTTTTGGGATGCAGTTCATATCATCCTAATGTAGATGCTTGAAGGAGATTCTGTGAATTCTCTCCTAGAACTACCCATCTGTCTCCATTGAGTGTAAATAGAGGCATGGTGACCAGCTGAGATGGAGATGAACACCCCTGTTGCAGAGTAAAGATATCAGCATCTTCTGTTTATACAAACTGCTCTTTGCTTGAGTTATGGTATGACCCCTCCAGCCTGAGACTCTTCTCCTCTCACAGTACTTGCACAAAGTGCATCTTAGCGCCCCTGCAGTGTGTATGTGCAAACTAATGCAAATGGAAAAATTTCTTCTGTCAAATTGTGCCATTCTATGGGAAATGATGCTTGGACCGCACAGAAGTATTTGCAATGTGAAGTTCAGCTGACCAACTAAAACAATTTTTGAAAGAGTTAAAATATTTCAATAATGAAAAAAAAATGTGAATTTCCATTCCAAAGTCACATTTTAGTTAGAAAAGTAGCAAACTTCGATCATTTAAATTTGCATAAATCAAGGAGTAAAGCATCAACTCAAACCAAAAGGCATATGCTATCTGAAACAGAGGGTTTTTTTTATTCTTTTTTCTTTTAAACATTATGTTTTATGATATGACATTCTGTATTTCATAGGTGTTTTTTTGACTTTATTTTACTCATAAAACAAAAAAAAAATTCTTACCTTTTATTTCCTCAGTGCACAGTAATGTGTGTTAAACCCTAACAGGTTGCTTTTTCCAAAGTTCGTGTACTTGTAAAGCCTATGATGTGTTTTCTGTAACTCTGTATTTCAAAACTTGTGTAGTCTTTGCCTAGGGGCAGGTTTCCATCAAAATTTCTTGAACAGCTGTCACAAGTTACTATAGCCACAAATGGCTTTTAACATTACCATCCTCAGCAGGATAGTGCAGAGCTGGCGCAAACCTACACAAGCCAATGAGTCATCTGAACTTGGACTTGTGTAGCAGTTTGAGGTATAAAGTATGGGAATTCGCAAATACGCTTTTCCTTCAAGTGGGGACATTAAACAGCAGCGTATCCACTGCTGTTAACAGTCATAGGCTAGTAACTCTTTTTACTTTTCACTTAGTGAAAGCACAATTTAGCCTTTTAAACTACTCTGACAGAGCCTCCCTCTGATCAAGGTATTGGCAGTCAGAGAAGGCTCCTTATTCTGGGGAGAGGATGGGATGTTGCCTGTTTGCCTTCTGTTCAGTGATGCTTTGTGGTGCATGCAACGACGGTAATGTATTCATTTAAGTGAACTTCCTAGGGAAGCCCATATATCCTTGAAGTTGAGGACTATTGGGTTTTTCTCTTTTCTTTTCTTTTCTTTTCTTTTCTTTTCTTTTCTTTTCTTTTCTTTTCTTTTCTTTTCTTTTCTTTTCTTTTCTTTTCTTTTCTTTTCTTTTCTTTCCTTTCCTTTCCTTTCCTTTCCTTTCCTTTCCTTTCCTTTCCTTTCCTTTCCTTTCCTTTCCTTTCCTTTCCTTTCCTTTCCTTTCCTTTCCTTTCCTTTCCTTTCCTTTCCTTTCCTTTCCTTTCCTTTCCTTTCCTTTCCTTTCCTTTCCTTTCCTTTCCTTTCCTTTCCTTTCCTTTCCTTTCCTTTCCTTTCCTTTCCTTTCCTTTCCTTTCCTTTCCTTTTCCTTTCCTTTCCTTTCCTTTCCTTTCCTTTCCTTTCCTTTCCTTTCCTTTCCTTTCCTTTCCTTTCCTTTCCTTTTTTTTTTTCTTTCTCTTTTCCTTGCTAGAAATAGACTCATCCTCTGGTGTGCTGAGAACAGACATTGACTGCATTCTTGTGCTGTTGAAAAATTACTGTCAGAAGTGTTTGCTGACATCTAATCAAGGCAGAGATGAGGGATTTCTTAAAAACAGTGCTTCTGATGCATGTCAGGTTGCTTTGCTTGGTCAGTTGTTGTCACCTCAACTCTAAAGAATTTTAATTACTGAAGCTGTTATGAACACATTACCTTAGGGAAATACAGTTTCCTTATATTTCAATTGATTTGCGTGAGCACAATTTACCTTCTTTTTAGAGATGTTTGTCTCATGGTTTGAAATCAGAACCATCCAAACTTTCTGAATCTGTGAGCAGATGCTACTGGTGGGACTCCCCTGCGTGCCAGTCATTTTTCTCCCCAGAACACAGAGGCAGGTTGTGAGCACGTGGCCATGCACGAGGAGGCTGGATCCAGCCTGAAGAGTGGGAAGCGGGGCAGATCCAATTTAGCCAAAAGGGAAGAATCCCTTACTGAATTGTCATCATTGCTCTTAGACAAACCCCAGTGACCTCAGGGCACCTGCTTCAGGTTAGAAATTTTGGAGGGGGAGTGTCACTAAAAATACATGAAAAGCAATCTTGTGTTTGCCTAGATTCCTACTGAAAATAAGGATTCCACTCCAAGTTCTCTTTGGCTCATTCAAACAGTTTTTGAAAGCTATTCCAAACACAGTTACGTCTGGAGTAAATCAGAATCTTGCCCCAAACAACTCATTTGAATTATATCATAGATATAACTTCATAGGAGAAGTGTTCCATCCCTCTGATCATCTTCCTTCTCTGCAGGCCTGCTCTCAATCTCTTCATCCTCCAGCCTGTATTGATACCAGGGGTTGTTGTGACCCAAGAGCAGGATCTCACACATGACCTTGTTAGACCTTGTAAGGTTCATATAGGGCTACTCCTCAGTCTTGTCCAGGTCCCTCTGGATGCCACTGTGCCCCACTGGCATGTCAACTGCAACACTCAATTTAGCATCACTTGCAAACTTGCAGAGGGTTCACTCTATCCCACTGTCTATGTCACAGATGAAGGTATTAAACAGTACTGGTCCCAGGATAGACTGCTAAGGGATACCTCTTGTCACCAGTCTCCACTGGGACACTGAGCTGTTTACCACTACCCCCTGGTTGCAACCATCCAACCATTTACTCATGTTTACTTGGTTCGAGAAAGAATGAAATCTTGCCTGATATGTGAATGTGAATTTTCCCCAGCTGCTCCATATCTAAGTGGCAAATAGCTGCTCTCAAAAGGTGCTTTTCCAAAAACCTTCATGTTCTTTGTTTGTAGAAGTTGCAGTAACTCTTCGGTTCTTAAGGCAATGACAGTAATGGACTGATTAATTTATCTTCTGTCATCCTCTACATTACACCTTCTATAATGTTCCTATTACCACAATCAGTATTTTCATCTCAGGGGAGAGATGGATTTCTGATATTTATGACTGTTCACTCTGCATGGCTATTTTTTTCAGAGCATAGAGAACTGCATTTTCAGTTTATTCACCTTCTCATACCTTCAAAGCTGTAAGCCATGTTCTGTCAACCATAAATGCACTTTATTCCTTGGAGTACATGCTCTGAATTTACAACAGTTTGGTAGAGAAAGTCTTTTGAGACATAAATTTTGTGATTCAGTTTATTCTACTTGAATTATGAGCCAAGTAATAAATCTACATTATTTATCTGCACCAATGATTCTCAGCCAATTGTGTAGGTTATTCTTTGAGGAAGCTGTCTTCAAAGCTCTTCCTATTAAAAGACAATACAAAGTTTTTCCTTTCCCAGTTTGCATGGTTTCTGCCGTTTGAGAGGTCTTCCTCAGCCTTTTAAGTGTGTCTGTTCTTACAGTGATTTCAAAGTTCTCCAAGTGACTTTTCCATATACAAGCAGCATATACGTTCTCAAGATGGACTGAAATCTCATTGGAGGTTTCCCTTTTCAAGACCTGATCTTTATGCAGAAGAGAGGAAGACCATAAATGTTAGTTTGCCAGAGGATAGACACAGATATTAGCAGATCCTAATATAAAGACTCAGGGTTTTGTGCAGATTTTCCGTCAGTCTCCATGAAGGAAATGAAATGTGATCAGATGATTAGCACATTAAAATAGTAACCAAGGGGAAGAAGTTGTGTGGGAATGGAAGAGGACAGTTTAGAGGCCACTGAAGTTAGACGTTTCCAAATAATTTTTTCTTGATGAAATCTTACATTTAAGACTGAATGAAGTGGCTGTAATAGCATCTGACCTCTGAGAGCTGCTGGAAAATGGGTGAATTATAAGCCAGTCAGATGATCATCCATTAGTATAAAAGTGCTGATGCAACTGATAATGCTAGGAAAGATATAACCATGTGATAAGCATCAGGTCAGTAGAACTTGAGAAGATCAAATTATGTCAGGCAAGACTAGTTTGTTTTATGTCTATATTAGGAAAAAAACAGTGGCCAGGAAAGGAGGTGTCATATGACTTGACTCTCATAAAATACTGAACTTGGAACCTCTCGTGGCACGAGGATGGGACTCGGGTCCCACTGAGGTGCTGAGGGACATGGGTTAGTGATTGATGGGGATGGTTGGACTCGATGATCCAGTGGGTCCTTTCCAACCTGGTGATTCTGTGATTCTGTGATTCTGTGAACTTGTCTAGCAAGTCTTTCTTTTTAGCAAACTGGGTTTATAAGCTGATCAGAAGGTGATCGCAAAACTACTGAGGAAAAAATTCTGAAAAGATTAAGAGCCCATTATTAATACTAAAGAAGGAGTTATTTGCTGTAGCAAGTGACTCTCTGCTTGGAGTATATGGAACGTTTTCGTTAATCACCTTGGAAGATGGAAGGGGGAGTACAACCATAGCATCCGCAGACCTGACATGTTGGGTGGAGAGGAACTTAATGAAGTTCAACAAAGGCAAGTGAAGGGTTCTGCACCTTGAGAGGATTAATTACCTGCAATAATACAGCATAGGCGTTGACCAGCTGGAAAGCTTCTCTGCAGCGCAGGACCCGGGAGTCTTGGTAGACAAAATTTGATGATTAGCCAGCAATGTACCCTTGTGTCCAAGAAGGGCAATGATGTCCTGGGTTGCATCAAGAAGAGTGTGGCCAGCCAGGTGAGGGAGATTATCGTCCCCCTCTAAACTGCCCCAGTAAGGCCACATCTGGAGTATTGTGTCGATTTCTTCTCAGTTCAGGAGATAGGAGGAACTGCTGGAAGAGTCTAATGGAGGATCATGAAGATCATCAGGGGACTGCAGCATCGCTCTTATTTCAAGAGGCTGAGTGATCTTAGCCTGATTAGCCTGGGAAAGAGAAGATTGAAAGGGGACCTTATCAATGTTTATAAATATCTAACTGGTAAGGGTCAAGATGATGTGGCAAGATTCTTCTCAACAGTGGCCAGGGTAAGGGACAATGGGTACAAACTGGAACACAGGAAGTTCCACCTGAACAAGAGGAAAATCCTCTCTACTATGAGGGCAACAGATCTTTGGAATATATTGCCCAGGAAGGTTGTGGAATCATCTTCTCCAGAGATATTTAAAACCCTCCTGGGCACCTTCCTGCGCAACCTGCTGAACGTTTGGACTGAATGATCTCCAAAGGTCCCTTTCAAGCCCTACCATTCCGTGATTCTGTGAAGGGGACTACAAGCTCCCACAAGGAGAAATCTGAAAGATCGAATACCAGATTAAAAAAAATTCACAACTGTCTTGACAAGATGAGAAAGAGTTCTGGGGGAAAAATAGGAAGCAACTCAGTGAGAAGAGGTACAGAATACTACCCTGAGGAGTAATTAATTGCATACATGTAAGAAAGAGAGCACTCTTGGCAAAGCAGAAGTTAAACAGACGACACTGAATCACCAACTGGATGTCAGTGAAGGATCCCATGCTGTGAAAAGTAAACCACATACTCGGGTATATGGCAGATGTGCTGTAAGTTTTACTCCTTTTGCTTTACTCAGCATCCATAAGACTTGTCCTGTTCACAGTTTTGGACTGTACGCTGTAGCAGATGGGCCAGCTGGAGGGAGTCCAGCAAAGAGAGTGCAAATAATCCACAGATGTAGAAAACATGACCTTTAAGGTGAGACCAGGGGAATTTGTTTTGCTTAGCCTAAAGATGAGAAGACTGATGAGGACATGGTAACAGTGCCACAAAGGACTGCCAGCAAAAAGAAAAAAATAATCAGTTCCCCATGTCCATAGACATGACATGAAATAACAGCTTAAAATGCAGCATGGGTTATTTTTAGGTAAAACATTAGAGAAAAACATGTCACCGTAATGATAGAACAAGTCTCTGTCTGGAAGGATTTAGATACAGCAGATCCTGACTTTGGGCCAGTGCTGGATAAGACAAAATTCTCAGCCAGAGCTATGTTCTTCTTTGCTGAAAGTGTTACCGCAGCAAATGAGGCATGAAGCACCTTGCTGTCCCTGAAGTCACACACTTGAAATGAGGCACAAAATAAAATGTGAACTAAAAAAGTTGAAAGGCCTGGACCAGTTGATGGCAAGGTTCCCTTCAAAGCCCTCTTTCTCTGACTTTAGAGCATGTCTTTAAATAACTTATTTCAGGGTGTCTTAGAAAGTGCCACTTAAAATAGACCCAGAAACACTTGCAGTCAGAGACTACATGGACATACTTTATTTTTTCTGGCTGCACATACCCTTTTTCTGAGGAAAAATGCAGCTGGACTAGAATATTTGTTGCCCCCCTCATCTTTAAATTGCATTAATTAAGTTCTTCTCTGCATTCAGGAAACATTAATTTTGATGACCAGGCTGCAGACCTAGTAGTTAGATTCTGAGAGTTTTGATGTTTTTCTTTTCAGAGTATGATGATATGTCCGTTGTTTCTAAGTCTTGTAATTTTCAGAAATTATAGTGTGTCTCTTGTTCAAAACCCTCCTACTTTGCACACAACCAAATCCTGCCTGTTTGAGCCCAATGATGAGAAATTTGATCCCCAGAATTTTGTAAGAGAGGCTAATTTAGGTGATCTGCAAAAAAAGTTTAGAGAGAATGTCAACTAAGATAATGTTATTGTTAGGCTATAGCTACCCTGATGATATAAATCTCCTGTGTTTACTGCAAATTTTGGTAATATTTTCAGGTTTTGTTTAAAGAAAATTAATTTAATTAGTCTTCTAAATATATTGTTTTCCGTAAGGTTGTGTTGGAGGAATACAAAACCCACCGCAAATACTTTAAGGCTACATATATTGCAATAACCACCTTTTCCTGTTTGCTAAACCCCTACTTTATGCCAGGCAGCATAGGTGAGCATAATGACTGATGGATGATTATCCCTTATGAAAACAGAACATATTTTAATAGAATAATTATCTCTAAATATTTTTTGTGTAAGGGCAGAATGGTACACATATAACGGGAGCAGTAAAACTGCACTTTGAAATGCATGGAAATACAAATCTAGTTCCGATAATGAGCAAGAATCTGTCCTAAGAATAGATTAGGTTACAGTGACTCATTAGCAAGCCAAATATTTTCTTTAAGTTCATGAGTTTTGCTGTTTGCATGAGTTTTTCCAGACATGACCTTGGTTATAGAAAGTTTATCTGAAAAAATAACTTGATCCTGTATTCGTATAAATGAAGATGATTAGGTTTTCTGATGTTTTAAATAAATTGCTAGTAATCTGTTTGTAGTCAATCTTACTGGTTTAACATGGGCCTGTAACTCTTCACCTTGTTCCTACATCTGTTTCTGCAGTTTAAGGAAAACGTCTTCTTGTACTGTATGGGAAAGTCATTTCCTATAAACAGAACGAGCCTTGAGCTCTCTGTTAAGGCACATTCATGTGGAGAAGAAAGAAAAGACATAATGGCATTTAGCTTGTGTCATGGTGTACTGATGAGGACTCAACTCATTTGCAAGGTCGTAACTAAAAGAAGCATTGACACAGCCTAGGAAGACTCACTTAGATTTTACTCACTAGATTGTTTGCTTTCTTTCAGTTAAAATCAGATCTTTGCCTCCCCCAGCCTCCAATTACAGCATCTATACAATTAAGAGTAAGTTTATCACAAAATGCCCCTGGTCCTAGGCTACGTTTTACCTTCCCAATGGGTTTTCTGAAGCGTGATGCTTCATGTCCCCTCTGAAGCCTGTAAGCTGGAACTCCACTAGATACCTTGTGCTTAGAAATTGAATTTTTGAGAACATTCCTGCTGTGGTGTGCACATTGCTTTTATTAAGAGAGCAGGCAGAATGAGAAAGTAAAATGGGCTTGTGCTAATATGGACAGTATGGATCTAGCTTTAATTGAAAAAAAACCTCTTTCAGTCATTGCAGTTTATATCACATTCCTGTACAGAAAAAAGTCCTCTCTTCCATTTGCTCTTCTTCTACTCCTATACAGCTGAAAACATGAAAAAACATCTGTCCAACAGGCAAGTGATTATTAACTCCACTTTAAAGAACCTCCCTAATAAATAATGTATTTACAGTTGGCAAGTCTGAAGTCCTAAATCTTTTTTATTCTGTGTTGTCTTTATAATGTTGCAAAGTGGAGTGTTAGCACAAACTGTAGCCCAAAACTTCCAGCTTCTGCCTGCTCCTGTGTTCTGTATCACTATTGGTATAAACATCCTGTATCAGAGATCATCACCTCGTGTACTCTCTGGCCAGCCGAACCTAAAGCCTATGGTAGGATACCTGAGTGCTTTTATGTTGGTAAAATATCTGAAATGCTTTAACAGGAACTAAATTTAAGATCAAGGTGCAGTAACTTAGGTAAGAAGAAAAATACTTGCAGGCACGATTCTAAACAATATCATCTGCTTTCTTGGAGAACTCTATTTTATGCTCAGTCCATTTCCCATTTTTCTCACTCCAAGGATGTAATGCAGACTCCAATAGCTTGATGACTTTCCCTTAACAGCCATCTCAGGACACAGATCATTTTGAGCATCTCTGGAATTTTAGCACACAAGCTAGCTGGATTTGTTACAACATTCAGCAGTAAAATATCTAACAATGCCCTGTTTGAAATGGTGGCAGTTAGGTTTCAGACTTAACATTCTTTTGGAAAGTAAAGGAAAAGCCATATCCTGAGAGCTGTAATTTCAGGTGTTTATCTTTACAATGTCCCTCGTTTCACTCTCTCATGTTTTCACAGTCATGGCGATTACTAGTTTCATAATAATACAAAAGTAAGTTGAAAGTCTTGTACAGCAATGTATAGCAGAGCATGGCTAATTTTGTGGATGGGGATTTGTGGAGCATAACTCAGGCTGGGAGCAGATGTGCTTTTCTCAGCCCGGCTCTGCTTAGGAGGAGATTACTGTGCATCAGTGCTGACTTGCTCTTATTTTCTAGCAGAACTGATTGTGTGAGTACTTCTTTACCCATTTCAGTTACACCAAGTCATATTAGCTTAAGTAACGGGAATAGGTCATGGCTAACCCAGTGTACTTTGATCAAAATGGGTTAAGCATTCACAAGGACTGACTTGTGGGAACCGTGACTTCTGCTCAGAGAGTAGCTAAGGAAGAGAGGTAAAAGGTAGCCAGTGGGCAAGGCTGTTTCCAGGGTGTGCATCTGCATATACCTTTTGAAAAATTTCACAGATTGTAATGGGAGAGCATCCTATCTGCCTTTCCTGAATGACTGACACTGTCTGCAGCATGAACAAGCAGTGAAGTTGCAGTGAAATGTAGCCTGTGCTTGAAGCCTGAGGGCAGATGAAGAGCATCTGTCTTTCCAGTCACACAAATGTTGTACATGGGTACAGTGTGGAGGACAAGTGAATAATTTAATTTTAAAATTTGAATGCTTCAAGCCAAATACTGAGATTACTCTAATGTATAAAATTGGGGTATTGTAAAGCTTTAAATGAAAAGATAATTATTTAAAAAATTAATGCAGCAAGCGAAACTAGCTCTAAACAAAAGGAAGAGCTACTCAAGCCAGAATGTACATATAGGATTACACAGAACCTTCCTAGAGTCGGAATCATAGAATCATTGAATCACCAGGTTGGAAAAGACCCATCGGATCATCTAGTCCAACCATTCCTATCAAATACTAAACCTAAATACTAACCCCAACAGCAGTGGTGCAGTCAGAATATCCTCAATAGCTGCTTGTAAAACAAGTACACAGAAAAGTTTGGTTGTACACTCTAGATATTTGGTTAGTTTGGTGCAGTGAAACGAGGTGGTCAGAGAAAGGGTCTGTGCCATAAATTCTTGAACTAAGAATGACAGATGAATACTTTGTTTGAAATGCTACGCTTCCTGACACTTGAGAAACAAACCAACAGCACACAATCTACTTCACAGACAATTTTAGATAATAAGACAAAGAAAAGTAATTCCAGGCTGGAGTTTTTCAATGAGTAGTAAATCTGCTGAAAAATGGTATTTGTGAGAGACTGAAATACTCAGCTAATGAGGCAGCATTAGTTGATTACCTTTAGCTGAAAAGAATAGAGAAAATTAAACCTGTTGAAATGTTTCACCTTGATATTTTGAAATAGAATATCTCCTTTGGCAAAGAACAAAACCCTTTTTCTTTCTACATTTTTGAAGTATTTTGTGACAAGGGCTTTGGAATTTAATTTATAAAGATGAAGCTCAAGTTTATCCTATAACCATCATGCAGCTCGGGTCTGTCTCTATGTGCAACCCAGCACACTTCAGACATGAGTTCCCTAGGTATCTCGGGAGCTCCTCATCTAGCTGCATAAATAAGGTAATACTCTGGTCTGATTCAGTGGAGCGACTTGAAACAAGGTGATCTTAACCCCTAGTCTTCTTCACCACAAAGCATTTGATTAGCTGGCACAGGAATTTTCCAGGTGGGAATTTCAGCGTGTCCTGAAGCTTTTCCCTGGCAGCTCCTACTGTGCCTAGACCAACTCTATGCTCAAATGTGTTGATTAACGTTGAAAATGGAGAATACGGCCATCCTTGAGACTTTCTGAGGTGATTCCTGCTGCAGAATTGATGAAATTGTACGTAGGTAAGACTTATTTTAAAATAGGCACTACATACTCCTTCTGCAGATGCAAAAATGGCCAGGTAGGATAGTCTTTTATTGTTACAAAATGTTTTTTGCATAGTTTAAGATAAGACAA
The DNA here is from genome assembly GCF_032191515.1 of Phaenicophaeus curvirostris. NCBI lineage: Eukaryota > Metazoa > Chordata > Aves > Cuculiformes > Cuculidae > Phaenicophaeus > Phaenicophaeus curvirostris. The sequence continues at coordinate 122,837,904 of NC_091393.1, read as the reverse complement.
CAGGCTGAGTGGATATAAGAACTGGATATAAGAACAGAGGTTTGGGGAGTCTCACTCCGAACAGTTAAAAATCCCATTGCAAGCACCCTTGAAAGAGTCATCTAGGCAAAGACGTTGGTCTTTATCCTGAATAAGATGGTTGGTTCTGCATAGGAGCATTCCCTGTGTAAAGGTCCCAGTTGTTTAAAATTCTTTTTTTCTGTCTATGAGTATCCAGCAGCTGCTCTTATATAAATTGATTAAATGAATAAGGGAAAACAAAGATTAAAAAAATTAGATAACTATAGAGAAAGTATTTTGATGTTAGTCAAATGGATTATCTTTTATTTTGTTAATGTCACTCCCTTTCCCATAAACAAAAGAACAATTGCAGAACCCCAAATAAAATGAAATTTTAGGTTATAATTAGGTTCTTGTTCCTCATCATCCTGTTTTTGTTTCTGCGTTTTGTGTTCTCAGATAAATCCCCCTATGCTTTCAGATCTATCCATTATCTAATCTTAAATACAAGAAGCTCTCTCTGCATAAGTGGACGTGTTATTGTCGTAGTTTTTGTGCTTTCATGTCTGTTCATCAAAGGGTGAGTAGCTACATCCACACTGCTCTTTCTGGATGTCAAGGGGAAGGTCAAGGGATTCCTCCAGGAAGCCAACTACTCACAAACCAGGTATTCATAAACATCATGTTCTTCTAACCCTTATGCCTCACCATAACTGATCCTAATCATAGTAACTGCAGCACTTGAGAAAATACCCTATAGATGTGACCCATTCCACTGTGAGTTAGCTCTACTCATCTAGCATATCATATTTGATATAGTTGTATAATATAATGAGCTACTGCATACATTATATTTGTTTATATTGAACATTAGAGAGTAAAAATCCATTCTGTGGGAGAGAGAAGAGGAAATGTGAGAAAGGAGCATCTGAGGCTCACAGGGACCTTCCAAAATCTTGACAGGCTCAACCTAACTTCTCTGGACTCCAACATCTTTACTTCCCAACAGGCAAGGTGACTGCTTGGGCTGTGCTGACTACTGCTTTGTATTCCCTTCAAAGACAAATCTATAATTTCCTGTAGGAACTCTCTTATGAGCCCATGTTGCCAGCGTTACCTATTTAAGGAGACAAGGAAAAGATACTAGGATCCTGGACAAATGGGAGATTTAGCCTGAACTAGTTAAGTCTAGGAATACAAGAATTATTAGAAGAAAAAAGCATTTTATCAAACACAGCAAACCCTTTCGGTCCCACAGATAAAAGCCATAGAGCCTATTCAGCTCACAATGATCTGGAAAAATCCACAGGTACTTGTATATATAAGATTCTGGGTTTTGGCACAGCTTTGATTGCTTAAAAATCATGTAAGCATGGGAGAAGACATCAGTAAGACAGGAAATACAAGAGAAGACCTTTAAAATAAGCCTCCAAACTAACAATGTACTGATGCAGCAAAACCCCCCTGACTTTGAGGCCATAATTCTCTCTCCTTTACTCAGTCAAGGGTCCCATCCAGACTAAAGGGGCTTGTCTTGAAGGAGCTGCTGGGTCCATCTCCTGCAGGACAGTGAAGTTTGAAGTGACCATCTTCCCTGTCTGCCTCTCCCCATGAAAAAGATGAGTCAAAGGCAAGCTTTTGCCCTAAAATAACACAAGACAACACCAAAGTCAGATTACCTTCCAAATATTTCTTTTGCCCCTTGCTTGCTACTCAAAATGCTGTTGAGAAGAAAGTAAGAAAACAACTTGTGGGTGGTTTACACTGAGTAATTAAAGATGCTGCCCCCCTACTATCTGCACATGTATTCTTCATGCTCTGTGTTGTACTATGAGGAAGACCTGTTTTCTTGTTTGCCCTTCTTACCCCAGACCTAGCTAAATATCAGTGACTGAAGTTATCTTTGCATAGATTTTTATTTACATTTATGCCCATTGAAGACAATGGAAAGTTTGAACAATACTGAGTGTAGACTATAATCAGCATGTAAAGTTTGTCGTGTGTCCTGGGATCTTTGGATGAAAGGCTCTCTACATGCCTCATCGTTATTAGTTTTTCCTGCATCGTTTGTCAAGATAAATACATGGCTGTTGTTAAGCACAATGTACTGGAAACTTCTGACTTGCAAATTAATCTGAAACATAGAACCATATAAAACATTTTATGCATCTAGCACTGATGATTTAATTTCTGCTCTTGAGAAAAAGTCAAAAAGGAAAGTTAGCAATACATATACACAAGTTAAAAGAACACATGTAATGAATTAAAAATCATTGCCTTTAGTTAGACACTGATTGTCGCTATGGAGCAGTGACTATGATGGGGAATTAAATTAGAGTAGCACAGCCAACACAAAAATCTTCTATTTTACTGATAAAAATAAAAGCACAGGACCTTTCAGGATGCAAAGGCGGATTCAGCCATAAAAATTGTTGTAGAAATCTAATTCTAGTACTTTTCATGGACCTGAGCATGTAATGTCTGCTTGCACGTAAAGATACCCTTGAGGAGAAAAAACTGGAGGTGGTGCTTTATGTTTATGCATTGGGTTGTCTCTGTGGCAGGAAACTGAAGGAGTTATGAGGTTGATTAAACTTAAGTGGTGGCTGGGAATTATGCACAGATCACAAATGAAGGCTGACGATTCAAAATGCTTCCGCTAGGAGAGACTATATTTTAAAGAATTTTTATGTCTTCCACTTTACTTGCAAGTGTCACACAGTTACTTGTTACACTCTGTCCTGCCGTGTTATGCCCTTTTCAAGAGGTCCACATGAGATAATGTGGAAGGAAATCTGAAACGTATTATCCTGAAGGATGGGACTTGAGGCTCTGTGAAATAAAATGGTTGAGCTTTCTGGGAATTTCTGTCAACTGCTTGTTGAATTCTTCACTTTGTCTCCCTACAAACAAAATCTGAATAATGTAGGAAACAATTTTTCTTCCTTCAAGTCCTGCCCTTCTCAGCCACCACAGAGCTTCTCAACCCTTTTGCTACCTTTGTTCCTGACAGTACAAGGCAGGCAGCTTGGACAGCTACAGTCCAGTGCAAACTGATCCTGGTGCCTAAGGAGTAAAAATTACCCCCTTGTACATTGCCAGCCACTATCAGTCACTACGACCAAGTGACTTGTCTCTTCATGGTTTGCATTAGATGAGGGGTATCTGCCCCTGTGCCGAGGTATTTGTTTTTCTGTTTGGGGCTGAATATAGATCCTAAATTGAAGCAGAATTGGCAGCCCTCAAGGCAACGCTCAGAGCTACACCCAGCAAGTACTGCCTGGAGAGCTGCCTGCTTGTGCTTGGCTAGCATTTTCTGGTCATGTTATCTGGGGGAAATTCACAGAACAATTGAGTCTTTGCTGAGCTCTGAAAGTCTGAGAATTCTTATCATCAGTCCTCATGGCCAAACGCTGTAATTAATAGCCCAGGACCACACAAATACTGTGGACTTGACCTTAGGTTTCAGTCTTTAATTTCTGCTGTTCCATCCCTTTCAGTGGTTTAATTTTTCACAAATATTCTGATTTCTGAAGTTAGTCTCATAATTGTGCAGACTCTGTTTCTCTTTTTCAAAAAAATGTGGGCCCTTTAAGTAATGCCCTTGAGGAGCCAGATTTGTCAATATAAATCATTAGAATTTGGAAGTTTGCGCAAATGGTGAGAAGATCTTTAGTGGGCATGTTTCTTAGAGGAGGATTTTGCCTGCAAAGCTGAGCAAATACGAGAACGTGAAAGACAGAGAAGAGATGCATGTGCTGTTGGTAACTTCCTTCCAAGCAGGCTCACAGCAAACCTGCCAAGTCCCATTCCCTAAGACCGTGGCTTGCTAGTTAACCTCATCAAGGTACTCTGGATCCAAGCATCTGTCTCTCTGATTCCCATACTCCCATAACTTCGATGTTATTAGGATGTAGTTCTTGTTATCTAGGTCTCTATAAATCTGTGTAATGGACAGTAAATTTGCAAGGGACTGCTCTGAATTAACTTTAATTATTCAAACCCAAAGTGTCTATTGCAACCTAGCTGTCTAGGCCTCTGCCTAGTCAACAAGGAGAATCTCCTATACAAGTTGACTTTTCTTAAAATAGGTTTCTCGTATCAGGAAAGATGATTCTCAAGGTGCAAGTCTGCCTTCAGCAAGCATTGAAGCAACTTGCATTGATGGTTTTAAGTGGATTTCTTATTTTTAAGTGACTAAAATGAAGAGAATTATTTTGCACAGCAGTATCTCCCCATAACTGACCATTCAAACTTCTTCACCTTTGAGATGGAGGGAGAAGCAGATGAGGAGAAGGGTGTTTATTCCTCCTTTCTTTATTTTTCCATGGACCCCTACCTAACGAGGTAGGGGTAATGTGAACCAATGACTGTGGAGACATTTGAATATACTGGTTGCTGAAGTGAGATAAGGAAATTCACTTTTCATAGCCAGCCAGAGATACATCAGCTGGTAGGAACAGAAACAATTTATATTCCTTAGATAAAAAATATTCTGTTAAAAACACTTCTGAAAGATATTTATATGAAACTTCTCACTGACAGAATTCTAGTCAAAAGTCTATTCATCTTTTCCTAAGAGAGGTATCTAAGATAGGGCAGATGAATCACCTTCTGGAGGTGCCTGTCTCTGAAGACTTCTATTCAGACATTCTTCTTTGTCTGTGCTGGGTGAAGTAAAGCTCTGGCAACTGCTGCTTTTAACCCCAGTAATGAAACTGGCTGGTGACAAACTGGAAAGAAGAGAATGAAAAAGATACTTTGTTGCAGATGATTTGGAAATGCTAGAAAAAATTACAAATAATTAAAAAAAAAAAGCTACCAGCTGGGAAAATATTCAAGAAGAGGTCATAGGTTTTCAGCTTCCTGAAGAGATAAAGCTCACTATTCTGGGGAATCTAACATTAGTAAGAGATTTAAATGCTGAAAGAAATGTGTCCTTGAAGAATTCCAGAAAAAAAAAAGAATTCTAGAAACAGAACATTTCAGATCTGATTCACATTTACAGTAAAAATACTTTTTATCACATTTAGCATGTGAACTAGCCTTGCAGTAGGTGTAATTCAGCTCAGTTCTGCTCATTACCAAAATGATGTCAATTAGGTTTTTTGAGACTGGGCTTTCATATTCCCCAAATAAAAGGCTTGGAACTATGGGTGAGCAGACAGCTATGAAGAGAATATCTAGACCCACAGGAGATCAAATACATTCAGTAAATTACGGTTGTGTTTTGTTATTACAAGCAAACAAAGCATTTATCAGTCTACAATGTCTTATATTCTGTTCCACCGAAGCTGTCATCATGTAAGTGTTCTACATGCAGAAATGAATGATTGTAGATTCCAAATATTTTCATAATTATATTTAAATCATATAATATTCAACAATATCCAGGATAACATTGCAGTTCTGTGAATTTCTTGCCTATACTGCCTCAGAGACCATACAAAAATAATGGGCCTTAAGATAAGAAATGAACACTGTTCAGCACTGATTTATTACCTCTTATTTTTAAGCTGGTTTCCCAAGAAATCAATGCTTATGTGATTATGCTGTGTATATGTGTAGGTATTAAATTGGGATTACTGGCCAATTTCCATACTTTTAGGTGGAAAGGAATCTCTATGACAGTAAGGGTGAAAGAAATCTCACATAACTCTGTACAACTAAAAAGTGTCTGTTTGAACTCAATATCCCAGCCTCCCTTCATAGGGAGTGAAAGGAAATGGTCACTGTATATTTTGATTTATGTTGTCTATTTTAGACATTTATTGTAGGGTGAGACAAATCTTGATGGAGAAATATCTATTTCTCTCTATGGACCATATAGAGGATGAGCCCAAATGTGGATGTTTAGACCTTAACTTCCTGAAAAATCTATGTGAATAAGAAGATGGTGTCCTTTCTGGGATGGGGGCTGTAATATGGCGATTTTGGAAAAGCTTCAGTCAGGTTCCATAGCTTGTTAGAAACAAAAGAACACTCAAGCTCCGCCAGGGGAGGTTCAGGCTGGACATCAGAAAAAAAATTTCACGGAAAGGGTCATTGGGCACTGAACAGGCTGCTCAGGGAAGTGGTTGAATCACCATCCCTGGAGGTGTTTGAGAGCTGGGTGGATGAGGTGCTGAGGGGCATGGTTTAGTGGTTGATAGGAATGGTTGGACTCAATGATTCTGTGAGTCTTTTCCAACCTAGTGATTCTGTGATTCTGTGAACCCATGTGGAGGTGATGCACTGACTGAAAAAGTCAATTTACACACACGGTCAGTGGTTAGGCACAGTAGGGATTGTTGTGGTGAGTTAACCTTGACTGGACACCAGGTGCTCACCAAGCTGCTCTATCATTCTCCTCTGCAGCAGGACCAGGTTTTGGGAAAAAACAAGATGGAAAAAAACACTTGCAGGTCAAGATAAAGCTAGTTTAATAAAGCAAAACTGAAGGCTGTGTGTGGAAGCAAAGGAAAATGAAATATTTATTCCCATCAACAGGCAATGCCTAGCCACTTTCCTGGGAAGTAGGGCTTCAGTATGCATAGCGTTTGTTCTCACAAATGTAATAGCAAATGCCACAACCCCTCCCTCCCTCCTTTTATTGCTGAAGAGACATCATATGGTATGGGAATATATCCCTTCGATCAGTTTGGAACAGTTTTCCTTATTATGCCCCCTCCCAGTGTCTTGCCCACCCACATCCTACTGGTGAGGAGGAAATGTTGATGCTCTGTGAGAACTGCCAGACACTGGTGTGTTACAAAGCACAACACAATGGGGGCTGGTATGTGGAAAATTAACTCCATCTCAGCCAGATCCAATGCAATGGTCTAACTGTGGCAAAATACATGGAGGCTTTCCCTGTGGGTATTTCAATGTCTGTTTTCTGTGAAGATTCTTCAGTGCTTAATGAAAGCTGAGCTCATGCTACATCCATTCACTTAGTGGTTATGTTGTGGTTTAAGAGCAAGCGTCAATGTGGAGACTAGACGGATTTAGATGTGAAAACACTCTAATCACAGAGATATACAATTTTAATAATTACATAACTTTTCATAATGTGGGAGAGGTGACATGGTCCTGGAGAAATTTTTGAGGGGTTAGTATTTTGGTTCCAGCCATGCTATGCATCATCCAGGGGCAGGGCTGTAGGTAATCTGAGGTTTCTTCAGTTCCCTGGCTTCTCTGGCAGTTGGAGAAATGATCCCAAGTCCTCACCCCAGGAGGTGAGGACCCCCTCATCCTATACTGTCATACCTTTCAGGCTTTTGAGGACTGAAATATTCACTACAATTAAATATGTAGGCTATTGAGATGAAATATGACTTCCTCTTATGGACCCGAAACCAGATTATGAGACCTAATGGTCCCCTTTTACTTTGTTTTCTGTGAAAGAATAGACTACGTATTGGGAGTAGATAAATTTCATCAATACTGAAATTTAGTGAGGAACAATGGTTAATCAGATCTACAGGAAAGCAATGCAAACACTTCAAAATCTTGCTGTTAAATAAAACAGGGACTGAATTATACCAAATGTGGTAAATGAAGAAATTTCTTTTGACTTCAGTGAATTTTGGACCAGCTCCCAGGTCTTAAAACCACATAATACTGTTGCATTGTGATGATCCTTCAAATAGGTAAGATTATTTAGTGATATCAGTTTTGCTCCACATTAGGATTTCTGCTAGAAAACAAGTCTGGAAGAGAAAAACAATTAGAAAAACTACTTACTTGATGTCATTTCAAGGTCTTGTTTATTTCTACTACAATTTGCTATTTCTAAGTTTGTTATCAGAGTAAAAACATCCAACCACAATATATTCCCAAAAGTGTAGTGCTTTTTTTTTGCATTTTGTGTTCCATTTCGTTCAAGATACACTAGATTCTTCAGTCACTGAATTTTTAATTTTTTTTAAATAAAAAAGGATTTTAACTACACATATTTTAAATATTACTGGAGTAATTTACTAAATGAATAAATTGTCTTTTCTTCCTCATTGAGCCTCAAATCTGAATTTATCTGTTTGTGCAGTTCCCTGCTCTTTGTTTCAGTGACCCTCTTTCACCTATCGTACTCACCATAATTATTTGACTTATCTGCCAGTGAGAACTCATCTTCTTTTTCTAAACCATAATTACTTCATTGAGCATTAAAATGAAAAGGCCACTTTCCTCTTGTTGTTCATCTTTTCTAGATGTCAAGTTATTTACAAAGCCTTTGAATTAGTAATGTTATGATGAGATTTTTGGTAAATGATATGTGAGAGAATTAGGCCCATTATAATCTTGAATTCTCATTTGTCCTGAAACATTTTTTCCCATCTCAGTTTCCCAAGCATTGCAGTAGCAGTTTATTACTGTTTCAAAGCATTCTGCCTATGACATTGTGCTTAATGATAGCAGGAGATGTGACCCAACCAATGGTACATTTTCCTGACAAGCTACTAGAATTTCAAGTGTTTTGATCTCTTTCCTTTTTAAAGGCATGAAACTAAAATAATATGAATGTGGCTGTAAATTCTATCACTCTTAAAAGGACTTAAATCTTTTGTTCCTTCCAATAATAAATAAAAATGGTGTCTTTGAAGATACTTCTCCAAGAAATGCCTGAAATTTACTCAGTTGAATCAGTTTTATAAATTTACCTTTACGCTGTAAAATAAAGGCTTGAATTTTGGTCTCGTATCTGTTAATTTTGGATGTTCATTGCTGTCAGCCATAAAGCTGTTGAAAAATCAGATTTAGGTGATTTTAGCCACTGTTCTCTTAGCCACTAGATTTATTTCACTTAATTTTAAGCATGTACTAGACATACCTATCATCTTTCTGACTGCTAAGCAAGAATAGCTGACATCTCATCTATGAATCAGATCACAGGTGAGCCAAATGGCTCTTAGGAAATGTCTCTTTATCGATCTTAAAGGGAGCCTACAGCAAAAAAAGCATCCCACCTCCCTATGCCTGCTGGATGCCTTCATCTAGATGGGATGAGATTAGGACTAAGTGCACAACATAGCAAAAGTCCTTACCAGGTATTTCTTATGGCTGTATTATGAGATTGCTTTCTGTAAAGATTCCCTTTGCCCTTCTTCCCTCAGGTACCTCTTCGTGTCTGACATGACCAATTACCTGACATAGAGGAGCTGAGAAAACAGTTCCTACAACTTTTTCTTCCCAGCTGGCCATCATTTACACTGTTTTCCTGCTTGAGAAGATGCACGTTTGTAACTGAGTAACTTAAATTGGGAATATGCGTAAGATTCTAGAAATTTGCCTTGGAAAACTTAATCTGTTTATATGAACAGTCATATCCAGAGCATCAAAGAAGACAAAGATGTACAAGTTTCATTTTGAAAGCATTTCCTCTTGTTTTTATTTAGCTTATTTTTATAAAATCCAGCTAGAACCAGCTAAATCAAAATTATATGTTTTTCCAGTAATTTCAATTGTTGTCCACAAGAGGGTTTTAATAGAGCTTTTACATGTAAGTTGGTTCTGAAAATCTTGATCTTAGAATGCTATAAGCATGAAATATTGTAAGTATTGTGTATGCACACTGAATTTTGTGAAGCCAAACATGGTAATGCTGTGTTTGAGCATAAGATAATATCTGTTCTTGGATTATGACCAAAGAAGTACTCACCACCATAAGACTTTATAATCTGAGAGTGGGTGACTCCCAGATGCAGCTTTGGAAAAATAGTACAGTAATTGTAATGATTAACGTGAGTGTCATTGTTTTCTTTTAAAACTATAAAATGACAGAACACTTTTGAAGGAAACACAAAGAGCAGCTTTAAATGATTGTAGTCAAAGGTTTTAGTAGTCTAGAAGCAGCTTACGGAACATTAGGAGCATCCTGCAGTATTTCCCATTTCCACTCCTCATTTCTACAGGAGGGGGAATACACAGTCCCTTAAAAATGCACAGTCTCTTATGAAAGGGGGAATTAATTTCTATAATGATGCAATAGTCTCTATTTGTTATATTTTGCAATTAACTGTCTTTAAAAATTTCAGTCAACAGTGTAGTACTAGTTAGAATAAGCAAAGATAATGATTTTGAAAGCTCTAAATAAATCTCTAAAACCAAAACAGTCTGAATGTTGAGGATGAAACCTATTGAAGGGAAAGTCTTTACCAAATTGCACTGGAATAAGCATTTCCCTAGGATCTGAGTTCTCATGCTGCAGCTCATCATGGAAGGTCAGTCTAAAATATTACCCCAACGGCACGCATTGTATGAATTACAATGCAATTGTTGTCTGATCCTCAGAGGAATGAGCTAAGTTGTTGCCACTATTTAAAATTTTCACAATTTTCTTTCCATCTGACCCTCTGCCGTTTTTTTTCTCTCACTGCTGTATCCACTCTGCGACATTCCTTGGAGCAACGTTCCTCTGATGTTCCAATGTTCCATCACAGCCACCAGCACACATTAGGATGTATCGAACCAGCAAAAAAACATCAGGCAGCACAGATGCTGAATTTTCCTGATAAGCCTGGAATGTTACACAGTACTGAGACACTTGAAAAGTTGCTTCCATAAATCAGATTTTGTAACTAAAGCATGTGGCTTCGGTTTGGGGGTTTTTATTGAGCTTGATTCTTTACTTAGCATCTAGCTGTGCTACACAATCACCTATTCCAAGGAAATCAGTGCGATCAGCCAGAATTTTCTTTGTTTTTGAAGGTGGATTTTTTTTGAGACAGATTTAGTAAACATATGGAAAGGATGCCCTGTTTTATATGAGAACCATGGTGAATCAAATCACAGAATATCTTTTCACTGTAATTTAAACTTAAAATTTCTGTAACTTAATATCCAACAAAATCTAATCATAATATTTATATAATTTTTACCAAAGGGTATCCAACAATGGTGCTTTGGAAAAGTGACGAATACAGTAAGCAAATGTTTTATTGCAGAAGCCCACAGTATTTTCTGGTTCATAAAGCAAGATTACATAATTTTTCCTGATTGAGACAATAGGGGCTCTTAAAAACATCCTTACAGTTGCATAAATGTAAGAGAGAATCACATTTCTGCACTGAACAGAATATGACATTCCATGCCGCATTTTTCCCTACTCAACCACTTAATAATACACCTCAAATACAGAATTTGAAAATCTAGTCCTAAACTCTTAAGAAAATTATTAGGATATATTGCTCTATTTCAAGGGCTAACTTTTTTTGTGTTAACTTAGCATAATTTAATCTTGGAGGCACTGTAGTCAAGTGAAAAGATTTAAACTCTACATAGTACTGATTTCATACCTTGTAATAAAGTTTAAGAGGAAATAGTAAGCTTTTAAGCCAGAAATGGAAAATTGGCAGGTCTATGGTATTGACTTGGAATTGGCACTTAAGATTTTTAATCTACAGCTCACGTCTTGTTTAATTTATACATTAGCACAATGTTTGAGTGCCGTGCCACCACCAAGGGTTGGTAACATTATACCTATACTCAGAAATGGAAAAAAAGAACATTCTCACACTTGCAGACTGATTGCTTTCATTAGGTTTAATTAGTTTCCTTAGCACTTGTAAAGAGAACTGTAGCTGGTGTTTAACTGGTTGGGTGGCTTACATCAATAGTGAAAGAGGACTGTAAACAGAGAAGGTGCAGCAGCTGCTTAACATGGAAATATTTAATTCTCTTGTGATAATAGCATAAAGCTCAACATGTTACCAAGATTTTGGAAAAAAACAGAGTATCCTCTTCTGGAATACTTGTGCCATCTGCTTGAGAGTCTCAGTGATGCTTTCAGGCTGTATTCTGAAGAAGAGACTGAAAAGATTAAGTGGTCAGATGTTTGCAGGTGGAATTCTGGTACAAAAACAATTTGTACCTTTAGAATATAATCTTTTATGGTATGTAGCCATGTCTGTTTATGTTACATTAGTAATGAGATACGTCCATATTCTCTTGAAATACCTGAGTCTGAAGCACATATTATGCATATGGAATATGATTATGATATAACTATGTATATGGATATACATACACAGACACAGTCAAAAGGAGAGACAGTATTGCAACTGCTAACATTCCTCTAAATGTTAAAATCATATAATGTACAAATCAAAATTATTCTTTTCTGTATTTCTTTAAATAGTTCAAAAGAATGAAGACTTCTTTTCCCCATTTTCTTAATGTCAACAGAGTGAAAACTGTTTCGAGCAGTTACTCAGAAAAACAGGCTTTTCCAGATATTTGAGATGCTCTTCTGATTTCTTGTTGACTGAATCTGGGCTAAGAAACATAATGGGCATTAAGACTTGAGAATTTCCAGTCAGTGTGCCCTTACCACACCATCCCCTGAGTGCAAGGGATGACTGGGTGCAAAGTTTCATTTTAAATCACATTACCTAGACTGATTCCGAGTCTGTTGACGACATAAGCTGTTACCCCACTCTAGGTGTGGCCTCAGCTGCAGCTATTAATTTTGTTCAAGTCAGATGTAACTTAAGCTTGTTACAATCTGGTGTTTTCTGAAATGTTTGAAATTAGTCTGATGATTAGCAGCAAGTCCTCCTAAAAGAAAAGAAAAAAATAGTTTCAGCTGGCCTGGAGAACATATTATACCTCCATCCTTGTAAAGTGTTCCTCTGTGTCAATATTACAGCATTCTGGTGGAGATCTCTGTGGAATCTTTCACTGTTGTTGCCCATGATTCACTTTTTTCATGTGCATGGGGAATAGTGTTGTTCAAGGGCGGTCAATTTGGCATCATTTTAGACACAACCATCACAAACACAGAGAAAAGGTATCGGGAATTTTATACCAAATTTAGCTGCTCATTTAGGGAGATAAAAGATTAAATAAGTGCTATATCCATTAAAATCCTTCCCTGTTGTCTCAATCACTTGTGAAAAAAAAAAAGTACGAGAAAGTCATTGACATTGCTTTTCCTCTGGGAGAAGCACAGATGTGGAAGAACAAGTTTTAACACCTAAGTGGGGCAGCTTATGAACTGTGTCTACATTCCTTCAAAGCCCTCCAAATTATGGAGCACATTTCCATCCAATTCACATAATAACTCAGGCTCTGATTCAACACAGCTTTTAAAAATGCAAGTCGTTACTCATCTGTTTAAAATTATAGTTTTGCTATGCACTGTATTTCTCTGGGGTCTTATTTAAGATTTTACTTTTCCCATAACTTTTATATATATATTTATACAAACTACCAGCTTTATTTCAGCACGTTATAATTTTACGTGTAGAAGTTTTGTTTTTAAAAGATGTGATGGCAAAAGGCAATGACAGCATAAGATTTTTTTCACCTTGCTTTAGCAGCCAGATTTTTTCCCTGTCTTGGAAGAGCTGTCACTCATTGTAAGATATTAATGTGATCTAATATGGTCTCCCAGATCATTAAATTTCGCCCTATTTATTGAGGTAGTGGATAATGTTAGCAAACAATGTAATTTTTTTCACAGTGATTTTGGGGACTACATGTTTCCTGTAGGAACAGAACACTAAAATGCATCAGAGTGTCAAAAAACTCAACTTTGTGCCTGTTCTTGTGTGTGGTCTTAACTTCAGAGTCTCCGGTGGTCTTCCAGATGCTAAATATATGCACATATTTTTAGCCTATGTTCTACCTCTGCTGTAGAAATTGTGAGTGATGTAAATTATTATGGAGAAAGATCATAAATCTGAAAAATTCACAGGCCTTTGATACAATCCCACTGCTGACCCTGAAACAAGGTTGATCTCAATAAATTATAACTGAAACCGATTCTGCACAAAAAAAATCTCTTCAAATTTTAGAATAAAAAAATGGTAGTCTGCCCCAGGCATTGCCAGCTACATGCTGGGCTATCATTACCTTGCTTTAGAGCTCTGCCCTTCCCAGAAGTCTGAAAGCCAAGAACAATGCCAAGGGTACCGTCAAAGCCATGCCTGTCATCATTATTTCTGTACTAGTGCAGATGATGAGATCAGATTTCAAACTTTTCCACCAGTACAACCAAACTATCAGCACTTCATCCAATTTGTAAGAAAATACGAAAAATTTAGTAGATCACCTCAGTCTACGTTTCCTGCAGACAGAACTGGAGAAGGATGTTTCATGGTGCTGACAATAGGAAAATCATCAGAGTCTTCCTTGAATGTGTGTAGAGGCAAAACCCTGTGACTTTCACACAAACCCAAGAAGTCAGGCAGCAATGAACTGTTTTTTGTGGAAATAGAATATTATCCATTTATGAATTCCAGATGGGAAGGAACAGCTGTCGTGCTGATGACATCGTTCCCCTTGACAGTGGAGAATGGAAAGGAAAAAACAGTCACATGTTAAGTATATCAACAGTGATAACAACACTGGTCAAAGCAATGTAGGAATGATGGGCAAAAAGAAATGTTCCTTATAATGACTGAGATATATAAGTTCAGGTACATGGTAAAATGAAGGCATAGCCACGGGACAGTAATTTAGAAGTTAGTCCGCAAAATATTCTCTGTCATGGTTTGTGTGCTAAACACAGAAACAACACATCAGGAATCATGTGGTTACTAGGAGACTTCATGTAATGACAAAAATATTTCTGATTTTTGAGATTTTAAAAAAACCAAGAATCAGCCACCTTCTGCTTCTGTAAATTTTGAAAACCTCATCAAAACTTTCTTAGATAACTTCATAATTCCTCAGCACCACGTTAATTTCTTAGTGTTTTTTTCCTTGTTTGTTATGTATATTTTTGGTTTTGTTGTTATTGTGAGGATATTTGTTTGGTTTTAGAAGCCTGTTGAAGAAACAAAAACCTCAGGACTAAGTAAGGGAGACATTTTCACAAGCACAAAGGGTTTATGGATACTTGTCCCCCTTAATATAATAGCAAGAGATATGAGATTTAGATAAAGATTTTGGTACTAGGATGGTCTACTACACTAAAAATGAAATGGAATTTAATGTGCCATCCTTATCCAAAGTTAAAACATTCTGAAGATCATGAGCAAGGTGGAATGTAGGAAAGATTAATATTTCTTGCAGTTCAATTATGAGAACTTTAGCAATGTTCTAATTACCGAGGAAATTCTCTGAACAGCAAAGAACTCTTGGATAACATATCATTTAATTGTGGTATTTTAATGTTGAATTCCCAAAGACGGGACTGGTGGAAGTGATGATTCAAAGGCAAATGCATTTCTGTTGAATAAGAAATCAAAGAAAGATAGGGAGAAGAGAAAGCTTGGATAAGACTGCTTTGCTGAATGAATTTTGATTTTGTCACTAAACCTAGTTGAGTGGCAGATCTTTAGAGATAAAACAGTATGTGAAGGTACCATCTACAGGAGCTAGGAGTTTGGCATTTGTCTCTTGTTGAGCTACAGGCATCAAAAGTGAGGCTGACAGCCCTAGATACTGAATTTTAAGGAATATTTCCTTCCTGCAGGCACAGGCAAATGGTCTCTTATAAATGTTGTATTGCAGGAAGGCACCTCAGAACTTCAGACAAATCCCTCAGTTTCCTTCTTTTCTGCAATCTCAAATCTTCCTATTAGCCTTCAGTTAACTTTCTCCATAGCTCACGTGCTACTGTTTTTTAAACCTGGTATTGGCTGTGATTTCTTACACTATTATCACACTATTAAAGAAGCAGTTAGAAAGATGCTGTGACATTTCTGTCTTTCATCTTCAGTTTACGGCTACTCTAAAGCTCAAACAAGAATTTCTTTTTAACAAATATTTCAAGGAATAAACACTGTAGCCATTACATACAAAACCCTAAATAAAGGGCACCCACCTTTAGGCACTTTCAAAGATAGATTACTGAGGGCTTTATTGGTAAAAACAGGTAAGTATTGTTAGCAGCCTACAATATTATTTTAAAGCAGAAGGCAGTACTTGTTTATGCCCATGTTAATCTGTAAAGTCTACCAGGACTCTTCTGTCAAACACTTAGGGGGGAATTCTCTCTTGGAGTATTTCCAGGTTGCAGATCATACAGTTTATTACAAAGGCCCTAGTCTTGTCTAGTCATCCCTCCCATCTCAGAAGCTCCATAAAACTTCTGGTAAAGCTCCCTCATCAAGTTGCCATTGACCTCTCTGTACTATTCACAACACTGATTCACTGTGCAGCTCTGCACTGAGGTTCTTACCCAACAGTGCTTCCTTTTGTTCTCATAAGCCTGCTAATAACACAGCATCAGGTGATAAGATCTCATCTCAGGGCTTATGATGGGTGGTTCCAGGCACAACTATTCTAAACTGCTTTTAAAACAGTGACAAAATGGTTATACTTCTGGTACTATTAGTGCCACAGTTTACCTCACCATATAGATGCTGCCTTCTGAAAGTTAATTATGTCAAGTTCTTACCAAGCCATAGCACAGGAGATATGCTAACAAGCCATAGTAGTGTCACAAGTTACTGATGACAAGCCATAGTAATTAGTAGCACAATATGTAATTGTAAATCTCTGCTGTTGCCACAGGAGACATCCAGGACAACACCAAAACGTTCAAGAAGGAAGATCATTACTACAATCAGAAGAGGAAAGATTCCTTCCTTCTTTAGGATGATTTATGTCATACCAACATTGTGATCAAGTTGTCTCCATGTTTCACAGTTCTGATATCTGTCTGATTCCTCAGACAGGCTTCCCCTCTATTCTTTCCACACGTAGTTGATAGGGATGACATGAAATCACCTACTTCTATTTCTGATGCTGTCCACTGATTGTCTTCTGCTGCTGTGATGCTGTGGTCCTAACTGTGATTTCCTAATATGTTTCCTCTACATATGCCCTTAGATGACTTAAGATTATCTGACCCCACTCATTTGACTGGTTTGATACTGGCATGGAGAGGACTGTTGAGTGTTACCCAATTCACAATTCTCAATTTATTTGCAGGACAATGAGGGATTCAGAGGTGCCTTCTTAAAACCCCTTCCACGACATACTGTCCAAGGACACACACCAACCACTTAGTCATATCCAGAGCATCTGCTGGTAAGTAGATATGTAAATGCTAAAATTTTCATCACACTTTTCCCTGTCCTTGCAGGTTCATGCTTTGGATGCTGCTCCTGCCCAAGGACACGGGATAGGAGAACAGACTTAAGCGGCACTGAGTTCAGACTAAAGGTGAAGTGGGACTGTTTGCAAGCTGCCACAGACAATGTAAACCCCCTCTTTTTCATGACTTCTTATATCCCAGAGCCAGATCCCACTACTCCAGCCTGTATTCTCCTTACAATATTGCCAAAATGTATGGCATTTTCCTTTTGGAATCTCTTTTTTTATTAAGATGTGAAAGTTATGGCAGTTTAATATTTTTATCAAGGACTACATATTTTCATCCAGGACTATAGTGAAGGGGTAAAAGTATTGAAAGAGCTATAGTCCCTTCTAGTATACCCCAAGACCCAAAACCAGATGCATGTTGCTAAGTGTCTAAACATTTTTCTGTTGCTGAATGTGAAAACTATTTACTGACAGCACCTGCAAGCAAACTATATTGAGTATTTAAGCAGGATATTCAGGTTATGAGTAAGCTCTGAAATACAAGGTAGACCTAACAGCACGCCAGGGACTGCCTGATGCATGAGGAGACTAATAACCAAGAGAGAGTTTGAATAGGAAGGGCAGCTGTTCTTAGAGGATCCAGACCATGTTATTTGTAAATTGCTATTAAGAAAATATTTTTGTAAAGGACCTGCTTGTTTCCTGGGGCCATCTGGAATCCCTCAGAACCTGCTGAGATTAAACACATCCGTTTTGGACAGGGGCTTGTGTCAGGTTTCTTGGGCTACTTGAGAGAGAACACAATTGCACTTCTAGTTTGGCTGTTAAAAGCATCCTGTTTAAAACACTCATATGAGGATGAGACCAGGGATCTGCCTTTCCAGGCATCTGTCCTGCTTAGCCATGTGATGTGTCTAGGCAAGTTGGGAAAAAGCATTAGCTAATGTCCAGGTTGGGCTGGTGCCACAGCCACAGTCACCTGAAAAATTTCAATTACCTTGCCATTATCCTCTGTGATGACATCCTTAAAAGCAGAAACCATTTTTCCTTTTGTCTCTTTCCTTTCCTCTGAGAGAGAGGGTGTGATCACCCCTCAGGTGATGACTTTTGAAACACTTAATTTCTAAGGCCAGAGTGTTTTACTTGCTCTTTACCTGCCTCAGATTGCCATTGCTGACTTTCTTATAGACTTTCAGATTTTTTAAACTTAATTGTGCAGAGTTCTCTAGTCGCCCTATAATTTTTCAGGCAGTGATCTCTTCTGTAGGTGTAGATTTTGGGAAATGTTGCAAAATTCCAGTTGCATGTGATTTCTGTCTACAAAGATAAATACACAGGTGTTCTCTGGGGCCCGGGTCTTTGTTAGAGTGGTGCTGCCACATTACAAATATGAAAGGCTATCAAAGTATAGATGTGAAAGATCTTTGTTCTGTTTGTCTAACGCAAATTCTGAAGAGAGGCTCCTTGAATGAGGGAAATTTGGCTCATGCTGCTGGACTGATTCACAGTTCTTCAGACAGGGAGGCTGCTGGGTGACATCCTGGCTGCATGAAGGAGCACTCTGGAGAGGACTGTGAGGACTGGATGCCTCAGAGATAATGTTCCTTGGTTGGAGAGAGTATTCCCTCTTACGCCACATCAACAGGCATTGCAAGGACAAAACATCATGGGCAAAAAAAATAAACCAAAGAAATGGACCTTATACTAACCGATGATTCTCAAAGAAAGGTTTTTCTCTGTGTCTGCTTTCTGGCTGCCATCAAGATTGGCAGTAAGAGTTCCCTTGACAGATACAGACCTGAAAAACAAGACTGGCTCTGGGTTTGAAGAAGCCACATATCATAAGATTAAAAATAAAAATTGTTACCAGCTCGTTGAAGTGAATTTATGCCCATGTCTTGACTCTTGATTTTCTGGTTCTTGATTTCAAATTGCTTTCAATGTAGTCTTAAATAATGTTTCATAATGTCCTTGGGCTGATGCACATGTTGGTTTATTTGGTCCTGACATTGTATCAGACTTGAACCACATCCTTTGCATTTTTCTCCCTTTAGGTCCATAACTCTTCCTGTGACAGAACAAACAGTATGCAGTGAAAGCAAAGGCCTTCTTAAGATTTAAAGAATATTTTTCTATAGCAAAGATCAAATAGGTATTTGGGTTCAATTCTTTCAGGATCCAATGACCCTACAATGCCACCTATTTCCAATAAGTCTTGCAGCAACCTCCCCACTCTGATTAAAATACAACTATCTATCTGTTAAACTGTCCCACATAATTCCAGTTAAAAAAAACCCCCAAAAAACTCAACAGGCATCCTGCTGACCACATATCGTAACTACTGCACCCTATATCTAGGTCTTTAAAACTGAGTCACACTGCACTCTGCAGACATATATTGACAAAGTATTATTCCCAAAATACGTGATTCCCTGCCAGTGCACAACTTTTTTGGATTGATTGATATAGCAGGGTACCCCACAAATGCAGATCTGGTAAGATTCATACAAGAGTTATATAGAAAGAGGGGAAAAAATTGGATGCATACAGTCTTCAATTTTTTAAAAGACTTAAAAATTTGAAGGAGCTCTTTTTCTGCTCTTGATTTACTGAAGTTAGATTGTGGAAAGCAGTGAAAATAAAGTCATAGTTCCCTAAGCTTTCTTCATAGTTTGCTTTGGACTCATATCTCACACTAATATAACTTCCACAGGACCAACATCTCTTTGTGCATAACTTGCTTACTAAAACAATGAATTCTCCTTGAGTACAAGATTTGCGCAGCATTTTCATGGTCAATTGCTTTCAGTATTACTAGAACAAAGATGTCTTAGCGATGCAGGATAGTAGTAGTCACTGAAAAATGCACTGTTTTTCCTTGTCATCATGCTTTTCCTTGCCTTTTTGTCTAGAGCTAAAGAGGGAAAAAAGCAGGCAAGCTATGCTCCAGTTCATTCTCTGTTTCTCCTGTTTTTGAGAAAGATGAGGAATAAATAAGGAAAGGGAGTGGTGAAAGGTAGTAGTAAACTCGTGACAGTAAACATTTCTAAGACAGGACCTATAATACCGTATAAAATTCACCCTTAGCAGAATAGTGTCCCTCAGAGTTTCTGGATGGACTCAGCTGGGAATAAAGACTAGGAGATAGTGGAGGAAGAATACTTGTTTTTTAACACCTGTCTGAGGAACTACTTTATTCTTGTGGCTAGGTTCTTCCTGGTAATGTGCTCCAAAGTGTTCTGGCTTCTGTCAAACCTAGATCAAATCACTTTAGTGAGGCTGTGGGCTCACCACCCCGTCTCCACCATCCTGCATCACTTTTGTGATGGATGCTGTATGATATATGACAGAAACTGAAAAGCTTTTAAAAATGTACATTAGGTAGCATGGGTCAGGATGAGTTGGCTGGAGCTAAACCGAAAAGATTTCTTGCTAGAGGTATGTGATACAAAGGGGAGGAGTGTGAAACCTAGGAAGTCTTTTAATAACAAAGAGGGCAGCCACTCCAGACAAGCCATTGATTCTTCATTTGTGTTGCAGTAAATCAAGACTACTTAGACTAATGTATTAAGAGACAGAGACAGAAGTTTATCTACAATCAGAGTTAGGGTTGCTATAAACACAGGATTCTGAGATTCTGTATGTCAGCTTAGATATCATCTTAAGAATGGGCTAGAATGTCTTATATATGTATGTAAAAATGTCCTGCATACAATTAGTTAATTACTTCATTTAAATGCTTTAGCATTTGGCACTAAAAGCCAGTAATTGTTGACTTCCTC
The DNA here is from genome assembly GCF_032191515.1 of Phaenicophaeus curvirostris. Taxonomy (NCBI): domain Eukaryota; kingdom Metazoa; phylum Chordata; class Aves; order Cuculiformes; family Cuculidae; genus Phaenicophaeus; species Phaenicophaeus curvirostris. Next base: position 122,817,145 of record NC_091393.1, on the reverse strand, counting down.
TGTACACCAAGGCCATATAACTTTGAGTTCTGTATTTGGATTTTTCTCAGCTAAATTTCCTTTTCTGTAAGATGCTTTTTCTCTGGCTGATACAAGTGAAATCCCAATATCCCTTGCTGAGTACCCTGCTTAGTCACATATGCAACTAAGCAGTTTTTGAGATTGTGTGAGTGCACCTCGCCTAGTTATTAGTTATAGCACATATAGATCACGGTGAAGACAATAAACTTCTTGCTTTTCAGACCTGGGTAGTATTACCTTGCCTGCACATAGGATATGAGCACCTAAATCTATTGAAATGTGGTGGGCTTAAGAAGCATGACTTTTTTTAGACTCTTTTGAAAATCCAGGCCATAACTGAGTCATAAACTCTGCATAACTGGGAGTCTCGCTCTCAGATGTAACAACCAGATTGGTTTTGTGTGTACTGATATAAAACTGGACACATCTTTCAAAGACGCTGGGCTCTGATTAGCCACATACAGAAGTTAATGAAAATCTTGACATATTATTATAAATACCGTTATTATTTGAGCACTTTCATTCCACATCGCATTGTTCTAACAATCATATAAACACACACACAAGACAGATCCCTCCCCAGACAGTTTATAATGTCAGTAGCTTTGCCTGTGCAAATCTGAAAATGCGTTACTTATGTATGAAGTTTACAGATGTAATTTTGTGTGTTGAAATGATTAACAATTTCTATAGAGTTACTGAGAAAATGTTTAAAGCAATATCTAGGCCTCCTTCTGAAAGAAATCTGAACCAAAACAGATTTGTATGCAGAGTATTTCTAGGCCTATTGTTATAAATAATGCAAACTTCTTCAATACGAATATACCGTACGTAGAAAGCTCATTTTCCTTGTGTGCTGCATACGCCAGTTATCACAAATGCATAAAATGTAAACATGATGTATTATAATTTGGCTAGGATGAGCAGTGAGGATTTTATGTCCTATTAGTTTTTTTAATGCAATTCTTTTATTGAAGTTGATTTAGCCAGCCTCCCGTGATCCTTGTTAGATTGCAATCCTGCAAGACTGGAAATGTGTGGATGCTTAGTGTAACAGCACATGTGCTTATATTTTGCTGATATTGTGCAATGTTTGAGCCACATATGGAATCAAATGACTAATTACATCACAAAAATTCCTCAGGCATCAATGTATTAGGCTGGATTGGCTTGAACCATATTAGTTAGACCTGGAGCTAGATTTCAAAAGACCTCAAATTTTACAGTAATTTCAGTGCTGGCTACATTTTCGTATTCATTTTTCAATCTCATCTTTTGGCATCATCCTGAATATACACCCAACTCCCTGGTTTTGTGCAACAAAACTACTGGAATGTGGTTGAATTTTTGTAATATTCTAGACTAATACCCTTATTCTCTGAATGTTAGGTCTGACAGAGGGAGTCAGGAGGGCTGTGTGGCTACACCAATTGCACTATTGCACAGTTAGGAGAAGGCAAGAGAATGCTTCATCTAATTTCTACTCAGTTCAGGAAAGATTCCTGGCTTCTCAAGCTCCCCCCTAAGCATGGGACCACTTTGTACTGTCACAAAAACTTATGCTTGTTTTATAAACTTGTTTAAACCCTCTACTAACTTTTGGAAGTGACATACCGGATCTAGTCCTTTACTTACATCCCTGTTATACATTCAGCTGAATGGGAGATAGATTTAGAGAGCCAAATCCTATTTCCAGGTGGTGGCTTTTCCTGAAGTTGTGAAAGAATTGCAGATGCATACCAGTGAGTGTATTTACATTGTGCAAGTGATGTAAGAATAACACCAGTGTAGGAAGTTTTATATGACATACATAGCGTCTTCCTATTTTGATGCTTAGCAAAATGAGATCACTTCATAAGAACGATTTCTTCCACCTTCTCTCCATTAGTAGGATTTCACCCTCTAACCATTTTATTGATACTTTGATTTATGATCTGCAGTCTGGACAGCACCTCCCTGCCCAGGAAAACTGCAAAGATTCGTGCATATTATGATATTGCAAAAAGCTGTTCTGTGCGTTGCTGCTTTCTACACCTCAGCGATCAGGGAAAATGAGAGACAAAGTTCAGATATTCTCTCAGATATTGTCACTAATGCTGAATGTCCTATCATATTTACCTTACACCACCAGAGGTCCTATTTAAATCATTGTATATACTTAGAAAAAAAAGATATTGATATAAGAAAGCTGATAAAAACATAGCTGTTGGGGAAAAGATACTAAAATAATCACAAGCTGCACATTAATGGATGAGCAGTACACGTACAATTTTTTTGTAGCTGTACCTCTATGTACTCAGTAGAAGATTAACTGCTGTTAGCAGAAGAGCAGAATTTAATTGGTCTAATTGTGTAACGCAGAATACCAAATCCTCTGTGTGCACTCTGCTGGAATTGAGACTACAGCTGCCATTAACTTGAACTGGGCCAGAATTTCAACTGTTATTCTTAATACTTTTTTTTTTTTAATGGATATAAATTGGTCACTTCTGACATCAGTTGGCACAGAGGCTCTTTCTTGGTTAAAATGTAAATTTTAGTGAATGGAATAATAATAGAAATGAGACCTTTGTCTCTTGAAATTAAAGTGCTTGTAAAGCTGAAGCTGCCAGCATTGTATATTACAGCCTGAGGAGATAATATACTGAATCATTCATTTCCTTTTCCTATTCTTTTTGCTTTCTTCAAAAGCACGTTCTGTTTCAAGTCATTTCAGTCCAATAATGAATATAACACTGACTGATTCACCATCATACAAGATCTGCTTTGGGATATACTTTATCAGGCTTTGTTTCTGTGCAGTCAGAATACTGAGAAAAATGGGCAAAAATATGTACCATGTGGTGAACTTATGTCTGTTCTTGATGTTTTTAAATTATCAGACCTTTGTTTGATGAGAAGCCCACCTGCGTGTGCCTAGATTACTCTAATTTTGTCTACAATCCCTCAAAACCCGAAGAAAGATGCTTTCTAATACTAAGGCTGCACAAGAAGAAATAGGTTTTTTGTTCAAATTATATTCGCTGTGATAGAGATCTGTCATGGCTTAAATACTGTATTTTCATTAATAAGCCTTGTGATGGAGTAGAAAGTCTGCTTGTTAAATTTTCAGATGGTATTGTGCTTCTAGTATGTTACAGGACAGGCTTGCAAATGAAAATGGTACTGGTAGACTTGGGTGTAGCACTGAAAAATGGATCTTGTTGAATAAGTGCTGCACACAGGAAAAATTAGTTGCACAAAACCAGGTGTATACAGACCAGGAAGAAATGCTTCTTGGTAACAGACCTGCATAAAATGAGAAATGACTGAGGGTTTAAGGTACATTTTCATATTATTTTGTGTTCTGAAAAAGATGGGCAAGCTGAAATACAGCTTAGAAACAATGTGACATAATTCTTTGGCTTTACTCAAGCCTATAAAACTTTAGATGAGAAAAACTACCTGTTTTGAACACTTAAGTTCAAGCAAGAGTTGGGTGAACTGAACACATCGCAGGAGGGATCACAAGCCTGCAGGTATGACCAAGGAAGAAAGAAGAGATAAATATAGTGGGTTTTGTCCTAAGATGTGTGAAGAGTGAAAACTTTAGTAATAATATTTAAACACATAGAGAGATGCTTAAGAAAATGGTCTCCATGTAGAGCCTAGGGAAATATAATGGAGTTAAATTTCAGGAAGGACAATTCGAATTATAAAGTAAGGCTTCCCAGTAATAAGGAGAAGCCATGAATAGATTACTGTGTGGCATTTCCAGCATGACTGATAGAATGATTTACAAATGCATCAGTTAAGGATGTCATAGTCCTATTTGATATTGTGTAGGAAAAGGAGAGAGATTGCACAATCCACTCAGATCCCTTTTAGTCCCATTAATCTACAACTTCAAATTCAGCTGTGGACAATAACCTGGTGAGCAATCTAATTTCATTAAATGTAGATTTAAAATTTTCTGTTTACAATACAAAGCTGCTCAGACAACTATGACACTATGAATGAATTTAATACAAGAATGTGCTGGATTAGATTTTTTCCATTGAAGAAATACAGTTTCATAAACAGGAAAGCACTCCATAATGCTGAATTAAGAGTGGTTGCAGATCTCAAATCTGCATGAAACATTAGTACCCCAAAGTTTGTGGTGCCCTTGAAACTCGATGGTGGCTGCTGAAAATCCTCATAAGCAAAACAAACTTTTTAAAGTAACTGTAACTTGATTCTCTAATGGCCCCAGTGCTCGAGAAAAAGATGGGCTTTAGGCTGAGAAGTAAATGTTTTTTTTGAGACTTAACAGTCATTTTATTGAAACTGCCAATAAAAGAAAGTAGTTGATACAGAATTATGTGAAATGACATAGTGAAGGGCTTTCAGTGAAATTTTTGCAAACTGAAAATAGTGTATTTTAGTCAGTTGAAGCTGACCATAAATTGAATTTCAGCTTATTTGGCACATAAAAACTACATCTTGACCTTGCAGGGGGAATTAAATCTCAGTCTCTTAAAAGGACTGTTTGCTGAATTATAGAGAAAAGTATGTAAATTCAGTTAATAAATCTGGGTAACTTTCCCATAAGAATAGGTTAAAAAAAATAAATCAGTAGTGTACCAAAGGGATTCTATGAATATTAATGTTATCTGAATTGACTATGGACACAAAAATGGTATAAGACACAAAATGATAACGTAAAATTTAAGCAAATGCACTATCTGAGGGCAATCATAAAATTCTGAATTAAAACACACAGGGGTTTCCTATAATTTGGAATAAAGATTGAGAGGCCGTGGATCAAAACTTTCCCATGGGTTTAAAAAGGGTGAATGCCATTGTTTCACATGTGAGCATTTCTGTTCATTTCAGAGCATGATTGTATTAAAAGTGTGCCATTTTGATTCATATTTGTCACGTGATTTGTTCTTAGAAAACATTTCCAATTTACATGTATAACTGATGAGAAATTGCAGTCATGAGCAGATTTAGAAAGCAATATCTGAAAATTCAGCCAACTAGATTTGCCTTGGAGTGTTATTGAGAGTAATATGAGAAGCCCATGAAAAGTTACAGCCTTATAAACTATAGTGGACTTTACCTTATTCCATATTTATCAGCTACAGTGTCAAGTCAGCACTGTTATGAAGTTGAAATGGTGTAAACACTCTTAAGGTCTGACCCTGCCAAAGTTGACTCAATATTGTTCTAGTGGTTTTAATCCCATACTTGTGTATGTGTAGGGTTGGATCTTTAATCCTTATGCTATGTTCTTGTTAGTCACTAGGTAAACGCAAAGATGCGTGTGAAGGGAAGAAATTTAGCAGGTATCAGGTTAGTCCAGAGGTGTACTGCATCGGAAAGTTTGAGGAAAATTGGTTCAGCTATTTTTGAGTTAGACAAGTGTTTTTCAGCTGTTAAGAAAATTGTTTCAGCTATTTCATGCTTGGGTAACTCAGTCTTGTTTAAAAACATCAGACCTGGCGTGCATGTAGTCTTGAAGGAGAAGTGTGTATTCTGCTTTGTAAGGAGGAAATCACCTCTGAAATATTAGACGTAATAATAATAAAACATTCAGGAAGAGAGGAATTATTCCCACTTATCTTCCTGTGGAAGAGGATGGTGGCATCACCTGTTCCCTCAAAGCTTTGCCTATCTGAAAATTGCCTACAGCTTCAGAGAAGTCTACCGATATTTCTTGCGAGTAAATGCAGAACAGTGGTAGATGGATTTCAAAAGTGGGGCTAAACTTTTTTATATATTACTTGATTAAATATGCTGTGAAAGGTAAGTGATGCTGGACGTGATCTATTTATGATTAAAAGCTGCACCTGATACTGCAGTGCATATGCAACTGCATTGTCTTCTGGGCATAAATCCAGTTCTTGAAGGCCTCAAACAAGCCTCAATTCTTCAATACTGATTGAATGACCACTATGCCCTATAGTTCAGTAGATAAATGAATTCAGGTATTCTAGTGGTGGAACTATTTACTGAAATTTTCTTCTGACAAAGGAAATTAAATAATACATTTATGTGAGAAGGTCAGTTTTGATCCTCACATCACACTGTAAAGAAAGGTAAGAAGAGGCCAAATATAATTGCTGTTTCCCCCTGTTTCTCGCCCAGCCTCTACATATTTAAATTAATATAATTTCTTGAGCTCAATACTTTTTGTCTGTTTAGAAACTCTTTGTGACCTCTTCGCTTGAACCCTTATACATACAATTAATGAATTTTGAGGAATTTCAGTAGTATCAACTTCCTTAGGAATAACCATATCTATTTGTTGCCTTTGAATGTATTTCCAGCTGGTTTCTTTGGATGATTCTTAGATCTTCGATATGACAGTTTCTTCCTGGTAGGTAGGTATTTGGTTGTAGTCTACCCTCCAAGAGCTAATCATGATTTCTTAAACATACAAGAAGAAATAACTTTTCTTCAAAATTATATTACAACTCAAAATTGATAAGTAAGTTGTCTTCACAAAATTCTTTATAACTATGGATACACAAAGTTAATAGTTTGCATTTTGTGCATATGGTGGGTGGTACCGCAATGCCATACTCTGCCAAATGTGACTGGGCAAAGAACAAGTGCTGTAGTAACTGTAGGAGGTGAAACTTTAATCTTTCAGTTTTGTGCACTTAAACTGTCATTTAGGGCCAGCTGTACAAGTTACACTCAAATTAATAAATCACTTATTTGTACCATGTATAACTTGAGTGGAAATTCGTGCAAGTGCCTACTGCCTTGCATGTGCTGTTTTCTGTATTGCACTGCCCACACTGTTGTTCTAACACTATTTTTATTCAAGCACTCCACACTTTTCAGTGGGATATCATAGAATCATAGAATCATAGAATCATAGAATAACCAGGTTGGAAGAGACCCACCGGATCATCGAGTCCAACCATTCCCATCAAACACTAACAAAAGTTTTGGAAACTTGAGTAGACATCTGTGCCATCATTGGTGTCACTACTTGTCATCTGCCTTGAGCATCTGATTTAATTATCCAGTGTCTTTGAGTTTTCATTTAATGGAGAGGGATTTGCTCACTTTCCAGAGGGTATGTTGCATAATCATCCAAATTAGGAGCTCTAGAACATTATGCTAAGAAGTGTATCTTTTCAGTTCTTGATTTTAGTAGGCAAGAGTGGCTACCCATACATAAAATAAGTAGTAGTGTGATAGAATGCTGGTATTTAATGAAAATCTTGAGGAGTATGGCAGAAGTCTGACACCAGGAGTATGTACCCAGGGTTTCATGGATTAGCAACACATCTTGAATCCTCACTCTTGATTCAAGGAACTAACCCCTTGCTTTTTCAGAAGACATGAATCTTTTCATGTGGGCTGACCATGGAAAGACAAATTTGACTCCCCAGTACAGAGTATGAATGAAGGTTGACTTAAGTATACATCTGAACAGGTCATTCTCATTCCGCAGCACAGTAAAACATCTGCCTTTCTCCATCTATTTCTGAACATCTCAGAGACAAACTGAGATACTTTACTCATCCTGGAGAATATCCAAATTCTTGAGCAGCCTTGTAATTTAAATGTTAAGAATCATAAAAGAAGATACTAATCAGTGAAAGTAAAAAGTATCAAACTGGACTTGATCGGTATGGTGAGATCTGAGAAAAGAAAAATAGCAACAAAAGCATTCAGCCTGAGATTAAACAATTTAAAGCTTTTTACAGCATTTCAAAATCATCTGTGTGTACACTCTAGTCAGAAACTTATCAAAATGTACACTCTGTGGGTTTTGGTTTTTTTCCTCCTCCCCACAGTGTAGTCCATATACAGCCAATTGTGTGGTTATGGACAGCTGAGAAAATTTAGTGCAATTTTGGCTCCAGTGCTCAAGTTGTTATTCTATAGGCCAAGTACTTTAAAACAGCTTTTCTAGTCCCAGGTGTTGCTGAGGCAGCAAAGTCTCTGTGAACCCCTACAAATCAGCAGGGGAAACTGCTGAAGCAAGAAAAATCTTTAATTGTGCAATGAAAAATACTAACAAAAAAATCAAACAAGCAGCATTTTTCCCCAATTAAATGTTTCTGTGTTCTCATCAAGGAACACATGTGAGTGTTTTTGAGATTTTTCAGTTGTATCTGGCTCCTAGGATGCCTGAAGTTATTGTGGACCCGTGTTGAGGTGAATCATTACCGGTTTATTGTAAACAACATTGTGGGAAATCTGGGACAGAGTGTGAAATCCCATGTGAAAGATATTTTAAATGTCAATTAAATACTTTGAATTTTTGTGACCGTTGAAAGGGGCAGTAAGCCAAGACTATTTTCTGGCACATGGCTGTCAAGCTCGTAATCTGTCATCATAAGTTGTAACTAGCATCAGTGAAGAGGTCTGAAATGAGTAACAGAACTGAAAGATGATAACAATTCAAAGGGTCTGTGCAGGGCAGAGAATGGGAGAAAAGGTAAGACAGAGAGAAGAATGTCACAAGTGCTGTCTCTTCTTTGCTCGTTTTAGAAAGAATGAGGAAAGTCCAGTTTCTGTGACTTTCAATCTAGCAATTTATTTGAGCAATGAATTCACTTCTCACGTCTCCAAGAAAATTTTACAGGAAAATCTAAGCAAAATCGTCTTTTCTAATCATGTCCCACAGTTTTTCCCCCAAATACTTGATACTGTTATGAAATAAAGGAATACTACATCTGCTACCTTGACTTTTCCTGGGGCAATAGGAATTGGACACAAGTTGGCAGCTAAATGGGAGAGATTTCGATGCTGGTCCAGTTCTACAAGGTAGCACTTTGGACATTGATATTCATTTTATGACAGTTCTCAGCAGTATATCATGCTGGAGATAGTCACCTGTACCTAAGAATATAGCTCAGCACTAAAGGCAAAGAACCTGGTCTTAAAGAACTTGCCTCTTAACCTCCTTTCCCTCCACCCTTCAGTGATTCTACCCAAGTAGAGTCATATGAGGAAATGATGTGATTAACTTCACCATTCCTGGTTACCTTGGTATCATTCTTAATTTCTATAGGAGGTAGTAATGTATATGTTTGAAGGCCCTAATGAGGATTCTGCCAGCGAGCGGACCTTCAAGAAGATGTAACCCTGGTGTGGGAATGTTACTCATTAAACCTGTTTCAGACAAAATACGGCAATATAATAAGCAGCAGGGTGAACAAAACTAATTGTAGTAAGGTCATATAGATGAATTAGGGCACTTCCTGATAGCATAGAAACTCTTGAAAGTCTACTAAAAGAAAATTAATTAATAGAGCATTTAATTTATTGAAAGTATTTTTGAATAAGAATATGTTTCTGAAGGTGATGAAAGTGCTTTTAAAACACTTTGATATATTGACTGGTAGAGTTAATTTGTCACCTGCATATTGTTATTTAATGTTGCTGACTGTCTCAGTTAATGTGTTTCCTGAATATGAATAGTGATCATTATGTTATTTTAACCTTAATAAATTGTTTAGACCCCTCAAGCCTCAATAGAAGTATTTTTGTTATGTAAATATAGCAAAAAAGAAAAGATTGTTTAGATGCTACTCAACCTTGACATCACTGTAAGTAGATTTCTGGTAAGCATTTCAAAAGAAATGGATGCTTTTTCAAAGAGAGTTCTTGGGCAGCCAGAAGCACAGATCATCCAGCATCAAACAGTGTGGAAGGAGATAAAGGAACTATTTGGTGAAAGGGTGACACCAAATCTCAGTTGTTCCAAGGGAATTTTGTGATGAAATCAGTTGGTTCACTTTCTGTATATGAGAATGAAGGAGATTTTACCAGGTAAACTTGGAATATAGTCAGATAGTAGCAAATGGGCAATGAATACATTTGGGTTGGAAATCTGAGAACTGTTTTTTACCAGCTGAAGAGTGGATGAAGAGTTTTGAGAGGTTTCAAAGTAGATCTTGCTAGTTTGTTGCCTTGAACAGCAAAAGAACAGACTTAGTGATCTTGGTTGACCTTTCAATTCCGTCTTGTGTCTGAAAGACTTACATCTGAAATACTTACATATAGTTTCATGCAAACGGAAAACAGTTTTAAAAAGATTAAGAAAGAGCATGAGATCTACAGGGAGAACAATTTGAACTTGTTTACCAAAATAAAGTGCAGAAGATGAAATTAAACTCCCATAGATTGGGATATCATGTGTCTAGACATCGACGTATAACTAGTCTCCTACTAATCCCTGAACAGTCAATAGTGAGACATGGGAATTTCAGGGTCTCATTTATCTAACCTATTTTAGGCATCCACTTTACAAAAACAGTCATCTGGGCCTAGAAATGGCTGTTTTTCTTCACCATAAAAGTAACGTTGAATAGCTGTGTGAATTTTCATTTTGTAGAAGTCTAAATTGTTATCAGACAGATCTTATCCAGAATAAATTTGCAAGATTTAGTTCTGTATTCTAGTATTATGATGGATTTTTCTTATTTGAATTCATGAAACAGTTATCGATAATTATTAAATGAAGAATTTAAAGTGACTGAAGAAATAATGGTATTTAAAAGGGGCATTACATTTAGTCAGACTAAAGCTATGACTTAGGCATCTTATCAGGACAGTTTCTTCCCTTTTCAGATACTTTACCTCCTTGCAAGAGAAAAAACCTTTTGGTTATATGTTTTAAAAAAAGACACATATCAACAGCGCAGTGAATGCTTCTTTAAAGTTCATCGGAAAATTCTATTGCAGAGCGGTAAATACCTTGCAACATTAAACAAAACACATCATGTTTTCCTATCAAAGGTTCATCTTTGCAAGCTAGGCTGATGATTGAACAGGTGCTGATGTGATAATGGATCAGATGGGTCAACAAAACGAAGATTTACATGAAAAGCAAAAATATGAAGGATTGGAGGTCAAAATTACTTCTTATGTGAGTCTGGTAGAAAATAACTTGAGCAATGATCATTCATCTATCAAGCATTTAGGAGCCACTCATCTCAATGGAAAAATCTAAACTGATTGTATGTCAGGTGGAAAGGGTATAAAAGAAGACAGAACAGAAATATCTGGGTGTTTCAAAATTCTGAATAGAAACCTTACTAAAAAAATAATAAAGACTTAAAAAACATCCTTCAGCTGCCAAGAAATTCTTTCAATGTGCTGAGGTCTTTAGTATGTTTCAAGGACACACAAAATAGCTGCTTAAATTCTTAATTTATGAAGAGATTCACTATAGAGAGAGAAATTTCTTAATCCATGTTGAACTAAAAGACCAGTTCTTCTGGTTCCAGATAGTAGACATTATTGTAAGTCCTTCCTTATTTGTCTTAGTATCTGTATTGATTACATTTTCTATTCTATACATGCTCAATACACTGTACACTGCTGTGAGAAGCAGAAATCACACTTTGTGGTTCCCTTAGTATTTGCTGACATTCTGCTATTACAGCATAATCCTGTAAGATTTTTGCATTCCTCAGGGGATCAATTGAATTGTCCTGGTTCTCAGGAAGTACTGGAAATGGATTATTTAGATTTCAGAACTATATTCCTAGGGGGAGCACTGAAGTTGTCGGTTTCTCAAAGGCTTTTCTGCCTGATCGAAGGGGACCAGTATGGAAAAAAAGCCCTCAAGCTTCGGGAACTGCTGCTTGAAATAACAGCAGTAGCAGCTTATGGGACTGGCTTCGTGTGATACAGCCTTATGAGGAACGGCTGAGGGAGCTGGGGTTGTTTAGCCTGGAGAAGAGGAGGCTGAGGGGAGACCTCATTGCTCTCTAAAACTACCTAAAAAGAAGTTGTGGAGAGGAGGGAGCTGGCCTCTTCTTCCAAGTGAAAGGGGACAGGACAAGAGGGAATGGCCTCAAGCTCCACCAGGGGAGGTTTAGGCTGAACATTAGGAAAAAATTTTTCATGGAAAGGGTCATTGGGCACTGGAACAGGCTGCCCAGGGAGGTGGTTGAGTCACCTTCCCTGGAGGTGTTTAAGGCGTGGGTGGACGAGGTGCTGAGGGACATGGTTTAGTGATTGATAGGAATGGTTGGACTTGATGATTCGGTGGATCTCTTCCAACCTGGTTATTCTATGATTCTATGATTCTATGATTTTGGAAAGACTCTTGACATCCAGACTAATGTGATAGAGCAGATCAGCTGAAAGTGCTTCTTGCTGTCTTCTGAATTCCATACGTAGTAGTTTCTCTCTGTTGAACACTAGTGCAGCACAGTGAAAGAAGTAGCAGGGAGAAATGCTACATCAGTCTAGACAGGCTTTTATATTGGTGAAGACAGAGAAGTATTTATATTTTGAAATGGAATTTTGTTTAATTTAGGTGGTCATCTTCAGACTCACCAGGATGGTCATCTTATTGTGGAGTCCCAGTGGGTAAAGCAATATTTTCCATTTTCACCTGGATGATTTTCCCATCACCATTGTTTATATTCCACATTTCTGTTCTGAATCATAACTTCTATCTGTCCCTCCAACTCCACGGTACATTTTCCCTGTTCTTGCACAGTTCATACCTACTAGCTGTCTTGTCTACAGTCTGCTTCTTGTTCTATGGACACAAGAACAGATTTCACATCCTCCTCCTTCTCTCACTTCTCACCCCAATGACCTGTACCCACTGGCCTCTTCCTTCTGCCTCACTCACCTATCTCCCTCCCCTTCTTCAGGAATATTTCCTCCACTGTAGCTGAAATGACAGCCTGTGACAACCTTGTCGTTGTTCTCTCTCGCTAATCTTTGGACCTCATAGAGATCTGGATCCTTTCGAACAGAACAGTTCTAAAATGGCTCATTTGGAGTTGATTTTCCTTCTCTCAGGGTTGCTGTCCTGTTAAACTGTGTAGATGTTTGGGATTTGCAGGTGCTTAGAACTAGAAGTGAGCTTTTCTCATGGTAAGCTCTGTACTTTGCTGTCATAGGGTACCATTGCAAATGATCACTTTACAAATTGATTGATTCTATGAGTCATTCAATTAGCATAAAAAATATGAATGGAGACAAGTTAGAGGGGAGCACAGTAAGACTGTCATTGAAGAATGATGTGGTCTAATGTTTGTAAGTCTGACATTCACATTTAGCACGACTATTTGAAGTGATGTTGAGTAGCTGCTCAATAGGTTAGATTTTATTCATAATAAATTCATTAAAATTATTTGTAAAGATCAAAGAACTGGTGAGTATATGGGCCTCCATTACTGAAAAAGAGAATCTGCTTGTTCTTCCTTATACTTCAGAAATATTGAAAGAAACCATGCAAATCTGTAAACTGCATCAGGCAAGTACATTCTCTTTCTGGTTTTACAGCACTTTGCCCAGTGATATCCTGGTGTGTGACAGCAACACTCACAATGAGTGTTAACAATAATTAGCTGCTATTTTTATGGACAACGAGCCCGCCTTTTGTGATCTGTTTTTAATGATGAATTAAAATTGTAATGCTTGATACTGTTGCCAGCTCTGTGAAAAAATATTTAAATTCATATTAAGAAATCAGTTGATTAATTTTTATTTTTTTTTTAAAAATGCTGTCAAATATGTTCCAGGCATGGACCCTTTGAAAGGCAAGTGGCTTCTTAAGAGGAAATTCTGTTGCTAGGAGACCATAACCATAAAGTTTCAGGATAAAGTATTTTTTTTATTTTAAATAAGAAATGTTGATTAATGAACATGCTTAACAGGCAAAGAACAAAGCTATCACAGCTATCTCTATTATATCAAAGATCAGTTGAAGCATTCAATGGATATTTTAAGAAGGAAGTATAAAGAGGAGGTCTTCAAAGGAAGTCTAGCCAAAGTTAGAGAACCAAGGAGTCCAGAGCATGCTGGTATAACAAAAGTGCCCAAATATCCATAGGGGATATTAGAACTCACATTTGAAGTTTTAAACTTACCTATCTCTCTCAGCAATGAGAATCAGTTTTACCTTGGGAAAGACAGTGTCTCCCATCTGTATTTTCCAAACAGAAAGGTTTGAATGAAATGTTATCTTGTGATTTCTTCTGGTCCTGACCATCTGGAATTTTGCAGATTTCTGAAACTTCTGATGCTGCTCACCAGTGAAGGGTACAAATTGAGCTAGAGAGTCCCTTGCTTTGATCCTCTGTCGAAATTCCTAAAACCATCAGCAGTAACTGCCTATGTACAAGCTTAGAAATATTTAGAAATACACATAAATAATTCCAGTATCGTAAAGTTGTAGCTGATGGCAACTGAGAGTCCAGTATTGATCATCTTAGTTTCACTGAGTAACACCTTAACCGATAAAAAACTACTGAGGTCTAAGAAGGTTTCTTTGGGAGTAACAGGACAAGTACAGGCATTTAAATCTGGTCCCACTGACTCAATATTTATCTAGTTGTTTAATCCCACAGGTCTTGATCCAGTTTAGGACTGCTGAAAATTGACTCAAAAGCAGACTAATTAATAAGTTCGTAATAGTATCAAAGAGCAAGAAATCTTTAAAATGGGTATTTCTGCAAGGAAATCAAATTGCTTTCTGAGAACTAGCAACACGAAACAAAACGCAGACCTCTTCAAAGGGAGTTACATCACTTTCTACTGTAAAACTTTGTGACTTTGTTGTTGGAACTAGATGATCTTTAAGGTCCCTCCCAACTCTAACGATTATATGATTCTATGATTCTATGACTGTGTTTTCTGTAGATATCTACACAGGGAATCTTTCAAAAAGGTTAGTCTCAGCACACAAGCTTTAGTTTCTTGAACTACTGAAATCTCCTGGCTAGGTAGAGGATATTCCAGAACACAGGCAGAGAAGAATAGGTATGATTAAGAATATTTGTAGATATTGTCACCTAAGCAAAATGCAACATCAGACATCCTACAAAGATATCTGAAAGAAAATGTTGCAACGATCATATGTTTTCAATAGTTTTTATTGATGAGGTTTTCTTAAGAGACATCTTTCTAGCACTTCACATCCAGTTATCCTCAGTCATCTGAGTCAGTCGGGGTGCAAATTTACAAACGCAGAAATGAAAGACAACGATGGGAGCTGAGCATCTCTCTGACACAGGCTGAGATGTGCCTGCTGAGAGGAACAATGTTTGGAAATGTTTGCTAAAAGCCGAAGACTGATGCCCTGTTAGCTGCAGACCTGTGCCATATTGCTTATTTGCAATAGATGGGAAAGACTAGAAATGTTACAATTCTCCTCAAACTTTGAGGGGGACACGGGACCCATGCTGTGTGTTACTGTCACCCAGTAACTCAGAAGGCTCAGAAGGGAATATGTGTACATTTCTGCTAAAGTATCATATACGTGTTATTTGGAAGACTTGCATTTGAATATACATAATATCAAGGCAACATGAAAGTCTGTTGTGGAAAGCAGATTTACCATTTGATAGTGTTTGTTTAATGTATGGATACTGTTTCATGTATTTAAGACTGGTTACAAGGTTTTTAGGATGCCTTAATATTTGTTTTACTGAAGGTAATACATTCTTTGCGCAGAATGATTAACATGTCCTTATCAGAAATTTGCATGCATTAATCCATTATAATGCTTTGAAAATTCCTGAATATATAAATGTGTCGCTTGTGCTACTACAAAGAGTTAATCTCAAATGCCAGACTACAGAGAGTAGAACAGAATTTATGCATTACCGAGTACATAATGCCTACATTCTGTTGTATTTCTCTCAAAATGTTGGGGCTTTTGTTTCTGGAAACCAGTGAGAAAATTATGTTGTTCACCAGGCAAAACCAAAAAAGGAGATGCAGGATTTTATCTTTGCTCCATAAGAAAAAAAAATGGTGCAAGAATTGTAATTGTTATTCTGTCAGAGAGGCCTTGGCACTTTACAGAATGGGATCATGTTGATCCGCAGCAGGTTTTTCAGAAAAGACAACTAGACATCCAAACCCTTATTAGCCCTTCCTAATAGAATCTTAACAACTTCAAGAGATTGTTTCCCACAAGGTGAAAACCACCCTAACAAGTTGGGAATGAGAGCTAAATCAGATTGCTGACTGATAAGGATCCTTCCCAAGGCTAATAACAAAGGCTTACCACAGACAAGCAGCAGATTAAGCATTTTAAGCCTCTATTGGCTAGTGCCAAGGAATCTGGCGAGGTAATTCTGCAATCTGTGGCTGTTTGGGTAGCTATCAAAAATAGTGATGAAGAAAGCACATAGACTTGAAAAGTATTTGAGTTATTTTCTTCTCCTTTGTAAATAAGTGAGGTTTGGTCTCCGTAGAAAGAATTAATCATGATGGAGAAGAAATCTGCTGATTGAAAGTGGTAGAGAAACACATGAGGAACTTGAGAAAGGAAGGATAGATAGCCTGAAAACATTTCTTTGCTGAAGTAGGAATGGGGAGAGCTGTTCCCTTCATGAGTCCCTGGCTATACCTTGTGTTTAGCTCCTGGTTGGGGGGTAAATGGCTCCCTACAAAAGCTGCCTTTGAAAATGTGCTGTGCTGAGTGTTTGAAAGCTAATCATTTACTTCATAGCTGCATGTTACCTGCCACACAGTGGCTGCATTGCTCTGGGCTCTGTCAGGTAGCTGTTTGTGTAGTAAAGCAAAGTATGTACTATAAAAACATGTTTTTCACAAAATATTTGAAGGAAATAGATTTTTTAGTGGACTTTAATGATACATCCCATTTTAGCTTCGTTACCTAAGAGGCATTTTGCATGACTTGTATCTTCTAAGTGATAACACTTTTCAAATCCATTTACAATGAGTAGAAATAATCTACAATGAAGGTGATGTAAAAATGATTGATTTTGACTGGCTTCTCTTTTAAAAGAGCCAAATATTTTGATAGCCAATGAAAGAGGAAAAAAGGCAGTTATTGGCCCTGTACTTTTCTGCATGACCTCTGTCTGAAGACCATCACCTTCATTCTAATAGTCTGATTTGTGTTTCGAATAAATTATTCAATATTTTCAAGCAGAGAAAGCTCTCTGTCTCTTTTGGAGTGTGACTTCTTTTTTTCCACCCAAGTGAGTCGCAACTAAATGCTTCGCTGTGCTCCGAACCAACTTTGCAATTTGCTTCTGAATCTCTAATGCTCTCACCGCACATAACGGTGTTCAGTGTCAACAGAGGTGGTCCTGCAACTCACATAGCCTTCTGCTTCCTTTTTTGAGTCAGCGGCAGATAAAAAGCAGGAGAGTAGAAAGTTATTCAGAGGTGAGAGAAGGGCAGTGTAGATTAAGAAATAAAATGCTCACAAAGCAAATCCTACAGCTTCAGTTAATTGAATAGTTAAAATATCTCAGCTTCCATTTGTAAGTCCCAAAATATAGCCTTTTGTGACGGTTTTATTTTTTGCTTCCATGGACTTGTGCTAAGCTTGCAAGTCTGGCAAGCTGCTAGAAAGCTCTGAAAATACGTGAGCTCTGTTCACCCTGTGGATTTTTCCAAGATACCCTCAACTTGCAGTTATATTCTGCATATAAACTTTAAGTGCAATGAGTCTGAAATTGGTGTCTCAGACCTTTCAGATTTTCCTGTGTGGAGGAACACAATAAAGAAGATACCTGTCTGTGCTAGTACCTGATTTGTCTCCTGTCTGTCACTTGTAAAGTAGCAATGGTGGAATAGTGCTTTTCTCTTGAGAAATTCTCTGGGCTCCTTCCCTGTGGGAAATAGCACAGTATTGTGATGCAGATTTCTTGCCAAATCTCACAAATCCCTCACTGTGGGGATTTCTCTTTTCAGCTGTCTATCCTCCTGTGTGCAGAGCACTCACATTCAATACAGAAGGCTTATCACTTCCTTTTTAGAACTATAAGAACCAACATCACAGCCTGCAAAACCCCACCTGGTGAGCAAGATCTCATTTATTCAATTTTTGAATCTCGCTGAGGACTGCTCTAGAGAGGAAGAGCCTCTGATAAGTTATTTGCAGTTTCCTTTAAAATATGCCTGCCTCAACCGAGTTTCAAGAGACTCCTGCTTCTATGCGCTGGCAGATAGACTGTAATTATATTTGTTGCTAAATGGATAAGTGTGATGTCCGATATTTAGCTGGTACCACTTGTCTAGCTGGATACGTGCATGACTGCAAGTGTAAATTATGTCAGTGCCTTTCAGATATAAAGAAGGGAAAAACGGGCATAGTTGTTAGACTCATGGGCTGTCCCTGAATTGAAAGACAGATTTGCACTGATTGTTCAAATTAATACCTGACCAGACCACATGAAAGTTGCCACCAACTGGATGAAGTTTCCTGTCTGAAACTTATGCTTTGTACTGGTTTTCACCCCAACTGTGATGCCAGGAGGGTATATGCACAGATCTGAGTGTTCAGAAGTATTCCTGAATGCACATTTTAGGCAGAGGCAAAAGCTGTAATTGAGCTGTACACTGGGTTTTCACTACAGGAAGCCCTGAATCATTCTGCAGACCTAAATAGGCTCAAACATGTCCATCGTACACTGATGTGTTCTTATGGAGGATATTCCACCTACAGCAGATCAGAATCAAGAGCTTTGATGCTATTGGGTCATTTTATTTTTTCTTACTAGTATTTCCTTGTTTACTTTTGCAGAATTACAAGAATAACCTTGCATAATCATGAAAACAAAACTGCAAGAGCTTGTGTGTTGTGAGGCATTGCAAGAATATGATAGTGAACAATGCAAGCACTTAGGTTAAATCCAGATAGGATTTTGTTAGCATAAGCCTTATTTTTGATTAAGAGAAAAAGCGTACACACAAATGCTGAACTGAACACAAAATGGCTGAATGTTAAAAAACGCAGGAAACTTTAGTAATAGCCAATAGCAAGACGTAATTCCTAGTGTATCCCAGTTGCAGTCTGACCTAGATGCTAAAGATAGACACAAGAACGTTGATGACTTCTTTGCAGACCCCAAATAACCAAGATTTAGACCTTATAATTCACCAGGTGAGCAATAGTGATATGAAGGTCCCATGGAATGACAGAGCCCTGATTCAGCACAGATCTGGGATATTTCCTGATAAATTACTGTCATTTGCTAGTATCTGTGCAACATCTACACAGAGACTGCTATAGGGCTGCTCCAACTCCACTTGGTACGTGCAGCAGTTTAAAAAGAAAAGTGATCTGCCAGCAGTAATAACACTGTCATAAATCTGGCAGTCCTAGGCCTTGCTTTATATCTTCTGGCTTCTTAATTTTACCAAATCATTATTTTTAACACCTAGAAGAATACTAATATAGGAAGTTATTATAGGTGGGTCTCTATTTAAATAGACACAGATAATTTAAGAGCACTGTTTAAATTCCAGCTAGGGCTTGAATCCATTTTCTAGATGTTTCAGGCATTTAAACAAGGTTCCTTATTTCAAAAACTGCATATTTTTTTGTTCAACTTCATTTTCCCACCCCATTATAATCAGGCATTTTAAGGTTTGTTTGTTTGTTGATTGGCTTTCCATCTTTTCTCCCACAATCTCTACAGCTGTGTTGAAAACCCTCCCAGAGAAGTCATGCCTGAATTTTGGATGCGAGAACTGAGAGGGGAATGCTGAGGTAGACATTATTTTAATTGTAACATCTTCGTTCTAGCGTTACGGTCTAGCTTCATTTTTTCATTGAATATTGTCAGAAAACTCCCTTTGACAGTTTATACTCTCTGTTGTGGTCAAGCCTTTTCTAACAGTGAAGGGAAGATGACTATTTAGCTACTTGACCTTCCTGGCAATGGTCTGGTAGAAGAATATTATAATCTTTCAGCCTCCAACAGGGATAAGCTAGTATCCAGGCAGTGTTTTACACTGTAATATTTATGAATGATCTGTGACTAAAATTGGACTAGGAGAGAAGCTAACATATTTTCAGTCCCAACCATGTACTCAGCTGAGATGAATACATAGTAATAATTTTTTTTTTCAAAACAAAGGGAATATTTTCTGTTAGTTGCTCTAGAACCAGAGTATAACTGGCACTGGAAGAGACTTGCTGGAGTAAGGTACTGAGGCAGGTTACTATTATTTGCCCATGCCAGTATAGAATTCAAGCATTCAGCTCCAAATGCAACCTGACTGCCCATGTCCTGTGTTTACCAAACATTTTTGTACCTATTTCTTCATTTACAGGTGCTTCTAACACCCAGAATTCTCTTATTTTTATTTTTTTTATGTGCCTGTGTATGCGTGTGTTGGGAGTTTAAGTATATTCATGCAATGTAACTCTGTGATAGAGTGAATATTATTTTTGAGAGAATAAAGAGCTACTTCCACTTAAAAATATCTTCATTTATTCTTAAATCCTGCTTAGTTGTAATACTTTTATAATGTGCCAACTGGTTCCCCTCTGTTGAAATGTTAATAATGAATTTATTCCACAAAAAATAAGAACTTTAGACTTAGAAAATTATGATGAATTTGAATATGTACAAGACCCCATCATGAATAGAGCAGTCTTGTGAATAAGATTTTCTCCATGAATGACACGCTGGAATACTTGGCTTTAATTTGCTTGAGTTAAAATATAATTAAGGCAGTGCATGACGTTATGATCTCTCTCTCTCTTTCATGAACTTCAACTTTGACAGAATTATTATTTCTGGTTTTAAATAAACATATTTATAGGTAGATATGTGGACAGTCTCCTCAAAGCTTTCTGAAGTCTGGAAGGCTTCCATGGATTGAAGTGAGTTCTGGGGGAGTGCAGTTGCCATAATTCTGCAAGACAAAGAACTTCTTGAAGACTGCCATGAGTCGTCTGAGGTTAGTGTCCACAGCTCAGTTTAAACAATTTGAACAATTTAGACAGGAGAATCATTGGTTAGAAGGTGACCTGCACTTTTCATGCCTATTTTCTCTCTTACATTTCTAACCTTAGCAAATCAGGAAGTGCAGTGATAGAATGAGGGATAAGGGTTTTCAGCTGAAAGAGGGTAGATTTAGATTAGTTCTAGGAAGAAATGTTTTCCTGTGAAGGTGGGGAGGCCCTGGCCCAGGTTGCCCAGAGAGAAGATAGCTGCCCCATCGCTGGAGGTGTTCAATGACAGATTGGATGGTTCTTTGAGCAACCTGACCTAGTGGAAGGTGTCTCTGCCCATGGCAGGGGTTTGGGACGAGATTATCTTTAGGGTTTCTTCTAACTCGGACCATTCTATAATTCTATGACTTAGTTTCATATATGTTTCAAACAATATATTGATAATAGTTAGACTTTTTATTCCCAGTAATTTACCTGGAAGACAATTTCAGAATCTTCCTTGTTTTGTATCTTACTCCATTAAAAGCCAGCTTATGACTATTCAGTACTGTGTAAATGCTCTCCTTGAGTTTAAAGATCTCTTTTCTCTACTGTGTCTGTACCCTGGCTTATGTATATGCACCAATCACATCCTTTTGGGTTACAGGGTGAACACTTGCCTGACAAAGCTCTCCGTTCCTTTTGTCATCCCAGTGATCCTTCCATATGCCTATTCCAATTTAATATCTTCCTTTAAAATAAATGACCAGAGCTGTACAGGCTATTACAAATTAAGTCTCATCAGAGTTTAGTGTATTGGAGTTAATGCTTTTCAATCTCAGTTGGAAACACCTTGACTGATGTATTTCAGGACAGCATTTGTGTTTTTCCATGCTTGTCATCCCATGCTACCTTATAGTTATACTGTGATTGGCTTGTACACCTGTGTCTTTCTCTTCTCAGTTACTTCTGTCTGATGTGCTCCTAGTAAACAGCAGAAATTCTTGTTCACAGTCCCCAATGACCTTCCTCTTTTTATTATAAATTTAATTTAATTTAGTTATGCTTACTCCCATCTTCAGGGCCATGCAGTTCTTTTTGTCAAATACCCTAAACCTCTTCAGTATTGACAATGCCTCCTAGCTTTTAGTCTTAAGAATACTTTTTTTAAAACCAAGGTTATTTATACAAAAAAGTAATAAGATTGGTCCAAGGCCAACCATTTGTTAACTCTCATCAGACTAGATTTATCCTTTCCAATATTTCTCTACTAGCCAATTCTTTACTCACTTCACAGTTACAGTATTAATTTCCATTTTTCTAACCATCATTAAATGCTTCTTCATATGACATTGTATTTATTGTATTCGTCACATTTACATATGATAGTATTTTACTGAATTCCAAATGGATGAAAACTAATGCCCCTTCTTTGTTTAGATGACCTAGACAAAGCAGCATAGGTGACCTAGGCTGGCTGGATCTTTGTTAAAGATAATTTGCGTGTTTTTTTACAACTTTAATTATGCTGGCTTTGAAAATGTGTATTACATGCTTGCATGGCTTTGAGATTAAGTTCTCTAAACTTGGTGGTGCTGCATCTGGTGTTATATATGCATTAAATATATTTATTACAGAACTTAGCAGTTATATGCCAATGCTTTCAGATCTTTTGTGGGTCCAGAGTGATACAGCACACACAAAAATCAATTAGCTCAAGAATTCTCTTGAGATACTAAAGTAAAAACAAGGGCCTGAAAAGAAGCAGTACTATATGACTTAAAGCAAGTTTGAAAGACAGGAAAGAAGTGAAACTTTGAAAAATCTATTCTATTCTATTCTAAACAGCAATCATTAATTTCTCAGACCATTGGTACTGCTGATTGTACATAAACGTTCATTTTTTGGAAGAAATCTATGTATACTTCTTGGGAAGAACAGGGCATCCTGTATAATCAAACATTGCACAGGATTGGACTGATAGCTAATAAAGCATAATTTCACTAAAGGTAATTGTTTCTGTCAGGCTCCTTAAACATTGCTTAAATTCAACATTCTTCTTGTATGAAAATTATTTTTATAGTAGGAAATATCCAGAAAGGTGGATATTATAAAGGAAAGCAGTGAGCACTGAATCACTTTAGCATGATAAAACTAGGTCAGAATTCTCTCTTTAATGTGTTTAATTTCAGACAGCTTTCCAAATTAAAGATGATCATATGTTCCCAGAGTATTATTATTCCTGACTGTCCTGGAATGTATAGTGCCTCTTTGACAGTTGTACAACTGAAATTCATTGTTATTGGTTCTATTTTTTAATTTGCAAATGCAATTTTAAAACCCTTGAAAAATGATACAGCAAATTTCAATACCTGAAGAAACAATAGGGTATGGAATGGCAAATACTGTGCAATAAATCAGACTGCAGAGACACATGGGGGAAAA
This sequence comes from Phaenicophaeus curvirostris, assembly GCF_032191515.1. Lineage (NCBI taxonomy): Eukaryota > Metazoa > Chordata > Aves > Cuculiformes > Cuculidae > Phaenicophaeus > Phaenicophaeus curvirostris. Next base: position 122,794,059 of record NC_091393.1, on the reverse strand, counting down.
AAAGATTCTCATTGGCATTAATTTGTCTTTCTAATTTCTTTCTATTCTTTTTACTATTTCTTTTTTCAAAAAAGACTTCAATTACAATATAAACTGAATAAGGAAGTAAAAGGTTGGTTCAGAAGCTGGGTTATCAATATAATACAGAAAGCAACAGTAAAAGCTAATAGATGAAGTGTATATGACCTTCACATCGGATTAGTGACCAGTGTCGTATATTAGCAAAATACTATGCATTGTATTCAGCAATATAATAAGATATTTTTCTCATTATAATACAAAAGACATTAATGTAATACAAATGTTCATTCTAGCCTGCCTTATCAGGGATTTCCATGTTGTATTTCTAGTCTGGTCTCCTGCTGTTTGGTCTGGTTTACATAATGGTATAAGTGTAAAATGGAGTATGCTTTTGAAATGAGAAGGACTAAGGTAATGAAAAAGGAACAAGAGAATGAAAACAAAACATAGGAGAAAGGGGAATGTGGAAAAATGAAAGAAAGGGAGGAGAAAATGAGACAGTCTGTGTCAAAATACAAAAGGAAATACGAACATGTTGAAAAAAGTAAGAAACAAGGGAAAATTACTAATGATAAAAGGTAAGGTTGTCAATTCTTATGTCCAAATTTGGTGTTAAGATCCAATTTGGAGTTCTTACTCAGTTATTCCTGTGTTAAATGTGCATGAAGATGGCCTTTCATCATAGTTTCAGCAACTCGCTTCTTGGAAGTGTACTTACAGAACGAGGTAAAACTTGGTGTATCATTAAGTATAGGGATTCATAATCAAGTGCTGACAAGTTAGATTTTGTTAACATGAAGCTTAAGGCTTAATGGAAGCCATGCAATGTTTTCCTTACGCTTTTGCCTGTTTGGATAAGAAAGCATTTATACATTGATATTACTTTTATGTTAATGCAGCCTGGCTATTAGTGGTCATTTGGGAAGACTGTATTCTCAAGGAGTAGTACTTAAAATGGGTTAGTATCCCCCTGAAACTAACAAAATACTTACAGGAGATGGTACTGCTTCTGCTGCAGGTATCATTAGATTGTTCTAAGTTTATACATGCTATCTATTGTTTAGATGGAATGAAAGCTTCTCTTCACAACTGGTCCTCCCCATCATGCTTGCGAGCTCTCTCCCTTTTATAAATGTCAAACACAGATCAGCAGCAGCTTCTGAAATTCAAGACCAATGTATCAACTTCTCATCAAAAGCTCACCGAGTTTCACAGAGAGAAAAATCCTGAAGTAAGTGCTCAAAAAAGGATTGCTGTTAATAAGTAATTATGGCATTTTGCTACCTGTACAGCAGATCACACCACACAGAATCTTTTATGCAATTATTTGTGTCAAACCAGTCAGGGTTTGGAACCAGTAATTTTTCTATTGATTCAGGGAAGTGAGTGCTTCACTCCTTTTCTTCAAAAGCACAAAGTTCAATACCAGAAAGTACGCATATCGTCTTATTAGACTATTTCAGTGCAATACCAAGCCATCTGCTCTTTAATCAGCCTTGATGGATGTTTATCTAGTTTGTTCCAGTGATAGTGAGTTGAGAGTTGCCTTCAATAGACTGTTAAAATACGTAACTATTCTTTCATTTAGAGAGCTCTTCTTTATATCTTATGCCCCTTGCTGCTATTTAAGTAAATTAATTCTTGTGGACATAGAAACAAGTGATTAATTTCTTTTTTGAACCATCTGTTTACATAGTCTAAGTCTTACCATGTCTACCTTCAGCAGTCTGTGCTTTGTATTAAGCATGTAAAATAATTTCTGGCCTGCTTCAATAATCTCGCTTTCCAGCCTTTGATTTTTTCCTTTTATTTTTTAAATTTTTCTTTCACTCTCTCTTCGACCTCCTCTGTGAAGCTGGGTGCAGAAACTTTATCTGTGGCAAGTGAAGATAATGGAAGCAGCATGTAATATATATGACACCTCTGTTTATCCAGTTCAACTTAATTACAATCTTTGGCCAGGATACAACATTGTGTGCAACATTGTGTGGAGAACCCAAGCCAGGTCTGAATACATTACTTCTAGCATCAGAGTTGTCCAAAGACATTGATGGCCTTGGCACCGTGCTCCACATGCACTAATTAACCCTGCACTAGCACAGCAAAACTACTGCTGGTTTGTTCACAGTTCATGTGATTAACACCACATGACTCTTCTTTAAATCGTATGGAAACATTTGTTTGTAAAACACCTTTGCATACTTGGGGGGAGATGGGTGGGGCAAGAATCATTCCAACAAGTACAGATATTCATTTTTGTAACTTGAAGAATAAATAAAACTTTATGGATTTAGAATAACGAATACTTATTTATTACTCACTACAGACATTGTCTGTCCTCCCCTACTACTTTCTTAATGAACGTGTTGCCATAGAATATATTACTTAGCAATTTGAAAAATCCTTATTTGCCTAATTATTTTTACTCATTTTACAGTAGTCCTAAAACTTGGCAGATGCTGGTTTTTATTGCTAAATTTGTTGATTTTCCTGGCTAGAACTCTCAAAAGAACCTGTATGGTCATTGTGAGTAGATACCTAAAGTTTTTAAGAATATTTGCCAATTTTATTCAGATTATGGTTTATTCAGAGGCCAGTTACATCAAGTTCGTAGTTGTCGTTTCCGTAAATGAGGTATTTTCAACGGAAAAAAAAAATCCCCAGATTTTATTTTGTTGCTTATAGACCTAGCTTTAGAAATAACTATTTCTCCCTCATAATGAGATCTGAAGTGGAGTTCACAGACTTGCTGATGACTCGATGATCCTGTGGGTCTTTTCCAAGCTAGTGATTCTGTGATTCCTCCACAGAAACCTGTTTGCAGTCAACTTGTCAATTGCTTGTTACTTATTTAGCAAAGGCTGTTAATGTTCTGGGTGTCCCTCTTCTGCAGGAACACATCTTCGAGTGGAGATGGAGCTTGGCGTTTCCCAGTGTGGGAAACATCCACTTTGTGCATTTCCATCTCTACACTTCATCCTCAGATGTGGACACACATGATCACAATGAAATGAACCAGGATGCCCCTGAAGTGTCTGTGATTTTCAATTTCAGGAATTAAAAAGAGAGGAAGAAGAATGCGAAATCACTATTTTATATGCAATTGTTGTATGTATGTCCTTTAGAATAACAGCATTTTTTCCTGTGGTGTTTCACAAAGGACCTGCCGATGCTTGGCAAGGGCTGCAAAAAATAATTTCCTGCTGCCTGGAGCAGCCTGCGCTTCTGGTGAGGTGAAAGCACAGTTCGTAGTGATCTGTTACCCGAATGAGAAGATGCACATGAGGAAAGCAGATGAAGAAGTTTTCTTTCCACTCCATTAACTGAGAATGGGCATTACAGATTTATTGCCCCTTCTCATGCTGCCTTAAGTTTGCTGTATTGTATCAAGGCATTGCAGAACCTACAAATAGGGATGTACTATCTAACTTTAGGAGTGGCATAAAGAGCAACAGTGGTTACTTCATTCAGACTAACATTTTCTATTGCAGTACTTACTTCCTAGCTGGAGGAAGCAGTAGAGACACTATATCACTGGATAGCAAGTAATTAAAATGTAACCTCTCGGAACTGTAAAGTCTGTTGGTAGATCTCAGGAAAACCTACAAGACTGCATATAAATCTTTCTGGCTGAACATACAAAAAGTCTGCCAGGAGTCTTACACTTGTCCACTAGCCTTTTGTCTTTCGTTCATTCAATTACCTCCCCATTCCTTGTCCCTATGTATAAGAGCAAGTATTCCTGACCACATCTGCAAAATCTCTTCACTGCTCAATTTCAACGCTCCCTTAGAATTAAGACTGATCAAGACAGATTCTGCTTCCCTTCCCAACCCCTCTCCATCTTGTCCAGCTCTTAATACCCCTTCCTCTGCCTCTTATCATACCCCAATATAATTTTATCACTTACATCCATTAGGAAGAGGATTGGAGGGAGCCGGGGAAAAAGAATGAGAATCCAGTGGTAGAAAATAGTTTGTAAGTTAGGAAAAGAAATAAAAGAGGGAAGAAATTTGAGAACATAACAGAAAGATGCACAGGAGATTTGTGGTAATTATTTGCTGAATCAGACCAGATTTTCCTGGGTAATGGAGTACTGACAAACTCATTATCTCTTCATAGTTTATTTACTGTTTTTGTGCTATGGTGACAAAAAATTTCCTGCTCCTTGGCTGGATGCCCCATGTTTTTTTTCTAAGCAATGATATAGAAAGGAAGTTTCAAACACCGTCCTATGCACTGGCAGGTTTTGATTTGCCTCCTGCTTCAGCAGCTAGATCAGTGGGAAGATCTAGCCAAAGCTGCTTCTATTCCAGCAAGTGCATGTAGGGCTGTTCTCTTAATGGATGACCAGCTGGCTTGCTTCAGCAGTGTTTGTGTCATTACATCCTCTTAGCCTCCAAAACAGAGTGGTGGCATCCACCTTATCTGTTGGAACCGATTCCAGAACTCGACTAACTGCCAGATCACATCTGCAGATTTGTCAGGGTTTGGCTGGTTGGCACAAGCCACAACTGTCCCAGGGACTATTCTAGCAATTTGACAGTCTGTACGGTTAAATTCCAGGAATGCTCCATGCCACTAATCGATTTACTAGTGTAGATTTAGTTTACTCTTTTTCCTCTGGAACAAACAACAAACTCATTGTTATTCAAGGCCTGGAATTTAAAACCTTACAGATGTAAGATCATGGCACAAGTCTGTGACAATTTTTTGAAAAGTGTATACTTTGTCACTATTGTGCTTGAATATGGCATATTCTGATTGTCACAAGTAATGATGAAACTTATATATACCTGGCTACTCACCTGGGCTTTATTAGCTCCTCCTAGGGTGTGTTTTGTTTCTCAAATGCCAGCATTCTCTGAAAAATAAAATATGGAGGAATTGTTTGGCTTTTGTAGGTACAGCGTGAGCTATCTATAACTGGAGCATTTAGGTTTAGTGATTGCACAGAGGTGGAAAAACAATTTTGAGCAGTGAGCTGCTTAGGAAACGTCTGCATGCATGAGCCTGGGGACTGGATGCGTTAAAGCTGGGTTAGCCCACTGGCCCATTGGGCTGTATCAGGATGAGTAGAATTAACATGTCCAGACCGCTTCCCAAATCTCATCTGATGGATAATATCCTACTTCAGGTGTCCCTAGAGGGCACTTGCATCCTATTTGGAGCAGGTCACATCCTGAAGAAAATATTCTTGTCTCTACAACATCCTGATAGTTTTTTCTGTGCTCCTAAGAGCGACAAGTGGAAAGAGAAGCAGCAGTTCGTAGAACCTGCTAATGGTCATTTTTTGAAAAACTCATCAAGATTTGCAACTTAGTAGAGAAAGAAAACTGTAATCAGAGAGTGTGGTGGATTCTGCTCCATCATCTTATTTTGGAGATCAGGGAGCTATCTGTTCCTTACATAGAGCTTAGTTTAGAGCAGCAGAGGTCTAGCTCTGAATGACAGGCAACTGCAACATTTTTGATGGTGGGATGGATGGACTTCAAAATGTATTCTTCTATTCTATTTCAGTCAGTCCTAGAGTTAGTAATTTTCTTATTTCAGGGTGGAGGTCCTAATTTCTTGAAGCTCAGGATCCTAAATTGTTTTACCTTGAAGATTTAGCTGATAGCTCTGACACCTTTCCATATGCACATGCTATTTCACTATGAATCATCTACCTATGGCTGGGTCAGCATTATAGCGGCCTCAGTTCTCATTAGTGTGTGACAGCATCTGTGAGATGTTGACACTAGAAAGACAGAGCTATTCTAGCCAAAAATATTCTGCCTCCATTTGCTGCCTTCCTTGCTCATTGCCAGCTCTATTATTCCTGCTTTCTTTTTTTGTGTGTGTGCTTAAATTTCCCTTCTGTGAATTTTTAATCTTTCCTGTATTACCTTGTTTTCCATTTGGCATAAGAATACTCTGCTTATTTCTTCCGCATTGTTTATATACCTCTGGAGAAATTACAATACTGTAATTAATTAAAATAATTGCATTTTCAGTACATGAGAAGCAAATCATACGATCCTGCTCATTTTTGCCATACATTTTGGAACAACTTGCAGTCACATGTTAGCAACCAGACTCCTGTAAAAATTCTGCACAGAAATATATACAGGGGCCTTTTAGACACTTTTTCCTATGTTTCTACATGGTTTTGAGGAAATTTATGTAAGCCTGCACAGATAAATTGATGTGGATGACCTTCTTGTTGGCTTGTTTCTTCAACTTCACACACAATGCACAGTAGTCTGCAACAAAATTACATTTAGATGAGTTTTGGCCTCTTTTTGTTAGGGACTCCTGTCCAGCCATATGTTAGACTATCGACTGCAGTGAGCTGGTGAGTGAAGATTCAGACTCAGATGTTTATGGATATACAAACTATTTTAACATACTAACAGAAGCATAATGTGACTTATCTGAGGACTGTGGGGAAAAAAAATGGAGAGAAATGACTTAATTCTGAGAATGTCAAATGGCAGTTTGTACAAACTCTTTGAAAGCTGTGTGACTGAGATTTCAGTGGTGTGCCCACACAAAAAAAAGGACAGAAACTGGTGATAAACATTGCATCCCATGGGTAATTTGGGTCTGAATCAAAGATCCTACATTTGAGCAAGTCTATTTATGTGAATACTATTATAAAGCAAATGCTCATTTCCCTCCATTTTTATCTTTTGATCTCTCAGTCCTTCCACATCGTTTCTTCTTTTCACCCTTTTTTTTGCTCCTCACCTGTTTTCTGTTTCTTCTTTCATTTCCTCTGTTTATGTCCTTTGATGCCTTACACTCCTTTGCACTCTCTTCATCCTGAAGCACTGCAGTAAGCGGGTGACAGAGGTAATTCCAATGAAAATGTCAGCAAACCATACTCTGCTCCGAGTTATGCTTTTATTTTCAGCCAGAGAGCTCATCCAAATGAAGAAAATTGTCTCATGCCTCAAAGTTCTGGAAGTTCACATTTTCCTAGAACAAAACAAAGAAGATGGTGTTCAGTGACTTTTTTTTGGGGGTGGCTAGCAGTACAGGATTGCCATTGGGCTCTGATATTTTGGGAAGCAAATTGATGCTACAACAAAACTCCAGAAACCTGAGCTTTTAACTCATAGATTTGTCCTATGTGCAGTAATTAGTATTGATAGGGTACTTAAACTACCCATGCATCAGTCAATATAAGAACGTAAGGGGAGAATGGCTTATTCAGATTTATTGGTGACAACAATTGATACCAATAGCAGAGAAAGCCAAAGGAGGAAGACTCTTGCAGATTGGATCCTGATTAATGGAAAAAAACCTAGTTGGGAAAAGGAAAGGGCAAGGCAACTTGGGTGACTAAAACTCTTAAACACTAAATTCTTGATTCACAGAAGCAGAAGGAGGGACAGTGACAAAATAAGGTTTTCAGGAAAGAAATCTTCAATTTACTGTTCAGAAAGGTCTGCTGGAAAGCGAGTGTAATAAAAAAGTGGCCTAGAATTATTTTAATGAAATCATTACCCCATCATGAACAGCAGGGATAGCGACTTAGTAAAATTATGATGTCTTTCAAAACATGAGCATTTAGAAGACATTGTTCAGAAGAAGAAAAATACCTTCAGTTGTTAGGAACAAATGCAATAGCACAATGCAGGTAGGAACAAAGTCAAAAAGTTTAGGACACCGGCAGGCGAAAATAACCAAACACATTCTCTAAGTACATTGATAAGAAAATGGTCATGTAAAATAATTCACTGGGGAAAATTTAACTTGCTGGAGTAAAGCATCTATTACTCTGAGCTCTGTAAATGGGAATGTTGTGTCCAAGCTGTAATCTTCTCCTCAGGGCTGATAAGCTTTCGACAGGACACCACTCTTCAGGCAAGATGTGGATCTATTAAAGAATATCCAAAAGAAAGAAATGAAAATTTTAAAATAAGCCTGCAAGCCTGGAAAAATGGGTTTGCCTTATCTTGAAAAGACTGATAGGGGCTAAAGAGATGATCTGAAAACAGCCTTCCAATATATAAGAGGTACCTGCGAAGATGAAACGAGCAGTTCTGTGTGTCCACAGTAGGTAGAATAAGAAATAGCGGACTTGAATTGCAGCAACATTCCTTAGAAGGACACATCCTGTCTTCAAGGACAAGCTCAGCATGGGAGGACATTGTCCAGGAAGACAGTGGACTCTGCCTAGCATTCAGGATGAGACATTCCTGTTTTCAGGCTCATGGTTACAAGTTTTCTCTTGATAGCTGAAGAACTGAGGAGTTAAGGAGCTTGCAAAGGCAGGTAATTACAGGTGTTTAGTCAGAGTTCCTCTCCAGTGTGAGACTTTCATATTCATGGAAACTAATTCATGGAAATATTGGAATAAATTAGAAGCAAATGAATTTTGTACTTACCATTATAAAGATGAGAAGCTTTATTGTTATTTAAGGGTATCGCTTAGTGCTCCTGCGTTTAGGTGCATAGCAACGTCAATACTCACAATACCTGTTGGGTTTTTTTCCCTTTAGAATTAGACTGTTATGCTGGATAGCTTATCTCATTGACTACAACTACACTGCTAAAGAAAACACGTGTGAAATTGTGACTCTTGGACCTAATGACTTGGTCTGGCTCATGTCCAAACCGAGAAAAATCTCTTTACTTCAGAATAAAAATAGTTTGGCTATGCCAAATCTGTCTGTTAGGACTTACTCTTAATCTGTGCTGTTCCCTAGACTATATTGTCTGAGGGAGCATTAATTGACATGGGCCAAAACTATGGCAAGGTGTGAGATACCTGTCAAACATCATGGGAGGAACAGGTACAGGACAATTCTTGAACTCAAATGGTAGATGTCCCTCGTTTACTTCTATAGAAGGAGCCAAAGGACTACTTGTGAAAGAAGTAGGATATCCATTGTGAGTTAGGGTTTATCTGTCTTATTAAAATACTGAATTTTGAAGCAGAGAATGTTGCTTAAAATATAGTCTCTCAAAAAAACATCTGTGAATGATTTGGAACATAGCACAGGCCAAGGCAGATACTGACAGGCAGTTGAACGTGATGGCTCTGATTTTTAGGGTTAAAAGGAGACTTAATTGATTTTATTTTTCTTTCCCTTATAGATGGAGGGATCAGGAAGCTTTACAAGAAACTCAGATTTAATTTTAAAATACATTGTGTTTATAACCCTGCTCCTTGTAAAGAAGCCTGTGAGGCAGGGATGAGAACTGTGTTTACTAAGTGGCAAAAAAACAGAGAACATACATAATTTTAAAGCCAATCTCATGGTTTTCATGGCTTGACTCATGATTTTGGCGAGCTTATGGTTGGAAACATTTCAAGACTTGTGAAATCTTTTCACTTAAATATTATTATATCTTTAATATATGGAGCCAAATCCTTACCCAGCAAACAAATACATTTCCTGTTGAATCTAACATAAGCTCCTGGCTGCAATCCCCTTGAGAATTTGGCTCTGGGTTCTGATAGAAAATATGGACCTTGTAATGATTCAGGAATTTTAAAAGGCCAATACTTAGTAGGATGCCTGACTAAAATTGAACCACCTTACTTTTCTGTGATGATACTCACCTCATGTAATACACCTCACATGTATATTTTGTTCTTGGTGTTGAATCTGGGGAAGTTAGACAGAAATCTCTTGGCACAAGTACCAAGGGCTGCATGAAATTGGAGAACTGTGACAATGTGCAGATATTAGAAGGGGTTGTGTCCTATTGTGAGGGCTGAACTATATATGTATAAAAACTATTTTAACCTTCACATGAAGAGGTCTTCTGGCTAAACAATGAAAATAACAAGATAACCTGCCTTTTTTTCTTACCTTTTCTATTAAACTGCTAACAACTAAGGACAAGGCTGCCTTGTTCAATACCCAATAAACAGTGCACAGCAGATTGTAGCCCAGTTGCCACTGGGATTTAGACACTTCCATGGGGACACTTCCAGGCTGCCCAGGGAGGGGGTTGAGTCACCTTCCCTGGAGGGGTTTAAGGGACGGGTGGATGAGGTGCTAAGGGACATGGTTTAGTGTTTGATAGGAACGGTTGGACTCAATGATCCGGTGGGTCTCTTCCAACCTGGAGATTCTGTGATTCTATGATGGTGATGATGATGGTGATTTTCATGATCATTCATATTAATAAAGTTTCTAGTGGTTATATGAGTCAATAGTTTCAGTAATGACAAGATTCAAACATCATGATTGCCAATGAACAAAAAAAGACTGCTCAAGTAATACTGAAATGCTAAAATAAATGTAACTTTTGCAAAAATCAAGGCCAAGCAGTAAACCAAAATGGTGTTGGCTAGCTGCTGTAAAGTCACATTCTGAATTGAAATTCCCATTTTTAATTGATATAACATAATGCTCTAGAGATGTGATTCATCTGATGGCACAAAAGTTTAATACAGTGTCACTTCTGCAGCTAAAACCACAGTTCATGTTTGAAAAACAGTCAGAGTTGGCACTTTTACCATATACCTGCAAACACTTCTAAAGTTAATGCAACCTTGACTAGTTATTTTTCCCCTACTAGACTGTCTCCCTATCTCCTGCTTTTTAAAGGCAGAGTATATAATCAGCTAGCTTGTTAAGAGGCTTAACAAGGTGAAAAATACCCAATCACTCCCCTTGTTTACAATGTCCTTGCCATCCTGTACAATAACAACATGGTGCCTGTCCTCATCTCCTTAGCTGATTAGATCTATTAGAGACTAGTTGAGGGACATTCTGCTAATAAAATGCTGTTCTGAATTCATTTTTCTGCCCATAATATTCTTATAAGCAGAGGAGTGTGTGTTTCTGCAAGGAGTCCTTCCTGTGTGTGTTTTCTCTTTAGCTGAGCATGATATATAATCACCTTCTCCAATTGGATTATGAGCTGCCTTGTTCATGCTAATTTACTTAATTTATTCATCCTCCTTGCTCATTCTAATGATTTTTCACGATTCCCCTTTTGCACTGACAAATGATAAAATGATAAAACAGTGTGGTGAGCCCTGTTTAGACACAACACCAGAACCCTGCATCTCTTTTGTGTTCAGATGCCTGATGCAATTTTGGTTGTTGTGCATCCCTGACACTAACTAATGTTTTGAAGGAAGCAAATTCAGGCAAGTCTGACAACTACCATCTTCCCTGACAAGAGCAGAGCCAGGGACTACCAGGCACTGTTTATACCAATAAATTAAACATGCTTGGGACTGCTCTTGGGTGCAGAGGCCAAAAGGGTGGAAGTGCTGTTAAACTCCATCTCCTTCTGAAACAAGAGGATTTGTGTCTGGATTGCACATCAGGAATCTCCTGTTGCTACCAGGCTCTGTTTGGGAGGCTGTTTGCTGGTCTGAGCTAAACCCACCACTGGGGACCAATCTGGCAATGACACTGTCTGGTCAGTTTGGTTTCTGTGTCCTGGGGTACTCACTGGTGGTTTCAAGGTAACCCGTGAGGCAGAGCCTGGACATACTGCTCTCAGTGAGGTAGTCTAAACATAACCTGCTTTCTTGTGACTTAAAACAATTTTTCATAGAATCATAGAATCATAGAATAACCAGGTTGGAAGAGACCCACCGGATCATCGAGTCCAACCATTCCTATCAAACACTAAACCATGTCCCTCAGCACCTCATCCACCCGTGCCTTAAACACCTCCAGGGAAGGTGACTCAACCCCCTCCCTGGGCAGCCTCTTCCAGTACCCAATGACCCTTTCTGTGAAGAATTTTTTCCTAATGTCCAGCCTAAACCTCCCCTGGCGGAGCTTGAGGCCATTCCCTCTTGTCCTGTCCCCTGTCACTTGGGAGAAGAGGCCAGCAACCTCCTCTCTACAACCTCCTTTCAGGTAGTTATAGAGCGCAATGAGGTCTCCCCTCAGCCTCCTCTTCTCCAGGCTAAACAACCCCAGCTCTCTCAGCCGCTCCTCGTAGCGAATGAGAATCCTCATTTGATTCAGCACAGCAGTTCTTGCTAAAACCCCATGAATATTCACAAATGCTTGCCAACCAGGTCTCCATAACCACAAGTTTTAATTAGCTTACATCTCCCTTGCTTGGACATCATTGAATGATTCTGTTAGCAGTGACAAACCATTAAGTTGACCTGAAAAAAAGAAAAAAACAAAGGCTTTTGTTTATGCTGAAACATGGACATTATTTTTCTGAGTATACAGTTACTGAACATTTTTTTGTTTGTCAGTGTTAAAACCACCAATATGGTGAGGCAGTATATTATTAGATCGGTAGATGAGAGATGAGGCCTGATAAGAACACATTGTTGTGATGTGAATTAGAGAAAAGTAATAGTAACAAATGTTTAATGACAGTGTGATAAATAAGATGGGGAGGAAAGTTGAGTACATACTTGGTGTTTGTACATAATAGACTAAGAATGCGTTGTCTGCTGTACTTTTTCTATACCAGTAAATTGCCTTTAGATAAAAACCCCATGCTTAGCTACTCTAGAGAAATAATGATGAAGAACTAATGCTCATGGAATAATATTTGTATGCAAACACCATCAGCTAGGTTTTTTCAAGTCTTTGCTTATCCTTTTGCTTGTTATTATCAAAAGTAGCTGAGGAGCAAATGATGGTGAAATGGAGAAAACCAGATTCTTTCTCCACTCAGTGCCCACAGGCATATGAGTGAGGCTGCAGCATTTCAGGGCTGGAACATATTGGAAAACACATTGGTTCTTCTGCCATAATTTAAAACTACTCATTGATAAGTGAAAACTGAGGAGGGACGCAACATTTCTGTTTAGTGGACTACATCCATTTCCCTAGCATAAAGATTTGGGCTGGAACAGTGAATCTGGTTCCATGTTTGATACAAAACTGAATGCAGCCTCCACGATGCTCAAGGTAGGTAGACAGCACACCAGATAACAGGAGATCAGGATTTGTGGGCAATGTGCTTAAGATCCACTGAGACAGGAAGGATAGCTGTTTCTGGTGAGGGCTATTGTGGAGTAAATTTGTGAACATGATCTGTTTAAAAGATTGAGTAATTTTCATTTGGATGTGAACCTTGCTGTCGTTTTCTGTTTGCCTCAAAACAGGGATGCAGGAAGGAGCTTCCTGGGAATAGAATACAGAAGAAACTCAAAATTTAAAAGGAAAGAGAATACATTGCAGAATACGTTGGAGAACATCAGTCTGCATTTCTTACATTATATAGCACCTCATTTCCTCACACACTCTGGCTGATTGTAGTGCGTAATGTAAATTATGCAAGCTGGTCCATAAGTAAATCTGAAAAATAACATAGAGTTTGTAACCATGGAGTCGGTAACAGTCCAGACGGTGTCCCAGTAGGACTGCTGGGTACAAGAACTGTTAGATAAACCTTACAAAAAGGAGTTCATTGGTACAGTTACATCAGGCACCAAGCGACAAGACTTGCTGAACCTGTGAGGACCTTCCTGGCCTGTGTTCTTAGGCTTTGATTTCGATATATGCATGTTTTCATAGGACTTTTGTTGGTGTTTTTGCTTCTGCTTCATTGCCTTACCACCACCACTTTGATTAGTGCAACTTCGCAAGCACTTTTCCATTGAAAGTAAAACATTTCTAGGAGAGAGTAAGTTCTCCTGGGATGCAGTACACTCTTTCAGTCCTGATGGAGTCATGAGGAAGAGAAGGGCTGTTCCTCTGCTTAGGGTGCTGGAGACTTAGGAGAAAATCCATCCTACCTGGCCATGATTTCCTTGGAAAACCATAAATATCCCCATAGAATGGAAACTGCACTTATCCTCATGGATCACATGCTACACTAAATTCTTTAAATCACTCATATAAAGCATAGGGGTATGCAAGTCTTTGATTTCTGAATGTTAGTTTAAAAGCCTGGGAAGACCAGAGAGGGAAAAGAGATGGGTTCAGTGAATGGCAGGGGCTCAGCAGAGACTTAGATTTTTGGTTTTTTGTTTTTTGGTTTTTTTTATTGAATTTAGTCTGTGCTACAACGCTTCACCAAGTTGTCACTTTCTATTTCTGATTTCCCCCAAAGACTTGCTTATACAAGATAGCTTACCTTCCCCTCCCTCTCTGGCTACCTCTGGCGTTTCCTCCACAGCATTTGAACATCATCTGTATGCACTTAATGACCAGATGTTCTCTGTCGCGCCATTCCTCCAAAACTAGGCTGGAATGAAAGAAAAAAAAAAAGGGGGGGGGACTCAAACTAAATCATCCAGGGATTACACTAACAGAAAATGATGCTCTTGGTATGGAAACTATTAAAGAAAAACCTGATTTTGTCTTTATATACTAGGGTTCATTAACTTTCTCTCTGGTACAGTTAATGACCTGAACAGAAGCTGTGGTTCATTAGTGATCTTTCTCTCTCTGCCTGGCAGTTGAACAGAAAAAAAGAAAGAGCTAGAAGGAGAGGTAGAAACTCTAAGTGAGACAGAACAGTATTACATATTTCCAGGCTAGCGGAAGTAAATTTTCTCCCATTCCCATCCCTGTAATAGGAATGATACAATATTTACAGCTAAACTCATCTTTTATGCCAGAGTGAGTTTAGACACCAAAAGAGGAGCAAAAGCTGTTTCTTTACACTCTCCTTTTACCGAGTTCTTGTCCTGGAGCTTCCAGGATCTGCTTTGATCTCTGAAGTGCATTAACATCTTAAAGTCTGTCTTGCCTCATGCATGATAGCTACTTAGGGTCATTTTGGCAGCAGGGAGTAGCTGCAGGGAGGTTCAGGAATAGCCTGGCCAGACCTGCTTTGCAGGCACTCGTCTCCTGCAGCAAATGCCTTGCCCTTTTGCATAGATGCAGCCATCATCTAGCTGTCTTTGGCAATAAAGTTTGTTCAGAATGTTGAGGAATAGGTGGACAGCACTGTTGCTTGTGTGTCTGATTAAGGGGTGCTGCTGATGCAAACCAAAGCAGGCTCAGGGAACCATTAAAAGGTGTTTCTGTCTCCCTGTATGGAAAAAAATCCCACTTTTTCTATGTTACTTGTGAAAGCGTCTTTGTGGAGCTGTGATTGTCAAGGAAATCTGTTCCTCTTCAGCATGTGACTCTTACTGCACAAGAATAGGTCTTGAAATTCTATTGAATCGTTATTCCATTTGGAGGGGAAAGAGAGGAGTAGGGCAAAGAATAGAAAGGAAGACTATGCCAACATGAAAACATTACGCAACGTATGACTGAAATATTCAGCTACTGAAATTTGCAAGACTATTTATTTTTTCTAAACATCATTGTACTTATTTTTTAATGTGACAATAAAATTGAATACACCTCATCGTTCCTTTTATTTAAACTCAACTTTCCCAGGAAAAGATGTGCAGTTTACTGTGACTTTAAAACGGACGTTATCAAACCTAGCATGTGAATTCCAGGCAAGTAGCCAGTGAATTACCTGTCACTGAAGGTCATTTTCTCTCCCTCCTTACTGATTTGATACATAATATAACACTAAAATGTATATCTTAAATGTCTTTAAAAGTATTATTCTTACTTATAATCAAATGGAGTGAAGCAATATGCGAAATAACTAGCATTTGCAGATGGTTATTGAAATGTCAAACCTGTAAATGTAAACTGGGTGTTTTGGTTTGGGTAGTTATTGTTTCCAGAAAGCTTCAGGTGAACAAAAAGATGAATGCATGAATAAGTGGATAGAGTGACAGACATTTTTCAGCTTGAAAAGAGACTCTGAGTCATACATAATGTTATCCTATAACCACCAAAATTAGACGTGGAAAAGACAAAGCAGATGAAGCAGTCTGTTCCTCTTCTGGTGGAGGACTGTTCCTTGAATTGTATTACTCTGTTGAATCTAGTTTTAAGTATTGAAAGCAGTAGATCATCCTCATGGGAGGCCGTGTCACACTCTAGTAGTTCTCAGTATTGAATTTTCCATCATATTAGCCTAATTTTCCCTTTGTTTAATTTCTTGCTATTGCTCCTATGTATGTCTATATCCTTAAGCCTTTATTTATTTATTTATTTATTTATTTCCACCCTTTAGGTGCATAATAACATCTTCAGTGTTATTTGTCTCGGAGACCTTTGGTGATTCAAAGTGCACATGAGGGTGTCCCACAAAGCAAGAATTTTGGTTCCTAAAGACGAGGTGAGTGACTCTGGCTGCCTGGGTGAGTTAAGTCCCTTGCACTCATCTGTGCCTAAGGTAGAGATTAGCCTTGGAAGGGCTATGCCGAAGTGTATGGGGGTGAACCATCCCTTACAGCTAACCAAAGGCAGAAAGTAGCCTATAAGCTGCATCTGAGCAAATCCAGCTCCTGTGTCATGCTTGTTCGAAACCCAGATGACAAAACTGTCATCTGCTACTTGTAATTTAGAGGTTAGGCACCCCACATGGAAAACAGAATTAAGAATGGTGCTGCAAGGCCTTGATACAGTTCAAACTATTTGTCTCTTTTGGACTATTTTTCCTGCCTAGTGCATCAGTCTCCCTGTTGAGGGCTGCTCCTTTTTCAGGACCACAGATTGCAGGAGTGGCAATGTGAACTCTCTATAAGAAGCAGTTCAAAGTGCTGGGTCAAGTGAATGTAGGAAAGGATGTCCGTGATAAGCTCTCACAACTGACCTTTAGAACTGTAGCATGATTTAGGTTGGAAGTGACCACTGTAAATGTCTCACCTAGGTGCTCCAGGACTGGCCAGCTTAGATTGAGTTGCTGAGTGCTGTGTCCAGCTGAGTTTTGACTGTCTAGAAAGGTGAGGGTTTTGCAGCCTCCCTGGGAGACCCGTTCCAATATTTGAAACTGTCTTGGAGAAATAAGAAAGTATAATCAGAATTCCCTTTCCTGCAACTTGTGCCTTTGCATCTTTGTTGTATTTCTAAGGCTGCTTGTCTATTTATAATAAAAATAAAGTGCTTTTATGGTATCACTTAAGAGGAGTTTTATGTTTGCTTTACTGCTTTTGAAAAGAAAGTCTTTTCTTATGTCAGTGATACCAGTATCATTGACTGTAACACAAGATGAAATTTGGGAATGCTGGTATTGAAATACTGATGTCCTGATACAGCCTTATCCTGTTTCCGCTCTGTGAAAAGTATCGGTACTCACAGAACTGCTGACCTGGCATAGCAACATACACCCTCCCGTCCTCAGCTTTAATTGCACTATTATAGAATTGCTTCAGGCATTGGGGCTTCTCAATGTGTATTTTGAAAGTGTCAGTAGTGGTCTTGTTTGTCACTCACTAAGGACCCAGGAAAGTACAAGGAAAGGGAAATCAGCAGGGAGAAGGTCCAGAAATGCCTCTGCTTTGAAGGTGAACCTCTTTGTGCAGCTTACCGGCGGCACTGCGATCCTTGCTCTTGTCCGCAGTTCCTTGAAGGTCCATCAATCTGAGAACAAGATGCCCTACTTTCATTGACCTTTCTTGAGTATCTTGTGACCTGCACATGCTGCGTATGCCTGGGTTGCTTCAAAGAGCTGTTAGACTGCAGCTCTCCTCCTGGTGCCTTATAGCATTAAGTTCATTATAAGCCTGAGTGGCAATTCCTGGTTCCAGAATCTAGTTATACAAATGCCTTTCTTAGTGGCAAAAGTGACACACATTCATAATTGAAGAGTAGAAACAGTTTGAATATTGTCCTGTGTCTCTGCTACAGCCGTATGATTCATAAATAATAATAATAGGGACTGGGCTGGAGGACTGAAGGTGAGAGGGAGTCTCTTGGAAAGAACTCTAATAAGAAGGATAAAAATGAAATATTGTGATGTTGTATGATGTTATAATTGGCCACTGCAATTACATTTTGTTTACCTTATGGTAGTGCAATTTATTTCCACAGGTGCACTTTGAGAATCATAAGTGTTAGGTGTACTGCAGAAGAGATCCTGACTACACTGATGTATTTCTTTAGACCTCTGTGGGCTTGGGAAGAATAGGATTACATACAAATAACTCCTGACGGGTTATGTGGCATTGATTTGTAAAAGTGGCTGCTCTTTGATTTTCTGAGTATAATTACAGAATCTCACTGTTTTTGTTCTCTGTTATTGATGGCTGAAGGGCTTTCGTAGCAGTGGATTTCATCTCAGGAGAACTGTGATCTCTACCTTTTTAAATTGTGGTGACATGTTGCCATTGTCATTTGTACTAACGGCTGATATGAGTGGCAAGGAATCACTGCATGAATAAGAAAAGAAATGCATCTTCATTTTATTAATAAAAGGTGAAAAGGAGCTCTTCTGGCTCCAGATTTATAGCTCTGGAGACTAAGGAACTTCAGGGCTGTTTAATTCAAGTGGTGGAAATTAAGGCTACCCAATAGTGTCCTAGCAAACATATTCCCTAGAGGAAGGGTGATGTTAGTCTATTAGTCATCAGAGTCAATTAATGCTAGTAAAATGTGAACAATTATCACTAGCACTCAGAGCTGTACTTAGTCTGGAAAGCCAGATATGGATGTGTCAATGTGAGTTTTTATTATGTGCCCTCTGGAGTTTGAAAAGAATGTGTTTTGTGGATGAGATGGAACAAATATTTAGTATGGGATTTTCAAAGATTTTTCAGGAAAGTGCTCTGGTTTTTTGTAGGCAGCATCAGACCACCAGTAACTCAGGTATTCCTGCTTTGCTTTGTAAATAAGTGATGCAATGGATAAGTTACACAGCTGCTGGGTGGCAATACAGGACCTGAGAAGCTAGCAGAGTAATAAGGATTTAAAGATGATACCCAGCCTTTGCCATCTGTCTTCCCCACTACTTCAGTCCAAAGGCCTCCTAGATTTTGAAGAGGCTGAGTGACTTGACACCTGAACTCCCTTCCCCACAAGGTACTGAACGGAAATCCTGCAGGGTGACCCAACAACGGGGTCTAACTACGAGTCCGTGACATTGGCACTCTGGGTTTCTGCTGCAGCATCCTTCTGCAAGGTGAGGGGAAAGGCTGTCTGACTGATAAAAGCTGCATGCCCATTGGTAGGAGAGTACAGCAAGTGTGATATGTTAAATAAAAATAAATAAATGTATGGCAAGTCAGCAACCATATCACCACCAGCCAAGCTTTTCTGCAGAGCTGCCAGACCCTTTCTCCTGCTGATTCGTTTTGTGTGTACTCAGGTTGCTTCACACAGTGTCATGGTACGGTCATCCGTGTGCCTGGGGTTACAGAAGGCAAGTCCTTCTTGAAGCTGCCTGAACACAAGCATAAGGCCAGGCTGAAGTCAGGCCTCTGCTCAGCTGCAATTTGGGGAATACTTGTGCTGATCCTGAGCTGACACAAATTTCACAATCCCCGTTGCAGCTCTTCCCTTCTGATCCCTGGTGAGCTGGGTGACTGGTTCCCAGCCAGGCTTCAGAATAAGAAAAAAATAGCAATATATTTTCAAGAGCTCTTACAGAGTTTTATTTTTTACATTTCTTGCAAGCTACTGCTGTGCTTATTTGCCTATCAATTCATTTTCTCCTTGCTGGTACATTTACTCTATATTTAGCACATTTTAAAAGAGGACAGCTAGATTGTACAGACACAAAATCACAGAGTAGGGCCTTATTTACTATACTGTAATAACCGTGTTCATAAATCTAACCTCTCTCTGGCAACCTCATATACCTGTCTTTTCTTTCTCCCCTTCGATTCCTGTGCTTGTCTCTCTTTCTCTGCAGTAGAAGCTGCAGTCGTTCGGTATCTCTGACTACTATGATCCATTTACTTAAATGTGGATACTGATATTAAGCTTAAGGCATCTAAGTTTGACTCTTTTGTCTTACTTATATTTTTGTGGTGGTCTGTTGTTTATACATTTACACTGAAAGACATTTCTGGGATATTAAAATTTATACAAGGCAAGGAAACAAAGAGTGGATGTTTATCTCAAATGCAGTTTCCTTGGTTATCTATGTTTTGAAGGGTTTTTAAATGTTAAAATGCACTTAGGCTGGCAGGTGATGGTATATTGAAAGACTTTGCTGGAAAATATTTCATAGGATATTTTTAAGGACATAGAATTAATTTTAATTTTTATAATTTGTAATACTGTAGTTCTATGATAAATATGTTATAGTATTCATGGTATAATTAACAATTAAATGGTACTATTTAACTATATGTAGTTTATGCAAATATTTATTAGATATATTTTATAAAAAAACACCCCACACAGATCCCCCAATAAAAGGTAAAATTAAGAATTATGAAAAGCAAGCAATTATTTTGGACCCAAACTTCTTGCAATTAGAGTAAATGGTGAGGCAAAAGGAAGTCAAAACGGGTGTGACTGAAAGAAATTAAAGCTAGGATTTCCTAATAAATTGCTACCACTGATCTTGAACAGCAACTGAACTACTTTGTGAACCATAGCAGTAGACTGTGGATTTGTAGACCCATAGCTTTTCAAAAGATTCCTATAATTTCTATTGCATTTTCAGTTAAAAGCTTGAACACGGAGGGGTTAGTTGTAAACGTTTAAGGCTCGTTTTTCAAGAACTTTGGGAAGACCATTCTTGCATATGGAACATGAAACTGCCATGACCCTCCTTCCTGCTTGAGTAGTTTCATCTTGGTTATCCCATTCATAAAATGAAAAGGAAAAAAAAAAAAGGTATAGCAGCACAAGGATGTGTGATGAAACTAGTGAAGGAGCTTGGAACTGCTCTGTACTGTCCTCTGAGAAAGCCGAAGAACTTTCACCATGCAGAGCACAGCCTGTAGGTGGTTAGGGGTAACTATCAGGTGTTAGATGCAGCTATTACTGAGACTCAAGAGAGATAAGGTGCCTAAACACATTAAACTAATCTGAAAATACTAATCTTAAAGATTGCATGCTGTTTCACTGTTAAAATTACCGTAGAGAGGTATTTCTCCTAAATCAAAGTTTTTCCTGGTACAGAAATCGTGATTAAGCAGCCACTGATTTTTGCATGCTGCAGGGGGGGAAAATCCATGTTCCTCTAATAAGACTCTGTATACATGAATGTGCTCACAGCCATGTGAATATTATGATAATTTTGTTAACCAAGCAATAAATGCACAGAAAAAGGGGTGGAGAACCGAGGTTGTAGTTTTGTGCAACTAGCTTTTAAGATAATCTGTTTCATAGGGTAAAATATGAAAAAGTAGGCATAAATTTCAATATCTTTCTGGTTCATCACAGGTTACTTCCATTCAGTGGTCTCACCACACTTAAGGAGATAGATGGGTATATCAGAAAATCATCAACACATAATTTATCATATTTGGGCACCAGTGACAACAGCCTCTCTGCTTTGGAGGAGCCCAGGGTTAGTATGGTGAGAAAAAGAAATAGGTTTTTACCCTGAGGGCTTAGTTCTTTCTACAAAGCACAGAGGGCAGCTGAAAGCTGGTGTAGAGAAGCTAAACTGCTGAAGTACTGTGTTTAACGTGGCATGAGAATACGAATGAGTCGACTTACTGTTTGCCACTGCCAATCCCTGAAAATAAACTTGAAAGAAATCCTGATGGGATTACTGCAAAAAGTCGCCCTGAAGAATGTGGAGAGGTTTCAGAAGCAAAATCTGTTATCTGTCATCCCATCATTAACAAAGTGGAAGAACTGGCAGAAGTATTGTTGGCCTAAACTCAAGTCGTCAAAAAATAGTTAAGAAAAATATACAGGGGAAATATTCCCTGGGAAGAGTCCCGTGCTGGCAGGGGGAAGGACTGGAGGGTTTTGCTAGCCTTTTTCATCTCTCATTTTTAGGAGTCTATTATGTTATTTTGCAGAGTGAAGAGTGGTTAAAATGATTAATGGACTGCTCGGCTTGATGTACGAGCAGACAGCCAAACAAGTGAATCCGTGCAGCATGCTCAGTGCGGAGCGGAGGGAGGGATGCTCGAGAGCTGCTGGGGTGGAAGGCAGGGGTGCTCTACCCTGCAATTTGAGGAGGTGTAATTAGCGGAAATGAAGTGACAATTAGCCTAGAAAATCTTTTAACTGGGCATTTTATTGTGCCCACCTGTGATCTCTGCCAGCAGTGGCGATATCCCTTCCTAGTGCCATCCCTTCCAAGCAACATGCGGATGCCTTCAGCTCTCTCGGCACTGCCCAGCTGTGACACCAGCACCTGCAGCTCCCTGTTTCCCAATCCATGCTAAAACATGCCTTGGTTCAGGATATGTGCTCTGGTTCAGGATATGTTCTTTGCTCCCTGGTCTGGCTTCGCAGCCCCTACCTTGCCAGTCCCTCAGAAATGTTTGAAGACATGTTACATCCCATGCCATATTTAAACAAAAATGGGAGAATAGACTAAAGGGGGGGAAAAAAAGGTAAAAAGAATGAGCTGGATTAGATGAAGAAGGTTTAAATTTATTAAGTGGAGCATAATACTAATTTCAGAAAGGTCTCTGCAGGTATGAGGGCTCTGCTGGCACCACCCCTGGAGAAACCAGCTGGGGTAGAATGACTCCTCTTTCACAGCCATCCCCTCCTATCTACCACGCCAGACCAGATGCCAGTTCACCTGCAGACTTGGAGTAGAAAAGTGAGAGCAGCAGATGTTACAGCCTGCTGAAAGCTCGCTGGTAGCTGAGCGTTTGAACTCTTCGAGAAGAGCTCTTGTGGAGAAGGCCGCGAGCTGACTGCAGGATTGCTGCACACCATATTTTTTGATGATTTCAGTGTTTTATTATGAAACCTCCTCATGGAGGAAAAAACCTCCATCTATGGGTATGTTCCTAGTATTCTGTGCAGCCACTTGATAGAAGTTTATCCTGCCACTCCATGGTCTTGCTGGAGTCTTGTGCTGCAGTGTGTTCTGCAGCGTTCTTGTCCTGTAGTATTTTGGTTTAGTGTTTGATAGGAATAGTTGGACTTGATGATCTGTTGGGTCTCTTCCAACCTGGTTATTCTATGATTCTAGGATTCTATGATTTGAGCCTCCATAAGGAGAAGAGAGAAGAAATGATATTGCAGAAGCATCTTCTGGTGGGGGGAGAGCAAATATATTTCTTAAACTAGTGAAAAGGAGGAAAGGAACATTACCCAGCTTTTTCGTTCAAGTTTGCAACACGGCACAATCATGTCCCATAAGCCCCTTGATATGAAATAAAACTTAAGCAATTTACTCTTGCTTTTAGACCATGCTCTATCCAAATACATCTTAGAAAATGCAAAACCATAAAAACTGCTCCACTGTGTCAAACGGGAGGCTCAGTTGTCCCAGCACTGCCCTAATGATGCCCTGTTGCAGCTGCTTATGGAAAGGTTCTTTATCCAAGCAGTGGAGTTCTGTAACAGCATAATGTTGTTTTCTGTCTTATCCTCTGCCTTATGCCTCTCATATTTAATGGTCTCTTTATCATTCTGACCACTGCTGAACATTGAGCTGAAGTTTTAAGAAAACTAGCCTGTGTGAGTCACTGCTGGTGATGTAGAATTGTTCCTCATTATGTTCATTGCTCTGCATTTGTTAACTCTTAATTTTGTCTGCACTCCCTGCTGTTCACTTTGCTTGATTGCAGGTTCTGTGAGATGGGCACCAAGCAGGGTGCTGGACCTGCCTGTGATGCTACATGATGGCAATTAAATTATTAGGGCTTTTTTTTCCTCTGTTTGCTGATGAGAGTAATTAACTTTCATACAAAACATGATAAAATAATATATTAATGTCATAGCAAACTTGTCCTATTCTGCTTTCTATAAAGCTGTGATGAATGAACACTGTTTTATTTTGCATGGCAAAGGATGTGGTGGAGGTTGCCAGTGTTATGTAATATTAATATAGACAGGGTCAGCTGTACATAGTATCTCTGATGCTCTGTTTTTACTTTTCTATCTTTTTTTTGTTTTATCCCCTTAGACCTTGTAGTTACCCAGTGATTTTTTTAATTAAATTATTTATTGTAGCTGGATGATTGATGCTGTTTCACTTTGGTTCTTTACAGCTTTGCAATTCTTTAGTTGTCAAAATGACAAGCACTCAGTGATTAATTAAAGCCTTTATTTTGCTCTGTTATTGTTCATCTTCAGTCAAATCTAAATTCTTATGTATTCCAGAAAATAATAAATATTCCCCAAATGCAGGTTTCTAAAATTTAGATCAAGGAATATCTTCATTTATTTTTCATTAATATTATTTTTTAATATTTTTTATACACACACATATATATATATAAAATATTTCCTTGTGAAAGATGCTAAATTGAAAACTATATGAGAAAGCTGCCAGTATAACCTGATACTGGATGATCACTACTGTGGACTTCTTCCCAGAGCTCTCTCTTTTCTGAGGAAGGAGAGAATACTCAAGCGTGGCTCTTTGTCAGGACTGACAAAACCCTCTTGCTCTAACTGTCATTAATTGCAGTGCTTTCTTTGGTGTAGTGGACATAAAGCATGGATTCCTCTCAGCTACCTTTAAGTGTTTGCTGGTGATATGTACATCTGAATTAGTTACCTTAGGATCTCTTTATAGTTGGTAGAAAGGAATAAGCACTCTCAAAGGTGCAATTTGTCTCATATTAAAGTAGACATCTAAACTAGGTCTGCTAAACTACATCCTGTTTCTGTATAAGAAAGGGGTGAGCCTAGACATTTGGTCAGATAATTCCCACTCAGGCACGCTGGGACTTTGGCTGAGACGAATGATTTATTTTGTGTAGCTGGACACAGAGAAAACAACATCTCCCTGTTGCAGTGTGGGGTCTGGGGCAGGCTGCCATCTCACTCCTAGTTTTTTGTGAATTCTTGTTTCCCAGTCAAGAATTCCTCATTCTAAACAAATGTTTTTGAGCATCCGCTTTCACATCCCTTTTTATGGATAATATTAATTGCAGTGACAACAGTTCTGGGCCCCTCGCCAGAAGAAGGATGTTGAGGCTCTGGAGCGAGTCCAGAGAAGAGCAACGAAGCTGGGGAAGGGGCTGGAGAACAAGCTGAGAGAGCTGGGGTTGTTTAGCCTGGAGAAAAGGAGGCTGAGCGGAGATCTCATTGCTCTCTACAACTACCTGAAAGAAGGTTGTGGAGAGGAGGGAGCTGGGCTCTTCTCCCAAGTGACAGGGGACAGGACAAGAGGGAATGGCCTCAAGCTCTGCCAGGGGAGATTTAGGCTGAATATTAGGAAAAAATTTTTCACAGAAAGGGTCATTGGGTACTGGAACAGTCTGCCCAGGGAGGGGGTTGAGCCACCTTCCCTGGAGGTGTTTAAGGCGTGGGTGGACGAGGTGCTGAGGGGCATGGTTTAGTGTTTGATGGGAACGGTTGGACTCAATAATCCGATGCGTCTTTTCCAATCTGGTTATTCTATGATTCTATGATTCTATGATTCAATTCATGCCATTGTGTGTTCAGAGATATGCTAACGTGAGGTGGCTCAGCCTTTGCAGTGCTGGGAGGAACCTCTGTGTAGAGGTTTTTGTGGTTATCACAATGGTAAAGTAGCCACAGCCTGGGGTGTTCTCCAGTGGGGTAGGTGATGAGGAGGCACTGGGCTAGCTAACCAGCATGCCAATCAGCCTTCAGCCCTTGAACAGCCACTCCTAATTCCTCTTGGGAAGAGACAGAGAGTTGGCTGGAAATCTTTTAAAGTGTGTTTGGTTTTCTGGAATTGCTTTCACAGATCAATTTCTTTTTCATGGGGTCTCATGTGAGAATAAATTCATTAGATTTCTGGTATGATTCCCCAAATGGCTGACTCATGAATTCTTCTAATGTTTCAGATTGTCATGTATATAGCACATCAAGTTTTGCTGGTAAACTAGATTTGGCTTTCTTTTCAGTCTTTGTTTAGGATTTTTATCTAATTTATTTTGCTACTTCTCATTTCTTGCTTCCTCCGTTTAATGTTCCAAAAGATAGGACTGAATGCACCTGAAGCTACAGCTACTTGGCCCGTTAAAAAAAGAAACGAATTGGCTCAAGTAAATTATGAAAGTAAAATTAATATGATAATACTTTAGCTGATTGGTTATAGTCTTCCATTATGGAAAACTCAATAAAATCATAATTAGAAAAAAATGCAGATAAGCAAAAAGCAAGTAAAACCATTTTTTTATAAGTTCCCAATTCTTTATCAGCTCCTTTGATGGTATTGAATAGATACTTACTCTGCTTTGGAACTTTACAAATGTCGTTCCTGAGCTACTGATTCTGCTGAAAGGATGAGGATCAGATGTGGAAAATGTAAGGTAAAAATAGAACATCTGCTGCCAAAGTGAATACCTGTGCATATCCCATAAAATATTTCTGCATATGTCATATTCAAATTTTTGCCAGCCTCTAGTATGTCCTCCTGACTTATTGCTACACATGGAATGACCTCTCCCTGTAGTTTTAATTGTAGAGTGTAAATAACCCCCCCATCATTCTACATCATGAACTTGCATAACAGAAAAGGATGAAGAGATTTCTTCCTGTGATAGAACGTGTTTGACTGTATTGAACCCCAAAAAAGAGAGACAGCAAGAAAGAAAATTCAGCAAGTTTTCCCCACCCTCTTCCTTTGCCGGAAGAATTAATTGCATGTTTCCTATGAAGCAATGCACAATGGGTTTTTATGCTACATTTGTTGTAGTTCTGTTACACTGTCACAGAATATTCTCATTTTTCTGCAGGTATGTATATATGGTGTTAAATATTGCTTCATAGAATTGTGGCCAAACGGCTGGGATAAATAAGGTCTTCAGACATGGTGATGCTCAGAGTGGCATTGTCCCCTTGGGCTATATGACGGACCAGGGTAGAGGCCATCCTCTGTCTGTGATGCTATGGGTCAGAATATTTTGCTTAGATAAACACAGTGTGACAGTCAGTTAAACACAGTCCTTTGCATTTCATGCAGTGGGATTTCTACTAATGGAATTTCTACTGCCTGACTTCTTATCGGGACCGTCCTTGGACTGGGATATCTCCTGGATGTTGGCCAGGTCTTTTCAAGGGGACAATGAGAGAAGAGGAGAGCTGGAGAGCCTGGAGAAGAGGAGGCTGAGGGGAGACCTCATTGCTCTCTACAACTGCCTAAAAGGAGGTTGTGGAGGTGAGGGTGCTGGCCTCTTCTCCCAAGTGAGAGGGGACAGGACAAGAGGGAATGGCCTCAAGCTCCACCAGGGGAGGTTCAGGCTGGACATTAGGAAAAAATTTTCACGGAAAGGGTCATTGGGCACTGGAACATGCTGCCCAGGGAGGTGGTTGAGTCACCTTCCCTGGAGATTTTTAAGGGACAGGTGGACAAGGTGCTGAGGTTTGGTAGGAATATGTTTGATACGAATGTTTGGACTTGATGATCTGGTGGGTCTCTTCCAACCTGGTGATTCTATGATTCTATGATTTGGCAAAAGGCCCCACTGACATTTGACCTGTCTGGAGGGTCACAGGACAGTACTCAAACCCGTGCCCTTGCCCTGTTGTGTCTTCTTTTTTTTTTCCTGTTTTTCCTACCCTCTAGGACAGGCTTTCCATCATATGAATAGGAAAATGCTAGGCAACAAAAATAGGGATAGCCAGCAAGGGACGAACCAGGACGCCTAAGTCAACTTATGGAATCTAGCAAAGGGAGGTGGATGTCTGGGACAGGCACACTGCACCGTATCTCATTGTAAAAATACAGCTGTAAGTCAGGAGAAGGGCACCTGAATACCAGATCTGTCCTTTTTTAGCCAAGTTCTCTCACCACTGCGTTGCCATGAGGTTCATTGCCTGCTTTGCCTCAGACACCACCCATTTTGTGACCTGAATCTGCAGCAGAAGGGTGAGAGTGTGCACCTAGTCAGAATAGTCTGGCGACTATGGTTAGAATGCTCTGCTTACAGTGGGAGAAGAGATGGGACTGACCTCAATTCTCCTGTTTCTTGGACAAATGTATTAATTGGTGGGTCACTCTAAATGCCTGCTTCAGTTGTGCAAAAAACCTGCCCAGCTATGGAACTTAAAATTACAAATAAATTTTTTTATTCTAAATACTTTCGGCAACTGAACAAGTTGTGAAACTATGAATATTTTTCATTCTTTACCTGAATGTAGGAACATGAGTGCAATAATTACATTACTTTGATTTAAATTATTTTACTATCATTGTTTATTTGATGATGAAACCATGTACATCAAGCCCTAAAACCTTCGTGTCGTTAGACTTTTATTTTCTTTTTCACACGTGTCTCAGGTTGTTCTTTACAAAATCTGCAGTTTATTTATTTCACAAGGTTTGATTCATGGTGATAGAATTACAAGTTGGCTTTTTAGGCTGGCTTGGCACATGGTGGTAGCAAGTCCTTCAGTTCAGTCAGGAGTGATGTAGCAGTTTTAAACCCATTGCATTTGCTGACTTTTGATAATATTATGAAAATTCAATATTGGATGTAGCCGAAGAATACTTTTCTGACTTCCCATCTTCTGTCATGTCTTTTAGTAAAAATGAGGTTGCCTTGTCATTTAAATGTTTGTGCTTATTAAAGATCATGTGTATTTTGCCCATATGTAAGTCTGAATTCAAAGAGAATGAAATTCTTCCCTGTAAGTGGGGTCAGAATATAGTCACTGTATTTTCAAAAGTGCATTGCAAAACATTTAGATCAAATAGTTAATTACTACCAGATTTAACATGGCTTTTTGAGTTATTGTTTGTCTTTTTCACAGTCAAAGATGTTGAGGTCTTCTCAATAATTATTGCATACTAAATATATTCATCCTTCTGTACCAAGGGAAATTACATGGAAAATCACAAATCTAAGTTTGGAATGTTTTTTTTTAATGTATTTTAGCTTTAAATTGATCATTTTGTATGTGGGGATTTTTTATATATTTTCTAAGATAGAAAAAATTGTTATATGGACAAAGAACAACTGAGCAAAAGTTTGAGTTACAAGCCTTCAATACTGCTCAGTTTTTCCACGTGAGCTAAAAGGTGGACGTCATTATTTAGGCTGGGACAGAGTTAGATTTCTTCCCAGCAGCTGTTGAATTTTAGAGGTAGTATGAAAACAAGGTTGATAAAACACCAATGTTTTTACTTGTTTCTAAGAAATCAAGGACTTTCTCAGTTTCCCATGCTCTGCAAGTGCACAGGTGTGCAAGAAGCTGGGAGAGAGTATAGCCAGGCAGCTGACCCAAGCTGACCAGAATTATATTTAATACCACACAATGTCATGCTTAATACATAAATGAGAATTTGGGGGGGGGGTCAGGCAGGGTTCACTCTTAAGGGGTTGCTGCTCAGAGAAACACTGGGTGTTGCTTGTCAAGTGGTGAGCAGTTTTTTGCACATCAATTGTTTAATACATCCTATTGTTATTACTGTTGTCCTTGTTCTGTCTTCCCTTGTTGTTCCATCAAACTGCCTTTATCTCAACCCACGAGTTTTCCCTTTATTCTCGATTCTCCTCCCTATCCCACTGCAGGAGAAGGAGGCCTGTGAGAGAGAGCAGTGGTGTGGGCCTAGTAGCAATCCACAGTTTAAACCTTGAAGTCTAGCTAAGCATGCTTGTTATTTCACATTCTGAGCAGGAGGAAGAGGGCAGGGAAAAGATTCATCCCATTTCTGGAAATATCTTCTGTGAGTTGTAGGTTATTGTCGGACTCTGGTTTGGGTCTATGTTGGTTCCTTGGAAATCATAAGAGCTGATGCAGAGTTTCTATGTGCTAACTTTGTAAGTTTTGAGGGGAGCTTATTTTAACACCTATTGCCTCTTTTGAGAGACGGCTGCAAGGTCTACATCAAAACTCAACTGTACTGAATGCTATGTAGTGAATGGTGTTCAAACTGCTATTAACATCAATAACAAAGAGGAAGAAGAAAGACCGACTTGCTTTGAATACTCATAGATATTACTGATTTCTCCAGTCCTAATGAAATCCTTCATGGGTTTGTGAAAGCCCTGGCTGAAGCAATCTCAGCAGTCTCTCGGTACATTTGAGAATATGTGAACTTGGATGAAGTTCTGGAAGACTGGAAAAAGGCAAACATGGGACTTAAAAAAAGGCAAAAGGTATGGTTGTGGAATGATACGCCAATTACTTTTGTAGGAACATACTAGATCAAAAAAACCTACAGTCTTTTTATAGGGGACCTAAAAGAACACCAGATGAGTAAGTAGTAAATGAGTAGGCAGCAAATGCAGTGAGTGTTAACTCATTTGTCAGGATTAAATCATATCAGATCAATCCAAAATCTTTTTATGTGAAGTAGCACGCCTTAAGGCTGTAGACATCGTATGGCTAGGCTTTGTTCGGGCTTCTTACATCGTCTCACATTACACGAGCAAATCGGGATTATTGTAAAGCAGGGACAAAAGTGTCTAGGGATTCTACATACAGAGCAGTTGCTGACACTTCACTGTCAAATTGCTAAGATGAATTGAGGAGAGCTCCACAAGGATCTATCCTAGGCTTAGTAGATACAATTTTTTCGTTATAATCCAACACGAAATTGTTAGAATATGCTTATTAAATCTGCAAATGAAATGAATCTGGAAGAGGCAGCAAACAGAAGACAAGAATTAATTCAAAATGATCAGAATCATTTAGAGAAATAATCTTGAAAAAAACATAGAATTTAATTAGAATTATTGGATGATTTTGCACTTAGGAGGGGATAAACAGGTGACCAAAGACAATGAGAAAAGATAGATATGGACTATGCTGCTGCACAGTGCGTAAAATTTGTAATATAATTCTTATTTGCAGCATTATTGTGTTTTTTCAGATGTGAACCTGCTGGAGGGAGTAAAGAGGAAGGCTATGAGGAAAGTCTGGACATCTCCTAAGGACCGGTGTTTGGTCACCTTAGAAGACATAAGATGGAGAGGAGAGGTTATAACATTATCCAAATATGTAAAACAGCTGAAAAAACTAATGTTTCCTATGGTCATGAAGGGTAAGGCAAGAAATAATAACTCAAGCTGCAGAGAGAAATGCTTTTTATGTATTTTAGGAACGGTTTTCTAATGGTAGGGATTGGTAGGCGTTGTGGTTGCTTAAGAACATTGCACAATGCTCATCATTAGAAGTTAGAAAGAACAAGCTGAGCAAACAGGAGTAAGATTGGAAATATGACAGTTACATTAGTTTCTTGTTATAGCAAGAGGAATGAATTAGCTATTCTCTTCAAGTCCCTTCTAACACTCCTGTGTGTAGTTTTGTGGACTATCCAGGCCAGGTGCAGGAAAGGAATATATAATGGGGAGCTGTTTCCCTGCATTCTTATCCGGACCATTCCCTCTCTCCTGCAGGTCTCTGTCAGATTCTGACAGCATGCAGACAGTTGCAATCATTCCTATGATAAATAGGAAAAGTAACATGTCTAGGTGGTAACAGTAATTAAAAATATAAGTTTAACATATACAGATGACACCAAGTGAGCAAGGGAGTTGAAGGCCTTATGAGGAGCAGTTGAGAGAGCTGGGGTTATGTAGCCTGGAGAAGAGGAGGCTGAGGGGAGACCTCATTGCTCTCTACAACTACCTGAAAGGAGGTTGTGGAGAGGAGGGTGCTGGCCTCTTCTCCCAAGTGACAGGGGACAGGACGAGGGGGGATGACCTCAAGCTCCGCCAGGGGAGGTTTAGGCTGAATATTAGGAAAAAATTTTTCACAGAAAGGGTCATTGGGCACTGGCAGAGGCTGCCCAGGGACGGGGTTGAGTCACCTTCCCTGGAGGTGTATAAGGGACGGGTGGATGAGGTGCTAAGGGGTATGGTTTAGTGTTTGATAGGAATGGTTGGACTTGATGATCCAGTGGGTCTCTCCCATCCTGGTTATTCTATGATTCTATGATCCTATGATCTGCTTGTGGGAAGGGAAGCTCTGCAGAGGGATCTGAACAGGCTGAATCAATGTGCCAAGATCAAGTATATAAGATTCAACAAGGCTCAGTGTGAGTTCTGCACCTGGGCCTCAACAACCCCATGCAGTGCTACAGGGTTGGGAAAGAGTGGCTGGAAAGTTGCCCCACAGAAAAGGATGTGGGGCTGGTTGTGAATAGCTGGATTAATATGAGCATATTAAATATAATAAATTATAACATATTAAATTATATTTAATATGAATAAAAGTGTGCCCATGTGACCAAGAAGTAAAATAGAATCCTGGCTTGTAACAGAAATAGTGTGACCAGCAGGTGTAGGGAAGGGATTCTCCACCTGTACTCTGCACTGGTGAGGCCATCACACCTTGAATGCTGTGTTCAGTTCTGGGCCTCTCATTACAAGAAAGCATTGAGGTGCTGGATGTGTGCAAAGAAAAGCAATGAAGCTGATGAAGGGTCTGAGGCACAAGTGTTGTAAGGAGTGGCAGAGGGGACTGGCATGGTGTAGTCTGGAGAAAAGGAGGATGAAGGGGGAACTTATTGCCTGAAAGGAAGTTGTGGTGAGGTGGGTGTTGATCTCTTCTTGCAAGTAACGACATATACGACAAGAGGAAATGGCTTCAAGTTGTGGAAAGAGAGGGTTTAGATTGGATATTAGGAAAAATTACTTCACTGACAGAGTTGTCAAGCATTGGAACAGGTTGCCCAGGGAAGAGGTTGAGTCACCATCCCTGGAGCTATTTAGAAGACGTGTAGATGTGGCTCTTAAGGACACAGTTTAGTGGTGGACTTGGCAACTTTAGGTTAACGATTCGACTTGATGATATCAAAGGTCTTTTTCAACCTAAACAATTATTTGATTGTATGATGCTATAGTTGTTCTTGGCTAGTGCTTAATGAAGTAAACTCTTTATTCAGACACCTATGTAAATGTTCTCACTATCCCAAAGGCTGAACAACTATGGCTTCTACTGGAAATTACTCTGAACTTCAAATGCTTGGGACTCCTGCAGATTAGATTATTCTCCAGAAATAGTTAATGGTCTTTGAAAGCATAAATTATTTTTATTAAAGCAGTTGCTAATGTTCTAATCAGAGCTGATATTATAAGAATCAATGTACAATGAGTTGCTAGAAAAATATTTGTTAGACTTCTTGTCTTTCATGGTCATGCTGCCCCTTCCATTTTTCTAAAAACAGGAAGACATTAACCTCATCTGTGACTGCAGTCATTGTAACAAGTCTTTTCCCCAAGTTATCGTGAAAGCAAAAATATTAGGAATAAACATGAGGGCCGTGCTGTATCATAAAAAGTCATGAATCTTCCTTTAGGACAGGTTTGAAGAAAAACAAGCAAACTGAAAACAAAGACCATGACAGTCTTTCCTCCTGATGTCTGTACAGTGTATTGGTGGATCTTTCTTTTGATGTTGCAAGAGTAAATAACTGATTTTGCTGTATGCTTAGAAGACTTCAAAGCTTCCTGATGCTTTCAATTTTATTAAAACATTCCAGAGTCAGGTTTGTTCAATACGCTTTTTTGAATTTCATTGGCAATAGCACTCACTATCAGTGCTTTGAAATGGTGTTTTGTTTTGTTTTGTTTTATTTGGTTATTTCACTGTAGCAATGCTACTAACTCAGCCAAACAAACTACTAGAGAGAAAACACCAATCCTGTCAACCATTGATACTGCTCTAGATAAATACCATAGGTGCAGTGCAGGGAAAGTGGTGCCCAGAAGGATCCTCCAAAGGAGAGTGGTTGGCAACTGGATAATAAACTCTGTTCTCAGTCCCCATTTAGATCTGTGACAGAGACGGTCAAATGATCTTATTTTTTTTTTCTTTGATGATGTATATGAAGGCCAGATATAGCTGAATTCTTTGTATATAGCAGATTGAAGAGGCTGCTGCCTAGCTGCATTTTTAAAAAATGGGTGGAATCTGCAGCTATGATTTGGCATTTTTATCCCCAGAGGATGGCGGAGAACACTGAACTTAAGCATCTGTATCACAGTGTGGAGCCATGAAGAGCTTCGAGCACTGTCTGGAGAATGAGTGAAGAGATGAGAAGCTCATGATGGAACAGAGGCTAAAGGTCTCTTAAGTTCCTCAGAAATCTTTTGCCACTGTCTGCCCTTTCCTTCACTGCTGATTCCACAGCTTTTTGGGTAATGAAAGAGATCACCTGACGTAATTCTGAAGTCTTTCCATAGGGATGTTTCTCATATATTGGCTGGCAAGACTGAATTCTCAGAACTGTTTTAGCTACCACAATTTTTTTTGTAATTAGCACTTACTATGTCAAGCAGGGCAAGGGGTCACAGACAGTTTTACAAGCAGTTATTCTTTACATGGAATGTCTTTCTTTTTTCCAGCTGTTGGTGAAAGCTTTAAAGCATGTCTAGTGTGTTTATTAGGGCAGCCCTAAACCACAAGGGCTTTATATGGGTTTGAACTAGCAGTCTATCATTCTGGAAATTCCTTTAAGGATGAGACAGATTTCTCAGAGCCACGATCTATCATTTTGAATTGGATTCATCCCTAGATTTTATTCCTACTTCTATTTTTAGTCTTTCATGTAAAGACATAATATCAAAAAACCCCAGCAAGTTCAGAAAACAAAATAGCATTAAGAAATTAGCCTGCTCTTTCCTTCTTCCAGACTTCTTTTTATTAAACATGGTGTATCTCTGTAAATTCGCAAGGTTTTCTGTGATCAACAGAGTGACTAGGACTTGAGCTCCAATGTTCAAATCTGATTACAAGACTCTTGCTGTGGTGATATCCAGGCTGTCCTGCCGTGTGTATCACACATAGGATCTTCAAACTAAAATGTCTAAGGTAGTCCACAGATGTATGAGTCCCCTTCTCTGGAGGGGTTTAAGGGACGGGTGGACGAGGCACTGAGGGACATGGTTTAGTGATTGATGGGAATGGTTGGACTCGATGATCCAATGGGTCTTTTCCAACCTGGTTATTCTATGATTCTATGAATTTTTGAAAAATTCACAGCAGCAAGGAACTAACAGAGAGGAAACTACAGACTGGCATGGGCAAAAGCAATAACTTGTGTGGGAGCAGAAGGTTAGCAGAGGTTTGGTGCAAGTCCTTGCTCCACCACCTCACCTTTCAAAGGTTTCTTGATCTACTACTATCAATGGCAGACAACCAGCAAAAGCGTTGCTCTGTCCTCTTCAGAAACTTCTTATCATCAAAGGTGTGATCTTCACATATATTTTCCAGCCCTTCCCCCACAGCTACTTGTCATTAAATGTGACAGGCTTCTGAAGAAGTATTGTTACTTGTAAATAAAATATCGTTGCTAAGAAACACTATGATTAACATGCTAACAATACAACCTTCTTTGATTGTTTGGGCATCAATTGTCTGCTTCTGTAATCAGTGAGGAAATAATTTTTGGAGGAGATTTGTCAGGCTGCACAAAACTAGGTTTTTTTTTAAATTAAGTCAGAAACTAGTGTTTCCATACAAAGAAAGGGTCCCCAGGCCATAACTCTCATGTTTTTTTGTTTTTTTTTTCCTTTTGGCACATCATAATTTTTGTGCTTCTGTTTATGTTAATTTTTCAGCTAGGAAAATAAGGTTAGCGTTAATAATGTATCTGCCAAAATATTCAAATAAAGGAAACTGGAAGCTCTGGCTTATTAAATTTTTATGTGTAAATTCTATATATTAATTTTCTGTTTCCTGGATCTGGTCTAATTTTGAATTTCTCCTACTTTCAAATTCTTTCAGTTATTAGGGACTTTTAAAATTAACCTTTCTGATCTACATATAGAAATCACCAGTGTTATTATTTCAGTGCAGAGCAAGGGATTTTAGTCTCCTTTTCCATTAGGGGGAGACAGAAAAATGATGGAATTTCTTCATTTTTCAGTAGATTGTCTTTGGTGCTAATGGCTGAGGTTGGTGGAAGGAGATGATCAGGCAGAAGTCACGCTTCTCAGGTAGAAAATTACCCTTCTCACCTCCTGTAACTGGATGTGTAACTGTACTTGCATATGTTGTAACAGATGGTGTTTCACTGAAGAATGGCTGAAAATGGCACCTTCCTACCCAATGTTTCTGCCTGCTGTGTATGTTTAGAGTCATGTCTGCTTACTAGAGTGTTTAAAAAAAAAAGTTGTATTGCCTATTTGTCTTACAGAGCTAACTGAGAGATGACGGGTGGCATCTCTTTTCTGCTAAAGTAAATGGTATTACAACCTCAAGGCACCTGTGCTTGCACATGGAAAACTCTGGTTCTACACAGGTATCTCTGTAGGCACAGCCTGCAAAAAGGAGAATGCCTGCTGTAATCTAGTTCTGTCTGGATGTCCTCTATGGTGGTGATGGATAAAAGGTAAAATCCCTGTTCTCAGACCTTACATTGAATTTACATCTCCAGAATTTCAGGCAAATAAGCATACTACACTTTTATTTCTGCTTGGCGATGGGCTCAACTATAGGTTTTAAAACACAACTTCTATGTGTTCACTGTTGGTGAGTAAGAAACGTAGATGATTATGTTGGAAGTGGGTGAAGGGGAAAAAAGAAGGGAAAAGAAAAGAAAGAAAAGAAAAGAAAAGAAAAGAAAAGAAAAGAAAAGAAAAGAAAAGAAAAGAAAAGAAAAGAAAAGAAAAGAAAAGAAAAGAAAAGAAAAGAAAAGAAAAGAAAAGAAAAGAAAAGAAAAGAAAAGAAAAGAAAAGAAAAGAAAAGAAAAGAAAAGAGGTAACTTCTAGTCTGTTGAGCGGTACAAAGAAAGGGAACACTTTTGCTGTTAAACACACAGACAAAAAATCAAGCTTCTTCTTACATCCAGTGTAAATAGATTACATTTACTATTTAAATACGTGTTTCTGGATCCTATGAGACAGGTGGCTGAAACTCTGAGGTACTAGACTTGAGTACAGTCTTTGTCTACATGCATATCTACCTAGATAATGATTATGCTGAGTAAAGCAGATAATTCTGGTTATTCTGAGGCACGTGAATCTTGAAGGCAGAGAAGAAGGTCTGACCTGTTTCAAGACCAGGACTGTGGCCTATAAATATGTAATCTAAACCCTTTCTCACACTGGAGATGTAATTTCTCTAAAAAGCTGAATTATACTCTCTACTTCAGAAAGCTATCTAAACTGACCTTTACAACTCAGACTAATGGTGAGTTCCCACCTCTCCGCATAAAATTTCATTTTCTTTGTCCTGACTTACTTCAAGACTAAGTTTTCTAATTCCAGCTTGCAGCCATTATGTCTAATTACAGCTTTATCAGCAAGCTTGAATAGGATCCTACTGAATGGGTTTTTCATGTTGAAGGATCTATATGCATGGGTGAAATTACCTTTCAACCTTGTCTGATAAATTCAGGTGAGGCCTTTAAGTGTCATATATTTAGATTTGTTCTGCGGTCTCTGGCCTGTTTATTTTTAATTTTGTGAGTTTCATGTTCTTCTGGAGGATCTGACTCCAAACCTTAGTGTCTTGTTGTAAAGAAAGTTTTATCAAAGCAAAGTTGAAAAGCAGTAACTCTTCCCACTTATATTAAATAATCACCTTTTATATAGCCAAGGATCATATTAACCATTTAGCCAAAGCACTACTTTGAGAGCTTAATTTGAGGTGATTTTCTACAATGATTCTCAAATCCTTTTCTGAGCTACTACTTTCCAAGACAGTCTCTTTTTCTGTACCTATAATTTGCATTCCTGGTCCCCAGATGTATTGTTCTGCACTTAGTTGTCCTTAAACTTACTTTGCTGGAATGTAACTGTTTTAGCAGATGTTTCAGATATTACTGCAGCAAAGGCTCATCTTTGTTATTTACTGCCCTGCTATGTTTTGTGCATATGCTCTTTCTAGTTCATTGCTCCTTATACATATGGAACAATGACTGTTTGGGGGAACCTTGTAGAAGCAGCTGGGCTCACTGATTTCTTAATTACTACTTTCTGAATTCTGTGAGATATTTTTTATTATAACTTACATACACTCTGTTAATTCTGCACAATTCAGGTTTGTTTTTTAAACCAAAGTGTTTTGTGGCACTGAGTCAAATGCCTCGTTAAAAATGAAGAATGATGTGCCAACACGGTCACCTTTATCAATAGGACCTGTAATCCTGTCATAAAAAAACAATAGGTTTGTTTGACAAGATTTACTCCCAACGAAACTGTGTTGACTGGCATTAATTATATGTTTAGTCACTGTTTGTTGATAGAATCCTGATTTAACTGTTCCATTATTTTTTCTAGAATGCACATCAGTATAATTTTTCTATGGTTCCTAGGTTATCTCTTTTACCCTTATTAAACATTGGAATTACTTTGGCAGTTCTCCAAGCCATTTCAATATCCCGGCTTTCAAAGATCTGTTAAAAATTAAAAATAAAAAAGCGACTAAAACCATTCTTCAGCCTTTTAAAAAAAAAAAGTTTTGATCAACCACATTTTTGTTTCAGATATCAAGGCATATTTATAGGAAATGTTTCACTTTTTATATCACAGTGTAGAATTACTCTACCTACATCTACTCAACCAAGACTTTTAGCTGACCTAAGATGACCCTTCTTCCTAGCACATTTCAATATCAATTCTCATTTCTTGGAGCCCTAGATATGCCTAATATTTAATTCTTTCAACTAACTTTCTCAAGAGTTTCCTGTATTTTAAATTGTACCCCATTCATTTATTCTTGATGGGGCTCTGAACAACCTGATCTAGTTGAAGATGTCCCAGTTCATTGCAGGGAGCTGGACTAGGTGATCTTTAAGGGTCCCTTTCAACCCAAACTATCCTATCATCTATGATCCTATGATTTATGATTTACCCATGTTATGTATAATTTATTTCAAATTTCATTCTGAAACACCAGATTTTTTGTGGCAAGAAAGAAATTTTCTTGATCTGTAGAATCATTTTAAGAAAGCATGAGTGGAGTTCATCCCTACTTATTTTAGATTTCTGAGAATCAGACATTTACATTTCAGCTAAATACTCTGAGGGTTTTTACAGGGAGAAATAAGCACTTCTCAGGGGTAATTCAACCGATTTATCTCAGACGTCTATTTTAGGATTGGGTGAACTGCAACTCTCCTGAGCTATATAGGTTAGACTTAATACTACTGAGTTTTAGACATCTCTATCATGGTGTATAACTCCCACATTTTGTTTCTAGTAACAATTTGAATGAATTGTCCAGCAATCATCCCTCAAGTTAATGTAACCTATCATAAAACAGGCTTGCTTTCTTTTCTCCTCAAGAGAGGAGTTTAGGGAGGCTTGGTGCAAGTGCATGCCCATCAGTAATTTTGCTCTGCTAATCCATAATCATACAAGATTTTGTGACTCTGAATCACAATAATGATTCACAGTCACATCGACCTCTTCTCTAGCTGTTAATGAGCCTTCCCAAAAGTGACATAGAAACAGTTTTTTGAATATTAAACACTTGTCCTTTATAAACACAGCTCTACGAGACTGGCTGGAATATGTCAGCACGTTTACCTTAACTACCCTTTTACAACCTCTCTGCCAGGTTCCCTTGGTTTAAGGAGAGCAGCAAAACATGATGAGATGAATCACTGGAGCCATAGATCCTTTCATCCATTTTTTTTTTCAGCATTTGAGAGTGATATGATGTTTCCAGTTGCAGCACTATCTTATATGTAATGATATCAAAATTGCACTCTTGTTTTTTCAGCTCCCGTATCATTTCTCTCTGCCTCTCCATCCAATCTATACAAACTCTTAATGGCCAGCTAGAAAACGGTTATGGATTTTAGTGCTATGCCAGCTGGCTAAACTTTTCCCTTAAACAATGCTGCGCTTAGTTACCTATGTTTATTATCCTTCTGCTCAAGGGTCTCAGTAAATGCATCCATGAGAATTTTGCATGAGGGCATTGATTGTCTCTGCTTGTGCTCGAAGGAAGCTGGATGCAGTGGTGCAAACATGTTTGAGGTGGGGTGTGCTCAAGCTGATAAGGCCTGCAGGGAGGCAGAGCACATTATCTCAGGCTCGACTGAATGATAAATATGCCTTCTGGCTCCCAAATTGGAACCAGCTCAGGGGGTGGGCAGAATGAGATGGGTTCTGCCAGGAAAATGCTGTGTAGACACAGCCCATATCTGGCTAATGAAGGAAGCAATGACTCTTTGATATTTGATTCTCTTGTAGATACTGGTAATTTGCTATTATTTCTGTTCAATCAAACAAACAAGGGTAAATTGCTGCCACCAGTATCTGGGAAATAGCAATGCAATCCAGAACCTTTGGCCAACTCTAGAATTCAGTTACTGATTTTTCTGATTATATGTTTTCATGTAATTTTCATTTCAGGGTATTTAAATTCAACTTTTCTATGAGAAATCACTTTAAGAAACAAAAAGTATCTCAGTTTCAGTAAATACAGCACCAGTCATGATCATGCAAGAGAAGGAAGAATGCATTTTTCTAACAAAGGTTTAAATTTGACATTGCTCAGTTTTGATTTATTTTGATCAGTTAACTCAGAATACTGCCAGCTTTGCTCTAGTTACACAGTTTTGGTGGTGATAGCTCCACAGGCTGCTGTGTTTACCTCCCAGTGCACTTCTGACTTTCCTGGGGTTTTCTTTCCTGTTGTTTCTATAACCAGCTGTCCTGAGATACTTCTTTCTTCTACATATTTATCAGTTCTGCATATGAGGCCTCGGGATGACTTTTGGACCCCTGAATGTTGAAGTTGTTTAAATATAC
The DNA here is from genome assembly GCF_032191515.1 of Phaenicophaeus curvirostris. Classification (NCBI taxonomy): domain Eukaryota; kingdom Metazoa; phylum Chordata; class Aves; order Cuculiformes; family Cuculidae; genus Phaenicophaeus; species Phaenicophaeus curvirostris. The sequence goes on along the minus strand of NC_091393.1, from coordinate 122,753,615 downwards.
CTTTTTTAGGATCCTTAATTCTGAAAAGAAATTGATCTATTTAGGGACAAACACCCTTGGAAGACCTTTTGCAAGGTTTAAAGTTAAAGTACCATTTTTGAATTAAATGTTTATTTTGATTAATGTCCACAAGTTTTTCAAAAATATTTCCTTTTCCCCAAGCTCTAGCTCTTATAGAATTGTAGAATCATAGAATATTTTGGTTGAAATAGACCTTTAAAGGTCAGATAGTTCCAACCCCACTGCATGTCTTATTTTGCTTATGATTTTCCCTTGGCTAAACCTTGGAAGGACTGCCAGTTTTCTGGTTGTTTAGTGTATCAAGTTGCAATTTCTAGCAATGGACATGCTCTATTCCCAAATAAGCTGGTATTTATTAGTCAAATAATATTCAGTACTTGGATCTGACAGCCAAGCCAAACATAACTGGTCAATGTTTTGTCTTTCCTGAAAAAAACAACAGAATGCTCTTTGCTGCCAGTGCATTTCATTGATGCTGACCTGCAGCATGTCTTAAAAAACATATTAGGCATACATGTCAGGTTTGATTTTTTTCATTTTTTGGAGGATGTGAATTCTTTACCATCCAAGGACTTTCACATCCAAGGTATTTCACATTCCAGCCTGGAACTCCAATGTCTCCCCAAGTATAGATCCTACAGTTTGTTAGGAAAGTAAGGAAGACCAATAACTGGAAAATATTATCAGAAAACCAATTAATTCCATTCCAATTTTTCCCATCTGATTCTTCACAGAGACTGTAATACAACCTCCTATACCCTCTGCAGTTACATTTTGGCACAGGACTCCTGCCTTATGAATTCAATATTACCCTCTCATTTTTAGTAGGCTGGAAGATTTTCCTTTTCTTCACTCAGAAAGTTGAAACCATAATTCTTCCAAATCCAGTAGCTAATCCCTTGAAACATGTTCTCACAATTGAAAGCAGAGTCTAGGCAATATGCAGAATAAACACAGAAGAATTGCTCCCCGCTCCCCACCACCTTCCTCTCCCTCCCACACTGGAGGGATTTGTTTTTTTGCGAATCATCAGCTACCAAATATCAAATGATTATTTGGTAAATAATGAAAGGGAAGATTAAGACATTTCTTAAGCTCTGGTGAGTCTAGAAGCACAGTGTCTGACTATCAAACAATGCAGTGTCGGTGTGATAATGCTTAAGTCGCTGTGTGAATTTATCCCCAGTGATGCCACAGTTGCTGAAGATCCCTCTGAATACTTATTTGTACCATGTCCCTCCACCAAAACAGAAACAGATGCTTTCTAAGTGCAAATTATTGTGGTCACAATAGAAGACATGGAAGTCCACTGAAAAGAGTGAATTGGAGTTTGTGACTCAAAGTTGGGATGTTCTCATCAGATGAGAAAGGTGAACGTGAGGGTGTGAGAGCTCAGAAAAGGGATGTTTGTATCTTGCTATAGGCTGTGACTAAACGGCATGATTTACTCTCAGGGCTGAGAGGAAATGCTATCGTGAGCCCTCTGAGGGAAAGCAATCCTGGTGTCATTGTAGTCTCTGCCATTAAAAAGAAAATTTTACTGCTTTTCCTTGTCTCTGTCATTGGGGCTGGATCTAAGGATGCTGTTGCATTTGTAATCCCCAAGGATCCTGCCCGCTTGTAGACATGTTGAAAAACTGTTACCGTGTGGTATGAGCTTTCCTACTGACTGAAGACTCCACAGGGATAAGAACTTGAGTCCTGTGGGGAATAATCATGTCTCATTTCCCTTTGTCTTGCCACTTTTAGCTGGGAGGCAATGAGATTTCTGCCCTTCGTCTTAAGCAGAAGACTTCCACCCACAACTCCTGTACTTGTCCCCATAGGCAGGCATTTACACAGTAGTTCTGAAGTATTCCCCAGTTACCGTTTGATTCTGTGGCTCTGGAACAGTCTGTCCCATTCCCTACCCCATGCTGTCATGAGATAGAGAACTTGGTTCCAATGAGGACTGAGAAATTTGCACACTGAAAATTAACCCTTCCAGCTGAGAGCTCTGTTTAGTATCTTTGGTGCAGGAGTTCTTTTTCCTGCCTGTCATTGCTCCTGCCACTGGAGGTCAATGCCATGCACTGCCTTGGATAGCTTATTACCCAATAAGGTTGTGTTCACCTACACAGAACCATCTTTTCTTTTTCTGGAAGTACGCCTACAGTGTGATTGGCACCATGTTGTAAATAATTAGTGAAAGTAATGATATAAATCCCAGAGGTAATCTCGTCCTATTTAGGATACAACGACAATCTGAACTTCAATAACACCTTTGACATAATCAAACATCCCAGAGCCCTTTACAAAGCCATAAATTACTCACCTGTAAAGTAATGACTGCAGGGAATTACAGCAGGCAATGAGCCCATTGATCGATGCTGATACAAAATGAAGGAGAGGAAGTACAGCAGAGGCCACCCTAGAACTATTTCTCTTTGGAAATTTCCATAGCGCCTTTAGTTTCTGTATCTCTCTCTTCCCCCTCCCACAGATGAGACACAAGATGAGAAAGACCACCTTGCTCTGACACTCAAGGACAGCTTCTTCCATGCTGGTCTGTCAGGGAATGGAAAGTGGTAGGATCTTAGGCAAGATGCGAATGTTTAACTTTATAGCCTGCAGGGAAAACTGCTCTTTAGCCAGCGATGCAAGTAAACAGATAAATCATTTCCTTAAATTTGCATGGGTCATTTCTGCAAGCAGAGATTTTTTGTTGCTTTTAAACAAATAATAGTAGTGATTGCTTTGGACACCTCAGTTGCTACGCTGCACGCAAAATCAGAGCTGCCTCACCTACCCTCCCAAGCTACCCTCTCTATGACTCAGACTTGCTCTTGCATTACCAGGGTAGTAGGAGTTTTCTCCCTTATCAATTTCATTTAAAATGGGACTCTGTTCCTGTGGACCTTATGTTAGTGAGTCCATATATCCATTAGCATTCGTATGATGTTAATGAGTCCATATATCCATTCTTACTAAAATAACAGGGACAATTTTAGTAGGACTGCTAAATCAAGAACTCATTTATAGGAATGTAATAAAAAATATCGATTAAATTCTTTTTGTATTTAAAAAAATGATTGTGATTAAGAAATGTTTTGTATTGCGTGAGAAATCTCAGTGATATTTTTTTAACCTGAAGGAAGGAGAATGGGATCAGGCCTTATATTTGTAACATAAATACATATTTCTTAGCACCACCTGGAGCTCTTCTCAGTTTTGTAGTGTTCTGGGACTACATGTTTATTATAGTCCTATTCTGGGCTCCCAGAGTATTGCTGCACTTATTGTGGTGCCAGCTTGACACCAGTGGGACTACCTTATAGATGCCATTGAGTGTGTATCTGAAAAATTCTGCCTCTGAGATAACAAATATTTTGGCAAAATGGGAAAGTTACAATAGCAAATATTTTGCCTGGATCTCAAAGGTGTGCTGCAGTTTCAGAACTTGTGTCTTAGTTTTAAACTGTTTCGTGTTCTTAATTGCTTGTCTTGGGTATTGGACATGTTGATGGACTGAGATCCATGGGGACTTCTCGTGGAGTGAGGTAGCAAAGTTTGATCCCAAAGGCTTAATTTTGAAATCCAGCAGAATGCTTGTCCATGCCCTTTGGATATACCTAGTGAAAAAGGATTCACGATGAATTTAGCAGGTATCTTTTCATAGGATAGGAGGGCTTCTGTGGAATCTCACACAAACAAAATAATTCAAACTCATATTTTAAAATATAGTTTTAGTTGGATTATTTCTTTTGGCCTGATCCAAGGAATATTGAAGCCTGCAGAATTATTTCTACTGGATTCTATGGACTGCATAGTGGATGCCTACTGTTTTGTGAAGCATAGGACAAACCTTTCAGGAGCTCCCTGCTGAGCTGTGTACTCAAAGCTGGCACAGAAGGGACAACTAACTTTCTACAGGACAGTGTGTCACCCGTGTTGTTCCTCTTGGGTTGTCCTCAGCATTGCAGTTTGTTTGGAACAAAACTGATCCCAGGAATAGGCAAATGAACAAAATGAAACAATCTACCCTCTCATCAACTCATGTGTGTTTTTCTTTCTTGTTTCCACTTTTTTTTTCTAGTTTATTATTGTCATATACATTATAAACACTGACAGGAGAAGATACTACAATTGCATGGAATTTGGGGGATTTTTGCCATGTTTTGCTACCTATGAATTAGTCCAAACATTTCAAATTTCTTGATTCCAAAGCTTTGCCTCTTATTTTGAATATTGATAACTTTCATTTTCTCTGCAGTCTCAACTGAAGGGACCAAAACGTTACTGTATGAAGACAGACTGATAAGCATAATGAGTCCTTGTCTCCTGAAATCATCCCAATGAGAGCTTTAAGTTCTATCTCCTGAAATGTAGTAATTTTCTTTGCAGACTGCTCGGTTACATATTGGCGCTGGTTTTGCATTCTGTGAAGAACCATGATGTTGCATTTATTAGCATCTTTCTAATTGTCCTCAGTTAGTATGCATTTGTTATCCTCCACGAAGAGATCTACCTAATTAGAATAATACCAAAGAGTGATTATTGCTATGTTTCAAATTTAAACAAAGGAGCTCAACAGCTATTTATACTTCAGTGAAGGTGATTTAAAAATGATTAAATAAAGTGAAATAAGATTGATATAAATATTTTTAACTAAAAGGAAAAGAGATAGTTATTGAAACCAGAAAATAGATTGCCTTTGGTACATGGGAAAACAGATTTAAATTGCTGTGTAGTATAACAGCTACAATTTTGCAAGACGAAAAATGATTGTTTCACTATTGCCTTGTCTACTTTTGGTTTTTTCCACCTGTTCCATCCAGTTCTATGTTTAGAAACTAGTCTCTCTCGGGCAGGGAATTACATTTTTTATTAAATATGTGGCAGGCATCCAGCACAGAAGGGCCCTGATTCCTGGTGAGCCTATGCATTAGTGTAATGTAAGTGATAAATATAGGCCTATACCATATCAATCAGTAACGCTGTAAAAATATGATTTATTATAGAACTCCATTTTTACTATGTATTTAAGGTGGAGGATGATCAAATGCAAAAATATGACACAGAACAACTGTTTAGGCAAAAAGCTGTAGAAAGAATAAGTGAATAATGACATACTGCTGTGAAAATGCTGTATTGGAAAAATGAACACATGTATTTGTTTCTAAATTTTAGGTAATATTTTCACCACCTACCTAAATTAGTTGTGAGACAGATGGATGCCATATTAATTGTCAATGAACAAGCACTTCTAAGCAACGTGTGGGTAAAAAAAGTCTATTAGCCAGGGGCCTTCCAAGCCTGTTAGGGAGAGTTCTGTTGAATGTAGCTGCCTATACATTAGAAAACTCAAGAAATCAGTTGTACCTTGTAGCTGTCATGCTCTTGGAAGAGTTTTAGATAACTTAGACCTCATTTTAGAATATTGACCATAGCTAATACACGTGTCCTGCAAAAAAGATACTAAAAAGGAAACTAGGAAGCAAAGAAGTCAACACAAACACTTAACTTTCTTTTGTAAAAAGGAGTAGTATGAGTCTTTGAATCCTAGAATCATAGAATAACCAGGTTGGAAGAGACCCACTGGATCATTGAGTCCAACCGTTCCTATCAATCACTAAACCATGTCCCTCAGCACCTCGTCCGTCCACCCATCCCTTAAACCCCTCCAGGGAAGGTGACTCAACCCCCTCCCTGGGCAGCCTGTTCCAGTGCCCAATGACCCTTTCTGTGAAAAATTTTTTCCTAATGTTCAGCCTAAACCTCCCCTGGCGGAGCTTGAGGCCATTCCCTCTTGTCCTGTCCCCTGTCACTTGGGAGAAGAGCCCACCTCCCTCCCCTCCACAACCTCCTTTCAGGTAGTCGTAGAGAGAAGTGAAAAAATGATTGGGAAGAGCGCTTGAACTGGAAAGACTAATATTGGAACACTATGTCCAAAAGATACGTCTCTTTTTATAAGAAAATGCTGAAAATCTAAGACAACATAGAACAGACCCAGAAAAAGCAGCTGCTCTAGATTGTGAATCACAGATCATAGAGTGTCTTGAGCTGGATGGGACTCACAAGGATCATTGAGTCCAACTATTATCCCTGCACAAGACAACTCCAACGTTCATACCATGTGTCTGAGGGCGTTGGCCAAATTTTTGCACCTGTATGAAGCGGAGAGGACTGTGCAAATCCAGCAAAGAAAATGCCTGATATTACAGACTGAGTTATTCTTAAAGCAAAAAAAAAAAAAATAGTAGCTGTTCCTGACTGCCTGACTGAAATAAATTTCTGGCAAGACTCGGTTCTCCAGGTCTCTGATCCACGGAATGTTTTCACATGTTTCTGAGGTATACAATTTGATCAAACAAAAGGTATTCGTAGTGCTGGGATAAAGAGGTAATATTAATGTAAAGTCAGGATATTTGATCAAAAAGTTGCTTTGGTCTTGAAAGCTGTGAATCTGATAAGCCTTTCAGATTCCACCAGCAAACTGGATTTGAATCCACAAACTGCAAATGCAACATTCTGTGTTCTGATACAACATTACATCAGCTAATCAGCTCTTCCCACCCCTACTTTTAATCTTTAAAAGTGTGAATTGATCACCGTTCTGATATTTTTTCAGGCAAAAGATATTTTTCCTTTCTTTTCCAGTGGACACACACTGAAATAAATGCTCAGGAGGTACAAAATGCAATTATGTGGGGCTTCATTCCTCCATACATGCTAATTAGAACAGATAAAACTTTTGCTACAGCATTTATAGTATTTGTGGGGATAATGTATCTGGGAGATAAGAAGGAACAATATTTCACAATAATTTAAATATGAAATATTTTCCATAATTCACCAGTGAGGACTGGTTCAGTTATCAGATGCTGAGGAAGGAATGTATTTATGAAGCATTATTGTAAAACCACATACAGCAAAGGCAAACTGCAAATCATAGCAACTCGCCCTAGTAATGTTATAACTCTTGGTGGAAAGCTATCGGTACATTGTGGGTCTGAATTGTGGAGCTGCACAACCAGCACCTGCTAGGTCATTACAGAACCTGTCTGGAAATTTTATGCTAGGAGTAAGAGGAAGGAATGGTATTGAAGCATCAGAAATTATGACTGCCTTTCATAGTTTTGTCATCTGTGATAAATCTCTTTCTACAGTTAGAGGGTCTCCTTTATTGTAAGGATTAAAAAAGAAGAAGGAGGAGAAAGAAAAAAAAATTGAGAGATGATGAAGCTTTATAAAACTTAACTTATGCTGTATTTTCTTTTCTCCTCAAATCTACTTAACTTCCTGGGATTGTAGTATCTTTTAATTCAGTCTGACTGTGGAGAGATGTATTTTAACCTGACAGTTTAACTCTTGCATAAAATGAAACATGTTTCCTTTGGACATTCATCTCTAAATCAATGAGGCTAATTGAGCAGGTGTTAGAAAAATGTGAGGGAAGTTGCTTTGCAGTATTTTTCTTTTATCCATGAAAATACGAAATGCCTACATGATCGTGTTACTCAAACATCCTGACTTGGATGCATCACATTGAACTGCTAATTTGTATTTCAAAGCAGAGCTCCTCCCCCTTTTGAAATCCAAGTTTATTCTACCAGTAAAATGAGTGTGAAAAATATATTGAAAAATGACAAGGGAACAATAGAAATGCGAATTAGTAATACAGTGGGGAAAAAATGGCAATAAATGACAACATGAGGGAGCCTTCATATATAGCCTTGAATTAAACTGATGACTTTAGATAATGACATGAAGAAAACACCCATATTCCACTTCAATGCCTATTAAGATAAAGGTAGATTTTGTTTCTTTGCATCTTTTTATCTCAACTGGAAATTAGCACACTGAATGTACATTTACGTTGCCTTAGTTTGCCAGATCCTGATGCACTGTGCTCCTTCATAAATAACAATGATCGGAGCATCCAGTTTTGGCACTCTGCAGCATACAGAGCCTTTCAACTGTGTCCCTGCAGCTTTTGCACATGCAAGCACTCCAAAATGCTTCTGTGCTGCGCCACAAGGGTACACAAGTGCTGCTCTCGGCAGCACCACGTGTTATTTCCTGCACTTTAGATGGGAAAAACCCACCTTACAAGATAAATGTTATATTTTTGAACACTGAGTACCATTTGTGTCTCATAGCCAAGCAGTGTGTGGAGGAGATTAGTCTTTGCTGATCACAGGGCTCTGGCTCTGTTCCCTTCAGCACTGTAAACATGGGTTTACAGTTCCAGCATATCTTCAAATTCTCAAGAGGAATGGATGTGGATTTCATCTTCCTTTGCTCCTCCACAACCTGCAATCCACTGTAATACACACTATCGTAAATTAATGTGTTTAAATATGGTTGCTGTGTCAAGAAATAATTACCTTTCTTTCAGACTGTCTTTCTCACTTGCATGATAGAAAAATACGTATCCTAAAATAACTTTTGGAGTCGATACAAGGAAGCAGTAGCAGTGGTTAAAGTTCTGGAGAGGTCCTGGATGGTGACAAGGTATCAAGACAGCTTGACATGCTGAAGGAATTTAAAGAAACTGATGTCAAAATAGATGTAATCCTTCATTAAATTAATCAACCCCATCTTAGGAGTTCGATGGCAGAAAGTATAATCACCTTTGAAAAAAATGCATTAGAAATTGTAGATTTCAGATTTGCTTCAGTATGAAAAAAAATTCTGAATTATAAATGAAGGTTTATTTTGTTTACAGAAAACTTTGATTGGTATCAAATGAGAAAGCTGCCGTAAAAGAAAATCATACATCTCTAACTTCTGAATATTTGAACTGAATTGTAGGAACAAGAAGGCAGTTATTATAATTAATTTGGAACAACAAGCCTTTTATGAAACCCCTTGAAGGAAGCTTTCAAGGAAATTACGTAGCCCTAATACATTAGAGGTAAATTGCACTCGTGCACCAGAAACTGCTAAAGAGATAGAAAACATGTGGCAAACCATCTTATCCTAGATGTGATGGCTCACCTTGTGGAAGCACTTCATGGTGAACAACTCTCTCAAGCAAGCTTCAGTGACTAGTTTTGACTACATAGTCTACTTTTAGACAGCAAAACCTTATGATGAGGTAAACTTCATCCCTGCTGTTCAGTATGGCTATACCTGACAAAAACACCCTGTTCTGCATAGTTTGATATATCAGTTATTAATGAGCTAGAGAAGAGATGAAACTGTGTTAGATGATAACACTTGAAAGAGATGCAATTATCTCACTGGAGAGGAATGAAGAATTGAATGTTCAGAAGTGTTTGTTTAGGTATTACAAAAGTAAATTAAATTTCAACTCTAATTGGAAAAAAAAAAAAGGAATAATTGAAGTAATTATGGGTTAAAAATAAACTCTAACTCCCCAAACAAAGAAATCCTTCTGTCATTTCTGTAGCTCAGTGATTCACAGTCAGTCTTGGAACAATCCTATTACCATGGTTTCTCTGAGTGCCCAGTAGACTTCCATCACCTCTGATAAAAACATTGCTCTCTCCCTCTACTTCCTCTTGTTTCAGAGCCAGAAGCTTTTCCCCCCCTTCTTTCCCTGTTCAACATTTCACTGTTGGTGTGTACCTCTCTTGGTCACTTAGTGACTTGTGAGACAAATCCAGGATGAGATCATGGGGTTGGCCAAGTATCCAGCAGAGGAGTCCAGAGGTGGTGGGACAGCCATGTCCAGAGGCTACTTTTGGTCTTTGTCCTGGTTCTTCTTCCCTCACTGTTCACTGGTGAGGACAAATAGCTAAGGAAAACATGAGAACAGCAACTGGCTGGAAGTACTGAAATTAGAGCAAGAGGAGGAAGTTATGTTAGCAAACTCCTGCTACCCTGCAGACAGTGCTGGGAGATCTTCTGATTGGAGGAGCAGCTATAGCAAAATAACACATATGGTACCATGGTAAGGACTAGAATATAAAACAAACCTGAAGATAGCATTACAACATTGTATAAATCATACTTGCACTCATCTCAGATACTGTGGTGTCCTGGTCATATTAATGAGAAAAAAATACAGCAGAAATAAATGGAGCCCGGTGACAAAATGATTAGAGGATAACTAAGGCTTCTGAGAAGAAAAATTGAAAAGTTTGAGCTTGTTTAATCTGGAGAAAACACGAATGAGAAAGGTCATGATAGAAGTATATAAATCAGTGAATAGTTTAAGAACTCTAAAGTAATTCCTCTTGGCCTTTTTGCATAACAGCACTAGAACAATCACACCCTGTGTGAAGGACATTTCTAAGGGTTTACCGGTTTCTGCATGGATGACAAATCTTGTGATAGCTTCCTGGAGTACCTTGTGTTTGTTTATTTTGTTAATAGTATGCTTGGATTGTAAAATTTTTCATCGTAAATCAAGAGAAAAAACCAGCAAAGTTAAATAATCACACGCCAAGAGTAGGCAGTACTGGCATTAACCTGTTCATATAGTAGCTTGAAATGCTTTGTGTTGATCTTTGTTGCGTATTAGTTCTCCAGACAAGCATGATGAGATGTAGATATGTCATTTATTCCAATCTGTACATTTTAGAAGGGAAGATTTTTCTGTTCAATAATATTTTTTTCTTATTTCCTAATCTGTTTTTCTGCTGCATTTCACATCTCTTTCAGGCAGGCCACTTTATCCTGAGACACAGCCCTGGAAATGGAAAGATGGGCCAATCATCAGAGAGTCTATACAGTAGTTTCATTGTGTGTTGCTAGAATATTGAGATGAAATTGTAAAACCTTTGAAGGCCAGAATCATTTATGCTATTCTAATCTGAAACCAAGGCTGAGTAGCTATTTTAAAACCACAGAAAATTAGGCTTTGTGATTGTCATGTAAGCTTCTATACACATGCCATTTTTTCCCCCCAATTAATGTTAAAGGTTCTTGTATTCAGTAAGGCAAAGACACAGAACAGCTCATTAAGTGATGCTGGGATGGAAAGCTTCTAGCTACTCTTGTTGAAAGGAATATAAACAGCTAAAGATTTCCCGGGTCTAGTAAAGTAGTGACAGTTATATGAATAAAGGCATCTTTGCTCACAATGTACCCGAAATATAAGCTACAACTGAATGAACTCTCTGAAAAACAGAGACTCCTAGGAGGACGTTTAAGTGATTTAAGCTTTCCACATTCTACATGAAGACTTTTTTTTTAAAAAAAAAAAAACAACAAAAAAACATAAAGAGGGAAAATCCTTCAACCTTCCTGCAATGTGCCAAACTAGCACAAAAGAAGATTTTTGCATAGTTTGCTTAAAATATTCCTGAAATAGATGAAAAGCCACAACCCAGACATTTGAACAGACATGGGCAAATACTGAAAAAATGATTAGCAAACATATTGGTGAATTTCAAACAGAATGTCCTTTTGTTGGTAACTTTTGTAGCTGAACTTTTTAGTCTTTAACAATTGTATGAATTGAGGCTCATGGATGTTTATGAAAAGCAAATTTTAGATCAAAAATCAAGATTTACTTAGGCTCTTAGATAGCAGACGACTTAAATTATGCTTGACTTGGAGTCTGTGGAAACATTTGCATACTTACAGTTAAATCTGTTCTTACGTGTTTTGTTGAACTAGGTCCAGAATCAGAAAATTATACTAGGTTTATGATTAAATGATTCACGTTGTGGGAAGAAGCAGGTTGTAAAATTTAAGGCAGCAATCCGCCTGATAGATAACCAGTTATGTCCAAACACTGCATTACACTATTAATTATTTCTATATTAAGCAATCAAAAGAATGAAATTCATTGGCACATGTCACTTGAGTGGTGAGTAAAGTTCTTGAATATAAAATGACTGCAAGCAGTGTATTCCTTCAAAGTGCTTATCCAGTCTTATGTACTATTAGGTAAAAAATTCTGGGGCAGATATAAGGTATTGCACCCAAATGACACACAGTAAAGCTAATGGGAGCAAGAATTAGGTTTAGTTTGTTCAAATCTGATGAAATATCTATAAGCATTAAATTATTTAATATAAACATTAGGGTGCCAATGACTGAAGCAGAGAAGCTGGTATTGTCCTAAGGGTGGAAAGAGAAATAGTGTTTCCTCATCAAATCAAAATGTGTCTTCCACAATTTACCTCATAGGCACAGAAAGAAATGCTTTCTGCATTTGGAACTAATAATCTCGCATATGACATTTGTCTACTTCTTTAATGAACTTGAAGTATAATCAGCCTGAAGACAAACAGAATATTCAAATTTGTTTTTATTTTTGTAACATATTTTATAGATACAAAAAAATATCTCTTGTTGCCATAATACGTAAATGACTTATGCTAAAACTTTCTAATGTATTGGCCCCATTCCTATCCACCTGTTTACTATAGCTTGAATGTAATGGTTTTGGTAGATTTTTGAAGTTTATTAATGTAGGTCTGAACAAAATCCCGAGTAAAAAGTCCTGAGCATATAGCTTTCCTTTTCCTAAAGCCTGATGTAATATGTTCATAGGCAGTGCAGAATTTGGAAAAAAAGAAGTTGATGTTTTTCTCACCAACTTGTCAATGAAAAATGTTGCAGTGCTGGTGAAATGACATCTCTTGAAACTTTAATATAAAATCTTGAGTAACTTTTTATCCCTTGGTGTTTTCTGTTGGAAATGTGTTTGGCATCTCTCAATGCTTGATATCAAGGACTCAAATTTTTGTATTTCAATCTTATCTTGGAAGCTCAACTTGGCCGTTGGCTTCTCTATATTTATCATATTCCTTCCCTGAACGCTTTAAATTAGATCATGAAGTACTGCCAGACAAGATCTGTTTTTCTCATTTTGAATCTCATTTTGGAAAATTGCAGAGCAAACGAGATCAACAAGCCATGGCCACTGAGAGTTGCCCTTCTTGTTAGAAAAAAACAGCTTTAGGATCTTGGATCTGCATAAATCCTTAAGATAGTGAGCTAACATTTTGCAGAGACTTTAGATATGACACGCATCCTAAATAACTTTAAACATTTTCAGTGAATTGTCACCCTGGTCTCTGTTGACTATGCTATAGTTGCAACCAGTAGTGACTATCAATTAGGCTCATGTAATGTGTAGTTCAAGTGATTAATTTGTGATGTGTATTTTAGGATGGTTAAAAGTCGGGTTTTTTTTTTATTTAGCATAAAGAGTATGTGTGCCTCTTCTTTAATGATACAGACAACTTGTGCTCAAACGTAGACCTCTGCACTGCAGCTGTCTGTGTTGGGTCCCATGGATTGCACCTAGCTATATAATTTCTAGATAAAGACTCTAAACCCCATGATGTGATTCAATTATACATAACAAGACATATAATGGAGTCTGGGAGCTTCTGCAGTATTGCATTGTTGCAGTCTATTTTGCTTCCAAATTTATCTTCTAGTTGCAATAGTGAACTCTCATAATTTAAAGGTCTACCATACAAAGGACACTCAAAATTTAATTTGGTTCCCAAATATGAGTGCCTAATTCCATTTGCGATGTCCTAGATTTTATAAGACATCTGCAAATCAAATAGATGTTACAGGACCTAGAGAAGCACTACTGGCCTGGCAGCTGGAGGCTGGATAGGATACCCTAGAACTTCTCAAATGGTCTTAAATGTCCATGTATGAACAATTGAAGTCAACAACTAAGAAAAGTTAGGCTCAGAATATAAGTCTGTTGGGGAGTACTGTCTCTAAGGGTTACAAACAAATGGGACCTTTAATAGAGAATGAATTTAAATTATTTAAAGGAGATGGTAACTTAAAACTGTGTCTTACCTTGTGCCTTATGAAATTTGTCCAGACTATCCACAGAAGAGATTCTGTTTTCAATGAGTAAACCTTGGCTGTGCCAGGATATACAAACCCAGCCAGGAGTGGTTTATGTCTTTTAGTGATGATAAGACCTCAGGAGCTAAGATGGATGTACGAAGAGGAAGCTCCCTGAAAAGGCTTAGAAGATGTTATGCCAAGCTTAAGTCTTACAGCTCTGGTGAGCTGTCCTCAACTTACAGCCAAGCACCTGCTCAGCTGCTTGCTTACTCCCCATCTCCAGCAGGAGAGGGGGGAAAATAGGATAGAGAGCAAGACCTGTAGGTCAAATAAAGAAAGGGAGACCATTTACTAACCACTGCTGTAGGCAAAACAGACTCTGGGGAATTTAACTTAATTTATTTTCAAATAATATAAATACTTAGTTACTGAGTATGTGAAAACAACAAAAGAAAAAAAACATTTAAACACTTAGGAAAAACTCTTACTTTCTCCATTCCCAGGCTCAATTTCACTCCTCCACTATGAACACCTCTTCTCCCCTCTTGTTATCTTTGCAGGTTAGACTCAGTCTCTTTAGTGAGGTGATGAACAGCACATTAGTGTTGAGATCAGGAAGCAGGGATTCCTCTCTGCAGTTCCATCCTCCTCACTAATTTTTCATGCTCCAATGTAAGTCCCTCCTGGGATGCAGTTTCTCTGGGAATATCCACTCTGGCATGAGTCCTCCATGGATGACAGTCCCTTTGGCAATGAAAAATAGTTGGAGTGGAAAGGATAAACAAAGACACAGGAAAGAAGGTTGTAATGCGGTGGGGGTCAGGTAAGTAAGTGGTAAGGCTGGACCAGCATATAGAAATTAAACAATAGATGAAAGTGATTGTCAGAGGATGCTTAAATGTAACAGACAATATGGGACATGAGCAGAATGAAAATGATGTCTCATACGGGGTGGAGATAGTACCAGGTCTGGCTGGGATGGTGCTCTTTGTGTTCATGGCTGCGATAGCGTGACTAACACACCAATGATTATTGCTGAACAATGCTTGTGCAGCATCCAGGCTTTCACTCCCTCCAGTGTTTGATCTTCTTTCTGAAATATGCTTCCACAGATGTGCCACAGACTTTACTGATGGGCTGAGCTGTGTCCTGCAGTGGGTCTGGACCCACTGTGCACAGCACGGGGCAGCCCCTTGCCTCCTCTCACAGAGGCCAATTTGGCAGCATCACCCCCTCCAACCTTGCCAGATAAACCGAGTACAACAGAACGTGAAAGAAGCCTTTTATCTTGGTGGGTCTCTGTTACTTTTGCTGGCCCTGTCCTCCTTTCAATTTTCTCTAGGCACTCAGACATTTCCAATTACCTTTTTTTCTCTCAGAAGGGTTCCTCATCCTTCTTTACTAGAGCTGAGCACATGGCAGTCCTCTTTGCTACACATCTACAGCATTTTAGTGGTGCACGACACTACATGCTGCAAATAAACAAAGGAAAACAAATGCCACGATCAAATTCATTATGTTTTTTCAGGGAAAATGCGTGTATAGAAAAAGAATCCTCCAAAATTGTAATATTTTATAACTCCTCAAAGAAAATGGATTCCAAAGTTTTTTACAGCCTGAGTTGGGAAGATAGTAGATGGCCCCTTCTCCCAAGTGGCAGGGGACAGAACAAGAGGGAATGGCCTCAGGCTCCACCAGAGGAGGTTCAGGCTGAACATTAGGAAAAAATTTTTCACGGAAAGGGTCACCGGACACTGGCAGAGGCTGCCCAGGGAGGGGGTTGAGTCACCTTCCCTGGAGGGGTTTAAGGGATGGATGGACGAGGCGCTGAGGGACATGGTTCAGTGTTTGATGGGAATGGTTGGACTCGATGATCCGGTGGGTCTCTTCCAACCTGGTGATTCTATGACTCTATGATTCTATGCAAGTACTGGAGTACTGGGATCACCCTACTGAATCTTCCTGATTCCCCTGATGTTTTATTGACAGTCAAAATGTTACCAATACTGTAATGAGACCTTATGGTGGATTAGTGGCAAAGTTACTGTGGAGGGGAGGCTGCATGGCTGGCATCTGTGAGAAAAGAACAGGGGCTGCCCCCATCTGAGACAGAGCCAGATCCAGCCAGCTCCAGAACAGACCCACTGCTGGCCAAAGCAGAGCTTCCTAACTAATCCCTGCCTGTGTATTTTGCTATTCCTGTTCATAATCATAATATATCCTTGAAAAAGATGAAGTTTCACCACGGTCAAAGCAAAACCAGAGCCATTTTTCTGGTTAAAATTGTATTTCAAAATAAATAAGAACAGCAATAACAAAAGTATGAAAAGTTAATTGGAACTGCTCTCCTTAAGAAATAGCCATGTAAGTGGAAAACTGGCAGAAGGCCCATTAAATGAGATAATTATAAATGGGATCATATATTCAGTTGGAAGTTGGAAGGTATTGGGATGCTCTAGAGCTATGAGTTTTAGGATGATAGATCAGTTAGAGCTGACACTGCCAGTGTCACAAAGGAGTCAGGACAAGCTACAAAGAAATTCTGAAAGAACAGAAATGCAGTAAGAAGTTACAAAAGAAGTTTCAAACAGAGGCACAGCTGTGAGTCCTTTTGGGCAATACAATACAAAATAAGAAATCAAGGAAAAAGAAATTAGGCTGGGTGGCAGGAAAGTCAATGTGATAACGAAAACTATAAAAAGATGGAACAGTTCCCTACAGGGAGACATGGAAGCTCCTATATAAGGTGGTAGAATACACTGTTAATTAATCTGCAATTGGCACGTGACTAGGCTTGGTGAATTTATTTCCTTGCACTAAGCATTTTCATGCCTTCATAACCCATCTCAGTCAAAGGAATCTCCAAGTTATTTATCTGACAGGTTTTGATCCAAAGAAGGTTCTTGCTGGACTAGAATTAAAAAGAAATATCATTATGAAAATCTTAATGAAAAAGAAATCTGCAGAAGCTCCAAACACATCCCCATCTTTCAGTTTTATTTTTCTGGCATACTTTCCGTGTAAAACAAGATTATAAATCAAAGAACCAACAGATAGATTAAGGGCAATGGAGTGCAAGCATATTGAAAAGCTATTACAGGTAAACCAAGGACACCTATATCATGTTCCTCACCCAAGCAATAATATAAACCCTACTTGAGTCCCTTTAGGATTTCACACTTAGAAAATAAAATGTGTACAGTTTATTCCTGCTGAAGAGACTTTCTGTTATTATGAACCTTCAGACTGCTGTGTTAAGCAAAATACTAGAGTTACTATAGGCTGAACTCCAAAGCTGACTTACCAGTTTCATTTATTCTCTTGAATTTGTTCATTCCATGCATCACCAGAGCATCTGAATCCCAGGCTGTGTTCCCCAAATCCCCATCTAAGATTAGCTCTACACTGAGTGTCACAAAGGTGTCTCTTCCACTGAGACTGGTGTTGTGACTGCCTTGTTGGCAGTGTAATTGTCTCATCACATTGAAAGAAGATACAGCAAAGCTATTTGTTTATCTTCCATCAGCTTCAAAGTTATTTCAGCGTATACAGCAGGCTCTATGTCAGAGAACTTCTTCCAAGTACAACACATTTTCTGCAAAATTTCCTGAATCATCTAACTCTGCTGTGCACAACAGTAGCAGAACTGTTGAGCAAGAAATCCAGAACATCCTCTTAGGTTTTCAAGCATGTCCCTCGATGTTTGTTGTCTGCATTGTGGAGACCAGGCATTCCTTTCAAATGCCCATAACCAAAAAATTTTGCAGATAAAAGCTGGAAGTGAAGTACTTGCAGACAACCTTGAGAGAATGTGAGGCTGCTGCAGACGTGATCCCTGAAATGTCTACCTCCCACTCATTTCTATGTCACCTCCATCCAGCTATCTGTATCCTCCACCAGCGTACAGTATAAACACGCTCCTTTTGCAGTACAGTAGTCGAGTTCTTGGTCTGCTCAACATTTGCTATCACTATGCTTTGCCACAGCTGTCGGATTAGTCAGGGTATTTTTTATCCTGTTTTATCCGAGTTGGCTTTATTCCCAGATTCCAGATAAAAGTGATAGCATTTTGCTTGACCATCCCATTCCAAGCATTAAACACTGTGACTGCAGGCTTAGATGCTCTAATGGTGTGCTAAAACTGTCCAATTTTCCCTGGTTGCCCTTCCCTCTGCCCACACAAGCACGTACATAAAAAGCCACTGGAATACAATGCTGGGTGAAGCCAATATGTGGAATCTCTAACTGAGAGTGTGTTTAGCTCGTAGTGGCTTGAAGCTATGGACTAGTCACTAGGGTCAAAATAAACACAATGTAGAGGCCATAGGGTCTGGCTGCAGATGTAAGTTGAAAACAAGTGGGATTTTTTAAGATCTACCCTTAAGCAATGGCATGGTACTGACCTCGCACATTTTTGTAATGAGAAATTAATGAACAAATTACTGACACTCAAATGAGGCAAAACCTCCATCTTCTGGGAATTTCCATCAACAGGATGATTTTTGAAAGAGAAAATATTCGCATCGTTTGGTATTTTATTTACCCCATTTAGGTGTCTGTGTAGTACAGTAAATCTGCTGTGTAGGATGATCTATTAAAAACAAGAGACATCTGTAGGTCACTACATAATGCAGTGCAGTTCTGTACCTCCCATGCTGAACTGCAAAACTGCCTATCTCTCAGTTTGGATTATTTTAAATTTAATTCTGTTGTTGCCACCTATGGTCAGCCACCTAAATGGTACAATTCAGGCAATATCTTATTGCTTTACCCAATTCAGTTGCTAAAACTTAAGTTACTCCATTGTTCTACTCTCCTGGCTCAAAAATTAAAGAAGCTTTCATCATACAGGCTTTTCACATGAGCAGCTAAAACTGTAATGTTGGAGGGCTACTCCCACTCATCTCAATGATGAAAGCTCGTTTGAATGTGATTTTAGCTTTAGCTTTTTCTTAAGTAGGGAGCACTATGTCACTAGAGATCTGTTCCTGAGGCAGAAATCTAGATGCCCAGTACAGGCACCATTACCTGGAAGATGTTTCTTCCCTTTCTGCCATCTTGCCACATGGGACATAAGAAAGAATATTGTGATTGTTTTTGGGCCCCTAATGAAAGAAATATCAATGAACAGGAAAGTATTCAGTGAAGGGTCATTAAGATGGTTATGAGACTGTGGACCAAGACAGGTACAATGAGACTGATTAAGTTTCTTTGCTTGACCTGGAGAAGAGAAAACTGAAGGGGATTCTGGGGATCTAGTTGCTGTCTTTCACAGCCAGAGAAGATGGACCCAGGCTCCTTTCAGAGGAGCGTGGTTAAAAGATAATCAGCAAAGGATGGAAGATGCAACCACAGATAATTGTATTCACGGCAAAAATCCCACATTGCTTAAGGGCAGGAAAATATTGGAACATAATGCCCAGAGATACTATGAAATCTCTGCCCTCAGAGATGTTCAGTACTCAGCTGGTCAAAGCGTTCTTCATCTTACACTAATTTCATCCTGTTTTATACTGAGGGTTGAATAAGAATATCCCCAGACATCCTTTGCAACTCAAATTATTCTGTGAGTGTATAATTCTATCAAAATTATCTACAGTGCAATAGCAGTCAAAATACCTGTGAAGGATCCTCTAATCCAGAAAGGCAATGGAGAAGCACATTAACATGTCACGCTTGTTTTCATTTTCTTTGGAATTCCCCAGAGCACTTTTATTTGCTACTTGTCACATTAGAACAAAACAGTGCATCTTCCGGCACACATAACATTTTATAAACAAAGGAAATAAGTTGTTTGGATTCAGCAGAAAGCCAGAGGGACACTAACACAACCATGCAAAACAGTTAGATGAGTCAAACTTCTGAAAGAGCTTCTTAATTTCAGCTCAATTACCTGTTTCAGTAAACACTGTGAAGACAAATGTTGATTCCAGAAAATGCAAAAGGTAATTGGGATATTCTTTTGCAAAATCTGGCCAATGTTAATGTGAAAATATTCTGTAAAGCTCCTGGCATCCATGACAACCTCAGGGTCTGTCACTTCAACTACTTTTCATTTTAGATACAAACTGAAAACACTTTTTTTTTTCTCCCTCAAGCCAATATCTCCTTCCCTACAACCATGCAGCTACTAGAAATGCACTACATATGTGAAGAATGAAAAGGGATCACATGATGAAAGTAAATTAAAATCCCCTTAGAACATGTCATAGTTAAATGCCTGAAACCAGAGCTTCTTCAAGAGTGGGATTCTGGGCTGCCAGACTTCAATACAAGGTTGGGTTCTTAAATCACTGGTTTTTTTTCCACTTTTAGAGAAGATGATGCTGGGAGACAAATGAAGAGACCACATGGTAGTATATAAATGGTTTCTATGGTTTTATTTAACACAGCTTAGAACCAGCGGCAGCCTATTGCTCTGTATTTGAACCATGCCACTCAGATCATAAACTTTTACATCTAGCTTCTTTTTCTTCTCACTATTCAAAATTATTAACAAAGGGTACAGTTTGATTATTCCTTTTTGATCACCCCATAAGAGGTGATCTGATTATTGGTGTCTGTGTATGCATCTCTTACGTGACAAAAGTGATGCATTGTATTGCAGTTGAAGAGGCAAAAAGTCTCTCCTGATACCAGGAAACTACAGCTACATCACTCCTTACTAGTCTGTTTAGTTGAGTACATGTTCTGTTTCTCTAGACCTTGGCTGTTTCAGGCTGAAAGAATCTGCAGAATCATGGAATAGTAGGAATTGGGAGGGACTGCTGGAGATCATACAGTCCAATCCCCATCTAAAGGAGGCTCACCTACAGCAGGTTGCACAGGAATGCATCCAGGCAGGCTTCTAATATCTCCAAAAAAGCAGATTCTACAACCTTCCTGAGCAGCCTGTTCCAGTGCTCCATCACTCTCACAGTAAAGAAATTTTCCCTTAGGTTTAGGCAGAGCTTCCTGCGTCCCCCTCTGTACCTGTTGGCTCTTGTCCCAGGCTTATCCTTAGACTGGGAAGTCATTCTTTTTCTCTTGTCTTCTGTCTATGAGGGCTACCACTATGTTTTCCCTTCTGTAATGCTTCTTTTCTTCCTTCTAAAACTGCCTGTTCCCTTCTTCCCCAGTTTTATTAGGCCAGCTAAGTGGGAGAGATGGAAGACTGAATCATTTATCTCTTTTTCTTCTCAGACTGGTTTAAATGAACAGGGTTAGAAGTTGAGGTCTTAGAAATATGAGGTTTTAAAAATTCCCCATGGAAATTTAAGAAGACCCACAGAGGTTTAGCTGAATCTTAAGATTAATGGCCTATATTTTTTTTTTTTAACTAAGCTGTTTATTGTCTGGAACTTGATTTATTTTACTGAAACTAGGGAGAAAAAGGAGGATAATGACAAGCACAAATTTTTTTTTAGGTAGGTGAAAGCAATTATTATGTATGCATGTGGCTAAGCAGACAAACGTATACCTATACCCTTCCACAGACAGACAAGTTGGTCTATATTTTATTGTAACCCAATAAAGGCATTTAACAAACTAGTTTGGGGCTGACAGCTTGTTTGTTTCAGTTCATTGTGTTTTCAAAAAAAGCTAAAATCCTAATCCCAAACAAGACCTGGCCTTCAAATACAGCAGCCATAATATGCTAGTACAGTATATAATGCTGGTGTCACTGTATGGCTGCATAGCAAGAAAGACACTTCTAAAATTAAGTGCACTAAAATACTCTTCTCTGGAAGTTCAGATTTTGTCATATTAGGCTCTGTATCTGAACAGTTCAGTCCAAACCCTTCCTTTTCTTTGTGTTTTGCAAAAAGTAATTTTAATGCTAAATTTGCTTTTGATATGGTCCAATAACAATGCAAAATGGATGAAGCCTAATAACATAACAGAGAGTTAAAGGCAGGTCTGAATTCTTAGCTTCACTATCATTTTACCTGGATTTGATAAATGACATTGCCTGCATGGAAGACAGTACGAGTTGTCATTTTTTTTTGAAGATCTTGTCTAGTGGAAAAATTAATGTATTTTTTTCCCCCTCTGAATTTCTCAGTGTGGTAATTGCTATGTATTTTTTAATTTAATTTAATTTTATTCTTCTGGATGAGAACCTTTAAGTTGTTCTGTCAGGATGTCCTTTGATGCCAGGTGCATGTCAAATTTGTGGACACACACTTGGGTTAGAGAGTCTATTCATACCTTGCACATTAACAAATGAATCATCTAGAAAGCATATTATCAAATTTTCTTTGACAGCCCCAAATTCATTTACTTGACACTAGCTTTTTTTTCCCCTAACAAGCTTGCATGGAATTTTCCTTTAATCTACCCATTTGCTATGAAAGAAGGATGTAAAGAATTTGAACTTGCTGAGTTTTTATTATTTTATTTTCCTGTCTCTTACTTTTTGCAAAAAGTATTTTAGCTTTATTTTAACATTTGGAGTTTGGGATTTTTTTTTTTTTATTTTTGGATACTCCTAAAGATTAAATATAGTTCAAAGTTATGAATAGAATCACGTTATGTTGTAAGATGGTTTTTCTTTCCTTTTACAATTTTGTATTTATTTCTAAATAAAGTTACAATAAAGAAATGGATTTAACTTTGCTTTGGTTTTGAGGAAGTCATGTTCACTATCCTTGTAAAGAAAATAAGATGAGCTACAAGAATTGTGAGTAACAGAAGGTGAAGGAAAATATGAGTTCTAGCTGGGATATTAATTTTCTTCATAGTAGATCTTATAGTGCTGCGTTTTGGATTTGTGACCAAGAACGTTAATGACACACCACTGTTTTAGCAATTGTTGAACAGCACTTAAACTGTGTCAAGGCTTTTCCTCTTTCTCTGTTTCTTCCATTGTGCTCAGCAATAAAACTTCAAGGAAGAAGGAGAAAGGGTGGATTGAGAGTGATAGCTTTTGTTCTCCCAAGTAACCACTACACATGATGGATCCCTGCTTCCCTGGAGATGGCTGAACACCTTCCTGATGATGGCAAGTAGTGAATCAATTCCTTATTTTGCTTTGCTTGCACATGTAACTTTTTCTTTCTCTATCAAACTGTCTTTATCTCCACCCACAAGTTTTCTTGCTTTTTCTGTTCTGATTGTTCCCCCATCCCACTGGGAAGGAGCAAACAGGTAGCTGCATGGGGTTTAGCTGCCTACCAGGCTTAACAGAGGAAAAAATCCAGTCACCAAGGATGGAAGCAGAGTAAAATCTTCAAGGTAAGAATAGCTCTGTTTCAGCAGAAAACACCTCTCAGAAAGCATTGCCAAAAGACACAGAAATCATGATTCTCTGTACTTTTCGAAATGTGTAAGACTTCCCCTCATGCATGGAAGATGGAGAAAAGACAAGAAATTCACACTTCATGCTTTGATTTCCTGTCGGCAAGAACAGGAGATTTGGCCTTGTCTTTTTGCCTTCATGCTTTTTTGTACAACTGGGCTAGCATCCTCTTCTCCAAAGACCTAAGGATTGCCACAGTTGAACACAGCAGGATGTGTTGAATCTTCTACACTGTCTTCTTGGTGGAGGTCCACATTCCTAGAGATTACTAAGCTTGCTTTTAAGAACGTATTTTGACTCACATAAGGCTGAAAGCAACGATTTCAGGATTTTTTTTTCCCTTTTTCTCTAATAGTTTGTGACCTACTTCTTCAAACTTGCTAGAAGCACTTCATATTGAAGACTTGGACAATGCTCTTCATCTCTCCTGTTCTCTTGCTCTGGGTTTGGCAGTTCTCCAAGCTTATGGTCTTTTGTTCTCAAGGTTCTGGTGCTTTGCAGCATATGTTTCATTGAAAATGTGAATGAATACTCATTCCTGGATGTAGATTTTGCCTCCTGTCATTGCAACAACAGTGAAGAAAATGGACTGCTGAAGTAGTTGTGTGGTCCTTATATTCCTCTGGAAAAGAAACTAATTGCTAAGGTCAAATAAAAAGTGCAGAAGCTGAAATGAGGTCAGTGATTAAGAAAAGGATGGGTAAAACGAGAAACTAAACAGTGAACCTAGAACTATTTATTTCATATAACCTGATACATTAAGACTCCATTCCCACCAATGCCCTACAGAAGTGCAAATAGCTAAGATAAGAGTAATTGTAACCTGCTGAGGGAAAACTGAGTTTGAGATATATGAGTGTCCCTTGGTAGCAGCAATTATATCTACACAATACTTCAGCTGTGGGTAGAGCCACCTGACACCACTATTTCTCCAGGGTATAAATTCTCTAATTGCATACATGACCAGAAGTGTGAATTAACCTACAGAAGTGTGAGAGAGTTGCAGAATGTAGCAGAAAACCATGCACACATCACACATCTTTTGCTCAGGAACTGATCCTTTTCCTTAAACTAGCTGCCATACTGATCTCATGTGGGACTGCTCTTCTAAGTATGTTGTAGAAAATTTGCCTTGTGCTTAGTTGCTGGTTTTTCCTATGAGTTTCTTTCCCACCAACATCTCTGCTAATGAATATTTCCTGCATTTCTTCTTGTGAAAGTTACTTCCCCTCCACACATTTAATATAATATTTAGTGTTATAAAGAAATTAATTTATCATTCTAATCAGTTTGCTGGTATCTGCCTGATCCCTTTAGACACTACTACTTCTAAGATAGCCTCTTTTTCTCTACTATAAGCAAATCTTCCTTCATAAGTTATGCACTCAGACCCTTAATCATTTTGCATGGCCTTTGCTGTGCCTTTTCATTATCAGCAATGTCCTTCCTATAATAAGTAGAGTTGATTCAGCTGATACGCATTAGATATGCTGTCTCTTCCAAATACCAAATGTTCCTGCAATATTCAAAGGAATTGCAGTGAACGTGCTATGGAGAAGGGAAAGTGAGGAAGACAGCCATCTAATCTTTCAAACTTAAGTGTGGCTTGGTTTGCAACGACTTTGAATATCAATTTACACAGCTGTGAATCAGCTGTCATTCTTGGTTGTGTATTGTGTTGGATCCATATATGATCTTGTTCCTTTCTAACACTTTCTCATCATTATAATCTTACAGACAGGAGAAAGTTCTGCATTTGCTTGAGCCACAGCAATGCGAGGAGATGGGGTTCCTTTAGCTACTCCAAACAGACCAAGTTTGCTGTGTTAGGAGATGGACAGGGCATTGACACCAGCTTCTGCAGATGCTGACTTGTTTCTCAGCTCATGAGCTTGACCTGTAACTAAATGACATCTCAATTTGGCCCTGAATTTCCTTAACAGTAAGATCAACACTAACAATATGAGGTCAAATTATGGCCCCTGTAATTCTGATGACTTTAAAAGGGCTCTGTGACAGGTAAATTAGTAAGAAATTTTGCTTAAGGAGACAAGAAGTGCACAATATTCCTAATGCAGCCTCATTACTGCCCTATTTAACAGAAAAAGACACTGATTATATATACAATGTAAATCCCAAGGCCTTTTCTGCTTCTGCCAAACACTGCAGAGAGGGATTTGCTGCAATACCCATTATCACGTCCAAGTCTATTCTTGGTTTGTATTGTGCTTCCTTTTAGGCTATAGTCTCTGTGGATAGTTTTGATCCTCCCTTCTCTCATTACTTTGTACTTCTCTATGCTGAACTGCATAAGCCAATTATCAGACCATAAACCTCATCTATCCAAAACATTTTGAATGTGTATGCTCTGCGCCTTTGTGGCAGCTGCCCTCCTCCTATTTTGTGCCATTATCAAACAAAGGCAGATTTTAAATATTGTCATACACGCCCCCCCAGCCCCTTTCAAAGTCATTCTTAATTAGATAATGGTTAATTAGATGTTTGTAAAGTACTTTGAAAAAACAAGTGCTACAGAAGTGCAAAGTATTATTATTAATATACAACATTGTCAGTGTTATTAATACTGAGCTTTGCTGCAGCAACCCTGTCATTACTGTTCATCATCCTGAATTGTCCACTCACTCTTTTCCAGAACAAACCATTTCCTCTTTACAATCCAGCTTTTAATCCAATTCAGCATATTTACCCCTTGTAATGTGCTCCCTGACTTAGTAAAGAAATCTCTCTGTAGTGTTATGTGGTACCAGAAGCAGTTGAGAAATTCAGACAGATTATATGACCATCCTTTTCCCCTGCATTAACAATCCAGCAGTGTGCTTGAAGAAGTCAAGCCAAATTGGCACACATGCTTTTCTTTTTAAGAATCCATGTAGTTATCACCCTTACCAGGGGTTCACGCTATATTGTGAGTACCCCTGTTGTGCAGAAAAAAAAAATGCAGAGAAAAAGACTGCTGACCTCATCAGATGAAGCTCGGCAGGAATGCAGAAGATTGTCTTGGTTAGTTTCAGATGGTGAATTAAAAGAGGGATGGCGCATTTAAAACAGACAAGGCACTTTTCTATGATAATGCCCTGTTCCACTCTAAGACATCATCTAGCTCAAAGTTTACAGGGATGCTGAGTTAAAAAAAATAAAAAAAATCTACCAAAAGTCAGTAAAACAGTCCTAACCCTAAAGCTATCTAAACTGTAAGTAGCCTTTTCTGCTGAAAATTATGCCTTCAGTTAACACAACTGATGCAAATACACTCACTTGGCAGTCTTGACTCATCTACATCTGTTAGAACAGTGTGAGCGCTGCTTGCCTGTTGGTCAGAGCCTTGCTCCAACATACAGGTTCCAGGCAGTTATAAGTTTACATGGGCAGACTTGAAAACACTGAGGAAAAATTCTCTTTTCTTCAGGAAGTCCCTGCACTGTGCCAGCTGAACAACATTGGCAGCATATGCCAGCAACAGTCAATTACACTAGCTTATACTAATATGACATGCAGAAGTAAAGGCAGGCAAAGGGTCCGTGGCTCTTACTGCCTGCCAAAAAGAAAAGCTGTATTGCCCTAGGTGCTGCAAAGCCCATAAAGACCACATTGGGGTATAAGAATGAGAGCCAGATGGAAGGAAGAAATATTGAAATAGTTAATAAAAGAAATTGAAATTTGGAACTTGTCCCAAGAAATAGCTGACAGCATACCAGCCCAGAGCCCTGTGGTAGTCAGCAGCAGCCCTATAGCACAGGGGAGTGGAAAACAAGATCTATAGACAATGGCCTTTCCACCTAGGGAAAGACCCTGAAAGGGACTGTGAATACTGCAGTTATAGCTCTGCATAGCTGGCTGGCCATCTGATTCCTAGTCCACAGTGAAAGCTGAGATGAAAATCAATAGGAACCCCCCTATAGCTACATGATCCAAAGCCAATAATGCTGGGTACATTTTCTGGAATGAAAGTTGTTTTTCTCTTATGCTGCTGACCTTCCTGAGGCTAAATATATGATCAGTGATTCTATGGTTTTCTATGTTCCTTTAGTTTGTTCTAGTACATGTCAGCATTTGCAGAACTGAGGCTTTGTTCCCTATATTTAATAGTCACAATAACACTAGATGGCCTTTTAAAAGACATTTTTAAAAACACAATTATGTATGTGAAAATGGCCTATAGATGTTAGAAACAGCCTCTGAATGAACATGTTGATATCAACATGTGATGACCAACAAAAAGGGTCTAATACAGATGTTCCAGGAGAATGAACATCTGTAGGAGGTAAACTCAGAGGATAAGATCCATCTCCAAATCATGTCATCATTGATTCAACAGTTTCACATTACAGCACCTAAGGAGGGAGTCTGAGCTAGTTTGCTGATTTTCATTTGCATTTAATTCTCATTACAATTTAAAGAAAGTCTCACTCCTGGATATTCCACAGTTGAAGCTGAGATGAAAATCAATAGGAAACTAATTCTTCAGCAGTGTATAGCCAAATATACCAATGTACCTCAAAGCAGAGAAAAGTTCCAGGGCCTATTTATTAAGTATTTTAGAAACAGCATAAGAATTCATTGTATGAGGAGCTTCTGCTTTGTTAAAACTACAGAGCCTTCAGGCTTCATTAGAAATTTTTGTACATAGTTACAAAAATGCAAGGAAATGCCAATTGATGTCACAGAATCATTCAGAGACACCTCTTGCGAGTCAGCCAAGGGACCACCCCACCACCAATTTTATATCCCTTAATAAGATCTTTCCAAGTCTCACTTGCCTCTGGGGCAAAGTGTGAATGGTGAGCATAGCAGCACCAAGACAGCATAGGAGGTATATGCCATACAGAATGCATACTGTACCTACATAGCAGCTCCTAAAAGGCATTTTCTTGGTTATCTCCAAGCTTGCAGATACAGGCATGAGACAACATGAGCTGAGTGTGAAAACCATCTTTAGGAGCATGTTAGAAGAACCTGGAAGCCTGTATCCTGAGATATCGTTCAAAATGTGAACGGTGAGATCTCGTTGTGTGATTATGTACTTCAGTCCTACTTTTTATCGTGACCTTGGCTGAAGCCGATTTATTGTTTTGAAAAATAATTTCAGTAGATGTGTTACAGAGCCCTTCTTACAGAACCCATTTGTATAGCTCTTGCAGATTTTGCTGGCTTTCCCTAAACTTGCAGAGACTGGCATATGACAACTCAGGCTAGGTATGAAAGGTGATATGTAGGAGAAAGCCTCAAGGACCTTCTCAAGGTAATGGACAGCTTTTCTGTTTTCCATTAAAAATTATAAATATTCTTATCTTGTTAGTATAACCTTGAAGAAATAATGAATGGCACATATTTTTATTTTCTTGTGCCTGTTACTTTTCTTTTAACCCCCTCCTGTACTGTTCACCTCCTGCCCCCAAGTCCACCACAATATTTTCTGCTGAGACCAAAGAAGTAGAAAACATAAAAGTCACTACTGCTTGAAAGTGTTTGAAATAATATAAGGACTGTAGTGCAACCCATTGGAGTGATGTTTTCATAGCAGGAAAATAAGTGTTGCACGTCCTAGTTTGTAGCACGAGGTCACGTGGAAATACCTGAGGATGCAATGTCTGCAGCAGACAGGTGGCAAATCCTGAAAGCAATAGGACCCAGACTTGGTGCAGTATTTTTCTTACTGCCTACAAAGAAATTTTCTCTTGTGTGTTAAGCTCTGATCAATATCTGTGCACAATTTGGATGAGTGCTAGCCGACAAAAATGTGATGAGAGTTAAATGCTTTGGACAATAAAATACTGGTGCTTAAGTGTAGACCCTGTTTTCTTTTTTTTGTTTTCTATTATTTCTAGTAGTAGTAAAAACAGTGCCAACACCTATTTTCATATTAGGTAGAGCATTGGAAATGATTCTGCTCTTCTGGGATTAATCCTTTGGGATCCTTTTATCAATAATGCCCTTGAAATTAGACCAGCATTTTCAAACGTAAAGCTGAAACTTAAATCTACATTTATCTGCTTAAATAATCAAAGCTTATGTGCCTGGATCTGCACACCTGAATTTGGGCACATTTTAAGGTCAGTGTATATGAATTGAACTCAGTATCTTTAAAAACAAGGTGATCCCTTTGTTTGAATAAAGTGAATATATGAAGCCATGATTAGTTCTTAACCTTTTTACTGGCTCATATTCAGCAGCTGCTCTTCAATTATTTCTTTCAGACATTGAAGAAAACGTTCTTTCAGAAATAACAATACAAGAAAAAATAATTACGTTCTAGAGCCATAGCTGGTATTTCTGAGTTTTGAAATACAACTCAGTTCATTAGATATGTAGTCTAGACATAATATGGTGTCTCTTGAAGGAAAAGTTTTCCCAATACTTTCTTGCAATTTTGGGCTAAACTACATAAAAAAAATAAAACCTTTACCACTGACTAAGAGCACGCACAGGGACAGCTCTTGTGGCATAGGCAAGGCATAATAACATTGTCACAGTAATTTGATTGAGTATCTAACCTTTAAGATGTCCATAATGTGTCAAATATTTTTACTTAGCTGCAATTTTAGTGTCTCTTTGAACAATACAGTAAATGTTTTCCTTTAGGTTCTCTTTTGAAAGTTATGAAGGCCCTTTCTTTACACTAAATCACAGAGGTTTTCATGAAGGTATGGATTTAGTGACAAAAATTTCACTGAAGATTTTAGTTGTTTGGCTTAGAAGAAAGTGTAGTAGGCTAGTTTGTCTGAAACTTTTGACCCATTCTGACTCTTACTCAAATAATAAACAAAATATGCAATATTACACAAAACCTGTGTGTAAAATAATAATTTTTGTAATGTTTTCAAGCAAAGCATCCATTCCAAAATCTTTTACAAAAAAACTAAAAGATAACATTATTGTCACCAATATAATGGAAAAAAATAGGAGCTAATTTTAAATTATTTTCATGAAAAACATTATAGTTCCCTAAATTTTTGTTACCCAGTTTAATATCATGAATTTTGATATTAAGCAATCAAGCCTTTGTTGGCTTGGATTTTATATGACAAGGAATAATCCAGTCTAGTATTTCTCATTCAATGGCAAAATCACTTTCATAAACAGGTCTTCTTGTATAGATAAGAAGAACATATACTTTTGTAGACAACAAGGATAGAATCTGAATGCTCTGTCTGAATGCGATAACGCAATTTCAGATAATAGGATTGCCTTCATCTCACTTAACTTCATCCATCCAGAAATTAGATGTCTATTCAGAGGTAATTGTCTAGCCTCTATGTTGCCATTGTAGCCAGAGAAGAAGCAGAAGGAACTTGCAGGCTGTTAAAATTTGTTTGGATAAAAGCACTGCTTGAAAATTATTAGTTAAACTGAATAAGAGAGATAAGAATAACTTCTGAGGTATTCAAATAAAAAGGCGTTTTGTTGTACTGAGGAGTATACAGAGGTCTCAAGAGAAACTGTTGACGATTCTTGTGGGCTGGTTTTCAGAATCAAGTTATTTAATAGTTTAACTAATACAGTCTTTAAAAAAATTTAGAAGTTGTTAAAAAAGGGATGGTGACCAAAAAGAGGTGCTGTAATACAGAGGAAGATAAAAATCTCTCAGAAAGAACTGGTTGACTTCAAGACCTTTTTTGTAGAAGAAATGGTCTGACTGCAAGTGTGTAATGTAAATTAAAATTATAAGCCTGTTGGAACTTGTAGCAAGATTATTTTTTCCTGTGAAAATTAGAGGCTAATCAGCAAGTATTGGCAAAGGAAAAGAGGGTTCTGCAAACATGAGCTGATTTTAGAATGACTGAATGACCATGAATGTGTGATGAATCCATTGAAATCTTAAATGCATTTGTTGCCTGAATCAGGACACATATTTCCAAATAGAGTAGAGACGTATGTTGACATTGGAAACTGCCATAATGAAGCTGCACCTGGAATTTTATTTAGCTGTATAGTTGATCAAAATAAAAGTTACATCCACAGTCAAAAGAAACTAAAACTGAAACCCAAAGTTGCTTAAAAGACAAATAAGTTCTCACGGGGCCCAGATAAATTTAATCTGAATATTAACAGAAAGATTTTAACCACCAGAGACATGAAGTTCTGAAGTAGCCTTCCCATAGGAGCAATGAGAATAAAAATGTGAAGTAATTTCCTAATGGAATTTATTACATTTTTAATGAGATTACATGACATGGTCACCTGAACAGGAAGATGCTTCAGAACTTAAGAACCTTCCACTTCTCTACATTTATGTCCCTAGATGCTTGTTGTAGGCTGAATTCTGCTTCATTAGTAGCTGTGGTAGTATTTTAAATGTTGTAGACTTCTTTTCCCATGCAGGGAAGATACACTAGAGACTTCTCTCCTGGGCTTGTTTGACAACAGAGTGAGTTCAGTATGGTTAAAAATAGGTGTTTGTCAGATAGGTCATCTATGACTTCTGTGGGAAGAGGTACTCTGAGGAAAAAAAAGTAATTTGGTAGAAACGTTTTGGTTTAGAAAATATAGAAACCCAGAGGTGTGAGTTACATAGCAGATTAAGTTGCATGTCTCCTCTTTAATACTCCATTTCTATTAAAGTTTTAACATCCTTGGTATAATACTTTTTGAAATAAATTTAGAAAACTCAGACTTTGAAAGGGAAGACATTTTCCTCCACCTATAGTCTCCTCTTGAAAGGTGTGGCAGGAAGGTCAAAGAGAGTTAACCCAGCTCCTGGAAGATTAGCAATTCATTCTAATACAAATTTTGGACTTGCCGTACCATTTTACAGATTTTATCTAAAATACATTTTAAAATTTAATTGTTTGTAACCAAGCATAAAAGATCAAGCCCTTATTCCCAGGTAGCATAATTGTTGCAGGCTTTCTGCATGTGAAAAGGAAAAGGGAAAAAACCAGTATTTCTTGCAAATATTTTAATCTATGAGAGCTTCGACTAACCAGAACTTCCACAAGGCAATTGCATAAATAAACAATTGCCATTTAAAATAAGGATTAAGTAATTCAGTTGAGCCGTGGGAAATCCAGACCAAGTTTTGTGCTAATGAGGAAGTGTCATAAATATTCACATTTTCTTGCCATTATTCTTAAAATTTACTACTTACAGGTATGGAGATATACGAAGAGTCTTACACTTAAACCTTCACTGCAGAGTAATGAAGAAGGAAAGAAGGAAAATTAGCTTACCCAGCTGCATTTTTAGTTAGCAGCCACTAGCAACTATCATGCGGGAATGTCATTGATCTTGAGCGGACAGACTGAGAAAGTCAGAAACAGAGAGATGTAAAAAGTAGAACGGTGGAAATAAACAGTGAATGGCTATGCTGGCAGGATGTTGTTACTGCTACAGGAACTCTGAGGTTGTCTATTTATTATTTGTATACGATATCATGAGGATGGGGTTCACAGAAATTAAATTTATGAAGACCAGCAAAGTATTCTATTTCTGAATCTGTACTGCTGAGGCCAGCAACTCAAATAATAATTTTGTCTTGACCCAGTACAGTCTGCAAATGGTTTATGAATGGGTATTATACAGACTCCCTGTTTTGCATGAACATTCACTCCCTTTGTTTGTACACACAAAAAATGGTGATGGACTATCATTATCCAAATTGATAGCAGCTGTGGTTACTAAAAAAATGTTTTCCTCAAATCTGTTGACATGTCAGTAGTAATAAAAAAAATAAAATATATCATATGGTACACTGAAACTCCAGAATTACTTGTCACAGCCCATTTAAATGTGTATTGCATCCAATCCAAGAAATCTTCTGTAAAATTAATATATTTGCTAGTCCCTTTTGCACAAATTCTGCTACTCCCTGGGGAAATATTTTTAAGGTATCCTTAAAAATCTAAATATTTAACTTCCTTTCGCATTAGCATAATTTAATTGGAAGGGGTTTTCTCAGCTTTTTTTTTTGTCTTTTAAATTTCAAGTTGTCCACCGTGTTGTTTATTGAAACTAATATAATATCATATTAATTGACTAGAGACCAACCCACAAACTCCTTCTGTAGTACCAGGTGACTGGAAAATTATTTACACTGTAATTTGCAGGAGGAAACAAGCTCTTCTTTCAGTCAAAACTGACTGGAACCCATGTGAGTAAAGGATTGGGTCAGGTCCTAGCTAATAAGCCTTGCTGAGTAGCTGAGTGTATTAAGTGCTGCTAGCTCTTGTGTGGTGCCAGGCTAATCACAGCCATGGCTTCAATAGCTGCTATCAGCTCATTCTCAGAGGCCACCTGCAAAATATCACTCCTGAAACAAAGCACCCAGCACTTTTTGTAAGTAGCTGAAATGAGGAGTTTTGTATACTATGTGTTAGTATGAATTTTTTGTGCTTATAACCTCAACGCTTGCAGTTACGGTCTATTAAAATTGATATTTATCTCACTTCCTCCATTGGCACAGTCTTAGGTTTCTGGTGAGATGCAGATGTGGCCAGAGGCAAAAAGCAAATGGGGAGAGGGTATTTTGGAGTCATGTCGCAATCTTATAGAAAGTGTAATATTCCTTTGAAGTTCAAAAAAAAAGTGCATTTTCTGAAGAAACAGTGGCTAGTGCATAGGGAAAGTCCTGCCTTGTTCGAGTATTTGCTGGGATGCCCACTTTGATGTGCATGGCATCTGCAGACAGCAAGTGCAGCTGAAGCCCTTTCTCCAGTGATGGTTGAGACACAGGCAGTGGATGCGTGTCCCTGCTCAGTGCAGTTTACAGTCCCAGGTGAACACACAATGAGGCCTCGGGGAGATGAAATGACTTACAGTTGTTTAAAACCTGAGCCAGATTTAACGTAAACCTTCTATATCTCAGTGCAGTGACTTGTCAAATAGATCCATTTGCCTTCTGTTCTCAACAAAAAGCAAGCGTATGAAATCAAGTGATGTGGATATGATAGACTCTAAACTGAGGGAATCAGAGACAGCCAAAAGCCACTGGAAACCGTAGTTCAAAACAGGGAGCACTGTGGAAATATAGAAGGTCACAAGTAGCAACAGAAAGAAAAGGAAAGGATAATGTAAGACAGCAAATAGTGTGTGTTTCTTATTCTGAGAACAAAATACTTGTCTGATGCTGTGCTGTCTCAGAAGTTTAAAACCTCAAGTAACACAAGGCACTATAAAGCCAATTTCACCGGTCACATCAAGACAAACTGAGTCCTCCCTTCACAAGCCTGGAAGCTGTCTCCCTGCTCCCTGAGCAAAGTCAGGAGATGAGGTCACTTGTTACCTGATTTCTATGGCAACAAAAGGCAGTTTAGCCTCTGGTTTGCTCCTCCTGTGTCTCCCCATTTTCTGTGAAACTGAAACGTCTGGCTGTAGATTCACGCTCCAGTTGAGGCTGACATCACTTCCGATGATGCATGGTAAAAAGAGAAGTGGCTCCCTTTAGAAAGAGTGATAGAAAATAATTCAGGAGAATGACTTTTTCTTTCACTAAGTAATTGAAAAAAGAAAGGAGGTGATTTTGAAGGAAGGGGGCTGAAGACAGAAGCTACCTATTTTTGTCAAGACAACACAGAGTGCAAAGATATATGGAGAATGTATAATTGTCAGTCACTTTCCCATGAAGGATATTTTATGCAGTAATAAATGAGACAAACAGGCATTGAATAGGGCTTTATGAGAAGCAGTTTTGGCTCAGCTGTACCTCTGCCTCTCAGGGTTTCTCCCATTAGTCACTCAGCTGATGAATTTGCTCAGCAGTGATGGCAGTTTCTAGAAAAGAAGAAACAGCTCTCAGAAGATTCAACAGTTTAGTTTAAATACATTTCCTCTCCCACGCCTGCTCCATACTGAGCTCCCCTCTCTCTCTCTCTGCAGCTGTTGCCTATTTCATAAATACCCTCTCCTTCATGGTAATCACACTCATCCGTCCTTGGAGGTAGCTAGAGCCAACCAGCAACAACTTTTCACAGCTATGACATGGGAAGATATCAGCCTTATCGAGCTCCCAGAATTTAATTTGAACCCAGAAGAAAGCAAGATTTTTGTTCAGGATTCAGCAGTATTCAGTGATTTCTTGAGATTCAGAATCTTCATTTCAAGTCTGATGTTTCACCTTGAGGTTGCGGTTGTCTCTTGTGTGGTTGACATTGTTACCTGGTAGATATAGTTGGAGTTGATTCTGCATTAGCTATCCATACACTGCTAATACTACAGAAAATGGTGCAGAACAGTTCAGGCTCTCTTTGAAGAAGCCTGTTTGCTTCTGAAATCTGCATAGCTGTTACAAGGTATTTATCTCGAGTAAGTCAGTCTGATCATAGATACATTTTGGCTTGAGCTGGCATCAGTTTGAACAGCTCTACACTGGTTCCTGTAATTTGCTACGGGCTCTGTTTCCCTCTTTTTAAAGGAGAGATAATGTTACTTGCAGAACATGCAGAGGCTTTTGCAGGGATGTAAATTTGAGGTAATATGGCAATTGGTTTAATGGTTTCCTTTCAAATTCTGAAGCAGAGACATGTGAATTAGTTCTTCAGCTGAATTGTGGGATTTAAGTCTATTTTTTTGTGACTGACAAACACTAATCCCTCACAGTACAATATATGGTTTTCCTATTTACCCTTTACATGGCATTTGATGGAGTAAGCTATTAAATAATAACAGTTGTAGTGAAGGGCAGTGTATCTGCCTACTTTTAGAGACTTCTGAAATGTTAATACATGGAGCTATTGCTGCAGCTGTCTCAGATGCACCTGCCCTGTGTATTGCGTGTTCTGGATGCTCTAATTAAACATATTTTCATTTAGTCAGTGCAAAGAAAAAAAAATAAAAATCAAAATTGCTTTTTGCACCAGGTTGATTATTTAATTGGGACAGGGAAAATAAGGAAACAGAGGAAGAACAAGTGAGTTAACCCCAGCAGGAGAATAAGAATAAGCATTTTTTACTTGGAAAATCATGGATATTAGTCATAGTCTTGAAATTAGCCTTTAATGCTACTCACTGGATTTTTGTCACAAGCTGGTAGTGGGATCTGCAGATGCTGTTGGAGTTACACAGCTGAGGTATGATGAAGTGATTTTTTCAAGGATAGTGGCTTCTCCTGGGACTTGGATAGCTAATGGGATTGAAGAGTTTTCCCTAGAGGTCGTCAGTTTTGACTGAACACATTAAAATGAGAGAATAGTTCAGTGGCTTCTGTAAAATGAGATGATGGCATGAATCCAACTATTCAATACACAGGTATTTCCATCTACACACTAATTCTGGACGTTTAGGCTTTTTGTACCATGAAAATAGTTCATGATGCAGAGAGAACGTCTACTATCAAGGACTGCAAAACTCCAGCTTTCTAATTCTGGCTGTAGAGAGGACCTTCTATTTATAGGACCTGATCTATTTGTTTAAAATACTTATATGTTAATAACTAAGAGATAAGAAACTATGCATTTATCCAAGAAAATTACTCCACATTGCAATGTTCCTCCCGGGAACACCCAAAATCATACCAGGTGAAACAGTTTTAAGAGATGGGGCTGAGAGAATATTCTGTATTCTGGCCATTATAGTGTGCAGCATGACTACAGAAGATCCTGAGAAACAGAATCACAAGCACCACCACAAATGCTTCCAATCCCTTACCTAAAAGACCAAATTCTAATATATTTAAGAAAGAAAACCAAGAGATTTCCTATGGGTTGGAAAAAAAAAAAGAGATATTACTACAGACCTGTCTAAAATTCTGTAGGAAATATATAACTAGCCATATATGCTTTACAATGTACCAAAATATAAAGCTCTTCATTAAATTTCTAGGGTTTTCCATAAGAGCCTGGCTGAATCTGGAAATGTTAAATTGCTATGCTTGTGAAATCCCTCCTTCACTGTATGAAGAGATGCTTGGGGAAGCTTTATCTGCTGAACCTGCTGTGCAGATACATGGACCTCATTCATTTGCTGAGTTAGAATAACAATGTTATTGTAGGCATGATTATTTAAGGATATAACCAACTGAAGCTTTATTTTATTGTTTATTAGCAGGAACCTTCAAGCTAAGTACAGGTTCAGGATCCACTGTTCTGAATTTAACTTTATTATGTTCAGTAGTTATCATGCCTCCTTTTCCTGCTCCATGGATACTGGCTGTTTTTTTCTCTCAATAGTTTTAACTGATTAGTAAAATCAAGTTAAACTCAAAGCAATCATTCTCTGCCTGTATTTAGCTGGAAGGCTGGTGTCTCTGGTTCAAAACTTGAATAGCTTAGTGTGCTTTAAAACTTGCCTGTTTTTTCAACTACTACAATTAGGATTTTGCACCAACAAAAATCTCTCTCCTTGTAATCATAATTAACTTTTTTTTCCCCCAAAGTAGTATGAAAATACATTTTACTCCCCTCAGATTAAAGTCAAAAGCAGCCTCACTCTTACTCCACTAATGATCTTCTTTCTGACTTTGACCCTATAGAAGTAAAGCATCTCTGAAATGTATCATGTTTACAGGGATTGGGGGAAGAGATGAGACCTACTGTATAACTACAGTTTCATTGAAACATTGAACTGTCATGTTATGCTTCAAGCAAATTAGGAAGCCTATTACAGGCATGGCCTTGAGATATGTTTTTAAGTCCAAAACTTAAATTTTATTCTGTTTTCTAAGTAAATATCTTGAAGCTGACTGACAGCAGAGCAAAAAAATCTAGCAGCTTGTAGGAACACTTGATTTCATAAGAACTCAGCAGCAACTCAGTCCCTTTATTATTATTGCTCTCCCCTGCTCTCAAATTGTTGATTAAAACATCATCCATTCCACTTGCCCTACCAGCTATGATATCACTATCTCACACCTGTTCTGGATGTTTATGTATATATATATATATATAAAGCCTACGGGTTAATGATAATTCAGGATATGGCTCTAATTTTGAGGGGGTTATGTTACTCCTTTAGCCAGTATTCTGCAGTGAAGTGATAGCTTTATTTTGGTTCAGTGCTTAAAACAAACCAAGACAATACATTTTAATGTTTGCATTGACATGGAAGTGAAAATATAGTTTCAATGAATTGACTTTGTGGGAAAAGGAACAGTGGAAAGTTGAGTATCATTCCACTCTGTTGAGGGGACTGAGACACGCATGTCAATCTGATGGATCGAAGACCCTTTTTTGTGTTAGTTTTCTCTTTATATACCTTTTCGGGTTACGCATCTGGTTATGCATAAGCTGTTCACGTGCTTATCTACAGTTAATTATTGGTTAAAAGTGCTTGTTCACGAGCCTCTTACTAACATATTATTGGCTAAACAACCACGCATGCTTTTAAACAAGTTACGCTAAAATTAGCCATGTTGACATTTTTCTTCTTTGTTTTTCTCTCAGTTACTTCTTCTTTCCACCGAGCTAGCTCCCTGTTTCAAGGTCTTGTCAGGGTTGCTCAACAACAACAAGGCCAACAGCATCAAGTCCTTCTTCCCTATAAAATGTCTCTACACCACTCCTTGCTTCATTGAATAAATACTTTACAGTAAGTAGAATTGGAGAGGTTGAGAAAATCCCAGTCTTAACTTTGACTTGCCTTTAATCATGAAGGTGCTAAATGGCAAAGCTCATTGATTCAGGCTGGGAGGAAGTTTACATGGATGACTTAATCATACAGTAGAGCATATAAAGACTTTTTATCCAGTCCTCACTGGCCTTGTGAAAGGCATCTAAAGCCAATGAGAATCAGCCTGAAAAAATAAAACATTTAAGGAACATTAATATAAACAATATTGACAGTTTCAGACAACAGTGTCTGGTTTTTGCTGAGTTAGAACCATTTGCTGAACTAATGTTTAGTTTCACCATAGGCAAAACCTGCATTTTTTTTTGTGATAAAACTATCCTAAAACCTAGCCAGACATTCTTTCAAGTTTAAGTGAGAAACATTTTCCCTTAACTCTATCTAGCTGTATTGATTGCTTGAGTCAGTCATATGCTTTTACTCACCAATGATTTAAATCAAAGATTTTGGGCTCTCTAATTCTAGGCAATGTGCACGTGAAAGATGACATCTTACCCCAAAGAGCTTATGATTTTATCTGAGAACTGAAGAACAAGACAGATAGAACGGACAGATAAGGGAAAAGAAGATAACAAAATGTGATTAGTAGTAGTGTAATAAGCAGTGATTAAAACACAGGAGGTTTTTTCACATGTCAGAATATATCCCAGCAGAGGTGACTTTTAAAGACCTCAGCTCAATTATTCTGTAGATGTCCCACAGCTCTGCTCAAAGACAGGGCTGTGGCTTAAAAGTTCGCACTCCCTTGCTGTGACTAAGCCAGATTTGTCGTCTTTCCATTTGCAGGGATGGAGACTGGGGAGAGCCCTTTGCAGCCTGGTGAGTCGTGCCAGCTGTGTATGCAATACGAGGTACTCCCCAGCAGCACACGGGGCTGCTGAGAGGTTGGGAAGGAGTTGGAGTAGGGAGCTCACTGCGTTTCTTCTTGCTCCTGAGACTACTATTAAAAGTGTGGTACCTCATCAATCATACGCTTCGTCATAATAGAAAATAAGCCCTTATGCACCTTTTGTGGTCTGTATTAGCGCTAAAGCATCACATAGATGTAGGATGTGATCATAAAAACTCAATATAAGTGCATGTGCCTAGATGTTAGACTTCTTTTTTTGCATATCTGTGCAAAACTATATTTCCTAGCATAAAAGTTTTATTTGTTTTTAAATTACATCCATAGGAAACAGGCTTATTTCCAGCTTCATGCAGGGTGAGGAATGGTATAGGATGAAAAGAAAACACTTGAGTGAAATACTATGATTCCAGTCTGCTCGCTGCTGAACTATTATTTTGTGGTTTGGGCCACTGCAGTGTAAGAATTTTGTAATACTTCAAAACAGGGATAAGGAAACCAATTCTATTACTACAGAGAAATGAACTATGATATGAATGCAGGATTAAAAAAACCTGTAAATCCACAGTAGCCTAGAATTAGGGAGAGTGAGGAGGAAGTTTAAAATCTAAATGCTACAGAGTATGTCAGGCCAAGTTATTATTTTCAGCCATGCACAGATAATAGAGCAAAGGAAGTGAAAATGGAAATTAAAAAGGAAAAGAAAAAAAAAGGCATTTGGAGGAGATGTGAGGAAACACTTTTCTATTCAAAAGAACATATGTGTGTGAAGTGGTCTACCAGGCAACACCGTTGAACTTAAACACTGGGGCTATTCAAGACACTATAAGGTATCATGGTATTGAAAATGTAATGAGGCGTAACTTATCCCCAGAGATCTCTGATCTTATATTATATATGAAAGCTATTCTTGCAAAACGGTAGCTGAGCCTGCACACAGTCTTGCAGGAGCATGCAAAGGCAAATCCACACTCCCTGTTTGTTTAGCGTTTTGGGTGTTTTTAACACCGCTTGTTTGTATCCTGAGACATCCAGCTTTCCAGGGGAACCGCATGCATATTTTATCTCTAGTGCAGCTTTATGTATAGTTTTAGCAGGAGGTCAAACAGGTTAAGAAGGATAGATGAAATCTTAAAAGGGAAGGTTCAGGCCATCCACATCTACATCTTTCTGATCATGTTGCTGCTGAGGTTGGAGGCAGGATTTTCTGCAAAGAAAACTTCTGATCTTTTTAAATGTAAAGAAGAGTCTGAGAGATGACGGTAACACATTATTCTTGTTAATGTGGCCTCCTGTGATTTTGATGCTGATCCCTCTCATGTTATGACATGAGAAAAAGGTGTAACCTGTTTAACTTTCTCTTTTTTTTTTTAATTTGTTATGTTTTGTTTGAGTTGCACCCCAACACACACACTTTGATCTGGAGTATCATTTGGCTCACCTAGTATAAGAGAGGATAATTTTCTATACACTGAGGAAGATTAGGTTGGAGGCAAGGAGTCAGATAGGGCAGAGAAAGAAGTAGAGGGGCAGGGAGAGATGGTAAGAAGGGGTGTGGGAATAAAATACAATTGTATCCAGATTGTAGAAAAACAGAGGAATCTGCATTCTGGCAGTCCTTTGCTGTTAAAAAAATAGGACAGGGAGATACTAGGTTTAAGTTACATGTAGGACAGCAGCCCACCGCTGCTGCCTGTGTTAAATCAAAAGGAAAAGATCTGTGGTCTGGTGTGTTTAATTTATCCATAGATTGCAGCACTGTCCCCAGAAATGAAAGGTAAGATTCAGATAGCTTGCTGGTCCAGACAGTACTAAAACCCCAGGTAGCAATGTGGGCTGCCTTTTCTCCAGAAGTTTCTACATGTTTAAGACTCAGTGGATTTTTCACAAGTATACTTTATGGATTGTGGAGGAAAGGCACCACTTTCCTGTCTATGTTTAGTTGTAGCTCAGATTTAGGAGGGTTATTAATCTCCACATCTCCACAGGAGAGGCCAAACAGTGCCAAGTCCTTTTGAAGTCCTGGCTGGCACAAAGCAGATGCGTTTGGTCCTCTACCTGGGAAGCCACAGTCTGGACTTTCCTCTCCGTGATGGGTTTTCAACCCACAGTTTCTAATTTCCAGCACAGAGTCTTAACCATCACATTGCAAACCATCCTTGGGGGAAGTAATTTCTGTCTCTGTTAATGTAAGAGTGATTTAGATTCAGACCAATGGTCCCTTTAGTCAGTTTTCTTATTTCCAACTTACCCTGTAGTAACTGCTCACAGGAACTCAGCCCCTGTATGAAGCAGTCCATCCCTTAATATATCGTCTGCCTACACAACAAATGTAGTTAGGAGGGTTCTGAACTGGATTTTGCCTTTGAGCCACTGGATTTGTTACTTTTGGAAATCTGTTTTTAAAAAATGTATTTATATTGAATGTTTAGTGACAAAGAGGCCAAAGTTTATTGGCGTGCTGCAAACAAAAACCCAACTCTTTAAACTTGTCGTTTAATCATTTCACTGGTACCTCTGTAATTTGTATGGATGCTGCCTTGTTCACCCACTGTCTTATTTCTGACCCACATCTATGTCACCCCAGTCTGTTCTCATGAAAAATACAGGACATACTTTTATTGTTTTTTTCTTTTCCCTTTTTCTGATTCTTTTCAAGTCTCCATATAATCTTTTTGAATCGGGGTGGCTGCAATGCCACAATGTGCACAGCATTTGAGATGCAAGCACAGCATGCTTTTATTTAGTAGCATAAAAATTATTTCTGTTTTGTTCTATTTTCCTTTCCTAATAATTCCTACAGTTCTCTTGCCTTCTTTTGCCTGCTGCTGAGCACTAAGTACTGAGTTGATGTTTTCAGAGAACTTTCAACAGTAACTAGAAGATCTCTGTCCTGAGTGGTAACAGCTTATTTACAGCCCATCATTGCATATATATAGTTAGAGTTATTTTTTCCCTATGTACACTTATCAACATTGAATTTCCTCTTCCATTTTATTGCCTATTCACTCAGTGCCATGTGTTCCTTCTACAAGTCCTCACACTTAGTTTTAGATTCAAGTATCCTGCATAATTTTGTATCATCCTGTCTTTTTACTTCTTTATTTTCTTTCTTTTCCGGATAATTTTTGAACATGCTGAATAGCACAGGTTCTCTAGTAATCTTTCTCCATTGTGAAGGCTGTTTATTCCCACCTTTTGTTTCCTGCTTTATGCTGGATATTAGTTCATAAGAGGACTTTCCCTCTTACGCAGACTGTTCAGTTTCTCTAAGAGGCTTTTGTAAAGGATCATGCTAATGGCTTTTGGAAATCGAAGAGTGCTGCACAGGTTGAATCACTGTTTTCCACAAAGAGCTCCTGAAACACAGCTTCTCTACAAAAAAAATATTTTAGCATTTCCAAAGCATGTTGTATCTGCTGCTGACATGATTATTTTTTTAATTTCTTTCTTTCTATTTATCTATTTGATTATCTACTAATTTTTCCAAAACTCCAGGATACACATTACCAGTCAGTTGTTAACCTGATCAATCCAAACCCTTATTAAAGACTGTTAGTAAATTTACCACCTCCCATTTCACAGAATCACAGAATCACAGAATAACCAGGTTGGAAGAGACCCACTGGATCATTGAGTCCAACCCTTCCTATCAAACACTAAACCATATCCCTCAGCACCTCATTTCTCTGCTATGGAAACAGTTAAAGGATAGGATACAACTCTGATATTAATTAAACAATCTTATATTGAAGCTCCTATCGAACGGTTAATATTCAATTTACTTACTTTTTTGTGAAACATCTGTCCTTGTCCAGTCAGTGTGAGACAGTTCTTCAGGCTTATTTCCCATATGTATCATCTGACCTTGTGCTTTCAAATGGTATTAAGTTGTTGTAAAAATAATTCCTGTTTTTTGTTTCTGTAAACTCTGATGCTTATTTTGGATTAAACTTCTATTTAACTGTTATTCATGTAGTATATAATTATAAAGCCAAATAGTCTCTCTACATATTTATGCTATTTTTTTTTACTGTTTATTCTTTTGTGTATTATGCTGTCAAATTAAAGATGGCAAAAAATTGCAAATTTAAGTGATTTTGTTGTATGAGTCCAAAAACGGATGTAAAGCAGCAAAACTTGCTGGCAATCAAGCATTTGACCACTAGACCATCAATGAACATATAGCTTGACATTGGTTCCAAAAATTTTGTAATAAAAATGAGAGCTTTGAAAATGAGGAGGGTCATGGATGTCCTTCTGTGGCAGACAAAACCCAGTTGAGGGGAAACATGGAAGTAGACCCAGGCAAAACAATCTGGGTGTTTGCAGAAGCACTAAATGTTTGTTTGACATTTGCACCAAACTGGAAAATTGAAAAAGCTCGACAAATGGGTGCTGCATGGGCTGAACAAAAGTAAAAAAAATAAAAATCTCTGTCACTGAGTCTGCTCTGCATCTCTTTTGTGCAACAAAACCAATCTGCTTCCTGATATAGACTCTGTGTAACAACTGGCAGCATTCCACACAGGGCTGAACCAAGACAAAACACCAAATCACTTCTGCAAACCAAACTGCACCAAAAGAAGAAGGTTGTGGGCACTGGTGGCCAGCAAGAAAATCATCCACTAAAGCTTCTGGAATCCTAGTGAAAGCAGAGAAGTATTGCCAGGAAATCAATAAAATGCACCTAGAACTATAATATTCAGTGTCCAACACTGATCAACTAAAAAGGACCAGTGCTTCTTCATGACAGCTCT
Organism: Phaenicophaeus curvirostris; assembly: GCF_032191515.1. Taxonomy (NCBI): domain Eukaryota; kingdom Metazoa; phylum Chordata; class Aves; order Cuculiformes; family Cuculidae; genus Phaenicophaeus; species Phaenicophaeus curvirostris. The sequence continues at coordinate 122,709,463 of NC_091393.1, read as the reverse complement.
CAACTGTATATCTCATTAATAACTCTGCACAAGCTGCATGAACTGGGCTATGAAACTCTACCTCACTCAGCTTAGACCTCTCTCCCACTGACTACCACATTCTGAAGCATCTCAAGAATTTTGTGCAAGAGAAGGTTTTCCACAGGAAGGCAGGATCTCAAAACACCTTCAAAGAATTCATCAGTTCCTGACACTAGAGTTCTGTGCTACCAGAATAGACAGACTTGTTTCTTTTGGGCAAAAGTGCATAGATTCTAATAGTTCTTTTTTTCCATTAATGAATTTTACTCTAAGCTGAGATATACTGCTTTAAAATTGATGGTTAAAAAAGACAATTATTCTGGCACCAACCTCATATTTTAAGCACTTTGATCACACACTGGTGATCACTAGCAAACTTGCTGCTTTTGATATGTTTATGACTAGCCATATTCATCTTCCTTCTGTTTTTCTTAAGTAGACACAAATTCAATTTTTCCAGGGGATTTGCACTTTCGATAAAATCCTTTACCATTTAACCATCTTAAGGATTTTTTTCTCATCTGTTTGGAGGTGGATTTTTGTTTGTCTGTTTGTTTGTTTATCTTCAGCTTCTCTTATATTGTTTTAAAATACTCTCTAGTGCCACTTGCAAACAATTTATGGTGTTACATACCCTTGATGTTTTTCCAACTAACTCCCTTTTTCTGCAATTCCCCTTTAAAAGTAAATATGACTGTTAGAGGGTTTATTTATTTATTTTCTTTGTTTGTTGGATTTTTATTACCAACTGGTTTTTCTTCTTCTTATTTTGAAGCAGGTCCGGAAAACATATGGGAATGCTTACTGTCATCTGGGTTCCCAGCTCTAGAAAGCTGTTGTTTATGATTACTGCAAATGCAGTCTTCCAATAACATGAATTTTTTTTTTTTAGTTGTTATTTTGTGGTTTGTGTGTTTGGGTTTTTTTTTTTTTAAATCTCCTCAGTGTCTTTTGGAATTTATTGGTCATAGCTATCAAACCAACACTTTGCAGAGAGTAGCACAGCTCTGTTGATCTCCTTATCTGAGCAGGGAAAATCAGTCCTATGGGTTCCATGGGATGGTTTGATATTGTTAACTTATTACACTTTTGGTCTTGTTAACCTATTTCACTTTTTGGCTGCAAGGTTTTCCTCTCTGATACCTGCACATTTCTCATTCCTACCCTGTGACTGATACTCACACAAACACCCTTCAGTGTGACCGCTTGGACATCTACCACTGCCTGGTGACATTTGGCAGATTTTAGCTTTACTTGTAATCTTTTCTTCTTTCTCTCCTTTGCTATTTATCTATTAATTTATTGTACTTTTGTCATTAATATGCAAAGAGTTTCTTTAGGTGACCTCTCCTGAGAACTGAATTCCCAGTGCATCCAAAGTTTTCTGCTCTTGATGATTTTACTCCTCGAGCAGACAAGAAAGCAGAGGCTAGAAGGACATTAACTTAAGGAAGGACCTGGAACTCTGTTTGGGGTTTCTAGGATACTTCATAGAATCACAGAATCATAGAATCATAGAATAACCAGGTTGGAAGAGACCCACCGGATCATCGAGTCCAACCATTCCCATCAATCACTAACCCATGTCCCTCAGCACCTCGTCCACCCGTCCCTTAAACCCCTCCAGGGAAGGTGACTCAACCCCCTCCCTGGGCAGCCTCTGCCAGTGCCCAATGACCCTTTCTGTGAAGAATTTTTTCCTAATGTCCAGCCTAAACCTCCCCTGGCGGAGCTTGAGGCCATATTATTATTAAGGCCAACTTATATCACATGAGACCACTCCCAGGAAAACTAAACTCTAAACGATTTCTTCTGAGGTTCTTAACTCTCTTCCCAGATGATAGAAGAAGTCTGGATTATCTTGCTTACCCTAGTGAGATTAGAAAACAGAAGGTTTAAGTATTACATTGCCTTTTGCCTGTGATTGTGCTCTTGTTTTAAAAATTATACAGACAATCCCACTATCAGAAACATTTCCTGAAATGTATTTTAAGTTTTGCTTTTCTTAACTTTGACCCACTCTTTCTTGGAAAATTCTGTGGTAACATAGGAAATAATTTCTTTCATGCCTAAGGGGAATGCAAACATCTTTCAAACATTTGCAGATGGTTTCATGCCCCCTAGTCACCCCTCTGCATGCTACATATTATATCCTTTTAATCCTTCTGCACAGGCTGTACTATAAAGCTGAAAGCTCACAAGAACGCTAGGGAATGTCTCTGTCTCTCTCTCTTTTTCTCTTTTATTCCTTTTTCTTTCTTTTTTTTTTTTCCTGCATGACTTTAGCTGGCTTCATTGAATATGGCATATATGCATCCATAGGCAGAATCTGTCCATGTGAATATAAAGAAAGCTCTGGGCCAAATGATCTTTTTAGTCACACCAGTGGGACCCTGTTGACTTCAGTTTTACCTTCAGGAGGTAGACTTGTGTGTGCTGGATGAAAAGACACAGCTCAGACAGCTCTTAAAAAAAAATTCTACTGTTCAGGCAAAAGTGCCACAAAAGCCAAATCCCAAACAATCCGCTAAATTGTCCATCTGGAACATGTGTTTACAGTCATATAAACAAAATAAAATTGCTTTTTGCAGGCCTAGAGTCAGCCCTCTACTTAAATGCGTGGCACCTGCTTGAAAACCAAGTAAACAAGCAAAGAGGAACCTGACAACCAACCAGGAAAAATGGAGGAGGGAGGGGGGTAAGGGAAGGAAGGTGGGGAGTGCTGAGAGGTGAAAAAAAAAGCCCTTCAAAGATGCAAAGAAGGAAAAATATTCTGATCATAACAATGTAATTTTGAATTTTCCCACAACTTTTCACCTCATGGTAAAATTTAAATTGGTAAACTGTATGTAAGGTCATCCCCTCCCCATTTTGTTCTTTTAACCCACACAAGTTGGATATCTCCATTTTGGGCAGTTGAAAATTACTTGTGGGAGCAAAGGAGGTTAGAATAAAAAAAGGAACACCAGAAGCAATGCTCTTTGTCCACATTTACCTGACCTGGCATTAGAAAGACATCTCTTATCACCATCAGTGGATCAAGAAGCCAGTCTCCTTTTTTTTCTGAGCTCTTTAAGCTAAGTTAAAGAATATATATTTTTTTACTATCCCTCTTGCCAATTGTTAAAACACTGCATACTACTTGATGGCATAAAACACAAAAATAAGAAATGTTATGTTTGATATATGCCAGGTTATAACACCCTGTAACAAAGAAGCAAGGGATTTGGATGCTTAGAGGTCTGAATTTTTATGACTTGTCCTCATTCACAGATTCAGTCAGGGATTAAGTCTAGGTTTCCAAGAGATTCCTGAAGGGAATTAGAAGCAGGCAAGGAAAAGGAAAGGGCTGAAAGGCAAATAATGGTCTTAACAAGGTGAAGACAAAGGGAAGACAGTTTCCTGAAGGAGTATGGACACTGTCACAGCCTACAAATAATGAAAGACTAGAGTGAGTAGACTTAGGATTCAGTACATCTTAATGCCTTATTTATGTTTTTGGGAATACTGCTCTCATGATTTCTGTCTTACAAGATAGCATCTACAGACATAAAAGGATTCAAGTAGGGTTGTTTTCTTTAAGCTTCAAAGTAGGATTCACCAAATTGAAAAGTCAGAGGACAGTTAGTCTAGGAACATGTCTACAGATAGCACGGCTTTTACAGGCTCACCTCAGCTAGCATTAAACTAGTTAATCCTAGCTGGGGTAATGCAGTTGTGATTGCAGTTGGTTGTAGGCAGAATGATGCTGAAGTATTTACCCAGATGTCAGTCAGGCTTTTCAGCCTGAGTTGAGCTCAGTGCTGCCTGACTGCATTGGTAGTAGTACTTAACTAGTTTAAAGCTATTATGGTTTGATCTATCTGAGAGATCGTAGTGTAGATGTAACTACAGTAAACAAACTCTCCAAATGTCTTTAAATGCTAGGATGTATTACTACTTTTCTCCCTTTTACCTTATTTCTGTAATACTTCACTTCTAAAGTAGCTCTGCTTTAACAACCTTTAAGGCAACATCCAGCTGAATTGAAAGTATTTCCTCCCACCAATTCATACCATAGTTTGCAAAGGGTCTTCTCTTTTATACAACCCTGTTGCCTACATTAAATTTTACATTAAAATTACTTCAACATGATCCCTTAGCAATATTTCCAATATATTTCTCTCAGCCGAAATGAGACTTAGACAGCCTGTCCCCTGACTTTTCCCTTGGTTCTTTCTTGAATCTGGGAATAGCTTTTGTACCCTTATGTCCTTGGGTATGACTACACTCCTTAGTGGCCTGTCAAAAACCTTTGCTGTAGGCTTTCCTATTTCCTTTGCTACTTCCTTCAGGATTCTGGGAAACAATTCATCTGAGCCTGGTGCTTTGTCAAATGTAACAGTCCTAATTGCCTTATTATCTTCTCCAGTGCAATAGCAAAGCCTTTTAACATTTTACTTTCCCCTCCAGGAGAATCTCTCTCAGTCCTGGAGATGTTACCTCTATTTTTTTTTTTTTTCCTCCTTCCCTCCCAGTGAATAATGAGGTGAGGAATTCATTTAGGCCTGCAGCAGAATCAACCTCATCTGTCACTAACTTTCCACTTATGTTTCTAGATGCCTGTACTGTCTTACTGCCTCTTGTTGAATTCTGAATATATATTTAGAATCAAGAATTGTAGACGTAAGGAATGGAAAACAGCTACTAGGTCATCCAGTTCATTGCCCTGCAACTGGAGAATTGTTCTACATAGCATATTTCTTCCTTCTTTGCTCAATCAGTGTTTTAACATCTCAAATCATAGAATCATTGGAGTCACTTCAATGTCTCTCACAAGCAGGAAGTTTTCCCTGACGGTTAGCTGAGTTTTTTTCTTTCTTAATGTTAAGAATCTCATCTAAATTAAATGGTCTCGTGTCACTTCCATTTTTTCCTCTGTTCATATTTTGTTTCATGTTTCTCATGCTTTTCAAATGGTTATAGACAACCCTCCTGAGGGGAGGCTGAGGGGAGACCTCATTGCTGTCTATAACTACCTGAAAGGAGGTTGTAGAGAGGAGGGTGCTGGCCTCTTCTCCCAAGTGACAGGGGACAGGACAAGAGGGAATGGCCTCAAGCTCCACCAGGGGAGGTTTAGGCTGGACATTAGGAAAAAATTCTTCACAAAAGGGTCATTGGGCACTGGAACAGGCTGCCCAGGGAGGTGGTTGAGTCACCTTCCCTGGAGGTGTTTAAGGCACGGGTGGACGAGGTGCTAAGGGGCATGGTTTAGTGTTTGATAGGAATGGTTGGACTCGATGATCCGGTGGGTCTCTTCCAACCTGGTTATTCTATGATTCTATGATTCTCCTCTTTTGAGGAGACATTTTGACCTTATCTTCACTGTAACTTTTTATCTGGAGCCTGAATTTCTCATAGACTCATAATAATATAAAGATGATTATGATTTAAAGGATTGTAGAATAGGTGGAAGTTGTGTCTTGAGTGATATCCCATTTCTAGCCCTTCACTGTTGAAGTTCTCTGCTTCCTGTGGCATTTTTTAGTAGTTACAGATTGTTTATCTTTACTTTTTTGCTATTTCATATAATTTATTACTCTACTGAACCTTATTCCTTTTTACATTTCATAACTTTTTCAGGCTTTTCCCCATTTATCTTTTGTTCTTTGATATTTTTTGGTGTTCAGCATGGTTCAGGGAGGTTTTAATTTTCCTCATCAAGCTGCGAACCTCTTCCTTTTTCTTTCTAGACAGCTTAATATGGTTTGACATTTCCCCACGTTTCCAACAATCTGTAGCTTCTTCTACATGTAGCCACCGTGATTGGAAATGACTGCATGTGATTATTGTTAGACATAATATTGTGATTGTACTGCTGCTGGGCATTGCTTTGAAAAAATGGGGACCCAAAAGGAAACATATTCTGCTCACAAACATTTTATTCCTAAAACCAAGGCCAAGTCATTAGCCGAGTAAGCTTTTCCTGAAAATAGTCCTGTGCAACACTGCAAAAATACTGAGCTGTTAAAAACCAGTCAGCATTATAAATATGTTTAAAAGCATTACAGAGCCAACCTAGTATACTTTTACAGTAGGAAGCTATGAAAAGCATGCATTCTGCATTCTGCCCTGTATCTGCATCTCAACACTTTATCATTCTCTTCAGGACATGTCCCAGACTGCACTTTATGTTAGAAAATGCATCCTATGCATCCTCTTAGTATTTGCATTGCCTCTTATATGAAAACAGAGAGAGTTACCTGCATCATGCATTCTGATTTGTGCCATTATTCCTTCTTCATGTGATGGAAAAAATTTGGATAAAGTAAGCCATTACCCAGCACCAAAGATGCTTATAATTTTGAGACTCATTTGCACATTTCCTGTAGTCAGACCTAGTAGAAAAAATATTGTGAAAATCCTGTGGGAAATTATTGACTTGCTGTGACAAAAAGTTTTGCAAATTAACTGTATGCTTATTGAAGAAATAGCTAGTTTGTTTTGAACCTGTAGCCTTGGAGTCTCAGTTATCATTTTCTGGCTCATATCAAGAACACACAATAAGATACTGTTTCTTACTCAGTTTTTCTATGTTATTCATGCATTTTTACACCTTTGCAATGCATCTCCAGAGTCATCTGCTAATGTTTCTGCATAAAACATTTATTATGAAATTAAAGGGCTTTCAGGCAGGGAAGGGTTTAAGTATAACTAGAACAGAGGTATGTACTGGGTGATGAGACTCCTAAAGTGCATGAAACCTGAGCTGAGCTTTTACACTACCTGGGCAGTGGTGTCTATGTGGAGAGGGTGCTGTGAAGTCAGGGATTATCATGTCTCTCTGCCAATCAAATAGCACAAAGAAGTCGACTTAACCTACTTCTGACCAGAATCAGAGATAATTTGCAAAACTTGCCAAAGTCCAGTCTCTCCTAGGATCCATGAGTTTAATTTACACTTGTGGGGTTGGTGAGGGAATTGATAAGAACATGCAGGTACAGATGCTGGGTGCTGAGATCAGGAGGAAAATGCATTATCAATGACCCATCAGCAGGGTCAGAGAGAGAGGACAGAGAGAGGGTGCCTGGTGTTTAAGGAGTGCATGAGTAAATTATGACATTTGGTTTGTCAAGAGGTCAAGCAAGAGGAGTTAGCAAAAGGGGTTTCCCAGGTATAAGAAACCTTTTGTTTAACATAGGCCCCTGATTTATCAAGATTTCAGAAGAATCTACCCAAAAAGAAAAGGCACCCATGAAGAAAAGTGATTAGACAAACCCAAGCTACTCTTTTAGAAATTTAATATCCGTTTTATTTGGTGGTTTCCATTTAGATTGGAGATAAGCACACACAGCTGCAGATCAAAAAAAGACTTGAAGCTAGACATGCTTATTCTGTGCTGTGCCAGACTATTTACCAAAGAAGCTGCCAGCACTGTGAGTAAATACATCCACTTTGCACATACTAGTCAATTTAGGATCAAACCCGTTTAACATCCTCTGCAACAGGGACCCCATGCACCTGCACAACATTTGGTTTTATCAAAACTGTTTGCTCTTTTAAGCTAAAGAAAGTGAGGAAACTCTGAGTCCTTGTGTTCAAACTCGTTGCCTTTTATAATGGATATGCTGTCAATTAGCCTTGCCCTCACGAGCATTGAAATTAACTGTGTAGTGCTAAAATGATGGAGCTGAAAAAATGATTAGCATTTACCTGCTATTTTAGTGTAAGTGAAGCCAAAGACAAAAAGTCATCATCACAAATCTTTTGGTACAGCTTGGCAAAGGTTTGGCCACATTTGTTTTCAGAAAGCACTTCCTCTATTAAAAAAAAGTAAACAAAAAAAAACCCAAACAAATGGAAGAATGGTAATCTGAATATAGCTGTTTAGCTCCAAATTCTAGCCAGAGAATCTTAAGCAATTCAAATTTAATCTCAGAGCACACTTATGCCAAGTTCAAATCCTTTCCTCCCCTCTGCAGCTGGCAATTTCTGTTCTAAATTTCTTTTAAATAAGTGTTCTCTCATTGCAAAGTCTTGCCACAATGGCATCTGTTTAGCAAATAAACTCAAAAATAAAAATGTTGTCATTGTGAAATAAGATATATTTAATTAAATAAAATAGAGAGGAGAAGTGCTATTACAAGAGCATAAAACTGTAAGGCACAAGATAAAACTAAATTACTACAGGGCTGCTCAATTCAATCTAATCCTTGAAGATAAAGATGGAGCCAGAAAATTGCATGTATTGTGAAATCAACATAAGCCCTAAGCAAATATTAACTAGGGGTATATAAACTGATTTATTGTAAATACAAGTGTGAATGCTAGGATTAGTAAAGGAATGCAAACTGAGACACAATAAGGTATAAAATATTCCTGTATTTCTCTAAAATACTGAGAAGTGTGCTCAAAAAAGCATGCAGTGACTTGGACTTAGTTGCAGGTTATGCAGTTTGACACATAATAGAGGGGAATATGGAGTAGGGAGGAAATCACAAATTTCTTTCTAATATTTGCTGCTAGAACTTAATTCATAGTGTTTCCTTATGTGTTAAATAATGGGATTTGTTTTTTAAGAAAATTATTCCGCTTTAATTTTTTGTTTACTGATTATTATAGTTTTACTTACTAAATCATTAGGATTGTATAATACACATTGAAGACTGTATGAAATGTGTCCCAGTATCAAAGGACTCAGATTTTTGTGTGATATGAACAGAAAGCTGTCTAAAGCAGTTTAACATACTTTTTCTAAGTCTTTCACAAGAAGTCTGCAGAATATGTAAAAACAGGGAAAAGAGTCACATGTGTCCATAATAACAATGGCTGCTTATTGCAGGCCCTTACTTGTACTTCATTTATTCAGCTTAGTTCTCACCTTTTGGGGACATAAAGCTGATGTGATATCTTTAAGTCCTGACCTATCTCAGTCATGAAATGCTGTCTGTGGAGTTTGCGTTGCGTGCATCATACTGGCCCGAGGGACAGATTAAAGGCTTTTACACTGACCTCACAGCATCTCCAGCAAGTGTGAATTTTATGTAGTTTTTCAGCAGATTTTTCATGCCCGTATTTGTTTATTTTTACACTATACTCCTTTTTTTTTTGGAAAGGTACAAATTATAAATCGGGAGCTTTAGTGGTATTTGTTGGTATCTTACTTAGTACTGCAGAGGAACACCCTGGACTGTTTTGAAAGACCACTGCTTTGTTTGTGAAGTCAAGCATCCAGAAGTAATTGCCACAGGCCGTGCACTGGGCAATGACCAGAGATAAAACAGACATGGTTTGGGCACCATCCATTTTCTGCCTCGGGGGAGGCAAAGGCTCCAGAGTAGAAGGGCTGCGTGTGTACCCATGCGCAGGTGGCAATGAAGCAAGCAGGCATCATGCTGAGTCGCATCTGTTTCACATCAGGGCTGGACCCTGTAAGTCTGCTCTGCAGGCTTTCTTTTCTTCCTAAGTAGAATAATAAAGCAGCCTTTCATCATTAGGGCTCCCAAGCTCCTTCACTCTTTGTTTAACTCCGCTGTTCTGAACCCTCAGACCAGCAGGTCCAGGGAGGTTGTTCTCCCTCTGGACTCGGCACTGGTGAGACCGCTCCTCGAATCCTGTGTTCAGTTCTGGGCCCCTCACCACAAGAAGGATGTTGAGGCTCTGGAGCGAGTCCAGAGAAGAGAAACAAAGCTGGTGAAGGGGCTGGAGAACAGGCCTTATGAGGAACGGCTGAGAGAGCTGGGGGTGTTTAGCCTGGAGAAGAGGAGGCTGAGGGGAGACCTCATTGCTCTCTACAACTCCCTGAAAGGAGGTTGTGGAGAGGAGGGAGCCGGGCTCTTCTCCCAAGTGACGGGCGACAGGACAAGAGGGAATGGCCTCAAGCTCCACCAGGGGAGGGTCAGGCTGGACATTAGGAAAAAAATTCTTCACAGAAAGGGTCACTGGGCACTGGCAGAGGCTGCCCAGGGAGGGGGTTGAGTCACCTTCCCTGGAGGGGTTTAAGGGATGGGTGGATGAGGTGCTGAGGGACATGGTTTAGTGATTGATGGGAATGGTTGGACTCGATGATCCGGTGGGTCTCTTCCAACCTGGTGATTCTATGATTCTGTGACTTCCCACCTCTCTACCTACATTGTGTTTCATAGGAAGGAAATATCAGGCCTCAGGGCAACTGTAGCACATTCAAGCCAGTTTCCTGATGTGGACAACCAAGATTGTGACCACCAGGTGCACAGCAGCAAGTATATTCCCCAGGTTAATGTATTGATTATTCCCAACTTTTGCTTAGAAAATCTTGTTCCTCTTATATTTTGCATTTATTCTTTTTCCTATTCCCCTATGCATCTTTCAACACTGTTTCCTAGTCAAGGACTCCTTCCTTAGGAGTCTTATTCTTCAACCTCTCTGCTTCTCAAACCAGATCCTTAAGAAGAGGAGGCTGAGGGGTGACCTTATTGCTCTCTACAACTACCTGAAAGGAGGTTGTAGAGAGGAGGGAGCTGGCCTCTTCTCCCAAGGGACAGGGGACAAGACGAGAGGGAATGGCCTCAAAAGATGCCAGGGGAGGCTCAGACTAGATATCAGAAAAAAATATTATGGAAAGGGTCACTGGGCACTGGAACAGGCTGCCCAGGGAGGTGATGGAGCCACCTTCCCTGGAGGTATTTAAGAGATGGGTAAATGAGGTGCTCAGGAACATGGTTTAGTCACAGATAGGAATGGTTGGACTCAATGATCCAAGAGGTCTTTTCCAACTTGGTGATTCTATGATTCTACAATTCTATATACCTTGAATAGCTTATATGGTGTGAACATGATAGCTGATATTTAAGCAGCTATGCTACACGGAGAATTGAGAATTTTAATATAAAATTTCCTGTGAAATTTTTCATGTGAAATACTTATAATTATGGCGTGGATTTTATCTATTCTTATTTTTCTGAATTTGTTTATGACTTAAGTGAGTTCTATTTTCCACTAACAACACATGTTGTCACTCTTCGCTTAGCACGTCCTGAATATCATCCTTGAGGTTGTTCTCAATGTTCTCACTGCAGCACAAAACCAGATGAAGCTCTTCTACCTTTCCTCTAGAGAGCTGGATTCACCCTGGTTTAACCTATATACAATTTGCTGCTTCAGGGTGAAAAAAAGAAAAAAAAAGAAAAAGAAAAAAAAATGAAAGGATGCCAGATGGAAAATGAGAACACTAAATGAATGCATTCTGATCTCCTGTCTGACAACATTTTCATTTCTTTTGACTGCTGCTCCACGAGCTTGATATCCCCATGCAGTAGGCTGTTAATGTTTTTTGTGTTCACAAGTTCATTCACACTGACACATCTTTCTTTTCATTCCCTCTTTCTCTCTTTCCATCTGTCTGTCTGTGGATAACTTATGCTTTCAAGATTTCTTACAAGGTCCCTTAAATCTTTTTCCCAGTCAGTTCACAGCATAATTTTTTCATTCTGGATTGCACTACGAGACACCTCTTTTCCATTATTATGTTTAATGTGATGAAGCTAAGAAAGAATAATCATTAACAAAAAAACCCCAGTAGTTCATTTTTAGTTCAAATTTTTTAAAACAAACAAACAAAAAAAACCAAACCGAGGAACAACAAACATCTAAGAAACATCACAAATGGGACAAAATGAATACTTCTATTGTTTCATTCATCTAGGAGGTTATTATATTTGCAGCTTTGATGTTGCATGAAGGTTGTTGTTTTGGGTTGTTTTGTCCCAGTTACTGAGAGCAAAGTTGAAGGACTTCAATGATGCACTAATTCTACCAACTTTGATGTTACGCTGAACACCCCTTACTCAAATCTGAGTTGTCAGAATTGGCTTAGAATAACTGGATACACATGAAAATATTCGGAATATTATCAGTGCAACATCCAAGCATATATTTTAATGTTATTTTCAAGACCAAATAAAACAACAGTTAAAAGTGTTGATCGACTAGTTTCCACTGGATTTTATGACAAATTGCAGAAGTCATCCCTTTGCTTCTGTGTCGGTTATTAAGCTAGATTTGTACCACTATCATACCTTCCAAAATACTATCAGATAACAGGAATACTGTGAAGTAGAGTACAGGAAGGGGCTTGGTCATTGTGACACAGAATACTAAGAGGTCTAAAATCTAGATTTCCAGCTGTAGGAATGAAAATTTTAATGCTGAGTTGAGTTCATGGACTGAATGGACAAGTGAGGCATGTGATTTGCATTCATATCAACAGGCACTGGCTGAGGTGGAATTTAAATTCTTAATATCTTCCTCTGTTTGCAAGGGTACGAAACCTGGATCTAGAACCTTGAAATTTTTCCAGCATCTATGTGTTGGATGACATTGAGACTCTTGTGCCTGGTGGTGATTTTTTTCTTTTAAAGAGGTGTCAGTGGTGTTTCTGATCCTTTGGATGGTAGCCAGTGTATGCATTCAGAAAGTGATATGCTGTGCTAAATGCTAAATGCTGTGGGCTCTCCTTGGGCTCATGGTGAGTTCTGTAAGTATTCATGTGGTTTCTGTTAAATTATCATATGCTGTGGAGTATTCAATACCTTCTGATTTGCCTTCTGATTGCAATTAACTTTAGAATCCAAAACTATGACTGCGTAAAAATGAAATCACGCCATGCATTTCTTTCTTTGAGCAACCTGTTATGCCAGAACAAATGTTCCAACTTTCATACACAAATTCTACTTGATTGCAGCCTTTTGTGTGATTTTTTTTTTATTTTCAACTTTAGATATTTAATGTGAATTGATTCAGTCCATCTTATACCTGGTAATGTAAATCTGGAAAAAATATTTAGAAAATTCACACTTGAATTGGCCAGAACCTTGTAAACATTTTCTGAGTTATAAGTTTGAAAAGAGCAACAAAGCAAAGTAGGTTTCTCTGTATTAATCAAAAGCTGGAAAATGGTAGAATTAATGAAAAAGATTTGTAAAAATTTAATGCCTTGTGCTCATAAAATTATTCATGCGTTGCATCAAAAATAAATAAAAAAGATTTTGAACCTTGCAACATAGTGTTTAAGCCATAAGTACTTAAAAGAAGGTTGACTACAGCTGAGGAGGAGTTACATTGCATGTTGGACTCACAGTTTGTGATTGTAAATGAAAGAAAATCGTGAGGACCCTTAAATGTCATTATAATACATCATGTAGCAATTTTCATTTTCTAGGCACTATTCAAATACTGTCTAATAACCAGCATTTCTTTGAGACTGGATATGCAGAATTACAAAGACTGGCATGCGGGATTAAGGCAGTTTAGTCTAGTACACTGTTTCACATAGTGCTATGTCAGCTTCTTGAGAGAGGTGCAGAAGGAATCTCCCGCTACAAAATTATAGAAATTTTCTCTATATATTTTTAACTGTATTTAGCCTGCTTAGTCAGAATTTAGCCTTTGCCCTAAAGCATTAAGATTGTGCAAATCTTGCAAATCTATTTAAAAACAAGAAATTCTAATAAATGCCATCAACTGTTCCACTTTCAAAGCTGCAAAGTGCAACTGAAGATTATTTCCTTCTGCTTGTCTGGACGTTTCCTGTGCTGTTACAAAACTAGTTGGCACAGATTTGATGGATTTGTTGCTTCAAAATCAATGCTTCTGTCATTGACTCTTTCCACAGATTTCTTTAGAAAAGAATAATAATCAGATAGAAAGAAAAAATCAGTTATGTCCACATTTTTAATTTTGTGGCTTGGTGTTTATAACTTTTTTCTATGCTACTGTAATTTTGCTCAGAGTTCTGCACTCTGCTCTCTCTAGAATACAGCCTCTAAAATTAGAAATATAGAGTAATTTAGGTTGGAAATGTCTTCAGGAAGTCATCTAACCAATCTCCTGATCAAAACAAGGCTGTTTCCGAAGTTAGATCTGGTTTCTCCAGAATAGATTTGTCCCTGCCCATGGGAGGAGGGGTGGAACTGGATGATCTTAAAAGTCTCTTCCCACTCACACGTTCTATGATTCTATGATTCCATCTTCAGAGTCAGAGATCCCATAGACCCTTGGGTGCTTAAACCAGTGAATGACCACTCTGTCTTTGGAAATAAAAAATAAAAAAATCTTATATTCACTCTGTGGTCTTACCCTCTCTCACACACACATGACAGCTCTTTGATGGAAATTAATGTGGCCTAAATTCTATCTCTGTCCCCATTCATGGTGTTCCTATTGTCTGGCTGTAGACCTTCAGAAGCACACAGTCTATAGGAAACAGCAGGGGCCGGGCCTCGGTTGAAATGTAGGCCACCTGAATCTAGGCTTTTGACTCTGCCATACACAGCTGCAACTTTTTACCTTTCCTCTAAATACCAAGCACTTTGTCTCCTGTCATATAAATCAGCCAGAGCCAGATTTTTTTTCCTGTTCTAGCTGGGTTTGTGTGCCTTCCTTCTCACTAGGTGCCTTCCAGTAGAGCATTAATCAATCTGACTCAGAGCTGTCTCTGGTGTTTTTGTTGTTTTAGTTAGACTCTCCCCAGAGGCCACGGCCCGGCCACCTTACAAGAAACACCGCTTTTCTCAGCTTTATCCATTTGTAAGAAGGAGGGAGTGTTTGGATAGAGGATGAAGTTGGTTAGGAAGAGATGAGACTTTTTATTTAAGATATCTCTTTCTTTTGATCTTGTGCTGTCATTTTCTGGTTTTGCGTTACCTGTTAGAATGTCAGATCATTGTGATGGGTATTGAGGTAGATAGATACGCATATATAGAAGTAAAGACATTTAATTGAGACCAGTAGAAAACTAATATTGTGGTAATATTTAAAAATGGTAAATGGGACAACCCAAGTAATTATAGGCCTGTCAGAATGACATCGATCCTTGGTGAAATAAGGGAACATCTGATATAGGGCTCAGTTAGTAATGAGCTGAAGGATAGAATTAATGCCAATCAGCATGAGTTTATGGAAAATAGATCCTGTCAAACTAACCTGGTATTTTTTTTTCAGATTACAAGGTACTTTTTAAAGTAATTATATTGATGTACCATACGCTGCAAGTTATTTGACTTGGTTGGGCATAACACTTCCATTAAGGAACAAAAAAGACATAAAATGTATGTGGCACAAATGAAATGGATTGTAGCCTTTTTGTACTGATGGATGACAAGAACTGATTGTAAATGTGCTATCATCCTATGGAAGACATTTTCAGAATATTTGTTTCTCGACCTCATACAATTTAATTCTTTTCCAGAAACTAGGAAGAAGTGCAAGATTATCACTGATGAAGTTTACAGATGATCAAAGTAGAATTTACTAGTGAGGATCATAGTTCACTTTTCCAGGGAGACTGTTAATGTTTGACGAGCTGAACACAAATCATGTTGAAGAACAACTGTGAAGTCCTACAGCTAAGAAGGAAAAGTTTACAGCAATACTAATTTTGTATGCTTAATGCTCAAAGACTTTAGAGAAACAAGAAGGAAGAGGTCATATACTTCAGTAGGCTGAAGACCACAGCTGAAAATGTAGACTGTCTTCCTGGCTGGATGTGTGTCTTCACTTCTCCATCTATTTCAATGAGATATGTAAAAAACTTCGCTTTTACTGTAAACCTATCATTGCAAAGACAGCTGGCCATCTGAGGTGAAAGATTACCTTGGAGCACGGCAGCTTTGGAAAGGCTGGAAGGTTTCTGTGCTTAATCGGTCCATTACAGTCTGCTTAAGGGAATTAATTTAATTCTCAAGTACGTAAGCAAGAGGGTCTAGTTGTGCAAGACCAACACGAAATGCAGAAACAACTTTTGGTTGAAAAACTTGACTGGGGCTGGGATGGCATTATAGTAACCAAGACTGGGTGATTTTCTAAAACATATCCATGAGAGACTAAACAGGAACCCACTCAAGGTAGCTCTGTACTTTCTTTCTTTCTTTCCGCACACCTGCTGACAAACTATTTTCAGCCTGCCTGAAATCCCAATATCTCAAACTGTGGGTTTCTATCCTTTCCCAGGAGGTAATATCACAGGTAGTATCAGTAACAGGTTTTCTTCTTTCTTTCTTGACCCACTTGCCCAAACTTTTAAACCCGGATTTTACATCCAAACCACCCTTGACTAGCACATTCTCCCCTTTCCTCCCCAAAAGTACATGCTGTTTGCTAGCATCCATCAGAGGATCTTGGCTCCCCCACAGTATATCCATCCTTAGGAAAGATCTTACCTGTAGCACCTGCAGCCCTTCACACGTATCCTGTAACCTGACAAGCCATCACTCTTGAAGCACAAACTAGCACTTGTGCAGCATGGCAGTGAATTAAATCAGGACAGATTCTAATATCTGAGCTTAAAAGACACTACTGCACATGTGTCATAACGTAAAAAACTTTGAAGAAACCTTTTAAAAAAGATCTAAAAATCTACATCTAAAGACCTGGATGAATCAATTTACTACAGGATATTTCAATTACTTTGGCATTTCGTCAATGTTTCTTTTAGGACTTGTCTGCAGTAGCAAGTCAATTGAAGTAAAGGTGGGCTGTTGATTTAAAATGAAACAAAAACTCCTGACTAACTCCACATACTCTTATGCTGTAAAAAAGAGTGGTCTGCTTTTACTTAGTAAAGCCACATGTAAAATTTCTGCTTTTCCATCTGAAAAGCTTTAACAAAGAATTTTGAAGTAAACACTACTCTGTGGTGTTTTGCAGCAATAAAATATTTTCTGAGTAATTTCATGAGTAAAAATCACTTTTTCTTAAAAATCCAAACCAACGTAAGACCTGCTCTGTACCTCCCCTTTCTCACTCAGCATTGTTTGCCAACCCCACTGAAAGTTTCTTTGCAGCTGCTGGCTTTTTTCCAAGTCACTTTCTCATATAGTAAATGGCAAGAGCTCCATCAGATGCTTTTTGACTATACTCTAACAGGTCCTGTTTTATCTTCTCTAGAAGTAGTTGCTGTTAAGATCCAGGAAGCTTCTGCTTTTGAGTCTTGCTTCATGCTATTTAGCCTTTCATTGTCTGTTATGGGCATATTTCCTTTAACAGAATTCCACAGTGCACTGTTACACTGAGTTTTCATGTGTCCCTGCAGAAAGAGATCTAGGGGAGCTAGCTGACAGCAGGCTTAATATGAGCTAGCAGTGAGCCCCGGTAGCCAAGAAGGCAAATTGCATCCTGGGGTTCAACACAGTATAGGTGGCCAGGCAAAAGAGGTGATTGTCCAACTGTATTCAGCACCAGGAAGGCCTCATTTTGAATATTGTGTGCAGTTCTGGGCTCCACAATTCAAGAAGGATGTGAAGGTCCTTGAATGTGCCCACAGGAGATCTACAAAGGTGGTTAAAGGGTGGGAAGGCATGTCCTGTGAGGAGGGGCTAAGGACTGTGGATTTGTCTAGTTTGGAGAAAAGGAGACTGAGTGGTGATCTCCATGTTCTCCACAGCTTCTTGAGGTGGGGCAGTGGAGAGGGAGGTGCTGATCTCCATGTTATCCACTGACAGGGCAGATAGGAATAGTTCAAACTGTGCCAGGGAGGTTTAGACTGGACATTAGGAAGCATCTCTTTACTGAGAGGGTAGTCAAATACTGAAATAGGCTTCCTAGATAGGTGGTCGATGCCCCCTGCCTGTTGGTGTTTAAGAGATATTTGGACAATGACCTTCATAAGATGTTTTAACTAAGTCAGTTGGATTAGGTGATTTTTGTAGGTCCCTTCCAATTGATATAGTCTGTTCAAGACCTCTTCTGGGGGAAACTTTCAACAGAGTAAAGAATACTGTATGACTTCTCCGTATTTATGTATATATATACAAGAATTTGTTCTGACTTAATTTATTCCCATGCTCTTAATTTCTATCTTCTAGTCCTCCTTGGGGCTAATTCAGTTCTGAAGTTTATGGGCTTGGGTTAGTTTCCTTTAGCTCTTTATGTTATGTTTATGGTTAGTTTTGAACCTGCCATTTTCTTTTCTTATAATTGAGCTAAGTTTTTCCACATGGAGTAATTTTTTAACATGAAGTACAGAACATCAGTGTGTGTCAGATATCAGGGTTTCATAACTAATAGTAAAATTGCATAAATTGTGTTTAAGTATTATAATTGTGTCCACAGGCCAAAGAGATAAAAAATAGTTTGGTGTTGTGTAAATGGATAGATAATAATTGCTTATGTCCCAGAGGTCTTAAAATAATATTAAAAAAAATTGTCCTTTTAACTTAATTGGAAATAATTAATATTTATTACTTTTAACATCAAAATCCCAGACTGGGATATGTTTTCTCCACCCCACTTCCCATCCTATATTCCTGTCTGCTTACTCAGTCCACCTGAGAAATAGCAGGTAGAAATACTGCTTTAATCAGCAAGTTTAAGGCATGCTAAAGGACATTCCTAACTGGGAATAGTAAAGACTGTCAGATTCAAATATCTATTACCTGCTACAGAGCAATGAGGCTGATGAAGTTCGTGCAGGTACTGCAGACACATATTTGACTATCCAAACTCATTTGAGTGAAGTAGCTTTCGGTGATTTGCCCACTGAAGCAGAGAAGTGATCTTCACTTTTCATGTGTTTAGGGACACTTTAGAACTAAGGTGGCACCTATATTTTGGTTTGAATTAAATGTAATAATTTTAGTAAAATTATTTCTTTGATATTTGTCTAATATTGTGGGAGATATTATGATGATAGGAACCATTACCCAGCGAGCTGAACACTAACATTTCTGTAGTAGCCAACATTTAATGTTTTAAACAGGATCGTCTCTTTTTCTGAGTGTGTTCTTGCAATACACTTTCTGTCTTGAGAGAATGCATCCAAAAGGTTGCCATGCTTGCCAGAACAAAAGTCTGTCTTGTACCTGCTAATGGTAAGGATGAAGGTATAAGGAACAAGGTATATACTTTTCGTAATATTATGTTCTTCCAGTAAATGAGGCTTCCTGAACTGAAGCTGTGTTGGGATCATGATGTTTAACAGACACTAATTTACTGACTAGACATTAGTTTGTTAACTCTGGGCTCCATGACATCCTGTGACAATGAGCTCCCTAGCTTTGCTGTCTAGTGGTTCCTATGGGTGCCTCCTTATTCTCTTCTGAATAACAGTGACAAAGAATTCCTCATGCACCCACTTCACCTCACTTTTCATTTCACAAAGCTCTGCAGTAGCTAGTTGAAGATTCCAAGAGTGGATTATGTGATGAGGTTGCCTTGTCTGTACCAAGCTTGCACTTAGTCTGCACAATGTTTTCTCTTGTCTCTTGTTAATAAGGCTTGTACCAGTCCACTAAGGAGAGCAGAACCCATAATGCTGTGTTGGAGCTGGAAAAAGAAAATAGAGTTAGTGGGAGGGCCAGAAGCTTCTTCAGGTCTCCGAAGGTGAGGACACTAGTAAATATTTGAAAGCACCATGAGTTTACATAGCAGCACAACAATATTTTTTTTTTGCTGTTCCATTATTGACAGTTCCCAGTACCCTGACTGGCCTTTATTTTGGATGACTTCTGTGCAACTAGTCAGTGTTGTCATGAAGCCTTCAATAATTACCCACACAAAACAGCAGAGGAGTTATTACTGTACTGGAAAAAGAAATCATTAAGGTCCTACGCATACGCAGGTTATTTTTTTTTCTCTCTGTGCACCATTACTAACACTGAATTTTAGCAGATGTTTTCATCTCTTCACCTAGTGTCACAAAATTCCTTCACTGTCAGCTTCAGATTGACTACCCTGAATATTTTTTTAATATAATTGAAATTTCATGTAGCACAACTCTTCCTTATTTACTAAACATTTATGAACAAGTTGAACCATCATGAGGCAGGAGAACAGAGACAGTTGGGGAAAATGATGAAGGTCATAGATGATGTCGGTTTGGAGGAAAGAACTGGATCTCATAGTCAGGACAAACTAGGGAAATGAAGCCATTGAAGCTCAGAGATGACTCTAGCAGAGAGGAAAGCCAGAGGCTTGGCTGAGTCAGTCAGCATCTGTACTACAACACAGCATCCAAGAAGATGACTGGATGAGGTCTGAAGAAGGTTTGTTACAAGTTAAACCAGGCTACTGTAAGAGAAGGCAAAAAATAAGGGAGAGTACTTATCTGGCAGTGTTACAGTTATTGTCACATTCCCTGTCTGCCTGGATTGTCCTAATAGAGCAGGACACAGGCCTATATTTCACTAATGAGGTTAATCAAGACCTTGGGAAACGGGTACAGACAGGGCCTACAGGGTTAGGTTATATACACAGGTACTAAGCCTCTACAGTGATATTGTAAAACTTCTCTGGCAAATGATAAATCATGGACCACTTATTTCTATCTCTTGTTATTAATCCATGGAGAGATTTAGATTCTTTAGGAAATTTTATTGAGTGAAATGTTGCCTTTCTATTTCTACAATAATAAGTTAGTGTCCCCAAATGTACCATTTGATTTTTTCCATTCTTGCTGACATATTGTCAAATTATTTTAATAATGATAAAATTATGCAGCCATTAAAGAAATAGGAAAACAAATAATCAATGCTGAACCATATTGGTTGACTGTGCTTCTGTATTCAACAATAAATTTCTTAAAATAAACATATCCGTCCATTTTGTCTTCATTTTAACAATTTTGTCCTGATTTACAAATTCCTTATATTTCTACCATAGGGAAATATGAAAAGAGATGCAGTTTTCAAGATGTTCTCTGTGTTCTGAGTTTCAGTGAAAGATAATATAACTGTTATTTGTTAGATTAGGAGTTTTGTTTTCATCCCATCATACAAATAAGTGGTACCCCTCTCTGTAGTAAACTTGGTCTGTCAGTTATATGGCTTTTAGAGAAGCAAAACAAGAAATTAAATGGATACAGGTGCGTGATTGAGATACTGTATCACTGCTGAAGATTTTCTTCTATACGTAGTTGAATTTCCTAGGGGATCAATATATTTGAACTAAAAGCAATAATTACAAGACATATTTGAGTAGGGAAGTTGGGAGAAAAATATTTCAACTTGTGAGTTGCAACAATTGACTAATTGTTAGGCAAAGTCCACCAAAAAAAATTGTATTGGATCATGAATGAGAAAAATCCACCCTAAATATAAAGGTAAGACTTAAAAATATTGCCATGTAAACCTAATAGAGAAGGACAGTAAAAATTGTCTGGTATGGGGTGTTTAAGATGCTGTCACTCTGTAGATGTGGAAGGAGGGATGAACATGCATTTTCCCCTGAGCATTCACAGGGTCTAGTGGAGGCAAGACCATCTCCTGCCACTGTGGCTGTGTGATTCTGCCCTGCAAGCAGTGTTTCTGGACTAGACTTTACTCTTTGTGTCTGCTGGGTTTGCACCATGCTAAAGAAGTAAAACAACCCGAGAGATAAAATGACATTAACACAGTGCCTCTTACCTTTCCTAAGCAACAGGCTGAATGGTCCAGCCCTCAGATGAAACACATTTGTGTCTCTGTGTTCATACAGACTGTGGCAGCTTAGCTGCATGCAGTCTTGTTCTGGAAACAAAGGCAACCTCTACACTAGTAAGTAAAACAGGCTAAAGATCACCAAGTAGTCCAGCACAGTGTGCACCCACACAGATAAACTCTTTCACCCCCTAAACCAGGTCTGCTCTATCCAAGCTTCATCTTGGAGGTGCTCACTGGGTTAAACCAGCCCTAGAACTTTGCCTAGGTATTGCCAGCCAGAGTTGAAACACATCAGGGACCGTGCAATGAAATAATAGAATCACAAGGTTGGAAAAGAGCTCTTGGATCATTAAGTCCAACCATTCCTATCTGCCACTAAACCATGTCCCTGAGCACCTCGTCCACCCGTGCCTTAAACCCCTCCAGGGAAGGTGACTCAACCCCCTCCCTGGGCAGCCTGTTCCAGTGCCCAATGACCCTTTCTGTGAAGAATTTTTTCCTAATGTCCAGCCTGAACCTCCCCTGGCAGAGCTTGAGGCCATTTCCTCTTGTCCTGTCCCCTGTCACTTGGGAGAAGAGCCCAGCACCCTCCTCCCTACAACCTCCTTTCAGGTACCTGTAGAGAGCAATGAGGTCACCCCTCAGCCTCCTCTTCTCCAGGCTAAACACCCCCAGCTCTCTCAGCCGCTCCTCATAAGGCCTGTTCTCCAGCCCCTTCACCAGCTTTGTTGCTCTTCTCTGGACTCGCTCCAGAGCCTCAACATCCTTCTTGTGGTGAGGGGCCCAGAACTGAACACAGGATTCGAGGAGCGGTCTCACCAGTGCCAAGTCCAGAGGGAGGATAACCTCCCTGGACCTGCTGTTCACGCCATTTCTGATCCAAGCCAAGATGCCATTGGCCTTCTTGGCCACCTGGGCCACTGCTGGCTCGTGTTCAGTCGCTGTCAACCAACACACCCAGGTCCCTCTCCTCCAGGCAGCTTTCTAGACAGACTTCTCCTAGTCTGTAGCTGCCCAGGGTTGTTGTGCCCCAAGTGCAGGACCTGGCATTTGACCTCGTTAAACCTCATGCCACTGGTCTCAGCCCAGTGGAATATGAACTATTGTGTAATTCTCAGACTGTTCCCAGGCTCTGCTGGTTGACTGTTATAGACACAGCTCCAGATGTCAAGTGGAGCCTGTATACCTGCATAGACCAGGTCACTGCAGGGACCTGCTTCTGGATGCCATAGAAACACTTTGCTGTGGTACATGGACCTGCTTCGGAGCCTGTGCACAGCTCTGAGCTCATGTTACATGTGTGGCCCCTGTTTCTTGGAGGTACTTGATAAGGTAGTGGGCTGGAAATGTGCCTGCTGCCTTACCTGAAAACATCTGACAGGGTCTTGGGGTCTATGGAAGCAAATTGTTCGGTGAGGCACCCACAGAATGGAATTGATTTTTCACTAAGCATTTCCCAGTCCATTTTCAATAACAGGAAAATTCATGATAAACAGAGTTTGTCGTTAGATAAGTTATAAACAGAGAAAAGGACTACATTTGTCAAATTGGTGATTTTCTACCAATTCCTCACTTGGCTGCAATTCTCAGCTATATCCCAGCTGTCCTGAGGATTAATTAGTTAATATTTATGGAGCACTGTGAAGATGAAGACTGCTAGAATGGTGCTAAATGTTTTATTTGCATGCTTTATAAGCAGCAGCCCAGCGGTCCCACATGGGGTTCAGCCGATCCCTGTGTTCACAGATTTCCACTGCAGGTTGGATCAGGATGGCTTTTATCATGATGTAATGTATTTTTATTGCGGTACTAGAGCAAATGTATCCTCTAAATTATGTGATTAGTTTCAGTACAGCTCACTCTCCAGAATAGCTATCATAAAGTGTGAGACTTTGAAAGCATTGCCAAATTTAAATTTAGACTTCAGTCTATGATTTCACGTCAAAAATTTATGCACAGCCTCATTTGTCAGGCAGCATTATTGATTTTATAATGTGTAATGTTTTCCTTATTGAAAAAGTGTTCCCAGGCCTGAGCTTATTAACACAGTGTTGATTACTCTTTGGGGGCAAGCAAACGGTTTTTCCATTTATTAAAGATGATAAGAAATGGGAAATCATGGTTTTTATATACACATTATGTGAACGAAAATTATGGTTACTGATTAGATAATATGAGGCTTGCAAATTAAAGTATAACACAATGCTTCCCCTTCATGCAGTTGAATAAGTTACTAGAAAGTCTGCTTGTAGTTTACACACCTATTAACAAGGTTACTTTTCCCTCTCATTTACTGCAAAGTTTACATATGTAAAGCTCAATATTGCATATCTTTTTAGCAATTCCTGCATCAACTGAAGTGATAACTCTCTGCTTGAGACATCATCATGATGCTCATAGTATGTAGATTCAAACATGCCAGAGGGTTATGGTTTTTGTAAGGAACAAACAGCAAGAGAGCAGAAGACTTCTAAGAAATCTGAAATTGAAGGTGGGGCTTGTTGGGGGAGGGAGATAGTATTGGGTTTCGGTGTTTTTCTCTTCTCAAAGACAGATATGGGTTTTAGATGCCCAACATATATATATGTGTGTGTATATATATGCATATTTGTTGGGCTTAGAGATGACTTTTTACCAGCTCTTCCTGTGAAGTTATAATGATATAAACTGCATAATACTGCAATAGTGTAACATCACAATATTAAATCAATAAGGCACAGATCAAGCTTCTGCCTTTATTGGAGTCAGTGCCTTCAAACCTCTGACTTCAGTATGGCCAAGACTTCAGCAGGTACTCAGTCCTGCGTACCCTGAGTTGCTCATAGTTCTCAGCTCCTCAAATACTCAGATGAAGATGCAGGTAGGGGAGATGGTCAGGTAATGTTTTTCTCCAAAAGCTGTCTTATTTACACATTCTGGTTTTCGCTAGGGAAATTGCTGCCAAAAGCTCCTCTCATGTAGCGTAAACACATAAACAAGCTCTGCAGCAATTAATATTGGTCAAGTTTCAAGACTATCCCCGCATCTCTGTTCTCTTGGAATCCATTATCAACTTTTTCATTATTAACACACCACTCAATCTGGCTTTATAGACTGCCTATAAACTCCTTCAATTATGCCATGTTCATGTTTACATCCCAAGTCTTTCTTGTCTTCCCAGAGGAGTCTGTGGAAATACATGTTACTTACAGAATCTGTAGAACTGGGCCATTATGTTGCAGGGTTGATAGTGGCTGAACAGGCAACTTCTTAGAAGTAATTCTCCATGTCCTCTCCTTCTTGACAGCTCAGAGTCTAGATCTCCTCTGGAGACTTAGTGGCAGATGGTGGTAAAGCTGAAATTAGCTGAAATCTTGCGCTCTTCCAATGATTATCTTCCCCCCTGCAATGGGTCTTGGGCAGGCACAGCAGGGAATTCATTGCAGTATCTTCTTGGAATTTTCAGCCTCCTTTCCTGCTTAAGTCCACTTGGATTTTTAATTATCTTTCAGATCCTCTTTTCATTTTGCTTGCTTAGAAATGCAGAATGAAGCCTACCCCCTGTATTCCATCCAATTCTCTCGCAGTCTTCTGTCACAATTATTGTACTATAATCCTCTCTCTCTGTTTTAATCCTTTTCTACAGTCAGTTTATTTCAGAATTAGGGTTCTTATCCTTTGATCTATTAATTTACAGTTTAACCTTGTGCTCTTTCTGCTTTTTATTTGGGGCATTACTGAGGATTGCTTAAGTGGGGAGGAGAGGTAAAGCAGGGCCTTTGTATTACACATAAGGATCTCTAAAAATAAGCTGTTAGGGGAGTCTTCCTAGGGGATGGCTACTGGGAGGAAAATACAATTTGGATTTGGATTTGCAACGCAAAAAGCAGGGAAACTAGAACATTACTCCGATGTTCATTTATTGAATGAAACATCTTATGGTTAAATTTGCTGCATAACTTCAAATAAAGTACGGCTGATAAATTTTGAAAAGCAAAAATTTCCCCTCCTCAACACATGTACCACACCCTGTAAACTGTTTTTATTTTTTCTAAAGTGAGTGGTCTGGCTTTTGTTTCAAATTCTTGGATATGAAAACAAACCTTTCCTTTTCTTTTATTTTTTTTATTTTTTTCCAAAAGCCAAAAAACACACTTGGGAATGAAATAAAACTTTAAATTGCACGAAACTTTTCTTTTCAAGCTGAAAAATCTATTCTTTGCAGAAGCCTGTTCATGCATGTAAGGTAACAAACCTAGCGGTGATATAGTTTAAGAGAAAATGGAGGAGCATAAAAAAAGTGAAAATCAGAATGATTGCCTGAGTGGACAAGACAGAAGGAGCACTACACAATTAAAATGTGTGGACTTAGCACAAGTGCTGAGCCATTCCAGGAATTTGTAGCTATTTCTCCTTATTTTCTCTTAGGTGCAGCTGTTCTCTTTGGTAGAAGAAGGGAAAAGGCGTGAGGGTGGGATCAAGGAATGGATTCATGTTTGGATTGGCAGAGATGTCCACGTGGAAAAGGGTTTCAGGAGCCCTGAGGTGAAATACTGCTTTAGCTGCATACTTTCCATGTAAGGAAGAAATCCCATGATTCAGATTCTTTCTTCCAAGATGGGAATAATTCATTCCTTGCTTAGAGAGCTGCTGCAAGAGGGTAAACTCATCACATTGCAGTGAGAGATGCCACTGAAAAAAATCTACTCAGGATTGTTAACTCCAGCTGGCCTCAACAACAACCTGTGCACGATGCTGGGTCTTCTTAGAGGAGTGTACAATTACACCTTTGAAGAAACAATAATGCCAATGTGGGATTTTTTAAGTAAATAACAAAATATAAAGAAAAAAATGTCACAAAGACTACATGAAAATGATAGTAGCAGCTTCTTAGGAGTCTCTGCAATCTGTCATGTAAATAGAAAAGATAGAGACATCTGCAAAGAACTTCTAGTACATATGGGGACACATTTCGGATTGTCTATCCTGCACCCAAAACATTGCACTGTGTTTCTTTGCTTACTAGTGTGTTAGCAGCAAGAGAAAGTGAGAAAAACTGCAGTCACCAGCCTCAATTTGCTTGCATAAATCAAGTGTATTTCAAAGTTTGCCCTTAATGACTTAATTATTTGCCCATCTGACACAGAGTGCTCGAAAAATATGTGCCTAGAGGTGAGTGGTGCAGTCACACCCCTCTACAGGAAGAAACCAGTTTGACAAAATATCAGTCAGAGAAAAAATAGGACTGCTTCAAAACCAGCTCTTTGCAGTCAGTTCCTGAGGGGAAAAGTAAAACAAAAAAAAAAAAAAATCATACATTTGCTTATCCAGATAAAAATGGTGTCATTTCCAAAAATATAATATCCCTAAAAAAAAAGAAAATATAACTAGTGGATCAGTTCCTTTTAAGTCACATCTTCAAATTTGAAAAATGTTGTGACTTAATCATAAAAAGTCTTGCCTGTAGTGAATTGTAAATATTTTAAATCATCACAGACAATTCCAGTAGTTTCATTTCGTTTATCTGATGTTTTTTTTTCCCCCAAATCGCTGTAATGTCTAAAAATCCTGACACTATGATAAATGCTGATGCTTCAATAGATGCATAAATCCATATGTGTAAAATTATTGTCAGATGGGAAGCCTTACTAGTCCTTACCCTCTCTGGTGTGATAGTCTGCTGTAGTGATGCCAGTGGTCAATGCACAATAAGAGTGACCTCTCCTTATCTGTACACAAACTGCACATGGTTTTCCATATTTTTTGTCATATTTTATAAACATCGAAGCAAGTCCCCGGATTTTAACTACTTGAAAACTGCCAACAAAGACAGAGAATTCTGCTGAGCTTTGAAGCTGGCTGTGACTCCTGGTTCTGGGCCAAGCAGTCTTCATGAGCCTGAGGAGACATTTGTTTTTTTTCCTCTGAAAATATCGGTGGTCAGCTGTTTGGGTTTTTTTGCATATAATTCTGTGGCCACTGGAGAACCATTAGTAGTGCATATAGCCCCACTTTATAGCGTATAAACCCTCAAGGAGATTGGGAAAGATGTCCTGTAGTCTAGCCTGTTATTAATGTGTCTGCTTCTTTAAAAGGTCGACCTATTTAACGATCAATTCTGTGCGAGAAATGTTTTTTTGAAATGAGTGCTGTGATAGTCTTCTGATTTTGATTCTCTTAACCCCCCTGTAAAGTAATAGAGATATAAATATTAAACATCCTATTTCCTTTACAGCCTGGATGGATTGGGGGTGGAATTCTGATGGCCAATGTGATTCATTCCCCCAGTCCGAAGAAAATCACTCTGTGATAGAATAATGGAGTACAACAGAACAGGTTAGGACATGCATGAACACCAGCCCAAAACCTAATCTGCTGTGGTGTTAGGATTCAGACTGCTGTTCTGCATAAGGCAGAGCTGTGGATTTGTCCCCACAGGTTATGCTACCTTCTCCTTTCTTCAATCCTTCTCTATTAGGCTTCCCACTGAGATGTTATACTTGGACCTTAATTTCGCATTTGAGCTCCAAATAAAAAAAAATTCCTTAGTAGAGATCTTTGGAGACTCAAAAATTTGCTGTGTGGGTTTGACTGTGAAGCAGGAGTTGATACTAGAAAGTGCATGTTCTACAGTGATTGCAAACTTAAATACTGAGTTTATTCATTCTTTGTTAAAGGGCATATCTGGTAAAAAAGGAAATGGGGGATTTCTCAACAAGTACAAATAGTTTTTTTATTTTTTTTTAAAAAAAATAGTTTTGATGGCTTAGCATCTTTGAGTGAAGTGTAACTTAACAATATTTGTCCTATCGATTATGAGAATCTCAGGACCATGTTGCGTGCCAGGGCAGCATTGAAATTATTCTAATGAATATACTCATCTGCTCTATTGTACAGCCAAATGGCAATTGTCTGACTTCCAGAAATTGTCTGACAGACTGAGTTGTTTAAAAATGTGCTCTTCCCTCTTTTATTCCAAATTCCTTGGCTTGAACACCTTTACTCTTTTCAACTGCTTATATTTATGTTCATAAATCTTTATGACCTAGAAACCTTCTCTTACTTTAAGTGAATATTTTTCTTATGCTTCTGTTGCTTGAGACATCTGAAAGTGATGTACAGTGATGAACAACCTTTCTTCATACTGTAACTGGTTATACCCAGAAAAAGGGCAACCTAAAAATGTAAATGCTGAATAATCTCACATACTACAGCTTATCTGCTAAAAAAATATTCATCTGACTGAAAGATGGGGAGGAAAGAATTAAAAAAAACAACCACATATACAACATTTCTCACAATTGCTCACTGTGTGTGTTTGTGTTGCAGGGACACGTTTGAAACAAAGTAAACCCTTCAAAGGTGCTTCAAGGTTTTATGCTGCTTATCACTATAGTGTTGACGTCATTCTCCTGTTAAAATGTGTGAACAGTTGTTTTCCTTTGAATTAATGGGATGAAGAATATGAAATCACTCACAGTTTGTATTACCTCTGAGAGTTTTTATATACATATATATATATATCTCAGCACCAAGTACAGGGGCTAACCACTTCCCTACTTTTGCTGACAACACTATTTCTGATACAAGCCAGGATGCTATTGGTCATCTTAGCCACCTGGCCACACTGCTGGCTCATATTCAGGTGGCTATCAACCAATATCCCCAGATCCTTTTCCTCCAGGAAGCTTTCTAGGCATTTGTCCCCAAGTCTGTAGCATTGTATGGGGCTGTTGTGACCCAAGTGCAGGACCTGAAGCTGAGCCTTGTTGAACCCCATACAGCTGGCATTGGCCTATCAGTCCAGCCTGTCTAGATCGCTCTGTAGAGCCTTCCTTCTCTCAAGGAAGCAAGGGTTATGCAGGCATACATGCAAATGCATCTACATATGCTTGACGATTTATTTTTCATTAAAAGCTTTTCATAAAGCCAGGAAACCAAACACCCTTTTCTACTAAGGCAACCTGTGTGATATAGCTAGAAACACTATTGTATTTCCTACATTGTAAGGTCAATGGGTCTCAAAATTTTTTCAATCCAGTAATCTCTACGTCTGGTTGGCAGTTTGTCCTTCTTGAAGGCTTAGTTCCCCTGGATAGCTTGCCAAGGAGGAAATTGCCTGTTGATAATGTGGTATGGGGACTGTGGCAATTTGTTTAGGAACTGGATTAAAGTCACCAGTTTTTTTCATGTCATTGTCCAACATAAAGCTGTTAGAATAATACCTTTAAAGCACATGCAAATACACAGTGAGACAGAGATGAAAGATTTCATATTTCAGCACATCTCTACCATTCTTTACCTTTCCTTACATCTGCACAGTATTTATAAGTATTTAAAGCTAATTAAAATGAGGATTGAACTGGGTGATCTGAGAGAGAAAGAATTTCAGTCACATTCTTTTTTATGATTTCTCAGTGAATCTCTGCGGAGTCTGCCTTCCCTTGAAATACAATGGAAGGGAGCCGGATTGCTCTGGGATTGGTAATATGATATAGAGTCTTTTATTTCTGCATTGTCAGTACAATGCCAGTCTAAGTCTGTGTGACTAAAAGTTGTTACCGTCTGATGGCTCTTCAATGGGCTATTGGAAATGAGTTTCATGGTTCCAGTTTCCAGCAGTAAGGCATCCACATCAGAGGAGCCCTCATTGCACTTGGCAGTACTAATTGGCACCCTTGTCACCAGCCAAGGACTATAATGGGCTCATGGTAGTTCCTTCAGATCAGAGCTTAGGAACATTGCTGTTGAAGCTTTTATTTCTGCTCCCTGTGCAGTACATTTTTTTTTTGTGGGCAGACAGAGACATTTCCAGAGCTGTCAGTCTTGTACTTTTTTCCACAAGTTACTATATTCTAATGAAAAACATTTTGGTAAAAAAAAAAAAATTCACAGAGATATACAGCAGGTTTGTATTTTAATTTTAAGTACTGCATTTTCAACAATAACATTCAGAGCACACTAGGACTTCCTACATTATACATTTAAATGTTGTTGATAATTTTGAGGAACGTCATTAAAATCAAGCACTGCCTTAGATACTCAGGTGGCTTCCACAGTGTTGCAGAATTTTATCTTCTTATTGTATTCTTGCTGCATCATTTTGTGTCTAGGACACCTACCTAGGCTTGTCATTTTAGAAAAGTGAAATAAGGGATATGGACAGACATCCTCTTCCAGATCCAAATGCACTCTATCCTCAGCTGCCCCCCTCCTGAAGTTACTGACTCCACTAATGCTCTGACAGAGCAGTTTGTGCAAATGTCCCCTGTAGCACTCTAGGAAAAAAAACTGCAAAGGCCGTTGCAAAAATTTCATACAAACTTTTACCAGAATTTACATGAGCTCAGTAAATTCTTGAAGTGAGTAATGATGAGGGCCTAATCTCCTTTTCTTACAAAGATGAGACCAAAAGAGAATTTTTTCTCCACACTGGAGACACAAGAAAACTTACTGGGATCTCTAGGGCAAAAAAGAATCTTAGATAAGTGTTAAGCTAGCCAAGATGCTAGCTCTTCTCAAGATATTTGCTACCAGAGCGACAGTTAAGAAAGATTAATGCTATTAACAGAAATTGTTGCAGAATCAAAGTAAGGCCCAGTTTATTAAGGTACATATTCTTCTTTAAGATGAATATTTCTTTAAGATCAATGAGATAATTTACATATGTAATCTCAGACACTTACACACATTGGTGAACTGAGTTTTACAGTAACATCATTAATAAAAAAATTATTAAAAGGGTTAAAGGGATAAGATCACTTCTGGGAGCAGGGAGAAGATAGAGAGCAAGAGAGAAAATAGGAAAGAAAGGGGAAGATGGAGAGAAGAAAGAAAGGAAGAAAGGAAGAAAGGAATAAAATAAGAAAGGAAGAAAGGAATAAAAAAAGAAAGGAAGAAAGAAAGAAGCCTTACATCTCTTTCCCTTATAGATCAGATTGCTCAAAGCCCCATCCAACCTGCCCTTGAACACAGGGCTGGAGCATCCATGACTTCTCTGGACAATTTAGTCTAGTACCTCACCACTCTCACTGTTAACAATTTCTTCCTAAATATAATCTAAGGTTCTGTAATTTTTTACTTTCAATATTTTGCCTGTGATCAGAGTTGGAAGTGCCAAAATACAATAAGAGAAGCTGTCTTAATATTAATTTTGGGCATGGACAGAAGCAGAAGTGTGAAAAATCTCACTACTAGTAATCTTTTGCATTACATTTCTTTCCAGTTTGAAGTTTCAAGCAGTTATGATTAACACTTGATTTCAGAATCTAAGCAAAATTGAACCTGAAATTTTTCAGGTACTGTCATCACTAATTAGAAGAGCTCAGTCCATGTTTACCTAATAATAAATACCTATTGAGAGCTACCTCTGAAAGGATATGAGTTCCAGTGAACTCTGTTATATCACTCGTTCAGCAAAGTATGATAAATTAAATCATGGAAGTCAATACCACAAGCTCTAATCAGTGTGAAACTTCTGTAGTTATAATAAAGGTCTTTTATAGTCTAACTCTTAGGTCCTTTTACAGTGTTTATAACTGTGATATCTGCACAATATCTGTGATCTCTGTAAATCTTCTTTTCCAGTCACTGGCATTCATTAAGAATGAATCTGACAGTTTGTGTTCTAATAATTATGATGCAGTAAAGGGTAATTATAGATTTTTATTATTAAGCAGTCCGTGTTATTAATGAGAATAGGAGCTGAGATAAACATTTATGAGTTGCCTATACATTTCCTTTCAAGGAAAAAAAAAGGATGCCAAGTAACTTCTTGGAAGAGGAGGAGCTTTCTGGTATCTATGGTTTTATAAAATTACCAGCTGTGAATTTTCATACTTCCTCTGGTGTACATGCCATTTATCATTATATGTACTGAGATACTGAACTAGACACAGGCTTGAAATATTAGGTATGTGTTTGAATGTGTTATTTGTAAAGAAAACAAAATCCGTAGTAATACAAAACACTTGAAACAAATGGAGAAATCCCTTCTCCTGCTTACAAGGCTAAATGAAGCCATTGAAAAGAGACTGTCTTTTTCCAGAGAAGAATAATCAAGATTGTAATCTCTGTTACTAGAGAAAACGTCTGAATTAGAGAATGGTATAAATTGGTTTCTCTTTTCTAATAAGCTTTATACAGCATCCACTGTATGCCAGAATAACTACACATGTACCTAGACTTGTTTTTCCTGTAAGTTCATCAGTTGAAAAGTGATCAATCATATTTTGTCATTTTAAGTAAGATTCACTGCTGTTCCTGATCAACTTTATTGAGGTTAGAGAAGGCATGATATCCCACACCACCTGAAGATCCATCTCCTGTAATTATACATGGTTGGCTGTGTGATTGGTGGATTTGTTGTCATCTGCTGCTACTTATCAATATCTTGCCTCCAAAAAGTAAATTTTTCTTCCACTGAAATGGTCACTGGCAATAAGTTCAACAGCATATTTTTATAATAGCTAGACCTATGATGCAGTAAAGCCCTGCTTGTGATATAGTAAAAGAGATTTATTTGCCTCTGAGTCTTTCTACTGACCATAACTAAGTGAAAAAATGTCTTCAGAACAATTCAGCATCAGAGTCATGATAGAGTCATGAAACCCTGTTGGAGCCTTACAGAAACCTTTGAGGATTGTTCTGTCCAATTAAAGTTTTGTTTATACAAAATGCGATCATTTACTTATAAATATATAAATGTATGAGAACTGAGATCTTCAGCTGAGTGGCTGCATGCACCCGAAAATTGATAGAAACATATCAGAGGGACTTCCCGATACACCAAACCCAAAGAGGGGGAAGTGGAAGAAAGGATGGCTGCTTGTGGAGCATATGCTCTTCTTTTGGCTTTCAGTCTCATAGTAAAATCCCCAAATGCTGATTCAGTTTGAGGTCTTTTTAAAGATACTACACTAAAAGAAACAGACCATCTCTGAGGGATATTTTTGGACTACAGAGTAAAAAGAAAGTTCAAACAGTGTTTAGAAAGCCATGCTTCCAAGCTACACTCTGTGCTGTGATAGTAGCTTCCTCCAAAATCAGATATTTTCTAGTAACAGATTCTTGGGTGGTACTGGAATATTATCCATCCTCATGTTGTGATCCAGCTGCATGCTGTCACCGTTTGTTGTGAGATACAAATGGGATATCACACAGGAGTCATTATCAATTCAGATATTGCTCCTATGAAATATCTAAGCCTTTGTCATTAAAATAACACCATCTGAAATTAATGTTACCCGAGCGTTATTGGTACCATATTGCTTGTGCTTCAACATTGGGAACTTTGTAATAGCATCATACTGTTTAGGTTATGTGACAGAAAGCTCATCGTCACACACACAAAGGACCACAGAGAATCAATGGCAGATGGAAGAGCCCAATAACACGCTACTCCAGCTACTCCTAAGCCCATCACAGGAGCCATCAGCCAAAGTCCCAAAGAGCAAAGGAGTGCAGCAGTGTAACAGCTTGCAGAGGGGAACCAGTGCTAGAAACTGCAGTCAGACTGCAGGTCACAGGGTCTGCATGTCTGTGCTGCCAGCAACTGGAGAGATTGGAATGACTGGATTACGATGTCAGCATATGGAGTGGGATGGAGCATTCGTATCAGTGTATGGCCACTAGCATACATCAAACCTCACCAGCACTGAGTAGATGAAGTAGACTGTGAGACAGGGAGGTGTGTGTGTCTCTAAGGATGAGATCACGAAGGCAGCTGGCTGTTGGAGGGACCAGGGGAATCCTGGCCAGCTGACAGAGACCTTGGAGTCTGGGGGTGCCCAGATGTGTGTGTGTGTGCCTGTGTGTGTGTGTATGTACTGGAGAAAGCTGGAGAGAGCTAGGATCCATGATAAACAGAATGGACTGTGTGTCTAACCTCAATTACTAGACCCCTGAGGGACACCACTTGCCATGGATCTCCATCTGGACTTGGAGCCATTGGCCACTACCCTCTGAATACAACCATCCAAACAGTTTCTTATCCACCGTACCGTCCACCCATCAAATCCACATCTTTCCAGTTTAGAGAGGAGGATGTTGTGGGAAACCATGTCAAAGGCTTTACAGAAGTGTAGATAGATCACATCCATCAGTTTACCTGTGTCCACTGCTGCAGTTACCCCATCATAGAAAGCCACTAGGCTGGTCATACACGATTTGCCCCTGGTGAATCTGTGCTGGCTGCCATTAATCACCTTCATGTCCTCTGCGTGCTTTAGCACAGCTTCTAGGAGGATCTGTTCCATGACCTTCCCAGGCACAGAGGTGAGGCTGACAGGTCGGTAGTTCTCAGGGTCATCTCTTCTGCCCTTTTTAAAAATGGGCACAATGTTACCCTCCTTCCAGTCACCAGGGACTTATGGTTGTCATGACTTTTCAAATATCATTGAGAGCGACTTGGCAACCACATCAGCCATTTCCCTCAAGACTCTGGGGTGCGTCTCATCAGGTTCCATAGATTTACATATGTTCAGGTTCCTCAGGTGGTCACGAACCTGATTCTCCTCTACTGTGGGAGGGGATTTACCTCCCTGGTCACCATCTTGCTGTCTCATGACCCAGGAGGTGTGAGGAGAGCAGTTATCTCCACAGTTAATGCAAAAAAAATCCAAGGCCGCTTATCTCTCCAGAAAAGTATTTACCTTGAGTGTTTCATTTTTAAAGTACAGTAAAAATAGTTATTGTGAGAAGTGGGTATCTTGTGTAAGGTTGGGTTTTTTTCTGTTGGAACCTTCAGCAGTTTCTTGGTGAATATTCACCAATAGGTTTGACAAGATCACTTATACCAATGAGCTTAATCACACACTTCAAGGGTGTGTCTTGAAATAAACCCACATGTTGAAAATCGTCACCTAAATGTTTAATATAGATACCAGTATTTCATATAAAATTCTGTGTCTAATGGAATCAAACAAATCACATGATTAGCAGAAGGTCTTGGAAGCAATGGCATGGAGATTCTTAGTGGACTTGAGTCTCTAGTATAAGGGAAGAAAAGACATCTTCCATGGGGTACAGTCAAAACAATTCCCCTCCTTGCCATATGGCTCTACTTGTGAGGGTCAGATTCTTCAGAATTTCAACACAAATAAGTGCGTAAGAATGAAAGGTCATGGTTTGAATCCCTTCTGCATTGCCCCAGGTAAGCTATAGATAAGGAGGCACTAAATAGCTCTTTTGAGTGTTGAACAGATGAAAACTGTAGAAGGAGAAATTCAGAGTGGTATCTTTTTCCCTTATTTCTGGAACCCATAAAATTGCTCTGAAGAAGAAATATATACCTTTATAACAGACTAGATAGTGAAAAGCAGAAAATTTTTGAAGAAAATAGCCTATTGGGAAGAAACCCTTAGATAACTCCTAAAGGTTTTTGTGAACCATCTTCTATTTCCCACAGAAACAGAATACTGTGTGAAGGATGAAACATATTTTCGGAATAAAACTTAACCACTACTAGAGAATGCACTTCCTATCTACCCATTTACAAAGGACTGTCTGTCTTCTTTATTTTGGTTCTAACTCCCCCACTTCTTTACCCCTTGGGGGACATTTCATGGAGCCTTTCACATGACCAGAAGGTGACCCAGGTGGAAGATTAGTTGTTCTACTCTGCTAGCACATTTCTGGTGGTAATAGTCACCTGATCTGGTTTATTTGACACTGCTACACAAGGCATAAACCAACCATGCTTGCTATTACACAATTGCCATCTCTTAGGACATCTTTTATTGTTACAAGGTAACACGATTTTTCCATACCATGTTCCAGGCTACACGTACATCAATGCCTTCTTTAAGACCTTTCTGACTTGGATTGATTCACTTCCCTGTGAAGATAAAAAGATCCTTTGTTCAAGCAGCCACCATTTATCTGTAGACCATCATCAGTTTTTAATACCTGAGAAGGGGGTATGAAAAATGGCATTGAAAAAATTTTACCCCATATAAAAGTATTCCCATACATCTGGCTAAGCAAGCTAACAAAAAAAAACCTAAAACCAAACAAAAAAAAACCCCAAAACTAAATAAAATACAAGCAGTGAATAAGAATTCAGAAAGTAGTCAACTAAAACTTATAAGGGAAAAAACATAGAATATGATGCATCAATCTGTTTTTTAAAAAATACTACATGATCTTTTATTTTAGGAAAAAAATATATAAGATGGAGAAGCACTGACCTAGATGATACTCTGCATAGTAAGCCGTGTCATATGGATTTATGCACAGTCAGGGAACAATAATTATTTTCTATGTATTCTGTGGTCTCAGGGATCTGTGTCTTTTCTCAGAGATCTTAAAATGTAGCTACTAAAAGCAAGTCTTCAGTAGGTTACTTTCACTGCCCCAGGATTTGACCATTGCTGGCATCCATTTAGAGATCTACACACTGAGCTATACCTACTGATGCAATGACTCCCAATTTGCCTTTCTTCTCTTCTCTCTCTTTTTTTTTTTTCATTGTTTATTTTAATTATTTATTTTAATTATTTCTTTTAGTCATCTCTGTTAATGAGCAAGATCATGACAGCAAACAAGGAAAGACAAAAAAAAAGCAGAAAGGCCAAACCACTGACTAAGGGCCTGACATGATGCTGGAAGATTTTGATTAGTTGACAAAATTCTCATGTTCTATCATCCTGTTTTCAGTTGTCTTCTGCTGTAGTTTTTGTTTTAAAACCATAGTGGTTGCCACTACCTGCCAAAAGCCTGGCACCACCTTCAGTATAAACAATCAACACCAAATATCTGTGACTGTGCTGCATTACCCACTGACAAATGAGCTGTTCCTGCAAGGAACTCAAGAGTTTTGTGTTTATTTCATTAATTGCCTCACAAGTTTTTCCTTCCACCATGTGAGAATGGTTCATCCCTGGGGACTATTTTTTCCTTTTAAGTAAATAACACCATGTGAGTGCTACTGCTGCTCATTCTGTAGTGCTCCTGCCACATACAACTGGCTTGGCTAAGGACAGGGGTTGGGGATCTATGAGGGAGAAAGCCAACAACAGAATTAAGACACAACATGTTTGTTTTTCTTCTTGTTGCTCTGATTTTTATCTTCTTTTCCTTGGTAAGCAGTTTATTTTCCTTCCTGCTAACTGAAATTTCCACCCCCCCCACCCTGTGCATTTCTCCAGTGATGCTCACCGTCCCAGGCTCATGGAGTTCATTCAATCTGGAGAGCTGATTCTTTTTTCATAGATCTCTTGCCAAGCAAGTTTTCCCAAGTTCTCAGAGCTCTGCGTGTAACTGAAGTAATTACGGGATTAAGCTCATTAATAATATGCATAGGAAAATCACTCTTGTTGCAGAAGGAGCTCTAGAAAAAGGGAGAGATATTGAAATGTTACTGATACAAATTTCTGCATATCTCTTTCTTTGTGTGCGTGTGTGTGCACATTCATGACATATGTAGGCATTTTTATGTAAGTCTGATGTATATATACACTGTACACTGTTGTACCTGCTGTTACAAAGTGTTATTTGAGATGGAACACTTATTGATAACAACTCCAAACCCCACGCCATATACTGTAAATTCTTTTAACACCTTGTGCTTACATAGTACAGCAGATTGCACATTTATTATGCGATGACACGTGAAATAAAACACTGATAAGAAGACTCAATTCTCTGTACATTTACACTGTTTTCCTCTTTTTTTTACTGTCTTTTTTTTCTTGTGGATTTACTGAGCTTGCTGCTGTATAAGATACATGATCCTTACTGCATTCAGGATAAATTGTGAGGAAATTCAAGTTGTCTCAAAAGGTAGGAGGGGTGGGAAGCAAAATCTGATAGTTACAAAGAAATGTGCAGGCAGGAGCAAGAGGTAGGATTCCATGATGTGTGTTAAAAATTGTATATCACTTTTGGCATACATGAGTGCACACACGCAGACAATATTCATTATCATTGATGAGGTCTTAGTAATTATTACAATGAATTGTAATCGTGAGGTAAAAATTAGACCTTTGCTGCCATAATAATAGTCTTTAATGTAACAAAATCAACCCAGATTTTCAATGGAGCCAGCAAGATTGGATTTTAGTTATTCATCTGCTCTGTTGATAATATACCACTGCATACAGCGATGCTTCAAAAAGGGTTTTGTGTCACAAGTCTATTTTGGTCTGTTCTCACCATGGTATCTCATGGTGCCTTCTTATTAAGTCAAAGTTTTTTTTCTTTTTTTAATCTCAGTCTAAATGTGATTTAAATATTCCTCACAGGTGTTATCTGAATTAAAAAAGATGACTACTGCTAGTAGCGTGCTTTCTTCTTAATAGCACAATGCACACAGCTTCTTCTGCTCTCCATCCTTATGCTGCATGCTGCTTAACTGTGGCTTTTAAGGTTTCATCAATTCCTACTGACACTTTACTGATAAATAGGTTGTGCAGAATTTCAACTGCATCCTAGTCTGAAGGGATATGATGCTGAGAGGATACTGAATCATTTCCTTCGTCTTTCTTTCACTTCCCACAGCAGGCAAATCCCACCCAGTAAATCTTCAATGAATGGATTATAAATATTAAGGAATTCACAGAAGTAGATTAAATTTTCTGTGAATAGGGGAAAGAGGCACAGTTGGATGTTCTCCCTATTTGAACTCAGACTTGGCAACTGGATGGGGGTGACTACCCACAATCCCTGAAACGCAAGCACAAAGATGCTCACTTTCCTCAGCCGTGTGGTCTAAAATTGAGCTAACACATTCTGGGACTAGTCTGCAAACAC
This sequence comes from Phaenicophaeus curvirostris, assembly GCF_032191515.1. Lineage (NCBI taxonomy): Eukaryota > Metazoa > Chordata > Aves > Cuculiformes > Cuculidae > Phaenicophaeus > Phaenicophaeus curvirostris. The sequence goes on along the minus strand of NC_091393.1, from coordinate 122,670,341 downwards.
AGTGGAAGCCAAACACCTCCTCAGTGCCTATCCTGAAAGAGGCTTCTGCCTTGAGCAAACGAGCTGAGGGAAGGGTGGTATTTCTCACAGTGCAGTTTGCTGTCCCAATGAATGTGATGAGAGGCAGCAGTACGGCTGCCACTGCCTCACCTTAATGCCAGCCTCACATCCTGTTCCTCTCTGCTGTATCCTTTTTTTGGAATAATATTCCTTGGGAGCCTCTCTGACATCAACAAGTGAGAGAGGATGCACAGATCCACGGTGGCACAGTGCAAATAACCCCTCCTTCTCAGAGAAGGTGACAGTCCACAACTGAGCAAAAGCACCATCATAGAATAATTTATATTTATATAGATGAATCTATAAACGTAGTGATGTCTCACTGGCATAACAAAGTCCATTTTCCTTTCTTCTACCTTTCTTCCCATGGTGACAGAAGATGTTTCTTGCCATAATGTAGTCCTTAGAGAGTTATCTAGACTGCACTATGCCAATGTGTTACATTTTGTACAAACTGGGTCATAAATTGCACCAAAACTTTCTAAATTTTGATTCTTAATGACCTCTAAAGCTAGTTATTGGACTTCTGCTTTTGTGGGGATTCTGCAAGTGTTTTTCACATGCAGATCTAAGGTGATAAGAGCCCACTTGGATAAATCCATGTATTAGTCCAGCATATTGTAACTTTTAATAAATTACATTGATTTATTGCTCTTATTGATTCAGTGATGTACATGGAATGATCTGATTTCATAGACTTCTTAGTGGGGAGTGAGAGACAGGGGAAAAAGTAATCCTTTTATTAGTATCAATTTTTCTATGAAGCTATAAATGGTGAAATGCCCAGATGCAATGTGTTGTGGTGATATATTGCATACAATTAGATTGAACAATGACTTGCTTATAAATCAAAGTAAAGGAGAAAGCATAAACCATCCCTAACCAAATGACCGTACAGCTTCTGAGACAAAAGGAGGAGCATAGTTGTTTTCCCCGCAATCAATGCTCAGTTTTTCATGTCTTTGTCGTGCATGGATAACAAAACTATCTTTAAATTATTTCACCTTAATGTGCTCTTCCTTTAATAGCTTTAGCATTGATTTATTATCATTTTATTAAGTACTGGTATATATTTAGAATCTAAATCATACATAAACCAAAACAACAGAAGCCTGAACAATAAAGAGTTTTTCTGAAATACCACTGAGACAAAAACATAAGACAAAAGGTTTTTTTTCTTTTCTTTTTTGTTCTCTGTCAAATAACAGGCAAAAGAAGGGAAAATCACATTTATAACTTACTCAGCAAATTTGATTCCCAGGGACAATGTGTTCTATGCAATTTTATAATCAGTTCTGTCCCTCTCTTGAAAGCAGGGCATTGTGCTGTTATATAGCACAATAAATTGATAAAAAATAAAGGTTTTTTTTTCCAGGAATAGTCTATTTTAAAGACAGGATACAGTAAATGACTTTATTATTAAATCATGTGTCACATCCTATTACACAGACTTTGTAAACCTTAATGTGGAAAATGTTGACAATGTAATGCATCTACTTTTTTATTAAATTATTATTATTTAATTAATTCAAGACCTTTTGACATTCTTGAAAAGAACAAGCATAAAAAAAAGTATCAAAAATAACGGCAGTCAGAGGACCTGGTGTTTATTCCTGTTTCTACCGAAGATTTACTGCAGAAATATTACCTGAGCTACTATCTTCAAAGTTCATAGACATTAAGTTTGCATCACTTTTATGATCATCTCATCCAATCTTCTATGTGACATAGGCAAATAACTTTTTCAGGAGGTTCTACTTCAAGTCTATATTGCACTTGAGCTGGAGAAAATTAGACACTTAAATCTCAGACAGAAGGGGCCAAGGATTTGAATTCTCTTGCTAAGGTGATGAACATCTTCTATTTTCTTCTTGAATTTAAAGACAGCTGTGCATGTTCAATCCTTCTAAAAATAAGGCCATGTTGAACAATCCCTCCCATCTTTCAGTAAGGTTATTCATACTTCCCTGCCTCTCATTAGTGTTATGAATCCACTGATATTTGTAAAGCGCTTGATGGGAGGTGTTATAGAAATTGAAAATATGGTCATACATCGACTTGAAAACCTTGTGTGTGTGTGTGATCTTTCTAGATACAGAGACAGGATATGTGAGAGGCTGTTTTTCCTGTCTTCTCCTCATGCTCCCACACCTGTACGCACAAAGTATGTAAAGAGCTATTAATGCCATATACAGAGGAAAATAAGATCTTGAGACTCTGGGAAGTAGAGAGAACAATAGGTTAATATGAAGTCAGAAAGGTAAACTAAAATAAATGAACTTGAAAATAGGAAGGGCAGTGCTGAAATGGCTTTACACTGGGCACCTTTTTTCTTTTGAGCAGAGGCAAAGAAAAGAAAATATGCAGATGGTTTAAAATGCAGAGTTGAAGCAGCCTTGATTCTTGCATAGGCCTTCTGAATGGGATTTGCTTCTGTGTGAAATTAAGTGCATTGCATTTCTAACACCCAGGACATATTACAAAGTGATCTGCATTGCCTCGGGGTTTTTAGCCAGTGAGCGATTTAAATATATTACCACGACAATTAAAATGCAGGCATTCTTTCTCAAGTAAATATTTAGTTAAATCTTCCAACAGGACATTAAAATTTTTATATATTGATATATATATGCAATATATATACATGTATGTATATTTGTATAAAAATATTCAGATTTTTGTTTTTGTTTGGCTTTGGGGTGGGGCGTTGAGTCGATCATATGAAAAATATCTTTCTTAATGATGCAGTACGAGTAAATCCCCACAGAAAACATGCCAGAATTGTCAGGCATTGCTTGGAATGTCTTTAGTATAGAGCAGGACACATAACAAGATTTACCCACTGCCTTGGAGACAGAGAAAGGGTTGTCACGAGGGCAGTTCTTAAGAGTTTTTACAAAAATGCATGCCTCCATCTGTCTTCTCTCTTTCCTTGGCTACGAGAACAGCTTAACAATTTCAATAACCCAACAAGGGACCTCGTGCACCAGGAGAAGTGAGGAACAGATTTTTCAATTTGGCACCACTCTGATTTTTTTTTTTAAATGGCAGTTGAAATAATTATCTGCAACTACAGGCAGCTGATGGATAGCATGTTTAATCTATGGATCTAGCTTCATGTTCTCCTGTGAGTACTGAGGATAAACAGGGATGTTATGAGTGAGAGAGTTATGAAATAGTTCAAATACAAATCAAAGCTAAAATGGTTTGTTTTTTTACTGACTACCCAGAAAGGAAACTACTGGAGTTGTTTCACCAGTATCATTTGATCTTCTCAGGATTGGCTAGAAAAATAAGTGGTTTTGATGCCCTGACCCTGAAACACTCATGTGGAAAGCACCCATTACCATAAGTAAAATATAATTATTTGTATAAAAATATACACATAAATAAATCATAAGTACACAATCAAAGGCTAGTTATATTTCAGGATGAATGTATTGAAAAAACTCTGCTCGCTCACTGCCTAAGACATAAATTTCAGAACTCAATGTCGGATTTTCTTTCCTGTGGATAAAAATGGTTTCAGTAACATTGAATTTACTAAGTCAGTGAACACATTTTAACAGGGTTTTGTAGCCCATTGAGTTGTGTTTAGAAGATTTAACATGTTGCAGGATCAAGTACTTTTTGATATTCGGATAATTTTGTGGGATTTTATAGAACGTTTGCTGGGGCAGACGGTATGGGCAGCATCCCAGCCATTAAATCTCAGATGACTTGTTTGAGACATACATGTGACTAACCCAAGAAGTCTTACTACTTTCTCTCACCAATTGACACCACCAGTCAGATTATATTTTTTTCTGCTTCACAGACAGTGTTTTGTGGTCACAGGCTTAAAGGACCAATTTCCCCAATGGCTACAATTTTCTGACAGTGAATTTCCTTCTTGTTTTGCAATTACCTTCCAGAAACTATGCCTTTTGCAAACACTTCCCTGGACACAGCACAGAAGATGCAGTTGCACAAATTTTGGTTTTGACCTCCAGGTAGATCTTTTCTATTATTGTATTGTTGCTGTTATTGTGATTTCTGCTAGAGTAATACTAGAAGATCTAGAGGACAAGACAAAGACCTAGGAGTTACTGTACTATGAGCTGTACAAAAAAAAAAAAGAACAAAAGCAGTTCTTTGTCTCGGACCTTATAGTCCATATATCAGATGAGAAAAGTAAAGGATGAGTGAGCAGAAAAAAATACTACAAAATACCAGTTAGCATCATAGACAGTGTTTTGGCATATCAGAATCTTAATCCTTGAAATTGTTTTCATAGCTATCACAACTGAGAATTATAAGTACAGGTTTAGAGGAAGGTAATAAAGCGGCTCTGTTCTCTATGAATCCCTTCTAATCATGAAACAAATAACAAGCATGTTTAAAATCCAGCCCCAGTAGATGGTGAAGACTGGCTTGATGAACTGATCAAAAAAGACATTTTGTCACATTAAGATGATGGCCAGGAGGCAAATGGACTTTGAAAATGCAAACTATGAGGTGTTATTGGATGCAATAGTGAAGGAGGAAAAAAATTGCTGGATGAAGAAGGGAGCGGATGGTACGTGGATTAATCTGAAGGGCTGTGATCTTTGCATTAACCTTAGCAACTGTTTTCTGTGGTGTAAAGCTGTTTGTAGCGAGAGAAAAGAAGGATGTTGCAGGAGTTGAATTCTGCAAAGGATTTTAGAAGGAGAGGATCTTAGCCCTGTGGCTGGAGGGGAAACCTGTGACTTGACTGTGTTATGCAGAAAATACATGGAAGACTCTGGAGGACCCAGAGAGCTGCCTTGTTAATCTCATGACTACATGGCAGTGCGAACATCCTTGTATATGAGCATGGGGCTCAGACCCCTCCTAACAGCACAGTGGGGTTCCTACACACAGAAAAGTGAGAGGCATCCCTGAGGATGGTGGGTGCTCACTGCAGAGCACTGGCAGGCTGGCTGTGCTTGCCTTTTAAAGGCTTCACATCTGTGACCCCTGCAGCGCTGCTTTTAATTATCCTATTAAGTTTAGCTTCTACCCACTTTAGTCAGGAGAGCTCAAGGAGAGATTTTCTTTCCTCCTCTTCAATGTCAAGATGGGTTTCTTTGTTTTTTTTCTTTCCCTTGAACATACTAGTCTCTGAGACACCTCACAATTATCGCTTGTTCCAGCCGCGGCTGATCCTTGTTTCTTCTTTCCCTTTTGGTGACTAGTTTTATTTGTTTGAATTTTATCAAGAGTGGTTTTTAATTATGTTTTTATTGCATTTTAATCATGGTTTCATTGCCCCTTGCTGCACCTTGAGCATAGTATAAATATTATCATAGCTTTTCAATGTTTAAATGATAACATGTCTGCTATGATAAAATATGTCATTACTAAATGTGTCAGGAACAGCCGCTTTTTTTTTTTTTCACATGGTCTTTGGTTGTTTTTCTGTAGCAAATATGCTCAACAGCCCTCAGCTTTGCTCTTCTGTGTGAAGAACTAGGTTATCTTACTTTCCCGTTGTTTATTAAGAAGAAGAAAGAAAAAGTGTGAGAAAAATCACAGCCTCTGGCTCAGTTGCTCAGCTTATGTAAAATGGTGTAGTGTTATTAAAATCTATGAGACCTAGGCTAGGTTGATCTACCCAGGCTATCTAGTGGTACTAACATATCATACAAAATATAGCATTTCTGGAGTAATAATATAGATAGAAATTTCCAATGGCCTCCCAAATTTTAGTCTGATTCACTTACAAATTACAGTGCTGGATGAAGGGCATCACAAACAACAGTCCTGGAACTTCATTCAGTGTAAGTGCATGTTATCATTCCCTGGGTGAAATTCTGGCAAATTTTTATCTTTATTGAGTCCAGCAGGACTTCAAACCTTATTTTTTCAGATATGTGAGTTTTCTTTAAAAAAAAATCATACCAATACCTCATTCTCAGTGCCTTTTGTTCTGTACAACGAGATTTTCAGGCTCACTTTTCAACTTAAAGCAAGAAGCAACCAATACCGAAGCTTTGACTTGGTGACTGGTTGAGGCGTGATGTGCACACACAATCTCATGAAAGGCTGTACTAAGTGCAGCACAACTTTATATAAGGGCAGGAAATTGGTAGGGGGTCTGCGTGGCCTCAACATCTTGTCTGTATTCTTTATTCTAGGATCAGGGACACACTGAATCCACCGTACAATTAATTTCTCCGAGGAGATAAAATGAGGGACATCACAATGGAAGCATTTTGATCAACAACACAAAAAAACAACTGCCTGCACCAAACTACAAGAACACCTGAGACCACAGCATGGCAATGGCAACTCCCTGCTGCACAAAAGACAAATTAGAAGCACATTTTTTTTCTGGAAAATTTGTCCCTGATGCCATGTAGTTTTTCTGAGGCTCATGTTTGGATTTTTGTTCTTTTAGATTTCATTACCATAGGGAAAGTATTCTAGATTATAAAAGATCGCTTTTAAAGACAAATTCTGCTCAGTTTCCTTTCTTGATGATGATTAGGTTTTAAAAATTAATGCATGGATTGAAATGACCATCAGTTTGGAAGTCTTGAAATCATTGCCCTTCACTATAAGGATGCAGAGCACCCATGTTGCAGTTAATTCCCAAGAAGGACTCTCTGAGGGTCAAAGCAAAGAGACTTCAGGGCAAACCCATCTGTATATAATACAGACTATATGAGAGTCTAGGAGGAAAGCAAGTGTGGCAAGGGAATTGCTCTTAATGGTAGTAGCAAGGAATGATGCTTATTAACCTGTCTCCAAAAATGTTAGAAATGTAAAATTTCTGCACTATTGGAAGATTCCTGGTATTTTAAAAAATATTTTGAAACCTATAATAATTAAATTGTTCTTAAAATGACATTTTGGGGAAAAAAACCTAATTGTCACAACAGTCAAGCTATTCTTTCCCCATCGATGTGTTTATGTTCTGCTTTTGTTTTTGCAGAAGTTGCTACATCACTTCACAATAAAATGCATCCTATGAACAGAAACGTAATGAAAAAACAAAAGCCAAAATGTTACATTTCAACCCTATTAAAATATATTCAACCAAATATTGTTAGGAAATAAACTTTTTTGGAACTTCAAAACAAATACAAAAGCCTGATTCAAAATAATGTACATTTTCTTAATAAAAGAGTAGTAGCACTGGAATATTTTTCTTCTGTTTTGAATTATTGAAGTTTGACTGTCTTCTGTATTAAAATGAAGAGAGCCGTGAAAACTTTTTTACACTCCTTTCTTTCTGTTTACAGAAAATTCACCATCAGCTGGGTCTATATTCACATCGCACATTGCTATGTCTCTGATGAGGTTTGTTCTAATGAAAGAAAAGAGATAATAATTCATGGGTGGATACAGTTCTTAAGTACCATCACTTGTAATGATAAATGTCATAATTTGCCTAAGTCCCTGTGTACCATTCTTCCTCTCTCACTGTTAAGTATCTTTTCATCTAAGGAACATCCACAATAATTTAAAAATACAGTTCCATAAGGCATAAAAAGTTACATTCCTTTTGAAATTAAAATTAAAAGCATTTAACAAGTGATCATGACTTATTTCCAGTTAATAATTATGTGAGATAATCAAATATCATGCTTCGAAACTCTAGCACTGGGAAGTAAAAGAGGAATTTTTTGCTTTTGCATTTTGCATAGTTATCTATCCTTGTTACAGATGGATTTTTAAAACCTCTTCTCCACTTAAAATACCAAATGCTGGTTGTAGGGTAGCACAGGGGTGGCCAATCCTGTTTTTTCATATGGCTATGAACCATAGGACACATGGAGAATCAATGGGAGAGATGATTGAAGAGCAATTCACAGACGGAGATGACAATGGCTCATCATGGATCCTATTTAGGGAATTGATGGGGCTATGCATATAGGCTTTCAAGGTCACCCAGTGATATCAGCTTCATTAGCCCCTTCTGTCTTGGTACTTGTTATTAGCAGGAGACTCTGATTATGCCCACAGTCCCTGTGCCAGCATGGCCCATTACTCCTCTTCCTGCAATGTAATTTAGCCCTGGCATGGAAACCTTGCTCAAACAGCTCAAGAGGTGCATATGGCTCAAGAGCCACATGTTGCTCACTTCTGGTCTAAGCCCATGAAATAAAACATTGATTTGATTGTCTCAACATTCCCTTCCTCCCCATAACATGTATTTGCAGATTGCTTTTTAGCACGTCTTTGATGGAAATTATCCCTCTCAGCAAAATCAACAGTTGTTCAGAGCAAATCCCTTGAGAGAAGACTTGATTTCCTTTTTATATGGAACAGATCATGGACTCTTCTGGATGACACTGATACTATTGGTATGAGTGACCCCAGTATCTAGTGACATTAACAAGGAGTTGTTGAATGCATCTGAAAACCTTCACTGCTTTTTTTTCATAGGAGTTTAAAATAGAAGGGTTCTGTAATATATCTAATTCATCGAGGGTACTTTGGAAATCATATCATTGGTAGTGGAGGCTTAAATCCTCACATGGAAAAGATTTATCCTTCTCTGGAAGCGCTCACATAAAAATTGTGTTATCCATTCACTGACCAGTAGACAATGTATATGCAAATGTGCGCTCTTAAATCATGCCACAGAAATAACATTTTTCTAAAAAATAATTTACAAGATCATTTATGCTTTGTATGGTTTGTCTGGGATAAATCACGTTGCTGTGGAGACCCAAGGGTGCTTGATGCTTCACTGTTGGCTGTGAAACTAAACCTGTGTACTCCATGACTGAATTACTGTAGCATCTTTCGTTTCCAGAGGGACAGAGTTAATTGCTGTCTGCCTGTGAAATCCTCAGCTGAGCAACAAAGCATGGAACTCAAACTGCAGGGAACAGTTTATCACTCCTTTCCTTTTGCGTGACATTCATCAGCAGAGTGGAATGGTGACAATCTCTTTCAGTAACACTGCTACGACTACTGCATCACGAAGGCTGATGTTAAGGATGTGCTCAAGAGCTTCTGATCTTCCAGTGATCGTGTGTACATAACATAACAGATATGACACTCTTGGCTAGCCAGTCTTAGGATGCAGAAAGCATTATGTCACCAGGATGGGTCAGACTCAACAGTTACTCACAAAATCTGGTGTCATCTCTGCTTCCAGCTGCAGTGCTATAGATAACACTGGGATTGTTAAGTGTTTAGGGTTGAAGCTGCAGGACATATGTTTAGTTGGTGTAAATTGGTGGGTGCATATCAATAGATCTATACTGTTATAAGATTATGGTAGCATGGTTCTGTGATTGCCATGCCTAAATTTCTGACTTGACTGTTTTGGTCTTAAAATGGTAGAAGCAATAATTTTTATATAGCTACTTAATTAGGAAAGCTAATTAAAGAGCTGGTGGCTTTCACTGATAACTGGAACATGTCATGCTGAGTGCATCTCTCCAGAGATGCTGAGAAGTTTTAGGGTTGTTCTCTACTTGGATGGGAAACCACCTCATCAAAAGCTGAAAAACCTTGGTAAATATTACCTAACAAAATTCAGAAAATCACTTTGGCAACCTTGGTGAGCTGACAGATAGGAAGGAATTTCTTGACAGGCACCACTAAATCTCACAGTTGGGTCTTATGCCTTGCTGTATTTAAAGAAAATAAAGATTCAGGGGTAGAACTGTTCAAGAGTCTACTTCTAAATGACTGAAAGGAAAAGCAAAAGGTTAAAAACTGCATAAACAAGCGGGGCATTAGCTACAGCAGACTGTCAGAATTAAGTCACAGCAGTGAAGTCCAGCAAGGAGCAGGATTGTTTCTTTTAATCTCAGGAGCAACCATATGCTTAATTGTATAGTCAACATAGTGCAGCATTGGATCTGCTAGTAACAGACATGCCAAGTTCTGCGTCTTGTCTTGAGTGAAGTATCTTATTTACTAAATGAACATGCACATTAACACTCACTTATGCATCCTCTCAGCTGAAACCAGGCCAGTGCAGTCAGTGCAGCTGATGAATAAAGAAAGGACTGCACAGAAGGTGGTGAATAAGGCACGTGGAGATTGTTCTGAGCAGAGTGAAGTGTATAGAGAGGATATAAGGATAACTGTTAGTGTCTGGGAAACCCCTTAGAACAAGCTGGACAGAGGATTATCGGACAAAACATTTGAAAACTTGCTGAAAGAAGCTTCAGACGAGTGTGGAGAACCTGCTAAATACTGAAGAAACTGCTGGGAAATGGCTGTATCACCTTTCAAGTCTTTCATCTTTTTGCCTGCTGCATGGTACTGCCATCTACACATTCTTTATTACTTCAGACTAAAAAAAGACAACTTCCTTGTTTCTTTTTTCAGCAGGTATTGTAAAAGCCCCTACTAGCCAGAAACCCCAATTGCAAGCACTTCTTGTGAAATACCTGAATATAAACTTCATCAAAAATATTACCAAATGCATATTACTTTCTGGCCAGTCTTCAGGGCAAAAATTTCCTAATCGTATTTTCTTCCTTTAAACTTCTAGTTGTTTGAGTTGTATAAATTAAAATATCTGTCATGCAATAGTCATTCTGTTTAAACAGCTATTATTTTTAATTAAATGCTGAAATACTACCCGGGAAACAAATATGTTTGAATTTTCAGGCTTTTTTTAGGATGCTTAAGTAAGACCTCAGCAACAAATTGTTGATGGATCTTCTTGAAAATTACACTATATATAGTATTGTGCCAGTCAAATTAATTCCTGCAGTAATTCAGTTCGATTCATTAAGGATTTAGCCTTTGTGAGATTTTTTTTGGCATGTCCATTGCTTTAGAGACACAACTGTAGAATTAAGTGTGCAAAGACTTTTGATCACTTACAAATTAAATTCTATCATTACTAGTCTTGCTATTGTTTTCCAAGAATTTGATGATTTGTGTGACAGTGTCACTATGCTTTCAATAGATGTGCATTTTATATATGTGCTTTCTAAAGTTTTGAGTCCTGTTCATTTTAATCTCCGAAGCAACCCTGAACAAGACATACATCTTAAATTTACCTACTGATGTTTTTGAAATATTAGATGTTAATCCTTAAAAAATAAGTCCTAATTTGCTCTTTTTCTCTCCTCTTCATGAGATCAGGGGCAAGAAGAGAAGGTGAAAACCAGCTTACCTGAAGGTTGGGTAGACAAGCTCCCACTCTACTGAACTCAATAGGTTTGTTTCTGATGTGAATGGGGCTCTCTGATGCCCACAGCTCTCCTGTTCTTTCAGGAGATGCCCCAGGAAGTCAGTATAAGATTTGGGCAGAAAAGCATAACAGGAAAAGAATGCATTTATAAAATACTTTTTTCTTTTTAAATTACATTGCCTGTAGAAGACATGAGACAGGACTTACAGTTTGTTTTGTAAGTCTCTGTGAATAACAGCTCACACAACAGAAAAGCAAGAACACTCTAATAAAAGCCCTTTAACTTCTCATTTTTTCTCAGAATGCCTTTATGTTCTTTTGATGGAAGCAAATTGGAATTAAATATTGAAAATAGTTTTAAAAAGAGGAATTCCCTTTTCTAAAACTCATAGAAAAAGAGATTTGAAATCCAAGGGAGACCATATTGACCATCTAGCTCTGACCTTCTGAGCAATACAGACATGGAATTCTGCCTTGTCAACCTCATAAAGATACCAATAACTTATGCTAGACTAAAGTATAGCTCCCATAAAGACAATTTGTCCTTATTTGGAGACACTGGAAGATGTGGAACCCACTCTTTTGTATGAAAGCTTGCTTCATTTTTTAGAAAGTTGTGCCTCATTGCCAATAATATCATATCTCACCACTGCTTTGAAAATAGGTGCTGTTTATGCACTTTGCTGTGTGACTGTCTTGTCAACGAGTATGAAGCCTTCATTTGAAAATGTCTGCACTGTGGATTATCCATTTGTCTCAGGATTTATGGAGATCCTGTGGGGTGCTGGTTTCTGTTAATTAGCGTGGGAGTCAGAAGCCAGAGAAAACCACAGGATCTGCCTGTCCAGCTGCCAGAGTAGAGTGTCTTTTTTTTTTCCACACATTGATGCTGAGCTCCTCCATTCCTGGAGACTCTGTCATTACTAAGGCACAAAAAGCTGTTGCTTCCTCACTCATAGGCTGGAATCTTGTGAAAAGTGGTTCTTTTGGCAGATTTGCAGCCCACTGAAACAGCTTTTTTGTACAACTGTCTGCTGCCTTGCAGTGCTGTGGGAGATGAGGTAAAAATGAGGTTATGGTTGGGCCAGAAACAATGGTGTTTTGAATGACAGCATCTACATGAATTCTAGAACCACTATTTAAGAGCCCCAAAGGGGAAAATACATTTTGCAAAGCAAAAGGAAAAAAATATTTTATAGGCAGTTGTGCATGGTCTAAGATCCCAAAGGGAATAATTGACTTCTACAAATCAGAGAAGAAATGTATTTTTCATGCTATAGTTTAGAAGCAAAACGGGGAAAAGGAAATAACTTTTTCCATAGCTGAAAACCAATACATTTTTCAGGTGGCTCTTTGGAGTATAAGAGAAAACAATTATTTTCCTAAAAAAGCAGGAAGCGCAGCAGATACCTTAGGAAAGTGCTGGTAGAAGCGGAGTGGGGAAAGATTTCATCCTGATCTATGAGAACTCACCCAGCCACCACAGAGGTGATGAGGGTGCTAGGCAGCAGGAGGTCAGGGCAAACCTCTCTTGGTCTGGCACAACTCGGCATAACACAGGAACTCCTCTGTACCTTCTCTGCTTGAGACACCCCCAGACATAAAATGGAGAGGGAGATTGCTCAGCCTCATTCACTGTCCTCTTCTGCGTAGTGTGAATACATGAGAAAGTATAGTCCTTTAATTGTGTGGTATTCAGGAGGATGCCTTTCTTCCAAAGAGAAGATGGAAGGTGATTACGATGTTTCTCAAAAACCTTAGAGGTTCTGCAGCATCTCAGGTGCACCCCCTGAACTCTGTGTTGCCGTATCAGTATTACCTCCAGACAGTTTACTCATATGCATGTGAACTCATTCCCTATTAAATCCTGAATTATCCAGCATGTTTGGGAGGATGGTAAATGACTGGCTGCTCCCCACTCTTTCTGCATGTAAAATGGCAAAAGGTGTGTTTAGCATCTCCTGGTGGTCACTCTTCCATCATGCAGTTATTAAGGTGCTCCTCAGACAGGTCCTTTGGTGGTGTTTCCTCAGAATTTCAGGTTTGCATGTACTCAACAATGATTTTTCTCTACTGCTAAGAGTCAGCTCTTGCTTCCATCCACACCTAGATGAAACTCTGCCACTTTCCTGTTCTGGTGCTGCCATCAGTTTCTTTGTTTTTGCTATTGGCAGGTGACATGGAAACTGCAGTTACAATCTGGGAAGGTATTCCTTGATAATGTTGATGTTAAAACACTAACCAGCAATGGAAGAAATTGCTACCATGTTGTGATTTACACTCTTTATATTTCACTACCTCTTCTGGTTGCCACATGGGTCTATGCACACGGGGGTGACCCCTCTGTTGTGGCTAGCACTTGAGATAATGCTGAGACACTCAATCATCAGTTCCTTTCCTGCCACAGCAGCTGCTGCACTGCAGTCTTAATAAAACTGCTCCATAGTGATATATGTATGTCCAAGACATAATCAGGGCTCCTACTATGTGTATTGTCATCGCCAGAGGGATTTCTTCACTAGAACACCCTTGTAATGGCTGGGATCATGCTCACCGTTCATGACACCTGTCAGTGGTAATTCAGCATCTCCTGCTGATGAAATAAAAGTCAAGTCCAAGATAGTTAATAACAGGGCCACTGCAGCAACAATGGAGTGGGCATGGCGGAAGAGTCAGGTTTACAAAACTATTAATAGTAAAATGTAATCAGACAATTCAGTGGCTGAGCAGGAAGTGGATAGTACAGTGCTTGTTGTTGATCAAGCATCAATCAGATATTAAGAGCTAAAGTGCCCTACACCCTCTTTATCTGTACTTACCACTAAACCACTATTTACTATTGTTATAGCTCCACATTAAACCCTTTCCATGTTCTGCAAGGCTTTTCAGATTTAAGGAATACCTCCACGGTTGTTAATGGCTATAATCTGATAACCACTGATGAGTTATCAAACCATGTCATAGTTTAAAAAGGAAAAAAAGACAAGTGAATTGTAGTGATGAAGCACAGAACTAGATGGGAAAGTTGAAATGGGAGGGCAGAAGGAGTTAATACTTCATCAGTGGCACAATGTAGGAAAGACATTACTTAGACCATGCAGATGCTAAGCCCTGGCACAGATCCCTTCTTTACATAACCTGGGATTTTAAGCGAGTCGTGTCTACCCTGACTAGAGCCCATTGCTGTCTTCACTTCAGAGGTCTTGAAATGCTGTCCTCCACTATCTACAGATTGTATCTTCTATTGCAGGGGTGAGCATGTTTTTTCAGTCAGTGTTGTGCATGCAGCCCAGGAGATGGTTGGGAGTACTTGCACGGTATGGACTGAGTTGCTCTTCTTGCTGTTTCTGCTGCTTGTGAAAAGGAAGATCATTGACTGTCCCTTCAGGCTGGGATTCTCATAATCACCCTTGAAAGGGTGCCCCATATACAACAAGGTGTCCTTTCTCCTCCCTGCTGTCCCCGACTGTCTGTGCTCGCTAGGTTTAATGAGACTTAATATTTCTGCCACTGCCCCTTGTAGAAGAGAACAGAAGAAAACAGCATAATGCTATCTAAGCGTGATGCGAACAGAACACATTTATTTATGTCTGTTCATTAATTAGACTGCTGTAACGCAGCCAGTTTCTCCTCCAGTTTTTGAATAAGGGTAGCGTGGGTTTTTATTCATCTAACAATGATTTTATGACTTGCAGAACGGCACAGACTGAAGTCTCAGATGATAAGTGTGTCTGCCTGCCTTCTTTGGTGGCTTGAGTTTCTGGACACACTAGAACAGAGAGAGCCCAGTGGAGAAATAAACTTGAATTGTTTGGGTCTTGGCTATAAACAAGGAGCTGGGAGCTTGTTCTGTCTGGCTTTGTGTGCTTGCATCATTCTTTCTGGTGCCTATTGGACAGTGAAATCAAAGCAAAATTTCAGCAATCCAGAGAAAACAGAATGCATAAAAAAATGAGACCAACATCAAAGGTGTTAACAATTCTTTACATATTTGAAGGTTGAAAATGGCCTTTGTCTGACTTCTTATGTATTACAGTTAATTTTCAGCCAAATATTTCACCATTGAATCCAGGAGCTACCAGTGTAAAGCACCTTTCAAAGCACATTTTCCACAAAGGAAACAAGAGGTATAAATCTGGTACCCTTCGTAGTCTGTTCCAATGGTTAATCATGCTGTGCTTCATTTCTCATTTGAATTCATCTGGCTTTACCTCCCATCCAGTGATTCCTGTTCTGACTTTCTCTGCTAGATTGGTTTAGTTTTACTTCCCACACCCTGTTCTTTTCAGATTTATTGGCCAAGTTCTTCTAAAATAAAATAAAAGCAACAACAGTCTGAAGGGGGAGATGGGGAAAGAGAAAGAAAACATGCAAGCAACCGAGCACTCCCTCTCTTCAGGTTTTCCTGATGTACAGTTCATTGAACTGTCATGTTAATACTCAGGGCAGTCAAACCTAAAAAGTTAGTGTCATGAGTCAAGACGGACAGTGCCATAGAAAGGCTGATAAGAGTATCTCACACCTGTCACTTGCTATATGTCCTTAGAATGCCCATTTTAGAGTAGCTCAGGATGGTTGGCTTCTAGGCACTAATAAGGTGAAAACATAAAAAAAACTGAGAATAATTGTTAAGATCTCTGAGATCAGCTCATTATATCCTTGCACTCATAAATAGTTTTTGAAGCCTCAGATTCTTTTTCTAAAAGCCAAGTATGTTTTAAAACATGACTTCTTGTAGGGCAGATTAAGAAGAACTCATGAAGTTTTAAGCACAACTGTCCTACACTAGTTCCAAGTCATGTTCACTGCTCCACTATCCCCTTTTCTGATAGGGGTCCTAACATGACGCACTGTGTAACCAGGACTCAGGATATGCCATGGAACACATCCATTCTGCTTTATCTTGTCTCTGACTCTTCATGAATTTAACCATCTTCTCTTGATCTCTGAGCTGAGGGTAGTGGTGGAAAGGCACACCTGGAGAAGAACCTTCCAGTACCTCTCTCTATAATAATTTTAGTTGTGCAGGTACTGGAAGAGAACGTGAGATAAGCTGTGTATTTTGCTACTGTCATGTACATAAGCAACCATATGCACTTGAAACAAGAGTCCAATGACAATGGCTCTGTTATCTTTGAAAGCCTTTAATGAGCTCCATATGTCTAGCAATCTGCAGCACAAATTTGAGGCGCAAATTAAAATATGGCTTTTTTTTCTCAAGGACTCATTGGCTTATTACTATGGACCGTGTTCTGGATGTTGTTATGACACTGGGAGGTGAATGTCTCTGGATATTGTGACTCGTTCCTGATCTGAATCCTGCAGCAAGCCAAGGTTTATAGGAATAGGCAACAGCTTTTATTAAACCAGCTGTTGGAGAAAGTAAAGGAGAAAAAACAAAGTCTGATACCAAAACTTGACGATTTTTTCCCCTGTGTCCAGCAGTTGCCTTCGTAAGCCTGCTCTTTGCAAAACTTCCTAGTCCTATACCTTCAGGTCATTATGGCTTCAGTAATAAGGGTATCCGTGAAAAGAACGGAGAAGGTCACTTTAAGTCACTCTTGTAATGCTGTAAACATCTAGTCTTGCATAAAAATAGGACAATGGTGTCAATACTAGAGATAGGTTTAGACCAATGATTATTTTCTCTGTGCATTTTTGGAAGACTTTGCATTTGGAACTGAATTTTGTTTCGTGAGCTCATCTACAATCACAACAAGGTGGAATTCTATTTTGCATATCTTACAGCGCTGTCATGAATAGCAGCAAGCTGTGCATGATTGCTAGCTTAGAGTAGGTTATTTCAGCACTGTACCAATCTACCTGGAATTTGATACAGCAGTTACTGGCAAAGCCTTCCCTACTGGCAGAAAAGGTTCGTTGTTGCCTCAGCCACCTTCAATCACTGCATCCCAACTTCAAGCTTTGGGAATATTAAAGGGTTTTCACAAGAGAAGACTTTGATGAATTCAGTGATGCATTAAGGACAGGCTGATGCCTGCTCCGAAAATGATCTGTAGCTCTGCAGCTGAGAGGTGATGAAAAGGAACAATCAAGCTCTCTTTGAGGTGTTATGTCCTCGCAGCACTGCTATATTTAAGTTTCCTTATCCTCATGGCTTAGCCAAAGGCACAAACAATGCAGAGTTAGCTAAGGATGCCCATCAGTCTGGAAGAATCTTTGGTTCCTTTAGGTACAAGAAAGGCCACAGATATTCAAGCAACCGGCTTCCTTGCAGTGGTAGTAGCAGCAGACTTTTTCCAATGTTTTTCACAGTGGAGAAACTGGTGAAATCTGGCTATTTTGCTCAGGCATTTAGCTCCAGCCAAAGGCTAAGTGACCTCTCCTGCTTCTCGTCGATAGGGTGAAATAACTCCAATTTACTTTATTGTAGAAATTGCCTTGAGATTATCTAATGAAGGTATTATTATCATTATTATGAAGTGAATGGGAAAAGTGTTTGGATAATTGGCAGAAGAGAAAATGAGAACAGTGAACAGTTACAACTCTGAGGCCCCTTGGCAACAGATACCTTCTTTAGCGTATCTGAAACAGGCAGCTTCCTTGATCAGTACAGACCTCTCTGCTGGAGAGACAGCTTCCTCTAGAAGTGTAATTGTGAATTTAAATGCACAGGAACCGAAAAACAGAAATAACAAGGTTCTTGATTTCCACCCCTCCCACTAACTAAGTATGCATTTACTGCTAATTAACTTAGACGTACAGACCACATTCACTGGCAGAAATTTGTCTCCTACTATTTGTTAGGCTGAACAGCAAAGAAACAACTTTCCCCGCTTGCACTAACGTGTCCTTGTTTTGTTCTGTTGTGTGGTGTGGTTTGTTGTTTTTCTTAATCAGTTGATTTTACTCCTAGAAAAATACATCCAGATCCCTCTAAGGAGGGAATATCTTCCTCTCACTCTGCTGAAACACGGGAGTAAAAGATGCAGCAAATATTTTAGGGTAAATGCCTTAAGCGGCCTCAGGCTCTATCTCTGCACCTGCCCTCTACTCTCAGGAGTGGTGTAATCGGACCAGGCAGGGCTGTTCCGTGCTGCTCTGCCCAGCGAGGGTGATGTAGGGTGTGAGATCAACTATTGCCCTGGGATACTGAGGTTGTGTTCGTGCTGCCACTCACGATGCTGTTCGCCATCCAGGGAGGCATCAGGCATAATGCTGTGAATGCACATCCAGTGTTTTGGTTTTTTCTTTCCTATTTTCTTCTCTTTTGTTTTCTTTTATTTTCTTTTTTTTTTTCTATTTTCTTTTTTTTTCTATTTTCTTTTTTTTCCTTTTTTTTTTTTTTTAATATTTTGACTTCTAAACACAGGGAGTAAGTGCCTTTTTTTTTTACCATAGTAAATTCCAGACTGGCTATTGTGCCAGGAGGTCACAAAGCTCCCCTAGGTCCTAAATCATGTCACTTATCTTGGTGCAGGTCTCTCCAGCACTATCCAAAAAGGTCACAGTGGGAACCAGACATGCCTTTTTAGACAACTGAGTTTCTTCTCCTGAACCATATGTTTATCCTCTCAAAATGCTCCTGTTATTTCTCTTACTGGCATGGTTTTCAAGGACTCAAGTTTTCTACAGAAAATAAAAGCAACCTTATCTCAGTATTGCTCCTTGTAAGCAATTATATGTTCTTATTTTTGCTGGAGGTATTGTTTATAAATGGGGAATGGGGAGGAACTTAGCATGCAAACCAATTATACACTCCTTTTGTCCTCTTCTGGTTGTGTTCTTGTGATTTTTGGTATTCGGAGAGCCTTTGTTATCCAAAGTTACGTGTTATAATACTTCTAGCTGAAGCATCAAAATGAAGGACAGTAAATTTTGACTGTTGTAATGAGATGGGAAGCATGATCGAATGTGTAGGGACTGAGGCACTGCGTGGTAGCTGCTGAAATTACTGCTAGGGAAGGCAATTTTCTACTTCATGTCCCTTTTCTCCATGCCTACTCATTTATATAGATTGTAAGTTCTTAGCATGTTCCCATGAATCTACACAAAGCCTTATACAACATCGCTTCAGTCTCAGTTGGAGTCTGTAGAGCCCCTTGTCAGAACATATAATAAATACTTACAAACAAATGATAATAAATTCTAATAGCAGTTGGTGCCGCATGAGAATATCACAGAGGCACTGATTGTTCTTTCATTACACTGAGAAACAGAAACATTCAGGCAATCAACGCAGTGAGTTCAAGGCCTGGCCATCAGCAGTAATAATGTCACTTGTCACCAAACCTACTGAGAAACCTGTTAGAGGAGGAAAGTGCGAATAGCTACAACCCACCTCTAAAGTGACCCAACATGACACACCTCAGATCATTGTTCTATTTGAAAATTTCAGGGTGCTTTTTTTTTTTCTCTGAGAATAAACCACTGTTAAAATAAACCACAAATGCCACAACCCTCATGGCTCTCATTTGCCTCCCGCAGTCTGATCACACGAATAAAATACGAGAGCGTGAAGCAGCTCTCCAGTCAAGCTGAAAGAGGAGGAGCTGACAAGCTGGGGAAATGTTCTCCTGTAACCTTGAACTTGTATTCACTTCCCTCTGAAAACAAGATGTCTCAAGGCAGACAGGGGTGGAGGTGAAGTACTTCACAACATCAATACCATGTTATAAATACCTCAGAACTGTGGTAGCCTGAAGGTTTTGTGGGCTCCATGGAATTTAAAATCAACCTACCACAGAGTATTTCCTTTTTACACTGAAAAAAAGAAAATAAAAATCCAAGTTCAGCTTGTTGCAATTATAAATCGTTGGAAAAAGAGGGCTAAACAAAGGAATAACTCCTGTTCAGTGATTCAGTGCTTCAGCTGACAGAGAGCTGAGCCAATAATCTGGGTGATACTCCAGAGAACTAGCATAGGGCTAAGGAGGTCTACTCAATTCCTGGCACATCCACAAACCGTATAACACTGGAAAAGTCAGTAAGTCTGATTTGTTCCTCAGTATATCCTTTCTGAAATGGACACACTCCTTCCCTACTTTACAGCACAGCTGTGGGAATAAAAATCTTTAAAGTCTGTTAAAAATTATTTGCACAGGCAGGAGGACTTCTCACTTTTCATGACACTCGGGCATCCTATCAGTTATTGGGCAGAGGAGAAGGAGATATGACCCCAAATCTTGGTCTTTTCATCCTTTACATGCTCTGTAGTGTTCAGCACATGATAAAGTGCTTGGAAAACCAGAGTAGTTCTGGAAATGTTGTGAAGAGCTTATGTGTGAAGGTGAATTAACTTCTTGTGAGATGTTGAGTCTCTTGATATTTTCTTCTTCAGCTTTTCCTGGAACCATCCTGAGAGAAAAAGGGTGAAAATAAATACAAATAAATGCATAAATCCTCAACTTCTCTGTTTGGAAAGGAATTGAAAGAGAGACAGATTTCATGAGAGCTCAGAAAATATAGATCCAGGTGAGAGCCACACAAAGGCATGGTGATATAAAAAAATATGAAAAACGTTCCTGTCTCTGGTGGTGTGAGGGGCAGATAGGCTGCAGCAACCCTGCTGCTTGATTTCATTGCTGATAGAGTACATAGGGTTGTGAAAAGACAAAGCCATGCCCCTAGCAGGGTTAGTAATTAAAGTCCAAGGGAGGAATAAAGGGGGTTAGGGAATAATGGAAAACATCAGGAAAAAACAGTGAAGTTAAATAAAACTTTTTCCACGCCCCACTCTGCAGTAGGGTTTATCATCTTTTTTTTTGTCACAAAGAACAGTAATGAGGATTAAAAGTCTTATTGGAGAAGACTGAAAAAAGACAGAATAAAGGGTTTGGAGACGAGTGTAAGAATGGCTTGCTAAATCCTAGACACAGCAAAAGAAAACAGAGAAATGAGATTATAACATCCCCTTCCCTCTGTTATCAATCACGTGATTTAGTTAAATCTCTGAAGAACAAGACAGAAACAGTGAGGGCAACAGGACCTTGTTTTAAGGTAAGGGGAACAGTACTCTGCAGGTGTTTACTTTTTTTTTTTAAACTACTTTTAGACAGCAAAATTAGATGAACTAAATCTTACCTTATGGGCCAAATAGCAAGATACTATACCCTAATTTCCTAAGCCCCAAATCCACATTCAGCCATTAAGCTCTATTGTCCTTTCACATGTCCATAAATTACTCCTACTTTTATCATCCTGACCTCAAATGATGTTTCTAAACATGCTCTATAGTGGTGTAACCAGAATTATTCCTATGGAGAGGTAATGACAGATATTTTCAAATTGAAATGTAATGAAGAAGTCAGTTTTGTTGCCTGCTGAGGCTTTATAGAGCCCAGGAATGGGCACCCAGAGTAATTTCAGTGGCTGTTATTGTTGGTATTCTTAAAGCAGCTAGAAATGATCTGAAAAGTGAAACTTGGATTTAAGGAAAATCATGGACACTTTTATTCAGAGGTGAAAGTAAAAAGAGGGTAATAATAAAAGCCAAAGTAGTACTTTTTGTCTAAATTTAGCTCCTTTAATAAAGATTCCTGAAAAATATGGGTTGGTGTCTGCCTGCTGTTCTTATGACACTGCTCCACAGAAGGCATGTGATGGGAAAATTGAGACAGGTGTCTAACACAGACCGGCTGCAGATGAAGACTGGTTAATAAGCAGGGTGCTAACATTCATCATTCAGAGCCATGTAATCAGATCAGACACTTTATCGAATCCAGGATGAAGTTAAAGGCTTCACTTTTCTAGGCATAGCGTAAAAAAATAGAAAAACAACAAAAAAAAGACACATGAATGAGAATATATTCACAAAATCAAAACACGCACACTTCCCTGTTGACATGAAAAGGACTAATTAATTATCTAAGTTGTCACATCCCCAGCAATTCTGCATTCTGTCTTGCATGCACATTCTCACTCTATCACAGGTGTTTTGCTGTTTTTTTAAGGATATAAAGCTGATTTTAATTTAAACACCTATAAAGCTATGTCTGATATTAGTGATCACAACATATTAAGCACAATGAGAGAAAGGAAGAGAGAAAAATAGATTCAGAAATAAACCCACACAACATGTAGAAGGAGAAGTCAGGGAGATGCAGAAAATATCACAGAATCACACAGTAACAGGAGAAACAAACATGATGCTCATGTATATGTGTGTGCACACATGCACTCTCACACAAAAATCCCATACTGGGTTAATAATTGTTTATGGATGCACCAAATATTCAGTTTTTTTCTAGCAGACAGCTACTTGCTGCCAACTTGCTTTCTTTAAACTTCTAAACTCTTGTTTCTGAAATAAACAGAGCATCAAGGAGCTGTCCTATCTGGTTATTCATTTTTAACCATAGGCTGAAAATAAAGCACTTCTATATAAACCAAATAACTTTTTCCATTTCTTTTATCACTGAAATTTTACTCTGATTTAGCTGTGTTTTCCTCAGCTCATCAGGTTTCTCTGCTTACGTCCTTAGCCTGTCCTTATTTTTACGCTGCTCTCTTGCTCAGTGTGTTTGCTAAACTTTGTTGAACTCATGAAAAACATTGGTACTGACATTAAGTGCAATAGCTTGTATTTCCCACTGACTAATGTGCAGAGATTTACTACTTTAAGATCAAATGAAACCGAGACCGAAGCTTTGGCTTTGCAAAATACCAAACTTACTTCTTTGTGCTTTCGTTTGCACTCTCTTTGGGACAAAAAGTATTTCTATTTTTGTAGCTGGAAAACAGCATTTGGATAATATAGATACTAAAAATAATATTTTAGTGGATTTTTCTTTTTAATGGAGAAACAGAAATTGCAGTGCAGTATCCCAAGAGATCCAACTGAAATTTTCAAACTACCATTAAAAAAACAAATAACTGCACCTCACTTGATTTTACTCTAAACCAGCTCCTTTTCCAAAGAAAAAAAAAGAATATTATTGACAATTGAGATATAGTCATGTTAAAAAGAGAAAAAAGCAAAATATCTTCATATTAACAAAAAGTCCTCCCCAAACCTGAACCCAAACCTCACCTTCTATTTTCAAGTCAGGTCTGAAAAAAAGACGACTGTGACCATTTAGTCTGACAACCTGCAAAACAGTAGCCCATTAATTTAGCTTCATCACTCCTACATCAGCCAGATAACCTGAAGATGAACTAAATTGTCTTGTACAGAAATATTGATTTTTTTTTTTAAGGTTTCCAGAGACAGGTGGCCTACAATAACATATGATTTGACAGTTATTTACCCAAATTATTAAAAATGAGCACTTCAATTTCCACTTCAAATTCCCTTTTCTCTATCTTCCAGCCTTTGTTTCTTGTTACATCTCTGAGCTTAAACCTCTCAACAAGATTTGGAAGTTGTCTTCTGTTGTAAACCTTCTCTCTGTTTTATACATAACTCTGTCTGAAAATACCCTTTCTACTACCAGAACCTGATAAAATATGATGTAGCTTGAAGGTAAAACTAGATACCTTAGTGACAGTCTCTCATAGTGTCTTCAGCTGAAGACAAAAATGCAATTTTCAACATTTATAAGACAAAGAAGAAAAACGTAGAAAGTTAGCCAAGTGTAAAAGAAATCAGGAAGAAACTTCAAAGAATATCCAAGAAAAGAAAAAAACCCTCAACCACATGTACCTACACTCACTCCAGGGTCTCAGTGTGCCACCCTGGCTCTATCTCACTGCCTGGGTGCCATCTACGCGTGGCATCCCAGGAGATTCTCAGCCCAGACTGGGCCATGAGGTAACTCTTGGCAGTCCCACACCAAATTCAAACTGCTGCCTCTCTTGCTGCAAAATCACTCCCTACCGTTAAAAAAATTTCTGCTATGTTAATATGCCTTTTCAAGTTGACTCTTCTGTTTCAAAAGTAACTTTGAAATTACCCACTGACTGTTTGGTCCAGCTGATACTCATTTATTTGCTATGATGGGTTTCAGCAAACACCTGCCAGCGACTGTTCTGTGTTTCATCTGCATGCACTGTGTGCTTCCACGTTTTTATCTAAATAGGGGTTGTTGTTTGGGCCATTTGCCAAAGAAGTTCGTTTGCAGGGGGTGAGGAGGCGTGTGCATGTGGCTAAGTGTCATCTGCAGCCTGGCTAAGCACAACTGGTCTATGAGGCTTTAGCCATGCTAAAATACAATTTCAGTAGACCTGAGACTGTCTGTACAGAGACATATATAGTCACAGGTTATTAACGGAGTGTAGTCAGGACAGGATTTGGATTCCCTAATACCAGATGCAAAAAAGTTAGTTGTTCAGGTCTAGGTAAAACGTATTTTATAGCTAACGGAGAGGAATCAGCGTTACTGGAAGCTGATTCACCTCAATTCTTTTTCAAAGTCATTTTAGGATGAGAAAAAATTCTTTCCATTGACCTGAAATAAACCTATAATGACTCGCTTTGATTTTCATCAAAAACTGTTAAATGTCTGAATTACAGAACTGTACTACAAGCTTGTGAACAAAGATATTGAGAACCATCTCCTGTTTGCTTCTATAACATTCCTTTTTTAGGCAGTTGTATGTTTTCTGGATCTTTTGAAAGAAATACACTCAAAAGCAGGCAACTGGGATAAGTAGGTTTGATCACGAAGTAGGAATGTCCTTGGACAGAAAATTTATCAAGGGAAAAAGAAAAGACACAGGATAGTAAGTAAGTACTATCTTGGGTCTGCTGAACTCAAAAAGTGAGCCAAGCTTTTGCTGAAAATAGCAAGGCTTATTTTTTATGAGAGTTTCACCATAGGTTATAACTCAGAGCAGAGGTCATAGCACTATCCCATCACTAATTGTAGATGTAAAGTCTATACTGATTCTTTGTAATTTTTCAAGGTAATTTTCTAGTCTCTAAAAAAAGGTGACTTTTTATGTCTGTAATACCTAAGCATCCACATTGCTTTTCATTGGGTAGTTTGCATATTATCAATGCCTAGGATTAGTTTGAAATATGTCTTGTGCCCCAAATACTGTTTGCTTCGGAACAGCCAACAGAAAAATTAGCTTCTTGAGCAGACGCACAGAGACACGCTTATACTGAAAAACAAAGAGAGACTTGCTATAAGGCAGAAGGCACGTACTTTTGATAAAATCATCAACCTGGCTTTGTGCTTACGTCAGAGCAAGAGAACAAAAGATTGGGGGATCATAACAGTACATTAATCTGGTCATCTGGTCTTATTCTGACTCTCTTTCTTAAAAAAAAAAAAAAAAGAGACCATTTCATAACATCTGAGAGGCATGCTTTCTCATATCTGTCTAAGCACTCTTTATCCCAAGCCACGTGGCTCAATTCTGGCTTGAGATGAGAAGTCAGCCAAACAGAGGACAGCAGCATATACGGGATTCACACTTGGAAGAACAGCCTGCTTCACCTCTAATTACAAGACACACACACACAAAGAGTTTCTGATAGCTTGGGTGCCACAAAGCCATCAAATGCTGCCTGTACTACATTTTGTTTGTCTGTTTGTTTGTTTGTTTGTTTATTTTTTAAATGATTTCCTTTTCCACCCCTGGATTATGAAAATGTTTTTTTACATTTCATCTGAAACAAAATCCTTGCTTTCTTATTTATTCAGAGTAAAAGAACTGAAACCAATTCATAACAAAACACAGCATCCTGCTTTCATTGATTGTGTTAGACATTTAGAGACTTAGAAAAGTGTCTGATCCTACTTTGCTTCAAAGCACTGCATGCTAGCAGCCCAAAACTGAACCCACTCTGGACAGAGAGGGAATTTTACAGGCTTTTCTTTTTGGGATTAATGGAGAGGATCCAACCTCTCTATTCAACTCTTTCAGAAGGGTGAAGAGGACATGAAGTATCTAAACAGAGGTCCTTAGCCTGGAGTGATGGAAGGATATAGACATGTAACCTGAAGAAGGCTTTCTGTTTCTCACTCACAGAGTTGTCCCACACCTCCAGAGGTTTCTTAGAATGACTGGTTACTTATTATCTTGGATACTGCATTTCTGCAAGACATCTAACCTTCCCCCAAAACAATAAGTTCAAAACCTAACAGTCTACTGTTTATGGTAGAATGTAATTACAGCTTACATTTACTTAGTTTACAGACTAAGTAAAGTCTGTTTTACAACAGGTAAACATCTATGACCATAAAAGCTGAATTCTGAAGGTTGTCACGTCCTTCAGACAGAATATTTTTTCTGTAGGTGGAGACACTTGAATCAACCATTCCTACAGCATTTTTTTTAGCAGTAGGTACCATGTGGAGTAGTGGTGAGATCCTCAGTAATGAATCTGAGTAGAGAGTAAGGTTTGATCTTCCCCCTCCTAGTTACTAGGCAGGCCATATAGGTGCTTTGCTAAGTAACTGCTACTTCAAGAAGGCATGAATTTTTGTGAGAGAGAGAGGGGACTGAAAGAGTCAAAACCCGTAAAATTTCCTCTTACATATGCTTCATTTATGGTTTTATAATGGACTATTAGCAGCTTTGAGAAAAAAAAATAAAAATTTGATTTAATTCTCATAATGGAGGCTGAGCATTTTTTGACACCTTCAGAAAAGCATCATTCTCTTCAGAAAGGATGAATTTCTTTTGTCTTAAACTGCCTAATGAGATGAATGAATATCACACAACAATAATATCTTCTAATTATAGGAAATCTAGAATAAATTAAAGTAAAGAAGTATCTATTTCTCTTTTCTGTACAGCAGCATTTTCAGTGTTCATCAACATTACCCCTAAGGCAGAAATGGAGTCATGCGTGATCAATTTATCTTAGAAGTCTTCCAAAATAGTTCCCTGTCTCCATTTAGCACTGTCAAGGTTTGTTCTAATCTGCCATTGCAGACAAGATTTAGAGCTTCCACACTTTGATTCTTTGGATGAACAAGGATTAAAGTTTTCATTACTTGTTTATAATGAGGCAAGTTGTAGCTCTAATTATGTAACCAATTTGCTGCAGTTAACTCTTAAAAAGAACAGCCACGGTCCAGAGGTTCATTTTGTGTTGATGAGGTCTGCAGTCAATGCAGAGAGTGTAAGTTGAAAGTCAATGGGATCTGGCTGTCTAAAACTGACGTGGCTTTGAAAAATCCAATGATAACCATTGAATGACTGGAAAAATAGACACAGATAACAGTGACCGCTTAAGGCTAATGTAAGGAAATCCAAATCTCTCTGTGTGCTTTTCTTCACATTAATGCTGTTCTGAGATCAGAGATTTTATTAAAAGACCCAATCTAGTTAAGATCTAGCCTCTGAGTAATGCATCAATCACTTTTAAGGGAATAGAGACCTTTCAGATCATGTGCATGGCACTGGCAGCAGAAATGCACACTTCATATTATGTTGAAACCAATACTTAATACCAAATTCATAACATCTAAGAAGATATTTTGTCTTCTTTGAAGAAAGTCTGTTGGTAAATTTCCCCAGTTTTTAATTCTCCTGTTAGTAAAAAGAGCAACTTACTTTTCATTGATTGTTGCCTGATTCAGCCTCCAGAATTTGAGTTTTCTGCTATTTTCAACAATACATCACTAAAAGGATATGCGCTTTTCTGGTATCTTGTGTCAGCATTCTAAATATCTATTATTTTGCTTTTGCTTTTTGAGTTTAGGCATGCAAAATCAAGTGCTTTGTTAAAGTACTGTGCAATGTGTAACGGGCTTCTTGTAACCTGGGTAAAAAGACAATGGCAAACGTGTCTGCTACCAGTTAAGAGATATTCTTTGTTAATGGAAGTGGTTGAATGGTGGCAAATTTTCCAACACTACGAGTGAAAGGCTTTTGGGGCATCCTTGGGATGTCCTTGAGAGTACAGGAAAGAAATAAAAGATTTCAAACTCCAGAGTGATTACTTTGCTTCTGGTTTTTGGCAGCTTAACTCTGCAAACATGAGAACCACTCCTGAATCTTTACAGAGTTCCCGTGTGCTTCAGAAATTCTTCCCTGAGACAGCCAAAGCAGGTACTCCAATACGCATTGAGTTATTTCTTCTTATCTGATGGAGGAGAACAACTCTTTTACTGAGAGAATAAGTTCTGGCCATTTGGATTGAGAGAGTTGTGACTTATACTTTAAGGTCCACAGCCTCTTTGCACATCCTTTGACATGCTATGGGGCATGACAAGAATTATAGGTAAGAAATCTATTCCCTCCATGAGAGATCTGGAGAACGGTTTAATGTGGGTGAATTTGGAGAGTTTGGCAGCTTTGCCTATAGGATTGTAATCTGAATGTAACTTTTCTGGTAGCAAGGATAGGGAGAAAAAAAGTATAAAATATTTCCATATCAGGCTAGAAAAATACTTATTAATACATAGAAAGCTGCTCTTATTTAAGCGCACTTGGTAGAGGATCAATGCAACCAAGGCAAAAAAAATGGGAGCCTAAAATACCCTTTGAATAAAATATAGGCACCTACATTTAAGAATGCGAATAATGCAATCCCTTATTGCAGCTCTTGAAGTGGCCCCACTGGGAGTTTCTTCCTCAGATTTCTAGGACTCAGAAAAAAGAAACCTCATGTCAATTTTTCCTGTGCTCATTTGGACTACCCCCAGTTCAGCTGAGGATGTGGTGGTGGTCATACAATATGCCTTGTTATAACAGACTAATTGTTCATGCAGTCTTCGGGAAAATGGGAATCATGAAATTCAAATGTTTGGTTTCAGATTATTTCTAATGTTTACTGAAGATATGTTTAAATACACTTAAGTCCATAAAAGTAAGTTCCCTTTTTGTTGCCCTTCCCTCAATGTTCTAATTTTGATTTCTTGCCTGCAAAGTGTCCTTTCTCCTACTAAAAAGGCGGAGTGGCTTTTCTTTGGTATTTGCCACAATGACACCACTCTCCGGGACTTTGAAATGGAAGGTTTAGAACTTCTCCATCATGCAGCCCTCCACCATCCTGCAGAGTTGTTTCTTACCCATGAACCCAAATGAACACGTAAAAGGGCTTTCCTTGAGTATTTTGTTCCCAACTCCCTCTAAGAGAACAGTAGGCTTGAGCTATATTTTACAGGGGTGCCTTGTGGCAGCCTTCGTGCTTATGTTCAAGTTAGAGACAGAATTTCAGACACTTTTGCTTGACACTTCCTAGCACTGCCAGGGCTGAGCTGCTGGTTTTTGTGGCTCACAGTCTGGGAGCTCAGTCTTCCATCAGACATAGAAAACGCACTTCACTCAGCACAGCCAGCTCTGCCAAAAGACACGAAAGTTTAACTTTTAGGTGTAGGGCATCAAAAGCATCTATTTGGTGGATCATGCATCTTAAACTTCCAGAAAATTCAGAGTGGGGAAATAGAAGGGATGTCTAGATATCATTGGCTGCTGCTAAGAAGTCTGAAAGATGGAATGTGAGCCATAGAGGCGTGTTAGCCCAAAATCACTGCTGGTATTTTTGACTGCAACTTCTCAATATTGCTACGCCTGTTTATACCAGCAATGCATTAATCGTGCTCTGTGCATTGAATGGGACCATGTGGATTAACATTTCAAATAGACTAAAGACCTTTTCAGCTCTCCCTTGATGGCTTCCTGGATTTTGAAGCTGCTGTAAAGTCTATTTCTATGTCATGTTCCCAGATACTGTATTTTATTTACTGATACTGAATGGCTATCTATGTCAGCTCAAGTTACAAAAACAAGTAAGATCTTTTCTGTCAGATTTTGAGGATACAGCCTCTGATGGATGTAAAGTGCTAAACCACAAAGAGCATATGAAATGGTGAATGTGTAATGTGAATTCTCACTATTTTTTTATAAAGGATGATTTTCTCCCCGTAGCAACCTTGCCATGGAAAACAGTGAATTGCAAATAAGATCCACATTACAGCGTGTGTAATAAAGCTCTGATCACCTGCGGCACTGGCAGGCAGCAATGGTGAGCAAGCAGTACAGCAGGGCAATGCTGTCAGAGTAGTTAGCAGAAAACAAGAAATAATGATGATTATTTATTTGTCACCGCTCCTCTCTGCTATGGATGCTGGTCACTGGGAGAATATCCACTAGCTGGCTGCCATGAACCTGCTATTTTTCACCTCAAGATTTTTCTGATGCCTTTACAGTCTGTGTTGTGTTGGCTGTTAAAATTCCTCCCAAGCACAATTTCTATTGTATTATTTGTCCCATTGTTGAAATATAGGAATTATAGGAATGGTTGGACTCGATGATCCTGTGGGTCTCTTCCAACCTGGTTATTCTATGATTCTATGATAAGTTACCTGCTACAGCATTACTACTCAAGACCAATGGGATTTTGGTTGTGGATGTTCCATCACTGAAAGCATTCAAGCTCAGGTTAGATGGGACTTTGAGCAACCTGATCTAGTGAAAGATGCCCTCACTAATGGCAGGGGCAGTGGACTAGATGTTATTTAAAAGGTCCCTTCCAATGCAAACCATTTGGTGATTCTGTGATTCTTTGGAATGCCTGCAACAGAAAGTTCATAGAGGACTTAAAAGTAGTGTGTAATCTTCTGTGAATGGTCCATATTGCTGTTCAGAGTATCTCTGCAAAACTGGCTGTAGCTGAAGTACAAATAATTCATGCTCTTTTCTAGAATGGAGCTCAGCTTCTGCTGGCTGGATGTGGTCTTACCAGGATGCACTTATCCCACTCATGCTGGTAGTGTAGAACATGGGCAGTTTTAGCCCAGTCTGTTGGACTTGGATTTGCTCCTGTGTCTGTAGATTGGATAGTGTACCTCAAGAATATCTTTCCCCACTTTGAGCTGCGTAAGATTCTTGTGAAGTTTTGTGATGCAGATGGTGGCTGGATCTGATCTTGTTACCAGACTGACCAGCACTGAGGTGAAAATGTAGATGTAACAAAAGACCAAATAGAATTTACGTGCACTTTTTGAAAGCGGAAGCTGAACAAGTCTAAATATCCCTCCTGAATAGGGACCTAATTTCTAGTAGTATATCTATGATGAATTTTGAAGAATTATAGTGCAGTGGGAAAGTGATGGTTGTTATGAGTCCACAAACATATCTAAAACCTAGAAATGTTGACAGTAGATAACATTGCTTTCAACCACTGCCTTTTGGCAGCAGGTCAGAATATACGTGTGAGCCACTCAAATCACACACTTTCCCAGGTGGGTGTTAGCAGAACCATCTGGCAATTATAAGTCTCTAGGGCACTCAATCCAACTTTGAGCTGGATTAACTTGGAAGTTTCAAATGCTGCCATTGCTTTTTGATAGTCAGAGTTTTTCGGCCCTTGAGAATTAGCCAGCCATTTGATAGGGCATAGAAAGAATTATTCAGTTATTTATCTTAAGGCTTGTTCAGCTTTCCATGAGGTCAGTTTAAATCATTTCTTTTGGAGCACATATATTGAACAAGAGTATATGCATGGCTCAAATCCAGCCAATTTTGGGGATGAATAAGTTGGTTGAACATGCAGAGATCTGTAACAAACTTGGAGCTTTATATGCTGTGGCAGACTGTGGGTAATTTTGGACAGGAGTATCCAGTGTTGTTAATTCACAGAAAGAGTTTAGCTTTTGCTGTGTTTCAGCAGTGACAAAAGCTCCCACAGCCTCTCCATAGTCCCTCTTGATAACAACTGACAAAATCCGTATCTTCCAAATACATTATATCATTAGATGAAGTGGACAAAAACAAAACAAGTATGTTTATGACTTAGCCTGAGGAGATAATTAACTTCTGAGTGCTGAGATCCTTGATTGCACTCCTAGCATGATCTTAATTGGAAGTCTGAACTTGTAAAAGGTTGTAGTGCTTGGAGGATATCTGAAATGGTTCACTGAGAAATTGTTTGTTCATAAATTTGAAAGGTAATCCAGACAAATACCTCTTCCTTTGCCTTTGTTGTAATTGTTGTGGTTGATGATGATGATAAAAATAATCTATTACAGCAGCAGCAAAGGCACCAGACTATGCAAAGAGAACATGTATCAAAATGCATTAAACCACTTCAGGGAATTTCAAGAAATAATAAGTTTTACGAAAAGGGCTGAATGTATACTAGCTGATACTACTTTGAAATCTGTATTGCTGCTTCAGAGTGTGGTATAGTGCTTTTCTGTGCTGAAACTATTGACCCCTTGTGTGTCCTCAGTGAGAATTTTCATGATCTAAGTATTTTGCATAGAATTATGTTATGTTGAGCACTCAGTATGGTAGTTTGCTAGTGTATGATGAAAAAGCAATTCTGTTCTGCTGATTTACCCTGCTGTTGGATGTGGGAGGCCCAGGGTGGAGATGAAGTTAGCTCAAAACCCTGAAATGCTGACTTTATGGCTGAGCAATTACATTTCTGATATTTTAGACCCAGCTGTAGGTCTTTCGGCTGACCTGCTGGACTAGCTGAATCCTTTTAGATACTGGCATTAACAACAGGTCTACATGGCACAATGTATTTCCGTGCAGGGACACTAAAGCTATGAGCTAGTGAGGACACCAGCAGTAAAGCTGTTATGACATGGTGCTCCAGTCACAGAAGGACTAATTACCTTTGCTCAGATACCAACTGTAATGGGCTGGGATGACCAGCACGGTTTCCCATACAAGCACATTGAACTTTGTGGATCTATTCTCAGAAGGCTGTATTAAAGGGCAGATTGGTGAGGAGAAATAACAAGCCATGTATCCAAGATAACTGCAGTGCAACAAAAGCTACTGAAAAAAAATCATTCAGAAACTCTTTAGTTATGCTGCTTTTCTAAGGCCAACAAGAATCTCTGCCCATTACCTGTCCCGGTTGTAAGCACTTGCCTACCAGGTGCAGGCGTCTCAGCTCTCTGCACAATCAGAGAGGACCATAAAGTGTGTCCTTCACTCTGAGGATGAACCTACAGAGTATCAGACACCATGTTCATCTCACCTAAATCTAGTCATTCGAAGGTTGGGAATGGGTGAAGGCAGTGCTCTGTGCCCTCTAAAATCAGTTTTGAAAAATGGACTGAATTTAAATTAGACAGAGGAGACATTATTGTGGCTTTTCAACACTTAAAGGGGGATTATAAGAAAGATGGGGACAAACCTTTTAGCAGGACCTGTAGTGACAGAACAAGGGGCAATTATTTAAACTAAAAGAACGCAGATTCAGCTCGATATAATTTAGAAGTTTTCTGCAATGAGAGTGAAACATTGACACAGGTAGCCCGGAAAGCTTGTAGTTTCCTTATCCCTTGAAACATTCAAATTCAGGTTGGATGGGTCACTGAGGAAACTGATCTAGCAGAAGGTGTCCCTATTCATTGCAAAGGAGTTGGACTAAACGACATTTGAAGGTCCTTTCCAACTCAAATCTTTCTGTGATTCTATGATTCTATGATTCTGTGATTCTATGATTCTATCATTCTATGATTCTTTGACTCTATGATTCTATGATTCAAAATGCATAAGATACAGAATATAAATAAATGCCTAAATCTGTCATTGAAAATATGCAGAGATCTTATGACAAGCTTAGACTAGAAAAATGACTTTGAGATTTCTTAAACTTTTGGTGATATTATATATAACACAACATGACAAAGTTATATGAGAAGTCCTTGTGGTCCTAGAGGGAGAATGGCAGCAGAAATGTGGGCAAGTATTGCATGTTACCTGTGTCTATGTGCCTGGATCACCAAGCCCAACACTTGACTTAACAGTCTGCTGTAAGAGTTTTTGTTCTGGTTACCTTGTAGAAATCATATAGAAAACGAAAGGCAACATTGAGCTTTGAGATGAAGCCAATTAACACCAGTGATAGACAACAACTTGGAAGCCATTGGAGTAGAAAATAAATTATGGAGCTCTCAAGGGAACAAAGACGCTGCAAGTGTTAGCAAATCAATGTATTGTTTTGTGGAAGTCTTCAAAATGACAAATTTATGCCTCTGAGTAGAGAAAGTACTTATTGTCACAAGGATGTGGTACAAAGCAGGGTTTCTGTAAATGAGAAGGGACACAATAGTAGATCCAACTGAGCTAGATTAGCCTAAAAATAGTTAACAATAGTAGGTATTGCAAAATATTACAGAACTGTGCATTCAGAGTTGTAGTTGGAGTAGTGTGCGAAACATCCTTTGAGAAAAGTCTTGAATGACTGTATAAGCCTAACCTTCCTCTGTGGCTGCTGCTGCACAGACTGAATGGGTAAGGGAAATGTTATTGGGTGGGGAACACCTCAGGGAAGGCAAAGAGAGAGAGAGACCAGATGACCAAGTGGTGGTAGAACTTAGGGTGGGAAAATATCTCAATGAGGCATCACTTTCATCTTCTTAGTCTTAATTGTTTCCCCTGAAGGCTATATATATGTGTTATATTTATATTGTACAAGCTATAATATATGTGTTCCTGTCAACTTCACACCTGTCTTATCCTTTGATAAATCTTTAAAAGTCATATATGATATGAATGATATGGGTACTCAGAAAAAAATCTGTACTGAAAAAGTAGCCAAGCATTGGAACAGGCTGCCTGGGGAAATGGTGTAGTCACCATTCCTGGAGGTGCTCAAAAAACATGTAGACATAGCACCTCAGGACATTGTTTAGTAGGAACAGTGGTGTTGGGCTTACAGCTGGACTTAGAGGTCTTTTGCAACCTCAATGTTTCTATAATTTATGATGAAAAAGGTTTCAGGTTTCAACAACCTCTGGGAACCTAGTTGCTAAAGTAGTATTTCTTGGTGAGAACTTTCATCATCCTCCTCAGAAACACACGAGAAAGGAAATGGTAGAAGAAAATTCACTTCTTTCCAAATCCTCTCAAGAACTGGACTGGGAGGAACAGGGACTGCCTTGGAGTAGCTGTGATTGGCTGTTGGTTACTTGTAGACAAATTTCTTTCTCATAGAGCTTGTAGCTGTGAAAGGAACAGAAATTGTACCGTTTATATTTGAGATATTGTCCAAAAATTGCAAAAGCAATAGTTTTAGTGCCTTCTTCTTCCAAAGTTTGATTTCATGAGTCATTAGATACTTCTGCTAGCCTGTGCTTATTGACTTTAATATCCCTTTTAGTTTCTCATCAAGTTATTTTACTCATAATTTTAAAAGAAAATGCCAAGTAGAAACTCTTCCATATGCCCAAAATTTGGCCTTTGTTCCTAGCAGTTTCAAGCTGTGCAGTCCTCTTGAATTTTGAATTACTCCAGCTGAGGATTTGTTTCATGGTTTCTACATTTATTTACCTTTGTTGTTTATTTCTCCAGATCATCTCTCTTTGTTAAATTCAAGGGCACAACCTAGACTTTAAATTAAATAGCTTTTTTTCCAGTGGTGATGTTGGGGTTTATTAAATTCATGTTTTGCTGCAGTGGATAGTATTTATACAATCTTGGAGGAAGTTAAAAATAGCTCTCTGCTCCTTGGGGTTTAAGGGCCTGCTTTTGCCTCTGCTGTTAGCTTGGCTTGTTGTATTTTTTAAACACAGTAAAGAAAAAATAAATAGAAAAGGGAAAGTTGGGCCTCTCTCTTGTACCTTTTTTGTAATTGAACATGAAATAAAAGCAAGTCAAATTGGCAGATAGCATTGTGTTCTGGGTCGTGCGAAGTGCCAGAAACTGTGTTTTGCCTGCACACAATTTGTTCTTTAATAGTCCTTTTTATTTTTCACTCATAACAACAGAAGTGAACTATTAAAAATCAAATGTTGAGATGAATGGAACTAAACAAAAACATGCCGAAGGCGACAGGCAGGGTTTAACACTCTGTAACTTTTATCTCTCTGGTGTCTCTCTTTGATGGTTGACATGGCAAAAGAATTCTCACAACGCTTCTGAATCCTGATCACTTTGCTAATAAGAGGCAGAGTGCCGCTGTGCATCGTTTCTACTCTTCAATCCCTCTAGACATGATTCCAGTTGGTATTCACATGGCATTACTTAGAGTCAAAGATTCAATAAAGGAAATGAGAAAACCCTTTGGAATCAGCAGATTATTTGGGTGTAACATTATTATTATTATTATTATTATTATTATTATTATTATTATTATTCCTTTTAAGTTCATCAGTGGTGCTGTGGGAAAACAATCAAGAATCAGCATTCTGACCTAAGATATGGCAGACAGATCCTCAATGGTGTCAATTGTTCGAACAACTATGACAAGCCCCAAATAGTGGGGTGAGGTACGGACAAGTAAACGGAAAATTGAGCATATTTCTGTAGCCATTAATGTAGTCTTTGCTGCACAGGCTCACTAGCCACTATCGGTCCAAAACAGTGCAGGAGCTTACAGAGTAGTAATGAAATCGCCATCCCTGGAGGTGTTTAAAAGACGGGTGGATGAGGTGCTGAGGGACATGGTTTAGTGATTGATAGGAATGGTTGACTCAATGATCCTGTGGGTCTTTTCCAACCTAGTGATTCTGTGATTCTATGAACCGGAATGATAATAATAAGCCTTTGCCTGCCCTATATGTTTAGGTATTTTGAACTCTGAGTCATGGCATCCCTGTATCTGTATAAAACCAGAAAAGGACGTGCATTTAACTGCAATCTTCATTTACTGCTATGACACTATCCATCATCAGGAAATTAAAATCACAGAATAATGGAATGCTATTAAAGGCATTTTTGTAACCACTTATGTTATATTCATTCAGTCTAACAAAACCAGAGTTTTGCTCCTATGCCTGGACTTCTTTTACTAAAGTAGAATTGAAATCATGGCCAAAGGTGAAAGGGAGTTGTAATGAGGTGAATTGATGTTTCAGGCTTCTAAGAAATCAGTTGCCTCTCGATTTTGTTAAAAGCTGGTGATCACAGGGGAAATAATGTGTGGTTTTGACGGCCTGAGTTAGAGACTTACAAGTTTTTTACATAGAGAAAATAAGATTTTACCATTTCATATTGCCACTGTGGTAGTATATAGACATGTAGATATGATTTGTAGCCTTTACATAAAATCTTCCCTGCCTGACTTATGCTTGAGCTTTGCGTGTCTTTTTATTATGGATAAAGGTTGCAATTTTTCCTATCCCTATTTCCTGTAACTCTGCCTCCATTTCTGGGTAGGGAAGGTAAGTAAAGAGCTGTATCTTTAATGGCAAAATAAACAGAACCAAGCACAGTCCTGGGAGCTTGTATATGAACACCTACCCTGCTAAACTGTTAGTGAACTCTATGACATGGATTCAGCTAATGGCTGGTAGCACTAGAGCAATATTGCCTGGGCACAGTAAGGGGTCAGCACAAGCTAAGAAACATTCCTGACATCTACACTGGGTGCAGTCTCTTTCTTTTTTGGCCAGAGTTGGAAAGTTCAGCTGTATGAAGTTAAGCTTCTTCACTCTATGCCTCGGTGTTAGGGAGCTGTCCTTAGTCCATTTTGTTTGTCAATACAGAAACGGTAGGTAGTATTTTACTGCCTGGGAGAAGAGATTCCTGAAAGATTTGAGTAGAGGATTTATCATCTGAGCATCAGTCAACTGATAATGAAGTCAGGTTGAATATTTATGTAATGACATCACAAAACACAAGTGTGAGAGGGACATAGGTTCTCTTCTTAATCAGAATCAAGTAGAGTTAAACTGGTCTGGACAAACGTTTCTTTAGGTGCTTCCAGATGTTTCTAAATGTTTTCAATGATGCAGATTGAACAGAGTCTCTGAGTAGCCTATTCTAGAATTGAATTAGCCTTTGAGATGTGCATGTTTTTTCTTGTACTTAGCAGTTGACAATCATTTTCTTTCTTCACGTGAAGAAAGAAGTTCTTGGAGGTAAAAAGATCAGCAGTCTGTTGCCAGTTACATGTGCATCCAGGATCCCTCCATTATTATTCTTTCTTACCCTGGTAAAATTTCAGGAGATTAAGGGAACTGGAAAGCAAGCAAGAGTTACAAGAAGGGATTGGAAGGATGGCAGCTTGTAATTTGTAGTAGGATCCACGTATTATATAAGATAAAAATAAAACTTGGACAAGGCTATATTTTGGGGTCCTGGTGGCATCATAAAATACTCTTGCTTTTTGCTTTTATGGCTTATTTTGATGTCAGCAGAGCCCTGAGGTGTATTTGTAGCCTTGAAATTCATAAACATCTTCCCTTTAAAACAGTTGGATTTAAAAGGGGCACATTTGTAAGCAGCAAAAAGAAATTCTCTCCATTGTGAAATATCAATTATTTGTAAGTGCTTGGATTAATTTATTGGATTTTATGGGTAAAAGAAATGGAAATTGTTTCTTACATTAAAAATTAATATTTTACATCCAGCTGTGTCTGGCTTGGCAATAAATCATCTCCTTACAATTACTTATTTGTCATCCAGCATGTTAGTTCAAAAAGCTAGGAAGCTCGCCTGTGGATCTTGCTCTATTTGAAAGACAGAGAGAGTTCAGGTCAAATCAATTTGAGCCACAGTAATTAAGAACAAGATTGAAGAACCTTCCCCACCTACGTAGAAAGCATCTGGAGTTACTTTTTAGAATGGATCCACTTCTCAGCAGCAGCAGAAAACATGACAGGCAGATAACACTATTTAAGAAGAGGTTTTGAAATGTTTGAGAGGGCTATATATGAACCATATACCCAGACTTATCTTTAAATAAATCTGAGTATTCCATATTTGCTAACTGGGAAAATATTTTATCTTTTCAACTTGTTTTCTACAGCTGAATATCATGCAATCTTATTATGAATGGAAGTGTTAACATGACACCTGGAAATTCTTTTGTCAGCAATCCGTACTCTCCCTGTTACTGTCTGAACGTGCTTCAGGAATTATCCCAGGAACCGTCCTCAGTACAGGCTTTGAGGATCACTATTCTGACAGGTAAGAAAGCTCATCTGTGTGATGGGAACATTCAGCATCTTTTGGATGCTGGGTCAGCGAATGGGCACAAACTCTTTTTACTAGTGTAGATGTAACCATAGCATTAATGCCAGTAGAATGAAAACTTAATAGAAAACTAGTAGCTTTATCACCTGAGTGAGGAATTAGGTACAAAGATACATTGAAAATGAAAAAAGTGTCTAATAGTTGCTGATGTAAATTGAAAGTTCCCTTCAAATATTTCTTTAGGGTGTTTTCATCTGGCAAGATAGCAAAAAGCGATGTTTAATTTTGATAGAACATAAGTTTTTGAAGCTTTTACTTGGCTATCAAGATGAAAAATTAACTGTAACCACAGCTCTAGTTGTACAGTGTTCCTAGTGAAGAGATCTGTCGCGACTGGGGAACTAAATTAAGTCAATCATATATGCAGGAAAAATAATTAGTTGCACACTTCTTGCACATGCAATAGCATATTCAATTAGGGGTAAATTAAATAACTGGGGAAATAAGGTCACTTGATTTTCCACTGTATAGCGGAAACTCAGCCCTTTGGAAATCACAGGATGTCAAAGAGAAAACTTAGACATCTGGCTTCCCAGCCATCCTCACGTATTAGCAGCGCTGTCTTTCTTCTGCAGTGGGATTCTTCTGGTGAAGTGCCTGGGGCAGGTGGGGCTGAGAACTGGGGGAGACATAGTGGCATGATATTGAAACCTGGGGAAACATTAGAAAGTATTTTTCCCATCAGCAGCAGAGTGCTACAGAAACCCCCATGTCAGCTGACCCGATGTCCTCTGCCGGAGCACTTTGAGTCTTACGAGTTATGTACATCCGTCCGTCTCATACAGCCGCTTGTCTCACACAGCAGGATTCCTCTAATTAAAACCAGAAACTATACCTCATGTGTGATGATGTTTTGCTGGTTGTATGGATTACCGAGTGTCATTTAATGGTGTCATTTGATCTTGTGTTTACATGCATGAAGACAATGGTTGATTGAGCCTGGCGCAAAGAGAAAATCACATCATTCTATCACTTATCTTTAAAATACAGCTAAATTGAATGCATTTGAATTAATATACATGAAGTAATTAGAGACTGAGTGAATAATTTGTGAAGTTGTGGATAAAAAGGCCAAAACAAGGTGCTTACAATACATCAGCAATAGTTATCTCAAGGTCTAGCAAAGCTGGCCTGTCCAAATTATAGTGTTAGCAAGCAATGAAAGAACTGTGGCTGATCCAATTAAAGACTATACTGAGTTATAAAGAGAGTACAAGAGTAAACAAGTGGCAGAGTATAGATTTATTTGCCATAAACATGGAAGCAATCACAGCATGATGTTGAGGTGTCCAGAATGAGGAATTAGGATTCATAAATAAAAAACATCCTCTGAAAGCCTGTGTCACTTTCAATATAAATGACAAAGCAATAGTAAGTGTGTTTCTGAATGGATAGCTCAAGACCTAAAGGTTTGATTATGAAGATGATGAAGAGGCATAGTTCTTTGGGAGTTCCTCATCAATTTACAAAGCAACATGCTGCAATGGATTGGTTTGTGAGTCTGAAGACTAATGACTGGATCAAAGTGAATTTCATCAGGTGCAAGCGGTGTATGCATTGGGATCACCGCAAGCATAAACAGCAGGAGCAAAGCAGCAGCCACCACTGTGTCATAGATGCTGTGAACAGAAAACAATCCCCCTTGGCCATGTCTCAGAAGATTGTGCCTCATGTAGTTTGGCGTGCTGGCATCATAAACGGCCACAGTGCAGAGAGAAAGGAAGATGTCTCTGCAGTGGAAATGGTAAAGGGCATCATCTCATTGACTTCAGCAGAGATCTGATGGTTTTCAACAATATAGCTGTAATGAAGCCCTAGTTCACAGCTAATATATGAACAATTGAACAGATTCAAGAAGATATTAAGTTATGAGGATTTTGTGTTTGTCTGGGTTTCAGCTATAACTGCCTGGAAATCATGTATTGAAGCTATAGAAGTTAATTTTTATTTTTTTTTGGAGTTGGTTGAGAATAATAGTACACGAGTAGAAAAGACCTATTTTCATCTTAATATGAACGCAAAACTTTCACCAGCATGTTAGTGCAGCATTCTCTCTTGCATACATAATATGACCAAGCATAATGTGACTTTCTATAAGATGTCATTCTTTCAAAATTTGTGATCTGCCACATTACCTCAAACTTTCTATTTCCCTGCTGCTTCCTCTCAACTGCAAAGATGTCAGAATTTCTTAGACCAGATAGCACGTTTTCCAGCACTCTTCCTATGTTAATACTCTTTCCATTTACAGTGAGGACTGAATACAATATTTCAGGTAGGTTGGGGCTGACCAGCACTAACTTTATGAGCACTTCTATTTTGTATTTTTTTTTCGTAATATAACCAGGTATTGCATTTAAATTTTTTTTTTTTTATTTTTTTTTATGTCTGTGAAGTTTGAGGCTTCCTTTTCACCACTAGACCCAAGTGTCATTTTTGTCATTGAACAGAACAATTGAGCTATTTCTCCCAATATTCTACAGACCTTTCCCTTGGCTCAAGAATAATTATTTCTGAATGAAGTAGTATTGTCCCCCACAGGTCCAATCATCTGAACCATCTGAACCTTGTTGAATCTGAACAATTTTTCTTCATTATTTTTCCATACCTCCAAGGGAGCAAGTGTTGCTCTAGGCCCTTAAATTTTTGTGCACTTTTTACTATATCATACACAACACTTTTTTTAAGAAGTTTGCAATGTCATATTTTTTTAATTTGCTGATAAAGTTTCTGTTCTTTAACGATTTTTGCTGAAACAGTCCGTGTTTCGTGTCTATATCAGATTTATTTTCCAAATTAGAATGAAAATGGAACAGTCAGTTTTGAGAAATTCCTTCATATATACTTTATTAAGACTTTTCTTTTTTAATTTGTCCTTTCTGGTTTGCAGAAAGTATTTCCAATTAATCAGGGGCTAAGCTGTGGGAAATTAGAGCTCTGTTAGGATTTCTCCATACATCTTACAAATGATGGGAATGCCAACACTGGAAAATAATACCGTAATAGAGACTTCTTTGTGTTTTGAATGTTCTTTCAGCACTGAACACACTTTCAGACTACACAGCCGACCTGAACAAGGGACATGCAAGACAAAACAGGTTGGTGCTTTCGGTGCCCTCTTTAAATCTCCTTTTGCCTAAGGCTGTGAGACAGAAAAAGTTTGAGCTTTTTTGACACGTATTAAGAGCCTGACTTCCAGTTCAACTAATTCTTCTCTCAATCCTCTCTCACAAGTGGGTGATAACATGGTCTAATACTTAAGCTTTTTTTTACTAAGGTGAGCGGGTTTAAAAGAAGGTTTAAAAATATAGTAAATTGAAATTCATGATTTTTGGAACCAGTAAAATTCCCCAAGAGGATACAGAAGTGTAAAGGAAAATAAAGTTGAAGCTGGAGGCAAGAACATCAGTTTTTGAGTATTTAGAGCATGAAAGACGTTCGTTATATTTAAAGCCAGCTAGAGAAAACAGTTTCTAAAGGGAAGTTAGCAGTGGGAACTAAAGGAGATATCTGTGGTAGCCAGGAAAGATGCCTGAAGGCCATAGCATGATAGGGCAGCTGCCTAAGTAATTATAGCTCATCTCAATAGAAGCTCCACATTAAGAAGTAAAGGAAGGAAAGCTACTGACAGTGGCAAGGGGACAGAGAGACCTGAAAGATGAAAGGACTATCTAATTCACTCACAAACTGAATATACTTGGCTTTATCATTACTAGCTTAGTGTAGGCAGGCTCAGGATCTTTTGTTACGGTGACAGAGGGAACATGAGTGAACTGCTCAGGCTGAGGTGCTCACAAGCTCCAAGGAAAAGTGTTCCAGCTGTGGATAGTCCTCACCCCATTTCCTCCTTCAAATGAACTTTATTAGGGACTGAATATTACCTGCATTCTTAGAAGTATCTTAGGCTCTAGATGCTAAACAGTTATTTGAAAGTATTTTAAAGCAGTATATTTGGTGATCAGGGATAACACCTGGGAGTCTAAGTGAGACTTCAAACTGCATGAGCTAATTGGATTGCTATTATGTGAATAATTTTATTCAGAAGCCTGGAATTGAGTTTCATTCTTCATTAAAAGGACAAAGGCCTGTGTCTTTAAACGGCTAAACTAATGTATATACAGAGGGCAAAACCCCAGCGTCTCTAAAACTCTACATGGGTTCCTGCCAGTTGTGGTTAATGTTGGTGCAACATATGAAAACACAGGCAAATATCATGATGAAAGAAGAGGAATAAAGATTAAAATAAAAGTGGTTTGAAAGCTCTACTCATAATACTGTACGAAGAATAATATATGAGGCTTGTGTAATGAAAATGATAATGTGTTCTGTCATTTTATTTCAAATAACTAGACTGTGATCCTGGAAATTGTTTCTTGTGGCTGATGTTCTGTATCTGATCAGAGCCCTCTTGCATTTCCTATGGTTTCAGTCCAGAATCCTTTCCTGCTTCCTAGTTTGAGAGGTAATGGGTCCAGGCCTGAGGAGACACTGATGCTGTGATGCTCTCATGGGGTAGTACAGTGGCAGGGACCAGATAATGTCCTCTGACTGTTCCCAGTGTGCTGCTGGGTAGACTGCTCATGCTTAGGCTTGGATCTGGAAGAAGAATGGTCTTAGAGGTCTTTTCCAACCTGTTGATTCTATGATTATAAGAAAGCCCAGAGGAAGGTGTACGTTGGGCTGTGTCTCATTAAGGACCACCTCTAATGGCCAGCTGAAAATTGCTGCTGGGAGACACGTCAGATTGTGATAGAAAAAAGCAAAACTGCTCTGCTGTATTCCTTTCATAATCCTTTTGCAACATCAGGCCACGCTGCTTGCCTGGCTGCAGAAAAGAAAGTCAGGTAAATGCAGGATCCATACAAGAGGTCTTTCTTCTGTGCGAGTGTTTATTGAAATAATTCTCTATAAGCAAACAGCTGCTTTCTATGATTTTTTGGTAGCTATTTTTCCCTAGACGAAAGTCTGTCAATCTACTCATTTGTATTTTCAAGCCCTTTCCAAGCATCTCCAGCAGAAGCAAACAGAGTACCATCACCCTAAGTAATTGAAGATCAGTAACTTGATTCTTCCCAAAGAAAACACAAGTACAGAGCCATGTGATCTACTAGCACCATTTGAACAAAGCAGCTCAACTCACAAAATCTGAGTGCAAGTAAAGTGCAAAGAACTGCCTGGTGAGTAGCAGTCAATAGCAAATACAGGAGATTTTGAGTCAGCCAGTGGGAAATACATGAAAAGAAAAAGCGAATTATAGAATCATAGAGGCATAGAATACCATGTTGGAAAGGGTCTCTAGGAACATCTAGCCCAATCTTTCTCAGTGAAAGTACACGGCTACCTTTATTAACCAAAGTATTTGTTAACATGCTTTGCTTTGTTTCTCCTTCTGTCAGATGCCACATCCAGCTGCACCTGAAC
The DNA here is from genome assembly GCF_032191515.1 of Phaenicophaeus curvirostris. Classification (NCBI taxonomy): domain Eukaryota; kingdom Metazoa; phylum Chordata; class Aves; order Cuculiformes; family Cuculidae; genus Phaenicophaeus; species Phaenicophaeus curvirostris. The sequence goes on along the minus strand of NC_091393.1, from coordinate 122,625,988 downwards.
TGCTGACACCAGGGAGAACTGTGTCTCTCTGTCCCTCTTCTAAGGTCCATGGGGTATAGTGTGCCTATTCAGCGTGATACAGTAGTGTTTTAGGCAATATATAGACAACCGGTCATGGAAGTGATGAATATAAGCAAGAAGAATTTCGGGCTGTAGGTTCAATATAATTAATGAACTGTTACTAAAGCGTTTTAAGAGAAACTGGTTCCTGCATTTACAATGTGCTGTAATGATTTACTTAGAAGTCTCCCTTTAGACTCAGTATACAAGTTACAAATGATGCAAAATGTTGCTGATCAGAGATATTGACAATCGCTCATTGGTATTGACATATACAAGAGTCTCCACCGGTTGCCAGTGCAATTATGAACTGACTTTAAAGACTTGCTTTTAGCTAAAAGCTGAAAGAAGACCCTATTTTTCATCTTCTTTCAAAATTTCTCCTATCTTACTCTTCAGCTATTTCTTCAATCAGATGATAATTATTATAATTAATATTATTAATAAATAATAATAGAAATAGCAACAATAACAATAAAAATGTAAGAATATACTGAAAGTTTTATGTGTTCTTCTGCTTTATCTTCCATCTGTCTTTTCAGGACTGTTCATTCAGCTGGAACAGATGGTGATGACTTCTAAGAGATACTTCCAGTATTACCCCAGTAAAACATCCTATCAATGAGATATTTGTGAAGGGGCTCAGTTTTTAGGTTTTGAATGTGTTTTTCAAAAGAGCCTAAGTGATTGAAGCAACAAATCTCACAGGCTGTCCCAGTCAACACAAGGGTTCTGACTGAGCCAGCTGGATTTCTACGTAAAAACCTGTGTATGGTATTTCTTTTGACTAGGGATATCTGAAAATACCATGGGAGTCTTAAAAAGAAAAGTTAGAAAGACTCAGTGTCTTGGAGAAGATTCTGAAAGAAATTTGAATAGAGATCAACTCTCTCCTTGGAGAAGATCATTCAGTTAAGCCCAGCTCTAAAGACTTAGCTTATGTTTACAATGGGTCACAGAACTACAGTATAAGTGGCTCTGAAATGTACTGCTGCTCGACTAGGGAAAAAATGTTGATTAAAAAATTTAGTCAAGCAGCAACTTTACCCCTGTGTTTTTGCTTGAACTTCAGGGTGTGAACTCACTGAGTTTTGCTGTTGAGATCTATTTCCTTCCTTTTTGTTTGAATATCAAAATAAGACTCCTATCAGCTGAGATTCGTTATTCTTGACATAACCTAAAAGAGACCATTTGGAGTATGTGGCATTTCGTGCTTCTGCTTTAGAAAGCCTGTTCCACATTATAGAAATATTGAGTTTATTCTCCACTCTGGCAGCTCTGTTTCTGCAGGAATTAAAAAAAGTACAACCAACCAGTTACTGTAACACCTATAGACTAGCACCAATAAACAATACTCTGTCTCCTTGTGCTTCAAACTGGTGCTGGTGATTACCACGCTCCCATGGAAACAGAAACACATCTGGTGCTGCGGAAAAGCAATGAAACAGTAAGAAGAGTAATGAAAATAGCTGTCCCAACATAGTTGCTCCACCTCAGAGCCATGTCTCACCTAAGTAGTGGGCTGGGATGGTGATTAGGAGAAAGAGGAATACTCTTCTCCATAAAGGGGACTCTTCTTTGTTTATCTTCCCCATTGTGGCTGAACCATTCAGCTTCTTCCTCAGATCTCCACTGTTCCCATTCTTTATGTTCCTCATGGTCACGTTAAAAATACTATTAGCTGGCCCTAATTATGATGTTTACAATCTTTGATGAAAATTTCCCTGTATGAAGAAGATAAATTCGATACGTACTGCTTTTTGGTTCCTCTAGTGGCTTATATCCTGACCTGTAGAAATAAAGTAATTGAAATGTTTCCTTTCTGTCTGAAATATCGTTATTTCCATGTTGTTTGCCAGCAAAACACATCAAACCTGTTGTGCCCAGATCCTGTAGTTATGAGGTGAGTTTCAAAGAACTGTAAGATTAAAATAATAATAAAAAAGAATGTAAAAGTTTAGGAGCTGGTATGTGTGTCACATCATATTTTTTTTTAGTTTTATGTGGCAGGGTTAAGGCTTGGAACATTTGGCAGTGTATGAAAATGAATGGTGAGATTATCACGTTGCTTCGCATTAATGCTGTGGTTCATAAGAAAAATAGGGAAATACTAAATATTGTGAAAGAGTTGACAACATGTTTATGTGCTGTAGTGTACAGTGGGACAGATGCATATATTTATTTGAACTGTTCTTCCTCTTGCATCTATAAATTCAAATTAAGTTTTAAAATTTCCTTTCCATCCACCTGCATTTTTTCTCCCCAGAGCAAAAAGAAGGGTTGATTTCTTAAAAAAAAAAAAGCCTGAAGTTCTTCCATTTTTTTTCGGTTGTGTTTGTTTTTTTGCAACTAGCTTTTTTGTATACAAGTCCCTTGCATGAAAAAAAAAACAAAACAACTCAGCATTTCCTCAAAATTCTAGTTTCCATTCTAAGAGATGCCTTGCTGAGAAGCCATTTTCTGTCATGTGAGGGGAAGACCTGACATAAATTGCACCATATTGAAACATATTCTAGCTTGAGCCAAGTTCATTAATACAAAATCCATGTAGGATGGATGCTGGCAAAGCTGCTGTAATCTGGTATTAGCTGTAGAGGTAAGAGGTTGCTATGAATGAGCTCTCAGCAAGGTGTTAGAAGGTGACAAATGGCAGAACTGGCATGACTTTAACTGCTTATGTTTATTTGTTTTCTTCTTTTCTTCCTTTCCACTTTTCCTTTCCTGTCTGCACATGTTACTTTGCACCTGTGCAACCGCTACTACTGTTGCTTTCTTTTCTACACCTAGATCCTGTTTCCACTAGAAACACACACCCACATCCATGCCCCTCCCTCCCTTTATCTCTTTTCATGTTTAGGTAATGGGTGGCCTTGATTTTATTAGATTTCACAGAATCATAGAATAACCAGGTTGGAAGAGACCCACTGGGTCATCGAGTCCAGCCATTCCCATCAATCACTAAACCATGCCCCTCAGCACCTCGTCTACCCGTGCCCTAAACCCCTCCAGGGAAGGTGACTCAACCACCTCCCTGGGCAGCCTGTTCCAGTGCCCAGTGACCCTTTCTGTGAAAGATTTTTTCCTAATGTTCAGCCTAAATCTCCCCTGGCGGAGCTTGAGGCCATTCCCTCTAAGTGTCAGAGATTAAGACTCTTCTGCAGTTAGTGCTAACTGTGAGTGTGGTGAGGGGTATTGAGAAGATCGAAACGCAGCCAAGAGAGGAACTGTTCCTGTATGATAAAATGATCTTCATTACAGACAGTGCTGAACACTGCTAATTATACTTCTGCATTTTTCTTTGCATGTTTAAGGTCCAAAGTGAGACAGGGTATTTATGTGCTCTTCCACATCCAACAGAATGATATTAGTTTGGCTTTGATTCCACTAGTCCTCATTTTAGTTTGTCTCTCCTTGATGTTAATTTTTTTGATTTTTTTCATTTAGAGTATGAGGCACAAATGCCCAGCACTATGGGAGAGGCAGAGCTACACCAGTCTCTGTGCATGGTGAGTTGGTACAGATTTATTTAGTTTTGTTTTTTAAATGACTGTTTTCTCTCTAAGTGAATTGTCCAAACTCCCTCAGCTGAAAATGCGATAACTGTTGAGGCTGAACGCTTGTAAAGGAGAGGAATACAGTAGACTCATACATTTTTTGAAGAATTTTTATGAGAATCACTTTTTACAAAATTTCCCAATTGATTTCGTACGTTATTACTCCTCTGGCTCCCAATAATGTTATTTAGACAGAGAAATATTCTGACAGAATATCTTCCCACTTACACTTTGCTTTCGACACTGGCCTATAAAGAGGCCATTATAGTCTGGAAAAAAATACAAAGTAATACTTTTCCTTCATGTTCTTACAAAAAGCAGTCTAACTAATAGTTGTCCAGCATGCGTCAACAATTCCAATTTTAAAAAACTTCTTCCATGCTAAGCATGCAGAGGTGGACTAATTTGATTAATAAATCAGTAAGTGTAGTAAAAAGGTAATTTAATATCCACAGTGCAGGCTTGATTACTATGGAATAGCTCGATGTGTTCAAAGAAAGAACTACCAGCAAGCCCTGCAGCAACAAGAGCAAGCCCAGCAAACCCATTACTGTGCTGTGAGTGGGTTTTAGGTCAGCGAGGTTAAAAACAACTTGCTCTGGACCAACCCAAATCTATGTAATCAGCTTAGACAGTGTGGTCGGTGTGTGCTAATTGAACACCCACAAGAGACGTCGATGTTGTAGTTCTGGGACAAATTCTGCTGGCTGCGTCCATGGAATGTGGTCCCATTACTTTCAGTCATAATGCATATGCAGGAGGTGAATGCATTAGTACAGAACTAATCAGAAGAGGTCCTTGGAGGAGGTAGCAGGTGGCAGATGCCTTGAGGGGCTGCTCCGATTAGCAGCTTGCTCCACTTCTTCCATTCAGTGCATTAGTCTCCTACTATACCAGAAAACATTGGCTATTTACAAGCTGCTGTTGTAAGGAAGACAAAGTATAGATAATTGCAGTTATTCATTGATGAGAAAGTGCACTTCCACTCTCTGTGCATGTGGAGAAGTCCTGGATACTCATTTATATAATGGACCCATATTTTGATTTTGAACCTGTGGTGCTTCAATGTGAAGCAAATTTTAGTTCCAGGTTTATGATCAGTGTAGGGGAAAGCTTACCTAGGATGGTCCAACTATTATTTTCTTTCCATGAATCAGAGAAGATCACAGCAGAGAAATCCTGAATCTGCTGTAACATCCAAAGCATTGTTTGTCTGTAGTGACATGATTTTTCAGCAACATAGTCACACCTGCCAACTTTGAGGAAATTATCAGATTTTTACCAGTCAGAAAAAGTCAGTATAGGCTACGGTGCTTGAGCTATGTATTAAGAGACTCTTACATGGAACAATTTGCTCTGTACTGGTATTCAACCTGTCAAATTCACTGTATGAAGGGTAAAATTTCACCAAATTTTGCTCTCTGTGGAATTATGGTATCTGGTAGACTGGGATCCCAGTAAAAAATACACAATAAGGTCCTAATGCTTCTCACTTACAAGTACTTGTTTAGCTGAACAGATGTTGGCACTTACACCTTATTGCATGGCTTGTAGGAGAATGGTAGCACAATGGCAATCAGCAAACGGTGGTGGCTACTTTCTTGAGGGATGGAGGTATGCAGGGGAAGTGGAGAAGGAAGGGCTGTGCCAATGAACATAAGAAATATCTCAGGACCTCGGACAAAGGAACTTGTGAAAAAGAAGAAAAGACCGAGTGATGACTGAGCAACAATAGTGAACAGTTGGCCTGTCGAAAGAAGGCATGTGTTCAAATAGAAAACAAAGATAAAGACAGTGCTTGTTAAACACAGGCTTATGGTAGATAGTAAGAGGTGAAATGTCCATATAAACTGATATTGCCAATACAATAAAAATGTATAAACTTGCCATGAGCAAATTAAGTTGGATATTAAAGCATTCCCAACCACCAATGTGATTCCTGAGCAGCCATCTCATAAAAGTAGTTGAAGCAAGAAACTGTTTTCAGAGGGAACTTGATAACAGGATTATGTGATGAGGTTACAAGATAAGACTGGCAGAATGCAATTATCTAGCTCCTTTCCAGGCCTACACCCTGGGAGAAAAGAGGAAATCAAAACCAGTGGTTTACAGTGCACTGCAGGTGTGCATGCAGTCCAGCATTTAACCTCATTCTGCCAAGCTTGGATACTAATATGACTAATCTAGAAGTTCTATAATCTGTTCTCCCCATGAGCCCCCCAGATAAATATGCAGCTGTTAACTGTCCAAGTGCATGTAATTATTTAGAGCTGATGAATACAACAACCTACTCTTCACTGTATTAATGTTCTTGTCTCCAAAAATAGTCTCATGCTTGAAAGATATTGGCAAGTAGTAAATGCTAAAAACTCAAGTAGGATGGCAATGATGCTACCAGAGAGAAGAAAACATTCAGGAAAGTTTGCAGCTTCTTTGCCTTTTTCAGGTTTTTGTTTGCAGATACTTATCAGCAATTCATCAGTTTGTCAATTTGCTCCATAATCTCTGAGTGCTTTAGCTAAGATCTAGCCTAGCACAAGAAAAACTTTCTCTCCAGTTGCTAGGTAACTCCTGTGTCTGTTCATCTATGGTACCTGTTATCAGCTATTAACATCTTTATTTACTTTTCATCTTGACCATAGTAATGTGATATAACTGGACACAGAGCCTCTAGTATTTAAGAGGTTTTGCACAGTCTGCAGTTCATCTTCTCATCAACATGGACTGCCCTTCTCACGAACATGCACTGTTCAGCTCAACTTAAAAGAAAAGTTTTCATCTTTGGTTTGTTCCATGCATATTTTAAGACTACTTTGAAGCCGTGAATAGGAGCCATTCTGTATGAGATTTGATCCTCTAGCACACTGGATCACCTCATGATGACATTTAAATTCAGCTTTCTAATTCTGAGGAGGGAACTAAATGAGGAAGAACACAAATGGACTAAAGCTCTTCCCCAGGAATTAGGGACCACAAACTCATCAGTATCTGCCATAAGAAACAGCAGAGCAACAGAAGTGTTTTCAAAACTCTTAGAAGAATGTTACCAAAACAAACTGCTTTGCACACTTCTCCTTTGGGAGAAGATGAAAGGATAGGAAAAATATGCATAGACATGTTCCTTACTGCATTGTTAGGAATTCCAGTGAGAAAGTTGACATAAAATTATATGCAAAACAAAGGAATAGAAGAGCAACTGGCTTTATTTTGTTGACTGGCTGTAGATTTTAACAGCCTTATTCTGTTCTTCTAACAGAAGAAAACACCTATCTCACACATGACAGTGAAACATCCTACTCCTGAAATAATTGCTCTAACTACAAATCTAGGGACAATGTGAGGATAGAATAAACAGGTGTAGCAGAAGTTCAAGGTAAGATGTAAATAACTGTTGGAGACAAAATAAGAAAGGATCAGGGGTATCAGCTACCTAACCAAGACTGCAAGGCCTGGGGAAATCAGTTTTAACACATCTTGCTCACATTACCCTCTGCCAGAGGAAGGTTTAGTTGGTAGTGTCTTCTACAAAGAGGGATCTATATATGTCTAGCTGTCTGTATGTGTGTGTCTCTATACAGAGACATTTATCAATGAAATGCATAATACAGAATTTTGTTAATTATTTATTAAGGAAGGAGTAAGGAAGCAAACTCAAAATGTTTCTGGCTGGAAAGAAAGACAATCTTGCAGCTGTCCAGTCACTAGTGGATGACCCTTCTTTGTTTTAGTTAGTAAATGTATGAGAGTTGAAGGGCTTAATTTACAGAATTCCTTGGTAAGCAAGAGAACGTTATTAGATTCAGAATGATTCACTAAAATAGTTTTAAAATCAATGAATCCATTGATTGAAATATACAGATAATATTTACAAGTGGTTTCTGACAATGTGTTCTGAGTAATAATAAGACATCACTCTTCAAGTGCTTCATCAACTACTTACTATAGTCAACAGACTGAATTTTCATCAAAACCAAACAGCCCTGTGTATAGAAAATGGACAAATAAAAAGCTCTCTAGGCAGATAAAACCTCCAGGATGCTGTATGTAGTAGACCCTGTTGTCTGGTGCTGCTAGTTCTTTCTTCATTTTATGGTGTTTAAATCTCCCCAAATTCCCCTTTTCACCCTACTTTACTGGAAAAGCTGTAATGTTCATAAGTTTCTCATTTAAGATGCTACACTGTAGAAAACCTTGAACTACTGTTTATGTTAAGGTCTTGAGGCTACATTAAGAACTCACAGTACATTTGAAAATTATTTCCACACAATACTATTTCCTTCTTAATGGAAAAATCTGACGTCTTAGTGACAATCTGTATGCTTGACCCTTAGCCTATCCATCCACAAATTTCAAATTTGTCCTCTGACAAGATGGTACATGTAATATCATCTGGTTTTTTTTTATTTATGATATGTCAGAAATGTGCATGGAACATTAGATGTGTAATAGCACACGAGTTATTTTATAATCTTAAGCCATGACTTTATCAGGTAATTGAGGCCTCTCTGGAAGAAACTGTATCCACTAAGTCTACTGGAATTGTTCTTCAGCCAATGATTTGTTTCACCACACAGTCTTGCTTTGATTACCATCTACCTCATACGCTAAATAAGATTGGAAATAAGTCTATGATAAATAAATCAACGTCAAAGACATGCAAAAATCAGAATGAAGTTGGATGAGCACTCTTAGAAATGCCATTTCATATTTTGGGGGTATTTGGCTTTCTGTCATTGCCTACTCATAGTACAGTGTTCTTTTACTCATGCACATACTTGAACACTGACTTACAGTGGACTGGAATGCAAAGAAGAAAAGTAGAGATTTGCTAGTGAAGGGATACAATTTAGGGGCTCCTGGAGAAACAATAAATTTCTCTGTGCTTTGAATGTAGCATGGTGGGATTGATAAATGATATTCAGCTTACTTTCCGTAGCTGCCCAATAAGTTTCATCTAAGTCCCCTTGCTAATGCTTTACAAAATCATGATTCTCATTGTTGCTTCTTTTTCTTATGCTCATTTATTTCCCATGACCCATTTTCAGCAAGAGGGCAAACCTGTGTCTGGGATTAGGTTATTTTGGGGGGAGATAAGAGCCCCCACATACTGAAAAAGGACTATGGTTTAGTTCTCACATGTTTTTGAATGATTTAATCATTGGAAAATTATATGGAAAATTCTGTGCTTGGCTGATTTTGAGTTGACCCTAGTGCACTGTATGTGTATTAAGGATAATTTCTGAGGGATTAGGTAGTGTTTGGGTGCTTTCCAGCTGCTGGTGAGTTGCATTACAATATAGACACCACTACAGTTGGAACTGGGGAAAGTAGTTGAGGTGTAAATGTCTTATAAAATGTATAATGCAATAGAGATAGTAAGTACCACTAGAGCCAGGTTGTCCCTGACAGTAAGTGAGCAGAACTGCTCTCTTACTAGTGTGCTTAAATTCCATTTAAGTTTTTTTTTTAAAGTGGAAAGTATGAAAAGAGCCCCAAGTGATTTGTTGAAAAAAAACAAAACATGACAGAGGTTAGGTGCTCATTCAGAGATTGAGGCATCCAGACAAGAAGGATGAGAAAGAATTTTCTAAGTGAGAAAATGAGATGGAGTGCAATTTTGTCTTATCAGGAAAGAAGTAAGAATAAATTATTTGCAACTGTACTATTCCATTAATGAACAGCGTGCCTTTAGATCTGTGGAAAGGAGTGGGTTGTAGTCAGGCGAAACACAAGCTTGTGAATATTTAAAATTACAGGAAGGACAGAAGCAAACAAGATAAATCTGATTACTATCTTTCCTGGTAATGCCTACGAGAAAGTGGTGCTTTCCCTTGCATGAACCCCAAGCAGTGTTTTTCATACACAGCTTCATGGAAAAGAAATACACTGTGAGCTACTAAGTGCAAAAGTACTGTTGCTAACTCATTAATTCCTTGAGTTACAAATCAGTGGAGGCCTGGAGAATTTGGTGGGAGTTATTGTATATGTTTTGTGACTTTTGTACCACCTCTTGTCTGTCAGGTGGAAGACCAGATGTTGGTCACTATCTGACTTGGTGCTCTTGTTCTTGTGTTCTCAAGTTAATATGAACCATCTAAAAAGGTGTAGTCTGAAGAAGTCTTCTGAGCTCTATTTGCTTAAAGGGGGAAGATGTGGTTCTTCGTAAGAAGATACGTCCTGCCTTAGCACTTTGTCAAGGACAAAAGAGTAACTCTTTGGTACTTCCTATCCTGCTGTGTTGACCTGGGAATTAAATTAATAACTATTTTAAATTAGTCATTTAACTTCCAGGTAGATAAATTCAGGCAAAGTGATTCCTGCTCTTAGTGACTAATAAGGTTGGTTCACTGGTCTAATTTTTATCTTGACAGAAATGAGAGAAAAAGGCTAAGTAAGACCGTTTCTTCTCCCTTTAACATATAATGCTCAAATTCTCCTGATGACACCCTGTTACAAATCATTTGGTTTTTCTCACCCGTCTTTCACAGATAGACATTTATCTTCACTAAATACACATTAGCTACTTCTGTGGGTTTATCTGCTCAGTCTCCTGAGGGTCAGCATTGCACCTGCTTCCTTTTTTTTCACATTGGCTAACTTCTCTTTAAGAGCCTTAATGGATGTTTTATTAAAACTCACACACTCCTTTGTTGTGGGAAGTGGGATTTTTTAACACTAAAATTTAATATTTTTAATTATTAATTAATTATCATTAATAATAAAAATGTAATGCTCTTTTGGGCTGATGAATCTCAGCCAATGAGTTTTCCAGGTGGTTAATAAGAGTAGATCTTTGGAAATTTGACAAAATTTCACTTCTTTGGGTAGAAGATGGAATTTTTCCCTTTCCTTGTGAGTCCCAACATGAAAGACTTTTAGGTTCAGAAGGAACATGAAAAATTTCATAAGTCATATCCTTGAAGGATCTGTGCATGGAACTGTAAATAAACCAAAGAGACTGTAATGTCATTGTTTCACCATACCAATTCACAGTTGGCTCATAATATGCTTAAAGAGAAAACGTGGAAATGAAATGGAAATGAAGATTTGAACTTTGTGCACCACAATAAAAGATGTCATCTCATGTATTTTCTCTGAAAGATTAATTGACCTTACATCAAATTTCCTCTTCTCTCACCAGCCACATATTTCTTCAAATATATGTTAAAAATAAATGAATATTCCTAAACTCACATTTGCCAGAGGCTGACACTTAGATTTTAAAGTAGATACTCAGATATCACCGATTTTTGGTGAATCTAACGCACACGTTGACACTGATATTTCTTTACAAAATTTTGCCACAACAAAAATCCACAAATGCTGGTCATCAATCAGCTGCACTGTTGGGTCTTCAGGTGGCTGAAGATAGGAAGTGAAGTGTTTTTGTACTTGTGCTGCAGACAATACCTTTACTTTGTTGCTGCTTTTCACAAATAACATCTGGAAATTTTAAGTGTCAGTCTCAAATATTTGTCTCTTCATTATGTAATAAAATAGAGTACTGAGAATAGTGTCATATCCTGGGTTGCTGGAGCTACTTGAATCAACATAATTCTTCAGTAGAATGTCTTCCCTGTCCTTTGACAGTGTCTACATCTGCTGTCCAAAAAAACTCAGACACAAAAATATTATTTTGTTTAATTATTATTTTGTAGCTTGCAAATAGATCATCTGCAAGGGGAAAGGGAGCCAGAATGAATGTATCCCTAGAGAAGGCACTTAATGTGTGGAGCAACTCATTCCCAGATACTTTAACGAATGCAAGCATCTTCCAGGAACGTTGTAAAACATCCTCTTCAGTCTTGAAGTAGGTAAAATCTTAGGGTCTTGAGATTCGGAAGCACAAAGATTGCTCACAGTCTGTCAATAAAGGGAGTTGATGACAAATGACGCGCAGAAAGGCACCTTCTTGCTTCCTAAAAATATGGCTTTAAATACTAGTTCTTACAAATATTAGTTTGAAAATTGTGACTAAAAATTTTCTTAGGCAATGGGCTGTGAGTCCAGAGTAATATCTGGTTAATGTTCTATTGGTGTCCCTTTCTTCTGTAGCCTTCCTGAGGTCTTATCCAGGAACTGGAAACAGATTCAGAAGGCAAGATAATTACTAGCCTTACTCTCCTCCTCACAAGGCTTAAGAAGCCCATTTCCACCAAGCTCTTCTTGTAGGTGTCATAAAGTCCTAATTTCTTGTCAGCCTTGCATAGACCCTCTCCAGTTTCTTACCAATCTCCTTCAACTGGGGGGCCCAAACCAGGGCTAGACCCACTGTCTACCTTCCAGCCTTCCTCTTGATCCTAAATTCAGGCTTCCAAAGCTTTCATCTACAATCCTGGGCACAGTGTCTCTTCCTTGTTTGCAAGCAGCACAGCAAGTTGAACATTGCTGGTATCACTGACATACAGGACTTACCACTGTTGCTCTTCCCTCCCGCCTCTCTAGACTCAAGTTTCAGGCATTTGGCAGAGATGCACCTCAGTTTTTCTGAGGAACTGTTACTGCCATAGTCTTGGCTTGAACACGTTCAGTTTATTTTGTCTGATTCCTGAGAGCTGTCTGGAACTTCTCCACTGGAGATACACTGCTGAATAAGGCTGAGATTCTGCTTTGGCACAAAAACTCTTTACTGGCATAGAATCATTGTGTTAAAGAAATATTCCCTTCCTTTAGTGAAGAATGAAAATGCTTCATCCCACTGGATATCATTAGCTTATGCTTGCTACTGTGGAGTTTACATTGCTGCAAGTTTGACCTCTAGTTTTTCACTTTCTGCTTTTCTCTCAATAAAAGTGTGCTAAGAAATTACCTAAAGTCTTACAAGCCTTTTCTTTTTCCTCAAGGAAAGTTATAATTGGGTCATCATTCTCACCAAAACTATTGGTAGCTATGCTTATACATGCTGGATCTTGGAGATATTGTACATCAAACAACGTTTTCCAGAAAACTCATTGGAACTTTTAAATTAACTTTCTAGTAACTGTGTGAAACAGTTGGAGTGTGAATGTGTTAAAATGTCATGAACACATGAACAGTGTTACATGACTTTATAATATTTTCAGACCCTCTGTAGCTGGCAATGGGAAAACATGGGGTTTCTTTGGTAAGGATAAGGTATTTTCGCAGACTAATGTCCCCTGGACTTTCTACCTTCTTGACATATTTTGATCCAACCTTAAAAGCGGTGGCATTGCTGGGACACCAAGTCTCTGGTCTCTTTGTCTGAAATGTGCCTGTATCTTCCTCATATTTACAAACCTCCTTTGGATTATCTTACTTTTCTTCGTGTTATCATTGTACACATAAACATGTTGAATATTTCCAAAAATTAATTTTTTTTCAGGACTACAAGTATGTTCTATGAACAAAGGTAAAGAATTATTAGAGAAAGATTTTTAACAGACAAATAAAAGGAAAGAACAATCTGTGAATACTACAGTGCCTTGTTAATACAATTGTTAATAGAGAAGCTTCCCAGCTCCAAAGTTTGTATTGCTCTCTACACAGAGATTAGTCACCTTCATCTTAATTCAAGAAATGTATGCCTGAGATATATAAACTGAAATTCATTTAAATATTAAATTACAATTAGCCCATATTCAATACATTTCCATGAAGTAAAAAGAATATTAACCTGGCTACAGGAAAAATATCTTCTGATTCTGTAAAAAAGTTTTAATAGAGTCGGAATGGATTCAGGTTGCTTGTAAATACGTAATGTCTGTGTATACTGTGTATATCTGTTCATGAATAACAGCATGCAGGTATCCAACCAGGAAAAGAGATGTGGAGGGTGGAGCACATCTAGCGTTTCATGTCTTTCTTGTAGATTCACATGGAACCATCTGAATGTTGACTTCAGGTGTGCAAGGGTCTCCTACAAATCCTGTACCCTATCTGCTAGCTACATACAGATGTCTCAGATAACTGTTGTAGGATTCAACATATGCTTGTTTAAACAAGTGAATCAAGCTCTACTTAAAAACTTGTTATCTACACTGGACTTCTTAGTTAAGATCTTTCAATGGATAATGGACAAAATCCAGTTTGTTTGTGAGGTAATCTTCTCATGTCATCCTGAGAGGAATCCAAAACAGGCTGGATGAGTATCTGAAGATGCTTGTCTTTACTAATGGTGGAATCAGCCTTACAGTCATAGTTATCTTGACTAAGTACAGCTGTCTCCAGTGCCAGACATGTCCATCTGGGCTGGTTACTCCAAGGTCCATCAGTAGAAGAGAAATGGGCACTTTTAAGATTGATTTTACCTACTTTTTACCGTCTGGATGACATGAAGCAATAAATCCTACCATAGATACTTAACTTCAAAAAAAGCTTTAGAGTTAGTTGTATTTAACCCTAGATACTGATTTTGAGAGAATAAACTTTCCTACATTTACGCACACATCTCCCACTGGTAAAACTCAGTACAGAAAAAAAATACAGATTTAAACCCCAAATTACATACATTGATCACACACTATTCACACAACGAAGTTTTAATAATACATAAACTGAATGTAAATTCTGAAGATGTAAGTAAGATGCTTGTGTTGTATGATCTGTGTTCCAGCTTTGTCTACAGGGGTGAAGTTCCCCTGATGGATGAAATCTTGATTATGCAGCTCCACACAGCTGTGGAATGAGGATTATGTAATTAATGGTGAGCACTCAAATCCTAACTTGTAGCCATGGATGCACACCCGCCATGCAGTAATGGGAGTGAATTTTCTCTTAGCATGCACGTATGGGCTAATGTGGAGCACACTGTGAATATTTCTCTTTCCATTGGCTATAAGAAACAGAGGGTGGAAAAAAAAGGAGTGATGCTTTTATTGCAATTTTTGCTAGCACTAGTCTTCATCTGCCTTCTTAATTAGTCCTGCTGTGTGACTGAGACTCCACATAGGCTGTCATGCCACAGTGAAGACCTATATATTATAATATAGCAATTATATTATTTAGCTTCACGCTTTCCAGCATGAATGACTGGTTCTATCTTGCATGCTGCAAGTATTTATATTTGGCAAATATGTGGATGCTATTTTTTTAATGACTGAAGCTTATTTGTTTCAGTAGGGTGGGTCCATTCTGTTTTCTGGTCCCTCTAGGTGACACAACTATGAGTGGAATAACAAAGGCGGAAGGGGAGCAGTTACTGAGCTCAAATCATTTTTATAACAATCCTTTTCTATACCATATACTTTGAGGATTCAAGTTCCTGGTGGGAGGGGAAACTATTCAAAAATGGAATTGAACTTTTGCAGTGGGGATTTTATTTCTATAGTTTAGGTGTTCCTGCCAAGGTTGTTAGATGTGCTTTTCTGACTATGTCTTCTGAACCCTATCGCTTCCTGTGGTCTCAAATATGAATGAAATATCTAAATATTACTATTATTTCTGATTTGCACGTACCACATTTTTGACACTAAAATTAATAATTTATGGGTCTGTTTTTGCCATTGAGGGCAAAGCTTTTCTTCTTTATCTGACATATTGTTGTACATAATTTCAAACTCACACATTCCCACACTCATTGTTAAAATGTTATTGTCCATCTGCTGAGCGAATTTCTTCCATGAACCTTGGCATTTGGTTTCTAACACCATGAGAGGATCTTCAGCACTCAGCAGACTGCGAACAGCCACCAAAGAATTATGTATGTCAAGAATTCATAAAGCTATGCAATAAAGTTTATCAGGAACTCATTGTCAACACTGTTTTATCAAAACCGGCTAAATAAAGTTTTCAACCAGGACAATATTCTTCGGAGATCAGTAAAGTCTTTTACTGGTTTCAGAAAGTCAGGTTTAGTCTGTGTGACTGTCATTCACATGTATCCATGTATGTTAGCACAAGATTTGTGTGTTTATTTTAAATTACTTTTTCTTCTACTGTGAGAAAGTAAGACATCACTTATCACCTTCCTAAAACCCAAAGAAGGGAAGATAGCAAAATCCAGTTCATATACATAGCAACTATGCACTGAAAGCATGTGCTTCAGAATATTATAAGTTTCTGTCCTTTTTCATTTCTCTTTAAACTATTCATTAATTTTGTGATTCTCCAGATTCCTTGGGATCTTGTGTGAAGCTCTGTTTTATTGCCTCTGCAACTGTATACTAGAAAAGGATGAAAGTTGTCAATATAGTGTTAAATATCATCTTGGGTCACAAATAGTCTTCCCCTATTCTGCTCCCAAACCTATGTCTTCCTCTGTGCTTTGCAAGATATTCAAGTTACACTACTCTTCTTTTACTTGGTTGCATCCTCAGCGTGCCATCAATCTACCACAAAGAAGATAATAATGTGACATAAAAAAGAAGATTTAATCAAATCAACAAGACGTGCAAAAGTCTAAACTGCTAAACCATGTGTTCTTATGCCATATTCTAGTTCCTATCTTTTGCCCATCTTTAGGCATAAGAACGCAATGAATCATCTTTAAATAAAAAAAAAGTAATTTTAAACACTATAAAAATAACACTGTAGAAACATATTTCAATATCAGATTTCAGTGAATTTTGTTAAAATAGGATTTTAAGGATGAAAATGTGACTTTTAAGAACACTAAAAGGTTTGCATTTTTCCTCACCTTGCCAAAATATTCTAAACAAGATGTTCCCTTTTCTTTCATTTGATGTCTTTGGTTTAATTAAGTTGCTTTAGTTTAATCTTTCATTTTAAAATATCTTTAAAAAAACCCCAACTATTTTGTTTTAAAGCTAGCATATATTGTTTCAGGCTCCTCAAAATTAATCTCCTACTACTTTTCCAGCCCAGGTAAAATTTCAAAACTTTTGGTTTGATTCTGAATAAAATGACAGGTTTTCAACTTTTAAAAACTACAGCAAGCTTATAAATTTACTTTTTCATCGTGCTGTTTTTCTTTTTGTGTGTGTTGTAATTAAAGAGTTACCATCTGTTCAATGGGTTGCTTCTTCCATTTTGTTTCCTACTAGCAAGTATTTCAGAATGATAAGCAAGTATTGGACATTTATCTACTGGGTGTCTGTGATGAGGTGAGGTTAAAATTCATTTTGCCTCTGTAGGAACTAGGAAACACGAAGTCTCCTGTTGCCTCATATCCAGGTGAGGGAGAAGCCTACAGTGTGACAGAGCACAGTGTGGTGAGTGAATTTGGCTTCTCTTCTCTCTTAGACAGAATTTGTAGATCTGGTCATGGCATCCACCCAGATTCCTAGCCAGGAGCAGTTGTTAGGAACTTAAGGAAGTTTCTATGGAAGAAACAGGTTAAATATACAGGCTTTTGCTGCTTTAAATATCCTCCTTGGGAAGGCATCTGAAGAGGTACCAAGATTTGTGGTGGAGCCAGGTCAGCAAGAGACAGGCTGAAAGGGGCTATAGAAAGTTACAGAGGAGAGGTAGGCATGGTGAGAAATTCTCTAAAAAATTACCAAAGGGCCTCTATTTACTTTTGTGACCTTGTGCTGAATCATGTAGTCTTAAACTGTTAACACAGATTTGCCTGAATCATACTGACAGACATTAGCACGTGATTCAGTACCTGGGAATCCATGTGGAGACATCAGCCCTTCAAATGAGGTCATTATTTTCTCCACCAGGTATCCAGGCAGTGTGCTTGATGACTGACACAAAGGAGACAACAAAAGTCTCCTCCATTCATCCAGTGTCTTAACTTCTGAAACATCCTTCAGGCACCTGCATTCAAAGATAAGTCACTTGGGAGGAAAACCTGATTTTGGTTCTTTATTTTATCAATGCACTTTTTCCAAAGAAAGGAAGGAATGGATTTTATATGGATTATAAGGACAAAATATGCAAAAAGTGTTTGTGTGTGTTTGTGTGTGTATGAGATACAGAAGACTGAATCCTAAATCATAGAATCACCAGGTTGGAAGAAACCCACCGGATCATTGAGTCCAACCACTCCCATCAAACACTAAACCATGTCCCTCAGCACCTCGTCCAGCCATCCCTTAAACCCCTCCAGGGAAGGTGACTCAACCCCCTCCCTGGGCGGCCTGTTCCAGTGTCCAATGACCCTTTCTGTGAAAAATTTTTTCCTAATGTTCAGCCTAAACCTCCCCTGGCGGAGCTTGAGGCCATTCCCTCTTGTCCTGTCCCTTGTCACTTGGGAGAAGAGGCCAGCACCCTCCTTTCCACAACCTCCTTCCAGGCAGGTCTCCCCTCAGCCTCCTCTTCTCCAGGCTAAACACCCCCAGCTCTCTCAGCCGTTCCTCATAAGGCCTGTTCTCCAGCCCCCTCACCAGCTTTGTTGCTCTTCTCTGGACTCGCCTCAGAGCCTCAACATCCTTCTTGTGGTGAGGGGCCCAGAACTGAACACAGGATTCAATGAATATGTATATATGGATTCAATGAATATTTATATATGAATTCAATGAATATGTATACAACACTGTACAGTGACATCTGATGGATATTTCTGCAAATTAATTCCAAATAAGTGGTACAGTGTTCCATGTCATAGGTTACTGATGCACATGGGCATAACATTTTGTTTGTACAAGTCCCATTTTCTACTTGTATCTATCAGCCAAGCATCCAGTAAAGACGGCTATTTAAATTGCTTATTTCTTTTGCTGGTTAGTGGGCCTTAACGACCTAAGGATGGAGGACCCACACAGCGCTCTGCATTTTTGCTGTAATTGTATATATTAAAGCCTCATGGTAACAAGAATCATTTCACTTCTTCTGTGTAAGAGAACATGCAGCCTTCACTGGCGCAAAACATAATTGCTTCGGGGGTCTGATCCTGCAAATGTTGAACCTTTCCTGGGATGAGTACATTGCTTGTCACTCCACTTCAGGTCCAGTGCCTAGCACCTGTCAAGGTCAGCTGTTAAGAAAGTTGAGGAACGCTAAGCATTGCTTTCCAAAAAGGAAAAGGTTGATGTTACTTACCATATCCCTAACAGTGGGTGATACTGCTTAATATGATACCCATTCCCACTGCTCACAAAATTTAGGTAGGTAGAATGCAATTTCTCAAATGGGAATTTGGCCAAGACACTGGGGATATATTCTTGTGCAAGGGCACTGATATATTTAACCCTGCCTGAAGATGACAATCCTTTGTAACAGCTATTTCCTAACAATTTTTTTTTGAAAAAATCTCCTCAGTAGTGCCCCAATTAAAAAAGGAAAACAAGATAAAAACCCATGAGATTTATGATTTCACAGGTTACTTGTATAGATACATTTTTCTTACATAGCACTCAGCTAGTGCTGAATTCCCCTACCCTATAGTACGACAGTAGTTATCCAGTGTTTCCAAGCTCAGAATTTCCAGTTTGTGGAAAATCATGGTATTCCTAGCATGGTTTCTTTTCTGAAATGAAGTAAGATGACACATAGATTTAGAAAATACATTCTTGAGTCAAATGTATAATTTCATTTTCTTGATGGAAATTAATTTGACTCTTTTGTTCAGACCGTTCTCTGTGCCTACCTGAATCTGCAGAGCATATGAGAATAAAAACTCTGAGTCACTCATATTTCTCTTCTTCCAGGTTTTGAGTTGGTAATGAGCAGCAGCATTTCTGAAAATGGATTTTCATTTTAGCCTGCTGGCACAAGTGGTCTAACTTAGGTTTGCTCAGCCATAGCCTGTGAGCTCTGGGCTCTCCTCTCCAGCCTCATACGTGGCTCAAATTGGACTTCTTTTTGCTTGGGCTTGGATAGGAGCAGAAAGGCATTTCTGTTGCCACAATGGTATTTTCATGTAATTATATCGCTTCCATTCCTTCTTTCATATTGTTTTTGGACAATGAAAGCACAATGGGGAATTTTCTGGTCTCAAGGGATTGGGCAGTCACCTATATTAGTGAAATGAAGATACAAAGGACCAAATACATCAATGTTCTTCAGTGTTTATCTGCTCGATATATTGATGAGCCCTTTACAAAGGACTGTGGGCCAAAAAAAAATCCACCGAAGCTCACATAATGTATTTCAGTTCTAGCTGAAAAAACAGTTGGGCAGCTATGATGAATCATCTCCAATAAAAGGAGAAAATACTGTAACTTTTGGATTGTTTCCAGATAAGACACAGCACTACTGTTTGGAGAAGGCTGTGAGCTGGAGAGATATTTTGGGGGATAGAGGGTTGTAAACAAATCCAGTGAACATCGTTCTGTGCTCTGGACTTCTCAACGCTCTAATTGCCATATGACAGAGCTTTCCAAGCAGAGACAGAGAGATAAACTATCCACTGACACCTTGCAAGCTACTGAGTTTATTCAGGGTGGAATCAGATCTAATGAAAACAAGTCCTGCACTCTGTGTCCGTCATCCAGCTGCCTGCAAGTAACAATCTTTGGGCACCTTTTTTTTTTTATTATTTTTTTTTTTTCATGAATGCTGTCTTGTTAGCACTGTGGGCAAAGCCTGCATCCACAATTGTTTTGTGGTGTCACTTGGTTTGATTACACCATGACACTTGCAGCTGATTGGATTCAAGGAGAGATGTGATTGATACCTTTAGTCTACCTCTGTTGTCATTTGATTTGGGTGATGCTACTGTGGAAGTGGAATAAAGCTGGAGAATCTAATCAGCAGAAAGTCACAAACTGTGGAGGCAAGTGGGTTAACTCCAGATGTTCTTGTTTCTGAATCTGGAGACAGGGCTGTAATGATGGATAATAAACCACACCACATCTCTCAGTAATGCTTATCCTTTTCTGAGAGCACAAGCCTGATTTTCTTCTGCCTCTTCACATGCTTGCAATTTAGAAACAACTCCAGTTAAGCCAAACAGATAAGCTTCTAAGTGCTGAAGTCAGTATAAAACTGGTTAAAGGAAGGAAATACAAATCTATAACTCTATGCTGTGCCTAAAAAGTCATACATGAATAGATTTACTACTTTTTGACAAGGTGATGTTAATGCAAAGAGATGATATTGCAGGTTTAAGTTAAACTTAATTTTTACATAAGCTATTAACTTATATAAGCTTATCAACCTGACTTCTTTTGAACTCTTTGAACAGTGGAATTATCTTCTGTAAGAAATTTTGAAATTACTTGCTTTTCTGAACCTGCTTGAAAAAAATCAAAATATTAAATGTTTATTAAGAAAAAAAGTAGCTAAAAAGCCCTTCTGAGTGGAAAATCCTGGGTTGAAAAGGTCAGTCTTTTTACCAGAATGAATTTCTTGTACTAAACTGGACTTTTAAAAAAATTATACTTTGATTCTCCCAAAAGAAAACAGAAGAATTTTACTGATCCCTGTATGAATACTAAGTTTTGGTAAAATATCTGCAGATCAGAAAAAAAGAAATTATCTCCGAAACTTATCATTCTCTGGCATTTTATTAATACACATTTTTAATAATACAGAATAGTTCCTATTGTTGTTGGAAGCACTGTGCAGACATGAAATGATACTGCAAGACAGCTTAGCACTATTACACATACATAAGTACTAATATATAAAGTTTTGAAATATTTAATAAAGAGAATCTATTTATGTATTAACGTAGTAAATAAATGGGAATTCTGGAATTAGAAACTCTAGAAACATTTGTTCCCTAATGTGTTTCCATGTTTTTTATGTACATGTGTATATAGATATGTGTGTGAGTTTCTATATTAATAGCAATAGCAGAAAAGTTTATTGCATGAGTAGAGCATCACCTGCCACTTTAACACCTTCAGTCTCAGTCTATCATTTCTTTGTTTCCAGTCAAATTATTAAATCTCTGCAAAACAAAAACAGATATTTTTGTTTGGATGCCTAATTATTTGGAAAGGAGAGTGAGAAAGAGGGAGTTGAAATGGAAGTGGAAGGAACTTCTGAGGGCTGAGAAATTTGAGGAAAATAGTATTTGATACAACTCCCCCCAAAACTGTTGTGCCAGTCACAAATAATTAGTAATTGTGAAATAACTACAGACATGGAAAATGAAAGGAATGAGAAGAACTCAATCCACCTATTAATCACTTCTAAACCAAAGAGCTACTTTTGAGATCAATATTTAATGATGGATGGATGAACAATTATATTTTCTGGAATAAAGGGATCCATTTTTCTCCCTAATTTTATGCAGAGCGCACTCTTTAAAATTTTGGTGTGAAGTTCACTAAGAGTTCAATTAGTCAAGGAATATTTTAAATAAAATTAAATATTTGTTTATATAGAATTCTACCAAAACAAGTGGCTATCTACACTCACCTATTAGGTACATAGCAACGCATGTGGTAAATAAATATAAGAAAATCAGTTAAGTCCTATTAATATTAAATTCCTCTAGTGTCTTTGGCTTATGGAAATTCAATAGGGTCTATTCTGCTGTTAGGCTGTATTACCTGCTCAATATCGATCTTGTTTTTCTCTTTGGAGTAGTAACAATTCTAAATTACTGTAAAACACTAGGAATTACTTAAGCCTGAATGACATTTGTGTCTCTGACCACTCATCATAAGATTGGCTTCTCCTATACTCTTCAGCAAGTTGCTTAAAGATTTATTTGGTATTACAACCTTATTGAAACATTTCATCTTGTTGATGTAGCAGCACTTCCTATAATGAAGTTACATTTTCTATTTACTTATAAAACTTATGAAGCTATTTGCTATTTACTTTCTCAGAATACTTTTAGTGGTGAAAGACACCTCTCTTCAGCTGAGGAAGCTGCACTGCAAGATAATAAATGGAATAAAAATGTATGAAGGTAAGGACTAGTATTGGTAGGAGGCCACAGATATACCCTCTTATTGCTTCTGTGAGTGAAAAAGAACCTGCACTTAGCAACCTGCTCAAGTCAGGAAACCTATTGAGTGTTGCACTAAGTTCTGATTTGAAAAGGCATTGATCAGACTCAGTGCTAATTCCTCCACTGTGTTTTATGGGAGTGGGGTAGGTTCTTTACCTATCGAGCTGATGGGAGCTCTGCCATTGATTTCATTTGGAGTAATAGCATCAGCCCAAGTGTCTGTTGCAGGACCATAAAGTACAGTTTATTTAAGTGCATGAGAGGATTTTACGAGATAGCTTAGCACACGGGCTGTTGAGAGTAGAAGCAGCAAATAAACTAGATAAGTAAGACAAACAATTCCAGGCTTTGTTCTTTGCAGTCCACCATTTTTCTGTATCTGTGGATTACAAATCACAGGTTTTTAATCTTTTCAGCCATCGGCTCCCAGCACCAGTAGTTCTTTGTGCCATCAATATTCCTTGTCTAAATACCACTTTTTTCCTAAAGATATTTGTTGTGTTTTTCTCTACCTGAGTTTTCTAAATCTTCAAGCCACTCCCGTAGCAGTATTCTGTGTTCCTTATTATTTTAAGTTATTTCAATATACAGATATACTGTGTACCTAATACTCAGATTAGACTATTTCCTTTCAGCTGTTCTCATTCATTATTCCCTTCAGAAGGTCCTGAGGGACTGATCTAAAATTGATTCAGGTTTCAGGAATTTCCATTATTACAAAATTGCACTTCCTTTCATGTTCTTATGTGTCAGTGGTAAAAGTGTGCATTGGAATTTGGTTGTTGTTCATAATTTGATCTATTGAATGTAAAACTGTAAGCACTAAATAACTTTTAAAGCCCCTCCCCCCCATTTTATCTTGTTCCATCACAGGCACTTAGCTTGAAAAATAGTAATGAAAAAAATGATAAATAAGATAATGATTAAAAGTAAATAAATAAGAGTTCATCATGGAGAACCTTCAGTTGGAAATGAGCAGAGAAATACAGTATAGCAGAAGATGGAATGTGGTCTGGTGGTATCATAGAAATTAGAAGTGAACAGTGATATTCAATAAATACCTATTATTTTTCCCTGAAACAAGTTTGGATTAATGAAATATCTTTAATTGACATTAGAGATGTATCTATCTTTTATGAAATTCTGAGAAAAGTGTATGGAAACCCAAAAAGATATTCTCTGTTCTTGGCTTGGCAATCAGTTTTCTAGGGAAGTTAGATTTAACTTGGTCACTAACAATAAAAAGTGAAAGAAAACTTTGTAATGAAGAGTAAATTTACCCCTTAGTCTTTCCTAGGTATAATTTGCATTATATCCTTTCCTACAACCTTCTGGAATTTGCATTTGGTATATAGTTGTTTTTTTAAAAATTATATTTATTTCTATATATACAGGTAATTCTTCGTTATTAGAAATTATATTCCTAATCAAATTGAACATTGTAATTTTTCTAACATTCTTTTCAGTTTTATCCACCTACTCTTTTTCAAATGTGTGTTTGTTTTGTCCTCAACAACCCCTGAATAATGATTTTTTTTTGCAGTTATTTAGAAAAAGCAGAAAATATTATCTCCTGTAAAGAAAGGAACTGAAAATCTAAGAAGGGATGAATGTTGCTTTACTTTTTTAATTTTTATATTTTTCCCATATTTTCCCATGATGATAGTATAAAGCAGTAAAAAACAAGAAAAATATTACTTTTCATATTACCTCATGGAGTGCTTTCAGTGTTAGATAGACAATGATAGAATGACAATGGGAGCAATACTGGGTGGCGTTGGTGGGAATATGAACAGATATCAGATATGGATAATTAATTGTAATAGCAGTAACACAATTACTTTCAGCCTACTTAGTTGTTGCAAATACGGCCCAACATTTTTGATCTTTGTTGTTACCGAAAACTTTAAATTACACTCTGTAGAATGTATTAAGAAAGCTATAGTTCATTAAGCTGTTTTGCCTTCTCACATGTTGAGATATCAGCAGAGTACTCTTTGAAAATCTTTGCGACAAAATTATGAAACAATCTAACACTATCATGTAGTTTTCTTTTAATCTTAGAAGTAGGGAACTGTGACTAATGTTGTGGTACTATTACAACAGTTTAAGTTTCATATGACTCATTCATGGAGCACTAAAGCAATAGTGGAAAAAAGGCTCTGAGG
This sequence comes from Phaenicophaeus curvirostris, assembly GCF_032191515.1. Classification (NCBI taxonomy): domain Eukaryota; kingdom Metazoa; phylum Chordata; class Aves; order Cuculiformes; family Cuculidae; genus Phaenicophaeus; species Phaenicophaeus curvirostris. Next base: position 122,601,488 of record NC_091393.1, on the reverse strand, counting down.
GAATACAGATGTCGGTTTTAAGAAAGGCAGCTTTGAACTAGACAGTCTGTAGTGCACTAAATCTGTCCAATGTGGGCTTCAGAAATGATCAACAGTTACAGCTAGCCTTGACAAAAGTATTTTATCCTTTTTATCCTCTCCTCTACTTCTTGGACAAAGAGTTTGAGAACACACATCTCGCTCTATTTTTAATAACAGACAATACAGTATTAGAGCTGTTTGCAAGGATCTAGCAGAAGTTCCATGAAGAACCCTTGAAGAATTGGACTCACATAGTTGCATATCTAGTAGTACTTTTGAGCACATTTAACTACAGGCCATAATGAACGTTGGTGAATTGAATGAAATGTACTGACATAAATCAGTGTACTGTGATCTTCCTTTCAGAATAACATAGAGGGTCATGAGCAACTGTACCTTAGTGTCTCGATGTGTTTATTAGGTTCTTTTTCTAGAACTGCAAAATTATTAGAAGGAACTATGAGATATCGTCACCATAGAGGAAAATAATTTGAATGCATGCAATGATAGATATTCCTTAACAGCAAACCTATTTCTCTGTTGTAACAGAGAGACTCTTTGAAGCAACTGTCTGAAGATGAATCAAGATAAGCCAGAAATTAAATTAATATGAAGGAGGAAATACTACAAAGGATTGAAATGTCTCTCAATATGTCCTTCAATACAAGGAGTCTTCTTTCTGTTATCAGGAACACTCTTAACCTTGAGAGCATCCATTTTGGTCTCTGGTTTATGCTGTGCTTGATTTATTTAGCAACTGCCCAAAAGGCTTTGCCTTGGTTACAATAATTATTACTGAATCACAGGCTTGGTAGTTGTTTAAAGGATGATGATAGTTGGAGAACTGCAGCTGGATTGAGATGTGGCAGACCACCTGCTAAGCAACAAAGAACAACAGAGTGTATCAACCAAGTGCTTAATTCTCTGCAGTGGCTTCCTAATTAATCTCAACTAACATCAACCTCCAAAGCTTTCAGAACTGGAGTTTCCTTGTAACTGTAAAATTAAAAAAAAAAAAGTGGAAAAAATAGATTTCCTTAGCAATAAAATAATCAGTGAGCAATAATACACAAGACTGTATATGAATTCTGTTATATTACAGAGGAAGGTCATGCTGCTATGCTTGGACTGAAGTGTGAACAGCTCATCATCTAGAAATCCTTGCCTGTAATGCTCCCATACTGGGACTGATTTGAAAAAAATCTTGACACTAACAATATTAAAGTCCAGAATGAGCTGGTTTTGCTAATTTTTAAATATCCTTACTTAAATAATATAACTGCAATAATGATTTAAATCTTCTCTGGATCATTCTACTAGGGTAAAACTAAAATAACTTGCCAATATTTATGTTATTCATAAATGTCATGAAGAATTCCTTTAACTGTTATTGTCCGTTCTTACAATAAAATAAAATCAAATCCAAAAATACTGCAAATTGTTTTTCTTATTATGGGACTTCTTTATGAATTCCAGTTCTTTCGTTATTATATTTAAGGCAAAAGCAATAAAAAAGAATTGTTTTCATGAAAGATGTGGCTTATATACATTCCTTCAAAACCGTATTCATGAAAACAATGCCCAGGAGATGGTTTTAAAAGCTACTATCATTACATAGTTTTCAAGAAACACACATCCTCAGTTTGACTTAAATCCTGTACAGCTTGCAGTTATTTTCTTGATTCAACTTAGTGCTAATATGCTTAAATGATATGTGTATGTGTGCACATATATGTGTGTGCACGTGTATGTGTGTGCAAGATTTGCAGCTAATGAACAGGGACTTTTCTACTGCAACATCTCATTATAGAGAGCAATTATGCAAAGAGCATGTGAGAAATATTTTATACTTTTAGTTTGAACATGCAGTAAACTGAAGGGAAAACTTTTTCTCTTTGCTTGATTCTGAATGGATATATATTGAGGGATTCCTGAAACAGATAAATGGATATCTTATGAAGAAAGAAGTGGTAAAGGAAGCTTTGAAGGTAAGAATCTTATTTATTTTCATACGGGACTAGATACTTCCTTTTCTCCAGAAAAATAAACAGGACATTACAAAATACCAGCATTTTGTAGACTCTATGGATTTAGATAGATGTCTGATACAATTTATACATTTCCTAGATATTTGACTCCCACTGATTTTAGTCGGAGAAGGTGTCTGGATTTCTTTTGGGAATTGCACACAGTACGTACCAGTGCTTTCAAATGTTCTTTATAATCTATCATTGGATAAAGAACTTTTTCGACCTTTTTTTTTGTGGAAGTAAATGATGATAGTAGGTTCTATATATATACATTCATCTTTTCAGATCTGGGTCCTAGATTTTCATGAGCAGTGTATTTAATTAAGTGAGACAATATAAAAATCACATTGAAATTCAATAGATAATCATTTGATCCATAGCTCTTAATAGATGAGCTGAGAGATTGTCATTGTAGATTACTTTATTTGTTTATCAGGCAGAAAATAAACAGGGAAAGACAACTTTGTCATCTAATATGATACAAATTTTAGCATCCCATACGAAAAATTAGCTGAAATGTTATGAAGTTTTATAATAAATAATTACAGAGGCTTCTGTTCTGGCCAGATCTATTTGGTCATGTTAGTGAATAAATAACATTAAGATATGGGTTCATCTTACTGCATACAAACACCTACAGTATTGACAGCTGTGCCTGCGTTAGTGTCCATATGCTGCCTTTAAAATCAGTAGAGATATGGACAAAACATCTTATCAGAACTATGGGCAAAATTCATTTAATTCTGTAGAAAAAAAGACTGTAGAATATTTCTGCCTATTTCTCTCCACTGATTACAAAAGGACGTCTCTGTGACAAGGGTAGAAAAAGGAGTAGAAATGATAACTGACTGCATCCCCAGACAGCAGTGGGCTACATTGCCCTAAAATATGACTGTGACATGTGTAATTAGCAGTGCTTCGTGGAAGCTGTCATTTTACCACTTCTTTGCCTGCTTGGTGCACACCATTTTCAGGGTAAAACTGTACTGAACTGTTTTATTTCTGGTAATTTGCATACAGAAACTTCTTGTAACTGAGTTTCTGGTGATGTGAGAAAGAATGTAGTTTATTATTTTTTCTTTTTTAAAAATTAGGAGAATTTATTACAGCGTTAGATTTGAGACACTTCTTTTATAAAAACAAACACTAACATTTGGGCCTAAAGTACTATGTTTGACATTTTCTCTTTTAACTTAAAGAATACCCTTGCCAGGCAAGACAAATCACTCACTTCCAGATCCCAGTCAATTACTTCAAGGAGAGCTGGAGAGTTTCACTTCTGAAGAATTAACTTTTTGGCTACCAGAGCTCTCAAAAGTGACAAATAGCCGGGTATGTAGCTTGAAAGATCATGTGGGAAAGTGAAATTTAGCGCTATTTATGGTTTCCTCCCTGTAAAGAATTCATTTTATTTCATTGCCATAAAAGCTGAACTGAACACCGTATGTTCCAGGTTCAGCATTCAACATGTGCTCTTGTCATTAGTTCTAGGATTGGCATTAAATGCTTTCACTGGACCTGAAGATTATGTTTTTGTGAATTAGTCCTACCTTTTGATTTGGTCTAAATTAGACAAATAAAAGATAGCTTTTTGATATCATTCCCCTGGGCTAACTGATGGGATTTATGAAGGCAGATGCTTCAGACTTTGCGTTCTTCAGGGCAGGGGCTAGATTCTCTCAGGTGTTTGCAATGTTGATTCATATTCCAAATACAATCACAGTAATAATCCAGAATCCACATAACAGATTACTCAGTTCAATTAATTTCTAAACATCCTAATAGAATATCCTAAATGTCCATAAATAATGCCTGCCAAAAAATAAAAACCCCTCAAATCTGAAGCACTGAAACAATGTGTTGAAATTAAGCAATTGGTATTTATCATTTAAAAAATGTCTACTATGACTTCTTAACTGTACAGAATCTCTCTCTGAAACAGAAATGTTATAGGCTGAGTTATCACGTGTTATCTCTCAACAACATCCCATGTACACTGTTCAGAAACAGACTTGATGATGATGATGATGGTGATGATAAGATGCTATCTAGAAACTGTTCTGTTGAATGTTGTCTCAAAAAATTGCCCCTATTTTGTACATGCTGTTGGCATTTTCATAAATGAAGTAAACACCTGCACGCATAAGCATTCCTCGCTCATATAAATGCAAAGTTTATGAGTTTGGACATCTGTGTTTGCTAACAGTTGTCACCATAATTTAGAGGGTCTTGGGAAGCGAAGGGTTATGGAATTAATCTCGACATATATTTCTGAAGATGAGGGCTTTTTATGAAGACTGTCTGCTATATGTCAGCATGTGTGTATATTTTATTAAAATGTACAATGTATTAAGTCATAAACTATTATATTTTATATGGATATTATTTTTCTATTTGTACAGGTCTAAATTCAGGAAGACATTTATATACTTATCTATCATGCCTTCCACTACTTACTTGCATATTTTGAATCATTTTCTAAAACAAGGATACTTCTCTGAATTGGGATCAGAAAGATACTCTTGTTAGCTATGCAGTCATTTCTTTCTGTCAATTGATAAAGTATGCATATTTCCCTAAGGTCATGCAAATGTTATTCTATAAAATCCAATGATTTCATTGGCTGGTTAATTGATTTCCAGGAGAGAATCAAGAAATGACCATCTCGCTAACAAGTAGAGCTTAATAGGAAGGATCCATTGTTTGGCCAGAGGGGCAGAAAACCACACAGATGGAAACGTAAAAAACAAGCAAGCAGAAAACATTGTGGCCAAGAGCTCCAGTCATTGTTCAGACTTCTCCAGCCTGCACTTTAAGATATTTTTAATCTCATCTTTTTTCATTTACAGTGGCAGGTAAAGCAAATATATAAAATGCTACATTGGTAGGAGAACAGATTGTTTTGTTTATTAAGTCAAAGTGAAATGTTGATTTACACTAAGAACATAAAAAAGAAAAGGGGAGATGATTACAGCTTCACTTTGGCTGCTCAGATTCTAATAATCTTCTACATGTAATGAGACTGGGGAATGGAGAAGCCTTTTCCTGACAATGCTGGCAGCAGGATAACTTCTATACGCTATTGATTTTTCTTCATTGATTGTAATCTTCCTCTTCCCGAGCGTCTGTCTTTGCTTCTCTGACATATTGAACACTGAATAGTCCCTGAGTAATTCTTGAACAGTTTGGGATCATTTTTATTTTCACAGGACAGTTGAGACCAATGGAGTGATTTATGTGTACTTTGGAAGGCAAAACAAAACAGTACTGCTCCGGGAATAAATATGAACACGATTTTCTTTTTTTTTTAAAAAAAAAAAGGATGCCCCCTCTCCCCTCCTCTCCAACCCCCCTGTACTTCCACACTCCAATGATTTCATAAGTATCTGCCAAATCATGTAGAGGAGAACAGTAAAGCATAAACAGCTCTCACAGCTGTGATTTCAGCCATGATTGATGATGAAATACCACTGGAGGGATAGCAGGAAAATGAATATTTATTAATGATATAAAGTGCCGCTGGTTTAAAATCCAAAGAGATCTATCATTTTATATCCATGGGATGTATGCATTGAAAGCAGAATGTTCAATAAAAGGAGCCAAATACCTTAGTCAAAACATAAGTAATTCCAGTGGGCTGCTGATTGAATTCCTTTCTTAAAGTGAGCTAACCATAGTGGTTTTCATAAAGATTTTATTCCCACTTTAGCTACCATTAAGATTACATGAATAGTAGATCACATAGACCTAGCCTAGAAGAAAAATTGCAGTAGCAATAGCTTTACTATATTATAAAAACACATATCTACGCACAACTCTCATCCATGTAACACTAACACACAATTTACAATAATTTTCTGCAGAGGTAAAGACTCCACAATTGTTTGATGTGTAATGGTTGTTTTTTTCTGCCATGACTTCATTAGCTTTTATTTTATGAAGCTGCAAGGCCAGATAACCTGTACCACACTGCTACAGGCAGCGCATTTTTCATTCACAGCTGAATTTTGCTCTGAATGATCCTAGTCTTTCAGAAGTTAAATAAGGCAATTTCTGGCATATCTGATATGCAAAAGAGAAATTTTGTTTTCATTTTGTTTTGCAAAAAGAAATCATTTAAAAAATCCTTGTGTCTTTCTCTTTTGATCATAGACCTAGTTAGGAAGTATTGTCCTATGTTGCTCCTTTTTTTTTTTCTCTGATGTTTTTGCAGCCTGTTATATGGGATGAGCTTGTTCAGACAATAAAAAATGTAGCTGCTGTGTTGACAGCAAAGGAGAAATTGACTGATGGAATTCAGCTGCATAATTTAACATACAGCTTTCAAGTCAGGTTGGAAGTTCCAGAATGTTAAACTTTGGTTAATGGATAGTGTTGAGAAAGGCAGGGTGCAGAGGAAGTCTAAAAATGGATCAAAAGCATACTCATGGCTAAAAGTGCAAACAAAATATTTATTTACTTTGATTTGTGGAAAGAAAGCAAGTAAGAAAAAAGCAAGCATCTCATAGATATTGTTGCCATTTGAACAGTGAGTAGAAAACACACACGCTGTACCAAGCAATACGACAATCATTACATAGCATGAAATTAAGAGCAAGGAACTTGACAGTAAGTGATCATTCTCCTTTTATTAACATCGGCCTTACTCAAATTCAACAGAGCATCATCAGATCAGTGGGTTCAGTGTCAATTTACATGTTCGCAGTCCTTAATGGAAAACCACCTGCATTTCTTGCTGTATTTATTATTGTGTTACTGGGCAGTAAAGCCCAGTAAACAGTAAAGTTGCCCAAATGATGAGCCCAAAGGACAAGGGCAGGGGCAAAGAGATAGGAGAAAAGGAAAGAGCTTTCATAGCTAAATCCCTGAAGAATAAGATGATGTCTCTTGCTGCTCAGTGCAAGGATTAGCAGATCTTGCTGCCAAGATTTGTGAAGGAAAGGGCAAGTGCCCTTTTCTGAATCACAGCTGGACAAAGGGTGTGGAAGTCAGGGTTGTTTAAATAGATCTGCTATTCAATGACTTTTTGCCGTGTAGTCTCCTTTCAGAAAAGGAATTGGGAATTAAAAGGTTAAAATGAATAAATTGTTGTAGCACAATGAATTATTGTAAAATCAAATGAGCCATACACAGCTTTGCATGTCCTGAGTGCTGAGCCAACATTTTGCCATCGCTGCCTTCGCAAGGTATTCCCAGTAGCTGCAGCGTGCAGGGAAGGTTAGAAATATTTTTTTGCTGAGAAACAGCCACTCCTGTGTGAAATACAGTATAAAGTTAGCTCTCATTTTGGGAAGAATAATGACAGTGATCTGTGTTTTCATGTAAGTAGATCAGAACATTTCCTTCGGGCAAGCAAACATATATTGCAGCTGTAGGTGAACTGAAAGACACAGAAATCATCTGATACTCATAATGACAAGGGTTTTGGATTAATTTTGTCTCATACTAGAGATAAGATTCAGATTCTTTTTCAAGCACCTGAGTCTCAGTTCTTCCTATATAGGCATATATAGCCATTTGAAATGCCCTTGAGTATCTATTTTTCTTTCCCATCGCTTATCCAGATAGATACACATCCTTTTCCAGTTCTAGTGGCTCCAGATGCCCAGGTGGGGCTAGTAGAAGTAGTTTCATTGGGTAGATACAAACTCCACAGGCATTCCTCCTTCCTGGACTGGTAGCTGCAAGACTGCTGCGGTTCCACGTTCCTAGATCAGTTTTGTAGAGAGGCACATGTACACACACACACACAAAATATAAACAGAACTAGCCACACATGTTAGTACAGAGAGAAAAGATAGTGTTCGCTGCCACTTGCATAATCTCACTCAACACTGACACATGTATGAGCAGCAGAGGTGATCCACCCTGCTTCTCTTCTCCAATCCTTTAGGGCTGCGGTTTGCTGGTGGCAAGTAGACACACACTATGTGTCTTTTGGTTCCTATGTGCTCCGGTTCATAGAATCATAGAATAACCAGGTTGGAAGAGACCCACCGGATCATTGAGTCCAACCATTCCTATCAAACACTAAACCATGTCCCTCAGCACCTCGTCCACCTGTGCCTTAAACACCTCCAGGGAAGTTCATGCCCTCAACACCTCCAGTTCAGTTGCTCATACCTGCACTGAAACCTCAAGGCCATGAGGTCCCTGGAGGAGAGCGGGGCCCAGTCACACCACTGTGCTGAAATCCAGCCCCTTCATTCCCTGTTTTCCCACATTTGTTCTTGTCTGATACCCCTTGCTCACCTTTGGTCTTTCTCCTATGTGTCTCCCAATAGGTTTTACGTCTTCCCAAGGCCCTTTAAACACCCTACAATAATTTCTACACAGACCAGAAGTCTTCTTCCCCTGCCTCCCATATTCAGTCCTGTTCTCCTGCAGACAAACATCTCTTTCAGTATGCAAAGCGCTCAAGGGGGGGATGATTTTGCCCATGAATTATCTTGGTAGGGATCAGACCAGGGACAAGATTCAAGGCTGATGACTTTTAGGCCTTTAATGTCGAGAAAAGAAATGCCATCCAATGAGTCAGTTGTACACTGCAGACTGGAATACAGGGCGGCATTTGTTCTGTCTGGGATAGAGTAAACTTCCCCCATAGCAGCTGTCATAGTGCTGAGCTTTGTATTTGTGGCTAGAATGGTGATAATAACACATCAATGTTTTGGCTGCTGCTAAACAGTGTTTGAACAGCACCAGGGTGTATCTCTTACACTCCACCCCTGCGCCCTCAAGGTTAGTAGGATGGAGGTAGGCAAGAGTCTGGGAAGGCACATAGCCAGGACAGAGGTTCCTAACTGTCCAAAGGGATGTTCCATACCGTATGACATCTTGCTCAGCAACAAAAGCTAAAAGGAAAAGTCAAGGAAGAGGGTGTGGGGATATTTGTCATTAAGATATAAGCAACCACTATGTGTACCGAGGACCTGCTTCCCAGGAACTGGTTGGCCATCACTTAATGAGGGGAAGTGAAGAATAAGTCTTTTTGTTTCTCTTTGCTTCTGTGTATGGCTTTTACTTTTATATATTAAATTGCCTTTATCTCAACCCATGAGCTCTTCATCTTGTTTTCTCCCCCTGCCACACTGAGGACAGAGAATGAGAGAGAGAGCTTGATTGGTATTTAGAGGCCAGCCAAGACTGACTCACCACAAGGAAAAATTATTTTTGTCCACGCCATGTGATATTACAGAATTATTTGACATCTGACTTAGCCTATTTCTAGACTTTGGGTCATGCATTGTCTTGATAATATAGGGCCAAAGAGAAAAAGAAAGAAAGAAGGAAGTGTTTAGTATTGGAAGTGGAATTCTGAACTTTGAAGGACTTTGGCACATATCTGAATATTCACTCAGACTGAATTGAATTCAACTTCTTGGATCACTCTGCACCTGTTGAACCCTGGAAGTCACAAAGAAGTCTCCTTGATGAGCCAGAATTGCCTTTAGTTTACTCATTGGATAGTAATTTGGAAAATCTGTTGAGACCCACTACTATTTGCAACTCAGCGGAGGAACCTAGGGAGATTGCATAGAATGAATGGACTCAAGATAAGGAGTTAAGTCTCTGGTTTTATAGGCATGACTTTTTTTAGCTGATGGGGTGTGGAGCCTTGTGTATGTGCAGATACATATGTAAGGCAATTTTAAGTCCTTCAAATTTTCCTAACTGCCCAAAAAATGCAGACCAGTTTGCTGCCCTTCCATTCTTGAAACTTGCATTCTTGTGTGCAGATATCAACAGTTCAGATAAAAAGAGATTCAGTTGTTGTACTCTCAGAGACAGATAACAATTTCCTGTCAGCACATTCTTAAGAGAGCAAAGTTATTAAAAAAGAGACAAGAAGCATATAGACACCTATAAAACATATACACCTACACAAGTGTCCCGTTCAAGTATATTCTCATGTAGCTGCAAAAAAAAGAGGCTGAAACTCCTTATTGACATAGGTAAGGTCTTGAAAAGACCAGAGGGGTAAATTTTGCATGGCATCTCAGTGTTTCCAGAAAGGAAGATGGGCAGTTGATCTGCAAGGGAAATGGATGCTTTGGAGTCTAAAGATCTACAGCGGGAAATAAGAACTCTAAAGTAATTTTTAGCTTGTACAAAAGATATCCAGCTAACTGGGATACCTTGCTTTCCTATACCTATACTTTCCCATCTATTAAAGGAGCTCTGATAGGAGTCAGCTGAAGACAAGTATAAAAGCATATCTAGTAGGATATAAAATTTAAAACGGATTCATACGTTTTAAGCTCTAATGATGAATATCTGGCTCATTTATTTCTTTTGCTTGCATCTAGGTATGAAATATTACAATCCAGTAACACATAGGTTAATAATATAAAAAATAAAGTCGCAGAGAAGTGGAAATAATGAAGCTGGTTAAGATTCTGTTGCTTCTCACAGGGGAAAAAATGGCTTTATTGTGATTCAAGCAAAGCAGCCAGATTTCAAGTATTTGATACTAGCAGGTAATGGGAAATTACCCAGTTTTTTCTCCTATTTCTGCTCCAGCATCTTAGCTTGAGCACCCTACATCATTCTATTTCATGGGCTCTGACACTTGGTAAATGGGTTTAAGAACTTTTTAAAGGAAGGGAAAAAACCCATAAAGTCCTTTTGTTTTGAGCGATTATAATCACAATTTTCGGAAAACAACATCCATATCCTGAGTGGATGGTATGTTACAATGGCATGTCACATCTGGAAGTATCAACCATATAATATCGTTTGACTGGTGGTGGCATTGCCAATTTGAGGAAAGGCACCTCTAACTGAGGCAGCATTTCCAAACACATTTCTCGTCCCAGCCTAAAAGATGTGCATGTCTGCCTCTTGGACTCAGGTATTGCTCCTTTGCCTGATGGGGTGATGAAAATCAGGTTTCAGTAAGGGAATATCCATACTGCTGCAAGGACCTCTAGGATCAGAGCCTTGATAGATGCACCTAAGCTACCTATAGTTGAGATTTCTTGGGTAAAGTCCCTAAACTAAATGTATTAACATCATCAGGTTTGTGCAGCTAGTATTAAAGTCATTGGTTGAGCTGTGAAAACTACCTGTACACAAACTTGCTTGCAGAGTGTTGGGGAATCTTCTCTCCATTCAGTGCATGAGGGTGTAAATATTTACTGTTCTTCACCAGTCAATCAGCCTGGCTGATCAGTGCAGCTCCCTGTACTTACCATGTCTCTTTTCACCAGCACATTTCTTACTGCACGCTGCCATTTGCCTTGAGGGCAGCTAAAGGATCATTTTATGAGAACCATTCCTGTAAGGAACCAGATAAGTACCCTTAAACTGCTGAGGTCACAACTACCTTTTAAAAGGAAAGCTTGAAACTACTTTCATTTTTATTTGTGAAGTTCACACAAAATGGTTAGTTCTAGATGCACGTTTTTTGCCACTGTAGCCAAAAGAGTGATTCCCGATGCAAAGGAATGTTTATTGAAAAACTCTAGCCACAACGAACAGTCCAGAAAAACACATAGCCTTAAATTTTAGGAAGCATATTTTCTGTTATTCCTTTTTTTGTGAAAATCTGTTAAATCACTCCCAGAAGCAGAATGAAACAATAGACTTTAAGTGATAGAGACAAATTGCTAAGAGTAAACCGTCATGTTGAAAAGTTCTCACTAATCCAGATGATGACAGATAAACCAGACCATTTGTTGTCTGATGAATAAAGTCTGCATTCTAGCTCTTAATTAACACAGTGAAAATACAGGAAAGGTTGACATCCACTTGGGGTAAGATTCATCTCACCTAACTAGATAGCTACAAAGCAGATGTCTACAGCTAAATGGCTGTCTAGACTCCTTCAGCTGATGGAAGGGAATAGACACTTCTAGACCTTTTTTTTATATTGTCTGCTTTCCTACATTAGGATGAAATTAGCTGCGCTCTAGTTGCAGCAATTTCTCTCCATCAGGTCTGAAAGGAACATATTCACTGGCATTATTGATTCAAATATTTGTACTCTAGGCATTTGTATTTAGCCACGTGAATCATACTGATGGTGTCTGTATGATTTTGACTCTTCTCCATCCTTTCCAATGTAGATTTAGTTTTACTTGGATTGACACAAAATAAGAGAATTTAATTTTAGAAAACAGTATCGAAGAAAATACGCAAGCACCAAGTCTAGCAGCTATTGGAAGAGAAATATTCTGCACTGTTCATGGCTCCACAGATCTTTCTGTTTGACAGACATCAAAATAATAGGAAATTACTCTATGTTTTGACCTTCAGCTCTCTTAATCTTTATTACCAACAAATTAGATAGCTGCAGTAGGACAGCAACAAAACATATATGCAACGTATCCCCAATCACATTTGGAAATCTTGACATTTAAAGAAATTACATTTCATTTCCATGCCACTATTTTAAAAGTGCAGGTGAAATTTCTCTGTTTTGTTTTTAAACAGAAGGCAAGACCTTGAAAATGTGTTTCAAACAAGGTTAGTTTTGCATCTAAATATGTAAAATAGCAGAAGCTGATATGACTTATGGCAGCAAAAATGTGGAATTCAGAGCTGAGCCCTCAAAAATTAGTAAATTCCTGTGTTATTATTTCTAAGTAAACCTCATTTTAGGCAGCCTGTATCTGCATTGTAATAGCATCTTCAGTTACATCAGCATATTTTTTACTCTTTTTACAGGATTTCATTCCTCCTCCTTCATGCATTGCATAGGACGGATATTGTGTTTCAAAGACATTGATAAATCTGCCATTTGCTAATTTTTCAAGGACTTGCTTGGAATTTTTAAGACAAGCTGAGTATCTAATAATTCATTAAAAAATCCTGTAAATCTTAATTAAAGGTGTCCAGGTCCTTCAAGTTTCCTTAATGCCAGTTTGAGAAGTATATATTCAACCCTCTCCTCCTCTGCTAAGCTCATACCGTGTATTCCTGTTCCTCAAAAGACTGCCTGTAGTCATCATCAAACCCAAGTTCATAACAGATATTTTGATGTTTGCTGGAATCCTCAGCTTCCAGGGCTTCCCTTCAGCATCTTGGTTGTGGCAGAGGCTTACTGCAGTTCACAAAGTGAGATGAGTCTCATCCTGTTCCCTCAGATTAGCCGGGCCAAGCTAAAATCCTGCAGCCTTCTTCTTCCTGTATGATAAGTAGTGGTGGTTAAAAGGAAGATGACAATTATAGCTACCTTATGGACAGATATTTTATTTTAATACTTGTAATGTGACCAGATGCTGCAGTATAAATAACACAACAAACAAACAGCTCTAACAGCACTAATGACCTTGTCAGACAGTTTGCAAAATGCAAGGAATTAAAGCTCACTTGCATTCTGTCTTCTTAAGAAGCGACACTTACCTTCCTCTTGTGAGGAAAAGGAGGCAACAAGCGTGTTCTTTATAGGCACTGTGACCCTCATGGGATGTAAAAAATTATGCATAATGGAGCTGTCAGGAAATTTTCATATGTAGACAGGAAGTTGACATAGTTTTGGCTTTTTGCCACTTCTTAAGAATTCTATCACTTAGAAGGTGAAAAGTACATTTTTTTTTCTTTATGTCCAAAGGCTTTCCTCCTTCTGATGAAAAATAACCATTCACGTTTTAACTCAGCTGGAAAAAAAACAACAAACCCAACACAGGGAGGACCAAAACATGCAGTAATTTTCTTGAGATGACACAAATGCACAACTCTTGATGTCCTCTAAGCTCTGTGTGAAAGCCATAGCGGGAAATAAGTTTCATGTACTTTTCATTACTAGTATGCTGCTGAAATGATTGATATTTTCATACTGATTAGCCCTGACCCATCTACCACAGCTTTAAAGCAAAAGAGATATCGCCAATACTGCACTTGAGGGGCTGCAGAACTGCCCTGGGCCTCCTTGAAGCCATATTGTTGAAGGTTATTATTAGTTGTCAGTCTGTTAACCTCCTTGTTGTACTCAGAGATGTCTGATGGCTGGAACTTTGTTGTGTAAAAACAATTAGTAAAGGAATACCTTGGTTTGATAACTTTATGGCATGACACTGACGAAGTTTGAGAACTCAAGCATTTTACTTGGGAGGGTATGGACAGACAACCTGCCTTTATGATTGATTGCATTCATGAATCATTTCCACCCTCATCTCATTATTGAAGACTACATTGTTGGGTCCATGCAGTTCCTTTCCATTGGCGGGCATCTTTCTTCTTTAATGATTCAAATCTGTTGAGGTTACATTCAAGCAGTCTTGAAATACTCTTATCCTCTTTTCCTCTCTGTATTAGCCAGTGAGGACAGCAGCCGATGTGCTGTGGTCAAGCAGTTCTGGACTGTGACAGAAGATAGATCTTGCTTTCTGCATCCTCTTTGATAAAAAGTAAAAATACTATAAATACCAGTCCTTTCTCAAATATGATGGTCAGGTGTCAGCCACTAGCTCTGCCTCATAGGGGTTATATAAATAATATAGATTTGGAATGGTCTTTACATGATCCTCTTCCATCTTCAAAAGAAATGCGAAGAAATCCTTTAATTTGGCTGTTCACACACTTAGAATACATGCACACACAGAGAGCTAGCTGTAGCAAGTGCTGAATAAAGAACATTACTATATTTTGATTGATTGTCTTTGTGTGAATCACATGTGCCTAATATTAATTCAGAGTCATAGAAATATTTTTTGGTGCAAAAATAAAGAATGATGTCACAGCACACAATTACTCCTCAGAGAAGACCTAGACTTGCAGTCCTGTTGCTATCACATGTTCCTTTTGAGCTGTCCTATCCAGGACAACTGGAATCAGAAAACAAGGCAGATCGGTAGTACAAAATATTAAGTAAAAGAAAAGAGGGTTATGGTCAGTTTGATTTGAGATGTTTGTTTGCCTAGGCTATTTAGGTCCTTCAATAGCTTAAGTATGTTTCTGAACCTCTGCTATTTATGTAATGGCTTGTGGAAGGGTCTTTTCCCTAACAGGAAAATTGAACAGTACTTTGCTGGGAGTTACTTTTCTTTGCTGTCCACATGATCCAAGAAGAATAAATTTACAGGACTTCACTGAGCCTGACTCCTTGAATGATCCTGCGACAATGGTACGTGGGCTGCTGCTGGTAAATGTACTGTAGTTGGAATAAGGTGGCTCCTGAAACAGCTGAAATGCTTTGTATGGACAAAAGGGAAACTAGAGCCTCATATTACTCCTGCCACTGCTCACACCAGCATCTGGGAGAGCAGAAAGCCAAAAAAACCTCTGGGAGCTATTGTTCTAACATCTCCAGAAATAACTTTCCTTAAACATATTCTCTTCTAAGGCTTCATTATACACCAGCAATTTAAATTGCTGTTATTAACGTTTTCCATACAATGCTAGTCTCTGATCTCTCTCTTTCCCTTGTGCAGTTACCATCCATTCCCTGATAAGTAAGTGTGTGTTATAATTCTGTGTTTAATCTATCTGCATTCTTTATAGCTCCTGATTGGTAATTATACTTTTCCTATTAATAGAGGTTTTTCATCTTTCAAATTTTATCTCATTGGATTCCAGCAAATCCTTTCAGGCATACTGCGACTTCCAGACTTCTGTTACCTAATCTGTCATTCTGGCAAGTTTTAAAGTAAGCATTATTTTTTTTTTTCTTGTCTTTTTTTTTAATTTAATTTTTCTTTGCTGTATTTCTAGAGTGGTGAGGTATTAGAAATTGCACATCCTCTAGGTAAGATACCATATCTAGCTATCAAATTTTGCTTAATGGCTGAGCTTTCTGTGGACACAGCTTGTCGATATCTCATAGTAACAATTTCATATCATGTTTTTTGTCATGTGAATGTCCCTTATGTGTACAATTAAGAAACCAAAGAAATATAGGCAATTGTAGGTGAGTGTGTGAACTGTTGCAAGTGTCTCTTAAGGGACTTACATACTGTTTGGAGTCATTCATATGGTCTACATCTGCATGTTCTTGTAGGTAAATAGCTAGATCTTCTGGAAGTAACTGCCAGAAATAGATTGTTGGTAGAAAGAACTGAACACACCTACTGTTGGTCTGAGAGAAATAACCATTATAATTGGTGCTTTCTGGTCTGTACAACCCCTGGGAGCCAAAGACTTTCTTCGCAAAAGAAATCTGCAACAATTACACCCGGAGGCTGTGTGTATGTCATGACATAAAACACAGTCTGAATTAATTATTTAGTATGGTGCAGCCCACTTTGACTTATAAGCTATAAAAAGCCCGCCTGAGAGCGAATTAATTATTGCTGGAAATAACATATAATTACAATGTTGCAGGGAAAAGATAAGAATTAATGTGCCAGGTGTAAGTAGATTAGACCAGCTTGACAGAAATGAGCAACTAAAAAAGAATTTATAGATGAAAGCTTACAGCCATTGCACCCATAGTGACTGGAAAGCATTACCAAGTGATGACTGCTTAGTGGCTTAAGTGAAATGAGATATTGGCTTTAGACTCATTGCTTAGAGACAGGTCTCTATGTCAAAAATTTGACAATAAAATGGAGTGAATTGAACATCTCATCAGAGAAATGAGGAGAGAAAAAGCTCAGACGCTAAATTAAACTTATTTCCCTTCTTGAAATTATCTCCCAGGGTAGGAGTTGAGGAGTCTTGTGGCAGAGACAGAGGCTTTCTAAGGAAACATATTTCACTCTGTGTTTCTGTCTTTGTCCAGTGATGAAGGACTATGAACGCCATGGTGAAGAGCCAAGTGCTTTTAATAAGGAAAAGAAAGAAAATTGATGCTTTATCTATGGCAGGAGAAAAATTAAGAAGAAGAAAGAGAAAAGAAAGAAGTTTTCACATGGCTTACCACTTTTCCTAACCACCTCATCTTCTTGCTTTAGAAAAGACTATAATATTCTACTCTTTGACATCTATAACAGGTGCTTGTCCCAAGGGTAGCATGTGTGTTTTGCATAGCTTGAAGGCCACTGTGAGAGAAATCATTTTAACCCACTGTGTGGAATCTAATAAGAAACACCAGCACCTTGAATTAACATAGAAAACAACTGTACTGATGGCTTTCTTCTACCTGGGATTACAAGCTGAATCACTAAATCATTACTGATAAAACTCAGAAATACATGAAAACAAGCTTTTGAAGAGTTTAAAGAATTGTTGTGAAAGGCAAAAGAGTGACTCAATGACTCAATATAAATGATCTATGCAACAGTAGAAATGAACAGCTCACTGGGATAAACATCCCTCTAACCAGCTGATGGGTACAGCTGATTCCAGCTGATGGGTACATGAACTGGGCAGAACTGTACACTAAGTGTTTTTTCGAGTTGTTCAATTATTAGTGAAAACTCAGTAGGCTCTGCACCTGGGTCCCTCTCCATGCCGAATAAAACTGGAGAGCTTAATATTTGCCTATTTTCTTCCCTAGTTTATCTGCAGTAGTGATTATTTTCCTTTGGTGTTGAAGTAGCATGATATCAAGCACATGGTTAACTCATTCTCCAGGTTGGCTACAACTTGTCACCTTTTGCTCTTTTAGGATTTAGGACTAAGAATTACAGCAGCTTCTCTAAGAAACAGCAGTTCAGAAGGAATCACACTAAAGTTACCCCATCCCCATGTAATTTTTACTGTTGCTAACAGATTTTAGATAAATTTGAGGCTCAGCTTTAGCATTTCAATAGACAACTTTGGTTCACAATTCAGTAACCATATTTCCAGGACATGTTAAAAAAACAAGAAGACATTATTTAAACCATCCATGTCACTATTGACAGGCATTTGTTTCCCTTATTTCAAAATGGCATATTGATGGTTCAGATAAAAATAGAACCAGCATATTCCCTTTACAAAATTTGTCTGGCTCTTATTCCATTTATGTGGAACTGAAATTAAGGTTTTCAAAAACATGGTTTAGTGGAATGAAATGTACTGACTTTTTTTTTAAGTTTTAATGAAAAGGTAGTCTGGCCTTGTGGTTTTCATTATAATTCCTTGGAGCATTGGGGATATAAGGCTGAAAACAGTTAATCTTATGCTGATGTAAACCTATGTGAAGAGGACCTCTGGAGGTTCGCTTACCATTGCTTAATACTTAAATAACTAATATGCTAATGTACAGATCTAATTTTTGGTTGATTACCTCATAGAAATTGTTAGATGTAATGCACTTTACAGCATGAATCGATCCATTGTTTTGATTTCAGCTGTGCTGGGCCATGCATAATTATGATTGATCCTTGTAAGCATTCACAAATTCACATAATGAAGAGTTTAGTATAGCAATAGAATCGATACAGAATAAAGATTTGTCAATGTTATTTAAGACTTTGCAATTAAAATCACAAAAATATCTCAGAGAAGTTAATGTTTCTGCATCCACATTAAAATTCCCCAGTTGCTGTTTCATTGGCATTCATTTGATAACACAAAGAGACAGGAATATAAATAAGAAGAAAACCGATATATGTTCACGGCTACATCCACATGGCAATGTCCTAATTGCCACTCACATAGAGAGGATAAAGATAGTGGTAAAGTTTGTATCAGTCTTGAAAGTAAAACTACC
Source organism: Phaenicophaeus curvirostris (assembly GCF_032191515.1). Taxonomy (NCBI): domain Eukaryota; kingdom Metazoa; phylum Chordata; class Aves; order Cuculiformes; family Cuculidae; genus Phaenicophaeus; species Phaenicophaeus curvirostris. The sequence goes on along the minus strand of NC_091393.1, from coordinate 122,582,915 downwards.
CAATAACAGGAACCAGGATCTATATGGAAGATCATAGCTGGTCTTGTGCTGTGTCATCAGTTAATATCAAGCTGCTATTCAATAGGTCTCTTGTTTCATTAGGACATAGGTAGGTGTATCTCTAGGGTTTGTATTGTATGTGTGGATTGTTAGCCTATATGAATAGGCTGTATCAGTGTTGTGTCCAAGGGTCAAGCCTTGGAATTAGATTTTCTGTACCAGCAAAAATATTACAGTAGTCTCTGAAATGTTTTGGTTTGCGTAACCTGCGTTTCTCCATACACTTCCAAGCCAAAGTGCAAGCATCAGAGTATTGCCAGGCATGAGTGGCACTGAGGATTTTCACAAGGGTAATTTATTTGTTAGGCTAGGAGAACTCAGTAATATGGAAGCGGATCGTTCTATGTCCTGTTGCTACAATACCATATGCTTGATTAAAATAGCTGTAGCATACTTAAATATTAACCAGTTTGGCTCCTCATCTTTATCTCTTCTCTTATTTGGGTTTGAATTTTGCATCTCTGTGTTGTGTGAAGTGGGACATTTTGTTTCCTCTATATTCTTGTTTTCAAAAGGGGGCAATTGAAAAAAAAAACCGAACAAAACCAAAACCAAACACAAACCCTACCAAATAAACAAGGGAAAATTTTAAAAAAGGTTTTGTGTTTAAACATGTTTGGCTGAAATAAGAACACACGAAAGTAAGGTCTTTTTTGATTATCAGTTCCAGCCCACTGCTGCCACTGGCAATGACATACAATCCCTCTTTTAAACTGATCAAGCTTCAATGATTGTAGTCAGTCTCTGAAGTCCTCAGCTCATTGAGTTGAAGAGGTCAGCTTCCCATCTCGTCACTGTCAATATGTGACAAGGCTGTTTTCTGGAAGTTTTCAACATAAAGGAAGGAGGGGAAGAGGGGCGGTACTAACACTTTTCAAACTGGAAGATTGATTTTGCAGATCAACACGATTCTAGGAAGACACCATCAGGTTGTTCTTTTCACTTAATTTGTTTAGGCAAAAGGATGAAAATCATGAGCTTCTGTAAAAACTCATATAATTTTGAAACTCTCTAATGACAGTCAAATGGGAGGTAGGACTTATCTTCAAAATCTGAGAGTTTCAAACTCTGAATGAGAAGTGATATACATATGTACTGATGGCTTGTATTTGTGTTGTTAATAACCAGACATATTTAGAATGGAGCTGTCATCATAACATTACTGAGTATCCTGGCAAATGCAATTTTACCCTACTCTTAAATTTCCCTTGTCATCTGCTTATGGCTGCTCTAGGAGATGGGACATTGTGCTGTATGGACCTTAGAATAGTGAGACAATTCTTATTTTCTTCCATACTTTCATTAAATTCAGCTAAAAGTCTAATTACATTCTCACTACACAGTGACATTTTCTCATTTATTACTTTATTTTAAATTGCTTCCAACTTTCAGGAAACATTTATTTCTACTCCTGCTCTTTAAATGAAGATGTTAGGGTGTTTGGTTCAATTCAAGATTAAGAAATCTATATTTAGTTATCTAGCATAGATATCTACTGTTACACTAGGTGTCTATGATCCTGTTACAATCAATGAAGACCTAGTCAATACAGATCATAGAGTCTCTCTGGCTCTCTGGTCTTCATAGATTCCATTGATTACATCTCCATTAATGATAACGGGAGCTTACATAATGATCTTGATTCAGTTTCTCAAACATAGTTGTCTAATACAGTTTGAGATACACTGCTGTGTATCTTGTGGCAGCTGACTGCTGCTCAAAAGGATGCCTGTCTCCTCCAGCAGGTCCTTTGTCAGATCTATAAGACCATTTTTGACTGTCTTGAATAAACTAGATGGTTTGAAAGAAGCAGTGCACTCGTGTGTTGAGGCAGTAGAACGAAGCCTGTTGTGCACAGGTGGACACTTGAATTTAGTATGGTAATGAGAATCTAACCACGGATTTTATTGCCTATAGGGTAGAATTGCTGCTTACAATTCAATAGAACTCCTTAACATGAAATGAAAAATATATCTTGGGTGCTGAACTAAATCTGAGAATTCATTTTCTCAGTTCTTGTAGTGTCTGCACTTCTGTCATAGTGGGAGACTGATAATGAAGATAACCGAAAAACGAAGACTAAGAAGTGTTTGATGCATATGTTGCCTTGCTGCTTCATTTAACTGTTTTGTTTTCAGTGTATTATTTTGGCCCGGGGGTTTTAACTGACAGGGCAAGCAGTGATACTCATACTTTTAGATTTTCCCCAAACACTAGACCCAGAAGCTTTTTAAGTAAATGGCTTCACTATGCATTCAAGACCATAATAATTTGCATATTACCCTACAGCAGAAGACTGCCTTAAGCACCGTGTTGACAACAAGCCTGGTATTCAAATATAAGTGAAAGTCCAATAATGGCAACATCAGCATTTGGGAAATGTGAATCAGGAACACTGGAATCATGTTATAGAATCAAGCATCTTATTACTTCCCTTCTTGCCCATATCTGCTCTGCACATCTGTGCCACATTTGCAAGCTTCTCTGCAGTCAGGGAGTTGAAGCTGAAACACACAGACACACAGCAGAAAGAAATCTGAGAGTCCACATTGCTTGTTGCTACATGAATTGAGGCTTTAAGTAAAAAAGAAGACAATTGTTATGAACGTTACATTAAATTTTAAGGATCTTATGACACCTCTGGTTTCCAGTCTCTATCCTGGGGAATATAAATGAGTATTCATTCTAGTTGAAGCCCCTGTGGCTGACTTCAGTGGTCCAGCTGAGGATTTTCTATACTTAATGACAGTATATATCATACATCATACAGTATACATCATTTTTTTCCCAACTGACAAATGTAGAGACTCTAACAAAGACTTTCCCTATGAAGCCCTGAACTTCATGCGAATATAACCCCTCTTATGAATGGGACTAGAACCTGAAGAATTAACAAATAGAACTGCTTTTTCCTTCCATTGCCATTGTATAAAGTACTCACTTTTCAGAGAGTTGCTAACAGGGGCTGAGAAAGCCATCCTAAAGTTTTTGAATGTGTCTAAGCCCAGAGTATTTTATCTAAGTGAAGGGACAGCTAATGGCTGGGGGGATAAGTTGCACTTTCTAGTGCATCTTATTACTGAACAGAGAGGGGAAAAGAAGATATCTTCATAAATGCCAATGCCCTCAATGCCAATGCCCTTACCTCCTCAAGGTAAGAAGTCAAGAATTAGAACAACACTTTTAGAAAGGAGATTCTGTCAGTGTGCAAAAGCCAGGGGACTCATTGCTCTCACATCAACTAAATGGATTATTTTCTTTATTTTAGTCTGAAAAATGACCTTTCAGTCCAAATAAAAAAAGAAGGGGGTCAGAGGGAAGTGAAAAATGTTCACCTCAATGCTTATTTCCCCTATAGATATCTAATTCCTCATAACACCTTTAAAGTGAAAATGCTTCCTTGACAAAAGCTAAAATGCAACAGATGGGCTACTAGATACCTCTAGGATTAATTCTGTGTTATGCAGAGAGATGAATCAAGGTACAAATTCAGAGAAATAAGGTTGAGTCCTTATAATAATCTTCCTCTTGATACTGGATCATTACTGGATTTCAATCTAAACCGTATCCTGCCCATGGGAATAAATCTACCTGTCAAATTGTGAAAGAAAACATGGAAATATCTGTGCAGAGGGGGGTTGTTATCAGACTTTCTCTCCAACAATATCCAGTGTCAACTATTTCCACCAAGAAGTCAAGACCAAGACAAAAGACAGCTATAAGCCATTTTTCCTCAGGACACATTTCTGCTTACTTCATGCTAAACAAAGACTGTGAGCAGATGAATTAGAATTTAAACAACTACTAAAACTTGCTTTTATGGCTTTAATAACTTCTAAGAAAAATCTGTGTTAGAGTAGAAGAGGAATTATTGCGTGTTTCTAGCCTTCCACATAGCAGAATTCAAGCTTTGCTCCAAGTTGACACAATGAACCACATTTAATCGGTGCAGTCAGAAGCAGGTAGCTGGTCGTTAAGAACTGGAAAACATTGATTTATTTTGTCATGTCATTTTCTTGGCCATAAGGAGTGGCACACCCTGAACATTCTAGTCCCCTGCACTGCCAAGAGCGGGACAGATTATTGACTGTAACTCTGCCCATTCTTATTTTCTAGATTAAATGTCCTTTTCTGCTAAGCTCTTAATCTCATCGTGGATATGGCCAGTTTAGCAGTGTACTTGTAAAGAAGTGACAGTGGTGCAAACAGGAGGATGTGATGTCTTCATCAGTAGTAGAGGTAACATTTCTGGAAGTGCTGATCGATGTGGGCTTGTGATGGAAAATATATGAAGAGGATTGTGGGAAGCAATGGGTTCAAACTCTCTTGGGGGCTTAGAAGCACAGGCCAACAAGTGTTACAGAAAAACGGTGATATGATCAGAACAGACAGGAAATTAGATAAAGGAGCCACTCAACCAGCCAGATCCAGTGGAAGGTGTCCCTGTCCATGGCAGGGGGGTTGGAACTGGATGATCTTTAAGGTCCCTTCCAACCCAAGCCATTCTGTGATTCTGTGAAACTCCCATGTGTTCATTAATTTGGTCTTAACGTGCTCAGCAAACGTAATATGGCATGTAATATTTCAAAATGTGTTGCTGTTTTTTCTTTTTTTTTTTTTTTTAATAAGAAACCAGACAGCATTAACATCAATTTAAACCAGCTACAGCCCAGTTGGTTTTTTCCAAAGAGTTAGCTGTGAGGGTCACTCTGAAATTCTTATGGCGTTGATCTCCTGCTTCCAGAAGTTCACAGAGCCTTGCTGATCCCTCCCCAAACAGGACAGCCTCCAGTGGAAGGGAGGCTGTGATAAACAGCTGTTGGCTTTTCCCAGCAGGACCTATCTAGTGCTAAATTGAGATTGTACTACTTCTCGTGAGTTGCGTCACTGGAATCCATATGAAAGTACCATCGCATTGTGGGATGAATCCTTTCAGACACTAACTGCTTCTAACTGGAATTGTCTCTGTTCAGTTTGAATATAAACATGGGGGGGGTTGAGTTTTTTTTGTGCCACTGTACTAGACACTGGTGAGGCCAGACCTCAAATCCTGGGTTCAGTTTTGGGCCCCTCACTACGAGAAAGACATTGAGGTCCCAGAGTGCATCCAAAGAAGGGCAACGAAGCTGCTAAAGGGGCTGGGAACAAGGAATATGGGAGGCAGCTGAGGGAACTGGGGTTGTTTAGCCTGGAGAAAAGGAAGCTGAGGGGAGACCTTATCACTGTCTACAACTGCCTGAAAGGAGACTGTAGCGAGGTGGGTGTTGGTCCCTTCGTCCAGGTAACAGGTGAGAAGACAGGAGGAAATGGCTTCAAGCTGTTCCAGGGCAGGTTCAGATTGGACACCAGGAACAATTCCTTTACTGGAAGGGTTCTTGGGCACTGGCAGAGGCTGCCCAGGTATGTGGCTGAGTCATCATCCCTAGAGTTATTTAAAAGACAGGCAGATGAGGTGCTTAGGGATATGATTTAGGAGTGGGCAGGTACGACTGGACTCAATGATGTCAAAGGTCTTTTCCAACCAAGCAGTTCTATGATTCCATAGAATTTACAACTGCATATAATAATACACAAAATATTTTGTACAGAATAAGAAGGAAGGGGCAGTTAATTAATTAGTTAGTGATTATAAGTGCATCTGTAGGTGAGCCAGAAGGACAAAAGGGGGAGGCTTGACCCTAGGACCCTTTTTCAATCATTGGTTCACACGTTTTTCCTTGCCTGGATTTCTGCTTGACCTTGTTTTCAGTTGATTATTTCGGCATTTGGCTTGAATGCACTCTGAATTTTGCATATGGTACATGTGATCCACAGAGAGGAGCACTATCTTCACATTGCCAAACAGGAACTGTGTAGTAATTGACAAGTTTGCCCCACAGTGCCAGTAACTTTCTTTTTTTGCTACAGAATTTCATGTGAGATGACTTTGTGAGGAAGAGATGGAGAGAAGCAATTCTGAAAAGCGATAAACTATGGCGTGATAATGACAGGAGAAAGTAGACGAGGGGGTGGAGGAGGTTCTTTCACTCTTCAGACTTAAGAGGTCTCCTTTAAGGTTTGCTGCTGTTGGATAAAGAGACAAACTTGCAGTGATGTGTCTGTCAGCACTGCTTAGCGTGAAGGAGCAAAGTAAAAACTGCACAAGAGTCTATTACTGTTGCCTTCCAGGTAGGCTGTAGAAGAGAAAGTGTGCAAAGGAAAAGGTGCAGTTTACAGTCACAGCTTGGCAGTTATTTCCAGCCTGTCTTTATGCATTCAAAATTCCTTTCAGTGCAAACACATGAAGGATCACTCTGCTTCCCTTGCCACTGTAATAGCTCATTTAAGGGGGTAAAGAATAAAAAAAAAAAGGTAAATAAATGATGTCTTCTGCTCTGCATCCACTGTATGTACTAGGTGTTTTATTTCCTCTCCTTTGTGTACGCATGCATCTCACATATTTTTAAACTGTTATTTTTATTGAGAGAAAAATGAGGGAATCCATCTATAAACTTAGACTATGTCCCTGTTAACAACTTGCTCCTTTCTGTTTACTCATTAACCCTGCCCTTCTCCCCATCTGTTCCCATCACTGTCAAAAATGAATACACCCCTTTGTATTCCTGTGCTCTTAGAAAGCTAGATCCTGTGAAGCTACAAATTGCAGCCCCTCAGGGGAGATAAGCATCTACCTATTAAAGGGTGAAGCTTTATGCCTAAAGGTAACTTTTAGTGGCTTATGGGTTGCAGACTTATACTGTAGCTCTGAAAGAGGCAATTCCTGATGTTTAAATTGCAATATAGTGGGCAGGATGCTGTTGGTTATCAGATTCCCCACTGTTGTGGAGGAGTGGCTTCCTACCCTCAGCCTACACAAACTTCTCTGAGAAGGCCACAGGGGATTAGAGATCCTGTCATTTCTCAATTTGAGTCAAATGCAGTCTGGAAAGAGGAAAGACTCTTTAGTCATTACCTCTCTTTCTTTTGCTCATCAATATCTGCTGCAATCTGGCCAGTGGAGCACTTTGGGGAATTTTCTCATTGGCTCTGGTGGAAGCCCAGTAGTATTTCATTAAGACACTGATAAATGGAAACACATTATTTTACATCCTTATTGCTATTATGAATGGCATATAAAATAATGTAATAGAATTAAAGTATTTTTAGTAATTTTTATAGACTTAGTACTATCTAGTGTCTACAGCAGATATAAAAATTTGAGGGGTTTTTGTTATTTTACATTGAACTTAGGAGAAAAACATGATTTTTTTTGAAAGAGTGAATTTTTAAGCCTTATGTTTCATATTGATACTTATAAGAATGGAGAAGAACATTAAATCTAGCTAATAGAATCATATCTGAACAAGCCTTAAGCAACAGATATGAGGTGACTTGACTAGTGAGCAGTGTCTGAGCAACATTATGATTCGATATCTTACCTTTTTTGGCTTGATCGCGTACTTTTCTCGACTGATTCTCATTAAGAGATACTTGGCAAACAGATAAACTCCTGGTTCGATGAGTTGCTGTGAAGAAGGTGTGCCTTTGCATCTCTGCACCAGCTGGATATTCAGCTGGTGGCAGCAAAACAATGCCAAACGGCTGGACATTTTCCCACATTGGCAATAATATCATATTTGAGGCCTGTTTTAAGCAAACGTTTGTATGAGAATGTGGAGGCTTGACTAGAAGTTAAGAATGTACCTATTTTATTGAATCATAAAGCTTTCCAGATTAACAAAAAATCATATAATATATGGGAGCAGAAAGTAACTAGCTTCTCTTATTTTTCGGGCACTTTATTGTGTTCTAAAAGGGGAAAATTGGGGCAATGAATATTGACTTAAACGCAATGTTCTTTCTGCCCTAGAAGGAGATGCAGCTGCACTTTTTGATCTTGGGTAATGGTTGCTCACAGAATCTCCGCATTCTTTAGGTTAGAAAGGACCTCTTTGAAGCACTTAGTCCACTCTGCTTGTTTGAGAGTGAATTGCAGGGTTTTAAAGTGAGATGAGTGGAGGAAATGTGCCAGGGCAAAACATCCCATCTTTATTTCTGTTTCCCCTTAAAGTCTTAAAGAGATCACGCACAGAAAATTCTGTTCTTGACAGCATGATTGTTCATACACTAAACATGCAGGCTTTGTTCTTCCATAAATTCAACGCTTTCTGGGTAAGTGTGAAATTTCATTTCTCCTGAGTTCTGATGATTTGCCATTCAGACAGAATATTTTTTAAATAATTCCTTAGGACTGGCTAAGGGAAAAGAAAGGATGTCATAGACCAGTTTTCTACTCATCTAAATAATAACCAGCCTCTTCTCTCACTAGCTAGTCATTAATAACAATTTTATGAACATATCCTTCAAATTTTGGAACAATAGAATATCTGTCCTCTCACTCTTATCCTTCCTGTGGTGTCCTAGCACACAGGCAAATATCAGCCTGGGATACAGCAATTGCATTACTGAATTGCTATGTAGACGTATGTTAAGAAGCCCTCAGGTGCAATGAACCCTAACTGGACGGAGAATCCAAACACAGAAAGTCAATTTAAAACATGACTCTCATTCTGCTTCAAAATAGAAAAAAATTCTTCCATTGATTTATCAGATTATTTATACAGAATCTAATGCTCTATTAGTTGCTTACTTCACTGTCTTTGCAGATATTTTGATATGATACCCACAATACCTTTCTAAGGTAGGCAGAACAATATTATCTCAGTTTTTTAAGTAAGATAGCAAGGCACAGCAAAGTGAAGACTACATTTTTAAGGAAAATGACGCACATAAAAGAGGAGAACCAGTGACAAGCTGAACATTCAAAAACAGCTAAGTAATACCAAAATTCCATGAGGAGCCTATCATTTTTATTAAATGCCTAAATACCTTTAAAATTCTGTCCCGTAGTCATCGTGCCCTATTCTATTGCACTACAATAAGGAGTGTATCTTTTTTTAGAAAGTGACTTTCCTTAATTGATCTCATACTTTCAGTGCAAAATTGAAACAAATTAGTTTATCTGTTTTTAACCCCCTCTCAACTCCCCTCCCTGGGCACTTTAAATGTCACTAATTCTACTGGAACTGAAGGTGTGCTGAATAGCATGTCCTGCACAGAAATATGATAATCTCTCTTCAATGTTTGGCAACTAGTATCTATTAATTAAGAATCCATCATTTGTACTCTGTAATTATATTTATTAAACCTAACTCATATCCTAACTATAATTAGTTCCTGCTAATTAATTTTATCAAATCCCTATAGATTCATATCTTAAGTAAATATTGAGTAGCCCTACACTAATTATTTCAATCAACGTGGAGTGCATTTCCAATGACTGAGAATAGTTTCTATTAATTAAATTTAATGTAAAACAAATGTTCTATATAATAAATTTATAAACATTAAGATTTTAAGATAAAAGGGAATAAAATACTGGTATAATTTGAAATAATCCTCTACGCATTAGACCAGGTTTAATAAGGCAGTTGTGTTGAAGTAAAAATTTCTACCTAGGAAGAAAAATGTGGGGGTTTTTTTATGTGAAGAAGTATGGGTTAATACTGTGATGATATTCCTTGAAAAGTTTTTTCACATCCCTTGAAGCACATGGGACTCCTTAGGCTTTTCAAAAATCTAATTTGATTTTCAAATTTGTATGAAATTGGTGAATAGTTATGGAAGCAAATTTGAAGATAAAAAAAAGAGCTGGAGCACACATATGGATGAAGTGCAATGTTTTTGGCAGGGTGAGAGGAGGGAAGTGTCCTTACCCACCAATACTGAGAGACAAACACTTGATTCCCTTACTATTGATTAATCAGCTTGGTCTATACAGCAAATGGAATCGTGGTGTTAATGTGGGTTGCTTAAAGTAAAATTATTGAAAATTAATTAGCAACTGAAAGTTAGCATTTAGATGCTAAAAATGGAGGTAGGATGACAAGCTCAGACAGAAACATTTCTAAGGTAGATGTCTGCCTTTGATAAAATTACTCCTCCTTTATGAGACTTTGGAGGCTCTGAGCATTGTTGAGTAAAATAAGAATGGAAATAACTTGGGGTTTTGACTTCATTTGTCTTGATATTCTGTCTTCTGTTTCAGCTTCCTGGAACTACACTTCTCACGATATTTAGTGACTAGGGAGAAGAGCAAGTATTACTTTCAAAGGATGAAAGTTTGCTGTCCTGTAACTTTTGGTGACAAAAGGAAAACAGATTTCAGCTCTGTAGCTGTAGTGGGTTAGTCTTAATTTCAACTGGTGCAATAGGTCAAGTGTATAAAGTGGCTTCCATCTGCAGATATTTGATTTTAATTAGCAAGGAATACAAACTAGTAGAAGTTAAATCCTAATCCAAGCAGGACTATGTGACACTATGATTCAGATGTATTACACTCCCTCACTTTAATCTTTCACTTCATAATTTACAGTATCACTTCCTAATTGATATTTTGCTGCACCGATCATGATTGCACTGCACAGATTTTTTTTCAAGCTTACAGAGTTCAAATATGCATTTAATTTTTTTCATATTTAACTTTCATTTAAACATGTATACACACACATGAAGAAAGTTTAACTATTATGATATGTTTTGTATCACTCTGCATTTATTTCTGCAATTTTTTCTTTTTTATAAGCCATTTGATACCACTTTACTATTCCAAAGGTGCTTCTGGGAAAACTCTACAGGCTTATAGGAAAGAGAGACCATAAGTTCAGCACTTTTGATGATGTGTGTTTTCGGTCTTTAGATTTCCTGCAACTGCTTCTGTTTTGAGCTCAGTAACATGTGCGTGTATAAAATATTTATTTTCCAGGAAGATATGCAATCTTATTTTTAAAAGTATCAACAGATGGTGAGTCCACCTCCTCTCTCAATAGTTTGTTCCAGTGGTTTATCATTTATGCCATATGCTTAAAATTAATGCCACATTTCCCATCTGATTTTGTCTAACTTCAATGAAGCTACTTTAATTTCCTTGCCAGTCAGCTGCTTTCCCATCTTCAGGCCTTTTGAGTCTTTCAGGGAGAATCTGTATTGTCCTTCACACTTGAGCCATCTGAGGTGCGTGTGGTTGCCTGCATCTGTCTTCTGCTTCAGCGAGTAGGCACTAGTCAACCTGGTATCACTCAGTGACTCTGCTTTTATCAGTTTCAGTAGTCTCTGCTTTGCTGGCTGCTTTACTTAATGAGTTATTGCTTTTGGATCTTTTAGCTCTTTGTCTATCCTTCAGTTGATTTCATCCTCCAAATGCTCATGTTTGTACTGTCTCTATTGCTTCATTCATTTATCTCCTATGAGGGTTTACGTCTCCCATCTTCCTTTTTGTTCTTGTCTACCTGTAATATAAAAATCTTAATTTCTTTCTGTTAGTATTGAATTCAATATGCAATGGAAAAAATCAGTCTGAGAAAGTACCTGAGAGATACTGACTGCTGCTCGTTTGTTTTTCCTCTATTGTACCACTATAACCTCTTTTTCTTTTGGTGCTTCTTTTCCTCCCTTACATTTAGCTATGAATTCTCTTGATCTGCTTATTTTATTTGCTAATTGAAGTGATTGGTCAGTTTGGGGATATTAAAAAAATGGAACCAAAACAAAACCAAAAAGCAGATTAAGATTAAGCACGATTTAATTTTTCCTTGGTTGGTGACAAACATTTGCAAAAGCTCAGACTCTAGGCAGAAAATATTTGTTTTCCTTAATGGCTGGTCAAACCCCTCAGGATTTCTTCAGACATTTGGTACTTTTTGTCTCACTAATGTTAAATCTGGGACCCCATCCAAGAGTTGTTGTCCTGAAGAAGAGGAGGTGGAGGAGGAAGAATGTGATCTGTATGAAAGGAAGTGTGAATAAAATGACAGCAGTTTTGCTGGCAAAGCTTCTGGTGACCAGTTCTTTCACACCTAGAGATTTTTTCAGCTTTTTCAGAGCCATTTTCTGATGAGTATTCTGATACAAGCACATACAGAAATCTTCGTTGCTAGCCTTCTCTGACACATAGCTGGCAACGTTGCCTACTGACTGCAGCACTATTTTAGGTCAGTCTAACCTTGTAAGTAAGGAAGTCAAAGCATTTTTGAGGAACACGCAGTCAGAACTGTATCCTAAAATAGTCCTTTTTTGTGTCTACAGCAGTGGCTAATAATTTTGTTATAATAGTGTCATCAACCACTTTGAATAGCTGTGGTCTGCAATGCTTTTTCGATGTTGTTTCATCCTCTCTTCACCAAAGGCAGCCCCATCAGGACCAATTGTCTGTTCAAAATGAGCACTACTTTTCTTCAGCAGTTTTAGGACAGTGCGTTATTTTTCTTCTCTTATTGATCCAGCAATCAGCTAACAAAGTGCTGGGTTTATCCATTACAAGATGACTTTAGCATATAACAAATAATTAGCAAAAAATGTTACTAGTGAAGGAGGAAAAGCCCACTGAATGTCAGTTCACAAGTACAACAAAGATTCTGGAATTCCCCCTGGTATGACTTACTTTGGAAAACTACCAGGATGATACTGAATTTTACACAGAACCTCAGTTTGTCTAAGACATGAAAAATGGGTGGGCTGTGCTAAAGGTATGTGCAGAAAAGTGATGAATTTTCATAACAGGTATTTGCATATTTCCAAGGAGGGTGATATATATGCAATTTGGAAAAAAAAATAAATGCAAAAGTACTTTCTTGTGCACTTAAGTAACATGCACTGACTCCTCCATCTACATGCAAATGTGGATAAGGATGTATTTGTTGCAGGACCATTAGAAAGTTTATTGAACTGGATTCTTTCCTTCTTTCTTTCTTTAAGTGAAAATAGATTATTTTGATAGTACCAAGAACCATGCTGAAGCCTGAAGAATGAGAGATCATTGTCCTCTTGCTGATGGCTGAAGTGAAAATTGCGCAGGGCAAACTTGTTGCTCATATACTTGCCTTCTTTTTCCCCAGAATGCTGGTTTACATATACCCTATATTTTCTAAGGAAAAGACTGAAGAGATCTATTTCATGCCCTCCCTGTATCAGAAATTGAATTTCAGCAGCATGTTACTGTTTGAGAAATTGTGGTATAATCCATTATTCCTCTTCTCTTCTCAAAAGAAGGAAAAAATGTGGTATTAGCTAACACATGGCACAGCAGCTCTGAATGATATATTTATCTTGCTGCTTGTCTCTTAATTATGATTACTGTTCAGCACATTTCCTTAACCGTTCCTTGGGCCATCGGATATGCAATGCAGCCCTTCATGTAGCATCTGCCCGTGCCACACAAATTCCTATCTCCTTCCATACTCCTGCCTTTTAAATTATAACAGGACTGTGATAAGTAAAGAGGATCAGTGGAGTACTTCTAGCAGTGAGCCTTTTCCTGACCTTGTTTGAGTCTTTGTCTCTCCTGATGCTCTGCTTGTGTTAAGCTGCATACGGTGCAGATGTTTCTGTCATGCTATTACATGGCTATTTTCAACCAGTTTCTTGGAACAGATGTTCCCATGTGTGTTCTCTCTCCTTTCTCTACTGACACACTCTTTGTACAAACAACAGTGTACATTTCTGCAGTCTTGATTTGTGAAGAGAAGGAAAATCAATACCAGTGATGGTATTTTCTTTTCCAGGCTACTCTGTAATGGGACATGTGAGCCTGGTCTTCTTTTAGTCTTTCTCTCACCTCTAGCAAGATGCTTCATCTCTTGAATTGTCTGGTTTTATCCCATTTTCTTCATTGTATGGGACAGTATTTGGAAATACAATGTGTTTTGTAATACAGAAAGCTATCTTCTTCAATGTTCTGTCTAGTAGTTGTTCCTTCTTTCTAAACACAAATGGCAGTGTAAATTCAACCGTGTGTATTCTGGGATTTACTCTAAAGGGAAAAGCAGCACAGTAATAAAATCTCATCTCCCGCCATCTGTCTCCTGCATATCTCTTTACAGTCCAAGTGCATTATATTTGAGCCCAAATGCTTCAGTGTTGGCAGCGGAGGTCAGCTATGGTGAGAAATCCCTCATGAGCTGAAATACAGAAAGAAGGTGACATATGGGCAAAATACACCAGAGACAGTAAAGGCTGGAGTTTTATTCCTAATTTGTTGGAAGTCTTTAAGTTTCCTGAACAATAGCATTGTGGGTTAATGTACTGATGTGTTTTGCATATTGTCTTAATCCTGTAACCCTGCAGCTAGGAACTAGTGGGGAAAGTAGGAAAGAGTGGGTAAAATATAAGGAAGAAAGAAAGGAAGAAAAAGTAAACCTCACCTCACTGTGGATTAGGTTCCAGATCCTCCTGAGAACAATTAATTAGGAGTGGACATGGGCAAATTGATTTTCTTTCACTGAAGAAGGATGGAGGACATTCACTTTCAAATCAGGCATGTTGTTTTTTGAAATGGTGACAGTGGGCAATGTATCACTTAGAAATGGCATGACTGTACCTTCTGTCTTCCTCGTTTATTTTGAAGATATTGCTTTCCTCTAGTGGAATATGCTACTTTCTAATATATAAAAAGCTTTAGAAACTGGAGATGGGTCTGCCTTTGTTCATGTAAAGCCTTAGCGTGTAGGAACAGTGAAGAATATAATGCCTCTGTGAGGAGTGAAATAAATTAGAAACTGAACAAATACAAATGACTGAATTATTTAATATTTGCACTACTTGGGCATTGTCTCCAAGAATAAAAATCTTGCTTCTAGTATTAAAGACATTTTTTGCTATGACCAACCTGATTGTTGGTGTAAATAAATGAAGTACAACAGATCAAGGGTAGACATTACAGTGGCAAACAGTGAATTTGGTCCTATCATGAGAAAATACACTGGGGGGAAGTAGTAACACTGTTAACACAGGTGAGAGTAGTGTGTCCATAAACAGACATTGAAGTAATTTATAATGTAAGTAAGGTAGGAAAGTGTTAGGAAGTCACAAGGGGAAGGACGAGCTTCCTATACCTCAGATAACTAACAAGGAGAAATGTAGGCATTCATATGACCTTTTGTTGGCAAGATAAAACAAACAGCTATGACTCTTAGGTATCTAAAATGAGATAAAATGGATCACATTTATAATTTTTTCCTTCAATTTGGGAGCTTAGTAGGCTGACAGACTCGGCCAACTGGGTCAAAAATTGAAAAAAATGTCAATCCAGATGTGAACCATCTCTTTTAACTTAAACTTTCTAGAAGTCTAGCATCTAAGCTTGACTCCTAGACAGAGGAGAAATAGAATTTTGTCCAGTCTATATTGATATTTGGTGACATGAATTATCCTTTAGAGGTACGTGAAGAGATGGACTATAGAGGCAGGCTCTTAAACAAGAAGACTTATTTTTAGATGGCAAAAAATAGCAGAGATAAATCTTACTCTTTGTGGTTATATTAATTATCAGTACATGCTGAGGTGATTTCTGTGGGGGTCAAATTACATGGCAGGACACTTTAGAGCCTATTTGAGATCCAATGGCAGCTCACTGATAGTACATAAATAGGTTACACAGCCATGCTGAAGTTTTTATGAGCACAGAGACCTATAGTAAAGATTGTTTTCTAAGGACTTGGCTGATTTATGGGAGTTTGACAGCAGGTGTCCCTGCCCAATTGGAAGAGAAAAAGAGGAAAAGAGGATTCTGCTAACTGCAGAATAAAGGGAGATTGTTCAGCTACTCTTTTTTTGCCTGCTGCAAGAAGCTAGTGTTCTCTGTGGAGAATTTGGATGCTGCTTCATTGAGTCTGGGAAGGCTAAATCCTGTCAAAAAAGAGCTTTGAGGCAGTTCGTGGAGCTGTTTTAGCACATTCATTGTTGTATTTGAACCAGAGGTAGTAAATACTAAATACTAAATCCTCAAAAAGAGGAGGAAGTAGGATAGGAGGACCTAAGGAAAATTATCTTAGCATTACCACTGGCTACATTCATAGGCATTATATAGCTAAAGCAAAATCTATGTGTTTAGATCAGCAATGTACAGACAATTTTAACATGTACGTTTCATAGTTTTGGAGATGTTTATATGCTTCTTCTGTCCAGTGTATTTTGAGATGACCGGGATCATGTCAGGCATTAACAAAGGGCTGACAGGTTTCACGCAGGACTTAGGGGAAACCTCATGCCCTCCTGGTATGGCAGATAGGAGCTATGTGTAACACTACAGCATCTCAGACAGCTCTGGACACCTACCTGTGAGCAACTGAATTGACCTCCTAGCAACTAAATAGGTTTCTAATGTTCTGTAGCTAACTCAATGGCTATTATTCCCAGTCAAGAATAGCATCTGCAAGCAATTGAGGCTCTTACTGTGGAAGAAAGCCTATAAATTGATGTGACCTCTTTTTGTACAAGTAGAAATACTGTTCTGTTGAAGGGTGCTAATAGCTTCCTGGTAGTGGGTCTCAGATCCACACACAATCACAGACATTGCTAGAGGCTGTCAGTGTGCCAAGTACTCTGTTTCAGACATAACCCAAGTGCTATACAGCCCCTTCGAACAGTAAAACCCAGCTGTAGGCAGCAGGAGTAACCAATAAACTCTGTCAGGCAGCAAGACAGCCAAAGCTAACTTGGGTTGATAAGGTACAGGCTGTCCTTATCAGTAAATATATAGGTTGAGATAACAGATCTATGTGCATTTTAGAGGGGGAAATCAGGAGGAAAATGTGAAAGCTGAGTTTTTTGTCTGTGTCCTCATGCTCTAGGACTAGAAATAATGAGATCATGTATTTTTACTCTTTGAACTTCTTCTTATACTAGGATTCAGCCACCCTCACGCAGTGCTGAACCTGGGCTGTCAATCCAGTGTGGTCACAGGTCTTGTTAGTTCAACTAGAGGTCTATAATGATGACTCAATTCATTGTTTCTGAGTTGGAAAAGCAGTGTTGCTTGGTACGCTTTGGCATTCCCATGAGAGAAAAAATTTAGCTGTTGATTGACTTTTCCATCTTGTATGATTTAGGATTTTGTCCAGATCCTTTATGGACAACTGTACTACCTGTTCCTTGATTGTCCTTGCTGTGGCAGAAGTACAAAAGAGACCAGCGTAAACAGAAGGATTTCAGGATTTCATCCTGAAATATGTGACCACAAAATGATTTGACAATCAATTCCCTGATCAAAGGGGGATGATATTTTCATGGGATTTATCAAACAGAAATGTGCACATTTGGAATAAGTAGAGGGCTTCTAGTATTCACAGAGCAACTACCTACCCACTGAACTGATGATCTTGTAGACAACGTAAATCTGACATGCTCTAAAGACATCAGATTTGTTGAATTTTAGGAGCAGAATATCTTGCATCAGAAGCCAAAGGCTCCCTATATACATATGCTCTTGAAATTCGCAGTGTGCAACCACAAGACAAGCTATGAATTCTGCACCTTCTTAGAGTTAGTGTTCCAACCAAGCTGCCAGATATCAGGAAATCCTGGGGGAAATTTAGTCCAAATTCTTTGAATTCCAGCTGTACAAAATTTAGAGACAGAAAAAGGAAAGACCAGCTGTGTCCTAATATTAACTTGATGCTGAGAACTACATTTCTCATAACTGGTTGTTCATTTGCCAGGGGTTACAACCTGTTTGACTTAAGCTTTTGTGCTGGAGAAAAAATTTAGATATCACACAAATGACCATGTAAGTTCAGTTACCAGAATTGTAAGCTGGGAATTTCACCCTGCACAAACATGATTAATTTTCATATTCATCGTTCTAGGGACTACTTTATTCTGATTATAAACTGTTAGATATTTTGAAATACTAGCAGAAAATATATCTCATAGAAGTTAGAAAATGCATATTGGAGTATTTTAATGAAAAGATAACTTGCATTGCTTGAATTATAGACTCCTTTCTTTCATCCTCCAAAAGCACAGGACAAGCCTCATTCTTTTAATAAGCTGGACCAATACGCAGTGATTTTTTAAGATCTGGTTTTTAGTTAGTCATCCATATCAGATGTACTGGTAGGATCTGTGTTTCCCTCCTGAAGGATGCTCCCAATGATAGCTCCTGTCTCCTCCATCATCACAGTTCCTTCTGATGCTCTTTCTGTAGCTGCTGTTATCATGCTGCTGTGTCTATCACTGCCGGGTGTGCTGCACGGAGACAGCAACACAGGGCACAGTCAAAGCAGTAACAGCAGAAGTAGAAATAGTGATGGCAGTAGCTGCTGTGGTGGCAGCAGGAATAGCCTCACTGACAGCAGCTGAGAAAGAAAAGCTGTTTTTCGAACCTACAAGTGTGAGATTAAATGTTTGCCTGCTTGATTTATAACTGGCACAATCTATAGATGCCAGACCACTTATGTTTTGGAATGTGCTGAAGATGTTAGGGGGCAAACTTCTAGCAAGCATAGTATGATTAAAAGCTCAGTTTTCATTGAACACTTCCTAGCACTGGTTTTATGCGTGTTATGCGTGTGTTTGCATGTTGAACTATGGAAACAGTCAAATAATACGTGCCAGGTTTAGAGAGCGAGCTAATCTTAGCAGGTAGAAGAAATACTTCACATTTTTTTTCCACACACATGGTTTCTGAAAACCAAACCATGCCATGCTTTCAGTCATATGTTGCATAGCAGACGCAAAAAATTCAGATGGTTCAATTCTGCAAGCTGCTGAGCACTCTCATATGTCTTTGTTATCAAAACAGCTTAGTATTTTACAGGCTTATGCTCCAGAATTGCAGATCAACATGCAAATAAGCACATAATAGGTAACAAATATTCATCTCCTGAAATCCCTCATGCCTCATGAGTGACTCTTGTCTTCCCATATCTCATCTTTTTGAAGGCTGGCCCCAGTGGTGCCTTCAGAGGTGTCCAGTTTTGCATCCTTGACATCCACTGACATTAATTAGGGTTACAGATGTATGCTGAAGGGAGAATAGCCTTCCAAATGTCAGGGAGCATGCTGCTGTTCAACACTGCTTTTAACCTAACCAGTACACAGCAAAGTGCTGTCAAGTAAAGGGACAATTCCAGGTGACTCTCAGGTTAGAAACCCTCTGGGCTTTTGCAGGGACTCTAGATATGATTGCCAGGCTTTGGAACATTCATTCTTTGGGGTCAGCAGTGCACGCTCATATCATGGAGGAAAAACGTATGGGAAAAACAGATGCTTCTTTCCTTCTCTTTGTTCCTCTGGGAGAACTGGCATTCTGAATTCCTCTCCAGCAGAGCATTTGGAAAATTTAATCCAGTACTTTTTTCATTGTTAAATGGTGATGTAGTCCTGAAAGGAATTAAACAATCCTATCAATTATATTAGTGGAGAAAGCATAACACTGCCTTACACAACAGTTTCATAGAGAAGTCTGTTTAGCTCTGTAAGGCAAAGCTATATCTTGGACAGTAAAGGTCATCTTAATCATATACAACTTCAGATAGCTATATCTTAGGTATTTACATCTGAGATAATAATCTAGTTTCTCTTTCTTGTCACTTTAAAGAAACAAGCACTACTGTGGTATAATTCATCTCACCTCAAGGTAGATCTCTAAAATAGTCCTGATGAATCATGCTGGAGAAATTTCTCTCCACTGACTGTAAAAGGAACATGGCTCATATGAGAATTTAGATGGTTTCCATTCATTCCCTGAAAAGTTTTTAGACTACAGGGAATAAGCATTTTATTTCAGTGGAGTGATGCAGCACACAGAGTTCCAGTAATTTCTGGAGTATGAGTTGGAGAAGTTAGAGGAGGGATGTGCTCAGAGTTGTATCACTGTTAACAGGACTGGAGAACAGTTCTGGTTTTGTACTCAGAAGGAGGGGACTCAATCTTTTGATGAAACATGGACTACTTGAGATTTCTTAGGGTATCAAAGACATTCCCACACGGATGAAACAAGATGATGGTAGCACCTGGTATGGCAGCTGGAGGCAAAGGGGGGCACCCTACAACATCCTAGGTGGCAATAAATATCTGCATAAGAGCTAGACATTTAAGACAGTTTGATACAGTTAATATTTATTTATTTGATTATTTGTTATTTGATACAGTTAATATTCTAATGGAGGGACTAATCTTGCTTGTTTTCAGCTAGCTGACTCTTTCTCTAGCTACTGCTGCCTGCATTGGCCGGATGTGGTTGATTATAAAATTAAAAAGGCATGTGAAATACATATGCAAATGTAAAGTGTATTTATATGTGTCTGTGAAATTACGCAATTAAGGTGACTAAATCTGGAACTTGTTATATTATTCCCTTGGTCTATTGCCATTTGGAATGCTCTAAACTGTCATAGATTCATAGAATGGTTTGAGTTTGAAAGAACCCTTAAACAGCATTTAGTCCAACCCTGCTGCAATGGACATGGACACCATCAACTAGATCAGGTTGCTCAGAATAGGAATGTCAACCACAACACACAGCTTGGTGTCATCTGCAAATTTCCTGAGGGTACCCTCAATCCCTCAATCTACATAATTGATGAAAATATAAAACATTACAGACCTCTGAGGGACACCACTTGTCACCAGTCACCACCAAGATATTAAGCCATTGACCACTACCCTCTCAATGTGATCATCCAACCAATTCCTCATCCACCAAACAGTCCATCAAATCTATCTCTCTCCAATTTAGAGAGAAGGATTTTGTGGGGGACCGTGTCAGAGGCCTTACAGAAATCCAGATAGATCACAACAATAGCTCTTCCCTATGGGATCAAGAGCTCTTGCGCTCTATGGAAAGCATCCTTAAATATCTGCCAACTCTGCTCTACCCCGTTGTCCCTGAGAGCAGTTTCTTATGGGGCCCAGTTGAATAACACCTTGATAGAGCTTGAAGTCCCAGATGCCTGTGGATATCACAAACAGTGCTAGATATTTGCAAAAATGAGACTGGCCATGTATTTTACGCTGGAGCTGAACCTTGCCCTAGATTTCATCTGTTTTAAAAGAGATATTGAAAAATTGCACAGATTGCAGAAGCAGCTAACTATTTATTTTTAAATTAGAACACATACAAAATAATTTTTTTTTTCAGTCTATTGCATTTATCAGAATGATGACCAAAGATAGATGTGATTACAGAGTAGAAATATTTTCAATAGCTAGGATGTACCTTGTACTTTAAAATAACTGAAAAATACAAGATAAATAAGAAGAGGAAGCAAAGAATTTACAATTTCAGTTTAGTCATTAGGTGTTAAACCTCTCTTGATTAACTAATGAAAAATTTACCAAGGGTGTTGGTGAAGCCTGTGTTCCTTAAAGTCTTCAAATTAAGACAGGATACCTTTCCTGAAGTTATACTGTTGCTGAAAACAAGTTAGTGAGCTCAGTAACTGGGGAAAGTTAGATGAAGTTGTAGGCTGGAAAGTAGGCTAGATGGCCTGCAAAGAGAATTTACTTGGATAATCTCTCTATCACTTCCCTCCTCCCTGTTTCTACTAATTAGCTATGAGAAAATTGCAAAATTCTCAAATGTATTTGCTGTTTGCAGTTATTTGTACATCACAGAGTCACATCTGTATTTGTTAATTTTCTTCGAACCTTTATTGTTGCCGTCTGTACCTTTTTCTTTGTTTATTCACCTGTTGCACATTATCTAACTTCCAGCATTAGGACTCTCTGGATAGATAATGCCTTCATGCTCATTCTTTAAGTCTAATACAGTGAGGCATTGATTTTTTTTTTTAACTGAACTTTCTTTCATTAATAATAGTAATTCAATTCTTTTCTTCCAAGCAAAGTAATTCTGCAGCAAATTGGAGAGTGAGGATGAAGATTATTCACAAACAATTGATTGATGATGAAATCCTCTCTGTGTCAGTCAGCTGTGGTAATGAGTGTAGAATAAGAACCTCTGTTAGCAGATGAAATATGCAGCTTTGTCTCTGTTCTCAGACTGTTACTTTCTTATTCAGTGATGCCAGTACTAAATTATGTTATATCTCCCTAAAATGATTAACTTGCTCCCTAGTCTTTATATTTAGCCACCTCAGACTATACCCATCACCACAGCAGCATAAGAAACTGCAAGGTCCTCCTTATATAAGGTACTGAGGGTGAGTTTATATTGTCTTTTTGGTACCTTTGCATATTCTCATACTCTGAGTGTCCCGATTATGCACTTCGCTGTTGTGCTGCTGTGCAGCAGCTGGTTCCATTAGGCTTCAAGGGAAGTTTTCAGAAAAATCAAGGTTCTGGATCCAGTGAAATAAATTTGGAATATGAAACTTGCTTTCTAGGGATGGAATGATCAATTTCCTCATTTGCCCATTATGCAGGTCTTTGTAGTATCTGAGAACTCTGGAAATGCTCCCTACTTGATGTTCTTATGAGGGAAGTGATGCTACTGTTCCTGTTCTACTGACAGTGGGATGCAGTCTTAAATAAGTCATTGAAAGTCACTAAAAAGCTCTAATTATTTTATTTGCAAGAAAATATTGCATCTTACAGTGCTTTTCTATGTTACTTAAGCAACTTGAATTCTGGCATTTCTCATTTTTGCATGACTGATTTTGCAGTGGTACCTTGTCATCTTTTTAAGGGGATACTTTGAAACTCTGTCCCAGCAACATCTAGACCTTTCTCTCCCCTACCTATGATATTTGCTTTGTTTCGGGCCCTGGCCAGTTTTACTTTCCCCTCTCTCAACTCCTCCTGCAAAGTCTCGTTCTCCTTTATTTTACTTTTATATCACATTCTCCACTCTTGTATGTTATCTCCACTGTTGCAATATCTGTCTCTCTCTTACCTAGGTGGTAAGCTTCCAATTTTAGTGTCCTCAGACTGATTCTGTGTCTCAGTCTACTCTCTTTGCCTTATTCTACTTCTACTGTGGTCCAGCTGCTGTCCATTTTATTTTCTAGTTTGCACAACTGAAGAATCATTGAAGACGCATAAAAGACAATAACCCCACAGCCTTTTCCTATGGCTGACTTAAGAGGGAAAATTGCCATATTTTCCATGAATTCCACCCCTCCTTCCTGAATATACTCAGTATCATCAGAGTTATTTTTGGGGAAGCTTCAGTAAGTCTGCAGTGAACATGCATTATCCCCCCCTCCAAGCTGACTGTTGACTTGTGGATTTCTGATGTGATTGAAGAAGATGCAGTTCCAGTGTCACGGTCACTGCAAAAAGAATAAGTACCTAAAAGAAAACAGAGGACTTCCAGAGAGTTTAAAGAACCTTTCCTGATTCATCTTCCCTGGAGGTGTTTAAGGGACGGGTGGATGAGGTGCTAAGGGACATGGTTTAGTGTTTGATAGGAATGGTTGGACTCGATGATCCGGTGGGTCTCTTCCAACCTGGTTATTCTATGATTCTATGAAAAAGTAAAAAGGTCATAATTTTTCACATAAACAAAATTATGAATCTTGTGTCCACTCTTACTCCTGACTTAAATTTTCCAGAGTAGTTAACGTGCATGTATTTCATTCAAACCAGTTATATTTTGGTAAAGCTTTCAGCTACTGTAAACATATTTTTTAGACAAAAACTGTTGAGAAAATTTACTAATAGTCAATGTTAGCAGCCCTGTCTATAATTTGGTGTGTGCAGAACATTTACATGATTAAGGTATAATCTTGTATGTTCTTTGTGGACAGCAACCATTACCTTTATCTGGCTTTTAACATAATGGGAAACATGCTGCCTGAAATCTTTTCACAGATCTTTAAAGTCTGATACAAAAAACCCAAACATGTAAGGAAGAATAGTTTAAACTGAAAATAATAACAGATGATAGAAAAAGAAAACATTGCATGTCCCTTCCCACTCTGTATCAGATGTGGATCACAGTGACCTGTTCTACTTGCAACACAGAGAAATTATAAAAAATATTTCTGTGCTTCAGGCTTATTCCCTAAGTTGTGCAGTGCAGAATGGATTCTTATGAGCACGTTTCCAAATCCTTGGTAGCAATGGATTTTTTGTACTGGAAACTGATGTACCTAGCAGCTGTTGTAAATGGTTGAATACTTAGTTTGCTGCAAACATCACCATCCACTTTGCATCAGATTCATTAGCTGAATACACAGGACTTGAGATATCTAGAACGTTTTCCTGTTCTCCATACAATTATATGATAAGCAGATTGCTGCCTCACACACTTAGTGTGGGTTCTATGTAGTCATTCATTTTATTCTTAAGGCAAACTAGAAGTGCAAATTTCTCCTTTCCTATGGGTGTGAAAAATATTTGCATTCCATCTGACCTGCCACAACCAAATCTAAATTTAATAAAAAACACTTATATATTGAAATTAAATATTGTGAATACAGTTGTTTGGTATATATTTTGCACATACCAAGTTTAGCCCTGACTACTTCAATTCATGAATACAGAATGAGAATGAGATAAAGGACACCTGACAGTGTTCTCTGTACTTCAAGACCAATTGACATAACCTCATTCCCTTTACATGCATATCTTTGAAACATGCATAGGTGGTTAAAATAAAGAGTATAAACACGTCTAACATGAAAACAAACACACGTGGGTTCTAAATGTGTACTAAACATTCAAGCTCCCTTTATATCCAGTATCTATGAGCTTTATACATGGAGATGATAGCTACAAAATAGGTACTAAGGGAAAGCTAAACCTTTCTGGATGGCACTTGAGGTTGGGACACCAAAACGTGTTTCCAAAAAACCCAGCAGTGCCCACATTAAAATCATAGAATATCTCAAGTTTGAAGAGACCCATAAGGTTCATCAAGTCCAACTCACAGGACTACTAATAACTAAATAATATGAATAAGCGTGCTCAGGTTCTCTTTGAATGCTGACAGGCACGGTGTTGTGACCACTTCCCTGTGGAGCCTGTTCCATTGACCCACCACCCTCTCAGTTAAGATCTTTTTCCTAATGTCCAATCTGAACTTCCCTTGGCACAGGTTCTTTCCATTCTCCTCCAAGCTCAATAGATCAAGTGGCCTCAGCTGCTTCTCAGAAGTGTTGCCCATTAGACTTTTCACTGTCTTGGTCACCCTGCTCTGGACACACTCTAATAGTTTTATTTCTTTCATATAATGAAGCACTCAAAACTGAGCATGGTACCTGAAGTGCATCCAACCCAGTGCAGTGTAGAGTGGGAAACAGTTTAAGACAGTTGAATAAAGTTAAATTGAGAATTGAATTGAATTTTATGTTTAATGATGCAAAATTAATTCGATTCAATTGTCCACATGTGGGCAACTACAGCCATTTTCAAGGTCCCGTGTTGTATCTAGATGTCTCCAAGAAGGCCTGTTTTCTGTAGACTATGCAGGATATCTGCCAGCCCCATCTAAGGCCACTGATATGCCAAATATTTCACATATAAACATAACAGAGACAAAGTGCGTTCAATTATGTCTTGATACATTCTCCTCTTTGTTCTTCAAGAACTAGCATGATCCTCACCACTGACTGTTTATGAAATGAAGATATTCATTCAAGGTGTGACTTATAAGTATTCTAAGCACTCTGACATGATGTTTAGGATGGTCATGATTGTACAAAGAATGATCCATAAATATTGACCTGAGTCTGTACCGTGTTTTCAAAAATAAAGGTGCTGTCAGAGAAGGGATTTATTTCAGCTCCAGTGGTTCAAGATGTGTCTGGATCAAATAGTTCCGTCAGTGTTTCCACACTAGACATGGTAAGGATGCCAGTAACATTTTAATCTTCAGCTCTTAGACAGAGAACAGTGTCACAACTGAGATGAGTGAAAGAGGCACAATATCAGTCCAGTTTTTCCCAAGACACTGTGGAAAGAGAACCAATGGACCTTGCTTCATCCTTCAGCAATCTCTATATCACCTTTGGATAGGTTGGGAACATGAGCAATGCCAAAGGAAGAGTTATTGTGTCTGTACAACTTCTATTTGGGTTTTTAGTTGCTGTATTAACTGCTTCATCCTTCTCAGTACTATTCCTTGGCTTTCCTCGGCCCTCTCCTCCCTACTTCATTTGACTTTGTAGCATCACACCCTGCCAACAAGGCAGAAAGATAGACTGCCACATGGATGGTGCCTTCAGAAAGCTTAAGGGATCACATACAGCATTCACATTCACTGTGGGAAGGCAAACAAAACGGGAGGAAAGTTTAAACTCAGAGAGGGTTTTCTGAATTGGTTTTGTTCTGTGTTAAAAATAGGCACACAAACAGACATTCCTGTTATCACTCTGGCTCCTGTGGGGACAGGTAGTTTGCATGTTCACTCCAGGATGGGCAAGCATCACACACAGTGCTCACTCTTCACAGCGTCCCTGGTGGAGCTCTTGTTTTGCAGTTTCTTTTTTCCTGCAAAAATATATTACAAATAAAAAAATAATACAAAACCACCCAACCAACAACAAAAAACAACACTTATCTCTTTGTATCTTTAGTTCAGCGAAATGTCCTGGAGACTCTCATCAAATACATTATAATTTGTCCTCCAAAAGGCTTGATCTTGCAAACTCCTTTTACAAAGCCTTTTCCATTATCCTCCTCTCCAACAGCTGGCATCTCATTCTCCTGTTAACAGTCCCAATTAGGGTAATCACTCTAAAACTTTAGTAGAAAGAGACACACTGAAAACAACTGCTTTATATTTTCCATTTATTTCTTCTTTTGGGTAAATACTTAAGCAATTTAAAATGCTTTCTCAAAGGACAGTTCAGTTAAATGAGGACAATCATGAATCAATATAATCCAGGTTTTTTGTTAGCTCATTCTTTTTAGTGCTCACAAGAATGAGATACAGCTGATTTATGTTAACAGTGATTCTTACTATTATACTCCTCTCTAAAGCATCTGTTGATATTGTAAATGGTCATCCTACAAGATTAAAAATAAGTCAGCAAAGTCCTATGAAGAAAGGTTCTCTCTTCTCTCTCTTTTACTGCCTGCAGTTCATCTTTTTATACAGTTGTCAGCTGATGTTTTGCACTCTGAAAATAAAAACGTGAGCTGTGGGCTTATGAATGTTGTTGTGGTGGCCTTTCCTTGAAGAATACATAGTTCTTGTGGAAAATTGGGAAGGAACCTCTCCAGCCAGCATTCATGCTGTAAGCAGAAACTACAGCAGAGAGAAATGACGGATCAGAAAATTTTCAGTCTCCTACATCAGGAAAATGTTCAGCCAGGGGAGAAAAAAGACTGTTTTTTGTCTACTCAGACCAGCCAGGGAGTAAAGAGACCAGAAATGTAGACATCAGGAAGCACAGACTATGATTATTTATTTGATAGGTTAAGGAGCTAAAAAGAAGAGGTTTTATCCATGCCCAGCTGGTCCAGAATGATTCAAACCATTAGTAGGGATATTCTTTACCCAGGCTGATTTTACACAATGTGATGAGACTGGATTTTTCCTTTTTAGCCTGAAGCACCGTTGCTTTTTGCATCTTTATCAGAACCTTGTGGCTTAGATCTGCTTACCATCACCAACCTATACAATAACTGTGGTCAAAACCCTTTTCCAACCCTGTGGTCAGAAACAGGCTTTGCTATACCTTAACCATCCTTGATACACTTCTGTGTAATCTGTTCATGAAAACCTGCACTGATAACAAGGACTGAAAAGAATACCGGAGTCAAACCCTCTCAGAATTTTGAAGGAATTCATTTTCAGACCTAGACACTATTAAACAACCCTGTCCCAGATCCCACAGCTAAAAATCTCTTGCTAACAGGTTTGTGGCTTGCCTATCAGTCAGCAGAATGAAATTAGTATCAGAGAAGCAGCAGACAGAAGGAGGTCACACAGCTCTCCTCCCCTGTTCTGTCAGTTATAAACACTAAAACTTTCCTGTTTAAGAAAATTTAACAGGGTTTTAAGACACTGTTGCTGACAGACATAGCTAGTGCTTCACTCTCATTGCATCCAGGAGAGAGGATGTGTCAGAAAAAAATGGAAAAGTAAGGGGAATTTTGGAGTATTATGAAAAGTTACTGTCCTTATTTATGTCTTATTTTGCCCCTGTGCTTATGTCAAATCCTCTCCTTCTGATAAAAACATGCACAAATTAGACATTATAAAGTCAAATGAGTCCTTTAAATGCTGCTTTGTGACAAACACTCTGAACCACGGCTGCGTAGCCAATTACAAGGGTTTACAGAAAAAGTTCTCCAGGGATGCACAAACATCATGATAGTTATCCGTGTGTTCTGTAAACTTTTCAGGACCCACAGAACACTGGGGATCCAAAAGTACCTATCAGCTGCTGATCAATGAGCAGAGAAGCAGCCATCAGTAGAAAGTCAATTATCTCTTTTTATTTCATTTCAGATTTGGGGAAATATGGGAAGAAAAATCAGTAATAATAGATGAACCTTAAAAAGAACAATGATTAATGTCTCTCTGGTTCTGACATTTCAGATGAAAAAATTAAAACCATTTCTGTTCTTCTTTTGTGTTAGATTCCTCTGCCCCTCATCACAGACACAGAGAAAGCTTCTTTCTGCAGCAACCTGCAGTAGCACAGGCACCGCTAAGTCAATCACAGATTCTTCAATTACGAGAACCTGTCATGTCTAGCAAACATCAGTTGATGTTTGAAGACATCAGTGCTGTTATTTATATCACTGCTCACTAGACTTGTATAATTTGGTCATACATTGAAATCTGCTTTTTTTGCCAAGTGCAGAGAGCAACAGTACTAATGGCATTCATAGGCAACCTTCTCGTTGTTATGAATATAAAAAATTTATGTCTCTCAGGCCAACCAGAAATATTATGATTAAAAAGGGAAAATTTTATTTGAAATATTCAGTGGAATTTGTTCAGGTGATCATTCTTACTCACAAAGCAATTTTTTTAATAGATGCACCTTGCTGGACCAATTAAAGTGTTAGAATAGAACTACATAAATCCAAACAAAAGAACAAATGTAACTAGACCACAAAATATTCTAGAAAAAAGCAAGAGCATATAGTCAGAAGAGAATATGTGGTCTGACATATCTAGACTGCCTTGGTCTTAGGCCTTAATACACTGAAATAACCATAGGGAAAAAAATTTGTTGAGCTAGTTAGACTATAAACTAATCCCTACAAATGCACAGTGCTCAGAAAGTCATCTGGCAACAGCACACACGCAGGCTGCTTTATTCTAAATAAATCGGCACCTAGACCAACTCCCAGTGGGAGACTCCTACTGAGATAAAAAATCTATTGATCAGGCACCTCGGTGATAAATCTAAATTTCAGAAGCTGGGTTCTTGCCTGTCCCGTGGAGTCTTAGAGGAATGAAGTGGGAAAGGAATATACAGAAGCCTTGCTTACGCTTTCCATGAATTATCTGAAAGTTTTATTTTCCAGAGTTTTCCAAAATAGTGAACAGCAACAGTGTGGAAACTCACAAAGGCAAAACCTAGGTGAAAAAAACCTTCCATGGTCCAAGAAACTAAATAAAAATACATTTTCATACACAGCTTATATAGAAAAAATTAACCACTTTTTTTTTTTTTTAAATAGTAAAATAAGACAAATATTTTCTTTAACCTCTTCTCTCAGGATCTTCTTTTTTCCAGGTTCAATGGTGTGAAACAACATCCACAAAACCACTCATCTACAGCAACTACTGTTATATATACACCAGCCTTTACTAAAACCAGATGTCCCAAACACACTGTCAGTGACCAACCACAAGTGTCAAAGTAGTTTTGAGTCCTTTTCAAACCATCCACTTCTGACCTAATTAGAAAAGACGTGGTTTTCACTTCCACTCAGATAGCTGCTTTCCTGTTCACAGCTTATGAACATTGTTCTCTCTGCACTTTTTGATATGCTGGCTAAGCACGCAAATGTTGACATTGCTATTCTATATTGCCTGAAGACTGTGTTAACCAAATATCCTCACACCGTGGGGCAACAGCAATGCCCTAGCACAAAAGTATCCTCATTTTCAACACAGTACAGAGTTCAGAATGGCTACAGTGGTTTATGAGCAAATCAGGGAGCAGACTCAGTCCTACAGATGCATATACGTATTATTTTGTTACGTTCTTAT
This sequence comes from Phaenicophaeus curvirostris, assembly GCF_032191515.1. Lineage (NCBI taxonomy): Eukaryota > Metazoa > Chordata > Aves > Cuculiformes > Cuculidae > Phaenicophaeus > Phaenicophaeus curvirostris. The sequence continues at coordinate 122,552,950 of NC_091393.1, read as the reverse complement.
TTTCAGTGACTATTTCTATGGCGATAATTGTCATTGCTCATAGAATCATAGAACCATAGAATCATAGAATCATAGAACCATAGAACCATAGAACCATAGAACCATAGAACCATAGAACCATAGAACCATAGAATCATAGAATCATACAATAGTTTGGGTTGGAAGCGACCTTAAAGATCATCTAGCTCCAACCCCCCTGTGATAGGCAGGGACATCCCACTAGATCAGTGTGCCCAAGGCCCCTTCTTGCACATGGAAGGATTGTCTGCATTATAATGCACGTGATAGGATTTCAAGGAGCTTCTAAACTCTTCCAGGCTTGAAAAAAATCCTGTAATACCATCTACAAGCAGAAATGCAGTACCTCATGGATGTTGTAAACACAAGGCTTGTAAAATGCTGAGGTATTGCACCTGTAGCCCTGTGTTTAAATGAAGAGAGACAGTACAATAAATACATTTTTGTATGCCCTCCTTGCAGAAGAGGAAAATAATGGAGATACTGTAAATAGTTCAAGTTACCAAAAAAAGGACACATAACAACACAAGTAATTTTTCTTTTCTGATAGCTTTTAAAAGGAAATACTATTTCAAAGGAGATAGGCAGCACTATACTTTCTAAAGCCACATTATTGTTTTCTAGAATTTTCAGCTACTGACCTCTCCAAACTGGCTGCCAGTGCTCTGGGGAAAAAAAGCACCAGAATGTAGATTTATTCGTGATGTGATACGATGTATTATGTATCTGATGAAAGGAGTTTTCCAGTTTATGGTAAGACCTTGGAGATTCCATCCTTCAGCTCTCTGTGACTTGGTTGAGCTATATGACAAAGCGATACATGTGTGAAATCTATTACATATCTTTTGAAGTGCTTTGAGTTTGGTGAGTTGTAAGAAATATAGTGTGAAAAATTATAATTCTCCCAAAAGACTGTAATTATTGTATTCATACCGATAAGAATCTTCACTACTGGCATGATTTACCCCTTCCCAAAATAACTCAAACCCCAAATTCTCCAGAAAACACAACTCCTTTCCAAGTGAGCTAGAAATATTCAATATGCCTTGAAAAGAAAGGCTGGGTTTTGCTTGGTGTTTCAAAGAATTCGTCTCCACATGTGCTTGTCATCTCCCTTCAGAGAACCTATACAAGATATAATGGAAACAGTGTCGAGGGTGATGAAACTGCCAGAGCATCTGTCAGTGGATCACCTTATGACAGCAAGTGATAAGCCTCCTAATGCTGAAGTGATGAATGTGCCCGAATGTGGATGCTCTGCTTGTGTGAGACAGTTGAAAAACACAAATATGAACAACTCTGCATGAGGACATGCCTCTGGGGATAGCCCACTAGTTTTTGTAGCACTTCACTGATTCTAAAATCAGCACATTCTTACCAAAGAGAAAGATAAGTGTGCTTATCAATACAACACCGTGGCTCAGAAGAGAGTAGTTGGGATGCAGGAAAGCATCAATTGTATCTAAGTATCAAATGTGACCTTTTGTATTTGTTCTCCTTGCAAATGATCTTTTATTTTCCGTACCTTCCAAGTTTCCATACTGCATTTAGAGTGCTTTATAATTGCACAGCAATACAAAAGCAAGCTGTAATAGGTTTATTCAAATAGAAATTGCATATGTTAAATGCTGGTTACCAAAGTACAAATGACTTCACTTCAAGAAAGGAAATACGGGGCTCCTGTTTTTAGCCACAAATGAAACACAGTATGTAAGTAGAGTATAATTTACAACGTGTGAAGGTCTGATACAGACAAACATGTTTCCATAGGAAAATAGAAAGGTAAAGAGGAGAAATCTGGTTTTGATATATAGCAAAAGGGTTTGCGTATACTGCTGAGAAACGTGAAAGTATATTTCTCAAGCTGAGTCAAGAACTCATAATATATTTGCTTTCTAAATGTTTTTTTAAGCTTTGAAAGAGCCTTAATCACTGATTTTATTAAGCTGTTTTACAGGATGTACACATTGAGTTACGTATCAAAATTATTCAACTGATTTAATGACAGTAAATATGATAAGGAAGGACCTATCAATTGAATGCCCACAAGAATAAATATCAGTATATTAGAAATGGATGCAGAAATCTATGTTGCAAATGGATATAAATAAATTCATTTGTATTTCTTTGAGCAAGATGTTAAAAAAGTGAGCAATCCATATTATTGACCTGACTTTAATAATTTTTGCTTTAGATTTGTCCACTAAAGTGACAAATCTCAGCAACTGTTCACAATAAGCATTCTAACTTTTGACTAAATATTCTGATCGATAACTCCTTATATACTAAACAAACAAACCCACCACCTGCACTAGTCTGGTCTCAAAAGGTAACAGGCATTTTCTCAGTTTCTAATAAATGAATAAGGTAATATCGACCGGCTGCTCATTAATGTGTTTGAACAGATAAAGCTTATTCTTTGTTTACTGCTGCATATTATTCCACATAAAAGACTACAGCAGGGAGGAAGGGAGGCCCTTGCTGTGTCAGGAAATGGGCAACACTGAGGAGGAACCAATGCATACTTTTCTTTGGCTTCTCAGGTGCATAGAGCAGAAAAGAAGGCTTTGCTTTCATCTAGTTCAGGAAATCACTAAATAGAAAAGGAAGGAGGAGGAATAGCCTGAGATTGTGTTCACACTGGTAGGTGAGCAGGATGGATTTCATCCAGTGCAAAGCCACGAAGGAGACCCAATTCATCAGCAGTGCCTGTCTCCAGTCCCTCTTCCAGGACAAAAGCCACTTGTGTTTCTAGCTCTTAGAGGAGCAGCACAAAAAAACAGAGGGCAGCTATGGGAACAGCAAAAGTGCACGCCTTGTCTCCAAGGTTAGAGAAAGGGGACACCATGGAGGGAAGGAGGACAAAGCTTCCCCGTGATGACAGATGGTCAGGGTAGTATCTGACACAGTAGAGTTCTGCTTTCTCAATTTGTGACCAAGGTCATCCAACAGTTGCCGACAGAACAATTCCATCTTGTTAGTACTTAAATCATGGCAGGTCCTGATCTTCATTTGGGGATGCCTCAGCTGTGCTGGTGTCCTTGAGAGTGTCCCCTATGGACCTAGGGAAGAAGATCCTTTTCCTAAATCCACATTTGGCCAGGTGCACCCTTGAATGAATGGTGCTACAGGACCTGGCATAGGTTGTATCAGCCTCAGTAGCTACCTATCTGCTTTTTCAGCCCTTATCTAACCTAGACCTCAGGTTGGAAACCCACAATGTCTATTTGAGGGAGCAGATGTCAGGGTAGTTGTTAGCTTGTGAATTTGCTCACCACCCTCAGCCAGGGCTCTGTCCAGACTTTACAATCAGCACATCAGAAACAGAACTGCCCAAGCAGGACTGAGGTGGCCTCTTTCTGTGTGTAGACCTGAGAGATTATTTTGTGCAAGCCTGATCCTAGGAGCAGACAGAGAGTGCAGGTGGAACTTGTTTAGCCCCATCCACCCTGGGGCTACTTTTTCTGCTTGCTGCACACCATAGACTACTTCTCAGAGGTCTACAAGAGAGAAAAGCCGCCGGTGAAGATATTGAAAATTGGACACCAGGGGAACTTTTTGGAAAAAGAAAAACAATAAAAAGAAGTTCACAAGTTTAAGCATCATTCTGCACTTCTCCAGAGCCAGTTCAGTCCCTAATCCCTTTACTGTTTCCCATGTAATTCTCTGCACATATTTCTCACCTGCTTGAACCAGAATTTTCACCTTCTTGATACTGACACACATCAGCTGTTCAGTCTCTGCTATCGTATGCACTGAAGGCAATTAATCAAAAGTAAAAATTTAAAAATCACTTCCCCTTTTATTGTTCATTATTAAAAAAAAATCCTCTGACTGAGAATACCTATGGACAATTTCAGCTTGAAAAGCAACCCTCTCACAAAGTTATAAGCCAATTCTTAACATGACCTTTCAAATGGAAAGTTATACAACTTTAACCACGTCTCATGCTGGGTCCCTAGAATATTTCAAAGACATTTCTTTCAGTCTAGCCCATTTTTCCATCAGTCTGTGCTATGGTTAGTTTGGCTTCATATTTCTTTGATCCATGAGGCAAATACTTTACATAGTTTAAAAATAGATCCATGAAGCTTTAGGTATATTTTTTAGCACTGAAAGGAAAGCGAGTTAATAACCAATGTAACAGTCTAGAAGAAGTGTACTCCTTGTGATGCTTTCATTGGAACAAATTCATTCCCGCTGTAACTCCATTGACATTAACAGACCTACCAGCTGAGATGAATTTGCTACAATTTTGTAAAGCACTTTAAAATTTGATGTCATAATTCTCGAAAGACACCCTAGGAAAGATCTCTGCCTTTCTCAGTGTGTGTTCATGCACATGCTAGTTTTCCCATCTTCTTGTGTTCCTTACATTTCTTTTCACGCCGTCTCCCCACGCTCTCAGACTCTCGTGTTCAGCAGATATGATGCACCAGATAATACTCTTTGAAAATAACTATGTTGATCTAATTATAACTCTGTTCTTATTTTTCATATATAAAGGTGAATTCAGCAACAGAGACTGAAGAATGGAAACTGTTTCAGAGAATCTCATGAAAATTTGTCCATTTTCAACATCGCTGAATATCCTATTGCTCAAAAAAGGTCTCGTAGCACAGGATGGAGGAAGATATTATTTTTCAAAATGGCCATTGCTTGGACATCACTAAAACACTGATGATATGAAATAAAATTATGGGCTTATGTGTCAGAACACATAACTGAAATAGGTTACAAAACTTTCTACACTTTTTTTTTATTAGAAAGGGCCTGAAAAGTGGTTATTTTCAATTTGCATTAAAGCTTCCACATTATTCCAGTATCTCCAATTTTATTATTTAAATTCACCCTCTGGATTTTAACTTTAACTTTAATGCAGTAATCTTTTATGCTATCAGAAATAAACAAACAATTTAAAGTCAAACTGAATGTTACTTTATATTTGGGGGTTTTAGAATTTTATTTCTGCTTGTTATATTCTGACTTGGGAACGCAGAAAAATAAATCTAAGATGTTTAAATAAGGTGAAAAAAACTGTTCCCCCTTTTTTTTTTTTTTAATACAAGGTACTGTTTAAACATACATCTTGTTTCTACCAATTTTCAGCAGCCACAGCTTTTTGCTGACTTTCTTGCCCTGACTCCCATCCTATGACTGTGGTTGCAATGTACAGAACGACTCCTCAAACAACTGTAAAGGTCAGTAGCATTTGAAAGGCCACTTAGAGCACGCTTTGTTTATTTGATTATTTTTTATTAATTAGCATTTGATGTGTAGCTGTAAAAACTATTTTGAAGACAAAATGTTCCTGCTGAATCACTAAATAATAATTTAGACTAGTAGAAAGATCTCACTTGTAGCCTCAGAGGATTGCATGGTAGTTCCCTTAAGCAGTGTGGCTGAATACAAGCTATATATTTCATATACTGCAAGCCTGGAGCAAATATTTTCTGACACTATCCAATAAATCATGTTTTCTTCAACAGCAAATAATAGAACTGTATGGTACATTATATCTGCAGCAGCAACAAACAATTCATCATCTCTGACCTTTCCATAATGACAACAATCTGAGGAATAGAGACTAATTTAAATTTTTATATAATGTTTAAAATTTAAGGACTAAATCTCCTTTGTACTAGATACCTTCACATTGCTCTGGTAATAAAAATCCTCCTTAAAGTGAATAAAAATGCAATTTTTTTTGTCTCTTCAAGCTCCTACAAATTAAGAGCGAATAGGTTTCTCAGAGGTCTTGGACCTAAATGTAGGATGGGTGGACAAACTCAAGCTAATTTTTAAATCAAATGTTAAAAAGTACATTGCAGCCTGTGGAACCTGAGGACCTTGGGTTTATACTCTAGTTGTCTCCTCTGCTTCAGTCACACATCCACGTAGGAAAAATCCTGACACTGATTGTTAATTTCTTCCATCTGCTCACACAAGATGCTTTTTTTTTTATTCCTGGGAAGAAGAGTTGACTAACCAGCAGACTAACCAGTGAAGTGGAGTAAACTAATGCATGTCTTGCAGTGTAAAAATCAGTTTGCCAGTCTTAATATGGCACCCAGCCATGGGTCTAGTTACTATTTGCATAGAACTCTAATGAAAATGGAGCTAAAACATTAAATGCACACTCTATAAATAATTCAAATACATAAAAATGGCAAACATCTTAATTTTCCACCATCCTCTGACACCAAGTCCAAGTAACCAGGGGTACTAATCAAAACAAAATAATACAATAAAATTTGTGTTCCAAATACAACCAGAAAAGATAAAGCAATGTATCTCAGAATCCCTGTAACTAAACACATATTCAAAATCAGCTACATTAAAACATTAAAATTGCTTCTGATCCTTAAAAATGATCTGTTCGATACTGAAGTGAACAGACTATGACTCCTCTGCCCCTCACCTTAATGGAACCCAGTCCGGCACCTCACCTTACACCTTGTTTCATACCATGAAAGAGCCACAAGGGTGCATGTGAGCAATCTTTCCTCTTTAGAGCATATTTGAAACTATTTGATGCTTTAGCTTGGTTTGAGGTCAAATGAGATGATTCCTACCCTTAAAACAGAAAGAAATACTTCTGGCAGCCTGAATAAATTAATATTTTTCATACGTCTTTTTAAGTTATCACCTCAGGATATTTTATGGATGCTCTCTACAGATGGTGATGCACATGGCACTATCTCGATTAGCTCAAATTCTTTTAAGTGCTCTACACAAATAATACCCCAAATGCATCTGACGCCTGTAGTGTTTTTCTCTAATGAAAGCTCTACTGCCCCTACGCCTCATCACTGCATGTGTCCTTGTGCAAAAGTTAGCTTTTTTGCCTGCTATAGAAATAACCCCACATACTGAAGCCAAATATTTAATTGTCTTTATTGTTGCAAGAAAATGAAGATCAAACCCACAGTTATTCAGAGAGCTTCTTTGCCACACAAAACATTTAAATAAAAGAGAGAAAAAAATATCATCCTTGATTATATCTGTAAAATTATTTGGAATGTATACTGTATAATTAAGACTGATTATCAGCTTAAATTTCTTGGCTTTGCTTTTTGAGAATACTGTCTTCTGTGGACATGAGGTTACTGAAACTGTACACTAGTGAGGGAACAAAACAAAACAGATGGTGCATTAATAATGGAAGTATTAGAAAAAGGGTACTCTTCCAGATTTCAATGTATTCATTAATACATTTTAGACAATTTAATTGCTTCCTGAAACACTAATTGAAAGAGTTTCATTTGCAAAAACCTAGTCCTGGTAATATAAACTAGGCACGGTGCCACAAAGAGCTTGAATGCTGTATTAAGGAAATGAATAGAAGGGGTTTGGTTTTTTTAATGTATGTATGTTTATTTCTTTTAATGAAATCTTTACAAAGGTGTGAAAAGCATCAGGAAAAGAAATATTTACAAAGGGAAGCCATATTTAAGAAGTATTGGATGTTCAGAAGATCTGAAGAGTATTTTTGGTTTTGAAAAGTCAGCCCACGTCAAGGGAGCATGAGTTGGATTCAAGACCATAGGTATCTAGTGCAGTAGTATTTAATCAACATTACACAGTCCTATACTTGGCATATCTATCAACGTATATAGCAGATATTTTTAAAATGTTTTCTTCTGAAGGTGTCTGCTTCAGCTGCCTCAGTGCCTCCTCCAGATATGAATGGGTAGACAAGTTCTGTCTGTTTTTGAAATCCCTCACCTGCTGCATGTCGGAAAATTTGAATCAAACTTTACTGTGGTCATTATCTCATCAATCTCCAAGAGAATGGAGATGCAGAATAGGCAGGAAGGTGGAAGAAAACAAACTACATAACTGCAGTGAAAAAAAAGAGGTGCCATTTGTCAAAGAGAGTACATAGACAAAAAGACCAACAAATATGCAGAGAAAATCTCAATAAAATAGAGGAAAAAAAAATCCAAATAGGAGAACACACATCTGCTGCAGTAATTTTCAGGGCCTTCTGGGGAGTGGCAAAGTCCAAAATTATACAGAACATGATAAAAATTAGTTCTTCTTAGGGTATATTTTGATCGTTGTTCGTAAAATGCATAATTCCCATCCACACCCCAAATTATATGCTTCTATGCTGCTTTAGCTCCCAGTTACCAAGGATCTATAGCTGGTGGGATGTAACCTGTCTAGTCTGAAGGAAGCTGAAAAATCCCCCAGAAGCTTCACTGGTATCAGTAGCTGGAGGATAAGCACACTCATGCCATGATCAGATATGCTGCACATGTTGGACCTGAACTAGACTGAGATGCTACAAACTGATCACTTCAACCTATCTGGGAACTACTTAGACCCACCTACTATAATTTTGATGTGGGGTAGCTGCACATGGATTATTTTCTAGCAGATTTGATGGGCGATTATCTTTCCTGAGGAAGTAAGGGAGCAGGAGAAACAAGGTGGGAATACTTTTCTCTTACCTTGACTCACCTGTGCCCAAAGAGCACATCTAAATGCATCCTCATGCTTCAGTGGACCCTGCCCACTCATTGATTCTGTATTAGTATAACGACACTGGTTAGGAGTGTGATATTTTCTAATTATGTAGTTATAAGAGAACAGCTCCCTTTATGAATGTCATTATATCAATGCAAAAGTGCCTCATGCTAAAACAGATGGCAGAGCTATATGAACATGCCACAGGGCAAGAGAGGGCCTGGATTCACACAGCATTCCCTGCTAGGTTGTACCTGTGTTTTCTTCTCTTAAATATCATAAGATATTTGCGGAAAGCTTGGAAAAAGTTTCTTGCTCGAATTAAAATCCTCTGATATCCTAAACATTCGTAGATGTGATTATAAAATAATGAGACATATATATAAAATAGAGATTCCATATATAAGAACTTGGTTTGTCCTAAAGAGGAACTCAAAATGAACACATTTTGAGAAAACATTCAAAAATGAAAAAGAAAACATTCAAAAATATGTCTGAAATCACAAATAACAAAATGTGTATTATGCATTGCTGAAAAAAAGAAACTTTTTTAATTTCTGAAATTGAGTGGCCCTGGTGTGTTGTGTAGCCATCAACAAATACCATACATATGAAAAAAACCCTAGGCTAGACCTGAAAGAGAATGAGGATGTGACACATCTAAATTACTGCACTCGCCAAGTCCCTGTGATAGCTCAGATAGGAAGTGCTTCATATAAGACTGACACAGTAAAAAAAAAAAAACAAGACAAAACCATCAACAATCACACAAAGAGATACCCAGCTCAATAAAAACAATATGCAAAAATACTAGAACTCATATTGACTTATATAATGAAAATAAATTTTTAAAAAATCTAGTATTCTTCCAGACCCTTAAAAAACATTTTTTCCTACTGAAAAACACATTAACAGAAAATTGATGACCAATTTTAATAGATCTAGCCTCATGCCATTTTGAAATGTTTCTGAGATCTACAAGAAGTTGAACAGACAAATCTACTTCCACTTGTTCATATAGAAGGAGGTATTTTTTTCCAGATTTATTTTCATTTCCCAGCATTATCATATGTAAATAAAGAAGAGTAGAGACACTGAGTCAAAAAAACCTGCACCACAGCTTAATTGCCCACAGAATGCCACAAAATTACTGGCAACTTTAATATTTAATATCTGGTTTGGTATCTATGGAAGATAAGGTTTTATCTGCCTCACCTACAAGAAATTATGAAACTGGTACAAAAACATGTCTATGCCCTCCAGAGCATTAGCAGCAGCTTGTTGTGTGAATCATTAGTGTTCTTTCCAAACTACCAAGGAAGAAACAGTACCCTCTCTGATGAATTTGGCATTTTAAAACTATGGTAAAGAAATAGAACAGTTTAACTGTAAACATTTCTTTTTGCTACTTCCTTAGGGGTATTTACTTGGGTTACATTCACAGTGAAGTCAAGTCCTGGATGAGCCAGAAAACTCTATGCTAAAGCAAAGGATTGTTCAGCCTGTGCTGGGGATGTCTCAATACATGCTAAAAAAACTAGGTAAACTCTTTCTTTTTGTTTGCTTCTTTTGGTTTTAGACAGAATATTGAGAAGTCTTAGGAATCTGGATTGATGCCAATAGGCACATTTCACCTCGATACTCCAAATCCCAGTTAAGTTCCTCTCTTGGCTACCTAATTTCTAGGCATGATCCCTGGAGTCTGTCTAAATGCCAAATTTGATATTTGTGTGGAATACCTTAAACCAGGCAAATAAATAAAGTCTTTTCTGTTCTAGCTCTTAAGCTAAGTAAATGAAATGTGTTTGCTCATAATAGTTTAAATAACATGTGGAAGTTGTGTGCAGGTTGTTAGATAAGTGATAAGAGATGAAGAGACCTCTGAGGATGGCTGTGGAAATGTGGATAACAGTTCAGATAATGAGAGATTTAAAGAATAGATGAGTAAGAACAAAAAGTTACCTCATGGAGAATGCCTTTACACAGGGATACCGGAAATATTTCTGTTGTATATCTGGTGAACACAAGGTATGGTTTCTAAACAAAAACATTATATAAGAAAACCTGTGTGCCCTAAATGTGAGTAAAAGAGTGGAAAACTAGAACAAAATAGAAGAAATTGAAATAATGTTCTGTAATAATAACTCATGTAGAAAGAAAGAGAAGGGTATTTTTCATTTCCTAGTACTGTAAGGCTGAGGTGTGTAATTCCTGATTGATTCTACTGACCTTTAAATACTAAAACTAGTCCAGTACATGTTTGGAAAACTGGGAAAAACTTTCAAGAATTGCCAGAGTAGGGAGTACAACGGAAAACACTCAGATTTTAGACTGTAGAAAGCATTATAACTGACAGCTTAGTGTCTGTGTCTTAAAACATATTCATAATAAAATTAAAGGAGAATGGGTAAATAAGGTCAATATAAATGTCTCGGGTAATAGGGCTAGTCTCAAGAAAATTCTTTCTATTATATGTGGGTTGCTTATGCTGTGATCATTCCTTTTTATATATAAAGTCTGTCAGTGCTATCCATATCTTCGGTGTTGTAACCTGGATTACTGTAACATACTCTTCTTGACTATTTTGGGGCTTTTTAGTATTTTTTAGGTATTATTTTGCAGATGATATATATGGAACGTAGTTATTAAAGAAAATTAACAAAAAAAACCCTTAAAATAATGAAAGATGAATTCATGATTTTGGGTTAACCCTAACTGGCAGCTGAGTTCCACACAGCCACTTGCTCATTCCCTCACCCAGCACTGATTTCACTTTTATCATCACTGCTTTGGTCAGAAATGCAAAACACAGAACCAAAGAAGCTGCTATGAAGAAAATTAACTCCATCCCAGCCAGGTGCATAAAGTTGGATATAAACAACTGCTTTACTTAGCATTGTGTCTGTGTCTTTTTGCCTGTCTCTAAGGATGACATTAAGTTGCTGCCTGAAACAGATTATATTTTTTGTTTATTCGTTTTCATAAAGATAAAAAGTTAGATTGACTCAAACTAAAATATGAGCTTAACATATTAGGAAACAGTTAATAAAAGTTTCCTCTTTCTTACCCTCCATTCAGATTTTTCTCATTGTAATTAATAGATGAGAAATGACTGATATTTTTCTCTCTGCTTAGCCTTTTGAAGTGTCAATAGATCAGTTTGGTTGTTCACATTTCTTTTTATTGTGAATCTGGTTGTGAAGAGGTAGAAAGTTTTGATAACAGTTTTACTAATTTTATGTTAAAATGCTTTTATTCTAAAAAGAAACATACCAACAGTGTTCATATGCTGCAAGACATAGACTACATTTTGAAGGAAAGGGCAACTGAAAATGAGAAAAGGCTTAACTCAGAAAATACTGTCTGGATTTAACGGAATTTTAAATAAATTTGTAACTTTGTGGAATCTGAGGCTGTCACAATTGTCCAACAACATGATGTCACATACAATTCAGGGTTCTGTCAAATATCTTCAGAAATATTTTGCTTGAGAATATGAAACAGATTTAATTGCAGTCTAAAGCTGATAGCATTATTCGGCTGATATCACATAAATAGTTTTTTTCTCATTTGTCGAAACTCTTTTGTAGGCACCTAATTTTAATTTAGATAGAACACAATGATACAGTAGCAAACTCTTGCATATAGAGATATAGGCAGCAATATAGGCAGGCAAGCAGTTCAGTGTAGGATATCTCTGCAATCTTCTAACTCAGAGCAGAGCAAGGTGACACAGGTTATTGCCCAGAGCTGGGGCAAAAGATGCTTAAACCACAGCTCCCAGCAGACTGTGCAGAGTCACAGGTAATGATGTTTGATGCTGAAATGGCTCAAAGCAAACATCTTGCTGCAAAATAAAATAATTCACATCGAACATTTTATTTTGCTGAGAAGTCATGAACTTCTCCTTGTCATTGCCTTCTAGGTAAAAATGAACAAAAAGCCTTGAGTCCCATTATATGGTATTTTCTCCAGGAAAGGCTTTCTTATTTTTACTTAACTCTAGCTCGTTTTGTCCATAAAACCCCCACTCATCAAACAAGTTAAAAATTTACCTTATGTTTCTTCTTCCTCCTCTTTATTATAATATTTCCCCACAACTAGTAGAAAAAAAGTTATAATTCGATTCAATCTATCACACACTGTAATATACATTTACTTTACATATATGTTTGCTTTATCATATATGATGACCAACACTATATCTTTCTCTATTGGAGGCATTATCAAAGTGCTTTGAAGAGTGGAATCCCATAAATGTGCAAGAAGCTAAAGAAAGTAGTGTATTCTGTATTCCTAGAGCCCGCTGGGGTTTTCTCCTAATAAATTATTGGTTATTACAAGAATATGGATGTGAGCATTACTCTTGCTCTCTTCGTGTCGCTGACTGTCTGTCATTTGTACTGCTTTGATCATTTTCCTAGTGGCCTGGAGTTATCTGTAAGTTGCTGAGTTGTGTTTTAGCTGTTGAGGATGTGCTTGGAGTGCTGGTTCTTGGAACATGGGATATGAGGACCTTATTTCCTATTTCATTTCAGACTGCTTCCTCACTACAGTTTCCCATCTCTCTGGGTATCTATCTATCTATCTATCTATCTATCTATCTGTCTGTCTGTCTGTCTATCTATCCATCCATCCATCCATCCATCCATCCATCCATCCATCCATCCATCCATCCATCCATATCTATATCTATATATATCTATAGTTGTGAGCTGTCCAAAGTTAGATGAGGCAATGAATGTACATGACTCCAAGGAACTGGCTTCAGTGATATAGGTGATTTTTTCCAGTGTCAGGCTTCAGTTTCTCAAGACAGCATTTTTGCCTTTCATTTCCTGATACCAGTTTTTAAGCAGACTTCATTTCTTTAGGATCATTCTTTCTCCTACTACCACATAACCAATACCCCAACAGTATGTTGTTCTTTAATATCTCTTGTGCCTGTTTGTTGTGTAACACTTTATATAGTAAGGGAATATATTCCTAGGATTTTTTTTAAGAAGCTATTAATTTTGCAAATAGCAATTAACCATACATTTTTTTTTTTAATTTCACTTTTAGCTTTATCTTTATTTGGAATCATAGAATCATAGAAGTACGAGGTTGGAAAAAACCCATCAGATCATCGAGTCCATCAAATCTACCAGAAAAAAGAAAAAGCACTTCCAAGGGAAGGGCTTATTGATACATTCAAATAAATGAATTTATTTTCAGGTCTGGAAAGACTTGGAGCCTTTCAGACCTGCACCATGGGTGCATTCCTTAATTTAAATTTTAGCATGAGAACTTTTTGTTCTATATCAGAAGTGCTCAGTTTGAGGCATTGAGACTAGTGCATATTGGTGGACAGCAGCAAACCTAGGAATTGAGGACTGGTATTTTTCTTGCTTATTTTCTGCTGCTCAGAACTAGTTTCCTCTGTTCTCTGCAGTTCTTGAAATATCTGAAGTCAGATTATTTCCAGAGAGAAGATTTTCATGTTCTTGCCAAACCAAAGTCTCCTCAGCATACAGATGAAACCAGAAGTAGGTTTTAAAACACTTATTTTTTTCCCTGAAGCATAATCAGTCTTGAGGGCACAAATTCTAACCATTTCACATAATTTTATATTAAAAAACTCCAAAACCCAACAACAAAGCAAAACCAAAACCACATAGAAGTCCAAAACTCAGGTAAGAGGTAGATCTTATTGTAGCAATCCATTGTGTGCCAATTTTTATGTTTGTAAAATAAATCTGGCAATATAGACTTAATTTATTAATGTTGCACTTGTTGAGCTTAAAACCAGTGTTGTTTGCTAACTTCATCATTTGGAAACATTTGCTTTTAAAAGAAAATAATTATTAAACTTAACAAAGCAACACAAACCCCCTATTTTTCATAAGCTTTCTCTTTACTGACTAAAAGACAATTTTAACTTTTATTATCATGGATTGATGTTGGATGCTGAGGCATTTGCTGGAGTAATAAATTATGAATTTGTGGCCTCATTTAGCATTGTGGTAGCCCTGGCTGAAACACTCCCTTAGGAAATGTCAGTTTTTATCTATGCACACAGAGTAATAAAAATATGCACCCTGATGCTCACAAAATTTTCTATAATATGGAAACTGTGTGGCATAATTTATAAAGTGCACTCTAATATCACAAAGCAGGTTTTGAAATGACTACATTGAAAATAAATTGAGAATATATAACTTTCTAACAACTGTTGAATGACGTCTGAGCAACTAGATACTAAAAAATAATCAGCTGAAATTGCTGGAAAATAAAAAAATCACTTGAAATTGCAAGAAAATAAAAAACAATAAGGTCAATAACCAGATCAAGTGTCTGATCTTTGCTGTTATTCTGCTAGTTTAATCAGGGCTCAGTTCTAAAAGTTGCTGATTTTCCTGGCTCTGATTCAGCAAATCGGTCTCATAATTGCAAACAAGAGGGTAATCCTCTTGAGTATGACTGAACTAAACAGTTGCTTAATATTGAACCCCTTGGGACAGATCCAGAAACATTTATATATACATTTTACAGCTACTTTTCAACAAACTAGAGGGACCTTAGTAGGAATTGAATGTTTGAATAAATTGCTCGTATCCCCGACATGAGTTTGTGTTGTGCCTCTTGTGTTGCGCATCGGGAAACTCCCTTTTCTACTCCGGGCCCTCAGGCCTTCTTTTCTTTCTGACTTTAGATTTTTCTTTTGATCCAGTGATCAGTTCAGGCCATGAAGCTGTGTTATCTACCACTCTACAAAAACTACAGAATCAGGATTTAGAAAAAAAAAAATTGCTATTTTTTATTTCCTACTATCATTGCTGTTATCTCAAAAATAACCTTCACTTGCTGCTTCTGCTTTAAAACACTATGTGTTGAATGGAATCCAGATAAGTATATCAGCTATTATTCACACTCTTCATTATTGTTTTAAGTCTTTGTGCTGACACTATTATTTCGGTCTAAGTGACCTATTTTGATATAGCTTAAAGTCGAATATTTCCAATTTAGCTAAATTTATATAAAGGTCCTCATGTTGAAATAAAGGTGTCCACACAAGCCTTCAATCCAAGATAGGAAACACTGTGAGTTACTGTTGAGATTGGTATTACAGTTCTGCTCATGGTGTAGATAAACTCAAAACCATTAAAGTGCATATTGGTTAAAGAGGCACAACAGAAAAGCACATCTGACAGAGGCTTCATGTTTTGCATTCTGCTCCACTCCTCTTTGAAGGTTTTCATTTATGTGTAGCACCAATAAATTGCATCAGATTTCATCACGTATTGATTTCTCTGAAAAAAAGTATGAATTGTTACTGATAAGAAACTATTTTGTTCTCTTTGGAACATCTGCACTGTTAAAAAATATAACAGAGCATTTGGATAGAGTCATTCCTGACTGAACTAGTCAGGATAGAAGTGTTTCTCACATTATGGACCTCAAATGTTACACACGGGTTTGGTGATTACCTGAGTCCATGCAGAGTAAGGCAAAAGGTTTTATATTGGAAATACAGTTCTGACTTTTGAAGAATCTCTGCATTTTCTCATTGCAATTAAGCACGTGAATTTAGGAAATCTTCATAACTTTGAATTTTTTTCAGCTGTTTCCAGTAAAATCCTTGCTACAGATCTAAACAGAAGGAACAGATCTAAAATGAAATGATTTGTCCTGCTGTGATGTTAATTCAGTCTAATTGCAACAGAGGTTCAGTTTATATTTTCCTCACCAGATCTTATTTTCAATGCATTATTAGAATTTCAGATATTGATTTCAGTAAGTCTAGGGTTTATTTGCAAGTAAAGGTTACTGTTAAAATACCTAGAATTTCTTTATGTAGATATAGCAGGGGAAATTCTTCTTAGATTTCAAGTTTTGGAGTTGGATTTTTAGCTAGGGATCAATGAGGAGTCAGTATGAATTTCATGCTATTTCAAGCAAGGCATCATGGATGCAGCAGTCAACGAAGCTGATCAGAAGCAGCATTAGACTTTTCTATAAAGATGGATGAGGAAATGTACTGTATGGTGGATACCCCTGAACTGTGTCAGACACAGGCAAGTTAAAAGGAAAAAACTTCAGATGCTTTCATATTAGAACAAAAAAAAGAAAATCATAAAACTTTAAAAAGGAAAATAGAAAAGAAGAAAAAACAGTTAAAGAAATAATCTGGAGACCCAGTAGGGAATATCAAGATATGATATTAAATTGGGTTTAGAAAACTGTACTCATAAGATTATTTGAAGGCAGAGATTTGAGGATCAAAAGAAATAGAGTTAAATGGCTCAAATTCTTTCACATGATTCTAAATCGACTCAGCACGAGCAGCTTGTGACGTTCTGTCTGCCAGTCTTCCCTGAATATGTGCATTCTCTTCCTAAAGCCCTCATTGTGATCTTTGTGAAAGGAATTCACATACTAATGATGTCCCTTAGTGTACCTTATGAAACATTCAAAATGGGCTGTTATGAATATGGAGTTTAACAGGGAGCAACTAATTGTTTATGCTGGGCTAGCCTGAGGGGGTTACATTTTAAAACTTTTATATTATGAGGCCTGAATTTCCAGGTTAAAGTTTTTCTAATAGATGGTTCAATAGCACATAGCCAGCATACTGTGCACATTTTTTTTTCATATGAAACTCTCTGTAGACTACGTGCTGTTTATTTATGAGGCTGAGGTCTGGCTATGCTAATAGCTGGAAAAAAAAATCAGGCAGCCACCCTACCTGCTAGCATACTAGAATGCTTGTTGTGCCACCTTCCAAGCTGCTGTTTTATTAATGATCTTGAAACTGAAATAGTAGGGCATGAAGAAGTGTTAAAATGACTTACTGATATGTCACAGACATTTGCCAAGAAAATGAAATGCACTGAGAGGAAAAAGCACCAGGGAGGCCAATGAGGAACCAAATGTTCCATATTCTGATTTGTCTGACCTTCGCCTTCCTGAGCTCTAAAGAGAAACAAAGCTGCCTTGCTTGCGCTGTGCAAACTTGTTATCCGTAAGCTCCAGAACTGTGTGGATTATGTACAGCATTTGCTTATTTACATTAAAAATGGGTCGTCTTTAAATTGAATCAACCCTTTGGTTTGTTAAAAAGGGAAAACAGCAGCACAGATACTCCGTATTGCCTCAGACCCATGAATGCTTCATGCTCATTTCTTAGCACGGCTAGTAACAATTTTTTAAGCAGAAAAGAATTAGGGAAATGCTGATACTGAAGTCAATCATAACAGGGTAATAAACAGAAGAAGAGTACGTAGTTCCATAGTTTCAACAATTTTCACATACTGTTTTATCCATGTAGTATGTCTGCTGACTCTAATTCTGCTTTTTTTTCTGGATAATAAACTGCCCACCATATGTCACAGCACACAGGATAATAGTTCTGTGTCCCTGACAGGAGTTCTTTGGTGGTGAATTGATATCTGCTTTTTTAGCAGTATGACAAAAGGAGACTTCTTCGCAGCTGGTTGTCATACCAAAAAGCAGCCCTAGCAGCTCATTGTCTACATCAACTCTCTGATCTGTTTGAGCTGAGCTCAGCCAGCGAGGATGGCAGATTTCACCAGGATCTCGATGAGGATGAAAGCATTCTAGCTGGATCTGGAGGAGGACATCTGACCACACAACTTGACCATCCACTCTCCAAAGAAACAAAGAGAAAATCTGAGCAGGAGACATTTTCTCAACTGGCTGAGTAGATGAAAGTATCCTACCTAGAGTAATTTAAAAATCAGAAAGAGGACTGAGAAATGCACATAAGCAAAACACACAATCTTGTCAGAAAGAACATAAATTTGGAGGTATTTTCTTCTTTAGAGATTAATTTTTCACATACTATCAGAAGGCACTTGGAAGCAAACAAAGACAAGAGGGAATGACCTCAAGCTCCACCAGGGGAGATTTAGGCTGGACATTAGGAAAAAAATTTTCACAGAAAGGGTCATTGGGCACTGGAACAGGCTGCCCAGGGAGGGGGTTGAGTCACCTTCCCTGGAGGGGTTTAAGGCACGGGTGGACAAGGTGCTGAGGGACATGGTTTAGTGTTTGATAGGAATGGTTGGAGTCGATGACCCAGTGGGTCTCTTCCAACCTGGTTGTTCTATGATTCTGTGATTCTATGAAAGCTAAGTCATCTTTATCTTTTGTGGACTACATTTCTCACACCATTTCTTCCACAGATTTTTCTACTTTTTTTTTAAAATTTTCCTCTGAGATTTACATACCTGAAATCCAGAAGAGTATTTCAGATGAATGGGTGGCTTCATTTTGCTAGCGAATAGCAGCATGTTTGCTTGTGCCTGACATATGAAGTGCTTTAGGGAGCTTAAATGGCTCCGAATAAATATGCTATCTGAAATTATTACGTACCATAATGTCTATATGGCATTCTGTAGCTAGAACACTTGTAACTCTGGATCTCTGTGGTGAACAGAGAGGAGAGCCACTAAATGATTCCAAGTTGTTTTAGATCTTTCTGTTTGTTAGTTGCATTTAGTGCTTTTGGAGGGAGCTGGCTTTGCTTTTGGAGACAGAAGACCTTTCCCCACAGGTCACACAGAGGACAAGCAACAGCATTTTGACTCTTCACTGCCTTCTGACGGGTTGTGGCACCAGCTAGGTAGGTGCCTTTGTAGATGGGGCAGATGAAGTCTGCAGTCACAACACCCTTACGGAGGTTTCTAGCAAATGTGGTTGGAGCCACATGCTGGGTGCCTGCATGTCTAAGCTGATCATAGAAACAGGGCTTAGAAACCCAATTCATTGCTAATCGCTTTTCAGTTTGAAGACCAAATTTTAGATCTGCCTGCATTCCTGCAAGCTTGATTCTATGAAGCTCTAAAGGGTAAGAGTCAGGACAGAATTTAGCCCTCTGTCATGACTAATTTAAGCAAGTTTTAGACTATTAACCCAGAGGTCAGAAGTTCACTCTGTTATCACATCACCAAGTCCTCGAGCCTTTCCCTGGTTTCTTAATTGTGTTTGGTTTCTGTTAGAAGCCCAGAATGCTTGTTAGATGTTAAAAAGTTGTAAAACATAATCCAGTGCTATCTCCAAACTGGTACTGTGGCAAGCACAAACAGTGCATCTAAGACCATGTTAGTATTGATCTTGAGTCAGATCACATTAGCACTTCCTAAGCTACCTGGCTAGAGCCTGCCAGGGAGTTAGCAATGCATAGAAAGACAGAGCCAGGCAGCCAGATCAGCGGATTAATGACGTCTGTCTCCTTTGTGCAATTTTACCTCCTACATATCTCTATTGATCCCCTTGTGCCCTCCCTGAAAATGAACTTCCTAAAGGTTCACAAGACACGTAACACAATTGTGTACAAGTGATGTCTGTATCACAGCAAACATTAAAAAAACCCACAAAAGCATGATAATAATGCATGTCTAGATCTGTATATGCACCTATACTCACACATGCATAGTTTTTCGCTCACAGTAGAGATTTTGCTTTATGAACATGTTTTGCGTTCTTACATCCTAGGCTAATATATAGATTTTTAGGAAAAGCAAGTTATCTTTGGCAAACACAGAGAACTGTATAAAAAGGCTTGTAAAATTTCCAGTGTGTGGATGAATAATAACTATAAACTTTCCTAGAGCATTTCTAGGTTTCTTCTCATGTCTCTCTTTCACGTCTGTCTTCCTTTGAATTATTAGCATTTCTCATCACTAATGGCTATATATACCCACCTTCACACTTTCGTGGGTAAATTGAAAATGAGTTGCTTACACTATCCATAACTTATTTTGCTAATTTGTTCTAGTTTCTAGCTTTATAATTTAACACACTGTTTTCAAAAAATAGCATGCTTTAGCTAGACATTTCACTCTATATTACTCCATATAGCACTTTGCTACTCTCTTCAAAAGCATATCTCCATTTCCCTGTGACCATACTCTTACATGTTTATTCTAACCTCCCCATTTATGATTTTTTTTAAAAAAATGGAAGCTTTCTGGTTGAATTACTGTCAAAAAATATCAGGCGTTTTTGATTTATAATGTTCATTGGAAGGGATTTGCCAGGGAGAAATGTGTGTGAAGTTTCATACATCCAAATATCATCCTCTTGTAAAATTAACTATTTGGCTTGGTTTGGCTTGTTTTTTTTATCTATACTATTCTAACACCTCTACTTGCCTCATTGTTCCACGTTTTCCTCACAGATTTTCAGTCTGTCTTATTTGACATTCTTTACATAAGTTTTACCGCCTTAAACCTATTTTCCCAAGCCCTTCTGAGAATCTCAATCTTGTATTTGTGATTATTTGTATTATAGCAATAGCTATGGGACCTAGATGAAACCAGAGTTCTATTTTAGTAGCATAGATTCATGCTGAGAAACAATATTTACTCTGAAGACTTGATAATAGCAGGATCCAGTCTTGGACACCCCAGAGAGAAGTGCATTTTAAGCAAGTAGTGAGGCAGTAAAGTAAATACTTGACTTCCTCACACAGTCAATGGGAAGTGGCTCAGAGACTGGAGCAATCTCCTCAGGGATGTGGTAGAAACCTCATTGATGGAGATTTTCAAGATGTGCTTGGACAGGGTGCTAGATAATCTAGGGGACCTTTCTCACAAAGGTTGGTCCAAATGTTCTTTCAAGGTCTCTTCCAACCAGGGATGTTCTATGATTCTTAAAAGTGAGAAGGTCTCTGCTCAAGTTGGAAGACATTGGTTTAGTGATTGATAGGAATGGTTGGACTTGATGATCCGGTGGGTCTCTTCCAACCTGGTTCGATTCTATGATTCTATGATTCTATGATTCTATGATTCTATGATTCTATGATTGAGGGCCTCTACCTCCTTCACTGACCACCCAGGTACACCTAACTGAGTGTTAGTCTTCTCACATGAATTTGGACTTATCCTCATATGATAGACTAACCTCCCCGTGGATTAGCACACTCTATATGCCCTGTACTGGTCTGTTTCTGTCTTAGTGCAGAACCTGGTGTCTCCCTCGAGGGGAAAACCCTAGCAGAGGTGGGTGATAGGTGACACTGGACTTCTGTTCCTACCCAGGTGATAAAGCTTGAGACCTGGACATTGAAAAATCACAGCAGCTAAGGTCACACAGACATTATTGATACCAATTACTGGTGGAGGAAATCTTCATTAAAATTTTGAGCTTTTTTAAAAGCAGAGTTTGGACATTTCAATTCCAAAAGCTGGATCTGACAGAAAAAACAGTAAATAGAAGACTAGAAAATGAAGCAGAATGGAGGTGATTCACCCAAAGCTGTGTGCCTGGTGATAGTCTAGCACAGAGCTAGCTGGAGTCCTTCGCCTCCAATCTGTTGAGCAGTTGCATGCATTTACCAAGCACCAGATCAAAAATACACCTGCTCATTTTTTTCCCCTCATAGATTTCCTTGATATTTTGTTGATTTGATTTTTTTTGGTTTGGTTTGGTTTCATTTGGTTTGGTTTTTCCCAGTGTACTAACCTCTTCTTTTCAAGACTCATTCTGTTCTTTCAAGCAGAGTGCAGGCTGACAATTTAAGGTTTTCTGAATCAGCCAAGGTGGGCATCTGGCACTAGTACAGAGGGTTCCCAGAGAGTTCTTTGCAGAGGGATGTGGAGAAAGTGCTGTGGTAGTATTCATAGGCAAAACTAAAGCCTTTGTGACTCAGAGGTCCTGCTTAGAGGTGCCATAAGTGTTTTTCTAGACTAGACAGGAGCTGCACTGTGGTTGGTGACTGGCTCATAAATTCAAATAGTAAGTCTGACATGCCGCAGAGCTCCTCTGACATGCTGCAGAGTTCCTTGTGTTTTTGTTCCCTAGAAGAGCTTCATGCAGATTTCCTTGTGCTTTTGTTTCCTAGAAGAGCTTCATGCAAGGAAGGATATGTTCTGCCCTTAGTTATGACCATGATTATCTATGGCTTCATTATATATGCAACAGATTCAGTCCCTTTTCCTAGGAGAAAGGGTTCCTATAAGTGTAACTATAAAGCCCACAAATATGCTGAATATTTTATGAAATTGTGTTTTATTTGGGAAGAAATCTGCAAGGAATGTGTTGCTTTCTTCCTGCTGAATTCCCTGAACATTCTTAAAAACATGATAATGCTCCTGACAAATATTTCAAGGCTAAGCATTTTCTTTCAAAACATAAATTACGCATCTGAAAATTGTTGACACACCTGATCTATCCTGATCAAAACCCCCATCTGTCAAGACTGGACAGGTTTTTTTCAGGACACTTGATACTGGGTTCAAATTCTTGTTAATTTAAGAGAAATGTTATGGGCCAACTATTTTTTATTATTTATGACTATTTTCAAAAACTCATTTCCCTTTTCCTGTCCCTCAGTGAGAACACTGGTGACATTCTGCTTTATAGAGCTCATATTGACATTTCCACTAACTCCACACTCACTCTGTAGGGTTTAAAACTGCTGCCCATCACAATAATGTCTGAACGCATTCTTCAGGGTCCCACTCAGCAAACTGCTCCTTGCACCGATGTAGAGCTCCGTTGGTTTAAATATTGTAAAGAAACAAACAGTTTATAATATCTACAGATGCAAGCTATTTCACATGAGAAGTTAAGACAATTCCCTAAGCATTAAGCTCCTTGTGCAGCCTGCACAAGGACCCACATGTTGGTATTACATGAGTTCTTATTTGAACCATAAATCTGGTATTTTAGCAAGTGAAGGGGTGCAGTTAGATTAAGGTGTTTGCAAGTACAAAATATTCATCCTTGCTAGTGCTGAGTTCATTAATACAGACTATCCTGAGAATATCTGTAGATATTCTGTAGAACCTGTAGAAATCCTGTATTATATATAATTTTGTTGTGCAAAAGTAGCAGCATGATGTGTGCACACTAAACATGACCAAATAATTTGATAATAAAGATAAATTTAACACCTTCGCAAGGTATTTGAGATTAGATCTTTATTGTGCTAAATACTGTGCAAGCATGGAATGTGCCTTTGACCTTAAGACCCGACCACAAAAAAAGAGGACAAAGAAAGTCTGAAAAGGGAAAGCAGGAGTAAGAAAGCTTGATGAAGATTACATAGAAGGTCAATGGCCAAAACAAGGGTGAAATACTGTTCTTCAAGCCCAATCTAGGCCAAATCTCTGTTCATCAAACCACGCTATATGTTGTTCTAAAGAGGGCATGGAAATGCCGTGTACTTACTGTGATGCCTGTTTCACTTTCTGTAAGGTTGTTTCTTACTCTTAAATGACTGTAGGGTTGTTCACTACTTAATGAAAATAGGAAAAGAAGACATATTTGCTGAAGTTGAAAAACAACTCAGAGTACAGAAAATCTGTTAGAACCACAAAGAAATTATCCAGACTTTAAAATGAATAAGTAACGTTCTTGTTCTGTGTTGGTTTTTTTGGGTTTTTCTCCCCAAAGGAGAGAAGAGTTTCTACTGGGTTTGGTGACTTGTACTTCTTAACTCCAACTTCACTTTTCAGGGTTTGTGGGGTTGGGTCAGGATTATGCTTTTCATTAATGAAACAGAAGGTTGTTATTTTGTGTGTTCAGGTGTAATTGGAATTGATATGCCCCTTGCAAAACTGTGCATTTCATTGCTGTGCTGGTACTGTTACTTAACTAAAAACAAAATAAAAAATAAACACAGTAACTTATGGTGAGAAGGAGATTTTATTTTCCTTTCAGGTGGAGTTAAGCAGTTTGCAAGGTGTGTGAACAGGATTTGCACTGTTTGTTAAAAGGATTATTCAGATGTAAAAGCCATAAGCTAAATGTATTGCTCATATTAACATAGCTGCATTAGTGATATTATACCACGGAAGAATTTGGCTTCTTATTTCTTAATGCTGCTGCACAAGTAAAACAAGAAATGTTTATGTGATAATACAGTGAACTAACAGTATTCCAACAATACAGTTCAAATTTTGAAGACTTTGTCTTCGTATTACAACCACATAGTTTGCACTTTGATTAAAGAAGGAATAAATGCAGACTAATGAAACTAAAAGTGGTTTAGGTTTGTGAATTAAATAAGATATTTTGAAAAAATATTTTAATTTTTACAAAGAGCAGTATTTGAGAACAAATGTTTTATTCTTTCTAGTTTTTTAAAAAATGAAGCCATTAAATAGTAAAAATTAGTTTGGAAAATGGGCTTTGATTTAAGGGGATTTTACAATAACACTTTCAATAACATTTTTGATTTTTGAAAAACCTTGGAGGGAAAAACAAGAAAATTGAAACAAGAGCTTATGAGGAACAATCACAATGGAGCCTCTTTAAACAACATCACAAGAAAATCACATGGAAGCTCTTTGAGGGAAAATATCCTTGTTCTCTGACCAACTCAATTTCTGAAATGTATTACCTATTCTTTAACTAAAGCTGGTAGCAGAGAAAGATTTCAGTCCAAGATATTAACTGGGATCTAATATAAATTCTTTTCATACTGAGTGACTACCGGAAAGTACCTCACATCTGGTAAAAAAATTTGGATGTAGTCTCAAGTTCTTATGCAGCAGCGATCAAATTTTTACTTTATAAATCTCTTGTCCAAACCCCAAATCTACACAGAACTTACCTCGGAGAAGTTTCAACATCTTAATAACATCTTTTTATTTTATTTTTTTTAACACAAAAGACTGTGCACAGAATTTTTTGATAATTTAAAAATTATTTGAAAAGAGGAAAAAATGTTCATTTCTCCAGAACTTCAAAATGGCTGAGAGGATTTTACTCTTACTTTCCAGATCAGTTCACTGTTAAGGCACATTTGAAACCAGACCTAGGATGTTAGAGGAATTCCTAACTTTCTGGAATGGCAGGTTGCAAATAACATCTTATTTAGGCTTAATTATAGCCGGCAGCTTCCATGAACAACAGATTTGGCCACCTAGCACATCTCTCAGTTTGTGTGTATCACAACACAGCCAAACTCTGAATGGTGATTTGCATGGGAGAAGGTTAGGAATGGAATAGGGGAGGCTTTTCTGTTGTGGTGACATTCAGGACAAGGAGTTTGGTAAAGCCCTAAGCTCAATTTTGATCAATTCCATAAATACAAATACGTTTTTTTTGCCAGGGACTGTGGCCTTAGAGACTCTAACATGGAGGAAAGAAGGTTAAACCCTTATCCTGACCTGTGCTTAGTCTCCAAGCTTGCAGCTGAAAATCTGTTTGCTAAGCTGTTGCAGCTCATTCATGAATGCAGCGTTGGGAGGGGGGCACCAATAATTTCCTAGAAGGAAAAAAATAAAAGGGGATGCATTTCTGCATATCAGAGACAAAATTAAACTCTGATACTGTGAATAATAATAACAATAATAAAAATTATCACTGTCAGGTAAAAACAAGAGAAAATGCTCTATACCTGTGGCAGAAGGTGTTTTAGCTTTTGGTGAAGACATGGCTGACAGTCAGTTTTGGATTCAGCCACAATATAGAGAAGATCAAATCCCTCAACCCTCTTTATTTTACAATACTAATATAGAAATTAGCAGAACAACATTTTCCTTTCACCCAGGGAAGTGAGAGAATAATTAAAATCTATTTTAAAGATTTTTTGAGATCTTTCTATCAAAGCTTATTACATATACTGGTTTTAGTAAAAATTCATATATGCAGAACTGCAGAATGTTCTTAACACAGAAGGGAGTAGTTTTGGACTAGTGTTCTGATACTTTCTGCAATTCTATCATTTAAATTCTGGTTTGTATTTTGTGTGTTTGAATAATCATCTAAACATATACAGCTAAAACATTATTTAAATAGCTAGAATTAATTCTGGAATTAGTATACTAGTTAGGACTGGTAACCTAATTGTGTGAAAAAAAGAGAGTTATTCCTGTAGTCCATATTATCCTTTTTTTGAATATGTATTCCCAGACAGTATTATGTATTCAAATTAAAAAGCTCAATGCTGAATCAGTCCAAGGTCATCATAGTTTGTCTGTTACATTCTCCCTCAAGTTTGATGAGAGCTACATTAATGAAAATGCATCAGATTACAAAAATAGAATGCTGTTAAGTTCTTGTATTAGTGATGATAATTTTGCATTTGACACAGAGTTAAAAAGAATTTCTCTATTTGATGCTGTATTAATATCTGTAGCGACAAATCCTTCAGCACGTACTATAGCTGCCATTGCCTGGAGGAAAACCTAAGGACATTCTAAAGAGCATTGTGGAAGGAAGTTGTAAGGAAGTACTTGGTTTGGAGTTGTTAGACTGAAACTAAGCAGGACAGTTTGATGTATTGCCAGCAGGCTTTATCTTCTCAAAAAGTTTATAATCAAACACAAAGGAGAGCCTACTGCATATTTTGTTGTTCAGCGAACATGAAAAGTTGTTTTCCTTTCATTAATGCATCTCTCTTTACACTTAGCCTTATCCAAAACAGCACATTCTGTAGATACTGTAACCGCTTAAAGTCCAGGATTAATTCACTTCAGTGAAACTTTGATTCCTTTTTAAAATTGTTTTTAAGCTGATTTTGGCAAACACTTGAATCATTAGTCAGAAAAGGGAAAATACAAGCTAATACTGCAACATTTTCCAAACGTGCCGTGTGAAACCTCACACATAAGATGAACCAGCTTCCTTAGAATATCTTCTTTGGAAAGGTAAACATTGTCCCATTTTCCCTTGGGAAAATGTATAATAAGAAGGTTTATATATATTAAAAAATATATACATATAAGAATAAAAAATATTTATTTACATATGTATTTATATGTATACATATATTTATATATATATTTCAGAGAATCAAAGTGCAAATGAAGTCCATATCACATTATCCCACCACTAACCTTCCATTGAAATTATAGGATGACACATCTGAACCTGCATATGCACAGGTGCTCACACATGCACCCATATTAATGTTGTTTGTGAATCATACCTTATAACATTGATGTCTGCAGCATAGAGGTCATCAACTTTAGAACTCACTCCAAGCTTTTGTGAAAATTAATGGAGAGATAGGCATTTTAAGACATGATTCATTTAAACTTACAAGGTGTCAGCTTTAGGAAGGGTTAATTGTACTCCCAAATACCAATTTTTCTTTAGTGATACCAAAGAGGACCTGGACAAGTAGCTCGAATGTAAACACATACATTTAGAAAACCCTGCCCACAATAAGTATTAGACTGTTTCATGGCATGTTTCTGTGATTTTTCATTAAAAAAAATTGACAAGAACATGGCTATGAATATTAAGCAACATTTAAGATGCCCATTCTCGGTTTTGAATGCACATAAATCAGTTAAGGCTACAGTTTTAAAGGCATTTAGACATCTAAAGGTGAGATGGAAATTATGTATTACATGCGTTTTCTTACATTTCAGCAATAAATAAGATATATTAGTGGTATTAATGATTTAGGAAGGAAATATGACAAAGGAGTATGAGAAAGAGTCAAGCTATATGAATAAGTTATTTTAGAGATATATTGGTCCCAGATAAGCTGTGCCGATTAATATTGCCTTGGCTAGGGGGTAAGATTTTTCCTATGGCCTCACAAATTACTGACTAACTTGCTGTAAATATGCAGCTTGGTTTAGTCTGTGGGTTTTGTTCTTAAATGTCCACAGAATAATGTTGTATTCTGTATAGATGAAAAATAATTCACCTCATATATACTCAGGGCTGGATAGAAAACTGAAAGATATGTATAATGGTTTGCATCCTAGCTATCGAAAATTCAATACCAAATCTCCCTTTGAGTTAACTGTGGTGAGATTTTGTATTTCATCTTGAATGTCATAAAGCAGCAAATATGTTGGACAATATAGTTAAAGAGAAGACTATATTGTGTCATGGATAAAAAAAGAAAGGAAAGAAAAGCCTTCTTTGTTTTCTCATTGGTTTGAGTATCTTCGGACTGAAAAGAAAAAAAGACCATTATGATATTAATTAAAGAATAGGAAGAGGAATGAATAAGAGATGCATCCTGGGAAACAGAACTAAAAAGACAAAATCTAAAAAGTGGGTATAAGAATCTGTATAGGATAAATGGACAAACACTAAGTCACTGATGTAATTCAGTATTTCACCCTCTGTTTTCCTTTGCAACCTGCCTTTTCTCTGAAGCACGGACCACAGTCTGTGCAGAATCTCTTCTGCTCAGCTTGAGCAGAGCCTCATTTAAAGCACCTTAATAGAAATTAGAAATAATGGTGTGAAGAAAAGGCAAGGTAGCTTCAAGCTGATTATTAAGCCAGACTTTTCAGAGAGTGAAATCAATTCAAACATGCAATAGTCTAATGCTGAAAAAGCACAAGGAATCATAGTCCTGGGAGTATTCCTGTATTGGCAGGTGCGCTGCTGTATGACTTTCTGGTCCTAGTATCCATGATGTTATGATAGCCCTTCAGTGCAACTTTCTCTCTCCACTTCTTTTTCAGTATGTAATGTTATCTAATGCAGCACAGAAGGTGGGAACGCCTTTGATAATGACTGGACATGTGTATTTGAAAATGGATCACCAGTTAAATCAGTGGGATCACTAAAATATTCATTCATAGATTTAGCACAGGACAGACATAACCCCCCCACCCTGAGCCCTTGCAGGAAAAGGGGAGAGGGAAATGAGAGAAAAGAGAGTTATGGATTGAAAAGTAGAACTACAGCTTTAATGAAACGATAATGATAATGATGAAAACAAATAGAAGGTAATAAAATATATATTTTTATATATCAAATCTATCTATATATAAAAATATATATAAGTATATATATATAAGTATATATCCTTGTTTCCTAGGTCTATGCCTGTACTGCTGTGCACTTCTGCTATATCATAGCATTTATCTTCCAGGTTCCCAGAGGGAGTCTGGCATCCTGTGCTAGGTGCTTTGGCTCCCTATATAGTGTACATGGAGAACTGAATCTACCAAAGTTGCATCCTTAAGAAAGTTGCTGCCCAAAGAAATACTGCCCTGGGTTAGGTGTTAATTTGCTAGATGCATTATTCTTTCCTGTTAAGATGCATTTCCCTCCATTTGGTTTTCACAGCCCAGTTCCACTCTTAGAATGCAGGGACCCTAAGAGCTGCTTCTAGAGCTCAGGGAGGGATTATGAACCAGGTTTCTTTACGTATTACAGCAGCAGTGAAAACACCAACCTTACTTACGCTCTGCTTCTAGAAATGAGCAGTTGTAAGAAAAGGCTGGAAGTCCTTTTTAATTCTTCCTTCTGCTTCCCTGCACAAATTCACAAAGTGTGCAACACAGAAAACCAAAACCAACCAAACAAAAAACCGCTTAATTTTTCATCATTAATGATTTAATTTCTCTGTGTATGATGTAAATTTTAAAGGAGTGGGGCTGTTCCTAACTGTGTGTTTCTGCAATAAATTAGCTCAGTGAGGTTCCATTGCAGTTAAAAACTGTTAAGTGTTACTTTAATGCAAAAAACCATTTTTTTTCCGTGGTGTTCATGGACTTATATAAACAGAAACCACATCTTGTGTTTGTTGTTTTAGTATTTCAGGTTCAAGCAGCTAATCCAGAAATAAAGAGACAGTCTGTTGTTTTCTTAATAGACATGTGAGAGGACATTTACATGGTTTGTTTTGATGTTTTCTTGGTATCCTTTCTGCCTTGAATGATATTTTCATAATTCCCTCAAATATTTGAAATACAAAATACTTAGTGTTCCTTATTTCAAAAGCGTTATTAGATGCATTTTTTGCAATATCCTCAGAGCATCTGAGTTTTCAAAAGTACACATGGATCAATTGTAATATTATTAAGGAGAGAGAAAATTAAAGCAATTCTTTCTCTAGGAACACACTTGGTTTTGAACAGTCTGACTGTTTTCTTAACCAGAACTAGAAAAGACTGAATGGACATCACCAGAGATTTAATGAACATCTTTCCTGTTGGTGTCATTCTCTTCCTTCTTCCTCAGCTTTAATCTCTTCCCTTCCCTCTGTGACAGATGGCATTACGCTGATGAAGAAAAGGCATGTCTGGTTCTCAACAGCTTGTGTGAGTAGACCAGCAGTGCCTTTTCCTGTAACACTTATTTTATGGAGAGAAAAGAAGATAATTATTTTTTAAGAGGAAAAGAACTTGAAGTTCATCAATAAAAGATGCTCTCAAAGGACATACGTACTGCCAAAATACTGCTATGCCTATGTCCTTCTGAACCCTCCCATGGAATGAACCACTTATTTGTTCTTTAGGGCCTTGAGTGTCATGTATTATATACTGTAACTGTGATTTATCATGGGAGAGTTATTCTCATCAGACGGTCTAGACCAGAATTTCTAATGTATCAATGAAAGCATTAAATGCTGCAGGATAATACATGTTTAACAGAAATTATTAATCACATTGTTAGGTCAAAAAAAAAAAAAAGCCTAGTTTTGCATTAAAAAAATAAAGACTTTACTTCGCTTTAATAGTAAACAATGAGCTTTGAGCCAAAGAGACATTTGTACAGGAGACTGTTATTGGACAGGACTATTATCTGGATATTGTTGAACGTCAAGTGGCAAGACAGAGGAAACCAAATTCAATATATTTTTCATTAGAAGATTAGGAATTTTCATATTCAGTTCTAAAGACCTGAAATAAAAATATTATCTCTTGTTCTAAAGTTTAAGATTAGATTCAAAAAAAAAGACCAAAATTTACTTTAGTCACTGACAAATATCAACTCTGATGATTTAGGTTTTCTTTCTGTGTGTTGAGCATTTTTCAGAAAAAGAAAAAACCTTATAACCACGCTTTTATAGACAAACTGTTTGGTTTTCAGGGCATTCATTTTATCTGCGGATAAAAGCCATTTAAAAATAATATATGCAATAAAATATTATCTTCCAGAAAATGAACCTTTAACATCTTACATTTTGCATTATGGACCATTAATAGGTTTTTTGAAATACTACTTCCAACCTATGGTAACCAATACACAGAAAGAAACAATGTTTTACATTTATACTAAAATGTCGTATTTATTCAGCTTATTTTATTACAAAGGATTCTCATGCTACATAAAGACCAATATCAATGCTGGATTTTCAAGGGAAAAACCTGAAGAGTCTGATGCTGAAAACACAGGAACTGAGGAATAAACCATATTTCCAAAATGGGCTTGACACAATATAATTTAACAGGTAGTTTTTATATTCTATTGAATCCTAAAGGATGGAGTGTTGGGTCACCCAAATGCTCTCTGATAACTCTTCAGTAGAGACGACTATAAATGTCTAGAGTGTTGCAGCTAACTAAGGACTTATTCTGCTTCAAATATCAGGACATTGTGGCTATGGTATTTTGTGGTGAACATGATATTTTGGTATGGTTATGGTATTTCACCGAGCAAAATGTGACCAATGTATGCAGATCCTTAGCTGACTGCAAACAAACAAACAAAACCAACCCAGAACAAAAAAACCCACTCCAAACAAAAAAAGAAAAGAAATCAAACAACAACAATAAAACCCACAACAAAACCATGTCCTAAGATTTAATCATCTTAGATGATCAGGATTCAAGTTTTACATTTCACCCAAAAGATTGATTATGCTCTTGCCACATTCTCATGCCAGAAGTATACAGTATTGATTGAATGTCTATGGCTTTTAGCAGTTAATAAATCCCAGGTTAGTGTTTACCGGCTTATAAAAGAGAGAGACAATAGCATTGCATATATTAATTGTGCTTTTGAAATTAAATGTTGGTAGCATATTGGAAAGGTGAAACTATTTTCATTAATGCACCAGGTTGACAGAAAGTTGTGTTAACAAAGTTCAGCAAGACGTCTGCAGTGTCCTTGAGATGTTCATAAAAATAAATTAGTCTGTGAAGACATAGCATGCTTAAGGAGATTCTCACACTTGTAATTGTACGAGTATGCAAAGCAAGCCAACAAGTTTGCTGAAATGTTTAACAATTAACTAAGTTTGGAATACCAACAAATGTTTGACATGTACATAATATATTGCCACTACTTTAGGTTGACTATGACTTACACAGATGGCAATTCAGAGAAGGGAATAATTATTTAACTTCTATTTTCTTTTGTGTTGTGAAAGAGATCACTTATTTTTAACTACGTGATCTCCGACCACAGACAGCAGAACCCAAAGAAAAGATTTTCACTCATGCTGAATACTCTACAGCTACCTGAAAGGAGATTGTAGCGAGTTAGATGTGGGACCCTTCTCTCAAGTAACTAGCACTAGTATGAGAGGAAATGGCCTCAACTTGCATCAGGGGAGATTAGTTTAGACTGGATATCAGAAAAAGTTTCTTTACTGAAAGGGTGGTGATGCACTGGAACAGGCTGCCCTGGGATGTCATTGAGTCACCATCCCTGGAGGTGTTCAACAAACATGTAGAAGAGGCATCTTGGGACATGGTTTTGTAGCCAAGCTGGTGTTGGGATGATGGCTGGACTCGATGTTCTTAGAAGTCTTTTCCAACCTTAATGATTCTATGATTCTGTGAAATGAAAAGAGGCTGGTTATTACACCTCAATGAACTGTTCTGTGGAGTATTTGACTTTGTGCTTTGACATTAGTAGTCAGGTTGGAAATGGTATTTCTATAAGTAGCTTAAGAGGAAAAGCCTTCTAAAATCTGAGATAAAATAATTTCAGGAAGAAAACAGGTGGATCACTAGCTAGGCAGAAATCTGACCCAAAGGCTAGAACTATGAATCTTGATCAGCAGGGATGGAGTTAACGCGTTAAAAAGTGAGCATCCAGAGTGAGGTGATCAGTGAGACTTTTCATAGGCAAGACAGATATCTTTATATAATTGTTTATCCCCTTCTGAAACAGGTACATAAGAAAGGTGATCTGAATTATATCAATTTATATGCTGTTCTCTTTGTCTTCAAATACTTGTAGGGGGAGCTTCAATGGCTAATGGGAAATGTGTCTACTTTGACTCAACTGCTCTTCAGTGAGATGACTTTCATCCTGACTTGAGTCACTGATTCATGAGTTATTGTAATATTTATTGTACATATTGCAAGACACATTATTCCACAAAGTTGGATGAAAATTCAGTGCCTTCCAGTGTTCTAAGCAGGTGGACATCCTTACTTTGACAATATTCTGACCTGGGTACAGTATCTTAGGAAAAAAAAAATAGAAGCAAAAATAAAATAATCCTTCTATGAACTCGAGATCAGAGATCAAAAATGAAAATCAAACAGTTGACGCATTCAGGTAAATGGAGATATTCAGGTTACTGGGAGTCAAGAAGACCTAGGGATACATCAAATAAACCAAAACTGGAATTGACCCATTATGGAGAGTATCCTAAGTATATACTGATAGATCAAAAATGAACAAAGCTTATTTTTCTGTTTTACTGTACGAGAGAATATTGGGTCACAGTCTTGACATCAAGAAACATTTATTTACACAAAATGCACCTTAAATTTCTTTTTGGACACATGTGAAGTACCTGACCAAGAGAGCAGATCATTATTCCCAACAATACCAAAAATATGAAAAAGAAACATATTTAAATGCTGAGGGAAATTTTGCTATTACAGATGAGACAATGACTGGAAAAGAAGAGGTGCAGGCAGCAAAGGAAGAAAGCACAGAGAATAAACCTATGCAGTTAGCTTAGTAAACATGGAATATGTAACATGGGAAAAAAAGAACCTGTAAAATTTTCTATGTTAGAAAACAATATGTAATTTCTATAAAACATTCAGGAAATGGAGAAAAATGTTACAGACCTGCTAAAATGTTCAGTCTATCTACAAGAATGATGGAAGTTGGCTTAATTGCACTGTGTATGTTCTTTCAAATTAAGAAAATGCAAGATACTGAAGAAGTTTTAAATGCTGGAGACACAACGAAAGCCAATGGCTTGCAACTGAAAGTGAACAGTTTTTAATTTAATGAAAAACATTTATAACATGAAATTCAGGAGGGAAAAAAATTGTGAGTAGAATTTTTTAACTTCTGAAGGCCAATTTTATGTTTGACATTGTCATGGGTGCTGAGGAAAAAAATACAAAATTCTGACCCCTTTAATGAACAAAACCTTTCTTCAACAAGGTTACATGGAAGCAGATCATCAGCCACAGTGAGGCTGTCATCAGCTTTCTTACCCTTTACCCACTCCCCAAAGGAACAAATAATAAATGCTGGTAAAAATGTAGATTAATTTGGTGCATTTTTTGGATATATAACAGATTAAATTAGCTTAATTTCCATCCATTCAGCACCTTTGAAGAGATTTTAGCAGTGTAACGGCAGAATGCCAGTTCATAACATCCTAAATAAGTGGAAGAAATTGCTTGCTGAAAGTACCTCCCCTTCTCTTCAACTCACTAAAATTAGCCTCCCAGTTTCAAAAAGCTGAAATAAGGTGGGATAAATCCCATCAGAAAAAGAATTCAGTGGAAAATAATCCATGAGAAAGGGTATGCTTTGTGAAAAAAATTACTTACCATCATACACTTGGTGTAATTATATTTTGCTTTTCAAACTGTAATGAACGGTGGTTCGTATAAATGGTAAGCTAAAAACATGACTAATTTAGTTACTGTTATTTCCTTTGGCATTCATTTTGCTACGTATTGTTAAAATCTTGCTATATTAACTGCATTGAATTTGCATCTTTAGTTAGTTGGCTACTAAGCTTCCAGCACTTTATTGCATTTGGAAACATTCATGTTTGGAGACATTCAGTACAGAAATGCCTCTACTTTTCTGATATTTTTGTCCTTCATTCCACTATTTAGTGTTCAAACTCCCAGAAAGAGTATTATGAGAAGGACATGCCAGCACAAACTCCGCTGAAACAGGATACCAAATGGAGGAATGCAGAAGTATGAAGCTGCAGAAGCATACAGCTGTTCTGCTTATCCTTCCTAAGCCTGGGGGCAAAGCCAAGAAATAAACCCAGCTGGGCTTCACAGGAAGGTTTGGCTTTGGGAGACACAGGTCTTTAAAGAGTTCCCAGGTGGGGTGTTTAATAAAAGGGGGAAAATATTGGTTTAAAAACCGAAAGACATTTTTACCTCTTGCTTTGCATAAGCACATTCCTCCCAAGTGGGGTTGGAACTAAGAAAAATTCCTTGACTCAATCACATCTGGCACACGCCTGTGGGAGAAGTGGTGTTGGACTGCAGAGAGATCTGTGGGAGGCTGGAGAGGCTGTGCTGAGGGAGGATGGGAAGTGGACAGGAAAATAGGACTACTGTGAAATGCTCTCTTGGGTGTCCTGAAAGCTTCCTACAATTCTGATAGTATGTATGAATATATTTTAATGACACATGAATCAAGATGTAAAGGATACTGAAGATTGGACCTCTTGTTAGTATCGCAGAGTATTACTGGGAAGGTTTTTCTTTCATCTTTTCACTTTCTAAGATCCTAGCCTTAACTACTTCAGAAAAAGCATTTTTTCTTATACATTATTGTTTCCCTATCTGAAATTCCTCATCGTCTTTTTTACTATCCTTTGTAGCAGTGTGTTTGATTATGTTTATACCAAGACTGTCTGTTTAACTATCACATATTAGAGGCATCTGCGAGGTGGTTTTGAACTATGGCTATTAGAAAGATAGCCATGGCAACACAAAGCTTGCTGTAGGCTTTAAAGTATGCCCTTAAGATAGGAAGGAGGACAACATAATAAATCTTGACTACCTTCCAGATTTGAGTCAGAATAGTTGTTAATTTGCCTGGTCATACATTTTCACTCTTCTAGAGTCACTTGTAATTCCTATTTACAAAGATGTGACAACTTTCTGCCTAGACACTGAAATATATAGCAGGCTTTCCTAAATTTAGGTTGTCAGGATGCAGTAGATGTCAACAGCTATCTTCTGCCATGCAGCCCCACATGCATTCTCAGTCTAATCTGCTGTGTGTCTTAGCCTCTTCTGCATAAACTAAAGAATAAAAACCACCTCAAAGAGGTTATTTCTTCATCCTTCATTCACCTGATGATTTAGTAGTCATTTGTGTCTCACCAAAGAGTACCTCCACCATACTTTGGAAATGTCTTCAGTGGGTACCTGGTGCTTCTTTTTCTTTTCTTCAACACTCTCCTGCTTTTGCTTATGGCTTTAGATTCCCTCTTTACTTTTTAGGGTAAAGTGATTTAAACTAAAATCTCTCCTATGTGATAAAGAAGGAAATAATTCTAGATGTTAAAATAGGTTGTCAGAAACGTTGACAAGTGTGGATAGAATGTGATTTATGGACCTTTAACTTTTTAAATTAAAATCTTATGTCCTTAGGTAATACAGTAGTGCTGGTGTGCATTGAATTCTTGCACTGCATTCCAAATTATCTATAGCACATTAATTTACCGTAGATCTGTTTCAGTTGTTTGAGTAAAATGGACAAGATAAATTGAATTAGTCTGAAGTATAAGATTGTGGGGAAAATTAAAGTCCATGAAGACTGTCAGATGTAAGAATTAACTGTTACCATTTTATGTGTTACTTGTAAAACAGAGACTCTGGAAGACATATTTGAATTTGGATACTCTTGCTGGTTGACAGAGTGTATATTCTGTTTAAGGATACACAGCCTAGAGGATATGTAACATGGTTTTCCTTTCAGCGTGTCTTAAGTTAGAGATGGAAATTTCAGAACTTAACAGAAATCATATAAATTTGGGCTAATAGCCCATTAGACTTGAATCCTGCCACCCTCATGACAGAATTCAGAATTGTAGGTCAGAAACCTCAGAAAATTCAAATTGCAATATCCCACAAAGGATTTCGTTTCTTATCACAATTAATTATGGATTGTGTTATATCCTGAAACATGAAAAAACCAAAAATCTTGATTCTTTTAAATTTTAATTTCTTCAAATTAAAGTTCCAGTTTCAAATATTCTGTGTTTTCCAGGCTGGGCATCGATAATAGAAAATACTTGGAGAAGCTGCTCTCGATATTTCTGCCTGAAATGTGGTCAATAGAAAGAACTGGAAGGCCTTTTTGTGAATGATTTTTAGCTTGGGAGGATCAATCATTTTGAAAATGTATATTCAGGGAAAGTGAAGTTTATTCAAAATTATTTCCGGATGTGGAACATTTGCTGAAATTAAGATTTAACAAGAAAATTATAAACCATACAGTTATAAACCTACAGTTTTGGAGCTTTTCAAAGAAAAAGAGATGTTATGAAAATCAAAATGAAAATCAAAACAGATAAAGGTCAGTCTTATAGATTAGGATACATTTGTGAGCATGAGTACTTTATATTGGGGTTTGGGGAATTCAAAAGTCCCTCTCAAGCTATACTATTTCGATGCCTAAGTAGTTACAGATGAAAGTTAAAATTCTTTTACAGATTAGAAGCAGATAAAGCAGTAAGATGAAATAAAGGCAAAAAAAGAAAAATAAAAAGGTCACTGTTGGATATCTGAGGATTACAGCCAATATTACATTATTGACCATGCATTATTAGTCATCTGAAAAAGCTGCTCACTTAGGCCCTCTTTGTAGGGAGCACTTATAAAGGCATTTCACGTTAGGTGTGTGAAATGGCTTTCCAGAAGTCCTTATCTGTTAAATTCTACAGGAGGAATTCAGGTAATTAGGTTCCTAACTTAGACCTCACCAGCGCACCATGTTTAAGTGATGAACTGAAGATAAGGTTATTTATCTGAACTGATCTTCTAGTCTAATTGGACTGATCTTCTCCATTTGTTTGCTTTGGAACAACTACACCTGCATTATCATCAGAAGCAGAGACCTACCATGATACATACTTAATTGTCTCCAAAGACAGGTAGGAAAAACAGGAAAATAAAGATAACTATTTCCAGTGTTTCCATATTTTAGTAGGAAGAAAGCAGAGCAACTGTGCTAAAAGAAACCCAGAGAATTCAGGAAAAAAAGGCATGCCTAGCATTCTAACATTTTTGCAGCTTTTTTTGGGGCCAAATAGAAAGCATTTCACTGTGACTCCTCAGTCAACACAACATATACTACAGCCCAGGATGGAGGTAGATGACAAATGCAAGGAATAGTTTAGGAGTGAGGTCAGGAGCTACCGATGTACATATATCAAGCAACATTCTTCTGTGACATCTGAAACCCGACACACTTGTCACTTCAGCATCATTTACTAGGGAAGCACTTTATTATGTTAGTATTTGTTTCCTTGATGTGGCTGTGCGAGAGCTGAGGGTGAAATGTTTGTAATCTAAACTAGCTCCAGAGGCTGCACTGTTGGGAGATCTGCAAGCTAATTTCTTTAAGTACAGTGTCCAACTCATTTGTGAGGTAAAAGCTCAGTCAATACCTCTCTCTACATTTTCCTCTGTCTTCTCTTGGGTTAAATGGAGACAAGTGTGCTTTTTTAAGTCAGACTTTTATAAAGCTCCTAGAGGTGCACATATATTGGTCTCTGAATCACGATTGCTTTGGGTACATATATGGGTGCAGGTAGAGCTTGCCATTTTGTAAGCACTCAGACTTCACCAAAGTTCATCCAAGAGTTGGATTCTGCCACTTATCATCAACTCTCCATGACTGAAATGTTGAAGAAAAGATGTCTCAAATTGTGTGAAAGAGCATGAAAACTGAAACACAGTCTCAAATCATTGTTTAAGTTGGGAATTGTGAACAAGTGTAAATACATAAAGACACACACACACTAACCTAGTCATATGCAACAACAATAAAAGATGGAAGTCTGTAGGAGGAATATTAGTAGGTTTTCTGTATAAACTTTTTGTTTAAATTCAAATTTACGCAAACAGGCTCCTTCTCAGGTGTCCTCAAAGGCATTTACCTTCTTCTCTGACTTTCTAAAGAATGTAGGTTTTAAGAATAGTGTCACTAGATGCCTAATATGTAGGTATAAATCTAAATTAAATGAACTGTATCTCTATCAGCTTCCAAGGATCTAACTATATATATCTTTCTGAAAAATCTGGAAGATGAAACACCTGCCTGTGCTTCAGCAACCATATAAATTTAAAGGTACAAATTGCCTCTATTATAGAAAAATATTTTCTCAGGTTCCCTATATCTCATTTCATTTACTTACAATATAAGCAATTAAAACTATCATCTACTTCAGAAATCTCCTCCTAACCTTACATTATTCTGGTTCCTTTTCATCCACCCTTTTCACATGAATGTATCTACATTTTCAATGCTGAAAGGAAGTAAAAAATTCAGCTTGGGAATTGTATTGGGATAGATTTCTTTCTGCAGCAGATGAGTGCTCTCACTTTGAGAGCTGGTTTACAAAACCTAAGTGTATGTGCCAAGGTGGTCTAGGCTGTGAGCGCAGGAAATAGGTTCAGGGAAGATCTGCTTTGTTATGGTCTCCTTCCTGTCACAAAATTTTCTTTATAAAGGGAGGTATTTACTAGTGCAGAGATCACTGTCTCCCTGTCAGCAATGGCATCCCTCTATGACTGTTTAAATTCCAAATTGCCCCCTTTTACATGGTCTGAGTGGAACAAAAGGACGAGATCTCAATAAAGAATTTAGCTGCTTGTCTGCTCAGATGCCTCAATCCTACATACTTGTTCGGAATTTTAATGTCTATTATCAGCCAGGGTTAGGCACATTTTCCTCTTCATCTAAATCTAAGAATGCTGAAAACATCTTGAGAAATGTTTTGCTATTTTACTTTTGGTTCAGAAATTATGCATTGCTTGGATTTGTGTACCGACAGATAATGAGGGAACATCACACAATGTATGATAACAATAACACTGAGGTAATGTGAGAAAGTCATTTATCTTTCTGTTTCCACTCTGCCTGTGAGAATCTGAAAATCACTACCATTTCCATTTGAATAAATATTTTGGTGGGAAACATTCATTTGAATATAAAGGACTGAAGAGTTCAGCTATTGGTGATATACAGAGAAGTTAGATGGAGAAAGAAGAAAGAGATGGAGTACTGCTACTTATCAGCAATATAAACTGCATCTTTTGAATGTTTTGTCAGCATTAAAATACCTTCTGTTTATTGATAATCTCTTTGCCAGACATATTTTGTAAGTCTCTTGCTCAGAAATGGTATCTCTTATTTCCCATGTCTCTCTCTTTCTCTTCCCCCTTTCACTTCTAAATTGCCTAGCAGCTTGGAGGAATCTGTCAGAAACTTCATTAAAGCTTCAATATTTGCCTGTACAGGTAGAACTAATTAAATTTAGAAGGAGTATTAGGAAAGTGTATTTTCCTTTTGCCCTTCCTAATGTTGATATAGGAATTAATAGTAATTGATTACAATCTGTGCTCCAATTACACTGAAAATTTCTAACTCCAGAAATGCATCTAACTCAAGCACTTAAATAATGTGTGAAGAGTAGAGGATACTTGGATCCCTTCTGAAAATTCAGAAGTCAGGGAAAAAATAGATTTGTCCCTTATGTGCTTAAGTAATCGTGAAATTAACAGAGGCCTAGGTCCTGTCAAACATTTCTATGGGTGCATAATCTATGGGAAGGAGGAGAAGAAAGGTGGGGTTCTTCCTGTCTCATGTCTGGGTTTCTTCAATAATCCGGCATCTTTGTACTCAGAGAAGTGCCTAAATTTCTGGACAATTCTTCTTTGTGGTCTCAAGACCAGCGATGACTTCTGGAGCCAACAACTTGCTCTTGCTGCTACACATGAACTATCGACAAGGGGCTCCATTCCAGGTAAGTGAAATATTTGTTCTGACCTTGCCTAAATTATGTTCCTTTCCAGGTAACACAAAAAGGATGCTCAACTCCTTTTTTCCTCACTCTGTTAAACTTCATTGTTGTTTCTTCCTTTTTTTACTTTTTAGCCTTACATGTGAAACACACTTTATTCAGGAAAGTGAGAGAGAGTCAAAAAACTCCAGTAATTGTTTTAGTTTGGGGACTAAGAGAAGCCAATCTATGCTTGTATGCAACCTGAAGGTCCAAAATTGACAGCCTAGGACACCTGATTACCATACAGTTCTTCTCTTCCCCAAAATTCATAGACTAATAGTATTATTATAGTTTTAGTTGGGTTTCAGTCTGACAAGAAGGTAGATTTTTTTGTTTCTGTG
This sequence comes from Phaenicophaeus curvirostris, assembly GCF_032191515.1. NCBI lineage: Eukaryota > Metazoa > Chordata > Aves > Cuculiformes > Cuculidae > Phaenicophaeus > Phaenicophaeus curvirostris. The sequence continues at coordinate 122,511,472 of NC_091393.1, read as the reverse complement.
GTCGTAGCCTGTCTAAGCCATAACAACATCTTCTCTGATCCTATTTTGGAAGGATAGTACCACCAATTTATTGTGGTGAGACAGTCTTTCAAAGCAAAAAAATGATGTTATCAGTTCATCCTGACAATATCAGCTTTGCTAATATGGGCTTGGCCTGCTAAATTGAAGTGTGCCTTTGAAGCTTATGTTGAATTTACAATCTTATGCTAAAAAAAACCCAAAAAACCAAACACAAACAAAGACATGAGCAGCTGGACGTTTCCCTAACATTTTGCAGCAACGTCTAGTTTATTTTAGACTGAACTCCTTGTTGAACATGAGTTCCCTGATATCTAGGGGCACCTGGTTTTCTCACTGAGAGACACAATTACTCTGTATGTACCTTGCCTAGTTTATGTATTACTTGACAATTGTAGATACATAACAAAACAGTATACTTAGGTAAATACATATATAAGTGAATTCTGAAAAAAAACCCCTCATTTTTCCTCTTTCAGGGAGGAAGCAGATTTCCTTTCACTTCATACATCCTAACCGTAGAGACAACCATTCCATCATGTGAAAGAATTTCATGGGAGGAACAAGAATGATCAAAAAGTGAGGACAGTTTTCTTACAAGAAAACCCTGAAATCTTATGGTTGTCATGACTGTGCTCATGTTCAGTTACCTTTAAACAGCAAGTTTGTCTTGGAGCTTTGAAACACTTACCAGTCACGAATGAGTCAAGAAGATGCTGTACTGGGATAAAAAACTAAACAGAGGGGTATTGTTTGTTCATTAGTTAACACTTTCCTCACTAAACCAGTACTTGTGAATCAGCATGAAGTGCTGTGTTTTAGATGAAATGTAAAAGAGAGGTCCCTGACCGTTTTGTTACTTTAACCGTCTGATGGCACTTTTAACCAGAGCAGAGGATGTTAATTTTGATGCTCTTACAAAATTCCTAGCTGAGTAATTACATTCTGCTCCACTAAACTCCCCCTAGAGAAAATTTAATTAAAAAGAGTTGATGTCTCTCTGGCACAGAGTAGATAGGTATCTGTAACACAAAAGCCACCAGAACAATTGACATAAATTGGTGCTCTTCTGTGGCAGGGAAAGCGAGGGTAGAAGCACTACTTTCTCCTCACCAGAAATGGATATCCCGTTTCAGGTACTGTGTATATCAACATTATGTTCTTGAAAATAAAGTACTAAATTTTTTCGATATCTGTCTAGAACATCATTTAAGAAGTAGGAATTGATTCATAGCTCACAGCTTTTTCAGTGGTTGGCTAGATTCTTAGTAGGTTTTATTAATATTCTATAGTAGTGATTAAATAGATATACACAGGAGAGAAGGATGGGTTAGGCACTTCTGTGGTGCAGCTGGGAAGCTGCTACATAGATATGGAGGAAGTCTTTTATGTTAATAAGGAAAGAATCACAGAATTAGTGGAGCTGGAAGCACCTTTGGAGATTGCATAACCTAGCCCCTCTTTCAGAGCAAAGTCATCGAAAGCAGGTTTCCCAGGACAGTGTCCAGTCACATTTGAATATCTTCAAGGATGGAGACTCCCTTTGTTTTTGTTTGTGTTCTTTCCTGCTTGTCCTTTCATTAGGCATCACTGGACCTGCCTGCACATATTTATAAACATTGATAAGGTCATCCCTGAGCCTTCCCTCTTCAGGCTGAATAGTCCCAGCTCTCTCAATCTCCCATTTTAAACATTATAAACCCTTAATCATGTTTGTGTCCCTTTGCTGGATACTCTCCAGTGCATCTATGTCTCTCTTGTACATTGGAGACCAGGACTAGACTCAGAGCTCCAGATGTGCCTCACCAGGGCCAAATAGAGACTAATCGAAGAACTGACTCTCTTCTACTTCTTCCAGCTGGAAAGGTGATGAACCCCTGTGTGCTAAATCTGTTGTCATCAGGTAACAGCAGGCAGCTTAAGGGTTGATAGTGCCTTTTGGGAGAAAAAAATCGAAAAACTCAGGGATCAGATGGGTATATGCTCTGGACCTTGTGTCTCGCAAATACTTTTCTTCAGATCCACTTAAATATGACTGTCTTTCTTTACTGATCCTTAGCAATATCTTGGCCTTTTACAGCTTTAATTAAACTATCTCACTAATGGACAGATAATGATTTAAAGAAAATAATTCACCAATGTCACATCCCTCTGTTATACACTACACATTTTAACAGTTTGTACTGAATCAGTTACTGATTAGAACCTTGAATATCTGTACAATTTTAATATATTTTCTCAAAATAGCATAACATGATACATGGTTAAAATAGAGTGACAGCAAGAGCTGTGGATTGAATGTAAATCCTGCATTGTACCATGGCAAAAAAACATTCCACAAATCTAGTGACTCAGACATAGCCTTGAGTTTGTATGATGTTCAACATAACGACATGTCTCAAAACTAATTTCCAAACAGTTCCTCATCACTCTTGAAGCCTACTCAGTCATCTGAGCAAGCAAAACTACTAGTGGCTTGAACAAAGCAGTGCTTTAGAAATGAATTCAAGATAGTTCAGACAAAGACTTCTAGAAGTCAAACAGGAGAACAATCGCTTTAGAACATATACCACTTCCATCATTGTAATATCTCTGCATTTCACAATCTTTCCCCAAAATGCTATTTAACTATTCGTAAAGCAGAGATTTTATGAATGGGTGTCTAATGCATCCAAGATCATGCAAGAGAATGGGCAAACAGCAGCACCAGAGGAATTTCCAGCAGAGTTGTGGTTGTGTAATACTCACTAGGGTGGACTAACAGGCAATTTTCTTGATTAAATTTTATCATTAAAATGGATCCTTAAAATTCTGAAGAAATGTTGATAATCAGACTGATTTCTTTATTGCTGTTGACAGTAAACTCCACCTTGAGATAAAAAAATTCCTATTATGCACCTAAACTATGCCTTGCTGTACTGTGCGATCACTTATTATTCTTTCATTTTCCAGTTAATTATAATAATTGATTCTATTGATCCTATACTTTTTCTGAAAATGTTTGTGTATGAATAACTTAACAATAAATAGCCAAAACTACTCTTTTAAATCAAAACTTAAAAGCAGAAGATGACCAAGGATTAAAAATAGATCAATGTACTAGTGAATAACTAGATGATTCAGGCTACATCCACAGCTAAGCTAGCTGTACCAGAGCCTGTTCTCTAGCCATATGTTATGGTTTAGCCCCAGCCAGCAGCTAAGAACCACTCTGCCTCCTGCAGTGGGACAAGGGAAATAATGGGAAGAGTAAAAACAAAAAAAACCCTTATGGGTCAAGATAAAAATAGCTTAATAAATAAATGAAAGAAGGAGGGAAAATAAAACCCCCCAAACCCCCAAAACAAACTCAAACAAACCCAAACAATGAAAAAGCCTCATTGTGACCCAGTCAATAGCAAAAAACCCCAATACTAGGGAATTTCTGGTTTGTATTTGTTTTTCTCTCTTCCTACAAATAATAATGTAAACATCTTTGGAAATTTTTTGGCTGTCTACTAAGTGTTTGGGTGTAGGGTGTTTTTGTTTAGTTTGATTTGGTTTGGATTTTTTTGTTTGGGTTTTTTATTGTTTTTTTGTTTGGTTGTTTGCTTTGTTTTGTTTTTTTTTTAAATGGGAATGTCTTTTTTTTTTCCCCCATATTATTTCCCTTTGAATTGAGAGTACAGGGCATTTATTATTTAGAAATGTTTTTTTATGCTTTTTGATTATAGAAAAAGGAAATAAGGTACTTAGATTCTAACAAAATATAATAATATTTCCTACAAATTGCTGGGATTTTATTTTTCCTCTTTCTGCTATAAATTTTTCTAAGCTTTTTCATAGGGCTTTATCACAGTCTCTAAACTTTATCACTTTAAGCTATTGCTGGAAAGGAACTTTATTACAGGATGGTCACATCCCTCATTTTGCAAACAAATTGACTTTCTTCCTTGCTTCTGTTTTGTTTGGCAGAGTAATTGTCTGTTACTGTCTTGCAGCAGCTCTCCTGGCTGCAAACCCGTGTACTGTTTTAAATAAAATTTGTAGACTGACCTTTTTGTCTATGACCACATCTTTATTTCCTTTCAAATTGAGATTGAACTCTCACACAGGTAGGATTATTCAAGGAGAAGAGCTTTATTTATTAGCATTGATTCTACAAATCAGCTGGTGTAGCGAGCAAACTGTAAAGGCAGTACAATAATTCAACAATTCTCTTGAATCTTAGAGTCTGTCTTCTGATTCTTGCTGGCGAGACAAGGAAAACTGAGTCAAAACAATGAGCAGCAATCACTGTTCTTCACCCCTTCTCTCCGTTATGGCTCATCACAATACAATGTAATTTCCCACAAGCACAGAAATTCTCAGGGAACCCTTGAAAGAATGGGATATGACCTTAGGCTTTTATGTTTTTTTAAAGATACTTTTTATAGAGAAAAAAACCAACACAACCTTGTTTTTTTCCCCTTCTCCTCCACTTCCAATCTTCAATCAACAAGTTGGCACCAGAATCATAGCACTAGTCTCACTTGGTAGACTGGGTTAAATTGTAACAGAGGCATTGGAAATCTGGTTTTAGTCTCATTGCAGTTTAAGATTGGTTCAAATCCTCACCTGCTGCTTCTCAGGACAATGACCTATTGGTTTTTATACTGGGCCAACTTCCACATAATTAGAAGTTGGCTTTCTTAAATGTCTCCTTAGTGTGTGGAGAAAGATTAAATTCTCCCAGATAAGTTTAAAAAAGCAAAGGACTGTGATGAGATGCATTTTGAAAGGACCAGAAGTGCATCATTTCAAAATTGGTAGTGAATCACACCTTAACAGTTTCTTCACACAAAGCAAAATAAACATATTTATGATACATGACACTAAAAGTGCAAAAAATATTTCTTTATCAGACAGACTGATGGGAAATAAAAGGAATCTGCCCCACTTAAGTATGAAATGATAATGTCAGAAAAACTTCCCCAGACAGTAATACTAGAAGTGAAAAAAGGGTTTCTAGTACCTACAGCTCTGTATGTCACCAAAGAGATGATGGGACCTTCAAAAGGACCAGATGATATCTGCAATTAAATAGAAAAAAATGGAGAATTTAAAAAAAGCTTTTATTCCTAAGTGGTTGCACTGAAAAGCTGCATTACGTTGGTTTGGTTTTGGCCCCTTAATTATGAGGTAGAAAATTTATTATATATCCTTTTGCCATCCTCATTTTGATAATATGTATATGAGTTCTGAGTGGCAAGTCACATTCAGGATATTTGATATCACACTAGATACTGTCAGACTAGCTAAAAGCAGGCATTTCAACACTCCTAGATGTTTCCTGTGTGAAAGAGATATTACAGATAATGGAGCAAGAAATATAGGTATAGTTTTTTACCACCTGGTAGTTCCAGTGATGAGTGCAACTAAAAATTAATTGCATTACCAGAAGAGAGGGAGCACAACATAAATCTGAATCAGAGCTAAATGTAGAACACTGAAATGGAGGAGATTAAATATGGTGACAGATCTGGTTCGGATATGTGAAAATGCCAATGCTATATAAAGACATGAACCTGCTATGAAGCACTAAAAGTGTATCAGAACTGGTGAGCTCTTTGTTCAGCTGTAGATCACAGTTGGCAGAAGCCCCGTTGTTTCTGTATTAGGAGAAAGTTTCCCTTGCTCAAGAGAGATGGCACACACCATGGAGCACTGTGTGGCTTTACCTCTGTGACCATGGAGAGGACATGAAGAGCTGAGATGGTAAACCTACCTCATCCTTAGAGGCGTGAGGACACACATTGCAAGAAAATAGGGCAGAAGTGCCCACAGGATTGAGTCCCTCATGGGATGAGGCAGAATGAACTTGTGAAACAGTGAAATAATTGCTGGGCTATAGCTAGCCAGGACAGGCATGGATCAGAAATCTGTATTATAGAAATAAAGGAATTATTACTTCTGCAGAATGCCAGTTGTGGATTCAGCACATTATGGTTGCACTAAACTCAACTGAAAATGGGCCCGAACACTTATAGGGCCCTTTGGACAAGCTTTCACTCTTGCCACCACAGGTCTTCTTTACCTGTGTTATTTTGGGGAGGACAAGGTCAGCAGAAAGATCTGAAGGAAAAGAGATACTCTTCCTTATATCATTTAGCAGACTCTGGAAATGAACTAGGTTAGCTGTTAAAGGAAAAACTGAGATTTAAAGTAATAAACATTTTTTTTAAGAAAATGATAACATCAGAAAGGTTGTCACAGGGCTTATTTCACTTTCCTATGAGAGATTTTTGAAATGAGGAGAGTTGGCTTTGAAAAGTTGGCTGATCATGAAAGAGGAGAAAATAGCACATATTAAAATAAAGAGTCTGAAGACCAGAAAAAGATCAACCATTGTACTAAGGAAAAGAGGACAAGGAGAAAATTTATTCACTAAACAGGAATGCATGAGAAATATTCAGATGTTTTTGTGCAAAACTCCCAGAGAAAGAAACACAAGGAACCTGAAAATCATTCGTGATGTGCCTTGCAAAATTTTTTAGCGCATGAAAACTGGGTTACAGTGAGGTAAGCACAGTCATCAGAAGCAGTTATAGCTCTGTGTAAGAATGTAAAAAGAAATACTCATCCCTCTTATTGCAGAAGACTCCCTTTTCCCCCAGAAGTGCAGAACAAATGCATTTAGGAAAGCACAGCTACCCAGAATGGAGTTGGGAAGAAGCTCTGTGGAAAAGACAGAAGATGGAGCCAGGTTTTTCATAGGGGCGCATGATATGAGAACAGGAGGCAATGAACAAACGCTGGAAAAGGTTCAGATTTCATAGAAAGAAAAACTTTTTTCATCTTTTCTGCATTTTATCTATTTCTTTTTCTCTATAAGACTGTCTTGCAGCGGAGCATGTCGCCTAGAATGTCTGTGCACTCTTCATCCTTCTTGGTTTTCAATGTAAAGCCCAAAGGTATCTGCTTTGACCTTATAGCTAATCTTTACACATCCTTGTGAGTATAAGCTCAGCTCAGATGCAGAAAACAGGGTGTTTCTGAAATGCTTTGATGAACAAAGTCTATTCCATGAATGGTTCCCTTTACAGGGAGCAGTCTAAACCAAAAGAGGAGACTGCTCTAGTAGTTTAACTCACCCTGACCTGCTTGAAACTAGCAAAACACTGGGTAGCAGTGTTTTGATCCCAATGGATTTGCTTACGTTAAATCAGGCAAATCCTCTGCCATGTTCTGCATGACACGATAAACATGTTAAATGAGAGGAAAATGTAATGAGGGATTGTTTGTCAAAGCTTAGCAAGGATGTTATGTCATTATTACACTCACTGTATTCTAAAATCACACTTGTCTCTCTCCCACATGGTAAGTATCTTCTGGTTTATATAAAGAAAAATAAAGACTATTCTGAAATAACCTTCAGATTTAGTGGTTCACCTAATTCCCTCTCTCTTTTCCTTAGATAATGGTGGTAAAACTTGGGGAAGATTCTGTTGGGAACACCAGGTTTGCACCACTTGCAATATCCAGCCAAGAATAAGGTCAGGGAAGTTAACAGGAAAGCAGAAACACGAGGCTTAGCAGTGGAGGAAAAGAAATAACAGATGAGAAAAAAGGGGGGGATAGGGAAAGGAGGTCTTAAGGAACTTGTGGAACATAGGGAAATAGGGAGAATGAGCTAAAAAGAGAGAAGAGGGTGGATACACAGTGAGGGATAGGGCTAAGTACCCCAAAATAAATAATAAATTAAAGAATTCCAAGCAGATTCACAGAGCTTCTAGTGTTGCACATGTGTGGAAAATGGGCATAGCAGCAGGTATTTCTACTCTATGTAATTACTGCTTTAAGCCTAGAGCATTATCATACAAAGGAGAGAAGTTAAAAATGCTCAAGCTTGCATTTTAGGCAACTTTCTTTAAGACACATTTCTAAGCAGTGCCACTAACCTGAGGGCAGGCTAAGTAATACCAGCCCAAAGTTTGCTTGTGATTCACTGCTGACTTAAATCTGGTAAAGTAGCATCCTGAAGGCAGTCTAAAATATGGCCAGCAACAAACATGGGTTAAATTAATCTGGTTCAGCTAAAATGTAGTGCATGAAATAAGAGACAGTCTAGTCAGTGTATAAAAATATATTATAAACTTTTACGGCTTAAAATTACTGGACCTGAGTATAACTCAAATGAGGAACTGCTGAGAGATTTTTCCTACCCTGAGAAAAGTGACAGGAGCATGACGTTTGGGTTTTAGCCGCGTTCTTCCTCCCATTATTTTTAAAATGCAAAGACTTTAACTCTTGGTTATTACTTTCTGACTGACAGTGAAGAAGACGGCTGAGATATCCCTTCTCCTCCTGCAATATCATTTACATTCACGCATTGAGAGTGGCCTGCACAGCAAGAGCACCTTGGATCCTACAACATCTCCCATGCTGTGCTGTAAAATGCTACGTGCAGCACTGGTCAAGAGCTGTGATATGTGGCACAGCTGCCTGACATGCAAATACACCACTAGTGCCAGTGTGGATTGCCGGAGCATGACGTGGTCACAAGAAGTTTCATAGAATCATAAAGGTTGCCTTGTCTGTGAAACCATGTCCTGAAGTGCCACATTTACGTGTTTGTTGAACACTCCTGGGATGGTGACTCCACAACTTCCCTAGGCAGCCTGTCCCAATGCTTCATCACTCTTTCAATAAAGAAATTTTTCCTAATATTCAATCTAAATCTCCCCTGACACAATCTGTGGTCATTTCCTCAGGTTCTATCACTAGTTACATGAGAGAAGAGACCAACATCGACCTCACAACAACCTCCTTTCAGGTAGTTGTGGAGGGTGATGAGGTCTCTCCTCAGCCTCCTCTTCTCCAGAATAAACAGCCCCGGTTCCCTCAGCCACTTCTTCTCTAGACCCTTCACCAGCTTTGCTACCCTACTTTGGAGACATTCCAGCACCTCAATGTCTTTCTTGGAGTGAAGGGCCAAAAACTGAACACAGTATTCAAGGTGCAGCCTCACCAGTGCTGAGTACAGGGACACGATCACTTCCATCCTCCTGCTGGCCACACTATTCCTGATACAAACCAAGATGCTATTGGCCTTCTTGGCCACCTGGGCACGCCACTGGCTCATGTTCAGATGCTGTTAACCAACACCACTAGGTCTTTTTCCACCAGGAAGATTTCCAGCCACATTTCCTCAAGCCTATAGCATCACATGGTGTTGTTGTGACCAAAGTGGAGGGCTTGTCACTTGGCTTTGTTAAACCTCATGCAATTCGCCTGGGCCCGTTAATCCAGACTGTCCAGATCCCTCTGCAGAGCCTTCCTACCTTTGACCAGATTGACGCTCCTGCCCAAATTGGTGTCATCTGCAAATTTACTGAAGGAGCACTCAATCCCCTCCTCTAGATTATTGATAAAGATGTTAAATGTGACTGGTCCCAACACTAAGCCCTGGGGAACACGGCTTGTGACCAGTCACCACCTGCATTTATCTCTGTTCACTACAACTCTCTGGGATTAGCTGTTCAGCTTATTTTTTTACCCAGTGAAGAGTATACTTTTTATAAGCCACAACCTGCCATCTTCTCTAGGAGGACATTCTCCACAAACCAGTTGCCTGATTTTTGCTTTTCTGTGAGCTTTGCTTGATTGTTCAGGCTGCAACCCCCACTTCTAGGGCAGCAGGAAACCACTGCTGTAATTCTGACATTAGGAAACATAGTGAGTAGAGGGCAGAAAAGTAGTTAGTAGGTGTATCTTCTTCCAGGGAGAGTAAGAGGGAACACAGGATTTAAATCCATAGTTTATAATGGAGATATTATGTAATGAGGTGTGGGTGGGTGTTATAAAAGGCAGAAGGACAATTTCACATAAAGACTGAACTTTAGAACACCAAAGAGAATGTAGCAGACTATGAGAAAGGAGGGAATGAAATGTAAACCTGTTGTTCCATGAACTCCAATTTTACAGTGTTCCAAAAGGCACTGAGCTGTACCAACTGGCATATGATCAAAACTGGGAATAACATAAAACCGTCCACCTTTGAAGCATGACATGAGGAAATCTTGCAATTATGGAATACTGAATATATTCCAACAAACAAAATGTCATGCAGCTCATCTCTACCTACTTCCCATGCTCAGAATATAAATGGAAAAAGGGACATCAGTAAAAACTGTAGTTGGATACTTTGTTGCTGAAGGCTTTTTAAGCAACTGAAGATTAATCATCCTTCTAATCAGAAGAAGATTGAGGACTAAGGACTTATCACCAAATAACTTAGTTGGGTAAATTACTCAAAGCACCTAATTAAATTGATATACTGGCTTACCAGGATGTAAACTTTAAAGCCTGAAACCCCGTAAACAGCACAAAGGTGCTTGCCCATTATTCATGATTCATTTCTCTGTTGGTGTAATGGATAACAATAACTTTCTGAGAGCACCATAAAAATTACTTTAAAGAGTCTAGTAGCCATGTAAAGACCCTTTTCTTTCTCTGTTCATATCATAAATTTCCAGATAAGACACAAGGATTTTTTATTGGATATGAAACAGTAAACTAACAGCAATATTTACAGCATTGTACATCTTCTAAAAACATGCCTTGAGCTCTTTGAATCTTTGTAGTACAGTTATTATTGCTAAGAAATAATTGCTTCTGCTTCAAAGTTTGCTAAGCTCTATAAAACAAAATTAGTAGAATATGATTAAGACCCTAGATCTGAGTTCACCTCATGTAATTTTACTCTCTTCAGTGAGCTGCCTTTGTAGGAAGCCTAACCATGATGTCTGTCTTTTCTGTTAATGCAGAGAACTGCTTCCAGAGTGCTCTTAGAGAGCCTTACACAGTTAGGATCCTATCTCAGCCCTTTCAGTGATTTCAGTTTCACTTGGGTCAGATGACTTCAGGCTTTGATTATGTCCATTCCAGACATTCCAGGTAGGGAATCTTAGGTCAGGTTATCAGACTGACACTTCTTCCCATCTTTCTGAGGGCCAAATCTTTGTAGTCAAAATGGGTGTTTTGTCCGAATATACCCAATATTAGTTTGGTTTGAACCTGAATATAAGCATACTAAGTTTTGGAGCTCTGTGATGGTGTAGACAGATAGAACCTGTAAACTTTTTACATAACTATTTAAGCTATGTGCCCATTAAAGAGGCAAGGGAAGATGAATGTAGCTGCTGGCAGGAAACATCCAAATTAAAATAATTTGCTAGAAAAAGGATAAGGAAAACACAAGTTATTGCAGAGACATCCTGCTGAACACAGGAAGGTTGACTGGCAAAACCTAAACCCAAGATAAGTAGTGCTGGGAGCAAATAAGGCAGATGAGGCTGCTCCTTTTGGGAGGAGGGCAACAGCAAAAGTGTCAGGAGATGACAGAAGGTAAGTCTGACTCAATTCTGACTTCTCTTATCAATGTGCTCTTCAGTCTGCTCTCAGCTGCCAGGATTATCAGTAGCCGTACCTATCAGTGCTAGCTATATGATTGTGGTATAGTGCATTCATTTGTAATTTAGGATATAAGTACTGAAGACTAATAGTTTTGTATGGTGGCAGTGATTAATAACGTGTAAGAATTGACCATTAATATGTGCACTGTTAATGAATAAACTAATCCAACCAAGCTTTGGTTTAAACTAGACTGATCTATCAGTCTTCTAAGGGCTCCTATCACAGTGATCTCTAATTCCGTAACAGGTATATAATTACACACACACATTGCAACAATCCATTTTCTAGGCTTTCCCTACTGTTATATGTATCCCTGGCCAATAGCAAGGAATTTCCTAGAGGAGAAGTCTTGCTGTATTTTCTGTATATGAGCAAAAAATCCAAACAAGACCGTCAAGGTTCCATTACTTCTTGCTGCCACCCTATGCAGACAAAGATATGATGACACTTTTTTTCAACATATTTCTTATAGTGTTGATGTTATACAAATAATAAAGAGCAGTGGCTGTTGATTCTCATTCATACTTATCCAGCTGGACATAAATAAATGAAAGTCAACTGTGATGATACAAGCTTTACAGGGTTGTATTTATTTCAGACACAGAATATCAGTGAAGAAAAAGACTTGTGGTTATAGCCAGCATGTTTGATTTTGTTTTTCACTTATTTGCTTTCACATTTGAGGAAGAAACAAAAAGGAAAGGTTAGACTAAATAAATAAAACAGAGAAGTATCTACTAAAGAAATGGACATTTGCTGAAGGTCATTTTGGGGAAAAATATCCCATTGAGCAAAAGAATTCGTAAGATTTTCCTGGCTGTGACATGTTCTGGGCTAATAATAGATCCCCTACGGGAAGCCACATCATCAATAGCTTTTACAGTTGGATTGGAAAATGCATTGGACAAAATAGCCCATAAAAAGTTTGTCTTGGGAGAATGGCTTAGTAGGTTGATTCCATTCCTAACTTCTAAGGTAATGGGTTAACATTAAACTTGGTGATTTCATTCTGATTTCTGTAACTCCATAAAGCTGATTTTTGAGATCTGCTGTTTCAAGGAGTGGTATCTTTACTTAGAAAGATGGATTGTAATGTTAGGTATTTTATTATTATACAAACCTTCACCTAGGTTAAACTAAACTGAAACAGGGGAGAAGTTGTTATAGATAGTTTCTGATTATTACCTGCAAAATGGAAAGAGCAATTATTACCTTGCTTTCCTCCATAAGGAAGGAAGAAGACACACAGGTCTATTGACAATTTAATATTTTTTCCACACAGAACCAAATTATTATGATTGTAAACGGACTCTGAGTCATTATTTTGACAGTTCATTGGTATAGCTTATTCCATCTCTCTGCATGATTTTTTGTTTATAAAACATTGTAATATTGAAGGAAAAAGTAGAGCCTAAGAACTCAGCCAATGAAAGAGCAAGCGATCTCTCGAAGTACATTTACTTTGGGAGAGGAAAGACAAAAACAAAGTGTAACAAGAACAACTGAAGGCTCCATTCCTTATACCAGTACCTGCTCAGACCATTGACTTATTTAAAAAATGGAGTCTGCAGCAATCCATATTGTTCTGTCTGTGACCTTGCACTCTGTTAGAGCTAATTGTCCCCATAAGACTGCAAATCAAACTGATGCATGTCCCAATGCATCACCTGACTGCAGGATATCCAGTGAAAGAAGATGGGAGTACAGGATATCTAAGAAAGAGAGGGAAAGACACTTTTTCTGGAGCTTTTGGGGGATAGTCCTTTAAGAACTGCTGCATTAATTTCAATCCAGAAAGAACAAAGACTGTATAAACTGACCCAATTTAACTTAGAGGTAGCTAAGAAGGGATGGAAAATGATGAAAGTTGCATAAACTGTCTATGGAACTATGGTGAAAACTGGTCTATTTTTTCAAGTTTTCCACTTAGTAGAAGGAAATAATTGGGTTGATGTCAGATGATATTATGAATGTAACCCTGCTGACCGAAACAAGATCTTCACTGAGTTGGGAGGTAATTTCACTCTTCAGTCCACACCGAGTTTTCATAAATGAACACCAAAAACCCACAGTGGTCTTATCTTCAATTAAAATATTCCAGGATACAAGGGAAATAAATGGACATCGTGGCTAAGAAGGAAACAAGATTTACCTTTTAAAAAAAAGTATTTGCAAATTACCTGCAACAAGTCTAAGATTATAGGAGTTTGAATAACTTTTCTCACACTTGAAAATATATGAGAAAATGAAAGCATTTGAGCTTCAATGACAGTTTGTTTCCTAGACTTGCTTGGAAATGGAAACAGCTAGATACCTATGTATATGCAGTATGAAAGAAGATAGTAAAGCAATAGGGCAGTTTATCACTTGTTATTTTTTCAACATAATGACTGTAGATTCTCTGCTAACCAAAAAACCTCAGCCTGTTTATTTTTTTAATGATGAGCTGTTACCCAAAAGAAACAAAGTGGCATTCTGTTGACACCATATGGTGGCTGAAAAATGGATTCCATAGTATTCTATTTGTTAGAATGTCTTCTGACTTTCTGTATCCATAATTTATGTTGGGGCCTTCTCTGATTGCCAAAACATTCAAATGGCTTTCTCTTCAGAGGGTAGCCGGCATGGAGGGAAGAAGGTTTTCAAAACAGCGGGACTTGAACAATCTCCTACTGCTCAGAGAAGAAATCATTTCCAAGCTTCTGTCTTTCTGGCTGCTTTCATTGTAATAATAATTTACATCCTGTGTGAAGAGGCTGTTTGCATTCAGAAGAAATCTGAAATAATAAATAAAAAGGAGGGGGAAAAAAAAAACAGCTTCTGTTCTTGCAGGCAAATACAAGAATTTGTGAATATTTTGCATCGGTTTAAAGTTACATTGACTCCTAGGCTCTGACGTAAGTAGCTAGCTTAGGCTTTCGTATCTTAATGGGAAGAAATATGCAGAGGTTATTGAACAGTGCAGTTTCTAAATGATTGCCTCTGCAGCTGGCTTTCATGGAGTGATCCGAACTGGTTATGGATGAGCTAAAATAATTGAGATATATTTCTCCCGGTGCCTACTTGGTTATTACTCACTTTTTAAGAGGCCATATTTTAGGCAAAGATTTCAGTATGACTGTGTGATTTACAAACAGATCTTTCATACACTCTTAATACAGTGTATGAGGCATCTTGCATTATGTAGCAGGTTATGCCTGTTGTAAGCAGCAGGGATCCTGGAATCACATTTAAAGGCTGAGCCAGAGGGACAACATCCCTCCTTTCTCACCTCCTTCTTCTCTGATCTATCACAACTCAGTGCTTGCTGCTATTTGACCAGTCCTGTTTCCTTCTTGCCTCTGGGATTTTGGCAGCAGCACATAGTCTGATGAGTGACCACCTGAGTGTGGATGGGGTTAAGAAGACCAGCTGCAGCTGGGTTATTAATACTAAGCAGACAGGATTATAGGAGAAGGAGACCACCTGTTGTGGGGATCTTCTTAAGAATTTGATTAGACCTGTTTGACCCTGGGGTAACTTAGTCTCAGAAGTTTATTTGCCTCTGGAGTAAAATGGAGATATACAGAAGTTCTATCATCATTCCTCAGTCTTGAGAATCTTCCCTCCTTTCTTGACCCTCCAGTCATCCTGGCCACTCAACTGAGTTACTCCAGCTGAGGTCTGTAAGAGTAATTTAGCCAGCAGTGAATTTGAATCCCATGAAATTGTAGATTTTATAAAGAAATAGAGTGGAAGCCAGATATTCCTCCAGAACATCTGGCAAAATGCCACTGACAGCTTTGCTTATTCTGAAGATGTACTGCTCTAAAAAATGACTTCACTTTAACAGACCTTTAGTGATGTGAATACATATTTCTTATATTACTCTGTTTAATGACACACTCTTGGAAGTTCAGTCAGTGTTTAAAACCAACACACTCTTTTTCAATACAAAAGAAAGAACTGTTAGTCTCCTAGAAGAAAATATAATAGAAAACTTGTGACCAAATTAAATTATTAAATTTTTAAAAAAGCATTAAATTTGAGGGAAATCTTGAAATTCTAAAAGTAACCATGTTTAGTCTGAGAAAAGAAAATGATTCATTAAAGGATTATTTTTACTTGTGACATTCCAGATATGTACTACAGATAGTTCCTAAAAAGAAAAACTATAGGCTAAAAGATCACGCTACAGGGACAATAAACCTAAACATCTACAAATTACTTTGTAACATATGTGAGAAATATTTATTCTTCCTTACAGAGTAATTCTCCAAAAAACCTGGATTTAGGGTATCAGATAGTTTTCACTCATGTGAGCATCT
Source organism: Phaenicophaeus curvirostris (assembly GCF_032191515.1). NCBI lineage: Eukaryota > Metazoa > Chordata > Aves > Cuculiformes > Cuculidae > Phaenicophaeus > Phaenicophaeus curvirostris. Next base: position 122,495,711 of record NC_091393.1, on the reverse strand, counting down.
CCTTTAAAGTTATTTATGTTAGGAAAAAGATTGGATCCCAAATATTCACACTGGTTAGTGGCATTATCAAATGAATTTCCTTGATCTAAGGTTCAAGTTCCCTTTTGGGCAAATCACCTTTTGTGTTGAGTAACAATTACTAGTCTTCATTTCTATTTTCCTGTATAATTGCAATTTAGGTTGGGCCAAGTGTACTCTTGATGTGTAGATAGGAAAATTGCTGGAGAGAATGATGAAAAGACAATCTGAAACTCGTTTTACGCCAAAAGTGATGCTTGTGAAACTGCTGTAGAACTCTCCAGAATCAATAAGGTTAAGCTTCGGATTAAGTTAGGTGTTCACAGTGCTGGTGTCATGATGTAATCTGAGGACTAAGCTTCCAGTATTCCAGTTACTGGGGCTCTCAGGTGAGTTTTAGTTACCACACATGGATGGGAATTAGACATCTGCATAGATCTTATGGGTATCACACGGAAGATAAGAGATCTCTGTATCCTTCTGGATCATCAGATAGGGCCTAGGCAAAATATGAGCATGGGATCCCCCTTCTACCAAATACAGCCAAAGGGGTGTAGAGACCTGCTTATCTCAGCTTCATATTAGAGACCCAAATTTCATTAGATAAACTGCTCTGTAGGGTCCATGGATGGTGGAGTCACCATCCCTGGAGGTACTCGAAAGGCATGTAGCTGTAGCGCTTGAGGACGTGGTTTAGTGGTGAACTTGGCAGTGTTAAGCTTATGGCTGATCTTGATCTTAAAGAGTCTTTTCCAAATTAAACAATTCTGATTCTATGATTCAAAGCTTATGTCAAGCTACAAAACTTGACTTTAGTGTGTTTGTAGACCATTATCCACAATAGCACTATGCTAGAAAATGTGAAGCACCCAGTAAGTGCTACATTTTATTCTTACTAGGATATGACAACAAACAATTTTATTCAGGGCAAATGGCACTGCATAAAAGAAAAGACATTCAGAGGATTATAAGGGTATTCAAGAACTAAATCCTGAGCAAAACTAAAGAGGATGTCTATCGTCAGGGGGGTCACTGGTAAAGCTGCAGTGTAATTAAAGTTCTGATTTTTTTTTCCAAAGGCTTGATTCTTCATTTCACAACACTTTTTTAATGCCAAGGTACTTGTCCTTAATCCAGTGAAGATACACCAATGTAATGAAGAATGATTTCCAATATTATTAATTTCTCTTATCTATTCCTTTTTACAATCTGGGAAGATTAGGAAACAAAATGATAATTAATTTATAATAAAGTTGATCCAGTATACAAAGATTTGCCCGCAATATAGTTTGTTATGTATTTTGAAAATAATCAGTTTAAGCCATTATTAGGAACTCTAATTTGTATGTAAAAAAGACCACTACTTGTGAAATCCTGCCCCCTGACAGCAAATCATCACTTCCTTCAGCAGAGACATGATTTCTGGCATTGTCTTGACTTCAAAATAGTTACGTTTTATTATTTAAACAGAGAGAAAATATTGAACCAGGGAAGACTTGCAGTAAACATGTACTAAGACTACATTCTCTTCTTGGAACAGAATAAATTATATAGACTGAAGGATATTTGAAGCTGGCCTAATATTTTGTGCTTAGATTCCACTTCAGGATAATGCTGGACATTAGCATGACATATTTCTCCACAGCATAGTCTTCTCCAGACTGGACTGATGCTATGGACCTTGCACCAAAAATCTCAAGTAGAAGTAACTGGAGCTTTCATAGTTTTCTATGTTTTTCAAACCAGATTGAGTACAGAAAATACTGGATACAGTGCAAAAAAAAAAACCAAAAAAAAAAAACCAGAACCAAACAAAACCTGTTTATGAAATATTTCTAGCCAAGGGTTTCCATTTTAAAAAGGTCATTCTTTTTATGAAATTCATAGAATCATAGAATAACCAGGTTGGAAGCGACCCACCGGATCATCGAGTCCAACCATTCTTATTAAACACTAAACCAATTCAGATTCATGTCCAAGCTTTTAGGTAAGTATCCAAACCACCAAACTCATCTGTCCCTCTGGTAACCTATGATGGCTTCAAACATAAATAATTTTCATTCTCAGCATCAGTGTTAGCAGCAGAATGCTCTACTTACTAGGCCCGAGAGCATATTTGATATGTTTTGTTTTGTAAAAAAGGTAAATATTTTTATCTGCCATTACGCAGAGACCAGAAGAGTTCCAGTGATTTCCTCATAGAAATATCTTTTTTCATTCATAAACATATTGGAAACATATAAACTGGGTCCATGTACTTTTTAAAATGGAAAAGCAGGGATTACCTGTGTAACGTAACACTTGGTTTTCTCCACAGTTGTAAGGAATACCCTGTTTTTTTCAGTCCCAATGCCACAGCCTTTTATTTTGTCAATGCAAAATCAATGTGGTCTGTGGACAGCACACCAAAAGCCAAACTCATAAAAATTCAGGACTTTTATTCTGCTGCCTAACTTCAGAGTCTAAACACACTAATCATTTCCAGTAATCAATAGAGAGATATATGCAAGGAGGCAATGTTGTTTATGTGAAGTCTATTTGAGCCAGTAGGAAAAAAGGACGCAGGAAGTGATGCAAAACCAGAGGGGAAAGAACAAATGTTAATCTGTTGGGAACAGCCTCAGCAACTTTCTGAAATTATGCAAGTGAAACAGGACTGAGAAGAGAAGCGTCACTCAAAAGACCTGGCTCATTTGATCCTGAGCTGAAGGTTGGATTCAACCTGTTTACAATCTTAACTGTTTTATTTCAATATTCTGTGTTCAGTTTGCAAGGCTTCTACATTCAGTGTCTCAGCCAAATAGTTACATTTCAAGGGGGTGGGAGGAAGGGGTGTTGAATATAACCTTTGTTAATGATTTAGTTTATTGCCAATAATTTTGTGTTGATGTTGCCTTTCCTTATCTGGTTTTCACACATTTCCTTCATTGATATTCCTGCATCATTCTCAGTTGTTTTTCTTTTATTTATTTTTTAAGAAGCTCTCCAAAGTCTCTGATTTCCTTAATCATGGTTGCAGTATTTCCTGAAACTGTGGGGGTCAAAAGCCATATTTTCTCTCTTGCATTTTTCTTATTTATTTAGATTCTTATCCCACTATTTTTCATGTTGTACATTCACAAGTTGGTAATCTAGAACTTTGTCACCTCTAAAATTTAGCTTCTTTGTAGTCTTGTCAAGTACTCAGTGCCTCTGGCACTAGTTATCAATGATGTAGAACTGAATGGCAGGACCATATGAAGAATGAGGGACAGGATTCTCTGCAGAAAACAATGCTTGTAAATTAAACAAACAAACAAACAAACAAAATAACAAAACAAAAAGAGAAAAACAAGGTGTGGGTGGGTACATCCTCATCTGGTAACAGAAATCCCTTGAAGGTAATGGAACCAAATGGGTTTACACTTGCTGAACATACAGTTTGGGGTCTGCATATGCTCTATCAAGAAGAGATGCTAATGAGATGTTAAAAGCAGTGTGATCCCTTCCATAGTCCCAAAGTAATTTGTGTTGGAGAAGAGACACACAGCTTATGAAGCTGCAGCATCTTTCTGACTGGGAATCCAGATTTCAGTGGGGAAGTGCTGTTGATATCACCTCTGTAGAAACAGGAAGAATGGGAAAATAAAAAAAAAATCCACTGCTAGTTTTATATCTGTAATCCAAGGGTAGGATTTAAAGCTGATGATTCAGGCTCTAACTACATATACGTATTCCATGATTTCTATGATCAGAATTGCAACAATATGAAAATGCACATTGTGGTTTGATTTCCAACATGGATAGATTTTCATTTGCTTCATGAGTTGTTTCAAGCAAAACTCCTACAGCTGTCATCTGTGTTTCATTTTCTGTTAGTGTCAGCTGGTCATGATGAATATGTTTTCTACCTCACCATTCTAATTTAAGAGCAACATCAAATATTTTAAAGACAAAACCAGTCTATTTAACAGGATGTTACCTACTACACAAGTATAAAAACACAGTACAATTTGACAATACAAATTTTCATAAAAAGGTATTGCAAATTTTTGCCATCATCATTAGCCTGATATTTTGATCAGGCTGATCAAAATATATCCTCTGAATCAAAAATAAAAATAATGACTATATTACTTAAAGTATCTTTGTGACAGGCCAAATGTTTTGACCATGTGATAATGAATGTAAAACTAGGGAATAAACTATAACCCATTAGATGTCCAGATCTTCAAAGTACTGGGTAGCTTTAGAAGACTACTTCTTAACGATACATTTAAGCTCTAGAATAAACAAAGTTTTATTCCTTTTAATCACCATGCAATGCCTACAATTGATTGCCAGTATAAAGATATGTCAGGCCTCAGGCCATCCTTGCATATCATTTGCCATGAATTCTGCTGAAGACATCAGTCGTGAAAGATTAATTCCTTAAGACAAAAATCAAACTTCACAGGCAGCACAGCAGATGTGTGAACAAAGGGAATCAACAGTTTGGTTTGTTAAGGGAAAGCCATATGAACACATGCTGAGCATGGATTGTTATTTTTTATTTTATTTCCTTATTCCTCTCCTTCATATCCTCAAAATCCCAGTCTTATACTCCATGTTTCTTTTGGGCATGAACCCTGGCAATTCTAGAGACTCAAAGCATTTTCAGGTAAAGGAGGATAAAGTATTTTGCACTGGAAGAAGTTCTATAGTTTCCAACTGCCGTAAGACAAGATATATGTATGACATTAAATCAGACCCAAGGGAAACAGCAGAAATCCCCTCCTTTTTCTGTGCCTCCAATGAGACCCTTTTAGGGTGAATTTCTTTTACCTGGAAGAACCTTCCTTTTCAGGTTATCCACTGCAAGCTGCATGAGTTTCCTTTGGAAAGCAATGTCATTGTTCATTACTAGAAACCACACCAAAGAAAAGCTCTCCCTGGCTTTCTGGCTTCCAGACACTGCTAATACCTGTGTTAGTATGCAGTGTTGCCATATGGAATCTGTCTAAATCTTGCCTGGATTAAACAAGTAAGGAGTAGATTGATGACTGTTCTACTACCATATTGATTTCATTGGGAGTTTGTTGAGCTTGCTGCAATTCAACATTATTAGGCATGAAGAGTGCCTTTCAAAAAGAGTTCCTTTCAGTGTTGTTATACTTACCTTATTCCAAGATCTGTATAATTAAAAAAAATAAAAATCAAACATACATCAACTCATGTTGCAACTTCATACCTGAAGGTTTGGATGTTTACCTGAAGTTTACCAAAATTAGAAATCCTTTGGAATTCTTGTGTTACCTGGTGGTGTAAAGGGATTCCCAGCAAAGCTGTTTTCAGTGTTGGAAGACTGTTTCTGCCATTTTTGGTGGCATTTCTATAATAAAAAAAGATATTTTTTTTTTTAAAAAAAGGAGTTGTAATGAATATTTTGGCATGTAATGAACAACTATTCAAATTCAATTCTAGGACCTGACAGAGATTCGTGTTTCCTTTAATGTGTCTATAGGAAAAGAAACATCATGGGCGGTATAGAAACAATGGGTTAAAGGAGCAATATTTGGACATCTAGAGTGGGATACTTTTCTTTTTTATTTACAGGTCGAACTCTGTGTGTCTTTTGGAACAGACTTTGAAAGTATTGATGTTAATTTAGTACAGATGTTACCCGTCTGGTTTTTAAAGAGTTTGTATTTACAAATAGAAGTAGCCTGAAAAGTTGATTTAAAGTCAGACAGAATGTGCTCAAGTAGACTAGATCAGGAATTGTTGGAACAGTGGAGTGTCCTCCATCTAGGTGGCTTGTGGTTTCCTGCACTTGATATGCTTATTCCACATGCAACTACTTGTCACACTTGTTCTCACAAATGCTGCAGGCTTAGAATGCTGTTTGAATTGCAAAACTCTAAAAGAAATAAATCTGGAACAATCTTAAAGAAATAGTGATAATAATATGGACTGAATCCAGGGATTTTGTTCTTTTATTTTACATAAAGAGCAGGATTACTAAAGTGAAATCAGAGAGGCAACAGCTCAGAGAATTATACATTCAAAAAAAAGAAATATCTTCAAATTATTATCTTTCTTTAGACTTCTGCAGTTGCATCAGAAAAAATAATGTTATCTTATCACTTCGTTTTCTCTAGCTGGCATTTCATTTCTGTTTTATAGATTTCTCAATGGTAGTTGCATGTCCAGTCAGCATTGTTCCTGTTTTTGGACTATTATGGTTACTAGATATCTGCAACTCTTCATTGGAGTTGCATCAAGAAACAGACAACTGAGACCACAGAGCTGTTGCAGAAATGTAGAGTTAATGTAAGTCCTCGTCCTAAAGAGACCATAGAATGACCTATGATGTTTAGCCAGTGGCTGCAGCAGATGCAAGAGGAACCAGGGGATGGAGAGGACTGTATAAGAAAATTTGTATTTGGAAGACTGTTGAGTTTACTTATACCACAATAAAGATAATCATTACAGAACAGTTTAATTTTAAAGGGTGACTTGGAAGACACTGAGATATCACTGTAGAGGAGGACCAGAACAGAGAACACTTCAACAATGTGTGCATACATAAGAACATGAGACCTATGTGATGCACCCATGAATTCTATGGAAGCTATTCGAAACCATTGTAAGGCTACTCGTCTTGATAATCTTTGAAATATAATGTAATCAGGAGATTCATGAGGACTGGAAGAAATCAAATATAACTTATTTCAAAAATGGCAAGAAGAAGGACCCAGCAAACTACAGACAGGTCATCCTAACCTCAGTCCCTGGAAAGGTGATAAAGCAGCTAATTCTGGACACCATTTTTAAACTCACGAAGGACAAGGTGAGTGGGAGCAATCCACATGCATTTATGAAGGGGAAATCATGCTTGATTCATCTCATAGCTTTCTAAATGAAATTACTAACTCTGTGGATGAGGAAAGAGTAGTGATTGTATTAATTTTGACCTTAGCAGGGTATGAAACACTGACTCCCATAACATTCTCATAAGCAAACTAATGAAGTGCAGGCTGAGTACTGGACTGTGAGATGGACTGAAAACTGACTGAACTTCCAGGCCCAAAGGGTTGAGATCAGCACAATAATGTTCAGCTGGAAGATGGTCATGAGTTGTTGACTGGAGATATTGCAATGTGGTGGGCTGATCCTGGCTGAATATCAGGTGCCCAATAGAGCTGCTCTGTCACTTCAGTCCTCAGCTAGACAGAGGAGAGAAGATATAACATTGGGCTCGTGGGTTGAGATAATGACAGTGATAGATCATTCACTGATTACTGTTACGGACAAAACAGACTTGCCTTGGGAGAATTAGTTTGATTTATTACCAATAAAATCAGAGTAGGATAACAAGAAATAAATCCAAATATTTTAACACCTCTCCTCCTGCAGTTGTTCTGCAGTTTTGTGTGGTTCTGTAATAGAAAAACTTCATATAGCAGCTTTTCTCCATTCAAGTGCAAGTGACACTGAGTTCTTTAGCTGAAAAAGAAAATAATGACCTACTCAAAGGCTCCTGTAGAATAAAAATATTCCAAATGATATTTCAAATTCTAAAGTGCTAAATAGAATATATTTTTGAAATTCTTCTTTTAGTAGTCTTCGATGTTTATGAAAAATTGTCTTTGTTGATCTAGATTTGATGATTATGCTATAGTGAATTGTATTTCTGGGAGTAATTATGCATTTTTAGATCATGTATACAACTGAGGAAAATTGCTATTTGACTGCATGAGATTTTTTTTTTGTTTATCAAAAATATTATTGCTTTTCTATTTATTTACTTGGTTTCCCTTTTGAACAAATTTAACCCTCTTTACTGATACTATTTTGTAAAGTGGTCTCTAATCACTGCCGAATTAAATAGTTACAAAACATCTCTTGAAATGCTTAAATTAAGAGAAAAGTCACAGGAATGTGAAAAATGATAGACAAATGCACAGATGAAGGTGTGGGAGAAAGGTGCAGATATTTGACATGGAACTTCCTTTCTTCTCCTTATCTTTTCACATGTTATGAATCATTAATGCTTTTTAGTGAAGTTTCTGTATAAACAGAAAATGGAGTCCTAGGGAGCTTTGATTTCATAAATGTCTTCACAGGACTGAAGTTGGCTCAGTCGAACCATCCATACACATTAATGCTGTTTGAGTTCTTTATACATATCTTTAAAAAATACCTGTTGAAATGCTTCTCACTTCAAAATATTGCGTATTTTAGGCACTGAAAGATCCCCAAAATAACAGAATTTTGGTGTCTAGAATTAGCTAAGCAGCATAAAGCAAACAAAAAAGTGTACCGTGATTAAGTTCTTTGTTCTTCTTTTTAAGGGAAAAAAGTGTTTACAAATATTTACATTGATACCAGTCTTGTCCTGGAAGATACACACTCTCATGTCTGATTCAGAAGATGGAGCACTTCTCCTGTGAAGACAGGCTGAGAGAGTTGGGGTTGTCCAGTCTGGAGGAGACAAGGCTCCTGGGACACCTTAGAGCAGCCTTTAAGTATCTAAAGGGGGCCTAAAAGTAAACTGGAGAGGGACTTTTTACAAGGGCGTGTAGTGTCAGAACATGGCAAAATGGCTTTAAACTGAAAGAGGGTAGATTTATATAAGGTATAAAGAAGAAATTCTCCACTGAGGGTGGTGAGGCAGTGGCACAGGTCATCCAGCAAAGTCATGGATGCCCCAACCCTGGAAGTGTTCAAGGCCTGGTTAGATGGCAACCTGTCTAGTGGAAGGTGTCCCTGCCCATGGCAGGGGGATTGGAACTAGAAATCTTTAAGATCCCTTGCAAGCCAAACCATTCTATGATTCTGTGATTTATCCCTCTTCAAAGTTTCTGAAAACTTTCAGCTAAGGAGTCAAATCTCAGGCTTAGTTCCCCTTTATGTACTAGGAAAGATGCAAGCTTTCCAACAACCCCATCATTAATTAGAGATTACTGATACCATTCTTTCCTTTCTTGTTATTTGTGTGGCACCCATAGTGAACAAGGTTATTTTCCCTGCTCTCTGCAAGTCAGGCTCTGCTGTTATGAGTATGGTTCTACAGGTCCACTTGCATTGTCCATGGCAACTTTCTGCTGTACTCGTGTGATGGATCTATTCATGTTTTCTGGCTCCAAAGCTGGCAATTTCACACCTTTCTCAAGCATTCAATATGCTAAGCAAAATTGTGAGAGTCTTTGCACAAATGTACACTTTTTAAACTGCAGTGGTTTCCATGACAGAATAGAAGCTCAAATTCCACACCAAAAGACATACGGAAAATAAGAATGAATTTATATGAAACCCTCATCCTCCATATTGAAAGCTAAACCTTTAGTGTTTGTATTCTAGGCAGAGCACTTTTCCTTCCATGTTAATGATTAAAACCTGAAAAACAGGAAGATTATCTCCTCAGCATCAATGCTGAGGCATTTTTCCATTACTGTTATTAGTTTAGTAGTCTTTTCATCACTGCTGATCCTGAGGTTTCATCTTTAAAATCTTTAGCATGCTTCATGTATAATTTAAGGGATTAACAAGGAAGTTTGTAATTGATTCTGTTTTTTTGGGAAATACAGAATAGAAGACAACTCGTGACAAAACAGCAAAGTTTTCAGCATGTAAAGCTCTATACAAAGCACCTTATCCATACTGATGTGTGAACATTCAGATTGTAATGATTTTTGTACGGGGAACACTTTTTGGTTTGCTTTCAGTGTACACCACTTAGCACAATGCAGGGTTGATCTGTCACTTGAGGTGTGGAGAATGTGAATAACAAATAATAACTACACCAAAAGTCACAATTGGAAAAACTAATGGGACATCAGCAACTGAAGAACACGTCATGGGCCCATCAAGGACTGTGTTTCAGATTGCAGGCAAGCTGTTCAGAAGTTTAGCATTGTATTTCATCGCAGGATCCTCTGGAAATGCAAAACTTTATTTTTCCCCATAATTCTCACTTTCTTCTTTTTAACCTGCCTCTCTTCTCTTTTCCCCAATCTCTTTCTCTCTGTGCATTTCCATTTTTGGAGAGGCATGTTATTGCTTTATATGGTTTATACATGTGTACATCTTTGCTTTCCCAACTAATCAATAGTTACTTTACTGTAGTAGACAGCTGAATATTTGAAAACTGCCTTAGAATTAATAATTTAGTTCAAATTAGATATATAGCGAGTTTTTGCTTTAATTCACTTCCTAAAACTGCATTTTAACAAACCACTTGCCCCTTTCTCTTTTTGAGGGGTGGGAATAAAGACATGACAGGATCTTACAAGAGAGGACTCTTGGGTAAAAAATACAATTAAAATGTATTAATGTATAAAATGTATTAATTAAATGTAAAAATACAAATAAACATGTCACTTTCTCATATTTTGAGTCAAATCTGATTTGGATATTTTGTGGGAGGTCATTGCAGGGTTAATTGAATCTACTTATGTATTTATTTATTTATTTATTTTACATCTAGGATAATTGTCTTGTTTCCCTCCTGGAAAACAATAGGAAAAGATAGCAATGCAAACAAATCACCAGAATTTAAGGAAGAAAAGTATTCTTACGAGACACGGAGTTATAGTTCATACACATCCATGTGTCCAAACACTTGTCTGTTTTCTCCCAGCTGTATCAGCTCATCCAAGAAAAGACAGTATTTGGCTTATATCTGAACACTTAAGGATCTTACTAATGATGTAACATCAAATGCTCTAAAGATCTTTGGTAAGATCCTTAGTAAGATCTCTGAAACATTACAGGAAAGAATGATACTAAGTTATCAGAAGCATTCATGAAGTATAACATCAGTGACAGGAAAACAGAGCACCAAAATCCTTGGTTAACATCTTGACAGTGAGGCAATTAATCAAACAAGATGGACAAAGATATGTGACAATGCCCTTTTCAAACAGGATTGTAATTGCAAATACAATTGCCGTATATAATGGTGACAAAAGGTAACTAAAGGCAGCTTTTTGTACACTGCCAGTAAATTTTGGTCTGAGTTGTTTATATCTTCCTGCACAGTTATTTTCATTATTGTCAAAAGATTCAGTTTTTTTTTAAAATTATGAATCCAAATATTTACAAGATAATATATGCATAAAGGAGAAGGCAGCTAATGCAGATTTCTTTATATTTACAAAATGAATCAGTACTAGAGTCCATTACTGGCCACGTACATACTGCTACAACAGGGTCTGCATCCAGACTGTCTACTGAGGCTGGTCCCTAGGTTGTGTTTACTTCTGAGCTATGACCAGGCATTGCTTGAGGAGCAGTTCTGGCTAACAAACCCTGTGACCACTCGAATAATTTAACAGTACAGACCATCAAGCTCCCGCATGCAGGGCTGAAACTTAACATTTTTAGTTTACCAACTCTGTTGTAAACTGAAGTGCTGCGTGTGGCTGGGATGGAGATCATGTTCTTCATGGCATCCCACGTGGTGATGCATGTTGATTTTGTGACTGAAACATTGTTGATAACTCACCAGTGTTTTGGCTAATCCCAAGCAGTGTTTGCACGCTATCAAAGTTTTCTGCTCTCCCCCATCTCCCCAGCAAGTAGGTCTGCATGTAACATTGGAAAGGGACACAGATGGGACAACTGATCCAAGCTGGCCAATGTGATTCCATGCTCAGTGATAAAAACTGAGGGAAAGGATGAGAAACGGAAGACTTTTGGAGTTCTGCTGCTTCTCTTCCCCAGGAACCGTTACATGTGCTGAGAACACTGATTTCCAGCAAGTGATTGCACATCTACTGACTGACTGGAAGAAATGACTGAATTTCTAATTTTACTTTGCTTGCACACTTAGCTTTGCTTCCCTCATTAAAATTCCTTTATCTTGACCCAGAAATTTTCTCACTTTTGCTCTTTCCATTTTCTTTCCCACTGAGATGAGAGGGGAGTTGTGAGCAGCTGGGTTGGGGCTTAGCTGCTGGCTGGTGTCAACCCATCACACCTAATCTTCTCAAGACCCGCTTTCCTTTGGTGATGCCTTTCTCTCAGATGGCATCTCCCTCAAGACAGCACAATTTTGTTGTCTTCCTCTTATTTTCAGAAATAGACATATAAACAAAGTTGTCTAATAAATAGACATTTATATGTCTATTTATGTATGTTTATATGTCTATATGACTGGGCCAGAGGGCCCAGTCACAGAGCTCCAGTAACTAGGGAAACTGCAATGACAGGACTAACTGTGGTGATCATGATGAGAAGACAATATTATGGAAGGGAGATCTCCAGAAAAGGAATGAGGCATATGGGGGGATAATATAGATGGAGATTCCTCTTCCCTTCTGTCTCAGCAGGTTGCTGTAATCCCAGTCTCGGTCTATTCATTGCTTGCATAGAACTCACATAGCCAAATTCCAGAATGCAATCAAATTCAGATGATCCAAACTCACATACTATTTCAAATGTAGGAATAAAAAGAATATAATTAGGAATAACAAAGATGGAAGGAAGTGTGTCATCTCCAGTGTAGGCTCCACAAAACTGAGTCAAATTCAGACCTTTCCCTGGCTCATGGATGACCCTCTATCTAATGTACTTAGACATTTGAACCATTTTTATGGTATTTTGACTCTGGAAAACAGATTATTTCTTTCCAAAGTATTTTTGGTGAGTCCTGAAGTGAAAAGAGATATTTATGTACTAATTTGAATTTAACACTAGATGCAAATTCCCTGAGTTTCACAGAATAGTTAAAAACAACCTCAGAACCCACCACCAAATAGCTTTAGATACACTCCTATGCACAGTCCCAAATCTCACTGTGCTCTGCACAGGCATGCAGTTGTTAAGAAGAACCTGATTGAAAACCTGTGGACATCAATTGAAGTCTTTTGGTTGTCCACAAGAAGGTTTTATTAAGGCATCTTTACTGGGAGGTTTCCTGGAGTATGTACGGCAATTAACCAAATGGTTGAAAATAGGAAATTGCTGTTGGGAAAGGGAAAAGGTGATTGTGATTTATAATGTGAATTTTCATTAAAACCAGTATGTGAAGCTGAAGTGTACTTCAGGTTTGTTTGGGGTAGAAAATCTGTCAAGCTGAAAGCTATTTATTTAAGTTTATCTCCCTCTAAGTGACTTTGGGACCTCTGCAATGTTGCTAAATAAGTGAAGCTATTCACATAGTGAACCTTGGCACCTGCAGCAAAGTTACAAAGAGAAGAGATACTTCAGAATTCAATTTACTTTGTATTAACTTGAGATCTGATACTCATCATCTGCTTTTAACTGCTTGTTTTATCTAAACTGCTAGAGTCACATGAACGGGAAAGAAAATTAAGAGATTTCAAATTTGTTGCTCTAAGCAAAATGACTTCCTTATCTAATCTAATAAGAGGCTGGATGAGTTTCCCTGTTTTAATAATCACTGTGCTCCAACCTTCCCTTCCATTAAAAAAAATTAACATAAATTGTCTGGTGAATTTATCTTACTATAATCAAGAAAGTTTTCTTTAATACCACCCTAAAACATTAACCTGATAGTAGACTGACGAACTTTTGCTAGAGGCTTTCCCTAGCACAGTAGAATATTAATGATGCATTTAAGATTTTATAATAGGAAAAATATATATTTATAAAGAACAGAAGGATGTAGACAACTCAGTGTCTGTAGCTCATGTGAACTGGAGTGTGATTAGACTAGTACAAAGGCAGGAATCTTTAAAAGAATGTCGACAAGAAGTATTGCTGATTTAGCAGGTGGGATTTTACAAAGTAATCATAGAATGAAGTACTGACATATAGAATCAAGTTATTTAATGTTTTAGTGCTCCATATCATGATATCACATTTACCAGTCTAAATCCAAAGCAATGATAGTTGACTTTGGTGCTTATTTTAGTATCCTTGAGATTTAAAACTTGGTTGTTGCTCCTGCTGAGATTTAATCAGCTGCGGTTTTTAATGTTAACAACAGTCTATCATTCACATGAGAGACCTCATAAGAAAGATGATTAAGGGTACGGAGGTCACATCTTTGGAAGCAGAGTGAAATCATATATCTCATAAACTTTAGAGATGATTACTTTACTGGTACTGTATTCCTTTTGGCCTGGGTGTTTGACAGAGGAAGATACCAAAACTTCATGAACGAGTAAAAAGCAGGTCATGAGTTTGTTTATCATACATATAAATTTACTTAAAACATCCCCAAACATAAGCGATGTTCTATGAATACAGGGGTGCCTAGCTATTGGGAGGTCTCAAAATCTGTAGGTGTAATTAAGCAGGGTTTTGGGGCAAGCAGCTAGGATAACCCCCTTGTCCTCCTGCAAGCTGTGTCTTTCACTGTAGTTAATGGCTCTGAAAAGATGTTTTATCTCTGAGAAGTAGTCTTGACTCTGAAAGCATGGGCTTCTAGGGACCTTGCTGAAGGGAATTCCAACCAGTGTTAGCCCTGACCAATCTCTCTCTGAAAAGAAATCGCTCTTGATTTCTGCTCCTTTAGTAAATGCCTTAGAACGACTGCTGCCTCCAGTTCAGCCTGATCAATTGTGTACGAACAGGTGGCAGATTAGCAGTTTCTCAGCTGGCTCCAATAACCATGAGCATTTAGGGCATTTTTCCTGTAGCATTAGTGACTGTTGCAGTCAGTAACTCACTGAGGATCTTGGTCTGGTGGCCTTCTCAGTAGCCACGTGGCAAGTAGGTATAATTCCTTCAGCCTTAGCTTATATGTCTGTTTAAGACTGAAACTTTCAGCTTTATAATGTGTTCTTTAGTGACTTCAACGTGTACATTTTCCTTCACTGAAGCCTTCTAATTTTATTGCTGAGTGATTTGGTAATATTTAATAAAACTAAATGCAATGTATTATTTAGAAGGAATGGGTTTGCCAATCAATTCTGATAAAGGAAATTAAATTTTGTAAAGACATCTCTTTACCTTTCATATCTAATAACCCTTCCCTTGCTTTTCTAAGAGTCATGCAACATTGCTGAGCCCCAGACAGTTATCAACAAAGTGATTCTTGTAATAACAATCCTGGCTGTGATTTCTGGTCACACAAAGGCTGGATTATACACCTGTGGCACCTTAAAGGGGTCTGAAAATGAGAATAAAGTGAAGTTGTGCTCACCAAACGGTCCATTATATTACCATGAAATATGAAATGGCTTCTGTGGAACTGAGAAATAGGCTTCTTACTTTTTGAGGATGAAAAGTACTGTATAATTGTAAGGGAACGTATTGTTTTAGGAAAGAATATACTGTAGCTATGGTATGGAAAATGAAAAGGTTCAGATCTCATGAGTTAATTTTAACATTTCAGCACACAGACTGTAACATGTTAAATATATCTGTTCACTATATGTATGTATATATATTATAACCTATATATATAGATATAACATTGGTTTAAGCGTGTAATCACACTCAGACACATATAACGAGTTCCACACAGACATACATATATAATATTTTCAAACCTTTTGTAAGTGACCTACCAATGATATTTTCAAGCAAATTCACAAAATACAGACTACAAAATTCATTCATGTAAAGTATAGAAGCCTGTATCACAGTCTGCCTCCAGAATAACAACTTTAAATTCATTAACAACCTCTGTGAGATCTGTGAGAAAACTGCAATAATTAGCAACATTAATACATACATAAATGAATGTGGAATTTACTCACCAGAGACTTTTGAACATAATGCAATCATGTAAAGATCCATGTTGATACAGTTTAAAGGAAAATATCTTCACAAATTGAAAATCTCTGTTCAGTAACTGTGTGGAATAGATCCAAATTCACTTACTCCTGAAGTAATGACTACAGAGTAATTTGAATATCTGCCGGAGACACTTTAAGTTAAGAGAAAGAGTTTGACACCATTGATATTCAAGTGTTAAAAGTGAAGCAAAATGTAGAGGATATAGCCACTGTGGTTCTGTGCTATCTTTCACTTCTGTCTTCAGGATTACTAAGCTAATATTCAGGGTAACAAGATGAGGTGAATTTTGTCGTTTGTTTGTTTGTTTGTTTGTTTTTTCCTTTCTCTTAGATGATTTAATGCTAAAGTTCTGTCTTGTGTTCATGAAATTACAGCTCACTAATGCAAATCTTTGGATTCAAAATTAAAGTATACAGTTTTCTATTTTGATCATGTTGTAGTTTAGATGAAAAATATCACTAGGGAAATGTTAAAGCTTTCAGGCTACCTACTCATAAAGCAAATGTTGTCCAAAGCCAGCTCCTGGAGGGATCCACATTGTGTATATGTCTATATAGGCCAATATATTTTCCACTAATGGGCTTTTATCCTGATCAGACAGAGAAGGGAACAGCATGAGGCTGTTGGTGTTTTTTGTGTTTGCATTAATATTGTTTGTGTTTCTGTCTGTGTTGATCTGTGTGGGTGACCATGCATATATCTATATATGTATTGTTTACTTCTGTCTGTGTGCCTAGTGGGAGTAAATGCTGAATCTTGCTAGTGGCTGAAAGTGGAGCTGGAGCAGCTTCACCTTAGTTGGGCTGTCTGATTCATCTACCCCTAAAAAATCGCAGAATAATTCAGCCCAGAAAGAACTGCAGCAAGTCTTTAGCCCAATCTCCTGCTCAAAGTAGTATGTAATCAGACCAGGACACACAGAGGATTCTCCCGTCAGATGTTGCAAATGTCTCTGGCCAACTTATTCCAAAACCTGATTATCCTTGTAATAAAGAAGTCTTTCACCATAGTAAACCAAAGCTGTGTTCTTCCCTTTCTCTCTGTAGTGGTTTTGCTTGGGATAGAGTTAATTTACTGCACAGTAGCAGGTATGGTGATGTGTTTAGGAGTTGTGCTGAAAACAGTGTTGAAAACACAGGCATGATTTAGCTATTGCTGAGTAACACAGAGTGTCAAGAGCTTTTTTGCTTCTCACATTGCCCTGCCAGTAATTAGGTTGGGATGCCCAAGAAGCTGGGGCAGCTGACCCCAGCTGACCAAAGGGATATCTCATACCACATTACATCACTCTGAGCTGTAAAGATACGTGGAAGAAGAAGGAAGAGGAGGGTAGGGCATTAGAAGTTAGGGCATCTGTCTTCTCAAATAAACGTTATGCATGATGGAGCCCTGTTTTCCTAGAAGTGGCTGAACACCTGCCTGCCAAAGGGGAGTAGTGAATAAATCCCTTATTTTGCTTTGCTTTCACATGCAGCTTTCATTTTCCTATTAAACTGTCTTTATCAAAACCTTCAAGTTTTCCCACTTTTATCTTTCTGTCTCCCATCCCACCAGAGGGGAGCGAGCAAGGTACCAGTCGGGATTAAAACACAACACCCTCACGCAAAACTGAATGTTCTTAGTGTTTCCTTACAACACTGGAATAGCTTGAATTACTTTCCCAAACCTAGTTGCTCAGATGTGTGACCTGGTCTACCATTTGGCTATGCTAAGGATAACTAGCTAGTGAATGTTGTCTGTTAAGCCATCAGATTCCTATGTAGTCTGGGGCTTACTGGATAAGCCACAACAACCAGCACTTCAGGGTTGCAATCAACATTTAGAACTCTTCCATGTATTTGGAATATCAACCAAATAACAGCTCCTCTTTTACTTCACAGCTTACAAAGAAATCCTCTGCCTTGGTAGGTTCATCACAAATTCTTGCTGGCAAAACTGTGCTATGTTCTTGTAAGTTCAGACTGAGACTCATTCTATTCACCTTTGACATTTGCGTCACAGGAATGAAATGATCATTAACTTTGCTTATTATTTTCCAGAAATCCACTTTAGTAAGCAAAAATAATAGAGAACATTAATACTGCTTGGAAGTAAACTCTCCATCAGCAATTCCTAAAAACCCTGGTCTAAGGAAATTATATCTATAAGATGAATGATGCATTATTACTAGAAATTGCTATTTCAAGTTTCCCAAGCTAGAAGTCAATCCACCTTTATAGAATAAAAAGCTGACTTCCAGTCCATTCTTCTCCAGAGCTTTCTTACAGTCACCTAACAAGTTACTTCAGCATTGATTCAATGATACCTGTATGGCTCCATCTATTCTTCATTATTGACAAATGGTAAGCTAAAATTATATTAATGACTCAAGTATGTCTAGATTTAGAACAATTTCAAAGGTCTCATTTCAAACTAAATAAAACATGAATGGTAAAAGTTTTTGTGATTTACAAACAATCCATCAGTTCAAAGGAATCAGAGCCTTTCCAAGAAAGAGTAGAGGATACAGGGGAAAAAAATACTTGAAAGTCTGGTGTTTTCAGGCTCTTTTGGCATTCTGTTTCTGTGCTTTATTTTGTGAGCTTTTTGATCACTGTCTGAGTGTGAAGTTTGTGTTTCCTTGAAAGAATTGTCACATAAATATAGGTACTACAGATTAAATAAACCTATTAGGTCATCTTATCCCTCTCCGTGTCAGTGCAAGATCATTGCCTCTGGTAAATCATCTAGTGCAGGCCAAGATGAAAAAAACTCAATTTTGTAAAAATAAATAAAAAAAAAAGACAACCCAAAATAAACTACTATCATTCCCCTCCCTACATAGGTTTCAACATTTATTTTCATTCTGAATCAGAAGACCATTTAAAACTCCTGAGAGGACAAAATAGATAGAGCGTGCTCAGTAACAAAAGATTTCCAGTGGTGTGAAAACTCATTGGGAATCTGGAAAACTTGAATTCCTGTTTCTTACCCTGAAAGGATTTGGATGATCTTTATTACATCCTGGCCAAATAAGAAGGCTGCTAATAACTCTGAAGAACCATGTCTCCTTTAAAAGCCTCTTCTACATTTGAAAAGAATGTAGAGTTTGGAATTTTTTTCTCATTTCTGGTTTAAATTTTCTAAAATTAATTTGCACTGCATCTTATTTGATCTTGGTTACATGCTAAAACCACCTTAAATAATTCCTCTCTATCCTTGATGTTTATAGCCTTCAAATATATGTAGACAGTTAACTTTTCCCTTCTCCCTTCCCCCCTCCAGTCATTGCTTAGCAAGTTATACATATTTATTTCTTTTAATCTTTCACCATAAGTCAATCCTTTCAGTCCCTTAATAATTTATGTTGCTTTTCCTTGAATTTCCTCCAATGTGTCAAGTTTTTTTTCTTTTTTTTTGAGACCCTGCATATTTTATTCTAGACATATACTCAACTGTTGACACGAGGAGAGATAGAAGGAGGGGAATATCAGTAGCTTGTGATTCCTTCTTTATTTATTTTGCATGCTTGAATTTTGTTGTTATTTTTTTTAAGAATACCAGAAACAAACCTTGTTATTTCTTGCCTTATAGTGAGTGTACATACTATACATATGTACACGCACATATAATGGAAATATGAAAATGATTTAATGCCATGTCCTCTTGAAAGATCACCTGACATCAGAAGACAGACAAATCAAAGCTGCAAAACATAACTCAGTCAGAGATCTGACAGCTGCAGCATCTCTAAACGCAGAATTCTCCTCTCCATGTTGGTGATTTTGCAAGCATTTGAAGAGGTCTGTAAGTGAACATGGCTTAGTAGTTTCCATTCTTGGAAGGTGATATGAATGCATAGCAACCTGAGATGTGCCAAACATAGCAAAATGAAACATTCTCTACAGCAGCCAGTTCTTAGGCTATATGAAGGATTTAAGATGGTTCTTTATTTCACAAGGTGGCTCTGCAGGTCAGTGTTGAAGTTGATTCTGATGGAGAGGAGCTCCCTCACACCTAGGAGACTAACTAGACCTGAGGGAGGCTTATCAAGTGAGTTTGGGATCAATACAAGATCAAACTACTCACCACATAAAAGCTACTTAGAGCTGTCCATGCTGCTGGAGCAGAGTGGGTTTCAGTTCTTGTGAGTGATCATATGATCAGCTGGAGACAACTTTCTGGAGGACTTTAATCTCTTCATAGATAACAAGATAAAGGGACCAGAAAAGAAACATTCCATTGTGTTGGGTAGTGAGAGCAACCAAAGAGCTTGTGGTTAGTGTCTTGCTAAGTGTGCTGGTTGATGTGTTCAGATTGCTAGTGCAAGCATTACCTCAATATTTTAAGATAATTAGAAATCAAAGTTGTGCAGGGTGAAGATGTACCTGAAGGAAGAGTAGGAAAATGACAATTTGTTCCCACTTTTACTGTCTCCATAGATGTCATTGCTCACAAGAGTAATTTAGTGGCATTCAAATGAGGTAAATCGTTTCACAAAAGAGATTTACCATGTCTAAATACATCATCTGCTCAGCTACTCAGCATCTCTCAGTTACCTCCTGAACAGTTTTATCATTGCCAGCTGCAGGAAACTCAGCAACAAAGTGGTTATTGTCTCTCTTCTACATTGACATTAAAATGCATGTAAGTCAGGTGCTTTGGAAAAAACAGAAAATAATCCGTCATAAAACATCATTTCAGTTATTCAGAGAAGATTTGCTTTGAGATTTAGCTTTCCATTTTAAAATGTTTATAGGCATAAATTAGTTGACATTTAAAGCTATAATGGATGTTTATACTGGACCTTAAATTTCCAAATTCTTGCAAGTAACTAATGATTTTACAAAAAAAAAAGATTTGTCAAAATCATTCTTTGCACCCAAACTATTAGAATTGCACATATTTTTTACCCCTAAAAACTTAAAAATTACTATTTGTTCATGATATTTGACAATAGTCATAGTATCATAGGATCACAGAATGGTCTGTATTGGAGTAGAACTTTAAAGGTCATCTAGTCCAACCCTCCTGCAGTGAGCATAATGAAAGGATATCCTTGATAAAAACTTGTTTTACACCCTTCAATGCAAAAAGGAAATAATCTGCTGTCATGAGGGAGCCTCTTCTTTTGCAATAATCCATCAACCTTGCTTTTCTACTACATGTGCTCTAAATACACACCAGTTTCCTCTGGGGAAATATTTACTATTTGGAGTTTTTCAGTCTCAAAAGTTCTCTTGTTTGCTTTCTGATTTCTGTTTGTATATTTATCTAATAATTAGATTTTAATGTTCTATTTCCTAGAGTTCAGGAATTCTTTTATTTTTCTGCAGTTGGTTATACGTCCATAGAATAATAAAATCAAAGAATAGTTTGGATTGGAAGGAACCTTTAAAGGTCATCTAGACCAACACCCCTGCAGTGAGCAGGGACACCATCAATTAGATCAGGTTGCTTAGAGCCTCATCCAACCTGACCTTCAGTGTTTCCAGGGATAAGGCTTCTACCACCTCTCTGGGCAACCTGTGCTCTCTCAACCACTCTCATTGCAGAAAACTTCTTCCTTACAACTATTTTAAATTGACCTACTTTAGTTTAAAACCACTACTCCTTGTCCTATCACAATAGGTCCTACTATAAAGTTTGTACTCATCTCATTTATAAGCCCACTATAAGTACTGAGTAAGGTCTCCTCCAAGCCTTCTCTTCTGCAATCTGAACAATGACAATTCTCTCGGGTTTTCCTTGTAGGAGAGGTGTTACGTCCCTCTGACATTTTTGTGGCTCTCCTCTGGACCTGCTCCAACAGGTCCTTCTGCTTTCTCTGGTGAAGACTTCAGAGCTGGAGTCCCACTCCATGTGTGATCTCATCAGAGCAGAGTAGAAGGGCAGAATCACTTTCTTCAACCTCCTGGTCACACTTCTTTTGGTGCAGCCCAGGATGCAGTTGACTTTCTGGACAGTGAATGCATGTTGTTAAGTTATGTCTAGGTTTTCATCCACTACTTGCCCAAAGTCCTTCTTGGCAGGATTGCTCTCAATCCCTTCATCCCCTTGTCTGTTGTTACCAGGGGCTGCTGTGACCGATGTGAAGGACCTTGTACTTGGCCTTTTTGAACCTTATGATATTCACATAGGCCCCCTTCTCAAGTTGCCCAGGTCTCTCTGGATGGCATTCAGTCCCTCAGGAGCGTCAATTGCACCACTCAGCTTGGTCCCACTATCTATGTTATTGATAAAGATACTAAACTGTACTGGTCCGAAAATGACCCTCTGGAGGACACCACTCATCACTCATCTCCATTGGAACACTACCCTCTGAATGTGACCATCCAACCAACTCCTCATCCACCAAAGAGTTCATCCATCAAGTCCTCATCTCTCCAATATAGAGAGAAGGATGTTGTAGGGGACCCTGTCAAAGGCCTTACAGAATTCCAGACAGACGACATGTGTAGTTCTTCCTTTGTCCACTGATGTAGTCACTCCATTATAACAAGCCACTAGGTTGATCAGACAGGACTAGCCCTTGGTGAAGCTGTGCTGGCTGTCTCAAACCACCTCCTTGTCCTCCATGGTCCTTAGCATAGCTTCTAGGCGGATTAGTTCCATGATCTTCCCCTGCACAGAGATGGGGGCAATAGGTCAGTAGTCCCCAGGGTCCTCCTTTCTACCCTTCCAAAACATGGATTCAATGTTTTCCTTTTTCCAGTCACCAGGGTCTTCACTCCACTGCCACGACTTTTCAAATATCATGGAGAATGTCTTGGCATGAGGTGATATTTTCTTTATTTCCTCTGTCTTTTCATTCATTATGTTCTCATTATAGCAAGTTGCTGTATCCCAATACTTTACCTTTCAAATAGATTCAAGATATGCTTCCACAATGAGACTGTCTTTTTTTTTTTTTTGTATTGTGCCACCACCCTTAATTTAGTGTAATCACATTTTAGTGTATTACTGCCGCACGATTCTCCTAAGGCAATAATCTACAGCATGTTCTGTGTGTAAAGGACATAAATATTCCTGATATTGATAGCTGTGATGCTCCATCAGTCCACCCTGTCTATACTACAATTTTTTCCTTGAAGTTATATCTAACCTTGCTCTTTTCCACCATCTGAATATGTTTATTTATGCATTTAATCTATTCCTCCAGCAAATTTACTGACTGGAGGAATTTGTCATTTATGCATGAAAATCTCTTCTTAAACAATGTATCATACTTACAGAACACTCTATGTTTCAGAGGACTTTCCAGATATTAACCAATTAATCAAAGATACCTACATAGAATAGAAACTAAAATTTTAGTATCTCAATTTTAAAAAGACAAAACTGAATAGAAAGATTTGAGTTGTTCAAGGCAACATTGAAAATTAGTGGCAGATTCAGAACAATGACTCAAAGTTTCATGGGCAATACTTCTGTGTTCAAACATTAGGGAAGCTTCTCTTCATTGCACTGCAATTTCAACACCTACAAGAATTTTCTTGCAATTTATCACATGGCCCTGAAAGGCATACAATGAATTTGTTATTAGTCCAATTATTTTAGTGTTGCTGACTGACAGAAATTAAAGCTCAAGGTTTTGGAGAAGGAGAATTTGCTGATCTCCCTTTATGAAGCAGAAAACTCGTATGTGAAAATGGAAGACCCCAATATGTTGAGTTTTAAATCTTTGGCATTTGTAATATGAGGTAGCTATATTTTCTCTCTCAGAATTCATGGGTTCGTGCACATTAATTTTGAAGGATGCAGAGCAGTGTGCCTGAGAAGATCCACTGGAGTAAAATTTAGCCTGTCTCTTTGTTGATTTCCATTCCAAACAGAAGAGGACATGAAGAAAACAGTGCATGCTCACTTCTTGTCCTGATGCAGTATTTGCACAAGGTTAATCTCTCCATCCTGGTAAACAAGGCACAAGCCATGTATCCTTCCTTCTAGTACAGACACAGGGAATGGCATCCTGTGGCAATTTTTACACCACCTAAATAAGATAAACATGGAAAATATGATGTGTTTAAATCTGTTATCTATTTCAATGAGTAGCCATTTCCTTTTGCATTGTGAGAGGAGAGACATCTCAAATGCTTTCTTTACAGTGTTTGGTCTTGTATATGCCTCATGGAAGCTATTTCCAGAAATATGAAAGGCATAAAGGTGGCTGGGAATAGTCAGTATGGATTGTGACACATTATACCGTAACACTGCATGATGAGCTCTGGTTTAGATAAGAAGACCATAAGTTGGGTAGAAAACTGGCCAGAGAGTTCTGCTCAAAGGTTTGTAATTAGAGGCAACCAAACACAAACCTTCAAATGCAGCAGTAAGAAGTCCAATTTGTACCAAGCTTATGGTTCCTCATGGTTTGTATTCTAACCTCTTTGTTGTTTTTTCTGATGATTTAATGAAGTACCCTAGCCTGGAGAATAGAAGGCTATGGGACAGGGTATGGCATAAGAAATCTGACTGCAGTCTTCCTAAAAGGGAGATTTTTAAAAAGAGACAACCTTTCCTCAGATCTGCACATTGAATGGACAAGATGCATTGGGCACAAGTTGCAAGAAAAGAATCAGTTCTTTGTGATATAGAATCATAGAATCACTAGGTTGGAAAAGACCCACTAGATCATCAAGTCCAAGACTGACTCCACCATATGAGTGGTTATGAATTAAAACAACTTGCCCAGGTAGGATATTGAATCTTCACTCTTGGAGATTTTCAGTCTAAGACAATTTGGAGAGTCACTCACCTTTCAGTGGAGGGCTGGACTAAATGTCCTCCAGAGGTCCTTTAGACTACTGATCTTGCAATATTTTGCTGAATACTTCTAGCTGAATTATTTAGAAAATTTAACCACACTGAGAATGAAGTGAGAATGTAATTCCTTTCGTGCTTGGTAATGGTTACATATACTTGGAGTACCAGAAATCTGTTTACTTTTCAGATCTTGATGAGGAATTAACCAAAAGTTGACATCTCTTCTCTACCACAAGAGAATAATAGCCATGCTGAGGTGAGAAACAAGCATCAAATTTATTCCTTAGAAAAGTCAAGAAGCAGCAAAGGGTGAGTCCATCTCCCAGAGTTGTCTGAAGCACAGCATCACTTGTGATGCCTTAATCAAACCCATAGGAAGAAAAAAAAACCAAACCCCTAAAGCCATTTTTATGACTTTATAACAGTAAAGGGAATCACTATGTGATCTGATACCTCATTGTGGAGGGATGGCTTTATCAATGAATGCATTCTATTTTTGTCACACACTGAATGTTTTCAGGCAATTAACCGCTGGAAAAAAAAAAAAGGAAATTAAAATCAATTGCCTTATTTTGGTTTGAATGTGATTAACTGAGAAGACTATATAGTGTACAATATATTAACAAAAATATCCTATGAATATTTACCAGACATACTTAATCAATTGAGAATACATGGCAGTCAATGAGTCAGTCTTTTTCTGAGACCTTAGGTACTCCTAGAATAATATGCTGAAGCAGACTGAACTACTGAAATGTTCTTTTGGGACAGCTATTCGTTTATCATAAAGAGCATCGGCATCTGAACAATAGATGGTGAACTTGAAAAGAAACTTCACGGTCTACTCAGTAAATAAGACAAATTTGAAAATCTTCTAAACATGATATCTTTATAAGTATTATGGACAACAAAGGTTTTCTTACAGCCTGGAGTATAACACATATGTATGCGCACACATGAATCCTCTAGACTCAGGTACTAGAGCATCATGTTGGCCGAAAATCCTCTGTGACCCTCTGGATATTTAACACTTCCTAGTGACCTATGTCTCCCACAGAAAATTTTGGAGCTGTTATATGACCTGCAAACTCAAAATCTTACCAGTGAAATAAATTCATGGCCCTCAAGTAGTCACTTAAACTTAGAGTGTAATAGTTGGTGACAACACAGTTGAGTACAGTTCAATGAAAGGAAGTAAGTCTGAAGAATTCGTTGCTTCAGAACTGGATGCTGAATAACCTGATGAGGCCCTACACAAGTTAAAGAAGTGCTCAGTGTTCAAATATATTCTAGTTTTTAATGGCAGTTATAGGTCATTATGTTATGCCAACATGGTGGATCTTTGTCTTAAATTTTGTTTAATCTTTGTCTTTGACATTCACTACCAGCTGGGGCTGAGTGACTTTCTTAAACAAAGGTCCAGCTGTGATAACTTTGGATGAGTGAGGATTCTCCAACCTCAGCAAATCTTTGACTCCATCTATCACGATGGCCCACAAATCCTCTCAAATAGCTGAATCCTTTCCCAATGAAGTTCTCATCAGAGCTTTATCTAAGTGCCTTAGTTTCCACACTTATACTACAGCAACAGGTATATCTTTTTAACATTGTTACATAATATTATGACTGATGGATTAAAGATTAGGTTTGTTAAACTGACAGATAAAAAATTTGCCCCAGTGAGTGCTCGCCTGAAGGAACAGTAAAAATTGATCTAATTCAGTCACAATGTTGATATACACGTATGCACATTTAAATGTTTTCGTCATAAATACTCTTCAATTCTGTTTTATGGCAATGAATTTTAAAACTATATCTGTATTCCTTCAGAGCTAACATTCTAAATTGGAGTTGAAGTAAAAGGCTGAGGAAGAGAGGGAGGAAAAAAGCATTATCCTCTTTTGATGAGCCAGTGAAGAAGCAAAGAGCTTCATCAGTTATCAGATTGTAGAATCACAGGTTCATAATATTTTCCATTTAATTCAACTGCAGACATTGAGAAGGCATTCAGTTCATACATGAGCCCAAATATGTCTTTTTGCCAGATTGCAGTAGTATTCTCCTATGCCGATGTAGACAATGAAACATGCAGTTAATCAAAACTCACACACACATCAAAAAAAGAACACAAAACCAAAAAGAAATTAAATGAGATCCTACCTAGAAACAAATATAACTTATACTACCTAAAATCAGGTGTACTTCTTACAATTACAGCAGATAATAAGTACTTGATATTTAATACCTGATACTGGATACTGTAACCCTAATTATGTCTTCCAGAATGACCTTTCCTTATTCTCATTTGTCTCAGAATATATTGTTCCTACAACATTACTTGTTACAGATATCTCGTGAGAAAACTGGAGGTATTGGTAGGAATCCTTTGATAAAAGGGTATTTGCAGAAAAAAGATTTGGAGATAGAAAAATTCCCATGGGAACTTCAGAATTAGCTTTATGAATTGAGAAACAGAATTAAACTTAATGAGATTTAGCTGCTGAAAAGCTAGGTAGCAATAAAGTGCCATTATCTTTTGGAAAGCTTTCTCAAGTCCTAGAATCATTGAAAAATATGACTGAAAAAGAATTCAAGGGATCATCCAGGGCAGAGACGAACTCAAGGCAAGATAATTTATTTCTGTTTGTTTTTGATAGGTGCTTCCAAGCTTCCTGTAAAAGACACCTAATGATGGAAACACCACAGGTTCCTAAGGCAATCAAAAATAATATTATGCTTTTTTCCTGATGTCTAGTCTAAAATTTTCTCCATACTCCTTGTCTAGGCTCCATAATTATTAAGCACAGGTTATTTCTTCCTTTATTTCAACAGCTTAATAGTATATATTTAAATCTTTCTTGTAGCTTCAATAAACTTGTTGGGTTTTGCTGTTTTGTTGTTTGTGTGTTTTCGAGATATGTCCTTTGCTGTTCTTTTCAATTAGGCCAACTTATTGAAATGCAATGCTGGAAACCAGCTAGTGCTCAGACTGAAGTGTTCTCAGCGCTTAGTGAGATTTAAGAACTACTTCCTGACTCTTGCATTATATCAGACCTATCCTGTAGTTTGTAAATTCTAATAGAGCATTTACTGTCTGCTGTCATATGATGGCTGCTTCCCTCTTATAGCCTTCAGATGCTCCCTGAAGAACTGTTAACTAATTAGCCATTTGTTATCTTTTATTTGCTCTCTTTTTCTGACTGAAAACAGGATGTTAAAATTCTTCCTGCCACTTCTCCCACCCGTTCCCCACCCCCACCCCCCCAGTTATCCCACCCTGCCCCCCAGTTATCTCTCTAGTTTGAGAAGGTAATTTTCAACTGGAGTTTTACCTGAAACCTACTTGGCCTTTTACCCCTGTATGTTCAGTAAGCACGTTCACTATTCGCTATAATAAAAGTTAGTTCTGATACTGAACACTGTAGCATTTAGGACAGATCCTTGAGACACCCAGTCAAGACTGATGTTAAGTTTCATGTTGCCTGACTTATTCTATTTGTCTTATGAGGCATCTCAGAGAGAATAAGAACCTGGAATCAACTGTTTGCCTAGGACTACACTCCACCTTGAGCTGTCTTTACCAATTTCTTTCAGAGCACGGTGATGTGGATGGGTGCACTCACCAGCTGCTTTCATTTGTCAAACAAAGTTCTCTACTCTGCCACAGACCTCACCTATTTAACAATTTCAAATTTCCTGGGGTAACAAACACAGAGCATGTGTATCTTTAAAAAAAAAAAAAAAAGAATGAATAAATGATCGTCACTTTTTTCCACTTGGATTTTTTTTCCACCAAGGTGCTGAATTGTCTGTGGGTATCCCAGATCATAGAATATTTTGGGTTGGAAGGGACCTTAAAAATCATCCAGTTCCAAGCCCCGCCATGGGCAGGGACACCTCCCACTGGATCAGGCTGCTCCAAGCCCCATCCAACCTGGCCTTGAACACCTCCAGGGATGGGGCAGCCACAGCTTCCCTGGGTAACCTGGGCCAGGGCCTCACCATCCTTATGGTGAAGAAATTCTTCCTTATGTCCAGTCTAAATCTGCCCCTCTCCAGTTTATACCCATTGCCCCTCATCCTATCACTACAGGTTTTTGTGAACCGTCCCTCCTCAGCTTTCTTGTAGCCCTTTCAGGTACTGGAAGGTCGCTATAAGGTCTCCCCAGAGCCTTCTCTTCTCCAGGCTGAACAACCCCAAATCTCTCAGCCTGTATCCTTTGAACCGGCTTTTTCTGAAGAAAGACACTAGTCTATTTTTTTTTTTTTTGATGGCACAAGATATATCATATTTACTTAGTAATTTCACCTAATTTGTTTAAACAGAGGATACATTTGTCTTTCAAATTAATGCCTTCAACAGCATAGCTGTTAAAAAATATAACATCTGCCTAGCCTTTATCTCTGATCATCACTTGATACTATTTCTGCAAGGGTCTGGTGAAAGTAAGATAAAATCAACTGGATATTACCTTCATCATTGTAAAATGCACATCCAGGATGACAGAAATAAAAGATGTTAGTTTTGATTGTGACGTAAATGTTTTTTTTTCAAGGAGATGAAGACACGTTCTTTGGGCTATTATTTATTCTGCCTTTAGGAAGGTGTTACATAATTTAAAGGTATTTTTCTCTGTGTCAGAGATAAAAGCAATTGTATCTGGTCAAAAGTCATCATAAATTCTAGGTTAGTATGTTTTTTGGTTATTTATTAAATATGAGGGCCTGTTTACCTAATAAGATGACCGATAATTACAATTATTGATTGTAATGCTGAAAATACTAACTCCTGTGTGTATATTTATTAACTCTCAAAGGTATAAGCTATTCCTTATTTCATGTTTTTTCTTCCTAAAGACATATAATCATTTGCCAGTTTCTAAGCTAAAAAAATTCAGTACTGTAAATTTCTCACAGTCAATATGTTTACAAAAACAGGACAAACTAAGTAATGGTTTCAAAATCTCACCAAAAATGTAGAATAGTATTTTTTTGCTTAAAATTGAATTTGAAAATTTATAGGCTATTTTTTTAATCTAAAGAAATAGATTTTAAAAATTAATTTTAGATAAATTGCAGCAAAGATTGAGATAACTCTATAAACATATTTCAAACTTGTCCATAGAAATTTCCAGGAAATGTCCTTCAATTCAGTTGTTAACCCTTTAGTGGACTTATAGTGACCATGACAGTTGTGGTTTTGCAATATAAGTATTTAAAACAGGAAGGAGAACAAAGAAAATGGAATTAAAGTTCAGTTCTTGCGGTATATACGACACAAAAAAAATATTTGGGAAAAGCAAAAAATCTATTGTCACTAGTTCTGGCTGTTATTAAGATCCTAAATGTTGATGGAAATTGCATTGCCTATGTTTGAATTCCCTGATCTCCATAGTTTCACGTTATGGAAACAGAGAAGCTAGAGGTAGGGCTGTAATAGGTCGTTTAGATGACCCATTTTAAAATAATATGTTGATTCTTTGAATGTCATGAAACTTAGTGGTTCACTTGAGCAGCAAAAGTTTTTTACCTGAACCAAAATTTCAAAATATTAATTCTGTGAGAAATGACAAGCTCAGTTTTAACTGAAAGATATACCTGCCTTCTCTTGTCTAACAGCAGAGCTACTAAATTCCATGGGTTTGTTTGTTTAAATCTGATTGCCCTTGAAAGGAGATTACTATTAACCACACAACCTCCTCTGCCCATGGGGCAGGTAACTAGCAGTGGATAAGCAGGAACAGAATTTGATAATGCTGAAGCTGATAAGGAGGTCACTTTTTAAAGGGGTGTCTAAATTATAGGGGGAGGTTATTAGTCTCAGAGGCTAAGCAAGAAGGCAGAAAACAAGTGAGGGCTGAAGGAATGGTAAGTATAATGAAGAGATGAGATGTGGGAGGGATCATGAAGAGGCAGAGTATATCTATGATGGGAAGAAAAAAGCGGTAAGATTGGGGTTCAAAGAGAACTTTTGCACATGTTGAAGAAAGTGAAGGGTGACTAGATAAATTATGGCAGAAGATACAGATCTGCGACATCTAAAATAATCCAAAATATTGTGATTTTTCATCTTTTTTACATTATGCACTTCAACTTCTGTCTATTCCAAGAGATTTAAACTGTCATTGGGTATCCAGCCCACACAGCTGTAGTTAGAGAATCTCTACAATGCACCCCTACTGAGGCACAGTGCTCTGAATTAATACGTTTTTCCTTCTTTACATCTTCTTATTTGGGAGATAAGTATGAGGTAAGAGTATTAGTTTTCCTTGCTTATGTAAGTATCCAGTAGCTGAGGAGAAAAGATTGACTATTATGCTGTACTATAAATATTCACTAAATCATAAGCAAACAACCTATATTTTACAGAAACTCAGTTTATGATTTTTATTTTTTTTTTAACTACACTTCAGCATACTCGAGGCTTGCATGACTGTTTGCAGGTTAACAGTACTTTGGACACCATAATATTTATTTTCTTGGAGTCAACGCCTTTTAGCCAAGAAAGTGAGGAATAGTGCTGAGCAAATGGAAGGTGATGTGTCCTCATTGGGTATTTCTGTGGAAGACGCTTTTACTCTTTTTAATCATAAGAAGGAAAAGTAAAGACGGTAGGGAAAAAGTCATAGCTTCTTATAAGGAACATCAAAGGCTGGAAATATACAGCAGCATAAAATTCATCCACTATACTAATTCTAACAACTCCTTTGGAAGCTTGTTGTTGCATTAATTTTTCCCTCTCTCACTGTTAGTAGTACAAAGTGGATCTTTGTCTCACTCCACTGGCTGTATCAAGTATACTGCTACTTCACATACTTAACTTCTTCTTAGCATTATATTTCAAATCCAGAGGTAGTAGATTTGGTCACTGCAAGTGGATTGCACTTGTAATGCTGTCTCCCATGACAGCTACAGCTATTGAGGTTTATATCCCAAAATTTGTCATTTCAGAATTACCTGCTAGTAGCAGTGTTCAACCTCTTTTAAACTTTGTGTGTTTTTTTTCCTCTTTTACCTAAATATGATCTTTTACTAGAAAACGATTCAACAATGACCCTGTCCTGTTGCACCTCTTTGGCATTCATTTTGTTGTGATTCTTATTAAGCCTGTTGATATTTTATTGTAAAATGAAACAGTAGGGTTAGCAAAACATTCCTGCAGTTTCAGCAGATAAGGTGACGCGTCTTACTTTGAATAACTGATACAGATGAAGCCCTAATTAATTTATGTCTGGTCAAGGGCTCTGAGGAAAAAGAAGTAAGAAAGCATGTTTTAACTTCATGGTTTTGGCACAGTTCCAGTCGCTTACAAAAATAATCTTAGAAGGTATATTTTTGATTGACATGATCACACATTTGTGTATCAAAAGACCATTTATGGAATGCCATTTGCTTCAAGTTGATGGGTGAAAGGGCAAGTATGCAGTTCTTATTGCTGTGCAGCTAATGACATAATTTCAAGAAGTATTTAGTTTAGAGTTAGTAATGAAACCAAATTACCTCAAATACAAAAAGCAATTCTGCTGTCCTTCAAGGGACACCATTAGCAAGTCAACAGAATAAGGTATTTTGCAGAAAATAAGATTTGTTGGTTTTTTTCTCCCCTAAGGTCAAGAAACGTGAAGGTAGTGAGTAATACAAGAACACCTTAGGTTGTATAAAATGTAACTTCTTAAAGAAAATAGAGTGGGTTCTCTTTACCTTCTGGAATAAATGATACCAACTTCTGGAGGGGGTTGTTGTCATTGTTTGTCTCTTGTTGTTTACCTGTTTGATCGGTTGAAAATGAGATTCAGCTTTCAGTAAAAAAAAAAAAGAGAGAAGTTTCCATTTTTTATTGAAGAGTCCTAATGTTCATTCCCTTTTAAAGATGTATTGATAATTAATTGAACCACTTTTACCACTTATTAAGACTGGTGATCCACATAGATATTTCATATTAAACAATTCACAATTTTAGACCAGATAACCACAGAAAATTAATCATTCACAGAGTACTGAACTGGCTGAACTGAACAACTCTTTGAATCTCTCAGAAAGATCACCAGTCTATTAGACTTATATACTGTAATTATGTTATATATACCTGTATAATTTATAAGCTTTAAATTAGATCAACCATCTGTTAGACTTTATAAAAATGAAAACATATTCATCAGATTAAAAAATAATGAAAAAAGAAATTAACCAAATCAGGAATTTGCTTCCCTACTAAACAGAGCAATTAAGATTTTAGGCTTTTGAAAGCAATGATTTTAGCTGGTGCCATCTCCTTTGATTTTACAGTCAATTGGATGGGTTTGTCCTATTTTAACTCCTAGACCAAATTCTGATAACAGTCACAGTGATAATAAATAATAAATCATGACTAACTGTGGTTCATTTGAGTTTCTCCTGTTTTGCACACGTAAATGTGGCAGCTGAACAAGTTATGATAATCTTTCAATGCAAAATTAGAATAAAAATTTCAACATGTACCTTTTACTGTAAGGTAGATAGATCCAATATATAAAAAATGTCAATCTAACTTTTTTTTTTTGAAGAGAAAATTTTTAATTTGGTCAAGTTAAAATCCACATTTTCTGGCTGATTTTAACTTTACTTTTTGAAATACCAACTTAAGCTGCCAAATACCTAAATATAAAAATGGATCTAAACATAAATGCAAAGCAGTAACTATCCCTTTCAGGGAATGACTGAATAAAATTCACTAATGTATTCTAGGCAACTTTATTCTTACTTTTCTGTTGTTATTTTTCAATATTTGTAGACTATTACCTCAAATATCTCAAAATATTTACCTAACTTACTGGTTTTATTTCTGTATTTGTGGAATTTCAAGCCCCTAAGTTACTGGAATTTGATTTTTTTACTCTTTTACACAAAGATAATAAAAGTGGACTCAATTTTCTCATGACTGCCTTATGCTGATTCTTCCCCATGAGAAGAGTTTCTGTTCTCAACTTCTACCTTCAAAAATAGAAAGAACAGGAGGAAGACCCTGAATGCAGCATCTGTGACAGAGCAGATAAACCACTTGTTGACCTCAGTCTATGACAGCTCACCTGAGAAAGGGCATCCTCTTACGTCCCAGTGAGTCTTGAGAAGGGTCCATCAACTTTAACACTGGTGATGGTGGTGAGGCACTGTAACAAGTTGCTCAGAGAAGTTGTGGATACGCCATCCATGGAAGTGTTCAATGTTGAATTCATTTTTGAACAATCTAGTCTAGTAGAAGATGTCTCTTCCTATGACGGGGACAGCTATCCCTGTCCAGGGCAGCTGGAAATAGATTATATTTAAGGCCCCTCCTAAACCAAACCATTTTATGATTCTATGGACACTCCATGAAAATCAAACATCTAATATTTGACACCTATACATAACTGAACCTCCCTGAGCTGCAGAATTCACTCTTTAAACACAAAAGCCAGTGAAACCACAGTATAATCTTATTAACATCTTATCATGACAATCATATTGGTAAGTACTGTTTCCAGCACCTTTCTCCCTTGTTTATCAGGGTTAGGACTCAAGCAACATTCTTGCATTAACACAACAGGTGATTGGTGATAGGTATATGCATGGGAATGATTTTATTTCTTACAGAATTTATCTGAAAACAGTGCTGACAGGATGGTTCCTCAGATACTTAAAACAGCCCCTGGGTAAACAACTCTGCTGTCTAAAAGATCACACATGCATATATTTCATAGGTTGGAAGTTGTACGTTTAATCTTGAGAGCTCATGTTGTTTTCACCTAAATTTGTCATGTGAATTTGAAATGTAACAATCTGTGTCACCTTGGGATGTTTGTATTGGGATGTTTTATTGGAACCCTGTTCTGACAGGGGAGAGATGAAATATCTTAGATTCATAGATTTTCAAGTCAGGAGGAATTCTACAATGAGGTGATGAGTCTTCCTGTGTATAACACAGGACCTGCTTAAAATGAGGAGTTCTAACTTGGGCAGACTGCTTTATCTGGCATTAGTTTAAATTTGGCAGTGACATGACCCTCATGCAGCCAGACGTTTTGCTGGAACTGCTATAAATATATATTGTTTGGAATTGAGACTGACAATATTCAATCACTTTTATAGCTGATAGTGAAATAAGGTTTCTGTCTTCTCAAATGATAATGTAGCACTTGAGTGAATTTAAATATGTTGGACTCAATCTGATATTTAGGTTACTTTAAGGATTTGATATTAACCATTATTCTTTTCATTTTTTAATACATGCTTTATGATTTTGTCTAGTAGTATAAATTAGTTTATAAAATATGTAGGGCAATAGATCTATATAATCTGTGAACTTCTGCACAGAATTAAGAGTTTGGAATCTGACAGATCACTGGAGCAGATCACTGAGATAAGAGAGCAATCTGTAACTCAACTGTCCTAATAGATATTCCCAGTGAAACCTATGTTAGCATTTTAAGGACAAACATTTTGTATTGATTGCTTTTCCAAATTAGGAACAAGAACTGCACACTACTGTGGGTGTTAGTTGTCAATTTAAAGCCTGTAGTTCTCACAAAAGGACACTAAAAGTGTCATACTTTTGTCGTTCCATACTTATCTATTTAAAACTGATTTTAATTTTCCTTTTTTCCCTCCTTTTTTATAAAGTCTCTCATCCCCAACTTTAAGTGGTCATGCTGCTTATTAAAGACTGCATTCTTGATTTATTCTTTCTTTAGCACAATATATTCTTATTTTGACTCAGATGTCTAAGCACTTGTTCAACCGTATCATATACCGTATCATAAATAAATAGCAACATGTCAACAAAGGAACAGGGAATGCCTAACCAATATGAGCAACTATATTTTATAGCATCTGTCACCTTTAATAGATACCCATATATGAACACAAAAACTCTTCTTTCTCCAAATATGCTACATACTGCCCAAAGGCTGCTGAGAGAGGCTATACTTTTGCCATCATTGGAAATATTCAAAGCTCTACTGGAGAAAGTACCGAGCAATGAGGTCTGACCTCGCAGCTGAACCTGCTGTGAACAGCAGGTTGCACCAGAGACTTCTTAAGGTCTCTTCCAGCCTGGATTATTCTGTGATTCTGTGTCCTCCAAATCCTGCCGATGTCTTTTGTTTTAATTACAATACATATAGCATTACTTACAAACAGTTTATGACTAACCTAAACAACTAAAATTAGCTGTCCATGAAAGGATCTAGACTAACAAAACCCCTGGATATTTTAACCTAAACAACTAAAATTAGCTTCCATGAAAAGATCTAGAATTTTATAAAATCCCTGGATATTTTACATAAACAACTAAAATTAGCTGTCCATGAAAGGATCTAGACTTTAACAAAACCCTTGGATATTTTAACTCAACAATTAGATGAGGATAAGTCTCACTTCTCATTGCAAAAAATGTAATTATATGTTATAAACTAGATCTTTTATTATTGAAAACATTAATTTAAAATACTCCAAATCAGCCAAGTGAAAAGAACCAGCACTTTCAGATGGCAATTCATTTCATCCTTAGATAGGTATCTATGACAAATGGGGTGTAAAGGCTTTTGGAGCGGTCTATATTTCTCTCTTGAGAGGCAGTCCTTTCTCTCTTGAGAGACATTCATTATGGAAACTTTGAAACTGGACAACTTTGATTTGTCCATTTGTACTCAGCACTGGTGAGCACACACCTCAAATACAACATTCAGTTTTGGGCCCCTCAGTACAAGAAATACACTGAGCTGCTAGACTATGTCCAAAAAAGAGCAAGGAAGCTGGTGGAGGATCTAAAGCACAAGTCCTTGGGGGCAGCTGAGGGAGCTGGACTTGTTTAATCTGGAGAAAAGGAGGCTGAAGAGAAAACTTATCTCTCTTTAAAACTACCTGAAGAGAGGCTGTGGTGAGGTGTCAATCTCTTTTCCCAAGTAACAAGTGGTAAGACAAGAGGAAACGGCCTCAAGTTGGCCAGAAGAGGTTTAGTTTGGATATCAGAAAAAAATTACTTCACTGCGAGTGGTGAAACATTGGAACCAGCTTCCCAGGGAAGTGGTGAAGTTGTCAATCCTAGAGGTATTTAAAAGACATGTAGATGTTGTGCTTAGGGACATGGTTTAGTGGTGGACTTGGTACTGTTAGGTTTACCATTGGATTTGATGATATTAAGAGTGTTTCCCAATGTAAATTATTCTATAATTTATTTCAATAAATCACCAATTTTTTTTGTGCTGTGCAATATAGTAAATTATTTTACTAGTTATTTTGCACATTCAAACTTATTTCACTTTTGTTTCTCTTTATTTTTCTCATCTATATTTGCTTTCTTTCTGCTTGATACCAACTGTGACTCAGCTTGTTTTCATTACTCTGCATTTTCAAGACTGTTCTGTGTTCTTAGTGATTATAAGATGTACATTATGATGGGATTATTATGATAATGTTATGGTACTTACATATTATCTTTCTCCTTCTATTTGTTCCCTATTTGCAAATATTTTGCCTTTCTGCATTTCTTCTCCATATGGTTTTCAAATAGTATTATGCAACCCCATTATTTTAAAGATGAACTTTTAAAGTTATAGCATCCTAATATTGCATCCATGATATACCAAATATCCCAATATAATCTAATTATTGTTGACATTGTACTTGTGTATATTTAAGCATTTAAAACAACTGGCATCTTAGTGGTATCAAAGCTTTCCTTCTTGAGATTTCATGATACTCTATCATCTGAGTTTTACTCTTCCATTCTAACACATCCTCCTGTTTTACATTTGCTTATGATTAGTCAATCCATGTAGACACAAAATACTCACTGAAGTATTTAATAGCTTTCCCATATAGTTTGAGATCCTACTCTTTTATCTGCATTAGCAAGATTTTGTTAGTTTACATATTATTTGCAGCTTCTGATACCACTTACCGTATACTTTCTGCTCACTTCTCTGCTCATTATTCCAATAGGTCTATAAAGATAATGTTAGTGAAAGTGGCAAGAAAAATAAAAGCTCATTATCTTCACAGATTGCTAATACTCAGAAAACTGTAGTAAAGCTTTATCAGATCCCACAAATCCTTATCACTTTCTTTTTCCTTTAACAATTCAGTCATTGGAGAGAACACGCATGACTGCAGTGTAGACTTCTATGTTTGAACCAGCCAGTCCATATTAATTTTATAATCAACAGAGAAAAATAGGCATTTATTGGCAGTAATTTGTTTTGATCTAGTTTAGATACAGGGTACAAATTATAATCTACCTGTGCCCAGTTCTCTCCCCAGGCTACAAAAACAGTCTAGAGAACTAATTCAGTGTACAGAGGCTTGCACTAGAGCTGTAACCATGTTGTAGAAGACCACCAAAACTGTCAGGCACTATTTACCCTTAGTGAAACCCTGTTGGTTGTCAATAATCACCTCCTTATTTTCTATGTGCCTCAACAGAGTTTCTAAGAGGATCTGCTCCATGATCTTGTCAGGCACAAAGGTGAGACTAACTAGCCTGTAGCTCCCCAGGTCTTTCTCTTTCCCTTTGTCAAAAATAAGGTTATGTTTCCCCTTTTCCAGTCAGTGGGGACTTCACCAGACTGCCATGGCTTCTCAAATATGATGGATAATGGTTTAGTAACTTCATCCACCAGTTCCCTCAAGACCTGCAGATGCATCTCATCAGGTCCCATGGACTTGTGCTCCTTCATGTTCCTTAGATGATCTCAAGCCTTTCCTACAGTGGGTGTTTTCTTGATCTCCCAGTCCCTGTCTTTGACTTCAGCAACTTGGACAATATGGCTTGAGCTCTTGCCAGTGAAGCCTGAAGCAAAAAAGTCATTGAGTAACTCAGCCTTCTCCATATCCTGGGCAACCAATTCTCCCATTTTCACCTGGAGACAGTCCACATTTTCCCTAGTCTTCCTTTTATCACTGACGTACCTATAGAAACTTCTCTTGTTGTCGCTGACATCCTTGGCCAGATTTAATTCTATCTGCACTTTAGCTTTCCTAACCTGATCTCTGGCTACTCAGGCAATTTCTCTGTGTTCTCCCAGGCTATCTGTCCTTGTGTCTACCCTCTGCCAGCTTCCTTTTTGAGTTTAAGTTTGTCCAGGTGTTCCTTGTTTATCCATGCAGGTCTCCTGGCATTTTTGACCGATTTCCTCTTTGCTGGGTTGCAAGCAGTAATAGCAGTAATGTACTAGCAGTAATATACTAGCAGTAGGTAATATTTTAGGGCATTTTGATGTTTGAGCTCACTAATAAAAAGAGATATGTACATTAAAAAAATTGAAACTTAGATAACATATATGCACATTAACATAATTTTTCATCTATAGTGTACAAGTGCATGTGCTATACTCTTATATGGCAAAATACTAGACTCATGCCCTATGTATTGCTTATTTTATTTGCTTGTTGTAAACTATAATATTGGGCTGATTTCGTAAGTGCAATATATATTTAGGATTTAATAATTTAATGCCAGGAGGGATAATTCTGATCATTAAGTCTGACCTGCTGCCTAATTCATGCAGAGAATTTTGCTGAGTTTCAATATTTTTTGGAATAAACAACACAAATGAGGATCCACAGAAATAAATTTGATGAGGAGCTGACTACTAGATAGATAATTTTACGGATCTTTATGCTAATGCAGATATTCCAAAACATAACAACTGCATACAGTTGGATCACTTATTTGGGTTATCTCTTTGAGGAGCCTATCCCTGTCCTGAAGGAGTAAAATCCCATCTCACTTACATCTTTCTCTGCTACAAAGAGTATTTTCCTATCAGTCACATGGGTGGGAACATGCTACAACTTTCTCTCTAACATTTTACTGACTCCCTCTTCTCAGACACATTAAACAAAGCTAGTAGTGTTTACTTCCAAAACTCTTGGATTTTCAGACAATCTATCACTTCTGCCTAACACTCACTAGACTTCCAAGTCCTTAGACTAAGCCTGTCTGGTCTGAAAGACCTCCAAAATCCAAGAACTAAGAGCCTGTCTAGTAAATTGTCTTTGCCCTGTGCTATGTCCGTATCAGGAAACTGACTTTTATTTGCTGGATTTTAAGCCAACTATTTGTCTTGCCTACCATGGTTATGGGGTGGGAGGGAAAGATTGCTCTAGTTCTCTGGATATTTGGAACTACTACTTTGCACTCAGAACAGTGGGTTTTTTAGGCCATTTATCTTAGAACAAACTCAAGGTTTCTATCAACACTCAATAGCTTTCCTCTTGCCACCTAAAGTTGGAACTTCATTGTTTCATTAAGACTTTTTTTAGGCCAGTATGACTTAAAAGCTCCCAAAAATTAAAAAAATATCTTGTTGTTATAATCCTTTCTACTGCTGTGTAGTATTGTAAACAACATTTCTTTCCACTCACCTTACTATTTACAAATTCATTTATCTGTCCTTGCTTATTTTGCATTTAGATCATGAATTCTCTGTGGCAACGACCATCTTTCTGTTTGGGTTTGTCCAAAATTTACAAAGGAGATGCTTTTTTTTTCTGACTGGAGGCCTGAAGCAGGATCATAGTGCCAATGAATAATTCTTATACTTTTAAAATATGTAGTTTTTCTTTATCGCTGGTCTTTCTATATGAAACAAATCAAGACTACTTCCAAAATGAGAGTAGTAATATATATGTCTATGAGGAAGTTTGAAAAAACTATTAAGATACTCCTAAGGGAATGACATGAATTCCACATAGCAAATTCTTCAGTAGCTTTATAAGTGAATATATATATATATAAAAATATATATATAAATCCTAAGTATTTTTGGAAGGGAATGCTACTTTGTTCAGTGTGTACTATGGTAGTTTGGTCCATTAACAGCTGTGCTAGTATAAATAAATGATAACGACAAGGCATTACTTTTTTACTGCTCGTCTTGAACAGTTGCACAGCAATGAAAATATGAAAAATTAGATTAGTGTGAATTTAAGCTTTTTTTTATGCACCAACAAATGTTTAAAACGGTTTTTTTATGTTCTTAAAGATATAATAAGGGTTACCCCTGTCATCCAAAATCTATTCAAACTACAGCCTTACACATTTAGTTGTATGAGTTGGAAAATATTCCTGACTACTATTTTGTCATGCAAAAATAATTGAATTAAAGCTGCTTCTAAATAATCAAGAAAGGGAGGTGTCAGCATTTTGTGAAATGTGAATACTTCCTTTAAATAATGGGCATGTCAAACTGCTGTTTCCAATGAGACAAGTTATAGATAAAAAGCCATCCTGTAATGTCACTGATAGTCTTGGCACAATGTGCTGGAGCCCTAATTCATTTGTGTGCATGTTTGCATATATTTATATATACAGATATATGTTAAAAATTAAGGGTTTGATTCTGATTTTACTTAGTCACTTTATTTTATGTTGCCTTGAATTTTCACTACTTCAAAGAAAACCTGATTGACCCTTATAGAATTTCTAACAGTTGAGTAGTTTCTGGTATGCATCATGTGATATGAAGATTTTGCCACATTACTGCTTTTTGTTCCCTGCATTTGGTTATTACCAGGGAGTCTAAACATATTGTGATTTTCTCAGCTATGTTTATTATTTAAAACTATTTGCCAAATACCTTCAGTAAAATATTTTGATCTAAAAAAAATTCTACTGGTGTTCTGTTGTAAACACTTTGTCTGTGAAGTACTATTGTAATTAGATTGGTTTTGATTTTTCTGTCAAATCATGTGATTATTTTTTTTCCTGATATCTTACTGTATGGCACATAATTTAGGTTTTAATTAGATGCCTCTTATATGACTGAAAATGAGTTTAACTCAAGGTTCTTCGCTGCAATCTCCTTTCGTCAAAATTACTTTTGGCAGACACTCACTAGATTCTTATATCTTTACTAACTAGTGCTTAATGCTACACCAGCCTTACTCAACACCATAGGAAGGCACATGGAATGAGACACAAGCCAGAACGAATGAGTGCATTCTGGCTCTTAACAAATGAAACCTGTAATCATGGCATTTTCTGGTCTGAACAGAAACTCTGGGAGATTTGCTCTCTGAGGTTACATAATGAAGGAGCTGGAAAGATGGGATTTGTGTGACAAGCTGTTCAGTATTGTTCTGTGATTCTGTGATTCTGTGATTCTGTATCCAAATGATGCTGACTGTGGATTCTGTGATACGATACTGAAGACACACTTAATGAAAATTCTATTGTTTCAAAATAAGAAGCATGCAGACTTCCTAAGTGCTTGAAAAAATGCTTGTCTAGTGGATGCTTATGTTCATATAAACTTGTATGTTAACACCCACACATGAACTTGGAAGAATGGTCATACTGATTGTCTTTGTCCTACCCATTCTGCTCATTAAAAGTCCCTAAGTATTAAATGAGATTCTAAGTTCCAGTCAGATTCACAATAAGTTTATTTTATCTTTACTGACCTGTAACAGAAAGGTAGAAGGGACAAATATCATAATATTTAAAAACATTTCTGGACTCAGTAGCAACCATATTGATTTAATTCTTCTCACTAGGGTACTAGTATAATGGCACAAAAAGTGTTGGAAAGTTCAGAGGCATTAATCTTCTTATCTGTGCACTGAAACTCACTCTGAAAAGATAGATGAAGGAGAGCTGATGAATGCTGCTTCATTAGGAGAATTTTAAAATGCAATTTGTCTTCATGAAAACGAGGGATTACACATTTCCAGCTTTCTCCTGGGCCTGTTAGAAATATTTTTGAGGAATAACCTTTGATGCAGAATAGTCGTTGTGGTAAGACAGTAATTATTATAGAAGGGAGGTATATCCTGGTCAATCTGTTTGTGAATCACAGCAGTGGAAAATCTTAGAACTGCAGATTCTAATTTCCTAAGCATTATTTTGTGATACCAGAAAGAAAAATTCCCTTTAACTAACTTGAGTCTATGTTCAACAGATTATGCAAAAGATTTTCATAGTGCCTTAGGCTAATGGTGCAGGTGATGAGCTAAAACTTGATTAATCCTCAAAATTTGCAGGAATCAAAAAGCTTTTTCCTGATAGAATATTGGATGTTAGAATAATATTCTAATACAATAATGGATACTCTTGCTATTACTCACACCTTAATTCCAGACTGCCTTGTATTGCCAAAGAGCTTTATGACCGGATTGTGCACAATGTGGAAGAAAAAAGGAACAGCAAATGTGCAGAAATGACATCTAGAAACAGAGACCAAAACCTGGCTAGGCAAACACATCTTGCTAGGATAATGAGGTTTCAAAAAATCCCATTGCCTAATTGCTCATTTCCTCCTTTATCAAGTATAATCCTTAGACATACAGGGACCTAAAACCAAAGTTAGTGAGGCCAATGGACAGATTCTCATTAATGCAAATAAGTATTAGATTAGAACTCATAGTAAAGTTAGGAGGAGGAGTACTATCCATATCTGGCATGATGAAAGCTCCCTTCTTTCCCTGGTTCCTGCGCTTATATTTGGCTTTTCAGCCTTCTACTCAGAGGCACCGTTTCCATATTACTACACCTGATCCTACTTATAATGCTCTATAAAACAGTTGCAGTGGAAGAACAGGCTAAGATAGCAAGCACTATACTACTGGAGTGGGCTTTTATACACCTTTTCTGCTGCCTATCTGCCTATTTTTTCCCTCCACCTTTTTATGTTACTTCTTAGCATATCAGTTCACAAACATTTTATTTTTGTCTTCTCCTAAAATTCTCAGTCCTTCTACATAACATGATAGTTTACTCCTTAAAAAGTCCATACGAACTCTGCTTGGAACCTTCCCTTGGGAGCAGTGGGTCAAGTTTAGTATTACCCCTGTGATAACCCAGTGTGATCCAGGAGACTCCTGAACCATCTACCCCGTTCTATGTTATCTCCCCACAGATGTTCACATGGTTCAAAGTCCCTTTTGGTGTGAGGACCTGAGAGTGGGAAACTGCTGCTGCTTGTTAGAGAAAGTCTCTCCTATATCCTTATTGTGAAGCCATTTGCACTACACCCCTGTCTTAACATTCACTTCATGCCACTCAATTATTCTTAGCTGAGTTACAAAACTGATTCTACTTCAGCTCAGACGAGAACATTCTGGAAATCTGGTCTCAAAGGATCCAAAACTGCAAAACGGGGACTGCATTTTACAGTTGATTCCAA
This sequence comes from Phaenicophaeus curvirostris, assembly GCF_032191515.1. Classification (NCBI taxonomy): domain Eukaryota; kingdom Metazoa; phylum Chordata; class Aves; order Cuculiformes; family Cuculidae; genus Phaenicophaeus; species Phaenicophaeus curvirostris. The sequence goes on along the minus strand of NC_091393.1, from coordinate 122,452,128 downwards.
TGGGCTTTGAGTCAGGCTGCAGTAGACATTATTAACTGTGCTGGAGAAACTAACCTGCCAGATATTGTGTGTTTCATGTAGCTGTTTCACTTATCTCCCCTTCACTAAACTTTTCCTTTCCACCCTCTCCTAGTACGACCCCCAATGTTAAAGCCTAGGCAGTGTTGGGAAGTAGGAGTGAAGATATTGCAAAAAGAAATTTAAGCTTTTATATATGGGAAATCGAGTATAGTATTGAATCGACAAAAATTATTCCGGGCCTAGGCAGAAAGAATCTGAAAACAAGACATAAGCAGCCATGCATAAAATGTCTGAAACCACAGAGGAAATAGCCAACAAGATGAGCAGTAACAAGGTGAGCAACATATCAAAGCGAAAAAAAATCCCTCTAGAGAAGGCAAGATGGATGAAGGAAGTGAGTTACTGTATGTGTGAGAGAGTGTTTAATATACTCAGCTGTGTAAGACCTTCAGGGAAAAGATAACTGAAGCTATCAGAAAATTCACTGTCATTATGAACTAATGCTCCTATTAGACAAAGGGCACAGCTGAAATTACAGGTGTATCTGCTCGCTTCCCACAGAGTCCATAAAGTCTCTCCATGATGTAGATTAACTGAATCCCTTAGGTCTGGAATCATCGAGGGAGATAACAAAAAGATAGCAAATACAGGAGACAGAGTTACTCCTATGGAAATGTTACGGACATGGTGCGTCCATTTGGCAAGAGAGAAGCAGGAGACAAACCAGAAGTAGTAAGACTTATACAAAGTGTAAACAGAAAGCCAGATAGAGGACGTATCTCTCCTCTACTTTATCCCGTGAGTCTGCCCGTTTCAACCTAAAACTCTCTCTCACGGATTGTCTAAAGTTTAATAATGTTTTAGAAAGGTATACCTAATGGTGCCCTACATAATGTCTGCAAGATTATTTTTCTGTCTTTATTTCTGCTTCAGAAACTGCGAAGTCTACGGCAACAGCGAAAAGCCAGTGCGAGCACTATGATGTTGCTTTACATCAAATTTTGTATATCTCGTTTACTTTGATTAAAGGCTGTTCCAAAGCCCCCAGATTTTGAATGTTTGTAAATACATATTTCTGAAATGAGGAAATAATTTCATGAAGAAAAAGTTTTACTCTTTGCTAACTGAAAAATAAAACCTAGAGCCCTAGTCTCCTTTTCTCATAATTTAAAAGGACTGATATAGAAGTAAGGCCAGATAAGAAACATCTCGTCTTAATCTTAGGCACTTTGAAGACTTCTGTTTCTAAGTTAGTCAGGAAATATCCAACAGGGATATTCCATTTTTAAAATAGGCAGCTAAGTTAAATAAATTACCCTGTAAAAATGACAATTCCCCTCGTCATTTCAAAGTGGATCTAGATTATTAAGTGCCAATACAAGGATCTTGCATTAAAACAACCATGAATGCTTAGAGCAGAATTTCTTTTGAGACAGACCTATTTGCTTTTGGGTGTCCAGCACCAATTAAGTGTCAACAAGTACTAGAAGTCTTTACTCCAGTAAACAAAATCAACAGAGTCTGGAGAATGATTTGTCTTAGACCAAATAAGATAAGTAAGAGGTGATTTAGTTGCTGAGATGCCCTGAAATGACTGAGCAATGTTTGGGGCTGGCAGCTCTGACACATGACTTAGAGAAAACCCATCGCGTTCTGGTTTGACAGCTGGAGGCCATGTAATGTATCCCATGGTGGTAGTATAAAAGTGGATACTTATGTTCAGGAAGCTGAATCCTGCCCCTAATGTCCCCCTAGAAATCTATATACAGACATTTTAAAATAAGCTTTTTAATCTCTGAGTAAATCTTCCCTCCCTTGCTTAAATTAAGGAGATAAATCTTGCTTTAAACCACCAAAATTAAAGTTAAGAACACAACCTTGATTCTAAGCCCTGGTATATGTGTTCCTAGGCTGTTTTGCTAAAATTACAGCATATTCCTTATAATTTCAGCTTAAGATATCAATTGAAAGCCAAAATAACACCTATATCCTTGAAATTATATTTATATTCAAATCAGACATCTAAATCCAAAGGGGTGACCTCAGAAATCTCCTCAAACTGCTTAGACTCCTGAAATCTGAGCCCACATCCACCCCCGAAATATACTGCTAATGACAGTCATGTTCTGAGACACAACAACTATCCTGATATCACAAGACAATGAAGCAGAACAAGTTTAATTCAAAATAACAACAGCAGTGGTGTGCTCCCAGTCTTTAGTGTGGCAACCTACAGAGCACGCAGTATACAGAACACTCTCTTAGGAAACGTTGCCAGAGAGACAACGAACAAGCTGGAGATTCATCTGCCTAAAAATGCTTTTGGATTTTGTCAGAGAGTTTTTTTCTTGCTCTGCTCTAGATTGGTTGCAGGCATTTTATGGTCTACATATTGCTTACCTTCCATCCATATGGTGGCCCCGTGGACAGCTTGAGGACTGTCTGTGGAGAACTTTGCCAAGCAGTCCTGTTGGCATGTGCCCTACTGTATGTGTGCTCCTGTGTTCTGGAAAGAACCTGGAGTTTGCTTCAGGCTTGCCTTGGGCTCATTCCATAGAGAGAAGGTGATTCTAATCTATAAAGGTGGCCCCAGGGCTGCTGATAAGCAACAGCATAGTCAGAATTGTTACCTAGTGTCATTTAGGATGCCCCAGAAGATCCCAGACACCTGCACAGAGTTGGTGCACACAAGATCAGCCAGCAGCTGGTGGATAAACTTCAACGTACTTGAATAACAACATTAGTTACCTCTGTTCAATCAACAGTATCTCAAATGACCACAATGTTTAGAAGAGGCAGCATATATCAAATTAACACATTTATTTGAAGTCACTATAGCTAGAAGTAAAAAACATGCTGTGGCACAAAATCTGTCTCTCTTGCCTCATAGTTAAGATGACATTCTTAACTGTATTTGCTGCTGTCACCCCCAAGAGAACATAACGAGGTTTACTAAGTTCTTGGTGGGAGAGACTGATTAAAAAAATCAGAAACTTTATAACTCACTTCACCACTAGCCTTAAATATGACATAAAACTCCTACACTTGGGTACTTACAAAGCAAAGCAAGAGAGGTGGGCAGATCCCAGGATATTCGAAAAGTGTAGCTATAAGTACAATGTAATATAGAAAATACATGAACATTGGAATAATTTAATTGAAAAGTAATGTAGCTATCATAAACTAAGAAATAGCACAGCTGGAGGATTTTAAAAGTGATTTGGAAGCAAAATCCTCTCATTGAATTAGAGAATAAAAATTCAGTTAGGGACCTTGTAGAATAGCGAAGCTGGTAGAGCTTCTATAGCTAAGGGCCTGTCAGCATTTCCATTACAAACCAGTACTTTCTGGGGATTACATTTCATCCAGAAGAGTTCGACGTGGGATGAACTTGGGATAAAATGTCTCAGTCTTTGAGTTATATAATGGTAACTCTATTATAATAAAAATCTGTATTCAGTTCATATCTATTAGGTCTACTGCATGGTTACATTACGCATTTTGATATAAAAATACCTGAGCTAATGCTGACCTAAGGAAGTAAGCCCACGTATTACAGTTCAGGTAAATCTTTTAAGGCAAAATAGCTCCATTGGTGTGATGTTATGCCCAAGTTACCTAGACAAAACTCTCAGCCTGGTTTATTTTCTCAAGTGAATTTTTTCACCAGGGATATTTCCATTCTGTTCAACATTCTCTTGACTCATCTCTGCAGCTCATCTGCATTGCTCCGATTAGGGATGAGAGAAAAGGAACAAAAGAAAGGTAGCAGTTATACCAAAAAGCAAGTCCTGGACTGTTCCAGGTCTGGCTTGGGTGAGATAATTCCAATGGTATCTCAAAATTCTTTAGTGCTAAAAGGAATTTAAAAAATACAAATATAATCAGCATTCTTCTCTTCTGAAATATGTCACGGTTATTTTTATGGTGCAGACTTAGAGGCTAAATGTAAGTGGTCCATTATGCATTACCAAGAAAATACCTTGGCTGGCTTGGGAAGAAGCTTTGAACTTCCCTGGGAGGAGTTGGGACAGCTCTGTCATGGTTTCAGCACTGGGAAAGCAGGGCTGCAAGAGATAATCATTAATGAAAAGAATGTACAGTGCTTTTAAATATTTGGTTTGAGAAACAGAGGTAGAACATGTGAACAGAGGGAGAGTCTATTCTTTTGGTTAACACTTGTAAGAGTTTAAGGTCTTATTCTATCATTTCTTTTGTGATTCCTTGTTGTGATTGCAACTTTAAAATTTGAAAAGCTATTTAGAAATTCATTTAGGAGAAAGTGTAGGAAGACCTAGATGTTAAAAGCAAGGGATTTCAACTAACGTGTAAGAAAATGGATGGGAAGATGACTGCGATGAGTTTTGTACATTCTCCTTTGGGGAACAAAGTAACTTGCTGCAAATGCATGAAACACCAGCCAGGGAGGAAAAAGTGTATCTTTTTTAGCTTTTCTTACTAGTATCCTGTAGAGTAACACAGAACTAAACTTCTGTATCTCTGTATTCAGTTTATTTACTGGAGATGGAATACCATATCCGAACTTATGCTAACACATTCATTCCCTGTTGGGTTGTCAACATGAATTTTTCAGATATTATTCTTTCCAGCAGGTATCTCCACCTTAGGAGTATGTATGTAATATGGCTAGCTAATTGTTATCAGTGTTCTCAGGTAGAAAAAGAGCTGCCAATCAAATTTGTCATGATTGTTACACTAAAAAATACTTTAGAATAATAAATATAGTTAAATTTCAGACAAAATATCCACAGACTATAGTTCTCTAAAGATCTTACAGTCTTTCTGAGGATAACAAAAGAGCAATAATCTGGATTATAACACCCATGAAGTAGATTTAGGGCTCTGACTTCAGTTCTTACCAGTCTCATATCTCTGAACCCAAACAGTTTCTTTATCCATGACTAATGTTATTGAGTTCTTGGTGGGCTTATGGTGCCTAGAAATGTATAGTCTTCCCTGGAAACAGATCTACAATTTTTACTAGACTAGTACAGCAGCATTGGAAGTAAGATGGAGTTATTATGTTGTTAGTTTATTGGTGTTTTTTTCTTTTTAAGAAAGGTTTGTAAAAATTTTTCCTAGCAGTGTGCTTGTTAAAGGCCTACATGTGGCTTTAGAGAATGGCCTGAATTTTAAAACAGGAAAAAAGAAAAATCAATGTTCTTCCTACAGTAAGGAAGAGCTAACCTTTTCTTCCTAACCTTTCTCTGTTTTGAAAGTTAGTGCCTAGATAAAGTAGCTTGCAAGGGAGTAAAGCTGGATTCCTAAATGACCCCCTTGGAAAGAACATGCACTACACAGAATCAATTCTTAGGTTGAAATGTAAATTTCAGAGCAGCCAAGTTTCGAAGTCATGGATCGATGTTGGAATTTGACACTTTCTGCCCTTCCTATTAATTTTTAATATGGAAAATATAAACATGAGTTATTATTAGATTTAACAAAAAAAGTGATGTTACTCTGCATACTGGCACTTCAGCTAAGATGGGGCAGATTTCATCTCTGGTCTTACTATACAATAATGATACCATGAAATTGCTCTCTTTCAGCTGTTGTATTTATCCCTACAAAGTGGAACAATTCCCACAGGAGAAAGAAAGTGTACCATCTACTTCTGTGCTTCTTGTTGCTGTGCAGTCTGCCCAGCTGGAAAAGATGTAAACTGGGAAGGCTCAGACACTTTCATGAGAAAAGGACTTAAAGACTGTATTTAGCATATTCTGAATGAGTGCTGTAAGTCTGAAAACATTTTGCAGAAAGGTCAGAAGATTCTCATCATTGATTCCCTTCAGTTTGCCCTGGGAAACCACTTGCTTAGGGCATCGGTTTCTCTCTTCAGAAACACAGAATTCCTTCTGTTTGCTGTGGAGAGAATGGAAACACTTAACGTACTGACCAGACTGTGCCTCTGAGATAAGGTGCACTGGCTCAGTACAGTATGAACACACACCGAGTTACAGTGCCTAGAAGACCAAATACAAATTCAGATTAGAAATAGAATCTATGTATATAACAAACAAAACAATTTAACATTGAAGAACTTATCAAGGGCTAGTGTAGATATTCCATCAATAGAAATCTTAAAATCAATAGTGGCTGTGTTCCTGAGACACATGCTCTGCTTCAAATGAACACTAATTCACAGTCTTTATAATGGCTTGTATCATGCAGAAGTATAGACTATTCAATCCCTTCCAGTTTTATACTCTGAATCTTTGAAGGCAGTCATTTCCATTAACTAGAAAAGTAGAAAAGAAGCTTTTGTCAATAATAACAGAGATAGATAAAAACAGAGGTTAAAATAAGCATAAATGGAAGAGTTTGTATACTGCTGCTCCTATTCCAAGCATAAGAAAGAAGACTCTCATGTTCCCTCCATGGTGTCGCTGTTCTTCACTCATCATGTTATATTCCTGATAAGGTGACACACACCCATCACCTTTGCCTGTAGGCAAAGCTTACAGCCTTCCCCTTCCATCTCTCTCCTGAATAAATTTATCTAAAAAATAGCATGAAGGGCAGAGGAGAAGATTATTGAAAAGTGATGGGGGGAGTGACAAAACAATCACTTCAATATGGTATGCACTAACGTACCTATTCATAGGAAAAAAATAATAAGGAATGTAACATTGGCTTGGGATGGGGGTGGGAGAGAGAAAATAGAGGGGGAAAGGGGAAGGGAACAAAATGAAATAAAACAACCTTGAATTGTCAATAAACTAACACAGGAGTTTGCTAATTTGCGGAAGCCTTCAGCAAGCTGCCTGTTGATGAAATACATAAGTGATTTACATACATCCATCAATGACTCTGTGAACACAGCGATGGGATCAGCAGACTTTTAGCCTCTAAATTATAGGAGTGACAAGAATCCAGAAAACTAGTTAAGTTAAAACACCCCTTGACACAACAGATACTTGATCTTGCAGACTTCACAGAGGCTTTTGCTTTCTTTTATCAAACTCTGTGTCGGTGATATACCAGATAATTATTACCTAGGAAGATATTCAGAATTTTACGTATGATAAAGCCAAAATACTTCTACTTATCCCACAGAAGAAACAAATATTTGAAGAACCCATTTCCAGAAAAAAAGGCAGAAGATATGATTATAATTCCTAAAAAGTATTAAAGTGCCAGGCCTGTTTTAACGTAGCATATACACAAGGGCATTAATAAAGAATTGTTAGTCTTTGTGGAGAGTGTTGTTTGCTGCATAGTAAGTTCATGATTCTATCTAAAGACAAGTTATTTTGATCCAATTTTAAATTCTATCTCTATATTCTATTCCTCCTTAACAGGTCTGTGAAGAAATTTGAGCAGAGAATTAAAAAAATTCAATAACATATGATATGAAAGCAGCCAATGACTAGGTAGTGGTAGGTAACTACTGTAGGTAACATCCAAATTGATAATCTGTGAATTTTTTAAGGAAGGATATTAATTTTGAGTTAATAAAACTACTGCTTCAAGCCTATACTATTTTTGATGCAATTAAAAAAAAATTATATTAAAAAATTTTATTAAACCAATGTACTTTGGTTTCTTGACAAAATGTTTAAAAAATAATCACCAAATAATCTGTTGTTTCTCTTTTCTCCCTCTGCCCTTCAAAAGTAGAGCTTTTCCTAGTTAGATTGAGAGGAAACAGCTTTCTTCCATGTTTTTCCTTATATTTCCTATAAGAAAAGAAAATACTAAGTTCTGAGCGATTGGTTTGAATACTGCTGTAGTCTAGATTTTGAAAACTTTTAGCCTCTATTTCCACTTTATTCTTCTGGTGTGTACACAGAGCAGAAACTGCAATAGAACTTTATTTAGGCTGAGAAAAAACATACCCAAGCTAGTTGACACAGGGAAGTAAAATGTTCCTCATCGGATTGTCTGAACAGCACAATAGGTACACTCTTACCCTCTGTCTTTCTGTGTGGCTCTTCAGTTCCTGAAATAACAGATTTCCTCTTCACAGAGAAAACAGCCATTATCTTCTCTGCAAGAAGAAAAGATGGGTGTGTTGGTTTTATCTGGGTTAGGGTTAGTTTTCTTCATAGCAGCTAATACAGGGCTGTGTTTTGGATTTGTGCTGGAAACAGTGTTGATAAATCAGGGATGTTTGCATTACTGCTAAGCAGTTCTTACACAGCATCAAAGCCTGTTGCCCACTCTGCTCCTCACACCACTCCGCCACTGAGCAGGTTGGAGGATGCATAAAAAGTTGGGAGGGGACAGCAGAGACCAGCTGATCAAAAGGATATTCCATACCATACGATGTCAAGCTCAGCAATAAACTAGGGAGATGGTTGGCCAGGGGGCTGGTGTTCAAGGACTAGTTGGGTGTTGGTCTGTTGCTAGTAAGCAACTGTTTCCATTTACATTACTTGTCTTTCTTGAAGTTTATTTGTCTGTCTTTGTTGTGTTCCTTTTGATTACAATATCCTTATTGTAAATAACAATATTATATTTTATTGCATTTCCATTGTTACATTGTTCTTATCTCAACCCACAATTCCCTCACTTTTACCTTTCAAATTCTCTTCCCTTCATCCCACTGGGATGATGGCGGGGAGTGAGCAATTGGCTGTGTGGTGCTTAGCAGGACAGGGGAAAGTTTAAACTTCAAGGAAGAAAAAGGCTCTTCTCAGACTTGAATCAGTTTTACAAACCCAGTTGAGAGTAATTCATAATGCTTTACTTTTAAATGAGTTCATTTCTGAATGCAGCAACTGGAGATGGAGGAGAGTAGCATGTTGTTATTAGAAAAGGCAGACGCAAACCACTCTGTGTGAGGCATACTAAGCATTATCTTTATTAAATATTGATTTTAAAATCTTAAAGTCACTAAGAGCTTGGAGCCCCTGATTAAATTACTTGCTAATCTAGAACAAACTGGTTCTGTTGTAAACAGAATCAACAGAAATAATCTCAAGAGGTTTCTTTATATTATGAGTAAGCAGAAAAAACAACCTACTTTTAGGCTCAAACACTGAAAAAAAGCTCTGGAACCAGTAAAAACACAGTATTTAGATAAATTCTCATCTCACATGAATAACCATATGAATTATCTCATGAATTTATCTAATAAATTTATTTATCTAATAGATTTATGCCGGTCTGGCTTTACCTCTCTAGGTAAAGCATATTAATTTTGAGTAAAGACAAATTCTGTCACTGGAAGTTGAACACGACTTCCAATGCCTTCAATAAAACACCCTAAACCAAGTTCTAGCTTATTCATTTGGTCATAGTATGTTCTGGAGTTCTTTGAGGTGTGCTATTCCTAATGTTTCTGCAGTGATTTGTGAATTGCAACAGAGACTAGTACGGCCAGGTGTGATCTTTAAGGACTACCAAAAGTTTTCATTTCTACTTCAAATTAAAAAAAAAAGTAGTACTGATCCAGAATTTCAGACACAGCTCTCTCTCTAACAATTCTTGTTGCCTGACTCCATTACATGTCTGGTTAACTTGTTAACTAGTTTAGCCTTGTGTGAGCTTCACTACTGAGTAGTTTCATATATTCCAAGCAAGGATAAATACAGTTAATATTTTGAACATTTATTTAGACTTCTTAACAGCAGAAAATGCTGAGTATCTGTAGGTCAAACATATGGTTGAGGTTTGTCATAGCTTTTGAATTTCAGAATATATATGACTTCTATACAGGGTCAATGAAAAAAAAAAATCCAGGTAATTTAACAGCTAAATGCATTTTTAGCACCTACAGTCTGAAAAATTACTATATTTCTTCTAGCTGAAGCCTTCAAAAGCTGGAGGTCAGTGACAAGTGGGGTTCCCCAGGGCTCAGTGCTGGGTCCAGCCCTGTTCAATGTCTTTATCAATAACCTGGATGAAGGCATTGAGTGCACCCTTAGCAAGTTTGCAGATGACACTAAGCTGGGTAGAAGTGTTGATCTTCTGGAGGACAGGGAGGCTCTGCAAAGGGATCTGAACAGGCTGGACTGCTGGGCAGAGTCCAATGGCATGAGGTTTAACAAGGCCAAATGCCGGGTCCTGCACTTGGGGCACAACAACCCTGTGCAGTGCTACAGACTAGGAGAAGTCTGTCTAGAAAGCTGCCTGGAGGAGAGGGACCTGGGGGTGTTGGTTGACAGCGACTGACCATGAACCAGCAGTGGCCCAGGTGGCCAAGAAGGCCAATGGCATCTTGGCTTGGATCAGAAATGGTGTGACCAGCAGGTCCAGGGAGGTTCTTCTCCCTCTGTACTCGGCACTGGTGAGACCGCTCCTCGAATCCTGTGTTCAGTTCTGGGCCCCTCACCACAAGAAGGATGTTGAGGCTCTGGAACGAGTCCAGAGAAGAGCAATAAAGCTGGTGAAAGGGCTGGAGAACAGGCCTTATGAGGAGCGGCTGAGAGAGCTGGGGGTGTTTAGCCTGGAGAAGAGGAGGCTGAGGGGAGACCTCACTGCTCTCTACAACTACCTGAAAGGAGGTTGTGGAGAGGAGGGTGCTGGCCTCTTCTCCCAAGTGACAGGGGACAGGACAAGAGGAAATGGCCTCAAGCTCTGCCAGGGGAGGTTTAGGCTGGACATTAAGAAAAAATTCTTCACAGAAAGGGTCATTGGGCACTGGAACAGGCTACCCAGGGAGGTGGTTGAGTCACCTTCCCTGGAGGGGTTTAAGGCATGGGTGGATGAGGTGCTAAGGGGCATGGTTTAGTGTTTGATAGGAATTGTTGGACTCAATGATCCGGTGGGTCTCTTCCAACCTGGTTATTCTATGATTTTATCATTCTATGATTCATCTTAGCCTACCTGAATGCCAATGAATATTTTAGTCTACTCATCATATTTCTGGTATTGTATGTTTCTAGATAACTATTGACCAACTCTATTTTTTTTTTTTAACAATAGTGGTAATTAATCATTTGAACTATTCAGTAAAGGATGTGTAGACACAAAATCATGTAAGGCCAATAAGTCATGCTGTATGATCATCTGAAGTATATAATCTTGTTCAGTGAATAGTCATAAGCCAAATACATGAAACACTTGTGAACTCCATAGCTTATTTTATCTAGAAGGTGAGATTTATCTGTATTGAAATATCTATGAAGTCATTGACTTCAAAGTTAAATATGTGCTCACTGCTTAGCTCTAGTGAAGTCAAAGGCATTTGGATCATCTCACATAAAAACTATATATTACTGTTATTTCTTCCCATTACCTGAGATCTCAATGGGAACATAACTACTAATGTATCTCTACTTATACTGTTATAAGTGAATTCAGAATTTTATCACCTTCTCCAGTATTGCAAGTGTTTCATTCAAGGTTACTTTCTCACATGTCTGTATTCTGTGTGACTGTATTCAGTGTGCCTAGTACTGCTGTGATAATGTATCATGAGATCCTAGTGTACAGCAAATAATTGGTTTTGTACTTATGTTTTTCATGTCCCACAGTTTCTTTAGTTCCTGCCAGATCCTATTGCTTTTTCTTTTAGTTTTTAATTGAATTAATTATAAAACAAAGTCCATAGGGAGGCACTCTTTACCCTTCCTTTAAATAAGCCCCATATTTAGTGTTCTTCAATGCACTTCATGAACACTAGAGACATTCAAAATTCTAGTAGCAATTTACATCTTTCTTATCTACCACTTTGTTGCCCTTCTGAGAGTATGGAAGATCTTCTCTTTTGCCCCCATAATTCCTGCAAAGCTTCTAGCACTCAAGACTGTCAATTCTGTATTTTAGGTTCATCTCTGGTACATCCACTTAGACACAATTAATAGTCTCTAGGTTCTGGTCACATATCACACATTCTAGATTTGCACTACTTCTACTGTGCCTCCTTCCTTTCTTTACCTTATGTGAATGATAGTTAATAATTAAATTAGGTGTTTCAGTATTTCAGCATTTCCATATATATAGCTACAGGCTTCTTTGGGGTTTAATTTTAATACATACAAACAAACACCTGTGGTCTTTATCAATGCCTTAGGTTGTACAAGTTTTCTACACAAGATAGTTAGCTATTATGCAGACCCATGCAGCCCCCCTGGCCTTTCTGTAGTGGTAACTGAAGACTAGATAGAATTCATAAGAGCATCATAAATAGTGCTGGATGCTTACATTCAAACAACAGCCTCCAGGAGCCATAGTTTCCAACAGGGAACTTTAGGAAGCAGGAGACATGTACATGAGAGCAACCCTTTTTTCATCACACTCAGTGAAAATTGAGGTATCTTGAAGTAGATGTCCATATTTTTATGAGCTGTCTAAGCTCTATTCTTTCCATTGAACATAAAGAAATGTTAGACGTCTAATATACTGGTTCACACCTGAATCTGCTCTGAATTTCTTTTCTCAGGTTTGCATTCCATTTAAAACTTGATATTGCCTTTTGTAAATTTGTATGTAACTCTGTTAGTTTTCTCTCCATTTATTTCTAACTACAAATATCACATTGTTATCTTCTCAGTGACCTACCCTGTGTGGTATTTCATTCCTCTTTAGTGTTAAAACATTATCCAAGACACAGTCAGTCCATTTTCTGTCTCTTCAATGGTTGGACTTGATGATCTGGTGGGTTTCTTCCAACCTGGTTATTCTATGATTCTTTGATTCTATGATTCAAGAACAGTCTGTCACAAGGAAATTCTGTTCCAGGAAATTCTAGTTCACTTTTAGCCTGTTGTACTCTTTCTATGATCATAAGTCCTGTTCACCTTAAATTCATCTTATGTGCCTTGCAAAAAACTGTTAAATGTAGCCTGGCTTCTCTGCCACCTCCTTTATATCAATCTCCGTCTAATGCAATACTGTCATAAAATTCTGTATATTTGTGATGGAATATTTTTTCACTACTTGTTCATAGTTTTTACCATTAATTCCCTCTTCCCAAGAGCTTGCTGTTTGTCTGAACAAGAATAGCTTTTTAATATCTTTATTTATTTATCAGAATTTAAGTGCTTTTAACTATTTATAATATCATCTGCCTCCCATGGGCACGGACACTTTCCACAGAATCAGGTTTCTCAAAGCCTCATCCAACCTGGTCTTGAACACCTCCAGGGATGAGGCATCCACATCTTCTCTGGGAAAAATCTTCCAGTGCCTCACCATGCTCCACAGAAAAAAAATCTCTTAGTAATATCTAATCTAAATCTCCCCTCTTTCAGCTTAAACCAATTATCCCTCATTCTATCACTACACTCTCTGATAAAAAGCCTCTCTCCAGCTTTCCTATAGGCCCCCTTTAATTACTAGAAGGCTACTCTAAGGTCTTCATGAAGTCTTCTCTTCTCCAGGCTGAACAACCTCAACTCTCTCAGTCTGTCCTCATAGAGTGAGTACATTCCTCATCTACTTAATAGCTATTCATTTAAGGCATTATTTTCTGTGACTTGTTTAGTCATTGTCTTATTGACATTGATCAAGGTTCTCAATGGCACGACTTCCCCAGTTTGCTCATCACAGCCACCAGTTCCTCCTCCACAGTGCTTTCCTCTCATTGTTTACATCTTTTTAAAGGATGATAATGGTCAAGGCTTCACCCAGGAGTCATGCCGTGTTTTTGCTCTTCCCTAAAAAAAAATGTGATAAATATGCTCTCTTTCATAAATATCTAGGTTAGCCAAACAATTGTTAAAATTAATACTGCTACTGTTGCACCTTCCACCTCTGCAACACTGGTGTGCTGCATTTCCCAGCACTTCAGTTATTTCTGCAGAATATATATGTCAAAGTCTATGCAGTCTTGGTCAGCATTTCAGAATCTACAGTGTATTTAGAGAAGAATAATGTTGTCCAGTTGCTAGAAACAGGTCAAATTAATCATCAATATTGCAACAATATTTCCTGGACTGTGCTGACTGTGTTGGACTGGACCTTGCTGTTCCACATGTGGATTGCCATAGTCTGAAGCCTTCATTGAGGTTTGTCTGAACATTTATTTGAATGCTAACTTTAAATGTTCTTATCCTCTTCCACTAATTCAGCTGGCTTCATCTTTCTCTTTAGTGCTGTCTAGCAGTGACTGGAACTGTCACAGGACTTGCTGAGCCTGATATGGTCTGATACGCTTGTCTGCTGCACCTCTATAGGCAGAGGACTGACTCATAGCTCCAAATTCAATCGTGATGATTAAACTGAGATTTTGGCAGTGCTGTAACAAAGCCCACTCTTTACTGAGGAAGGGGAAGCTCGCTGTTGGGAACTGGAAGGAGGCATGTCACATTAACTTAAAAAGTTCTTCCTCTGTGCAGCGGAAAGGAAGAGATGATTCTTGCTTGCCCTAGGCTGTGGTTGCACATAATGTTACACACAAGTACATCACGGCTTGGTGCTCAGTTCCTAAACTGCTGAATTAGACTGTAATTGTACAGATTTGAGAGAAAGAGCCTCAAAGGATAAAAAAACTGCCTAATTTATGTGACATCTGCAGCTGTACAAGCTGTTGTCCATGTTGTCTCTGGAATAATTTGGCCTGTAATGCTGGTCGCTACCCAGACTTAAGAGAGACATCCTCTCTAAAACTTTTTCCCTATCTGCTGCATAGCTTAGTGCTGACCAAGCAATAACTTCTTAATTAGATCATAAATTATTTTCTGTGGAAACAATGGGTGAGATTCTCAGCTAGTACAAAATAAGCGTAACTCCACTGGCTTCAACAGGGCAATGCATTCCTTAAAATCGTGGCTGCAGGAGACGTGTTTAAGTAAGAATCTCAGTGTTTTTTTTTTAATCTGCATCTTGACTTTGCAGAGAAGCCAAGCTTGAACACATGGCTTCAGTAAATTGTCAAGGTAGCAAATACAGAAGATGAACAGAACTCATTACATGTATCATATACTTCTATAAATCCTCAAATATTTCCACTACTTCCATAATTTTATTGGGTGAAGCCAGAAAAGGCTGCAGAAAGAAGGTCCAGTTTATTAATTTTAAGCATTTGGATTTGGTAACAAAGAATTTGGCTCACTGTTGGCTTTGATGTATTTCTGTCGAGTGTCTAACAGACTTTGGACAACTGTAGATTTACTAATACTAGTAACACTTCTATTTCTCTTAATGGTCTTCCTGTTGCTATTGGTATAAATACATTTATTGTTACTACTGTTGATGATATTTTGTAAGGAGGGGAGGAAACACTTCTTACATACTTTAATAGGGACCATGCAGCTAAATAGAAAAGATAGTGTTTCTTTCATACCACCAGAGATCTAGAGATGGAAGATTCAATGCCTTCCCCTTGGCTTCCAATTCTGGATCTTGAGAATGGAACTTTAGGAACACAAGCTGTAACGTGCTTTTTGAAGAAGAGGACTTGAGTGGAATATCTGTATACATCATCTGAGAATGTCTGCTACTCTTTGTGAAGTGAGATGTATTGAATAAACAATGGAATGAAGAAAATTACTTGCCTATTGCCATGAAACTCACATTTTTCATTCTATTACAGTTGGCAGAGCTCTCTCTGATTCACCTCAGAGGATGGGTGTCCCTTCTGTGTCTTCTTTAATAAGGGTAAGTATGATAGGGAGCTTGTTTTCACTGTATTTTTTCAAGGGAGAAAGCAATTTCTGGCTGCTACACTTTACCTGAAAAGTGTATTTTAAAAGGAAAAATAATAAACTCATAAAAATTGTTGTTTTCTTAAGTGAAGAGGTAAGGGACTGGAACATGGCAATTATACTAAATCAGGTTGCATGTTAAACTACATTGTGCTCTCGGAGGAGAGACAGGGTTTTATACTGAGTTCTGTAAATGGGCATTCTGAAACAGAAGACTTTAAAAACTGTCATGCTTAATGATAACTACAACAGAATGCCAAGAAGAAGATAAAAGCTCAACTCTGTTATTCCCACTTTGGCTCTCAGGAAGAGGTCTGTAAAGTATCCTTCAGTATTTTAGAAAACTGTGAAAACTACCACTAGCTGAAAGGTTTTCCACATTTAATAGTATGAAATAGCTTTTCAGTTAAACCAAAACGGTTCTGAAAAAATGTCCACTTTTATGGACAATATCTGGTTGATTTTCATGAAAATACATGGAACTCATTGTTAATGGAAAAAGAACACATTATAGTTATTAAAAGAAGAATAAAAGGTAAAAAAATCAAAACCTCAGAATGTCTGTTCCCATATTGTGCACATAAAGGAAAATTTTCTAGTCAACATGTTCTAGAAATTTCTATAAATTTCATATATAGTCAGAACAGGATATTGCTACTTTAGAAGTGGACTATTACAGAGCAATACTATATCTTAATCAGAACAATGGTGAAATATTTCTACTCCAAATATTAATGTGTCCTGTCAAAATCTCATGAAAGGCTGTAGAAATATTTGTGCTGAATTCTGCTGTTGTTCTACGAACTGAATTTTATCTTTGTAATAGTCTTTTAGCCAAAGGCCTTTTTAAGACTGAAGTTAAAGAATATTAGCTACAAGACCATTCTTACCTCAGGAGTTCAATGTTACAGATAGGTAGTTAATTTGATTTTAAAAGGGAAAAACCAAAAGAATTTAAGTGATTCTTCATTTTAAACACAATAGTCATGAATCTTACTCTGGATAATTTAGTCCTATCTGTTTTATTAGGAGTTAGGAATTTAAAAAACTTTGATGTTCTTAATCTAAGACTTAAGGTGCCAGCAACTGTGGCAGAATCAGGAGTGGTACTCACAGAATGGTGGAACAGCTTAGGTTGGAAGCAAACTTGAAAGATCATCTGGTCCAGACTTCTGTGGGAAAGAGTGCCTAGTTGAGATTATCTAGCAACTTGCCCGATTGCATCTTGAAAACCTCCAGTGATGGGGACTCTACCTTGTTTTTACTGTAAAAAAAAAGATTTCTTATACCAAGGTGAAACCATTTCCATCCTTTCTTTGGAAAGTCATATTTGTATATTTGTTCATTTAATATCAGAGAAAAGATGACAACAACTAAACAGTATTCATTTTTTTAAGTCCAATTCAAGTTATACTTGGCAAACCAGAGGATTTTGTGCTAAGTAACAATACTAGGACAGGCCAAATGCTGAAGAACATACTTGAATGAAGATAATGAATTAATTTGATGTCCTTTCTGTTGTTTTTTTATCTCTTAAATATTTATGTAAGTAAAATAGCATCTATTGGAATGCTTGTGGAAAGAGACATCACAGTCCTTCTGATTACCTTCTGATGCACTGATGAGTTGCTATAAAGCATGTTAGATGAAGAAGCCAAACACAAAATGGGCGTACTGAAAAGTTAAAATGCAAGATTTAGTGAATGTTACCCCGTAGCTTAAAATGAAACTACATATATCATACACGGGAAAACTTCAAGTAATGACAAAGCTAATATGAACCCAAGTCCACCCACATACACTGTCTTCACAACAACAGAAAGATTACATCTAGTGATTGTGTTGTTAAATATTAATATTCCACTCACTTCTGGCTAGAGTATAAGAGAAAAGCTGGGATCAGTAGAGCCATATTATTTTCATTTATTGGCTCACTGAGTTTATTCATTATTTGTGAATGATTTTTTTTTTTGCTCCTACACAGGTCTAATTAATTGTTTTGGTTGTTAAGAAGGTTTTTGCATGAACGTTTTTATCATTCTACATCACAAGAAATGAATTAGAAAATAAAATTTTAAACAAATAGTTTTGTTACAGGTTGAACCTCGATGAGTGCGAAAGCCTTGCCTTTTTCTTCCTCTATGTCTAGTATGACAGCACATCTGTTAGAAAAAGCTTTACTTTTTCATTCTATTGTGTATTCCGACTGATGAGGATTCTAGGAAGTCATTAGAGATCTTCCTTCTGGAACAAAAACATACGTCCATTAGAAAGAGCAAATCTCAGTTATCTGTTAGTTGTGTCAAGATTATGACACTGGGTTGAAAATTCCTGTCTAGTGTTGCATGCAGAATAGTATAAGCCATAATTTATAACATTAATATATCGTATTATTTTCTAGTAATAATTACCAGATATGGATGGGAAAGCTTAAAAACTACAGAACAGAGAGGAAATGGCCCACGCTAAATATATGCATGTAAATAAGAAAGCACTGAGAGTTCCTGAGGACCAGAAGAAAGTAAATGCCATTCCTGTCTTCCAGGAGGCAGATTGTCAGGTGGTCAAACACTGGAACCTGTTGCCCAGAAATGATGTGGAGTCTCCATCCTTAGAGATATTAAAAATCTGTCTAGACATTGTCCTGAGCAACCTGTTCTAGATGACTCTGCTCTGACCAGAGGTGTTTGACTAAGTATTCTCCACAGGTCAATATCAGCTTTCAGCTGATTCTGTATTATATTAAGCATCTCAAAATAAATTAAAAGATAAGAGCCATGGCTGAGTGTGAGATAAGAAAGAAGAAAAATTGAGGAAGAAAAGTAGCAAAATATGAACCATGATCCATATTCCCAGGGTTGTTTAAGGTATCTAAAGATGAATCTCCAGAGGTATTCTATTTCTTTGATTGAAATTTGTAATAATTATATGCCTTTAACATTATTAAGGGTCTTGTCAAAGTAATCACTGTAAGATTTGATGATGTTACTTCTTTTAGTTTTATGTCACTGTTTCCATCCTTGATTAAGGCACATGTCTATTTAATAATTGCTAAAATCAGTACACTTTGCCTTCCACCTTTCTTGATGCAATGTAGATATCTCAATGTCATGGTTTGCTGAGGCAGAGTGGGATATACCAGCACATGACAGGCTACTGCAACTAGAAATGTTCCTGCTGGTGAAAAGACAGTGAACATGAGTTCAATAGGGTTAGTTTTGTAAGGGGTTCTTACCCCTGATATGCCTCTGTAATTCAGGGGGTACCATTAATTTGGTCCTAAATGTTGCTCTTGGATGAAGTCTACTATAGAGAAAACAACAATTCTGTTTCACTGTAGTAGCTAAACCATGAAAAATATAATTGTCTCATCCAACATATTTCAGAATTTAGAGATTTCTTAACCCATGAAAGAAGAATATTGTGAAGATATTTGATATTAGTCAGAACATAGGAGTTATGTTTATTATTGGTATGAATGGAACCTGATGCTTTCTATCACGTTATTAAATGATCTTGTGAGTGTGCTCTGCGAGTCTAGAAGCAAAGTCTTGGTCTGTGTGTGAGTGAATATTTATTTGTAAAGATCATTTCCTCAGCACTACATATGCTCTACTTCAATAAAATATACTGTTATGACTAAACAGTAAATACATAACTCTTGTGAACAACAATGCATGCCACTCTATTAAAGGTATCAAGTGCTTTATAATTCACTGACGTAAATCAGTAGATAGCACAGTGGAAGCACAGTACATCACCTTTTGACGTGGTTAAAATATGTACTGAATAACAGTACTGCAGTCGTTTTGAAAAGCTAATTTACCTAGACATGACATGCTACAAACCAACAGAATGATATTGAATATAAAAAGGCAATTTGTATGTGGATTCAAGGCTAGAAACCAGCCTCAAGATACCATTCTGCATGTCTCAGCTGATAAAACATCAAGGCTTTCCCATTCACCTTTCCTCAGCTCCTGGTTTTCCCTCATTTAAAGGGCCAGTATTTTATGCTTTTAAATTTTTCCTTGATATTAGACTTAATTTTTTGTTATTAATCCCTCAAGTTCTCAAAGCTTGCTCTTTGTCTATTACACAATACATTTCTCTTTCACATAATACGATGATGAGCTTCTATAACCTTCAATCTATGTTACAGCACAAACTCTGTGACGGATGCGTTGTGATTCACACATGAAGCCAAATCCCTTCACAATATTTCTGTTATTTCAGACTGTGTCATTACATTTTTAATTTCTGTCTTCCTAAACATGATTTCCTTGAGTTCCCTTGTCAGACTACAGGAGGGGCTCCAGCTTTTAAGGAAGCGAGTTTACCTTCCCTTTAGTCCTAATGATTTTCACGGTTCTCTCATCAGGCAGTGTGTATCTGGATGACTGTCTTGCAAATACATGACACCTGTCTTTATGGAAAAATGAGTGTTCACAGGCCCCCCTGGCCACCTGAGCATGGATTCCTTGGTAGAAGTGGGAAGGAAGATATCTATGATTGTTTTTTTCAGACACTATCAGCAGAGCACCACGGCATGTTGTTGCACATGGAATAGAAGATGCAGACTTGGTAATGAAAACTGCAAAGGCACAGGAAGGTTTCCAGTACTTCTGAATTACATGTGATCCAGAAGAAGTCTGTGATCAAAAAAACCCTGGGACTGAAAGAAGATAAAGAAGTCATCTTATCTATTCTGCAGCCCCAATGCAAGATTAACTGTCCTCGACTGTTCCTCACAGATGTGCTCTTTAAAACACAGCTTCTTTAAACTTGGTGACAGGACTCATAGATTTTCTTTCCTCACAGTTGAAGCTCAATCTCTATTGAACAAACTTAAACCCATTACCCTTGCTGTTACCACAGGGGACATGAACAGTCTAGTCCTTTACTCTCTACAGCTACTTTTTATGTTATTATGTCTGCTCTCAGTCTTCTCTCCCATAAACTAAACTACCCCAATTGTTTCAAACTCTCCTCATCTGTCTTGGTTTCCAGATAACTGATAATTCCCGGTTGGTCTCCTTTAGCTCCTTTTGAAACTGGTCCTCACTTTATCTGAAATGCAGTTCAGAAAAGGAAACACAGTGTGCTTGCTGGGACTGAGCCCAGTATGCAGTGCTGAGAAAATGAAAGAACTATTTCATATTGTACAAATGACATTGCTTTTTATACACCTTAGTACATTGCGTGTCATTATTTTCAACTTATTTTTCAGACCGTTCCTCCAGCTTCTCAAGAAAAATCTGATCATTTGCTAGTACATTGAACAGGAGAAAAGTTACTGAGTCAGTAGCCATTCTGTTGTAAAGGATCTTGTCCACTTAGTAGATGACAAGCTGAACATGCAAGGGTGGTGTTAGATGGTGCCCATGCATGTAAATGCTCTCCACCCCAGTCCCTACTGAAAATGCCGAGCAGCAGCAGACCCATAAAAGGTCCCATCAGCATTTTGCTTGACATGCCCTTCCCAATTAGTAGGACTGTTTATAGTGGCTCTACACACACACACTTCACTAAATTAGGTGCTGATGGCTATAGTCCAGTGCCCTGATCTATTTTGGACAGTGTTTAAGCAAAAACTTTTTGTGAGCGATATATGATTTGATTGGTGGTCCAGTGCAGCCTAGACAGCACTGAAACAATGTTCATTTCTCATCTAAGTATTTCAGCACAAATTTCATTGGCTCAATCTGACTGTAAATTATGAATACTCAGTTCTCTAATCTAGTTTATTTCCGGGGGAAAAAAAGTAAATCTCAATTTCCTTTTGACTGCAAGACAGAGCAGATGTTGTCATTACTTCTGCTTTTCATTGGTATCCAGTTATAGAAAATTTCCACCAATTATATTTTTTTAATGTGATGAATACGAAGTGAATGTTGTCGTGCTTTGCTAGCATTTTGAACAGGTTTAGGTTTGTTCTGGCTGAACTCAGAAACGGTGCCACAACCATGAAGGTGTGTTTGCAGGCTTTTGCGTCCAAGCTGGTAAGTCAAATCAAAAGCATCACTCTGGATTGGGCACTCCTCTAGCTCTCCCTATGGTTTTTAATTGGTCCAGTGTGAAAATGAGTTCCATTTTGCCTCCAATAAAAAAAAAAAAACAAAACAAGCCACAAGCATAAAACACCCCTGTGATGCTTGTCACAGGGTAAAACTGCTCAGTTCATGTGGTTAAAGTTAAAATAGAATTGAAGCAGTTTATTGATTTATTAACAGCATGTAATTAACTCGCAATCAGTGAACTATGTATTCAGGATCTGTATCAGCAAGACAATTGACAAACCACAATATTAGACACAGAATGTTAATGGACACCTACAAATTTCTGAACAGCCTTCTAAAACAAATCCTGAGAAGTTCTAATCACACCTACATGCACTCAAACAGGTGCACACTCACATGCTATGTGCATCGTCCCCAACACACAAACTGTGTGGGTCACCAGCATCCCTGTCACTCTAGGGTCATAGAACCATAGAATCATAGAATAACCAGGTTGGGGTCTAGTCCCTACAAGAACTAGAGTAGTGGTTTCCTTTTAAAATCCCTGGAAATGGCTCAAGATCTATTCTTGTCATTAAAAGCAATTGTTTTAACTAACTCTTCTGATTTCTTCAAACTCCTCTCAGTTGCATTAGATTTCCACACAAGAGTGCCATGCTGACTCATACTTTTTGTTGGATTGCCTTGTAAATCACAAGATTTACCTGAATATTATTTTCTTTTTATTTAGATTGTGGAAGATTTCCAGAAGCCTGGAACATTTTCTGGGGTTATTTTTCTGGTGAAAAGATATGTGGACAATCATTAAGGAAAGAGTGCTTTTTAAATGTGGAAAAAAGTAATGAAGGGCACTATCACCTTCACTAAGCAATTCTTAACGCACACTAGCACACCTGCTTTTGTGATATTATTTCTATATTTATTGTTTTCTAAGTTTTCCAGTTTCAGCAATATAATTTCTGCAGGTGTATTAGCTGTGAATTCTGAGTTTTTTACTTTTACTCAGCTTATCTATGTTCTTGTTATTCATTTTCCATTAGAGGTCAGGCAACTTCACTGCAACTTGCTGGACAGATCATTATGGATTTTTGCCTTTTATATCTATTCCATATCAGCATTCTCCTCCCAAGTTAGATTTTTGTCTACCAGGCAGCAAAGTAGACAAAACCCCAGTCTTCTGGGTTTTCAAATATTTTGGTTCATGCTATTATCCACATAAACAGCAACCCAGGGAATTTAGCCTAGACCTAAGGCAGTGCTCCACCTCACCTATTTTGCAGCTGTCAGCTTGTGATCATCTCACTGTATAATTAATAAGAATAGTGCAGGATCATGTGATGGATCATAACACTAGAACTTACTGTCAGTGAAAAAAAAAAATTCTGAGTAACAGAAGGAAAGTTATTTTGAGACCTATTGAGTAGCTGGTTTGTACCAAGAGAGAGAGAAATCTCATAGATATAAGAGGGTTGGGAAAAGTCAGCTGTTTGAAACTGCTCTAAAAGTGTATGTTAGAAAGGCTAGTACCCTGCTGACTGTGTGTAACTGGAAGTATTCTTCTAAGATTAAAGATGTGAAGGGGTTTAAACCAATGAAGTGCTCAATGATTTCAATCCCCACTTACGTTGTTGGAGTCAAGAAGGTCAGTTAAACTCAGTATTTCACAAGTTCAGAACCAAATTCATGGAGAAAAGTGCTACCATACATTAAATTAGGCTACGTAGCACTCTGTGGGAGAAACAAAGAGCTTGGAGGTAGAGGAATATGTTGGTGAAGACCTCCAAGAAAAGCTTATTTGGAGACACAAGTCATCACTGTAATATTAGTACTTGATTATCACAGAAAAAACTGGAAAACAAAATTAAAAAAAACAAAACCACAAAGTTCTTACAAGTGAATGTGTCCCTATAAAAAGGTCTGCACAAATGCATAGTATGGATAAGTCTAAAATATAAACATTTCACAGTCATTTCAAACATTTCCGCATACTGATTTTGACTGGGATGGAGTTAATTGTCTTCACAACAGCTTGAATGGGACTATGTTTGCATTTGTGATAACACAGGGATGTTTTAATAATGCTTAGCAGTGCTTACATAGCATAAAGGCATTTTCTGCTTCTCTCGCACAAGAAGCTTGAAGTGGACACAGCTGAAACAGCTGAGTCCAGCTGACCAAAGGGATAACTCATGCTATATGACATTGTCATCTGCACTAAAGGCTGAGGAAAAGAAGAAAGAAGGAAGGACATTCAGTGCTATGGTGTTTGTCTTCTCAATTAACACACAACAGAGTCCTGCTTTCCTGGGGATGGCAGAAAATTTGTCTGCCAATGGGAACCAGTGAATGAATTCCTTGCATTGCTTCGCTTGTGTGCAGAGGCTTTGCTTTACTTATTAAACAGCCTTTATCTCAATCCATGAGTTTCCTCATTTTTTGCCCTTCCAATTCTCTCTCCCATCCAACAGGGAGGGAAGGAGACAGTAGCTCTGTGATGCCTAACTGCCCGCTGGAGTTTAACCACAGCAATAAACCAAACTAATGGAAGTTCTACAGACAAAATAGCAGCACAGAAAGGAGCTGTTTAGTTTGCATAGAGATCCCATCTAGTTTTACATGTTTTGCATCCTAGTTTTGGTACTGATATGTACTTGCTAGTCTGGGGCTTTTACACTTCGTCTGAAGTTTCTAATCTAGTCTAAAAGGAGGTTTAACAGTTTATAGCTGGGTCTTCTCCCCAGCTTTTGGTGTTATACCACTATAGGCTGGAGAGTGGGGAACTATGTGAATACACCTGTATGGGTTGTGCTCCTTAAATCTGACACTAGCCTGGTTCAGAGACATTCCTTGGCATATGGACCTTGGTTAATTGTCTGTGCTGTTGCTGGCAGAGCCCTGTATAGCCCTGAATGGTCAGATGGTGCAGGGGTGGCAGAAAAAACATCCCCAGACCAAAGATGAAGGAGCCATGACATCCAGGGAGAGCATCCACTCCCTTTCATGGAACTGAGAGAGGTGTCTGGGTAAGGCAGGACTCTCCTAACCTGTAAGTTCTTTTATCTAGACCTGGACTTAATAAATAGCAGAATAATCTTCCTAATCTTTTAAGAGACTCAGATTTTTAATCATCTTCTTGGGCAGCAGAGCAGTTTATTTTGAAAGGAGGATTCACAACCCCAGCCGTTCCCTGAGCTTTCTTATTCTTTTTATTTCAAAAGCTAGAGACAATCATTCCTTCAGTCAACCATCTTGAGGAGATCCTGCTCCTCTCCTTTCATCCAATGTTTCAGGTTAATGAAGCACCAAAGGCCTGTATTCAATAATTACCTTTCTCTGATAGGGTACAAATTCCCTTTTAAATGAAAGTTCTAAACAGTAAGTCATGACTTAATTACAAAGAAGAAAAAATAATGGGAAAACTGTTCCTTCTTGGGAAGCTATTCCCTTTCATCGCTTAACTCTGCATTCATTTCAGAAGTCGAAGTAAGCCCTTTTTAAAGGGGAGAAAAAGTACCCTTCCATTAATAAGGGAAGGAGGAGGCAATCTTTCAGGGCCATTGTTTGTGGGTTTTAACCTGAAGCAGTCAAAAAGTGTATGAGTTAACTGCCATTTAAGAAAATAGATTAGTATCCAGGTCTCCCTACTCAAAGCTGTATCATGTCACATCTATGTCACTAAGCTTGTTGTGGTAGCAGATTGTACTTGCTCTTTTGACCCTATGCATAACTAACCTTCAATACAAAGAGGAGTGTCTTTCAAGAGAAGCTGAGAGACCAAATCCATTCCTGCTTCCTGGACTGAATATATAGTTCAAATTTTGGAGCACTCTTTTAGAGTTAGAAATCTCAAACTCTCCAGTCAAGTATGCCCACATCTTCAGTAACTGCTTTAATACTTGGCTGTACAGATAAACTACCAGGGATGCAGCAGACTGAAACAATACACTCTTTTCCATTATCTTCCCTTCCCTTTGAATTTATACTTGACTTTCCCCTTACTATCAGGTTCATTTATACATAAGCAGATTAAAGGGTGAAACCCACAGTGTTAGAAGAGTTTTGGAAACTACAGTGTCAAGCAAAGGCTTGAGAAAATTTTTAGAAACCTGACTTCATGGATAGGAATTGGTGTTGAAGGTCTTTTATGTTTCTGTTCTTCAGGAATTCATAGAACAGTTTGTGTTGGAAGGAACTCTGAAGATCATCCAATTCCAACGCCCCCTGCTATGAGCAGGGACACCTCCCACTGGATCAGGCTGCTCCAAGCCCCATCCAGCCTGGCCTTGAACACCTCCAGGGATGAGGCAGCTGCAGCTTCCCTGGGCAACCTGGGCCAGGGCCTCCCCACCCTCATAGTGAAGAAATTCCTCCTTATGTCTAGTCTAAATCTGCCCCTCTCCAGTTTATACCCATTGCCCTTTGTCCTATCACTACGAGCCTTCATAAAAAGTCCCTCCTCAGCTTTCTTGTAGCCCCTTCAGGTACTGGAACGCCTCTATAAGGTCTTGTCAGAGCCTTCTATTCTCCAGGCTGAACAACACCAACTCTCTCAGCCTGTCAAATTCACAGCAGAATCATAAAGGAAATCTAAAGCATCAACAATTGGACTCAGATTGTCTTCATACTATGACCAGGTATTTCCCACCAGGCCATTTTATCCATTTCAATTATTTAATTATTGTTGACCCTAGACATAGCTAGACTAAGCATGAATAGATTAAATATTCTCAAGCTTCAGTCTCAAAATTAAGTATTTCTCTGTTAATCATTCTATCAATTGATTTATTTTCTGTAAAATAATTTGATACGATTGCCTAAGAAGAAAACCACAGAATGATAAAAGAAGCAGAAGAGGGAACATTTAGCCCAGACTAGATTAGCATGTACTATTTTCCTTTGGGAGTAAGAATAAAATAATTGTAAAATAGTGTTTATAATTACCACATTGGTTAAAGGTCAAATAAAAGCCAAGCTTTATTATAATAGCTTCATTTCAGAAATTAAAGGGAAATCAATACAATTCATTAATAGTGATTTAGGGCTCTGGATCTCTCTGAGGTACTTATAGGGCCCCCATTAACACAGTATCTGAGCACTTACTAATCTTTAATGTATTTATCCTCCCAACACTGCTGCAAGCTAGATTTCTAATCCTCATTTCATTTTGCATTGGAGCATATCCCAAAAAGTGTGGGGAATTGTAAATGAAGGAGAGAACTTTAATCATCCTTTTTCCTAGGACACTCTGTCATTAGTAAATCATTGAATCATATAATGGTAGAATAAAGCAGGTTGGAAGGAACCTCATGAGGTCTCTTGTCCAATGTCCTGTTTAAAGCAGGGTCATCTGTGGTGTCAGACTAGGCTGCTTGGTGATTTATGCCGTTGGGTCTTGAAAATCTTAAACAACAGATACTGCACAGCATTTCTGCGCATCGTGTACCAAAGCTTGACTGTCCTAACACAGAAAAACTATATCAACACAGTTTTCAGCTTTTTTTCTGGACTTTGGGCATTGTGTATGGCACCCAATATTCTGTACAAATTCTGTAAATTTAATGGTTTTCCTCTCAGGGAACACAGTCAAACTTACCTATATAATCACATGGAACTCCAGTATGAGAGACAACAATTAATTTCGAACACTGAAGTTAAAATTCCTCATGTATAAAGCTCAAATCCCCAGTCTGAAAGGAAAAAGGATCAGGTTTAGCCATCTGAGTACCATTGTGGCTTGGGCTCCTGTATTCTCAGGGAGAAGTTTACAAGTAAATTGCCCAGACACCAGAGATTTTACATCTATTCTGTTTCATTTCACTTCTGATGGAAGTGCAGCTGCTGGACTTCTCCAGATCCCTTCTGCAGGCACTTTCAGTCTTTTCAGCCTCATTGCTCAGGGATGAAAGTTACACTGGACAGTTGCAGTTGATGCGATTTAGGCATCATAACACTGACCAGAGCAATGCTCAAGCACCCTGAGCTTTGTACCAAAATGATTAGCCTGTGGGGATGAGCCCAGCTCACCAAAGCTGGTTGGAAAAGGCCGTTATGGTGTGCAGGAGCTTACATTTCTCTGTAAGTAGTTGGAAGTCTGACTTGGAGCAAAGCCAGCTTTTACCACTCATGAAGACAAAGAACCTTGGAAATGTATGTATGTTATAACTGGAAAATATTTAGACACTGCTTCTCTTTCCACCCCAAAATAATGGATAGAATTAAGCAGAAGTTAGTAGGGATTTATGATAATAGCTCACCCTGATGTGTTTGTAATTTTCAGAATAATTCTTTTACGAAGCAAGACAGAATGAAAACATTATAGATTGGAGGAATGTTTCTGTTTCAAAACACATCTCTAAACATACGCTTTAATGTTTGGGGTCGGTTTGGTTTGGATTTTTTGTTTGTTTGGGGTTTTTTTTTCACTTTTTTAGGTACTAAAGCATAGGAGAATTTCTTATTTGAGAGCCAGTCTTGCAATTTGTGGAGAACCAAGCAAAGCTCTGATAAGATACCAAACTGTGATTGGTATCTAGAATGAAAAATGTCCAAAGATACACTTGAAACTAAACCTTGACAAATTCAATTAGAAGTTGCTAAAGCAAGGAAATCACACAGATCAAATTAAAGCTTAGATCTGATGAAGGAAGGTACAAAGAGCTCCACGGTAGAGTCCACTAAAAACAACTGAGCAGCATATACTTTGGCAAATAAGGCAATACAATACAGAGCTTTAGTAAAAAGGTCAGAAACTGTGTTGGGTTACAGTGATTGCACCAGTAAAGGCAGAATATATAAGGTGTGGAGAAGGAGGATGACAGTACTGTTTTATCTTTGAAGAATTCTTTATATGAGAATGAAGTATACTTCAATATGGATAGAGTAGTAGTCAAAGAACAAATAGAAAATGTATGAACTTGAAGGTACGCATGTTCATATGCCACTATGTCACTGAAATTATAATAGTAGCCCAGGGATAAACAAATAAAAAAACATACAAACCTCAAAACCAAATATCAATAACATGAGGTGAACATATAAAACATAGGATTCAAAGTGATGAGCATCTCACCAAGAAGGTAAACAATAGCTCTGGGTAAACAGAAAACTGAAGGAAAATACAGCACAATTCAGAATTACGGCAAGACCGAAAGTATCCTGTATACAAGGAAAAATTTATCAATTCCTCTGTGTGCTCAAAAAGTACACTTGTTACAGGTATAAAAGATTAAAATAAAAAAATAAAAAAAGATAATTTAATGAGGTCTTATAATACAAAGAAACTTTCAGAAGCGTGTACTCAGAAATGTATATTTTGGGACCATTTATATTTTCACTGAACAATATTTATATTTCTGAAGCAGATAGCTATAGTTTGTGAGGAAGAGGTGTTAGGCATCTAGTCCAATACTATCGGCCAAAGTTTGGAATCAAGATGCACTCCTGGAACCTGGAACTAAGCAGTTTATAGATTAGTGTGAGGGTTTGGGTACAAATCAGAAGAAGTGACTGGCCCAGCTGCCCCAGATTTGGCATACAACATGCTAAGAATCAGTCACAGTTACTGCTTGAAGTAGAGACTTTATCTGTCATCTACGAGACCATCATACTTATGATTCAACTCACTTACACAGCAATACTTGGCAAGACTCATCTGTTAAGAGTTCAGTTCCAAAACCATAGCCTTGGACCTGAAAAAAAAAGACTAGATTGTCCTCAGAGAAAGTGCTGCTTGCTAGAATAAAAAGACTCAAAGGAGAGATAAATGGTTCCATGACAATTTATTGAAAAGGAATAACCACATGGAAAATCTATTGGTTCTTTATCAACCCTTAAAATTTAAAACAGAATAAGCCCTGTTGCAGGAAACAACGATGGATGATCCCAAATATTTTCCTTTTCCTGCATTTGCACATATTTGATATTCCTTTAGCCAGTCAGTTTTTCAGAAGGTCACACAGATTTTTTTCTGCAGACAATATGTTGCACAGAAATGCAATAATTTTTGATGATACAGAGGATAGTAAGATCAAGACAGATGATGTTTTGCAGGGTAGAGGATGAAAAGCAGTAGAAGAGCATGACCAGAGGTTCCTGTCAGCTCTGACAGGGTCAGACTTGTTGGACTAGCACAAAACAGTGAAAAATGTAACATGTGAAATGCACCTTGGAGAGATGTTGACGCAGCAAGGTGCACATAGAGATCACAGGTAAAGTTCAGATAATCATCAATCTCATCCCAGTAGGTAATGGAAGGATGTAAATACTCCCAGAAAATACACACCACAAAACAAAATGCTTACTTTACAGCTGGACTCCACAAAAATATCCTAGGTGTACAGGATTCAGTTCAAACTGTAGAGTCTGGGAAGCCAAAGTTGCTGATTAATAAATCCACAATTGTGAAAGACCATGAAGTCTGTGTCATCCAAAGACTCCACTGAGAAGAAAATTGACTTCACCTTTTTACAGCAATACAGCCAAAATTGGAAAGAAATGACTTAATGTGTCTTTACAGAAATGAGATGTCACAGTTCTCAAGCAGCAAAGAAATATTTAGTTCTATTTTATGTACAGAAAATTATATACGTATGATAAACTAGAGTCAGATGCAGCTGGGCAAAATATACTCTTGATTTGGGAAAAAAAAAGAACCGATAGCCTTTGTTATTACCACAGTAATTTAATGAGTTGATTGATCTATGGTATATATAATGTGGTACATAAATATGTCCTAGGTTTTATAAATATATGTGCATAGTATATATAGAGGATGTGTTTCTTACTTTTGAAGGTAAATACACATATACCATTTGTATGCATATACATGCACGCATAGTTTGCTTGTATAGAGTCTAAGATATGTTTACACATACACACGTGCAAGCACAATCACGCATAGAATCAGATATCATGGATTCACAGAAAAATAGATCAGAATAAGTCTCACGATATCTTTTAGTTCGATGTTGTGCACAAAGCAGGTGAACATCAAAGAACAAATCTAGCAGAGTTTTAGATATTAGTAAGACCAGATTTGAGATGAGCCAGTGGTTATCAGCTTTCATTGTGAATAGATGTTTTCTTTGTGTCTCACTCAAATTTCTCTTATTATATTTTGTTCTCAATATTTCTTGTCCATGTACTGCACATCTCTGAGAAGAGCTTAGTGCTGTGTTCTCTACAATCAAAATTAGGTATTAGAAGACAATGATTAGATTGCCTGATAGACTAATTTCTTTCAGTCTAAACAAACTCGGCTTCCTCAGCCTCTAGATCATGTACTACAACCTCCTAAAAATGACCCCCCTCCCCACCCTGGCCTTTTCCTATGAATTCTCACACTACACATTTAATTCAAACTTGCCTGAACCTTGTTGGTTACCAACAGGCTCACTGCAGCTTTTGACTGAAGATTTTACAAGCAATAAATATATACGTACAGAAATATATATATAAGCATCTTAAATTATATAAAGTAAAAATAAGCATCCAATACAATCTGGTTTTACTGCAGAGGATAATGTCAAAAGTAAACCTTAACCTTTGCAAACTATTAAGAGGAAGAATGAGATATTGTTTAGTTACATTGATATGACTTGTCTAAGTTGTTAGAAGGAAAATGCATTTTATCAAGATTGTTATAAACTGAAAAGCTTTAAAAAGCTCTGATTCATTTACAGTAGTAGCAACATAGTTTAAGCTGTTACAATTGTTGGCAACATTCTTAACTCTGTTAAGGCTCATCAGATAGCTGAAAAAATCTTGAGACACTCCAAAATCCTACTTCAGGAAGAGAAATTAGACTTTTTCATGTTGTTTGGAAACAATATTTGTACTTGTCCTCAATCTCACTCTCTTAAGGAAACCTAAATAGAAGATATGATTTCAAAGTGGTGATCACCATGTCACATCTATGGTAGACTAACAATAATAAAAACTGGCAGTGGCCCAAAGGGTGACAAGACAACTATATCTATCTTGTGTGAGCTAGTGAGCTTGTGGAGTATGTGTCAAAATAATAAAAATCCTCTTAAAAAGAGGCTGCAATAATCTGCATTTAATGTTGGCAAGTGTACAGAATGTAAACAGTGATGCATAGACTGGCACTATGGATATTTTGTTCATTAGAAAGTGGACAGCAAGAACACTAACATTCTTGAAAACGGACATTAAGTCTTGAAGGCTTAGACACAACACAGATAAGATGCAAAGAAGTGCCGTGATTTGAGGTCACTGAGTTGCTTCCAGTTGTTCAGAATTATGTTAGCTTGTCTACAGAGTAAAACCACAATATCACAGGGTACAGCTATGTGGTGTTCTTAGTGGAGAGAGAGAAAAACAATGTGGAAGGATGGCTATCATTGCCTTAGAAGCATGGAAAAGGCATCAGAAACTGTAAGCCCTCTTTCGCAAAAAGCTCTCTGGCAGCAGCCCAATAGCCAGGATAAGTCTGTCCCAGGACCTTGATTCAAGGATAATTAAATGACCTAGTGCTGCTTGAAAGCACTATTACTTATACATCAGGAAAGAACCAATTATGTCACTTCAGCTCAAACTTATAGTAGACAATGTCTGAACATTAGTTTGTGGGTGGTGTGTGATTTTGAAATATTCCATTTCCCCAGTGGTTACTGTTGTCTGGCGACAGCTGTTGAGAGAAGAGGTGGGTAGCTGCACCTTCAAGAGGTGGTGCTGATTGCTGCTTAGAGCTACCCTGCACTGCAGGGGTCTTGTGTTACAGAGAACCTGAATTGCATCCATCACGTCCCTTGCCAATCTCTAAACCACACGTTGCTAGAATTATTCAAGCAAAGGGAAAAAAAGACAATTAAATCCAAGGCCTTGACCAATGCCTGAATTGTTATATAAGCCTTTCTGCTTTTGGACTTTCAAAGTGGCACAGAGCTGGAACTTGCCAGAAGAACACTAATTCTGCAGATTCTTCTTTTTTAATACCCTTATTTATCAATGGAGCAGAAGACATCAAATTCCTGCATTCCCATTCATACAGAGACATAGGCTGTTTTCCAGCAATCTGGTTTGGGGGCAAGAATGGGAGCAGTGATTCTACTCACTTCCTTTTCATGTGAATAAGGGAATAAAACCAGGGCTATGTCTAGACTAATACAGAAATAATGAATAAAACAAACTAGGAAAAAAAGGGTTCATAACTGGCAGTTAATTAACTTGCATATTTCCAGCTGAAGTGTCTGATGGGAGAAAATAAGTAATCATTATTGTTTTCTTGGTTTGTATTAGAGATATGTGCAAATACTTGATTTAGTAGTGAAATTTTTTGATTTATGTTCTACTGAAGATAAATGTTATAACTTCAAAATTAGGCAGTATTATAGAAACAGATGGGATTTGAAATGAACAACAATAAAGTTAACTTCCAGCATAGAAAGACTGCATGTCAGCTTTCTAGCTAACTTTTCAGGATCATTAATAAGAATTACAACATTCTTAAATATGCAATCTCAATGCATCAAAGCTTCCTATGGGCATCTTCTGCAATGAAAGCTTTATGGATCAAGTACTGCCTTTCTATCTGTGTAAGAACTCTGCTGTTACTGAACAAAAAATACAAGCAGAAAATGCAAAATTGTGCCTCTGATGGTCTAATCATGAGTATGGGCAGGGATAAGACTGTGTCTACTCTCGGATGTTGGGAATTTATATTTCCACTTGACGATGTTTACTGAACTAGGGTGAACTCACAGAACGAAAGGATCTGTAGACATGACACACTGATTGGGCTCACAGGGCTGGAAGCAGACAAGTCCCACTGAGTTCTCCTCGGATTTATTTCAGTCCCTTTCCTACACAGCAGGATCTGCTGTTTAGCTTCAGTCACGCAAGCAGATCTGTTATTCAAAGGCATTGTTCAGGCCTCCAAGGGGGGGAAAAATGAACGTCTTTTTGTGGAGAAAAGTTTGCTAGGTTCTCAATCCATGCAAAGAATTGCAGGTCATATTTATCGGTTTTTTAAGCATGAAATTTGCCAAAGCATCTGATCTGAATTTTAAGTGTCACTTTAAGTAGTTGTCAGACTCGATGCAAATACATCTCATCATATGCAGTCACTCTTGAACTTTCCAAAAAGTAAAAAAGAAAAAAGCATTATTTCCTAAGATTATACCTTTGTACTGCTGGAAAAGATGACAATTTGGTTCTTTGGCCATGTTATGACAATAATAACAAAAAAAGCCTTTCAGTAATCTAGTATTACAAATACAAACACAAATACCACCTAGGTTACAAAATACCGCTGTAAAATTACATC
This sequence comes from Phaenicophaeus curvirostris, assembly GCF_032191515.1. Classification (NCBI taxonomy): domain Eukaryota; kingdom Metazoa; phylum Chordata; class Aves; order Cuculiformes; family Cuculidae; genus Phaenicophaeus; species Phaenicophaeus curvirostris. Next base: position 122,418,244 of record NC_091393.1, on the reverse strand, counting down.
ATATGGACAAAGGAAATAAAAAAAATTAATTACTCAAATTATGAGACACTAACAAAAAAAAATACCCAGAACAAGCAAACAAACAATAAACAGAAGAAAAATCAAATGAAAACAATAGGAAAATTAAAAAAAAAGGAAGGAGAAAGGAAAAGCCTGGCTTTTTAACCCAATTAGATAGGAGCTAATTTTGAAAAGACAGAATAAGTGCAAGAAACAGATCAAACCAGATACCTCTGAAAGAGAACAACTTTCTACAGGGCATAATCTTACTGGCAAATCAAAATAAAACTCTGTCTGAGTCACTGAAGGATAATTTTAACCTTTAGTTTATTTTCCAGCCGCCTAGAAAACCAAAAATACATAGGACTCTAGTAGCCTGTTTGAAATATATCTCAGCTAGACCCACAATATGAAAACAACCACAAGGCAAAATACCTACAAGTACTTATAAGGCAATATAATATTTCATGTGTGTACATATCTATCAATAGATATTTATAAGGCAAGTTTAAACCAAAATAAATGTTCAGCAATGCTATGCTCTTCATGGTAGAAGCAAACCAAGCTGTCTGTTGTTAGTTTCCTAAAGCTTCTTTCCTTGATATACTTTGAAACATAGCTTCCTCATCACTGAGTTCATAGAGCTATTTCTGATTTCCAAGGCAATATTTTGAAGATTTTTATTTCTTATTCTTCTAATTATTGTTATCATAAGTGAGATTAATCATAGAATCATGGAATCATAGAATAACCAGGTTGGAAGAGACCCACTGGATCATCGAGTCCAACCGTTCCTATCAAACACTAACCCATGCCCCTTAGCACCTCATCCACCCGTGCCTTAAACACCTCCAGGGAAGGTGACTCAACCCCCTCCCTGGGCAGCCTCTGCCAGTGCCCAATGACCCTTTCTGTGAAAAATTTTTTCCTAATGTCCAGCCTAAATCTCCCCTGGTGGAGCTTGAGGCCATTCCCTCTCATCCTGTCCCCTGTCACTTGGAAGAAGAGGCCAGCACCCTCCTCTCTACAACCTCCTTTCAGGTAGTTATAGAGAGCAATGAGGTCTCTTAGGTGCTTTTTTGTTTCTATTTATTATTTGTATTGCAATAATACCTAGAAGTCCCAATTATAAGCACATAAGTAAGTAAAACATGCTTCATGTTGTACACACACATAGCTAAAAATTATGCCTGACCCAGAGATTTACAGTCCAAGTAATTCTATTGTATTTAAGGCATTTTATATATATTTGTCAGGGGGTGATATTAGTCTGGGTTACACTGTTGATTGAAGTACAGTCTAGAACAAACAATTTTATTTTCCTACTTTTTCTCCAGCCCTAGAATGAGAATAGTAGAATACAAACTCCTTTTTCCCAGGAGACTGACAGATAAAATCATGACTGAATTCTTGTCTAAGGATTTAAACCTGTTAAAAAGAGTACAAATTTAAGGGCTTGTGATTATTAAGAGTTAACAGTCAACTGTCAAAACTAATTCATATGAGTCATGCATGGAAAAATAAAAATAATAATAATAATAATAGTAATAATAATACTAATAATATTTTTGACACATACAGAGGTTTTCAAATTTATTTTTGTACTGCATGTTTATAATTTCTTCTTTTCCCCATAAAATAGAGCTATTCAAAACCCATAAGATTTAAATCTCAATATGCCATGCTTTAGGTAAATCCTGTTGTTTCTCTTTTTCTCCATTTTCTTTACCTCAAGTATAGCCATACAAGTCAATATTGCCTCTTGAAATTATATTCTTCTCAAGTATTTGTACTCATTTGGTTTATGTATTTCTGATAATATTTGTAATTTAGTTTCCTCTTGACTGGACAATACTTTCCTCTGATCTACTAATAAAATCTACTGTTAAAGACCTCAGGTGACTCCAGATGTGGTACATCTTTCTAATAATAACCCAAACAAAACGGAAAACAAAAAATCCCTGCTCATCTCACTTTGTTTCTCTTCCTATGTTTTTCTGTTCTACTGCATTTATAAAAAGAATCACATTTATACTAGGGGCAGGGTAGAGTGTGCTTTGTTTTCAATAGGTTATTTGTAGCATAATAATCTTGCAAATTACCAATATGCTGCAGAGCACGGGGAAAATGCAATTGTGAAGGGCATGATGATGATTCAATTGGTTTTGTGGCCATAATGCATCCTTTCCAACTGGCATTTCAGCATTTGTTCTGTCTTTGTATGTATTATCTACTTGTACTATATATTCAGAAAGCCTCTTCTGTAGCAGCTGTGTGCTTTATCTTTCATAAGAACAGTAATTGTCAAGGTTTGGAGGGTATGAAGGATGATGGGGTGGCTTGACCAGCGTTCAGTGTTGCTTTTGTATGACCCATCTCTCACTATCAGCCTTGAGAGGCAGTACCGAAATCTCATCTTGTTCTGTATCAGTACATAAAACACTAACTCAACTTTAAGGACTTCTGTGATTATTTCCTTTATGCATACTATGATGCTTCTCATCGTAGCTTGTATTTCTGGACAGCTCAGCTCACCTCAATCCATATTTGCTTCCTTCTCCATTGAAAAAGTTTATGTTTCTGCAGCTTGTTTCTTCTTGTCATCTCATCTTATTTTAATAGAAATGCCTAAATATTGACATAGTCAATACACTTGAGGGATGGAAAAGGACATCTCTAAGAAATTACTCAGCTAATCTATGTTTAAATAGAAACTATCTTCTGGCAATACCTGTCTCACTTCACTGGCTATAGACAGAGTCCCTATAAGCTCCTTACTTTAGAACAACAGTTTAAATCAACATGCCTGATTCACATCTTTTGTTGCCTTTTTGTAACTAAAAACCATTTTTTAAAAACTGGATTTTGAGTGCTTTTGTGTACCTGTGTCCTTGAGACACTGCTTATATATTTAAGTATGATGATCTATGATGGGGTAATGGGGTAACCGCAGCAGTTGTACACATATATATATAAACATACAGCTTTGTGTGTATGTATTTTTATATATACATATATATATATTTAAGTATGATGGCCTATGATGGTGTAGCTGCAGCAGTCGACAAGGGTATATCGATGGATGTGATCTTCTGTAAAGCTTTTGACACAGTCCTCCACAACATCCTCCTTTCTAAATTGGAGACATATGGGTTTGACAGGTGGACGATACGGTGGAGAAGAAACTAGTTGGATGGTTGTATTCAAAGAGTAGTGGTCAATGGCTCAAATTCCAGATAGAGATCCATGACAAGTGGTGTCCCCTCAGGGGTCCGTACTGTGCTGTTTAGTATCAATGATAGTGGCAGTGAGATTGAGGGCGTCCTCAGCAATAAGTTTGCAGATGACACCAAGCTGAGGGGTGCAGTTGCCACACCAGAAGGACGGGATGTCATCCAGAGGGACCTGGACAAGCCACAGAAGTGGGTCTATGAGAACCTCATGATGTTCAACAAGGCCAAATGCAAGGTCCTACACCTGGGTCGGGGCAATCCCCATTTTCAGTACATGATGGGGGATGACATGGTTGAGAGCTCTCCTGCAGAGAAGGACTTAGGAATGTTGGTCAATGAGAAGCTCGACAGTTCAAGGTGTTCAAGGCCCAGTTAGATGGGGCCTTGGGTAACCTGATCTAGTGGGGTGTCCCTGCCCATGGCAAGGGGGTTGGAACTAGATGTAATTTAAGGTCCCTTCCAGCCCTAACTCTTCTATGATTCTATGATTCTATTCTAAGTAAATTGTTGCCTGAATATCAGTACTAAAGATGGTAAATTTCTGTGGGCTTTAGTTCACCTTCCTCTTGTCATTGCATGATACCACCCTATTTTCTGTAGAGGCTCTGGATTACTCCAGTTTTCTTTTATTACTTAGCAACTTGATAGAAAAATACTGAGTATCTGAGTGGCTCAAAACTAGGTGTATTGATTTGGGACCTGACAGGCCAAAGGGAACTGCTAATTATTCTGCTCTCTCTGCAAGCTATTAGGTCAGTAAGTAAGTCACATAACGTAGGTGTCCAAGCTCCTGTGAGAGTTCATTTGCATCACCTAGTCAGTGTGGTAACAGAGCAGAGAGAGTTGCTCAGATGCACTGTAGTCATGTTCTAGATTCCACAGACAGACTGACAAAGTATCTTTCTAACTATGATTAAAATGTAGCTCGCTTCAATACATAGTTCACATACAAACACATCCATTTAGTCCTTTACACTATGGTTAAAAATCTGGAGCCAGGTCTGTTCCTGAGTTTGATAAAACTGCCTTCACAGGAGTGTTACGCCCACCTTTTCTACCATTTGAGATGCTTCAGCCAATGAGTCTCCCACATCTGCTGTGGTGTGAAATATAGTCTTGTATTTCACCTTTTGGCAGTTCATCTGAAGTGATATTAGACTGCTGTGGTTAGGAAAAGGGGTTAGACCCATTCTGTCCACATCCAGAAATTGCTGTTTCACCTAAAACATGGGCTCCAGACCTCTGGCTACAGCTTTCTGGGAACATAGAGACAGCTTTCCACATCTTGGTACTCCACACCGTGCCTTAGGGACATAAAGCATACATCTGTACTGGGAAGCTACACATGGTAGACCAGAGTTGAAGTGCTGGCACTGGATATCTATATTATTTTAATTTTTCACGTTCTCTAGCATTATTTTGGCCAATTATCTCTCACTCAAAAAAGGCTGAGAACAAATTGCCTATGTGTATGTGGACAAGAGCGATCTACATCAGTTGTCCTCAGAACCTGAAAATCACACAGGGGCCACATGATTTATTAAAATGGCACCACAAGAATGTAAGCAAGAATTTAGTTCTGTATAGGAACATCCCATTTTCTGTGTGAGTTATGTGCTTATATTGATATATACTACTGTTTAATGGAAAGAAAGGTGAAGAATGTAAGTGGCTCACATTAATATCTTATTATATACGTTGTAGTAGAATCTGGAATATTATAATCTTCTTAGTAAAATGTATATTACTTGCTAATAGATACTACAGAGCAGTAACTGAGAAGAAAAAACCCTCAACGGTCATATCTAAAAGAGATAATGACACATTAAAAGTATTAGATTTTATGGTGACCATTTGAAAAGGTCGAAAAGGCTTTTCTCCGATATTGGCAGTGTGAGTTGATAAAACGAATAGTATTTGCTAGTATTTCATAAGTTGCAGTTTCAAAGCTGGATCACTAGGAATGGCAATATTTTTATGACACAGAACAAATAATTTCTGGCTAGAATTAACCTGTAACATTCCATGATTTAAATCAAGTAAGTGATAGGTGCACATTGCATTTAAGAGAACTTACCAGAAAATTGCTCTTCACAAGTACAATAAGAAAATGTACAAAAGTGCAGAAGATGCACAGTTGATGCATAAGTGCTGTGCCAATAAGGCAGCTCTAAGCAGAGAAAAGTCACTTTTACTTTACTGTGGCTGCGGTTGTCAACAGAAAGAAAAGTAATGTGAATAGAGACATTCTATGTCTACAGTGACTTGAGAAACTGAGAGGAGATCTGCTAGTGAATGGAAAGATCTCAGTTTCTCCACTGAGAATTTTTTGGTTTATTTTTTGTTCATTTTTCTTGAAATGAGTGATTCAACACAACTTGAAGGTTCATCTTTCACATTGATACACCATGCATTGTGCAGAATGACTGGATATAAATTTACATGCTACAGAGCTCATGTCACATGACATCAGATATTTCTTCTTTTTCTTTGCCAACTTATATGTTTTAGTTTGCAATTCTCATTGCAATAAAATGCCTAATTCTAACTAAATATTCACCATTGCAACCCTTGAAAACGTATTTCAATAAATATCATATGATGATTTTCATTATTTCTTGTTCAGCCTTTCAATTAACACATCTGTGTGGATAAGCCAAGGTGAAAAGTGAGAGATACAGAATAAGCCAAGGAACTGGGTCAGCCCTGCAGCATCCACTAGCTACTCTTATCAAATCAAAACAATTACACAGAGGAACAAAACTCATTGATTATGCCTATTTAGTAGTTAAAAGCCTTTATAACTTGTACACCATGGCACATAAACAGTGAGGAGGAAATTGGCTTCCTGTTCTTTGCAATAGGTGAAAATATGAATGTTGAGTTTGAACACAGTGTTATTTATGCACTAATATCAAAATTACAGCTATGTGCTGCGTGTGTCACTTCACAGTTGGAAATCAAATTATACTCCTGCTGGAATATTGGCACATTGGTATCAGCTATAGCAGCTGCTTTGCCTTCTCTGACTTTTCTTACTGTTGCTGCTAATGAAAAAGGAGGCTGCTGTCGCTGCTCTTAACAGCAATGTTTTTCTCCTCACTTGAAAAGCAAGCAGACAGTCTGGGTCTTCTCATGACACAAAAGGAAAGGAACATTTAATTGCTGCTGAAGTGCTTGTACAAAAGGTCAGCAAACAATATAAGTTCTTATTTAGTACTGAACCCTGAAAAATTATGGATTGTAGAAAGGATCCAAGAGTTACCTGATGTACCACATCTCCAGTATATTAAAAAGGAGAAAGAAGGCTAAACTCAATGGGAGTTTCCTAGCAGGCCAGGAACATAAGCATAAAGCACGTTTAAGGAAACCACTAAAACTTTCCATCCATGGCCTAATGCGAGCACAGAGGAGGAGCACTGAGCAACTAAGGATGCAGAAACTGCTGGTCTTAAACCCATATGACTTGTATGTTGACAACGGAATAGCTTCTCGAAGGCAGCATGAGGTACTAAATTATAAAGTACCTAAATACTTAGAAAGTTTCCAAACCCATTGTGGCCCAAGGGAATTGTGAATGTGCAGAAAGCCTCTACCCTGTTAAGAAAATTCCAGTCCTTCTGGTGTTGATGGAGTGATTAATTAAAAACATACACTAGCTTCATCTTGCAAAAATATAGTATGTGGTATATGACAAAAGACTTGAAGAGAAATTGAGACAGCTCTTAGACTTTATGTACATCTGCCTTAGAACATCAGCAGATGGGTTGATAAAATTCCAGCTTTTAAAGATGTCAAACATGTTCAGCAGTAATAGCTTTGTGCTTTCTCTGTACCAGTGGACCCAAAACAAACTTCAGGACATGTTAGCACTGTTTATCATGTACTATATTGTATACCTTTTCCTTTGTGCTTGATAAGAAAAATCTGAAAAAAAAAAATAGCAAGAAGTCTTTGTTCCTTTATCTCAAAAAGCCTGGCATGTAGTCCAGGTTCAGTCCTTGGTGTTAATCAAAAGCCTCATCCTCAGATCTTTATGACTTTGTTGGCTTCTGCTCTCCCATTTCATCACTCTGTTCCTAGGTATCATTTTGTGGTTTTGACCTGAAAGGATCATCTTGACCTGCTGTACAACATTATCCCACAGCAAACACATCAATAATCAATAAACAATAATCACACCAGTAAACACAGTCTCCTGAGAATTCAACTTTACATAGATTCTGGGGTTTCTGTGGTATCTGATAACAACTAGTTCTGTTTTACAATAATATACTTCTCTTTCACCTAACAAACTTTTGCCTTTAGAAAACATCTGGGAGAATATACAGCCACCAAATTGCAGGGAGGGCTGTAATACACTGACATACACCAGTGGCTGAAGTGCACTTAGAATCATAGAATAACCAGGCTGGAAGAGACCCACTGGATCATCGAGTCCAACCATTCGCATCGATCACTAAACCATGTCCCTCAGCACCTCGTCCACCCGTGCCTTAAACGCCTCCAGGGAAGGTGACTCGACACCCTCCCTGGGCAGCCTGTTCCAGTGCCCAATAACCCTTTCTGTGAAGAATTTTTTCCTAATGTCCAGCCTTGAGTCCAAATACCAAGTAATGTGCCAGTAGATGGAGCTAATGAACATCCATTGTATACCCACAGTTTAGCAGGCTCAGTATATTTTCACTCATGATACATATTAAAAATGGATTTTCTTACCAGATTTCTACCCCTATTAAAGCAGCTTTTAGAAGGCGGAGTCAAGAACCCAGACAATTTTATTAACAGAATAAGACTTAGAGGTCTTAATCCTTTCTGATGACTCATCTGGGCTTTAGTTCTCCCATTTACTTTCGTAGAATTTTGAAGTCCTTATGAGCTTGGAATTGCAGCTCTCCACCCTTACATCCATTTGTTGAGTTGATCATCTGTCTTCATCTGAAGCTTGATAAAGTCATACAGTTCAGTAGTTGGAAAAAAAATTAGCCACTTGTATGTGAGTTATCCTCAATAAAAACAAACCTGTTAACATGACCAGTCTCATGAGACAATCACATGAAACCCAGCTATTCTTTCTTTCTGTTGAGATGAGTATGAAAGGAATCTTCTGGATAACATGGAAGAAAAAGGAGGAGAATGGACTTTAACTGTGGTGAGGAAAAATATTTTCAAACATTCAGATCTATCTAAGCCTTTACATAAAATCTAACACAAACTCAGCACCTACTATTGATAGAAGTACCTATAGGTTTCAAATCCAATGAATTAAGACTGCTCAAATATTTTCTGTTATTCTTCTCTGCCCCGAGTTGAATAAACGAAGTTTCCAAGCCAAAAGTAATATTAAAGTATCAGTTACCTAAATAGCTTTATTAGCATCTTCTTCCTTTTATACCCAGCAGGATGACTCTATATGTATATTCTATAAGAGCTTGTTGATCTTTTTAATGCTAATTAGCCTTTGATTAGGATCTAAGAATCAAGGTAACAGGACCAGGTTTGCCCACCATTGATTGATGAATTCATTAAAGGCATCTAGACGGAATTTAATCCTGGAAGTGTTCCATGTTGATTGTCCTTCAGCATTTTGCAGGAACATTTTCAGCATTGCCAATCTAACATTGTTACACAAGATTCAGTCTTTGAGACATGATTTAAGGGATATCTAGAAAGGCAGGAAACAGAGGCTCCAACACGGTAAAGCAAACCTCTAGAAGCCCTTACACTCACCTGATTTTCAGAATGGATGAAAACCTGTGGTTCTAAGTGGCTTTAGTACTGCATTTTGGACACTCGCTTAGAGAAAACAGCACCAAGCACATCCTAAACCAGGAGGAAAGCAAAGTTTGGGAAGTCGTACATGGAAACAGAAACCTCTACTGCTACATTATCTATTGGTGCAAAGCAATGTAGTCCCACCAATTTTATAGATTCTTTGACAATTTATATCAAACAATGAAACTGCTTTTTCAGTTTTTCTGCTTCTAATAAATCCATGGATATTCCAACATTCAGTTTTGATTTTTTTTTCTTCTATATACTTCCTCTGACACACTGACAAAGTAACTAATTGCTTCTAGGTAACAGAAACAGTTTAAGAAAGAGTTATAAGTTGAAAACTCTTAGGAGTCATTTTTTTTCAAGAGGTGATTGAGACGTAGAATAATTTACTCCAAGAGAGGCAGAACAAAAGCTACACGACTGTTTTTAAAATTACACATGTGGCTTTTCCATTTTATAGTAAAAAGATGTATCAGCGGGTGTTAATCTTGTACAAATAACCTGCATCTTACCACAATAGGATTGCTTTGACTGGCATGGATAAACAGTCACTCCTAAGTACAATATTATGAAATAAATTAAACAATTGTTATATGGTAGATGGAAACGTCATGGGTTAAAATATTGCTGGAAAAGGTTCTGCTGCTGCTTTTAAAAAGACATAATGTTCTATAAAGGTGTCTAAAGAATGGTACTTTTTTCTTACTTGGGTTTGACTGGCTATGACAGAGCCATTCTTGGTATGCTTACAGATTTTTTTTTAGTATCCTCAAAGGATATTTTATGAAAGTGCAGTGTATTTGTTATAGCCATAAACCCCACATATTTATTTTACGTGAAAGGCAAATACATCCTACCTAATTTTAGCAGTGAGATCAATCTCAACTAACTCTAGACATCTTCAGTGTAGGCATCTGAACCTCTGAAAGTTACTGGAGGTGTTATGTGTACCCAAACAAGAAAAATCAGCACTGCTAGGGTTTTTCATCCAGATTGTTTCAGAGAACTGCTTGAGGACAGGGTGAATTGTGCCTCCAGAGTCAAGGGTTGAATTCCACCCCAACTTCCAATAAACAGTGTGGTACATGACATAAAAAAGTAATATTCTCAGATCAGTTTTTAAATGACCACATATGAAAAAGTTTATGTGAACCAATCACACAGGCCTAGGTGAGGGGTGACTTGTACAGAAGTTGTTGGGCATAAATATGAAACACTGTTCATTTTAGGAAACAAGAAAGAAGAAAACACATCAGTTCTTAGTGTTTTCTTTCAGTTTGTTAAGATGTCTTTACATAGCTTCATATACTGAATAATATTTGAGTTTACGCTAAGCATATATACAACTTTTTATATTAATAAAACTGAAAGAAAGTTGGTCAAATGTACTTTTTTAATTCAGTGGTCAGATAAAAAATGGGGGTCTGGCAAACCTGACCTGAACAGGAACTAAAATGTTTGGGGCTTGATGCTTTCAGAACACTGAAAATAAATTGAATAATGAACTGTACTATTTCTACTAAAACAATATGTTTCATTTCACATGTAGTTTATGCAGAATATGTCCTCAATTTTCTTTCTTTTATTAGAACTCATTCTAAGCAAAATATGCTGTCTTGAAAGGTAAAACATATTCTTATAGAATGGGCAGAGTTTCAAATTGTCATTGTCTTACTTTTCTGTGCTTGATGCAAATTGCAGTGCACAAGCTAAGGGCTGTGCTTGAATAGGGGAACAACAATTTTTAATGTTAGCTTTTGGAAGACTTTCTGTGCAAGCTGGAGCTACTTCCATGGGCTTCGATAAATTCAATTACTGCACAAGACTTGTATACTTGAATTCTAAATTATTTTATTATTATTTTTCAGCCTAACTGTTAGCTGCTGTATAATTTATATACCGAAAAACAGGAAAAGAATGGCTTTGGAAAGAGATCACAGAGTCACAAAATGTTTGAGGTTGGAACTGACCTCAGGTAGTAACCAAGTCCAATTGTGCATCTCAAGCAAGGTTACTCAGAGCCAGTTGTCCATGACAGCTTCTGAATGCCTCCAAGAAGGGCAACTCCACAGCCTATTTGTGCAGCCTTTTCTACTGCTTGGTCATACTCTCAAGGACAAGGTGTTTCCTGATGGTCAGGAAATGTTTCCAATATTTCAGTCTCTGCCCATCACCAGTGTGCAATGGCACATGGTTGGTTCATTCAATTTGATGTCAACCAGCACCCTCATGTCTTTTCTGCTGAGCTGCTTTCCAGTTCTCAACTAGATGCAGTGGTGAACGGGGCAGTTCCTCCCCAAATGCAGGGCTTTGCACTTCCAGTTTTTCCAGCCTGTTAAGGTACCTCTGGATGGCAGTATTACTCTCTGGCACAACAAGACACTCCTCCCAGTTTTGAATAATCAGCAAATTTGAAGGGGTCTGCTTTACCCCACCAATAATGTTTAATACTTAAGCAATCACAATGTTTAATTGTTTATATACGTATTGCCCATCTCTATACCATTCCTGTAAATATAGAATGTCATGTTTTTGCATCCCACCCAATAATATTTTTTCCTATGTTTAGTATTTTGGGCAGCCCAAGGATGGAATGCTATATAAAGTTAAAAAGGGGAATGGAACATGTGTAAAAAACCCACAAGTTGAAGTTTGGACTGCATTTAAAATTCTTTCAGTGAGTTGCTTCTTTTTCAGTCGTATTTTGTATGACCACTCGAGTTGCCTTGTCGCCTTGTTGAAAGTTGTCCTGGAACAGTTCCTACAAATGGAAGATTTTATACTATTATATTTGCAATAACTTAATTAATCATAAAAAGTTCATATTGCATTAGCTAGAAATGAATACTGCTAGCATAGAAAAAATGAAACATTTTAATTTTTCATACATTATATATCCTTAGTGTACTTCAAGTTGCAATGTAGTAGCAGCAGCAATTGCTAATAGAAAATGAAAGACAGGTAAAATTAAAAATCTTAGTCATATGAAATAATAGATATCTTCATTCTGCAAGCAAAGAGACAAGGAAGTTTACTGTTTTGTGACTGTAATGGAGAAAATTTTAGGTTTTATTTGGCATAACATTGTGTCACTTTATTAATCATATGCAAAGGGCTAACTACAAATTTTAGGCATCTTTTACATTTATTTTGGTTATGGTCCTTGTTTCAGCTATACAATCTCAACAACACTGAAGTCAAGTGTGTTGTCAATTCTATCTTTTCTTTTTTATCAGCAAAGAATTGTTTTATATAATACTTGAGAACATAAATAAGCATTTGCCCTAAAATATCCCAGTTTCACTGATTCTGGATATGTTTTAAAAGTAATAACCTATATAAATTCTCAGATATGAGATGCAATACCTGCAATTAAAGGTATAATATTTAACAATTTAGAAAGGGTCTCTTTTTACTGCTATATGGATTATTACAAAATGGAAGGATAACATTGTTATAATCAATAACACAAATCTGAGATGAGATTCAAAATATAGGTCTTCAAGTTTCAAAATAACAATTTTGGCTGATAGTTTAAATTAACATAGCAGACCAACCAGTGCAGACAGTAAAATCTATCATTTTCACCAATATTATCACAGTAATATTATGAGTAGCTATATGCATGGATAATAATTTCATCATACTACATTGTATGTTCTGACTCAGCAATGCTCTTCTCTACAATGTAATAAAGCAGACAGCAATGTAAATCATTTAGTGCAATATAAGTGTAATGAGAGCAAGGACAAACCAATGTGCAGGATGGATAAGAATGACATTAATACATTCTATTTTGACAGATTAAATGTAGTAAAATATTGAAACTAGAATGTATCTGAAGTGTGATATGATCCCACAAAGAAAAGTAATTTTTTGAGTGCTCAGGAAAGAAGTCATTAGTAAATTCAAAATAACCATTGTCAGTGGAAGAAAAGAAAAAAATACTAAATATCATTGCATTAAACATCATTTCCTCTATCCTTTTAATTTATTCAAATCTTGGTTCAGCAAATAAAGGTCAAGAAATTTTACTGGACACCAACCATTTGCATGAAAGTTTTTAAATTCATCAACCTTACTGAGTTTAATTGAAGCATAGACTGAAAATCAGAGTTTCAATAGGGTAGAGTTTATTTAAGAAACTGTGGGCATTATCCAAATATGACTTGGAAAAGAGTGACCCGAGACTGCTGTGCCAAATTTATTTCAGAAAATTCTAAATCTCAGACTTTTCAAAATGTTGTAGAGTACATTTGAAGCACAAACTCGAGTAAAGGGGAAAATGATTACAGTTAAAAACACTATAGGAGAGAATATCATTCCTTGGAAAAGTGAAGATCTATGATCAACCCACTTTTAAAGCATGTGACAGATTGTAAGGTCCTGCTTCAGATAGCTGAGGAATTATGTTTGGAGAGATTCATTTTGGCGTAAGAATGCTGGATACATCACCTGGATACTTTTTCCCTGTATGGCTGATAACACCATAACTGTGCTAAAAGATTCTAGTGTTGGGAGATTACTTTATTGGCTTTTTAATGGTAAAAGTTTGGGGTTTTTTTTCCCTCAAGTGTGCAGAAAAAAATAGAGGTGATAGTGGTGAAATAAGGACTGGAAAGAAATTTGGCTGTATTGCTGAAGGGAAGAATTCTTTTGAGGAAATATAATATAAGGCATTACCACCTCCATAACAGATACCATGTTAAGGTTTTGCAAGTACAGAAGGACCAAGAGCATGATAGCATCAGTTCTAGTCATCCCTCTGGAGTCTGCCTTGTGGTCTAGTGTTGAGACACTTGGACAGGTAATATATACCTCACCTTCATCTGAAATACTCAGCAGTAGAAGTGTTTGGCAACTGTCAGAGACAGGATCTGCTATCATTGTTCTGTGACAAGGCAGTATCTTCCAGGAAAGATTCTGAAACAAGAATGTTTCTGGCAAGCTCAGGAAGAATCAGCAATTTCAAATAAAATGTTTTAAAAGTTTTAATTTCCCCAAACTTTTATTTTTCAAGTAAAGTGAGAAGAAGGGAAGGGAAAGAAAGGGAGGAAAACAGCAGGAAAGAGACTTTTTTGAGGTTCTGTTTTAGAAAATCTCTCCACCACTTCTAATGGCTGCAGAATAATTTGATGTATTTTACCAGTTAAACTATTAGTAAATCAAACTAAATAGCCAATTGGTTAAATTGAAAGTGGACCAATTAAAAATATGTAAATTTTCAACATAATACAAATTATCTGAAAGAACGGAACTTCCAAATGTCTTTGCAAAATGTTTACAACAGAAGTTGCAATAAAAATAACTTCACAAGCAGGCCTCTTTTTTTCAGGAAATATAGCTTAAAGATTACTTATTACTCCACTGCTGAAATTTCTGTTTTTCATCACTCAGATGAAGAATATTTCAAATGAATTTTCATAGCATAGTGCATTCATAGATAAGGATTTTGCTCTATTCCTTCATCAATGATTCAACATTACAAAATGGAATGTTACGTGAATGTGATATCATGTATCATTTTTTAAAGCTCTCATTTCTAGATTTGCTGGAGGCAAACAGAGATGAAGATGGTTTGTTATCTTGACTCCTAAGGAGATGAAGCAGCAAAAAAATGAAATAAAAGAAGAAATAGTTTGTAACATTTAATAAAATATAGTGGTATCACCTTTATCTTCATTTGTGATTCCCCAAGAATCTTTAGATCTGAAGCACAATCATAAAGTCTTGAATCTCAAGCCATAAGATATTTGTTTTTTCCTAACGTGATTAATGTCTTCTGTAGATACGGGTAATACGTTAGGATGATGAAAAGGAAAACCTCTCTAATTATTCAATAGTTATCTAAGTAAAGCAGTTACATAGTGTAAAAATCCTTCAACACTTCAAATTTTATAGTCATTAGCTTGTTTCAGGCCATAGTTATTACCAAAACACAACTAATCTACTATTTACCAGCTTATTATTTGAGAAACTTCTCCAGATAGACATATCAGTCTCAGGATTATGAAGTACAGAAAAATGTGCCATATAAGTTCATTAAAACATATATGTACTTGAAGAATCAAAACAACTTTGGTAGAAGGGAAGTAGGAATTAAAAGATAAAATTCACATTTCAGAAAGATGAGAGTTACTATGATTATCAAACTATTTCAGAGGGAAGTAACTGAATTTCTAACACTGTTATCGTGTATTACTGGGCCAGAGGGAATATGCATATACACATTCAGATTCAAGAACGAGACACCAAAGTGATGAAAAGATCCTTTATGTTTGAGGGTTAAAATATTCAAATGCAGATCAAGAACTTTGAACAACACAGGAGAAATGCAGCTGGAAAAGTACCAGTGAGTTCAGCACTTGTCAGTATGGACATAATCTGGACAAGGGCTTCAAGCAAGTGCTTCAAGGAAAAAGCCTCCTTTTTCTTAGCCTTAGTTACAGGATCTCGAGCTCTCCTTAAATATTTCCCTTCCCTACAGCTATTCTCCCTGAGCTCAGTAGGACTGTGCAAGATACTATCCAATCTGTTGAAAGCTGGGAACTGGAGATACTGATCCTAAAGTATTTACAAGGTGGGGCTTTCATGAAGCCTGAAGAAAGAAAGGGGTGATATTCTGCTACAATGACTCCTTTTCTACCTGGATTAGGAGTATTTGTTAATGTTTTTATCTCCTTCTTGGTTAAAGTGAAGGGTTAAAGTTCAAAAGAAATCTGATCTTGTAGTTTTCTGCTAATAAAGGGAAAAATCGTGACATATTTGTTGCACACACAAAAAGGTATTAAATAAGACAGTAAGAATACAACTAAACAAGTATATTGGAGAGAAAAATAAAAAGAAAAAAGAGAGCAAGAGATGTTAGATCATTCTCCCAAAGGTTTTCTACCCCTATCAAAGTGCAAGATCAGAGAAGAAGATAGATAAAATATTACAGGATAGAATAGGGAATTGAAGCATGAAAGTTAGAAATAACCAAAGTACTATATGAAAGCTTTTAAAATATGTATAAAGAACACTAAAATATGCTGACTGTCTTTGCTTTGCACACCATGTATCCATTTACCTGTAAGACAATAAACTCAAAAAAACAGAATTTTCAACATGAATACAAACCCCCTAGATCTGCAGATCTAGTGGGCTTTGCTACAGAAAATATGACTAGGTTATAGAAGTCTGTTCTTGAAGCGCTGCTAAACTTGGAGAAGTGGCTACCTGAAGTACTTATGAGTTCCCATTTCAGCAATTAAAGACTATATCACAATTGTTAATACTTCTAGTATCCAAACACGTTGGAGAACTATGGAAATCTTATTTTACATGTATTATAGATGGGGAACATGAAGGTGAATTACTAGATAATTTGGGAAAAAAAAATGTTATTTACCATACTAAGATTGTTTTATTTGGGGACTCAGGTTAATATTTACAGATTGCTAAATTTTAACCAAATTCCTACAATGGGTAGACCTAAGGCCTCTTGCCTGCTTGTAGGTATATAAACGTTGGTTGCCTAGACTAAACTTGTTATTACACTAAACTTGTTTTGTACAGTGAATAGGGAGAATAGTAATTTCCAAATGCCACTACATGTCATGTTTAGACAACCAATCAGGACAGGTGGGATGAAGCAACCTCGAATTTCATTTATAAAAGGAACCCAAAATATCTACGTTTGATTTAAATGGTCAAATTTCATATATGTAGGAAATTATTCAGGTGCCTGAGCACAGGCATTTGGTCCATTTTAAATACTTGAGGGCATACAAGACCTTTTGCAGATACAGTGCAGGACAACCAGTCCTCTTTGGAACCAACAGCCGAAGTTGAAAAATGGTACAAAAATGAGGGCACCATCCTCAGCTGGATGGTTGCTGAGCTCATATTAAGGTAGAGGCAGGACTGGATCAGCTCTTCTTTGTCAGGTTGTGCTGCAATAAGACTATGAACTCCCTGTTAATGATCTGGTCCAGTGAAAAAGAAACAAGATAGAGATGGGATCCAAAAGAGGAAATTAATAAAATAAACTAATAAGTTTGGTATTTTGGACTGGAACCTGAGATCCCTCCTGGCTTCCCAATCCTGGCTCTGGTAGTGACTGCCTGATCTACTCACAATCTTATGTGCCCCTATAACTACCACATCTCCTACACTTGCTACACTACATGACCTCTCACACTTTAATATAGGTCAGCATTGTCGCTGAACAGAAGGATTTGATATTGAGGCTCTGTAGGCGTGTATTCCACTTTTTCAGGAACACATTAAAAGCTGGAGAGTGTGGCTCACACACCAAATGCCCGCTTGGAGTCTGCATTCTAATAAGAGTTCATGAATTATGTAGGCAACACAATGAGAACATTTGAAATGGTGTTTGCATCTGCTATGAGACTTAAAATTTAATGGATTTTTAAGTAATTAGCATGAGCTATTTACCACACTGAGTTATACTGGAGGAGTAGCTGAATATAAAAATAAATATGATAATAATATGCATAAAATGTTCATTTCTTGAGGCATTATGTTTTATTTTAGAGAGGCAGTGCTTAAGCAGACTATCCAAATTGATAAGGAGAATATGAAATAATGTCTTTCCTCTTTTTTTTTTTAAAGAAATCTTTTGTCATTTACAAGATGACAGACTAGTTTTACGATATCTTTGATGTAACAGAAGGCAGCACATCCATAATCTAGCACGCCACAACCATTTTTAATACATACGGTATATGCTCATCTAAGCTAGGAACCTCAGTGATAATCCATTCTCTATATTTTCTTTTAGAGAGTCCACAGCTCTGCAGTTAAGGAAGAAGAGTGGTAGTCACAATTGCTTGGTGTTTGTTCCTCACTGCCATCGGCTAGTTTGAAAGGATTCTTTATCTAAATGGTTAAAGGCATATCAAAAAAAAACCAAACCCACCAAGTAGAAGGTAAAACCAGATCATTTCAAATCAGATATAATGCTTAAGTAGTTTTTTAACTATGAAAATGATAAATTATTAAGCTGAACTGGAGGACTGGTAAGTTCTCCTTGTCTTGTAATAACTGTGTCCTTAAAAATGTCTGTTTCTTATGATGGGATATGATGGGAACATATTAGGACAGGAAGTGATGTCTATATAATAAATGACCAAAAATGCAATGAATCTACCCAAGGCAAGTGATGACTCTGCTTCTCCATCAGCTTCTAAGGATGGGCACTTATCAGAGCAGTGTCATTTTAAGACAAAAGCAGGGAAAGACATCTGGAAAGTTAGAGATCTTGATTTTACTTTGACTCAACATCTATTAGTAAATGAATGGCCACTGACAAAAAATAAGAATAAAAGGTAATGTATTTGGCAGAAATCTGGGGATCTAGATCCTTTCTTATTTTCAAAGTTTAAACTAAGAAATTTCTACATGAACAATAAAAAAGTAAATCAAGTTGCCGGGATTCCTCTTGCATGTCCTATGCCAAATGTGTTCCATTTTTCCTCTAAGACATGACGCTTACACCTGTAGCTAGAGTTTTATCCAGTTTCAACAGGAAAAATGATGTGCTGCAATGCAGAGCTCCTTGTACCTTCTTAGGGCACCTGACTGCCAAATGAACAGTACGAGTGAAAAGTCCTTAGAGATGAGGTAGCCCCTCTCCCTGGAATCCAGTTCCTAAAACAAACATGACAACCTCTTCTGAAAGACACCAGCACTGCTATGTTGTATAATGAAAACCATATTATTTAACTAATGTTAGTCAAAATAATATGATGAGTAAGTCTGGTCTTGTCTAGCAATTTATATGGTGTTTCTTCAACTAAGGATGTTCTTTCAGAAAAATTAAGGAAACTTCCTTAATTATTGAGGTGGACAAAGACGTTTTCTGAAAAATTGTCCAGGTCTTGGATATGATGCTTACTGGTAGAACACTTGTGTAATCTCTATCTGACCCAAAGTAATAATGAAATTATTAATTTATTTTTAAAAAAATTCCAAAGTTACCAATATAGTTAAAAAAAAATCCCTAACCTAAATCCTTAAAATATGCAGAGATTTCCAAAGAAGTTTTTGATATGAGTTCCAATCTTCATCCTTGAAAAGATTATAAAGCAAAACTTGTTCTGATGTCAGTTGGAGCAATTCCAGAAGCTTTAGAAAAATGACTCCTATCATATTTACAGCTAAATTCTGTTCTTGTTTGTAACCAGTGCTCAACAGTTCCAATAAAATTTGTTCAAGCATGCATTTAAAGGCAGAGTTTGGCACATGGGTTTCCAATTTCACAAGGTTTATGACTTAAAATATTTTCCTTATTTGCTTGGATCAGCAGGAACAAATAATACAATGGAAACACATGTGCTGGCCCCAGAGGGCTAAGTGCTTTGCACTCTTCCACAAAGACCTCCTCTGAGTGACACCGACAGTGACACTGATGGGATCCAGAGGGAACTGCCTTTCCTGAGCCATAAAGGTGGAGCTGCTCTGTTATAATCCCTTTTGTGGAGAGAATAAGAAGTACCAGGAATGTATTTGTGAGAATGCACAGAATTCTTAAAATGAAGATACAGCCTCAGTGTTTTCTCAAGTGCTAAAGATAGCTTTAGTAGCTTTAGCTTTCTTAGAGACAAATTATATCTCTGGAAATAATACAAAATGTGAAGAGATTTACTTACCAACACCTTGGTCTAACAAGTAAGTAAAAATTAAGGCATAATAGTAAGGACATCTGTACTAGGTCTTGTTTATTGCATTTTGAATTAGATTATGCTTTACGTGTATATGCCTCTTTAGAAAGGTATGAGTATACCTAATTGCCTGTGCAGCAGACTTGCCTTTGGATATTCAAGAGTTAGGCCAGCTGGGAGGTCTGAAATAGCTTTCAAAGTGGTTTTGTGATTTTAACACACTTTAAGTTGTCAGAAAATGATTTTGTGGCACACCCTGAAATGTGGGTGCTGGAGAAACAGTTGATAATCAATATGTCCTCTCCAAAATATTAAAGTTGTATTATCACAAAAAAAGCAAAAGGAAATGATGGTTAAGGGAACAGCACCAGCCATTGTCTCTGCCATAGGAAAATTTGGCCTCAGATGAGCAGCAAACACTCCAAGCAGTCTGTTTTGCAAAATGCTGTGACTCCAGCAAGGGTAGATGCAGATTATATGCACCTGCCCTGGCACTTACTGTATTTCCAGCCAGAACCAATGAATTTTGACTTCTTCAGACTATGTACCTGAAGGTGGCTACGAGAAAGCTGGGGAGGGACTTTTTACAAAGGTACGTAGTGATAGGACTTGGGGGATGGCTTTAAATTGGAGAGGAGAAGATTTAGACTAGGTATTAGGAGGAATTTCTTCACAATGTGGGTGGTGAGGCCCTGGCCCAGGTTGCCCAGAGAAGTGGCTGCCCCATCCCTGGAGGTGTTCAAGGCCAGGTTGGATGGGACTCTGAGCAGCCTGTTCCAGTGGGAGGTGTCCCTGCCCATGGAAGGGGGTTTGGAATTAGATGATCTTTGAAGTCCCTTCCAACTCAAATCACTCTATGATTCTGTGTCTAGAGGAGTAAATGAAACTAGCCAGGGATAACACTGGAAAGTTGCATGTTAACCAGGATCGTATAAATTGCCCTGGTTGTCTGAGTCTCAGGGCTTAGTTCATGAGAGGGGAGGGCAGAGTAGGGAATGTGGAAGTAGCAAGGGGGGGATCCTTCCTGTGCTGTGTAACACCTCCTCCCTCCTTTCCAGCAAACTCTTCCCTTCTATAAAGGGATTTTATCAACACGCACGCAATGTTTTTCTGTTTTATGAAACCATCTTTGCAGAGATCAGGTGACTTACAACCAGAAAATACATTAATTGGTTCAAACTAACCTTTCTTTTTCTCCCCCTCCCTCTTCTCCACCACAAGAGGCTACAGAGCAGAGTTCAGGAGTTCCTGTTTGCAAACAAAATTGCAGCATCTGTCTTGTCATTTTGACTGGGGTTCTTGCCTAATTTTTTCCTTGGTTGTTACCTTAGTAGCAGCCTGGTGACTTTTTGACCCATGAGAAAAAGACAAAGAAACATGGTATTGTGTAAGTAGCTCCCAAGCTGGGGATTTGATTGATCTACTCTGTGTTGGAATTAATTCTTCCATTTATTAATGTTTTCTGTTGAACTCAAGCTCTGAAACCTGATGATCCTAAATTGATTCAGATTGAATGCAAGACATGATTAAAATTGTGACTTGAAGTCCAGCAAAAAGAAAGTAGTAACTGAACCTTCACTTGACAGGTCCATACATATCAGATTATAAATATGGGAAAAGTACTCAGGGAATACTCTGAGGTCTGTTTTTTTTTGTTGTTTTTCTTTTTTTCCCACCATCACATTGCACATTAAAGAAACGACACTATGAGGAAGAATGTGATCCAATACATAAGATTTTCTTCAAAAGCCTTGCACAATGGCAACCCCATGAGGTTCAGCCTGAAAAAAACCTATTCATCTGGGAAATCTCTCTCTGTTACAGTGTAAAAAGTTGGAATACTATTAAAAGTCAGAATGCTACTCCCAGTATCACCCTCTTCATTTGTTATTTTGAACCTGTCCCACTGCTCTTTTGCATCTCTTCTCTAATAGTTTCAAATATAGCTTCAAACGTTCAAACAAGTATTAAACTAATACTGTAGGGAACCTACTTGGCTTATCTCTTCTCTTGCTACCTGTTGTTCAGTACCAAGGGGTCAGCTTTTCTGATAGCTGCTCACAATCATCTACTCACTAGATTTCAAAGAAATAATCCCTGGCTACCTCTTCAGCTTGGGAAAAGTGCTTAATGAACAAAGCTGCTTTGTTATTCTCCTTTTTATTCCATCTTAAAACTTTCCTTTGTCCCATTGGTTGCAGTGATGCAGACTGCAGTCTCTGATGTATAACAGATAATTGGCCTCAGTGATTAATATAGGCTGCCTTGACTTGATACTTGATGAAGAGTTTTGGAAACTCCTATTTCCTGAACCCTACTTGAAGTGTAGCTGATCATTTAGATTTCCTTCATACACAAGCCGTTCATGTTGCTGTAGGTAAGGATCACTCATTTAGGACTCCAGCTTTGGCATTCATATGTATATTGTATAAGTTTAGGGGAGGTTTAGGCTGAGCATTAGGAAAAAAATTTTCACGGAAAGGGTCATTGGGCACTGGCAGAGGCTGCCCAGGGAGGGGATTGAGTCACCTTCCCTGGAGGTGTTTAAGGGATGGGTGGGCGAGGCGCTGAGGGACATGGTTTAGTGATTGATGGGAATGGTTGGACTCGATGATCTGGTGGGTCTTTTCCATTCTAGTGATTCTATGATTCTATGATTGTATTCTAAGTTACTCTGTTTCTAAGCCTTTGGGACAGCTTTAAAGTGTTTGGAAGAAGCAGTCAGCATAATGGAGACTCCTAGACTTACTGACTGGACAGTCTACAGGTCCCAGACTTAAACAAATTTTACAAATGGAACATCAATGACATGTTTAATTAAAGCAGTGACATTGGGCTTAGTCTCAGTTCTTTTGGACATAGGTGTTAAATCTCTTAAGGAATGAGTGTTACAGTTCTGTGCCTGATGCCCAGAGTGTTGAACCTCTTATGGTGCATTTGTATGGTTCAGTTTCTAGCTCACAGCAGTAATCCATGTGTATGAGGTAACGGAGAAGATGATGGTTATTTCCTTCCTCCTCCCTTGCAAATTTACTATGCTAACATCCTTACCAAACAGCCAAAATTCTTGAGCCTTCCTATATATTAGATTCTCAGGGTGGTCACCACGACATCACTCAATAGTTGTGTCTTGGCCTTTTAAGGGAGTTAAGACCCATTAAAACCATCTGAAGGATTCTTATTAAACTTGATGGGTTTAATTATGGGAATCCATAATTACTTTCACATGCTAAAGGAAAAGAGATTTCTTTAAACTGCTTGTAATGCATGCATTTCTAGAGACAGAACTTTTCTGAGATAACAGAGTGCAGAGCTGCTTAAGTGAGTGCTGTTCCATGAAATCCTGGATTTTCATTATACTATTTACTCTAAAAGGATACCTCGGTAAGGGGAAAAATGATGTGAAGATTCAATACCACCTGCTGTAAGATTAAATAAAACAGCTCCTATGAAAAAAATAACCTACATTGACAGAGCAGAAGGGGTCAAACAATAAAATACCCATTGTCTCCTGTCAAAGTAAATCACACTAACAGGTTGCTATGGCACAGGCGTTATGAGATACTTGATAGCAATATTTTTAAGATGGGAAATCTATATCATCTAACAATAAAGGTGGCATGGTGAGAAATGTTTATCTCGGGTTATGAACATGCATCTGGGATCAGGAAGATGACATGTATTACCTAGTATGTGACTTTAATTTCCTGGGATAAAAGTTAGGCCTGTTCTTTTTCTCCTGAAAGACTCTGATAAAAACACTGCTTGATAATGTTGTCTGCTTTGAACCATAAATTGAGGAAGGACTTTTGACTAGTTTGTACATGCCTAATGGTAACAAAGAATGGTCTGTATGGCCTCCTCCTGGAGCTGAGCTGACAGGTGGGCAACCCTGTTGAGGCAACTGCAGCCCCATCATTTTGCTCTTGTTTTCCACAGATTCAGTGCAGGGTCATGAATAATTAAATCTCTCTTCTCTCTATCCTCTTCCATGTGGTAGATACTCTCTGAATATATGAAGAAATCAGTCCCCATAGTCACAGTCACAGAGGGATCAACTTCACCTCTGACTAATGAAGCACATTTGCGTAGGGGAAGGAAAAAGCGTTGTCTGATTTCCTCTTCACTCACTAGCAATCTTGGCCTTGAGAAACAAAGCTCAAGAGACAAAATACCTTTTTGTGTATGTAGTGGTAAAGGTACAGGTGTAGGGATGGAGCAGAATTTAAGACTTTTTGGATTCGATTCAGTAGTGTTGTATGCTGCTTCTGGGTAATTACAACATTCGTGACTGACCTTAATTTGCAAGGTATCCAGGGTAATATTTCCATGCTGAGGAAGATCAAAGTTTGCAATATACTTTGTGCAGTCCACAATTGCAACAGGTTTTTCTAGTCATTATCTCTTTGTTGTGTTTCTACAAGATCAGCACCATCAGGATCTGATCTCAGACTTTAGACAATAATCTACCACAAATAATTATTAAAAACCCTTTAATACCCTGCTGCCAGATACCAAGCAGAGAACATCTTGTGAAGAAGATGGTGTGTAGGGAGGAAGAAATGATACACAGGGAAAAGGTCTGATTAAATATGCTGAAGGTTTAGGCCTGGAACAATTCATTGTCTTGATAGCTGCTTTTGGAAATGTAAGACTGTACTGATTGTAAGCATGCAATGAGTTTGCATGCGCAGCCAGATTCGTGATTGCCAAATTACGCTTTTGAGATTTTGCTCTCTGCTTTTTTTTTTCTTTTTTTCACACTTTCCACATTTTCACAATACATCATATTTTTCACTATGTTTCTAAAACCTCACAGAAATTTCCGAGATCTCCATTCTCCCACTCCACGCCTCTCGGAATCTGCACGTCTGAGCAGAACCCGAGTTTGCATTGCCAATAGAGCAGACATGGAAATGAAACACTTCTGATTTCTCTCACCCAGAATTTTTTAGCTAGAGTCCATCTGCTCACCAGTGCCTATTTAGGAATGCACAACACCTTTTCCTTCTTCCATAGCAGCCAAACTGAACAAGAGTGGGTGGAAATATTAAAATGACACTTTTGAACTGAACTGTAACTTTTTATTAAATGAGAGGGAGAGAAAAAAAAAGTGACAGGTCTCCTTCACAGATTCTGAGCTGGAGCTGAAAAGGCAAAATTTATCTATTAAAATAGTCATGGCTAAATTTTCAGTGGGAAATAGAATTTTACCTCTGTCACTTCTAATGCCAAAAAGTAGCCCTTTGAGTAAATAGCTCATAGTGATCTGTAGTCCATTGTTAGGTGAAGAAGGATCATTTAATGACAAAACAGTTTTTACATGGACTGCAAAATTCTGTTCAAAGATGAAGGACATGTTGTGGTTCTGCTGAAGGCCAGAATGGAGATACCTTTAAAAAGCTGGCTTTCTAACAATGCTCTGAAAATCATTGCATGTGATGCTTCACCCACAGAAAAACCTGAATGCAAATTTTGCACAGATTATGAATCAGGAGTTAAAGGCAATAGACCACAGGCTTGAACTTTGAGCATAAACAGCTCGAACCGTGCTCTGAGCATGTGTGGTCATGAAGAATCATATACAACAATACGTTTACATCCTGCAACTGTTACTGCTAATGCCACAATAAAACTCTTCCTGCTGAAAATGTTTTCTAAGGTATAATGAGGAAAAAATATATTTTTATCCATATAGCCTAAAAATTGAACTGTTCAAGCTATCATGAGCTATATATCTGAAGATCAGTGCACCCCAGTTCACTAATTAGTTTGATGATCTTGTTTGAACTCAACACTGATAGAAAAGCAAGCTAGATAAACATACGCAGCACCTGTAACAGCTATTAATGCCAATAGTAACTTTGGATACATATTACCTCTTCAAATGAAATTGTCTATTAAGTTGGCTAGGTTTTAAATTTCATCTGAAATTTAAATTTCATCTGAAATCTGAATTGCAACTGAAATCTGTGTAGCTTGTCTGTAGGCATCATAGCATCATGCCTGGGGGGCAGAGAGGGAGGGGAGGAAGACTTTATTCAGAAATTTCTTCCATGAAATATTTGTTTGCAACACATCCTCATGTGGCAATATATGTCACATGAGGAGTCTATGTCTGGAATTTGAATTTGAAAACACCTAGAAAAAGGTGTCAGATCTAAAGAAGAATGCAGAGGTTTATTAGTTAAGATAATTAGTCTTACCCCCTAAGCGTTTGGGTTGGATATCAAGATTTGTGGTATCACGCATTCATGCATATCTGGGAAGTTCCATTTGTATAACTGATTTTCACACCTGAAGCAGTGACCCTAATCTGCCTTTATAGATACAGAAGCTATTCAACACTGGAGAGAAAGGTCTCCTTGTAATGGTTCTGGATGTACTCATTTGCCTCTGCTGGTTGAAAAAAGATGCCAGTTTGATAAGTTCAGATGATGATATCTGCAGCTGTAGATAGCAAAATTACGGAGGTCAACCCCATCCAAAGTGCTGAGTTTCCATACACATGAAATGGCACTATTTAGTTTTTTGTCCAGAAGCATACCTTTTCTTTGAGAGGTGAACAGCAATCAGGTCTACCTAGCACATGCCAAAATTTGCTTTAATTTTTTAATAGTAGTAGTTCTTCAGGTATCATTTATCCAGTGACTCATCAGATATATACAAGGTGCATTTCTACAACTGTGCAACATCTCCATTTTCCTCTACTCGGAGATCAATCTTATACCAGAAAAAGACCAAAGAAGTGGAAAGACTGCTTTTTGTTTCAGTGGGCTTCAGACAGAGACCTCAAAGCACCCTGAAAAAAGCAGATACTTTCCTCAGTGAAAACACAAGCCTTGCTGCGCCTCCATTATGTAAAATGACAGTAGAAATTTTTTGTTCTGAACTGCTCTTTTGTTCTATTATAACCACTCTTTCTACGTGTTCTTCAGCAACAAATGCCAGGTGTCAACACGCTGACACGCTTAACACTAAGGACTAACTGATAAACAACGGAAGTAAAATGATCTGCAGCCTTTGATTATTCTTATGGTAGCCCTTT
The DNA here is from genome assembly GCF_032191515.1 of Phaenicophaeus curvirostris. Classification (NCBI taxonomy): domain Eukaryota; kingdom Metazoa; phylum Chordata; class Aves; order Cuculiformes; family Cuculidae; genus Phaenicophaeus; species Phaenicophaeus curvirostris. Next base: position 122,391,515 of record NC_091393.1, on the reverse strand, counting down.
AAATAACATGTTTTGCATAAGTTAGTCCCGAAAGTGTCAGCTTGCCATTCTTCTAGCAGACAGAACATCATCCAAGTAACTCACATGCCTCCTGGGCATATGTTTAAATGAATGGCTGGTGGTTTTTCGTTTGTTTGTTGGGAGTTTTTTAAATACATATACAATGATATATTATCATAGTGCAATTATTGAAAGGCTTGAAAAAATCTCCTCCCCCTTAATATGGCTATCACACTTGACTGTTACTGTAGGTAGCACCAAGACTCAAAATCACTATAGTGTGTCAGATCAGGGATGCAAATGTGCTACTTTGGGTTTGGTTGCTAAAGATTTCTGTATAGAGGAAGTTTCTGACTCCTTGCCTTGCAGATATTGCACCTCAAGTTATATCATTGAATCATGAGCTTACTAGTGGACTACACTTCCTGTAAAACCTGTCTAAATTTTCCACTAAGAGGTTTTTCAGTCCCTAATATCTCAGAGCCATGGAGTGACAGGCCTTCAAAAATCTACACTACTGAGCAGAAATTTCTGTTGCCTTGGAAATACAGGGAAACTGTTGAAGCTGAAAATATGTCTGATGGTATCAGAAAGAGTTTGTGCCTGTTAAAGAGCTTGAAGTAATAAGGCTATTTAAAATTTATACCACGTGTTCATTTAAAGTTGAAATATGTCGAGTATTATTATTGTTAGCCCCATTTTCCAGAAGAGAATATTAATCCTGTGAAGTTGAGAGACTTAAAGTGAGGCTCCAGAGTACATATAAGCCACTGCATACACAAACCAAGACTGTACGTGGAAAAGTTACCCTCTGATGTATTCAATAAATTATAAAATTACATACTAATGAATTTTAAAAGTAGCATAGCTAGGTTTAAATATCAGTATTTACCAGATGGTACAAGGGTTCCTGAGCTTTGCTTATGTACCGCTAAAAGTAGTAGTGGAAAGGCTGGTTACCCATAACCTGCCTCTGTTAAGCCCATTCTTTGTGGGACACACATACGTAGGCTTGTGCAGACAGTCCATAATCTGGTTTGCCACCATCAGCGTTCTTTTCTGATGTGGAATTTTGGATAAAGGCTTGTGTTTGAACTTCCTAGAGAATAAATGGAGTAGCTTGGGTGAGAACTCCCCAACTATCTATGTGTGCATGTAGAGGCTTAATGCTCTCCATATATTTAATAAGGAATGTAAAAACATTGTGTGGGGTGAATAGTTTCTCTAGGTGGTCAAGATATATCTAAGTACTTCACACGTTAGATTCTCAGAACAGTTGCAAGGCACAAGACACAAGCAAGCTCAAACCCCTCTCGTCTCCTATCTGTTACTCTGATTTCTATACACTCCCTTTGACAGGTCCTTCATCTTGATAATAGGGGAACGAACAAAATTACGTGTTCTGAGGCACATATTCACAGACCTGTTTAGATGCGATCCATATTTCAGAACTCATATCGCTCCTTGATTTCATACCTACCATTTTAGGTGTGATTAAACTTGCTTAGTTTAGATATCTAAAATCTGAGCTAGTTTTTCTATACCTTCCTATACCATCCCTGTAATCACTAGAGGGGAAAAAAAGCCTCCAATGCACAAGCTGTCTGATCCAAGGAAATGTGACTAAAGCAGGTGGCTAAAACTACCCTTTGGAGGATCCTGTTTCTCTACACTGACTATAGAGAAGGCTGAGAAAGACTTCTTGGAATCCAGTTACCATTTTTAAATCTGAAATTAATTGTGATGAATCCCACTGCTTATGACTCTTAATCCAACCCTGACACCTCAGTCAAGGAAAATCTGGAATCAGTGTCTACCAAAAGTACAGAGGTTTTAGCAGCTGTTGTGTAAGAAAATGCATGTTAATATATCTTAAATTTTAAGACTCCCAGACTCTTCAGAGCTCTACCTCACTTCTGAGTTCCTGGCTGTCATTCTTCTGCTGTAGCTTTTTGGTGGTGCAAATTCCATGCCCTCAAAATCAGGAGACCACAATCAACAAAGGAAGATAGGACAGTTTTGAAACAGCTTTGCTCTAATACATCAAATAACTTAGTGGCTGGTGTTTTCATCTGTAGGATGGGAAACTTACGTTTGTTTCCTCATATGAAAGAAATTCTTGAATCAGATGCTATTGCTATTCTGTGACAGGTGACAATACCTTCTTAAAGACATTTAGAAAATCTCTAGATGAAAAAACAGGTCTTCTGTTTACTCGTTTAGTATTTTACTCAATATCTCACTGCTTCAGATGAAAAATGGCTGGCATATCTTATTGACTAATGTCAGGGAACTCTTACATCTAATGTACTTGCAGACTGCTTTATTAGTTAGATATCCAGAAAAAGTGGCCAAAGTTTAACAAAAAAGAGAATCTATTTCGGGTAATTTCAGGTTATCTTGTTCAATTTTTCTGTTTTCTTTTCTAACACAGGTCTTTCTTCAACAAAAATGACATTTTAAGAAAAAATTAACAAGTTTCATTAAAAACGCCAAAATGAAATATTATGATACCTCAAAAATGAAGATTTCTTGTGGAAAGAGATGTAAGCAAAATATTTTGACTTTAAAAAATTCCTTTTTCTCTGACCAGAATTATTCACTGTAGTTGATAATCCTTTGTGCAGAGAATTTACTATTCATAGAAAAAAAATGTCAATCAGTTTGACAAGAACACCTCCCAGGGAATAGGCGCAGGCCCTATCTTTTTTGCTGGTTTTCTTCTTGCTAGCCCTAGTATTTCCCATTTATTTCAGTGCTTTCTGTGAATTGCTGTCTTATCTGCTTAACTTACCCATCTGTCAGGACTGTTGATGTTTAACTCAGAGATGATACAATACTTGGCAACAGTGTACATAAAAATGGGTGTAGCACCTCCTCCCCATTTCATTTCTGGCTAGCTTTTTGTAAAATGTTTGAAAAATATTGCCATTTCATCGAACCACTGTAGTCAAGCATTATTCAGAAGTTAGTTATGTGAGTTTACATCACTGAGAATCTTGTCTACAATTTCTGCTGTGAGAAGTAAACCTTTGAAATAAACATGGACCTTTCTCATCTGTCCCCATTATTAAAATGTTTCTATTCTCCTGGTGATAATTTTCCAATCTAACTCTTTTTTTAAGAGTGAACATTTGGAAAGGTGGCCTCAAATTTTTCTTACAGTATTTCTTCAAACAGCTAATTTTCCTTTTGGTTCACTGGGTGTTAGAAAATTCTGTGTGAAGGATGATATTTTGTTTTCCTCAATAGCCAACAGATTTTCAGTCACACATTAATCCTGTGAACTTTCGGTTCCTTGTCTTCATGGAATGAGATGTCACTCACATTTTTAAATGACATTGTACAATCGACTCATTCTCTCCTTAGATTAGCTGGTCCATTTCTTACGCTGCTTGCTGCATTATGAGCATACAGTCCCCTTCTTGTAGCTACACATTATTTAACCTACACAAAACTTGCAGTTCCCTAGTTTCTCCTAGCAAGAAAATTCATTACTTTCTCCCCATAAAAGACTTTTTCTTTATCCTAGGGACATTATGAGTTTATACTTAGCATTAGGTCTGAGGATGACTATATGCATCCAGTTGCAAGAACATCACCAGATAATTTTGATTCTTTACTAAAATAGGACCGTTCTGTGGTCACCTGAGTTTTGAATTACTGCTTTCCTTTTTTTTAATGCTATATATTATTCATGCAGTAAATATCTGGAAGAGGAAATAAAATTGCTGTCCACATTGTTTATATAATCCATATGCACTTCCTGGGCTACTCTAGTATGGTTACAAGGAGTAAGCGTTTGTGATTGTTGTTTCCAGCATTTGTTCTTTATGGAACAAGTTTTGATACAGACATTATACCAATATCATCATATTTATAATAACAAAACCTATAAACCTGCTAAATAGTATCTTCATAGTATAGAATGTTTACCAAAGATATAAACAATTGTTAGCATTGCATTTATGTGATGAGAACATAAATAGAAGGAAAATTAAAAAGAATCAGGATAAAAGGAGGTCAAACGCTAAAAATTAATGATAAAAAATTTAGTCTGTCCAAGATAGATTTTCACCCTTTTCATTCATCGAATAGTGTGGGAAATTATCCTCCCTCCAACTAAACCACTCTTAGAAAACATCAATGCATTTCTCTTGGGCACTGTTCTTTGAGAAAAGTTATAATTTCCTCTAAGCATCATAGTTACTTGTTAATTGTGCAGCTGTTGAGGGGGAAGGACGAAGGAAAGGTTGCCTTTCTCATCCTCAGTCCTAGTAACAACTCAAATCTGTGTTTGGCAGTGCTGCCTAGACCTGCCTAGACCAAATATCCACGTAGAGGGGCTCCTCTGGGGTGTGGTTCCCATCACACCAAGGTGTAGGCTAAAGAAAAATTAAAGAAATACTGTATTTGTAAAGGATTTTTACAGCAACGTGGGAGGTTCTTGTATATTTTGCAAAACTAAGAAATACTACTTGTTCTAATGTATAGAAGAATGGGAAAGATATTATATATCTGTACTGTATCCTCTGAACCATATAAATTTTCAGTTATTCACAGACAGAACATATTATTATTAGGTTAGAAGACCTGGGAACATTTGAAACCCCTAGAGTTAGGTGGCAGCTAATGTGTTTTTGAGGTTTGTAATTTTAGTCTCACGTACCTATATTCATTTGTGATTCTAGCCCTGTATCTTTATGAAACCCGTTACAGTGACACCAGATCTTGGCAGACACCCGCTGATCCAAATACAGTTGGGTAAAAACATTTGGAATCAACAAATAACTAGTGTTCATCAGGAAAATGCAGTGGGACAGCAAACATTGCAAAATAAATATAGCAGAAACAGCTAAAATAAAAAAAAAATAGAAGCAGACTGTTAGGCAAGCTGCAGCTAAAATGCTTCAGATTTGGATTCTCCATTTGACAGTACCAGGTATATTTCTTTTCCAGCCTTGCTCAAAAGACACTGGAGGCATGGAGACTATAGATAACTCATTAGGACTGGTTCAATGGAAATTAAATCACCTGTATTCAACAAGATGCTCAGGTTTAGAATCTTCACTGAATTAATAATTCTGTTGAAGGTAATGTGAATCCCTGGTGTGCTTGTCATTGATTTGAGATGTGTAACTAATTCCATTCATTCCAAAGGGTGTATTTTTAAAGTTTTTGTAATTCTACTAGCTTCTGTGGGGCTACGCACCTGCTTAAAATGAAGCACATGCTTCTGTGCTTTGCTGGATTTGAGCTTTGGATTTAGTAAAAGCTTAAAGACTGACGATAATAATAACAATAAACCTGCTATAATTAAGACAGTGACACTAAGATGGTTACCGCTGTGGCTACACTGAGCAATATATACCGTAACGTACAGCATAGTAACAGTAATTACACACTTCACTAGTTTTTATTGTAATGTATGCTATAGTGTAACTTAATTTCCATCTTGTGCATATTAACCCAAGATACATTTGGAGTGTTTACTACCTGGGTTGTTTTAGCAGAAATGAGGATTATGTGTTTAATGTGCATGTAGAATAAAAATAACGTTTGCATTGCTTATAGAGAACCAGGAGTTATGACAAAACCTTGCATCTTCTAACCACAGGACTTTAGAATATTAACTTATTTAAAGAGCCTGCTTTGAGACTGTGTTCAAGAAAAATTTTTCCTTTACAGTGCTACAGCTCTGAGTTCCTAAAATATTGCTTTTGTTGTCAGACCCCTTCAGGCAAGAGCTCATTATGTTCCAAGTCTAATCAATATATATAATTGCAAGACAAACAATGCTGAGCAACAGCATTGTCAAATTAAACCTAATTTCACATACTGTAACTAGTTAAGTACTTGAGTACTTCAGCAATTTATGTTATGCAGGGCACCCAAGCAACTTGGCTGTATTTAAGAGAATATCATTACTGTAGCCCCTTTTTCCATCTGTGGGGTTTATAACTCAGCTGTTTTAATTTGCTTTGGGCTGAGCAAAGGTGGTACACAAGCTCTTCAGCCAGATGCTGTAATTCTCCCTCCTTTATACCCTGCAAAATTAAAATGCTGTGAGCTGGGCTGCTTTTTAATATTTTTTCCTTGTAGAATAGGAATAGATCCTTGTTGCCAGTTTTGGAATCTACATTCATACCCATCAAATGAAGAACTACACTCATTTTTCACACTAGTGTTGTGCAACTTAGCAGTGCAGCTTAGTAGTTAGTGGAAAAAACTAGGATGGTAAAACATGTAAACCAAGCTCTTTGCAGATACCAATGATGGTAGCTGAGTTTGCAGCTGAATTTTACCCACTGTCAGCTACAAAAGATTACTTGCCCACCTTATTTCTTCAGTCTTTGCTGATTCCTCTTTCCCAAGATGTTTATCTCTCTACATCATAAGAATTTGGCTGTGAGTTTGTGTTAGGTATTTATAACTTTGCCTTTGTTCTCAGACCTCTTCTAATTTGTATCATGAATCAGACCTTCTTGATCAAGTCCAGGGTATTTTTGCATGTGCAACCTGACAACAACAAAAAAATTGAGTGCTTCTGGCATTGATAGTCAATGATTTTCTCTCCCCTCAGTCAAATGTTCAACTGATATTCCCTATAAACTTGAAAGGTGGCATACTTTTTAATTTTTGTCACAGACATAGAATTTAAGGCCAAAAGTAACCATTAGGTCTTCTAGAATTATTTCCAACCATATAAATTCTAAACGCATATATTTTAGTGTTCCAGAAACTCACTGAAAAGGACGTATCCTTGTCTCTTTTGATTCTTTTCAGATTGTATCTTTCCTGGAGCTATGATTAGTCACATTCTCGTGGGCTTTATTTGCTTTTGAACACCTTCTGATTGGTTCATCATAACTAAAGGAGTAGTTCCTATGTGCACATTTAAGACTTAGCACCACACAGCCGCTCGCTCGCTCCCTCCGTGGTAGGATAGGGGAGAGAATCAGAAGAGCGAAAGTAAGAAAATTTGTGACTTGAGCTAAAACCAGTTTAATAGATAAAACCAATGCCATGTATACAAGTAGAAGAAGGTATTAATTCACTACTTCACATCAGCAGGCAGGTGTTCAGCCATCCCCAGGTAAGCAGAACTCCATCATGCGTAACAGTTAATAAGGAAGACAAACAGTATCACTCTAAATATCCTCCTCTTCCTACTTCTCACAGCTTTAGATGCTGAGCACATCATATAGTGAGGAATATCTCTTTGGTCAGTTGGGGTCAGCTGTCCTGGCTGTGTCCCCTCCCAGCTTCTTGGGCACCCCCAACCTAGACACTGGTAGGGTAGTGTGAGGAATAGAAAAGATCTTAACTCTGTGTAGGCAATGCTCAGCAACAAGAACATCCCTGTGTTACCAACACTGTTTTCAGCACAAACCCAAAACATAGCCCCATACGAGCTGCTATGAAGAAAATTAACTTGATCCCAGCTAAATTCAGTATGAGAATGCCACCTGGAACTAATGCTGTTGTATAGACAGCTTACTTGACACGAAATCACTTTCACTTACACTTACATGGGCTTAGAGGGGTGTTTGTATCTTATCAACAAAGGAAGGCAATTTATAAACACATTGACAAGTTTCTCATTTCTTTCAAGTCCACGTTAGGGCCTAGTTTGCCCCTTAACATAACGTGAGAAGATCTGACTATAGCAGTTGTCTCACCATCATTGGACTTGTTGAACAGGGAGAAAATTCTTCATTTTATTTGATTCCACATTTGAAGTTATACTATTATTTAATTTTATATAAGAAATAGGCTGTCCTCCACTTTGACATAAAACAATATGCAACCACTCAAGAATGTTTAGTCTTAAATATGCAAAGAACAAATAATGTCATGATGAATCATGTTCCTAAGATGTATTCATGTATATCTGTTAAAATCTTAAAGCACAATTTTTATTTGGTATTTTTCCTAATATATTCAATGATAATTTTCCTCTTTTTTCTCTTCCTATTCTTCCTCCTCTCCATACAGCTGGAAATAACTTGGTTGCATTTATTCCAGGAATTTTAAGGAAATATCTGCTTTAATTCTGGTTTGCCCTTCATGACAACATCTTTGTCTTTTTTTCTGTAGAAACTCATCTTTCCACCTGTGCAATATATGGTCCCAGACCTGACAGATCTAGCTGTGGGGCTGAAAACAACGTGGTCTCTGTGAAGCAGAACTAATTAGCACAGATATAAAATTGTACTGAGGTTTTCAGGACCCAAACAGCCGTCTTTGTAGACCGCTGCCCTGTTCCATGAAGTCATTAGTGTGCAGGGAGTCTCTACACGGTGCAACACCACACCAGGTAAGCACATGTGTTCTGCTGAATTTTGGATAGCAACACCTGTTGTTTGCAAAAGATTTTTAATGTGTTTACTTTCATTTTCATGTTACCACAGAAAGAATAATGTTCGGGCTGCAGGCAGACGACTAGGTCTTTGCTTTGCCCTTGAGGGTTAACTAGCTTGAGGTTAAACTAGCTGAACAGGAGGAGTGAAACTGTTTGGGAGTGACATAGGTGGAGCAAAAGAGACAAACGGGAGGTGAAAAAGATGGTGAAGAATGGAAAAAGGAAAAAAAAAATGTATGCAAATCATATGTTTGGTGCTGCCCAAGAGTGGTGCTGGGCAGCCCTGCCCTTCATTGCTGTGGGACGATAAAATAAAACTGCACCATGAAATCAAATCTGCTTCAGTGGCAACAACTGAAGAAGGGGAATGTTTTTCTAGATGGCTGGAAAACATGAAATGTAAATCTCAGTTCACAGAATTGCCTCATATATAAAAATTGTACATAAGAGCCAGTAGTGTTGATGCAGGTCGACAGAGTGGTAATAGACTTACACTGACAGCAGATTTGATCCTTAAGTTTCCAAGTGCTAGGAATGAAGAAAGCTTGACATGGGGATGTCTGAAGTTTCAAAAATGCCTCTCTTCTTTTTTTCTCTCTCATGTTTCTGACACCTTATTCATTCTCGATATGTCTTATTTTCCCTGTGTAGACCAATTTCATAGGCTTTCTTCATGCTCTCCTGCATTCTAGCCCAGCTTCTTCTGTGGAATTAACTAATCATATTTCTCTTTTGCTAGGGGTAAGGGCTTGTTCTCTGAGACTGCAATCTCGTAATTAAAGAAAGCTTACAATGCCAGTGTCGATCACACTACTCTAAAAGTGGATAGCAGTGACCTCAGTTATCTTCCATTATACAGCACCTTTCAGACTACGATCAGGAAAGCGATGCTTTAGGGACGTGAACCTGACTCAGCCTGCAACTAAGGGTTTAAGTGATGCTCAGACTTCTGCTCATGATCCATTCTTTTCTGTACTTTACAAGATAATAACCACATATGAAGAATGTATGAAAGTATTGATTTTTTATTTTCTCTCAAAACATTCTGTGCTAAGAATGTGCCCTTTCAGAGCCTCATTTCATCACTTCATTTTGGGTTGCTTGTTAACAAAGTATATAACTTTTTTTATCTAATTGAAGATTTTTTTTTGTGTTTGTTTCTGTACTTTATTTATAACTCAGAAATGCATAATAACCGAATTCATTATAAAATCTTGTCCAAGTTTTTAGTTATGTCCCATGTGCAGTAGTTCCAGGTGACTTCCAAGAAAATGAGAACAGAGTAGCATATAATATGGCCTTAGTTCATCCCACTTAACTTGAATCACAAAATAACCTTGTAGATACTGGACATATAAAAGTTTTTGATAGGAAATGGAACAGTATATTTAATAGCATATTTAGGTCTGTATGCTTTCTATTAGAAAACTTTCAGCTGCACACAGCTTTATCTAACTACTCAGGCTGAAATTTCTGGCTCCTGATGACTCTCTCCAGCAGATTTGTTTTGAGTAATTGCTGTTGGATCTACCCAGATGTATCTGAGAAAGATGTCATTGGTAAATTTATTGCTCCAGCCATACTGAAAAAACTCTCAATATTTGAGAAATCTTATTTCTTCCATGCTGGGGTTGTAGATATGTCTCTTACTGGTAAAACACACCGAGCTGTCAACTTCCTTAGTGTGAACAGAAGCCAACCCCCTCAAGAAACAGATTGCCTGCAATGAGGGGCTGTAACTGGAAGGTGTCCTTCGGGGCTGTTGTGCTTATATACACAATGTTATTTCTATCTGTCTCACTGCAGTTGCTCATTATTCCTTAGTAGTTGCTTATTGCTCCTGTGCCTAAATCATCTCAGCACGTGTAGTACTCTTCAAGCTTTGCAGATTTTTTGGTAATTTTACATACCCTATTGCATATCCTTTGTCCTGAGAATGAAAATAAATGGCATTTAGGCTCCCAGTGGTCAAGTAGATTGATTTGGCAGGCAGACCAGAGCGGTCTGTGTAGCTACTATGGAGATAAAGTCCCCATGGGAGGACACCTATCTCTGTCTATACTCCAGCCTTAATGCTTATATTTGATGGAGCATGGAGACGTGACCTGGGCATTTCAGATGTTAGATGCCAAAACGCAGTGGGATGAACCTTTCAGGTAACTTAGCAAGTAAATTGCAGGTGTTCAATGCACAGACAGAAGAATTCGCCATTGATTTCTCACTATTTAATTGCTACTATTGTGCTCAAATTCTTGCAGGCAGGAAAAGAAATATCTCATATGTCAAGCCAAGATTTTGTTAATTGAAATCTTGAGAGTCTAATCAAAGAATTATTATTAGTCTAGACCTAATTATTGTAGAAAAAAAAAGCAAAACCAAAATAGAGACTATGAAACCATAACAGAAAAAAGTCTCAATGATGAGAAGACAGATATAATTGTTATACATGCATTTCCTAGTATCTAGCCCTTTTATCTGTTAAATCATCAATAACAAATAAACACTGATAGTAGAAGAAGATATTTTTAACTTTCTCCTTCCCTTGCTCCTCTGCTAGAATGAAGAAATGCAAAGGAAGACATTATGTCAGATGCCCTGGTTTCCAAGTTATTAGATAATTCTTCTTCACTCCAAAATGAATTTTATCCTTGGAAATGTTGATTTGACTCCCAAATCATACAGGTCACAGTTATGGAAATTTGCTTGAATAATTCATCCACTACTACCTTTTTGGGACACATTTATAGTGTAATTTGTAAAAGATGCAGAGATGACTAAGGTAAGTAAATCTAAAGCTGGTAAGTCCACAAAACAAAATGGGTATTTGTTAAGTTGAGATGAAGACCATCTAGTTATGTTAGTGTGATGCTTATGTGAAGTTAGTCTCTGTGTCTTTATGTTCAGTTTTTTAGAGTGTCTGCTGTGGGATAGACTCCAGTTACAATGCAGCTGTGATAGGAGCCTCCCTGAAAGTCTTAAATCCATTCTTCACAACATACACTGTTTGAAAATATTGCTTGTGAACTTCTTTTTATTTTGAATTTTATCAATTTCTTCCCGGCTACATTTATCATGTAATTTGATCTTCTGTCAGTTCAGTTCTCTGCAAACATAATACGGTTATAAGTAGAGACATGATTTTCTAAGGGAGGAGATATGAAATTATTTTCCTTTCGGAAAATCATATAAAGGTGGGATCTAAACTTCCTAGCATAGGCAGCTATCCTTGATGGACTAGATTTTCTTCAGAGATGCTTATGTTTACCATTAACTATTTGGGAAGCCATAGTATTTAGTTTAGGAAAAAAAGTCCTGTGAGTCACCTATTAGTCATAGTGAATACATTCATGAGTTTTTCTACTTAAGTATAAAACACTGCTTGGTTCACAGGTTGGACTTTTGACAATATGGTGAAGATGTTGACTATGTTTTCTCTTAGTACAGAGATCTTTAGATTTTTATATTCTTACCAGTGCTCCTAGGGTAAGTGTCTATATAATATTTTTTTTATTTTGAAATTCATCAAAGTCCAAATACTCTGGAGCACTGTTTGACACGAGTAGAGATTTCAGTGCCATAGTGTAAGGCATCAACACAAAGAAACAGTGTCTAGCTTAAATTTTTCTATATTAAATCGTGGGTTGAAGAAATACACTAAATAATTTCGGTAATTATTAATTACTTAGGTGATGGAAATGATTACATTTATGAAATTTCTTAATGACAAAGGAAGATTGGTTTAAGCTAGGTGGGGCACAGGATTAGCATTTAGAATTATCTAATCAGCTGGAGAATTGGTTCAAAATCGACAAAATGAGATTCAACAAAAAGCTAATGTGAAATACCTCATGAAATCAATTACATACATATAAAATAAAGAGTAGCTGAATAGGCAATACTACCACAGAAAAGCATCAGGGAGCTAAAATGGACTGCGAGCTGAATACAACATTAACAATAAGATGTTGCAGAAAGGGCAAATCTCCTTCTGCAATATAGAAACAGTAATGTTGAAGGAAGACAACCGCATAATTATTTCTTACTATCTAGTGCTAAGGGATGATGCACCAAGGGTACTATGTCCATTTCAAGAAGATGAAGATAAATTGGAGATAATCCAAAGGAGGCATACGAGAATGATTAGAGGCTGGAAAACATCACCTCAGAGGAAATGTTCCAAATAATTAGATTTGTTTATTCTAGAAAAGAGAGAATGGCAGTAAAAGAAAGAGAGGAGGTCTGCAAGAGAGGCATACATGAACTGTGGTTAAATATGCAAGAGGTTGCAGTGATCTATTTTTCTCCAAGTCTACTGGGTTTGTGATATAAAAACTAATTTGCTTAACTCTTAGGGGAGTGAATAAGGAAATGTATTTTGTGTTAGCTACTATGAAAAGCTGTTTCAGAATTTAAATATTTTAAATGTAATAATTTTATATTTTTTTGATAATTTAATTAATTTTATTGCCTTTTCTATTCTTTCTTTTCTTTTGCCCATCCTCCGGAGTGCAACAGTTATTTGGTTTCCTCCAGGAAAGCAGAAAGAGAAAAGCCTATTTTCAGTGAAGTTCTTTTTACTTTATTCCACTCTGAAAATGTGGTGCAAGTTTCAAAAACTTGAAAAGTATTGAAGTGACATACATGAGGTATTGATGGTAATACTGAAACACAGAATCACAGAAGGGCTGAGGATGGAAGGAACCTCTGAGGTTTGTCTGGTTGAACCCTAAGCACAGCAAGGGCCATTCAGAGCCAATTGCCCAGCACCAGGGAGGGCAATTCCACAACATCTTTGGGCAACCTCTGCTACTGCTTGGTCACCCTCACAGGACAGAGCAGAAGTGTTTCCTGATGTTCAAAGGGAACCTCCCATGTTTTTATTTTTGCTCATTGTCCTTGTCCTGTCACTGGGCACCACTGTAAAAAAGCTTGTCTCAGTCCTCTTAGCACCTTCCCATCAGGAAAATTTATAAGATCCTGTCTGAGCCTTCTCTTCTCTAGACTCAACTGTCACAGCTCTCTCAGCCTTTCCTCATAGAGGAGATAATCCAGTTCCTGGCTTTTACAACAGTTTTCAATCCACATGAAACAGAAAAGAGAAGGCATCAGAACGGAGTAGAACAGAATATATTAAAAAATAACTATAAATTTAGCAAAATTAGCACATAAATAGCCTTCGTATGTCAAAGTTTAGTCTGTATAGAAATGTTATGACTAATTGGGGTAGAGCACTCTTCTGCGTCACTGAGTCTGTTAAATACCCATAGTTTCAGAAACCATTAATGTGCATGCTTAACTCTATACATTCAGCATGTACTTAATAAATGGATTGCTCACTGGAAGGTATTCTTCTTTGCCTTGTGGAGAACACTGAAATCCTATCTTTGCACTCAGATCTCCACCACTGTTCTTAGAGAGGTCAAAACCAATTCTTCCTTTGGCTGTAAGCACTCAGTCATGCCAACCTTGTTTTGTTTTACTTAGCATCTCAATATGAATATGCCTTACTGGTCCCCAGTCAGCATCACCTGAGGCCTCCCCAGCTTCTCCTCATGAACTTAAGGGCTTCCTTCCAGCACAGCCTTGGTCTCCTTTTGCTCCTGCCTGGGATCCCTGAATGGACTCACTGAGTGGATAACCCAGGAAGGAAGGAAGGAAGGAAGGAAGGAAACTTTTCATCATTTAGATAAGGATATCTACCTTTGGTCAGGTGAGTCACACAACACAGAGAGGGACAGGAAAGCTTTGTATAATCCTAGAATTTTGAGATGTCAATATATTTTCCTTTACTGAATGGGTTAAAAAAATAAATCAAAGTTTCACAAAATGTGCATGTTTTAGGGAAAACAAACCAAACCAAACCAAAATAATATTTTTTCTTTTTTTTTCTAGTACTATATCATGATATGAATTTTCTACTAAAGACAATTGATCCCTGATCCATGCATTAAAATAGTGTAAGACTAGAAAATACAGACAGTTAAAAATTCTGGACACTAGAAATTTATAATGTTAAATAATTTTTCTTTTGCTGGCAGCTTCACTGGTAATGTTTCTAGAGTTGAAGTGAACATTAAATTCAGTATCAATCTGAACAACCTTCTGCTTATTTAAAGATTGCTTCAGTATAACCATGGGAAGTAGATTGGCATGAAAACTAAATAACTATTTTAGGTAATGGCAGAATTTCCAGTTGGCTTTGCATATTGAAACCACAGTAAAACCAGCTTCACAAATGGAAATTCAATTATCCAGAAACAATGTGCAGAGTTATAGCTGCATAATTTTTACAGGTAAGGTGCTCCCACACATTGCAACCTAAAATTCAGGCAGTGAGGAAACAGAATGGTCTTCTCCTGTCACTGAGCAATCCATCAGTGCATTGTTCAGAGGTACCTGTAGGAAACTACACCACTGTGGAGCAAAACCCAGCTGACATGGGCTGGTCTACGCCCTCCCTGCCCAGTCCTTAACACCCTCCAGAATAAAACCAGTCACACAAGTGTTTGTATTGGTGTCCTTTAGAGCATTTTGTTTTTCTTGTGGCTGTGACACATACTTATTATTTTATAGGCCCTGCTTATCTCTCTGTTTCAGTTGAAAGGGACAAAAAGAATGAAAAGGTTATGTCAGAGCTCAGCAGAGCGGTGCTTTTGCAGCATACCGCGTGTTGTTACAAGGGTGTGGAGAAGACGCTGGAGACAGGACTGTCTCAGATTCTGTTAGAAGAATGTCAGTGTTGGAGAAAAACAACAGTGATGTGATACACCTCCATGTTTTGGAGTGAATGTCATAGCGATCTTGTCAGCGTGTCTTGGTTTCTTCTTGGAATAAATAATTGGCTGGCTTCAGAAAGGGACTGAAGACTGAACTAGTGCATTCAAATAGGGCATTTGAAGAAACAGACCTTTGAAGTCAAAGCAGGAGCAAGGCAAAGCAACAAGGTTGTTTGTCAGTTAACTCCAAGTGATGCTGCATCAAAGCTGTTTGGAAGTGGTTCTGGTCTGGGATGGTTCCTTTGTGCCTGGAGTCTCCCCGGCTGCTTTCCTTAACCCTCACTTCACTCATTCAACTGTAAGCACCCAGAGATCAGAGCAGGAGGTGGATGAATGTGATGTATTTGGAGTGGTCATGAGAAATGGTTTAGGCAGTTATGCATGTCAGCAAAAGCAAGGAAAGCGGGGTAATAAGAAGAGAATGTTTGAACAATGGGAGTCCTTGGGGGACATTTTACTAGTGGGTTTGTCACAGCTGACTGCTCAGTCTTTGTTGGCTCTAAAAGCCACTGGAAGTGGGAGGTAGAATAATCCAGTATATTTTCTCTTTTTTTTTCAAATTGCCTTATCCCAGAGAAATGCATAAGGCAGGGGTCCCTTTTGCACCACACTTCCTTTGTTGTTGTTGTTTTTTTTTTCAATTGAACACCACCTTAAGAAAAAATAGAGATGAGGAAATCAATGAATGGAGGACCTAAACGCCTCAGGCCTAAAACAAGGAAATGGGGATGTCAAAGAAGGAAATAGCAATAAAAATACATGTTTCACTATAGAAGAATTCAAATTTTCGTGTTAAAAACTCAAGTAATTGTACAACAAATATACACCACACACACACACATACATAAAAGACAGCCATAAAGTAACTATTTCTGAAAATAGCCTAGGCTGAAGCACTCATGTTTTTGAGTCATTTTCAGTGTAGTCATGCAGAGGTGACTGACTGTGAAACTAATTATAGAAATTTGAAAAGCACTGACACTTATGTGAAAATCAAATGTAGGATAGAATCATAGAATCATTAAGGTTGGAAAAGACCTCTAAGATTATCAAATACAACCATCAGCCCAACGCCACCCTCCCTACTAAACTATGTCCTGAAGTGCCATGTCTACATGCTTTTTGAAAACCTCCAGGAGTGGTGACTTCACCACTTTCCTGGGCAGCCTGTTCCAATGCTTGACTATCCTTTAGTAAAGATTTTATTTTCTAATATCCAGTCTAAACCTTCCCTTGTGCAACATGAGACCATTTCCTCTCATCCTATCACCTTTTATTTGGGAAAAGAGACCTGCAACCACATTGCTAGCATGTCTTTTCAGGTAGCTGTAGTGAGCAATAATGTGTCTCCTTAGCCTCCTCCCATGTGAGTGACACCAGAGTAAACAAAAGAGACTAAGTGATCTTCTGACTTCTCTGAGGGGAACAACTAGCCTCTTGATTTTGGTGGGGAAGGATTAAATAAGCTTGATAATAGGCCAGAAACAAAGTGAAATTATGAATGAAACATACATGCAGATAAACCTGGGGAGTTTTAGAAGAGCCTCTTGACAAGGCAATCAGAATTTGCCCCAAAAATGCGCTACCGCTGACTTCATGGAGAGTAGATAAGTCTCCAGCAATGCTGACGTTCTGCAAGGGAGTTGAAAATACTGTGGAAAAAGAAAAAAAAATATTGAATGATAGAATATTGCAGAAAAACATTTAGAGTTCAAAGCCAGAATTCCCACTAACTGTCATATAAAAATGCAGAGCACCTAAGATTTTGAAGAGATGCAAGACTGCAATAGATTATGTTGCTTTGTGAGAGTTTGCAAGTGGAAGCAGAGTTTTCACAGCATGGACAAAGAGGATGCCAGATCATGAGTTCAGATGTATTTTTCAAAGCAAAACCAGACAAAATTGCAGCAGAAAATGTTTAAGCTATGAACAAAAAAGTAAATGTATCACTTAATAGTTCTAAGTTGAACAAAAGACACAGAGTTTTATTCTATTACTCTGTGCATGGTGGAACAGGGGGTAACTGTGTTCTGAGCAGCCTTTCTCCTATTCCCTGTTTACAAAGATACGTGCTGCACTGGGCACTGTTATTGGAAGGTAATCATTCTTCCTTGCCTCACAGCAGTAAACCTTTGGATACATAAATGGAGCCAAAATGCTATTAGAAAGAGTGCTTTTGGCGCTGAGCAGAAAGCCACAAGCCTTATGACTAAAACTTTGCACTTTAGGAAACTTACTCCCCAAAGGGAGCATGAAAACTAAATATATGGGTAAACAATGAATTGGAAAAGATACACTCTGTGTGTGTGTGCGTGTATATATATACATATGTAAGCGTGTATGTGTGTGTGTGTATACGTTCATTTTCAAGTGGAAAGAAGTTAAGCCTCTGGTCTCATCAGGGAATTAACTGACTGGGAATTCAAGGGATCAAAGCAATTGAGGATGAGTTAATTTCTAAGAAACAAAAAAATAAAAAAACCCCTCTCAGTAGGACTAGGAATAAAACTGGCAGGACTTAAATGTCCCAGAGTTAACAAGTTTAGGAGCTGACAACATGACTGCACTTAATACTAAAAAAGAAATAAAAAGATAGAGATACAGCCTTTCATCTTCTGTATATACACTCAATGTAACAATGTGAATTTGTACTGTTCACATTTAACATTCCTGTTGTTCTATTACACATGGGTTGTAATTCCCCCTGAAATTCAAATTCACCTACAGCACAAGCAGTTTAGAAGTAAATATGCCAGCATGGAGGATTTAAGCACTTCAAGAGCTCCTTAATACTCCCCTCATCTGCCATAAGGGCAGGTTGTTCTTCATGAGATGTTTGTGGAGGACATGGCACATGGAGGACAGGACAAAGGAGAACCTAGTTCCATTGCAGCATTTATGACCTTTGCTCTTCCAAGAGATGAGGTGACTGGTTTTAAACTCACGCATGGTCTATGTGGCTTGAAGTATTTAAGCCTGCGCTGAGGCTTTCTCTTCAGCTCATGGCACAGGCTTGTTTACAGCTTCTTCACACTGCAGTTTGGATTGTTTTAAGAACCTGAAATGTTTCACAGGAACAGGAAATACATTTTGGATGGAATGGTGTGGCTGCATAGATGAATTGGAAAAAAATATGACTAGTAACTCTAAGGTCTCTGCTGTGACTGAGGTGCTGTTCTGGTGTAAAAAACCAAGATTGTAAATCCTTGAGGGATGGAAATAATGTACCTGAGAACAAAATGAAAAAAAAAAATGGTACAAAGACATTACAAGAGTTAGTATCTTGGGCATCAATATGACAGACAGAGTTCAATAAATATAAATTTAAAGTAATGCATGTGGGAAAAATAATTTAATATTTACATGTGGAATGAGAGACTCTGAGCTGATCATTACCACTGGGGAATGAGATCTTTGTATTATAACAGGTTTTCCTTTGAAAATACGATCTCTATTCTCCTTAATGATCAAAACCCAGTTGGAATAGTAGGAATTATTAATAATAGAATAGAGAACAAAACAGAGATTTCATGATGACGTGTGAACTACTGTATAATGAAAATTATTAATGTCGATAATGTTATAATGTATACTGGCCATAGCTAATGGCATGTCCCTGTATAGATCCTACTTCTGGTCTGGCTTATGCCCTTTGGAATTATACAGCAAGATTCTACAAGGATCACAGAATGGTAACAAAGCTCTTAAAATGCATTGAACTAAGCAAGCTGAAAGTTAATTAAGTTTTATCATCAGCCTGGAAAAAGACACAGTTGAGGAGGCAGTGAGATCGGGGGCTGAGGTCAGAAAAGTTTCAAACAGCATAAAGAAGATCAGTTACTCACTGCTTATTCCAGGGCAAAAGCTGGAGAGAGCTGGACATTAAAATAAGATGGCAAATTGTGGGTTCAAGGCAGTCTTCAAGTGAATACAATGATGTAGTGTAAACCCCTGTTGAAGGCTGCTGAAAGTCTACATATATTCAAGGCACAGCTGGACCAACTCTTACAAGAAGAATCCGTCTGGATTCTTAAATACAAAGAAATCACCTCTGTTTTAGAAAGTCCTTGAGCTGAAAATTACTGAACCCTAGGAGAACAGTATGGAGACCTATCACATGCAATTGCTCTCTAGCCCTATTTTTTTCCCAGACATCCAGTTCTGATCACTACTGAAGACAAAGTGGACCTTTAATACGATAGAAGATAAATGCTCTGTGTTTTTTTTTAATATCTGCAGATGGATGGAAAGTAAGATTGAGGCCTTAACAACTTGAATTCACCACCATACAAAGAGAAAACACGGGATGGGGAGAGGACAAGGAGCAGGAAACATCCACTTCGTTGTGTGGATGTAGTGGATGTTTTCATCTGAATTAGATGTTTAGACTCTCCTTACACGTGGTGCAGATCTAGTCAATACAGTCTATGGAGTTTAAGTCGCGATTCGTCTGGTCAAAAATCATTATCGTTTTTAATAGGAGATATGTTCCAATTCTGATGGATTGACTAGCTCTGAGTTGATGGAAGCTGAGAGTGATATATTCAGACAAAGAAACTTATATTGTATATGACTCACTCAGTCAATTGAACTCTGATACCTCCTAGACTGGAAAACTGAAGAGAAATGCATGCCCAGCATAACTAAGACAACTTGGCATCTCAACTCTGCAAAGATGTTAAAAAAGGAGAAGAACGCAATTTTGTTCAAGAGAACAAAAAGTATAATTATGCAGATGTCTGTCTGTTCTCACAGACATCCAGAGCTATGACAGTAAGAAAAAGAACTAGTTATTCTTAACACTCCGAAAGCTCAGGATTTTAGATCATGCTTATTACTATGATATGAGGTAACTTGAGTACCTATAGTTAGGACACTGAGTGGGAGGAAGGAGGAGTAATAATAACAAAAAACCCCAATATGCTTGAATAAAGAAGGAAACTTTGGCTTTGTAATGTCTGTAGGTTTAGGAGAATAATGTTAGAATTGGTGAAAATTGCTTAATACATTGGAAAAAAGGGCCTGGCAATCGTTTCCTTTCTTGAGGTTCAGGAGTGTAAAGACTGAGTTGCAGCTGTCTATAAACTGTGTGAAACTTCACTGTTAAGGATTTTTCTCTCAGCAGACAGATGGATTTGAGAACACTGTTTTGCAGAGGCTTACATTATGTATGGTCGATCAGACTGAATTGAGACATTGAAAGCAGCAAGCCACTTTTCATCCTCTTCAACACTACAGAGCAACACATTTGAGTCTATGGAGCAACACACTCTCCAAGCCCAATTGCCTTAGGAAGCATATCCAGAATGAAAACTTAACCTGTTAATGGGTAGTCAGACAGAGTTAATATAACCTATTTTAAGCAAAATAAACCTGAAGACAATGTAGAAAATGTTTCCAGGAGGCATCTTTTGGGAAAATGGAAGTGGACTAATGTTAGCTTTGATTCAGGGGAATCTAGAGTACAAAGAAGAGTGTCCAATACAAGAATCATGTTTCTTTTTAACTTGTTAGGTCCCCCTGATCTGAAAATTCTGAAAAATGAGGAGCATTTAATTTTTGTTATTTCCTTGCCATGAGTGATCTGTAAAGCTGTCCTGCAAATTATATAATTTTTCATTGAAAACTAAAGATAACATTACTTCAAAACTTCAGGTCTTTAAAAATATACTGCAACAGAAGAAAATATATGATCTGTTTTCAGGTGTTCTGTGGATGTTCAGATTAAGGACTCTAGTTTAGAGCAATCACAAAACTAGAACTGCAAACCAGCAAAGGAGCTGTTCTATTTGCCTGCTAATATGATAACGTGTCTAAGCCTAGATGGTCTCATCATTACAAAGGCATCTAGTTGCATATATGTACCTAGTGAAATCAAGTAAATAATTCCATACTAAATTAACATAATTTTCATGAGAATAAAATTTAGCTCATTGGTTTAGCAACAAAAGAAGAACTTAAAAAAAAAAAGGAGGGATAGATTGAAGTCACATATGCATGAAATTTTCCCATGATCTCCAGAATAAAGGTCTTTTAAACTGTTATATATCCCTCACAATTTTCCTCCTGTCTTTTTCTGTTAAAGATAGCACGGCAAACTCCAACTGTTGTCATCTATATTTTTCTAGTTTCTTATCCTTTAGAGCCACTGCTAATTTTCTGAACTCATATCTTTTCATTCTATAGTTTCTCACTTAGTTCACAACAGCTTTCAACATCATATTTGCATACAAATATGCAATTTGGAGTTCTTATCATATTAAACATAGGTGTGATGCCCACAATTGTTTTATCTGATAATCTGTTAATCATATGGGAATGCTTAATGCAACGGGAGGGTTGTGTTGTCGTCAGGAGTGTTACATTAGTTGCACTCATGGTAAAGGCTTGTAATACCTTCTCTATACAATTAGAAACTCCTTAATGTAACTTTCCATGAGAATATGGTCCGACTGGGTATTGATGTTGCTGTGGAGCATTCAAAATATTTTTAATATTATTCACAAGCATAACCTCTCACCACCACTGTCTCCATTGCCCTCACATAAGTCTGTAAAGAGACCATTAAAAATCCATTAAGCTTGTTAGTTTGCACAGCTTTCAGGGAATCTTACTGCAAGTTTTGCTATTTCAACACTTATGGGCTTCTATTAAACACAGCAATCTTTGAGCCATAAGGGTTTACTGGAATGGCCCATTAAGTGAGAGTTTTTTAAGGGGGATTGTGTCTAAGAGAAGGAGGGGAGATCAGAGTTACAATTATACAAATGGGTTTTGCTTTCTGCATTTTGTTTTTAAAGTAAAAGTAATTTGTGTTATCAGAAGAAGCCCAAAATCAAAACATTAAAGAGTAAATGGATGGTGTCATGATTAAAGTATTTATAAGGAATTCAGGGAAACGATTTCAAGTATTTGACTTCAGATTTCAGAAAAAAAAAACCAAAAAAAAACCAAAATCACTTAAGAGCTGGTCTGGAAAGGCTGAATATCTGAAAATTATGTCTATTTAAACCAGAGCTGTAGCTGTCAGGATCTCTTAGAATCAGGCATTTTTCACTTCTGCAGTACAAAGTTAATGAGACTTCCTTTCATCCCCTTGTCTATTTGGGTATTAAACTTTTTAGGGTAGGGGCAAACGGACTTATGACCTCTAGTTTCTCATATGATTCTGAAAAAATATAATAAGGAAAAATATGCCTGTTATTCACTTCATTGGTATTCCCATAGAAGACTTTTTAAAAAATCATGGGACATCCATTTCAACAGCATATGCAGTTATACTTGTTCTGCCTGGCCATTTACTCTTGCATTTTTACATGAGTATTTTCACTGGCAATCACTGCCCTTGCTTTGTGAAAGGAGATTCATAAAGACTCATTGCAAGCTATTGTAAGAATAGATTGGTTCCTCCATATGAGGTCTAGCATTTGAATTGTTTGTTATTTCTGGGAAGGCATCAAATCCCTGAGTCGGCATCGAGCTGCTTATGGGAATACATGGTACTTGAATAGAATAGTAAGTTTTCACATACTTTTTGTTTGGAAAATGTTATCTGTCTTTATCTTCAGCACGATAAAAATCTGGTTAACATTTTCCAACTTTAAAAAGAAATGCAATTTTTTTTGTCTTTAGTGTTTTAGAATAGTTCAATACTTCTATGTTTCGCAAAAGGAACTTGAGGTTTGGTGTGAGTACTGTCCTGGGGTCAGGAAAATTCATTTTAGCCTCCTCATGCCTTCAATCCATTCAGGTTTGGCTAAATCACAAGCTGCCAAAATTCACTATTCCCCATCTGTGCTTTCTTCGATAGAGCTTGCTAAAGGCTGTCTGCTAAAATCCATCAGCATCCCATCAGTCCTGCTCGTGCACCAACCTAGTGTCTCACTAAGTATGCCACAAAGATGAAGCTCCAGATGGGATCATGCAAAACTGGTTCCCTTCCAGCTGCTCTTTCCTCATTTAAACAATGCTGTGGTTTCATATGGAAGGGAGATTGGGCTGACGACAAGAGCATAAGTTCAAGTTTTACTTTTTTCCATTAAGTTTCTTCTCTTAAATCTGTCCCTTTCTCACTTCTTATTATACCTCCTCTAAAAGTTGCACAATCTGGAAAGTGATCTCTAATGTGGAGCAGCCAGGATGAAGCAATGCTGTTCTGTGAAAAGAATCTGCCAAGTCTTAAGAAAAAAAGTTATGAGCACTTTGCTGTGTTGTCTATGCAACGAGACTGCTCGTGCATGCAAAACCTCAAGTGAAAATTTCAAGCCTTCAGGTTTAATCATCTTATTAAAAGGGACTTTTTTTAGCACAAAAAAACCATAAAGTGATTTATTACCTTTTCACATGCAATTGCTTGTAGGCAATTCAGAGACCTGAAGAACATTTAAAAGAAGACAGATTTGTGCATGCAATTTTAATTTTCATATATATTGACTGTTGAATGCTTGATGTTGCAAATATGGCAGCACTGATTGGAAACTTCATCAAAATGCAATATATTCTAGATCTACATATGCCTGCAACTGATTTTGAATAGAATACATTCCCCTGAATGGTGTCCTCTGCAAGGCAAGTGTGTATATGCTGTGAATTGACAATATTTTTATAGCAGTACAGTCAACCAACAGATATGGTCTGTTCAGCTGGAATGAAGCTGAATACAGAGAGTTTTGAAGCAGTAGAAAGTAGAAGAAAATATTTACATATTCAAGGGTATACAAAAGATGACTAAGGAACGATTTCCTTCCTTTTTTGCAGTTCCGTGAATATAATTCCCACTTGCAAGTCAACTTGTGTCTTGTTTTACTCTCTGTACAGTAAAAGAAAGGAACCTATATCTATGGGAGCAGTTTCATTTCCTATAGCATTATGTGGAGAACTACATTGTTATGGGAACCTGATGGTTCTGAGAAACTGCGGCGATGGGAGCTGACAGTGATGGATAGTGGAAAAACCAAGAACCCCACGACTGATCAGGAGAGGGTGCTGTTATTCTGGGATGGCCTTGCATCATTCATGCCAGGAAACAGACAATGCCTCTGTGAGATTCTGGAGGATGCTGTCTTCCAGCACAGATGTAATGTTAAAGACTTGGCTATCGGTGGTAGTAATTAAGAGACAATAACACTTTTCACAGTGAGACATAGATTTCCTGAATGAACGTGCATTTGGCCAGTTGTATTCTGTAGATAGAAGCTTCCCTACCAAATCAAATTATGGAATTCCTTTCTTTCCTACCCTGCAGCAAACTACTGTGTATTGCTGCTCTACACTATTGAACAGCTGTTCTTATTCGTCCTACAGGCAATTGCATGTGAAAAGATAATAAATCACTACTCTCCTAATCTTGAAAACACACATGCGTATTTCAGTCACAGGAACCATGCTGGGTGAATCCACACTGCTAAATAAAAGATGAAAATGGAGCAAAGACAGTCTCTGACCCCTGATGATTTATATTGCTTGATTGCTCTAACTTTCGCCTAGAAGAAGCCAAGATGAGGAAGCAATGAGGAAGAAATTGCATTATGTGTGGTGCTCTATGCCATTCATTGTCCTTCAGTACTATCCCCATAGTCTCATCCCTTCCAATACTCACTGTAGTCCCATGTCCTAGAGGTTATCTTTACTTTTGTTCAATAGAAGTATTGTGCTGCTGGACTGAAACAGCCCTCACATTATTTCTAAAACATTCTACTGAAAAGTACATAAAATCGTAATAATATTTTAAAGCTACACAGGCACCACTGAGTCCCAGAGATTATCCATGGACAAACTCTTATGTAGGTTAGACACTGTCAGTCTGCTCCAGATTAAGTAAATCTTAAGCACTGTGACAGTGAGTCAGTTTAAATCATAGAATCATAGAATCACCAGGTTGGAAAAGACACACCAGATCATCGAGTCCAACCATTCCTATCAATCACTAAACCATGTCCCGCAGCACCTCGTCCACCTGTCCCTTAGCACTGTCCTGTGACAGCATAGCTACATCTACCCATTGGCCACTTATATAATAAATAAAAATACACAAGGATCCCTCCAACTGTAATAATAAAACATAATCCACACCCACAATGCTAAACTCAGACACATCCAAAAATTGTTTGAGAGTTTTAGGTAGCAAAGACCATGTTAGAGTTCACTTACAACAGTAATTATGGTCTGATCATGTGGATAATTGTGGGATAGTCCCTGAGCCTAGGCAATTTTGTGTTTTGATAGTACAGATATAGCTGCTGAAGTCAATGTGTATCAACAAAGGGACTATTCGTGTACATAGAATTATGCCAGCAATGGATTTTTCTGTTCTGGCAGTAATCTATTTGAGAACATTAAGAAAGGCTGAGATTTGCTAAAGAAAGAAAGGGATTCAGTGGAATTCAGATACCTATAACTTAAATTAAAAAAAGTGCTCAAGGCAATATTTTCTGGCTCTGAAGTCTAGTGACACAGCACAGCCTGAACTGCACAATGAAGTGTCCTTTTCCTCACAAACACTGCCAGAATAGTACTGCCTGTTCCAAACTGAGATCTTGTTCCAGTATTGAATGGGAGTCTCTTTGTGGATCCTGTTCAAAATTGAGCCAGGGCTGGCTAACAATTTAGCACTGTGACCAGTCAGGTACTATTGCATGGACCTCAACTCTCATCCTATTTATTTTGCTAATGTAGGTATACTTATAGAAGGTTAATGATCTCAGGCACTGGTCAAATTAAAAAAAAAAAAAAAAGATTTCTAGAAATATAAACTAAATATTTTTCTAAAGAAAAGTTACAATTATGTTGATATTTGAAGAGAAATACAAAACGAGTTGATGAATATATGTGTTGTTATTGGTACAATGTGTGGACTCATCTACTGTCATCTCATCTATTTTCCTGTAGCACAACCATCTGAGGCTGGCACTAGGTATTTCAGAAGAAACAGTGAAAAGCTTTCTGGAAAAATGCTACTAAACCTTGGATGGGGTGAGTTTGTCTGAAGCCTGGTCCTATAGGCACCTTTTTTTTAGTTCAGAAAGTTTCATGCTTTTTTTGCTGACTTTGCTGTTCATTGATTTAATATTTGCTATTATATTGCTACTTCAGTTATCTGTGCATATTCATAATTCCTGTTTTAAGTCTGCTAACCTCTTAGCCTCCTCTGGCAACAAATTGTACTTAGTACTGGTCAATAACAGGTTAGTTTGCTTTGCATTGTATTTTTTTTTTTTTAAATGTGAAACATAGCTACCTGATTAAATTATACAAGAAGCCTGCACAGGGACATGTGAAAAAGCTCATCTGAACTAACTAGAAGTTTGATTTCGAGCTATATTAAGACCCTATGAACAACTCAAAGTCAGCTTTCAGGCACTTTATTTTATTTACCTTATGACTTTCCCTCACTGCACCGCATGGAAAAAAAAATCTTATATTCAAATTTCTCCACACAGAGTTCCACTTTATTCCCTATGACTGATGCTTCTGATTTGTTCATTGTAGCTGCAGTTTAAGGTGAAACTCTGTAAGGGGGTCCATTTTATGATAGTGGTCTCATATGACTTAGACTTGCATTTACTTCACAGTAACTCTCTGAGGAAGTCAAAACCTTCACTGCCACCTGTTCAAGTAAGATACTTCATTCTAAAAGCTGGCATCGGGCACAGAATTGAACAGCAGCCATGCCTGTCTCGTGGAGGAGATCTGTAGGCAGTGAAACTGCAAATTGTCATCTAACCTTTTGTAGATGGAATATTTACCCTCACATTTTAATTCAGATGAAGAGTTCATTCACCACGCTTGCCTTTCTCACAAAGGAATTAAAAAACTAGACTCCTTTTGTATTAAATCATAGAATCATAGAATCACCAGGTTGGAAAAGACCCACCAGATCAACGAGTCCAACCATTCCCATCAATCACTAAACCATGTCCCTCAGCGCCTTGCCCACCCGTCCCTTAAACCCCTCCAGGGAAGGTGACTCAACCCCCTTCCTGGGCAGCTTGTTCCGAGCAGGCATGGCCTTCAGACTAAGGACAACACAGTCAGAAGAAACTACAGCCAGTACAAATAAAACTCCCTGAAACCCCATGTTATGTGGACATAGGTCCTCAGCTGCCTTGCTCGACAAACCCATGGGGCTTTGTGCTGCGCTGATAATGTAGGCATAGCCCTAACGGGGTGATTAATGCTGACTGGAAAATCTCTGGATAAAAAAAATAAAAGTTTTTACTTTAGAACGGCATGAAGAAGTCCACAGAGAGTTCAATTTAATAGCAGTTATTTTAGAAATCAAGCAGAAGCATCTTTCCTGACAGCGTTTTCTAAACATCCCCAGTTTCTTGAAAACTCATATACGTGGCTATTGGTTGGTTTTACTGACGAGACCAGACTATGACGCTTCATGTCACTGAGGCAGCCAAGCAGGGAGATTGCCTCTAATCCAGAAATCCCAGGGCTTTCATAAACTGCAGCCCAAGTTCAGTCTCTCAGAGTGGATTGGTTTTGTATTAAGAACCCTTGGACTGTTCCTGTCACTGAGAATTTTTGGGATTTGTTCTAAATCAAAACTAAACTAAGTTTTGAATATCAAAACCTGATAATATAATTAAATCCTTTCTGAAGCTGTTCTGCCTTTCTTCTAGCAATTCTGACTGAAAAAAATTGTGAATAGGAATAATGATTTTAATTCAGGTCAGAGATAGTTGCAATACTGAGGCTGTGAAAAAAATAATACTATCTATAGCAAGTTCTGCTTGTGTTTCAGTTTCACAAGCATGATATTCACATACTAAATTTGAAAGATTACCAGTCCTCCAAAACAGTAAAAAAATATCTGATAATCAATTTAAGCTATTCTTTTCACATCCCCTCACAAACACATGAGCTCTGCAAAGCCTTTTGTCTCAGCTGGAAGATGCTTCTATTTGCTCTACCTCACATCAGAGCTGATTGCCTCTCCAAAGTGTCTGATCTCTGTATATTAGAAAAAGAATAGACTTGAAAGATGATTATAATTCATTTAATTTCAATTCCTTTGCTTTCTTTCATCCAATATTCCAGATAAACAAATAAATGAGGTAATCATTTCAGTGACTATATCATTTTCATTTTCAATTCAGTATGCACAAAACCAAGCTATGTTTCTTTAGCATCATTCCTTTCCCCATAAATTGTAAAACAGAAAGATCTACTCATGTCTTTTTTAAGTACTGCATCAATTCCAGACAAACTTGGCTGCTTTAAGGGATGTAATAGATGTGTACTGTTTTCTAAATATACCCTCAAAAAAAAAAACAAACAAACCCAAACACTATTAATTGGTGAAATTAATTCCTACCTGTAGAACATTTAAGTTTGAGGCCAGAGCAGTGTTCTGGTTTGTTTGTTTTGGGTTTTTTTTTCTGTACATTTACTATCATGGAATATAGGATTTGTTTTAACTACTTGATGAGAGAACATTAGGTTCCCCATAACACTCCTAACGGTTCAAGGTCCTTTCCAACAGCTTTTGTGAGCCTACAAAAAACACACCCAAGATAAATCAGTAGGCTGATTGGGGGATAAATGATATGATATAATATTGACGCGATCTGTGTTACGATTTTTTTCAGATGCTCCAATCATTAGCACAGCTCCATTTGGGATGGTTTTAAGCAAGCAGGAGGAAAGAAACAATACCTGCCTCAGAGAGCAGATAAATCTTCCTGTCTCATTCCCACACATGAACTCAGATGTGGATTAAAATACGTGTTTCTCAGATTCTCAATTATAGCAATGATTAATGACTGTAAATAACAGGCACATTTTTTGCCACACACTTTAGACTTCTAAAATGTGAATTACATCTCCTTTTCTTTTTTCATAATTATCAATCAGAGAAAAAAAAATCCAAAGCCCTCCACATTTTGTCTTATTTGGAGTTTAGTTAGATTTAGGGGTTAAATCTATTCAGTTTTAAAAGAAGAGGAAAACAGAGGATTTGATTGTTCGTGACATTTTGTTCAGAATCAATCATTGTCAGCTCAGGTTAGACTGATTTACTATGAGCCTGCTATAGAAAAGATTTGCCACAAATGGCAAGGCTCTGAGCTGTTTCCACCGCACTGAACATAATGATGGATTTATCATTGCAATCAAGATGGTAA
This sequence comes from Phaenicophaeus curvirostris, assembly GCF_032191515.1. NCBI lineage: Eukaryota > Metazoa > Chordata > Aves > Cuculiformes > Cuculidae > Phaenicophaeus > Phaenicophaeus curvirostris. The sequence continues at coordinate 122,362,242 of NC_091393.1, read as the reverse complement.
AACAGCATGGTCCCCAGAGTCGCGCACCCGGCAAATTGATCACAACAGCCCTGAAGTTATATAAGGGCTTTGTTTATCTGGTCTCAGTCTGCAAGAGTAGTAATCCAACTTAAGATAAGACACTGATCTTTACAGAAGTTTGGACAGGTTTTTATCTCCTAAATCAGCATATAGTAGAATCGTCTCTGCTAGGAGTAAAACAGCTGTTACGTATACACAACTAAATATTTAAAATAAAAGGTAGTATAACATGAACAGAAATAATAAATATGGTTATTATTGATGTCATAAGCTGACAATATTGTCTTACTCTGTAACTGAATGAATACACTGTAACAGTTCATTGAGAAAGTGAACAATATGGGAACCAGAACATTTGTTTTAATACACTACCTTTTCGTTTCAGGCATTCTTTCCTAATTCAGTTAAGAAATGACAATGTTAGGCTCTCAGTTCCAGATAAATTAAAGCTAAAGGGAAACATTAGCCCCTCTGCCACAGTACAATAGCAAACCGGGCTTTTACTAACAGAGAAAAATGAAGTCAGCCTATAACTTGCATTTCTGAAACCATGTTTCAAAAGGAAGAATTATTATCTCTCTTCCTCTAATAGAAAATCTGATCTTAGGAGAGAAGAAGTGATGCTGTGGAGAAAGGAGACAACCCACCAAAGTTTACTTGATGGGCCATCATGTAGGAAGGCTCTAGTCTGTGACTCAGTCCTGAAGAGCACAGCTTATTGTCCTGAAATTCCTTGGCCAGCAGATAAAGATCCTGAAACAGAACCTGGGAGAAGGATCTATCCAGCGGGATGCTGATTCTGTTTTCACTGAGGACCGCAGTGTCTTTATCTGGAATACTGAATCAGTCAGGGTCTGGTCTCTTCCCCATGGAGGGGCAGAGATGTATTAACATTCTTCAACCAGGTGCCAGGCACTTGAAGAAACTCCAATTCTGTTCTGTGTTCAGCCCAGGAAAAAACTGGGTTTTATTTTCACATAAAACTTCGTAAGGTGTCCTTTGCTGCACTTAGGAAAAAAAAATAAATTAAGAAGTCAGGATTTGGTATATTTGTAAAATAATGAAGAATTTAGGATCATTCTATAGATCCTAAAGGCATAATTAAGCTAGTGTTGATCCCCAGAAATAGTTATGAAGGAATGTGATATTTTTCCAGACTGAAAAATTCCTTAAATTACATTGTAGTTCCTCAGGAGCAGGGGATGTATTTTACTATTTATTTGTAAGGATCTATAATGTTGTGAACAAATGAACATAGGTAAGTATCTATATACTAATTTTGAATTTAAATTAGGTTGGTTAAATAGTTTTCTGTTTTGAAGCATGAGTGTATCTTTATATGTTTGATTGCATAACTGGTAAAAAGACGTGTTGCACATTAGTAATTCACTTTGGGCACGGCTATGATATAAGCTATAATTAATGGATAATAAAGATTGCAAAATGGTTATACAGATTTAAAAACAGAATAGCACACCACCCATAAAAAAAAGAAAATTTTAACTCAGATACCTACTGTATTCTTCAAGGATTCTTTTTGTGCACTGAGACCTAGAGATGGTTTGTTCTCTCTTTTTGCCTAGGTATTCTCTTCAAAGAACTCTCACAAAGTTATCAGCAGCACTGTTTGACATGAAATGCATTTAGGCAAATTTACTGTCAACTTAACCTTCAGGTGTGAAGATAGACATATAATGGGAATATACAAGTTAGAAATAATATAGAACTGTTCTGCATTATTATGAAAGAGTGCATGGCGCAAAAGCAGTGGCACAACAAAACAGAACAACAGTGTAAAAGAGTAATGTTTTTTAACCTAGATTCCCACCAGCAGGATAAAACAAGCATATCTCTTCTTTAGACTAATTTTCACGTAGAGATTCTTCCCAGTCTTTAATGAAAAATACAAAAATATTTGCGTTCAAACTTAAAATCCAGAAATTTTCCAGTAAGTTGAATTCTACTATTTTCCCAAAAGCCTGATAAGTATAATACGCTCCTAATTTACAGTAAGGCCAATGTGGTTGAGTTCATTTGTGAAGGTATAAATATTTCTAATAGTCTGTTTCTTTCCAAGAGAGTTGGAATGAGCTCTGCTAGTTCAAGGTATTTCTAAGCTCAGCTATGGAAAGAGACAACTCTCTGTGGTGGACAAATGTCCATAGGGAGGGTTAGGGGCTCCTCCATAGAGTTGTCCCCACAGAGAGTTCTGCATTAAGCCTGAGGGGGTAGAGGGAAACACAGGATATGTAGATATAGCTATATGTAGGTCACCAGTCAAAATTAATAGAAAACTTACCTAAGGAAGTAATTCAGAAATACATCTCTTTCTTATTTTCTGGTATTTTAACTGACGTCAGTTACATTACTAATAAAACTGATTATTACATTGACTCCAGTCTTTCTGGAAGGCCAGTTTATTCTGCCTCTGGCCCCAGTTTAAAGGCAGTGGAACAGGTCCCATAGCTGTTTCACAGAAAATATTATAGATGAAACCCCTCATAATTTCATTTATGAGACATATATTTGTGGAATCAATCATGTGATGGTTTTGGAATTATCCTTTAAAAGTTTAACACAAATTATTTCAGGATTCATATCAGCCTTAGTTTCTTTGTGACCAAGTATTCTGACACATTGTGATTAACCGTGCACATTAAGAGAAAAGAGAGAAAGAGAGGAAGAGAGAAAGAGAGAAAATAATATATGAAAGTCTATCTCTTCACCTGCACCCAGACTCAAACAGCCCAGTTTTCATCCTCCTCCCATAAAATCGGGTGAGATTTGATGTGTTGCACTAGGATGTAAGCATCTAAAAGGAAAAAAAATAAAAATTTCATTCCTGAGCTCCCTCATGCAAACCAGCTGCTTCCTTGAAGCATCTTACATTTTTTGAGTTATTGAGAAGACTGACACAGATTGTTTCCTGGAACATTCATCTCTTGTTTTGTCGAGATGCACTAATGTCTAATGCACAGAGGAGAACAAGGCTGACTTCTGGTGTGAAAAGGCAAGAATGTGGTCACTAGGAGGTGGCTACCACCAAGGTTACTGGGACAGCTAAATACTAATGTTTTTGTAAGCTTTATCCCCATTTGTAGCCCTTTATCCCTATGTTGTCTTAGCTGAGCAGATCAAATACGTAACCATTATACTGCATTTCTGTAATTTTCTTTATCAAACACAGCTGTTATTTTGAAGCTTCTTTTGTCCCTTATTTCTCTTTCCTTTTCTTGTTTCTCCTTCTTCCTTTGGAGGTTAATGGGATATAGCTCATCAGTGATCTCGGGTCAAGCTGTTTGGCCATCCCTATCTAGAAGTCATCTAATGAGTGAACTAGCTCTTGATGCTGGCAACTATGGGTCAATCAGATTTTGTATTAACTTGAAGAAGGTCAAATTGTCTCTAAATTTGATAAATATCCCATTTCTTCAACTGCTGATAGAGAGCATGGACAAGGTGAAAGTTAATACAATTCTGGACTTGTACAGCCACAAAAATAGGTACTACAGCTTAATTTGGACAAAAAGATAGCTTAGACTTGGCTTCTGCTCCAGAAACTAATTCCTATGTATCCCAATTAAATTAGAACAAATAATGGTAAAGAGAGTATTTGACAAATTTAGTCTCTTTCAGCACATAAACAATCCCTGAAAAGCCTGGTATTTTTAAGATACATCTCTCATTATAATCCTCCTCAGAAATTATTTTGATTTGTGCTTTTTCATGCCTTGATGGATTAATCATAAAAAATGTAATTAGGGAAATAGTATTTGAATCTAATAAGCTAGACATATCTCATGGTATAGTTTCTATTTATGAGACTAGACAAGCATGCAAACATTTCTGGGATGAATATGAAGTAAAACTTTTCTGCTTATGTTTTTCTGACCTGTTTTACGTGTATTTACATCAGAGAAACAGTTAATATATGTTACAGAAATATCAGAATTGGCAGGAAAAGGAAACTCAAAACAAGGAAGGAGAATAAATAAGGGAATTTAGACAAAATACTGTTTCAACAGAGTAACCTGAGGTCTGGATCTCAGCTGAGAAGAGGGTAGTTTGTAACTTCCTGTCCTTTTACAGTTTGAACCATCTCATTGAAGATTCAATGCCTCTCTAGGTGTCATCTCGGTCTCTTCAAGTCTTCCTGTGAAGTTTTTACATCTGTTTTCTGCAAATGTACTGCTAGTGAAATTGGGCTAAAGCAACCAGAAAGCTTTGAAATCAGCAGCATTGAATATATTTACAGTTTTGGAGGAACATCTGTAAATATTTCAGTTTTGATTTCCAGCTATCTCTACCTTTGGATTGCAAGAAGAACCCTCAGAGTTTGTTGGGCCATTCTATTCAGAAGGGCTCTTTTATTTTCCCCTAGAAGATGCAGATGAGGGAAATGCTGAGTTTACCCAAATTCTTTGTAACTCACAGGCAGTGTCTGTGAAGTGCCTGAAGGTTGCTGTCAGTTCAGAACCTTTCATATAAACATTGATTCTCCCTGGGAAATGAAACGTCCAGTCTGTGAAACATGAAGTGTAGTTCGCCAAAGAGAAAGGTAGAAATATTTTGAGGTTATATTGGTAACACTTAAGTTTATTTACTGTTACCTACTGATAATATATGTTCACTAATAATATCTCATTTGCACTCACCTGGTAATTTTGCTAATTTTAATGACCAGTTTTAAAAATAGATAGTAACATTTTCACTTTAATGAAACACTCATGCACATACAAAGGCCACTTATAGTGAAATTTAATGAGATGTATAGGGTGAGTTCTAAAGCCACAGCTACAGAATTTCAGCTGGATGGTAACAGTAGGTTTTGAAAAGTATGAAACTGGATGAAATCAGGAACATGATTATTGTTACTGATTATTACTATCATCTATATACACCCCATGGCATACAAATATACATTACTGTCACAGGACTTGTAGGAAATAACAGAAATGATGTGATTATGCCAAGCAAAGCTTTTGGTTAGAAGGGTACTTAGTGTTCAATGCCTGCTTTTTTGTTTTTGAAAATTAAATTGGCATAAAATAATGAAATACTTTATTTCCATCGAACCACCACAGCATCTTGTTATTTCATATGCTGCTTCTCCTATTTCTTACAAGGTACCTCCTGGCAGGTAGTTCTGGATTCCAATATCCTAGATTACCTGTGTCTGCCAACTGAATTTGGTGATCTACGATGAATTATAAGAACAGAAAAGTGTGAGAAGGCCTTAGTGCAACATGGGTGAGATATTCTGCCAGGAAGAGTAGTGGACTAATAGAAAATGAGAATGGGATACACAGTAGATTATCTCACGTGAAAAAATGCAGTGGTAGTGAAACAGTTCATACTGTGGGTGGTGTAGAAATTTTGCAGCCATTCATATGAAATCCAAAATTTTCTACCAAATTATCTTTTTTTAAAATGTGTATATAAAGGTATTTTGAAGCAGATTATTTTCCTCACAATTTCTTGCATGAATTTGGGCCGAATGAGTACACTCAAATTCTATCTGTTAAATGCCATTCCCAGAATTACATGGCATGTAATTTGCCAAGCAGGTATTTTGAAGCAAGTGGTCAGAATTGGTAATTGAAGAGGAGAAAACTATATTCAGCAATGCAATTTAGAGATCTTTTCCTTCTACTGCTCTCTGTTTCCTTGAACTTCCCTGCTCTCAGCTGTCCCCTGTATACACAAGCAGTGGGGCTGCATCCTCAGGAGGCTCTCAGTGGTGCCTCTGGGATGTTTATTGCCTGAAGGATTTAACTGAAAAATATCAGTTGACCAATACTTTTCAGGTGACAGAAAGCCTGAATATCTTCAGTAAACATGGACATTTTGACAGTCTCTAAACAAATTGCTTAGTCCATAAAACTAATTTACCTTGTATGAGGATAAAATACAATATAAAAAGTATTGTTCACCACTCTCAAAATGGAAAAATATTGCTCGCGTGGTTTTTAAATTCTCTTTCTGTTTCTTAGCAATTAAATCTTGGTAAGTCTGAGCTGACTTGAGATTGACTTTGCGGCTCACAGGTTAGAACAATTATGTAACTGGAGTCAAACCTGAGGTGGTGGTAAGAAGGACAACAACAAGCCCAGAAGTGACCTGAAGCAAAAGGATAAGTGTAGATGAGAATAGTTTCATGGAAAATTCTTTATCTTTTCTGGATTTCTTTTGGAATATATATTAAAAAAAATCTATAAAGAAAGGATATAAAAAATAGGGGAGGAAAATTATTCAACAGAACCAATAACACTTAGCAATAATTAATGCTCAAATTAATGATACTGATTGCCTTCACAATTTCCCAGTGTATAGTGTGTGGTCTCATGATAACCATCACCAAACATGTACTGTGGTACATGCATGTGCAGTGCACGAATGTAGCATGATACCAGCTATTGTTTACCCAATACAAAAGTTCATAAACATTTTCATGAATATGTTTCAAGGGAATCAGCAACATCAATAAGCACATGTTTATATCTACCCCTGTTCAATAAAACACTTAACTTTACATACAGCTGTGCCTCAAGCAAAATTTAAGCAAATTAAGCAGAATTCATGCAAATTTATGTCCCCAGGGTCCAGGACTACCAATCAAGTACCTGTAGTGAGTCAGTGTAATATACCACAGATGGGCTCTTGACCTAACATGTATCTTCTGATACCTGACATAGCTTGCTTAGCACTGGCTCTGTTATCTCTCCATGAACCAGCATTATATGAAGAAGATTTGTCCTAAATCCTTCATTTGATTTGTCCCTTAAATACAACTGGAATAAAATTAACACTTCTCAAAATGGCTAATTCCCGGGCCAAACCAAGTTTCTAGGCTCTTAACTTTACATTCACTCACCCGAGTCTGTTAAATCAAGGTGTAATGTACAACTATTGTGTTATTCCTGACCTCAGAGAAAAATTGGATTGCTGATTTTAAGCCATGCATATTACTAATTGCTTCTAGACTTCTAGAAGGGAAGAGAACATTTTTTTCTGGGACCACTAATTATATTTAGAAGAACATATAATATTGTATTTCACTCTAAGCGACTTTTTTTCTCATTCCAGTGATAGAAGACATTGCGGTCATTAGTTACTATTTTTTTTTTTTTGATCAATAAAAGCATACATCTTACCTCAAGTCTGAGCTTTACTGAGTTCCACCTTCTGTTGTTCCTTCGTCTGCTCTATTAAGAGCCTTGTAGTACCACTGCTTTAGACATTTCTCAGATTTTGATAAGCCAAGGTTCAAAATAAACTTCTAGACCAATAATGGTTTTACAGAATCATCTAGCCAGACCTTGGTAATGCATGCAAAGTCAGGAACCTCATCAACAATCAAATCATGGATAGCAGTAACCTTTTTAGGCATTGACTTAGCAATTAAATAGCATGAATCAACATGTTGGGTCCCTGTCAATCAACAACATGTGAACTGAATAAGAGATGTCAGGTAAAGCTAATGGTGCTGACATTATATACATCACAGTTTGCTCAGGACCTTACTCTCCCTTTGGCACTTCTGTTCCCCACCCTTTGTTTACAAAGAGTGACATTCTCCTTGCGGAAATGTGATATAAGCAGTAGATTCAACAAATTCTCCTGACCTCAGCAAATCACAGAATGAGGATAGAAGCTTCAATGGATTTGTATGTAGAGCTTATTTTTAGTGGGTGTAAATGCTTATTCTGTATGGTTACTACAGTGTTTGGGAAAGATTTGTTCTCTTCTGTTCTGGATTAAACCATTGCAAGGTAAGGTGAGTTCAGTATTGTGAAACTTTTAGGGTTTGGTTATGTTGGAGTGCCTATGAGAGATGAGCAAAGAATTTTCACTGATTTCATGAGACATTTAGATTATAGTACATCAAAATTTTAACAATTTGAGAATTTTGTAAGTGGAGTCATTGGTTACTCTGATATCAGAGCTACATTCACTTCCTTCAAGGAACCAAATGAAATGGACAAAGAAAAGCACTCAATTAAGATCCTGTTCTCTTTTTCATTCTGTGTTTACAGATAATCTTGTACAATGTTCTACTACATGACTTAGCAAATAAATCTAAACAGTAGTTTGTAATTTTTGGAAACCATAAGGTGAAGCTACACTTAAATTAGCTGTCACTTGAAATCTCAAGCTACAATAACATATTCAAGATGCAGATGGAGGGGGGAAGATAGCTGTGATAGTTTCTAAGATATAGACTTCTGATTAACACTACTTTTTGTGCCTGCTGCAATTACTCGCCTTCATGGAGAAGGAAATACGTGATACTTTATTCTGAAACACTTACTGGCTACTATAGAGCTTACTTAGTAGTAGATCTGCTCTTGAAAATCCCTGAAGGGCAAATTTTAATACATACACCTAAGGACTTTTCTTTTTTTTTAAATTCTCTTATTAATCTTTCTTCATAGCTGATGGCATGGGTATTACTTAGATATTATTCATAGACACTGCAATAGCTTTTAGAGTTTTATTAAACACCTATCAAGTAGTTTGGAGTAGATCTTAGAGGAAAACAAAGATGTACCTCATTTTAATTCGTTAGTGGGGTTTTTGGTACACTTTTTAAAAAACAGAGTAGCTGATGTGTAATGAGAGTAAAACCCAAAATATGTTTGTTTTTTTTTTTAAAGGTGTATTCATTTTCACATTTTCTCTTTAAATATTCCAATTTTATCTATTAGAATCAGGAATGAGCTGTACTTTAGTCTTAAAATGTGCTTTAAAGAAAGCAGTTACAGAGACTGTTTTAAAGATTACAGTGTTAGTCTCATTTCTCTAAAGTTACTGGAATGAGCAGAACGCACAAGGACCAACATCCAAACTGCTCAAAATCCTTTCCAGCCTATGCCTCAATAAAAGACAAGAGGCAATGGGCACAAATATAAATACAGAATCTTTGCTTAAAAAGAAGAAAAATATTTTATTTTTTTTTTTACTATGTAGTGGGTCGAACAATTGGACAGGTTACTCAGATGTTGTGAAGTTTGCATCCTTGGAAATATTCAAAACTCAACTGTTCGTGTCTTCAGTATGTGCATCTACTTACTGGTGATACACACTGCCATTCTGCATGGGAGCTGGGAAGAATAGCAAACAGGAAGAACAGCAGCCACATCTGCCAGAAAAGTAAGGGAAAAACCTGCTAAGCCTCAGTCTACCTGGTCTGTTTATCCTTAAAAGAAAATTCAGATTGTCTCAGTGAAAAGTGACTGCGTTGGTCATCTGAGCCTAACTTCGTCAGCTGAAGCTGAACTGATAAATACCTCCTGGCTAAAATCACCTTTTGAAAGTCTAAAAAATGTTGCCTCTGTTTTTTGTAGTTTTGCAAGTTGTGTAAACTTAATTATATGACTGACAAACAACCACTTTTTGGATTAATATACAGGGCATTTGTAGTCCCTTAAAAGATGATGTGAGTCTACACTCTATATTTGGCATGTGATGAGATTAGTAGCTCCAGAGAAATATATTTTACAGAACTGAATCCATAGTGCTGCAAATACCTGAAAGATGTCTGTATTTAGCACATAATGTGAGCAATTAAATAAATGGAGGGAAGCATGACAGGAAATAGGAAACTAAATGGTAAAATATATTCCAAAATTCTATTTATTTCATGGGATGGTAACACCTAGTTTTCATGCTGTTTTCTATAAAAAAACCTACAGGGCAAATCCAGTGTAAAGTCAAGCTCTATGGCTGGCCCAGTCTGAACGAACCAGTCTTGAAGGAGAAGGAATCAGGAGGAGTATGAGTTTAGTATCCATTCAGTGAAGGAACTAAATATGATATCAGACTGAAGAGATAAATATTGTTTTGGACAAATAAGAGTAACTCATACTTAGAAAACAACAGTATGTAAAATAGTTTGCAATCAGAACATAAGTTGGAAGATATTTGCATAAAAGATTTACTTGGAGTAACAATGGCTCTCGTAAAAATCAAAGTCTACTTACAGGTAATTCAAAAACAGAACAGGAGGTATAATTTATCAAATAAATTGTTTGCTGCAAATAGTTCTCCCAACTCTTTTGTCTGTGCCTAAATGGCTATCAATAATGCATGGAAATGCTGAGACACCTAAAGAATCATGTAACAGGCATTCCATTATGTAATTAAGGATCATTAACTATATTAATGACTTTTCTAATTCTTACATTGTTAACCGATCAGTAATGCTTTATGCTAGGAATATACTTTCAAACTTCCCTGTACTGATGAAAAAGATACATCTTGCTTATCTAACTCCTGCAGGTAATTCACACAAAAGATTTGGTCTGAATAAATCTTGAGGAAGCTCAAACAAAAGCTGGATGACTAGATCACACCTCACTAGAGGATTAAGAAGAATAAAGATTGGCAAACCTAATATTTCTAGATAGTTACTAGAAAGCTTATAGGGGCTCAAGGGAGAAAAAATGTTACCATAAATGAGGATGGGCAGAATACATACGAGATGAGAAGACTGCTGCAGAAGAACTGTAGAACTGCCTATATCAAGATTGCAAATTTTAGCGTCTGCCATGTGAAAATGCTGGTCACACAAGTTAGATCTGTTAAAGACTGACAAACTTTGTGCTGTTGCTATTTAAAGAGTGCAATTTTCCTCCATGAGTTTGGGGCTTTTGAGCCCTCTTCCTAGTTTTCATAGTGTCTTTTGGAGGAGGATCTTGATATTTGAACTTTATGATAGGATAACTATACTTTAAAATCCTTTTCTGTGAGTATTGCTAAGATTCTTTGTTATTCCCTAAGTCTTTGTAGCCACCAGTGCTGCTACATGGGTACAGAGACAAGGCTTTTCATGTAATGTGGAGGTATTACATGGTAATGTATTAAATGGTATTACATTTCTTTTATGTTGAGATAACTTTTTAAAAAGTTCCAAATTATTCCAGCTGGTAAAAGACTGATCAGAAATTGGGCTGAAGTTGCCAGATGACTAGATTGTCATCTAGTTTAAGCTGGAAAGGTCTTAGTCATGGAATTGCAGTTCTAGCATGGCTTATTTTATTCTGATGAATAAAAAAGTGGTTTCTGTTTAGTTAAAGAAAAAAATTAAGTTACTACCTCAAGGAACTTTCTTCCCATGTCCAAGATACTTTGCCTTTCTTCATCTTGGTGAAATGTGCAGCATAGACGTGCTTTACAGTCCTCTAGATATTGGTACCCTGGACGTTGTCTGTACTGTTCTTTTTTGAGGAGGACTGAGCCTTGGAAAGCACAGGTCCCTTAAATCATGTGATGGAATAAGTTGGCCTCTATGTCTGCAAGTAGTTGTGAAGAACTAGAATCCCTAAGTTCAGTATTCTATGTCGTCTAAGAAGGAAGTTTTTAACTAGGACATAGGTAAACATAATAAATATCCTTTAACTAATATAAAGAACTTTTCATCAACTCATGCTCAAGTGATTTATAAAGGAAAATAAATATCAGTATTTCTGTTTTACAGACTGAGAAACTGAGATCAGTGAGTTAAAATGATTTGTTGAAGGTCATTGGGGCTGAGCTGGAAGGAAAAAAAACATTGTTTCTAAATCCCATTGCCACACTTAATTTACAGCTTTCCAATTATTTTTACCAAATATCATCTGGTTTGGATTCCTGTCTTCATATGTACATAATGTTACAGCGACCCTTTTGCAGTAGTGCTCACCGACAATATTTCTAACAGTATTTCTTCCCCTAATTACTATGTTATAGAAAGGATGATGAGCTTAGGACTGGGGGGGGAAGTTTCCCCTTTCTAAAGGAAAAAGCTAAGTAATTCTATCATCTCCAGCAGTCATCCATTTTTTTTGTAAAACATGTCATATTTTCTTAGTAACTAAATTCACGATCCTTTTGTAAGAAGTTTTCATTAACCTATGTTCTGCTGGTATAACTGTTTTATGAGGTTGGATTTTCTTCAGTTTTAATTACAATGTTTAAAAACAATATCAATATTCCAAGGTTACTTTGCATTGTTTACAGCTCCCATGTAATTCATTACTCACCAGTGAATCACCCTGAGTTAGATGTTACTTATGTAAGTTCTATTTTTTTCTGGGAATTCTCAGATATTACAGACTCTTCTGAAATTTATAATCCTGGCAGCGAGCAAAACACAGAAAAATTTTTGTTTCATTTCAGAAAAGTGGTTGCATATGTGTTTTGTGTTACGAATTTACCAAGATCTCCTTGGCTGCACCCTTATATATCTGTGTTGACGTTTGTCATTATTAGGTTCTAATAGTGGCATATTCACAAGACACCTTGTTGCTGATTTTTACATGTGAGTCTAACTACTCCATCTGAAAAAGAAATCCTCCAGCCTAAACTTTGCTAATACAGAATTTTTTAAGTTTTCTTGAAAAGTATCTGTCATAAATTGAGTTAGTTGATCCTATTTGAAAAAGACTTCTGAAAGGATAGTCATGGACCTTTGTAAATCAAGTCTAAGAAGGATTTTGCATATCCAATACTGCTGTGAATGTCATAACTCATTTCTATTGTTTCTAGATGCGGAGGAACGGGGAAGAGGGGGGAAAAAAAAGAGTGCATTTCCTACTATTGGGAATCAGTTCGTGGTTCTCTTGAGCATTAAAAATATTTCATCCTCTCACGTAAATAGTTACCATTTTACTACAAAATCACAACAGTATATGTTACCCATGCATTGCAAGTGAAAATAAGCTTACAGGAATGCTTTTCTATTTTCACAAATGCACTTTACAGTGGGTTTCTCTGTTCTGAAACATATTTTGTACTGAATAGTTTCTGCTGTGGTTTCTGTTTTATTTTCTTTAACATTCCCGTTAACTTGCAAAATACTTTTACATCCTTTGAGAGCAATGTCATCTTGTGTAGATTATCCAGATAAACTGTATCTGAAAATGTTAACAAGGTTCTGGCAACAATGTGAGTACCAGCCTCAGAGATGCAGGATAAGGCAAGTCTCATTAGGACAACACTACACTGAATAAGAAAGACAAAGATTCTGCACATAAAGAAAGAACTCTAATTCTGAACTCGGGTGACAGTCAAATTCTGTAGGGACAATCTAAAAAAAATAGAATAGCCTTTTTTTTACTGTTTCCCTGTTGAAATTGGAAGCAAGATATCTAGCAGGTACCTACCAGCTTTTGGTGCCACTAGCACGGAAAGCTTGAGAATAAGAAAGGTTTTAATCTGATTTTTTGCAAAGTTTCGTTACTCTCAAATCTTTGATACCAGAAAACAAGTAAGCCTTCAGAAAAGACTAGAAAGATATAAAATGTTAGATACAGATTCACCTTAAAGCACTGGCCAAAGATCAGAAATATTTTGCCATCTTGGGAAATAAATGCTCATAAAAAGTGGCAGCTGCTTTTGAAGAAATTATTGAAAGATGGTGCACAGATGAACAGGAAAACAGATTTTTCCTTAATGATGTCCCCAGATTCTTAAATTAAGCCTAGCAGGTAGCAAGATCCTTCCTGGATTTCAAAAGATATCTTGCATCGAGGTGCTGAAACACATTTTTTTAAAGCCCTGGAAACAAGAGCTTAAAAATTCAGCATCAAAAATCCTTTAATTCCTCCACAGATGTCTCATTCTCAAATATAGCACGGGAGCATTTGTCTAATGCAGAGCCTAGTTTTTTTATGTGTAACTCAAGAGTGCTTGCACATTGTAAGCATGTTACAACTTGGAACGAGTCACATAGGATCTCAAAGGTATAACACCCGTATTTTCAAATGGGTTATTTATGGACTTGGAAACTAGATAAGATGGCAAGTATTCCTAAAGAGAACAGCTATGCTTGAAGAGATAGATAGCAAATATGCATACTGAAGAATACTTTGAAAATCGACAGCTGGTTGATTTGTTGAGAAAGACCCTTAAGGCTAAGGTTTTTTTTTCCTAAGCCTTTTTTATTTCTATCTTTGTAGTATTTATTGACAGCAATGTTCCTAATATGTATCTTCAACTACACTTTAACTAAACCAGAAAGATACTATTGTAGTATTCTTGCTGCACTATTGTGAAGCTGGCAGAGCTCATCCTGTATCTTTAGGCTTGAAAGCTAAGTACAAAAGAGCTGGATTCATTTACCTAAACTGCTTAAATGATATCTAGATTAATTTTGGAGTCCCTCAAGTACTCAGTCTGACCTTCAGAATGACATAAGTTTGTCTAATGTGGTGTGTCATATGTGCCAAATCACTGTAGGTATTTTGTACAGGTTAAAGTATCTCATATGGTATTAGATGTCTGGGTTTGGGCAAATTAATCCCTTCCTGCCACTAAAAGACAATAAGATAAGTTTCCCAAAGTTTATTTAAGATTTCTGGTAGGCTGAACAAATTCATTTTGCATAGCCGTTCACAATAAATGTTCCTCTTAAGCACTGAGCTTATCAGGGCTGTGGTGATGCAGCTCCTTAGCAGCACAATGTAAATCTGGGGGATGATGCAGCATTCAGTGCATTGTATGTAAACTGCCCAGCTGGCATATTCATGCGCAGTTGGTTTTGCATTTCTTGAAGGGATTTACCTCACTATACAAAAGTTGTATACTGCATATGCTTGTATTTTTGTCTGGAGATTGTGGACCTGGCAGACCAGAAAACAGAACTTACCAGTAATAACTGAAGCAATAAAACTTTCAGTACCTTGACTTTATCCACAGACTTTCCCACTAACTAGGTCCCCTACTCCACTGAGCAGTGAGGACCGCTGTGCTCATATTCTCATTAGTTGTAGTTTTTATTTATTTTGTTGGCGATATAATTATAGAAATTTTTCTTCATGCTCTTGAAATCATTCCTTAGATTCATTCCCAGCTGAGCTTTAGCCTTTTTAACTCTATCCCTGTGTGCTTGAGCAATGCCTCTGCCCTGTTTCTGGGCAGCTTTTCTCTGCTTCCACCTTCCGTGCATCTGTGCTGGTTTCAGCTGAGATAGAGTTAATTTTCTTTATTGTAATGCTAGAAGTGCACAAGAAACTGGGAGGGAACACAGCCATGACAGTTGATCCAAACTGACCAAAAGGGATATTCAACACTATGTCCTGCTGAGTATTTAACTGAGGGAGCTGCAGAGGAAGAGGAACCCACTTGGGAGCAGAGTGGGTTTTCTGGGTAGCAAGAAGTTGCACTGCATAGCTAGACAGCCTTCTGCTGCATTCGTGTAACTTCCTGCACATCTCCTCAAAAGAGACTGTCCTTGAAGATCAACCAGCCCTCTTGGCCCTCCAGAACAGTTTTTCATAGAAACCTGCCGAGCAGGTCCATCAACAAACCAAGACTGGATCAAGTATTTCAACTATTTGGTTGTTAGTCTACAGTATCATCTTGACAGCTTCCAAAGTCACCTTCAGTCTTTACATCTTCCTTGTTTATAAGTAACAGATCCAGCAGATTACCTGATAAGCATTAACAATTCTATCACTTGCAGTGAGAAACAGTCTTTCACACACTCCAGGCATTGCCTGCACTTCTTCAGATAGCTATGTTGCCCTTCCAGAGACAATGGGATGTTTAAGTTTCCCTATGAATACCAGAGCATGCAGTCATGAGGCTACTCCAAGTTTTCTAAAGAAGGTTTTGTACACTTGTTGATCCACCCTAGCAGACATTAACCATGACAAATTATGTTGGCCTGCCCTTTTTAAAATACAAACCTTTACCTCACCCATCATCAGGTGAAACTGAAAAGTGTAACCCATTCTGCCTGCTCATTAGCTAGTATATAACAAAAAACAAGGCACACAAAGCCAGCACAGATTGGTATTAGTCAGTATTTATACTCAGATAAGCAAGTATCAACATTTTTATTTTATCCTTTTAATTCTTCCATTTGCGTAGTTATATTAATGCTATAAAGTTTCTGTCAAAAGAGAACCACTTTTAATTTTTTTCTCCTTTCTTCTACAATGAGAAAAGGTATTTTTGTTAAGGAGACTGCAATGGAATAATTAGAGCCTCCTTACCTTGTGTATTGCTCTCTCTATGCAGGAGTTACACACAATTTAAAACATCAATAAGAAGTAAATTGTTGCAAATTACTATACTTTCCTCAGTATCCAATAATTTGCTAGAACCAAAAACAATGGTGTCAGAATGTAACCTTGGATCATTTCTGTTCTGTAGTGAACCCATTAATTGTTCACACAATACTAATCCTTCAAGAATACTCAACAAGCCTGGGCTAACTCCCTGAGCTTTTTTCCTTACCTCTGTTTGTAGACCTAAGTGGTGTACTTCTCCTGGTGTTAATGCTCCTGAACAGCAAGAAAAAGAGAAAGAAAAGAATAGCAAATGTAGCCAACTCAAAGCTTGAGTTAAGTGAGCTATTATCACAGCATTGATATAAAATTGACTACTCTGCTGATAAAAGAAAATGATGATGAAATTCTCTTTTAGTTCTTCTGACTTACTGTTTCTCTATCAGTGACATGAGAACTCCAAAATCTGGGGTAAATGCACATATGTGTGTTTCTCTGAGAGTCCTTGATTGATGTATTTTATGAGTATATGTCTTCTTCCAAGATAAGTGAACTTTATTTTAGGAGATTAGTTGATTTCTCAGATCCAGGAATATACCTGGACCTGTTCAAAAGTAGGTAGGAGGAAGAATTAGCAACTACATCTGTCCTTTCCCAGTGAATGTATTAACTAACCACAGAGTCAGAAACAGCATGTCCCTACATCCTTCTGAACTGTGAAGGAGATCCGAGATAACTTAAATGATCTCACATTTATTGTGAACTATACACACACACACTCAGGCAGCTACTGTGAACCTGCTGGTATGCAGTAGCATGTTACCCTGCAGTAACTCATTTGCATGTTGAAGTCGTGAGCCAACAGATTTAAATCAAGCTGTTCTGCCTGTAAATTGAGAATTCTTTCTACTGAACTTGACACCCCTAACTGGTGACGTGTAGCTCACTTCTCAGGCACGAGGTGAAGTGTTGTGCCAGATTAGATATAATTACTGTCTTCTTTCCAGTTGCCCCATCCTCACTTCACAGCAAAAGAGTGGTTTTGAAGGATGGAAAGAATGAGAAGGCATTTCCTACCTTAACCCATGTCAGGACACACTTTTTCAAACCACAGTAATGTTGTGGTCAGAGTGAGTTTTTGGTTTGAAGAAGTGGAATCTGAGAAGGGAGTACCATTAATAATCTGTGTTCTCATGATGAGGTATTTGACTGGTGATGTGTAGTTCTGAGGCAATTGCTACATCTGTCCACATACACAGATCTCTTCACCCTTTTGTTAAAGAGAGTGTACAGTGTCCTCCTAGTGACAAAGGAACGTGATTATCAATTCCTATTCTCCTCCATCAGAACTGTGTATTCCATTGGAATAACTTGCACTTTGTTGACTGATAACTAACCTCACCCTCTTCTGGGAGAAGGAGGTAAGAGAGGAAGAATGCAGTATAGAAAGTAGAGGTCAGTTTTCACTAAGAGACTAAGGCAATGATGGGCTATCTATCTGGTTTCTTAGCTGTGTGTAGATCAACGTCTGCAAATTTCATGATGTGCGCTACGTTTCTTGGAAGAATGCTGCTCATTGATGTTCTTTAACATGATTCTTTTGCTTTGTATTTAAATATCGTGCTATTATTGTGAAACTAGTGGATTTTATTTTGTAATTAAAAGAGTGATAGAACTGTAATTTCACATCTTAAAAAAACAGGGTTTCACAGAACCAAATAAAATTGCTAAACAGACAGTAGAGTTAAAGGTGCATCAAGACTGGATTTATGAGCCTTGTCAAAATTTCTGACAAATCTTAGATTTGGTGTGTTGTGTTTTCATTTTTTCACTAACGATACTGAGACACTCTATGAACTGTAAAAGCACTTGGAAGTGAAGTAGCTGACTGCACAGTCAGACCAAGGCAATGTTTCTGCCAAATCTTGAAAATCTGTATTGACAGAAGTCTACTTAGCTAAAAAATCTTCTCAGAGACATCTTTGATGTCACTACATATACACAGCAGTACAGGGATTTTTGCAGTACAATATGTTGTTTTGACAAACAACGAGCTGAACATGAGTCAGAAGTGCAGCTTTGCAGGAGTGAATGCCATTTATATATGGGGCTTTAACAGCAAGGGTGTAGCCAGAAACTTAAGGGAAGTGCTTTCCCCCCTTGTGAAGCTTTCCCTACTTGTGAAGTATCTGGAGTATTGTGCCCAGTTTTCTCCCCAGTACAAGAAAAACCTAGAAAAGGTCTTTGGGCACTGGCAGAGGCTGCCCGGGGAGGTGGTTGAGTCACGTTCCCTGGAGGGGTTTAAGGGATGGGTGGATGAGGTGCTGAGGGACATGGTTTAGTGATTGATGGGAATGGTTGGACTCCGTGATCTGGTGGGTCTCTTCCAACCTGGTGATTTGATGATTCTATGATTCTGGAGTGACTCCAGCAACCAAGCAGGTTAGGGGAGTGGAACACAGTATGTTTGAATGAGTAAAACCTGGAGGAGACTGGTTTATCCACCTCGTATGGAAGCTCAGGGGAGACCTCATTGCTATCTCAATTACGTGGTGAGTAGTTGTAGAGAAGATGGAGTCAGACTCTTTTCAGTGGTGCACATCAGAAGGGCAAGAGACAATGATGACAACTTGCACAACTGGAGAAAACTCCAGTGAAATATAAAGAGATATTTTTTCACCATGTGGGTGGTCACTCACAATTTGACTAGACTGGAAGCTCAGTTCTTGGAGATACTAAACATTGAACTGTGCAAGGTGGTAAGCAACCTGATGTAACGACAAAATAAATTTTACTTCGATCTGGGGTTTGAGCAAATGAACTAAAAAAAGGCCCTTTCAATTTAAATGATTCTTTGAGTCTCTCGATCAGTATAGTTATATTTAGGAAGGGACTTGCATTTGGAGAAATACATATAATGACGGTAATAATATTTCTGAAACCTTTTTCAGGAAAATGTACTGCAAAGCAGGTGAAGAATAAGACCTTCCCAACAAAAAAAAGTAAACTTAGAGAAGACCATGGACTGTAGAAAAAGGAAAATTACGGATTCCTGTAAATGAATCAGTAAGAATTTCAGGCATGGTTTAAGTTACCTACAAAACTGAGATTTGTAGCAGAATGTGAAGGGATAAATAAAACAGTATTTTTAAAGGAAGTAGTCACATGAATGACTAATGAAGAATTCCATATTTTTTTTAAGGAGTTTGAATAGTGAAATACTGGACAACCATTAGTGCATAAGGGTGTACAGATGCAGCTACTGCCCTGCTGAAAAGGACTGCCAGTCTCGTCACAGTAGGAAACAAGAAAGTGTCATCCGATACAATACTTTTTGAGATCACTGATCATTCATAAGCATTGAGAGCACTGCTACAAAAAATACCCAGTGATTCAAAACTTAATCGATGCGCGTGTGTTAAATTCTGATATTTAGCCAACTTCTATGTGATGAAATGAAAAACTAATCATCGCCAACTGCTGCTGCATACCAAACTCAGATGGCTCTCTATGGAAAAGCACTCTGGAGTCTGTTTGACCTTCATGAAGAAGTTCAAGTGCTCTTGATAGATAAGTTATCCCTTGTTGAACACCTCTGTGACAAACATTTTCTTGCACATCTGGTTTCCTTAGGTAAGATTTTTAACAAGCTGTCTTCCTTCCACTTGCTATTCTGGAAGAGCAAGGCAACCTTACAATGTTAGCTGCAAGGCAGAGGGATTTCAGGGGGAAATGATTGATTTCCAGAAAATATTGCAGTTCCAGAAGCACAGGTTTTGTAGGGTTTCTGTCCTTAGTTATAGAGTTAAGGATCAGAACCCCACCTTGAGAGATGCTATTGTTGCCCTCTGTTTAAATGCACTGAAAAATATTTTTTCTATCCTTTTTTTTTTTTTAATGAATGGAATACTTATACAGCTGTACATGCCTTACAGTCTTTGGCAAAGCTGGGTCTCTGTGTCATTTGACAGTCTAAGTACATCTCCTCAAAAACCATAGTCTTCCAATGTCGTATCTCAGCAGTGAAGTTTGTATGAGTGTGGGGGAAGAGTTTATTGAAATATGTACTAAATTACTACTACTTTCATTACTTCTTATCTCAACGTGCCCTGAGCAAGACTGACTCTTTAGCAATGAACTCGAAGCACAGGAATTGGTTTCTAAGTGTCAACGTTTTACCATTATGCCTTACAGCGATCAGGAGAGGCACGCACACACCACTCAAAAAATAAGCTGGGCATGACAGCACATTTTGCTCATTTTTAATAGGAATAGCTCATTCACCATCTGAAACTATTCCTTTTGACATGATTTATTTATTTTTAAATGACTTTTTATGGCTTTTGCTTTGAGGGAAGCTAACAAGTATCAGATTACCAATGAGACATGGAGTGCTAACAGCTTTCAAAAGTGAAGATCAGTAACAGAAACTGAGTAGAGGATCACAAACATTTCATCAAAACTATCCATCCTGCCAAGGACCAGGGATGAGCTGTCCCAGTTCCACAATTCCAACCCAGAATCCTGACTATGACTTGACTTCACTTCCCTTTACTCTTGTATAGTTTCACACCAAGCAGTGCTGAATCTGTGGCAGAGCTGGCACTGTGAAGTTCAAAAAACTAAGATCTTATTCAGGACTTTGGAATCAGTAATTTTCAAGAATCAAGTCTTTGTGGACCTCTGTTTGTTTCAGAAAATATCTGTCAAGTAAATCGAGCAATTTCTGAACAAAAGTTTTGTTAGTATCAGCCCAACCAGCTGGGCTGAATTCAGCTCTGCACATTTCCACTCTGCAGGTAGTTTAGTATTGGAAAAGTTGCATGAAGAAGCTGTAAATTCTCTTGGAGATTTACAAGACCTGACTGGATGAAGTCTTTTGTAGCATAACCTTAATTCAGCATTGACCCTGGTTTGAAGTCAAGCTTGGGACCAGGTCCTTGGACTACAGAACTGGTGACTGCCAAATGACTGATTCTGTAAACCCACTTTGAGCTCATTGGGATCTACAGCAAAATCTGAGCCTCTTTCTTTTGTAAGATAAGATCAAAAGTGAAAACTGCTTACTGGCATTTCTTCGTTTGTTTAAGAACAAAATGCTTCTGAGACAGCTTGCAAAAAAGAAATTAAAAGCATAATTTGGCCTGTATTTTAAAAAAAAAAAAAGGAAGGTGGGAATGATTCATACCAATGAATTACAAAACATTAGAATGCTGTAATGGCCTGTTTTGCAGTATCCCTGCATCGGGATGTTCCATCATTTACAGAGAATGGTGACAATATGCCATATTTGCTGAAAACTGAATCCAAATTCTAGCTGCCAGCTGCCATCAAAGCCTGTAAGTAGCACTTGTTTATAGATTTGTGTTGAATATTCACTTCTGACAGATAGAAACCATCTTGGAGAGACAGTCTCAGGAAACGTCATGTAATAAAAGAGCCTTTGTGCTCATCTACCTGTGATTTAAAAACCTGGTCTATTAACAACATGATTTAATAAAATAACTTGCATTGTTATGTTTTTATGTTCTATTAGTATTTATTTTCAGTAATTTATCTAACTTTTACATTGACTTCTCCCAAGTCAAGTTAATAATTGCCATAACAACTATTTATCCCTTTCCTTTAATCTATCTCTTCTCATTTAATTAAAATAAAATGGAAAAATCTAGCCAACCACTCACTTTATTTCCCTGCAGCAAATCCAAAGAGAAAACACCGGTTTTCACTCAGTTTTCCCTGGGTATTTTTCAACAAGCTTTATGTTTTGTAACCTGATTTATACATAACATAGATTGAACTTCAATACCTGCCACCCTTTTTTTTCTACAAGAAAATGTACTGTGAATAAGCTTAAACTTGCTTACCAAGATGAGCAGTGAGACTTTTTAAAATCTGAAATGGGTGAACCTAAATAAAAATGAATTTATGAGAGCTGGAAAAATGAAACTCGGGAGAGTATCTGTACATACGATGAAAGACTGTTAATACTTTATCAGTCCAAAACATGATGCTAGTAATATGGTAGTAACCATAAACTATGACTTTCTGACAGATTGGACTTTACATATACACCGGGTATTTGTGATTGCATTTCACATTGCAGAACCAAGGCCATCATCTTCATTTATATTAAGATTAACTATTTTAATACAACATATATGAAAAGCCTTTCCATAATGTTTGCTTGAATTATTTTTGTAAATGTACAGAAATTTATTCACAGTCAAATTAACGAGCAATAATAATATCAGTTATAATAATAATAAAAGATTTGGTTGATCCTCTTTATAATCACTCCTCAACTAAGGGAGACAGAAATCTCCTTGAAGCTTTCTGTGCACTGGGAGTTTTGTGCTGTCTAAATTTTGCCTAGATATTTGTTCCGCATTAACTTTTGGATTATTTTTCATTTGCTAGATTCCCACTTCCCTGGATTAAGATACAATTGCATGGCAGGCATGAGAGATTTTCCTCACAGCTTGAGCTGAACTACTGAGAATAAAAAAAATGGAGAAAAACCTCTCACCGTTAAATAGCAGAGTGTATTTCATATTTAATGTTTAAGCATAAACGGCAATGTGTTTAAATAGAATAATAAGGCATTGTTATTAAGGAAAACATTTTTTTTCCTATTGTATTATTAGGTGTACTTCATCAGGACCACTGCTGTAGGAATTGAGGTAAATTCACAAAAGGCTTTCCTCAGGAGATGTAAAAATACTTATGGAATTCAGATGTCAAGGCTAGATGTGTATAATTGTATTATGTGGAACATAAAGTTGTGAAACAGAATTACTATGAGTTCAATAAAATAATGAACAAAACAGTGGGTACCTTTTTCTTGGTCATGCTTCAGAACTGGAATTTGCTTTCATTCCTAAAATGTATACTATTCACATGGTTTTATTTCACCCAAGTGTAAATGGTTTGGAATGATTTATGCTACCTCAGTATTTATGCTATTATGATTCCAGTTGTAATTATCTATGGGTTTTTTTTGGTGGGAATTTAATATTTTTTTTTAGAAACAAAGATTTATTTCAAAAGAACTCATGTATTCCAAACATTCACTTCAAACTTGCATTTGAATGTGGGTATAGCCTTCCATCCAGCTGGAGCCCTGCTGAAGACGATGGAGCTGACATAATGGCTCCTCTTTCAGAAATATTAGCATTGATGTTGGTTGTGCTATGCAAGGGATGAAATGACATCGCTTTGATGACACAAGGCCTGTGGCTGTACACTGGCTGTACAGTAACTTCCTTGATTTCTCATTTGTCATCCATTTAATTCATCAATTTCAATCATTTCAAAACATATGCTCATTCTAATGTATGCTCTTCAGGTTAATTACCTGGGAGCCAAGCTCCATTTTGAAAAGAGACTCAAGACAAGATTTTAAAAACGCTGAACTAACCAAAATACACATAGGTGGGACTCCACAAGCACATTTAGGGCATTAGGCATTTTTGATCAATAAGGACATCGCTTGTCATAATAATTTGTAAAATCTACAGTGAAGACGTGAAAATTTCCCCATAACTATAGTTAGGACTTTCAGTTACGTCTGAATAAGTATGTGTATGGGCATATCTACATACATCAGAACACACATAGAGATACAAACATATATTATGTACACATAAGCTCATATGATGTGTGCATATATAGGCCTTAATTCTTTAAAGTGTAGTTGGTAATGACACAAATGAGAAAAAATCCTTAATTCAGCACAACCTTCAATGATGAGCAGTAACTTGGTTTTAAAATTTCATATTCAAATTTCTGGAACAATTATCACCTCGCCTGGGTATTCTAACAAGTTAATCAGTAGCTGAATTGAAATCCTCATCAACACACTATGTAATTTCATTGAAAGTATCTGCTAACTCAGATCAACTCAATTAATCTCTAGTGGAATGAAACAAAGAAGCAGATGGTAATGTGTTTTAGTCAACACCAACTTTTTATTCTGTGTACATTTCTAAAAACACTATTCCTAGGCATTAGTCCTAAGGCATTGAGAAATTGCCTTACTTTTAATCTAAATCTTTAAATAGACAGTAGTAATACATGCTCATATTCCATTTTATCACTAATGATTACAGTTTTCTCAAATAAAACATTTCCCTTAGGCTCCTTTCTGCTTGACACTTAGCTTGACAATCCCATTGGTTTCCACAGGAGCTGCAAGTGCACACAGTGCAAAGCATCCGACCACCAACTTGTAATGTGTCATATCCAGTGAACTACACTAAGATTTAGTTAAAGGCTCCAACCACTATTGCAAGCACTAACAAATGGTGATCACTAAGGATGCATTTGATGTCGCTTTTTCCATACTTCCTCAACGCTGAGGATTTGGCATTCTAAACTGCAGTGTCTTCATCCTCATCTAGAAATAATAAAGCTGTATCTCTCAATCCACATGCTCCTGAGAGCAGCAAGTGGGACTCACTCTTTTCTTCTTGTCTGGTGTCTGTAAAAGTGGCTGAAGTATGAGTCCTGAACTTGTTTGCAATATTGTTTATACATTTTTTATTCAATGACACTGACACTAAAACACACAGAAACGGGGCAGAAAGAAGGATAAAAATGTGTTATTTTCTATTCCTACTCACTTGCCTTAACTGGCATTCAAGGACTCCCCCCATATTCCAGCTCTTGTCTTAATTACTTGGTCCAACACTCCAGCAGCCATGTCAAGAGAACTAGGCTGTGACCTGAGTCTCAGTTTATAGTCTTGAAGTCAAGGCAGCCTTTGAACTATTGGGAGACACAGGGTTTATGTTCTTCCTGTAAATGCGATATAAAACCAACCAATAACAACAACAACAAAACCCTGAGCAACTGGGCAGAAATATTTTGTTTCTAATGTAGTTTGTAGGAGATTACTGGATTGTTTGAGACAAATTTCCCTATATGCTAAGTGTGATTTCAAAATAGCTAGCCAGTAGATTGGACCCAACAGGTGAGATAAGCAGATTAAAGTTCAATTTCTGGATCCTGTCTGTTGTAGGTTCTTGAGTAGTTGATGCCTAGGCTTGGGCAAGCTGAGAAGCAAAATCCATGTCTATGAAGAAACAAACAACGTAACCAGCAGATATTCAGCAATTTAAACCTACTTCAAAGTGAGGTGACAGCTAAGGGAGGACTATTTTGACTCAAAAGTTTGGCTCCATAGTTCATCTATATATGGGGACCTCTACAGGCATGTTTTTACTGGCATCCTTAGTATGTTTAAACCTGACTCTTAATCTTTTGCAGAAATCCATGGAAGTCTTAGTGTTTTTAGTTTCTAAAAGTGAGAAAAAGCAGTCAAGATTTAGGCATGCAATGAAGGCATGACTTAAACCAATATATCACCAGCAGATACTCTACCAAGAGTTGAGGTCCGCATTAAGGATTTTGGCCACATGACTATGGCAGGGAGGGAGAGGTGTATTTTCTTAACCCAAGGGCAGTCTCAGCAGGAAAAATAATATTCCAGTACTGTTCCACAGAAATACAAGGTTTAACTGTCCTGCCTCACCATTTTAGTTTTTTTGCACATTGCTCTTCACTTTACTTCATGGTTCCAGTGTTGCTTTGACTGCAGATTTCTCTGTTTTCAATTTATGTATCTCTTGTTCTGTATCTCTATTTCATTTGTTTGGCCCTCTATTTCATTTGTTTGGCCCTCTCTTTACCATCTTACCTTTTTCTCTGGTCTGTTCCATCATAAACCATCCTATTTCCTATCAGTATTTTATGCACTCATATCTTTGCTTGCTTTCTACTCCTTTTTGATTTGATGCTTGCTTTTTCTTTGCATTTCCCCTTTATGCACTTTTTTCCCTGCTAGTTGGCTCTTGAAGAAATATATTACGGGAAGAAGTTGCATGGATGGTATTTCTCTGAGAACACAACTACATTTACAGTAACAGGAGTCAACACATCGACCTGTAAGATCAAATTGTGAATGAATTTAATTTAATTCAAACTAAATTAATGCATTTATAATATGCCATGTGTGTGTCAGATACTTCACAAACATGAAAGACAGAGTATATGCACTGAAAAAATAACAGCTGAACATTCTCAATTTTGTAGAATCTATTTGGGTTTATGATAGGTAATACTTCTCAAGGAGTATAGATAAAATTGTTGAGCAGAACAGGGTAGGAATGCTCATAAAGAAGGGAGTTTTAATCAAGGACTGGAAGAGGAGAAGAGATTGGTTAATATAGGTCAGACTTCTGAAGGACAAAATCAATGTGATAACACTGGCATGTTTATATAGTCCAAAACCACCTTGGATCCTGCTTTTTTTTGTTCCTCTGCTTGCATTATGCACATTTTGTATTTAAATATATATGTGTATGTATATACACACATATATAAAATCAATATAGAATGCGTACACACGTTATATTATATGCATACACATATTCATTTTACATATATTAGAAATATATGTTTATATCTATATGAGGGTTTGTGAATTACTTCTGGTTGTTTTCTATTTCACCTGTGCTTCACTATAAATAACAGTTTTGAATTGTGTAGTTTTGCTTTTTTCTTAAACTTTTGTCCAAAGAACTGTCCACTTCGATGATCTTGTCATCAGATTTGCAGTTATTGCATTAGATTCCTTTTCCTGATGATTCATATTTTATCATTATGACTTGAAGAACTTATTTTGTCTCTCATATACTCACAAAATGCCATGAAATACCATTATGCCTAGCTTTAGCTTTAAAACAAGAACTCTGCTTTAAAAAAACTTTTGTGACTTATTTTTCATTAATTTTTTTATTCTGGCTTGGTACTAGAAGGAGATGTGTTGAGTTTTACTGTGAAGGCAGGTGTGAGAAGAGGTATTTTTAATAGTTAATAGCCTGAGACTTAAAACAATCTTCTAAAATGCTGTAGTTGCTGATTTGTCTTAGACAATCTGCGTCTTCTAAATCACTGGTTAGTACCCCTAGATAGCAAATTAAATATCCTTTTCTACTTTTAAAATTAATAGAAATTTATATTTTTCTGAAAATGAAATGAATTCCAATTATTTTCCTTTTGCTATAACTCATTTTTTCTCCTAAGTCCTATTGTCTGCTCACAAACATAGTCATGGCTATAGACATTGTAGTTCTCATTAAAGCTTATTGTGAAATAGAATATTCATCTAATGGGAAATTTTGATATTTCAACATAATTTCCTCTTTTCAATCAAAAAAAAATACTGAAAGACATCACATAACAAATCCTGAAAATGCTGAAATACAGGGAAAAAGACCATTTATAAAGCAAATAATTTAATGCATCATATATTTAATTTGCACAATGTACACTTTACTTTAAAAATGGACTTAACACAAAAAATAAGTTTTCATTATTCTATCTCTTAAGTATAAAATCTATTTCATAATCAATCTTTGCATGATTTTATGAGAGCTTACAAAGTTAATTAAAAAGCATCAGTGCAAAACATTTCAGACAGAATGTGTTTCCTCCTAATATTTCCGGAATTTATCCTTAATCGCTTTTTAGAAAATCAGACTTCTTTCTCAAGCCTTTATTTGCTTGCATCTTCACAAAGAGTATTTCCTATTTTCTGGTCTTGGTTTCTGTTCCTTTGCCCAGACTGGTTTTCTTATACAGTCTGATGGGAAAACCATCCTCCCTGGTGTTGAATCTAATCATGCAACAGTTGTTTTTGCCATGTTGTTAGTTCGCTCTGCGGATGAAGTTGGCAATCAGTGGATCAAGATCCAAAGAACCCAAATT
The DNA here is from genome assembly GCF_032191515.1 of Phaenicophaeus curvirostris. Lineage (NCBI taxonomy): Eukaryota > Metazoa > Chordata > Aves > Cuculiformes > Cuculidae > Phaenicophaeus > Phaenicophaeus curvirostris. The sequence continues at coordinate 122,334,454 of NC_091393.1, read as the reverse complement.
CAAGTCAGTGTAGAAAATAACACTCCTTTTCCTGTCAGGAAAGGAGTGCAGGATATTATGGAATTATGTGTTGTGACCCTTTACAAGCAAGATTACAAAATACGGTTTAGATGGGACACACATCCCCCGTGTTTGTATAAACATGTACAAAACAAGTATTTGGAAAGTTCTTCTGAAAAAGTACTGTGAGATTCAATATTAACCTCTGCACAAAGCAATATTGTTAATCAGCTTAAAAAAAGACTGTTTACATCATAGAATCATAGAATCACCAGGTTGGAAAAGACCCTTTGGATCATAGAATCCAACCATTCCCATCAATCACTAAACCATGTCCCTCAGCGCCTCGTCCACCCATCCCTTAAACACCTCCAGGGAAGGCGACTCAATCCCCTCCCTGGGCAGCCTCTGCCAGTGCCCAATGACCCTTTCTGTGAAAAATTTTTTCCTAAAGTTCAGCCTGAACCTCCCCTGGCGGAGCTTGAGGCCATTCCCTCTTGTCCTGTCCCCTGTCACTTGGGAGAAGAGCCCAGCTCCCTCCTCTCCACAACCTCCTTTCAGGTAGTTGTAGAGAGCAATGAGGTCTCCCCTCAGCCTCCTCTTCTCCAGGCTAAACACCCCCAGCTCTCTCAGCCGTTCCTCATAAGGCCTGTTCTCCAGCCCCCTCACCAGATTTGTGGCTCTTCTCTGGACTCGCTCCAGAGCCTCAACATCCTTCTTGTGGTGAGGGGCCCAGAACTGAACACAGGATTCAAGGAGCGGTCTCACCAGTGCCGAGTGAGTCTCACAGATGAGCCATCTCCTGCACAGGTAGATATTTTTCAGTTATGTTGCTCTTGGCAATCTGCCATTTCATACCTAACAGGGGCTTCTGCTTCAATCGGTCTAAGCAACCTGAGTGGCTGGCTGGATCAACTAGATATGTGCTATACATTTATGAATTGATTTAATTTACATGAAGAACATGGAAAGAAAAGCTCTTGAAACAATAGTCTGCAAAATTCCAGTACAAATCAAACCATTTTTTCAAGAGGTGACTATCAGGGTTCAGTGATCCAATACCGAAATTCTACATTTATTCAGTCAGATGATAGGAATTTCCATATTGAATCAGATTGGATCATAATCCAACCAGGTTTTTATCTTGTTTTTAACATTGGTCAGGACCAGATGTTTCAAAGGAGGATAAAAAAAACCTCTGCTTAAAAAGGTGCAATAAATAAAGGTGTTATAAAGTTCCCCTAAGGAAAGGAAATCTGCTAAATCCTGTCATTTAGAAATTGTCTTCACCACTAAGGAGGAATGCTTATATTTCTTCCAAAGGTTTTATTTAACATATGTGAACATGCTTATTTCTCCTACACCGCAAAAATTAGTTATTTTTATTATACAAATAACCTTTTATTGCTACTTGGAGAAAGCCAATTTCTTATTTTTGCTGCTGACAGTAGACATTAATACCTAGCACTGTATCTTGTACTAGCAACGTCAGTATCTGTTGGGTATCTTTGACAACTAAAGACTGTATTGAGACTATTATTTAATCAAACATCTCTCCAGGTGAGCGTAAACCAATTCTGATTTTGCTCAGTGTTTGCATGCTACCCTGTTTATTTGGACCAGTGACTAAGATTTACTTTTCCATGGGGGATTACTCTTCAACAGCTGATGAACAAACCCAATCAAAGCACTTTGATTAAATTCTGTCTAATTCTAGAATCTTCCTGAACAGTTTTGTATAGGAGAGGAGGGAGAAAGAAATCTGACCATCCCCTTAGAGAAATATTTTTCCCCTGTGTAACAACTGTGGAATGACATACAGCTTTTTAATAGACTTTTAAAAGCTATCTGGAGACTTAGTAAAAAGCTTCCATGCCCAGTAGATAACAAAATGCTGTATTAATTTTAGTGCCAGATCTTAATTAAAAAGAAACCCATAAAAAGTATAAATGGGCACTATATAGAATGATGCAGCTTTGTGGAACCATTTAAACCTCTTCATCACAGAGATTACAGAAATTAATAAGAGAACTTAATTTGTATAATAGTGTACCGGACACAAAGTACTCAACACATTTTTTATTCCTTTTGAACAAGCAGTTGTTGCTTGGAGTGCACAGTTCTGTCTTCCCAGGTGAACTCTTCCACCAGGGATAGTCCCCAACAAGCAAGCCTGTTGTTAAGGCTGTGTCTGCAAATGAATTGTCTATAAACAAACTCAGCATCTGGCAGACATTCCAAGGTGAAAGCCAGACAGATGGCTAATTTAATATAATCTAAGTGACTTTGGATCAGATAAAGCAATTGAATTAACAGCACTTTAAATGAACGTATACCACACATTCTCACTATGCTGTTATAATAGGCACCTTTTTATATCTTGAAAATCATTGCTAATTGAAGTTTCATATGGTGAATGCTTATATCTGTAATATGTACAGCTAAACAGCCTGAAAAAAAAATGCCATTATAAGTAAAAGTAATCGGTGTTATAACCTTTAAATCAAACATAGCTATTTTCTTCTGAACTCCTCCAGACAATTTTTGAACAGAGGAATGTAGTCTTGATATCATATGAACCCTTAAGTATAAATGCAGCAGGCATAATTTAACTCTAATAATTAAAGTAAGTTTAGAGGTTTTTAAAGTAACTCCTTATTAAATTAAAGAAACAAACCCACAACCAAAAAAACAACAACAAAAAAGGCTTTGAGTTATAAGGAGTTTTTAATTATTATTATTAGCTGTTAGTATTCATGACACTGTTGAATTGGATTATTACTTGATCTACAGCAAAGGAAACAAAGTTTTTCTCTTAATTACTTAGTATGCTACATCTGCACTGAGAAGGCAAAAGACTTCATGAATACTGAGCTGCACTGTTGATAAAGTTCTTTTTTATTTGCCTTTTCTATACACATGCGAGCTAATTCTTTGTGAACTTTTTGACTCATCTTCCAACAAAACTCTGTTTCATTTGTATGAAACAGGTGAAAAACAGATGGAAAAATGTTTGTACCTAATAAAACAGAGGATGTTTGAGAAAGTGACTCTTCAGCTTCTTTTCATTTCTCTCTCACTTGCACACAACTCTGAAATCACTGCCAAACCCACAATTGCATTATGCTCCTGAGTTAGACATATGATCTGTTGGAGATGGATTAAATACTGTCCTGCAGTGTTGCACGATGTAAAGAAGAGCTTCTTCCTGGTACTTCTGAGCTTTACGAGGATAACCTTAGATTCCTGGGCAAAGGGCCATTTGCTGCCTTTTTGGCAGCACCTGCCAACCAAAGTGAAGTTAAAATAATGGGTAAATTCATGAACCAAATTACAAAACTCGAATGATGGCAAATGCAAGAGACTGATTTGATTACCCAGGAAGTCTCTTTCAGTTCTGTGTTTTTCCTTTCCTATATAACTGAACCTCAAATAACCTGTTTTGGTGTTCTGGGATAGGTTATTGTTTTGTTACTATTTCCCGTCACACAAAAATATCTGGAAAAATAATGAATTCATGGACTTTTTTTCAAATGCCTAGTTTTATCTTTTTTTTTTCTATTTTTTTTTTTTAACTATGGTTCAGCAATATTCATGAATGGTAAGAAGTCAGTGAAAGAAGTCAAGAAAAACAGCTTGCAGATTTGCTGCAGCTGGCTCTCCTGTGCAATGTAAATGTGTATGTAATGCACATGCAATGGACATATAAATATGAATAGTTCTATTTGATTGAGATATAGACAAATATATGAGTACAGGTTTGGGTCACCCATGACCTCATATCTAACAATATTCTTTTCTCTTCAACAAAAGGATGTGAACTCTTGTTAAAATGTGAAATTTCAAAGCTGCTTATGGAAGATTTTCACCCCTTAAGTATAAAACTAGATAGAAGATCCTGCACAGATTTATATCTTAAAAAGAAAATAAAATTAAAAAAAAAAGTAGAAAAAACTTTTCTTTACTCCAGACATACACAAATCAGGAAATTAAGATATGATATTTTACAAAGATGACTTCCAATCATCTGTTAATGGAAAGAAACACACTATCTTGACCTTGCCCTTTAAAATGCAACATCATAACTATATAACTGTAAGGAAAATATTCTCTTAACATTTTATTGCAAACTGAGGTAGAGACAAGTTAGGATTTTGTTCTTCCTCTTTCCTTTCACCAAGGGCAATTGTTGCAGTCAATCTTTTCATGGGCAAAAGAGAACACACTTTTATATAAAGTTTAGAATTTACTGTAGAGTAATAGTCTACTCAAACCACAACGAATAGGTTTTTTTAGTTCAGCTGCAATGGTAGGAACACTTCTACTCAAATTCAAGTTATTACAGGAAAGTCTCACTGTTAATACATTTGAATATAATCCATGCATTCTTATATAGAGGTATGACCTTCCTAGTATAACCTTTTTCCCTGGTGTTATTTACACTCTCCCTAGGTAACAGGGTAAAAGCTTGAGTGATTGAGGGTAGATTAGGTTCAGATATTAGGAAGGAATTCATCACGATGAAGGTGGTGAGTCACTAGCACAGGTTGCCCAGAGAAGCTGTGGCTGCCCCATCCCTGGAGGTGTTCAAGAACAGGCTGGATGGGGCTTGGAGCAGCCTGGTCCAGTGGGAAGTGTCCCTGCCCATGTCAGGGGGTGAAACTGGATGGGTTTTAAGATCCCTTCCAACCCAAACCATTCCATGATACTATGTAAGTGGTACAGAGATAAAGTAAAGCTGAAACAAATTTAGACAAGAGTCACTTGACCACCTGAGGAGTACTACTACAGCTAAAAATGTTAAATTCACCTCAGACCAGTACAGGTCTAGACAATTCCTGAGACCCCATAGTCTCAGGTCAGTACACAGCCTGTCACATTATAGTTTTAAAGTCATATTTGTCGAGCTATGCAGTCTTTGGTCTTTTCTATGAAAGTAAGTCACTGGAGTTAATAGGATGCTTTAATGAAAATTAGTTGTAGAAGAAATACAGGGATTGGTAGAGCTATGTCTGAAGTCTGCTTCATTAAAGAGTTTAAAGTTTATTAATAGTTGATAGTTCATTAAAACTTGCTAATTATATATAATTATTAATATTACAGCTTGATTACTGCCTGATCGTCTTAAAGGTGGCTTATGCATATCACACAAGTCAGGAATATGCAAATTGGAGGACTGCAGGACTCTAGTACAGACCACAGGGGTTTGTAACACAGGAAAAAAATAAGATAAATATTAAAGGATAGCATTTGTAATTAGTTATACTAATATCTTACCAGTGAACACACCAATATTTCTGTACATGAGTAGTATGTAAAGAAGGAATTTATGTGATCTAATACAAACATCGTTAATGTTAGAATTTTGGTATAAGCCAGATGTTTCTTATTCCTCCATAGTCAATGAAAAGAAAAATATAATTTTCAGGAGACTATTAACTCAGCTCTAAGGTAGGTATTAAAGGTAGATAGGGGCCTCATGTCTTCTGCTTCTGCATGACAACAACCAGTACAGAATCTGTCAGCCATCTCTTGACAGCACCAGAGAGTAATACATCAACTAAACCAATCATACCTACGGTCTCAAAATAGGTAGAACACATGGTACAGGAATTCTACTCTGTGAAATGTCCTCCAATAAATTTGACCTATGGAAGAAGGCATTTTAAGCTAACTGGTGAGAAGAGCCTTTTGGGAGCTTTGCCCACATCTTTGCTGAAGACTCAATACAACCAACAAGACAGGCTTTGACAATCGTGCCAGAAATTATAATTCATGTGTGACTGTTGTGAGTGAAATTAAGAATTTGGAATATGACTCTGTTGCATAAATCTGGTTAAAAAAAAAGTAAAAATTTTTATATTTGTAGAATTAGAATTTGCTAAAGTTACTGTTCCAGAAAAAATATTTTTTCTTATTTTCACACTAAAGGTGAAATTCAGTACTAAAACTAGACACACCAAATTCAGCAGCAGAAGCAGCAAATACACCTAACAAAAAGAGTATCACTAAGATGATCTTAATTTTGTCAACAGAAAACAAATCAAATAAATGGATTCTTAAATAAATCAGCTGTCAGAGTGGAGAAAAAACTCTGTCTTGAACAGTCTCCAAACAAAGAGCTTTAGAGATTTAAAACAATATTTAGAATTGTCATATAAAAAACCCTGAAATCTTACCGAACAGTACATATTTAACATGCACTGTGTATGAAACACTTATAAGTTGTTTTCTGCTTCAACTAGAGATTTCATATGATTTTCAAACATTAACTAGTATGGGGACCATCTGTGCCACGTGACATGGAAATAACAGAATGTAGGTATGGGAAAGGAAAGATGTTAAATATCAACAGAAATGATATTAACATGATTGTAAAAACACTGGTAAGAAATCAGAGTAGAGCTAGAATCATTATTAGAATTAATATATTTTATTAACATGTATGTTGATCATTTTAAAAGATATTTTTTCTCTAAAAAGCTACCATTTTACTTCCTGTGAGTGTTTCTTGCAAAGCTCCAGTGGGTAACATTATCATTAAAGCACAGCTAATATAATCTAGAATTATTATGGGATATGGGTAAATGGCAGACAAAAACTGTCTTTAAGAATTTATTTGGTTATTCACTGACTGAAGAATAGAGGGAGAAGTGGGGAAGAGGTAGGAAGGATAGAAGAGGAGTAAAAGTTTAAAGGCCATTATTGATATTTTTACCAGTAAAATTTTTTATGTTTCAAATTTAAGACTGAAAATTTGAGTTTCCAACATAAACATGTTGGAGACTCCAAACTTCTTGAATAATATGTTTAGTGATGCTTATTATCCAGAAGGTGTATGATGGTGTTTACAATCCTTCTCTAATAATTTTTCACATCTCTCATGTCTGAAAATTTCAGGCTTCATAAGCCTTTTTCCTTTAATTGTTGTTCCTTAGACAAAGTTATCAGAGTATCAGGCTATTTGTAATGCAAATATAATTGATCAACATCATTGTTTTACTGTTTTTCACCCGAATTTCACATCTTAGCACAGCACTATGTGTTTTAGCATATTCTTATCCTACTCATTCTCACAGAACTGCACAATCATGGACTGGTTGACATCACACAGCTAATTCTCCTCCGTCCTATCATTCACATAAAGTCTATCATGGCATCCAATGAGAAAAAAAATGAGGGATAAAAATTGTATTTCACCTGGAATCCAATCTCATGGCAGGTAGATGAAACTAGTAATCCAACCAAAACTGCCTATGAACATTTATCCTATAATAGTACAAGTTTGACTATAAGGCAATTTGGGCTCCACGTATTTTTTTCAGCTATTTTTCATCTCTTAACTCCTGCCTAAAAATCATAATGATTAGTATGATTGCCAGTTATTCTTGATGAATATAAGAATTAAAGTTTGACACTCAAAGGAATATTTGGGGGTTGGGGAGGGAAGGGAAAGAATGTTCATAAATCTTGTACTATTTTCATCATACCTGTTAACTCTCCTCGTGTCCAACAATAGGACCTCCAAGTGGAACTAAGACAAAGTTTTAACAAATATTTTAGTTTAAGAAAATTCAAATTTGGAAGACTTCCAGAGAAAAGGAATAAAAGTAGCTAAATAAGTTCCTCTCATTGAGTCTAAAAAGCTGAGCTTTGGTGTAGTTTTGGTGTAGTTTTGATTTTTATTACAACTCTTAAAAAAAAGTTTAAAAAAACACTGATCAAATGAATCAGATATAATATTTCAATAAACCTGGAGAGTTATTTTCTTATTCTTTTTTTTTTTTTTTTTGATCACGTTGTCCTGCTGACACACTTACCTACACCTTTTTCAGCTTCATCCTTAACCCAGTATAACTGTCAATCCAAGAATCCTTGCCTCCTCTGAGCACATAGATTTCTTCTTCTGCAAGGTGCCAGTGGTAGCTTTGGATGTGAAAGTCTCCACTTTGTATCCCAACTTCCCTCCAGTGAATCAGTACATTTTGTTAAGAGAATCATTTTTAAGCGACCTTTTCTTCTTCTTTAGGAAGTAGAATGAAATAAAGGGCTATTAAATCAGCTCCCACTTAGCTTGTAAGCACTGCCAAGCTTTGTCTAAAGCACAGAAGGAAGGAGAGGCAAAGAGGAAGGCTTTTTTTTCCTGCTGAGCCGATTTTCTCAAGGTCTAAACACTTCAGTTTAAAAGCAATAAAAATTCAATTATATGTTCAAAATTATAGGATTTTTTTTCCAGTAGCTCCTTCTGTGATTAATTACTGTAATGGTCTAGAAATAGCTGTTATTGCAGGACTATCTTAGGTTCCAAAGCTTATAGATTTTTGCTAACTGTGCAAGTGAACTCATAAAAATAAGCCATTTCCTAAAAAGTAAGGAAGGAGGGAAAAATCAAGGAGGGAAAAATCAAGGTGGTTATTTTTATCTGCTACAGGGAGGTGTGATTTGATTATGTGAGTCAACTCATTGCTGCCTGAAGGGAGTCAGATCAAAATTAAGACTTCCTACTAAAGAACACAATTAAAGTTCATTACAAGTGTGGTAGACAAACTGGTGTTCCCTGGAAACATTATGTACTACAAACAGATGCACCACTGGAAATAGAAACAGAAAATTTCCTCCGTAGGACCATTCTACTTTATTAAATGAGGAACGGCTGAGAGAGCTGGGGTTGTTTAGCCTGGAGAAGAGGAGGCTGAGGGGAGACCTCATTGCTCTCTACAACTACCTGAAAGGAGGTTGTGGAGAGGAAGGTGATGGCCTCTTCTCCCAAGTGACAGGGGACAGGACAAGAAGGAATGACCTCGAGCTCCGCCAGGGGAGATCTAGGCTGGACATTAGGAAAAAATTTTTCACAGAAGGGTCATTGGGCACTGGCAGAGGCTGCCCAGGGAGGGGGTTGAGTCACCTTCCCTGGAGGTGTTTAAGGGACAGGTGGACGAGGTGCTAAGGACATGGTTTAGTGTTTGATAGGAATGATTGGACTGGATGATCCAATGGGTCTTTTCTAACCTGATTTTTCTATGATTCTATGAAATCTGGCAACTTCCACTTAAGCTCAATGTCCAGAGCTAAAAAAGAGTTTCTCCTTTGGTATAAGCAAATGTCACATAACATGCCAGTTGGAAGAAAGTTGAGTTGTAATTTTACTCACTGGCTAGAAAAAGAAACCCTTCATGACTTAAGAACCCCTCAGACTTCTTGATGGTGACAGAAAAAGCAAAAAAAATACCTCTTCCTCATCTTTTTTTATGGTTTCCTGCATTTATTGAGAGAATAGTATTAAAAACAGGGATCCAAAGATCCTCTTTATTAGTAGAAATAAAGTGTTAAAAATCTCCCACAACAGGAAAAAATATTCAGATTCCAATTTCCCAACTGATGTTAGCTCTACAGTCTTTAAGACTGCATAATAAGTCATCTGGGTTAGTATGAAATGGAATTTTCCTAAAATATCTAGTTACACTCTATGACATCAATCCAAGATATAATCCATAATAAACATACGATAACTCTTTGCTTTCATGCCATAAGTAACTTTACATGTCATTTCCTCTAAATAAAGTTATGTCTTCTCTCTCAATTCACATACATAACAGCTATTACTGCTAATGGAAGTCGTGCATAAGAACAGAAAAAACCACTATCCCCCCCAGCTGTGAGTTCTTTTCTGCATCTCTGTGTTAATGACATTCATATGGAGATAGAAGACAAGAAATCCTGAAGCTAAGGATGGAAAGAAATGTATACCTAAACTTCATCTTTATAAATGCAAGAAAATCAGTCATAGGACAATTTAGAGGAAAGTAGCTAACATCCACACCCATTTCATCCATAGCTTTGTTTAGGAATGTAAAACAAACTTTGCTAAACAAATTATAATAGTGGAACAAGTTAATAATTCATTATTAGGATGATAATAGCACCTGGAGACCTATTCTGCTAGACACTGCACAAATACATGGTGAAAGTCAGTCCCTGTCTGGAAAGGTGCCTAATCTGAGTAGACAGGAGAGGTGAAATGACTTTGAGGAGCACATTAGTGGCAAAACAAGAAATGACTCAAAATTGGGACTGTAAGACCAAAGACCTATCCATTGTATCATATTGTATTTCCAGTGAGTTTTCAGCCTGTTCTATTTTTATTCAGGTGTCACGTAAATAAGAAGGGAGAAAACAACTCTTATAATATAACTGCTAAACTCTTTTTTCCCCAAAGACTACAGAAATTTTATGATAAACTCATAATTTCTTCTTCACAGCTAAGGATGATTAGCAACTCAGCTTCTTCTGAAATTAAAGTCCTACCACAAGAGGCCCATGAAAAAAAGATGTTTTAAGGAAGCATAAGCAACTCTTAATATTTCAGGTTTATATTGATTACTGGAATTAACAATAAACCCTCTGATTTATCCTATCAGATGTTTACTGATTTGATTTGGTGCTTAGGTTATTGATAAAACCAAAAACTGTTCAACTTTTCATTTCAGTGTTGCTGGGTTAGGATTTATTCCATTCCCACTCATTACTGAGGGCAGTGGTCAGTTCACATAGATTGAGCCCTATTGTTTGTTTGGAATCTGCTGTTCTGCAGTGAGAAAGTATTTTTGCTCTAGACACATCTTCAAGCTCCTTGTCATATTTCATGGAGATTCTGTTCTTCAGAATGCCTGAATGGCCATAAACTTTTGCTTTTTTTCTGTTAACTACGTGGGAAGATTTGGGCAGAGCCCCTTCCTTATCTTCCAGTTATCCTCGTGCAAAGCAATGTGACCTGGACCTTAGTGTATCTGTCTTGGAGCTGGCACAGTGAGGATTTTACTTGCAACTAGAATTCATATAGAATCATACAATCATTGAATAGTTTGGGTTGGATGGGACCCTAAAGCCCATCCAGTTCCACCCCTGCCATGAGCAGGGACAACTCCCACTGGATCATGGGCTCCAAGCCCCATCCAACCTGGCCTTGAACACCTCCAGGGATGGGGCAGCCACAGCTTCCCTGGGCAACCTGTTCCAGTGCCTCACCACTCTCACAGCGAAGAAATTCCTCCTTATGTGTACTCTAAATCTGCTGTTCAGTTAAAGCGGTAGGAAAAACTGAATCAGTGACAAGCTGGAGGAGGCATGACCTGAGGAAGGCTTGAAAGCAATCCAATGCAAGTTGTGAATCAAGACAGACGACAATCTCTTTTTCTATCATTTTGGCCTTTCTGTTTTCTTCTGTTCCCCACTGTCCTCTTATTTTTGAAGAATGCAATTCTTCCGGCACAGTGTTCCTGCTTTTCTTTTTGAAAGACCTAACTGTCACAGTCTTATTTAAAGACATGTCATCAGCTATTAGCTATCACGAGCCCTTCATTTACTTAGATACAGCAACTGCATTTCAGGGGGAACCTTTCTCGTCTCTGTATGTAAAAATTTATTTGCTGTTTGCATGGCCAAAATACTTTTTTTCCTGTATCCCACCTCAACACCTGAATAATTTGTCACTAATTTTTCCTATCCTTTTATTACATCTTCAGGTTCTCTTGGCCACCTGTCAAACACTCTTGTAATCAAGTGTTCCTTGTGTCTGTACAAAAACCAAAACATTAAGTTTTGACTTACTGCAAGGGAAAAAAAAAAAAAAGTGATTTCCGATTGATTGCAAGTTCAGGACAAGACAGGCAAAAAATCCAGAGAGAGGTCTTGAGCTCCTCTATTGACTCTGGCTTGCTTTTACTCTACTTCATGCAGTCTTTGACAGATCAAACAAACTATGATACCTCAGGTGTACTAGCTGCTTTTCTTAACTTGTGTCTATCCTCTGGATCTGATGACAACTTTTGAACACTTTACTTTCTTTAAGTTTGATGGTAATAACACTGAAGCTGGAAGAGTAGCTGCAACTGCTTTTGCTAAGAGGAAAGTACAGCTGAATGGGGAGAAGACTTTTTAAATAGTATTTGATGACGCTGAAATTTTGCTTCGCTTATTTCTTAGTGACTTGGAAATAAATATTGTTTTTAGGAACCTTAGAAACTTATAAAATTCTTAGGAATGCAGTGTCTATCTAGCACTAAGCATTAATATTTGACCATTAAAGTAACAAAGGAAAAGGTATTCTATATAATTAAAATTAAAGCACTCCTACTTCATAATAGAAAAATATTATAAAAAAATTGTTATTCTCTGAACACTTTTTTTCTCCTGCTTTCATTCGAACAAATTTCATGGTAATTTAACACAGATCTCGTCAATGTATTTGGCAGAGGATGAGGAATGCATCTTCACTCACATTACTTATTTTTAATTTTGGTTTACGGTCAACATTACTACTACTACTACTACTACCACTACTACTGCTTCCACTGCCGCTGTTACTGCTACTAATTGTGAATATTTCAACTGCCATTTTCTTGCATATTTACTGAGAAAGTTTACTCTGTTTATTAAAGTTTGAAAGATAACATGACTTGCAGAAAGTGCAGTGACTTATAGACCACTCTACTTAAGTTCAGCCCTGGGCTAAAGCAAGTAGAAGAAATAACATATGAGCACCTGGATAATAATGGGATGTTAAGTAACAGATAATATAGATTATTGAAAAAAAAATCAAGTTAAATTAACTTAATTTCCTCTTGCAACACTATAATTAGCCTGGTGGGTTGTCAAACAGTATATTGCAAATTGCTTAGCTTCAGAGAGATGTCTGGTATCATATATGATGACATTCCCATAAACAGGTCAGAGAAACATGGCCTAGATAATTAGAAGGTACTAATACCATAAAGATGGTAGAGAACTGGTAGTAAAAAGTATTTCTGCAATTGTTTCCAATCTTTCATTTGTTAAACAGGTCTCATAAATAGAATAAGGTCACCAAAACCCTGCCATAGACTTTGTGGGGTCATTTAACATTTTAATTAATGGCTCTGATGATAGAATAAAAATAACAGTGAATTCATTACATTTGTAGACACAGTAAACTTGAATAGACTGCACATATTGGAATGTGGAAGGACCTTCAGCCCAGCACACTGTTTCAAAGAAGGTAATGGAAAGAAATATTTGCACAGAAATGTGCATTGACTTTGGGTGAATGGGAAAAGAGAAGGCAATTTTTTGGATCAGAAACTGAATCCAGCTGTGAATTGTGTTTCCTCAGATATTTAATAATATTTTCCAACTGTGAATGAAATCTGAGGTGTTTTGAAAGCTGGGTCTGGATCTGAATTTTGCAGTTTAAGTCTTTTATCAAATTCGAAGTGATATGCTGTGACATACCGAAATGGGAGCTAGCTCGCTGACACTGTGAAATGGAGAACACAGATGTTTAGAAATCAGATTTAAAGCTCATGGTTAAAAATACATCATTCTTCTGCCACTAGAAAACTGAAGAGAGATAAGGTCATGGATATTATGTTCACTTAATCACTGTAGCGCTAAAGTTTAACGTGATGATGTCTCACCATGGGAGGAAACATTATCTCTGTAATACCTCTTAGAAATCATTGGTAATTGTTGCGTATTTTCAGCACTGAAATAGTGACTGTCAAGGTAAGAATGGGAACAGTCCCCTCCGAAGCCTTTAATTTTACAAGAAAGGGAACAGATTAAAGTAGCCTTGACCGAATTAAGTTTTAATTTATGGGGTCTGTTTCTGAAAATAGTGGTACAACTACCTAACTTCCAGGTCACCTCATGATATATCACAGTACATCATGTGGTCGTGTCACACTTTTTTCAATTATTTTATAATGTATTAATTTTTGATGGTGATCTGAGTTTATGTATATCTTGATTTTTCATAAAATACTCTGCCATATGACATAAATCATTAAGTTGCATGAAGCTTATAATGCATCAAAAGGTTACAGGGAAGTACACTGCTATCATTCTCTGTCATTACAGCTTTCAAAGGTTTCCATCAATATCTATCTGCAGGTTGAAAGGATTTTAAAAACCTCAAAGTGCAACTCCTTTTAAAGTAACAGACATGGTTTTAGTTTACAGTATTTAGAAGTCAGATAATTTTGAGAGCTTTCTCCTGAGAACATAAGGATTTCCTTCAAATGTGAAATTCATTCAGAGCATCACATGCTTGTGACCCTTGGGCAGTAAAACACATGCTGCTCTCTTACAAATATGCAAAACCAATGCAGAGCAAAGAATTGTATGTTTTTGCACACAGCTCAATAATTACTTCTCCTTTCCCACTAATTAATTAAAAGTAGTTGGAATTTTAAAAGGTACAATGAAAGTGAGTGGAGTTTTGGAATGTCCTTTGTACAAAAAGGACTGTGAAGATCATAAATTTAACGTGCAATGGATGTTTAAGAACTTTTTTTTGGACAGGTTAAAATTCAGCATGAGGCAGAGTTAGAGGAAAAAAATATGACTATGCTCAACGTTCCTCTATGCCTTTAATGTAAGAAAAAGCAACCATTTTGATTCTTGATCTAAAGGAATTTGATTGACATGAGGCCTGATGTTTTGAGAATGAATACACTAACTAGTAATTAGTGGAGTATATACCACAGGGTGTGATTATTCTGTTAAGTGATTATCACATATCATAGAATCATAAAATCATAGAATGCGAGATTGGAAGGGGCCTCAAGAATCATCTGGTCCAACCTTTTTAGGTGATATATAGTTTCAGTTAGATGGCCCAGCACCCTGTCAAGCTGAGCTTTATAATTGTCCAGTGCAGAGGGATCTAGCACTTCCCTGGGGAGATTATTCCAATGTTTAACTGTTTTCATCATGAAAAATTTTCTGCTGGAATCCAATCAGAATCTCCCCAGGAGCAATCTGTACCTATTACCCCTTTTCTTTTCTATGTTGCTCCTTGTAAAAAGGCAGTGTCCTTCCTTTTGGTAGATACTCTTTATGTACTGGTGCTTAGTAATAAGGTCTCCCTTAAGCCTTCCTCTCTCAAGGCTGAACAAATCCAGTCTCTCAGCCTTACTTTGTAATACCAAATACTTCGTATTTGGTACTGGTCCCAGAACAGATGACCTGATAACATTCACTTTGAAAATATTTGTCTTCCCTATGTTTTCACTAGTATGCTTCAGAACTTTCAAATCAAAGGTGTACAAATTCTACTAGTGACTTTTACAACTAGAAAGTTTACCAGGCGTGACTTTACATATGCAAATTCATGCAGTGTCTGCTAAAACTCTGCTGATTGATCCTAAACTGCACTATGAATATAGTAATACCTGGAAAGGACAGTGCCATACCTTGTTTTAAGATCCAAGTATTTAACACTTCAAAGAGGAGGTACCAAGAAAATGAAATTTTCACACTACATCCTCCTAATTCTAGACTGCTTCTACTGAAACTTACACATAAATCAAAGAAATCCCCAGGAGCTCTAACTTATAACAATCTGTCTAGGGGAAAGGAAGATAGGACTCCTCCCTGGAGAGCTATCTAGAGTGGATGAACCCTACAAATATCACAGTCAATCACTGCTGTTCAAATCTGACAAAGAACACTGTTTTACAATGTCTCCTGAGGGATGCAAATAAAAGATTTTGGCAGAAAAGATTATTTTAAAAGACTGTGGGTGTTCCTCTGAGTGAAAAGTAAGTTAATACAATCGATTATCACAGCAACAGGTTCTCTTTCACTTTTTCCATCCATCTTCTTCCCTATCCTAGTCACCATTTTCAAATGACATATGAAACACTACCAATCTGCAGGAACCAAAGTTGCCCACAATAGTATGTGGATAATTAAATGTAAGAGTCCCCTTGCTATAAAAAGTACGGTGTATTGATGGATGGGTGACTGCTAATTTGGGTAGCTTTAAGACAAACACAATATGTATGTTTGTGTTGGAAGTGTCACACACTGTGGAACAGCATATTGTGGTGTGACATGTGCATCCAGATGTGAAAATTTAAAATAGACTGAACCTTTTTTTTTATTTTTCTTCCTTCAAAAGTTGATGTTCTGAAAGCTATGATTAAAGAAATATAGTTGTCAGAAGAAAAAGCTCTAATAATAATAATGCCAAGGAGAAAGAGTAGTTTAGAAAAATTACCAGGAAAAGCCAACTCTACAAAATAGCTTTTCTGTGTATAGTAAAATGGAGTTTGATGTACAAATCTTAAGCAAGTACAGTTTTATTTCAACTCTAACTGCAATAGAAAAATTGCTAACATACAGGGCACCCAACCATTTTAGACTGATGTGCAGAAACATGTTGTTCCGTCATCATTTTCATAAACTATTTTTACTGCTAATTTACTATTTTAAGATTGCTTTCCTTATCCTTAATACAGAGTCCAGGTTGTACTTACAGAATTTTTGCCACCCTTTATGATTAACAACTTTTATTTATTCTAGGAATTAGGAGTGCTGACTGATAGGTCTTTTGAAAATAAATAAATCTGGAAAACTAAGATTAATAGGATTAGCTGGCATGGTTATTTTTAACTGACCAAGTGCAGCTCACCACACATGCATGCAGGTGTGTTGTTCAACAGCCCTGGATAACTGGTTGACCAAGTCAAATCTCCTTGAAGAGTCAGAGCAGAGGTAGACATACTGTACCTTTTATATGATGTTTGAGTCTCTTGACAGGTCCTCAGCCATGCGCCTTCAGCCCCCCTCAATGTAGACTTAGTGCTAAAAAAAACGTGTGGGTGTTTATTTCTTTTATGTTTATTTTATTTTACGTAAACCAATTTTAGACAGTTCTCGAAGCTGCTGTTTAGCCTGGAGAAGAGGATGCTGAGGGGAGACCTCATTGCTCTTTACAACTACCTGAAAGGAGGTTGTGGAGAGAAGGGAGCTGGCCTCTTCTCCCAAGTGACAGGGGACAGGATGAGAGGGAAAGACCTCAAGCTCCACCAGGGGAGGTTTAGGCTGAACATTAGGAATAAAGATTTCACAGAAAGGGTCATTGGGCACTGGCAGAGGCTGCCCAGGGAGGGGGTTGAGTCACCTTCCCTGGAGGGGTTTAAGGGACGAGTGGATGAGTTGCTGAGGGACATGGTTTAATGTTTGATAGGAATGGTTGGACTCGATGATCCAGTGGGTCTCTTCCAACCTGGTGATTCTATGATTCTATGATCTCATTTAATTGTTTGAATGTCCAGTAACTGATTATTCGGGTATTAACAGACCTAGGGGCTCTGATTTCATCCTGCACAGTAATTCCAAGGCCCCTATTATCAAACTACACTTTTAGTACGGGAGAGAGAGGTGTTACATCATCTGAATTGCTCAGGGCAGTTTTCACCAAGAGTTTTTCTCTTGTTTCAAACACAATTCTTTAACACTTAAAAAATCACAAAGTTTTTTTACCATGTGATTCCTTCCATTAGATGCATCAATAAATCCTTATTCTCAGCCTGCCTGTCTAATGTGTGTTTCTATGTCTCATAAGGAGATTTTTTCATTTTAATACTACCTGAGATTTCCTGGCTGCAACATAGAATAAATCCAAAGTATTTTTTTCACCCATGGGTAGCAAACAACCTCATCAAAATGTTTAGACTCTCTATAGTAAACTTAGGGTATAATTGGTAAAATAAGAGTTCATTAACATAAAGGCATTTCCCCCTGTCTCCCCTGTAGATATAAGCATTAGTGTAAAAGGAATCTGATCCTTGTCTGAGCCTCCAGGGCAGGACATAGGCAACGCTAACAATAACTTCAGCTTTAGTCCTTTAGGCTGGAGTATGTTGGTAGTGATGTTGCTTTATGAATGCTAATGAATAATTAGATTTCCCTGAGTTCCTTACCATACATATCAATTTTTCACCTTACATTTATGCCAGCAGCAGTCTTTTTTTTCCCGTAAGAAGTCTCCAGTCTAAATTATAGAAACAAATTAATACACTTAGATCTATCTATGATAAAAATATGATTGTATTAGGAAAGAAATTTAAGTATTGCCTGTAAATAGAGGGTCTGAAAGTTATAGCAAGATGAGTTAAGGAGGAAAGGTGACTTACTGGGCACTGATTGAAATATGTTCCAGGCAGGGTGAAGCAGAGCTGAAGTTTTTCTTTGTAACTGAGTTGAATAAAAAGACTGTTTCAGATAATTTTCAAAAATAACACCATGTAAGTTGGGACTACGCTGTATAGTAAACCTTTAAAATGTTACTCTTTGTGTTGTGACAACAGGACAATCATGTCTTAGAGTTAGGAGAAGATCTCTGTGTGGTTGCTTTACTAGATAACCTGCAAAAGCACATGAGTGTTCTTTTTTATTTAATATAGCTCTATATTCAGATGGCTAATGGTTAATATTCTAAGTACAGCAAAAATGCTGAATATTTCTTATTAAGTATTCTTTCTGAAACTACTGAATTGGTGTTAAGCTAAATCACACCTGGAATGCATATGTTCCTGACAGACCTGAACAAACTGTACTGGAGTTGCTGTAAAGCCACATTCCGTATCAGTAGGGACTACTTACGTTTGGACATCTGTAGGATCACATGTATGGTCATCATCGGTTTTCAGGAGCTGTCTGAGTGATTTTTTTTGTCATTTTAAGCACAAAGGATACAGACAGACCTTTTAAAACTCTCAGATGTGGAGACAGCTGACTTCTTCCATTTAAGTCTCATAATAAGCTTTTTTGAGTTAGCTGGTAGAATTTCACCTTATTGATGTCTATAAACCTGGAATGAAGTCCAAAGGCTTTCTCAGCAGTGTTGTTTCTTAAACATCATCATCATCAAATAATGTGTAGGTGAATCTTTTTAGTCTGCAATATGCAGGATGTCAGATAAACTTTCCTAAATGGTAACTTCCTACTGAAAATGGACTAATAATGAGAAGGAAAGTATATTAAACTTTAGCACACAGATCTGGGCTCCTTAAAGACAATGGAAAACTTCTACAGCTTTCATAGATATCAAACATGGTTCACTTCATCTGCTGACTGTTACAATATTCACACTTGGAATTTCTTCCATCCAAAGATTTAAAGTAATTTAATATACAACATTGCAAGACAGAAGTAAATAGCTCATATTAACGTCTGTCATATACAGAACATCTTTGTGTGTCTTTTCTCAAGGTTTCTGATGACATGTTTTCCAGATTTGATAAACAGAATTCCATTTTTATCCTTCTTATTAACTCCCAGCAGCATGACTTCCTTTATGTTATAGTTAAAACTCTACAAGTCAGACGTTTCAGGAATTATTTTAAAAATAAAATCCCTTGCAACAGTAAAATAGCATTTACTTTCCCTAGAAAACAATAATTACAGCTAGAAGATAGGAATGCCATGTCTTCAAGGAAGACAAGCCAAAATTTAGAACGTGACCTAATTTTCAACACACAAAATAGTTTATTGCGTGCATCCCACAGAGAATATCAGCTGAAGACAATAGCACATCAGACAGATAAGATGGCCTGACTAAACCCGCTTTGCTGCTTTTCATACAATTCTAAGACAACTCACATGATTAACCTTTATTGATAAAGGAAACTAGTTTTAAGCAGATATCATCGTCTAATGATGGGCCTAAAAGCTGGAATTTAACACAAGTAAAGCCATTTTATTGTATCCTGTAATGCATCTAGTTCAGCTAAAGCCGACAAGCCACTTCAAAAAATTTAATATTAATAAACACATTCTTTTTTCTAAAATAATAACACTAAAAATATCTCCACGGGTTGTGCACACATGAAACAGAATAAAATAAATAAAAAATTAATTCAGAACTTGTAGCTTCCATAGAGAAGTAGACTTACTATCTCCTCAAAAATGACTGAATAGCATTAGAAATTATTAAGGTTAATTGTCATGGCATTAATCAAGTAGTTGGTGTTAACTTATATTTATATTTTATTTGTGATTTTTTTCGGAAAAGAGCAAGCTGTTGCCATGCTTTTAGCATTAACTATGTAAACATTGAAGTCAAATGATGTCTGTGAAGTGAAGATGTGAGTTCTAAGTTAAATCCAAAGGATTATGATCCAAGGCCTCTAAGTATTCTTGAGGTATAGCCTAAAAGTACTTTCATTAAGTAAGCCTACTTGGGTAACTAAGCACAAAGTTATTCCTTCTTAATTCAGGAACCAAGTCAGTGCTCACTGTTCATAAAGGTGACACAACCTGGCTCAGTGACAAACATTTACTTCTAGCTAGGGCTTTAGGGAATTAACTATATTAAAATAATTGTTTCAGGCATCACTTATATCATATTGATTTGTAATGAAATATCCATCTATGTTTATAAAGAGAACACGATCCGTACCTGTGCAGCCTCCTTCATGAACCTCCAATATCTCCTATGCATGGGTATTTCAGTGAGAGTTAAGTCTAATTAAATGATAATTTGCCATAGCATTACAAATTGTGGTTTAACTAGAATTATATGGAACTTTATATAAAACCCAATCAGACAGTAAAACAGATTTTTAGCCTTAAACCAGAGGTCATCCTCCCACTGAATCTTAATGAGATATTCTGAATACAACAGAGGAAAGAAATGTTTTTAACCCTCACATTGCAAACACGAACTTTCCAACTCCTCTGTTTCGAAATTCCCTAATAAGACAGTATCATGCTAACAACAGGAACCAATTTGATCTGGGGCCAATTAATCATAATGAACAACAGAACAACATCTTTCCACTGACCTTTCACAAGGAGAAAATAAGAAGGTCTTACCATACTGTGTCACCAAGGCAGAAAAAGCACATGACAGTAATTAAGACAAGTCCGAAATTGGAGGGCAACTGCTCCTAGAAGTTTTAGACAGTGAAGCTGCATGAAGAGCACTCTTAGAGCTTTGACACTGAACAGCAATCCTGGAGTTTTACTTTAATTGCTATTTTTCTCCTATAGACCTGATGAAACAGCAAAACATACTGTGTATCTGTGATATCAATTATGAAATATATTTGAGATAAATTTGAATCACCTGCATGTAAATGCTATTTATTTACAATGATAAGCTTATATGTGGATTTTTACTGAGCTCTGTAACATCTTTGGGGTGAAAAGTTTACTGATTTTCAATGTCTCTTTGAGGACTAACTTGTCCTGATATTCAGATAAAACCTTCTGTGTTTCAGTTTATGCCCATTGCCTCTGGTCTTGTCACTGGGCACTGCTGAAAAGAGACTGACTACATCTTATTTGCAGTCTCCCTTCAGGCATTTATATACATTCATGACATCCCCGTTAAGACTTCTCTTCTTCAGGCTGAACTGCCCAAATTCTCTTTCCTCTCGTGTGAGATATTTCATAGCATAATAGAATCACGGAATCACCAAGTTGGAAGAGACCCATCAAGTCCAACCATTCCTACCAAACACTAAACCATGTCCCTCAGCACCTCGTCCACCCGTCCCTTAAACACCTCCAGGGAAGGTGACTCAACCCCCTCCCTGGGCAGCCTGTTCCAGTGCCCAATGACCCTTTCTGTGAAAAATTTTTTCCTAATGTCCAGCCTAAACCTCCCCTGGTGGAGCTTGAGGCCATTCCCTCTTGTCCTGCCCCTGTCACTTGGGAGAAGAGGCCAGCTCCCTCCTCTCTACAACCTCCTTTCTATCATCTCAGTGGTCTTCATTGGACTATCTCCAGTATGTCCATGTCTCTTTTGTACTGAGGAGCCCAGAACTGGACAGAGTACTCCAGGCTTGGCCAGACCCAGGCTGAATAGAGAGGAAGGAATATCTCCCTTGACTAGCTGGCAACATCCCTCTGTCTATTGCAGCTATGAATAATAACAAGCATCCATCCCATGCCTGCTTTAACTTTATTCAAATCAGCTTTTAAGGTTCTGGGCTGGGTTATATTTGGTTTTGTCAGAATCATTAGTAGACAAATGCAGAACATTACAGGAAGAGGACTCTGCTTTGTCTGTGTGCTCTACATGTCACAGCCGTGGAATGCTTTTACTTTTTTAGCCTGCAGACCTTTCTTGTGTTTGAGTAGATAAATGTAAATTGGAGATTGAGCAAATAGCGTTAGATGTTTTAATGGAGGCAGATATGGCTGCTGCTGGATAAGAGCTTATCCTTCTATTATGTTCTAAATTTGAATAACTTGGTGCAGCAAAATTCCTTTAGAGTTCTTAGCAAAATAAAATCAGGAGAAAGCTTGCACAGCTCTGAGTTTATGACCAGCAATTTATCATGAAACTCAAATGAATCCCACAGAGAATTCCATTATTTTTTTTTTTAAATGAGAATGATGTAGAAGACTTGAAACTTGTGAATTCATTAAATTGCCTGTTTGGTCTCCAGAGTGTTGGAAGGAAGACATCCACCCAGTAGCAGCCCATGATCTGCGAAGACTTATGTGCCTTCTGAACTTTAGGTGTATAAAAACATCCTCCTGCACCAAACAGCATCCTCCTTGAAGCCAAACAAACAAATGATGTATCACACTGCAGTGGACTGCTAACATATCTCAGCTAGACCCGTGTAAAATATCTCAGGCACAAGAACTGGCCACCTAGCAAACTGGGAAGCTTGTAATGAGTCAATTTATCTGATTTCTTAACCTGGCTAAGCTCATCACTCCTTAGGCTAGATTACTTTCATTATTTAAAGCCAGCCCATATACGGCTGGCTTGGGTATCTTTACAACAGACCATGGTATTTGCTGTAGACATGCTATTTCAGCAGCTTTTGTAGGTACCTACAGTTCCTTTTCAGTTAATTTTAGGCCCTGATCAGAGTTTTCTACCTTATATAAAGTATTCTTCTGCTGTTCTTGTAGTTTTTCCTGCCATTTGCATCTTCAGACTAGATTTTGATTGTGTGCTCAGATTTGGAAGGTTTAGCAAAAAGAAAGCTATCAATTTTCAAGTAGATTGCAAAATTGTTCTCAACACTATTTAAATGTTGTCTTAGCATAACACTGTTATGTACCATTAAAAGTTAATGCCCTATGCATTTCTGCATGGACTTTTAGCCCCTTGCATTTGTATTTATTTTTTAGGTGTTCATTTTAGCTGTGCTGCCCAGAGAAAACCTTAGATATAATAAACTGATTGACAAAATTAATTGAAGATTAGGTACACGTTCCTGAGAGAATCTACTTTGGTTTCCTGAGCACGCAATCAAAATCTAGTCTGAAGATGCAAATGGCAGGAAAAAACTGCAAGAACAGTAGAAGAATACTTTATATAAGGTAGAAAACCCTGATCAGAGCCTAAAATTAACAGAAAAGGAACTGCTTGCTTTTAATCACTGACTACTTGGAAGTAAAGTAACTAAAATCTGTTCAACTGCCAACAGTCTGTGTGAACAAACTTTAATATGGCAAGGCAAAACCCCTCGGGTTACATTTTTTGTTGATAAGAATAAAGGCCAAATTGCCATTGTATGTTTTTTTGGTTATAGATTCTGTCCTAACTCTTCATTTGTTTAATTTAATAGCTATATAACTTTGACTGTACAGATATTGATTCTATGAGTGGGAAGTTTTATTGCTTTTATTCTTGTAAAAATCTATTTAATTTCAGAAAAGACATGTATACATCAAGAAATGGATTATTTATTTCACACATAGGGGTCCAAAAGGGTACAAATCCCTCAACGTGCACTTAATTAAGTAAATTCTGTTTACTGTACTGCAAATAAGAGTATAATCAACTCTGTATATCTGGTGAATTGCAGTACTATAGTGACTATTATGCTGCTTAGTATGTGTGAAGAAGAGCCCCACTTATTTACAATCTGCTATTGGTGCTTTTTCTTGGTCTCTCTTTACTGTGCATACAAGAGATGGTCCACAGATTTTGTATTTATTGTAATGCTTATAAGGTTTTCCTAAATTTTTTATGAGCACACTTTACCAAATTTTACAGGTATTACAGTGAATATCAAACAAGACAAAACAGACTGGAATTACAGACTTTGGGAGAATTAAGATGCTAAGCCTGCTTCTCACAAATATCCCTTGGGCAGAATTTCTAAAAGCAATTCTTGGAATAAGGTTTGCATTTTCCATTGATTTGTCATTAGACGATTAACAGATGTAGTACTATAAAACCTTGTTTCTATCTTTTATGAAAAAGTAAACCTAACAAGTACAGCATAATGCCCTGGGTTTCCCACTTAGGTCCATGCAAATGGTCTACTAAAAAAAAGCCATAGCATTTGCATCTTGACCTCTATGCATCTTTACCTTTCCCATAGTGGGTTTAGTTAACCCTTTATGTGTAGATGGCATTATTCTTCATGGGTCAAAAAAACAACTTGGAAACCATTTGCATGGTGGCAAGTACATGCAGACTTAACATCTTTTGTTCATTTTAAAGAGAAAGTGATTAAGTAAGTCTGGTTTTAATTCCACTTTTCAACTTAAAATATTTACAAGGATTCTGAGTCTTTAAGTGGCAGATGCACACATGTAAATGCTCAGGAAAAACCTAAACAATATTCAAAATAAAGCTAAATCATCTAGTGCTGCGGCATGAATGACCCTAACCTAAGAAACAGCATCCTGCAAACTCCACTATTGCTGCTGAAATACAAGATAGTTTGTGCAGATATAGTAGAACCAGTTCATAATTGTGAAAGTAACATTTGTAATGTGGACATTCAACTTGCCTCAAAAAATCAGTCTAAGTACAGTGGACCCATTCTAAGTACCCTGTGGTCACAGATGTCCTGCCAGTAATTCTCAAGCAAGAGGATTAAAAGCTAGTTCAGGTATGTTCTGTGTCCAGGAGCAATGTGAGCCCCTCTAGCACGCTTTCCCCAGTTTTTCTTCCCCACAGACTCAGTGAGCTATCAGCCTGATATTTTATGTAGATCCAAATCATTAACTATCCTGTTGTGTAGCTGTTTTGCACTACAGAAAGATCGAACAGCTCAGACAAAGGAGAGGCATTTAATCCACACAATACCCTTAATAAATCTCCCAATGTGGTTTCTGTACAGCATTCTTAATTATTTCTGAGGACAGTTTTACCCGCAATGCTTATGTAAGGATAAAACTTATGTGCTTGCCATTTTCACATCTCATAATACCTATAACCTTTATTTAAACCATAATAGAATAAATTACATATAGCCTTAGGAGCAGGCTGACCTATCCCAGACATTTGTGTCCAGAGCAAGTGAGAAGCTATCACAGGCAAATGCATGCGAACAGTTAGGATCAATAATCCACCAAATACGAACTACTCTGCTTAACTAAAGCTTCTGTCTTCATCATGATGACACTTCTTCCTACCAGTATTCCCATAGGGAGCATGGCAGTAATAGTTACTGCACTTCAAATTTACGCTTTAGCGTGCTTTACACTAAAAGAACGAGTCAAGGTTCCTGAGGTTGTGCAGTTCTCTCCTTCTTGATGCTTCCACTGCAGAAGCGTGGAGCTGGAGAGGTCACAGTGCTGTGCTGCTGCTTCTGCCAAAGGACTGGATTCCATCCCCCAAAGGGGCTCAGCTCCTCTGACACAGTCTTGAGCTACCACCCAGGTTCTTCCTGTCTCACATCCACTGTGCTCTTGTCGTGTTACATGTCACAGTGCTGTCTCAGAGAGAAAAAAAGACACTTCAGAGGTCTATCCAACTTCCCAAGGCATATAAGCCATAAAATTCTGTTTAAAATCCTTGAGTACCTACTAGCATGAACTTGGAGAAGAATTTCCACACTCAGGCCAAGGGTAAATTGCTGTTCTGCTTGTCTTCTCCAGTATGAAGAAAAGGACATTGCTGCCTTGATTCCTACAGATTTAAACCTCACTTGTCAGCTCTCATTGCTGTTTTCCAGCTTCATATGGGAATGGAGAGACTGAGAAAAATCAAGGCAGAGTTATGAATAAAACTTACTGATATCATTTAAGGGTGAAATTTTGAATAGCATCTCAGTTTGAGCAAAAAGCCTAGCAGTGGTGCAGTTCCCAAGAAAAATCCTGAATGAAAACCTTCTACTTTTCTCCCCCGCAATAGAACTGCACCCATAATAGAGTGCTTGCCAATATTAGCTGTACTGAGAGATGTATCTATTCCAGTAAACCTTTTACTAGTCTAGCCTAGACCTCAATTTCGTTCTGCTGAAGCTCAGGAAATCAATGACCACCTGCAAAGACAGGCACTGGAAATAATCACTGAGAATTATGTTAAATCCTCCTGGAGTTATGAGATTATGGGAGAAGCTCAGTCTACGTTAAAATATGCATATACTCCAGCTCTTGTAATAGCAGAAATATGGCAAAAAGCACAATGTGGCTAGTAAAAGGAAAAAAGCAGACCCTAAAATGCTATGAAAAAAACAAAAATGAAATGAAGGTTGTCTCCTTGTTCAACTCTTGCTGCAGTGACAGCATGACATAATGGTACTGACATAATGGTACAAACAAGAGGTTAGGAACTTGGGATATAAACATGGTTCTAGCCCTCAGCCCCTAAACTGACATCTAGCATGCAGATGTCACTCAACACATCCATTGTCAGTTCATTCCAGGAACAATTGATTCTGTATGAGCCGTTTGTCTCTCCAAATTCACATTCCTGCATAGAGATAAAGTAGGAGTAGCTGTAAATGACACATATTTGTACCCATAAGTGTGTTAGAGGAAAACATATCATGCCAGGACCAGCTGCCTGAGATAGCTGTGGCTGCTACTGCTCTGTGTACCCAGGTTAAATCAATAGTGAGAGTGAAAGTGCGTTCCCAGCAACAAACACATACACTATGGAGATCGATCGATCTATCTATCTATCTATCTATCTATCTATCTATCTATCTATCTATCTATCTATCTAAATATATATAAAAATATATGAGTACACATATATATACATACACATAAGCACATATACGCATGTTTGGCCTCACAGATCACACACACCCATGCAAGCAGAGACAACACTAACAGTCTTGATGGACTGATGGCTTCTGTGACAGGACTGGAAGTAGCCTAGTAGGGTATTATTTGGGTTCTCTCTCCTGTCATTGTCTCTCTGAACTTCTTTGTGGATGTACAGATGAGCTTTATAACATAACCTAACAATACATATGTAGTACATAAGGAACACACTGTACTAAGCTTGAAGAGCAGTAATTTCAATGGAGCTTGATTTTGATTGTACCATTTCTTGTCATGTATGACCTCTCATGCTTCTAGTCAACAAGTAATGATTTTTGAATGTATTTTTATGCACTTGGATTTGAGATAGTAAAGACAAAACCATTATTTATAGATAATTTTAACTAGCTAGGGAGCAGGAAAATAAGCAGCAATGACAATAATAAGTACAGAACAAAGTAATGTACCCCTGACAGAATAATGCAGGACACAGGACCTGATCTCTGCCCTTCTCATAAGTGGAAGAGAAGGTTGGGATGTTTGAGCCTCCAAACCAGCCTCTGTACCGAGCCAATCTGTGTGATTTCTAGAGTGAACTGCAATACAGATGCAGAACACTAATGAATTACCAAAATTCTGCCAAGTCACCCACTGTCCAGTGAGTATTTAAGGAATTTTTTTAAAAATTGCAAATTCTAGTAATTATATAATATAATAAAATTGTGACATTTTTGAAGTTTCTTCCAGACTGAATGCACAGTGATCATACAGCACCTTATCATTTTTTTCTCATGAACTTGATACAATGGCAAAAGATTGAGCTTAGTGTCAAGTTAAGTTACACTTACTGAACAATAATTATACTACTGAGATTTTTGAAGGAAAAGAGAAACAATTCTCATTTAACTTCTTGTAGGAGACTAAACCTTTGAGAATGGAAAATTACCAGGCACAGAAGAAAGATGTTAAGGCTTTGAGGAGGGAGAGGAGTGGGTTATAAACTAGGGAAACTTCACAAAGACATGTCACAAGTGTTGCGTAGGAGTGGAAAACAAATATGAACAGACTTTCAAAGCAAGATGTCCATAGAGTTTTTGATTCCAGCCCAAGAAGATGGATGAAGATCAAGAAGAATAAGTTGCATAAGTAGGATAACTTGCATAAGTTATATGCAAGCTTTATTATCATTTGTGTTTATATGCCTCTTGATTCATTATCACACACCACCAATTGGCTAAAATCCCTCGACAACCATGAGAGAATTTTTTTTTTCATGAGAAAGTGAATAGTTACTCCACCAGAGGGGTCAGCTGACAGATGCTGCAGGAGTGTTTCTGGTCAATGATATTATAGCTTCTGCTGTGGTGCTCCTCAGCTCCCCGCTCTGCCTGCTTCCTAGAGCAGATTTGCTCTTGCTGCTCCCCAAGAACAAGATTTTCCCTGGCACACCTAAGAATAGAAAGAGAAGGAAATACACAGAAAACAAAGGATGCACTTGTGAATCAAGGCAAAAAGAAAGGCATCATTGAGAAATAAAAAACAGACACAACTGAAGGAACAACTCACCATGGTATAATTAAGAAAGTTAAATAGAACAGGGAAGGACAGGAATATTTTTGTAACAAACCATAGGGACAGAAAACTACTAACTTCAATGAAAAAAATTTATGCCAGCAGCTGAGCATGGGGTGTTTGTTAAGGGTTAATGAAGAACATTTTGCAAGCAGCATTGTAGTTATTCTATTTAAAGCACTCACTTTTTCTTGTTCTATTCTGTCGCCTACTGAAAATTGCACAACTCTCTTCTCAAATACTATTATGAAAAAAGCAATCAACTCAATTGTCTGGGGTGTAATGATGCTGACTACCTCCTTCCAGCATTCAGAAAGCGAGAGAAAAATAAGATAAATAACCTGGGACAAACCCACAAATCATTAGAATTTTTAATAAGCCTTCACAAACAGAAAGATGTGCACTATTAGTTATACCTGCCAACCACTGCTCATGGTCCAGTGGACAGCACACTGCACGTGGAATGAGAAGATTCCTGCTCTTCTTCCAGCTCTCACACTCTTACTGAATAACAGCTTAAACAGGTCACATGAGCCTCAGCTTCCCAGTAGTACAATGATGATTATTAAGTAACGTATAAATAGTACTGGTGGTGTGATAGTCGCAGATAAAATACATCAAAATTGAAAGCAAACTTTTTTTATTCTAGTTCAGATAGGAACAGTGACCTTCCCAAATGAAGTGTTGTGCCCTCGTGTAAGACATGGGGTCATGAGCCTGAGGGAAATTCAATCAGACGTGGGGTTGTAAGTCTAGAAATAGAACTAGACAAGTATTTCTGGTGAGAGGAAACTGAACTAGAAGTTATTGCCATCAAGACCGCAGCTAGAACTTTCAGTGTGCACAACATCCCTATGAAAATCTACAGGAAGCCATAGTTTGAAAGCCTTTTAATACCTCTGCTTCTGCTGCAATCTTAGTGTCAGTTCTCTGGTCTCTTCAATTAGATTTTCTGTGGGTTTTTTTCTTGGCAAACCAGGACCAAAATTTAGTCTTCTTTGAGCTGTGCTGGAGACATGAAGCAACTTAAATCTGCCCCAGAATAAAACTGTGAAGCATTACCTAGATATCAGAAAAACCATCAAATTGCAAAAAGCTTGGTCAAAATCAAAGGCATCATCAGATCTACAGCAACGTATAAAAGTAAACCTTGCAATTCATCATGGAAATTAGCCCATTTCATAGTGTTTATACTATGTTTAATGACATCCCTTTTGTCTTTACTTAGATAATACATATTCATCAGCTTATCTTCCTTTCTACTTAGGGACTTAGGGACTTTAAAGTCTGAAACACACACTGAACTTGTAGGTATTGTAGGTATAGACAACAGAAAACTAGAAAGGTCTTTCACCTATTTGCTTATTTGTCCTTCTGCAAACTATGTCTCTGTATTCACATGGGTCTTAATATTATCTATGGGTTTAAGTCACTTGGAAAGGAAGGAAGCTTGAGAACAGGCTGCAAAAAGAAAACAACATGGAAACAAAAGCCCTTCAAGGTCAGATGGATCGTGTGCCCCTGTCTCCAACAGTGACAAAAGAAAGGAAAGCATATGAACCTGACTGCTCTCTGCATCTATTCTTATTGTACTCTATATTTTCCTCACATGAAGTTGTTTTTATCATTTGTTTAATCCTGTTTAGGGTGTATGCTGATGCTCTCTGCTACAACTGTACTCCTTTGGCAGTGAGTTCTAGAAGTTTGCAGCCCTACATGTGTAGGGTTTCACTTTTTGACTTTGTAAGTATTGAATTACAGATTTTAGGTATGCAATAAAAAACAAATCCTCTTTTCGCCACAAACCAATGCCTTTGTGAACTCTTATCCACGGTCAGACTTAAAAAACTTCCCATACTGTATAATTTTCTGAGATCTGTACTGTCTTCATTTTTGGGTTTTTTTGGGTTTTTTTTCTGAGGAGGGTGCAGTATGCAAATCATACTCTGTGGGAACAGTAAGTGAGAGTAGAAGAAAGTCCTAAAGAAAATGATCAGCTCCATCCCTTCCATAAGAAAACAGAGGAGAATCATAGAATCATAGAATCATAGAATCATAGAATAACCAGGTTGGAAGAGACCCACTGGATCATCAAGTCCAACCATTCTTATCAAACACTAAACCATGTCCCTCAGCACCTCGTCCACTCGTGCCTTAAACCCCTCCAGGGAAGGTGACTCAACCAACTCCCTGGGCAGCCTGTTCCAGTGCCCAATGACCCTTTCTGTGAAAATTCTTTCCTAATGTCCAGCCTGAACCTCCCCTGGCGGAGCTTGAGGCCATTCCCTCTTGTCCTGTCCCCTGTCACTTGGGAGAAGAGCCCAGCTCCCTCCTCTCCACAACCTCCTTTCAGGTAGTTGTAGAGAGCAATGAGGTCTCCCCTCAGCCTCCTCTTCTCCAGGCTAAACACCCCCAGCTCTATCAGCCATTCCTCATAAGGCCTGTTCTCCAGCCCCCTCACCAGCTTTGTTGCTCTTCTCTGGACTCTCTCCAGAGCCTCAACATCCTTCTTGTGGGGAGGGGCCCAGAACTGAACACAGGATTCGAGGAGCGGTCTCACCAGTGCCGAGTACAGAGGGAGAAGAACCTCCCTGGACCTGCTGGTCACGCCGTTTCTGATCCAAGCCAAGATGCCACTGGCCTTCTTGGCCACCTGGGCCACTGCTGGCTCATGGTCAGTCGCTGTCAACCAACACCCCCTGGTCCCTCTCCTCCAGGCAGCTTTCCAGCCAGGCTTCTCCTAGTCTGTAGCACTGCACAGGGTTGTTGTGCCCCAAGTGCAGGACCCGGCATTTGGCCTTGTTAAACCTCCTGCCATTGGACTCTGCCCAGCGGTCCAGCCTGTTCAGAGAGAAACAGCACATCTACTTAACTGGGACAATTTCACATGACTGATTCAGAGCAATTCATTTCAATTACTCTGATCATCAGATAAATAGCACATCTGGTAGTGTCTGCAAACTAATCATTAACAGGTGTGAATTGGTGTCTGCAAGCATATATTTCCTACTGTGTGGCCCTTTGTTCACTTCAGGACACTTCTTAATTAGAGACAAGTCTGAACCACAAGCCTTTAGATGTGGATCTGTTCTTTGAACACCCCCAAAATCAGCAGTTTGTACACCAGGTTGTTATTTAGAGAAAAGATCTCTGAAAAAAAATATGTTTCATGGTTCTGATGAAGCGTACATTGCCCAGTTCTAACTTGCTGGTATTAGTTTTGGATTTTAGCTTCAATTTACAGCAATAATGGCACAGAGCGTTTTTATGTTACATTTATAACCTGTGGTACTTATGATAGAAATGACATTCATTGCTGTTGTTGAGGGCATATAAATACGTGTTGCTGTTACAAATGTTGCACCTGCTGCCATTGACAGTTGTCATCTAAGTATTTAAGAAGAAGAGGCATTAAAAGACTTTGGGGAAGTGTACAAAAATAGAGAAAAAAAGAGGAAACAGAATTGGGATGCAATAGTATATGACCTAACAAAGGTTTCCTTTTGCTGTGTTGGCTAATTTGAATCCTAGGTGGGAGATATGTTACTTTTTAGTCCAAACACTTGTCAGACCTTGTGCAATTAAATTCCTCACCTAAGTTTCAGAGCTGTGTTTAAGGATGATTTAGTCATATGCATGTGTGTAGTCATATGCCGAAGAGGTATGACTAACTTTGCTAACCTGCTTTGAACATGATTATGTACATTCTTTTGAATAAGACAGTTTAAATAAACATTAAAATAAATGTAAGCCACTAGAATATGTGACCTTCTGAGCTTCTGCTTATGAAGATATGAGTGGTAATAGGAAATAATATAGGTGGAATTAGATTTTGCGAGTTAAGAGAGCCATAAGGAAAAAAAATTACATAAATGTTAGGTTTTTATCCCTGTTTACAAGGCTAGTATTGCCCAGCACCACCTCAGCAGGAGAACTTTTCTCTGTGAATATTGGTGGATGTTTTTCTGGCAAGAGACAGCTGGTGGAGCATCAATTACAAATTACAAATAATCCCAACACTGGGATTTCTACCTTTTTAGCTCTTTAACTCTTTTGTTTCTTTTTATTTTTTTTCTTTTTTTTTTTTTTTAGAGGAGAAAACCTTTAATGGATAAGAAAAGGCAGTCCTAAGGAACAGACTAAAAGATGCAAATAAAATAGATGATAGAAGGAAACACTTTTGCTTATAGAGCAGGTTAAGCAAAGTACTTTTAAAGCCTGAGAGTAATATCCTGTGTTAAATCCCTTGCTAAATACATGCTGTACATAACACTTGGCTTTTCTCATCAATTAGCCCACGGGAGAAACTAAGTCAGGAAACCATAAAGCAAAAGACAGAAACAATAGACTGAGAGACATCAACAACCATAAAGAAGATCAAATTAGTGAAATGTAAGGTAAGAAACCAAAGACTGAGAAAGAGCTGAGGCTTAGTAGATGACCTTTTTGATGAAAAAATTATGATCTTATTAAGAGGGTTAAGTGTCCCAAAACCCAGTTTAGTAGTTAAGAATACCAGAAAACATCCGAGAGCTTTGAATCTAGTTCTCTCAAGCATGGTTAATGAGTTAGCACAGCTAGAATAACTCTCAGTAAGTGTTTTGGATAGGTTCATTTTATTTCAGAAAGTTTGAATGCGTACAGACATGGCCATTTACCCTCAGGACAGGAAAATAAGCACTTGCATGAATTGTTTATGATATAGATGTAGCCAAAAGCTACTGTAACTCCCTGCTTATCATAAGGTAGAAAGTATTGCTGATGTAAGCTGGAATTTCGAGTGGTTGTGTGGGCTATCAGACAACTGTGATCATATTTGCTCAACTAGGCAAAATGAGTCTAAAACTGTCTTGATTTGGGGGCATTTTACACTCACTTTACACTGCTGTATCTGCTCAGTTTCCAGGAAAACGGGAGTGATGTCTCATGATCCAATGATATGGAGCAAAAAGGATAGAAGAACTCTAAAGAAAAGACTTTATTTGAGATTTTTTTTATTATTATTCTAAAATGCCATTATTTTCAAGTCTTCCTTGGAACATTCTGGACATAGAGTCAAATACACTTGTCCAATTTAAAAAACTGAAAACTGTAGTGATAGAACAGAAGACTATTGAAGCTTCACTATTGCACATATGTGAAGCCCCAGGGAGTCAATAACAGTACACAAAGTCATAAATTTGTAAGAAATTCAGAGCAAGGAGAAACGAAACTTGTGTTTCAGCAAAGTTTAAAGGGGTACGAAATTATTACTGCTACTAAATAAAACGACATCAAATTAGTGAAAGATCACAAAATACTGATTTTTTTCCTTCTGTTTTTAAGCATACCCCGCTTAACTGTTTTGCAGAGCTAACAGAGTAGTAGATTCAGAGCACAGCAATAGAAATTTCCTCTTCTGAAGGAGAAAACACACTTAGAAGAATGCCAGAAAGACGTAGAAAACAGATCTCCATGGAACAAATTAAAGAAACCTCTGGCATGCAAAACCTAAAGATGCAATTCATGTGCTGTGAAAAATGTTTTTCCTGAGGTTCTGAAATTTGCCCTTGATTATTTGCAGAATGAAATAGAATGTGTGTATGAGGGAGAGCACATCATGCACTATGAGGATGAGAGTCAGTAATGGGTGGGAAACTACATGATCTAATCTGCAGACTGCACATTTTCAAATGCCACAGTCTCAATTATGTTGAATTCAAAGCAAAATTGAAACTCTCCCTCTTCCAGCAAATCCCATCCTATCAGCCTCTATCTGGATTTGCTTGAGGGGCCTTCTAAATAAATAATAATAATAAATAAAAGAGTCGGGTTAAGTTATATATATGTTTTTAAAACAGCTATCGTTATTTTGAAACGAAATGTGGGTTTATGGCACGGACACTCTTTTGTTAAAGTTAATGTACCTTGAAATCTTTCGACTCAGCACAGCAAACTGTCAAAGGTGCTTAAAAAAATAGTCCAATATTCTCCAAAACTCTTTCTGCAAGAGGGGTCTTGTGTGAAATGATAACAGCCACAACCCCAATATTGTTTACAGAAATACAGCTTTTCACTGCAGAGGCATAACAGTGAAACCTGAGGGGAAAAGAAATATGAAATGAGACAAAGGCTTCAGTTCATGACTCTTGGAAGTTAATAAACCTTCAAAATTGCGTCTATGTATTATAGTTTTTCCTGAGTTCATTCAAATAGAGGTCATAGTGTGATGAGTGAATTTTAAGAGTTACTTCTTCCCATCCCAAAAGAATGGTGCTTTCTTGATTTAGAGAGAAAGTTACTTTCCTGTCCCCAGGATTTTGTGGTCCCAGATGTAGTGTTGCCCACCATCAAACCTCAGTTCATCTTTTCAGTTTCCTGACCTGCCTTAGTACCTCAGGAGTGTATTTTTGGGAAGCAGAGTATTTAGGTTTGTGCCCCCTTATGAGATGATAGCTCCTGGATTATTATGTAGTGATACAGGTGTTGCCCATCACAACAGCTTCTCTTTGGCCAGTGATGTGGTTTGGAAACAAATGTAGTCATCCCACAATCTATTTTTTAAACATTACTGGTTTGCATGAATAAAAGTACAAGTGCCGCAAACAAATTGGGCAGTTCCAGGGATGGAAATATGCTTAATGCACTCAAGAGACCTCAATGAATTCCAGATCCTGGTGGTGCTTAGTGCCTAGTTCTTCAGCCTGTAATCCTGTGGGCATCTATAGAATTTTGTGGTGCAAAACAAAGATGCTGACAGAACCTTTTGTCCTGCAAAGCTGAATGATGAAACAGCTCTCCTCACACCTTAATGCATACATGCTACTTAAGTACTGTCCTGTGTTGGAAAACAGATGCTCTGAATGTTATCCTTCATCTCTTTACGCTTCAGTTTCACACATTTTAATCATGATACCAACAGTGTTGCGAACATGACTACATTCTAGTCACTAAACTGCTATGAAAATGGAGCAGATAGTACAGCAGATACATATGCAGTATAGCTCTGCATATATTGCAAAGCAAAATTGTAGATATTGTGAGGAACCTTGCATTGTTATTACTACTATAATAACATTCATATTAGAGCAGGCCCCAGAAACTAGAAGACTAACCTCAATTTATGAAGTACTCTACAAACACCAGCCAAAAGTGAGCTACATAAAAATGCATGTAGCGTACGGAGGAGACAAGAAACAGCAAGATGATAAACAAAAGCATAGGAAGAAAAGAAAAGGAAAGAAAACAATACCAATAGGAAACAATCTTAGTATTATTACAGCTTATTTACACAAAGCATTTTTATAAGCATAATGTCAAAAGACAGATTTGGACAAGGACTTGAAGGAAAGCAATGATGTTACTTTCGAGTGTTTCTTCCAAGCGTGAACAACATGAAAGTAACTGAGAATGAATCAAGTGGGTGATGGAAGGTATTATCGGTAGCTGATTAGAAGCAGGAGACAATCTCTTCTTTCTCAAGGAGAGATAAAGTGGGATTAGTTTATGAACAGAAAACAAATAACATAAATTTGATGGTGAAGAGCAGTCACAAGCAAACTGTAAACAGAGCAGTGCATGATCAAAGGAAGGGGAAATGCTATACACAGCAGCATTTCAGAGCAGAGCAAGGCTACTTTTCTTATGTATTCAGGAAGAGGAATGTTCAGCAAGCAGGATCAGAGCTTCGGTTGTGCGGACAGGTAGGTAAGGATTAACATTGCATTCAGAATGAATGTGAGAAAATTAGGAATAGAATAGGTTTAAGAAAATAAATGAGATAAACTACGTTAGTTAGGTGTTCAAGTGATTGTCAGAATGGCAGTGGTTTCCACAGCATTGAAAAGGGATAGCAGTGACATGTCTGGAGTTATTTCAATCATGCTGAGCTTGAACAGTTCAATGAGTGGTATCATGGATGTTCAGAATCAAAAGGGAATAGCTTGGAATACTAAGACAGGTGTGCCATCCAGATAGAGATGTTTCATAAGAGTATCTTGCAGATGGAGAGGTTTAGGGGACAGGCAGGGAAGAAAGAGGAACACAGGATTTTCTCATGAGGGAGCATGCTAATCTTAAGTCTTGGCTAGCAAGAAACTGGTAAATGGTGATTGCACATTTCATATTATGACCAGAATAATTCTGTCAAGATGCCTGCCCAGCAAAACAAAAGTCTGTCTAGGAAGGATGCATAGAAATCCTGTCAACAAGGATTTGCTATGATGTACCAAATAGAAAACAAACTTTAACTCATTTACTTTAATCCTAAATATTGTACTCTTCTAGTGTTCACTCAAGCATAGAGAACTATTATATCCATCGGTTTAAGAAGTTACTGATCTGGATATCTGACCCAAATGTACAGAAAGACCAGTACTGTTTAATATCTTCATTAATGACAGACAGTGGGATCAAGTATACCCTCAGCACGTCTGCAGATGACGTCAAGCTGAGCAGTGCTTTTGACAGAACTAAGAGACAGGATGACAGCCAGAGAGACCTGGACAAGCTGGAGAAGTGAGCCCATGTGAACCTCATGAAGTTCAACAAGGCCAAGAGCAAGGTCCTGCTCATGGATTCGGGCAACCACTGGTATCAATATAGGCTGAGGGATGAAGGGATTGAAAGCACCCCTGACAAAAAAAGACTTGGAGGTACTGGTGGATGAAAAGCTGGACATGAGCAGAAATTGTACACTTGCAGCACAGAAAGCTAACCATATCCTAAGATGCATCAAAATAATTATTGCCAGCAGGCTGAAGGAAGTGTTTCTGCCTCTCTATTCTGATCTGGTGAGACCCCACGTGAAGTGCTGAGTCCAGCTCTGGAGTACTCTGCACAGGGAAGACATGAACCTGTTGGAGCAGATCCAGGGAAGGGCCATAAAAATAATTAGAGAGATGGAACACCTCTCCTATGAAGAAAGGCTGAAGGAGTTGAAGGAGGGTGACCTCATTGCTCTCTACAACTACCTGAAAGGACGTTGTAGAGAGGAGGGTGCTGGCCTCTTCTCCCAAGTGACAGGGGACAGGACAAGAGGGAATGGCCTCAAGCTCCGACAGGGGAGGTTTAGGCTAGACGTTATGAAAAAATTCTTTACAGAAAGGGTCATTGGGCACTGGAACAGGCTGCCCAGGGAGGTGGTTGAGTCACCTTCCCTGGAGGTGTTTAAGGCACGGGTGGACGAGGTGCTGAGGGATATGGTTTAGTGTTTGGTAGGAACGGTTGGACTCGGTGATCCGGTGGGTCTCTTCCAACCTGGTTATTCTGTGATTCTGTGATTCTGTGATTCTGTGAGTTGGGGTTCTTCAGCCTGGAGAAGAGAAGGATCTTGGAAGACCTTATAGCAGCCTTCCAGTACTTACAGGGGGTTTATTTGAGAGGTGGAGACAACATTCTTAGTAAGGCCTGTTGCAATAGGGCAAGGGGCAATGGTTTTAAACTAAAAGAGGATTGATTCTGAGTAAGAATAAAGAAGATATTTTTTTACAATGAGGGTGGTGAAACATTGGAACAAGTTACCCAGGGAGGTGGTAGAATACCCCTATCCTGGAAATTCTCAAGGTCAGGTTGGACAGGGCTCTGGGCAACTTGATCCAGTTGATGGCGTCCCTGCTCACTGCAGGAGGGATGGGAACAGATGACCTTCAAAGGGCCCTTCCAGCCCAAATGATTCTACAATTCTGTGATTCTATGAATGCTGTGAGAAAGGAAGAACAGAATTAAAGCTTCACAAAGTACATCTAATCCAGTTACTTGACTTCAGCTGTGTCTAGAGTAGATGTCTAGGGAAAAGTAGGCTATATGTAATACTGTGCAGTCACTCAGCCTCTGTTTTGTGCTTAGGGGGCAAACTGAGCTCACTGTAGTTTAGATATTTAGTGACTGTGGTAAATATTTTCTACTGAGTAATTTTGTTGTTCCCCTGGAATTTCTAAGAACTTCTGCATACAGAGTGATGTGAAATTCTACAAGTCACTCATTTGTGTGAAGAATCAACTCTTTCTGTTTGCTACAAACCTGGCTCACAGTGGTCACAGGTGACTGCGCCTCACAAGACATTGAAAATCAGTATCTTCACTCACTCCAGCCCACTCGTGATTTTGTAGTCTGCTATTATATTCCCTTCCATCAAACATAATGATATCAGCTGGTATGGGCCTATGGCGTTCTATAAGCCACTACTAACTTTATCATTCCATATATGAAATTGTAGGCTTATATTAATTAGAATGAGATTTTCTTTTATTGTTGTTGTAAAGTACTGAAAAGATGGTTTGAAATTCACCTATATTTTCCACCAACTTGGAGTCCGTATTTACTGCACATGGATCAGGAGCTGGAAATTTTTTCATTATGTGCCTCAATCTCCCTTTTGATCAACAGGTTAGCTTCAGACAGCAGCCACCAAAGACAGTAGTAATGTTTCATTACAAGTAAAGTGTTTTTTCTACTATTAAAAATCTGGGTTGCCCTCCACCCCCCAGCAGTTATGCTGAGGTTTATTGTAAAACTGTGGGTTTCATACCATTCAATTTTAAACTTTTTTTGTGTAAAGTCTTTTTCTTCTACATTTGTTCAGGTTTTAGTGCAACCCTCTCTTAACTCATCTATACAACCAAATTACTACTGAAGGATTCAAATCGTAGACGTGGAAGATTCCAAACAAAGGCTAATTAGTTAAACATCCAAGATTGTTCTTACCCAACAGCAGGATATATTGCAAAACACACAAGGTATGTTTGAGCTGATGAACCCTTTCTCCCACCCAGGAACTGGTAATGATTTCACATTAGCAAGGCTAATTGACATCATGTTTACTTGCTGCAAACACTGATAGATGAACAAACACATTTCAATTTCTAAAAGACCTTCTGTGTTTAAAATAGTTTTAAGAGGTTAGAAAGGCTTTTTTTATTAATTTTTTTTTTTTTAATTCAGGTAACAGAAATTTTACAGGTATCATTCATAACTGCACTCCAAGAAGATTTGAATCTGCAAGAATTTCCAGATAGAAGACAGGGATTCTGATCCTGAGAGGCCAGTTGAGACCTTGATATGTTCTCTGGATCTTTGTGCTTTATCTCAGGGTCTAGCTCC
Source organism: Phaenicophaeus curvirostris (assembly GCF_032191515.1). Classification (NCBI taxonomy): domain Eukaryota; kingdom Metazoa; phylum Chordata; class Aves; order Cuculiformes; family Cuculidae; genus Phaenicophaeus; species Phaenicophaeus curvirostris. The sequence continues at coordinate 122,295,052 of NC_091393.1, read as the reverse complement.
TCATTTACTCCTATTTACTCTTATTTACTCTAACTCTGTAGCTGAGGATTGTTTCGTTCATGTCTCAGCAGGAAATGACCTGACTCTTTGCTTCTCCATGATACATACTCAATAATATTTTGCACACCTGATTCACTGTGTGGAGAGTTTAGCATTGTTCATAATCTGTAGCATTGCTGGCTGCATTTTAGGACAGAAATTAATAGCGACTTCTTGAAAACCCTGAATCATCTCTTTTTCTTGTATCTGCTTACAGAGTTTGAGTAGATACATTCTGGCATTTTAATTAAAAGATGACGGCTTTTCCAGTCTAATATAATCCTTTCCAGATATACTTCCTTGGTTTTCTTCTCCTAATATTCTGTCCAGCTCCCACACTTAGTTCACTGTATCTTGTCATTCTCATCTGATATTAGATTTCCAGATTTATGAGGACCATTCTAAACTTCTTACAGATTTTCTGTCCTCCTTCCAAGGATATTGTTTGGCTTGTAGTGTATTCTTTCACTCTTCATTACTTACACAATTGATGCTTTTTCTTACCTTGTTTAAATGCCTCATGGTTCTTTTTATAGTGTGATGAATTTCTCTATATTCGTGTCTGGTTTCATACTCCTTTGTTCCATCACATATTTCTTCTAGTGGTTTTGCTTAGCCTTTTTACACTTTTCCTGTTATATTTATATTTATAACTGTAATATAGTTATATTACCACACCCTTTTATTGCAGTGTAATATAATAATACATAACATGTTTCTTTTGCTGCAAGGAAACTTAGCTACACAGACTGAGATTCATTCATCAGCTCAGAGTTCCTGTAAGTCACTGCTTTCCAGCGCAGGAGAGACTTTAAAATTCATCAATAGTAAATATTTTCCTCATTTTTTTCTGGCCATTGCCTGCTGTTTTCAAGTCACATCTTGTCTTCCATCCCTCACTGCTTTACATGGACCTGTTTTCTTTTCCAGTGTAAGCAAGACAAATCATTTGTATTGCAGTGACATTCAGACTGGTAAATGACATCAGCCTCCTTTGTACTAAATGTTGTTGCAATCTCTGGTATGGAAAGATTTCACTTCAGAGGTAGGCTAGGGTGAATATTAAGCATATAGGCCAGCCTAAGCACAGGTTTCTTTTCCATTCTGGATCAAAATGGAATCAGTGAATTTCCCCTAAAGTAAAGTACACCTTGATACTTAACTGAACTGGGTTGCAAATTATTTATTTAAAGTGAGATATACCTTACTTGCAGGTGGATGTCTAAATGGGGGATAATTTTCTACATTTGTATTATGAACAAAGGAACCATAGTCAATAGGATTAATGGAATACAAGGTGTAATTCATTTGAGCATGTGTAAATAAATGTGTTTCAGCATGAGACAAATAGCTCCCAAGGCTTCATTGGCAATATTGAGTAGATCCTTACCAATCATAAAGAAAGTCTAAGCAAATAGGTCCGGTATAGTGACCTTTATTTAGCCAGAATTCCTGTGAACAATAAGAATTCAATGCCTATCATTAGATTTCAACCTGTCTCCTAATTAAATAGATCATGATTTCATTTCTGCATAATAATCAGCCCTGATTTGCTGCAAAGCGTATGAAAGCTTTCATATGAATGCAATGGAATAAATACTGAGTAGCATCTCTTCACCTGTATCTGCTCAACAGGATAAAGATAACATTTCCATCACTAATTGTAAAGGATGCCATACAGCACTCCAGGGTGTTCTTTGAAGATATCCACAGATCAGGTATAAGACAAAGCTGTTAGACTTCTACTTGTATTTTTTTATTGTTGTTATTATTTCTAAAGCTGTCATATGCTCAAAAGTTACATTACAATCAGTTAATGATTTAATGGAAATAAGTAAGACAATTCCCTTAGAGCTAGTAAAGCCCCAGGATTAGACAGATTTCTGTCAGGTTATAATAAACTTTCCAACACCTACTGGGCCCAGTTTCATACCTCTTCAAAGCATCAGTTAAAATACTGCTTATAAAAAGAGAAAATTAAAAGAGTTTTTTAATCATTTTGTGTGCCCTTAAAGTAATGCAAAATAGTCTCACAATGACACCAGCTCAGGGAAAAACAACACAAAAGCAAATCTTTTAAGATTTTTTTATTTAAAAGTATTTTAAACAATGCACATAGAACCAGTATCATTGTACAGATGTACACTGCACAGATGTTTCTCATTTAGTTAAAAGCAGCATTTTTTTTGCACATAAATCCCAATTTACACCCACTAGAAAGGATCTCGTCACTATAATACTAGTGTGAATAACTTGGCAATGTGCTGCTAATGCAAGAATTGTTTTTCCATCTTGGATTTCTTGTTCTTTGAGCAGAGAAGGGCTGTGACTGCAGCAGCATGTGGCATTTAGTCAGTGTTTTCAAAACTGAGGATTCCCATCCTTTTGCTTCTGACCACTCTTAAGGGGCTCAGTGTCAGGGCTGCCCTTTCTCTTCCTGGAGAGCAACACAGGAGGCATCCTGCACAACTGATTCCTTTATTTATCTTTTCTTCACTGCTTCCTTCTCTTTGGTCTGCATAGTACTTATTCTAGCAAAATATAACTGTTAATTGCAGAAGCTTGGATGCCGAACGGCAAACCAGTGCAAGTAAATGCAAAATATGACTCTGGCTGCTAATTTGTGGTTAGAAGCTGAGTACTGCTCTTGCATTTTCATTGTAGCAGTATTGGTAGGTAGGAAAAAGTAAAGATGTTTGTTCTTTAACTTAATTTAACATTTTACAAAATGCAGCTGAATCCGCTGTATAGAAACATCTGCTTTAAAATTTGCTGCTAAGTATGAAATCAACACACTATGTCTTTCTTCATAAAACTCCCTTAAGTACTGGGTTATTTTAGATGAAATTTGCCAAATCAGTCTCATGCTGTGACCTCTGAAACACTGAAGAGATGTCTTGTGTATGCTATCCGCTTGAATTAAACACTGAGCTTCTTTAAAACACGCATTTCAATTAGTTCTTGAGCTAAAAATGCCACCTGTGCCGAATGGTGATGCTGAGGGAATTCCATTAGTATTCCAGAATTTCTTTGAAAGCTATCTTCCATGTGACAGATGGTAAAGGATGGTACATGAACCAAGTGAAATAAATAATGCAAATAAGTGTGGATATGTGCCTTCTGGATGTCCCTTTTTCCTGACCAAATCATTACAGTAAAAGCTGTACATGTCAATACATTAAATAATTCCCATCAAATTATTTTATGTATTTCTTACTCTTCCTTAATAATGAACTTCAGGTGTTCACTCCAAAAGAGGTTGATTTTTACCCTACAAGAACAAACATGAACTCTATGTCACAGCTTGGCAGTCATTAAATATTATCCAGAGACCATCATGCACACCCCACCACACTCCTGCCAAGAAGAAGAAGGAAAATGCATGTTACTCTTGTAAATATTAGATACAGGATGTCTCAATTCTAGAAGGAAGAAAATAAGAAATCAGACAGGAAAAGAATCATGTGGTAGATTGTTTGTTTCATGGCTCCAATGCTACGCTGATTTTCTTCATATCTTCTATTATTCAGAAATAAAAATTGGTACTGCAGTTATTGTAACAGTATGTTTTCAGTCATGCAGCACTATCCAGGTATTAGCAATTTATTGAGAAGGCAGTATCATTTACGCATCCACTGTTCCATTTCTAATTGCCTGACACTTATTTAGTATTGAATGGAAGGACATAGTAGAGATCATTGGAGCAAAACTCTTTTTCTACTTTGACCCATAAGCTTGCCTGGCTTTCTAAGATATCTGTGAGACAGACGCTCACTCTCTCTCTGCTACTGTGTGAATTGAGAAACCCAAGATCCGGAAAGGCACCAATTACTGTATTTTATGGGGATATATGTTGTTCATTTTTAAGGTGATAGAGGGCAAGGAAAGTCTTTTCCTTTTCGCATACTTGGCTGCTCCTCTCTTATTAATCAGAAAACTTTTTGGCTCAAGCACTGCTTTGAACATATATTTTTAAGGTGCCTTATTCTTATTGATTCTTTTGTGACTCAAAGTCTTTGAGTCTATTAACATAAGAGCCAGCTCTGCATTCTCATGTACTGAGCTCTGTGCTTCATCATCTCTCTCAAATCTCATTCAAAATGTGAGACTGACATGGCTAAAACCCGTGTGGTTAGTATTGTATATACCTTCCATTAAAAACTGGATTTCATAGCTAATGTCTGCTTTGAACATACCAGATCAATTTTAATATCATTATTTCCGGCATCTTCCAGACAGAAGAAAGTCAAGTAGGGAAAATCAATAAACTCTACAAACAGGAGAAAAAGAAAATATGTAAATAATGCTAAAAAAATCTTCAAGTATCTGGAAAAGGATTATTAATCAGAACTGTTGGTATGAACTCATGTTGATAAAAGTAATCAAAAGCTGCAAACAGCTAATAGTGGTGTCTTATCATTGATATGATTTGCATTGCCACTTGTTTTTCGGTATGTTTGCATGCTCTGACTGCATCCTGAGTATTCCAAGTTAATCTGAGTTTTATCACCAACTGTATCATAAAATCTTCCCCAAATTAACTGGAAAAGTGTCTAATGGCGAGGGCTGAAGGGACGAGCAACTTTTGAAAGAATGGCATCAGAATAGATTTTATAATATAAATAAAGGTACAATGAAAGTTAAAACAACATTTAAACCTGAAATATAGTTTTCACTATAGTAGTTTTCATGCTCATTTAGTTTTTCAATCCATTTAGCATTATCAGAAGTCAGTAACGTCTTGGAAAATTGTGGCTTCTAGAATTTTAAACCACTGTTTCTTGGCTTGATCCCTCTCTGTGGTGCCTTTTTCACAAGGCCAGTCCTTGAAAAAACTATCAACCGGGTAAAATAGATTTAGCTATATTAGCAGAGGAAGATGTAAACTGGAACTCATAGACTAAAATACGTATATAAATATACTGTATTCTGCTACATTAAAATTGAAATTCCCCTCTCACTCAGAATACTGTGTATTAAATGAAACTCAGCAATGAATTATCGGTAAAATCAGCCACTGGAAATATGTGCAATTTGTCTTCTGGTATTCAAAAGTATGATATATCATTTAATTAGATTGCCAAATAAACTTCATGTTTTTGTGATAAGTAAAACGGTTTGGATTTTGTATGGCACTTATTCCTATATTTTCAGTACGTTCTACAAATTATTCTGTCCTACTTGTCTTCTCTACCATCAGAACAGAAGGATTAAAAGCCTATAAACCAGAAAATAATGGCATCTTTTAAAAAATTTATTTACTGCCAGTCAACATGGTCAAACAATTCTTCTAGACTCCAGGCCACTGCACCTGAAAGGAAACTCTACACTGTGTATGTTGCCTGTCTTTAAAAGACAGCAGGTACAGCGTCTGGGTCTGTGCTCTTGGTTACACTCAAAAGATGACCTTGTATTCATGTATTTGCAACAGCATCAGTCCTGCTTTGTCCTCTGTTAATGAGCTGTCTTATGATGTTACTAAGCACTCTTGTGTGATTTTCTGCTGATCACTCCTTTTCTGGGATTACTGCCACATCCACTGTTCTGCTTCTATATTTCTGGATGTGGGAAAAAGACATAAGATGCCCTTTTAGTTCTGAATTGTTTGTCCACACAAAACCAATATAACAAATGTAGGTGCCACTGAGAAACCAAGATAAAACATTGTTTCATTTGGTAGATTATTCACCTATTCATGATCTCTCTTCAAACTTGATTTCTCTTTTTTACTTCCAGTCGTTATCATTCTTCTAGAAAAAAAATTATCCTTCTGGATAATTTACTTTTATTACCTCTGCAAATGCTACTTTCACCTTGAAGTGAACCTTTGATCCCCTTCAACACAGTTCTCAGTTTTACAGGGATGAGTGGGACGAGTGAGACATGACAAATCACAATGAGAGTAGCTTTTTTACAACTTGGTGACTGTTTAAATGTCGATCTGTAAATGTTTGTTTTTGTAGCTGAAACAGTCTCACTTGATTTTGCCCCATCAAATGCAAGTATTTGAAAATTCCACAGGGAAAGCAAAGATATTGCTTATAACTCATTTCTTCCTTTAAATGTGCTTTAGATATTTAAGCTTTGCAAGTGTCTTGTTCTTGATTTTTTTTTTTGTAAAGATGGTTTTCCTGAGGGATATGCCAATAGTAATCACTGGTGCACCTACACCATAAATTGGAAATGCACATTATTGATTCTGTCAGAATTGTTTATAATAATGCAAAACATTGCGCAAAAAAAAATGTGTTTCAGTCTTTTTTTCTAAAATTAGTTAATTTCCTATAATATCAGGAGATGGATTGCAGTCTGAATTTAACAATCACAAGATGCTATATCAGTTAAAAATGACACGCTAGTGCATGAAACCAATATTTATCAGTTTCACAGATCACTTGTGTGATCCTAGTCAAGGATATGTCTGCTTCTATCCACCATCCGGTTCTATATATGTACATTGACTGAAACATGCACAATTTATGTTAATTAGAATTTCACTCGAAAATAGGAGACATCTTGATTAATAAAACTATCAGCTTCCAAAAGCTGAAAAGAACCATAATTTTTAGATTCTCATAACACCTAAAACTGTCAAAGAATACAACTTGGAGAAAATGACTAAATATTTAAGTAAGTTCTGTAAGGCACGTCTGACATGACAAATGAGACAGACATAAAAAATATGGTACTTGTTATACAGTAATATGGTATTTGTGTGTGTTTTCAATTTATTTGCTGAAGTTGTACTTAATTTCTCTTTATCTGAAGCTTAGCTTAGCTGAGATAGCTCATAAAGTAGCTGGATTTTATTTATTAAATATTTTAATCTGACAACAAATGAATTTTTAATTAAGTATATGTAGGGAACACTAAAGGAAAGATATGTTTGACAAAAGAGGGCTTGATACACAGCAGAATTCCTGAAAGCTGTGGTTAGTTAGAACTGATATTTTAAGAGAACGTATTAAAAATGCACTGGTAAACAACTCTATATTGGTGGGCTCAAGGGATACTTTTCATGTTGAGAACTGACATAACGAATTGCTATAATGAAGTTTGCCCTAGGTTAAATAAAACTTGATACTTTAAACCTAGATTTTGAAGTTCATTGCCTTTCTACTACATTGCTAGTTTGTGCTAGAGAAAAATGACAGTACAGCTTTCACTACGAGTACGTTCCTGAAAGTGAGAGTCTTTGATACATTAAACTTAACAAAGTATGAATAAGAGATAAGTCGCTGACCCTAAAATCATACTAAATATAATTTGTATGAGAGGCAGAATATTATTTATCATGGTACAAAAGAAACAGGCTCACAAATATTACAGGGGAATGATATATTCAATGACTTCAGATCATCCAGAATAAATACATTTCTGAAGATATAGTTTACACTGCTCTGCCACTGATACTTCTCTACTGTCTCTTGGAAACACTTGTCCATTTCAGTCATGACAAAAGAGTGATTTGTTTGTCTGGCCCTTACTGCTTTTTCCTATTACTATTACTTGCAATCTTATGTCTTATGGGGGTAACTTTTCTACCTACTAGAGCAAAATGAATAAATTGTTGTATCAGGGATCTCCAAAAGGAAAAAAATAATGTCTACCCAGTTGTAATTAAAATCAGGCAATCCTCTAAACAGAAATACAGCTGATGGGTGGCACCGGGGCAATATCTTTCACTGGACAGTCTTACAAAGCTAAAAAACTTGAGAAGATTCCCAAAATGAAGGTATTTTTACAAGTCTAAGAAGATGCAACAGCTTCAAGTAAACCCTGAGGTAAAACCAATCATTCCTTGCTCAGTTTAATTCTACAAAGCAATCAGACGATTTGAGAGAAAAGGCAAGCAGAAGCTTCTAAAAGAGAAATGGATACCTGCGAAGTAAATCCCATTTGAGGGGCTGATAATGTGAGACAGATCAAAAGTTTTTGAGTAGATGTGCAATAGTTAAGGCAGTCAGGAGCTATCTATGCTGGTAGGTGGAGATGACTCATGACAAATAATTAGTTCCACTCTTTATGTACCTACATTGCCTTGAATCTTGATTAGGCTCAGTGGGGCAGAATCAATGAAATCAACAGATCCAGAATTTCCACAGGACACCTATCACACGTAGCAAGGAGACTTGAGGATTTTATACCAGATGTTCATCAGAATGACCAAATCAGAAGTAGCTTAATTTTGTGAAAGATGGTAGAACTGATTCAGAGACTGAGTCCTGTGTGTTTAATCATTTTAATGGTCGACTGAGAAGGACATATTCTTTTCCAAAGTTCTGACCAATACATGTCTTATCTACCTACTGCTTCTGAAAAAGCCTGAAAAACAGTGAGTCTGCAAAAAAAATGTAGCCAAGAGACTGTATGGGTCATTTGCTGCCTTGGAAGATGCAGTCACTTACCCTTATCTAAGCATGCAGCTCTGATTATGATATCTTACAACTTACAAAGAAAAGATCTAGGCCAGCAGTGGCTGTATTAGTGCTTGAGCTATAACTGTAGAGGACTACCTTTAGAGAATTTTTTGCTTGCTCCAGGACAGAAAGAAATGGGTAGTGACCTCAACTAGCTCTGCTCAGCATCAGTCACATAGCAAGAGAAAGATCACAAATGTTAGAAGTCCTTTACCCATTTAACACCCTCACCACCCAAAACTACACTAGATCTGGCCATAGACTTACCTAATCCTCTATCCCATCTCTAACAGTTTCAAGCAACAGATTCTATGATAGCAATTTGAGACTCAAGGGTCTGCTCTCTAGCAGCGTTGCCTGCACTTAAACAGAGAAAATGAATGCTGATCCACTCCAAGATATAAACCTGCTAGATGGACTACCTTCACATCATCTGCTATAAAGCACCGTTGAAACCTATATTTGAAAAAAAAAAAGGTTGGTTGTATTAATTTCACTGCAAAAATGTTGATGGAAAATGTATTTTTTATGATAACTCCTTATTGGAGAATAAACACCTCATTAATCTTAGATGTTTCATGCTAAGAATATTATTGAAGTTAGACAGAATGATGAGTAACATTGTAGGGAGCACAGATTGCTACAGCCAGGAATGTTTTCATCCATTAGTCTTCCTCCATACTGTACAAGTCACTTCTATTGTTTCTCAGGCTGCAGGCTGGAGCATGCTGTTCTACCCTTGCTCCACAGCTCCTCATTTAATTAAAAGAAGACAGAGGGAGTGCAGTGAATAACTAAATGTTCATCTGAGTTTCCTTTGTCATCACAGGAAAGAAGTGAGGGGGAAAAAAAGGAAAAGGTCTTGAAACCAGCATTAAACATCATAGGCAAGAAAAAGTTTAAACACAACACCACTGGGTATTCCCCAATATCCTTTGTCTGCTGGTTAGCTGTGTTTTCATCCTCTATTTTAATGCAATCGTGAAACATGAGCATGTATAAGATGGATGTTGTAAGTTTACACTGTTTTGTTGTGAAGATAAGTTAATCTATAACGGAAGAAAATAACAGAATACCCTATTGTGGCAAGCTGTTTAAAGCTGTGTGAATGCTATGAGTGTAACTGATATTTTGGCATTAAGAAGAGGAAAAGGGAAGACTTGGTTGCAAGTTCTCCATGGGTGAGCTAGGGAAGCCTGCTGTGATAGTCTCTTCTTATATTGTCTGTTTAACGTTTTCTAAATTTTTGAAGGCTTGTCTAAAATGAGGCTTCATGTATTTGATCAATGTTTTTATTGGGAGCAAAGAGAATCAGGGACTTTCTCAGTAAGGTTTATAATCTTACTATTTCAAAACTATTTGCCTGGTAGTGTGATTGTGAACAGCAGATCCTTTCCCAGCTCAGAAAAAAAATATGTTTCTCTACCCTTCATTCTCAAAGAATTACTTTACTCATGACTCTGGGAGTTATTTGTAAATCAGTTTCAAAAAAATAATTGCTCAAAAGTTTTTCCACTGCCTTTTGGAAGTCTACTAAACTTTTTGTGCCTGGTGACCCATCAGATAAACAGACATAAATGCAATATGAGACTGCTGAAGTATTATAATCAAGAAGGAATCTGGGTAACCAAGAGCAAATCAACAAGGGTTGGCTGTAATGGTTGAGCCTGGCATCTTTTGACATTCCTTCAGCTTGGATTCTTCCTGCCCATACTTTAGATGTACATTAGACACAAATTAAAAAGCTGGATTTTTTTGGGATGTAAAACGCCAAGCATTGGCAAAATGACAGAGAAAGGAACATTCAGAGGTGGAAGCTGTTTAATCTTAAGTATTGTTTCAGGACGGGCTAGTTTAAATGTATACATTTCTATAAATCTGAGGAAGAAAGATGTAATCAGCTTGACAAAAGATATGTTTTTTTCCTTTTTGTCTTTAAAGGCCACTTCACCACAAAGCATTCCTGTTCTTCATGAATATCTAAACAATGACTGGAAAAAAATGATTGTTTGAAAAATACTTTTTCTCAACTACGTGAATTTCAGTCAGTCCAGCTAAAAATATCTCCTGTAATTAATACAAATTATAGGGTTTTTTACTTAATTATAAGTTGCTAAATGAGATGCAGAATATCAGAAAAATAAACAAACAATTAAACAAACAAACAAGGGACTGTATACAGAAATAATGCATTTGAGATTTGTAATGGGAAGAAAATAAGCTCAGACATCAGATCTTCCATCAGAAACTTTTAAAACTAGTAGATTACACTCTTTTCTTACTGTGAGGTGCACTGAAATCACATTCCAGTTTCAATCAGTTTTCATCATTGGTCCAAATTGATTCCTAGATTGGTAAAAATTTAGAGACTTTCAACAGTTAAGATGCTTAGTTCACATTGAGTTTGGCTGTTAACTATCCAGTTTATTTGAGCCTTCCAACAGCTCTATAGAGATTAGAAGCCCCTAATATTAATAAAGAAATTAAAAAAGCATTATAAGATGTAAAACTAAGGAAATATATTCATCATTTCTATTACTCAAAACCACTTTTGAGGCCGTATATGTTTATCATTAGTCTTTCTTTTGAAGCACGGCTTTATAGACTAGACCAACAGAGTTTTAGTTCAGATGAGGAGGCCTTCAAGTACTCTGATTCCTAAACTTGTATTGCCTGGATGCATCCCTGATGGGTTAATTCTTCAGGTTAGACACTTAAATTTAGATTCTTACATACAGGCAAATTTAAGCTTCCATTAACATCAATGGATTCTAATTAAATTATATAACCTTGTGTGATTTCCACAAACCTGTTTCTAAACTTCAAGACTATTTTGAAGGAAAATACTGTGAGGCTAGAAAGCTATGATCTAATTGCAATCATGGAAACTTGGTGGGACAAATCCCATGACTGCAGTGTGGCTGTGGATGGCTACAGGTTGTTCAGAAGGGACAGACTGGGAAGTAGAGGTGGAGGCTTTGCCTTCTATGTCAGGAAAGGGATAGAATGTGGAGAGCTGTCATTGAGGGGTAGCCACGAACAGGTTGAAAGTTTGTGGGTCAGAATAAAAGACCGAGAAACCAATGGGAACCTTGTTGTTGGTGTATACTACAGGGCACCTGATCAAGGAGACCACCAATGAAGCCTTCTTCCTCCAGCTACAGGAGGCTTCACAGTCGTAAGCTCTCTTCCTACTCGGGGACATCAACGACCCTGATGTATGCTGGAAAAGTAGCATATGTCCAATATAAGGGCAGGCTGAGAGAGTTGGGGTTGTTCAGCCTGGAGAATAGAAGGCTCCAAGGAGACTTCACAGTAACCTTCCAGCACCTGAAGGGGCTAAAGGAAAGCTGGAGAGGGGCTGTTTACAAAGGCTTGTAGAAATAGGACAAGAGACAATGGGTATAAACTGGAGAGGGGCAGATTACACTAGACATAAGGAAGAATTTCTTCACTATGAGCATGGTGAGGCACTGGCACAGGTTGCCCTGGGAAACTGTGGCTGCCCCATCCCTGGAAGTGTTCAAGACCAAGTTGGATGGGGCTTGGAGCAGCCTGGTTTGGTGGGAGGGGTCCCTGCCCATGGCAGGGTGGGGTGGAGCTAGGTGATCTTTAAGGTCCTTTCCAACCCAAACTATTCTATGATTCTACGATTCTATGAGTCTATGAAAATGTTCCAAAGAGAAAAATATCGTACTTTAAGTTTGAATATACACTATGTTGCATGAGGATACAAATAGCTGAAAAATAAATATTTGCAGATGCTAAGTATTATATCTGATCAGGCTCATTTGTAGAGTGATAGTTTCTTTTAGCTGGTGTTAAAAAATGCTTTACTCAACATGTCTGCTCTGTGACTCGTGATATACACATGCTAAGTACTAAAGCTATAACTCATACAGCACTTTATCTTTCCCTGTTCTGCTGCTGGCACTATTTTCTTAAGTATTTCATATACTGACCAAAGTTAATCATGTTCATTGTCAAATTGTTGAGAACCTCACCATAGTTTCATTTCTGTTTCCTATATAAATGATGAGACTTTAATGATGCGATATGGAAATCTTATGGCCTCTATTCAAATCAAGAAGCTGACAAAAAAAAGAATACGTCTTAGTAGGTAAAACAGTTTCCTGCAGTTCACAGCCTGGCTGTTCTGACTTTCACCTCTGGTTAAATAATGAAAGGACCAAAAACAGAAACAGAAAACAAAAGAAAAAAAAAAGAAGAGAAAAAACCTAATTATTGTTTTCAGCAGTACAATTAGCCTCTTTAATTGCCTATCCTCAGTGATTTAAGCAAACTCTAGGAATCTTCAGGGAGATAAATATTAGCTATTTCTGGAACAGCTAAGTGAATTAAGAAGGTGAGGCTAAATACTAACATTCAATGGGTATTTTTCCCCAAATGCAGATAAAGCAAACACTGATTCTTCAAATAAAGAAAAAAAAACCCAAAACTATATATTCACTGGTTTTGGTGTTTGATGAGAGTTTTGTTGAGAAACCTGTCTATCTGAGTATGTCTGTCTTTTGTCTTAATCCTTTCATTTTTCTTTTTCCTCTAAGTCTTTCAGAACAAAAATTAAGCTAACTCCATGGGTAGATGCTTCTTAATGTCTTTGTCTACCACTTCTTGAGATTCAATGCCAAATTTTATCCATCCTAGATGGTGAAAAGTATCATGATATCTTACTAATTTACCAGAAGGTAATGTTTCAGAACTGTTAGTACATGAAATATATAAAGTATATCATCAATAGAATATGCAGACTATTTATGAGACTTGTGACACATTTACAAAGTATCTGTATTTGATGATCTTTCTTTGGCAGGTGCATCGTCCCATATTTCCCCAATATGTTCCCTTGTTTACAATCTTGTGGCCAGCTTGTTGACAACAGATATTTTCTGCTATTGTGGCTTCATTAAAGTAAGTAGAGTTTCTGCTAATTCACTCACTGCTTCATTTTTGGGCAGAAGTATAGATTGGAATTGTGCCTTTTTCTATGCACCATGTCCAGCCAGAAGGTTTTTTTTTAAATCAAGTTTAGTTCCCTGCTTTATTGCCTTTTCATGAACTTTGTATGTACTGAATGCAATTTCTCCCCTATCCCAAATCATTTCATCGTTATTTGACAGCCAGTTTAATTAACCCATAGGCATTTAGATCTTGTACTTTGCTATGAATTGTAATGTGTGTCAACTTTGGGTTAGCTCTTGGGTTGGAAAATTCATCAAACTTATTGTAATACACTCATTTTTTTCCCCCCTTCATTTCAGATAACACTGAAATTAATGGATTGCAAGGCCAGAAAGAATCATTGTGATCACCTCACGTAGCTTCTCACATAAAACAAGACAATGAATGTCATCCAATGTTGTATCCACCTATCCTGTTTAAATGCCTCTGAAATGAACAGGTCACATTTCTTCTCCTCTCATCTCTATCTTTTCAGGATACTTTGTAAGCTTTTTTTGGTTTTATGCCCCGTTCAGGAATAATTTTCTGGTTTTGTCTAATCCAGGGTAATTGTGCTCCCGTATTTGTCAGTGCCTGTGAATCAGAGAAATATGGATAAGAAGACGCAATCCATAACCTCTATTTGATCACGTGTTTGAACAACATGATTACAAGCTGAGAGAGTTGGGGTTGTTCAGCCTGGAGAAGAGAAGGCCCCAAGGAGACCTTATAGTGACCTTCCAGTACCTGAAGGGGCTACAAGAAAGCTGGGGAGGGGCTGTTTAAAAAGGCTTGTGGTGATAGGATGAGGAGCAGTGGCTATAAACTGGAGAGGGGCAGATTTAGACTAGACATAAGGAAGAATTTTTTCACCATGAGAGTGGGGAGGCGCTGGCCCAGGTTGTCCTGGGAAGCTGTGGCTGCCCCATCCCTGGAGGTGTTCAAGGTACCAGGCTGGATGGGGGCTTGGAGCAGCTTGATCTAGTGGGAGGTGTCCCTGCCCATGGCAGCAGGGTTGGAGCTAGATGACCTTTAAGGTCCATTCCAACCTAAACTATTCTATGGTTCTACTATTTCTTATATTTCATTTTAATAACAGCATTTATTTTCTTACATAAACTCTGAAAACCAAGCTTTCTTTGCAATTTATGTTTTCATCATGAAATACTGGCAAGAGTTACCAGCCTCAAGAAATATCATGACTCTGGGAAGGTCATGCTGGAATCTCTAGATATGAATAGGTTTAAGAGTAGGAAAATTTCTAGTAACAGATTCATATGATAATGAAGGTGTTAAAGCTAAAAGGTTTTTAAAATATGTGTGCTCTGACAGGAGTGGGGAACATGCTGAATCACTTACAATGATGAATATTTAAAAATAGGGCACAGATGTCTAATTTAAATACAGAAATTTTCTTGGCATCTTACTAGTTGTTACTACATTTTTTTAACATGTATTTTATTCACACATTCAAATTTACTTGCTCTGATTTGCTTTGTCAACTGCAGGAGGCTGACTGATAATCCACACTTTGAAAGCTGCCAGTGCCTCTCAAACAAATGTGAAATTAAAGTTTGCAGTGTGGACTTCAAAATTGCTCAGAACTTTTAGTCGCTTTGTCATTAAGTTTGGTGGGTGAAAGTGCTTTTCTGATGGATGAGATAGAAGAGTTAGAGGGTGAAATCCTGGCGCCTTTGATATCATGACAGACCTCCCATTGACTGTAATGGGGGCAGAAGTTCACCTGCTGTTATCTGCTTAGCTATCTGTCTGTACATTTTTAATGTACTCAGGAAAGTGGAATCTGAAGACTAGTTTAAAGCTGGGATATGGAAATACTTTTTCTTCCTAAGTGACTCAATTGATTCTGCAGCCTGTAAGATGTGAGGAGATGCTAATCCTTTTAAAAGTATCTTCAGATAATGCAGTATAATGAACAATAATAAATTCAAGTAACATGTTTATAGTGTGCTTAATGTTTCTTTACAGCTTGATTTTAAATATAGTTCATATCCTTTAAAAAAGATAAAATTATTTTGAGACAAATTAATTTTTGACAAAATAATTTTTTGCACAAGATTTTCACTCTAACTTACACTGTTCTATAAAAAAACATGAAAATGACCTTCAGCTATGTTTTGTTATTTCTTTCAGCTTTTTTTGACAGAACATTTTTAATAAATGAAGATATTATGCCTCAGCTGATTAAACAATAATGAAAATCAGCTTTCAGACTAGTTCTCTCAACCCCCACATTCCTATAGTGCTTTTAAATGGATATGCGCACACACACACACAAACACACACAAAAAATAAAATATCTGGAACATTTCACCTAGCAATAGAATTTGGTTTAGTTATGATCTAGTTATTCATGTGCATTTAAAAAGCACAATAGTGAGATTCTGTTCCTTCCTAAGACACCATAATCAAGCTGATAAAGTTTGTTCTAAAGAGCCTATCAATTCCTTTTTTCATCATCACCCAAATATTAAATGCAGTATTTTGTAGGTCCATTATGGTAATGCTTGTGAAGCTTCTTTCTATTCCTAGCGTATGCAGTTATTATTATATTCATTTCTCTAGAAGATTAAACTAAATTGCATTTAGCTCATCCACACTATACAGGAATCATTATGAGAAATTCAATGCCATGATTCATACAACAAGTAAGAATGAATGGCTAACACGTTTGGTTTTAGGACTAAAATCTATGAATCTTCATTTACTCCATGTCTTTTGGCTAATGAAAAGGGCATAATCTTGTTTTCTCTAAAATATGCTTGTGTCCTTCCACTGAACATCACTAGAAGATATACAAGTATTTAAAAAAACAGCTTTGTGAATACCTCAGATAATTACTTGAGGGTAAGAAACAGATGAAATTTTAGGGAAAGGTGTTAGTATCAAATATGAAATGTGTTCCTGCTCTATCACCAGTGGCAGATATAGTTAGATGTGATGGGTGTGCTAAAACTTCTTCATGAAGTTTGACTCAAAGGAGGGCTTTAATGTCTTTTGGTTTTGTATTAGATAATATAGGCTACAAGTGAAAGTGTTTTTTCTGTTGTCCATATTTCACTGTATTTCGTCGTCTTCATAATCTTTAATAGATTCTCTACAATGCAATAGCTCTGAGCTTGGTTGAGCACTTGAAACCCACAAATACTTTTTGGCCTTGCTCTGACAACTGCTTTCTTTCCATTATTCTCACAACTTCCTTTATAGCTCTTTGGAAGTTGGTTTACTAAAGAATCCTCTATGGATGGTTCCAGCTCTGGTGACTATTTGCATTTTTCCATTCCTGAACCTCCTGCACTGTCTTAATGTGCATCCCATGCAATCTGCGGAGCTGGGTCTTTATTTATTTAACTGTTAGTCCTCGTAAAATGATTCCTCTGAATGCCTATCAAGTGATATATCATTAATATGAGTAACACATATGTAGAAAATATAGTATGCACTTGAAGCTATACACTTTAATTAAATATCATCATATAAAATGGACAATGAACTATTAATTTTTTTGCCATTATGAGCTTTGCAGCAGATATTGCAAATAAAATGCTAAAGAACATCTTCCCACAAGGAAACAAGGAACATTACTTCTGTTTATGAACTTTGTCTATTTAATTTGTGCATGGAATTACATTCCGAAAAACAGCAACTGTAAAATGAATAAATTACATGTATTTTTATTGAAAAGATTATAACCATAGACATCAGGTAACATATGGCATAGTATTTATTATTTGATAACTAATAAGATGCAGAGAATGGAAGAGAGAGAGAGGGAAAAACAACATGCATATAATTTTAAAGGCAGTAAAAGCATCAAAGTAATAAAATAATGCCTTTGGGTAGAAATTTCCAGGAATAGGGCTAAAACCTGTGTTGTGTGAGGTAATTACAACCTGCTGAAAAGGTGACTGGTCATCACTTCAATTTCTCACGGAGATGTTTGTGGTTTAAAATCCCACAATGCATAAATAAAACGGTAGGCTTGCCTTGATTACCAGCAACATTTTGTATTTGGTTTCAGAACTTGTTTCCCTGGGGTACTATTATAATATGTAGTGATATTTATATAGCATATAGGCAAAGATATTTTTTCTTTATTATAGATTTTTCTGGAATACTATTAATCGACAGGGATAAAATCCATTAGCAGAACTCATTATTTTTTAAATTTTAATTTATTTACACTGAGAATACCTCCTCCTCAGATGATTAGCTGCACTATTAGTAATAATAATTCTTCTTTGCTTTCCCTTTATTAAGACAGTTAATTCAATTTTATATGAGGATGAACACTATCATACAGGCAGAAAAATAGACGAGGGATGTGGTAATGAAACAGTACCAAGGGCTACATCAGGGATCAATTCAGCTCTGTTTCATATTGGATGTAGTATAAAACATGTAGGTGAAAATGTAGGTGAATTTTGTTGCCATATTTTGTAAAGATCAATGTTTAATTAATGTGAATAGATATCTTTAATCTCTTCCATATTTCTCTAGAGAAGAAGAGAATTAAAATATTGACATACAACTGAAGAATATAATTTACAAATTTTTGCTGTGATTTTTCGAACTGCTTTAGTACCTTGTTGTTCAGAAAAGGCTTTCACAGCGGAACCAATAACAGCCACAGTAAACACCAGCTATACTACAGGAAGATCAAGAGTCTGAATGAGTAGGGTGAGGGCCATATGCTTGTACATCGAAATTGCAGGGTACTTAATACAAAATAATTTGGCAATTCACATTTGTTGTGATTTAGGCATTCTTGATTTCTTTGAGAATTGTGAGCCTTACTTTGGATTGATTGTAACACAGGCTTTCTACACCCAGTAGGAAACTTGAAGCTTTCTGGAGTCTAAAAATCTGTCACACAATCATCTATCTGTAATGTTATTCTGTACGGATTTCTTCATGAATTATATATGGGTTAAAAGAGTTTGCCATAAATAGTGGGTTCACGGAAAGGACAGGATGAACATTTGAACTCATTGGTAAAAGGGGGAAGCCATTTTTTACTTTCTCCTCTCAACTTGCAGTCACCCATCTAATGCAGACGGCTACAAGTGTAACATTAGTTCAACATTAAAATTCAATAAGCCTCCTCCTGAGTTTCTCCAACAGGTCTCAAATATTGCACAAACAGGTACAGCTCTTCCCAAGCACTGTGAGCAAGTGGATAACCCCATACCTTTGCTTGGCTTATGTAAAGTCAGATAAGAAATAAGCTTAGAATTGTTTTTTAACCCTGTGAGAAACATTTAGCCCTGTGAGAGATATTTTCTTTGGTGCTTTTTTTTGATTTTTAATCTTCATAAATTTTTGAGTGGTTTTCGGGTTATTTTTTGTTTTGTTTTTTTTTTAGTTTTGGATACAGAAGCTAGAAAGGAATGAGAACGTGATAAAAGAGAAAAAAATATATTGTTTCCAGTGTTATCAAGAATGCCCACAGACACGTACATTGAACAATAGTGAGAAATAGTAATTAATCATTCTCACTTTGGGATGGAGGAAAAGGAATTTAATTCTGGTTTTAGGTCAAGTACCATCAGATGTCAGGAGAAAAACCACCATAGTTCAATGAGTCACAGAAGTATAAAGGAAAGTTTGGTGTGTGCATACACTCTCAGAAAATTGTTTTTATAAATGCTTGATGTATGCATATTTATTTCGGTGTGAATTTATTATATAAGAAAAGACTGAGAAACAGAAAAATCTATAACCTTTCAGACAACTTAAAGAAAATGAGTACACCCTCAACCTGCTGAAGATGATGCTGCATAATAGAGTTACCAGGCAAACAGTGCTGGGTTTACTGGCATTATATTGAGAAGAGGGGGGAAAAAACGTTTGGTTTCTAATGAGTATGCAAATATAAATAAATACAAAGTTCATAATGGAACAGTTGTTTTAAGAATCCAATCTTGGTTAAAACTATAAAATAAAATGAAGTTAAGGTGCTTATAACAAGATAGCATTCATTAATTCTTCTGGAGAAGCTCTCTAAAGAGAAAAAACGAATAACGATAGTTTTCAGGAATGTTTAATTATGTTTTGGAAGACAATACATACATAATTGTCTGACAATATTTTGATACTAATGCAAGTGAATACCTGTAAAACGAACTTCGAAAAGACAAAGAGTGATTGTATTCTTTTCCTGTAGTTTTCAAAATATTACCTGTGAGGACTCTGTTTCAGTAGTGTCTCTCTAAATTGTTTTTCTTTCAACCTACATTTCTAAACTTACTTTGCTAATTCCAGAAAACTTAAATTCATGCCTCATTCGGAGCTATTTACAACTCTCTTACATCCCATGATCTCCCAGCCATGGCAATTTTAAATAGCAAGATGCTTGTCTCAGGTTTCAGAGAACAGAGAAATATTGTTTTGCTTCAGCATATGATTAAGGATTGACTATGCAAGCACTTTTTGTGTGTACCTAACTGCTCAACTGGATAGCAGACTTCAGAGGAGTTGTCCTTATGACTTATTGTACTAATATGATTCTGGTTTGTTTTTGTCTATCTATACAGAAGGCTTATTTGTCAAAAAAAAAAAAAAATCCCATATTTCAGAATATGCTGAAATAAGCTTTAGTTCAAAAATGTATAAAGAGACAAGATTTTTTTCCGGAGTGTTTCAACAAACTGCAAATAATGAATAAACAATGTAAACACAGACATACCTGAAATGTTGTTCCCCTGAAAGTTTTAAGTAGTTCTGAAGGGTTGTTTTGTTGGTTTTTTTTTTTTGTGAATATACTAAGGGTCATTATAAACATTTAGTTGAAATACTTTGACGTGATTTTACCGACTTGCAAAGCTGTGATGAACATGTTCAGTGAAAAGAAAACACCTCAACCAACTCTAGATAACATTTCTCAAAATATCTGAAAAAGAAGAAACAGGTGCCAAACTGTACTTCCTATACATTGTTTTCTTTTCTTGGTATAAGAAGCATTTCATATTTCTGATAATTTAACTGATTTTACAGTGCGGTTGTATGGTATTAATTTTGTATTAGCATGATACTGATTTAAAGTATATCACTGAAGAATAAATATTCCTATACTTATAAGAATATTTTTTCAGTAGAATGATCATATATCTTATAAAATATAATAGGTAAATGCTATTTTTCAGAAGTTTTGTAGAATGTAAGGGAGGTGGAGATCTCTACTACGTGTATTTCTTTCTTTTAATCTAATTATTGGCATTTCAAGCTATTGCTGCATCACTTGGGGAACTCTCGATTTAATTCAGATGTAACTTGGCCCTTTATGTTTTATGGTCATCTACAGTGCAAACTATAGTGAAAATGCAAACATTTACTTATTTATTAACAAACATAGCTTTTAGCAGAATTTTAAGTTTCACATTAAACTAATTTTGATTTGGCTTCAGTGTTTCTTGGAAAATTATTTTGCCTAACTCTATTTGGCACCAGCTAAAATTGCAGAGAACTCTGGGAGCTGCAAGGAAAATACAGCTGTGTTTTCTTTTTTCCTGTCTTTCTGCCTTTTTTTCCTGTTCATAGTACATACACCAACATTTACTTTAGATTAATTTGGAACCATTTATAAGGCAGGAGCAAAGTTTTTCATACTCATTAAAATTTTAAAAGCTCTGTAGTAAGTCAGTAGGTTTATACTCTTATGTTTAAATGACAACACATAATTCACAGGAAAATAGCATGATGTGTCAAGCTACTCTAGGCAAAAAGGTTTTGTAAGACATTGTGTTCTTTTTTCTCAGCAAGAAACTTGTTGGACCCCTGAGACTCCTTAATTATAGTCTCTCTAATTCTACAAGAGTAATAGTTGTTGTTCTTGGTTTTTAAAATAGAGTTTACTTGCCAGGTAGGTTTGTAAATATCCCCCGTGTCTCAATCATCTATGAAACACACAGACTTTTAGGCAAGATATTTAACATTATTGTGCTTCTTCAGCTATTACACTGCTGCATGCCAGCTGTAGGTAAAAAAAAGATATCAAGAAAGAGCTCAGTTATCTAGGTAGATCCCAATCCTTCCCCCTCACCTATCTCACCACAGTTTCCTGAGGGTGAAAGACCTAGACAGCCTCAGCTGATACTGAATATATAGGGCAGTGAATGCATTAACAACAAAAAAAAATGGCTGGCTATTTACCACTTTACAGAAATGATATCAGTAAAAGTGGAATAGAGTTAACAAAAGCAAATGTCAGAGAAGCGGTTTAAAATTCGAGAAGAACCTCCCCTAAGGCTTGTGGTCTATAGACTGGCCTTCATGGAGCATCCCTCTGCTATTAATTCCAACAGTGAGGGCATACCTTGCCCAGGTCACTGGTTTAACCCCTCTTCCAAAGTTAGAGGGCAATGGTACCTCCTAAAATTGTAGCTGTGGCTCTAATAAATACAGGGAGGAACATGTAAAAGACACCTTTCTAGCAAAGTAGGAAGCCACAACGTTCAATATACTCTTAGGAGAAATTCTTCACAGCAGTTATAGGCAGTGATTCATCTTGCCAAATTTTCACCATAGAAAAGATAATCATCTTCTTAATCCAATCATCTAAGTCTTCTGGTTTTTCGTAATGATGAGGCTGTCTCCTTGGTATGGTAAATCCTAGTTTTGGACCTGCATATTTGGTGCCAATGGTTCTTCAAGGAGCTAGACCGTTAATTTAAGTAAGGTAATCTGGTGAGCTTTCCTCTGCAAACATCAGAAACTTTACCTCTCTTTCAATTTTGTGTAGTGTACCACTGATGGGAACATTTTTCTGCCTTTATTCTTTTCTTTCATTTGTAAGCGTGTTGCTTTTAAGCACAAAACCTGGCACATCATTTTGTAAGAAATTTGGTGATGTGCATTATTTGAAACTGTTATTCCCTTTTTGTGATTGGTAATGTGCTTTTATTCGGTATTCAAAATACTGGTGAAATTGTAAAGTATCATAAACAAAACATCCTACATTTCCACTTTCCATGTCAAAACAGTAGTCCGGAAAGTTTTTATGAAAGCAATAGTTGTTTCTGTTCTGGCTAACGGTAATGATCTCTGAGTGGAGGAAAGCAGACAAATGAGATTCACTATGGCATGAAAGGTTTATTGACTTCCAAGGAGATGTGATAGGTTATGAGGATAGAAGACAAAATCCAGAATCTGGGGGGAAGAAAGTGTTAAGAGAATGAAGTATAT
The DNA here is from genome assembly GCF_032191515.1 of Phaenicophaeus curvirostris. Lineage (NCBI taxonomy): Eukaryota > Metazoa > Chordata > Aves > Cuculiformes > Cuculidae > Phaenicophaeus > Phaenicophaeus curvirostris. The sequence goes on along the minus strand of NC_091393.1, from coordinate 122,272,427 downwards.
CTCAGCACCTTAGAGAACTGAATGAAGTTAAAAATAAATTTCAGAAACTATTTGAAGGGATATAATACCAGGGGATTTTGAAAAGCTTAGCTTGACCAAAGACAACCAGTATTGGAAAGGAGGGCTATGCTCCACTGCCTTGTAATTCTTTGTGACTGCTACAGCTGGAGAAAGCCACAGGATAGTACATATAGTGCTTAGATTATCAGTAAATGTCTGATAGCACTACATTAAAAGTTTATGTGTACAGTGCTGAGCCATGACACAAATGACTGGCTCATCACATTATGGAACTGGTTAAAATAAGGAACAAAAACGACGAAAGCTATGATTTAAAAAAAAAAAAAAGGCAGATGAGGACTAGTGAAAGACATAATGAATAAGGAAATTACACTTTCTGGTTTCTATCTTTGATTTATGACTGGCATGTGGGATCATGCCTGGTGAGAGTAACACCTTCAAGCCAGAAAGTTTTGTAATGCTCAGAAAGGAGAAAAATGGGGGATAAGATCACCAGACTCAAAGACAATGAACAATGAAATTCACTGCAGATGAATAAAGAATCATACACCTCAGTGCAATAAATGTGAAAGAGGCCTATTTCCAGTGATGTAGCAAAGGCTATGTTTTAAGTTTAAGGACTCTACAAAAGCTGGCATCTTTTGCAATATATCCATGTAGCTGAACGTTACACAATGGCTCTAATTTTCACAGTTATGATCCCAGTGTAGGATGGGTAGTGTGGGTGATTCTCAGAAGGAACTTCCATGTTCTTCTATTTCACATCCATTTCTGATAGCCATACTCTTTCCTCATAATAAGTGAGTTTTATTACAGGTATATTTTTCTTCATTTGTTTTCTAAAAGAGATTTAACTCAAATGGCAAAATTTTAAATATATTCAAGAACTAGTAATATATTTGATGAAGCATTGTTTTAGAAGAAGTAAAATTTTCTAATAAGAGTTGAAGTTGAGGAACTGTAGATAAAATAGACTAATGATATCTTTAAAAGATTTGCACAGATTTTCTCTTTTGTCTTTTCGATCTCTGTAAGTAGTTGCAGGCTGGATGATTGTTTCAAAATAAAGTTATAAGAGTACTCAAATATGACCAAGTACTACAGCAAACAGCAATGTTTAAAATGTGCATAACTTCACCAAGAGCGTGTGTCTATACTATTACTGATAAATGTTTCTAACTGCTCTTCCTTTTTATTTTTCCCTCCAAAAGTGTCTGGACTCAAAGGAATGGCTTTCCACAGTCATGCCTAGATCTCAGTGTTGTCTCTTCAATTAAAATTCTATGATCTAAAAAAAGAATATGTAAAATCATAGAAACTCTGGTTTTGTTGTTGTCATTTTTATGGAATCGTAGAATCATGTGGTTGGAAAAGACCTTTGAGATCATCGAGTTCAACTGTACCTGTCCACTACTAAACCAGATTCCTGAGCAACTCATCTCCCCATCTTCTAAATACCTCCAGGGACTGAGACTCAACAGTCTCCCTGGGCAGCCTCTGCCAGTGCTTAATAACCTTTTCAGTGAAGAAATTATCTGAACCTCCCCTGGTGCAACTTGAGGCGATTTCCTCTTGTCCTATCACAAGTTACTTGGGAGAAGAGACCTACACTCACCTACTTCAGCCTCCTTTCAAGCAGACAGTGATAAGGTCTCCCCTCAGCCTTCTTTTCTCCAGGCTAAACAACCCCACGTTCCTCATCTGCCTATCATAAGGCTTCTTCTCTTTATTGTTGTTTTTGTGGGTTTTATTTTAACCACATGGAACACTGAGATTCTGGATTTACAGTGAGTAAATCTGACCATTCAGTGACACACAAATAGCACCAGTACACAGCAGAAAACAGCTCTCTGGGAATGCACAGTTTCTGAATGTTACCTTTTCTGTTAAACTATTTTCTTCTCTTCTTTTAGAGTTTGTTAATTTAGAGAAACACAACTTCTAAAACTGATACAGATATTTCTGAATTCCTGTTTCTGGGAGCTGTTATTTTTGTGAAATACAAGTATTTTCGTCAATTTGAGTGCTGTAATGCAAAGACAGTAACAAAAATAGCTGAAAAAAAAAAAAAGTTCCACAATAACACTCATAAGTGTTCACAACAACTTGAAACAATCTCTCTTCAGAATGGCTGAGTGCCAGATTCTATAAGCTATTAACTGTACAGCTTTAACAGAACTATATTAAACATGACAAGAACTCATTTGAGGGTACTAGCAAAAGAGAAGGGTCTATCTGAGTTGTCCTCCCATTGAACTTACAGTGCCTAAACAAACAGGACACGTTGTTAACTTGCAGCTATGAGTGTGCCAACTTATTGTCAGAGGAAATATTTTGAGACTCTTGTCACTATCTTAGAATACTAAAAAAAAATATTTTCCCAAGTTAAGTTCTTGCATGTATTTTGATGTCTGTTTTCTGGAAGAAGGTGCCAAACCTAAGTATTCCCTGTACTGGTACTAAGAAGAATCTGCTTGCGCTGAGTCTTATCTCTATGAGTTGAGTGCTCCCTAATTTCTCTGGAGGAGAGTTGGATGTAGCTTAAAAATAGCTTCCATGTTTTTATTATAAGCATTCATTATGTACATACAATTACTTGAATCAATGCTGAAACTAAGATGATGTCAGCTGTGAGCCCACATAGCTGAAAATTTCCCCTGAATAAGAGCTGGTGGATATTTTTCAGCAATTCAGCAGTGATTTGAGTGTCAAAAAGATGATAGCAATGATGAAATCTGAACCAGAGGTCTGAAAACTTCTACAGATCCCCAGCTCTCCTCAGATCATCAGAGGAGTGTTGCTGAAGCCTCTTGCTACCTAAGTGGTTCAGGTAAACCCAATTTTCCTTTCCTGAACAGGGCGTGCGTTCTGAGTTGAAACTCACTGGGTTGAAACCTGCTGAAGGATACCTAACCTGAAGGATATTGTTTACACAGAACTTTTTCCATCCCTTTACATGAGACAATAATAGATAGTTAATTCAGCCAATTCCAGTTAGAAGTTTTGTGTGTCAGCAGCACCATTTAAACTTGGTCTAGGCTATTTTGCCTTTCCCCACCAGGACTTGGCGTGATTTTAAACTAGGTCTGAGCCGATAATGAATGCCTTGGTGTGCCAGACAGCACTATTCTGCAGTCCAAATAGGATTTCCATATTTGCCTTCGTGTTAGTCTAAACCTTTAGCTCGTCTACGTGCCAGCTGAGCTGCCCACAGAATTGTTTATAAAGAAAGCGAATAGAAACAAAAGATGTTTAGGCTATTTGATTCTGGAATAGAAATGTAGTAATTTTGGAAGATGAAAGTACAAATCCAGGCATTATTTTAATGAACTAGTCCATTAGTGAGTCTCCTGATTAGCAAAAATAACCTTGCTTATGTAAATAGCCAGTCCTCTAAATGCATGTTTTGGCTTACTGGGCCACTTGAGGCACTTGGTGTATTACACTTTAAGTATGTTATTTTGGACCAGGGACAATTCCTCCCACAGCCCAGAAGAAAGATACACTTAGAGGGAACATTGGCAAGAGACCAACTCCTACAAAGAAATGGCAATTGACACAACACAGCTCTATTCTCATTTCCTCGTAAATGAAAATGTTCTTGATGCAACCTGTAAACATATTACTTACTCTTCATCAGTATTGTTGGTTGCAAGACTGATCTTCATTTAATAACACTCCTTGATTATGGCAGTATGACAGAAGCATGGTAGTGGTCCTCACCTCCCCATTGCCCCCATACATGTACAGATACTAATAAGAGTAGCTAGTCTGGATTTATTCTACTCCAAAGGCTATTTTCTCCCTTTAATTTTTCAAGCTGTTTTCTTTTCTTACTTTTTAATAAAATTTCTGAGCTTTCTCACTGTATCACACAATGGATTTTGCCTCTAGACAAGAACAAAGTGAGAAAGGAAGCAGAAAAAAAAGGAACAGTAGATACTACACGGTATTGCATGGTCTGTGTACACTGGTACTGTTTACACACCTCTGTCAGGAGCTGTGCCCTAGAGGTAGAGGGAGAAATATTTTCCATTAGCTTTGTGAATGTAAGTCATAAAGGTTGGGGTTTTTTTTGTTTGCTTGTTTTTGTTTTTTTTTTTATTTTCAACTCCTCAACTCTTTGTGCTGTTACAAATATCTTGAAAGGAATTTTTCCAGCCCTTGCTTGCGCTGGTCCGTCTTCCTGGGATAGTTCCCAGTTGTTCTAAACCGGTCTAATTATTTTGGTTTTAGTGTGGATCCACCATCTTCTCCCATCGAAGAATATATTGCATCAGTCTGAGGATGGCTTGCTTTACTTTAAATACACTTTTCCCTATAGGTTTTATTGGTTTGTCTTACATACTCAAAAGGGATATTGTTCTCACAGGCAATAGCCTTTCATGTAATATAAATGGTATCAGATTAATTTAAATCTTCTCAAAAGCTTTTTTTTCCACTGCAACAATGAAATAAAAAGGTGGAAATAAACATCAGACTGATTGTAGTGAAGCATAATCCTCCTGGCTAAATGTGTTCTTTTAGTGAACTGGATACGCGTGCATCAACAAGAAGATCCTGTTCTGAAGTGACGTTCAGAAGCCTACAGAATATAGAAAAGAGCTACAAATTGATATGCCAATTCCACTCAAAGTAGTTTCTTGGTGCCTAGATTTATTTAGTATCTACATTACATAGGAATAAGAATAACTGTGGATTGCAAACCCAAATTAAATATATGGTCTATCAAACAGCCGATGGCATTTCCAGAGCAATGTAAGAAAAGGTCTGTAAGTAAAGAAACACATTTTGATGAAAAAGATGTTAATTTTGTGTTGTGGTTTAACAAGTAAATTCTTGAATAGTGAAAGGGTTTGTGACCCTATATAAATTTATGTATACAGACTTCTGTATAGAGACTCTTCTACAAGAAAGATAAATTAAAGTAGGTAGTACACTAGCAGTTATAAAATATAAGAGTCATTTTTATTAAATAAAAAATGAGAGCATTCTCTTCTTTAAATCACTGTTTCTTGTAAACACTTAACGGCTTTACAAACTGCAAGTTGTGCTGGTTTTACAGGCCTTTGTTATTTGCTTGTAGGTGTTTATTTTATTTTTGTGGGGTCTTCTTGGCAACTTCTCACAGCAAATCTAAAAATGAGCTTGAAATTGAGCATATTTTTTAAGTAGAGCTGAAACTTATGGCATATTAGTATGCAATTTATGAGAAAAATTAAATGGTTCTAAACTCTAGTGTTCTTATTTTCTGAAACACTGATCTAAAGCCACAGTATTTTAAGCCAATATCATTTGATAGGAATACTTGGATCACAAACCATAACAACAATGTCGTGTTTTTTCTGAGCTAGTGTTGCTTTGTAAGTGGTCTTATAAGTGTTCAGTTATACAGAAGACCTAGACATATATTATTCCTTAACCAGACTCAAGAGAAGTAGTCAGAGTCAGTACATCTCCAGGAAAAGGCATAAGTAATGTCTCCATATGTTATTTGTGATCCAGGCTTTGTCCCTGAAGTGAAACTATTGTTCTCCAGAGCTTACACAAGAATTTCAAAGAGCAGAAATGCACCAATGATAATATATTTCAAACTCAGTCTTTTCCAAGAAAACACATAATACGTTAAAAAGGAAAAGCCTACTTACATAACAGGAGAAGACACCTTCGTTGAACAGGTAGTATTGTCAATTTTCTGCTTTCCAAGCATATCTTGAGGGAATCTAGTATCCTTCCAAATACATGAGTAAAATTTTGGGAAAGCATTAAAATCTTTCAGGACATCTAGAGTAAACTCTGTGTGCCACATCATTTCCTGAATTTAGATGTTTATAATGTACATGTAGAAGTATAAGAAGTTTTTTGTCCACATACATAGCAGCAACATTAGAGGTCATAACCATGTGAGTAAAAAGTCCCTCCCTGGCTTTCTTGTAGCCTGCCCTTCAGGTACTGGAAGGTCTCTCTAAGGTCTCCTCAGAGCCTTTTCTTCTCCAGGCTGAACAAATCCAACTCTCTCAGCCTGTCCTCATATGGGAGTTGTTCCAGACCTCTGATCATCCTTCCAGCCCTCCTCTGGACCCGTTCCAACAGTTCCATATCCTTATGTTGAGGATTCCAGAACTGCACACAGGAATCCAGATGGGGTCTCACAAGAATGGAGTTTTCAAAAAACAATGCTTGTGAAGCATCCATATGAGGAGTGACGTTCTGTCTATAATTTTCTCCTTTCTTTTAAGATAAATGTTTACTAAAAATGTTTAAGATCTTTTTAGAAGCCAGTTCTTACCTCTTGGCATTTTCATGCAGACTGCCACAGAAATCAGCAACGTCCAGTCTGTAAGGAAAGTTACTGACAGGCTAATACTGTTTATGTGGTTTAATCCCCAGTGGGTATGAACACAAAACATCTTTTCCTCTTGAGCTGTATTATGAAGTATTTGTGACTGGTGAGTCCAATGAATTAGTCCAAGATCTAATATTAAACTATGCATAAACTGAAAGTTTTATGAGATTTCAGAGTCATTCTGAGTTATTGTGAACCTGCTATCCTCACACCAGTGCAGAAGCTTAGTGATATAAGCACTATTACCGTAGTTTTTGGCCCAGAGATGTGGATATTTATTTCATATGCTGTATTCATTATTTTTTTTTCTCTCTATGATGTGAAAAAGCAATTAAAATAGACTTTCAACTTTCTGCCCAGCGGATCTAATCTGGAACACTACAAGATTTTCTTTTCTGTGGGTACTAAACTCTGCTGTGGTCCCAGAAGCATCCTAAAAAATCTTCAGGTAAACTGGTTTTTGGTATTTTGTTTGCTTGTTCTTCCTCTGAGACTTTGTTTGTTAAAAGCAAAAAATACAGCTTCTGATGCAAACTCCATTTCCTCAATGATGGAGTAACTGTCTTTGTTTCTTAATACTAGAACAATGAGACATGATGCAAGATGACAATTTTAAGATGTATGTATAGACGTTTTATCTTGCTGTCTCCAGCCCAGCTCTGAAAATCTGCAGCATGTGTTGTCAGGCCTGGTGATTTAACAGTTATGACATCCCTGCTCTTAAGCAAATTCATCATGATAGCAATACTCAATCAACCCAAAGGTATAATTGGCTGAACAGAATGCTGCACTTAAGTGTTTCTTTTAATTTAAGAAAAGTCCTTACGTGTGCATACACACATGTGTGCATGTACAAGAAAGAGAAAAAGAAGGTGAACAGCTTTACAAGTATATTGAATGGAATAAATGCATTGACTATGCATATTGCATGTCCTCCCTTTAAATTGCAAATCCTGAAATCAGAGATCTGGGTGGGATTAAGCTAGAGAAAAGAACAGATGGGACTGTTGATGTGACTGCCAGAGGCTTGGGCAGAAGGCAATGAAAAATAATTCTATTTCTCCCCTAAATTGAGAAAGCTAAACTGGTGATCAGTGGTAGATTTTGGGCAGATGGGATGACTTGGAGAAAATGGTTGGCAGACTTAGACACAAAATAATGAAGTAAGGGAAGGATTTTTTTAGGGTGCGTCAGGGGAGTCTTGAACTTCAGACCAAGTAGCCATGAACGTTTTTACAAAGACAGTAGTACATGGAGGAGAATCTTTTCTCAAAATATGTGAGAATGATTCCAATTTTTTTTCTCACATAGCATATATAATGCCCTGAATACACTGCAGCAAATATGTGTGTTTGAATCCATAATTGCAAATATTTCATGTGTGTCAGTCTGAATGTTTCTACTACTGTTAACAGTATAATAAACTAATGTTTTTTTCCTTTCTCACACTCCATTTTGCACTTAAATATTCTCCCAGCCCTTCCACTTCACCCTAGTGCCACTCCTTTCCTTTGCTATGAAATATCCACTGTTAATCTGTAAACACTTAGATATGACCAATATCTTATTGTGTTGAGAGAGAAGCAGAAAGGTAAAGCCAAAACCCGTTTTCTCAATGACAAACAAAAAATACTAGCATGTACTACAATAATAATAACAAATGTTGTAATGCTGCTGCACTGACATTTTACCATCCATCTGGAATAATACAACACTAACTTAAGTTTGATGGGCTAAAATAAATCCAAAGGAAAGGGTACTCTATTGAGCTTTTTCTTCCAGAACTTCCTATTCTTTCAGTGTCAGATGTTCAGATTAAAGGTCGTTGTAGAAATAATTTATTTCGCTTTATTTTAGTATCTCTGATTGGATTGAATGCACATTTTCTAAACAAAGGAAAAGGGCTCAATATATAGCACATGTGGAAAGATTATTTAAAGATGAAAGACTGAAAGGATGATTAAATCTCAGTTATTCAAATTTTATTACTTGTTTTTGCAAAGAATCTGTGGCATGTTGAAAAATGATAGCAACAAAAAAGTTGGAGTTGTAATATAACTTATGGTACAATCAGTACAGTTTGTTGTGTTTGAATGTCACCATACCTTTATTGGCAAAAGACCTCAGTAGACAGACTAAAGTGCTACTGTAAAGTGATTTTTTTTTCCCTGCTGTTTTTTCCATAATCTGTATCTATATTGCCAGTCAAATATAATCAACTTTTTCAAAGAATTCTTAGTATTCCTGAAAGAGAACCTTTCAGGTTAGCTCTACAGCATCTGAAAGACAAGTTGATGTCTTTCAACCAATGAATGGAATATGAATAATGTTAGATTTCTAAAGTACTTGTTAAAAAAGTAATTATGGGATTAGATTTCTTCACCTATAAAATGGAACTCACTGAGAAGAATTGTAGGATCAGCCAAACTCCTAATCTCACTGGTTAAGTGTTCCCAGCTGTGCAGTGTAAGAAAAGAAGATGCAGAGGTTTCTGAAGTGGGACTTGGGCAATCTTTCCTCATTAAATGAGTGTGGTCGACTGGTGGACTGTGCCATAGCACACACTCTTGGTATACACACCTGTACAGACAATTTTATCCATTATACCATTCTGCTGGTCTTCATCTTTTAATTGTAGGACTCCATCTGAAGTCAGAATCTGAATTTGAATACTCTTATCAACCCAGCAACAGTCAGATTTAATCATAACTACATCATCCTGCATTATACTAGGCGAGTTCAAGATTTAAGCAAGAGTAGTGTCAGCCAAGCGGGATATAGCATGCATTTCAGTACTCATCTTTTGTGTTAACCCTAGGAATGCAAGAACATAACGGGTGCGGAAAGCAAGTCACTGTCATAATCACATCTGATTTCCCTGTAAATTTAAGGGTGTGTCAGCTATAAGTAGCTAGCTACAAACTGACATCCTTGAGTAGCCAGCTGAGACATCATTTTATATGTTTCAGGTGGAGTACAAATGTTGTTTACACCAGAGAACTTTGTAGGACTTGTTTAATACTGGTACTGCTGGAGTTCAATGACAAAACTTTGTCAGCTGGTGTGACAGTTTAATGAAGATAAAGAGGACTTTAAAAGCTTTTACTACAAAGGAACACCCAATTTGGGGAAAATAATGAATGGATAGCTTGCTTGGCTAGGAAATAGAGACAAGATGAATCACTTCTCATTGTTACAGGACGTCACAATGGCACTTTGGCCAAACTCTCTTTGAAAGATATCCACATAAAAAAAATCTTTTATTTTGATATTCAGAGCAACAGAAAACATCAGTAACAGTGGCAAGAAGTCTGAAATTTGGAGTCTAAAGATAGAATATTTAAATCCGTAAGAAGATACCTAAATAATAAGTGATACAATTATTGGAATATTTCAGAGGAAGTAGTCATCAGAGGTCCTTTTTTTTTCACAGAATCACGTAACTGTTTAGGTTGGAAAAGGCCTCTAAGATCATGTCCAACTATAAGCCTAACACTGCCAAGTCGACCACCAAATCACATCCCTAAGTGCCAAATCTACAAGACTTTTATAAACCTCCAGGCACGGTGACACAACCACTTCCTTGGGCAGCCTGTTCCAGCACTTGATAACACTTTCAGGGATGTAATATTTCCTAATACCTAGCCTAGACCTCCCCTGGTACAATTTGAGGCCATTTCCTCTAGTACTATCATTTTTTACTCGGGAGAAGCAGCCAACACCTGTCTCGCTAGAACCTCCTTTCATGTAGTTGTAAAATATAAACCTGTAACAGAGACTTCTTGTCTAGTCTGTTTCGAGTCTAATGCTGCAATACACTCGGTGCATTCTTTAACATGTCAGTACTCATGTAGCCCTCGTTCCATGAGCCAAAACCGATAAATTATTTTAAGGAGGAAAGTAATTCCTGAATTTTGCTATAATGTTTATTTTTAATTTTAATACACATGCCTCTCAAAGTGACAGTTTTGTGCAGGGAAAAGCACAAAGTGACAGGATTTGTCACTTTAAGTCTGCTCAGTATTTACATTCAGTCTTCTGATAGCTGCTTTCTTGGTCCCATCTTCCAGGCAAATTGACAAGCTTTCTGCAAGGTTTTCTTGTTGATTGGTTCTTCTAGGGTTGGTTTTTTTTCAGTTTTTTTTTTTTGTTTTTTTTTTGTCTAGATAAAGACTACCATTGACTACTCAGTTGGGTTCACATCAACTAACTTTTGCCAGATTACAGTTTTGTCCATGCCAGCCACTTTGCCAGGCTGCTTCACTAGCCAGTGGATGAAAAAAGGTGACTTCAGGACACGAATCCTCACATCCTAAAATGGATGTTTGAAGATATATTTCTTTTATTGCATGAGGCTTTTTGATGAATGGTTTAGACCAGATACTAATTTTTAGCTGTCCACAGGAGAGTAGGATACATCCCACCTTGTAAACCTAATTGAGGTTGTAGAAAATGTGAGCACTGAAGTATATAAGATCTTAAACAGCATTACTGATGTAGTCTACTGATCCGCGTCATGCTACCCTGACCACGACTAATGACACAATGCTGACTTGTCCTCCCATCACCTAAATGAGTTATAGATAAATCTGTTAGCTTGTATTTCTGAGAACTGCTTCATACAAGGCATGTACCACTGTTGCTTACTTCTCACAACAAAATCCGGGCTGAATCTTATGGTTCTGTTTTATATCTGTGAACTTTTTGGTCTTACAACATCAATTGAAAATCTCTGAGCTCTAAATATGGCTAAATTAGTCTGAGCATAGAATTGAATAAATATTAGCTCATGAAAAGACAGATGCTGCTTTAACAGGTAATGTCCTTCGTGACGAGATGAATTAATGCATGCTTCTTCCTTCCAAAATAAATCTTATGCCCTTTATCTTTCCTGCAGATACCATTTATTTTAATTAAGAGGATTTTAAGGGCAGAAAGTAGGATGAAGGCCACAATGGTAATGTTCTAACATCATCCAAGCTAATGTATGGGCCTAGTTAGGTATGCCCATTGGTCAAGAGAAATGATCAATATTTTTAGTCAGAAATATTTTTTATATTTGCAGAGAAAAATAGTTCAGAATACAGAGATAGCTAATGGAATGCAGCTGATCTAGAGCCAGCCCTTGCATTTTAAAGGGAAGTACCATTCAGAGGCTTGAAGCAGAACAGATTTATGAAAGTCCACACCTAATGACAGGATAGAATTTGGATTCATACTCTCTCTCAGTCTGCTCAGAGCTTGTCAAAGATATGCCAGGCAGCTGAGAATGACTGGGAATCATTAACCATATTTCTGTTCAAAAGGTACAGTAGATTATACTTTAGTTTTTACTGATTTTGAAAATCTTGTCTGGAATTGAGCAGCATGCTTAAAAAGAGAAATAAAAAGAAAGACCAAACACAGCACATTCTGGGCAAGAACTTCTTAGCATGAAATGAGACATTCAGCCAAAAAAAAAGTTTACAGAGAGATGGATCTATTTTACAGATTAGCCCAGACCCTCAGCTGCAAAGCACACTAAAGTCAGCAGAACTGTATCCATTTGTCCCAGTTTATGCATCTGATCCAATTTTCCCTTGGAGAGCACCGGGCGAGTGCAGACTCTGTTGTCGAGATCAGCAGCAGTTTTGTACATCTAAGCAGCACGCCAGTGGAGCCTCTCAGAAAGTTGCACGAGCACAATTAACAGATTGGGCTTGAAAATCACACTCTTTCTGTGATAAGAGCCCCTTCACAGGGTGCAAGCTGTTCTGTATCTCTGAACCATTTTGCTGCTTTCTTCTTTGCAGAGGGAGAATCCTCCACAGTGTGTGACTTAGTGGCAAACTGCCACTGCCAAATACACGCAGCTATTTAATGCCTCACTGCTGAGATTTGGGATTTCTTGATGTTCATCTCAAATGTAAAATATATCTGAATCATAATCTTTAAGAGGTTAAAGATTTCAACAGAGGAAAAAATGGTATTTTGCCATCCTGTCATGTGAAATTGTTTTATGTTTCACACTACAAAGTGAAAATATAAAGGGATCATCACCTTGGTGATAAACTGCCAGTTTCCAGACAAATATTTTAACTGATTTACACCTGTTTCCCTGTAGGAAAAGCTACGTTTTCTGTGATGCATTTCTTTCCCAGCTGATAAATGACAATGGTGCAAGTATCTTCATCTCAGTGTGAATTGACCCAGATTGCAGAAGACTGAGTTTTTACATTACATTCTGACCCAACAATTTCTAGAAAAATTGAACTTCTCAGAGCCTACTCCCAAAACTTCTACAAGATTCAGCTAGTGGCAGGGTAATGTCCTTAATTATATACTCTAAATAAATTAATAACTTTGTTACTGACCTACAGAAAAAGATATAAAAAGATTTCATTCTAGCATGTCAATATTTGATTTAATGCTAAATAAGAGTCAGAAAATATAGCTCAGTCACCATTTCTTTAACTTATGTGTCTTAGTAAAGATACATCATGATGGAAATACACACTTGAGTTTGAAAGTCTTTTTGTAAACCATGCTCAATCACTCCTCAGTGAAGGATGATGTGTTTGGAAACCACTAGAAGATTCTTTTTCCAGTTTCTCAGGACAATGAAAGTAAAACATCTGCAGATACACAGCACTCCATACATTTCTCTTAAAGCTCCCATTTCTATGATGAATAGCAAAAGAATTGTCAATGCTTTTCTATGTGCTGCATCATGGTTCATGTGTGTTCTCCATCTTTCTGTATCTTTTGGTAAGTTTTGGTGGAAACGTCTTATTAAGCAGATGGTCCACAACTAAAGTACTGAGTATTACGGTAATGCAAATAAATAATCATGATAATCACACATGATGTGATCACATACATCTTTCAAGATGTCATAGATGCATTACAAGAAATGATCTTCATCCATAAGCATTTCACATCACTAAGTATGATTCAAGCCAGTGTACTGGAGATTGAAATGGAAAGGGAGCAGGCAGACTCTTAGGCTGTTTAACCTAGTAGACTTACATGACTTGAGTTGCAGTTATATCAGTATATGCATTGCACATAGTAAAGTTCAGGTCAGAAACATTATAGTGTTTTGGAGTTACCTTGCTTATATAGGAAGCATGAAAGACTTAAAATCCGGTATGTATTCTCATAACAGCTTTTCCTTAACTTTATTGCTCCCAGACAGAAAATGGAGATTAAATAATCTTAATATACGTCAAAAATTTGAGATAAATCATGGTAAAATATTATAGCGGTGTTATAATGGTTTTCATCTTGAAATACTGCACATCCAGGGAATTCAGTTAATATAGCAGAGTACCTGACACCAGTCAGTGTGGATACATTTTATCTCTGTAATAGAGAAAAAAAGTTTATTTTTCTTTTAATAGTTGTCAATTTAAGGGATTCTGAAATGGATTGAACGAGTTTTAAGGAAACAATCACTGTTGTAAAGAATGTATTTTTCCTTTCAGCATCAGAATAGGAAAGATTTTAATGAATTAAAGGTGTGTCTTGTTGCAGGACATGTTAGGTTCATCGGAGCCAATTCCAGCACTTGCCTAAGGATGTTGGGAACATCCCATTTCTGTAGCTGAGTAAATTCCTAGGGAAGTCTTAGTAGAACTGAATTGAGCAATCAAGGAACAGTCAGGTCAGAATTTAGAGTGAAAAAAAAAAAAAAAAGGATCAGTGTTTCAGCTTCCTCATTCACAGGGAGAAAGAACCAGAAATTACATTCTAAGGCATCTGAGAGCTAGTGCATGTCTACTTGAGCATCACTCAGCTACCGAGTCTCATGGATGTGTTTTAGTAATGAAATACAGCAAGACAAAGTTTAAATGCCTGCTACTGATTCAATACTCCTTAGGGAATGGAATTTGATATCCAGGGAGTGGGTAATGAAACTCAGTGTAACTTTCAGGATTTGTTATTACTAGTATATATTTTGTCCCACTACATAGTTAATCAGCAAAAGTAGCTCCTCTGAAATGAAAACTTAAAAGATTTAGTTTTGGAATGCTAAACATTTTTGCCTTTTTGTCTGTAATCTGCAGATGATGCTTGAGATGACGAGTTTGATGATGACAATGACGAAAATAATAATGAGAGCAATAATTATAATGATGACGATGACAAAATTTATTTTTATTACTATTATTGTTGTTCTTATTCAAGGTCTGGATCAATGTGACATGATTTGTATCATATTACCAAAGAAATATTCTCTGTATAGTCTCTTACTGCTGGAAGGGGAAAAAAAGTTTATAGGATAAAGTTTTCAATGACTTTTTCCTTTTTATACAACAAAATCAATACTTTTTTCATCTTTCCATTGTATGGTAAAATTAAGACTCCTACATTAATATATAAAAACGATAACAATCATAACAAAGCCTTTGAAAAATCACTGCAACATTTTGCCAATTAAAAGTTTTTCTTCTTTTGAGACATAGCTACACACCAATTTTGCTTTTCCACACAAATGAAAGACACGCTTATATAAAAATATGCATACAGTTATGAAAATTCTCTTCTCTTGACCAAAAAGACAGAGATGATTCACCCAATCAAGACATCACTGTTACTTTTTTAAAGGGGGTAATTATCCTCTGCAATGCTATGTGTACACACAGACAAGGTCTTTTCATGTTCCTTGTGGGTTTAAGGAGTGCTGGTGATCAAGATGTCCTTGCGTTTGAGCTTCTGCTCACATATGGGCTCCAGGGAAATTCAAGGATACCTTTGCTCTGTTCACAAGGGCTCTATCTCTCACATTATTGACAATACTCAGAGATGAAGCTAGGCAAATATTTTTGGTATGTGGTTCTTCCTAGAAGGGTCTTAAGGTTGCAGGTATCAAAGAAAGCTGAGATATAACATGACATATTGGTCTCGTCCTGTGACATCATCACAGTTGCTGTCATCTTTCCACAGGGTTACAGGGCTGGAATCTCCTTCCTGACTCACACTTGTGAGGAAGCAGCACAGAAATACACATTTTACTATCCATGTTCACGGTGCCTTGCTAAATTTCATTGCATTATTCTCACATTAAATAAAATATTTCAAATTCACATTGGCAAGGTAGCTTTCCTGGTAGGCTAATGGCTTGGTCCCATTGCCAGGGAAGGCAATGAGATACTGGGCAGTATTTTCAGCTGGTCATTTGTGGATTTTGTGGATTGATCTGTCTTGATCAATGCTTTCCTCTTCAAAGACTTCTGTTAAAGGTAGAGAAGATTATTCTACCAGTACACTAATCAATGTCCCTTACTATTAAAGAATAAATATATCTTTAACTACTTTGATGTTGCAAGGGCATAAAAGTCTGATTTTTTCTCCTCTAATGGTGTTCTCATGTTGAATGGGAGTATTACATATAGCGGCTCATCAGGAATAGAAAGAAAACATCTACTTCAGAAGCAGTGTACAGATGTAAGTATAATTATTGTGCTGTTAGTGACTGTGAGATTATAACCAGCATTCTTTATCCTTGAAGGAGAAACACCATTCTTTTGTTTTGATAAACAGAGGCTCCACACAAAATGCAGAGCATTACAAGATATTGCCTGTAAAGGGTATTTCAGTCAATCGTACGAATCAGCAAAAACCATATCTTCATGTGCAGTTGGAAAAGTTGATTGTAAACAACCTCACATAGAGACTAAAATCACATAAGCTAAAGAAGAAAATCACCATCGATTACTGTCTATATTATTTTGAGAGCATTTTTAAGTGCTCTCTCATTCCTAACTCCCTCTTTCAAAACAAAAGGAAAATGTATTAAAGATATGTTGCAATCTGAAATACTTGGTTAACTTTTGATGCACTTTGATGAAGAATTGCTTTTGCAAAATTAACAACGGATTATAGCTGGAAGAAGAAAATATCTCATATACCCTCTTTTAAAGTATATATATATATATATCTGCTTTAATACAAACAAGCTGATTTTTTAAGTTTTTCTATCTATATTTCTGTCTTAGATGAAGAAGAGATTTTTCCTATTCATGCGTCCTTCTGAGAGTGATCCTTCTTCAAAGGTAAAATTTCAGGGTGGTCTAGATTTCAGGATTTGAGATCCTTTTTTGTGGGTAAGGCTACATCTAGGAAGAGATTTTCTTTTACATCTCATGAATGCAGTGGGGCAAAAACTGACTGTAGGTTACCTTTACAATTCCAGTTCAGTTTACTCCTTTATGAAGACAATAAATATCTAAGTTGTATCAGAAAATTTCTACAGAAAATCAAAGCTTTTTAAACATTTTATGACCCACGTTGAAATTCTCTCAAAGAGCATTTCTTAGTAATAAGACAAATACAGTACAAAACTAGTATGTCTTCAAATGGCTCAGAGCATGTGTTAGTCTATTGACATTAGCTAAAGATTTTTAGGGTTTTTCATTGTCTAAAACCAGTAAATTTTTACTTTTATATAGAAATCGGGTGATCTAAGTACATCAGATTTTTACATGAATGTAGAAATTTGTTTCAACTAAACCTAAGAGGTGGGGTGAACTCTTTAATGGTGGAATTCATCTTTTCTACATTTATGTCCAGCTAAGTTTGTTTCCAGACTTCCATAATAACCTTCTGAAATAATTTACCTTGTATAGTCAGTACTAACTAGGACAGGTGCTTAATTTTTCAGACAGCTGCAGGTGAACCAGACAAGTCCTCATTAAAAAAAAACCCAAACCCAAACAACCACATAACGTGAAATTGATTTTAAAATAAGGGAATAAAAATTGAATATGTTTTCTTCAGAGTTTTTTTTTTTTTACCCTATTCTTTCTCCCTTGGATAGAGAAAGCAACTCAGGGAAGAGGTAGAAGTTTTCTTTGTGGAACTGGTATTTGTGATTCTTTCCCTTTTTGTTTTAATTAAAATATTTTATGAAAAGCAGTATCAATGTAGAATATTTGCAAGCGTCTTAAAACCTCCTATTTGAAACCAGTGAAGTACATAATCATCTTTGGCAGCAGTTGTTGAACAAAAGACAATAAGTTGCGTAAGATGTCTACATGCTATCTTCATTTCAACTATAATTCAATAATACATGAAGTAATTTCATTAACTTGTATGTGGTACAGCTATATTTTATAAATATATCAGAATCAACTATGATATACCATGATTTGATTGGCAGTAGTCACATTTGTGTAAGTTACTGTCGTCAACAAGAGGAAATTATATTGACTAACATTATAGATTGATATGGATAAGTATGGTAAATTAATATAAAACTTGAGGAATATAATTTATTTTTCTTTTTAGCAACACATTTATTGTCATTCAATAACACATACATTAAAAAACAGATTAATTAATCAAATTTTACATTCTTCAGTTGTTCCAAAAATGTGTGGAGCAGGAATTTTGATTAGAAGTGTTTTGATTTATAAAACACATCAAATATCTACTAATAAAAATTGAAAATTTACTATTGTCAATTATATCACTAATGGTTTCTCCTTTACTCATACTAACCTTACTATACAAGCCTCCAGCACAGGTAATCACGCATTTCTATTGCATTTTTTAAAATAACTTCGGAAAACGTCACACTTCTGTGATTGCTGGGGATTTTAATTGTGTGTTACAGAAGAATCTGGATAAACTGCAATGTACTGATACTCCAATACATTAAACCAGGAAAGTGCTGAAACATTTTAAAACAGCAGACTGAAGTTAAATCAGCTACTGAAGCGGAGTTAAAATGCTGTCAAAAGGAAGCAAATATTTTTTGCTGACATCCAATATACTTATTTAAGAACTGATTGTGTTCTAGCATCTCAGACTTTAGAATTAAACATCTGACTTCTCCAATGAATCAATTTCTTGGTTAATGCATTAATATGATTCTAGAATAATCATTTTCCAACACAATTTTAAGAGAAATTAATTTCCTGTGGGGAGATGTGCATTCAGGTTACCCCCACCTTTGCCTGTTGGTCTTGATGGAGTGAAGATCTCATTACAGAGTTGGAAGTGCCTGGAAGAATTTTGTGAGAATTTCTTTTGTGCTATATTGGGTCCCTTGCCCATAGATGGGCAACTCTTGTTTCAAGTCCACACCTTCTACTGAATCTGTGTCTGCTGACCTGTAGCTTTGCTGTTCTTGCCTCAGGGCTGAGAGAAAAAAAATAAATCCCATGATAAGAACCAACATGAAGCAGCAGAGGCTGTTGAGATCAACTTGATGGATTGTTTTGGGAACTGACTGAAAAATTCTCCCAGGGCTATTCTGCAGCAGACTGAGCTGTTTTGCTTTGATAACTATGAACTGCTCCCAGGGTAGGACAAGGAAGGCAAGATACCCCTATCTTAGCACAATTCCAGCTCTGTACAAGGTTGCTAATCATTTTACCTAAGTTTAGAGTGCTTTTTTCTCCTCTTAAGACAGACGCTTTCATCTGGTTGGCTGGATTAATCTCTCTCGCTTATAATGCGAGTCTAGGCATATATACTTTAAGTGTCTAAAGCAAGATAAAATCAATCACACTCTAGATATCTCTGATGTAGACATCTACAGCAAGGCTAGTTTCTTGGTATTCTCTTATAGTCAATGGAGAGAATAGGCACTTTTATGTGCAATTCATTTGATCTATTTTAGACATGCACTTTAGGATGAGATGAATTGCACACTAGAAACTCTCAGTTCTCTCTATTGAATTTAAAGGCAGTCTAGGGTGAGTAGTTCAGGTGCAGACATCTGCATTTACATTTAATTAAATGAATCCCTCTGCAGTATGTCTGATGCTTCCAAGAAATGTTGGGTGGACTTAAACATATGCTTGTAGCATTTTTATAACAAGGAATATTAGATTTAATATGTGTATATAGACAATCTGTTTATCCACCAACACAGAGCTTCTTGCAAATGTTATTTTACCCTATTTGTTTAATACAGAATTCGCATGTATTTCTGCACAGTAAACCAGAAAGTAGAAATATTGCAGTTTGAAACTGTAAGAATGATTGCTTAATTGCATATTTTATTCCCTATAAATCATACCTTATTTTCTGATTCTAGGTGATAATAAATTGTCATGGACTACACTAGCAAGACAAAATTTCTTCCAGAGCTGCATAGATGAACCTTGCTGGTCAGCTGTTGATGGAAGGAAAAGGGAAAATGTGAGAAAGCATAATTTTGCTTGTGCCTTTTTCTCTTTCCCCATTTTCTTTTTGGATGCAGTAACATTCCCACCTAGCTGCTTGAAATTAAATCGTGCATTTTGAATATATTTATGTTGCTATCAAAAAAATCTAATTTCAAAACTGAGTAACACACTACATTGTATAGTTCTTTGGGCTACCAAAAGCAGAGAATTTGTAGCAGCACCTATTTTACCAGTGGCCAAGTCTGTCAGCACATGGCTAAGAACCTTCAGTACACCCTGCAGAGAAGCTCACACCAGTGAGAGTACATAATTATTTCCCATATGTGTTTAGCGTTCATATAAGATCAGTCACGTGTTTAAATAGAAGCTTTTTTTTGTTTAATTTTGGGAGCTAAAAGCTTCTAAGCGATGCAAATATCTGTAAGTATTGATGGAAATTAAGACTGAAATATTTTGAAATCAGAAAGGAGAATTTGAATCAATCACCTCAGGAATTTCTTTGATAGACACAGAGCTTTAGCTCTGAAATGAGTCCATATTCAGAAAGCAAATAGAAAGCTGTTTGTGAGAAAGAAGAAAGGCAACTCTACAGAAAGGGAAGAATGTTCAAGAATACTCTCACCATAAAAATGACAGCTGAGAAAAAAAATTAGACTTATCCCTGAAGAAGCTTATGAGGTAAAAACTTCTTTGTTTCTTTTTTTTTTCTTGTTGTTGTTTCTGTGGTTACTATACCCCTGGACACAGACTTTTAGAACTGGATAATGTGTTTTACAATAACTAATGAATATTAATCAACAGAATTTTTTTTTCAACAGCTGCTATACCTCGGATTAGAGAAAAGAGCTGTTCTTAACTCAATAGGTACTTTCAGTCATGATTTGACAAGAGTATCTTATATAAAGACTTTTCTTTAGAAGTTATATTAATAAAAATATTTTGAAACATAATTTAGATAGTTTTAAGCATATTAGGCTAACCATCTCTGACACTGCAATTGCTTTTGGTTTTCATGGCCATGATAATAGTATATCTTTGGACTACAGCAGGTTGTGTCCTCTGAGATGGAGCAAGAGTATCTCTATCTAACCGTAGGGATAATTTTTATACCTCCAGTCCTTAATCAATATTTTCTTTCACCTTCCTCTGTCCATGCATCCTTTCACTGTCAGTCTACATAGTCATGACTTTTCTTCATGTTTTATTTATTCTTTATCTTATTTTATTTGTACCTTAAATAATTGTTCTTGCATTTCTGACTCCGAAATAGTTGTATTACTTGAACCATTAGAAAAAAACTCTTACAATAATTTCCAGCAAAGTCTATAGCAGTGTTAAATGCATTAAGATAAAAAAAGCCAGGAGGACCATTCCTGTTCCGGCTTGTTTCACTATTAACCTTGCATGTCTTGTCTGTTTCAGTTCCCGATGAACTCAATGGGGAATTCAGAGTACCTCTTTAATCATTGCTTTCTGAACCTGGGGCAATAGTTTGGAGAAGCTGTTTGTGTTGCAATTTAAAAAGGAAAGGAATTATAGAGTATGTCTTCCCCTAATCAGCACTTGTAGTAAAATATGTGTTAATAAAAAACAGAATTCCCATTCCATTCATAATTTATAAAGCAGATAGATTGGAACTTATGCACAACATAACGTGGGGAAGCAGACATGTGGCTATAATCCTCTTTTTGATTACAACAACATTGCTTTATTGAGACCAGTGGAACTACAGCTGATTTATGTCAATCTAAGCAGGATGCAAAACAAGTCAGTTATACTTTGAGGAAAACATGGGACAGAGTGCTATAAATTAAGCATCCTACCTTCATAGATTTAAAATTTTGCAACAGATCCAGTAGTCATAAAGAGGTGAAAGTGTCATAGCAGACTGGAAAATCATTGAAGTGAGATTATCTATTTGCAATGAAGAAGGTGGGGACATTTATAGCAGGTAAGATTTACTTGTGTTGCCCAAGATTTGTCTCTTCAATATTTTTCTTAAAATTTTATTTTTAAGTGATCCAAATTACTCCATATTGGTCCAGATGCACTACAGAACAGAAAATATGCTCTGCTGTAGTAGAGAGTCTGTGCTGAGATAAACAAGCAACTTCAATGCCTCTCCCCTTGCCCCATCACATCTATGTCACCAGCTCTAACAGAAACAATGTGGTGAGACACTAGAAGCTGTGGGAAATCTGCTTGCAGTAAGATGCCAAATGAATTTTTTGGGGAGGAAATGGTCTCATAAAAGAATACAGTGTAATTTCCAAACACAAATGGAAGAGAAAATTTGTTTATGAATAGTAGATTATCTCCTTAATAGTGGCTGGATTCTCATCTCAATAATTTTAGTATTGGTGAGATGGAGCAGCCTCACAGTCTGTAATAACTCACTTCCCACACTGTCTGCGGACTTCACAGCCTTTTATTTATCCTGCAGCATTAGTGTTACTTTTACTTTATAGACAGAAAAGCAAACAGCTGTATTCAGGCCACCTGCTGCAGGGGAGATCAGTGATTCGCATGGTGTTGTATGAGCTTACAGTCTCTGGCTCCATATTCAGTTAATGAGAAGAAGCAGTCATAATTTCTAAGCCAAACAGGGTGCTTGCTATGGTTTCACCCAAGCACAGTTATTACTTCTCAAATCTTTTTTTTTTCAATAAACATATGCAGAACACGCATATCTTTAGTGACTCAATCTTTATAATTTCTGTACCATAGGAGACATGGAAGTACATCTTTGGCTCTCTGCTAGGCAATCTGTCTATGGACCAGGGAGACTAACAATATCCTAATGCTTAGAAAAATTTCTGAAACTGTTGGAGCCCACTCTTTATAATGATGCATTTGGTGGCCCAGACATCTTCCTTCGAATTTTTGAGCTAGACGTGCAAAACTGTGGAACAAATATGAGGTGGAAATCAGGACTTAACCTAAAAAAAAAAAAAAAGAGAGACTTATGATCTACACAGAATATGGATATCTGTTTTGAAGGCATGTTTAAGATTTTAGCAGAATAAGCTTCTTGTAATTGAAAAAATAGATCAATGTATAAAGATTCTTCTGTGCTTCAAACCTGTGATTCAGGATAATATAGATGGGGGAGCCAATGTTACAGTTGTGAAACTGTCCTCGTAATGGAAATTCTGCCTCTTTGCAATAATGCAGAAATAATCACTGCTACGTACTGTATCTCATTAACTATATTTAAATGTTTTAACATTTTTCAGATCTTTGGCTTTAAATGGTTACAATGTTTTGCAAAATTACAGCAGCACTGTGAGCATTATTAAATGGGGGTGGAAGTTAAAAATGAAACTGCAGAAAACAGCAGAACAAGGTGTCATTACAATGAGCTGTAGGAATAGATGACTTTTAGTCTCACTCTTCTGGACTGACAAATGCACCGTCTGTCTATATGGCATTAATGAATGACAGTTTCTCACCATTTGGTGGATGCATGTGTCATCATTTGTCTAGATGACATCTTGATTTATAGACATCATTGAAAAACATTAGAAAATCTTTCTACAAGTTTGATGGGAATTCTGAATATGTACAAAAAGGAACTTTTTTTTTTTTTTTTCTGAACAGTTCATTGGGATGTACTGTTTCAGGCAATCAGAGAGGCAATACAGTCCATTGGTTAGGCTCCTCACTTGGAAGATGGGTGCCTTGGACTCAGTTTCCTGCTGTACCTGAAGCTCCTTTTTGACCTTGACTCTCTTCTCTACTGTAAACAAGGGAGAGATATTTCTTCCTCTCACAAGGGCAAATAAAATCTTGTTGAACATGGTGAGCTATTGAGAGGCTGCACTAATTGAAGTCACATGTTCAGTATTTATGCATCAAGCTGGCTTTGCAAAGGAAATGACTCTTAGAATCATAGAATCATAGAATAACCAGGTTGGAAGAGACCCACCAGATCATCGAGTCCAACCATTAAAAAACTATAAAAACTTAAAACTATATGCGAAAATGTAAATGGATTTAGAAGGATTAACTTGCAGAAAATACTTGGAATCATTTTGTATGTGCATTGAAAACGTCCAAAGGAAAGATAAATAAAGTCCACTCAAAAAAAGTAATTCTATCATAGGGAAAATCAAACAACTGGAATGGTTGGAATACCACAAAGTGTTATCACTAAGTATTGGCATGCATGTGTGTGTCTATGTGTATATTTCTGTACTACAGCACACAGAACTTTATCCAGGCTGCCTGTACACAGAAATTTGCATAGTTCAGATCAGCAACTTAGCACATTTTCCAAAGCCTGAGCTTTCCTTCGCAACTTCAGAGTAAGAAAAACCAAGCAGATATTTATTATAATTCTCCTAAAATAGAGAATGATAATTTTCCTATAAAGCTTTCTTTATTAATCATTCTGGATGTACTCACCATTCTGTCTCTAACATTCTTTATGCTTCCCCAATATCTATAAGTCCTCTTGATAGTTCTTTGTTCACCACAGCATCAGCATCAGACAGCATTCATCCTACATCCTCTGGTTTGCAAGATGGGGTATTTGCCAGGTTCCATGGAGCCACACAGCCACAGGGAGGGGCATTTTCTGGCACTTGAAAGGTGTTTGCCTCCTCTGTGTGTTTGGTAGAGCGACGCTGTTAAAAATATAGCCTTTGAAGTCTAGCAAAGGAGAAAGTGCTTAGGAACTTATTATTCTTATCCTCTGTAGGGTCTACTGCCCTGTTGAAAGGGGAAATAGAGCACAATGACCAGATATGTCAGTTGGGCTAGGACTGTCCAAGAAAACAATGCTTTTCCTTGCTCTGGGGAAAAAAAAAAAAAATCAGAACTTTATTATGTCCCAGATTTTGATTCACACTTTCCAGGCTCTCATCTTCAAGTCACTTTGCTGACAGTACACCTTCTCCTTGTACTAGATCTGGAGAGCTGAGACCAGAAATTTCCTTCCCTGCTTCAGCTCTTCTGACGGCTTCTCTGACCAGGCAGGGTGAATGCTCTTTGCATGATCCATCCCTCCTCCATGTAAATCCTCCCCTGAAATAAAGTGAAATTCAGTTAAACTGCTGAAGGAATTTTTAGGGGAGCCAGGGGAGGTACCTTTGTGTTCCTTTACAGAAGTACAACCTAGCCCAGAACGATACCTCTGGAGGGAGGATTTTTCTTTGGAATAAAGGATCTCATTAAGTATTGCCTCCAGGATGTTTGGGTTGGCTGTGCGGTGCTTTGGAGGAGGCATGCAAAGCTTCTTTGGTGTAAGAGGCATTTCTGCCTTCCCAGGAGTTACTAGTCTTGACCTCATTTAGATAGGGAGATCAATTTAGGTCACAGAGCAAGGTCAGCTCCTCTACACTGTTCTTGAAGAGTTTAAAAATGACTACACAGAAGTGATTAGCCATTACATTTGTCTCAGATAATCTCTCACCTCCTTCTGCTAGGGGATGGCAAGTCATATGTAAGAGCACTTTGAAGTGACAGGTGATATTGTTGAATTTTTGGTGGACAGTCTGCTAGCTGGGATGATAAAGACAACAATAACGTATAATAAAGTAAGGAAGCAAGGTTGCACATACTAACTTTTGGTAGTAATCCATGAATCAGATGTTGTTGTCTGATTTTGGGTTTTTTGGGTTTTTTTTGAGGTGAAGTTGACTTAGAGCATTGCAAAGGACTCATGAATGTGAACTCAAATTGTATGTCATTGATGATTAGTTATTGATGATTAAGTACTGCACCACTCATTGTCTAGAATTAAAGTCTAATACTGAGAAAAGTACATGCTGTAAGACTTCAGAAAAGGATGCATTTCTTTATTCACACATTTGCATTTCTCTTTTGTTATTTTGAGCAGGTTTCATGTTAGGGTGTTTTTTTTTAGGTTATTTTGCATGCTCCCCTTTTTCTCCCCTCTTCTCAGAAAAATCCATGAACTGGAAGAGCCTGTATTTTTGTTAATGGATACTTATAAATTCAGGCAATTGAGAAAATATTCACTCTTGGAGCACTATTTTGATGTTTGCAGCAGAGGTCATTGCTTGCAACAATAGTCATTGAGGGAGACATAGGTTGTAGAGGTGGAGGAGGAGAACAGAAGAAAGGGATCCTGTAGTCTGCACCTTCACATTTTCTGACACATACAGGACAAATAAAGTGCCAATAACAGTAATAGAAAAGATTAAATTAAATGGCACAAAGATCCAAAATAACAAAAATAACGCTGTTCCATAACTGGAGTTGGTATAAGTTAGTACCTGTATGTTGACTTCGAAGAGATGCATTTGAAGATCACATAGCAGATCACAAGCTTTTGAAACTTTCTGTCCTCTCTTTTCCAAATTTCTCTGTGGTTAAGTAAAACAAAAGGTGACTCAGTCTTCACAGCTGAGAGCTGGGAACTCCTGATTTCTAATCAAGGTGATGTTTGGGCAAACAAATGGATTTTTGCAGGTAAACACAGCATGCTAACTTTAAATCTGCAAGCAGTACTCTTGGCTTCAAACATTTGTCCCTAAATATCTAACAAAACTGTGGTCATAATGAGATTTTAAAATTAAAAACATGCAGTGTCTCATTAGTTTATGTTTTCTTTCATCTGCAGTCTTTTGACAAATTAAATAAGAAGATTCACGGAAATCCAAAATCAAGGCTAGGAATGCTGGTCTAATAGCCAGATGGTTAACACAGAGCTATGATTAGTGTTGGCGGTTCTGCCAAAAGTGCAGCTTGTTTAATAAGTACAATTTCTCCTCTTATTCATTTCAGAAAAAAAAGAAAGGAAAAAAAAAAACTAAAGGAGCTCCATAAGATGAGGATTAGCTTTTATGAAGTAGATGATTCAGCAGTTCTTTCTAACCATCTCCCTACAGCCTGCTCTCCTCCTCCTTTCCACCTCCCGACCCCCTATCACCATATTTAAAAAGAGATAATAAAAGGATATTTTAAACTATATATTTCCTGAAGATTATTCTTTTATTAAACCACTTGCAGAATTTCAAATAGTGCAGTGCATGATGCTCTCATAATGTGAGTCAAAGAGATTAAAGAATTGCTATGCATGTTCTTTTAGAATAAATCACACACATGGACTATTCTTTAGGATTCAGGGTAAAAGGGTCATTTTCTATAGTTCATACCAGTAACCAGCAAACCTCTGGGGGCCTGATTGTACGAGCAATTTACACTGCTCACCCACAGTCTTACATTGTAGTTTAGTAGTGGGAAGCCCGGAGTATTGCGTTATCGTACAATTTACATTGAAGAAATGAGCTGAATAACAACTAATATTATACTCTTTAACAACATACCCTAAAGAACTTTACATGAAGTGACCTTGGGGAGTATCAATATTTGGCATAAACTGTAATTTTCTAATAAATTCAATGGATCCATTACATTTTACACAGGCTCAGATCATGAGCAGTAACAAAGATGGAGAGGCAAACAAATAAGCAAAGACTGTTTATATTTGGATTAGATACAATATAAGGAGAAAGTATATTTGAAAAAAATCTTAAGATGCCTATAATGACAGGAACTTAGTCATTTCTCATTAAAAATTAAATTCTTTTGAAAATTAAAAGTTTAAAGGAGAAAAGTTCACCTACTTACCAATGAGTTTCAGATCTTCTTGGTCCTAGGCTTATTATAAACATGTACTAAAGTATATCTCTGCAAATTTCACTGTACTAAAACATCTCCCTATGAAAATTTCACTCGATGGCCCTCAATACACTTGAGACTTAAGACTCACTAAAACAACAACTGTTTTCTTTCATATCTTTTGCGTTTCATTTTGTCCCAGCAATATTGTAAGGAAACAGAAGAAGTTCTGTAATCAAAATAGGATATTACATTTTAAAAGGATTGTTCTATATATTAGTGGTGTCATCACAAGAAATTATGGGTTCTATATGAAAATGATAACAGTGTTATGCACCTTTCGATACGTGTTGAGGTATGCCTGTTAGGGTTCAACACAATCATTAAGGACTTTCACAGATACTTTTTGTAAAGCTTCTTGAATGTAAAGATTTTATCATTAAATGTAATTGCTTAGCTTTTCAGCAGAATAAATGTGTACATGTTATCTATTCTATCTTTGAATTAGAGACCCTTTTCCACATATAATTAAAATGGAAAAGACTAATAGTAGCAAATAAATTAGTCATGCTGTAATTAAACTAATATTTTCTCCTTTCTTTTCTCTTGCCCACGCCCAATATATTGAGTACATTATACTCCCACTTTTACTTATTTTTATAAATACATTTTTTTCCACAGGGGTCTCAGACTCCCTTGAAAATATCTGCATTATCACATAATCTTTATAGTTACAAATATAATTCCCATGTCCTTTTCTCTGCAGTTTGTGGATCTATTTTCCAATCAATTCAAGGCCAAGTCTCATTAATGCAATGAGAGCTTTCATGAATAAATCCCTCATTTTTCAATGATAGAATAGATTCTTCATTATTGAATTGTGTGCACTCAAGTGGGATCTATCTGCATCCAAAGAAAGAAATTCTCGATTTCTTGAATCATAATGAATGCCCCAGTACACTTTTTAAAATATCGGTTCTTACAGAACTGTATCTAATTTCCTGAACATCTTTGATAAACATTGGCTTTTTTGTGCCCTCTTGGTTAATGAAAACTCAGGAATTATTTCTCAAGCCTATTAATTAGGGATGTTTGTGCATTTTTCAAGCTACCTGAAATGTGAATTATAACTGTTGATATAACTACACTGAGAGTCCAGGAAAAAAAAAAAATATATATATGGGTCACCATTAACAAAATGGCAAGAAAGAGTCTGTGAGTGGTGTTGGCATGGTATCTATCTAATTAGTAGTAGATGCAGTGCAAATGTAGGTGAATTGTACTGAAACTTCCTTTTCTTACTTTAAAATCATCTAGAAGATGTGAATATTTTATGATAACATTGCTATGGAAAGTAAAAATATAAAATTAATATGATGGGTACAGCACATCGAGTTTCATCCACTAAATTAAATATTATGACCCTGCCTGAAATATTTGATATCTAAAAAATATTCTTACTTTGTTTATTTGGGAGATAACAATTACTTTTATTGATGATATTGTGAATTAATTTTTTATATTTGGTGCCTTAATTACAGAATCCAAAATATGGAACATTTTAAATGCTCTTATCACTTATCATTAAGGTGACTGAAAAGGTAAGAATGTTGTTTTCTGTCCTAGTAAGATAAGAAAAACTCTTATGAATGAGATTCAGAAGTCTGGAGGTCCACTCTGGACTCAGCTACAAATTTCTGTGTGATTCCACCTTGCTTTTTCTGTAAAATGAGCTACTTGTGGCTACAGGTTCAAGATATACCTGAATGCTTTGGGTTCTGAAAGTCTATATGAACGGGAGAAGAGACAGGAAAAACTCATGCAAAAGAAATCATGAAATCCAGTAACAACTAAATGTAAAGACAGTAACTCTGGCTCAGGAAAGCATGTACCTGGAAACTATATATGAGGCAGGAGAACATCAGGTCTGACACAAGAAAACAGAAACTAATCATATAGCTTGGGAACCAAGAGTGAGAGTGGAGAGACAAAGAGGTCGTTATAAAATGTGTTCGAACCTGTCACAATGAGACAAAGCTCAGCTTGATCGCTTCACTCAGTACAAGTGGAGATGCATTCAAATAGAGACATTTTCTTCCTCTTGGTCAGAAAACATCAGTGTGTGCCAGCCCACAACGCTTTGTCTGTGAACAGTTTTTATTTAATAACAGCATCACTGTGCTTGAGAACCCACTCTGTTCACCAGACCTGGCTCCCGCTCCCCAGAGATCGAGTCGGTGCTCAAATGAACCCGTTTTTGGTGGTAGTTGTGAAAGCAAAAAAGACATAGATCCTCAACAGCCTTTCAAAGAAATGATCTGCAGAGTTGCATTGAATATTAGCAGCATCATGTGCAGCTGTGTGTCAACTCAGAGAGAAGCTATTTTGAAGGTGATCATAGCTGACTTTCTTAACATGTTAAGTAAAAAGAATTACAGACACAGTCTTGGGGGGTTTTGTGTTGGACCTCATGTTCCCAGGGAAGCATTGTGGTTTGCTTGCCCTTCCCTAAGTGACTGCTTCAGACTGCTACCAGAGAGAGAACACTGGGATCTTCTTGGTCTTCTTCTGTTTCAGTCTTCGGCTCTTCTTTAGGTTGGATATTAGGGAAATTTTCTTCATTCAGGAGGTGGTGGAGCCCTGGAACAGGCTTCCCAGGGAAGTAATCACGGTACCAAGCCTAGCAATATTCAAGAAGCATTTGGACAATGCACTTGGGTACAGGTGTAAATCTGGGTCTGTCCTATGCAGGGATAGGAGTTGGATTTGATGATCCTTGAGGGTCCCTTCCAACCCAGGTCGTTCTGTAATTCTTCCAAGGCTGCTCTTCACAGGGTGATAATATCACATGAACTATTGAGCTGCCTTCACTGCAGTGAAAGCTGTCAGTTATTATTCCTATATAAAGAACTCGAAGAAAAGCCTGCCAGGCATTAAGTGCTTTCAATCCTGCCTTAGAACAAGACAGTGTGTGGAGTGGCTAGATGGAGTGTCTTCCAGCACACTTTCTAGGATTTTCACTGATATTTGAGAATTTGTCTTCCTGAGAAAGTATTTCCATCTGAATTGACCTCTTATTTCATTGTATCTAAAATGACTACATTTTCTGTGTATAGCCATGCCTGACTCCCTTAATAGTCAAGGAAGAATGGGCTGAATCACCTTCTGATGGCTTAACATGCTAATTGCCTTCAAAAAAGTCCTCCATTCCTCTACAACATACAAAAAAAAAAAAAAGCCAAAACCCCAAAAAACCCAACCATAATATCTCATTTGAATGCAGAAGGTTTTGAGGGAAGAACACAGGTTACTATGTGTAGCAAAGTTCTCATGTCATGTAAGAATGCACAGTGTGTCTATAGAGACTTAAAACATGTCTCCAATTCCATTTCATCCTAGGCTTTTGGAAATAGGAGAGCTTCAGAGTTCAGCTGTAACCCAGAGTCCAATGGCCTGTGTTCTCAGGGATATGTTAGGCTGAAACAAAAATGATATCCCTGTACAAATGAGGCAAACTGTAAGCCAATGCATTTTTTGCTGATTTAGCTCTCCAAATGATAAACGCTTTTAATTATGAAGTCCTTATTATATTTTTAATAATATTTCAAGTTTACATGACACTGCATGTATCCAAGAAGAGAAAAAAAGTTACTAAACTGCCTCTTCAGTAGAAAATATAAGATGACCCAATACGAGTAGCAAAGGCTGTTGATCATGCAGAAACAAATCACTTGAAGCATTGCAGTTACCAGCATCCCACAGTCACAAGCCATCCTAACACTGGATTGCACTCATGGCTCAGAGGGAGCGTGGTCCCAAAGAAGAAACACTAGAGTTCCTCCTCTACTATTAGAAGAGCTGTAAAAGAACTCCTTCTCCCCAAACTGGAGAAAAGTCACTATTTATGTTCTCGTAACCAGCACTAATAAAAAACTACCAGACAAGTATGCTGCCTTTGATCCACAGAAAATGTCTCTGAGCTTTTAGCTGCAACACTACACTCCTTGCCTAACCCTTAAGTCCCTAACACCTACAGTTTTATCCGATGAAGTTTTGCAGGATAATTCCCTTTCTTATATATAAATAGATAAGATTGAGTAGCACAATAAGTTCATACATTGCTGCAGTGACACTGGAGGATGGTGAGGGCCTGATTATGCAGCCAACAATGGAATATGCAGTAAACTGCTGTGCTGAGCTTTATTAATTTCAATGAAATTACATACCTGCAGTAGTTTCCACCTTTTCCATTGCAGACCACTGATCTATAGCATGGCTTGCATTCTAAAATACATAGTCTTCACCTAGAGCTTTCTGAAGTTGATAACTGCCCTGGTGGCTTACAGTGCTCAATATTTTGTAGTCACCTGTGACATTCCTTTTTCTTGGGTATAGTAAACTTTTAATCTAGGCCAATTCTAGAAGTCTATTCGGCAGTTACCTTTTAAAATTGATTTGCCTGGATGAATCACTCATCTGTTTCTTTTTTCTTCCCTTGCCCTAGAAATAATGACAGAAGCAGACGTGAAAAGAGACTAAGATTATAGGACCCACAGACTTACTACTAGAGATGGAAATTCTAACACCCATTTACAATCTCCACTGTGCAATTCATTCTGAACCAATGAGGTGCTGGTTTCTTTTTTTCTTTTTCCCTGTATGATATAGAAAGGGTGTTTATTGAAGTAATTTCCAGTAAATTGAATGAATGATTCATGTGAGTCTTACTTTTAACTGTTGGATCTGCTGATTCTTTATCAATGTCTCTGTATTAAAATAATCATAAGTTTGTAACATTCTGTTCTAGTGTTTTCCTAACATACTAGTATGGGAATTTTAGCCAAAGAGAAGATATAATCAAATAATGTAAGTGTATTGGAATATGCAGACAAAAGAAAAAGGAACAGAGAACATTTTTGCTATGTGTCTGAATGTGTTAACTGTATTGGAGTCTAAAGAAATGTGATATTTCCTTCATGCAAAGACCCTTTGTACATAACAACATTACAGCAAAAATGCCTGTAAACTCTATATTCAGATAAAGTGATATCTGTGTTATAAAAAAGACTGGTTATTGTTATGGGCTTAGTTCATTTGTTCTGGTGGTGCTTGGGGTTTTTTTTAATTTAGGATTCTGTAGGGCCTTCTTTATCTATGACACGTGTGTGCCTTAGAAACTTCATATTAGCAGAGAAAGAAGGTTTTGTGGCAAGGTATTGCAATTTTAAGGAATTTTTTCCTTGGC
This sequence comes from Phaenicophaeus curvirostris, assembly GCF_032191515.1. Taxonomy (NCBI): domain Eukaryota; kingdom Metazoa; phylum Chordata; class Aves; order Cuculiformes; family Cuculidae; genus Phaenicophaeus; species Phaenicophaeus curvirostris. Next base: position 122,240,104 of record NC_091393.1, on the reverse strand, counting down.
TTCAAAGAGCAAAGTCAAGGACAACTGCATGCATTCTGCAAAGTTCAGCAGTAATATTATTATTCACACAAGTTGTCTCAGCTGTGAAGTCAGTACATTTGTTCTGGATGTCTCTTTATTATTAATGGCTCTTTCACCTGACTTTCTAGATTTGTTTGAGCCAACATTGCTCTTACCTGCTGGCCAGTTCACTTAGATTATTTTCATCCCCTGGTTGCCTTAAAGGTGAAGCTTTGTTCCAAATGCCTTCTGAAAGGTTAGTCCTAACTACTGTATTGTCATTGAACTGAAACAGAAAATACTCAGGAAATAGCTGTGGCAAATGAAATAGTGAAACTCCTCTCCTACTTTCAAGGCATCACTCATACTACTCAAAACACCGCCCTTTGCATGACATAGGGTAAAATTCACTATAGAACCAGTGTAAATATAGCACTAATATCACAGAATGCTTAAATCCACTCAAATTTGACACCACAGAGTATCTATCTTAAGCAGAAGTTTAAGTAGGAATTAAGTGGAGTGTTATCTTTTTGATGGCACTTGGCAAAGAGGCAAATTTCACCCAGAGAGAATAAGCATATAATCGGATCAATTTATTAAAAATTCTTACTCGAAAAAAATCATGAAAGGAGATTAGTCAGGAAAAATATTACTTTTATCTTAGAAAAATTATATTTACCAAAATTATCGTTTTTCTTTCAAATATGAGCCAAAGTAAGGATTTCTTATCTTTGAAAATGACTTCAATTTCTGGCCCATTTGGATGAAGAGGTCTGATTTTCCATGGGCCAGTTACAAGTGTCTCATAATATGAACCTGAATCAGACTTATTTGTAATCTTATTTTCATATGAGCTTTAAAATATTTAACAATATTGCTGATGGACAACTACTGGTACTATCAAAGATGTTTATACAAAGTATAAGTAACAATGCCAAAGAATTAATTAGCATGAGTGATGGAGGTCACTGGAATGTGAAGTGCAGAGTCTTAACAGCAAAATCAAGAGCTGAGCAAAATGAGATGGTCGTTTAGGTTTAGTAGATTACGTTACAAAGAACTCTGTATCAAACTGCTACAATTTCAGAAAGCTTGTCTGTCTTTATAGACCTTTAGGAAGTTATTCCAGTCTTTCAAGAGAATGTGTAGGGAGACCCAGGACTCAAAAAAACATATATCACAATCAGTGTAAAATAATATGTAATGAAGAGACATTTTAAACTCAATACAAAGTAAGGTTCAAATGATTTTGGTGTATGGGGATGTGTGCATGCATGTTAGAGTAATGTGAAATACAGAGTACCAAGGTGATAATAAGCCACATTAGGACAATTCATTTTACACATCTTAAAATAGAAACGTCTCAGGAATGAGAGATGGAGGTCAGAAAAAATTCATGAATTCTTCCACCTGATTTTCATAAATCAATGCCTTAGGCCCCACTGAGGCAGCTAAAAATACATTTCTCTTTCAGATGAAGGAGATTAGGAGGTAGGAGGGAGGGCATGTTGCCTTGCAAACGTAGAGGATGTCAGCATTGTCATGAAAATTATGGACATACCGTGTAGGTGTTACTGCATGAGGGATGCACTTTCCCTTTTAGTGACATAGATAATAATAGTCTTTTATAATCCACTATATACAATTTGAAATGTCACCTTTTCAACCTATTATATTTGTGGTGCAGCCTCTAAATAGCTAATAGGAGAGGAGAGGTGATGTTGAATGGACTGAATGATTTCTCTCCACTGCTCTGCAAAATCTGTGGATTTCAGGCAACAAATTGGTGATGAACACAGTGAATGCAAGGTTTTCTGATTCTTGGAACTATAGACTTCCCCGGATACCAGTTTTGACTCAGGTCTAGAGACTGCAGGCGCTGCAAAGGTAGAAAAAAATGAGCTGAAATCAGGTAAATCCAATTCAAACCCCTATTTCTTACATGCATATCTGTTCATCAGTTGCTTCAGCTAACTAAAATGTGTGTATAGACAGTGCTTGAGATTTGAGAGCCTTTACATATTTATCATGGAGAAGCAAAACCAGAACTCTAATGACTGGGCCTTCATGGCACAAAAATTAACAAGACAAATAATGCAATGGGTGTCTGTTAATTGGAACAACTCAGTGGGTAGCCAGTTAAATGGTTGCCTTGATGAGGAGAAAAAAAATCAAAAATAGCTTTGAGAATAACTAAACTGACATAAAACTGCACACAAACTAAAATTCGTAAAGACAGGCATTTTTTATTCTTCATCTTTACGGAATCTGTCTCCTAAAACATATCCTGTGGAAGTCAGAGGGTCAGTATCTGTTGCATACTGAAGACACTAACTCTGGTACATAATATACTCCAAGTGTGGGAATAGAAAAGGTAAAGATGGTTTCACTCCTTAGGCAGATCTTAACTTTTCTTAAGCAGATGGAAACTATGGAACCTTTGAAAGCAAATGTTCCTTTTTCTTGCTTGCATGTTGAATAGAACTTTTCAGTTGCTACCTGACCACTCCTGCATCAAAACGTCAATTTATGTCACTGGATAGAAATGTTGTCTTTGTACAGATTATGCAAATACTTGCACACCCTCCAAGTTAGACTCATCCATGTTCTAATGAATAGCACTACCAAGATTTACCATGACATATAAAATTCTTCACAGAAAGGGTCATTGGGCACTGGAACAGGCTGCCCAAGGAGGTGGTTGAGTCACCTTCCCTGGAGGTGTTTAAGGCATGGGTGGACGAGGTGGTTTAGTGTTTGATAGGAGTGGTTGGACTCGATGATCCGGTGGGTCTCTTCCAACCTGGTTATTCTATTCTATGATTCTATGATATTGTCGCTATCACTGAACAATAAATAGCATATTTATGCATTCCACATAGCAGCTCAAGGAGAGCAGTATCAATTAAGCTCTGAATACTTTCCCCAGTCTTAATCACACCTAAATATTTGACCACTCAGATGGCCACTAGAGAAACAGCTTTTTTCAAACATACACCACATTCTGTAACTAAGCGCATCTGGTAAATCTGTCTGATGCTGTAGTCTGATTCTTTTCTAATGCTGTTGTGGTGGGAAGCATTCTCTCTGCAGTCCAGTGGAGCTGCAACTCAGTTATGTATAATTTTTTTCTTATGGTGTTTCATAGGTGCTTTCCACAATTTCCCTCCTGTTTTTTTACTCACTTGTGATGTATGTCCTGTCAGCACAAAGGTCTCCAATACAATTGTGCACTTTGCCCTGCACATTTTTGGGCAGTTTCCCCAGCTCACCCTGCAGTCATGCATAGGAGTGCAGGAGCAGCAAACTCGCTGATGGATTGCTCTTTTCCATTGGTGTTGGGTTTATATGGCAAGGCCTTGGTAGAGGATTATAGAGGAGGGAGTTGCTGCAGGGGTTACTTCTGTAAGAACACATCAGGAGTTTTCCCCATGTCAGACAGAGCTTATGCCAGGCATTTACAAGATGGACCCACTGTTGGGGATAGCTGAGGCATTGGTAGTGCCTCTATAATAACATATTTAAGAAAGGGTAAAAAAAACTGTGTGACGCTAGTTTAAGAGGCAGAGGTGAGGATAAGGTCACCTCACACCAAGGTCAGTGAAGAAGGAGGGGGAAGAGTTCGGTGTTACCAACACCAAAGCAGAGATTTCCCTGTGGTCCATGGTGAAGAACATGGTGGCACAGATTGTCCTTTGCAGCCCATAAAGGTCCACAGTGGAGCATGTATCTACTGCATCCCCTGCAAGACCCCACAGTGGAACAAATGGATGTGCCCTGAAGGATGCTGCATCCTGTGGAGAGACTGCACTGGAGCAGCCACCTGGCAGGAACTGTGGCCCATGGAGAAGTGGTCGTACTGGAGCAGGTGTTCTGGCAAGACCTATGGCCTCATAGGAGACACACACTGGGAAGACTTTTCCTGAAGGGCTGCACCCCTTGGAAAGGACCATGCTGGAGCAGTTCTTGAAGATACGAAGCCATTGGGAAGGACTTATATTGGAGAAGATCATGAAGGATTGTCTCCCATGTCTGGGACCCCATGCTAGAGCAGAGGAAAACCATGAGGAGGAAGGAGCAGCAGAAGCAAAGCATAATGAACTGACCACAACCCCGCTTCCTGTTCCCCTGTATTGCTTAAGGGCAGAATGTAAAGGAGGAGAGTGAAATTGGATCAGGGAAGAAGGGAAGGATTAGGAGAAGGTGGGTTTGGATTTTTCCTTGTATCTCTTTATCCTAATCTATTCAACTGGCAATATATTAAATAATTTTCCTAAGTCAAGTCTCTTTTACCCATGATGTTAACTTTAGACCATGTCCCTGTCCTTATCTCAACCCATGAGTTTTTCACTGCATTTCCTCCCCATGTCCAGTTGAAGGAGGGGGAGTGATAGAGCAGCTTGCTGGATACCTGGTGGCTAACCAAGGTCAGCCTATTTATCCAGCGAAGGAACAAAGCAAGACATGATTATCATAGAAAAAAATCTGTTCAATCATACAGATATCTTTCTTATGTCACTCCTTTTCAATGTATGGAGTGTTTCTGTGACACATATTGCAGGTATCTTAGAACATCTCAAATTGAGTAAGATGTCTATGCTTAGGTAATTTAATCCTGCTGTGTTACCTTCTTTGTAAAGGGTTTAGTTGCTCTTCAGGTAATGCTGACTGAGGATTGCATTTGGTAGCCTGGTTAGAAGCCACTGGAGTTGTTTGAGATCGCCCAGGGTAACAAAGACATGCAAGGCACTGGTCGATGAGGCAGGACAGCAGAAAAATCCTTACTTCTTAGGGGCAGTAAACTAAGATCAGGTGAGATAACTGTGCGTTTGGATTGGTATTAGAATTCTAATGTTTGGTAGCTGAATTTCCATTGCCCATGCAAGGGCTAGTACAGTAATTTATTTGGGGCTAAATGTAGAATTGGTCATTGCAGAAATATGGCTATTTACCAGGGGCAAAATGTAGAATTAAACCTTTACTGTGCAATTCTAGGACAAATCTCATCTTTTGCATTTATCCCAGTGAACTTTCTTCCTAGGTAATTTCCTAGCAAATTACCTACATATCCTTATGTCTCTTTTGAGATAAAATGGAAATAGCATATCCCCCTTAGGTGAAGGTTTTTCTACATACCGATGTCAGAAATGTAAAAATAAACATTTCTCTTTTTTTTTTTCAATCAAGCATTTATTTTGCCACCAACAAAATAATGAACAGTGTACATCCTTCCTAGCTTCACAGCAGTCTGTGAAAATTTTGCCCATCCCAGCATGCCCAACGAAAATTCATAGCATGAAAAATCATACCATGAAAAAACTTAATTAATATTCTGTGTCACAGGATCACTCTGATGCCACACGGACCTCAAGCTCTTTCACTGGGAAGTATGAATTGTTTTAAAATAAAAAAATAAAAAAATATAAAATTAAGGCTTTCCTTTCACTGCTTATGACTACAGTCATATCTCCTCCAAGATCATCTGCAGCAACGATCCACTAGAGCATAACTTGTTTCCTGATCACATACTGAGATAGTAACAGCACACTTCTTGTGCTCACATGTAACTGAAGATGAAGTGGAATGGAGATCTGGGAACACACACTTCAGCTCACACAAACCTACTGAATCCAATCAGCTTTAAGGGTGTCCATTTTGAGTCAGCAAACTCTGCCTCTTGTCCTGCTGCTCTGAATAAGTCTGCATTACTTAAAGATATATACTTTTTTGTATACTACCTGCATGACCATAAACATACACTTACTGACAAATGAATACGCAGAGATTTGAGTTTTTGATAAGAAAGACAACGTATAAACATGCCGTGAGAACCTGCTTAGATTTAAGATGCCTAGAAACTATAACTTCAAGATGGAATAGAATTTACATCTGACAGTCATGACCCACAGATGTGAGAGTTATCTTAATTCATCCCATTTTTTTTGCCTGAATAAAGATTTAATTGTCAATTTGTTGTATAGTTGTATCTTAATAATGCAGGATCTGAGAATTCATGTATTCTGATTGGTTAAGGTCATTATTAATTAGTCAAAGTGCTGGAAATCATTTAATATGCACTAAAATTTTCATCATCAGAGATTCACTTAATGAATTTAATCTTTCATTCTCAAATAAATGCCTCTTTTCTGATTTGCTCCTACTGTCAGAATTCTTCATCTCTATGTCATTAACAAGCATGGGAAGCTGTTTATCTTCTGACCCTGCTTCTCATCCCAAAGCCAAAGATTTTATCTGCTTCAGGCAGATATAAACACATCTTAACAGACCTGAAACCCCATGGGAAATGCAGATCAAAGGATAATAAATCCTATAAAATTTCATTTAATTGATCATTAGTGGACAGTGAAGAATGGTAAATGCACTCTGGTTTTTGACAAAGAATTTAAGAGCAGTTTATATCTGCATCATAACGGGTGAGAATTTCTGTGTGGCTACCTTACTTTTCTTTCCCATTGCCCATCACATCCCCTTTATCAAAGGCCATTTATTCCTTATCTCGTTCTGCTCAGGTATTTAATTCCTCTTTATTGTCTTTCAATCAAAATATCTGAAATGAACAAAAAGTCCTGCTTAAGCTTTTGTGCTAGTTTGCCTCTTTTTCATGGAGACATGCCAGAAAGCTAAGTATGGACAGCAAATGCCACAGCTCTAATGAAAAACAATGGGAAGCAGCAACAAGTGCAGCCCACTTTAAAGGTTTTGCACCTGAAAATGGAAAAGAACAGAAGTACAAGCCCTGAGAAATCTGGAACTGTGATATTGAGGAATTTCTGAAAACAAAGAGCAGACAACCTTACTTCAAACATATTTGTTCAGAGAGCAGGAGCTAATCAGAACAGAATACAGACACAGAGGAGCTGCTATGAGTGTCTGCTGTTATACTCAATAACATTTACCAGTAATGTCAGAGGTCTGGTCTTAGCTTCATAAAGTTCAGAGCCAACTCCAATAAAGTGTTTTGCAGCCCATTTATGTTACTTCTTTTCAAAAGACTTGAAGAAGTTTCTTAGAACTGGATGCAAAATAGTTTATATGTTTATACTAAAGAGGCAAACAGGTTGACCTAGGTAGCTGTACTATGATTAGTTTGAAATTGGTACTGGGCAAAAGATAGTATGGTTGACATAAGAAACAATCAGCATATAATTAAAGAAAAATAATAATAAAAAATCTTTGTTACAATCAGTCTTATTTCCTTTTAAAAACATAATGTGCAACAAAACTATAAGCACTCTGAAAAAGACTGTAAGCGTATGGTATTGTCTATGTCCAGCTGTAATAGAATAAAATCTAAACCTGATAAAGAATTTGGTAGCAACAGGGTGCTGGAGGCCAGAGCTATAAGCTCTCTATTTCAGTGTTGTCGTAAAATATAGGACTACTGAATATTATTTTCCTAGAATTTCCTGCAGGAGAAAATACTTACTTTGGTATGAGTTATACTAGCTTCCAAACCATTATTGTTTTTCAACACAAGAAGTCGCATCTACCTTTAGTTTAAAGTCAGGTTTAAAGTCGGGTTCTCAAGGAAGTTCATACACAGTAACAAATAGAGTTATCAGGCTCCTAATGATGTATTCTCCCATTGATACTCCTGGGACTTTGCATAAAGCTCTCATTAATGCAAATGGAATGTGGAAAGTACATGCTGAAATCAACAACTCCCCCTATTGTTATCATAGGTGAATAGTCCCCTTAGGCAAAAAGTAACATTACAGAGTTTAATTTTGCCTTGACTACGTCCTCCCCCTTATGAAACAAATCATGTTAAAAAGTGTGATCTTTTGGGTTTGTTTGTTTTTTAAGTGGATGTCGTGGGAGAAAGTCTGTGCAGCAGATTTATCAAAACCAACATTCTTGTTATGACCCAGCTCTGACCTGGCCGAGCCAAATCATCCATCATGGTGACAATGGGACATATTTATCCCTGGTGAAACTGCACTATAATTGACAGAATTACGTTTAAAGGAGGTTTTCCTTATAGCTGTTTATTAAGAAGTGGAGGACAATGATTAGTTGAAGGTTTGCCCTTCTCTGCAGCTTGGATTAATGCATATATTATGCAAAGGTGTATGTGTGCTTCAGTTTACTACAGATGTTGTAGTTAAGAATTCATGGTTGTTTGCATTTTGCTGCTCCAAGTTTCATTGTAAAAGAGTGTGAAGATAACAGGGCCACAATCTACTTATACAATTGAAATGCTGACAAAATTATTTGATTGTATTCTGCTTATTTTCCACAATATTCTAGCATACTTTGTGGCTTGTAATAAATGTTAGGCATGGGACAGCTAGAATAAGTAGAATTAATGATGTCCTACAGCAAAGAAATAGCGTTACTAGTTCTTTTATGACTGCATTTCCCCAAAACAACATACAAAGCAGTAACTTATTCACATGGTTCTAGTAAAAGAACAAAAATACGTGTCAGTGTCAATGATGTCTATTCATTTTTTGTATCCTTCTAAATCTAGATGCAATTTAGTCAGTTGGAGTGATCAAACGCAAAATTTGTTTGGTTCTATGAATGGATATCTTTCAATCAAACTCTTTGTTAACCTTAACAGACTATATCTGTTAGATGGAGCTACCCAATGTTAAATAAGCAGCATGTTTCAGTTTTTTATATTCTAAACAAGTAATTGCCTTTACATGAGAGCAACAATCAGCTGCTTACTGAGTGAAATTGTTCGTAACCTGAGTTAAGGGAAATCCTAACATTGACTCCACTGGGGTTATGATTTCACTTTTATTACATTAATTAAATGTAATGTGCCTCAGTAACAGAGCTCAAAATATCGATCACTTAATGAAAGAGTAAAGATCAATGCTTAATGCAGGTGTCATCTGGAACACAGAAAGTAGGGATAGAATCAGCCCTGGTTTATTACAGTGCCTTGTGATTCTCATCTCATAGCTGTGATGTATCTCTATATAATTGTGGAACATGGCACTTACTCGAACTGAAAACAATTATGAATTTGATATTTAGTGAATAAACCATATATGTGATGAAATAATTTACTAGCAGTAATGCTATGATCTAGATGAATTACTAGCTGTCTTACTCACCAGTAGGTAGTTGCATATCTTGGATGCCACTATGATTCTAGCACAAATGGATTCAAATTAATTGGAATCACAATTAAATCAAACATACTGCTTAGGCACAAAATTTAAAATTCTTGGATCTCTTTAGAAAGAGAATTATAAAGTAAAAGTGGACTGAGTAAATTTTTTTTTACAGTGTTACTGTAAAACTTTCTGAGATGTAGAGTTAATGTGATGTGCAGTAACACGAGGGCTTTGTACAGAAATTCCATGTAGAGTTGTGTTATCAATCAATGCGTCCTAGAGATTTACAGAGAAATCTGCTAATGGAATCCAGTTAACTTAAAACTATGCCATCAGCAAGTGTCACTCTCAGTATCAGGAGACATTACCTATCACAGCAGTGGCTGGGAAAAATACAGAATACAGTACATGTAGTTCATAAACTGTTGTGAGTTACATGGCAGGTCTTCCTGACTTTCTTTTGTCTACAGAATCTTAAGACTTTTAATTGCACTCTACACTGTTACACTAACACAAAAGACATATCAGTTAATAGAAGAAATTAATGTAAACTTCCTACTCGTTAAATAATATGTGCTGAAGGTCTTGAAAGCTACTAACTAAATTTACAATTTAGGCTCTGTTTCAGTGTTTCTCATTCAGTGGGTTACAAGAACATCACAAAATGTCACCAGAGGGCTACAAGGGAGTGAAAAATTTATGACAACTTAAATCAAAGGATACCTCACTCTCCTGTTCTTCACAAATCCTTATAATTTAAGGCTCAGTAGCTTTTGTAAATCTCTTGAAACACACATTGTGGCAATTACTTTTCTTACTATTAGATTTGTAGTGTATAGAGGGGAGGTTATATTTTTTTTAATATCTATTAAATAGTCACTGTGTAAATGCTTATTATTCATACTTATGCTTGCAATACATGATACAAGCTAGCATTTAATGGCTAGTGCACATTAAAATTCTTGTGAGGACAATGTGAATTTTAACACAACAGCTGATAGGACTTATTGCAACTAGGATTGACCAGATAGTTTACAGCAAGGATTTAGCACATTAATTAGTATGTGCTAACCATAGGAGTTGAAATTAACCTTTTTATCTAGTGAAGGCTGTATCAAAGAGTAATTTTTGTGGGATGCAAAAGTTAACAAAATTCACCAAGGAACTCAACAAAACCTTACTATGTTTTCTTTCGGGGCTAATTAAACTAAGAACACCAGGACATTATGCCCACATTTAGAATTTGCAGCTGCATTTATCCCAGCATTTAACACAGTTGTAGTCTTGTACATTAGCAGCATTTCTATTTTCTTTGTTAGAAAGATTGTGCTGATATGAACTTTACTGTGTTGAAGCAATGCTAGCTAAGAAAATGAGCCCTGAGCTGTTCCTCATTATTGTCCTTTGAGAAGTTACTCTTCCTTCATTCTCCTCCAGCTGCAACATAACTGCTGTCTCACTGGTTGCTGCACCCACCCATTTATCCAGAGAAAGGAGGTGCTTTTCCTTCAGCAAGTTTGATAGCAAATTTTTGCCTGCCTGGATTATAATTTGTTTAAATTTTTATTTTCTGAAAGGCTTACATTTGATTGTCTCTGTGATGGCCAATCAGAAAATCTCTATTTTCCAGAAAATCTCAAGGAATAAAGACAAATTTGCCTGAAAGTAATGCAGTTTTTTCCATCATGCATGTGTATACATGTGTATGTAATGTATTTCTTTTGCACATGTACCTGTATATGTAAGTTATACTTCAACATTCCTTAAGAGTAAGAAAAGATTAAAATCAAAACCATAGAAGGAACAACCACAGAACATAAAACTTGCCTAAGAATTTATCTTGCTGCAGAAGACACCACAGGCAGGCAAAGAATCTTGTAGCAACATGAAACTGTAATTTGATGGTTATTTTGTCAAAATTTATTCAGACAAAGAACATATACATTTTCTTCTCTGTGTCACTATATTTTTCTCTGCTGGTATAGTAGCTTGTACTCTAATCTAGTTTGGGGAACAGATCTAGCTGAAAAATAACCACCAAAAGGCAAAATAAAAGTCCTTTCCTTGACTTGGTGAATTCTAGTTCATTTTTAAGACACGTATTTCTGGCTAGTCCAGGGGAAGGCATGGCACAATGCAGAAGGCATCAGCAAGGTTGTCTTGAGTGTGACTTGGGGCTTGATATGGGAGAATGGAAAGCTGATGTGGCAAGATGCCTTAGAACTGTAGGATTTGGCTGGTAGGTGAGGATGTGGGCAGAATTAGTAGGAATGCTGAAGGAAAAGATCTGTTTTTTCTATGTCCTCTTCCCCAGCTAAGCAGCACAATGAAGCAGCAACTCATTTTACTGAAGAAAAATGAAGGCTGAAGGGAGAAAACAGAAAGGAAGACTAAGCTGACTCATTGCTCTAGGCATTAAGCAGATTTTATAAGGCTTCCAATGGAATATATTTTCCCTATTTACAGGTAACCAGAATCTGTGTTCTGCTGTTATCTATCTCTTTGTATTTACATGAGTGTACACGATGAGACAATAGAGGATCCTGACAAAGTACTGGAAGAAGTCTTACAACAGCTAATAAGAGGAGCATAGCCTCTAGATCCCTCACGGGGAGAAAAGAATAACCAGAATTTTTGCTGTCCTGTGGGATGCAATTATGCTGTCCAGAACCAGAGTGACCTGTCTCACGTCTCCAGTTTATTGAATGCAAACTTGATGTCTGGTTTCATTGCAAACTCTCTGCCTAAGATGGATATCCTAAGGCCAAATTCAATAGGCAGTCAACCACTATACCTGCCAAGAGCCAGTATTTTCAAAAGTATTCATACCAGTAGATTATAGAGTCCATTTCAGTTAGAATCAACATTTCTTTTCTAGTTCACTTAAAATCAAATACTTTACAGTCCAAGAGATATGTGCCTTAATTCCCATACAATTTATAGAATCATGGTTCTAATACGTGATTCTGACACCCAGAAGAATTTGGGTTAAATTTTCAGATGCTTCTGTGATGTTGGATATTTAACTTTTTTGAATCCAAAAGGAGAAACTTCAGGATTAATACCTGGCTATGTCTTCTCAGGGAATAAAAGTAGGAACAATAAGCTGCCAACTGAAATATCTGAAATAGAATCAGTATTGCAAGTATAAGAGCTATGGCTCCTTGTAGGAGACACTCAGGGAAAAATGTGGAGAAGAAGCTTTGAAATCTTTATGGGGCCTTCTCCATTGATGATTCAAAGAATGTCATTCAAACAAAGAAAAAACACACTAATTTCCATCTTGTTTGGAATCTGTTTGCAATTAAATTCGAAACTGGCAGAAACTACAGGATAAGACACCTGTGAAGCACACAGAAATTTTAATTTTGACTTTTTACAGATTTCAGATCTGGCTAATATGTTGTGTATACAAAGACAATGAGTTTATCACACTGCTCATCTTTGTCAGGCTAAGATCTTCTAGACATGATAGCACAGATTCATATCTTTCTCCCTGCTGTTGTAAAGATCTTTAGGCTTACTTGTATATATTCCTTTACTGGAGAGACATAGGTTTCCCCAGAGAATAATTTAAAGCACCTAGGATCAGCATTTCCCTCTTATTAGAATTTATTATTGCAGTATGCTGCAAAAAAGTAATAACATCAGGTAAACTAGCTCAGACAGCTAAGATGATAATTTAGGCACATCATTTAACTACGTAACATCAGATAGAGCAATCCAGGCTGATGGCATTGCAAATGGTCATAATAATACAAAAAAACAGTAATAACAATGGAGCAATATAATTGCATATTATGGAACATTGACATATTTTATCACTGGTGTTATAAAATGCGGGTCATTTTCTATCAAGTCATCAAGAAGCTTATTGAAGCAATGAGAGATAAAATAATGCCATGCAGGATCAATCTACTTTGTTATGATTTGGTTCTTTTGAACAGTCCACCATGAATAGTCTGTAGGATCTTGATAAACTGAGTGAATCAGCACAGATATTTACATATGAGTGGGCAGCTGGAAGAGAGGAGAGCCTCTATCTATTCCAGAGGAGAGAAACAAGCATCAAGAAAATCTTAGGGGGTTGTAGGAAAGAAAGAAGCTATTGATTTGAATACAGATCAAATTATAGCAGAACTGAACAAGATTGCTATGAGGGAAGTGATTCTGCCTGTCAATTCTACTCTGGTAAGACCCCATCTGGACTACTGCATCCAGCACTGGAATCCTCAGCACAGAAAAGATAGGAACCTGTTGGTCAGATCCAGAGGAGGACCACAAAAATGGTCAGAGGAATGCAACACCTGTCCTATGAAGACAGGCCGAGAGAATTTGTGTTGTTCAGCCTGCAGAAGAGAAGGCTCCGGGAAGACCTTATAGAATCACAGAAACAATAACGTTGGAAAAGATGAAGGGGTCTTGTAAGAAAGATGTGGACAGACTTTTTGTTAGGGCCTGTAGCAGCAGGACAAGCAATAATGGTTTTAGACTAAAAAAAAGCATAGTTTCAGACTGGATATAAAGATGACATCTTTTATGATGAGGGTGGTGAAAGATTGGAACAGTTTTCTTAGAGATGTAGTATATATCCCATCACTGGAAACTTCCAGGGTCAGGTTGGATGGTGCACTGAGAAACCTAGTCTAGTTAAAGATGTCCCTGCTCATTGCAGGGAGGTTGGGCTAGATGACCTTTAAAGATCTCTTCCAGCCCAAACCATTCTATGATCCTCTGATACATAAAATATGTGAATATCATAGAATAAAATATTATATCATTATACATGGAGAAATGTGTGTGCTATTGCTGAAATTCAATCTCATTGGGATCACAGAGACTTGATGTGATAGTTCAAACAGTTGTAGCTCTGTAACAAATGTAAACAATCCAGGAAGATGAAGAGGAGTAATTGCCCTCTTATGTGAGAAAGCAGAGGGAATGTATGAAGCTGTGGATTAGACATCAAACCAGCTTTGGCAGCATCGTGATGATATCATTTCCAGACTGTCTGATCAAGAAAAAAAAATAAGATACCTTCTTGAGAAAACGAAGAAGCCTTGTATTAACAGACCCTAGTCCTCTCCAACGTCTGCTGGAGGGACCACACAGCAGGCCACACATGATCTAGGTGGTTGCTGAATTTTATTGGTAATAACTTTTGGGCACAGAAAATTAGCCAATCGGAGCAGATATTCTGCTGAACCTGATACTTACAAGCAAGAAAGAATTAGTCAAGGATATGAAGGTGAGGCTTTGGCTAGGTGAGCATGATATGTTGGAGTTCATGATTCTGAGAGAAGAGAACAATGCAAAAACCAGGATAAAACCCTATAACTTTAGAAGAACAGACTTCATCCAGCTCAGGCACCTTCCTGAAAGGTAAAGGCAGCAAAGGGAAGGCTGGGGAAAATGTAGTCCTGCTGTTTAATGCGACAGGGAATCTGGTAACATAAGATATAGGAGAAGACCAAAGTATTCCATGACTTCTTTGGCTCAGTCTTTGCTGTTCAGATTTGCCTTCGGGAATCTGAAGCCCCTAAAGAGCCTAAAAGTAATTAAAATATTTGAGCATCTTTCATATAAGGAGAGACTGAGAGAGCTGGAGAAGAGAAGGCTCTGGGGGAATCATGTTAATGTCTATAAATACCTAATGGGAATGAGTAAAAAAGACTGTGCTTTTCAGCAATATCTAATGAACAGGATAGGAGGCAATGAGCACCAACAGAAATGCAGGAAATTCAATGAAGAATAAGGAAAAACTTTTTTATTGTGAGGGTGGTTAAAGACTGGAAAAGACTGCCCAGAGACATTGTGGTATCCATCCTTAGAGATACTCAAAATCAAACTGAATACTGCCTTGAGCTGTGGTTGACCTTGCTTTGAACTCGGAGTTTGGACTGGATAATGTCCAGAGGCACCTGCCAAACTCAACTGTTCTGTGGTCATTTGTGACTCTGCTGTTTGTTATATTTTGTTAAACTGCAAGGAGTGGTAGCAAAAGTTAATCAAGTTGCAGTACATACCAAAGCTCATGAAACCACAGAGTTATAACCATTAATATTTCCTCCGTTATTTATAAGTGATTGAAGTCTGTATCATACCATTGCCTGTCTCTTTCTATTTATATGTCTGCACTGAATGATATGAGTAGAAGGCTTGAGGCAAGAATTTTAGAGAAAAGAGAAAAGCTAAGTCAATTGAAAGCAATTTCTAAAGGGAATAACATCAAAAACAAGGAGGAGAAATATTTGAAAAAGAGGAAAGGGATTGAAGGATATTGAAGATATTATGTTTATGTGGCATTCTGGCACTTCTGTATGTCCTAAAAAAGAATTGCACCAACAGTCAGTTAGTGGATAAAGCAAAAATTTTGAGGGGAGGCACAAAGGAAAACCAATAGAATATCAAGAGCATTTGAAATGCTAGGAGGCATTCTCCTCATGGAAAATGTCTGAAAATCCTTAAGAGAGCTGATGAAGACTCATTTAAATAGCTGAGCAGCTCATTTAAACAGTCAGCCAAAAGCCTCAGTACAGCTTTACAGAATCAGGCTGTTGCTATGAACTGGTAGATCAGAAGACAAAAGCAAAAAAGTAATATATGCTCTGACAATGCACTTTGTCAGGAATTGGTCAAAATTAGCTTAAACTGTGCATTGAAGTAGGTTCCACAAAATACCTAGTGTTCATTACTTGCTAGAGGTTAAAGACCAGATTAAGAAACCCAGACTGTATTAAAAAATGATAAAATGAAGGTTCTTTGGGAGTATACTTCTATTCTCAAACACCAAAGCAAATCAGAAAACTAGAACTTCTGTTGATTTTGCAGACTGCAGATGTGAACTGTACTAGAGAGGTTCCTGGAGGATCTGCTCCATGATCTTGTCAGGCACAGAGGTGAGAGTGACTGGACTGTAGATCCCCAGGTCTTCATTTTTTCTCTTTTTAAAAATGAGGTTACGTTTCCCCTTTTCCAGCCAGTGAGAACTTCATCAGACTGCCATGACTTCTCAAATATAATGGATAGTGGCTTAGCAACTTCATCCATCAATTCTCATCAGGTCCCATGGACTTGTGTACCTTCAGCTTCCTTAGATGGTCTCACTTGCTGGTGTAGACTGAGGCAAAAGAAGTCTTTAAGTACCTCAGCCTTCTCAATGTCCCAGGTAACCAGGTCTCCTGTTTCCTCCCAGAGGGAGCTCATGTTCTCTCTAGCCTTCGTTTTACCACCTATGTACCTATGGAAGATTTTCTTGTCCCTGGCCAGATTTAATTCTGTCAGGGCTTTAAGTTTCCTAACCTGATCCCTGGGACCCTGGATATTTAAAAAATTTCTCTTGCTTCCACCCTCTGCAGGCATTTTTTTTTTTTCTTGGTTTGTGTTGGCTCAGAATCTCCTTGTTCATTCAGACACACTTCTTTTCTGCATCCTGTTTATTACCTGTCATCAAATGATACTAGATTTTAAATACCAAGGTTTAAGAATGTCTTTGCCAGTATCAAAAATAATGAAAACAAGCACAGTATCTTATTTATAAGTATATATCAAGTAAAGTAGTTAATATAATAATAGCATCATATTATAGACCTAGTTACATTATAGAAAGTACTTGTGCAGCTGATATTCACTCTCTGAAGTGTAACTTTTATTTACTTTCCACATTACATTGAACTTGTCCTGCACATTTGGAGATAAAATGTGAGTAAGGAATCTGTCAGAAAGAGAAGGTTGTGTCTGCCTCTTGTAAATCAGCCATATATCCAAGGACTGATAGTTCTTAAGAGACAATTATCCTGCACAAGGTTTGGAAGCTTCAGATTTCTTTCTTCCTAACTGAGACATGACAGACAATAAAACATACTTTAGCTGGTTACTTGATGCAACGAATGGACTATTGAAGAAAACTGTTATGCTTGGCCAGCATTAGATATTAGATAATGGACAATATTAAGAAAACTAAGAAATATTTGATTAATTAAAAAAAATCAATAATTTTCTGTATTAAAACCTTAAAACTGTAGCGTAAAACGTAAAATAAATGTTTCTTTGTCTTTATTGTTCTTGCAAAAGGAATGAAAAATGTGTGGTTGATTTTTCTGAATTAGCAGTAAGAAATAATAAAAGTTACCTGCTGACCTGAATTTTTTTTTTTAGAAAAAAAATGATATATTTTCCTTATGACAACATTGGAGAGGAGGAGAGAGCCGCAGGGGTTACTCCTGTGAGAAGACATCAAGAGATGCCTTCATGCCAGATAGAACCAATTCCAGCTAGCTCCAAACACTGGTCACCATTGAGCCCATCAGTGACATTGGTAGCATCTTTATAATAACATATTTAAGAAGAGGTAAAAATGCTGCACAACAGCAGCTGGGAGAGAGGACTGAGAAGATGTGACAGAAACCACTCTGCAGGCACCATGGTCAGCCAAGAAGGAGAAGGAGGACCTGATCCAGATGCCAAAGCAGAGATTCCCCCGCAGCCCGTGATGAAGACCAAGGTGGCACAGGTTGTCCTACTTCAATAGCCTGGTGATGGGGATGTGTGTTTGATACCATTTCTACAGCTATTAAAAAGAAAGGCATCTCAGAGGCACATAGTAATTAAGATTTAAGTTAGAAACATAATGCTGACTACTCCTCTATATGGTCACTACTCCTCACGAAAGTTGCAATTCAGAGAACACATGTAGTTCAGAACAAAGTAAATTGTCTGTTTGTCACTCAAAGAGTGAGACCCAGCTAGTCCTACGCTGGCCATTTGCTGTATAAGCAGGCAACCATTTGTTTCCTGATGAATTGTTACGTACCAAAAAAAAAAAAAAAGAAAAAAAAAAAGAAAAACCCAAAACAGAACTCCTGAACTGGCATATTTCACTGTATGTAAATACAAGCCAGAATGCAATCTCTGAAAAATCCGAAGCCGATATTGTTGCTTATTGTCTATTCAACTGTCAAGGAGCAACAGGACGACTAGAGGCAATCTGCATTATTTATTAGAGAGACAATACAAGTAAAGCAAACCATTTGCCTTTTCAGAGCAGAAATATATGTTAATTCATGCACATGAAAAGTCGTACATTGTGCAAGTACCTGCATGTAAAGGTGAATAATGTGCGTACTCCTATCTACATATTTCTTACAGATTAGATTTGCCAAACAATATGGATGCCTTTAAAAAGATTCAAGTATTAAAAAGAAAGCAAATTCATAGAACTATTTTTTTTTCCTCCAGTAAGCAATTAGCAAACAAGTTTATGTTCGCCTTGAAGTGATCAATGTTCAGAAGTCTGCCAAGATGGCTCTTTAATAAGCAGCTGGTTGGCTGTAGGTCCTTTGAAAAGATTGTGCTCACTGAAAGATGACCAACCAACTTTATTATTCTCACTAATTGAGTTGCTGCCTGCCTGCAAGAGCATTTCAGGTGGTAAAACTGGTTATTTCATTTAGCAAATAGGAAATGAATATAAATTAACTGAGAAAGTATCACCTTTCATACACTGGTCACAGAAACCTGACTGCAATAAAATATATATTGGAAGATGTTTTCAGTACTTAGGAAAATAAATGTCCTATACTTGCAGACGGTAGTCTACTTTAATACTTCAAGATCTTCAACATTACAGATCCATTTCATGAAAATATTATATTGCTTATTAACTAAAGTCACCTACTACTTTTGATTAAAAATAAGAGTGATTGAAAGTATATTCCACAAACACTAATATCGAGGTTTTTATTAGACTCACTTTTATAGTATTCACCTCTTTTGCTGCATTTATTCTTCATAAATTTTTAAGGAATCCTATTTTACTGACATTAAGTGAACAAGGAAAGAAAATTCCCAAGCCACAATTGTGAATATGTGTGCTGGAAATAACCTGTTCTGTCATTCAAAAAGCAAAGAGCAATAAAATAGTGTGGATTATATCATCACCCACTACTAAGAAATGCATCTTGGACACTGGAGGGTGTCAAATTAAAAATATGCTGATTCTCATAGGATTTTAATATTAAAGAAAGCATAAAACTGTAGATTAGAAAACTGATGGAAAGAAAGCAGAATCTGTTCATTTATAGATTATATATGAGGAAAACAGGTACCATCTTGTAATTTAAATGGCTATTTTTGTGGGGTATTTTTGTTTTTCTTAGTGGGACCAGCTAAAAGGATTTTTACCTTAATTTCTGACAGGTTTCAGAACAAAAACTATTAACAGGCTTGATCTGCACAACAGATGCTCAGAGTCATTACAGAGCAGTATACCAAGCAACATAAAAAAAAACCCCGCTTTCATAAGAGGTAATATGATAACACCACATTCCTGTACAGTGATTTTTATCTGAACAGTTTGCTTTCTTTGGCAAACAAGGCTTGTGCCTTGGTGCAACTAGAACTGCCCTGTGGAATGCCCCCATGCCTCTATTACACACACCTAATCATGCATCTCCTAGAACCCATTTCTTCAGGAGATGAAGGTGATTTTTTTCATCAGGTTTCCAGCACTGAATCTATGCAGAATGCAGGTGAACTGATATCTAAAAGTCCTGGGAATGTCCAGATTTTATATGACATCTACACACATGATGGAAAACTGGGGAGTTTCCTGAGCTATGGCTTCAACTTCACTTGCTTCACTTGCTTGAGTCAATCTTATACCATTTAATAAATAAAGAGAAGTACTGTGTCATAAGTTAATTTCTGAAGATTGAAAATGGAATTTTTCATTATTATGGGTCTCTATGAATCCTCTCCTTTTTCTCTTTAACATTTAAATATTTAAAATTAACATCTCAATCATCAAAATGTTTCAAACTCTCTTAAACTGGTTTAAACTTCTGATTTCTTGCAAATAATTTGACACATCAATGAATTACTGGGATTTTAAATTTCACTGTCGCTTGTATGGACTAATCAACATAATTGTTAATATACAAACTAGTAATTTCACATCCCGCTTGACAGATATTGTTTATTGCCTTACCAGTCACAGAATTTATATATCTGGAGAAATTTGCTTTTAGAAAGTATAATCCCAGCTTAAGTATAAAGTGAAGGATGAAGAAAGAACATGCTTCTTTAACGGTCAGCCTAGTCCAAGTGATGAAGGGATATTTTTGTCCCAAAATCGTGATATTGTCAGTCTTAACAAGTACCATCTTCAACAATTCTCTTGGTGAAGTGATTGAAACAAAATAGTCACAAGAACGTTTCAAGCATGTATTTGTTCTCTATGTGACAGGGTGAAAAATAGAAGGCATTAGTGTTTGTGGGTTTTGTTTTTAATTCAAAATAAATTGAGATATGAAACTTCAAGAACATCAATCTTTTTTTTTTTGAAGTACCATAGTCAGAATATTCTCTCATTTGTACTTGAAGCCTCTCATTTTTCATTTCCTCATGAATATGATGCAATGAATAACCTCCAGTTTTATTCAACAGCCATTTTTGCCATGCTTTTCCCCTTATTCTGCACTCAATATAGCTAATCTTTTACAGAACAAATATTTCAGAAGAGCAAAATTCCAAAACTTTATATTTCTGTTGACTACTTTGTAACTTTTCTGATGTTAAAGACACTTTTAAAAGCTACATGACACAACAAGAGAAAAGAACTGGGACAGGAAAATGGTAACTGATATTAAAACACACAAAAAAAATTTCAACCGAGCACTAAATAATGTGAAAATAATAATTAAAAATAAATCTTTAATGAAAAATAAAACACTGTTAACATATTTTTCCTGTTAAAATAAATTGAGTGGTGGGTTGCTGGTTTTTTGGATACAAAATTTTTGGGACAAGTTAATTTTTATAAAATGGTTAAAATCTTTAGCTCAACACAATTCTTATACGGATTTAGAAACGGTCAATAAATGACTGAGGATATGCTAAATAAAAAAAAATTTGTCCATTTGTTAGTTTTCTTTCTCTCAGTGAAACAGAAGGGATCCCATTTCATACACAATGGGACTGAACGCTCCCTCAGCAAGTTCATGGATGACTTTGAGTGATGCAGTTAATTTGCTTGACAGAAGCAGTTAATTCATAGAATCATAGAATCATAGAATAACCAGGTTGGAAGAGACCCACCAGATCATCGAGTGCAACCATTCCTATCAAACACTAAACCATGCCCCTTAGCACCTCATCCACCTGTCCAAAAGGACCTTGATAAGTGGTCCCCTGTGAACCTCATGAAGTTCAATAAGACCAAGTGCAAGATCCTGCACCTGGATCAGAGACTTCACCTGTGTCTGCACTGATTGACTGAGAGCAGCCCTTAGGAGAAGGATTTGAGGATACTGGTGGATGAAAAAGTCAGTATGAGCCTGGGGTCTTAAATAGTCATCATACTACATCAGATGATCTTTCATGTATACACAAGTATGTATTCCCATTTACAGCCTTTCACTTCCATTTTTAGACATCTCTTTCCTAAATGCTTTGTCATCTCATGTCCCTGTGTGCTTCAAACTGGTACCAGCAAACCAACAAAAGGCTGAAATTTCATTATAAAGCCAGTATCTATGACCCTGTGTGGAATTAGTTTCTGGAGACTTTCCCACAGCAGGCTGGAAATTGATGTTTGGCTTCCAGTATTTGAGTTTAAATTAACCTTCCTTTTCAAACAAAATGTTTCCAGCACTTGATAATTCCACCTGACAACATGCATAAGCGGAGTATCATTTAGGCTCAGCAAGATTCAGAGATAAACTAATGGGGGAGTAAAATATCACAGTCCCTCTTTCACGTACAATAAATTTCAGATCACAAGTAGTGTAAAGGTTTTATATGAAACACTTGTTTTTCCTTCTCTGTTTTCATTCTTGAGTATCTCTGTCTCTTCTTTGTCTTCCACCTACACTCTCAATTCTTGCTGTAGAAGTAGTTAGATTTGTAGCAGAAAGCACTGGCCTTTGCTTTTAAGAAGTATTAAAAATAGGCTAAGTGTGAAAAGTTTTCTATTTTGAAAATATGCCTGTGGTAACTATTTGTAAGATGCATGGTAATAGGAATGAAAATGCAGTAAAGACATGCCCTGAGCCATGTGTCAAAAGGACAAGTTTATCTAGGCCTGCCAGGAATTTTTAAAAAAGAAAAAATAGTTATGAAAATATGCTTTTTAATCATATCTGCTTGATAAAAAAGGCTGTTGAGAAAAATCCTGAGGCAGGCTGAAAATGAATGTTGGTGACTACATCAGAAGAAAAATGATGTGACTTTAAAAGATAATTGTAGTGTTTAAAACTACTAGGTATGAGTCCAAAAGGCAAATGGTTTAAAAAGACTGAATAATCTCTGTCAGTGATGAGGAACAGCCAACAGTACCCCAGGAAAAGGAGCAGAGCAGGTCTGGGTGGTAACTAAGGTTAGGCACAGTCCAGGTGTCACCGGACAAATCTGTCCTTATGAGGTATGTCCAGGGTCAAACCAGCACCCTATGTCAGGAAGGCAAGGTGAGGATTGGTGAAGTATCTGGAGAAGTGCAGCCTGAATGGAATGGTTAAGCTGATCTAGCACCATGGATATCCTAACTTCAGTGGAAAGTTGGACTAACCAACCTGCAGAGGTGCCAATGAACTGATATTTCTGAGAATCTGGGAATTCCTGTTAGCTGGAATGCATGAAATGGAAATGGAACTCAAAACCTGCAGAGGGCAGAAACCTCTTTTAGTAAAAGTTGCACAATGATTTAAATTCTAAATTCTTAAATTCTATACCTAATGACACATAGGTCTGGTGGTCTTCAAATCTGTATATCAAAACAGCATCCAGAATATCATGACATTTCAGTTCACAATGTCTCTGACATTTCTAGGTTATTGTAAATAAAAAGAACAAGAGAAGTTACCGAGTATAAGTCTTTCTACAGTGAAGCAGAAACTGAAGTTTCTTCTGGAAAACATGATGGTTATATCTGAAATAATAAATAAAAGGGACCAACCACTATTCTGTGGCAGAAACCAAGTGATGTTGTTTGGGTTGTGTCCCTGTAAGCAAGTTGCTTTACCATATCAGAGACTCCTCAGACAGATTGCAGATAGGGAACGGTTTCTGGGTCACTTTGTCCTGTGAACTGTGGTCAGACACTGTCTGGGGGAGTATTGGTTTGAAATAGTCCAGAACTACGCTAGGAATTGACCTAACAATAAAACTGTAAGAATGAGTGATGCTTCCTGTCTGATGCTGTTTCCTAATATAAATATGTAAGCAATGTGCACACTAGTTGGATTGAATATTTATATTAAAATTTTTCACTTTGTGGGATGTACTTGGGTAACAGATACAGATTATTGACTCACATTAGGGCCTGGAAAAATCTAGTGCAAATGGAAATTTTCTCTAAATCACTGAATCCCTCCCAAATGTACAAAACATAAAGAAACACCATTACTAATCCAGGTCAGACACACTATATTTTAATGCATATGTCCTCTTAAAGGCTCCCTGGGTACAATTTTTTCCATCCCTATTTTTGAGAAAGGAGAATGAAGCACAGATCATTTAAAAAGGACAAAATGCCATTTTCATATTATTTCAGTCTAAATGAAATGAGAAATAATCACTTGAAAGCCCTGGGGGTCTAGATCTAGGTCTTTTACCTGCAGTCACGCAAAAGTCTCACAGACTATACTTGAGCTGGGTCTTCTTTAGGTCTTAATGAACTGTCATGGTTAGAATAAAGGATCATCTTTCACAAAGTTGGGAATGTCAAGCAAAAGGATTTTAGTATATTCAATGAGCATACTAACACCTAGATGTTCTTGACGTTTCCATTGTTGATATGATTTTTGCGAGCATAGTGCTACTAGTCTTATAGGTACGAAGTGAACAGATAAAGTTATAACACATGGGTGTTTCAAAAGCCAATTATATTTTGAATAATTGCTCCAATTCTTCTCAGCAAGATTATTTCGTTACATACTTTAGAAAATGTCTAGCTGTTCTGCTGTTATTTTACACTTTTAAGTTAGAAAGTACTGGCCCAAGGATGTAGCCTTGAGTTTTCCAGTTTTCCTTATTCACAGCCAAGCTACTTCATATCACATGTAAGCAAATTTTAATGGATACTTGAATTTATGAGAAGTGCTTATCCAGAAGCTACGGAAGCCACTACTGGTCTTCCTCTTATTTACTGTTAAAAACAAAATTTGTGTGAACTCTTCTAGCTTTCCTGTTCTAGGATTTTTTGTTTTGTTTTGGTTTCAACTGTCTTTATATTTTTTAGCACAGCTTTGTTCTACCCATGCAACCAGATGGGGCTCCCCAATTAAATTTTATTGGTATTTTTCCACTCATGCAAGGCAGTCTATTTACCTTAGCAGGGCAAATTATATTTTTTCTTTTCAAAATTATTTTACTAGAAATGCATATATACATAAATATGTATGATATGTTTATGCAATAGATATTCATACAGATAAAGATAATATATGCATAGATATCCATAACATAGTTATGTATAATGCACACACATATACAATTATACTGTTATTCCAAGCATGTGCATGTATGTATTTGTTTCCTTGTGTTACATGAAAGACAGTCACAAGGGTTAGTAATCTTTTGATATTACATTTATACATTTATCCTTTGATAGTTGGGACAGACTTTTATCTGAGTATCTAAAAAAAAGTTATAATGTTTGTGGAAAGGCTTTTGTTTCTGTTTTAGAAACAGAGAACCTGGGGTTAGATCATTAAGGTGCTCACTGAATGCATAGAAAGGATATTTTAACACTTGCCTTAAGCCAATTCCAAGCTGGGGGTCTAATTCTGTCATGAAAATTTTCTAAGGCTGCTTAGCTAGAAAACATCTTCAAATGGAAGCGAGGCATCTACAGCTTAACAGTGCCATTTTAGAGCAAAACACAGAGATGAAAATTGCCAGCAGATCCCACTCCTGTTAGATAATGGGATGGACTTGCTTGCATGTGCACAGACCTAAACCAAGCCAAAGTAAGTATCTTGGTGAAGAACAGTGTACTGAATAGCTGACTTATTGTATGTATATTTGGAGATGTATGGATCAGCTGTCCTAATATGGACAGTCTTTACATACTTTCTGATTTCATGTGTCCTCTCTTGTTACTGGAGGAAGATCTGAGAGGGTGGAAATCTCTCACAATAGCAGCTATCCTTGCTTTTCCTATGGAACCTATTCTTATCTACAGGACTTGAAAAGCAGAATAGCCTTGCAGACCAGAAAACTCCTCCAGCTTTACTTCACAGCTCCCCCTACTTCCCCTTTATCTCCCAGAAGTCAGATGGCTGTGCTTTGTGGTCTGCTGTGTCAGAAAACATTATATATACCTAAATTCACAGTATTTGCTATCCTTTATCTGTATCTCAGGCTCCTTAAGTACCTAAGAGAGGAGCACATTTGCCCTAGCTTCCCTCTGTAGACAATGGACAAGGACGGAGACTCCTGGATGGTGACAGAGAATATCTGTGGCCTGCACAGTTCAATGGGGTCCATCCAGATTTCACTAGTGCTGTACTAAATCTATAAAAGTAATGCAAATTTCCATGTGCTTAAGGAAGAAGAACTATAACTCAGTGCCTGAGGCTACAAGTCACTTCTCGTGACTTCATTCCTTCCTCCAAAACTCAAACTCACACACAAGCACTTTTTTTTTTCTTTTCTGTTTATGAGAAATAAGGGTAGAAATGTCATTTTACAGCTGATTATCAATGTTAATATTTTGACTGTAATTGGACAAATCTACAAATTCTCTTGGGTATTTAAAAAAAATTACCAAAGGTAGGGCCTGGAGATTTGTAGAGCTCGGTAAGCAGTAGTGGATTCACTTTTAAGGTCTCTTTTGACTTTATGTCTTTAAAAAGCATATTCGAGATGCTAAGTTTTTATTAATGATTCCAGACTTGGAACATTTGAAATAAGAGTAGAATATTAAAGTGTTTCATATGAAATATTCTGTGACCTATTTTCTCGGTCCTCTCTGGTTATAAGCTACTGGTAGTAGGAAATGGAAAATAACATAAAAGAGACAGTGATTTAGATTACTGAACTAAACAAAGTTTAACATTGTTCCTTGCTTTGTAGCAGGAAAAAAGTTGCATATTGTGTTTGAAACAGTGTCTGTTTGTCACTTTGTGGTAGAATGAGTTACAGTTAAGGAGAGTCTTTCGTGCCTGGTTCGTTGGAGAGTACTTACGGCACGTGCAAACAATTCTCAGAGAGATTCTATAACCTTGAGGACTGTAATTCAGCTTATGTCACTTTTATCCTTGCCTGTGACACTGTTCTACTGTATGTTCAGTGTGAATCACCATGTAAAAAATCTGTAAAGATAAGTATTTTTAAGACTACCTGAACTTCCTTGCTTCCTAAGACATTCAATATAAATAATCTTATAATTTATACTTTGCATATGAAAAGATATATGCGCGGAATATATTTATGAAATAGCAATAGTAAATAGTAATGAAAGCAGATGGTGCTTCAAGAAAGGATTCATTGTAAGAGCAACTACTCAACTCAAATAAAAAATGACAGCATTAGGTCTCATACAATCAATGACTCTATACCACAGTGTATTTGAAAACAATTTACAGGACCTCCATGGGTGTAAAGAAATGTATTTAAATTTAGAAAGATAGCATTATGGAACAATATTAACAGGAGTGATCGATATATGAGAGAACGGAGCTAAAATATCATCCAAATTTCTTGTTACTAGAACCTCTGATCCAAGGCTTGTACATACGTATATATGCATATATTCATAGAATTGTAGAACCATAGAATCATAGAACAGTTTGGGTTGGAAGGGACCTTAAAGGTCATCTAGTTTTGACCCCCCTGCGATACATGTATATATTTGTTCACAGAAATTCATCTGCTCAAAATGGCTCACTGATCTTCAGTGTTAGTGGCTCATGTGCTTTTGGATGAGTTTTGTCTGGAGGTCTATTTAAGCTCATGATATAAGGGCCATAATAGCGAGGCAGAGATTGTCAGGTAGAACTTCCTTGCTCCCAACTCCAGAAACATTATATTTCCTTTATAGTGTGGGTTCTACCACACAAGATCTTCAGGGAACAGATATAACTTTTCATAGTGACCTTTCCTGCACTGTGATATTATATAAATTACCTCCCTCAGCAACTCCTAATATAGCTCTTATGAAACAGTTTGTGTTTTGTGTCAGTTGCACTATAAACTTGTGCTTTTAGCAGATTCCTACTTCCCCTCCTACTCCTCCCCTAACCTGTTTGCGTATAAGGAAAACAATAAAACCAGAAAATGCAACAATTAAATTTTCTTTTTCCTCTCTGCTGCTGTGTAAGGGCAAAGCAATATAATTTTTCCTTTCTTATACTTTGGATGTTCTTATTTCAAACCCATTTCCAGCCTTAATTTTTTTGGAAAATTATTTTGTGAAATTATGTTGGTAAAATTAAAGAAATTGGAGGGGTCATCAAGCTAATCAGTACTTTGAGTCAGGGAACAAAATGCTGGATTATATTACTGTACTTTTGCCTTCCCAAGAGAGGTCAGAGATGGTCCTGCATCTAGCTAGTTACACTGAACAGCAAATCTATGCACTTCAGGAAAATAATGGAATTAATTGGGAAATTAAGAGCCTAAATACAATTAGTGCACTAATATGACATTCTTTGATGAAAAATGAAGAGGATAAAATAATTGTTATAAGATGTAACTGTAGGCTGGAAAAAGCATTTTTCAGAAGCTCAGTTTCTGAAAAATTCTATTTGACAACTAGAGACTTAATTCAGATTCTTGAGTTTATAATATTTAAATGTGGGGATATCTTCTGTTTGGACAAGAACCTTCACTGGGTTTAAGTGCAAGTCAGTAAAAGTGTTGCAAAACCTCATGATTGACAACTAGACACCAGGGAATGTTTACTAGGGAAAAAAATCCAAAAAAAGTAGAAACTTGTGGGTGATTAACCACTAGAGCGATGTTCTAAGAGAATAGCTAAATTATCCATGATGTCTGTAAAAAGCACAAGATGTTTTTCAGGTAGATGCGTCTTAACAGAGGCAAGTTAGCAGATTCAAGGGTAACTAGAAGAAATCTAATTACTTTTTTTATGCAGCTGATTACACAAAATGATCTAATTAAGTTATTTATTCCTATTCCATCTTCTCCTAGCTTGGCAAGAAGAGATATAAGTGACACAAAGGAGACTTGAGCTGGACTGAAACTTTTGAAAAACTAGCCTACAATTTAGATTGTTTTCCTGGAAGACAAAGAATTTTCTGAACACACTCTTACCAATGAAAATAATCATTCAAATGTAAACAGAGAAAACAGACCTGAAGAATTTGATCAAAAAAAAATCAACAATTATTCTTAATAAATACAGCATATTTGTTATTTTTCTTCAAATCCACTATGATAAATACAATCGTTGAGGTTTTTATTCTCTTAAAAAATATCCTTTACCAAAATTATTCACTCAGGCATTATTTTCAGTCTAATTAGATCTACTGTGACACCCACTTCTCCCACAACCATTTTATAAATAGAACAAAAAAAGGTCTTTTATTTGTTTCCTGAGAGGTTTAGAAAAACATATAGCTGTATAAGGAAAACTGCCAAGAACAACTTTTGATTCAGCTGTGCTGTACATATACCTTTGTTTCTGCTTGTTTTAGAGTAATCAATAGGAAATCAATAAGAATTTAAGGTTCTAAATAGAAGTTAAAAGCCTAGATAATTTCCTGAATCTTGGCCAAAAAGATTAAACGGCTTCTCAAAGATTGGCAGAAGACTCAGGGCCTGGATCCACATCTTCTGGTACCTTCACTTTATTGCATTTATTCATGCAGAAGTAAGCTGCAAGTGTTTTGCGATGGGATTTGTTCTGGCACTGGCAGCAGACTCATTTATAGTCGCTGTTAAAACAACTTACTACTATTAGTTGATCTTCCTTAGGAAAAGACTAACAAAGCTCCAACTGTACATCTCTTAGAAGTGTATTAAAATAATTTAAGTAAATTAAAATAGGGTGAACTTAGGGAAAGGCTGCAGAACGCGAGAGAGAAGAGTCTTCAGAAATGTTTTTTTCAGATGATTTCATGGCATTTGACATCAGTGAGATGCCTGACAAGGTGAATGGGCTGTAACATTTCAGTGATGTCATACACACAAAAAATGGGACTGTCACACGGGCCGCATGACAGCAGGATGCCAAAAGTTCTGAATTTGTCCACTTGACAGCAACTAATTCTGTTGCAGTTTATTGAATTTTATTTTCATTTTGTTTTTTTTCTGAAGATGAGTCTGTATGCATCGTACTGTGACAGTCTTTGACCCACAGTTTAAAATCCAGGTAAATTTTAGAGAGTTAGAAGGTGTTGGAGATGGAGAGATAGAGTGATGTATTTTGATCTGAAGAGAGAAGCGGCAATATGTTAATTGATATAACACAGAGATTAAACAAATTTTGATAATATATGTGACAGTGATTTACAAGCTTTGAAGGTAAGGTATATTTGATTATTTAATGCACAGAAGACAAAGTCAATCAAAACTGTCAGGAAGAACTTTCTGTTGAGTTGTGAGACTCAGAAAGGACCCCCTTGCTTTCTAAACTCATTCTCAGAGGGCAGTCAAGGTGCAACTGGATCCAGACTTTGTCTCAGACTTACTCAACAGTTTATGTCTAAAGGATCATATATGCACAATCAATCCTTCCTATTTATTTTAGCATGTTTACATTTGTTGCATCCACACCTTCAAAAAATGTCCTTGTCTGTGTTTATACTATCTGACATGAGATGTATTGCATGGATGTGTAGGAAAACACACACTACAAAAACAAAACCATAAAAATTTTGGTTTCAGTTTAAAAAAAAGAAAGCAAACAAATGAAGAACAAGTGAAACCCACTGCAGAGTAAAGAACCATCTAGCAGTCTTTCTCCTATCTGATTTGATAGTTACTGAGGAAATAAAAATGCAGAGAGGTGTGACATGCTACCGTGACATAAATAAACATATTTCTGATCTGACCATGAGAAAGACCATAATTTCACATCAATTGTTATAAACTATTTAAGGATTTATTTCCCCAGACATAAAAAGTTTTTACTCTTTGCAGAACCTAAAGAAAACTGCTCATTAATGCTGACAGCTTAGTCATAGTTGTTGACCCACTTGTTTGGCATAAGAAATCACAGTAGGCTTTAGTTTTTGCTTCACTTGCATAATTACTGGGAAACAGGTGATTGAACCAATGGAAAAATAAACAGAATAATAACTTTTAAATGATATGATTGCTCTGCTGAAAAGGCAACATCTGATGTATAATCTCATTCTAAAAGCACTTTTAACATGTAGTTTCTTAGGTGTATGGCTTTAAAAACAAAAGAGCTGATATTCATAATTGTTCTCTGTGGCAGTATGAAATCTTCTCTTTTTTTTCCTCTGAATTGCTGTAATTACCAACTGTGTTACTTAGTAGGCCCCACACACTGTTGAATTTCCATTTATCTTAGCACATTAGCGATACTTTTTCCTCCTTTTCACTTTGCTTATTGTCTGTTTTGGCCTCTGTTCAGGGGAATATTCAAGCTTATGGAGTTCCACTGGGACTCATGCTGCCACTTAAGTACTTCACTGAGTCACGATGCTTTCAAGAATTAGGGTCTTTCTGCTCTGCCAATAAAACATCTTGAAGTAATGTACAATGGATTTGGGAAAGGACAAATAGAAGTGGAAGGGAGAGTGATCTCTCTGCATATATAAGCATGTCCGACATCTGGAAATGACCATGAAAAAAAAAAGACTGGACAAAACAACACTGCTGTGAGTCAAAGGGAATCCTATGTGAAAAACCTGAAAAAGGCAGTAACAGCTCAAATCAAGATTTCTATTTAGCCATGCGTTTGAATAAGGCTATAACTAGAATGGATTAAGAAAAATAAATTATTTTATTTTAAAGAATAGGAAACGAGAGAAGTAAAGATGGTGTTTTCAAACTCTCATTGCAGCTTCTTAATTGAAAGACTCAGGAATCAATTTATCTATGTCATAGGAGTCCATCAGAAACTACTGAAAACTCAGAGCTCATTTTATGTGAAAAAAAAGATGAGCAGTCCTTGATATGAAATTATTGTAAGACAGATGTCTGCAGAAGAGATTTCCATCAGAGTTAGTTAGGTGAAGAAAATCCCATGAAAATTTTGTTGAGATGTAAAGAAAGAAGTACTTTTCTTTCAAATATTCACTGAAGTTTTTGACCTTTTCTGACAGTAGGCTTTCCCCAGAAAAAGGAAAACGTGAAAAATGGGCCTCTAAGTCCAAACTAATCTGTATAGAGTAATCTTATTTTTTTGCTATAAAAGGCTACAGAAATGTCTTGATGTTTATTTTTAACTAGTGAGAAAAATAGCTGATTTAAATACTTAAGAATTCCTGAGAATGAAAATTGAAATGATTGTTTTCATCCACTCAAAATTTACTTGAATAAAAATTGAATGTTTCAAGGCAACTTGAGAATTAGATTAAGAATTGCATGAAATGCATGGAAATGTTTAATTTTTACAGTATAAAAAATAATATTTTATTTTTGTAGACCTGTGAAAAATATGCTTAGATACTGCTTTTTAAAAGAATCTCAAAGCTACTATTTGAATGAACATATAGATAAGGAGTAACAAATCTTACAATGTTTGAATCTTGTGAAATACATTTTAGTTTTCTTTTGACAGGGAATTTTAAATTATCAGGGTTTTATTTCTTTACAAAGCAACAAATAAATCCTTCTGACTTGCCAAAGAACAATTAAAATGATCCCTGTTTGGTTTGGGGATTTTTTCGATTTTTTTTCAATATTTTCAAGTTATTTAGAAGGTCAAGTAGAGACTGTGACAATATGGCAAATTAAATGTCTTGTATTTTTATTACTCATTCTGAATGCGAAGCAGGAAGTACTACCCAATGCGTGGAACAGTCTGCTGTTAAGATTGCATTGAGCAAGTTATTGTGAGAGGCAATATTTATATACATAAATTACGAAAAAAATGGCATGTGTTTCCAAATGACAGAATGCCTTGGGACCTTTGAAAATATATCTCCACTCTTTGAACAGAGGAACAAAAATGAATCTAAAAGCTACCAGCAAGACTGAAGAGTTAATTAATCCCAAATAAAATTGTTTAACAGATTTGATGACGTTTATGGGAATTGAAATTGCTAAAATTCATTTCCTGGTTCCATGTGCTTATCTGCCGAGCTCATTTCCCCCAGAATGTTCAAGGAAGTGTAACTCCATGACTAAATAGTTGTTTAGTAAAGAAGTTTAATAAGAAGCAAGAGTAGATCTATTTCTTGGGAAAGAAATGCATGCTAATTTATGGAATGGTTTAATAATTTTTCAAGTTCACTTTCAACATCATTTTCAACACTGTTATTTTCTTCTGCTTTAGTTTTAGATCTGTTTTTACAAGTGTACTGGACTCTGAAGCCTGCCCGCCTATTTCAAGTTTCCAACTTTTTTTACTGATTAACAATGCTAGAAGCTGCAGTTGAAATTTTTGTGATTTTAATTAGCTTTCCTCACCCACTACATAAATGAAATATGAGTTTATTTAATGCAACAGTGTGTGTACAGAGTCAGTGATTTGACTTCTCTTTAAAAAATTCCTTCAGGTTGCTGTATTTGGTGACATATTTACATCAATAATTGAAAAGTCATTAGCCTCGTCTTGCCTCGAGAGCCTTGCCATACTTGCTGAAGATATGCATGATTGGTCATCAGAATAAGAACGTGACATATTTTTGAAAAAAAATATATTGTGTGTATTAATCAATATAAACAGCAATGACTGCATTTTAAAAACAACTCCTTCTTATCTACTGAAATTCATTTGTTCCCATTGGTGGTAAGACTGGGATCTTTTCTTCCCCTCATTCCTAAGAATGAGAAATCTTGCTGTTACTTGTCATAATAACAAGGCATTCAGTTAATCTCAGATTAATCTTGAATTTCATCCTATGGAGTGAGGATCACCATCTGACTGGATAAAACAGAGCAGTAAGTATTATATTCCTTTAATATCTGGTGTTCCAGAATATCAAAATTATTCAGAATATAATAAATGATAATAAAGATAATGAATCCAGCCTGGTTAATCACTTAATATTTTATTTGTTTGATCATAGAATCATAGAATCATAGAATCACCAGGTTGGAAGAGACCCACCGGATCATCGAGTCCAACCATTCCTATCAAACACTAAACCATGTCCCTCAGCACCTCGTCCACCCATCCCTTAAACACCTCCAGGGAAGGTGAATCAACCCCCTCCCTGGGCAGCCTCTGCCAGTGCCCAATGACCCTTTCTGTAAAGAATTTTTTCCTAATGTCAAGCCTAAACCTCCCCTGGCAGAGCTTGAGGCCATTCCCTCTTGTCCTGTCCCCTGTCTCTTGGGAGAAGAGCCCAGCTCCCTCCTCTCCGCAACCTCCTTTCAGGTAGTTGTAGAGAGCAATGAGGTCTCCCCGCAGCCTCCTCTTCTCCAGGCTAAACACCCCCAGCTCTCTCAGCCGCTCCTCATAAGGCCTGTTCTCCAGCCCTTTCACCAGCTTTGTTGCTCTTCTCTGGACTCGCTCCAGAGCCTCAACATCCTTCTTGTGGTGAGGGGCCCAGAACTGACCCCAGGATTCGAGGAGCGGTCTCACCAGTGCCGAGTACAGAGGGAGGATAACCTCCCTGGACCTGCTGGTCACGCCGTTTCTGATACAAGCCAAGATGCCATTGGCCTTCTTGGCCACCTGGGCCACTGCTGGCTCATGTTCAGTCACTGTCAACCAACACCCCCAGGTCCCTCTCCTCCAGGCAGCTTTCCAGCCAGACTTCTCCTAGTCTGTAGCACTGCACAGGGTTGTTGTGCCCCAAGTGCAGGACGCAGCATTTGGCCTTGTTAAACCTCATCCCACTGGACTCTGCCCAGCGGTCCAGCCTGTTCAGATCCCTTTGGAGCCTCCCGACCCTCCAGCAGATCGACACTTCCACCCAGCTTAGTGTCATCCGCAAACTTGCTAAGGGTGCACTCGATGCCTTCATCCAGGTCATTGATAAGGACATTGAACAGGGCTGGACCCAGCACTGAGCCCTGGGGAACCCCACTTGTCACTGGCCTCCAGCTGGATTTCACACCATTTCCCACCACTCTCTGGGCCCGGCCAGCCAACAAGTTTTCCACCCAGGAGAGTGTGCGCCTGTCCAGGCCAGAGGTGACAGTTTCTCAAGCAGAATGCTGTGAGAAACTGTGTTAAAGGCTTTAAAGGCTTTTTTGTTTGTTAGCTTTGTGCTGCAAGAGCTGCAAAGATTTGAGGTATTTAGTCTGCAAGCTACAAAGAAAGATTGAGCTGAGTGCAATTATTCAATGTCTTTATTAAATTAATTACTAAGTTTCTTAGGTGTCAGTTGTACTCTTACGTGACAGAAAGGAAAGAGGCAAGGGCCAAAACCAAATGTTTTTCTATGTAGGATAGATTTTAGCTCTGCTGGACCATGTTTAGCTTTTACATCCAACAAGGATGAATGCTGATGTCTGTGTATGTGGCATAAGAGTGGAAAATCAAAAGCAGAGATTCTCCATTTGCTTAAGAACAGGTTAGGGTAATGCTAAGGAGGTAACTAAGAATCACAGAATTATTTGGGTTGGAAGAGACCTTCTTTAACAGGCCCATGTCTGTCTTGCACTGGGGACCAAAGATCTGGACTTTAGGTGGGGTCTCATGAGAGAAGTAGGAGAGAGTCACCTCCTTCAACCTGCTGGATGCACTTCTATTTATGTTTGCACCCGTGCAGGCATGTAGCCACACAGTAGGTAGACATTTTCTTTGTCTATTTGAGGTTTTGAAAAAGTTAGTGCAAACCAGAGAAGCAGCATATATTTTTAGACGGGAGAGGAAGACTAGAGGGAAAGACCCACCATGCTAAAGCTCAATCAGTATGGAGCACTTACTTTATTTTCTTTTGTTTGTATCTTTCTTTTATTTATTTTTCCTTCTTTCTTCCCAAACAGATCTGAGATTTTATTGTCTCAAAAAATATTGCATTGTAGCCCTAGAAAATGAAAGCATCGGTGCTTTGGCGTTTTTATTTAAGGAAAAGGTAAAGGCAGATCCACTCAAAACTCTTCACAGTTTTGCGTCTGTCACATGCCACTTGACAGCGAGTATGTTCAATGATGAATGACCTCGTGGCTGTCCTCAGCCAGCTGGAACCATGCTTTCCCATCCATGGAATTTATTAGAGTGTGTACCACAGCTGTTCTCCATCAGAAGCTAAGTGCAATCCTTTCAGAAAGCTGTCTGCAATTAATTGTCTTTTTTTATTTTTAATTTGTCTCTATTTATGGATTTTAAAGAGAAGAAAAGACTCTAGCAGGGAGTTTGAAGTAGAGGGTCTGGAGACTTGCGCTGATGTTCACAGTCTGTAGAAGGATGAACACTGCAGGAAAGAGAGAGGAAGAGAGATATGCAGGGGTCAGATCTAATCATAGCCAAATATTTAATAGAATTTCGAGGGCTGGACAGCATATATTCAGTCACAGAAATTCAGTCAGATCTTATTAATTGTTAATGCCAGATCTCTGTAGAATTACATGGGATTTATCCTAGAGTACTGAAGGAGTTTGCAGACATTATGAGGGGACCCATCTCAACCATCAACCAAAGGTCTTGGGAGTTTGTGGAGGTCCCTGCTGACTTGAAGCCAGACAGTGTTACTCTAATGTACAAAAAGGGCATGAGGGAACACCTAGGGAACTACAGACCTGTTAGTCTAATCTAATTTCCCGGAAAAAATTATGGACATTATAATGACTAGTATTGAAATGTATTTAAAGAATAATACAATCATTGGGGATGGTCAACATGGTTTAAAAAAGGGAAATTCCTGTCTAATTATTCTGATCTCCTTCTATGATAAGGTCACCTGCCAGTGAATGAAGGAAAGGCAGTGGATGTAGTTTTTCAGAATTTTACTAAGGCTTTTGATACTGTTCCTCACGATCCTTTTCTGGATAAGTTGTCTAGTTGTGGGATGAGTGGATTCACAGTATGCTGGTGAAGAACTGGCTGAAAGGCAGAGCCCAAAGTGTTGTAGTGAATGGGGCTACATCTGGCTCAGAACAGGTCACTGAAGGTGTTCCTCAGGGTTCAGTCCTAAGATCAGTACCGTTCAATACATATATCAACAATCTGGATGCAGGAGTTGGATGCACCATTAGGAAGTTTGCTAACGATACCAAACTGAGAGGTGTTGGATGGCATGTCCTATGAGGAATGGGTAAGGACTTTGGGCTTGTCTAGTCTGGAGAAAATGAGACAGTTGACATTATCTCATTGCTCTCTATAGCTTCCTGAAGAGGGAAGTGGAGAGGGAGGTGCTGATCTCTTCTTTCTGATTTCCAGTGACGGGACTCATGAGAATGGTTCAGAGCTGTGTCAGGAGAGGTTTAAACTGGACATTGGAAAACATTTATTCACCAAGACAGTAGTAAAAAACTGGAACAGACCACCTAAAGAGGTGGTCGAAGCCCAAACCAGTCAATGTTTAAGAGACATTTGGACAACACTCTTAATAACATCCTTTAACCTGTTCAGTCATGAATTGGTCAAGCAGTTGGAGTAGATGATATTTGTAAGTCCCTTCCAACTGAAATAGTTCTATTCTGTTCTGTTCTATTCTATTCTGTTCTGGTTTATTCCATTCTAAATCTGGGTATTGAATTACATGATGGTGTTTCTCTTACTCTTTGGTACACCTGAATAATGTGTGCCAGAGTTAGAAGACTTGCTCTCTGCTTCTAGGCATTGACTGTATTCAGCTCCCTGGACCTATTCATGCTTAAAGTCATCTCAGTATCACAGCTTTGGAGTTCCTGTGTCTATTTTGCTTATGGCAATCCACATAGGAAAATAAGTTTAATTTCCATTATGGTGTTTAATAAAAACCTAGGACAATCCATAGCAGTACAATACCAGTAGGACCAAAAGCAAAACAGGCAATCAATAGAGGTTGAGAAAATGCCTGGGTAGTGCATCCAAGTTATGTCAAATAATACACAAAAGTGTAAAGTAAAGCCAAAGAACACTGTTGGTCCTGTGTTTAAATCTAATGGTGACTAAATGAAGGATTGACACTCTTTACACACAGATTCCTTCATAGTTGATCTCTGCAGCATATAATACTAGTAATTTCTAGCTACAGCATGGAAATTTCTGTGGTTTTACAAGGACTGTTAGGTTGCTACAGTCTATCTAACAAATTCAGCTATACTAACATTAACTAGCTTGCTGAGTCTATAACTGGTACTTGTATAGGAAAGATATAGGAAACAGAGCATGTCTAAAATTATGCTTGTTTGTGTTTCCTACTATATTCCTAAAATCCTCTGCATCAGTAGATAGCATATAAAATAGTGGACAAATACGGATCGAGATGCTGCACTTCTGGACTACGGTGCTGTCATGTCAGTTCAGCTTATGAAATTCAGGAGGGAGGATGGTCTTCTCGAAAGCCCTAAAGCTTCCTTTCCAAATCCTCCTTGGTTGAATTTACTCTATGCAATGTTCCACAGCTATTGATGAACAAAGGCTTCTCTTCCATTGAAATGCAGAGCTGGAAGGAGTCTAAAGAGACATTTAATCTTTTCATCCTCTTCTTCCAACCCTGGCAATGAGACAATGTCCTCTATATGTGCACCATGCTTATCTGTTCTTAAAAAAACCTCTAGTGGCAGATTCAAAAGGATCACTGGATTACCAGCTCCAGTATTTAACTTTCTTTACAGTAAAAAGGATTTTGCAAATATTTGATCTGTATCTTAGTTACAAATTAAGCTGATTACTCTGTGGATATCAACAGAAATCAACCCCCATCTTGTTTTATAGTCTTTTATGCATGGCCATACCTGCGTAGAACTAATTGAGACATGTCCCTTGGCCTGGCTTATGTATAAAACTGACCAGATGATTACAACAATCCCTTCTGCATTAATAATCTATACCTGTGTGAATGGTGTATTTCTCCTGAGCACAAAAATCAAGTCATACTACTTTCTGTTTGGAGATGAACACTGCAGTGTTTCATTTGACAGAAATTTCCCATTCTCCTCTGCACTTACACATTCTGGGAACATTCCCATTATATTTGCAGAAAATTGTAAATTTGTTTTCAGTATGAATGACAAGTAATAAAATTAAACTGTGTTGTGCTGTACTAGGTCACACATGGGAGCCAGAGTTTGTTTATTACCAGTTCCTCTGTTTTTTCCATTCTTAGCAGATAGCTCATTATTTCCTACAAGATCGGTTATTTGAAATCTATAGAGTTGGCTATAAGTGTATGCTGTTTACCATTCTACACATCAGTCGCTTTCCTCCCTTTCCAAATATATAATTACATTTTTTATAGATGTTCTGATACATTTTTTAAAGGCATACATTTCTGTTCAGAATTTGAGACTCTTAGAACAAAGTGGGACACTTTGATGTTCATTTGCACACTCCCAAAATGATGGAAGTTTTGTTGTAGGTGTTTTCACTTAGATTTTCCTGTTACCGTTTTCTCAGCTCTGGAAACAAACTAAATGATTGGAGACTGAATGCTGCTGTAATTAATTCTTTTTGGTGGGTCCTCTGAAATTAGAGAAATGCAGAGGAGCATGTAGAGGTCCTATTATCTTATCTTTTTCTGTTCTCTGGATGTTCTATAATGGGAGATTGTCTTAAATTGGAAATAATGCAGTATGAGACTATCAAGCAGCTTCCTCTCTGAGATGTATAGACTTATCATAGTCCCATAAGGACTGTGATGCAGAGGTTTGTACTCTAAATGATCTGGGGTTTTTTTCTTGGTTGTCTAGGATAACAGTGAAATACTTTCAATTTCCAGATAGGAGCATAAACAGTCCTGGTCAGAACTCAGATCATTCACCAGTCCAGGCCTTTTTTGCAGTGGGTCAGCTGACATAAACTGAGAGTTCTCCTAATATAGAATTTTCAGCTTGTCCTTTCTATTCTTTATAATCTGTCCTAACAAAAGAATTAGCTTAGATGATACATCCCTAATGAAAATAGGCAATAATTATAAAATTTACATTTTTTGTTTTCTGTATAATTCCACCGATATTGGATTTTTAACCATAGAATCATTAAGATTTGAAAAGAATTCTAAGACTGACATGTCCAACCATCAGGACAGCACCACCATGGCTACTAAACCATGTCTTGAAGGGCTTTCTCTATACATTTATTTAACATCTCCAGGGACAGTGACTCCACCATCAATGATCTCAATATATAGTCAAACATGACTTCTGTAACTGTAAAAATGTACCCATCCTCATTTACATGTCAAAATAAAAAAAATTTTCTTTTAAATCCTTAATTCCTTTTGCATCTTTGTGGTTTAGTTCCTTATGTTGTTTTTTTCCCTTCTTTCCAAATATTGTTTTTCTATATGTTTAAGGATGTAACTGTGATACGTGTAGTTTCAGGGAGCAGCTGAAAAGGAAATAGGCCAAAAGTATCTTCAGTTCTTTCTGGATTTTTTAATTAACTTTAAAGATAACAAGATATACATTTCAGTTGCTAGTGCTAACACAGCAATGTTGATTGACTAATTTGAAGTGAATTATGCTCTTCTTGGTCTTAAAAGGGCAAGCTAAAATCCCATGTCTCTAGCAAAAAAATAAAATGGCAGGAAAACAGACCAACCAAATATCTTTTCTTTCTTTAACATGGTTGGACTCGATGATCCGGTGGGTCTCTTCCAACCTGGTTATTCTATGATTCTATGATTCTATGTTTTTATTACATATTTTTTAATGTGAACTATACAGAAAATTAAGAAAACTGAATAAAACAGTCATTTCAAGCAAATTATTAACTACTGTCCTTTTCTCCTTCCAAAATACAATTTAAAATCCTTGCTGAAAGAAAGAAAACTATGACAGAGATTACACATATTCTCATAGGTACAGCTGAGTATTTGATTTTTCTTGTCTTCCTGGAATATTTCCTGATGTTGCTGAGTGTTTCAAATGGTAAGGAGGAAAAATTAGATTACTGCAGGAGCCACAAGTGCTTCCAATTTTATTGAAAACTCCTGTACTTCAGAACCAGGCAGAGTAGGTTGCTCCTTTATAATTATTGTAGAAACCAAAACATTTCCCCCTTCGAGGAAAAACAATTATGAGCTGCAATAAAATGGTTAATTATATTTTAACATAACTTTTCCTTGAGGTGAGTTTTAAAGCTACAACAGCAATACAACTTTCAATAAATAAATTTGGCTGGCAGTCATACAAATGAGGTTATTAAGGCTAGCAGTAAACAGTATTGTTCCTAAGCTCAATGAGTTTCCCAATGAGTTTCTTATTAATAGGCACTGATATAAACTCCTTGGGGGAAAAATT
This sequence comes from Phaenicophaeus curvirostris, assembly GCF_032191515.1. Taxonomy (NCBI): domain Eukaryota; kingdom Metazoa; phylum Chordata; class Aves; order Cuculiformes; family Cuculidae; genus Phaenicophaeus; species Phaenicophaeus curvirostris. The sequence goes on along the minus strand of NC_091393.1, from coordinate 122,199,563 downwards.
ATAACATAGTATATGTTAAAGATAAAGCCTTTCGTAGGGTAACAGAGATATTAGTTATTTTTTGTCCATATTCCAGGTAATGCTTATTGACCCACACAATTAAAGAGCCTTACAGAGAGAAGCTACTAAAGAGCAGTCTTGTTTTTTTATAAAAAAAACAAGTTAGGTTTATGTTAGGGGTTTTTTGTTAGTTTTTGCTCTTATTTCAGTATGTTTTCGAGATTTTACTTATTTTTAATTTTATTATTACTTACAGTTTTTATACAGTGTTCTCCAAATATCAATGCCATATAGTGGCTTACCTCCCATGGACATCTTAGATCACTGTTTTTAAAATTGTTCTCCAAAGTGAGACAGAATGTCATTACATTGAAAGAAGCCCATTCTTCTCTTCAATAACTCTGTTCATTATTTTGAACATTGGTTTCCAGAAATTCTTATACTTCTGCTGCAGAATCTGAGATATATTCCTTGTTTTGAAATAGTAACAAAAACATTTTTGATGCTAAAACTTTGCATAAAGCTGTATGTGTGTGATTTACTGTGTAGCACCTTGGGAGGTGACATGATAATTTCCTGCAAAAAAAAAAAAAAGGCAATGTCAATTCTAATTAGAAATTATTCTTTAGATATTAATGATTACTTCAGCGCCAGCTACTTGAAAATCAAGATAGTAGGATCTTTATGAACAGAAATGCTATAAAACAAAACTGTGTTTCTTTTTTTTTAAGAGAAAATGTTGTGATTCTTAGGTCTATAGATTGTTATCCTTCCTGTGTGTAGATAATATTTTACTGTAGTCTCTAATTTCTCAGGAGATTCAATGCCTTAGATATCTTAGGAAAGTTGTAGAATTTTAATGATACATTAGTAAAAAGTGAAAAGCCTACAACTCTATTCTAACAGTTCTTACTTTCAACTAAAAGAAAATCTGGTCACCTTCCAGTTTGGAGCAGCTGAGACCCATCAAGCAACTGAAAACAATTTGTTCAGAGCTGGAGCTGTCATATTCTATTAATGTAAAAACCAAATGAAGTGCTGTTTCTGACTTCAGCTCACCACTTCATACGAGCACTCTCCCATTTCACTTGACAGTTGTGGACATTGAAATAATACAAAACATAACCCAGTCAACAGACTGTGAAGAATATGAAAGCTAAAGACAGATGTTCAAAAGCTATCATCACCTTTTAGCTTTAATTATATTGACATGGAACAAACAAGTGATAAATCAACTATTTTATAGTGTAATAAGCCTTATTCTACCTGTTAACCTAGTGGCTCTTTGGGTGGCATATTTACAGTACATGGAAGTCCATGGAGTGTTCTCTATGCAAGCAGTTACAGAAATTGCTTATGTCCTAAGATGGTATTGCAATGTTGCTGGTTTTCAAGATGAACATCACATTCAAGAAGCTTTCCTTGGGTTTTCTTCTTACACTCCCTCCACCTGTTATAAGTTTAAAGCCCTTCTTATGCTGTTTGTACTAACAGCCATTTGTAATACCATAAAGAAAAAGAAAATTTTTATTGGCAATTATCGACAATTATCCAGCTCATAAAGATGAAAGAAAAGGTTTAGCATTACTACAAGAAGTGGGACTTGGAAGCCAGCATTGTTTAAATTAAATTTCTTGATTTATCTTGAGTTTATGGACATATTTTGTCTTTGATGCTGGAAAAGACTCTTTGGTATTTTGCCAACCACATGAAATCCAGTTCTTTAGTTTCATTGTGATATATAATGGAAAAAAATCCCATGTTATCCAGTACATAGATGAAGGATTCACAGCAAAAAGATGGAATAATTTTTGTTTGAGAGCTGCAACTTAGATACCTCCATTCTTTAATGATCTATTTTAAAGTCGAGATAAAACAAAAGAGGAGGACTTCAAGGCTGTTGCTAATCTTCAAAGTCCTGTAAAACCAAGGACTGTGGTGAATAAAATTTCCAGGGAAGCTTGGAAAAGGAGCACTCTAAGCACTGCAGAAGAGGGCTTTTTAATGGACCTCATTAACTCAACTTAAGGAAGAGAATTCTCTCCTGATCCAACCTGCCAGTTGAGATCAACTTCAGTGTGAAATTAGAAGCACAAAACAGGCTCAAAAATCAAGTTTTTGTAACTGTAATCATCGTTGCACATTCTGTACACTGTGCCTCTAGAAACCATACTCTACCATCTGAGGGAGTGAAGGCAGTTAGTAAATAAACCTTTCGTCCATCTCTAAATAGATACCTGGAAAACCACAGCAAAAACCTGAAGGAAACAAGTGATCCAGTCTGACCCATTGCTTTCATTTCACAGGATTTCTGTTTGAAGTCCTGGTGAGGCCAATTTTTCTACTCCCTATATCTCACAATCCAGCTAGAGGATATGTCCCAGCACAGGAGATAAAGATCTGAACAGGGTCATCTCTTCCACATTTATTCAGCTTGACCACAGCCTCTGGGCAGCACACTGTGGTCAGTCCAAGACACAGTAATTTCAGAATTTTATGTTTTGTTAGTAGCTTACTATGAAAAGTAAGCAATTGAGCTGTACGTAGGCAGCAGATTTACACTAACTTTTCATGTTGTGTTTATCGACTTAGATGACTTTTGTGGTAATGTTTGTTTTGGGAGGTTTTGTGTATTGAATATTTAATGATGTTTTAATTGTTGTTGGTTGTTCTGATTAGAGTTAATCCGTGTAGCACCTAGAGTGTGCTGGCAGGGGGCACTTTAAAAATGAAAATTATCATTATTTCTTACTGTAAAATATTGAATCACATTTAGGGAAATGGACTGAAATTTTACAGATGGGTGGTTTTATGAGTTCAGAAGAAAAAAACAATACATTTAGCTTGTTAGGCAACTCTGCAAACTAACAATATCATCACATGGTTTTTCCCAGTTGAAAAGGTTCCATCTGGAAAACTTACAACTTGCTGAGCTATGAGACACATGTAAAGGTAGTATTTGACCTCCACTGTATAAATTCAGAGGTAAATTTCTCCTATCTGTAGGACTCTTTGGTCCTCTAAACAGCAATACTGTTGTTCTTACTTAGTATGTTTAAGTGAAGTTGCTACACAAATACCCTAGGAAAAGCTGCAGTGCCACTTTTCAGATCACCTTCAAAATCTTCAAACCTGTGTATGAGGTGCATGTTGTATAGATGTATCAAATCTACTGGATCATGCCTAGTACTCTCTGATTAAGCAAATTTTCCTGTCTGCCTCATTGTTTTGTTTTACAAAGTTCTGACCTCCTATATAGATTATTGTATTTCAAAGTGATTATATGATAATGCATATATCCCCATATCTTTTGTCTTTGTGTAGTAACCTGAGAATCAGACCACTCAAGTTCTTTCCCTAACTTCTACAAACATTGATGACATTGAGACAATACTGAATTTCTTAGCCACTGTTAAATTTCATGTTCCTAATATCCATTTTCCCCTACATCAAAAAAATTCCTGCAGAGAACTGTATTCTCAGAGTCTACTTACTACTACTGTGAAGTGCTAGATTGTTGAATTTACAAATAAAGAAACTGCCCTTACCCTCAGATGGCATATTAGAGAAATTGGTCAGCACGCACTTATTTAATTTGTCTTACTTATGTGACTTGAGAGTGACCTATAGCAAGTGAAACCTAGGAATAGCAGGCTTTGATGAGTTCTCAGCAGTTGGAAATACTTGTCCTCAGGACTAAATGGGCTGAGTCGTGTTTTCTTTCCACTGTAAAACAAAAACACATGGTCTGAAATCTTGTATGTTTCTGTGAAAATGAAATTACTCATCCACTACTTGGAAGACGCAAATCCTTATTTAGTATAAAAAGTCATAGTGACATTGAATTCTACTACAGCCCCAAATACTCAATATCATCACTCTAAAAGGCTACTATTAACACACAGGAACATCTCTTCTTTCTTCCCTGACCCTCTCTTTTCCTCCTTTAACACATGCCATCTTATGCTTACAATTTTATATGTCTCCTCATCTGACATGTAGCAAAGCAAAGAACATGACAGATAGTTATATTTCTCCATTTGTGATCAGAAATGTATGAAAGAGTCAGATCATAAAGCTGGCTTTACAATGTTGATATCATTATGATGTTGAAATTTGCATCAATCTAAAATAATCTTTGTTTCATCACTCTCTATGGCCAAAATAAAAGTAATAATTTAGCTAGGTAGCTTTTTAGTTTGATTTTATTTTGGAGAAAACTCAAACATATTCCCTAAGATCCTTCTAAAAGGTAGGAGTAACAAAATCATAAAAAATAAAAATGCTATTAAATAGGTTGTAAATTTCAAAGTGATACATGAACGCAATAACCCAACTAGAGAGTTGGAGAAAATAATAAAACCAGCATGTTATAGTACTGACAATGCAAAGGCAGCAAAAATCAATAAAGGGAATTTAGGAATCTGAGAAGTTGTAAGGTATCTTCTGAAGTACAGTAGAATTTTAGAGAGGAAAATATAGAAGTCTTACAATCATCAGGACTTAAAGGAAAGCAAAACTTCCTCCTCATTCAGTTCAGTATTCTGGTTTTTGTGTTCGGGGTGGTGTCTTTAATTTCTTGGAATGCCTCTTTTTCTTTCAAATAAGGCAAGAACTTGAAATACGAGTTTGTGATCTCTGCTTTTACAGACCGAAGTGTCTGGTTCGTGGTGTTTATTTCGGAAGCAAATGCAGTGGACATGTAAACGCAATAGTACAAAACCTTTGAAAGTAATTAAATCACATAGAAAGATTAGTTCAACCCTTAAGATAAAAAGGGTTGAGGCTCCTTTCATGACAAAGAGCTGTGCATTTATAAAACCATAAAATCACTTGGTTAAATCATCAGAATGTTTAGCTGTTTCAGTGATAGGTAGTGGAATACATTTCCATGCATTTTCAGCAGTCAGTCTCCTCTCAGGACTTTGCATATGCAACATCGACTTTGTTCTCAGGTTCCAACAACTTCAGCTTCAAAGCAAAAATCCTAAAGATCTGTGAACAAAGAATAATTTACTTTGCATGCTATTTTTGTTCTTTTATTATAATGTTTCATAAGGTTGTGGTTTTTAGTATTTTTGTCAGTCAATCTGTTTGATTATTCGTGTTTCAAACACACAGATTCAGAACTTAAACGTACTTTAGTCTAGTGTTTGTGGCTTTTCAGCCTCTGATAGTAGAGAGCAGCTTGGAAGAGTCATAAGAATAATGCTGGTATGTTTCAGGCCATTCAAGTAATTGTGATTCTCATTGCTATTGAAAAAGAAAAATAAAAAGACTAGTTGTTCAAGGGGCTTTGGCATTGTCAGAATAAAGGATAGCAAAGAAAGGACATTTGAAAAAGCTAATTGTCTAAAGGCTACTAGAATGTGTGAATAATATAATCTCATTTGCAAAAAGGAGCATTGTACTAAAATTGGGTGTGTATATTTAAATCTAAAACAGGCTTTTTGAGGGAGAGGGAGAGTAAGAGTCTGTGTAAGTGACTATAAGCATCTATATATAAAATGAATTTTAAGGAATTCAAGATACTGTCATCAAATTGCTCATGTGAAAAAAATATTCTTTTCATCCTTTCTTTTCATAGGTTCCCACTGGACACTGAATAAATAAGAGGTAATATCTGCACCATAAAAAAGACATCTGAAACTTGCGATAGGGGTGGGGGAAATTATTAAGTTATTTTCTTAAAATCATCACTTAAGTATCACATGGAAATCAGAGACTGATTGTTAGTAAAAGCAAAAAAGCACCAAAAAAAGCCATAAGCTAGTGAGAGAGCAGTGAGGGTGAATGCCTGCATATGAAAGAAAATTCATCTTGAAAGAAGGCAGTTGTAACAAAAGTAGGATCACCAGCCAGAACAGAAGCATGAATGATTAGCTTAAGCACACAGAAAAGAATTGCAGATGTTGGAAATCAACACTAGCTTAGGCAGTGCCCTAACCTAGGGCATCTCTATACTGGCAAGTATTCTAGTTTGCATGGAGCTCTGTGCAGCACTGTTTAGATTTAATATAGGTAACTAAGCCAGGTCTTTCTTAACTGAATTTTATTTATCTGTACACTTCAGTGTCATTAGTTCTCAACTTGCTTCAACCTCCTCATCCAAGCACGCAGAGACTGTAATAACAGAATATTTTATATATAATGACTATGTGCTCAAACGTGATGAAGAGTTTGTTTCATTAGAAAATAGAAGAGTATTAAAATAATAATAATAATCTACAATGCTTCTTTCATCAAAGCATGGGAAGGTGTACAGTTTAGGGCAGCCATACTGTCTCCACAGAAGTAGATCATAGTACAAAACTTAGAGGTTTATACTGTGGGTTCATCTATAATAGTGTTTTGGTTCAGCTTGGGGTGTTGAAATTTTGAAATTACTCTCTTGACATATGCTTTGATTTATTCTTTGATTCATATCACAAAAGTGTTCTGAGTGCACAGCGATTTCCTTTGGAGAGAAGCTGAGCCAGATGTTGTCTCCTGAAAGACCACATAGTGTACTCTGACTGCCAATGCTCCTTCAGACAGACTGCACTACAGCCAGTCTGAAGAAAACCTCTTCCAAATATTTACAATACAGACACTAGAATTTCAGCTGCAGTTGTTTCTCTCTAAAGATCCACTTGTCTTATACCACATCACCTGTGAATTAGACAAGATTTTATTCTTTCAGAGTAGCATCTCATATGACTAGGGTCTAACGTAAGGAGGCTCTCAAATGAATAAATGGTGGTATTCTGCCTCCTTCATGAGACAGATCTGTGTTTAAAGGTAACTCATACATATGCTGGACATCATCATTAAAAACAACTGAATTCTTTGTTGTTATGTAAACTACATTCAGATAGCACATTGAGTAAATTTAAAATTGAAACTGGAGGGGAGACAAATTTCATCGATTTAAGTTATCACTGTACTTAATATGTGTTCTATTTCGGACCTGCTCACACAAAGTGAAAATAGGCAATTTTACCTATGCAAAAGACACTTTGACCTCCTTTTGACCAAGATTTGACTCTGAGAAAAGTAAGCATACGCTTGGCAATAAAAATGAAATATGCCATTATTAGAAAGGAAATTAACAGAAAAGTAGCAAAGCTTTTTAAAAAAATGTGTGACCTACCTTAACCTCTTTTTTGCATGTTCTTTATAGAAAAAAATGGCAATTTTTCTTCCAAATTAAAACCAAGCACCTGAAAGAGTTCGTAATACAAGGTTATTTCATTGGAGAAGATTGAATGAATTCCTCAATACCCAGATCTGTGTTGATATTTTTATCTGTACTGGGACTTAGTTCAGGGAATATTTAAAGCATGAGCTTAAATCTATCCTCCCTTGGAGAAACAGTTCAGCATTGGAACAGGCTACCTAGGAAAGTGGTTGAGTCACCATCCATGTACGTATTTAAAAGATGTGTAGATGTGGCACTAAGGGAAATGGCTTAGTGGTGGATTTGGCAGTGTTGTGCTCACAGTTGGACTTCAGGATTGTAAAGGTCTTTTCCAACCTAAAATAATCTGTGATATATCTAAAACCCACTAAACTCAGTCACTATTATTCTCCTGTTGAAGTGAAAAGTACAAATCCTATTTACTTCAATAATGTAGATTCTGTCTGGGCATTCATTGCTTAGTGCTGGATCTGTATCTGCAGAATGGATTTTATATCTGGGTCAAGTACCATACATTTAGTTTCTTTGACCAAGAAGCAAAAAGAATGTACAGATTGCCTCTAGATTAACAATTCAATACATAAATCTGTAAAGGAGGGTTCCTAACTCATATTGTACTGCTTTTCATTTTATGAAGAGGAATAATATCTTCAAATAATTATTATGAGTACTTCTTTTGTATGACACGTTTCTGCAAACATGCACTTTCATGATCAAGCTTCATAATGGCAAAAGACAAAAGTTCAATCGTTTAACAAAAGCTATGACTCAGGATGTCAAAAGCAGAGAATGAAACAATTTACCAATGTGTTAGTTAGTTAATGAGTTCAGACTTTATTATCAATTATATTACACATAATACCTAAATAGATTCATATATACCAGAGGATCATGATTGATTTAAAGAGGTCAAACTCGAGACCAATGTTATGCTAAAGATTGTAACATTATGTACATAATATTGAGATAACAGAAACATTGTTATTTTACCAATATTTTTTAAAATGTTTCGTAACACCTTCAAAATTTCAATATGTGTATGTTTTGTAACAAGTATAATTGACTGACACCTGTAGTGACATAAGCCCTTTCTACCTGCACAGTAAACTGCAACCTTGCACCAACAGTGTTAGGCAAATTGTTATTTATCACATTTTCCATTTTTTTCTTGTTATCTGCAGTCATACCAAAATAAATTCATTTTCCCTCCAAATTCCTTCTCTGTTTTGAGGGATTTTCTGGTTTGAAATCCCAGAGGTTTTTAGAAAACTAGAAGTAATTGAAAAAATTTAAATCAGCCCTGGCTAAAACTTGAATAAGACTCCTCCTCATATTAGCATTCTGTTGATGTACCCTGCATCCTGCCATCCACCTATTTTTGAAGATTTGAGACCCATCCCATGTATCCACAAAATAAGAAGACACATAGGTCTCCTTCTGCTCTCCTTGGGGGCTGGATCAATAATACACCAATGATTATTCTAATAAACATCAAGAGAGACACTGAAGATAAAGACTTAGAATTAATTCACCTTTGAGACAAATGCAGAACTTCTGGTAAAGCCAGTCATGTCTGCATTTCTTAGCAACAGGCACACATTCAACTCTATTCACCGATATTGGTAACAACCAAATGTAAAAGGTGAGTGGTAATGCAGAATATAATTTCTGTTTAAGCTCATCAAGGCCAATGGACAAAGAGCAGAAAAGCAGAGACAGCAGAGTAACGATACGCTGCCAGCCTTTCTGTGAACGTATTTTCTGAAGAGGCTGAGAAAACCTTCCAGAGTACTACAGAAGTTTTGATGAAAGGAAACACTCAGAGGAGCACATTAAATCTGGGCTGATACCAGCATATGGAATTTGAAGTCTTTTCTCATTATCTTGTCTGGTTTTCTGCCAGGAGACACATCTGCTGGACTTCTGCAGGAGCCCTGCGGGAACGTAAACCTGGGCAGTCATACCAGCCTGCTAAGCCATATTTATGTAACATTATTAGGTAACTTTTTACATAAAGGGATGTTCTGCTTCAAGAACACGTTCAGGGCTTATTGGGGGCAGGGAAAAGTCATATGGGAGGCATTTTTGCCATCTGATAAAAAACGACATGAAGACCAGTGGAGAACTCTCCTCCACAAAGATGAGGGATGACTACTCTTCAACATTACTTAGCAAGTTGCACACATTACTTAGCAAGCTACTCATATTACTTATTTGGAATGATAATTTCCCTGAGCTGTCTAAATCCCAGATTTAAGACATATGATTGAACTGCTGTTAGCAGTAATAATGGTTATGGTAAACTAATGGCAGTTTCATGCAAATTCTTTAAACTTTCAACGTTGTAAAGTTTTAAAAGCTTAGGGCTTTTGTAATTCCAAGCCAACACTTTAACATTATCATCATCTTTTTGGACCTGAAATGCTTTATTTTCAGAGTTTGAATACCCCTGAGGGTTTCCCTTTTACACACAGAGAGAAAAGAACATGGCATGAAGCCACAATGAATTATAGCCTTGTCTCTTACCTGCTTGCCTAGCTTTATGTTTCAGATATTTGGCATATTTAACTCCCACTTTCCACTTTTACATGCAGAACACTTCAGGGCAGCACCTCTAATATGTCTTTATGCATTACATATATCAAGGTAGGTTTTTTTGTAAAAATATTGTCCATTATTTAAAAAAAAATAAAACTTGTTGATTCCTATTGTGTTGCAAAATATTGACTTTATGTTAGCATTTTTGTGATCTCTATCATGACTGAGAAACAGAAGTATGATTTCACTTAAGTAAATTTTAGCTCAAGAACTAAATTGTCACAGAGTACTATGGATTTCATAAGGAACTACATTATATTGTCTTCTTTCATTTATTATTCAGATTTAAAACCAAGACAAAATCAATAAAAATCCTCAAAATATGATTGACTTCAGCTGAAAAATCTTTACTGCAGAACTCAGGATTTGTTCATTCTATGTAAATATGAACAAACCAACCAAACCATCTGACAAAAAAAAAAACCCAAAACCAGGTAATTACTCTCTGCAATAGTTGCTGTAAACGTTTGGTCAGTGGTATACCCTCATATGAAACCTGGGGATACATACCAATATCTCCTGGAAGAGTATTCAACTTTTGTCACTGAATTATATATCCTGAATTTCTCTCTGAAGTCCAACTCTAACAACTGACCAGCAATCTCCACTAAAGAATCCTAGAAAGGTAAGAACATGAATAAAGCCCAGATGCAGTTTGGTCTGGATCAAAGTGTTTTGCTAGGTCAGGTGAGAGTGCTAAGTCTTTACTTTTTACTGACAAAACTCTAGATTTTGAATGGTCACCAGATTTCTACTGACAGTGCTCAGCAAAATGTGACGACAAGGAGCAGTTATTCATACCAGAATTTGACATTTCTGACTCTCATTTGACAAAAATGAATGCCTTGAAAATACGGAGAGAGTTCCTTCTTCAACCTTTTCTTAAGGAAACAACTCACATATCTTGAAAAATTGTATGTCTGCGTCATACCTGTGAACAACTAATTACTACATCCTTCACTGTAGAGGATTTTGTTCCTCTCTACTCCTTTCTTTATTTGCATATATATACATGATATCTCATTATTAAGTGTGTTGGGAGCACTTATCTGCATGGAGGAAAAGTAGTGAATTTTTCCGAGTTTTAATGATAAGCTAAAGGTAAGCCCTGCAAGGTAAAATCTATTTAAAATGTGGCAATTTGGGAAAATATGTCCCTCAAGCACAGCAAACATACCATCAAAGTGAGTTAGCTACCAATTAGCTTCTACATTTTGCACAAAGGGTATTAAATTCCAGGGTAAAAATAAAACTAAATGATGTATGCCTAGTCTCTGTGAACAATAGATCACACAAAATGAGCTTTAAGTGTGATGGTTTTCACTGTGTTTTCAGCATTCAGCTATTCTTCTGGAAAATATTTGTTTTTCTGTTTAAAAACACTTTTTTCTATGTAAACTCATATCGCTAGACACATGTAAGAAGAGAAACTATGAGTCAAATGCAACAAATTAAAATGTGAAATCTTAGGCAGGCTCAGACATTATGACATAGGACATGATTTTGACACCTCTGTTCACAATAGAATCATAGAATCATAAAATAACCAGGTTGGAAGAGACCCACCGGATCATCGAGTCCAACCATTCCTACCAAACACTAAACCATGTCCTTCAGCACCTCGTCCACCCATCCCTTAAACACCTCCAGGGAAGGTGACTCAACCACCTCCCTGGGCAGCCTGTTCCAGTGCCCAATGACCCTTTCTCTGAAGAATTATTTCCTAATGTCCAGCCTAAACCTCCCCTGGCAGAGCTTGAGGCCATTCCCTCTTGTCCTGTCCCCTGTCACTTGGGAGAAGAGGCCAGCACCCTCCTCTCCACAACCTCCTTTCAGGTAGTTGTAGAGAGCAATGAGGTCTCCCCTCAGCCTCCTCTTCTCCAGGCTAAACACCCCCAGCTCTCTCAGCCGTTCCTCATAAGGCCTGTTCTCCAGCCCCTTCACCAGCTTTGTTGCTCTTCTCTGGACTCGCTCCAGAGCCTCAACATCCTTCTTGTGGTGAGGGGCCCAGAACTGAACACAGGATTCGAGGAGCGGTCTCACCAGTGCCAAGTACAGAGGGAGGATAACCTCCCTGGACCTGCTGGTCACGCCATTTCTGATCCAAGCCAAGATGCCATTGGCCTTCTTGGCCACCTGGGCCCCTGCTGGCTCATGTTCAGTCGCTGTCAACCAACACCCCCAGGTCCCTCTCCTCCAGGCAGCTTTCCAGCCAGACTTCTCCCAGTCTGTAGCTGCACAGGGTTGTTGTGCCCCAAGTGCAGGACGCAACATTTGGCCTTGTTAAACCTCATGCCATTGGACTCTGCCCAGCAGTCCAGCCTGTTCAGATCCCTTTGCAGAGCCTCCCTATCCTCCAGCAGATCAACACTTCCACCCAGCTTAGTGTCGTCCACAAACGTTATTCTTTCCTACTTGCATCTGAACTGAAGGATCAAGAGGAGTCTCCCAGAAATAGCATAACATATATCCTTACTATTCTTCCCTGAGGTAATTTTAATCTAGGGATATGTTTTCTTTATTTTCCAGAGCTATTAGGAGTTCCTGTTTCAATCTGCTGTATCTGATCCACAGAGTATCCAGCACACCTTGGCTACTGGTCACCTGTATGATGGCAGCTTGAAGGTGGTGCTACTGTTCTATTTTAAAACACACTGGAAACTGTGTTAAATCTAAATCCATTTTTTCAAGCAGATCCAGGCAATCTATCATGCAAAAGTAGGACCTCAGGGAAATCTAAACATAACGAACTAGGTTATAAGTATGATTTGTCAAAGTTCTGAGCTCCTCTCAGAGGAGTTCCTCTCCAGGTTTCTTGTAGCCCCTTCAGATACTGGAAGGTCACTGGAAGGTCTATTTGGAGCCTTCTCTTCTCCAGGCTGAACAACCCCAACTCTCTCAGCCTGTCCTTGTATGGGAGGTGCTCCAGAAGCTCTCTGATCATCTTTGTAGCCCTTGACTACCTTTGTAGCCCTTGACCACCTTTGTATCTACATGCTTCATTTCAAACTACAGAAACAAACACTGTGACATCTGTGTACAATCACAATAACCAGGATTTTGCGTAACCGCAATGAACAGCTCAAAACTCATGTATCACACTAGAATCATCTGGAGAAACTATTCTTGACTGCAACTTTTAAGAACATATTTTATTTTGGCTTAATACTACATGCTGAGACTCAAGATTTATTGATAAAGCTTTAGAGATAAAATTCATACAGTGCTTATTCACAAAATGTCTGCCTCTCTCCCCACTTTCATGAGGCATTTCTTCACTCTTGCATTTTTATTAATGTTTTAACACTTTTATTGGATGCATTTTGATCTATTCATATGAAAAAATTATAATAACATTTTAGCGACTGCACCATTAAATCTTGAAATTCATTCAAATGTACTGTATAAATGCCCATAATAAAAATCTCCAAAATTAGAGTGTAACAAATAAAATGAGTGTTTCATGAATTTAAAAAATGTAATGAAATGCAGCTGAATCTTCTATTAGACAATATCTGATCACACAATGAAGTCAGGCCAGTACCGCAACAATTGTAAGCTCATTGGATGATTGAATCAGGTCCTTGCTGCAGTCTTCACATTTTTTTCCTGTAGGTTTTCAAAACAGAAGAGCATGCAAGCCTGAATAATGTCATCCTTGTGGTAGTCAATGGAGGTAAAGTATAGCACCAGAGTTAAGAACTTAGCTAAATATTCTCCTGAATAGTCTCTTCTTTAAGGATAAAATTAGATGTATACCTCAGGGTTACATGCATGTTTCAGTACCCCTTTGAATATTTATGTAGTTGCATTCCAAGAATTGGTCTTCACTGTTGTAATCCTTAGTTTTTTCCTCAAGATATTTCTGTGGAAGAATTGCATAGACTATTCAGAACTCTTCTGAAGCAGAAGGCAATTTCATGTTATGTCACCTGGTTGGGGCATCCCAGGCTGAGAAAGAGACTGTCTGCAACCGTGAATATCTGTACTGGTGAGGTTCATATAAGTCACAGAAAAATAAGGTGCAGAGAAAGGAATGATCAATCTTATGATATTTGGAATATTTTTTTCCTTAGTTTCTGCTGTTTGACCATATACATATATGGACAGTGTATTTATATATATATAAGGATCAAATAAATAAGGACAGTGTGTTAGTGTTGATGGCACATGAGGACGAGGCTAGTTGTAACCCTCACAAATTTGATTACATGTGTTATTGTGCAGATATTTTATGTAGGCATTAAAGTAATTACTATAGAAAACTAAGATCTAATTCTGCAGCATTGATAGATAGGTCAATGTTAACTTCAAAAGACAAAATGCAATATTTTGAAGCCTCTCTCCAATCACTTAAATATATCTTTAAGAACAAATTTATCAAGTCTACACTAACACTGGAAAAGTAGAATTAAAAAATTACAAAAGTAGCAAAATGAGCAGAAGTGTTCAGTTTTACAAAATAGAGTACAAGGACTTACCTGATGAAGGTATAAGAATGAGGAAGTGACGGTTAAATGGAGGGTTCTTACAGTATATTCTGATAATCACAGAGAGAAAAACAGGGACAAAAGTGTGGTGAAATCAGGCACATTAACAACTAATAAATCAGATATTTCACATAAGTAATGCACTGACTCAGAGAACTCACCTACTTTGGGGAAAAAGAATCTATAGAAACACAATAATTTTAGATGTTTAAATTTGCACTAAACACAAAAGGAGCTTATATAATGTAGTTTGTTACAAGTTGCAAGACATAAGTGAACTATTTTAAGTCTGGATTTAAGATATAATATTCTCAAAGGACATAATACTGCCAAAGTGTTCACTTGGGAACTCAATATGCTTTTTTTTTTGAATTATGCGTCCCTGATGACTATGAGGTGAAGTACAAAGACTAGCTAAAATAATCAGTTCTAATAATTCTTTGTGGCTCCTAGATTTTCTTTTTTCCTTTAAATATTACTTCAGAAAGAAAAATACCACCACAGTATAACAAAGTGCTCAAGTACCTATCTTAAGTACTTACCTACGAACATGTATTTAAATGTGCTCCAGGGTGAGAGCTTCCATCTGGTAAAATATTTCAGAATCTGATTTCCTCATGTGGTGAAATTCTAGCACTCTTGGTGTCAATCAAGTTTTTGTCACTGATATGTGTTGGCTGGGTTTCACCCTCAAATCCTAAAAACTGGCAACTGAGGAAATATTTATTATAAAAAAAAAAAAGCCCCTGTAGTCAACATT
The DNA here is from genome assembly GCF_032191515.1 of Phaenicophaeus curvirostris. NCBI lineage: Eukaryota > Metazoa > Chordata > Aves > Cuculiformes > Cuculidae > Phaenicophaeus > Phaenicophaeus curvirostris. The sequence goes on along the minus strand of NC_091393.1, from coordinate 122,184,535 downwards.
TCATTCTATTGTCTTCTGACCTGCCTTTTGGGAGTGAAATCTTTATTCTAGCTCATCAAGTCACTCTTCTCTTAAATCCTTCTGAACACTCATTTGCTCTTTGGTGACTACAAGAAATGATTTGATGACGCAGCACCGCTTCTCTCTCTCTGTACACATATATACACACACATACAGATAAATATGATATATATACATGCTAATTATTTTATCTTCTTTTTCTAATGCACCTTGTCTTATCCATGTGTTCCTTGTTTAGATGTAAGTGCTTTCTGATGACATCTGTCTACACTTGATGCCTCACACCACAGAAAGCATTTTCACGTTACTTTACAACAATGAAAACCAGCTATTCCATGGTATCAAACTAGTGGAGGGCTAATTGACCAGGCACACTATATTGTGACAGGGACAAATGCAATTTCGGAATGCTTTGGCTGAGCTGCAGCGTTAGAGGACCACGGCTCCAATGGTGCTGACACGTCTGTGCCACGTGTGCTTTACCATGGAAAGAGAAGGGGCACTTACGTGGGTTACATGCTGTTTCTTGGATGATTTGCATCATGTTTACAGAAACCTTTTTCACTCGACAGTGCTGGAAGTCAGTCAAAGCCTCAGGAGTATGGCTGAGGTCCAAACTCATATATAAAATTTGTGAGTCAAGCCAGTTATGTGACAGGACAGATGCAGTGAAAAGTGATCATTTTGCACAGCAGACCTTCTAGCAAATGATTTGCAAATGCTTTTTCTGACTTAGAAAAGATACCCTAAAAAACTGATATAAAAAAATCCCACTGTAATAGTTTTCATGTAATTCATTGCCTTGTTCCTCCTTGTACCATTTTTCAAGCTCCACTAATGCAAATAACTCATTTTATGTGATAATCTGGAACCTATTATGCCCCTTTCTCTTGAAGGGGAATTGCCACTCACACCACAACTTCCCTTTCATGGGAGCAGTTTCTGAAGCGCCTTTAAACACTGTTTATAAAAAACTGTGTTCTGGATGTAAGCTGAATGTAAGCTGAATGCCAGTGGCTCAGTCCAGCCAAGGCAGTATCTGTCTTTTCCCACTTGCAGATGGCATTATCTCGATCACAGGAATTGAAAATTAAGTTCTTCCTTGTCCTTGCTAGAATGTTGTCCTTTCCTAATTGGTTCCAGCAGGAAGAATCTATGAAGAGTTTGTCTGTTGACTTCTTTGGCTCCTGCCAAAGTCCCTTTGATCTTCATTTCTTAAATAGTTGCTATCTTATATTGGGCTGGTGTTCTGCTTCCATCAGTGCACCTTTGGAGTATGCCCTTTTATTGTGCTTGTAACTGATCGGAACTCTATTTTTTTCCACAGTATCCTACCAGTTCATCTAAGATTCAGGATCAAGAGCTTGGTAATGGATAGAGCAATGCTACTCACCTATGCTACGAGTCCTGCACTTGGGGCACAACAACCCTATGCAGTGCTACAGACTGGGAGAAGTCTGGCTGGAAAGCTGCCTGGAGGAGAGGGACCTGGGGGTGTTGGTTGACAGCGACTGAACATGAGCCAGCAGTGGCCCAGGTGGCCAAGAAGGCCAATGGCATCTTGGCTTGTATCAGAAACGGCGTGACCAGCAGGTCCAGGGAGGTTCTTCTCCCTCTGTACTCGGCACTGGTGAGACCGCTCCTCGAATCCTGTGTTCAGTTCTGGGCCCCTCACCACAAGAAGGATGTTGAGGCTCTGGAGCGAGTCCAGAGAAGAGCAATGAAGCTGGTGAGGGGGCTGGAGAACAGGCCTTATGAGGAACGGCTGAGAGAGCTGGGGGTGTTTAGCCTGGAGAAGAGGAGGCTGAGGGGAGACCTCATTGCTCTCTACAACTACCTGAAAGGAGGTTGTAGAGAGGAGGGTGCTGGCCTCTTCTCCCAAGTGACAGGGGACAGGACAAGAGGGAATGACCTGAATGACTGGAACAGGCTGCCTAGGGAGGTGGTTGATTCACCTTCCCTGGAGGCGTTTAAGGGATGGGTGGACGAGGTGCTGAGGAACATGGTTTAGTGTTTGATAGGAATGGTTGGACTCGATGATCCGGTGGGTCTCTTCCAACCTGGTTATTCTATGATTCTACGATTCTAACTGCAGTAGCACTGGCAAAATGAAAACTGTCATTTTATTCACAGGTACAGGTGGACAGGTCTTCCCACTCTCTGACCTGGCCAGATCTGTGCCAGAGGTGGTATCTAAAGTTATATAGGACTTTTTTCCCTGAGTTCATGCATTTTTACTCTAAGTAATATTTTAATGTCAGTAATAGTTTAGAAATACACAAGCATTTACATGAGTTATGTTATTTTGTGAGGTTTTACTTTTCAAATATGAACTGGAAAAAAAATACTACTTATAATTAAGAAGTCTGATTATTCCTGAATGAGAAAAGTAGCAGATTATCTTATCCTAATACAGTTGGATCAATGTGTTTACACTGAATGTAAGAACATTCAAAGATGGGTCCATACCTAAACTTCCTGATATTAAATACAAAAAGCTAAGGGAACTAGTAGATAGTTTTGGATTTGAGAGCTCAGGAATTAAAATACAGTAGAGACTTGGATTTTAAAAAAATCATTGACAAAAATAAGCCACAAAAAATTAGGAAACACGCAACTGCACAGGTTGAAGAATAAACTGGATAAATAAGCTCAAGGAATTAAAAAAAAAAAAAAGAAAAGAAAAAAAAAGGGATTGTAGTATTGCAGAAGATGCGACACGTAGAGAGGAAGACAGAGGTTTCCCAAAGGCAAGTTCTGATAGACTTTTTAAAACCATTAAAAGAAATAGCAAAGGTCTTTCTCAACAAAAATGGGTATGAAAATGAGGAAAGAAATACAGTGAAGAGAGAAGAAAAATTAACAGGGTTGAACGTGTTCAAGTGTGGGGTGACCAGGTAATTTCTAACCCACATTTCTGAAAGAGCTGGGACATGAAATTACAGGGCCAGGAGCAAGGATTTTGAATAAATTTAGGAAGATAAATCTAACATGTATTTTGAGAATAGCAAATTAACACCTCTATTTAAGAAGGGAAGAGAGGGAAGTGACCTAAGCCACTGCAAGCTTGTTGATCTAATATTCATTATACAGAATGATTTTGAATTCTCACTTTAAAAAATACAGAAAGGATGGTAAGTGGAATATAAAATCATGCACATAGCTAGGTTAGCAAAAATAGATCATGTCACTGTTGAAAGAGATTTGATAGTCAAAGAAAAAGATGGTAGTTCTATCGTATATGGTGTTCAGCAAAATACTTGACATGGTGCCAGCAGAAAAATAGTTACATTAGAAATTGGAGAACAGTAGAACAGAAGCTATATGTTTGAGTTTTAATAAACAGGAAAAATATTGAGCAGAAGGAAGTTATTGATGGCATTTAAGGATTTCATTAGCTCCTTCTTCAAATAGGGGAGATACTGATAAAATTTGCTGGCATGGGGAATTTTGGAGTCATTAAAATAGGGGGATATTTTTCTATTGTAAAGAAAGGAAGAAATGAGAGAAGGGCCTGTGGACTAGAAAAACAAGGATTGAGAAGAAAAACAGAAGTACAAACTACAAAACCATGCACCGTTGAAATAATGGAATGGCCTCAAGCTCTACCAGGGGAGGTTCAGGCTTGACATTAGGAAAAAAAAATTCACGGAAAGGGTCATTGGGCACTGGCAGAGGCTGCCCAGGGTGAGGGTTGAGTCACCTTCCCTGGAGGGGTTTAAGGGACGGGTGGATGAGGTGCTGAGGGACATGGTTTAGTGTTTGATGAGAATGGTTGGACTCGATGATCTGGTGGGTCTTTTCCAACCTAGTGATTCTGTGTTTCTAATAACAACAATTTTGCTGTAAAGCTGGTAATGATAGAAGGATAGACTTTGTATAACTGATCACAGACCAGCTATCACCAATATCACACAGCCAAGGAAAAAAGGGAAAGAACATCCTTGTATGTCCCAAGTGAGATAATCCCTGTGTTTTACAGCAGTAAAACTCAGACTAGATTAGTTACAAAGTAGGATATGTGGGAATGAATGGGAAATTAAAAACTTCTCTCATGAAAAGGAAATGAAATAGCTTAGCTTGTTAGCCTTGCAAAATGAAGGTTAAATGAGGATTATGCCAGCTTTCTGTAAATATATCAGTGATGATAAACATCCAATAGGGGAAAGGCTACTTGGTGTAAAAATAAATGAAAATAAACCGAACTGAATAAAATTTGTGCTGGAAATAAAAGAAGTTTTCTGAGAACTCGAAGTCTGAAAAGCCATCAGATATAAGAGGGGTAAAAAGCTTAATTAATTTTAAAGTTTGATTAGTTTATAAAATGGGATATATAATGTAATTGCCTGTAAAAGCAGAGACTGAACTCATTAATCTATGAAGTACCTTGCAGTACCATGATCCTATTTGTGCTAAAGATGATGTGGGGTTTATGACATATGATAATAATCCATTTGCATATTTAATGGGAACAATCAGAGCTGTATGACCACATATCTGATGTCCTTTCTTGCAGTACATTGAAATAATTGGCCAAAAAAATTAAAAGCTGCCTGGTCTGCTGAGTGCACACAATTTGTCATTTAGTCAGTGGTTTGTACTTATTCATTATCATCATGTGGCATTCTCTATCACAGAGACATTTTTATGGACAAATGAGTTAAAGCAAGAATGGCAATATGCAAAAGAGATCAGAAAATAGAAGGCCTTTTTCTGGCTTGCTATTATTGTTTGGTTAAAGAGCATGTCACTGTGATCAGCACTCTTGATAAAGTATGCAAATGTTTAGAGCCTCCTATTCCTGGAATATTACTTGTGTAGTCTTATCATAACAGCGATCTGATAGAAAGTGATAAGGATCAGTTCCCAGGAGGGGAAAGCTGAGAATGATTCTTCAGTTCAAATAGCATTGTTAGTTCTGGCTTAATAACTCTGATGTAGTTTTTGCCTTCAGGTCACTGAGTTATCTTCAAACTTGCTGATTTGTATTCTGTTTTTTAATAATACTAAAGATTCCAGACTGTGCTTGTGATTATTTCAACTATTAAACAATGTTGTTACCTAATGTGTCTTCAAAATTCATTTAATAAGAAGTTCTTTTTCATATTTTCAAATTACTACTTAAATAACAAATCAGGTTTGTGTCACAGGGAAAACTTTCCCAGTTCAAATGGTTTGAACCAACTGGACCAAAGCAATTTCTTTATCAGTAGGACATACATAACCAATATCGGCAAACCATATATTCAGGACTGAAATTGACAATAAAACAGACAAAGTGCAATATCACGCACTGCCAAAATTGTTAAATATCCACCTACAAACTTCTAAACACTCTTCTGTAACTAAACTGAAAAAATGTTATTTACACCCAAACATGCACAGTTTTGTATTTGCATGCAGACCCTCACATCCCTCACAAACTGTGGGTTTTTCAGGCATACACCCCCTCTCCAGGCTTTGCAGCCCTTACTTGCACCTCCCTTCCATGGGAGATGCGGGTGCTCCAGCTGCACAACTGTCCATGCATCTTGCTGCAACCCCTGATGTACATAGGAGGAAGAAAACTCCACCAGACTGGACACATATAACCAAGAATCACTGCTTGCTACCCCCAGCTGCCCTTTCTTGGCCAGATGTGGGCTCCTGAAGGCACCCCAGGGGAGGATGCTCAATCCAGCCCAGGCAAGGCAGTGATGCCATGGGGCTCCTTCTGGCAGGACCAGACCAGATTTTGACTGCTTTCCTATTTCTTTCTGCCTGTGTCTCAATCACTGTTCCTCTTTATTGTTAAAAAAAAATTAAAAAGTACTATTTTTAATACATTTTTCAAGCTGCTTTTTTTTTTTTCAGAAATCCTTTTACAATTAAATTGTATAATGACCATCTCTTTTAGCTTTCCCAGTATGGGACAACATATGAGCAACAAAGCTGGTGAGGGGCCTGGAGAGCAGGTCTTAGGAGGAGCGGCTGAGAGAGCTGGGGGTGTTTAGCCTGGAGAAGAGGAGGCTGAGGGGAGACCTCATTGCTCTCTACAACTACCTGAAAGGAGGTTGTGGAGAGGAGGGTGCTGGCCTCTTCTCCCAAGTGACAGGGGACAGGACAAGAGGGAATGGCCTCAAGCTCCACCAGGGGAGGTTTAGGCTGGACATTAGGAAAAAAATTCTTCACAGAAAGGGTCATTGGGCACTGGCAGAGGCTGCCCAGGGAGGTGGTTGATTCACCTTCCCTGGAGGTGTTTAAGGGATGGGTGGATGAGGTGCTAAGGGGAATGATTTAGTGTTTGATAGGAATGGTTGGACTTGATGATCCAGTGGGTCTCTTCCAACCTGGTTATTCTATGATTCTATGGTTCTATGATTCTAAATGCTGCTCAGGCAGTTCTGGGTATTTCAGCTATAGACACTGCTTTAGCATCGTTTCTTTAACTAGTCTGTGTTTCCTAGGAAGGGCCAAATAAACTCCCTCAGAGACTGTAATTGCAATGCTAAATCATGAACTCCTTTTTAATGAATGCCTGAATTTTATAATAGAGTTGAGTACAGACCGAGAATATTAGGTGTATCAAGCTATTCTGAAATCTAGAAATAAATGTCACAATCAGGCAAAACATTATGGCTGAAACAGAGTTTCTCCTATGAAAGTCTGAATAGCAAATAATCTGTTAAACAAGTATTGGAGTTCAAAATGTGGAAAAGCAGACTGATATTTTTTTTCCTTGTTTCCCCTTTAGATTCTGTGAGAACAGATTTTACCAGTTGCTTAGTAAATAAGTCCAAAAGGACTTATTTTTTCTGGTGAAAAGTCTAACAAAAGTATGATCTTTAAATTAGATCTCTTTTTTGAATCAACTTAAGCATCCAGAATCTAACCTGCACTTCTCAAATCTTCGTAGTATTGTACATAAAAAACGAAATAAAAAACCCAAACCAAAACAAAATGCACTAATGGGCAATCACAGAGACGTTTACTATAGCTCATGATTTTTTTTTCTGATATTGAAAACTCTTTCTTGACCTTTCAAACTGGACCTATAAAGGGAGAACACTTAACTTCATGAAACCATCACCTTTTTTTACCATCTTGAGGCTCCTACAAGAGGTCTGCTGTAAGACTACAGAAGAAGACACCTAAACTGTATGTGGTATGGAACTTGTGAACAGATTAAACGCCTGACTTGTCTTCAGTACGTTAATCTGTAACATAGAAACACATTTACACTATTGCAGATAGCGTGAAGATGAACCTACACTCACACACTAGTTTACTAAGAATAGCTGATTCCTCCTCATAGGAATATTCTTTACTACTACTGAGGAGAAAAAGAAGATTGAACTAGTGTTTCCCAAGGAATTTCTCATTTTTATTAGACTTTATGACTCATCTCTATGTCTTTACACACTTGCTTGAAACAGAATTGATAATATCTACCCGATTTAGCTCCTAGAATGAGTCAGCTAAATAACTTTTCTGTTCTGCGAAGAGACCTAGAAAATGGTGTCCTAATCTGTTTAACAGGTAGTCCTTTTTCTGTGCCAAATAATTACTGATCATGATAATAAGCTTTTTGCTTATCTTATGTTCAGCCTGCAAAGCTATGTCAAATCCTGCAGTTCTTTCATATGTGTAACTCCTACTGAGATCAGGTGGGAAGATGAGAGAGTCAATATTTATCGCAGTTCATGACTTTAGTGTAGTCACTGACATTAGAACTGTAACCTGGCATTAATCTACCTGTCAAATTATGTCCTTTGTGCACCGATATAATAATTTGTGATTAACTTTTAAGACCTCTTAGACTTAACAACTGAACAGAGACAAGGAGCAAAATGCTCATAAGTCAGTAGTGATTTGGGGTATGTAGCTTGAGGCTTCTATTTTTGAGAAGACACAGTTTCTAGTTCATTTAAAATTGTGTTGAAGGAGTTGCAGTTCTTAGCACTTCTTTCTTTCTTAATCATCTGGAGAAAGCACTCTGTGCTTCTCCTAAGCAAGTGATGGTGGAAGTCAAATTTGGGTCTGAAGTAACTCAGTTTAAGAGGAGAATCACATTTCAGACAGGAGGCCCAGTGCAGCTGTTTTTTCTCAACCTGTCCCCAGTTACAATATTTGACATCCTGCTTGAATTGAGGATTGACTCAAGACTGAAGATTTCAATTAAAAATCAAGATCAAAACCCAACTTACTTAAACTGTCTGAGAATAAATTTGCATTCAAACGTGTGTTAAGACCATGTGCGCTGGCCCTTTTGAGCCTACTAGGGATATTACGCTGTACCTCAGGTATCATGACTACTTATACATAAGTTAACATACATAACTGTCCTCACCAAAGGCAATAGAAGACTTTTTTTCATTCATTTTGGTAAGAATAAAATTACCTTTTTTCTTTAACAGTTATTTAACCACACTTCTATTTCACCTGCTTCTTGCCCCACACTTAGAGTCTGGATTCTGATGATGAGGGACTATACATTGTTGGTGCAGTGCTGCCAGAGAAAGACAGATGTTCTGTGTGGGCCATTAGCTATTCCTGTGACAAAAACTGGAAACAAACATGATAAGGGACTATTATTTCCGCATTCCCTGTAAAATGCATGAATAAAGCCTGAAAATGAGCAGTGAGTTGCTGTACTGGGACAAGGTGGCCTGATATGATAAAAAGATAGATCTGAAACAAAAGAAAAAGATACTTTCAAGTTACACAGTTTGACCTCTGTCTTCATTTCTATCAAGAGGAGAGTTACCACAATAAGGACTGTAGGAGTAGAATTCAGTTTGTAGCAATAGTGTTCCCATATCTATTGCAATATTGAATAAAGTTAGATGGAGACAATGTATACTTCATTCTTAATATAATACAATATACAGTAAGAAGTTTATGACATTCCTCGTTTTTCTTCTACATTAATAATTAATTAAATACTTTTTAAGAAAACAAAATAAGAAAGAGAAGAAATATTCTTTTCTAAATCGCTCTTTTTAATTCTCTTCTACAGTTGCTTCTTATATGTGATGAAGAACAAAGCCTGTCTACATTGGTTACAAAATCCCTTTGGGATGCCCAACTGAAAACCAGTAATGAAGGGAAATAGAATAATTAATCTAAAAAATAAACGTAAAATGAATGGTACAAGTAGACAACACATACATATTTTTGTGGTTAAAAATCTCTCCTGTGACATTTGCATAGAAATGGCCTGAATATATATATTTGGAAATATAACCCACACTGTTCAGCATGGAATGTTTTATTAATCATAGTTCTTTAAGGCAGCGAACATGGGAGGGGATAGATCAGGAAATAAATAATACATACAACTGAAATGGCCCTGAGATGAGTGGCTCTTCCCTTTATAAATATTACAAGCTTCCCACAATCCCCCAGGTAAGAACACAGTATTCAACACATTTAATGATGAGCAACAACAAAAGAAGAGCATTTTAATTTAACATGGGAGGTAGTTCCAAGTCTACCTTGGCTATCCTGAAAGTGTATTATAGCCCTAATATTGTTACATAGTGCATGCCGGTATATTTTTGTCCTTCATTACTGGAAACTGACTCAGGCAGTAACAGCTTTGTATCATATTATCAGGGATGAAATTATCTGACTTGATATGAATCATCAATATCAGATTAAAAAGAGGCAGCAATAATTTTTGTACCATACTTCCACTTGATACAATAATGGTGCTAATAATATCTAAAATTACAACTTCTAGTCCCCGCTCAGCATGAGATCATTTCAGAAGGGGATGGGGGGAATACTTTCTTCTTCTTGCATTCTTCTTTTGAAAACACATCCCTTTTTTGAATAAACATTCATATGAACATAAATATATTTATTCCAATTCAAAATCAAAAGCAATTTCTGCAAAAATGTTGACGGTCGCACTCCTTCCCTACTGACAGAGTAGGATGACTCAGTGTCTAATTGTGGTGTTCTGAATCACGCTGCCAGGGTCTTGACTGTACATTTTAAGCATTGCAATAGCATTCACAGTAGCTGGCCTAATTCTCTTCCCCAGAGGCTGGCTCTAATTGTATGAACATAGAGAACACTGTTAACAGGTCAGAGCAAAAATCCACCTAGATCCATCTCCAACACTGGCCAACAGCAGACGCACAGGGAAGTATGAGAGAACAGAGCAGCATATGGTGACACTTCCCTTATCCACTCTTTTTCCAGCAGCAACTTATGCCTCTGGGACCTCCTGAATGACAGGCGGTGCCTTTATGTTTAATCAAATCCTGTAAATTTTATTTCATTAATTTGTCTCATCTCTTCTGAATCAAGATAAACTTTAGGCTTTCACTGTGTCTTGTTGCAGACGCATATTTGAGAAAGTATATCTATGAGTTGCTTTTCATAGAATCATAGAATCACCAGGTTGGAAAAGACCCACTGGATCATTGAATCCTGTTCCAGTGCTCAATGACCCTTTCCGTGAAAATTTTTTTCCTAATGGTCAGCTTGAACCTCCCCTGATGGAGCTTGAGGTCATTCCCTCTTGTCCTGTCCCCTGTTTTAATCTGTTACTTACTAGTTTTATTTGATGGTCTTAGCATAGATAAGATAGTTTCCATTCGTTTGAACCATGTTTTGTTACTGCTCTTTTATAAACATCTATCGTATCCTTTCTTCAAGGATATCTCCCACCTGAAGATTGTTATTTTGTTTATCTTTTCACTATCATTAGGCCTTCTTGTTGTCCATCTCTGGATCTTTCCTAGATTCTTTTGAAGAAAAAGGAATGCCGAACTATAAAGGCACCTGAGGGATTTAATCAGTGGCATCATGATATTTGCTATTTTGTTTTCTATACCTCTAAAAGTAATTCTTAATTTGGTCTGCCTTTTTCCACCCACTAAACACTGTAGTTTCATAAAGCTACTGCCTGTAGCTTCAATATCTCTTTCCAGAGCAGTAGCAACTAGTTCAGAAGCTGTCACTGTGGAAACAAGATCACTTCAAATGCATAGTGAAGATTTCTTTCCCACAACTCTGCTTTCCTGTCACATCATTTTCACTAGTGAAGCAGAACATGGACAGAACTGCTCTTTGCAGCAGATGTAGCCCTACAGATTATAAAATAAATATCTCAGTGGCAGGTTCTGTTTCTTCAGAGCCTAAAGAATCAGAAAAGAGATCCAAAATGAACTTTTTGCATCTGAAACAAAGTATGTCAAATGACTGAAGGCACCTTTGTGGCAGAAAGGTGGGAAAGGTAAACAAGGAGGAGCTGCTAAATCACTAAGATAGATGTAGAGAACAGCAGTCTGCTGTATGTGTTGTATCAAATGAATAGGAGGGAGCCACTGGAGCAGAAGGGGCAGGGGTAGACCATTCAGACTTGCTGAAGCAAGAGAAAGAGGCAGAGAACTAAAAATGGGTTCTTACAGTTCCTTTGCCTTCTCACTGAGTGAAACTGTGCATATTGCTACTCTAATTCTGAAGACCTTATGAAGTGGAAGATTTCTTGCAAGTATGGAGGCAAATGTGATATGATGAAGCCACTCTTCTCTTGCCAGCACGAGCCTGTTATCTCATACATAATGATGTTCTTTAGATGCATTGATCAGATATGAAGTACAAGCATCTTCTAAACCTGAGGAAAGTGTGAGGAGGCCTTTTCTGGCACAAGACAAAAGAACATTTGATGATGGTGGTACAGACTGTTACCAGGATGAGTTATCCATGTTAAGGAACGAGGCTGACCGCATGACAATATTGCTGGGAAGCTTCACAATTTGTTCACTCAATGGGGTATTGAAAACTGTCACTGATAGTGAACTGTCAACTTCAATATAGAGTTTTTTCATCTAAAATTGTACAACTGAAGAATCTTACTACCGAGAAATTAAGCCCATTTGTCTTTGAACAGGTACATTTTGAAATTAAGACCCCAAAACAGAAGTGGAGACATATGTGCTTAGATCATACTATAGTTCATGGAAAGGCAGTCAGTGGAGCTTAGTCAAATGACTCCAGCCAGTTAACCAGTAGGTATATGTTGAAGCTGCCTAAACACAGGTACCTGGTGCCACATGAGATGCCCTTAACTGTTGAGAACATTGTCATTGAGCTGGTAGATACAACAAGGACTCCTGGGAGGTAGCTGGGGGCCAGGTAAGATACTTCTAAAATAAATCCACACCTCCTATGCTTAGTGTATTGAAACCTTGTCCTAACTCATGTGGTCTGAGCTGACTGGATAATGATTCAGCTTACTAGGAACATAGAGCATGATTCAAATGTTTGAAGATACGTATTTCAGCACAAGGGAGGTGTGTTTGCTTTCCTATTTCGTCACAAGTCATCACTCCTAAAGCCACGGATCTAATGTAGGTCCTGTGTATTGTGTCTCCAACTGAGTGGATGTGTTGCATGTACTTGTCTCTCTTCAATGATGTTTGTGCCTATATGCAGGAAACTGAATTGCACCCTCAGTCGCTTGTCAGCAGAATCTCCTCCTAAAAAACAATGACTGTATTGACTATGTCTCTATTGATTATGTGGCAGCTTAGACACATAGCTCACCTGCGTGTATATTCTGTTAGACACCTGTATTTGATGTCTTAATTTTGAACTGAATCCATTCCTCTGGTCTGGCTTCCTGCATATCAACTATTTATTTTTACCATTTTTTTGCAGGTGAAATCGCTTTTACAGCAGTGAACCAACTGCAATATATGCATTACCTCTCTGCAAAGAGTGGCATTCACAGAAAGACCTTAGCTCTAAATCAGGAGTATATATATCATGAGTTTAGCTTTAAATTCAGTCTGAGACCCCAGAAACATCTGAGATATATCTGGTGTTCGACAGTTAGTTCTCCATAGCTCAGTCTACATAAAAAAACATGCTGCAGAAGAGCCTTTACCAGCTTGTGCAGTATAGTGTGCACCCACACACACACACAAATACACGACATTCAGGAAAACGAGGTCTGAGATCAGGTCTTCATCCAACTTTCCTTAAATAGCAGCACGCTGCTCAGTGCATCAAATGCAGCCTTAGACCATTAGGGTGACCCTGTCAGGCAGGACTTTTAGGGATACCTTGAGTCATTATAGGGTCTCAGAAACCTTTATTAGATGGTATTTCAAAGGACCCTGTGGTAGACTTGAAAGCTGGGATTCTTCCAGAAGAGTTTCTTCAGATCTTCAAATCTAGAGCTGAGCATGAGGGGGGATTTTATATTTTCCTGTGTCCTGTTAGCACTGGGTTAGTTTTACTATTATTTCATCAGCACTTTCAGGTTCCCTTTGTCTATTCCTTCTGTCTTTTCCAGTCTCACCAGCACAGAAAACAGCAGAATGGTAAATAGCCATCTCAAGTCTCAGCTGGTTTCTTTTTCTTCTTCCTTTCTTGTTTTTCTGTAATCTAGTGTAAAGGTTTTCCTTATTTACACACACACAGAATTATCAGATTGTGAATTACAAGAAGAGTAGGGATATTGTTCAGAAAACTACCTTCTATTTCCGCAGCTCTGTTGACTCCCACATTTACTGTGGATTAAAATTCATGCTGTCTGGAAAGGCAATTTTCTTTTCTAGTCATATTCAGATGTATGCTGAAAAGCAAACCAAACATTCAGCATTCTCCAAGTTGCTTGTTTGGGCAGAGTGCCTCGCCAAAATTTGTTGAGGAGAAAATAATTTTTCTTCCCAAATCTGAAGTAGTTGTTCTGCTTCTTTTTTTTTTTTTTTAAGGTCTCTGCTGTTGAAGATTTTCTTGTAGGTATATTCCTCTGGATAATTATATTTATTCTAGGTTCAAAATGCAAGGAAAAACAAACAAATAAAATCCCTTAGCTGTCTATTTGAACAAAATGTGGTAGTATTGCACAGTACTTATCACCATGAGAACATTCTAGTGAAAGGACATAGATTAATAAATATGTGCGTTTCATCTAGGGGTTTATGAGTGATTCAGTCGAGAGCTGAGGGGAGGACTTATGGTATGAATTCTCTTCCAGTGTGACGGGGCATGGATGTGGCATCTCAAGGAAGCAGCAGTTGTTCTCTACCCAAACCTAGTTGTGTGCATGCACATGCCTTCACCTGAGCCTTAGTTCAGATACTGTGCTGTCTTATTTTACACCACAGCAGGAGAGAATTTTGATAGGCATCACTGCAGTTTGCTGGAGACCCTGATTTTGTAAAATTTTTTGTAAATTTTTGTAAATTCAAAAGAATAAGACGGCACTGGTGAGACCGCTCCTCGAATCCTGTGTTCAGTTCTGGGCCCCTCACCACAAGAAGGATGTTGAGGCTCTGGAGCGAGTCCAGAGAAGAGCAACAAAGCTGGTGAAGGGGCTGGAGAACAGGCCTTATGAGGAGCGGCTGAGAGAGCTGGGGGTGTTTAGCCTGGAGAAGAGGAGGCTGAGGGGAGACCTCATTGCTCTCTCCAACTACCTGAAAGGAGGTTGTGGAGAGGAGGGAGCTGGCCTCTTCTCCCAAGTGACAGGGGACAGGACGAGAGGGAATGGCCTCAAGCTCCGCCAGGGGAGGTTCAGGCTGGACATTAGGAAAAAAAATTTCAGGGAAAGGGTCATTGGTCACTGGAACAGGCTGCCCAGGGAGGGGGTTGAGTCGCCTTTCCTGGAGGTGTTTAAGGCACGGGTGGACGAGGTGCTGAGGGACATGGTTTAGTGATTGATGGGAATGGTTGGACTCGATGATCCTGGGGGTCTCTTCCAACCTGGTTATTCTATGATTCTATGATTCTAATAGTTTCCCTGTGTTTTAGCAAGGGATCCATAAGCTGAGCCTGCAACAAGGAAATCCAGTACCATATGTGGTATCTAGTTGCCTTTGCTCAAATTGGCTTCAGTTGTCATCTTGTCTGTTGTTACTGTTGCTTACAGGTTTGGCAGAAAGAGACAGGAGGAACACAGAGAAGGACACAGAGGAAAAGCAGAGTAGAACAGCACAAAAAGAGAAACGTGTAAGATACTACTTGTTGGAATAATAACTCCTCATTTTATTATTTTCATGGGTTTGTACAATTGGGAATGTCCTCATACTGAAGACAGAGGTCCTGAGTTTTAAAAATGACATGAGTAGATGCTTCACCTTTACTCATTTTTCTGGTGTTGTGTGTTCCTCAAGGATAATCACAAAAGGCAATGTTGCAAAAAGCAACATTTTTTATGAAGATTTCTCTGTGGTTACAAGGTTTCTGGAGCTTCCCCAAATGGGAATACATGATTAATTTTTATTGCTAAGAAAAGTTATCCTTTTAACTTGCTTTTATCTTCCGGAAAGTCAGCTAAAAGATAATAAAACCAGAGCTGGTGGGATAGAGCCTCAGTAGACTAAAATCCATTATATCAAAAAGGAGACAAGGAAAGATCAAAGAGGAAGCAAAATATGTCCTGAAGTACTTCAAAAGGTAGCTCACTTAGGGAGTATTGATCATCTCAGGACAGAACTGGAAAGCTGGCTGGCTTTCACTGAAAGAACTGACGAAGCTCTTAGAGTGGAAAAGCAGCAAATCTCTTAGTCTATATGCAAGTTTATATGTTCATATATGTTATGGTTGTTTGCAGCTATGTAGATTATGTAATTATGAGCTAGACGTTACCTTACTACTGTTGTTTTCAATTGCAATCCATTTTATCCAGTATTGGAGATTGTAATTCTGCTAGTATTCCTGAATAAAGAGGTTTCCTTTATTTTCTAATAATGTAACGTACAGTTAGCTGCATTTCATTTATGCCACGAGTTGTAACAAGTTGAAAGAGAACAGCTTTCTGCTCTTGAACATGAAGGACATAACAAGGACAGTAAGATGTAACTGGTATAACATTATTTGTAAAAAAATGCATTATTTATATATATTAAAATTTCTATGTATATAGAGATGCATATAGAAACATGCAAATAGCTACGTATATATTGTATATTATATAACTAATATTGTATATATGTAATTTAATATAATCGTATGCAATGTAGTCTAACAGCATTTGCCTGAATTAAAAAAAGGAGCAAAACAAAAATTAAAAAGAAATAAAAAAAATTGCATTAAAAATATATAAACATACATAGGAAGAGTTTCCAGGAAAGTCAAACCAAACCAAATCACTCACTTCCACCTGAACTGAAACAAAATTACGTCTTGTCTCCTAGTTCCCTGAATGGGTCTCCTTAGTATTACTCTCTTCTTGCAATGATAGTGGATTGACAGCAGCTTCCCAGGAGGCCAGCTAAAGAAGGAACCATCAGGCTTTCTGTGTCCTTACCAGTGCAGTGAGGAAAAGTGGTCCAGGCTGGAGGAGGCAGGGAGCTCAGGTACTCAGAGTTGACAGTCCTCCTGGCCAGAGCTTGTCAAGTTTACTTTCTGCCTGCAGAAAGTGAAGCTGACAAAATCCTTCCAGGTGAGGAGCCTGGAGACCTGTCAGTTTGATTTTTCCCAGTGGAAAAATTGAATATTTGTTCACAAAATAAATAAATAAAAAAAAAATCAATTTTGCAAGAAGGGCATGTTCTATCAGAAAATACTTCTGAGTAAACGTTCCAAACCAGCTTCACTGACAGTTTGTATCTGTTGTGGAGGCAGCATAAAAGGAGTACAAAAAATGACCTTCCTGATAGTATAATGGGAGTCTATGGATGACAGTTTAAGGTATTGTTCCACTAAAATTTTCTACCTTTAAAATGGTCTCTGTGTTTATACTGCCTCTTATTTTTAAATTTATCACACTCCACAGCACGTATGGGTACATCCCTCTATCTCCCATGAGCTACAAGTCTTTGCTGAAAACTTAAAGGTGTGACTGTCTGTGGAAACAGTGTAATTTGGACAAGCAAATTCCAATTTAAACGGGATCAGGAGGCTGGGAGAGGAGCCAAAGCCAAGGGGATGCTGAGAAGAACTTGCAAAGACTTTACTGAGGTGAAATTTCCGGAGATGGAAACATGAAGCTCTCTCACAACAGTGTCTAAGATAAAGCCTCATAGTCTAAGACAAGAGCGTGCACAAGAGTTTCTGTGCAAAGGTGTCTGGTTAATGCAAAAATAAATAAGATGGCTTGTTTAAGGATTCTGTGCTGTACCCCCCTAAACATTTTAGTCACTACCATCATAAGAATATGCTCACTGGTTTCAGCGAATGCAATGTTACTACTGACCTGAGCAGGAGTTTGAGGAAATTCTTAGAAAAAGGATTTTTTTTTCACTGTAGAAGACTGATATCTTCGTTTTCTTTTAATACACTTTCTTTTATCTGAAGTCATATAATCACAGATATTTTTTAGATTGGAAAAAACCTTTAAGATCATCAAGTTCAACTGCAAATTTAACACTGTCAAGACAACTGCCAAACTGTTCCTAAGCACAATCCAGAGTAAATTCACAAAATTCAGAAAACGTACTTCTATTTTATAATTTTGCAAGTAAGATAAACTAAGGCCCTATTTACTGCAAGGAAACACAGAAAAGGATTTTTTGTCTTAGAAGAGTATGCAAAATGCTCATGATTTTTACAGTGCATGTCCTTGAGTGCAAAATTAACTCAGCAATGTCAATGAAAAAGGATGAACATAGTGCCAATACAAAAACCATAATGGCTCTAGGTATTTAATGGAAACAAGCAAGAGAACAATCCTGCTCCCAGGGGAGTCAATGGATTTTTACAAGATTAGGTTCTTAATTCCAATGGAGCTGCATGGACACGATGCACTTTGGGCTCTCCTGGTGACATTAGCAGTCATCCCTATGGAGATGGTGTATACATACATTTTTATTTATACGTATACACATACATATTTATGCACACATAGATATTTATGTGTATATACTTACACAAAGAATCTCTTTAGTGAAAAAAATATGAACTTTAATTTATTCTTATTTCCTCAAGTATTTGCTAAGATAGGAATCTAACCTGAAAACTGTCAGGCAGCTCTTTGCTTCATATATTCCATGTATACAGTTTGGGTGGTTTAAATTGGAAATTTTTGGTTTATAATACATGGCATTTTAAAAAGATTAAAGCTTTGCACAACTGTTTTATTAAGAAAATAACCAGTGGCAAGTGTTCAGCTACTTTTTAATGTTTCCTTTTAATAATATCATTAAAGCAATATTTAATTAAAATCCAGCTAGTGGACGACGATAAAACATTATTTTCAATACTGAATTTAAATCGTTATTTTTCCAAGGTTTTTTTGTAGCATGAAGAGAGCTACAGTCAGCATGCTACTCTACAGTGTTTTCAATGTTAAAGAATTCTATTTTCTTTCACTTCAGAAGACTGATTTTTTTTGAAGTGATGTGCTTGGATTAACTGGTTAAGAAAATGTGGGGTTTATACATTAAACATTCACAAATATTTTATCTTGCTTTGGATAGCCTTTAAATTTCAGACTAAAATTAGATAGCAACAGATCTGAAGATTTGTGCTTGTGGAAAGAAACTTCTCATATTCAGGACAATGTGCCTGACATCTTTCAAGTCTGTAAAATGGTAATTCTGCTAGCCATTGTTGTTGTTATTTATCATGTTTTATTGCATTTAACACTGCCTCACAAGCCCATTCTGACAGAGTTATGTGCTGCTGGAAGACAGTCTACCTTTGGAAAGGTTTGTGTTCTAAATAGGACAATGAATGAAATCAACATACAAGGAATATATGAGCAGAGAAATAGCATCTAGAAAACTAAATTTGTAGGCTTAGCTCACGTTCATCACGCAAGAGAGAAAAACTTAGTTCTGACAGCTATTTTCCAGACTTTTTGTGATTTTTGCATAAAATACCAATTGTTAAAGTCTGAACATACTGTGAAAGAAAAAAGTTTCTTCATGTTTCCAGGTGAAGGTCCTTCCAAGCAAGGTACAGCAGCACTCTTGCTCTCACATCTCTCAGAACAAAGGTGTTAGCTTCTACTCTTCATTTTTCTGTACTAACACAGTCTTTAGGATTTATTTTCCCTTATTTTTTGGTCTCAAGGAGGGATAGGGGCATTCTAGTACAAGGAACACCAAAAAAAAGGAGGATAAATACCTGGCAGCCAAGAAATACCTAAGGAAATGTTTGGTCAGCTCCTCCCCTTCTACTTGTGCAGTAAGGTGCATTTTAACTGAATTCAAATGTAAACATTATCTCTATGCTTTTCTTAAAAAGTCCTAATGGAATCACACACAACCCCTTCTCTGAATAATATAGTCCGACTCCACAAAGCCTTTCAGTCTTTTCTGGAGAAAGGCTGTTCATTACATTTACTTTTAGTTGTACTTCCTACCTCGCCCTTCTCATTAGCACAACAAGGAAACATTCTTTCACGATTCACCGTTTGCCAATGATCTATATGAACTATAGATCTATATTTCAGCTTTGGCTTTCTTCATCCTCAATTGGCTGGTGTGAAATCTACAATATCACATCTCATTTGTCAGCCTCTGTCCTGTGCTAGAGTTCAATGGCTGGTTTCTCCTGCCCCATTCACATCTCTGACTGTGCTGGTGCAGCTAAAGGTGATGTGATCTACTTATGGTGCATATTATACATACTCTTCTCATTATATGGCTGTCAGGCCTGAAAAACTTCAGCTGCAGCTTGTTTGTGTATTAAATCATTGGCAGTTGCCAATACAAGGTGTGGAATCTCTGCTGAACTTCCAAGTGGGAGGTCAGACTTTCTGTGTTCATTGCTTATTCAGAACTTATAGAAATGCTGCTGCTTCCTCTATCCTCTTTTTCTCTTCTCATTAAAAGTCATTGAGAGAGCAGCCGTAGTAGTAAACTACTAGTATGATTTGGTATAGCCTGAAAAGACTGTAAAATATAAGTAAAATGACTGACCACCACATACAGGTCACAGAATTACAAAATGGTTGAGGTAGAAAAGGACCTCTTGAGATCTTCCTCTCCACATCCCCTCCTGCTCAAGCAGGGCCAACAAGAGCAGGGTTTGCCCAGCACTGTGTCCAGTCAGGTTTTCCCAGTTCCGAGGTTTCTCTAAGAAATCCATTTTAGTGCTTGATCACCTTCACTGTAAACCAAAAAATATTGCTTTCTTGAGTTCTGATGGCATTTTCTAATTTGTACCCATTGCCTCTTGCCCTGCCAGTAGGTGAAGAGACTGAGAAGAGTCTCGCTCCCTCTACTTCATATCCCCTTCATCAGTTATTCACACAAACTGATAAGATACCCCTGAGCCTTCTTTACTCGAAGCTGAATATTTCCAGCTCTCTCAGTTTGTCCTCATATGGAAGATGCCCCAGTTCCTTAATCATCTTTGTAGCCCTTTGCTGTACTTGCTTCTCTAAGTCTGTGTCTTTCTTGCCTGGAAGAGCTTAGAACAGGACACAGTACTTCAGGTTTGGCCTCCCTAGTGCTGAATAGAGGGGAAGGGTCACCTCATTTGACCTGCTGACAGTAATTCTCCTAAATGCTGCCCTAGACCTTGTTGGCCTTTTTTTTTATGTTGCAAGGATGCATTGCTGGATCATGGTCAGATTGCTGTTCTCTAGGATCTCAATCTCTTTTTCTGCAGAGATGCTTTCCAGCCAGCTGACTTCCTGTGTTCTGAGGTATGGGGTTATTTCTCCTCAGATACAATTATTTACAAAAGGACTATTATCAGACTGAACCACTGAGATAATTCAGTAAACATTTCTTTCTCCACAAGACCAGTAAAACTCCAGCAATTAACAATTCTAGTGTTTTCAGTCACAGATCACAAAGAAGATTCTGGAAATTTCCTACTGAGGACACTATGGTAGAATTCAAATACCAGATAATTACATAGCAAAGATACTAAGAGTCCTGCTGGAAAAATAATGTAACTCAAATAACAAAAGTGTTTGTTAGTGCTGTGTGATGGTTAGGTGGATTATGAATGTAGGAACAGATCTTTCCTACATCTCCATGACTTTGACCCACAATGACTGTTCTCTTTTAAGGTCTTGAGGCAGGGATTATTCTTTCTGGTTTGGATATAATATAACAGTTTTGATACTGTTATTGTTTGTATTTCTAGAAAAGTCTTTGTGTAGCTGCAGTGCTAAAAGTAGGGGGGAAAGACACATGCTTTATGCTCCTCTCATTTACATTGGGATAGAAATCTTGATTTCAATAGATTCAGCCCTGAGTAATGGCAGTTTAAATAAGATGTAAAAGAAATACATAATGCACCTAGGGTGTGGTAATCTGGGACACAGTTCTTGGTACTCTGAATATAGACTTGAATAAGAGCTACAAATTGTAATCACAGTGGAGAATGAACTGTATTTTCCTTTAGTTTGTGTAGACTGTTAATTGTATCTAAGGGATGGTTAGGCTGTATAAGGAACACAGTAGTGGGCTCTAAATCAGCTTTTGAAAAGTGTACTGACCGTTATCCTTACAGCAGTTGGTATTTACTTCCTTTTCTTCAGGAGGTTTGGTAGTTTGGTGCTGCAGCTCTTGATTTGCTCTTCCTTGCAAGAGACAGTGTGAAATGTAAGGGAGTCTCTGGCAAGCAGTTCCCAGCTGTTCTGGTTCTTTGTGTCTTATTGTTAGCAGAAGTAGCATGACCTTACATAATGTGACACATGATAGAAAAAGTAATGTGACAAGGCATATCAGACAGGCAGCATTGTACACGACATATATGACACGTCTCATCCGAAACAAATATTGCCCTTAGCAGAGATAGTACTTTAAAAGGCACTTTTCTCTCTATCCTTCAGACTGTTGGTAGATGAGAGGGTCATTACGGGGACTAAACCTTTGCCCTAAATAATATCAGAAGTGCCACAAATTTCTGAAGTAAATGCTTAGAATTAGAAGATTAAAATTATTGATAAAACCAAACACAAATATGTTAAACTTAATGGTCAGGAGGAGAAGATGGTGTTTGGTTTTCGTTTTTTTTCCCCCATTGACTGTCAGATCAATGTACAAATAATAGTATAAGGCAACAATTAGAAATATCACAAGTGAGATTTGAGTCATTGTGGTTGGAAAACCACTTGCAAAACCTGGAGTTCTGTGAATTATTAAAGGAACACTCTGGAAATTGTACTATTTATTGTAATGTACACTAGCCAACTATAGTTCAAGTTTGTTCAAAGTTTTATAGACTCACAGAATGATTAAAATTGGAAAAGACCACAAAGATCATCCAGTCCAACTATCAGCCTGTCAGTTTGTTATTGTACATTTGAAAATATGCTCTAGTCAAAGTTTTTAGAATAAACGTAGTAGATAAATAAATAAATAAATAAATAAAGTACAACAAAGAGATTAACTGTTATTACATGTGATGAGCTCCATTGATTAGCTCTTGCACTGCTGCTCAGAAGCTCCCATCCTTGAGAAGAATGGTAAAATAGAGGAATAGTTTAGATTATTTTGTATCATTTTACATCTGTGTGGATGCCTTTTCCTAAAGACTGGCGAGAACTTTGTAATAATGAATTCATTAAAATTCAAAACAAGCTTTGAGTGTCGAAAATGGCATCTTATTTATTTCTACTTGATGGGCAGGTGTGCTGGAGTTCAAGGAGACAAAATAAACTTCAGAAGATGGCATAGAGAATTGGTGAGCAAGTGTTGCATGCTTCGTCCTCGCCGGTCACCACGTAGATCAGATCACAGGGATGAAACCAAAGGCAGGTATGTTGAGCAGGCAAGAGCCTATGTGGACTGCCCAGCTCTTAGCATATTGTGTTTTAGGCACATGCTTTACATCTACCAGGGCCTGTAGGCAAATGACTTGGCTGCTGAATAAGCCCTGGCCTGAAGTTAAGTTAACTGAGCAGGACAGGATAAACTATTGGACATGACATGAGGAATTGCTGAATGTGACAGATAGTAATGAAAGAAACTGACAAAAGTTACAGATGGATTCGTGATAAATGGAGTTCACATGTAGTTAAGAAGAAGTTACTTGAGAAACAGACATCACATGTACCCTTGGGGATCTTTTTGTGAGCAAAACATTGCAAAGTAAACCCTTGGAAGCACCTGGGTTAACAAACAACCATATGAGGCTGGGATTATCTAGATAACAATAGCAAAAATACTATATTTAAATACAGCTGTGAGAAACCTGGTGAGTAGGAAAGGCAAACTGGCTTATCTGGGAGGATCATGGTTGGACTCAATGATCTGGTGGGTCTTTTCCACCCTGGTGGTTGTGTGTGTGATTCTGTGTGTGATTCTGTGTGTTATTCTGTGTGTGTGTGACACTAGCACATAAAGAAGGAGGTGCAAGAACAGTGAAAAAGAAGATCAAACAATTAGAAAACAGATGCATAGTGTGATCAATTCCATTCTGGGGGTACCTGCAGGGCAGCCCTACTCCTGATCACCACAGACTAGATCATAACAGTAAATCAAATCTAGATTTCTGGCAGTAGCATGCCAACCAAACCTGCTTCTGCCATCAGGAAGTCTTAGGTGATCCTTAACAAGCTGAATGCTTTCCCTGGCTGTTATGCAAACACCTAGATAGATGAATCTGACATCCTGATGGCACTACACTATTACCCATTTCAGGCTGACAGAAGCAGCATTTGACCATCACCTCCTAACAGTATCCGCAGCTGTATCCAGAACTATGTCTGCATCCCACATATGCTGCAGGCACACTTGAGGTCACGCAAAATCATGCAGTGACTGCAAAGATAGCCGAAGACTGTGTAATTCAGTACATTCCTCAGATTCCTATTAGTTTTCTTACAGGAGAAGCTTTTTGTCATACTAAAAGTTGAATTTTTTTATTCTCAGGTGAAACGGCCTTTAGTTCATTCTTTTCTTTCATGTTAGATTCCATTTCACCTTATATGCTTCCTTTCTGTTCATGGTTTTCCAGCATATACTTAATTATATATTATCTTGCTTTGGCTTCTTCTAATCTACCAAAACATACTTCTTCTGCTTCTTAACCAGTCTTATCTTCTATCATAATTTCCAACGTGCTTTTCTGTGTTCCTTTTGTAGGATCAGTTTTCACACTATGCAAGAACCCATAAAAAGAAGTTGGTAGTTTCTCATTGCTTCACTGCAAATAGCATTTTATTGCTTTAGATGAGACTTTGGCCTGGATTTGGGAGATGGATACAAATTCTGGCCATAAATGAAAGCTGTGCTGCTTTGAACAATATCAGACATCTCAGCTTGTCTCCTGGCCTTGTTTTGTCTCACTTCTTTGGAGACAAGAATATGAAGTTTTCTTTGACGAATGTTTTGTGATTTAGGAGCTGAGAATAAGGTGAGAAAAAATTAAGTACTGTTATGTATTGCTATATTTATTGCTATTTAGTTTTCCCATTATGAGAGTGGACAAGCTTTGGGAAAATACAGAGGAGAACTCTTTATGAGTTAATATTTGACAGTTCCTTATCAAATGAGGCCTCATCAGGGAGACTTTTGTCGAATGCCAGCAGTGTTTAGATAATGTTTCAAAATGCAAACATTTTAGAAGAGGGATTATCCACAGAAATCATTCTAGTTGGATTAAAAGATTTACAAAGGAAGAAAACTGAATAGGAAGAAACACATGAAGCTCTTATTTTCTTTCCAAATGTGTTGCTGCTACCATCAGTTTGGCGGACTCCTGTGGGTCACATCCTGAGCACAGGACTGTACTCCAAACACCTGAACTATTAGAGAGAACAAGATTCAGTTTTCTGCATGATGTATCTATTGGGTATTTTGTTATTTCTCTCCCTGGTTTAAATGGTGGAATTTCACTGATTTAAGGTAAGATGCTTCTGACTTGCATCAAAACTGTAAGAGAATTGGACTCTTGACCTAAAGACCTCATATTAGCTCCCTACTTCTGCTCAAGAAAATATTTACTAAGTGAGTGTACATAATATTTTGTTATCCTACTAGACTTGTATTACACTCTATTGCTATTTTAATGAATAAATTAAGCCAGTTGTCCAATTCAGGTATTGTCTGAGATGTTTCTTTGTGTTTGTGGGTTTTTTCTTCCTTTAGCCTTTAAATACTCTTTTGAAAATCACTTGACATAGTCTTATTATGTTTATTGCTAGACTCTATTGAGTTTATGCAAAAAAATTAAAATAGAAGGCAAAAATATAGTTTTCAGATGGTATAGAAAGGTAATTAAACCTCACTGTCTTAAATCATAACTCTAGGACATTTTTCTATGCTAAAAACTCAATAAACAAGAAAAAAAGAAAAACAGAGAGCCATGTATACTTCACTTTTGCATCCTCAAGGCTTAAGTGTTGTGACTGGACAGTCTTTACAAGAACATGATAAGGCTTTAGTGTCTGTTTTTACACAAGTTTTGCTCCTCACTGAAGAGCTCATTTCCCTGCATGTTAATTTGTATGCATTGACCTCCAAGAACTGCCTAACAGGAGATATATTTCCAATATAAATGCACAATAGTGTGGATAGCTTTGGACTTGGCTTCATTAGCTCTTGACATGAATGTCAAATTGAAGCACCATCTCTCTTCTTGAATCTTGGGAACCAGAGGTTACACAGTCCGACAGCTGGCAGCCTGATTCACAGTCTCAGAAGTCGTTGTAGAGTAGTGGCTTTTGTTCTTCTTTCTTGTTATACTGCTTCCTCTTTGCATCTCTTTTTCTTAGCTATATTGTATTTTGTCATTTGAAAACTGAATGACACATTAATTTCAAGCACTAATGGGAAACTTTCAACTTGAAATCTAGTCAATTTAAAGGACATTAAATGCAGTTTCTGCCAATGCATTTACCTTGAGACATCCTGCCAGTATTATATTTTTGCATTCAAATTTTTGTATCTTTAAACTGTATTTCTTTTTCTCTATTACAGTGTGAAAGACAAAGTCACTGTAGGACAGCAGAGACAGAATGAATGACTATACAAAGGGTGCCCACAGAATTGTCTCTATGCCATAAAAAGTGAGTTGAAAACTTTGCACATTTTCTCTTTTCCAGAGGATCTTTACATAGCATGCAAATAGACATGTAGCCTTCTAAGAACCCCTACTGTTCTTGAAGAGATTCGTTACAAAACTTAAAGGAAACTTTGCTTTTTTAACTAAAAAAATCTGTAAAAACACAGTTGCAACAGAAAATACTTGATCAGCCCCAGTACAAAAAGTCCTTGCCAAATATATGGATGAAGACAAGAAAGGCAGAATTCCTAATCTCTTCCAATGCCTGGCAATAAGAGGTATTACTTCTTATAACAGCGTTTAAAACATTTTCAGAATGAAGTATGGTTCTTATGTTAACAGTATCCCTTTAATTAATTAAGCATAACATATTACCCCTGGCTGGATAGTGCTGGCTGCAGCTGAGAGCAAATGAATTCCTACCATCTGAGATGTATTCTTGCTATTTACACAGTTTTAAAGCTGTGAGACCTTCTGTGCAGAAAATCAGGAACCATCACCCGAGCACTAACCTAAAGTGCATTTCATAGATTAATACTTGTCTTTGGGGATTCATTTAACCCAAAGATCACACACCGCTTGCAGACGTACAGTTTTTTTCTTTTCTGCTCTAATTTGATTTCCAACTTAGTCATAAAGTTGTTTCTCTGCAAACATGAGGGAATACAACTGCAGGTAGTCAACAGCTGTTCTCTTTATCATAGGTACTGGAACAAAAGTTACCCGACCTGGGACAAATGCGAAGACCTATAAATTATTTTAGTTTTTATAATTTTTAGGAGAAAAACAGGTTAAACTGTCCCACAACAAAACACAGCTTTTTCCTAGGGTTTGTCTATCCACTCAGTGTGGATACAGAGATGATAGGATCATGGATCACTTGCCAGTTTAAGCCCCAAGGCTTTGGATGATTAAAGAGAAAAGAAGTCAATGGAAAGAAGTGTATTTGCATAAGTTAGTGGTGATATCACTCCTAAAGCTAGTGAACTTAAGACATGCTTTCATAAAGCAGTAATTCTTGTAGTTTCTACACTTTTTTATTTTTATTTCAGACACATCAGGAATTCTCTGTCCTACTTCATTTTCCCTCTGAGAATGACAAACTACACTCAGATCATACGAAATTTTGCTTCTCAACAAGGATGCCCTCCAACTAACAGGTACTCTAACATATTTGGGTGATTCATCCCTCACATGACAATAAACATTTAATGCAGAAAGATGTGAGAAATTTAGGTAGCTTTATTTTTACTAGCTTACCCATAGACCTTTTGCTATTTTGATTTTTTTTGGTTTTTAACTATTAATATATCCAGTTAGTATTTACCAAATATCAGCAGCTATCTCATTACCAAAGCTTTACTGGCTATGGGCAATGAAACTGTTTTTTGCTTTACCTTCTTGATTTCTCTGACAATGAGCATAGGCAAGAACAGCTGAATCTTGCTTTCTGGATATTTTTCAATTGAACTGAGGAAAGTATAGCAGACTCTGAAAATAGAAATCTTTGTCAGGTCAAAATTTGTGTTGACTCATGTAACATTGCTTATGAACAATTTAAATATAGGCAGGGTGGCTTCTGGCAGAAGAAGAACCTGGAATAAGTGGCTAAATAAAGGGCCTGACATTAAAGAAAGGCATAAATCTGTCTCACAGAAACACATCTATAGGCAATGTGCCCTGTGTCAGGATGTGGTGAGTAAATGGGAGAAACTTCACAGTATTTAGGCAGCAACTATTTCCCTAAAGACGAGTGCAATGTGCAACACAAACTACATAAGATTTGGACATCATCAGCACTGCTAAGTTGAGGAAATTTTGATTTTTTTAGCCAACGATTGTCTTTTGTCAATTGTCATTTGAAATGTCTGGCAAAGCTAATAAGACAGCTTCGCTCAGACGCAAAGACAAAGTCGATAAAATTAAAGATTTGAATGACTGACATGGTATGCATTT
The DNA here is from genome assembly GCF_032191515.1 of Phaenicophaeus curvirostris. Taxonomy (NCBI): domain Eukaryota; kingdom Metazoa; phylum Chordata; class Aves; order Cuculiformes; family Cuculidae; genus Phaenicophaeus; species Phaenicophaeus curvirostris. The sequence goes on along the minus strand of NC_091393.1, from coordinate 122,156,695 downwards.
CAGACCGCTGCATTTTTCAAGATTTGAGATTTTCATTCTAATTTTCATTTGATTTTTCAGAAGTCCTAATGAAGAAAAAAATAGTGTTTCATACACAGTTTTACTCTGCTTTGTTTTTTTAACCCCATGTTTCTCAGGTTGACCTCTTCTTATTTATCTTAATTGTCCAGCTCTCTGCATCCAAATTTGTGTTCTAACCTGTTGGGAGTAAGCCTTACTTTGGGGAAATGTACATGTTCATTTCACATTAGATGATCCAAAATCAGTAATAACATGACTTCTTAAGATTCCCAAATGTAGTGTGTAAATCTTATTAAAAAAAAAAAAAAGTTCCACAATCTTCTCAGCCTGCTTAGAGTGTGAATGTCAGGAAAATAGCTAAGTCATAGAAGTCTGGAGGTCTGAAATAAGACATAATACACTCATTCCATCAAACTCCATCAAATGCACCAAATTTGTATAGCAGTTGGTTCTGAAAGGGGTGGGATGACCTTATTTAATCAATTGGAAGATCAGTTTATTTTCCTGATATCCACATGCTTGTAACTGTGCTTTGACTTTTTTAACAAACTGATTAGCTCTGACTATGGGTTCTCTATCAGTCATGTCTACCTTCACATGTCCATCTTCACATACCAATCTGCTCCTGTGATCTTTTCATCTTTTTCTATTTTTACCACAGAAACTTCCCCAAAAATATGTTGCTAGCATTCTAGATCTGGCTTTCTGTTTCTATCAAGAGCTTTTTTTCCTATTTGTTATTCCCAAAGAAAGCAAATCAACAGACTTTTATAGCAGGAAAGTAGGTTGAAGGAGTAGTGAAAAAGGCAAAAGGACAGATACTTTGTTAGTATCATTTAGCATTCTCCTTATTTGCAGAGACAAGGATTATCATATTATGTTTGATTATCTGCATAGGTCAAAGATCATCCAAATTCCCCTTTGAATGACTGTCCAGTTAAGCTTGAACAGCTGCAGGGTCTAGGGCTTTAAAAATGGTTTCTCATTTCCATCTATGTATAATAGTGGGTTTATACCTACATCTGCATTAGATAATTTTACTTTTACCATTTATTTTTATGGAATAAACATTATTAGAAAGATGATCTTCTTCATGGAAGTCTATCTAGCTTTTCCCCAATAAGGATAATGTTGATCTCTGGGTCATTCCAAGCCATTGCACATGTTGGATTAGACTCTGTTATGTCATTCACAAGCTGTTGTGTCTTCAACTTTGTGACAGCCTCCTGCAAAAAGAGGGGGAAAGCCACATGATGGAGCCCAGCTGGAGACTGGAGAGCAGCAGAGGAAAGAGAGAGGTGCTTCAAAACTGGGACCAGCCATAAAGCTCCTACTGCTTGCATGGAAGTGGTGTGTAGGTATAGAATACTCTACTGTATTTCTTCATAAAAATTGTCTCCTGTGCTAAAAACGACTTGGTTGTTTTCTCCTGCAGACAAGGAAGCAATACAGATTTCAGTGCTGGTACAGTCTGTGTTTGTGATGCTGTGTATGGGACTAGACAGAACAGTCAAATCAATGGAAGGGCTCATGTTGACTTCTGTCTCATACTATTTCCAAAGGCAGAATTAAGAATAAGTTGCCTACTTTACTCTACTTCCAATACTATTCTCTTTCTTTCTTTTTTTTTTTTGTTTTAATGTTATTAATGCTTTTTTATGATCTGTCAATTCTGTAGCCTCTGGAATGATCTTTCATTTATACTCTAAGTTCACTGCTGGAGACTCAGGAGCACTTACAGCAATGAAGATTATAGATTAACAAATGATATAATTTTTATGTTATTTTTATTTTAATTCAAATTATAGAGAATTTCTCAGTTTCAAGTCTCCTTGACAAAACATAATTAATGTGAAAAATGCCAGTCCAGCCTCAGTCTCCCTAGGATTTCTAATTAAAAAGCTGACTCATGGACTACACTGGTGCATTTGCAGTAAGACAGATCAAGAGTAATTCAATTGGTACTGATTTACATACTTCAAGTATGGTGTAAGTGAGAACAAAAACTTACTCAGATCCCTAATGAACTTTGATTTATGTAAGCCATGCCACACACTTATAGATCTCTCTTTCTAAGTCACTTTAGTAACAGGGTATTGCAACAGCATGACTTTCATAAAAAGAAAACAAACATAGATGATCTTAAATTGACATTGAAAGATGTTTCTAAAATAAAGAGAGAAATGGAATTCAGTGGTTTCAGTTAAAAGTTAGCAGTGTATCATCAGTGATCATGCTGAGGGAGTTACTGCATGTAGATGCCTTGACCTTTTTTTAGTGCTAAGGGCTTTCATAGAATCATAGAATAACCAGGTTGGAAGAGACCCACCGGATCATCGAGTCCAACCATTCCTATCAAACACTAAACCATGTCCCTCAGTGCCTCGTCCACCCGTCCCTTAAACCCCTCCAGGGAAGGTGACTCAACCCCCTCCCTGGGCAGCCTGGTCCAGTGCCCAATGACCCTTTCTGTAAAAATTTTTTTCCTAATGTCCTGTAGAAGCTCTGCACCCTTTCACCAAAGCTGCTATGGCAATACTGTCCCAGAGATTCTGTGGAAACATTTTCCCCTTGTTCTCCCTCTGTTGTTCCTCTGTCGTTTTCCTTATGTCATTATCCACACAGCTTTATGCCTGTGTGCTTTGATATTGTTCTCATGGGAAGTGTTTGCAACCAGCACAAGAATCATCTCTCCTTTCCTCTTCCCTCCCCATCTCACCCTTGGTTGTTGCTTTTGAGTTACTTTAGAGACCCTAATAAGGCAGAAGCCTGAAGCTTAACAGCCATTCAGCATGTAGTCCCTGTTGCTAATCAAAATGTGCTTCAGCATCCTCAGCAGGAACAACCAATGCAGGGATTGAGCAGGTCCTCATGAAAACTACGTGGTTACTGTGGCAATATATTATGGGTTCACCTACTGCACTGATGGGAGCCCAGGCAGGGTTGCTCATCTAGGGACTCCATTGCTTCTTCTCTGTCTTTCTTTCCTTTTTTGAATTTTATTTTCTCTAGAAGTGAATTTCAGCCTTAGAGCTGATGAATGACATCAGGTATGGAGCCTCCTAATAAACCTTCATGCCTGTGAACTTGTCCCAACCTATTTTGTGCAACAGAGATGGTACAAAGCAAAAAGAGTGAAAGCAGTTGCCTATTCAGTAGTATCATGCCTATACTAAGCAACATAGAAATGGCTGAGGCTGCTGGCTGGCCTTAAGGCCAGGAATAATAAGTGTCCATGTAGCTTTTTCTGTCCAATTCATGTAGCTGCATCTTTTGTTCAAGCTCAGAACAGCCCTGATGTGAGCTAATAGGGACTCAAGATACCCTCAAGTCCATCAGGCAGTGATTCAGGTCACCATACAGTGGACAAGGAGGATTCTCTTCAGCTGTACGCACTGAGCTGAACTGCCTGCAGACTCCTAGATGTCTTACTGGAGCAGGCTGAGATCACAGATGGACCATGCAAGACACTATTCTGAGCAAGGAAGGAGACCTAAAAGCTTCTCAACTGATATTTGATACCTATATACAAACAATAGTACTGAGTACTTGTAGCTCATCTTTAGGTTTTACTCAGCATTCTTTAGATCTCCACTGGCTGCGCTGGTAGCTTAGAAACCTAAGTTGGCTCTTTTACCAACGGAGACAGTCAGTGCCAGGCTAGTTTTGTATTGGGGTACCCAACACATCTCCAGAGATCAGATGACAGGTATCATGATGGGCCTACAAGAGGTTTGATCCTTCTGGAGGAGTAGAAGACCATCACTGAGCAACAAAAATGACACTAGATTTTTCTTTTTAGGTAACTAAACCTTCAAGTGAATGGGGAAACACTTACATTGAAGTGCCTTAATCTTGATTTAAATCCCGCTTTGTCACTTTGATGATGAGTGAGAGCAAAAGCCTTTGAATACAGTAAGTGCTTTTTGGCATTCTGCATGGTAAAATACTCTCTGCATGAGTAATACTGGTATAAATGTCCTCTACATTCCAAAAAAACCCCAAAAAATCTAGTCTAGAACAGAAAAGTTCAGCAGTGCTATAATATTTCACTCTACCTGTTAACTTCACACTATGAATAAAGATATTTCAGTCTAAACAAAGCAAAAAAAAACTTTTAAAAAAATCTTTTAAAAGTTCCACTAAGATTCGCTGCTAAATTAAAATAATCTGCCTTATATTAGAACCCATACCTACGGATATTACTGTACACCTTAAAAAATCTGACTGATAGTAGATCAATAATTTCATAATTACTTTTTTCCCAGAATGCCCTAATAGCTTAATACTAGGAATAAACTACACACATACATACCCTGCTCTCACTATCCTTTTTATTTACCAACTGGGACATTAGAACATTTTTATTGTATTCTCATATGCAAGGCTGTTGAAAGAGATTGAAAGATGAAGGAAGAGATCGTGAGAAATGAGAAGGATTATAAAAGACTTAGAAATAAGCTTCAATTTCATTGAAACAGGTAGCTATATTGTTTGGCTTTGAGGAAGTTTTAAACCCTTATCTTAAGGATCCTTGTCACTGCAAAATGGACTCATGTTACAATGATTCAATACTGTGCACGATGTTTTTGAGCTTCAGTGCTCTGCATTCGTTGTCTGTGTCACACAGGGTTGAGAGATAATAGGCAACTACTGAGAGACCAGAATCCACTCAGAGATGTCCAAGTGAAAGTTTGCTGAACTCTTTTCTTGAGCTTCAAGAAAAATAAAACAAGGAGCAGCAAAGAAGAATGGGGAATGGAGAAGCTGGAAATATAAAGAGTTCGAAGCAATGAGTGTTAGGCAAAGGAAACAAAAGCTTGAAGAAATTGATGGTAATGACATGAATGAAAAGTATGCAGGTTCTGAGTACCACTGTTCACCCTTGGAAATGCACAGGGTATTTTCATTCATGCTGTGCTTGGTGCACCTCTCAAGCTCTGCTCAGAATTATGATGCTTTACAGTTCTGCTTCAGCTCCATATTCTCAAATCAAAATCACATCAGTAGATTAGTTTCATTCCCATCCTCATTTCATTTCCCTTGGTACCCTTTGGTGAGCACCAGTTATTATGAGGATAAGGGGCAGAGATCAGGCTTTGCAAATGTTTTTTTTTTATGGTCTGCAAATTCATTGTCTCTTGTAACTCGCATTAACCTAGGCAGTGATTAGCAGTCATGTTATTAACCTATTATACAACCTATTGTATAGATAATATTAGCCTGGGTAGTATCTAAAAGCTTCAGGCTCATTTAGGATGCTTTTTTTTTTTAGGGTTTTTTTCTCTTTTCTTTTTTTTCCTAGTAATATATTAAAGGTGTTTACAATTTTAAGAATCTCAGTAGATTAATCAATAAAAACAATATTGCTGATTCCACCAAATATTTGGTGATTGCTTACTAAACTTAAGAGACATATTTCAGTTCAACATTCCTGATTTGTAAAAATGGCCATTTTGCAGTGAAGGCTCTATTAGATAGGGAGCTCTCTTTTATTAGGTAGATAGGTTAGGAAGTAGGTGAATAAAGAAATCTAGAAAGAAACAGAATGACTTCTACTTACATCACACAGGAGAAGATTCGGTCTTGGTATTAATGGATTATGTACTTATTTAATCACTTCTGACAGGAAAATTTACTGAGAAATCACATTGCTACAAGTCACAGCCCTTTGCAGGAAATAAAATTTTGGATCTGAATTAGAGTATTTTCTTATGTCCAGGATCTATTCTGGAGAACAACAAGTAACTTTTTGAACCAGCTATAACCTGCTTTTAATAACAAATATTACCAGCTGGTCATTTTGACAGATTATGGGAAATAGGAACAAGCAATTCAGAACTGGTCTGAGATGGAATAAAAGATTCTGTCTCTCTATTTTTCTCTGTCTTTTCTCTTGAATTTCATTATTTGATTTTTTTTACAGAAGCTTTGTTTGCTTTAAAAATACAGAAGTGGCTGTGAAGGAAGGACTCTTGAAAATGTCATCCATGTTTTGAAAAGGCGGAACTTTATATTTTCATTTTCAAAATCTCAGCTTTAAAAGGAACATAGTCTGCTGGGTAAGGCATAAAATGTTAAAAGCAGACAAAAGAAATAACCTTAAACATTACTGAGTTCCAGTTTGCATTTGAACCTGTGCCTCAGGCTTTCATTTTATATTTAATAGTGTTTCCTGGGTCTAATTGTTCCAAGGAAGTGGTGATGAAAGCTAGAGAAAAAGACTATAACAATAAAAAAATCTGCTTCTGGTTGTATCTACCAGTTCAATAAATCCCTCTCTGTGAAGTTCATTTGTTGTGAAATCCTAAAGAAACATTAAGTTTCATATATAGAATGTTCTCAGAGGTTATTGATGGATACCATCAATTTACTAGTCCTGACTGACTTGTCCTTCGCTCAGCTTGTGTTTTCTCTCCAGCTCTCCATGGATATGCATGAAGTGATCTCAGTATATTGGTGCAAGTAACACAAAGTGAGTGCTCCTGCTCCCTTTGCAGGTTTCTACCCTGTCTCTGGAGGCAAAGTAGACATTCACAGTCTGTGAAGAGGTTCTGTTGCTGCTGCAAAAGAACACTTCATGTTTTGATACTCAAGTTATACCTACACTTTCATATAGTGTGTGTGGGAGCACAGATCCCCATGGCTTTAAGGTGAAGCAGAAATCCTGATTTATATTTTTCATCCTGCATCTACTTTTCCACTTTTGAGCAAGATCTGACTTTGCTTATCTCTCCATAGAATGGATCATGACAGGAATTCCTTGTCATCAAGGCATGTTATGTGGCTAATTAACTTATATTTGTAATGTCTTTTTTATGGCATTTGTATGAAAAGCCTTACATTGCTGTTGTAATGAGTTCACTCTCTTCCTATCAACTGCAAATGAGGCAATGGCTGTTTTAATACTGAAGCATATTTCTACTCTTAATTATGGGCTAGATTATTATCACTCTCAGCCCAGCTTGAAGGTACTCTCTTTTTTGCAATATCCATTTCTCAGGTTTGTGCTGTTAGGTTCAGCTAATTTATTTTTGTAATTGGAAAGGAAGTAAGTTTGAGGAGGCATCACTGTGCTTCATCTTGCCCATCAGGACTCAATAGCTTGTGGTCATTTGAATGTGTTAAGTATCCTGGAGTGCAGTCAGGAAAAGCGCTGTAAAATGTAAATTGCATTGCACTGAAAATGTAACAGCTGTTAGTAAGAGTGAAGAACAGGAAGGACAGGCAGGTGAGCTTGAGCTCAAAGGCTGTGCTCAGTGCCATGGGTGTCTCAAAAATGGCACAAATCCATTTCTGACTCCTAGTTTTTACAACATCCCTATTATTTTGGTGTTATTTAGAACTTAATTACAGGGCCCATCAGCTCTTTTGGCTCAACAATATTTCAGTGAAAAGTATTCAGGCATTATGTGACTGGTTGTAAGGGAGATTATCAAAAAGTCAGAGAAGTGTAATAATCAAGGGATTTCTATTTTAATAAAGAACTTGACGAAAAAACAAATTAGTTAACACTACACTGAGTTGAAATCCTGCTGATGGCAAATTTTGAAATTAATTTGAAAAGAAACAAACTCAGGAGATATTTTGAAGTTTAGCATAACACCAAAATTAAGGAGAATGTAGGTAAAAATGTAGATCTCCAGCTTACCTTTCTAGGCATGCAGGTGACCCTCATTGGCATCACATCTGAGCAATTCTGTCATGCTATTTTAAAAGTCAGAAATCAGAAGCCGTTGTGTTTAGGGTCTGGTGAACAGGCCTTATGAGGAGCAGCTGAGAGAGCTGGGGTTGTTTAGCCTGGAGAAGAGGAGGCTGAGGGGAGACCTCATTGCTCTCTACAACTACCTGAAAGGAGGTTGTAGAGCGGAGGGTGCTGGCCTCTTCTTCCAAATGACAGGGAACAGGACGAGAGGGAATGGCCTCAAGCTCCACGAGGGGAGGTTTAGGCTGGACATTAGGAAAAAATTTTCACGGAAATGGTCGTTGGGCACTGGCAGAGGCTGCCCAGGGAGGGGGTTGAGTCAACTTCCCTGGAGGTGTTTAAGGCACGGGTGGACAAGGTGCTAAGGGACATGGTTTAGGTTTGATAGGAATGGTTGGACTCGATGTTCCGGTGGGTCTCTTCCAACCTGGTTATTCTATGATTCTATGATTCTATGATTTAGATATTTTGGTATGCACGTCCACCCTCAGTTGCATTGGATCTTACTATGACTGTTTAGGAGTCATGTTAGGGGGAGAAGCTACAGCCTGAGTTTATCTCAACTTTATCTACTGTGAAGATAAGCACAATGTGGCCACATATGCTTCTGGTATTCCAGGAAAGAGACTGCTAATTAGGCCAGGTGCTCAATGCATGGCACGCTTAGGTAGAGCAGGCATAATTCTGCTGCTGTTTCCAGCATCGCACCTAGAGCACACAATTTTCCAATGTGAACTGAAGTCTAACTAGATTTTGTCAGAGCCTTTCACAAAGCAGCAGCTGGAAATCGGCACATCATCCTGTATCCTCCTGAATGTAATGCATGACTCAGAGGGACAAACTTTTCCTTAACAGCCTGCGAGGAGCTTGTTTCTACATTGGTTTTCTCCAGCATCAAGTATTTGTTCCCTTGCCAGCTAATGCATATTTCAACCTACACGATGTTTGTGGGCTGAAGAGAGAAGAGCTCACTTTGTATTATGTTTGCACTCCCAAATGAAACTTTCACACGATAATGATAACGCAGTGTAGGGAAAATTGTTTCACTTTTGCTTTCCTATATGTACCCTGTTCATGGATTGTGTGGAGATTTACAGTGTAAGCGTTGAGCATGAAGTTATGCATCAGTACCAGAGCTTTTTCTTGATTCTGCCTATTATACTTTTCAAATGAATAATATAATGCACGTGTATTTTGCCTCAGGAAAACAAATGCATCCTCACAAACCCCAGTGAGGAAGGGAAGTGTATTTTATCTCAATAACTCTAACCATAAGTGTTAAAATATCACAGGTCAGGTCCCCAAAAGTCATAAGCATGTCTTAAAAATCATGAGAAAACTATAATAGTTTTCAAGGTGCTTTTCTTTTTTTCTTTATACTTTCTTTCCTTTTTTTTTTTTAATTCGAGTATTAAGGGATATTTGGGATATACGTTAAATTTTTTTTTTTAGCCATGGAGGCTAGAAACTTGATTTTTGAAAGAAAAACTTTCCAATACTTATGTAAACATTTCAGTCAAGAATCATTTGAATAACTATATCATTATCTTTGTCTTCATACTAAGATCATGATTGTAACAAGGGGGTTGTCATATTTTTGCAAGCAAATAATTACGATACATAATAACCAAGTCAGGGATTTGTAATGAAAACTCTTTTCAGCAGAACATGCAATTCACTTGCAGTCTCTTGGAAATGCCAGTTAGAGGTGAGTTCATTTCACCTAATTCCAGTTTGTTGTTTGGGACCTGTAATGGAAGAGGTTCATATCACCTAATTCTACCTGTCTTGTAGGTGTCTAGTCTAAACAAGCTGCTAAGGCTCCTCTTATAGTTAATGGAGAGTGACAGGAACTTCCAGATTGCAATTCATTCCACCTGTCATAGGGGCCTGTCCTGGGGAAGAGCAAGTGTTTCTGCAGCCTCCAGTAATTCTACCAGAAGCTTAAGATTACTCATTTTCACCCTTATTTTCCAGACAGCTAAGGTCAGGAGTGAGGGTTTCTGCCATAAAGTCCCTTTCCAAGCACCACTGCCTCTACATGTGAGCTGGGTTCCCAGTCAGAATCCAAACCAAACCCTGAACACCACGTACCACCCTGGTACTTAGTAGTTAAATCAAATGCAAACTTTTGTGCTTCTATGAATTTGACAGCTTATGAAACAATTTAGTTTGTAATACATTTGCTTAAATGAAAACCTGATTAATTCCACTGTACTGACTTATTAGAACTAATAGGTTTTGTTACATGTGTTGCAATTTAAGCATTGTTAATTATTCAGAGCTGAGTGAATATCACAAAACATTTGTCATGAATATTTGCACACATTTTAAACAAAATTGTCCTTGGCAGTGTTTGCAACAGTTAAATATTTGATTTTCATGTATACTTGGGTGAGACAATCTTCTTTTCATGAATATCAGCAGAAAGGGAATCTCACATGAAAATTCACACAAATATTTGTTTAAGTAAATAGTTGTACCTGAAATATACTTGCCAGCATCTTCAAAAATCAGTGAAGCAAACGGTCATGCAGTTGGCAAAGCAGTTTTACATATATTAATAATAGCTTCTGTAGGTGTCATTAGGAATAAGATGGGAATTAAGAGTTATTGTGTAACATCACACTCAATTGAAGAATGCCCTGATTGGCAATTAGTGATATCTCAAGTATATAATAAACCAGAATCTCCACATTCAGAAAAACAGCTCTGGACCTCTTAGATTGACATGCCTCTGGGACATCCACACTATGCACTACACAGTACACTGGAGTCAAGCATTGCATTTTCACTGGCTGTGAATCTTTCCTGTTGCCGGGAGTGAGGCTTGTTGTGTTTCCATCTGAGATGAAGAAAGTAAGGGAATGATTAAATATGTCAGAGACTGACAGCCTCTGAGACCATCCTTTTATATGGCACACTGCTTGGTATTCATCCTGCCAAACTTTAGATGTCTGTGGTATAGGTATTTCCTCCCAATTTAACCTACTCTTTTTAAGTTGAATAGAGAAATTATGTCCTTATACTTAAAACTGCAGTGGATCTTAGGAAGGAGTGAATTATGTTTTGTAAGTGTCTCTACAAGTGTTCATCTACCTTATTAAAATTAATTAATTACATTATTAAACAGCTCAGTTTTCCTCCTTGCTCCCAGAACCTGTTTCCTTCTTCATCTAAAACTGTTCCCCCATCATCTTGTCTTCCAAGATGACACCCAAGTTCAAATCTGGGGACAGTTAGCCCCAGAGAAAATTTGATATGGGCAATACGAGATTGTGGTGGACCCAACTTCCAAGCCCAAAAGGACAGGAGCCCCACTCCCAAAGTACCTTAGAGTGTGCAGAGCACATCCTGTTCTCTTCCTGATATTAAAACATCATTCCCTGTGGCACAGCCACCATATCATTACAATCACTTTGAATGGGAAAAAAAGTCACACAAATAATCACAAAGTTCTAGGGCCAAGTGCTCTAATGTGTGGAAGCAGACTGCTCTGCTAAAGCGGGCAGCCCTTAGCAGCAAGGACATGATGCACCTTGGCTTTGAAGCACAACGCTCTTCATCTGCATGAGTGGGGTTACTAGTCCTCACTGTTATAAAGGGATTCTAGGCATCCACATTATTAATATCTAAGGAAAGGTGAGATAATTCCCCCCGCCTTGGATGACATGAGGCAGTTTCTGACTTTTCAGAAGGTAAAAGGCCATTAGGAAGAAGATCAGGCCAGTGGGATGAACCAGCAGCTGTTGAGTGAGAAACGCACTGGCAGTTTCTCAGGACTAAAGAGAGATAATGCGTGAATCCAATGCCTGCTGCTCTTTGAGCTAGTGCCTGGACCAATAAACCGCCTGTTAAAATGAGCCTGCTGTGACTGTTTTGTTGGTATTTTTAATTTAAACAATAGCTAATTAAATATGAAAGCAATTAGTATTTCTGTTCAAACAGCTGTCATGTAATGTCTGGTGCTGCAATTATAATTCCTTAGCAGTATTGTAAATGGTTTAGAAGCAATGGCTTTTGGGGAGGGGAAGGGGAAAGAGCAATATTTTCTGTGGGCATTGAAAACCACTGGCAGGTGCATTCAGCTTTTGCTGCTTCAATTTACAAGCATGTGGTATGCTTAGAAACATAAAGATCCTTTGGATTCTGGTGGAATTTTAGGCAGCACTAGAATATACAGCAGGGATAGAGACACAGTTGCTGATGCTCTCTTACAGCTTCAACACTGGAAGATTTTCTTATGCATGGACTCAAAACCTCAGTTTCGAACCCTTGGGGTTCTTTGTACAGCCCACTTTGATAACAGCAATAAAAAATGAGGACACTGGGAAACCGGTGAGGCACGAAGTCAGTTGGAAATTGTTGTCTTTTCTTGGCAGCAGATTGTAGCTTACATGGGGAAAAACCAAGGTGCTCTTAGTTTTCTTGTACTTCCTGACTTACTCTGGAAGACAGTGATGCCAGCAGGTTCTCCAGAGATTTAGGTTTAAGTGAAGACACCCTGGCAATGACAGGATCAGCAGCAGCCTGGGTGCCGGCAATGAATGGAGCTCCTCGTGTTTATGCTGGCAGTGTACATCTCATCTTTCATTCCTCATAGTCCCGCGTGTTGGCTCCTAAAGCCCACGGTGCTGTAGTGCAGTTGCAGTCATGTGTGTCTAACAGCAGCCTGGGAGATCTGCAGAACTTCTCTGTACCATTCTTTCCCAATATTATCACATTTGAGCATGCCCTTGCAGCATTTAAAAGCTGCAATTTAAAAGCTACATTTATTAACTACTAGGGTCTGTATCCTGATCCACTGGAGCTATAGACTTGCCACTCCTTTTAGCTATAGCTCAGCCTCTGCTTTTGCAATTCGAACTGTTAAGTTTACTTGATCAGATAAATTTTTCACAAACTAATTGCAAGGGATCCACAATATTTTAGGTTCTTACTGATGTTATCATGGCTTTATGTGTTGAATCATTTACTAACTTACTAATGAAGTTAAACAAAACTGCCATCACTACAAATTCCTTTCTTATATAAGAATATAGGGGAAAAAAGTGTTCTTAAAGCAGACATCTCGCTGGAGTTAAGGAGCACAGTTTCTTACAAATTAAAAGCTGCATTTTGTTTAATGTGGTTGAGAACAAGACCCACTCTTGCCTTCGGCTGGCAAGAATACAAAAAAATCTCATTACTTACAGGGTTTTATTGTGAATAAATGGCATTGATCTACATTCAGTCACCTTATATACATTATTAAATACTTGTTTACTAAACAGCCTTTATAGTTTAAAAATGACAGTCAAAAACTTTACTGAAAAATACATAATATCTCAGTATAAAATCTACCTAAGAAGTTTAGCAATGAGGTGAGTGAAGTTCATTTAATTAAAAGATTGCTAGAGGGGAGACATTGGCAATCAATTTTTTAAGTTTGTGGAATTATGCACTGATATGCAAGTTTTAAGCTGCTGCCTCTGATTGCAGAATATAACAAATGAGAAACATTATATATTTATGAACTATTCAATACCTTCTTTTTTATTTTGACTTGTTTATTGGAAAAAAAATATCCATTCCAAGTTGTGACAGCCAGTTAAATAGTTGTTACTAAAAATATATAAGAAGTTGTTAATGTACATTTCAACATGAAATTCTAATTGAAACTTCCATATAGTAAGAGGAGGGGGACTAAGTTTTATGGCCTAGGGACACACAGAAACCGCTTTATAAGAAATTGCATTTTTGATAATGAATATTAACTGATTATTTTTTCAGGTTTGTAATTTATTAAATAGATTGTTACCATTGATTGGTACTTGGGGATTTTTCAGAACTTCCAGAAACCTTGAACATTTTAGTTCCTTATTAAGGGATATTTGTTAAAAAATATACAAAGCAGAAATGTTAAAAATGTTTTCAGAAAAAAATAGCCCTTTTAACTAATATCAGGACTAGAGGCATGCCAATGCATACCCTTGATCTGTCTTAAGGGTTGAAAGCATACAACACTTAGAGATCCAAAGGTTTTGGAAGAGTCTATAAAGTCTGTAGCACCAACATAATTGTGAAAAATGCAGTATTTTGGAATTTTAAATATTTGTACAGTGATCATATAAATGGCCTTTTATGGGTTCACATAAAACTGTGTTATTTTTATTAATATTACTATTATTGTTTATTATTATTGCAGCATAACACCACACTTACTCTAGTTAAGGGTCCCTTAGCGTTTCCATTACATATCCCATTTTTGGAGGGGTTTATGACTCAGTCATTAAAATTCTCTGCAGGGTAGAAATTGGCAAAGTAGTTCACAGTTTCAAGTAATCTGTTTAATGAAAGAAATGAAACAAAATCCATCAATTCGTTAGAAAAATGATTGGGGAAATCCACAACTCCATTAAGTAGTTCCTGAAGCTTGTTTATTATGATTCTATTTTTAAAAAGCTAATGTTGTTTTGAAGCAAAGCCGTGCGCCTGTTTCATTGGTCCCGATTCAGGATTTGCCTGTAGGCCAGGAAGTGATTTACATTTACTCAGACATCGTGCAAAACTTTTTTATTTTTTTTTCATTAATACTATATTACATGAGGTTTGCAGATCTGAATTTTGGACATACAGGACAAGAAGAAATTAAGCCTCTTGACTTATGGCTAGCCAGTGGGTGTGCTAAAGCTTCTGTTTCACAAACTGATTGTACCGTGTTAGAACACAAGATAGAAAAGTCAGTATCTACACTGCTACAAACCACTATTATCAAACATGGAACTTCTTTATTTGCTGCTTCTTTACTGTAATTCTTTATTATGCTTTGTCTGAATCCTAACAAAACTTATTTCTTCTCTTATAACTGCCTTGATGTGGATGTATGAAATGTCTCGTTGATAAGGTTTTCAGTTGTATAGAATCATAGGATCATTCAGGTCAGACTTCATGGAGCCGCTAGTCCTCAAAGTGGGGTCAACAGTGGTGTCCTGACAGATTACTCTGAGTTTTGTCCAGTCAGGTCTTGAAATCCTCCAAAGACAGAGACTGTATAACCTTCATAGGCGGCCTGTTTCAGCTTTGACCTCCCCTTGTAGGTGTCTCTTTTTGAGACTCAACAAGTCCAGCTGCCATAGCCTCAGCACCACAGCAAGTGCTCCAGCCTCTGACCATCTTGGTGGCCCTTCATTGCCCTCATTGGAGTTTATCAGTATCTTTTATCATAGGGCCCAAAAGTGGATGCATATTTGGGCTAACAAGTGCTGAGCTGAGGAGGACAATCACTTCTCTCAATCTTTTGGCTGTGACCCTGCTCATGCAGTCCAGGGTGCCGCTGGATCTTGTTGCTGCTAAGGTGCACTGCTCGCTTATGCATCTCCCTGATCATCTGGCGCCACGGGGCCTTTACTGTGGAGCAGCCTATATGGTTACAAGGGGTTATTCTTTTCCAGACACTGGACTTGGCACTTTGCCTTGTTGGATTTCAACAGGTTTCTGTTGAACTATTCCTCCAGCCTTTCCAGATCTTTCTTGGTGGCAGCCTGTCTTGGAAGTAATATTGACTGTTTTCTCCAAATCCGGTATCATCTGCATATCTGATAAGCAACCGTTCCTCCAGGTCATTGATAAAGATGATAAATGTGACTGGACCCATGATATGGCATTCCATTTGTTACCAGACACAAGATAGAGTCAGACCTACCAGCCCTTGGCCCCCTGCCATCTGACTCACTTTTTATCTGTCTGGTTGTCCACTCACCCCAACTGTAATGCCTTAACTTGAACAAGAATATTGTGAGACACAGTATTTAAAGACTTGCTAAAATCAAGCTAAATGATACTCATTTCTACCACTTCATCTACAAATACAGTCATTTATTTTACAACAGAAGGTACTCAGGTTCTTCAGGCATTTTTTATCATTGATAAATCCATTCTGACTGTTCCCAGTCTTCCTCTTTTCTTTCATGTGTGCAGAAATGTGTTAAAAGAGCGTTTGTTCAAGATATTCCTGGGGACCAAAGTGATGCTGATTGACTGTTCCCAATTGCCCTTTTGGCCTTTCTTGAAAATAGGAATGTACAACTTTTCTTTTTTACAAAATTACTGCATAAGAACCATTGCAACAGGCTACATGTGCAACACAGGGACTCACATAATTTGAAATTTAATATCTTTCTTTTGTGGGGTGGGCAAGGTTATAACTATGATTGTAAAGAAACAAACCTTCCCTTTCTCTATTGGACAGGAAAGACCAAGACTTTGTTGTGACTGGGATCCCTCAGGCTATTGAAATATCTACTACAAGCACTGAGTGAGTATTACTGATGGCAATAATATTCGTGTTCTTGCACCCAAAGTAGCTTTTCGAGTTGGAAACAAATTAATGTTGGTGTATCAGAAAATCTATTTCTGTATGTGTGTGCATGGTTAAAATACTTTTAGTTCTGTCATTTAAAGACCTTATTACACTAATAGGAGGAGAAAGCATTTTGGATCTAAGAACATCAGACTGAAGATATTTTGGCTCACGTGGTACTGTCCCTTAGTGTCACAGGCATCACATAATATCATCGCTTTCAATATGTGATCAGACTCATATTATTTCACACATGTCCATGGATCTAGTTTACTTTCTTTACCTTTCACAGTCCTCCTTGTGTATAAGGACTGTACTACACCGGGACTATAGATTCTCCTGTTCTAGTTTCACTGCTGACAAGTGACTAAATAGCTGAACACTGTTCTACATGAGCGCTTAGATTCATCTTAAACACTGATGTCAATGTTCTCTTTTTTTTCCTAGATATACCTCTCCTGTTATATCATATAGTATTTCATTACCTCGTACTTTTCCTGCGACTAACCAAAACACCAAGGTGTTTTACTTCCTCTGTGTTTCCTAATTAGTGGTTACCCACATTATGGAAGAAGTTCCTCCTGTTAATCTGTAAGTGCATTATCTGGCACTTTGTACAATTGTACAATAAATATTTCTCATTTCTTTTAGTACAATTTTCAAGCTCCTCTCACCAATAATGTCTTTAACACCTTGAACTAGCAGCATACTTGTACCAAGACCAGTAATGAAGATATTATGATCAATTGTTTAAGAATTATATCTGGAAAAACTTCAAGAATAATACTTGACTCAAATTTTAAATTATCCCTAATATGTTAAAGTCAACAATACACTTTCACTACCCTCTTATGCTGTTCCATTTGTTTGCATCTAATTCTTACACTAATTTACGTCTTCTTCAGTTTAACCAATGATTTCCCATATGGCAATACGTCAGATGATTTACTGAAGTCCGAACAGATTAAATATATTGCCTTTCCTTTATCTAGAAAATAAAAAAACCACACCAAAAAAATCTACTGAGGCTAATGTGATCTATCTTTGGTGAATTCATGTAACATTTTACCTTATTTCCTATTTACTTCAATAAATTTAATTATTTGTCTTCTTGAAATATCTTCTAACTCCTGGATATTGTGGCAGTAAAATGGGTATACAGCTGTCCAGATTACCATCTTTCTTATTCTTAAGTTTAGTAGTAGTAGCAGTAGCAGTTTTCAGCATCATTAATTCTTAAAAAATATTGTAACATTTGCAGAATAGCAGATTTAATAGAAGATCTTACTAGTGGTTTCCTGTAATGTCTACTGGCTAATAGAAATTGTAGAGAATATCTCAAGGTGAAAAATCATCAAGTCCAACACCCTGCTCCTTGCAAGACTACTTGAAACTAAACCAATATGACTAAAAGCTTCATCCAGATGTTCCTTGAAATCTGGCAGGTTTGGTGCCATGACCACTTCCCTGGAGACTCTGTTCCAGCATCTCCTTAAGATGGACTGATGATATCAACACACATTCTGAAGATAAGAAAACTGATCATTCTTATCCTTATGTAAAAAAAGCCTAGTACTGAGATGTTAGACCAAGATATTACATTTTTGTGACTAAATTTGCAAGTTTATAATTGCACATAGATAATTATCTATATCAAAATGTAGATGATAAAAAAAAGATGTGATTGCTTTGCCCAATCCAAATTTTTGTTTTGTTTAGATTTAGGTAAAAGACTTTATCCCACTGCAAAAATCACTCTGCATGTTAGTTTCAAGGGATGTTTAGTATATTACACAGTTGTGCTTGAGTAATCTCTTCTAGCCCTTGGAGATACTGTGCAATTCACTCTCCAGTAAACTTTATGCTTTCTCATAAAATTAGTAAATAATCATAGTCCTTTTGTATGTGATTACATAGGCTGTAATGTTGGAATGACTGGGGGACTAACGTGATGTGAGTGCTTTTCTATCTGCCAGGTCTTAATACACGTCTTGTCTGCCACACAAAATGTGAATATAAATTATTCCTCTTGTTCCCTCATACTCAAACTTCTGTGAAAATGAAACCCAGATTCATTGGTCAGAAAGGATATTTATGGAGAAGTTACATGTAAATGTCATTTTATGGATCATTTAGGAGGAGAATAGAGGAAAATATGTCCTAATATTACTGGCAAATGCTGCAGACCTGCTAGGAGAGTTGATGCAAGTTCATTTGCTATTGGGATGGTATAATAATAGAGAGGTAAGAGGAAAACACTGGAACAGGCATGCAGTGGGAAGAGCACCCTCTCTATAAACATACCTTGCTATAGATCTGCCCTTAACAGTCTGAGCTAGTTTCCTGTATCCTCACTCCTGATATGAGGAAATGGTGTGAAAGCTCTTTCTTATCCCAGTTGGTGTTCTGAGGATAATTGCAATGAAGCTTGAAAAGGCTCATTTCCTGTTACAGTATGGGCAGTACAAGCACTTAAGATATTGGGAACATTGCACAGTGTGATAAATATTGACCTTTTAAGTAGCATTAGCAGTACAATCATTACAGTATGTATACAGAATTTCAGTCTACGCACTGGAGGGTGTCCTTCCAGATACCAGGGGGTACATTTCACCGTCACTGTGTTCTGCATGTTGGTGATTTTTGTTTGCTAAAAGTCTGCAAACAATTTGTCCCCATAAAAGTAAGCCTTGTAAAAAGTCCCTCCCCAGCTTTCTTGTATGACCCCCTTTAAGTACTGGTAACTGCTCTAAGGTCTCCCCGCAGCCTTCTCTTCTCCAGGCTGAACAACACCAACTCTCTCAGCCTGTCCTCATAGCAGAGGTGCTCCAGCCCTCTGATTATCTTTGTAGCCCTCCTCTGGAACCATTCTCACAGTTCCATATTCTTCTTATGCTGGGGACGCTTGTACATATGCATTTACGATGCTTGTGCTTGTTGTTGATCACTGACAGTAAATATACTTTATCAGCAGTACTCCTTTAGCACACCCTGTCAGCACGCTTTGCTTCCTAATCACAGCTGAAGTCCACAATCTAATCTCCTGACCTGCTGAACACATCTTCACCTTTCTTTAGGGATTAAAGAAAAGTATTTAAAATCTATTTTTAATTTCCTGTTGTGTTTAGTGCAAAGTTAAATATAATTTGAGTTTTGAGTCACCTGCAATTGATAATAAATATAGTTGCAAGCAAAAAAGATCTTTTACCTTTTACAGCTTTAGCATAATTTTAGGTTGTTTTAGAGAAATTCTTACCCAACTATGATGCCTGAGTTACATAGAACAATGAGTGTTCCCTTTCCCTCCATTCGTTCCCTTACTGCACCCTGCAAAAAGACTAACCCATAGAAAATAGCACTATTGGCAAAGAGCAGACAAGGAGGAGATGAAATCAGACTGGAAAGATGATCTGTGAAAGATTTAATGTGATCTGCTCTTGTAAAGCATTGCGATAGGATTTATCACTATTCTTTACCATTGTAGGTTGCATATTTTGGATTCTATTTTTTTCTCCTGGAAATTCATAGGCAGCCTTCTTATTCTGTCTGCCAGAACTACGATTTATTTTAATCTAAAAACAGATATGCTGCTAGTAAAACTTGCACTGAGTTAATATATTCAAAGTATCTTTTAAAAACATGCTGCTCTGTATACCTCTACGACATCAGCTGAAGGAGCTGTAAGGAGTGGTGTGAGGGGAAGACGAAATAGAAAGAGAGAGGATAATTTTTTATCTTACTTGAAGAAACATCTCAGACACATTTCTGAGTTTCAGTTCCCAACGGCTACCTCTGTACTAATAAATTAAATGTTCTTGAGAAAATTCCTGGCCAGCTGGCAGGCCGGAACCTATATCTATCTCAGCCTCAAAAAAAAGGTTGGCTGCATCCAAACTGCCTGTTAGAAATGGTGCCTAGAAATGTACCATTCCCAAGGGCTATTTAGGAAATTGCTAACTGGGACAAACTCAAAGCAGGCCAAAGAAAATTCTAACAATTTAACAAACAAAATATAGACAACATAGTATTGGAAAGACCAGACATGTCCTGAACACTATCTAGTTTGTTGGTACAGACACAGAACCCAAGTGCCTGCTTCACAACTGAAAGATCCCAGATGTATATAATATCCTGAACATATACCCAGTCAGCCAGAAGAAGGCTGATTTTATGAACCACACAACTACAGATTTACAGGACAAACACTGTGTATTTTCAGTATTGGTTGCCTTGACATATAGGCAGTAGCCTGGCTTTTTCAGAAGTTGAAAGCATCCTACTTTAATTTCTAAAATTTCAAATAAAATAGCACAGTTCCTAACCGTAGCATTTACTAGAACTGAAACATCTAAAGTCTGACTAAAGTGAAAAGGACTTTTTATTCTACTTCTGCAATTTTTTCCTCTAAAATTAAGCAAAAGCTGTACCTGGCTGTAATCTATAAGCTAAAGTCTGAGCAGGTATTTTGGTTTTATTTATTGCAACAGTAAGCAGAAAGATTACACTACTTTTTGGAAATTGCATATTCGGAAGAGAAAGTGTCTGCACGTAGCAAGCACAGAAGAAAAAAAAAGGCAAAAGAAAAAAAAAAGACATTGGGCAAAGATAAGTGGTATCATGATGCCAAGGCTCATGGAGGCAACACACTTTAAAAGTGACTGATGAATATTTGCCCTGACCTAAACAAAACAACTATAACCACAGAAGCAAGGTGTAGCTAATAATATCACGCAGAATAGTCAATTAGATGCATTGATAACCTTTGCTACCCAAATAAACTGAACAAAAACCTTCTGGTCATGTGAATCTTATTTCCAGCAAATGTCACAGTTGTGCTACAGATTTCTTCAGAGGCTGAAGAACCTCCACCGTACAGATGTGTGAGAAGCATAACAGCCACTGCTGGATTCTGTTAATAATTCATGACCAAATACCTACAGTGCCACCCACAGGCACTTGATAATTCTCCTGTTTACTAAACAGGTTGCCGCCTTACATTTCTAATCCAAACGGAACTGCTAAGTAGTTGGGTATTTTCCTTCCACTGGATTAAACCACCCTATGACAAACTTGAAACTCTGCCCAACTATTGAAAGATAAAACAGAAAGAGGAAAACAAAAACAGGAGGAAAGAAAACAGAAGAAATATTTTCAAGTTCTGTCACTGCTTTCAAGTTTAGTGCTGACATGCCTGCCTAAAGCTGTCTGCTAAACTAGGGTGAATAGTCAACATCTGTTGTGAATAATTTATTTATTTTCAGTTACAGAAAATTGGCAGCTCCAATGTCCCTAAGAGAAGGATAATTGTAATTATCTATGATGTTGTGAAAACTGTTTCAATGGCTCAGCAGTTACTGAAGGCCTGGGATTTTTCTCTCCTTCCAGCATATAAATACTCCAGCATGTGTATGGATATGGAAAA
Source organism: Phaenicophaeus curvirostris (assembly GCF_032191515.1). Classification (NCBI taxonomy): domain Eukaryota; kingdom Metazoa; phylum Chordata; class Aves; order Cuculiformes; family Cuculidae; genus Phaenicophaeus; species Phaenicophaeus curvirostris. Next base: position 122,135,206 of record NC_091393.1, on the reverse strand, counting down.
AATAAATTTTAGAGCTCTTTTTTGGGAGTTTTGATGTATTTTTTTTTCCCCCCTCAATACCACTTTGCATATGCTATGATCTTTTGTTAATTAAGGGTCCAGGACATGCATTTTAATTACAACACTTATTATTAAAGCTGATGAAATTATTACTGGTCCAATGTCTCCATCCTTCAATATGCTGTGCTTCAAAGTGCTGTTGCACCTGTGTAGATTCCTGTGGATAGTCAGAGGGACCTAGAAACCAGCAAAACAATGGAATGTCTAATATAAAATACCTGAAAAAGATGCAGAGCTACATATTGTACTGAATTCTACTACTCATTTATACATAATTAACGAATTAGTAAGAATGCTGATCTCTCATTGCTGTCATTTTGCAGGAGGAAGAAAAGATCAAACATCAAATCCAAGAAGTGCATAATTTTCTTAGATACCCATTTCTGTTGCAATTTGAAAGAAAAGCAATTAAAAAATTAATCTTTCATTGTAGCTTTTGTCTCCAGCTCACCTAATGCCAAGTAAGACTACTGGAATTCTATTCCTTATCTCTAAGTAAAAAGTAGACAGATTGAGAAGAGGACTGCTTGCCCTGGAACTAAAGGAAAAAAATATATATATATATTTGGGGAGGTGTTTTGTAACATAGCAAGGAAAAAAATGCATCAAATCTGAACAGAGAAGAAAGTGAAATATGGAATTATTTAATGTCCATAGATTAAGATAAAAGACATGCATGACTCCTGTAGTGCACCAAGTCCAAAGAACGCGTTGTGGGGAATTATTAATCACATAACAGTGACAGTTAAATGTGGGGTCTGATGGGACTGAGGGATTTGAACTAACTTAACATATGATGGATAAGGAAAATATCCGGAGATAAAGGCTAGATCTGTGCTAATAAACTGAACAGTGCCAGGGATCATTCTCTGACATTGAGGCCAATTGGCACAGTCTAACCACATCCATGCTATTAAACTCTCCGAGCCCCCCTGCGACATGGTCAGATCTGCATTGCCATTTGGGAACGGTCCCCGACATGTACTAACTCCTGAACCAGCTTATTGGCTCTGGCTAAAAGCATGGGAATTATAATAATTCACCATCAGAGACTACTGAATTCCAGGGCTGATTCTAGCTCTAGTTCATTGACTTGTTATCTGTGCACGGCTATATTTTCCAAAAATTCTTAAATTGTATCAGGGAGAAAAGTTTAGTCTAAAATGTGCAGGAAGAAGCAAGTGGTACATGATACTGAGAAGATCATACTTAAAAGACATTTCTTTTAAGTAAGTTTAGTATGAAAACAAATTTGTCGTGATTAATCTAACAATGGAACAAGAAAATAGGCCAAAATAGTGAAAAAAATCAGAGTTAATTTCATAAATTAGATTTCCATAGCAGAAAGAAACTCTCAAGTAGTTTAAATATTAGCCAAAACCACCAAAAGTTCTTCCCACAAATGCAAGAAGAAGAAATGGTTCGTAGAAAAAGGAAAAAAAACCCAACAATATTTAGAATGGGAGAAAGGTGATCCCAAGGACTTTAAAAGCATTTGAATTCATTTTGATAGCCCAAAACGTATTGAATAAAAATTTTTAATCTGTTTTTGCACATCTGGTAGATAATAAGGCATTTAGAAAAAGACAATATAGATTTGTCAGGATTTGTATAAAGTGTCAAGCAAGTCTAATTTCCTTCTTGACGTGTTAACTGGTGAAGTGGATGTCCAAAAAACAGTGGATATGTTTGATCTCACTGAGTCTCAGTCTTTTGATGTGGATGCACGGGGCGTGCTTACAGGTAATTTTGGGAAATTTATCAAATGTAATTGGTGAAGAACCGGTAGGGAAAAAAAAAAACTCAGAGCAGAGTAGTTTTCTGCCAAACTAAGAGGTTCTTTCAAATTGGCTGGGATATGTATTATTTAATATTTTCACAAAAGATGTGAATGACAGAATAGTGAATATACTTATGAAAAGTTGGAGGAGATCAGTCTGTGAGTGGTTATACCACTTTAGAGGACAGAAGAGTAAATTAGAGACGTAATGGTATATTAGAAAAATACTCTGAAATCAATAAGAAGAAATAGTAAAAGGCAACTACAAAGATGTATCCTGAGGAATGAAAAAAATAAATAGATACTAGAAAAAACAAAGAAAAAGAAGAGTAATATAGAAAATGGGAATTGCTAACTGTACACAGTATATAGGTTAAATATGTGAATGCTGTAAGAAAGGTATTATCATTCTAAAGGATGTTAATTTCAGAGTTGCATTCAGGGCTTAGAAAGATAGTTATTTAATTCTGCTTGAGCTACCAAGGTCTTTCATCCCGTCCAAGTTTCTAGAATTTGCACGACTCATTAGCAAGCAGACTGGTAAACTCTGTAGAATCTAAGAGATCAACAAAGATAATAAAAGATCACAAAAAAATAAAGTGTCAGAAAAGGATGAAAAAACAAATGTTTAGTCTAGAAAACAGAAAATCAGGAGATGTAAGCTGTATTCAAACCTGTTAAACAGATACAGACTCACAGAGGCATAAAAAGGATTTCTGAGTCTCAAAAAGTGTCATTTCATCTACTTATTTTCTTTAATATCTATGTAAATCCAAGTTTTTTTCAAGTTTGAGATGAATCAAAAGTTCTTCAGAGAGTGCAGCTGCTCATTGAATCTGATGTTACTTGTCAGCTTCACTGCTGTTATCAGCTTTCAGGGTCTTTGTCTTCAGGGCACACTGGCCAGAATTGTCTGCTCCAGGGCTAGGGATCCATGACTTTGAGCAACCCCAGGACAGATTCACTATTCATGTTCTCCCCAGAGCCCTAGAAGCCTTGATGCCCATCATCCTTGGCCCTGGAGCAGTTATCTGTGCTGCCCCATGGCGTATACACACCCTCCAAATGTGTCTCAGCCGTCTGAAAATGAATGTAAAGATTGCTATTATGTTTTCCAATGCTGAAATTTGGTTTACGTAACAGTTAATTACTACTTCTTGTGTTCATTTACAAATCACATTTCCCCCTCCTGCAGGAAGAACAGGAAAAGAAGCAAAACCAAATATTATAGTTAGCATCTCACAGTACCTGCTGGATAGGATGCAACAATGGTTTACTCTGCCAAAGCAAACCCAGGTGCAGATTTTATAAGTGGGATGTTGGCAGGGGAAGAGAGGGGAACTGGTAATCTCATTTTCTCCACAAATGCTCTTTGAGTGCAGCATGAGTGTATGGGGTGATGAACGTACTCACGTGCCATGCGACTTCAATGTCCATCAGACACTGCCCCTTCTAATGCACAAGTTAGATTGATTCAATTGTGAAAGAAAGAATGGAAAGATATGTGAGGAAAAGGAAGACACGTCACCCTATTGCCATAGAGTGAAATATGCATCGTTTTCTAAACCAGAGGGAAAAAGGAAATATATTCTTGAGGAACATACTAGCCTGGTTTCAAAAATTTAGGAGCAAGCACTGTATATCAACAATGTATGATATAGATGGAGCCCTGTTCATCTAATAACATTTTTTCCTAGCCTTGAGGTTTGGAAATCTTTGAGTTTATGAGTTTGCGAGGAGGCAGGATCCGTGCTGAAGGCATGGATTTAAATACATCTGTGGGCTCTACTCCTGTACTGCTTTGGTCTGTGACTTGTATTTCTGCACCTCCCTCCATGCCAGACTAGTGAGGAGGGAGTGCAGGCCACGCCGGGTAAACTTTTTGTAGCTTCAGACCCTTCATCCTCTGTTACAGTGGTGGAATTTATGGCTGAATCAAGCCTCATAGTGTGAAATGCTAATGTAACCCAAATACATGAGCTATAATCCATAGCCTGGAGGAAGGTCTCTTATCCTTACGTCTGGGAGTGTGCTACTTTTGTGCTGCTGAGCTGATTTTGCTAGTAAAATAAGGCCTCCAATCATAACTGTATATTGTATGCATGCTACTCTGCTGAATTTCATATACCCTAGGGTTCCTCATGGTTTAAAAAAGTAAGGGGATCAGGACAATGCTACAAGGTGATACTTGATATAATGAAAATCTAGCAAAACTTTGGTGATTTTAAAAGCAACTAGATGAGAAATTGTTTTGACTGAAATAAACCTGAACAGTCTCATAGGTCTGAAAGATTAGAGGATTTATTATACTCTCAAGACAATGATAGAAGTGGCTAGTGTTCTGGCCACCTGCTGTGTCCTTGGCTAAGTGAGATCCAGTTTAGTTTTATTTCAGTTTCTTAATTATTGCAGAGCTGCTTTAACTTAGTTCTAAGTCCAACTTCTAAGAGCCATAAGGCTGAGGAACAATTCTGCAGAAAAGAGCAAATAAGCAAATACATATGAGGCAACTGGCATGTTGCAAAATAATTATTAAATCAGTTTTCCCCTAGAATTTTTATTTGTTAAGAGGCAGTGGTTAATCCCAGATAGTTTTAACCCCTTTATAAAGTCAGGGGAGGCAGGTGCAGAGAGAAGAGGAATAAAGAAATACATCTATACCTAATTCCATATTGAGCTGAGCTTGTTAAATCAGATACTCTGAAGCTAAGGAGTTTCACAGAAGAAAAGAGGAAAGAGCTTTTTCAACTTCCAGAGAGAAGGTAGCAATAAACTGGCTTGATGATCACTGTTGTTAAATTGAGCCCCTTGGGATGCCAGGTAATTTGCTAAAGACTTGGTCTTTAGCGAGTGCATTTGAATGACTGTGTAGAGGTTCCGTCTTTATAGTCCCTAATTCTCTAGCACCTTACTTTGCAAGGGGACTTATTATGCTGCAACAGTCAGTTGATTAACTGCAGAAAGTTAGAGAAAGCAAATGGCCATTTTCACTGCATGGGCTAAATTCAAAAGAACTAGGAGTAGCAGGCTGGAGGGAGAAGAGATGCTTTATTGTTCATCTCTAGAGCATCAGTGGAGTAACAAAAAGAGATCTTCAGAGAGAGAACATGCATTTAGAGTCTTGGCAGTTTTTAGAGAAATAATCTGTTTTCAATAAAATTTCTAGAACTTCTTCATATTCAGACAAGTATCTCAACCAGTCTGCTAACTCTCCATCTATCAGTAAAAACTATTTTTTCCCCAACAGCTCTTCAGAGTGACTTAGTTTCAGAGTTCCTTTTCTTAACAAGTTCATATAGAGCTTTTTTTTTTTTTTATACTTCACTGCTCTGCCGTTATAGATTGTAAATGCTGAAACAACTAGAGGATCTCACTGGTTTCTTGCTAGTCCAAGTTGTCACCTCTTTTCAGAAGAGACAATTACATTCTCTCAATAATATTAATTCCTTATTTTCAAGGTTGCTTGATTTTCTTCGCATTAACTTGGAGTTCTCAAGACTTCCTATACCCAAAGACTATTTCTTAGAGAAGAAAAAGAAGGTACCTATAGTCCTATCTAACCATGACAAACATTTTCTGTTTTAGCTCTCAAAACAAGAGCACGACAACTCTGCCTCATATGCCCTGGTTTCTGATCCCTGTATTGAGAATATCTGTGCAACAGTTTTGTCTTTTCATTAAGAATGATTCAATAAAGGATCTTATTTGCTCCTGAGTGACAACTGAGCATTGACCCAATCTAGCAAAGAGAACTGCAATAATAAATTAACAAAGAGAAGATGATGGTGTTTTAATGCTGCTGCTTAAAGATGATCTGATTTAATGACATAACAATGGGTGCCAATACTGAACGAATACTTACAAAATATTTCTGTGGGTATGCACTCAAGTAAAATAATTGAGTTCTCTGCAGTAGCTTTTTTACTTCCTTTGTGTTTGCCTTTTGTGAATATTCTATAAAGTGAATTTAATAGCAGAATGCATGTGATAATAGTCAGTTTTAAGCAAATATTATAGAATATTGTAAGCTTATAAATACTGAATTTGGACATGCAAATATTAGCATTGTAGTTCTGAATATTTTAAATGAACTTGATATTAGCATTCTTCTAAATATGTTTTTTTTCACCAAAACCTCATAATTTCTGTTGCACTCTAGATGAGTAAAAACTGTCTCCTTTAATTGTCAGTGGAAGTAGCATGGTTGTGGAAGACAAAAGAAATACTAGACAACAGAAATGGATGTTGTCACATCAAAATAGCATCTAAATTGACATTTACAACATGTGATCTAGCCTGTGGCAGTTAAAACACTGCACCCTGCTGTCTGTGAGCATCCTGGGTAAGCCTTTATGCCCAACACAAAAAGTCACAAAAATCTACAGAGTCATCAGAAACACTGTTGTTGCAACATTCAAACCTACTACCAGAAAAGAGGGCTAGGCATTTTTAAGTCTATTTTTATATTTTTACAAGAAAAGCCTGTGTACTTGGAATCTGTGAGCTTTGAAGGATCATACTGGGCCATGGGAATTACCACACTATAGCATATATTGTCCAGCTAGTCCAACATTATATTTCTGGTAGAAAGCCAGTATCAAACACTCCAGACAAAGAGAATGAGAAATCCTCTTATGGACAATTTTATTATAACTTGTTCTGTCCAAATCTCTTCCATTTAGTGGTTGTTTCATATTCATTATTCTAAACAGAATGGGGTGGAGGTGGTGTAGGAAACAGAGGAAAATAAAACACAAATTTTCAGACAAGTAGATTTCAAGATGCAAATATGTAAAATTTACTGGAATTAGATAAAATTTTGATTCTTCTTCTTTAATAACTGTCTATTTCAGGTTATTAAAACATGTACTGTTTGCAGTTGATTTTTAATTAAGTCCCCTCATTAAAGGAATATTTTTCAGACTAAAAACATTGATGTTCTTTAGCATTAATTCACCTCCTGTTCAGTTTAAAGAGTGATAATTTTTTTTGTCTCTACACAGAAATTTCTTGCTACTTTTCTAATCTAATCTTTCTCACCACAGAATCATCTCAGAAAGATTTTCACATCATGAAGCAATCTAACACACAGATGAATCAAGGCACTTTTTTGCTGTTGCTGAGTTGACAATAAAAGTCTACGCAAGGTGAGTAAGATATATTCACAGAGCACAGGCTGTCCATGGATCCTCTAGAAATAGTAGTCACTTTTCAGGATCTGTTTAACACAGAGCATTAAAAGAGAATAATGGAATGTATGGTTTGCAATGAAAAGCTTGAGTCAAGTTATCTCCTATAATTTTCTCGTTTCTTGCTTGTAAATTTTGGGTGGGTGGTTTGTACTTTGGAGGATCTGTTATATGATCTTTAATAATGTTTTTGGTTTTCAGGATCTTCTGCTCTCTTTCTGGTATTTAACGTATCCAGTTACCAATACATGTCTTTCGAGTATCCTTTACAATGTGTTATCACAGCAACTGTTAATTTTGCCCCTACTAGCCTCCCATGTACTGAGATTATGGAGGAAAAAAGAAAGAACATAAATGTACTTATAGTATTATATTAATTACTGTGAAAGCAAGAAGCCCATATGCTTTAAAATTTGTACATATGTTCCTTGGCTTTTTGCTCCCCCCAGTGCAAGTGTTTCTATTAAAGCTGAATTTGTCATTTTTTTCAGTTTGTTACTGACCTGATGGTTGCAAAGAGTGTTGTTCCTTCCTTTTGAATCCTGTCAAACCAGCTACTCAGGGAGAAGGATGAATCTCTTTCAGTGCACTTGAAGGAGTGGCACTGAATTCCCTTTACTACATAGTTTAGATATATATTGGAATATATACGTCCATTCCTAAATGAATTAATTCCTTCCTTCTTTCAACATTCATTGAACAAGATCAACTTTGAAAGCTGTACTTTCACTGTATATACATATACTCCTTAAAAAAACTTTCCTCTTTCTACCAGTTTCCCGTGTAAAAGCCCAATTACAGAGACAAATATTACACAGAACCCTGAAGGATAATCAGCAAACGCACTTCTGCATCTGATCATGATCCACTTAAAGTCTGCAGTTTGCGTTGTTTCTTCGAAGTGTCATTTAAGCATCTTACATGAGTTAATCTGTCACAGAGACAGATCAGAAAATGGTAATGTGGTAGCCAGGATCTATGGCAAACAGAGAGTCAATCCTTTGAATGAACGTGGATGAAAACAAGAGAACAATATGATTTTCAGCAGTGCCTCATGTAGCCAAGAATCCATTAGCTTACTTATTAGGACAATGATCTTTGAGTATACAGATGTATCAGGGATATCCATTGTTTAGTTATTTAAGGATCATGACCATCTTGATTTAATCCATATCAATAAAATAGTGTTAGAGATTTTTCTTCTCCCTTTAGGCCAATTGCCACGTCCTAACTGCGCCCATACTATGTTCGCCTCTAAAATTGGCAATGGGGGGAACAGAGAAATGCAAATTGTGTATTAACTGCAGTTCTTGACCCACATTAACTCCTGTACAAGGCTTAGGGGTTGCTGGAAGAATACTACATCTCACAGCAAAGCTGTTTGGGTGGCCTTTGCTGTAGTTTATCAGAACAAACAACAGAAGGTATTGCCTGTGCCTGGATCTGATTTAATTTCCTACTACTGGTCTACTCTATCTAAATATTTGCAAACATATTTCTTTACATATACACACACATATGTGAATACATGTATATATTCACACATATGCACATACAGTATAGGAACCGTGTAAGAATAAAGGTTCTCTAACAGACTTGCAAAACTTGTAAAAAAAGCCTGAAGCTCCATGTCACGGTATCTTCACTGGTTAAATTAAAGGCAGTGTGAATATACCGATACATATTGCAATCACACATCTTCTTACAGTGTAGACATACCATAATAATGAGTGTCAGTTAAGGTCTTGGTTCAGCTGTAATCATTTTGCACTGCTCTGTGGTACAGAGAATGCATTTCATCTGCAAGTGGAGAGTGCTCCCAGCAGAGGGAAATTCTCTACTTGTATAAAGTCAGCACAGCTGATTCCCACAAATGCCTTGTCAACCCTGTGGGGTGGACATACACAGGATGAATAACAGAGCAGAAAGTGAGTCTTTCACTGGTTTCATAAAAATGTTGTAAGTTAGAAGAGCCCTCAAGCTATTTTAAATGAGGTCATACTACTACTGGCTTTTCCTATATTCCTCTCTGACTACATGTTTAATCGTAGAATTTTTCAGAATGAAGAGAAACAAAGCAACTCCTGTGTATTAACTTTTTGTTTGTGGAATGCTGAGCTGAAGTTGAAGGTGGATCCATGGCATAAAGTCAGGATAGAATAGTTGTTCATGTTTAAAGCTAACAATGTCACTACAGAACTCCTTTTTTTGATGCAGAAAATAACGGATTGAGTTTGTGGAGAAGATGCTGAGAAGACTGAGTGTGTACTGACTCATTCAGAACAGCCCTATGTCCCTTTTATGACTCAAGCATGATTTTTTCTCAAACATTAAAACGAGTTGTTTGATGATTAAAAAAAAAACGAACTCGGGTCTTGTGCACATTGTAGTCTTACATCTACTCATCTGTTTACTACCCAGATGCCCATTAGCCCTTTAGATGTTCCTTCAGCCTGCATCTGCATCTTTGGTCACCACCTCTTCCATCTGCACTGTCCTGTTGCTCCTATTTCCTCTGACTCCTGGCAGGGAAGGGGACACCATGAAAAAGATTCTTCTGAGTGGTATTTGGGCTGTCCAGTCAGACAGGATTTATGAAAACGTTGGCTAACAGCAGACGAAAAAATAAAATCAATGCTGAACTCTTCCTTAAGATGCCCTAGCAGTGAGATACTAATCTGAGCCTTCCTCCTTGGTCAAGCTTTTGATTTTGCTGACTGTATAGGAATTTTGTTATTCTCCAGAGGTCAACTCCTGTGATAAATGTTGAAACTGGCTAATGGATTCAAAAGTTATTAGGTGGGGATAGGAGTGTTAGATTCATTTCTTTAGGAAACCACATAAACATAGATTTGCATTTTGTACATTACAGTCACAAAACAGCAAGATAGACATTACAATATTACATCAGACTAATTGTCTGTTTTGTCTAGTATCCACTGCCGGTGCTATTTGCTTCAGATGATGTTGCAAGAAATGCGGTAGTGAGCAATTAGGGATTAACCTCTCCATAACAGAAGTTTCTTAATTCCCATCAGTTAGTGATTAGCTTATGCTCTGAAGCATGCAGGTATATATCCCTTATGAATTTTTGTTTAATCGAATATAATTGTGGATGCTCTTGTTACCCATATAACTGCTTATCCTGTTTTGTTGGTTTTGCGGTTTTTTTTTCCTTTTGATCCTGCTGTGTTCTTGGCCCCAGTGATATCCCACGGTAATAATTTATTATGGAAACAAAGTTTCTATCCCCAGCGTTGTCCCTTATTCTACAGTGTAATTTCAGGGGAGTATATTGAAAAAATGAAAGTCGTGTAGATGGGAATATGCATTTGTTTATAGGCATTGGTTTCTAAGCAGAGCTATGCAAACTCATTCAACGGCCAAATATCAAAATACTAATGCCAAGGGTAGGATTCATTCTGCTTAACATCACTATTTGAGATCATCACCTCAAACTCTGTAGTACAGAGACTAAGATATTTGGAAGGGCATTATATCAGACTTATTGTAGATGCCCATAGTAAGAAAAGATGAAACACACCTTGAGTGTATCACTTTCCCTGTATTTCCTATTATGACCATTTTGACAACTATCTTGGATACTGAAGTTTATAATGTAGATAAATATTTCTATTCAAATGAATACTTCTGATAAATGTCTAAATTCTCAAAATTCAGTTTAGGGGGTTGAATACTTTCAGAGAGTCATTTAGCCTGATAATAAAGGCTGGCTCTGCAGGAACCTGTCTCACTGACTACATGCAGAGTGTAGCACAGATTAAGTCCTAACTTCATGAAAGTCCTCACAGAGGTTTTTGCCTTGTCCAGTCAAGCCAGCTTTCTTTATACTGTAGTCCTCAATTTATATTTTACATACACACATGTCCATTCCTTGCAGTAAATCTAAAGGGAGTATTTTACTCAATTGCTCACTTAGACATGACTGCTCCTGGATGCCTTCAATTCTGTGAAGAGAAGTCGCATATCCCCACTGTAAATTTGATGCTGACTTCAGGTGAGGAATTGAAGAAGTAAAAACAGAAAACCAGGTAAGTCAAAGTTAATGATAGGACACCTTCATTCCTAACTTCAACAGGCAACACGTTGAAAGAGTGATATGGCAGAAGACTGATCACAGTAGCCAATTTTCAACTACCTGACCAGTCTTCCTTCACCTGGAAAGAGTGAAATGAGAATGACAGCATAGCAACCTCTCTGGCTTTGAAATTCTAGTAAAGACGACTTTGAAAGCCAAAGATTTGTGAACTCCCTGTCATCACAAATGCCTTGTTTCCCTTTTACAGTCTCATCAGTCTAATCTTTTTCTTTTTTTTTTTTGTGTGTGTGATATGAGACACTTCACTTTTATTCCTTAATTAAAGAGTGTGAAAGTGCAACTCTACACATATCTGAGTTTGAGCAGCTTTTAAGTTCACAAGGGAAGAATGCCTGAAAGAAAGCTTTCCCTGTTAGAACAACAGTAAAAGAAAGGACCCTAAGCTCATTCATTAAGGGTTGTAAATTGGTAAGAGAAACCTAACCACAAAACAGCAACCAAAAAAACCACCCAAAATCCCACTAAAACCCAGAGGAAAAAAATGTTCATATTTTTCTACATGTGTAGTGATCCAAGTCAGTTCACTAAGGGGTCAGATGACGGCTAGAAAACTGGAAGGAATAATAGATGGGAGATAGTCTTAATGTGCTGAGAACTGATGGACCAGTTCAGCTGCACTATCTGAGAGCTCCCAGGGAGCCACAGGGGTTCACATTTGGGTCCTTAACTACCTGTGGATTTCAACAGCAAAACAGAAATCCAAACAGGGGTTTGATTCATAAATACCTTTGCGGATCTGGGCCATAAATATTAACACAACTTCTGTGCTTAGACGCCGAAGAAACATGAGGTCGTCCTCTGTGACTTTCCTTCAGAAGCTGTCAGCCTGCTGTCTGCCAGGCTGACCCAAAGAATCACAGAATCACAGAATCACAGAATCACTAGGTTGGAAAAGACCTCTTAGATCATTGAGTCCAACCATTCCTATCTGCCACTAAATCACTTCCTTGAGCACCTTGTCTAACACCTGCCCTGCAGGATCTCAGAAGGACAGGCTAGAAATGGGTTTGATGGTACGTTCTGCTAGAGCTGAAATGTAAGACAGAAATCTTGTAACCAATTATATTTTTCTTATATTGCTGCTCACAGAGTAGAAAAATAATTTATTTCCAGTACCAAAATAGTGTAATAATTAACTTTGTGCAAAGCTTTATTTCATTTCCTGTGATAAAATTCTGCAGTTGAGGTTAATAATTTATGCAAGTTGTCTTTATTGTTCTGTTGCTTTCATTTACCTAAGGATTAGAAAGTAGTTTTGTTTACAGATACATAGATATTGTTATAAGCCTTTCAGTTTACCTTTTTAACCTCTAACTATTTATTTATGTTTAGTTTTACAATTGCAGTCTCATCATTTTAATTCATATATAAATATGTTGGGATATAAATTCTAATATCATTTCCAGATGAATCCTGACTTGGTTTGCTTTCACTGGAACCAGGATTATAAGAAATTTACAAGGACATTAACAAGTGAACCTGGAGATCTGACTGGCTGTTCTTCATTCCTCATTCATGGTCTGTCAGTGGATGAAAACCTCGATGTGAGTCAGCAATGTGTGTTTGCAGCCCCAAAAGCCATCCATACGCTGGGCGGCGTCAAAAGAATTGAGACCAGAAGGTTCAGGGAGGCGATTCTGCCCCCATAACTCTACTCTCATGAGAACTCGTCTGGAGTAATGCATTCAGTTCTGAAGTCCTCAGCACAGAAAGGGCATGAACCTGTTAGAGCAAGTCCACAGGAGAGCCATGAAGATGATCCGAGGGCTGCAGCACCTCACATATGAGGACAGGAAGAGAGGCTCTGGGTTGTTCAGCCTAGAGAAGAGAAGGTTCTGAGAAGACCTGATAGAAGCCTTCCAATACATAAAGGGGGCCTCCAGGAAGGCTGGGGAGAGGCTCTTTGTCACAGAGTATTCCCAGGTTGCCCAGGGAAGTCAGGGCTGCCCCATCCCTGGAGGTGTTCAAGGCCAGGTTGGATGAGGCTTTGAGCAGCCTGATCCAGTGGAAAGTCTCTGTGCCCATGGCAGGGGGTTGGAACTGGATGATATTTAAGGTCCATTCCAACCCAAACCATTCTATGATTCTATGATTCTATGATTCTATGATTCTATGATTCTATGATTCTATTATTCTATTATTCTGTTATTCTATGATTGGTGATAGGTCTCATAATACATAGTTAAGATAGGGGAGAATAGTGACCACAGTTTTGGCCATTTTAGCACTATCTCTCAAAGTGAAAAGAAAGCTAAAATGCCTGATGACTGTTAACAAATACACGTTTCACAAGGTGGCTTCCTCTTTTTAAAACAACAAAAATTACGCTCCTGTGGATGGCTTCAGAAGCAGTGGCTCAATAATGGTAGACTTTTGTTTAAATGGATTTCTGAAAGATTGCTTGGATTAAGTATGATTTGTTCTATTTTCAGTCAAAGAATATAGCTGTTATTTTGCAGTAACATTTAATAAAGGCTTTCTGCAAAATAACCAATGGTGTTACATTATATCTCTGTTACAATATTAGAAATGGAAAATGACAGCCTTAAAAATAAGGTGAAATAAAAATATTTTTATTTAGAGGAATAATTTTGATTTCCCAGAAAATAATAAGCCCATCACTACATGTTACTCTGCATTTACTTCTGAAAATGCAAAATAATAATATTGTCTGTGTCTGCCTAATTCTATTTGACAATAACAAAATAAAATTGCTATTGTTTATTAGAGATTTTCAGAGAAGTCCGTTAACTTATCTTTGATTTGAATTTCAAATACAACCTTCTTAAAAAACATAGCCAGAGATATTCATCTAAGATATTGATAAGAAATTTACATTTGAGAATATTTAATTGTAGTCACTATTCTCACATTAACAGTGACTTGCTGTTCGCTTTTTTTGAAAATACAGTTCTTATTAGAATTAAAATCACAATGTCCTAACACTTTCAGGTGTATTTCAGTATATATTTCTTTTGCATAAGAAAGAATAAATGCATAGAGATATTAGCAAGCTAAATAAAATATATCAAGAGTATCTTTATTTTAGAAACAGCTTTCATTGTTCACAGAAGTAGCAGCTTTTACTGAATAGAGCCTTTAGGCACTTGAATTTGAGTAATTATAGCTAACTTTTAAATTATACCTAAATCAAGCAATACATCATGGTTTTATACATCTGGAAGCTTTATTGCAAAAACAGATGAAAAAGGTTCTTTTATGATCACTCAATTAAACAAAATTTTGGTGATGGAAGAGGTGGAGGAAGAATAAGAAATACAGACAATTATATTACCAAATAAGGAAGATATATTTTTGTCTTAAATACATGGTGGGAAGCTGCGGAGAAGACAGAGACAGGCTTTTTTAAGAAAGGCATTGTGGTAGGATGAGAAGAAATAGACAGAAGTCCTGCAAGTAAAAGTCTACTTAGATACTAAGAAGATATTTTTTCTTTTTTTTCTTTTTTTTTCTTTTTTTCTTTTTTTCTTTTTTTCTTTTTTTTCTTTTTTTTCTTTTTTTTTTTTTCACAATGAAGTGGTTTAAAAAAGGAAAGATAGTCCAGGGAGGTTACGGAATATCTGTCCATGGCTGAGCAAGGGTCAGAGAGACCTGTTTTAACTTTGAATTTGGATATAACTTTGAAGTTGACCCTGCTTCAAGCAGGATGTTGGATCACATGACTCCTGACATCCCTTCCTATCTAAATTATTCTGAGTTTTTGATTTCAAATAAACGTAGCCTGAAAATCAAAATAATAAAAAATCAAAAGCGAACTAAATATTAACTGGACTCCAAATAAGTGGTATGGGATGTACAATTTAAATTAGCACCATGTAGAAATGGGCAGTGATCTGTTCGGTCTTAGCGTCAGGCTTGATTATTGCAGTATTTTGTTTTAAAATGTGCAGCTTGCGGTTATCTGGGAAAACTTGTGAAGTTTAGCAGTGCAACCTTTGTAGGTTTGGCAGTAAGACAAGGATAAATTTACTCCAGAGCTACCCTCTCAGTCTGAAGTGAAAAAAATTCATGACCATTCAAGCTTTCCCTCTCTATGCCATAGTGATAACTTACTAAGTTATCATAGAATGGTTTGGTCTGAAAAAGACCTTAAAGATCATTTAGTTCTAAACGCCCACCATTGTTATGGACACTTTCCACTAGACCAGGCTGCTCAATGCCCCATCCAACCTGGCCTTGAACACGTCCAGTGATGGGGCATCTATGACTTTTCTGGGCAACATGTGCCAGTGCCTCTCTATCCTCACAGTTAAAAATTTCTTCCTAATATCTAATCTAAATCACCCCTCTTTCAATAAAATCATTAAACTGTTACCCCTCATCCTATCCCTGCACTCCACGTTAAAAAGCCCCTCCCCAGCTTTCCTGTAGGCCCCCTTTAAGTACTGGAAGTCTGCTTTATGCTGTCCCTGCAACCTTTTCTCTAGGCTGAGCAACACCAAGTCTCTCATTCTGTTCTCATACGGGAGGTGCTCCAGCTCTCCGATTGTCTTTGTGGACCTCCTGTGGACTCACCCTAACAGATCCACGTCCTTCCTGTGCTGAGAACGCCAAGACTGGACACAGTGCTCCAGGTGAGTTCTCATGAGAGAAGAGCAGGGGGTGAGAATCACCTCCCTTAGCCTGGTGGTCACATTTCTTTTGATGTAGCCCAGGATACGTTTGGCTTTCTCTGCTGCAAGCATACATTACCGTTTCATTTTGAACTTCTCAGACACCAGTACTGCCAAGTCCTCCTCCTCAGAGCTACTCTCAATACATTCTCCAATCAGCCTGTAATCGTGTTTGCAATTTGAAACACTTCTACAAAGAACTTCCAAGTATAATAACAAGATCTAGAGGTAGCTGCAAGGTGTATTTATCAGGGTAGTGAATATGCACTCTAAGAATGTGGGAAAATGGGGTTTGGAACAGGCAATAATGGTTGAACCAGTATTAACTGGTCATTAGATTAAATATATATGCAAATAGTGTGATAAATCTGAATCATACTCCTTATATTTATCTAATAATCCTGGAATTAATATCTTCATTGTTAATATAAGTTGAGTAAATCCACTGCTTAATGATAAAAGCATGTTTCTTTTTCAAAAGCTGCAGACAGACAATGATTGCAGACATCTTTATGAAATCCATCAGAAAAATATTTGGATATCAAAGGAAAAATATCGTGAATGAATTTGATTGATTAGAAGTAACTTTATTTATGATGCTCTTAGCATGAGCTATAACTTCAACATGATTGGAGAAAGTAATAAAAAAAAAATGAAGGAATCAGATCTATTGGACTTGCTTCAGCCTACATCTGAAATGCCAGTGTATTTTATTCAGCATTTCAGATGTTTTGATGCATCTGTTAAGAACCACACTCTGAATTCCTTTTATTATGGAAGCTAATAATCATCTTGATAGATGTTGTTACATGATTTCTTTCCATCTTTGAAGTATCAGATTGATTCTGGAATTTCTTAGGAGGAAAAAGAGTTTGACATTCTGTTCACATTGAATGATAATGGGAGATGGATGGCTAGATATTTATTGAATATACATTGTCGTGTATAGATATCTAAGATTGTGTTGAGAAGCCTGTTTAATGAACTGCATATCCTGGATAACTCTTGAAGCAGTTTAAGAAATATTATTACTTCTATTGATTTTGGGACACTAATATATCATGGTTTCCTCATATATTTGTAGAATAATATTCTAACTACTGTTACTGAAATGTATTTAGTGAATCATCATTTATTTCATTCCACTTCTGAGGTGATACAATTTCCAGTGTTTTATTGAATGACTGTGAGACTATCAGGTAGTCTTCTTCCAGGATTTTTCTAAGTACAAAACAACAGTCAAAATACACATGCAGCTATTTGCAGGAGTAAGATAGAAAAAACTCTTCAAGAGTATTCTCATGTCTCAATAAAAACCTGAGAACTCCAGGACTGAACACAGTGCTCCAGATGAGTTCTCACGAGAGAAGAGCAGGGGCTATATATTGGTAGATTTCCAGATATTTGTTGAACTCCACACTTGGCTACTGCTTGGATTCCATAAAACCTCCCAGTCTCAGCACCATGTCTGGTTGTTCTCATAAGACGAATTGCACAATGTATGTAGGGAATGTTTCTCAGAGAAATTTTGTAGTGAAGTAACATCCCATAGAAAAAAGGATTTTGGGGAATATGAGTTAACAGGAAGACTATATGAAAAATACTGATTTTGCCCATTCAACTGATAAGAAAATTGTTGGATGAAGTGGTAATCAACACTGCCACCCTTAAGTGTTCAGGTCCAGGAGGGGAACTCATCACTAAGACACACGTTTCTCTATATACAGGGGATTATTTGGTGTTTCTACTGAGATTAGCAACATCCACCATGGTGAACAGTAGGAAATGCACGGCATTAAGAAATGTGAAAGGTAAAGGAACAAAGGATACGAGAAATCCTGCCTCTTGCCTTTGTAAGGTCTGAGTTGGGTGTCCCATAAAACTGGAAAATGAGAGTGGTGTGAACAGCAGGCTGGAGTTTCCTTGGAGAGAATATGTGGTAGCAGTGGCTTTTTCCTTTTGAACAGCACTTTAAATTAGGTTCTCATCCTGGAATCTTTTGAATCTACATGATGAATAAACACATTAGCCACCTGGCTGTGGAGTATTATAGGAGAATGTATTTCCATTTCTCACGTTAACTAGCCCCACTGTGCAGACAAGAATGCAGATTGTGGGGATACAAAGCAAGCAAGAAGAATTATAACTCCAATCCACAGTTAATTCCTTCAGGTGAGGGTAGAGAGTCCTAAACTGTTTATACACATAATACTAGCCAAACACTCATAAAACCTGCAAAAAATAAGACACCTCCCTCCTGTCAAATACTTTCTCAGAAATGGCTGAAGAACAGATAAAATACTTTTTAGAGTCTCTGCATAACGGATCAGAATAAGGAAGTCTGTTTCTGGCTAGCTATCAAACTATAAGACCATCAATGGAGGACTACAGTTCAGTAATTATTTCTTCTTTTTTAATCCATATTTCGTAAACTAATCAATGCATTGGGCTGAAGTAACAAATCTGCAAAGAACGACAGATGCATATCAAGATTTTGTGATGTAATCTATGAAATTCATTCACACCAGGATATCATTTACAAGGAGCCTATTGATTGGGGAATAAATATTATTTTACATTTAATAGATTATATTTCAGTGATTCTGGAGCTCTAACTTCTCAATTTACTTGTAGCTTAGCATGAGTGGATAGCTTGACAAAAGGGAACTTTGGTTTTAGCATTGGGGAACTTTGATTTTAGCATTACAGAACTTTGTTTGGAAGAGAAGAGACTGGCATGGCTGAGTCAAGACCTGTTGGTCAATCTGAGGGACAAAAAGTGAATTCAGATCAGGTCAGATTGAATGGGGCTCTGAGAAACTTGATCTAGTCAAAGATGTCTCTGGTCATTGCAGGGGGGTTGGACTGGATGACCTTTAATTGTCCCTCCCAACCCAAACTATTCCATGACTATGATTCTATGATTCTACAAAATACGGTTACTGGTAGGGACTACTTAATTTTTTGAAAACTGCTATTTTGGGAACAGAATGTTCACTGCTTTTAACCACCATGGATCTGCAAATCAAAGGCAAAGAACCCAATTTGCCAATTATCACTGTGTAAGTACTTGGAGGAAAGCACAGTCCTTTTCACATAGCTCATCCTACAGGAGCACAGGACACACCATACCTTGTTAAAATTAGGGAGTCATTTCAACAAGGTGTTGCATTAAAAGGCAGTGAGGATTTGTCTTGGAGCTCACTAATGATCTCTTCCTTCAGTATGCGACCCACTTTATATGTTTCTTGTGATTCTTTTTTTTTCTCTTTCAAATAAGGTAATATTCTTCTCCTTAGATAGACCAAGGTTAACAGTATTCCTTATAGTCTCATAATATTTTGCTGATTAGTTATATACCAATCAATTTTTTCCACAGTAAAGCCTTCAATTAACCCCCCAGTGATTGGGAGGCAGAATTTGCAGATTAGTGTTGGAGAATTCCACCTCCTATCACCAGGGGTTTAATTGAAAACTTTTCTGATAAAAATTAATTGGTGCAAAACCATCAGTAAAATAACCTAAAATGCAGAGGACACTGTTAATTTCAGTCTATTTAAAAGAAAGACAAAGCGACAACAAAAAGAAAGATTAATAAGTACATTGAACAAGAAATAAACAAAATTATTACAGCAACATCAAGATTAAAAGGAAACTTGTGAAATGGCCCTGCGAAGTCACAAAATGCAGGAAAACTTATCTTTAATTTAAATTACAATATGCTAAAACAAGCATGAGAAATTAGCTTCTTTTAAAATCTATTTCACAATCAGGTGATTTACTTCAGATTCAGAAACATAAATCACATTTTAATAATCTCTCTCCCAGCATGAAGTCTCTATACAATCTGATATGTAGATTTTTTTTTAAGTAGATGCTTTCTTTGCATAACAAGAAGCTGCAATATATTAAATGGAACCCAGGAAACCTTATAATGCAGCTGGGTAACAAAAGAAAATGTGCAATTTGAATCTACTATTGCACATATGTATATATCTTTACTAATAATGAGAAACATCCAGTGTCAATGGATGTATCTGTGTGCAATAAACCTGTCTGAATATAGTAACTTTAGTATTGCTCAGATACTTTTTTTTTGCGTTAACCATAATAGATTTTGACCTGCAAATTATGAAAAAGATTAAGATATGCATCAGCAGAGAGATTTATGTCTACTGTTGACAAATTATTCATTAAAGTTTTATGTAACAGGCCCAGAGAGAGTATTAAATACGATTATTATGGCAATTCTTATAAATGCATTCATCTTGACTAAGAAGAGGTCACAATAATGTTTAGGACTGCTTACTTACAAAGCTTGTTTAATTAAGAAAAATAGAAATAAATGTTCTCAATTTGCCATCTTTCATAGATTTTATCTTTATTACTTCTCTCTCCCAATATCGTGAAAGATAAACATCAGTAAAAGAATATCTATTACATGCAATTTGACAAATCATTTGCTTAATGATTTCTAAATATAAAGAAAGATATAAAATTTCCTTCTGAAATTAACAACGCCTTTTTCCTTGTGAAAATCCTATGTTTCGAGCAGACAAAGCTTTGTATCTGGAGTGATCATTAGTAAAGAAACAGGGTAATTATCTTTGAAGGGAGTTAGTTTCAGTGAAAAACAACTATGTATTCCAACCATAAAACACAGCACTTTGTGTTATACTCTGCTATATATCATACTTTTCTGCGGTCAGGTGAAAATTCAGCCAATGGCTATTTGATTACTTTGGAAACATTTGAATTGATTTTTATTACCTTATCGTGTACAACTGTAAGGAAGAAGTATGACCACTCTTAGAGGAACTACTGAATAAACCCCCTATTGCTTTTGATGGAACATGTAACCTAGGCAGGTAGAAGAGAGAGAAAAGCACATTCCCAAAGGAAAAAATGCTACTGAGTTTGGAGGAAAGGAGGACAGTATTATTTTGAATAAAGTTTTCTTCTCAACTAATGTGGCACCTTCCAAGGGTTCAGTAGCTTCTGTGATAATCATTGAATACCTCAAAATTCTCTGTAGATAGCGATATCTTCAGTAATTTAATTATCTATAGCAATTTATGTATTTAAAATGCTTGATGTGTATACGAACTGTAGAAAAATAATACATAATTTTCTTTCTCTGAGCACTGGTTAGTCATCTTAAGTGAGACTTCCATCCAGCAGCAGTCTAAGGAGGTATCTCCATTGAGTAAAGCTCAGAACTAAGTTTCAGAATACTGAAGGCAAGACTCTATAAATATATCCAAAGAATAAATGTTCCTGTGCTGCACACTGTGCTTCCTGCTTTGGCTTTAGCTCTTTTTTTTCTTCATTTTTTATATTTTTTAAAATGGGGAAAATGTTTCTCTGATATATATTTTATTACCTCTACACAATTATTGCAAAACCACAAATGGAATATTGAAATATCTTGTAAACAATTCCAGTGGGAAGGATGAATCTCCTTTGCATGCAGAACTTCTGTTTTCCCATTTGCATTATGGATTTCATCCTTCTGCAGAACTAGCCTGGATAAGCATTTTAGCAATTACTCATAGGTGTTTTCATACAGAAACCAGTAAACTGTGGTTTGAACTATGCTGTTGAGAGTGGATCCACAACTGGCTGAATGATAAAAGAGTGGCTGAAAGTCTTATTGATGTTTTTTGATTTGGAAAGTGATTTGGGTTCATTGGTTGTTAGTTGATTGGGTTTTTTTAGAGGGATGGAGGTGTTTTTGTTCTGAGTCTTTATATTGCCTTTATGCACTTTCAACCCGAACCAGTGACTGCCATATGGCTCAGTGTGAAATGTTGCACATGGGAAGACTAAGTGTCAGCATATGCATGAAAAAGATGGCATCTCCTTTACTTTTTCTTTCTACAGTTATCCTGAACAGAGGAGCAAAACAAACAAACAAACAAAAAAAATCCTTTTCTCATGTCTGATGGGCAAATTTACAAAATTAGCTTCCAACTACATCTGAATATTCACTTTTTTTGATAAATTTAGTTGTAGGAGGAAAAAATCCTATGATCAAGGGTTTTCTTGAGCCCTTCCCTTCCCTTCCCTTCCCTTCCCTTCCCTTCCCTTCCCTTCCCTTCCCTTCCCTTCCCTTCCCTTCCCTTCCCTTCCCTTCCCTTCCCTTCCCTTCCCTTCCCTTCCCTTCCCTTCCCTTCCCTTCCCTTCCCTTCCCTTCCCTTCCCTTCCCTTCCCTTCCCTTCCCTTCCCTTCCCTTCCCTTCCCTTCCCTTCCCTTCCCTTCCCTTCCCTTCCCTTCCCTCTTCTTCTTTTCGCTTCTCTTCCTCTGGATTTATAATTTTTCAAAAATGTATTTATTTAAATCCTGAAAAGGGATAGAGGGACACAATCTAACAAGAAAAAAAACAATGTCTGTCTTTTATACAACTCTAGCAGCAGCCCTGGAAAACTCACACTGTTTATATTCAATGCAGATTCCTCCATATTTCTTTATCATTTTCACAGCTCTGCTTCAAAGCTCCATAGAAAGCAAAGATTTTGCAAAGAGATTCCCTTACTCAAAATCCTTTTCATAGGAAAGAAAACATGTATTCTCTGTTTTTCTAGATAGCTGATAGTATCCTTGTATAAATAATACACTGCCCTGGTCTTGTAGGTCCATAAGAATGTTACACAGGAATAACATGCATCTTCTCATTAAAACTGACTCATTCCCAGAAGCTTTGCACTTAAAGCAGTTGCAGAGAAAATTCTACATTGATCAAAATTACTCATCCCAAGTCTCATCCTGTACCTATATACAAGCATGAGTGGGTGTGTTGCTAAAGTACTGAGCCCCGTTATTTTCCATGGCTTTATATTGTTGGAGACATCGAGTCGGGGTTGGGGGGCAGGTAAAACTCATATCCTAGTAAAATCTAAGTTCCACTGAAATAAAAGTATACACTTACACATTAGCAAAATATGTGGCTAGAAATCACGTGCTGGTCACATAATCAAAATCTAGTACTCTTCTCAGGATAATAGTCAAAAAAGTTCCACTTGTGCCAAAGACCATCGCAGCACTGAGCATATGCACTTTTTCCTGATGTCTGTCATACAGTCTAATTCTCACTATCAGAAATTCTATCTATTTATTGTGCGTATTTTTTTTCTGCTTTTCATTCCATCATTTCTTGCATTCTAAACCACTCTTTTGGTCTTCCTTCCTCCATTTGCATACATAATCCTCCTTATATTTTTTGTTCTAAAGCAATTCTTATAATCCCTTACTGTGTAATAGCATTTGTCATCAATAGAAATAAAATCCCCAACACATTGAAGGAAAGAGAATTTGCAGGTACGGGTTTCTAGCAGCAAGTTGTAATCGAAGCAGTGGGGAATCCTATTTGCATAAAAAGATCCATATTTGATGCAAACTGATGCAACTTTCATGATGGGTATAAAATTTTCCTCTATCTTTATGCCATGGGCACAAGGCAGATAATACTCTACAACAGTGTAACAAAATTATTTTTCATAAAGCTCTTGTCTGAGATGTATAATATAGGTAGGTGTGTCTTTTGATAATTAGTGAGGCTGGTTCCAAGTCCCCTACTATCAACGCTGTAATATTAGAAATGAAGTGCGACACCTGATTATAGAAAATCCCAGCATTTGGAGAGGTAAGAGACTGAAGTGCTTCATTGTGAAAGAAAGGGTAAAATTGTTTCAATGCATTTAATAAAACTTAGGAAAAAACAACAAATTATTTACAATATACAGGGTTAAACCTGACAGCTTAGGAAATTCAGGGGTCCTGGTATTTTTGTAGTTCCTATGTGATTTACAAGAGGGGGGAATCAGAGGCCACAGCATAGCTGAGAAGCAGATAGATGGATGTATAGGCAGAGTATATGGAAGGGACTGAAACCACTGAATTCATCAATGCACACTTCAGTGCTCCTCCACTAGATTAAAAAATGTGGTTTAAAAAATTCCAGTTTCTCAGCTCCACGTCAGTGAAGCACTGAGATTTTCTGGCAGCACTCATGGTGTGATTCCCGTATCCCTGCATATGGTAAAGGAGGTCAGGTTTCCCCATCGAATGCATCAGCAGAAAAGCAAGCAGTTTCATTAAGCTCTGGCTGAATTTCACTGGGTGTTTTTCAAAAGCAATATATTCCTAATAAGCATTTTGGTCTTGCTGAATCAGCTTCTTCTGGAAAGAAAAAAACTCCTAAACAACTTTAATCTATACCCAATAGATATTTCACCTTAAGGTTTTGTCAAGTTAATAGAGCCTATCCACTTAGAGAAAGAGGGAGGAGGCCTTTCTAATTGGTGCCTAACAGCTTACACTTAAGGGTCATTAAGAGGCAATACTAGAGATAACAGTCTTAATGGCTCCAGTCCCCTCTCTTGGGGAGCACTCAAGGTAGCAGGAACAAAAGGGAACAGGACTGAAAGACCCAAAGACACAGCAGGATCTAGGTTGGCTAAGGGGATGAAGATTGATTTAGTTCTGCCCCAGTAACTTAAGAGAAAAGTTTATCTTATTTGACTTGTAGTGAAATGTAAGATTAGCTGCCAGTAACTACAACATGAATGGAGAGGGAGAAGAGGAGACATATGTGTCATTGTTTTAAAATATGTGGGTTTAAATGTATCTCTAAGTGGAAATATTTTGGTTTTAGGAAGAAGTTTGTCAAACCTACCAGCATAAATTTCTGAATTGATTAAAATACAGCTGCTTGAAAGCCATTCTGTCCAGCCCACAAAGTGAAAAGCATTAAAAAGATGAGAATAACCCCATCTAAGGATTGCAGTTTTCATGCTGTGACAAGAAAGGCCAAAGATGGTTCCCCTTGAACTCTCAGGCTCAACCTGCACACCAGACACTAAAACTCAGTTCTGGAGCCGTCTCATGTCTGTAACATGAAATACAACAGCTTCAGCAACAGGCACCTCAGCTGCCCAGGCATCACGACCCGTTGGACAGCATAGTTGTGCTCAGAGAAATCTGAGTGGCACAGAGGTTCACTAACCCCGTCCTGAGATGGGTTGTTTCTCATAATTCTTCTCCACAGATCCCCAAGATAGCTATAAAAAGGGGTGAGGCTGAAAGGTCAGACAATTAGCTTTCCTACTTCTGAAGAAATAGCTTTTCTAAGCTTATTAATGTAAAAATACAGGATGAGATCGTCAGTAGCTAGAAATCAGTATAGCTCTGCTGATTTCACTGGGGCTATGCTGCATTATACTAGCTGAGATTACAGTGTCTCTAATATTAAATGATAATAAGAAAACTTACACTCAAACAGTCTTGTTACATTTGGTGAAAAACACGCTGAAATGTCAGATGTGTATTTTCCTAAGCAAATTTAACTCAACTTCCATACATCTTTCTGCTATTTTAAGTGTTATTTGTCATCTATGGGATGCCTATCTATTTCAGTTCATCTGACGGATGATTCTCACTGTAAGGGTTTCAGATATTTTTGAGCTCAGACAGGTTCAGCAAATCTCATGTCCCACATGATACAAGCGCTAGACGTTCATTCTGTAACCTTCATGATGAGTCTAAAAACCTCGTGTTTGTTAAAGCCTGCCCACTACAGACACACTGCAGAAGACTTTGGTCTTCAAAAACCAGAGGATTAACTTCCCCTTTTCCTTGTTTTTTCCAGAGCATGACCTACTCTGGTAAATATTTGTGGGCTTTATGCCCTCTTTGGACTTCTGTGGCCCCTTATTCTGGGGCACCCCAGCACAAGAAAGACATCGACCTCTTAAAGCGGGTCTAGAGAAGGGCTACAAAAATTATCAGAGGGCTGAAGTGCATTTCTTGTGAAGAAGGTCAGAGATTGTTCAGCCTGGAGAGAAGAACATTCAGGGGAGACCTTATAGCACCTTGTTAACATAGAAAGGTAACTTATAAGAAAGATGGAGACTTTTCACAAGTGCCTGTAATCACAGGACAAGGGGCAAAAGGTTTAAATTGAAAGAAGGGAGATTTGGATTGGATGTAAGCAAGACATTTTTATGATGAGAGCGATGAAACAGTGGAACAGGTTCCCCAGAGATGTGGCAGATGCCTCATGACAGGAATTGTTCAAGGTCAGGTTGGATGGGGCTTCGAGCAACCAGTTCTACTGAAAGGTGTTCCTGCTCGGGGGTATTAGCTTTGAACAAGATGATCTTTGACGGTTCCCTTCCAATTCAAACCATTTTCTGATTTTATGATTCTATGATCTTTACTTGCAAAACAACATACTTGAGTTAGAGCTAAACTACTATAATGACAAAAAGAAGGATCATAAACCACAATTCACAATCAATTCTGACATTTGTAGAGTGCAGCTAACACTAGCACGACAGCACTGAGGGGCTTTGGTTCACAGCTGGATGCACTATAAAACTTTCATCCCTCAGGAATGTACAAATTAAAAATGATATATAACATTTACAATTGGTTAGTATAGACTTAACCAGAGATGTTAATACATTAACCATACTCCCAACAGGCCCATGTAATACTTCAGCCAGCATTCTGCAGCTCTAATAAGAAGAACATTTCCTAATGGCCATGGATAATACTTACTTTTAATTATACACCTCTTTTAAGTATGCGGCTTTTTGGATATGAATCATGTGTAGAGGAGTATTGTGATTAAGGATACATTCTGTAATGAAGACTTGTTTAAAAAAGAATTTCCCAATCACTGAAATAAAATTTTGTGCTAAGGTTACTCTTAAAGTTACCATTATAACCTTGACATCAGAAGAGGCAAATCTAAGTATTCATGTTATAGTAATTCAAAGCATAAACCTAAGGAAAATTATTTTGCTTTCACCTTCATAACAGTAAAATCAAATCATTTCTCAGAGTAACTCAGATGCCAGAGTCCTTTGCAGTTTTCAGCTTCATATGTTTCAAGTCTCCAGGCTTCACTTTTCACAGCATGCTTATGATGTCCATCGCATAAATCATAGAAACTGAAAATGGGTAATACACGCAAGCAGTTCCTTATGACATTTCAAGCACACAGTCTTCATTATGCTTCTTCATTTTAAATAAAAATTAACTACGCTTGGAGCTGTGCAATGATGTTGATACATTATGCACATAAAATCAGGACTAATCTTTCAAGTACACACATCTATTTTGGATAACACTATCTGCAAAAAGACAGGATGGTGACAATAACATAAAGCAGCTTCTTTTTTGTCATTATTGCTTGCCAATGGAAGTAGCTCAGTGGGTAATGAAGTCAGAAGATAGCCTTCTAACTCTTCATGCTTTTTACTTTCCATTTTGTAGGTGATGCAGAAATTTTCTATTTTCTTCAGTTTCCCTTGTTTTCCTGTTTAAAACCAGAAGACTCACAAAAAAAATAATTTGTTTGAAAATATTCAAAGGGTTTAGCCTAAAAAATTAGAGAGGGTTTAAGAGAAAATATCTCACATCTCACATTTATATGAAAACTCATTATTACTATTATTATCACTGTCACCATTGAGAAGCTCACACATTTTACAGTCCTTTAAGACACACAGACACACAAAAAAGCAACAATCTTTGCATTTTTCTCAGAACTCAAATCCAAACATTCTGCCTTTGGAAATGTTGACATTATTTGTTTACTTTCCTTATTTTTTAGCTCACTTCAGTCTTTCTTTCCACATTTCCCTCTCTACCAATTTGTATTTTGTTTAGATGAATTTCTTTTGCTCTTATTTTGACTAGAAACTTTCATAGGGATTTTTTCACAGAAATAAGTACATTCTAGTATGAAGAGATATCACTTCACAAGAAGAACGATAACAGAAATTTTTAGTAACTCTACTTTGAAGTCCATCACTATTGCAAATATGCCTTCAATCCTAAAAGATCTCCATCTCTACAGATTTACCAGAAGGACTGGAAAATAGACTTGTTTTTAAGTCCAGAAGAAGATTTTGCCTTACTCAAAGTGTCTTGCCAAGTCAAAGATAAATGACCATGTAAATTTATGTGCTTATTGTTACAGGATGCAGAGTTCCAGAATGTTATTTAAGATAGGATACCTCAAGACTGCAAGATGGTTAATAAAAGTATAAATGTGTGCACACATACTTTATAGGGAAATACATATTTACACATGTACCAATATATTCTTCACATTCACTTGCATTCTGACTTCATATGTAGAAAGATTTTTGTATAATTCTAATACATCCTAGTAACAATTAGCAGTGCTGCAAATAAGCATTCAAGGCTAATAATACAAGTATGTTAAACGAAATATCAAATGACTTCCAAAAAGCTCTTAAAATTAATAAATATGTATGACATAAATAAGTCTGGTTGTCAAGTACTCCATGAAGAGATACAAAAGATTTTTATTTTTTTTTCAGTTGGATTATCATGCCACCTAAAGTCAAGAAAAATTCATGGGTTCAACCATGGCTCTGTAGCACAGGCCTCAGGAAAGAGGCTTTTTCCTAGAAAGGATAGTACGATGTCACAGAGGTGGATGTCACCTACTGCAGCTCCTTTTTAGTGTTTGATGGGAACGGTTGGACTCGATAATCCGGTGGGTCTCTTCCAACCTGGTTATTCTGTGATTCTGTGATTCTGTGATTCTTGCAGATTTAATACCTGCTCAGCTGTGCCACTCATGGTTTGAGGGCAATAGCTGAAGGATGGGAACAAGCAGAAGATCCAGGTTGCCTATTACAGGTGCCTGGCATAGCTGTTGTATTACTTGGGATATAGATAAAAATTCTTTCTAGATCAAGACACCTAGAAACCATACGCAGTCAGTGAAGACTCTGAGCTACTACTGGGGCCTCATCAGCAAATTTCTTATGCAAAGTTTTTCCCAAGTAGAAAGCTGAGTGAACTCTAGTCAGCTTCAATTCAAACCTCTTGGAAAAAAGGGAATAATAGTATTTAAAAACTTTTGCTTGTAGGATGTTGAAATTCTAACTTTTAAAGCGTTCTGTGATCTTTAGTTAATTACACCATTCAAGGTGCTACATGGCTCATTATTTTAATGAAAAATCTCACTCAGGTGAGAAAGGTGTTATTCTCTTAAAGAAGGGAAATTATGTAGGAAACAAACTACTGCATAATGAGAACATATGCTTGGGTATGGGTTGCATAAGACTGTAAGGAATCTTTAGAAGGAAAAATACCCCTGATATAAGGTAAATCAGAGCACAGATAGTGTCTGTGAAGGCTTGCAGCCATATGTTCAGTTCAAAGGTTAAAATATCAGTGACAATTTTTCTGGATTCAGCAAATCTGAGAAGCTTTATTCTACAGATCTTTGGCTGATTCATTTGAATGTTTAACATCTTTACCTTGAATATAACACAAGAAGTTTACTGAACTTTGCCCTGCTTATGTGCTTTTTCTCCATAAAGAATTACCTGAATGATGCTATTAGAAAGTAGAGCAAAGCATCACAGCCAATTTACTCTAATGGCAAGAAGTTGGAATGATTAGGCACTACCCATCTTTCTACTTTTATCTCTAAATTAAGATATACATATGTAGGAGGGGTGGACAGCCCAGGTGACCCCAAACTGACCAACAGAGGATTCCATCCCATAGAAGTTGTACTCGGTATAAAACTGAGAAATCACAAGGTTCTTGCCCTCTCTACGATGGCTGATGTCCAGCAAAGACCTCGTTGGTCTGGTTGCTCCTTGTGTTCCTGAAGTCGGTTCCTGAGCTCAGCTCCCTCCTAGCTGCGGATCCATGTCTGCTTTACTGTATTTGTGTTGATGTACAGTCATTGAGGGTTGAGGGGTGAAATCTCATATATTTGTATATATTTTATTACTTCCTAATTATTATCATTATTATTATTATTACAATAATTTCATTAAAACTGTAGTTCTAGTTTCCAGCACATAAGTCGTCTTCTTCTCATTTTCCTTTTTACTTTCCCTTGGGTTGGGAGGCCAACTGGGAGCCCAACTCTATGGTTTTAGCTGCCAAAATAAGCCAGGTGAAGGCTAAACTGTGACAATGACTTACTGCCTTTCAACAGAAGTTATGGAAGCTGAAAGTACGAAAATTATTAGTCTGCCCTAGGAGTAAAGTTAAATATACAAAAGTAAAAAGACAATACATTTTGCTTCACCATTGAATTGGTTTAAGAACATGCATTTGACGAGAAATCCACGTATTTGTGAGCATTCATTTAAAATATGACGAGGATTAAAACTATCTTTCAGGTGTTCACAAAAGAAAAAGCTGATCTTAAAAGCTCCACAGAAATCAAAGCCTCAGTACAAACAAAAGATGTTTTTTTCTCATTCCTGCTTGGGAGCTATATAATAGCCAATGCTCTTCCCCTGCACTTTATACAGTGACAAAACTGAGTGAGTCCAGAGCCAGATTTTTGAGCCTGCCCTGAAACACCACTCGGATTCCTGCCTTGACTTGGTGGAAGAATAAGTTTTTGTTACCCGGGAGCAGCCCTTTCCTTTATATGTTCATAAAATAATTAGATGAATTTCACTCTGTTGAGATCCATATGGATATTTTTATGGCTTATAATCATCTTCAAATTATTTGTCTTATTAAGTACATTAAAAAATTGTAGCTTTTGTTCATGGATTATGTACAGATTCTATGCCACAGATCACATGCAGATGTTTCTTGAAACCAGTAAAAATGAGAGTATCTTTCCCCCATTTTTTAACAGTTTCATAATTTCAGGACATGTTAAAGGCATTTGCCACTTAGAAGAACTCTGTTAGAACGTCTATCTTAAGTACTTATGCAGTAATCATCACTGTAGTATCTTTTCAAAATGTTTAATATATTTTCTTCATATTTTTTCTTGTAGGAAATATTATAAATTCATAGAATAATTTAGATTGGAAAGGACCTGAGGAAGTTGTCTTATCTAACCTCTTGCTTCAAATAGGGATAACTTTAGAGTTAGACCAGGGTGCTCAGGGCTCAATCCATCCAAGTTTTGAATGTCTCCAGAGATGAAGATCCAACTGCCTCTCTGAGGAAACAGTGACAGGGTTTGGACATCTTCAAGATGAAGAATGTATTCCTTAAGCATAATGAAATTTTTTCTTACTGCAAATTGTGTTCCCTCTTACTCTTTCCTTGTGTATATATAGGAAAAGTCTCACTCCATCTTCTGTGCAACCACTATGTAGTTAGTGGAGATAAAAGTAAAATTCCCCTTAGCCTTCTCTTCTTAATGACAAACAAATTTCTTTCAGCTTCATTGAATCAGAGAATCCTTTGAGTTAGAGGGGAAACTTCAAAGATCATCTAGTCCAAACCCACTGCCCATGGGCAGGGACATCTTACAGCAGATCAGGTTGCTCAAAGCCCCATCTAACCTGACCTTGAATACTTTAAGTGTTACACCTACAACTTCTGTGGGCAATCTGCTCCAAATTCTCACCACCCTTACCTTAAAAAATATCTTACTTACATCCAATCTAACTCCACTCTCTTTCTATTTAAAATCATTGTCCCTTGTCCTGTCATTACAGACCGTCTTTCTATTTTTATAAGCCACCTTTATGTGTTGACAGGCTGCAATAAAGTCATCCTGAGCTTTCTCTTCTCCAGGTTGAACAATCCTAACTCTCTCAACCTTTCTTTACTGGAAGTGTGTTCCAGTCCTTTGATAATTTCCATGTCCCTTCTCTGGACCTACTTTAGCAGTTCCATGTCTTTCTTTCATTGGGAGTCCCACAGCTGGGAAGTGAGTGCACATTGCCAGCTCATATTTAACATTGCATCCATCACTATCCCCAAATCCTTCTTCTCAGGGCTTCTCTCAATCCATTCTCCCCCTGTCTGTGTTGATACTGGTGTTTGCCTTGACGCAGGTGCAGGACCTCACACTTGGCCTTGTTGAACTTCAAGAGGTTCACACGTGCCCACTTCTCAAGCCTGTCAAGTTCCCTCTAGATGCCATCATTTCCCACTCAGCCTGCTATTGCCTTCTCATTGTATATGGCATGTTCCATGCTCTAAAACTCATAGACAGCTCTTCACTGCATTCTCTCCAGTCTCAAAATATCTTTCCTGCAGTGCAGAGGACCAAATGAGGTGTAGTGGTCTTCAAATCAGACTCATAGGTGCCAGATGCCAAACAATATCTTTCTTCCAACAATCTACTGGTTAATTAGTGTGGGGTTGTCCACTGTGACTGAATCCAGGTCTTTTTTCAAAGCAGCTTCCTTGCTCCCTACCTGCACTGGTGTGTGGGATTATTCCATGCCAAATGCAGGCATCTTTTGTTGTCTGTGTTGAAATTCATTAGGTTTCTGTCATCCCATTTATCCATCTTCTTGAAATATCCTACATTTCCCCCATCAACAGCTTCCTGCCAGCCTGTTGTCACTCTTGAACTTGATGAGGGTGGATTCCATCCTATAATACTCATCATCAATAATTATACTAAACAGTATCTGTCTCAGTATTGACACCTCAGAAACGCTGCTAAAAACCACCTGCTGGCTGGAATACAAGCTACTGATCACTACTCTGGTATATTTTATGTTATTTTTGCTTTTTATTTCTTATTCATGCGACAACAAACTTCTGGTTTACATAAAAAGCATGAATCTTATAATTACTATAGGTCAATTGAAAAGTTTCTACGATAGTGGATCTAATTACCACTCATTTGTGCCTCTTGAGATTTTTGATGTGCAACTTCCCAAGTTCGCATAAAAATCTTTGTGCACATCATTATGTCTGAGCTGATGAGAAGAAAAAGACAATGAAATGGCATCAAGAAACACTGTTCTCAGTTTCCCAGTTATATGTGATTAATTTACCATTTAAAAAATTGCAAGTGATCATATTATTATTCCAAAATTTATCATAATCGGTCCCAAAGTCTTTTCCATTTTTCCCATCTGTATCAATGCAAAAGTCATATTAACTATTTTCACCATGATGTAATCAGATATAAGCCAATTGTCTGCCATGACTGTGATCTTCTGTTTACAGTGTTTTCTATAAATTGTGGACTTTCTAATGTTCTAAAAGTAAAATGGACTAGAATTAAGAAATTAAGCCAGCTGACAGGATGGTTATTTTCCTCCCTCTTTGTGCTGCTATAGGGATTCTTTCAAAGAGGGATTGGAATAGCTCTCAGAAATACACAGTTGTCTGGATCAACAAAGGTTTCTGATACTATCTTAGAAAATTTTCTATGAACTGAGATGTCGTAATATATTAAAAAAAAATCAAATAATGTTGGTATTGATTGTTGGTGATGGATTGCAACGTCTGGTCAGAGTGAAAGAGAGGGAAGAAATTTGTATAAACTCTTTTCCCATGATACATGAACCACCAAAAGACAAATTTTACCATCAGCTTTCAGGATTCCAGCAGCACCAAATGAATATTTTTGCCAGAGTCATGCAGCACTTGGACTAAGTCACATCGTGTATCTCATTAGATGGACATATTGTCTAGTCCCAGTTGACTGAGGTCTGCATCTCAAGAAGAAATGTAGAGGTGAAAGAAACTAAATGTCTATTTCTGTGAACAGATGGATAGACCTGCTCTGGTCATGCTACAAACAGGCTACCTAGGAAGTAGGTCTTCTCCAAAACGCATAAAGCTCAGTGTCCATATAAATAATCTCTGGGAAGAAGCACCAGAAGCAAGGAAGCATTAGCTGTAGTGTGGGTATTAGTCGCTTTGGTAGTAATGGTAAGGTGAGTGAATGGCTTATTGGCTGGAGAGTGATTTATCACAACTAAAGAAGGGCAAGGAGAGGAAACAATATGTCTTTGAACTAAACCCATGCTAAGGCTTTTTCCTCCTAAGATATCACTTCAATACTTAATGTTCCTCCTAACCGAGTAGGTTCTCTAGGCTCTCAAAACACAGCAGAAGAATGGAAAAGTGGAATGGTTTGCTCCATTAAGTGTGGAAGAGAAGCCTCCTTTCTTCAAAATGTGAGATGTTTTCATATCTATATAAATTGTCTGGTGAAAGTTAGAAGTATGTGAATAGATGATTAGCAGAGGAAAAGAAAAGGGTGCATCTCAGCAGATCTTTCGTCAGTAATGCCTTTCCTCCAGGCTATGCCGTGAATATTCATTTTCATCCTAAATCTTTGTGCATTTAGTTCCGTAGCTCTTTTCAGATTGTAATATTTATACACAAAAATTACCCCATATAAATTAGGACTTCTCTCCTTAGCAAGTTCTTCTCAATATGGGTGAGGGGTACAGAACTACATTAAACTTGTAGAGTTCCCGCAGCATTCAGTATATTGGATACTGGTCGGGGATAACTGGATGAAATTTTACATTAAACAGGAGGTCAGACTGGATGATCTAATGGTCCCTTCTGGCCATAAAAATGATGAATCTACGAGAAAAGCACTCTGAGATCATATGATGAAAAGCACAATTAAATGGCCAAGTGTTATCGTGATGTTCCCATTAAAAATCCCCTGAGCAATCTATCCCTCTGTCTTCCTCTTGCCACCTCCTCTATCATTAGATACCAGGACAACATACGCTCTGTTAAAGCCATTGCTGCTAAAACCATTTTGATAGCTGGCTCCACATAGTCTCCTGCTAAATCCAGTGTTCAAGGCTGTGGGAGTGCTTACTTCTTAAATGAAGACTCATTTCTCCAAGGCATTTTGCACTCTCTTTTTCCTTCATATTGCTCAGCTAAAG
Source organism: Phaenicophaeus curvirostris (assembly GCF_032191515.1). NCBI lineage: Eukaryota > Metazoa > Chordata > Aves > Cuculiformes > Cuculidae > Phaenicophaeus > Phaenicophaeus curvirostris. The sequence continues at coordinate 122,100,776 of NC_091393.1, read as the reverse complement.
GCTTTTTTTCAGGACTTTATCAGTTCTTAATAATTGTGATGACTCATGATTTATTCATAACCATTTATACATTTGCCATATGCTGCCTGCACATGCAAACTGTTTTTCTGAAGCACGCAAATGTGGCACAGTTCTTCTTACAATTCATATCCAGTAAATAGATGATAGAGAAAGATTAATGAAATGAGAAATACAATAAAACATCCTGCAATGGCTTCAGTTGTGAACTTTTGAATTAAATGTTGCAGAGTAATTGTCTTAGCAGTATCAAAACAAAAATAAGCAGGAAGGAGAATAGCGTGAAAGGACAAGTTTAGCACAACAAGTAGCACCTTATTTTGCTTTTATTCTGCCCTCTGTAATGATAACTGCAAGGAGCAAGAATGAATCTACTCATGAAGGAAGATACAACTTAGGACAAATAAAGGTGGTAGTATCTGCAGTATCAGCTGCTCTCTACAAGCTTTCATATTAAATTGAACTATTTTTGCAGTGGAACACTGTAATAGCTGCTTGGAAGGAGGAAGAGGGAAGGATCTGACGAGCAAATCCTTCATAATGCCTAACAGCAACAACCTGAAAAGAGAATGCTACTTCTTGCTGTTAATAAAGAAGAAAGCTTTTTATAGTGATGTCACTAACCAGTAAGTCTTTTCTCATAGGCACATTATGACACCTTGTGCGATGTGCTACCATTCAGTTGAAATGCCTGGCTTTCATGAGAGGGTAATTACTTAACAATAATAATACATTCCTGGTTTTGAGGAACATGTTCATTAGCAGTGAGATGAGCTCTGGGGGAGAAATCATCAGTGTGTTCCAGTGCAGAGTCTCAAGGCAGAGGGACCAGCTCTGATCTGACTCACATCTCTGCTCATCCCACTTTCTTTTGCATTTTAACATAGGCTTTTGGAACAGAATGTTTAAATTTTTACTACGTGCCTTGAAAGTGAACATCTGAACTTTTACTAACTGCCTGTAATTGCCTACTATTAGCATTCTGTAGGATGGTCAAAAATACATTTAGGCCCTTGCCACGTCTACAGAACCATGGAATAAATCTTAGACTCTAAGCCATCTTGTTCTCCCATGGCAGGATCAACTTCATCTGTGTCATTTCTGCCTTTAAGTGGCTCAATTCTTTCTTGAAGACCTCTAACTTTATGGAATTCTAAGACAACCTGTTCACATGTTTCCTTCTATTCACCATTTGCGTTATTTTTCCCTGGTGTTTAACTTAAATATGTCTCTTTAATTTCTTTTTTAATCTTGTTCTTTTGACCATGAAGTCACATAAGTGATATTTACAGCAATCCTTGACATTCTGAAATAGAATTCATGAACTTTTTTTCCTTCACGATGCTCAAGAATTGTAACCGTGCTAGTGGAAGCACCCATCAAATGCAGATGCCTGAGGGTAATGTGTACGCATTATTTCATTAAGGAGCTAATAGGTAAAATACCTGCAAGGCCTTGAATTTCCAGTGTTACCTTTTATTGGAACAAAAACTAGAAGATGGTTTTGAATTTTGAAAACTCAGATCTTCTGCGTGAGATAACTCTGGACAAAGGATTTGAAACCATTTTCATGTCATATTCTCAGTCTGGCGGCTTCTTGAATTTCATACATTTTTATAGAGAACAAGTCTATTATAATTTTGCACTCTTTGTAGGAGAATCAGTCAGATTCCAGGAACTCCAGAGTAGGCAAGACAAGCACACCTTTACCCTACTTGCTGCTCCCTGACATCCTTTTAATAAAAAGCAACAGAGGGCAACAGCGATCAAACTAGAAGAACTAGTATCAATCTCCAATAGACCAACACAGATCAGAGATTATGCTGTCCATAAGTATGTTCAGACTCCAAAGTGAATTGTGCAAATAACCCTTCTTCTTGCAAACTTTAGTGATAAATTGAACAGTTTTGTAATATAGATCTTTCTAAATTGATATTAATTCTTGCTGCCTATAGGAGATCACGCCTGCTGAACAAAAACTTGTACACATCAAAACCATTACACACAAAACTTTACCAAATATAAAATTTCAAGCAATGAAAACATCAAAAAAAAAAAAAAATAGCAAAATACTGAACTATAATTTTATAGAAGTGTAATGACATCATGCTTTACATATCTTCACTTAAAGTTCTGTAAAATCATGTTTCAGCACATCCCAGACTGTAATACTTACTTAGAGTTTTTCTTTCAAGGAGCAAAAAGTATGAAAAACGTCCCCTCTTGGTTGCCTATAGTATAAAAGGGATACATTCATGTTTCTAGTTAAATGCATCCAAATACCATGAATAATATTTTAGGGAAAAAATGAAAAAGAATAATTGAAATGACTAATTTCAACTCATCAGAAATAGATCATATGCATGTGGGTGGAAAAATGTTATTTCATTATTCATTTGCAGTATATACATAATGATAATTTCAAAAATTTAAGCTGAACTTCATTTGTCATCAATACAACAGTGTATTTTCATATCTTGGGTTACATATACAGGACAGAGAACGGTTCATTTAGAATATTTATTTTGTAATATCATTTTACAGACTGGGAATTATACATTAGTTTTAAAATATTTTAACAATGATAATGCCACAAAACTAGAGAAAAAAAAATCAAGATATTTGTGCACTAATTGGGCTTTTGGTAAAGTTATGACTTGATAGTTTTTAAAAACATGGCTGCAATGAATTTTCAAGCATTATTGTCTATTCCTGTCCATGCTAATCAGTACCCTGTAGCACAGTGGGTCTTACATTTAATGGAGCAGTGTGAAGCTCTTGCCAGCATTCAAGCAATTGATTCCATAGAAGTGCCACAATATAAATCAAGCACAGAGTAAAACTGCTCTTCTGCAAGCTTGGAATAAGAACACCCTTTTTCCTATCCAAGACACTCAAAGGCTCTCCTGCTGTGCTTATGTTGATTGTACTTCCTTTATCTTCTGTTCAGTTTTGTTTTTCTCACTTTTTTTCAGGGCCTTTAATGCAGGTTTAACATGCACCCTCACCAACCAAAGTTCACTTCCATTTTGTTCCTTCAAAACTTTGAGATGGCAAGAAATGAGGATCTTTTCCACCTGATTGCTTCTTGTAATTGTTCATTCCTCAAAACTACATAATAGTAATCTAGTTAATAGAAAAGGAACTTAATTTATTTGACCTGACCCAAATTGCCAAGACACCTATTCCTGTTGTCTTGGTGCGTACATCAAATTTGCACACAGTGCATTAGTTAAAAAATGACTAGCAACCCAGAAATACCATTAAGCAAAATTGCCACTCTGTTGAGCGGAGCTCAAGTGTCCCAAAAGAGTGTCTGTCTGAGTAGTTATAGTCAATATATTTTGTCAATGATCTGCAAGTAAAATGTAAACTCAAAACCGATGAAGTATAAGGCTAACGCAAAAAATGTAAGTTGAACACATAATATGTTAGCAGTATAATATTATGCTGCTCAGAAATCTCATTAATCTGAAGGGAGTCCAATTTAGCATCATATGCGTGGAAAACAAAGATTTCGGACCATTCTTACAGAAATGTGTTCTAGAAAGAAAAACCTTTGGAAATGCCAGAGGCTGTAACAAACATAAAACTGTGGTGAATTTAAACACTGGGCAAAACACTATAATTAAAAGTAAAATTTTATGGAGAGAAATATTATTTACTTTTGGTTACAGTACTAGTAACCAAATGGGTATTTTTCATATTTTATACTATTTTATACTATTTTATACTAGTAACCAAATGGGTATTTTTCCAATGGGAATATTTTTCCATTACTAGTGGGAAAAATAGTATTTATTTCCAGCATTCATGTTTCACTAAAAACACTGGAAAGTTTTGGAGGTTCAGAAGAAAACTGCAGGAATAATGGATGGTCTGAAAAATTTCTGTTCACAAAAAGCTTAAAAAGCTCTATCATCAGTATATTCCAGGAAAGAGTACAAGGTGACATAATCGCAATCCATAATAACCACATGGGGACAAACTGAGCTAAGTCATGGCAGGAAGCAATGGCCAAGGAAGGACACTTATTAATAAATGAAGATAAAGTGGAAACATTTCCTGTGGGAATTAGTGCCTCTTCTTATAGTTATTTTTTTTTTTTTTTCCTTAATCCCTCCCCTCCCATTAGAAAAGCTTTCATAGAAAGTTTCATACAAAGCTTTCTGCCAGCTGTGGGAGGGAGCTGAAGCCAGAAAAACTTATTTGAGGGCTCAGATGCACATTTTAACAGTGAAATGAATATTTGAGCAACTTGCTGAGGAAAATCCTGGATTTTCCTGGGGAATTGTTTTTGTTAGGGAAAAACCAGATGAGATTAAGCTTATCTAAATGTCGATGATTGTAAGCATTGATATCTTCACTTGGGCTTTCTTATTATATAGAAAATCTTTAAATTCATTATTCACCTACCTTGCTTTAAAAACCTGTCCTGTGCATTTCAGCCTGGCAGCGACTAGGTCTTAAATGACTAGGTCATTATACATGTGTTTGACTCATAGATGTCAACCTTAAGAGAAATGACTCCTCAATTGTCTGTCTTTAAGTTCAGGTTATTGAAAGATCTAGTCTTTGTACAACAGTTACTAGGGAAAATTATGTGGTTTATGATATTCAGGATACCAAATCAGAATTGTCTCGCGCGAGCTTAGAATATATGAGTCTGAAAAATCCCCAAGGATCTTACCTGCTTGTCATTCTCTAGATGAAAAGGCTCAGCTATTATGTTTGTTTCATACTTCTTTTTTCTTTGTCATCTATGTCAAGGCTACAGCTCCCTTCCAGATCTTTCTGTATGTGTTTGCAGACAATCCTATATAGTATGTCTCTTTATTTTAAAGTGTGAGAGGAACAGAAAGAAAAAAAATCAACATCCTTTCTTATTGATGTTCCTGAGAAAACAAGAAAAAATGAAATGCCAGATTTATGACATTTTAACCTGAGCCTATGTCACTGGAAATAGATAAGAAATCATAGTATAATTTGTTTCTCAGTGCTGTTACTGGAAAAGAAAATTGCCAGTTTGTGAGTTATGACTCTGTAGACAGAGCTTGTATTCACATCAAAGTAACTTAATTGAAATCAGTGAATTTACACTAATGTAACTGTGAGCAGAAATTGACCTCTTGTGCCTGCTGGAACATAGCCCCAGAGCCACTGACTTACTTGGGCTCAAGACTTGCTGTGCATGAATGTTTACTGTTTTACTGGCAGTAAGTTATGTAATATTCATGGTTTAATGGAGCACATTCTACAAATAGTTTGGGTAGATGCCAGCAGACTACCTTCAAGCATTACTACGTATTTACTTGGTTGACCTCTGTATACATTCAGTCACATGAAGTAGTTACAGCTGGGACTCCATTAAGGAATTCCAACTTCCAAAACATTCCCATTGCCACTATGGAAATGCCAGCAAGAGCTGCTGTTGTAATTAGCATAGATTTCCTTATAATATCTAGTTACAAAGGAGTATCCATGAATATTCATGGCCAATTCATTTGAATTAAGAACATTCATGAATAAATCATTTGGCTGAAAACAGGGTACCGTATGTTGTGTTTCATGGCTCCTGTGATTTATTCCATAGTGCTACAATTTGTAATATTAGTAGCTATCATAAAGTTTATTTTTCAAGCCTTCATTTCCAGCTGTGACCATGGCACTCTGGGGATCAGATAAGACTTTTCTTATACCCGTGTAAGGTCAGATCCTAGTCTAGAAACATAAAGCAGATTTACTGCTCTTCTACTATACACTCTCATTAGTACTTTTGTAAGGTGCCTTTGTTCTCCTGATGTGTGATACCGACCTCAGACAAAGGGGAAATACAGTGTATTTTTGGACTGTCACAGGAAAGGAGACACAGTGCTAGAGTAAGCAAAGGAGCAGACTCCACAGAGATGTTGTGCAGTCTGCATCCTCGGAGGTTTCCCAAGATGAGACTGGATAAGGCCTTGAGCAACCTGGTCAGATCAAGAAACTCAAGATAAGAACCAATGTGATGGTAACACTAGCAGCTGTGAACTAAGTGCTTTAAATATGGCCAGAGGTAAAGAAGCAAAAGCAATATGAAAAGTTACTTTCGAAATCTGTCATGTCTCTCTTTGCCCTCCGTCAAGAGAGAAATCAAACATTATCAATACACTCTGTGATTGCAATATTGTCATTTACAGAAGAGGCCAAGAGAGTCCATTATTTTTCTTTCCTATTCTGCCTCTCTATTTTTTTGCAGGTAGAGCATTCTGCACTTTGGCACCTCTTAGAAATAACTGAATTAGCAATGATTTATTCATACACTCTTGCTGGCTGTTAGCTAGGTGTGAAAAGCAGAGACAACACACAACAAAACAGTGTTCAAATGGAGAAGAACAAAACTAGGAGACCAAGAGACCCACAGGTTATAGCTGCTTCCTAGTAACTGTGTTCATCTAATATAGCTGTATAATAAACAGATGCAAAGCAATCAAGACTTCATTATCAATAACATTTGAGCCAAAAAAAAGAAGATATGTGTTTCTGAATAAACCATCAACTCTGTGGGGCCACAGTGTGTCCTGTTAATTGTGTAACTAAATTTACCAGAAGTGGCAAGTAGTGAATTATTCCATGTGGTTGTATAGTTACTTTGTCTGGATATGATATAGTGGTCAGAAGACAACTTAATTGCTGATGGGTACTACCATCTAAGTTCTACTTGCAAGAGATAAAGATCACTCCAGTAAAAGCAACAGTTGTATTCTAGCAAAAGGATGATGTAAATAAGAAGCAAAAATACAGACAGACATCACAAAGGACATAGATGAGGGAGGAAAAAAAGGGAGTGATTCATGGAGAAAAATGATCTATACATAGACTTAGAAGAGACAGGAAACAAGAACTTGAACTCTTGGTAAATAGTGGCAATTATTGTCCATCCCAAGTCCTATTGGGGGTGACTTCTATACCAAATTCCTTTCTAGTCAGGGTCAGGCTCAGTATTCTCTGATGTTATAGTCTTTAAATGATTCTATTCTACAACAAGAAGATTCTGATACAACAACTGTGGTTATAATCACACTAGTCACAGACATAAAATAGCTGGAATGAAGATAACTTGTAATTGATTTGGGTTTCAAAACTGTATCAGAGGAAGAAAAATACTGAAGGACCATTTTCATGTTTTACGTAATCTCCTTTCCTGGCCACTACATAAACATATAGAAGAGAACAGTGGTTAAATTCTTTGGATTAGATGGAAACAAAATACAGAGAATGAAGCCAAATAAAAGATAGGAAATACACCTGAAAGAAATCTGAGAATTACTTGGGCTTCTGCCTGAGTACACTGAACTTATATTTAGATAAGTAAACTGTTTCAGCATCTGTCTTGTTTTAGAAAAACAACAACAACAACAAACAAAACAGAAGGCAATGCTGATTATTAAAGTAATGGCTAAATTATAAAATGATGTAAAATATGGATGATATAGACTGAAGGATAGTCTGCCTATATCTGCTTTCTGTGTCAGCTGAACTGATTGTGGATGTAAAAATAACAAGGCAGCTTGCAAACAGGCTGTATTCAACATAATAAGAAGGCACTTCACATATTGAAGTAAAGAAGCAGCCTTTCGAAAATTAAAATTTTGAAGAATGGAGAAGCCTATGAGTTGAAGACGCAGACGTCTGTTGTTAGTGCTCCTTAGTATCCTTAGTATTTTTTGGAAGAGGAGGTACTAGAGTCTTGTTGATTATCCAAACAGCTAACCTGAAATTTCCTTATGTCTTTAGTCTGCATAATCAGAATTCAATATCAAGGCACCAGAAAAAAAGCAGATTAACGGACTAGAGTAGAAAAGACTAAGGGTAAACTTGATAATAGGCTTTAATATGTAACAGTACTAAAAAAAGGAAAGTAAAATGTTCCAGTATCTGTTGAAGATAAATGAGGCTGAGTTGCAGTAAATGCAAGGTGGTGTATTAAGAAATTTTCAAATTAAGAAATTAAGAAATATTTAAAATAAGGAGCTTCTAAATTAACTTAAAATGGAAAAAAGACAATATTATACTGAAATAGGTAAAAAAGCAGACAACTAAACAGGCAATATGGGGATCATCTGAATGATGAGCAAATATTTTTGCCAGGGTTTGTGGGGGAATAAAACCACTTTCTAAAAGGTAAAAAATCCTATATAGTCTTTACGCTTTTAAGCTGTTAGTAAGTGATTTGTACATATGAAAATCTAATTGTTTGTTTGTTTCTAAGCTTTATGTTATATAGCGTAGCAGATCTAATTGTATCAGTCTATCTTCCATTACTTTTTAGAAGTTCCTTTGGTAGATCTCCCTCATCTTGTGCTGAACTTTTCCCCAGCTTTCTCTCCCTTGAGCATCTATTAGTTGACTTATGGCTGAAGGTAATCAGCATTCATAGCTGAACTGAACTGTCACAGTTCAGCCTCGACCTGGCTAATTTCAGCAGATAAAACAGCTCAACTAGCTTCCAAAATCCCTTCCTCTCCACTCCCAGGGAAAGGGGAAAGAGAAATGAGAGGAAAGAGTCTTGTAGGTTGGAAACTGAAACTACAGCTTTAATGAAATTATATTAATGATAACAAGGAAAATAATTAGAAAGTAATAAAATATATACAATTATATGAGATTGCACCCCCACCCTACCCCTAAATGACTCTACATCACCACAAATTCTGCAGAGAAGACACGAGGAGATGGATCTGTGGCTAGGAGGGAGCTGGGCTCAGGAACTAGATTCTGGGTTGCATGGATCTGGGATCAGGAACAACCAGACAGACGAGGTTCTCACTGGATGCAGGCTATCGTGGAAGAGGGCGAGACCCTTGTGATCACTCAGTTTTATACTTAGTATGATGTCTATGGGAAGGAATCCTCCGCTGGTCAGCTCAGGGTCACCTGCGCTGTCTGCCCCTCTTTGCAGGTGCAGCCCTTTTTTGCCTTGGTTAGTATAGGAAGAAGTAGAAGTATTTGCCTTTCTGCCTACCAACGTCCCATGTGCTCACTTTTAGAGAGCATCTGTCTGAAAAACATGCATTTAGCTTTCAGAAAATGAAGTTACTTAGGCAAGACTGAGTTAGAGTCACAAAACTGACTCTAACTCAAACCCCAACGTGGACACATCCTGAAACAATTGTAGGGTACTGCACAGGGGTATTTGTCTTACTGGAACCAGGCATCAGAACAGCTGATGAATCATTATGAGAGATAAAAGGCATAAAATTAAAATGAAATGCTAGATATTTTAATAAGAGATTATAGCCAGACAGTAGGAACTGACACTGCAACATCGAAGAGACACTAATCTTTGTAACAGGAGGATGTGTTGTCCTCATTTAAAAACCTGAAAGAGATCAAATAAGAGAAATCTTCCCAGTTTCAACAATGAAGTTGTTCAGAGTTCAATGAAGTTGTATCAGAGTAAAAGTGGAGGTAAAATCAGCCATAAGAAATTGCTTCTAAAATTGCTTTATTTTGATGCATTTTTGAAGATATGAACTCATGGTCAAATGACTTTTCAAAAGACGTGTATTTTTTAACAACTCTTTTTTTGATACTTTGTTTACCCTCTTATGATGCTAAACCAAGAAACACCCACAGGTCTCGTGAAGAAACTGATATTAATCACTGGGATGCAAAGAGAGTAAACATGTGAGGAACTGCTGCAAGGTTTAGGAGACATGAACTGCAGAATCCCACAGAGGAATTAAAGCATGGCAATTAGCTCTAGGAATCCAGTTAGAGTAGCTAGATAGAAAAAAAAAATAAAAAAAATCTGTATTTAGATCCAGTTACAATGAGCTAGTGTCACGGGACAGTGTTAAGTTTTGATGTATGTCTAACAAACCATGGAAAAAGACCCCCTCTCCCATTGTCATATAGATCTAAGCTTCTTTGTTCAATTATCCAGCTAGATTAACAAGGTTGTTAATAACAAAAGACTAAAGAACAGACTGTAGTCTGCTTTCAAGTCATACCATGAAACATGATATTATAACTCAGACTGCATTTGTTGTAAATGAGCACCACAGTCAGATAGATAGCAACAAACAGTAGCTGGAAATAAAGAAATTCCATTCCATCATCCCAATTATTATCTTCTTCTAACGTAATTCTATAATTTTATTGAAATATATGTGGGGTTTTTTTTCTGGAAAATTAACATTCAGAAAATTGTTTAAACCTACAAACAGGAAAAATTACATTGAAGAGGTAATATTTTCCCTTAATAACAGGGTGCAAACGATGCCATGCATTAGTGATCAGAATATAAATTAGTATGAGAGTGTCATAACAGAGAAAAAAAGACTGCTACTTGATTCTAAACTTTCTAATTTTCACTCTGCATCATACGTTAAATGGACCCTGATTTATGTTGCCTCTGATTTACATTTGGCAATCCTTTGGCAGGGAGCCTTACAAAGAGCCTTAAATTGGGAGCAAATATATGGCCACTGTAATTTCAGAACATTTTGAGGTCATTATGTGCTGGCAGAGTGTAAGAAGATATTCAGGTTTCTGGTGTCTAGACTAACAGGGCAAAAAGGCCCTCTACAACTCTGACAGGGCAAAGATTGATGAAGAAATGAGACAAGCAGCCACCTCACCCTCACTCCAACACTTAGCATCAGGAGAAACATCTGAGCCAGGCAGCTGGGGCACCTGACCCCGTGAACAGGAACAAAAACTACTGCTGCTCCAAGCTGTGTCAGACAGAGGCAGCATTAAATCCACCCTGGGTACAATTCAGCTGACCCTGAAGGCACTGACAGTTTCTGAGGACAAGACTAGATTTCTGAGTCACAAAACTATTCCTAAGGTCTGGACTGGTTTCCAAGTAAATCAGCAATATTAGTATGACGATAGGCACCAAGACTGCCACTAACAATAACAGTGTTGGAATCCAGCTAGATTGTTGTTATTTCTGTCTTCCCACAGTGAAATAACATTTGGTTATGGCAAAGGAGCAATCATATTTAGGACATATAAGATAGATTGAAGATAGGCATGTGTAAATAATACAACTTCGGATCACTCTTGACCTTGCAGATCTCAATTTTAATCTTTTTATACAAGCCAATTCTCAGCTATAACAATAACGCTGCTTGAAAATACTTAATACTTATTTTTAAGTAAATGAAGACTGCAAATATTCAAGAGTTATACACTTTTATTCCATGACAATTTAAATTGTTTTCCTCCATTTTTAGCTCTGAGAATTGAAACAACAATCAACAGAAAACTGTCAAATTATGAATGGATGCAGTCTGTCTGTTCCAGGGCTATTGTTCTCTATTGGATAGCACAAAATTATTCAGTCAAAACACAGATTAGGTCATCTCAGATAATGAGGGTTTCTTTCAAATGAGATCTGCCTCTATGAGGAAACAGACAGCTCAGCTCATTCCATACATCAGTATAAAGAAAACTAATAACTGGTTAGAAGTATGTTCTTTTAGCTTCATTCTAGGTTCAACAGTATCTTTTTGAGTCTTTATGTCCTTTAAAAATCGATTACAAATGTTCTGGCATACCAGGTTTGCGTCAAATAGGAAAAAAATACACATTTAAATCACAGCATTGTAACTATTTAGTCATGTTACCCTATGACTAAATGGCTGTTATGAGTATCAATAAATAAGCATAATGCTAGTCACATACTGTACGTGTGCTAATAAATTATCTGAAAGAAAACACATTCAAATGCCACAACAGCAGCAATGCTCACATTTATGCAATAAAATATGACATGTAATTCACAACATAGAACTCCCAACTGCATTTCTCTGCTATCCATAGGCTTGTAACATCCAGTTAGTTCTAGAAATGCAATTGAGAAAAGTTATGCCAAAGAGCTTAACATGTTTGTATCCACTGAAGATTTGTTATAAACCTGAAAATCTCAAACGTGTCCTTGTTCTCATTAAAGAGTTATCTTTTCACCCAGGGAACTTTGGCAAAATTAATAGTTGAGTTACTTTTATGATATGTCTGCTATTCCTTTGCTCCTTGCACAGTAACTTTTATTGGGGGATCTCAAATCAGCTTACAAACTTTAAGAAATTAAGCCGTTTATCCCACTTGTCTCATAGATAAGTGTTATTATATGTCCTTTGTAAATATGGAAAAGTGAGGTATAGTAGTGCAGGAATTTATTCATAAAGGTAAGCATCCTGTTTTGAAATGCTTATTGATCCCAACAAAATTACATTTCACAGAAAGCTTTGGTATTTAATGCTAAATATACTTCCATTATGAATGAACGTGAAACAAAATATCAAGTTCAATTCATAATTTGGCATCTTATTATGAAATCAAAGTGTGACAAATTGAGTAAAAGAACTTACTCTTCTTCCAGAAATATTGCAGGAAAGAAATCAATCCTTCCTTTGTCTTCAGTAAGAAACAGCTAAGGCAAATACAAAATACCCTATCTATCTGAGATGCTGGGAGATAATACACTAGAGTTTATCCTCCAGGCCCTTAGTCAAAATGATCCAGATACTATAAAGGTAAAAAGGACTGCATTAATTTTTCAGCACTTATTCATAAAAAGCTTTTACTCTTTCAGAGCACTGGGAATGCAATGCTATATATTAAGTTGCACATTCCACCTCTTTTCCTCTGAATATTCCTTCTCCAGTGAAAAGATTTCTGTAAGCTTTATTAGTGTTTCTGCTCATGCTCTTGAAAAGCAAATCTCAGAGAATCATGTGGCAGCTCCTTGTTGAGATTTTCATGGTTCTTAGCTTAGTCTAGGACTTTAAATCAATCTCTTACCTGTGAGACAACTAGCAGCATTTAGGTAACTTTGTGTATGCCCACCATTTGGCAACAAGTTTAAAAAGGAGATGTATTTTTTACAGAATGCCATTATCACTTAGATGACCAACTTCAACATACTTAGATACAAGCCTGAATTTCTGGATCTTGGACTACTGCATTTTCTTTATATTGGTTACAGTCACATTCTTTTCAAAAAAGCTATTTGGCTCATATCTGTCAAGGGGACATGCATAACTTCTATTGGCAGAAATAAACAGTTGTTTTTCACTGCCTTGCGTCAGCTTGAAAAAGCACGGATCTATTTTTCAGTTCAGTGGATAATCCTGAGGGGTCCTAGACTTTCACAGCAGAGATCACAAAAGGCCAGTGACTTAGGTCTGTATCATTCAGAATATATATTTCTGTTCATGGATTTGCTTAATCTTTTCAACAACACAGAGTGAGAGATATTTAGAGCATTCTGTACTCCTCCAGCCCAGTGTCTTCTCACACAATGCATCAGCTTCTTTCCTATGTGAAATGGCTCTGGTGGCCAAGAAATCCCTGTGATTCTGCAGGAAGACAAGAACATTCTATGTAGGGTAACATATGAACTGTCTGATGGCTCAATGATTAAGTCATCCTATTATATCTACCTATTAACACTTTTACCTTTTATTTGGTACATGAAGAGTCTGTCTTTCACTGCACTCAAATATTTCCACAGATAAGCTTTGGATGGTGGTACTCTTGATAAGATGAGAGATATATGGCTTTAATTTGATGGCTGTAGGAGAAGGAATGTTTGTCTTTTCCTGTTGTTCTTTCATTGACTGGAAGGTGTCAATGGGTTGGGCTTATCTGTTTCGATGTGTCCATATTCTAATAGCACTCCTTTGTTCTGACTTTGCTATTAACATCTTAGCTGCACACAGAAAATATAAGTATTACACCTTATGTTTTTGTCAACACCATGAGCATAAAAAGTGTGTTCCAAAAAACCAAAAATTCACCTTGAGTCTGTTGTACTGTTCAGTCCTGACATGAATGGCATTTGTGTTTCTATTATTTTTCAACCAGAAGTTAAAGCTCTTAACCGTGAGATTATACTGCTTAGTTTGAAAGCTTTTGCGAGCCTCAGTAGTATAATAATTTTACTTTAGAGAGCATGTAATTTTAAGTTCTTGCATAACACCACACATTTTTATGGTATTACTAAACTTTATAATTTTATTTCTCTGTGACAATTAAGTGCACACAAATGTTATGGATTTTCCCCTGCCATCACAGTTGAATGAAACTTGAATAGAGTATTATATGGTGGGTTGGGAGTTCTGCTTTCTGGAAATGTATAAGGTTTTCTAGTTCCCTTGTCATGTATCCATTTCACGCATAATCAAATCCATCAATTTTTTCATTTTTCCTTTCAGCGACCAACACGTTATAAGCAAAAAAAAAAAAAGTTACAAAAACATAGAACCATAAAGTCATAGAATCATAGAATAGTCTGGTTTAGAAGGGACCTTAAAGCCCATCCAGTTCCAACCCCACTGCGATGGGCAGGGACACCTCCCATTAGATCAGGCTGCCCGAAGCCCCATCCAATCTGGCCTTCAACACCTTCAGGGATGGGGCAGCCACAGCTTCCCTGGGAAACCTAGGCCAGGGCTTTCCCACTCTCATAGTCAAGAAATTCCTCCTTATGTCTAGTCTAAATCTGCCCCTCTCCAGTTTATACCCATTCCCCCTAGTCCTGTCACTACAAGCCTTCTTAAGAAGTCCCTCCCAGCTTTCCTGTAGCCCCTTTCAGGTACTGGAAGGTCACTGGAAGGTCTACTTGGAGCCTTCTCTTCTCCAAGCGGAACAACCCCAACTCTCTCAGCCTGTCCTCAGATGGGAGGTGCTCCAGCCCTCGGATCATCCTTGTAGCCTCCTCTGGACACGTTCCAACAGCTCCATATCCTTTTTATAACATATTTACTGTGTACTTCTTATACATCCCCTTTTCCACAGGTACACCTGACAGTATAAAAATAAATAAATTTGATATTTCACAGATTATATTTGTAAAAACATGCCTGTTTTAAACTTTGTCTGCTTAGAGAAGCCCTTCCAGGACAGTAAGGTAAATGTTGTCTTGCTGACTTGAGATAGACACTGCATAACATGATCTGCTGTCCAAGGTCAAATTCCAAGCCAATACACCTCTAAAAGTCAATCTTGTATAAAGCAAAGAAGATCCTTTATATCACCACACTGTGTGTAGGATGATAGAGAGAAAATTTTTGGTGCTACTACATGAGCTTATTCTAACTGCAGGCCACACCTCATCTTCCATAACACCCCAGAATTTAAGCAGAGTCAGCCAACTTTTAAAATATGTTACTTTTAATAAAGATTGGGTTTCATTTCTTGTTGTTTTCACAGAAAAAAAATATTATTTCCCTTCCAACAAGCCATCTCAAAAAAAGTTTCAGCCAGAATTTAACTCTACTTTATTTTTATACTAGTGTCTCAGATGAAACAACATGGACAAAATTCTGCATATTCATATTCTTTTTCTGAGTGGGGACAATGAGCTGAATGGCTTTTACTTACTGAAAATAATGTAACAGTTATCTTGTCCTGTGAGGCCGACCCAGTACGTTATGCTGTCAAATCATAGATGCTATAGAAAATGGCACTAAGTCATGTTTAGGCATTATTTTTCCACTCATTACCTAGCCATCACATACATTATTCAAAATAATCAATTATACTATGAAAAATAAATAAGGGTATTCCTCTGGGGTGCATTTGCGCCTCCAAGCTAGCTAATGTTATACAGTCTATAACTACCATCAGAAGAAACAAAAAGATGAAAAAAACCAAAAAACCAGGGAATACAAATCTCTAGGGAAATACTCTGGTAAATCCATTTTAAATGTATGCTCTGCCTAAGGCTGAGATGTATATACATACACATATACATATAGATTTATATATTAGGGACTCAGCTGACTATAGTATTTAAAGACTGAGTCCAAAAGCCCATAATTGGATTCTTTTATTATAATGACTGTTCAGCAGTGTTAAAGGGGTTATATAATTTTGTTAAAAAACTGGAATAGACTAAAGGAGATTCAGACTTTTAGTCTGTATTTTTAGCTTAGTTATGATTATTACATGACCCTAAAGATGACATATTCTATCTGCCTACAACCAAAATATACAGTAAATCTAATAGTAAATATAGCTGCATATGAAATATAAGTGGGAATATTGTTTGTAAAAATTAAGCTTTCTGAAGTACCATAAATCATTTACAGGAATAATGAAGGACAGATTTGAAAGATGCTTTCTGTGTTTGCAAGTCCAAGAGCCTCTTTGGGTTTTGGGGGGTTTTTTTTGTTTTTTTTTTTTGTCAAATATAGTATGTAATATTGTAGGAATGCTTAAAAACAGGACTTTTCCTATACTGACCATTTTGAAAGGTTGCTGCAGAATCTCAGTTTACATATGTTTAAAAACTCCTTTCTCATCATCAAACTTAATATGCTCATTGCAAATTTATGCCTATTTTCTCTAATACGTGCATCACTTTGAGCCTGGTTTGTCATATGTAAATAACATTAAAACATTTCTTAAAGAAGTTTTCTATTTTTCATGCTAAATGGACATAGTTCTTTCAGTTTTGAGTCATAAAATAGAGCCTTCTTCAAATTTATTATTCTTGCAGTCCTCCTTTATTCCAGGTAAGGGAAGGAATATTTCCTTAATTCCTTTGGATATACCTTACACATTTTGAGTCACACACTTCCATTTTCACATTATTTTGGGATCAACTAATATGTTCAGATATTTCTCCTCCTCACTTATTTCCAAAGGTTGGCCTTCAAGTAAAGCAGGAAATCTTGTTATTAGTGTAAAAGTGCATGACCATGCACACAGATATATTAAATTTGCCTCTATCTTGTAAGTCCAGTCTTCAAGGTTATTCAGATGCTCCTGTATGATATTTTCACCCCTCACTACACATATGATGCCTCTCAACATAATTTCATCTTTGAATTTCATTATTTCTTACCTATTCGGCACAACATCCTTAATGACAGTGTTTAATAAGATTAATCCCAAGACCAGTCTTTGAAGAAACAACAAGTAACCTTTCCCCATTTCAAAATGTCCCCTTCTAATAATAGCCATTTTTGTCTTTCTTGGCCAGTCTTTTACTCATATTACATTTTTAGTTCTAATCCCGATGTTATCCACTTTAACTAGTAATTTTCTGTCTGACACCATATCAAATGATTCACTGAAACCCAGACAGATTAGATCTACTGTATGTCCTTTAACTAGAAAATCATTTATCTTATCACAGAAAGATATCGTTACTATGACACCATCTGTCTTCATAAAACTTTGTTATATTTTTATCATATTTTCCAATTGTCTTCATGTCTTTAATGATTATTATCTTAAAAATGCTTTTAAATATTCTTTGCACGATGGAAGGCAGGCTATTAGAGCTACAGCAAAATGACCATATTATTGTCTCCTTTCTTATGTTCAGTATATTTACATATACCCCCCAAAATATGTTTCAGTGAAAATGTACAATGCAGTACTGTTTGCATCTGTGAATGTACCTGATGAAAAACTAGTTTCCTCAGTAAACAGTAGTCTATATGAATATGTCTTATTCCTGAAATATGCCTTGAAGTTGTACGTTAAAAAAATCCCATCTCCTTACATGCTGTAGAAGTGTCAAAGATGCCTTCAAGCATATATATTAACCTGCACTGCAAATAAGTTAGAGACACCATTTCACTCAGGTGCAAATGTTCATCACTCCTAAAATTGGCACTTAAATTCCT
This sequence comes from Phaenicophaeus curvirostris, assembly GCF_032191515.1. Classification (NCBI taxonomy): domain Eukaryota; kingdom Metazoa; phylum Chordata; class Aves; order Cuculiformes; family Cuculidae; genus Phaenicophaeus; species Phaenicophaeus curvirostris. Next base: position 122,083,119 of record NC_091393.1, on the reverse strand, counting down.
AAGTATTTTTCAAAGTATTACATTCAACTTGTACTTGGCCAGAGAGAGAAGCAAATTCCAGTTGTGCTAACCCACCTCCTTTTTAGATGATATTGTGTTATTAAATTTACAAATAAAAAAGAGATCATTAGATGAAAGGCTTCATTAACATAGAAATTAACAATGGATTTATCCGATCTTTCACCACCAGGTGATTATTCAGTCTGTCAGGCTAAAGAACCATGACTGGAGGTGTGTTACAAGCCAACTGTTGTAGCAGGGTAATCATTATCTTCAGGAAAAACAGTCATCAACATAAAGGAAATGCAGTCTTATGAATTCTCTTTTCGTTTCATAAAAATAGGTAAGAAATCTTGAAAGGCTTTCTCAGAGTATTTCTCATATTGTCTGATTTAGGTCAAGCCTGGAATCTCTTAACAACAGGCTTTTTATCCATCATTTATAAACTTTCTATCCACTTCTTTTCAAACAAACCTGGTAATCCAGGAAATAAATTACTAAAACTTATTACTGTTTTGGCTTGTTTCAGATTAGCTGAATTACTTCACTATATCAAAAAAAAAATAAAAATGATTCTCTTGTCTTCTATCCCCATGCCCACCCACAGTCTGATTTCACAGGACAGGCCAGTCTATTCCATTTTCGAAGGTATAGGATGAGAATTTTACAGCCATACAAGTCCACAAAAGAGAGAGTATGTGGATACCAGAGAAGAGGAATTACAATTTCCATAAAATCTCTAACATTTCCTTGGCACAGCAACACTTGAACCTAAGATTTTGCTGACCTCTGTTCTTAAAATTCATAGAAAAATTTAATTCTGTAGGAATGGGAAAAAAAAAAAAAAAAGATGAGAGGAAACAAAGCACTTTTTCCTAAGGTTTATTCCTGCTTTTGTCATTATTCTTTTGTTTGGCATAAAATAAAAGCTGTTTTCTCTTACAGCCCTCTTTATGATTTAGTTTCATAACTCTTGCCTCGATTTTAGATGATAGTTTTCTTAGCCTGATCCTCTTTTCTCAGTAGAAGGAATGTTGAAAGCTTAGAAGGATCAGTTCTGTTCAAGTTTATGTAGCTCACTTAAGCAAATAATTTGTTTTTCTAGTAACTTTCAAAGGGCACTGACATTTTATAGAGTGGAAAATAATGCACTTACTTTAGATTAACTCTCTAATTAGGAGGCTTAAACTAACAAACAAATTAGATGGTCTTTTTCCTCCACTGTCTTTTAATTTTGATCTTTATGCTGTGGCATATCTACACAAAGGTGTAGTTCTTCTATATAAATATATTTATGAATTAAACCATTCAAGGGCCTTGATCCAACAGAACACTTGATGTGCTGAACTTCAATCACATGAGCCATAGCTCTGAAGTCAGTGGGATTATTTCTTTAAGCGCTTAAGCAGACTAGAGAGAGCACTTAAAAGCCAAGCCTTGCCATTACTGTATACTACATTAACCATTTGAGACTATCTCAGAGTTTTACATTTTCTGCTATAAAAAGAGTTTTACTATAAGATGTTAAATGGTCTTTTCAGCTGAAAAGGTAGGGTTAAGAACGCACTACCTCTGTGCATACTGTATTACTTCTGTTAAAATGATCTGAAGTACCTGTATTTCCAGTGACCTATCTGGAAGCATCTTGCTGAAAAATGTCACAATTAGCAGCAGACTCCCGCTGAGGGTTTGATTGCACAGTAAGGAACTAACTTTGCACCTCCGGAAGTTTGACTTTAACTGAAAATGTCCCTGTTGGTTTCAGTTTATTCCCCACTGAGCATCTGTCCATGTTACAACATCATCACACAACTTGGCATGATGAACGCAGCAGTTCCTGTGGGAAGAAGCACAAAGGACAGAGAGGGATGCAACCCAGATCAGCCCTTAGGCAGCAAAGAAAATTACATCATGATAGAGGGATTAATGCCCTGTATAAGAAATGAAAAAATGGCAAATAGGTAGACAGATGTCTAGAGACTGACAGACAAAAGAATGTTACCATGAATCTGGAGAATAACGCGTGAGGGGGTTGCACCAGCCTGTGCCAAAGGATCTAATTCTGGGAGTTACTGATGCCCTTGGAAAGTGCTAGCACCCACACTTGTGAAAAAAAGATTGCACAGCTGTAACCAGGCTGTCAGAGGGTGTTGATTTAAAGGAGGAATTTAAGGATTAAGTCTAGCAGTTCTTGTATTTTCGTAAATTACTCAGCACTGTTAGATGCTGTAAATTCCCATATGCATACTCTCAGTCTGCTGCAATCATGAAGTAATGCACCTTAACCTAGTCTGTAGTAAAAATGTCTAAAGATAAACCATTTTATCTCACATTTGAAATGGTCTAATACCATTGAGCTGTTACGGATCAGCTGAATCCTTTTAATTCACTGGGTTACACACACACACAGCTGCCACTTCGAGTTTTAGATTCCAAATAGCACTGATAACACTGAAACAGCCTAAATTCTCCAAATGCTCAATTACTCAGTGGCAAAGTCTCTTAGGTGTATCTGAGCATGTACAGAAATGCTCAAGGCCCCCACCTCTCATAGAAGCTTCTGGGAGTTAGGGGCTGTGTCAGGACAAAGCCCACTTCCTTGATGCTTGTTATTATAGATCTTACAGGTATTACTTATCTTACAGGTATTATAGGTGTTATAATATGTATCTTACAGCCTGCAAAGGAGAGTTTCTGCATATCTTTCTAGCTCAAATCCAGTGACAAGGCAGGCACTCACCAGTGCTGCCACATCCATCATCATCTATATTTCCATTTGTAAATTAAAGGGGAGCAAGACCTCTTTCTGCAGTCATGCATATTTGTTTAGTTGCTAAGTACCCGCTGTGGTACCCCCTGGCCGATGTCAGCATGCAGTTTCCTGTACAGAACCCAAATTTTTGTGTCATCTCCATGGGACTGTTGTCTAAGGCAGCCTGCACCACTTCATAGGTAGAAAACCAAGTTACATGGACATGAGCCTCTCACCCTTAGAGCCACAAAGTGCGTCTTGGGCCATTTTATTCACTGGTAAAACCAGAGCATCCTCCAGGCAAGCTGTGTAATACAGGTTTAAGTCCAAGCACACAGAAGAGGAATCTGAATTTGGGTCTGGCACTTCCCAAATAGATGTGACAGCTGTTATCTCATAGTTAAGACTTTTCTTCCAGAAATGTGACTTGAAGTTGTTGGCTTTTCCTCCTGGCTCTGTCAGATGGCTTTCTGAATGTTGTCTGCTGTGACTCTAACCCTTTAGTCCTGAACCCTGCTGGTGGTTTGGTTTGGGGAGTGAGGGGCTAACTCAGGAACTTCCTTAGGTAATGAAAAGCCTGGAAGCTTCCTGCTGGCACTAGGATCGTACCTCCTCCTGCCCTTGTCAGCGTCTTGAAGGATGAAAGCTGGATGTTCCCCATCACTGACATGTGCAAGAATTATAACCGGATATAACCTGCCTGGCTGATGGCTTCATGAATAATTATGGCAGATACAGCAGAGATCTGTGCTTTGTTCTAGCCTGTTCTACCAGCTTCTCCTTGCCAGATTAAATTTTCCTACTAAAAAAAGCATCCTTCAGTTCATTTAAAATATTTTCAGAACAATTGGATTTTTCCTCCATTAATTAGGACATGTTTTGTTTTATGAGTCTTACCCAGAAAGAAGCCAGGGAATTATTTAGCTTAAGAGAAAATATTAGAACTTGTCAAGATCTTTGCTGCTGTTGTTGTTGTTGTCGTTGTACTATGCTCTATTAATGCAGATGAGGAACAAATATGCTTCTATAAATTGAATCTGACTATGGCAGCCCCAAGAATAACCCAAGGCACAAAACTAGGGAAAAAAAAATAGAGAGACTGAAAATCTCTCTCATTATTTTACTATAAAAATCTTAATTAGTCCCAAAGGTTTTTGTTATAAAATTCAGGTAGGTAAGGCATAGAAACTTTTTGTCAAGCAGACTATGCAAAAAGTAGGACAGTGACACAAAAAGAGTTGCAAATGAAGCTAGACTTGTGTTCTAACAAGTGAAATATTTATAAACCTACAGAGTTATCTGCCCATGGAACAGGTAGGGTAGTATAAATAAATTAAACTGGAGAAATTAATACATTCTTTTAATTTAATTTATCCTTGAAAATTAATAGAATTCTACCAATCTTTGAGGCAAAACCTGCCCATATGTTTGCTTTGTCTGTGTTACAGGGGAAAGATTATTAGCTTCTTATAGTAGGGTGGCTGCAAATTAAATCTGGAAGTTTGCAATAATTTGAATATTATAGAGAAATTATCTTACCCTGTCTATATCAGCCTCCACAGCTAGGACTTTAAAACTAGGTTTATAATATATTTAGTTCCCTGAACTCATAGCTATATTGTAGCTAATCTAAAAGTTCCAGTTCTAGAAATGTACAGAAAAAATCAGTAAATGCACTATAGCTTCTGGCACCTCACGACAAGGAATCAGTGCTTGAATGTGCCACATGGAGAAACATATTTTGAATTCGTGCATTATCTCTCAACTTGACCTCTGTTTACAATCTGTGATTAGGTTTTCATACAGAACTGCTCCACCCCAAATTTATATTTGACGTACGTATTGGAAAACAAAATGGCATTTTACTTGCTCAGATAGCAAAGGCACCTCTTGTTTTAAAACCAGGTCGGGAAGCTGAAAACATTCTTGTTTCCTTTGCAGTAATTGAGTAAGCAATTCTGACACACTAATCATACTATCTTCTTTTGACACCTAAACCTTTTGCTCCAGTACTTGAGTGTTTTGGTTATAAAATTAGTGGTTAATCCTACACGTTGTTTCCTACAGGTTTGTCTAGCCTCTCTCTGTAGAAAGTTGCAATTTGAGCATGGCAAAGATATTTATTTTTGTGAATGACAAAGGAGTAACCCCTATCCTCTTTTCAAATTCCACATGAGCTGAGAAATGAGGTCGATTTTATGTCAGGAGGATGTACATGCACCCAGAGGAAAAAGAAAAACCACAGACGTGTCTATGGACCTTCAGTACTGGGGCTAGGAGAGGTGCCAATTATTCACCTAACTCCATACTACAAGTCTTGCCCTTAAAACCTAAGTCTTATTGATTTTTATGCACATATGTGGGAGGGAACAATATAAAAATCTGATTAATGACTTTGTATTTTTGTAATCCTGTTATGTTGCACAGGGAAACAAGATAAACCTTATTTTAGATCATTAGATCATATTCTTTTCTCAGCTATGGCCTTTAATCATTTCAAAAGGGACAGTGGAAGGAAACAAATAGCAGTAGGAAAAAAGCAGTCTTTATTTATGGCAATGAAGACATCAAAATTGCTTTGCCCAGCTAGAATTCCAGAGATGCACAAGGACAGATCAGTAAAACAGCAGTTCCTGGTAGATTTTGATAGTAAAGAATGGACTTTTCCTCAGGCATTTTCTTCCCCATCAGCTCACACAGCATTTTCTGTTTATTCACTCTCCAGTATTCATTGATCAGTTACTCAGCTTACTTGGCATAAGGAAAGTAGTAGCTGGCTGGTGAAACCAAAAGCAGGCAGAATGTTTGTATTCAGTCTTTGTGCCCTTAAACCTATGTGCATTGTGTTTTATTTTCTGTAATCTACCAGATATCCTACAAGTGATAATCTCATGCTATTTGAAGTCAGAATTATTCATTATTACAATTATACTGAGAGATTTTTGTTTTAAAAAAAGCTAGACTCCTACAGTGTGGGGAATAATTATTTATTTATTGGTGTAGAAGCAGGAAAGTAGCCTTGGATAAACAAACACAAAGCAGAGACCTTTGGAACTCAGATAGTTGTGTTTGAAGCTATGTATATAGGATGGTATCTTCCAAATGTATCAGTCATTAGCTGGGATAACCATACTTTTGGAGCGTCACACAGTTATCAAATAAACTTTATTTATTTATTACCTATTTATATAGAGATATCTACGAGTACAATCTAGGAATACTGTAGCCCTGCTCCAAATAGCCAAAGGTTGATAATTTACTTTGCATCAGCTGCTGTGGAAACAAAGTTAATGTAGAATGGATGGAATCCCTTTACTTCTCATTGGTAATTCTGTTCCTTTGTGACTTTACAGAGGGAAAGACAGATCTGCCCTGAAGATCTTTGTAAAATATTTTAGGAGGAATATAATACAGCAATAAAGGAAAAATGGAAAGCATTTCATAAATAATAGCAAAGCATAATATGTCTTAAATATTTTCAAAAGGAATATTTTTTATATCTATTTATTATAAAAGTTCCAAAAGCCTTGAGCTAGGGGAAGGCCAATTGCATAAAGCTTTCTCAACGTTGTACTGAAAATGTGAAATATATCAAACTTTATTGTTGCCAGACTGTAACTCCCAAGACATTTATGAATATGAAAATATTTGTGGAGTTTGACCAGTTGATATCTTTGAAAGCATAACTCAATTACTTAAAATTTGATAATTGCCTGTGTCAGCCAAAATCCAACATCCGGAGTAAACTCCAAAAGCAGAAAAAGCTAGAGAGTTACAATTAAATCTGTGTGGTCTCTGGACTCATCACGTTCTATACTTGCCATAGGAGTCTAATAAATGGCAGCAACAGAGATTTTAATGTCATTTCCTACAATAAATGGGAACTCCCTTCTGGACAAGTCTGGACTGGGTAGTCTCAATAATGTACAGGGGTTTTTTTTTTTTGATTGGTTGGTTTTTTTAAAATAATCTTTTGTTAATTATAAATAATTTTTAATTCTGGACCAAAAAAAAAAATCACCTTTCAAAGCCTTATAGATGTGTTTGTTTTACAGTTTGGGTATACATATCTAAAAACCATCCGACTGGTTTTATGATAAAAATGAGTTTTAAAACTATAACACTAGGGTTATAAAGTCTAAGTTCTAAAAGGGTTTTTAAGTATAACATTAAAATATCCTTTCACCATTGCTTTCACAATCCATAATCCTGGTTCATGTAGTCAAGTATTATGTATTTGTTGACATATTCATGCCTTTTTGTGCAGAGATTTTTCACCTCTCCCACTATATATATATACACACACACATATATATACATAGAATCATAGAATCATAGAATCACAGAATAACCAGGTTGGAAGAGACCCACAGGATCATCGAGTCCAACCATTCCTATCAAACACTAAACCGTGCCCCATATATATATTTATATCACTGGTAGGACAAAGGTGGTATTTTTTTTTTCAGTTCAACTCGGTTAGCTTATTCTGGCTGCTATTCTTGATAATTAAATCCTTGACACCAGTGCTGATACATGAATACATTACAAAGAAATAGGGTTTGGGAAGAACTTTGCAGACTTATGTGAGCTTGTTGTTTTGGTTTTTTTTCTGCTATATTACTTTTCTGTGACATGGATGTGTATATTAGTCTCTATTTACAAGTAGCTCATGATCATCTATTCTGCTGAAGAATGTAGCACAATTCTGTGGATATTATATAACCATTTATCCATTATCAGACCTGGTTAAATCATTAGCTGGAACATTAAGTAAATTTTTCATACTTAAAGTTTATTAAGGAAGGTCAGTTCCACTGTACTTTAGGATCCAGGCAATTAATCCCATCTCATTTTGATAGATGTGAATCTTCTGCTTATCCTCATTCCTAGATGCAGGTGAAAGTGAAGCAGAACCTGTGTTACAGAGAAGCAGATACATACACAACACAAATACACACAGAACAGATACTTCTATAAAACATGAACACCACTAAAGATCCAGTTGTAGTCTTCCTTTCTGGCTAACTAGGTATAATTTTTACTGGTTGAAGGCATGCATGTCCTGCACTTACTTAATTTATAGGTACACCACACACACTTGAGGATACCATGGGCTCTGGCTCAAATATGACTCCATCCAGAACTCATGCCCAGATCCAGGGCCTCTTCATCCAGTTTTGGTTCTCACCTTGGGCATTTCCAGAATCTGTTTTTCTCCAACTATCTACCACAACTCAAAATTTGCTAGCAGAATATGCACACACTCACTGCTCAGTGAGAGACAACATTCACACAGAAAATATTAATAGAGTTCATCGAGAAGGCAGTGCAGGGCTTGAAGAGAAAAATACTGTTCAACCACTTGGCTATACGCCCCCTCAGTTTCTCATCCTCTCCATTTTTCGGTGTTTCTTTTTCCCTGATATGCCTTGACCCTTCACTGCCTCCACCCTTTCCCTGTCCTTGATCACTTTTTTTCCCAAAACAGCCCACTTTGGCTACATCAATAACCAAATCTGATATTTCTAACATTATTACCTAGGTCACTTTGGTCTTAAATGTTACTACTGACAGGTTATGTTGGCTCTACTGACCTTGCAAGAATGCTCCCCAGAAGGTTCTCAGAACTCCCCTTCAATTATTTGTGAAGTTCAATCATTTATCGCATAATTCCCCATTAATGATGGTGAAATTCACTCATCCATCATTTCACTATCTGTAAATTTGCCAGCTATTTCATCCTGCAATTTTGCATGTCAAGTTTAGCAGTTTCTTATATTATCTTTATTTTGCTAAACTTCTGGACAGGGACTACTGATCTATGTGTATGTTTTAACAAAGTTTAAACTTTAGTTGCTGTTTCCAGAAAGCTCTTAACACAAATCTTACCCCTACCCACCCCTTTGATTTCATTTCTCTATAAGGATTCTTCTTTTAATTAACTAAAGTAATTGCAATACTGATTTCCTTCTAGAGTGCTAGCATGTGCTATGTATGATTTCTAGAAAAAATGGCCCTCTCAACCACTCTAAATCATTGAGCAGCTGTTTTAAAGTAGGATAAGGATGACATAAAGTAAATATTTTATTTTCTGATACAATTTTTTTGACAATTGATTAGTTCAAAAATACTCTCCTTGATTCCAAATTTGCTAAGCACTCACTTAAAATAAAACAGTGTATGCGTGCAGCCAAGCAATTTTATTTAAAAATTCCTTTTCATAGAACTAACCACATTATTCACTGCTAAATTTCATCAGCCGTCTTCAAGATCCAAAAAGGCATGTGTAATATCTATATGTTTGCTTTTTTCTTGACCAACAGCTGTCTTTGTTCATATTGATTAATATGAGAGACCACGGATACTGCAGTTCTCCCACGTGGACCAGGGTTTATAGGCTCAGACCCACCTAGTCAGTCAAAATACCAGAATTTGTGCTAATGTAGATTTGATTTTATTCATTTGAAACAGGAGACAGACAATGGATCTTTAAAATACCTTCTTCTGTGATTCAGTGCAGACTGGTATTCATAACTGTGAGTCAGACAAGATGCAGCTCAGCATATATCCTCTCTTCTACATGCAAAACAAACTGTGCATTAAATTGGGAAGCAAAACTGAATTTCACAGTGGGAAGAATGCATTAGATTAAAATGATGCATAATCATAGGTGTAGGATACTGTGCTTAGGTGCATAAAATGTTTCAAGAGAATGAAGTGCTAGACACAGGTATTTAAAGAGCTGTTTATTTGCTTTATCATTTGCAAACAGGTGAACAGGGGAAAAGAGACTGGCAATCTCCCTCAAATTAATTTTCAGCTGAGGGGTCTCTTGTATTAAGGTGATAAGCAACTTGTACTGAATTACTATATAAAAAGTTAACTATCTAAAGAACTTGTAAATCTAAGTTTATCTAGAAAACGATAAAAAAACAGCATTTACAAAGTGAATAGTGATAAGAAATGTGAGTGCTATAAGTCAGATAAGTTAACCATCTAATGTAAGGGACTGCAGAAACCTTTTAATTGAACTCTAGATCAATGTTTGAAATGTGGAATTTTCCTTTACTTGCTTGGCAAAATTTTCTTGTTGCAAGATATAAAAGTATTCTCTTTACTAGTTACTGTTATTTAATTTGTTTTATAAAGACTACTTTTTTCCCCTTAAATCTGACAAAAAGAGGTTAATAGTTATTTTTCTTATTTGACTTTACAGAAAATTTTAATTACTAATTTTCAAAAGATAGGTTTAGCTGAAAGGGATTTTTTTAGTATAAAAATCTTACGTAAAATTCCTCTGCCTGACTGCTGTCGCATCTGATATTCTCCCTCCCACCCTCTTTGTCTTTGTTTATATTGATGGGACAGATGAAAATATCAAGAGACTTGAGATAATGGAGCTTGTAGAATAGATGGAGACTGTAGAACAGTGGTTGGAGTGCATATTCCTGAATGTTGATATCCTCAAATGCTGAACTTCCCTTTGCCTCAGTGATGTACTGCTCTTAAACAGAAACAACATTTTCATTACAGTAGGTAACACTATTGTTTTGTTTTAAAAAACACTTGTTGTTCCCTTCCTTGGTACTTACTTTTCAAATTACTTCATACTTTTTTTCTCCTGAACAAGTCCTGTTGCCTTCTGCAGAAGTTTTCTGTTTCCTCACACAAGATTAGGCATCTTTCTCAGTATTTCCTTTCAGGAACAATCATGGAAAGCAGCTAAATTTATCTGCATACCTTGAACATCTACTGAGAGCAAATTTAAAGAATACACTTAAAGGAATTAGTAGGATAAAAAGGTCCTTTACCGTGTCTGGGTATCTTATTCAGGCTGATTCTTTAGTCTGAGCCTTTAATTTCCAGTCCTGCTGTAAGCCACATGTTGGGACTTTGCTAAGTGGATGGAAATCACAGGGAGGCAAATAAGAAAAGGAACTGAACAAAGAAGAAGAAGGAAACTACAATTACTGTAACAAGGACAATGAGTAGTTCAAAAGTAGAGCTTCTGTTAGGTCAATGGATAGGTTTCTTTTTTTCTTATTGAGTGTAGTCTGGTGTATTTTGCAAGAGCCACAAAACAATTCAAAGTTTCTGTAGAGTAAGTGACCAATCTGCTTATTTAAATACATGTGTCTCCTACATCTATCCCTTTTTCCATCCCTGACTTTTCCAGTATTATTACTAAATACTTAAATATCTTTTTTTTTTGGTACTGTAAAAATTGTTGCATTTTTTACATTCACTTGGATATTGTAAAATGGAAAACAATTTGCTATAATATTCATATTTAGCAAAACACTGAAATCAACCGGTCTGCAACGGACCAGACTTTGCTGATCTGAAATAAAGAGCAATGTGAATTTTAGGGCTCATTTTAGTAAGTCTGTGTCACACAGACACACACGTAAACACAAATGTTATCCTAACCGATTGGATTCCCATAACTGTCTCCGAGGTTGTATTTTGTAGTCATTATATTTCTGAAATGAAAGCAGAAAATAGTATTTAAATTAACACCATGGCTAAAAAAGTATAGGGCTCAACATACATGTAAGATTATGTCCACTAAAGGAAAATATGACACTCCTGCACAGAGTTTTATGCTATTAAAATGAGAGAAAGAACTTCAGAACAGGTATTTTTAACACAGTTGTTGCAGAAGATATCACTGCATTAATTTGCACTTTGAGCTCCTTGCTCCTCTGCAGCCATCATGTCTGAAAGAGAGAGCGCAGCAGTATTGCAGATTTTACCTTTCTGTGCCCTATTTTTATTTATATTCGGTCTACAACTATTTGACAGCCCTTAATAAAATTCATGTAAAGTTTTAATAGTCAGCTCTTTCAAAAGTCTGAACTCTGTACATGAGATGGAGGTGGTCAGAGATGTATTTTTCAGATGTCACATTCTGGGGAAAAAACAAACCCAGTGCAGCTCCAAATTATGTTGCTGTAGCAATGAATTCTTCCACATGTCCTGAACCTCACACAGACTTTGTAAGTGACAATCTGCCATTATTTATCTTATGAGAGTCCCAGGGCACCACTGACAGGTGGGGTTTGTTGGAAACTTCATCCTGAAGATTGCAGAGAAGGCTTGAAGCTACAGGCTTAATTCAGGTAATGCTGAATACTCCAACATTAGGTACACCACCTGACATTTTCTTTCCTGTTAGTGTTGTCTACACTTGAATTTGCAAAACAATAATTTTTTCTTCTCTGTTTCATTTCCACATTTATATCTACACTTGAATTTGCAATACAGTATTTTTTCTTCTCTGTTTCTTTTCCACATTTACATCCTTAATTTACTGAAGCCCAAGCCAGAGAGGAAATTTAACATAAAAGGGAGGGCTTTGGGGTTTTCAGAATCTTGATATAGACCTAAGAAATATTAGCTGGAACTATAAAGATAATAAACCTTTCACATTTTCAGACAAATAACAATTTAGTCATTTGCAGAGCAAAGGTATGTATTAGAATAGTTTGTAATGTCTATGCAAATCAGAGAAAGTTTATATTTCACTTTGTTGTTTAATATGCTATTATCCATCAACCAAACAGAAACTTAATGGGAAATATTCTATGTTCATAAAAAGATTTTTGAGTTTCTGTGAACAAGGAAAAGAATCTTCAGATAGATATAAAAGTATATCATATTTCTTCAGATATAAATTTGCTTACGTATGTATGAGTATAGATTTATATTTATTGCAAAATAGAATTTTTCCCTCATTTTTTGCAAAGCTTTTTGTGCCTCATCCAACCAACTTTTTCATATTACAAAGAGAATCTACAAACAGAGTCAAATGACAATGAGTGAAGTTGGACTAGAATAATATGAAAATAATCTAGTCTCTGATTGCCTGGATAGTAGAGGTTCTGAAGGAACAGAAAGTAATAAAACAATAATAATATGTCTGTCTAATAATCCAATTGTTGCACACAGGGGTCTCTGAAAATTGAGTTAGTGTTACTGTCCTCAAAGTTAAAAATGTGGGAAAGAGACACGGACAATATGTGACGTGTTGGAAGAACCAAATAGGAATGCTCTCTATCTTTCTTACTTCACCTGCAACTTCCATCACTACTTACCATGCTTCAGTGAGAGAGAGTTGAAGGCTGAGAGGGGAAATAATGTCTTCTTTTGTTTCACTTGGAACAGTGCTGTTAAAATTGTTTCTAGCTTGCTGTTTTGGCTGTTTTCAATGCCTCGTGTCTGCAGACACAAGGATTAGCCTTTTCTTGAAAGTCCTTTCTGAGTCTATGAAACAGCATATAAATGAATGAACCCCCACAACATTATGTTTTATTATTCTTTGCCCTTTACTACATACAAAAAAGTCTCATAAATAAGTTACAGAGTGCAATCCTCATCAACACAGCCTCCAGCACTTCTCATTCAGAGTTTCACTTATCAAAGGGCACTCTAAAATGATGCCTGGACTGAGGTCATGGTCCAGGGGAGAAAAGATTTTCTTCACACGGACAGACAATAAAATTGTTCTCTAGTTTCTGATTCAGTGAGAAAAATACATTAGGTTATGTAGTTATTTTCATACTCTGAAAATCTGTGATAAGAAATCTGATTTTGACAGGTGATAGCTTTTTTCCTGTGACTAAGATATTTGTGAAGATAGCAATTGTTGATTTGTACGTTTTCCATGTATGCATTAGAATAGAATAAAACAGAATAACAGGTTCTTATCAAATGTAAATCAGTGTAACTACACCAATATACAACAACTTTCCATAAAGTTATTCAAAGTAGAGCTGTTAGTAAATATCTTTCTCCTCATAAATTTCTGTATGCATACATACATATATATTTCTGTACAAAACTCGTTATTTATTTCCATTTAGCACAAACTGACATTTTCAGTTTTTGAAAGCTTTATGGTGGCAATTATATCCAACTACTACTCAAAATATTTCAGGTGAAATCACCCTTGTGTATTCATGAAGAGGTAAATGTTCATGGTTTATACTGCTTATTGCTCTGATTATCCTTATTTCATTCCTTTCTTTAGGGTTTGCAAGTACTAACAGACACATATATTTGGATGCCATGGCTAGAACCTGCTGGCCCCATTGGCGCATGGTTTTGGCTTCCACATTTCAAGAGGGAATTTGAACCTGGAAATAGGTAATGCTTTTTGGTTTGGTTTGTTTGTTTTTGGTTTTTTTTTCGTCCTTTTTGGGGTTTTTTTGGTTTTTTGTTTGTTTTTTTTTTTTTTCCCCTCTGCAAGGTTTATATTGCCACACAAATTGCATTACAGGGATCAATTAGATCCTGTATGAATCTTCCAAACGATTGACAAAGAAATGTGAATAGCATTAAAATGGGGTGGCCTAACACTCAAAATACAGTTGGAAGTTATCTTGAATTCTGTTTTTCCATAATCAAAAAAATAATAAATCTAAGTCGATACAAGATTCCTCTGGATTGGATTAAATTTTATTAAGACCTAAAAGCTAGGAGACAGTGCTTTCTCAGTTTTACTGAAGTCTTTAAGTCCAAAATTATTACCTAATGTTACTTCATCAGGAGGAATCCAGTAGTTTTATCATATAAGAAATAAATCCCATGTTATTCACATATGCTATTATCTATTTATACCTACAATTATACATTAAGCAGTATTGTTAGCATTGTACCTTATTCTGAAGATATGTTGCATTTTGTTGATGGACTTGAGTATAGTGCCTGATTATAATTCTAAAAAAAATCTTAATAGTTTCAGTGGTCTCTTTTATGAGACAGTAAAGAAATATCTGGTTTCATTCTGAAGAAAGAAATGAGTGCAGATGGTCACTTGAAATTTGTCTTAATTTAGTACACAGCCGCCTTCTCACTCCTTTCTGGTGGGGAGGAGAGTCAGAAAAGGAAAGGAAAACTCATGGGTTGAAATCAGGGCAGTTGAAATACAACAATAAAAAAAGAGAGAACGATAATGCTACTACTAATAATAAAATACACAAAATGATACTAAGCCCATCCCAGGCAGTGGTCATGGAATGTGTGCACTAAGTAGTGATAGCCTGGTGGTGGACACAGAAAGTATATAATGTGGAATACTTCTATTAGCCAGTTTGAATCAGCTGTCCTAGCTCTACTCCTCCTGCACTTACTTACTCATAAAGCATAAGAATACTTGACTTCCCAGCAACAATCCAAAACATCACTATATTTCAGCATCCTTCTCATACTAAAATCTACAGAACAGCTGCGGCTGGAAAGTAAAAATTGTAAAAGTCTCAGTTCGACATAAACATTACCTAGCAACAAACTAAGACAATATCTGTTACCAACATTATTTCTTATACTGAATACAAAATGCAACACCTACTAAACAACAACAACTTAGCAACAGCTAAGAAAACTGAATCTATGCCAACCAAAGCCAGGACAAAATTATAGATGAGATTCTGGATGTTCCTCTATTAATCTTAGGCATTAAGGCAGACAAACCAAGATGAATGGTCACTGTTAATACCTCTTACAGTCTCACTCAGAGAGGGTCTTTAGAGGGTGATCCAGGTCCTAGATAGACTGAACTAGTCTCTTCAATAACTTGTATTAACAATCAGGTAAATATCAAAATATGAGAGAGTGAACCAGGACTTCTAGTCTGAATTTTTTAGGAAGTATTTAGTTTCTGGAAAAAGGAATGTGCCTTCTAAGCCAGCAGTGATTACAAATGTGTATGGAATTTCACAGATCCATCTTCATCTCTAATGACTAGGTCACCCTGCTGCTTTACTTACAAAGATAACTTGTAAAATTGCTTTCCATAGCTACATGCAGCATCTCCCCACAGCAAGCCATCCCCTTTGTATCATGTAAGTTCTTTTTATTTTTTTACTAAATGTAGCTTTAGCAACTAGATCGCAAACTTTAAGGGTGCAGCAGCATTATGCAGCCCGCTGTAGTCTGCTTTTCTTTCCTAGGGCGTTCATCTATTTAGTTGCAGAGTTCCAGTCTGGCTGCTCAGTTAAAACTTGTTCTTCATGTTGTGCTGTTACCAGTTTTAGTCTTTTCTACTCCCCTGGGCTGATGATTTGCATATGGTTGACAGTTTATTTATGTGTTCCTTGTGGTTTGTTGTATAGTGTTAGGGCTCAAGTCTGTTTGGAGGAATTTGTACACAAGCAGAATTAGTTAGCATCCAACTCTGAATCTAATAATTAGAGATGAATGAGTACACAAGTATCCATGCTCACCTCAGGCTTTCTGAACCAGTAGAATAATTAACCAAGCACCTCAGGCATGCTTGCCTTAAGAAGAAGACATCTCCAGAAACATAATGCTACAGTTCTGTGAGGCATCAAGGTTGTTTTCCTTACCTGAAAAATACATGAATGTATTCCCTCTTCACTTTGACTGACACTCAGTTTCTATCTAATTGCTTCCTTTTCTCTTAGATCTTAATCATTTGCATCACAGCCTACAGAGAAAAAGATCAAAGATCAAAGGGTAAGAAGTTATGAGCTAGGTTTCTTAGCTGACCCATTGTCATATGGAAAGACAAATGTAAAATCTGTGGCCTGTGGGGGTTTGTCTCTCCCTTAGCAGTAGAAATGCTGGGAGAGTGATAAGAAAAGGGGTTATGGGCTTTAACTGTTTCATGAATAAGCAGAATCTTCATCAGTTAGCAGAGCACCTTTTGCAGACCCTGTGTTGACTAAAGGAGCTCAGTAACTTACTTAGGAATTACTCTTTATTGTGCATTCTGTTCTTATATCAGGACGAAAAGAAAAAGATAAATATTATGAGTGAGAAATAACTACCTTCCAGTACCTGAAGGGGTCTACAGAAAAGCTGGGGATGGACTTTCTACCAAGGATAGAACTAGGGGGAATGGCTGTAAACTGAAGAGTGAAAGATTTAGACTAGACATAAGGAGGAAATTCTTCAGGCTGAGGGTGATGAGGCCCTGGCCCAGGTTGCCCAGGGAAGCTGTGGCTGCCTCATCCCTGGAGGTGTTCAAGGTCAGGCTGGATGATGCCTTGGGCAGCCTGATCCAGTGGGAGGTGTCCCTGCCCATGGCCAACACGCATTTATTGTAGCCACCTTCAGACTGCAGTAAATTTATTTATCAAATTTTTTATTACAGGTATAAGTAAATATAATGTTCATGCGTTTTAACTATGGGGAAACAAATAAAAAATATAAATATTGGGTAAGGCTTTAATTCTCAACGTTGTGAGAACATACATGGGAGTTGTCACATTGGGAAAAAACCTCACAGCTGAGGCCAATTGTATTGTGAAGTTTCTCTCAGAGTTACTTTGAGTGGGTTCCTTTAAACTGTGTTCAATTTAACCATCCAGTAGTAAATATTAATTCCTAGATATACCCTTGTGATGTCTGCGTTAAAAATGGCCCAGAGAGGAAAATAAATTATTAAGGAGATTCAGGTATATCTTTGAAATCTCTTTAGTCTCGTATTTATGGAATTTCTTTCCTTACTCTTAGCAGACCACAACTCCTGTCTTATTTTTCCCAATTAAAACAAATGTTAACAACAGTTTGAAACAATGTTCTGAAGCTGAGAGCCTCAGGAGAATTTGACACTGTTCAGAAGCTGTCCATATATACTCAGAAACCTTACTTTGTGTACCTGCTCAGATCCTGACATTTCCACACTGGTGGCTACTACCCAAGAAGTGTAAAATGTTTGAAACACTTGGCTTGAAGTTTCATCAACAGCTGATTCCCTGTCTTTCAAAGGACTGAGACACGTGTGGGTCAACATTAGATATTTAGGGCCAGATATGCAGCTGAAATAAATTGGCATAGTTCCATTACCACTGTTGAATAGACCTGAAACTGTAGAGACCCTTGATCAGCAAGAAAGTAACAAAGAGATGAAAATGTCATTATTGCACCCGCAGTTGAATATCAGGCTGGTACTTACTGCAATAAATCAGCTTTTAAACAGTTTTCATTGCTAATTGCTCTTGTAATTGAGGCTGTTAGTAAAGTAATATTTTATTATTATTTAATAAATTAAAATTTTAGAAAATAAATGTTTTAAGAATAGAATAAGTTTTTAAAAGAAAGTAAGCCTATGAAATGCTTAAAACACGGATTTTTGGTTTATTTACACAGAGGTCAGAAAATGAAGTCTCATCACTGAATAATAATAATATTATTAATAATAATAATAGCTAACACAGGATAATCAGCACAAAGCAAGTGGCATAGGGGAAGCTGCACAGTGCAGCCTGTGTTGGCTGTGAACTGTCTGTGCTGTGTACATCAATCATTTCTCACCACTATGATATAGTCAGCTCATCCATTCAGAGAAGGTGAACAAGGCTATTTCATCTCTTCCCTATTGTGCAATGCTGCCAGAGTTTTTTCATCAACATATGGTTCTTGTAGGCCAGAAAATATAACGCTCATGTTGCTATGTTCCCTAGCACTGTAGCTCTTATTCAGAATGGACTTGAATGGGTTTGCTCCAGCCTGTAGCTGGTTCTTTGTAATTTTAAAGGTTCTGGGGTAAAACCATGCTATGGCCAAAACCTGGATGCTCTTACAGTCATCCTCCTTACTCTGATACTAAACACATCCAGAGAAAGGAGAACTATAGCACAACACCAGATATTTGCTATGAGGCAGTTCAACCTCATAATGTGCACACCAGAGCATTTGCCACATATACATTTCAACACTATTCATAGAATTACAGAGGAATGTAATTTTTAAAATGTTATTAAATAATATTATTTGGAGATATTTCTCTTAAAGTAAGTGAAGGAAAATGTAGGTCATCCTGGATTAAGAAATCACGCTTTTGAAGTTCTAATCCCCTCTCTAGCACTACTCTCAACATAAATTTAGTTTTGACTTTATGAGCAGCATGATGTGTTTTTAAATGATGAATGAGTAATGAGAAATGATCCTGATCACCAAGAACATCATTTCGGCAAGTCATATCAATTATTATAAGAGATTATTTCAACTTTCTACAATGCAGCACTTTGTAGGTTTCAGGGTGCATTTGTAAGTCACCTTCTGTAGTGACTGAGCATAACAAATGACAATAAGACCATCATACATTCACTCCATATGTGCATAATGTAACAAAAGCATATTCATTAATTTCAGTATTTCCCTTGGAAACATGGTAAAGTTTCTGATGGGGGTATAAGAGAAAAGCTATTTCTTCTCTTGAGTATGACCAACAGCTTTCGGCTAGGGATCTCAAATAAGCGGTAGAAGGCTCAGTTGATTTGGTTCTGCTGAGAACTTGCCATAGGGAAGGTGCAACCCATAACAGAAGATGCAACATCTGCAAGAGGAAGTTTATGTGGTTTAGACTAATCTGTCTTACTTGAGCATTGCTCTGCAACACGAGACAATGCTAGAGAAGGGATATTGTCATGTCCTTGGCATAACCATGAAAATAACCTTGAGTGTAACTTGCATGTCTTGCTTTGAAGTTTAGAAGGTTGTGGTCCATCGCATGGGAAGATTGAGATTGTTCTGAAATAACAGGTTTTTTTTCAGGAAAGAATAACTGTTTCCTATGTAGTTGGATTACATAACATCCATCTAGGTGGCGTCCTTGCAGATTATTATAAAGACTCTGTGTGTGTGTATGCATTTAGAACAGACAAAGTATTTAAGTGTTTCCTCTATTTGCTAATTTAAGTAAGAATTTAGGCTTCTTTGGGATGCAGCTTCCAGTTAATTTTAGAACTCAGTTGATTCAAGCACCTTCTAACTTCAAGAAAAACAATCACTACAGCACAGAGATCCTATCAATCATAGCAAGGTTTGCATGCTTATTTAGCTAGCTTGTAATTAAAGGCAGCTAAAAATATCATGCATGAATGGCAAGTTTCTACTTTTTTATTTAGTTCATCTCCTTCAGAGAGAAGACACGAGTCCCATCAATCACACAGTTGGTAACTGAAGTCATTATCACTAAAATTAAGGCAATTATATACAAATGAATATTAATGAATCTTCCAGTCAAAATCCGGGTCAGTTTCCAAGAATTTTAATAAAAATATAGAGAACTCTTCTTTTCCATTTAATCTTTTGTCAAATAATCAGTACCAAAAAGGACACAATTTTTGTTTCAGGCTAGCATCATGGATTGAGGTTTTAATGAAATTAATAATAGTATTTTTCCAGCATGGTGCGAAGTGATGTGTTAATTAACATTGTTCTCACAAAAAGTGACACAATGTTACACTAACTTAACTTTGAAGTTGTCATTTCCAGTTACCATTAGGTCTATCATAAGAAGAAAACTGATTGTCAGTGTGTTATACGTAACCAGATGAGTGAAACAAGACTGCGGTGTTTCAAGGTCTAAAAAAATTGTATGATCTGAACGCTCACAGACCAATGTCTGTGTTCCCCTCAGGAAAGATCATCAGGCAGTGTTGTCCCCTCCTGTCTAACTCAAATCATGTTTAGTTACCGACATGGTAAAGATAAGGCAAAAGACAATCAGTCAAAGTAGCTTTCTTGGAACTGTGCTTCACTCCACGTCTTCGGAAGTGATCTCAATAGCTTTATGGTAGGTGGTGGCAACAGTTAATTGCACACAGATAGACAACACAAGAATAGATGCAACTGCAGCTCATAAAGAAGTAGAAGGTAAGGCATTTCTCATAGCTATGATCTGACTCATTGACCAATGCCTTTAGATAATCTTTCCTATTGTTACTACCAGCTCTTCATTTTGACAGTACACTAATAAAGAAACTTAATTTCACTGGTGCATACTGGTGACATAGCAATGATGGTGTACATTTCACTCCAACTCTCCTTAGCACAATTATAAATTGAGGGAATGAATCACTTGTCATTGAAATGCAACCACTTCTCGTGTGTGTGTTCAAAAAGAGGGGGAAAAAATGACCTCTGTATCTTCTACAACATATTTACTCTTTTGCCTAACTTTATGGGCAGATGGAGTCCTTGCTAAAATGATGTATCCTTGAATAAATAAGATCAGGTTCGTACTCTTTATTAGTATAAGCATAGGGGGAAATTAAGTAGGCAGACTATAATCACTCAAGCTGGTATTTTGTTAAATACAGGAGTGAATAGAATAATTCTTTAGGTTGTGAATGCACAATCCTTAGATATTCAGAAATTCCCTTAGCCTTACCCTTAGTGATAAACAGGAGTATATTGCAAGGAAACAAGTATTGTACATCTACAGAGAACTCATGTTTCACATTTAATCTTCAAATTAACAAAACTATCAAGAAAGCCAGTCTACCTTAATTCTGATGTGTGCAAAATGGAGATGGATTTGAGCGTTAACATGTGTGGGTTATTTTTTTTCCCCATGCTGGTTAAAGTAGAAGAGTTCTTCGTCTCAAGTCTAACATCACTATGTCTAAAACTATTTCAATTGATTAAATAAAATCCACAGACTGGGAAAAAATGTATTGATTTTAAATTTCTAAAGTCCCAAGAACACTTGCCAGTGGCCCATGTGTGTTTATAGCCCGTGACACACTAACTGGGCAAACATTTTCTTTCATTAAACCTGATAACAAAATAAATTGTAGATAGATGTTTTGTTTCATAATAATTGATTGTCTTATTCAGTGAAAGAAGTGCTTTTCAGAAATAACAGCTGTTCATAGTCCCAAGTATTCCCAGTTCAAATATCCATTTCCCTCCACCTCCCTGCACAATGGAAACAAAACTTTGCCTTAAAGAAAAGTACTTATAAATATTGCATATGACTCAGTCCTGCTGAGGAACGTAAGAAAGAAACATAAAAAAGCTAGAGGGGTAGGTAAGCAGCAGTAGGAGGAAACAATAATTTTTGAGTAAGTCTGATGTTCTGGTTTCACAGGTATTTATTTTGGCAGCAATGTTTGCTTGTACATCCCCTAAACCTCACTGATTATCACCATCTCATCTCACTCCCTCAGACAAACCAGTGAGATCAGTGTTGTGTCACACTGTGAATAATATCAGAGAAGCTAATTCAGGTTAAAAAACTCACAGCTGTTTTGTTGTTGGGATTTGGGGTCTTCTGGTATTGGGAAAAGTGGCTGCAAATGTTTAAACTTGGCCTGGGTTTTCTGTGAGGCTTTATATTATAGCAAGAGGGATTTATGTGTTTCAATTACATAGTTTAATGGTCACTTCAGATCAAGGTAATTGAAATACAGTCATGAAATGTTCATAGTCCTGTGACAGTTTTCTTGGAATCAAAATCTTTTTCCATTCATGATTTAGACAGAAAAAATCCTGAAAATATCCTGTAAATCTCAATTAACTCAATAGAATTATTATTATTGTTTCCATCATAAGTGATTTCATTTTGACTACATACATATATTTAATTTCAGCTTTTTAAAATACTCAACATATTGTACTGCTGAGTAAAACTCAAAAACGAAATAAAAATGCCTTCCACTTCAAAATCTCAGCAGGAAGAAGGTAGGCAGTTCCAAAATAAGCACTTCAATCTTACTGTTTAAAATAGGAGAGTTCTTAAAACTGACATTTACTTATAAACTATTTTTCTTTAATATACTGTAATTCCACCCACCTGTAGCTTCTATGTTCTTGTGTTTTATAAAACTGCTGTGAGTTTGTGACCGTGGTTATTTTTGAGAAGTACAGTCACATCTAGTGAAGTAGTTGGCTTGTGGCAAGGATGACAACAAAACAAGGCTTCACTTGTCAAGGAGCCTTGCATTTGCTCTGGGCAAAGGTCAGGGACACAGAGAATTAGTGGTTACAAATTGACATGCGACTACTTGTAACTCTTTGATAATTTCCTTGTATTTGCCCTCTGTGCCTCCTGGTGATCAGATCATATTTCCATAACAGCAGTATTGGTAATGACTGTTGGGAGTGACATCCTGAACTACTGAATTCAGGCTTTGTTAAGGTCAATGTCTACATGGTATTATCCTTTCAGAAACTCTTTTTCTTCATCTTAAAGTCTTTGGTCTGCTACTGTGTTTTTAGAAATATTTTTTTCTGCTTCTGAGCCTGCATGGCCTGAGGCCAGTGACAAGTGGGGTTCCCCAGGGCTCAGTGCTGGGTCCAGCCCTGTTCAATGTCTTCATCAATGATCTGGATGAAGGCATCGAGTGCACCCTGAGCAAGTTTGCGGACGACACTAAGCTGGGTGGAAGTGTCGATCTGCTGGAGGGTCGGGAGGCTCTGCAAAGGGATCTGAACAGGCTGGACCGCTGGGCTGAGTCCAATGGCATGAGGTTTAACAAGGCCAAATGCCGGGTCCTGCACTTGGGGCACAACAACCCTATGCAGTGCTACAGACTGGGAGAAGTCTGTCTAGAAAGCTGCCTGGAGGAGAGGGACCTGGGGGTGTTGGTTGACAGCCGACTGAATATGAGCCAGCAGTGTGCCCAGGTGGCCAAGAAGGCCAATGGCATCTTGGCCTGTATCAGAAACGGCGTGACCAGCAGGTCCAGGGAGGTTATCCTCCCTCTGTACTCGGCACTGGTGAGACCGCTCCTCGAATCCTGGGGTCAGTTCTGGGCCCCTCACCACAAGAAGGATGTTGAGGCTCTGGAGCGAGTCCAGAGAAGAGCAACAAAGCTGGTGAAAGGGCTGGAGAACAGGCCTTATGAGGAACGGCTGAGAGAGCTGGGGGTGTTTAGCCTGGAGAAGAGGAGGCTGAGGGGTGACCTCATTGCTCTCTACAACTACCTGAAAGGAGGTTGTAGAGAGGAGGGTGCTGGGCTCTTCTCCCAAGAGACAGGGGACAGGACAAGAGGGAATGGCCTCAAGCTCCGCCAGGGGAGGTTTAGGCTAGACGTTAGGAAAAAATTCTTTACAGAAAGGGTCATTGGGCACTGGAACAGGCTGCCCAGGGAGGTGGTTGAGTCACCTTCCCTGGAGGTGTTTAAGGCACGGGTGGACGAGGTGCTGAGGGATATGGTTTAGTGTTTGGTAGGAACGGTTGGACTCGGTGATCCGGTGGGTCTCTTCCAACCTGGTTATTCTGTGATTCTGTGATTCTGTGATTTGTTCCTATCTGATTTGCATCTTTTTTACTTAAATATTTCTTTCTCCTAGGTGTTTCCTTCTTTCTCCTTTTTTTCAAATAAAGCAAATCTTTTCTCAGACTCTACCTAAATAAGCTAGGCAAAATAAAATAATTTATTTTTCCTCATAAGAGAACCTCTTTAAAGTCCTATTGGACCATCAGTGCATAATTTCAGGCCTATTTCATCTTTCCTCTGTGTGCACTGCTGAATCGTTACACATATGGTCTCAGCAGTGCCTTATGCAATCCCACTGCTGCTAGATGTACTTCCTCAAATGTAGCCTAAGAGATCATTTGATCTTTCCAAAGTTACATGACATTAATGACCTACACTCACCACATCCACCCGAGAACCCTTGTTCTCCTCTCTTACCTCTGATGGGTGAGTATCTAAAAAGTGCAGGGATTATTTTGCCTTAAAATACCCAAAAGATATTTACTTCGTAATTTTACTCTCTATCTGTTTCTACTTCTGCATTTTTCATAGCTTCCTGCTCCTATTAAATGGTATTTTGTGTACCTAGTACATGTCCTCTGTGTTGCCTCTTGACTCTCTGACCGTCCTAACTATTACTAATGTGCAAAATTCACAAATCTAAATAATGCTCATAAAAAAACCCCAAAAAACAACCAATTGTGACTGACCATTTTTGTCAGCATCACTAAAATACTTTATGGTACTTTAATATTTCTCTGAGTTTTAGACATCAGACCTAGTTCCGGCAAGCTTGCCTGTGTTGTATATAGAAGCAAGATCCCCACTGTTCTTCTTTTACTGGAAGTTACCCTTGATATTAGTCCTTTTGTTTTCTCCTTTCTGCTTCAACTTCACATCTCCTGCCCCTAATTGGCTTTTGTTCGCTCAGCAGTGATGAAGAGACACTATAATGGGACAAATTTGCTGTGTGAACCACCTCTTGGGAGCCCATGACAGCGCTGAACCACATTATTATTTCCCAGGTATCACAGCAGAGGAAGGTACAAGGTGCCAATGTGAATTCTTTCTGTACTTTCATTTAGTTGCAGTGTTCTTTCTGGTTGCATTTCAGTGATAGGCACAGAGCTCCCTCTACACGTTTTGTCAATCAGATAAAACTCTTTTGGATCCTGCTAGATGCTGCTAGATGAAAGGTACTAGACAAACATAAGTCATTATCATTAACTGCTACAGCTCTCAACTACAGCTAAGAACCAAGAAACTAAACCAAGCTGTTAGGGACCATCTTAGTATTGATAAAAGAAAATAGTTGACATTTGCTGCTGGCAGTTTTACTTAGAGATATGTGTCTGCTACTCTGAGAAAGATATCATCAGCTGTGTGAAGTCTGAGAGATCTCAAAGGAAGCCGAAAGAAGAAAGGCCTGTAAAGGACTGAGGTATTTTTATTTCGTGCTTAGAAAGGGAGAGAGCTTCTAAAACACTAAAACAACTAATGGGACTTACTGGCAGATGCTGGTAAAGGAACCGCAGGAAAATTTGATCTTCCCTGTTACAAGTCATGACCTTGAATGTTACAGCTTCTGCATGAGCAACAGCACAGTTGTAAACAGAAGTGCTTCAGATGCAATGCTGGCATTGAATTCAGCACAGAAAGGAGCAGATATGGGAATGCTTGAGAAAAGATCTAATTTGTCCATGCTGTATCTCTCTTGAAAACACTGGACTTGAACCACAGGTGAACATGGCTTTCATTCTTTAAAATATTTGTCAGTTACAACATGGTATCAGCAAATGAAATTGCTAAGGTATTCCACTTGTATAGGAGAAAATATATAATTAAACATTTGGGGAGAGAACACTGTGTATTTGCTCTATACCTGCATAACAAAGCTGCCGTCTCATGTTCTCTGTTTTCCTGATGTTCCATTAGATTACCAATAATTTGAATTGTTGGAGGGATTCACATCACTTCGGAACTCCCAGGGAAGATTTTTGGCTGCATCTCTATCAAAACTGTACGAGTTTCAAGACAGTTCCAAGCCAACCAAAGAAGCACAGGTTTAGAGATGGGATGGATGTGCCTTGGAATTCTACTTACATATAAATCACCTTGTGCCACAGTTTTGTTCTGAGTTTTGGTGGTCTGTCCTATACAGACTGTTATTCTACACTCCTCACTGCAGTCCCAGAAGTCCTCTGGATTAAACATTAAGCATCTTTCAGGTATTCTTCCAGTTTCTATTCCAAAGATGCCCTAGCAGTTGAAGAAAAGAGAAGGATTTAGCCTCAGTCATGCTTCTAAACATCATCAGCTCCACAAGTACTGAGGTAGCCACTCCCTGGTACAATAACTCTTTTTTTTGTTTTGTTTGGGCTGGTTTTGGTCTGTTCAGGACAAAGCTTTGTGTCCCTAGAGAGGTGCAGTAAATGACCTTCTCGAAAACCATGTTCCATATACAAAGCTTCACATGCAGGATTAAATTAGGTTTTACCTGGACTGGTTCTGCTCAGTTTAGATTCCAAACTTTAAGATAAATAAAATGGACTGAGCTGCAGCTCAGGAAATTATTAATCCACTCCTCCCAGTTTCATGTCATTACCAAACTTGCTGAGGGTACTATGTGCCCTGGTATGACCCTTGGTGAAGCTGAACGCTGAATACTGCTGCTGAATTTCTTGTCCTTCATGTGCCTGGAAATGGTTTCCAGGATTAACTTCCACCACCTCCCTGAGGTGAGGTTGTTTTCTGTGTTCCCTTTTGCCATAACTTTAGATAGGATTGATGTTTCTATAGTCTAGCCTTCCGGCACTTCTACTAGTTGCCATGATCAATGAAAGATTATTGAAAGCAGAGCTCATGGAATGTGCTCATGGAAGCCCTTCACATTGTTTCTGACATCCCTACCCAGTTTCAGTTCTGTTCGAGCTTTAGCTTTTCTAACGTCATCTCTGAATGCTTGGACAATGTTTCTGCAGCCTTCTCAGGCTACCCATCCTTCCTCCCGCCCTCTGTATGCTTCCTTTTTGTGTTTAGCCACTCAAAAAAGTGAATAAATTTAATGACTTTCAGAATTTTTTAAAAATAAAATAAATTCGGAACATTTATGGGATGCTTGAAATGCTAAAAGAATATAGAGGTCTCATTTCCTTTTCAGTAAAATCCACAATTAAAGACAATGGGAGGAATTTGGATACATCCTTATTGACTCCTCAGCCTCTGCTAAAAATCTGCCTTTTCTGTGAAGAAAATGCAGATGTAACACTCATGAAATGAGGTCTGTATAGGGACATATGGAACTACGTACTGTATATTGCTTTGAAGAAATATTACAGTAGAACAGTATCTCAGTACAACACCTTTGCAGAGATCTGGGAGTTTGCTCAAGAACAAAATGGATATTTCTGTTCATTGTGCTTTAAAAATCATATTTTAAAAGTCTGTTAATGAAAGCAGTCTGTGACCTTTTAGCTGTTTCACTGCTATTGTGAGAACGACTTTTTCATTTCATTGTAATAATTATGTTAGAAACTTCTACTTTTTCTTTTTCTTTAATTGACAGTAAGTATGATTAGGAATACAATAGCACCACCTGAGGCACAGTAGCTGCCTCGATGTCTTGTCAGTTCATAAATACAGGGTCAAATTTAGCTTTGCTGTGAGTGAGCATACTTTAATTATCTGTTATTTATTGTAACTTTGGTTCTTACAATACGCTCCATATTAATAAGAAAAAAAAAAAAAGATCAGTCCCACAAAGGATTCACAATCCAAGAAGTTATTTTTGCAGTTCTAATTTATGTTCTGTCTAAACTATGCACCCAATTAATATAATCCTTTCAAAATTACAGGTGAAGAAGGCTAAAAGTCTGTTCTTACATTCATATGTATGTATGTCAGTAGAAAATAACCTGAATTTCAATTCTGTTGAAGATCTATGGTAGTTTTCTGAAAGCAGTGGAGATGCTACGTGCTAGCATATTGCCAAAATGGCTAGTGAGCAAGACTTGTCGCAGCACGAGTTTTGATTCTGAGAATTGTCTGACCTTGAGTATGGTGCTGAAGTGTTAATTCAGAGTACAAATGCAATTTAGCTAAGGGGGTCAGATTCATTACACTGGTTATATCAGAGTGGGCTGCCTAGAACACCCCTTTTCCAGGTTTAGCTGGGTAAACTTAGCTAAGGAGCTGACTGAGTATGTAATGTAGAAATGCACAGAACTGCTGAGGTCAAATGGGAGATCAACCTGTTTTGGCTGCTGTATTTTCTGTCTTAAATGAGCATCCTGTTCTCACTTTGCAGGCTACCTCTTGGGCTGCAGACCTAAAAATATACACGGCAGCTAAGCATTTGCATTAGAATTTAAATCAGTGTGCAATTTGTTGTGAGTATTGCTATTGGTAAACAGGCATTAAGCAATGATTAATTCACATTTCATACATCAGCAAAGCAATATTAGTTAATTTTGCTTTGTAGGGCTTTTTTATATTTTTTTTGTTTGCTTGTATCCTTTGGATTCCTCCTTATTACACATCCACCAAATGTTTTTTCTTGTTGAAATAAACCATATTCATAAACAAACAGATCCTACCAATTCACTAAATAAGAGAGGAATGATTAGTTTTCAAAAAGCAGTTCCACTGTAATTTTGCTTCCTATAGAAGCATGGAATCATGAGAGCCAAACCATTATTTAAGATATCACAGGCAATTCTCCGGTTAAAACATTATTGCAATGGAACATTTTTAATTGAATGTTCTCTTACAGATTCATTAATCTAATTTTTATTTTCTTTATAAAGGCAGATACTGACAAAGTCAGTCATTATTTCATCATGTCTGTATTTTATCCTGCTAGATCACTTGCAGCTGGGCAACAGCTTGAAAATTGATGCAGTCAAAACCCTTCCCTTTGATTGTTCATTATGTTACAAGAGAAAAACAGTCCCTGATATTCTTTGCCCTGATTGACTTTTAAATTATTATAAACACTAATCACAGAAAAAGAAACCCCCTACTACTCTGCTGAGAATTTGAGAGAAGTCACGGTGAACTTCTGATCAGTTTCACAGCTCTCTTTCTTTTCCTTCCTTCCTTCCTTCCTCCCTTCCTCCCTTCCTCCCTTCCTCCCTTCCTTCCTCCCTTTCCTCTTCTCTCAATCTTTCTCTCTCTAACTTTCTTCCTTTCCCTCTTTCTAAGAACTCGCCAAATTCTGCAACCTGGTCTGCTTAAACAAACTCTTTTAAAGTAGTCAGAAAATTGTAAAGGGAAAAGCTTAAACTGATAAGACATAATTGTATGTGGAGATATATGTATGAGGCAGGTTATATACGGACTTGTATGTAAGACAGCCTAGGTTAAAAGGGAATACTACATTGAATGCTTGCAAATATCATATCTGTGATAACAATATTTATTTTTTATTATCTTTTATGTCTGCATTCTCATTTCTGTTAAATCACAGTGGCAGAAGGCTTTGCAGCGCTACTGATATTGGTGATAGTAATACCTTACACACTCAGCAGAGCACAGAACGTCATTGTAGTCTGTATAAATCTATGGTGCATCTATGTCTTGAACAAAATGCACTATTCTGATACACCTATCTGAAAGAAGATATAATGGAAAAAGTGAAGAGAAGTGAAGAGAAGTGAAAGAAAGATGATCAGAAATATGTTACAGCTTTCATAAAAAGAGACAGTTAATAGACTAGAACTCAGTTTTCTAGCAATATGAGGAAGACATTAATCACAGTTATGTACTGCATAGCAATAAGAACAATTATTCACTATTTGACACTATACAAGAACAAAGGACAACCCAATGTATTATTAGGCAGAGAGTTTAAAGCAAACAAAAGTAAGTGCTTTTCACCCAGTGCATCATTCAGCTATGGAATCCATTACTTTAAGAACAAAAGCATAAATGAGTTTTAAAAGGTCAGACAGTTTCATTGGGAATAGATCTGGTGGTGGTGGTAAAAACATGGCTCAGATGCAAACTCTGCCCCAAATGACTGAATACCAGAAGCTGGTAGGCAGTAGGAAAAAAGGAAGATTTATCTTATATATAGTTCAATCAGCATCTGTTATTGAGCCATTCTCAAACATTGAAAGCTGGCTAGATGGTTATTTGTTCTGACTCAGAAAGGTTCATTTTATGTCCTCTGTTATCTTGCTACTAGAATAGACATTATCATTCCAAACTATGTTGTTTTATTAGATAAACACTCACCTAGTTGAATGGCAGGTACCTAAACTGAAGCTTGGTATATCGGAGATGACACTGTTGATGACATGAAATGTTTGGAAGAAGCAGTCCAATTGAGGGGCACCTTCCATCAGTAGAAATCTCACCTTCTGCCAGACCTTTAGGCTAGCAGAAAAGATAAAGTAAGAAGCAGAAGGAAAGAAGAGAATCTAGATAAATGAGTTACATTAGTTTAGACAAGGAGTGGCTGGGAACTAGTGTTAACCCTTAGTTAGATATTAGAGCTGGGACACGCTAGGACTGAATTAAAGACAGAAGAGGAAGACAGACAGGGACTATGTGGAAATCTAAGTTCTTTTAAAGTGAGGAGTTCATGGACAAGATTAAAGCAGAGCATTTTGTAAAATACTATGTGAGAGGAAACTTTCTATTGCCATTTGGTGGGTATGTCATCTCAATCAAGGGGAAAAAGAAATACTATAGAATCAAAGAATAGTTTGGATTAGAAGGGACCTTAAAGATCATCTAGTTTCTAGTTTGATGAAGATATTAAATGGCACCAGTCCCAGTATGGACCCCTGAGGGATACCACTGGTCACGGATCTCAGGGTCCTCTTTTTTATCCTTTTTAAAAATGGGCGCAATGTTATTCTTCCAGTCACAGAATCAGAGAATCACGAGGTTGGAAAAGACCTCCAGGATCATTGAGTCCAACCATTCCTATCAACCAATAAACCACGCCTCTGAGCACCTCATGCACCTGTCTTTTGAATACCTCCAGAGATGGGGACTCAACCATGGGACTTCTTCTGATTTCCATGACTTTTCAAACATCATGAAGAGTGTCTTGGCAACCACATTGGCCATTTCCCTCAGGACTCTGGGATGTATCTCATCAGATGCCATAGACTTATATATGTTCAAGTTCCTCCTCTACTGTGGGAGGGGGTTTACCCCCTTGGTCAACATCTTGCTGTCCCATGATCCAGGAGGGGTGAGGAGAGTGATTATCAATGAAGAATGAGGCAAAAAAAATTAAGTACCTCAGCCTTCTCCTCATCTGTCGATACGAGGTCACCATTCCCAACCATCAGTGGGGGTATGTTCTTTCTAACCTTCATCTTTTGATTGTTGTACCTGTAGAAGCCCTTCTTGTTAGTCTTCCCTTGCTACTTCCCTTGCCAAGTTCAGCTCCAGCTGCGTGTTAGCCTTCATTTACATGAAAACTCTGTGTACCTATCTGCCTCTTTTTTAAACTTCTCTCTGAACCAAGTCCATTTTGGTGTCTTTCAGTCCACCTACTGAAATAAGAAGTTAATTCAGTACACTAAAAGGAAGACTGACACAAAATCAAATTAAATTAAACTCTGAGTCAAGAAAGAGGAGTTACCAGATGTCACCCTACACCTAGACACTACAGGGTGTCCCTTAACTACTTTTTAAATGTACTCTGTGGTGTCAGTGCATTGCACACCATATGGCAAGTATTACTTTTAACAAAATTCCTTCACATCTTTTGTTTTGCATCACAACTTTAACGTTATTTTAATGTCTTTTCCTGGTGGATGAAAAAATCTATTATTTTTTCTAAAAGCTTTATGTTTGAATTTAGGGCTTGATTCAAATACCAGTGTAATCAAGGTGTTCCCACAATATTTTATAGAAGGCAGCGGATAAAGTCTTAGAAAATTAACTGTGTAAGTTTTTCACAGAAACCAGGTTACCGTAGGCTATGTAATATGAGAATTTCCCAAGATGCATCTCTACTCTAAGACTAAGACTCTGAAGCATATTTTAATTTCATATCTACTCAAACTTCCTGGAAAATGGAATTATTTTCTTATTAAAGTTCCTTTAAATTCTGAGCTGAGTTACCCAGAGTGACCATTTGCTTCCAAAAATGTATCTTTAGAAAATTGGTAATGAAAAATGGCATTTGCTTACTCAATAGATCATGGTATTATAGACTCATTACATTATTTATTTACTGAAATAATGAGACCATCTGGTCCAGATCTGTACCCAGGCAAGATTATTTCCATTCAAATATTTTTTCCAGTCTAAGCTTAAAATATCCCAAGAGACAAATCTTCCTCTAGAAAATGTTCTGCAGCATCACGCATTGACAGAAAAGAAAATTTTTGGATGTTCAATCACAAATTTGCTACTTTCTTTAGTCGTTTACAGTCGACCCATTTCTAATGTTTTGAATTTCTTCATTCTCTGTTGTCTTCTGTTTGCCAAATCAGTCATAATTAGTTTTTTCCTTTATTTACCCTGTCTTTCAATCTACTAATTTGTTCAGAGCTGAATGTATATTTTGCAATGTATTATTATCCTTCTGAATAAAATCCAGAAGTTCACTTATTTTTCCCCTACTCTATTGTGCTGCGTGTTTATACATGCATGCCCAAAATGAAAAAAAAAAAAAAGAGGAGATTCCCTGTCAAATGGGATTCTTACAGTAGCAGATTGTGATTCCTGAAAAGGTTTTGAGGTCTCAGTAGACAAATCTAATTATTCAGATTTAAAATGTTGCGGCAAGATGATTCATTTGGTCTAGTTACTAGGAGAACAATAAGGAAATGACTATGTCCCCATGTGTGGCATTGCTGAAAGAGAAACTTTAATATTTGATAAAAAACTAGTGACAGTATTCTTTTAACTTAGTGTAAAATTGACAATAGAGAGAAGAAAAACGTCACAAGTGATTCAAAGACTGAGAAAACTCCATTGAAATTAGAGTTTCAAAGATTCAATTCCATTAATTCATCAGAAGACAAGCACTGTGATCCGATACATCCACAAAGAGGAAACATCGACTTCCTTAATCAATCAGAGAGAGACATGATGAACATCAGCAGATGAACGTCAAATTGAAATTTTCAGTTTAGAGTTCACATTCGTATTTTTCACCCCTTGTGAATCAAATTAAGATATAGTGTTAGAACTTGATTTCATATTTTTAAGTCTTCATATGAAGAATGCCACTCTTCTGGCATTGACAGGCTCTGTGCAGGAGTAGCTGGATGAAAACCTGTGTAGTAGAGCTGGATAACCTAGGTGTTGAAAACACCTACTGGCTTTGGTTGCCGGGCCATGGCACGTACGGCACTAGGGATTTCATAGAGTAATATTAACTCCACATACATATAGTTGGTGTTAGAAATAAGTCTGAATTTGACAACCAAAGGAGGGAAACATTGAGCCCTTTGTGATTTAGTACAAATAATAACAAAGCTGACACAGCAAGGTCATGAGAGGGCTTTTTTTCAGCTGGTGCAACTACACAGAGGTTCCTTTCATGCATCTTCTCTGTTATTGAAACCCAATTAGATAGAGACAGTTCAGGTAGGACTTTCCATCAACTCTCTGCAGTCTAGACACATGTCCTGCTTCAGTGGTGACAGGCTTCGTAGAGGACTGGATCCAGAATTCCCACATGCTGCTAATTACGTTTGTGAAAGTGGTTGTGGCTTTTTTTAATTGTGAGCTTGGCTGGAAATGAAGGGACTGTCAATTGCTTGTTTATCCTGAAAGTAGGAAAGCAAGATTGCATGAATACTAACTACAGAATAATAGGTTGTTGGGCTCACATATAATCAAAGGCAACAGAATCTGAAGATTATATCTCTGCCCATGGTGCTCAGATTCTGGAACTGGACCATGGACTGCAGGGTTTCTGAAAGAAGGCAATCTCTTAATTTAGCCATTATTTGAAATATCTTACTTTACATGACAGTTCTTAATCAGTCCACTGTGTTATACAATAGGGCCTAGTCAATTTTTAGCTTCAGATTTGTTTGTTGTGAAATGTTGGTTTAATGAGGCAGAGAAGAATTGAATTGACTTCAGATGAGACAGGAGGAAACTGAGGAATTTTTGTTCTAGTCCTCTGTCTATCTCTTTGATCCACAGTTGTCCCTGTATGAATCATAGCACATATTCATGCTTTGCCTAACAGATCAATTTCTTTTTCTATAAATTAGGCTGTATTATGTGGAAGAAAAATATATCTCTGCCTCTCCTGCTGTAAAGTTGTCTAATCTTCTGCCTCCAGATGCACGTCATCCCTGTTCTTTTGCTTGAAAAATACTTCATACTAAATATGTCTTTCAAAATGACAAACTATTTTTAATTTGTCCTGCTCTCATCAGGGGTTGCCACAGGGAACATACTGCAATATTGCTGCTGCCATCTGTAGGATGCCCCGAGGAGCTCAGTGGTGCATTTCAAAGGGTCCAATCTGGACTGCAATGAATTAAAATAGACCCTTTCCATCACTGGGTGAACTAAACTCCCTAGATGAAATAATTAAGGAACTACATCAGTATTAAAACCATTTCTGATATATAACATCCTTTTAGATGGTAAAAATTCAAAAGGTGATAGGACGAAAATGTTAAAGAGATGGGTATTGCTACTTGCACATCCAGCCCCTTCTCTCCTTAAGAACTGATAGCTGAATCTGTGATTCTAATTTATTTGCTTCTGCCTCTATAAACCTGAAATAGTTCATTGAGTCTGAAGGATTTATATCTGAGTATAGTTAACAACAAAGTATTTAAAGATAGAACAAACGGTGAGGAGAAAATGAACTCAAGTGTGTGCTGTACGTAATTTCGTCAAAATACACAACCATACAGTGCATGTTAGAAATGTACATATGTAATTTTTCCTTTTCAGAGATTAAAGAAAATAAATGGCTCTTAGCAATAAAGCTAACTTTGCAAATCATTTTACTTTATTAAATTTGCCTATACACAATCAACATTTTCATTAAAACAATCTTTCTGGGGATGAAATTTTCTACTGTCTAAGTTTCCAAATGATCTATTTAAATCTTCAAGAGCATACTGAAAAACAAGGCGAAATGAGAGTTACTTTTTTATTAAAATACCTTTACGTTCTGAATATTTCCTCACTTTCGTATTTTCTTCTCTCTTTGCTTCACTATTGGTGACTATAATTAAGTTTTTTTTCTTTTAAAGATCTGTTTATTTTGCATGTTTACGTATTTACTTAAGTTCTATGTCCCTATTTTCGGATTTTTGAAAAAGCTTCAAAAAATATTGCCATAATCATAGATTTTATGTCCTTACCCAGTCTGTGATATTGTGTGACTTCCCTCTTGCGTATATCATTTGGAGATTTGTATGACAAAAGCATAATGTATAGATGGCAAAGAGATATCCAGTCTGTTCAAGAATAGATTCAACTTTTTACTCTTCATTATGAATGAAGACTCTTCGAAGCCTTGTATCCCTTCAACTTATTGATTAGGAATTAATGTCAAAATTCCAGGGTTCTGCTAGATTGCAGGCAAGTATTTCAAGTAACAGATTAGTCACTACATCTTATTTTGTCAAGATTCTTATTCTGCTTTTTTAGAAATCTTTGCCACTAAAGAGTTTATCAAAAAAAAAAAAGCTAGATTTCCCTAAAGACTATTTCTGATGAAAATTTGTGACCTGAATTAGTTTTAAGTAAGATGGGGGATATAACTCCAACAGCTTCTTTTTAGTATCTTATGTACAGTCTAGCATGTATCATAATACAATTCCAGTTACTTCCAGTCATAAATAAATACCTTTTATTAAGGTTGTTATTCTGTTTGGTTTTGAATAGTTTGAAGTATTCAGGAAAATATCTTCACGATTTTTGGAGAGCAAACAAAAAAATTCATTAACCTTCAAAATAATTGATGTGTTTTCTGGGTTACTGATTTATTAAGACACTTTGTGCACCTGTTCCAATCATTGGTGATATACTGTTCCACAGTAAGCACTCATTCCATCTTAGTTAAATAATTCTATTTGGCTGGATTGATAGTTATATGTAAAAGCTTGCCAAAGTAGGATCTGTTACTTTTTTTACTATGTATTTTTTTAAATAACAGTTAAAGCAATAAATTGTGAGTATAAATTTGCCTGTAGATATTGAACAAAATAGTTTTCATGTGCAAACATCTGCACTGAAAGTCTCCAGTGTACTACTGAAGATCTTGAGTCACCGTGGAAAACATCAGCCAGAAAATTTCATCTATAGATAAGTTCTTGTAAAAGAAAAACCAAGAAACATATCTCATACGGTTCTGGGCTTGCATACTGAACTTATACACTTAAAGGACTAATAATTCAGGATTCTGCGAAGACATCAGATACATTGTGTGGATCTTGTTCTATCATCAGCTGTTACCATGAATCTATGTAACACAGGGTCAGAGAGCAGATTAGTTCAGGACCTGAAAGCAGTGCCACAGTGTCAGAAACTTGTTAGAGAAGGTCCAACACCATGCACATTGCTGTCTTGCCTCTAGTCCCAGAGTTAATCCTCAATGGAGTCTCTATAATGACAATGGTGTTATTTTCTTGAGCAACATGATTTTATCTCTTACTCAAATATTAGATGTTGAAGTTTATGGCAAGAAATTGGTTTACTGTATGATAGCTATCAACATCTGGGAGTGGTGTTCAGATTACATTTCCCAACTCTTGGGACACTCCCTGTACATAAAGGCCATTCCACTTCATTCTGTCATATTTGTCAATCTGACAAGGAAACAATTTTGCCAGAATGCACTAAAAGCATTTCGATACCAGCCAAAACTTAAAAAAAAGCATCTTTAATCTATCAAGTCAGGATAAACCAGTGGTTTGCAAAAGAAGAGATGAAAACTCAATTACAGATTAGACATACCTACTTGCTTTAGTACTTACCTTCTCAAGTGCTGAATTGCATTCAGAAATTTCCTTGAGTTCACATTTCTAGTTCATTCAAGATGTCTTCAGAAATCTACTTCTCTCCTAAATCAAGCTGAAATTATCTAATTTTGAGACTACCTACCCTTCATAAGGAATGGATCCTGTTTGCTCTGCCTGGGGAAAACCAGCAATCCCTGGCTTTTCTGATTTTTTTCTTAATTTATTAAACTGTGTCATGAGTTCATACCCCAGACTTTAGACTCTCTGCTGTCCTCTCTCTCCTCCCACTCTCTGCCTCACCTGTATCCAGCACCTTTTAAATCATAAGAAACATTAAGATATTGTGATAAGACCCTCCTGGGGTTTTAAATCTGTCCTGCTTTTTCTTTAAAGCTCGTATGTCAAAGAAAACCAGGGCTCTTTACATGGAAAACTATGGTCTTACAAACATTTCTGTGTTCTGCCAAAAAATACTTAATTTATCATGACAATTTTTATTTATTTATTATTTTCAATAGACAAATAGCTGTTGTTGAGACTTAAGAACTTTAAATGATACACCTAGTACTGTGCCCACCACATCATTCAAGGATGAGCATTCAAATTGTTCTCAGACCAACAATTTCAGTAGTTCTAAAACTGCTCAAATTCTACACTCCCTTCTCAGGTTTTGAGGGCTTCTTAACAGGTCTGCTCTTACCAATGGCAAATGCTCTTCTCCTGTTGTTCCCTACATGTGCTACCTGATTTTTTCGTCTCTGCCTGCCTAATCCACCTCTTTGAGCTTCTTTCTGTCCTCTCCTTTCTGCAAAGTCTCACCCAAGCCACAAGTCAGTAGGTATTACTGCCTGGGCACTGTGTTTTTCACAAAACTGATATAGTCACACAGTAAATTAAGAACATGCAAAACACATATATATATATACCTTTTGTTACTGCCACATGTGATGAGAAATTTTAAATGCATGCTTTTCTGTCTAGATTTATCAAGCCTATTTTACTGTGTTTTCAGGGTTCATTTATGACATTTAGCATCAAGTCTTTCTTACTACAAAGAAGGTTCCTGTCCCCTGTAATCCATGCTTTCTCTCAGCTTGTGCAATTCTTCCTCATGGTCTTTGTGGGAATTAAAAATACCTAGACTGTGAATCTCAAACAGTTTGAGGCAAGTGGTAGCATCTCTAGGCACGTTCAGTGACTGAGCTTCATGCAGCCTTTGTGACAAAAAGATCAATGCATTTTGGATATGAGGTGTAAGCTTGATATACAATACATCTCTCCTGGACTCAAAGATCAGTTAATTTGTCAGCATACTAGAAGACACATGAAGAAATTTTAGATCTCTTCTTTTGATGTATGTGCCTAATTTCTGTTTATGTTGCATTTTAAGCTCTTATGTTTTTGTTTGCATCTTAAGTGTTGTATCAAAACTGATAGAAGAAATCTGTAACTCATTTGGAAAGTAAATAACAAGCCTTCTGAATCTCAGACCAAGGTCTTTTGCAGAAGCTTTTTCCTCTTTCCAAAATAAAAAATATCCAAAGAGAGATTTGCAAAAGGTTTGTTTTTTTTTTTTAAGTAGTCACACAGTACCAATGTCTTTTTGTATTTATTTTGCCTCTGCCGTCTCCTCTTTTTCTGCAGTTTTTGTACAAACCCTTAATACTCTACTGGCAGGCATCTGCTTCCACTTTCAAGAAGGTAAACTATTCAATTTCTTGTGCCTGAAGGCAAAAACAAAATCACTGAACTACTACTATCCAAGAACTACTTTTTGCTGAGACAGCTCCCCTTGTTGTCTGTTCCAAGCAGAAACTCAGGAATTGGTATTATAATCCATTTAATATAACAATGAATATTAGTTCTCTTGTCAGCAGAGAAAATTAAGGGGGGGAGGATTTTGCTAATCGCCACCTGAATTAATTTCCTTTGCCAAAAATCTTCATCTGTGATCAAAAGCCAATAGTTGTCTTATATCTTTACTTCCAAAGCAAAGTTTCTATATGTTAAATAGTATACAAGATGGTGTTGTAGGTAACCCATTAATTAGTAACCTCCTCACTGTATTTGCTAAATTTATGAATGCACATGTAAAGTCCAAAACAGAGGGTTATCTGAGGCAATTATGACAAACGGATGCTCAGTTAAAAGGTTGATGCCATTTCAGAGCATTCTCTAAGACAGATTCTCCACAGGAACTCTCTTCTAACTGGTTTCAGTCTTAAATTTTTTGATTGGAAAAGAAACATTTGGCTTTTCACGTGGTTTACAAGACTTACATATATCAGTCAAAACCCTTATTTTATCTAACAGTATTCTATCTTCTACAGAAAGGTTTTCTTGAGGCAGGAACCACCCATTTTGTTAGTATGATCCATATACTTGATGTTGTAGTATTTACCTTGTAAGCCCCTCAAAAGAAGAGAATCAATAGAGAAGAAAAAAGAGGTTTAGGTTAGAATGGTCTCTGTCCATATATGCACTGAGAACAGGGAAAAGCAAATCAGCTACAAGAACTGAGAGACATCCAGAATTCAGCTTTGACAGCTCATGATTCTGAAACTCCAAAGGAAATTTTCACCTTGGTCGCTTTGCCTGGCATATCAAGCACACGCATCCTCCAAGAACTGAGTCAACCAGAGCATAGATGAATGAGGAAATTATAAATGTAGGCATTAAGGATCAGCTGAAGGACTTTCTTGAAGTGAGACTAAAATATTTGTTTCCTGGTCTAGTGTTGGTGCCATTTGGGCACAAACTTGCATGTTGCTGCTTTCATCTAAATCTGAGGATCAGACAGCTATTAAATCAAAATCTGCTTTGCTGCTCACTGTGAAGGCTCCTCAGTCTTTGCTCACTGACAGGGTTGTGAAGTGTTTATAAAAGAACTGAAAAGCTGCAATTCTCCTCAAGCTCTGCTGGCTCCAGGAGATGCACACTGCATATCGTGGTTATCTCTTGGAGACTGAGAAACTGTCTATGAAAGAACATCAGAGATGAGGGAACAATGTTAAGTGCAGGAAAGTATAGCAAGCTGAAAAACATCCAAGTGTTGTACTTGAGCAGATTTAAGAGGAAGATGGGGGGGAAGACCACATAAATATCTCTTTTGCTTGCAAATTAATATGGATTCTCAATGTATTCAGTTTTATATTTTTGTGTTCATTTAACAAGGTTTTTCTACTACAGCAGTTGACAATTGAGAAGAAAATTTCTTGTAACTAAGTTTCAGATGTTACTATTAGTTTATATACAACCATGAATCCTCCTTTGCCTATGTGTGTGCGAGTCCACATGCTTGCACATATGTTTTGATTTAGCTGCATATGATGCTTTCAGAGAATTTCTTAGAATATATGACTCCAGGCAGTACCTCAGGGAAAACAGGAGACAAGCATGACAGTTGCCTGAGCCTCAGCAGCTCTGCATGTGCTCCTATGCTAGCAGTTACCTGCATAGGGTCCTAAAATTCCTGTTGGTATCTACAGATGGTATAATAGAAATAATATTGTTATAAAAAGCGTCATCCGGAGGTGCCAATGCTTCATCTCGAATGTAGTGGTGTGTTTTAGCTTGAAAAGACTATTACTGAAATTCACAATTGTTTGTATGCTAGAAGTTTCTCTAACAAAGGAATGGAACTTGAAATGCATTGGAGAAAGATGATGCTTCTTTCTGAGAAAGCAAAGTTGAGTCTCTCAGATTGAAAAATATTTCTTCTTTTCCATATCAAGACAATCAGGTCCTTGGCTACCTTCTTGGCTAACAAAACAACAACTAGAATGGAGACACAAGAATACGTGTGAGTTGTTCTTGTTCTTCAACTTGTATAGTGGTAGAAACCTCAGAATAGATTTTTTGAGAGAGAAATGTGCTAGTAGAAGATGTAGTATTCTTTTTCTTTCGTATACCACAGTTTATTTTTCTACTGTGATTCTAATCAGAGAATCTACATTAGGACCTGCAGGGAAAAATAGCCAAGATGCAGTTATGTAGCTGAAGAGAAGAAAGGAGCAGAGGATGTAAGACCAGACAAATGTTTCCACAACAGTGGGCAGAGCAGAGGTTACTTACTAGGAGTTCTAGGAACTGTATCAGAATTATTAGGATGAGCTGAGAGAAAACTGAATTAAATGGTTGGCTTGAGTTGAACAGGGCTGAGAGGATTATTATTATTATTTTAATTGAAGACACCTGATATATTTCTCCAGCCTCGAGAGGTGTCATATATCATAGTGCCAAAGCCCATTTGTATTCACATTTGTTTCTTCACAGATTGTAGCATCTTTCATTTGAATCACCATATGCATAAGTCACATTTACATGATATATTTTGTGCAGTGACCATAGGAAATATAGAGTTCCTGAGAAGCATTTGGATGTTCAATTCATCCATCCAACATACAAGATGTGGTGGAGTTTATGTCATAATTGCACATGCATTGAGGTTTCGTAGGCATCTCTGGCAGAGGTGAGGAAGGGAGGGTTCATTGATATGCCTGTTTCATATCACTCTATAAGACTTGTATTAACTCCAGCTGGAGAAGTGTCAAGCCATAAGACAGACAATCTGCCAATCTTCATTTTGCACCAAGAAGGGATTTACTTTCAAAATGACATTTTTAGGTGCCACCAGATGTCACTATCATAGTTTTAGGTTTTCACTTGGATTAAAGAGTGATATTTTCTTTGGAGAAGTGCTCTTTGCTAACAGCAATGCAGTTCACATTAAAAACCAACTGCAATCATCAGAGGAGGCTGTTTAGCCTTTGCTTTTGAAATCTGTCTACAAATCTTTCATACACAATTGCTGCTTTTAGTTGCACTTATGCCAGCAAACAAAACCTTGAACAGTGCAGAAATTTAGCAACAGATGCATTAGGCACCTGCATCTTCCACAGGTTCTCTGCTAATTACCAACTATCAGCTGATCAATTTGACTGAAGGCTTGAGCTTTGTAGTCCTGTGGTAAAGAATGGAGTTTAGTTCCTCTTTCTTTTTTCTAGCTACCACTCTGGCAAGGAATTTGGCTCAGACAGAGGGGGATTTATCACATTGCACTGTTTCCTTAGCCACTTTCAAGAAGGAAGCTGTTTTTCAAAACTTTGAATGCTACAAAAAGTCTTCCAGATGAAGACAGTGGGAGCCACAGATACTCAGCAAAGCCTTGAATTCTGACCTTCTTTCAGAGGAATCAATTTCAATGTGGTTTAGAGCTTCCAGGCAAACAGG
Source organism: Phaenicophaeus curvirostris (assembly GCF_032191515.1). NCBI lineage: Eukaryota > Metazoa > Chordata > Aves > Cuculiformes > Cuculidae > Phaenicophaeus > Phaenicophaeus curvirostris. Next base: position 122,041,255 of record NC_091393.1, on the reverse strand, counting down.
AGATATAGAAGTGAGTAAAACAAGTGATCAAGAACAACCTTTCTGTAAACTAAGAATAATATCAGGTATGTGATTTTCAGTATTTCCTATACCTGTGTTCCCACACTTCTCCTTTAGAGTGGATACTTTGGTTTTGGGGCTTTTTGTTATGTTTATTTATTTACGGAACTTTGAAAACTTTTAAGAATTCTTACCAAAATGTAAGAAATTTACGTATATTATATTTTGTTATGTATCCTGGGTGTTTTATGGTAACCGTGGATCCCTGTGAATTACTCATTAATCAGTGCAGTTTTGGCAGTGATTGATAGTCAAATGGGAATTAGACCACAAATACAGAAATAAACCTACTGCTTTCTCTCTTTTGGAATGAATAGGAACTTTGGAAATGGGGCCAGATGACAATCCGCATAGAACTGCAAAAGCTCACTGAAATCAGAGGGAACTTTTCCCACTGATTTTTTTAACATAGGAGCAGACCAAAATCAGAATCCAAGGGAAGGAAATTTCATGTATAACATTTTTCTGACAGTAAAGTTAAGTGAGCTCTTGATCATCCCCATTTGTAAAACTTTGTGTGAAACAGCCTAAGGAGGATGGTCTCACATCCAGCCTTACTGAGACAGAACAACACCATCCATGATATTTTTGCAATTGTTAGGAGAAGTAAAAAACAAGGTAATAAACCTGCCACAATGTATCTAGTAGCAGGAGTGGCTTTCTCAATTTTATACCATTTTTGAGTTCCTTGGGTACCCCTAACCAGTCACATTTCCCAAGACTTGGGCATAGCTGTCATTATGTCAGATAGGCAGAACACAGAATATATTCCGCTCCGTAGGGTTTTCATTAGGTGTAAAGCCATGCAGAGTTTTGTATTCCAGGTTTTGTTGACAGTGTTTATTTTCCATGAATCCCACTGATACTTTAATGGTTTTCTTTGGTAAAGTGAGTTTATTCCGTAGGCCGAGCAAAGAGCTAAGTTTCCTAGAACTGAACTGGAATAAATTATTCAGAATCCACTGAACAGATTTATGCCAGCTGAGATTTTGGATTTTACTACTTAGGCACATCACCTTATCTCTTTATTCAGGTTTCTCTCAACCAGTTTATTAACATTCATCCATTCTTGGAACAGAGCTAGTAGATTTATTTCTTCCTCATAATGTACTGATTAGTCAAAATTGAATGCTTTGTAGGAGAAGCGTATCAATTTTATCAAAATTATACATGAACTGTTACAGATCCATTTTATTCATGATGAAACATTTCACTTCACTTCTGTTATTGTCATATATTGATCAAATTTAAATGTAAGGGGTTTTGTGTTATGGAAAACTCTTCTGATAAGGCCTCTCTAATATTTACCAAATCTCTATTTCCTTGTAACTTAATCACAGGAAACATCTCAGTATCTTCTCTGCTTCAAGTTAGGATGAAATAAGTTGAAAACATAACAACTTTTTGCAGACTTGATCTTCAGGGACTTTCAGATGTTGCTCTTTTAGAAGTAAGTTGGTTGAATAAAAGCATAGCATTAGATATTAAAAATAATCTTTATTCATGTTTTATGAAGCAGACGATAAGGCTCTTTTCATGGTCTCTAAGCTCTACTTATGGACAGGATGCACTTATAAACTCATTAGAAAACATTCTGTGCTTGGTGAAATTTCTCCAATTTCTTTACTGGAGACTCAGGTCACTGTAAATATGATCACATGAAAATGCATAGAATATGCCATCACATAAAACTCACTTGTTTGGTTTTGACTCAGTAACACTAAATTAGTATTCATGTTGGACCCTCTGACAAATAGGTTTATTATCAACACATGCTGTAAACATAAATCAGGTGGATATCAATAAAATTGTATTTTTGTTCTAGTCTTGTTTACAGATCTTCCTTCGGAATGCCACATAAATACTCCAAACACTCTCAGGAAGCTTGCCGCTCACGCTATTAGTTTTCTCTGGCTTAGAGCACTGACAACGATCATTTTCTGACAATGTTTACCAACAAAAAAGGTGTCCTATTGATCAGCCTTTCCCTCTTATACCCATGAATGCCTTGCATCACTTTGCCTTGAGCCAAATGGAACTATAAAAACACAGCACACAGCAAATGATGTAAATTACCATTAAAGTTATGGTTTGATGTTGTGAGTGACAGCAACAAATCACTGCAGGAGTTTGAAAGAACTGGTACTTTTGCATTTCAGGAGAAAGTATTAAAAGGAAAAAGAGAAAAAAACCCACATCTGCAGTTTAACTTTGTATGTTATGAGCCCCAGAAGTCTGGATTGCTCAGTTTTAGGAGGATGCATTCTGCCAGCCTCCTCATGCTGACTCACACTGTAATCCTAGGGCATAATTACCACAGTGTATTAGTTTATCTGCATAGAAATGCAGATTTTGTCTGCAATACAAATAGGACATTCTGAATAGCAGAATCTAGCCCAGAGTGATTTGTAAAACCTCAGACTGATTTCTTTGACAGAGGCACATCAGTCAGATTGTGAAAAGCATGTGTCTAAAACTGCACTCTCAGCCAGCTTGGGGTTTTTCCTTCCATTATGCTGACGACATTAGAGACTTTTATACTCCATGATGATTCCTCTTCCTTAGCAAAGTGTACATTTATTACCCTGCCTTTGGATAGACTTCATCTAAGGCTATAATTGAAGAAATCTTAGCTTTTAGCAAGCAGTACAATAAGAGGTTTGAATGTCCAGAATAGATTCTTTATTTATGGGGTTTGTACTTTCTGAACTGTTTTTTTTTTTCTTTTTTTTAAATAATACACTAAGTTTTGAGGGAGGAAAGTTTTTGCTACTGAAGGACGATTAACTCTGCCACGATCTTCATTTCACACTTTATTTTTGCTTCAGTTCTGTGACTCATCGGATGTGTATTAACAAGTAAGTGACCTTGCACAGAAACCATAAATGTTGTCATTTTAACTTAAGACTTTGATTTTTCCCTGGTTTGTTTTTTTTTCTGACACATACACCATTTTTGGGAGACTATTATTTATGACTGTGACCTTATTTGCAAATGTCCCAAGGGAGGATACCACGCAGTAATGTCTGTGGTTAATCACTTGGGAAAGTTCTTCCTAGAATAGGAACAGTTTTCAGAATTTGGACTTAAATTTGAAGCAGTCAAACAATGAATTGGTCTGTTTTCTATCTAATTTAAATTAGCATTTGATCAGTTTGGAAAAATAACAAACAAATGCAAATATGGTCAAAATATGATCAATGTAAATCATAATTAACTGTAATATGCCTGACACTACTCAACAGCTACGCAGAAAGGAGCATGTAGGGAGAGCAGGAAAAGAAGGTGTTTTTTATACCAACATTACAGGGAAAACACTTCCCTGGTTTTTAGACATGAAGTCTCTGTATCTTGTGAGAAATATATTGGTTGGTTTGTAAATGGGAAAGAAGGGACACTGTCTTCTAAAACTATGTTTTCCTTCTCGAAATGCAGCAAGAAAATTTAAGAGTATGGTATAGTGGTAGAAAAGTGAAAGATTTTTACTGCAATTCCAGAGGCATAAGCCAGTCTTTGGATTTACCCCAACAATGTCTCCCAGTTAACCTGTTTATAAATCATAGAATCATAGAATCATAGAATAACCAGGTTGGAAGAGACCCACCAGATCATCGAGTCCAACCTGTTCAGGCTGAGCTGTTCAATCCTGAGGAAAGTTACACAGTATTCATCATTTCCTTGTTCACTTTTCTTTATAGAAAATGGGAAAATATAATGAAAAGTCAAATAAATCACTTTGGCTTTCGGGATTGACTGACAGGCCTCCCTTTCCTGAAAGTTGAATTAACCCAGATTTGGAAACTAAAATTAAAAAAAAAAAAAAAGTAAAGCTAATATATGTGAAATTAGGAAGCACATTTGTATCAGACTTAAGTCCCAGAGACAGAGTTTACATAAAGCTTGAGATTTCACCAGCAGAGCAGCAGCACCGGCATTTCTCTAGCTTCAAGTTATGAAAATCACCTGGTTCAGTGCTCCCAGTCGGAGATGCACAGGGTGGATCAATGCCAGCCACCAGTTCCTAGAACTCCTACTTCCATTCCCTGGTCTTGTCCCTTCCATGATTGTCACTCTTCTTGTGTCAGGAGCATGACTGGCATTTACAAAAGCTGCTGGTGGAGGAACTGTTGGTCATATCGACTGGGAAATATCATCACAAAAAGTATACAGTCTAGTGACACCCTTTGCTGGAGAAGAGAAGGCAGTAATTACCACTTTTAAAAGATTTTTTAAGTTAGGACGTGAAGAGAAAAACTTTTTGTAAGTATAGGAACAGATTAATGTCCAGTCAAATTTTTAAGAATATCTGTTAGATCTCCAAAGGAACATGCCCATCAAACCACTCGCCAAAATCCCCTTATTCATTGTGTGGACATTTCCAGACAGGAGCACACATAGACACATTATAGACACATTTAGTGTATTACTTCAGGCATAGCCCACGCTATCAACAAGAAAAAAATTAAATTCCTATTAAGGTCTAGACTCCAGCATCTTTCTGCTTGACTGAACAGATACATCTGCCCACCACATCAAACCATCAAATACAACAATATCACACAGCATCAGCTCTGCAGGAGGTGTGGCATAATCACATCAATATGGACTTTTCCCCCTTCCACTGGCTGCAGCTGGAGATGATAGTTGACAATAGATATGCCATGGGTTTAACAGTGGTACATCAATCTTCCCTTCTTTCATCTCATAGTTCTTTCATTTCTATCCTGGCAAAATGTCCCTGTGTGAAGTTATTTTTGGATGGGTGGGTGGACAGATGCATGGATGGATGGATGGATGGATGGATGGATAGATAGATAGATAGGCAGACAGACAGACAGACAGACAGATAGAAGGACAGACTTCTGATTTTTCTCCCTTCTTCATCTTACCAAAAATTATGCTTAAAAACAAATCTTATTTCAATACATCCATTAAAAATTACATTGTCTCTTCCTGGAACAGCAAGGAGAAATAAACTGGAACATTAAATAAGAGCAACTTAGGAACACAGCTCATCGAGAATTTATCTTAAGAGGATACAAGATGAGTCAGTATTATACTGTATAATATAAGATGATATTTCAGCAAAAAAAAAGCAACCTCAGTGAAATAAGTCATTTCAAGCTTCAGAACTTTGTGCTGTCTCAGAGCCGAGAGAGGTCCAGAACCAGAGATTCCATTTGAAATATGGAGAGATACAAGTAAATAAATAAGTGTAGGTCAGCATTCATTTTGCAAAACTGTTAATGGACTGCTTACTGTAACGTCTGAGACAGCAATATGTTATGAAGCTTGAAATGTCTCAGAATGTGTTTTTGGCTGGGTTGAACTTCCTGATAAGAAATCTGCTTTGCCTTCCCTTTACTTTGCTTATGCTGTGGCACTGTGATTTTTTATCAAGCAGTTTGCTTACAGATGGAAGCACACTTCCTAATGCTTAACTTCTGCACTTTTTAGGAAAATAAGGTTAAATTTTCCCTTTGGGGTACAAACTCTTTCACTGTTATTCAGCATCTAGATCTCACATTTCTGAGCACAAGATTTGGAGACATTGTTATGTTGAGCCTTCCCAACCACCCCAGCAACTCTATATCACTTTCAAGATCCATCTCCTTCTGTCTTTCCTTTTTAAATGGTAGTATAGTTTTTAAGTATTTTAGACAATTTCCACCTCCTTAGTGCTACTGGTAGTTGGAATACTTGGGTAATGATGGGGAAATGATGGTAATGATGGCCACTGAAGTGGCCTTGAGAAGTTCAAGAATATTTTTCTGCAGGGAATAAATGTCACAATGTCTTTCTGGTGCATCCTAGCAGGATGTTGGGAAGATTTTAGTAGTCACAGAACCACTCCTTTGGCCCTTTTCAGCCCAACAGAATTATCTCTTTGTCTTGTTTCTGCTACTTCTCTCAGATTCAACAATATTGGCCCTAGGTCCAATCTCATAGCACAGCTGGATTCACACTCTCTTGACCCCCAAAAACCGAGGAGTTTTAGCACTGTGTTGTTTGGCACTCCCAGTCCTAGGAATATCATGCAGGGACCTTACTCAGAGCTACAGAAGGTCTGGTGAAAAGTAATTTTTCGTTTGGACCATCTCAGTTCTCAGATCACAACAGAATTAAGAATGTGCAGTAGAGCCTCTGCACTGATCCAGGACACAGATCAATGCAAGGCAAGCTTAGAAAGGCACTGTGCAAATAGGAAAGGAACAGAGAGGGGTGGGAAGGAGGCATGAAACTTGGGAGGCCTCCACCACCTTGCTCAAGGTGTTATGACACCTGAGTCCCTGTTCATTTTACTATAACTACACAGTAGGTGTAGCCCTTTAGCAGTTGAGTCTAGATTTAGCTGGACAATGCACAAGGGGGACCTTATTTATATAATAAAATCATAATTCATAGAGCTTATAACAACAAGCAGTGCTGTATTCTAACACGAACTTCCCAGATTTGCTGGGGTCACTAGGCAACCTAAACAGTATGTGTCATCTTCAAGGAGTGGTACGACAGTGCAGCAGCAACCCTGAAAAAACTGGGTGCTTCTGGGTGAAAAGAGCCTTGTGTCTGCTTAGTTCTGGGTGCTGACAAACTGAATGTGTGACAGTCTGAGGAGATGTGCTTATTGCCTCTGACTGGGGAGAACAACCTAAGCCCGGCATGTGTGCATTTGAATTGTTAGGTTCAGTGTTTGACAAATTCCCTGACTTCTATGAACTGGCACCCAAAAGAAAAAGAAGGTAATGGAGGTTTTCAGTTACTTTTTGTCTCCTACATCAGCCTATGCAATACCAGTGGAAAAGTTCTTGTCAATTCATCCTTACATGCAGGGGAGTGCACTTTGAGTTAACATATTTGGAGAGAAAAATTAAATAGGAATATTTGGGAAAAAAATCTTTAAAAAAAGATTAAAAAGTATTTTGACATTTGCAGTTTCTAAAATTTTAATTATTTGTACCGGTTCACGTTTCTCTAGTAGGTGTACAGTAAGGATATTTTGTTAAATAATGAAATCAAGTGCTATGTTTCCTCAATAGTGACATTCAACTATTTAATCTTTGCTGAGAATTGAAAAAGAGTATACCATTTTTCCGATTAATTATAATGTAGGAGGAGTAGATAAATACATATTAATTTCTCTTTTAAAAAACCTTTTTTTTTTTACTGTGATACTTCATTAAGTATTTGAATCTCCTTGTAGAGCTTAGTAAATGTTTTGGTGAACCATTTAACCACTAAAAATGCTGCTTAACTGTGATTGAAAGTATTCACAGCAAACTCAACAAAAAGTTTGAATCTAAAAATGAGGAATATATTCAAATTTACATTTAAATTTACACTTATAATACTGAAGGAATTTAGAAATATTGGCCTGGAAGAGATCTTGCCTGTTCTTGTATCCATTTAGACTTTGCAATTGCTATTAGCTATTAACATTTTATAGACATCATCTGTCTTACACATCTAAAAACAGGTCTTAAAATACTGCTTAGCATCTTCTAACTGATTTGCCCTAATTAGAAATGATCAAAAACCACAACCAGAAAGTAACAGAGAGAAGTATGGAAAGCATTGATAATCTTTCTCCTCCTTTCACAAGTAGTGATGATGATTCTTATTTCTGATCCGTCTTGGGAAACCCACATAATTGCCTACTTGGAAGGAAAAAACTCCTTAGCAGTGGGTGAACAGAGTTTAATGAATAAATTTCTTCTGACTCCAGTTCTAACAATCACATTAACATTATATATCAGGAAAAGGCACATCAATCGGACCCCCAACACACTAAAAACACTGGGAGCATCAATGTAGTCCAGCTAACATGAGCTTTCGGTAACCTTTCTGAAAGGAAAAAGGAAAAAGGACTGATGAAAAAAATCCCACCTCTTCCCTCAATCAAAGGCAAGTATCAAACAATGCAAAATATTTCTTCCTAGCTGCAGGAATTACCCAGCAGAAGCCTCAATGTCATGATATGCTTCTGTCTAAACAGAGCGTAAATAACAACCAGAAGTTACAGATTAATAGTTCCTTCTGTCATGAAATTTGGCTGAAAAAAATATACTAATAATGATTACAAAGAAAGCTACCATTTAAAAGATAAATTGATAGATGTAAGTGTGTTAAGTCTATATTTTATAGGGATGCTTAAAAATAATTTCCTGTTGAACCAGGCATATTTTTCTACTGTTTATCCCATTAATCAAAAAATAACAAAAAAAACTCCATCACATAATTCCACTGATCCATAAATGGGTTAATATTAATTAATATTAACCCTGCAGAATTAGCAGAGTTAGCACGTCTGCAGAATTAGCAGAGTTTCTACTGTGAACTTTGAAGAAAAATATTTTGAAAGGCTGTAGTATTTTCTGTCTCTTTTCAAAAACTGGAGATTGACACTTCTATTTGTGCCTTTGAAAATCAACCTTTCCATCCAAAACGGGGAGAAAATTTTATACCAGCATTAGACAAATGCAGAACCATGACCTCTCTCTGAGTTACGTACAGGCTTAAACTAACTGTCCCTCATTCTTTCCTCCTGTTCAGCTTGGACAATGATCATGACAAAACTCAGAAATCTGATAGGAGGGTTATTTTTTGAGCTGGCTGAAGTTTTTCATATTTTCAAGTAATAGGATCATTAAGGATGCTATTCAAGGATAGAGAGAAGCAAGGTTTAGGGAGAGAAGGGATCTTTTATTAACTCAACTTTATAGTTTGAAAACCAGGCATGCTTCAGGCATACAAACCTTTTTCTTGTGCCCTGGGAACCGGTCTCATTTTATAACTGTATCAGCTAGCTTAATAAAAGATATTGCTTCTCCCTACAAACCTTGTCTTTCAGATTTTAAGACACATTAAAGCAAGTGAGTTCTGCCCTGCTATAAGCATTTCACAAAATTTTTATTTCAAAGCAATAGTCAGCAAAATGCTCCAACTTCAGCAAGTGATATAGACACACAAAAATGTTGACTTTACATTCCTTTATATCTTTAGCCTCCACATTCCTACTTTATCCTCCTTATGCCTACTTTCATCTGTCTCTTCTAATGCTTTTACAAAGTGGAAGTACTAATTACCTCGTCCCTCCATCTTATAGATACGGATTAAAACCAGCAGTGGCATGTTTAGTGAACTCAGTTGGGGTCTTCCTTAACAGTTTCTGCAAATTAAATAATACTTCTTTCTGTACAAGTATACATGGCATCAGTAGTTGCACTTCACACACATTTAACTACCTCCATGATTTAGACATATTTCAAAAATGTATTTTTAAAGCTACCTTTGAAAGTATTTTAATGACCGCATAATAAATGCCAGAAAATTGCTAGTGGAATAAATATCATGAGCAAACAAACTTAATTTCTTTATAAAGTAAAAATAATCCCTAATACTGTTCTTTTCTTCTTAACCTATGTTCTGCTATTCCTCTCCAGCTCATTGTACTATTCCTGTCCCACAGTTCTCACTTACCCTAATTATATTTATTCTTTATAGCTGGAGAATGATTATGAGTCAAGCATGTGGGGAAATTTTAATTAATGCTAATTTTACACTTAGATTGTACCTGTGTACACACATATAAATACTTCTACTTAGTTCTGGAGTTACAGAAATTTTTGGCAGAAAAGTAAGAATACTCAGAGTTCCAGTCTGGGAATAAAGCATCAACTTGGACAGCTGGAAAACGGACACTGCATCATTTAAAAATCAGACAATTCAATACATTGCTGGAAGAGCAGAAGAGAGAGAAAAAAGAAGATGCAGTGCTCTGATCTCTGCCACAGGAGCCGTGCATTTTGCTTTAAAAATTGTTTAAATAAAAACTGCCAGAGATGCAACAAGAATGTTCTCCTTTTTGGGAGCTCAACTTGGTAGATAATTAATTCAGGCACTCTTCTTTCTTGAAACCCACTCCCCAAGTCTCTCCCTGGGCTGTGCCTGAGCCTTAGTAGGTACTGCCCATTACAGAGTCCATTACTCAAGCTGTACTGGCAGCAGAGACTGTGTGCCTCATGGCACGGTTGCACTGACAACCTAAAGAATTAGCTTTTGTGCTTCAGTGCCTCAGTCTAGTCTTTTCCTTCACAGTCTCATAGAATCATAGAATAACCAGGCTGGAAGAGACCCACCAGATCATCGAGTCCAACCATTCCCATCAATCACTAAACCATGTCCCTCAGCACCTCGTCCACCCGTCCCTTAAACACCTCCAGGGAAGGTGACTCAACCCCCTCCCTGGGCAGCCTCTGCCAGTGCCCAATGACCTTTTCTGTGGAAATTTTTTTCCTAATGTTCAGCCTAAACCTCCTCTGGCGGAGCTTGAGGCCATTTCCTCTTCTCAGAAGTAGGATTCATCTGATCACTTGTAGGAATCTCCTAAGGGATAGTTATCTCAACTTTTTACGCTTCAAGGGTGGAATATTGCTCACTATAAAACAGGGATCTGAAAATGAATCTGATGCACATAAAAGTGCCTGTTTCGCACTACTGCCTGTAGCGAGCACCTAGGTTGACTAGCTTGTAGGTAGGTGTCTTCCACCTAACCACTCACCTAGAAATATAGATGGCTGGTACACCACAAATGTACTAAGTCAGGGGATAGTTTCACGTACTGTTCTGAAAGCTACACTTTAATTCTGTCTTAGTAACATTTTAAGCTCATAAGCTTTTAAGGTCCCTTCCAACCCAAACATTTCTATGATTCTATGATTTTTTGCAGGTAAATAACTAAAGGTGCCAATACCTCATAGAAACTACCTCATCCACCTCCTAAAAAAATGGGACATCTGAAAATTGGGAGCTGATTAATTCTCACTGTTGCTTCTCTCTCTTAAGGAAGTCTTGTTTGTATAAATATAAGCTCATAAGACTATTCTAGTATTTTATTTTTCTAATTTAAGCATAAGTCAAGTTTTGGAATTTTTTAAATAGACCTAATTTTTAAACACTTTTCTGTAATTCTATCCTGAAAGAAAATTACCTGAAAGTGAATAAAAATATTCACTATTAAAAGTAATTACACTAATTTTATTATAATTCTCACATGCTTTAAGAAAGAAAAAGCTTTTAGTATAACTTTCAAATTTAAAAAAAAGAATCTTCCAGGACTGCATAATTGATAACAATTGTATTATTTTTGCCTGAAGGTTAATATTGTCAAAAAAAGAATTCTGTGGTCTAGTTTTACCATATCATAAGTACTGCAAAGGAGGAATTACAGTTCAGGGAAACTGGAAATTTCCTTCTTTTTTTTCCTTCCTGCTCCTACATGGCAGTAACTTACTCCCAGGGTAGCCACCAGCCTTGCCTATATTGCAAGAACTCAGAAGTGGATAAGTCAGTGTCGAGGGAGGATGACAGTCAGCTGCTGTGCAGCTCAGAGGTACCAGGATCTGTGATTTGTGAAGGGTTAGAAAGAGCATTACAGACACGCTGCGGGAGAATAGAATATCAACCACAGATGAGAAACACACGAAGCATCATGCAAAAGACAGACTGTGTCTCTGTGTTAGTGCTGGGACTGGAACAAAAGGCTACGGCAGCAACTGGAGGTGCTGATAGACCTGCAGTGCTTACCACAGAAACTGAATCACAGACTTGGAAATTTTATTAGCTGTCCCTGACTGTAACTCTCATCAATCAGTGGCAGAAATATCATATGTACCTGTGTGTATTTTCTGCTCGTATTTGAAAATAATGTATTTATCCTATTCCATTAGCGTATTTTAATGAGCACTGCTTTGGGACAGTATGCCTGCCAATTTATGTTTATGAGACTGTCAACAGAATTTACATGCCTAAGAAAATATGATACAACATTGCCAAAGCAGGGACTGCCTGTCAAATGGGGTTGTCATGGAGAAATGAGACATAGGAAAGCTCATACATAGAGTGGCACGCAGAATGCCAGGGATTTTTTATTCCCCCTGTTGAGCTCAATAAATATTTATTTCAGTAAACGAAGGGGTAAGAAAATAATGAAATTATGAGCCATATTGTGCAGTCATTTTTACTTAGGAGAGCTTTCCTAAATAAAACCAGCCCAATGTGAAACCACAATAAAGTTATTGCATTCTGTATTGCGCTTTTAGAATCAGAAGTAAATTTTGCCTGGCCAGCTTGGAAAAAAATTGAGCCAGGGACTAAAGGGCATTTCTGGAATGTGCCTTTGGGGTGGTTCACTGGAGTGGTTCTCAGGAGTACTTGGGGACTGGTAATAATTAGGCAGCTCCAAACAGCACCCTGGATTCAGACTCATACTAAGGTGGCTCAGTAATTTGGATTTTTTTAATGACCTTTTTGAACTCCTGCTCGTATTAGTACTGAACAATCTTGTATTTCTAAGAAAAATACTAAGACAACGTAGTCTCTATGAGATACTTACAGTGACACCAGCTTGACAGGTGTCAAGGAGATAGGAGGTAGCCAAGTGCTCTGGAGTTGTTTCCCCTATCATAATCTTAATTACTCAAGGGAGAAGATTAGATACTGCTTGTTATTTACAGTTGATTGATAAAACGGTGATTATATAATGAGAGAAAGCATTGAGGGGAATATCTCTTCAGTTTCCAAACTCTCTAGGTGGTACTAATTCTAACTTCAACTTGCTAAAAAATTGTTATCAAGACCTGAGCTAGTCATCTGGACTACCTTAACAGAGTTATAGGCTTATTAAGGATATGGTTTACCATGGTATAAATTAGATTAAATTGCTTGTCCACCAACACCTCCAGTGGCAATGAAGGCACCCTAGAGAGGAGCCTGGCATTTAGAGGACCAAGGGCTGATGTTTATCATGTGGACATGGACTTACAGCCTGATATTTGTGTGTTTAACTGGCTTCAGCTTCAAAGAGATCAAAAACCCCTCTGCAGTTTATTTTTTGTTTTGTATCCGAGGCAAATCAAATTGCTGATGCTGTCTATGGGGAGTCTTGAACAAGCAGAAGAAATAGCTGAATCAACACGTGAGAAGGAATAAAAATGTGTCTTTGACCTGGACCATTATCATCCATTCTTTGTGGACTTCCAAAGCTACAGCTATTTCCCAGGCACCCTCCACACATCTACAAGTATTTTTGTATCCAGCCCAACAACCATCAACAAAACAATAGAATAACTGAATTTACTGAAAATACATTTGAATACAACTGAATAACTGAAAATGTATTTTCCTTCACTGACCTCCTGCACAGTTGTGACAAACGCAACTCATGTGCAAAGTGGTAAAAACCATCCAACACTTGTAGGTCACATAATATTTTTCCTTTATTGAGATTCAATACACACCTGAATACGAATCTATGTATTTTTTTATCATAATTAATTTCATTAAATAACTAACCGACAAATATTGTAACCTGTAAGAAATAAAGAGCAGTTTATCCTGTACTGTATAAATTTGCAAGACGTAATGGTATGCTAGCAAATTACAAATACACTAGAATAATTTATTTATTATATTCCATTAGTGTATTTTAACAAGCACTGCTGTGGGACAGTACGCCTGCCAATTTATGTTTATGAGGCTGTCAAGATAATTTACATGCCTATGAAAATAAACAACATTGCCAATACAGGGTCTGCTTGTCAAATAATCTTGTCAGGAAGAAATGAAACACTACCGAGCAGAAAAGTAAAGCATATTCATTATTGCTGGCTACACAGATTCTAGGTGACACAATGAAATACATTTATGCCATTTTTCATGTATCATATGAATGAAAAAATGAGGTAGTGGGGTACTTCAGGCTGCCATATACTGTACTGTACAAAACGGATTTAGCACTCAATCACTCTTGTTTCTTCTTCTTCTTCATAATAATAATAAAAAAAAAAGAACAGCCAGGCCCCAGTAACATTAGTGGGTAAAATAAAATGTATTATTCATCTGGAAAACTGAGAATGCTAGACAAAATCATGACTACTTCACAATGGTTAAGCTGAAATAAAATAGCTGCAGAACTGTCTAGGGCTGAAAAAATTACTGGGAAGAGTTCATTCAGGAGTTCTGACTAGATAATTATTGAGCTGCACTGACAAACTCTACACTTCCCTGCCTATTCCACCTTCCAGGCCATGGCTTTTAGAATAATTTAAAGCAGTGAGAATTAGGACCTTGTTCTCATAATTCCCCATAGAGTGTTAACCCTGCATTCCCTTCTCCAAGAGAAAAAACCCAAACTGAAACTGTACTCTTTTCCAAATTATCTCTAACTGCCCTTGGAAACAGCCTCAGAAAATAAACGTAGCCCAGAGAAAATAATACCCCAAATCATCCCAAAGCAAAGAAATAAGTCTGCCACTGACGTCTTTGGAATGATCAGTGTTACCGGCAAGCAGTAAGAATGACTTGAGAGAAAAATGGATAAGAGGCATACAAATCAGGGTCACTGTTTATCAAAAGGCTGTAAAGGTTTTCTTATTTACGTGGGGAGATTGTCTGTACACAGAGCAAGCAGTTCAGATGTGAATAATCTCTATAATGCATAGCACACGGTGTGGTGGCAGTCGATGGTATCAGCAGAAGCAAGGAACTAGAGAATAAGCATACGGATGACGAACGAAGAATGGGAATACAGCTGAGAACTGTGGGAGAAATGATATTTCAGTATGAGTGAGATAAATTAGAGTGCTACACGATGAAATGCTTAGCTGGCTTAGATATTTATATGCACAGAGTGCAATGGGTCAGCTGGCTCATTGGCAGGAAGAGTGCGGCTCAGGAGGAGTCACGCTGGCTGCAGCACTGGAAAAGGAATATGAGCTGTGGAAAAGGAATATGAGCCTTTCCTGTGAACAAGTGCTATAAACTGAAGCACTAGATAGCCAGAGATTCTGGGCCCAAAATGAGCTAAACCTGCTTCCTCAGGTTGGCCTGTTCCATCTACCGCAGTCTCTGCCTGAGTATCTCTTACAATGCTCCACCAGTACCAAGCAAAAAGATGTTTTATAATCTTTTCAAGCTGAGGTGTTGCTAGAGGGGATGTACAATCATTTTATACTCATCTGTTAGTATTGGAAAGACATATAGTGACTTAATGGGACTAAGTTGCCCTTTTCTACAACTTTCTTGATAAAGATATAAAGCTGACCAGGTAATAGGTTGCACTTAGAAAGGTTTTCAAAGGGTCAAATGAGAGGAGTTATCACAGGTTAGGAAAAAAATCCAAACCAAATATTTTGCTTCCTCGTTGATTTTTAAAGTCTGTTAGACCACAAACATGGAAATTTGGGTAGGTGAATTTTCTATAAGGAAGGAAAAAAGTGAATAAAAAATTAACCAAAAGATAGTCTTGTTCTCTCATCCATTTCTGATTCTTCATGACAAACCTTAAATCATATTGAGTGCAAGACTGTTTTTGAAAACACAGATAATGGTCTCAAAATAGGAACAAATTGAACGTCCAATGAAACCAATGGGAATCTGGAGTGAGCCTGAAATGACAGCAATGGAGTCAAGTACTCTGTGGAGGTGACACAACACAAAATCACTTTGTCTTGGAAGGAACATCACCTAATCCAACCCCCCTGCTGTGGGCAGGGACACCTTTCAGGTTGCACAAAGCCCCATCCACCCTGGCCTTTAACAGCTCTAGGGATGGGGCAGCCACAGCTTCTCTGGGCAATCTGTCGCACTGTCTCACGAAAAGATGCAATCTGAATCTACCCTCTTCTGGCTTAAAACCATTAACCATTTTCCTGTGACTACAGACTGTGGTGAAAAAATACCTCTCCATCTTTTTTTATGAGCCCCCTTTACATATGAGTCCAGAGCTGTCTGCTCTGGACTTGTAGCAGAACAGTAGAAGCAAGATAAATTGCGTATAGATGTGATGCTGTGATTAATGGGGGAAATATTTTCACAAGAGATGAAGGATAATTTAAAGTAGGCACAGAGTAAGATTTGCCCAGATTCCTTCCCAGTACACGTCAGTCCTACCCCATAATAACCTCTGCAATTCCTGCACTGGGCTTCTTGAGCAGGTGTTGTCAATTGTGTGGCAATTGCGGATCTGAGCTGTTATCTATAAGAAATTGCATCTGGCTTTCTTCATGACACTCCATCACATCAGCACGTCTCTGTGATTGATTTAATTAACACTTTTCTTCATCTCTCTCCCCGTTTTGTAAGCTTCCATTTATTTATATTTCCCCCCAGATTGTTGACTCTTGAGTTGCATAAAATATTTTTAGATATATTACATCTGATGTAAAAGTAGCACAAACCTAGCTGCTTTTAAATTTTCAGACACATATATACCCTGTTTTAATGTGGCCATTTATGCTGCTGTGTAATACATCTTCATAGTGTTGGCTTAATCGCGAATGACAAGTGTTGAAAGTGTAATAAAGACAGGGACACATTAATCCATTTTGTATGAAAATGTGAAAAGGTAATCAGATTCTGAATGGCTGTATGCTTTAAAAATATAGTGGCTGAGATTTCTTTTTCCATTTGGGATTCTCACCAGAGATTCTGATTAGAAAGATTTCAGGATAAAATTGCCTTAAAATATTACAATTGTGCCAAAAATGCACTGAGGAAGTTTTATAAAATGAGAGATGAATCTCAATCAGTAATGTGATGACCCCAAAGATTCTGAAACACTTTAAATAATCAAGGAAGTCTGTATTCCTTTTCTTTTTACAGAATCTTACGCACCTTGCCCATGGGTAGAGATGCAGGATCTATCATTACCATTTCTGTTTCTGAATATCCAAAGCTAATTGAATAATTATTGTTGAAAATTATTCCAGTCTCCACAGGCAGCCAAGGATACCTTTATACTAAAATATGTATAGAGAAATGTCATCTCTTCCCTCCCCATCCCCCACAGAAAAAACAAGAAATGGAATCTTTTGAAAAGATGCTCTTGCAGCATATTCGTCTCCTTTCCCCACTGTGTAGCATGTATTTCCCATGTCATAGTGAATCTGTGGAGACTGAAATAAAGCTTTTTTTTTTTTTTCCTTTTCTTTTTTGGGAAAAAGAACCAAACCTTTTCATCTTTCTTACCTTTTTCTCACCAGCCTACACAGAAACTCGGGTGTTAGCTTTGAGATCATTTCATTGCACCAACTTGCCTCTTCAAATAACTGCCTTACCTAGACTACAGTCCATTCATTTGCAGTACTTTAAGATTTTCTTCATCAAATTTGGTAGCTTAATGGCTGGCATTTAAATCCGTTCAGTGACAGTATTTAAAAAGTGCCTTCCCACAGATAACTTTCCTAATCCAACAACTATTTCCTGTTCTGTGTAAAAGGAACATCTCCCAGACAAAAGATACATTTCACAATGAAGTTTTTAATTCTGATCATTCTCTTTTCAGACTCTAAATTAAATTATGAAATCCACTGAAGTCCTGATGAAACTGAAAGTATTTCTCTAGTTATTTAACTTTGAGTAATTATAGTTCAATGTCATCTTCACTCTTGAGCAAGAGATGATCTGATTGCATTACTGAAAATGTAGCTTCTTATAGCACAGTATCACTGGTGTAGTTTATGTGGCATATTTATCTCTTCGTGCTTGTTTATCAGTTTGAAATATTTTAGCTGCAAAACATCAAGGTCAATTTTTCAGATGCTTTACACAGTTTACTATAAGGCCTCAAGCAGAGCTGATGGCTCTAGGCACCCTGCCTCTGAATTTGAGCGATTTAATAATTTCAGCACTTACTGTTTCATTATGCTTTCCAAAATAACTGAAAGAGTTCACCACACATCTTGGATACTTTTGTTCCTGCTTAAAACCTAGTAAAGAGTAAAGACTTTTCAGCATATGAAAAGCATTTGCAACATATGAGCAATATGTATACCGAAATGTGGAGTGGAAAGGAAAATAATTAAAACATTTCCCACAAGCCTGTGCAAATTATATAAAATCAAGAATTGGCCTTGTCAATCTTTTTTTCATTTAACACTTCCAATTAACTGGAGATACTGTAGGATGCCACTTTAAATTATCTGCTTAATAGAGTAGGAAGGGGAAGGATTGGCTTCCTGCTGTGGCCAAAGGAAGTCCAAAACCAAAGTGGGTTCATTTCTATCTGCAGAGCTCCTCTGTAACCTAAAGCTGCTTGTCTTGCAGCGGAGACACAAAGGCAGGATGGTGGTGGATCATCTCCTACAGAGATGGGTCACGGCCCTGCTTCAGTGGGTATCTCCAGGGAGTTCCACTACTATTATTTTAACAGCCTCCTATGCCAAGCATAAGGAAATCCAATCTTTGCTAGCAGCATAGTCAGTAGTATTTTTACTAAACTACAGTTCTGTCTTAAACTCTACCTTGTTTCTTTTTAACCAATGTTTTAATGAATAACACTGAGACTGTGTCCATATTTGTGAACTACAGTAATGGCATTTCAGGATTAATGGAGATGAGGAGAGCATTCATTTAACATCCATGATGATTGTTTATACAAGGTTTTCCAGAGTCACAAAAAAGGTTATAAATGAGGGAGCACTGGAACAGCACCTTTGGAGCTCTGCTTTGTAGAGAAACTTAAAATAGAAATGAAAATGTCACATTCATGCACAGTGCGTTTCACCCTTTCCCCCTTTAATTTCCAAGAAAAACTCAGCTTTATTATAAGGGTTAGCACAGCCTATCATATGTTGTTAAAACCTTAGATAAATGCCAAACACACAGTTCTGCAATTATTTTTTATTCAAAGCATCTTTTACGTTCTATGTGATAATTTTGGTGAAATACAGTAGTTGTTGGGGGCAAATACTCATCTTCTGCCGTGCAGGGACATGCGGTCCTGCCTTCTGGAGTTGTAAACTATTTCAAAACAGACAGATAATACAAAGAGTCAAGGTCAATACAGATGCTGCCACAGTAATTCATATGGATGCCCAGGACAATACAAGCCACCAGCACATCAGGGTGCTTTGAACATAGCAGCACCATGAAAAGAATGTCTAGGTAGCGGGTTAGAGGAGTGATAGTCCTGTAAAACCTGTATTTTATGTTTTCCCGTCTTCTGGATCAGGACATAGATGTTTTCCACACAAAATGCTTTAGGTCTTCTCTATATGAAATATCAACACGTCTGCATAGACATATCTTGGTAGGTATGGAAATGAGTTGGCTTTAATCATGCTAGATGTATAAGTCAGCCAAACCTTTGAAATATTTTTTGTCTTTCTATGAAGGACAGTGGAGATGGATGGTAAACAAATAATATAGCCATGATTGCATTTACAATACAGGTTCATTTATAACAGAGATTGAGAATTGCAAGAAGTTACTGTTCGCTCCCAAACTGAGCCATGATAGCTCATTATGTAATCGCCCTCTGCCCGGTTGCATGGAAAATGGAACAAGGTGACTTTTAATCACTTTTGGTGTATTTAAAATTATTTCTTCTGCTTCATATCCAAGTGGCTAGGGACAGTTACAGTGTATTAGATTAACTACTAAATGAAAGTGTCTGCTTCTGAGTTTGTTTTCTGGCCTTTCTTGATAAAAGAGACAAATAGGCACTTCTGCAAAATATCTGTCTGCTCTCAAAGCAGGCACCTGAAATCGAGCAGATGAAACTTGTCCAAGTGAGGTTGTTTTCTACCTCCATTAACTCAGAGGGAGCTCAAGGTCACTAATACACAAGCAAACATCTACATAGATCTAAATTTAGCTCATTCTGTGTGTAGCAAGGGAGTGATAATTAGCAAATAGTATCACAACAAAAGGAAGAGGAAGGTAAATACTAACAAGAGTGGCTGAAGTCCCTTTCAGCATAACCAAGCATATTGTAATCTGCTTACAAACGAATAAATAAGCAACTGCAGTTTTATAAGGCAACCATCACCCTAGGTTTTGTATCAAGCTACGGGTATCACTAACTGCTCTTGAATTAAGTTACAGTAAGAACAAATTAGAGTAAAAAACTGGAATTTAAAACTGAGAGAAGAAATGTTAACAGTATTTAATTCACTCAAGTAGACAAAGCTAATCACTTTAAAATGATCCACAAATGATTTACACAGGTTTTTCCTGAATAAGGCCTTGTGTTGCCTTTAAAGACACATCTGCAACTTGTACAGCATTTAGCTACACAAGAACAAAAAAAGACATCTTATGTTCTGACTAGAGCTACTTGTGATCTTGAAGGTTTTTATAGAAAACACTGGAAAAGCACTAAAGCGTATTTTCAAAACGTGTCACCTAGAAGTAGATATTTCAGTATCAATAATTACATCTTGTAATTTAATAAATAGCAGCTCTTCTAGATGACTTCTAATTATAGTATAAAATGTAAATTCTATTTCTGTTTACTTGAATCACTTAGGACTAAAGGGTTATAGTCTTAATATTAGCAGATTATTCTACAAACCATCCCACTGATTACTTGTAGATACGTATTCCACTGAGTACACTCATCAACATTGTTACTGAATCAGAGAAAATAGGATTAGAGGTGACTTAAAGGTCGTTCAGTCCATTTTCTTGTCTCAAACCCTGATCAGCTATATTTAAAAGAACCCTGATGGATGAGGGAGATTTTACTCCGTGCAAAATCTCTTTCAGTATTGCTTATTTTTATAACTAGAACGTTTTCCTCATCTTTACACTTACTCTCCTTTACTTCAGCTTAAGTTTACTATTTTTTATTGCATAATGGACACATAGAAAGCTCATTTATCTCTTTTCCTCTACCCATTTGTTGCTTAAGCTGTTGAAGACAAGTTATCATCCCCTCTTTAAGATTTCTTTTCCTAAACAAAGGAATCTGAGTGCCTTCAACAGGTCAAGCTTTCTGGACAGATCCTAAGTGCATTAGTAGGTCTGAATTGTTCTGAGCAGCCTTGTCAGGCCTCTGAGCAGTGACCCAGGAGCACTATATCAGCATCAAACCCAGTCCTTGCCTGGCATGGTGTTGGCAGCTCTGCATCCTGCCCTGTCCTCTGTTCATCCTGACGTGTTCACTTGAATTCCCAGATTGACCTCAGACATTTTGCACTTGTTTAATGCTCACCAAACTGTCAGTGGAGACTGTTACTACCCGGACATGACCCTGCTTGTGTTTTGTAGGACCAGGTCAGCAAGGCCACCATCCTACCTGTTTTATGGTCACCCTTGGTCCCAGCTTGGCTTCTCTTGATGTGTAGTGCTGTTCCTGCAACTCCTTATAAGAAACATTTTGTTTCACTCCTGAAATTGGAACTGTCTTGAATTTTTGGGTTTTCTTCATCTTTTTTTTTGCTGGTTTATCAAGCTCATTGTGTATTCTAGTCCTTCCCTCAAATCTTATTGCAGCTCCTCCTAGCTTGGTGCTGATTAGTAATTAAATAAGTATACACTTCATGCTTTTGAAATAATTAAGGGAAATATCGAGTGGTGGCAGACTGAAGACAGCCCCTGTGAAATTCCACTTACGGCATCCTTCCAACTTGGCAGTGAACCTTAATAGCTACTCCCCCAGTATGATTTTCTTCCCTTCCAGCAGTGCCATATTTCCTTAGCTTGTTTAAGAGAGACTTGCTGAAATTTAGCCACATGATTTCTGTTTCTTCTCTTTTTTTTTTTCAGGAAAGCTCTTAACTTCTCACAGAAGGAAGCTGACTAGATGTGACATGATTTGTTCTTGGCTGTTCTTCATCTCCTTATAAGCATGTACCAACTGTATACAAGTAGTTCAATTATTTATTCCAGTATTTTCACAGGAACTAAAGGTCAGCTGCTAGGTTACTTCTTACACCTATTAAAAATAGACAATAGATTTTCCTTTTCCGGGCTTCTGAAGCCTCACTAGTCCTTATGAGTTCACAAAGTTGCTGACCCTGAGACTGTTTGAGCCAGTATCGTAAAGTGAATTTCATCAAGCTCAGAGGGTTCAAAGCATCAAACTTCTATAGCTCCACTTTAATTGGCTCTTCTAACTGCTCTTCTGGCCTGAGAATTTACCCCTTGTCATTGGTGGTGACGTAATGAGCTGTCTGATGAACACTGTTATTGTCAGTGAAGGCTGAAGCAAAACGTGTAGTAAGTGCTTTAGCTTTTCTTTGCATCATCTGTCAATAGCTCCTTGTTAAACACCAGATCAACTCTTCACTTGATCTCTCTCTTCCTTGGTAACATATTGCACTTACAGAGGATTCTTGTTTTCTTGTCATCCTTCCTAGAATACTTGCTACATTTTTCCTTTTCAAATGTAGGTTTTTCGGCATCTAATAGGAACAGACTGCTTTTTCAAGGGTGCTGTGTTATTTGAGTATGTGAAGTCTGTTAAGGTGCTTAAATAGAGATTTACATCTTCAACTTTAAGCTTTGAAGTCTGATAATGTTGGCTTATGTAAAGAAATATCACATCCACTTAACTGCTTTGAGCAACAAAATAGGATGGGGGCGGAGGGAAGACAAATACAACATCCAATTTATCCTGTCTTCAATCTTTTTAAATGTTGTTGTTTTCTTAATTTATTTTAAAGGAATAAGGGCTTTCTTTTAATGCTTTTGCTAATTCTTCCAATAAAATACTAATTTCTTTTCCTTTCACACATGTTACAGTCAGAAGCTTATTTCTTGATTTAAAATTAAAGCAATTACTTACTGCATTATTTCCTTAATAGAAAAGCTTTAAATTACCTCCTGATTTAAAGTGCCTCAGTGGTTTCTACGAAATAGTTATCAATGGTGTCTAGCTTCATTTCCACTGCAAAATAGAAGAATCTTGTTAATACGAACTCATCCTCCTCTTTCAAGCATTCTGAACAGCTTTTAATGATTTTTTCCTCCTTTTAATACAGAGAGAGAAAGAATTATCTTATGCTTAAGGCTACAAACTGGGTTTCCCACAGAAGTAACTCCACACGGTTCCTGTTCGGGAGTGCTTCATGACCAGGAACAAAATACTTATGGCTTGTCCACACAAACATTGTTTCTCTAAGCTGCCTAAATGCAAGGGTACTCTGTTATAAGGTTACTTAAGAAAATTACTGATTCTATGGACTGCAAAATGCATTGTGCATACATTATCTTATTAATCTGTGAAGGCATATTTGGATTCATTGCATGCATAAAGGTTCTCTTAATGTGCCAGTGTAGAACCATACTAAATGATGATGCTCTATTTCAACTGATGTTTATGCCACTTATACAAGGAAATCTTACAAGGATTTTTTTAATTTGTTATTGCTATGCATAATTTAGTCAGCTGAATCCAACTTTTCCCATGATACACGATGCTAGTTTGTATTCTTCATCCTCTGTACCAATCAGATTGCACTGCGGTGCCACATTGTGCCAGAGAGCTTCATGGGGATTGTGGAGGTATCTGTGGCACAGTCTGGATACAGTCACCAAACAAGAATATGCATTTTTTCTCCTCTCAATTCATGTTTCATAGATAAAAAGCAATTCTGACTTTTGTTCCAAGCATCCTGACAGAAACTGGCACTCAGGCTCAATCATCAAGTAAAGTCATAAACAATGGCTAAGAGGATCCTACGATGAATTAGAGTGGACTTAGTTCAACATCGACTTCCAACTCCTGCACAAGGTAATTGTCATGTGCAACCTCCTTCTTTCTATTATTCTGGAGGGGAAAAGGAAAAAAGAAAAAAAAAAGTGTAAATAAAAGGCCTAAAAATGAAATAAAATATAATGTCATGGCTAACTTTGATGTCCATAGGAAAACTGATTTAATGTAAGCAAGGAATGGAAATTTCTCATATAAATTTTAATGCACTGAACATAACCAAGAATTTTATTGCAAAAAAAAATTTTTTCAGCCATTTTCTTGTCCTTGAAAGCCCTTTGAAATAATCCTCCAGATCTGAAGTAGCATGGCCGAGTAGAGGGAAAAAATCATTTCCCTTGAATTACTGGTTATGCCCTTTTTATGGCTAACTTCAAATAACCCCAACTAAAATCAAGACACATTTTTGACCACTTCTGTCTTATTCACCAGTTATCCTACCAAATAAGTTTCTACCCATTTATACACCAGAATCAGCAGCTATATAGTCTCTACCAGTTACAGGGGGTTTTGACTCACATGCTGGAGAACTGAAAGTAAGGAAGCAGGTGTTATTTTCCAACAATCTGGAAAATAAATCCTTATAAAGTGAAGAGAGAAATAATTCTATTTTCTCCTTTGCTCCATCTCTTGGGAGCAGTATGACTTTTTAGAGCAGCAGGGCTCCACAAATCTAAATGTACACTGCTGAAACCCAGAACCCCTCTAAAAAGACAAATTTCCTCAGCAGCTGATCTACAGATGAAAAAAGAACATTCATTGTTTGTCTTCTTTGGAAAGAGGGCAGAAGGTTTCAAAAGCAATACCATTGATTCTTCATTATAGTGTAGGATTACGAGATACTAGCTATGAAAATCCAAGGCTCCTTTCAGCATGTATTGGATTTATAATCAATAAAATAATTATTTGATTCAATCTTAGGTCCTAGGTCATTTAATTATATTTTAAAAATTATTTCTGGCTTTGAGGATTGTTTTACCTATATTGCATAGCAAAGTAATGATATAATTAGGAAGAAATTAATCACCCTGGCGAGGTGGTTTTCCATTTGCATTAAACAGATAAAAAGTAGAATGAGTGTGTATTTCAGTCAGGATCACTTACATACATTTTTTGCACACCTAGCTAAACTAATCAAAACTAATCACCTTCATACCCACATCAGAGGGGAAAATTCATTTTGTCTAAAACAGATGAAGACTGAATTAATTTATTGAATTGATAATGGCATGTAGTTAATTGGCAATCAGTGAACTATACATTCAGGATCAATATCAACAAGGCAACACATATACCATAATGCTACACACCTATGTTAATATATGTGGACTAACTTCTAAACATCCTTTTATAACAAATCTCGAAAAATCTACATATAAAATATATACAAATACTATGATGATTTTTAAAATGTCAGATAAAAAAAAAAAGGGGAAAATGAGGATTTTGCAAATAGGCACATTTTTCTTATCATTGAAGAAACAAAAAAAAATTACACGTATAAAATAAAGGTGGTTTTTATCTTATTCTGTATTTTTTTCACAAACAGATACTTAGGCTGTAATGATGTTCAGAGCACAAAATATTAGAGGATTTAAAGCATTCTAATTTTCATTCAAAACTGTCCTGCAGGGACTTCTACTACTGCCAGCATTTTCTTTACAGGCAATCTCACATCATATTGAAAAAATCCTATGTAAGTTGAAATAAATAAAATTAAGGTAGTTCTGTAATATGTATATAGATTTAGATTAATTAACCTAGAACTGAATAAAAATTAATAAAGAACAAGGACATGAAGTTAAAATCATCCCACAGAAAATGATGTAGTATTATATCACTACTATAGGTAAAAATATTAAAACTCCACAAACTTTATATATGGCAACAATTCTTTTTCTTTTTTCATAGTAGTAGGAGAGGACATTCAGAAAATACAGAGCTGTTTTTAATAAAACATCTCCCTTCTCAAAGTCTATTTTTGTTTCTTCTCTTTATCTCCTCTAAGTTGGCAGCAATATTATTCTTAAGAACCAAGACTATTCAAGGTTGTTACAACCTTCTGAGTCGGTGGATACTGAGCAGCAGCTTGTAGGGTCTCCCCATGGTTCAAAAAAGAAGCTCCAATCACTGAAACATCTGAAATAATCAAGCAAAGAGTTCAGTGCTGTAGCTTTGCATTATGCAGTGGCACCTCTTAGCGATCATTGAAAAGCACTTTTTCCTCTTCCACAGAGACACAAAAGGTGGTTCCTTAGCATAAGCAACATCGTAATTGGGTTTGGGGTTTGTTTGTTTGTTTTTCTTTTTCTTTTTCCTAGACAAGTGGTATTGAATGATATTTAGGAGGCAAACATCTTTTCAGCTGTTTAATCTAAAAAGTTAGGTTATTTTTTTCCACTACTAAGATTGCCATTGTCATTGGCTATATAGTAGTGCATTCTTCCTATTTCTTCCTAGATATTTCAATGTGTATTGTAGCGTATTGGCTTGTACATTTTCTTTCTCAGAAGCTAATTGACCTTCCTTTTGCTTAGACATCAGAAATAATTTTAAACTCTTCACTTTGTGCAAGTTTCATAGAACCCAAAATGAAATAACGCCAGTGAAATGTCAGAATGGGTAGTGTCAAATTATCAATCAGATGCTGATCCTGACAACATTAATTCTAGCTAAGCTCAAAGGATCAGTTAGGAAGAGGATTTCAGTGCCACAGCTTTTCAAATGAAGAAAAAATATTTTGCAGGAATTTAAAACTTTGTATTAATTTTGCTATTAATAATCAAATTATTACCATTTATATAGAGAGAAATGTCAAAGTAAGACAACCTCATCCATCAATCCTTACGCAATTTACAGTCTGACAGAGATCATCAGATACTCAGGTTCCTAAATAATGCACTGAACAGACAATATCTTTAATACCATGAAGAGTAAGTTTACAGAAAATTATATCCAAGCCACACAGTTAATTCTCAGTTCTGCTGAGCAGCCTGAAATGTAGAGATTTTCTTTTTTTCTTTCCATGACTTCTCAGTTGTAAGAAAAAAGGAAAGCAGCTCAAAAATTTTAAAGCTTAAGGCAGAGGCGAAAGCTCATTTGTGTTATGTCAGAAACAGCTATAGAGACCATGGTTACATATGTAGAGCATAAAGGAATAAAGAACAGAGGATTCATCTAGGCTGTTTGTGTTACTGATAAGGTTCTCTCATGTTCACATTCAAAAGTCATAAGGCCCTATGTGTTTGATTTGCTACAGAAATCATGCTCTCTTGTTTTGCTTTTTCTGCTCTGATCATCCTTCAAGCTCTTCTTCACATTTCTTTCACTGAGTTCATATTTCTTGATAATGAGTCATACACAGTCAGACACAAAACATGTCTTAGTTCTATTCTGCTTGAACACTTGCCTATCATCACTTAGTATCTCTTTACTGATACCTTGCAAGATTTCATTTGCACTGTTTGCTCTTTCATCAGATTGGTGGTGCACATCAGCCAGACTATCATCTGAAAGTATCTTCTCCACCCAATATTGTTCATGCTGGTAATTCTTTTTAATAGTCACTAAATTTATCACATTGTCTTCCATTAATTGTCCGATGACATACCCTCCTTCCGTCTTCTGGGTCTTTGAATGTTCTCCATGTTTTATTTCTCATCATCCGCACTGCTTATGTCTTTAAAAGACACTCATTTTATTAACACATTCTTACAGCAAAATCAGTAAAGTAGATACAAGCTAAGTTTGATTCCAACACTGTTTTTTGAGGAAAACCAAACCAAAACAAAACCCAAAAATTACCTTTTTTCTTTTCCTGAACAACCTCTCATCATTTCCCCTTTAATCATTTCCTAGTCCACTTTTTAATTTCTACTACTGTAATCTCATTTAACAAGTACTCTAGTATGCAGCATCAATTTCCTGTGCTTCTTTCAATTTATTTGTGTAGAAAATAAATTATTTTAAGAAGCAAAATCTATTGTGTCAGTCTGTCATACTTTCCTGCATAATATTTTCTTCCTCTTCTATATATCTCAATGTTCCTCATCATTCGTTCCCATGAAACCTGCTAGTTTTGCACATGGCTGAGGGCAGGTTAGTAGCTTAGTGTGTGCCTCAGTTAATCTCAGATGCCCTTTGTAAATGTTTATCATATATGCAGTTCTCAAATCAAGTTTATATATCTTCAGCATGAAGGATACTGATACAAATTTACAATTAACCCAGTATACCACTTATTTCAGTGTTCTACAATGGTGTTTATCTGTTTTACAAATTGCACCTAAGATTCAGTTTACTTTGGGTGTAATAATTCAGATTTTAACTTTCTTCTTAACCTATTTGTCTCAATTACACAACCTCTGTTTGTCTTGCTCAGTTCCACATTCTCTTTTTCAGTGAAAGATGAGGTATTTGCTTAACATTTGGACCATTATTTCTCCTCTTGTTTCTTTTCTACATAGAGCTATAAATCTTTATTAACCATGTTCATAGTCTTTGGGAGGTTGAACTGAGCTTGATTTTTGACAGCTTGCATTTTATCTAAATCTGAATCACTTTCTGATTTGTAGGATTTTCTTGGTGTTATTTTCTTTTTCCTGTTCCCTGTAGATGATCAGTTTATGCATAATATCTTTGTTGAAGCTGATATTTATCCAATTCAATGTGTTTTCCTTCTCTTCTTTGCTCTCTGTTTGTGACTTGCAGTTTGTAGATAATTTTATTCACTTTTGGTTAAAGATATTTGCAGTTTCTGATAAATGTACATCTTTCACCTTGCTTTACTAACTGGTTTTCTTCATTTTTTTGAAGCTTGTTGATTCCAAATCAGAAAGGCAGAAGACTGGAAATATATTCACTGATTAAGATAACAGAAATTTAAAACCAAGATCACTTCAAAAAGGTGAGTGTCCATGCTAGTGTCTAACCAATAATGCTGAAGGCAAACTTAGAGCTCAGTTAAATATTGCTTTCCACTTCATGCTTGTAAGGTTTTTTGTCTGTCGCTCTTAGAACAATTTGCAAAATTAATTGATTGATAACCATAACCCTCTGCAAGGCAGACAATTATAATTCTCATTTGCAGATGGCTAAACAAACATTCGGGTTAAGTGACTTGTCCGAAGTTAATCAGTGGTGGAAGTGCAACTCCATGTTCCTGAGTGGCAGCCCGGTAGATTATATTACTTTCTGAGTCCATTTAATGTTGCTTATACAAACCGCAGATATGAAAGCAGGTTTGCATGTGGCTTTTCTACTACCCATCTATACCTACCTCAAGTTTAAATTTACCCGTTTCAAATGGGCCCCCATCAACATTTACTATCACAACACTAGCACGAACATTCAACAGAGGCCCTTGCAAAGTCAACAAAGAGAGTTCCATGGTGACTGAAAATCATTAGGGCAGAAAGAAGAATAAAAATTATTTCTGTAATGACTCTTTTTGAAACAAGTATTCAAGTTGCATGAGAACTCATGACTCAAATAACGTTGCATTGTCTTATGAATAGTAATGAAATTAAATCCTAAACGGAGGTATTAGATTTTAATTGAGCTATTCTTTAAAAGACTTTTTTTTTTTCTCAGTGTCAAGGTCACATTCTCCCAGATAAGGAGTTTATTATACAAGAGGAACAGTGATAATAGGCACTGGAGACATATTGAGTACATGTGGCATGCTACATGAAAGAAGAGAGAAAATATACTAAAAGCAATAATTGAAGTATACATAGAAGACATTCCCATTGATAGGTAGTTTAAATTATTAAAGCATATAAGAGGTTATTAAGTAGAGGATGTATAAATTACTTTTTTGCTGAATATAACTTTTGTTGCTTTCCAAAACTTATTCTCCTTTTCAAATGACGTTTAAATGTGATTCAATTTTTAAATGTCTTTTGAAATTTCATTTAAGATGGATTTGGTATTACAAATGCAATCCCAATGCGTTTGTGGTCAGGTCACCTAGATGAGATCTTTATTGTCTTTAACTGTGAGTCTGAATAGTGTTGCTTTGAACAGACCAGACATCTTGGCTCCGAAGACTTACTGAGGACTTTCCAAGGCTTCCTTAGACTCAGCAAACTCTTTAAGCATGAGTTAAACTATAAATATATTATTAATATCATCTTCTTCAACCAGAGTTTAATCATTTACTACTGAAGCCAATGAGATCAAACTAGAACATAAATGCTTTGGTACAGTGGCTCCTTTGCTTTCCTATTTGTCTGCATTGCATCGTACTAGGGTTCACAGAATCACAGAATCACAGAATAAGCTGGTTGGAAGATTGCCCTGTGGAGTACCTGATGCTTAGTGTCTGCATTCTCCAAAATTTGTGCCCCCTATAGCCAGTATACTGATATTTTTTTTAGTTTTCAAAGCACAACCTTTACTCAACGCTGTTTTTCATTAGCTGAAGTAGTTCAGGATGGTCTATTCCACAGGGAAAAGATAAAATAATATGGGTCTGTGGCAAGGATTTTCTAATTAATATGTGGCTGTGCAGAAAATTGCACAAAACCGGGTTCTTCATGTTAAACTTACTGTGCCAAAAGAGCAGATATGTTTTCTTGAAACGACGTCCAGTTAACCCCTTCTCCAGAACCTTCCACCTGAATGCACATCAAACCATCTGCCTCCTGATTTGCAGTGCTTCACAGATAATGTATTTTTAAAAATATGGGTGATTCATTGTTATAATTTCCATTGTACAGAGAGTTCCATTGTCTTTTCTTCTTATTTAACCTTCCAATAATCATATTTTGTTTATTTCAGCCAGAAGCATTGCTATTAATTATAACACAATGTACTCATAAATAAAGGAACAGATAATATTTATTGAACAAAAATTAGAAAATATTCATGTGCCCATATGGCTCACAGAAATTACTATCCCATTAGCTGTTAGCTTTCCATTAGTGAAAGCTGGAGTTAATTTACTAATGATGTGTCCATGCAAACAACCAAACTTCTACAATAGCTGTCTGTAATTTTCTAGACTAAATTCAAGCACAACAACCAGAGTAATACAAAACCTGTGTCAAGATTTCATTTCTTGCAGTCTTACATCTTCACTGTTGGCATACATTGGTAAACATAATTGACATCAGCCTTTGCAGAAAATCTGGAGTTATCTCATTGTTTGTCTCAACTTGCAGAACTTCTGCATGCATCTTCCACATTTGATTTTGCTCATTGGGAACTGTCTCTACATCAATTCTTCAATAAAAGTTATTTATCAACACCGGCACTTAAACTAAGTACCCAGGTATATTTCTAGCATTCAAGTAAAAGTTTATTTCAGTGAATTCTAGGATTTTTCTCCAGAATTTTTCTAGAAGTATCAGAAAAATGTGTTATACATTCAGAATAGGGGTGGTTTTTTATATTGTATCTCACATTTTACAGTTGTTTTAAATGTAGATATTGAATTAATTCATATATATACAGAATCTAATTCCAGATGCATACACTTGAAAGTTTTTGTTTATCACATACCAGAAGAGGGGGGTTTTTTTGTTACATAAGGAATTCAGCATTAATTCCGTTTCTCTTAGAGGAGTACAGTACGATTATTTTGTTTTTTTTCTTTCTCTCTCCCATCCCTGTCTTACTTAAATACATCATTTTTGTCTTCATACTCTGAAAAGTTCATTAAATTCTGAGGGAATACAAATACTTTTAAAGCATGCAGAAGACCCTACTTGCTTTTGCAGGAAGCTTTTATCTAATGCTTCAAGGGTATATAGAATTTTTCTGAATCAACTAGATTCAATTATCACAGGAATGAGAAAACCTTACAAAAGTTTTACAATTACATATTCATTATTTGCTTTAAATTTAACCAGAACTTCTAGTGGTTTCAATGTACTGCTATCTGAAATGCCACTGTTTCCACTGAGCTTAAAAATATATGTATGTCCACAATGCCTTGTATACCATGTGGTCTAAGGATTATTTTTGAGCAAATACTAATTACTAAATGTGATTTCCTTCCTCTCAGCCTTGGACACTGTCATATTCATAATGAAGAATGTTTTTGTATATTTACTGGGTGCAAAAGAACTGTTCTTTCTCTGCAATGTTATTTATTCATGACTGATTTTCCACTCTTTTTTATACTTACAAGTATGGTATATTTAAGAACAGTGGTGTCTAAATGGTTAGATTTTACAGGAACTTTACCAAAACCATTTTTTATGGCATGAAGTTTTTAAAACATACAAAAGTCTATGTGGCAGAGGAAACATGACTGAAAGCCTTTTTGCTCACACTAGACCAGAGACAAACCTTGATAATAAGTAAGAATCTGCTCATCTGAGTAAGGTATTTAGTATTATCTCGACCAGAATTTAGACAAATAGCACACATTTCATGGAAAGATCTAAGTACTGAAATAGTCATCTAATTGCCATTATGACCTCACGTTTTCTGCTAAGACTGAGTTGTTGAAGACTAGCATTAAAGTCTTGATGAAGCAAGATTTATCTCCTTTCCTTCTGATTACATTTCTAAATTCATTAAAGTAATAGTAGATGTATGAAAACTTTCAACTGATTTGGTTTTCAGCTGATATCATAATTAGCCTTTGATCATAAACCCCACACAAATTAAAACATGGAATAGGACTGGACAGATAGTGATATTACTCATTCAAAAGAAATTCTGATTTTTCTGTTGAAGATGTTTTTTCCTTCCTACATTCCAGACCAGCAGCATGTCTTCCAAGGTCTATTAGAAGAATCACTTCGAATTTTTTGGGCAGCTATCCCCTTGTTTTTTCTACAGTTATTAAAATTAAACAGGTTGTTCTGTGAAGTTACTTTCAATCAGTTTCAGGTATTCTAAGGAGGAAACATTTCTAAAGAGTAATTCTTTGACTTTTAATGATGTTTTCATGCATCCAGTTTTAAGAAATTATTATAACCCAGCAGGTTATCCAGCTCCTAATTGCTCCCTGTAGTATCCAGAGAGTGACAGACTTTTCCAGATAATGATTCAGGTTAGGAAACTACATGCTTGCACAAGGTTACACAGCTGCAACATCCCAGAGCCAATCCTGAATAAGTTTAGAAAGGCTGCACCTGGTGTTGAACCCTTGTGATTTCAGTGCTACGGGAATGAGATATAATGAGATACATTGCAAAGACCAGATGAAAGATGTTCTGCTTCCCATATCCTTCTGAGTTCAGAGGTGATTTATTGCTCATATGCATATACAATGGAGTCTTCTTATATGATGTGCTCAGATTTTACCTACATGCCTTTCATGTCTCCTGTGTTCTGTTGAAAAAATGCCGGCAAATTAAATCTCCATCAACATGACTAACAATATGCAGATTTTACTTTGTTCTCAATTACAGAAAAATAGTCTACAAATAACTGATTCCCATATTTATTTATTTATTTTCCTTTAAAGCTATGATCCGTACATATAGTGGTCTTAGTTTACTTATTTGTTACAAGTAAATGTCAGATGGAACTGGAGAATAAGGGTTTTCTGAGCGCTGTTCATGGCAACAAATCAGCACTTGTTTTGTGTGATTGATTAACTTCTGTGGGATTTTCAATACTATCAGGACGTAACGCTCAACAGCCAGAAATGGAAATGGATCTTGAAAATAACCAAAATGGGCATAGCAAAAGAATGACAAATAAAATACTTTATACACACTTCTATGTCTCTGAAAGCAATTCAGGATTTTTAATATCTGTGCCCACTTAGGGACCAGTTGAAGTCACTTTTTCCCCCCAGTTTTCAGCATGCGCTTACTAATGCCATGATCCGTTTCTGAAAAGAAGATTGCAGTTTCTGCTATGTTCATACTATACTGAAAACTGGAGGTTCATTTTGGTACCTAAAGAGGCGATGGGTGTGTGAAAACTGTGACCTTAAAAGTGACATTCCTTGGAAATTTACTGGAAGTTACAACCAGAGCTCTTTCCATTCTTTCACACCTTGACTGATACAATTTTTATAAGAAAGCAGAGATCTTAATTAATGCTGTGGGGTCTAAGGAGCACAAGGGAGATGGAGATTATAACAAGATGATAATCAGGACTACAGAACAGAAAAGCACTGTAAATCTCTCCTTTTTCTCTTCTCCTTTTCCCCTTTTCCCTTCATCTTCTTTTTCCTTTTCTCTTTTTTTTTAAACTGTCTTTTTAATGGTGTATACAAAAGCCTTATGAAACGTGATTCCTTCCCAAAGTGAATGTGAAAGCATGTAGCTGATTTTAAATTTTATATATTTCTCCATATATCTACTCAAAGTAGTTACATGGGAATGCAATATTTTTATTAATATGTTCACAAAATCTCTCTTGTATGAACATTTATGAAAAGAAAATAAAAATTGTCATTATTAAAGTATGTGTGTTGTTGCTGAAAAAATACGCAGCTACTATATTTTTTTAAGTTCTTCATATCAATATCAGAGCAATATCAGTGGAATTTCAGACCTCATCTGATTAAAGCAGCAGAGAAGCTCTCCAAACATCTCATTCACCATTTATGTTGACCTGGAGGATCAATTGAACTGTTGTTTGATAAAAGTTGTAGAACTTCAAGTCCTCCTTTCTGTGTTGTATGTGCACTCTAACATTTCCTCCGTCTTCTAGAACAAACTTTCTTTTTCCTTAGATACCCTTTCAAATCTGTATTTTTATAGAGATGGAATGTATGTAAATATATGCAGCTCTATGAATAAATGTTGGAAATGAACTCTTCCCTTCACTGAATGCTCTTTCTTAAGAAAATAAAACAACAGTTCCACGAAATACATAAGCATTCCTACAATTGTCTGCTGCAGTCACCAAATAATACAGTATGAACAGATGTTTTACCTCTTTGTCTATGCTTTGCAGACCAGGACATATGGCTAAAGGCACATATATATGCTGCAAATGTGACTGTTCACTCATCTCCTGCTCAGATTTTGGCTAACACACAGGTCATATTAAGAGCTGATGTATACTGGGAGTGTCACCATTAGGTCAAAGCAAGGGCAACACGAAGGCAAGACACAGTGTACAGAAATTGCCAATGGTCATCACTGCAGTTTGCTGTCTCGTGCAACCATAATCCTTGCATGTTGACTGTCTGGCAATTTTCTCAGACTCTGCTAACTAATGGAAATTATATAAACCAAACATTTATGCTGGAAGGTATAAATGCGTCAACTTACCCCCAAAAAGTTTTAAAGTTGATCCAAGGGTAGGTGGTCTTCTGAGGCTTTTGTGCTTCCCAATGTGATAGAGGAGACTCCCACACAGTGACAGAGGAGGAAGGATGAGCGCTCACTGTCATATAGGTAATTATTTCACCCCTAGTTACAAGTTATGAGGTATGAGATGCGAGTCGTGAGTTGCAAGTTATGGTTTAATTAACTTGTGAGAGCTAGAAACCTCATTATTTAATTGATGAATTAGTGATTTCATGTATTAGACTGGTCTTTATAAAGTGGATTGTGCTTGTATGTCTTATACTTGTTTTCTAATGAGCTCATAAAATAAAGTTTAATTTAGAGAGGATGTTGTCTTGTTCATGATCTAAATGGACCATGACGAAAATGGCTTCTTTGTGTTCCCAGAAAAATCCTTTTCCCCTTTTGCTTAACAAATATTTTCCTCTATTCCTGCTTCTATCTCAATTTCTCAAGATTCTAAAACTACAGATACTTTTCAGATAACAGCTTTCAGAGTGTGCATTATCGTGAAGGTACTTCTGTCATTAAAGTCCTATAAAAGGCAACACTTCTGTGCTACTGTACTCTGTCCTCTCCCTTTGTCTTTCTCCCCCATCCACTTATTTCTTCTGTCATAAGATTTCTCGTACAATATCATTGGCAAGTACCTCATCAGTTCTCTCTGTGTGGCCAGTACAGTCAACATTACTAACTATCTTTATATCCTAATATTGATAGTGGTCAGTCAAAGGCACTTCTGATGCAAAAAAAAAAAAAATAGAAAAAAAACCTGAACTTCTTAAGTGTATGCAGAGGTTTCTGTATATGTCTATGGGTTTTGATGAGTTTCTGTTCACGTTGTGACTTAACATACTGAAGAACTACAAACTCTTTTGCCCTTTCATTTTGTGGCATAAGAACAGAGAATATGGCTTAAATGCTCTTTCTTTTTCCTGGCTGAGTTCAGGATCACAGATGAATAAGCAGGTTGATCCCCAGTTTTGAAGAAGTACCACATGGTGAACAACCATGTTCTTGCTGATGGTTGTTTTGCATATCATCCTTTACTTCCTCCACAACAGCTGCTCATTTTCCTGTAGGCTTCATGAAGAAAGTCATACTTGCTATTTCTCTACCCAAACCCTTCCTTCTCCTTCCAATTCTCAGCCCACAGAAAGCTTTCATAAAGGTCACACAAGCGCATGTGATATCAATGTTTGTGTGAATACATGCTTGTATGCATATTCATGGCACTTTAACATTTGACAAATGTTCCAACAAACAGAATTTCTCTCATATGAGTGCTTTAAAAAAGCAAATAAATAGGGTCATAACTATCATTTCTCTTACATTTGAGGGGGTGGGGACAGCAGTTGCAGGTATAATACCATTTTGCTGGACAACGATCAGTATAAATTAATTTTTGATGTGATGAAAACTGAAGGTAAAGAGAAAATTAAGTCCTTGAAGCTATACGACTGTATACACCAGACAGACATTCATAGGAGAGGTTACCGAGCCCATACTGTATTCAGACTAACCCCAGGAGAAGCATAATTTGCCTATAAAGAAGCTCAGATATTTCAAGTCTGTAGTGCTTCAGTTTCCTTTTTACCAAGAACTGAATCTGCAACAAGATGTCATAAATCAAACTCATTTTAAAAATTGATTTCATTACCTTTTTCCTTGCTTTCATGAGGTCACAAGGGAAAAATGTAACAGAAAATGATACTTAGAGCACATGAAATGCTCATTTCAAATACAGCGTCTTACAGGAAATGACCAGGAAAAAGTGCAGATCAACAGGAGGCAGACAGGAAAAAAAAGGTTAAAAATATTTTTATTTCTTCTCTTCAAGTGTGTAAAATCCAGTGGAGTTTTAGGTGAGTTTCTCTGTAGGGTTCCCTAGCCCTGTATGAAATTTAGACAGGGACACAGTGAGAATCCCTGCAATTTTTGTTAGTTTGCCATACTTTTCTACTTCTAGGAGTCAGGGGACAGATACCGAGCACCACTTTTGTAGGAAATGGAAACTAACTAGCATTGTACTTGTGCTAGCATAGTCTGGCATATGTGATCATTGGAAATATTAATTTCAATTATATCGACAGAAAATTAACAAGTTAGGGATTGAAAGAACAAATATTGATATTAGGACAACAGTAAGTGTTGCAGGAAAGGCACAAGCTAAAAGCCAGGAAAGAGTTTTGTCCATTTAGATGCATTGTCAAAGCACAGACCAGTGACTTCTCCATTGTCTTATTTGCCTCCCATTTTTTGTCTGTAACAGCTGCTTAGAAGGAAAGCTTGCTGAAGTATAGTCTTGCATATTAGAATCTGAGTCTCATTATGTAAATATTATGCAGATTTCTAAAGAACCAGATGCAGTTGTAAAGTAGAGAGAAGGAATACATAGTTAAATGGCTGCTTTTGCACTA
Source organism: Phaenicophaeus curvirostris (assembly GCF_032191515.1). Classification (NCBI taxonomy): domain Eukaryota; kingdom Metazoa; phylum Chordata; class Aves; order Cuculiformes; family Cuculidae; genus Phaenicophaeus; species Phaenicophaeus curvirostris. Next base: position 122,004,065 of record NC_091393.1, on the reverse strand, counting down.
TGGGACCCAGTGTATATGCATCTCTGTATGGTGATTTTAAAACACAGGTTGGAGGCTAAACTCTATAAAACTCCCTCGTCCAAGTATATGGCTACCAATTAGTATGTGACTGAGAATAAGTTTCTTTCTTAAATACTATTTTTTTCCCAATAGCATTCTCAACATTTCATTTTATTTATTGTTATATTTCTCCTTTGGTTCTTCCCTCCACTCATCATAATCTCATCAGAGTCATAAGTTTTTAGTATGTTTTCTTTTCCAATATGACTAATTCACATTCTCCTTCAGAGAACATATTTAGCACTTATTTATAACAGCAAGATACAAGCCAATTTGTTGGATTTCAGCAATAGAAATCAAAGGCAAAAGAGTCTTTACTGTCCTCTTCTCTTAAACAGATTATATTCCACAAGTTTCAGGGTAAATTCCCAGATATATTCACAGAAACCCTTTTTTTTTACATGTCACATTATTCCAGAAAAAAAAAAAAATGATGATCAAATGCTAATTTAAGTCTAAGAGAGAAGCATGTTAAGATTTGGATTTATTACACAGGTAAGAAGATGAAACAAAAGCTTCTGCTTCAGCACAGTGTTCCACTTCAGGAGTGAGGAAGGACATTTTACATTAACTTGGTAGCATGTCACAGGTAACTACTGTTACCAGTATAAAAATGACATAATGCAAAAGTCAGTTCTGGTGGCATAGATCTGTGTAGGTGCCATATAGAAGAATGTATCTTTTTACAGTAATTCATCTATATTGCAAGCAATGGCAAAGTAGCTGTCTTTAAAAAAACAGAAGACAAATCCCAGTATAGCTCTCCCCCCTCCCTCTCTTAAAACTAAGTGAAAGTTAAATAATCTGCTGGACTGCATGAAAAGCTTTGCAACCTAATCTTTTCTGAAACAAGACAATAATTTTTCTCAATATTCCTTTTCTCTTTTTAGTTGCACACAATATTTGCATGCTTCTTTGCCCAGGTGAGAACTTCACCTAGATTTGTGACAGCAATGGAATCTCATAGCAATCAAGGCTGGAGTCACCAACAGGAATAGCATTCCTGGTAATTCTTAAGCTCTTTGACATGCTGTGAGGGCAAGAAAAGGTATCTGAAGAAAGCAACCCTTCTATTTACACTGTCAGTGCTGCTAATAATACTTATAAGGAAGATAAATTCTCCCAAAGTACACAGAATTACATTTACAAATCAGAATATGATTTTCTATAAAATGGCAGTTGCTTTTTTAGGACCTAGGTAGCAAAACAGTTAAATGAGATCTCAAGCTCTTTTGATCAACACTGAAGGAAATTGATATTGGGAGTAGCTATATTGCTGAATTAAGAAGTAATCAAAGGGAACAAATTTTTGAGCTGCTTGTCCATATAGACAGGCAGCTACTGAGCACATTTTAACACATTGCACAGCCTGAATTCCATGTTTTAAGCTAATATGTGATTACAGTGGTAGGAAACAGTCAATGCAGCGTGAATTATAGTAAGAATATGAAAAGATTGTTTAAAACCATATTTTCATAAGTATCAATAATTTATGTTACATGCGGGACCTGTAGAATCCATACCACCCTCTATTCATTCCCAGTAAGTGTTGAATGTGGGGTATCTGGCAATTTTATTGACTAGATTTTATTGGCTTAATGTCTTGTCCATGTGGATATTCCTTTGGAGTTTAATCAAAAGAGAGACCGCAGGCAAGCATATCAGAACAATCAGAAATTCATTTGCATAAATTGAGATATTAGCAGCCCTTTGCTGTTAAGACATTGCCTCAATGAATATTAGTCATGAGACAATGACAATGTTAACTTTTTCCAAGTACCGTTGTTCCTTTTTAACATATCTCCCACCCACATAGAAGCAGCTTGAACTGAACTGCTAGACCTTTTCAGCTGGGGATATAGTTGTCATTATGCAAGTTGGTATCGAATTGAAGGACTGCCAACTCTTCGCAGTGCTCAACATGCACATATTGTATGTCCACAATATTTATTCAGACCAGGATTCCTGGTTCATAGGTTTCTGAGATGAAACAGCTCATTGCTGCAAATTGGTCTTTTCTATTCATGTAGAATTGTTCAGCGCTACCATTAAATAAAAACGTGTGTACTTTTAGAGTGGTGCAATATTTGCTCTTGTAGTGAAGAATGTTATTCCAGCAAGTGCGCAAGGGGAGTAAAGTAGATGAACGATTAGGACATACAAACTCTACTACTGAATAAGCAGAAGTTAAGTTATTTTTACAATCACTATGGCCCACTTACTAGGATGCTTTCTAGTGGCAATAAAATGAATGTTTTCTGAAGGGAAGAAATACTGTGTTTTGTGTTGTCTGAAAATCACTGTGTATCATATTATTGTTCTAGTTGTCAATCCTCAGCACCTGTCATACAGCTTAAGGACCACCACAATACATACCTAAAGCCATACTCTTTGTCAGAAAGGAAAATAAGGTAAATTTTATTATTCTCTAATGCTATGTTTTTATTAAAATACATTTAGCTTAGGTCAAATGCTATTCAACAAATGCAAGTCAGTGATTTTCCTACTTTGACATATAATATATTCACCTCATTCTTGCAGTATTCAGACACCATGAACAGAATACATTATTCAACAAATACCAACAATTACTCCTTGAATAATTTAGTTGATGAATATTTTATTCTTGTGTTAAGACCAGCTCCATGTGGGGAAACTAATACTTGTGCACAACCTTTTTTCTGCTGGACCTTTATGAAAAATTGATGTAAACCCAAAAGCTGATGTAGAACTTCTTTTGTAGCTTTGGGGGACAGAAGGCAGTAAAACACATTATGATGGATTCTAAATCTTGTAGAAAAGGAAGTGATTGGGTATCTAGGTGTTATTACTGCCTAGGTTTTATAGTAGTAAGTAATTATCAACCACAAAGTACAGAATGCCTAATATCAAATAGTTGAGTGTTAAACATGGTGGATAACTTAAGGAGAAACATGAATAATAATGAAATCTATTTGAAAAAAAGAAAAAATTATGAACTGAGAGAAAAAGCCTGAAACAAGAATTCAAAAAAACCCCAAAATTTCAGGACTAGATGTTTTTAAGTTTAGGGATGTCTTTCTAAATGAACTATATAAAGATCTCTATGATTTGACTGCAACTACACCTTCATCTATCAAGTCTGTATATTATGTGTGAGACTAGGTCTTCTTGACTCTCCACATACAGCCCCTTTCAGGAGGCTGATAATTCATATGCACTCAGTACAACAGCATTCTCAAGACGTGGCAAAAGATTTGCTAGATACAGGTGAACAGCCTGATCCATGGTCAGCCGATGTATTTGCCTGTCCCAGAACTGGCAAGAAATTGTGTAATACACAACAGCAGGAGCATGTGTAGTATTTAATAGGATGACTCTCACAGTGTAACCTCACTGGGAACACATTCCCAGCTGTGAGGATATGGTATGTCTGGGAGGCATATATACATATATACATATGGTAATCGTGTAATGGGACACATCCCTGTTGATAAGATCTCCCCATATTGTATGATGCACTAGGTAGTGTCTCTCACACTGTGTTTCTATGACAGTAAAAGGCCTGCACCTAAGAGATCTAGAAATTAATTAAACTGGAAATTAACACAGAATTTTGTGAATTCCAGTCCTGTGGCCTCATCACAAAAGCAGTATTTTTTTCCCATGTACTAGCATACTAATTGTATTTTGCAGCACATACTATACACTGTTGTCTTGCTATCTTCTGATGGATAGTTTATTAGGTATCCTCTGTGAGAGTGCAGTGATTGTTGCCTTAAAATGTTCACTAAATGTAGACCTTCATCAAGGTGAGGCTGTCTTCTGTTTAGATAGAATGATTATAAGTGTTTGCTTTTGAGATTGTAATATCCTCTGTATCAGTTCTCCTGCAAGTACATAATTAACCTGTCAGCCCACCCTGCAGTAATAAGCGTGATAGACGGGAAATATATTAGGAAAGAACCCATGTGTGATATGCTTGCAAGCCCTACTTTATCCTTCAACTATTTTTCCTTTAATTGGCGCTCAGGTAACAGCAGACCTTAATGAATTAGCATGTAACTGTTATCATTATACATTATTTTTTCATTGTGGACTCCCCATTTAAATTAGTTATAAAAGATCTCTGAGTATTTCAGGGAAAAAAAAGATAAACAGGATGCATATTTTTAAAAGTCCAGGACTTCCAGTTTTCTCAAAACCATTCTTGATAAATAAGTTGTAGCATGAACTACTAAGCAGAAAATCCTGAAGGAAAAAGACTGTCAAAAACATTGTCTCGAAAATGTAAACATCAGGAAAAGAAAGAGTTTCTGAGTCATATGGAAAATACACACAAAGTCTAGCTTTGAAATTAAGACTCTGCCACAACTACTGGAGGGCAAAGCAGATGTTTGGTGGAATTGATGGTCTGAAGATATCTGAGTGATGTGACAGTTTGTTTGTACCTACTGCTCTTGTATGCACTTCACCATTCAATGTCAAACGAATGTATTCATTTATCTGAGTACCTTTCCACTAGATAAAATATTAGAGTGTTCATTTTGGAGCATCTCTTTTAGCAGTCAAGAAACAGCAGCAGAAGCAAAGATGAGGGTGGTAGTGGCTATATAGCCTAAATCTTAGAGAATAACACTCCCTCCACATAAGATTAGTGGAAACAATAAAACCCGCCAACTAAACAAAAAAACTATTTAGAGGTTGGAAAACAAGTCTTATGATGTGAAGCTTAAAGAGATCGGTTTATTGAACAGAAAGGTCGAGAGGTATCTTGATCACTGTGAATAGGTACTGACACAAGGAACAAATACTTGATACGGGAGGTCTTTCAGTCTTGGACACAAAGACTTAACAAGATCAAATGGCTGGAAATTGAAGCTAGACAAATTCAACCTTGAAATAGCACAATAACTGCATTTTCCTAGCAGTAAGGGTAATTAAACACTGGGCAACTCACCAGAGCTTCGCATCCCTAGAAGATTAAATGTTTTTCTAAAAGGAGATGCTCTCATCTGATTTCTCAGAAAAAAAAAGAAAAAAAAAAAAAGCCTGGAAAAAAAAAAAACCACAAAAACCAATATCTCAAACTTAAGGTCACAGTTTGTGAGTGAGAGGTCTATACATGCTACAGTATTCAATATCTTCCAGTGTTAGCAAACATAATAGACAAAAATCAGGAGATTTTGGGTCAATTCATGTGGGTAGAGAGCCACACCAGGCTATACTACCATAGAAATGGTCCAGATAAATATAGACAGTTCTACACACTGCACTACAACCATATGGAATTCAGTATCATAAAATGCCTTTGCAAACTTCTCCAGTGAAGGTGGAGAATGTGACTTCCACTCTGAGATCTGTCGATGGCATCATCCGCTTTACTTCTAGCAAGTCCTGCCACTATGACTGCCAGAAAAATTACTAAAATTCTGGCCCTTCTACATGAAATGGTTGTTGATCTTCCTGGTTGCTGCACATAGTTGCATTTTTAGTACCCGAGATGAGTGACCATTCTTAGTGAGGCTGAGTTAGCTCTTTCATGCCACTCACATCTACCTTTTATTCTTCCACCTGCATTTCAAAAGAGTCAATAAATATTCAGGATTATTCTCTAATAAATGAAATTAAACCATCTATTTAAACAGAGATGTTTAACTATTTCTGACAACATATTTTCCTGATAAAACAAAAATAAATACATCTCAAGAGCTTTACAGAGTAGACATGTCACATCTTGGAAAACTTACTGGGTCGGGATAGAAGTCATGTTTCTTTGAATGAGAATTTGTATCATACAAATACATGATGCTTTTTCCTTTATGTAATTTTGCTTGATAAAGAAGATATTCCTAAAACATTCACTTTCATCTTTGTAACAGGAATTGCACGTTTTTCCTCCTCTCCTTTCTAGAATGGAAGTGTAACTGAGCAGCCACACTAAATTGGGAGGAAACTGATGAATATGTTCTCGATTCTGCACGGACTGTCAAAACAGAGTTGGCTGTTCATCAGGAAAAACACATCATTCACATCATATAGCAAATGAAACCCTGAGACTGGAATGGGCAGGTTCCCAGATGGAGCTGGGCAGAGAAGCTGCAGTTCAGCTTTTGGTGAGTACTGTAAAAATGACCTTGCTAAAACTCAGCTCTACTATTATTACAGTATAAGAGAAAGAGGAGTCTGAGAAACACATAGCAAGTGAAAGGATGCTGGACAGGCACTTCTATGAATGCACACTCCCTCCAGCATTTGTATTAGAGTTACTCTTTACTTAATGTATCTCTACAACAGTGGATTTTATAAGTTCAGGGTTCTGTGAGGACTACATGCTCTTAACTTTAACTGATGTCTCAGTCATCTTATCAAAAGGTTTATCTGGAAGAAGAAAGCTGAACAAGAGACAAGCAGCTCATGTACATCCATCACAATTAAAAAATATTTCTATTAAAGGAGACACAAATCTGGCGTACTCTAATCACAACTATGAAGGATTATTTTTAGCTATTCCTATTGTTAAAATTTGCATATGAAATTGCATGAGGGACAGTCAAGAGTTTGTCTTTTTAAGCCTTTCCCAAATATGACAAGCTACAGCAAATGGACGGATAACTCATATGCTTTCATATGACATCTATTATTTTATACATAATATTTGTCCTCCAGGGTGATTTTATTTTTCATTTTATTAATCCTTATTAATATTAAAGACAGAATAGTTTGGTTTTTTTTTTCTGGAGTGTATAAATGCTGAAGCTAATCATTTCTCAACAATTATCATAAAACAGCAATGACATTTTCAGCTCTTCAAAATTATGCAAATTATTGAGTGGGTAAGTACAGTAGCTCATTTCTTTATTAGAGCACTGCTGTTTAAAGTGGTATTGCATGTCAAGGAGGGCAAGGTGTGAGTATTTTGATTACACTTATCCACCCTCCACCCCCATCTCTCTCTGATTCATGCAACTACATGGTACAGACACCCACTGTCCTTTATTAAATCACATTTGCATTTGTAAATTCTTGGAAATGGGCTAAAAATAAAATGTACCCAAAGGAAATTGGGTAGTCCAGACCTGCATTTTTTTTTTTTTATTCCATGGCATCATCATTCAGTGTACAAGCAGGGAGTCTCCACGCTTGCTTCTATAGCATGAGCAAAAAAAAATAAAAAAAGGAGATGAGGGTTTGCAATATTAAATCTGGGTTTGATTTTGAGTCCAGAAGCTTATTTTGCTCTTCATGGGTAAAATTCTTTCTCTTGTCATAAAGATACATGGTTATGTAGTTACTCAGCTGAGGGGTGGTGGAGCTGAAGGCAAAATCAGGAAGAGTGGACTGCAGTCTTTTCCTGTTCAGCTCATCATTGGAATGGTGGAAATTTCCAGTTCACACGGAGGTTAATTCCAGAGATGACTGATTAAAAAAATCCACTGTTCTCTAGCTTTGTAGAATTAGTGTGGTAGTTTCTTCCCAAATCCCCAGAAAAGGCAATAGCATCCTTCATCCCTTTCCTTTCTGCAGTGCTTTAGTTAACCAGCCTATGAAAACTCACAATGAAGCTACGGCTCTGGACTGCTCCGCGTCATCTAGTCATGCTCATCCCACTGAGGTTTGTCCCATCTGTTTTCTAGAGTGTTTATTTGTTTGTTTGTTTGTTTTGAAACCATCTGCCGTCTCGTACCTTCCTCTCCAGCTCCACTGATGCCCTCGAGGAAGTCTAACTCTTGAGCTCACAGTACAGAACTGCCGCTTCAGGCAGTTGCTGTGGAACCTGGTGCTCAAAGCCTTGCATGTACCAGCGTGCCCACAGCGTACAGCGTAGCTTTCTTCAGAGGTTCCAGCATGAGGAATGAAAAGTGGTGCTGGCATGAAGTTGTGCCTCAGGGAACAAGCCCTGCTCACCAGCAGCACTCTTTGGCTCAAGTAGATCCTGGTTTTGGCCTTGGAGTTATCTCTGCATGAGTGCATTTGAGGGTATGTCACTAACATTCGCAATGCAGCACAGGCATACCTTTAAATTGTGTACTATTAATGATGTTTACAGGTCAAGTACTGTAGATCCATTCAAGAGACCTTTCAGTTCACTATAAAAGTCTACATACAATTAACAGCATGAAACAAAAGGAAGCCATATATTTAAAAAGCCGATTATTCATTGTTCAAAAGATAATCACTGGTTGCTTTTCCTGTCCTTCTAAGCCAGTTAAGTGGAAAACTTTCTTCCTTTAAATATCTATATATGAAGACTGTTAATACTGCCCAGTGCATACTCCTGTACTTGCACTCTCAATGTCTCATTAAGATATGCAATTTTAATAGCCAAAATGTCTAATTTCTTGTCTAGCATTTGGACAGATAGTGGTTTGGGGTTTTTTTAATTTTTTCAGTAGAATAAATAAAGCCAATAACGCTCCTATCTCTTATTTTCTATTTAACTTGAAAAATTAAAATTTCTATTGTATAACTGAACCAAAACTATCTACGACTTTGCAGTGCTTTTCATGCTGTGTAACTATACTGCAAATAGAAATCCAAAGCGATGATCAAGTAGAAGTTACCTGTTATCAGTGAATAGAACATTATATTATACTGAAGCATTTTCCTCCATATTAGCTGCTTTTCCAAATAATTTCATGGTCACAATGGACTTCTATAAGTCTGTTTAAGAAAAATGAAGTGTCCCTCATTCTAAAGCAATACTGCAGTCTTCCTTGTCAGTTCACCCAAGCAGAAAGCGAGCTATAACATAAAATCTCTTCCTATTTACAAAAAAGTGCTCATTCAAGAAAAGTGAAAATAAATAGGAAATATATTTGCATATTTTTATAGAAACATATAGTACATTTTAAGAGGTTTTGGGTGTTGTTTTCCTTCATTTTTCTTTTTTCCATGTTGAGAATTAAGTTCTGTAATACAAACTCCAGCTCAAACACTGGCATATTATATTCTTAAGGCAGAATGTACCTTTTTTGCATATTCTTTTGTGTGCTTTGCATTATTCCAAGAATTTACTGAAACAGTTGATCTCTGTCTTGCAGCCATTTCCCACCCTCCTCAACTCCAAAATCTTTACTACAAAATTTAAACTCAATAGAGATACATAGACAACATATAATAAGATCAGAAATCCACAAAAGAGCATCAAGGCAAGTTTATGCAAGCAAACAAAGTAATGTTAGGGCTCAGGCACCAGGCAGTTCAGTCATCAATACCATTAAGCTAATAAATGTCTCTTGGCATGCTTTTGTCCAGGGGCCAAGCTACGACTCTCCCAAGGAGTTTCTAGGAGGTGCTTAAGGGGCCAGAACCAAGGGAGAGTAATTCCTAAATGATAGCTGAGACATAGCCTCCCAGGTCTGGAAGATGACTGCTTAGTAGGAACTTCTCGCAAGTGACAAGGGACAGAATGAGAGCGAATGGCCTCAAGCTCCACCAGGGGAGATTTAGGCTGAACATCAGGAAAAAGAATATTCACGGAAAGGGTCATTGGGCACTGGCAGAGGCTGCCCAGGAGGGTGGTTGGGTCACCTTCCCTGGAGGGGTTTAAGGGACGAGTGGATGAGATGCTGAGGGACATGGTTTAGTATTTGATAGGAATGGTTGGACTCGATGATCCGGTGGGTCTTTTCCAACCTGGTGATTCTATAATTCTATGATTCTGTGTAGCTGGATGGGCCTGTTGGCCTCAAAGTCAAAAAAAATGTTACCATCACTATGTAGTTTACTGGTAGAGATGCTGTCTCAGGCTCCTGCCTATTTCCAGAGAAAGAAATAAAGTCTGCACGGGCTTTTCTTTTCTCTATCATAAGGACACAACACTGCTGTTGATGACATTTGTCTTATCTGTGAAACTGGCAGGATGCAAACAAGTAGGAAAACAACAGAAGGTATTGTCCAGGCTCCATCACTTGCACAGCTGGTTCAATGCAAAAATTGAGCTATGAGTAAAGAACTTTTGCAATCAGTGATATGGAGGCTTGTCTAACCCTTGCAGACAGTCATTTGTCCCCCAGGCAGACAGAACTCTCATATTTGAATGATAAAACCAAAGCTTTTTATTCTTCCATCCAGTCTCCATCCACAGGTATATGCACTCCATGTTGCAGCACAGGCATGAAATGCTTTTGCTTTGACCACACCTTGATGATGATTCTTTCTACGTTCATTGGTTGCACTGGAAACAAAGTTATGACCACTCACCACAAAAGATAAGACAAGTAATAGTGTTGCTAATAGTAGAAATACTTTAAGACATCTTAGTACAGCTACAAGGCTCTTCAATAGGTAGAGGGAGAGTAAGAAAGACCTGAAAATTTATCCAGAAAAAACCACACACATAACATGGAGCTGAGGAAGACATGTTCAAGAGAAAGTTAATACATACATTCCAAACCTTAAAAGAAAACTAGGTACTTAACTTTGAGAGCATGAGGGGCTGGGGATGATGGGAATATTCTCCATACTTAAACATCTAAGTCAGCTTCCCTTCCCACCCCTAATCCAGCCAAAGGCTACCATTGTTCGTTTTATCCCAGCTTGCAAGGTGATTGTGTTCTCTTCAGGAAAGCAGTGTCCATAGTTGATTGCTCAGTCCATAAAAGCCCAAAACTAATGTAAAGATTTTAAACAAAAGAAGTACATTTTCTTTTAATTTTCTCTTTTAGAGAAATTAGAAGGAAAAAAAAATGAAATGGAAGGAGGCAGCTCAGTTCATTTAAACTCAGGTAAGCTGGACCTAGGGACCTAGACCCTCACTAATCCTGTGACAGTGAACCCGCCCACTTTCTCTGCAACGCTGTCTGCCTCTGTAAGCACTGAAATTTCACCACACATTAGTCATGCTCTGATATTTGCTTGCATGCACACATGTGCAGAAATACCAGGTTTTTAAATACACCCATTTAATTCTTAGAATGGACCTCGGGCTGCACCTGTTTTGGAAAGTTAAACAGGGTCAAAGTGAAAGGATGTTCACTCGTATGTGGTCATCCGTACTGTGAAATCAGGAGGAATTGGGTAGTTTTTATCCAGATAAAGAATAACACTTCAGAAAACAGACTCTGGAGAAACATTCTGGCTCTTTCTGTTAAAAATAACATTCCTTCTCTCAGGTCTTTTTTGATGGTCCAAGCACTCTGCCAGGCATGGGACACATGGCTGAGCTGAGGGGACTGGAGACCCTCATGCTCCTCAGGCAAATGTAGACAAGGAGGGTGATGAATGGACAACTGCTGCCACTGTTTCCTTTCCTAGGGGAACCTTCCTGTTACAGGCTATCAGTAGAAGGTAGATCACATTTCTTGTTATTTCCCTGCAGTGGCAGAAGAAAAATTGTGCTTCATTAAAGCAGACTGGATCACCCTGTAGCTTTCTTCACTGACTTTATTGGGAATGTAGATTCCTACTGACTCACTGAAGATGAAGCACCACCTTATCTAGGTGCACAGGTTACATACACACCAAGGCTCCCAGCTCACTGCAGACCATGCAGCAAAATTCAATTTCTTTGGAACTGTGTTCCTTTGAACTAGCTCTCCTCTTAACCCCACTGATGTTATGATTGAAACTTGAAAGCTACCCCTCCCTTTTTGCTCCCAAAAGAACAGGAAAAGAAAAAGTACTTCACCAGGTCACCTTTTCACTAAATTCCTGCAGCCTGTTTTAGTTTCTATTAGAAGCACATAAACATCGTGTACCAAAAGGGAGGAAAACTAGATACTCCCTTCAGCATTTTTCCGAAATGTTTATCTTTTAAAAGCTTCATACTACCATAAATGGTCTTGAATTCAATTTACTTTTGACTGGAATGCTATATTACTATTTTTTAAAATCAATTTTTCCTCAGACTCAGTGGGTTAGTGACTGAAATCTGAAAGCTTTGGAGAAAAATGTCTGAAATAATATTAAAGAAAATGTTCATGCCATTTACTATAAGCCGAGAGTCTGTCTTGTTGAGTTTTCCTCCATACTGTGTCATTTAAACATCAGGAGACTAAAGTGTTTGTCCTAAAAAAATCGTATTACATTTATGTATCATTGACATAGAACAACAAGTTTATAAATTACTGGACTTTTTCTTTCTTATGACATCCTGAATGGTTTTAATCCACAGCCATGTTCAGACGTCATCATTGGTACAACTGTATTCACAGCTTTGCAAACAGCCTCTTGTGCAGGTATTTGCCTCTGTAATACAGATATAAAACAGCATCTCCCTGAAATTATCTCCCTACCTAGTAGCACAATGACAGTAACAGCAAACCAATAGGTACAATTGGGGAAAAGTAGTTTTATTCTTCCTAAGAATGGAATGGAATGTGATCTTATGCTAACATTCTGCTGTCGCAACTCAATGGGTTTCAGAGGAGATCCTCCTGAATTTCCTCAGATAGATTAAGCTTAAGTCTCTAAATGTTATATTTACTGAATATCACTCAGCCAGCAATCTTAAAGCATTTCAGGACCATTGGTTAAGCTCCAGAATCTCTCTTTCCATGATTTCCCAAGCGAAAAGTAAATTATAATACAACTGGTTCATGGACATTTAAATCAGCACCCAGGAATTTTCCTGAAATTTGTGCAAGATCACACAGCAAATCACCAGCAGAGTCAGATACAGAACCAACTTTGCCACCTGCTCTGTTGGGCTCTGATACTAGACGTTATATTCTCATTTGGAACGATGGATTTAAACTCTTACGCATTATTTCTTTTATCTTAAATTCTCTTACCTCAGCTGGCTGCTGAGTTCTCAGTTGGGCCATTTAACATAACTGCCTGTTCTAGTTATTCAGTCCATTAAAACAGAAATTAGACTACATTACCCAGAACACACTTAAGCCTCCCACAGCCCTGCTCAGTCAGGGGGCTAGTCTGCCAATGTTCTCTCTATAGAGCTTCCTACTAAAATCAACTGGGAATTCCAAGTTGAAATGCATTAATACATACTTCTATACAAACCCAACAGCCAATATCAGACTTATCAGGTAATTTAGGTAGGCAACCGCTTGTTTATGCATGTTGTGTCAGATATTTCATTACCCAGGGCTAATTTCAGGGATGTTGTTAGCAAGCTGCTCCACTTCTTTCTCTCTCTGCATAGTGCTAATGTGTAAGAACAGGCTTTCTTTTCTATGCTTGTATGACATCCTTGCTATTTGAACTAATCTGGCCATGGGGAACGCAGATTGCTTTGTGTGTGTGTGCTTCCTGATCATATAAAGACAATTAATCTATGCATGAGCAATGTAGTCTGTTTCCTAAACTAATAGGTATGGAGGAAAAAAAGACAAGTAGAAAAAAAATCCCAGCATACCCCTGATGCCTGTTTAAAATCCTAAGATGCTAGGTTGCTTTTTATCGTTGACACCAACGAAGGAAGTTTGGAGCTGTGAGAGCAAATGCTGTCAGGAGGCAATGTGTTTTCAGAAGTTGCATAGATGGCTCCTCAAAGCAAATGACAGTCCTGTGGAGGCAGTGCAACCAGCAAACTTATTCTGCAGTATTCTTCCCCAGCTCTTCTTTCCATTGCTTCTGCTTCACTGACTGCCGTGGCATGACCATGTCTCAGCCCCAGCTCTTCATCCCCAGAGCAGCAAAATTAAATTTTGCCTATACTGCCTCTAACTAACTCTGAGAACACATCTATGCTTTATAAATTCAGCAGTCAAGGAACATACATGACTTACAAGTCCACCGTTCAGCAGATATTTGAATGCTCTGAACACTCATGTACAAAATATTTGCGTTTGCAAGACCTGAGCTCTATAAGAATAAACATAATCAAATTCAGACAGCGTTTGCTTGCCAATTACTGGCAGATTTGCACCATTTATGGTCAGTTTGTTATTACACAGCACTACAAATTGAATTTGTTACAGAAAATGTTAGGAAGGAAGGATCTTTGGCTTTAATTTGCCCAGAACAAATGGGTAACTGGAAAAAATCAAATCTGAATTTGTAGTTACAAGTCAATTTGGCCAAATGTTAGGCTATACTGTCCTATCTGTAGAGCAAAACATGATCCAAACTATCTCAATGCATTGAGATTATATAATTTGATGATAACATCTAACATTGTGGTGGCACAAACAGCCTGGTATTCAGGACATTCCTGAATTTTGGTTAAAAGTCTTTTTTAATTTCACTTAAACTGTCTTTGTTAGTTTAGGTCACACATTTTTGACATAAGAATAAAAGAATCTGTTCAAAATGGCATGAAAAAGCCTGTGGTATAGCCGATTTGTCAATTGCCTTGATTCCTGTGCAAATATTCAGAACATTTTCCTTCACAGGGAGATTTTATTTTGAAAGACTATGTAAACAGACAAAGAGACACACAAAAGCATACACATAAAAAATAATCTGTTTTAAAATACATGGGGAATAAAAATGCACAGTGATTAATGTGGCATTTCTACTTCGATACGTACAAATAATTTAATTAATGGGAAAGGATGTAGTTTTAAATTTCTCCTCTCTAAGCTAAACAATCCCAGCTCTCTCAGCCTTTCTTAATTTGAGATGTTTTCCATGCCTTTAACTGTTTTCATGGCTCTTTGCTGGACTCTTTCCAGTAGTTCCTTATTTCTTCGTAGGAGTTAGAGAAGGGGATGTTCATGAGGCAAAAGATGTGATTGGTTCCTGCAAAGACATATCCCACTGCAAAACTTGCATGGGTCTTCAGATCACTTGTATGAGATCCATCTCATCCAAATTTATGGACAGGATCCTTCTTAAATTAATGACATATTAATTCAAGTGCACAGGGAACAGTCTAAATGTGTGCTAGGAGGTGGAATTCAATACTTTAAATGCAGTAGTTTACAGAGATCTGTAAACTAGAGCCCATCTAGCTCCAGTTATTACTATCTGAAGGAGGAAATGTTTCCTTAATTCCTTTGTCATATTTTCCAGTCCGGTGTGGATGCCTTGAATTCTTTAGGGTTGTCTCAGATGTAGCTGTATGGCTGTCTGCAACAAGCCCTTGCTCTCCACTAACTAATGAGCTTATTATATACCTGTAAAATGCTAAAGGTGGGTGATTAAATCTCAGCTTGAGTCTCCTCACCACTGAAAGCAACAGTGAGGATGTTTGCACTGAAGCTGTACATCTGCAGTCACTGGGGAAAACAAGGCTATGCTAGGATGAAATTTGTCTGGTATTTCTCATGACTCCTCCCTCCTTTACAAGGAGACTTCTGATTTGTCAGAGAGATTCTGTGTTTTTCTTAAACACCTGCAGTACTTCAGTGTGAATGTGAGCATCCAATTTGCAAAACCATATCAAACTGACTTTGCTCTTTCCAGGATTTGCTCATCCATCCATTTCTCTAGGACACAGAGAAGCCCAACACCTACTTCTTTACACTGCAGTAAAATGAGATTCTCATGAATCTTCCTAAGTGAACTGTAGATGGTTGTTGCCACCCTCTGGGCAGTCACAGGAAAGTGCTTAAAGGAAAGCCAGCTCCCAGGTGTAGGACATGTCAAAACAATGTAAATGAAGGTCGTTTAAAGTAATGGAGACAGCAATAGACTGGAAGTCAGCAGCAGTGTAACTCTTTTCCAACCAGTATTGTCGAGCTGTAATGAGAAAAAGGGATTATCATCTATCATGTGTTGAAATGACAGTTTGGTTTTTCCCTGTGGGTGCATGGAATCCACAGGTGGCACAGCACAGAAGAACATATCCTTAGCTACATGCCAGGTATAACTTCTCCTTACAATTTATTTTGTCCAAATTTTGACTGAAGGATGGGCAGGAACAGATTATTTCTAGCTAGAGTGAGCACAGTGTAAAGTCATCATTACCCTCTTTGTGGGTTTTTACACAAACCAGGGTTTACAGCAATGGATGAATACAAGGTTCAACTTCCATGGATAAATTATTTTCCATAATAAGATTGCATAGAATATACTCATTAGAATTCCTTGACTGGTTTCAAAATATTTAAAATTTTTGAATTTGACCCTGAAAATTTCTCCCACCCCTTGCTGCCCCTTCCTGTGATTAAACATTCTCAGTCATCACTAACTGTGCACAAGTATTTTATAATAACACCTCATTTAAAACACAAAGTCACCTTACAATTTTAACAACAGACAAAAAAATAAATTAAAAAACCTACTGACCATTGCCACTAAATTTAACTCTGAAAAGAGAAGCTAACAGAACAAGAACCATCGGACCTCCATGTAATCCTCTTCTTCCTGATCCTTTCCAGCCTTGTTTAGTTTTCACTTCCTTTATCCCTTCCACATAATTTAGCATGAGTTTTTGTAGCTGCCTCATGTTCTTCATAGAAGGGTGGCATTTCAGCAGAGCTGTACATCTGTGGGAGTAGGAGTCCTTGTCAAAGACTTGCCAAGGAGCTTGTAGAGAGGTGGATGTTGTTCTCTTCTCACAAGTGATAGGTGATAGGAAGAGCAGAAAAGACCTCAAGTTGCTCCAAGGCAGGTTCAGATTAGACATTAGGAAAAATTTCTTTACCAAATGGGTTCTCAGGTACTAGCAGAGGCTGCCCATGGAAGTGGTTAAGTCACCATCCCTGGGGGAATTTCAAAGACAGGGAGCTGAGGTGCTTAGGGATAAGGTTTCATAGTGGACAGGTATGGTTGGACTCAATGATCTGGGAGGTCTTTTCCAACAAATCAGTTTTATGATTCTATGACTTAACGTGATCAGATGGGACAAGGTATACCTATCGTCCAAATTTCCAGAAAAGCATAGCTCACAGCTTCATTTTCAGTCGGGGTCATTGGTCCTTATTACAGGTTCTTTCATGAAAAGAAAGGGTAAGGTTTCTAGGTGCTGACAAGTTTTGAATGGCTTCTTTTTCAGTAGGCTGGTGTTTGATATTCCTGTTTGGGTCACCCACTTCCCTCAAAGAAAGTAATGATGACCAATTCATGCCCTGTTCTCAGAGCTTGGTACACTGAAGTTAAAAATAACAGGAGCAAGCTTTACAGTGACTGATCTATTTAGACTTGCCTCTGCTTAAAATAGAATCCATTTGCAGTATGCTGATGCAGACCCAAGTTTTCAAACATCTATCAAATATTAGGGCACATCAACTAGTGGATGAAGAGTGTCTACATCAGGCCTAGCTTAACTCCCTAGTTTGCAAAAAAAAAAAGTATTGACCCGAATGAACACTAATTATAATTGAGGAAAGATAAGCTGTGGATTCAACAGAGGGAAAAAAGGCTAATGCTTTTAAAATGTAGCCTGATTAATGAGGCTGTCATAGAACTTATTTATAGGTGTGCTGTACAAAGTATAATAATTTCTGGAAAGATTTACAGCAAATTAAAGCCATCAGAGTTTTGAAATCATAAAACTGATTTGACTCAAAAGAATATTCCATACAGGCCAATTGGAGGATTGTAGCTGAGGCAGAGAAGTTGTAAAGAGCAAGTGTTCCCAAAATTTTCCAAGGCGTGTGTCACATTTCAGTCCCTGGATTCCTGATTTCCCCTCCAACTGGTTAACATTGCACAACTAGGTACCAGCCTTGTGTAACAGCAGCAATTGCCTTCTTTGAGTAGGGGCATTCAGAAATTATTTAATATAATATCAGTTGGTTTTAATATAACATAGCAGCTGGAAATGCAGAGAAACCTGTGCTTTGCTCAGCAGTTCTCTATGGACCTCCAGCAATTGCTCCACGAATCACTAGTAGTGCATGTTCTACAGCTGGGAGCTATTGATTTGAAGAAAGCCCGAGTAAGTAAACAGATAGACCTTGTAGTATATGGTGAAGGTCACTAAACATAAGAAATAAAATTTCATCTACAGCAATGTGCATGAAGCATTCAGTATCCTGAAAGTTAGAAAAATAATAACTGGGATATTTAGGATACTATGTTTACCATAAAGGAAAAATGTCAACAGAAGCAGAGAAGAAGCAGAAGCAGAGCAGAGAAGAAGCATACAAGAACAAGCCACAGATCAGCTGGGAAGTGGCAAAGGAATACAGGCTCTCTTTTTAATGTAAACAGTCTCTAGAACCTGATTCCTAGGGATCTAAAAGGATGTCCCAACTCAGACAAACGGAGTGTGGGACTGATAACCCTTTAGTAACTATAGATCTACATCAGAGAGGATAGTAGCCAACAAATGTGAAAGTGTACATCTAATCATTTAAGGGGCTGACAGTGCATGCAGCTGAGTGTCTGAATAGGCTGCCAGACCTGAAAAAGGAAGAAATCCACCAATTATTGCAATTTTTCAGAATTTAATACAAAGTCAAAAGAAGAAAACACTTAGGAATTATTGATTTCCCAGATGATATCTTTGATATCTTTGGATATCAATAAAACATCAGATGATATCAATGCTTGCCTCTTGCTCCTTTCACAGTTCTAAGGAAGTTAACTTGCAGGAAGCCTTGCTGGTGTAAGAACATAATAGTGTATAGTATTTTGGCTATAATGACCACTGGATAATTTTGATGACTTCTGAAACCCTTTAGCCTACTAGTGCCTTATTTCCAGGATCCACTATAATTAGTTACAAAGTTTGTTTATGTGAGCAGGACTGGAAGGTTATTGTTAAATGAAATCAATTTCACCCACTTTTTCTCTTGCTCTAATGTTTTCTTTTAAATCTATAGCAAACAGATAGACTGTTTCAGGCAGTCATTTACCAACAACGACTTGTTCACTAGTTTCAACAATGCATTCAGAAACAATGAAGGGATTCAACTGATGCCAGCCTCGGGATGAACAGTTCTCTGTGTCTGTCAGGTTGTGTCTCCACCTATATTACATATTCCAAGCATGGCCAACTTCTTTGGTTTGAAGGAAGACACTGCTGACCTATATAAGCTTCTCATGCTTTAACTGAAGTTTGAGCAGAGGCAGCATGTCCCTCTAGCTCTGTTCATTCTCCCGGACATGAACAGCTTCATACATTACTGATTCTCCATAGTCTGCAAGATCAAAAGGAAATGTCTCCAGAAAACCTGGTCTAGTTTTATGGTGCAAGAATTCTAAAAAAAAGTCTCAGGGAACCACAGTGCATCCTATGCTCTTACATGGGGAGATGGAAGAAGCATTCCAGCAGAAACAGAGTAATGGAGTCTTGATATAAGAACCGTGCTAGAGAAATAAATTTTCTTAAAGATGCCACAGACGTGGCAGCTACTAAAAGAAAAAGTGAGTTCTCATCCGCTTACTCCCCTCTGATGCACAATGCATGAATGTCACAATTATTCCTATTCCAGATTCTGATATGGTTATGTTTTTGTGTTCATTTGCTAGTGAGAAACTTCGCAGATACAAAAAGACCCAACCTAGGATGGATTTGTGTGCCCATGAATGCACGTGTAGAGACAATGAGGAAAAACAGGATAAATTTTAAAGCTGAAGAGATATGCCTTTAACAATTGCTTAAGTCCTGACTAGAAAAGATAGCTGCTGAAAGCATATCAGTGATTAGTCTCTTGACCTTTCTTCAACTTGAAGTCATCAGCTATTGTTCTCCACTGATAATAATAATAACCTTTATTTTATGAGGTGACTGACAGACAATCCTTAGAGACCACAGTCTTTCACAAGAAGAACACGCTTAAAAAGAAATCATTTTTAGTAGGCTCGATACAGCGAAATTAATTCAGAATTTTTACATCAAATATTAGAAACATTAAACACTGTTTATGCAAAAAAAAAGAACATTCAAAATGACTTTTAAAGGACAAAGCTGTAGCAGAAAATTGGGTAGCAGAGTAATGAAATCTATTTCCACTTTTCCCCTTCTTTTTTTTACTGAGAAGGTAGAAAGTTTCTGAAAGTTTTCTTTTTCCTTTGCTGCAGTTTGAAAGGGGAAGAGGAGGGAAATCAGAGACTATATGAACTATCACAAGGAATATCCTATCTTTAACAATGGCCAGACTGAATCCTTAGATATGAACACTATTATACTTCATTTAAGAGGAGGGGATTTCTTCCTAATCACAGTCAGCAATCATCTCATGACCTGAAGCGGCAGTGGCTGCCCCCTTCACATTTTCATTCTTCCTAGAGTAATTGCCTATGTTACTCTAGACCAGACTTGAATGGAAGTCCCTTTAAGGGAAACCCCAGGAGGTGGAGCTGATAATAGGGTAGGTGGCTCTCATTCCTCAGAGACATTATTGAATCAATCAGACAATATAGTGTTAGGGGTCACAATGCAACTGGCAGTGCACTGTTCTGAAAGAAATCGAAAGCCCTGAATAACTGTGGCCATTAGATAGATTTATTTTTTCCAAGACTGAAGGAGCTTTTGCCAGCAAGACCTAACCTGAGGTATTGTACTTGCCTTCCTGTTAGTTCAGTCAGCCCCTTAGCCTGTATTAGTGACATATAGGAGGTCTATGCGTGTTTAAATACCATTCTCCTTCTCCAGTAGGATTTTCAATTTGCCAGAAGAATTTAATCCAACCAACTAAAACATGATCATCATTTTCCCGGAGGGCTGCAGAGTATTTGTCCTTAAGCTCAGCGTGCTTCCCATGTTCACTGCATTTACTCCTATCAGCTCCTAGTGAGCTGTGGAGTGGAAGAGACAGTATGAAGACTGCAAAGATCAGGAATTGTTTTGAGACTTATCTGAAAGAATGTGTCCTTTACCTAGCAATAATTGTACCCCAGGCTAAAGACTTTGAAATGCATAAAACCCGTAAACAGCTAAAATTAAGTCATTAGCTCTTAAGGGATTCTTAGGTACTATTCAATTATAGTGAAACATCCATTGATCAAAGCTAGAATCTTAAGAGTCTTGAAGAACCTGATAACTAAATCCCACTGAATTTCAAAAAATTTTAAAATCTCAGCCCAATTTTTTTATTTGGTTTTGGGGTCAGAAGGAAAATGTCTAGCAGCTGAAAGGGCGAAACATGAGACAGTCATGTCTGAGATGTACAGAATGTCTTTATATATATGAATGCTAGACAGATGTAAGCATTGTAATCTTCAACCCACATAGCCAAAGAAGGATTCAAAAGTAAAATGACCCTATCATGAAACTCATATCTAGCTGCATAGACTGTTACAGATCAGGTGGCCACTGATCAGATCATCGTAACTCAGGGAACTCTGTCATCAGCTTTCTACAAGCCAATTCTTGATATCTCACTTTCTTTATGTGCAAAAATGTAGGCACTTTTAATTGAAAGTTGTTTTGAGAGCTACTAATGAAAGCACTGAACAGGTTTTTTTTGTTGATTTGCTTTTTACTACAATATAAAAAAGAACAACTTTGCATGCATATGCAATTTACTTTGAAAAGTTGGCATCTGTTTCTAGTTATGGATGATACAAAAATATCAGGCATCCACCTTGTTGCATTTTTTAATGTAAAGAAAATCCATTTAAAACAATTTTTAATGTTGCTAAATCTACCACTCATTTTTTTCCCCATATTTTAAGTTTTGAATACACATAGGATCTTGAGAGATCCAATCTAAATTGAGTGGATCAGCAAACGTTCTAGAGTCAATGTAGTTAGTGTGTTTATATTACCTAAAAGTATGGCCCAAAGTGATAAAGATTGGCAGAAGAAATACTGCACACATACTCCTCTACCTTGAAACCTTCATTTTTTAAATTGTTGTAAAATATTATTCTTCCTGCTAAATATATAAAATATCAAGGTTACACCAAATTTTCATGCTGGCATAAAGATTATGCTGTTTTAAACACCTTTAACAGTCAGACTTAATCTACCTAGACCAAAGACAAACTGCTACAACTCTACATTGTGCAGCACATTCGTGTGTATCTCTGTGTGTCTATATGTCTATATGTGAACAAGACAGAGCAACGTGTTTACAACCTTAGAAAGCCACTAATTAGGCAAATTCAAGTACATTTTTCTCATCAAAAACTCAGATGTTTTCTTTTGCCATTTTATTGTTTATTGGAAACCATCCTTCCTCTAACACTCCCCACAATGGATTTTGCAAATTTTGTGGCTTCTGTTGACTGTTTTGCAATTTATACTAGTGTGTAAAATATTCCCAGCACATACACTTAATCAAAACAAGCCCAATTAAGCTCAGTACTCCAGATTCCACCTCATTAGCTTTCTGTTCCTAAAATATAACAGATGTGATTGCTGCGGGCCATGAGTTAAAGACGAATTTTTCAGCTAAGCACTTACAATACAACCTAAAGTTATATGAAGATTTAATTATTACTTTCATTTTCATGGCTTACTCTAAAAGCTCATTTTTCACTTAATAGCAATACTATTCCACTACTGCGCTTTACGCACAGTTGCAGAGAAAAGTATCTAAATGAGGAAGAAGGGAGAGGTCAGGGGTACTGTTTTCACTCTTGGCCTCACATATTGGATGGGTGACTTCACAGACTGGCAGGGCTTTTATCCTCTCAAAACTACTGGAATTCAGGAGTCAGGATCTCAGCTTGCAGGATATCACTTCTGCCTAAAATCTCTGTGCAAGTGTGAGAACAATTTTGCAGCATGTTTACTTGACATGCTTCAAAAAGATCTGATGTCTTAGCATACCAGCATTATCAGGCTAGTACTCCCTTCAAGCAATTTTTGGTAATTCTTAGCTGGATTTTAACTGTTTAGAACTACTAGCTTTCATATCCAATATAAGGAAAAATCTCCATTTTCAGCAGTCAAAAGGGCAAAGAGGATTATCATAGGACTGACAGCAGGGATATGAAGGGAAGCGCTGCCAGTTGTTGGTAGCTGTATGCCTTTGTCAATACCCTAGTGTCAGGCTGCTGAATTTCTCCCACATTATGGGACCTCAAGCATCTGGTGGATCAAGAATAATCCCTGGCCAAACCAAAGCAACTCCAAGAATAATCCAGATGCAGTGGTCTGATTTGTTTATGGCACAATTTACCATAGAGATTTCCAAATAAGCTCACAGCTTCCAATAGATGAAACTACTTTTCAAATCCTGCACTGATGTATTCTATTACTCACCCTATCCTCTCTTCTAATTTCCCGGAGGGCTGGAAAGTCAACCACTTGTAGCCAGGAACCACTTTCTCAACCTGTTCAGTCAATGTGGTTTTTGGCTATATTGAGTGTGCCCAGAAGACAACATTGCCAGGGTCTAAGTAGTGCAGGATCTATCCTAATGCCTCAGCATCCTGGTTCAGTGAAGCCAACTGTGCATAAAATTTTGAACATAATATGCACTTAATCTTGTAAAAATGGACATAAACCAGTGCCATTAATATCAGCAGCAATACCAAAGGCCCTAGAAAGGCCTTAAGGTACTTTCTTTGCATAAATTATTACATAAGTTGCAAGGCAGGACTAATGATTAAAATTACACAAGCGACCTGATTCACCACTCTTGACGCATTTCTGTGTTGAATGACTTTTAAAAAGTCTGTGGTTTCTCTCTCAGCAGGGTAGGTGTCTGAGTGAGCTTAATTGAAGTCAATGGAGCTACACATTGACATAAAACTAGTGTACTTAATAGGAGGTTAATGCTCGGAAGAAAAGAGAAGCCAAGCTTTCTCCTGGAAGATTTTCTCATGGTTGAGATTTTTCTCTTGTTTCTACTTTACCACTATATTATTCTTTCTTTTCTCCTCACCAAAATATTCATTTAAAAACCAGGATTTTTCCTTTGTGGTTTATACTGAAAAGAAGACATAGGTTTACTGTTTGTAAAAATGTGGAAGGAGATAAATAATGAAAATTTCTAGTGATTAGTCCCTAAGGTCTTTATTTATGGATCCCTGGCACAGGCACACTTCAGATAATAGACCAATTTAATATTTATGATGTTCTAGGTTTCTCTAAGTATATAAATTTGGCAATTATCATGGGAGTTATCCCTTATTTATCTACTTTTGACCTTTAATTCGGAGGATAGCCATTTAATCATTAACAATCTCCCATTCTAAAAAACACCCTACCTGCTACTTCTTTCATGACTGTGTCCCCATTGTGTCACAACTCTTGTTAGAAGATCTGTCTTAGTTATTCCAATGACAAGCTTTCATACAAAAGTACTAGATCCACAAAATAGTCTCTTGTAATGACATCTCACACTACTAGGTGTCCTGCAACTACTATGCCTTTGGGTATCCACCAATCTTCAGCAGACCAGGTGTTAGAGAACTCACTAAGGTGACCAGTGACCCCTCAAAGTTTAATATACATATATTTTTTTTTTTTAAAAAAAGAAAAATATTATATGTGTGTGAATGGATAGGGGAGGAGGAAGCTTGGCACAGCCTATTAATTAAACATGATAAAATTCAATGTAAAGATTATCCCTCTTTCTTTGACAATATAAAATAGTGTCACAGAAATTATACCTTTGTTAAAAAGTTCTCTCCAACATTAATCAAGTCACTTCCATAGAGAGATGAAACTACAAGCTCTAACATGTTAACATTCAGCAATGTGTTACTAATAGCATCATTAACACAGACCATATATAGCTGCTTGGAGTGTCTTAAACAGAGCTAGAGCCAAGTCCCAGTTTGTCAAGCTGGGACATGGGAATGGCAAAATAATTTCATTCACTCCACTAGCTAATTAAGATTGAGCTTAAAGCATGGAAGCTGAGAACCTTAGCAGGTCTGCCGTGCCATTCCTCCAGGGTGACTTTGTAGGGAATAGTAAAAATACTTAATATAGTCACTGTTGCATGTTAAATGATTGTCAGGGAAGTGCAGGTGGTTCAGGTTGAATCAGTAAAGGGTGAACACTGCCATCATTGTGCAGTATTCACTCCTTCCTCTCCACTCATCCCTGATTTAATCTTTGCCCATGTTACTGTAGAAGAATAGATTTTTTTTTTAACGCAGAAGGTCTTGACATTTACTTTAAAACCAAACTATCTTCCTACAATGTGTTTTTACCTGAAGTGTATTGTACAACTCAGCTCTGAGAATATGATGGAGAATTAGGACCCGTTTATCTATTAAGGTTTCCTAGCAATTTCCATTATGAAGGAATCCGGTGGTCTTCTCATTTGAGGAACTCTCTCACCACCCATCATTACAGTAGTTCTCAGCAAATGAATTAATGCTGTGTCCAGCTTCTTGTGCACTTTGCTCGCTGGGTTATATTTAACCTTACACTGATACAATTATCCTATCTGGAAACCTGCCCTGTAGAACCAAATTATTATGCACTTTAGCCAACTTTATATTTCTTAATACGTGTAACAACCTTGTCGTAACAATAGCACTGTCTAACTAGGTCTCAGCTCAGTATTTAAGACCTCAGAGTGCTGATGTGAGGGAACATCTGCACAATATCATGCACCTAATCATGAAGAGAGAGAAGCAGGTCTGCATAGAGATACTGCAGTTCCCCTGTACCAGACATGTCTTATTCAATCCTGTTGGTAACCCCATACGTGGTTGCTGATTAGAACCCTGCCTCTCAGTTAAGATGTTAATTGAAGTGTTCAGTTTTCTGGAATTTACTCCCAAATGATGGCTTACTTGAGAACACATTAAATTAATTTAGTCTTACAAAGCTGAGGTATATAAGCTAAGTTAACCATCAAGAAAATTAAACTAATTTATTTTACAGTTACACTCTTCTTTTTATTTCCCATTTATCCTGAGTATTTCTTTTTGTTGTGTTCTAAATTTTTGTCTATTTTCTTGGAGTTTTGGAGACTGCTAGTACACTTTCATGTAGCTGCCTGGCTTCTTCTGAGGCAGTGGGTTTTTTTTCTTTCTTTTCTTCATGTAAAACTTGATTAACAAAGATAAAACAAAAAACAAACAAACAAAAAAAAAAGGATACCACATTCTATTGATAAGGTTCCTTAAAGGCTGTGCCATACAACAGCAAGGGGAACCTGGCTTTTTACCTTTGGTGTTGGTTTTCTGATTTTTCCTTTTGATGAGTTTTGTTGCTCCTTTGAAATCCTTTCAGTTTGTTCCCTCATTTCTAGTTATGCCTTATTTTGATATTAATTCAATAAAATCAGAACAAAAAACCCCAAACCCTTGGTGCACAATGTTTTATAGGCTTCATTTAAGAAGACAGGATACATGATCAATACCTGGGGTACAGGAGCTGGACTCAGTGATCCTTGTGGGACCCTTCCCACTCAGGAAATTTTGTGATTCTATGATTCTTTGATTCAATTTGGATACTCTGTCACCCACAACATTTTCTGGTTAGTTTTGATTGTATGATTTCTCAATTAAACAGCTGGGTTATAGTCACTTGCTGTATGGTATCAGGAAATTGGAAAGTTTACAACAGTTTCCTGTGTATTTTGAAACACCAGCCATTAATACCAAAGTCAGAGCTCATAATATTTGAAAACATTTGCTTACCTTCCAATCCTTAGGCATGTAAAAAAGAAAAAAGATTTTCTGAAAATCCAGTCCTAATTTGTAATGCTTATAATAAAAAAAACTTAAGGTCAGATCCAAAGGACAGACCTGAAGCGAGGTCAAGCTTGACCCATCAGCTTCCCTTCCATCTCCAGCTGTTATGATGCTCCTAGTGCTGAGAACACATGATTTAGCAGCTTCAGAGATGAAGCAGATTGCTTTGGGTTTTGGCACTTCTGTAATGCAGGACATAAAACGTATGTATTGTATGTATGAGATTTACACTAGATACAGACAAAAGAAACTAGGTGGAGATTCTCACTATCAATTAGAGATACTGTTTGCACAGAAGGAGTTGGCTGGTTGGATGTGCATTGATGTGAAATAAAAAGATTGTGTGAAGAAAATGCAGATGATATGATTGTGGTTTAACAGAGAAGAAGAAAAGATTCAAAATGAAATTACAGGAAAGGAGAATAGAGGTGCTTTTGGTACTGCAAAGGATAGGCAGGTGTTTAGATTAAGAAAATGTCATTATCATGAGTTTTTGGAAGCTGAAAAGGAAAAGTGATGGGTACTACAAACTTCTGAATGTCTTGATCAAGTAGGAGCCGTAATTATTTCTGGGAAATACCAGTTTCTCTCCCAGGGCCATTCTTTTGGTCAAATTAAGCATAGATTAGATATATACATATGTGTGTATATATATATATATATTTCCTTGCAGTCAGTCCCCTTTCTCTGAGGCAACACTACTCAGCATAGAAGTGCAGTTCCACCACTATGCTTTTTCTCTTTTCAGGCCAAGGAAATTCAAAATCTATTACACGCACTGACATAGATTAGGAAAAAGGAAAATAGCACAAGAACTCCTCCACTTTTTTTTCAGTGAGACTCAGGTAATACCATTCATCAGACAGAAAAAGGAATTGAACTTGGGTCACCTACTTAATGACAGAATGCTTTAAAAATACTAAGCTACTATGTAGCAGCAGATGGAGCACTGATCTGATTATAAGGGGGGCAGCAGTGAGGACACTTCTCTTGCTTAAACAAGAAACATGCACACCTGGATGAACATCTGGAAATATTGAGCTAATGTACCAAACCATCTAATTCAAAGAGGCCTTGTTGAAGGAAAGTGAGATCTCTGAAAACACGTAACAGCTCTTTCTGTGCTATTTTCGAAAAAAAAAAGTTTAACACTTGCAATTCCATTTTGTGCAGAACTCAATCCTTTCAGAAAGGGTTTAGAGATGGTCTGCAAATAGTTGGTGAACAAAGAAGTTCAAAAGAGACAGAGAAATATTCAGTTTCTTGTACATACCAGGTTACCTAGATGTGCCTAACTGGAAGTATTTCTACAGATTTGCAGACCTTGAGCATGACGGGAATTCACGAGACACAAATAGAAGTGTTTGGGGTTTAGGAGCCTAAAGAGAGAGCTAGCAGTAAGAGTGAGGAGCAGGGATGCTCAGCAGCCTCTCTCCTGCTGTCCCATTTAGCACACTGCTGCACCTCCCAAATGCAGAGAAGAGGTGAGGAAGCTTCAGTTAAAGCCCTTTACATCTCCTTCCAGTCTCCCCTTTGTCATCCTCAGCAAAACATGATTCAATGCTGAAGGAGAAACAGAAAGTTGCTCAGGCTGCATTTGTTGCCCAAATTATCATGCCCTGGGGAAAAGCTAATGGGACATATGGAAGGATCCCTGGCCTGTTTGACTGACCATGCTGACCTGCAGGATAAAATCTACAGCACAGCTCCCACCCTTACCAGATAGTTGCCTAGAGGAATAAAGTTAGTGGGTAAATATAATTTAGTTTTGATTTGGAAATGGAAGAAGGAAAAAAAATCTCTGCTTAGCTGAATCAATATAGATACTTAGGATTTGATTTCGCAGCAAAGTAGTTTCATCAGCTACGTGTGCTAAAGGTTAATTAAGATTGTATTTGTCAATATATAAATTTGGGTATGAACATTTCTGGGAATGTTCACCAACTTTAAGATTACATATGTTATTAACTATTCCTGAAATAATGCCTTGGTATGTTTGGGTACACATTTCTTAGTATATTAGACAGTGTGATCCTAACTATGCTTAAGACAATCCCACGTGTAATCACAAAATATGCCAAAAGAATCTCAGTCCAGGATTCATAAAGATAAGTGCAATTTTAGCAGGGTTCCAGATCCTTCAGAATTGATATAAAAATAGGAATCTCTTGATGAATTTGTACGTATGGCAGGATAAACAGAATGTTCCCTCCTGCCTCTAAAATGTAATAATTCCCATTCTTGTCTTCCAAGTGAAACTATGGAGCAGAACTTTAACTTGAGGATGATAAGCATCATTTAAAAATTACTTGATAGTTGGAGATGGTTTTCCATGTTGACATTTCAAATGTTACTGAAATCTCTTCAGGAATCAATCCATCTGTTGATAATAAAATTATACATAGGGAAACAATATATGCAGAATATATTACATAAATCCAGAACACATCTAGAGGAAACACAAATTTATTTTATCATTTATTGTGGAACATTTTGCCATCATTACAATTTGTGTTTGCAGGTTCAGAGAAATAGAGACACCGAACTCTTCCCTATACACACAGGAAAAAAACACTTTGAATTTTATTTCATACAGGAAAATGGAATGGTCTGTTCTTTCTATTTATTTTTACGAAGTGCAGAATCACAGGCCCCTACTTTTAACCCTATGTCATAATGAGTCAATAAAGGATGTGCAATGAAATAAATGGAAGGCAAAAGTAAAGCAAAAATTGTGAAAGTGAATACTTTGCACAGCGTGCTGACTTCCATTGGAATTAACTCCAGCAGGAGATTATTAAGTCAAATATCGTTGAAAGATTTTTAAAGGGCTGAATAATTTTATGAGTAATAACAACAATATGAATGTTAAAGTAATCTATTTCTATGCTTCAGAGGGTAAATTGATAGCTGCAGGGGTCAAGAAGATATCCCCTTCTCTACCTTCCTTTCCACACAACTGGCTAAGTGCATTAAGGACTTTTCTTCAACTTCCCCTCAAGCAACAGATACTGGTCACTTCTGAAGGCAGGAAAAATGCAGGACTCAACAAATGAGAAGGAATGTTGGATTAGTCTGATCCAGTATGACAAATCCTATGCTCCTTCTCACCATCGTTATCACCATCTGAGCGTATTTTACCTCTAGCATGAAAGGAGATTGCTTTTCTGTGTTCACCACACCTATGGGTTCAGCATAGGTACTTGGAAGTTTGCCGCTCTAAGTCACTTATCTTTTAAGTTCTCACATCTCATCAACACTTTCTTCTGGGACACTAGCTCTTCTTTTATTCACCTAGTAGATTTCATGAAATTTCAAAGCTTAGGCTCTGAAGAAAGCTGAAAAGGGGAAGGAAAAACAAGAAGAAAAAACATGCAAGAAGCCCCTCAATGCAATTGTCTGCTCTTGTCCCCACAAATTTTCCCCGAAAGGAGGAGAATGACAATCTGACACTACTCTCGCTTTCCTTTAGAGATATTCTTAGGGACCAGCAGGAATATCAGATAGGGAGACACAGGAAGAAATCTCTGTCCATTGTAAATTTCTGCTGTTCTCACTGATCTCAGCAATTGTCCCATGATGCAATCTTGAGATACTTTAGAAATCTTTCAGATCTCCTTTCCGAATGTTTCATCTGTCACATTTCTGTGAATGTTTCAAAGGGAGTTAACAAAGAATTTAGGTTCTTTAGTGAGTACGTAATATCTCAAACATTCTTGAAGATCCATTTGGTATAACTTATATCTTTGAGGACTACCCATCTTATAATCACTGTGAGTTTCATAGCACTGTTTTATTGATTCCCAGAGTTTTGGCCAGGAATTTATTATTATTGTTACTATTATTCATTGCAAAACTTGCAACAAAAATTTCAATAACCTTTACAAACACCGTGCAAAATGACATCATTAGTAACATATAAGCTGGTAGCTCCTCCTTTTAATTTTTTTCCTCAAAATGTTTGTGAAAAATTGCAGATTCTGAACTCATGCCTTGAATTGAACCTTGCACTTGAGCCTGTCTGCGGATGACATTATTAGTTTTTCAATATAGCCATCATGCCATATATAAACAGCTGAAAGATGCATTTCAAGTACAGAATAAATATTTAAGGCAAGATTCAGAGCACCTGTTGATGTATCATTGAATTACACATCAGAATCCTTGAGAACTGAATACTTGGTCCTAGTTGGAGCTCCCAGCTGGTTATCTAGGCTCTGTGTAAGCAAATGGGGAATGCCATGTTTCTGAAGAGACTTGAACAGAAATCATGGATGGACAACCATGCGTTTGGACTCTACTTTTATATAGAGTACAGTTTACTGGAAGCTGCATCTGTAACATTTATATTTTCCTAAAAAAATTCCTTACTGGGAAGGTTTCAATGTCTTAAAAGCTTTGTAAGAAGTGGGAAAGGAAGCAGTAAAGCCACCAACCTGCATATAACCATTTATTAGCCATATATTAAATGCAAAAAGTATATTTACTTTGGAGTTTATTACTACCAATGTTTGACAAAAAACAGAGTAGACTTGGATTCCAGTCCATGCCCTCAGAAACCTCTGAGCAGAAACTACATGTGAATTCCCCAACCAAGTGGTCTTATGTCACTTTCCTATAGTTAATTTGCCTTCCTTGGAAGATGGAAATGGAAATTAGAACACTAGCCTCTAAGGAAAATGCTCTGACCAAAGATTGTTTTGATAATGTGGATGAAATATGTGTTTACAAACATTTATTGCTAAACTTGAAACTGCTTGCTGATTTTTAGGCTTCTTTCAAACACTTGGTTATTGTTCTTGGACTTGTTTGTCTTATGTGGTACCTTCAGCTTTGCTTCAAATAAATCTTTAAGGCTGGCCTCTGACTCTGGTATCAATGAGCCAAGTGGCACTTACAATCATGCTTACTAAGTTAGAAGTGGCAATATATGAACCTTAGAAGATTATTTTCCAGATACCAGACATTACTTTATTTGACAACCTTAAATGTCTTCAGTGCATATATTCATAACATTAAGCTTTATAACTCACAAACCAGAATATTTACAGCAAAGAAATAACTGATTCAGAAAAGCAGATAATACCTTCAAGAGATTCGTACTCACACCATTTTTGAAAAAGTTTACTTTGTTTCTACACCTGTATAGTAGTGTTTGAGCAAGAGGACAAACATTTTTATTTTAATGCATTGAGCTGACTATTCTTGATCAGCTAAAAAAAATAGCTTTGTTTTTCAGATCTAAGGGAGAATAATAAACTACAGTTAAAGCAGCTGCTTAGTGACCCATGCTGAGTTTACCTTTCTTCTCAAGTGCAAAATATTCCTTGTTTACAGAAACTTACAGGCTCTGTACAGCACCATTCAGTAAAAATAACTCATGGAAAACCAAAGCCATGGGTCTGTTTCTAACAATAAATTGGACATGTGGACAAAATGATCAAATTGTAGACATTCATGAAAAGAAAAGCGAGGTTTGATATTTGATGTGTAAAGACTGTTCACAATGAATATAAGTAAAACAGCTCTAATTATGTGATAAAGCTCATCGATGAGAGCAATAGAATATTCCAGTGTATATTAAATTGCTGTCACTTTGTGAATAACCTTCTTGGTCTTTCAACAATAGGAGTTGTTTCTTCTTTCACTTCACTTTGCATCACTGAGTGGTCTCAGAATTTTAACTATAGCAATTATACATTCCATGTCATTATAGCATATGAAAACCACTCACTCTAAATTACCCCTCAGAGCTGCTGGTTTACCATCACATCAGACTGACCCATAAACCCTGATTCCCTATCTTTCTTTGTTACCTTCAAAATTCTCATCTCTATTCAGATTCAAGTTCAATAGGAAAAAAAGCTTTTTATTGTTTGGTACACTTAGCTACTCTACCTTTTTTTCTTTAAAAGCTAGTTGTTTTCAAATATTTCAGTTGAATGCTTTTGTATATATGCAATGAGTTATTATGTACCCCAAAGAAAATTTTTTTAAAAAGATGCTTAGTCCTTTAAAAAAGTGTTTCTTGGTTTACTTCGATGGAGAAAGCTAACCAAGGTTTATAGTCTATTCATGCAGATTGCATTTCATAGAACCTGATATAAAACTCTTCTGATAAAGGGCACTGTCCAGCTTGACTGCTTTAAGAATTAGAGAAGACCTTCCATGAGATGGAACTATCAGAATAATTAGGATATAATTTCCATCATGATATAAGCTACTGGCAAGTGTTGAATTCTTCCAAGCATGTTCACTTTGGAAGAAATGAGCACTGAAAATACTCATTTACGCTAGGCACATCTCTTTCATCTTATTATTCTCATATCCAACATTATTCTCCCTTTCAAAGTGACTTCAGTGTAGACCGTGAGTCCATGTTAAGCATCATTTACAAAGTGCCAGCAGTGACTATGGTCTAACCAAGATCACCTGTGAAGGAAAAGTTATCAAGAGGAGCAATATTTTTTGCGGTAATCCTGAGAGAATCCCCATTTACGTAGCTGCAGCTCTTTCTAGATCAGTAAATAAAGTCTATTTTTCAAAAGCTGCATCTATATTAGCTTTTGAGATGAAGCAATAATGTAGTTTTGAAGCAAATCTCTCATGTCCACATTTATTGCATATTGCTTCCATTTCAGAGAGGACTTGGTATACATGAACAAATGTCCTTCCTGAAGATACAGAAATGGAAAAGTTATTTGAGGTGCACACAACAAATGTATTTCAACCCCTAATGGGAACATAAAGGCCCAAACCAGTCACTGATCCTTCAGACAAGTTTGAACAAAAGTTTTTGGACGTTTTATCCAACGGCTCAAGCTGACTCTAGTCCAATGATGGAACTGCATGATGCATGTGTAAGGCCTTTCCCACACTTCCATGGGAAAGGAGCACCAACTATGTGAATTAACAATCCAGGAAGAACTTCAGCAGAAACGTACATCTTCCTTCCTCCTTTCCCAGGAAAGCACAACAGCCACGGGGCCACTTTATTCATTCCCCAGTGCCAACAACAAATACAAATACAAAATGCTTCTTAAGCTTTACTGTTTCTTCAGTAAAAGAATAAAAAAGGACTATAGAAGTTGCAATATAGAATCATAGAATCAATCATAGAATCACTCGGTTAGAAAAGACCCACCGGATCATCGAGTCCAACCATTCCTATGAAAATATAGTGGTGTTGTCATCATCAAGGTACTTGCTGAAACAGCCTTGGTAAGAATTTTGTTGTAGTTGGGTTCCTGATGGTTTTTTCCATTACTTATCACAAAAGCAGAAGAATCTATGAATTTATTTCTCTGGATGTTCAACACTCTGTTTTAATTCCTCTGGGAGTGAGGGGTGCACCCAATCACAAAACTTCTGCCCAGCCTCCCAATACATGAGGAGAGCAGGACAGCTAATGGTAAAATATCCAACAACTATGAATTTGAGTGGTTAAGTGTCTAAATTGGCCAAGAGGGAATCACAAAGGGAGAGAGAGAAGGAATGTTAATGCCTGTCTCAAAAATAATTCCAAACGAGGCACAGCATGGATTTAATCAATAGAGTGTTTGTAAACACTATGAGGAACACATGCCATCTATCCAGCCCTAGAATGAGCAGTCTCAGGTTGACTTGCATATACATCCGAATCTTCTATATACCATATGGAATCATGTACAAGACAAAACCTTTAGAGAAGATGGTCAAGGTGGGATTTTCATGCCAAACAGCTCAGTGGTAGCTGAGTGGTTTTGTGCCCGCTCAGGTTCTAGTAGAACTCTGGAGGCACCTGTAACAGATGACTTCAATACACTTAACTGAGGGACTTAAAGATTTCAGAGAAACTGAAGGAGTGTTCAGTTTTACCCAAAGAATTACTTTCTTCAGATGTTGCACATGCAGAATCACCTATACCTTTGACAAACTGTGAAGTGTTTATGTCATTTCTTACCAGATGGTCTGTTCTGAAGAAAATTATTTCAACACCGAGTTCAGAGTGATTGGATCTGGTCAGAGTGCCTGGATCTCTTCTCTTCGAGCTGAAGAAAGGATTTAATCACGGGCCAGGTACTTCTACCTATACCCATGTCACTATGTGACCACCATAAATTAAGTTAAGCTCCCCAGGCACCTTAGCTCCATGAAGAATGGAAAACATGAATAGTGCGAAACCAGGATTGCTCTGATAGTGTTCTTTACAATTCAAGACAGCTGACTGCTCTCTCAGTGTCAGATCGATTTCTGGCATCACCAGAGTTTTGAAACAGCTCTTATTTTTTGTATTGTCTCTATTGTTACTGTCAAAGTATATATTTAGTATAAAGGACTACCAGGACAGATGAGATAAAAAACTGAAAATCAGTGCAGGATTGATGCATTTTCTTACCATTTGTTCCAGGACAATTATTAAATGTAAGTATATTCACTGGACCAGGCTGCCCAGGGAGGCAGTTGAGTCACCTTCCCTGGAGGGGTTTAAGGGACGGGTGGACGAGGCGCTGAGGGACATGGTTTGGTATTTAATAGGAATGGTTGGACTCGATGATCCGGTGGGTCTTTTCCAACCTGGTTGTTCTATGATTCTATGAATTAAGATTCAGGTGGGATAAAGATCATGTGGAATGTGACTTGGAAATTTGTGTTAGTAGCAAATGATACAAATTTCTGTGCACAAGCAGGTTTCTGTAATCACATGCATCCTGTAGTTAATTCCCATCTTAGTAGGTGCTAAAATACAAGGAAAAAACAATAATAAAAATTACAGTAAGATCTAAATCTGTCTGAACATTTAAAAATATTCAGAAAGAGAAGCAAGGTATTTAGCAAGGAATTCCTAGTTAAATGTAATTATTTTATATTCCTGAGTAGAAGGAATAAAACTGTTGATTTCACCTTCTTTTTTTCTTATGTACAGATAAAAGGTCAATAGCTGTAAAAGTAGGGGGAATACATCTGAACCGAATATCTTTTGTCTGGTATCATTTATTAACGAAGAGATTTATTACACATTTCCCCCCAATGTATGATATTAGAGACTAATTTTTGAACTAATCTAATTAAAGTCAAATTTGGGATAGTGGTACTTCTCTAATTGTTTCTGAGACATACACATTAGCAACAGAGGGTGTTATGCTGTCATAGCAACAAGCCTACAGTAATGACTTCAGGAACAGAATTTAATTATGTCACAATGGTGGTTTGGGAGCAACTGATTCTGTGCAAGTTTGGTTAGGAGGGATAGAGACAAGTATTGGCTGTGATGAAACTACATGAAGAAGGTTCATGGATCCCAACTTTAGAATCATAGAATCACAGAATCACTAGGTTGGAAAAGACCTCCAGGATCATCGAGTCCAACCATTCCTATCTGCCACTAAACCATGTCCCTGAGCACCTCATCCACCCATCTTTTAAACCCCTCCAGGGAAGGTGACTCTGCCACCTCCCTGGGCAGCCTGTTCCAGTGCCCAATGACCCCTTCTGTGAAAAATTTCTTTCTGATCCCCAGTCTGAACATCCCCTGGCCTAGCTTGAGGCCATTCCCTCCTGTCCTGTCCCCTGTCACTTGGGAGAAGAGGCCAGCACCCTCCTCTCCACAACCTCCTTTCAGGTAGCTGTAGAGAGCAATGAGGTCTCCCCTCAGCCTCCTCTTCTCCAGGCTAAACACCCCCAGCTCTCTCAGCTGCTCCTCATAAGGCCTGTTCTCCAGCCCCCTCACCAGCTTTGTTGCTCTTCTCTGGACTCGCTCCAGAGCCTCAACATCCTTCTTGTGGTGAGGGGCCCAGAACTGAACACAGGATTCGAGGAGCGGTCTCACCAGGGCCGAGTCCAGAGGGAGAAGAACCTCCCTGGACCTGCTGGCCACACCGTTTCTGATCCAAGCCAAGATGCCATTGGCCTTCTTGGCTACCTGGGCCACTGCTGGCTCATGGTCAGTCGCTGTCAACCAACACCCCCAGGTCCCTCTCCTCCAGGCAGGTTTCTAGCCTGACTTCTTCCAGTCTGTAGCTGCCCAGGGTTGTTGTGCCCCAAATGCAGGACCTGGCCTTTCGCCTTGTTGAACCTCATGCCATTGGTCTCAGCCAACTTTAGGTGCATTTAAAGACACTACCCCACCTCTCTAAGAGTTTTGATGCTTGGTTAAAGTAAAACACTTTTGGTTTGGATATTTCATTTTTATTATTCTGCACTTTGTGTAAAAACCTTTTATATATATTATTGAGTATGGTACTTCACTCAGGCTAATTGCATCCAGTGATAGATTCGACGTATGAGTGAGGATGTCTGTGCAGCCTCTTTTTCCTACACCTGATAAAAGGCAGATGAAGGAATTCACTATGATCCTTCCATAGTGCTCAAGTAGTGATGCATGAACAAGAGACTTAAAAGGACACCCGTCATATCAAAATTCAGGACAGCATTGTACTTCATCAAATGCGCTGGCCTGTTGAGTGGAGTGTTTCAGGACGTTGTGTATGAAGACATACTCCATCTGATTTCAGATTTGCATTTGCACTGACCTTACCTTTCTTTCCTTTCATTTTTCCCTGAGTTTTTCTAGCTCTCCCTTATGAATTCATGATCTAGAGAAAGTGAACTTAGCACAAGATAAAAGGCTTTCCTATTCATTAATTACATGCTATTAACTTGACAACTTTGGTTGTGACTTACAAGACAAATATCTGTCCAGATTGAAACGCTCAAGTTCACAGCATGGCACAGCTCTTGGAAAGGTGATTCAGGGTAGTTTATAGAAAGCAGGACATCAAATGGTAAAGTTAATCTCCAAAACAGCTCCCTTAGTGCTCATGTAGGAAAGGCAAATGCATGTAAGAGTCTAGATAGTACAGAAGCCAGAAACTGTAAAGGAAACTTTGTTCTGGTTCATATAGCTCCATAGCCAGGTGTCAAGTATGAATTTAGTATTTCTAAGCTTCCTGGGGAGTGGAAAAAGAAAACTGAGCGAGAATGTAAAAAAAAAAAAAGTATTATTGGGAATTAAATGAAAATAATACTGATGGCAAAATGGTCATCTGAGATGTGTTTGAAACAGAGACATGAACTTTTTAGAAACTAAACACTAGCTCCATGACAGAAAAAAATATAATTTTCAATTTCCTATGGATTTGTCACTGGTGTTATCTAGGATAATATGAATTCCACACAAAATCTACCTGATGGCTGAAGTTTTCTTAATGTGCTTCTTACATGTGTGTTCCCTACTGTTTAATAAGGGCTGAGGTCATACTGCAGACAGCTGTATATTCTCACTCAAGTACTTACCTGTCTGTTTTCTCAATATGTCTATGAACTGAGTATCTTTGAAATGACTGTGTTTATGTCAAAGTTCATCGAACTTAGTGGACAAGTAATAGGATTAGGGTGAATGGCTTTAAATTAGAAGGGGGAGGATTTAGATTAGACATTGGGAAGAAATTCTTCATGCTGCAAGTGGAGAGGCCCTGGAACAGGTTGCCCAGGGAAGCTGTGGATGCCTCAACACTGGAAGTGTTTAAGGCCAGGTTGGATCAGGCCTTGAGAAGCCTGATCTAGTGGGGAGGTGTCCTTGCCCATGGCAGGGGAACTGGATGGGCTTTAGTCTCTCATGACCCAAACCATTTTATGATTCTATGATTCAATATGATCACTTAAATTTTATTTCTCTAAGAAACCTCACTGGGAAAACCAAACCAAAACAAAGCAAAACAAACAAACAAACCCACCCAAGAAATTATTAGCTTGCTGGAGAAGTCCAAGAAACAGTGAGAAAACTTCTGAACAGAATTATAGTAGAGGACTAATACCTTGAGGTTAATTTCAAGCAAGTGGCACAAATTCAAGCTCGCTTGTTTCTGTAGAAGAAAGCAACAAGCTGTTATAGTAACATACCACGTTTGATGATTTCGTAGCATAGAACGCACATTGGGAACACCTACAGACACTGAGAGTTTGGTTTGAAGGGATGTGACTAATTTTTGCCGGCTTAATAGAAGTCTGTTCTGACATCTATTTTCTGACACTTTTAGATATCTCACTGTTCATTAGTCTGTCCTCTTGACTTTGACAGGAATAAGCTGTAGCAAGAAGTATCTTATTCATAACTTGACCTGGTACAAGGAAACTTTCCTAGTAAACCACTGGTCGTGATGAGGAAGTAGTGTTGTGATAAGGGCATTAAAGCACTTGTGGATGATGATATAGCAGGTTTGGTGGGGGGCGAGGGGTGCCACTCTCCAACTGTGATGCAAGACCAACAGATTTTGGATGAAACAGTCCAAAGTATAAGACATCTGTATGCTTCAGTAAGTTGCAGGGGGTTTTTTATAATTCATCATTGAAAAAAAATCTTAATAATTAAAATACCTCTCTGAAAACAGAATCTTACGGGAATGCTCATGCATATGTTCTCTAATCTGGTTTTCAACCTTTTTAACTATGTTGGGTTTTAGGAGATACAGGCTCAAATTTGTTTCCTATGGTAATGAGATGTTCCTAGATTTAAGAGATTGGAAACAGTTTTACCTCTGATTCTTCTTTCCATTAGCAGTATCCCAAAACTCCACATTATAGATTACCTCTGATCTTAAAAGATTTACAGGCCAAAATAGAATTAAAGTGAGGAAAGAAACTAGGAATCATAGAATCATAGAATCATAGAATAACCAGGTTGGAAGAGACCCACCGGATCATCGAGTCCAACCATTCCTATCAAACACTAAACCATGTCCCTCAGCACCTCGTCCACCTGTGCCTTAAACACCTCCAGGGAAGGGGACTCAACCCCCTCCCTGGGCAGCCTCTGCCAGTGACCAATGACCCTTTCCGTGAAAATTTTTTTCCTAATGTCCAGCCTGAACCTCCCCTGGTGGAGCTTGAGGCCATTCCCTCTTGTCCTGTCCCCTGTCACGTGGGAGAAGAGGCCAGCTCCCTCCTCTCCACAAGCTCCTTTCAGGTAGCTGTAGAGAGCAATGAGGTCTCCCCTCAGTCTCCTCTTCTCCAGGCTAAACAACCCCAGCTCTCTCAGATGAGGATGATTATCTCCAATTACTGCACATAAGTTTTGTGCAAGAGTCAGATGCATTTCTTTAGCGTTGAGAGTTTAGTTTGAAACACTTGATAAGCACATCAAGTACAATCCATTTTCTCCCTTAGAACAACCACACTGTTTAGACCACTGATAAGGTATCCGTCTGTCAGCAGCTGCCAACACGTACAGCTAGTCAAATAAGCCCTGACAAAAAAAAAAGCTACACAGAAACACGTAGTTCATTGAGCTCAACTTGCCAGGAACACTTTTTTTACTTCCTGGTAGATCTACCACAGGGAAAGAGATTATACAAACTGTGAGATACTCAAATCACATTCATACAGCTGATCAAGAGCCAAGCCGTCTCCAACTGCCCAGTGGAAATGTCAGTATCATCCGTGTAGCAATGGGGATTATTTGGAATGACAGGAACACAAATGGCCCTGAGCAGCTACAGTATCCAAGAGCTTCCACTAGACATACAGGGAGAACAAATGTTTTCAATTCAGTATGGAAAGGAAAAGAACTTTAACATTCACTTAAAATGGAAATGAAAGCTTTCCTGAAGGATCTGGACAGGCTGGATCAATGGGCCTAGGATAATTGTATGGGGTTTAGCAAGGCTGACTGCTATAATCTTCACCAGTACCAAGGTCAGGGTGACAGGACTCCAGTCATCTAGGACTTTACCTGAATAACCAGGACTGCTAATGATGGAGAGTGTCTTGGCCAGTTTCTCTACCAGCTCTGTTTCTGTCCCATCTATCTATATCCATATGTTGTCTTTCATCTTATTCTTATATTTTTCATAACAGAGACAGGTTTGCTTCATTACTGATCCATACGTATCCAGTACTGAGCACAACAGGGTTCCAGTGAACAATCAAAATTTTGAGGCACCGTGGTTAAACAAAAACATCCGTAATAATACATGACGAGATGTCACTTAAGAAAATGAAGAAAGCAGAGAACACAAAAGATAATTGCATGATAGAAAAGCACCAGGGAAGGATGGGGTTTACCACTACATGTTAATAAGCTTAACCAATTTGCTCAGGTTCCATCCACATTTCATACTTAGTAAAAGTAGAGCTAAAAGAATTGCAGAAGCAAGGACCATATTTTTAAACTTTTATTTCAGTTACATTGTAAGAATACACTGAAAGAAAATATTGATAAATGTAATTAGGTCTGGCAGAACTAAGAAGAAAAAAAATAGACAGTTAAAAAATGAAGCTGCTTGCATTTTTATTGTAAGAATGTTGAAAATTGCATACTTCAAGAACAAAAAAATTAACATCCAGCACTACATATTTTCAGTAGGTTGTACAAAGACGACTGCATACGCTACCATCCAAGTAAATTATAGTATTAAGTGGACAGATGTCTTGGTAAAACTCATACAAACTTATGTGGAGAAATATTTGCTGTATCTGAACTATGAATTAAAATCCTGGACAAGCTAGGCACAGAGCTTATCCACAACAACTCCTCAATGACTCTTAAATTGCTGTTTCCATTCACACACTGGATCAAGGAAGTGATGGTTCAACTTTTCTTTGCTCTTATTCAACCATACCTGGGATATCGCTTCCAGTTTTGGACATCCCTGTAGGAAAAAGCATGTTGATAAACAGAAGCAAATACAGTTGGTAGCCACAAAAAGTTAAAGGCTTGAGCACTTATCCTATAAAAAGAGGATGGAGGATTTGAGCTTCATCAGCATGAGGAAAAAGTGATTTTTGTGGGGTCTAATTAAAGCTTTCCAGTAGTTACGGGTAGCTCACCAAGAAGATGTAGCCAGCTTCTTGACTCAAGTACACAGTAAGCTGGGGAGAGATAGTAGTCATGAACTGAAATGGTGAAGTACTGATTAAATATAAAGAAATTTTTTTTTTCTATAAGAATAATTGATCATTGGCCCAGGTCACACAGACAGCCAGTTAATTTTCACTTCCTGGAAGTTTTCAACATGAAAGGACAATGTCCTGAGCAACCCAGTCTGAATTCAGCTTTGACCCTGCTATAAACAGGAGTTTGGGCTAAAGACCTCTGAAGGTCTCTGGAGGACTCCACAACTCTTAGATATTTGGGGATACAGATGACACAGCTCCATAGAAAAACAAGACAATAAAAATAAAAACTATTGTGTTATATGAAATTCCTCTGCAGCAAAATGTTTAGAGTCATCTAAAATCTGGAGGAGCAAAAGGTTGTTAGCATTGTACTAGGTAATAACAAGTTCATATGTGAAAGGCTCCAGGCTGAAAAGAAAAGTGAAAGAAAAGGTCTAAGAACACTCTAGATGTTTTGGAACAGAAACATATAATGGAAGTAAATTATGTGGGAATATAAGATGAACTAAGAGGACCTTGAGTACTATTCCAAAGAGTAAATCCTAGTAATGTAAGTCATTAGAGTGACAGCAAAAGGAAACTTAAGGAAGAAAGGAGTAGCAAAAAAAAGAAGAATAAAAGAAAAATATGACAAATCATAACTTAGAGAAGTGTTCTTTGAGGATTTTTGTTTTGTTTTGTCTTGGTTTAAAGTGGACACCTATTCATTCATGAGACAGTAACGCAGCATAGGAGATAGATAAGGTGCAAGTCCAAAAGTTAGGGTATATGGTCAGTCACATTCAAGTGGATGTAACAAGCTGTATGAAAAAAGGCTTGAATAGAACTCAACAAATTTAGCAGTGCTGTGTAAGATGTAAAGAACATAGAAAGGAAAAAAAAAAATTTTGGACCAGATGAGATCTTCTAAGAGAACAAAAAACAATGAAAGATTATGGTATATTTCATTCATTACTCTGAAATGTCTTAATAGACTCATTATAAAAAAGAATGGAAAAATTCTTTATCTTAAATTTGATTTTTTTTTGTTTGATGAGAATATTGAATTTAAAATACAAGACTAATATAATCAGGTTTACCAGGAACTTAAAAAATCCTTTGGAGTTAAAAATGTGTAATCATAATACTAACTCTTTGTGATGTTTCGACACTATGCACAAATCACAGTCACATTAGATATGTGGAAATCTGGCTCTGTCAGGAGTCATGTGCCCTTTCCTCATCAGCACTGTTGGGCACTTGAAAATACTGGAGAATTAATTAATTTTCTGAATTCACCAATGCTTTGGTCTAAGTTAGATTCACATTAAGATTCTTTTTCTCATGAAAAACTGTGTGGTGAGGCTTATAACTTTACCAGTAGTCCTCCTACTGCTTCTAAACACAATAGTAATTAAGAAAAATTGCACCCAGCTGAAACAGTGAATGCAAGGACTTAATATAAATGTTTGTAACTTAGGTTTTCTGATAGCACTGGTAACAGCAGTAGATAATACAAGACTATTTTTAAACATGAAATGTCCAGCTGCCAA
The DNA here is from genome assembly GCF_032191515.1 of Phaenicophaeus curvirostris. Classification (NCBI taxonomy): domain Eukaryota; kingdom Metazoa; phylum Chordata; class Aves; order Cuculiformes; family Cuculidae; genus Phaenicophaeus; species Phaenicophaeus curvirostris. The sequence continues at coordinate 121,961,262 of NC_091393.1, read as the reverse complement.
CTTTCATATCTGGTAACCATGAGAATGTCATATCATGTTTTCTCTGTCAGCTCTGCTCACATACGCTACCCAGTGAGTATTGTATCCACTCTATATACCCAGGACTACTCAGGAGTGGAATGATTTTGTCCAGTTTGGCAGAAAACTAACGAAAATCACAGCCCTTCTCAAAGCAGTAAAATATATCTCCAGATCTTTCCATTCCCTGTGGCTTCTGCCTCCGACTTCTATCTTCCACATGGAAACAATCTTCCTCTGACTGCAGAACTAATGGTTAAAATTTGGAAACATAGTCCTGAATATCAATTGGGTTTTTAGCCACTCGCATCAGACTCTGACTTTTTCATAAAAAAAGTGGGAAAGAAAATTGGCATAGTAAGAAATAGAAAGGATATTTCCAGCCACAATTTAGTTCTAATGAAAACAAATACAGCAAAATGTTGCAGACAGTAAAAAACCCCAAATCTTAGGTAATGAGGAATGAAGCAAGATATTCTGACCCAAAGAGCTGTTTACCCTTACAAACTCAGAATCAGCAGAATGTTGCCACCCAGTTATAAAATATTTTTATTCTATTTATCCTCAAAATGTCACTATGCAGATTCTTTGGAAGGATGGAGCGGGAAGATTATGAGTAATATATAAGGAACACAACCTATTTCCCAATCTTTTCCTATATATTATTTCTGAAAATGTCACTACCATGCTGAGTCTACTAATAGGATCATTAACTCATCAAATCAGGCTCAGATTCTAAAACTGAGAAATGACACATGCTCACAAAATATCTTAGAAGAAATAGCTAATTAGGTGGAAGATGGCATGGTCTTGGCTCTGAAAAAGGTCATAGTAAAAGTAAGACTTACAGGGTAGAATCTTAACAACAAAAACATGGTTCTGAAATACCAAGGAATAGGAATGTGATGGGCATATACAGCCTATAGCTTCTCATATGTAAAGTGGTACATGGAGAACCAGATATGAGACACAACTGGATTTCTGTCCCTTGCCCAACCTTTCGTATAGTTCTCCGGGGCTGATGTTTTCTCTGTTGGAGATAAATGCCTAGCATACAACCAGTGACAGCCACTGCCTCCAAGGCCTTTTCCTAAGATCTATGATTTTGTGATAGCTCTAGTTGATTTCAAGTGGAGCTAAGAATATACACTCAAATTTTCTCACTGGGAAAAAACAAACAAACAAACAAACAGACAACCACACCCAGATGGAAGGAAATTTGGGTAGTTAATGTGAAAATGGGAATTACACAGTGTTATTAACCTCAGGGTTATTAATCTGGATTAGGCTTGCACTTACACTATCTACCTTAGTAAATCCATACCTGTTAACAGTCACAAATCAGTTCATATTTACACAGTACATGTCTATCAATACTCATGTACATGCAGAAAATAGTCAAGAGAATAATATAGCCAGTCACAGAAACTTTAAACTATTGGGTGTTGAGGAATGACATAAAGTATTCCAAACACAGGGAATTATTTCAATACATATGAGATGGCAATTTCAATACACATGAGATGATGTAGGAGATTTAAGGGGGTCAATTTTTACTCACTGTAAAATGGGTAGGTGGGGAGAGGAACACAGAAGAAGGAAGGACTAATTTTGTTTTTAAAGCAAAGATGCAAAAGGCATACAGGGAGCATAGGATTTTAACTGACTTCTTGAGGCTGAGATGAGGGTACAGTAGGATGATGGTTCCTGATGTGCTCCATTTGTGAAGAAGTCAAATATGTGAAAACAACAAAAGACAGAAAGAAAAGAAAGGGATGTCACTAATACCAGTTTCTATGGGACATTCAAATTCAGCTACAGACGTGTGAGAGGCTAAGACCAAAGTATATGCAGAAAGTTTCTATGGAACATTTCCAAACTGCCAAAATTTAAAGAAGAAAACTTTAAAATAAATATTATTTTCATTCATCTCACAACTTTGTCAGACTTGAGCTTCATATGGGCTGAACAGGAATTCTCGAAGCTACAACTATGGTTTGCACAAAAGAAAGGGTGGACAATGAATTCTTGGAATTGTTAACTAGACAGAAAAAATAAGAAGTCAAAGCATCATATGTTTGAGATTCACTTCCCCACAAGACAGCAGAAGAGCCCAGGCTTAATTTAAACTAAATAGGACTCACAAACAGCTGTAGACAGCCTAGTGCAACCCAACACATTTCTTCACTTACATGAAGAAATGAGAAGAGACAGGAACATTGTGTGTATAAAAGGGCCAGAAACTGCCAGAAAACTTCCAATTCAATCCCACGCTGACATTAGCAAAAAGTGACAAACCCAAGTAGACAGTATAACAACTAGTTTATGATTACACCTCTGTGAGAGCAGCTGGCAACATAGCCACTGCAGAAAGTAGAGAAGCTGGAATATGTCCAAGGACTGAAAGAGACAGGAACACGATACTCACATACTGACACACAAATGGAAATCTGTGGGTATATGAAAAAAAAGTAGCTATAAAGAAATGGCAAGGCTTACAAACAATGATTGACTTTGCCATCAGATGCAGTCATGAGTACTTGTGGTAGGTCAGCTGAGTTCTCAGAGCAAGTGGAGTATCTACATATATATAAAAAATACCTGGCTACATAAATATGATTGAGGGTGATGTGGTACACATGAAAAAAATAGAGGTAAGTAATGCTGCTTGTAATCCTGGAAAGAGAAGTCATTATGATGCAGCACATTAATAAGGACTAATAACATTGAATATCTACAGCATGGGCATCTATTTCTGAATTAGCTGCACAGAGGCTTTTTATATTTGCTGGGCAGGAAGAGTAGTTGTCATCTCTTCCCAAAACACACAGCTCAAAATGACCTTTATAGGACCCTACAAATATATATTCCTTTCCTGAAAAAAAAAAAGCTTTGAAAATAAACTTTTGTAAACTGAATTAAATTGTATCAAAGCCTGAGCTAAAATTATTTCAGATTCCTAGAACATATTCGGTTGACTAAACACAGTAGCCTGGTGAGATAGGAGACTTCTGACTACACAGTTAATAGAAACTGGACAGCTTTTCAGCTAACCCTGAAGAAGACACATAGGTCTCGATTTACTTGACCTCACATAAATATCTCATACACTAAGTTATAGGAAACTTCTATAAACTGCTCACACGTACAGTAGAGAACCTAGGGGAGTTCCATGACCTTTTTGAGAGAGCACTGAGGGACGGATAGAGCCTGCCAGAGCACCTTTGGGGGCAGTAAACATCTACCTGTGAGTAACCAAAGCAAACTCTTCAGCAAACCTGAACTGTGCAGGCTGGGAAGTCAACTAGTATGATACAATTATGTCATTACTTCTCTCTGTGTGCAAAACAGGTTAGCACTCTTCAAATTATCTGTCATAAATAGTCTCTGATCTATGCTATGTTTCAAAACATGCCTTGAATTATTCAGATAAGAACTGTCTGGAAATAAGATAAAACTAGATTGAGGACAATAAGATAAATCTAGATTGAGGACAACTTGATATTGTGAATGACTAACATCCAATACCTTAATCCATGCCTTCTCTCTGATTAATTTGCTTGTATACACATAGCTAGTGACAATCAGCTTTCTAGACCAGAAGGACTATATAAATTGATAGGAATGGTTGATAAGAATGATTGATCGGAATGGTTGGACTCGATGATCCAGTGGGTCCTTTCCAATCTCGTGATTCTATGATTCTATGATAAACTATTTCTTTGTTAACCATAACACAACCTTAAATGTTAGTTCTCATATATATACATTGTGAATTAATAGGCTTAAGTATCTTAATCTAAAGTTGAGTTCCACTGCGTAAATCGTATTAGTCACTCCTGCCACAGTTTCTAGATGAATTATTAAAAAAGAGAAAATGAAATGGCAAGCAAAATGCGTAACGTATTTCCTCTGCTTAGATAGGAAAATGGTCCACAACTGCATGTCTTCATGCAAAAAAATTTTCTGTATAACCAAAGAAATGAAAAGTTTTAGAAAAAATAAATAAAACTATGAAATTATTAACAATTCTTATCAGGTAGCATCTGACAGAATACATGGCTTTGGGTGTTTCTCATCACTTGAGACATCTTTTATTCAGAAAAATCAATCAATTTTCCTTACATGTGAAATCCTAGAAGAAGTGGAGCTGCTTCTTGAACATAACGGGAAATAAACCTTTCATGGTAACATGGACATGTTAATATTTTTCTTCATTGAGCAGTGAGTTCAATATACAAACAAAAACCAAACACTTTTGAAGGAAAAACTGACTGCCCTTTCATCCAGAGTACAAAAATTTTAGTTCAGATATACCAATAAAAATATATTACATAAGTCAAAAAGATGCTTCCAACAGCAATTGCCTTTTCTAAGTTTTCATTTAAGTGATTAAAATCAAAGGAGTATTAGGAGTTCAAAAAACAATTTCAGCTGCCTGTTGACTCTGACAGAGGTTACAGCAAAATCCACTTCCCAATCATAACAAGTAATGATATTTTGAGAAACACATAGCTTTTCTTTGTGACGTGGAGCCCCTAAAAAGGTCTGACAATACAGTAGACAAAAAGTTCTTTTAGATGATTCTTTATTAGCTAACATGTTATCTGTTTGCAATGCTGCTGATGCAACACTGCATCACAGGTTTTATAAAGCTTAAACATTTGGGCTCTTCAGTCAGTGAAGTGAAGTAAGTACCAGATCACAATTAAAACCTGTTGTAGGACTGTATATGATAAAACCGACAAACTTAATTAAAAAAAATAAACAAAAAATAATAATATTAAGACAAAAATTACATGAAATTAAAAATCGGGACTCTGGCAAGATCATTTATTCTAGAACACAAACCTACTCGTCACAACTATATATCTATTCATTTAGCCATAATGAAAACAACAAATACTTCTTATTCAGGATATTCTATTTTCCTTCATCATCCATCATTTCTTTCCTCACATAAGATGAAAAATAGAGTATATGATAATCTCAAGCAGTCTGCAGTAGCCTCCAAGTGACCACACACTTCAGCAGCTCTAGCCTGTATATTTACAGGATCTTGAAATCACGAGGAAGGGAGAAATGTAGGGGGGAAAAAATCTTATAAAGCATGGAATCTTGTAAAAAGATTTAATTTTTTATCATCTTGGCCTAATAGTTCCCTAAAGTACATAATCACGTTATTCATTCAATCCCTGTAAAACTGAGACTTGTCTTTTTTAACTTCAGGTGTCTGAAGGCTGGTTTTAAAATTAAAACTAATTGTCTAGGCTATATATTTGAGAGAGATAAAAAATTATAGCAGATCATGCATTCCATTTGTTTTAACCTCCTATTTTAAGACAGAATGAACTGAGTCCTGATGGCATTTCATTCTCATTGTTCACTAGAAGAGAAGTCTGATGGCCTCCTTAGACAAGGTTCCTAATTTATATGTAGCCAGGACTTAAACTTCATTCCCACATGCATTTGAAAAAGAATATTCAAACCATGAAAATACATAATGCATTTTCTTGTCTCTGCTATGCAGAAAGAGCTAGAGTACTGTTTTCCTGAAAGCTGCTGCTCTAACATAAAATATCTAACATAGGTTTGGAGGTAGGGACCAGAATCCTGTTTCTTTCTCAGTTTGCTTTCACCAGTTGATGGGCCGCAAATATTACAATTCTGAATTTTTAAAGGAAACAGTATTTCTTAAAGAGGGCTCTGGAAACCCCAATATAACATTTAGATGAGCAATGCTAATATCTCAGGGAGTGTACATATGCTTGTGACAATAACAAACAGCTTTATCAAATGGCAAATCATTGTTTGGGCAGGTAGAGTGCAAAGGTGCTACGCTGAGTTGTTGAGAAGCTTTCTGTTGAATAGACTGTTTATACACTAATAACAAAGAGAAAAGTAATCAGATTACTCTGAAGGTGTGAAATGAAGCTGCACAGCAATGTGTGCATACTGCAGAAAGGAACATAAGAAACATATCACTTCAAGAGTACAACACACTCAGCTTTACCTCATATAGGTCAAGTACACCAGCAAAATATAAACTATTTGGCTATGGTCGGCTAGGCTTGAATTAAAACTACTCAATTAAATTTTGCAGGGACAGTAAAATAAAATAAACCGATCCCCTTCCACCCTACCCCTCCTAAATACCTGGGAATCACTCAGACCTATACATTTACTAGGAAAATACTGCACTTATCAAGTGAATTGTAATAACTTGAACTGCATTTTCAAAGGACAAGAAGGATTTCTTTGACAAAAGAAATCTCGGAGAGTCCCAGTGCTTGCCATTCTGGTGGCAAAGTGTCAGCTTCAGTGATCTGAGCACAGACTGTTTAAACCATGTCCAACATTCATTTGTGGGTCCTCAATTGTTATAAACTTTAGTCATAGGTTGGATCCATTTGTAAGTTTGGATTTTCATTGAAAAAATGTACAAATCCAATAGGTTTTCTGCAGACAGAAAACAAAGCATAATGGCCTAACTTTTCTTATTTTCTTCCTACTGAAAGGTCACAACAAATTTCAGCAGCCAGAAATGTGATACCCCTCAAAAATGACGAGAATAATTCCATTAAAGAAAAAAAGAAAAAAGCCTTCTGCTTTTTCATCTTCTGGAGATTAGAAGGGACAACAGCAGTATTGAAACTTGAGGAAAAACACTATTTAGAGAGCACAGCAAGTACAAGCCCAACTGTGTAGCTATAGAATATGCCACAGAAACAGAATGCAAAACTTGACTGGCCTTTCATCAATAGAAGTACCTGCAAGAATGTTTCAATTAAATATCAATAAAAATATGTTCTTAGTCTTTTGTCCTTTACCTAAAGCAGATTGGTTATATCAAAATGCCATTAAATGAATTGGCCTTTTGATAATAAAAAAAGATAACTTTAAAAGTAGTGCAAGTATCCTTTCAATCCATGTTAAAGAATATTTCTGCGTCTGCAGTTCAGTGTCAGCAAATAATAGCAGTGCAAAGAGTAGTGTAATAGTTGTGAATTCAATGTGTTAGAAGAGGATAGAAGTACACCACAGTTTTGAATATCTCAAATTATAGTGGAATTATGTTCAGGCTGGGTAATACCATTTACATTTGTTTAGTTAATTCTAATTACCATAGTAAGATTTCTATGAACATTTATAAATTCTTAATAGTAGGAAACCAGAATGACTGTAATAGAAAGGAAACATTTTATTACTCACTTCATATGCACAAATTCCTTGGTCTGGCAGAGCAAATGAGCAGCAGATACTAAAGGGCAAACTGACAAGGAACCAGTGTTCTAAAGTGTCCTTCTATAATTCAATTCAAACTATCCAATTTATTTATTCATTTGAATCTATTTATGGTCATACCATCCACAAATTTTTGGGTTATCTTATTCTATTTAAGGGATCTTGAAGTATCCTAACAAAATCTGTGGTGTGAAAACAGCCTAGCCTGCACATGTCATTTCAAGATAAATATATTCCAAACCAGGAAATCAACATGTCAGAAGAAATTATTAACTAAAAAAATTTAACAAGACCCTTCTAATTATTTCTAGTCCCATACCCAGCTAACTAACCAAATTTGCATCAGTGTCTGAGCACATTAGCGTGAGGGGATGGGTGCCTTGCACTGGAACTCAATAATTGGTAACAGAGAAATACTGAAAACATTTTAACCAGAGCTAAACAAAACTTTCAAGTAACAGGTATATTTGAGAAGGTAACCTGGGCTAGAAGTCATTTTCATGTGATGCTTTGCAGGTAGCTGACCTGCTTTAGAAGCCAAGAGATACTAGTCAAATGAGTGTCTTGCAATTTCTGGCTTTAAGGCCAGAAAACAAGTCCTTGCACTGTTTGGGAATTAAAATAAACATAGCCACAAGCCATAACATTTTCTATTTATACTCTCACTATTTCCACCATTGCAAAAGTGTCAGCATCTGTGGATGTGATTTTTTTATCAAAAGATTGTTCACCTCATTAGACTTAGATTATAGAACAACTCCTTGTTAGAGAAGTTGGTTTTGAAAGTTTTCAAGGGACTCTGATAAGTAAAAAGATATGGCATGTGTCATCTCTTCTTGACATCAACCATCCAATTATTTCAGAAAGGAGAGAAGTCTGCTATGAAGCATATATACACATTATAAATAGTGGGCTTGAATCTCATCCAACCCAGAGAAGGATTTAATAGCAGTGTCTCTTAAGAGAGAGAGTCAAGCAATTGTACAAGTAGCAAAAGGCTGAGTCTGTGTATATATATCTATATAGCTGGGAAAACTCAAAGCTAGTCTTGAAAGTGTTACGTGGTTCCTCAGAGAGTTAACAGCTCCATCTGTTCTACCATTAGAAGTTCCAAAGGCTTAAGAGGCGATAGAAAAGTGCGTCTCATTATATGTCCTGGGAACATATAATAAATCTTACATATCTTGGACTGCAATGATAAAATGCCATCAAGTTGCCTTGATTTCCTGAGGCCAAATAGAACAGTACACTGGTATTTGTATATCATGGGAAAATATTCTTGTGGGTATGCAAGCAGATTTTCCTCATAAGATGAATTTAAAGTTTACTGTTAATGCACTTTGTAAGTTTTAATTAATCTTTTTTTGAGACAAATCCATGCATGAACTTCTGTTTGCAAGCTGTTTTGATTACTTACATTTCCCACCATACATACAAAAATCAAGAGAGCAAAAGAGACAACAGAACACTAAGAAGAAAGTTCATGTGAGTACTGACTCTAAGACAAAACTTTGGCTAAGATTAATGTTACATCACTGTAGACAACACGACTGCAACAAAAAAGCTATCTACTGAAGACTCATCTTGCTATATAAAAGAAAAGAATAATAAAAAGATTGCGTAAAAAACTGTGGAAACTGAAATAACTTCATGAGAGCTTTTATAACAACATTGAGGACTAGTTGAAAAGTCTGTTTTGACCAGAAAAATCACTTTTAAGGCTTCTTAAGGGACCCTATTAACTAAAGTCACAGAAGTATAGTACCACTCAGGGAACCCTGATTGAATTCTCCCATCTGCTGAGAAACACCACAAGATTTATTCAGGGGTTATGGAGATGCTACTTATGTTTTTATATCTCCAATAAGGAATTTGATTTCTTTATAACTTTTTAAATAAAATCCAGGTTTTGATCCACTATAGCCTTCAAATCCAGTTTTGTAGTGTTATTTCAGTCAGTTTGCTCCTATCCTCTATTTGTATGCTAGATTATTTTCAGTTGAGAATGACATCTTGCACTTGTTCCCACCAAATGGTATATTTTTTTCTGAGTCATCTCTCTCCTGTATTAAGATCATTTTGAACTTTATTTGCATATCCCAACACAGTAACATTCCCTTTGACCTCAGTTGCTGGCAGATTTCATGCATCTACTCTTTATTACAATTTTTATTCATAAAAATACCAACGAATACCACATAAGATAGATTTTGTCACGGACAAGCTTGGTGTAACCTTGTAGTCTGAATAGGAACTATTGAAATCTGTTCTTTATATTCAGCTTTCAAACATCTTTGCACCTATGCTACACTAATATTACACGAGTAATGTTTCTATAATAAACTTGTAAGAATGCTGCAAGAGACAAAACAAACAGAAGCCACTCAAAAGTGGATACATGGCAATGGGATCATATGAAAACAGGAGTATGACTGTTTTTCCTCTTCCCATGAATTCTTCTACCCTGCTATAAAAGAGAGACTAGGCTCGTTTATAGAATCATAGAATCGTTTCAGTTGGAAAGGACCTTAAAGATCATCCAGTTCCAACCCCCCTGTGATGGGCTGGGACATGTTTCCTTAGATCAGGCTACACAAGGCCCCATCCAGCCTGGCCTTGGTTTGATATAAATCACTCTGGATAAGTCTACAAGAGCAGTTATTCACCCTTTTGTTATCTTCTAGATAGTTATAAATCATCTCTATATCTTTTTATGATATTTTTCTAGGAAATTAATAAAGATGATTGATTCATCTGCATTTCTACATCTCTTCTTTATCTCCTTTGTTAAACATCGGCACCCCATTTGGTTTTTTTACAAGCCATACAGGATCTGGCAGAACTCCATGGCCTTCCCAAAATAACTGATCAGAGCTCTGAAATTTCATCATCCTCAGTCATCCAACATGGTATTATTGTCTCAGAAAAAAAACAAAAAAACCATATCATAAGTTCATGTAAGTCAAATCAAACTTTAGATAGATGCACACTATGAATCCAGAGCAGTATACTCATATTTTCTCTAGAAAAGAAAGAGGAGAAAAAAGAGTTTTTAATCAGACATTTAGGTTATACATTGAAGAACATTTCAAGTGTATCACTTAGACAAGTTATACGTGCTTTTTGCAATTTGTAAGTTACAAGGACACTCAGGACTAATGACTCCTCCGATTTGACATAATAAAGTATGAAGATCCTGGAAGTGATGACACTGGATGTTTTATTAAATGGATTGAAGAAACTCTTGAACTACCTCAAGAAGAAATAAAGAGACAAATTCAGGCATACTGTGTCTAAAAACAAAAAAATCTGTAAGATGGAATAGAATTGCAAAAAGTATAATATACATTTGACTACGGGTTTCCAAGAAAAAGAGTTTCTAAAGTGAATTTTCATAAACATGTACGTAGATGTATAGTTACATACGCACTTATACATGTTTTTTAAAGCATATTTCTTATCTTCTAACCAACACAAGAAAGTATGTTCAAGTTCATGAAGAGGGGAGATTAGAAAAGCAGATAAAGTCGTCCTTAGTGTAGACTCATTTTGTTTAGCATTTTGAAAAAGGTGAAAATCTTGCAATTACTTAGAGTTTTGTTATTGTTGCTGCTATTTTTTTACCATTTTAAAGTCTTGAATTCACAGTCAAAATCAGGCCTCATTGTAAGAGTGTTTTCTACACACTCATTGATAGACAATCTCCCTTTCAAGCAATACAGTCTAAGCATTTGACACAGAAGAATGGGAGGGAAGTTGTCATCACACTGTAGAGTGACTCTTGTCACATCACTTAGCATATTGACTGTAATGCTGAAAACTCAAACAAAATTCCCGAATCTAAATGCAATTCATTTTTCCATTGTACCACACTGAGTATTTCCTGGTATGAAAATTTCAAAACATATGGACTGTATGAATCTTTATGCAGAATAAATTTAATTAGTTTTTAATGTCTATTGTTATTTGATATCCAGAGAGGTTTTGTGGTATTAAATTTAATTTGGCAGTTAGAAATAAGCATCATAATCATCAGAAGATGACAGTTCAAATTTAAACAAAATGAGGAATGCAGTTGAAATATGTTTGTAGTCCAATTTATATTATACATAATTGCCATATACTTGCTAGAATGCTTCAAAATAACTTAAGAGACTTCCCTAAGAGTAAAGGTCATTAAGCAAGGTAACACATTTTTATATGGTCCTACATCAGATGACACACTAACTCGAATCAATAGAAAAAACCTTAGGATAAAGAACCAGAAGAACTTTTATCCTTGAAAATTTCCTCATTGCACATCACATGGAATGTTTCAGTGCATCATTCATTAATATTCAAGCTAAGCAAAAAAAAATCATTAGATGTGCATTGGAGGTTTCAGGCTACACCTGGCTGCAAGTGAATGCTTAGGTAACTTATAAGCCTTATAATAGAATGAGCAAAGGAAGGAAAATTGGTTATAATTTGGGTTTCTTTTTCTGCTTCTGCATATTAGAGCCGAGAATTAAATGAACACAGTCCCAAATACTTAAAAAATCTCCACAGCCCTTTGAGTATTCTGAGGTGAAATGGGTCATAAGAATAATCTTTTCTACGAAAATCAGATATTTCCTTTGAAAAGAGCTATAAACATGTTACAAGTTTTTACATGACTTTGTTGTGCACTTTGGGAGGTGACCTATCAATAGCACTTGCTTTCTTTTCCATGTGGTATGCTTGAGAGTGGGACAGTAAAAGGAAGTCTGTAACGCTATGGCAAGCATGTCCTACAAATACTTCTTGTCTATTATAATCTCTATCTTTTGTCTTGTCTCTCCACTTTGCTTTTATTCTTGTCTACTCCCCTTCTTATCTCATTCAGAAAATAAGGAGTTCCTCAGCTTCTTGAGAACATGAGTTGCAGGCAGAAGGAAACCTACTTGGTGGGATACAGCTTTGACAGAAGAATTCTATTTGGTGTCCTAAAGTAAAATTTTAAAAGATGAATGACCTTGGTAAGGTAAGAGTCTAGAAACAGAACAAGTAGGAGGGTCACTGTTGGAGTCAATAAGATCTTTTTTCTGTTTTCTACAGGCAGGTAGAATATTTGGCTAGTTAACAGAACCGTATGTTTTGGGCATAAAAGCCATTAATGCAGTTCATGCCTTGATCTGCTTACTAGTTGCCATGATTTAACCCCAGTTGGCAGATAAACACCACACAGCTGCTTGCTCACCACCTCCATCACTGCTGCAGTGGGATGGGGAGGAGAACGAAAAAAAAACAAAACTCATGGGTTGAGATTAATACAGGTTACTAGGAGAGCAAAAAGGAGAGAGAATAATAATAACAGAATGTACAAAACAAGTGATGCACAATACAATTGATCATCACCAAGTGACTGGTGGCCAGCCTGCCCCATAGCAGCAATCACTGGTCCCTGGTCAGTTTTTCCAGTTTATGTACTGAGCATGGCATTGTATGGTATGGAATATCCCTTTGGTCAGTTTGGGTCAGCTGTCCTAGCTGTATCCTTCCAGGCTTTCTGTGCACCCCCCATCTTCCCACTGACATGAGAAGCTGAAAAGTCATTGACTGCTTAGCAATGATCTAAAGCATCAGTGTGTTATCAGCATTATTTTCACCTCAAATCCAAACCATAGCACTACATTAGTTAAAGGAAAGAAAATGAACCCTACGCTAGTTGAAATCAGAATAATATCTGCCACTTATTCTGTACTATTTATGTCACGTTCAGGTCCTACAGTTTTCAATATATTCCAATTAATCACCACAACTTTTCCCATCTTTTTATATATACATGAAGATACCTTTCCTTTAGTATATGGGCCATTATGTTTGTTTAGCCCATGAATTTGAGATCCATCTGTCATAACAGTCTTTCAGGGCAGGAGAGATGGTGGGTGGTGCTGGATTGTTGAATGCTGAAACCAGCTCTGGTTCCCCAGCTACTGCACTGTGGGTCATTCTGTATTATTCTGGATTATTCTTACTGTAATACCTTTGATATGGCATATAGTAACTATAGAAATGAAGTATTATATAGCAATTAACAACATACAGTTCAAATTATTGGCTATTCTCACCTCGAATAAAATCCACTTGAAGTGCACATCATCCATCAGGTGCAACCAGACCCTTGAGCAAAAGCAGATGGTTTACTGTTGCCTGAGGCAGGATTAAGCCTGACTGTCTTCCACAACATGTTCTTCATGGGCACTATGAGGACTTCCATACTACACGAAATGCTTGACTGGTCAGGACCAGAACTCCTGATGCTAACTAATCAGGTGGCCTTTGCTAAATGTGCATCCCAACGTTTGAAGGTCCTACCACTCATTACTCTCAAGGTAATTTTAGAATTCCATTGTGTCCTTTGATGTTCTGAGAGGCTGCTGCATGGTAAGGAATGTGACATAACCACTCAATGCCCTACTCTTCTGCCCAAGTGCATATAAAGTTGTTTCAGAAATTAGTCCTTTTGTCTGACTCAGATTTTTCTGCAGTGCCACATCACCACAAGATTTGCTTTTCAAGGCCTAGAACAGTGTTCTGTGTAGTGGCATGGGGCACAGGATATGTTTCCAATCTTTTGGTGGTTGCTTCTACCATTGTGAGTGCATGAAGCTTGCCTTGGCAAGTTTGTGGGAGCGTGGTATAATCTATCTGCCAAGTCTCCCTATATTTATATTTCAACCATTATCCTCACACCACAGAGGCTTTAACTTTGTTTTCTTGCAGCAATGTTGACAGTTGTGAATAATTTGTGCAATAGTGTCCGTGGTCAAGTCCAGTGCTTGATCACATGCCCATGTTTTGTCTTCCCCTCATTATGAACTCACCTTGACCTCCCAATGTTTAGGAAATTAAGTGGAAGCCTGGCTAGTTAACCTAAAGGGAGAAGAAAAGGAAGGATTCCTATCAGCTCTGTTCACTGTGGAATTCCCGTCTTTGAAAATTTCAGTGAATTCACCAACATCTCTCTCCTGGCTCACATTTACCCCTACCCCAGGCTTGTCAAGGACACCTCTCTTGTACTCAGCTCAGGCAACTCCCTCCTCCACACAACATATCCCTTCCGTCAGCTCCAAATGATGACTACTTGTCACTTCACCACCTTTTCTCATTCCTCAGTTCTCAGTTCTGGGAGACGGTGACAACTACTTTTCACAGACAGTAGTATCACAAAGTATCAGGTTGAAAGGGAAGGGAGTTGGAAGACGATAACACCTCCATGGAAACGAAGGTACATCCCAAATATGACAGTGGGAAAACATTGATCTGAAAGCCACAGGTTCATAACTTCGGCAAATATGAAAAAAAAATAGTAAAATCTAACTGCACTTCTAACTAGTAATCTAGCAAAGCATGAGAACTCAGTCCTAAAAGAACTTCATTCAAGACATGTTAAAAATTTACTTAAAACATTAGGCAGTTTTAGATTAATACCTGCCTTTCAGTGTTAAAGGACAAAACTGAGGTGATTTTGAACATGTAAGAGCACACATCTGTATCTACATATGTTTATCTGATATATGTGCCTCTAATGGTCCTTCTCCAAATTATTCAGTCATATTACTGAATTAAAATAAAAAGAAACTTTAAGCCATAGGGTCCCCAGGTGAATTAGATATCAAGCAGGTCATGTACAATCTTTATTGTGAATTGTCCCTTCTTCCAGGAAGCTAAGATTTAAATGAATGATAAAATACTTCCTATAGTGTGAAAATGACACTAAAACTCGGAAAGACCTTTAGCAACTGAAATAGTTAAATATCATCTGATTACCAGGAAAGGGAGAACATGCTGAACTCCATTTAGAGTTTTATGTGTGTGGTAGGAGTCTTGTTCTGTTCCTATTTGTTGAAACAACATATTTACCTAGCTATATAATTAGTGTTCTCCCTTGGGATACTGTGAGTAGATTATTTGGATAAACTAAGCAAACCTGTTAGAAAATGAAAGGGATCCTTTTGTCACTGTAACTACTGGGGAAAAACATTCTAGGAAAATACTTTTGATCTTTAAGTCTGCAAGCTTTTGTGCTAATCTAGAAGAATTTGCTCTTCTAAGCAGACTTCAGGAAGTGCGAATTTTCCAAAAGATGTTACTTTTATTTTCTTGTCAGGCCATACTCTTTCTGGAAAAAATACATGATATGGGAAAAAAATGACCTGAAGTAAATTGATAGGCTTATTACAGTTTAATGGCAAAGTAAAATTTATATTTATATAATTAAGTTTTGAGATATTTAAAACTTTTCATTTCATATTATAACAATTTCTAAGTTAAGGATCTTAAGGAATCAATACGCTTTTTAAAGTTTTGCTTTGTTTTTAGCCTCTGATAACAAATACAATTGGCTATTTGACTACAAAGTTCTGTGACTTGCATATCTTAGAGCATTTTTTGGACCAAGCTGTAAAAGAATTGAAAAAAACCCCTGCATTTTCAGTCATAAAAAGTCAGATGGATTTCTGGATTTATTAGAGTTTGATGTCTAGAGAAAATAACTGTCCTGTACTGGAAGTTGTATAAGAGCATAAAGGCAAAGAATGCAAGACTCTGGCTTAAAGCCTGTCTCCATCTTTAGGTTTTCTCTGGATTAATGCTTTAGATAGTTCTTTCTCAGCCACTGTCTGTTAGTCTCTCTGTTCATCTATCTAAACTATCAATCCATCTGTCTATTTTTATTAGCTATAAAGTTAAAGAGGTATCTTTTGTTTGCTAACATTCATCTTCTGACTGTTGCCAATATGCAGGCCTATACCTTGACACTATAACAGTGTATGAATACTTTTCAGCTCATCCTTGCTACTGTTATCATATTTTGAAAATAAGTGTACATATAATTACCCATTTTTACTCTTTTTTCATATATACTTACGCTCTTATAAAAATCCAATAAAAAATGGATAAACTTAAAAGGAAAGAGAATCCGATGTAAATTAAATTTATAAATTAGATATCTAATACGGATAGATTCGCTTCCTTTCAAATATAACACTCAACAAAAGTAACAGTAAAAATGCAAACATCATTTCTCTTTATAATGAGAAATCATTTCACCCTAGTTCCTTGCCTAACCCTGGAATTAACATAGGCATTGCAGTTGCTTCTTTGCTCTCCCTTTTCCATATTGTTATTGCTTTCTTTATTAAGCAATAACAAATGCTTTTGAATACTTAATGTTAAAACATTTAAGTTATTTACCTCATTAAATTTCAAGAGAATAAGGCATTTTTTTCATATGATAATGATTTGCTGTTTTACGAGGCTAATGTCCAAAGTTCTCAAAGAATTTTACATCACTAACTTGTACATTGTTGCTATCATTCCCTCTTCGTTGAACATTACTAATTTAATTTATGCTTTAGGTGAACAAAGAAGCCAACCGAAGCCATATTGGACACAAAAAGGATATGCTTACGTTAGGACATAATTCAGAGTGATTCAAGAGTGTACTTTTGATAGATTTACTCTAGTCCCTTGGACCGAACATCCTCACTGGATATTTCAAGACTATCTCAACGACTGATCATTATTACTTGCCCTATAGTATCCATTAGGGGACAGCAAATATTAATCACCCGTGTGGAGAGTGATTTCTCAGTTGTTTCCTTCTGACAGAAGTCTGCTTCCTATGTACCAAAATCACTTCTCTAATCAAACCAAAGGGGAGGAAATGGAGGAGGTTGAGACACTTCACAACTGCGCTACTGCTATAAAACAAATCTCTAATGGATGCAGCTGCAAGACATGTCCAAGTGGGGATAGAATTGAAATACACTTATTTGAGGTTCAAACAGAAGCTATTGATTCCCAGTTTCTGGTTGTTAAATAGTAAAACAGAAAAAGGAAATAGGCTATGATTACAAATTAAGATTACCAGGCATCAGTCAGTGACATGAACTGCTAAAGCAACTGAAGTGATTTAAAAGCACCTGCCCCATTCCACATTTAAACTTCCTGTAAAAAAATCCTACTTCTGCAGTAAAGTTACTGGCTGATATTTGTATGAATCATCTGCTGTTGCTCCTTTTCTCCTTACTTTTTTTTCACAAGTGTGTCCTAGACTTGAACTTCTTTAAATAGGATCTTCATCTGTCCTTGTTGAAAGCAAAGCACTTAACACATATGGGAAAGCAAAGCACTTAACACATATGGCGTGCTACCATAAAGAAAATAACAAAATAGATGACATTTTGGATCTAGAGCCAGATATGGATGTTGCCATTCATTCCACAGCCTGAATTATCACTGCAATCTTTGTATTACACATTGCCATCACTGTTTTTTCATAGGCAGAGGTGGCCGAGTACTTTCAGAAAGGACTTTCATTAATAATTGAATCAAGATTGGTTTGCTGTATTGTATAAGGTCAGATGATTGATTAATATACGGACAGTAGCTGAGTTGGGGAAACATTTTCAAAACTTCCAAACATCATTTTCTCTGTAAATAACCATAATTCTGGTGCTGCTCTTCAATTATGGAAGTTTCTGACACCTACATAGTAAGCAGAGTCAGTACAACAGTATAGACAATCCAACTGTGCCATAAATGCCAAGTAGAGGAAGTTATTGATTTAAAGTTAGTCCAGTGTCCAAAACCAATTTATCCAGCTTTATGACGAACCTAGGGAAGTGCAAAGCAACAGCTGCTTAACAGAGGAAAAAGGAGATGTATCTCAACTAAACGGGGAGGAAGAATTCAGTCACCTCTTAACATATTATTTGCTATCTAATTTGTTTTTCAAAGAAGTAATGTTTATTTAACACAATAGCATTTTGCTACATGCAGGGCTAATGGAGGTTAAATAAAAGACACAAGGGCAGCAAAAACCCTCACTTACTTTTCATACAAGGACAAAACTGCTCTATGAGAGAAATGCAGATTAATTTCTCAATCCCCATAGCACTTTCTGACACCACTGGCTACAGGTTACCTCTTAAGTATTTGAAGATTTTACTAGGGCTGACTGATTTAGATTTGGATAGGTTTAAATCATACTTGTCAGTGTGCTATTAATTTTTAACCACAGTCATTTTTTCCCTAGACCTGTTAATATGCTAGGCAGTCCCAGAAAGCATAAAACTTTGACCCATACTCTCTAACATTTGCATACAGCACTTTCTGTAGGTGCTTTACTCTGTAATCAAAATTCTATCTATCTCCTCAGTGGCATACGGATAGGCAAATCCACAGACCCAGATAAAAGGTCCTTCTAACTGTCTGTATGATTATCAGACTTACATTCTTTTATGTTAACTGGTCTTTTCCTTCTCAATTCAGATGAAACATAAATAACTTCAACTGACCACGAAACTCTGCAGACAACACTTTCTGGAGGTGCAGTGTGGTGGAATATGGTACTTTCTTACAGCACACCAATTATTTTCATGCCTTTTCTGGACCTTGAGACCTCCTTGTGAGCCACATTAATCAGAGAAATACAGTAAGGCTAAGATCACTGTTGCCTCAGCACAATGCAAAATTTTGTTTGAGGCCTTTCTGACAACCCATGTGGGAATGGATGCAGCCCCATCTTTTGAGAACTTCAAAACGGATTTACTATACAACCTCAAACTGTCTCAAGTTTTCAAGCTGAGACAACTTTGTAGAAATAATAGAGACATTTCCTTACCACTGGTCTAACATTGAATTTATTTTTTAAAAGTTTGGTAGAATACACTTGCAGACTTCAAAACTGGCAGTTTCATCTGAAAACTCCTACATCTACGTGATCTTCTCCAGAAATACCAGACTTTTAGTCTCTGTAGTTGTGAATCTTGTGAACTAATCAGTGACATAAAGTCTGCTGAAGATACTTGTTCTTAGCAAGTAGTCGATCAGGTTAAGAACCCTAAGGGCTCTAATATCGTTCTTGGAGGAGAAATTCCTTACTACTTGAGAGGACTTCGGTGCATGTGTGGTGAGTTGACCCTGGCTGGACACCAGCTACACACCAAGCCACTCTATCACTCCCTCTCCTCAGCTGGATAGGGGGAAAAAAGATTGACAAAAGGCTTGTGGATCGAGGTAAGGACAAGGAGATTGTTCTCCAGTTATGAGAAGTAAAAATAAATTTAAAATTTTCCCTACACTCCTCCTTTCTTTCCATGCTCAACTTCACTCCTAATTTCTCTACCTCCTTCCCCCGAGTGGTGTGGGAGGAGAGGGAATGGGAGTTGCAGTCAGTTCATCACATGTTGTCTCTGCTGCTTCCTCTCCCTCTTGTCCTGCTCTAATATGGTGCCCATTAGCTGGAGAGAGTCCTCTACAAACTTCTCCCATATAGATCCTTCCCATGGGCTGCAGTTCTTCACAAAATGCTCCAGTGTGGATCCTTTTCATGAGGTGCAGCTCTTCAGGAGCAGACTACTCCAGGGTCACAAGTCCCACCAACAAATCTGCCCTAGCGTTTGCTCCCCACTGGGTCACATCTTCCTTTGGGTGCATCCACCTGCTCTGGTCCTCCATGGGCTGCAGATGGATATCTGCTCCATCGTTAACCTCTATGCAGGGAATCTCTGCTACAGCACCTAGCGCACCTCCTCCCTCTCCGTGTTCACTGACCTTGATGAACTTCACAGTTAATAACTGCATAGTTATTTCCCTACATACTCTCACTCCTCTCTTCTGCTTGTTGCTGCACAGCAGTTTTCTCCCCTTCTTAAATATGTTATTGCCTTGGCCAGTGGCAGGTGACAGGTCCATCTTGGAGCTGGCTGGCACTGGGAAAGTTTCTGGCATCTTCTCACAGAAGCTATCCCTGTAGACCCTCCACTACCAAAATCTTGCCACACAAGCCCAATTCATCATGACAGTCCCACATCTGCATTTATCAGACTTTGAGGAGAGTGAAGCAAATGAGAGTGAAGCAGGTATAACTCTGCACAGATCATAGTATACATTCAGTTGAGACTTTTAAGAGGAAACTACAGTCTCAATCAAGCCCTTTGCTATTAAGTTTCATAGTCACTTGGGAAACTATTATAGCAAAAGCAAGCAAGAAAGCTTCCTGAATAGAAACCTCAATTCATCTGTAGAACTAAACATTTATCCTGGAATATTTGATCAGAATTTAGACTCTGTATTGCACCTCAGTTTTGTCTTTCTTCCTAAAGTTCCTTTCTCTGGCAAAGAAATACAATCAGAAAATCAGAAAACTGTGAAGAACTCAAGTCAATAATTTTTTTCAGACAGTGTCAATAATACCCCAACCACAAAGACAGATGCTTGCTTAAATTTTCTGTACAAAAAGAACCTCTTAACACAGATTCTGTATCATTCTCATGCAGACTGATCCAATGCTTGACCATATTTGTTGTACATTAAACAGATTTTGTTCCTCTCCTTGAACATTTGAAAACAAGCAGTTATTTTCCTCTTTTTAAAAATGAGAATATTTCAGTTGAAGAACTGCCAATCTATTAATGTTCACTTTTCTAGACTAAACAAACCACATTTTCTAAATCTCTTGTAATATTTTCTGTACACTCCAGGCACCTTTCCAACAAAAAAAATGGACATGAATACACTTTTTTCCTGTATCTTATGTTATTTCTTTTTTATTTACTATCACTACCTCTTTCATTCTTTCACTTTTTCCATAACAGTTATTATTTTCTGCATCCCTATCCAGATGTGGATTAAATCTTCCTCCATAGTTTCTATCTCACATATCTGAATGAACATATATTAAAAAAAAAAAGTCAAGTTGTCCTCATCAAAACCATCCAAATAATTGTATAAATGAGTAAAAATTACAATGAAATTACATGAAAACTCACTTTTAAACTATAAGTAGAATTATAAGGTTCCACATTAGTATCTTTACAATAAAAAGTTAATATTCTGCCACCCAACTCTGTATTATAAATTATCAAAGGTTTTAGTTTTTTAAAAAAAAATCTCACTGAATCTTTCATTTTTTTCTGCCACAAAGCTCCCTGTTGCTAAAATTAGATCACCCTGCTTTAATATATTTCATACTCTACCTTGTGGGTTTGGTGGATTTTTTTTATTTTTTTTTTTTTATTTTATTGGAAACACTGGTGCAAGGACTGTCTCTTACTATGTTTGTAAAGTACATAGCAGAATGAGGCACTAATCCCACTTGGGGGTTCTCTTGTTGTGTTGCGAGGCAAAATATTTTATCCCTCAAATCTCCAATAAAAATATCTCATGTGCTACTGTCAGTAATAGCTATTTCAGGGGGGAAAGAAGAGTAAACTAAAACTCCAACAAAAAGTAGAAGTAACTTGATAACATGTTCAATCTTTCATCTCAATGGTCAAAAATCAAAAGATTTAATCTGATAGAAGACAAATGATTTGGGGAAGTAGCAAATGCACGTGAAATATGGTTTGAAAGCTCTCATGTGAAAGGCTAGAGAGGACACAAAGCTCTTTAAGTGTGTGTAGGGAGCACTTTCTGCGCCATTAGTGGCTGATTAGATAGTATAACAGATAATGTAAGAGAAAATTAGACTCTGAGAAGAAGCAATTGAACCTTGAGTTTTGACAGTCATTTGTTGGACACCTTACCACTTTCATACTTAGGGCCTCTTAGATGACACATAAGGACTTTATTCCAGTGGATAATTACCATAAGTGCCTTGTGAAATGTTATGCCTTTTTCCAAAGATGCATTGGTTACCCCCAAGCACTGCCATGGTGAAGCACTTCTGGGAGCCTGTTTTTGTGTTCTATACAATACATCAGGTGTGGCCTTTGCTGGGCCATAGAAAAATATAAAGGTTGTAAGATCAAGAGTTTGAAAAGCAGAATAGACTTGAAGTCTTGATCTGCTTGATTGGTTGGTAATTTTAAACTTTCTAGCACAGAACAGAAAGAATAGCTGTTCGGTTAGGCTTGTTTTCTATATGTAAGTATTTTTCTGATTTATACTAATGCCATGAGTCAAGAAGTGCCTTACCATGAAGTGCTTAAAAGAAGCAAAAAGAATACACCTCAGATTTAAAAAAAAAAAAAAAAAAAGACTTCTGAGATGATATTAAACATGATGTAGCACCTGTGAAAAGCAGAAATTTACCATATTACTTAGATAAGGTGAAACCCACAGATTTCTATTGTAGTCTCAAGTTAACTCCACCTAGTCATACACTACAATTGTACTTAAAACCCTTAACATTTAGCCTGTAACAGTCACTACCAAATATTTCAGTGAGGTTGCAGGAATCTCTTCTGCTAGAGATATATTTGGGTCCCAGGCTTTCTGAAACAAATAGATCAAAGAGGATGTAAGTGTTAATCAGAATCTTATATGTGAGTGGTGCTTAGTTTTTGTACTTTCAGAGTTGAACAGAGTCCAGAAGGTGTCTGAAAGCAGAGCTCTATCTAGGATGTCAGCCGTATCTATCCAAAACAGCTTGCTGTGAAAGGTTTGAATTTCAGAAAATCAACTGACTTTATAATATTACTGCCATTCGGGAGATTTTAATGTCATTAATTCCACTGTATTAAATCTAAATTTTAAGAAAATTTCAGTTTCGCTTGGTGAATTTAAGGCTAAATTTAATCTTTATCTACACACAATTGTTGCTTTTCTTTGTCATCATTAAAACAAAGGATAACTATATAAAAATTGATACAATAATTAATTATTTCTAAATTAGACGTGCTCCAAGGACATGTGTTTATCAGATTACTGTGCTTTTCACAGGCAATAGTAAAATAGTTACAAATACTGTAAATTAGTCACTGAGCAGTTTATTATTGTAAATAATATTATCTTAAAAATTATTCATAATAATGTTTTGTAGTTGGTTTGGGGAGTTTGCTTTCTCTTACTGTTTCTAAGTAACCAGAGAGCCTTTGGTTTCTGGAAAAATCTCTTTTTTTTCTGTCATGGAAGGAGGAATATGCATACAACTTTGGATGTAACTTGCTGATGTCATAATTCACTGTGGATATGCTCTCAAATGCAAATTGGAATTGTTCACCAAGTTTCAGGAAGGGCCCACAGAGTGAGTTTAAGTCAGCAGTTTTTCATTTCATATGTTGGTAAACAAAACACTTCTGATGAGAGTATAAGTGGTTCACAGAGGTCATGTTAGTGATCTGTGTAAAGTAGAGGTAACAATTTAGTTATTTCTATCTGATTATTATTTTGTATTCTGCCCAACATGTGTATTTAGTAAAACAATAGGTAAATTCATATAACAAAAAGTAAATCACAATGTAATTTTGCAAGGTCAGAGTAACCAGGAAACTATTAGAGGTGAAGTCATTGTTATTCATTTCACTTCAAAGTTAAATGTCAGTTCCCATGACCCAGTAAATGGAGTGTAATTACTGAAAGTATATAAATGATATAACTGAGAAAAATCTGACTCCTGTAGATGTTCTTGAGAAAGAGGTTTTTCTCATACATCTGGGTGATTAAAAAATTGAACTCCTGGACAGCAAGATCGGTCAAATTACTTCTTCATATCCTGACAGAAAAAATATACTTTGAGGGGGCCTTATTAAGCAATCTATCTCTATTGAGCTCATTAAATTCTGGACAGCTAATAAGAATATAATAGAATCTTGGATGTCCTCTATAACATAATCTGACAAGTTGAAGCCCCACTCCAACTTCATTTAGATGGGCAAACAATGAACCATATGCTAGTTTCAAATTCAGCTTAGCTTCCTTCTTGTTTTAGTAGGACTCATGCATTTGTAAAGATAGCTTAAATAAAAATCAGGGTTGCCAATTCAGGTTCTTTCTAACCCCTCTTTTTTCTTTGTGAATGCCAGCTGTCACAATTTGTCTCACTTCTTACTCTATGAAAGACAAGAATAGCCACTTCTTATGAAATGCTTGTAAACATCTATGAACAAAAGCCCATTTCTGTGCATAACAAGGAGTTGGTTTTAGTCTGACAAAACAGTACTTAACTACATATTCACAAACAACATCTACTGGCAACTGACGTGTTATGTATTTCTAAATAAATATTTGTACCTTTCAGTTACAAAGCCAAATTGCAGGGTTTACATAGATTTAAGTCTGTTGTTCTGTCCATTTGTTCCCCTTTTTAATATGTGATGCTTTGACCTTTTGTTACTCTTTTTCCTGGTGGATCAGAGATCAGTCCTGCTATGTTCAATCCTTATTCTATTCTCAATCTACTTAGAACCGTAGAATCATAGAATCATAGAATCACCAGGTTGGAAGAGACCCACCGGATCGTCCAACCATTCCTATCAAACACTAAATCACGTCCCTCAGCACCTCATCCACCCATCCCTTAAACCCCTCCAGGGAAGGTGACTCAACCACCTCCCTGGGCAGCCTGTTCCAGTGCCCAACGACCCTTGCCAGAAACCCAACATGTAAGTCACTGGTCAGTCCACCTAAGTGTCTAGCGCAATTTTTCAAGCACAGCACTCTTAATAGCCAGTGGCATTCAAGGGAGAGAAGCTGATAATATTAGCACTCATTCACATGTAACACCTTAGCTCAAATGGTGGTATGCTAACTTGCAGCAGAAAAAGATTCATAATCTGCAAGACAAGTCAGAAGAAGCTTTGAATTCTCACCTCCAAAGTAAGAGATCATTTCCCTGATCTAGCAATAAAACCCACCTGTCTTTCCTAGAAAGAAAGAGTTCTCCTTGCGCCAAGAGTCCACTGTGCTGTGCATCTGATCTTTACTGACTATGTTAAAACTGTGTTCCCCTTTCCTTCTCTTAGCACCTAGTACGAAGGTTGAGATGTAGAAAACTTTCCCAACTACTGGAACTGGTTCCTTCCCATCCAAACAGCCCTTCTGTGAGTGCAGCGCCACAGAGAGCTCAAATGTGAAAAGCAGAAAGCAGCACAAGCAGGGATACAGCCCTTGTGTCCCTGCAAGACCTGTGCTACTAAATCAACCACTCTGCTGATCAGATGCCCTATATTACTCATCAAATCATCTGAATGTACCTTCCTGAGCTAAATTTTTGTACTGGTGATAAACCTTGGGGTACCTAAGGGCATTGAAGCTTAGATTAGCCTATAGGATGAGTGGAGAGTAATTGTTTATAAAAGCAGTCCATTTAAAGTGATAATTCAGAGGAAGGAAACTATCATCAGAGGTTATCTAAGCCGCTGGTAATGTCAAAGGTTAGTACAATAATGAACTGAAAGATTTTATACATGAGAGAAAATGTTTACAGCTGGAATTATTGAAATTCCTTGACTCTAATAAGGTAAGATTGGTATCCTTGGACTATATTTGTGAGTTACTGGGACTGAATCAATCTGTAAGAAGCAACTTTTATTATCATTGTTGCTGTTATTGTCTCCCAAATTTCTGGGATCTTCCTCAACACAACTCTGACTTCATCAGGCAGGTCGTGAAATACATCCTAAGTGTCAAAGAGAGAAGTTGTGAACTAGGTGCTGCGACACCTCCGTTGTCCTCACTAGAAATTGAATGTCACCTGTAACATAAGACTCCCCTTTTTCCACAGTTTTCCATCAGCCATGTATTTCTACTCACTTATCCCTTCAGCTAATACTGTCTTCTTAGAATTAAGTTCACATTTTCCAGTGCTGCTAACCTGTAACCACAGTGTTATGGAAGGAAGTACCTGACCCACCTTTTATATCTTCACTATTCTTTTCTCTCCTTGTTTATGTACATTTATTTTGTTTTATCTAGCAGGGGACAGGATCAGACTTGAGCTGCAGCATCGCAAATTGCCTTCAGTTCTCTTTCTTTTCTCCTTTCAAAGAAAAAAGAAAACAATAAGAAAAAGACAATTAACACGACATTTGAATCCTTTTAACCATATGTGTTTATTCAGATGTAACATAAGTTCCTCATTTTCAAGCTTTAACAGCCGAATTAGTCTCTCTCTGCAGTATGTGTCTATATTCCAAGACCACACTCAAGTACCCTCACTAGTGTTGTCCACTCTTACTCAGTCCTATAGCACTCTCGGGACATACTCTGCCTCTCAGTTGCACATTGAGGATGCTTATTGGATGAGTTTATACTTCATTTCTAGAGCTTGCTGAGATGCACCCTGAGGACCCTAGTTTTATCTTGACTTCTGCAGCAAACCTAGGTTCATGTCTGGAGCACACATGTGGGTTTCCTTTTTTTGGAAATGAGATTACGTAGAAATCTCATACGAAGAAGAATGATGTTAAGGCATGAGAGCAGCTGGGACAGACGCATGGGCGCCTGCTGACTTGAAGTGCTTGAAATCCACTGATGCAGATGTCATCCTACCATTCCTTTCCAGCTCATCATGAAGTAACCCATGTGTCTTGCTGGGAGCTATTAGGCCTGTGCTGTCTTCATGGTGGGCTGTTAACTCAAGAGATGGCAAAACGCAGCCTTGCCAGTTAGCCCAGAGGTTTGTCTGTAGACAGAAAGACAGTCAAAGCTGATTTAACAAGAGCCATGCGATGATGGAAATATATTATTTATCTGTGCAAGGCAGGGACTCCTCTGAGCATAAAAGAAGAAAAACAGGAGGCATTAAAAGTAAAGATGAAGGAAATGTTTCATTTTTTTTGCTGTCAGATTTTCTTTTCTTCCGCAAGCAAATGACAGGTAATTTGACCTAAACCTTTAGACCATCAGTGATTATTTAAGCTTATAGCAACAATAGTTTTGTTAATGCCTTAGACTTCTGAGATCCAGTTTACAAGATGAGACAATAACTATGCAACAGAGGCTCAGAGGTTTTGAGTCCTGTCTTAACATGCTCTTGGTTCTTAACAAATAACTCATCAAGAGTAGCAAGATTGTTTATGTGGTGATCCGTTTCACTGATACCTCTGTAATAAATCTACCACAAAATGAGACTTCACAGCTCAACATTCATGAGGAGAATCACTAACTTAAACCAGAATATCTTTTATTTTTCCCAGTCTATCTCATATCCATTCTACATGGTCCTTCAGAAGGTGAAAAATGTAGCACATTCCTATCTTAGTTAACTTTACAGCTCAAGAATAGTATGAATTGCTTCTTATATTATTTCTTTTCTTGTGTTTTTTTTTCTTCTCAATATTCATTCTGTTGTCATTAGAGAGAAAAAAAATGCTTCTCCAAACAGGTGCTCTTACAAAAATCATCTGACGCATCCCGCAGTTCTACCTGTTCACACATGCATATAGCGATATAGATATATAATTTTCATACAATACCTCCTCCTCTTAACAGATTGTGCTGTACTTAGTGAGATGTGACTGGACTTCACAAGCTACTCCATATGATTTTACATGATGTCTCACCCTAGTTCTGCTCCTGCAGTACAAACCACAAAAGATTTAGGTGGTAAAAAAACAAACTGTGAAGATAAAACTTGACAGAAACAAAACAAAGTGTTTTTGTTACTTCGTCACCACCTGAGCTTAAGGGCAAGGTTTTCTGAAAAATCAAAATGTACCTTTTCCTCTGCTTGAAATGAAACAATGAAATGAATCATGCAGTGGTTTGTTTTACATGAAATAGTCTCCCATGGTCTCCTGGGAATGCCAGTGAGACGGTAATAGGCACAGAGATTTCTCACTGGTAACTTGCACTTATGAGGAAACAGAGCCTTACATCTGCTGTACCCATAGCCCTTGACAGAGTTACTTGATCCTCGGTGCTGTGGATCCAGAAAATAGCTAGAAGCATCCCTCTAACGCGTAGTTCAGGAAAAAAAAAAAAAAAAACTAAAAGAAAGAAGGAAAGAAAAAAAGAACACTTCTTGCCTTCTCTTTCTTTCCTTAGGTACCTCCAGAGGATAACAACTTTCAAAACTTGTATCTTACTACAGGGAAGATAATAAATGTCTGCTTTTCAAATAAGAGTTGATATTTCTTATACAAGTTTGAGGAACATGTACAGATTTGCAGGTTTGTACAGTATATAGAGCAGAGCTGTGTTTTCAGGATCTGTGTTTTCTGTGTAAACAAGAAAAAATAATGGACTAGAATTTCAAAAGAGTTTAAGCTCATCACCATGGTATTATTGGCACACATTGCACTGAACTACAGGCTGTGATCTCTAATTTCACCCTGAGTATCTACTGCAGAATATTAATAAGTTTAAAAATAAAGGAAAATTCAAATGTGATGATAAAATTATTTCATAGGAAACATGCTGTCTGGCTGAAACTTTAGAGCTTTTTAATCGCATTACAGGAAAGCAATAGCCTGCATGTTGCTAACATTTCAGAATTTTAGTGTTATTGAAAAGATTTATATTGAGTGGATTAATATCCTTGTGCATTACAAAATTAAGCTAGTATTGTTAAAGAAGGTACCCAATCTAGGTAGCTGCTATCTGTAGATTTTCCTGATAGTTCAAAATCAAATTCTTGCTTGTTTATGTTTCAAATCACATCATGATTTCAGTACCTATAGCTACTCATCACCACCTCCAGTAATTATATGGGACTCTCTTTTTCAGAATTTTTACGTTTTATTTTTTATTAATCATAGAATCAGGTAATGGTTTGGGTTGGAAGGGACCTTAAAGATCATCCAGTTCCAACCTCCCTGCCGTGGGCAGGGACAACTCCTACTGGATCAGATTGTTCAAAGCCCCATCCAACCTGGCCTTGAACACCTCCAGGGATGGGGCAGCCACAACTTCCCTGGGCAACCTGGGCCAGCGCCTCCCCACCCTCATTGTGAAGAATTTCATCCCAATATCTCATTTAAATCTTCCCCTCTCCAATTTAAAGCCATTCCCTCTCGTCCTGTCACTACATGCCTTCGTAAAAAGTCCCTCTCCAGCTTTCTTGTAGCCCTCTTCGGGTACTGGTAGGCCATTATAAGGTCTCCCTGGAGCTTTCTATATAATATTCATAGTATTTTTATAAATATGTAATATATTGTATATATTATATTCACATTAGTGAATATTTACATTTTAATTCAACACATTTTAGGGGAATTCAGTTTGAGATAACAACTCATACATCTATGTATCCTAATCAAAAACTAAATTCCAGTCTTTAGGTCTAATGTAACCCCATCATCTGCTGTCAGGAGCTGTTCAACAGTTCATAGGATTCAGAAATAATATATTATGAGATCAAAAGGTGAACATTTTGTTAGAATTGTCTTCCAAATGGAACTTCTTTGAGTACAAAATTCAGACTTTAAATGTATCTTTATTTCTAAAAAGGAACAAAAGTCAAAATCCAAGGTTTTCCTGCAAGGCACGATGTTTCGAGAAACTTTGTTTCAGCTGCTCTGAAGCATTACGTTTTGATGAGGGAGAAATCTGCTGTTCTGATAAAGTTGGAAAAGTTGCTTCATCTGTATTACTTTTACTATATATTAAAAGATAATATAAAGTAAATGTCAAAATGATATGTTTTGACCTTATCAAAATGTTTCATATTGGTAATTTTCCTATCAAGGTTTAGATGAAATTGGTACATTCTTGAAAATCATTTAGGTGTTGTTAATCTTACGCTTTCTTCTAGCAACCTGCTACACTGGAAATACGTTGACTAGCTCTCTTCATCAAACACTGCCTAATATGGCATTTTTCTCCTGTAGATCTATGCGTCTATTTGTTCTATTTCAAGCTCTCTTTGTGAGGCAGATATTTGCTTTTACTGAAATAACTGAACTTAAATGACTTTTTCTAAAGCGTGGAGGTGAACTGTGACTTGTGTTGCCTGTGGCTTCCTTGTAGCTCTCAAACTGGGGCTGTTTCAGATGATCAAACATGTGACATACCCATGCTGTGTGATTTTGGGTCCTGTTTGGATGGAAAGAATCTGGCAAGAGCTCTAGCTCACAGCCAACTGTCAATCTAGCCCAGTTCCCCTGTGGTGGGCTAGATAGTCATCACCATCTCTCCTCTTTAATATTTGTCCTTCCCTTGAGGTTTCTGAGCATATGTATATATTACTGTTGGCTGTAGTGGTTCTTGATCATACGGAGATTCTAGTGTGAGTCTCCTAGTGAACATTGTTGGCTCACGGGCGCTTCGAGTTGTTTTACTGTTTTACCTCCCTGAAGGACAGCAGAGGTGTAAATACTGGGATGATCAAATGGTTTATTTAGATTAATGTAATGGGTTATTAAAAGACACATTTATTGGCTGTGAAAAAGATATAGTCAAAGCACCCAGAACTGAAATTCCCTCAAGTGAACTTGTGACTTGGGCAATTAGAATGTCTTCATAACAGTCTGTTAATTAGCTTTCATGTTCTCCTGTGGGACCCAGAAATAAAAGCCAAAAAGTTGTGTAATAGGAAAAGCATGCAAATCATGGCCAAGTACAGAAATCTATGACATCAATTGAAATCATTAGCAATGACTGATGGATGTCTCAGTTGGTAGGAAGCTAAAAATCTTTCACCAGCTAAAATTTACCATATAAGACAATTCTGCTATACTCTTGCTCATTTCTAACTTCTTCACTCCACTTTCTTGATTAAAAGACCATCTTCCATCTTCACAAACGTTTCAGTTGGAAACTTAAAACTTTTAAAGTAAAAAGTTTTTTCATTGTGTGCAGAAGCTGTTCCAGTTGTATGCATTTATTCTACCTGAACCTCTTACAGAAAATGGTCTCTTAAAGCATAGATATAATTTCAGTTCAAATGAAATACTATATACTAAAAACAATTCCTTATTCCCTCAAAATCTCTTGTTTGACTGTAACTTGGCAAAAACGTATTTGAGACTTAGAACTGGCATAGGGGTTGGAGGTGGGCGACAATCAATTTTATTCATAAATGTATGTTAGAGGCAAACGGTGTATAATTTAGGTTCTTTCCTGGCTTGTTGAATCTGCAGGCAGCCATGCTTCCTGTTGCATTAACATTTTGATTGAATAAGCAGCGTCAAAACCATCACTTTTCTCATCTAGCGAAGGAAAACTATTCTGAAGCCAATCATCAATCAATGTATGTAATCAGCCTTTTTAAAGTACCTTGGGCTTTACACATAACTGGATTTCTGTCGTAATAAAATCTAAATATCAACATCTTTTTCATTCAATAGTCCTACTACATACACAATAAAGTGCTAAAAGGCCAACAAGGACTTGAAATGTATTTTGATATTAATAAGATTATTGCAATGGATCTATTCTAAAGGTTGCACTATTTCAACTCCATGACCTTTGCTACGTTAATTAATTTGCATATAATTGTTTATACATTATGGTTAAGGCATAATATAGTTTTGCTACATTATTCATTTTCTTGAAGTTAATGGCTTTCAAAATAAATCAAATAAAGTCAAAGAAAATGTCACTAATATCAACCAAGTATGCCTTTCAATATAATTTAATGGTCACTGACACTCTGTAAGCCATAAAAGCACCATGCAACTAACTTTTAACAAGATACTGGCTTTTGACAACGTACTGAAGTCATCCAAAATTATGTTGGTGGCAAGTAAAGGTGGTTTGTAATTACATGGCAACTTGCATTTGTAGTGCTTCACCAAGAATATCAAGTTTGACGCATGGGAAATGAAGACACTAAAGGTTAAACAACTTGCCTAGGTTCACACAGCGAATCAATGGCTGAGCCAATTCCAGAGGGAGAAGCTCAGTTGCTTATCTCTGCATTCTCATCCCTTCAGTCTTACTACCCTCTATGTGTGATATTTTTAGGAAATCTGTTCTACAGAACGGAAGTTGACTGGGACAGGATCTGATTGGTAAGTAAGATTACTTCTGCCATATCTAGCAGGATCAGACTTGTCGTAAGCACAATGTCATTAGTCTCCTTACTTTCTGAAGAGTAATAGTATAGTTTATACACTTCTAACAATTAGATTGTCATTATGGGATTATATCTGTTGTTAACATAGATATTCATCTAACAATTTTTATTTTATATAAATGTTTGCCTAAGCCACAGTTGAAGAAACAACATCAATTTCAATACACCTTGGTGAGCACTGTGGGCCTGCTTACAGATTGCATTTTTCTTGGCTGTTAGGGTGCACGTATTGTACAAAATCACTGCTTCCTCTGTTGACATAAGCATCAAAGAACTCAGAGTTACAGAAACCAAAGGAAACCTAACTCATGAACTCATAAGACATGCATACAAAATGTATGTCCAAGGGTACAGTATTCCACAGACTAGCGTAATACCAAAATATCACATGGCAGTAAGTTTGTGGAGCATGTAACAGCCCAAGCCAATGATTTTAAGATCTTTGATGCTTATATGGTATTACATCTTCTCTTTGAACTTGCTGCAGAAAATGGCTCCAAAAATCTGAAGTAACGTCCTGTTCTCTGCCACATACAACCCGATTGCTGAATGGTGTGTCACTAGATGTCTCTCACATTGTAATTGCAAATCAGAGAATTTGCTTCCAATAGTTCCTGGGTCTTTTGGACTTGCTCCAGATCCAAGGTCAGAAAATAGACACCTGATAGTTAACTTGCAGATCTTGGACCCACATCTAAACATCTACCTTTCATAGTTTAGAGAAGTGCCACGAACATTTAAATTAAAAAAAAAATTAAACATATAATAGTCAACAATAAACGTAAGATCCTACCCTACCATCCTTGTCAGGTGAGTATCTATATCCCTGGAAAGTTGACAGAGCCATTACTTGGCTATTCAAGACAGTAATCAGATTTTCTGAGCATCAATCAGCAATCATGAAGTCAGGAACATTTTATCATGAAGTCAGGAATACAGAGGGTTTTCATAAGCTAATCAGCAGGCATCAAATAGACAATCAATCTAATTAGTGGCTCACATTTGCGTGGCAATCACAGCTGCCAAACCTAGACAACAAATTTCATTAGTAATGAAGTCTGAGAACTATGATTTGTGAAACCCCTCATCAGACTGGAATCGTGGTTATTTTAAAAGAAGAATTATTATGGTAGTTTGGGACATTTGAGGAATTTAATTTGCATGGTGGGGTTCACTTTCTGGTGTCTTTTATTTTCAGGGTAAATTGACATCCAAGGTCACAATTTTCAGCGAGCTCATCTCTCAGCGTGGATCATAGTTTCAAAAAAAACTAGTGTTCAGCATTTAGGCACTTCTTTGGTTTCAAAAATGTGACCGAAGATTTCGAATTCCTGACTTCATACAGAGTTCTTTCAAAAATACTATGCCAGAGCTAAATGTAACCAGAGTACTTCTAGTGCAGCAAATATTTCTGGAACTGAAAATTTAAGACACGCATATGTGCATATTCATGCATAAATTAACCATCTACAAAGGAAAAAAATAACCAACTAAATCAAAAGGAGAAAATGTTCCTGACATGC
Organism: Phaenicophaeus curvirostris; assembly: GCF_032191515.1. NCBI lineage: Eukaryota > Metazoa > Chordata > Aves > Cuculiformes > Cuculidae > Phaenicophaeus > Phaenicophaeus curvirostris. Next base: position 121,927,764 of record NC_091393.1, on the reverse strand, counting down.
AATATGCCACTTATTTTGAATAAGAGATAGTAAATCCATAAAGGAAATGTATTTCTTCGTGAGGGGACAATGTCTCTTAAACATAGATATTTCCTGGGTTACTTTATTTGGCTACATACCGTGTTCCAGTCTATTACACATTGAAAAATTACAGGTGTTGCTGGTTTTGCCTTACAGTGAAGGGATTGACATGAAGTCTCCAACCCTATTTTACTAGGACTTTATAATGTACCTGTGTGTAAGCATCCTAGATTCTAGTCTCAACAGGTAGGATGTACTGATCCCTTTAATCAAGGAGTTGAAAATATCATCTCTTACACTTCTCAAGTCTCAGAAATGGAAAGCAACACCAAGAATTTCAGATCATTAATGTTGCAGCTCTGAAATCTAAAAAATCACAGTGACCTTGAGGAGGACTCTTTTATGATGCTATTTATGTATTTAGGGTGTCTTAGCTCTGTATAATATGCTATGTCTTTACTGTTAGGTTCATAATTATAGAGCCTGTTTTAGCCGTGGCATATCTTTTGTCATTATATTTACAGAGTAATTAAAGTACTTAATATACATGGAAAAGAGAGATACTTTCTTAGTCTGGTTTATACAATGCAGCTGAATCTTCTTTGTGAATCAGGTTTGAACACTGGACTGCTTCCTACTTTGACATAAAACTGACTTTGTTGGGAGCAGTCCTGGAATTCTTAACACAATTAAACCAGCCGCTGCTAACCACCACTAGGATTAACACTGCAATGAGCACAAGGCTCACTGTCATCTTAGGATAAAGATAAATCTTTATATACTTTAATTTAATCACATATCTGTTGCTAAAATTTTAACTGTAGTACAAAAAGACAGCTTTCTATGTTAGCAGTATCTAAATATTAATCAGGCCTACATTTAAATATAATTTAAATGGACGTAGGCTACCAGAAGGCTCCAAGGATTTGAGCTTATCCAAGCTTTCCTAGGAAAATTCAAGATAAATCTTCTATCATTAACTTCAATGTTTTCTCATCTTTAGTTTAATCTTTTGCGGCATGAGGTTGCAATTCTGATTTTAACACCCTTTCCTTACAAATGCATAATGGTAAAAAAATGGCCAAATTACAATATATTAAGGAAAAGTTGCTATAGAAGGGAATATAGAAGCAGCTTAGACTTATTTTTGTTTTCAGACTAAGAATCACAGTATGAATTGGACTAAATGCCAAGAATAAAGTAACAGCTTAAAGTGAACAGTTGAAATTAACAGGTGTTATAGCATATGCTAGATTTAACTGCCAAATATTTCACACCTTCATTAAAACCTTTCATGTCAAATTTAACGTAATGTTAAAATAAAGAGGAAAACCATGACTTAAAAATGAATAGTTAATTGTTAATTTTCAGGATCAGGATATACGGTTGCAGAGAAATTCTCCGTTCATTTTGTGTAGTAACATATTTTAACTGGGAAGACATTCAACTAGAGTGTATCACACTCGATTTCAATTCACAAAACTTTCTGTTTAACCTTTCGGAAGCAATGAAACCTACGAAGTGTTTCAGTTGGGGAGATAATGGAACAACAATGCATTCCTGTTTCATGGGGGTATGATAAAGGCAAAACAAACCAAGAGCAGTGAGGTGCACAGACTGAATGCTGAAAGACCTGGAAAGCTGTAGCCTGGAACGCCAATGTTCCTCTTGCTAATAAATGCCAAACCCTCTCCACTAAATTTGCAAGGTCTCAGGGCTCGTCAGGATAATTTTGTGTTTTGTTGCCGGGGGGGCTGGAACTGGACGACCTTTAAGGTCCCTTCCAACCCAAACTATTGTATGATTCTATGATTCTTTGCAGAACAAGATATTTATAACTCTAATAAAATATTATAGAGGAATACAGCCGTGGTATGATAGCAGAGACTTTGTGTAGTGGAGAGGCAGGATATGGTGTAGAAAAGTAACTGCATGGGACTTGGTACAGGTTTGTCACTAGAAATCCCACTGCTGTAAACCAGTCACCAACGTTCAACTGAAAAATGCAGACCTGGAGCTGGACTACATTGGTCTTAGGAGTAAAAAGAGAAAATAGAAAAATTTTGCTTGGCATACATAAAAGCCATCAACAAATTCAATCGTAATGTAGAGTTGCAGAGTAATGAAGAAAAAACAAAGTGTATGTGAGTTTCAGCAGACATACAAAAATAACCCCAAGTGGATCCTAGGTACAGGGCTAAGGACACAGTGAAGAGTGGAAGGGTGTGCATAACTCCGGGTAAAGAAGTGTGTGTATAACAATAGTAGCTTTATAAATACTAGTACTGAAACTTTTCAACATAAAAGCGTTCTTTCTTTTTACATGCTATTTAGATCTGAATTAAGACTAATTCTTGAATGAGGCTGTTAAGATTTCTTGGATTTATGAATAAGGAGTGTTTCCTTTTTTCTCACACAAAAGATTTTTGGACATAACAGGCTCCATTCGGGAATGCAGCAGCAGCTCCTAAGACTTGTGCTGTTTTCCCACCCATAGCAAGATCTATTTGAAAATTCCACCAGTTGTGTACCTGATGAAACCATAAGAATGGATTTTTAAGAAACATGTCTTATACAGAAATGTTTCTCACAAATTGTGCATGCTTATATTATTTATGACCTTTTATCTTTGGCATGGGGTCATAGTTAAAACAAGAAACAGACTGGCTCCCTGGGCCCCTGAGACTGGAGTTGTTTTCATTCTGAAATTAGTATTCTGAGAGAAATGTAAACTTTGCATTATGTCATGCAAACGTGGCTTTTGTTTTTCTCCCCCGCCCTGATATGTATAATAAAGAGCATTATCATTTATTTGCACTCTGATAGCACGTGGAAAATCAAATATATGACAAAGTCATGCCCCCAAGAGATTATAATCTTCATTCAAGTAATGAGATGGGATTTGGCTGTTCAATACAAATGAGACAGGCATATGGGAGAAGTGAGGCTTTCACAAATGTGGAAGCTTGTATCACCAGTGCACATTGGTTGCTTAATCAGTCGAAGTATTTCAGAATATCAGAGCTACAGTAGTCTTTAAAATTCTGAGGTAATAAATAAATATTTGAAGTATTATTTCCATGCCAGAAATCTTTAAAAGACAGAGGAATATTTGAATGTAGCAAAACCTAAAGAAAATCTCACCTCTCGTTGTACTACCTGCCTTCCGGCTCATGCATCTATGCCAAAGGACAGATCAGGGATACAATATCAATTTTCTTCCAAAAAACATATATTTCAGGGAGTTTTTCTCCCCACTTTAGAAGTTTCTCTAGAACTGAATTCCTCTGGTAACTTTATGAATGCATTATGATAATGCAATTCTAAAATATTTATTTTAGCTAATAGCTATTTCCTTTAGGTGAACACAAACTGTACTGAAGAGTGCTATAAAGAAGAGAGTAGGAACGGTATCAGAAAAATGTATGTTAGTCATTTTGGATTTTGAAAGAAAGCAAAGTCATTTTTTCAGAGCGGATGGATGTTTCTAAACTACATTGTCCTTAGCCAATGATGAAATGTAGGAGAATGTTTAGATATGTAGCCAAGCGTGACTATATATCTCTACTGCTAATAGAGTAGCTTCGTTTTTTTCAACTTTTGATGAAATCCTAATGTATCTTTTAAAAGGTGATTGCATAGATTTTTCCAGTTTCTCCATTTTTCTCTTTTAACGTAAATATATATTATGATGCACTACTTCTGTTCTGGGCTGGGTTTTGTCCTCCTTCCTCCCTTCTATTTCCTGATTTCCGAAACCTGTAGAACTGGGCAGCAATTTTAATTGATGGATCATGACAAGATCTGAATAAAATCCAGTAACAACACAGACAGAGAGCCAGAGGTATTTCTGGAGTTAATGCATTGTTGAGTGCATTTTTTGTTGAAAAAATTACCATCTTCTGAGATTGAAAATGTTTTGCATTTCATTTTCCTTTTTTCAATGGAAGTGGTAAACAAAAAGAAGTAAATTTCATTTTTACTTTTTCCTCACCTGTTTTTCTTCTCCTTTCTCGATTTGCAAATGGAGAACAAATAAGGAAAAGGAAGAAAATGGAAATTACAAAAAACTGGATAACAATTATTAAAGACAAAACATGCATACTTTTTCTAATAAAATATATATATAATTTTACATCTTTTCCATTCCCATTTTTGCCTCAGATGATCTTAAAAATTACATTGTTCAAGTAGTTTATTTATCTGCTATGTTAAATAAAGAAAACAAGAACTAGTTCAAAGTATCACTAATAAAAGATATTATTTTTAGATTTCATTTAGTGTTCTGAATCCTTAACCATTGACTAAAAGTCTTTACTACATTATGGCTCCATAGTAACCTGAATAAATCAAATGATTTGTCTCTGCCTACTTGGTAGCAGACAAGGCACATATCACATCAACCCACCAAATAAATAGTAGCCAACAGTTACAAGAACAGAGCCAAAGTGCCAGAGAGGGCCCTTCATGGTCAGGTTTACAAGCATTTATACCTTTAGGGGATTGAATTGTCATTGCTCATATACCACATGTAACTGAAAAAAAAAAAGCAACTTAATTACCATTCTTATATCTTGCTTATGGTCATCACTAAGTTTAAAATGAAATTATTAATAGAGGGACGATTACAATCTCCATGTTTCCTCGTTTGGCTTGTTTAATGAGAAAAGATCAGAGCCATGGAGACAGACAACCCTGACAAGTTTGTTAGACTTCAAAGTGAGAGTCAGCGTGGATGAAGATTTCAGTGTGTGTGTATGAAACATAGACTGGAGCCTCCTGCTAAAATGTGAGCAGTGTGGTTTCTGATGCTTTTAAACAAAAGTTGGACAAAAGAGCTGACCACAATAAAACAGACCTTCAGTACTTTACTGTCAATTTAAATTCATCATATGGAACCTGTCATTTAATGCATGTTTCTAAGAGCAGCTAAACCAGAACACAGACAATCCACATTTATAAAAATAGAATGTAATTCTGCATGTTAATTATTTGACATTTCTAAATTGCTTGGCACGTGGCTTCTGCTAAATAAGTGAGATCCTATGAAAAATATATTTTTAAAAAAAAAATCAAGTTCATATCTTCTAGTACCACGTTTTCACCTGCAATAATCCTGGACAATCACATAATATATTGCCTTTTGAATGGAAAACATGCTAGACAAATATCCTCTGGGTAACAAATATGAGTCACAGGCTACTCACAGCTGGGTAGCTTAATGCTGCCAAATTTTTTTAGGATAATTAGATTCTAGTTAGATACTGGAAACACCACAATTTTTTAACCCAGCTTTTGTGTATGAATCATATATTTTCCAAAACATCAGCATTTTCTCTTTTGAGTTTGGATGAGTAACCTGTGTTTAGCACAGTAGGCAGACCTTGTGCTGTAAAAAGCCCAAACATGCTTAGTTCACATTTCTCTTCTTCGGGAAGAAATCTTCACCAGAAGGCCCCCTGGAAGCATTGGTATTTTTGAAGGGATCAGCACATCACGGTGATACAATTTGTGGAATATTTCAAAGTGGAATATTTTCATTTAAGCTAAAGTACAGTTAAGTTTCGTTTAAGCAGTTGTGCTTTTTAAAAGTTAGACTGAGTGTCCCTTTGATAGTGTTTTCTTTACAACAGTGTTTTCTAGACTTTGTTCCTTGAAGATGATAACGACTTGTGTTCAGTATGATCTGTGCTGAACAGATGTCTCTTCTTCTGTAATCACCTCTGTTTGGAGTTTTCATCTATATTAAAGCCAAGGTCAAGCAGAGAGCTGGAGCTGGCTCCAAATTAATTAGAGTTTTGACTGTTGCAAAGTTTCATAACATTAAAATTAGACCTCGGAAAGTAATAGAATATGCATAAGATTTCTGGGGAAATTTATACATATGCATGTAAGTGGGGAATATATTCTGTAACTAGACTTTGTCCTGTGGCACATGATTGATGGAGATCACTCCCTCACATTGGCCAGGCTGGATAAAGGACACGTGCTTCCTAAAACTCCAAAACAACTCTTAGAGAGTTTTATTTGCTGTCATTTTTGGTATCAATGGCCCAGTAATGTAAGATTGCTTGTTTTGTAATCCCCAAAAAAGTTTCTCTTCTTTTTCAGAATGACTCTTAAATAATCTCAGTGAAATTTCTGAGTGGTCACCGAGTTCCCCGATGTTGGAGATCCACAAAATGAGGTCTTTATGTGGAACTGCCAGTTTGCTTGACTGATGATGCTAGAAAGGAACTTCCTGTTAAGTGACGGAGGAGCTCCAGAATGCCCAGAATTGTCATGTTTTTCATTGGTTTCCCTTTAAATACATAATAGAAAAAAAATCAACTGTTCAATAAAAGTATGTACCTCTCTTAGCATACAAACTGCAGCCTGGGGAGACTTTCATCCTGCAAGAGTCATTCATACTATCTGTAGAACTTTAAAGAAGAAAATTAATGACTTGCTCTATCCATATTTATCTTCCATAAAAGGTGCACAACCTCTGTGCCATTATTTTAGCCTTTCTGTGCTAAATCGTTGTCAGCCCAGTCTAAGGAAGCCAAGCAAGTTGCTCCTCCTATGACAGCCCAGTCCCAGCTATTCTCCAATTCAGGTGCTGAGTTCATACTTAGGCAAGTGCAGTGCAAGCTGTAATCAGAATGAACTGGAATGACCTCAGTCAGGCAGAGGTGAAGAGACCACAGCAAGCAGCTCTTGCCTCCCTCTAAGCAAGTTATGAAGTCTACTCACCATGAGCACTGAGGTCTCACAGCCCTAAGATATATGTGTGCCAGGGGCATGTGGTGGTAGAGAAGGGAAGGAAAAAAAGAAATAAAATCCTAAACAAAGACAAATAATAGGGCACTCCCAGCTTAAAAGAAAACTTTAGACCCCATTTAAAGCACATTTTCCATTCAAATGGAAAGATCACATGATGGATACCTGCTCTCTTTGCTTATTTTAAATATGCTAAAATCAGTCAAATTTGTTAGTGTAAGCAGATATGTTCCTCTTGTTAATTTTCCCTCTCAGGAATTGAGATGACAGACAGCGAGACAATCGCAGAGAGACTAGCATCCTTGGACACAGGTACCTTCTTCCAAATCCCTGAGTGTTGCTTATAAGCAGTTGAGGTGGCAGTTCATGTGCCTTGAATCCTTTACAGCTCCTGACTACAGAAGTGCAGCTTGACTCAGAAATAGCCCTGTGAGTACGGAAAGAAATGAGTTCATCTTCACATCTTGTGCTTTAAGCTTTGTCTTGGGGCTCATAGCAATTTCTCTGCTGTAGATTACATGGCTGGGTACCTCTGGGATCCCTTCCCAATTTAAAAAGGCCAAGGGAGCAGCGTATAAAAAATGAACTCTTCCTGGCATCTGATTCAAGACATTGCTTAGTCACATGTTCCTCCATCTTTCTGTCCAGCACAGAATAAGACAAATTTACAGCTCAATAGGTTCTGTGAACATCCTTGTCATCAGCTGGAATTTTCCTGTTTCCTACAGTGAAGAACTGATGGATGGGTTTGCCTGCTCATCAGCTCCATGAGAAAGTGCCATAGAAATACACTTGCTTCTATAACTATGCTATGATTTTATAATAATTACTCTTCATTCCCTTTCTGATTCTGATTCAGATGATACATCAGCACTGCCTCCTGTCTCTGCTTTCATGAAAAGGTACCTCTCCGGCTGTGGAAGGCCTTGAGCTGGAGATCATCACCCATGTGGGCTACCAGATGGAGGAAATGTCACAGATGTTGCATACATACCTCTGTGTGTATGTGTCTCTGCATGTGTAAATTGCATTCTAACATTATTTTCAGTATTCTAGCCATTTCTAGAGACAAGATAGTAGACTATAAAGGCCTATATTGGTCTGGTTTTACTCAGCAAAGCAGTTTTTATGCACTTGTAGGCAAACAAAAAAGTCAAAATAGCAAATTACTGCTTTTCAGCTCTTGTTTTTGACTTATGTACTACCCATTCATGTTATTGGCCCTTGTGCAAAGGACAAAGTATTGCCTTCTGTGAAAAACATATCTGGGTAGAAAGAACTTCAGCACTGAAAACTTCTTCAAAGATGAGTCACATCTGTGCAGGTTTCTATTGCCCTTCCAAAACACGGGATATAAATAAAAGAAGTGGCATTATACTCTACATCTCTTAGACAAAAGAAAAGCAGAGCTGTTTGGTTTTTTTCACACCCCCCCCCTGTTTCGCCAGTAGCTTCTGTGTATAAATTATACATTTTCTTAAATATCTGCATTTTCTATTTCAGGTTTGAGCTGATAACCTGTGTTTTTGCACAGTAGGCAAACCTCATGCTGTCACAAGCGGCAGTGATACAGCCTCACATTTCAGTTCTCTTCATCCCAAGGAGCCTTTGCTATTATGCCATTAGAAATAATGCAAAGCTTTCAGTTGAAACACTGTAGACACCAGTGATGCATGACAACCTTTCTAGCCAATGAAATGCCACTGTACAATGGTACCTGCTCTGCCACACCAACCCTTGTTCAGAGGAAATAATAATTTCTGTAGAAAACCATGTCACCTTCCCTAGTTAAGAAGCAAAAGAAGACACGTTTCTCCGCTAAAGAGATGGAAATGCATGCGTCAAGATTAGAAAAATTATAAATGTGCACTGCATCCACCTTGGAACAGTTCTTGCTGCAGTGTAATCCCCAAAACACCTTGAGGGGTGGGGGGGTCAGGATTAGGATGCCATGTGTTCTGTGAAATGCTCACATTTTGGAGCACAGAGGCTCAGGGTCAAAGGTTCTGTCATGACTTTCTCATTGCAGAGCTCAGTGCTCTGTGGGACTGGGTGCGCGGACAGATGGCCAAATAAATCTCACAGCAAATGATCACTATTGAATTCTTTCAAATCTTTCATGGATGATAAAGAAGACAAGCAGGCAAAGTGTCTTTTATGTAAAGTATTTAGGAAACTTTTATTTTAACAGCATCCGTTATTCCCCTTTCTTTTAGTTGCAGAGTATTTTTATGAGGAAAATTCCCTGGTTGGTAGTGTCGTCTTATGCAGTATTAGTATGATATTTACTCCCCCTTTGGGAGAGAAAATAAAACTAAAAAGTAGCTGAGATGGGCTGGAGCTGCATTTGTTGTCTCTTTTACTGGGACCTGGATCTGCTCCCTCAAAAATAAAACAGGACAAGAATATACACAAACAGAGCAGGAGAAATAGCCAAGAGAAGTAAAAAAAAAGCTTCAGTTTGTGCTGTTGACTCTGATTTGTAACCTTGTTGCTGGAGAAATACAAGCACAGCACATAGTCTTAGTCCAAGACTTGGCAAGCTTGAACCAATGTGAAGCTAAGACTTTCCTACAAGAGAGAAAATCAAGGAAATTAAGAAAAAAAGAGACAGAAAAATAAATAAATAGTTTTTGACCAAAATAAACCAGATTTCATTCAAATAGAAAAAGTCCTGAGGGTGAGGGCAAAGATAAAGGAGGATGAGCCTGAGAGTTACACTGGGGCACAAGTCCCGTGTTGTAACCGGCTTTCAGGACTCATAGGATCAGGAAAACAGAAATATAAAAGTGTCTCCATAAATTCTGAGGTCCTAAAATTGGGAAACCTGGCAGCTGAAGTGAAAGATGTTGCTTCCTTTCTGTTGTGTTGTTCTCCCAGCAGTACTGTCAAGCTATCACTGCCAAGTATGGCAACTGGCACAATATCCCATTTTCTCATCTTTTCATTCATCTATTAAAGTTAATTTTTGACATGCTACTGCTGTTAAATTGTTTTCTCATCTTTGTCCTTCTAAATTAAAAGAAAAAAAAACAGAGTAATCTTCCAAGGTATCAAGAGGCCTCCTTGTTTGGAGTGATTTCATTATTTACATTTAGGTTTTATTTACTTTTAGAAGTTATGTTTTATAACACATTGCATTGGTCTTTTGCTGTCTGAACGATGGAGACCATAGATTTTAGTGTTGAAGCCTGAATAAAATAGAAATTCTAATACATTATCCCTGCAGCCCTTTCTGTCTAAGGGCTGCAGTTTTGGGTTGGCTATCTCCTGTCATTCGTGCTTCTAAAACCATACAGTAAGAAGACTCATTTGTCAGTAGATGCTTTCAGTTTCTATGTGATTTTCAACAGTAATCAAGAAACCATGCATTATCTAAAAAAGCAAAACTAAATATTAGTAACATGATTTGTTCCTTTGCATATCTCAACATTTTTGTTCTTCTTAGTTGGCATCACTCCTTGACTAAATTTAGGGGTTTTGTTCAGGAAAGGAACATACAGTCAGGCTCCTTACTTAGAGTCACTCAGAAAGATTTCTTAACAAATCTTTAGTTGTTGAGATTTCAAAATGCTTCAGGAACTTTTCTTTAATCGGTGCTGCACTGAAATCACTTTCTGAGGGCCATGATCCAAATCCCGTTGAAGTCAATGGAAGTCACTCCAGTTATATCAATGGAGCTGGATGCAGTCCATAAGGCTGCATATTGACCACTTGAAGTTGTTTTGCAAACATTGAATCTCTCCTTATGTACAGAGCACAGTCAGTAACAAGGAACAGGCTTTAATGGGGCTGAGGGAGTACATAGTGCTTGTATATAGCACTTAATTAAACTCATCATTTTATACTGTTATAAAGCATTTCCCACGCTAAGTGTTGTTCACATTACTCATAGGAGATTTAGATTTCTGAAATCCCACACAAAAATGTCCCAGCTGTTCTATATACTATATCTTATAGTACTTGTCACTGTGTGTAGGAAGGGTAATTAACCTAAAGAACATTATATTTCACTGTCAAATGCTAAATGTCAGCATTATAAATTTCTAATATAAACAACACATTTAGAAACAGTAGGGAAGAGAGAAAGAGAGAGGGAGTATTCTTTGAAAAGGTATTTCACTAAAGGACTGGATGGCCCAGGCAGTTGTTACAACGTCAATTGTTACAAAAGTCATCTTTTCAAATTCTATAGTGTCTAACAAATCAGTAGTATCCAGCTGTGATGGGTGGTACTCCAGGACTTAATGCTGCGGATCTGACTGCACAAAGAAGTAGTCCTGTCTTTTCTTAGTCACACACTATTATTCATGAAGACCCTAATTCCTTTGTGAATTCTATGCTCTTGAAATGGTCGAAATATGGAATTTTTGTCCCGTTAGACATTTCAATATTTTTTAAAAAGTATCTCAAATTATAATGAAAAAAGATTCCTACATATACTTCTGTAGCATTGAGGGGTTTTGTGTGGTGCTTGGTTTCATTGGTTTTGTTCTCTAAAATCAACCTCCAACTTAGGCTTTCCAGGTGTTCCCAGTATCTCTCTTGTTCCAAAAATGTTAACTGAACTTTCACAGACTTAGAGAGTTTTTGGCATGTTAAATAGAGTTGAGTATTTCAGAGTCAGGAAACACTCCATCGATAGGAAATCCACACTTTAAACAGAGGTAATTTGGACCCTAGACATCACTGGTGCAGAGTCAGGAGAGTGACACAGGAATTGCTACTGCAGCAAAGACACTTGGGGCTCGAAGGCTCCTGATCTGCAAGATGATGATGGGAAGCTTTGGATTGTTTGAGTTCATTGTTATCAAGTTTAGTAAACCTCTCTGACACCTGTTGATACTTAAGTCTTGTTTTCAATAGGAGTAAACTAGATCTTTCAGACTTCAGTGAACCATTCTCTGAAAATGAATTTAGTAAGAAATGGTTTACAATGAGAAAATGTCCAGCCAACTCTGATACATTTACCCTTTCCTATTATGTGATCTTTGCTATTTTTATAGAATTAAGGAATACAAACTTGACTCTTTGTAGCACTATCAGTATTGAGTCTAAAGTTATTCTAGGGCCACCAAAAGAAGCCTTTGCACTTAGGCAGACCTTGCTTTATCAGAACTCAATGATTAGAGTGTACATGGTTTTTCTGAACTGACCTTTCATTCCAATTGAGGAATTGAAACTGCTTACCTGGTATCTCAGAGTGCTTCAGCTAGAAGGCAAAGATTTCAAGGCAGAAAAGGAGGACCAAGAAGAAGTGGAAGAAAGAATGAATGAAAGATGAGCATGGAAGAATAAGTGAGGTTCTGAAGGAATTGAATCTGACCATAACAGTAGACAGTTACATACAGAAGGCATTTCAAACTCATTCTGGAAATATCTGATGGAAGATTAGCATTCTTTCCAAACTCTGTAACTTTAATTAAAACCTCTACTTTCTGATTTTGAACCTTCAAGCTGAAATAGAACAATAGAAAACCCACCTTCTATGATGAGATCTGACTATGCCCCACTGCATTCAATGTACATTTTGCCAGTGGCTCTTACAGGAGTAGTTTTGGGCTTGTGACTGCTTGCTCTACAAACTCTCATTTCTGCAGTTCCACGCAAGTTTTGAGAAGCAGTCTTAAGCCACAAGCCATAACTATTTCCCTTCAACAGCAACACGGCACAAAAAGCAATAAACCAGACTTGACAATGTTGCCTTTAAAAGGAGGGGGCAGTCGAAGACTCAGATCTGTACTTTGCATTTTTTTTTCTTACTTCTTTTATTAAAATTCTCGCTGCAGTCTGAATTTTGAAAAGGAGAATCCTGGCTACTGACTACACATGCAATTATTACCGAGACTTTTCCATGCAAAAAAATGCAAATGTATTGTTTTGAACTTATTCATCAGGAGAAAAATCTTTTCTCAGCATTGTGACAATTGTTTACGAGGTGAAAATTACTAAGTAGTTCATCTATTTTTCCCAGCTGTCAGTTTTCTTCTCCATCTTTTTCTCCTTGTAGAAAGTGAAAGCTTCCAGTTTTGTCCTTAAGACCAAACATAGAAGAAACCACTAAAATATCTCTAAGTTTAAAAAATGTACAAAGTTTTTGAAAAAAAATGTCACGAGAGTTTCTTGTCACTGTTACAGAATTTTGACATGAAAGATGCCCTAAAAGACATTTCATTTTGATGCTGCTATAAGCAAATAACTGCTGTTTTATCAACTGATTTACAAAGGTTTTAAACAGCTGTTCCTGAAACTAGATGTTTTAATGACAGCGATAATAGAGCAGAGTACATCAAAATGAAAAGAGAGAACTTTCTCATTTTATTAGTTGCAAAGCAGCTAAAAATGTGCATTTATAATTAATTTTAAAATAAAGTTTAAAAGATTAACGAACTCTTATTTAAATATTAGTTGAATATCTATGAAAAGGATCTTTAATTTTGAGTTCTAGGTAAATTTTCCCTGTTGTAAACTAAGCAATTTCTATACAATGATAAAACAAAGAAGAAGTAATTACTGTTATCTTCAAAATACCCTTCTTGTTTATGAACATGATAATCTATTTCAGGATAGATTAAATCCTTTATTGTATATAGAATTTCCTTTTATCAGCTTCATAAAAGGGACCAGCTGGATCACTCATTTTTGATCCTGTCATCAATCAGGGGTTGTCTCTGGAAATCACTCAGGAGTTGGCTCACATAGGATTTATATTTCATTCTTGTGGTCTATGGGAAGACTCGGATGCCCACTTTATGTATCACAGACATCACCAAGAAGCAGCATGTAGCTACTGAAACTGTGTATTGTCCTCTAGGTAAGTAAATAAGTTAGAGATTTTGAAAGGTATGCTGTGAAAATAAGTCTGTCTTCCATAAACTATTGATGAGAATTTGACAACATAATTGTAGTTCTGAATTTTTTGAAATAATCCTTTATAAAATATGACAGTGAGGGATTTTTTTTCTTCAGCTTAGAAAACTTATGTATTCCAAAGCATCTGGGTAAATTCACTCTTGTAAGTGAAACTTATGGAATTTTTTTGTAGGCCTAAGTTACCATAATAATAATTTGAAAGCAAAGAGTGGGTATTAATACATTGAGGGACACATTTATCAAAGAAAGCGATCCCAGGTACACAGGTCACCATGAAATCCCTTCCCATTTCATTTTCCATATATATTAAAATTTCTTTTCATCATAAGTAGACTTAGTAAGAACGAATTTATGCATGTACTTATTGCTTTGCAAGACTGAGCACTTCTTCACTTCCTATTTAACCTGAAAGTAATTCAAACAAATCTGAGACACTTGGAAAAAGAAAACCTGGAATCAACAGGGTTCTTCGCTTTCACACTGTATAAATTTATGCTGGAACATGGGCACTGACATTTTATTCTTAGCTGTTGCCACACAAACTGCATAGCAGATCAAATATAGCAATTAAAAATGTTTTGAAACTGCAACTCCTACTCCATAAATTACCGCAGCCTTTTGTTACAGAACAACTAAGTCAACTTCCTGTTTGTGCTAAAACTATTCACAGCTTCAGCTGATATCCTGCAGTGTCTTTTCCAAAGGTCACAGCACAGTTTTCGATTCACACATTTGATTAAAAATATAAGAATCACAGTGTCCTGGGAAATGATCTGCAGTAAAAATAGATCAAACTACCTGCTGTTTCCAGAATAAACCAACTTACTGCCCCTTTTCCCCATTCAGTTAGCATTGCAAAAAGAGAAGGATGTATGCATGACTGCAGAAAATATACAGTTAAACAAGGGAAATATAGGTGAGGTATTTGTTTTATGATTTATGGTTTTGTTTTAGAGCATGGCTTCTGCAACTGATGAAAATTTGCTCAGGTTAAAATATGGTTAAGGAATTCAAGGGACAGAAAACTGAAAGTACTTTGATTTTATGGGAATTAAGCTCTGCTCTAATTCTTCCTTAACTGCTGCAAAACACGTTTGTACAATTGCCTTCAGACTATATTGTCATAACTTTCTTTACACAGATGAGCATCCTCCCTGAAGTCCTATTTGCACTCAATAAAGTTACTATGGCAGAAACTATTCAGAGAGAGTCTAGATGTTGTTCTTTCTTTCCCTCAATATCAAGTCCCTCAGTATGTGCTGTAGGATAATTAAATGTCTGCTCCTGTTATCAATAACCCTTACACTTTGGTGTCCAACAACCAGAAATTTTGAAACAGCATTTGCAGCATATGGTGCAAAATCCTAGCCCAAAGTGAGTGGAGTACTGGAAGAAATGTCATGGCAAAATACATCTCTGTCAAATTACAAATTCCTTTGAGAATTCTTTTCCCTTTTCAATTCAGGAACTTCATTTTTATGTCATGATCACAATACATTTAACCTCCTCTAATCTAAAGCAAGATTATGATGTTGTCCAGAGAAAGTATTTACACCAAACCAGATGACTATAATTAAACTTCACCTCTTTCCTGTGTTTTCAACTTTCCTGCTGCATTGTCCAAGAAGAGATTAATGCAAAATCTCCTAAAGAGCAGATATTCAAATGTGAGAGTACGAGAGGTAAGGGTACATTTTCAAGGCCCAAAGGCTGATCTGGGGAAAGCTTCCTTGGAGCCTCTGATTCCCAGAGGAAGATTTGGATAGATTTAGAACTGGAAAATCCTAACTAGACTTTACCCAGACCCTGTAGTTACACAAAGAAAAACAGGGAATATGGTGTTGAGGCAATTTATAACAGACTGGTGAGCATTTTGAGAGGGAATGGGCCAAGTCTGAAGAGCAGATCTAACACATGTTCTCTCAAATGTAAATTGGATTAAAAACTGTTCCATTTTACTTTACTGTGAAATGACATTCTGGTTTATTAGCTATGTAGGTCTTGACTAAAATTTAGTATGATTTTTATCTTAAGAGTGACTCTGTAGGGAACTTTACATTTCTTTGATGACTTTCATTATAGCTTTAGCTATATTTAAACTGAATTTTCATGTACATAGAACATCACATTCTTCTTTTAAGCACAAGGAAAAGATGTCAGAACAGACTGAAATAGCTCTTTGTGAGCCCTTGCTGTAACTATGTGCTTGGACCACTGGAAAATAAAGTAGATTCACATAGAAGCAAACAAACAGTGGCTTAGATCTAGTTAACTCTGCTTTCAGAAACTCAATATCATTGCTTACAGTGATAATCTGATCCCCTCGGCTACACATATCAGTCCTGCTATGGGATCTGTCCGCACAGAGCTCCACAAAATCTCCTTGACCAAGTCCTGTTTTGTCTGGGTTGGAGAGGAAATACAGTTTCATAATGAATATTATTAAGCTGATGACACATTAACACAATCATTTACATGGGTATTTGATGAAGCAAATCCAGTGATTTACTCTAATGGCTCCATTACTGTGCTGAATATTGGCTGAGTACGCACTGTCCCTTTCATGATCTTTGCTTCAGAAGAAAAATAACTCACAAGTATTGATATTTTAGTTTGAATAACCATTCTTATAAGTTTTTCTCCTAAAAAATACTTTTTTTCATCCCCATTAAATATATTTTCCTTGCTCAACATAAAATCTCAAATTGCAATATTGGAAAAAGAAGCCTTGCAAGACTCTACTTTTATGTTCTCACAACTTAAAAATAGCCACAGCAATCTTTTTGCCACTATATTTTCTGAAACTATACTGTATAACAACACTACATCGTTTTGATAGCTCACAATTGCAAGTCTGCTTTCCTGATCCAATTTCAACTTGATATTTCTGCAATAGATCATATCACAAAAGCATACCAGTCAGAGCAAAGATTTAGCATAATTCCTATATTTAGGGTTCTGTCAACAGATGTTGAAAATACAAAGAAACTATTTTGAAAATAGAAGTCATGGTAAACAGACATTTGTCTATCAAGCCTGAAAGTATGTCTGGCTACCTGCCTTGCTAGAAATTGCATACATTATTATCCTTGAACTGTAGCTGTAAATGCCCTAGCACACAGTGATGCTGCCCAGAGAAATAAATCAGTTTGAAAGTAACCTACTTCTTTCTTTCAAATTACCGTTAATAACATTTTGCTTTTGCAAGATTAATGCACCTTAGCAGACAAAGATACAGTGAAACCAATTGTCTTGTCTTTGCTCCAGCTTTCAGTCATGTTGCTGTCTTTTTCAGCATTACTTGTGTATGTATATATTTCTAAGTAAATTTAGAGCTAGGATGTACAGTACAGAAGACAGTTTCCTTCTAAGATAAAGAAAAAGCTTTGTGCTTAAGTGAATGTCTCTCTCCTCACTGAAAACTAAAGCTAATGGGATTTTTATTTTTTTTCCTGAGAAAGAATAGAAAAATACCAAATTGTATGAAGAATTTCATCCCAAAACTTCCTGGATGCAGTGGTTCTTTGATGAATAGTAGGTGTTTTTTCTGACATATCTGGGTTTTGGGGACCCAGCACTGCCCAGAACAGCCATGGCTCTGCCATTTGGAAAGGCTTTTTAATCAAGTAAAGCTCCATATGGAGCTCTTGAGAGGAGTCATAGAAACAGACATTTTCTTGCCCAATTTCCTGACTTAATGCCACTGTCACTTTTATGAGCCTTTTCCCATCTTTTTCAACTCTGTCTGCTGACATCAAAATAATTTTTAAATGAGCACACCTCTGCCTGAGGTCTAGATCAGCATGTCCAGCAGTGAGGGATTATCTGCACCTTCACAGAGACCTGGCTAGCTCTGAACCTCACAGCCCTAAAGCTGGAAATCATGAAATCTTACAGGCTTTCAGCTCCACTGAAGCATTTCAAGACTTCCAGACTACTTTTTGTGAAACCAAGTCTTTAGGGCAAAATTCTTGGGACAAGTTCCTGGACTGGGATTCTGCTGAGCAAGAATAGAGCAAGGATTCAGTTGAAAGTTAAGGACATCCAAATGAAGGTGCATAGAGGCACAATGGGGTTTATGGAGAACTACTCAATAGATTTCAGCCTGCCAGCCAGCAGGGACGCACAGCTCAGTTGCATAGAATGAGACACCTAGTGCGATTTGAGACGACCTTTTCCAGTTGACGTTTAGTACACAGGACCTGCATGAGTTACATCAGCTGCTGCAAGGTGTAATATATGAAACCAGGCACCAACAGGCACTGTCTCATGCGCAATTAATTCGTATCTACTTCAGGGTGAACTAAACTTGCTTCCAAGCTCCAGTGGCTGCATTGATTAGACTTCTACTTACTATAACTGGAGCTTTGGACTCTTGCATGCCTGTATTCACCTACTGATAGACACCTGTGTTTCAGACTTATGTGTCTGCACAAAGATTCCTAAATTTGCGTGTCTAGATTTTTAAGCTGATCCCACTGCATTGCTCTATCTAAACTATTCACTACTATATCTACAAGTCAGGAGAGACTTATGAAACACATCCTGGTCATCCTGGTGTAGTGTAATAATTCAGAGCTTAGATGGGCCTACTTATCACCATTGACATCTAGCAATCTTTGGTTAAACTCAGGTTAAAAGAGGAGGGATTCCATTCTCAAATCTCAGACAGACTCATCACTTTATGCCCTGTATCTTTCCTCCCTTACTGCCAGCTGCTGGCCCAGAAGAGCAACAGCCTCCTGCATGCTCTGTGCCAAATGTAGAAACCCCATGTGAAAGACAGAAGATTTTCTTTCTTTTTCCTACCAAAAAGACTTTTATTTTTTTTTCCTGAATAGAAGACTGACCAGCCATCATGTTATTTAGAGAAAATGGTGTTTCCCTTTACAGAATCACAGATTCACAGAACCACAGAATAACCAGGTTGGAAGAGACCCACCGGATCATCGAGTCCAACCATTCCTATCAAACACTAAACCATGTCCCTCAGCACCTCGTCCACCCGTGCCTTAAACACCTCCAGGGAAGGTGACTCAACCACCTCCCTGGGCAGCCTGTTCCAGGGCCCAATGACCCTTTCTGTGAAGAATTTTTTCCTAATGTCCAGGAATGTTAGCAGCTGAGCAAATAGTTTTTTCTTATACCAGGTGCCATCTCTTACATTTGGTTTGTGAACAGCTCTTTTTTCAATGAGATGCAAAAGCCTCCACCCTTCTCTTTGGTGACCATGCAGCGTTTCCCAGTGAAGAATGTACTTTTCACTGCACTTTAAATTCCGTAAATTGGTCTATACATTAAAAATGTGTATGTTATGAATATTGTAACAGTCTAGCTGTTCAGCTGAGCTTATGTATACGTTTTTGGTTCTTCACTGACACCATATACAATGAAACTTGTGGAATGACAATCCATTTGGAGTGATTTCCAGCCTCTTCAGAAACCACAGCATATTATGGCAACAGAAGTAGTTTTGACATACTTGACTTACATATGCTGGAGAAAGAGCCACCTCTTGGCTTGCCCTGAAGGATAACGCAGAGTCAAGCTCTTTGACATCCCTTGCAGTAGAGTTTACTCATTTTCGAGTTGTGATCACAGATTTATCTCCAGAAAGACTCAAAGACAAAGATAGAACATGGGCTTGCAAGAGCTCTGTGTTTAAAAAACTGTATATCTAGACTTATTCTCTTATCTCAATATTTTATTAATGAAATGAAAATAAAAATGCTTCTTTGCTTGCCTTCCTTCATCTAGATTTATCACTAACTCTCTTACTAGTGCACTTCTGGAATCCTGATCTCATTCACCCCCCAAGGCCTGCAGTTGCAATTGCAACCATATCACTGGCTATGAATTTGTTAACCTTAAGAAGTATTGAGGACACACTAGATGATAATGCAGAGAGCTGGCACTGAGTGGGAGTACTGTGCCTAAAGCACCCAGATGTGGAGCAGCTGCGTTGTTCAGCAAATCACCAGAACTCACCTGGGATGTTCAATGACTCATAAATTTCATTTCCTTCCCTGGGCTATTCAGGCTGTCAGCACTACAACCATTTCAGCATATTTCTTGCACACACAGTTTTTCCTCCCTTGAAACCTTTCAGTGAACCAGATTATTTCAAAACTCTCGCTGCTGTCTGTTCAGAAGCTGATCTTCTGTTTTCCTTCAGAACGTCATCAGCCTCTTCGCCCATGCATCTTGTCACTTCTCCCTGTCAACAAGAGCACCACTGCAGCTGCAGAAGGACAACAGAGAGTAAAAGCTCGAAGTGAGCAAGTGAGAATGAACATGAAAGGATGTTGGGGGGCTAAAGCCCTTGCCAGAAACCTAGCCAAGCTCATAAATCGAGCTTTAAACTAGATGTGAAGAGGGAGGGGGTTGAGCCCAGGCTAGACAGGAATGAGCCTGGATGTGGGGAATTGGTGATTGGGAGAGGGTGCGCGGGCGAGGACCACCAGTACCTCACCGCACAGAAAGTGGGGGAGAACACACCTCGGGGTGCTAAGGGAGATGCAGGCACTCTGGTGTCAACTGATCCAGTTACCAGGCAGTTGGGAACGAACCCTGTTCCCTCTAGGAGGGCTGAAGGCTCGGCAGCTCAGCTGAAGTGCATTTATACCAATGCACGCAGCATAGGAAATAAGAAGGAAGAGCTGGAAGCTGTCATAGGGCAAGGGGCCTATGATGTCGTTGCCATCACGGAAACGTGGTGGGACGACTCATATAACTGGAGTACGGCTATGGTGGGGTATAAGCTTTTCAGACGGGACAGGAAGGGTAGGAGAGGAGGTGGGGTAGCCCTCTTTGTAAGGGAGGACTTGGACATCACTGAGATGGATTGTGGAGATGAGGAGGTTGAGTGCCTGTGGGTCAAAATCAGAGGAGCCCACCAGAAGGTAGATTTTGTGATGGGAGTCTGTTACAGACCACCCAACCAAGGAGAAGCAGCTGATGAGCTTTTCTATAAACAGCTGCGGTCAATCTCTAGATCGATGCCTCTCGTTCTGGTGGGAGACTTCAATCTGCCTGATATCTGCTGGGTGTACAACACAGCAGAAAGGAAGCAGTCTAGGAGGTTCCTGGAGTGCGTGGGAGATAACTTCCTTGCACAGTTGGTGAATGAACCAACCAGGGAAGGTGCCCTCCTGGACCTCCTGTTGGTGAACAGAGAAGGCCTTGTAGGGGATGTGGCGGTAGGTGGACGCCTAGGACTAAGCGACCATGAGATTATAAAATTTTCTGTTCTAGGTGAAGTGAAGAGGGTGGTTAGCAAGACGGTAACATTAAATTTCCAGAGGGCAGACTTTGATCTCTTCAGCAGGCTGGTTGGTGAAGTCTCATGGGAGACAGTACTCAAGGGCAAGGGAGCCCAGGAGGGCTGGGAGCTCTTCAAAGGGATGGTCCTAGCAGCTCAGGAGAAAGCCATCCCCGTGGTCCGGAAAAAAAGCCGGCAGGGGAGAAAGCCAGCTTGGTTGAATAGAGAGATCTTGAGGGATATCAAGAAGAAAAGAAATGTTTATGGCCTCTGGAAGAAGGGACGGGCCTCTTGGGTGGACTACAGGAGGGAAGTGAGATTGTGTAGGGAAAAAATCAGAAGGGCTAAGGCTCAGCTAGAAATTGGATTGGCCAAGTCAGTGAAAGATAACAAAAAATCTTTCTACAAATATATAAATAATAAAAGGCGGACTAGGGAGACCATACAGTCCCTATGGGACACAGAAGGGACAACAGTAACAGGGGATGAGGAAAAGGCTGAGGTACTTAATGCCTTCTTTGCCTCAGTCTTTAGTCGTAAGGAGGGTCGTTCCGTCTGTGTACAAACCCAGGAGCTAGAGGAGCATAATGAGGCTCCCATGATCCAAGAGGAGGTGGTCAGAGCCTTGCTAGCCCGACTGGACAGTCACAAGTCTATGGGGCCGGATGGGATTCACCCTAGGGTACTGAAGGAGCTGGCGGATGTGCTGGCCAAACCCCTTTCCATCATCTTCCAACAGTCCTGGAAGACTGGGGAAGTCCCACTGGACTGGAGGCTGGCTGATGTTGTGCCCATCTACAAAAAGGGCCGCAGGGAGGACCCAGGAAACTACAGGCCTGTCAGTCTGACCTCAGTGCCAGGGAAAGTCATGGAACAGGTGATCTTGAGTGCTATCATGAAGCACATGCAAGAGAACCGGGTGATCAGGCCCAGTCAACATGGGTTCACAAAAGGCAGGTCTTGCCAGACTAACCTGATCGCCTTCTATGACAAAGTGACCCGGCTACTGGATGAGGGAAAGGCTGTGGATGTGGTCTTCCTGGACTTCAGCAAAGCCTTTGACACAGTTTCTCACAGCGTTCTGCTTGAGAAACTGTCAGCCTCTGGGCTGGACAGGCGCACACTCTCCTGGGTGGCAAACTGGTTGGCTGGAGGGCCCAGAGAGTGGTGGGAAATGGTGTGAAATCCAGCTGGAGGCCAGTGACAAGTGGGGTTCCCCAGGGCTCAGTGCTGGCTCCAGCCCTGTTCAATGTCTTCATCAATGACCTGGATGAAGGCATCGAGTGCACCCTTAGCAAGTTTGCGGACGACACTAAGCTGGGTGGAAGTGTCGATCTGCTGGAGGGTCGGGAGGCTCTGCAAAGGGATCTGAACAGGCTGGACCGCTGGGCAGAGTCCAATGGCATGAGGTTTAACAAGGCCAAATGCCGGGTCCTGCACTTGGGGCACAACAACCCTATGCAGTGCTACAGACTGGGAGAAGTCTGGCTGGAAAGCTGCCTGGAGGAGAGGGACCTGGGGGTGTTGGTTGACAGCCGACTGAATATGAGCCAGCAGTGTGCCCAGGTGGCCAAGAAGGCCAATGGCATCTTGGCTTGTATCAGAAACGGCGTGACCAGCAGGTCCAGGGAGGTTATCCTCCCTCTGTACTCAGCACTGGTGAGACCGCTCCTCGAATCCTGTGTTCAGTTCTGGGCCCCTCACCACAAGAAGGATGTTGAGGCTCTGGAGCGAGTCCAGAGAAGAGCAACAAAGCTGGTGAAAGGGCTGGAGAACAGGCCTTATGAGGAACGGCTGAGAGAGCTGGGGTTGTTTAGCCTGGAGAAGAGGAGGCTGAGGGGTGACCTCATTGCTCTCTACAACTACCTGAAAGGACGTTGTAGAGAGGAGGGTGCTGGCCTCTTCTCCCAAGTGACAGGGGACAGGACAAGAGGGAATGGCCTCAAGCTCCGCCAGGGGAGGTTTAGGCTAGACGTTAGGAAAAAATTCTTTACAGAAAGGGTCATTGGGCCCTGGAACAGGCTGCCCAGGGAGGTGGTTGAGTCACCTTCCCTGGAGGTGTTTAAGGGACGGGTGGACGAGGTGCTGAGGGATATGGTTTAGTGTTTGCTAGGAACGGTTGGACTCGGTGATCCGGTGGGTCTCTTCCAACCTGGTTATTCTGTGATTCTGTGATTCTGTGATTCTGTTTAACTCATCTTGATGTTGTAGATGACATTTCTAATTTCCAAAAGCCTTTTGGCCCCTGTAAAATGCAGAATGACAAAGATTTTTATTAAAGACTGGCGGACTCATCTAACTTATTATAATGCAAAAAATTATATCTGTGATGAAAGTCAGAGAAAGGCTGGGTAACATTTGTCAGAGAGGAAGGAACTGAACTAAAACAGAAAGATTGTCTTTTACTGGGAACGAGTCTCTAGTGGTTCATCATCTCACTGTATTACAGTTAGGCTCCTCCTTACTTATAGACTCCATTATTTCTAAAATCTGGCATTTAATATGATGTGAGTCTTATCTACTGATGTTAAGACTGTCTCCTGGAAAATGTAACCTGTGGTTCTTTATCAGCTCGGTCTGAGGTGAGCCTCGAATGTGTGTTCTCTTATCTGAGTAAAGTTACTTTGATCTTTGCAGAAAAGATGGACTCTGTGCTGTTCAGGCTTCACACAAT
Organism: Phaenicophaeus curvirostris; assembly: GCF_032191515.1. NCBI lineage: Eukaryota > Metazoa > Chordata > Aves > Cuculiformes > Cuculidae > Phaenicophaeus > Phaenicophaeus curvirostris. Next base: position 121,904,173 of record NC_091393.1, on the reverse strand, counting down.
CTTTTTGGGGAATTTCAGTGGAGCCTCCCTGTCCTGAACTCCTGACTATTGACGGTTTTTAAGTATGAGCTAAATATCTAACTGCTATTTGTTTTATTTCTAGTGCCTATGGCTGGGCTGCTGGGAAAAAATAATGCCCTTAAATGGAGATGGTTCTAGGTTTTCAGCTTGTGAGGATAGGCAGCCCTAGATTATGGCTTATCTGGAGATCTAAACCCATTTTAGTTGCCACAATAGAAAATTTTTTCCAGAAAGCATTGGAAGGACTTAGGGAATTTGTATTATGTTGTGGGAAACTCCATGACAAATAGTGTTCCTTTTTGAGTTGTGTGAAATCTAATGAAATATTAAAAGATACAGTATCCAATTTTGAATTATACTTTCCTCCAATGCCTTATCTGTCTTGACCAAATTTGCAGATATTAATTTTTAAGTATTTCATGGAAAATACATCCCTCCAATCCAAGTGTCTGTATCAGCATAAATTTTCACATCCTTTCAACATAGTAAATCTGTAGTAAAATATCCCTAAAAATGACTTGCTATCAGCTTTGCATTCATTAGAAATGCATTGTATGCCTCTGATAACTATTTGACAGTTTGGGTTTTACCCAGACTGTTAAGAGTCAATACCTCTGATATCTCAAAAAAATGGACTGCTGGTCTTTGTTAATAACAGGTCTCCAGGCATCAGGTTTACATTTTATATGAGAGTTTCATGCTACCAACAACACCCTGCACTACACAACAATGCTGTGTTGCTGATTTAGTGCCTGCTTCCCCCTAACTGCAAAAGTGGTGCGTGGTTTTGGTGATCTGCTATCTACAGGTGTGAGTCAGAGCTCCTTGTAAACACAACAACTCTCATTGACTTCACCTTTTATAACAACATTTATAATTTTTATTACAAATAAAGGCCCCAGCCAAGACTGTTACTAGTAATACATCTCCTCAGGATTTCTTTGCACACTGGTAGTAACTGTTCTCAGTTGCTCTAGAGCCTGACAATACCCCTAACAAGAGGCATCTTTTCTCTAAACGATGTATGATGTCAATTGGATGACACAGACAATCAGAGGTCAATAGTTCCCAGGATTAGCACATCTGGGTACAAAACCAAATAGGTCTGTATTTCAAGCCAGTTCCTCAGTTACTCTTACACTCTCATTACTCTTTTACTTTGTTCTTCAAGGAATTCTTCTCCCACCATCATGTCCATCAAGTCAGGTGCTGCACAAGTATGTGCAGCACTGAAAAGTTTAGGAACTTAGGGTGTTTTGAGGTCAAGCTCTAAATTGACAAAGGATGAATTCCATTTCATGTACTAAACACAACAAGACTGTAAAATGTCTTTGCCATGCCAGTAACATCAATTTTGTTGGTTTAAATGTTTGGGTAACAGCACCAGGAAGGTAAAGGCTCACATGTGTGACTAAAATTAAAGACATCACAATAATAATTTTGCTCATGAACTGATAGGTGTGTCTAAGCACAGATGTGTTCAGGCTCTTGCAGATTATTTCAGATATCTCAGCTCTGGTTATGTACAATTAGTTACATGGTTAGTTACATGTGGTGCAGCTTAATCTGAATTGACTCAATCTTGGTATTTTGAAAAAAATGGGGAAAAATCATGATTTCAGGTAATCTAACTTGGCCAGCTTTTAATATTCTTGGAGAAAATGTAACTTTTAGGAGAGGATAGTGAAGTTCTTTTCCATAGTCTCATCAGTATTAGAAACGTCACTTTAACTTAGCCCCAGAATGTTTTCAGAACCTGTTAAAGATGAGAATAAGAAAAAAAAAATAAGATATACAACTTCTCATAATAATGACACTGTTTTTTAACTAACGCTGTCTTACAATTTAACTGCTCTGTGTGAGAAACAAAGGATCTTTTATATCCATATCATTCAAATTAATGTTATTGCATCGAGCAATAACATAATTCCTAACAACAGAATAAAAATTGTTGAGTGCACTTAAAATTTCAGCTGATAGATACAGATTGAAAAATAGTAAAAGCTTCAGGCAAACCCATTATTATTTATTTGAAGGATGTGTAGTCAGATTTATTGAGCTGATTAGAGTGATAGATAATCTAAGACTTGTGAAAGCACCCCCAGATTTTAAAAGATCTACATGTGGATTTTGTTCTTTGCAGCTGATAAGAGTCATACAGAATAAATTACACGCATTGCTCTGAAAATGTAAGGAAATGGCCATTGAAGGGGAAATGGCTCGGAGAACTCTGTATAAGGTGACGTGTTGTTTGCATACTATTATATGGAATTGCAGACTCTGCAGTAACTCCTAATGGGGGAAATTTATCACTGCAGAGAGGACCTGTCAAAGCATAGATGAGGACTGACAAGCTGTTTGACAGGGAGGAAAGAAGTGACCAACCAAAGCCTGTTCCACAAATGGAGGACAATATGGAAGAACAGCACAGGGATATTTGTGGGGAAATAACGGGTGTCAAGAAAGATGTCACTGAAGAGGAATTACTGTAGTGGTGTGGGAAGAGTGGGAGCACTGTACTCAGAACTAATCAGAACGAGAACATAATGACTGCATTTTATTTAATCCAATAGAAGGATATGAGAGGTACAGACCTGACAGATCTGAAGCAAAGGAGATGAGATTTGCCCCTCTAAAACTAGACAAATATTTCAATCATTTTTGGTTATGTTTTCACCTGCAGGACTATGCCTTCTTCAATCCCCCCAGACCTAATACAGTGCTCATCACCTAGCTACAGGTGTTGAATCACTGTGGTAGATTAAATCCAGCCAGCAGCTAAGTATCATACAGCCATGCATTCACTCCCCAACCCAGTGGGACTGGGAAGAGAAGAGGAAAAGCAAAAGCAATAGCACTCACACTGAGACAAAAAAAAATAGTTTAATACGTGAACCAAAAAGGGAGAAAGAAGAGATGCAAAACCACCCCCCACAAGAAGACCAGTGCCCAGCCAGTCTGCGAGCAATAGCTATCCATACCAAAACTCCCTTCCTTCCTTTTTTGCTTGCTGAGCATGGCATTATGTGGCACAGAATACTCTTTTGGTCAGTTGTGATCAACCGTCCTGGCTGTGTCCCTGCCCAGATTCTTGAGCACCTCTAGCCTACTCGCTGGGGAGACAGAGCAGGAAAAAGAGAAAGCCTCAATGTTGACCAAGCATTGCTCAGCTATGGACAAAACACTGATATTTTGGTCACAACTCCAAAGCATAGCACTATACGAGCTGCTGCGAAGAAAATCAACTCCGTCCCAGCCAGACTCAGTACAGTCAGGGATATTGCTACAGACTGCCTTTAGCTGGCTATTTCCTAGATATATTGCTCCTGCTAAACAAGAAAGCAAAGTTCCAAGCTGCTGCACCTTAGCACAGGTCTGACATGACTAGATTTCTTCTGCCATTGCCCCACTGCACCAGTCTGCACATAGTTCTGCACTGAATTAGGCTTTAGAGAATCCAACAGATTCTACTGAATGCTACTGAATTCTACTGCTACTGAATTCAACTGATTCTACAGATGCTACTGAAAATGCAACTTGATGTGAGGTTTTGTTCAGTGTTGGTCCAGTGAGGAACTAGGAACAGCCAGGAATGAGGAGGAAAGAAAGGAAAAACATCCAACTTTAACACCTATATGAAACTTGAGATGAAGAAAGCATGATGGTGTTCTGAGCCAGAGGCAAGAAAAGGGAGTAAAAAGAGCTTTCCATTTAACCTGAATAATGTAAAGTTTCAGGTAATAAGGAGAGAGTTAGGAGATGTGAAAGTCATAGACAGACAAATATGCAGAACATATACTGGAATTGAACAGAGAGCAGGAACAGGAGCTGGAAAATAAATTTGTGAGACGGTATCAAGAACATGACAACAGAGTGGTGTGACCTGGTGAGATTACAAAAAGCAGAAGTGTAAAGAGAGTTATATATTCTTTTCCCTTTTGACAAATAGGGTTTCTGACTTGATATACTGTCTGCGAGAGTGCCATCTGGTGATCTAAAATTACATTACAAAAGTGACCTTCCTGAGCAACATACAGTTAGAGCTACAATACAGGTATTTCTGTAGCTGAACCCTCTGCTGGTTTGATTAAACCAAGGCATTATTATATGCATTGTACTGAGAAAATAAAAATCATTAGAACTCACAGGGGAAAATGCTGGAACAAACATACTCAGCATCTGAATAAAATAAAAGCACATCTCTAGCAAACCTTGCATAGCAGGCATGCATGCAAAATCTTGTTTATGCTATAAGCATGGAAAGGTGCTTTATAGAAAAAGGAGAATTTGGGGAAGTACTTATATAGATTTTTAACACTCTAGTTAAATCCTCACTCTAGTGTATGTAAAATGTTAGATAGTAAGCAGTACATATAGATTCAGTAAGGCTAGCACTGTGTTTAGAGCTCTTTCTAAATTTACTTTATTGTTGTTCAGTTTGTCTCCTAACCTTTATAACTAAAATTCACTGGCACTTGTTCCTCTGACTGCCTGAAAAAAAAGGCAGTCACACAGCCAAAGTAATCAGCTTTGTTGTTTTCATCTTATACAAAGATTGAGAAGAAAATACGAATTTGAATTAGTGTTGATGATTTCTTCATTATCACAAGAGGAGGTCCATGCTTCTATCAATTTGGTGTTTATGTGACCTAAAGGACTTGCTTTGTGTAAAAAGGGAAATACTTCATGCAGAAAACTGAAACAGAACTAATATGTTAAGAATCTCCAGAAATGCTGTTGAGAGGAAAATTCAAATAAGAATTATATAATTGAAAATCCTGTTCATCTCCACTGCCTAGAATGTTGTGACTCCAGGCTTACACCACAGTGAGAGGGCTGAACTCATAAAGTACCACCCTAAATAAGATGCACTGCAGCTTAAACTCACCCTTACTGCAGAAATGATCAGCTCTGAGCATGGATAAGCTATCCATTAAGGAGAAACATGTTAAACCTTCTAACCAGAGTGTTTGACAGCACATTGGTAAATAAGGTGATTATGATGCTGCTGCCTGGGGAATGGAGACATGGTGAGATAAAGTGACTTGCCAAATATCACACAGTGAGTCTATACCAGAGCTATCTATGGACTCCATCTAAGCTTCCAGGTCTGAGCCTGGCCTTGGGCATTAAAGCTCACTGTATTTTCATAGAGACCTTTGACATCCCAAAGTAGAACCGAAATCTGGGTTAGGAACTGCAAACACTTGAAAAATAATTTCCATAAACAACACTAATTGTCAACTTAATCAGTCACATTTATCTTCATTTAGATGTAAGTGAAGATTAAGTCTCTCCAGGGGGTAGAAAATAGCTGAAATAAACACAAAGCATTGTCTTTTGAGACACTAACCACAAGCAGTTGCTCATTAAATTCAGCTATATTGCAGGAGACTGGGAAGTAGTAAATGATGTACCTAGATCGAAAAAGGAGTAGATCCTAGCAATAGCAATCAGAATAGATTCTCCTCAGTACCTGGTAAAGCAGCTGAAATGCTAATTAAAGACGGAGTAACCAAACTGCACACAAGAACAGCAGTTAGCAGGAATTAAGCAATCCAGTTTAAAGAAAAGCAAGTCGTGCCCTGATATGACAGAATTCTTTTATTGCATTAACAAAAGAGTCAGTACAGAAAAGCCAGTTAAAATAGTTTATTGGAAACTCCTGGAAGCCTTTGATACAGTCCCTTACAATAGGCTGTAAAAAAAGACAAAAATTGACTCCACCGGGACTCAGATTTTGCTCCAAGCAGATGGAATACACAGTATTTTTAGAAAAGGGAAAGGCCACAGAAAATCAGTTCAATAGAGAAAGGATAAATTTGACATATGAAAAAAAAAGTTATCAATGAGACACTCAACTTCCAAGTTTGACGCAATCCTGTCTGAAAGAATCACTGAAACTTCTATCAGTTACAGATACATTTAGGCATCTATAGAAGACTTCGGAAAAAACTTGAGGATATCTATTAATAATAGAAAAGTAGGCATAGACATTAGGTTATTTAGCTTGTAAAAGGGATTACTTGAACCTTCGACTAGGTTTTAAATTAATCATGACAACAAAATTAAGCCCTTGACAACAGGGATCGCTTTGTCTCCCTAAAATTAACAAGACCTCAGGCAAAAGATGTATTCTGTTTCTGTTGTCCTTTCTTGCTGACTATTTTATTCACTTGTATTAATATAAATATTCCCTGATCCTATATATTTGTACTCCAAAATCCATTTTGCACTAACAAAAAGAGACTGCAGGCTCATAATTTTGCATACAGTTACTCGGTTGGCTCATACTTTTGGCTATTTGTGCCAAGAAGTTCAATACCTTGAGTGTGGTTATACATGATCAGGACAGCAAATTTGTTCTTCTTTTTCAGTTGAGTTTAAAACAAAGCATGGATTGAAGACAAGAATGACAGGGAGATTAAAACCTACAGACTTTAAGTACAAGTGAAGAGGCATCAACACTTTAGCTGTGGAACAACATGGATGTCATCAAAGAAAATCTCTTTTTAACACCTCAAAAACACTGTTAGAGATTCTCATTTTTGCCTCTATGAGATCTCGATTGTGTGCTTCACAGCTTAGTGGCTGCACATCTGAGTTATTGGAATGGACTAGTGCACAGCTGGATAATGTCAGAGAGAAAATCCATAGTCTAAGCAAGTGATCTCCATGTTGATGTAAGTTTGTCGAGAAACTTTGATAGGTAAAAGCCTCTGTCATTCAAGTTAAGCCTTAATTTTGTGATAACGGCCTATTCTACAAGAGCCAGACAAATCTGGAAATAAACACTAATTCTGTTTAAAGGATGCTTAATCTAATTTGAAAGATCAAATTACTATGACAGGAAAAAAAGGCCAAAAAAATGAAGGCTGGTGACAAGAGAACAGTTTATCAGGTAGCTTTATACACAAGCTGGGGTTTGCCACTTATTGGAAAGACTGTTTTTCTGCATAGGTGTAATGAGTTAGGACAAAAATTTTGTTGCTAATACAGCTGAAAAGGACTAAAAGTGAGATAGGAGCAAGAACTCCGAATCGCCTACACAGGTATTATAGATATAAACTCAAAGTTATTCTAAATGCACACTCTACAACTTCCTTTTATGGGTATATACAAATATATGTGTTCTACACATACATGTAGGGCAGCTGGGCACAAGCTTTTTGTAATTCCAGATGCAGTTAACCACACTGACAACGCAACCATATGGACATGTCTGTACACAGTGCTCAAATGGATGCCCTTTTTATTCTTCAAATTAGGTGCACATCTTTGTAGAGATCTCGTTCTCTCTCATGTGAAACCCATTTTTAAGAAGAATGAGAAAAAATGAATGAAAGGGAATTCCTACACTGATAATAGTACTCAAAAATGGCCGTGGTTAGCACTATGCATTTTTCTTTCTGTTCAAATCCTCAAGATAATGATAAGCCCTTATTTCTGTATTGTTATCATACTGTCCTTCGATCCCAGCAAGTCAAAACTACCATCACCCCAAAGTTAATTGGATCTCATTGTACTCTCTCCGTCAAGAGTGAGGTTCACATATTGTTCTCATATTAAGTGTTTAAAGATGGGTTCTCATAGTGCCTATTTGTATGAAATATACCTTTTCAGTGCATAAAAGGTTATGTACCAAGGTTTGAACTATGCCCTACGACTCCTCATGGAGTTCTTCACTCACAACAGGTAAATGATTTCTTAGTCGTTGAATACTAACTTCCTACTTTAAATTTACATTCACATTCAGTAAAGGCTTTAATTTCCTGTCTGAGAAATAAATCTTTTTTTGTCTTCTTAAAGAGACATCAGCACTTCTAAAGCCAGAGTGGAGGATCCATTAACCCTTTGGAGAAGCATTAAAAATTGATATTTTGATTGATATTGAGTTAAGACTTAGGAAATTCTTTGTGGGCAATTGAAATCTGTTTAAAGAGGTGGGGCTGTCCCAAGAAAAGAGATTTGAGAAAAAAATAAAGGCCTCAATCTGAAATGATGTTTCTTTTTCTAAGTAATTATTTTCCTTAAGGATTAGAGCCTCGATATGAGAACCAATTGCAACCCAACTTCACCTTCACTACTTCTAACTTAGGATTTCATTTTCACCCTTTCATATATGCACCCTCCTTCATGATACACACTCTGCTAAGCTACATGAAAGCAAGACCACATATTGTAGTCCTTTCATAAAACAAACAAACAAATAAAAACAGCAAAGAAAACCCCCCAAACTGAAACCCAAAATTGTTTGTCCTTAAGTTCTCCAATATTTCAATTAAATTATTTGGTTTACATAGTGTTTTTTGACACACAGGAAAGAAAATCCCCTATGGTGCCATATTCCAAGTTATCATCACTTCTAGGTAACTAAAAATAGTTTCATAAACAAGCATTTCTTGTGTCAGAAAGAGGCAACAGCTACTGTCTTAAGTTTATTCTCATGGATCAACGTTAATACACCAAATAGTAACCAAATTCTATTTAGTATGATAGTTAATATTAAAAACCTGATAGATTTTCTTTTATATCAGTTGTGTGTGTATATATATATACATACACACACATATATATATATAAATTCTCACAAAACTATTCCTGTGAAAATAATAATTTAATTTCCCTCTGGAAAACACTCAAGTAAGTGCAAAGTAAGTATGCATGGTCTAGGAAAAGGCAAATTCAGTTGAGAGGAACAGTACTGAGCAATAAGTCTTTCTGGAGAAAGAAATGCAGAGAAATCCTATTCATTATGCTTTCTAATCTTTCTTCTACAGTTATGTAAGAAAAAGACAATAGGTTTGGCTGCCATATGTGTATTAAGAGAGGTTGTGCTCTGAACTGATACAGGGACCTCAGACAATGTAATGTGCTCTAAATTTGTAAGACTGGGAAAAATATATTTGGGAAATTATTTACAATTCATTCTGATATTTGAGTCTTCAGGGCAAATGGAAACTATCTTTTCAGCCTTCCTCCATAAGGACTGGGAACTTGCACATCCATACTCAGACATCTTATTTATCTGTCTTGATAGATACGTGCACACATACCTCTCTCACTCATACATAAACACTTAACACAATGATTAAATCTTTAACAAGACACACACTGATGTCATGTGATGCCCTAAATGGCTGCTTCAGAAAAAAACTCAAATTATTGAAGTTTTCTCATCTCATTTCTAGGACTATTTTTACTTTTGTGGAAGGATGTTGAGGTTTTACCACAGGTAGATAATGTGCATTATAAAACTGATAGTCAATGATACTCCTTGCTCTAAGAGTTCACAATACAGATTAAATTAGACTTAAAAAGGAGGTGAGAGATAAGATGTTTTGTCTCTATCTTAGAAATGAAAAACATAAGCAGAAAGATATTAAAGTGCTTCTGTGTAGGAAATACATGACTAAGACAGAATAGAACCTAAGATGAACACTGAGGATTTAGTAACTAAAGCACAAGACCATCCTGAATTTCAGGACTTATTAAGAAGAAACTGGTCCTTCTGCCCAAATCTTGCTTTCAAATCTCTCAAGGTTCAACCACTGCACCTAATATAACAGGAAACTTCTTTGTATTTTTCCAATTCAGGAAGAAACTCTTAATGGCATTCTTACAGATGAAATTTATGATGCAATTTCCAGCCTAGTTTATGGCATTTTATCTAAGAAAATCTCTCAAGATTTCTTTTAGCTTTGCTTTACATCTTCTTTTTATCAGTGCATTAATGCTATGTCTTTTTGTCCATGTATTCTTTAAATCAGCTCCTGCTCCCATAATTTCTGTAGCTCTCAGTATGAAACTTGGAGGGCTAAATCCAGCGGAGCAAACAGCAACAGAAAAAGCAAACTTGTATTCATGTCAGTATGTAATGGATAGTGAGATAAGCTAGAATTCCGAGACTGTATGAAAGGAATAAGAAATTTAATAAGTCCACCAATGAGCTGAATAAAATGCATGTAGACAGTTGCCTGAGAAATAAAAAATATAAAGATCAGTGTCAAAACCCAGCTACCTTACCCCTGAGAAAAAGCAAATAATGTATCTATATCCATGCTTACATTGATGTATCTGTACTATTTTTTTTTTCTCATTCAACTTGGCTAGGCCATGCTGTAGGCTCCAGAGATTAAACCTCATTCATTCTCTCCCTGAAAGCAGTTATGTATATTATTGCAGTACAAAGATGTTTGGGCAGGTGTTTTGAATCCTATTGTGTCTTGTATTTTGAGCCAGAATGATAGTTAATATTAGCATCAAAATGTATCAGCTACATCGTTGTGATTTATTTTAAGAAGATTCAGCTTCTAGGTCATCAGAACAAGAACTAATTACTGATTATAAATTTTTCAGGCTCAACTCTACCATAAGCTTCTCACACTAATAATAACCTCAGTTCTCACGGACCTCATGTTCTTTTTTCAGACTTGCAACTGTGAACTGAACACATCAGGACAAGTAAAGATGCTCATCACAAAAGAACATTTTCTGCTGGTCTAAAGCAACATTAAGGCAAGGAAATCAAAGGAGTAATATGCTGACATCACAGCTCTGGCCTTCACCAAAAGGAACGTGGTGTGATGTAATACAAGATGATATCGATATGTTGTGGGGACCTTCCCACAGCTTCAGAACGGGGCTTCAATCATGAGGTAGATAATCCTGTACTTGTGTAACCTTATATATGTGTGTGATCACAGGATTCTCCATTGCTGTTCTTGTGCTCAGTCTGGGAATTGGTTGGATCTTGCCAAGGCTCCAGAGTTAATCAGAGGCAGCGTGAGTCATCTCACCCGCGGTGTCTGTGCCTGGTTATGAGCTAGTCATCCTAAACCCCTTTTATATTTAAATGAGGAAAAAAAGAGCACTGCTAGAGTGTGATTCGGACAGTCTATCTGAGAAGTCCACATTTTGTGAGAGGTATTGCTTGCAGTTGAGCGGAATTTAGAATGGGAGATCTCGTTTCCTGAGCTCAGACCACATTATCCCTGAAAAGAACAGCTTTGATCTGAAGTTGCCTATTCAACCAGAATTCCTGGAGGCTGCAAATGGGAATAAAAACATCATAAGCAAAAATCTAGATTGCTCAGAGCCACAGCAGCAATGCTGCTCACTCCATTTCTCATGGGAGACACAAAATCTCCTTGTACCATTCATAATTTTCCCTTTTCAAGCCAAAATGGATCCTTATGCTATTTCTTGCCCATCTTCATGCAATTCTTTGCACAACCGTCCTCAGATCCTCTCTTTCACACATATGTCAGGACTTTATTCTTCTAGAAGTGCTTCAGATAGTCTCTTCTCTCAAAAAAGCCTGCCCATAGCATGCCACACAAGCACATGAGGAACAAAGATTGAGCTGAGGCTGAGTGCAGGTAAAGAGGTGTCTTGGCTTGCAAAGTGGTGGTTGGCACTCCCAGAGTATGCATTTCCCTGGCAGAAAGTGCAGACCTGTTTGTGAAAGAGCAAGGTGCTGCTGCCACTAGTGATGTGCATTTGCAGGGAGTGTAATGAAACAAAGGATTTGAAACAGCAGATTTGAACCTCTGGGAGGCAGAGACAGACTACCAGGAAAAAAAAAAAATAAAGTGAATAAAACTCCCTGGTTTCTCTTTCCATGATGGGGGATGTTAGTGGCAGGATCCCCTTCGTGGTCTCTCTGCTGGCTTACATGAGGGAGTAATTTTCACTGGAAACTAATCTTTACTGTGTCAGAGTCTCAGTGTCAATTTTAGCTGTGTTTCTTGCTGTCACTGCTATTTTCCTCAGCAGCAGTGCCACTAGCCTTGCTATTAGCCACTGCTGGGCTTTAGCTCAGTAGAGCCCAATGCCTTTTTGCTCAAGAAGCTACAGAAAATGGGCAGCGTTAATAACAGCAAAATGATGTTAAAGGCATTGCTGCTGAAAGGTAAAAGAGGTTAACTGGGCAAAGCTATGTTGGCCTGACCCAGGCAGGATCCCAATAGTAGGCTTAGAGTTCACTAATTTACATTCACATCCTAACCTGAGCTTTGCAACTGGAGCCCATTTCCAAAGACTTGTCTAAATAGGGGCAATCAGGAAAATGAACCTGACTTAACTAAAAGTGTGACTTGAAAGTGGATTAGCTGACGTGCATTTGTGAACACTCCTAGGAAGAATAAAATTGGCCTTGTTTCTATTTAGTTTGTTTTACTTTTATCAGAGAACTAATTACAACTAATATATTTTTATTCTCTAAAAGGATGTTGGCTGTTGAATTTAATGCAGTTTAATGGAATCATTTGCAAAGCTGAGTCATGTTAATGTTGGTGTTATTCCTTGTAAATGACATCTATTTTAAAAACGCTTATCAGAAATCCAAACTTTCAAATATCTTCCTTGGGCCTTTCTTCTGCAGCAACTGCAGTGGAAATCTTGTGTAAAGTTCTCTTGAAGGCCAGAGGCTGTGGAAAATCTCTTTTGTTAAATGCTAACTGTAACAAATGGAAGCTGGGGAAATTCAATAATTTGATGGAATAAAGAATGAATGGCAGACTTGGCAGCTGAATTCTATTCCATGATAATGTTCTTCTCTGAACCCCAGGAAATTAGGATGAGGAGTTCTTGCTGAAGATTTAACCAACCTTGCTTGCTGTGGATAAAATTGTAGACACAATCCCTACCAATACGAAGACCATAAGGAACTGTGGTTACACAGTTATTTGTCTTGTGGGATAAATCACTTGTAATGATAATCCCAAAGAAAATGAAGTCTAAACAAAGACTTCTTTCCCGTTAACAAACAGAGATGTCCTTGCCTTGAAATCCAAAAGATCTCTGTTCATTTGTTTATTCTGCCTCTAGTTTGCTTAATTATACATCTGTCCCGCTTTGTACCTGAGTTTCTCTCCATGTTCCCATCTTACTGAGCCGTTATAACAGGACAGCTCTGAATTGCAGGTGCTGTTCAATAAGCTAGAGTTGCAGCACTTACAATGCAGTGATTTTCTGTAATAAATACGATGAATATACAAAAAATAGTTGTATGCATCAAATATTTCATATTTTGCAATATAAAGATACAATCAACATTTTTTTTTAAAAACAGTAAATATCAAAGCAACTGCACAGTAAAAGAGGAAAAATACTCACCCTCCTCTAGTATAACTCAGAATAATAACAATTTTGTAAGACAAGTTCATCTTTAATCTCATTCAGGAGCTTCTGACAGGCTGCTGAAAGCAGAGGACTATTGTTTTCTGACCTTGTTTTTTTTCCCTGTTTAAAAATCTTTTGGCTTCATCATAATCAACACAATATATGTGCAATCATGAAAAATATCCTGCAGCTCTGCTGGATGAAGCATATCAGCTTGTTCTCCAATTTTAGAAATTTCTAGTTTAGGGCTATCACAACTGCAGTGAAGAAGCAGAGTTGCAAAGAGAAGCTGTCTGAGAAACATGCATAAGTCTTCCTTGACAAAAAGACTAAATGATGATAAAACAAGGTCCTTATCAAATCATCCAAAAAAAATGTAATAAAAATGTTTGGTTCACCAGGGAAGCACTCAGATTATATTGTTATGTGTGTTATTTGAGAAAGCAAATTGACAAGTGGAGAAAGAAACATAATGTCTGGTATATAAGCAAATCTGGAGCTCTGTCGTCATGTAGAAGTTAATCTTTGTCCCTGCAAAAGCAAAATGTAAGTAAATACAGAAACAAAGTCCCAACCTTTCATTCTCTTATAGCAATCCTCTGACTTCTAAATTCCCTGCTGTAGTGTCATTCTGTGCAATTTTGACGTAAAGACATATTGGCCTTGATAATAAGGAGTTTTCACATTCTCCACCTCTGTTTCCAATGCCTTGTTATTGTTATTTATTGTATGCAAAGTCTGTAACTTGACAAGATTCAGTAGCGCTTTACATTTTACAAGTCTGGAGACAAAGCATCCTGCTTGTCCTCTACACATGTTTAGTACTGTCAAATCATTAAAGCTCTCCCACGGGTATCCCTCCTTGCCAGATTTGAGACCTTATTAAGATTTACAGGAGGAGTTTGAGATTGGTGAACAGCAGTAGAAGCATATTTCCCAACTGAATTTGCACCAGACAGCTAGCACCCAGTCTTAGAAGTTAGTCTTATTTTGCTGAAACTGCTGTTTCTTAGGGCTCATAAATAATGATAAATAACAGTGACAAAAAAAAAAAATGAACTGAGGATAACAAGAAAAACTGGAGAATAATCTAGAAAGGAATAAAACTGAAAAGCGCATTGGCCTGATTCAAACCTCACCGAAGTCAAAAGGATGTACAGATTGAGCTCAACAAGCTCCGCACACAGCTATAGCAGCAGACCATGTGTAAGAGGCTTTGATGACCACTACGTGGAACTCACAGATGCTGAAAAACACTTCCGTCTTCACTCCCATTCCTTGTTCCATCCTGCCATGTGGATCTCAAAACCAGGTCACAAACCTCAACAAATGCAGTCTTCTAGAATCACCCTTCTTCCAGAGAATTACTCATACAGAACTCAAGAAGCACTAGGAAAAGTCATTCAAGTAATAATTTCAAGGAGGAAAAAATCAAGTTACCCACCCCTTCACACCACATAGTCCTACACCCCTGAAATCCTTCAAGAAACAACAAGTTAAGGCTGAAAGCAACCAAGGTTGTTCAAACATATCATAATGGGAAGTAATTAAATAGGACAGTGATGGAATCAACAGACCTGGGAGAAGATGCAAATCTTCATTCTGAAAGAACAGGTAGGACACAGTAATAGTGATAGGCAAAGTCATATATTTTAGAGTTGCTGTCTCTGGTATAAGGAAATGTTGAATGTCAGTGTATGAGATCATAGAAAGGATGATGTGGAAGTGCATCCTAGTAAATGCTGCTGGGGAGTGATGGGGGCATCTTATAATTTTGAATTCTAATTCTGTCCTTCATTGTGCTTACACCTTCTCCCATCTTGGTATATAAATGCAGCCATGCAGCCAATGACACATTGACTCCTCTCTGATTAAGATTTTATAAGCAGATTTTTTTATCAGACCTTTGGTAGTTTATTCTAGATCTTTTTTTTCCAGCTTGAATATACAATTGGCATATAACAAAAAATGTCTAAATAATGATGTTGAAACAGAAGATGTTGGGAAAACATGGAGAGGAATTTATGGCAGATAGGAGAGAAATCACGAGAAGGAGAAATTCTTGCTGCGAAATCAAAGAAATACCAAGAAACTGACCTTTCAAGTCAGTGTTTGATGATTTCAAGATACACTGGAACTCTGCTGTAAGATTTTAGTCTGGATGGTCTCATCTTAGTGAAACTAACTGCAAAATCCTTTCTTAATATATTTATTTTAATGGTAAAAAATCCTCTCTTTCATTCCCAGATATCACACACCTCTTTGATCCCTGTGCATTTCCATTAAAGAAATAAAAGTCCTGAACCTCAGCAAGTGGTAGAGAAAGCCACTGGGGCAGCAGCTGATTAAAGTCCATTGGAAAGCATCTGTTCCTCTATCTGCCCCTCTAAGGGCTCAACCTTGGGCTCTGTCACGTAGCCAGGTATTTATTTTTTATGATGCTAAATTCGTGTTTAGATGGCCTTAATCTCAGTCCCTCTTTTACCTCCCCCCACCTTCCCAGAACCATGAGGAAATCTGCTGCCCCTTCACCTTAAGTCCCTTTCTTGCAAGTGTCAGCTTTGTCAATCACAGAGAGATGATCCCGCTCAAGAAAATGTGTCACAGCAAACAGAGTTTCTGCTCTGACCTTCAGCGCTGCCCTCTGCTGTGACAAACAAGTTTCATTTGCCACTCAGAGAAATCTGTTTATTTCCAGCAAAATATAACTCCTTGCTTCCTAGGAAGAAAGGAAAAAAATTATCTCCAGCTGAGGAAATGCAATAATTTCCTGATTTTACATTTTGTTCAGGTCTAGGTATAGCTTCTTTATATATCAGAAAAAATCTATATGAATCATTAGAATTGGAGCAGGAAATTGATCCTTCAATTAGTTTTCATCTCTTGTTTGCTGGGAGTTTTCATACAGAGAATGTACAGTGCAGAGCCGGTTACAACCAGTAGCAAAGAAATGGATCTTCAAATAAAAAAGCTGCTATCCTTTCTCTGCTAACCTTATGCAGGGTGTTGTTCTTTGCCATCCATGAGCACTCAAATGATATCTGCACATTTTGTAAATGTCCTGCAACTGAAGATTGTTTTTAAACAGGATTGTATGTCCAAAATTCCTGCTGAAATGTATATGAGTTAGGGGATAGTGCATGTGGATGGCTGTTATAGAGCACTGTAGGATGAAAGTTTCAAAGTGTCCAAATGATTCAACAGCTTAGGAGTGAGACCCACCCCCAAAGCAGACATGGGGCATTTGAGAACCTACCTGAAGACTTAAACACTTTCATACAAAGCTAATTATCATATGACTCTAGCCTGAAAGTTTCCCTTAAAGCATACGTGGAACAACATATGCTGAACACCTGGAACATCTCATGTCAACATAAACTGTTGTGAAATAGAGAAACAAGGGACAATACTGTCTTAATAGGAATGGGAAAATGTAGCTAGACAAGCCAATACTTCCCGTCATTTTGATTAGTGTCTCTTCCTTACTGAGCTCTTACTAAGCCTCCAAAACTGTCCTGTGCACTCCATTTCTAGCTCTGCCAATTTTAATAACTTTAGAGGAAAATTCTGTATTCCCCATATGGAAAATACATTTTCTAGTCACACTTGTATACACCTCCTTTCTGGCAGTCTTACTGAATTGCATAGTGAAAATTGAGTAGTTCAGATATAGCCACTGCATGTCTTGATTACATAATCCATGATCATGCCATAAAACTGTTTTCTGAATAACAGCATATAGCCTTCATTTTAATTTCCTTAGATAAAACATGTTTTAAAGAAATATATAAATATCCACTGAGCACCCACAGACTTCTGTTTCATTGCTTCTGAATCTCAGTGCCTAATCTTGCTTGTATGTCATGTACTATATTACAAGGAAATGAAATGCAATTCAGTAAATTATCCACTTCAAGTTGTGGCCATTTCAGTAGATAAAAGAAGGGTCCTTTATCTCCTATTTGTTTTAAATCCCGCTAGGATGCTGGCTTTATATTTAGTCTTAGCTTGGGCTTTGCTGTGAATCTTCAAGAAGGCTCCTCAAGTAGAGTTATAATGAGCAGAGCTGTCTCGAACAAGAGTAATCTCTGACTCTTAACACAAACACTATTTATTGCACATCTAGTGGCAGCAGCACTGTATCTAATTCCTGGCAGTTGATTCTTTGGTAACTAATAATAGTGAATCTAACATTTCACTCTTGCTTTTAATAATTATCTAATCAGAACACTCCAGAAAAGGGATTATTGTTAAACCAGGAAACAACATCCTGCAATGTGTGAACAGCTGGATCCCACCGGAGTCATGTTGCAGCACATCACCTTGGAGTTTAGGCTACTTATCAGAATATTAACACACAGGATTTCTCTTTAATCTGTTTGTTTTAAGACTCCAAAATTATTAGCAATTGTTTGATCTACCAGTTATTACTAGTCAGTGCAAGAGACACTGGAAGCATAGTATTAGGCTGAACATTAGGAAAAAATTTTTCACAGAAAGGGTAATTGGGTACTGGCAGAGGCTGCTCAGGGAGGGGGCTGAGTCACTTTCCCTTAAGGTGTTTAAGGGATGGATGGACAAGGCGCTGAGGGACATGGTTTAGTGTTTGATAGGAATGGTTGGACTTGATGATTCAGTGGGTCTTTTCCAACGTGGTGATTCTATGATTCTATGTGGTTGCACCACAGCCCCTTACCTTTGGGCCCTTATCTTTGGCCCCTAACTCACAGTGTACATAGATCAGCATCCTTCTGCTGGCAGTTCTCGATGCCAAGCACCTAGTTCTGTGCTTAAGTAATTCCCCTAGTTCTGATCCAATGTTCAAAATGCAAAGTTTCCTTTTGAATCCATCCACTCCCTCTTGAAATCAGCCTGATTTAACTGAGATGACCAAAGATCCAGTGTGCAATTTTATGCACCCAGATCTGGAAACTATCTAGTTTTCCAGAAGAAAGGGTACTGATTGCATTCTGAATGGATCCCATTCCAGATAAACAATCTTTGGCCGGTGCTATGCTTCTTGAAATACTTTTCTGAGAAATTTAACACTACTAGAAATGATTGGTAGTCAGCTCCTCTGAGGATCAAGCCCTTAACTATTTAAATAACTATATCCTAATACCTAACCACACACATGTTTTGAAGGAAAAAAACAAACCACATTAACTTTAAAAATATTGCTATCTACTTTCTCCCACCCATTTGACTTTGAAATTAAAGAGTTTTCTTTTTCTTAGCTTTACTCGCCTGATTTATTTCAGAGCAGCAATAGTACTGCAGTCAATAGAAGCATTGATATGGGTAAGTGCTACTCAAGATGAGTAAGACTTGAACTATCAAAGCCTAAAATTGTTTGCTTACCAACAGCCTATGGACGAAAAGATAATGGTGTACGTGGAAAGCTGGACTAGGTTTGATATGAGAACCATATATGCTTCCTCTGATGAAAATGTTACTCTAATCTACTTGTAGAATAGAAATTGCTGGCAGCAAGAAGTTTTTGGTGTCTAAATTCCCATTTGCAGCATTTTAAAGAGACCATAGTTTGGAGAAAAGGGAAAATATTTATTTAGGAAAGTACGATATGTTCTCAGAAAACATTAGCTCAAAATTAAATATTCTTGCAAAGTTCACACCCGTAGTGTATTAATAATTAGCACTATAACTATTTAACCCCTAGGAGAGAAAAGTAATTTCCGCTTCTAAACATTAGCCTTCTCTTTCCTAAACCAGACATTTCTGACTACGCCTAAACAAAAGGATTATATTGTATACATTAAACAAGGGATATTTAAACATATATCTGATTCTTCACTAGGAACACTGCTGCAAGTGGACTAGAAAATTAAGCTTTTCATATTTGCTTCCCGGTGGAAGCTATGTAAAAGAGAATAATAAATGATTGTCACTTCATTTCAGAATGTAAAATTAATCTTAGAAAACAGAAAAGTCATGAACAATATTGCAGCAGTATTTCATGGTTCACTGGTTATTATCACTTGCCAACATTAAGGTCACAAAAGAACATTTCTCATTTGTTGCCTAGAGTATCTGTGACTATATTCCTATTGTCAAACCTAACCTTTTGGAGAACCACAGAGGGGAAAAAAGGAAAGGGGAAAAAACTATTTAGAAACGTGTTTTCTTTTGCTGCAGTATGTACAAAAAATAATATCAAAATTAGAAGACTCAGGCTGCTGGAGATAGAGCAGGTCACAAACTTTAAATATTTAGTTCCTGTTGAGAGTAAAGCATTAACAAATAAATTGGCAGCAGCACCAGATGGATCCCCTAGAGTACAAAGCCACAACTGCCCAGACCGTCACTGGTAGCCAAGCCTTCAAGTAAAGTTTTGCTAAAATGAACAGTGTAGAGACTACGACTTTGGAGGGTAACACAGAGCCAATTATTTCTTAGTCAGTGTTTTGAAAGTAACCATAGCCATTGTTGTACACAAGCAGTAAATATCATCTTTATGGTTCATCTAGAACACAAATTCAAGAAATTGAAGAGAAGGGTTGTCTATTCATCAGTTATACAGAATCCTGTCCTTCTATGCCTCTTGGGGAGGGACTGAAATAAATTGCTTTTCATAGAATCATAGAATCATAGAATAACCAGGTTGGAAGAGACCCACCGGATCATCGAGTCCAACCATTTTCTCAGTCCCGTGCTTATAGAAAAGCACCAATTTCATTCACTTGTGACGTTTATCACTAATTGGTCGATTTAGGGTTTAGGAAGGAGATTCAGCACAGTGAAGAGCCTGTAAGAACTCTTGCTTTATTCCTACTCGTATTTATTGTGGGAAGACAATTCCAGCCTCTGTAAAAGGTTCACGAATTAAGATGTTATTAATGGAAACAGAATGTACCCACTTTTGTGAAGCTTAGGAACTACGTAGGTTGTGTAATGCAACAGAGACTAAGTCTATGCTAGCAAAATTAAACTTTCTCCCAAATATTCACGTGTCAAGAAACAGCTGGAGTCAATATTCTTAAACTCTTCCATGCTTCAAAACAAAATGTTTGCACCCAGACAACTGTTTGAGAATGGTCCTTAGCTCATGCTAGCTCTCAAAATAAGCCCAGAAATTATTTGGTAGAGTGCTAGATGGCATAGCTTTCCAGCATGCCAGAAACCCTTCCAACTATTTAATAGCATGCACAATTGAATTGCAGTGTCTGCGAAGGATGACTAGCACTCTATCCTTTATTAATACAGTTGTAGCCGGAGCCCTCCAGAATTCCAGTGGTGTCCTTTACAAGAACAATGGTTCAGTTTCACTTTCAACAGTCTCACTAAACAAAAGCAAACCCAAAACCAAACCATACAACCCTGTCTCCCAACAGAAACTACATCAAACTGAAAATTAGCGAGCAAATAATTCATATTCTGAATATTTAAGAAGAAGAAATAACTTCAGATATTAAAAGATCAGATTTGAATTTGTGATACTGGAACATTAAGCATTTGATAGACAAAAGTGTCTATTTCCCTACTGATGTGTGGGTGATTCATGAACATCATTTCCACTAACATATATGGAAACTGCCCAAGTCAACCCTCCAGTGCGGTATATCAAGGGCAGACTCCTACATCATCTAGGTTTGTTATTAATTCAAATACTTACTGTGAATAAAACAATCTACAGATTATACTACAGCTTCAGGAGTGGAAAAAAAAATCCCTGCATACTATAAACAGACTCCTTACTTTGATTTCTTTTCTAATAAGGTACAATATTCTCCAATGTGACATCCTGGCTGAGACTGAGTACTGGAGGGGTAGGAGAAAACAAACAATTAGGCTTGTTCCTGTTGGATATTTTTTATTATGGGGTCATGAACTCTTTCTCCCTGACTAGCCTCACTCTAAAATAAAGTGACTGGCTTAGATATATAAGTGTTTATGTTTTGACAGCTTTCCTGCTCTGCTTTTTCAACCTGAGCATAAGAGGCAAACAGCGAAGAGTTGGCAAAGTGTTTCCAATTAAGCATATAGGGAGCTTCTCTGTCAGTCTCTAGTGAGCGGCCTTGCCTGGAACCCCCAAGTGTTCTCCTTGGCCAGAAATTGATTTTGAAAGCTAATTAATTCTTGCATTAAGCCAAATTTTAGAACATTTTTTTTTATATTATTATTGGTGATGCAGAGCATGTATTCAGGAAGGCCACATTATCTTCAATGATAGCTTTTTGCACTTTTTCATTATTTTTTTTTATGTTGAGGGATCCTCAAGCACTTTATAATTCTTAACCTAAGGTGCTAATTGCCACCATCACTGGGATGAAGCACAATGGCTGGATGAACACCAAAGATACATATCTGTCTTCCACACTCTTCACGTTATCTGTTTTAAGCAACAGTCAGTTTTGGGAAATGCAAATAAATGAATAAATGCATTTATAGTGTGATATAAATAAAAATCCCTGAAGCCCAAGTGAATGAAGCACTACTTGTAGAATGGCATCCTCCTGTACCTAACTGGAAGTCTTCACAGTTGAGCAGAAGAGGAATAAACATTTCCCCACGTTCAGCAGAGGAAGCATATAAACTCGTACCTGACCTAGAATCTAGTTAGAAAAGTTTGGGTTTTTTTTTCCTGGATATACCATTAAAAAAATTAGAACAATGATTGATCTTTTTAATAAATAAAGCAAAGGTCAGTGTGTTTTCTTTCACTGCCGTATTTCAGAAGCAGCCATGCATAAATTGGCTCTGCTATGAACCCTAAGCTGAGGACATGTTTACTGAGAGGTCCGTTAAGGTTCATGAGGCCTTCCACAAACTTGGACTGAGATCTGAGTCACTTCCAGGTGCCAGAGCAGGATGCAAACAGCATCTTGAGCAAACCAGGCAAAATACAAGACGTCTTGTTCCATTTCTGTGGAAAAGGATTTTTATACACATCAATTTGGTTTTACTTTGATATTTTGGGTTTCTTTCAACAAAATAAACAATGAAAATGTCTTATCTCTCCCAAACGGAGGGGGGAAAATGTCCTTAAGTGCACAACCACAAATTTTCGTATAAACCAGATTGAAATCATTTAAATCCATCCACAATTATATGATTAATTGATACGTGATCGATTACTGAGAACTCAGTAAGTGCCAAAGAATTCAGTACCAAGCACTTAATAGTAGTAAGAGTTTGCTCTGGTTCTGGTTGGTATTATACCAACAATGATCAGGAACAATTTTTCCCCTCCAATTGGATCTAGCCAGAAGGTGGATCTGTTTCTTTCAAGCACCAGTTACAGAATCATTCATATTTTTATGAAGAATTCTGTCAATAATGCACATTTCCTGACAAGAAAATATTGATAAAAAGGTTTCTATGAAGAAACCAAAGAAGACAACTGAAAAATTGGAGGCAATCACAATGTTGTCAGAAATACTATAATAAGCCAGGTAGGTAAGATCTGTAAGGGTGATAACTATCATTCATAATCCTCAAGACCCCTCCGTATAAGGAGGTTTACGTGACATTCCATCTTCCTTTGTCCCATCTGCAACCAAAGCTGACCTGCTGCAGTCTAGATTATATACTGAACCAATGAACATACACACACATATTTCGCCTCAAAACTTTTTGACATAGAAATGAGACACTAGTTGGGTGGATCAGCTCTCCAATAGGGTGAAATGAACATTTTGTTTCTTGCATCCTTGGGTCCTGTCTCTTGGTCACATGTCCACGATCAAACATTTCCAGATTTAGTGCCAGTTCAGAATTGCCCTTAGATAAGGTTGATTGGGACTCAGCAGTATATGATACATGTGCCCTGTAAGCTCATCTAGATGTATTTTATCCAATTGATTCCCTACTATTGCAGTGGCCTCTGGCATGCTTGGTATTTCAGTTTCACCTGATCTTTACCTATGGCGCATCCATATTTATATCTATTGAGAATTAAGTGCTTTAGCTTATAACTGAGGTTACTGAGTTCAGTATAGGAACATATTTCACAACCTGTCCCTTATGGCTTTAAATTCCTTGTAAGATATAGTGAAATACTTCCATAACCTGTAACATCACATACTTTCTAAAGCAAAACATTTCTCCAGCTCATGTCTTGCCAATGAAGATAGGAATTCATCTGACAAGAATATTTTTCCCAAATGTAGAATTCAGAAGATAATGTAGAGTGCACTGATTTCTTTCCATCACTGCTTTCATACATATTTCTCATACTCCCTCCATCATTTACTTCACTTGTTCTTTTCTGCTCCATATACTAGACTGATAGCAAATCAGGTTATTACTCATCTGTTTGTAATAGTGGAAACAACATAATGAAAGGACAACCTTTCATTAATGTCTTTTCTGTCCATGCCTGTTGCTCTGCTAATAATGTGGGAAACTCGACAGAGGTCGAACTCATCCTGACCCTACAGCTCCTGCGCTGACTTCAGACTCTCTATTATTCTACAAAGAAAAGGGGAGAGGCTGTTTGAAAGTGCAGCATTTCTATTACTTAATTTTCCTTTTCCTCCAGTTATACTCAAAGTTTTGGAAAGTATTGCTGTACAGTTAAATATGCTTTGGACTGCATTTCTGAACAGCTTGCAGAGACTACCACATAACCTAATGAATGTTCTACTTGAAGGCTTGGCCTCATTAATTGGCACTGTGATATCCTCCTGATCTCTTCCTTCCTGCTTCCCAAGAGATGTGTCAACATTTAAAACTCAAGATTTGTCTGCTGATATTTTTAAAGAGATAAATAATTTAATTCATAAGACTGTGAAGTACCTATTCCATCATAAATGTGATTACAGCAGAGTTGATTTCTGCAGAGGGAGGATGGAAAAGCCAAAAACCTATTTGGGGTTTTCAGGACTGCTCACCAGTCTGTTTCTCAATTATGCTGAGAAAAAGGCTAAGTATTGCAATATAGAACTGGGGAGAAAACTTAACTGGCTTGGGTGTTAAGTTCAATGTGGACAGGGTAGGAAAATATCCCATATGCCTTTAGACAGCATCTGCAAAATGAAAATTTCTGTCTGAGCCATGAATGATGACCTTTAATGTTCAACAGGGGAAAGTAGGCTTTTCTAGGGACCAATGTATCTAATATCTTTTAGGTTTCTGTTCTAAGGAAGGATGAATTACTGAATGAAGTGTCTTTTTCTCCTTGTAAAGAGAATCAGACTCACATGTTGCAGCAATTTAATTCCATTCTTGGGACCATGTTCCATCTCGGTACTTTCTCCACCAACATCCCAGGCTGTTTCTCTCACTGACATCATCACATGTCCTCCAGTTCTTACCCAAAGAATCGTTCTGGGAATTGTTCTGCAAAAAAATTACTCTACATTTTTAATATTATTCTAGTTGCACAGGAAGGAATGAACAAATCCTCAGTAAATCCACTTTTGTTTGTCATCCCATGTACAGCTAACGTGACAGTTCGGCATTCTAAGGACACATCTAATAGAAAAAGGGAAAAATAAATTCTGCTAGTTTCTAGACAGAAGCCAGGTTTCATCTCAATCTGTTAGTAGATCTTAGGCTGGTGATACTGGTTATGTAAGTGTTTACTAGAAAAGTTATTACTTGCTATTATATTTTATTTTTAAGATCTTTAAAAAACCTTATCAAACTTCTTAAAACTATCCCTGTTTCAGTCATAGACATAATTTGTTTTCACTTTTCAAAAATTTCTGTCAAGAAAATACAGCCATAGACAATCATTGCTCCTCTTCCGCTGCTCATTCTGATTCCCAAATTCTAAGCATAACAGAGCAAGATACCTCTCTCTTCCTAGGAGACAATCTACATAAGGATCACAGCCTTTAAAAACCCCCAAATCCAATTCATAAAATATATGCCCATTCCCTATTCATGTTTTTTAAAAAAATAGGTTTTAAATTACTGAAGAAGGAAAATCTGTGTGTAGAATTCAGGTGAATAAATAACACAAAAAATAAATGTCCTCTCTAGTACAGTGCGAAAAAAATAAAGAAATAACAATAGGAAATGGCAGGGTGTACCCCAGGGATGAACTGTTCTTGATCAATCTAACACCAGTTTGCAACTTTTCTTCTTTCTCTATACATTCTTATGACCTACAAAGATCTTAGAAACGTAGATTCTTTCCAACTTTTCCACTGCCCACAAAGAAATCTAATGGCTGAAAAGAATGGGGAATCTTATCAGAACATGTCAGTCTGAAAAACATAAAAGGTCACTAGAATTTTTGGACAAGGAGAAAATTCCCCTTGCAAAAGACGTAACTTTCTGTATGCAACTATGTGCTTCAAATATCTCCAGGGTAAAAATCAGCACAGAAGATGGCTTGCCATGATATCCCGAGGGAAAAAAAAACCAAAACATTATAGGCAATTGAGGTAACATACAATCAAAGATACACTTATGAAAGGTAAGAGGAATTATCTGCAGAAAAGCATTGATGTTTGAAGACATACGAAGCATTTCATTTTTCAAAACACCAGCAGCATTTTCCCTTTATCTACATACACACAATCAAACAGGATTAAACTGTGTTTGTCAGACTCATGCATTTGCTCCTCTGAAATCCACAAGTAAAGCAGATGCCACAGAAGCCTCAGTCTCAGTGAATTCTGCAGGTATTAGTTAAGTTTTAATTCACTGCAACTCCTTTCCTACTGAAAATTACTTATTCTAATGGCTATTAAAAAGTGATGGCAGATTACTGTGCTGTAGGAAACAAATTCCAATTTACAGGATTCCAATTTCTAGCCCAGGAATGTTATTGAATATGGTTACTCCCTTCTCCCACTTAATATACAACATAATGTGCAGCACACAGTTTTAGAAGATGTCTGTAAGTATTCAGTTTGCTGTGAAATTTTGCACATCACAGTCTGGTTCCATCAATCTTAAAGGACAGTGTCAAGAAGTAATAAAAATAATGAAATAACTATGTTAGAAATTTGCAAAATATTATATATTTTTCAGCAACTTCAAAAATCTCACTTTGAAGTGATTATCTTCCCACCAAATAAAAGGAAGAAATACATATTTTCATAAGATGCATACTATGTAAAGTGGAAAACAAAAAATATTATAGTCTCAGTTAATATCTCCCTTTTTAGTGCAGGTTTTTTTCAGACTCTGATACATTCCATTCACTTTTTACCTCCACATATAGAAAGACAGAAGTGTACTCTCTACTTGCTGTTGTTTTCGTATCTATTTCCTTTTCAGACAGATCTCCATCTGTTGCTGACAATACACTGAATCCCCACTTTTTCTCTAAGACAGCATCTTTAAATTATAAGCAATCATTTTCATCCCCAGTGCAAACATGAACGGGACTAAACCCTACCAGCCTGATGAGAATCACAAAGAGATTTCCCTGCTGATAGGACATTTAGTATGTCCCAAACAGAAGGTTATCTCAGTACTAAAATACATATACACCTACTCACACTCGGAGTATCCTCTGGTTTTACTTCTCGCAGTCAGTTCAGACGCTATCATAACAATAACCTGTTGCACACAACGTTTATTTTTACATACAGCATCTTTACCCCACTAAAGAGTCTAAGGCTTCAAAAGCTGGTTACTTAGCAAAGAAATTTGCACACAAACTAATCAATACCTAGAGGATGAAAACATGGCATTCTACATACAATCATAGAATCACCAGGTTGGAAGAGACCCACCGGATCATCAAGTCCAACCATTCCTATCAAACACTAAACCATGTCCCTTAGCACCTCGTCCACCCTCGTCACTATACATGATAGCATAAATAGCAGTTGCAAAGTATTAAAAAGGAGACAAACTTTAATTAGATCCCTGATTATATATATTTACAAAAGCATATATCCAGATATTTAGTAGATTATCCAGACACAAACCCCAGTGATATGGTTTCACATATCTCCATAAAGGTATCTTAGATGTGTCCCCTAAACTGGAAACTTTTTCTTGTGGGTTATCTGCTTTTCTGACAGTCTCTGAACCTCAGCATGGAATTTCCCTAAATTACTTGTTGATCAACTGGAAAAATCTAGCCCCTATGAAAAACAACTAATAATTTCTTAAAAGCAATTTCTCACTCTATTTTATTTTGTTCAAAGGTTTCATTTCAAGTTTAACTTGGTCAATTGCTCCAGCAATTTGTGTTTCTCTTGGATAGAACTGAATACCCAAGAATATCAGTCTTTCCTTGAAGAAACAAGTAATTTTAGACTCAGCGATGAGAACTGTAAAGCATGTAGGCTCCAAAGCAAGAAGACAAAAAAATCTCCACCGCATTTAATTACAAAATAAAGACTGAAAAAAACAATTGTCATTTCCTTAACTGGATTTTGAACAAACACTTTTGGTTGGAAATTTCAGCATATGTTCCAGATCATTCTTTCAACTGGAAAAAAAAAGAAGGGGACTCAGACCTTGTAAAACCAAGCCTTTGATGCAAATTTGGCAGAAGCCTGGAGGCCTGAGTACTTAATACACTGGCATTTGCATATAAATTGACATATTTTTTATCATTTTGGATATTTGCTTGAACATGCACCCTATGTGAGATGGGAATAGAAATCTGTTTGTCCAAGTTCCATATGAAAGCAGATCTGTAAATGATCAGCTCTGCCTGTACCCTCAAGGGCAGACAAAGGTCAGAGAAAGGACATGTTTTAGGACATGCTTGCCACAAACGATGATATTGATAGGAACAGAAACATAAAGTAAATCAGCACACAGTACACCAGTGGTCTTCATCTGCTGCATCTTTTGAATGTATGAGCAGCTTAAGAGTTATTGCATGGAGGAACTAGAGATTATATGAGACATCATTCTTCAGATCTCATATGTACTAAAACAAAACCATCCTCTAAAGACTTCGCCTTGAGCATGAAAATAGTGGGTGCTCAGAAGACAGTCCATACCATACTTTATCCTGTTCATAAATATTAACTTTTTAATGTATATCTTTTTCCAAGTGTCTTTGAAATTCTCAACGTCCTTTTATTCAAGTGACAGAATGAGTGTATCTATGAACATTTGCATGTATATGTGTTTTCCCCAAAGCTGAAGGACACAAAAGATGGGCTGTTGTCATTGCATTATCATGCAATTGCTGTGCAGCTTTCTTTAGCCTTGCAATGCAGGGGGTCAGACAGAATGGCCAGGAAGGTCCCTTTTAATTGGAAAACCCATTAAATAGACAGGGAGAAGTGGGAAATGTACACTATGAAAAATATCAGCATTAACCTAATTTTTGCTTTAAGATTGTATGCTGGAAAATATTTATCAGAAATACACAGAGCTCAAGGCAAGGGTCAAGCAGAAGAGAGCTGAAGAGATAGTGTGCCATTAATATAAAGGATTATAGTCAGCATGTGACTGAGAATAATACTGTGGATGCTCTGGCAAAGACACATGTACAAAAGGCTTCTAAATGAAATCAATGAAGCAGGAGTTCTGATAGTTTAGAGGCACAGTCTGGCATGGTGCAGCTGAAGAAGAGGAAAAAAAAAAAGACCCACTAGGGGAAAAAAGTAATAAACTCTTGCTACCCATGGGCAGACTTCACAGCAGTTGAATAAGACAAATAGAAGAAAGCACTCGCCACTGCCCAGAGGGAAATGTAATGACCCAAGTTATGACCTGCTATAGACAGAACCCTACGGAATAAGACAGAAGCAGAAATCTGGGAAGTTATGTGAAACTAAAAGAGGGTCTGAATCAAGTGCAAGCCAGCAAAGCACTGATGGAATATAGAGAAAATTTTGATGAAGCACTACAGCTCCCTTCCCCCACTCAAAGATAAATTATTGCCCAGTCTACTCAAATCCAAACATAACAACTGTAGTGGGAAAAATATTGTGACTGAATTGTCCCACTAGCATTGTTTATGCTAGGAAAAGGGTAAGTTTAGGAGTCTCAGAACAGAGATTGAGAGTGGCCCAGCTGTTACATCCCCACATACCATTAACACTGAGCCACCAAGACCATTTCCAAGTCTAAAACAGTATTTTTTGTTCCTTCTGCAGTACCAACCCTCAAACTTCAAAAAAGCTTTAAAACTTTACTGCTTTCGATGAAACAGATCACTGTTGTGAGACGCCATTCCCTGTGAAAAGTTTGAAGCTTGACTTAAGAATGGCTCTGCTTTTTCAGTTTTCATTTGGGGTTTTTTTGTGGGTTTTTTTTTCCTTCTTGTATATCAATATCAGGAAGTAGAGGCAGGGAAGTTTCAAGAACAGAAAAGATTTCCCTGTGCATAAGATCCATGTATGTTTGACTAGAGTTCTTCTAAAGGAGCAGGCAAACAGTGCAGAAAATATTTGAGTTATGGATTAGAACAATAGTGATTTTCATATTTTTAAAGGTCTTCCAGGCTTAATTATTTTCTGAAAATAATAGAACTCATTTTTCATCATACGAGGTAGTTAAAGTAAGCATGAGCACGCGCTCATTCCCTGTTGCTCTCTCTTTTTCTTTTTGGCAGGCTTTATATACTTGACGGGAGAGATTAACATTTTCCTTTGAAAGAAAGTATCTGGCCCAAATTTTACTCCACAGTCTCACATCCTACATCTCCTTTTAAAAACCAGACTGAAAAAGTGAACTTTTCATGAAAATGCTAACATGAAACATGTTGACCCATCCTTCCTCTTCTCCTTGAATTGCTGATATGTTTGTTGACTATAGCCTAAATGTGTCAATCACTTAGCAGCCTTAAAGTTATATTTTCCAGTAAAGAAAGTTTCTCTGGAAAAAGGGAAAAATCTGCTCACTCTAACCCTGAAGATAATAATACACGACCTCAATGTACCTCCTTTGTATCATTCCTTCTATCTTTCCACCTCTACATATAAGAACTTTTTAAAAATAGTCAGCCTTACATGAAGATACTTACCCAAAAGACAGAGAAGGGCATAAAAAGTGAGTATTTATTAGCTAATTTACTTGCATTTCTGATAATGGCAGGAGAGATTTCTTTTTGGAATCAAGAACTATAAACTTGACCCAAAATGAACAGGGTTTTAAGCCATAAAGAAAACAAACAAACAAAAAAAAAAAACAAGGAAAAAAAACATTTGAGAGGTGACTTCTCTTTCTTTTACTTTTTCTTTATGCCCAAATAATCCTGTAGATAGCTTATTGCATCACCCTCCTTCTCTAACACTTAGAAAATAAAATCTAGTTTCTGCCTTAAGTTTATTCTTTGGTGATCCATAGCTATTTATTCTTGTAGTAACGTTATCCTCTGACTTAAACAATTATTTCCCTTCCCTGTGGTTTATTTGCCTGAGTTTGCTTATAAAAATCAATTATGTCCCTTTTCAACCTTTAAGAGGTTAACCAAGCTGTGCTCTCCTGAACATGTCTATATTGCCTTCCATTGCAAGTGCAGTCCAGAGATCTCTGAGGTAGAAGAAATACAAGCTAGTCTGCCTGCATGATTCACAGCAACATCCCATGGAATTACCAGTTTAGGTCTGAAATTAATACAGCCTCTTGTGCAGTAATACATTCTTGCTAATAATTTACTTCCTTCTGTCGTCTAGCCTACTTCCTCTCTTCCTTCTCTGCCCTGAGTGATCAACTTATGCACACATTTCTTTCTTTGCCTTTGCTTTTTCTCAACCCCCAGTAATGTTCATCTCCCACCGAAAAGAATCAGTGAATTAGTGTTTGAATATTATCAGTGGAGGAGCACAGAGTGCAACAGAGAAGAGGAATGGTGTACTCTCAAAAGGAATCAATTGACAAATGTGGTGCCCAAAAGGCAGAATAGAGTTAAGATAGACGATGTGAATCATTTTGCATTTATTGGGTTGATAATGAAAGACACTGAATGCGCATCACATCTACTAAGCTCAATAAAAGTTGAGAACAGCATTTGTTAAGAACTGGATGAAAAAAGGAGGCAGAGGGAGATGAAACAAGTAATTAAGATACTGTGAGAAAGCATGATCAAGTCACAGATATTAGGAATAAAAAGCATTTTTGGACTGATAGTCTAGTTCATGAATAGCCAAAACAACATTTTCCCTTCTAACGCATATTCTACAGATTCTAAAATCAAGTTCTGAACATGGGCTATAAAATGTCCTTGCCTGGTGGAAATTTGCAATCCTGAATTTCCAGCTGTCTTTCTGCCTATGGAACTGTTGCCTAACTGAAGAAAAAAAAATAAAAGACCAACAGCAATGACTATAACAACCATCCCTGTTGTAAATAGCAGGCCAACTGTTCTCAAAATGGATTGTACTAAAAAAAAAAAAAAGTGGTTTGTGAGGAAGAGGGGAGGGGGAAAGAAATCACATAGTCCTCTTAAAGACAGATGGAAAACTCTGCTGAGCACCACCATGGTGGCCACATGCTGTGCACTGACTAGTGGGTGATAAATAGCATGCAGCTGTAAAATGGTGGGTCAGGCACTCTCAAGCTCTTTTATTTCTCATCTCTGCATCTCACAGAGTCGCATTGTGTCAATTCACATCTACAGAGAGCATCAAACGCGTGTTCTGCACTTCTCTGCTGATAGACATTATACATTCTTTTTTAATCCCTTCCTATAGTCCTTGGGATTGAAAAGACTTTCTCATTGAAAAATGGGTTGAATGAGTATCTTGAAAAATTTCCTGAAGACTGTTTAAGTGGGAATCAAGCTACTTCGGTTCGTGTCAAGGAAATCAATGTAATACTTTTTGAAACACAGGAAGGTGAAATATGACTGCTTGGGGCTTAGGGTTATCTTATCAGTGTGAAAAATAGACAGTCATGAGGTTATAGGTGAAATATGCAAGTACCTCAATCTAACTGACATATTCCTATAAATAAATTTAATTTTAATGGGAATTTTCCCTGGCTAACAAATGACTAAGGAGCACTGCGTAAAGCCCAAAGGTAGTAGCTAGTATTTCAAGGACATTTTTTTTCTTCCTGAAGGGGATCACACTATGTAACATCTACATATAGCAGTTATGAAATATACATAACTGGGATGGGAGAGATAGAGAATAAAATAGTGAACTGAATGCATTTGCATATCTGGAAATCATGCCAGTCCTTCATTTCTGTACACATCCCCACAAGTGAAGAACTGAACCGACAGTCACACATGTTAAAGTCACAAATTGTGTTTCAGAAGTGGCTTTGAAAATTTAAACAAAAGTCCCTAAATAGAAAACATGTCCAAACACTCAAGATGCTGGGGGCGGGGAGGGGGGAAAATAAGAAGAAAAGAAGAAAAAAGAACATGAACTCTGAGTCTATAGATGAGGATGAGTTAACAAACAAGGAAAAGAATTAGAATAAGTTCAGGTTAGGTTTTGTAGGTATTTTTTTCAGGGAAAGAAAGGAAAAGAGAGCAGCTAAGCCTACATAAAGTAAAAGAATATTTGTTGTTAGGGGAGACTCGCTGTCACATCCTTACAAAGAGGAAATACTGAGATGGAAATGCAGGGGTTAAGGCCAGCTGGTGACCAGTTGCTAGTGCCCTCCTCAGGCTGAGTACTGGAGGTGATACTGTTTGATATCATCATTAATAGTAGGACAACAGCACAGAAGGTACCCTCCAAAATCTGGATGGAGAAGTCAATGTGCTGCCATTCAGAGGGATTTTGGCAGGCTGCAGAAATAATAGGACATTAAATGGAAATTCCAGAATCTGAGATAGAAACACACCATGCAGGAGTGCAGGCAGGGACTGGAAGCACAGAGAGAAGAGGAAGAAAAGGAAGTGTTTTAGCAGCATAACAAAACACTGTGGCCAGACTTTTCCTTTCTTTTATGTAACCTTTCAGTTCTTCCTTTTTTACCGCTCAGTTTAAGAGCTAGAACAAAATCGAGAAAACAAAAATTAAAAAATGGAAATTGAAGGGTTAATGCACTTGAATATTATTGAAAGCCCTGCCATGTGTTTTGAAAGCCATTTGACAACACAGAGCAGGAGGTGTGGTGCCCTCTAGTTCCAAGGCTACATTGTTTACCATGAAATGCCGGATTTGCATATGATAAGTAATTTCTTTTATTAAAAAGCAATGCAAATAGTCACACAAACTCCTCTGTAAATAGCAAAGGAGAACACTTAGTCACCCATACTGAGGATTTACACCACCTGAAATGGCAGCAGAATCTGGCCTAGACATTAAAAAGTACCCAACTTATGTTTAGAAATTTCTGTAAGTAATTTTTCTTTCCTGTTTTGTAGCTGCTTTACTCCTTTAACACCCGCACAAAATCAAGAAGAGGTGAGTGCTTCCTGCACATGAGAATAAAGCTCTTATTTAACAATAAGATTTCAGACATTCTGTGGCTTATGAAACCCTACTGGCAAACAAAACTCACAGAAACCCTTATAACCTATAGGATACACAGTTTATCTTTGCTCTGATTAGATCTTCCATATGTTTTAATCTCTTCTCTTTCTTTACACACTTTATAATAACACTCTCTTCAAGCAAACACTCTTTAATCTTATAATTTGAAAACTAATTCCATTTCAGCTGTCTTTTTGGCAAGTGACCTTTTCTTCTTTCGCTACAGGTAAAAAAAAACAACCCTGTATTTCTGATTTTTATCCTTGCTCAGCATTCTGAATCTCAAAACTGCTCATCTACTGAGGTTTCTGTCAGCAATAATATTTCTTACTCTGAATTTCTTGGTGAACAAACCTTAGAAAATGTTCATGAAAGTAATTTGATTAATTTGTCTAAATGCCTTTCTTTCGTAAACCAGGTTGATTATTACAAAATGTCAGGGTCTGGGAGCAGATTTGAGAGCTATCCTGGCAAACGCTGTTGACCAGATTAAAAACAAAGTGTAGAGACATGACAGCAAGGTGGACCAATGACTGGTCTGCCATCTGTCACAGATGGATTAAAATAGTCTTTCCGTACTGGTATCTAGCAGACACTAATTCCAGTCCAAATACATGGATTGGCTCATGTAGAAGGAGATTTACTCAGTGGAAAGTTTTTTCTGGGGGGTTGAAAGTCAGCTGTAATCTCATGAACATAAATTGCTCACCCTGATTAAAGGAAAACTTGCACGCCCTATGTACTATATTCTAACTACCACGCTAACGAATTGAGAGAATCATTACAAATGATTTGTGTACATCTTGAGTGGGTCAAAGATAAAATAGTTAAGAGCTGTAAACCAGTGGTTTAATTTTTGTAGTTTTTTTTTTTTTACCAGTAAAATGGCCATCGATCATGCAAAGCCTGAAGGATTTTCCCACAGAGAAGAAGTTAACAAAGGAAGATTTCTCTGTCAGTTAAAGCAGCATGAATCCAATTTAACTCCACTGGTCTTATATACATCCACTCCAGACTGAAGCAAAGTTATCACTACACAAACAAAATCTCAGTCACTCTGCTCCAGAAATTAAGCTTTAACAATCCAAACACTTTATTTAGACTAGATGTGACCAATACTATTTGGTATCTATATTACCAACCTGAATGATGGGACAGAAGGCACCCTCACCAAGTTTACAGATGTTATCAAACTGAGGGAGCAGTCAACGTGGTGGAGGTTGCCAGTGAGAAGGACTTAGACAGGCTGGAGGAATGACCTCACGAGAACTTCATGCATTGTATTCATCTTGGGTGCTTCATTGCAAGAAAAATGTTGACATACGGAAGCGAGTTCAGTGGAGGCCACCAAGCCGGCCAAGGCTGGAGCACACTGCATCCCAGAAGAGGCTGAGAGAGGTGAATCTCTTCAGCCTGGAGAAGAGAAGGCTCATGAGGGAGCTTAGTGCTGGTTACCCGATAGAAGCACACAGAAAAGTAGTCTTCTCAGAAATGAACAGTAGTAGGATAAGAGGAAACAGAGACAAGTGAGAATATGTGAAATTTTGATTACATATATGGAAAAAAATACCGTGTAGTAATGTGGTAAAATAATGACACGTTGCCTGGAGAGGCTGGGGGACCTTCATTCTTGGCACTGTTTGAGAAGCAACTCATGAAAGATTTGCACAATCTGATGTGGGCTCTGAAGGAGCTTGGACTAGGTGACTCCTAGGTCACTTCCAACGTAAATTGCTCTCCAATGCTATAGGTAATACTTATATAGCTAATGTTAGCTCACATGACTCCTAGCTAAACAATTCTTCACAGAAATAAGATTAAACTTCTCAATAATGGAGTGAAGGAGTTAAAACCTGAGTTTCCTGGATAAACCTTGATTTTACAACATGAAGTTATTAAAGGAAGTCACATTATCATTTCTGGGTTACCAACACCTTATCAACTCGTCCTTTTACGGAAGATTGGTCAGATTACACAGAACTAGTAAATATGATAATACTGGACACCAATAACCACAATGGTACACTATGGTTTCATCTTCCTCCTACTTAACTTTCTGAAGTTAAGTTTACTAGTAAATATATCTGTCAGGAAAAAGTACTTAGAGTTGCTCATGAGTCTATCTCCCATTTTTGTACCTTGGCTGTAATGTGAATTCATAGATTTAAGGTTGAAAATTCCCTGTTCTGATTTCTGTTCTGTGTAGCACAATTGGTTGTCTAAATAAATGAGACCTTTCCTTCTATTTTTTCCATTTTGGAAACAATTACAAATGTATCTTTATTTTAAATGAGCTTTATAAAATCATAGTCAAAACAGGTAGTGTGTGATACTAGTGTCTGATACAGGGCAATAAAAGAAAGAAGTCAGTACCAACATAAGAATCCTCTTTGCATTGGGCTGAAGACTAGAAGGGCAGATGGGAAAACATTGATTACACCTGTGGGTTGATTCTTTAAAAAAAAAAGTGGCATAAAGATCATTCCACCACAGGATGACACTTCCTCCCTATTCTTTTTTTTGCCAGGCAGCAGAGCTAGCAGGATCTGAGAAGATAAAGCTGAACCTTGAAAAAAAATAATTCCAAATTTATATTGTCAGCTGCTGAAGACACTATAAATATCCTAATTTGCCCTCTACACAAGACTACAACTAAATTATTCTAGCAACAATTCAGAAAAGATGAATCTTCAATAGTAGCTAGATTATTTGCAGTTCCTGAACAGCATTTAGGACCATGAACACTTTTTTCAGTCCATTCTCTAATTAATTTAGAGACCTAATGAATGTCAGGGAAAATATTTTGACTAACTGAGATGGTTTCTTCATTTACTCTAATGGCTGAGAGAGGGGAAAGATTTAGCCTGTTGCAGAGCAAGGGCTGGGTGAGGGTCTCTGATAACCCTCCTGCACCAAAATTCCTCTACAGGCATTCAGGAGAGCAAGCCTCAGCAGTAAGTCAGTTTTTATACATGCAGGTGATTCAGTGCCTCAGCAAACCGATATTTTTATTATTGTGTCTCTTCCTTCTTTCCCTCTTTACTCTTTGCCTGTGATTTATTCTGGGGCAATAACCATATTAGCAATCTCAAGAGGAGTAGGACCAATTCCTGGGTTTTGAGGCTGGCTGGCATAGTCTCACTATGCCTACACAATATCCATAAGCACCTGGGCGCTTCTGTCCCTGGGATCTTTTGGAATGGGTTCCTCACTCTGGCTGGCTTGCTAACTGGCCTGGAGAATTATTTGGGGGAGCACCAGCTGGCCCAAAGCAAAACTGTACCAGGGATCATTTAAACAACTCAGCAGTCTATAATATCAGATTATAATGCCTGGGCCGAAGGGCCAGCACTGTTTGACTAAAGCACTG
Organism: Phaenicophaeus curvirostris; assembly: GCF_032191515.1. Taxonomy (NCBI): domain Eukaryota; kingdom Metazoa; phylum Chordata; class Aves; order Cuculiformes; family Cuculidae; genus Phaenicophaeus; species Phaenicophaeus curvirostris. The sequence goes on along the minus strand of NC_091393.1, from coordinate 121,867,381 downwards.
AAGTAGAACTAGACTAAGTATGCAAAACTCAGTGCCGAGAGTGTGGGGAGGTGGGGAGGGATAGAAAAAAGATTCTAAATGCTGATTAAAAATCCTTTATTTTCCTTCTAGAGGCCTGCCTAAAAAAACTTCAGCTAACTTAACATGTCTTTATGTTAGCAAGGAGATACCTACAGAAGGAAAGAGCTGGTGTTTGTGCCCTGTCATCCTCACTGTAGGCATTTTAGAGGATTCACTCCAGTAGTGGTCCGCTGTTGCTCAATGATCTTCCATTGGCGATTGGACAACACTACATGCGCATCTTTTGGTTTAGTTTCAAACAAATCCATTCTGGGTGCTCCAAGACTATTTCCCAATGTCATTCAAAGCATGGTAAGCAAGTACTTGCTTCACTGGTGCATGTTTCCTCTCAGCTAAAATGCTAATCCCTGCGAGGCATGCAAAATATCAAAAAAAAAAGATCTTGGGTCATCAGAATGAAGAGAGGAAACGTGTGATGTTTTCTCCACCTGAGAGTTGGCTAGGTTCTTGAAGCAGTGGTATATTCTTACTAGTATAAAAACTCAATTAATTTCATAATGCAAGCTTTTACTGGGAAAAATACCACTTAAGCTTGAGGCAGTGGAATATAGCCTTATCTTCCCCTGCAAGGAGATCTTGACATAGCAACTTTCAAGCAGTTGGTGGGAGCTGTGTTGCTGTAATGAATGATTTAAGTTCTAGGTAACGGCAAGATTCATTTTTGACATGTATGTGATTCATTTCTGCTTCATTAAAAGAGCTTAACAAAGAAACTTAAAATAAATTAGAATTTAAAAAAATGTCAAAGAATATGAGTAGATAAGCTGTAAATGTGTGTGTTCCTAGCCATCAAATGTACTCTGTGCATCTACATAAGTGGTTACAAAGTGGAATTCAAGAAACAACATTAAAAATTCACATGGTGGTGAGAGGACAACAAGTGTAATTTGAAAAAATTGAAAGGCATAGCTGGATAGAAAAAAACCAGAATTCCCCAGAAAGTCAATCCAACATTGGAACAGGCTGCCTAGAGGTGCTGTGCAGTCTCCACCTTTGCAGGGTAGACCAGATCCTGGTCTAATCTTACTGCTGACCTTGCCTTGAGCAGTAGTTTGCACTAGACACCTCCTGAGTTCTACTGCAACATGAGTGAATCTATGACGTTTAGATGCATCAGAACTGTAGGACAAGTATCTGGCATACTCCTACTACATCATTTCTCAACTATGACTACATCATTTTTCAGCTATGATGTCAGTGCACTAAATGGCTCATACTGCCTCATTCTAACCACAGGGTATACACAGTTGTACATATATACATACATTTTTACACGTGAGGAAGGAGGAAATGAACATGGTAACATAGGACATCCTGGTATTTTTGTCATGAGGGAAGAATTTTCATAGCAGAGGTATAAAGTTTCAGTAAATATTAAGTGGACAAGGTGCTGAGAGTGCTGAGAAGTTAATTATTTCCCATTCAAGGGCTGCTTGTTCTAATTCATATGCTGTATTTAACGGTTGTGCTGCAATGATGTATATTTACATAATAGTATTCAATAGTATACGCTTAGCTGACAAAAAGATAAATGGCTGATCATTTTTATATGTTAAAAGCATTTTCTTGCAAGTAGGATGATTAAGCCATTTAAAAAAAATATCTATTTTCTTTGAGATGGCTTTGATAACTACTTTTTTCCTCCCCTAAGGACCTTTCAGAGGTGAAACCAAACAGATGGTCACACTGATCATTTTAGATGATCCACAGCAACAGGATAATAAAAGTATTATGATCAGCGTGACCTGCATTGAAGGAAGGAGTCATACTCTGCCCAGCTCTGACCCTGTTATTCTGGTCTGTGACAATGCAGTAGGAGTTATTAGATTTCAGATAGCCTCAAGATCTCTTATTGATTGCAAAGGCAGGTTCCTCTTCTTATTGACCACATTCACTTTGTGTGCTGTAAACTTCCCTATTTGTGCTTTCTTTGGATGAAAATTTATATAGGTTGCCTATTTCATTCTTCTGATGAAAATGGCTTAGAAAAAAAAAATCTGTGTCTACAGATATAGGAGTAATGAGCTAGCAAGCACGTATTTCACTGTAGTTTAACTATCTTTCAGATATAACCTTAAGAACTCTTCACAAGGACATTTTATGCTCACTCACCTGTGTTTTTTTTAAATGAAGTTCCCACTTTGCAGGCCTCACTTTGCAAGATTCTTACTTTTCAAGTCTCTTTAAGCATTTCTCAGATAATTACGTAGAGTGGAATTAATCTAAAAGTTACATGCCTTATCTCAGCTAGTTATCTAAGGCTCCTCTCCTGACACTGGCGAGAGACTGGCACCTCCAAAGGGCAATTTTCGTACATCAAAAAATGAGTGTATAAAAGACTCTAAAAGGCAAGAAATTAATTCTAACAGTAATGTTAAATTCTGAGCTTGGATACAACTTCTACTGAATTCACATCATATCAATAGCCTGCATGAACTTCATCTATTACTTCATCTGTTAATTATTCTCATCTGTATTAAATATTCTGTATAACACTTCTGAAAATTATTAGGACAGGCCAATAACTAATACTAAGAGCTTATCATGGTTTTTAAATGTCCTTTGGGGGATTTTTCATTGGAAAATGTTGATTAATTGAAACTGATCTTTTGGTCCAGGATGGAGTTTCTGGTAAAACATACAAAAAGACAGCTACTCTTCTCAGAATAGCAAGTACTCTAGTTGTAATGCTAATTAAGCGTGGAAATCTTTTTTCTTTAGGATGGAAACTTTATCCAATCTCTGCCATTCTAGGTAACTTACCTATTCCACTGGGATATGAGGTGATTTCATGGTCTAATGAATCTTTAATTAATGATAGAGATTTGGATAATTCCAGAGAATGGTACTGAGGACCGCCAACAGCTTACTACTAATGGAACTCACATCGGTCTCCTGCATTTCCACGAAGCTCCATAGATACCAGAACTGTTTGGAGAACTCTCCATTTGTTCTCAGTTTTCATTCCCAAATGAACAAAACAAAAGTTCCCACAAACCAGCCATAGGCAACATTCACACATAAATTTGTTTTCTCTCCCAAAGAAACAGGGATATATTTTAAATCCCAAAAAATCAGGACTGAAAATAATTTCTAGACTTCACAGATTTCTATTTTAAACAGGAAAAAATGGGTAAAAAATGGGTAAAAGGTGATGCAGTTGTTATAACATACAAGCATAATGAACAAGCTGGATTTAAAAGCAAACCATGATTTACAAGCATGATACTAATTCTTGCAGAGAAAAAGAGGAGGCTGAGGGAAGACCTCATTGCTCTCTACAACTACCTGAAAGGAGGTTGTGGAGAGGAGGGAGCTGGCCTCTTCTCCCAAGTGACAGGGGACAGGACAAGAGGGAATGGCCTCAAGCAGGGGAGGTTTAGGCTGAACATTAGGAAAAAAACTTTCCTGGAAAGGGTCATTGGGCACTGGAACAGGCTGCCCAGGGAGGGGGTTGAGTCACCTTCCCTGGAGGTGCTTAAGGCGAGGGCTGAGGAGGTGCTGAGGGACACGGTTTAGTGTTTGATAGGAATGGTTGGACTCAATGATCTAGTGGGTCTCTTCCAACCTGGTGATTCTGTGATTCTATGATTCAATCCTGGACCAAATCTGGGACTAGAGACAGATCTAGCTGCACCCAGGCTCTCCTCCTAGGGGGAAGCAACGGGGTCAATCTTGAATCTCCTGACATGATGGGAAAGCATCCTTCAGCTACCTGTACCTATTTAACATGACTGTGCACCAGAGGATGATTAGCTTGGAAGCTAGCTTCACTCTTAATTAGGGCACTGCTTTAGTTTCTCTGTCTTTCCTCCATTACCTAATATCTGCATGAGAGGAAGCCACTGATTTGTCCTTCCAGTCAACTCCTCCCTGATAGACACATTTTTAAAACCTTTACAGTTTAAACTGCTTTACACAATGCACATGACTATTGATATAATTTGTACATGTAGCTGTCAAGCTGATGAACTGGGATGTATTGTCAGCTTGTGATAGAAAGTGTACTTCACCTCCACAGAAATAGTACTAGAATGGCAATCAGATGTAAGGATAAAGTAACTGTTTAAGAATATCTGCAAAGCATTGTTTGTAACCCATGCACTCCTTCTATCCAAGCTATTTGCCTTTCAACATTTGAGAACTCTGAGTCACACAAAACAAATTCTGTGACTAGTAGTCTACCAATTAATTCTGTTACAATTCTGGAATGCTCTAGACAGTTGTATGTTTTAGGATAAAACAAATATGTGTAATGAAAAAAATATTATTAAAGAACTTCTAGAATAATTAGATACCACAGAAGAGGAATTGAAAACATACATCTCTCTGCAGAAAAACAAAGTGTGTGAGAGTGGGCGTAAGGAAGAGAAACATCTCCATTCAAATCTTGTTTATCATCTGAAAGTAATTTAAAATCTATTACTGTATATTTAAAAAGGGGAAAAGAAAGTTTAGACAGTTACTTCAAGTAGCTGTCATGAAGGTTATTTAGTGAACAGAGTATTGACGATGTTACAGGGAGAACTCTGCATTCTATATTATTTAGCTTTAACAAAGAAGGGTGGAGTCGTCACTTGCTAGAAATTTCAACCCACTGAGGAACAGAAGGGATATAATGTTTTGCTATATTTTTTTAGATAGCTCCCATACCTATGTGATAAAAAATATTTGCTTTATACATCTTATATAAAATATAATTGAAATAAACATGTAAATAACATTGATCTGAGAACTTTAACTGATCTCTTTTGCTACAACTCTTATTATATTATATAAAATGCTACCAAAAGCGAAGGTGGAAACAGAAATAGGTATCACTGGGTAAAAAATATTAAATTTTGTAGATACACAGGGCTTTCAACACAACAGAAATACAATGTCATAAAAAAAACCCAAACAAACAACAAAACAACCAACAACAAAAAAAACAACTCTGGCAAAGAGATGATATGTAGAGAAAATAATTTTTAGCATATATCTCAGTAGAAATTAACATGTTTTGGTGCATTCTCGTATCTTTTTATGGTTAATTAGCCATTTGGTTACATTTTTCTGAGAGTTTATTCATCAAGTATAAGAGAAACAATCCAAATAAAGCTGAAGACTTACAAAAAATGTAAGAATGTCAAACAACTTTTTACCTCCTAGAGGCAAAGCAAAGAAGAAGAAAAGTACAAATGGGAAATGTGTAGTCCCATCCAGTACTCTCTTGCATGAAGCAGAATTAACTTATCAGAGGATCAGACCCAGGAAGGTAGAAAAACTAGTAATCAGTGCTGCAGGTAAACAAAAGATTGTAACTCTATCTTTAAGTCAGATTTGGAACAATCATCTACTGAGCTTTCTCAATGTCTAATTTATCCATTGAATTATGCATCACACATATTAACCTATGTATAATAAATTGTGTTCATCACAAAGAGCTGTAATTTTTTATTACTGTTTATATTGTTAGTACAGGAAAAAATTCCATGTGTGGAATAAACTCTTCTACTTTATGCAATAAACTTTAAGACATTGTACATGTGGGTTTGAGTTTATAGAGACATGTATTTTCTATATTATAATGTTATGCCTCAATGCTCAAGGCTTTGAGGAATAAAAGATTTTCCTGTAATATGCTAGATACATTCTTCCATTTTTTATGGGCTTGTGAAGCAAGCATTCACAGCAATGCCAATTTCCCTTTAGGGATTATTTATATTTAGTGTGAAAAGTCATTAAAATTTTCAGTCACTGGATTTTCCAATAAGCCAACACATCCTAATGATTAGTACCACTTCACATTTCTATTCCTTCTCTTTATCAAAGCTATGAGAAACATAGCATAAAATTTGACATAGAGATATACAGGAAGTATTAATAAAGCAGTTGAATAAACCACTTTCTTTATCAGAACACAAGAATATATTCAATTCTAAACATTAAACTGAGCTTTTTCTCAATTACTTATTGTGGAAAATAACTGATTATTAATTAAAGCCTTGTTTACTCTGGAGATTTTCTGCACCAATTGCCACCCTAAGTGGCTAAATAACAGAATCATTGCAGCAAGTGTAGAGAGCTAAGGCTAATATTCACATTAGAAGTGTTTACCCCTTTTTTTCCCAGTCTGAATAGACCCAGCAGTGCAAACAGCTGCTTCATTTGATTGCACTCAAGACATTTCATGTGGGGAGCTATGCAGGTAGTCCCAAATAAAAAAAAAAAAAAGCAAAACAAACTAAGACCTCAGTCCCTTGGGTTTGTGGCTTCGGTTTTGCCTCCTCACATCCCCTCACAGACACAAATATTATAGTTCAAAAATTAAACAGGTGCATGAAAAATGGCAGGTGTTCTCTCAGATGAGCCCTTTTGCCTTGCTGTACATCTGTTGTCTGAACTCTGAAGCTCCCTTGCTGTTTGGCTTCTCAAGCATCTGTCATTTGACTTCCCAACCTTGCCATTAGATGCCTCTGGTGTTATATTTTTTTCCAGGATAGATGTTTCTCAAATGTTACCTTTACCCACACTAGAGATTGCAAGGCAGCAAAACTGCAAGTGAAGATATTCCTTTTTTTCTTTCTGTAAGCAACAAATATTATTAATGTTCATGTTATGCCAAGATGCTCCTTAGATCCCAGATATTTTGGCTGCTTGTTGGGGGAGTAGACCACATACCCAAATGACGAGGTATGTAAGAGCAGTTCTTACTCCTCAAAACACTCAACACATTGTACTGTAAATATTTGGGTTGTGTTCATCCCCCTCCTTTTGTTTTTATGAGTTTTTGATTGATTTTGTCTCAATGCCAGCCAAAATTTTAACATATTAGAAGCATCTAAGTTTGTACTTAGGCAGCTACATAAAAAGGTCTCATTATCAGAAGCAGCAAAAAGTCAGAGATTTCTCTGGATGTTGTGGAAACTCTAGGTCTTCAGTAATTTTGAAAATATGCCTTTTTTTACTTAAATGGTGAATTATGGAATCTAATTTTTGTACAGTCTAAATGACTGCTAATGGGAGGGCAGATTTTCTGCCGATACTTTAGATGATCTTCTTTTGCTACATGGTCAACTGCTTAATTGCTGTTACTATATCAGTAGTGGCTTAAATGGTCCAAAGAGTCTGAGCTGCTGGTGCACCTATCTAGTAAGAGAAAGTCTCTTAACCCAGCGTTTAAAGATTCAGAAATAAGGTACAGTACTGTACATAAATTTGTCCAGGCATCAGACAAAAGTGTCACAGTCTGTAGGTGAGAAGGCAGAGATGTGGTGAATGGTACATTTGCTCTGTCTTGTATTTGATATTCCTTGGCAAAGATTATGTGCCTGGGCTGTGACTCCCTGCATAAACCAGGATGTGAGTTTCACTGGATCCAATTTTATGAAAGGTTGTGACCATTCAATACTTTTGCCTGTGATTTGAAATGCAATAAAAAACTGTTGCTGATAAAGCTCAGAGCTGATGCACAGAGGCTAAGAAATTTTAATAGCGGCAAGGACTTAGAAATAGGTGATTTTGGATAATTAATTAATGTGACATATTCAAACAAAATCATGCCTAAATCTATGTAAGTACCTTACATGGTATAATAATCTATATTAAACAAACATATAAATAAGAAGAAAATGCCCCCAAAATAATTTAAGATCTAAAAATTAATGTTTCAGAATTCAATAGACCAACTACCTCCTATACAACTAGATTAGAGAAAGGAAAAAATGATAACTTTACTCTGGGGAAAGAATAAACTCCTTGGCTATGTTTCAAACCATCTTTTAAGGGAACCGTGAAGTCTTCTTTCACACCATTGCTCAAAATTTGCAGGTGCGAACTTCCGAGTATGCAAGAGAGATGCCAAAGGGAATACAAACTGAAAATAAGGGGAAGGAAAAGAAGAAGTAAGAACATATTCTGCTTATGGCCACTCCCCAGACTGCTGATTTAGTGAAGTATAAACACAGATTTTGAGCGCAGACTATAAATGAGACTTTGGGGTGTGCTGAATCATGCTACATTGATAATAGAAGGCATTGTGTAATATTTTGAAAGAATAAGTCATCACTTGGTAGGTAGAGCAGTCTGACCCTAAGATTTTGTAACAAGATTTGATTGCCATCAGTGTGAAAAAAATATTTAACTTTCAATACTTTGAGGAAGTTAGAAAGACAAAAATGCAGCTGTGACATTTGAGGAAATGAAAAGTCAACATATAACAATGTAAATCACACATAGCAAACACAGCTATAATAAACATACCTTTATCCATCTTAGATACAATGACAAATACTTCCAAAATTCAAATTACATTTTACAGCCTAAGTAAATATTAAAAGGCCGCCAAATCTGCTAGCATAAATCCCCATGACCTCGCAAGTTTTCACCATGTGCATTAAATAAAATGAGAATGAACCATGAAGGCATTTTTGCTCTGTTGAGAGAACACACAGGCTTTACCAGCTGCTTTCAGAAGCGCTCTATTTCTGGAAGACCTGTGGAAGTGTGAGTTTGTGTACAGGCAGTTTTTATATTATTTTACTGCTAAAGTTATGAAAATGGTCGCAAATGTCAGTGGTCGTAAAAATGGCAATCATCAATTACAACAGACAGCACCTCAAATTGTTCATAGTTCGAGAGAAAACATTCCACTATGAGAATAATTTATACTGGGACAGGTGTGGTCGCTCTTGTAAAGCAGATCACTTCAGTTGGCTAAATTGTGGGTTTAGGGAAAACACCTAGCGTGGCAGCTTTCTGCAGTGATGGCATATGGGCACACATGTACCTTCCATGCAACACGGTGTAACTGCAGTGAGAGGCACATGCAGTGGCATCAGGGATGAACATGCAACCAGGTGACTCCACGAAAATCTTGACCAATCTCATCCTACTTTTCCCCCATCTTTTTGTACTCGTGCCAAACTATGAGCCAGCAGTGTGGTCAGGTGGCCAAGAAGGTCAATCAATCCGCCCCTGTACTTGGTGCTGGTGAGGCTGCATCTCAAATGCTGTGTTCAGTTCTGGGCCCCTTTCTACAAGAAAGATGTTGATGTTCTGGAGCGAGTCCAGAGAAGAGCAACGAAGCTGGGGAAGGGGCTGGAGAACAAGTCTTACAAGGAGCGGCTGAGAGAGCTGGGGGTGTTTATCCTGGAGAAGAGGAGGCTGAGGGGAGACCTTATCACTGTCTACAACTGCCTGAAAGGAGTTTGTAGAGAGGCTGGTTTTGGTCTCTTCTCCCTAATGACAGGGGACAAGACAAGGGGGAATGTCCTCAAGCTGTGCCAGGGGAGGTTCAGACTGAATATTAGGGAAATATTTTTCACCTAAAGTGTCATCACACACTGGAACAGGCTGCCCAGGGAGGTGGTTGAGTCACCATCCCTAGAGGTATTTAAAATACAGGTAGATGAGGTACTTAGGATATGGTGATTTTATGATACCGCTTCCTTTACTGTTAGTAACATCAGTCTGTCCCTATTAATAAAGTTCGAGCAAGTCTTGCAGAACTGCAGCAGTAGTGTCTCCAGCTGTAACACTGACTGCACCACATACAGAGGCTTAAAATTCCTTTTTCTCTGATAAATTGAAGCTTTATGTTTAATATTTATTGCAATGCATAGTCTCAGGAGATGACAGCGGATGCATGATAAATATGTTTTCTCCCCCCCAAACAAACAGACATCCATCTGTCTATCCAAAAGACGGTACTTGCCAGCTGTGCATATATAAAGAGTAAATGTAAAACCAGCTGTTCAGTCAGTTCATCCCATATAGTGAGGTTGTCACAGTAATCACTTTGGCTGGGAAAATTTCCAGTCATCTCACTGCTGCTCCTCGTGAATCACACTTGTCAGAGAAACATCGACATCTTTTATATGGCATTTGGTTATTTTTAGGATGAATGCTGCGAGTGTATTTAGGGCAATTACTTTCAGGACTTGAGAGAAATCAATTGATAACGCTAAAAAACATACGTCTGGCTCTCCATTCAAGCAGCAGACTTGATGTTTGAATAAAAGCATAGAGTCATCCTTCCAGTGCACTCCATCACAATAACCCCCAACAGCAAATCCTCAGTTTCCTGAATTTCTGAAAAATGGAAAAGTCAGAGCTGTCCTAAGGAAAGCAGTGATGGTGACTGGCCAGAGATCTAGTAAATATTACTAGGAGGAAAATTTTGAATAATTGATCTTGTTAAGGATAAAGGAAAAAAGGGCTGAAGACATGAGAACAAATTTCAAGTAATTTAAATTCAGTTAAAAAGTGAAAGGAAATAATTTGGTGTTGTTTAAATGTAATGGGTAGACTGGTGGTAAAGATTCAAGCTAGATATTATGAGAATATTCTATGGATTAGAATGAATGGATTAACTAACTTAAATTAAAGCATATGCCGTGTGTCTAAATACTTGGAAAGAATCCCGTGACATCTACTTGTACAATTTTTTAAATTCTCTTCAGAGATATACAGGTGCAGATAAAATCTATAGATTTTATTAATATACAGAAGTATTCTAACAGCATTTCAGAGGAAAAGTAAAAGGTGCCTAATGAAATTTCTGTGGCTCTCTGTTAGTACTACTGATCTACAGACAAAAATGCCAGTTGTTAACCCGTTAACTAAACCCAGAAGTTTTGATTAGGCACAGGTACTGCAATGTCAGGGAAAACAAGTGAATGATGACTTCTTCTGGGACCAGCAATGTCAAAAGTGCCTGGTCCAATGTTTCATTGATGCTTTACCTGCTAAAGAGGATTTCCTACATCTTACAATAGCAGCCCAGCCTATTAATTCTACAGCATTAAAGTGGGTTTTTTCCTTCTAAATTTTCAGAACTCCAACACTTTTTCAGAGCTGTACCTTCTCAAAGCTCAAGGATAGATTCCTTTTCCATAGAGAAAATGGAAAAATATTGTAGGATATGAGGAAAAATGGGTTATTGAATACCAGGAAAAAAATGTGAAAGCCTCATTTAAATTAACTGTAGTTCTGATTAGCCTCGTTATAGCTGCAGATATTTTTTAGATGTCAGTCGCTGATATCATCTGACCCATACAACCCAGTCATAAGAGAAAGCTAAATAATTGAAAATTTACTTATGGCTTTCTTTCCATTTTTTGCCAATCCTTTTGCCCTTTGAATTAACTCCGGTCTTAAAACAGGATTTACCTGGATTTATCATCATTGACTACTGCAATATAAACTATTCCTCTGGGGTTCTCTAAATTCTTCTTTGGATGGCATTTGCAGTGCGTACACACTCAGGTGAGTCAACAATTTAATTTGGTTGCATTCATAGATGTGCACATCTGGACACTCAGACATAGTTTCACATTTGACGTGATGCGGCTAGGAAGAAAGAAATGCATGCAGGAGAAATCTAAAGAAGCAAAGCCAGAGAGTCACAGGGAGTCAACAAAGTCGTAGACAAGGTTTTAGGAGATTATTCCTTTCACAGACTTTGCTGTAATACTTCACAGTTAGTTATGCAGAGACTTTATTTGGTGAGAACAGGAGCTGATTAATTACATCTACAAAACTGGATTGTGAAATCCCTGTAGGAATTTGTGAGCTGAGCCCTGAAGTCTGCTTAACAGTTGCTGGATTCCAGCAAACAGCTTCAGGCTTGCTTGAGGGACATAGTTTTAAAAAGAAGATACAAAAGCCTCCAGTCAGTTTAAGGTAAATCTTTCACAGCCTTCTATCCATCCTGTCTAACTGACAAAGCCTAAGAAACTTCATCTCCTATTTTAGTAGCTTTCTAAACTACTTGCAAGTTTAGAAATACGTGTGAGATGCATTGACCCTTTTTATGCCATTATGTTGTGCTGTAAATGCCAAAAAGAAAATAGCCATCTTCGGGGTAAGGACCCAGAGATATTCACAATAAGATAACCAAAAATTGACCAAGACAATCAATTTACCGCTTGCTTTATCTGCTAGGAGAATAAAAGGGTTAGCAATTCTTTCCAAATACATACATAACAAAAGAACAGAGCAGTTCCTGTATTCTTTTGGAATGTTCTCACAGAGATTAGCGTGTTAATTCCCATGGAGTTTTACCCAATCAGGTGTAAATGTAGTGTATATCACTAAAAACATGAGACAAAAAAGAAGTAAATCGAATGTTCTTATGAAATCTGAAACAGCACCCACTATATATGTTTCTTGTCAGTTCTTTATTACAATAACATTTTCTTTTTTTAAAAAAAACGAAGTGTCTGGGCCAGATGGGGATGCCTGTATGTGTACGCTTGAAGAATGGAGCTTCCATGAAGCCAAAGAGAGCTAAAGTTCAAGGTGTGTCAAGCAAAAGGATAACAAGTTGCAGGAAAGAGACAGAAGTCAGTAGACTGGCAAAGTGTCTAAAAGACTTCTGAGAGAAGAAGGAACAGATACATTGGGAAAAAGATTTCCAGAAGTCACTGGAGACTTTGGGGTAACAGAAAATCAAGCAGCTAATTAATCAGGTTGGAAGCAAGGAATTTCTCTGCCAGGCCAAAACAAATAGGTGAAGATAAGTCCATGAACTACCTTTCAATTCTCTGTCATGTGGTCAACTTTGTAGTGACTTTAAGTTTTACGGAAGCTGCCTACTCCAGTTCTTGCTCAAACGTGGCTTTTGAGGTTATTAACAGTCTTGTTGTTTTAAGTAAGCTCCTTAGTAAGCAAAATGTTTACCTAGTTTCACGTTAGAGATCTGAATCCTGTTCAAAACACATTTATACAGTCGACTCCCAGAATATCCTGTGGTAAACACAATCACAGTTTAGCTGTGCATTGCATTTAATTATCAACAGCATTCTTGATGTTATAGACCCCACTATCCTTTTCAGTCCTCTCTTTTTCTCTGCACGGACACAACTGTCCTTGCAGGCATCCCCTTTACCTCTTCCTAAATCATTATATAACCCTTTTGAAATGGGGTTTTCAGGACTGGGGCTTTCAAGGATATTGGAATATTATGGGTTAATGCACTTACATAAAGATGTGTTCTATTTTGGATAAAGTAACCTGCTGTGATAACTTTCTAAAATTAATCTGTAATATTTCTTTGTGTAATTTTAACTTGAGTTCAAGAAGTGCTAATGAGATTATTCCAGTCAAGAGTGAATTGGTAACAAAAATATCAGTGATATAAATAAGTGGGCAAATGAGGATTTTCCAATTTCAGAAGGCAGAATGAAAGCTCTCCTGATGAAAATCGACAATAATGTTAATTACTAGCTTGGGAAGAAGAATTTTGAGTGAACTAAACAGTGTTTTTGTTAGAGAAGTTAAAAGATACATGGTAAGATATCTTTGGGTATTTGGGAGGGGACATAGCTCATTAGAACATTTCATGCTACCTGATCTGAGGGAAAGTATTTAATTTTCCAGGAGAGCTTTGCTGTCCTGTTTGTCAAAATTCTTACCTGTAGTATAACTAGGTAGGTCTGATGACATCCAAATACAAATAAAAATTATATTATTATTAATAATAATAATAATAATAATAATAATTGCATTAGCATTCCATCGTATGGTTTATTCTTCTGTTAAATGGATCTAACAAGTCCCACAAACCTTCTGTTGACCTCAGTCAGTCTAGGACTGAATATTGCTGTGCTGAGAAATCTACCATCTCTTTTAATAAGGAAGCATGAAAGAACATTATTTAATCAGAACAATGAGCAGAGACCATGACAACAAACATTTAGAAATATGTAGAGAATAAGTGCAGTGACATACAGGACTAAAACTTTATTTTGGAAGCTCAGTCTTTCAGCTGTCAAATGTTGCATATAACTCAGCCTCAGCTGGAATTATTGTGTGCAGTATCAAATTCCTTACAGATCTGTAACTGCAGGAACAGGTTGATTGCACTTATACATTGATTTTCATGCTCAGATTCATCGATTAATCTCTTGGAAGGAGAAGGACTTTTCTGAAACTAGTATTATTAAACTAACACGAGCAACTGTCAGTTATCAACAGTCATGCTCCATATTTCAGCAGCTCTCTAAGAATTAGGTTTGTTACATCATCTCTGCACTTATTTACCACTTGAGTTTGACCATGTTTCCTTATTCCCAGTGAGTACAGAGGAATGCAGAAAGGATAGAAGGACAAATGAAGGGGCAGATGAATGAATGGAGTAAAGGAAAGAAAAGAAGGAGGAGGGAAGAGGAAGAGAAAGAGAAAAGGAGGAGGGAGAGAAGGAAGGAGGGGGAAAGGAAGGTTGGGAAGGAAGTTTAGTTGACTAATTCTGTAACCTTTGTGTATCAGAAAGACCCATTTGTGAAGGACTTTAGAAATGAATGTGGCATTTTTTCTCTGTGAGGTCCACCTATAGAGAGGTCTTTGGTGTCAGAAATCTTCTAAAGAAATGTATAAATGTATGCAGCAGAGCCAACAGGGAGATGAAGGCTCCTTTAAGAATAATATATTCCCTACTTGTAAAGGTCAAGTTGTGTCTGCTGTTCTCAGCCAGCTTGGGAGAGCTCAAGCTTGGCTTCATGTGTTACCACAGAAGCTTTCTGGAATATTTTCCCCACTTAAAGAAAACAGCAACAATGCTAATAGAAACAAACTGTCACAAGCAATGAAATGCTCATTAACTCTAATTGCCAGTACTTTTACTTTTCATGATAGCTACGAAAGGATAAATCAAGGGAATCAAGAACCTTAACAAACCTGCTAAGAAATCTGTAGATTTTGACATCCCCTTCTCCCTTCAGCCAATGCTAGTAGCAGAAAATGAGATCCTTGCTGTGTTTCTGTAAAAAGAAAAAGAGAAGAAACAGCCAGCCTCCACTGACCTCTTCACCTCCATTAAGCATTGACTCCATGAGAAATCTGTAAGTAGCTCTGTCCTACATGAGATGGTGGCAATTTCTATCTTGGAATACAGACTGCACACTTTGCTTTCTGTTTATTTTGGGTTCTTTTTTTTGAATCTGGCTTACCCTTGCCTAATGAAATCAGCCTGAAGTGGGTTTTCTTAACTGTATTACATTACCAGGTGCCCTTCCTTTGCTCAACCACCTGTTAATCAATACCCTTAATTGGAAAGAGAGTTGATTGGCTCTAATGTAAGATATGGCAGACTCCATCCCTAGAAAACTGGACCTCTTCCTAGCACTAAAAGCAACTGAAAATCTACAAGGCAAAGAAACACACCTGGACTAGTGGTCACAGTCTACTCCAGGTCAAAAATCACTTGATTTAGTTCTACCTCTTCTTCTGTAGTGCTAAAGAAATCCTTTAATTTCACTCTGCTGGTTTTCTTTCCAAGCCTTCACTTGTTCTTTTAATTTATATACTCTTCAAAATTAGTAAGCTTTCCCACTTCAAGTTTCATAGCAACTACCCCAGCTAAAGGGATCCCTGTATTTGTTTAAGCAGACCAATAATACTACAATAACTAACAATAATGTGAAGAAGACTGGTAATCTTTCTTGAATACATCTTCATATTGCTTTTTAAAGTTTTTACCCTTGTTGAATTAAGACTTTGACATGCTTACACTATAATTTTTAATATTACGAAATTATTGACAATCCACTAAAGTCTACAAAAGGCAGAAAATGGCCTGCTTATAGATCTGAATCTGGCTTCTAGTGGTATCATTGAGAAGGAACTTCATGTGGTAAATGCTCAAGAACAGAAAATTAGATGGAAAGATTACAGCCATATAAAACATTTTACGTTACTTAAAATTATCTAAGGGATGTTATTCTCATATTTCCTTAATGTATTTCCCACTTTAGACATCTGTTTGAGAATTACATTACACCTGCAGATTTCATTTTGTTAGAATCATCAGCAGACGCCAAACCCCCAGTTTAAAGAAACCAGATCCATGGAACTGGGAAGTAGTAATGCACCATCTTCAAAGAAGTCTGAGAGATTTTGAGGAAACCATGCATTTATCATATTATCTGAGTGACTCAGTTCTTGTGGAACAATACATATTTTCTGATGGTCTCTTTGTTCCTATTTATAGGAGGGATCCAGTGTACAAGCATAGAGTTTTAACAGTAAAGGCAGATGTTTCTGATAGCCTGGAGAGCTAGGTATGATGTTCTTCTCTTGGATACCTGTTTATATATACATATTCAAAAAGAAGATAAAATCCCATGACCAGAAAGTCCGCAGTCAAAACAGAAAAGCAAAAGACATGATGGGACGGAGATGGAAGCAGAGAAGATGATGTGAATTAGAATAAGAGGTTAGATATGGGGCTGAAAAGGCACCACAACTACAAAGTCCCAGTCCAGTAACTGAATCTGTAGACCCCAGAACCAGTAATGCCATAAGCATAATGCGGAGACAAAAGGGAGAGAGCATGTCAATGGAAGCAGAAGTTCTAGAATAAGACCTCTACCTTGGCAATCCGAGAAACAGGTTCAGCCTGAGGATCAGAAAGAGATGGATACATCCCTGGATGACTGTACAATGCAACAGGGAGAGGAGAGCATTGAACTGGCATCCTGTTCTGAACAGTAAAGCATTTCATTTTTTGACTTGGGTTTCTGATATTTTGTGGTGAACTAAGCTTCCAATTTTATCATATGCAGACAATAAACGACAAGACTTATTTATACTGTTAATAACTTCTAAGCAACATCTCTTTTTTTCCCTTTTTACTGCAGAAAAGCTACTTTATAAAGAAAGTTAAAAAAAAAAAAAAGCAACACAAATCTGCCGCTCAGGGTTGTCTAGGAGCAATCTGCATCAGTGATTGGATTATGTACTAACAGCATTACTTATCCCCATCTGAGAGGTACCCTACAGGGAAAAGCTCCAAAGAAAGACACTGCATTAAGGGAAGATTTGGAAGTCTGATTGCATTCTCTTTCCATCTCTCTGCAGGGCTGGCTGTCAATGGCATTCAGAGCCGCGCAGCAGAAAAGGAAAAACAACTCTCTCTCTTTAGCGTTGTGAGTCATCAGTGATTGAAAGCATCTTTACCCCAGTTTAAGGTCTGGCCAGGGGATGTGATCCAGAGTTCACTGAGAATTTGCATTGACTTCGTACAGGTTCAATTATGGCCTGTATTTTTCAGCTGGAAACTGATTATTTTACAGTATCATGAAAGTGAAGGAACAAAGTGTGCAAATCTTGTAGTGAAGACGCAGTTCATAACTATAAACATTCTCTCAAGCAGTGAATCTGGATCCAGATGGTACACAATGTTAAACCAGAGAATCTGGATCCAGATGGTATACAATATTAAACTAGTGATATCTCTCTAAGCACATTTAAAAATCATTAATATTACCACGGATTTTCTCCAGACTTCTTCCCTGTCACAAAAATAGAATAGTATCTTCCCTTAGGAGGGGAAAATTGCAAAGTTTTCACTGTTATCCACAAAGTAACTTATTTACCTTCATCATCCAGTGATCTAGTAGGTTATGGCTTGAATTCTAAGGCAGATCTCAACAGTTTTACACTAAACAGCTTCATGGAATTGTTTCTCAAATGTAATCTTCCCCAAAAGCCCCCAAAATCTGTGTTAAACTGGGGTAAAGTTGCTTTCTGACTTTTTCTGACTTTTCTCTCAGAGTATGTTTTTAATTGTATCTTTTTCATCCAAACACAGGTTTACAAGACTGGAAAACTACCCAGTACTGAAATTCAGATCTAATTGCCTACTAAAATGTTTTATCTGTGTGAATAGGAAATAGCTACATTGCTTGCAAAAGGTAGGTGCAATATAAAAATCTTCAGCCTTTTTATATCCCATATCACATATCACAGAGCAGTAGCTGGACAGAAAAACAAGTAAAGATGAAGAATCCAAACACATCTACAAATTAAAACCAAGATTTTACAGCAGAAGTTATTGCTCATGAATGAGTGAGACTGGTGGCTATTTTAACATTTGAGGGTCAGAACCTCCCAAAGTATCAGATAATTTAACTCAAGTTAAGTAAATATGCAGCAACTGAATATCTGCCCTTGGGATTTCACAGGCATAATTTGTTTATTGTCTCCTTTATGTGAAATAAAATCAGCATAGAATACTTTTTGCCCTTCATGTATGAAAAAAATGCGTAATGCTTTCCATTCTTGAGCACTGGTACTTGTCCTCAGTTTTTACTCATATGTTTTAGTGCTTAAAAAGTTCTAACATCCTAAGGGACTGCTGAATGAGGTTTGGCTTCACTCAGTCAGCTTCTTTCTACGTATGCATAGATTAAGATCTTACTGGTACCAAGTCACTGTTGCTACATCTGTGCTGGTGGGGTTTTTTCAATAACATAGTTCCAAGTTTTTCTGTCAGAATAAAATCTAGGGAGATTCAAGTACAAAATATGTTTAGATTACTTAGCATCATTGCTTAGCTTAGTACATAATGTATTAGGATTTTTTTTTTATTTTCTTTAAAAAAGGAGTGTTAACATCAACTTTTCCACTTGGCTTTTGAATCTGGGCAAGTCACTTTATCTTAATCTTCTCCTATTTCTGTGTAAAAGAATCCATGAACAAGGATTGCTGAATGTCCCTAATAGCTTCTAGTGTCACTGTCATCAGAGCAACAATAATAGCAAACAGCACTATATTATAAAAAATACCTCAAAAAAGCAGAAGTGAGAATTTATATATTGCAGTTTCAAATATTTAGACAATTGACAAACATTTCACTTGTCTCTGCAGCTCTGCAGAATTGCAAACCAGGCTAGAATATGTTTCAAAGGCAAACAAAATCAACCAAAACAAACAAAAGCCCTCAGATAGATTAAAATGTGACAAGGTAATATTACTAAAATGTTAGGTATGTTAGGTATCAACAGAAAAGGAAATTATAGTCTTTCTGATTGAAGCAGCCTCTCACAGGGTCATCTAAAGATTTCAAAACAATGAAGACAAGTGCCAGAATATTTTGAATTCATCTTGACTGTGGTAGCAATGATAGCAGATGATCTCATTTCCAAAGTCAGAAATAACTGCAAAGGCATTTGCTTTTTCTTATTTTTTTTCTTTTTCATCTGCCTGTTTCTTGTCCTTCACCCTGCTGTGTCTCACTGATGAACATAAGCTTGAAAAAAAGTTTTGCATTTTTTATTCATAAACATTTTTTCTTTTAAGACACAGATTCTTTGCAGCCTGAGATGAGGTTGTTGTAGACCTCAGCTTCATAGGAAAAGATACCTTTTGATACTGGTTTATCATTACTTGCATTTCTTTAACAGCACCTCCAAATTTCACTCTGTATTTACTTCCTTGCATTTCATAAGAAAATATGGATCATAGAATCATAGGATCATAGAATCACAGAATCACCAGGTTGGAAGAGACCCACCGGATCATTGAGTCCAACCATTCCTATCAAACACTAAACCATGTCCCTCAGCACCTCATCCACCCGTCCCTTAAACCCCTCCAGGGAAGGTGACTCAACCCCCTCCCTGGGCAGCCTCTGCCAGTGCCCAATGACCCTTTCTGTGAAGGATTTTTTCCTAATGTTCAGCCTAAACCTCCCCTGGTGGAGCTTGAGGCCATTCCCTCTCGTCCTGTCATTTGGGAGAAGAGGTCAGCACCCTCCTCTCCACAACCTCCTTTCAGGTAGTTGTAGAGAGCAATGAGGTCTCCCCTCAGCCTCCTCTTCTCCAGGCTAAACACCCCCAGCTCTCTCAGCCATTCCTCTTGTTCTCCAGCCCCTTCACCAACTTTGTTGCTCTTCTCTGGACTCTCTCCAGAGCCTCAACATCCTTCTTGTGGTGAGGGGCCCAGAACTGAACACAGGATTCGAGGAGCGGTCTCACCAGTGCCGAGTACAGAGGGAGAAGAACCTCCCTGGAATGTTGGAAGAGCTTGAGAAATGAGCACTTCTTTGTGAGGGAGAAGTGTGACTGTGCATGCACTGTTTACATAAACTGATCTCACTCAAGACATCACCTTACTGAGTAATGTGATGTAAGGCGAAAGGGACCAGAGGAATAGCTGCATGCAGGACAAGGCAGAATTTGCCTGGTGACACGATGGAGAAAGGGCCACGATGCTGCTCTGTGCGACTCCTCTGCGGGTTCCCCAGAGGAGGCCCAGCTCAGATCCTCCTGGTGCAGGTGGGGTGCAGTGGACCTGAGCTGCGGATGCACGGGTTGCAGGCGCTGCCCTTAACGAAAGCAAAACAGGCAGACGTGCTGTGACGAGCTTGGCAAGCCTGTTGCTGGTCCCAGCCAACACATGGCAGTTCAGCTGCCTGTAAGACCCTATTATGAATTTCCCAGGCCAAATGGGAGAGTCAGAGGTCCAGACCATAACCTATAAAAGAGGAAAGACACTGGGGAGCCCTTAGGGGCTTTCTATTATTGCAATTCATACGTACGTCCTGGTGTTAGTTTCAGTTGCTGGCTGGATGAATGCAAACAACACTGCATGTTTCTTTTTCAAGCTTATGGCAGTAATGGAGATTTCTGCTTGGTTTGCTGGCTCCTCAGGGAACCATAGAGATTGTCCCATTGAATAAGAGATCAGCACCATTTGTTCCTCCTGCACAATGACTGCCAATGACATTTCCAACGTGTCTAAGCCTCAATCAGCCTTCAAAATCCTGTGTGCTACTCACTTAACAGCACCCATTATACAGCCCATTAGCAAGTGCCGCATTTTGGCATAAAGAGGACCTCTGAGTGTTTGGTCCAGCCAGTTAAAATCCCCAGATAGTCTCACGACCTTTTTGTAATGCTTAGGCACCACTCAGAAGTCAGAAAGTTTGGTTTTTGGTTTTTTTAATACACAGTTCGCTGTAGGTCACTGATTACTGAAAACCATAAGCTCACTGTACTTGGAAGTTCAGCACTGGAATTAGCATAGTCTAATGACTATCTCTCATTATGAAAGTCATTTGCACAAGATACAACAGCACCTTTCTCCCTCTGGTTTCTCACTAATGTGCTAATGTAAAGCAATGTAACGGATGCAGAGTTTATGTTGATGCGTTCTTTTTTTTAAGCCCAAAAGTTTTACTGTTGTTCAGATTGTCATCTGAATTCTGTCAGTTAGGATCAGAAGACTCGATGATCTGATGGGTCTTTTCCAACCTGGTGATTCTATGATCATGTGCCTATTAGCAATGTCCTCTGATTCTCTTATTTACCCAAACCTTAGATGGCATTCATTGGTGTAATAACACCAGAAAAACATGGGTATATTTCAACTGAAGCTTCACCCTACTGAATCTACTTGAAGATGGGAGTTTCCAGATAAGATGTGATGTCAGAGAATAGAGAACACTTGTTTTGTAAACTGGCATTGAAAATATCCTTAAATAATGGGACTCTCAGTGTAACATTCATATTGGAAAAGCTTTGCCCATGGCAGTTTTGCACCTAAGCCAGCTGTAGCAAATTATATCCTATCAGAGACATCACAGACCACAATGAAGGCAGCAGCAAATGCCATGAGCTAAAGATGTCAGCACAGGCCACTCAGAGCTTGAACTGAAGCCCACTGTCACGTCATAGCAAAAGGCTTTGGATTGCCGTGCTGATCACAGACCTCACTGTAAGGCTTTGTCCTTTGTCTGGCTCTTTTCTTTTCCCAGTTGACAACAACCTAAGAGGAAAAGTACATTCTTGAGAAAACGAGGTCATGTGCTACAGCTACTTCCAACTACGAAAGAATGTTATGATCAAGCATTTTATGATCACAATATTTCAACATTCATTTTATTCAAATCTTTCTCATTGTATGAGGTATTGCCATTTTTAGGTTCATCCTGGCCATAACCAACATCCCATCATCCCACACCAGTTTTTAAAAAATATCACAGGCCTTCAAACTGTCCCTTAGTAAGCAACACTTTGGTACACAAATCTTCGTGTAGTATTTTAAAAGTCAGTTTCATAAAAATCTATATTAATACGTTTGTTTAGCAGTTTCTAAGATATTCTGTGATCACTATTTATTCTATGGAGGCAAAGAAAATATAAGAAGTGCATCACTCAAGAAAGCTTTAAATTTCAGTAAAGTTTCTTCAGTTCAAACACGAGCTGGCGAAGGAATGAAATAATGGCATGCATCTTAAACCTGTGACAAATATAGGTCTATGCCACACTGAAAGTGGGGCTGAGCTGAGTTACATCAGCATCATTTGCCAAGGACTAACATCGAGATATTTAAGAGCTACCACAGCTCAGCTGGCCCTCCATAATCTGCTGAACTGGAATGATACGTCTGTGGTTTGAGCCTTCATTTGCCTTGTGCTGAGAATCCTGAGGAGGATAGACAGCAAGACTTAAGTATTAAATAACTTTCTCAGAAAAGTAAAATATGCAGCTCAACAACAGCTGAATAACAAACAAAAAGTGCTTCTAATGACAAGATGTAATCTGGTCGGGACAGGGCCACAAATACGTCAGTATAGATAATAGAGAGAAAAAAATCAGCAAAGGCTAGGAAACTGCTGAGATAAACACAATTAAAATAGACACCTGGCATTGTATGGGGGTAACTGATGAAAATACATTTCCAAATGTCTTGTGGTAACTTTTCTGAAGAAAAACACTGCCTAATTTTTCATGTAGGAAAGAAATCTGTAATCCAGCCATTTATAGATTTCAGGCTTTTACTTTTAAACATCCTTTTAGTTCAGATTTCCTACATTTTATTAGGTTAGAAGTTTGCATTTCCAGCTAACATTCTGAACTTTTACCTTTGCACTGAAAACTCTTTGGCAAATGTGATATAAATAACAGCAAAATCCCTCTTGGCAGCACATCCCTTCTTTATATATATTGGACCTGGCTACTAGCACTGACACTACTGGAAAACAGGCACTTCACCTCTGAACACAGTGAGTTCTAATCTTTCCACCAGTTTTAAACAGGTTAAATGCCCTGTGTGCTCTTAATTTTTAACAGATAGATTTTATACCTAGCCAAACTCCACCTTTTCAGAGCTGCCATTCCCTACAGAGTAGTTGCCAGATGTAAACCCATGGGTGGTTTTGTGTTAGTCGCAGACAAAGCGAAAACTTGTACCGATGTGTTGAATATCCAAAGCATTTTGACACCCTCCAGGATGAAAGGTGCGATTTAATCTAATTATCATGTCTGTACCATCCATCCCTGCTGAAAGTGTCTGAAGGTTCCTTCACTATCTTGTTAGCTGAAGCTATTTGGTTTTGCTATTTTAATTATCCTCTTAGCTTCAGTATCTTCCTTTAGATACCTTTGCTAATGATAAATCTTGCCTTTTAAGCAATTACTGGTGCAGGGAGAAGGTAAAGACACAAGGAAATCCTAGGACTAACATTACATATGCAGGGTTATCAAGTTTGAAGACAGTAATATACCTCAATCACTGTGGGAAGAAAATAAAAGAGCAGAGAGGAGAGGGCAGAAAGGGAAGAGAGGGAAAGGGAAGGGCAGGGGAAGGGCCATGCCACAAGAAAGTCACAAATATAATTGTTGTACCACATAGCTACATGTTGTTCTTCCTATTTGTCAGCAAAGCTTGTTGGCGTGGTGGGGGAGAAATCACAGACCTCTGAACTCTGTTATCACTTTACTCAGAGAAATATAAACACTGCGCTGACATCAATGTCCTGATCTAGTTTTCTCTTTTTACCTCTCTCTGCTTTTGCCCTGCCAATCATGACTTTTTCAGGTAAATATATTAAACTTTGTTTGCAAATATTCTGGTTATAGATTACTGAGCCTTCCAGCATGGCTCCTGAGGGCAGGGCATGAGACTGTCTGGTTCAACCTTCTCAGCAGGAAGCTTTTCTTTCTTTTTAACACATCTCTTTATGTATGGTGATAAGATAGCAGAGAGGGGAGGAAGGAAAATTATTAATTGGAAATTGAACAAAAGCCCATGAAATAAAGCCCTTGGATGTCTACTAAAAATCACAGCTTTGATAATGTCTTCTAACTTAAGATACAACTTACGGTGTCATTCATCTTTGACTTTTCATTTCTTCACATAAGTGCTTAAAAATAATGGCTTTCACTTTCCAAAGGAAGCAGGAAATCCAGCTGAGTACTTACTTTAGACTTCACTTGCAAAAGAAGATCATACAGGCAGTAAAAATGTCCACAGATACCAAATGAGTGTAAAGTCAAATTTCCCAGATGCACAGTAAAAAAAAAATAAATAAATAAAAAAATTATAGCCTAGACACACCAAGTGAAATTCATCTGCCCTGGCACTGGTGCCAGAGTTAGTGGCATAATTCAACATTGTCATTAGAGTGAAACAGGCACCTCCAGGAGACAATTGTTTTCATCCAGAGATAGATGCATGCGACAGGTCACACGAATTGCCCTTTGGAGATTGTTATTTCTCTCATTAACTATGAAGAGATTCTAGTTACACTCTGAAGTTTGACTATTCTATTATAGATGTCTTAAATGAGGCTAATCTCACTGAGAATGACGTTCCAGTATGAAATCCAGGTGTCTAACTGATCTGTTACAAAGCTCTAGAAGCACCAGAAAACTCTAGTTAACGCCAATCCAAGCTTAGAAAACAGAAAATAAAAAGGTAAAAGACATTATAGCAATTTAAAACAGAAAGTAAGAATCCAAGGGACAGAAAATGATGACATTAAACAGGAAATAGTAGGCTAGAGAGTAGCAAAAAACTAATCTCAGCCAATGTAAAGTCACCTTTGAATAGTCACAGATAGTTAATGCTGTAGGGAATAAGTTTCAGAGACTGAAAATGTCACTTTATGCATTGTTAAAAGCACCTGTCTTCAACAGAAAAATAAACCAATAAGTGGAAAAACACTAAGTGTATTATTGCAGAAATGAACCCGGTGTTGTTTTTTTTCTTTTTTTCAGCGCTGCAAATGGAAGTTCAAGGCATTTAACTATTAAGAGAAAATGAATATCTATTTCATTTCTGTCTTGAAATCTTCCATTAGACAAAACTGTCACTCATCAAAAAATAGCCAATATTGTCTGAAATGTGACATCCAATAGCAACCATTAAATTTGCCTTTATCTTAAAAAAGGAGTAAAGTAGAGCATATTCCCAGTCACGTTGTAGTGGCTTTGACCTTTAAGGAGGTTTGGAAAGGGAGTCTGGAAAATAGTGGCTTTGTCAGTGGAGCCTTTCGGGCACAACAATTGAAATTAATGTTACTCCAGGCTTTTGGCAGATGTCATGAAATACAAAACATCTTAGTATGGAAGAGGTTTTGAATGCACCCTGGGTCAAAACACAGATCCTTTTTAACACTCAACTCACTAAAACGCACCGGGAATTTTAGAGTGGTCAAAAAAATCATGGAGAAGATCATCTTAGGTACTGCTGAAAGGCATTTAAAGAATAAGGCAGTCATCAGGTACAGCCTACACGGGTTCACAAAGGGAAGGTCCTGTATAACTAATTCGATATCCTTCTATGATAAGGTCACCTGTCAGTGGATGGAGGGAAGGCAGTGGGTGTAGCTTTTCTGGATTTTAGTAAGGCTGCCCCTCACAGCATCCTTCTGCACAACTTGTCCAGCTGTGAGACGAGTGGATTTGCAGTGTGCTGACTGAAGACGTGGCTGAAGGACAGAGCTCAGAGGGTTGCAGTGAACGGGGCTACATCCGGCAGATGACCAGGGACCAGCGATGCTCTTCAGGGTTCAGTTCTAGGGCCAGTGCTGTTCAATATATTTATCAGGGATCTGGATGCAGGACTAGGCATTAGGAAGGGATAAAGATAGCAGGCAGCCCCAGCAGAGTTATTTAACACCACCAGAGTTTGTATATCCTTCTGACAAAAGGGTAAGGTGGTTTTCAATTCTCTGGTTTGCCTCCAGACTGAGTATTTTGTGCCTACTATAATGCATGAAGTCACTGCTCTCCAAAGAATGAAGGTTGTTCAGCTTGTCATGAGCATGACATGTCTGAGTATCCAGGATAAGCACCAAGCTACCCCTTTTCGATGTCTCTATATTATTAGCAGGAAAAGGGGATTGAGATCTTAACCCATCTTGCCGGAGTCATTCTGCTGGGGAAAGACATTAACATACTATTGTGAAAATCAAGTTCTGCCAGTATTCAACCGAAATGCACTGCTTATGTGCCAGACTTAAGTTAAAAACAAGTTTTGATGTTTACCAGAGTACTTCTCCAAGCCTCCTTAAAGGTCAAATATCATTTACTTCTTTGAACGTATCAGGGATAGATAAGAGTTCAGCTCTAAAAGCTGCTTCCTAGAACTTATTTGAATGGAATTTGAATTTAGATGCGGCTTGTGGCTTCATGGTTGTAAAGTCAGAGTAACTTCACTGAAGTGTCTTCATAAGAAGAAGTTGTAACTCTCATTTACTGTGCAGGTAGACTTTTGCTGTTGACTTCAATAGGAATTTATGCTTCAGGTTTTCAACTTGCACAAACTAAATGATGGTGTTGTCAATTACTTGATTTCCCAGTTTACTTCATTATTGTTCAAACAATTTTATTTGTCTGTTTCCTGCCTTCACTTAATAATATTTGTAATGTCTTATGAAAATTAGTTTTTGAAAAACTGAAAACAACAAATGAAAACAGGACCTCCTATTGCCTCTCCAAGTAATCAAAATCTGAATCTAAATAGTTCTATGTCAACAGGCTGAGAAAAGTACGCTTTCAATTACTTTGAATTACTTTGATGTATAAACTGCACATCCAAATCACTTTTCGTGAATAAGTAACCAATTTAATTTGGTTTCTGGTTTGGGTGGGTTTTTTTGGGGGGGGGTGGTTTTCTATTTTCTTTTTTGGTAGGAAATAAACAATAAATGGGGAATAATCAAACTCACTCAGCATCAGTAAACTTTTCTCATTATGCTCTGAGCAATAGCAAGATGGGGAAAATAGCAGATTATTATGTCTGATGAGTATAATTACACTTTTTCAAAAAAGGGGGGAAACCTACGTTTATCACTACACCTGGGGCTTTTTTTTAATAGATACCTTTAAATTCTGCTGAACATGCAGCAGTAGAAAAATTATTCCTTCTCACTGTTGATGGCCTCCAGTAATGCTTAAGAAAAATTGTTTTCCATTCCACTGAACTGTAAAATAAACAAAACAAACCCTTCACTAAATGCTCTAAAGGCCAAAGGGTCTCAATGAATGAACTTCAAATGGCTGCTTTGCTCATCATAGAAAAAATCCATTATGTGATTGTGTTTAGAAATGGTCTAGCATATTTTGGGTTCTATAGCATTTTAAAATAATAAGGTTTGGAAATAAATAATAAACTGGTGAAGAGGCAGAAAGTAAGTTGCCCCCTAAATCTAAATACAAATGTATTTCAATGTCATTTTCTATACACAGAGAAATGCATAGAACTAAATCAGTTCTATCATTTAGAGTGAACGTTATGTTTTTCCTGTACTTTTCAGCTTACTTTCATTCCTTTCATGAAAGAGAATCTTATGACCTTTTCAGTATTAGCCTCAAGACATAGCTGAGCTATTCTTTTCATACAGAAACCCAAGACCTCAGCTGGCTAGCATGAAAGCTAACTTTGCCGACAAATCTCTAAGAAAACATGTGATAATGTTCATCTGTATTTTTTTGAGATTTTTTTTCTTTTTACAGAAGCTCTCAGTGCATCTAAATATAACAGCTTTCTGTAGATTTTTAGGTTTAACCAGGACCCTCTGAGACCAAGCATTAATTAACGTACCTTCACAAGTGTTATAGGCTAATAAAAGATCGAATATACAGCTGAATCATAACACTTTCTGGTTACTGACTCTCTTTTACTGCATCTGTTAGAAAATGTACTGCTGGTGTTTTAGGATTCTTAACCTCTTATTCATCACTGAAAAATAAATTCCCTGTAGTATCTGTTCTGTTCTAAGCTCCATTAGGTGATGATTTCCAGCCTCTCAGTAGAATTTCCAAGAGCTTCACTGTGAAGTTTACTTTCTATAACAAATTTCTTTATAACAGATAAACAGTCAGGATAGAGATTCTCCTTAGAAGATTTCTCTTCTCTGGTTATGTCAAGCAGGTTTCTTCCACTGGTGTATCCAGAGTACTTAAGATTATCTGTTAACAATGTTAGTAGGTAACGAAATACAGAAGACATGCCTGAAAACCCAGAGATTAACTTAATGCTCCTCAAAACGGGCTTTGGCACACTATTTAAGACACCTGCAGGGGTTGTTTAAAACCTACCCTTATATCTATCTTCACTCATAGACTTCGGCATCCCTCTGTTTCTCATCAGTTTCTGTCTGACCAAGGCAAACACATTGGTAAAACAGATATAGCTACCTAATCCTCCAGGTGTAACAGCCACCTATGCATTCCCACTGCAGCTCTTGGTAAGAGCAGAAGCCACTCAGGTTTGTAGCTTCTCTAGGATGAGCCATTCAGCCATGTGGATTGCGTATATCCTTTACTAATTGCTGTCCATCAGCTTCAAGGAAAACCAGTAGGTTGGAAAAGATTTGATTTGCAAGATGTCCCTGGAGCATGCTGAGGGACAGGAATACAGAAAGTACATATTTTTCTTGCACTTTGGAAATAGTGGCTAAGACTTTTGTTTCAATGAACGTTACCTGATCACAAACCTTAAACAAAGGCTCTATTAATGGCACTGTACCAAGCCAAGTCCTATCATACCAAACCCACATACAGAAACGTCCTTGTCTAACATTAGATATTATGAATAGGTTCTTCAGAAAATTACCATTAAAATCTCCTATTTGAAGAAATGACAAATTACCTGCACAATTGGATTGGATAGCCCTGCAGGACAGGATGTTCTAGATCATAGAAGGTCCAGAAACTACAGGGGGTCATGCACTCAATTTCATCTCAGAAAGTACTAGACAAGCAGTTGGGGAACAGGCAGTGCTTGACTAGATAAAGGATGACACAATGTCACTGCTCAGGCCATTAGCAAATCATTTCATCTAGTCCAAAACTCAAAACTATGTGACATAGCAGTGATCAGATGTGCAGGATAACTCAAAATACAAAAAGAAGGCAACACTGAACAGTATCTGAATATGACTTGGAGAGCGTATCTCACACGAACTGGTACTACTGGTGGAGCACGATATCTCTAGTGTCTATCCTTATCTGACTTGTTCTTTGCAACTGCTGAGCTGCTGTTATCAGGATAAGACTGTGACTGCTTCCAGCCCTACGCTGTGTGATGGCATTTGGTCATGGAGGTATAGGGAAGTGAGAAGGTGACCTTTTGCACCACTGCAAAGCAATCACATGAAAAATTCAGTACGAGTTGATGCCTTGTGTGATTTTCTGAAGTCTTTGTAAAACTGATTGCTTGGGTTACCTTCCAGCATTAACTAGTCATTAGAAGGAACAGCTGAAGTAACTGTCATCAAATGAAACATCAATGACATCAGAAACAGAAACACACTATTCTTCCAGCTTTACCTCCAACAGTAACAAATACCTATTGAATCTTCAAACAATCTTCTCAAGAAGCAAGTAAATAAAGCCATATCTAATAACGCTGTTCCTTCTTGACTTCTCAGAAGAAATTCTGTTCTGTACCAGTAGATATGAAAGTTTTCTGTCATTCAAATAAATATATACTAATTCCAGAAAGCTCTATTTCTGAAGGGACAAAAAAAAAATAAAAAAAAAATGCTTTTCTTCCCTGGCATGGAAGTAGTGCTACTAATAAATTAAGCAGCTACATACAATATTTAGAATTGCTACTGACTCTGAAAATTTAGATAATTCCCACAGAAATAACATGTCTGTCACACATTTCTCTTGGGTTGCGGTGGCATTTGCCAACTAGGGAAGACCTTTAAAAAGAGAAGAGCTATTCAAGATTATTCTTTCAGTACTCCCACAGAAGTCAAGACCTGAGAAGCTTCTTAAATGTTGACAGGAGGCAGTATAGGACCGGTTAACACTTCAGCACATTTTTAATGCACTTTCAACCTACAAGCCTGCTGTGGAACCCAGAATAGGATTTATACCCACTCAATACAAAATAAGTGATGGGGTATCAGAAGTAAGACCTTGCCAACATTTGCAGAAAAGATTTCATTTCTAAACTAAGCTCATTCAGACAACATTAAGAGTCCTGATGGGCTATAATTTTTTAAATGATAATTAAAGACACTAGTTTTCTGTGGTCTAGAGCAATATTATTATGTTAACCTGCAGCAGGGGCATGGACCATCCCCCCCATTTCAACCATCCATACTATTCAGGCTTTGGAAATGTTTAGAGACATATTTAATATTGGCTAAGGTAATTTTCAAGTGTGCACACCATTTCAGATTGTGAGCAAATTTGTCAGTGTGGACAGTATCCAGCTTTGAGACTTGAGCATTATGTATTTTACAAGTATAAAAAATGCCTTAGCAGCCTAAATGATAGAATCTGCCTATCTACAAAGTGTGATGCCCTGCATACTATTCCATTGAGGGGGCAATTAGAAAAGTACTCGAGCATAGTTGCATGAGGTGACAAGCGGTGACTATTCACTAGGTATTTGGGGCAGTTACACTATCCTTTTTGTTTACTGAAGTGCGATATTAACATATTGCTATTCTGCAACCAGCTTAGAACACCTGTTCTCCTAAAGCTTCCAGTCCCAAAGCCTTTAGGATCCTGGAGATCCATAATCTTCCCACTCTAAGCATCCCTGTATTCATCAACGTACCTAGAGATATTTCTTTCAACTCTTCTCATCTACCTTGTCTCAACTTTTCTCTCATGAATCCCAAGCAACCTCATTCTTCCCACTCAAGCACCACAATCTCTGCCCTAGTTCCAGTCCACGTTTTGCTCCATTCCATTTTCTACATTTTGCTTTACCATTTTCACTTTGACAGGCACTTCCAAATTTGCCAAGTACGGGCTAATCTATACAGCTGAGCCTGCCCTTTCTTCTTGTTCTCCTGCATCTGTAGCCCAGCCTTGGGATCTGGTGTAGAACTGTAAAATTCAGACTCTTAAGCCCCAGCCACACAGAAACCTAAAGGGCAAGGAGAAAATGACACAGCTGAGAAAGACAATCTTAGTTGTAATTGAAAACCTCTTTTGGAGTCTGGTTCATACTTGTCTGAGCTGAGCACTTAGTTCAAAGAACGAAGTTTTGTTTTGTTGTGAGTTTCTTTCCTACTAATTGCTTGGTAAAATAAAGAGAGCGAAAAAAAATATTTTGAGAGTTGTGTGATGTCTGCTGAGAGTTCATATTGCAGATTGTGAGTTCTATTAGCATTAAACATTAAGGGCTTGAATTTTAGAACTCCCTGTACTGGCACCTCATTTGTTTGCATTATTAAGAAAATCTGAAAGTATCTACAGCATACGTACAAGCATATGATTTTCACACATTCAAATAAATAAACTAAAATGTTGAAATTTCTACAAATAATCAGAAGATCAGCTTGCAATATTACACTCAAGTAGCCTTGTGACTTGAGTCAAAATACTTAGATCATAGAGAAATACTTCTGTAATAAGTAAATAAGGCTTGCTTGCTTTCTCTGAGGAAAAAAAAAAACATTTTTGCATCCTTTAAGTCTTTGCAATAAGCTTCACAGTGTGGTTTAGGGCAAAGTAACAGCCATTATCTTCTCAAAACTTCTAAAAATTAATTTTTAAAATATTATTTTACCCACTGCTTAAAAAAAATCAGGTTAAATAAGAATAAGGTCTCTGTGCAGAAAGCTGGAAAAATGGTTCTACTACATAATAGGTAGTTTTTGTTGGGTGGATAGCATCCCCGGTCAGTTTTGTGTTTATGGCTCAGCACTAGTGAAACATTTTATTTTCACATCTTAAAAGATCATTTCAGGGCTGAACAAACACAGCAGATTCAGCAGCAGCTGGAATGCAGCTACTACTGTTCACCCTTTGGAAAGTTTATGAAAGCGTTAGCATGGTTTTGAAATATTAAAAGGTCTTCTGAAACTTAGAGAGAAAACAGCAATGTAAAATCAAGGGTCTGGCCTGGCTGAGTGGATAAAGTGCCATCCTTTTATACTGGGGACCTAAATCTTTCAAGCCAATATGTGGTATAGAACGGCTTTTATGGTCATTGGCCAGTGCCTTTGAATTCATATCAACAAAAGTAACATAATTCAGAGCAGGACAGAGGAAGAAATCAAAGTGTAACAAGGTTTGTGTTATAAAAAGGCACGGTTACTCGCTTGGAAATAGTCTTGAACAGTAACACCTGACCCAAAGCTCTTGCTCCTGGGAGAGAGTTCAGATCACAATTTGCATTCAGATGTTTCAGCTTCACTTGGCTCTATACATCTAACAAATTTTAGAATTTACACATTTCCATATTTTCTATAGCTTCACTACCATGGCATGGGAACACCTCAAATTTTTATCCACAGATTCTTTTAACCCTGTGAGGTAAGGAACACTTGGACAGAGATATTACTCATATTTATACAGACATCTTAACTTGCAGACACAATATCCAGTGTGCTTAAAACACGCTGGCTCTAAAGCAGGAAAATCATTAGTCCATAAAGAGTTTGAATTTCAACATAGCAGCTCAGGCAGTCCTTGGGAAGCAGGCCAGCACTCCAGATCCACCTCAGGGCATGCCAGCTCATCTCATGCATGTGTTCCAGGCTCAGTCTTAAGAGAAGGCAACTTGATGCTGCACGCAAGATTCAAGCTGAGGTCAAAATGACAAAACAAAATCCCTCTTCCTCCCTCAAGCCCTCACCTCCCTCAGCTACACTTTTAAACATCTCTTAAAGTTTTCATTTCAAGAATTTGTACTGCGCTTGGGCAATAGTCCTGTATTTCATGCCTGATACCTTTAGGTACCTCCACAATTTCCAAAAGAAGAAAAAAAACCTGTCTTTTAGCTTCAATGGTTCAACAGTTATCCCCATAAGTGAAGTGGGAGAAGGGAAGTGCTATTTAAAATTATTTTCAGTCTTCCCACCTGCTACAACTGAACAAGCAGCTATCAGCCTCACTGCTCTGTTTCTCACTGGTGGGTGGAGTGAAATCTCTTTTAAGTAACGTATTGCTTCCTCCACTTATCCAGATAAGAGATGCTACCGATCTGTTCCTAACTGGTATTGTTGATTTCTAATGTATCTTCACAAATACTTGAATTGCCAACAACTAACTGCAGATATAGATGGAGGAAGACAAAATGATTCTCAGGACTGGATTCTTCTGTCCTTCTAAATGCATTTGATGCTAGATAAGATGCAGGGCTTGGAAAAAAATCTCACATGAATCTCCAGTAACTGAAGGGGGCCTACAAGAAAGTTGGGGAGGGACTGTTTACAAAGACTTGTGGTGATAGGACTAGGGGCAATGCGTATAAACTGGAGAGGGGCAGATTTAGACTAGACATTAGGAAGAATTTCTCCACAATGAGGGTGGTGAGGCACTGGAACAGGTTGTCCAGGGAAGCTGTGGCTGCCTCATCCCTGGAGGTGTTCAAGGCCAGGTTGGATGGGGCTTGGAGCAGCAGTGGGAGGTGCCCATGGAAGGGGGGTTGGAACTGGATGATCTTTAAGGTCTCTCCCTATCCAAACCATTCTATGATTTTATGAGAGATCCCACACTACGTCTATGTCTTAAACTTCATTATATATAACTTCATTGTCCTATACTCTGTAAGGATACTTTCCTTTCAAGTACTTATCCTCTGACTGACTCACAAATAACAAAGCCACTTTCCTCCTCATTTTAAACCAGGTAGATTGAATAAGTAATGTTTTTAAATTTAGTTTTCTTTCATGAAAATTCACTTTGAATACCACAATACAACTTCTGTGGACTGGGTTCAGCTTTGTGACATAAGGAATATCATAGAGGGTAAAACTCAGTTTCATCTGATCCAGCAAAACATCTCCTGTAGTGTAAAAGTCACTGTTTCTTTTTTTCAAAGACAAAGCATAAGAAACATTCCTCCTGTATATGAATAAAATTAAAAAAAAAAAAAGTTAATGTTGTATAGGATAGTCATTGATGGGTTTTTATTCTAGGTAATTTTAAATCTACTTTATACTTTGGGCACTAGAAAAATCTTCTGACAGTTCCAAAGTTGAAATGTGCTATGTGAGAAAAGTGCTTCCTTATATTTATCTTAAACTAGATGTATGATAATTTCATGAGTTGGCCCCTAGTTCTTCAAACATTGTCAATAGCAAACATGGCAGTTCATCTACTCTGTGCTATTTATTATTTTATATACTCTATAATTTCATCCCTCAGTCATTTTTTTTTTCCTCCCCAAAGACTCATAATCCTAGCCTAAATGCTCTTCATACAAAAATCTCTCCATATCTAATCTTTGCTGTCCTTGTCTCTTTCAACAATTTTTTCTGCTGGAAAAAAGCAGGGGCAGAACTTCATACAGTATTCAGGACACGAGGAGATCCTGGCTTTATACAGAGAAAAAGTGATGCCTTCTTTTCAGTTCTTGATGCTTTCATTGTTGTTCCTATGATCTTGAGCTTTCACTGAGCAACTTTCAAAGAGCTAACCACAATAACTCTAAATGTCTTTCCAAAATACCTGTATCTCATTTATGAACCCGTGGCGATGTAAAATATCTTAAGGTTATGCTTGCTCTCATCTATTACTTTTTATTTATCAGCACTGAATTTTGTCTCCCATTTTATCTCCAAATGCTCAAAATCACAAGATGTGTTTAACCTTTTGCTGTCAGTATTAGTTTCTGTTAGTATGAAGAATTCTGTAGTATCAGCAAACTTGGACACCTCATTAACCACCTGCTTTTCCAAGTAATTTGTAACTGTGATGAACACTTCAGATCCTACCAAGGTTCCCGGTTTGTCTCTACTGACAACCTCTTTGCACTATGAAAATTGTAAATCCATCCCTAGGCTTTGCTCCCCAGCTTTTCACCTACCATTCTGCGTTTCTCCATAACTTTAGTTAATTTTGGATGTGGTTAACCAGAACTTCATACAGGATTTCAGGTCCATTTTTCCCAATTACAAAGGAGTTTGATATAGTTGCTTTCATTTAATAAAACAGGAGATAAAGCCACTTCTTTGACCTTCAGAGTTCCACAGCAGAGCAGCAAAGTGAACATACACCTTCTGCCTGGTCCTGACCATTAAGCTTCCTCTTGCTTTGTACCATTGCTGTTGAACATAGCCTGGACACACTTATACTGAGGTTAAACTGTGTCACTAACATATTTTCACAGAAAATGGGAGGAGTAATGCAGACTTCAAAACAGACACCAGTCAGTAACAGCAGCCAGCAGTTATCTCCTTGGCTTTCCATTTGCAGGTGTCCCCATAGCCTTCCAGTATATCAGAAAAACCCCTTGATTACCCCCCTGCACATCTTAAATTTCAATCAGAATTCTATCAAATTAATATTTTTTTTCCTAGACTGAGTTGCACACACAGCACAGAGATGCAGTGGCTGAATTAATATTTTTTTAGCTTCCTGGGACAGTTACTTTTCCTTTTTCTGCTCTAAACTTCCTCCTTCATTATTGCTTCTCCTATTATTTTCTACAAGGAAATACTTATCTTAGTATGTCAAGTAAATTGTCTTACAACTTTGGACGAGCCCATCCAAAATCATTCTAGAAAATATAACACAACACATAACATAACATAACATAACATAACATAACATAACATAACATAACATAACATAACCTTGATGTTTAGAAAATCAGCACTTTCCTTCATCATTTAGTACCCATTCCTAATCAAAAGGAGTATTTTAACTAGCTGAACCAAAGCATATCTATGCCTACTCCTGCTCTTCTTTATGTCTACCTCATTTCAGCAATTCACATTTTCACTAAACATGCTAAGGATATGAAGAGACATTAAAACTTAGTGGTGTGACAACATCGTGGAGGTGTATTAACTTAGTCAGCTTTCATGCTGACTCTGCAGTGATAAAAACGAGATGAACCAGTGGGTAAAAAATACATAGAGATATAATAACCAATCTGCTTCTTTCCTACTCATCTCTGGCTTCATGATGCTGAAAATCTCACTGATTCAGCCTGGGGAAAGAAATCTTTCCATAAACCTACTAGAGTTTACAATCTACCATACAAATCAAAGTAATATGGTAATCAGCAGATAAGCACAATAACACATGTGGCGTTAAATGAAGTCTCTTGTTCTCTCATGGGGAGGAAGAGAGAGACTTATTTGTTCAATATACCATTATAAAATTATCTAGTTCTAGGAAGAAAAAAACAACAGAGAACACATTTCAAATTCTTATCTTTTGCTTTTTTTTGTGAAACTTATTGATGAATAATTTAGAACTGTGTCTTAGCTATTCTCCTCTCTCTATAAAAATGTAATCTGACTTAATTATGTGTCATCACAGTAATAACAGTAAAAGAAATCCACTCCGGGATGAGTAGAGCATATAGTGTATTATGAAAAGTCCAAAAGACATTATTTTAATTTATACAAGGTGAGTTTTAGTAGTTGAAATGCTTTTATTCATGAAATTGTTTCCAAGCTTTCCACAGGCATCCTACCGGTAAAGGGAGTTGCACAGCAGATGAATACAATGGGTGGTGGCAGCCTTGGTTAAAGGCTGACAGGCTGATCATGAGGATTTTCTGCCCTCATTCACGATCTTAAGATTGTTAAGGAATATTTTAAGCAACAGAAGCAGGGGAGATGGAAAACTTTATTAACCCAAGGCAGTTCTATTTAGCTGACCCCTATCCATGTCACGTCAACAAATCCATGCTGCACAATTAATTAAAAGCAAAATTAAGAACAGCTTTTGCTGTCGTTTCTCCAGCCAAGTGGAAAAATGTGTAAGGGCCATCTCAAATGAGATCTCACTGTGGTAGTATTTAAAGCTATCTCCTAAATCCAAGTTCACATACACATTTTCATCAGAAGCAAAGTAGATTGGATACATATGTAGTGACTCAGAGGTATACAGGCATAAACACTACAGCCAAGGGCAATAAATATTACATCATCTGGAACAGAGGATAACATTTTTATTTCACTAAGGTACCACAGCCCATATCACCAAACAGACATTCTGTTGCTAAATGATAATAGCCACAGTGGCTAAAACCATGTATTGTGTTATCAGGACAGATGAGCAACTACCAGAAAATGAATGCAAAGGCTTTCTTGCTCTACACACATACCCATTCTTATGTGAAATCTACAGAGCTCCTCTGTAAAAAGATGTATTCAGAATAATTTGCATTATAGTTACACGGTCTTTATCTCCAGGTCACACAGGCCCAGGAAGATTACTGCATTTCCTGACTAAGAGAAGGGACTCAAAACCACATAACTGATATGACCATATTGTAGAAAAACAGAAGTTTAATAATCAAACAACAAACCTTCTCATTAACTCTAACTGCTCTTGTCCTCAGAGAGCTGAAACAAAACAGCCTTGTTTTCTAGCATGGAACATCTACCTATTCAGAGATAAAATTTCTAAATTGCAGAAGGTTAAACTTTCAAATATTTGTGCAGGAAAATCTGATTTATGTACAATGTATATTCCTTATTGCTTAGATTTCCCTAGAACTACCATGATTTGTTTCTAAGCGAATCCACATGGGGTGATTTAAAAAGAGATGTTGCTAGAGAACAGTATTCTAAGTCAATTATCCCTTGTGATTCCTTTTATTCTATAAGTTTATACCAGACAGCAGTTGCTCAATGCCCTGTTATTGCAAAAGGGCTTGAATTTTATTCAGAAATCTAATTTACTTTAAGAAAGTTCAAATGGACCAAGCTAAAAAGTGAAGCTTGGTTTTCAAAAATGAACAATGATTTGGTGTAATCAATTAAAAATCCCTTCAAATGCCTTGTGTTTAAAGAGGAAAAATGATCAGAACCTTCTGAAGGACAGCCCAGCAAGCCAGTGCAATGAGCACTCCACTATGCACCCAGCCTCTCTAATCACTCTGGGGCAGATGTTTAGTGCCAACCCTCTTTAACGTAACAGCCTTTTGAAAACCTCTAAGTTTTGCAACTGATACTTGCCAGCCATGGCTTGCTCTCTTTCTTCTCCTCATTTCAGAGAAAAGATAGATTATTGCCATTTTTTGTCATAATTAAATAATTAATGTACTCGAGTCTCTATTTGTGTCAGTCTCAGTAATGGCCTTTATATTATTTCTTCTTGCAATACATGAAACTTGGAAGTTTTATTGTAATATAGATTAAAAACTGGTTTCATCCAAACTGTAATTCCTTTGCATAAAGTCCCTCCTAATCAATAATCCTTTTGGAGCTTTAGAAGCAGATTTCAATTCAGATTGTGCTTTTATAGAAAAACTCATGGAGGCTTTCATGATATTGAAGCTGGTTCAAGCTACAATGAAAACTTGCTTTCTTTTATGACAAAATTGATTCACTGCAAACAATACATAGCGCCTATGTGAAGTCTGTTTATATATCATTTCTTTAGTGCTATCAGGCTTCCACACATTCAGAAGCAATGGAGGAAATTGTGAAGTATAAGACACTTCAAGTTTTGGGTGGTTGATTTTCTTTCTTCTTTCTCCTTTTTTTTTTTTAGATTTGTAAAAAGTGGCTTCATAAAAAGTCAAAGGGCAGAATGCGTGTAACTAACTATGCGGGTTGCATTGCAGGTTTTGTCGCATATCACAAGAGAACAAAGCGAAGCTAAAAATGACATAAAACGATGGGTCCAGGAAAAGAGACTAAAAATAAAAAAAAAAAAAAACAACAAACCACAACTGTCTGAAAGAGCTGCTATAGTAGGAGGAGATAATTCACTGAAAAGTTGATGCTGAAAAGAAACAGAAATGAGTGGGTTGAATTGATGGGTGTCCTTTCGCCCCTTCGAAATGCAGAGTTCAGCTGAACTGAATTGAGTGCAGACTGTAATGTCAGAGGCATGCATAGAAAAATGTCTCAAATGCACAGTTGTCTTCGGTGGGTCTGTGATCCTTTTACTTTCTCCACTTTCAGCGTTGATTTCCCATTTATTATTTGATTGGTTTGGTGTTTTAATTGACGTGATTGTGAAAGCAAGGCTAATAGGAAGCCAAACTTTGACTGAAGTGTTTACAAAATACAAATTTCTGGAAAAAAATTGGTATTTCTAGCAGGAATTAGTCCCTTCTCTTTAACCCCATGCTAATGCTCTAGGTTGACTGTCAATAAACTGCTAGATAAGTAGGATCTCAGGCATCTTAGATACCCAAACTTAAGCAACAAGAACTTCCTTTGTAAACCTCCAAAGGCACCTATTTTTCCCTAGACTTCTAAAAGGAAAGAGTGAGCTCCCACACAGCCGTGTGGGAAATCATGTGGCCAAGGCTAGTAGTACAAATGTTGGCTGCAAGTTGCTTGGTATGCTGGTATTACAGAAAAAATCAGCAAGCTAAAGAACCAGCAGTCATTTCACTCTTTCTAAAACATACAGCAATCTATATAAAATTTTTAGTTGATGACATTAATTCTCCAAGGAAAATCATTCACCTTGAGAAACGATCATGAAAAAGCATGATTTTTGCACAACAGTTGCAGTTTGCTACATAAGAGATGGTTCAGCAGAAATCAACCCACCTAAGCATTTGCAGCACCTTCATAGGGCTTTAGGAATTTCAGGGCAAAATATAAGTATGCCACCAAAAGCTCTTAAGAATAGATGTGTGAATAGATGTGTTCCTAAACTCTCTGCTAATAAGATGACTATTGTTAAAGAAGTTTTAAGGAATTAATGTGGCTGCTCAGACTCTCACAATGAACCTACCAAGGCTCATTACTAGGTGATGGGAGATTAATGTTGTGGAAAAAGGAGAGACTTCATAGAATTTATTAGCTTGCATGAGACATCTCTGAGATAGAATGAGAATACAAAAGGGCCTAAAGACCGATGCAGTCTCCTACTGACATGAGTTGTTATACAAAGCTAAAAAGCTTTCAAGCACTGCCTCACCTGACAAGGTTTGGAAAGCACCTATTATCTGAAAGGCAGACCATACTTTTGAAAAGTAAGGAGGATGACTCTTTTTTGTCTTGCAAATGTCTACCTATCAAACAGGAGGGGATTTGAATGGGAGTGTTCATTGGTCTGCTGCTGAGACATACTTTCTGCTAACAATTTTTACAGGCAGCAAAAAGATAGAGTAGCATGAAGTCATCTTTTTTTTTTTTTCTTTTCATTACGGGAGGTTTCACATCCTTGTCTCTCACCCTCCTCTCAAAATAATAAAGATTAAAAAAATCTGAAGATAATTTTTCATCATCAACACTATTTGCTGCTGGAATCTTGCTAGTTTTAAAGCCAACATACTTATTTAACCTGCTTTATTAAGCCCACGGGATCAGAGCCTTTAGGTTTTTAACATTAATTTCAGACCAGCAGCCTACAGAAACAGCTGGGAACAAGGCTGTGGGCTTAGAGTCCAATGTTTGGAGCTGTATAATATTCAAGAAGAAGCAGTTCTCTAGGATAAAGTGAACTATTTATGAAGTCACACATATTGGGTTTTCTGGTGTCCTGTTTCAGTGCAAAGTTATGGAAATCCACTACTGTTTTTAAAGCTTGGGTTACCTCAGGAAGGATGAATTAAAAAGCAGGAAATTTCAGAAGGTAGGGGAGTAGCCTGAGCACGTGAAACAAGTTTGAAAGTGATGCACTGTGACACTGGGTGCACAGCTTGCCCTGGATGGTGTTTTAATCATATTTTCTCTGTTTAAGTAATAATATTTTAGGTGTTACATCACATGATTGAGGCTGGCAAGAACCTCTTGAGATTCAATCCTTCTCTTGAGATTCAACTCCAGCCCTCCCTACTCAGCTAGGATCAGCCACAGAAGGTTTGTATCCAGTTGGATTTTGACCTTCTACAGATGGAGACTCCACAAAATCTCTGGGTAACCTGTTCCCGTGTTTGACCACATTCACAATTCTACACATACAAAAATTTTTGTGTGTATGTCTTCAAGTGCAATTTATTGTAATTTGTGTCCCTTTCCTCTTGTCATACCACTGGGCACTAATTGAGAAGAACCAGACTCTCTTTTTCATTCCTTCATATCACATACTTCATATTACACATTTAATCCAGTTGCTGCCTTACCAGTGCCAGTAGAGGTAAAGGATCACGTTCCTTGATTTTTTTGTTGTGAGGGTGTATTGCTGGATCATGGTCAACTTGCTGTCCACAAGGACCCTAAGCTTTTGCTCACCAAGCTGCTTTCCAACCAGTTTTGATCATCTCCAAACTTGCTGAGAGTACACACCATCTACCTCATCTGCCTGCCTTTTTCCCAGTAAGGTTATGAGATGAATCTCGTTCTATGTGTGCACGTGTTGGCTTCATCCACCTTAACATGACCCTGACCTTAATGTGGATATATATTTTGTTATAATGTAAATTAATGAAAGAATAAGAATAACTGTGTTCTGTAAATCTTCCTTACCCCTCAGAAAATAATGAAAATCCCCATTAGAGCAGAAAAGTGATAGCCAAACATCAAGAAAAGAAGATAAAGCTTAAAAAATGAGGCTGGAATGAAAAGATTATTACTATAGAAAAGACAGCTGAAGTCATGTCTACAAGAAACTCGGGAAATCAAAAACATTAATAAAAAGTATGAGGCTAAAATGGATTTGTTAAATCTCACAAACCTTGTGTAGACACATCTATTCAAAATTGAAGTGGTTAAATTTGACTTAGCATAATTCATTTCTAGTATGTATTAAATTAAATAAAATTAAGGTCGTCTTTACTTCTAACAAGGCTGTCTAAACAAGGATTTAATGGAGCTGGAGTGTGAACTTTAACATTTAATTTGGATTGACTTTCCTAAATGTCCCATTGCAGAAGAGTCCTATTAGCTTCCATAGTGGGAAAAATTAAAACCAGACAACAGGCAATGGATGCTAGCCAGGTAATGGTAAAAAGTAATTAAAAGAAGAAAAAGAATCTTTCCAGAAGGAATTATGAGAAGCCACAGATTCTGGCCAAGAGGTGATCAAAGCCGTTACCAGCATATAGGAAAAGAGCCAGCAACAGATGAAGGGTAATCATAAAACAGATCAAATACTGTCAGTTAGAGACTGGCATTGCAGAAGATCTGGAGCACATGAAAAGACATGGAATTACTGTTTTTAAATGCCCAGATGGAACTGGCAAAAAGGAAGAGAAAAAACAGCTAGACTATTACAGATAGTAAAAGAAATGGAAGAGTTTCTATAAACTAAAAGAAATTAAGAGGCATAGTTAATGAGCCCTTAGAGATGCAGATGTGACAAAATTGGAAGCTGGAAGACCAGTTGCCTCCTAGAAAGGAAAGATACTTTGGTTACAAGTAATAATGACTATGGGGCCTTTCACCTTTATTTCAGAGCAGAATGAAAATACACTGGGTCTCATATTGTACCTGCTTAGGTAATACAACTATTTAGTACCTGTAAGGGAAACAGTGACTGATCCACATAGTGCTTGCTACCTATTTCTAACAAGTAATAGATTGTACAGGAGTGAAAACTGAGCAAGGCTTCTGATTTAAATACATTCCAAAATTAAAGGAAATTCCTAGCCAATCTAATTATACAGCACCATAGGTGTATGCTTTGACTTCTTCTAGAATGGTTCTCTGCACCTGTACAGAAAGACTCACTACAAAAAATTACAGCTTCACCTGTTCTCCAGATGGGGCACAGTGACTAAAAAGTGATGCTACAGCTCCACTGATGAGCTTTGCTATCAACTCATGCTGCCCCTTGTTGCAAACAGCCCAGGGAAAGATGAACTAGCCAGCTGACACACTGAGTTGTCTCTTTCTATGAAACTCATCACATCATTCTTCTGTATACTAATGACTTCTGAAAATGCTATTTTTTTCAGCCAAAAAAATTTTTAGTAGCCAAATGGGACAACTCTTTTTGAGTAATTGCCCTTTGTCTTACTCTTCAGAGTGAAACATTTTTTTCCCCACAAATTCCTGAAGCCATAACATAAAGCTGAATCAAGCAGAGCCAAATCAAGCAGGTAAACAGGTTTCCATAAAGCACCTGCCTTCTTCTTATCTCACATGCTTAGGTCCAAAGCAAGAGATGATGAGAGGCAAGGTTCAGCCTGGAGGCTCCGTTTTAACAGAAAGCTGTCAGAAGATCTCAGGTCTTTAGTGATGTGTCAGTGGAGCCTACACTGGTGAGCTGAATATTGTGGGAGATAAAATATGAAGAAAATTAACTTAAAAGGGTTCTCAGTGTTTGGATTAGAATTATCCCAGGACAGTGCAGAACAGATAGAAAATCTTAAACTGGCCTCTCTACCCAAGATGTCTATACACCAGTTTTGCTTGTGTTCTCAGTTTAGCTGAAAGTTTGGTTTGCCACTGATGAGGCATAGGTATGTATGCATGTATATGTAAGCATATTTTCAAAACTACCACTAAAGTGCCAGAAGAAATATAGTTTGTAACCATATTCATGCCAATACCTGCCCTTAGAGCCCTCATCTGCTACCTTGCTAAAATTTCACATTTCACAAAGTAGAAACTAAATCTACCATATGCGATTCATTCTTGCCTAAATTAATTTACAGCAAAATGACTTATTTATTTCCTGCCCTTGCTATAATCTGATTGGCTTTTGTGACAGCTGTAAAAGGAAAGCTGCTAAGTGAGACAATCACATCTGACAAAGAACATGCTAATGAAATCAGGCTTTCTAAAGGGAAGTGATTTTGACAGATTAGAAATTATAGCTTTGTATAGATACTACCCAAGTTGTCAGCCCCTCTTCCCACAGTAGCAGCTGGCTCTGTTAAATTTGAGGAACACTCTG
Organism: Phaenicophaeus curvirostris; assembly: GCF_032191515.1. Classification (NCBI taxonomy): domain Eukaryota; kingdom Metazoa; phylum Chordata; class Aves; order Cuculiformes; family Cuculidae; genus Phaenicophaeus; species Phaenicophaeus curvirostris. The sequence continues at coordinate 121,823,612 of NC_091393.1, read as the reverse complement.
TCTGCTCACCATGTTATATAAAATCAACCTCTAGCCATATCTGGGTGATTTCCTACAGTGAAAGGCTCAGAAACAGAAGGTAAAAATTCCCCATTTGGCATCTTAATCTTCTATTAATGATGCAACCTGTACTGTACCATCTGAAAAACATGAATCAACACTGAGCCCACCCTTCCACAAATAGAACTCTTTACTCTATAATGTGGTGATCTCTCTCTTTCTAATTGCTTCTTACAGATCTTTAAAAGGCACTTTAGTTCTTAAGTGTAAAATTTGCATTCAAACTACAGTACAAAGAAATACTAACAATGATTTTGAAGTAATTCCTTCTAACAAAGAGCACAGACTTCTGATCACACATCATCGGAGAAGATGGAAGTGTACATGTAGCGTTTTTCTTATCTCATTAGCAACCATTAGAAGCCCACAGGGGGAACATAATGACCAGTGGAAAAAGGGCAGAGCAGACTTCAGTGAACAAAACAGATGTTTAGTGCATATAGATATTATCCAGCACCAGCATCAAACTAGTGAGTTTGGCCATTTAGGGCATCTCCTAGGAAACCATCAGATAACATTAAAAGATATTGACTAACATAAAAAGAGCTGCAGGCGAAATGGTGTATATTTGATAGAAATGGGATGTGCTTCTACATGCAGCATTTCTAATTTCTATTGAGGGAAAATATTGGATGTATTTTTCTAGATGCATAGTGGGGTTTTAGTTAAAAGACTTAAAATTTGCTGTACATTTCATATCTTGACATTGCAGTCTTTAACTAAACAGCATAAAAAATGCAGTGCAAAAGCACATCACAGAGAGAGAGACTATAAAAAATATCTCTTAAATATACTGCAACTTCTACAACACATAACACTGTTTTGTTGTTCTTGTTATTATTTTGGTTTTCCTGCCAGTTCTGACTGGCTGGAGTTTTCAGCATAGTCTCAGAGTTATAAAACTGGCAAAGGTATTGGGCACTTCATTTCCTCTATGGCCCTTTGAAGAAACCTACTTCTTCACATTATGCCAAAACCCACTTTAATTGACCAGGACCAACTGGTACTGTGCTCATCAAACCATGTAAAGTATTCTTGCTCATAACTACAAAAATACTCTGTGTTTTGTCCATGTATTTGACTCACTGATATATTTTCATTTCCTCTATCGGATTTTGTGTCTAATCAACAATGTTTATTGCCTGATAGTTTCATTTGAGAGTGTTAAGGACAGTTTTCCTACTGTGATTACTGTTTTGCCCTCTCTGCATTCAGTGAGCAGAAAGGTTAGCTCTGAATTTGGCTAATGAGAACTTTGCTGATCTGTTCAAGTTGGCTGTTACGCCTTTTGGGCACGACCAATCAGAGCATAAAGTGTCGGGAGATTTGCTGTCTCTCTCCAGCCCTGGTGGATGACTTCCTGCAGTCTACCAGACCTTCAATTCTCTGCCCAGTTCTCTATATTTGTGGCAAGGGATAGTGACACATACTGACCTCTAGATAAATCATAAAGTATTCATGCATGTTGTGTTCCTTCTTCAGTTTGGTACATTTGCTTAATGTGTTCAGGTCAAGTTGTATCGTCAGTTTAGCTGAATTCACAAAATTAGGGGGAAGACCTTAATTTAAATGCAGAGACAGTGTATGAAGAAGGTAAATACCTCATGAGCAGTGCTATTTTATTTTTTCTGAATTGAGACTAATTTAATATACACAGAGTTGTCTACAGTACATTGGATCAATAATGGCAGTTTTAAAGGCAACCAACCCAGCACCTATTAGCCATGGAGTTACGCTTGGTAGGAAGCCGGGGAGAACTGAGAAGCAGATGATGGATCCATTGCTGAAAAGATCTACCCTTGAAATCCCATAAACCATATTGCTTCTCCAGTTTTCCCTAGTTCTTGTACAATACTCCTGTACATAACCCATGTTTTCCTGGGAGGCTGTCCACATTAGTGTGCTTAGGTGTCCGTCTTTTGGGAGGCTACTCCCATCTGGCTAATTCAAGAACCAGAGATTTATGAAAGGACAAAGGTCTACCTTCTTCTAATTTGAGCCAAGGGACTTTCTTATATTAAAGACAAGCTATCAAGAAAACCTTCTGAAATATAAACCTAGCTGAACTTCTTTTGATGTTTGTATTTTATCTTCCAGATGGAGCACTGCCAAATAACAGCTGCATAGACAGTTAAGCTTGATCATTTACAGAACTGCAAAGGGTTTGATTGATCAGCTTAAATGTCAGCAATTTTGTAATGTGCTTGGGCACCAAAGAAGCAGAATAGGTTGAGAAATGCAAAGGGAACAAATATTGTGTATTCTGATTGTGTCCTTCACACAAAATTACAAGAATTTTCAACAACAAAGTAATTCACTTCATCCAATAGACTGCCTGCAAGTTCAGGACAATAAAACTGAAGAGCATCTTTAACTGACAATTTAAGCTCAAATCATTTTTGACTGGCAAGGTGTGGTATCATCCAGAAGAATTGATGCTATACTAGTAGCTTCAAATTACGGGGTTATAGTGTCTACTCAACATGCAGCTCTTATCAGGGGAGATAAGGAGAGGGATAGGAAAGAGATGGATAGCAATAAATGCTTTCTGTAAGCTCTACTGTTAATTAAAGGCAAGAATTTGTATAAGTATTTATATTTTTGTAAAATTCAGAATAAAAATTAAAATGGAAGATTTTGACTGACACCGAGTACATATTGTACGTCTTCCAACACCATCTCCTATTCAGTCCTCTGCATTATTTTTTTAAGAAAGGTCTGGGGAAAAAAAATGCATCTCCTTGTCAGCAAAGAAATTTGAAACAATGTTGTTTTCTGAAAATGGTGGTTTACTAAAATTACACGTTTCTGTTAAGCCAACCCATACCACCCCCTACCCAAAAATAATCAAGGCAGGTTGTTGTGTCAGCAGCAGTCAGTCTTTGTTAGCAAGCGCCAGGGCTGAGATAACCACTAATGTCCTTCTCTAGCTGATGAGTACAAAGGGCTTTAAAATCAGAGACTAAAACTCAGTATATTCAAAATAAAAAAGTAAAACTCTTTTCTAGATTTTCATGAGTAGAACTGTTAGCACATTTTGTAATGGGCTTCTCACTCCAGCTGAGCTAAATAATAGTCCAATAACTGTAACCTAGAAATCCACCCAATTTTAAGAGTAAATTAAATATTACAACAAATCAAGCAAAAAGAACAACATTGAAAAATATCAAGTAGTTTAAACAGAAATGGTCCAATAATACGAAAATATACATCTAGCAAGTTAGACACATGAGGTTAGAAATCCCTGGATCAAGCTGGATAGGTTAAAAGTTAGACCTAAGCAGTAATCGGACCCTGCTTCGTTCACCCAGAAAATAACCTCTAACATTTTCAAGACCAAGCTTTGTGGACTAAACTCATTGAATAGATGGCTTCTAAAATTACTGCTTCACATAAGAAAACCTGGCCTTAACTGATAACCTTTACTCACTGGGACATTCGTATCAACACAAACACACCCAGTGATCCGCATTGGATCAACAGTAATGATAGACTGATACAAACAGGAATCCATTTGGTCTTCTATCCTGAGAGGACTGATATTGGCTTTTCCTCAGTTACTATCAGAATGTTTACACTGCTTCTCTAAATGATGTGTCTCTGGTCAGAAAGAACAAAAGTTTCACTATGACTATTTCCAGATTCAACTTCAGAACCACCTGTCACTTCTCTTTAAACGAGGATTGTTTAAAAAGGGACATATACATATACATTGATTAATTAGCTCAAACTTTCTTAATGCCTTAAGTGGTTTTTGCTTAATTCTTCTTATTTTGTGCACTTTTGAATAATGTATTTTCTGTTTTAGAAAGTGCATTTCTTTTCTGTAGTATTCATTTTCTCGCATTTGTGCAAGATATGGTGGTCGAAGGACTCCTTGCTGTGAATCCTTAATCGGGTTTAATAGTTTAATGCTGCACAGTAACAAGGTTGCATTAAAGCAATTGACCCTTCAGATCAGCTGATTCCATGGAAATTAGAACAGCAGTTCTTTACTCCTTCCCCCTCCCACACATCTCACCTAAGCATAGCCAACTCAAAAGTAGGCATCTATTCTGGAGAGCTGGGTCCCCTCTACAGCGAATAGCAAGAAATAGGCACAATTTATCTTGCAATACTTATCCCAGGACAGGGTCAATTGCTCTCGGCACTGCCTACATCTCTCCATTGACTTCATAGGTAGCTTAAAAGAATTCACTTAGAGAAGACATCTAAGTTTTAGATGGATAATATTAATCGAGGTGAATCCTTGCTTGATGTGAAGATATGATTGCTACAATGCTGGCTGTCTTATCTGAAATGCCACCTCCATCTCCATTGTCATAGAGGACTCTTGACTGTAAAGTTGCAGATCAAAAGATACAGCACATTGAGATGAGTTTCCTTTGTAACGTGGATTTGCCTGAAAGACTGTGATTACTGTATCTATGCAAGTAGTGTTAAAGATGCACTTGTGCACTTTAAGAGCAGTTATAACTCAGAATATTCCCTAAAAAATACATTGATTCACTGTTCAACATCATCTTTACTATGTTCCAGAGCCTGGCATTTTTATTATATTAAATTTATATTTTATCCATGAGATTTCTTTTCATAAACAAAATTACCAGCCAGATGCTTCCTGGCTTATTGCACCAGAGCTTGACTACATCTGGCTTTCAATCACAGTTTCTCCATCTCTCTGAAAACATCCTTGGTCTTCTGGGTAACACAAGCCCTGTGGCAGGCTAACCTATTCAGAGAAAAGGTCAACTAAGTGTCGAAGAAAGCGAAATCCTCTGCACAGCTGAGAGCTGTGAAGTCGCCAGGAGGCTGGGGAGCTCGTGCAAAGAAACCCTCTGCCTTCCACGCTGCACTGCGCTTTGGTCTCAGGATTTTTAAACCTTCAGTTTTCCAGACACTCTCCTCACTTTAAATAGCAAACGGGAATCAATTTACCTGTCAGCTGGAGAGAGCACTCAATATGTGAGACAAATGGGGATTTGGTTTGAGGCCTGGAGGTGGGAGGCAGTTGCCTGAGACAACTCAGAAGATAATCGCATAAATAATGCCAAGCTTTTTTTTCCCTACCATATTTCTAGGTTTCCCAAGGAAGTCATCAAGGCGAGTTTGACAGCAGTCACAAGGCTAGACCTGCAGACAGTCTGCCAGGGTGTGAAAAACTGAGAGACGTAACGCTGGAGAACATGTGAAGAGGACAACACTGCCATGGGTAGATCTCGATGATCTTTCCCACAGATGATTCACGCCAAGGGAAAATCCTACTCTGCTCTGCAGCCACCTGGGCTCCACGAACTGGGCTCTGGCTGCAGTAAAATCCATTCAGCTCCAGCAAGACCTTCACCGCAGCTGAGGTCTGGCAGTACAGCAGGGATAAAGAAACTGTCAGAAAGCCATTTTGATGGCCAACACTTTATCCTCTGACACAATGCGGTTATAAGTTACACGGGAATTTCACAGTGTGTAACAGCAATATGCACAAGGTAAAAACTTTAAGTCATTAGCAGTATAATTTATTAGCTAAGTTGTGCCAATACCTATCAATCAGACTTTAAGGTTGGTTCCAGAGAGATTTTTGATCTTTTTCATATTGCTTTGCTTTTCTTCTTCCATGGCAGCATTAGCAGACGACAGTTACATTATATATCTACCCAGTGCTCTGGTGAGAGACCATTATGTTCACAGATCATTACTGACATCCTGACATTTGTCATCTCCTTTCATAGCGGTTAAATCTTGCTTTATCTGTAAATGTCACCACGTCATTTATTCATGAAAAGGGGTCACATTCCCAAAATAGTACACTCAGCTTTTAAAAAGGAAGTTGGTTTTATTCACTGTGGTAATCCTTGGACAAACTTCACTGCTGCTAAGTACTGACTTTTTTCACTGTGTGATTGTTTACAACTCCATACACAGATTTCAGGTTTGTTTTTTTAGAAAATAAAACCCTAACAGGAAGGCAAATGGTCTGGATGAGAAAAATATGTGTTTATTTTGTCACCTTCCTACATTTAATCCACATGGATTTATCAGGACTGAATTTACTGTTGCAAAGTATAATTTTAATTTGACATCTCACTGGCTGAAAACCCACTGGTTGACTATTTTTACTAAGGCTTTGGCATGTAGTTCTCAGCTGGACTGTATTTCAGCTTCACAAAAATGTGGTTTAAATAATCTTTGATAATACCTTCTCTTTTTCATCTTCAGAGGTCCTGAAAGTTTAATTAATAGAAGTCTAGACCTACTCTGTGAGATATATGGACATTCTTGTCTAAAATGTAGGGAACAGAAATAGAAGCTGAGGCAAGCAGGATGCATAAAGAACTCTTTCTGTGTTCTTGGAAGAAAAGAATCAATGCCACATGTAGAATCCGAATTTAGTGGGGGGTAGAGGCTCTGTTTATGTATCAACACACAAAATTCCTGCAATAGGATTTCCTTTATCTTCTAAGCCTATATCATGCTTCCCGTTTATACCTGTTCATACACTAGCATTTTAGCTGATGTCTTGAGGTGGTTGTGTTTTCTTGATATTTATGGATTATTTTTTCAAGTTCTTGTTCAGTTTTCCCTTGCACCCACAGTAAGAACCAGGTATGTCACCCACAGCTCCATCTGACTCGGGTTATCACTGTAGCACTAGCATTATTTCTGGAAAAAAAAAATGGGCCATGGACAAATTTTAAAGCCAGATTCTAAGGTAGCATGAATTATCTTAACAGTTGGGATCCATATGCATATTTATATATGTATATGCATATATACATATTTGTATATGTATACACACATAGCTTATCTAGTGATCTGCCATCTTGAGGTTTGCTGTACTGATAAAAAAGTAGCAGCTCACTTCTCGACAGTAATTTCCCAATAATTTTACAAGCCATACGAAGTATATGCAGCAATTACTTTTCCCACTACTCACAGCAGCTGCTTTATGAGCTCAACACTGCTATACAACAGCTGAAGGTAGAAAACAATAAAAACTCAGGCCTGAATTTACCAGGGGGCTAAAAGGGCTACAGCCCTCCGTTAACATTGCCCTCTGAAGTATATAACCAACAGCTGAGTCCATTTCTGAAACTGTCACTTCTCTTTGAAAACAAAGAGAATAATTAAGGAAACCGAACCGTATCATAGAAACACTGAATAATTCATATTGGAAGGGAACTCTGGAGGTCGTCTATGCTGAAGGCAAAGCCACACCAGATCAAGTTGCAGGGCTTTGTCCAGTTGAGTTTTGAATATTTCTAGAGAGTATCAACAAGCCCATTCCAGTCTTTGACAATCCCCCTAGTGAAAAGAAGCATTTGTCATACCTAATTGGGATGTCCGTGTTCCAGCTTTTGATCTTTACTTCTCATCCTATCATCACATACCTCAGAGATTCCAGGGAGCCTTCTCCTCTGCAAGCTGAACACACCCATCTCCCTTAGACCATCCTCATAAACCTTGTGCTCCAGCCTCCTGACCAACAGTGTTCCTCCACTGACTAGCTCCAGCTTGTCCATGTCCTTCTTTCATTGGGGTGCTCCAAAGAAAACGTGTGTGGATGCTGTCTGCGTTGCCATCTCACATGTGCCAAATCAAGGGGGAGAATCATTTCTCCCACTGCAAGACAGCACTGCTGAGGTGAAATCCTGGTCCTCCAGGTGTCACTGGCAGAAATCCTGCACATTTCATCCAACAAGTGCTTCGGGTTGCCATAGTTTCTGCTCTAAGTTTTCAATGTCTCTTTTCCTGCCAAGTTTCCTGCCACTCTTTTTTTTCCCCAGCATGTCGTTACAACTACTAGTTATGTGATTTTTGAGACCAGCTGGAACATAAATGCTCAGAGCTGAAGAATAAGTAAAATGGTTGCTTTCAAAAAGTTAACAGACTAAATTATCTTCCGTGCCAACTATCTGCTGAAGTCAGGGTCATTACATCTACTTAAACCAGCTGAGAATTTCATCAAGTATTTGACCACAGCTTCTGATCATACCAAGCGTGAGATCAGCTTTCCTGGGGAAATCTGTGGTATTCCAATTATGCTGAGTACTCAATTTAGAAACACACTTACTTTTTAACAGTATTGACCATATTGTATGCTCCAAACAATAATAACCTCTCTTCCCTGCTGAAGACTAGCTCCTGAAATTTGTCTCTATAGTACTTTTTGCCAAACCAACAAAGAGGTCACAAAATAAACCTTTATTTGTAACTATTATGTTTGAAAGATTTCACTATCAATATAAGAAAAAAAATACTGTCATTGCACAGGTTTTTATAGGATTTATTAAGAATAGAGTATGTCCATAAAACTTCCTGAAAATAGCTTTACTGGATGTTCCAAATCAACCTCCACTTAATGCTGTGCTAGGCTTCAGGGGAAACTTTTTCCCTTCAGGATCTCTACTGATCATATTGTGCAAGACAACAGCTTTACTTTAAAGAAACACAAACAACTTTTTCCTCTTATGATGAAGGATAACACAGTGTTTGAATATTTCACTACAATAAGACAAAGTAAGTAATGATAAGCTAAAGGAGAGAGACTAGGGCTCTGAAAGCTTATTTTGCTGTAGGTGTACTTTGCCATGTGAAAAATATAAAGGATGCAATTCCAGTTTCATGCAAGCCAATGTGAGGCTTGTCACAGGCTTGAGTGATGTCAGGAACTGACATCATTTCTCAGGCTGCCAGTAGTTTTTCCATATACTACGCAGTATTCTTGGTGCAAACTGAAAGAGCCTACAATTAACTTCACTTTAGATTACAGAAAGTCATATTTTTCTTTTCCTCTCTGCTTTGTTCTGATGGATTTTTTTACATCTTTCCCAAGTACACTGGAAAGTCATACATGCAGAAAATGTTTTGTTTGAAGCATATTTTTAATACTAATATCTATTTGTGTGTATGCGTGTGTGCGTGTTTCTGCATGTGTGTGAACAGAATCTTTTATCAAATATTAAAAACATTATTGTAGATATTAAAATAATTCTCTTTTCTCTAGTCACCATGAAGCCTATTTTCTCCTGATATAACTACAGCAAACTCTATTGACCTCTGGAGACTTGAACTTGCATTACATACTGCCTGTTAAAACAATTGGAAAAAAGAATACCCTCCTTAAGCAGAAGCTGCACTAGTTCATGTAAGAACCTGCTCCTGAATCCTTAAAATTAATTTTGAGATGAAATGCTGACAATCTAAGTACTATTGTTCTTATTACTCAGATTAAGCTAGCAAAACTTAACACCCGTCTTCCCCTTTTATTGAAAATATACTTTTATTTTCGCTCAGCAGATTTAATCTCCATTCCTTTCAGAAGTGTCATAGAATCATAGAATAGTTTGGGTTGGAAAAGACCTTAAAGATCATCCGTTCCAACCCCCTGCCATGGGCTGGGACACCTCCCACTGGATCAGGCTGCCCAGGGTCCCATCCAACCTGGCCTTGAACACCTCCAGGGATGGGGCAGGCACAGCTTCTCTGGGCAACCTGTGCCAGTGTTTCACCACCCTCATAGTGAAGAAATTCCTCCTTATGTCTAGTCTAAATCTGACCCTCTCCAGTTTATACTCATTGCCCTTAGTCCTATCGCTCCAAGCCTTTGTAAACAGTCCCTCCCCAGGTTTCTTGTAGTCCCCTTCAGGCACTGGAAGATCTCTATAAGACTCCTCAGAGACCTTGTTCTTCATGTACTCAGACAAACCAAAATTATTGGCTTCAAACATACATCTGCTTTGCCAGTGTAACTCCTGCTTTGCAGTGTGTTTGTACTACTAGTTTCATCTACCCTCTGGCCAATTGTTTGACCAAGCACCTCTCCCGCTTATAGTCTCAAAATGTCTGTTTAAATCAAATACTGGCCAGGGAGAAGGCCTCTCGTTGAACAGAAGTGCCTATCATGTATGAAAATTGAACCACAATAAGGGACACTGAAGCAGGCATAATCCATTTATATATTGGCATTTGGTTAATAGCTATTTCTCACGTTTCATGCAGAAACATTGCTCACCGTGAAACCAGGTAAGGTGGAAAGACTACCTTCTGAATTCAACGGTTGGGAGAAATTTATTTACTTTGGTTCCCAAAGATGACTACATATAGCACTAGTATTCTGGACAACATTGATTACAGACGGGAGCACTAGAGGTGACTGCATAGAAAATGATGGTAATATGAAATAAAACATAACCAATGATGGATGGTGTCCTGCCACGTGGCAGGCATTCAATAGAGAGTCTTCACAGTGAGGCTCAGCACAGTCCCAGCTTACAGTCAGGTGCCCAGAGACAGGTAAGGAGATGCTGGTGTTAGCTGAAACATCTATATATCTCTATGGACACCAAAGATGAGACTTAGCCTCTCCCAGATGTGGTTCATAACTGAGAGAGTTGGAGAGTTAGAGAGTTATCCAGCAAACCCACAGGATCTGCCAGCAAGGAAGGTATCTCAGAGCTGCCACTTGGCATTTCTGTGAGAAACAGATGCAGAACCTGAACATATTTCTGAGCACAGACCTGAAGCTCTTCCTCTGCCTGGTCAGTCACTAAAATATTTGGCCTTCAGCTACAAAAGCTAGGGATTAGGCTATCCCCAGCCTATGGGAGAGCAAGCAGGCAGCTTCTGTGTTCCAGGAATATTCAGATCACTGGCAAGGAGTCTGCCTGTAAGAGCTAAGGAAAGAAGCCAACACACTGCACTATCTAGGACTTAAAAGTCAGTAGGAGGAAAATCCTATGACCTATAGAATATCCAGTTGCCTGTCATTGTGAAAAAACGAATGTATTCAGTGTACCATCACTTATGACCTTCCATCACTCCACATGTTTTAGTGAAACTCAATGTAATCAGGCAAGTTCACTCAACAAACTGGGTTCTAAAAAGACCCTAGAAGTACCAATAGTGGTCTTCTCAATTACTTAGGAGAAACATTTCCTAAGAAGCAAAGAAAATATGTGATCCTGCTGTGCATTCCCAGTGGGAGAATTCTGGGGATGTAAGGCAAGGTTTCCCCCAAAAACTTAACTGCTGAGACAAAGCCAGTAACAAGCAGCCTTGGAGAGGTTTTTCTGAATTCTACAGAATTTAGATGTCATCATTTTGCTTAAGTGATACATTTCTGGTTTAAATGTTTTTCTGATTTCCTAACTGTACTATAGACAGGCATCATTTTGGTCTACTCTTGCTGCCAGTGGAATACACAGTGGCAAACCTATGGGTTTGCAGAAGACGAGAATTTCTGAGATGCTTCAGAAACAGTTCAATTTTCCCCAGCAGAAATATGTTCCAGACAAAACCTAATATTCAGCAAAAGTCAATTCCCTTTTCTCCTCCATGCAGAATATACAGTAGCATTAAAGGGACTCAGTCTCGCTCATGAAGGAAAAGTTATATACCTATATATCAGGGAAACATGTAGAAAAATATCTGTTCTTTGTATCAATGTAACATCTGTGGCTCACTCTTCTAGCTGCAGAAAGTGTGCATATGCTGAGGACATTTGACCAGACACATTCAGAGCTAAAAGCGTGACTAGCAAGCCTGTATGGTATTGTATTAAAAGTCTGTGTCTCAGCACAATATGTTCAAGTAAAGAGAAGACATCTCAAAATAGATTTTGTGTATTAAAAATAGTTATGCAGGTAAGTTTCACAAGGAAAGTTTTATTCTACCTTCTGAGATATGTATTATAGGTTTTATGCTAAAATTTGAAGAATAGGAATTTGATATGGGATAAGAGATCTGAATAGTCCTAAAAAGGGATTATTGGGTAATTTGCCTCACCATCCCTTTTATAACCCTATTTCTTAAACATCCCCCACCTGTGCCCCTACCATGCCATGAAAATTTGGCTGACATTTTCCACAGTGCTTTCCAAACATGGAATATGTCATTTGAAAGAATATTTAGTTCAGCGGGAGATGAAGCGTCACCACACAGGTCATGCCTAAATCAACAGAACAGCTTGTCTCTCTCATAGCCAATCTACATATAATTGATTTTCAGCATCCACATTCAGTGAAGAAAATTGTTACTTTGAGAGATTTGAGTGCCACATTTCACAGCTCTCTACTCACAACTTTGGGTATGGTCCATCTTCCACTGTTAAGGCATCAGTGAAAAATTATATATTGCAGCATTTCCAGATGATGTTCTACCTATTGCAGCTGGGCAAAAAGTCATAAAACAAAGTTAGAAAAGTGATAGCTGAATTTATTAAAACCTGCTTCCAAGCTCCTCTTTTCGAATGACTTACACCGTCACCCACACAGCACCATATTCAGCGTTAGAAAGAAGTGTTAAGTAGGCTTGGTTTGTTCTTCTTCCTCTGCACATTCTTGGTTCGGGGAACAAAGAAATTCCCGCATAACTTGAACATATGAGCAGACATTTAACACTATCACCAGTCTGAGGTAATTTCCATAATAGCAAACTGCCATATGATCTCAGCCCAGGCCACAGTACTAGAGCTGAATTACACAACATCTGTGACTAACGGATTCCAGTCTGATTATAAATCTTAGCGCGCAGCTACTTCACTGCTAACAAGGCATCACGCCACTTCGGTACAAACACCCACGAAACTGCGAAGTATCTGAAATCAACTGGGTAGAAATTTGTAGGGTTTGGATTTTCCAAGCTCACCCGCAGATAATGATGCAGATGCATACACAGTATTTTCCTTGGAAACAGCCCTGTGGTCAAATATTCCTTCCAAGAGAGGAAGCTCGCACACCTATGATGCTGCACTATTCTTTGAAGAGGGGGCTCCTGGAGAATGGGAACTGTGCGGAGGCATCACCACAGTGCTTTTCCCTCACCATTCTGCTAAACCCACACTTGAATCTGCTCCAACTGCTAGTGATGTCAGTGGAAATGTTTCCTGTTCTGTCAGCAACAACAGGATTATGTGAAAAGTGCTTTTCCTCCAAAGACCAAATGTTCTAGAACAGTTTTGTTGTTGTTCCATCTGTATTCTTATTATATTCACTTCAGCCTAAGAAGTTCACGGATGAGTCTGGGCCGTAACAAAGGAGGCAGCAACAAATGTCAGAATTCTTGAGCCATAGGAGACAAAAACCACAGAAATGTAATCTTAGCTGCAAATTAGCAAGACAGAAAGAAACTAAAAATGTTCATTTGAACTTGCCCTGTTATCCAACATTACAATAAAGCAGTGACAGTCAGTACAGATTATTTTTATTTTAATTCTTAGGAGATAATTATTATTTTACCTGAATAATCCATGACTCATTTGAAAGAAGCACTGGCAGAAGGAAGAAAGCTTTACACTGTAAAATGCATTGCTATCAATGAATATATAATTTGTGTTTCAAGCCCACAGACAGTAAAAATACAAGTAAAACTGCAGAAACATGCACAAAATTAATTTGCAATAAATAATGAATTGCCAAGTCAAAGACTATAAAAAATATTAGGAATGTACTTTTTCTATAAATGATTAGGGATATACTTTTTCTATAGATGATGCTCAAGAGGGAAGATGAAATGGGAGGAGAAAAGAACTGCTATGAAATGTAAGATGGGTCTTCTCATAGGTACTAGTAATGGAACAACAAGAGGAACACTGAAATATATTGCTCACTTTAATAGTCATTCCTCTTGCTCTCTCTTTTGCTTTTATTCTTCTAGACACATTCATCAATGAGAAACAGGTTCATGTTACTATCATTTACCTATCCACCAACCTAAATACATTAAATAAAAATAAAATAAAAAAATATTCTGGAATAGGATGAAGTAACTGCACTCAAAATTTGATTTATCTTTTGAATAGCATTTGGCTTGAGAAAAAAAAAAAATCTATTTTAAAAGTCCTCTTTTCCTCCAAAACCATGTAGCTGTGAAGCACTGGGTAAAATATATATCTCGAAGAAACAGTACTCTTGGGATCATTTCTATACACATTTAATCTTGAAAACTAAAGCCACCATCTCGCTATTTCCTGGTAATATGCATTTAAGAAGCTAGAAGATCCCAGATTTACAGCCATTCTCATGTAGAATGATCACCAGCCAGACAGTGGGGGAAGGAGTAGTGGATTTCACCGCGGGGCTTTATAGAGGGGTGCCTTACAGCAAGTGAGGCACATTCAGAAGTGCTTTGTGACATCTGGGCTCGTACATCCAGATCTGAGTCCCGAGTTAGGTATCCTGGGCAGGAACCGAGCAACTGAAAAAGCTGAGCATCAGCCATGCTGCTTGGTTCTCTAATACAATTTCTAATGTCATTTAAATATTTTTTTTAAAAAAAAAAAAGTGAAAGATTGAACACAATCTCTAACCAAAATACGACTCCAGCATTGAAAAAGTCAGGTTATAAAAATCATGGGATTGAATTAAAAATAATCTAAGTGTAGATTAAAATCTAAGTGTAGATTAATAAGTCTCTTTCCCTTGCCTCTTTGTCTCTCTTCTCTCTTTTCCTTCTTACCACCTTCCCAAATACATACAAACACTCAAGGTCCTTGGCCAGAAGGTTCATTTTTCTCAAAGTTTTGACACTAGATTTATTTTCCTTTCTTTTCCTTTAGAAAACAAACATCATCAGACTCACTGGTACTAGCACCTTAATATTAAAACAATTGAATATCATTTATAACAGTAAAGAAAGTCTAAGAGTTGGCAACTTTACAGGGAAGGAACTTCAAAACTACATTTTTTATTCCTGTCTTTTCAAGATGTTCATGTATTTCCCTCTTCCTGACTCTAGTGCCTTTTACTCTGCTCAGAAGTTTCTCTAAGCTGCAGGCTGACCCGGCCATGTCAGGAGCACACGCTGTACTGCACACTTTGTTGTTGCTTTCTCTTCCCTGCATCAAGGAAATCGTTGTTCTTCTTTGATCCTTCGCTCAGCTGCATGACTTTTAGTTCCATCTACCCTGTCCACAGTTTATAAAATAATATTTTTTCCCCAGATCCTGCCAAATAACAATATTTTGATATTTCTTTTTTTATGCTGAATACCCAGGCATACATCTATCCTAACTGCAGGGTGTGTTTGGTTGTTTAGGTTGTAATTGAAGGACTAGCTTGAGATCGAAGGGTGCAAACTTATGTTGTTGAGGGCAATTTACCTGCGTGAGGTCCCATTAATTTGAATGGAAGGTAGGTGGCTAAATCCTAATACAGCTCACAAAAAATATATCACTGACTCTCCATTCTTCAAAAATAATACATCGGACGTATTATTAATTATATAGACCAATTTACAGAGATTGAAATGCAGAGTTGTTTAATTTTGGAGTTTCCTTTATGTGGGTTTAAAATTAAAAGGGTAATTTGCTGAAGATTAAATGAAAACACAGCATCAAATCAACAAGAATATGTCAAAAAATAAATATATCTAGATAGCTTTAATATTCCTTTATACTTAGAAGTAAGAACTTCAATATTTGTACTGTTCGGGTTATTTGTGTGAATATTGACAAATTCTCTGTGCTATGGTAGAAACTGGCATGCAGAAGGTTACTAAGGACAAAAACACCTAAGAACTATTTTTTTAATCTACAGTGACCAATGAGGAAAGCAGCAAAGAATAAAAAGTAGGCTTTGTGCTGCTAAGCTACTTCATTTTTACTGTCATTAATTATTGACTTGTTTATTTGCCATTTATGCATTGCCCTAACTTTCATTCGTGCCTTTATTTGTACCTCTTTATTTTATCTACTCAATTTTTCATCAGCTTATATAAAGTTTTTCTCCTCTGTTTTGCATTCCAAGAATCACTTCCCTCTTCCAGATCATTAAGCTATATGATCCTTTGTTAATCCAACTGCTACACGGAGACACAGTACCAGAAGGAGTCTAGTGACAACCAGGGGATGCAACAGGTTGTAAAATGACCTTTAAGTCACACCATGTAGCACAGTGAGGCTGAAACCACTTAAACTGGGAAGAAGAACCCACAGAGAAAAGCAGAATGAATAAGTTATTTGTGAGATCTGAGATATAGATATATATATATATGGAATTTGCTTCACTATGCAAGTGCCCAGCTTTCAAGTGCCATGACTAGTTACAGAATAAATTTGTGTATCCAAACACTTAATAATTACCTCCTATTAAATAATGAGAAAGAATACACCACATGGTCTGTGAATTTGGCCGAAACAAGTAGCTTTTGCCATTCTTGTGTGGCATTTGGCTTCTGGTGATCGTACTATCACCTGAACTCTTCATAATATATTTTCCGTTTTAAGTTTTTTGCGAGGCTAAGTAAAACCACTGAGTTGCTGATCCCAACTGGTGAACAACACTCCATCTGCACTACAAATGTATGGGGATATTTTTGAGAAATAACTTTTTAACAGCTTCACAAGCAAGCTAAGACGCAACCGAACAACTGGAGACATATACTAACAGAAGGCATGGGCAGCAGCCAGGACAGCATCTCCAGGCACTCCATATGTGGACTCTCTGTTGCCTACAGCAAATAAACTTTTGAAGCCAGCAGTGGTAGGAAAGCTGACAGAACGAATTAAAAAGTGGCAGCGGGGAGCCAAATACTGCTGTAACAGAATAACGGGGAACTCCCTGAACTCTGGGTAGGACAAGCAGTAAGGGGGTTGCCAGTAACAGAGGAAAAGCAGCAGAGGACAGGGATCAGCATATAGAAGGAACTTGCAAGGTCAGTCAACGAAGAAGTGGAGGACAACTGTAATTAGTACAACTGCCATTACTGGGAAGCCATGAAGGAACTGCTTCCCTTGAGGGATGATGGAAATACAAATTCCTGCATGGAAGTAGGTCTGGAACAGAGGACAGCCATGAATGTTTGGGGATGATTTACTGGAAAGATTCAGGAGCTGTCAAAGAACTGCCAGAAAATACATCAGAAGAGAAACCTCCAGAGAGGGAATGACAAGTGGAAATGAGGCTCTGCCTGGACGAATTGCAAGACTGCTCAATTTGCCTAGAAATTTCTGAAATCCCATAGTTCAGTAGCATTTCTCATTTTCCAATAAAGGAATACAAATGTTCTGAGCATGCTCCAAATTTGTATTAAAAACTGATAGACGAGGTGCCAACGCATGACAGTCACAAACCCTTATCAAGAATTCCAGCAGTGTACAATCAGCAAAAAGCCTTGTTGTGCTCCAGAAATGGCTTCCTGTGTGTAGTTTTTCTATACGTCATTCTTAACACCACTGTCTATTTTCTCATGTTTTATTATTTACCCTGTGAAGTGCAAATTTCTTCTGTTCTGAAAGTCTTGTCACACGTATACAGACACTGTAAGATAAAGTGATAGCTTTTTACACAGTTCTATTATAAGAACTTGAACATCAGCCCAAATTACCTGTCATCAGCTGTTCAAGTCTTCTTTCCATTACTGACAAAACAAATGAACAACTGCTTGCTCCACAAACCTGCGTGCTGAAGAAAAAGGCAGACTAATAAAAAAAGGCTGTAAACAGCAAGCAAAATATATATATAAAAGTTCTAGACATAATACCAAGTGGGTTAAGGTCATCTGCACTCCCCGCTAGCTTAACAGAAGAATATCCTGTAAGATGCTACTTTATAAAATAGTCTCATTTATAAAAGCATTTCAGGAGCAGCTGCTGTATTAAGATGTAAAGAAACAACTTAATTCTTTGTGGATATAAGCCTATGGTAAATTTTTTTCAATGTACTGGAAAAAAGGTAAAAGTACAGAAGTATCATGATAATTTAATTATTAAATACTAGGACATGAGGTTCTACTTCTTTAGTTCAGTTCACTAAGTTTTGAAAAAACATCACTGTAGCATTTCATTTATTTTCTTTGTGTAATATCAAGAAGAAAAGGGAAATGTGTTCTTAAGTTAAACTTCAGTTAAATAATTTTCTTGTTAAAAAACTTAAAATATCCTTCCTTTTCTGGTGTTCTATTTCCAAACTTTTTTTTTTTTTTGTGAATGAGGGAAGGCAAAAGAAGAGAGAGAGGGAAAAAAAGGAGAAAGTTTCAGGTAAATAAAAACACATAAAAACTAAAAATAATATAAATATTTTTCAAAAAATATAAACAAACTAAATTGGAAATAAAGCAACATATAAATGTTATATCCAAAACCAAATAAAAATTATTTTAACCAAGTGGATGGCAGCGGTACTTCAAATTCTGTATAATTATTTTTCATTTTCCCTCTTCATCATCTCCCCCATTTTTCACCCTCCTATTTGCTGTAGTTAATTATTTCTCCCAGGCCTCTTTGGAACTTGAAGCAACACTGATGAACGTGCAATACTTCTTTTCTGCCCAGTGAAAACAGGCTCTGAAATTCATAGGTTTCAAAGCCAGAATAAATAATCGTGAGTATTCACTCTGCTGTTTGGTGTATTCCAGGCCACACAATCTCACCCGGAATTTGACCAAGCTCATCTCTTTGCTTTGCATGGTAGCACATCATTTAGATATGCACTCAAGGCAACGAGAAGCCTCTATATCCTCAGATAAGCTCCTACAGTCACTAGCTGTGACAGTCACACCGCCTCCTCCATACAGCTACCTAATTTGTAAATAAAGTACGTTCTGTTACTTTGTGCTAGTTTAGACTTTCAGCTTTTGGACATCATGTTGTAGGGTGTTTTCACTTTTTTTTTTTTTTTTTTTTTTTTTGTCCTGGAAGATTAAAGACCCTCTTACTATCAAATACTCTTCTTCAGATCTAATCATAGGTTGCAACCTCTTAACCTTTATGGACAAACAAAATTGATTGTACTTCTTTAGTTCCACACTACAAAGCACCTTTTCTACAACCTGAAATGCTTCAATAGATCTTCCCCAAACTCTTTCCAGATTGTCAATATTCTTTTTTTGTGCTGTATTGGGTTGATATCATCTAACTTCAGTTTCACTATCTTTCCCCACAGTTGATGGAGAGAAATTCAGCACCTTACAGTGATGTTTCCCCTCAGCCTAAGAATGGCATTTCAGCTCGATCAGCTGAAGCACATGGGATGGTGCCTATTTTCTCTGTTGACTTTAAAAGGAATCTTGTTCCAACTCAGGCATCTTAATTTTTGGATGCCTTTAGTAAGGCAGATGAATCCTACTCAGCACAGGCACCGGGGGACAATCCAGCTGTCTAGACATAGAGGTTCTATGTGATTTCACACACCTCAGGCATCACACCTGGCTGATAGCTGACACCGCGCCCATGGATGCCGTGTCACATCTGCCAGCTGCACGCAATGTCTCTGAAATGATAAAACATCTAGGTATGTTCCATCAGGACAATTAGTTTATGAAAATGTCTTACAATCTCATCAAGACACAGGTTTGTTCAAAAAAAAAATATTCTCCATAAAGTTGCATTAACTTACATCAATTCTTAATTTAAATTTTAATTCTATTCATCCAAGCATTTTTTTTCCTAAATAAGGTTTAGGCTAACTAGTAAATTATTTTGAAGGCCAATGGACTTACTTTTTGTTAATGTTGAGGCAGAACTATTTTTTTCAGGCTTCTGGAAGCTCCTCAGAATATTTAGATCTGCTTTAAAAAAAAAAGGGATTAACTCAAGGCAGCTGCACAGACAAGTAATCTTCTTGACTGTGAATTATCTAATTCTGTAGATTTAAAAATATTTAGCGTTGCTGTTTAGCACTCTTCTTCAGAAGTGAGACAAAATAAAATATTTCATTCTTCTTTTAGAAAACAGATGTATTTATTTAATTCTGCATTTTCTCTACCAGGATTAACAATTTTACCATCCATAGTTTGATAATATAGTAAGCATTTTGTTTCTGCTTAAAGAACTTCTTGTTATCTTTGCCCTATTAGCCATAGATTTACAATGGATCCCTTTAGTTTTCTTTATCAGTTCTCTCCATTATCTAATACCGATTTTATTCATTGCTATCAGGCTCCGTACTTTTTCCATTATTTTTTATCACGGACTTCACCTCCCTCTTAGCCAGAATTGCTTTTTAACTGAAGAAAATACCTTTTGTCAGTGCAAAACTCCATTTCTTCAGGTATCCAACACAACCTTTAAAAACTTCCCTCATCTATCAGCTATACTTTTTTCTTAAGTAATTTTCCACTCAGTTTTGGTACTGTTAGTTTTTCTTTCAGAGTGTCCATTTTATAATTAAGGAATGAGGAATCTGGATCTAAGGTGTGTGTAAAAAGTCAATTAATTTGCTTTGTTCTCAACAGCCCCTGATTGCCTGATTGTAATAAATCACAAACTATTGACTTTCAGAGAATGAAAAAACAATCTTTTAATTCTAAATTTTCTAATGAGACTTTTAATTATAAATTAATAGGAAAATCTTTTGGCTCCTGAGGGCTTTTTAGGGCTAGTGTAACATATAAGATAAAGTAAGGATACTCTAGGATTCTGCGGGCAGGCATGGGTTCCTTTCTTAGACACCTGTTTGTGGTGCCCTAGAGCTATTTATCATTCTGTGTCGATTCCAGAAGTCTAGCCAAATGACTTATACTGGGTGCCAAACTCGCAGACGACTAAAGTCACATAACAAAACCCATCTTGTGTTGGGATGTCTCTAAATGATCTGCCTTTCAAAGATTCCCAAATAGTTCCTCATCGATTTCTTCACTAGATACAGGAACAGAGTGCACTGAGAAGAACAACACTGTGAACTGCTCAGTGAACCAAGCACAGATCACAGCATGGGTGGCCAAGATCACACACTAAGGCACCCAGAGCATTTGTAGTAAACTAAAATAAACTGAATCCCTCCAGATGCCAGAGGACACAAACTCTGAGAAATTATTAAATTAATAATTACATTAATTTTAAAAATATTGAAAGCAGACCTGTGGGAATGTGTGTCATTACTAGTCGAGACAGAGAAATTTAGGTAGGAATGAAGGAGATTTTCATAGAATCATAGAATCATAGAATAACCAGGTTGGAAGAGACCCACCGGATCATCGAGTCCAACCATTCCTATCAGGCACTAAAGCCTTAAACCAAGCTGAAATCAAGCAGTAGGGAAAAGTGCACACACATTCATATTGCCTTACATAGCTACTAGTACAATATTGAGTTACTATCTCATTAATGAAGAAAATATAAAGCTATAAAATGACATTTCTGTGTTTCAAACTACCTCATATATTAAACCTTCTTGCTTGCTTAGAATTACTCTATCTCTGTAAATAATTGCTTAATTCTATTGTATCCAGAGGTGTTACAGGAGCTATCAAATAGAGTACAGGAAAACAAAAATACAAATAATTGTTTCACAATCACATTTAGAAATTGATTTTTCTTTCCTATGGATTCCTTCTCTACTGAAATATTTTGTCCAGGAGTATAGTTGGAGAAGGCTTGGGAAAAGGCAGTCAGGTTCACCTCTTTTGCTGCTTTTTATTTTCAAAATTTGAGCAAGTCTCTGTTTAGGCTATAGACTTACCCTCAGAGAGACTACAGTGCAATTTATGTTTGCTGTGTTAAAACAGTGGTAGTGCTGATTAAGAAAATTTGTTAAGTACAGCATATAGAATAGTCTTGAGAACCATATATCAGTTAAGAACTCATTACAAAGGAAATGATTGTGTCTCTGAAGCTCATCAATAAAACATTCACGTCCTGGATTCAAATTTTCCGTAAGGCATTTAAAAAAATTAAATAGTCTTTTGACCATTTTACTTAATGGCATAAGCTGCCAAGAAGTTGAAGTTGTTGTTTCTATTTATAATTATGGGCACGGCATTGAGAAGATGCAGAGGAAATCACACATCTTGCACAAAAGCAGCTGAAGCAATAATTAGTAGATTTTGGTTCTTTGCATCTTTCTGCAGTGACGAGACCTCCTCTTGGCTACAGGCAGGAGAAAGTCATAGAATCATAGAATCACCAGGTTGGAAAAGACCCACCAGATCATCGAGTCCAACCATTCCTACCAATCACTAAACCATGTCCCTCAGCGCCTCATCCACCCACCCCTTAAACCCCTCCAGGGAAGGTGACTCAACCCCCTCCCTGGGCAGCCTCTGCCAGTGCCCAATGACCCTTTCTGTGAAGAATTTTTTCCTAATGTCCAGCCTAAACCTCCCCTGGCAGAGCTTGAGGCCATTCCCTCTTGTGGGTTAGAGCAGTATGATTCTACAATGGCTCAATGGAGCAACTGTTACGCAGGAATACTTGACATAAATAATAAATATTGCAATCTAATCTAAAAACCTGCCAAACATCCCAGTAGAAACAGTTCTTCACAATAGAATTTAAAACTGAGTAATGTGTCTGAACATTCATTTTCTGATTAATTGAGAATCAGCAATATTTACTGTTCCCTCAGCCTGTTCATAAGTATTTCTGTTGCCCTACCATTATTAGCAGCTTTCTCGTGGATTACAGCCCCAGTACGCTAATGAAATGATAGATGACAGTTCCTATGTATTAAGAAGAGCTAAGCACCACTGCCCTTTGGGTCACATAAATAAAGGGACAACAGTACAGGCACCAGAGCCCTGAAAACAACACCTATTGAGAGTGGGTCCAGAAAAGTCACAGAGCAGGGATCTTTTCAAAACAGTGTCATTATTGTACACAGTGAACCATATAGTTGACTTGTTTTGAAAATGTGGTCCCTGTATTGATAATCAATATGTTCCATTGTGACAGAGCAGACATATAAATGAATGCTTTGGGTTCAGATTGGATTAAAAGAGGCCGCGGGAGCAAGCGGGCTGTGTGGCAAATGCTGCTTCTTTTCTAATTGAGCCACTTGCTTTTGAAAGAGTCAAAGATTTCCCTGATGGATATAACATGGGATGCACTAGAAGGATAAGGTTAAAATAAAGGAGGCTAGAGAAGTTCAGGCACTGTTTATTACTTCTGAACATTTCTGAATAAAGGGAGTGTTAGCTTTTCAGGGAGGAGAATGCAGCAGTCGCATTCCTGACTGTACTGATTTGTAAGAGCGTCTCTCTCCTTAATCTTATTCTTTTCTCTTTAATCTGTACGTTTTACAAACCTTATCTTTTCTCTGACCCTACCTTTTGAGTTAATCCCTAGTGTCCTACACCTCTCTGCCTGTCTAGGTCTATTCAGTTTTAAAAAGACACTCATGGCTTCCAGTGGCACCACAGGGATCAGGGATGCACAGCGTCCATCCTAAGGGCTCCGTTGCCTCTTCAAAAACCCCATGGTCTGTATCCACAACTAAAAGGGTTACCACTGACAAATGTCTCCTGTGTTTCCTAAAAATCAAAATGAGAGATAGAAAGAGAAAAAAGAAAGAAAAGGGGGAGGAGGGGGAGGCAGAGGGGGTGTAGAAAGAAGGAGGCAAAGAAAGAAGGAGAGGAAGGAAATAGAACTTGTCATTAGTGAAATGAAAAATTTAACTCAAGCTAATTCTCATTTACAGGAACATGTTAACAGCAATATTGGAAAAAAAGGATGCAGAATACAATCAAACTCTGGAGGTTAAAGCTTCCTGAGTTCAGGCTGTGAGAGGTATCGTTTACATTTTTAGGAATCTGTTAAATAACCAGGGCCTACAGTTACATTCTCATTTTGAAAATAAATGTAGGAAGTAGGTAAAAGTTTTGTGAAATGTCACAATAACCTGAGAGGAGAATGATGTACAATAGATAAAGAAGTTCTGTACAAACATGAATCAGACAGGCTTTTAGTTGAAGACTGGAACCGAACTAGGATTTTATCTGGTAAATAAGAGAATAGGCAAAACATGTTGCTAAAATAGAGCTCTTTAATAAAAAAATTAACAAGGGGATGGTTCTTCCCTTTTCATGGCTTTTTCCTAAGTTTTTTAAAGAGAGACTTTGCAGAAAAAATAGCAGAGTGGACTCTCAGGGATGCAGAGAGTCCAAAATTACTTTCAGAGCTCGGATCTTCTCAAGCTGTTGTTTTAAAGAATTAAACAGGGTTCACTATTTCCCTGAAAAATGCAGCCATTGAAGAATAAGATGTTTCTAAACATAGCCTCTTTCCTTTGTAGTAGATTCACACAGAAGCTAGGTGGTTTGGGTTTCAGGCAGGTTACACACAACTGTACAGCTGTTTTTCTACTCATCTATGAAAGGACTTCTAGTACCTTTGATATTATAGAAGGAGATTCTCCTTGTGCAATCTCAAGCAATAATTGTAGTTGCTTTTTTTCTTGCCAGTCCCATGTCACATTCCCATGTGTGATTTCTGGCATGTTGCATTGCATAGGAAGGTGCGTTGTTTTTACTTACCATCAAGTGGTCATCAAGTTGCATAATATGCAACTTGAAAAACTGAACACTTAAACAGCCTTCCTGCTAATACATTTGTCTTATTATGGCAGACAGCACAATATGGCAGACTGAGATTCAAAACCACAAATTTCTTAGGAAACAAGAACTTTCTTAGCTGATTTCTCATACATATCACAGCTTTTTCCCTTTTTTTCCCCCCTCCTAGCTTCCTGTCTTGTCCTGATCTGTTTTTCTTCCTTGTCTTTCCATTTATATGTCTTGAAGACACTCTGGAGGACAAAGACACAAGTGCAGAGCATCTATAGAAGATAGTGTAAAAATACTGTCAACTTCCCCACCCCGCTCTTCCTCCAACTCCTTTGACCTTTTAAACTATTTTCTTACAGAAAAAAACCAAAAAACAAAAAACAAATAAAATTCCTTCCCATGGTTCTGTTCCACAAATTTGTGGAAAATGTTAGGGGCAAAGGACCTTATATTCCATGCTTAGAACTGAAATAGGAACAGTGGGTTACCATACTGTTCAGTTTTCAATAAATGTGAAAGCAGAGGGGGCATTTGTAAATATGCTGGCAGAACACAACCTTTCCACAAAGACATCCATCACTGAAATAGAGCACAGCTCCAGAACACGTCAAGGAGATGAGCTGTGGAGCAAATAATGCCATCTGTACTACTCATGATGTTCTTGAACCAAAGTATCAGAAAAATGTAAATGAATGCCACATTTATGTTCACAGAATACAGCCGTGACTGATAATAAGCTATCAATGGCAGCGGGATTTCTTTTTAATAAAGTGGGAAATAAACAATTTAGGATGAGAAACTTTCATGTGTTTTAACAGAAAATGAGTAATAGCCTGCAGAACCACTTAACGTATAACCTCTCATATGCAACATATCAATAATGGAAGAGAAAATAAATACAGCTGACTTCAGTAAATTCCTCCATTTAGAAATTTGCTGTATTCACCATTTGCAGATGAAGATTTTTCAGGCAATATATCATTACAGGCCTATTTTAATCTCATCAGGGTGATTTGGGACATCTGATAAGTACCATTCAGATAGCCTGATTGCTCATGAAACCCAATTCCACATTTTCAAAAGGAAGGTCACTACAACTTAAAATATGACCATTGTAAAAGTTGTTTGGAATTCAGGTTATGAATGGTTAATGGGCACAACTGTGAGCATACTCTGTGCATTGATAGGGAAAAGCTAGCAAATTCTGCCGGGATCTCCATGGATTGGCCAGTCAAGGCATGAGGTTCACTCTGAATCTCTATGGTGATATAATTTGAAATATTACAAGGAAACAGGCAACCACTAGCTTCAGAAGATGACAACTTACTTAGAAGCTGATCAATACTTCAGTGTTTTAATTTCAAAATACATTGTCTAATTTTTTGACCTCCATAAAGGCACTAGGATAAAATTAATGCAGACCATGCTGCTCATACATAGTCATAGTAACTCCTACTTTAATTATTAGGAATATGTCTGTTGACCTGAAAGAGAAAAAGGTTAGCCCTGTAGTCCAGGCAATTATTATCCTGAACAATTACCAAAATAAATTCTAGTAGTCATTGCTTCAAAATGAAATTAATCAACTGTACCTCATAATCTCAGAATTGGGACTCAACATTTTTTCCTTAGATTCAGCATAATCATAAAATAAAAATATCCTTTGCCCTGATTCTACCAGGGATTGACCATTTTGCATGTAAATGAATGTTTTCCATGGAATCGTATGCCTCTTCTTTTTAAGATTGACCCTGACTCTGATTGCTGAGAGAAGCTGGAAAAGAAGAGTAGAGTCAAAGTAAGTTGTAAGGGGAGAAATAAGACAAAGACCAAACTGGCCAAACCAATAGGCAGTCCAGGATTTTTCAAAGTGACAGTGCCCATCTTAAAATTTACTCACCATCACTAGACAAACACTGTAGGAAGCACCTCTAAGACTACACACTGCTGGGTTTAGTCTGCTACAGTTGTTTGTTTTGCTGTTCATAATGTGCTTCTCCAAATTATCTTCCTCCTATTATATCTCCTTGTTCTTCTCTCTTTAAACTTCATCTTAGAAATGGTGGGAAAAGGAAAGGATCCCCAGGAAAGTAGCGATTAGTACAGAGATAGTTCTACAAATAGATTTCCTCATATAAGTATCTGTATGAAGTATCTTTTTAATAAGTATTCATACAAAAAAAATGAAATGAATGGCTACAGACAAGCAAACAAAGAAGATGCTAATTCAGTTGAACTTAAAAACTAAGGAATTCAGCAAAACATTTGCATGTAACAATTCTGGTTCTAGAACAAACTAAAGCTTTGGTCTAATATTTATACCACTGAGAGACACGAAAAATTATTTCATGCTTTACAAAGCAGACAGATAGTTTCTGACGGAACAAAGACTTCAACAAAAAGCGACAACTTTCCTAGTAAAATTGTACTCTTCCTTTTAATATGAGGGAGTCACTATTAAGAAAAAGAAAATCTGCATTCATTTAGTATATAAAAACTTGCAAAAGCAAGAGGTGAGGTTCAAAGACATTTCAGCTCATGTATTTTTTAATTTTTTTAAAAAATATGTGTTTCCCTCAAAAACCCTGCCACCAAATATTTGGAAATTAATAATTTGCCTCAAAAACTTTTTAAAGCAATGCACTTAGAGTCTTGAAAACTAAGGACGAGAGCTTACTACTTACTGGAAATAATCAGTACATTTTCCAATTAAGAACGTTGTCATACAAAAATAACAAAGCTACTTCTGCTCACAAGGAAATTCTTCACAGCACTTGTGAAAAGAAGAATAATGGTCTCTGTGATGTAGACAGTGTCCTCATATTCTTTTAAAATTAGTCATGAGAATCTAGTCAGCAGGAGGAATTTTGGTTGAGGCAGAAGAACCAAAGAACAGAGATAGCCATTCACATGCTTGCACCTTTGTGAAGGTTCCTATTCTGTCTGCTTCCTCTGGAAACTGTGAAACAAGTATAGATTATCTCAATAAATAGAGTTTTCAAGGGTGCTGATTCATTAGCATTCAATCAGTGACACTTTGAAATTACAAATGGAGATCATAGAAATACAGAAAAAGAAAATAGCATTTGCAACATCAAGTAAGGAAGGAAATTATTCTTTTTCTGGCTTAAATAGATCAATATTTTGTCCTGATAATTCTGATTACTGTCTTCTACCAGCAAGCACTAATTAATAACAGTGTCTTTTAAAGGAATCACTCACACAGATGTGAGTCCAAGTGATACTTCCGTCATCACCTAGAACAGCTTCTCACAAACGTCAAGCTTTATTCCTATGTGAATTGTTGATTCATATCAAAATATATATCTCAGTAGAAGGATAGCTTTTAGAAAGCAAAACCCAATCCTAATTTGAAGTTTACTCTGATGAAGAATCCCTTGATAAGCTGCATTAAAGGCAAATACTCCTTGTTTCAAAGACATGGTCATGTTTCCAGACTTAGTTTGCCTAACTTCAAGGCCTAGAGGAAAGTTCAAGTGATATTTTGCTGGTTAGATTGAAGAATGCACTACTGCAACTTGCTCACCAAACAGACATTGACTCCCTAATCTCTTTGATAAGCTAAATGCATGGAAATAATGTAGTCCTCCAGTGTGACACGTATTCCACTTCATTAATCATTCTCATAGCTCTTTTCTAAATCTTCTCCTGTTTTATAACACTCTCCACCAGGTATCAGAAATGATCCTAATACAGAGGGGTCAATGCAGAACCCAACAATACAGTAATTTAATCTCTCTATAACTTCTCATATACTCTTGTGAATTCATGTAGTGGTCTCATTAACCTTTTTGCCACAGTGTTATCTTTAGCAGCTCATTTTCATCAGATTAACTTCCATGACCTATAAGTCCTTTTCACACTGCCTGATTCCAAGAACATATTTCCAGTCCTGCATGTATAACAGATTTTTTTCAGCCCCTGTGACTATTTATTGGTCAACATATATTGGCTGAGGTAAAGGCAGATGAACTAAAGAAAGCAATAGCTGCATGTGGAAGCAAAGAAAAAAAAAAAAGATTTACTTTCTTACTGCCCATCAGCAGGCAACATTCAGCCACTTTCTGGGAAGCAAGTACTCGGTACACAGTGGTTCCTTCAGAAGACAAAATCCTTAATAATGAATGCCCCCTAACTCCTTGTTCTTAGCTTTTATTGCTGAGTATGATATCATGATCGGGTGATCAGGCCCAGTCAACATGGGTTCACAAAAGGCAGGTCTTGCCAAACTAACCCAATCGCCTTCTATGACAAAGTGACTTGGCTGCTGGATGAGGGAAAGGCTGTGGATGTATCTTCCTGGACTTCAGTAACGCCTTTGACACAGTTTCTCACAGCATTCTGCTTGAGAAACTGTCAGCCTCTGGCCTGGACAGGCGCACACTCTCCTGGGTGGAAAACTGGTTGGCTGGAGGGCCCAGAGAGTGGTGGGAAATGGAGTTAACTCCAGCTGGAGGCCAGTGACAAGTGCGGTTCCCCAGGGCTCAGTGCTGGGTCCAGCCCTGTTCAATGTCTTTATCAATGACCTGGATGAAGGCATCAAGTGCACCCTTAGCAAGTTTGCAGACGATACTAAACTGGGTGGAAGTGTCGATCTGCTGGAGGGTCAGGAGGCTCCAAAGGGATCTGAACAGGCTGGACCGCTGGGCTGAGTCCAATGGCATGAGCTTTAACAAGGCCAAATGCCGGGTCCTGCACTTGGGGCACAACAACCCTGTGCAGCTACAGACTAGGAGAAGCCTGGCTGGAAAGCTGCCTGGAGGAGAGGGACCTGGGGGTGTTGGTTGACAGAGACTGAACATGAGCCAGCAGTGGCCCAGGTGGCCAAGAAGGCCAATGGCATCTTGGCTTGGATCAGAAACGGCGTGACCAGCAGGTCCAGGGAGGTTCTTCTCCCTCTGGACTCAGCCCTGGTGAGACCGCTCCTCGAATCCTGTGTTCAGTTCTGGGCCCCTCACCACAAGAAGGATGTTGAGGCTCTGGAGCGAGTCCAGAGAAGAGCAACAAAGCTGGTGAGGGGGCTGGAGAACAGGTCTTATGAGGAGCGGCTGAGAGAGCTGGGGGTGTTTAGCCTGGAGAAGAGGAGGCTGAGGGGAGACCTCATTGCTCTCTATAACTACCTGAAAGGAGGTTGTGGAGAGGAGGGTGCTGGGCTCTTCTCCCAAGTGACAGGGGACAGGACAAGAGGGAATGGCCTCAAGCTCCACCAGGGGAGATTTAGGCTGGACATTAGGAAAAAATTCTTCACAGAAAGGGTCATTGGGCACTGGAACAGGCTGCCCAGGGAGGTGGTTGAGTCACCTTCCCTGGAGGGGTTTAAGGCACGGGTGGACGAGGTACTAAGGGACATGGTTTAGTGTTTGATAGGAATGGTTGGACTCAATGATCCGGTGGGTCTCTTCCAACCTGGTTACTCTATGATTCTATGATTCTGTGATAAGATATGGAATATCCCTTTGGTCAGTTTGGGTCAGTCTGTTCCAGCAGTTTCCCCTACAATTTCTCATCCACCTCCAGCCTATTGGCCTCTGATGGAGGAGGGTGGAAGACAGACTTGATGCTCTGACACCACCACCCAGCAACAGCCAAAACACCAGCATGTTATCAACACCTTTCTAGCTACAAACACAAAGCACAGCACTACAAGGGCTGTTATGGGAAAGTTAACTCCATCCCATCCAGATTCAATATTCAGCTCATTAACTATTTTTTTTCCATACTAAGTAATCTATTGAATGATTCTGCACCATTCTTCCTATTTAATTAAATATTGTTATATACCAAATGAAATGCCTTGGAGATGTCTGACTATATTAAATGGATTTCTCTATCAAGCTTGTAATCTTATAAAAATGTAGCAAGGTAGATTAACAAACCCTATTAGCATATACCGATGCTGATTGGCAATAATTAATCTCTTTTAACTCTTTATTAATTTGAACTCCATCAACCATTTCACTATTGTTCCTGAGATCAATGTCAGGGAAACAAGCTCATAATTATCACTGTTGTCCTCTGCTACTTTCCCAAATATCAGTGCATTTATTTTCTTTGAAACACCTTTTGGTTTCTTTTCAGGCTAAGGTTTTGAGGACCAGTGGAAAACAAGCAACAATACTCCAGAGAGGGGTTCATCTAGCTCTTTCAGAACTCTTCAGTGTTAAATCCAGCTGAATAAAAAGTAGGTAATTTATGTCTTGGATATATCAGCTTTCCTGTCAAAAACCAAAATACGTTCGTACAGAATAATATATTAATATCGTATGATATGAATGAGCCATTCCATTTTTTCTCCAGAGAGAGCCGAAATATTTGTATAACTCATCATAACCAATGTCTTGCATTCAGCCAGCATTACATGTGAAGGGAGAAAATGAAGAACATTCTTGTCTTAATCTATGTGAGGCTCCAGCAATAAGAACTGTTTTCCGTCTCTGCCTAACGAGGATGGAAAGCTGAGAAAAGTTTTTGACTGTGTCTACCTTACATGTCCACAAAGCAGTATATTTCTCATTAATGGCAACGAGGATTACAAAAACATATATGGGGGTGACTATGTTGGTAAGAAAAGAAATTGTCATTTGACTGTGCATAAATTTCAGAACACAGGTGATTCAGCTTGCATTAGTTATACAGCCTGCAACCCAGAATACTCGCACTTATTTTCTGGAAGAAACAGAAAATTATTAGCTGGCACAAATCCTTCTCCATTAGGGCTGGAGCTAGACTATCTATTCTCGCTTACTGCTTCTGAGTCACTATCAGATTCTGCTACTTTAGAAGAATTTTAATGGTTGTTTATTTGCTCCTGAGTTATAAACACCACTAGTAGCACTACTTTTGCAAGTTTTCTAATTGCTGAAAGGTTTGGGTATTTCAACACTGATTAATAGAACTGAATTGGCAGCTGTATGTTCTGCAATCTACTCCTAATATATGTTCCCTCTATGTTTACTAAAGGATATAATCTGCCAAATGTGCATTTACCTTCCCAGTTCCCACAATACCATCATGTTAAGCATGAGAATAAGCACTGCCAGATTGCCTAACATCACCATGTATCCGTTCCACTTAGATT
Source organism: Phaenicophaeus curvirostris (assembly GCF_032191515.1). Classification (NCBI taxonomy): domain Eukaryota; kingdom Metazoa; phylum Chordata; class Aves; order Cuculiformes; family Cuculidae; genus Phaenicophaeus; species Phaenicophaeus curvirostris. Next base: position 121,792,240 of record NC_091393.1, on the reverse strand, counting down.
GGGGCTACAACTACTCTTGGCATTACCACAAACCTGTCTAAGCTGCCCAGTCTACAGAAGGAATATAGAACTATTTCTCTTTTGGCTACCGATACTTTCTTTTCAGCTCAAGCTGCAGAGTCTTCTGGTTTTAAGTTCAAAACATTCCTGGGCTAAATCTCAAATCAGAATCACAGAATCACCAGGTTGGAAAAGATCCACTGGATCATCGAGTCCAATCATTCCTATCAATCACTAAAGCTGCCATCCTGTTACCACGCCAGCAGAGTCTGAGGCAGAGCTTCTTGCACTAATGATGGGGGAGCACAACATGATTAAACCACGTTGAGCTTCCACTGACACCAAGTCCACCTTAGTAGAAATATGGACCATAGGTGTGTGCCACAGCCTGTCTCTGAGCATGGACACTGTCCCCCAAATCTTCCAACAAAGGATAACTTCTACACTGGGGAAGAGATCAGTGTTAAATATTCTATTGTACAGAATACATCTAGACAAGGTGATGGGTTGTATTTTAGAACAAATGAATTAAGGCAATGTTGGTATAAAACATGCAGTATGTTCTAGGGCTTTGCTGTGTATCTGTTTTGTCTAATAAATGTAGCAAAATTGTCAGTTATTCTGCAAGGAAACCCTCTGACCTCATAGAAATGAGCCAAAATGTGGTTTGTGTTTATGGTAGCCTTGACTGCCATGAGAGGCACCAGTGAATTTATTCCAGTTCTGTAAATTGACTCATCTTATTCAGCCCACAGAGGTAACCATCGAATACCAGGCTTGAAACAGGTTTTACAGTAAAAGAACACAGCATAGGAAGCAAAACATTTAATGTTTTTGCTGTGTACCCATAGTTGCAGCAAAACTAAACTTAAATCAGTCCTACAAGGTGCTGCTTCCAACTTGCTTATCAAACCTCCGAAGATAAAGCTACTGGACACATTGCACTAGCATAATGCCATATGCAAATTCACAACTATGTTACAGTCTGAAGGGGGAACCTTTTTCCTGCACTGATAAGGCTTCCCGTTGAAATACAATCAGAAAAATAAATATAATTCAATATAACCTTGAAAAATGACACCAAGTATTTACTTAGCAAATCAAAATAAATTCTGTGGGAAATGTAAGAAGAAATTCAACAGCAAAATATCTCTAAAGATATTCTATATTTCAGTCATAGAAATGTCATCTTGTTTAAGTCATTTGCTAGGGACTAACACTCAGCTACTGTCCCCATTTCAGAGATCAGAAAATTGCTGTGGAGCAGTTAAGTTATTTGCACTAAGCTATAGAGAAAATAAATTTCAAGCAATGTTTTTCTGTCTTCTGCTCCTATGCTTGGGCAAAATCTTCCTAATCCACTACATCTGCATTATATATATAAAAATATTACATCATCCCTACATGTAGTATCTTATTAATGACATGCAGAGTCAAAACTACATACTTACGATCAGTTTACTTCAGTAATATAAATTATTTTTATATGATGTCATCAATAATACATAAGATTATATAAACTATGATTATGTATTGCTGCTTATTAAAGGTATATGGTTTCACCATAGGAACATTTTGAATATCTTTGTCTGTGAAGCAAAAGAAGGAAATACTGCGTAGTTCCATTCTGCTTTGGTTTTTTTTTAATTCGTCTGATCAATCACTCCTATGCCACTGCCTTCTTTGTAGGAAATGGAAAGAATTTATTAGGAATTACACAAAAAAAAAAAATACAGAAATGAGCTTAACAGCCCAGAAGGAATTCTGTGGCTAAGATCCCTCCCTTACAGACATTCCAGAAACTAGCTCAGTCGATTCTTAACTGTCATGTCACAAGAAAAGTGTCCTCTGAAACACTGATAAGGAACTACATAGAAGGGAACAGATAACAGCCTTGTTATTATACTAGATCATGTTCAAAATAAATCCAAAATATTTAAATTCATAAGCCTCCACAATAAGGCTGCACAAGTTGCATGTGAGATACATCAGTTGGTGAGACGAGATAAGCAGAAACATATAAATAGTTATTGTGCAAATTGAGAGTGGGGAGAGAGAGACTGAGTGCAATACAAAGAGACTTTTCAACACTATCAAGAACCTCACCCTAAACCCCTCTCTGCAGTGGCAGCATGGGAGCAGACGACAAAGCGCTAATGGAATAAGCAGACATATCACAAACCTCAGGAAGCTGGGGCAGGAATCTGCATTATAGTCAGGTTATTGTGACAGTTCATATGAGACACCAAAGTATGTGCCAGACTTTATCAAGTGAAGGGTAACCCTTCAAATTGGCATAAAAGGAAATCCTCCTTTGTTTTTGTTTTTCAGGAACCTATCACTCATGTGTGTGTCACTGTATACACACATACACCCAGACACACACTGATACACGTACACAGAGTCATATTATACTGAAGCCAAGCAGAGCAGAGACTGGCATAATGCACAGTGCATGCATCAAATTCCAGTCAGGGGCAGGAAAAGGAAGGAAAGGAAGATGTAGATTCTACAAACAAACAAATAAATAAATAAATAAAATGTTCATGAAGTCATGTCAAAAAAACCTAAAACCCCATACCTGAAAGCAACACAACCAATATTAGACATTTAAAGATTACCAAAATGCTAATGGGTCCAAAGGAGGCTACAAAGATGCTCAGAGGGCTGGAGCACCTCCCATATGAGGACAGGCTGAGAGAGTTTGGGTTGTTCAGCCTGAGGAAAAGAAGGCTCCAGGAAGACCTTAGAGCAGCTTCCAGTACCTGAAGGGGCTACAGGAAAGCTGGGGAGGGACTGTTTACAAAGTCTTGTGATGATAGCACTAGGGGGAATGGCTTTAAACTGGAAAGGGGCAGATTTAGACGTGACATAAGGAAGAATTTTTTGACTATAAGAGTGGTGAGGCACTGGCACAGGTTTCCCAGAGCAGTGGTGGCTGCCCCATCCCTGGAGGTGTTCAAGGCCAGGTTGGATGGGGCCTTGTTCAGCCTGATCTAGTGGGAGGTGTCCCTGCCTACCACAGGGGGTTTGGAACTAGATGATCTTTAAGGTCCCTTGCAACCCAAACTCTTCTATGATTCTATGATTCTATGATTCTACTGTATGTTTTGACCACCATATAAAATAACTGGTTTTCTTGGCATCCACTATGAAGGAAATATATGATTATTCACAGTTCTGCGTGCATTATGCCTCTAGGAACACGAAGGGGAAAACATGGGTTTGAAGAGGATGGAGAGCTGGAAAAAACAAGCCCCCAAAAGTGGGGAAACCGAGGCACCAAGTTTGGACAGTTTGACTACACTGGTGATACAAAAAAGATTTATACCCTGTAAAACAGACTTGGGCTTCAGCTAGGTCACCACACTAGTTAAATGAAAGTAAGTCAAGCTGACTTAAACTGATGCCATGCAATGATCAAAAACTATTTAAAAAATCATCCTTGCGAAGCTATTTTAAATCTGGGTAAAGTACAACTATTTCCTAGACTCAAAAGTTGTTTTGGAAGACAGAAGAAGTGGGCTGTAGCCAAGTTCTGGCTGCTGGTAACTCCCTTTCTTGCACAGAAACACATTATTTTAACCAATACACATACATACTCTCATGAATAATTCCTGCATAATTCAGAATCCCAACAAAAAACAAGTAAAAACAGTGGTGTGTCAAACACAATGCTGTGCACAAAATTAAACATCTTCTCAATCAGAATGTAAACTGGGATTGACTTTAGTAAGAGATGGGGCTAAGGTAATGCAGTCTTAAAGCTTATGATTGTAACTAGAACAATACCTGGCCTTTTACTCATGACATTGTGCTTGCCATCAAATGCAATAAATGCTTTCCAAGGACCAGGTGCTCACCAAATTACATCCCCAATGTCTGCTTCTGTTGATGTTATCATCACATGTTCTTGATAGGTTGGGTTTCATCTAATACAGGTATCTGGAGAGAGAGCAGAAACCCTGATCCTTGAAATTACTTTCTCTTTTCCATTTCCTACAGAGGGACACTTGAAGAGCATGCTTAAACTAGATATCAAACTATTTTATTGATCAAAACAAGTGTGATGACTCTCACATATGTTTCTGGCTCAAATTTGATTCTCTGCTTCCTTCTGAGGTCAAAAATTAGTTTAGATATGAACACTCCTGTCTTCCTCCTTCCTTATTCTACCACTACATCAAGTAGATGTTAGCAAAACATTTCATAGATTCTTAAGTACGAGAGGGCTCAATGGTGCACAGCTGGCAAAAGAGTAGAAAGTAAGGGGTTTTTTTTCTTTCAGCCTTCACTTGATACAGTGGCTGTGATTAGATGTCTAACATGATTAGCATCAACGACAAAAGGGTAAGAACTTGGGATGGAAAAGGTAAAGTACAGGTTTAATTCCACTTTGAGAAGCTGGATGTTTTTAAACCAGCTGGTCCTGATGAAATTCACCTGAGAGTACTTAAAGAACTGGCTGAAGTGATCGCAGAGCCCTTAGCAATTATTTTGAGATTGGAGTGAGGATAGGTAAAGTTTCAGAAAACAGAAAAGGGTGGTCATAGTTGCTATTTTTTTAAAAAATGAGAAGTATAGATCAGTCAATCTAATTTCAATTACAAAAAAAAAAAAAAACTGGTTCAAATATGCAAACATCTGGACGGTAGCAAGGGGATAAGAATCAGCCAACATGGATTTGTCAAGAACAAATCACGTCAAAACAACCAAATTTTCTCCTACGACATAGTGACAGGACTGTGTATTGAAAAGAAAAATATCTTTACTTTCGTAAAGGTTTTGACAGTGTCTCTTATGACATTTTTCAATGCAATCCAGAGTCTTCCTGAAAGTGCCATAAGGCAGGGACACAACTGATTGGGATACTGGAGGAACTGTTCAGCTGGAACGACGTAACAGCGAGGTCCACTGAGGACTGATTTGAAGTCTAGGTCTATGGAACACTTCCAATAATAAAAACTGCATGATGAAGTAGGGAATATACTTGCTATATTTGCAGATGATTCAAAGCTGGGAAAAGCTGAAAAAACATGTGGATGATAAGGTTAGAATTCAAACTGACTATTATAAATTGGAGAAATGGTCTGAAGTGACTGGGATGCAATTTAATAATGGCAAAAACTCAAAAGTTCTCCACTTAGGTAAGAGTAACCATCTGCACAATTATAGAATGAGGAATAACTGTTCTGCTGAAAATGGATGCATGGGCTATAGCGGATCATAAATTGAGCATGAGTCAGCAGTGTTAGGCTATTTCAAAGACAAAAGGGAAGCTTCATCCTGGAAGGTATAAACAAGAGAATCATATAGAAGAAAAAGGAAATAATCTTTCTGTTTATTTCACATACCTCAAGTGCTTTTTCTAGATTTAGGATATCTTCAGGAAAGATGCTGACCAGCTGAAGAGACAAGAATAATTAGAGGACAAATCAAAATGAGTCAGTTTTTTTAGTGTAGACGAGTGGCACATGAAGAGCATTTTAATGGTCTTCATATATTTTAAAAGATTACTGCACAGAGGGCAGGAGAAAATTTAAAAAGGAAAGGAACAAGTCAACTAGTGTAAAATGCAGCAATGGATATGAAGTTAGATATTGGAGGAAAGAATGGTAAATATCGTTGAACGCTTGAATGAATTGCCTAAAGAAAATACGGACTTCTAAACACTGGAGATTTTAAAGAATCAGTAGGCCAAACATCTGTCAGGCACAGTTTAGGAAGAGTTGAACATGTCTTGGGGCAAAAGTACGTACTGGATAACTTTTCAAGATCTCTTCCAGAAATGTGATTTCTCTACGATTTTTAATTTGTTTGACTCCTGTGGTGACACAGACATGTGGAACATGAAAAGGGAATTTTACTAGCACTATTGTAGATCCAGTCTACTCATATGAATGTAGAACCTCTGGAAAATATTTATTGATGTGACCGTCCACACCTCTTTGTTACACTTTGTGTTTTACAGTGTTTCCAAACCGATCTGCATTTAAGTCAAGAAAAAGTGCACTGGAATTCTTGAAATGAAGTGACAAAACTTGACACAGGCACATGTAAATGAGGCAGCAGCACCATGGAAGACCCAGAAAAGTGCTTTAAATTGCCTTAATGGGTTGAGGTAGACAAGTACCTCAAATCAAACTGAGAGCATGCATGCATTTGCCGGTAGCTGTCAGTATCTCAACAAAAAAAAAGAGGGAGGGGGAAGCAACAGCTCTAGTTGCTCTTGACATGATTTCATTTCACTCACTAGGTCTCTGACCTTTCAGCATTGGTGGAAATAGAAGCGGAAATATAACACTGGGTGGGGGGGAAATTAATGCAAATAATAACCTTTAAAGCCACCAACTAGGTCTTTTTTTTTAAAAGGAGAGAAATCTGATGATCCAATTATGCAAGTCATTAGGAAAACAATGCTGAAATTTTGTGGCTAACGGGATTTTAAGTTATATTGACAATGAAAACCAATTATACTTTCAAAACTTTTTTTTTCTCTATCTGCAATTGCATTATTTTAATGAAATGGCATGCTAAACCTCAAGTACCCAAATGAATGTTAATTATGGAAATAGTCGAGTTAACAAGAGAACCTCTCTCTTTCTATGACCTCATAATTTCCTAAGTCTGAATAGAAGCATAAAGTCATTCATTTTGCCTCTAAATTGTTTGATGTTGTAAATATAGCAATCTTCAAACTCTTCAGAACTCCTACTTTAGAATAAAATTTAGATTAATTTTCTTAAGAAGTACAGTGGAATCAGAGCTGAACGACAGCATGAAAACAATTCCAAGACTTGGGAATATTTAGACAATGACTTAATTCTTCCAGGTCAGAAACAATTCTAGTTTAACATATTAAAACTTTTCTGCTTTAATTGATTTTTCCACTATCTATTTATCTTTCTAATTGAATAATAAGGTACCAGGTTAAAAAAAAAAAACAAAAAACTGTGAAATCCAACTAGTTCAGGTAAGCAATTTCAATAAGTGAAAGGGACAATGGGAAATTTTGCAAGGTTACTGAATAATTCATAGAAGTTAAAAAATTAAACTAATTCTTTGTCAGTCAGTAGTGTGATCAAGCTAACAGCAGAACAAATGTGTGATTTCCTAAACGATATTTCTTTCTGCAATAAGCAATTTCATGTTTTATTGAGTTGAATATGCAGAGAAAAAAAGAATTGTATCATAGTAGAAGTCTCCAAGTGGGAAGAAAACTTTGGGAGATGATCTGGTCCAATGTTCTACTGAAAGCAGGCCTTAGCCTGGTTTAACAAGGGCCTTAGCCTTCAATATTCCCAGCAAGAGACATTCCACTAATTCCCTGGGCAAAGTACTCCAGTATTAAATGTGTTTCTTATCTCTTTAAAGAATTTGCCCTAAAGCAACTTGTGCCCATTGCTTCTTGTCCTGCCACCATCCATCCATCCTTAGGAAGCAAGTGACTCCATCATCTTCCACATGACTACCTTTCAGGTATTGGAAGACCATGATTACACTCCCCTGGAGCCTCCTCTTCCCTGACTTGAATCCTATTCCTTCAGTCTTTCTTCATATATCTAGTTCATCAGCCCACTAATTCTCTTGCTGGCCCTTTAAAAGCAGTAGAACTGCTTTAATCCTGTGGAGTCTCTCTTGAACCGTGGAAACTCCAACTAGATGTGATAGTTCTGGTATGGCCTAACAAGTACCAAATGGGATAATCGCATCCCTTGATCTTCAGGATATGCTCTTGCTCGTGCAGTTTATGACACAGTTTGCTTTGCTGCAAGGGGATGTGTCATAGGAGCATTACAATCTTGCCTTGATCAAGCGATGAGCGCCTGAATATAATGAGCTGCAGACAGCAGAGCACTGCAAACAAGAGCTGAGCATGATGAGGGCCAATACGAGTGTGGATCGTGAAGTGAAAGGAAAACATCTGAAACCTCTGGAAAGGGATGGCTGACTTGATTGGCAGCCTGTACCAACATCTGGCTATAGACGCACACACAAAACATTTTTATGAAGACATGTAGAAGCAGGGGACACCAGGTGGGTCCATTACAGATCACTGCTGAAATTCCTACCAGTCAGACTCCTGCCTATACTGCTGCTCTTGCCACAGGTCCTGGACTTCAATTTATCTATATAGAGACTACGTCAGGAGGGAGATGCGTTTAAATGGCCTGACTGCTCTTTTCTTACCCTAACAACATGCAAGAACCTAAATATCTTGCCAATTCACCTTCAGCAGTTGTATCACACATGAGTGAAAGAACAGGTGTAGGCTTCCCCTCAGTGCAGCTGCAATTGATTTCTTTTGCCAAACAAAAACTTTCCTCTTAGATGTGCCTAGATCTGCAACAGCATCAGATAGCTTCCAGTCTACTGTTTGGCAAAGGATTTTGGCTGTGAAATCAGACAATTGGCTTCAAAAATATTGTTAGGGCTAAATTTAGGGCAAAATAGTTAGGAGTGAACATAGATTATAGAACAGTATTCATGCATAAGAAAAAATATGTTTCTACCCTGGCCATAAGGCCTTTCTATGAATATGGACAAATTATTCGTAGTTTTGTATGGTTGCTCTCCCCATGACCCTTGAGCTGTTAATTATACTGAAGTGGTTTGGAGCTAGCATTATCCTTTAACAAAAAGAAGAGATTCTGCTGTTGCAGTGATCATAACTTCATTCTGAAATACAGATGACAAAGAGTAAATGGACCTAGACAACCTCACAGAGGTCAGAAAATCTTCTTATTTTTAAGGAAATTATGCAGAGAAACAAGTGTTCTGCCAACTCACTGATATTGAAAAAAAATATTAGCTCATAGACAATTTATGTGGGAATCGACTTCCAGAGGTTCAACTCTCCCTTTCTTCTTACTGTACTATTTGTGGCAAACTTAACAGGCAAGTTCCTCCATGCACCATTTAATTTTTGCTCTTGTTCTGAAAGTTGTATCACATCAGAGACATAGAAGATCTAAAAATTAATGAGACTTTATTACATCCCTGTGCCCAAGCCTGTTTGAAATATGCTTCCTCCAGTTGCTCTAAGATGATAAAGTTGGTTTGCTGTTAAACATGAGAAAAGGCATTTCTAACAGTACCTGAAGAGAATTCCACTTGCAAAGTCAGATTTTGAGACATTTGGTAGATCACATGCATCTTAGATTTTTCAATAATTAATCTGCCTCCAAAATTTACTGTGATCATCCCAAGTGCTAGATATTTCTGTCCCCATGTGCAGATATGATACCTCATTCATGATGTGAGAAAGAGAGAGCCAGGAGACCGCTTAAAAAGTGAGGCTTCCTGAAATTGTAGGGATCTGCTGAACCAACAAGGACACACCATCTGCAACAACCCAAGGGAAGACCAAGAAGAAAGCCAAACCATACCTGGCACGTATTACTCATATCTCGTAATGCACAACTGGAAGGTGGCCAGAAATTACAGGGAATGGGAACAAAGCTCAAAGCACACGTAGAGAACCTCGTAGAAAGCTCACTTGAAAGAATGAAAATAAAAGCCAGAGGCTGACTGAACATCCCAGATTAAAGGGGCAACCTATATGTTATCTGTGCTTGGGAAGGTTTCATTCAACACTGATGTACTGATGTATTAAATCTAGGACCAATCAGATCTTTCTGGAGGTGGGGTTTGCTGGTGTATGAGGAAAAGAGATGTGTGTCTTCAACATTGCCTGCGATTCATCACAAAGAAATAACTTGTTATTGATATGATTTTGTATACAGACTGCTCGCTGGATGCAACACATCAGGGATCCTCCTATCTGCCAGATTCTACCTACTTCCACTTCTTATTAGCAGCCAAATAAAATACATAATTAAATATTTTTTACCTAATTGAAACACACATTTAAATTATCCCTATAATACTTTGTTTTACACAAACGAAGACTTATTTCTTCATTCCAGCCTAGAATATTGACCTAGCTTTCACAGCAACAGCTATTTAAAATTCATACATTTTGATGGAAAAAAATAGGTGACAGTCACTTTTAATATCTTTTTAATAGAATCTATAACAACAGCTAGAGAATCAAGGTAATTCTGTTAGCCAAGAGAAGTCAATTGTGTTGCTTATTTCAGTTTCATCTTTGATTTCATTAAGAACTTTTGAAATCTTTGATCTTCCCTGAAGAGTTTGCAGTAACTTAACTTGGTCTAGGTGTCCTCAATTCCTATTGAAACCAAAACAATCCAGATGACTTCTAGAAGGTTTCAGTGCTCAAGACTTTAAATGGATTTATCTTGTACTGTGTATGTACTGACATCCAGACTCTAGACTCATTGTGTAAGAGCATAGTCCAGGAGGAGAGTAACATGAGCAATGTATGCTAGATCTGAGGCATAAGCAATATTGCCTTTTTCCAACAGCAAAGCCAATTTAAATTTCCTTTTTATGCTAAAAGGTTGAATCAATTTAATACTGCCTTAGAAAACGACTTGATTTTTTTCCAAGACACTTAAAAACTTTATTAAGAACATTTAAAGGAAACAAATAAACAAACAAAAAAAGCCCAGAATTCCTAAATCTCCTTGCAGTCAAGCAGCATGACAGGATATATAAATTCCATGCAACTAACAACGACTCAGTCACTCCAAATTTGTACTAATTGAACTGTGCAGTGAATTTAAGTTCCACTGCCCAGCCCATGGTAAAATGGGCCCCTAAGAGAACTGCATGTGACGGGGTGGAAGAGGAAGGATGGTGTCTCTCCAGAGCATCAATAAACACTGATCAAGTTGAATCCACAAGGGGAGAAAAGATTAGTATGGGGGCAAATTTTCTACCAACTAGTTTCCGTGCTTGGTGCCTGCATTTACCCTATTTTACACATGAAAGATAGAAGCAGCTTTGCTCCCAAAGAGCAGAATTTAACAAAGAGGGCAGATGTATTTATTCTTTCATCTGTAACAGCATCCTGCCAATAGATTAAAGAGGTTCTGTAGCTGGCTTTTTTGAGCACATCCATCAACAGGCAATAGCTGTGCTTCCACATTCAGCAACACCACTGCTTGTGCAGAACCTGTCTCTGGCAGCTCAATGCAACCCCTTGGGAAAGCAATCCACATGATGTTTTTTTAGCAACCTGTATCAGTTTAGAGAGCACAGTGCAGAGGCAGGCATTAGCCAGAAAAGGAAGGGTTAGGAGCGGCTACCCTAGCATTGGCATTGGTGAAATAGGGGATGCCAGGTATGAGAGAGGGGCAAGGGTGCCAGAGCAACCCCACCCTGCATCTCACCTCCCAGCTTCTCCTCCTCAGGTTTTTCTGTGCTACAACACCAGAGTCATCAAGGGCATAACACAAGGATGACAGACTGAGAGAGCTGGGGTTGTTCATCCTGGAGAAGATAAGGCACTGGGGAAACCTTAGAGCAGCCTCCCAGTACCTGAAGGGGCTACAGAAAAGCTGAGAAGGGACTTTTTACAAAGGCTTGGAGTGATAGGATGAAGGGGAATGCCTTTAAATTGGAGAAGGGAAGATTTAGATGAGACATTAGGAAGAAATTCTTCATGATGGTGAGGCACTGGCTCAGGTTGCCCAGGGAAGCTGTGGCTACCCCATCCCTGGAGGTGTTCAAGGCCAGGCTGGATGGGGCTTTGAGCAGCCTGATCCAGTGGGAGGTGTCCCTGCCCATGGCAGGAGGGGTTGAAACTGGATGATTTTTAAGCAACCTTCCAACCCTAACCATTCTATGATTCTATGTATAACTAGTGTTTTGTAATAAGTAACAATTTATTTCACTACTCTTTTTCTTCTGAAATTTGTTTTAACTCTTTTCTGAAGATCAAGACCTGATCTGTTTCTCTAAAACATCATTAACCTTAGATAAAACTCATAAGCAGTTATCAGTAACTCCAGCAAGCTTTCAAAGAATGTAGCTTATAGTTTCTGAGTTAACTCATTTCTATTCCCAAAACAAAGCAGTACATACAGTATTCAGAATAACACTATTAGCAGACAAATTTAAAGATGCTGTTCAAGCAAAAGTCCGTATTTATTGCTATTACTTCTCTATCCATAAACAAAGCACTTCAGTACAATCACTGCAGGGTACTGCAGCTCTTCCCTTACCTCTGCCTACCCACACTTGAACAGCACCTCCAGTTGGCATTGGAAGCTTGGCAGTTAATTTACAGAAAGTAAATCTGCAGGCATTTAAGGCCACAGAACAACCTCCCTCTAACTCCTATATTTGACCTCCATTCCAAAGCCTGGCCAATAACCGAGTCTTTCACAGTATCAACAGAACAGAAAGTTACTACGGCAGCCGGCATGGTTACACAGCTCAGCAGTGCAGTCATTGGGATCTCAGGGATGATGAATTGCGATGGCTGTCTCTTACTCCTCAATAATTCCTCCTTTCTCTAACCTAATGGAGACCCAATTTAGTCTTGTCAGGGGACCTAATCCCTGTTTCTGAAGGACATCACCCGACTATTCAAGTTTCATCACAAGGTGAATGAAGATCTCATTTCCTCTTCCACCAGCGGGGCAGAGGATGCAGGTGGGGACTCAGCTCATCTACAGTCACTTCTTCCCAGTGCTGAAGCAAAGACTATGTCATAACTTGAACTCCACAGAGAGAGGGAAAAGGAAAAGGTAGAGAAGGAGCCATGGAGGATTTGCACAGTAGAAAGAAGGTCCTGCTTCTGTAGGATAGGACACAACAGAGTATCATCAGGATGAGAAGTGCCTACCAAGGCACTGGCCTTGGTAGATCTGAATACTTCCAATACTTTGAAAAGGCTGATCTCTTCTTTCTGGTGACCAAAGACAGGACCTGAGCGAATGGCAGGAAGATGTGTTAGGGGAGGGTTGGGTTGGATATTAGGAAATGCTTTTTACTCAGAGGGTGGTGGAGCACTGAAACAGGTTCCTTAGGGGAGCAGTAAAGGCACCTAGCCTGACAATATTCAAGAAGTATTTGGACAATGCCTTTAGACACATGATGTGAATTTTAGGATTGTCCTGTGCAGGGACAGGAGTTGGGCTCAATAATCCTCGTGGGCCCCTATGGGGCCCCTACAGGGCACAGGATATTTTGCGATTCTATGATCCCCTGTACTAGAAACACAGACTTTTGCAAGGAATACCACAACTTTTTCCTCTCTGCTGCCTTCTCCTTCTCCAGACTTAAAAAAACAGTCTAATGTTTACAGAAAATGTATCTGGGTTTCACATATACATTCAATTTGTGGCATAAATATAGTACTGCATGTATAAATGCAGCTCTGCCACACTTCTTTAAAATGGAATGTATACCATGTGAAGGGGGAACTTACAATAACCGTAAAAATAAAATAGGAAGAGTTATCATTTTGTTTGTTGATACAGAAACAAAAGAACTATATGTCCGCATGTAGGAAAGGCTTCTTTCTTTCCCAAACAGGAGGGAAGTCTGCCTGCAGCTCCCCAGCCCTTGTGCAAGGCTGGGCATTCCCCATACCGCAGTGCCATCTAGCCCCAAACAGCCACACCGCAGCTGGCAAGGGCTGCTGAAGGACACTTTCTGGTGCTAAATGTTAAGTTCATAAATAATTTCTGACCCCAGATGAAACTTAGCTTTTGGCTTATTGTACGACATTTTAATCTTTTTTTTTTTTTCCCTGCACCATAAATGCAGCAGAGCAACACAGAAGCTCCTCCGAGAGCTGTAGGATATGTCTGACAGTCGCTATTTTCATTATTTCTCATCCAAAGTGAAATTTGAGATAAGCTGACACAGTGAAATAAAGGAAAACCCAGGGCATGGACGTAGAATCATAGAATCATAGAATCATAGAATCATAGAATCATAGAATCATAGAATCATAGAATCATAGAATCATAGAATCATAGAATGGTTTGGGTTGGGAGGGATCTTAAAGCCCATCCAGTTCCAACCCCCCTGCCATGGGCAGGGACACGTCCCACTGGACCAGGCTGCTCCAAGCCCCATCCAACTTGGCCTTGAACACCTCCAGGGATGGGGCAGCCACAGCTTCCCTGGGCAACCTGGCCCAGTGCCTTGCCACCCTCAGCATGAAGAATTTCTTCCTAATGTCTAATTTAAATCTTCCCCTCTCTAATTTAAAGCCATTCCCCCTCATCCTATCGCTCATCCTTGTAAAAAGTCCCCAGCTTTCCTCTAGCTTGTTCGAGTACTGGGAGGTCACTATAAAGTCTTCCCAAAGCCTTCTCTTCTCTAGGCTGAACAACCCCAACTCTCTCAGCCTGTCCTGAGAGCAGAGGTGCTCCAGTCCTCTGATCACCTTTGTAGCCTCCTCTGGACCTGTTTCAACACTTCCAACCAAATTGCTCTTACGATGAGGATTCCAAAACTGGACACAATACTCCAGGTGGGATCTCACGAACGAGAGCAGAGAAGAGGGGCAGAAACCCCTCCCTCACCCTGCTGGCCTCGCTGCTTTTGATACAGCCCAGGATGCAGTTGGCTTTCTGGGCTGCAAGCATGCATTGCTAGCTTATGTCAAGCTTCTCATCCATCATCAATGTTTGGGTGTTTTGGTAGAAAACTGAGAACTTCAATAACAGAAGAAATTAAAATTAAAAAAAAAAATAATGAAAGAAAACTCTTGCCTGTTTTGCCAGTGTGGAATTCAGCTGTAAGGGGAAAGAATCTATAGTGCATTATATTATTTCTTTTTTTATTTCTAGAAATGTCAAATGAATTCCTTAGCTATTCCATAAAAAGTTCAATTCATTCATACTAGTTTGAAGTTTATCTAAATTAAATATCTGGGTTTGGATACTAGTAAGTTTAAATCCATCAGGGAAAAAAAGGAAGGCTTTCAAAAGTCTAGCTAGCTTCTTCATGATGATGTTCAGTTTAGTCAATTCAAAATGTGATCACAGGTCTTCTAAATCTTCTAAAAGTTTTCAAATCCAGCACTGCTGATATTGTTCCACTGTTTTTCCTTCATAGTCCATATTCTATAATTTTTTGAGGATTTCTAGTTATGTTCATAGCAAGCGAGAATTAATTTTAATGTGAAGTAAGAGCACATCTACCTTTGAAATTTATCACAGAATGAATCATCCTTTCTATTGATTATGAGGAAGCCTACATAAGTAGTTCAGATTCCACTGTGTACCCCTCGGTTTTACTAGGACAGATCTGTTTCTTCAAAGACTGAATTTGAGTCCAAAGATTACTGGAGGTATTTTATATTTTCAATTTCTATGAGAACAGAATTTTCATAATTAATTTTTTTTTTTTTAGCTTGAGGCATGTCTTTCCACACAAAGGATAACCTAAATCCAAATACCAGATGCGTACCGCAGCACTGTTACAAAGCTGTCCTCAGCTAGCTCTGAGAAAACCAGCTTGGGAATCAGAAACCATGTAGATCCACTAAAAAGGGTTCTTTGAGAGTCTAAAACACCCTGTTCCTCAGCTAATTACACAGCTAATTCAGAGCTCGTGTATCACTACCGAGCTCTGCGCTGTGACACAAAGATATACTCTAGTTCTTAAGTTATTGGATAAAGGCTTCTCCTGCAAGAAAAAAATACCTGTATTGCTGTTGAATGAGAAGGCGAATAACCACACACACATGGACTTTAAATAGCACATTTCTAGTATTTTTCATAATAATTCTAAAACCACATTGGTGCACAAGCAGTCTAGGATTTCATAAAAAGATGGTCAGAAAGGGAGAAAATGTTGGAAGCCTTGCACCCACAAAGAGAAACAAATATGTGTCAGGATTTCCTTGATGGTCTACAAGCCCATACCAATTAGAGACTGCTCACCCACAAGAGGTTTGCACAAACAGAGCTTCCCTGGCATGAATTCTGAAACAGGAATCCACTGAGGAGCAAAAGGACCAAGGTGTTTCACAACTATAAAAATAAGTTTATAAGCTTCTTTTCCTGAGCACACATACTATCCTACTTGAGAATCCTTATCACACATATCTAGTGACCCACAGGTAACGTCTTCCTTTTCATGATACTATCATTACAAAATATTTTCAGTTCATTAAAAGATAATAATCAGATGTACCAACAAGCAATCTTAATTTGACGGTGAGCTTCTCTCCATTTCAAGCTAGAAGCTGTTAAGGTGTGTGTGCGCATATATACCTGCGTATGTTATGTTTATGTTTGCCTTTACCTGCAGAGCAAACTCATAGTCAAAATGAGTCATATAAAATCTTCTCTTATAACATGTAATATTGCTGTGCCTTTGATTCCCACTAGCAAAAGAAGGATTTTATTATAAATCATCACACATGCACCCGTTTAGAAATGCCAATTAGCCTTCTTAATATTTTTTGGGTTTGTTACTTCAAATGATAGCAAATACTACATTGAAATAGGGTCATATATTTCCATCAGAAGTTATCAATTTTAAATACTGTGGATTACAAAGTCTTTACACTCTCACTTATTAATCAGAAATGCTGTGTTCTTACATAGTAACACTGTACCATTAAACACGTATATAACGTTATGTTGGATAGGAAAGGAAGGAGGAGCACTATTTTGCATACGCTCAATGTCTAATTAGGTTTCATATTTGGGCTTTTGACCCTGCTTTCAGCTGGGAGCCTGAATTAGCAATTGAATTTCTGTTGGGCTGGTGACCCTATTTGCAGTGTCACAGCCTGAGCTAGGAGAAACAGTTCTTTGGGAACTCTTGGCTCGCAGTTACATGTTCTTGTACTCGCTATGACTCCCTAGGAGACTCAGTTAGGGCAAGATCAAGTTCATCTTTCTTGCACCAAACTCAGAGGGCTAATGAGGCAGACCTTCAAAACTAAGTTTCATAATATCAGTGAGGAGAGGCAGGTGATCGTAAAGGCTTTCCAGGGAGAAAAGTCATCCACGTAATTTGGTACCTAACACGAGACTAGCAGATTCTCCCTCTGGAGACCTTCAGAAGCATCTGCTCTGTCTACAGACCACACAGACAACTTAGACATTTACATTAGGAAGACTTAATGGCAAGACACATAAAACATATTAGCAAGTCAGATGCCTGTTTGTGGTGGGCTTGAGTCTGGCTTTGCTATCATCACATTTTAATTCACATCTCCTATAGGCTACCAGCATATAAATTTCACCAATTTTGACGTATTTATTCATTGAAAAAAACAGGCAAAAATAGGAGGAAAAGAGAGAAGAGATAAGATGAGGCCTGAATTTAAATGACTGTCATGTATGAAAAATCGAACTTCCATTCCCAATGGCATCACCTCTGAATTTTGCCTTTAGAATTTACATTTTATCATCCTCATCAAGATCCAAAAAATGCTTCCCTTCTCTTCCCTTCCAAAACAACTCTAAACCTTGCAGCATAAAATATAGTATAGCCACCCAGGCACCAAGCATAATAAAATCTAGCAACAATAACTCAAATATGTGTCTCCTTGTCTGAGTCACTTTAGAGACATCCAGAAACATAAATATATGTTTTCCCTGAAAGGTAACAGTTTTCTTCCTTTTAATCTGAAATAAAATTCTGTCCCCATCTCCCAGGGAACTAAAGGTGACAATAAGAGCTTGACAATGTTCAGGAGATGTGCTTTTCACATTAACATTGCCAACAGCTGCGCCATAAATACTTGGTATACGGAAAGTGCACTCAATCATCATAGGAGGTGCAATTTAAAATCTGAAATTCACTCAAATAAATCAGTAGGAAAGAGTTAAGGGATCAAAGTCTCCAAAACCTAAAATGTGCTGCTTCTGTGTTCCAGGTTTATTTGCAAGGAATTCTAAAATCTACAGGAACAAAATATTCCCTTAATGTTCTATAAACCGCTTACAAAATATCACGCTTTGTTCCGTTCATCTTTCCTTTTCCTGTGCTACCCCCTTGCCAGACATCGAGGAGCTCATGCCAGGTGTCTGTAAATTCAGGGCTTACGAAGGGCAAGATTGGATGAGGGAAAGAAAATCATGCACAAAAGATGAATATGCTGCCCTCCCCAACCTCTTCTCCTTTATCATCACTGACATGCAAACACGTTTCACGCAGAGAACTGGGAGCCAATATAAGCATCTTGTAATTGAAATATAGGACATACTGTCGGACCTCCTGCATTCAGCTCTGGAGGTCCTCTCTTCTGTTCCTGAGGATATTTGATATGATGGCATGGACTGCACACTGTCTACTAGGTTTGCTCTGCACATCAGAGACCCTAAAGAAGGGGCTTACAAGAGTGCTGATAGTGACCTTGTATGTGAAATAATGCTTGTGCCCTCCTGGCATACACAGAAAGCACCTAGAAATCTGGAGAGGAGCCATGCACTGCAGTAGTGATTCAGGTCAATATTCTTTCTATCCTTACAGCCTCAGATACTTAGCAAAAAATTATAAGGAACAGAGCAAGCATAGGATGTAAAATATTTCAAAAAGCCAACGGTGAAAACAGTGGAGAATCCTGAGCCAGTTGGTATCCAGGACACATTTAACAGAGCTTGGTGAGCCAGCTGACAATTCTGAGGTAGACCTGGTGACTATTTCATGAGCAGATGGGAAAACCCATATTCTTTAGTGGACTGTTAACAAGAAAACAGCCTGAAACAAAACTCAAATTATTATTCACTCTCTAAATTTCATAAAGGAGTCTGATCTGTACCACAGATATTAAAACTTCTTCTATGACTTTATCAGTTCAGCACATAAGACTTTTGCTTTAGCACCCACGTTCTTGAATGTCTCACGCAAGATAATTGAGGTAATTTCCCAATATCTGCTTTTAACAAAATTAGCTCCATTAAAAAGTGAAGATGAAGATGAGGAGAACAGAGGAAGATATAGAAACTGCTATAAAACATAACTGATTGATTTATAGTCTCTTTAATAGACTGATCTAATGTGTCTAATTTGTCTATGTCTAATTCCAGCCTCATTTGAAAGAAAAAAAAAATACATTGCTGAATGATAGCCCATTTTTATAATACAGAAATTTCAAGAATAACAACACTTTCCCCACACATATCTTGTAGGTTTTCCTTATCAATAACCACCATGGGAAGTTTAATAAAAAGAGTACAAGAACCAGGTTAAGTATAGAATGAAAACTCTCAGCCTCCAATAGTCCTACAGTGTCAGGAAAATTTATCCTGCAGCCATCGCTTCATTCTGTTCACACTTGTAACAGATATCATTAAGTTATATATTTAAAAACCTAGAACAAGCCCTGTATCTTCAAAACCAAGTCCCAGACTTCTAACAGCTACCATGATGACTGTCCTGGCTCACTGCAAACAGGGATAAGGATTAAAGCAGGATGAAAATATATTACAGATTGCATCAAAAAGCAGTCCTTGGGGAAGTGCATTTGTAAATAAAAGCAAAGTATGAGGAATTTCTAATTCTGAAGCTCTGATTCGGTTTTCCCCTTTATTGAAAATAGTGTATCAAACCACACAAACTGCCTTTGCAGCCTGACATTCAATCTCTCAGTGCTACTGGAAAGGAACGGCCTTTTGATTTATTTTTCCCTTCAGAGCCTATTACTCTTATCCATCTGAAGTACACATGTTCCTTCTTTCATATATAAAAAAATGTCTCTTGTTTCCAAAAAATATGCATTTTTTTAATGACACCCAACACTTCACAATATTTTCTATTTCTGAAGCAATTCTAAATGAAAGAAATGAAAGGCATATATAGGAAATTCAGAGTGCTTTCAACATAGCATACAAGCCACTGTATTGTAAATGACCATTTTATAAAATGATGCAGTCCTATTTGATTTCAGTCATAGTTAAAAGTAAAATAAAGCCATTTCCTGGTTGATTTCAGTTGGAATTGGAGATAGTTTTTCAATACGACCCTCGGCAGTGCTTAAAAAAGTGGGGGAAAGAGGCAGGTAAGGCACTGAATGAAATAAATGGATCCAATCTGAATCCAGTTACTTCAGAAGTTGATAGCATATTGGAAAGGCAATGTGTAACCGGCAACCTCAGCCATAAGGAACTTCATGATGGATGAAAATGAAAAACGTCAAGAAGCCTATTTATCTGTGAGAATTAGAATCCTTTAAACAAGTTATGACTGAAAGGGCTATAGCTAAACCCGATTTTAAGCCAATTAGAAATGAATGAAAAATCTAATTTAAATGCACATCATCTTTCACTAATATTAGAAAAACAATACTTTCTACGTTTTATTGGAGCTGATAAACTTATTGTGACACCTGAACAGGACAGCTATTTCATGCTACAAGACAGTTTCTTCTGCTTAACAAACAGCCAAAACTAACCCTCATTCTTTATTTTTATTCCTGGTAGCGAATCATTCATAACTGTAAATTATTTCTATTACTTTTACCTATAATGGGCAGGTTAAAATCAAGTTTTTATTGCACAATCAACAAAAATAGCTTGGATTTTGCTGCATAATTATATCTATTATAATTGTGTTCCATAATTCAGAGTTAAATTGTTAATCTGCGTGATGTGTATTAGCTATAAGGTGATAGATTCTGGCCTTCTCTACACCTCTGAAAAGTTACATAGCTTTACATTCATAGCAATCTAATTGATATCAGATCTGGTCTACTACATCTAACTTCCCAAGATGTTTTTGACATCAGTTGGCCATTACATTGTGCATGGCAATCTTATGAATTACATTGCCTCATACGATGCTCTAAAAAGTCACAGCTGAGAAGAAATTCACATTACAAACTCCCTTTTCTCTCTTCCTACACAGATACACATAAAATACAGCAGAGAGAGCAAAAGAAACTGCAAGGTCAAAGACGTTATCATCTCCTGGCTTGCCTGCGGAGGTGTCTGCCCCCTCAATGGCTGCAAGCAGATGCATGATGAGGTAATATATGTGGTTTTGATCCACGAGGAGAGGAAATCATTAGGGCTTTATACTTCAGCCACCATGGACAACAGTGGAGAAACAAACCCTTACAGCTTTGCTGATCCAAAGGCTGGAGCTCAGAGCAGAACACCAAGTAGAGAGGGAAGAGGCAGTCTTCTCTCTTATTCTCTCTGTACATAACAGATGAACCACACACAAACGCTATCTCACAAGAAGCAGCAGTACGACTAGAGAGACAAACTTTCCTACCATCTAATGCAGCTCAAGCCCACTGACTTCACGGGGGTTTCTGTGACATAAATGAAAGGAGAGAGTTTTTCATCAGAATTAATTAATTTTGTATCAGAACTAGTACACTACTTTCCTTGGAAGTTATTATTGTACAAAGAAGCCAAAATGGTACTAGACACTGACCGATGATGCTTCCAGTCCACAAATACATAGGGTAGTTGTTATTGCTGTTGTTTATGGGATATCACTACACTGAATTGTTTTAATGTCAAATAGGCACTAAGATTATTTTTTAAATGAATACATACAAATTGGATACGATCACAGGTTGTTTGGTGGTTTTTTTCCAAAAAGCTATTATGATAAACATAATGTTTCTTTCCCCCACTGGCTCTGATCTGACACAATTTTAATGTATGCAGAAAGACATAGATTATGTTAACCTCAGTAGCTGCAACATCACTTAGGAGAAAAACAGGTGAGTCTGCTTGACAGTAAATAGGAAAATCATGATTTTTCTTAAATATGCATTCCAAAGCACAGCTTGAACAATTTACACTGTCACCCAAAGTAAAATTTCATATTTCCAACTCTCAGTCATTACCAAACTTTTCCTTAGAAAATAAAAATAAATATGTTTTTATCTTCTGAATGGAAATAAAAAAGCAAAAGCTTACAAGAATACTGCCATTTGAATAATTGTACAAAAATTGCTTTTCCCATCCATAATATCAGCTCACTTTAGTGCTGGATGGGAATCTTCAACTGGAAAGCCACAATGTGTTACTTCAATTTCAAATACGTAGCTCTTCACTACTGCCGCTTTGTTAGGATGGCATTTTCTTGTTCTCCTGAGGACATCAAACCCAGTGCTAGAAGCACTTGTCTGGAATAATTACAACGATTTCTAGTCCTTGAATTAGATCTACAGTAGGAAACAAAAAGAGAAGAATAAAAAAACTTAACAAATAGAAATCTCCCAGAAAGTTCTTATTCTCTAAATGTTAGCCATTGTTTCTATATTCCAGATTTTTTTGAATGATGTTGCGTGAACAGATGTCCCCCTTTACAATCTTTTAGTATGAGGAACATTCATGACTTTTAAAAAAGGCCTTGGAAAACTTTTTTCATTACCAGCATCCAAGTTTTATAGTTTTCAGAATATTTCTCTGCACAAGTCTGAGAGAGCAGGGCTGGTCTGTGGGACGTGGCTGGAGGGCATGGCTACAGAGCAGCCCTGGGCTTGGACACACAGCTGCATGGTAAGAAGGTGCAAGAAAGGGAATGGACAGGAGAAAATCTAGCTGTGAGTGATGGCCTTTGAGACCACAGTGGTGGCTCTGTCAAATGGAAAGGAAAACTGCATGAAAAACTTTGTTCTGTGGAGCTCTGTGAAGATAACAGAGGGCAGGAAACAGCTCTGGGTTAGAGATGGCAGGATCCTTACAGCAGAGAAAAGTGACATTCTTTAACCCATCTAAATCATTCAGCCTCCTATCAGCATTTGAAAATGAAAAAAAAAATATCTCAAGAGACAAAAAGAAAACTGTTCTAGGACCAGAGCTGGGAGATAGTACTCTGCTCAACCAGAAAAAAGGACTATGGAATAATGGCTCTGCATTTTTCCTTCTTGAGCAGCACTGATACTGCTTATGTTACTATTGAGCCATATTTCTAACCCCATCAAGAGTTTCAAACCATACTCATGATCACCAGTTCTGTTGCACTGAGCACTGCAGAATACATTTAGCATAAGCAAGGCTAATTAAAACAAAATTCTAATTAGTACTTTTCTGGTTTTGAATCCATACAGCATCATATTGAGAATTAATTAAAAAATAAAATTAATTATGCATTGGTATTTGTCTTAGGTTATCAGCAGACAATCTATGTAAAATACGATACCTGGTTAAAGATAGGTCACCTATTAATTAAGAACATTGTGACCAAACTAATGAATGGAGGTCTTAGTAATTCATAATAATGGAATTAATGAGAGTCATGACTTGCATTTAAAAGACATTAATGTGTACTTTGAAGAAACAATAGCATCAGAGCAGCATCCATTTACACTCATCAAGCCTAAGCCTTGTCACAAACACAAGTTATTCTCTTTTGAAGACAACATATTACCAGCCATATTGTCTTCTTGATGCATAAAGATCAACACTCTCAGCCCAGCACCTTTCCAGAGACCATGTCCTATTTTATATCTCAAGTTCTATCAATTATTTTTATTTATGGAGAACAGAAGTGTTTAAAAAGCAGTGAGTGCACTCCTGTTCACGTTCTACAGTGTTGAGAATGATGACAATGTAATCAGCATTCTTAATTACGTCCTTGAAATGTGAGAAATTTGCAAATCGTTTAGATGTTAAAAGCAGAAGAAGAAAAAGAAAGAGGCAAAGGGTCATGTGAAATAAGAATCAATTCCTAAGAAAGAAACCCTAATTTATATAAGGTTCTGATTACTGTTGCTTTACCAAGACCTTGCTGAAACAGAGAAATCATTTATTTGTGGCGTGACCTTGACAAAGCTACTCCCTTCTGCAAGGAGAAAATTGAAAAGTAATAGCTGGCAATGACACATTAGCACCAAATCTCAAATCTGTGTATTCAGATACCTGTCACTGGGTTTTTTTATTTCTCTATTCTTTTCTGGAGCAGGAAGAAAATGTTTCTTGAATTTTATTAATTTAAGACACAAAGTTCTCAGTTACAGAGCAGAGCTGGAAGATGCTCGGTACAATGAATTTTTCGCACCGTCACCACAACCACCCCCTTTTGGAGATGAAGAAGCACTGGTCCAGATTCCTGCAGGATCACTTCTTTTGTAATCAGTTACTTGACCCAGCTCTATCCAAAGTCAATGGGAATCCTTCTCTTGATTTCAGCAGAACTATACTGAGCTCTCAGTAAGTTCCATGTGGGTTTCCTCTGCATAGAGTCTGCAGGGTTTGCCACTAGATTAATTGCTATCTTTTGAGGTTCCAGATTTTGCAAATTGAAGAATTCTCTCAGCTCTTACTGAAACCAAGGGAATTCATAGGAAGTGCTAAGATGCAAGTTCAACACCCCAGTTGTATCCTGGCTCTTGTAGCAGCCATAAAATTACGCTAGGAGAATGGATAATGAGAGTCTTGTGCAAGCAGCTATGCTTAATGGTTCTTCTAGCTATCTGCTCAATTGCTTCAGTACATAGGACATAGTTCTTAAAAATACTTGCCAGTGTGCACAGCAAATTCTTTAAAAGTTAAAAATCTCTAATTAAATACATGAAACACGGCTTTGGGGGAAACAAAAAGCCCAGCATATAATTAGCATCCTCTAAAAGATGGAGGTAGAGCAAGATCATCATATTCCGCCCCAAGGTACCTCACGTATTTCTACCATTTTACACATTTCATATTAATAGGCCAACTGAGTGAGAAAGAGTAACAGTGGCCAAATCACAGCTAAAACTCCAGGAGAATTTCTGACAGATTGCAACGTAATTCCACTCTTCTTGTTTATTTGTTTGTTGGTATTTTAGTTGCCAGAAGTTTCACCGATCCATTTTTAATGTAGAAATTTATTATTTGTTCCTTTAATGGTTTCATAAAATATTTACCATGGTCTGTTTAAATAAAGGAATGACATCATGCATAAAAAATGAAAAATAATGTGTCTGTAATAAGCTAGAGGTTACATTTAATGAAACAATGCCCATAAATGAAATTTCACTGTGAGTGCTGATGATGCTCATTTCAGATGAATGAACTTTGTATTTATCAGTTTTAAGCGTATTCATCCTCAGCTTCTGTAATAAGAATTACAATACCCACTCAGATGAGAAAACTAATTAAATCATTAAGACGTATTTTCTTAGGGCTGGGTGATTCTATGGATATGCAACAGTTGGCTGGCTCCTGCCCTAGCTCCCTAGTGCAATAGATTAATTGTTTTCTCATTATATTCCAGGGGAGTTCTATCCTCATGACAACATGGATGTACAATCTAAGTAAAGGCTCTGTGCCTCATGCGCACTCCAGCAACACGTACACGTACCTCTGGGTTACTGGCAAAAAAGGCAGCAGATTCCCTGTATGAATAGACATGGAGAATTGCTTGCCACATCTTCATAGAATCACAGAATCATAGAATAACCAGGTTGGAAGAGACCCACCGGATCATCAAGTCCAACCATTCCCATCAATCACTAAACCATGTCCCTCAGCACCTCGTCCACCCATGCCTTAAACACCTCCAGGGAAGGTGAATCAACCACCTCCCTGGGCAGCCTCTGCCAGTGCCCAATGACCCTTTCTGTGAAAAATTTTTTCCTAATGTCCAGCCTGAACCTCCCCTGGCAGAGCTTGAGGCCATTCCCTCTCGTCCTGTCCCCTGTCACTTGGGAGAAGAGCCCAGCTCCCTCCTCTCCACAACCTCCTTGCAGGCAGTTGTAGAGAGCAATGAGGTCTCCCCTCAGCCTCCTCTTCTCCAGGCTAAACACCCCCAGCTCTCCCAGCTGCTCCTCGTAAGACCTGCTCTCCAGCCCCTTCACCAGCTTCGTTGCTCTTCTCTGGACTCTTGCTCGACACAAGACTCATGAACAGCAGAGAGAGTGTTGTTGGAGATTGTCAGGGTTTTGTAAACATTGGATTCTGTGGACGACACTAAGCTGGGTGGAAGTGTTGATCTGCTGGAGGGTCGGGAGGCTCTGCAAAGGGATCTGAACAGGCTGGACTGCTGGGCTGAGACCAATGGCATGAGGTTTAACAAGGCCAAGTGCAGAGTCCTGCACTTGGGGCACAACAACCCTGTGCAGCTACAGACTAGGAGAAGCCTGGCTGGAAAGCTGCCTGGAGGAGAAAGACCTGGGGGTTCTGGTCGGCAGATGACTGAACCAATAGCGTGCCCAGGTGGCCAAGAAAGCTAATAGCACCTTGACTCGTATCAGAAACAGTGTGGCCAGCAGGAGCAGGGAAGTGATCCCCCCGTGTACTCAGCACTGGTGAGGGCAAACCTCAAATCTTGTGTTCAGTTCTGGGCCCCTCACCACAAGGAGGATGTTGAGGCTCTGGAGCGAGTCCAGAGAAGAGCAACGAAGCTGGTGAAGGGGCTGGAGAACAAGTCTTACAAAGAGCAGCTGAGGGAGCTGGGGTTGTTTATCCTGGAGAAGAGGAGGCTGAGGGGAGACCTTACTGCTCTCTGTAACTGCCTAAAAGGATGTTGTAGAGGTGGATGCTGGTCTCTTCTCCCCCGTAAGAAGTGATAGGACAAGGGGAAATGGCCTTAAGGTGCGTCAGGGGAAGTTTAGATTGGACAACAGGAATTGGTCAACCCTGAATTGGTCAGGCAGTTGGACTAGATGATTTTTGGTCAGTCCCTTCCAACAGAAATACCTGATTCTACTGTATGCTGTTCTAAATGGAACTTAGAGGAAGAGATTCATCTGATCCTAAAGCGCACCTCTAAAATTGGCCAGTGCTCTGTAGATACCCATTTTGTCAGATTAATCCTATTCTCAA
The DNA here is from genome assembly GCF_032191515.1 of Phaenicophaeus curvirostris. Classification (NCBI taxonomy): domain Eukaryota; kingdom Metazoa; phylum Chordata; class Aves; order Cuculiformes; family Cuculidae; genus Phaenicophaeus; species Phaenicophaeus curvirostris. The sequence continues at coordinate 121,765,676 of NC_091393.1, read as the reverse complement.
GCATTATCTTCTTCTTCTAAATATAAATCTATTCCCTACAACATAACAATATTTTTTCCAGTGGTGATTAACTTATATTGAAAATTTATGAGGTTTATAACAATAAGGTGCTTTAACCTTAACCTTTAACTATACTCTATGTTGCTGTGCACAGTGAAAAAGAAGGAAAAAAAAAAACCCCCGTCTTAGTATGATGTTAAGATGCCCAAAGTAATCTTAATGCAGACACCACATATATTTTGTAATTTTTCTTTTACACGCTGGACTGGAAACTGTTTTCCTGTTCTACAGAATATTTCCACATTTTTAAATATTTCAACTCTGATTTAGGACAAAATAAAATTATGTGAGGAAAAGAGAGGAGAAAGGACTGACAGCCACTCACTCAAGTAAAACAGTAAGACCAGTGATTAGACCTTTATCTTAGATGACCACACTCCTAGCCACATCAGGAGCCTGAATAAAGCATGGTGAAAAAAAAACCCCATAAGTTGGAACACTTATTAGAAATTTTCTTTTGTATTATATTTTGACATTTCTGTGGTGAGAAACATAATAGTTAAGAGCAGCAGATTACCAAGTACTTTGTTCCTCTGCTAAGAAAAAAGAAAGAAGAGGGGGAAGACCTCTTGCATTATCAGTTGATTTTAAAATTTTCCAGTTAGGCTTTGAAGTTCTCCATTCACTGTGTTGAATGTTAGTGAGTAAATTTACATTTTCAGTGAGCTTTGTGTTAAGATAGGCAAGTAAAAATGCTTTTTAATCATGTATGACAATTTTTTTCCCTCAAACTAAGAAAAGCCCTGATTCCTTCTATAAAGAAATCTACGTGTGAAGATCTGAGTTGCAACTTCAAGCACTTTGCAGCAGTTCTGCTCGAAATAAAAAAAATTGTAGTTATATATTTTTTAAAACAATAGAAAAAGTGCTCTTTGAACGCAACCTCAAAAATAGCTGAAGGAACAGTATCTCAACAATTGTATCAACTTCTCAAATATGCTATTTTCTCAGATACAGACAAGCATGAAAAACATCAAGCTCCTAAATGTGCGTTTCACACAGACATCCAATTTTCTAGGCCCTTGATTTCTACATGTATGACCAGTGGCTGCTATTAAAAAGCAAGAGTAAACTGCTGGCCAAAATAACTGCATTACAGAATACACCATACTTTTAGTCATCATGTTGACAACTGATAGATACAAGGTATTGATTTGACAGTAAAACTATAAATTCAGACCATTAGGACTTCATTTCTGACATTAAAACAAGAAAATCACATTGTTACGAGGACAGAATAACTCCTCTGATCAATATGCTCCTTAAAGATGTTCTTCCGGAGACAAAAAATAATTCAAAAGCGATTCTGCTAAGATATCTGTATGTTACTTTGTCATCATTAATTCACATTTAAATATCTTAATATGGAGATTAATCTTAAGCAATTTGTAACCAGCAAGTAGTTTGTCTCTTAGTCTTTCAGTTTTCAGCTTTTTCAAACTATCTGAAAGGAGGGTGTAGTGAGGTGGGTGTTGGTCTCTTCTCCCAAGTAAGAAGTGATACAATGAGAGAGAATGGCCTCAGGCTGCACCAGGGCAGGTTCAGAGTAGACATCAGGAAAAACTTCACTGAAAGGTTTCTCAGACCCTGGCAGAGGCTGCCCAGGGAGGTGGTTGAGTCCCCATCCCTGGAGGGGCTTAAAAGATGGGTGGATGAGGTTGTTAGGGATCTGGTTTAGTAGTGGACAGGTATTGTTGGTCTTGATGGTCTCAAAGGTCTTTTCCAACCTAGCAATTCTGTGATTCTATGATTTTAAAAACTGCTAACTAAGCAATACCACCTTTTGTCAGGCACAGACATAGACAACTTCTCTGATAATTTTGAAATTTGACAAGAATATTTTTACATTTTTGGAAAGAGTTAATAACTCCTATTGTGTAGACAAATGGTTTTAAGATTTGCCGCTATTTTTAATGCTGCGAAATTCGTCATGATTCACAACAGTGAAAATTCTTCATGATCTTTTGCAATATTTTTGAGCTGCTGGGGTGGAGCTGTGCCCATCGCGGGGTAAAAAAGAAAAGCTTTAATAGCAACAAAGAAACATACAAGAACAGAAGTATCTATAAAGGGGGAGCTATGAAAACATGGTGATCAAAAGTAACACATACACAGATGTTTAAAAGGTTAAAAAAGGACGGACCACAAGCAAAAATTACATGTTGTTGAAGGCTTGCTCAATAATACAGCAAGAAATTAAATTGCCATTAGGAAAATAAACCCACATCCATCCTTTAGCGTGACTGAGTAATTCTGAGAGTGGACAGCTGTGACTGCAAGAATAACAACTAAAGCGAGTCTGGAACTTGTCATTGGAAAAAAATTTTAACACTCTTCCTTTAGGAAACATCAAAATGATGGCTCCCCAGATGCCCATGCTGGGAGGTTCCTATCTATTTCCTTTTCTCTCAACTGACAAAACACTTCCATGGCCATAGCTGGAAAGCTGAAAAATTCCACTGCCGTTTTCTCAAATGGAATTTTCCATCAATCCTTAACCACAAAAAATCTGGGGATTTGCTTTCTCATCTTGACTGAGGGCTATTTTCTTAACAGTTTTTTCAGGGGTAATTACTTCCATTTCTTTCACCAGTCTTAATAATAAACATCATGTCACATAAAAAATGCTCTTTGTTTCTCATTAATTTCTACAAGGTGAAAGCGAGCATTTTCAAACATTTTTGGATCTTCCTAGCAGACAGAGACAGAGGAAAGTTGAAAATACTGAGACTTTAAAAGCTGAAGGAGAAACCACTTTGTTTGTGAAAATACTATTTTATGTAATAGTGGTAGGAGTTTCTCCAGGGTTTTTGGGAACTAATTGTTGTGTCCTTTATTAGCTTATATTTAAACAGCTATGTCAAGGTTCCACTAAGGAGTAACCTGAACCGCATCCACATGTACACGACAGGTAACACAATACTTTTAGATTTCTCTTTAAATGTTAAAGATAAACACTATATTCATGTTGTACTAACAACTGTAATATTTGCTCAAGAAATTATTAATTTAATAAAATTTGCCTTTATACTTCTTATGAAGTGGTCAGGAAGATCACAGATGACTTTATTCATACTTTCTCAGAACAGATGAATGAGACCGAGCCATAATAACTATTTTAATTATCTTATTTATAACTTGGCAATATTTTGGTACAGCGAAAACAGAAAGTAATTTCTGGAATCTGAGAAGCAATTTACCTGCAAATTTAGAGAAATTACTTCCAAAAAGTGTTTGAGCTGTACCTATTTGCCATTGTTGTCTATATCAGCCTGAAAGCTAAGACTTCACTACTGCAGCTTCATAAATAGTTACCCAAGTCATGCAATAAATAGCATTACTGTTTCATGACTATGAGACCTAATTGTGCTAAACTACTTTCCACGCTGGCAAAAATACAGCATTGATTAAATAAACCTTTTCTGAAGGTTTCCAATTCACCAGCTCCAAAGAAAGTTTTGCTTGTATAAACGTTAACAGACAATAATGGCAGAACATGCTGAACCAAAATCTATTTGGACAATTTTTCAGCAGCAGATTTCCATACTACCCAGTCATCCCTGTAAGTTTGTGGCGCAGTGTCTGACAACTGAAAAATATGTAAATTGCTCTATACTTGTTATGAACACTCCTCCAGATTTTGTTCATAAGCTGTAACAGACTCGGCTGCACAGCATAATTTTTTGAAGCATTTACAAAGCTGGTCCCAGATCCTGCCTTCTCTCCATATGTACACCCCTCATTTGATTTCCATGGCAGAAACACCCATTTAGCTACAGGAAAAAAAGTAATTTAACCTTAACTCCATTTCCCTCAGCTACATTTTCCTCCTGTAGAATCAGAATGGTTTGCGTTGGAAGGGACCTTAAAGACCATCCAGTTCCAACCTCCTATGGACCGTTACATCTTCCACTAGATCAGGCTGCTCAAAGCCTCATCCAGCCTGGCCTTGAATACCTCCAAGGATGGCACATCTACAACTTCTCTGGGCAACCTGGGCCAGTGCCTCACCACACTCACAGCAAAAAAATTCTTTCTAATATCTGATCTAAATCTCTCCTCTTTCAGTTCGAAGCCATTAACCATTGTCCCATCACTCTTTCTCCGCCTTTGTTATAATCCTCATTTAGGTACTGGAAGGCTGCTCTAAGGTCTCCCTGGAGTCTTCCCTTCTCCAACAACCCCAACTCTCTCAGCCCATCGTCAAAGGAGAGGTGCTTCAGCCCTCGGATCACCTTCATGGCCCTCCTCTTGACTCACTCCAACAGATCCATGTCCTTACATTGGGGGCCCCAGAGCTGAACACAGTACTCCAGGTAGCCCTCAGCAGAGAAGAGGGGGAGAATTATCTCCCTCAGCCCACTGGCCACAGTTCTTTTGATGCAGCCCAAGATAGCAAACTTGCTGAGGGTGCACTCAACCTCACTGTCCATGTCTAAGACAAAGATGATATATAGTGCAGGTCCCAATACTGACCCCTGCAGAATGCCACTTGTCACTTGTCTCCACTTGGACACAGAGTTGTTGACTGCAATTCCTTGAGTGCAACCATCCAGCCAATTCCTTATCCACCAACTGGTCCATGTGTCAAATCCATGTCTCTCTAATTTAGAGACAAGGATGTCGTGCAGAACAGCACCAAATGCTTTGCACAAGTCCAAGCAGATGACTTTAGTTGCTCTTGCCTTATCCACACACCCTATACAGAAATTTTCAGTCTTGGTTATTATTCATGAAGAGCTTCCAAGATTACCTTTTACAGCTGATTTATAAAGTAATCACCTGCCTCAGACCAAAATGTAGCACTTGAGCTTAAAATGCTGCTTCTGATTCGAAAGATGTCATCTTCTTGAATAAAATCCTTCATCAGAAGCACAGAGAACCACTTTGTGATAGAAAAAAAAACCAAATTAATTTAAAATTCAGACAAACCTTTTTACTGAATCCACTTGAATATGTATGCAGCTGGCATTCAATAAATATTGTGTTTTTAATTAATTGTATAATGAGATGCGTGCCTTATGAAAACATATATGCACATATTATTTCATTAACAGCCATTTGAACCAGTAATACACAGGTTCAAAGGCGATTCTGTTCTTTATGTTCAGCCTTGTGAGAAGCCTAGATTCCATTTTAAAGAGAAACATTACACTAAACAAAATTAATTCAAGCAATGTCAAAAACATGTTCAAACACTGTCTCCCAGATATACAGGGCAGGTCTCAGATCTTGCAGAGTTCTGCTCTAATGCTTTCTGCTCTACACAGGACCCTCTACAGCTCATGTTGAGCTTCTCACCAACCAACACCCCCAAGTCCTTCTCTTCAGGGCTGCTCTCAGCAGCTAAATCTCTGTGAATGTTCCAGTGGCTATATCATAGCTTTTACTTTATTGCTGTCCAATGCTTTAGGAGCTGAAGAGCCACCCACATGGTAAGACCTTTTTGTCTTAAATTAAATAGCCAGTTTGACTGTACAAATTTTATATATGGTTTATTTGTCTTCTCTACAGACAAGTCTGCGTTTATCATATAACAGAAGGTGGCATTCCAGATTGTTTGCATGATGTAGACACAAGGGTTTCATTTTTAGCACACTTAGTAAGTATTTTGCATAGACAGATGAAGATGCACAACACACTGCAAGCAAAAGCAACATTTCATGCCTTTGTTTCATAATTAGGCTTAGCTCTTAACAAGTCACATTCTAATTCCCACCAAGCAAGTATGAAGAGGGCATCTGATCTCAAATACCTTATTCATGCAAAGAATAGGTTCAGCTAAAGTGCAACAATGAATAAAATATGGGAAACGTATTTCTGAAAGGTTATTTTACTGTGTCACCAAGTTAATTCTGGCACAAGATGACTCAAACCATCTGCAGCTTGAACAAGAAGAATTAAACATTTTGACAGGCCTGAAACCTCATACTTTGATTTTCCATTTTTTAAAATCCCAGTTTAATTCCATCTTACTCCTCCCTTTTTCTAATGTGCTTCTTGCCATTATCTCTCCATTAAATCCAAGTACTGAAAACCCCCTACTGTTTGACACTCTTAACCATAGGTTGCTGAAGTTGAAATGAAGTACATGCTAGCTGTTCGAAAACAGTCACCTTGCTCAGCATGCAGACTCCAGAACTTTTTGCAGGGCTGACTTAGAGCAACCTTAACATATTACCCACAGTTTGTGTGGGTTTGAAATGCAAATGTTTACTTCCTACTGTAACATAAACATGATTTGTTATGCAGGGCACTGACACTTCTTATCATACCTCTAAGAAATGGTATAACTGCCACTCTTAAACACATTTCTTAACACCAGGATGCTTGGAATTTATACTTTGAATAACAACAATGTATAACAGAGAATGCATAAACCAATATACACTGACCCTCATTTGAAATTCGAGACTCTAATTCAGGAAGAGGTCTGTGGCATATTCTTCTGTTTAAGAAAGCATGTAACTATCATTCTCTATAAGGATAGAATTCTTAATGTACTTATAATGTTAGGGAGTTTCACTATATCCCATCCTTATGTATTTTTTTCTTCCCCTGTCCTTCTCCCTTGCCATCTGCCTTTCCCTGTTAATTACATTTATCTGCCTAAAATTTTGCCACATGCTGCATTTTTTATTAAGCCAAATGATACAGTGCACATGCATTTTACTGACAAATTTATGGATAAAGGGTCTTCTCTTTTTCTGTCCTTTATTGAAAAGAACAGTTCTAGTTTTAATGCTTTGGCACATAAGCTTTAATAGCATCCATACATCTGCTCCTGAGCTCCTCACTTAAGCTCCCTGAGCATCATCCAAGATGGGAGCTACAATTCAGAGAGAACATCTCTCATCACTCCATTTTCACACTTGCTTCTCAATACTTTTCATTACTGCTGAGCACCAAGTCCTAAAACCTGAAAGATAAGTGAAGATACACAAAAGAAGGTTTCTCCTTCTACAAAAAGCTTCAAGCTTTCAAACAATGAGACGAAGACAAGATCTCAGAGACTGTCCCACCCAAACTTCATCACTGCTTTAGGAGTCTTAGCCTTTCCTACCACTGAGTTTCTGGACTCTGCACATGTGAAACTATTTCTTTCTGTTATTCTACCTCCCACCTTTAAATGCCAAAATTACACTTACAAGGTGAAAATAGGAACAGCTTTAGCCAAACAATTATGGGCAAATAATTTTGTTTTTCCATTAAAATCTGAATTACGTTCTTTGAGGTTATTTTAGGTTTTATTGTTTTTGTGATTATTGCTTAATTTGTAGCTGATAGATCCGAAATGCTTTTCCAAATTGGATGCAATTTCTACGCTAAGTAAAAAGGCAGCCCACAGTTTTAAGAACACTCCTTAAATGTATAGGCTGATGCAATAATAAGTTTTAAGGAATGAAGCCATTAACATTTTGTAACGTCAACCAATTCTCTTTTTGTAAACACATTATATACTTCTGTTTGAATTTAATCACTTACTAAGCAGCTAAATAATTATTTCAAGCTAATGAGAATTAGTTTTGAAGTTGTTAGTATTAATGAGAAATCACCATATCCATATTAGTGTTGCACAATATTAAATAATTGATACCTCAGTTCACATTACTGCTTGGAGGATACTAGCAGCAAACAAAATTATTAGTTTCATTTTGTCAGATAACTTGCAAAGCACAATTTTTTAATGGTTTTTAAAAGCAAGTATTTTGAAATGAAAATAAAACTATACTTCATTACTATAGAAAAATAACAGCCTCCAGATTTAGAAGCACAATGTATACTTGTTTTAAAAATATAAGAGGAGGAAGGACATAATCGTAAGAATTCAGTGGGAATCTGAAGCACTCAATACTTCCTAGGAGGTTTTCAGCTCCTTTTAGGAAAAAGCCCTAGAGAAAGTGTTTCTTTCTTTCTTCCATTCAAAAACTGCCCTATTCTTTTCCAATGAAAGCAATGCACTTTTTCTACCTCTCTGGACTGGGCTTATCATTCCCTGTTCACAGGAATTTTAAATCAGTTTCTGTTTTGTTGGGTTTGTAAAGTATTCTGTGTGGTCAAACAGTTTTTCCATTAAGCTAACAGGAGTGATAGATGGCACTTCCCAGGCTGCCAACTATTTCACAATCCACAGCATCTTAAAATCCAGGAAAACATGAGTATGAATGTTTCCGGTCCAAACAGCGTTATAAGGACAGCGAGCCAAGTTCTCCTCTGTTTATAAATCACCAGAATTCTCACTGCAAAAGAAATCTGCTGATTTACAACAGGTGAGAATGTCTGCAGATGGAATTTAATTACCTTCTGACAACATACTACCATCTTTTAACATTCTATGACTTAACAATGAATACCTTCTCATCTCTTGATCTTGCTAAGCAATCTGCAGTAGTTTATCCCTCTATATCAGATGTCTCCATATACAACCTAATGATATTAATATTTGTTTTTCTTGTGATCCTGATAAGATGCTTGGGAGCACTACTAGTACAGAGTTTGTAACTTTCTGAGGTTCAGCTTATTCATCTCTATCTTTCTCACATCTTCTTATGAATGTATCATATTAACTGTCTATAGCAGTTCTAGACAAGCTTCCAGGGGTAGTATAGTTTTTAGTCCTTTTTCAGTTTAGTTGTTTGGGCTAACCATGCTATGCATCACACAGGTGCTCCCTCACTACCTTGCAGCAGGACAGGGGAAAGAATGAGAAGGGGGAAAGTGAGGAAACTTGTGAGTTGAGACAAGAACAGTTTAATAATAAAAAAAGGGGGGGTGGGAGGGAAGGCAAAAAGAAACAAAGGAAAACTAAAAAGAAAAAACAAGCTATGCAAAAAAAACCAGTTGCTCACCATCAGCTGACTGTTATCCAGCCAGTTTACAAGCAATGGCAGCCCTGAAAAAATCACTCCCCTCTGGTTTCACTGCTGAATACAATGTCACAGGGTATGGAATATCCCTTTGGTCAGCTTGGGTCAGCTCTCCCAGCTGTGTCCCCTCTCAGCTTCTTGTGCACCCGGCTCTACTTGCTGGAGGAGCACAGCAAGAAGCAGAAAATGCCTTGATGTTGTCTAAGTGCTGTTTCCTAATAACTGAAATATCCCTGTGTTATCAGCACTGTTTTCATCAGAAATCAAAAACATAGCACCATACGAGCTACTATGAAGAAAACTAACTCAATCTCAGCCAAAATCAGTACAGTTGTGTAACCTATAGTTGGCATGGCTTTCTCTGCCTTTCCTGAAAAACTATTTCATGGTCTATTCAAACTCATTGTAAGGAAGCTTCTCCTTGCTGCCTTTTTCCTTTAATAATTCTATTGCCTTTGGGAAAAAAGTCTTGATGTCTTTCCATCCATCAGTCTGTGACTCCGACTCCCACATAACCAAAGCATTATGTAGCTGGCACTTTCATATGAAATCACACTTTCTGTAACTCCACAACTACTTTGTTCTTTTGACAGAAACACTTCCTACTGTGATATTCTTTGCAAACCTCAGCTTGTTGTTCTATCTGACCTGGTCATGTTTTCTACATCACCCTTAGCTACTCAGCAATTTTACACCTCCTTGCTTCTATGGGTAGCAACACATCCAGGTGGCTTCTGAATATCTCCAGAGAAAGAGACTCCACAATCTCCCCAGGCAGCCTGTTCAAATGCTCCATCACCCTTACAGTAAATTTTTTCTTCATGCAGAGGTAGAACTTCCTGCATTCCAGTTTGTTCCCATTGCCCGTGTTCTGTCTCTGGGCACCACTTCAAAGAGTCTGGCCCTGTTCTCTTGACACTCACCCTTTCAATATTTATCAGCATTGATAAGATCACCTCTCAGTCTTCTCTACTCCAGACTAAACAGACAGACCTCACTGGGCCTCTCCTCAGAAGAGAGATGATTTTCCTCCCTAAGTGCAGGACTCTGCACATGCTTTTGCTAAATTTCAATCATAATATACTTTGTCATTTCAAATAGCGTAACCTTCTCGGGCTATGCTTCAAAACGCATCTCCTAGACCACTTTAATCACTGGTGTACTGAATGTGCACATTACCCATGTCCAGTCTGTGCTTGAATCAAACAAAATTTCTGGTTTGTTTCTTTTTTTTAATACTGAATAAAGATAATTACAAGTTGTCAAAAAGTCCCAGTGAAAAATATGTTTCTTTGGAAACATTTCTCAACAGTAAATTTTCTGTTCTTTCAAAATATTGCTTAGTAAACGAAACTTTAAAAGTTCCCATTTATTTTGAACAGTTATTTTTCATTCCGCCCTTCTTATCATTTCTGCTCTTTTATTTTTCATTCCATCTTTTTGAACTAAAACACACATATTAACAATAAATTTGGTGGAGATTTTGAAAAAGTTATTTATTGCTATTATATTTGATAAAAGGAATGGAAAAATTTCAGTTCCTATCTCTTAATGCCTTCATTTATCATTAGCCTTTTTTACCATTATTTGAGATGTGTCTTGCTGGGAAAATGTTTGGAGACCATGTAGAGTATGGGCACATTGTGGTGTCTTTATGGGAATGTACTGTTATTTAGGGAAAATAAATTTTGAGAGAGTAGGCAGCCTTCACAGAAGAAGAAATAGTAAAGGAAACGAAGATTTCAGTACAGGTCTAAGGAAAGTTTAGCCTGATTAAAGATTTCATGTTTCAACCAATTTTTAACAAGAACATAGGACTGGACGGCATTACCTGTGCTACTTCTGCAAGAGGGCACTAGATGAAAGATCCACTGCACATTCACTTCAGTTGTCCCCACACAAAGGGTCACTAATTTCTTTTCTACAACCTAAAATAACCTCAGATCTTGCAGCAGAAAACTGAAAGTTGCAAGTACAGTGTAAGGAATTCCTCTGAAGGGAATCTGAAGAGACTAAGGGTGCCACCAATGTCCTACAGCACTTTTGTGATTTAGCATTTTACTGTGACTCAAGTTCAACCTCTGCTGCCTACCTACTGCCATAGTAACTCACCTCGCATAAGCACAGATGTACCGCATGAACAAAGAAAGCAGATCACATCCTGCAGTGTGGAAGAGTGGATCAAAATTAGCACCCACCAGTTAGAACTGTAGATTCATGTTGTGGTCTTTTCAACACATAATTGCTCCAGAAAAACTGGGAACATCTATTCCTTCTTTTGCACAAAGGTCAGATGAAGGCAACTCTCCTCATGCAATTTCCAATAGTCATCTATGGATCAGCAAGGAAAATTTCACCCTCCCTCCCCTAAGCTATCAAAAGCCCAGAAAGATATCATTAATATACAGTGTGACCAAGTGACTTACTTTTATAGCAGAGATATCAAATGTCCAAGGATTTGTATCACAAACTCAATTTCCAGTCTCCTTAAATTCCTGTATTTTGATATGCAATATGCAATCCCTTTCAGTACCTTACCAAGGATCATCTTAAAACAATTTTGGTTCTTTCTCTAGCTGGTTATTTGGAAGACCATTCCAATAATTCACTTTTTCTTTTATTTCTTAAACTTGCTGAAGACTAATTTTGATCTTTTAACTTCAGAACTATTTTCCTGTTTGATATTTGTTCTCTAGAAGTATTTGGAGAAAGTTACGTCTTGACTTTCAGTTGGTTAGGTTAAAAAGACAAAATATTTTAATTTGCCAAATAAGTTTTAACCAATGTGTTTTATACTGGAAAACATCAGAAGTCCTTGGCTGCTAATAGCCATCTTCGAGCTAAGGAATGATCTTTTTTTGTCTTCCAGTCCAGAAATTCTCTATAGCAGAAGTTTTTATTATTGATTTCTAAGTACCCAGTATCGCAATTTGAAACTCTCAAGATTCATCTCCTACTTTTCATTTCAGTTGTCTAAGTCATTTGATCCTCCTTACCTTCTTTTAATGGATGATTCACTCCCCATCCCCCTGCTTCAGCATTACCTCTCAGCTTTATGCCCAGTTATGACATTCAAAATCACATATTTAGTTCTCTACAATTGGGTCATTAATGAATACATTAAACAGGATCTGTCACAGATTAGTCCTTTGAGGACACTAGCACCAGCTTTTCTCCAGCCCAGTATCCCCTTCTGATATCCTCCCCTTTCAACAGCTCTTTAATCCACACCACATTCTCTATTAATTGCCATCATCTTCACTTAGAGATTGAGTTTCTTATGCAGCACTGCAGAAAGTGCTTTTCTGAAAGTGCTTATCTAAACAGATAAAGCCACTGCATTACCTTACACACACACACACAAAATTTAAATAAAATAAAGATAATAGGCTAATCTGGCAAAAAAAAAAACCACTCTTGATAAAACTCTCAAGTAATTTATCCAATTTTCCATTTGCTTTCATTCCTTAATTACATTTTCTTTCAAAATCTCTTCTAATATTTTGCCTAGTAACAGGGTTGGTTTTAGATACACCTGGGAGGCAGCTGTTTTGATGTCTGCTTACCTTGTCCCTACTTTCTCTGCTTCCCTGACAACACTGAGAACCGGAGTCAAGAGAAGGGAGAAGAATTGTGCATCACCTCTCGCCCTTTCCTTCACTGTCTGACCGACACCTGCTTTCAGTGCCAGTTGAGGAGTGGAGGTAGAGGAAAGAAGAAAGGAGAATGGTAAGAGTGAGAACAAGGTGAAACCTGTGAGGGTTGCTAGGTTCCCAGTGTGGAGGTTGGAGGTTCCTGTTGCCATGTGGGAAAAAACAATAAGGTTATCTAAAAGCAAGAGTAGGAGACTGTGTCCTGTGCTATTACGGACTGGAGAATGAGTTGAGCCAGAAAAAGGGCACGCGATGGAAACAAATCTTATCCTGGAGGAAGAATAAGATTTAGAGGTATAGAATCAAAGAATTTTTAGGTTGGAAAAGACCTTTGAGATCATTGAGTCCAACAGTACCTTTCCATGATTAAATCATATCCTTAAGCAGGTGAAGGGATATGTGAAGGAAGGAAGGAATACATGAAAGGGTAGAGACTTTTAATAATTTTTTTTTATGAAAGGGCTCTGTGGAAAAAAGAAGAGACTTGGGGGAGATGAGAAGCCTGGGAGCTATCGTACTTATTACTCATACCCAGCAAGGTAGGCTGTATCCTGAACACATGGTCCACGTTGAGGCTGGGCCAGCATCCTTTCAAAGTGGTGAATATCTCTCTGGAAGAAAGAGAGATCCGACTGGAAGGGTAGGGGCAGAGGGGAAAGCACCACAGACCAATCTCTTCCAGTTGTCCCTTTTCCTCCAGAACTTTAAAAATTTCTTCAAGCCCCTTATTGCCTACCCTGTCCTCCCAAAAACCTTTGCTCCGTTACAAAACTGAAATGTCACCACAAACAATAAGGATAAAATAAACATCCCTGATGCTGACCCAGGCAGTGGCAAAATTTAGTTTCGCTTACACAGTTAAGAAGCCATTAATGGGTCCTGGTGAGCAGTAAGGGAGCAGAAGATTGTTGGCAAGGAAGGGGGGTTATTTTTATTGCTACTTGTTTTGTTATTCTCTAATCATACAATGCTATTGTACCAAAAATGTTTGTTAAAATCCTGGCTGCTGGTCTTGCTATTTCTTGTACCAGTTCCTTCACTAATCTAGAATGGAGATTATCTGGATTTTGTCATGCTGAGCAATCTAAGCTTTGCTTTCTTAGAGCTGCATTTTGCTGCTTCTGCTTTGCTCAGAGCTACTGCAGGTAGTGCAGTTACAATGACTGATTTATAATTGTGCCAGAGATAGTGTACAACACACAAAACAAAGGGTTAACATGCTAATCTTCTTGCATTCAAACAGAAACACCCCAGTGGAGCCAGTCACTGAGATAACAAAATTAGAGCTGAACAGGAAGATCCTGAGAAAGGAGTATAATAGTTTTAATAAACAAGGATCACTGATGTTGGGGAGGCAGGCTTTCTAGAGGCTTAATTAATCAAAACAGCTAGGGAACACCTAAGCAACCACTATAAATAGTGCAAGTAATTGTTCTTTATGCGAGTACTTTACCAAGCCAGGATCTAGCTTCCTAATTTAGTTGTAGAATGATATAGAGAGCGCAGACTCTAAACAACATACGTTCACAAAGTCACAGATAGTTTTAAATCATTTAACACAGTTATTATGTGGTTAGGCAAGCTATCACCTAAACCAAGAATCCCATTGTATCATTTTCCTGCAAGGGACTTTACAGTAAGAAACCGTATCCGGAGGTTGCATCTAAGGCACTTTGTATTAGCTTGGAGAGCATCTTGGATAGCATCTTTCAAGTTTAATAATAGGTGATAGCTATATCCTACAGGAGGAAGGAGTCATTCAGGTGAATACCTGGTTTAGAGCAGCATTTCCTCCATGTATTCATGCACTCTCCATGAGAAATACATCACTCTAACAACACTTTTTATGACATCCTAGCGTCAGCGGAACCAGCTGTCGAGGCTAATGGAAGTACACAATCTTCCTGATGATTTCTGGAATAATCCAAAGGAGAAGATGATGACAATTACCTTTGAGACACCTGCCACTAAAATGGCACACACTCATTTTAAACAGCCTGTAATCTCACCTTGAGTGACTGCCAGGCTTCATTTGGATCCTTCATGTTTAATATATTATTTAGATTGCATGGTTTTAGGCCTGAAAGGAAGCAATTTAGATTGAAATTAGCAATAGAGTGTGGAATTACATTGACAGGCAGTGGAAGTTTAGATAGTTATTTCAAAAATATCACTCTCTGCTCTACATGTACCACTATGGCACTAAAAATGTTTAGAGAATCTTAAGACATCACAGTTAAATGCTCAGAAATAACAATGCTTAAGTTGAGATGTCAGGCTCTGGTTTTGCTCCTTTCTTTGTTTCCCAGGGCATTACCAGCACTGGAATATCATGCACGCTTCTGGTTGTTGTCCATGATCAAATGGGGAGAAATGCAGGGAAGGCGTGTAAGGCTGATCAAGGGAAAGGAGAAGGTACTTTAGTCAAGCGCAGGAAGGCTTGTTGGCTTGTTTGGCCAAGCCAAATGAAGCTGTAGTGGGAAAAGGAAGCTGATTATTAATGCATCACAGATGTAACAAAAAGAAAGGAAGAACTACTTAAAAGTAAAAAGCAAGTTAGAGTCCAGAAGAGGCCACAACAGTGAAGATGATTAGAGGGCTGGAGTACCTCCCAAACAAGGACAGGTTGAGAGAGTTGGGGTTGTTCAGCCTGGAGAGGAGAAAACTCTGAGGAGACCTTCCAGTGACCTTCCAGTACCTGAAGGGGCTACAAGAAAGCTGGGGAGGGGCTCTTTATCAGGAAGTGCAGTAATAGGATGAGGACTATTGGTTTTAAGCTGGAAGAGGGGAGATTTAGATTAGATATAAGGAAGAAAACTTTTCCTGTGAGAGTGGTGAGGCACTAGCACAGGCTGCCCAGAGAACATGTGGATGCACCATCCCTGGAGTTGTTCAAGGCCAGGTTGGATGAGGCTTTGAGCAACCTGATCCAGCTGTTTCTGCCCACTGGAGGACGGTTGGAACTGGATGATTTTTAAGGTCTCTTCCAACCTAAACCATTCTATAATTCTATGATTTTATGAATGTTAGTATGAGAACATATAGCATAAATCTGCCATAAGTAATTGGAAGATGGAGCCTGGATGAAATGTCCTCTAAGAACGGCCTCTTGACGACAGATGTGACAGGAAAAACCTTGCCAAATTTTAACTTTCTAATTGCAGTATTCTTAACTCTAACACTGTAACAGATTCTCATTTTAGATCACATGAAATGCAGCCCCATGTCCTTTAAGCTTTGACAGGGGAAGAGTCATGAAGGTTTTCTCTTTTTTTTATTTTCGTCCTGCAGACAAATGGGTCAGGAAACTTCCAGCCAAACTGGTGAAAGTTTCTGAAAGTAGAAGGTAATATCAGGAGCACTTTGACATCCAGAAATATATCTGCTAATGGTGTTCACTATGTGTCATGATATATGGAATTGCCATTCATCTTAAACAGCAGGCAGTTATTCAAGGAAACTACAATTTGCAGATACTGACAAGCTCTCATGCATGAGTTCCAGCTTCATTTCTTTTGCTTGCCACATACCAAAACCAGACCCCTATAAATCAGTGACATTAGTCTAATCTTAAGGTGATACAGGCATGGGCATGCACGGTGAGACCTGCATAGAAAAGAAGCTGGCAGTCTTGCTAGTTAACATTAGGTTTAGTTGCTTGTCTTCGCCTAGCGACTTTATATTTGTTTTATCAAAATGATATTTATCACGTAACCGTCCATCCATGCTTTTTTAGAATGGTGCTCACGCTATTATCTATGGACCAATCTTAGTTATACCTCCCTTCTGCAACTTTACAGTATTTAAGTTCTACAGAAATGGAAGAAAAAAATTCACTTACCAATATCTTCTAATTTTTCTTTCTTTTAACACACAGCAGCTTCTACAGCTTTTTTATTTTAGACAACATATCTTTTCTTTTCAATCCAGCCTGCCTTCAGTGGCAGTGTGTATTTTTAGGAAGCGTTACAGCCATCTGGAAAGGTTTTATTTTTTTTATGTTTATCCTTTGCACTTTTCAGATTTCTGTCAACGTCCATGGTAACAGCTACTATAATACTCTCCATTCTTGTGTGGTTTGAGAGCTGCACAATCCAACGTGGTCTGTAGTCTAGACTTCAAGCAATCACCAATTTGTAAGACCAATAGCTGCTTGGGTTTCACCTTTGGAGACTATTACAGAGGTATCATAGGTGTTATTTCTGTGTTCCTTTTGCTCACGCTTTAATTCAAGTGTGGTTATCAGAAGTCTATGCGTTAGTTTTTCATAAACATGTATGTGCTCTTATATATAAATATATATTAAAAAAACCCAAAACTATTCCCCAAAATGTTTTTTATTACATGTTTTGTGAGCTTGGATTTTTTTTCTCTCTACTCCTATCAACCACCATGTAAATTAAATTATTTTCCTGTCTTGGGAGGCCAGAAACTGAATTGTTGCAGTTCACATACAGCTGTATTTTATTTTTCATAAACAGTAATAACTGGCATAGGCATAACGCTATTCAACCTGCAGACTTAAAAAAGTGGCATCACTTCCAGATGCATGTTTTGCTTGTTTCAAAAGGTAAAAAAGCAGTAAATACAGCAAAGCTTTAAAAAATTAGCTGAGCCTGAGGCAGACTGAAGATGAATTATATTAAACTGACCTGAAATTTGAGATGCTTTTACTGTTAAAATTAAGAAGTGCCAAAAATTACCTAAGGATTGCAAAATATTCTGAAACAAGCTCCATAGTAATTACTGGAAGGAAAAATATTTCAATAACTTTCTATGCTGGATTCAAGACTTTTATGGTATGAACTTACTTGTCTAACTTATAAAGGTCTACATCCCAGAGAACACTGGTAGCTCCAAGAATGGTTTCTGCATATTCATAGCAGCCTGCAAGCTGAGCAAAGACCTACCTGAATAACCAACAGCAAATACCAAGGTAGGACTGGTGCCTGAAAACACATCTCACAGGGGGTGTAGGCATTTAGACTTAAATTTATCCCATGTATCTTTAGAGGCGTGCAAGGCAGGTGTCTAGTCTAATCTGGAAGCTGCTCCTCCCTTTGTAGTCAGTGGAGAGCATGCAGAGCACGATTCATCCTACCCTAAGACCTGAACAAGCGTTTAAGGAAACTTCGCTGGCAAAAATCTATATACCTGGAGTATTGTATAAAGATTATAATGACTGTGTATGTGGAATTCAAGTGTTTAATTTAAATCTCTTAGAATTCGACTTCTTCACAAGAGCCTGTGGATTGGGACATTAGTCTCAAAACCCCATCTGTTCAGCAAGGATACCAATATGTCCCTTTCACATAGCAAGTTTAGGAGTCAAAATATATTTCTGTGAGTTATTCAGCTTTTGCAGCAATGGGCCAGGTAGGTAGCTAAAAGAGAGATTTTACATCAAAGGAAAACTGAGATTCCTAGCTGGAACCTGCCTTCCAGCTAAATGGCTCTTCAGTTCACCAGTGAGGACTTTGCCCTTCCTTTATATAAGCTAAACAGAAAAGCCAAACCACAATTAACAAATTTTCATTACCTCATTCTCCCTGTGTATCACGCAATCATGGCAGTGCCTCGGAAAAGAAAGGCATGGACCTACTAAGCCAGATCCTCCTTAAAACATTTTACTTTCTGTGAAGGTCAACCAGCCTTTAGAAATAAAAGAGGGAGAAAAAAATGCCCCATGAATTGCTAGCCAGTACAGTGTGTTGAACTGTAGGCCCAGCAACGTCAGCATATCAAGAAAAACAGCTCTAGGGAACTCTAAACATCATCCAGCAGAAAGAAATTTTGTACAGAATGTAAATATTGGACTGCCTGTCTTTCTATATAGTGATTGCAAAGCTCTTTACTGTTTAACCTGTGTGGTACATTACCTGCCAGTCTCTGTTGCACCTGAAAGTTCCTGTAAACAAGCAGCATTATGATAAATCTCTTGAGTTGCCCTGAGGCATTTTTGCTGCTGCTGGAAGCCTGAGGTCACTGTGCAGTCAGTCCTGCAAATATCCCCCTTGACTATCAATGGAGAGGGCACAAGTCTGGATGCTGTGACGCTGGAATGCTTTAATAAAACACTTGCAATACAGAGCTTTGGGAATCAGCATCTTTAGCAAGTTTGAGAAATCCTTTCAGTTCTTCTAAGGGTCAGGAAAAAAAAAACCCATGTCTGTCAAACTGTCAATGTGCAGAAGAAATTGTCCCTGAGCATACGCTGTTAGTGAGCAGACAGATCTAGCAGTGAGAGTCCTGCTACTTCATCGTGATCCACTGACAATACAAATGAAGGTGCTTGCATCCTCCTAGGCTCAAGCTACAGGGAAACTAATTGCCAGTTTGGATCAAAAACGTAAATGAATAAAACTGGACATTGTTTTTTCACTGACAGAGACTATAGGTCAGACTCAAACAACTTAAGGTGCGCTAACATCTGAAACTTAGATGCTTACATTTAGTGTGATGACTCGGAAAATCCAAGTTAGTCACTTTAGCCTCTTAATGTAGAGATACTTCGGAAGAGCAGTCCCCTCCATTGACCTAGGCTTACACAGAAAACTTTTGAATATGCACATTTCAGAGAGATGAAAGTCATCTTAGGTGGCTTAACCCATTTCCCATCAAGTTACATTAAGTGCACATATACACATAGTACTATGAGAAAGAGATCACTTATTGGCACTTACTGGATCATTATTGGAATTACCAGTATTCCCTATTTGTCTGTTTATATATCTGTGTCTGATTATTTCTTCTTTACATGAACCACAATCACTTACCTGTGGTTTGCTCAGTTGTCAGTGAAGTTCTGAATTTCTTAAAGTATGTCACACTAAGAGAAATCCTGACATTCCTGAGATCACAACTCATGGGGGATTTCAAACTTGAGCAAGCAGAAAATAAGTATTTTCTTATGTGAAGACCATGACTCTATCTCAGTGGCAAGTTTAAATCAACATTTGAATGGCTATGCTGTGGCTCTGTTCCCTGCTTCCCCTCCACCCCACCCAAATCAATACCTCTACTATCAGAACACTATCTTGCAGCTTAGTATTCAAACTATCTTATGTCCCAGAATGACTCACCTCTCCCATTCTACAATTTATATGTATGACAATTTTGTATCATACATCACTAAACATATGAAAACATGAACACGTTCTACTTACAAATCTTAACCATAGAATGTCAAACCACCTGTATCCCAGTTTTCAATTCTGAGACAGACAATAGAGAAAACTTTACTCCATATGGACTACTTAGGCATGTGTGTAAGGAAAATAATAATTAGATTTGCAGAAAAACCCTGAAGAGCTTCCAAGGACCTTAAAAAAAAAAAAAGTCTTGTTTCTAGTTACATTAGAATTTATACAAACAGGAAGAAGAGAAGATTTTGCTTGTGCCATTGCGAGGACATCTGCAAGATCAGTGTGAAAACACTCCCATTTCTTTGAATGATTTAAAAGAGCTGGAAGATGAATTTGATGATCAAGGAAAACTCATTCAGTCAATGTTTGCAGGGTAGCCTGGCACAGACTTGCTCTGAAAACTGTAAATCTGGGAGGATTTGCAACACTCCATTACCCATCCATCTCTGTGCCCTTGGCCCCATCAGTAAGGGTTTCTCAGGCAACTACCTGGGAAGCGATGTAGAGGCCTTTACAAACCGGGTATAGAGCCAATAATTTTTGTTGCATCTACTAATAAAAATTTATACAGACCTAAGCCTTTCTCCTATCCTTACACTTTTCCATGGCTGTTCACCAAAGACCATGCGGGATGCACTTACACTGAATGCTATCACAGCTGTACGAAATCCAGGAACCTCCAAGATCTATCCCAAAATGACCACTGTCCTTATCAACAGTATATATTCATAGTCACTTGGGGAGCCCAAACAGGGAGCTGAAGATCTCCTGGGTGCTCATAAGAATCCCTGGCCATCTTTGCAGCTACAGAGCAGAACAACAAAAAGCTTTCTAATATGCTGTAACTGCCCTTGACACAGACACATGCACAATGTAAGCACATAGTCCCCTTCCCTGCAACTCCATTACCCGAAGGCACTTCTATCAATAACTAATGTAGACAGGAAATTCTTACCATTCAGAAGGTGCCTGCTCAGCCAAGTCAAGCACTTCTCTCCAGCCAAGCTCTTTGAGGTGGTCAAGAAATGTCATATCTATCAAAAAAGAACAAACTCATACTCTCCCTACTTCACCCTTCTGAGACCTCACCTGGAGTACTCGGCATTCTGGAGTCCTCAGCATAGGAAGGACATGGATCTGTTAAATCAAGTCTAGAAGAAGGCCAAAAAGATGACTTGAGGGCTGGAGCACCTCCCATACAAGGACAGGCTGAGAGAGTTGGGCTTGTTCAGCCTGGAGAAAAGAAGGCTCCAGGGAGAGGCTTTTTATGAGGGAGCACAGTGACAGAATGAAGGGTAACAGTTTTAAGCTGAAAGAGAGGAGATTTAGACTAGATATTAGAAAGAAATTTTTTACTGGGAGGGTGGTGAGGCACTGGCTCAGGTCGCCCAGAGGAGTCATAGATACCCCAGCCCTGGAGGTGTTCAAAGCCAGGCTGGATGGGGCTTTGAGCAGCCTGATCCAGTGGAAGGTGTCACCTGCCCATGGTAGCGGGGTGGAACTGGATGATCTTTAAGGTCCCTTCCAACCCAAACTACGCCATAATTCCATGATACACAAACCATCCTTTGCATGCATATATACTGTTCACATCTCTTACCTAATAACTTGTTCTTTACAATCCAAGAAGAAAAAAAATATGCACATAAATAAGAATATGTGTCTATCTTTGTAAATATAGATCAGAACATCCTTTATGTGTGAGTCAAGTTTTGTCCCGTAATATAAGAAATAACAGCCTTCCTAGAAAATGGTGTCATGCAGATTTCTAATATTTATTATCCCAAGTGAGATGATGAAGTCACTTTTGTCCTCCACACAAAAGTGGGTGCAGTGAAAATTGTGTGTGAGTTGCCAGCACATTTGTGTTTTGAAGGGTTATTGATGTGAATAGCAGGTGAAGTGTAAAGAAAAGGCTCCAGCTGTTTCTTGTTTTGAATTCTTCCTTGGTGCAAGAACTGAGAGCAAATACTGGAATGGGAAAAGTTAAACTCGTAAGTATCCCAGTTACAGTCAAAGAGAAAAGAATTAAAAACCTTTTTTGTTGGTGTGCTATGCAGTTCTGCAACATTGATTTTATTCACACATAGTGCACAGCTGTTTATTGAGTCTGACCCTTGAGGGGACGCTGAAAAAACAGTGGAAATGAAAACACTCAGAAAAAGACAGTTTTCCTTTCCTGTTTACTTGATAGATGTTTCATATTATTAAAAAAGAAAAAAAAATAGAAGGAATAATTTCTTATGTAACAGTGACTTGCAAATCATTGTTTCAAATATTAGCATATTTATTTCAATACTTCCGACGATTTCCCCATCTTGTTCTCCAGAACAGTTGCTTTCACTAAAAATTAAAAAAGTGGAGAAGCCACTGTTATTATTGTTTGGAAGACTGTAAAATAAAACAAAGCAATGTTGTCCTTTATTAGAATGATTTAGTAACGAGACCACCTCACTATTTTATACTGCCTTAAACACTACTATAACCAGCCTTAAATGTGTCATTTCTATTCTGTTTGATTGTTTTGTCAGAATAGGAAATATAAAATACATAATGGATTCAAATAAGGAGAGATTGAAAATGCGGTCAGCACATTGATATCCCTGCAGATCCAATTTCGTGGGTAGGGAGGATGACTGGGAAGTTGTTGCCCGAGTGCTTTTAGCCAGACTCCTGCAGAACCTTCCTTACTTAATACAATCCTTCTTGAATCAAACAGGACCGTTACCGGAATATAAAAACATAAATAAGAATGTGAGCCATCACTTTGCAACTGAAACTTTTCTTTAAATTAATAATACTGAAGACAATAAACGCACAAAAAAGGGATGCCTTCAATCCCTCTTTCCCCTTATGTGCCTCTAACCTGCCAGTGGCAAGATCTGCACAGCTGAAAGTGGTTTCCACAGCCACAAATTCTGTACTCGGTGCTGGGCAATTCATCACAACAATAGAAAGGTAAATTCTATCAACTTGAAATGGCAGACATCTCTACTTTGAGACTTACAGGGGTATTCAGATTTAAGAATTCCTTTTCTTTTAGTTTATTTTATATTGCTATAGACTCAGTTCTAGCATGTATGTCAAAAATTGAAATGTGAGTAAAGAGAGATGAGCAGTCTAGTGAATGAAGAAAAGAGAAATGTTCTTCTCCTGAAGGACGGCGTGATAAAATCATAAACTACTGTGGGGATGCTACCAGCAATACTAGTGTTTGAATGTCTGGAAGACTTAAAGAGTCAGGTCAAGGGGACTTGACAGAACACAGAATCCAAGATACAACCAGACAGAGCTGTCAAGAGCTCTGAAGGCAGTGCAAACTCAGTGTTGCTTAAAGAAAGAGCCAGTGGAAGATCTGAATGATGAATTGATTGACATAAGAAAAACAATTGCTAGATATTTGGATTAAGAACAGCTGAATAAATGCAAAACATTATTACTTTCCAACAGGATGGTAAGTTGGCCATCACAGGAGTGACAGGAGAAATGCAGATTTTAATTAAAAAGAAAAAATGGCATAACCCATTCAGAGTTGCTGTGAAATGTCTCCCAATGTGTTAACTTTCAGATTACTGCACCAAGACAAATGGCTACAGATTTTTATTCCTCCTTTTTAAGCCATTTAAGCTGGAGGTCAAATGTTTGGATAAAAGTAAATCTATGCAAATTTTCCTTTTGTTGTACGTAGACTATTTTTTCCTATTGTATTATTTCTGAGTTCTATGTTAAAGTTATAATGCTCTTAATCTTCTCCTCTGTGATATCTACAGGAACAAGGACAATGGTGGAAACCTTCAGCTTGAATAGTTCAGCAGCTTAGGCCAGCACATACATTCATTAAATGCAAATAATGTCCATGACAATCTGTGTTATTCTCATTTATTTCAACAAATCTCAAAAGCTGTATTAAAGAAAAAAATCTCAATAAAGGGTTTAATATTTTGCTGCAATTAATGCTCTTCTTTGGCTTAACCATACTGTCCAGTCATTAAATAAGCTCTACCAACCTCACTGCCCTTTAGAGAATCTGTTGCATGTCTTTTCCTTTGAAACAAACGGAAGAAAATAGTGCAAATTTAAAAAGAAAAGGAATGAGCAAGCTACCTATTTAAACCTACACATTACGTAACAGTCCCCTTTCATAAATCAAATCCAAGTATTATAAAGTTGAAATCTCACCTTGAAGAGCTCTAGATTGCATCATCATGGAAGATCTCTTAAAGCTAATGTAGATAAGAGGATGAACCCTACGGATGCGAGTACAAGCTTTTCCCCACTTCCCCACACTTAACACTGGCACCACATGAACGGCTGTTCACATGCAATAGTATGAGACACATATAGGCAATTTTCAGATCTTATCTTAAAGGTTAGATTCTCCTCCTGCTAACCGTGTTATGTTTTACGGTACAAGTGGTCCACTCTAAGATTATAGAATAGTTTGGATTGGAAGGGACTATGGTCATTTTGTCCAATCCCTCTGCTGCAAGCAGGGACATAGAATCATAGAATAACCAGGTTGGAAGAGACCCACTGGATCATTGAGTCCAACCGTGATCACGCTGTTCAGAGCCCCATCCAACCTAATCCTGAATGTTTCCAGCAATGGGGCATCTACCACTTCTCTGGGCAAGCTGCTCCAGTGCTTCACCACCCTCAGCAAAAAAAAAAATTCTATCTAATATCTAGACTAAACTTCTCTTTTAGTTTAAAACCATTACCCCTTGTCCTATTGCTGCAGACCCTGCTAAAAAGTTTTCCCCCATCTTTCTTATAAGCGCCATTTAAGTATTGAAAGGCCACAATAAGGTCTTCTCAGAGCCTTCTCTTCTCCAAGCTAAACAAACCTCTACCCTCTCGGCTTCTCCTCATATGACAGGTGTTCCAGGCCTTTGACCACTTTTGTGGTCCTCCTCTGGACCTGCTCCAACATAATTCCTGTGCTGAGTGCTCCAGAGCTGGATGCAGTATTCCAGATGTGGTCTCACCACAGCAGAGTAGAGGGACAGAATCACCTTCCTTGACCTGCTGGCAACATGTCTTTTGACACAGCCCAGAAAACCGTTGGCCTTATGGGCTGCAAGTGCACATTGTCAGCTCATGTCCAGCTTCTCATCCACCAGGACCTCCAGGTCCTTCTTGGTAGAGCTGCTCTCAATCTCTTCATCCCCGAGCCTCAGTATCAATACCAAGGGTTGCTCATGTTGAACATCATGAGGTTTTCACAAGCCCACTTCTCCAGCTTGTCAAGGTCCCTCTGGGTGGCATCCCATGCCTCAGGAGTGCCAACCTCACCACTCAGCCTGGGGTCATCTGCAAACCTGCTGAGGTGCACTCAATCCATCACCTGTGTCACTGATGAAGATAGGAAACAACACCGACCACTGAGGGACACTGCTAATCACTGATCTCCAACTGGATATTGAGCTATTGACCAGTACCCTGTGTGTGCGACCATCCAACTGAATAGTCCATCTATCAAACCCACATCTCCAATTCTGAGAGAAGGATGAAGAATAGTAAAAGCAGGAGGACCTGCCCTTAAAAGTGACACATTACTCATGTACAAAGAGCACACAGTTTTATCATTAACTATGCAGCTCTGGTTTTTATTTTGAAAGTCCTTGATTATTTTTCTAATGATTCAGAACTCCTTAGAAAGCAACACTGCCAAACTGAATGATGTAATGTGATAATTCAAATTAAAATGGAAATTTCAAATTAAGATGGAATACCCTTTCTAAATCTGTTCTGTGGTTAATATGGATAATAGAGAAAAAGTCCTTAGTCCTGTACTGGAAACTAAAAGCCCATTCAAACCTAACTGGCGTAAGGCACTCCAGCTCTTCTCAAAAGCACACAGGGGAGGAATGTGGCCCAGTATCATATTTAGATGCAATAGCAACCCCAGATGAACTCACTGGGTATCTATTCACAGCTTTACAACTGCAGGCTTCATACCCAATCTAGAGCAAATTCCTTCAGTGGCTGGCTATCATGCACTAGAAATCTAACTACTCGATCATAAATGTCCTTTGGGATCTTTAAAACTGATTTTCTAGTATTTAACCCTCATTTTTCTTCTTATGAAACATTGCCAGTTACCAGTTTTCTACCAGAGCATATCCTTCCGCTCCACAACTCCCTTTCCCAGCTACAGACAAATACTATGCTTGTCCCCAGGCCCAAAGCAGGTGTCACTGACCCTGACTCGAGCCTTAACTCCACTTAGTCTTTCTTCCAAATGAACAGTTTTTATATGTATCTGCTGATAGGATATGCCGGAAGAAACAATAGGGTTGGAATCCATTCTTTTGCCCAAACCCCTTCAGGATGGAAAACGAGAATAAACTAAGCACATCATGGTGCAGAATAGCAGACTACGGCTATAATGCCTCTGAGACCTCTCTGCTCCCCTTCCTACTACAGCCTCATTCCTCACCTGCCAGCTGCTTTCATGGCTCAGACACCTATATTCTCACATGCACCCTTTTAAACCATGTCTATATGGATTTTTTTACCTATCCAGGATTGTCTCATCTCATTTTTCCAGCTAACCTTCTCCACAAACTAAATCACCTGATTCATACTGCCAGCTTTTCATTCAACTTATTCACTTACAACCCTGCATCCACATTTACTCACATATCATCCCTTTCCAACTAACTATTTTGTAGCTGA
This sequence comes from Phaenicophaeus curvirostris, assembly GCF_032191515.1. Classification (NCBI taxonomy): domain Eukaryota; kingdom Metazoa; phylum Chordata; class Aves; order Cuculiformes; family Cuculidae; genus Phaenicophaeus; species Phaenicophaeus curvirostris. The sequence continues at coordinate 121,739,270 of NC_091393.1, read as the reverse complement.
AAAATAGCGTTAGTGCTGATCAGAGAGGAACAACAGTTTTATGCTCCTGCCCCATTACTGAAATTTTGCAGTCATATTAGTTACAGGGCACTGGGTACTCACTTCTTGCTGCATCCTTTCATTGCACAAAAATGAAAGGAAAGATGGTGGAACTCAACTTCAATATTTTTCTCCTTCATATTAATAAATAGCCAGCCTAGAAAACAAATTTCCTCCATAAATTTGCAGATTGTTATAGATGACACTGCCTATTAGCATTTGCATTTAGAGACTTCAGTACAGGATGGGGGATGATGTGATTGAGAGCAGCCCTGCAGAGAAGGACTCAGGGTGCTGATTGATGAGAAGTTTGATACAAGCCAGCAAGGCGTGCTCGCAGCCCAGAAGGACAACTGCATGCTGGGCTGCATCAAAAGCAGAGTGGCCAGCAGGGCAAGGGAGTGTATTCTGCCCCTCTATTTCTATCTTGTGAGACCTCACCTGGAGTTGTGTGTCCAGTTCTTGAATCCTCAACATAAGGAGATGGAGCTGTTGGAACGGGTCCAGAGGAGGGCTACACGGATGATAGGAGGGTGGAGCACCTCTGCTCTAAGGACAGGCTGAGACAGCTGGGGTTGTTCAGCCTGGAGAAGAGAAGGCTCTGAGGAGACCTTAAAGCAGCCTTCTAGTACCTGAAGGGGCTACAGGAAAGCTGGGGCGGGACTATTTACAAGGGCATAGATTGATAAGACAGGTGGAACAGCTTTAAATTTCATAGAATCATAGAATAACCAGGTTGGAAAAGACCCACCGGATCATCAAGTCCAACCATTCCTATCAAACACTAAACCATGCCCCTTAGCACCTCGTCCACCCGTGCCTTAAACACCTCCAGGGAAGGTGACTCAGCCACCTCCCTGGGCAGCCTCTGCCAGTGCCCAATGACCCTTTCTGTGAAACACTTTTTCCTAATGTCCAGCCTAAACCTCCCCTGGTGGAGCTTGAGGCCATTCCCTCTTGTCCTGTCCCCTGTCACTTGGGAGAAGAGGCCAGCACCCTCTGCTGGGGAACGTTAGCAGAAATTCTTTAGAGTGAGGCTGGTGAGGCCCTGACCCAGGTTGCCCAGGGAAGTTGTGGCTGCCCCATCCTTGTAGGTGTTCAAGGCCAAGTTGGATGAGTCTTTGAGCAGCCTGATCCAATGGGAGGCATCCCCACCCACAGCAGAGGAGTTCAAACTGAATGATCTTTAAGGCCCCTTCCAACCCAAACCATTCTATGATTCTGTGATTCTAAGAGTTCCACTTACAGAAAAGCGTGCAGTTGTGCCTTTGCCATTAACTATTCCACACAAGGATAAACGTTACATCCTCTGAAATTCTAAAGGCCAAGGAGTTTTTATAACTAAATCATTTTAAATGAAAATAATTCAAGATTGGGCAATTTCCTACCACTTAAAAAGAAGAATCAGGCAGATAGAACACATTCATCTTCAGCAAATTCCTTCATTTCATTAAACAATTCAGCATTATGCTGCGAAATCTTACACTGTATGCTTCTCCTTTTTCAAAGAATTAAGACCTCCTCAGATCAGCTTGGGAAACTTTTCATTTTAAGAATTATCTACAAGAAGAACTGAAAAAATAAATGAGATTATTTTATTTTTGTGCAAACGGCTTCTTATGCTGGTATCTTCTTTTGTCTTTTGTAGTTCGGCTTAGGAAAAGTTAATGCAAAGTCTCCACCTGGTGGCTAATCATATTGTGGCAAAGTCTAAACATGTTGCTACCTGGCCAAAATAACATTTTACTCTCTCTCTCCTACTTAGCCAAGCTATTACTTCAAATCTTACCATTAAATAGGGGGAAAAAATGGTTTGCAGAAACAATATCCCTAATTGGAGCATACGATGCTATTCAGAAGTACCTCTCAGGTTTGTAATTTCACACTGATTAGTACCCTAATTTTGTCAGTGCCCCGTTATTCAATTTTGATACACACAATGCCTAAAAAGCTCAAGCAGACAGAGAAAGATATGGGGAAGGGTTTGACAGAGCAGTACATAATACAAACAGTTTTCTCCTGTCAGAAACTGAAAATTTCACAGCAGTTTTGGAGATAAGAAATGAGACACACTCTGAGCTAAAGGAAAACAAAACAAAACAAAAATTGCAATTAAAGGAAGGAGACATTTGGCTAAATAACCTCAGAAAATTCATCTATCAGTATCATTGGAAGTGGCAAAATTCAATCACAATTTTAAAGATATTTGCACACTCCTACTGGCCATGCATGATGGCTGAATGGTCACTGAGCAGTGCTGTAGTGAATGACAATATACCATCTGGTGATGAAGATATTTTTGTATTACAGCACTGAAGTTGCATAATTATTGTCCAAAAAAAAAAAAAAATCCATTCCAAGTAAAAATGCTAAAAGTTATCATTTGAATGTACTATAAACCACAGTCATATCTTGACAAAAGCATTGCAACTATATTGTAAGGTTAATGCAAACACTAGGTAAATATATTTTATACAGTAACTTAATGTCTTCTCTCTCTGTATATATATTCCATGAAACACCTTTGTGCATGATCCAGCTCTTCATCAATAATCTTCTGGTTTGAGCATCTCTGGTCACCTAAGCCCATCACTAGTACAGATGCTCATTGGTTTTGACAGAGGCAAAAATAACAGCATGCCACAATCATCAGGACAGCTTTGGATCTAATGATCCAAAATTAAATTAATGTCTACACTCCCTTTGGCATCAGCTATCAAACCATGTGGATTCATACTGCAGAATTATAAATTTATAAGCCACTGGTCCTTTAGTCATTCTGAGACTATGCATACTTGCATACTTGAATACATGCAAAAGAAAAAGATTAAATACAACACAATGAAGACTAGCAATTTTTTTTGGTTTATTATAAAGTCTTTTCTAAAGCCACTGTAGAAGAAACTGCCTCCTCTCATGAAAGTAAAAATTACAAACAAGGAAGTCAGATCATACATGGCTTGTAAGTTTATAATGGAGACTAAATTAAGGATCAGAAACATCAGTGTTGAAGAGCTTCCATTTAAATGGGACAGAGAACTTTTGTGAAACTGTACAATGCTGCTCTTTGCAGAACAGCAGGTGAGAAAGACAAAGAGCCATCTCTGATATGCAGTCACTAGTCCCAACTTAACCATTTTCCTACATCCTTTTCTTTTGCGGCTGTTCTACTCTGTATGACACATGCATACACAGCCACTGAGGCAGGGAATGACGAAGGCATTTGTGGGGATACTTCTACCTTTGCCAAGTTATTCTTGATGTCATACTAAAACAGCTATTATTTACTCATATTCAGTGTGATAGGCATCAATACAAAGACCTGTAAACTCCTACCATGGAAAAAAAAAAGTTCAGTTTAAAACAGCACACAAGCATTGCAGAAAGCACCTACAAAACATTCTCATCTAAAAACTGAACTAGGCTTTTCCAGGTGCACCACATCACAGAATAATATAATTCAGAAGCAAAAAAAAATTCCTCTGAGGTCATCTCCTTCAGCCTTACAGGAAACAGCCCAAGCTTGCTCCCTTCAGGCACTTCATTTAATCTAGTTTTAAATAAGCCACATAATGAGGCTTCTACAGCTTCCCCTGGGAACTTGTTCTAGAGTCTAACAGAACTCATTTTCAGGAAGTTTAAATTCTTTTTAATTTCCTCCCATTACTTCTAGTTACATAAATCATACGATATTACATATAGTAGAAATACAGTAAATAGTAATTTTTCTTTGTAAAAAAAGTAACCCTTACCATCACTAATAAGCTTAATTTCAGCAAGGTTTTCTGTTTCAAATTAATTTAATTCTGTTGAAAGGTTACAAAGTAAAAACTGAGTAAAAAATTTCTCTGCATATATATATATATTTATAAATATGAACATATCAGGTAAAATGTTGTAATACATCCTACAAACACAATCCACTCAAAAATTAGGGTTATTGGTACCAAGGAGACATTAATCGAGCATCCATTCCCTTAAATGGAAAACCTCATTGTCAAAAAATCCTAGGAGTGTAAGCATGAGAAGGAGTAGGCAAAAACTCAAAAATTCGTACTGCCTGCACAGAACAAAGTTATTGACAAAATAAGCTCCTTGTTTACTAATAAGCACTTTTAGCTCAGCCAAATTTACACTCCTAATCATATATACCTACATAAGGCACTTGCTGGAAAAATCCTTTACACCAGAGCAAGTGCAAATTCAAAGGAAATATAACCAGTAAAAGGGCTTTTTGGTACAGCAGTACATTGTCTGTCATCATTAAATCCCATAATGATGGTGCTGTATTATTCATAGTTCTGGTAAAAGGATTACTTGTTCCTGGAAAGTGGTACGGAGGCAATTAGGTGTGTCTATACTACATCTACGCTACATTATTGTGTATGTATGTGTGCTGCTATAATAGAGCTAGCCTTAATATGATATAAAGTCTAGTATTCAGCATTAATAAAGTTGTCCAGACAGGACCAATATCTTAGTTACCACAGAGAAATCATTCGTTTCCAAACTCAATCATGTAAAACTTCAACTACCCAGGCAGTTGAAGACACCGATTAAATCCAGCCCAGACATCCTCACCCTACAAGCACGCTGCTCACTCATATTCAATCTGCTGTCCATCTCGCAGCACAAACATCTGATATTGGATACATTCCTTTGTTTGCCACAGGGTTGCATTCTACCAGTCAGCTCCCAGCTTGCACTGATGTGTAGGGTTGTTGCACTCCAGGAATCTACCCCTTGGACTTGTGTGTCTCCAGTTTTCTCAAAGTGTCCATTTTTGGTGGAAAAAACAACAACAAACCATCAGCAGTGCGTTCAATTTTAAAAATAAACATAAATATTTTGAAGAAAACTCAGAGCATGAATTAGGGTGCATAGACTAAGCTAAATGAAATCTTACACCAAGCATTAAACAGAATTCTACTGTCCAGGTTCAAACTTGTTATTTAAAAGACCTTGTTCAGCAGCTGCTGTACCTGCAGGCACCTGCAATTACTAGCTTCCTCCTTGTCTGATTTCCTCACTCCCCAGACACTTGGAACTGTGCTCCAGAGCATGCCCTGAACTACTTCATTCTCAGCACCTCAGTGCTTATCTCCCATATACACCCAGCAGGAATCCAAGCGTGGGCTTTTTCAACCTACACCCTTTAGGGGCCAGGCATCCAAAAAGCAGCTGTTCTTACTTTCTAGCCCTTAGGGGTCCCCGATTACAAAAAGACAAAGAGGCCATTTATATAAATCATGGGGCAGTACTCAGCTTTTTTTTCTTTTTTTTTTTTTAAAGAGCTGTCAGAAAAGACAGTAGATACTTGCTAATCAACAGCTTAATGCTTAAATCATTCACTAAAAAAAAAAAAAAAAATAAGAGAGAGAAACGTTTTTCAGCTCAACAGTGTCTAGAAACTTACGTCTCATCACCAGGCTATAATGGCATAAGGAACCTTTCCATTCCCTCCTCTTCAAAGTGTTCTGCTAAGGAAAAAACAGTGAATAGATCACAGAAGTGAGGATTTAGAGAACATGAATTGATACCTCTAGTTCTGTGCCCTAGCAGCTAGGCTACAAAAATCTTACCATTTCCTCTTCTGCACAAGGATCCCCAAGTGCTTTGCTACGCTGCTTTGGAAAGAAGGGAAACTTTCTCTAAATGCCATACAGTCTGTAGGTGCTTTCCCTGGGTTGTGGCTACAGTTTTAGTAGGATTTTTTTTCTTGGAACTCCTAATATCTAAGCAAGTGATTTAAACAGTGCATTTTGTATGAAAAAGTAGCATTCTCTTCTTAACTGGTCGATGTGTTTTATGAATGACTGCTGAGTCTGTTGTATAAGCCACACAGACACATAGCTCTGGGAAAGAGTGCACAGGCATAAGTCTCTACATGAAGCATGTAGTTCTAGAAAGGTGTAAAACTCAGAATACATTCTCACTCGCATGGTTTTCCCATGTCCAACACATAGATTGTTATAAATCTCACACTGAGAGGTTCAACTTTTCTTCATGCAGTCTACAGGAACCCTTGGCATTCCTCAAAGGTTTCTGTGCCTGGGACAGGAAATCCAAAGATTAGATGTGCTTTGTTGGATCTAATGCCATAAACATTTTGTAAGCTCAAAATAAGGTATGCTAAGTTTCAGTCAACTTTTCACTATCACCACCATCAGAGCAGACTCCACAGCCCACACCATAGCAGGAGGCAGATGTTCCAGGATACGCTCTAAATGACCCACACATTCAAAGGGAGAAATGCCTAAACCAGCCCATCAGAAACACTGAGCACCAGCACCTGAGATGCCACCCATCTTTAGCCAGCTTACACTGCAGGTACGTTCTTCCATGTAACTCCTCATAAAATTATATATATACATACTTATAACACAAAAGGAGGATACACTATTATGAAGTAGGCTGGTGCATTTAATCTAAGTGAAGGAAACGCAAAGCTAAATCTCTATTTCAGAACAAAGTTGGGTTTTTTTTCTTTTTCTTTTCCTGTTTCTTTTATTTTTAATTTCTTTCAGGTGTATGCTTTAATCCCAGAGCTATCAGCCATTTGATCTTTTGTTAAAGGTGCCCTGCTTCGCAGAAAAGGATCCAAGATTAATTAGGGAAAATATAGGGTGCAAAATGCAGGGGACATGACTGGCTTATAAAAGTCTTAGTTTCTGTTCCCAGAGTCTCATCAATGAGTGTTTCATATAAAAATGCATAAGAATTTCTTTGAGGAGTAATTGGAACATAACTTTCCCCCTACCCAAGAAATTGTCTAGCTCTTAGACTTGACTCCTGTGGCTAGAGAAAAAGACACATATCACAGCTCTTTAATACTTTTTGTACAGTAAAACAGCTTCGAGGGGGTGAGTAGCAAGATTATAGCTTGAAGGCGGGAAATGAGAGATGAAGGTTTGAACTCTTGGACGCAGAAGGGGGAATACTGGCTTAATGCAAAAGTAAGTGAAATTCCACATTATATGGAATGTCAGATTAGAGGAGATCAATGGTTCTATGGCTTAAAAGAAAATGAACATAATTAACGAGCTTGATCATATATTATAAGTTCAAACCCCTACAAAATCAGAGTGAATAAACACTGCAGAATTAATCAGAATCAGTCTGTCAAATAGTATTTTTTCTCCTTAACACCTTGATAATCCTTTAGAACACACACACAAAAAAAATTAAACCCATTTAAACTCCACTTTTACTCCATTTCTTTTTATTTGCAGTAAAATATATGAACAGAATTAGGTCTAGTTATATTTCAGGGTCACCCAGTTGGATGCCTGATGTTTACTGCTCTCTAAAAATTACAGCGTAATTACAGTTTTAATTCCTTCAATATGCAGATCTAGACACGGTAGTCCTAGAAACTTTCTTATTAACTCAGCAGGAGTCAATATAGCTGTCCCTCAAGTCAGTTCAGAGTTGAACAAATATTTTCAGGGTTTTGTTTTCACAATGTTTATTATTATGAAAAAAATAGATTATTGAAGAGAAAGAAATAAAAATTGAGGTTTTCAAATATGTCTAAATAATTAAGGCATAGAAAATTACTAGGTATTAATGGGCATGTGCATTTTTAAATGCTTTTGAATACTCAGTCTGCAAATATAGTTACGTATCTACAGATATCAGGAATTTGCTTAGCCTCCCTTAAAACAGCACCTCCAGCCTTTTTCCCCTCCTCTGCTTATTCTAACGCTTCACCTTTACTCAGCATAAAAGCAGAGAGATCATCACTTAAAGGAAATTTTAAAATACCTGCCAAAGCCTGCATCCATTCACAGAGCCACCAGATGTCAGTGCAGCTCCCCCATTCATCGGCAACAAGCAGTTCCTCCTGCAAACCAGAGGAAGCTCCTGCAATGTGTCTTTAAGAGGCACTGTCACCCTACAAACACCTTCCAGATGAATGCAAAGAAAACTTAAGCTAATGTCACAAACTCCTTTCATGTCAGGTGTTTCCTGCTGCCCCACACGTGCCGTATGCTGAAAACCTTTCCCAGCTGTAACCAGAGCAGCTTTCTCAGTCTCTGCTACTCCCACTATCAAATCAACCAGTGAAGCTTTTTACAGTAGCAGAGCAGCTCTTTGGGGGGAATCCCTACTCCCCCAGGTGTACTCCAAGGGTATCATGATACTTTTGCCCCGGCTGTATAGAAGTCTAAAAGTTTTAAGTAATAGTATTTTGTCAAGCGTGCCTATCTGGGACATAAGGCCTAGGTGCCCTTACAGAGAGTGTCAGTGAGAGCACACCTGACCAGCACAAAGCAGATGAAGGTTAAGCACGACACGTGTCTCATCTAGAAAGCTGTACAAGTGAGCTTTACGTGTGCAAGTAGATCTAATCCAATCCAATCCACAGCTGCTGGCCTAGAGGGCAAGAATGGTTCACTGGCATCATCCCAACAAGAAAATACTGATACACCTTCAGACTTTTTCCAAAGCATTCACCAACAAAAATGGTCACAGAAAGCTTCAAAATCATAGAATCACAGAATCATAGAATAAACCAGGTTGGAAGAGACCCACCGGATCATTGAGTCCAACCATTCCTATCAAACACTAAACCATGCCCCTTAGCACCTCGTCCACCCTTAAACACCTCCAGGGAAGGTGACTCAACCACCTCCCTGGGCAGCCTGTTCCAGTGCACAATGACCCTTTCTGTGAAGAATTTTTCCTAATGTCCAGCCTGAACCTCCCCTGGTGGAGCTTGAGGCCATAAATATTCAGAATGACTTAGGCAAGACAAGTGACACACGGTAGACAAGCATTTTATTACTCATGACAAAAAGGCAGAACACTGAATACATCAGGATACACGAGAACATTTTTCGTTCTAAATAAACATAACCGTTCTCTATCACTTTCATTTAAAAAAAAAATCATCAAAATCACTGACAACCTAGTATAAATACAGAAATACATTTAGGAAATCCAACCAAACAAAACAGTGGTTTCCAAGTAAATTTCTCATAATTATGCTTGCCCAAAAACAGATACAAAAAGACACCTAAGCTTCCAAAGCCAACATAAATTAATTTCTTCCAACTAGATTACAAGTAGAGCCTTTCCTATTTACAAGAAAAATGCTATTACAGCTGAGACTGGGGGCAAGGGAAGTATACACCAAAGACAGACAAATGGGAACAAAATCTATAGCTAGGCATGCCAGTAACTTGATCTAACAATCTTAACATACGTATTTCTGAAAATCTGTATCAATAATGGCAACAAGAGACATTCTATATTTACAGGCACAGTATAACCCTGAAAATACTTGCAACTACCTACTTTCAACCTTAAGAACTTTGGTTATCAGACCTGCAGAAAAGGAGTTACTAACACAAGCTAGATTCATTATGAGTAGAAAAGAAAACACATTCCTGCAAATAAAGCTAACATTTCAATTGGCAGAACACAAGAACAGTAGAGACAGGTGTTTAATTTTAATCATTAACCATTTCTAGGCCCCATTTTGTAACATTAGGTAAGCAGGCTTCTACAACCGCACACATGTTAAAGCACAACTACCTTAACATCAGTGAATAGCTAACTTAAAACATCTAAGTTTATATTAACACTACTCCAATAGAGCTGGCATTTAAGGTATCCAAATGATCTTTTTTTTAAAAAAGACCCAAACACCTGCTGTTCCAACTGCATGATAAGTTTGAATTAGAATTAACTCCTAAGTTATTACGTAGTGCCAAGTAATACTCAGTGCCTCTGCAATTAATGTAGCCCAGTGAAGTAAATGTTATCACTCAACATTGACTAATGTTGCACAATGCAAGCTTTACATTTTACCACAAGAGCAAGCAGTGTTTCAAGCTATTGACAAAGATTCCAGGTAATCTCATAACTATGAAAAATTTCAAATCATCCTATAATATAATAAAATGGCACCACATAAAGAGTTAATGACCACAAAGAGTTACAAAAATCCCTGTTTAACCAATACATGAACATAATTTCTGATACTTTAGCTAGTATTTACATAAGATATTTTATCTTATGCATTTTCTGATTTGTTACTAATCAGTATGTCATTTCTATAGTTAAGTATTTGAAAACATTTGAATAATTCATCAGCAGAGCTAACACTGCAAAGATCACTAGGCACTGTCTTATCTCTTACTCACTCTAATTTGCTGGACATGTCTCTCCTTTAAAAAAACAACCAACTTGTTGATAAAGCTTTCAAGTTTTCACAGGAATTAAATGTCATTAAATCATGACATCCAGCTGGAGGCAGCAGGCAGCAACTGTGTTCTTAGGTCTTATCTGGATATAGAGATGTCCAATGTCTACCATTAGGGATGCACTTTTTTTTTAATTTAAATTCAAACAGGGCACACAAAAAGAACCCAAAACCTCACAATTCAGTTCTCTTCAGGCCTTATCTTTGTACAAAGAATTGAGAAAAGAAGGGGTAAGGTAAATTAAATACATTAAAATAAGAAAAATCTGATAAACATGACACACTGTCATAACTTTAGAATGACTACTGTAAAAAATACGGCACATCCTCACTTTTCAGTGCTCCTGAAATTTCTCATCCTACAAAGATGAAAAAGGAATGTTTCCGTTCAAGATACAAAGTCAGAGAAAACTTCCTCTCTTCATTCTGACAGGTAGTAGAGAGAAGGGACTAGAGAACAGCTGAACAAGCACTCTCAGCAGGGAGAAGGACCCAATTGTAATACAACTCTGATATGGTCTATAGAGAACCATGAGCCAGGTCAATTGCGTCTTTACACCAAGAGCTAACTGAAAACAACCTAAAGGGTGAATCTCCATAAAATAGGATGGGTGCTTTTTGGCTTAGTGTTAGTAAACCTTCTTCTAAAATGAGAAAAAAAGATCCTCACACCAAAACTTTGGAATTAGAAACAGAGAGAAGAATATGCTTGGCGTCTTTGTTTTCTGGGCATCCAAAACAAGGAGACAACAATACTGTAAAGTAGATGTTACTGTAAATAAAGCTTTCTTTATACAAACACATAAATTGGAAAAGTGTTTCAACAGAAAGTTCTGCCAGAAACGTTATTGTCTAAATAAATATAACAAGAAATCTTGGAAGAAAAAAAGGATCTACCAAAAGCAGCATCTATGTCTTTTTTTAATACAATGAAGTGTTTTCCTAACTGCAGTCTACTTATTATTCAAATAATGCTTTTGATATTATCTTTGCGCTATCTTTCTGGGCAAGGGATCACCAGAATCACAACTCTCAACCAGTATTTCTCAGGCAGATTTTCTCTGTACTAAGTCAATTCCACTTTTCTTGTCATGCCAATGCTAAAAAGTCAACTTCTCCACAGTATCATTTGCAGAGTTTCTTTTCCTTCAATGTTGCATGAACTCAGATCCTTTGTTAATGATATTCCAGAACCCACTTTGGCAAACTTCCTTATTTGAAACTTAGTAATAGACAGTCCTATGCTTCACTTTGTTTCACTTCTTTGCTTTATTTCTGTCAGCAAAAATAAGAATTTTAGTCATAATTATAACCTGGTTCACAAAGGGAAACACAGTTAACTAGAATTTGGACACTCAGGCTGCAAATCTGTTTTTTCTGACTTAATTCTGTCAACTGGAATGAGGCAGCACTCACTTCTAGAGGAGACTGCATGGCCAGCAGCAATTAAGGCATGAGTGAGACTCTTATCCTTGCACAGAACATCCACTTCTAATTTCATGTCAAAGCCATAGCGTTTAAGATGAAATATCAAACCTGGTTTACTAAGAAGCATCTGAAACAGAAGTTTAGCTTCATCACTCCAGTATTCCCCACTGGCAGGAATCGTATCATGTAAAGAACAAGAGTGTATCAAGCATGGTAAATAAGACAGACTTTCTGAAATAACTTTAAGCATATGGATATCAGAATAAGGGATGTTTTCAAGAGAACCATAATCAATAAATGTAACAACAGATTGACTTGATACTTCATTGATTTCTGCCCTGTTCCACTGTGCTTCCAGTCCAAACTTGATCAAGCATCTAGCACCAGAAGCAACAAGCTCTTCTGGCAAAGCTGGCAAGTTGTCAGGAATGTCAGAGAGCAGTAAAGACAAGTTTTTCACGCAGTCAAATAAGACTTCAATCTGGATGCAGAAGTCAGAAGGATCAGTAACCACAGTTTCAAATCCAGGATATTTTCTCCATGAACTCAACAGGAGTGTCCACGTGACTGGATTTATCTTGAATGATGTATCACACTCCTTACAGTCTGTATTACTGGATTTTTCTGGTCCAACAATAGTCTGACGGTGACTAAAGAGCTGGTTCAAATACTCCTGAAATAGAATGCTCCCTACAATAATATCTACTTCCCAGATATGAGAGGATTCTACATATCTCAAAAACAAGACCCTTATTTCACAATTCAGGAGTGCATTTACAACATGGACAAATTCGATTTTCTTGAGTTTTTTAAACCGAACCCATTTACAGAGGGAAGCTCGTTCAGGAATATTTTTAATCTCGTCACTGAGCATCTTTGCATTATTTAAGGACTTGATCTCACGCTTGCCATAATCCATGAAAAAAAACAGCATTAACTTCTCCCTGACAAATTTCTTTATCACCTTTGATTGATACCACTTTAAGTTCCTTTCAGATTTTACCATGCATTCCAATCCTTCTTCAATCTCATTCACTCCAAGCAAATGACTTCCCTGTGCTTCTTTGACAAGCATTATATTTAACACAGGTAGTATTTGCAGGTTTCTAAGTAACTGCACATGAAATTCTCCGTTCTCTGAAATACTACTTACTTCTGCTCCTTCCACCTGTCCAGAACTTAAATCTTGAGGAAGGACATCTATAGGTGTTTTGGAAGTATTTTTCATCCCAACAGCCTTAGTTTTACTTTGACCGTATAAATCATTCTTAGACTTTCTGTCTTGAGGATTACTATTAGTAACTAGAATTTGTTCTGGCCTACTTCCCTTATGATGCTTTGGTGTGTTTTGCCACTCTGTCCTGGCTTTTCTCTGCATAAGTTCATTCGACATAGACTCTCCATCACAAATTACATCTATTTCCCACTGTTCTCCATGTTGCTGTAAGAACCTGCAAGCAACTGGCCTGTTATTTATTTTGCTTACAAAATAGGAAGTATTTTTTTCAGTCCAGCTTTCATCAGGTCCATTTTTTCCTCTGCTAAGGAAACAATGAACACTAAGCCTTGGCAAAGTTAAAAACTTCTTCTGAATCCAGCAGATTTTTGAAGAACTTACAACTGCTGCATTACCATAGTCAATGAACTCTACCTCAAAGGAGTTGCCCGATCTCAGAGTTTTAACAACTGCTCTATAGTAAAAACAGTCAGCATCATATTCTGCTACAACGAGATCCCCTACCATGAGCTCATCCAAGCAAGTTTCATTACCTATTTTCACCATGCTTTCATTTAATTGTTCTGCTAATTGTGTTATTAAATTCTCATCCTCTGCAAGCTGAATATAGAAACTTGATAGACTATTAATGTGAGAAATATACCCTGCTACTTCAGAATTCACCCGAATATCACGTTGAGGAAGACTGATTGATTTAGGTATCTTTTCATTACTCCCTTCCTGCTGACCTGTGTGATTTAGACTATCATTACGAGGTTCAGAGACAGCACTGACAGTTACTTCCTTTGAATTTAAAGCAGGATGGCAGAGTGATGGAGAAACAGGCTCTCCAACCAGAGGTTCCTCTTTGTGCCCTAGGACAGCAACAGTATTTCTAAAACCTAGTTCTTCACTGTCCTTTAAAGTTAGCTCTTTTGGAGGCTCGCTACGTAACTCTCCTGCACTATATGCAGCCTCCTCATAATCTTCAGAATTCTCACACACGTGATATTTCTCTTCACTTTTCCATTTAACTCCTTCAGGATTTTTAACAGTTACTGTATTAATTCCTTCGTCATCTCCCATATGACACGTTGCTCCTCCATTACTTCCAGCAACTGGTTCCATATAATTTTTCAGTGCCACTTCTTCCAATATTTTTTCTTTAATTTTCTGACTTATTTTGAGCTGTCCATCATACAATTCCACAGCAACTGGTCCATCTGATTCTCTGGATACAATCACAGCCTTTAGTAGTTTACCAAGAAACGTTTCCTCGAACCATGTAGTAACTCTTACTGGAATTTTTGTCTCCCTAAGATCTGACAGACAGCATTTAATAGCTTGCATGGGCGTGAATATTAGGTCAGTGGCAGAGTTTGGAATAGGCATCAACTGATCTCTCTCTACCACTGTCTTATTTCCAAAGTCCACAAAGTTAGCATAAAACCAGGATGTCGATTCCACAGGAGAAGCCAAAGCTCTGTAAAAGAGATCATCTCCACGATACCTGGCTATAAACAACCGCGTACTGTTGGTGTCATACTTTGCATTATTAGACAATTTACTTATGACACTAACCATCTTCATCAATGCCTCTATAGTTTCAGTGTTTCGATTAAGCTGACAATAGAATTCTGAAAGGCTACATACGTGAGTTATATAAACCTCCTCCTCACTTCCAATTTTTATATTAAAAGAGGAGTAGCAAAAACTGTACAGAGAACCTAAATGTGCATAGTTTCTCAGACAAATATATTCAGATTGGCTGAGACTATGTTCTCTAAGGAATGCCTCTGCACTAGTAAATGGAGTCTGTAAGTCAACTATATTGTATAAAGACTTGGGGCATACAAGAACAAGAGCATAAATGATGCAAGTCAGTGGTCCACTAGAAGCAGAAATGAAGTCTTCAAAATGTCTACGCACTTCTTCAGACCAATTAAACGAGTCAATCTGTAAGGGCACATTTTTAAGTGCACATCTAAATGCTTGGCTTTCCAGAACTAGGAAATCCGGAAGAATAGCTTGAAGATCTTCAAGTAAAACTCTATCCTGGTAGCCATAGTCTACAAAAACCACATCAACTTTGTTTGGCGACACATGTCGCATGACAGCTGCTCTGTACCACTTACCATCTTTGGGACATTTAACAATACAGGCCACCTGTCCAGTTTCATAAGGACTTACATATTCTTTATAGTAAGTTTGAATTTGTTCCATTAATTTATTTAGCTCTGGCAGTTTGCTTTGCAACTGACAATAAAAATCTGCTGGTGAAACAAAGTATGAACACACTACTTCAAAACTAGCTCCTGGTTCAAACACAAACTCTTTATAAAATAATCTTTTCTCATGCATCGATGTGTATCTTTTAGGGACAACACCTTTTCCAATGCAGGACTGCACAACAACCTCTCTCAACACTGAAGGCGCACCTACCAATTTTTCCTTCCGAAATCTCTCTCCATTTCCAGATAACTTATTTTTACAAACATTAGTGACGCTCTGTGCAGTTTTTTTTCCTTTTTTTAGTTTGAGTTGTTTCACAAGCTGCCTTTTTTTTCCCCAATGTAGAACAGAATCTTGTGTCTTTTCCCAGTACTCAGCACATCCAGCTTCAACCATTCTTCTGGCAACCATGCTTTTTTGCCCCAAACCATTTTTATACCACATGTTAACAATGTACTTATCCTTTTGCTGACCGACGACATGAAGCAATAGTGTTCTGTTAAACACAGTGTTTTTGAAGAAATCAGTTTCCTTTTTAACCCACACATGTTCAACAGGAAATGTGCGAGCAAGTGTGCAACACATGGCTAAAGCTGGTAAATCAGAAAACTCAGGAAGCAATGTTTTCACATCATAATAGGGTACTGTATCTGTATTTCCAAAGTCCAAAAAATAAACAGTAACATTTAAATGAAGTACTTCAATTACAACAGCCCGGTAATAACTCAAGTCTTTGCTATAGCGGGCACAGCACAGCAATCCAGGCTCTGGGTTTTTAAGGACCATTTCATCAGCCTGACATCCATTATATGCTCGTGAAATATTTTTCAATAAGGCTTGAAATTCATTCTGATATTCACATGGTTGAACCCAGAAGTTTGATGGATTTCTGACATATACCACAACAGCATAATGGCAAGAATCTGTTTGCATTTCTACTCTTTTGCAGTAGCTTGACAAAGAGACATCCCATTCAGATAGGCATTTTTTTGTATGTTTATTTCCAGCAAAATTCTTAAACGAATTATATCTCTCATCATGTGGTTTGTAGTTCACAGCAATATTTGTGACTTTTGTTTCTGAAAGCGAGACACATGATGGAGCTGCCTCATTCGGGTTTTCTGAATGCTTAGCATTGGTTCCAGTACTTTGATTTTGCAGCGTAATATAATACATGTGTTTAATGTCATTGTATAAATCAACATGAACATACACAGAAGTTTGTCCTATCAAGGCCTGTATAAGTTCTTTCAGCTGAACTTTTGTTACTGATTCATCCCGACTACCAAAACAAGACAGCGCACACGGAAACGAAATCATTGGTAATGCCATGAACTCTGCTTTAAGCTTCTGAACACAATTAGATGGCACAGCTTCAATATCGCCAAAATCCATAAACCACACTTCCATACAGTCAGAGAAAAGCCGTTTTATCACTCCTCTATGCCACTGTCCATTTTGCCTTTTGGCAGCACAGAGTAGCCCTAAACTATCAAAACATTTATTATTTTCTGTTTGGATAGCTTCATAGTACAAATGCATCGCTCCTGTCAAATCTTCCAGCTCTTTCTGCCATTTTTGTATCTGACAGTAAAATTTACTTGGGCTTACTGCAACAGTTATTTTTACATTTTCTTCACTGCCAACAGACAGATGCGGAAAGAGACTATCTGGGACAGGCCAAAAATCTGTTGTTTTCTCAGAATTACTGAAAGTAAGCAACTCCTTGACTGGATACTTCTGTTGCAACAGTTGCGGCACACTCTTACAAAGCATTTCTCTGGGAAACGCTGTTAATGTTTCTACAATAAGACAAAATGAATCCCCATCAACACATTTTCCTAATTGCAGTTCAAGAACATCATTAATTATCTTTGGCACTTCTAGAATAAATAGTTGGCATGGTAGAACAGCTTTCACGCGACCTGTAATCTGTAATCCTACCAGAGATGAAAAATAATTAATGGCTTTTGGACTCCATTTTTCTCCAAGAGGAAGTATGCTTGCAAAAACACCCAAAACCACCTTTGGAGGCAGCTGAAACAATTCATCACAAGCAGAAGCAAGATGTGTTTCCTCAACCACTAGCACTTGCCCAGTGTCTATAAGAAAAGCTTTACAGATATCCTCTCTCTTTTCCAAAACTCTTCCTCTATGCCAATTTCCTTCTGTGTCTTCCACCAAACAATATCCACCAATATAAACATTTTCTTTTATTTTGACTACACGCTGTATTTCACTTTGTAGCACAAAATAGTCAAGCTCACATACTCCCTTATACTGACCCTGGAACACTATAACCAAGCACTCAGGATGGCAATCTATGAGAGTTATCTTCAAAATCATATTTACTGTGTTTGAGGAGGAAGCCAGAGATTCCATTCTGTCTGCAAAGAAAAGGAGTACAATCAGCCTGATAATTTTCCATGTTTTTATTTTGTCAACTGAAAATGTTTTACTAGCATATTGTTACACGTATTATTAAAATGAATACTAAACGTTTAACTATGTCATGGTTTATGCAACTGGAGTACACTTGACAGTTATCTTTGTACAAACACGTTCAGATAATATCTGAACAAAACTACCTCTGGACTTACTTGCTCTTGTGGCTAAATTAATTCTACCATTTGAGAATAATTCGTAATCAGAAGGCAGTTCCCAGAATAACGCAAAGAATCAACAATTATAACAGAAAACTGGGGGGAGGGGCAACAGAATCGCTGACACGCAGGGATGCCAAACAGGACAATCAGGAAGAGAACTGTATCTCTTCTCAAAGAGTATTTCTGCTCAAATAAAACAAGAGTGGAAACCAATTCCTGTTATTTATACTATCTCTGCTCATCTCAAAATGTTAACTATATCCAGTAAATTGAACCACAAATTCCTCAAAAATAGGTCCAATTCAGTGTTTCACCTTGCAGTTACAAGGAGAGTTTACAAAACTATTTCCCATCTGTTTCTCTCCTCCTTTTTCAATATGTTAATGACTAGCGATTCCTGCTGTATTCACCCTGCTATTTTTGTGCAAAAAATTTCACCTCAATGACATTTTACGTGCTTTACTTAATCTGGCTGTCTATTACTATCATGTATAGTGGCAGCACATTTTAAGTTTTCATAATTGCAAGGACAAGCAAAACACGTTATCTACAGCCAACATTTCTGCAGTCGATCAACTAAGAATTGTGCTGGGTGTGTTTTGTACTAACACTCTGATTCTGACAGCTGAATTACATACAGACCTTACAGATACTTCTGACCTTCATCTACAATCTGTTCTTCAAGATCAGCTTCCAGTTCCATTCCAATCTGCCAATGAATCCATGATTCCACATTGTCTAAAAAGCCCGTACGTGTCCATAACTTAACCAAGCAATTCAGCTGTTCTAACAAATAACTAGGGGTAGACAACATCTGTCAAATAGAAAGGCAGTAGGCAGTCCAAGGATGGACTGGACAAAGCATATGCTTGATTTATGAATTTTTATGTGAAGCTGAAAGCAAAACCTTCAGTTTCAACTAGAAGTTACTAGAGCAAGATCTTCCTCAGCCTGCAAAAAAACCTTCAACAGAACAGCCACAATAGTTCCTAATCACAAGCATACATGAAGTAGCTAGTGTTCATACAACCTGCTTTCAGAGCGAATACTGATCCCTATCATTCTAGTTCCATTAAAAAAAAAAAAAAACGAATGAGCATTCCTACCATAAAGTTTAAATGCCAAAACCAGCAGCCCCTCAAAAAAAGCTCCCAGTAACAGTAATACCAAATCCAAATCCAACAAACACCTTCTTAAACAAACCATCCCCACCATTTTCCACCTTTCCCTGATAAAATCAAATGCTAAATTCTGTGGATTTCAAATTAAACAGCCTTCATGAAAGGGTTCTGTCTGTCTGGAAGATATCTGCTCATTAGAGAGAATCAAAATTTTTGAAGGCACATCACTACATGCTTTGGATGCTTTTTTTTTTTAAAACAAAACTAAATTCTTAGTTGTCGAAACACATAACAAATGAAAACAATTTGTGCATCAACACTTGTTTGCCTGTTGTCAAAGCCCGAATAACAGCATCACACCAATAGAGGAATATTTCTACAATTTACAAAATGACTTTTTGCTCTTCACTCACCTATATACCAGTCAGGACTTATTAATTCTGAAAACACCTTTAGGAACCATAGCACTCTTATTAACAACCCTGGATCTTCCTACAAGAAAAGGAGATAGAAGAATCATTAGAAAAACAGACGTAAGCCAAAACTCTTGCACTACTTCTCCAAGTCCTCCACCCGCCCAATAAGCACATCCTTCCTCATGCCCAGTTTAGTTAGAATGTCAGGATTTCAAAAACAAAATCACAACTGAATCTTTTACCCAAGGGGATAAGGAGAATGTATTTTGCACCTTGTTTACCTCGTTTCTTTACTACAAAAGCCCGGATCCAAGAGACACAGACACCTGGTATCTTCTACAAGCATCCCAATACCTGCCCAGAGATGCAGACACTTAATATCTTCTATAAATATCCTGGCCCCTGCTCAGGGATGTAAACACATAGTCTTAAGAAAATGATGGACTCAAGGTTGAAAATGTGTGATTAAACAAGGAAAGGGATATCGAGTAGGGAGAATTCATGACTGTTTAAGGGTTACCTGAAAGACACCCTTATCCAAACTAAGGAGGTAGAAAGTAAATAAGCAACTTTGTGTTAAAGCAGAGTTGTGCACCTAAGGAATATTAGTTAAGTGTAACAATTTTATTAGCTAAATGGGATTTCTAGCACCAGTTTTGTATAACTGGGCTTCTGGGTTCTTCAGTAGGTGTGCTAGCTTTGTGGAAAATCTTCCACCTAGTACCCTGCACAGAATAAAAGCAGTATCTCCTCTCTAGACAAAATTCTTTATTTCAGGAGTTTCTTTTTTTTTTTTCTCTTAATTTCAGGTACCTAATGCACCTTCCTAAAAGCACGGTAAACCCTTTCTTCATTCACTGCAGCTCAAAAAAACACACCACACCAAAGAAAACTAGACAATCTACAACCTCCTTTCTATGCAAAGGTAGTCACACATTTACGTTTGCAATGCTTCAGCCATCAAAATCTGCATCATACAATACTATCATATAATGGTTTGTGTTGGAAGGAACATCGAAGCCCATCCAGTTCCAACTCCTCAGCCCACAGACTGGGTCGGGTTGCTCAAAGCCCCATCCAACCTGGCTTTGAACACCTCCAGTGATGGAGCATGCACAACCTCCCCAGACAACCTGTGGCAATGCCTCACCGCTGTCATCTTGAAGAATTTCTTCCTAATGTCTACTTCTTGCCTGATACTACTTGTACCAATCCTCGTCTCACTGTACCTGATTTATGGAGATCACTCCCTCATCACTCAGTCCTGATAAAGGATGTTTGCTTTCTGAAACTCCAAAACAAGAGATTATTTGCTGACATTTTCGGTATCAGACAGTTTATCTGTCCCTCTGATAGCATGTTTTCTTTAAAAGTTTTTTTTTTCCAGTCACTTTTCTTTCTTTGGAGATGGTAACATCTTGGGTTCAGTATGATCTGTGCCGAATAGATGTGTCTACTTGTGTAATCACATCTGTTTGCTATCTCAAATGCAAGGTCAGACAAAGAGCTGGAGGCAGCTCCAAACGAGCAAGAATTCTGACTGTAGCAACATTCAGAACACTAAAATTAGACCTTGAAAAACAATAGAATATGTGTGAAAGTTAATTGACAAGTTTTGCTGCACCTGATTTGTATATTTAATTATCTCATCGTATTTATATGTCTTGTAAGATGTAGCCATTTTAGGTCAAGAGATAACCTGAAGCGACTCTCCAGACATGGGTGGATAATCTAAAAAAGAATTAACATCCTCTGAGAATTTACAGAGCTCTCTGTCTAGAACTAGTATATATACCCATTACTCTTGTAAGATGGGATACCTTTTTCAGACAAGCATCCAATTCAGTACAGAATCGCGAAACATATTATTGCCTTTACTTCCAAGACTTTGTCCTTTTCAATATTTTGCTAGTGAATGAGCATTTCTCACACATGCATAATAATAGAATCATAGAATAACCAGGTTGGAAGAGACCCACTGGATCATCGAGTCCAACCATTCCTACCAAACACTAAACCATGTCCCTCAGCACCTCGTCTACCTGTCCCTTAAACACCTTCAGAGATGGTGACTCAGCCATCTCCCTGAGCAGCCTCTGCCAGTGCCCAATGACTCTTTCTGTGAAAAATCTTTTCCTAACGTCCAGCCTAAACCTCCCCTGGTAGAGCTTGAGGCCATTTCTTCTTGTTCTGTCCCCTGCCACTTGGGAGAAGAGGCCAGCTCCCTCCTCTCTACAACCTCCTTTCAGGTAGTTGTAGAGAGCAATGAGGTCTCCTCTCAGCCTCCTCTTCTCCAGGAAAATGTATATGCCTGGAAGTGAAAAACCCGTTCTGTCCCCAGCTCCTGCCTCACTGCATACGACTGAAAATCACCCCCTAGTGCTGCCCAGGCCGGAATTCAAATGACGCTAATTTCTAAAACTCCAAAACCACGCTTAAAAGAGTATTTGTTTGGGTTCTTTTTGCCCATCCTTTTGCTATCAAGAGATTTTATCCCCCGGCTTGTTCAGTAGCAAAACCGAGTGCAAGAAAAGGGCTTTTAGAAGCAACTGCAAGAGGACACACACCTCGGCTCCAGGCAGGCAGCTCCGGGGCCACTTACACCGCCTCCACCGCGCACTGAAACCCGCCAGGCGAGGCCCGAAAGCGAACCCCCACCCCCCCGCCACTCTCCAGCGCCTCCCTCACCACAGCGCGACGGAGAAGCCGCGACCCTCCCGGAGCCTCCGCGCCGCCGTCGCCGCTTCGCCCCGAGCCGAGAAGATGGCGGCGCCCGGGCCCGCGCCCGCGCAGCGCACGTGCGAGGGGCGGGGCTAAAGGGGGCTCGCGGCAGGGGGCGGGGCTAAGGGGAAATAGATGCAGGGGGCGGGGCTAAAGGAGGAAGCAGAGATGGGGGGTGGGGCTAAAAGAGGAACCAGGGGCCAGGGGTGGGGGTAAGGGGGGGGGGTGTAGCGACAGTGATAGGGATGAGGGGTCAGTCGGGGGCACAGACCAGGGGATCAGTCACAGGGTCACTTAATTGCATAACCACGGAAACAAACTGAATCACAGAATCACTTTATCACAGAACTGCTCACAGAATCAGAGTCACAGAATTACGGAATCACAGAATCAATCACAGGATCAGAGTCACAGGATCAGAGTCACAGAATCAATCACTTTATCACACAACCACAGAATCAATATGGATCACAGAACCATGGTCATACAATCACTCATAGAACCACACAATCAATCAATCACTTAGTCACATAACCACAGAATCAATCAGAATCACAGAATCAATCACAAAATCGATCACAGAACCATAGTTATACAATCACTCATAGAACCACACAATCAATCAATCAATCACTTAGTCACATAACCATAGAATCAATCAGAATCACAGAATCCATCACAAAATCGATCACAGAATCACTTAATCACAAAACCATAGAATCAATCAGAATCACAGAATCCATCACAAAATCGATCACAGAATCACTTAATCACATAACCACAGACTCAATTAGAATCACAGAATAAATCAGTCACAGAATCGCAGAATCAGAGGCAAGGAATCACAGTCACATAATCACAGAATCAGTCACAGAATCACAGAATCAATCACAGAATCAATCAGTATCACAGAATCAGTGTCACACAACCACAGAATCAGCCACAGAATCACTTTATCACAGAATCACGGAATCACTCACAGAATCAGCGTCACAGAATCATACAGTCACTTAATCACTCACAGAATCAATCATAGAATTACTTAACCACATAACCATAGAATCAATCACAGAATCACTTAATCACATAACCACAGAATGGATCAGAATAACAGATTCACGCATAGAATAATTCACAGAATCACAGAATCAGTCACAGAATCACAAAATCAATCACATAATCGCTCACAGAATCAGTCACAGAATCATTTAATCACATAGCCACAGAATGAATCTAGATTGCAGGACCAGAGTCACACTATCATTCACAGAATCACAGAATCAATCACAAAATCCACCACAGAATCACTTAATTGCATAACCACAGAATCAATCGGAATCACAGATTCAATCACAGAATCAATCAGATTCAGAATCACTCACAGAATTACAGAATCACAGAATCTGGTCTCATCAGCCAGGTAATCAATGACAGAATGAGAGGACTCAGTTTCTGTCAGAGGAGGTTTAGACTGACTATTAGGAAAACTTTCTTTACTGAAAGAGTGTTGAACCATTGGAACAGGCTGTCTGGGGAAGTGATGGAGTCACCATCCCTGGAGATGTTAAAAATGTGTACATGGGGCACTTCAAGACGTGGTTTAGTAGGTGTGATGGCGTTGTGTTGATGGTTGGACTTGATGATCTTAGAGGTCTTTTCCAACCTTAACACCACCATGATGCTATGACATTTCAACAGATGATAGCATATCTATAGCTGATTTCACTCTTTGGAATGAGTTCATGTGGGTATAGCAATTTCTAAGACTTTACCTTCAATTTTTACATCCTTTTTGTTTTCCACTGGTCAGGGTTTCTGCATCGTAGCACAAAGTTGGGGCAGAGAAAATTTGCTTTTACAATTCTTAGAGATAGTAGTAGTCTGTAAATACAGCTATCATATTGAAATCTGGTTAATACATGTTTAATGTTGTATCATCCCTACTTAAAATTAACTCTGAAGCGTGGGGTGACAAGTAATTTAGCAGCTCACTATATGCCACACTTTTTCTTTATTTATATAACTGTTTACCTTCAGATACTGTGCTTTGGTGTATTGGTTAGGCTTAAATGGGCTCTTTTAAGACTGTTCTTGAACATACATCTTATTATAAGGAACCATTTTAAGGAGGTAGACATCCAGCATATTTGCTGATAGAGACTTCGGAGATCTTTACAAAAAATCTGAGCATGCTTTTGTCACTTCTAATAATGGAATATTATTTCTAATATAATTTCTAATTTCCATCATATCTAATGATGGAATATCATTATATTTAGCACAGCTGATGAAAACCTTGCAATAATGAAATTTTCCCTTCTCTGTGGTGTTTTGAAGCTGTGACTAAGTTTATTGATGTAGTTTTACTTGGTGTTAGGCGATTAGATTTCACATCCCTAGAAACTCAGGTAGTATAATTAGGCGGACTTATGTAAGAATGGACTTCATTGGTATTGTATTTATAGAGAGGAAAGAGAAGACCACATCTTTTGGAGAAGTTGCATTCTCTCAAGATGAAACTTGTCTCTCAGACTGAAATCTGGAACCTACGATAGGCATCTTGGCATCCTCCACAGTGTGAAGGGAGAGTGCTGCATCAGAATAGCAATTCAGAAGACTCGGGTACTGGATAAGGAGCAGTCTTGAACTTATGAGTACCAAGTATTACAAAGGGACGGCTGTGGTTTTGCCTGTAATTTAGGTTGAAGTCAGTCCTGTTCTGACTACAATCTAAACCTCATTCCTGAAGGCAGAGTTCTACCACTACTTTTTTAAAGGCAACAAGATCTACATCTTTTCCTACTCAAATTACAGTGCTGGTGGTAGCTGTAATATAATAATCCTATTGCTAGAGCAGTCAGAAACAGATCCTAGCAACATGAGTGATTCTCAAAACTGTGTACCCTTTCCCATCATAACCACGGGCAGTTAGGCATGGTGGAAGACAGTGTGTCCCTCTTTTTTGAAGCTGTGCTACTATGGGATGGAGGCAGGGAGGTGGGGATGAGGCGGGTGAGGAAAAACAGAAGGCATGTCCATGCAATCTATCAGGGCTTGTTGGATGCTGGGGCTTTCTTGCCTTTTTCTGGAAGGAAATAAATGGCGGGTTTATGCCTTTGCTACAGAATTTCTTTGCAACTTGCATCATTTCAGGAATTATATCTTTTCTGACCTAATGTGTGGGTTTTAGTTAGTCCTTGGTTTGCTTGCTAGTTCTATGATTGATTTCTCCCTCTCTGCTCCCAGCCTGAATATCTACATTTGAAAGTGTCAGGTATGCATAAAGCCTGCCAAATCTCAGAAGTGAGCTCTTCCAATAACATTTGAGACATGAAGAGTCACTATAGGCCATTGTGTCAGGAAGCACATAACAGCCAAAGGCAGAAATAGCAGCGTTGCAATGTCCCAGAACATCCCTATCATGTATTTTAGCAAACTTGCAAAACTTATTCAGTGTTTACATTTGACTTGCGGATGTTTTAGAATATTGATGAAACTACACATTCCACGTTGATTAGTACTGAATCTCAAGGGTTTTTCCCATCTTTGTTTACTGTGTAAGCAGTGCGACCAACTGAGTTTTTATCTTTCCCACTTTATTGATCTTTACAAATTTTATGTTGCTGTTATTCCCACAAAAAAAACCCCAATATTTTCCTTCCTTGTCATTCCTGTGAGGAAGCTATTCAGTATTTTTGCACTTTTTTCCCATATGGATGTTTAACAAATTCTAGGAAGTTGATTTGTATTCCTTTGACAGGAATAAAAGACTTTTCGAAAAGAATTTTGATACGTGAGGCTTTACTCACAGCAAATCTTGACCAACACAAAACTCCCAGAGTGACCCTCAAGTTGGTTTTTGTCTATATGACTACTGATACCATATAAAAAATGTTTTGAAAGAGAAGACACCTGCAATACAGAGGTATGGGTGAGAGGTAACAGCAGATATGTGTGATGTTTCAAAGCCCTAAGAATGAAAAGTGAAAACGCGTCCACTTAAGATAAGTCTCGCAGCAAATGGATCTTTTTTCCCAGCTTAGTTAAGCCCAGATTTCTTGTTTAAATGATGGCATTTACATCAGAAGTAGGGGATAAAAAAAGAATCACATTGTTCTATTAGCTTTTCCTGAAAATAATCGTTTTATTTTCAAAATGTTTCCCACTACAAGAGCCTTATGGTGCTTAATTATTTCCTCTGAAGCCAGTTTGAAAGGTTTGCTGGTTTTCGTAGTAGGCAACAAACTTGAAAAGCAACGGGACTCAGAATAGTCACCTCAAAGTAAAAGTTTGTGCATTTCTTCCTATTTTTGCCAGGAAGTGTCCTCAACGCGTTCTTGGTTTTTCTGTAAAGTTGAGCGATAGCCACTAGGTGGCAGGAACAACCACAAGTTCAGCTGGATCCTTGGGAATGAGGCTTTATTCCTTGAGTGTACTCAACATGCAGTCAAAATTTCCTTTCAAATATTTTACTAGATCACGTGTCAATATTACCCCCACTGAAAAAATTATGTTGATATCATAACTTACACGAAATTAGTCATTAACTTGGCAGCTTGCATATAAAAAAAAAAAACAGAGGGCAGAAACAGCTTTTACAAAATAATTTTGGCAGTAGACGGTAATTATTGTTGCTTCTTAAAATACACATTGCACATTTCAGTGGCCATCAGTGTCGGAGTAGAGAGAAGATGTGGCCATTACATCAAAAATATGCCTCTCACAGGTGAAGAACAAAATGAGACTTGTTAAGCACTAGGACTAAGCAGAAGGTAAAATTTCTGTTAGCCAGGTCCTCCTAAAATAGAAGAGTTTTGCCATACAGGCTATACCACATCACTACATCTGTGCAGATGCTACCTGTATCTGCTGCGTTGGGTGAGAGAATGTCAGGCTCCATCTCCATCAGCAATTCCTGTGGTGCAGTCAGTGTACATCTGTAATGTTAAATGATTGGTGCTGGTGACCCAGTATCCAAGTCAACAGGATTTAAGGGTGAGAGGATTATTTAAGACTAGCTCTAATGTAGTCACATGGACTGGATGTCCACTAGTATTTGAAAAGCAATTTTTTAGTTAGTTTCATTCACAGAATCACAGAATCACAGAATAACCAGGTTGGAAGAGACCCACCGGATCACCGAGTCCAACCGTTCAAGTAATTTGTTTGTGCACTGTGGAATAGGTCTGCAGTGCCAGTCCAAGCAGGGTAAGTGGGAATAGTAGAGAGATACACCTCCTGTTCTAAACTAAAACTACTGTAAAAGCACCCAGAGGGAAGCTAGACTTAAGCACTCTGTGGGTAAATGCCCGGTTCTTCAGCTGGACTAATAGAGAGATTGAATGACTATAGAGGAAAAAAAAGGAGTAACCACGTTCAGAATATAACTTTCATAATATTGGTTATTTAGATTCAAATAGTTCCATTTTGCTTATCAAATACTGTATTTCCAAATATCTATAGATGAAAAAGTTTGAGTATTTTATTTTTTTTGTATTCTGAGAGTTGTTCATTCTGAGGGGGGAAAGGAAGTTGTGCATACAGTGGTAATTCTGTCATTAGAAATATTGAATAATATTTCTGATAACTGGTGAAACAAACCATTGCATGTAGCAATGGTGGGTGAGCTAACTGAATTGTGGATCATGAAATCACGGGAAGTAAGAGGTGGGAAAAGACCTTTTAGATCATTAAACTGAATGATCTCATAGATTTTTAGCATCATTCATTTCTGCGGTCCATATCGATTAACTAAGCCCCAGCCCCAACCCTACAAGCTGTATGTGAAGAATAAATCACAGCCTCTTTCAAAGTTTGAGGAACACCATGGGTGTCTGCAGAGGTTCCCATTTTGGATTATGCAGACCTGGCAGCTCTTGTGTGGTCTTAATTCATGCTCAATTAAAATCTGAGCAAACTTGTTTACAAATTTTACACATTCCAGTAAAAATCAAACTTCCCACACTGTCCACAAAAGATTTTTTTTTTTGCTCTTGCTCTGTCTACGAGTGTGTCCCCTGGATTCAAAATGTTTAAGGAACATAGTCTTACTTACCTTTAAATGTGAAAACATATGTCAGAAAACAAAAAGGATTTGGTTGCTTAAGGTTCTTCATCCCATAGCTCAGGTTTATTATCTGTAGAAGGCCTTTTGGCTTAGGAATGCTGAACACCTCTTATTTCCCACTGTAGCAGTGCTAAGCATCTTTTTGAAGCTGACGTCTGTGGTTTAAGCTAGTCCCTTGTTTGTTTGTTTTCTCTTAAAAGCCTTACAATGTTAGGCCTCCGTGTTAATCATTATATCCATCTTGTTAAATATTTTACATCTTGTCTCTGTTTACAAACAGAATGAGTTCTTTAAAACTCTTTTCTGGCATTTGTCTTTGGCCATTTGTATGGAATCAAATCACCGAGCAAAGAATAGCAGTGTTCATTACAACATATGCTTGCTTTTCATACTTTCATCACAACTTGTTCTTTCATACTAGCACTCTCAGATGTTCATCATGTATGTGTATGGCCTTTAGCACTAGTTCTGTCTTTAATGAATGACCAAATCCTACTATAAGATAGGTAGAGAAAGTTTGTATCTGCATACATCATTTCATCCATTGAGAGATGAGTTTAGGAACAGATTTTAAGTTAAAATACCTTAAAACTACTTTTCCTGTTAAATTTTAGCTATTTATACAGCATAAAGCAAGGATATTTCTGCACTGTGGTCTTTCAGACAATATGCTGGAAAAGTATGATATACTACAGCAATTTTAATTGTTGCAGCGTGTTGATCCATCCTTGGAATCAAAGCACAGGATTTTGTCATCATGTGTATTAAAGGGGCAAAGACAGGCTGCAAATCACACCAGCACTGGGAGAAAATGTTGTCCCTATTGAAGTCAGTGGCAGAACTCCCGTTGAATTCACTGGGGCATGGATTTCACTCCATATATTAAGCAACAAGAAAAGTATTACATGTGTTACTAATACCGTGTAGAAAGTAAAACAACAGAACTGTTTTCAATATCTGTTTGGCTTTTCATTGTTTGTATGTTTTGATTCTCAAATCCCCTAAAGCAAAAAATGTTACATAGGTAGTTTTCACTTTAAGGATCTGCTTGCAGAGTCAGATTTCCACAAGGGCGTCCATGTGCCTGTCAGTGTTTCATTGAATTTTTCATCTGTGAATCTGCATGTAGGATCAAGACTCTAACAGTACCACAACTGAAAGTTAGAACATACTCAGTAGTATGATTTTTCATTTGAAATTCACTCCCACTTGACCCAAAGCTTAGCCACGTTCAGGAAATTATGTAAGTCACACCTCCCGATCCAGACTTTGTGCTAAGCTCTTTTCCCAGCATTCATTCTCCTCTTAAGTTTTCCCTTCTCTGTCATGTAAACTGGTATTTCTGGGCAGGTGGAGATTTCTGCTTCATATGCTTTACTTTTACTTGCAGCCTAAGTCATGTAAAACACATTCAGCCCTTGTACGTAGCAAGTTTTTGGTACCAGCTCAACTGTCCTAGAGCAAAACCTAGTCCCTTTATGCTCTACATAGATGTGGTGGGAGGTTTACCAGTGCATCGTACCTTGATTTCAAAACAGCAACTTCTAAACCAGTGGCTAAGGAGGCTGAATAAACCATGTCCCAAGTATCACCCGATGGATTTCCGTTTAAATTCTTATAACAATACTTATTTTCTGTACAAATTTCTTCATATGGCAACAGGGAATGTTCTAAACTAAGAAGTCGTAAGGCATTACTGGATGTTGTTAATAAAGTGTTTCGCTTGTATGTAAAGAATAGATTCCAGATACTGAGACAGGCAGTCATCTTCAAAACGAGTGCATTTCCAAGGGGCAGTTACGCACGGCTCATGTACAACCCATGTGTGCACATAATGAAATTAACTCTCTAATTCCCACATACTGCTGAACATCTATATCACCAAAGCGCTTGTACTCATGTTTTATGTAACGCGTGATCTAACCTTGACGTATTTAATGTGGTGAGACCAGCACTTAAGATAAGCACTATGCTTTTGAGTGATGCATGATGATGACATGCTAAGATTGCTGCTGTATCTACAATGTAGAGGTAAATACAAGGTAAATAAAAGACACCTGATGTACAAATAGTATTTTTATTATGCAGACTTTTTTTTTTCTTTCTTCTTATATGAAGACATAACAGTATTGATAATTACTGTAAAGCCAGTATGTTTTTATGGTCATGTCAATAGAAACAGGTCATCTGATCCATCAAATTTAGCCTGTTGCTTTCACCAGCTGCCTTACATGTGGCTCAGTTCTTAGTTTATAGGCTTTGTGTTAAACTTGTTTGGTTTTAGGCTTTTTTAAATTCTGCTGTCCTTGCTGAAACATTCAGATACAAACTTTTTTTGCTGAGGTATAAATTATTTTAACCTACTTTTATTTCACAATTTTTTTTGTTGTTTGAAACATAGCAAATAAAAAGATGCCAAATTAGATTTACAATTGCAATTACTTATCAATTAAATGAAACTCATACTTTTGTAATGCCATTACAAAACATACCTTCATCAGAGAGAAAATATGATGGTATTTTTAAGTTTGGTTTTTCTTTTTTATCTGGATTTTAGGTGAAGTTTGTGAGAAAGAAGTTGTCCTTTCCTGTGTTTGATTACAACATATTATCAACTTTATTAAGAGCTCCCAGTTAATAAAAGCTACCTGATGCTGTTTTCTCAGTCAATGCATTTGCCAATTAGCTCACAACTTGATACTTAATCTGTGTAGGAAAAACTTAATACTTAATCTGTGTTTGTTACAAATGGAGATTTCCACATCCAACTCCTACAAATTATAATTGATAAATGCTGTGACACTTTCCATTTTTAAAGATGAATGTAGCATTTGATAGGAATGGTTGGACTCGATGATCTGGTAGGTCTCTTCCAACCTGGTTATTCTATGATTCTATGATTCTATGATTGCAATGTTCATATGGAAATTTTAGTTAAGACCACAAATTACAAATATTTTGTGTTTAATGAGAATTTTATTCCTACACAGGTACAATAATCCCGAATCTTTCCCGAATATCTTATTTCCCAAGAATGCTACCGTGAAACTGAAGTTTGTGTTTCAGACAGTTCTCGTAGGCTTAGAAGCAAATAAATGATTTAACTAAGTTAAGCTCTACTGCTCTTTTTCTAGTTTGAGTTTAATCAAATGTTAGTATTTGTGGAGCATGTTGTTAAATTCTTAGTACATTTGAAATATGTCAGTCACAGTTGACCCCTGACAATCTTCATAAAATGTTACCTGTTAACTCATGCGTCAAGCTCCATAGTCTATGACTACAACATTGTCCATTAAAAACAAGACATGAACAAACAGAGGGGATACTTTATTACTTCCACCATAGTTTAATATTAAGAAGTTATCTCAAATCTAAATTTAGATAACATTTTATGAAATTTTCCCATATGTGATTTCCAAAATAAAGATGAAAATTTAGCCTATATGGAAGTCAATGCTAGATTTACCATTAAATTCAGAAAAAATCAGTTGGTTTTTTTTTTTATTCTAGTGGCAGATCTGACTGGTTTATGTTTTGAACAAAAGGGAGGCAGTTGTCATGTATGATTTTTCCTTGCATGGTTTTGTCATGGGCCAACAAACACTCTTTCAAAAACTTCCTGGGTGTGATTATAGACTGAGCTTGGGTGAGGGACTGTTTTACTGTAGAAGATTTGGATGTAGTCACCTTCTTTTAGAGAGTGAGGAAGATTAACGAGGACAGTGCAACAGGATTATACCAGTTGAGTGCAGGGGCAGAGGATAATGCTAGGTCCTGTTTCACACACCTGGGGCACAGATATAGTCTCTATGTGTGGATTTCTAAGAACCTGACTTCATTCACACTGAAAAGAGTACACACTGATTTCTCTAGATATTTCATTGGAAAAAACTACATTGTCACTCCTCTAATATGAGAGAGGAGTTATGGAAAGCAGAAATTAACCTCTTCTGCAGAAAGCACATCCCTACTAGAACAAAACAAGCAATTTCCATTTTTTTCCAAACAAAATCGATTTGAAGCTTAGCTGGCAATTTTCTTTGTTACGTGGGATAATGCAGGGGACTGGAAAAAGTAGGAGGAGCTTGAAGGTCATATTCATTCAACTGGTCATAGTGGTTCATGGAAGTGATTTGTTTTCTTTCATATGTTCTGTGTCAGGGCGATCTTTCAGCTGAACAGGTCGGTGTGGTCTCAAATTGAGCATTATCTGTGGATCTGAGCCCTAGAGTGTTTGCTTTGAATAATTCTTATCATTTCCCCCAAGAATTACACAATGTACAATACCTCTAAAAGGTCTTGTCAGGAATCTTTTGTTGCAAGAATAGTCAATGTTTAAAAGTTAAAAATTCAAGTAATTGACAAAATATAGAATTACTCAAGAACTCTCTACCACTGAGTACAAAAAAATCAGAATATGAATGTGAATTGAAAATAAAGCTAGTTGATAAATATACTAGCATTGAACTGGCTACCATGGGTAAACAGCAGGAAAGAGGTGGTTGCACTGACTTCACTATGGATTATGCAATCAGTTTGGAGGCCTTAGACATATGCTTTAGTTGCTATCTTGCTCTGACATAGAATGATAGAATCATAGCATCATAGAATCATACAATCATAGAATAGTTTGGGTTGAAAGGGACCTTAAAGATCATCTAGTTCCAATACCCCTGCCATGGGCTGGGACACCTCCCACTGGACCAGGCTGCTCAAGGTCCCATCCAACCTGGCCTTGAACACCTAATGGTAGATAATCAATACTCCAGAAGATGCCCCTGTGACACATCAGCTGCTTGAAGACCACAAGGAATGCTCTGCAGACTAAGTTTGCATGTGATAGCTAAGGAAACAGTTAGGTTTACCCGATGTCTCATCTGAGGAAGAGAAAGAGATTTTTTAATTTTCATTTTACTAAGGAGCTGATGCTATACAAGGAAGAAGAGTCCGTACTTTTTGCATGACATTACCAGAAGTGATAACGAAGTGTATGAAGCCGTGAGAGTGATAGTAGATATGGCTGTTAGGTGGGGACCAAACTTTAATCTATATATGGACCAGGTTATAAAAAAAAGCTTCATTTCACCCTGTATAGGTCAAATCCCTACTTTCTATCGAACGAAAAGCAATGTTGTGATGGGTAGACTCAACTCTAAATCTGCTTCCAGCTATTTCAGAATTGAACACGACTTGATAAACAGCATCTCTTAGATATGCCTGCTATAAGAAAGTCTTGTTTTATAAGAAAATCATAGCTGCTTCTGAAGTATATATTTATCTGATCGTTTTATTTTTTCTCATAAGACATGGTGCAAGTATATGTGTGCTAATTAAGTCTGTTAGACCAGATGGACTGATGCAACATTTCAGAAGTAATCTAAGACCTGATAATGATGTGAGAAAAGGCATCTTGCAAACAAACCTGAAAGTTAGGATATATTGATAATTTTTGAGAAAAAAATAATTTTTTTAGACAGGCTTCCCAAACAGATCTACAGAAGATAATTTAAAGGGTAATGATGGTAGTCTATGTGACTTCTCACATGAACCTTTCCTTGGAATCAATAAATAAAGCCAGAGTCATGGGAATTCCAGGGCGTGAATCACTGAAGATAAACAGTATACCTGATCTAATGATAAAGCAGAATAAACGAAAGTTGCTTTATCTGCAAAACAGCACCTAAAACTTGTGAGACTGTCTCTTGAATTTGGTAAACGTGTACACAGTAACTGTTTGAGCTAACTCATGCTAGAAATTGTTCAGATCTAGAAACTGCAAATCGTAATTTATCTTGAAGACTGCTATGTCGCTATTGCTTGTTGCGTATTACCATGCAGTTAATGATGCTCTTAATTACATTCATTACCTACTTTGGCCTTGGCAACAACTAATTTGCATTTTTGTTTTTCTAGGTCAGAGTTATAGATACTGTCTTTTATCATTCATTCCATTTGATTTTTTTGTGCTTTGTTTATCAAGAGCACTGGCCCAAGGCTCAGACTGGTAAATAATTTCTATTAACCACAGTCGAATACTTCTGGTTTGTCACAATTAGGTATCACGGAACTAAACAACATAGGTGTTGCCCTAAAAAATTTACACACTGGTATAATGCCTCTGACCTTACATATGTGGGTACTTCTTACTCATGTAGTTTATCCTCCTAATGCCAGATTTCTTGGCCTGTGTAAGTAATTGCCAGTATTAATTCTTGGAGACAGAATAATGGAAGAAACTGAATTGAATCAGTTGATGTTACTGAAACACGAGAAGGTTAAAGTCAGTGAGGGGTGTTTTTTTGGACAATATAGAACACTAGGCAAAAGAAGAGGGAGCAGCATTTTGTATATAAAGTATAATAACTACCTCTGTGCTGCCAACAGCTCTGTAGCAAGTGACCATGAATGCTTGCGGATGGCTGTTCTGATTGTTTAGTGCCTAAATGTCATGATTGGATCATTCTTCCCCCAGTGTCCCCAGCTACGTGGTGTTATTTCTTTTCTCTCACATGATCAGAGCTACTGCAAACAGAGAACTGATATATATATCCAATGTATTCCTGAGTGTTTCTCTGAAACAGTGGATTTTTGTGATGAATTGCACTGCACTGTGACTGTGTAACACAGGCACTTGTTCCTTGCCCATTACTACTCCTGCCTGTGCTGGATGAGCAACTTAGAAATAGTGACTGGGACTAGGAGGCTTCCATCAGCTCAGTTGAAGATCTAGGTAAAGGCATGCAGAGTCTGCATGAGCCATTTAAACGACAGCATTTCTATTCCTCCCCTTCTGTTACTAGTGTCTCAGTAATCCTCGCTAATCCAGCAGAATCCAGATCTTTTAGCACTGTCCTCAGCCTCTAACCACCACAACACAAACCCATGAATCATAGAATAACAGAATCACCAGGTTGGAAGAGACCCACTGGATCATCGAGTCCAACCATTCCTATCAAATACCAAACCATGTCCCTCAGAGCCTCATCCACCCACCCCTTAAACCCCTCCAGGGAAGGTGACTCAACCACCTCCCTGGGCAGCCTCTGCCAGTGCCCTATGACCCTTTCTGTGAAAAATTGTTTCCCACCAGTGTTAAAGCATCCTCATGACAACTTAAAATTAGGGAACAATCATTAGGCAATAAATTATAACTTTAGATAGGAGAGTGTTAGTTGTAACTGACATTGTTTTGATAGTGTACTAGGTGCTGGGAAATCAAAATACAAACAGTCACACAGGATTGAAAATACAAAGAGGGATAAATTGAAAGGGATCAAATGTGCAGAATGAGGAAACTGATTAGGATGGATTGAACTGGGAAGTTAAACAGTGAAAGGAAAGTAAGAAAACATGAGGAGAAAAACATGCTTGGAAGACTTAAAGACAATTTTAGAAGTTTTAACTGTATCAGAAATAAAAAGATTTCTGGTTTTGTCTCTTTCTAGAAATACGACAATATGTTCTCAGTAATGCTGCAGAATAGGTGGAAGTCTTCTAGAAATATTGTCATTTTCATTTTGGAAAAACATATTAGGTGATGCTAATTTAAAGTCACATCCAAATATTTTCCACTCCAACAGTAACTAATGAAAATATTAGGTGTCAGACATTTTAATGGTTTAGTGTTTGATAGGAATGGTTGGACTCGATGATCCGGTGGGTCTCTTCCAACCTGGTTATTCTGTGATTCTATGATTCTAATGCATACTTTCAAAGGAGCATGCAGGGATAACTAGCATCCAAACATGTTTTAGTTTTGTTTTGTTCTTAAAGCTGCCAGAGAGGGCTTCTGCGCTTTTAATACTGATTTTAGTAAGAATTCAGATACTTATGAACTGGAAAAAAAAAGCTAGCATTGTGTCAACAAATGGCTATTGTTCACATAGACTCTAGCAAGTTTTCAAAATAGTGTTTCATATCTTCTAGAACAAAACTGAGGAGGTGTTTACAGGGTAAGGTGGGACTAGACTAGACAGGACAACTTGTCTAGACTGCCGTACTTCAGAGAGTAACAGTCATTAGTTAGGTATCTAACTGATTGTTGGTTACTAGCGGCTTTCTTTGGGGCTCGATACCTGGCCTGAAAGTGTTCAACATCATTATTAACCTGGACAACAGAACAGAAGACACTCTTAGCTAGTACATGGGTGACAATAAATAGAGGGGGAGTGATAGGTATGCTGGAGGGCAGGGCTGCTGCTGCGAAGGACTTTGACAAGCTAGGGAAATACACTGACGGGAAACTTTTGAGGTTACATAATAAAAAAAAAGAAAAAAGTACAGTTGTTATCTGGAATAGAGTCAGATCACATAACAGAAGAGGCTGGGGACTGACTTGATATAAAACAGCCTTGCAGAATGGGAACTAGCAGACAAGTTGAACCTGTGTCAGCAATATGCTCCTCCAGCTAAGAAGCCCTACCTTGTAAGAAGCTGTATTAGCAAGAGACCAGCCAGAAGGTCTAGGGGTATGATAATTCCTCTGTATTAAGCACTCTTAAAACTGCATCTGAGATAATAATCCAGTCATGGGGCTCTGAAAGTAGAAGGAAGACATTGAGAAACTGGATGGACACTAGAGGAAAGATGATAAGATGATTAGGAGTCTGGAGCACATGAGATGAGAGAGCTGGGTTTGTTGAGCCTGAGGAAAAGAGAGCTATAGGGTGATCTTGTTTCTGCCTCCAGCTACCTTATAGGTACATCTGTGAGAAAATGGAGCCACACACTTCTCAGGGTTGAACAGTGGAAGGCTGAGGGAACTAATGTTAAACAAGTGAAATTCCATTTAAATAGAAAAAAAAAAGTCTTTCATAGAGGGGGTGATCAAAGATAGCACAGGTTTCCTAGAGAGGTTGCAGAATCTCTGTCTTCATATAACTTCATATAACTTTGAAGTCAGCTCTATTTTGAGAGGCGGTTGGACCAGATAGCTGGTTGAGATCCCTGTCAGCCTAATTTCCTATACGATTCTATGTTCTAACCAGTAAAGGGGATCAACCATTCAGTGCTCAACTTCCATGATTTACAGACTTTCTTGTTCACAGTTTGGATGACATGATTCTGTTACAGCCACAAATCAACATGGGAGGTATGTGAGATATTCATTTATGACTTAAAATAATTTAACTTCTCTGTGAGAAAAAAACCCAAAAACTAAAAACTCAACTATGCAAATGCCACAGAATCTCTCAAAAATATGAATCTTAGAATCATAGAGTAGTTTGGGTTGGAAGAGACCTTAAATTTCACCTAGTTCTAACCCCGTTGCCATGTGCAGGGACACCTCCCACTGGATCAGGCTGCCCAAGGCACCATCCAACCTGGTCTTGAACACCTCCAGGGATGGGGCAACTTATCTGGGCAACCTGTTCCAGTGCCTCATCACTCTCACAGTCAAGAAGCTCCTCCTTATGTCCAGTCTAAATCTGCTCCTCTCCAGTTTATAGCCATTGACCCTCATCCTATCACCACAAGCCTTTGTAAACAGTCCCTCCCCAGCTTTCCTCTAGCCCCTTCAGGTGCTGGAAGGTTGCTATGAGGTCTCCTTGGAGCCTTCTCTTCCCCAGGCTGAACAACCTGAACTCTCCCAGCCTGTCATTTTCATGAAGGAAATGTAAAGCAAATGGCACAAATTTACATAGCATTTTGTTTAAATTCATATCAAATATAAGAAATATCCTGTATTTGAGTGGTGCAAATTTTAAAGATGCAGCTTTGGATAACATTCTTTAGCTGTCTCAATTGGATGCTTTGAAATTCCTGTAATGTCACAGAATTGCCTCTGTATTCTGAAAACACTTTTCAAATGTTTCCTTTCAGGATATAATTCAGTCTTGAAAACACCTTCTTATCTTAAGCAGCAGTAACTCCAGTGCTGCTAATGGCATTGTCATTCACGTTGGTGCTTTTTAGCTAAAATATCCAATGTATCTTCTTTTGAGCGTAACATTACTAAAACTCATAAGTGCTTCAGGCATCAATTCTTCTTAACTGCCAGTTCCATGCAGAATTGATAAATAACTGCCTGTCTTAGGAGTAAGTTTTTGCAGAGAAGGTAATTTGCTTTTGGCCCTTTCCAGTCTATTGCATGATCCTTTGGTCGGATGGATCCAAGGTTACTCAGATTTTCTGTTTATTTTGTTCCTGCCTGGGGATGGAAGAAATGAATGTACGCTGAGCCTATCTGCGTGTAATACTACAAAACTGGTAGTGGGGCAGAAACAAAACTGCAATCCAGTTAGGCCCTATCATGTCAGCATAAATCTGAGCCATGAAACAGAACAGGGCAGAACCACCACAATTCTCACTAGCTGTCGTATGAAATTAAAGGGAACCTGTTCATCGGAAGTGGAAAGGCTTCAGTACCAGTTCCCCATAGTGGATGGTGGGCTTGCAGGTAATTAGCAAGCATCGCAGTGACAGCTCTCAAAACTGAAGAACTGAGACACTGAGATTTGAATAAATTTGTATAGTTTCCCGGTAACACTAAAACCATTATCTGGGAGTGAAACATATTCAGTTGTTTTCTGTATTGCCTTAGTCAGCACTATGTATATTAAAACGGTTGTTGATGAGTGTATACTTGCTCACTTGGTTATCTCCTTTTCCTGGCTAGATTTTGTAATTCCTTCTGTGATTTTTTTATTCCTCTTCATAGTTTTATCATCCAATGGAGAATGACAGAAGAGGAGTACTTATGATCTCTAGTTTATGGCAGGGCAATGAAACTTTCCTATATATAATCGTTCGGTTTTGGGTTTTCTGAAGAGACTACAACACAGTGTCCTGGGATTTCCTGCCTACTATATGGGTTTGGAGGAGCTCAGATAGATTAGATTCTGTAGGTGCAAGTACAGTATAGTAGTAATAAGTTCTTAGCCAAAACCAACTCTGAAAAGCACCCCTGTGAATTTTTTCAGCTGCAAGACCTGTGCAGTGTTTGAACAGGGTGCAGGAGTCTTATCAATAGTGCTGACTCTACCACTGTTTATCAGTGTTGTGCATGTAGGTTAAAACTGGTGTCAGTGAGTGAATGATCTCAAGCCTGAAACCAGTGTCCGCCTGTACCTCCTGTTTACCCAAGTCCTTATCAGAGAAGTTATAAAGAAGCTGTTTTACCTGGACCCATTTGGATTATAAAGAAGCAGCAAGAAATACCATGCTTTAATTACTAAGATCCCAGATACCTGGACTTTGCACGTAACAAATCTCTGTTGACTGCAACCTTTGCACAGCACAATAAATATGTCTGCTGCGTGGCAGTGAGCTCATTGAGTTAGTAACAGAAAAACAGAAATAGCTGGAAGTTAGTCATGTAAAAATACTCTTAAATGCCTTACAAACTACTGCTTTACAGCAATTGTATGCTCTAATTTGTTTGGATTAAAAAAATACCTTAAAAGAAGAAAACGTATTTGTCTTTCAGTACTGTTAATTAATCATAGCTTTACAATAATATTTGAATTTTACTCAGACACAGAGGTTGGATATAAACAAAAAAAACAAAAATAGCTTTTGACTAGAAAAACAATTTAATGTAGGCCAACTATAGCGCCAGCTGTAGTCTGACACAATTTTTGGAAAACTAAAATCAGCTAAAATAATACAAATTTTTATTGTGCTTGTTTTCATCTAAACTCCCTCCCCCGCCACCAGTAAAAGCAGAGAAAGTACAGGTGATATTTTCATAAATTTCCCCTTTGCATTTTTAAGTCAAGTAAACAAAGCTGTAGTTATAGTGTTAGGAGCTGGATTTTTTGAGGGAACAGGTCTGGAAGAGAATATCTTAAAATTTCCAGGCAGCAAACTACAAGTGACATACATGGGATTGCTTGAAGTGGCATGAATGAAAAACATAAGCTGGTATTCCCATTGGGTGCCTTCCTGTATCATAAGATTCTTAAATGCTTCTGGAAAGCTTTTCTAGCCTTTATTCTGCTTTCATTGGTATAAGTCTTTTAGATTAGTAAAAGAAATGCAAGCTATTAGCAAATCACTATTCACATTTCCTTAAAAGAATCAGTCCGAGTGTAAATTTAAGAAATATTCATATTTTGTCAATTCCCAGTATTCAAACTTATCTGCTTGTTTTTAACATTCATGTTTTACAGGGATATAGTGTAGAATACTATGTGTGGAAATGCATTACACTAACACAAAGCCTGAATTTCATCTGTTCGCTTTCAAAGGACAAGGTAAAAAAAGACTTTTGGGGACATGAAATTCAATGCAGTTAGGACACATGGAACAACTCTCCAGTGAAGACAGGCTGAGAAAGTTGAGGTTGTTCAGCCTGGAGAAGAGAAGACTCCAGGGAGTCCTTAGAGCAGCTTCCAGTACGTGAACTTACAAGGGCTTATAAGTAAGGTGGAAAGGGATTTTTACAAGGATACATAGTGATAGGGCAAGGGGTAATGCCTTTAAACTGAAAGAGGGCAGATTTAGATTAGATATAAGGAAGAAATTCATCACCTTGAGGGTGGTGAGGCACTGGAACAGACTGCCCAGGGAAGCGATTGATGCCCCATCCCTGGAGGTGTCCAAGGCCGGGTTGGATGGAGTTTTGTCAACCTTGTCTAGTGGAAGGTATCCCAGCCCTTGGCAGGGGAATTTGAAGTGGATGATCTTTGGGGTCACTTCCAACCCAAACCATTCTATGATTCTACGATTTTTGGCACTTAAGTTCTTTAGAATTGTTTATATAAATCTTACTTAGGCACTTAAGGTTTTGTAGGTGCATATTATTTTATTGAAAACTTAATTTGGTGCCAAAAATGCTTTCTGTTCCCTGAAGCATCACTGTCTTGGCTTCTTAGTGCTGCTCTCTTGCCTAAGACTGTTTATAATTTACTAACAAGGCATTTGAATGTCAGCTCCTTCGGGAGGTTAGTTCAGCCTGTGGTCTCTCGGCACATCTAGCACACATGGACAGCATTTATTTCAACACAAAGTACAGCAGTCACAGACAGTTTCATTGAGAAGTACAGCTGGAGGAAGTATCAGACTTGTGTATAACAGTCTAGAGAGTTAAACCAATTCTGAAGGAAATGGAAGTCAGGGTTTCCAGACTCTCCTCAGTCCATACATGCTCTATCAGGCTTTGCGCAGCTTTCAGGTGATTGCTCTGTCCTTTAGCTGATAGGCAAAAATGCAACGTGATCCATCACCACTTCTCTTACTAGATAATTTAGTAAATAAATTTGAAGAACATTTTATTTTTACTTTTTTTTTACAGCTATTTTATCTGTGTAGCATAGTCCAGCATTTCATGCTCAGGCAAAATTCTGACCTAGATAAGAAGTCCTGACCAAGCAAAGAATACAAAGCTAAGCTCCATTTCTTACAGAGGTGGTGTTGACAGGCTAACATCATCTTTTTAATTTCTAGGGAGATGATAATAATAGTGTTAATGTTCTGACTGCTTGAATTAACCTCAGATTAAGATATCCTTTTCTTAGAAGTGATGCTTAATTTTAAGACACTGTAACTCTTTGGCTTTCCAAAGTACACAAAATAAATGCAAATAAATGAAAAAGCAGCAAACAAAATAAATTAAAAAAGAAGGAATTGAATCATTGAACAGCTGAGGAAACAGCAAAACTATTGAACTTTCCCAGTGACAGCTGACAGTGTTGCAGAGGTAAGAGGAGGAACAAGACACTCCTTTATGTTATTATTCTAGCTATCTCTATTATAGAATCATAGAATCGTAGAATAACCAGGTTGGAAGACACCCACCGGATCATCGAATCCAACCATTCCTATCAAAATTATGAGGAAGGGACAGTGATGAGAAGTAGGTTGTGCTGCAGGCAGGTATGCAAAAAGTAGTGAATCACTTCAGATGATCTGAAGATGAAACTACATTCACTTCTTAATTCGGATCCAGCACATTCTCCTAAAGCCCACGTCCCACTTACTCTGCTTTCATTCACATTATGAAACTGTCTTGGAGTGCAAGAGCTGGATTCCTTTCAAATGAGATTAAAGCAGGTGTGCACCTTAAGCTCTCCTGTCCTAACTTGTATTGTCTGTGTGACCAGATCACAACTTGTCTGAAACCCACAGAAAGTGCAGGCTATGACTCCTAGGTCCTCAGCATCAACAGTTTTGCTCTGCACATTTACTCCTTTTGATCTACAGTACTTGCTGGTGAAGGTATGCCCAGTAAGTAAGTATGTCTTTCTACTGACTATAGGTGAATCAAGAAAGAATTGCTAGGTCAGTCCGTAAGAATAGGTGGCTGAATGAACTCAATTAATCCAATTTTTTTTCCAATTTGGTCATTACCCACCATATAAGCGTCCAGCTCCTTATTGTCAATGTGTGGCAAAGGCAAAGTTCAGTTCCAAAACTACCATAGTTAGGAATTAGTTGAAAATTTATATGAAGTTGTTTCCTTCCTCCGCTTTTGTGTTGTGTTCCCCAGAAAAAGACTGATCAGAATAGAAGATACACAGAAGTGAATGCAAATGTGGACAAAAATGCAAACGTGTCCAGGCCTCTGGCCTCTGGCCTCTGGGCTGGACAGGCGCACACTCTCCTGGGTGGAAAACTGGTTGGCTGGCCGGGCCCAGAGAGTGGTGGGAAATGGTGTGAAATCCAGCTGGAGGCCAGTGACAAGTGGGGTTCCCCAGGGCTCAGTGCTGAGTCCAGCCCTGTTCAATGTCTTCATCAATGACCTGGATGAAGGCATCGAGTGCTCCCTTAGCAAGTTTGCGGACAACACTAAGCTGGGTGGAAGTGTCGATCTGCTGGAGGGTCAGGAGGCTCCAAAGGGATCTGAACAGGCTGGACCGCTGGGCAGAGTCCAATGGCATGAGGTTTAACAAGGCCAAATGCCGGGTCCTGCACTTGGGGCACAACAACCCTGTGCAGCTACAGACTAGGAGAAGCCTGGCTGGAAAGCTGCCTGGAGGAGAGGGACCTGGGGGTGTTGGTTGACAGCGACTGACCATGAGCCAGCAGGGGCCCAGGTGGCCAAGAAGGCCAATGGCATCTTGGCTTGGATCAGAAACGGCGTGACCAGCAGGTCCAGGGAGGTTATCCTCCCTCTGTACTCGGCACTGGTGAGACCGCTCCTCGAATCCTGTGTTCAGTTCTGGGCCCCTCACCACAAGAAGGATGTTGAGGCTCTGGAACGAGTCCAGAGAAGAGCAACAAAGCTGGTGAAGGGGCTGGAGAACAGGCCTTATGAGGAACGGCTGAGAGAGCTGGGGGTGTTTAGCCTGGAGAAGAGGAGGCTGAGGGGAGACCTCATTGCTCTCTACAACTACCTGAAAGGAGGTTGTGGAGAGGAGG
This sequence comes from Phaenicophaeus curvirostris, assembly GCF_032191515.1. Taxonomy (NCBI): domain Eukaryota; kingdom Metazoa; phylum Chordata; class Aves; order Cuculiformes; family Cuculidae; genus Phaenicophaeus; species Phaenicophaeus curvirostris. Next base: position 121,695,908 of record NC_091393.1, on the reverse strand, counting down.
GTGCTGGGCTCTTCTCCCAAGTGACAGGGGACAGGATGAGAGGAAATGGCCTCAAGCTCCCCCAGGGGAGGTTTAGGCTGGACATTAGGAAAAAATTTTTCCCAGAAAGGGTCATTGGGCACTGGCAGAGGCTGCCCAGGGAGGGGGTTGATTCACCTTCCCTGGAGGGGTTTAAGGCACGGGTGGACGAGGTGCTGAGGGACATGGTTTAGTGTTTGATAGGAATGGTTGGACTCGATGATCCAGTGGGTCTCTTCCAACCTGGTTATTCTATGATTCTATGATTCTATGAAAATGTGCCGGCTCAAAATAATAACCTCATATGACAGGAGACCAGTGCTAGATGACTGCTGACAATGAGCAAAGTAGAGAAAAGCAGACTCTTTAAGAGGTACTTGAAGCAATATCAGAGAGAACTGAGAATAAAGGCAATTTTTAATGGTATTTTAAAATATATGAGCCTGACATGTTTCTGTAATCAGAATACTCTGTAATTTTGAAAAAGAAAGATAAAGTGTTATGAGACGGAGCTTTGTACTATACTGGTGGTCCGAAAACTTTAAAACTTACACAGCTTTCAGGAGCAATAGATGTAAAGTGCAGACAGATCATAAGGATTGTAACCAAGTGCTGGTCCATTTCAGAAATCCATGACCAAGATACTATATTTATTAAATAAAAATAAATAGACCCTAAATATTAACGTTCAACTTTCAACTCAGATAAAAGCTCCATTTATTCTGGCTTCAGAAGTTGTTTCATGTCAGCTAAGCTGATCAAGCTGTTGACATGCATGTGCTTAACCTTAAGGAGATGTGAGCTTAACTTGACATCAAGTTTCATTTGCTTCAGGGTAGGAGTGAGCACATGGAGAATTACTCTGGTAACTTGGCTGTCTGGCTAAACCTTCATTCTATTCCTAGTGGATAAGCATTCAACCATATGAAAAAGAATACAGCCATGTACCTTACATAGTATTATTTCTTTTCTTTGGGATTTTTTCTTAGGGATTGATATGCTTTATAATTCACTATAGAGCTGTGGGAACAGTTCATGACCTAAATTATACTGAGGAGCAAAACACAAGATTTTAAACCATGAAAACTAGTCCTGCGATTTTCCTTTAACAAACAGCCCTTCCATACACCTTTTTGTAGATGAATAACGTGGCACTTACTGGCATTCAGAGATACAAATAGTTAATGGTGAGGATGGCAAAATAGTCTTTGTAGAAACACTTGTGACCAAATAAATGTTTAACTAAAATAAATTTGCCCTAGATTTCTTCGAAAAAATAACCAGGACACTGAAAAATACACAGAAGTTTTCCTAGCACTTTTCATTCCCTTTTTGGGTAAAACAATGGTTTAAAAAGAGCTCCATTCTCAAAATACTTTGCTTTCTATTAGAATTTGTCCATGAGAAATTCTACTTAAGACTGTGAAATGTTTTCTAGGAAAAGATTTCTGTATTTAAAAGCTTTTAAAAGCTCACAATATGTGATGAATCTCCATTTAAAAGGTCTGAGTTCAATGCATTTCATTTCTTTTTTTTTTCCTGATGGGTCTTTAACTATAAATGTTTGTGGCTTCTACATAGTGTTGTAAGGGAGCAGAAGTGCAAACCCACCAGTGGGAGGGTCTGTGGCAACATGGCACGTGACGGCTTTTAGCAAGAAGGATCTAGTGCAGCTGTGAACCCAACAGACCCTGACTGTGACTTGGGGCCAAAAAACTTTGTATTTCACTAGCCGTTACCTGCTTTCACTCATTCTGTGAGCAGTTTGAGAGTCTCAGTCTGAACGTGTTCTGTACCAGTCCCTGCCCAAACCGGAGATCTAGGAGTGTCTTGTTAATATGAAGTCAGAGTAACTGGGTTTTTTTAGCTTAACCTCTTCCCTTAGCAGATTTTTTGTATGGATAAGTAATGAAGGCTTACAAGAGCAAAAGATTTTTAAGAGCCTGCCTGAGGCAAGCTCTATTCCTCTCTGTGAACAAAACTCAGAGGCTGAAATTCTGGCTCTCCTGTAGTCGATGGCAAAACTCCCATTGACTTCAATGGGGATAGGATTTCTTCCAAAGTGCACGGAGTATTCCCAAGTCAAAATGTAAGCACACCGGCTTATTAATAAACGCACAGTAACACAGCAAGCCAAAGGCAGTATAAATACTTAGACGGAGTGTGATTCAGTTTAAATGCCAATAGCAGACTTACTTTTGGAATCTATGAAGGACCCAGATGCCATAGCTAAGATCTCTCACATTCAGACATCTGGATTCAGTGATTGCTATTCAGAAGGAAACAATTAATAAAGAAAAAGTGGCAGAGTGGTGCTATATATCTAATGGCACAGGACTTTATAGTGATTATGAGGTAGTTTTTAATGTTTAAGTAAGTGAGAGCTTGATTCTTTTTGTACAGTCCTTATTCAACCTTCTTCCAAGAGAAAGTGAAAAATAACAACTGGAATTAAAAGAGTGCATATGAAAGTGTCAGGAAATTTTGAAAATGCAATTTTAAAACATGAGAGAAGATGAAGATTTAAATTAATCTGCTTTACATTTTATAGATGTGTCTACAAATCAGTTGGCATTTGTGCGTATGTTTGAGTTAGAGAGGAGTAACCCACTGTTGACTGCTTTGTACAAGAAAAGGATATGTTTTTTGTGGATTTGATTTAGTATGGGGACATCTTTCCTGCATGCAGAGTAACTGTGGTTGAGCATAGCAGTCTCTTAATCTTCTGTCCTGCAAAAAAGAAACTCTGCTAATTTAGTTGCTGCAAATGAGAAAATTGTCTTATATAACAGTTGAATTTGCATGTTGCTTTTCAGTCTCTCTTATCAAAGAGGAGTCTCCAAAACATTCTTCCTACCTGTAAGTGCCCCAAAAAAGATGCTTCATGTCGTGAAAGACAGAGAGAGGAGAAAGAGAGGAGAAAGAGAGAGGTGTCTTTTACATAAGTTGCTTTTTTGGAGTTTTCTAATCCTATCTTTGGAGGACTGGTGACCCTAACCAGAGGCTGCAGTAACAACCATTTAATAGAGGTTTGATAAGCCCGTGAAGTAATCACCTTTTGTCTAACCATTTCCACTGCCATGTCTTATACTGAAAGCATTTGCAAATCACAGAGAGAGATACTCAATAAAAGGTTTTTCTTTGCACTCATTTTACATTATTTTTAGTTTAAGAATGCTATTCTTCTTGGTTTGTACAATTGTAAAAGGGCATTTGTACACGTGTGAAATTGCTACTCAAAATCTACACATCTGCTTATGGCACCGAGCTTGGAGCAGTGCTTAATTCTATACTGTAGGTATCAAACACAAGCAAATGCTGACATTCTCTCTTTTATAATTTAAATGAAGAGTTAGGAACTTTACAAATTTTATTTTAGAGTTAATTCATTGTCCTTGATACAAGCAGTGCAATTTCCCATACATTGCCTTCCTGAAGGAGCAGGTAAGGGATCCTATTTCAGATTATAAAAGGTAATTTATATTTTATTCAGTCTCCCAAGTAGTAAAAGTTTTATTGTTGGTTTAGAAAGTACTGGTAATGGTGAAATAAATATTGAAAGCACATATGAAAACAACCTAGATATCTATGGAGCAGTAACTTAATCCCATTTTCCATAGCTTTTCTTATAAGGAGGAGGAGTAATAAAAGTTTAGACCATTTAAGAACACCCAGAGGATAAAATTCAGCTCAACTTATGTAACTGTAAACACACAATCATTAAGCATCTATATTAAGTGACTCATCAAAGTTAGACTAGGTTAGATACACAAAGTTATATGAAATAATACCTGGGTAATTAAGATATTTATAATCTCATTTGATTTCAGCAAGACTTAAGACTCCCAGGGGATGTATTTTAAAAATTCTTAGATGCCAAAATGAGAAAGTAAACACTTTCTGAGATTTTATAAAATTTCTTTATATTTTGGAATTTAGAAGAGTATCTCTTAGAAATATTTACAGTGTACCATTAAAGTCTGAATCAGCTGTCCAAGATAGTTTAATATTCAGTGGAAAAATGTTGGTATATTTAGCTTGAGTCAACTGCTCTGTTTTAGATACAACTTTAGGAGGAAATGAGTTCTGCCTAGAGACCCCTTTTTCTCACATTAGGTATGGGAGGAACCTAGGTGCCAGATGAAATACATATATTTGTATTAGAAATGTTTGGTCCAATTAATCCAAACAGCGAATTCAAGATTATAGATACCCAACCAAAGTTAGGTGAAAATAACTCCACCTTCATTCCATACCTGTAGGTAACTAAATCCCATTAAAATGTTGCCTGAGGATGTGAATCAAGAGAAAACAAAACCAACAGTAAACTGGAGGTGTTTTAACATAAAATGTCTTGCTATTACATGGAGCCTTCTGATGTAGGGAGTCCCTCTACAACCCCAGGACATTTCGAGCAGCTGAAAGTAAAATGTTCACACTTCAGTAGGAAAATATCCTCCTAGGTGAAACAGGAATAGACTGCATAAACAAGGACAGAATTTACTATCTAGTGTACACCTAAAGGTTTTTTTCTGAATAGGGTGAGTAAATCAGTAATTTCCCACAGAATTTTTTTCTATGCTTTGCTCTACTCCTTTTTCTACTTGTAACATTGTGATGTTAACAAACATCTACTTGGTTTGTTGGAAATGAATGATCAGATTTGTTCTCTGGGTATAAAAAGATAGAAAAACATGTTATTAATTTTCAGAGGAACCCAAAGGCTGATACAGCAAATCTGTTTTAATCCTTTCATTTGCACATGTTACATTTTGTGTGCTTGTTATGAGGAACATCATAATCATTTAAAAATGAGAATCTTCATTTTGCTCCTTCTGTATGAGGTTCTAATAATTCAGCATTTTCTCTGGCCATAAGGTGCATGATGGGACTGGTCTGGCAGCTACTGGTTATCTGTGGATGAACTCTGTCTGTGTTTGGAACCCTGGGGGAGATCTGGTTTTACCCTAACTGGAAAACCACAAGGGTTAACAGCACAGAGGGAACCGAGGAATTAGATTCATAAAAAAATGAGAGAAGAATAAAAAAGGGAAACAAAATGAGTGGAAGTTTCTATTTAACTCAGCTTGCAAACCTTATTCTAATGGAAGATACGTGGTACAGAAATTAGGGAATTAGGGAACATTAGGAAAAAAATTTTCACAGAAAGGTACATTGGGCCCTGGCATAGGCTGCCCAGGGAGGGGGTTGAGTCACCTTCCCTGGAGGGGTTTAAGGGACGGGTGGATGAGGTGCTGAGGGACATGGTTTAGTGTTTGATAGGAATGGTTGGACTCGATGATCCGGTGGGTCTCTTCCAACCTGGTGATTCAATGATGATTCTATGATGAAATCTTGCATAGATTTTACTAAACGAAACACTTAAGGATACTTTGGCTCCATGTCAGGTTACTTCACTGTGAGCCCCGTGCAGCCCCCTGTACTCACACAAACTTCTACAAACCAGGCTACAATCTTCTGTGATTTTTGTATACGTGTCCATATTTTTCAAGATGCTGACCATCATTTCCTCAAATGACTATTTGCTTACTCCTTAGCCTGGAAACATCATGTGCTCTCTTCAGCTGGGCTACCAAACAAAGAACCAGCATGGAAGCAGTGGTCACATTTGTTGGCTTTGATTTGTCTATGTCCTCAGTTTATGCAATTGTCAAGTGACCACCCTGTAGTTCAGAAAGCCAACAACGTCTAGAGATGTCAGTAATGCTTGCAGTGCATTTGACAAAAAATGATATAGGAAGAATCATAATAAGGCGTTTAGATATCCAGTTTTTTAAGACACAAAAAACCTTTGTCTACCTCCATGAAACATACTGGTGGTTCCATATAAGTGTGATGAGACCATGTCAGCTCTAAAGGAGCCGGCCCTGGTATCCTTTAAAGTTCTTTCCATCACGTCTGGCTCTTTTTTATCTAGTAAAATAGATTCTGTCAGTCAACCATATCATGGCACACTCCCTCATATCACAATATTATTTAGTTTCTTTTTAAATGCCTTCGTTATCTGTTAGGTTAAGAAGTTTATGCTGAATTTCTTTACTTTGATCTTCCTTCTTTTTATCCCATGCACTTTGCTCCTTGACCCCTTCCTCAGTTAAACTGAGTTCGATTGGCATACATCTGTGCAGCGCATGGAGACAATCTTGAACTTGGTGACAGGGGTTCTGGTCTCAAGCAGAGGCAGAGCAGAGCAGAGCTCAGTGCAACTTCAGTGCCCAGTCATGCACTCAGCTTATTAGTTGAGGTTTGCAGCTTGCTTTCAGCTTTGATATCAGGACTGATAACAATCTAAAATTGACCTTCCCTCTCTTTTACTGTGCAAAATCAAAATTCATACTTGGATTGTAGCAACTCACTTTTTAACCAATGTTTTAAAATCTAATGGAGGCTACTAGCTTCCATAAAAATTCTCCATGGTTTTTATTTTACTTGGTTAAATATGCACTCATATTTAGCAGTTAGCAGCCTCATTTTAATTATCGCCATTTTTCAAAATCTTGGCTCAGATCTTTTCCGTCATTAAATTTTATGACTCTATCTATATCAAACTCCAATAAATATGTAACTTAATAATGTCTCTCTCTTAACTCTCTTTATGACATCATGAGTTTTTCACTGTTGAATTTATGCTCGTGCTAGTGAAACACAGTGTACATGTTGTCCCCCCACATCGCTTGGAAATCACCCCCTGGCTGACATAAGTAGCTAACTGTAAGCCAACAGAAAGAAATCTTTAAAATATTCATAAAATTTTTCATGGCTAATGACAGAACAGGAGATTAATAAACCCCTGCAAATATGAGAATAGGTAGTACTTTCTACCAGTAAAGTGTCAACATTCCGTTACAAAATTAAGTGATTTGTGAAGCTCTTTGCATGGCCTTCACATTGCCTGAATTATGACACAAAGATAAATTAAAGCTGAAAGAGAGTTTGACGAGTTCTGCTGTCACTCAGTCATTCATTGAAATGCCTTCTATTCCTCTTAATTCTTTTTTTGCTACAGAATGGTACAAATTATCATGCATATTCTAATAAATAGTGATCTAAAAGGTTGGTTTTATTTATAAAAATCCCCACAGTAGGAAAAATTATTTACAAGCATTTTGGGAGAAAAGCTAGCGAAGGGCAAAATGGCACCTGGCAAAGTGTGACTGTCGATAGAAGTGGCTAAAGAAAGTTGGGGTGACCCATGAGTGGCTTCTTACGGTGTTGAAATCTACATCTGTGAAAATGACTGTCCCTAAATCCTGTCCGTCACTTGCTCCAGACCTTATTACATAGTTTAGAGGAATTATTTTAAGTGTCATTCCTCCACATTAATTAATACTAGAGTGTGGTTAATCAAAATAGTGATCGATATAGGCAAAGTTCTTGGGAGCTTCCTGACTAAATTGGGTTTATCAGACAGTTTAGAAGAACAACACTGTCACACTAACCTAGATACCTCCCTGAAAACTGATGTTTTCTACGAGTTCTAGTCACTGTGGCAAAACAGTTTTAAAACTCTTTTGCATTATAAGAACTTGGATTTTTGTTTGAGGTGCAATAAGGCTAATTTCATTATTCAGGGCAAAATTTGAACAAAGATGTTAAGGGAAAGAATCTCTCAGAGAAAGAATGTAGCCAATCGTAGAGCAGTTGCTATGGCAGAACTCCCAGATGTATTACTATGATTGCACACATTTTTGTATATACTGGTAGCCCTATGTACACCATTAATAGCAGAGATTGTGGAATCAATATGCAACGGGCTAATATCCTTTAGGCACCTAGTTTCCATTAATAGATTGTTCTTGGTGGCTTTGAAAATCCTGCTTTTTGTCTTCCTCTCTGTTGAAGCTTTCCTTGATAGAATCATATAAACATAAGAAGTGCAATACTGGGCCTGAAAATTTCAATGTCATAACAATTTAATAATCTGTAGACATGCTTCTTATTTTAGAAGCAGCACTCCTGAAATCTTCGATGTAGGATTCTAGTGTGATATTTTGTCTTCTTGTTTTTTTTAAAAACTCATTAGTGTTTGAGGAAAAATACCATCTGATGTTGCAATGGAGGGGCTTCACCTTTCAGGATAATGTTTAACCTTTCGTGTAAATGTATGCAAACAGAAAAGTCTTTCTGTAAGAACTCTGTAGATTCGGTCTACTCATCTTGTCAAAGAATCAACCATTATGTATTTTCGTTGTTCTCTTAATGAATATCTGCTTAACAAAGTTCTGCAGCATTTCTGAAGCATATAGCTGGAAAGGACTATTGAAATCCATAGGACCAGAGTTCTACCTGCTATCACAAGCAAATATGTTTTCTCCTGCTAGTCATAAATGTATTAAATTAGGCTCTAAAAAAATATAGGTTTTGGCCTCTTAGATAGCACAATTCCATTGCAAAGGCTCAGAGATTAGTGCATAATTTCCAGTTTTCAGCCTGGATGTACCTTAGACTCCTTTAATTTGGACCTGTAACAACATCATCCTTAAACCTGTGTGACTCTTCCTTCCTATGGATTTACAGGGATCAGTCATAGCCCTCTTATGCTTTTCTAAGATAGAGGTGTAAGGCTGCTTTGTTCCTTCTTGAAAAAACACATTTTATTTCAATATTGATTTGAATAGTTCTTCCTTTCCCTTCTAGGTTGAATTCATGTTTGCTGAATGTGGGTGACAAGAAGCACTTAGGATGTTCTACATGAGAGCCCAGCAGTACCAAGAGAAATGATCAGTAATTGCTGTTACATACTAATGAGTAATTAATAATGCATCCCTATCACTAGTACAAATACTTTCACTGCTAGAGCCTAAGATGACAGCTGCTCTCCACTTATGCTACAGCTCACTATTTACAGTTATCCTACCTATAAACTATATATACAAATCCTTCTCTTCCTCTCTTTTTTTTCCTAATATTCAACTTCCTAGCTTAATTCAGAAGTTCTTCCTATCTTTTCTGAAATTAATGACCTTTCCTTTTGTACTATTGAAATTCACAGTGTTCCTAGTGTTCTGGTTCTTAAGATCATTTATTTCCTTCGTGAGTGACCTTCTGTTCTCTTCTGGTTTGACTATAGGCTAGATCCATGGAAAGATGTAGTAATAGTCAGTCAGATTTTTAATTTTGGTGGTTTTGCTGCGTAGCTCACTGTCTCTGAAGGCAAAGCAATTCTGTTCCTGCATGTGCCCCAGGCTTTGATAGTGAAAATTGAGGTTGATGTCAATTTAATTTTCAGATCAAGCTTAACAATATCTATTAACCCTTTTCTTCCTATCCTTCTTTTGCTTTCTCTTTTTCTTTTTTGCAGCACTCACACTTTCCCTCTAGAGTTTTGGCAGTTCTCTCTTAATCCTTCCAAGATCTAACTTTTTTGCTGATCTGATAATTTTTCTTATTCATTGTCAATGTTCTGCTTATTTTAGTAGTATTTTCTGACAAGGTTATTTATTCAGTTAAGCTTGGAGTTCTTCCTTTCAAATTTCTTCACCTTGTTTAATATGCATATTCCAAAATAGTATTGCAGCAAAGAAGTTGCATTCTTCCATATACTTAAGATCATGCTCTTCATTTGAATTTTTTCCCTAAGAACGTTTCTCTTTTCATTAATCCATGTCAGTGTCTGAACATTTCTGTTTCCTAGGAATACTAATCAATAATTTACCTATTTTCCTTCCCTTGTGAAATCTTTGTCCTCCTCCTTTGGAAGAAAAATATCTCTGAAAATCCACAGGAAGAATCACTGGAAATAAAACCACTCGCTTGAATGTTATCCCTAAACTGACATAATATAGACCTATTGGAGTATGAAACGAGCAGAATTATTGCTTTCCAGCTCACCTGAAAATGAATAGTTTTTCAGGCTTCCTCAGATTCATATTTCATATCTTTATGTTTGGCAAATGTTGCATACTTTTGTTCACTGAATACACTTTGATGATGAAATATAATGTCTTCAAGGGCTTATTAAATATTTCTTGCTAAGACACTTCCCAGGTCTTTAGGCCTGACTTCTCCTGGAGTTGAGAGGAATCCCAGCATTTTTCCCCCCTGCTTTTCTTCAGTCCTCAGGTCACGGCATTCTGTTTAATCTTGCAATTCTTTGTATATTATCTTCATGTCTCCTTGGACTCTACTCTCCCAGGCTACACCTACACTAGCAAACTAAACAGGACTATGGTAATTGGGCCTTACTTTTTCTCACAGCTAAATGGCATAGTCAACATTATTTTTTTAGCCCAGCCTAACAAGCACCTTCCCGAGAAATGCCCATTCACCTCTTCAGACTTATCTCAAATCAGGTACCGTTCCTAATACACATATTGCATTTGAGCATCTTGCTTGATAACATGAGAGAATTTAATTTGATGAACATGGACAGTACTGTGACCCTTGACCTCAAAGCCAGAAAGTGATCTTTGGCTCATTTCATTTTTTAGTACAAACAAACTTGATTGTCCTCATCACCCTTTAACCCTTGAAATAGTTTCATTTCTGGTTTTTTTCACCAGACATTTTCTTTTTTTTTCTTCTTATTCTCCACTGCAGCAAGCCTGTTTGTCAAATCAGCCTTTCTTTAGTATGAGGTGTCTTAATTTCTCTTCATGAAAGCTATTATCTGCATTTCTGAGCATCTTTAGGTATGCAAATATTTGAGTGGTCCATTCACTCTCTTAACTTCTCTGTTCCATCCCTATTAGAGCACCACCTTTCCACTCCTCTGAGTTTTTCCCTTCGTATTCTATTTTGTAAAATATATAACTTCATACAGGGCTCCATCCAAAGATAACATACATTCTAGCTTTCTGGAGCTTCTCTTTCCTAACCATCATCATCATATTCTCTCTCCAGACCCTAATTTTACAGAAACAGGGGAAAATTCCTGTCTAAATCATCTGTTTGTGGCCTGTTTGACTTCTCATTTGGTCTTCCAGTCTAATCCTACTTCACTGCTGTGGCTGAGTTAGGGGTCCATCAGCAATGGTTAAAGGCAGAAAGCTTCCAGCACAGACTCATCTAAAAGCTGATGTGGAAATGTTAATCTCATGTGTAAATTAATTTCAGAATATTTTTTTACTGAAGTGTAAAGTTGTGGGAGAATTTCAAACATTTCCCCAGCATAAATGTCAGATAACTGAAATACAGCTTTAGCCTTGAAATTAGTCACATGAAACAATAATAAAAAATGCTCACATCTAAAATTCTAAGCACAATGGTCATTTTAAAGAGTTTGAAAAGTTTTACATTCTCAGCTTTACATGTTTCAAGCTCTACCATCCATCACTACAAAACCTAATTCTACGCTCTACATTCTTCCTTAATCTACATTCTGCACTCTTTCTTGGCTGCAACAGGAATTGCTTCACTTAAGATACATAAAAGCAAATGTCTATCAATTTAAGTCTGTTGAGAGCAATTTTTATGTGAGAATATAAATGGGACTTCGAAATCATTTTCTAGCCCCACTAGAATCATGCCTCATGAGTCAGTATTCAGGCTAAAATATGGGTTTATATAGAATAGACAGCAGACATACAGAAACAGCTACACTCTTTCCCCAACAATGTAAGGTGATTCACAGAGAAATGTTCAAAGCTATCAGGAGGAGTTTTAGAACAACCGTCCTCTGAAGGAGAATTCTTATCTCGTGTGCTTAAGTGTGAATATTTGGATCGCTTCAAAATGAAGTTGTGATATAGGTTTCTGCAGGTAATCTAAATGTTTAAGTTTCAATTACAGTCAGTGGAGCTCTACATGTTTATTGAGATGCCTAATGTAAAGCGTCTGATGCTATTTGAGTTTCCTTATGTTACTGAAGTAATGACAATTAGGATACAGCATCTAGAAGAGGTTCTTACCCTTTTGAAGAGGTAGCTGAAAATCAGGCAAGATACTCTGGTATATTAAATGACTTAAGATGTCCAAGCTTTAGCAAATACTTAAATTACCATCCTTTTATCTGCCCGATTCACTCTCTTTTGAAGCACCATCTTGTCAAGGAAAGAAGAATTCTTTTTTGTCTTCATAAAACACCACTGTGGTATGGTTCAAGTCCATATAGCATGTGGCATCCAAGAGATAAGCTAAACCAAGAGGTACATAAATGAATAGACTTAAAACAGGTCTCCAAAGCTACATGTGGTTCACGTTTAATACTCAAGAATCATAGAATCATACAACAGTTGCCTTGGAAGAGTCCTGAAAAATCATTTAGTTCCAAACCCCCTGCCATGGGCAGGGACAACTCCCACTAGATAAGGCTGCCCAAGGCCCCATCCAACCTGGCCTTGAACACTTCCAGGCATTTTTAGATATTTAGTTAGTTTAGACTTTATATTCAGATTTATTGCCAACTTTCAGATTCACTGAAAGCAAAATTAAATAAACTTGGGCATATAGTATCATTTTTTACTCAATAGATTTTCTCCTCTGACCTTCAGTTGCTAACTGAGAAAGGTGCAAGCTTCCTGTAAGATCCATGTCTTATCTCCATCCAGGATACAGATGTCCTTGATACCCAAAAAGTCAGAAATAAAACTGGATGTCTGTGTTCAGGAACTGATTCCATAAATAAGCCCCCTCCCAAGTGTCTTCTAGTACTGCAAGAAAAGGAGACTCTCAGTGCTTTTCATCCTTCTCTGTATTTGTAATTGATTTGTGTGCCTTTATCTTATCTCTTCTTATCTTATCTTCAAAGCAAACAATCAGTCTCTTCAGTCTCTTTCAGTATGGAATATTTTCCATAGCTCTGACCCACCTATCTCTGATCCTTCTTATTTTCTTCCATTTGTCCTTTCAACTGAAATCACAGGACCTGAATAATAGCTCTGTTTGCTTCTATTACTGTTACTGTTGAGAAGACACCATCGTTTGCATTATTAAAATACGGTTATATTTTGACACTTTTCTCCAGTCTCTTCACTATGTTTGCTTTTCTTTTTTACCAACCTCTACATATTAACCACAATTTGGAATCGCTCACACCTGCGTTCACATTCTCTGCCCACCAAAACCTTAGCCTTACAGTAGAATACATCTTACCTAAACTTTCCACCTGAACATTGTAGACCTGAAGTCTACATAAGAGTGGGAAACAGCGTACAAGCATTGCAGCATAAGTCTTGGAAATGGGCAGAGGATTATTTCAGGAAGCCACACAGCAAAGAACTCTGAGGTTATACACGGTTTAAAGCAACTGAAGTGGCTCTTTTAAGGAGCTGAAGTGGTGTGTGATGAGAATCTGCTTGGTTGTTCTTGCACAGGAATTCTGGATAGGATAATGGATGATTACAAGGGCTTAGTGAACAGGAAGATAAGAGATTTCAGCCATTTAACAACAAAGTAAGAATTAGCAAAATGCTAACTCTGAGGAAGAAGCAGTGAAGGTAATATTGGGATAGTGTGGGATATAGATAATGTGCTGAAACACAGAAAATGGGAAGAAGAAATGAAAGAAAAGCACTAGAAAATAGAATTCTTTAAGTGCAATTATGGCAAGCAAAAATTAAACAGAGATCCTGGATACAAGGGGAAAGATGATGAAAGGTCAAGGAATAGAAAGACAAAGGAGTGAAGCCATGAGTAGAGAAGCAGCTGCTGCGAGGATCAAATAAGAACAAAGAGGCAGCTTCAAAATTGAGACAAATCCTCCTATCAGACAGAATAATATAATTCCATCATTATCAACAAATTCCTTCCTGCAGATAAAGTGACTCATAACGTTACATTTCTCTAAGAAATCTGCCCTTTTTCATTAAATGATGTCACAATTGGCATGATGTTACGCTGGGGGGTTGTGCCAAAAAGTGTAATTCTGAGATATTCTTTCCAATTAAATAAATATTTAGATTTTTTTAATTTAACTTAATTAAGCCTGTTTTCAAAGAACTTAAAAGAAATGAACTCCTGGAAATTTTCCTTCTGTTACTAAATAACATCTGAAAAATAGGATGTTCCCTCTTCTTTTCTGAGCCTCAGCTGCTATTGAAAGATGAACTTTAACCTATTTTCGCACTTTATACCTTATCTTACCATTAATAGAACAGGAAAACAAGTATGCTTACCAGAAAAATGGTACCCAGACAGAGGGTAAAAAGACTTATCTTCTCAGAGGACTTTTCTAAAAATCAAGAATTTTGGTTGTTGCAATAGAATTGTGCTGTTTAATTAGAAAAATGCTGAGGTGTTTGAGCAAGCTGAAGATATTTCAGTGATACAATGCAAAATGCTGAGGTGTTTGAGCAAGCTGAAGATATTTCAGTGATACAATGCAAAGCCTCTTTAGGGATAAAAGGCAGGGTTGTTTATTTTTCTCAAATTTCCGTGACTCCTGGCCTGTACTAGAATTTAAAATCACAACCACTACAATAATGTTTCTAGTTTTGAAAACATTTTTATCTCAGAAAGGAAACTGAACCCACTGCTAATTAAGACTCTTTTTACAAAGGGACTTGAAAGCAAAAAGCCTTTGATGTCAGTAGCAATAAGATGAGTGACATGTCCCCTTCCTTTCTAACTTTTCAGAGCCTCAAGCCTAAGTTCATCATCTAGTAATAAAATTTATAACCTGGTCCATATATAGATTAAAGTTCGGTCCCCACCTGACAGCCATACCTACTATCACTCTCATGGCTTCATACACTTCGTTATCACTTCTGGTAATGTCATGCAAAAAGTACTGACTCTTTCTTTTTTTTTTCCTTCCTTGTATAGCATCAGCTCCTTAGTAAAATGAAAATATAAGAAATCTCTTTCTCTTCCTCAGATGAGACATTGGGTAAACTAACTGTTTCCTTAGCTATCACATGAGAACTTAGTCTGCAGAGCATTCCTTGTGGTCTTCAAGCAGCTGATGTGTCACAGGGGCATCTTCTGGAGTATTGATTATCTGCCATTAGGTGTTCAAGGCCAGGTGGGATGGGACCTTGAGCAGCCTGGTCCAGTGGGAGGTGTCCCTGCCCATCACAGGGGGTTGGAACTAGATGATCTTTAAGGCCCCTTTCAACCCAAACTATTCTATGATTGTATGATTCTGTGATTCCATGATTCCATGATTCTATGATTAGGAGGAAGCTGGTAGTGAGGACTTGCTATGCTCTATAAGGCAAGTTGGTCCATTTGTGTTTCTATTCCCTATTGTTAATATGAAGACAGGTTTTTTATTTCCCTACCTAAGGAGAATAGTGTCTTGAAAAGGCTTAGAAATGTTCTAGTAAAATTCCATGTAATATTGCGCAGAAATTTGTATTGTATGATACCAGTCAGTTAAAACTATCAAACTGATGGATCAGCTCAGGCACTGGGTGAAGACGATCTGTCAGACTCTTTGACTCTGAGTGATTACTGAACAGCTCTCAAAAGCAGAAAGAAAAATCAACTGCTCAGAATGTTGGAAAACTGACCTCCTAAAACAACTGGGAAAAATCTAAGCATTACTCCTCAGTGTATTTTTGAGCTGTGGAAACCAGTAAAAATAAAAACAGCAAGTCGGTACTTCTATGAAGGATAATTCTTACTTTCAAATCTTCCATTTAATTGAAGTGCAGAAAGCTAAGCTAAGGTCTGGAAAACCAACTGAATCTCTGAGAAGTGATCAGATGCAGAGGTGTGGAAAAGCATCACAGAAAGCATAGTGGTGGTGTGAATTAGATTTGGGAAAACAGTTGGAATTCTGCAGGCAGAGATGGCATCCCATGTACATGAAAGCCTGTGGAGACAGCATGAGCTCTAGCAGTATGAAGATCATGGAGGGCTGAAACCCTAGGAGAGATGAAGCAAAAAGGTGCACAGATTTTTAAGCTGGAATTCTCGAAAAAAGCAGTTTACTGGACACTCCAGTGGAATATGATATTTTGGCAGCAATATCTGGGCTGGCAATACTGGAACATTACAACCTGGACAACAAGGATGAAGAAACTGCCACTTCTTCAATGGAAGTTACTAGAACAGCAGCATGTAATTTTCCTACAGGAAATCCCTAGATTATCACCATGGAAGTATATGGATTATTTCTTAGTTTTACCTTTTTTGCAGATGCACTGAACATCATCTGTACCAAAAACAGTGGTATTAGTGCTAAAAGAGACAGTAGAAGATTAGTTTTCCAGTGGTGAGCTTAGAAGAGAGTATTTGCATGGAATTTATATATAAATAAGAAAATAGAAGAAAAGGAAAAAGGACAAAAATGCTGACTTAGAAATACATGGAGCACTTCACCGTGTCGTCTTGTTGGTTAGAAAGAATAAAGTAGAGGTTTGCAACATCTTTGTAGGAAACTCTTGGCAGAATTCAAACTTGAATTTAGAGATCCCAACCTACCACAGTTCAAAAGTACATTTCTTTGCCTCGGGACAACACAAAATGAAGGAAGTGAGGTGGTTTAATACTTTGAAAGGAGGTTGTGAATAAAAGTTTCAGAAGAATCAGTACTTTTTCTTGTTAGTGCAAAAATAAGACTGACCCTTTGCCCAGGAATATACTCAAATGAACTAAATAAATATGTAAAAAGGAAACATTTTCCACTACCTACAAGGAGAGAAATTCTGGAGGAGATGGTTTATGCCAAATATTTTTCTACTCTTGATGCCTCAGCAGGCTTCTGGCAGTGGTTCTTAGACAAACAGAGTATATGTTTATGCACCTCCAACACCTCCTTTGGGAGACACGCTTTCCTCCAATTGCCATTGGGTTATAGTTAGCACCATAGGTGTTTCGCCAGAAAATACAACCATTTTTCTCCGGTGACGGGCATGCTAAGACCTAAACAGATGACACTGTGATCTGGGAAACACAGTAGAAAACTAAACCAAATGTTCCCAAGGAGCTCCCAAAGAACCAGAAGTGCTGGACCTTGACCTGAATAAGTAATAACAAAAAAAAAAAAAAATCATGTAATGTGTCTATTTCTTAGAAAAGAAAAGAAGAGAAGGAAGACAAAGGAAGGCAAAAGGAAGGAAAGTAAGAAAGAAAAAGAAAGGGGAGAAAGGAATGGAAGGGAAAGTACACAAGGATTTTTTGAGGATTTTTGGAAAATAAGCAAATTAGTACCAAGCCTAATTGTTTCCATAAACTGTCTTGTTGCCTTGCAAAAGTCATTTAGTGAAAATAAGATGCAAAGCATAATAAAGGATCTAAATGAGTTAATAGAAGAAGGTCTTACCCTGAGACAATACAACAACAAGCACAACACAAAATTTTTCATGCATGTGTCCAGTGAAGTTGTTATCACATCCCTCTCTTAAAAGTATTGTCAAAACATTTGACCAGTTACCAGTGATAGAAAAAGGAAATGTCAATATCATAAGCAGAATAAAAGATCATGGTCTGTAACATATAGCATAATGTTATATATTACATATGGTATAATATGACATATGTGCATATAACATAGATAGAGAGAGACATATAATACAACATGAACACAATAATATGTATATATAAGTATAGAATATATAATTTAAGGTTAGTGGATTTTCTGTATTTATATTAGTATTAATGAAGCCATTGTTGGCATTGCCAAAATAGACATAGCAAAACCAGTTCCTCACTGCAAAAGACAAGTGGAGGAAGGAGCAGGTTCAGTTTCAGATGAATGGTTTGATGAAGCTTCCTCTGTGCAGCTGTGGGAAAAGTGAAGACTGGAGACAATATTTGAAAAAATAAATTATTATGTCTAGAATGAAATATAGACTGAATACCAGGAGAACTACTGCAACAAACACTTTCCAAAAAAATAAAGTGTTAATGGAAAAAATAAAGTGTTTCTTAGGCTAAGAAACAAATTTCAATCTATAATTCTATCAGTTTAAGAGGTTCATTTAGAGTGTTAGGTAGGTTTTCTGTTTTAATGCTATTAATAATATATATACATATATATATATAAAAATACAGAACACCACAACACATGTTATGGAATAGGAACTATTAAAAATGCTTTCCCCTGCTCACTCCCAACTATATGCTGGCATTAACTGATTGTGCTCAGTTTCCTCAGCTTTTCTAGATACTAAGGTGACTGTGATCATCAAATCAGTTCTCATTATAGGTGATATACTCATGTGGATGATGTACCAGGGCTTACAAGTGTGAGTTTCAGCAATTTGGAAGTAAGCAATATATATATATTCAGTCCTGAGCCATTGTGCCTACTGTGTGTATTATGTTTTCATTTAATCCACATGTTCAATATATAAGTAGCTGAACCCAAGGCTTCATGCTCCCAGATCCATGTCTCAACATGCACAGGAGTCGCTTCATTATTTATCTGTTAAATTTTCCGTCTCTACAAACTTCAAATCGTGGGTAGAGAGTATTGGAGGTTCATCAAGAGGGCTACTTTTAGCCAGAATTATATCTAGCCTTGTACACAGAACACTTATATGTAGGATTACACCCTCTTTTATGTTGGCAAAGCAGGAAACCGATATTTCTTAAGCAAGTGTTGTAGTTCCAGTGGAAAAGCAGTTGTTGCAGGCATTTAGAGTACAGTAATGCACTCAGATACGTATCTTCTTCATGTATGTGTGAGGAGGCAGCAGCCTGCAGCTAGATTGAGGTCCATGAAGGACAGAATGTCAAATGATTATGCCTTCATCATTCCATTGAACTTCACAGTATAAAGTCCAGAGCAACCTGATCTAGTTAGATCTGTTTTGAGTGTGGGGTCACACAGGATGACTTTTAGATGTCCCTTCCATACACTGTTTATTCTCTGATTTTAAAATTTCTAAGGCTTTCACATCATGTTGAAGATTTTCCGTATCTAAAATACCCATGCACAAATTATCTCTCTGTACAAAATTAATTCAGCATATCACAAGTATTGTCATACCTCAACATTTCATAGGACCGTTGATTCAGTCTGTACGTGGTATGTGTGATGAATGCTTGAAGTAGTGGACTTTCTGAATACCCAGTCTGTGCATGTACATGTGACACCTTTCAGTTTATCAGTCGTTCTTTATGTATATGATCTACACTTTGTGTTTTGCAAAGAATATTCTATGGTTTTTATTTTTAGGTAGTACCACGGTACAGACATGAGGAACATCCTAAACCAACGGCAAGATTTTAGGAAAGAAAGAAATCATAACTAACAAAATTCATGAAATGTATGATCGCTCCAGCTGGCTTCTTTCATCAGCATTAATAAATGACTTACATTTTCCTCAATAAGCCGTGAAACTTTATTTCAGTTACGGTTAGTTAACAGATGCCGATGACATTTTTATCTCCTTCAGGGTATTTTCCTCTTCCTAGGTTCTCCTAGGAAAAAAGATGTGAAATATCCAGAAATAGTGCCTTTCTAAATATAATTTCATTATTCTTTTTTAATAACTTTTAATATTGTTTCAGTTTTTTAAAGGTATGGTGAACAAACTTAAAGGTCTCTGGCAGTACCTAGTGCCTGAACAACGGTATTGTGAACACCCAGTCCCAAACTGTCCTTATTGCCAAGTAATGTGGGTTAAAGCAAAAAATTCTTAAGGGAAAAGAAACATTGAACACAGCAGCTCAGATATCTTAATCCCAAGACAGTTGCAGAACTCCCATTTAGGTGTTTGATTTTGGATCAGGACTAAATATACGCAGATAAGAGATATAAAACATGTACCAAAGACTGGAGTGACTTCCACTGTAGAGCATCAGGGAGTAGCGTTTGAGGATTCTCCCATCCTTTCTTTCTTCAAATCTACACCAATACCTTCTGCCTGTCTTTGCCACGTAGAATGCAAAAATGTAAGATCTGTGATACAATCATCAGAATGGTTCTATCAACAAAGTTTTCATTTCACTTCCAACAGATGCAGTCAGAAGAGTGTTGTGACTTAGCCAAAAGTAAGTGAGAAACATAAAGAATGAAATGAAATAATATGATTTAAAACAGATTGCTCTGGAGGATAAACTGTGTTCCGAGGTCAAAGCCTGTAATTTCACAGAAATAGCTGAAATAAGAACTTTATGTTGTCTAACTCCATGTGAATATTGACTTCTTCCAATGATCTGAAAGCATGGGGATTCCTTGATGACTGAATAGATAAAAGTAGTGCATGGAATTTTGTTGCACCTGTTGTGAGAAAACTGTGGTCCCTTGACTAGGTAATAGAGCAAAATAAACCTGTCACGGAAGAGTGGTGCACCCATGTTACCTTCATGCTTGTGGGCTGAGTCATAACCTCTGTAATCTATTTATGTCCATGAAATGACGTATTAATATAATTAGTCAGCCTCAGCTTGACCCCAACCAGCTGAAGGTAGCGAGGAGACACAGGCAAGATAGAGAAACAGCTAACAAATCTCTGGGCACTCCAGAGCTCTATTTATCTGTGCTGCTGAAGTGAACAAATAAGTAGATTTGAAGTTATAGTCAAAACCTCTTGATGTTTTGAATGCAGAAAGGGATCAAATGCTACAGGCAAATGTATGATCTTTTTACACAGTCTATTTGGTAGAATCATACTTCAAAGTAAAATAATTAAATGTCACAACACATACTGAATGAGCAGTGGACACAAAAGTAAACAAAAATCTCTGTTGCTTTTTAGATGTAAAAAATAATAATTGGCTATTGGTCATTTTATTTTCCGTGACTGGTATAAGCCAAGGACAGAAACTGAAATGGAAAAAAATTTAAGAAATGCTTTCCTAGTGGTGCGTCCAATACTGATGAATCCAGGAAAGAAATTTCTGCAAGAAATCAATCTGAAATATCATGCTTTTGTCAATGGCATCAGAAAAAATCCTAATTAAAAGGAAAAGGTCTCTCTTACTGGAAATTACAACCCATTGTACATCAATGCTTACCATCAGATTGAACTGCTGTTCGGAGTTACATGATCACAGTGCATCCTGGGAATTATAACCTAAATGTGAAATCTGAGAGACAAAGAGTATGAAGAAATAAGAGACTTTAAAGATAACTGCCCTGATGCCTAGTAACATGGTAACTTTTCAAGGGAAAAGAAATTACTGCTTAGCTAAGTCAAAATTTGAATTTTTTATTTAGCAAGGTAAGAGGAAATATTTTGACTTGAAAATGTCAAAACATTTCAGTCTGATCAGATATATGAAAATTAAATTTACTGAATGAAATGTTCTTACCTGTTTCCCCCAATCAATTTTTTTTACTACAATTAGCTTTGATATATGTGGATAGAAAGATAATTCAAGCTACTAGAATTTCTCATTACATAAATCAACTCTTTTTTATCAATATACGTATATGTATTTTTATTCGGTTTATCTTCTTCGTTCAGGTAAGTTTTATGATCTTATTTACATATTTTTGCTATTATTGGCAAACAAAAAGAAATGGAATCTAAGAATAAGGAGGTAAAAGAATTATACAGAGCTTACTTTCAACATGAACATGATCTGGTTTACCAGAATATTGCAAGTAAGTGTCAACTTGTATTTAGAAAGGTCTATGGCAAATTTTAGTACAACAAAGGAAAAAATATTAAACTTCCATTTTCCTGTCTGTAAAGGGAAGATATCCCAATTGCATAATACTACAATTTTCTCAGGTGCTCATACTCTGAGGTCTCTCAACATCCATGCTGCAGTGATCAGTTCTCCCAGCTTTAATTTATGCATCGTAATGATTCCTGTGTAGATGTTGGAAATTTATTTGAGTACATAGGTAGAGTCTAGCTGAGGGATTTGACTTTTAAAACTCAGTGAAAGAAAAAAACCCAATGAACTGGAACAGTGACTTATCTCCAGTATGTGCTCTGGCTTCTGCCATCAGGGACTGAGCAGAGCATTGCCTGGAGTGCAGCGAGGATCTGGGACTCTCACCTTTGGACCTTTGGCAATTTGCTCTGAGCTTTCTAAACCGTGTGCCTCAGCTGCTTGCTACAGACTATATAAATGGAAGTCCAAGTCAGAAGGCTCATTCTCCCTCGGAGGTGGTAGAGGAGAAGTGAAGAGGGGAGGAAAGGCAAAAATATAGGAAAAGCAAGAGCAACAAGAGGGTTCGGGGCTCACCATGGGCCCTGTGCAGCTCTTGCTGCTCTTGCTGCTGCTCAGCAGTGATGTTCTCACACGTAAGTACCGCCTTTTATTTTAGAGCTTTTTGATGCTTTATTTATGAACCCATTAAAACAACAGTAATGCAAAAGCCAACAGGACAATAGCTGTCAGAGTTAGAGAGGGTAAGCGTGGCAAAGATGTCATCTCTTCCCTTTGTACAATCACAGGATGATCCCAGCATAGAAGAAAGTCACAACTGTGGCTTGGCATCTTTTGATCAGATTTATTGTAGCCTGGAGGTCTCATACAGACATATCCCGGCTGTTGCTAACCTATTTTCCAGCAAATGTGATGATGGAGCAATAAAGCAACATGTATTTGGCAGGCAATACTGATATCTGAGCTAGAATTTTGTGTAAAAGCGACATAGTAATCAGTAGTTGTAGTAAAAGAAGTAGGCCAGTAGAGTTTCTTTCCTAAGATCAGTAAAGAACCTAGATCAATATGATGCTGTGGATTGTGAGCTATCCTTGCTCCCCAAGAAGTGGACTTTTAGAATATGATACTGTAGTGTTACTTAAGACTTCAGGTACCTTAAGGAGTAAAGTGAGTCTGGGGCCAGTTTTGCAGGTCTGGTTTTATGTGCAGATTGAAATAAAATACACCTTTTTTAACTAATATTCTGTTTTTAAATTATAGTATACAATTCTGAAGGTTCCATTTGTTTCTAATGGTTATTAGTAAAGTTAATGCTGTAACAGCAATAGCAATATTACAATTAATATTACAATTGCTGTTGCTTTTACTATGACTAATATTACACTCTGTATCTATAGCGTGATCAGCCTTACAATTCCCAGAATGAAAACTTGGAAACTACAAAGAATATTTCAAAAAGTGCTGGAATTTATGTGTGATATCCCAGAGAATGACACAGCATGGAATGAATGCGGCAAATTTACTAGATTATATTCTATTTTATTTTATTTTAAATAGATTCATATGGGATGTACTGCACACAGACTGGAGCAAATGATTGTTCCTAACTTGAATAGGTTTCCAATCAATATTCTTTTCCTCCAAAGAATGAACTATCAATATTCAGAAACGATTTATAAGCAAAGAATTGTACTATTAATGATAAAAGTTGTACCTTATTCAAATGCACAAAAAGCAAAATATAGCCATTGATCCATTATGCTATATTTTTGTGTGGTCAAATGGGCTAAAATTTTAAAGTAAAACATGTTATATGGTACATTTTATCTGTCTGCCTCTACACTTTGTGCCTATAAACTTTCTATTTCACGTACCATAGGGCTTTTAAAACTAATTGTTAACCTAGAAACAGATCCCCCTCAGTTTAAATCAAAATAATTTAATTCAATGACTTAAAGATCCTGTTTTGAGATCTTAGTTCACAATATCAAGGCAACTACTGTAACTCTCTTAAGAGAGAGTAGACTGTACTCTTAATGTTAATAGTAGCATTGTTATTTATGTAAGTGTACCAAAATACATCAAAAGTTGGTATGGATTAGAAAAGTCTTAGAACCAAAATGTAGTGTTTCCGCTTATATTTCCATATCCCTTATTTTATAGTTGTAAAGTATTTTTCCAGCTTTTAATTCTTGTTTTCACTCTTTACAGAAGAAGAAACGCCTGAAAGTGGAAATCCAGGATGTTCAAGTAAGTGATTTCTTGCGTTTGCTTTTGTTATCTTATGTCACTGTATTAACTGAATAGATCCTATTCTATAAATCTCTTCCTATGAAATAAATGAAAGAAAAGGGATGGCAACATTCTGAAGTCTGTATTGCCATTTATTTTAAGTATTTAATTACCTATAAGGCTTGTCTCAAAGAATTTCAAAAGTTTCAAAAGATCAGAGAAGCTGAGATTACATTTCTGAACTTTTAAAAAGCTCCCTTTAAGAAACTATTTTCCACTGTTTTGGTGATTACTTAATTGCCAGGGTGCAAATTCCTTAATTGAGAAGTCTCTGTTTATCAGATGTGTAGCTTTAGCAGTGGGATTACGTACCTTACACTTCATCATATGCTGAATCTCACTTCTTGTTTACCCTTCATGGTTTGTGCTAAACCCACAGAATTGCAGTTAGCTATCTGACTAAGTACCTGTGGTATAAATCATCAACTGTGTCAGCAAAGACAGCAAGTTCTTTAAATAGGTTGAGACTCAGGAAATGCTGACTTTTTCCCTATCTTTATAATGAACTCTGACTGGCCCTGACTGCTCGGTTAGATACATAATGTTCCACCACAGGGTCAAAGTAACAAATTAGCTGTTTTGTTCTTTATCCCTTGGAACTTCAGGGTTGGGTTTTTTTTTCCTTATTGGATGCTTTAGCACCATCTCCAGGCAATTTGGCTTATTTCAGCTTCCCAAACCAAAACTTCTGGGCTTCATTGCTAAGTTCTATCTTGTTGATATAATAAATTGTTAGATATTTTCATTTCTATTCTTATAATTTCCCTATTGCTTTTCCATTTATTTATGTTTAAAAGCAGGAAATAAAGCAATAATTATACTTTTGGCTTTAGCATAGTAGATGCTGTTGTGGCAAAAATTCCTGAGAATGTTCAGTTAAGCTGCATTGTAGTCCAGGATAGCCAAAAGTGACAGGAATATTGTTGATTTTTTTTTTTTAGAGCTCTTAATTTTATTGTTAGTTAGATAACTTAATTCAGTTCACAAGTTTTTGTAAGATACTTATTACTGTATGATAGGTTGTATTATTTACATCAAATCTGTTCAGCCATTACAATAATCTGTTAAAACACTACTAAAGCATCTAAAGATCATAAAAAATGATAGTCCAAAGAGGAAATTTGAGATTTATAGCAATATTCTATTCTCCTTTATAAGTACACAGTTCTATGGCTTAAACGGCAAGATCATTGGCCTCTGACATGACAAATATTTTATGTAAGAACAAGATTAAGCTACATTCATGGCAGGTATAGACAGGCAAAATGATACAGATTTGATGGTAGATGTGGGTTTAAATTGAGGTGACTTTACCTTTTTCTTCTATTAAAGTAGATCAAGATTTTATAATAAAGTTATATATAATAAAGTATAATAAAGTTTTCAGATAGTCATGAATAACCACAGAGGAGCAATTTAGGAAATTGCTTTTCACTCAGCATCACAACAATGTCACGAACCCAGGGAGATGCTCAGCCGAATCAGAGGGGAACAGTTCTTCTGGTTCAGACAGACCTAAACTGCTCTAATGTGGTCACTTAAAATGCCTGAACAGATTTATTTTAAAATGATGCCTGCAGTTATAATTGGAGTGAATTGTAATTGAAGACATTCTTTGGCCTGCATTATGCATTCCAGACACCAAAAGAAGATCTTATATCCCTGTATTTCACAGGGAACCAAAATATTTTCTTCTTTATACCTCTATTATCACATTTATTCCTGCTTGTAGGGTTTAAAATTATAGGTGAATTGCCTCAGAAAGCAACAGGGACAGATTAAATACTGGTGAAATTAATCCCTTTGAGGAAGCCCATTAGGTTTTGGCACTTCTTTAATAAAAAGAGAAAGATCTCTGTCAATACACCTTCCTGTCTTATTCTTGCTTATAAATTAGGGCTTTTGCCCTGTTCTGGGTGCTCCTCATATAACTGAAATTGATCTCCTTTATAAAGAGTCTATCCTAGTAAAATTTGCTGATCTAATAAATTTATTAGAGCAAATCATATTTCAGGAGAGCCTGGGGCAGAAAGATACTCTGTAGATTCAGGTGAAATGATATTAAGGAATGTTAGTTTTGGTGTTCTGTCTCTTTCTGGGTTTATTTGCTTTCAGTCTCAGTTATGTGACTTAGATAAAGTAGCTCCTTGTAGCTGAATTGCAATGAAAAAATCTGAGCCAAAATAGAGACTAATATTTGACTGTTTTAATTTAGAAGAAGTAGGGTAATTTTTAAATCAATTCGACATCATGTGTTTTCTCCTGATTTTGTCATGAAGTTCGATGGGGCACAATTCGAAGGTCAGATAGGGTCGTATTGTCAGATCTCATCAAACAGTGCAGTGGACACAAAAACTTATTCTTCTCCATACAAGATTTCTCTTAGCTATAATTTATGCTTAAGAAAGTATCCAGCTGACATGAAGTCATTGTTTCTTTTTCTGAAAATTCTTCTGTAGCAAACACAAAAAGAAATAGTGCTGGGGTCCTAATGCTGATGTGACATTCATTTTACTTACATGACAATAAGGGTTAATTGTAAAGTTCTACATATGCTTATCCTGCCCGAGTTATAAAAGTACTTTTGTTTTACTAATTGCAGAAGACGCAACCAGATTTAAGCACCTCAGAAAATACATTTACTCATATGAAGCAGAAACGTCAAGTGGGATCACGGGAACGGCAGATTCTCGAAGCGGTTCAAAGATCACTTGCAAGGTAGGGAAAGAGAAGTAAATTCTGTTGGGACTGTATAGTGAATACATGGGAGGTGGCAACTGGGGAGCATCCTTCAGTGTTTTTCCAAAGATCATTATTGAAAGGCTCATGTTGAGCGTCCTGAAGGGTAAGGCTTCCCTGTCCTAGACAGGAGGCACTAAGGAGGCACGAGTCCTTCATACCACTGCAATTCAATCTTCATGTGGCCATACTGTTACGTGGAAGAAGGAGAAGACCTGATAGTTCAGTTTTCCTTGGCTCCCGAGCTGAGTCTACCAATGTCCATCAAACAATTCTAGAGTTGAACTAAGCAGTTCATTGATGTCATGAAGTCCTCTTGATAGCCTGCAGGTGGTAGAAGTCAAGCTGCAATCAGGGCTGTTGGACGTCTACCTGATTACCCAATGTCCCACAATCTTGCCCAAAATGTTCCCATCACAATTTTTTTTCTGAAGTGCAATAACTGGGGAAATTATTTTTTATTTTGCACACACTACTCTGATAGAGTCTAAACCCTGATCAGTGTAATAACTAAATTTTTCATTTAGTCCTACTAAAAATCTTCTACTAGAAATTTTCAGAACCCGAATTGCTTGTTTATTGTACTTTACTCCATACCATTAGCCAAGCAAATACCACCTGCTTTCATATCTTCTCCCTCAAGTTACCTTTCCTTGGTGCCTTGGGATTCTGACACTTTACCCAACCTGTAACTGGATGATTCTGGAAACATAGTAATGAAAAAAGGATAAAGAGACTGTATTTGTGGTTTCAGGTTGAACTGGAGGTACCACAGCTATGCCACTTCATCCTGAGGACAATGCATTGCTCCCTGAGGGAGACATTTGGTGTTGACACTGAGGGAAGGGCCATGCTGAAAAAGTCAAAGAACTCAGAGGACTTCGCAAGTGCCATGTCCAAGTAAGCAATATCAATTATCAATAACCAATTCATCAATACTTGCAGCCTTAACATTGAACAGGCTGTAACATTACAGTCTGCCCTGACCATATCTTTCCAGACTTAGAACATATTTCGTGATAAATGGTAGATTTATAAGGTGGTTGCGTAGCAAACCTTTCCCTGATGTAATTTAGGGCTAACTTGGCACAGTTCTCAGTAGCCAGTAGGGAAGCATTTTATTTTTTACAATAAGGGTGGCGAAACATTGGCACAGGTTGCCCAGAATGGTGATAGAAGCCCCATCCCTGGAAACATTCAAGGTCAGGTTGGATGAGCTCTGACCTAGTTGAAAATGTCCCCGATTACTGCAGGGAGGTTGGGCTAGATGACCTTTACAGGTCTCTTCCAACACAAACCATCCTATAATTCTATGATTCTTAGGCTTTTTTCCATCCAGAATTTTCACCTGGAGTGTCTTTGTCATTTATATCATCTACATCAGGAAACAGTTGTTTAGTCCCCTAAAAGATGATTGCAAGTGGAATGTTCCTTCTTGTAAGCAAATTCTCAAATGGCTGTCTGCAGTCATTTTAAGATAATTTTTCTTTGCTGACATGGTACAAAGACTGTGCAATAGAAGAGCATTTGAGACTGAAGTCCAGGTTTCCTATCATGGTCTTTAATGACCTATGCAACTTATCTTTTCCTTACTTATCTTCTTTCGTAAGTTATTGCTACTGCTCCCTCCACCCAACTAGTTTCCAGTGCTTGTGCAGGCTTGTTTTACTTATGCGCTTTCATGCTTGTTTCAATACCTCAGCATCCACTCCAACTTGTTGCAAGCCATAGATCTCAAAACAGTTGGAGACAGTATATTTTTCAGAAAATAATCAAGGTTTTATTCAAAAACTGCAGCTAGTAGAGAATCATTCCCAGTATTTTTTTTCTTAGCTAATTTCAGTAGTTAATAATTACCTCACTCAAAAAATTTACTTTTCTCCTTGCTGAATTTGTGCAATTCCAACTTCCAGCAATTGACATTGATATTTGCTTGTCCTTAAATGACGTAGTCCACTGATATCAGGGTGTCCTTGGTTAGAATTTTGCTGCTTTAATAGTAATATTCTGTAATAGTAACAACAGTAAATAGTAAATAACGATAGAACAAGACAAATATGTTGCTTTAGCTACAGCCCAGCAGTTTGTTGATAATGTTCTTTACTGGCTGCTTCTAACATGATTTCATACTAAAGTCGGGGATTTCTTGGACAGACATGAGCTAAAATTCAGCATTCAAGATGGAACAAAAGTGAAGCTGTACCCAGAGAAGGATGAACCTTTGAATGTACTGAATCTCAAGAGAGGCATCATCTCAGCTCTACTTGTGCCAACAGAAACAGTAGAAAATGTGAAAACAATTTCCATGGTAAGTATTTTGAAAAGCGTTCACCTTATTTCCTTAAGAAATAGAAGAAACCTCACATAGTAGAGTCACTCCTGAATGAAATTTTCAAAAGACCTGAAAATTCAGATGAGAAAGGTGCCTTTCAGCTAGATCAGAAAATGTTTGACAGCATGAACAAAGACACTGACTTATTTCTTCTTTACAGGATACTGTATATGGAAAGTGTGACAGCGAAGTTGAATTCAAATCTAGAAAAGGAATTGTTGCAGAAGATATTTCAATTAACAGAGACCTGAAAGCTTGTGACAACTTCAGTCCCATCAGAGATTTTGTCAGTCCCATTGCTATTGTAAAGGGACTAGTAAGTATACCATTAAAAATTCTAACATAGAACATTCTTCACCACATCACTTAAAATTCTTAACAGCTACTATAACAAGTAAATTTTGTATTTATCTAGCAAAAGCTTAAATAGGTTTTCTGCACGTTTGCAATAGATCAGACTGTGGTTTTGTTGGCATTCAATAGAGAAAAACAGATGCAAAAAGAGTAATAACCTTCTTTCATGTTCTTCTCTTGAATTTTTAAAGGAGAGCTTTT
The DNA here is from genome assembly GCF_032191515.1 of Phaenicophaeus curvirostris. Classification (NCBI taxonomy): domain Eukaryota; kingdom Metazoa; phylum Chordata; class Aves; order Cuculiformes; family Cuculidae; genus Phaenicophaeus; species Phaenicophaeus curvirostris. Next base: position 121,666,549 of record NC_091393.1, on the reverse strand, counting down.
CATAGATGGAGTTGGTTGCACACTAACCTATGAGATTGTATCTTTTTTTTTTATTTGGTGGGCCAAAATTTTTTACATTCCCATTTCATGTAAAATATCACCAAAACCCTGATGTGTATATGATGTGCAGGAGGAGAGGGTTCAAAATCTTCCGAAGTAAATGGTTTGACGTGCTGTTCAGGCTACCTGTGAATCCAGAAGACGAAGTGCAGATTTTACATTAATCTTGGTAGAGTTTTTTCTGGTATCTGTACTTTTGAATGTTTTCTCTCAAAGGAAATAAAAATCAGGATTTCCTATCATGCTAAAAAATCCACATTTTGTAATTTCTGCCATTTTTACAGCTTGTTTTAGAAATCTTTAGAATGCGTGTAATAACAGTGGAATTAAAAAGAGCATCAGCTATTACAAGGGGCCTGAACTACTCTAAAAGTTACAGACTGGTTTCTATGAAGGAGTCCTTTGTTGTGGGCAGCAGGGGATCAGTCATGAAGTAACTACTAAGCCAAACACCTCAGTAAGGCCTGAGGGAAAATTCAGTGGGATTTTTGCCTGTGAAGACTTAAGACTAGAGATTGACGCTGGCACAATTTTGTCTTTGTGTGAGAGTGATTCCAGTTAAGTACCTTGGTTTCCAGTGTATTGTAACTGTTAATATTACAGGAAAACTGTAGAAGCCTTTAAAATGGTGTTTGTTACTTATACTATTCAGTAAAATCACTGCCAAACTACTTTTTTTACAGAACATCCCATTATCTACCCTTCTAAGGAGCACCCAATTCTGTCATTACAATATTGATGCAAAGAAAAGGCACATAAGAGATGCTGTCTGCAGTGAAAAACACCTGTTTCTGCCTTCCTCATACAAGTATGTTACTCGCTGTTTAGCAAGATTCTTTCTTTATAAATATTAATTTTTAATAGTGATGTATCACATTGTGCCCTGACTTCATACCCAAATATGCCCTTTGTTCTCAAGGAGGTAGAAGTCGTGGCAAGACACTTCAAAGGTGCCTTAATTCAACTAAAGAACTAAATTTTTCAAATTCTTCTTTCTTTGCCAGAAATCGCTACGGCGTGATGACAGAGGTCAACCAGACGCTGAAGCTTGAAGATACCCCAAAAATCAGCAACAAGAATTTTGATGGAGGTATAGCTGCAATTCTCAATAATACAAATATAGGGACAAAATCTAAGTACAGGTCAAATGCAGGGTTTTGGGTTTTTTTTTAAATACTGAATTCATTAACAATGAAGTTGAGGGGACCAAAATGATCCATAACCTTTAATGTAATTTGATCAATTCAGTCAGGAAAGCATTTATGTAGGAAATGGGAAATTCTGCAGTTTAAAACCACTCTGTAACTTGAAATGCTTTTATCTTTCATTTTAATTTTTAAATTATTCTTTACATTTAAGAAGTTATGATTTATTTGGAAAGCAATTTTAATCTTATTGAAAATTGCTTCAGTGATCCCATTTTTGGAGTAAAATTCACTTGTGCAACTTGAAGCTTCAGCTGGCAAATATAAACAGTCTATGATTACTATACATTTGGTTCTGAAACAAACTTCTTTGGGGTGCAGTTGTTATTCCTATTCTTAACATGCTTCTCCTAAGACATATTCATCACAACCTGAAAAAGCAAACTGAGCTAATATAAAAGGTGGTAAGAAATCATCTTCATAAAAATTCAAAGCAACTTATGCAAATAGGTACTATTAATATTTTTTTAAATGGATATTTAAATTCCAGTAGAATCTGTTGAGCTGTTAAACATCAACAATTTTAGTATAAAACAATCTACAGAATTTATTTTTATACTTAGTGCATGACAGAAGTTAAAAATTAACATAGTTCTTTGATAATGCCATAAAGAATGCATTTTTTTTTAATTGCTAGATGAACTGGAAGAGAAAGGACTTGCGCTAGAAAGTGCAGATGCCAGATTTCCCAAGCAAGGTGATGCTGTTCTGAAAATCCTTCAGGAACTACAGAAACTTGCAGCCTCCCAGCAGAATCAGCAGAGAGCAAGACTCTTTTACAAATTTGTTTCTGGACTTAGGAGTTTACATAACACAACTCTCCACTCTCTTGTACCGAAGATGATAGAAACATCAAGGTATGTTACAATGGATCATTGTGCCAGAATACCACATATCCATGCCACAGTAAATCCATTCTAAAGCTGATGATTTGCTGCAAATGGTTTTAAATTAGAGGTTATTTAGATGTAAAGAGTGTATTTCAGAAAGATAAGTATCATCAGAATGTTCTAGAGAGAGAAATAAGGAAGAAAGAGTAAAACCTGTGGATTTCACATTTTTCTATCAGAAATGCTTGCCTGCTAATTGGAACCTGAACATTAAATATAAGTCAACAGCTTAAAAATTCAAGTAGATATGAAAGTTCTAGCTGTCTATGAAGAGCTAATACTTTGTTATTTCCCAATAAAGTCTTCCAAACTTATTGGAGAAGCTGAGCTAGAACTTAGAGGATAACACAGTACAGTACAGGGATTTTCTTCTCACCATGTATGCTAGATGCAATCCTATGGATATGTTATTATAGCCAAATATCTTTCGTGCAGTTTCACTCAAGGACAGTGACTGCAATAACAAACTTCTAAGCCTGACTTATCCAAAAGGATACAGTTTTGAAAGTGAGATTTTTGGCAATGTGGAAAGGCACAGTTCTTTGGTCTGACCCTGCCCTCCACTCCCATTCTCATTCTTTTTTCCTAGCTGGATTTGAGTCAATCTTCTCATACTTTATTTCGTCAATCTGTAGAGGGACTAGAGCCTCAATCTGGTTTAATATATTACATTATAATACAAAGTTGTGGGTAAGTCTGCTGTGGAGAACAAAAATATGTAATGATAGTATTGTTAACACTGTCTTGTTCTTCATACCTAGTCATATTAGTGACATAACTTGTAAAACTAAGAAGTTTCTTTTTGGTAAGCAATTGTGTTATTTGCTTTTAGTCACACATAAGAATACATCATGTACATCAAAACACCTTAATAAACCTGTCAAATGTTTGTTTCAATCACACAGCATGTAGTGATAACTGCAAACAGGGGATCAATTGAACAAAAGTCATCTGTTTTCCTTTCAGTTCCATCACAGTTCAGGCCCTGACTCAGTGTGGGACTCCAGAGTGCTATAGTGCAGTCCTCCAAGTACTGAGAACTGGAAACGTGAATCCACTTGTGGTAGACCTGGTCACATATACCCTGGGACTATTGCCTTCTCCGACTCCAAAAAGAATACGGGAAATTCTTAACATGGCCCAGTATCAGCCAAGTAGAGCTTCTTTTTATGGCTTGAGTCATTCTGTTACAAAGTAAGTAATGACAGCATTAAGCAGTATAAAATGACCTCAACAAAACATTAAAATGCTCAGGATAAACCCTAAGAGTAGTCATTTTCTAAGGATTCTTTTATTATTGTCAGGAATTTGGTCAGAATAAAATGTAAGTACTTCCCATTTTCCCTATTTGTTTCTATTGTGTTTCTCTGTTGGTTTAGGTTCTACAATGAAAAGATGATTGTGACAGAGGAAATAACAGATGTTGCAAACTTCATGGTATCACTGCTCGGCGCTGATTGTTCTGGGGAAGATGAACTCACATACCTCACTCTCCGGGTATTTTTATTTCCGTCTTTCCTTATGCAGGCTGTCATTTTGGACTGTGACACATATATTATTCTACTTCTTTTGGGAGAGAAAAAATACTTATCATCTTTCTATGTTTTCATCACTAACAGGCTATTGGAAACATGGGTGCAGTAATGGAGAAAGCTAAACCCAACCTGAAATCTTTTCTTAAGACATGTATCAGAAATGAAGCTGCATCACTTTCAGTTCAGAAAGCAGCCATCCAGGCATTCAGGAAAATGACTGTTACTGAAGAGGTAAACTGAGTCACAATAACCAGCATAAATTGTCTTCAGTTCACCTTGACTGTTTATAGAAGTTATTGAATATGTGAAAAAGTTCCCATTATTTCATAGTTTTGCTTTCTCCTTTTTAGCTGTCTTCAGCTTTTTTGGAACTCCTTTAGCTAGTTTAGTCTCCATCCACATATCTGAAAATTTCTGCAGACTTCTGACTTAGTGGGTGGTGCTCCTTCAAGATACAGTTGCTTTGTATACACACTCTCAATTTCAATAGAAAGTTTTTATCTGCTCCTGTTAAGAGTGTAAATTGTTTTAACTCAGAAAAAAAATCAGATCTCTATTTTATACTGATATTTTGTTGTTATTTTTAGTAGTACTGGTTAGATTTATATTTACACTACAGTGACATCAAAGCATTTCCTACGGATTTGGTGTTATTACACAGAGCTTAACACCAACAGTTTCAATATCAACAAATTTCTGCTCTAAGAGACACACTCTTATTTCCAGACAAGGCTGAACAAGTCTGGGAGCCTGGAAACGCCTGGAGTTCACATTCTCATGTTCAGTTTAATTTCAAGCATTTAAGTTTTTAATATTTTTTTTTTTACTTTTTCCATATATAATTTTCCTGTAGCAGAAGATTTTAATCGTTAATTTTAATGTTTTTCTTAAACTGAATGATCTTTTTTTCCAAAGTCTGAGAATTTGCCTGCAGACCAGAACACTTATAATTACCAACAATCAAAACTCAGTATTTTAATCAAAAAAGTAACCAGTTAGATATAGGATAAGAAAATCACTTTTAATAAAACCATAACTTCTGTGACATTTTCTATCAAAAGAAACTTTATCAAAACAGATTCAATGAAACATTTTTGGTCAGTTAGAGAAATACGGTATAGAAAAAGCTATGCAGTCCTGAAAAATATACATCCTGGAAATCATTTCACCCTATATATTCCCAAAAGGGTTTACCAATATCATTGACTAGCCAGCTCATCAGGGTGAACCTTTCTTTATTTATACAGGACAGTTCAGCACTTCTGAAAGTTTTCCAAGAAGGGGATGCACCTACAGAAAAGCGTCTTGCATCTTATCTCATACTGATGAAAAATCCTTCCCCAGCTGATCTCACAAAGATTTTGAGGGTCCTCACAAAGGAAAGGAATGAGCAAGTGAAAAGCTTTATCGCCTCACACATTGCCAACATCCTAGACTCTGAAGAAGTAGGCATTGAAGAGTACGTAAAATTTAATATATTCTGGTCTCCTAGGAAGAGCAAAGTTCTGACCATAATTGCAATGGCTGTTATTTAGAAATGCTTTTTTTGCTTATTTTTTTGTTTGCTTGTTTGTTTTCTTTGTTTGAACAAGAACATCAGCTGACCAAATCTATGGCTTTGTCAGAGCAGTGCCAGCTTACAGTCTTTCCCTTAAGCCTTATTTTTATTTTTAATATGCGCAGAGAGCTAGCCATTTACAATCACCTCAGTTGTATGGATGTGTGCAAGTGACACAAGAAATCTCTCAACTAAGACTAAATGTGGCTTTGGGATTTATACTAATAACATCTGGATTGCTATCCTCTTTCCTAGCCTAAAAAGACGAGTTGAAGAAGCTCTGAAAGGAAACCAGCTTCCAACAGCCAAAGATTTCAGAAAATTCTCACGAAACTACCAGATTTCAAAAAGAGTTTCCCTACCTGTAGTTGATCCTGTCTCTGCTAAAGTAGAGGGAAATGTGATATTTGATCCAGCAAGCTATGTTCCTAGAGAGTCTATGCTAAAAACCACCCTGGACGTGTATGGATTTGGCCCAAGCGACATCTTTGAGGTACGAAAATTATGAAAAACTTTTGCTAGCATTCAGCTGTTTTCTTTCTCATTTCTGTTTGCTTATAACAACTTTCTCTGGATAATGTATTGTTTTTACAAGCTTTGAGAGGAATATAAAGGCCACTATGCTTACAAGGGGACATTCATTTGATCTCAATAGGCTTTAGAGCAAACCATCTGTTATGTGATGTCACTTGCCACTGACTGGATGGATGACTCTGTTGGAGTTATTAAAGGTCTCAGCTAGGGTAAAATGAACCCATCTGTAACAAATTGACTTCATGCTAATGAATCATTACTGACATACTGAAGTAGTCATAGTAGATTTTAAGTGAGATACAGCCTATGTGTAGGTTTTTTGTTGGGCCTCACCACAGAGATAAAATTAATTGTAAGACCTAGTATTCTATATCTCCCCTTAACCATCATGGACTTTAAGGATAAACTTTAAATGCATTGTTTGTGCCCTAAAAAGCCTGTTGTAAAGCTCCAAAGAAACAAGGAAACTGTCTCAATTATTGCATTGTCCTGTTCATTTCAGCTTGGCTTGGATGGAAAAGGATTTGAACCAACACTGGAAGCTTTGTTTGGAGAGAAGGGATTTTTCCCAGACACTGCAAGCAAGGCCTTGTACTGGGTTGATGGCAAAGTGCCAAAGCAGGTTTCCAAGATGCTTTCTGACTACTTTGGTTACTCCCAGGATGGCAAGCAGGATCAGGTACAGCTTGAAAACATTCTCTGCAGAGCATGGCATTCCGATCTTTCCATACTAATTATAGCAGCGCCCATTTTATCGAATATAACTTCTCTGCTCTTTGATAAACTAAAATAGAAATCCTTAGTCCTATTCAACAGTGGTTTTTTTTCTTAATTGTATGTGGGAGGGACCTTTGTCTGAAGTCAAATCTCTAAAAGGTGCATGTGCAGGTTAGCTGACATTCACTGAGTGACTGTTTTACATATTTGATCTTACAAATTTCTCATAATTTTTTTTTGCTACTTTCTGACTGAATTTTCAGGATGTCATGAAAGCAATAATGCTTAACTTTGAAAAAGTGCTGAAAGAATTGCGCAACAAAGAAGCTCCTGAAGGAAGAGCATATCTGAGAATCCTGGGAGAAGAACTTGGGTACATGAAACTCAGTGATTTCAAATTGCTGGGAAGCATGATTTTAAAGAGCATTAAAACTCTTCAGACTGTGCCTGAAATGGTATGTTTGTCCGTGTAAAGAACAGATGTTTGATACCAGCATGAAAATAAAATGATTTAAAATAAAATATCCAAATTTACTCTGATGGACTCTGAGAAACCCTAGAAGACTCCTGAATAAATAAGTGGGATCTTCCTGGAAGGTGGTGGAGGGGAAGGAAAAAGAAAAGGTTCACCTCTTATTGTATGATTGAGATATTTACTGGAACAATGCTCAAGATCTTAATATTGGCCATTATGTTATAAAAATGTACATTAATATTAAGCAATAAGTCATCATATTAAAATAAAGAAGACGTAGAGCAATTTAGGAATAATTGGTAAAACCCTTCTTTCACTGAAGTAAAAAAACACTTTGCCCTTAACTTCAGGGAAGCCAGAATATTACATGTAATCTAGACCAATTCCCCTTTGTGTGTGTAAGTCAAGGTAGATGACCGGTGTACATCAAGGCAAGTGATAAAACCTTGTATTTGTTTAAAGCTGAGATTTTGATAAACAGTCTTTAGTACATTTTTTGAAGCAAGGAATCCATAGAAATTAGTTTCTTTACTCTATATGAAATTAATTTCAGGGTTATACAGTTAGAATCATTTCATGATCAATTTTTCAAGTATAAAATGTATGTTTTCCAAATTGTGGATGTGATAGTGTTCATTTCCATGTTTGATTCACAGATTGCACAAGCCATCTCAAAAGGCGTTGACAGAGATTTATTTGTCCACTATATCTTCATGGACAATGAGTTTGAGCTTCCAACTGGAGCAGGTTTGCAACTGAAGTTTGCTTTGTCTGGAATAGCAACACCTGGAGCCAAAGTAGCTGTGAAGCTTAATCAAAAAAGCGTAAGTCTCAACAACTGTCTTTATTTTGTCTCTTCCTAATAATCTATAATCTCCTTTAGGGTTAAAACTGTAACACCAGAAGAATTTTAAAGATTATGATATAAGCCTGAAATGGAAAAAAGACAAGTTACTTGGTAAATTTGAGTTACTACAGTAAATTTGAGTTACTACAGTAAATTTGAGGATGACGTTTACATTAACATAACATGCAATGCATATAATAAATTAAGTATGAGAAACAACAGAATTTATGAACTAAAAGTATTTTAATCATCCTTTCAAAAATAATCTCTTTAATCTCTGCATATTTGTCTTTCCCAGCTTTCACATGAGAACAGTACAAAAGCAACAGCATGTGAATTTGCTATTCAAAACACTTATTAAAAAATTTTGATGTGGCAAATTCAAACTGAAAATTGCAATTTTCAGTTACAGGAAATATTGAAAATTGAGTTAAATGAAACATTTCTGGATCTGACAGGAAACATTTTAAAACTGCAACAATTATGAAGCAAGTGAAACAAAATTAATTGTCCAGTTAAAATAAAAAAAAAGAAATATCTCCATCCTTTTTTCTACTTTAAATAACTGTTTTTCTCTCATCAATATTTTGTATGAATTTCTCAATAGTTTCAGTTTGTCTGAACTCTTAATTTTCCACCATATACATGATTAAAGTAAAAATAATAATAATAAAAAAATCCTCAAATTTAGTACTGCTTGCCTTTTAGTTACCTTTGGAATCTTTTCCAGAATTTTACATTCTATCCCTTCTTTCTGCAATGGCCAAACCAAAAGTTTGAAAATAAACTGGGTTTTGTTTAGAGAAACTCAAATCTTGGATCTATTTCTTTTTTGGCAAATAGTTACTCATTGTTTTTGAACATTGCTACGTTTTTTTACAATGGAAAACTGGCTCTTGTGTTCTGATTTAAAAATACTTGCATGTACAAAATCTTTCTAAAGCATGAGTATTTTTACATTAAAGAACATCTGTAAGGTTCCTTAGTGTTATCATCTTACTGTATTTGTTACATTACAGTCACCTTTTATGTGGTCCCTTGGCTTAGATGACTGGGACATCAAATTTTTTAATAGCAAAATCAATTCTATAAAGCCTACCTCTAGATTATCAAGAATATTACATTTGGTTTATAAAACCAGTAAGAAGTGTATTGGGCAAATAAATACACCATTGTATTTTTATTAAATAGATGCAAGCAGATCTCATGGCTAAACCCTCAGTAGCGATTGAGTTTGTGACGCATCTGGGAATAAACATGCCTGAATTTGCTAGAAGTGGCGTGGAGATGAATTCCAATATATTCCATGAGTCTGGAATTGAAGCACATGTTAGTATGAAAGCTGGACATCTGAAGTTCAGCATTCCTGCTCCAAAGACTCCAACAAAGCTCCTCAGTATCAGGTAATGAGAACTGATTGAGGACTTCCAAGGCTATGTCCTTCCCTTCTCTTCCTGTTTTTTATGGTGAGGTAATTGAGAGGTTAGGGCGGGCGGACATGGAGAAATTTTCCGTTCAGAAAATCCCAGACATTGTAAAACTGCAATAAATTCTTTTGTAAGATAAGCAAATAACACAGGTAAATGTTGACTGGGAGTCAAGGCTTACAGATTTGACACTATTTCCAGAAAATTTCAACAAGATTCTTACTATTCCTGTTATTTTATTTTCTTTCACATAGAATTATTATAATAACAATCTATTTTTTAGATTTTATTTACATGAACTACTTATATTAATTTTAGAGAGGATAAATGACTCAATACAGAGAACTGTAATTATTAAGAATGATCTTATAATAATAAACTATTTCATCATTTAGCCACCAAGTTACTCCATTAAGCCCCTATTTTAAAGGTCATTTTATTCAGAAAGTGGCTTTTTTAATAGGTCAGTGTCTGAAAACCTATCCTGGGGATAAGTGGCTCTACTTTTCTGTTCCAGCAATACTTTACATTTGGTGTCTCCAGCCAAAACTGAAGAGATTCCACCTCTGACTGAGAACCAAGAAAGCTGGACTTCCTGCAAGCCTTTCATTGCTGGTCTAAATTTCTGCACCAAATTATTGTACTCTAATGCCAGTGCCACAGAGGCAGCTCCATATTATCCCTTGACTGGAGAATCTAGGTAAATATCTTTAAATCACCTTTAATGATATTTATTTCGTGTTGACTAAACTTTCCTATTAAGGCTTAGTATCTACACTACTCTTTCACATAAAGCTCAGCTTTAAAAACCTTTAAAAACAGGTAGTGGGTCAGAAAGAGTTTTTGAGAACTGTATAATTTCTCCTGTTTGTGGTCATGTACAAAATAGTTATTTACCAGACATTTGTTTACTCATTTTTTTAGATTTGAAGTTGAAGTAGTATCCACAGGTGAAGTGAAGGAATACTCTGCAAGTGCTAACTATGACCTGCAGAGAGAGGGAAATGACCTGATAGACACATTAAAGTTTGCTGTCCAGGCAGAAGGTAAGAGTCTGAAAAAGCAGTATGGTTTAGCTCAGTTCTGAACTTTGTCATTTGATAGGAAAAGGATATGTACGAATAAATCATAACAGAATTCTCTACAGTATAAAATAGAATATCAGTTTCACAACCAAACAAGTCAACACTTCAACTCATATTTCATTTTATATATGCAATTCTTGTGCAAGTTTTTCATGATTAGAGGCTGATTATTTTATCCCCAAAATGCTCCCCCGTGATTTAAATAAAAGTGGTGAGTGGATGCAAGTAAAGGAGAATTTAATGAGTTCTATATAAGCAAGAGAAAAATCTCATTTCTGATGAAATATGGAAGTAAAGCATACAAATTGAGAAGAACTTCATAAACAGCGAGTTTTTCTAAGGGAGAATCTGTAGGATGGCAAGTTTATGTTACAAAAGTAGTAACAGTATTAGTGGATCATCCCGTGGTGGGTTTAGAAGATGAGGACAAAGAGGATAAACCAGTTTCTGATTCAGAGTCATCAAAAGTTGTGTTAGATCTTCAAGGTGACATATTATAATTTCCAGTTGATCCTTATCTCCTTTTAATAAAAGTCCAAACAGATTCCATAGCTGTGAATAACCAAAGTACATCTTATTTTCCAGGTGAAAAGCAGCATGAGGCTACATTGACCTTCAGGTACAACAGGCACAGGAAGATTTTGACCAGTGATGTCCACATTCCAGATGTTGATGTTGACTTTGGCACAAACTTCAGAATTACTGATGAATCCACTTATGGGAAGAAAGCATATACCTTTGTCTTAGACTTTAACAACAAGAAGATTCCTGAAGTTACTCTTACTGGCCAGATAAGGTAACTCAGAAAAGCACTTAGACTTTTACAGACGCATTTGAATGCAGTAGCTGAAGGTTCTGTGGAAAGTAGAATATTTGGGGAAATTTTATTCCATTTTGGAGAAATTGCTTCTACAGAAAGACATAAAACTTGTCATTCAAACCCTCTTTAAAATACCTTGAAATATTTTATGTGTAATCCATCACTTATACATCAAGTGAATATAATACACTAACTGATCTTTCCTACTCTATGTGTGTGTGTGTGTGTGTGTATATATAATTTGTAGTAAAAGTTCCTTGAGCTAGTTCTTCCCTATGTGCACACACATAACTACAAGATTGACATTGTGCTAGTGTTATTGCAGGTGTGATAATCTGAGGACATAAACAAGGCAAGGCTTGTCCACAGTGGTATTACCTTTTACTGGATATGTTCAGCTCTGAAAAAAGTTATTACATCTCCCTGTGAAGAAATCCGTGGGCACTCAATGGGCAACAAAACCAAAAATAACTGAGAGCTTCCTGTAAAAATTCCCACGCTTCATGATGAGAATATTTCCGGGAACATCTACAGGGGAGCTAACAAAAATGTTCAGCCTGCCAGGGTTTCTAAAATTGTCTGGCTGACAAGCCCATGGTGAAATGAGCTGATCACATTCTTTAATAAACCTCAATCTTCCATGGAATTCTGTGATCTTGATGGTGCCCCAGGGAGTCTTTGTCTTTGCTGTTCATGCAGAATTGCCTCTGATATCAGTGGGAGCTTTGGACAGATGTCAGGGACCTCAATTCCCTTTCATTTGCACTAACATAATATTAGAAGTTTGCTTAAGTCAACAAAGTTACAGAGATATAAAATAAATGTGAGTAAAGGAAAATGAAGCCCAGTAGCATAATATATTTTGTCAAGTATTTTGTTTCTGTGATTCATGGCCATGGTCTGTGTCCTTTAGTAGAGAATTCAGTTTGAGTAAGGAATTCAGAATTCAGTTCAGGTACAACATTACCAAGACAGGTACATATTTCCATCCATTTCAATATTATAGACTCAATAAGGAATTATTATTGTGTATATCTGTACAATAGCATTATAATAATTTACCATCAACTTCCCAAAGCTACTGGCACAATCTGTAAACATTCATTGAATTGGAACAGTTTACAAGTTTGATCCAATCTGTTTTTATGGCACCTATTCTGCCTTTTATACAGATTTAAATCTGGAAATTGCTCCTGAAACATAGGTGAAAAATTGAAGTGAAATATTTTATATTCACATTTGCTTTTTGATTTTGCAGATATGCTGGAATAGAAGAGGCAATGTTAAGAGGCATCATTTCTATTCCTCGCCTGCAAACTGAACTGAAAAGTGAAGTATTAGTGAATTATTCACCAGCCAAAGGATATATTCAGATAAGCTCAGCCACAACATCTCATGGAAACTCAATTTCAGAAAGAGTTCATCTCAGATATGGTAGGAGAAAAAACACCATCCACATGTAGAACACATAAATTTAAACATCACATTACATTAGTTCATATTGTATCCTTAAATAGAATATTACTAATTTTACCCTTTTATTTTAAATGAATGATTTTCAGATGCTGAGAAAGTGGAGCTAGAGTGGAATTCAGGTGCCACTGCTGCTGTGAAAAAAATATCTTCTGGCTTCCCAGTTGACTTTTCAGACTATCCAAAAGCTTTACAGAAACGTGCCAATGAACTGCTGGATCGGAAAGTGGCTCATACCGATATGACACTGCGACATATCGTGTCACAATTTATTGTGGTATGTTTCAACGTACAGTAGATATTACAGCTTGGCCACATGGCCCAGGTGAATTCTTGCCTCCCCCATGGAAGCCAAAATGGGAACTATTTGTTAAAGCACTGACTTGGATGAGATGTGCAGTTCCAGTTTTGATCTATCCAGTCACTTGGTCAGATGCCTAGAGCTCAGTATAGGGATAGTTACAATACCTTTCAGAAAACTTACTGGGAAGTCCTAAAACTCATTATTAACTTTGAAAAACTTGTCTCCTCATTGCAGGCAACCAACACCTGGCTACAAAAGACATCAAAAGATGTCCCCTATGCCCAGGCTCTGCAAGACAAACTAAGTGCGCTGCAGGAACTGAACATTCAGAAAATTAACCTGCCTGTTATCACAATTCCTGAAGAACTTTTCCTGAAAAGGTATGGAGAGAAATTACGATAGCCACACAGAATACCGAAAATAGATATTTGTTCATATTTTTTGTTATTTTATCTTATATTACTTTATTTTATAAAACAAAATGGAATTGCATAGATTTGAAATCCTAACAAATAATTTTAAAACAGAGAAATGGAGGAAATAATGCATGATTTAATACAGATTTGACTCTACAGCAGTCACTCCAGCAGTATATGAATAAATCCTGAAGTATTGTGTTATATAGTAATAAAAACTAAATAAAAATGCAGTATTGAACAATCTTTACTCTGATCCACAGAACTAATAAAGCCAGGTTTCCCATAGATTTGTGTCCTGTATGTCTACAGACATTTTGTCTTTGGCCATGACCTAATATCTCTCTTTATTCCTGTGCAGTCCTACTGGACAGTTCTTCCCATTCCTCTACACAGACTGCTTGACCTCCACCAATATAACACCCTGACCTCTTTCCATATCTGAGTCCATCAGTCGCTTGGTTGTACACATATGGACTGAATGCTTGTGCTAGTTCGGACCCATCTCCTCCACCTAATAGCGAGTTTCACAAAACTCGTATGAATGAAATTGCCCTTGATACATTTACTTTTCTGTCCAACTTGATAGAAATCATCCAAATCATTAAAGATTTCTAAAATGTAAAATTTGATCAACAGAAAGAGACACTGGAAAGCAGATAAATAGTGTATTTCTTCTGTTTCTAGGAAAACAGGCTATAAGTCAGCCAGAGAGGATCTAGACTTTAAATGCTCATGCACCTGCCAGGTTTTGCTCTCACTGCATTTCCCGGCACATATTGCTCTTGCCAATTAGTGTTCATATCACACTGGTGCTCTGCCTGTGCATAAGAATTCAGGGAACAGTGTTGCTTGGTAGCATCTTCAGAATACACCCACAGCTCCTACTGTGATAAATAGAAATATGTCTGTATAGTGTTCCCATGAGCTAAGGAAACATTGATGGCTGAAATGAATGTGAAGGGCGACAGAAGCTAGTGTAAGTTTGGATTAAAAAAACAGATGGAGAATAGTCTTGCATTTTATCTCCCTCAGCACTGTTTTTCCTTGTACTATCTCTCACTATAGTTATATGAAACTGTATGTTAACGACACATATCTCTCTTGCTTCCATGGTGTTCCAAAGATAAGTATAAGCAAGGAAAAAACCATTTTTTTCTCCTAAGTTCTCAGCAGTGCAAATTAGAATAATAATAACAGGAATTTCTACTGCTCTGTGATGTTGCTTTTTTAACCATTTGATGTAAGGTAACAGAATTTTTAAGCGTTTCCTTAGTTTTCATCTTAGCATGTAGCTCTAAGTGCAAAAAGCAGATTTTGTAATATATAAGATCACTTAGGCAAAAAAGAAAATCATCTTTGCCAGCTTATTGTTCATGCCAAAATTAAGGCAGAGTTTCCTCCTGTTTTGCCTCTTCATAATTACTCTTTTTCCCCACAAACTTGTCAGCTGATGATCCATGTTTTTCATTTCCAGCTCCCAGTTAAATAGTTATTTGTGTTCATTTTTATTCAGAATAAAATAAATGATGAATATTCTGATGAAATTTTTGAAATGCCTATAATCAGAAAGATAAATTATTGACAATTTGAGTTCTTACAACTTGCAATGCTAATGAGACCTTTCATGCATTTCTATAAGAATGCGTCACTTTTTTTAAGAATATAATTGCCTTTTTTCTGGTACTCAGCATGACACATTGCACAAGTGGTCTTGGAGGAATTATTTTTCCTATATATCAGCTATTTTCATTCAGATTCCTTCGTTTTGAGGATCATTTTCAGGCCAATACATCCTTTCATGAATGTTTATTCTCAGAGTAGAAAATCAAATGCAAGAATCGTAACAGTTGTGTGTTTAGCCCCTTGAATGGCAGTCTCCATCTGTGAGCGAAAATCAGTTAAGCTCTGAGCAAAAGACCAAAAATTTTTTAATTCTAATGCAAGGTTTTACAGAAGAAATAAGTTTCTGGACTACTTGACCGATCAGTCTCCTTGGTTATGAAATAAAGGGGAAAAAAATGACAGAATTCACTGATATCAGAAGTGCTTTCAGTGAACTCTAATAGATGAGCACTTCTAAATTCTGGTAATGAATTATGATCACTGCATTTCTCTCTAAATCTAAAGTTGAGACACTGATATAAGCATATAAGCAAGCTCAGTATCATGGGAATAGTAGGGGTCATGGAAATTTCTGTATATGCATTCATGGAGTTACAGGTTTTAATAGAGTCCCTTTTCTTTTTTAGTGAAGGCCAAATCAGATACTACTTGAATGCAAACAGTTTTATAATTAATATCCCATTGCCATTTGGTGGAAGATCATCCCGTGACATAAGGGTGCCACAGACTGTTAAAACACCTCCTCTGGTTATGGAATCAATGGGAATAAGTGTGCCATCTCAGGAATTCAGAATTCCGACATTCACTGTTCCAGAATCCTATCCTGTTCGTGTGCCTTTACTTGGCACTTTGGAGCTCTCTGCTAACGTGTACAGCAACTATTACAACTGGTCAGCAGCGTATACTTTGGCGAACAGCACCACAGAGAAAGCATCCAGCATAAAAACTACTTATACCACGAATGCTGATTCAGTTTTTGAGCTACTTTCCTACAGTGTGAAAGGTAAGAACGTGTGCTAGTACTGCCATGTTGCAAAACCACTTTAACGACTTTATTTTCCATGTCTCAAGTACATCACATTCACTTCCCCATGGCTTATTTAAAGAAAGTGTCATCTCAGACCGCTTTTTCTTTGCTTTTTAAAGATATTATATGAATCTATCTGTTCAGGCGCTAAAGGTGAGGTCAGATCAATCCAATAAAGACTTTCAAGGTACATATTTTCCTAGATATTCTCTATTGAAGAAAAAGTCCTTCAAAACTGAACACATGATTCTATAAACGCTTTTGTACCAGACAAGTCAACTGTTTTCAAAATAAGATGTGCTGTTGTATTTGTAGGTATGACCATAGTTTATTTCTCTCTGTATTTCTTATATATATGCATTTATAAATACCTATGCATGTATGTATATTTTCACTTATATATGTCTTTCTGCTGTCATAACAACATAACAATTTTCCTGGACTCAGACTGGACAGGTCTTAAAACTGACATTTTTAAGTTAGTTCCTCTCAAATTGCAGTGTGAGTTCTCAGGTTGCAAAAGGACAAGGTAACCATTTTTTTCTAAACTTTCCACTGTAAATGATGCATGATAAAGAAAACATTAAAGTATGTGAATGTTAATTATGAATTATTCTTGAGAGTCCATCTTCTCATTTTAAGTTTAAATGATGCCATAACTTTGTGACATTTTGTGTAATTATATCTAGTAGAGTGGTATAGCATTTAGTCTAGTCATAATTCAAAACTTTAGCCTCAAATATCAAAATAATAACAATTTATATAGAAATATTCAGGATTCACCAAAACATTTTGTCCTTGAAAGCAAAATGGTATAATAATAGTAATTGCAATTGAGAAAGTAACATGAAATCTTAGTGACATCAGACAAAGTCTTAAAGACAAAAAGTTAGAAATTACATCATTATATTGTGTCTCCCTTTTCCTATTGCAGGTTCTGGAGAAGCATCATATAGTAGAAATGGATTCACCTGTGCATATGAAAATCACCTGAAGCACAGACTCTTAACATCAGATTTTAAGCTGGCCAGGATAAAGACTTATGAACCTAGTCCAGTTGCAAACTACACCATATCACTTACAGCAGCCAGCACTCTGGGTCCTCAGCTTTCGTTTTCCGGTGATATTGTTTCTGAGAAGACGAATAACATGAATATCAATAACATCAAGATGGAAGGACAACTGGAAGCAGCTTCTATCTTTGCAAGAAGCAGTTATACTCTGTCAAGCTCCTACAATGAAAAGAGACGGGTTTTAGAAGGAAAATCAAATCTGAAGTTGGATTCTTCTTACCTTCAGGCTACCAATCAGATAGCTGGCAAATACAGTGAGGATTTATTTTCCGTTACTTCAGTTTCTGATGTACAAAATGGGCTATTAAAGAACACAGCTTCACTGAAGTACGAAAACAGCCAGCTGAAAATGACATCTGAAACAAATGTTAAGTATCAAGCCGTTGCAGGTGTCAATGAGCTTGAAGTAATTTTGTCAAAGAAGATGGCAGCGCTTCGATCCGAGTACCAAGCCTCTTACAAGCAAACCCAGTATTATGCCTTGTTTGCAGGTTCTCTCAATTCCCAGGATCTTGTTTTCAACACCGATATCTCTATGACTGATCAAAGGAATCGAGCTGCGCATAAGTCATCACTCAATTTAAATCAATATGGTCTAGCCAGCAGCGCAACCACAACTGTGCAGTTTAGTCCTCTGACAATGCAGAGTGAAATGAATGCCAAACTTGATACTTCTGGAGGCTCCGTGTCACTGTCCTCTTCTGGGCGCTACGGTAAAAACAATGCAAAATTCAATCTAGGTGGAAGAGTGAGTCTCACGGAAATTACTCTGGGAAGTGAGTATCAGAGTACAGTTCTGGGCATGGACAACAAGCATGTTTTGAACTTCAGAGTTAATAGAGAAGGACTCAAGTTTTCAAATAATTTGCTAGGGTCATTCAAAGACATCAAGCTGGAGTATACAAATGACTTGAATATTCCTGGTTTGTCCTTAACATATTCTTCCAAGTTGGACAACAGCTTCAACTCTGACAAGTTTCACAAGCATGTTTTTGACCTACAACTGCAGCCTAGCTCACTTACAGCTAAACTAAGCAATAACATTAAATATACTAAAACAGAAGTTTCCAACAAAGGAGAGCTGCTTCTTGAACCTCTGAAGCTGAATTTGGGTGGCAATGTCAGAGGAGCCTATGGAGCAGATGAAATAAAGCATACCTACACCATCACATATGATTACCTGGCTGCAAACTTTAAAACGGATACAGTCGCAAATATCCAAGGTGCAGCAGTGAGTCACAGAGTTAATCTGAATGTGGCAGGACTGGCTTCCTCACTTACTATGAACACGAACTGTGATTCCAAATCTCTCCGTTTTAGCAATACCTTGCGTTCCACGATGGCCCCATTTACTCTCACTGCTGACATACATACCAATGGTAACGGAAAGCTGATCGCTATGGGTGAGCACACTGGAGACCTTTACAGCAAATTCCTCTTCAAAGCAGAGCCTCTTGCTTTCACTTTCTCCCACGATTACAGAGGATCTACCAGTCACAGCTTGAAATCTAGAGGAAGATACACTACCCTGCTTGATAGCAAAGTTCATATGCTTTTTACTCCACCAGAGCAGTCAAGTGCCTGGAAATTGAAAAGTCAGCTAAACAATAATGTGTACTCACAGGATCTCATTGCTTACAATGATGCAGAAAAGACTGGTGTGGAACTTAGTGGAAAAGCTTTAGCAGACCTCTCTGTAATGGATACATCACTCATGCTACCATTCACGTCTGAAGAAGTTAACCTAATTGATGTATTGGGCCTGAGGGACAGTGTGTCAGAGCCTCAAGAATTCAGCATCTCTGGCTCTGTGAAGTATGACAAAAACAAAGATATGCATGTTATTAATCTACCATTCTTGGAACGCTTGCCAGTTTACTTTGAACAAATCAGAGGCGCCATTCTATCCACGCTGCAGGCCATACAAACTTACCTGAAGAGCATTGACATAGAACAACACATGAGAAAATACAAGGCAACTTTGGATAAACTCCCACAGCACATTAATGATTACATGGACAAATTAGATATGAAAGGCAGAATCAGCAGCATGAAAAATAATTTGGTTGCTTTCACAAAGGACTACAGATTAACATCCGATGATCTCCAACTCATGCTGGAAAAAGCCATGGACAATCTTCGAGAAATACTGTCTCAGCTGCAGGTCTACCTGATACAAATTGAGCAATACATCAAAGATCATTATGAGCAGTATGACATTAAGACACTTCTTTCACAGCTTCTTGACAAAATTGTTGAAAAAATGGCAGATCTAGATAACAAATATAAAATAAGAATGACTATAGTTGACACTATTCAGAAACTGCAAATTTTTTTTCGCCAGTATTATCCTAGCAAAATTGGAAGCAACACTTTAGCTTGGATTAAAAATGTAGATGATGAGTACAGGATTACAGCTAGGATACAGGAAAAGCTAGAACAACTCAAGATTCAAATTCAGAGTATTGATGTCAGGCGTATTGCAGAAAATTTGAAACAGCAGATTAAAACGTTTGATGCTAAAGAATTTATAGACAAACTGAAGCATTCATTACCAGTTGAAAGAATTACTGAGGTTCTTGAACAAATCAAAGACTTTATATTGAATTGGATGGAGGACTATGAAGTATCTGAGAAGATCAGTGCTTTCCGAGGTCATGTACATAAGCTGATTGTAAAATATGAAATTGATAAACAGGCATATTTTTTAATGGACAGAATGATAGACCTGCTTAACCAGTACAAATTAAAAGAAACTGTCCAGAAACTGATGATCTACCTGAAAAATATTGATGTGAAGTCATGCTTTGATAAAGTTGTTGCTTTTATTGATGATTCTGTCAAGAAAGTGCAAACCTTTGATTATGAAATGATGATAAAGAAAGTCAACAAGTTCCTCGACGTGATTATTAAAAAGCTCAAATCTTTTGACTATAACCAGTTTGTTGATGACACAAATAAAAAAATCCGAGAAGTGACCCAGAAAATAAATGAGGAACTCAGAAATCTGGAACTCCCACAGAAAGCAGAAGCACTGAAACAGTATATGAGAGATTTTAGAGCTGTGATTTTAAAATTCATGGAGCAACTAAAGGACACCAAGCTTGCTGCAATAATTAACTGGTTCAAAGAGTTCATAAACTCCACAACATTTGCTGCTCTGAAAGCCAAGGTGAATGAACATCTGGAAGACATACGAGATAGGATTTCTGAAATAGATATTTCCCAGGAATTCCAGTTGTACCTTCAGAAGATAAGTGAAGTCTACCATTCTGTTGTCATATACATTTCTGACCAGTGGAACATAGCTTTTAAGAAAATCATTGCTTTGGCTGAAGAGTCTGATCTAAAAAACTGGGTTGAAAATTTAAACCAGTTTGTTGAAACAGGATTTCAAGTCCCTGAAATCAATATTGTTATAATCACTATACCTGCCTTTGAGGTTAGTCTCCGAAGTCTTCGGGAAGCAACATTTCGAACACCAGCCTTCATTGTTCCACTGACTGATCTGCGTATCCCCTCCTACGAGATAAATATCAAGAGACTAAAGGACATTAAAATCCCAATGAAATTTACTACTCCAGAATTTACAGTTCTAAATACCTTCAAAGTCCCTTCCTATACAATTGATTTGAATGAAATTAAACGACAGATGGTGAGAACAATAGACAAACTCATGTCTGGTGAACTTCAGTGGCCAGCAACTGATTTGTATTTTAAAGATCTGAAGGTGAGAGATACACTTTTTTCCGACATTTCTTTCCCAGAAATACAAATGCCTCAGTTTCAAATACCAGAATTATCAGTTCCAAAGCTAAATCTGAATGAGTTCCAGATTCCTAACTTGAAGATACCAGAGTTTCAGCTTCCACCTATCCCACACACTGTGACTGTCCCTACGTTTGGCAAATTGTCTGGTGCCTTCAGAGTCACCTCTCCATTCTTTACACTGTCTACACAAGCTGGGGTTCAGAATACTACAACATCTGCAAACAGTCCAGAATTTGTGACCTCCCTTTCAGCTCAATCAACATCCAAATTAGACTTCCTAGTTTTTAGTATTATTGCAGACTCACGTCTCTTGGCACCTGAGATGAAGCAGCTGAACCTTAGAAATTCCATGAAAGTCAACCACAGGTCCCTTAAAGTTGATCACACCAGTGAAGTGGTATTTTTAGGGACTTCGGTAGAAAGTGAAGCTGAAACCAGAGTAAACTTCTACGCAATGAAAAATTCATTAGAGCTGCAGAATAATTTAATGATCAAGCTGCAAAGAAGAATTTGGATGCAGAGTGGAACAACGTATTCTCACAGACTGAATATTCCACGAGTGGATTTCTCCAGTCAGGCTTCTCTGATTAATAATATGACAACAGAAGTGGAAGCAGGACACATATCATTTACCTCCACTGGCAAAGGAAACTGGAAATGGGCTTCTCCTGATTTCTCTGATGAAGGCACTCATGATTCACATGCCTCTTTCAGGGTTGAGGGCCCCATTATTACATTTGCTGCCAACAACAGAATAAATGATAAGTACCTGAAAGTCAACCAAGCTATGAAATACGAATGTGGTTTCCTAAATTATGCAATGCTTCAGATTCAATCCGAAATTGAGTCACAGCGTGTGGGACGTAGCATTCTGAATGTAAAAGGTACAGGAGAGCTTGGAGGAATGAAAGTAGAAGTAACAGGCTCTCACAATGCTCGGCTTAATGGACGGATTTCTGGAACTGTGAATAATGAGTTTTCCTTCCTGGCGCTGCCTTTTAAGATTCATCTCTTAACAAACAATGATGGAAATTTGAAAATCGGCTTCCCAATGAAACTGACTGGCAAAATTGACTTCCTGAATAACTATGGGCTTGCACTCAGTTCCTCGGTTCAGCAGGTCAGCTGGCAAGCTACTGGCAGGTTCAATCAGTATAGATATTCCCATAACATGTCTGCTGGCAACAATGATGACAGAATTGAAGCTCGTGTCTCAATGAATGGAGATGCCAACCTGGACTTCCTAAATATTCCTCTAACCATTCCCCAGTATCAGGTTCCCTACACTGCAATCAAAACTCCTCAGCTGAAAGATTATTCACTGTGGGAACAGGTAGGCCTGAAGGATTTATTGAAGACAACAAGACAATCTTTTGATTTGAATTTGAATGCTCGGTATGAGAAAAACAAAGACATGCACGTAATCCCACTTCCTTTAGCAACAGTGCATGAAACACTAAATAAATACATCACTTCCTTCAACAAGCATTTTGAGAGAGGAAGACACACCGCTTTAGATTTTCTCACAAGATCATATAATGAAGCCAAAACAAAATTTGACAAATACAAAATACAGACATCACTAAACAAACTACCACGGACATTCAGGATTCCAGGATACACCATTCCAGTTTTGAATATTGAGGTTTCTCCTTTTACTGCCGAGATGCCAGCCTTTGGTTACATACTTCCAAAAGAAATAAGTACAACAGGATTCACAGTCCCATTTATTGGCTTTTCAGTACCATCTTACACGCTAGTCTTGCCTTCTCTCGAGCTTCCAGTCCTTCATGTCCCACAGGATCTACGCACTCTAAAGCTTCCTAGATTCAGAATCAACAGCCCATCGAACCACATCTTAATTCCTGCCATGGGAAACCTTACCTATGACTTCTCGTTTAAATCCAGTATGATCACTTTAACTGCAAATGCCGGGCTGTTCAATCAGTCAGACATTGCCGGGCTACTCAGTGTCTCATCCTCTTCTGTCATTGATGCACTGCAATTTAAGCTGGATGGTTCAACGAGTTTGATAAGAAAAAGGGGGTTGAAGCTGGCCACAGCACTGTCCCTGACTAATAACAAATTTCTAGGGGGAAAACATGACAGCACTATCAGTCTCACAAAGAGGAACATGGAAGCTTCAGTGGCAACAAATGTAGAATTCGACACATCAGTTTTAAAAATTAATTTCAGCCAAGAACTTTCTGGAAATACCAAGTCTAAACCCACTCTTTCTTCAGGGATAAAATTAATATATGATTTTAATACTCCTAAATATAGCACCAGTGCTAAGGGAGGAATTACTCACAAACTTGCTTTAGAGAGCCTCACATCTTACCTATCAGTAGAAAGTTCTACAAATGGGAATATTGATGGAAGTTACACTGGACTTGCATTTGCTGGAAGTCTAGACCATGAGGCAAACACCTATCTGAATGCTAACGGAGCTCGGTCATTTCTCAAGCTTGAGACCCACTCCAAAGCAGATGGACTCTGGAACAATGAAATGAAAGAAATACTTGCAATTGAAGCATCTACCCGTCGTGTTTATGCAGTCTGGGAGCATGATGGGAAGAACTATGCACGATATACACCTCTTTTCACAACTACGGGGGCTCAGAGAGGCAAAGCAACCTTAGAGCTGGTTCCTTGGAGTATATCAGCAGATCTTCAGATTCAAGCCACTCAGCCAAATTCCTTCCTGGACATAGCCTCAGTTAATCAAGCTGTCATAGTGAGAATCAGTCCTGCAAACCAGAATGTTGGCTGGAAGGGTGAAGGCCAAATTCAGTCAGTATCTCTCAGTCATGATATGAAGTTATCAAATGAAAAATCAAAGGCACAGTTTGATGTTTCTGGATCTTTGGAAGGATACATGGACTTCCTCAAAAACATCAAGTGTCCCATTTCTGAGAAGAGCTTATGGGATATCTTGAAGTTGGATGTCACTACCAGTGCTGACAGAAAGCAGTACTTAAACGGTTCAGTATCCCTCGTGTACACAAAGAGTGATGATGGTTACTTTTTCCCCATACCTGTAAATAAGCTGACTGATGGCTTCACTATCAGTATTCCTGAGTTACACCTAAAGGCTCCAAGCCCTGTTCTCAGCACTCCAGATTTCAGCGTTCCTTTCACCACAATCCATGTCCCAGCATACACCATTGATTTGCGCAACATAAAAATTCCACAAACGCTAAACATAATGCCATTTGATGTCAGTTTACCAGCACTGCCAAAACTGAGATTCCCCAAAGTGGATGTAGGAGCCAATTATATTACATTAGAGGAATATAAAATGCCATATTTTGAGGTGACAATACCTGAATACAAAATAACCGTGTCTCAATTCGTTCTTCCAAAGACTATTTCTCTTGACAGTTTCAATATAGATCTGGATGAACTAGCTAATAAGATTGCAGATTTTGAGCTGCCTACAATTACAATTCCTGAACAGAAAATTGACATCCCCTCTCTCAAAATATCCTTGCCTGCTGGAATTTACATCCCATCATTTGGTGCTTTGACTGGATCTTTCAAAGTTGCTTCTCCTTTGTACAATGTCACCTGGAAAACAGACTTAACAAACAAAAAGGACTCTTTCGAACAGTCCATCGACTCTACCTGCAGCTCAACATTGCAGTTCCTGGAATATGATTTGAATGGTAAGACATTAAAATTCTATATGTTTTGCGGGCAATCATGTATGTTGGTTTTTATCCAGATTTCCTCCCTCCCCCTGGACTTTGTATTTGAAAATATTGCTATCTAGTTAGCATTGACCTTAGATTATACTTCTTTTATCATCAGCATCATTTTTTCATAAATTATTATCAGAGTCTCTGTCAGTCACCCTGAAGCCTAATGACTAGATGCATGCATAACTAATAGCATATTGCAGGAAAATGGAAAAGATCTCTTTTCTGTGTAGAAGTTTCATGCTTCAAATTGTGAACAGCACAACATTCTCTCATTCATTACAATAAAACATGTACAGGAGAGAAGGCAGGCTGACTTTTTATCTGATATAGTTCAGATAAAGAAATGTCTATCTTTTTCATTAAGAATTAAAGCTATTTGACCTAAAAATTATTACAACTCAGAAAATTAGGGAGTACCATTTATCACTGAGTTCTAGACTTTATAATAATACTAAAAGTATGTAACAGAATAAAACTCTAAACTTTCTAGAAAATAGAATCCCCATTTATGATTGCATGACTGCAAAATTTTATATCGATGTTCTTGAAAATACAGTGAAAAACTGAATTTGAATATACTCCAGCTGAGCAAACATTTTTATATTTTATTTGGGGTATTATCAGCATTTGGTTTCTTGATGCATAATTTTACCTACAACAGAAACACTCCCCAGCTGGCCATCTAACATACAACTGGATACGTATTTTGTAATGTTTGCTGTTAAGTTCTGGAAATACCCACATCTGAAATATTTTTCACAGTTGTTTCAAACTACAAATACGAAGAAGGCATGTTTGTTATGAAGACAACTGGCAGCTTTTCACATCGTGACATGAGTGCAAACTACAAGGAAGACCTTACTGTTTCAGGAATTAGGTAAAGATTTGCTCTAATAATACAGTTTGTAATAGACAAAATTGTTAATTATTTATTGTTTCTTCAACCTCTAATGCCCCAGAGTGCTTTGATGCAATTAATAAGAACCTGTGTAGCTATCCTATCATTTTCAGCAGTGAGTTTTCCCTCTGAGATAGCTGGAAAGCTGTTCTCTCTCAGCATTTCTAGAATAGCTTTCCTCAGCAGCCCCATTTCAGAAAACTGCTGAGATATAAACACAGTATTTTATAATCAGAGCAGTTCTAGATCTGACCATCAACATAGTCGTGTTGTTTTTTCACTGAATCCCTCTGTCACTACAAGCCATTAAGGAGTGGTTTTTATTTACAAGTACCAGTACTAGGGATTACGGGCTTGGTCTTCTAACTGTCTTTTTTGATCTGCAAGAGTTGTGTTGATATATCCAAGGGACAGAGTCTGAGAAGGCAAGTACAAAAGCAGATAAAAATATTTGTGTAGGTGGAAAAAGTTGCAGTCAGCTTGTTAGAAGTCTGTAGAAAGCTGGCAGTGGTATAGCTATGGGTTTTATTTTGCTGCCCTAATTTAATGAAAATTCTCAGCAGAGCTCAACACAGTTTTATCTAAAATAGGAAAACTGGAGTGATGTGAAGTTTTGAATATGTTAGGCTGAATCCAAAGAAATGTGGACAGTAAAACCCTGTATTTTCTTTTGATGACAAAGGCATTGTTTGCATACATATATACCTATAAAATAATGGGTCGTATTGTATTTAGACATACTGCCTTGGGCTTGTACTTTGTGAATTGCTCCATGACTGTGTATTCGCTGTTGTAGAATCATGGAGAACACTGCATCACTAGACATCATCAGCCCAACTTTTACAGACGTTCATGTGCGTTATCAAGAGACTGACAGGAGCTCCTCTGGCTCAGTGTCTTCACCCTCTGCTGGGACCTTGGGCTACATCATCGAAATGGACACCGACATCCTCACAGCCAAAGTTTACTACCGAACTCGGGTAAGCTTGGCATGAAAGACAGAAATTAACCACCTTTTGTCCAAAAAACCATATGTAGTTGGTAATTAAGTTTTTTGCTTCCTATGCCACCCTTTCCAGTACTAAAAGTAGCTTCTGTGTGAAAAGTTTGTTTTAACTCCTTCGCACAGTTAATTTTGCCATGAAGACACACACACAGAAAGTGAAGGGAGTACGAAGCCAGCTTTAGATAACCCACCCATCAGGGTCAATATATACCCAGCAGGCTACTTATAATTGCTATTATGGCTATTATAGGAATCAGGCCGCTTGAAAAGGTGACACCATCTCTAGAATGGTTTTTTTAGACTATTAATGTATCACAATATGTTATGAGAATTAAAAACTTTATTAGGTTTGTGAACAAAACATGTTAGTAATATTAGTAGTGGCCTACTATAACAATTTCCAACTTAAAAACATAACTTTCCAAAATTATATACTAATATAGGCTACACAAGCAATTAATAATTCACTATTTACTAGAGAATTTGTTTATGTAAACAGATTCTCATTCCAAGATTTTTAATTACTGCGAGTAATTCTCTAAATTGCCTCATTGATTTAAATGATTAGAAAATGAAAAAAAAAATCCTCTAGTATTTTCATATGAAGAAAATTCTTTTTGAATTCACTTTAAATTATTTCAAGAATGAGTGGAAGCCTTATTTTCCCAAGTAATTCACATTCTTTATGAGACATGATAGGCATTTAATACAAAGAAAGGAAAAATTTAATTTGCCATCAGTTTTTTAAAAAGACCAGATTAAATAATGTTCTGGTTCTGCTGTCTGAAGAGGCACAAAGTAGCCTGATACAATGCAATTTTTTCCAAAATAACCTTTCAAGATGAGATCAAACACACAGCAGGCAAAAATTTGCAGTATATTTGTCCTAATATATGATAAAATTGTAAAATGTAAAATGAGAATTTTGCATTTCAATCATAAATAATATTGGAAATTTTTATATTCAACCTAATATATCTTATTCTGTTCCGTATTTTCAGTCTGCTCCCCAGAAGGACATTGACATATTAAAAGGTGAGATATCCTTCAAGAAAGCTGACCGCATTCAAATGAAATTCAACTGGAAAGAGGATGCTGCCAAAGACTTGCTGTTTGGCCTAAAAGAAAAGGTTCCTAAAATGACAAATGCAGTCTATAGGTATGCCAATCAGTATCATAAGGAGTATATGGGACTGGAAATCAGTGCTGCCACCTTAAAGATGAAGAATATCATGCAGAATAAAGCTGACAAAGCATACACATTTGCTGTAAAGCAAATAGATCAAATAGATGCTCAGATTCGCACAGCTGCAAATGAGGCCTCTGGCAAATATCAGGAGATGAAGGGCAAAGCTAAACAGGTATATCGAGAAGCAGCAGATCAAGCTGGACAGTTTGACTATGAAAGTATAAAAGCAAAGCTTTTGGATGTTACAATTAACATAATAGATGAGTATCACATGAGAATAAAACACCTAATTGACTCAGCCATTGAATTCCTGAAGACCACAAAATTCCAGGTCCCTGGACTGTCTGAGAAGTACACTGGTGAAGAAATATACCTTATGACTACAGAGAAAGTGGCAAAAAATGCTGATTTATGCCTTTCCAAACTTCAGGAATACTTTGATGTCTTGATTGCAGCTATCAATGAGCTGGAAGTCAGAGTTCCTGCTTCTGAAACAATTCTTAGAGGTCGAAATGTTCTCGATCAAATTAAAGAAATGCTGAAACGCTTGCAGAAAAATGTCAGGCAGACGTTTGCAATTCTCCAGGAAGCTGACTTTGCAGGAAAGCTTAGGCAACTGAAACTAGTAGTGCAACAAGTTTTTCAGAAGGTAGAAGACATGGTTAGAAGCTTGCAATCCAAAAATTTTGAAGACATCAAAGTCCAAACGCAACAGCTGTACAAAGATGCAATGGCCTCAGACTATGCACAGAAACTGAGATCCTTGGCAGAAGATGTTAAAAAATACATTTCTCAGTTTAAAGATTTGAGCCAGAAGGCATTCCAGGACCTGTCAGAAAAGCTGCGCCAGCTGCTTCTCTATGTAAAGGCTTTACGGGAGGAATACTTTGATCCAACTACACTTGGATGGTCAGTGAAATACTATGAGGTGGAAGAGAAGGTCCTAGGGTGGCTGAAGAATCTAATAGATACACTGGTGGACTGGCACAAAAAATATGCTGGAGATCTTGCTGACTCGGTTATGCGCCTGACAGACCAAGTAAGAGAATTGGTGGAAAACTATCGTCAGGAATATTATGACCTCATAACAGATATTGAAGGAAAAGGAAAACAGAAGGTCACGGAGCTCTTATCTGCTGCTCAGGAAAAAATCCAATATTGGTCTGCAGCTGCTAAGAGGAAAATCGATGAACATAACAAGCAGGTCAAAGAAAAACTCCAGGAGATCTACGAGCAGCTTGGTCATTCCCAAGAAAAGCTAATCAGTGAGGCCAAAAGGTTAATTGATCTAACTATAGAAAACTACTCTGCATTGTTGCAGTACATCTCAGAGCTTCTTCGTTGGTTTGAGCAAATAACAGCTGAGAACATTAAGCCTTATATAGCTGTTCGTCAAGGAGAGCTTAGAATAGATGTGCCCAAGCCACTTGACTGGGAGTCCATTTACCAAATGCCCCAAAAAAGCAGAGAAGCACTCAGAAAAAAAGTGGAACTAACACGCACACTGATTCAGCAAGGCATTGAACAAGGCTCCAGGAAATGGGAAGAAATGCAAAGATTCATTGATGAACAGCTTGCCAGCGAGCAACTGAGCCTTCAGCAGATTATGGAAAATATACAGCAGCGCATGAAGACCTGAATGGACAAGCAGAAGAAGAGAAGTAATAAGTTTGTACCGCAATGTATTTAAAAATGACAGCAATCAGCATACTGGAGCTTCAGGTAGATACTGTTTGAATCTGAATTTGTAAATGAAAACTGAATAATCTGCACTAGGTTATTTTAATAAGTTTAATAAGCCAATAAATGAGTTCTTTATTACATTTTTGTGTCATTCATTACAGCTACTTTTATTTGGACCATAAGGCTTAATCTAACAATTGTCAAGGTCAATGGGAAGTCTTATCTTTGATTTCGCTGTATGTTGGATCAAGCCAGTAATGTGCAATACATATTGTAAATAGTCACAAAAGCTGTGGAATACATAGAATAAACAGGTTTTAAGATAAAGGTCATATTCATAAGCCAGTTGAAGAACAGTTTTGAAACACATCTATTTTCCAGCATAGAAATACCTTCATAGATAAGTTCAGGAGAAAAAGAAGAGGAAAAGAGCATGTAGAATAATATGACAAAAAATATCAGTTCTGGAAATAGCATCAAAAAGTGAAAATAAGAGTAGAAATAGGAGCATACGTAGAAATCTGACTACTGAAAAACTGCAGATAATAATACCAATGTTCTGTTAAGAAAAATAAATCTATGCATGTCTCAGCTTTCAGAAAACTATGCTAAGAATTTTAGATGGGTTTTCTTTCTACTGGCTAATTTATGAATCAGAAATGCAGGGTTTTCTTACCTGTTTCCCCATGATATTTCTGGTTTCACGTCAACTTTTACTTATCATGAGTTTAGTTAACTGTCAAAGTTTCACTGGCATCACTGTATGGTGGGAGTCTAACAGTTTTTCCCTCAGTCTCCTAGGCTGAAGCCTAGAGCTCATTTAAATGAATTCTCGATTTAAAGATGAATTTAAATAATGTTGAAGAATTCACTCACAAAATAGGACTACTTTTGAGTGGAAAATGTGTGAACCTGTTATGGTTTATTTTCAGCTCTTGGAATACTATATAGATAGTCCTTGAGAGAGGCGTGTTCAGGCTGAAAATAATGTTGCCTTTTCAATAATAAACTCATTAACAAACTACCCTAGAAATTTTGTGTGCATGTGTACTCTGATGCCATCACTTCACTCCATAATACAGCTGTTGCGTGGTCATTAATGGGAAAACAGAGAGTCTGGTTTCATCCCATGGCAGGACTTCGTGCTATGATCTTTGTGGTATGACGCACATGAAGCAATGGAGCTTACAAATGGAGTTTACAAATACCCAAGTAAGGTTTATGCAGCAGATACCTACTTACAGCACAAAGCAGCACGATTTTAGCTCAGGTCCTCGAAACAGGACAGCCCAGTGCCTATGCTGGTCCACACCAGTCTAGCCAGATCTTAGCAAGTTGAGCTATACTACTTCCATATCCCTATTGCTACATAATATTGTTATCAGAGTAAGTCTGCCAGTAATGATTTTTTACCATTAACCCCAAAACCAGAACCCAACAAGCAGGCTAAAATACACATACCTATCTAGCTGTCAGCAGGGTGGGTATCAGCTACAAAGGCAAATACATTTTCTCTTTAGAGCTTTCAGCTATCACAAATATAGCAATAATTCTCTGCTAAGGAGATGGAGTAATCTCCTGTGAACTGTAAAACAAGGAGCTTTCATTCTGAATAGAACTAATCTGCATGCGTCACCCTGCCCAGAGGAACCAGAAGTATAAAAATCCCTGTTTACATGTCTTACTGAATATCCCAGTAAATAAAGATGTTGGCTGCAGAGCCATTTCTCCTTCATTCACAAGGAAACCAAAGCTTATGTGTCATCCGATCTTTATTTGATGTCAGATTGCACAACTCATTTCCCTGAATTTCACAAACGTTTAAGCACTACCAGATTTCTCAGACACTGTCTGCTTCTTGCTTCCCCTCGCCATGACAAACAGCCCTGTGAAACAAAGGACAATAGGAAAAATTGTAAAAGTTATGAGAGAAGAGAGATTTAAAGTTTTGTTTTCTTTTGTTTTCCCCCTCGTGGCTATTTATTTCTATCCATCATCCATAGTTCGTGGGAGGGTTATAAACTCTAAAAAAGGGATTTACTTATACGGAATGGGTTAACTGAATAATAAATATGCCAAATAGCATAAATACTGGCTCTCTTTGGCAAGAGTGAAGCTTCCCAAGAGCAAACACAATAGTTAGTTTGCACACTAAACCGTGGTTAGAGGTTAGAGGAGATTTCCAAGTCTCATAGCAGTGTTGCCGCCAATTGGATTAAAGCTTCCAATCCTGTAAACGGTGTGACAACCATTTTGCAGTCATCCCACAATTGGTTTTGGGAGGGCCTGGAA
Source organism: Phaenicophaeus curvirostris (assembly GCF_032191515.1). Classification (NCBI taxonomy): domain Eukaryota; kingdom Metazoa; phylum Chordata; class Aves; order Cuculiformes; family Cuculidae; genus Phaenicophaeus; species Phaenicophaeus curvirostris. The sequence goes on along the minus strand of NC_091393.1, from coordinate 121,634,934 downwards.
GCAGAAAGTTGGTCTCAAAAATGGGATGTTACTGGAACTTAGCTGTTGTTAAATCCCCACACCAGAGAGGTCATCTCCAAGCACCCCTTTGAAACTCTGGGAAGGTGTGTGCATGTTTGCACCTGAGCATAGGTATGGCCCACAAGCAAGTACAAACAGGTGTGACTTCAATATCCATGGCTTTTCCTGGTTTTTGTTTGTTGATTTTGTTTTCTTTCAGGTTCAAGCAGATTTTAGCCTTATATTCCATGAAATAGGTTATGGAAATGCAGACAAAACCACAATTATTCAAATTATACTGCAACGCACTCCACTTACAGAATGACTGTAATATAATAATTTGAAATACTATTAGTTCTATTTTAGCCTCTTTTTCAGCCTACTTTAAATAATTAGAAATATTATATTTCATTATATTGAAACGTGTGGGAGATAAGAGGAAATCAGCAACTATCTGGGACTCACTGACACCGTTTCTTTTATTTTTTTCTATAATCTTCATCATCTGTCTTCTCATAAATGTCAGAGGGGCCTTTTCTTTATAATTTACAGAAAGTATCAGACATAGAGCAGAACTGGTTGTAAAGTTTAATCAAGTGAAACATTTTAACAAGATATTCAGAGAACAATATGCCCTGCTCTTAACTAAGTGATTGTAGAAGTAATGTTGACAAGAAACGCGTGTGTTCTTAAATGAAAAACTTTTGCAAACGTAGGACAGCAAAAATTCCAGAATTTTAGATTATGCTTCTAACTAAAGCTGATCTTATATTAGGTGATTTGAAAATACATGTATAATTTGATGCGTACACAGAGATTCTACACACTCATCCACGGCCACACACACCATAGAATGCATCATCCACCTCTGGCTCTAAATTTTGCTCTTGATACTTGTAGAGCAACTGTCACTATGGCCTATGGATACTTTACAAAGTTTATATTGAAACATTTAGTTGTTCAGTAGGTGACACCAAATTTTTTACTACTCTTCCGCTGGAAGATTTATTGCTCAGGTGGGAAACCAGAATTTATTGAAGGCCATACGGATATACAGAATTACTTGTATTCCACACAGCTAAATCCTGGCCCAAATGAAATCAATGGCAAAATGTCCATTGGCCTCCGCAGCAGTAGGCTTTGGCCAGTTAGATGTATAACTTGAGAAGCACTTTGGGATCCTGTAGGACAAGGGCTATATTATTATCTATAAAAATCTACACAAAAATACCTTTGAAAAAACATGCCAACAGGAGAATTAATCACTAAAAAATTCAAGACAGGACAGAATGAATGTTGCCTGTGTAATACTAACCAGAGCCTCTTTGTATATTTTCACCCAGTTTTACCTAATATCACAGAGAAAGTCTGTCAGGGCCAAGAATCCTGAGTTCTGGTGCAAAGCTTAAACATGGAAATACCCATATACCTTTCATCACCCTTTCCTTCATTTCATTATCCACCCAAAGCATTAAAGGAAACTGATACCTTTTAGAACAAAAGTGCAAGTTGGGAGGTTTGCAAAGTTTTGAGCAACTCAGTCTGAGTTGAAGGTTGCCCCTGCTTTAAGCAGGAGGTCGCACAAGAGACCTTCAAAGGTCCCTTCCATCCCAAGCTACTCAATGATTCTCTGTGACTAATACAACTTCAGGGTGCCACACTTCACACCTTACTTAACCTTTGGTAAATGATGTATGAGCAATTGGCTTCATCATCATTCTTATATATCATCATGGAAAGAGAGAGAAGTTTTATGGTATTCCTGCATATAAATGCATTATCATTCTGATGGCAACCATGAGTCAGAGGCTTCAACACCAAACTCGGATGCAACCACCAGTTAGAATACTTTCTGTCACAAGCCTTCTACTGTTCTGGCAGCACCAAGCACCACACTTGTACATAGCCAGAAGTTCTGAATGTTATCAAACTGGTATGATGAAGGCATATTTCAATAGTTAGAAACTGAAACAGTCCAGTCAAGGCAAACTAGATCCCGTCCATCCATCTTTTGTATCCAGTTCAAGCAACCTGATAACCAGTCGTGGGTGAGATAGGAGGAAGTAGGTGTCAGGAAAAGTTTGCCAAGAGTCTTGAAATTGTGTCTTTAGATTGACAGTCAGATATTACAATAGCTCTTTCACCATGTTTCTATTCCAGCTGCCTTCTCTCCAGGAAATAGCTTCATCCCTAACCATAAAACACACAACCCCTCTAGCAAACTGCATGGTTCCCAGGGTATTATCTGCCAGCTACCTGACATTGTTCTTTGAAATAATACATCATTCTCTTAACCCTCGATATCTGTAATACTCACTTGTATCAACCTGTACCGTCTTCTGCAGAAATCTTCCTTAATTTCTCTCTAATATTCCTGGGTTCCAGGCCTACCAGAATATGTGTGTCCAGGGGATCTCATACCTATTTTAATCTAGAGTGCTGGAAACCTTTTGTTTCACTTGCTCTTGCACAAAAAAACACATCTCACTCTTTCTTTTAATGATGACACTGTCTCTTCAGTGGAGATGGGCCAAGGTCTGCCCTTGCCTTTACCTTCTTTAAAGTATTTTTTCTCTACAAAATCAAGTGGTTAGTTATGGGTTACAATATGGGGCAAATTCTTCATGGCTAATGCTATCATTCCTCACAAATATATTTTTACTCTTTATATGGCACATAATCACTTTGCAAGCATCGTAAGTTCCCCTGAAGCATTTCAGCAATTCAAATGTTCTCAGCCAGTTCTGTATCTTTCCTCTTCTTGTTATTCATGTCCATTTAGACAGAAGCACCCCTCTATCTTATCAGACAACAGACACATCCCCAGATGGCATAACTGATGATAAAGTATGCTATGAGTCTTACCATTTATATGCTTACAATGTGATTTTGGTAGCTGCTAGGAGAATAAACAGCAACATTAAATCTTCTCAGAATGGCTGGAGAGGTGTCTTCTGCTAGTCCAGCCACTGACAGAGTGAGAGGATCAAGCGCGCGGAGCAGAAGTATCACCACCAATTCACAGAAATAACTAAGGTCATATGAGATGCTTACACCGCACTTTTGTTGTGAAGAATTTGCCAGGTGTTTGCTGTAAGCAGAGACCCACCACAAGTTATAACCTCATTTTTATTTCCCAGAAAATGATTTCAAGTGGACATGCTAGAAACAATTTTGAATTTATGGATAAATCTATACTGCCTTCGGGATTCAAGGAGCAAGTTCTGGTCTCTGAACAAGTGACATGAACGAGTTCAAACATTATATAGCCTGTAGGAAACAGGAATTGGAACAACTCTCTATTCAGTATCCAAGTTTCCTTAAAAAGGGAACTTTTGATTGTTTCACACTGGAGCCAATATGTGCAGTATAGACGTCTGGGGGACCTGAGACAGAGTGAAGCAAAGAATGAACCAAATGGGTAAAAAAGAGAGTATATAGAATGAAAACACTCACCACATCTACCCTAGAAATGACATGATTAGATACTTAGAGGAAGCTAGCATTGTGAGTAAAGATGGTCCTAATCAAGGACATCCATGCGGAAAAGTAACAGACTTGCAGCTCTCCAAACACTGCCTGTCATTTCTATAATAACTCTCCGTAAGTTATACTGAAAGAGCCTGGGGATTCATGGGTTTCTGGGCAACATGGTTGCTCTGACAGAGATAATATTCCACTTTGATTTCTGTACATCTCTGGCTAAGGATGGAAAGCAAAGAGTTACCCTCCATAACATACTTTTCTTTCCCTGCACTAAGATGCATTCCAATATTGTTGCCAAGTAGAGGAAAAAAGTGAACATAAGCCTACTTGTTGTTTTGCAGTGGTACCTTTTCTGGTATTTGCTATGATTACAGGACTATATTTCTAAAAGGTTTGATAGTGTTTTTGTTCAGAACTGTTTTCTGTAGAAAGCGTTTTATGGTTGCATTTGTATTTAACTCTACCACTACTCTGAAAGCACTGGTAATTACAGCTCTTATTGCTAGATTTTATGTATGGAATGTTTTTGTGGTAGAACCTTCAGAAATCACTCCATCTACTAATCACTCCATCTCTTTTGTCACCTGTTTCTTGAACTTCCACACACAGTACCCACCAGTGATTCTCAAATGCCATTTATTTCTTTTCCTTCTAAAGCTTTTAATATTCTTAAGTTTTACATCAGTGTCTAGCCTGCAAGGCAGTTAAGATCCAAAACCAGTAACAAGATTCTGCTTAGACCCCTATGCCAAAGCAATTGCATCAAGACTCTACATTTAGCCAGAAAAATCCCCTTTTCCCAGGTACATGCTAACTCTCGCATGCTGGACACTCCCATTGAGTCTGCATCATAATATGTTGCCAAACAAGGAAAGAAAAGTGGTGAAGTGATAATCACTGTCTCTGACATTCAGCATAGGTGGCAATTTAATATATTTTAAGATTACTATATGATAGGCTCAAAGAGACATTAATAAAAAGGTGTCTCACAAACACCTCCTACTTTTTGTTGTGTGACACTTTAGATAGATATCTCACATTGTTAACAAGCTGTGTCTCTCATTAGTGCTCTTTCTTGGTTGTTATTGTATTTGTTTCTTTAATTAGCCTTTCTTTTTCTTTACGGTAATGACTGGCTTACAGCTACTTACAAACAACATGGAAAATTATGCAAAAGCATTTAATTTTAAAGTTGCAGAACAGAAAACCAGCCAAATGGGAAGGAACACACATCCCTCACACATAGCCCATATGCACAACACTATGATGTCAAATATATTACAGCAACACCAACCCCACCTTGATTCTCTCTCAGACACATCTGTCTATATGTGCACAGATCCATACAAACACATGCACACGTACAATGTACATTGCTGTCAAGTTAAAAGTCAAAAGCTAATCCTTAGGTCAACCCCTTCATTTCAGCACATTGAGACAGCCAAGTCTTCCCAACATGCGTGTCAGCAGTTAGCTGACGTAGATATTCCCACTCAGGTCCCATTAATTCAGCGGCTTCACAAACAGTGTTCCACCAATTTCATCATCTAAAGCTTCAATTTTTGTTTAAATACAGAGGCAGAAAGTTGAATTTTTAGATGTTACAGTAAGGCAAATGACTTCATTTTGTTACCCTTTTAGCTGAAAAGGGTCAATGAATTTGATGTACAAATTTATGAAGTGTTACAGTTATCTTATTCAACATTGGCCTGTTCCTCCTCCAAAAGATTTGAAGTGAAATTTTCTAATACTTTTAGAAACAAACTTTTATTTTCTAAAACTCTATGGATATTTTGCTAGCCCAGTAATGACCTGATGACTTCTTTGTGGCCTTGTCTATGCGTGTGTCATCTGAACTTCCATGTCTTCCCTCTTAAGGTTTCCACTGAATGTCATCATCTTTCTGCTTTCTACACATCTTCTTAATGTATATCTCCTGTCTGATTACCCTTACAACACATTGTCCATTACATAGACAGGTTCTAGTTTTAATAGTTCACAATCCGGATGAGGGTTCAGTTCCTGGGCCAGTTTTGGATCCGCTGCATGATTTGGTCACCACATTTTCTCATATATTCATTTCCCAGCAATAAAATGGGAATTCTACTTCTCTGCTTTACAATGGAGTTCTCAGAATAATACTCATTCATGAACTGGAGATAATCTAGTAACTCTAATGGTTCTGAAGACTGTGAAGTAGATAGACATAACTGTAAGGACAACAAGAAATCAAGATACATGTATTGACTTCTCTCTCCCATCATTATGTTTATTGGTTTAGAAACTTGGAGTTGATTTCATGTGTTAAATCACTCCGAAACACTCTAGTCCACCCCAAAACCATCACACATACCAGGCATCAAACATATAACACTCTCATACAGATAAATGATCCGAGGAATGGACTCAACGGCTGCTAGCAGTTAATTTATATTGTGGTTTCGCCATAAACTTTTAACTTTGGAAATAATCTGCCACCCGTTTCAGTTTTTGGCTGCCACATAATGCACCTTTGTGAAGTCACTTCTCTGTCTAATAGAGATGTTTCTTTTTACGGGTGAACATTTGTTTAAAAATAACAAATAGTTATCTCATTTACTGTTCACAAAAAGCATGCCACTTAACCGTATGTAACCAAGCCCCATTTCATCTGGTTTAATGTTTAGCAAGGCATGCAAACTAGTCAATATTATAGGGAGAAGATGATTTATTTAATAAAATTACATTACTTTTTTTTCCCATTCAAAAACAAACAATTGCAACAAAAAGTTTTAAAGTAGAAAAGCATACCCTGCGAAGATTGATACTGAAAAGTCAGCACATACTGGAAAGTCTGATGCTAAGCTCAGCTGCCTCTTCACCCTGTTTCCACTTCTGCTCTGTATCTGGTGTGCAGCCAGCCTCTGTTTCTGAAGTCAAGTACTCCCATAGTGATTACTGATATCCACCATAATTTAGTTAGCAGATAGCCCATTTGTTCCGCTGTGGATAAGGTTGCAATAGAACTTTTTTAAGCACACTTTTTTTCCCTTAGTGAGGATAAAGTTTAGGATATATACAGATACAATACATAATATGCCATGTGTAATATGTACATCTACATATTATATCTATGTATTTCTGTACTCCATGTGGACAAGAAGTGGAACAGGAGTCAGCAGTGTGGTCTTTTGCCCAAGAAGGTCAATTGCATACAGGGAAGTTGTAGCTGGCAGGTCAGGGAAGTGATCAGTCTCCTCTTTGGCATTTGTAAGTCCACATCTGGATTACTGTGTCTGGTTTGGGGATCCCCAGTGAAAGAGAGCCATGGACATACCAGAATGAGTTCAACAGTGGCCAGGTCTCTAGTCACGGGGCTGAAGCATACAGCGCATTACCAAAAGGGAGATAGATGGGTTTGTGGAGCCTTAAGAGGAAAAGGCTAGGGGGAGACATTATTGCTGTCTTCCAGAACCAGTTACATGGTCACAGAGAAGACAGAGTCAAGATCTTCTCGGTGTGAAAAGCCAGAAGTGATAGATAAATGTCCTATGAAAGAAAAAATGTCACCCTTTGAGTGTTCAAATGCCAGCACAACAGATCCCAGAGAGGTTGTAGAATCTTTTTCATTGGAGATGTTCAGACCTCAGACAGGCACTGTCCAAAGCAACTTCATCTGACTTCAAAGCTCAAACTTGGCCCTACTTTGTGTAGGGTATTGGATTGGATCTCCAGAGGTACATTCCACCATGAATTACTCCATTTCTTTGTAAGACTGAAACTCTGTAAGCACCCTAAAAAAGTGAGGGGTGTGAGTTGATAGCTATTTAGAGGCAGAGATTCCTCAAAGTAAAGCTCAGTTATGAATGCCCCAGACACAGGAAAATCTTCCAGAGGAGCTCACAATCAACCACACAACACAGATGTGTTTTAAACCTGGCTTCAACACTTCTTGTGCTCCCAAAAATATTTAGTGTATATAAGTGGAGGAAGTTCACTTTTCCCACTCACATTGAAGTCACAGAAAATTGTCCTAGATGACTCATGATGGTCATACACTCCCTGCTTTGCTGCTTTTGTTTATATTCAACACAAGTAGAAACTGTTTTTGGAGAATGATAATCCAATAAATGCGATCTTTTGATTTGACATAATGCATTCCTCTTACTTATCAGTTGCCATTTTGAGATCAATCTAAGAATGTTGCTCGTGCAGTTAACCAGATAGGGGTACTTTCTTTCTTTTGAGAAAGCGAGGGGTGGGACATATACAAATTTTTTGGCTAGAGCAACACAGACACTTTATGTAATTTGCCCTTTGTTCTTAAAATAAACACATAAACTTTGCTTAAAATAAGAACTAGTAGAATTTGTTATTAGAATGCACTTGTGACTAGCAGAACCATTAACCAACAGCTGTCCTTTCCCACTGTGTAGGATGACCGCACTTTCCCCACATTTTTTGGAGGACAAGAATGGCATGTACTATGATGCTAAGGATGTCAGAAATGTTGAGAATGCCTTTTAAATTGCATTTACTGCTCTGTGTTTCTCCAACCAAAGAGACACTGTAAGAAAGCAGGGAGACTGAGCAAGACAAACAGCCTGTGCCAAATTAATTTTCTCTCTGAGCTTGTCTTCTAATACCAGATGGTGAAGCATCGTTCGTTTGAGATAGTGGGATAAAAACACACAAAAAAAGACCATTTGTGCATACATACTTCTCTTCCTAGGAGCGTCTGTAGCACTGCAATATGTATACCAACTGCAACATGCACATCAGAGCTTGGGAACCTTTTTTCAGAGGGCTGTGATTGCTTCAGTCCCACATATTCAAAGCTATTTATACCCTGTTCATGTCCCTTCAGCTAGTGCCCTAGCAGTGTCTGGTAGAAAGCCATGGAGGATTTCTCCACATGTTTCTTCCCTTTGTTTAAGCTACTCATCTGGCTGCCAAAAGGCACAGTGAGCAACTGTCAGATCATGCCCTTGTTTGTTAAATACTTCCACAGAATCAGAATCACAGAATGGTTGAGGTTGAAAGGGATTTCTGGAGGTCTTGTTGTCCAATGCCCCTGCTTAAGCAGAGACACCAAGAGCCAGTGGCCCAGCACCATGTCCGAATGGCTTTTGAATATCTCCAAGGAGGGAAACTCCACAACCTCCCTGGGCAACCTGTGCCAGTATTCAGTCACCACTACTGTAGAAAAGTGCTCCCTGCTGTTCAGAGGGAAACTCCTGTGCTTCCATTGTGCCTATTGCCTTTGGTTCTGCAAGTTAAAGAGGATGCAGCAGTTTTGCAGTGAATGAGGAAGATGGAAGCTAACTCTTCTTTAATTCCAAAGGTGTGAAATATTATTTTCAGTCAACTTGATAAGCATTTTTTTTCCCAGAATTTAACCTTCAGACTCACAAATTGCAGCAGCAAGCAGCAGCACAAGTCCTTAAAATTGGGCAGTGGATAGGATTGTTGCTACAGCTACTTAACTTCCCTCCCCAGCATTATCAGCTGTTGTTCATTATTATTATTTTGTTGTTGCTTCTTGCTTGAGTGGTAGAAGATAATAGCCATGCCACAGCAACGCACCAACACTGACAATGTCATGGCCACGTCACAGCAAGCAGCCACCAGCTCCTGGTACCACCCTGGTCATGCTGCAGCCATGTCACAACAAGCAGAATATTGGAGGTGTTCGTGTCACAGGCAGGTTGGTGACACAGCCAGTCCCAGTGGGTGTAAAAAGGGCTGTGTCAGCTCAGGATGCCAGACAAGTTGGCTGAGTGAGCAAGGGCAGGAAGAGGAAAGCAGGGCAGAGCCAGATGGTTGATGCACATTTGTTACTTTTCTTATTCATTACAGCTGGACACACAGACAGGGATGCAACCAAACCACAGCATGGTCCTGTCTTCTCCCTCTGGAAAGCTGTCAAAGCTCTATAGGACAGATAAGTACCCCACCTGTACCCCATCACAGTCAAGCAGGGAGCTGGAATGTCTCCAGAGCCACAGGCAAAGGGAGCTACCCCTTTTACTCTGGGTAGTCAAGAGCTGGCCAGGCTCCATGTGATCTCCAGGCACCATCCCTGTTGATGAAATGGCCTTGTCACAGTGGGGCGAGAGACACAGGTGGCCCAGGAGAATGTCTTTTGGGTATCAGGGAGGGCTGTGACAGATAGCCTTGGCATGAGGCTGGGAGGCTACCAGGCAATGAGGGAAGGGTTCTCCATGGAGACGGAGGATGGCTGCTTTGGCTGATAATTCTCCTGTCGCTGGTAGCCACAGCCCTGAATATGAAAATGAGGAGATCACAGTCTCTGCTACTCGGCCAAAAAGTGCCACAACTTTCTAAAAGGAAAACTACATAAGATACAAGAAGCACAGAGCTCAGTCAGTGCCACATCATAGTCCTGCTGGCAGCTGGAGATCCCTCACAGCCCTGGACAAGGAAGCACTACACCACCTACCATCTCTGTGCCCACCATAGTCCTACAGGCAGATGGAAACTCTATTCGCAATAAATCTGCCTGATGCAGCTGAAGAGACATTACACTATTTAAAGCTAGTTTGTCTCTAAAAGCAAGCAGGATTGCAGTTGGGGAAAATATCATTGTTACATAGATTTTAGGGTGCAAAACGCTTGTGAAACACCAGTCAGAATAACACAGATTCTGGAAAAGCAGTGCGGCCCACGGAAGCCAAATATTAGCTTTAAGAAATGGGTATTATCCAAAAGGTCACTCACGACTAAGGGCATTCTGTGCTAAGAGTGAGGCAGCACCAGATCCAGTGAGATCTCTCGCCTTATCTAGGGCTTTATAAACACATGGATGCAAGTGGAGGAAGAAGAATCTTCTTAAACTGATCTTTTCCCCATATTCAGTACATAGACAGGCCTCATATTATGGCTTGACCTTCACTGGTTTAAAACACTTGAAGTTCATTACTTTTGGCAGCTCTACAGTGGGGTCAGCAACCTCCAGCAAGAGCCAGTAACAAAGAGCTCAGGTGCAATAACATCTTAAATCACCACAGCTGTTTGTTTGGCACATATGAGTCACGGGTCCAAATGGATGAGTATAAAAACCTACATCTATATTAGTAAACTAAACAGTGTCGGGGCCATCAAGGCATCTGGAACAATCTGATTGCATCCACAATATTAAACTCTCTTAACCTCTAGGACAGGACAGCCTCCTGAATGTTGCCTACTGGCAGTGGTCCCTGGCTCGTACTAACATGCAAACCATACCTCGTAATTGTTTGGGAGTCAGTTGATCTGGGCCAAACCCACACCAAGGACTGTTCTAACAATTGACCAGCATGGATGAGTAAGTTGCAGTGTCTGTGCCCGTGTCTTGACACTGTTTAATTTACCAGAATACACGTACCCATAGTTTTCCAAATGTGTCACTTATCCATCTGCTGTCCCTATGCATTTTGGTCTCTGAATTTAAGATATTTAAAACATATGCAGCCTGACAGTACCTTTTTACTCTACACGCTCATAATCAGTGTGTTGGCCTGCTGCTTCCAACTTTCCTCCATAAATATACATTTTTTTGATGACTTCAAATGAATACATCTCTACTTGGAATAAAAAAACTCATGTCTGATTAAGCCAAGCATACTTTCAGAACTGGAGCAGTCTCTAATGCACATCTGGAATGTGCATGGTGTTAATGGATCCTGAATACCAGAAAAGCAACAAAACTGGGCTTCTGGAGCACAGGATTTACTATATTCCTTTCACAGGCTTTGATTTTCTCTGGTTGTCAGGGCTCTGTGGTCACTGCTCTGGTATGAAGTGTCTTGGTACTCTTAAGACATCAAATCTTGGTAGAATTCAATAAGGTCTCTGGTTCTGGTCCTGCAAACACATGCTGGAGGTATTTCTTGTATAGCACCTCTCCTAGAAAAGTGAGGTCTTTCCTTCAACCACCCTAAATGCAAAACCATTCTTAGAAATGTCTGAAAATATATGCCCAAGCAGGCTGCATGGGCACAGACATAATCAGGCACCAGTCAGATGTTCCAGTATACTACCACAGTTCTTTAAGAGCACACAAGGTCATGTAGACCAAAAACTCTAAGGGCAACAGGTCTCCACATCCTCTCCACCTCCAGCATGCTTCTCATGCTCCTTGCCTCAGTCTGGAGAGTGGGGAGAGTTTGGTGTGCGGGCCAGGCTGTGTCCTGAACACACGTGATGTTGTGATTGTCAAATTTCCTCTTTCCTCAACTCAACAGCAGAAGTACAGATGGAAAGTACACCATCAGGATTAAGCCTTTTCAGGACTCAGAGGGCTCTTGATGGCCCTAATTATATATGATCACAGAAAAAGAAAATTCATTCTCAAGACCCTCAGAGTTTTCCAGTTAATCAAAATAGCACAGGTGTGTTTTGCTCAAAGATTTTTGAGTTCACTACCAAAAACACTACAGGTTTGAGCATTGTCTGTTCTACCCCTCGCTGCTTCTGCCTTTCCCATGGAGAAAAGTGTGGCAGGTTATAACTTAGGGGTAGAAAATACTTAGGGACAGTAAATGCAGAAACTTGAGAATCTGCAAAACAAGCCCAAAACGTAACTTTTCCTCTTTAAGATGTTGGCTTCTTCTTTGCTTTAACCTGCTTTCCTTCCAAATACATGACAGTTTTTTGAACATTTACATGTAACATGCTTTGTTATCATTTACTTAGTTCATTCTTATTACAGATCCCTAAGCAGATCTCAGTTATTTATACATGAAAAAAATCACTTTTCACAGAAAAACCATGAGCCAAAAATTGTTCCCTACCTCCCCACAAGAAAGTTTCAGGAGCAGGAAGATTCTACCATATAATTTTTTTTTTTCCCAGTTGTTTTGACAATGATTATTTTTAATGTGGCATCAACAAATCCATTCATATTTGGAGCAATGTTGGCTGAAATAGAGAAAAATTTCAAAAATAACCTTTCTCCTGTATATGTACCAATAAATAGGGTCATGTTATACTCTATAGTAATTATGAGGCAATCCTATAAACTATTGTCCAGTGATTCGTATTATTCTATAGACTTTAGGTCATAAACTTCATTTCAAGCTGAAAGTGCTGCAAAAGATATACTAGGCTCTGGAGGAAACATGGAAAGAATATAGTGTGCACTCTGTATTGGTATCATGGGAGACCTAGCTATGAGAAAGCACTTCCCACCAAAATACACTGAAATTACTGCAATGAACCTAAGCTGAAGAAGCAACTGGAGTGCATGTTTCCCTGCTGACTTGAGAAAAGGAGGTCCTCAGCTTGTCAGCAGAAGCAATGTCTAGAATTAAATATCCATAAGTTCTTTGTCTGCTCAGCGCTCGACAGATTAACAGTAATAACATTAACATGGTTTTGCTTCACGACGCGATTTATGATAATGTGACACTTTATAATAAGAACCAACATACTTCATTCTTTCATAAAGTTTTCTTTAGTCTACCTGAAAATTCTTTCCACGGGAGGCAAATAGACCTGAATTTTCAAGGTGGGAAACAGACATGAGCAACTAAAAGTGAACTGTGTCCCACAAGCATGTAGAACACCAGAAATCCAGCTGGGAGAGGAGGGGAAAGGCGTACATCATATCCTTCTGACTTCCCAAGCTTCTCAGAAGGATCAATGCTCCTGAAGGAAACTGAACAACCTCTCTCTGATCAGTTGATACTGACAAAAACCCAAACTTACCTCTTTGAGAATCAACCAATGCCGGCAGGAGGAAGAAGTAAACCCTTCAGTAACTGAGAAATCTAGTTTGCCCATGCTGATTTGTTCAGTTTTGGAGTTTCCTGATTCTGAGTTTTGCCTTTCCTTTTAATTAACAGCAGAAAGAAGCGTCTTGTTCCAGGAAAATATGTCTCTGTTACCGAAGATGAACAGGTCCCTCCACAACTGAATTTCTCTCCACAAAGACTAAGCACAGCTATCCCTCCCTTTGCCTCCCAAACTCACCACATTGAAAAAGAGCCTTTCTTCTGTGTCAGTCCCATCTGGCCCATCCTGACTGTGGGCTGCCCAGGCACTGCTGCAAGGAATTGGCTGCAAATTAGGTCAATGGCTCTGGCAGGATCAGTTCATCCCAGCTGGTATCTTCCTGGATATCTCCCACCTCGTATGATATCACCAGCGTGCTGATGTACAATATATGGCAGGGAACGTGCTGAGAAGTCCCCCTGAGGATGGCAGCTCCAGACAGAGCAGTTCATCCAGCCTAACCGGGCTTTCCACCCCACAGCTTGCAGAGCTCAGAAGAGGTGAGCTGTATGATTTTCCCTGCAATAGCATCCTGCTCTCAGGGATTTCCCAGACACTGCCAGCAATTTATACGGCAAGAAAGTGCAAGTGCTTTATAGTTCATATGCATGAAGGGTGATACATCTCCTTTACGTTGGGTTAAGGGCACAAACTCAGATCAGCTTTAGTGCACACATGCCCACTGCTTGACAATGGAGGAATGGAAGCAGATTATCTTCAAGTACTTTCAGAGGAGTCATCCACCCACCAGAACAAGATATTTAGTCACTATAGTCCTGCAGCATGGAAGCACTTCTGCCATGTCTAGCGGGTGGTTCTTTTCCCTCTGATTCTTTCAATAGCATTTTCTACCAATCTGACTATTTGAGATCTCTTTGATATGCTCATGTCCACTGATTATGCAGCAGACGACAAACAGAGGACTTCTGCCTGTGTGTGGGGTAGAGCCCTCAGTAAGCTGCATCATGGTGACTGGTTATTCTCCAGAAGAAAAAGTCGCTATGCTACTGTAATATTATTGCTTATATCCCAGTGTTACAGTGTTGAATACAGGGTGAAAAGAAACATGATGTAAAAATAATAAGGGCTGGTTTTTGCTGTGTAAAATTTACTTCCACCACTTAGGCATTCATCACTTCTAGACAGACTTACTTTTCTCTCTTCTAAAGGTCAAGGAGTTCAGGGCAGGTGTGCGAGCTATTGCACAAAACAGCCAAAGGGTTACGTAGTGCAGCTTTCAATGGGTGGTCCCACCAAATAATTTTGCATGAGGCCTTCAAGTTGGCCCTAACATTGGTTTCCAAAACAAGGTCAAGTGAATGCATTGGAAACTACTGCTGCCATCATTCAAGGAGCGAACAGCATCAAAACATTAAAGCTGTGTAGTAAAATGCACCATATGTTACTGCTGCAACCACATCCAGCTTTACCTCTGTGGCTTTATTAGTCCAAAAAGTTCCAGGCAGCACACAAAATACCTTGGCCGAAATGCGCCGGTCAGTCAGACGATGGCACTACAGACCCAGCACCACCAGCTGCCTCCTGCACTCATTAAAACGTCTGCAGGGCTGTTCATTATTCTGGTTTCATTCTCCATCCTGGTTTTTCCCTGGTTACCTGGTTGGAAACTGTACCCCCTGATAATTCATACGCTCGCGCAGACAGCCCATGGCAAACGTTGCTAAGAGAGGGACTGCCACCTGTTAAGAATCCGTGGTTTGGGGATGCAGTGAAGTGTGCTCCTTTCCCACACTAGTATTTTAAAAGGTTATAGATCATGTGTGCATAATAGGCAGAACATTAGGTCACTTGTCTCACTTACAACAATAATCCATTTTGATATGGGTCAGGTTGACACAAAGGGTCCACCCATACCAGATCTATTGACGAAACTGATCCCTTTCCCCCAAACTAATGAAATTTTCAACTAATGGGTACTTAAGTTAATAAAGTGTGCCACACATCTGCTAGAAGCCATTTGTAAAATAAAGCGCTGGAGTTCAATTTTGAGATCATTGACATAATGTTTGAGTGGCATCCCACAGGGACCCAGCATGGCACCAAATTAAGGAGGGTAACACAATAAACCTGTGAGAAATAACGTTAGTATATAAACAGTAAGTAGGAGCTTCTCTTTCTTTAAAGGAAGCGTAATACTACTTGGGGTTCATACCATCACTAATGAATTGAACGGGACAAATCCTCATCTCCCCTTACAGCCAATGAGCATTTGGACAATGGCTTCAATAGGACCAGGATTTAACCTGGGGAATTATTTTGACGGAAATTGGCAACAAGCTGGTTCTTCTAGCTAAAAAGTACCTTTTCACTGAACTCGTGCATGGATACAATTCTCCGCTCCACTCTATTTTGTCCTTTCTTTTGTGGAGGAAATTGGAGGAAAAAAACATTTCAGCAGAGCCTGGGAGATTTATTTTTTAATTCCTGAAGTTACCTAGCTTGATACAATTCAAGCTAAATGTCTCTTAGCAGTAACAAAGCTCTCCTTTTCTTACCATTGGGGATTAGACACAGGAGTTGATTGAGAATATCAGCTGAATTTTAATAGTCTGCTTTCTTATACCACTCCCTGCAAAGAAAGAGCAGCCTGGAATATCAGTGACTGTTTTATCACCTCCAGTGATGTTGCTTTTCTTAAAAAAGTTACTTTGCAAAACTTGCATTATTATAGTTGGCCAACATTTTTTGCATGAGAAACATTTTGCATTTAGAAATTACAATGAAAAATGGAAACCAAGAATATTTTGATGGTATTATTCATAATCAATTTTCTTTTTAGAAAGGTAAACTGAACATCTGAAAAAACAACAGATTTTTTTTAAGGAGGAAAATTTGTCTTACATTTTGTAGCACTTCTGTCATATTTTGAAGAGAAAAATTGCTGTATTAGTAAAACTAAAATTTGAATTAAAAATCAGTTAGAAGGATCTATGGCTCTATTTACTAGTTACTTTTTCTCAGAGCATATATAAAGAAGAAATGTCTTGGGTTTATAAGCAAGATCTTTAAATCTCTTCATTAATATATTCCCAAAGCAGTTTTTCAGTGAAATGCACAGATGCCAGGTGATGCAGAGAGATTAAATGGAAGAAACAGCAGAGTTTATTCGTTGACTTTGCCACAGATGAAAATTGACTGTCCCATTGCAGATGGGACAAAACCTGGTCTTAGACAAGAATTCCAGGCCTGCCTTTGCTCTGCAGACCCTGCAGTACGACCTTTCAAAATGCTGTTGAACTGTGATTGTATTAACAGCAAACATTGGAAATTATTCAATGTATGTTTTTCCTAATAAAGCCCCATCATTTTTAACCTGCTTCATCCATACCCACATCTGTTAACATCAAAAACTTGCTTCTTTCTCTCTTTCCAATCAGTTGTCCTTCTTTTTAGATTTTAGCTCTGGAAAACAGGAAACAATTACCCATCCAAGTTCCTGGGCTGAGCCTAAATCTGGCCTTAATCCAAATATGTTTGAAGTCCCTTTAGCCACTCCACACTGGCACACGTTCCCTCTTATCCTTCAGTCCATACACATGCTGTTCCAAGAAAAATATTTCTCATAATATTTCTGAGATTTCAACACTGAGCCCAATTGTCTTATACGTTACATATACGGGGCGGGGGCGATGGGGGCTTAGCTGGAGATGTGCAGAGGAAGATCCCATTCGAACATCACTGCTGCGAGGCTGTTTTTTCCAAGCTGGTTCACTCCAGGATACGTTCATGCAATAATGCCATGTCCCAAAGCAGGCTATTTCTGTATTCATTATCTTATAACATGTCAATATTTGGAGGCCTTCTGAGTGATTGTAGTGGGTTTTGAACCACATCCTGCTTTTATCCGAAAAGAATAACTCAGCTTGAGTGGACACAGGTGTCTGTTGTGGCTACCCGCAGCTGAGTGGGGGGTGGACGCAGTGAAGTTTAACTTTGCTCAGGGCAACATCCACACTTACTTGGGTCACTCATCCTCCAGCCTTGCCTGTTTTACTCTGCTCTCAAATGTCACCCTGTGGCTCTGCCTCTTCAGGCTCAAGTGGTCGTCAGTGTAAAGCACTAAATACTTGTTTTACTGAACCTCTCAGCAGCTGAGTTGAGCACCTTTGAGTCAGCTCTGTTGTCCTCAACACTGTGGGCTATAAGGGAGCGTGGAATTTGGAAGCCCAGCAGAGGTGAGATTGCAGCAGTTGCACACCTCAGATCCAACCAGTGCTAGGGCTGAGCACGTATTCCCAGCGGGCACACGGACACAAACACACACAGTCACACTCAAAACACACACACACAAACAGTTCTGGCTGGTCAGGATGAAGGTCTATTGGTAGAAAATATATAATGTGTATATACACATTTACAATGCACATCCCTCCATCAGCTAGGCTCCGAAACACCGTCAGCCCAGTAGCTGCTTGTGATCCCAGTCTCCTCAGTTGCTGGCACCTGGATGCAGAAGCTCCTGAGGGAGCAGGCTCACTCCAGCTGCTGGTACAGACAATCTCACAAACACATACATAAGCACAAACATGCACACATGGATGTAAAGCTCTCCAGCAGCTGGACATTATTTCTGTGGCCTCTCCAGTAGCCAATTCACCCATGATCTCACTCTCAGAGGCTCACACCACCCCAGATCTCTTGCCATTTCGCCTCAATAGCTAGTCCAGTTTAGTCTGCAATTGCAAACCTGCACTCACTGAAGTTGCTGGCACTATGGACTTGGAGACCTTCTGACCAACAGTCTGGCTCCAGGTGCTGGAATTCCCACCCCTGCATACACACATGCACACCAAATGGGGAGTGTGCCTTTTCCTCCCCAGGAAAAGATTTAGAAATGGATTTTAATGAGAAGACAGGACAGAATGCACTGAACAGGTTCTAGGAATGGCCAGATGAGTGTAACAAACTCTTTATATGCAACTGGCCCCTTTTAACACTTTATCCTTCTGTGAGCCTATATTTGTTCCTCCCCAGATCACTTAAATCCCTCTCTTTACCCAGCTTTGGTTTTCCACCTAAATCATAGAATCATAGAATCACCAGGTTGGAAGAGACCCACCAGATCATCGAGTCCAACCATTCCCATCAATCACTAAACCATGTCCCTCAGCACCTCATCCACACATCCATTCAACATCTCCAGGGAAGGTGACTCAACCCCCTCCCTGGGCAGCCTGTTCCGGTGCCCAATGACCCTGCTTAATGCAATCCTGAAACGTATCCCATAATGTGTTCTGCACCCCCCTCAATCCAAAAGGTGCTCCAGCATTGACTCCTCATATTGGCTGTCACACCTGGCCACTGGGGCTTATCCTGAGATAGCCCAGGGAGGAACCTGGACAGGGAATCCTTTCCTCTAAGTCCTTAAGTTGGGTTCCAACCTGCTTATGTGCCTCTGGGCTACTTTGAGCTTGTAGACATGACCTGTGATGGGCTGGTGGCTCCTGGAATGGGTCTGCAAGAAGCTAGCGCAGGGTGTTATGTGCTCTCTGTGCTCCTCTGTGGGTGTGTGGATCAGCTTTTATCATGTAAGCTAAGACAAACAGTGTGTGATCTTAATGAGTTCAAGCATGCTACTCTAAAGAAGGACCAATAACAAAGTCCAGGAGGTTTAGGGATCTCAAAAGCTTGACTTTTTTTTCAACTGTATCTCTGGCATTAATAAAAAATAATCTCTCCTTGTAAACCCTGCCACAATTACTGGGCTGCAGAATGTTTCAGCTGCAGGGGTCAAATTTCAGGGTGGTCCGAGTATCACAAATTTTGTAGTGGAAGAAACAGAACCCCTGAGATGTGCCAACCTCACCTATAGACCAGGTCAATGCAGGGGCCAGAAATATATTCCCAGCTTCCCAGGTGCTGAGAAGTGAGGAAGACTAACCCAACATATATCTTTGATCTCATATTCGATCTCACCTGAAATTCTGCGTGTTTGTTTCTAGCCAGCAAGACTCTCTTCCTTTTCAATCTGATTAGGCCATTTTGATGCCAGGTGAAAGCTGATATACTTCTCCTGGATTGGAGACTTAGTTATTGGTTTGTTTCTTCTTTCTGCAGATGGATTGTCTGTCAATTTTTCATAAGCACATTGGCAATTCTTCCCTGCTTGGACTCACCACTAAAGAGAAAAGAGGCAAAAAAAAAAAAAAGAGAATGAAGGAAAAGGAAAAAAGTAATCCAACTTGATTTGTGACTTACTCGTAGGACTTTGATTTAATTTCAACACATCACCTATTTGTTGAGTTACTGAGTGATTTCATTTTATGAAAAAAAGGAAGGAATTAAAGAATCATGCAAACTGAAGAAATTTCCCTCCTTTTCCAAGACAGCTACTTACTCACCTCCCATTCAGTGAGATCTAAGGAGAGACTGGGCTGGATTACAGCTGTGCAAAACAGCAGAAAGGCAGCTGTGGAAGCATGCAGGGGAGAGAAAAGGATGAGGAAGGGAGAGGGAACTGTGAAGGTTTATGAGGGTTAAGTTGTGGGACATTTGAGGCATTACTTGTGAGGTGAGAAAAACCAGCCAAGTGCAGAGGCCAGCACTAGGGACCAGCCAGCAGGGCAGGACAGGTCACATTTTGGTTCAGTCTTCTCTGTGGCTTGTGCACGTGATAGAGTGAGAGTTCTCAGATGTTAACCCATATCTTAGTTGCTGGTGGGTAAATCCTGGCCAAAAGATGAAATATATAAACTAAATTTATACACAGATGTGCATATACCCACCTTGTGAGGTTTTATGTGGCAACAGCACGGTCCCCACCTACCAGTATTCAGCGCCACTTTTTTACCTAAAATCTCCTGTCCTTTTCCCAACTATACTTCTTCCCGAGTATTTCTGGGCAACACTGAAACTTTAAGAACAACGCAAAATCTTCTTTGGCTAAAGAGAGGAAAGGATTGTGGTTATCACAGCAGACCTTTGTCCATTCCCTCAAAGCCTGAGCCAGCCCAGTATTAAACAGATGGGCCAGGCACTTGATGGCCCTGTTCCTGTAAAGGTAAATCCATGTCTCCATACAACTTTACAATCCAGTCCACACATGTAATGTCTAGGGATGAACAGATCCTAGTTGCTTTCTGACCTAGAGGTCTCAGTTAGGTGTTCCCGTAGTATAAAAACCAATAATGGCAATGGAAGTAGCCCTTGCTGAAATAAGTCCACGTAACACTTGGTAGTTTTAATAAACGAAAGTTCCTTCTTTTTCTCTTCTACTTCCATTTCACATTCAGATGTCCATTGACTATAACTGATTTCATAGAATCATAGAATCACCAGGTTGGAAAAGACCCCCAGGATCATCGAGTCCAACCATTCCCATCAATCACTAACCCATGTCCCTCAGCACCTCGTCCACCTGTGCCTTAAACACCTCCAGGGAAGGTGAATCAACCTCTTCCCTGGGCAGCCTCTGCCAGTGCCCAATGACCCTTTCCAGGAAAGTTTTTTCCTAATGTCCAGCCTGAACCTCCCCTGGCAGAGCTTGAGGCCATTCCCTCTTGTCCTGTCCCCTGTCACTTGGGAGAAGAGCCCAGCTCCCTCCTCTCCACAACCTCCTTTCAGGTAGTTGTAGAGAGCAATGAGGTCTCCCCTCAGCCTCCTCTTCTCCAGGCTAAACACCCCCAGCTCTCTCAGCCACTTCTCATAAGGCCTGTTCTCCAGCCCCCTCACCAGCTTTGTTGCTCTTCTCTGGACTCTCTCCAGAGCCTCAACATCCTTCTTGTGGTGAGGGGCCCAGAACTGAACACAGGATTCGAGGAGCGGCCTCACCAGTGCCGAGTACAGAGGGAGGATAACCTCCCTGGACCTGCTGGTCACGCCATTTTAGACCACTACAAATGAGAGGAGAAGCCACCCTACACGCTGCAGTTCTGCACTCTTTATCAAAGTGTGACTCCAGACGCTGTCTTTGGGGATTAAACTGCTGTAATACGGTGGGACTGGACCTTATCTGTTTGGACTGATCCCTGCACTTGAGGCAATGGAAAGTAATCTCCTCTCCTAGACCACAGAGTCAGCATTAAGCTTTAGCAAAATCTTCTTGAAACTGCCAAATAGAGATGATTTTTAAAGATTGAAACCTTCTCTATTTCGAATGTTTTCATTTTGAAGTATTTTTTTCCATTTTCTTGATTCCTACCCATGTTTCTTATTCAAAAAGCATTATGGTAATAGCCACCAATATTTTTCATTTATGAAACACAGGGGTTTTAACACAAATTTTTAACATAATTTTATTTTTAACATAAATTTCCTTCTGCTTTCTATAAAAATATATTTTAAAAACATTGGGGAGATCACAAATAACTTCCTGGTCAAATATCATGCCAAACGTCTACTTGTCTGTGCTATCTTTTGGATGGAAGAAATTACCATCATGTCTATTACCAACTCTTCCTATTTAGGGAAACACCAGCGTGATCTGCACAGGGAAATCTGGCAGAACTCCATCCACTTCAACCGCCTTGTGTCTCAGTGTTACTATTACAGCCTGAGGTTAAATTCTGCTGGCAACACACATTTATGTTCTGGAAGTAATTTTTTGTTAACACCTATGGTAGCTCTTAGCGTCAAGTTTCTTAACATGACAATTAGTAAGAATCACGGCAGTAGTGCTCTTTTTTAAGTCAAATTCCTACCAAGAAAGTGAAAAGGTAATTAGCTACATCAAATGAAGAGAAGAAACACCATTTATGCTTCATTTGGAAGGAGGGGGAAAATGCCAGACTCCATGAATCCTGTTATAAATTTATTTTTGCTGTTGATTTTACGTGAATATTACTTAGACATATAAACGCTGCATGTGTTTTAAACAAGAATTAAAAAACTGCCTTTGGTCTCTGCTTTCTCCAAAATGGGGAAAGTTCTTGCATACTGCAACTTTGACTTGATACCTACACCCTCACAGTTTTATTTCTGAAAGGTCGTATTCTTCTAATCAAAGAATACTTACTGTGAGCTTAGCAAAAGAACCTGAGATGCCTCCTAACAGATAATGATGTTTTCAAGATCAGCTCTCAGCTCTCTAGGCAAATGCAATATGGACATCCATAAAATAATTAAGATATTTTTCACGTGTACTTCAAAATTGGTCTCCTGCATTTCAAATCAAATGGAATTTCATTGTGCTAACTGTGCAACACCAACAGCTTATACTGCAGACCTCTGGAGTGCTGTTCATTGCCACACTGTGAACACAAGGTGAAATCACTCTGCAAACCCATTTCATGTACCTAGCATGTCACCTTTAAGTGAAAAGCTGCCTGGAATGTCTGCACTTCAAATGTGTGGCCATGATGTACTGCTGCACAGAAGCAAGAAAGGAATCCAGATGACAGTTTTTAAGGATAAAGATTCACTCTTAAACTGTCAGTCTGTTTATGTTCTAGCAGGCTTGAGCAAATTTGGAGTGGGAAAGTTTCAAGAGACTGGTAGGTGAACATCATGACGCAATCATGGTCCTGACCCTCAAATACATATTAGTACCTAACTATCTCTGTAAATTTTTGATCTCAGCAGCATTGCTCTTTTATTTGTAATTTTTAACATAAGAAGACAGAATCTGAGCTCCAAAGAGGAGTAATCAATAAATTTCCTAAGTAGGCATGCATATTTCTAAAGAGAAATCATTAATTTCTTGGAGAAGAAGAGTGGAGGGGCAGACACGTTCTGCCACAGAGGAACTAGAATCGGATTGTGCAAGCAGCATCAGCAAACTCCATCTGTAATTGTCATCTCCCTAGTGGGCCACACTGTCAAGCATCTCTGAGGTCTGTCATGGTCTCTTTGCTCTGTGGTGAATAAGGATATTCATCAAAAAGCTCCAGGTTCCCAGGTCTCGCACATGGGTGGCTCCACTTGGGAGTGAAAAGATACAACTGTATTGGAAAAAAGCCACATTATAAATCCAGCAAAGGAAGGGATTTTGTAATAAATAGGGAATATCAGAGACAAATGAGAAATAAAAAAGTAAAGAGCCCCCTCCAGTGTCACCACATACGTGATTAATGAGACTTAAGGAATTTGTCAATAGACTCTCCAAGCAACTGAGTTTTGTTTCAATGGTATGCAGTCAGGTTGTATTTGTATTCAGAAATCCCAGCTGTACTTGATACCCAGGACTATTCCATATATGTGAAAAGAATTACATGCAAGTCAACTAAGGAAAAAAAGAATAACTTTTCAAACATAGGATATTTTTAAAGCCAGGATATTGCTATAGGCATTTTTGCTATGTAAAAGTTTCTCCTCTCTTTAAGTGGAATGCAGGGAAATTAGAAAGAGCTGAAAGTAGTAGAAGTTATAAGTTTACAGTGGTCTTCAGAAAAGCTCAGTTTGGATGGTACAAAATGAAATGAACATACTTTTTAAAAGAACAAAATACAAGTATAATGTGGTGAAAAACAAGGAAAATTAGGTTCTCTCCGTCTGTTTTTTCTCTCGTTATCTAAATTGCATGCTTAGCTTCTCCTTGAACCTGATCTCATTGTCAGTGGAAAGAAGACACACTTTCCCCAGGTACTTTATTTTTCAGACTGCTGGCTTCAGATCTGAAAAGTCCCCTGTGCATCTTGCACATTGGTCATCTTTCCATGTGTTGGAGGCCACACACTGGGTCTTTGAGATTGTAGCAGTAAGACTGAAGACTAATCGACTTCACATCTGTAGAAACCTTAAGGAGAGAAACCTGAATAAATATTTCAAGGGGTGGATAAAGTAGCATTTATACAATTCTGGTCCATTTCTAATACCCACTGAGATCCCTGGCTGTTTCAGTGTGAAGCCAGAAGTAAACCAAAGCTGAGTTCCTTTCCCATTCATGGTTGTTCTGTCTCCATTTAAAAACAATATTTTAAAACATTTAGACCATATGGTCTCTTTATAGACAGTTTACATTTTTCTGCAGTGAAAAATGTCTTGATAGCTCCTTATTAACTGATAATATGATATGATGATAATATCTTAATAGTTGGATAAGAATTAATACATGAACTAGGAATAATACCTAGCCTAAAAATCAAGAATCCAAAGTTAGGACAACCCAGAAAGGGCTATGGTGGTTGTGTGTGGTTTGGATGGAATGTTCTACGAGGAAAGATTATGTTTAGTCTGGCAAGGATTCACTTGAAAAGTGGTTTAAAGATAGTATACAAAACACAGGCAACTGCAATCTGGACAAAAGACAGAGGTATTAGAGAACCTAATTTCTTCAAATACTGTAAGATGATTAAAGTAAAAAAAACAACCAGATCTTATTTTAACAGACAACTGCTGGTCTTGTGTAGCACTTTAGCCTTTTAAAAATAACCAGGAGAATTGCAGAACAATTAGTAGAGCCAATATTTGTTCTTACAAAAAGCATATTGAATAGATTTGGAACACAGGATGCAAGTAATTAGAATCAAAATAGGCTAATGTTCTCCCGATGCTATTTGTAAAGCAATTTGAGTTTCATTATTAGAATGTGTATTTAACATATCATTTTGAATCTCATTACATGCTATTTGGACTAAAATTAATAGGATTATTATTTTTGGCATTCATGGTCATGCAATATCCATAAACAATGTTTCTGAATCCTTTAATACAAGAAACAGACATATGGTGTCAAGAAATGAGCAGACCATTTTGCATTTTTAACAGCACACTTATAACATGCTTTTCATTCCAATATTTCTAGGAATATTTGTGAATGTGTCACTATTAAAGTATTACTTGTCCATCCCTCTGCTTATCTGCTCTGTCATCTATTGATCAGAACAACCATGGCTTGATTAAATAACTTATTATAATATTTATTGCCCCAGTTATGATTTTTTTCTCTAGCACATTTCTGGAGAATTACTTAATGCTCATGAGGTGACAGAGAAAAATGATTAGCACTCATCTTGTCCTAAAAGTACAAAAAAAGGAAACAATCTATGTCTTATTTCTCAAATATGAGAAGTTAAATTGTCTCCTCCCCATATGTATCATATTATCTAATATATTCTGCAAAGCCCCCATGACTGTAAGCAGGCTGCAGTCCAGCATCTGCACAGTGATGCAATGTCAACAGAGATGTCTGAGATCAACCTTAAGTAGCCCAAAGTCAGGAAAGGTGAAAGCTGCCCTGTGTTTCAGATATGAAAACAAACATTAGTGCTCTTCCTATTTATCCACTGGGAAACGTATCCACTGCTTCTTCCAAGCTATGGGACAGAAAGGAAGGAAGCGGAGAGCTAGGAAGCAGCAACAAGAACCAAGGGACTGTTTCCTGTGCTTGCAGTCTGCAGCCACCTATAAGAACAAACACAGGAAGAAAACTGTGACAAAATGAACTCATACATGAAAACTGGGCATCTATTTTAGGCTGGATGGTTGTCACATGCTGACATTACAAATGGTCAACGAGCTTCAAGATGAGCATGTATATGTTTAATATCCTTATCAATGATGTGGACGAGGGGATTGAGTTCTCCCTCAATAAGTTTGCAGATGACACCAAACTGGATGGGAGTATCAATCTGCTGAAGGGTAGAAACACTCTACAGAGGGACTGGGACAGGGTGGAGCAATGAGTTTAGGCCAATTGTTTGAGATTCAGCAAGGCCAAGTGCTGGGTCCTGCACTTTGGTCACAACAAACTCATGCAATCCTACAGCCTTGGGTTGGCAGCCAGTTGAACATGAGCCAGCAGTGTGCCCAAGTGGCCAAAAAAGCCAACAGCATCCTGGCTTATATAAAAAATAATGTGGCCAGCAGGAGTAGGGAAGTGATTGTGCCCTTGTACTTGGTGCTGGTGAGGCCGGACCTCAAATACTGTGTTCAGTATTCAGTATCAGAAAGAAAGCGAGCTTCTGGAGTGTGTCCAGAGGATGGGAACCATGCTAGTGAAGGGTCTGCAGATCA
This sequence comes from Phaenicophaeus curvirostris, assembly GCF_032191515.1. NCBI lineage: Eukaryota > Metazoa > Chordata > Aves > Cuculiformes > Cuculidae > Phaenicophaeus > Phaenicophaeus curvirostris. Next base: position 121,608,780 of record NC_091393.1, on the reverse strand, counting down.
AGTCTTATGAGGAGAAACTGAGGGAACTGCCATTACTAAGCCTGGAGAAGAAGGAGCTAAGGGGAGACCTTATTGCTCTCTAAAGCTACCTGAAAGAAGGTTGTACTGAGGTGGGTATTGATCTCTTCTCCGCAGTAACAAGTGATAGGATGAAAGGAAATTGTCTTAAGTTGAGCCAGAAGAGGCTTAGATTGGATATTAGAAAAAAATTATTTACTGAAAGAGTGGTAAAGCATTGGAACAGACTGCCCAGGGCAGTGGTGGAGTCTCTTTCCCTGAAGGTGTTCAAAAAGCATGTAGATGTGGCGCTTTGTGATATGGTTTAGTAGGCATGGTAGTGTTAGGCTGACAGTCAGAGTGGATGATCTTAGAGGTCTTTTCCAATCTTAATGATTCTATTATTCTCTATTCTATTCTAACACTTATGAATGGATATGTAGAAATAGAGTCACAGAATCACAGAATGGTCTTGGTTGGAAAAGCCCTGTTAAAGACCATCTAGTCCAACCCCTCTGCCATGGGAAGGGACACCTTCCTCTAGCTCAAGGTGCTCAAAACCCCACCCAACTTGACCTTGAATACTTCCCTGGGCAACTTGTTCCAGTATCTCACCACTCTCATCATAATGAATTTCTTCCTTATGACCAATCTAAACTTCCGTGTTCCTTTCCTGTCACTGCAGACCCTGGTAAATTGTCTCTCCATCTTTCTTATAAGCTCCCTTTATATAAGGAAATGCTGCAATAAGGTCTCCCCAAAGTCTCCTCCAAAACTTCAAAAGCTTGCTTTTTCCATACCCCACCAATCTCTGCTTGCTCTCCATCATCCATCCCATAGCACCTCTTTTGAGAAAGGCTGAAAAATCACTTCTGTCACTTGCTTCTGCATCATGGCAAGTATCTAACTTGGCCAGCTGGGAATCCGCCATGTTTCACTGGAGATGCCAAAGAAGAAGACAGGACTTGGACAGAATAAATCTTTTGTAATATGCTTTATCCCTGTGAAGTCAGTCATGATTGCCCTGATAATCTGTGCTGAAGGGAGGGAGTGAGTCTCCCAACAGGACATCAGATGGAGCTCCCTTTTCATGAGGTTGTATTTTTGTTTGTTTTATCCATATAATTTAACTCAGTGTGATGTCTGTGGTACCCACAAAAATCTGTCAATGGATTTCGTGTCAGAGCAGGATAGAAAAAAAACTACATATGCATGAGAATGTGGTGATTTTAACCATTAACATGGAGTTAGGAAGAAGTTCAGAAAAGGAACTGAAAGCACCTCAGCAAATAGTTGGTGCTGCCTGACATAATGTATACCAACCACATCCAAGTGATTTACTTTTGAATCTTTTTCGTTTAATCTTGCCTGGACTGAGTCTTTGTGCTAAATTACAAATTCTTGGGAAAAGGGACTGTGCAAATGTTTAAGGAACACCTACTGCAAGAGGGTCACAATTATGACTTGGCAGCATGTAAGAAATAATGAAGAAAAGAAGAATGGGATTTGAGCTCTTGAAATGGCCTTGTTCAACCTTCAGTATCCCACAAAGATACAATTCAAAGTAACTAAATAGTAGGCTTAGCCCCACAGGTCTGAAAGAATTCCTGAAAGAATTTCCAGCCTCTTCAAAACAACAAAAGAAGCTGCCAGTCTGGCATGTAAGGATAGATTGGTGCCTGGTGGAAGTAAATTCCTCGTCTGAGCCAAACATTTCAACTACATAGCAGGAAATCCTATAGCAAAAGAGTTTCTGCTACATTCAGAAAGATTGTAAGGGCTCAACTCGTTGTCTTGTACCACAGAGAACACTGTGAATGCTTCTCTAGCTACTCTGAGTAAGAAAAAGAGATAGTGTTCATTTACTTTCATCCTTAAACAGGCCCTGTGATACAATGTTGTACCCAGATATCAATGAAATGTAGTTCATAGTGAAAATGTGCAAGTAAACAGGAAGCAGAAGGAAGAGATACCATCTCCTCTGAAACTACAGAGGAGTCAGCTTGCAATTATGCAACCAGAAACTGGCTAAGGATGTGAAGTTTAGTAATTTCTTGTTTCCCACAGTTTGTTAATGCACTCTCCAAAATCAGAGATTTGCAACAAACATTGCTTTCGTCAGAAAAAATTAATTGCTTTATGCCAAAATTTAGGCTTTTGTAACTCGGTGCAATCTTTCAATTACAATCTAAAAAATGTGTGTGTTTGTTAACTTCTTGTTGTGTTTCAGCACCGTGAAAAAATGAAATATTAAGAATTACCACAGAACTGTGTCGTACTCAGCTCAAGCTTTTGTATCACATCTGAGACATCCCTTGCAGAACTGAACACTAACTCATTAAGTAAGTTGTTGGATTAATGGGCTTCCTACTGAATTCTCATGTGATTTTGGAAAGCACTTCATTATTTGGAAGACTTCTTTTCCAACACTTGTTTGGCATAAATTTCCTTAACTAATTAAATATGACAGAAACCAAGGCAAAAAAAATAGATCTTAGATTTATGAGGTTTGTAGACAAAAGAATATTGTGATGATCCTGATGGACTCCTTGCAAATATGGTTTAGCATGGGAAAAAAAGACAAGGACATGAGAAATGGGTTAAAGAAGAGTTTGCAATGGCTTTCTTCTCTTTTTCCATTCAGCACTAAAACTGGAAATAAGTCAAAAAAAGCATGTGATCATTACTTGGGAAAAGCTGTAATTAAGCTTATTCTTAAATCATAGAATCATAGAATTGTAGAATCATAGAATAACCAGGTTGGAAAAGACCCACCGGATCATCGAGTCCAACCATTCCTATCAAACACTAAACCATGTCCCTGAGCACCTCATCCACCTGTCCCTTAAACGCCTCCAGAGAAGGTGCCTCAACCCCCTCCCTGGGCAGCCTGTTCCAGTGCCCAATGACCCTTTCTGTGAAAAATTTTTTCCTAATGTCCAGCCTGAACCTCCCCTGGCAGAGCTTGAGGCCATTCCGTCTTGTCCTGTCCCTTGTCACTGTGGAGAAGAGCCCAGCTCCCTCCTCTCCACAACCTCCTTTCAGGTAGTTGTAGAGAGCAATGAGGTCTCCCCTCAGCCTCCTATTCTCCAGGCTAAACACCCCCAGCTCTCTCAGCCGTTCCTCATAAGGCCTGTTCTCCAGCCCCCTCACCAGCTTTGTTGCTCTTCTCTGGACTCGCTCCAGAGCCTCAACATCCTTCTTGTGGTGAGGGGCCCAGAACTGAACACAGGATTCGAGGAGCGGTCTCACCAGTGCCGAGTACAGAGGGAGAAGAACCTCCCTGGACCTGCTGGCCATCCTGTTTCTGATACAAGCCAAGATGCCATTGCATTTATCCTCTGGATAAGAACAGAATGAGAACAAGATCATGCTCATGAGAGGTGTTCCAATATGAAGTACTTATCTCTGAACAGTTTTATAAAACTGAGACTAAAGCAATAGAAAATTATGACTGACAAAACTGGTACAGCCCCAAAGTGTAAAAGGAGGTCTCTGTTTACACTGCATAGTATTTTAACTAGAGGTTTTTGTCTTTGTATGTGTCCATTTACTCAGCTGATGCTGTAATGAGGTCCACAGATATTCCAAACACCACTTTGTCGTGGCGCTGCTTGTCCCACTGAGCTGCAGAACGTCAGAGAGTGAGATTGGGAAAAGGGCTGCCACTATGTCAATGTGTTTGCCATCTCTGTCCTGTCTTCACCTAATTTTTCAAGGCATCTTATTCCAAGTCTAAATGGACAAATGATATAGAACAGAGGGGGTACGGATTTATTCTGTACCTCTGCATGGTAAGGTTTTTCACCGTATAGCTCTATTCACAAGCAAACTCTTCTTTCAGCTTTCAAGATGCTAGCTTGGAGGAAGGCAGAGAAATGGAAATTTAGGGCAATATATCATGCATTTAACATTAATTTAAATTACCTAAGGGGATGATGAGTGAAAATAAGAAGAGCAGGTACAAAGAAAGCATAAACGTTGATCAGAAGTGGAAAGGCCTTACCATAGTTATGATTATGATTAAACATGGCTTTTATACTGTGCTTAAATATTTAGAATATATGTGCTTAGAAACTTAAGAAGGCCAAAACATCACTAAAATAGATTTTTAAACAGCATTCACATCACACAAAATGTATAAGCTATAATAAACTTGTCGTATCTAACTTGGTTTTTAAAAGAAACCACTCAGAGGTAATGGAGTCTCCATGACAAGGACTGTACCTCTGCATGGGGGAAAGCAGCATCACATATAGAGAAAACTCTTGGAGTAATGCAGTCTGCACTCCCTTTCTGGCTAATCCTACCATCATCAGCGAGTGAGAAGCAAGGAGGCATGCAAGAAGTCAAAGGTGTTTGAAGGCACTCCAGGCCAGTTCCCAGGGATGGATTGCAATGATAACATTGAACAATCCCCACTGACAGTGAAAACAACTGAGTTCCTTGGGTGTGCTTGGGAGGTAGGCAATGGTGTAGTGAAGGTAAATGCAGTCTGAAAAACTCAGGCTAATGCTCAGGGAAAAACAGGTAACATGCTAGAAATTCAGAAGCCTGGGGTTTGTGTATGTTGGTAATACAGGAGAAAGCAAAAAGCACTTGGCTGCCAAGAGGCATAAATAGAAATCACAGTTTGCTGAGCAGTCGGGGCTATTTTCATTCTTTACCATTTGTTACAGCAACCCATTTCGTACCATGTTTCACCAGATTGTAAAGCAGGATTTGCCCCATGAGGAGTGTTTTTCTTTCAAGCTGATATTGCTCCAGCTTGGACCACTGCACCCAAACTATCCTGCTGAACTCCAAGGACACTGGACTCAATGGCATGGCAGCAAGTGAGCACCAAAATCATGTCACCATCTGGGTCAGAAGTGACTGTAGCCATAAATAAAGGTGTATCCCACCCAAACTATTTTTTTCACGCCTTTACCACATCCATCTTGCATCTTCCCACAGGTTTATTTCCCACTGACTACTTGTAGCCATAGGCTAAGCAAATATATTTGCTCATCCTATTCCTCCTTTGAAATTCAAACACAAAGAGTGCATTCCCAAAAGGCTTCATAAATAACTAAGGCAGGTCAAAAAGTGAGTCCATCTTCAGACCTACCTCGCTCTCCCCACGAGGGGAAATGACCCCTTGCTGGTTGGATCAGGTCAGAGAAGCCTGTTTCTGCTACCCTGGGATCTGCAGAGGGGTACCCCGTTCCTAACATAAGCCCAGCTTTTACAAGAACTGGTGAGACTAGAGAGCTGAGGGGGCTTCAAAGTGGACACACTCTGTGTTTGCAGTTTACGTTGCCATTCAGTGGGAAAGAAACACAAGTCAGTCATTTCCAAATGAAGCCACCAAATCACAGAGCTTGTGTTTTATGTGTTTCCACAAACAGCTGTGGTTCCCCAAAGGACTCATTTCTTGGTAAGGGGTTTTGAGAGGCAAACTCTGAGTGTTATATTTTGTTTTCTGCTAGTATAATGTGTGCTGGTGTTGTTTAATAAGCAGAAAATAGTGAAGTGTAACTGAAAATTCTGTTTGCCATGGACAAGATCTTAGAAATTACAGCATCCACCTCTTCTTGCTTGAAGCAGATATTCCAGAAAGTTTGTCAAGTATTGCAATTTTTTGTTAAACAGAGGTAATGGTCTATTAGAAGCTAAAACTGGGGACCCTCTCAGAGCACTATTCTGTAAATAAATTAAATATTTGGAAAAGGTAGGCTTATTTATGTAAAATATTTATTTTGATAGAATGTTTGCTCTCATTTTTTAAAAGAGAAAAGACATATTTTAGTCCATAGCAAGGATTTGTAGTCTTGATTCTTAAAAAAAGCAGCTCCAGTTTGGTTAAGCTGGTATAACTTGATCAAAGGGCTGATCTGGAGTCTAGCATCAAATATCCTGAATGCCCATTTCACAGACTGATCTTGGAAGAATGGAACTTGTAAATGAAATATCTTAAAGACAATTTTTTATAAAAATAAGTAAAAAATTATCAAACCTACAAAGCAGCTTAAAATATTTTTTGAAGAAGAGTGGGATAAAAAGAAATCAGGAAAAAAAATTTGGATTATCTTTTCACAAGGTATGCTTCCCTGTCTCTTTCCTAATTCTCAAATTCAAATTCAAGCTGTCTTATTTCAGGCATTTAAACATAAGAGTCTACCCAGCTTTATGTTCCTTCTGTGGCCAGTGGATCGAGAGAAAGTTCCAAACCATGATGTACCTTCTGAATTGTCCCTTGGAAGAGTCTTTTTTCACTGACTTTTGTGGGCTTAAATGCACAGGCTTTGGATACACAGGATGGATCCAGGTTGCAGAACTCATAGGTCAACCTCTTTTTGAAACTGCCAGTATTCTAAATCAAAATAAGTAGAAATTGTTTCTCAAAAAAACTGCTAGCTTTTGAGCTTATGCAGATTTTACTAGCAAAGAAAAGCAACTGAGAGCCCAAGCCCATGATCAGGAGGTTAACAAGGTATCATCTCTGACTGTGTCACCAGTTATATGTTGTTAATATCATTCCACCTCTCCACAAATTCACTTATGCTAATGAGGATACACATTCATCAGGCATGAAAATGAGGACATTCTTTCTCCTTAACATGATTTTCACATTCCTTTCAATCTTACATTACACCTATATCCAGCCAGTAGCTAGCTTGCAAATAGAGCTCAAACAAAATAGACAATATATATCATCCATCAAAGAGTTTAAATAAACTGCAGTTAAGTTGCCAGGTGACAAGTATGCACACGTAGATGTATATAAGCTCTATATATAATAAAAGAAAGTTACGCCAACTTAATTTTTAATCTCTCAGACTGCATCGTAATGATGATGAAAAATTCTTTTGAATATACATACAGTTCCTGACAGTTCCTCAGTATTCGTGGATGGTAACCCTGCTGTACTGCTAGGGGTTTTTCTCTTTTTCTGGGAGTCTGGTTGAGGGACTATCTTTCTGACATTTATGAGGCAACTTTTCTTTTCCTCACTTAGAAGCTGTCTTCCGTGCAGGACTGACCGTGCCAAAATACACACCTGATTTATGTGGTGGATTTGTTGTAGCACGATTGACACTGCACACAGTCGTAAATGATGCAAGAAACCCATTAATATCTCTAAGTCAGCATTCAGGGCTGTTTATTTAGATGTAGCCAAAGCCATGAGTTGTCTGGATAGATCCCAGCCTGGACAATGAGTTCAGCCACAGTCTTGCCAAAGTCAAACCCTTACTTTGCTTCCAGGTGCTTGTCTGCCACAGAAATTACTTAACACCTAAGCAGTCATTCTGTAACATTATGAAAATGTCCCAGTTTCTTTAGCCCTTGTCTGCAGAGTGTGGATGGCACCAGCTTAGTCCATCAAAGCGATGGGGTGAGATTTTCCACTGTGCTCATTTCACTGGACTGGTGTGTAATTACATTCAGAGGAAAATAAATCTATCTAGAATAATAATTTAGCTCAACAACCTTTAATCCAGCAGAGCATGCTGGCATCACCTACTCATCTAATAAATACATCTGCAATAAATAAATGTCTAAAGGAGCCTTCGTGGCAATAGAATCACATTAACAGGGGTCGGGGTTTTACATGGAAGCCTATTAGAGTCCTCTCCAAAGCAGTAGAATGTTTTTCAGGTCTACTGTGGAGGTTTTGCTTTCTTATACAAGCAAATGTGGTTCACCTCAAGGGAAAAGAAAGCAGATCATTTGATCGTTCACAGTAGGCCTGCGCACCACGCTGCTACTCATGAAGGGCTCGGGGAAATGCACCAGGTAGAAGGCACCACAATCGAATCCAGCAGACCTTGCCCTGGAGCTGACTCTGGGGACCAAGTCCTTCAGAGAACAATAAAACAGTGAGGGGAAAAAAAAAAAATGCAGAAAGATTAATTAAATAAAAGGCATCCTTCCAAAAAAACTGTAACAACTCTGTGAAATGTGTTTTCAACACCACAATACTCCTTCTCTGTTTTGTTTCACAGCAAAACCATTGCATGTAAGTGTTGCCTTTGAAACTCCAGAGAAAGACACTGATGAATGTTACACAGCAGAGTGGAGGCTGCCAAAACTAACAGATTTCTGTTTAGAGACCCTAAGAGTGAAATCCCTGTGAAGTAGCAGAGCTTGACGAGTAATTAGCCACAACCATAACAAAACAGTGAGCTACTCACCACTCAAATCTCTATGACTTCTCTGTTGTTATAACTGACATTGATCTTGCAGGCTGCTGAAAACAGACTGTCCGTGAAAAGAATTGCTTCAAGTAAAAACAAATAGATGAATAAGATGCAAGAAGGTTATTTGTTGCGATGTACAAAAAAATGGTCAACAACAGTGGCCCCACTTTACATGTCCACACCCTTTAGAGATTTAAGGCAAAATTAATCTAAATAGAATCCCGCTGATTGTGGTAGAGACAAACCCAAGGCTACCTGTGGCCCAGCAGTTATCTTTTCATCCTCAAGAATTGACTCAAAAGCTTTTTTCCTATGTTCTCATTAGCTAAAAGAAAAAACAAACTTCTTTTATACATTGCTTAGGAGAATTTTTGCTAATATATTTCTATTTTTGACCTAGAAAAGGAAATAATCAGCAAAAGTCCAGCTTCCATATCAAATAAAGTGTCATTCCATTTGCTGTGCTTTCTGCATCTGCTCTGTGTGAAATGGCAGAGTGGTAAAGTGCTGGTAGCTGCTTTACAGTGGTGATCACACACTAGGTTTTTGGTTCTTCAAGGACAAAGATCGTCAGACTAGAACATGAAAAGACAAACCTCATCACCAGAAATTAATAATAATTAATCATTAGAAAGTGGGGGTTTCTTATTTCTGTACTTCTGCACTGTTTTACTGATTATTTTCTCTATAAAGTTGTATGTAAATCAGTAAACAACTGCTCTTCAGTTTCCAAATAATTGATTGTTCAACAAAATACTAAAATAAAAAAAAATAATAAATCTGAATTGTAGACCCTATAGAAATGTGAATTGAGTAAAGTCTCCATTGAATAAAGTAATAGGGATCACATGCTTTGATGTGGCAAATTATTATTTTCCCCAGCCTTCAGTGAGGCAGAACCTCACAAGAGAACACCTTTAAATTTTGCAGAAAGCCAGTGTGAGATCCCTAACACTCATACAGAGTCCTTACCTAGGACTTCTAAGGGAAACACCTTAAGAATCATAAAAATAGCCAGATCTTGTTAAGTTGTCATAGACTTTTTTTTACAGATGAAAATCTAACAGCAGGGTAGTATTTTATTGAATGTAGTCTACTTTTTACCATACATATTTCAGCCAATTGCTATTTTGACTGTGCTGGCCACCCTTTTGATAATTCAGTTTTTCTGTAATTTCAACACATCAAGAGAGTAAACTTGGAAAAATGCCTTTCCCACCAAAACTACCCACAAATTGCAGAATCAACACTGAACTATTTTGTAGTGATTATTCCAGCAACAGGATTTGAACTTAACATCCTCTGATCCAATGGACTGAGATAATTTATTCACTCTTTATGAAAATAAAACCCAGCAGTGTCCAAAGGAATTACCCTCTTTTGTAGGCTGAAACAATTATATAAATTGGTTTCCTTGTCAGCCACAGGAACAGTAGTTCCTTTGACATCACCATGTTTTCTAACACTGTCAAACATCAGTCTAAATGGAAATATTAGGATTCAGCATTATAGCCTCAGATTTGCTGACTTGGAAGTGCCAGTATCACTGTACGATTTAGTTAAAGCATCATCTTTCTTTCTGAATTGTTATCCTGGTTTACATAGCAGTTATTTGTATACTGTGGCCTCTCCAATAAAACGCATAAAAATCCAAGTTTCAGAAAATTTCTGGTTCTGGGTCATTTTGATGAGGAAAAAAAGAGTTTTGTGAGGTATCTGTAGAAGTTTGCCACTCGGCATAGTTACACAAGCTTCTGTAATCAGACTGATAAATCCTGTCACTCGTTTTAGAACTGATTTTGACATTCCAAGGCTTTGCCACCACAGATGCATGTGGGGAAGCCCTTGCTCCCTTGAGCGATGTCTGGAGACTTTATCATAAAATTGGCAACATCTGGAGCCCTGGCTGTCCCCTTAGCACAGGGTTTATCAGTGGTAATAATTATGGAAATTATTGAGCACAGGTGTGTGACCTAGACAATACAGTGGCAAAATACATCCGTCTCCTTCATGCTACAGCTCCTAGCTTACCAAAACAATTTCTTTCTATGTTACACATTTCACTCCTCCTTAGCTTCAGAAAGCCTCTTGCTGAAAAGAGCAAGTGCATGAACTGGTCCCTTACTGTTGATAATCCCCTTTTCAGCTGCCTTTAATCAGTAGCTGGGTTACCCCATTAATCTTCACTGTGAGACAGGAGCCATCCAACCTTCCAATTCACAACTCATTTCCTCTGGCTCCCAGTGGACCACCAGTCCTTTCAGGAGCTTCTTCCTCCCAGTACTCTTGGTAATTTCTCACAGCAACTTTTTCCTGATGTAGTGTACTAGACAGCAAGGAATAGCTCCAGCAGGACTGTAAAGAGGAGCAGTAACTTTACTGGGAAGACATGTGTGACTGGGTTGTTTAAAAACCTTTCTGAATCTTCAGGAAAGATGAATTTAAGCTGTAACAGGAACAAAGCCTATTTTTAAGGGAAGATGCAATCAGCATCTGTGCAGTCTTTAGCTTGTTGATCTAGCTTTGTAAAACAAAGGATCAAGGCTGTAATTATTATTTAAATCTAAGGAGCAGCACAAGCTTCAGGTAAATAAATCTGCTTGAAGCTGAAGAAAATGTTGATAGATTACTTGGATATAAAGTCTCTCCATATAAATTCAGGAAGCAAATGCAAACAAAAAATTTATTAAACTTTGGAGTGGAGCAATGTTGAAATGAGGAGAGTGGAATACAAATGATTTCTACCTCCACTCATGAGATTCTAATTTTATTAACAGAGCTCTCTGATGGGACTGCCTATGACAGCTGGGGGCATGGTAGTGTCTCTTTCAAGCCTTTTCTGTACTCCTTCACCCAGATGCACAACTTTTACAGTCATCAGCCAGCTTCCCCATGAAGCCAAGAAAAGACAATGCTGATGGCAAGAAAGAAATCTCTCCACTTATTTCGTATTGTTTTTCCACCTACTTGTCGTATGCCATTGCAGAGTACCTTTTATCATGAGATATAATTTCTGGCCACGTTTTCCAGTAAATATTCCAAGACCTCTTCTACAGAAAGAGAAGCTGAGGCATGGCTGTGGATTAATTTTCTGTTAGCTAGGTAATTACATTTATAAAATCTTTCTGAAACCTTTCCCTACTGCAGTTCTCAATTATCTAGCCAGAGGACACCTGAAAGTGATAATTAGGTGTTAAACATTAGCCCTGTTCCTGCAGATAGCCCTTCCTCCAGCCATTTAACACTTACTTCGGTGCTAAAGCTATGAATGACACGTTTTTCAGCAGCATTTAAATGCTAATAAATTATCAAACAGTGGGAAGGTGAAAGCCTGTCTACATGGGAGTTTCACTTCTGAGGCCATGGGCAATGATCTCCCTGACCTGCTGCAACCAAAATCATATCAAGGGAAGGATGGGACAGGCTTGTAGGTGAAGTTGCTGTATTTTTCCAGCTGCAGAGGCACTCCTGGACAAGTCAAGGGTGACTGTCCCACACTTCCAAAAGTCTCTTTTTGAAATAAAAAGCTGATTTATTTGTGGGATTAAATCTTGAGATGGACCTTTTGTGTGTCCAGAATTTTATACTGCCAGATGGGATTACCCTGTGCAGATACAGTCGTCTAGACAGGTAAATTCCACTTGTCCTCTTCTTTCATTATTAAATGCTCAAGCATTCCTTGCTTAAATCCTTTCTGAAGCAATACTAAGCCAGAAGTGGTACCCGGCATTATGTCAAGAGTTATAATTCTTCTAGAATATGTATGTTATGTTCACCTCGTTAGAATATAGCAAATAAATTGTCCATTAGAAATAATCTTTATGTGGATTTACAGTTTAAATCGAGAGCACCAAAAGTATTTCAGCATCTAAGCTCCTATGTGGCTGCTAGCACAGGTTTTGGTGGTATGAACAGAGTGGACATAAAGATGTCATGTCAAAATAAACCAGCTGTGCCAGAGACACCGAGTCTTGTCCCAGGATTGGAAATCACCCGTTTATGCTTCTTCGCTTATGTTCTTTTTACCTAGGTAGAATATACTATGGAAGGAAGTATATGGAAAGAATATATATGGAAGAATATACTAGGAAGAATATACTATTTGATAGGAATGGTTGGACTCGATGATCCTGTGGGTCTTTTCCAACGTAGTGATTTGTGAAGATACACGTCCTCTACAAGTGATCTACAGTATGTGGTACCAACACCTCCAACAGGATTAGAAATGGACTCGGCTAGCCTAAAGTATGTTAATCAGTGGCTAGATGGATACGTATTCACACACACACACCTTTGCAAACATTTTCCTGAGAAGTGCTTGCTGTATTCTGAAGCTGTTTTTTCACTCAACAATGGTATGGATCAGGGATCACCACAATGCTGTGAAACAGCTTCATGGCAGGTAAAACACTAAAAAGAAAGAGTAAGACTCAAAGTGAGACCTGAATGCCTAACAGAGATATCTATTTTTGCCTTAGGCATCTCCTATTGGCATTCACGCCTCAGGAGGCTGCAGGCTTCAGCAGGTCATACTCACTTTTCACATGCCAACCCCATGTGAGTACCTGGTGTACTGGGACTGGCTGGGATGGAGGTAACTTTCTTCTTTGTCACCTCTGTGGTGCTGTGCTGTGAATTGGTGGCCGAAACGGTGCTGATATCACACCAGTATTTTTACTATTCATAAACTAAGCTTGTACAGCACCAAGGTTTTCTCTCTGCCCCGCCAGCAAGTAGGCTCGGGCTGCACAAGAAGCTGGGAGGGGACACAGCTAATAGAGCTGACACCAAAGAGATACTCCGTACCATATCACGTCATGCTCAGCAATAAAAGCTGAGGGAAAGGAGGAGGAATGAGAGGGGTATGTCCATGGTTATAGTATTTATCTTCGCAAGTAACTGTTACGCATAACAAAACCCTGCTTTCCTTGGCTTGAAAGTTGGGCAGGGAGGAACTCAGTGAAGTTCAACAAAGCCAAGTGTAGAGTTCTGCACCTCTGGAGAAATAGCCCCCTGCATTGATACAGGTTATGGGTTGACTGGCTGGAAAGCAGCTCTGCAGAGAAGGTCTTGAGAATCCTGGTAGACAATTAGTTGAAGATGAGCCAGCAATGTGCATTCGAGGCCAAGAAGGCCAATGGTATCCTGGGATGTATTTAGAAGAGTGTGACTATCAGGTTGAGGGAGGTTATCCTCCCCCTCTACTCTGCCATAGTGAGGCTGCATCTGAAGTATTGTGTCCAGTTCTGGGCTCCCCAGTTCAAGAAATAAAATTGAGGTGCTAAGGGGCATGGTTTAGTGTTTGATAGGAATGGTTGGACTCGATAATCCAGTGGGTCTCTTCCAACCTGCTTATTCTATGATTCTATGAAATGCAAGGAACTACTAGAGACAGTCCTGCAGATGGCCACATGATGAGAGGACTGGAGCATCTCTCTCATGAGGAAAGGCTGAGAGGCCTGTGTCTGTTTAGCCTGGAGAGGAGAAGACTGAAAGGGAACCTTAGTCAAGAGGATGGGGCCAGACTCTTCTCAGTGGTGCTCAATGACAGGACAATGTGCAAGAGGCACAAACTGGAACACAGAAAGCTCCACCTCAACATGAGGAAAAATCTCCTTTATTGTGAGGGTGACAGAGCACTGGAACAGTCTGCCCAGCAGGGCTGATGAGTCTCCTTCTCTGGAGATATTAAAAACCCACCCGGTCACAGGCCTGTGCAACCTGCTTCAGCAAGGTGTTGGATTACATGATGTCGAGAGGTCCCTTCCAACCCCTACCAATCTGCGATTCTGTGTTTGTGTGATTCTGTGAAATGACTGAACCTCTGCCTACCAATGGGAAATGATGAACAAATTCCTATTTTGGCATCGCTTATGCACACAACTTTTGCTTTCCCTATTAAAATATCATTATATCAATCTGTGAGTCTTTTTGTCTTCAACTTTCTCTCCATCCCTGCAGGAGAGAGTGAAGAAGTGGGCATGTGTTTGGCTGTTGGCCTGGGTATATAAGATATCTATATACACTAGATACCTATATTTAGGTGCTCATCTTGGTCCTCTACTATCTATCCTTCTAAAAATCTTTGTGTCAGAGTAACAAGTAAACAAAACCTGAAAGAGAGTAGAAAGAAATGGAAATGAAGGATAGCCACATCAGCTTAGCAAATAACCACTGTCTATTTTGTATGGTTACCCACAATGTGAAGAATTTGGTGAGATAGAGGCTTACATGTCTTTGATTCATGTGTTGCATTAATCCAGCCCTGTCCATGTCTGTTTCCCTTCCTGATACTGTGTTTGCTGTAAGCTCTTGACCATCTAGCAGGGCTAAAAAAAAGAAGCTGCCGCCAGTATTCTACACTTGCTTCTGTGGACTGGGTGAGAAGTGCTGGCCTTGTGCATTACTGAATTCATTTGGAGATTCCATTTCAATAGCTAGACCAAGGGGAATTGCTCACTTATCATCTTCTGGAAGAAACTGAGCCAAATGTCATACAAATGTACATTTGTACTCTAAAGCAGTGTTGTCTTTGATAATCAAGGTATTCTGCTGGCAATCAAGCATCTCACATACTGCAAGTCTTCTGTGAAGAAATGAAAACAAGCAGTTAAGGAAAAATCTCTTAAGAATTCAGCAAAACTGGACCAAATGGTTTAAGGCTCGTCTTTCTCTGTAAATAAAGTCGTGAAGAGAATGAGATGTTTCAGTGAAGTGCTCAGCTTCAGCAAAAGTGAAAGAAGAAGAATGAAACCAATATATGCACAACTAGAAAATGTTGAGTAGGGAAGTTGTTCTACAAATGCCTTTTTTCCTTTCTTCTTATCCCTCTTGTACATGCATTCCTCAGGAAAAATGCTGTTTTGTTAAAGGCAAAGTGATTTTTCAAGTACTAATATTTATCTATGCCTTAAAAAAAGACATGTAACTTGTATCATTGCATTGGACTGGTCCAGTCAGTCAGTTTTGTGCAAAGGCACTGAATGATTCAGGATTTATACACTCTGAGAAAGAAGAACCTTCTCCTACTCTCTATAAGTAAAGGCTTTAAAATCCAGTACATTATAAAATTATAAAATCCAGTAAAGGCTTTAAAATCCAGTATATTATACATATTTTGTATCTGCTACAGAGTTTGTGGCATCTTGCATTTTTCATATAGAGAACACATAACGGCTGCACTTGGGTTTATTCGTCATACTTGCACACACCTACTTAAAGATCAAGTATTTCAAGAACTTGAAAAGAGAAACTGGAGGACGTCATCAACACTTTCTATTGTCATTAAATAGCCATCACTTTCCAATCTTCTTGCTCTGAATCTGGTACTATGGGAGGTATTTGTAGATAACTTCTGATTAACTTTCTATTATCATTTTAAAAGGTGATAAAATGGCTGGAGTCATAATAAGTGGAATTGCCAGGGGCCACAACTCATTGACAAGCAATGTTCTTAACAACACATGTCCTGCAGATAAAACAAAGAATGGAAAATGTGTTTAAAATTGTGGTGTGCAGCTATTACAGCTGTTTTTTTAATAGCTTAACAGAAGAGGAGAATTCAGTGAAAAGTGGCAAAGAGGGTTAGAAAAGTTGCTAATTTATTAGATCAAAGGAAAAAAATACTGATTTAACCTTAACAATGATCTGGACCTTGTATTTTACATCTTTTCTGTATTTTCCACTATTAAAACAATGCCTAATGGACTACTCGCATTGGAACTCTGCTTGTGGATTTAAGTTGTGAAGGCATTTTTAATTATTTCGATCATTCAGATAAAAAAAAGTCTTTAAGTGAAACCCCGTATCAGGTATGGGGTTAAACTCTGGGTTTTAGTCCAGAGGCTAAAAATATCAACATTATCTACCAGGGTAGGGTATCAGAAAGCATTGCCAATTTATGATAATTGTTGATTAGGAACCATTACCATGAAAAGATTGTGAAATTTCCTTCTGTGGATATATTCATAACCTTCGTAGGAGAAGGCACTGAACAATGTGGTCTACCTTTGGATTCAGCCCTGCTTTGGGTAGGACATAGGATCAGATAATCTCCACATCTAAATTATTCTGTGATTCTGTGAATGGTAAAATATAATTTATAAGTCGCTGCTATTTACTGAGTTAGAGTTTGAAATAAATTTATTAACTTTTCTTGCACTTAGGCTTGCAAAATCCTAATCAAACTTGCTATTCAGAAGTATTGCATTCTCTCACGATTGTTGACGATAGGGACAGGATTTACACAAGTGACTTGTGATTTGGTTTATCTTCTTTTCCAAAAACTTTTATGGGTGGATTACCTTCAAGTATGGCCAGCGAAGCACTGTAAACTTGAAAAGTGCCCAAATCCCTGATAGTTACAACAAGTCAACAAGTTAAAATGGAGCTACTGCAGTTCTCCATGCATTCGCTCTGCCCTATTGCAAGTATAATGTAATTCAGCTCTAAATACTCTGTCCCTGAGAGCCAAGGTGCATTACCTTGCCCTTTCCATGAGCTAACAGTATGTTCACAGTCAGTGACAGCACCTCAGATGTATTACAGCCTGTCAAGGAACAGTGATGATCTATCCAAGCCTTCTTGTTCTTCTTTCTGAACTTTGACTACCTTCATTATTAGTCTTCTTTACTATTAATCTACTTAAGAAAGCAAGAAAGAGTGACTGAATAATCACTGAAAGGTGATAAACTCCCAGAGCAGTTCTTCAGAAGGCCTAATGAACCTTGAGCATCAGTCAGATTAGCAATTTGGCACACTGGTGGCTCCGGGGTGCAGTTGGGCTCCCCTTGACATCTGTGAAAAGACTCCGGGAGCTGGATGATGCCCTAAATGAACAAGGGCTGTTGTTCCACGGATTGAGTGACGTTAAGTATTCCCAAAGGAGTTTTTTTTATTAGATTAGAATCAGTTCTTAAATCACTAAACTGTGTGGAAATTTCCCATTCCAGAAGTAAGCAAATATTCGAGAGTATATATATTTTACTTAGCAGCTACCACAGAAAAATATACAAAGTGGGAATCTGTTAAATACAAAACCTAACTGGACATAAAAATGTGCTCCCTTGACAGGTCAGTTTTTTTAATAGTTTCATTAAAGAGAGCACCATTGTTTTATGGAATATTTTGTGGTTTAATCTATAAAATATGCAGCCATTTAATATATCTCAAATAGTTCAGTTTTGCATTGTATTTTAATTTTTTCATCGGTGTAAGTTTCTCTGTAATATTTCTCTATGAGAAGCCTTCACTTTGCTTCAGTGCTCGTAAAATGCTTTCTTTGATCAGCTTTATTATGCAGAGTTAATTTGTATTTATTCAATTCAGGCAGGTGACACTAAAGGTATGGTTTATCAATTAAGGGTTGAACAGACCCTTAGGACTGGTTTCTTATAAATTGTAAATTTAGAGTCACATTAATGGAGGCCATAGGGGGTCAAAAATGCGAAAGCTGAGAGATATTTGTTGAGTTTTGTGAAATCTTATTTGTTTCATCCCTTTTGCCTAGTGGACTGGTAACGATGACAATAAAATAGGAACAGGCTGTGACACACTGAAAGGAAAGGAATTTCCTTAAAGCAAAAAGAACAAGATTCAGAAAAGCCAAAGTGTTTTAACTTCTTGTCTACTATAGTCACCTAATTCAAAACATAATTCAAAGAGGAACCTGCAGCTTTGAACACACATAATAACATTATCAAGACAGACCAAAAGAGTAGGTGAATGTGAAATGTTCCCTGGTTTAGTCCAAGAGATGATGTTCCTCTACCAGATTGGGAATCAGCCAGGCCTTTTTTGTGTTAAATATAGTTTATTATATATAGGGAATTATATATATAAAAGAGAATTCATGAATAAATATATATAGATATATATATGTCTATGGTATAGATTCATGTGTATTAGGCACATGTAACACAAACGTATAGTTACAGGAATTAGGACTGAGTAGAACAGTCCTTGAAGCCAGGAAGAGCTTAATTTTATTGTTATACTGGTTGATTCATCGTTTAAAATAAGTTCAAACAAATCAGCCTAAATGCTGCAATTGCAGGCACGCAACTCTGTGCATGCTGTCAGCTTGCACATTAGCCCAAGGGTGTGAAGCACATCTCAAAGATGATGGAGGGTACATATAACCAGCACATCTCAAAGATGATGGAGGGTACATGACACTACATGTCTATCCTAGAAGTGCTCAATTTCACCTCAGAAATAAAGATCTGCAGTGCAAATGTGCTTCCAACCTGAAAAATCTTTCACAATATTCAGAGTAGAAGCAAGACAAACTTTTTCACACAGTCAGAACAGCTTATGTTTGAAACAGTGTTTGTAGGACAGGCTCTCCATCTTTTGATTCAAGACTGAAGGTTTTCTTAGTGGATTGCCTTAACTAACACAAGGGCAACACAAGTGATCCAGGCCTGATTTAGGTAATTTTTTATAGTGTTATTTGTAACGTATCATAAAATGTCATCACAGTAGTCTCTTCGGGTCATAAGAGAGCAAACTAGGAGGATATCTGCAATATCTTTCAGGATACTTGGACATAGGGCCTCTGTGTTAAGCCAGTCCACTCACAGGGTTAAAAAGTTTAAAAATTATCAGGAAAAAATGGAACTGATTCACCCATTGCACTGTTATGAAATTCTTAAATTTGCACAGTATTGAGCAAAGCTGTCAAATTTAAAAGGATACCAATTTAAATCTAAGTTAGTTTATTAAGTACCTTGGCAATATTTCAGACAACACACCTGCCCTCTTGATTATCTTTCTTTGTTCTGGGGGTTTAAGATGATAGTTAGCTTCATTTGACCTTCAACTTGTCTAAATTGCAGTTAGCACTAACGAGGGTATGCTGATGGACTCCAGCTTGGACCTGACTCACCAAGAGATCTGGGGATTTTTCACAGAAGTGGTTGGTTTCCCATATAAATGGAAAAGGCCGATTGTGGAAGGGGAAAATGAAACCACCACAGCGCTTCCACATGGTGCTGTCAAATAAATGAATGTTCCTGTCCCAGAAGGTGAATTTGGGGAGCAGACCTGTGAATGCAAACAGAGGGGTGGTGGGGGAATTGTGACTGGCCTGCTAGGGGCCAGAACCAATTATTCTCCTCGCTTTCCCACCAGTTCTCCACTGATGCCCTGATACTTCTTAATAGCTGTGATGTTTTCAGCCTCTTCTTGCCTTGTAGCGTCAAATGGCTCGGCAGCATTCTGCATTAATAGGTTCCTTTGTGAAGAATGCAGGGTGTAATTTTCACACTGCAAGGAACTTTATACATATAGCCTGGCATGCACACAGGCGTATGAGTGTCTCAAACCACTCTTCCACATTCCTCTTCCTACATGACAGGGCAATAAGCCAGTATAAGCATATGTATGTATGGCCTTAATGAGAAGAGGAGACAGTGCAGATCAGCCATGATAAAGCTGGTGAGGATGTTGATTTTTCTAGCCAGAGCAGCATTCAATAACTCAGACGTGTTCATTGTAGTAGCAGAATGTCACAGCATCTCTCACGTCACGTTCTAGAGCGTGATCATAGAATCATAGAATAACCAGGTTGTAAGAGACCCACCGGATCATCGAGTCCAACCATTCCTATCAAACACTAAACCATATCCCTCAGCACCTCATCCACCCGTGCCTTAAACCCCTCCAGGGAAGGTGACTCAACCCCCTCCCTGGGCTGCCTCTGCCAGTGCCCAAGGACCCTTTCTGTAAAGAATTTTTTCCTAATGTCCAGCCTAAACCTCCCCTGGTGGAGCTTGAGGCCATTCCCTCTTGTCCTGTCCCCTGTCACTTGGGAGAAGAGGCCAGCTCCCTCCTCTCCACAACCTCCTTTCAGGTAGTTGTAGAGAGCAATGAGGTCTCCCCTCAGCCTCCTCTTCTCCAGGCTAAACACCCCCAGCTCTCTCAGCTGCTCCTCATAAGGCCTGTTCTCCAGCCCCCTCACCAGCTTTGTTGCTCTTCTCTGGACTCGCTCCAGAGCCTCAACATCCTTCTTGTGGTGAGGGGCCCAGAACTGAACACAGGATTCGAGGAGCGGTCTCACCAGTGCCGAGTACAGAGGGAGGATAACCTCCCTGGACCTGCTGGTCACGCCGTTTCTGATGCTGGTTTTTCCCTTTACTTCTACACTGACCATCACCATTAAACACACAGCAGCTGGTACAAATGCTTCCATTAGCTCTACAAATACTTCATACCTGTATTAACCACACATATCATTGCAGCAGCAACATTCTGCATGTATTGTAATTCCATATAGGCTTATTTCTAGTGTTAATCACTGATTCATTAATGTATTTAATAGAAACAGAGTTTGGGTCCATGATGAGCTCCCTTAACTTCAGAAGCCTTAAAAACCCAGACAGTAAAAGAATGAATTTTATCTTCCAAACAGAGCATGTTATGAAAATATTCAGACCCACAACCTCAGTACTGCTGTCAGTTCCTTTGCGTGACTCCACTCAACAATTTCATGTGTAGGAACAGTAAAACAATAAATATTAAGCTCATCTTGTGTTAGGGTCCTCCAAGTAACTAATCTGGATTCCTTTTGCCCTATGAAAAGCTTGGTTATGTACACTCTAATGTGTTGACAACGTATAATTATTTTCTGATCACTAGACTTCACTGTAGCATAGCAATAACAGCACTGGAAGACACCAAAAGCAATGTTTCTGAGAGTTACAAATGTTTGGGGATTTTTTTATTCTCATTATTGAACTTCAAGTTCTGTGAAGACAATCCCCCTATTAAAACAGCAATAAGCCTCCCTTAGCAACAACTGAATTATGCTGTTGGTCTTTTATTTGTATACTTCCAATGCTCTTACTTAGTGAACTCCTCGTTCTACTGTCACTCTGTCACCTGGAAATGATGCTACAGATGCTACTTACATTAATGACAGTGCTCAAAAGCAAAGTGTGCCACAGACAGCTACTACAGGAAAATTCATTAAGCTTGTCCCGTGGAATACTAACCATGCCATGTTCAGGCTCTTTTTCCATTGACTAATTCCAATTTTTATTTATTTCTTTTTAAATACACACTGAGAAGACAACAGCAGAATCAGACCCTGGTTTAGCAAATCTCTAAGCAGGTAGATATGTTCCACTGCATGAGTAACATGACTGAAGTGACAAATTGTTTGCTGGATTTGCTTCGCTTTGATGAAGCCACATCTGTGGAGCAAGATCTAGTCCTCAGCACTAAGGAGCTGTAGTAACTAGGTTTTACCCAGTTTTAAGATCTGATCCCTTATTCTGCTCTGAGCTACAGTATGACTCGTAGCTTAACCACAGTGCAGAGGTAAACTGCCCAACCAGAAGATGTTGGCACAGCCCTACCTCTTATCTTCAAACACAGTTTGTTTGGAAGTGGACAATTTTCAGAGTTCATTTTTCTCCTGTGCAAGATGGGATCTCCTGACTCCATTTGTTTCTACCATTCTCATGGAAATTTATGGTCCAGAAAAACTAGACAGGGTCTTCACTGGGCAAACACAGCAAAGACAGTAGTCAAAGACATCCCCCAGTAGGAATATCCATCATTTTCAGTGACCTTAGCTCTCACAAGTCATGAAAACTGTTTGATGTTTGCCACCACAACATAATTTACTTCCTTTATCTGCACTGCTTCTCTGCCTTCACCCCACATTGGTCATGTCTGGAGGGATTGCTGCCTCCTGTAGCCCAGATTTACGTAAAGCTTGGAGGGCACAACCATAATCAGTTCATAGCTGCTCCTTAGGCACTTAATAATTGAAATACAAAATAAAATAATAGCAAAGACACTTTGCAATCCAAGGTAAATGCTTTATCTCAAATAATAAGCTGGGCTTCTTGGAGGTCAGTGGAAAGGCAGACGTTAATACCTAACTGCCAAATGCCTGAGTGAAGACATGAATTCTGCCACAGAACTTCTTAAACATCTATGTAAAATCCAGATCTCACTGCAGAGGCCAAACTTATATTAACTTCAGAACCGCCAAGATTTCACCCTCAGTTTTAAGTTCCAGCAGGGTAGAAAGCCAACTTTGGAGAAAGGGACTGGGGGAAAATGGAGAAATTAGAAAGTTGGGGGTGCAATAGCAATTAAAATGAATTTCAGCTGAGCAAGAACTGGGAAAAACTATCAATACCGACAGTACTGTGGCAGCTGGGATTTGATTCTACTTATTTTACGAAGAATACTTTAGCAGAACAAAAGCAATTTCAATAGTGGCTTTTATGAAAACTGAAATTTGTTTTTTCCTGTTTTTACATGTTTGGGGTTTTTTTTTACCGATTTACCTGTTGTTACCTTCTTCTCACTACCAGCTTTCCAAGTCGCTCAGCTTGGTTCATCAGTCTCTCCATAGTATGAAAGCTTTATTGTTCCCTGTGAATGCTCCATCACTTACCCCTCCCAAGCTCCAAATTTTGGCACAAATTGCCTCTTTTGAGCTTCTGTGTGAAGACCACCTGCAGCAGACCTTAAAATTAGTAACATGGAGGGAGGCTGAGATCAGCTCAAACCTGGGTTTCAAATGTACTCTACAACTCTTGCTGTTTCCTACTCCCCAAAACGACTTCATTTCCTACACCAACTGCTAAAGCAATAGTCCCGAAAGAGGGAGCAATAATTTACAGTAACTCTTCTTAATACATGAACATTAATTTTATTTATTGTACCAAGAACAAAATTTACTAGAGACATAGTCCATGATTGGCATTTTGAAGGAAATATGGTAAATCACTCAAATCTATGGACATAGCTGTAGAGATTTATAAAACATTGCCTTCAGTAGTTAGAATGTGATATATGACTGCTGCTGAGGTCATGTCCGCTGTTCATTTTGCTCATTTACTTTTGCAGGTGGAGTTGAAAAAGTAACCAATGCACAAAACGAAGGGCTTTTTTCAATATTAATATATTGAAAAGTAAATTTGTGAAGACAGACTAAATAAAACTTGTTAGTTAATAGCAAACACAAAAGCAGATAAAATAAAAGCTGTTTGTGATTTTTGTTTTATCCTTGAAAAAGAAAAGAAAAATTAATTGTCTGATCATTTTAAGACTCAGTATTAGTCAAAGGATATATTATTTGAGGGGTCCCATACCTGGTAGAGAGTGCCAAAAGCGATTGCTCACAGTAGTTAAGCACTGTAGCTAATGATACTTAGACAGGCAGTAAGGATAGCTGAGTTCTCTGCCTATTCTCTTAATCAGATAAGAAATACATTGAAATAAATGAAATTGCTCAGTATTCATAGTAAAGTAAATGAGCACGGCATCAGCCCCAGTAGGAAAATATCTTCTAGTTCATTGTGCAGCTAAGCAGATGAGAAAAAGCTGCAGGTTTCAGACACACAACAGGCAACGCACCAATGCACGTGCTGGGGAAATGAAATTAGCAAGTGGTATCATTTGTTTTAGTGTATGATCACATCTGACAGGCATGAGCTTGTCTCTGATGTGTCCCTTGTCTGTGCTGGAAAGAAGAAAAATGTGAAGCCAGTTAGGAATGTTTCTGAATGTGATGCTCTCCTCTTTTTCCCCCCATTTCTCTTTTCCTTTCTTTCAGTAAAAACACTGGAGATGTTTAAAATCTCTAAATCATACAAGACATATTTTTAATATCTTGTACTAGGGATAACCTTTTTAATAGTACTGGAAATCCCCATATACCATATCTAGGTGTATCCAGATGGATTGCTTCCATATGAAGACATTTTCTTTTGCCGTTTTTCATTCTATTGTACGTATCAGTAACGTATGCTTTTTATAATGAAGGACTACTCTTAATAACCTTGTATTTATTTTATTTTATTTTTTTTAGAAAGAGCAGATGTGATGAAGTGAATGAGAGCTATTGGTTTAATAAAGCACAGTCATCTTCCCTCAGATGTTACAATAAACCAGATTAGATAGAGCTCTAATGGAGAAAGCTCCAACATTAATTCTGATGTTGATAAATGGTCTGAAATTTCATTTTGTCTGCTCTGTGTATCTTGCATACATGGTTGTTTTTAACTGTTTAGAATCTGACACTGAAACAACATGAAAGGAAAGAACCCCAGGATCTCAAAATCGCTCATAATACGAATGATGATTCCTACCTGATAAAGAGAAATGAAAGGTGACCAATCCTTCTCTCTCAATTAAATTCCTTTCAGGATAGTCTTTAGTACATTTCTGACTATAATGTCAGTCAAGCAATAACAGAAAACTCAGTGTCATTATGGAAAAAATCACATTAAAACATTTTCAGGGGTGGAGAGAAGGGATATGTGAATGTACTTCAAAGAGAGGGTCTTGTTTTCCTTTTTATTCCCTCAGTATTTCCATGAAACCTAATGCAATGACATCACAACAAAACAAGGTTGCCAAGATATACTATACAAAAACATGTTTTCACATGGTTACATTTTCTGCAAATTACAGTTCTTGGAGTATAAATCAGAATAATTGTTTAAATCAGAGTGACTGTTGAAACAGATTTACAGAGATCAAATCAAAAATGTAATAATTCTTGTGGTTTCACTAATGCTCAGAGCACCAAATACTTCTGAAAATTTTGGTTGTCAGTTATATATAGTGTTTACATTAACATGCTGCTTGAACAGAGAAAATAGATATTTTAAGATGAAAATGTGAATCCAGGGTTACAAGAATGTTTCTGAAACAGCTAAGTCATCTTGCTTCAAGTAAAACCAGATGTTTGCTTTAAAGTGAAAGGCAATCATTTCTTTTAATTATGTTCCCTGGTTAGGCCACCAGGAATATCCATATGTGCACACAATGATCCGATTAAAATCAAAGACCTTACGATGGAGAAAGCAATCAACAACTGAAAGACCACCAAATGACATGCAAGGCACTGACCTCGATTCCACTACCTCCATTCGCTCATTTTCACTCAGCAAGTCAAATGGGAGAGATTCCTGGAGTCCCCTGAGGTCCCCTGAGCGAGTCGTGTGCCCAGATCCTGGAGGTGTCTTCAGGAGCAACAACCTTCTAAGCAGTTGCTCCAAAATGATGAGCCTGGACCAAATGTTTCTCAGCTTTGCTCGGGGTCAATACCTGAAAAAACAACCACTCAGTATGCAATAAGGGAACAGCTGCACTGTGCTTCTTTGGCCATTTCAGCCATTAGGATGTGGGATATTGTGGTGAGTCTAGTGGAAGAGAGAAAAATATGGAAACTCATTAAATGTTTTGCATGAATACTTCAACAGAAGAGAAGTGAATGGATAAATGGATCAAACAAGTGGATTTTTGTGTCCTTCTGAAATCCTGCCTGTAGATGTCCATGTGACTGCCTACCAGAGACTGTAAGCACACAACATTAGCATGAGGTTTCTTCCATAACCCATACTCTAATTCCTGCCCTGGATGTTTCATACACGCTTATCGACTGAATTTTTATCAGTGACTGATTGTTTCGGAGTTTTACAACAGTTTTCATAGTTTAAAACTTCTATTCAAAACTATGTTGCTCATGAATACAAAGATCTATTCTCAGTCCTCATGTGAAAAAAAAAAAAACCAAACGCTCCGGCTTGCTGGAGGAGATGAACCTTCTGCTGGTTCATCTGCTGGTTGAGGAGAGGAGAGGAGAGGAGAGGAGAGGAGAGGAGAGGAGAGGAGAGGAGAGGAGAGGAGAGGAGAGGAGAGGAGAGGAGAGGAGAGGAGAGGAGAGGAGAGGAGAGGAGAGGAGAGGAGAGGAGAGGAGAGGAGAGGAGAGGAGAGGAGAGGAGAGGAGAGGAGAGGAGAGGAGAGGAGAGGAGAGGAGAGGAGAGGAGAGGAGAGGAGAGGAGAGGAGAGGAGAGGAGAGGAGAGGAGAGGAGAGGAGAGGAGAGGAGAGGAGAGGAGAGGAGAGGAGAGGAGAGGAGAGGAGAGGAGAGGAGAGGAGAGGAGAGGAGAGGAGAGGAGAGGAGAGGAGAGGAGAGGAGAGAAAACGTTGCCTCAGTAAAATATGTTTTCTGGCTGCATATATTTATCAGGAAAGCTGGCATTTTCAGGTTAGACTGAATATTAATCAGGTGATAAGGTGTCTTTACAAAAAAAGTAGATAAAACATATGGCTCCAGTGAAGCCATTAGGAATTTTAACTCTAATTTCAATGAGCCCAAGAAACATCTCTGTTTTTCCATGCTACTTCTTTCATGGTGGGATAGTTTATTTTAAATGTACTGTTTCTGTGCTGATGGTGTTCTCCTTTCCTGTTTGTACATGTTGTCACCTCAGTTGCTGTGTTATTTGGCTTTTGTTTTCTAGCCCCCTCTTTTCAGCAAAACCCCTCACTGAAGGATAGATCCTTTCCTTCCATCCTCGCTGACCTACAAGACAACCTTACATAAACCCTAGAGTAAGCTCAGGCTCTATAGTGTTCTTTCGTAAACATGTATATGCATATGTTGACACCCATTTCCATGACAATTTTATTTTGGTCTTGTGAGCCCTGTACAGTCTTTAAAATGTTCCTCTTTCACATGGCTTTACTTAATCATCAGTGTTCTCACAGGGCCTTTAGTGCATTGTGTCCAGTTCCTTAAAGCTCCTCTCATTGTTTTGACTAATAAGCAGTTACATTAAAACTTTGGGCCAGGATACTTAGAGGGAAAAAATCATGCAAACCCTGCAAGTTTAGCAGGACACACTTGATCTTTACTGATTAGTTTGTAGATGATGTTGCCAGCAACATCTTCTCCAAGGCACACTCCTATCTTGAAATATAACATCTTCATCAGTTTTCAACATGAGATGGTAACGGAAACTAGTTAGCATTGGAGTGGGTGACTTCCAAGTACTTCTGCCACTGATCAGTGGTAAGTAGATGGCATTAGTACTGACATAAAAGAGCATCAATCAGGCTAATTTGTAACCCAGCAGGACCCCAAAATATGTCCAAAATATTATTTATGACTTAAAGTTATAAAATAGAGTTGAGGCAAATTTTATTGTTTACTTAACCAAGTCATAAAATATACAAACACAGCAAATATAAACAACAGCATAACAAGCTGAGCAAAGGCAAGTTTTCAGCTAGCTTAAGCATTTCTAAATTCTAAATATTACCTCATGATGGATGGCGAGTGGAGTTCATGAAGGACCATACCAAATCCTGTTCCCTATTCCATGCAGACCACCCCTATTGAGGACACTTTGTATTATCGCATACCCTGTCTTGAAACACAAGATTTCATTTCCTTGTCACCATTTAGAGTGTCTTATGCTGGAAAAGGGCCTACTCCCTACCTTTCTCTGGACTAGCTTTTGAAGATGGATTGTTCTTTTTCAGTTTCTTTGAAGGAACAGTCAAGAATGTTTCCTTTCCTTACTACGCTGGCCTGGGTGAGTTTTTCTAGTCTAGTTTTTGTACCCTTTCCATCACTAAATTCTGAACATTTACCAGCAAGATGTTAAGTGATACAAGCTATATCTATATTACAGAAATTGTGAGCCCAGTAAAAGGACAAAAATCAGAGGAAAACATAAAAAAGGGTCACAATCTACACAGAACATTTAATATATCTACGTGCCACACAGGCTCCATATACTTACCATGACAGACACGTGCATATCTGGATTTAAATCCTCCAGTAACTGGGACTCTACAGCCTCTCCAGACAATTTATTCCATTCTTTGAATGTGGCTTTTTTTCTCCTAATATATAGCAAAATTGTCCCTCACTGCAAGTTAAACTATTTACTTCTTGTTCTATGGCTGTATTTACTTCTTGTTCTATGGCTGTGACGAGCATATTATTCCACTTTCCTGTATGTTAAAGACTCCTTAAAAAAAACTTACTTTGTAAACTTGGAAAAAATGAGAGAGGTCCAATGTTTGTCCTTTCCTCTTCCACTTCTCATTTCATTTAGCCAGAAAGTGAACTCAGTGTTCAACAAAAATATGTTTTATATCAAATAATATCTAATTACTACATTTGTTAAATAAAGACTAATAATTAGTCAGCCTGAAATGCAATCACTATTATAGTTTACAGATAAGCAAAAACCATTTGAATGGATCTTAAGTAAGCTATTAAAACATGGGCTAATCTTATGAACAAATGAAAATCCATAATCCTGCTTAGGCCATGCTCTGCTTGTAATGCATTCGCAATTAAAGTACTACATGATTTATGGAAGTCAAAAAGGAAATTACTCAGAAGCCTCTACAAATGCTTGTAACTAGTTCCCACCCTCCCAAAGGACAGGACTTTGGACATTGCCATGGCTCAGCTAAGAACAACTCTGACTCCTTTTGCAAAATGTTTGCTTGACTACTTCAACTTCATCAATTAAAAGTGCTTAGCTCAGTAAGATAACTGGCACACAAGGTTATGCAAGACTTCTAATTACAGCATCAATCCTTATAAGACATTTTGTAACAAATAGAGGAGTTTATCTTTATCTTATTTTTGTATTCCTTGAGGAAAAAGTTCAGACTAGTTAATTTCCATTAACATCTAGAACTTAGCATGCCTATAAATATAATTATGACCCCTTTAATTTTAAAATTTTTAGACTATTTCAGTCTGTTCTAGTTATTAAAAGGTCTATTCAAGACATGAGTATTAGTGACAATGGCAAAAGTGAAAACTTTTTGACAAAGAAATAAAAATCCAAAGTTGCAATTTAAAAATCGTTGAAATAGACTGCTTTTAGCAAGGTTTTAAAAAGGCAGCTTTATTTAAATGTGCCACATTAAAACACATCGAAACCGTATTTTGTTGGAATATATAGGATATTGTGAAAAAAGAATTCATGAAACCTTAAGTAAGTATTCATGAGTTTTCTTCAGTTATAATAATCTATTAAAAAACCTCATGGGATGAAGATGCGATTATGTAAGTCTACTGCCAAAAATAAAAACAAATGTAACTTGCCATGAAGATGGGTTGCCTCTACTTTAACTATTAATATTTTTATAAGAAACATGGGATTGAACTACTATTTTGTTGGGATTGAACTACTATTTTGTTGGCATTGAATATATGTGATGGTGATTCATTCATAGTCACCTGTACTTTTTGATTTCCACTGTAGAAGAAATCTGTTGTGGAGGTATAAGTCGCAGAACTGAGTCACAACACTGACAGTATTAATCTTAGCCTGAGAGCTGGAACTGATTTTATGAGTAGCATCTAAAAAAAAAAACCAAACACAAACAAAAATAGAGGATTCCATTACACTCCCTGAGCTACAAAAAATGAGGTGATCCTCCACTAAATCCTTTCCTGCTCATGGGCAAGTGGAGATACACATTTTAGGGACAACTGTAACGGATGGCAGTGATTCAGTTGGGATCTGAAAAGATTGCTCTTCTAAACTCCATCAGAACAGACAGGATCCACAAATAACTGGTACTTTTAGGCAGTTTGATCTTCACAATGGCATTGGGAAAAGTGACTATTAACAAACAAATGCATTTGAAAATCAACAGACAGTTCTGTTCAGTGGTAAAAACCTACACCAAATGAGATTCTGATTAATCTTTCCTTTTAAAATCTGCAAACATTAGATAGCTGCCTCCGCTCTGTGATCTGTAGATGACTTTCAGCTAGTACCTGCAGAAGGAGGTCTGGCAAGGAGCTGTAGAACCCATGTGCAGCTGGAAAAGCGCTGGGAGGACAGGCTGTCCCTTATAGTCCTTTATGTTCACTGGCAGAGGCTGCCCAGGGAAGGGGTTGAGTCACCTTCCCTGGAGGGGTTTAAGGGACAGGTGGACGAGGTGCTGAGGGACATGGTTTAGTGATTGATGGGAATGGTTGGACTCAATGATCCTGTGGGTCTTTTCCAACTTGTTGATTCTATGATTCTATGATTCTAATTACCAAGTGAGGCAAGAGATGGTGTGACCCTAGTTCTCCAAATGCAGACAGAGAGAGCTGCAGGCAAAATTTTGTTGGCTGCAGCCTCCCAGCCTGTTGATGCTTCTCACAAACCACTTCCAATCCGCAATCAAAAATGATCTCTGTATCATATCAACACACCCAAGAAAACTTGAAGGAACTGCACACAGTTCCAGTCTTACATGGTTTCTCATCTCAGACTCTGTGATCCAAGCAGACACATTTAGCCATTTAGATAAATGTATGGAATAAAATACTTGTTAATATTGAACTACTAAATATATAAGTAAATCAAGCTGAAATCATTTTAGATAGAAAACTGGAAACACATTTCGAGCTTATCTTTTGATATCCCAGAGGCAGTAGAATTAATGTACGCATAAAGCATGCATTGAGTTATGCATTGGAGTATTTAAAAATTGTTAAAACCCGTCTCCATATCTTCCTCCCGAAAAAGAACTTACTTACAGGTGAGTTTTTCAGTAACTGCTTTACTCTTTTTTCCCTTTTCTTTGACTCCATCTCACTGCTCTTCAAGGATCTTTGCACTGTGGGCATCAATATCAGGCTCCAGGGTGGTTTGTACCAAATTTGAAGGGCTATTGATGACTGAATGTTTCCCTTTTATATATTCAAATATCATGTCCAACTTTGTGCCCGTTAGTGCACATGGGAAGTCTGTTTGCAGCTGATTATCCACCCTGTTTTTCCATCCCTTTTAAAGACATGACCTTCTTTTTCACCTGACAGTGATTCCCTGCTTAAAAGTATTTAAGATCTATTGCTAAGGCAGATTACGTCTGTTTAATATGCTATGTTGATTCCATGCCCTTTCCATCTCTTAATGAAAGAACAAAAAAAATTAAGATATATAACACTGACCTTTCTCTCTTTTCATCACTGTAATATGTTGTGCTAGTGTTATTGCTATATTGAAGTATTTTACCATATATTTCAATAAGCAAATGCTGATTGTCTTTAATTAAATTCTTTAAAGTTATTATGAATGAAGTTGACTAATAGATATTCCATGCTTTTGTCTGAAATCACCACCTCCCAGACAATCCTGTAATCGGCAGCATTGCTATATTTATTCCTTTTACATACAGGCTTGGCACTATCTTTCTTCCAACTGTGGTGTTTGGAAGTTTTGAAATACTGACTGACAGTGAACACTATTGATTCTAGTATCTTCCTTGAGCAGCTATTTTAAAACTCTCGAATGGAAAAATATCAGGATCTAAAAATGATTTTTATTTAAGAGCTTTGATTATTACTAGATGATGATATTTTTATACAAAGGAAATGCACTATTTACCTTTTTCTTATAATTCAGAACAATATTCAGAATATTCATTAAACAAAATGTCTTTCTATGTATTATTTGCTACTCTAAACATTGATCAATAAGCCTATTAATGTTCTTTTTTCCCAAAAAAAGTACTATCTTCATATTGCACTTAACACTTACAGTCATATTTCCTCTTCATAGGATCAGTTTTCTACAGCTTCCAACATAAAAACTCAAACAAAACCCTCCTTATAAATTTTTTTCCTGCTACACCTGTTATAGAATAGGTATTATTGTTGCTGCTTTCATTGGTAAGCATTTTATTTCTTTTGAACAAGCTTTTTAATTGTGGGATTGCGCTATTTAGGGTTTGAAGTAAACAGTTTTTAATTACCATTCACATTTTTCTGATTAAATTTTTTCTCCCAGATGATTTGATTCATAATTGGTTTCAGCTTTGTGAAACTGATGGTTTTAAAGTACAAAGGTGATACACACACGCATATGCCCGTGCACATGCTACAGATATTAATACATGCGTGCGTGTTTGTGCGTGTGTGTGAGGATTCAGGAGTGCGTGCGGGTGTGTGTCTGCATACAATTTGTACAGCCTTGCACAGATGGTTAGGATTTTATTATGTTTACACAAAGCAACTACAATCAAGTCACAAACACTTGAGCTCGACCACAAGTATTGGGAAATTATTCTACTTACTTGATGCCTAACGCAGAGCTGTCCTGCGTTGTATGCAACACTTTCTGACTTAGACAATCAACATGTACAATATTTTGAAATTCTCAGGACACTCAGTACTGGCAGCACACAGCTGCCAGCCAGCATTTCCCAGCCTCCTGAAGTCACCCACAAGAGATCCTTCATCTGTCACTAGGCACTGAAGATGCGTGTTGCTCATTTGATTTGGTTGTAGTGACCAACACTGACTATAAATTGGAAAGGAATTAAGATCACAATATGAATAGCAGCACAGCAGAATATAAATGCATGTTACGGATCTTTCAGGTAGTGAATTATAATCACAGTAATACTAAATAGAATGGTCAAAAAATTTTGAGGAGGCAGAGATTCAGAAGTAGAAATAAGCAGGTGATTTCCATGGAAGAAGTCAAAAAAGCAATCTGACCAAGCCCAACAAAAAACCCAGGGAGAGATTGCATTGCCTAAACAGAAAGATTTAGTTATTAGTGATATAGTTTACTTAGTATTCTAGGCACTGGCTCTGCAGAAGGGAGCAGAGATTCCCAAATACCTGAGACCTATCTCCCAGCTCCACTCTGATGTCTTGAATGCTTTGAGGCAACTCAAATGCCCCTAGTTACTCATGTTTAGGCAACAGAATCCTACTCATAGACTCTAATTTTAACAGGTTTGCCATCTGCTAAGAATTTTCAAGGTAAATATTAAGTTTCACATTTAAGCATTTAATCTCTTTTTTTATTTGTGTTCAATCTCCTTTGTTATTGATATGATTGTGTATTTTGTACACTTCACACTAGTGCCATGTATTAATTCTTCTTATCTGTATTGGACTGATCCTCATTTTCTTATCAGTTCTTGTGGTTTAGATTTAAGTAAAATTCTGATCTTAGTGTTTCTGATGAAAAAATTTGCATCCCTCTCAGTTTAGGTCTAGAGGCAGGTGTTTCATTTCTAGCTTTCCTACTGTCTCTTCCAGCACACTGCCTCCTAACTGGGTTCACTGTGAAGCTCTCAAGAACTTCTTAAGTTCTCCTGCAGTTATGCGTGTCTGACACACATCCTTCTTTCCCCACCAAAAATAATCAAATGCTTCATTAAAACGCAAGAGCCTTGCAAAGGTTGGAAGAGGGTTGGACAAGACAAGATTTCAAATTAGAAACTGTGTAACAAACCATTTTTTCATTATGAATTGAAAAACAAGGTATTGATGAAAAGATATCACTTGAATTCCTTCCTTTTCCAAGATTAACCTGCCTGCTCTGATAAGTTATGCAGATGGCATATTAGTTCTCTGTTGTTCCTTTGATAGGAATGGTTGGACTCGATGATCCAGTGGGTCTCTTCCAACCTGGTTATTCTATGATTCTATGATTCTATGATTCAAGATATTAAACTCTCCATCCCATGCAAGAGTGGGGTATTTTCCACATTGCCTACACTGAGACCTGGCAACTGGGGACTCTCTTCCTGCTTTCGCTGAGACTATGAGCCCATAAGCCCTTCTCCTGGAGCCACGGAGAACACCACCTTATCCTGATGCTTTCAGTTTGACAAAGCTAATTAATTATATCTATCTCATTTGGTTGCTCACTCATCAATTCTTCCTTCTCGAATAACAAATAATGAAGTCATGATGAATAATGATAAAAATAAGTAATAAATTCTCCAAAATAAATCACAACCTCCTTAATGCCTAATTGTCAAAACACTTTTCAACCCAGGATTAGTCTCTGCAGTATAACTAGTAGTGGTCCTCCCAGAACAGGAATCTTTTCATTTTGTAGAGCCAAGAAGGGCAATTAAGGACCACAATTGCTCATCAGAGAAACCACAAACATGCCAGACATGCTTTTACCTTCTGTGATTTTGAAATAAAATATTTATTTAAAGGACAATATCTTTACAGATGTTATTTAAAGGACCATATTCTCATAGATGTTAGTTTGCTCAGAGGCAAATGCAGCCATGTTAAACATCCATTCGCAGAATAATCTTCTTGTGAGGGGAAAAAATTCATAGATTTATTTAGATATACCATCTTGAGATCACCCAATAGTCATTAGAAAAATATGAAGGAATCTCCAAGGAAGTTTCATTCCACTCATATCAAGATGGAATTAAACAACTTTCTGATGTGTCTATTTCCCTACAGGGTGCATGTAACTGTACATGTCAGGCACTCAGGATTTAGACAGCTGAAGTTAACTTTTCAAAATCTCACATTAAAGTGAGAAATCCCTTTTTCTATAAATCATTATTAATGACTATTAAAAAACCCCTCAGATCTAGCCTCTGCTTTTGTTAAGTGCTTGATTTACAACAGCCTTTAGGACATTAACAACTGATTGTGCTGACAGATCAATCAAGCAGTGTGTTAGCTAAATTTATGGTATATCATATCACATCACCATTGTTACAGATATGAAGAGAAGTATAGTTAGTATGTTTTAATCTCCTATTTGAACAAAACTTTCATTTGGGCTTTTCTGATGCTCTGATGTTTGAAAAAATAAATAAATAAACCAGGATGTATTTACCATAATGATTGCCTAGTTGCTCACACAGCAGTTAAAATTAATGATGAAGCTATTATAAATAGCCATGTAAATGCAATGATGAGAGGCACAGCACATAATCTCCAAGAGATCTGTGTTGGTTGGGTCGATGCATAAACTGATGCCTTGAACCATAACTAGAGCTTCTGGGAGCTGGCAATGTGTAGAAGTTGTTACCATCAGTAGTAACAGAGAAGGGACACGAATCTGCTAATATATCCACAGGGAAATATATCCACTTGAAAGCAAAATTATCTGAAGCTGAGCTTTATCACACCACCAAACATCAGGCTGGGAAAATATGTGAAATAATTAAAAAGTTTAAAAATCCTAAACTCATTGTATCTTAGTGTGTCAAGTTCTTTTCTCCCATTGTGTTCTTTAACTGCTCAGCATTTAACTGATTTGAATAAACCCTATGCCCTCTTTTGGGGAAAAGCTCCTTCTTTCTTAAACTTGCATGTGTATTTGTTTCCTGCTCCTCATTGTAATCACCACTGTGCCCTAAACATATGGGCTTGCCTGCCCCATCCTGTACTGCAGAAATCTCCCTGGCGAGCATCCCAGCTGACCTCCAGGGAAGCCTAACCTTGCTTTCCCTCAGGATGGTTTTATCCAACACACTCATTTGCAGCTAAGCAAAGCAAATGAGCTGCCCTCTGCGCAGGAAAAAATGTTAACATGGGGAATAAAGTTTGAGCAAGCAAGTTTTGGTGGCACCAGCACTAGCGAGCACAAGTTGTGAAACTCAAGCAGTGTCACACTGCACCTGAGATCCCAGGGATGTTCTCAGTAGCTGCTCTTTTACACGAATAGAGTTTGTACCTACATTTTCACTGTTAAGCTACTCATAACACAATGCTCCTCTCATGAAACACCAGGTTGCTCCTCCTCTTCTCAGAAAGACAGGTTAGCACTGTACATGATGCAAAGACAGAAATGGGCTGTGCAAAGACAGGCTGTATGCCTAGATCTAAACATCTGCACCTGTAATCCTCTTCCTTGCTTGGTTTCATCTACCAGGGATGCCTTAGGCCTTATTTCTTTGTCCACATTAGCTACTATCTGTCTCTCCAAAGGTCTTCTCTCCATAAGTTGATGGGGTGAGGATACCTACTCTGCTGGAGTGACTTTTCCCTTAAAGGACTCACCAGAAAGTCAAAAAGTCAATAAAACCACAGTTATTTTTGTGTGTGAAATGTATTGATGGACTCATCAGAAAGTCAAAAAGTCAATAAAACCACAGTTATTTTTATTAAACTCTCACTGGATAACACATTTGAACCTGATCTCTAGAAAAAGAGCACCACACTACAGAACTGTGTTTATCTATACATCTGGCTTTTAATTTGTGTTTGAGGAATTCTTGGTAACTTTTGCCCCCCCCTGTTGCACGCGTCTCCTCCAAGCTATTAGCATCCTCATCATCCTCAGCCACGCATGCTGGTTTTTGACTGCATGTCAAACAATATTCCTGAACATCAACGTGGACTGTGAAAGGAGTTAGACATGGCCCTGACATACATGAACATTACTCCCTCTGAAATCTCTGGGAGTTATGTGTACATCTGAGGGCAGAGTTCAGGCCATAAAGTTTAAGTACAAGCATATGGGCACAATTTTCTCCAGTGAGCAGGGTGCCAAGTTTCTGTAACATCTGCTGTGGGAACTATAAGTACTTTATATTAATGCTTTACACTGCGCTAGCTATAATCACCTTTTTAATGGGAAAAAATGCAGTCATCTCCACCTGGTGATTCCAGTCATGCAGACACCTGTCTACTAGGAATTGGACTGAGACCATCAATACATTTCACACACAAGCAATTGAAGGGCTATGAGATGGTAATGGCCTTAGGTTATAATTTGCAAGTGACGCATACATGCTGTTTTTTTTCCAGCAGAACATCATTTTCAGATAAGCTCCTTTTCCTCGATAGGGATTCAAGCTTGTTCTATCACTTCATATTTTTGCAAACTGTTTGGCTAAGAAATAACAAAAGCATTCACACACAGGAGAGGAAAGAATCCTTTAGCAGTGCTGTTTGTATGGAATTCAGAACAATTCAGTGGAATCTATTATGAGTCTCTTAATCTGTTCCCTACTCATATATGTAATTAAATAACTACTAATGATGGTTTAATGTTTTCCAATGTTATCAGTAGTACTTTTGGCTGTTTGTGGTTTCTTGATGTTTGTTGTCAATCTCATTTTGCACGTGGTCACTTGCTTACATTTTATACTTAGAGCTATTTTTTTCTCATCTATCTAATTAAGAAAATAAAAAGTCTCACAGCTCACACTCAGGTGTATGTTGCCTTTGTTAGACTGTTATTGATACTTGAGTCAGTTAGATTAAAAGAAGCTGGAATAAATCTGCATTGCTGCTTTTATTTTTTTTTACTGCAGTTATAAAATGCAATTACAATAAAATTTACATTGTAGTTGAACTATAGATGGAGTTATAGAGAGTTATGTATACAACCAGATATATTTTAACTAAAAAGTAGTCCTGCAACAATCTTCCTATTGGAGGAGGAATATTTTACCTCTCCTGCTCCTATACTTACTTTAGTTTCAGAACAACCCCAAAGACATTCTTTCCAGCCACATTTTTAAATTACTTACTGCCTGGCATGTCGTGAATAGGTTAAAGAAGGTTGATTTCTCATAGTTTCCCACTTTTTCTGTGATACGCTGTTGATAATCAGCATAACATCACCTATGAAAAGGAAGAATATATTTTGGAAAACCTATGGGGATTCAGTCTATTCCAGTACAAAAGTAAATCAAGCCCTAGATCCCTGCCTGATACAGCACTAGGCTGTACCCTGATCTGGTGTCAGCATCAAGAGAAAGACAACTGGATGTGTATATACATATATTTTAACTATAAAGAGAATCTGTAAGATGGAATGGGTACACGAATCCCATCATCATATTAAAAAGCTATGCAGGAATCTTTTTACCACCAGTAAAAGAGAAACCACTGAGCTACTTTCATCGCCTCTGAACACCCATATGAATCTCCTGGAGAAAGAAATCAACCTCCCACAGAAGAGTGGTGCACAAGGGTGCACTACATGTCTGCATAAACATTGAGAAAATCCTTTCTTCTTCTGCAGTTGTAACTCTCAGGACACAGCACCTAAAGGCAGTTTTGCCTTCTTGGATGAACATGAATTAATTATTGGAGTTTTTTCATCATGCACCATGTGTGTGCTAAGTTGTAATGCCAAGCAACAGAAGTACATTTAATACTTGTCTTTGAGTCAAGGTTTAGTAGGCAAGATACCAAAAAAGATTGGTTTGCTGAAGCCAACTTAAAGTCAATACCGGAGTATAATTTTCCTCTACTCGTGACTTTCTTCCCACTGATTCCACCTCCAAGCAGTGAGATGGACAGATGAATGCATGTTTTTACTGGATAAGCAGGTAAGGAAGCCACAGACAAAAAAAAATAAATTATTTTTACCATACTTAAGTTGTTGCTAAGTAGCCAGTTTTCTTCCATGTAAAATAAAATGAAATTGAATTGATTGAAATTCTCCGCCTTAAACTGCATGTTATTAACACTGGCTGACAGAAGTCCTAATTTTCTGGCACCTTCAAGCAGTACGCCTTCAAAAGGCAAAATTAATGACTTGTTTCTTACCACAAGAATGGGCCATAAGTGGTATTGCCAGTCAACAGCTTTAAGCTCTTTAGTTGCCTGGATGTGAACGGCCTATGAGAATCTTTCTGGATTCACCAACATTGTGGGAACCTTCCACTTACTTACACTTGGCTTGGGAAGTGTGAATTCTTATTTTGCAAAGAGCCTGAGGATCTCGCCAAAGCTAATATTCTGGGATCCATATGTGTTAGGTGACTGGCAATTCTAGAATACAGCATCAGGGAGTCAAGTCAGGGAAGCCTCTCAGAGACTCTTCAGCCAAGGAAAGGAATTTGAATTTTTTCAAGAATAAATTTAAAGCAGAGAAATAGCCAAGAACGGATAATGTGAATTTTGGAAAAAAATAATACAAGAGAACTTTGGTCCAGGTTATACGCATCACAAGCTCTACTGGGGGTGCTTTTTACAGCATTTTTTTATGGTGCTTTAAGTAACATACATTTTCCCTAACATTGACTGTGTAAAATGAAATGTCTCTGAACTTAGGATTGTGACCTCTGGGACCACAATAATACACGTCTTTAACTAAACCTTTTCTAAGTCCATTGGAATGACTATATGCCAGCTAGTGCAAGAATCCTCATGGTGATAAAGCACCAAAAATTTATAGATCATAGTTGCCCATTCATTACATATCAAGAATGCAAATCATCATTGTGCACTTTCTAATGTTTTAGCAGAATCTGGCTAACACTGAAAAAAAGCCAAACAAAAAACCCCCCAAAAAACGCAAAAAACCCCAACCACATACTTTTTTCTGTCACATTTTTTCCACCAAAGCTCTAAATGTTGCTTTGTATGTAATTCCCAGTCTTATAGTTGGAAACACACACTCCTAACCCTACTCTTTCTGAAGTGATGCTCCCATTAATGTGAATGCATGCAGTGATGGGCAGCTTTCTAAGCATTATTAGACACACATTCTAAAATATCTTTGAGACATTATTATAAAAGTGGACAAAATTTGGGGAAATTAATCCAGCCTACAGTGTATATAGAACAATTTTGATGAGTATCCTCAAAACATGACTTAAATGATCTCATCTCATTTACATATCAGTTAAATTAATCACATATTATTATATGCAGATTATCTTCAATGAAGTTTCATAACAATATCCATTATAGAGACCACAGCTTTCCTGGCTTCCAGGAAAGTTGATGTGTTCTTAGAAAAACACTTGCAAACATAAACACTGTCTCTGGGATCTTTCCATGAAGTTATTTTGATCTCTCTTTGTTTAGGGCATGGATTTTAGTACATTGCTGTGTCATTCTGCTAAATTAAATTCCCATGTAATATCATTAATCTAATCACTAAACTCTATACATGAAGAATATCTAAAAGAACTTGGTCAGAATATACTGGGCTTTGACACTCAGTCAATATATTTTTGATAGGTCAGTGCTGGAAAAAAACAATTAGCATTTAAGTTTCAGTTCTCTTGATATCTGGTGGCTGTTTACAGTGAAAAGTAAACATCCCAGCAGTTCTTCATGACTGCAGCTTTCTTAACAACTAATGGTGTCCTCTATGTAACGTACAATGGCATCGGCTTAGCAAGGTTTGACATAATATAATTCCATTAAAATGTATGGCCTCGTCAAACAAAATCATGTCCCCCTCTTTGTTAACTCTCTCTCCAGAACTGAAGAACACGTGGTTTATAAGAGAAATTGATGTAAACATGATAACTAGAGGAAGGGCCAGCAAGCACATGGTCTTCTGACTTCTCATTTCAGAGCTACTGTAGCAGGTGTTGAAAAAGCCTTCCATCCTCCTAATGTAAAAACATGAGGAAAACAACCCTTTAGGAAAATCACATATGCTGTCAACTATTTGTGGGAAGAGTTAAAAAATGCAGTCCTTTTCATGGAACTGATTAATATTTCAAATAAATGTGTACCACACAGAGGAGATGTGCCTGTTCACAATGGTTCTAAATTACTCTAGATTAATCCAGACAAAGGTCCAGGTAATGAACATCGCTGTTCATCGCTTTTCATGCCAAGGATGTTGGCATGAAAACAGTTGGTATTTACATTCTAGCATTTTCATAACATCAGATCACTCCATTTCAGAGTAAATGTCCTCATTCTGATTTATTTTACACTGCAGGCTTTGTGTTTTCCTTGGAGGCATCCCTGCCACTCAGCAGAGTACAAGCGCATGCCCAAACACACACTAGGTAAAACCAAAAGGACATTGCATCCAGCTGTTAGCAAACATGTAGAATTATCTGTCATGCAACAGCTATGAATATTCAAATTAAGAAGAAAATAATTTCAGTTAATTCCTTTCTTCTTTCTGTTTTCATATTTACTTGAAAGAAGGAGAAGAATGCAAAAACATAGAGGAAAGACAGAATATGTTCAGAGCTATAAACCAAAGAGGAGTTGTCCCTTACTGCTTTTTTTTCCAAGTCTAAAAAACAACTGAGAGTCTAAAATTCTGCTCTATTTCTTCTGCAAAACACTATTTTATGGTCATCATCCCTTTTTCTGGGATCTAACATACACTCCTGAGGTCAGCTGGCTGGAGGGAATGTTCCTTCATTTTATTGACTCCATAAATAGTCAAATAAGAATGATTGTGCTCAAGTTTCAGGGAACAACTAGTTCACACCAGACAGGCTTAGTGGATTAACGTTACAAATCACATCCTTTACTCTTCTTCATCACAGTATTTCTATGGTTAATCTTGTCATTTGTGTACCTATATCTACTAGAACTGAATATCTGAATAGGAAGGATGCTCTTTATCTATCAGTCTAAATGACTGACACCAATTTTAGACGTTTTCATTTAAATCCACTATAAAAATATAAAATCATAATATTCTGTATTTACTCCAGTCACTGGGTTTCACTTACTTCTGCTTGTCAGGTTTTCAGAAGTAATCTTAAACTTTGAAAGGGTCAGGTTTTGCATACCAAATTTAAAAAAAATATTTATTTTATATTGTGGACATGTTGATATATTTGCCACTTTTTAAACTGTGTTTGAGTTACTGAGGCCTCAACAACAAACAATTGTTTAAAATTAAATTAATTAGATTAATATAACTTAAACTAAATTAATCTGTGGCATCAAAAATTATTAATGATGTCTTAAAGCTTTTAGGAACAAGAACCATACTCCTCAAAACTAGTTCTTATTTTACATTTAGTATTTTATATAGTCTGTGAGGGAGAAGAAGATACGTTTCCACTGGATTTATCTCCTGGTTATAATCATAGACTTATAGATTAACTTAGGTTGAAAGAATCTCTGGATATCTGTAATTTAAAGAGAATCCCCTATTCAAAGTAGGGTCAACGAAGGTCGGGCTGTTTAGGCAGCAGTCCAGTCAAGCTCAAGTATCCCCAAGGTTGCAGGTTCAACAATATGTTCTAGTGTTTGACCACCATCATGGCAAAAACTGTTTCCTAATATGTAGTTGGAATTTCCTGTAGTTATTTGCCTCGGAACTTAATCAGTGAGGATCTGTGAGAAGAGTCTGACCCTGACTTCTCTACGTTATCCTATTAGGTAGCTGTAGGCTTGAGTCTGTCCATGTTTGTCTTGTAGTGGGGAGCCCAGATGCCGTAATCTGGACATGGTGACACAAATGCCAGATAGAAGGGAATAGCCACTAAGTTAAAATATATTCTGTCCTTTCCTTTTCTGCAAGACTGTTCAGAGAAGAAATTATAACAAACTGACTTTTAGGAAAGCACTGACTATTAAAGTCAGATGAACACAATAGTCGGGTAAAAAATATTTGAAGGATGTTAAGGACATAAACAATGGAGGATAATTACTAATTTAGGAATTTATGATGTGGGATATCTTTGAAAAAGTTATTGTTTAAGATGATCTGCAAGGACAGATTATTAGGATTAAATGGTCTAGAAGTCTCCAGCCTAACAAGAAGGAAGGTCCACTCCTTAACAGAACAAAATAAATAGGTTGATAAAGACTAAATCCAGTCTGAAGACAGTGGAAAAAATACATCAGAAATAACAAGATTAGGACTGTAAGGAAGAAACTTTCTTGTTCCTGAAATGATCTGGCCTATTACAACGCAGTATGTATCCTTATAGCTAAATAATCAAACCCTACCTCTTTTGGCAACCTCATCATATGTCCAGTTGTGAATAGCTCCTGGCCTGCAGCAATTCCAAACATACATATTGTCTGGGAAAATGCTGTCTAGCCTAGAAGTATGCACACAACTTAACAACATGGGTGACTGCATGCCAGTGATTGAGCCAATATCCTGGATTTGTTTGATCCACTAATGTAGCCAAAGAATCCTATGGAGCATCTCGAGGATCCCTTCTCCTACTTTCCCCAGGTGTTTAAATTCTGAAACACTTAGTAACAGAATTTAATGAATGTAAGTCATGGAGACCTCAAAGTATAAATCAATATCTACATCCCACAAAAAAACAATTTCTGTCCTTCTGCCAGGAAGAGTAAATAAATGAATCAGTAAATAAACCAGACAGAATGTTCCAAGTATCTATTATACAAATCACTATTTTATTGGGCAAAGTAGAAAAAATGTGTTTCAGTGAAGCAAAGAGCGTATTAGTAACAGTTCTTATCTTCCATCAGAGAACAACTAGCTGGAGCATCCCTGAAGGAAGGAGAGACATCTATGTGGCGGTCAAAGATCAAAACATCTTCAGTTTTATGGGAGGAAGACAGCATCTTTAACGCCAGTCTGGAACTAACCAGCAATCTGAGAAGTTGCATCACCTACTTCCTGCGTAATGCACCACTTGCCATAAGAACAGATGTACTGGGTCAGATTAAAGGTCCATCTAGTCCAAAATCTTTTCTCTGACAGCAGCCAGTAGCAAAAATGTTAATAAAATGGAATGGGTGAAAATCAAAAGCAGGAATCTGAACAGCCGTGAACTTTGAAATCCAAATCCTCAGTCTGGTCCTAAATTATTCAGAATTTCTGACTCTAAAACAGATCCAGTCAATCCTCTCCCACCACCACAAGGTCTATCTGAAAGTACTGAATTTGGTGTATGTCAGTAAGTGTGAGTGGAAAGAGGCAGGAAGCAGAGGGTTGAATTCCAGTGTTCGAACTCCATGCTTTATAAAAAACATCGCTTTTAAAACATCATGGAACAGGCCCAAGAGAATTGAATTGTTCTGCTCCTTGTTTCAATAACCTATTAAAGACATACATACTTGCATACTCTCTCACTCTCCATCTTTTCATTTTCTGACCAGCTGGATAAATGTTGATAACATGGTAAAAATTCATAGTTTTTAAAAAAGCTCCATACCTCAAGGATGTGCATTTATAGGATTATTGGACTTCTTCATGTCATAACATAAACTCTTTTGCCAAAGGATGGACTTGATGTGAAGGCCAAATTTTAACTGGAAACACCCTTGTTTTTGCAGCAGCAGAATGCCACACACTGTGGGAGGACTCTTGTCCAAGTCAGCCTTGCAGGGCTTACTGAAATATGAATGCTGTTCCTAAAGAACTGCACTTGAAAACAGTCTGATCATCTGTATAGTTGGGGGTTAGTTTGAATAAAAATACACATAGGCATCCATTCTCTGGATAACTGGAGTGTGTACCCGAAACGGGATGCCAGAAATG
Source organism: Phaenicophaeus curvirostris (assembly GCF_032191515.1). NCBI lineage: Eukaryota > Metazoa > Chordata > Aves > Cuculiformes > Cuculidae > Phaenicophaeus > Phaenicophaeus curvirostris. The sequence continues at coordinate 121,564,885 of NC_091393.1, read as the reverse complement.
CGTAGGTTCTTCCAAACTGGTGTTTCTGGTGCTGTTATTTACATTATAACCATCATCACAGAGATTCACTTTCAAAGATCACACCCATAAATCAAATCCAAGTGCGCTCAACTAGTTCACCGCTGCCAGTAAGGAATCTTAGTCTTAACTCTGAGCACAAATTGTCTTCTCAGAATAAAGCAACAAAACTCTCCTGTTTCAAACTCAGTTATGATGACAGTTTTTTGCACCTGCAGTGATAAAGGAGTCTAAGGAACTTACTTTTCCCCGAGAAAGCAGCACCCACTCTGGCAAAGGGAGGGAAAATCTGTTTACATGAGCGAAAAAGGAGTGGGAAGGGACAGATCTCTGACTCCCCCTATTCCAAATGGCCCAAACAGGTTGGACATGCAATCAACAAGAGCATTTAAGCGTCCATTTATTCTCACAGACAGAGTAACATCTGTTCTTTTTGAGCAGGAATAAGCTTTCTGTCCTGTAATCGCCATGTATACACACATTTGCGTGTGCTTCTGTAAAGGCAGCATTTGTTCATGGTCCAGAAGACACCGTAGCCTTGAGGATTAAATTTTTGCTCCTCAACAAGCAACTTGCAGCAGCTTCTTCCCTCGCTGTTTCCACTCTCCTACAGCTTTCAGGCCTAGGAGACCAACAATCAGACACCAGAAAGCATTGCAACAAGATGTTTACTATTGTAAAAAGTCATGCATTTTTATATAACGCCCATGAACTCAAATCAATGAAAATTTCAGTTCCTCTATAAACATTCCAGCCAGCTCTGACCAATTATACAGCTGACACTTCCTTTACTCCAGGAAGCACTAGCCAGCAAAAAATGCTTCACTCCAAACTATTACATTAATAGAGCAATAACAGAGCACTGTGCCATTTAACTGACTTCTAAAGGTCCACTCATTGCCCCCACAAGGCAAGGCAGTTCGCGCTGATGCTGCTTATGTTGCAAAGACAGAAAGCTTATGAGTCACCAAGGTTAAACTCTGGAGCCAACAACAAAGGTCTAAGCAAAGCATGATGGTTCTGTTTGAAAGTCTAAAAGTCTACTGTCCTCGATATTTTTGAATTTTCAGTAGAAGCTGAAGTTTTTCAGCCCTATCCTTAACCACTCCATAAAACCAGTGGGGGATCAACTTGGCTTAACATACATGAAGGGAACAGGGTTAGCTTTCCAACCTGGCAGTGTCTCTCCTTCGCTTGCTGAAGCCAAGCAAGCTGCCAGCAAGCCCCAGGTGTGCGCCACATGAGCAGGTGAAGAAAATAAAAAATGTTTATGTGCATTGCGATGACAGTTCTGAGTCCATATAAAGCATAATACATGACAAGGAGTGTGGTTATCCCAAGATACTAACATTCCTCATGTGCACAAATAGGCAGAAATCCAAAAGCACTATGCCTTCATCTTCTTGGAAAATTCATTGGACTGTTGCTCCTTTGCATGGATTTTTATTTTACTTTTTTAAGGTCAGTTTGTTTTTTCTACTAAACTTCTTTATTTTTAGTGCATTTTTATTTTTTTTAAATAAGCAACAAGGAACCACTTTACAAGAAGACAGGATCCCATACTGCATTTATACCACTCCATCAATTTAAGTGAAATCAGAGTCCAGCACAGACGGGTCTTCTCAAAACCACTAATTAAACCACCCTTTGAAATTAAAGTTTAATTTGCAGCTGTCCCTGTGATGAAACTCTCCATGCTTATATAGCTCAAACAAGAAAGATCTAATGTGGAGCTTTCTTTGAGACAGCAACAAAGCTGGTGAAGGGGCTGGAGCACAAGGATTTTGAGAAGTGGCTGAGGGAACTGGGGTCCTTTAGTATGGAGAAAAGGAGTCCTTTTTACTATAGAAAGGAGACCTTATCACACTTTACAATTACCTGAAAGGAGTCTGTAGTAGGTGAGTGTTGGCCTCTTCTCCCCAGTAACAAGGACAAGAGGAGATGGCCTCAAATTGTACCAGGGAAGGCTTAGATTGAATATTAGGGAAAAGTTTCTTCACCAAAAGGGTTGTCAAGCATTGGAACAGGAAAGTAGTTGAGTCATCATGCCTGGAGGTATCTAAAAGACATGTAGATGTGGCTCTTAGGTGCATGGCTTAGTGGCAGATTCGGCAGTATTATGTTAATGGTTGGACTTGATGATCTTAAAGGTCTTTTCCAGCCCAGATGATTCTATGATTCTATTCTATGATTTTGTGTGACACCGCACCAACTTGTAGGAAGTGTCTCAAGTTGATAGTCTGTTGATGAAAAGACTACATACAACCAAAGCCAAGTAAACTTTATGATTAAAAAAGGAAGCTTCTCGCCCTGTGGTCCCATGAGAGGAGACAAGGTGTTTTTCTTCAAAGATCCATTCTGGTTGTATTTGCGGTGTATCTTGAACAAAAACCTCTTCTCTTAGGCTAATGGGAATTTATATCATATGAATGCCAACATATATCAACTAACACATATTGTATCAAGTTAAAAAGAGTGATTTTAAAAATATATGGTAGATATGGCAGAAATACAACAATCAGGAGACCAGACTACCAGAGTCTCTTTGGTACTTATGTGGCATATGAACAGAGAGAGAAAGAGATAAAGGTGCTTTACATGTGACATGAGGAGATACAATCACATATATTAAACCTTGAGATATTTTAAATACTGAACTACTTCAGTTTTGTACATGCTGAAAATTTCTGTTAAGGTTAACATAAGAAAATCACATAGGCATTATCTGACAAAGTCAGATTCTAAAATAGGGAGCTGGAGTTGAAGATAATGTTTTTTGTCAGGTACAGAAAAATGTTTCTTTGTTTTTTTATCTTAAAGTATCTCATGAGATTTTTAAACAGTGTCCAAAATAGTCATGCATCTGTTTGATTGGATCCCTGTTTCCAGTTTGCTTGCTGGCATGGGGGTGTATGGGTGAAAGCAAGAGAGGGTGCAAAAGAGCACGTGTGCATAAGTTTTCCTCTCATTTAAGTAGGGACATAAGTTTTAAACACAAGAAGGGTATCATACTAGGCTTAAGTTGAACAGTGGAAAACAAAACTGGCCTCTTAAGATTTTATTACCATCTTTGCTTTACAAAAAAAAAAAAAAGGAATATCCTTTAAATTGTAATCTACAAAGTAAATGGAGTATATATATCTAGAACTGTATCTGTTTTAGAAACATGAAACAACTCTACAGTTCAGGTTGGGAGGTAGAGAGCTCGTGGCTTCCAACCAAATGAGTTACTAGCTACATTCTGTTTCCTGAACATGCACTGGCTGCTCTGCTCTGTGGATTGTTACCAGCTTCAGCATTTTTTAAATATTTCCCATTACCCTTTATTTGATATTTTATGCTTCCCCTCATAAACCCGTTAAGTAGATTAATTGTGCCTGTGATGTTTGTTTGTAAGTACAGCTGCTCTTCCTTCCAGTTTGTTTTATAATTGTGATGTCTCAAAGATATCCTCATAAAACTGACGGGTGGATCTGCAAACAACCAGAGTTTTATCAGAAAGGAAATCCACATTAAAGTTATTGGAGAAAACATTTGAGCAATGCTCAATGTTTAAAAAAAAAGCACTAGAGAAAATTAAAAAATTCCATAACTTCAGCTACATGTTTATTCTACGTACTAAATACTGGCTATCCCGTAGCTTAATTTGTTCAGAATACACACACATACAATTCGGCTAAAGTAGGTGTCTTAAAACAAGTAAGAAATCCTTGTAAAGATTTTACTTGTAAAAAACAAGTAAAGAATCTGAGAGTAGTATTAATTGGTTCAGGGGCTGTCATGCTGTACCTCTGACAAGTGCTATATTTCAGGATTCTTCTGGTTATTAGTTGGAAAGGAAGGGTGAGATTTCAGACCAAAGCAACTGCTAACTATAAAACCAGATCAAATAAAGTCCTCGGTTTAAACGAGCACCTTTAAAGTTCATTTGTGAGATACACTGTTCCGCTGTTAAATGTCTTGTAAGTTTTCCAAGAACTTTGGTGAGCTTTCTTCATAAAATCTATATTATTTTCATTTAAGATTAATGATAGGCTTATTAAAAAATCAAAACTTGGAGAGGTTTTCTGTGATTATGAGTATGGGTCATCACACTACATTAGTTTGGAATGTTTTTATAAGCTTTGTCAGTAGAACTACACTTTAAAAAAAATCTATAGACAACCTTTTCCAAGTCTGTTTTTCATTTAATAATATAATTTTTATCTTTCATTTACAACTATGTGCACAATAGCAAAATAACATTCTCCATCCCATCCATGTAGTATCATTGGATCTAATTCCATTATCATTTGGAACTGAGCAACCAAGGTCAAATTGACACGGCTATGCAGGTATAAGACAGGGAGGATTTTTCTTGTAGACTACCACAGGTCTGCACACGGAGGGAAAATAGGAATTTCTTCACGATGAGGGTGGTGAGGCACTGGCACAGGTTGCCCAGGGAAACTGTGGCTGCCCCATTCCTGGAGGAGTTCAAGGCCAGGCTGGATGGGGCTTGGAGTGACCTGATCCAGTGGGAGGAGTCCCTGCCCATGGCAGGGGGTGGAACTGGATGGGCTTTAAGGTCCCTTCGAAACCAAACCATTCCATAATTCTATGATTCTATGATTTCGTGGCACAGACGTGGGCTGCTGTTCTGTATTGTTCCAACCCAATGGAGGAGAATGAACACAGGGTCCCATATGGCTGCCAGAGTGGATCAGTGTTTCAGGATGGAAAACGTTCCTAAAACAAACCTGTTGGACCTACTACCCATCAGCACTGGAACAGGCTGCCCAGGGAGGTGGTTGAGTCACCTTCCCTGGAGGTGTTTAAAGGATGGGTGGATGAGATGCTGAGGGACATGGTTTAGTGATTGATGGGAATGATTTGACTCGATGATCCTGGGGGTCTCTTCCAACCTGGTGATTCTATGATTCTAAAAGTGCCACAGAAAGCAACCAACATGAACCAGGGAATGACTAGTCCTGCCTGCTCCTTGACAGATGATCAGGGTGCAGTGCTGTCAGCACCTGCTGTGGTACTTTGCTTTCTTTTCCTGCAGAGTAAGAACTAGTATCAACCGCTGCCATGTGGTAGAGCCAAACAACAAAACAAATGATTAGAGATACCCCAGACAGGGGTCTGGTTAGCAATGTGACTTCTTGTTCCCTGCCTCCATGGTGGAGGAGAGGATACTCTGGCTTTTACCAGGCAGCTGTCTACAACTGTTGTCTCTGTTACAAAGGACTCAGGCATCAGACAGTGTTTTAGGTAAAAGCATAAGCCAGGTTTTCCACAATGCCCAGTCAGAGATCATCTAAAAGAAGCTGAGAAAGTCAGCTCCTCCAAGACATCAGAAACTGGCACTCAGAGTGTAATTAGCTACTTAAAATTTCTGACTACACTGACCTGGGTTCATTCTGTACTGGAGCAGCATGTTCATGAACGGGATTGGTTTTGCCTTTGCCAGTCAGTGCAGACAGGTACCTGCAAAAAGCAGTTCAGGTCTTAGAGAGCAATTCAGATGCTGAAGGAGACCAAATTACTCCTAGTGGTGCTTGTTTCTCCAGTAATTAGAAAGTGAATGAACTACAGCTGTGATCCTAACTCAGGCTACTTAATTTGGTTCCCTGAATCCAGGATTCCATGTTGAAGTATCTCTCTCTTCTAACTTACGTAACCACCATAATGCTATGCATACTTTTGAACAACTTAAAGGGCAAAGTCATCAATCATTGCTACAGAGCACAACATTTGACAAAGAATATTATTTAAAATAAAGATTTCTATCACTTCTACCAAGAGGAAAATCAGGATTGAAATGGTCGAAGGACACCGGATCATTTTGGCCATTTCCTATAAGCAATAGTGTCAGGACAGCATGTCCTCTTGCTATGTATCCTAGCTTGAAATCAGAGAAAAATAAACAACCTAAAATGTTTTTCAACAAAAAGAAAGCAGCAGTGCTGGAATCTGTTCACTCTCTGAGAAAACCCTGTTGTCATCAAGATACCCCTGCAAACAGCCCTTCCCAATTTCCCAAACTCAAGGACAGGAAAGTTCATAGAATCATAGAATAACCAGGTTGGAAGAGACCCACCGGATCATCGAGTCCAACCATTCCTATCAAACACTAAACCATGCCCCTCAGCACCTCGTCCACCCGTGGTCGTTGGTAAAGATATTTTGGAAGAGGAAAAACACAGACATAAACTGGTTATGTAAAATCTGTACTGTTTTAGAGGACACAAAACTTCTTTCAGCTCAATAATTAATAAAATCCTTATCTATTAGATTACAATTAAGGAACAACCCTCCATTGTTCTGCCTGTTCTTATTCAAGGATCTCTTTCCCTCAGTGTGATGAGCTCTGTGCACTTTCCATCCTTTACCTTCCCCTGTCCATGTTGCCTTTCTTCCTCTCCATGTACCTGGGCTTTCCCTCTCTTCCCCAAGCCATGCCATTTGTGCATGTTCTCCTCTGTTCCCCTTCTCCTCTGTTCCTCTTCTCCTCCAAACTACTCTGTGATGCTCAACTCCGTCCAAACAAGGAGTCTGTGTGCAAACACGTAGTAGAAGCTGAAAATAAAATCATCTCCATTACACAACTGGCATAGTTTTGATCTGGGCTAGCTAATACTCCTCCAGAACTGTTCCCAAGCACACTTTGGGCATTAGCATGGGTCAGGAACTATTGCCTGTATGTAGTTTTATTATGATGTCCTGCTCTGAACAGTCAGAGACTTGAAGGGTGTGGATATGAGCTAGACCGTGACAATCAGTCTCAGTGATGGGAAATGGTCACCAGCCGTGTTTGCTTTCCCAGTTACAGGCATGGTTGAAAGGAGCAGTGACAGGCACGGGACTTAAACAGATGCCACCCTCTATACATCTGAAATGCGCAACTGTATTCACTTCCAAGTCTTAAGTCTACACCTCTGACTAAAAACTAAGTGTTCTGTTGCTTGCCAAATGCAAAACAGCAAATAAAAACTGAGATAAATTCTCACACTTCATCTAGTTTTCTAATAATTAAATATAGTCTCAGATATAGTCTTCTGATAATTAATCCTGCTAATAATTATGCCACAGTTTTCCATCAGGGTGGCTATTCCAATGACAATTCACAATGACATGTGTATTTCCTGATACTGACAAGCTGACATTCAGTCAGTTTTTCCTGTTTCCATCACTGCTGAGTTAGATGCAAACTCCCAACAGGTTCCTAGTTACTGGAAAAGGCAGACAACTGTACAGTTCTTCAGAAGAAGTGCTAAGGTCCTACACCTTTGCAGCTGTCTTCATGGTCTTCTCCTTGGTGGCACTAATTCCTGCAGAAGTGACAATGGCCTGTGGTTGTCGTGCCAATTAATCATTATGGTGGTGGACTCTGAAAGCTAGAAGGCTCCAATCTCTTACTAACCCCAGTCACACAGTGCAGCAATCATTTTGAGTTACTACCAACCTAAGCCAGATTTTAACTGCTGACCAAGAAGTGAAAGGCTTTGTATCCTATTACCAATATCCTAAATCATCCAGCCTCTCCTGCAACTATATTTTTTGGATTATTATGTAGGAACAATAATAGGATACCCCATAAACAGGTTCTTTAGATATTCAAACATGTCAGGTTGTACTTTCTACATTTTCAGATAATTGTGGAGTAAATATTTGTTAAATGAAGTATTTTACATCTGTCTTGGACCAAAGCAATCTTTCTGTCAGTAATACCACTGAACACTTGTAAAAGTATGCCGGCCATTACAGAGTTATGCACTTTTGGCAAACACAGTCTTTGAACTCATGTTACTATGCTGCCAATAAAAAATATGTTCTTTTTTATCAACTGGATGTCTTTCAATTATACAATCATTGTCTGACAAAAAAGCAGTTGAAATAGGTTTTAAAAAAATCCTTTTTTTTTAAATTTCACACCAGTTGGCAAAAGGCTGACGTTTGTTTGCCTAAATCTCAAAGAGACATTTGGTGTAGTTCAACAGCACAGAGAAAATACTGTATAAAGATCAAAAGGAAAAAAAAAGCATGTACACCTTCCTATGAAAGACAACACATGGTCCTTGAAGAAGGAAATGCTTCATTTCTTTATCATACATCAGAGCCAGTCCTTCATTTCATCATTATATTAATCTGCAGTCAAAGTGAATGGTGCTGGAGCTGGAGGCCTCGCCTGGCCAATGTTTTCATAACCCGTTTTAATCCTATAGAACACCAAAAGCAAATGTGTAAAAAGCAACTGTGCTCGTAACCCTGGTCTGTTAGAATAAAATAGGTGGTTTGGTCTAAACTGCTATTATATAGACATTCACACACACAGCTTAATTCAGACAACACTTAAAATTGCTAAATTGTCTTCCCTGTCACTATAATCACTCAAACTCAGTGAAATTACTTTTCAAGGAGATCACAGCCTAACACTATAATTATCTTTTCAATTATATGATTAGTAGAAGGTGTGAAGATACTTCAGGTCCTGACCATTTGTACTAGATGGATTTGTTAGTCAAATCAAATACTTTTCTCTCCCTTTTAGTCTTGTTCTCAGATAGAACATGCACCTTGGAAACTTTCTCACATGGCATCTATTTTCCACCATATGTTCAAGCTCCTATGATCTGTTTCTTTTTCAGTGACACAGACAGTTAAGCAGGCTGCAGTGGGGCACCAGTATGGGAAATACTAATTTGAAAATACCAGCTAGCTCTTACATTTTAATCCTGCTGAAAGGAAAGCTTCACTGATGGGTTGCTCTCTCCACTTTTTGATCTCTCCCAGCAAGAATTTCTTCGGGGTACTGCAGTATTGCATCTCCTGGGAAGATGGTGCTTTTCCAAGGATACTCAGTGTAGAGAGGAAAAGGAAGGAAAGTCTCCAGGAGCCCAAGACAGGAATATCTCTTCCTGCCTCTACTTTGATGCATGGGAAAACTGTACTTCTTTATTCATCTCACTGCCTTTTGCTCACGGCAACATTCCCTAGAGGAAGAAATAGTTATTTGATCCACCTATAGGTGTGGGAGATAAAGACACTATAGCTGAAACAGAAGGAAGACTGATGGAAAGATGAGTAGAAGGAATGGGCTGAATATACTTGAGATTGCTGAGACATTTATGTTAAGGAGACTATGAGATGAAAACTGCTTCACATGCAAATTTGGATTCACTGAGGGATGAAGCACATACTCTTTATATCTTTCAAGTTGTCTTTATTCAACTCTGATATCAAAATTTCTAAGCCTGATGGAATATTTCATGATTCTAACTCAGGATTTATAAACCTCTGGACCCAGTTACCTCTGTGTATGAGAGAGATAGATTTGAAGGTGGCATAAGCATTCAGTAACACATGTAGAACATGGCAGCTCTCAGGTAGCAGTAAATACTCTAGATGCCAGCATTTACAGAGAGCTACTACATAAGCCCAGAGTCCTCTGTTCAATCTGTCTGTTTCTACTTTTGATGACTGGATGCCTAAATTAATCACATCAGTAAAACGCCTGTAATTAGACAAGATGAAGCTGAACCCTGGAGTAACAGTCATCCATGAAGAACAATTAATCCCACCTATGTAAGATGCCCACGTTGCCTCTGACCCTGCCTATTCTGCTGCCTTGTGTAGACAGGGAGTATAGATTACTATATTTAAATTGGAAATAGTCATCTTAAATTGTCTTGCTGACAAAAGAAATAGATTCCTTCAGAGAATGATTCACTTAACTTAGAGGTCTGGCTTGGTAATTGCATCCTAAAAGTCTCTGTTCCTCTCCACTGACTATAAGAGGAATTTTGATGGTTTGCTCAGACTTGTCTTCAATATAGTTACATACATTTGGCTATACGGATGCTGCCCGAAGTATCTGCATCCTTCGACAGGACGCTTGTGGCATTTTAAAAAGCCAAAATCATATCACTTGATCCTCTTCAAATAACATACTGCAGCTCTACCAATAAATCTGCAGCCATAAAGGGCCCAGCTCCAAACTTTTCCTCATTTTTATAACTCCTCTGTAACTAAAAACTTTTCCATCCTTGTAGTGTACTTTCGTCATGAATCACTGGAGATCCTACATTTCTTGTTTCTTTTATGACATTTGCTGTGAGGCAGGCTTCTTGATAGTACAGCCCTCTGTTCTGCACGACTTAGTAGTCCAAATGGATGCAGTGGCCACCTAAATGATTAAACCAAACAATTAATTAATGATTAGGCATGTTCCTTCTATAATAACTCAGCACAAATCTCAAATACACTGTGGAAAGTAGAAAAAGTACCATATTTTAGCTTGATCCACTACGACTTCCACAGGTACTTTCAATACTTCACTCATTAGATATGAGATGCTCTGATGGTGGAAAGAGGAAAGATATAAATGTATAGCATAGATCTGCCAGATGTTAAAAGGTGTTGGGTATCCAGTGAGGTTTTATAGCTAATGATAACTATGGACATTCTGCATCCATCAGGACTAAGTTCATACGAAATGTGCTTTATCTGTATAACTTGTGTACACATGGCTGCTGGGTTCCAGGGGAACAGAATCTCCCAGAGAAATTGTCCTTCCAAGAGACACACGACAGAAATGCTACTTCATGTCTTTCATACCCGTCATTTTGAATAGTGAAATGACCTGAATGAATTTAATGTTAATGAGAAATACAATCTGTGGAATGGGGTTTCTTTTCAATTAAACATTGAAAAAGATTTATTATATTCTGGCTTGCAATGTCAACCCTCAAATAAAGACAAAACGTGTCAAATTTTGAATGAAAAATATTAATTATGAGCAACAATTCAGGTGATTTTTTTAATGCATTTTACCAATGAAAAGAAGCGAGAGTAAAAGTCAAGTAAATGGATTTCTATTAACATGGATATGCTTCTGGATGTTCGCCAGCTTTAATAATCTATCCTCTGTTTAAATTAAAATATCGTGTCGGCTTTTAATACAAAACCTACATGAGCTGCAAATGTACAATAGGTGTTAAGTCTAAAAAAATCATCATCTATCATTGCACTATTTCTGCAGTGGCAGCTGGCTGTTTTTAAAAGGTTCCTATGAACACACATCTTAGTTTAAATGTAATATTTTGTTATATTACTCACACTTGAACTGACCTTCATAAATATCAAATCCTTAAAATTATAAGTCCTGACATTTAATACTTTCCTGCAGATGAAGCAGGACCATGTTACATTATAAGGTCACTCGTCATTTGCAACTTTTAGAGAAACTTATCATTTTAATGAAGACACTATCTCTGACACATACAATAATGAAATTGTGGATAAACATACTTCAGACTGGCTCAAGGGTACAGCACTAAAAGACTTGAAAAATGCTTTGCTAGTTCACTGCCCATCTGTATCAACAAGCAGCATATTCTTTGCGTTGTTACCACGGCAAATGACGGGAAGTGATCCTAGTGAACGCTGAAGGGTTAATACTTCTTGGTCTCCTGGGATGAAACTAACAGGCTTCCCCAAAGGGCTGCTCTTCCCCAAGCAGTAAGCAAGGACTTTTTTGCTCACTTAGCCAATCAGCCAAGCAACTGCGCAAAACATCAGATTGATCCAAGAATGCGTGCAACCCATAAATCTAAATTATGCGACTTAACTTGAAGTGCTTTACTGAGCCACCCACAGCCTAGGCTCCCTCTAGAGTGAATGGCAAGTTAGTGACATCTCTGAGCAGCAATTCAACCAAGACAAGAGTGGAACACTGAATAAAAGAGTGACAATTCTAGCAAACACAAAGACAAAACATCATTAATTCCAACATATGGACAGTTCATTATAAGTTGACCACAGGCCTGTTGCAAAGGCTGCAATATTCAGTTCAGATGACAACAGAACAACAGCAGAAGAAACAGGCAATGTTTTCCTTCTTTCTTTCTTTCTTTCTTGGGGAGCCTGATTCAGTGGGAGGTGTCCCTGCCTATGGCAGGGCCTTTGCAACTAGATGATCTTTAAGGTCCCTTCCAAATCAAACTATTCTATGATTCTATGACTTCCCTCTATGACCAGTACCAAGAGTGGCATGGATAACAAAACAAAGCATAAAGATGTCAGAGCTATGCCTACTGTATGAAAGTGATATCATTCTTTTCACTTTAGCATGGCCTGTAGACTAACAGGCTTTCCAGATGTACTTACATTAGTGATAGAAAAACTTAAATCAGTCCAGAAATGGAGTCATGTCAACATGCAGCCACGACGAATCTTTCATATGGTGATCGAAGTAGTGATCATTATCTTTTGAGTAATGTAGAGCACCCAGTTCAACAGATAATTTTGGAAACATCTTGGACCCATTGACTTTGTGTACCTGAATAACATCTTAAATAAGCATGCTAGTCATCTTGGGATCACCTTAAAGTGAGTGGAGAGAAAGGAGTTCCTTTAGGCTGCGTCTGTTCATGGAGCCAGGGCATGAACACATGCACTACAGCTTGACAGTGAGTATGCTGACTCAAATCAACTTGTACTCTTCCAGGCAATTTGAGAATTACCACAGGCCAAGGACCTTTTACCACAGGGAGTTTGAGCATGGCCATCTTGTTCAGGAGAATAAATTTAAAAAAATGGGTTTTACCAAAGGCTACAAGCCGGCCTAAAGGCCAAAGAAGGAACCTTGGCACTATTTAATTTACTAGTATGCATAGCTCTAAGAGGGCAGTTCAGATGGGATGCTTGCTAACTTGTTCCCTGGAACTGTCTAACCCCTTATCATAGAAGTCTACACTGATGACTGTCCCAGCTTAAGGGGTTTAGATAGGTAATGTAAGAACACCACTGAAAAACAATGAAAATACAGTCCTTAATTAGGTCTAATACATCTGGCAGCTGTCATCTTCCAGAACTGGGAGCGAGAACCAGGAGGGATTTCAGGCACGGAATTAATTTCATAGCATTATCTAACTGCAGTCCTGAAATTGCCAAGAGAAATCCTGGGAACATCTTTTTTTAGTGTTTTTATTTCCCTTCTTAAAGAGATGCCTTTTGTGAATCTCACTCTGAGCTGCCTGCCATTCACCTTCAGACATCTCAGCAACTTTGGCACACACACAAACACAACTATTTTGAATGCCACTCCTTTGCATAACTTTGAAATACTGCAACACTGGGCACTACAATGACTTCTTCCCTTTCTGGATCTGATCCTGAATATCCAACAGCGAGAAATTACATAAAACCAATTTATTATCAAATGGCATGGCTTGACCAGAAGCTCCACGGGGACAACTGACTGATCCGTTTCTTATGACCTTCCTTTGGTGTGAATAGAATCTGATTGAACTGATCAGGTAGAAAGTAGACCCATGTTCCTACATTCATCCAAACCTCCACAGGGAACTACTCAGGAAAGGAAAAGGTGCATATTGCCATTTTTTCAAGGATGACATATCACTAAAGACGGAGTGCACTGACTGAGAAAGCCCTAGGAGTTTGTGGTTACCGTATTATCTCACAACACTTAATTCTTAATGACGTACAGGCATGACCAAGCCTTCAGTGTGCTATACAGTCCTGTGTTTCAATAATGAGGAAAGATTATATGTTTCAAGTCCTACAGGTGATTGATACCTGTGCAATTTTATACTGCTGCCAATAAAGCAAGTAAGTTCTGTGTTTGAAACAGTTGTCAGATGAACATAGACACAGCTGCTTAGGAAACCGTGTCCAGAAAGGCTGGATATCTATTAAATTGTGAAGGTTTTATGTTGTACACTAAAAAAAATACTGCCATTCTGGATAAAAATTGGTCTGATCTTCAAGTATTCCCCAGGTTCTGAGTGGAAGTAAGCTGTATCATTTAGATGAAGAATAACAGTGCATCGAAACTGAAGAAAGACAGATAAATTGATGCTGCAGTTTGTTGATTCCTCAACAAACCTAAGGTTCTCATCTCCATACAAGTTATATCTCCCATAAATTTGAAAAGATCCATTAAAACCCCAACTCAAAATAAAAACAAAATAGTCAAAGGGACTGAAACAAGATACCTTAAGTTGGAATAATTACACATTATAGCTTCTGTTGCAGACTTCCTACTAACTCTTCCATTATTTCCATTTTTCACAGCCTTCTACTATTATTTATATCTGAAGGTGTGAGCTTTGTGTACATAAAGCAATTCAGTGTTTACATAATTAAAAATAACTTTGGACAAGTCTCCATTCCTTGTGTTAGACATAAAATTGCACTCACAGGTAGGTCAAAGAAGAACAGGGAGGTCCAAGAAGTGACACATTTCCCAAAAAAGAAGAAAAAAGAGAAACCAAAGACTGAAGAAGACAAAGCAGGATGTTTGCAATAAAACATATAATGGTCATACGATGGGTATGATTCTCATCAGGAAGCCTTTCTCTCTTTTTATCCACCAGGCAAGGACAAGCAACAGTAAGTACATACCTAAAACTTCAAATTCTTTCAGCTTTTGCATGGCAAGCTCTCAAAGTCTGCTGCTATCACTAATAATCATTACACAAGTCATCAGACTCTAAAGATGAACAGGATTTATTCTTTTGGCTGCAATCCAAAACAAAATATGATATAGTCTAATGATAGCTTAATGATAGTCTTACAATGAGAAAATGGTTGATTGAAAAGGGTTATCCATTGTTTTATGCCTTCAGAATGTCTCAAAACTATCTCCATCAACAAGACTCTGTCTGGCAGTCATAACCCTGAATTACCCAGAATGTCATCGTCACGATAAAAGGATTATATTTGTGCTTAAACATAACTTTTTCTGGATCAGCATGTGAAAAACGTACAAAATGGACTTTAAACATGCTTAACCCTGCATATCCTCCGCTCTTTTCTTTTGTTTTCCCCTTTAAGTAGTGGTGCTGTGAAGTGATGGGAGATCTTGCATTTCCATTCACAGAGAGGACTCCATGGAGTGCTCTGACTTGTGACCCTTATCCTTGCCATACATCCTTACTTAGGAGCATGATCACTTTGGATAGCCTGCTGTGCCCCACACTGGGATTTACAGTAGCACAGACTAAATATTATCCATTTCAACTTATACCTAGAGATTCCAAGCAAGCAAAGCTGGAGACATTTCCTTCTCAGCTCCCAATATCAGAATAAACTAACATGAACTTTATATACGTATATACATACACAGTGTATTGTTGATCCCTCCTTTATGGGCTACACTGGTGGCAGTGCTTTCTGTTTCTAATCGCCATGGCATTTATGATACTGTACTTAATGAATTATGCTCCTCAGGAGGAGGTCAGTGAAAGAATTAAGCTAAAAACCCCTAACAGTGTTGTTGGATGGGAGCCATCTCTTTCGAGGCTGTGTTTCTGCATGAGGTCTACCACAGCTGGAGCGAAACGACTTGCAGGTGGCTCAGTGGGCAGCAGATCACACAGCACTGCTCTGTCCGCCCCTCGACAGCAAGGAGGGAGTCACCTATGCCGGCCGTTGGTGGCTGAAAATGAGCAGGAAACGTCTGACAATCTTGATTAAGAACTCCCAAGCATTGAACTTTCCATGCAAAAAAGGCACACTCGGATCTCTCGGCTTTTACGGTCCAATTTCCAATTTAAATAGTCCTATGGCTCCAGGAGAAAATGCTAATGATTATCCTTATGATGTTAGGCTGCGGGTGCCTTCATAAAGATGATATGCGTGGCTCAGTCAGGGCACTGAAGGCTGGGAAATGGAATCGGTATGCTCCATCTCCCTCAAAGTTTCGTTCATGGAGAGTTTATAGGTTTTATTTTAAAAGTAGCTGAAACATACTAGGTAATTTTCTGGAGTGTTTTTAAACAATTAATTTCTAAATTACATGAACAGATGCATATGCACAGTGGAAAATAGCATTGAATAGCTAGGGGAAACAGAGGAACTCAAAGAACCAGCCAAATAAAGTTAGATTCCACTAAGAGCCTGCTTGGATAACGCCTTTCACCTCCCTGGGAACCCCACCACTCATCTGTTCAGCTTTACTTTCTTGCAGATTAATCATTTGTGGTTTTTAAAATCCATAAATCTTAAATATCTACAGAAATTGAGGAACAGAAGGCTTTTCCACACCTCAGTGGACAAAAACTACTGTCCATTTGCTGCAGGACTAATTTGAGGCTTCTTAGTAAAACAGGCTTGGATGAAACAGGAGGATGAAGGGCTGGAACGACCCTCCCTTATGCAGGCTGGGAGCCAGCTGGGCTATGGGGCAAAGACCAGGGAGCCTGGGGATGGTGCTCATGCTGAATACTTCCACAAAAACATCTTTCCATCAGTAGCCACAGGTAGTTAGGTGCCGGGTGTCACCACAACAGCAGCAAATCTGCATCTCCTAGCCACTTTGTAAGGCTCCTCATAAGCAAAAGCAAACAGCAAGCACAGAATACATCAAAACGGACTGTGGAGCTGCAATGCTATTATGTGAAGGTACACAAGACCTCAGATTTACATGTGCTTATCAAATCTGCTGCTGCTTTCAGCAACTCAGCTGTTTTTCAGCATCAACCGCTGAGAATTTTATATGGTTCTAGGAACACTGTGGCTTAAAAGAAATACCACTAGTGACAAGAATGCTGGTGCTTTCTTTTTTTCCAGAAAATACTAAGCCAATCCCATTCTAGAAATTTGAATGCAGTGTAAGGGACAAGACATGAAGAATCTTTGATGCTGAGAGTCCTTGGTTTTGGTGCGACAATAAGGCAGACCTCTATATTTGTGATAAGCAAAATGTTTTGCTGAACCTCCATGAGCATATTCGGTTCTACACTCCAGTGACATTGATGTCATGAACAAAAAAAAAGGAAATATTTTAATGAATTCTACCATAATTTTCTAACTCTTAAAATGGCTGCTACTCCTCCTGAAAGCATAAAAAGTGGATGGCTTGATCTGTGGCTTCCTACCTTCAGCAGCCCCCCTTACTAATTACGTTTATCAAACCAGGAACGAGAAACAATAGCATGGGACAAAGATGACCATAAAATGGTAAAAAAACCCAAAATACATAAAAGAAATGAATGGCTATTACAAGTATTAGAGTTGGTATTTCGTCACTGGCTATAACTACCAAATAAGTTAATTTAGATATAACTCTGTTAGTGTGCAAAGAACTGGCTAAAAGTGTATAGAAAATAATGAGCACGGCCAAACCTTAACAAGCACCCTGTCCAGGCTCTTTATTTACTCACTAAATCTCACAACTAGAACACTATTTCTTCTCCATTTCCTTTATGCAAAGCCATGCAAATTCACAGGGACTCAACCCAAAATCCCACACCTCCAGGAATTTTATTATACTGTAGAGTCACACAAAGACAGAAGAAGATAACACTGATAGGCGTATTCTTAATTATTTTCACAATCATCTCATACTGCAGTCCTTGTAGTACTTATGGATGGGAAAGGCTCTGGGATTAATGACTAGAAGGAGTCCATAGCACAGAGTGTACGGAAAAGAGCCCTCAGCTCTTCCCATCTGGTCTCTAATCCTCATTCCCGCACCCTTGATCATTAAGTCTTAATTTACTGCTGCTTAAACAAAAAAATTTATAATGAGTAACATGCAAGCTTATGTTCCTGGTAGCTCTCATCCCCTATAAATTCCCACTACACCTAGGAAACTGTGGTTTGATTTTCTGCATTGCTAATTGGTGAGCACAGCCAAAGAAATTGCTAGCAGGTCTTCATCTCTTGAATTTATTTACCACCATGGAAGGAGAAAGGGGCCATTCCTCTGGGAAGGAGGGAGAAACTGGAAGGATTACATTATTTTGACCTTACATTTGGGCTGACATCTAGCACAGCACTAAATCAATGACTTGGCACAGGAGCTGGGATTAGCACGGGTGGGTTACAAGCAGTTTGCAGGACTGCAGCTGTCCTGTGGCTACCAGTGGATGTCAGCAGAGGCTCCACTTGCAAAGGAGCCAAATGGAAAGAAACAAAGGAAAGAAAACAAGAAAACCCTCCAGGTTCTCTTAGTAAAGGCAGTGCACAATGCACAAGTACTCCAGAACAGCTAGTCTTTTCCAACTAATGATTTAGGACAGCCAGTGAGCTGGAGTATATTAAAGGATGCAGCAAAGCTGATCAGGCTGCTTGCAATTTTTTATGCTTTCACCTTTCAAAAGCACTATTTTTTCAGTTTAAAAACAATGAACAAAGTCAGAAGGCTCACTGTTGGGGTAGTAGTGACACTGGGTGACAGATTAAAAAGAAGTAAACCAGATATCATCTGCTCCTTCTCCTCCAACAGAGCAGCCACTGCTCCAGGAACACTTGAATGCAACAATAAAAAGCAAAACTCTCTAATTATTGCTTTGCAGGGGTTGGACTGCACTTTTCAGTAAAGCAGACAATCTGGACAAGCTAAGCACAGGGTTTTAGCTAAACTCTTAACAATTTTATCTAGAACAAACTAACAAACAAACCAAGAAGCAGCACACAAATGGAAAGGATTTCCTTTGCTAAATTATAGCCCTTCAACTCGTACAAGCAAAATCTGACCTCGCTTCCCCAGTGGACATTCCTGAGAGTAGAACCACCAATAAGAGTGACTGGCTTCCTCATTCAGGGACCAGTTCTGATGCCATCTCTCACACTGATAAACACAGTTCTTAAACACAGTTGTTAAGGGTAATGAAGTGTTACCAAAGAAGGGAACAGGCATCTCAGAGTTTAAAGAGATTTCATCCAAGAAAAGTGGTGGAAAAATCCCATCACCGTAAGACTTTCCTCAATGTAAATGTGGGCTTTTCAGGTCTTTCTACCCCAAAGTGATGCAACATTTGTCATTTGTCAGGTAGGAACCCAGAATTTCTGTCAGCAGATGAAAGCTCTCCTAGCCCCAGCTGACACAAAGCCAGATCCTGTGAGGACTGAGAATCCCTCTTAGTTATTCCAGCTTGGGTGGATGCTGTTTAGTTTAACATTTTCTGTTCTTGCAGTCTGCCCAGTCTGTAAATATGAATTTTATAGCTCATGTAGTCAGAAGAGCTGGTCAAGTGTTTCAAGAAAATATTTTTTCATCAGAAAAATGCCAATCCTAGAAACTGCCATGCTTCATGGGAACATATAAGTTTTAACAAACTTCTGTTGGGAAAATTTTCTTGTGTTCAGAATGGAATTTTTGGTTAAAACCACAGAGAGAGAGGCAGAATGGTCTACCTCGTAATAACAAATACCACAGTGATCGCCTTTCTTCATAAATCAGCCCATTGAGGCTTCTAACTGTTTTTCAGCCTGGTTTCCTACACAAATGAAAGAAACATGATTGCAGCATTTGTCTGTTTATCTCTCAGTCTGCCCTTAAAAACATTTGAACCCATTGGCCAAATTCTCTGTCTGCAAAGGCTGGTCTCCACTGTTTGGGAGTTTTGAAGAAACCAGGGACTGAGTAGGAGAGAGCTATGCAGCTACTCTTCCCGCTGTGGGAAAGTCTTTAGTATAAGAACAGACATGGTGGTTTCTTGCTAGCTTGGGAAAGAGTCCGACAGATGTAAGGTAGGAAAGGAGATACTCTAAAGACATTGAGGGGGACGGTCATCACAGACAAAACGAAGGAAGAATCTGAGATAATTGTAGTGGATGGGTGATAAGAAGAAGCACACAATTCATCCGTAGGATACTTGGATTCTCTATTAGTTCCTTCCAGAATCACTTGCACTATTTTCCCATAGGTTGTCAGCATTTTCCTGGTGATGCTGTTTTCAGAACTATGCAACACAGAGGAGAAAGCCCAGAGCTGTATGAAGAAGACCTGATATTTTTCTCTTTTTTGAGTCCCAAACTAATTTTCTGTGTCTTTCAGCACTGCTTCTTCACAGGTGGCCCTATTTGCCTCAGGAGCTTCCTATTTTATTTTTTCCCACATCTTTTTCCCTGATTTTCTATCCCTGGTGTTCAGGTGCCCTGAAAATATTTAGTTGTTACTTTAGTTGTTCCTTTGATTACTCTAACACGAGAAGACTCTCAGATCCAAACCATCTTCCTCAACTATTTCCCTTTTGCAGCTGTAGGAATACACTCACTGCAGATTATGAGGCATGAAGACGCATCAGTTGGTGATATTGCAGTATTTTAGATGGGTGAAGTAGGACTTGAGAGACCAGACACGCGTCCCTGAAGGAAACAAGCAACAAGCTTTTCATTTACTGAGAATGGGGAAGATTCCATGGAAAGGTATCGGAGAAAGCTGTTCAAAATCAGCAGGTGTATTGCTGTATCTAAAATTCTTCTGACACCAGTTGAGCCACAGAAGAAGAAGACTAGCTTCAATACACCCTTTGGATATTGACAGGTTATGAACAGATTTTGCAAAACCAGCTTGAACTGTACATAGCCACAGGATATACTCTCTTCAGGGTCTGAACTAGCTTATTTAAAAGTGTGATTGACATGGATTGGCATCTTCAGAGAAATCCAAATAAATATAAAATAGCTGTAGAACCTACTCCCTGCTGGTTCATCTGAAAATATTTTATGATTGGAACAGGCTTTTTTCTTGTAGCCCTCAGCACTAGAGTGGGTGCATTGTCTCTCTTAACTAAATTTATCAAAGGGATGTGCAAACCCAAAATAACAAGAAGAGAAAAACAGCATTGTTCATAATGAGTTATTTTATAGGGTGTTTCCCATCTTTAGCTTCAGTGTTCTGGTAATTTAACACATGGAATAATACCAGCTAGTAATTTTGGCTTTAAATGCTGTTATTTTACATCTTATGAGAAGTTAATTGCGTCTTCGACACAGTTGAAAGGGAAAAAAAAAAATCCCTGAGATATGGGGTAGATGTTTTTATATTGCTGCTTTCTATTCATTCAATAGCAGTCCGTGCTAGACCAAGCAGAACTGAAAATGGGGAGGGGGAGAAAGTAGACACAGCAGGTGTAACAGAGAGCTCAGACCACAAAAGGGTGCTATCGTTTTATAACATGAGCTAGCCCTCCATAGCGACCTGCAAAGAATGTGGCCTTTGAAATAGCTTCACTAGAATTAGTAGCCTTTCAGGAAATATTACTATTGTTCTGAATTCCACTTCAAAATTTAATTTGCCCCCCGTTATTTCCAGGCAAATTCCAGCAGAGCTTTATTCTATGAAATCTGTATAAGTGCATAAGAAACATTGTCTTGACTCAGGAAATTCATATGCCTTTCTACTCAGAGTGATCTATTTACCATGTGTGTGTTTATCTGCTCACGAAGAGAGAGCTTGTGCAGATATAATTCACACGTAGGCATGTGTGTTATATATTGAAATCATATGCATCATATAACTATGTTGTGTTAGACTATGAAATGCACAATTAACTAGCAAGTATTGATTTGTTAACCAGCAATTATTTAAGTGTTAACCACTAGGTATTGAATTCTGAAACTTCAGAATTTGGTCTTAAAAACGTGCATAATATCAGTATTGCAGTATAGAAAAAACATGATGTGATGCAACGATCGCACAAACAATGTGCCAAAAAAGCAGTTGCCTACTGACTAGAGGTCAGACTTAAATTCTCACTCTTGCTTTGCGAAGTGTAAATTTGGTACTTCTGAGCAGAATCCACTTGTGACCGTCTCAGACAAAGGCATCCAGATGTGCTACAGGGATGGCTCAGTCGTCTTTCCATCATTCCACTAGGCTGGATGAGGCTTTGAGCAACCTGATCTAGTGGAAGGTGCCCCTGTCCATGGCAGGGGAGTTGAAATCAGATGATCTTTAAGATCTTCCAGCCCAAACCATTCTATGATTCTGTGATTTTGTGAAGGAGCTAAGTCTAGCTTGTTGTGTTGGTGTGGCAATCAGAAGGCATGGTTGGCCTCCAGAGACCTGTCTAAGCTTATTTTAACAGCAGCTAGCAAGGTGCCCCTGAAGACGTGGCTGCAGTCGCACTGGTGAAGAGCCAGAAGCCAGGGTAACCAGATCCCCTCTGTGTGCCCAGTATCCCCCCTCCAGAGGATTAGGCATGTTCCCATGAGCTGGCATCGTACCTCCAAGCTGCAGCAAAGATATGGCTGGGATCTCAAAGCCAGATGCTGTAACTGATTTAAATGAGTGGACTGCATATGCATTACTAATTCACAGTGGCTCCAGTCATAGACGTTATGGCCTTTTATTATACTCAGATTTTCTTCAGGGGGAAAAAAAACTACCTAGCTTTGTAATCCATTAGCAACCATCTCTTAAAAAAATATTTATTTAATTTATGAATCTAATCTCCTTTAATGGTATGAAAAATATGAGATCCAGGACACAGTTTGGGAAACACCTTAATAAATTGCCATATTTCTGCATTGAAGGTTGTCAATGTTTAGTCATATAGGTCAATAAAAATGACAGCAGCTGTCTGGATCACCTGTGTAATTCTGAAACTTTTTATAATCAGAAAACTGATTTTTTGATTGGATTTTGATGAGCTCAGCTAGACAGTCAAGTTTCTCATTGTGTATCTAACCAAGAGGGTGAACAGATCTTTAATTTATTTTGCTTTCATATAGTATATATTGTACCTTTCTTCGCAGAAGTATTGAGTTATATCTGTTTGTTTAAAGCCACTCAATCCATTACTGGATTTGTATTTTTGTATCATGCTACCTCTACTTTTTGCTATCTAAAATAAGCTTCAAAAGGAAACGTGGACATCTCTCCCACACAGCTGTACAACTTTTCAAGTTCGGACTGGCTACCAGCAGTCACACTGTGTTATTTCTTACTGCCATGTCTGACAAGCTGTAAAAAGATATGGCAGAACAGAAATTCAGGAGCTGAAATACACATCTTGGGGGAAAAAAAAATAAAAAATTACCAGTTCTCTGCAAATTCTTACCAAGCAGCAAATATGTGACCAACCCCTTGACGGCCAAATTGGAAAGGAGCAAATACCACTTCCTTCCCTCTCAGTACAATTAGTGGGTGAGAGGGGGCTGTCAGCAGGGGAAGAAAAATGTGAAACCAAGGGCAAGAAAGTCCACAAGAGCAGCTTACATGGCCTCCACTTTGTTTTGGGTTTTGGTTTTCCTTATTTTCTTTTTTTCCTCTGGGTCAATAAATTAATAGCTCATGGCATTTTCTTTCTTTCTGTGGAAAATGTGGGTCCAGAGAGACTGAGCGTTTTATGACCTCTAATCAATTCCAACAAATTGTTCATTAACAGAAAAGAACTGGAAAACACTCTAGAAGCTGAAAGATTTCTGGTTTCCCATTTGAAGAGACTTTAAGCTTTGAAATGTATTTCAAATGTATTTTTTCAGATGTCAAAAAATAAAATGCCTTAGGAATCAAAATAATTCATTTCAAGAGAAACAAAGCATTTTTTGACTCAAAATATTTTCATTTTTTTCCATCTGAATAAAAACCAAAATAATTTAAACTCCCTTGACTGACAATTATTTCCCTTCCATGTTTTCTGAACTGCCAAGCTAAAACAAAATTCATTATTTTCACTGCAATGTACTAAAATATGCATAAGTCTATCTAGCTTTTTGTTGGATGTCAGTCAGGAAAAGCAGGTGGAAATTCAAACTCAGTCTGTACAAGGAAAAAGAAAATGAGGGAGAGGTTAACAAATAATCTGTGATAGATAATGTACATTAATTTTTGGAAGGATAACTTGGAAAAGAGCTTTTCTCAAAGAAAGCTTGGTGGAAAGCTTGATAGTGATGCTAAAAGAGAGCACTGATGAACTTTCTATGATTTGATCAGAATTTAAATGAAATCACAGCATGATAAAAAGCACCAGATATAAATATATGCATTTTAATTACACAATGTTTTCAACTTGTGCTATGAAGTTTCTCTGTAGCACAAGGAAAGGGCAAATTTCCAGACACCTGGGGATCCAGGCTTCGCCCTGCTCCCCCTCTCTTGTAATGAGGTCACTACTCACTCATCGCTCCAATAATACTGCTATAACTGCAATAAAGCTTGTAGTAATCAGGATAGATAAAACCCAAAAGGTAATTTTTAATAACTTAAATTATCTTTTCTTTTTCTTCACTGGATAGAGAAGACACATACAAGTTTAGCTGTAGTTACATCTACTGCCTGAAGTGGCTTGAGAAAACTATGAAGAATATATAGTTGTGGAGCTACCTCTTTCCACTTTTTGACATTGGTTTGTCTGATCCATTTTCATTCTGATGTATGTGGCAGAATATATACGATGTGCACACATACAGTGTCACTGTAACAACTTTAGTGATAAATAGTTCATGTAAGAGCTGAGTTTTTAACATCTGCTTGCCTCCGGGCTCCCTGCTAACTTTAGGATGCGTCTTCCTTGTGCAGTGGGGTGCGAGGCAGAAGTCTAGACTCTGTTAGATCCAGAATCAGTGTAGCAGCGTCAGGGCAGGGTGAGGAACAAGAAAATAAGTCCTGCTTCTCAGTGGCAGACACACACCTCTAATGTTACTGACCTCTCCTCTTGCGGGGCTGAGCTGTACAATGTGTACGTATCGGATGGTGTCAGTGCTAGTTTAGGTGTCTCTGGTCATTGTTCCAATGACTTTACATGTGTCCTGTGTAGGACAAAACTTCAGTTCTTGTGTCTGAGCTGCTTCTTTCTGTAGCTTTTGCTTCCAATCTTAAAAGAAGACTTTTTTTCCTCTGTAGTGTCTACTGCAGAGACATAGCACTCAATGCCAATCCAAAATGCTTCATGTGGGACATATGATTCTATTCCAAAAGCATCTGGGTTGTATCAGTGCTGCTCCCTGTCCAAGCTACTAAGATGTCCCTCTCCATAACGTGCGTTAGCTCAGCTGTAGCACCAGAGCGTTGTGACCAGGCTGCTTCCAGTCAGCCCAAGACAAAGCAACTGCAGAGGCCATCAAACACCTCACAAGTAGGCAACCAGCCCTCAGAAACATCCCTTGGCACTGACTGATTTACCAGCATGGACACAGCTACAGAATTCAACTTGATGCAACTGATCTCACACACCCAATCCCTTAGACAAAAGCGAAGTCAATTTGTACATCTGCAGTGGCCATTTGCTCAGGATATCTGAGCACAGGGCAGCTTCACTGGAGCTATTGAGCTTCTCCAACAAGCCTGCCAATTGCCTGGAATTTGTAGACTGATGGCCAAAAAAGCAGCAGGACAGTAGATGATGTATAAAGATTTGCTGCCAAATATGGTGGAGTTGGCACCTGTGACTGGCTCGGTACTGCAGTTCCCACTGTGAAGATCAGTGAGTATTGCTTTAATAAGCAGTTCTTAAGTGAGGTACCTGATATCTGTTGTTGCAAGAGATGGAGTGCCAAAGGAACAAAAGATGGGGCAGTTATATAAAAACTAATCCTTGGGGCTCACCATTCAATTTACCTTGAGCATTATTATTGTTGAAAAACATTCTTTGAGTTATTTCACCCAAAACCAGTACACATAAAGAGATTTCTCACTGGGTTGCTTATTGGTTGAGATTTTACAGGTTGCCAAGAGTGCTCAGATTTCTAAGTCCCATTTTAGAAGAACCAAAATCGCAGAAGGTCTCCAAAACCTGATACTAACCTGACTGCAATAGCACAACACCGTTCTCTGAAGGGTGACATCACCACGGGGTTGGTTCATAACTCGCTGATGCCAGCAGGACTCTGAAAAGATTCTTATTCAAGATCCTCCACTACAGCCTGTCTCTCTTTGAACACCAAAAGTGGACATGCATTTATGTAAATATATTATATTCAATTCTGTCAAGTGCGTGTGTAGTTTCTCTAAGTTACATAAGGAAAGGGAAGGGAAGGGAATGTGACGTTTAGTGACAGATTGGTTGCTGTTTTATCTTTACAAGAGAAACATTAACTGTGCAGTCTGAAACTTAGCAGTAATTAATCCAGATGTAAAGAAAGAACCTTTGTCTTTGAAACTGTGTGCTGTGCTTTTGAATAAATGCACATCTTACATATGACGCATGTTTTCATAATTGGTTGCATATTCTTTACTTAACATAGACACAATTAGAACATCAAGTTTAGAGGAAAGGGTAAAAGGTCAGTGTTGTAAAAAACCCTGTCCTTAAAACCAGAGGTTGGATCTCTTAAATTTATCCCAAACAATGTCTCTTTCTGAAGCACAGGTCACATTCTATAGACAAGTAAAATCTTAAAATCAGGTGACTAGTGGCCTGCAATATAACTATTATCCTCTGGTCCTATGCAAAAGTCTCCAAAGAACATTTCCATTGCTAAATGGGGAACAGAAGTTAACAAAGGTGGGTTTGTCTCAAGCTTACCAGCAGATGGAGTTGGAAACAGGGTCTTGATATGCATGATCATTAACATGAATAAGGTTCTTTTCTGGAATAGCAGCACATAGCTAGTGTGCTAGTGACATATCAACTTATAATAGAAAAAGTATGCAAGATATGAGTGGAGAGATATTTTTATACAAATGCAAGTAAGAAGACACACTTGAGAAGCCTAGAATCTGTGCTGAAGTGTCTAATGCCATTTGGAAAAGGTGAGACAAAGGACAAATACGGCTTTTTCCATTCACAAGCAACTGACTTGGTTATGAAAGTGATGTGTAAGGCTTTAAACTACTTCCAGAGAAAGTAAGCTATGACAAAAAAGCACTGTGCCAAAGAATACAGTGCTTCAGATTCTCTTTATATGCAGCTAATTATTATAGTAAGTTTCTTTCTGACTTATCTACATTAATAAATCTAATGGCAAAGATGTTGCTGAGACTGTTTGGGAGTGAAAACTTTAAGAAGCCATTTAATGAAATCAAGAAGTTAAGAAAATATGAAAAAAAACCTTTACATTTCCCTTTCTTCCCTCTCAGTTGATGATGCTTCAGCTGTAGGGAGAGATGCTTCTCACCTAAAATAATAATGGAACAAAGAGGCTAATTGCTTCCACTTTCATGAAACATATGAAACAAGACTCACACTCTGACTAGTGCATTTTGGTATGAGGACATTCTACAAGTCTTTACATTGGAAGAAGCTGTTCTGATTGCAGACCACAAACTTCTCATTAAAATTCTTGGAGCAGAAACTGATTATCTGGCTGATACATTACAGAAGCAGACACTTAGCCATACTTATTATCACTATGATATAATGGCTGAGTTATCTGAAAAATAAAGTAAAGCTGTACTTTTCCTGTTGACTGTTAGAGATGAAAAGGTTGCCACAAAGAATCCTTCCCCTTACTCCTCCCGCCTGCCTCCCCTTTTGAGGAAGTAGGACCACGTACCTTGGAATGAGTCACAGCAGAAATGGAAGAAGTCCCTCAGCATGATTTCCTGCTGCCCTGTAACTTGTGCAGGCTTTAAAACCTGGGCAAAGTAGGTGAGAAGTGCTGCTATCTGGACTAGCAGGGTTTGTTTTTTTTTTTCACTCACTCTCTGCAGGTGCAAACGGTTGCAAGGTGTTAGGCAGTGGCATAGCAGGAGCATCCAGTTCAGAAAGATTCAGGAATTTGTGTACAGATCAGTCACACCATCCAACTCACCAGCAGCCCCTAAATGAACTCAATCAGAGCCACTGCAGTGCTATCTCCCTCCAGATGTTTTGATAGGAACAGAGTCCAGGACAAACACAGAATTCAGTTAATTCTCAGTGGCCTATCTGAGTACCAATTTTGATGTCAGGGAAATTGCATGATCACCTAAAAGATTTTCCTCATGTCCTCTTCCCAGATGCTTTACCTGACCACAAAGAACGCACCCAGGAGTGTGCTGTCACTAGGAGGAATAGTGAACACTGATTATGTGGGGTGTGACAAAATCTCATGGAAATACAAGTCAGCTTGTCATTAAAAGAGGAGTTAATCAGATGTATTGAAGACTATAGTGGAGTCAAGCCTTTTATAAGCCTGTGAAATAATTCAAAAACTACATACTTCTTTATTTTCACTTCCATTTTACCTCTAATCTTGCATTCCTCCTTAGAGATTGAGCCTGCAGTAAAAGGTTATTTTGTCCTTTGTGATCAAACATCACCAATGCATGTACATGCCTGCAATGCTTGCTCTGAACACTGGAGCCTTTTTAGCTGCTCTTTAACCCTGGCAATGCTCAGTGGCTCTCTTTTCCAGTTTGCCAAGCATCCAGCTTCTTGACCTGAGGGGCAAAGGTGTAACTGACTCTCTCACATCTCTTCTCAAATTGGCTTAATAAACTTAGACACCTCCCAGTCAGTTTTAACTATAGTATTTACTCTAGGAGGAACCATGTGGCTACACATATACTAGTACCTTAAGCTGCACCAGCAAACCATCACGTGCTATGCCATCCAACAAGCTACTCTGTGAATTCATTAGAGTAGATCTCAGCAAAATTACATCCCAGATCAACTAGCAGTCCTCCAAATTTTTGAGCACAATCAGGAATTTAGTAAAAGCAAACAAATATTCCCAACAGATCATTTGCAGCTGATCATCCTGTTCAATAGAAGGACGTGGTGCCAGTCCCTGAACTGTTACATTTATGAGCTGAGATGTAACCTCAGAGCTCAACTACAAGATGGGAACCCAGAACAAGTGCTGCAGACCAAAATCTGAAAGAGACAAAGGAGAAGCACTTGTGGTTTTACTCCCTTGATCAGTGGCAGAAGCTCTAAAACAGGGTAGGGAAAATGATCCTTGGAGGACGGGGATCCTTGCTCACCCACACATGGCTGTGGGGAATCATGTTCACTCACGGTCCCTCTTAGCAGAAGAAAGTATGCAAAGTGGCAAAAATTCAATCATCCCCATCATAAAATTGCCCAGCACCTGATTTTTTTTAAGTGGAAGAGAACAGATTTGAATCCTTGTACATCTCCCACACTGCAGTGACCTGATCTGCTGCACAAAGGAGGGCACCGTGCACACATCTTACTTCAAGAGCAAAATACCACTTCTAACTTACCAGCAAAAAAAAGACAGAGCGCTATTTCAACAAAGACAACCACACTACAGGTCCTGAAGGGAGGGATTTATGTTACAAATATAAGAAACATGCAGGCGTTCAGCACTTGGCAAGCCAAGGCAGCTCAGACTGCTGCATACAAAGGTCCTCACTCCTGAGCATCTCTCCACAGGTTGCTCGGACACATCCTGAAGCCCATGGAGACCATTCAAGTGGCCAGGCTTCTTCAGGTGCAGTAAGAATAGAAGGACAGAGCTGTTCTTCTGTGGACCTTATGCCAAGGTTTATCTGAGATTCAGTCGTTCCTGCAAATCCTTCTTATAAGCTCACTTGGATATTTTGCAGCTTCACATATTTCTATAATACATGCTTTAAAAAATGATGATCCTTTTTTATCATTTATGTGCATACAAAGCCGGTGCAGCTCCACTGAAGCCAGTGAAGTAAAGTCATACATAAACAATAGGAAAAATCAGGCTCTGTGCTTCTTGGTTACAATTCACGTGTGTGACAAATGATTCTGGGGCCCTGCTTTGGAACTATCTAACTTGAAACAGTTTTTCAAACTGGGGTAGTTAATGCTGTCTAAAGATCAGTCTTCTGTAGGGCACCCAAATGTGAAGGGCCCAGGATTGCAAGTCACTCTTAAAAATCTTGGCCATTTTTTCAAAGGATGTGTCAGTGTCTCCAACATGTGCAAAAGCAATGACCACTCAAACAGCTCGGTGTTTACAGGTTCATCAATCAAAAAGAAACGCTTTGATCACCTGACGTGATTCAAACAACATACTTGATATCTGATACCAGGTCGAGATCATACAGATCTAATAAACTTTTGGCTCCTGCAAATTTCTTTTAAAAAATATAAAAGAGGATCAGTTATAGAGAAGTTGATTAATATGCAGTCTGCTCAAACAGTCTTGAACATCTGTGTATTAAATTCATTTATTAAATTATACCAATCTGTATTTTAATGAGTAAAAGATACTTATTCTGCCATCCATCAAAATAAACTCAGGAAATACTTAACATTATAATCATTTTTCTTGTTTGAACATGAGTTATGAAATATGAATCCCACACTAAGAATGCTGTACTTGCCATTATGATCAA
Organism: Phaenicophaeus curvirostris; assembly: GCF_032191515.1. Taxonomy (NCBI): domain Eukaryota; kingdom Metazoa; phylum Chordata; class Aves; order Cuculiformes; family Cuculidae; genus Phaenicophaeus; species Phaenicophaeus curvirostris. The sequence continues at coordinate 121,534,917 of NC_091393.1, read as the reverse complement.
ATATGTTTTTACAGGTGCACCAAATATTCTGTTTTCATTTCATTCTCAAACTGTTGAAAATATAAACCATGTTTTATATTTCTTAGGTAGGTAATATTGCCTTTTTTCCCCCCACATGGCACCCATTATTAGTGAGTTATTACCATGCCTTTTTTCAAACACATACTACATATCCTAAAGTTGCTTAGTAATGAAAATACAGATTTATGTAACATCTAGTATCAAATAACATTTAGAGCACACTTTGGTATTGGAAGATTTGGAGCACTAACAACTTTCAAGTGCATGTTAATATTGCCAGATAAGGTGTATCCAATCTGTCGGGTCAAGTTCAGTCTTTTACCACTTTGCTTTTTCTGCCCAAGGAAAGTTAACTTTTAGATACAACAGGATTTAATATATGCACGCATTGAATTTTTGTTTCTTATTGTCCTGATAACTGTGATTTTTATTGCCATCTTCTTGGTCTCCTTTTAATAAAAAAAAAAATAGAAAAGGAGAAAACCCTGGCAGGCAGACAGCAAGCCCAGCTGGGACAGCAGGTGAGTGAAACTGTAGATTTCTTCCCAGTATCAGTTTGACACTATATCAAACGCAAAGTACAGTCATTAAAAAAAATCCTTCCGTCTATTTGTACAGAATAAATAGCTGGTTAAAGGCAGAGCTCAGTGCTGGAAACCATATTCTCAAAGAAAACAATATTTGGGAGACTGGAGTGAAGAGAAGCAAGCTATGACCGCAAGGCATGGGGCTCCTCAGCTGCCATTGAATCTGCATGTCTCTGGTGACTTCAGGGGAGCTACTGGTCCAGTACAGAGGTTTGGCACTGGGATTGTGATAATTAAACAGGTACAACTCACTATACTAGTAAGTGAGACTACAATACTACTTTCAATAAATAAATGGGAACTTCTTCATTGATTTCAATGGGAGTAGGTTCAGACCATGAAAGAACATACCAGGAGAGCCAACAGTCACATTCTGGAAAGCAAAAGTAACCACACATTAATCTTCTTTTTTTGTGTGTGTGAAACAAATCAAGAGAGTAGGAAATAGTTTAGCATTTTATTGGAAAAGGGGGAAACCCCTTCAACGAAGCCACAGTTCATACAGGTGCAACCACAGCCTAAGTTACTACCATGCCAGAATTACAGCTGAGGCAATGTCAACTCTTTTCATGGGTACATGGAAAACAGCTGATACAAGGAAAGGAAAATGGTATAGAGGAAAATCCGTAAACAGAATTTCTATGGTGACTGAAAGAGAGCAGTGACTCTGTCATTGTTGATTATGTCCAGACATGGCACTAAGAATGGGAAAATTTACCACTTCTAACTTAAAGACAGCATTCAGGAAACTAATTTCCTTTAAAGATATCTATTATTGTCACTGCATTTGTTATTATTGCTCCCTATCTAATTAATTTATGCCATACATAACATTCTAAGTCATTTCTTGCTGAAAAAAACCAACATTTTTGTACTGTGCCAACAGTTTGCATAGATCTAGAAAGTGAAGAAAAGCCATTGGTCTGAACTCACAAAGGAAACGGGCCAAAGGACTTGACAAATAGCTAGTACATCATATGCTTAACTATTGCTTGCTAGAACTTACCATTCTTAGAAAGACATTCAGTCTTCATTGAAAGACTTACAAGGACGTAAATCAGCTTTTATAGCATTATCTGAGTTATTACAAATATTACTTACGGGCATTGAAGAATTTTACACCTTATTATTGAAGACAATTAATGTAAAATAGCATTCCAAATGCTAGATTCCATTGAGAACACTTATGCGCCAGCCACCAAAGATAAGGAAAAAAAAATACATATGACAGAACACAGCCACCACCTGATGTGCCAGAAGCACCTGGAAGTCTTGCAAGATCCTATCTATTGCACTGCTTAACCAAAGGTAAATAAATCCCTCCAGTTGGCCAAGTCTATGCCCTTCATTGATGTTCCTGTACTACATCGTATAAAATGGGAGCTCATATACATGTATAGAAATCAAGAACCATTTGTTCAATGAGGGAAGGCCTTTTTCCTGACAGTCATGTACTTCTTTCTTATTTGAAAAGCACCTTTCTGAACTGCATTCTATATATAAGTTGGTAATATTTGAAATGTCACATTTATTGCGTAGATAGGATGATCAAAAAAGATTCATGATTGAATACAAATAAATTAATGGAATTTTCTCTCCATTTTACTTTTTCTAATCAATGCATCAAAAGGAAAAACTCCAACTTGAGTTGGTACAATGACTCCTGCACACTATTGGTCCCTGCTGATTTTAGGAGGAATCCCTATCGATATGGAAATAGACTCCTATTAGTCACAAACAGGGCTTTAACAGTCATGATTCCTATAAATTCCTTAGCAATAAACATATAGAAAAAGAAAACTGCATTAAATAGCAACCCAAAAATTGAGTTAAGATCGGACATGTATTAGAGATGATAGTTAAATGCTGGACAAAGTTGTGTCAGAAATATTGAGGATTATATAAGTTAATTACTCAAGTATTTGAATTCTTTGGGGGAATGTTCTTCACTGCAGGTGTCTCAGCATTCATCTTCAGTTTTGATCACCTTTTTCAGGCCTGCAACGTATATGAAAATGTAGCAATTATTTTATGACAAAAAAGGAACCTCACACTCTTCTATAAACTTGTGAAAGTTGGAACAGTTTGGTAATTTCTTCTCCCATGCTTCCACACTGATTTGTAAACTAGCTGGCATAAACCAAAATAATAGTTCAGGCTAGACTAGTCCAAGAGTAAGTGAGGTACTGTCAGACTATTTCTTACCTGACCCAAATCTGGAATTTAAATTTTCTGCTCTTACTAAAGAGATTGCTCAACCTTTTGCCCTCATAAGATGGCAAAATAGAGGAAAGCTACACTTCTGAGTGTGAGTGCCATGCTGTTCACATGAAAAATTGGCAGTAAGAGCTTGCTTTCTTTTACTCAACAGGACGCCAGATGGCCACAAAACATTTTTCATGAGAAGACTTTGTTAATTTAATTAATTTTTAAGACAATAAAACAAAAGAAGGAAACAGCAGTGTATTTATCCGTGTTCCACAGAAGCAGAAACTGCAACATCTACAAGCAGAGAAATACCATCCGGGTGTAAGTCTTCATCCCAAACACTCAGACACCCTCTTCGTTCAACTAAGATGTTATCCTCCCAGCTCTAACAAAAGGAACATTGTTAATGCTGCTGTAAATCTGTTGAAATATTTATTTCTGTTTGTAATATCTCTCAAACCTATATATATATCTTAGAAGCCATATCTTATCAAATCTGTCTGTTAATTGTTGTTTATTTCCCGTATGCTATCTCTTTTATTTACTACACCAAGGAAAGCAATTAGCAAAGAGCAGTCACAACAATGACCATGCGACAGCAGAGAAGATAACCATTGATAGGTATAATTTACCATCTTATGATAAAAGTGTTTTAAGTGAAGCATTAACTGAAATTTTGTCTTGGAGATAGTTGAAAGTAGTTCCTTAAGACAAAGAAGTACGAGATTGTTTATAAGAGCTGGTTCTCAGCAGAGGTTTTGGGAAGGAAATAAGCATTCCTCACCAGTTGCACAGTATATTGCCTTAGGCAGAGCACATTGATACTAAAACAGTTTGTCTTATTATTCATCTCTGTTCGTTTCTGCAGTTGGTTTTGGTGTTGACAAGAAAATAAATTAATAACAGAGTATCTAAACAAATGTTTTGCCTAATGGAGTTCTTACCAATGACATGCCAGTTACATAAAATGTCAGATTCTCTTCTGTCGCTGTGTTTTGCATCAAAACAAAGTATGTGATTTATGAGGAAAACAATTAAATACAACCAAAAGAGCATGAAAAGACTCTCTTTAAATTCCAGTTTCAAAATGGATTATTTTTAAGAAGAAATAAAAGTTACTGACATAAAAAAATTTAACCTTGCAAGGCCCATGGGAGTATTAAGGAACTTAGACCTAGTAGAATCTCTACAAAGCACTTACAGAAAGGGATGGTAAAGCAAGAAAATTCCCCAAAACACACATTCAGTAGATGTAAATTAGATTAAATAATGTAATGCATTAATTCTTTGTACACAAGAATATAATTCCCCATATATACAATTATAGATACAAAAAGTTTCCAAGTGACCAATACTTGCATCACCTAACTCACAGGGTTTTTATGGTGTCAAAAGCAGAAAAGAGACAATGCCACAACAAACAATTAAAAGCATATAAGTGAGATTTCTGCCCTGAATACTTCGAGGAGTCTAGAGAAGGAGTTGCAGGAGCATGGATTTGCAGTGCCTAGTCCTACACAGCTCTCCTCTTAGAATCATAGAATTATAGAATGGTTTGGGTTGGAAGGGACCTTAAAGATCCTCTAGATCCAATCCCACTGCCGTGGGCAGGGTCACCTTCCACTAGATCAGGTTGATCAAATCCCCATCTCTTGCTACAGCTAAGAGAGCAAGCATCCATGTCTTTTCATATAGAGTCCTGAACATCTTGTGGAATGCTTTTAATTTCAAATAGTCATTAAATTTGAAGTGGAATGGTACAAATTCCTGCACTATGTCTTGTTCGTTGCTCTTCCCAATTTTTTATTTCTTACTGGTCACCTGCTGCTCTTTCCCATCACTGAGTATGATTACCAGTACTCCCATAATCCTGTTCTATTGTGACAGCACACAGTGCAACTCATCCACTGATTAATCACTACTTCATAATACATTTCTAATTCCTCTTCTCCTCCAGGGACTCACACTTGCCCAGACACATGCCTACATTGCACACAGTGTGTGTGTTACAAACAAAAAATGTCACAACGCCTGGTGCTTAGAATTTCTGCTGTGAGAGGAAACCTTTTGTTTGACAAAACTATAACACCTACAGATCCATTTGCTTTGTGCCACTCAAATGCAATGTATATGTTTTATTCTGATCAGTTCCTTTTGGATTCTTTAAAGAAACAGCGCAAGTCGCCCGCTGGACAAAGTAAGGAAAACATCCTGGACCAGGTCAGGAAATTAGGTCAGCTGGTGGGATTCTGAAAACTCTTCTTGGGATGAAGCAAAGGTTGTTGATGAATACTTCTGTTGGGGCACACACCCTAGGTTCAAATATGACTCAATTTCAAACAGCCACCCAGCCCTTAGGGAGCAGTTGACCCTCACTTGCATCCTGATACTTGGCCTTGGAAGAGTGATCCAGTCTACCCAGCATCAATGCCTAAGTTCACTCAGTTCCAGCTCCACTCAAGATGTTAAAAGCGGGGCATTCTTTCAGTCAATATTAGCTGGTTTTCGGTCAGTATTAGCTGTATTGTTCTCTCCCTGTTGCCATATATAGAAGTCCCTTCTGTACAGGAAATTTAACCCCATGTTAATCTTGAGGGGGCTTGATGCCTCATCTTCTATGTTTCAAGAGAAATCCCCTCAAGAAGACTGTTCAAAAATGTCCATGCCTATCTAGGAGCTGAGTCAATATATAAGCAGGAATGCAAAAATTACAGCCCAGAAGGGCAGAGGAGGGGATGACCAGCAATCTCCTTAGAAGGAGTACATGTAGGGTCCCTGACCTCGTTCTCCAGAACAAGTATTGCACTAGACATTAGATAAAAGAAATGGAAGCAGTACAGAGATCAGACATCATCTGTGTTCCCTGTTCCACTCTAATGCTAATAACTAGATGAAGATGAAGGTTGTTTTTACCATTTTCCTTTCTTTTCCAAGACATTTTCATTCAGAACTACATGTCAGTAGTACAATATTATGGATAGTCTGCTTTAACTTCAGTAGATTTTGAGAACCTCTTGTTCTATCAAGGGTTAAAATGCTCATTTTAAGACAGATGCTATTTAGAAACAACAGAGATGAATTTATAATTAATTTATATGTAACACGTTAATCTGACAAGCTGAACAATTGGAGAAAAAACAATGCAGGAAATATCTTACACATTCTAAATAACACTTTTTTTACCTTAAACCGTATTTGAATTCAAAGACATGTCAAAAATCCTGTCACACAAATATAAGGTAGAACCCCTCCACACACTCATCAAGCCATCTGAAATAAGCTGCTTCTCAAAGAAAAAAGAATTTCAAATTAAGAAGGGTATGAATTAGAAATCAATGTATTTCCAGTTGTTTTAAAATTTTATCAAATATAAAGAAGAATTATACCAAGCTAAGATATAGGTAGATTGCTCACAGTTAAACCTACCAGTGAGTCAAACCAAGAAAAACAAAATTTAAAAAGATGAATTCAGAAAACTTTTTAATCACATAGTCAAAATATGGATTAGTTTACCTGCAGAAAGTGAGGCACATTCTTTACTGTTTCCTCATGAGGGAAGGAGGAGGAGCAGGTGCTGATCTCTTCTCTCTCGTGACCAATGACAAAACCTGAGGGAATGGCAGGAAGATGTGCCAGGGAGGTTCAGGTTGGACATCAGGAAATGTTTCTTCACCCAGAGGGTGGTGGAGCCCTGGAACAGCTCCCCAGGGATGCAGTCAAGGCACCAAGCCTGACAGTATTCAAGATGCATTTGGACCAAGCCCTCAGACACCTGGTGTGAATGTTGGGCTGTCCTGTGCAGGGACAGGAGCTGGACTCAATGATCGTTGCGGGTCCTTTCCAACCTGGGTCATTCTGTGATTCTGTGACCCCACTATAACCACTCAGGTATAATTCTGTCTATGTTTTCTACCAAGTTTTTAGGAACATGGTGACTTTACCCTTATGTAATTTGTAACAAGGTTCTTTTGTTCTGAAATCATATTGACCAGAGGGCTTTAACTAAATTTTTACTAAGCCACTGCAAAAGAATACTTAACACCAAATAACTACGCTTGTTTATACCAATAACAAGACTTTAGAATAATGGAGGGATTTTGTGCCTACCAGAAAAAAAAAAAAACAAGGTTGTATATTCTTACTCTGTAAGAATGTATATTCGAACTCATTTAAGTAGTTTAAATGTCTAATGTTAGGTCATGATACTTCCCTTTGGTTGAACTATTTATGGGATCATATTAGACCCATAAATTCTAAGCACATTAAAACCCTGCTCACAAACACAATAATAAATCCGGATGGAAGAGGCCAGATTTCAAGTTTCATTTTAATATAAAATTTGTTACATTAGAATTCTATAGAATCAGAATAAATACTGTTGAGCCCTATTGTTTTAAGTAATTTGATTTACTAAGAGATCTGATATAAACTAAAACTCAAGTCATCTTTATTTTACTTCGTATTGCTTTTATTTAACTTTAAACTCTGCTTTGAATTCATGAAGTTCTACATTTCTTAAGTTGCAAAGCAAGCACAAATGCAATAAATTCATAAGAAACATGTTACAGATAATTGCCTAATTAAAATTCCTGAAGCAGTATGGGTGTTTTGTACTGCATTTAGCCTAATATTTGCTCATTGCACATACATTCATAAATCTTCTATTATTTTATTCTGTAGTTTCTGTCCTTTTGGGGGGTATATGTATATTATGAAACTAATATTTCTATGCTTATTTACATAATCAGAATATACTGTACACTCATGGTTTGAACAATTCTCTAGCTTGAAAAGCTTATTAAAATTATAGACCAGAACATGGCATGATGATTGGCCAAGAGTGTTTTCTGAAAGACTGTGTGCTGGTTAGAACTGACATTACCATTTGTTTCAAAATGTTCCAGGGAATGATTGCCCACTGAGATAATGTAAGTTAAGAAAACTTCAAACGGAATTTAAGGACAAAGTTGTATCCTGTGTATTTAAAGGAAACTCAATGTATCTAATACAGTGCTCTGTGCTGCAGAGTGCAATTCTAGTCTCTTTAAAAATCGTTTTCTTCCTATTTTTCTAACAGTACCATAAAAAATCGTTGTTATGATTCATCATTCCAAACAGTCAATCCTAGCATTTTATAGAAGCACAAGTAATTATAAGGAAAGGATATGTTATAGAAATAATAAAACCCCAGTATAAAGGTCAAGCTGTGTGAAGTAAAGAGCTTTTATTAAAGAACCTCTAGTTCTGACCTAGCGACCCTTAAAATTATTGACCATCCCTACCTCTGTTAAAATGAAATGCTTACATCAAGAAACATATTTCAATAGCTTCAGCATAACTTTTACTTAGAATGCACTCTTGAAAGATCAAATCATAGCAATACCATGGGGATATGTGTATTCCAGTATTTATGAATAGCAACTGCACCTAGTCTATCACTTTATTTTACTCTTCCTTGTGCTTCTGTTTCTTTACTTTTGAGATCAAAGTGGAGCGATATTTAGTTTGGTCTTAGTCTAAAAATTATTGAAATAAATTCACTCTGGATTAACCTTTTTATATAGTGTTGCTACAGCAGCTAAAAGTCCAACTTTGTCAAACTGAATATTATAACATCTTGTAAAACCCACAATAGCTGTACCAGAGTATCCTCTTTAGACAGGAGGTGATAAGTGAATGAGGCCCAAAGGCAGAAAACATAAAATAACCACAAGAGTCTTACGGACAGCAATTGCTCAGTGACCATTCATAACTGATCTGCAAAATGGCATGTGATCAAAACCAAAAAAGGGATACAAATGTGGATTTGAAAAGAACATAAATAAACACAGTTTCTGACTACAAAGGACTAGTCATTGACTACTCACTGTCATATATTCTGCACTAATTTACTGCCTTCCAATGGAAACTCCCACATAAAGTATTTTTTTGGCTTTTTCTTAGATATTATTTTAGCTTCACCTGTTTTGCAGTAAAAGGCAAAAGACAAATATTTGCAATAGAAGCTATAAAATCTAAGACACTTGCAACAGGAAGGTGTCATTCAAACATAATGGAAGATGCTGAATGAGGTTGAAGCACATGGAGAAGTGAATAACTGTGAATTTGCAGTGACTATTTTGCTAATCTCCTGGTAAAGCGATATTGTTTAGGAAGTCAGCTGGATGTTGGTGAAGTGTACGCTGATCTGCAATGGATGTGGAAAACTCTAAGGTTGAGATTTTTTGAACATTGCCTTAAAGGTCTGACAGTTGGTGAAATCAATGGGAATTCCACTCTGCATTTTCAGAAGCGGATTTGAAAGCCATTACTTTAAGTTCACTTTTCAACTGGAAATATGAAGCTTTGGAGAAAGAAAGTCTTTTAATGTTTTCCTACAGAACTCCCGAGCACTGATGAGAACGTCCTTCCATATTCTCCCCTTCATCCACCTTGTTCTTCATCTCCACTCATAGACACTCTTTTTTATCATTACTTTCTTGTTTGGTTTATTTTCCTCAACATTTTATGTTTGTTGCTTAGAGTATTCACTAACAGGTGAGCATATAATTTTATTCAACGTGCACGTATGAAAAGTAACATCAAAAAAATATCTTAAAGTCATATGCATAAGTGAGAGCAGCAAGAGATAAGCTTGCTCATGCGACCTCAACTGATTTTTCTTGGGCATATGCATTTTGAAGTAGGATTTATTATATAATCACAAACTTTTTTCCATAGCACCCTAGCCATTTCAGTGTTCAGGCTGGATGGTGCTTACTTAATGAACAGCTGTTCAATATTTACTTAATTGTTCAATACATAGTCCCATTGTTCAATGGATGGCCTCATGCCATCTTTGTTGCACACTATTCAAACCCTTCTCTAAAGACATTTATTAAATTCCCCATGAGTTTTCATTTATGATGCTCATCATTATAGTTTTGAAAGCTTTACAAATATTAATTATATCCACAATATCCATGTGAGATGACGGGTTTTATACACATCCTACAAATGCAGAACTGAAGCAGGGACATGATGTCCATGAATTTTGAGTATCCAGTTTGAAGTACCTTGCGTTTGATTTACAGCAGCCATTGATCTAAGTTGCAGCTGGGAGTCTTCAGCACTTCTTTAAATTTGTTTCCGCAGTCTGACGCCGGGTACCAAGAAAATGAAGCTTATTCTGTTAACAGAAATCTATGCAAAGTTTGGTTTAAATTACTTTCCTGGAATCACGTATCTGTAGCTGAGATGAGAAGAGAATTCACTTGTCTAGACTAACATCCACATCTTCTTTATGAGGCTCTCCCTTTCTCTTACTGAAATCTCTTGCTTCAGCTTTACATTCCTTCCCACTTCTGCAACAATGAGTGATGAGGACAACCTTCTCTGTGATACAAACTCGAGAGAGATAATCTCTCCTCTGGACCTCCTCTGGACTTGCTCCAACAGATCCATGTTCTTCTTATGTTGGGGTCCTCAGAGCTGGACGCAGTACCCCAGGTGGGGTATCATGAGAAAAGGGCGCAGGGGGAGAATCACCTCTCTTGACCCGCCCCCGACACGTTTTTTGATGCAGCCCAGGATACAGTTGGCTTTCTGGGCTGCAAGCGCATATTGCCTGCTCATGTTGAGCTTCTTACCAACCAACACCCCCAAGTCCTTCCCCTCAGGGCTGCTCTCAATCCATTCTCCACCCAGCTTGTAAATATTAATGCTGTTTGTGCAAACAAATAACAAGAAAAGCCCTACAAGAAGTGTCCTAGTGAAATGAAAAGGAGAAAACCAAACAGGTAAAAATAAATAAATAATAATAAAGGGACATATAATTCTCCACCTTAACACAACAAGTGTCTTGAGTTTTCTTGAGTTTTCTTCACCTCAGACCAAAACCAGAAGAATATAAAACATAACTTTAATCTGCCAGGAAAAAAAGAAAAGCAAATATTAAGCTAGAGTCTTTGAGGTTCCTTGCCTCCCCGTATTAAAGAATGGCTACTCTCTAAGGCCTAGCCACTGACATTCTTCTGGCTGCTTTAATGTAGCTAAATGAATCTCTAGATGATGTATTTCCATTTTCTCTGTATATTACAATCTGATGAAGCCTCTTTTTTCATATCTCTCTTTGTATCTCTTTTCCCCATTCTGTTAATACCCAAAATATTGGAAAACATCTGATTGCCCTGACTTCCAGTCTCATGGGCCAGGATTTACTTCAGAACTTTAAAACGTCTTTTACTGACTTTTTAATCAATTTTATTACAGAATACTGTCCTGGAATAAAATACAGTAGTGATATTCAAGGAATATCAGTTTGGAATGCTTAAAATGATAGTTTAAAATCACATTTGTTCCATAGTTCTTACTTTTTAAAGAAAAGGAGGATTTTATGACTGCCTAATCTGTCTTGCATAACATACTATAAATATTCCACAGTAATTTCTGCATTACTCACATAATTTTTTTATTTGCTGCAGAACATGATCCAGAATTATTTTCACTGTGGATTCAAAACCTTCACATAATGGCAAATATACCACGTCTTTGGAACGTTGGATTTAGTCATGAACAATAGATGATCCAGCACTAGCCTTACATTGGAAAAAAATCCACAAGGTCTGTTCTGTTGTACTGAGTGCAGCAAATGATTGACTCAAATAAAACTTATCTCAGGCTATGTGTATAGTTCAGAACTCATACCAGCTAGCAGAAAATCCCCAGGATGAAAAGAGTATCTAAATTAAAGGGTTATTTAGATATATACAATACGATATAACTTGCAAATATTGCTTCTATTGTTTACCATAATCCCAGGCAGTAAACTCACAGGACCTTGCTGGTTTAAATAAAATGCAAGAAGGTACTGACTGAAGGATACATTTTAATAGCACTCTGTCAAAGAGAGTTAACACACTTGCACCACTAACAACAGCATTTTTATTAAATCTTTATTACGTTGCATTAAAAAAAAGTCCCCTTAGCCCTCAGGTAGTTGGTTGATGCTGAGTTTTCAAATGCAATATTTATGAAGTTCTTTGTTTAGAAGTTTAATTGTATCTTTAAATGACTTTCATATGTTTATATACTTTACCCTCCATATAAATGCCATATGATGCTCTATCATACTGTCCAGAATAGTCATCATGCATTTCACCATCACAACTGTTACATAACAATAAGCAGGAAAAAAAAGACAAAAGGATAACTAAGTTAAACCAGATTCTATACATACTTATTTTGTTGGTAACACAGATCGTATCTCCAGCAAAATGTGCTTCTAATCATATAGCATAGTACTGTAATACTTTCCATATTTAAACTTTTGCTCAATGCATCTTACTATAAAATGTACTCTGCACTGACCTTTTAATCTCTGTGCCATGGGCAGGGGGAAAGAGAAGATTCTTATGGAGTGGAATGAGGAGACTTAAGATTTATTCCATAAATGAAATTTGTTATTGCTTTTATAAAGGCCGTAGAGATCCATCACTCTTGTGGTACAAATTTTAAAGGAAAAGTATGATTTCAAAGATTTATTATCTTTATAGCAATGGATGACAGTTTTGAAATCACCTTCCCGATTCAGGGCCTTAGGGGATATTTTCTAAAGTCAAAGCATGTTAGAGATCCTTGTCACTTCATGTGAAAGCAGAGCTGCATTAACTCTGATCCCACTGTCTTGTACAAGGCTCTTTGGGTGTTTCCTGTAGAGCAGATTTTGGACACGTCCTCCAGGCAGTCTCTGTGATTAGTCTCCAAGGGGTTTAGGCCAGCTAGATGACAAGAGAGGAGATCCCAAATAAAGTTAGGAAATTGTGGATTCAGTGGGTGGGATACTTGTTTTGGTAGTTGTCGGAGGGGAAGGTGAATGATATTATATCTATAATATACATTAACCATCCATCACTGTCATACAACTATAGCTATTAATAAATTATTTTAGTTCACAGCGCTACTTCAATACACTGTGTAGACTTCTTATTTGTTGTTCAAGTACTACATTAAAACTCTTTGAGGGGATATTGGTACTCAGAAAACCCTTTAGTTTTGCAAAGCTGGCATAAAACCCCTTGTCGATCCAGAGGACTGACAGTGTATTACAGAATAACTTTCCTTGTCTTTCTAAAATAATAAGTACTGTCTTGCTAGATTTGTTCTCTTGATGACAACTTTCATTGTAACAAATAGCTCCTAAAATATGTCTTTCCCATATAAGGAACCTATTCCAGTTATTATACTAACAGCAAACAATGTCTGAGAAATAATCTCACTTATCATTTAAGGTAGAAAATACTATTTTCCTATATAGTATATCAGAAAAATTATGTGAAAAAAAAAGAACATTTCTGAAAAGGACTTATGGGGACCATTGATTTCAGAAGTGGAGTTAAGGAAAGAGAGTTAATTCTTTTTTTAAAGGTGTTTCGAGTCTATCACAAAGTCCACCTACAAGAACTGACAATTTTTCAAGTTTTGATAAAATTGCCCCAGCAGCATGTATCTAACTTTGAAGTCCTGGGTGTTGACCACACTCCCTAAAAATTAATTGAACTCTTCTCATCAAAATGCCTGTTTTGGGAAGTCACAGTTTTAGCCAAACATGATCTAACTTGGTAACCTTTTATGTCACACTAACTACAAGGTTTTTTCAATATTTTATAGCGTGAACAACATTTTCTGCTCTAATTTAACACCCAATGGACAAAAGTATTTAACTAATTTTAGTCAGTTATTAGTTAAATGTATCACACATAAAAGAGATATTTTGTTTTCCCTATTTCGTTCTCATATAAAGGCTGGATTCTATTCTACTCTCGTTGATATAATTCTATTTATTTCACAGTCATTACTTATTAACACCAATGGGAAGAGAAACAGAGCCATTAAATCAGAATTTCCTCTCTTTTCCTTGATGCAACCTGATGCTTTTTGGTTTACCATGGAACGGTTGCATGGTGAGAGAGAGACAGATTTGCTTGTGTTTTTAATAATGTGTTCTCTTCGGAGAGAGTCAATACTTGCCCTGCCCAGTTTGGTTGGCTTCACTTTAAAAATCCTTCCTTCTGGTTTAATAAGATTGGAGATGGTAGAGAACGCATTGATGAGGACATTGCTACCATTGGGAACATGTGATAGAGAGGAACATACATTTTCATCTAAGGGAACAAGATCATGCAGTTTCTCTTGTGAAGTGGGAAAAATCTGCACTAAAACTAAACAAAGCCCTTTACATTCATCAGAACGTCCTCCGAGCATGCGATGCTTAAAACCTTTTGATTCTCCGTGTCAGACTTCATGACTGTTTCATCTCAATTTGTTCCTGGGCCAACGCTGTCCAATGGCCATTCCTGGTGTGTATTCATCCTTTTCTGAACACCCCTCAGCAGCAAGTGTGTACTCTTTGCCTCCCCTTCCTGCACTGAGTAAGCTTGGTACTTCCATCTCATCTGATAAGAATTTAATTCCCCTTATTGTCCTGGATTTTTCTGCTTTCTTGAAAATGCTTACCAGAACAGTACATGCTATTCCAGATAAGGTCTTATCATAGAGCTGTATCAGGACAAATAGCCTATCTTTATGGAAGAACTGTTTTGGAAGTATTTCAATTGAAATTTAATGGAAATACCATTAAGCTTTGTTTGGCTTTATAAAAGGTGATACAAAATACTCTGAATCAGCGCAGCTGAAAAAATACAGTCCTCACTGATGCTCACTGAGAAAAGAAATTTTCCCTTGTGAGAGGACTTGGTTAATTATTTTGCGTGTTTGTGACCCAAAATGAAAAGAAAAAGCAAAAAGTCCTGTCATTACTCATTATGCACACAATTTATCACAGACTACAGTTCTGTCCCTCTGCTTATTAAGCCTCTCCCAGACATTCTTTTGTGTTCTGGGCTTCTGAAAAAGCCTTAAGTAAAACTGATGCTACCTAACTGAATAGCTGCAGCCTGCTGCAAACCTCTGAGCTCATTGCTGTTTTCTTACCAGTATATCAAAATGATATAGGATTTTAAATATTTCATGCGCTGCATTAAACAGAAGAACTTGATATTTCATGCACGATATGTGTTAATATCTTTTTTACTATGAAAAAAAAGAACAATTTTGACTTCTTGTTACATTCATTGTGCTCAGGCAGGAGTCTACCCTGGTGACCTCTGCACTGCATCCTCCTGTTAGTGAAATATTATACATGGCACAAAAGGGCGAGTAAACAGACTACGCGAGAATGGAAAGGATCACTTTGCCTTTTATTTCTTTCTCCTTCTCTGACTGATCTCTCCTCTGAGAAACTCTTGCAGGCAGTTGCTGGAGCAGTTGTAGTTCTCTGCTGCCCCAGTAGCATGCAGGTCTGTCAAAACCAGCCGTGTGGATTGTGCTGATATTAACACAGGAGACAAAGGGTAATTGCCCAGTGATCCCTGGAAACCATCTGGAGGGAGGCAGCTCCAACACTTAGGCAGGAATGGTGGACAGGAACAGCCCGCAAGAGTTTCTCAAAGGAGAGATCAGTCAGAGAAGAAGCCTGCAGCTGTAGAGCAGGGAGGTGCTCTGTTATTGCTCTTGTCTTTATTTCTTTTTTTATTATTACAAAATAAAATAGATTATTATTCCTCTAAGTAAATCAGGCTCACCCATGTTAGCATTTCGGTTCAGTTCTGTGTTACGCCGGAGCTCTAAGCTGAAAATAAGGCTGAGATTGTCAGAAAGCCTAAGGAATTTAGACAGACAGAACTCAGTTAAAAGATGGGATATCTTACATTGGCATCTTTTGAGTGATTTTCACATTAAACAGAATCTGCATTTGCAGTGAGACATGTGTCTGCTTCTTCTCCCTTGGACTGCAGAGAACAAACAAAATGGAAAGACCAGGCTGCACTCCATCAGGCAATTTTCTTCTTCATTCTATTCCTTCTCCCTCCTTTCCTTCCGTGCGTAATCCTAACGCCATGTCCAGGGTGAAACAGTCACAACTCATTTTTTTCCCACGGTAGATAGGAAAGTTTCAGTGAAAAATCAAGAAGTCACAGGCCAAGATGATGCCTTTGGGCACGTTCAGGAAGGCTCACAGGCTTTCCATGAATGGATGCTAGAATATGAACATGAACTAACAGCAGACAGTAGAGGTAGTATTGGGTATTGGTGAATTGCTATTTGTAGCAGTAAATAAAATATCAGTGTAGATAGCTTGACTTTACAGTGCCTCTGTCTACTGCAAGAACTTCTGCTGGGTGTAGGCATATGGGTGGCACACCAGGCGACCTCGCAGGAGGTGACACCAACAGCCAGCGATGGCTATTCAGTTCTTAACTTCTTAGCAAAAAATGCAGTGGACTTTCCTAGTTAAACTTTTCCCCTCAGTTTTGCAAGCCCAAAACCCCCTCCCCTGCCCCCAAAGCCCTAATCCTTTTATCTGGGGGAAAAAAAAAAAAAAGAAATAGGAAGAATATTTTTCTGACGGGCTTGTGCAGTTAAAAATCATAAACAGTAAAGAAATCTACATGTTAAGGTTCCAACAGAAACAAAGACTTGGCTGACTTCTGTAATCTGAACTTTGCATTAATTAAGTGTTTTGAATTTGATTAGAATAAATTAGCCATCTCATTTAGTCCAGCATTTGCCCCTTTCCAGCCATTTTAAAATCCACATCCAAGATGATCCGGGATCCTAACCAGAGGACTGAGAAGAGACAGAGGAAGATAGGGAGCTGAGGGCAGAGAGATAAGCAGGGACCAAAGAGAAAAAACAGTTGCCATCTGCCTAGGATTTGCATTTGGATTGTGCAGCTGTCTTACCTTATGAGAGCCGCACTGATGACATCTCCAGCTTAATTCTGAATTCACATATTTTATGCATGTATTTTTTCACTGGAACATAATTATTTTATGAAACTAAGAAACATCAAA
Organism: Phaenicophaeus curvirostris; assembly: GCF_032191515.1. Taxonomy (NCBI): domain Eukaryota; kingdom Metazoa; phylum Chordata; class Aves; order Cuculiformes; family Cuculidae; genus Phaenicophaeus; species Phaenicophaeus curvirostris. The sequence goes on along the minus strand of NC_091393.1, from coordinate 121,518,209 downwards.
TAAACATGGCAACAATTATCGGTGCTTTGTTCCTGCTTTTGTTGGATCTTGGAGAGGCACTTGACAACCCAGACCAGGGCTACTTTGACAACGTCTGAAGAACCAGTTCAGCCATAGGTTGATGTCAACTACACTAATCAGAGCTGTATCAGTCAGTAAGTGTATTCATATGTTGCACTACACTACTCAGATACGCGTGGCAAGCTCCACAGGACACACAGGCTATTCGAAATCAGCTTTCTTTTCCAGATAATTTATGGTGAAACTATTAATTCAGCTGTGGTGTCACACTCGTTTTTCCTTCAAATACAGATCCACCCATTCCTGATAATACACATAGATGCATGACCACCGCACTCATTTTGAAACCTTGGGAAGGGTTCATTGTCACACAACCATAGACTCGTAAGGAGAGCACAGAAGCAGGAGGACACACCTGGGCTTCAGCTCCCACTTCAGCTACAGAGAGTCTGAACCCTCATCTCCCATTTCCCAGTGCTCTGAGCAGCAGGCTACGCACCACGTTTTGTTTGTGCAAGCATGCAAGCATGTACACACAGAGAGCAAAGGGGGAAGGTGTTGAAATCTGCTCTGTGCTGCAGCCAAGAATTCAAGATTCATGGGGCCAGACAAGACACTTAACCAAGTCCAATTGTGTAATCTGCCACGCAACCCACAGTCCTGGGAAGCAGAAGCTGCTGATCTGATTTCCCATCTTCTCCCTCAATTTTGATTCTTCAGTGTAGCTTAAGCTTCGTATTGGCTTTACATCACCCATGCATCAGGCAGCTCAGGCATCATGTGCTTTTTTTTTTACATAAAATCCGTACAGGCCTTCTGAGGACGCAGTTTCTAAACATTCAGCTGCAGCAAAAGGCTCCTTAAAACACATGCCGCAGCAGAACAGTAGACATTTGAAGCTTTTACCAGGATATTTAGGACCCTATAACAATCCTGGTTATTATTCTTGGATTTAGATGTTTCGCATCAGTTGTGTTCCAGGCAATTTTGCGTTACTCTGGATCTCATCGTAGACACCCACAACTAAACAGACTTCTAGCTCCTGCTGTTAACTCCTGCAGTGCCTCAGTGCTTTAGGTTTTCTGTTGAGTCAAGTAGAGAGGTGTCTGAGTCCAGAACTTTCAATCCTGTTCCACTGAGGGTGTATGTGATCCCGTTCAAGAATTTAAATACTGATAGAAAAATTTGGTATGCTGAAATATCTCACTTTTCTTCAGATAATCTAGAATCTTTTTTCCAAGTGGTATATGTGGCTTGAAAAGCAACTTTATGCTAAAAACTGCTGCTTTTTTTTTAATGCAGAAGTGAAGTAGAGAAACTGTAGTTTCCTTTAAAAAAAAAAAAGTGTCTCGTCAAAAAATTGTGATCAGTTGCATGAAGATCTGAGTCCTGATCGAGTTTTATCACTTCAAGACTCAAGGGAAGCACAAGACCCATGTAGGTAGGGGGAACAGAGTATGCTGAGCAGAAACTGGTAATAAAATGCCTCTTGATCTGGCAAGTTGCCACCTTGGCCCCTTCAATACTGTTGTGACAGCAGCAAAAGAAGGTTTCTCCCAGGTTTCTGACTCAGCCGTGTCTGAGTCTGCAGCCTAAATCCATGGTCTCAGGCCTTTAAGAGAACACATGTAGTTTATTTTCTATAAAATCATCTTTCTGGTGTACCTCACTTGGAATTTTGTTTGCAAGACAAAGCTCACAACCCTAGTGCTCTACTCTTCTGTATTAAGTTACTCAGCCTGTTGCTACACAATGAGGAAACTTGGTATCAGTCAGTTTAAAATGGATTGTTCCACAATTGTAACAGACCACAAACAGATTTCTGAATGCTCTGTTTACAACGACAAGCAGGATTTTTGTTTCCACCCAATATTTTCCATGATGTCTACAAAACAATGCTAGTGAGGATGCTAGAGTGCTGAGGTCACTGTTTGTCACGATGACCAAAATTACTTTACAGTTTCCCTGTGCTCCCCATTCCACTGTAGATATCTGTTTGCCTCTTGTCTCACAGCCAGGCTGCAAATGCCCCCAGGTATCTTTTTTTTGTTTTTATAGCACTTAGCACAACAGGATCCCAGGGATCTCAAATGCTTTAGTAATACTGCAACCAACAATGAAATCTTTGGTGTTCAGTCCAATGTGTTTTAATTGCAAATCTGTAAAGACAGGGCAAGAAAAGAATTATCTTTACAGTTCATCTTTTCCACATCCTTTCAATAATGTTGACACAGTTCCTATTATTAGGGTTGGGTTGACTGTGTGGTCAGTCCAGCAGTACAATTTTCTCCAGTCAAGCTCTTTGCCTGTTGTACAAAGCTGAGCTCAATGGGAATTATTATCAGGAGTGACGCTGGCTATGGCATCCCCTGCCTCTCTAGATACATTTGTACATCTTGTCTTTATTAACTTACTGAGAACACCCACTCATAATAAATCAACTCAAAGTCATTCCTAAAGATCCTTTTCCATACCACAGGTGTGAGATTATACCACCTGACTGATAAGTAAACACCCACTAACTAGAAGTTGGGAAGGGAAGGGAAGGGAAGGGAAGGGAAGGGAAGGGAAGGGAAGGGAAGGGAAGGGAAGGGAAGGGAAGGGAAGGGAAGGGAAGGGAAGGGAAGGGAAGGGAAGGGAAGGGAAGGGAAGGGAAGGGAAGGGAAGGGAAGGGAAGGGAAGGGAAGGGAAGGGAAGGGAAGGGAAGGGAAGGGAAGGGAAGGGAAGGGAAGGGAAGGGAAGGGAAGGGAAGGGAAGGGAAGGGAAGGGAAGGGAAGGGAAGGGAAGGGAAGGGAAGGGAGAAAGCTGTGAGAATAGATCATCAAGAAGCATCCCAATCAGTAGTAACATCAGAAGCTGATTAATATATTTGAAAGGTAACATAGAGACTTGTGGACTTAAAAATTTTACGTCAGCTGCTCAGCTTGTGTATAGAAGAATTTTTACACTAATTCAAGTGACCTCTGTTAATTTATGCAGAAGAGAAATGGCCTATTATTTATTTTTCTTATCATGAAAAAGTAAGAATATTATACATATAGAATTTACTCCTTCTAAAGGAATACAATCTACTTCAGGATACTTTTTGCCATCATTTTTTATAAATTCTTTGAAATTTCACTATGCTGGTTTATATTCTGCAGTTATTTGCAAATGTAAAATTAACTCACCTTTCTTATGTTCACCATCTTCCTCTGGATTATTACTGAAAGCAGAATTTGTCCTCACACCATCTAACCCTGCTGTCCCATCCCTAGCAGTGGCAAAAGGAGACACACATGATGACAGCACATGATCATGGCTACTTTTTATAGTATATGCCCTTCAAAAACTCCCATACATCACAGCCATCATATGAGGGATGACAGAGGATGCACATGTGCCTGGACCTCTAGTATCTGTTGATGAACTGTTGTCCCTTAGTTTGACTAATCCTGATTTGAACCTGCTGACACTGTCTGCACAACATCCTGGGGCAGGACACTTCAGAATGTCATTACCTCTTCTATAAAGAAAAACTTTTCCGGGTCTGTTTTCCCTTTTTTTTTTAATTTGTTATGCCCTGTGACAGTTCAGATTCTGTGTAGGTGACTTACCCCAAATTCTCACTGACTACTGCTACAAATTACCTGACCCAATTCAATCAAGTGAGATTATGGCCTGTTTTGCTTTTATTTCAGTAGTGACAACAAATTCCCCTGCTGGAAGGAGAGACTGGCCCAGTTTGCAAGAAGAGGTAAAAGGGAGAGGATGTAACTTCAGCTGTATGCTTTCTAGGTAACATGAACTAAGAGAGGAGGTCATGGGCAGCTGAGGGCATCTCAATATATTAATTTATTCTCAAGGACTAGTTTAATGTAAGGTCAAACAAAGAAAAAAAAACCTCCTGAATTTGAGAGTCCTTCCCCTGTGTCATGGTTTAGCCATGCTCAACTATATTTCAGCAGCTAAAAACCCTGCAGTTGAGCTTCCAAAATCCTGCCCCCAACAATGAAAAGGGAGAGGGGAATGAGAGGAAAAAGACTTATGGGTTGGAAACTAGAACTACAGCTTTAATGAAATGATAATGATAGTAATGAAAATAATTAGAAAGTAATAAAATATACACAAAGATATGAGATCATGTCCTCACCCTTCGATGACCATCCATCACCTCAAATACTGCAGAACAGGCTCGAGGGAGTGGGTCCAAGGCTAGGAGGGAGCTGGGCTTAGGAACTGGATTCAGGAACACACAGATCTGTGATCAGCAGCAAGGTCCTCACCCCCACTGCAGAAGAGATAGAGACCCTCTTGATCCCTCAACTTCATACCAAGTATGATTCCATGGGATGGAATCCCTCTGTTGGTCAGTTTAGGGTCACCTGCCCTATTCACCCCTCCTCATATGTGCAGCTCCTCTTCTGTGAGCTTGAGAATGGCCTTGGTTAAATGTAAGCACTGGCCTTTTTTCATACCAATGCCCTGTGTTATCACCTTAGAGATGTCTCAAAAACATGCAGTTAGCTTTTAGAAAAATTAAGTTACTTTACAGCAACTGAGCTAGTCACAACATTGACTCTAATTTGCCTCAAACTACAACACTCTGTCACATTTTCAAAGTCCTTGATGTTACTACTAAAGACTTTAGGCTGTTCTAACCCAGTGGTCCCCAACCATTGCCAGCTCTACATGCCATAACACTGGTCAGAAACAGCCTGTGTGTGCACATTCTTTTGGACATTTTAGACATTTGTTTTGGACGTTTTAGACGTCTTTTTTCTGGCTTTTTTGATCTCTACAAAAAGTGAACCTGCTTTATCAGGGGGATTGGATGGAATTGATGTCCAGAGATCCCTTCTGACCCCAACCATTCTGAGAGTCTGTGTGATTTTGTGATTCTATCTGATTGATTTCAAACGTCTTAATGTCCTGCAGGTATGAATGATACCAAAAGACATCTTCCAAAACATTGTACGAAGATTTTGTCTGCTGAATAGCACAGACCAAATACCTTATACCAAGCACAGTTTATAAACTGACAGCTGGAGTTTACCTGTTAGAAAGACTTAGGTTAATTATTTATTTTACTTGATGTCAAACCCATTGCAATCATCACAGCACAACCCTCACTGTGAATTGCATCACAGTGAAAATCAAGCTGCATACTTCTATTTTTTTTTCCTGGTCTTCAGTTCTGTGCTATTGTACTCTTTCATTCCTTTCCTTTGTTACACTGAAGAATGCTGGAGTAGTAAATATTTCATTCTTCATACACACAGATATGTTTTAATAAATCTGTTAATTGGTATTATGTTTCACTGAACTCCCTTATGCTTAACTTTCTAAATGGTGAACCATTCCATTTCTTCTTCTTAATTCTTTTAGTTATATAAAATATAGACACGAGGAATGGGCAGAGCATGCCAGAAGTGACTGTATTAAGTGCAGGAGTTACATGAGTGACAGAAAGACAGAATATTGTCCTCACTTCTGCCTACTATTTGCCAGTCTCCATGCCACCTAAAGGTGTGCAACTCTGCACGTCAGTTGGCCCTAGGATAGCTCACCATTTGTTGCTACTCATCACTATGCATACAACTTCTTTACCAGTGTTTTTTCATGTAGGAGATTCCCATTGATGTTTATTTTTAGGCATCCAGTTTGTTTAAACCAGCATTTTCTTCATACAATACCTTCTTTTTCTGTGATCAACTGCCAGTGGTCCTCCCGTAGAAGCTTATCTCTCTACTCCACCATACCCTTAAAGGTTGTTTCATGTAAAGGCTATAAAAATGTCAGCATGGATTAGCTACATTCATATTTTTAATTATCCAATCACTTGTGAAGGGCCTGCTTTCAACTGAATAGCTCTGCAGTTCCTTCATTGCCTTCACTCATTGCTTTTATTAAAACCGACACACTAAGCAGGCTCTTTGACAGCCACACAGGAATCACACAAACAGAAGACAAGGAGCTGACAGAGTTTCACCCAGGTGTTTTGACATTACCCCATTATATGCACCTCTCTGGAATACAGAGTTATGACTTTCAGGCCTAATGCAGGATAATCAAGTGTGTCAGATGATGTTCCTTTTCCCACTGCTGCCTGTACTCTCATAAATGGAAAAAGGATTTGTTCTATTTGAGATTTACTGAGTGAATTTTAATTTGGGCAGAAAATAATTTTCAAAAACTGAGCTACAGCTGAACTTGTGAGAATGATCCCATTGTATTTTTATGAGTTTTATAACTTTTATTTTATTAGCTATCATTGCTAATGTCTCAAAATTTAATATTTCAAAAGTTGCCGAGTCCCAAAGTTGAAAAAGAATACTTGAAAGTTTTTACAGGAAACCTCTTGTTTGACAACACACATACCGACACATAAGAATAAGCTTAAGGTAGAAAAATCAAAGTAGGAAAAAATACTCATTTTCAAAAGTATTTGCTGGAACAAATTACATAGCAATATGATATCTTTTTTTCCTCCCAGTATCTTTGGATCAAGACTCTTCCTGCGTCTACAGGTGAAGTGACCACAAAATATCACATGCAAGAAGAAATAACTGATTGAAATTCACCATGTATACACTGCATAGTAAGATTATATTAAATACTATAACATTATTCTTGCCATGAACTCCATGAACTTTATAGGTTGTACTTCTTTCAGCTTATGATAATAACAATTCATTTATTTTGTAATTCACACGTCATTCTGATGCAGTAAAATGTATTTTAGAAAGGCAAGCCCAGTAAATCCTGATACTCAAATTTTTGGAGAAAAAAAAATCTACATAAAATGTTGAACTTCTTGACACAGTCTAACAATATCCTGCCAAGATGTTAAGGTAAAAAATAAAATTCTGTCTCAGCAGAGGTGCATGAAGTATTCTCAGAAGAAAACTTGCTTCTATGACAGTAAAAGAATTTATCAGTGTCACGTTTTATCCTTCTATAAAAATAAAACTTTCCCACTTCTCTCTAAACTTTCTAAAATTGATCAAACATAAGGGGGGGGGTGGGTTCTCAGTCAGATTTATCTATCTTCCCATTTTCCACCCAGCATATTTCTCCTCTCAGATTGCTGAACTGCTCAAATGGGATGCAGGAATGGGATGCAGCTTTCCCTATGGCCTCCAGTGAGGCAGTGGGTTGATGTAGATGGATGGTAAAGGTGGGTCTGCTATACTGGATGGTTAGACAGAAAACAGGACTTCTTCTACTCTTGCAGCATTTGTGTTTCTCCTGTTTGCAGGAATAGGACTTGTTTGCATTCAGTAGATGCATTGATACAAAAAAAGCAATCCCCTCCTGACCTATTAGTGAAGAAGTGTGTTCTCAACTCTCAGCACATTTTGCAGACCCCAGGCTGCAGTGAGGTAAGAGATTCATTGCAACTGTTTCTCCTAGGAACTTTGGCTTCTTTTGTGAGAGGCATCATTTATTTTGGGGATGTCAAGAAGCTGGAAGGGATGGCTTGTTAACAGAGATACGCAAGTCAAGTCAGCTGAGGAGGAGCGAAGGCTGGAGGCAACGTTCCTATGTGTGTCTCAAGGGAACTGCAAACAATGCTCGCAAAGGTCGGATAAATTTCAATGAAGAGAGGATCTGGGTCACAGACAATGAATGATATTTTACCACCTTCCTCCAAATGTAAGTATGTCCTATTCCACAATCGCAAACTTGAAACCAAGCCAGACCAGTGGCTGTAAAGCTACACACTGGACTTCATCAGCTCATGCTGTGTGAAAGGTGCATGGGTTGTGCCATTACTTCCCCTCTCAGTTCTTGCCAAATGTTTCCTTAAGTGCTGGCACATCACTTTTTATTTTGCCTCATTTTTTTTACTACCTTTATTGGGAAAACAATCAGATATTTCCCCTGAAATGGAAGCTGGAAATCAACTTGAGATATGGTGAGGTGAGTGTCTGTTACCAGCTGATCCACCCCCAGCCCTTTCACATACTCAAAGTAAACGCTGGAGTTACAGTGGAATACTTCAGACCCATAGGTTCAATGCAAAACAGATTTTAATCTACAGGTTTTATTTTTGCTGGTAACATACATTAAGATACTTGATATCTTAATGAGTTGCCATATTCGAAGTACAGAATTGGGAAAAATAGATTTCAGATGGAAGTTAAGCCCCCGGAAGCATCCCAAAGTATAAGTTATTCAGACTGTATGTTTTCCCTTTCAGAGAAGCACACGCACAGACGGATCATTCGGTGCTTCCTCTGAGGCAGCACATACCTCAGGATCTCCAGTCATGCCGTTCTGCAGAAAGCATCTTAATGGCCCCATTTACAGAGTAATGAAAATGAACTACAACTTATTGTCTGGCCCACGGACACCGTTGAGCTTCCATTCATACAGCTGAACCATTCTACCCCCCAAATAAGGTGGTACCTCTGAACTGTTTTCTGGAAACCACCTCTCGTATGTGGCACCCTTCGGTCTCTGTTCAAGCATCGCCTGGGAAGACAGCTTCTTGGCACAAGTGAAAAGCACAAACGATACAGACGATCAATGCCTGGGCCCATGCCAGCACTGATTATGTTATTAGTAGAGATGGAGCCAGTGTATCTAGCTCTAATTACTCGATGTCGAAGTGTTTGGTAGGCACGAGAGCCCAGCTTGCGATACCTTCGGTGCTCCTTTTGGGTGCCTTATCCTCTAAGCCTCTAAACAGAAATACAAACACATAAGCAATGCCTAGGATGATTCTCATTTATCAGGATGAATGCCTGGGGCAGCTGTGCTTCCAGTAGTTTTTGTTGTCGTAAGTGAACCCATGGAGCTGTATTGGTCAAACTAACACACCATCCATCCAGTCTGTTGCAGAGAAAAGGCACTGGGATATCTTTTGTCCCTAGCAATAATTCTTCCAGGGTAACACAATGCAGTTGAACGGGTGCTTTCCAAACACAGTCGACACTGTTCTTGCAAGCCTGGAGAGCTTTTATTTATTTGTGCATAATGTTTGGTTTTTAATTGGACATTATGGAAACTCTGACAGTAATGCAGAAGATGATTAGCAATAAAACAAAATATAAACCAATGGCTTCTAAATTTAATAATAGGCTAAATGTCTACATTCAGACATGGTTAATCAAAACCAGTTTGTAAACTTCATTTTATTCAGGTCAGCCAGTCAACAGTACATGTAATGCATACTATAAAACTGATTTAGGGCTTTTGGACACCCAAGCATCTACATAAACCAAGCAAGGATTAACTAGGTCTGTCTACTCATAAATTACAGCACATTGTTTTTAAGCGAACAGGATAAAAAGCAACATGCCGTGAACCATCTACTTCATACTTTTTTTTCCTTTGACCAATTTCCCAGTTACTCTCTCAAATTATCACTCCAGTTCCTTCTTTGTTCATCCCTGTATTGTTTCCATATAACTGTCCAAATCCGCCTGCAAGGCACCTAATCAAAACAGGCTGAAGCACAAGAACATTGACCACTTGATAGTTTGCCCAGCGTATTAAAAATATGAGTTTGACATCCTGTAGCATGTTTTAACAATTGGTTTGCAAGTTACAGCATGGCTAAATACAATTAAATTCATTCCATTGTACACAATAACTATTTAACATATGCTGTGAATCTTGTACGCGGATCAGGACTCTGCAGTGCATTTCTACAGCTGTTAGTGAAGTCTTGTTGCCTTGTGCTACAGACCCATCAGATCTCATAACAGAAACAGGCTTGGGCTGGGTCATAGCTTGGTTGGGATCTTAACAAAACAAAACCCTCAAGCCCCCACTCAGATGGTTTTCAGAAGCAGTCACGGGCTTCCATAAGCAAAGTTCTTTGCTTCTCCATACTCAGAATTAGTCCTGGGATCAGTCACTGCTGTGCTCGTAGAGGTAAACCAACCCCAGCTACTGGACTAGTGTCATTATCATACTCCTTATCTCAAATACCTGAACACACGCAGAGCTCTAAGCATTTACCACTTACTCCAACAGCAGATTTTGCATAAATTTATAGTATGTTTCCTCCCCTTTCACAACTCGAACCTGCAGAGTACGTATTTTATCCAGTACAATATATGTGATAATACATTGGCTCACACAAACTAACATGATACAGTATCGGTCCTTCAGATATTAGACGCCACTCCACATGCACCAGATCTAAGAAGCACGTGATATACGACTCTCAGGGAACATGAAACACATGTGGGTCTGATTCGCCACTTTGTTATTCCAACCATACACCATTGCAACTCTAACGAAGTTACACCGGTGTAAAACTGTTGTACTGAAGTGGAGGATTAAACCCATATGTCTTTCTATATAAGCCAAATTTATGGGACAAAGTTATTCAAATAAATTCAGTAAATGATCAGACTTCTTCAGAGTCCTATACCTGTTTAGTCCCCAGATGGTACTTTTCCTTTGTTAAGAAAATATTTACCTTAAAGACAACAACTGTTATTTGTTAAAAAGATGTCAGTAACAATATTTGATTTATTAAAAAAAAAAGCTAAAAGATTGCGAAGATTTGTGACCTAAAAAAACATTCGAAACAAGAAAGTGTTTCCTCACACTTGCTCAGCCACATTTAAAACCCCTTCTGCCTGCTTATAAGCAAACCTCTTTGTATGATTAAAGGCATGACCCATCACCATTTGGAAATTCTTCTGATTTCACTGTGTAACTTCTCAAGTGTTTTTTCTGGCCTCTTTCCAGACAGTACACCTGCATATCAGTTTAGCAACATTTTATTGTAATTGAAAATTAACAAATGCTGTTTGATTTGGACTTGTATAAAATTCTGAAAACTTATATGTTCATATACTAAATCTACTAAATCAGATAAATTTAGCCACTGACTGATAAAAAGACATTTATAAAGCAAATATTGGACTAATTCACACAAAGTGTTACTTGGAAACACATCTGTGCTGGTGCTCTGAGGGTACATGATCAATTGAGTTCAATGGACAGATGAAAAAATTCAGATTAACTCCATATATATTTCCTCAGAACATTTCACAGCGTTCAAAAAGTTGAGATTTCTTTCTGGTTGATAGAAAAGTATTCAATCAGCCTAAAGATCCAGGCTTCATTTCCTTTCATCATTTTGATTGCTGCTTTTAATGCAGCAATAAAAATATTGAGGTAATGTAATAATGTTAATAATAATTATTAATAAGAGTAGTAGCAATAGTGGTAATGGTAGTAATAATCACAGTAGCAATAGTAAGAGTGTATTTGGAAGATATGATAAAGAGAGTGGTAACTTTTTCTGATTTGAAGTTATTGCTAAAATTCACCAAAAACACACTCTCAAGAAGTTTCAGTCACTCAATTTTCTCTTTGCAGTAAGAAATAGCTATATTCTGACTATATGTTATACATTCTTTTCCTCCTGGAAGCATCTTTGATAAATTCATCGGTTTATTTGTTTTGTTAAGTATTTTGAAATTATTCTATATCATCCTACTTATACCTGTAATGTGATAAGATACGGTAAACAATAAATATATTCTGTGACCAGTTTTATATTTATTTAGTATGATATTTCATATTAATATTGGTAACCAACAATCAATAGTGACTATTTTTTGAGGACCAAAAATAATACCTCATATAAATATTCTTCATGAAGTATGTTGAAGCTAGAAGGGCATATTTAAACACCAAAAATTCTATTATTTAACTACCTTTCTCTTTTTAAAGAATTACCTCTAGGCGCTTATTTAGGGTGTGATTCCTCTCCCCTAATTCTAATACTAATAAATGTTATGGTGTTGATTCAGTCACATAAATTAAGGTGTCATACTTAGGTGAAGATGCTGAATACCTGGGGTACAGCGGGGCAGCTCAGGTTTACCATTTACACTCTTCTGGAGCAGCAGCTGAAAGTCTGTCAGGAAACAATTATATTCCCTTTATAATCTGAATTTCCAGTTTAAGCAGTACAATCAGTGACACTGAAACAGCAATTCAGCTCATCTGAAACACTTAGGATGGGATTCATTTTCTTCAACATAGACCATAGGGAAGCTGAGATGATGAGAGTAATATCCATTCATCCCATCATCCCTTCCTAACAGAGATGTGTAAAATAGGACAGAGGAAGTAACCATTCATCACCATTGAATGTAAAGAGACTTTGATAAAGCTGTATTAGATGGTGACCCCTGAAATTTAATTAATTTGCCTACATACAGGTATCTACGGTCATTTCAGATTTCCTGTTTTGTCTGAGATGACCACACAGTGAAGGACATTTTGAACCCTTCTCCAGGCCTTTTGCAGCAGCACTGAGGATGTAATTGAATTAAGTTCTTATGGTGGGATCCAGGCACCAGAAGCCATCTTAGATGCCATTTTAGGTACCTGAAACTTCTGTATGGGGCTGACAGGTATTGAACAGAACCTATAAAAAACCCCACATCTTTCACCAACTGAAAGCCAAATGGGATCTCACATATGATGTCTCATGAATCCCATCCATGCAGTCTAACACCATCGTTCCATTCCTACACAGGTGATCCAACATCCATTAGCTGGTAGAAATACTTGGACTGTTGGTAGCAGCTCTGCTGCATGGGAATTACTTAACATAATCGACCAGTGAATCCATTTCATCTCCTCCCTAGCCACCTCTACCCTCTCTCTGTGATCATTCCTGTTTCTAGCATATTCCTCTCCCAGCTCTCTGGAGGATGACTGATCGCTCCACATATACTGCTGTTTCCCAGGACAACAGTCTCACTAGATGCTATTTTGTGGTACTGTGTTCTCATGGACAAGATCTTATGACTAAATGCTGCTAGAAATACATGAGTATTGTGTAGTGTCACCTCTAAATCCTATAAACACTGAATCAAGGATTTGTTTGGTTTTTCCTCTACATTTCTGAGGCTTCAACATCTTTATATACAACGATTAAGCATCATTCCAAGCCTACGGTGTTACAGAAATGGGTAAAGATGACAAACTTTTGCTCAGCTAGGAAAACAGAAGGAAATATTATGACACATTTCTTGTATATCTGAATACATATTTGACATGTGAATTGAAGCAATTTCTACTTAAAGGAGAACTACGTTACAGGTACTTTTAATAACGCTACACACTGCATCAAACATCACAATTTACAAAGGCCTTCCTGATGCTTTGCAAGAGCAACCAGCATTTAAATGAGATAAAAACCAGACATCTTTTAATCCTTCTTCAAGTTTGGTCCCTTCTTTTCTTCTTGTTCACAATATGACTCAGAGGGGCAGATCCTCACCTGATATAAAACAGTCAGACCAACTTTATCAAAGTCAAAGAAGCTCCAGTCACACCAAAGGAAAATCTGGCATGGTGCACCTAAACTGCAGATATAAGATTAACTGTGATTAATTGTGAATGTTCTAGATGTTTCCTTCCTACACATAGCTATGTCTTTACCTGAATATTTTTCTGCTTTATATTATTAGGCCTAAATAGGACACTAAAGGTTATTTTTTTTAAATCTGCATGGAAAAATGTATCTCATTTCCATAGAATTCTCTAAACTTCTCCTTCCTACATTAATTTGCTTCTGAGGACTTCAAAATATCTTATTGTCTGCAGTAGAAGAAACATCTGTTGAAGTCATACATAGTTTATTGGCTGGAATCAATGACAAAAGACAGCAGAGAGACTCACCAAAACATTTAATTGCTGTCAACGCAAACCAAAATATTACGAAAACCAAGCCTTTTTTTTTTTTTTAAGAGAAACACAGGGAAAATTTTACAAGCCAAAAGGACAAGAAAAATGGTGACTTTAATTCATCAAGCCTCACATGACTGGATTTTGTATCCTGGCCAGCTAAGGCCTAACCACACTACAAAAAAAAAAATGGTTTTTAATTAGCTAAGAAAGAGAAACAGTTTATGGATAATGGCACTTGTCTCCACAGGATTTCCTGTTTAAAGGAATTGCTTCCCACACTAGAATTGAGCTTTGCTCTTTCTACCTACTGATCTGCTTTACCACTTGCCCAGCACAGCCTGATATTAATTACTATTCCTTTTATTTTTTTTTTTGGCATGAAACACCAGCAAGGCCCCAACATCACATTTCACATCTAAGCCTGGGAGGTGAGGCAGGAAGTCTATGCAGTGAATACAGCACTGGCATATTTTTTCCCCCCTTTTTATTAGTCTTCACTAGTTCAGCACCTCTCTGCATTAGGCACAGAGAATTTGAGAAAGACCACCTGGCAAAGCTTCCTGAAAGCTGAGTGTCTTATTGGTATGACAATGCACGGGAAAATAATTTGGATAAAATCTTAGATAATGAGGAGGAAGAATTGCAAGGGGATACACCTGAAACTTCATTATGCATTACACTTCTCATGTAGGAGCAAGGATAACCACATCATCAGAAAGGACTGACACCTAGCAAGTGTGGTCCTCTTCAAATATTTTGGCAATTTGACATACTTGTCCATTTAAATTCCATCTGCTTGTATGTCTTCAAAAAAATTCTAATTCTAGTGCTGCTGCACAATTATAGAATCATAGAATAATAGAATAACCAGGTTGGAAGAGACCCACTGGATCATCGAGTCCAACCCTTCCTATCAAAATTATTCTTGTATTTTAATATTCCATTTCCTTTTTAATGATACCCTACCTACTTTGTGCTTTACATGTTGGGGTTTTGTTCTCCATTACACCTTAAAAAATTTAAATCTGTGCATTTTCTCATTATCTAGTTTCATCTTTTCCTTTGCTTTTCTCTTTACTTTCCACCATCTTCCTTATCCTTATGCATAGTTCTATGTGATTCACTTTTCTTCCTCCCGATTCCTCCTTTTCTTCCATTCCTATCAGCATTCTCTATTCCATTTTCTTTTCCTTCCTTTTAATTTCCATCAAGCTTCTTTTCCATTCCCTTCTCTGACTTTTTTTTTAGGCTTTCCACTGTATCTCACTCTCCATCGTATGCACTTCTTACTATCAGTGAGCATGGAACAAGACAACAAACAAAATGAAGCCTACTGGTCAAAGAACTGGGGATTTGGTTCTCTCTTATGCACTTCTTTCCTGAACTTCTTTCCAGCTTGACAATCATTGTTTCCTCAACGTCCTTCACACTTTTCCAAGAGCATCAGTTGTTTTTGCATGAGGTAAGCACTGTTTATTCAACAAAAAGTGTTTTGCTTCTGCATATACGATTGTGGAAAAGACATAACTATTAACTATGGATGAACGGATAGGTTTTGTAACTTTGTGCCAGATTTCTTAATTCCAAGGTTGAGAGGTTTATGACTTGTTTCTTGTAGTTCCAGATTGCGGTCAGGATGTCCTAGCATGCAGCATTCTATGGCTTCTTTTTGTATTTGGCTATTTCAGACAACTCTAGCATTTATGTCAAGCATCAATATTTCAACAAACCCAGAGTAGCCATGAGAGTCTTCTTTATAAATTTTTTTTTTTTTTAGAGGAGGCAGTTGTTCTGTCTCCTTCCTGGAAGCTGCAGAATATTGGAAGGATATAAAATATATTAGCCTAAGTCAATTATTCAGAGCAGAATCTTAACATAGATATCTATAAAGTAAAAAGCAGAATCTGTAGTAAAGAGTCATTACTGCTTGCTCATACTCAGAAAGGTCTGTTTCTGCACTTGATGGCTACTAGAGATGCTAGATACATCACAGAGCTTCTCTGTTACTGTTCCTGAGTCTCTAAACGCTTCCTATAGTTGTGGAAAAGAAAAAAAGGTCTTAGGAGACTAGTCATTTAAACATAACAAGATTATGTTCCTCTCCAAAGATGCACACTGCGATGGATCCAGGGGTTTAATTTGCCTATGGATACTTCCAGATTATGTGATACACAGAAGCTAAGAGATACTGTCAAGATTCAAGGAGTTGGAGAATGTAGCTGTATTGTAACTTTACAATGAGATTTTAAAGAATCACATTATTGGTTTTTCTTTTTTTGAAAAAAATGGAGTAAAGCTTGACCTAACAAGCAATTTGCCATATTTTCCAGCACAAGATCTTATAAATGAGTTACTTACTTAGAGCTCTACTAAGTAAACTGAGCAACCATGCAGTCTTGTTTCTATAACCTTAATCTTGTATATCTTAAGTTCCTGAGCAAATACAACTCCTGTGTTTATGGCTATTATGGTGTTTATTAAGCACATTTATGAATAACAGCAAATAGACTGGGTCAGTATTCAAAAGATTATCTAAGGCAACCCACTCACTTGCTATTGCAACAGACACATATATTATTGCTGAAGAAACCAAATCCTGAAGGGACTGTATGACTGTAACAGTAGTGGAAGAAATTGTTATATTGTAAAATATACATTAAAAATGTATTCAAATATACATTTAAATGTTGTACACTTTAAAAAAAAACAAAACCAAAAAACAAAACACAATCCAAGACAGCATCATTTCACCAGCACTACAGAGATCTGAGAATGTAAACGAAGTAATTTTTGTCTGCTTGTTATTATTATTTTACAGTTTTTCTGTATTGATCTATATTTCTAATGGAAAGGTAATCTTTGTCACCTTCTTAGGACTGCAGGCTATAACAACTCCTATTGTACTAAATACTCTTTCCATGAGAATGATAGGTGTGATTTGTCTCAACAAGCTCTATGGCTTGATGGCATCTGCTAGCACAAAGAAGTCCCATGTAATTTCATATGTCCCATGCTATCTTGTCTGGCCTCCAGATAGGTCTATTGTACATCTCATGCTGCTCCAGGCAGACACCTCGTACTGTGGACCACAAGCATGAGGCACCTATGCTTAGGCAACTGAGTAGTTACCTTTGTCTTCACTAGAAAGTACCAGGAAATCGCCGATACCTGAGTCCCATGCAGATTCATAAATACCACCATATGTTTAAGTTTAGGCTCTGAATTTAAAATACATTTGTGAATTTGAAGTTGAATTCTAGCTCCCAAATTACAGAGGATTAATCCCTAGTGTTTACATCACACAGAAAAGATGCTGATTTGTAATGCTAGAGCTTTAATTATAGCTGTATCAGGTATTAGTTTGGAAGCTGTCAGGGTTAGTCTGTTCCCTAAACTTACTCACCTAATGTGGCCAGGAGTATCTGAAACACTCCTGTGCCCTGGCAGATACAGCTTAGGAGTGAGAGGAGACCCATGGTTTCCTCAGGTGTCAGTCCAGGTCTGTGGAGGCATCTCAAGCAGCAAGTTGGGGCAGTGGAACTGCACTGCAAGCGTGATTAGCTCGCTGCTAGGAGTGGCTCTTCAAGATCAGATAGGAGGCACAGTAATAAGGTGAAGCCTCTTGAAGTTTATGATGCTTTTTCTGAATAAAAGGACAACTTGAACATTTCTGTTCCTCCTTCGGTGCATTGGCTTCTGTCAGATTTACAGTCCCTGAGAAAACAGAGGGGAAAAAGCCAAGCATAGTTGCAAAGCATCTCAAAATTGAATAAAAGTAGGCTGTAATAGGAAGGAATATTTACACTCTTTGGCTTCAAGATGTGTTAAAACACTCAAAATAGTGACAGAATTGTACTAAAGGCAGTGTTCATACATTTGTTCCCTAAATTAATGCCAGTAGTTTTGGTCAAATACTGCAGGCATTTTTCAAGTAAATGCAGCTGATCTTCAGGGTCTCCAGTCCCTTTATAGCTGGTAGTCTCCACTAATTTTCTGGTTACATAGACCTAAAATTTCAACTATCATGAAAAGGTATGTTATTTTTATTACAGAATTATATGAGTGAACTCTGATGGAAATTTCAGTGGCATATACTGCAAATAAAATAGTTTAGAAAAAGACAGAACTTCCAGAATATTCAGATCATTCATCTAACAAGCTCCATACATATGTCAAAATATGAGAAGGTTGGCAGATCATAGTAAAACACTCTGTTATGCTAAGTTGCAGATGCACATGTTATAGTTGCCCACAACCGAGTGCAAAGAATTAATAGTAACAGTTGCTGTGTTTGATCCAGAGCTGGAAACCAAAAGGAAGATTTGCTTATATTATGCTCTTAAGCCAAAGTCTTGCCATATTTAAACTGTCTAAATTATTTAAAATATATAAATCGACTCTGCTGGGGCCAGAATTATGTCTTTGTTCATGACTATTTATTATTGCTGTTTTCTTGATCACTGATGGTTGCCTGCAAAATGCTAAACAGTCCCAGATACAGTAGTTATTTCTGCATTTAAACAAGTTAGCAATTCCAGTGTCTTATACAATACCGTGCAAGAAGTTACTGTTATTTGGCTTTTCTGCTAACCACTGAACTCAAGGAAGTCAAAGAATTATTATTTTTGGCTTCTCAATGGACATTTACTTCAAGTTCCTACCAGGTACACTAATTAAGTGATAGAGGCTTATCTATTGAAGTGCCTTGATATTTATTAACCTCACAAGTAGTCACTGTAATATTCACAGCTGAGTAAATCATAGAATCATAGAATCATAGAATAACCAGGTTGGAAGAGACCCACCGGATCATCGAGTCCAACCGTTCCTATCAAAAAATAAAAAAAAAACCCGTTCCTATCAAAAAAACGTTCCTATCAAAAAAAAATGTAGGGCAATAGAGGATATATGTAATTCACTGTGTTTACCTCTCTGCTTTGGTCACCCTGATCATCTTTAAAGACTACCCTGAGCTGATCAGTCATGTTATCAGGATTATCTGCTTTCTGGTAATGTCAAAGAGATCAATGGGGACTGAAACCCCATTACGGCAGGCACCGCGCCTCCTTTCCTTTAACAGCTGAGCTCTGTAGCAGTGCTTCCAGACTTCAAAGGCAACATCATCTAACTCTAAAATAGGCTAAAGTCTACCCAGAGAGTGAAAAAACATATGTAAAATTGGATACAAACTGACAAGGTCTTCAGATGTACTGTAGGTAGCGAAAGAGCTCCGAAAACATGAAATACGTGACTGAGACTGGAGCCTGTAAAATTGCTGCACTTCTGCCAACATAACATTCTCCCACAGAGCTGGAAACAAACAAGAGATTTAAACATTATAGAACAAAGCTAGGATAAAACGAATAAAAAAATTTAGGATTTTTTTGTACTTTATGGTACACAAAACTATATTTTTAGAATCAACTCACCTGATAAATATCCAAGATTGTACAATCATCCCCAATTAATTTGAGTACTTAGTTAGCTAAGGTGGTAGGTTGACCATGGTCTGTGGCCAAACACCCACCCACCCACTCACCGTCTTCCCTTTCCGATGGGATGGGGAGAAAGTAGAAAGAAGGTGATAAGACTCATAGACAGAGATAATGACTAAGTTTAACAAGGAAAACAAAAACTGCATGGCAAGCAAAGCAAAATAAGGAATTAATTCACTACTTCCCAGAGGTCGGCAGATGTCCAGCCTCTTCCTGCGAAGCGAGGCCTCTGCACACCCACGTGTTACTTGGGAAAACAAATGTCATAACTCTGCACATCCCCCCTTCTTTATTTCCCCCAGCATTTTACTGCTGAGTACAACGTGTGGGATATCTGTGTGGTCAGCAGGGCTCAGCTGTCCCAGCTGCGTCCCCCTGCAACCTCTTGTCCTCCCCTAGCCTGGTCGCTGGAGGTAGGAAAGGGGGGAGACAGCCCTGTTCAGCAAGAGCCAAAATACTGGTTATTATCAATACTGCTTCAGCCACAAAGCATAGCATTGCTGTGATGAATATTAACTCCACTCCAAGCAGGCTCAGTGCAGCCAACCCAAAGAGAAGTTAGAATTTGTCTGGGTTGTTGGATAGTAAATATATAATAAAGATTAATTCAAGTGTAACTGGGTTGATGAATTGAATAAGCAAGAATTGTCTAGAAGAGTCACCGCCTCCCAGTAAATAGGGACTTTACTGAGTATCTCATTGTCCAACAAACTGCATGCTGCAAGAGCTTCAGTGACACCACAAGAAGGGAGGGGAGGAGAAAGATTTCATGAAGGTGAGGGTTCTCACCATCGAGCAATAATACAGAACTGGCAATTACACTTATTCCATGGGGAGAAAAGGAGGGGACTGTAGTGCAAGATGGACAATTAAAAGAAGTCTAATAAACATTTTCTTGAAAGCATTGCAATATGAATAATATGTTGCAGTTCTAAATTCTGATGGAGAGGAACTACCAAGCCAGAAAGTCAATCAAGTTATTTCAAAGCATTTCTAGTTTTGAGCAGTTTCTATACATCTAGGAATACTCCCTGCTTTTTGCACTGCTTTATGAGAGAAAGTGGCGTTTTCTTTATATTTTGGCATTTCCCACAGACTTGACTACAACTGAGCTGACTTGCCCACTTGTGCAAATGGAAGTGGGTTTCTAAGCCTGGCATTTACCCTCCTTTGGCTTGGAATCCATTCAAGAGTCACAGAGGACAAAGACTTTGCCATGTAAAAAAACCCCAAAATATCATCTTTTCTTTGACAGTCAGTACGTCAGATCATTCTCTTCAAGAGCTTGACTTACCCTGCTGTCAATCCAGATTAAGTTTGGTCACTGTTTTGGATTTCTTATGCATAAGAAGTTTCCTTTGGACTCGATGATCCGGTGGGTCTCTTCCAACCTGGTTATTCTATGATTCTATGATTCTATGATTCCTTGCTGTTTTTCATAAACTCTTCCAAGAATTAGCCTGGCAGGGTGCTGACCATTCTGGCCTGATCCAGAAAAACACTTAAGCTTGTCTTTAAGCACCAGAGTAGTTCTAACCAGACAAAGCTCATAATACTATTGTTTTACAAGATGGTGAAATATCTGTTTACTCATTAAAGTCTGAATATTAAGATTCAAGATTGCTCGTTATATCCATTACAGATGTTTTCTCCTCATAAATGACAATCAAAATTTCATTTGTTTGATGTTTATATCTTTGTTCAGTTCTCTACTCTATTGGATAACTCACAGTGAAAAATTCCAGGCTCTTCTTGAACAATTTATTGTTCTTTTCTCTTTCTTCATTATTATTAATGGGAAATTCCAAACTTTGCAGATAAGATTTATATAGTCTTTCAAATGGGTCAGAACAAGGGGATATCAAAAATGTTTAAAAAGCCTGTTTTGCAGTTTATGACTTTATTAAAAAAATCCCAAAGCTTCAATTGCTTTCAGAAGTCTAAAATTGCCCAAACCTCTGAGACTGATGCACCACAAAGGAATCCATCTTGCAAACATTTATGTGCCCAACTAATTTTAAGCACGAGTAGCACTCCACATTTTATACTTTCATTAATAACCTAGATAATAGGAGACAGAACACAACTACAATGCTTTCAGATGACACCATGAGAGAATTAATAATGTCATGCCATAAAAAAGTTAGGCTTTGTATTGGCTGCATAATTATAGACTCATTTCAGCTTTTAAGGGGATTCTTCCGCTTTTACTTTTAAACTAAATGTAATTAAATTGGGGACCATAATGATCTTTCAAGATGAGAAATTTCTGACTGAACATTTTTTGAAAAGCTCAGCAATCCATTCATTACAAATATATCGGTCTGAAAAATCTTGCCCATCTCTTATCTGAAATGACTATCATTAATTGCAGCAAAACACAGTTACTTCTACATCCTTATTCTGTCTCAGGATCAAAGCCTGTTGGGTCTTGACTGATGCAGAAGATGACAGCAATAAAGTCCTCCTGCCTTTTGCAAGACTTTTCAGACTATTTCTCTGAATGCGGCATTAGTCATGTTGATTCAGAATTTCTCATCAAGAAATTAAATTGCTGTCTCTTACCAGAAGACCACTTCATGTTCCATGTCATGAAGTCATCTTGCACCTTTTGAGACTCTGAGGCTAGAAGAACATCCTGAGTAACCCCATCCAGTCACTTTTTGACACAGGTTGCACATCACAAATTCCTCCCATAAACTTTGTAAAACACATAACAGAAGGGCTACATTTATTTGCCCCAATTACCTGAAATCCCACAGGCTGCTCTCTATTCTTGACGCTTGCAAAAGCCATGGGTCTCTTTGTCATAGCCAACATAAGTTAGTCATGGCTGGCTTACATCCAGCTGTCCTTCTGTTATTCTTCAGTTTAATTAGCTCTTTTTCCTCTTGGTACAGATAGAGATAGCAATTATGCCCTTTTCCAAACAATGTATTCAGACAGTCCCATCATTGATCATCTTCTTATCTTATCATCATGACTGTGTTCCAGATTGCTCTTATTTTTCTTAAACACATGAGGCTCAAACTGCATTGTGTTTCAAGTAACTCAACCATTTTCTTTCTTTGATAATATTCTGATTCTCCCTGTACTGGGGATACTCCTCAGCTTTGTGTCAGTAGAAATGTCCATGTACTTCTGTATCCATGAATGTTTTTTGCCTTGCAGAGTCCATTTAGTCAATTGAAAATTCATTCAATCAGGTTTTTTTTTCTAGATCCTCAGTTTTATTTTTGTCTCTGGCAGGAACTGAAGGTGGTAACTTCTAGATCCATAAACCACTATGACTTTGGTCATATAAACCTGATAGATATTATCTTTATCAACCGGCATAACAGTCCAGTTTACTTGCATGGGTTGACATTAGAGCATATAAATTAAAACACTGAAGTCAATCAATAGTAGAGATTCCTCAGTGATATTTTCTGGTTTAGGGTTCCTTGTCTTTTTTTTACTCATTTTCAGGACAAGGTATGTCTGCTAAAGATTTACTCAAGCTTTTAGCTATGCCTTTTTGAAAAGATGAGTGTTTATATTTGAGCAGAACTACAATATTTTTAATAAGCTTAATATTTAACAGTGTACTGTAAAGTTTATAGTACTAAAAGCTTACTACATTTATTATCTCAAAAATTTCAGATGGGAAGGAGTGAAACAGATGGAACCACGCTCTTCTCGGTGTTACCGAGTGACAGGATGACAGTATCAAAACACGAGAAATTCCATTTAAGAAAAAAATAAGACAGATCTTTTTCTTTTTTACCACGAAGGTGATGAAACACTGGCACAGGTTGCCCGGAAAACTTGCAGAGCTCCTGTCTTTGGAAACCTTTTGAGCTCCACTAGGGGATTCAAAACCCCATTGGACACAAAACCCTGTGCAGGTGGATCTAACTGACCCTACGTTGAGCAGGTGGGTTGGACTAAGCGCTCTCCAGAGATGTCTGCCAGCTTCAGCTATACTGAGAGCTGGCGACTCTGTGAAATCTGACTCTTCATTGCTGATGTTTAACTTGCCAGCTAAGACGTGGACGACTGTCTTTCAAAAACTACAGCAGGGAAACATTTGGTTATCTTGCAAACTGAAGTTAGTCTAAGAAGAAAGATGGATAGGAAATGTAACAGAAAAGAGCACTCTGCTGCTATGGTAGATGCTGATCCTAGAGTTGTTTATATGTTTATGTTAGACAGTCATTGGATACATAAAACCAGTTTGTGTATTAATTAGTAGCAACTACTGAGTAAACCGCAAAGCTTCCTTTCTCCATAACACCCTCATTCATAGGTACACAACGTTTTGGCTTCATCTGTAGAGGGAACGTATCTTCTTCCTTCTCTCTTCACCAGACAGCTTGGTGGCTACCATACTTCTGTTAGACTACAAGACAACTTTCTAGCCCTTTAAATCCCATCTGTTAGGTAAACACCTTAAGATGGAAACTGTGAAACTTCTACAAAAAAAGACATTGCTCCAATGGTTGATACATAGCGGGTAAGATATTAAAATCCAAGTGAGTACTGACTAAGGAGATCTTAATTTGACTGTGACTAGATATTTAATATCATAGCCAAGTGCTCTTGAGATTTCTTCTAAACGATAAACATAAAAGATTATAAACCAGTTAAGGTGTATTTTTTTAAAAAAATAACTCTTTGCTAAGTGTATATAACACAGCAAGGAAACTAAGAGTTCAAGTAAAAGTCATAAGTAAATTATATAGGAAATATGTGTATATATAATTATAGTTTGTGTCCTGTAACGATAATCTTCGTTACGGAACAGTGAAAGCAAACATAGAATCAAAACCACAAAAAATGGGAAAGAATGGGCAGAGAGGAAAAGATAACAACTAGGATTAATATAATCTGCAGTGTTATTAGTCTGATATCTGATACTCATCTTGAGACTGTGTTCTGTAACACTGAGCTACGACTCGACTGATTTGATTGGAACAAATAGGTCAGTCAGTCAGTCTATGATGACCAAAACATGCAGCCATAGCTAGTCTTACGTAGTCAACTTGTTTACACAGAGCGGTTCTTCTTCTGTACAAAGCTTCTTGCTTCTGGTAGAAAATCTTTACACTGCATCATAAGATAGTTCTTAATGATAAAAAGGATATTATTTATCTATTTGCATTTTATGCTTAATATTACAAACAGGAAAATAAAAAGATCAATCAATTTCCCAATTTCTATTTTGTAAGCGTCATTAATCTTCTCGTAATGTGACATTTTACAGGAAATATTTATCTTTTTCAGTTGTTAACTTTTCCTTTGTCAAGAATATTTGTCAAAATTTGTCTGGCTAAAGTCACAAGACCAAGGGTATTGGTTTTCAAAACTGCTGTGCTCTACAGGCCTGCCAGCTTATTTGGAAACAACTCAAGAACCTCTAACGTGGCAGTGTGTGAGACAAAAAACTTATTCTAAAGTGCTATGTCACCTCTGAAAACAGGACTCAGTCACTTGGCTGGTACCACTAGAGCCTCTAGTGGATGTTTTTTTACATTGCAAAACTACAGTGCAGATAAGGAATTCTGTGGCTGATAGACCTGTTATTCTACAATGAAATTTCACAGCTTCCAATATAACTGCCTCAGTCTAAATAGTATCATCACAACATGCCCTCCTGAGGACCACAAATACTCTTCTCTGTGTGTAAGACTCTTCACCACTTACTTAGAATTAACTTTCTGCACGATGCTAGGGTTTTGAGGGAAGACTCTGTGCCTTTCTCTGGAAACTGGAAGTGTTTTGATGACAAAAATACAGATCTTTATAATAAATAAAAAGAACTGGATTCAGCTGCACACACATAAGCTTCTCATGTCATTTAAATGAAGCAGGATTTACCATCTAGCATCTAGATGCTGCTTGAATCAAAGGACTATTTTTTCCCTACACTCTATGCATCCCTTAACAGTCTAATGTACATGTCTATAATATTGTAAAGCATCTCAAATAGCTATGTATAGATCTGTAGGCAGCTGAATGCAGCCCAAACAATGGGATTCAGGCTCAGGCTTTGGAACCTAGATGTCTACTCTATACGATATCTACCAGTAAGCTATTACAGCCTACACTTGATACAGTCACTGCAGCCTAGAGTAGTCCTACCTCACAGCAGACACCTAGCATGGTTGCTTACGTAGAAGATCCATTTACAATGCCCAGGCTATGCCACCTGGCTCCCATCACCTCTGCAGAAGGCCAAGAAGCTCCCATAGATCCTCTATCATATATGCCAGTCAGATGCAGTTGACTCAAACGCCCAAGGGCGTCTCAAGTGGCAGGAGACACTTAAGTGCAGACAACTGAATCAAGACCACATATTTTGTTTACTTTCCTAGGTCATACCTATACCATAGACATCTCAATTTTGATGCCTGCATCTGAATGTGGATCTCAGCAGGAGTTTTGACTTGGCATCAAGTATTAAGCTTACATTTCTATAACTGGAAAGGAAGTATTTTCAAAGCCAGCATATTAACAAGAACTCTGTTACAAAAAGCTTAAAGGAAGCTGGCGGTAAAATCCCTAGACTGTCATGATCTACCTAGAATGATACACTTCGAAGCTTTGCAAAATCCAGCACTGCATATCTATGTGCTTTGGTCCTTCAGTATACAGAGCAATGACATCAAATGACCTAACGTGAGAGTCTGCAAGCACAGGGCTCAAAAACACCTTCAGCATTCTTCTGAATAAAATGAATTTTACAATAAAATCAATATACTGGCAGAGGCAGATGACTGATGAAATTGTTCAGAATTTATAAGCAAGAGTACTGACATGAAGACTGCACGTACCACTACTGTCCAATGCAACTACTTGCAAAAGGGGTTTTCTGCATCTCTGTCATTATAATCATAGAATCATAGAACCACCAGGTTGGAAAAGACCCATCAGATCATCGAGTCCAACCATTCCTATCAAACACTAAACCATGCCCCTCAGCACCTCATCATAATGAAGTGACACATCTTCTCTTCCACTGATTTAATGATTTTTTAATGCTTTCTGACAGCACCTCAAATTATCCCTGAAAATGCGCGCTCACATTCGGAATCATCACATGCATTTTGCAAAATTGCTTTTGCATTTTAGGAAAATATTTCCTTTTACTTTTTGTGTTTCAGAGCAATTAATCACAATAAGAAGAAAACTAGGATTCTTCACATGGCAGTGGCTGGTCACAGTTTTATCTATTATGCAACGTGGAGAAGTTCTAATTAAGGAACAACTGTGCACTTATAAATGACAGGTAAAAGCTAGCAGGAAAACTGAAAAGGCACCCTACTGCACTTTTTTTATTTTTCTTAGATTTCTTTGAGGCTTTTTCATTTTATAAGTTCATCACTTAATATTTTTTTCATCGTACATACTTTAAATAAAATCACCATCATTTTCAACAGCCTATTTATTGTGCTATACATTAAAATTAGTAATTTAGAAAAATTAACAGCTTCTCTAGAACACATTATCAAAGAACATGTATAATTCTTATTTACAAGAAGGATTTTTTTTCTCCCACAAAATCTACTGATGCACATCCAAGAAACCCCTGGACAAAGCCTGCTGAAGATCTTTTGCACTTCATGTATAAGACTACTCAATTCAAATAATGTGTGCAAAGCTGAACCTTAAAGGAATTAATGCCAGAAACAACAACTGCACTACATCAAGCCCGGGAAAAAATAATGGGACCAGAAGGGGAGATTTTCCAAAAATCAGAGGTTTTATTTCATCTGTAATATCGTTGATAAATGGAAATGCTACCATGCAAAATCTCAGCGCTTTTTTGGCCGGAAAGGCACTCATGCTAATATAATGAGTCTGGATTACAGAGGTTTGCCAAGCTTAGATCATGTATAGATTAATAATGATGTCTTTTAATGTCTTAATGATCTCTTAATGAAATACATTTATAACGCTAGAATTTGGTGAGGACTCATTAAACATTTTCATATCAAAACATGATGTTCAAAGCTAGGTTCTTAATAATAATTAACACATGTACTGCTTTTTTTCTCTTCAAAGTGCTCTAGGAACATTAGTAATTAGTTATAAACCTGTGTGCTGAGTATAGACTATCTGTTTAGGCTCTAAGAGGCCCACAACAATCCAGCTAGAGCTAGCCAGGAAAGTCCAAGCAGAAAATAGCAATTTCTTCTGTGTTCTGAAGAATTTTAGATCAAGGCAGGAAAGACATGTCACAAGATAAATTAAATGCAGGTGGTGGCCACTTCATACAAATACTATTAGACAAATAATATAAACATTACTACACTTTAAAAAATGTGTCCAGAATATTAAAGCTTAATTATTCTTTCCTAAAAAGAAGTGAAAGAAAATGCAGTCTCTGAAACAGAAGACTCCCCCAAATCATCTGAAAACTTTTAGTTTCCTAATTTCCATTCTCAGCATCCAAACTAAGGATTTTAGCACAAGCAATCAAAGGCTTGTAGAGCTGATTCAAACCTATCTAACACTCACTGCAAATGATAACAAAACCCTATATAATCAAATCCATTTGCTCCCGTGGCTGATACCTGGCAGCACAGGGTTTAAATGAACAAATAAGAGATTGCAGCAGGTTAATTTGCTAGCACTCCTCATCTGCCAGACAAGCACAGATAGGTAAGGAAAACAGAGACCAGCAGTAGCCGAGCAAGACTCAGCTTGAGTACCCAGAGACCATAGTGGCTCAGGAAGAGAAACTTTGCTTCTCAGATTCACAATAACATATCCTGCAAACCAGAGAAATTCCCTTTAGTGCTAGAACAAAAGAACTGTTTCACAGCATCTGCTTTGGGTGGAAGAATTAACTGACTCATGATAACATGAATTCAGAGATTTTGTTCTATATCTGGGAATACAACAGAATTTTTATTTTCACTAATCATTCAAATACATCTTTGAAAACTCATGCAAGAAGGTAGCTGTATATAAAATCCAGGCTTTCTACTCAGGCCAGATTTTAAGGCTGTTTCAATGCCTACTACAACAAATATGCTTGGTTTCTAAATAAGAGACAACAGCAATTACTACACTCACAGCAATATTTTGAAGATAAACATATAAAAGATTCATCAGTAACAGGGTTATGTGCTTAAAATAAATCTGTAACTAGATTTAGTCAGCTGAAGTTGTGAAAGATTTGGTTGTCTGCTCACAATCTCAGTTTCAAGGAGGAAAAAAAAACCTAAATGCTTATAATTAGTGGATTTTCAACTTAAGCAGTCCAAAAATGTGTTAATTTTTATCATTTCTAATTTTCTTTGCCATTTTTCAGCAATGTAATTTTTAAAATAAACAAGAGATACTGCAAAAAATATCTGGTCCTTTGGAAAAAATCTAATAACAACCCAGTTTTAGCAAAACATACTTTTTTTTTTCTATTTCATTTGAGAAAGGAAGAAATTAGGGAGGGTGGAGAATTTAGTGATCAAAAGAATGGCATGTGATATTCAAATAATGAAGACTTGGTTGCAGTAAGGAAAACATCTTTAGTAAAAGGCAGAAGCTAAAAGTCTGATTATGTATACATTGCACTCACCTGGACTTCTTCCAGCCATATACTGGAATTTCACTTTATCTTATGTTAATTATTTGGCAAATGGCAGCATGATACTCGTGAAGTCCTCAGAAATATGACCTAGAAAAAGCTGATAGCAAATTCTAAAACACACTCTGTTTAAATTCTACAGATGGCACAAGAGAGATACAAGGGAAGGAGAGTAGGCTGAAAAATGCAGAGCGAGGCTATTGGATCTCAAGCTAACTTCTGGAGTGAACAATTTCCATTCTTTTTCTTGGAAGATGCAGGGAGGCCAAGTTTCATGGAGCAAGCCTTGCCTCACCATAGCCACCTCCCTCCTGCCTGCTGAAGAGTCAGTCTGCCCAGCAAGGCAAGCAATTCCAAAAAGACATCTGAAATCTAAGGCAGGAAATTCCTTTCAGCACAGCTTTCAGCAACGAAAGGGACTGTCAGAACATCTTCCCAGAGGATTATAGGGCTCCAGCCCAGGAATTAGCAGAGAAAGTTCTGCACTCATATTAGTACAATGCCTCCAGCTCCACTTCAGGTTTAACCAGGGCAGCTTTAATGAACGTTTATGCTGAGGCCAGTTAACACTTTCAAACTCCATGCAAGAATGTCACTTCTGTAATACAGGCTACTAAGAACTTCTAAAAATACATCAAATGTTAGATAATGCTTCCTCTTGTCTAAAGCACAATCTGGGGCCTGCCCGCCCCAGTTTATAAACTGAATTGTTTTCTTAATTAAACACGCAATCTTTTTATTTCTGTCCCATGTCTTACACGATTTTATTAAAGACATTTTTATAGTCCTCCCAAAAATCCCAACACAAGGCATACACAGTCACATTCTGCATGTACAGGAGCCAGTGGGCAAGAGGCAGTGCCCAGATACATCTTTTTCTGTCTTTCAGTCACAGTAACTCGGTGAACTTATTGGCCAGTGTGGAAAATGTTGTTACTTCCAGAGGCTTTTTAAATCCAATTGATAATGTGGTGCTGCTCACCAGAATTCACTCAATGACAGCTGACCGCCAGGATAGGATCCACTTGCATAAACACACGTGAAAGTGCTAGCTGAGGTGTCCTGGTGCACGCCACTAAGTGTCCTGCTATGTCTGAACACCAGCTGCCAGACCAGAAATTGCCTGATAGGTCCTGTCTCACCCACGCCAGACCCCTGCACATCTCTATGATGTACAAGAACATCTCAAACAGCACTACATGCCTAGGTTTAGGCTCCTGAATCCAGTTGCCAATGACCTGGCAAATGAGCAGAGCAGCTGCCACAATAGTAAAAAAGCTGAGAGCTCAGTAGCTGCAGCAACAGCCTAAACCCACCTCTGTGCTGCTTCAAATGATCATCGTCTTGAAGTCCAGAGAAGAACGACAAAGCTGGTGAAGGGGCTGGAGAACAGGCCTTATGAGGAATGGCTGAGAGAGCTGGGGGTGTTTAGCCTGGAGAAGAGGAGGCTGAGGGGAGACCTCATTGCTCTCTACAACTACCTGAAAGGAGCTTGTGGAGAGGAGGGAGCTGGGCTCTTCTCCCAAGTGACAGGGGACAGGACGAGAGGGAATGGCCTCAAGCTCCACCAGGGGAGGTTCAGGCTGGACATTAGGAAAAAATTTTTCATGGAAAGGGTCATTGGGCACTGGCAGAGGCTGCCCAGGGAGGGGGTTGAGTCACCTTCCCTGGAGGTGTTTAAGGGACAGGTGCACAAGGTGCTGAGGGACATGGTTTAGTGATTGATAGGAATGGTTGGACTCGATGATCCGGTGGGTCTCTTCCAACCTGGTGATTCTGTGATTCTATGATTCTATGAAAACAGCAACTATTTGAAATGCACACCCCAAAAGAAAACCCCAAACCACACAAGTTCCCCAAGTCTATGTTATACCCCCAAGATACAGTGGAAAACAATTGTAGAACATTAAAAGAGTATTGCTGAATTGGAACTGCCTGTTTCTGTTATCTCAATATACCTCTCACCTGGATAGGAGTGTGTTTACAGCTGGTTGCTGGGAATCCTCAAATCAACATTTGTATATTTGTTATATTTTCCGTCATTTTAAATAGGTAAGTATCCCAGAGCAACAGAGACAAACCATAACCCCTGGCCTCTTCTCTTTCCCCGGTTATGTAGTAAACTTACCTGCCTTAGACCTGAATGATAAAAGCAGTAGGAACTGGACCTTTAATGTTTCCAGAGGTGAGGCTTCCACTGCCTCCTTGAGAAGGTGTCACTGGACACCACTGGGAAGAATCGGTCTCTATCTTCTTTACTCCCTCACATCAGATAGTTACATACCCAAACCATTTTTTTTTGCTGTGAGATCAGCCAAACACTGGAAGAGGTGGCCCAGAAAACTCGTGGAGTCTCCATTCTCTGAGAGATTTAAAACTCACCTTGTCACAAAACCCTGAGCAATTTGCTGCAGCCGACCCTGCTTTGAGCAGGTAGAGGGGGTTGGTCTATACAATCTTCAGAGGTCCCTTCCAACATCATCCCTCCTGTGAGTCTGTGAATCTCTAAGTGTTGTTTAAAACTGCAGATGAAAAAGGTGAAAAATAAAATATGTGCTTTGTCTGTCTCATGCTTTACTTTAAGAGTAAGATTATACCTACCTGCCTGCACTTCTCCATGTTCTCTATTCACCATTTATGCAAGACTCAGGAGCAGACAGGTTAACCTCTCTTTTGAGGTCTAAACTTCATGCTTGTTTTAGAACTACACCTCTTTCCAAAATTACACAAGGAAAGAGAAAATCAAACCCACTTATTCCACCTGAGAGAGTGCTGCACCAACATAGTGGTTGCAGGGAAGGGAGAAAGAGGATTTGAAGATGTTTCAGCTTTCTTTCATGTAACACTGACATACATGAAATGAAAACGATAAGATTTCACTAAACTAAACAGCAGCAGTCACAGTTCTAGATTGTATTTCACCTAGAGAATACAGCTTTGGAATATGAAGAATACTGCATTATTATCAATGATACAGAAAAAACATACAGCTTTTTAGGGGACTTAACGTAGCTAATCTTGCGCAAAAGCTGCTGTAAAAGAGAACAATTTCATTTAGTTAAAATGGCTGAAGCAGAAAGAATTTTAATTTACTATCTGCTGAGGGACTAAATCAAAACATTACCATAGCAGGTCTTTGGTGCACATTGACCTCAAAGGAAAACTAGTTGGTTGCATAAAAAACAAGAATGAAAATGTGTAGAAAGGTGTTTGGAAAGTTCACCGCTTTCTAGAGGTGTAGAATTCACTGTCTCCTTCTAATTCTGCATATGGGTCTATGATTGCTTAGTGGGAGACCACGTACAAGTTATCACAAATAACAGCTCAGAATAAAATTCTCTATTTCACAGGGCTAAGCAGAAAAGTGATTCATGGGGCTTAGGCAACAGTTAGGGCTAGAGCTGACTTCGCAACAGACTAAATTCTACACCTGAGCTGAAACCTGCACCCTCTGAAACACCAGAAAATCCCCGATGAAGCCTCTTGGCCAAACCCTGGTGTGATTTACCACTTACAGTTCCCATGGTCAGTTTTAGATAGCAACAGGGGAAGGCAGGGGAGAAAAATACAGAAATTACTTGACTAGATCTCACATGTACTTATAAGGGGAATTTACTTTCATGAAATTAAATGTTTTATTTCATATTACAGTTTGCAGCTATTAAATGTGAGGCAGTTGCTGTGTGAGTTGTTCCAGTACACACAGCTGCATTAACAGCTAACTACAAATACATTTTACACTTGTGGGTACTTTCAAGAACCAATGATTCTTCAGGAAGTTTTACCAGGAACTTTTTTTCATGTATTTACTTTGTTCCAGCTAATTCTGTATGATACTTTCCACATCTATGCTCTTTTTTTCTGCATTTGCCGCTTGAAAACTAATTTCCACTCATCTGTGGGGCAAGCTTAACAAAGACACTACCATCTGTTCTTGGACAGGATTTGCTATCATATAACTGTTGACATGTAAAGAATATTTTATATTTTGATTGGACATAAATTTTGCTTTCTTTGGATTAAGTGTTTTAAACCAAACTATGAAAATAGCCTGAAATATATAGGTCATACCAATTATTGTGTTATTTATATTGCTAAACAAGTACGTAGCAGGTGGCCTCCTGAACACTGACCAGAAGAACCTATGTCCTGCACATTTATTTCATGCTTGCAGATACCAACTAACTTCTCAAGTCAGTTTAAATGCCATTGTGCCTTGCTTGTTGCCAGTAAAAATACTCCAGGTTTGTTTGTTTCAACCCCAATATTTCTCAAGGTCTTCCTGGTACCTGGTTATACGAAACGTTCATACTTGGTCCTTGTCTGGCCACATCTGCACTTCTTAGTACTTGGCCCAAGTCTCCTTTTGGACCTAGGAGTACCACTGTGCCATTAGGCATAGTTGTTATACTGGGTTTTTTAATTTTTATATAGGGAGTTTTATTACTATATAGGGTTTTTTTAAATTCGTAAGTGCCTGAAAACTTAAAGACTGCACTGCAGCCCTCCACTGTGATTTCTCTATTCACAAAACAATGAAAGCTTGTGATGGTTGAGAGCACAAAGCCCACTAGGACATTTTGGAAGACCACGTGAGGTGGAGAAGGCCAAGCTTGGCGTAGCCTTGTCCCTCCAGCTCACTAAGCATGGCTCCTGGTTCAAGCCTGTATCCCGAACTGCACCCAGGGTTGCTCACAAGAGTGTTCACAGGCTGAAACAATGCCAAGAAACAGGTAAAGAGTTAACAGCCTGGACAATTGGTGTTCTAGTGCTGACAGATGCTCACTGGTCCCGTTTTACTCAGCAGTAAAAACATAACCAGGGAAGTCACACAAAGCACTCAGGAAGATCTGACCTTACAAAGCACCACCCCAAGCTTTCATGATATAAATTCTTTTTCCCCTGTCCCTGAGTTACACTGGCCCTCCTTACTCTATTCAGCCCAGACCTAACAAAACATTTACTTATGTGAGCCAATTTCAGTTCACTGTTTTCAAAGGAGCTGTTAGCATAACCAAAGTCTATGCACACTCAAATACTTTGGGACTTCATGTGAAACCATTCAAAAGCTCAAAGGCCTGTGTTTGCTGCACTCTGACTTTACATACTCAAAAAGAGAAACACAAGAGCAATATTACATATACGATACATAAAAATATACAACCTCCAATTAACTTCCATTTCCAAATGCTTGCAGTTTGCTTTTTTAGCCTTATAATACAGGAATAGATACTAAAATATTATTGCTGACATTTATGACATGAGCATATGCTCAAATGCATACTGTAAGGTCCACGTGTGCCTACATGTAAGGGCACAGTGAGCCAATCAACACTACGTCAAGTCCCTTTCTTTCCATAAAGATGTGAAATAAAAACCTTTTCTTACTTAATATTTCCCTTTCCTACACTAACTACACATAAAACCAGCTTAGTCTTCGGAAGAACTTTACTCTTTTGCAATCTCTGCTGCTGTTGCTCCAGGAATTGATGACAAAACAACTTTTTGAAACATTTCACTGTTTCTAGCAAATCACTTCTAACTTATTGTTTTAATACACATGCATTTCCAACTGCTCTGTAATAAAAAAAAAGTAATTTGAAAACCACAAGGTACTTCTTTTGCATATTTCTGAAAAACTTCTTTAGACAAAACGAGTATGTACACAATAACTAAACTGCTCACTGTGAAATCTACTTCCATGAACAATCTAAGTATTCACATGATCCATGTACACTTTAAACTCTTAATTTAAAGATCTTGGTTATATGGAGGTTTGACGTATTTCATTCTGAGCGAGTGAATAGTTCAATTGAAAAATGTATTCAGGATCCAAATGCTGTAATCTATCATTTCCCTTCCTCGTGCAGTCAAATTTTCCTTTTAGCCAGCGCAGCGTGTGCTCACAGAACAGGAAAAAAAGAAGCAAAGGAGATTGTATATAAATCAAAATTGTCACGGAACATGACATGGACATAAAGATGCAGAGAAACACTTTTTTCCTCCCATTTAAAATATTAGCAATATTGCAGACACATGGCTGTTTCAGATAGAATTGTATCAGCTTCCTGTGACAGATCCTTATTTTTATTGTGACTTTACCTCTGGTAAACTGCCTCAAAAATACTATGCATTAGCAACATGAAGACTAAGGTTTTAACTGTAACAGAATCACTGAATTCTTGTTTTGTGACCAAAGGTTACTCTTATTCTATCACCTTTAATTTATTACATTAATTTCTGTGAGTGCATCAGAAAGGAGCCACACAGATGAGAAAAGCCTTTCCATTGCACTCAAAGCACAAGACAGAATTAGAAACAGAGAGCGTAAAGGCATTTATATGATTTAGTGAATCTTTTCCATCCATATAATATACTGAAAATACTAAATCATTGCATATGTCTCATCATTATGCATGTATGCATACATATGTACTGTCACTTTACAACTAAGCTTATAAATTAAACAAACAGAAATTTGGAACAATTTGTGTTCCCCTGAAATACATTCTCCAGATTGAATGATAGTGTTTGAACATTGCAGAGTGAAACTCTTTGATTCCTACTTGACACATAGAAATTTAGCTTTAGAAATAGGTTCATAAATTGGAGAACTGAAGTTTTTAATGGGGTAAGGAGATTTTTTTCATATATGAGGACATAAATGATAGCAATGAAAGGGATAACTGCCTAATGTCATAGCTGAGTACATCATGGCTAAGCAAGTGATGAGCTAAGGCTCTGGGCTATTAGGCAATACATATGTTGCCCTCAAAACACCCGCTTCATCTGCTTTATTTACTTCTTACATCCCCCCAGCTGATTTTTTAGCATCAGTGCTGGTTTGATTAACCTCAGTTTTCTTTACACCCAGATCAACTGTAACACCAGAACACTTACACCCAGAACATCTGTAATCCATAAAGTTAGTGTATTATCCATAATTGTTAATTCACAAAGAGCATCTTCCAGAAGAGCATATTACGAATACCAAGGCACAAACAAATCAACAAATAGCTACCTTCTGCTGAATAATAACAATAGTAATTATTATTGTTATCATTATTATTAAAGATAATGGTGCATATAAACAATGTCTTGAGCAATGCAAATGCATCACAGCACCCGGTTTGAACAAAACACGTATGGGAAGCTTTAAACCACCACCCTGCGATTCCTGCCAATGCAGTCTCTTCCCCAAGGGAAACTACTATGAAAATTCATGCTTATCAGCAATTTCATGGTCTCACTTAAGCAATTAAAAGTTACTGAGAACTTGCCTTCTAAAAAACATATACCAAACCGTACATAAAACCATGGCTTATACTTACCCAGTGAGTAAAACAATCACCAATTTTATCAGCTATTAAAATAAATTTGAGAAAATAAGCCCAGCCAATCTACAACACAGCCACTGATAAACAGAATATTGGCATGATCACACTGGCAGGGACCATTCAACCCCTTTCCTTCTTCTGCCCTTATCACATCTAGCAGTCAGACCACAAACTGCTGAGCAAAAACCTAATGCTGAACCTCTGACAGAGAGGCAAAGCAAGCAGCCTTGGAATTTGCACCTAATCCTTACAACTTAGGCTATTTTTATTAATATTTTTAATGGGGGAACCCAAATGTCAAAACAATGAAATGATTTCTTCAAGAACAGAAATTCATATGTAAAACCCAGGTCACAACTGGGGAATTCAGAACATGCTACGGCAAACTTGGTCTCATTCTTCCATGGAAAAGTGAAGGGAAGTATTTTCTGTGACTTCTCTGCACAAACTTCGCAACTCCCAGTTCATGTAATATAATACTTATCATCATTATTTTACTATTCACCCATGAGCTTACCTGCTGATGACAAACAAGTTTTATAAACAGTTTAATAAGAAGGTGTACTCTGATCAACTCATGAACCCCAATCATTTGTTAATAGTCTTTTATTCCATCTCAACACTCGCTTTTATCTCATACATCGATATGCTTCTATTATTTTATTTCTCACCATAGAAATTCAAAGGTCCTTCTGCAACTTGACAATTATTTTTAGTAATCTGAATAAGTCACTAGCCACCAGTCACAAGCCACAAGCCATCAACCACCATCCACTCGCTACTAGTTGCGAGCCACTAGCCAGTAGCCACTAGTCATGAGCCAGTAGCCAGCAGCCACTAGGCACCATCTACCAGCCACTAGCCACCTGTCACTGGTCAGTAGCAACCAGTCACTGGTCACTAGCAACCAGCCACTGGTCACGAGTTGCAATGAGCCACCAGCCAATAGGCACTGGTCATGGGCCACCAGCCACTAACCACTGGTCACAAGCCAGTAGCCACTAGCCATCACCATGAAGCTGGTGAAGGGTCTGGTGAACAGGCCTTATGAGGAACAGCTGAGAGAGCTGGGGGTGTTTAGCCTGGAGAAGAGGAGGCTGAGGGGAGACCTCATTGCTCTCTACAACTACCTGAAAGGAGCTTGTGGAGAGGAGGGAGCTGGGCTCTTCTCCCAAGTGACAGGGGACAGGATGAGAGGGAATGGCCTCAAGCTCCGCCAGGGGAGGTTTAGGCTGAACATTAGGGAAAAAATTTTCATGGAAAGGGTCATTGGGCACTGGAACAGGCTGCCCAGGGAGGTGGCTAGAATCATAGAATAACCAGGTTGGAAGAGACCCACCGGATCATCGAGGCGAACCATTCCTATCTAACACTAAACCATTCCCCTTAGCACCTCGTCCACCCGTGCCTTAAACACCTCCAGGGAAGGTGAATCAACCACCTCCCTGGGCCAGCTCCCTCCTCTCCACAAGCTCCTTTCAGGTAGTTGTAGAGAGCAATGAGGTCTCCCCTCAGCCTCCTCTTCTCCAGGCTAAACACCCCCAGCTCTCTCAGCCGCTCCTCGTAAGACTTGTTCTCCAGACCCTTCACTGGCTTCGTTGCTCTTCTCTGGACTCGCTCCAGAGCCTCAACATCCTTCTTGTGGTGAGGGGCCCAGAACTGAACACAGGATTGAGCCACCTTCCCTGGAGGTGTTTAAGGGACAGGTGGATGAGGTGCTGAGGGACATGGTTTAGTGTTTGATAGGAATGGTTGGACTCAATGATCTGGTGGGTCTCTTCCAACCTGGTGATTCTATGATTCTATGATTCTATGAGCCATCACCTGCTAGCCAGCAGCAACGGGCCACCGCTCCAGCCACCCCGCACCACACGACCTTGGGGGCGTGGCCTGAGGAGGGGGCGTGGTCGATAAGGGCGTGGCCTCCTGCTGCCCCGCCCCGCGCAGCCCGGGCGGAAGGCGCTGCCCCGCGGCCTCACCCGCCGCTTCCGCCCTGCTTCCGCCCGGCTTCCGCCGCCGCCGCCGGGCGCTGACTCGCCGCGGTGCTGGGCGCTCGGAGCCCGCGGAGGGGAAGGTACGAGCCGCGGGGGGCGGGGGCGGCCACACGGGGATCTTCCTCCCTTCTTGCCTCCTTTCCCGTCCCCTGCCTGGGTCCGTGCGCCGGGCGAGCGAGGCGGCTCCGTGCGCTGCGGCAGCGCATCCTTCAGCCCCCCAGGCGCATCCTTCAGCCCCCCAGGCGCATCCTTCAGCCCCCCAGGCGCATCCTTCAGCCCCCCAGGCGCATCCTTCAGCCCTGCAGTGCCTCCTCAGCCCAGCAGCATCTCCTCAGCCCTTTAAATGCATCCTTCAGCCCAGCAGCGCCTCCTCAGCTCCATAAGTGCATCCTTCAGCCCTGTAGCCCATCCTTCAGCCCCTCCTCAGCCTGTAGCACATTGGCAGCCGGTAGCGCCTTGGCAGGACTGCCCTGCTGCCACCCCAGGGCAGCCCGGCATCGCCCCGAGGCAGCCCGGCATCGCCCCAGGGCAGCCCGGCATCGCCCCAGGGCAGCCCGGCATCGCCCCGGGGCAGCCCGGCATCGCCCCGGGGCAGCCCGGCATCGCCCCGGGGCAGCCCGGCATCGCCCCAGGGCAGCCCGGCATCGCCCCGAGGCAGCCCAGCATCCCAAGCCCTTCACGGGGCTGCAGTACAGAAAGTTGGGTTGATAGAGTTGTGTTCCACTGAACAGCCTTTAGTCGCACCAGGGGAGGTTTAGAGGGGATATTAGGAAAAAATTCTTTGCTGAAAGAGTGGTGAAGCATCGCAGCGGGCTCTCCAGGGTAATGGTGGATTCACCATCCCTTGGAGATGTTAAAAAAACGTGTAGATGTGACACTCGGGACATGATTTGGTAGGCATGGCGGTGTTGTGTTGATGGTTGGACTTGCTGATCATAGAGGTCTTTTCCAGCCTTAATGATTCTATGATTAAATAACATTGGTGGTTTCTATGTGTAAGGGCTGACACATCCCGTGCAGTAAGCAATGCTTCGTGCATGCTCCCTTGACTTGTTTTCCCTTGTATTGGGACAAGAATTGAAGAAGCATGTCCTAAGCAGTGTCTCCTTTTCCAGTGAATAACTGCGGCGATGCTACTTGCAGTGTTTTATCTATATGTCAGTACTTTTCTACAAGCTTGTCCCAACCTAAAAATATGGACCAGCATTTGGGGTTAGTAGGCCTAGTAGGTGTGCATTTATGTGTAGTGATAATTGTTCCTGTGAGATGTATCTAGGAGCTGACTGATGCTCATTGTCTAAGCAGCAAGTTATGAAATGGGTAGGAAGAAAAAGCCTGTGGCCTGAAGGACCCATTAATGAGGAAAATAAGATTATGAGTGTGTAGAAGATAAGTCAGGTGAAAAGCAGCGTCTTCTCACAGAGGAACTAATCAATTTGGAAAAGCAGGGCATCTAAGCAGGTGTATAGGAACCCTCTGTCCGATTTGTTCTTCGTACTGGTCCCAGAGCATCATCGTGGTTAGTAAATACAGGGTTGAAGGCAGGTGCTACAAAAGAAAAGAAATGCCTGTACCAGACGGGGAGCGGCCGGTTCAGGGAGCCATGTGCACAGTGATACCGTGTTAATGATCAAGCACTGCTGAGGTGTGACTGTTGTCAAGGGCTTTCTTACTGCCAACTTTTTTTGTTGTGTTTGCAAAAATGGTGAAACAGCTTCTTTTCATGCCATGTGAGTACAGTGTTTAAGCCTTATCATCAGAGGACTTGAATGGCTGGAGTGCTGCTGACCCTTATTTTTTAAGGTGTGATACACTGCTGGCCCTTTGGGATTTTATTATTTCCAGTTAAGGTTTGAGAGTTTGTCTTCATGGACCTGTTGCAGGATCTGGATATGAGTCTGTATTTTGTGTGTCTCGAAGAGCAGAAGATTTCAGTTATTAATCAGGATTGTTGTAGTTCTCTTTTTTTCTGTGGCGCTTGCTTATCATGTCACTGAGGGAAGTGGTCTCATGTTTACAGAACTGGGTAAGCAACAGCACTAACCATTTTCCACTGAATTCAGTCATCTTTCAGGGAACTTTGACGCTACCCAAAGCAGATGCTTGTGAAAGAGGCAAGCAGGTGATGGTTCTTTACCTAGTCACACTCCTGTAAGAGTCTGCTCAACCCACAATGAAGTGCAGCTCAGGAACTTTCTGGAACAAATATACTGAAGACTTAAATTTCCACAGTGGATTTCTTCTCCATCAACTCATTCTTGCCTTGTACCAGTGTGGAGCTCTGGTGTTCCCAACATCAGGTCTCAAGTAGTTCTATGAGTCAAATACACAGTAACTCAGGAGGCATCTCCATTGGTTTTGAACGTGCATACTGCTACTTCTATTTAGTATTTCCTGCTTTTTAAATTAGAAGAGACACTGATGGGTTATTACCTGTTTATCTGCTTCATGTAATTCTTGAAGGCAATTACAATAAATTTTGTATGGGTAATGGTAAAACAAAATTTCCAACATGACTGCCAAGGCAGAGAACTTACTAGGAAATTTGAAAATATTTACTCTAAAGCTTCCTAATAGCACTGTTTTTATGGTGTTATTTTATCGATAGTTTTGATTTCTTTTAAATTACATTTTTTCCACTATTGTGATATATTATACCGAGGGCACCTTTTCTGGAAAAGGGGATAGTCCCCATTTTGCATAATGTCTAGGTTAAACTTACCAAGTATCAGGAGCAGAATTTCAAGGTTTAAATTTTAGTGTGTGCATGTGCTTGTACAGACAACATGTATGCAGGATATGAAGGACAGGTAGTTTTTGCTTATTTAAATTGGGCATGCTCTTAATAGAGATATAGCTGTATTTTTCCTGCTCTTGACAAACCATTGTTTAGAGCTGTGAAACATTTGACTAAATTTGATTCCAGCTTACACTTTGAATGATAACATTTATATTCCCGGTAAGATTTTTAAACAGGTTACAGTGCAGGAACAAAGTCATTCTGATAAAAGAATATTCAAATGGGAAACAAACGTGTAATATGAAAGGGCTGAACAAGAGTCTTGAGCTTGAAACAAATTCAAGTTTTCACACTGAAATAGTAGGCTGAGCACTTAGTCTCTAGTGAAGCAACTGACAGAACTGTTTACTTACCGATCTAGAATTGCCCCACCACCTATTGCAGCTGTGGGTGGTATGGGAAGTGCCCTTTTATCGTATGTTAGATAATCCTGATGTGCCAGAACAAGTCTCAGCAGAGATGCGACAGCTCCAAGAACGGCAGGATTTTCCCTCAGTGTCCTCACTTACTCCTGCTGTAACCAGTAGGTCTTTTGGTTCATTCTTTTATCTCATCTCCTCCTCTTGTTTGTAACCCATTCCCGTTGTCTTTTGTTTAGGCAGGTTTTTCACGCAAATTTTTATTAATTTTTTTTTCTTTTTATAAAAAACCTTCTACTGATAGAAACATTTTGTGGAAATCCAGCCCCCTAAAATTTTAGCTCTTAAAAGAAATTGCAGCACTAATTGGAAATGAAATGGTTATCACACGATAGCTGGATTAGTGTTTGCACCTGTGATGAGCACAGACTTTGTATGTGTTTGTGGACAGTCGCACTGACAAGGTTTGGCTGGATAATTGTGATGGATGGAGCTGAGTCCCTTTGTAAAATAGTGACTCTTCAAGGGCTGCTCCCACGTTGAGGAACAAGCCAGCAGCGTTTTTAGCATGGTGAAATGACTTGCATCCTCTTGTTACTAGAGCTGTGTGTACATCAGAGCACCAGCATGTACAGCCCTTCCCTTAGCACTGCTTCTGGGAGAGACTTTTTGGTTACTGTACCATTTTCTTCAGCCTGACTGTTCAATTCCCTGTTCCATCCTCCTCATAAGCAGAATGATGGACATCACTGCTTCTTACCGCAAAGGACTTGGACTCCAGTCTTCATATTAATATTGTA
The DNA here is from genome assembly GCF_032191515.1 of Phaenicophaeus curvirostris. Classification (NCBI taxonomy): domain Eukaryota; kingdom Metazoa; phylum Chordata; class Aves; order Cuculiformes; family Cuculidae; genus Phaenicophaeus; species Phaenicophaeus curvirostris. The sequence continues at coordinate 121,476,167 of NC_091393.1, read as the reverse complement.
GACAATTATATTACTGGAGTGACTCAGAATGGGATCTGATGCTATCTGGTATTATTCTTTGTAGTCTCTTGTTTATGTCTCCTGTTTATTTGTTCTCCTGTTTGTTTTCTCTCGTGCTTTGCACAGAGCTGCACACAGACTTATTTGTTTTCATGTCTCTGCTCACAGTTCCTTCCTAACCTGTTTAGGTTAGTAAATAAAGATCAAAATGTACAGCTGCTGAAGTAGATGTAAGAAGGAGGTAGTAAGCAGCAAACACAGGTTGAGAGATCACTGAAGAATTCTGTTGTGACTACTAAGCTGGTCTGCTGTAAGTAGAGAGTGTGTTGGCTAATTCTTATATGTCCTTATTAGAAAGCAAGAAAACCATCGGTAGCTAGAGAGCTAAGTTGAAGGTGAGACAAACAGTTGATGTAAGAACATGTGCAAGTTGAATGATAATAAAACAGAAAAAAAAAACCCTGTTTTGAATTCAGAGCATATTTTAGGCTAAGGGAGAATAACTAATGTGGAAATATGGAAGAAAAGAAATAAAGGATCATTCCACAGGGAGATTCATGCTGAACAGCACAGCGAAGGATGAAGGAAGCCAAATCAAGGACAGCGTGATACTAATTGCTGTACAGGCTTTTTTGCTTTGATATCTGCTTCTAAGTGAGTATTCAATTATGCTCTTTGAGCTTTGCCTTACTTAACAAGAACAAAGAAAGAGTAGTGCTCTCCATTGAGTAGTGAATCTTATTCTGATAGGTGGTTGAAGAGAAGTTGTTTGACATTAGATGAAATAGCAATTGCTTTTTACTGCTTCTGCCTGTCGCTGCTGCTGAAAGACCGAAGTTTTTTCAAATGTTTAACTTTTGGGTGCTGTGGTTTAAATGCATGTATAGGTTTACTGTTACTTGCATTTTTGTGTTTCATTGAATGTTGTCAGATTACCTGCAGGACTCAAACAGCTGTCCAACAGAAATGTGGGGCGTGTAGTTTTTTTGATGTAGGAAAATAAAATATAGAACATATGGCTGCCAGGAAAAATAGTTCTTTCTTCTTTCGCAAAGGTGCAAAATTCTCATTTTCCCTAGAGACAAGTAGGCCATGTCAGCTCTTCTCCCTCATAATTCATGTACCTGTTCCATTTTGAATGTGCTCTGTTTTGGGTGGTGATATGTGCTGAAGTTTGAAGGGCACTAATGTTTCTTTTCTCTGTATTGAAACGTAAATATGATGAGTTCTTGTTCATAACGTGTGACAGCTTCACCTCTAACTTCAACAAGATTTTAACCCAGTCTGTAATCATGGTGTTACGTTTCAGTTTTGCCCTGTAGTTCCCAGAACACTGATGTTTGACATAATCCATGCTGAAATTAAACAAATGGCATACTTCTTTACTGTATTTATTTACAGTATTTATGACAGACTTTACTGTACTTATGACAGTTCTCTCATGCTATCCATTCCGAGCTGTGATTTATTTCCCTTTGATTTTCTAATGTAGATTTTTTACATTTTTTTTTTGTTTTCCTACAGGCAGCTGGGAAAGTTCATTTACAAGATTCTCTTGACATGAATCTGCTATTTCTGTGAAATGTGCTGGTCAGAAGAGACCTGGCATAATTTTATCCCTGGAAACCTTCCTTACCAGGAAGACATTGTACTTTAGCAGCAGCTTTTTGTATTCTCTCAAATAGAAATTCTGTTTTTACTTGACTGGCGTTTTGCTAACGTTGCTGTCTAATCTTGGAACATATATTTGAAGGACATTTATTATACCCACCTGCTATTCATGCCCACCACCTTCTGTTTATTTATCCACGTGATTTCAGTTTTAAAGTACCCAAGATTTTCCTCTGTGTTCCACAGTGTTAACTTTTTAGCGCTGCTCATTTTTACAAATAGCACATGAGAGTTTTTATTTAGTACTTCAGGACAAGTGTGAAAGGGGCTAGCAGGTCCTTACCTGTAAAGTACAATGAAGACGTATTTCAGCTTTATGGCTACTGAGTGAAAACATTTTGAAGGGCCTAGTGTTCTGGATGCTTATGATGTTTTAAAGATCATGGCAGTACATAACAATATCTAATTTTATTGTAATGATATTCCTTTTGTTGCATCTTATTTGATCATGTTCTCTTTTTGTTTATTTATTCTTATTCCATGTGCTGATGTTTGGTGCTATATAAGTTATTTACAAAATAGTGGCTTTTGTAGTCGAGAAAGGTAGTTGTCTTGAATAACATTGAAGGTGGCTGCTCTTTTGTCTGTTAGCCTCAAGATGAGACTTAATGAAACAATTTTCTGCAGTGGCTGCATATGAAGTCCTTGAGAAGTCCTTGAGAATTCCTTTTGAGAATAGCAAGCCTATAGTCTTGGGAGTTTTTTGCTTAGTATATAACATATTGTATTTCAGTCAAGTTTCAGGGTTTATTGGATAGTGATGCTGAAGACTAGTCTTTTCAATTAGTCATTACGCTTAATCTTTTTTTTTCTCCCTTGTGCTTGAATTGCAGCTTAATTAAAATTGAAACAGTTAAGTTGGACAGCCTTTTCCATTATAGTTGGTCATGTATTGCATAGAGAATGCATAGTCATGCCTGTAATAATTCAGCCAAGTTTTTCAACTCTGTTTAAGCCAAATCTGTTGTTTTAGAAGCCTGAAATGTGGTTCTCCCAAGATCAGAAATAATTTGTAGAGTTTAAATAGCCCTTGAAGTTGACACAAACAGCTTTGTGGACTTAGTGAGCACTGGTCTCTGTACCAAATGATGCAAGTGTGTGTTCATACTCCAGCAAGGGGAGGCTTTTGACTCTTCATCTGTTAACTGCACCTGTACTTGAAAATGGTAAATGGTTTTTTTGGCACATGCTTGTGTATGTCAGAGTTCATCTTGGTGATATTTTAGTTCATAAGTAGTTGCTTGATGAAGTGTTGGATTTTTTTTACTGAAGGAAATATTCAGGAGTTCTGAAGTGATGGCCCAATAGTGATTTCATGTTATGTTGAATAGGTGGATTGATGTACATGCCCGGTTTATTTAGCAGCACACTGTTTTATTTCCCATTACTGCATTCAGTTAACCAAAGAATTTAAGAAAAGTTATAAAGATGAGCATAAGTATTTGCTTGAATTGATCAGATCTTAAATAGCTTTAACTGACAAAGAATCCTCTATTAATTTCTAGAGAAACAAGTTATGCTGCACTTTTAATGAGGAGCCCACTTAGTGCTGGGAGGCAATCTGTAATTGTTAATAGCACATTCCTTTTGCCCTCTGGTATCTTCTTTTGGGTTTTATTCTGGTTGGGTTTTTTGGGGGTTTTGGTTATTTTCAAGTGATGCTGTGCTACCATCGTTGAGGCACACAGAACTTGCAGGACTTTTGTGCATTAGTTCTGTTTATTTGGTATTTTCTGTCTTGTTTGCCTTCAAATCGTTGTTGAGTGAATCTTCTCAGCGGGCAGTGTGAATGTAAAATTAAAAATTGTTTGCCTTTAAGGTAGAATAGAACTTATTGTCCAATTCATCACCTCGTATTTCTGTGACAAAACCTGAAAGATGCTTTCCCTCTTATAGTACTAACAGTAATTCAAACATCTAATATTGAATTGGTCCTCTGTTTACTGGAGATGACAGCTGTTTGGGGAGGGTAGTTTGTTTGTTTTTGCAGTTAATCCATGGGCAGGTATAATAGGAAAGAGACAGCTATATAAATATTTGTTGATCTGTTGTAACAGTATCTTATTCTGTCTAACAGCAAACATGAAGTCAGTATCAGAAGAGCCAGTCCCATTACATGAAGAATTCATCTACTGTTGCGGAGCTGCTACCCATGTCTTAAAGTGTGGGCCCTGGAAAGACCTGTCAAAAGATGAAAGTCAGAATCTGCCCAGGCTCTTATTCATGATCATTCCTGGTAAGGGTCTTTTTTTTTCTTTAAGTCTAGAAATGCAGTGAGTGGAAAAGGCGCATTCAATTGAAAAAATCTCACTGAATAAGTGGAAGAATTTGGCCCATGCATATGGCCCAAAAAATCAATAGTATTGCAATGGTGAAATTTGTTATATTTGATGCCTATTGTTATCTGCATTTATCCTGGTGTTGTAAGGTAAAACCGAGAAATTAGAGTGTCTCAATTTCCTCTCTGGAGGTGGTTTGCTGACAGCACTGCGGATTGTTTTTTCTTTTGTTGCTTTCTATCCGTTTCTTTTTTGTGTGTTGAAGTGGTACTGCAATGTCAGCTGTGTGCCAACTGAAAGATGAAAGTTACAATATTTGAGAGAATTTTCTGGTTACAGTAGTTTTTTTAAAGTTGGGGCTTTTTTGCAATAAATAGGTTTTAACTTGAATTTTTGCACATGAATTTTTATGATAAGCCTCTTGAAGCCGATGAGCATCATATAGTTATATTTAAATCTGGTCATCTTAAAAGGAAAGCTCTAAATTTTAATTATCATATGCTAAAATTAATGGAGAAGTCCCAAATTCACTGAAGTCTGCAAATGAATTGCAGTTCTCTCATTAGTAAAAGTAGCGTTCGAGCTTGCTTGAGCACAGATGCTGTGACTGTTTCATGCGTTAGAGTTTGCAGATTTCTAATGCTTGCTATCCTTTATTTGAACCTTTTTGATACTGTACTTCCCCCAAAACAGTGGTGCAAATAATGACTGTTCTGGTTATCCAGAATTTTGGCTTTCTGTTTCCATCACAGTATACTCAGTTGATGTTTAAGGGCAAGTGTGCAGAATGGTCCTTACTTAGATGTGGAAGACAGAATAGGTTCCATTTTTCAGTTTTTTTTGCAAGGTTTTGAAGCCCTTCATTAGTTTCATTGGGCACAATGATTTTATCCCCTTTCCTCCTGGAGTTTAGTAATACTTTAACTTTTAACCCAATGACAATGAAGTTTAAATTCTTTCTTTAGCCGAAAAGAATAAATAAGCCCCATATAATTACATCTTGCTACTGTTTTGTAGGAACTGCATTTTAAGTCAGATACCATATAGTGCAACTTTTTAGTAAGAGACTGTACAGATCCAAGTTATCAAACAGTTTTCTGGAGGTACAAGCCTGATGTGATACTTTTCAGTTGCTGTTTTCTTCTAGTTAAGGCATTTCTGGAAGGCCTAAATGAACAGCTAGGTTAAGTGGGTTTTTTGTCCCCAAGCCCTGGAGCTTTTATCTGTCTTCAGATTGTAATACCCTTGGGTTTGTGTTGGTGGTAGAGCCTGTAACAAGGGTAAATATGTAGAGCCAACTTATATTGGTAGAAAGATTTTTAGGGGAAGATCACAGAAGTCAAACATGAGCATCCTAGGCAAGGTGTCTCTGCAAGGCATTTTAAGTTTTTCTGCTCCAAATATACCAAGTCACACGGTCTTCATAGGCTTAATGTTCATCTCAGTTCTCCTTAATAACATCTTACTTTAGCTAGATAACCATCCAGAAATAGACATCAGTAAAATATTGAGTGTTTCGGTCATGGTCTGCAAGCTTTTGCAAGCAGCTGGTTTATGGTTTTGCTCTTAGTTCAGAATTATTTTGGTAACAAACTGAAAGTTCTCTCACTCAGCAACCACAATAATGCTATCTTCGTTCAAGATATCCAAATTCAGTAGTGAATCGAATTACCCAGGCTTCTTGCCGTGGCTGGCAGAGCGCTGACTAGGACCTGGCATAACATAACGCGGTGTTGCTTCTCATAAATCAAATGTTATTTTCCTTTTGGTATATGCATCATTTTTAGCCTTCAAGGGCAATTTCTGTCTGCCAAAAATACGGCCTTAGGAGAGATCCGGACGTTGGGGTCATCTGGCAACGTGTTCATGTACCTAAACAGTTAGGATTAGACAGCATTCCCCTCATGCTTTTATAACTTCCTGAGTATGAAATGTGGAGCTCTTCTGGAGTCCAGCGATTTTCACACTTGAAAGGCATGTTTCCCTAGTTGAGATTCTTTCTGGAATGAAATAAAGAGGAGCAAAAGGATCACTTGGTACAGGTCAAGGAAGGAAATATCCAGACAAGGGCAGTTCTTGCTCAAAAGGGAGAGCCTGCACAGCCAAGTGTTTAGGGATCTGATCCGAAGGTGGTCAGTCTTATTGCATGTGAGACAATTTTCTGCATATTAAACTCCTCTGGCACATACTTTTCTGGTCTTAATGAAATTCATACATCTGGTATTTTTATTTTTATATATATATAATCAAACAAAACTGGGATGGGGTGGGTATAGAAGACACGAAATTCTCAGCTTCTACTGGAAGTCAATTGTTGCAAGAGATTTAAGCATAAATACTATATGCTTATTTTCTTTTTGGTGCCTCACAATGGCCAGGATTTCTCTCTGGTCTGACTTATTTTTTTTTAAAAAAAAAAGTGGGGGAGGGAGACAGCTGACTCCGAAACATTCTACTCTGAAATCAATGGCAGAATTCCCATTGACTTTAAATGAGGCAGGATTCTGCCTCCTGAGGTCTGGTAGCTCACTCTGCTTGAAGCAATAGGAATACAGAAGATTCAGCTGAGTTCAATCTCATTTAACTCCAACAAGCTAATGTTTTTATTAATGGCAGTCTTTGTAAACTTACAATTTTATTAAGTTTTAGTATATTGTGAAGGGACTCTATGAAGGAGTGCAGTGGTAGTACGAGGGGTTATGGATTTAAACTGGAAGAGGGCAGATTTAGATTGGACATTAGAGAGAAATTTTTTCCTTTGTGGGTGGTGAGGCCCTGGCACAGGCTGCCCAGAGAAGTCATACATGCCCCATTCCGGAAGGTTTTCAAGGCCAGGTTGGATGAGGCATCAAGCAACCTGATCAAGTGGAAGATGTCCTTGCCCATGACAGGGGTCTTGGAACTGGATGATGTTCAAGATCCCTTCTGACCTAAACCATTCTATGATTCTGTATTAGTTGAAATTGTTAATGCGTACTTTTTTTGCTCCATAACATTTTTTCCTCGTAATGATCTGGTTACTGAAGTATTTACTGTGCAAAAGGCCCACTTTTCCCTCAGTTCAGAATACATGCATATACTTGTCTTTCTTAATATGAATTATGTTTTTTTTTTTTTAATTTAAGTCTTTTCTATTAAAATCAATGAGATTTGATCATGAGGGTAAAATTAAATGTGTACAGTTGAAGGATCAGGTCCGTGGTTTTCTGGAAGTGTAGGTGTTAGGAAAGGACAGGAATTACTTCTTTCCTCTTGTGTCATAAAGGACTGTTTTCCCTTGTGCAATGTTCATTTAGTGTACAATTTGCAGTAAAGTATAAAATCTGCTACAGCAATATTTACCATTACTTGGGTTCATTGAAAACCAAGATCCACAAAGTGTAGTGGAATTGTTTTTTACTGTTTTAAGACTATCTGTCTATTTCTGTCTGCGTATTTATGAAACATTTAACTTTGTAAATAACTACAGTACAGGTTTTAAAACCACAGGGCTGTTTAGGTCGTGAAGTTTTGCTGTTCATCCAAGTTTTTCTTGCATTTCATTGCAAGAGTGCATTGCAATACTTTCATAATTTTTGTTACTGTTGCTGTAAACCAGGCAATCTTGTGCTCAGGAAGCTTAGCTCACAATTGATAATGTATAATGTAAATAACCTTTTTTGTGGTAAAACATGCTACACAAGTTTCATTCATAAATATATATAAAATACTTCTAGAATTTGGTTCTTTGGCGTGCATGGAGTACTCGCTATGCTTCCAAATTTCTTGACCTGCCTGCTTGCAGTTGGACTGCTGCAGGGTTATTGGAACATTTTATTGTTTTACCAATTCAGGCAGTGGCTCGGTGGTGTTTAAGCCCTACGAGGACTTAAACTTCCTTTTATATATAAAAGACACTTCCTTTAATATATAAAGATTTAATCTCCTTAGCTAATACTGTGAGTCAAGAGCTGCTTTTTGTTTTCTGCAGAACAGAAAGTGAGGGCTTGAATTCTGATCTTCGCCAAGGAGTAGTTACGTGTACTTGAATCAGCAAGACCATTGTCACTTGAAGACTACTTAAATATTTTTCAGCAGTGAAAATAGTATAGACAGTTTGCCTGGATTATGACAGGTCTGTAGTGTGTTCTCCCTTGAAGTAAGACTTCCTGTTAGCTTTAAAGTGTTTGACTTTCTATTTTTGACTGTGATCTAGGGACTCTGAAAAGTTTTCAGTACTTGATCTGGCTTTGTCTTCACTTGTCGTGTTGATATTTAACAATCAACATTTGCATAAGAAAAGATCTATTGAGCATAACTATATAATAATACTTTGCACTGAAACTAATTGTGTAACCCTGAAGCCTCGTTCCTTTGTATTCTGGTTTTTTGGCTCTGCTAAAACAGCTTTTTTTAAGTTGTTAATCATTCGCTCTGCTCAGCAGTCACTGGAATGAATAGTTCTTCAGAGGTCTTCTGTCACCACCAAGACTGAGGGGTTTGCTTAATAATAAAAGAATTTATTTCCTCATTCTACAAACTGTGTAAAAGCATGTTCACTCCAATTCTCCTCAGTTTGGTTTTTGAATGTGCTTTGATTGATACAGAATATGTGTGATTAAATGTGCTTGTTGGTACATAATCTGTGTGTTATAATGATTTGTCTGCAAGAACTGCATTGGATATAGTCAAGACTCGTACTGTGGGCAGGTTAGATTGCAGTTTGCTGCTTCTGGCAACCTTGGCAAGTATGTAATCCAAAATCCTGTATGTGAATCTTCATCCTTAATGTATGATTAAAGCAATAAAAACAAGATAGATCAGAACTGTTGGTGTGAAGCAAACCCTGATTTTGAAGTAGAGACCGAAGTTGAGTCGAGGAAAGTCCTTCCATCATCTCAAACACTTCTTTTTAAGTCAGCAACCAGTGTATCCTCTGCCAGGGCACAGTAGTGTTCACCGTTTGCCTGTGAAATACAACTAGAGGAAAAGGGCGATGGACAGCCAGGTAAAGAGGAAAGATGACATTTTACCTTCTGGGCAAGGGGATTTCTGGGTTCTGTGTCCTTTGTGCTCAGTCACTGAATGAGCTCCAGCAGCAATTCTGTGAACAAAGTCGAGAACCTATTCAATCTGAATGCATTAGTCAGTAAAAGCCGCTTTTTTTCCTCTTTTCTGCTTTTGTGGCTGGTTTTTTTGTGTTTTGTTTTCATGGGTTTTGTTCAGTTTTTGGGGGGTTGGGGTTTTTAGGATGGCTTTTTTTGTTTGGTTGTATGGATTTTTTAGTATACTGAGTAGTGTAAGAGCATCAGCAGTAGGAAAAAATGTCTGTTCAGCTTCACCTTAACTTTTACCTCCGTGGTTTTGTCACTGTCAGCCTGGTTGAGAGCTGTCCTGTGGGTTGTGGTTTTTTTCTGAAAGGTCAGACTAGTTCCATGTCACCTAGTTTAGAAAGAGACTCTAAGGGCCAATTTCATCTAGCCTAATAATAAAACACCTAATTAAGGTGCTGAAGTAAGGAGCTGAAATTCCTAGGTGCTTTATGTAATCATTAGCTAGGGATGGGCATGGTCATGAGCATTTCTGTTTGCTGAGAGATTAGGTTGCTCCTAGATGTTGTGAAGCCTCCAGATGTGGAGATAATCAAAACCTGACTGGGTGCAGACGTCAGCAACATACTGCAGCTGAACCTGCATGAGCAGGGAGTGGGCTGGGAGATCTCAGATGATCCCTTTGGGCTTCAGCGATCCTGCTGATGTGACCTAGGGACTGGCCATCCAGGCTCCGTGTCCAGGTGTAGGTTTTAATTTGGATTGATTTTGGGTTACCCTCAAAAGGTAGTAGTGCTAAGTATATGGATAGTCTTAGATAAATACTTGATTAGAATTAGGCACTCCTCTAAGATCTGTAATTTAAGGTACCCTCTCCTTGCCTTCACAGCCATACTGCACAGCAAGTACCTTAACATTGAAATTGGGTCTGTTGAGTGTTAGGAACCAAATAGAATTAAAAACTGATGAGGCATGAAGTATGATACTTAAACATAGTATGGAAAGAGTGTGCCAGAAGAGGGAGATGTTTTAAAGATTGGAAAAAAAGTGTAATCTTTTTTTGGAAAGCTTATTACTGTAATAGCCAGATCTACCAGGTACTAGCAGGCTTCAGGCTATCATCTGAATGCGTAGGTAAGCACTGACTGTTTCTCTACAGTACATGTATCGCAAAAATTTAGTAGTTTTTATAAGGCTATTTTACAGTGATGAACTGGTTATGTTGATTGTTGAGGTTCATAAAAATGCCTTGTAGTTGCGCCAGGAGGAGGGCAATAAAGGAACTCCGTTTAAAGCGTGTAGAGAATATAGGATTGGAGTGCTTGGACTTACAATCCCAGCTTTTCCACTGGGTTGTTCTTCAGTAGATGCTCAGTCAACCTCGCAAGTTGTGTATCAAACAAACCATCTTCATTCACGTTTGCAAAATTTATGTAATCTGTCACCCAGTCTTTAAGCAAGTGTTCAGTTACAGTCAGCTAACACTGAGGAAATAAATTAACAAAAAAAGCACAGCTGCCTAAGTGAGACAACAAGTACTTCCAATCCTGGAATGCTAAAATCATCGACCAGCTCCATGGGCAGCTCCACTCATGCTGATTGTGTGAAATTTGTGCACCAGGACATATATCATCTTCTGATTGTACAGCAGTAAATACCCAAAGGGCATCAAGAAAAATAACTGATCACATTTAAGTGCTTTGGTCCTTTAGTAAAGGAATCGTTCATTTACCTTTGAATTTTGGTGGTTTGAATTAAGTAATCCTTTTAGATGCATTGAGAATTTTTAGTTGGGAGTCAGAGTTATAATGTTGAAATAAGGCTATGTAGGACTCCTGTTTACACACTACCTTAAGCTTTATTGTGCTTAGTCCTGTATCACATAGTTTAGGTGACCTGGAGATGAAACTGAAAAGCTGGTTTTTGTGTGGCTGTATATTTTTCCATCATATTAATGCTGTGCTTTATTTATTTGTCTTCATATATTTCTACCAGTGTAAGGTACAAGAAGTTGTGTGGGTTTATTACCTGTATTTATTTTTGACCATACCTCTCCAGGTAGAGCAGTGCTGCTATGGTCCATCCTCAACTGAAGCAATGAAGCAGAGAAGTTTAGGTGCTCAAAGATAAAGGTGGTGTTATTTAACACATTTGGTCCAGAGAATCAACTTAAGAACCTTGTTTGATTGGAGTCTTGGCACCCTTGATAAGGCATGTGGAGAATTAAGCAGCTCAGGGTGGTATCTACCACACTCAAGTCACATGTGGCTGTTCAGCAGGAACCAAAAAAGCTTCAATTTCGCATCCAAAATTCTGTCCTGAAGTAGATGCTTACATCCCAGTAGCTGAGCAGGATTCCCTCACTCTGTGTACGCAGATAGTCCATTTATTTAAGAAAAGTTCTTTTTTTTTACATATTAGCTTTGCAGCAGCGTTCATTTGCAGTGCTTGGAATTTAAACTTATACTGAAGTTTCTTCACCGTAGTACATCATGCCTGACTGTGAGTTATCCAGGAGAGAATGGCAGTGAATCTGCATCTCTTTCAGGAGAGAGGAGGAGCACTATTCTCTTATATCACAGCCTTTTCTGCGCAACTATGACAGAGAACTTGAAGCAACCACTGATACATTGAATGTCTTTCTTGCCTGCTGATCTGCTTTTCAGATTGGCTCTGGAAAAGCTAGCTGATATTCTTCAAATTTTCAAGACCTTTCTCTCTATCCCACCTGTCTGTTACGAACTTATTTGACCAAAATCATGTAATCAAAGACTTCCTGGAAAGACTCCACCATTCCTGGCTCTATTAGCAGGTGAAGCTTAAGTAATTGAAGCAATTGAATTTGAATTTGGACAGCCTGTAAGGAGAGTTGGGAACAGGACTGGGCTATTTGTAGAGCACTTTCCTTCAGGTAGCTTTTAGAAGGATCAAGAAATGAAGCAGATGTTGCTGCATCTAAAGTAGTACAGAAGCTAGCAACTGTTCGTAGAGTGTATATTAAGACCTACAAGGAACTGGCAATGTGCTTAGTGCTCAGAAAACTTCCTAAGGCCATTATTTCACAATCCAAATTGTTTGTCAACAGTACTGGCATAAGGTATTCCTGTTCCCACCACATTGTGCCACTCCACCCCTTGGTTATGCCAGAACAATAGGTTGAGAGTTCATGCTGTGAGTTAAATAAATACATACACGTATTTCTGGGGAAATTTTAAAGCTGGAACAGTTCCCACAGAGTTGTGCCAGTGGAGTTCAGGGGCTGGTGAGCCTTGGTAGGGGGGTGAGAATGAGAGCTAGGAGAGAAGGTGGGAGTTCTTTAGCAAGTCCAGCTGAAAGAACTTTCTGTCGTTCAGTTATGGTGTCAGTCCACAATATGCAGCATCAATATGTGGGTTCACACATTTGGTCTTGAGACCTCTCTGGAAGGAGTTGGTACCCCACCAGCCACACCAGGTGGTAGTGATTTGCTGAGAATGCCTCTCCCTTGTGGCTTTTGGATTTGTTTACACTGCAGCTCCAGATGAAGCTGCCAGCTCTTTGCATTTGACCCTGAATTCTCAGATTTTGACATGGAGAATTTGTATTTTACATTATTTCTTTTTTTTTTTTATTCCCGAATAAAAAAAATACGACAGTGGAAAAGGAGCTTTCTTACTCTCCAGTAACTGGTGTGCGTGATGCAAAAACAGTCAGTGAGAACAGACTACGCTGCAGAGCTATGTGTTGTGTAGCAATGCAGGTAGAAGGGTCTACACAGAGCAAAATGTTTTCCCCTTTCCCTGTGATGACAGGTGGGTTTATCAGTCGATAAGGAAGTAAGAGCACACCTTTCTGTTCCAGTGAGACATAGACACAGCAGAGCACTTCTGATTCAAATGCTTGCATGTGATATGTATTATACATGACTGGTTTTTAAATTTACAGTTGAACAGGAGCAAAAGCACACAAAAAAACCCCAACTCTATCTCACCGATACCTCCAAAGTAATTTCTTACAACTTCTCGAGCTACTTCTTTATATCTAGCATGAATATTCATGTCTTAATTATGAGATCAGTCCTATTTTCAGCAGACTGTTTCCTTAGATGCCAATGCATATAAGGTGCTGTTAAATGGTGGAGATAGTCATTTTTGAGAGAGGGGACTCAAAATGATCCAAAAACCAGAAGAGTTTGTCTTGAAGACATACAAGCTGGTAGAATATCCCTGGAAGGGTAGGTCTAAATATGTTCTATCCCACGTTATATATTAGAAAACTCAATTATTAGGACACTGCTCTCCATTATTTTTACTGTTTATGGACTATTTGTTTGTGAGTAATATTTTAAAATACGCTGACAGTTGGGCTTTGTTTACTGGGTCATCCCACCAGCTCCTATTGTCTTCAGAAAAGAAAATAAAAAATCTTTCATTAAAAAATAAAAACTTCCTCATGCAAAGAGGAGCCTGCATGTCAGATCTAGGCTTGAAATATGCCACTTTTGTTGAATTTCCCAGTGCTCCAGAAGTACCTCTGATGGGGGCTTGGCACATTTGAGCTTGTTAAGTTTGAGGAGGCAGAGTAATGACAGGATGGTTGAACATCCTACTGTGCTTGACAGTATTTCCTTCCACTAAATCTGGGTGGCAGATGTGGCTTACTGAAGTGACTTACTGAAATTTCTCAATCCACAGTCTTCTCTTGGTGTGCTCTCCCTGGTAATGAGGCATCATTTTCAGCATGATCCTTCCTGCCTGGCTGCGTGCAGCGTAATTGGGAGAGGCAGTGATCCTTCTCCTGCAGCATGCAGAGGCTCGAGTTGGCTGGAGCTATGGAAAAGTCATGTTCTAGGTTATTTTGCTTCTTTCACCATTTAAAAAAGAATCTGTTTCTCTTCATGGGGTCTGAGGCAGAAGGGTAGAAGACAATAAGTACTGAAGGACCTTCCTATGAAGGAAATTCACTGTTTCCATGTGTATTGTGTACAAATAATGCAATTAAGGTGATTAAAGCTACAGCAGCAGTGTATAACATACTTCTTGCTTCTAACACTTGCTGCTAGAAGTACCTGAGCAGCAACGGATTTCCTTTGATATTAAATATTTTGACCTAATTATCTCTGAAAAAAATAATATTTTTAAAAAAACTTATTTCAGATTCTAGTTAACATATATTTCTGTCCAATAGCAACTCCTATGGGTCATTGAAGCTATGTTAGAAATAAATTTGACCCATTGTGTTCAATGTCTAGATTATGGAAAACAGTATAGCCAAAAGTGCAGCAAGTCATAGCTCTTGCTCTTATTTTCCTCTTATGGGCATGGTGGAAGATTTTGGTCATTATCCAGTTGACTATTTACATTTTTGAAAGCAACCCTTGGTTATTCTTGATGGGTTTAAAAACTCCCATAAGAGTAAATAACTATGCAGTAATACGTATGTGCTACCTTCCACCTTTAGATCTTTTATATCTGTAACTGCAGCCTTCTCTGGTGAGGCAGGAGCTCTTCTCAACAGGTCTTGAGTGGCCAGATGTTTGTGCTTGTGAACAGTGACTTGTGTTTATGAATTAGGGAAGTGTTTGCCAGAATGAACTGTTTGGGTTGAAGAAATCTTTATGGACCATCTGCTCAGGACTGGTACTAATATGCGTGCTGCAAGGTCTCTTTCCTCTATCAAAGAAGCAATGGTGTCAATGCAGAGGTTTTTGTCCTAAGGTTATAGATTGATAAATCTTAGTTTTTCATATGCAGAAAATTTTGTCATTTTGTTCTGCATTTCTGAAGACTGATAACGAATGCAAATGCAAAATTCATTTCCAAATCACCTTAGACTGTTATTAAAATATTAAATTACCATGACAATCTTGATCCACAAAAATGCAGAAACAGATTTTAGTCTTTTTTCTGACATGAGCTGTATTCGTATTCTCTGTTGCTATTTATTTCCACGTTGTAAAACATTTTATTCTAAAAACTACCTTAAAAAGAAACAGACAAAAAATCTTAACAATGCCAAAGCCCCCAGACCTGTACTTCTCTTTGCATAACTTCGACCAGTGGTGCAGCATAGAGAAGTCCTTGATACAGAATTGAAAATGTATTTTCTGTTGCCTTTTGAATGTGTTGTTTGCTTCCTTGTGTCTTATTAAAAAGTGATCAAATCAGCAGATCTGTTTATCTGTGCAAAATAAATAATTTGTGGTTATCTCGGGTTTGAATTATTTATTCTTCTCCTCTTTGTCTTTTTCCTGCTGATGTTTTCGCATCAGGGCTGTGTTGTTATTCGGATGTTTCAGAGGCTTTCTTGTGAACCCAGTTGACACCAAGTCTCATGTTCCTCTTCTGCACTCCTCCTTTGTTCTCCTCCTTTCTTTCTGCAGGAGATTTTCCTGCTCTTTCAATTCCGCTTCAGCCCCTGAAGCCAGCTGAAAAATTCCCACTGGGGATTCTTAACCCAGCTCAAAGCTCACTGCAGCCTCTCTGCCAGCACCGGTTGTAGTATGGATTGGATCAGACAGACCAACTACGTTTGGGATGTTAGAAGTAGTTAAATATTTCTTCATCTGTATAACCAGATGCTTAAGGCACTCTGTATGTGTAGGTGTGTACCAAGAAACCCAGTTAGATGCTTTAATTTTTTATTTGCTGGGGAGAAAGCAGAACAAAAATTATTTAGCTGCAAGTGCTAGGAATTTCTGCCTTTAAAAAATGTAGTGGAAAAGTTTGCTATTCCATTATAAACTCTTCTTTTTTAGTTTTATATGTCAATCTTAACTCCCTTCCAAGAACCATTAGTTTATAGGTGCGTTAAAAAATAATTAATAAAAGCAAGGCTTTTTTATAATTATGTACCTATCTTGGCCCACTGAGACATTAGAGGCAACTACTGAAATACATCTGTAGACTTTAGAACTCATGCAATATCACTTAATCACAAAGTCCAGGAGGTTTGCAGTGGGCAAAATCAGGATTTTGGACTTTGTATCTGATATGCCTGGAGGGAGGCTTATCATTCACATGAGAACAGAGGCATGTGCTGCACTGTTAGGGTTCGTAGCTGCAATTTTTTATTCCTAGGCTTCAGGCATGATTGTCTCTTGGCAAAAGCAGCTACGCTGATTCAGGTTTATCAGGCTGTACATGGGATTTTCTTAGAGATAAATGAACCCACGTTTGTCCTAAAGGTGGAGCTGTGTTAGAGAACAGCAGACAAGCTTATTTCCTGTGTGTAATATGCATAAAGAATGTGTATAGTAAAATCTTATGTGTAAGTTTTATAGCTGTATCAAGCTAAAAACTGTGTGTGTGTGTGTGTATGGAAAAAACATGACATGTTCTTTAAAAACCTCTCTGATAAGCTGTGTTACAGGCACCTGGCTGAATCCTTACGAGATTCCCTATTTCTACAAACCAAGCAAATATATTAAGGTATTTTCCAGCCAAATTCGTGATTCTAGAGCTAGAGAGGATCAAACAGAGTTTTCACATGTGTTTCTGCATAACGGCCGTGTACTTGTTTGCTCTTTGCCTATTGCTGCTCCCCTGGCATATGGACTATAAGCAGAATACAGGATGAAGAACGCCAACCCCAGAGATACGCAGACAGGTGAAAGCTTAATTGACGTGACTTAATTATGAACATTCAAATATTGTTTGACACATTTTATTTGAAATCCCTTGACCCTGTGTGTTAGAGGAACCTGTGTTTCCTTTTAAGGTCTGATCGTCAGCCGCGGTGTCGGTTTCTGCATTTTTCTCCCAAGTGTGAGAACATCATTGTGTTTTTTACGTGTTCCATTTAAATCCTCCTGACATCTGCGTGGGCTGCTTTCCATTCATTAACACAGGGGAGTTGCATCGTCTTCCATGGTGGCTGGTCAGATGCCAAAGGCAGATTAAATTTCCTTGAGTGAGGAACTTGTCATTTAGGCTCTTCAATCTGGAGCTGGGAGCTTTGGCAGCTCTGTGAAGATGCAGTGAGAATCATTGCCACAAAAATGATTTTTGTGTGGTCCTGCTGGGCGCCCCTGGATTTCATATTTGATTTACGACCACTCAGTTTTTAAAAATAAGCCTGCATTTGGTTTAGTTACAAGAGATTATCATGTAAATACTGCGGCATGCATACATACTAAATTCTGAAACTGTGGATTATTTCTAAAATTAAAGTCATGGTAATTGATGGCTTATTTTCCAGTTCCTCAAAGTTCTTTGTAAATGCACTGTTGGCTGTGTATTTCCCTTCTTCTATTCATGTAGCTGTCTTTATTCTTTATGGTCCTGCTGAGGTCCCAGAGCAGCCAGAAGGCAACTGCTAGCGAAGCGCATGGAGCACCACAGCTGAATGCCAGCTACTGCTCCCACAGATGGTCACACTTCTGAAAACACCAAGGAACGTCTCACAGGATTGTGCACAGAACCCAGAAGCTTGTTTCAAAACAAGGTGCAAGAAACCTTGTCGCTATTTAGGATCATTTAGTTGGACACAAATTTCTTCTCCTTCACTCACTGCCGCTCTTGGCATTTACTATATAGCACTTAAATAAATCCTTTTCATTTTAGATATCCCTTCCATAATTGCTAAGGATTCTTTTCGTATTGTGTTCTAGTCTCAATTTCACCTGAGTAAGATATTTATATTTTTGACCTACTCCTTTTGAGTCAGAAGGCTTTTTCTATATGTTGTGGTGTATATCCTTGGTCCTAACCCAAAACATTTTGCTGTTGTGGTTTACATTGTACATTCCTCAGTAAGCCTATGAATTATTTTTGCATGGGGTTATCTAATGCTAGTGCTGTCTTAAATAAAGTTCACATTTTGCATTAATATTTTCTGCTGCAGAGAAGTCAAAGTGCTTGACGGTTTGTAAGCCAGAAAAGCTCTCATTGCTTGTGGGGGTTAGCTCTTGTCTGTGACTTATTAGATGAACATTAGGTGTTTGTTGTTTTGCATTCATTATTAAGCTGATGAAATTGCACTGATTGTGCTTTATAGAAGTTTAAATTTCCTGAGTCTGAATAACTTCCTTTTAGAAGTGCAGATTCTCAAATATTACTATGCATTTAATTTGAAGACAAGTTTGACTTTATGATGCATCATATAGTAAATCATGTGAAATAAGGATAGAAGTTATTCTTTATAGCCTATATTCTGGGGCAGATGTGTAGTTTGTGCAAATTGTTCTCTCTCCACTGCTAGCTGTCTTCAAAGTGGCCACACCATGTTCTAACTCACTGTGCACATTGTCTGTTTGATGTACTCTTGCCATGAAATGCTTAGAAATCTTTTGTAAATTCAGCTAATATGCAGTATGTTGTCGGTTTTTTCTGAGTCTGTTACGTTCACCATTTACAGTTATTGTTTAAAGACTTCTGAAACAACATAAAAGCTATCGAAAGCTAAACACAAGTGAGAGAAGCTGCTGAAGATGTGCCACTTGTTTCAGATGACTGCAGCCTGAGGTCTGCTGGCATATGTGCGTGAGTCAGGTGCCCTGAGGTGTCCAAGGATTGATGTGGTATTCTAATCACTGGACTAACCTTCCAGTGATGGAGGTTAACATTGCACTTACTTATGGTTTCCATGTTTTGACACTTAGTTCCTGAGTGAAAGAACATAGGCAGTTTTGGTTTGATGCACTGGGAAATCCGTAAAATGTATAGATGAGCCCTGCCTTGCTTGGGAGCCTTTGTGATGAGCCAGGCAGCTCTTTTTCTATAAAATAGAATAGTTTAATTGAAGTATTTCAGCTGCAGTAGATGAGCTCAAAATATTGTTGATCACAGTTTGCTGTGCATAGTAAGCCCCAGTTATTTCCATCAGCTGTTACTGTAATTATGCTGTATTAAAAAAAAAAAAATCTTTATCTATTCAGCATTTTTTTGCTTCCCTTGAAGTATTTTGACACATAGCAGCTGAAGTAAAAGCATGTAGAATGTCTGAAGTTGTGGAGATGCAAGTTTGAGCTATACCGGGAGATAAACATCCACCAGTAATGACATCCTCCAGCGTTGTAGATGCAAGCTTTCAAGAGCCAGGACTATCGATCTGCATTTACTTAATTCGGTGGATATATGGAATAACTGTATTGAAACTGGAAGTTCAATCAAGAATAAATTTCTAGCTGCTTTACACATGGTCATTTCTCTATAGAAATCTTTCCCGTTGAAATCTTTGTTAATCGTGCTTTCCATTTGTGCCAGTGGTTCTCAAGGTATTTTAAAGTATCAGCAGCAGTTCTATCAGCTGACCTTTCAGGATGTCTTTTATCATGAGCTTATGAAGAGTGGGGAAAGGGGGTTCTTTTGCATTTATGGAACTTCTCTTTTACCTGCCTGAAGCAGACATCCCATTTATCACAGGATAGAAATCCCCTTACCCTCAAAAAAGCATTAGAGCCTTGGGCTTTGTATAGTATTTGATACAACACCTTACTGTTAGTAAGCAGTTCTGACTTTACTGCTCTTCAGCTGATGAGTGAATCCTGAGAATGTTTACACGTTAGGTTCACTAGGCTGATAAAGAGAAGGAGCACCAAAGTGAGTCAGACGGCTGTTGCCATTTCTCTCCCTTTCCTTGTTTTGTATTATTAAAAGAGATAAAAATGTAAAGAAAAAAGGTTGGTTGTGAGATTAATATTTTGATTCCGTGATCTCAAAACACCTAATTGCATTATATTCCTGGACTAAGCGTTGTGCCAAACCACTGTGATCATTTGGGCTACAAAAGACATGCTTTATTTTGGATTGCAGCTACTTCCATTTTCAACCTTGCTGACAGACAGGGTTCTTCTATGTAACATCAGTCTAAGGAGCTTGACAGATCATGTCTAGATTTGATTTTATTGTCTCCAGGCCCCTTAAGTTGTGTCATTTTGATGCATGAAAATGTGATGCAGTTGTACAAGCGTGACCTCTGTGAATTTGAAACTGTTTTTCTTGAGATTAGTTTGATCTTGAGATCAATTTCATCATGCGTTCTGGAGTTTATACGTACAACAACTTGTTTCTTATTATTTATTTCTTCTTTAACGTCAGGCTGACAAAGAGATGCTTAGCAACATGCAGTGACTGATACTGTAGGTTTATTGGGTTTTGTTTCCAAATACGTGTACTCCAGTAAAAATTATGTTGGTTTAATGTCAGTAAACCTATTAACAGGTTAAAAAAACATCAGAGACAATTTTTACATGTAAGTAAAAAATTACATGTGCATTTTATTGCATGTGTTTTCTTATTACATGTCACACATGGAATTTTATTACATTTAATAAATGTAACAAAGCATGTGCAGTGTGTTACCTGGAGTGGAAGGCTTCTATACTCTGCCCGTGTAGCAATGGCATCAGCTCCTACGCAGGTGCCTGTGGTGGCCACAGCTTCAGGTGCCTGGGGCACCTCTGCTCTGTGGTGAGCAGGCTGTGTTTGGGAAGCCCTGGAATAAGGGAATGCTTCTTGGGACAGCAGTGAACTTACTGGGGAGCCAAAGGGTTGAAGTGAAAGAAGACAAAATGAAAATTCCTGCTATAGAAATGGAAGAAGTAGGATAAACCTAGTTTTTATCTCCACACACTGTTTCTGTGAGCACTAACTTGATTACAGCTCTGATTCTTCCTCTCCATCAGTGTCAGTATTTGCATGACTCAGCCTGTTACTACAATCAGGCTGATTAAAGTTTAAACCAGAATTTAAACAATTGTAATGACAGTTTTGGAAGGTTATTTACTCTCAGAACCTTTTAGTAATAAATTTGTGTTCTTCTGAGATTTCTCTGTCTGTAGAAGTGAATGCCTTTATATGCCATACTGCTCTCATCACCTTTTGCTGTTGATAATACCCAAACTAAGAATTGTCCAGTATGTGAGTGAAGGAGGTGTGGCAGCAATCCTAACCATGATGATGGGCTTTCCTGGTACCTAAATATTAATAAGAAAACAGTGGAACTACCCTAGAAAATTAATTAATAAATAGAGAGAAATTATATATTTTTATGTCTATGTGGAATATTTATGCACCCTAGGGGAATCATGAAACAAAATCTCCTTTGTCTTTGTATGGATTTACTCTCCAGCTGTAGTCCTTGACACTGTCATGACTGGTATCCAAGAGAGAAAGAAAACGTTGAGGAATGGAGATTAGAATTTTGTTGGGAAATCCTTAAATCCCTACCAGATATATATTTTTAACTAAGGGACAATATTTCAGTTTCCATTTCTGCAGTGGTACCTGTCAGCATTGTCACTCTTAAACAATTAGTTTAGAGCAAGGTGCTCAACTCTCTCAGAGTTTGTTCAAGCCAGATTTGTTCAGATACCAGCCTCTTCTGAGCAGGTGACTGGATGGAGGGAGGACAGATTCTTTTGTGATTCTAAAGCACGAAGGTTGAAAAGGAAAAAATGCTTCTCAAGGAGTGTGGAAGAGAAATGAGAGAATATGAAGTTGCAAGAAGAAAAAAATAATTTAGTCCAATGAATTCAAAATTAACTCATCCTCTTTTTTAAGTTCAGTACAGACCTTTGTATTGTCAGGATTCCACATACCTCTCTTGAAATTTAGAACTGATGTTTTTTGGAGGGCTGACACCTAGATCAAGTGATATATGCTATGGTCTTTGTGATATTTTTATTTTTATATGGGAGCTTCTTTGCCCATTTTTCACGTGTCTGTAACTTGGTGGAATAGATAAGCAAGCTGGTCGACGTCTGGTGGAAAAGGAGATTTTCCCTTGTGTAGGGCTTCAACTTTTGCTTCTGCTGTTTCAAAGGAATTGTGTAAAATGCTTCTCATGGGTGCTATTGATCAAGGAAATTAAACCAGTTGAACAGCGTAGCCCCTGAAACTGGGAAAATAAAAATTGAAAGTGTACTAGAGAAAATAAATTAACAAATTGCTGTATCATGCTGCTTAGTTTGTTTTGAATCACACTGCTTACTGTCGAAAGGTTAATATTGACTGTCCATGTATGTTCTGTTTTTTTGGCAGGTAACCCTGGACTGGCAGGTTATTACAGGACCTTTATACAGGCTTTGTATTGTGGACTAAATCAGCAGTATCCCGTTTGGGTGGTGAGCCATGCTGGACATTGTAAGCCTCCTAATGGAATGGAAATGATTGAAGGTACAGTACTGGAATGTGTACATATAAATGTTTGAACCCCCCCTGATTTCACTAGCAGAACTTAGGCCTATTAGAACTAGCATGATGTGTTAAATGTCTCCGTTACATTTCCAGAAAATAGTTTTATTAAAAGAGAAGTTACTGAGGAAAGGAGTACTTAAAGGAAATTAGATTTGCCAGCTCTTAAGAGAATAAGAGAGTTTGCTGATTGCAGTCTTTAGAGAGACATTATAGAGAAGATTTAGAATGTGTTTATGTTGAGTAGATTAGAAAAGTGGGGTTTTTTTAATGAAATGTCCAATTCAGAGATTGGGTACTTGAGAAAAGACTTAATTACCTCTGCATTTAAAACCAGTTGAACTAGACTAACAGATTTCCAGAAAGCAAGTAAATCTGAGAATGGAGCGTGGGGCACTTACGAGGTAGAGGTTGCTTCTTTAGCTGTTAAAAGCATTCTGACTGCGGATCACCGACAAGACATGGCAGCAAGCTCTAAGTGAATATTGTCAATGTGCAGCACTGTGAGATGGGAGCCAGTAGCAAATTCTGTCCTGAAAGCTGCTTAGTATCAGAAGACCTCTGGACTTGGTCAGGCTACAGTGACATAGCAGTAAATCAATATGATTCCTTAGGACCAAAAGGTTCAGAGCAATGAAGCAACCTGAACATTTTGAAGAAGCTGGTTTATATGTTCGGCATCACTTCCCTCACTAACCTTTTAAGCCTTTTTATTGGTTCGTTTAATCTCAAGTTTGAAGCTGAAACATGAAACTTGTATTTCTTTGGTAAAGCTCTTTCCAGTCATCATGTTCAAGTGCCAGACAACCAACTGCTAGCACTGTCTCCTGACAGATGGGAAATCTCTGGGTTAGGGATACAGGTAGAAGTTTGGCAACTAAATGGAGCTGAGTTTATTCCAGAGAACATTTGTAGATCTGATAACCTGCCTTGCGATCTCCTCTGTAAGTGTACAGTTAGTGAAAAGAGCCTTTGATGGTGAGAGATGTGTTTAGTGGCTTGCAATGGCTGAGCTAGTTGAAATGGAGAGGTTTCAAATGTGCCCAGCAGTTCAGCAAGTCAATCATCTTGTTGACTGGTAGATAGTTGCCCTCTAAATGACAGATATAAGTGTGGGCGTGATTAGCAGTTGTAAGCTGTAAGTTTCTACCATCACGCTATGCTGTGCTGGTAGGAAAAAAACCTAAAATAGCCTGGGCAAGACAAGGAGCATGGTGTGCTATAAGAGGGTTGTGAGTTATTTAAGCCAGTGATGCCCAAAATGTGGTCTGTGGGCCACTGGTGGTTCCCAGGACACTTGCTTGTGGTCTGAGAAGAGCTGACTGATCATATGGAGTTGGCTCTCTCACCACTTTCCACTTGTTGAGCAGAATTAGTGGTAGCTAAGAATACTTTTCCAATAACACTTCTTTTGTGTAACCATTTGCTGTGGTGGCCTTAAGAGATGTTATGCTACCATAAATGTGTGGTGATGTCAGGGAGAGGGATTGTGGTCTGCACTGCTACAAACAGGAGAGGAGGAGATCAGGAAAGTTAGATGTTCCAAGAACTGAGCTCCTAAAAATAGAGACTTGTCCTGAGCTAACAGCCCTTGTTCTTGTTGTTATGAATAACCCCAAAGGCACAGGGAGTCACTATGCATTTGTTAATTTTAGCCAGCTTGTGACTCTCATATAATTAGTATGGATGTTTTTAATGATTGCTGATGTTGGAGAATACCTGCACTGCTGAATCAGGTGAACCTGAGTTACTGGCAATCTGTTCGGTCAGTACAAAAGCATCTCAGAATTTGTGTCTCTAGTGCTTAGAAGGTTTTTTGTCAGTGAATCCTTATCAAGGCTTCAGCATTGTTCGGTTAGATATCTGCCATTACTACTGCTGTTTGATATCTTGCCACATTCAGGTACACAGTGGCAGCCGTGTTTAAAGGGCATTTATGTCTTGTATTATACAATTAAAGGAGAAAAGCAGCAGAAAGGCAGCTGAGCTGGCTTCTCGCATGCAGACTTTAAGCCTATGTATGTAGACACTTCATTCATATTACACACATGTAATTCACATTAATTTATAGTTCAAGAATATTTTCTGACTCCTAAGCATATAAGCGAAAAATACCTGAGAGTCATTTGAGGATGGATTATCTTTAATACAACTTCTTTACAGGTTTAGCCAGTTATGCTTAAATATTATAGAACTGGAGAACTCTGTAGTCATGTTTATGTCTGAGAAAACAGAGAACTACTTAATTTTAACGCAGACTCGTATGGCAAGGTGTCTCACAGTCCAATGGTACCACATTGTAGGTACCTTACAAAGAACCAAGTGGTAAATATGCCATCCAGGTAGATTTAAGCTAATTTCGTAACTAAGTGTTTCATAGCGAAATGTCATTTCTTTAATGTATAGATAGGAGAATTTTACTGTCTACAAAGCTGGCCTCAGCACTGATTAATCACATTGGACCCTTCCCGTGGTATTGTCAACAGTGAGGGATCCCACATCAGGGTGCGAACAGAGGAACTGGTTGTTTTCACAGGACATGACAGGACAGGACAGGAGTGTAACCTCAGTGCGGGCAGTCCTGCTGCCCCTCCTGATACAGCAGTTGCTGCTGCCCAGAAACCTTATTCCTTCGTTCTCTTTGGAGAAGGCAGCTTAAGGAAGGAAGTGTGTGTGAGTGTGTATGTTAAAGTTATTACGTTGAGGGGTTTCAATGTTGAGGGGTTTGTCTTTGCCTGGTAAGATCTGCCTTTCACTGTATGGTTTTGGTACAGGGTGTCTGTTTTATGGAAACAAATGATTGTTCCATGTCATGAACCTGCTGAAATTTTTTAAATCTAAATGTGTGAAAAGTAAGCAGCCCTAGGGATGCTGCAGTACTCCTTTTACTTCTTTCCTTTGAGCCACATTCACTTAATTATTCATAGAGGTCCCATAATCATGCCCATAATTATGCAAATAGATCCTTTGGGTGAAATCTTGGCATTTGGCTTTGACTTTATCAGTTCTGCATAATTTTAAGCATGTGTTTAAAAATCTTGTTCCATTCAAAGTCAAAACTAAGAAAATAAAATTTGGCCATATGTGAAGTATTTCGAAGTTGCTCTATTGTTTTCTTTTCTGGCCAACCAAAACGATAACAATTTTAACTGCTCGTAGCATCATACCTTAACAGCCATGTATTTATTTGTAATGATCACTTAAAAACTGCTAGCTGATTCTGGTACCATTTAATGCATAGCTCTGTGTTCCATTGACTTTTATAGAGTAGTGACAAATTATTGCTGATGTTACTAAGAAGATGACTTTGTCTTTACTTTTGTTATAGCTGTATGAAAAATAGGTTCTCAATTTTCACTTTCAAGATTTTCCATTGAGTCCATCAACATAATATCTGTAGGCATATTAGTAGAAATATCCACGAATAGCTTTCTAATCTACTCTAGTACTTTATTCAACTAATTCCACTGTTAAATGACCCAGAATTTTTCACCCGTATCTTCAAATAAGGTTAATATAATTCTGGTTTTAAAGATGTGTTTTAAAATAACAACTTCAGTAACATGATATGGCCTTCTGGATCCTTATCCAGAAAACAAGACGTTTGTTAAAAAATTTACATTCAGCCACTGGAGAGAATAATGTCTTCACTGCATTCCGAGAAAGTTTGGATGTAGGTTTTGAGATTGTTTATGGATCATTTTCCGCCTTTCACCCCATGACATAGGTATGTTCTCCAGCTGATACCATCACATCTAATTAGATGCAGATGGCTGTTAGTTGGGGGAACGAAAGCATTCAAGAGTGTGAACCCTATGAAAAGGTAACATTTATACCTTTGTGTCTTGATTTTAGAAGGCATGTCAGTTCACTGAGATGATCAGTGCTGTCATGTTTGAGAGTAAGTCATTTAAATGTTTACCACTCTGTTGTAGGGAAAGTAAAAAAGTGAAATAATTTAATAAGCAGTGATTCAGAAATGATTCAGATAATTTTCCCCAAAGAGAATGCTTAGGAATCTTTAAATCTGAGTCAGCTTGAGAGATATGTTTGCATCTGCTAACAGAATGAAAACCAACTATTCCATAGCAGCGAATAACCCCTTCTGTCTGAAGGTGTAAGAGGTCTGGGTTTGTTTTGGTAGTTGAGTCAAAAAATTTATTCACTACATAGGTTAGCTGTAGGAAGAAAGCAGATCAATACTTACATTTATTAGTAAAGAATTTGTATTCTGTGATACAGGCCTTTGATTTAATTTTGATACCCACAAAGCTTGCAATAAATGGTGCAGATCTTGATGGGATCAATCCAGTGCTTAATGGCAGTTTAATTTTAATTCACAGTGATGTACAGTTGTAAGACCAAGGAACCATCAGCAGTGTGCAACCAAATTCCAGACTCTAAAAATAATGAGGTTTGGAACACGGAGTCTTTTTGTTTGCTTTGATTTTAGGAGATTTCCTTTCTTTAGGGAGCAATGTGGGTGTTTCAGGGAAATGCAGCAAACTATGGCAGACTGTGCAGGAAGAAGTACCTGCAAATGCCTTCATTCTTAGATAATCAGATTAATTCATGAATTATTCTTACATCTAGTGCATCTACTTACATCTCTCAGCCAGATCTCAGTAATTGCTGTGTGCTTTGAGAAATTATAAAGGACAAAACAGTACAGTACTGTGGATTCAGTTTTAATAAGGAGGTTTCGTGCTGCTTGCTGGATGAAGAAGTGTTTCTACTTTCCTCCTTTTGAAACTGCATGGGACTATTCATAGAATCATAGAATAGTGTGGGTTGGAAGGGACCTTAAAGATCATCCTGTTCCAACTCCCCTGCAATAGGCAGGGACACCTTCCACTGGACCAGGCTGCCCAAGGCTCCATCCAACCTGGGATTGCCATTGTAGTATTATTTTTTTCAGAAAAAAACACGGTTTCAAACACGTTACCGTTTTAGTCTTTGCCGTCAGAGACTCCACTGATCCCTGTGCTAGTGGTAACATGATTTGGAGGAAGAAATTTTATCTTGCAATTAGTTGTGAAGAGACCATTTTCAGAATTTCAGAATGCAGTTTAGTATATACTCAGTTCTACATGGCCATAGTTGGATCTGTTTATGTGTAGAGTGCAGGTCAAATTCACTTGCTGTCTTTTTATATACATTATGCTGTACAGCCATAGGGAGTTTCAAAGAGTTTGTAATGAGCTATGGCTTTGATGTCTGCTGATGTAAATGAATTGGAAAAGTCAGCCTTTGCCCAACTGGTACTCTAGTACTGCTTGGGGGTCCCAGGTGGGTTGGTTTGCTTTCAATATAGCACATCTCATCGGTGTAAAAATGAAGACCAAGAAAATCATCTATAATGACACATCAGCTTTGTTGCAGTGGCACTTAAGTCTTTATTTCAGCTATAATTCAAAACTCCAATACAAATAAAGCCAGCACAGTATCTTTGGCATGTTGCCGTGGTCTTATGCAGGACAGTTCAGCTGGGTGATTGAGAATGAAACCTTCAGCATTTTCTTCTGGAAGGTTAAACAGGAAACTGCTATCTTGGTTAGAGGGAATAAATCTGCCAATTTATTTTTAAATAGTGTAATAGAACACTGGAGAAGAGAAGATATAAATCATAATTTCAAGTGGTCAGTTTGATAAAAATGTGTTTCATCCCTAAAGATATAAAAATTGCACTATATAGCATATGCAGATTTAAAGCATCAGCAGCTAATAAAGAAACCTGCTATGTTTAAATAAAGTACAAGGTGAAATTCTGTTTGCTCAGTTTTGCTGTGGATTTTAACAAATTAAGGCTTTTACATATGCTGTTTATCCAATTCTCTTCTCTACATACTAACATTTCCATGAAGAAATGAAAACTTTCCTTTATCCTGCTATTAAAATGGTATCATCCAAGATGTACGCACACAAGAATAAAGAAAAAGGACTAAGTTATAATGAAAGCCATCCTAATGCTTTTATAGTAGCTAGCGATGTAAGAAATGCAGCAGTGTTATTTTAGTATTATTTTGAAGACTCCTACTTATTTGAATGTTTAAGTTTTTGTTTATATCACAGTGCTAAATAAAATTTTGGGATGGATTTTTGAGAGTAATTGGGATTGGCCTAACAAATTACATATTTTAGCTTGGATTCAGCGAATTGTCAAGCACTTGAGAGAACGTTGCATGTTGACCTTTGTGATCACTGTGAAGTACAAATTCTGTATTGCGGCTTATGCTACTGTACAACTGCCCCTCCAGGTATACTCCCAGCTCCTTATTTTTTTCCCCTTTCCTCCTCTTAATGCCATGGTGTGTCATTTTCTCCCACTTCTAAAATAATTATTTTTATTCCCTGTCTGTGGAATAACATGGGTTGTCTTCCTTGGCCAGCTCTCTTCCTTTGCTCAGAACTTCAGCTCTCCCTTGTTTGCTCTCAGTCTCTCTTTCTCTGTTTGTACCTGTTTAACCTTCCTAAAGTTTTGAAGTGCTCTTTTCAATAGGTGTGACTGCTAAGACTTGCCTGCTGTGGCGCAGCACCTCATCTATCATAGACTGACTGAATCAGTTCCTATGAAGTGATATTTATCCAGTTTTGTTCCCTTCAATGCTCACACAATTGCCGTTCTCCTTTCTTTACCTCCTATGCTGTATCTACTGAGTCTTGGTGATGTGTAGAACATAACTGATTTGGTTTTCTTCCATTGTTAAACTGCACAATCGCAAGTCTTTGTTAAAGTGTGCTCGCTCTTTACTGAAGTTGCTTCTAGTTGCCTCATTCCGTATGAAAGTTCTGTGCCTCAGTTTCAAGACTGAATTTTCCCTGTGTTAAACTGGAATATGTTAGCTCTGGCCAAACATGAAAAGGTGTTGATACTAATGTGGTTTTCAGTAAAGAATTACCTTAAGGAACAGTGTACTCTCTGTGCGTTATTCCTGGAGAGAGTCATACCGCACATGCCTCAGGCAGCCGGGGCAGGACAATTCAAATACCAACAAAGCATATTTGCCTTCACAAAACTGAGTAATACTGCTTTGGATCATCATAGAATCATACAATTTTGGGTTGAAAGGGACCTTAAAGCCCATCCAGTTCCAGCCCCCCTGCCATGGGCAGGGACACCTCCCACTAGATCAGGGTCCATCCAACCTGGCCTCGAACACCTCCAGGGATGGGGCAGCCACAGCTTCCCTGGGCAACCTGGGACAGGGCCCCACCACTCTCATTGTGACAAAGTTCTTCTTTATGTCTAGTATAAATCTGCCCCTCTCCAGTTTATACCCGTTCCCCCCTCGTTCAGTCACTACAAGCCTTTGTAAACAGCCCCTCCCTGGCTTTCTTGTAACCCCTTCAGGTACTGGGAGGATGCTATAAGGTCTTGTTGGAGCCTTCTCTTCTCTAGGCTGAACAACCCCAACTCTCTCAGCCTGTCCTTGTATGGGAGGCACTCCAGCCCTCCCGTCATCTTTGTAGCCTCTTCTGGACCTGTTCCAATGGCTCCATATCCTTATTATCATATGTGAAAAGCGTATTCCTAGGGGAAGCTCACAGGGTAGTCATTTGCAAAAGTACTACCTGCTAGTCAGGCAAAGCAAGGAAAACAGACTTTTCGAAGAGTGCCGTTGAGTTTTGGTAGGCTGAGACCAATTTTTGCAACCTAGCCTTTTCTCTTTTCACAAGATTTTCTCTGTGTTGCTTGGACAGACATTATTGGTACAATGATCCCATCCAGAGGTTCAGGCTGAATATGGAGTCCTGTCAGGTAGAAACAAACATCTGTGCGCCCACTTTTTCTTGAAGGTCTTGCTATTGACTTCTTTTCCTCACTTACCAGATCTTCAAGTAAAATCATAGTATCATTTAGATTGGAGAAGACCCTTATGGCCGTTGAATCCACTCATTAACCTGATACTGCCGAGTCCACTGAACCATGCCCCAAAGCACCACATCTGCACAGCTTTTAAATACTTCCAGAGATACAGGATCCCTGCGCAGCCTGTTCCTTTTGGTAGAGAATTTTTTTCCTAATATCCAGTTTAAGCCTCCTCTGGTACAACTTGAGGCTATTTTCTTTCATCCTATTGCTTGTTACTAGGGAGAAGAGACCACCACCCGCCTCCTTTCAGGTAGTTGAGGAGTACATAAGCTCCGCTTCCTCACATTGCTAATGAAGTCTCTGCCAATGCAAGGCTGCTTACTTCATTGTTTTCTTCTTAATCCCTCTTTTTATCTTATATTTTCCTGCAATGCTGGAGAAGTGTGCTTCACTTTAGCACCTTGCATGGGAAGATTTTATGTTGACAACCACTGTGGTGGCTTGTCTTTGCTATGGAGTTAGTCTGGAAAGCCCAGAGACCTCACCAGACCAGGAAAGGTGACGTGTTCAGGGGTTCCTGCTACAGCGAAGGGTACTGATTTTGTTTCATACCTGTTTGCTTGTATATAGCCCTAACTATTTCAGGCTATGTTCAGTTATTCGTCCTTAGTAAGCTGTGGTTCAGCTGATTCATTATGGGATTACTGGAAGGGGAGAGAATTGCTGGAAGATTTTGAAGGGCTGCCAGTACTGACATTATTTATTTTTTTACCATGGACTTGCACACCTAGACATTAAATGACTTCAAAAGTGGGACAATAATGGATGAAGTCTAGATAAAACCCTACCCTCTGGTAAAGAGCATACCGTTATTTTCTTGTGGTCTGTAGTTTCTTGTTATTCTGCAAAGTAAAATAGTGTGCTGAGTGGACTAGCTGGTGTGTTGGAATGACCTTATTGGAGTTTTACCACCAACTCAGCTACCTGAGCATGGAGTTACAGGTGTTTTTCTTCCAAATAATGAGGTTTACTGAAAAGCAGTTCTAAATAGCCTAAGTAGTGTGCTCCCATCAAAGGTGTAGCCTGGAAGTGAAAACGTATGAGAATAAAAAAATCACAATGAGTAGCAGTCAGCCTGGGCAAGGAAGTCCCTTCCAGTACTGTTTGTGTGGGCAAGTGCAGAAGGAAATTCACAGAGTCCTTCTCTTGGCTTCAGGGTGTCCAGAAAACAAGAAACATAACGTGAACAATCAGCTTTCCAGAGGCTCAGACCTCTTTGCTTTTGTTCCTTTAGGTCACTTTACAATGGACATTTAGATCTGCTCCTATACTGTGATGGTTCTTTAACCTCTACCCTACCAAAACATTTTTACTTTGGCTTACTTGTTTTTTTTTTGAGTAATATGATATTTTAAATTCTTATAAAATTGCACTTTCTGTAGCGATTAATCTTACTGACTGTAAAATGCAGTCATTCAAGTATAGAAACATTTCCATCTATGTTATGTACAACACCCCTAGTACATTTGCTTTATGCATCTTAAATTAATTCTGGAGGCATGGATTAGTGTAGAACTGTATAGTAAAACACTGTTTATTGGTGTTTACCTTGCCAAAACTGGAGTCAACCAACAAAATTCTGCTTCAAAGTTTGCATGGTTATCTCATCATACCTTAGTAATAATTACTCTAATCAGCTAGAGGGAAGCAAGACTGGGAATACAAAATAAAAAGAAGTCTCTTATAGATAGCCTAATTTAATAAGTGCAGTGTGCTCCTGTATGCTTTTAATAAAAATTTGGGTTTTAGTATTTGTCATGTTTATTAGCTCATTCTGTCAGACTATGCTTGTACTAATTCAATTATAATACAGCTTCCTTCGAAAAACAGATTAGGTGTTAAACACATGTCCCAGTAATAGGTACACAGATAGCAAAGGAAATCAGTAGCTTAATTTGTAAATTAAAGGCTCGTTGTTTTTTAAATAAAGAAAATAATACATATGACCACTTCAGTACCTTTAGCAAATGGTAATATATTTGTGGAGGATATCTTTACAAAAAGCAATTACTCCAATAAACATTAAGGAGTGGTGTGTTTATCTGAAAAGTTGCATGAACAGTTCCTGAGGGTACTAGCGACAGATTAGGGTCTAAGGGTTAATCTAAAACACAGTGCTTTAATACCTGGTTCCTGAAGTCAGGAGAAGCTCTTCAGTATTGATTGAACATTCTTGGTTTCCATCCCATTTCTTTGGGATTTTATCGCTTGCTAGTACAGATTATCCAAGGTTCAATAATAAAATAAAAAACTGAGTGAAGCATTCAGGTTTTAAGCAGTGTATCTTTAAGGGATGTATTTTCTAAAATATATGCCCATACTACACCTACAAACCTGGACTGCTGGGCTGAGACCAATGGGAAGAGGTTTAACAAGGCCAAGTGCTGGGTCCTGCACTTCGGGCACAACAACCCTGGGCAGCTACAGACTAGGAGAAGTCTGGCTGGAAAGCTGCCTGGAGGAGAGGGACCTGGGGGTGTTGGTTGACAGCGACTGACCATGAGCCAGCAGGGGCCCAGGTGGCCAAGAAGGCCAATGGCATCTTGGCTTGGATCAGAAACGGCGTGACCAGCAGGTCCAGGGAGGTTCTTCTCCCTCTGCACTTGGCACTGGTGAGACCGCTCCTCGAATCCTGTGTTCAGTTCTGGGCCCCTCACCACAAGAAGGATGTTGAGGCTCTGGAGCGAGTCCAGAGAAGAGCAACAAAGCTGGTGAGGGGGCTGGAGAACAGGCCTTATGAGGAGCGGCTGGGAGAGCTGGGGGTGTTTAGCCTGGAGAAGAGGAGGCTGAGGGGAGACCTCATTGCTCTCTACAACTACCTGAAAGGAGCTTGTGGAGAGGAGGGAGCTGGGCTCTTCTCCCAAGTGACAGGGGACAGAACAAGAGGGAATGGCCTCAAGCTCCGCCAGGGGAGGTTTAGGCTGGACATTAGGAAAAAATTTTTCATGGAAAGGATCATTGGGCACTGGCAGAGGCTGCCCAGGGAGGGGGTTGATTCACCTTCCCTGGAGGTGTTTAAGGCACGGGTGGATGAGGCGCTGAGGGACATGGTTTAGTGTTTGATGGGAATGGTTGGACTTGATGACCCTGTGGGTCTTTTCCAACTGAGTGATTCTATGATTCTATATGATTCTGTTACAAGTCCCCTTCTCACACAGTTCCTTACTTAGAATCATAGAATAACCAGGTTGGAAGAGACCCACCGGATCATCGAGTCCAACCATTCAACTTCTTCATGAGTAACTTGGAGGCCTTGTGTATGAGTGGATCCTGGGACAGACTTTAATGTCACTCAGTGACAAGTGGGCAAGGGTCCATATATACTGAGCTTAAATGCTCTGGCACATGTGTCCAGGGTAGGTGGGAGTTTGGACGCACAAGCATTCCCTTGTGAAATCAGGGAAGTACGAAGGCATGCAGAAATTATATGCACAAATTTGAGGGTAGCGTTGGCCTCCAATATCTTTTTGAATCATCTAATAAACAGGAGTCTGTGATTTTTGGAGGCTTTCTAATGCAAGGTTATATTTTCTGAATCTCCAGTCTAAAGCCTTCTCATAGAACTTATAGGCTTTTTTTTTTCTGCCTAAGAATTTGCCTTCCATACACAGCAGAAAAACAAACAAACACAACTCTCTGTTATTTCCCTGAAAACCAAATTCCTCTTTCCTAGCAAGATTAACTTGTCGACTAATCTTAGAGCAAACACTTTAGTTTAATCTATCATTGTTTTCTGACTGTGAGTTTATTAGAGGTCAGAAAAAGAGATTCATTAATGCGATTGCGCATTTGTTTTTCCGAAAGGACATCAGAATATTAATGCTTTTCCAAAGAAAATAAAGAAATACAGTATTTCTTTTAATAAACATCAGCTAAATAAAGTCTTAAAATCACATGCCTTGGCACAGATGGGGTGTTTGCAGCATAAGGTACAAGTTGTATAATTTCTACTATCTGAAAACTGCTTAAATGAGCTCTACTTCAGCCGTGCCATTTATTCCACACCTGAGGTGAAGTAACTCTGGTCCCTTCTCTGATGTAGAGCCATCGGAGAGCTGACTGCCAGTGCGTTTCTGCAAGTCTGTTTGCTTATATAAAGAACTCATTTCAGCTTCTCCACCCAAGAAATTCATGTTGGTTTTGGATAATCCCTGGGTGATTTTATTCTGTAAAATAAATAAATAAATCTTCCAAACCTGTGACGCAGCCCAGCTCTCGCGTATTTTGGACTATGAGAAGCGCAGCATTTTTGTTGGGGAAACATGAACTGACACAAGACACGGGCAATTTTGTATTTTTCCAAAAGGAAAACAGGATGTGTATTTCAATATAGGATTATGTAGTAGCTGAGCTTTACCTGGCAAGAGTGCAGTGTCAGTCTGTGATGAGAAGAGTTTTGCATGTGGATCGCCAGACCCCACACTCATCCCCCAGTGTGGCTTCTCTAGGAGAAAAGGAAAAATTTTATTAAACAGCTGAAACAAGACTCAGACCTATTTATTAGGTAACTTAATATTAAATTAGAAATCTGAGGTCTTAAATAACTGAATAATTAACTGCTGTTTGTTAAACATAGTTATCTAAATTTGGAAAATGTTGA
The DNA here is from genome assembly GCF_032191515.1 of Phaenicophaeus curvirostris. Lineage (NCBI taxonomy): Eukaryota > Metazoa > Chordata > Aves > Cuculiformes > Cuculidae > Phaenicophaeus > Phaenicophaeus curvirostris. Next base: position 121,441,599 of record NC_091393.1, on the reverse strand, counting down.
GACTGAATTAGACTGTGTTTGCTATTATGTTTATTAATTGCATCGCAGCAATGTTCAGCATCTCCTGTAGCAGATTCTGAATTCATGTAGTGAAAAGCAGCTGTTAACCTCATGAAATTGAACAATACAAATAAAATTTTGTTTACTGCTTGGTTTCTGGGGTCTTGCGAACCTTGAGAAGTTCGCTAGAAGATTTATACACCTACTTTACCTCCTTTCCCCTTGTTCTAACCTGGAAATAAGCCGAATCTTTTATTATCACTTATTTTCAAGAACTAAAGCTGTGAATGAAATGTCAAACGTTAAAAGACATGCTGATAAATCACTGGAGATGGTAATGCCTGAGTAAAACAGTATGAAAATGATAGCAAATGTTTGCAAGGGAAAATTGACCTGCTCAACCCAACACATGGTAACATACGTATACTCAACGTAACGTACTTTTTCACTTGTTGCTGATCTAGTGAACTGGGATAAATCTAGTATTCTATATTTTATGTGTTATATATACCCTTACTTAGACTTGTGATGTAGACAGCCTACTTCTGTATGAGGTTAAGCCACTTGTAAATAAGTAAAAAGTAGGAAAGGCAGCTTTTTCTTAAAATAGAAACTTAGTTTAAAAACAGTGTTTTGACTTTAGGCTTTTATTTAGGGTTTCACAAAACAGAACAAGCTTTTTGTTCTTTATTACATGTAGAAAGCCTAATAGGCAAAGTATTACTTCTCATCTAATTTTGCATTCCTTGAGTGTGTTTTAGTAAAACCCTTTTTCATTTAAAGCAAACTGCTGTAAATTTGGCTGGGATATGACCATTAGGATTTTTAGTAGAAAGATTTATTTAACTGAAGAACTTTTTTTGTTGGTCCTACTCCCTCAATGTAAAGTTGAATTGATTTAAGCTGGTCCAATGCCTCGAGTTTGGTGCAGTTCTGAATGAAGGTGATCACAGTGCTAGATGAGGTGCCATGAAGCGTTACGTGTTTCCATAGCCTTCCTTGATTCCCCAGCTACACATAGGCTTCACATCCTGTACATATGATTTATCAGTCTGTATTTATCAGTGGTAAGTTAAAATTAAATTTTTAAGTTTGGTGGTATTTTTTAATTACTAAGTTTGTTTATTTCAGAGTTGTCCAAAGAAGTGGAAGGAAAAAAAACCAAAAAAAAGAGATACTTGAAATTTCTATCACTACAACAAAGGACTTTTTTCTTCTATGTTTCAGACACAGATATTAAGGAGCTAGAGGATGTTTTTGGACTTAACGGACAAGTAGAGCATAAGCTGAACTTCCTCAAGAAGAATGTGTCAAAAGATATAAAGCTGGTGCTGATTGCTCATTCTATTGGTTGCTACATCACACTGGAGATGATGAAGCGGGCATCAGAACTTCAGGTACATTTACCTTATAAAATGGGAGTTATATTACTAGCAAAGCAGTGCACGTTGCTTAGCCTGTGACTATTGGCATGTATTTCCTGTGGAAGCTGTATTCTTATATAAACAAACTTTCAATTGAAGTGAAATAAAAATATTAATGACCAATTCTAATACGTGTAATAAAGTAGTTTCATGTAAAATAAAGCTCCAACTCTGAATTTGGTCCTTTACATGACCTTGTAATATAAGTAATTAATGATGGTCATAAATATATATAAGATTTTTCTTGCCATCTTCTCACCTTTAATTAATTTATAAATAGATCACTAGATACTTGATGATTATATTATGTTACTATACCAAGAATTAAGACTGGTTATGATTTTAATAGTGGCGTCTTATCTCGAGGCAAGCAGATGGCTGACTATACATGGCAAAATGTATGGAAAAGAATAGTAATATAAATTGTGATGAGTACTGCTGTGAAGGGCGTTGTTTCTAATATTACATGTGCATATATCATTGCTTCTGCTACTCGGTCTTGGTTTGTGCAACTTGATGAGAGTAGGAGATTTTACTGCATGTTCTTGTGTATCTGAATATTTTTCTTTGTCACTCTGAAACAATGAGAATGTTGAGGCAGGATCATGTCCTTGCAACCCTGGAAATAGCAGACTATTAATGCTCGGCAGTAACTCACTCTGCTAGCGGATGATGAATGAAAAATACTGAATTAATAGTTCACTCTTGCAAAATCATTGCTTATTCTTTTATATTATAAAATCTTCAGTGGAAGGAAGTGCAAGTGTTAGCACAAAGTCTGCGTTTCCTATACGCATGAGTAGGTTCTTCCACTTCTTCATAACCATTTCCACCGCATGTCTAATTTTTTTTATTTTTAAAGGAAGCAGCAGCTAAAAAGGTGAAACATGCAGTTAACCTGATGTATTTCCATAGGCAAATTTCACTTTGTGACTATAAGCAACAGCATTTTTTAAAGAGAACTTTTATTACTGTTTTTTGAGAGAACTTTTATTACCGTTTTATCTTTTCAAGAGGGAGTGTTCTAGAAATATCATATACAGTAAATTGTCCAAAAATATCAACTCTTCTGTGGTCAACATCTGTACAGTCTTTATTACCGAAATGATTTTATCTGGTTTCAATTATACTAAGAATTGTTGAGTAATTTTTTTACACCTGGCTCACTGGATGCTGGCAGCTTGCTGTTCGTCAATGGTTTGAAATGTTGGTATCTTTGGGACACTCTTAGACTGTGTGGTGCACTGTGTGCATGAAGTTAATATATGACAAGCTACATTTAAGATGCATTTAACAACAGAAAATATTTGTGTAAGCCAGAGTGTTGTGCAACCTTTGGCCCTTTGCCAAAAATAAGTTGACTGTTGGGTTTTATAACATATGATGTGTGATAATAAGAAACTCATGTTTCCATCTCTCCCTTTACTTTTATTGGAATATTTGATTCCCACAAGATTTTGAGCACATATGTGTATTTTAGTAGCTAGATCATTTGATTTAATTTTTGTGTAGTTCTTATATGATATTCTTTTATTGCATGAGTTTGGGGATTGTTCTTAAATTCTCTGCTTTAAGAGCCTTTGATTGCTTACAGTTTATTTTTCTGAGCTAGAGGTTAACGCGTTGTATTTCTTGTTCAAATAATTCAGTAAAAGTTTATATTTGGAGTGTACATTTAGCAGATTTTACTTTTGTTACCTCATTTAAAGCTCTTCTGTAATCTCACCAAATATAGACCAGGTTGTCCCTCTCTTGTACAATGATGAGGGAACCTGATGAACTTGAGCTAGCATGCATAAAAAGATAAAGCACTACCTGCTTATCTCCTTGGTTGCTCTTCAGCTGTCAGTTTTGAATGCTGCTAATTTCTTGGGCCCTTGTGCTCTGCTGGTTAATGAGGTATGGTGTTTTGATTTTTTTTTTCTTAAAACTTCTATGAAATACTGCTTTCTTATTTAATTAAGAGAAGTGAAACAGGAATTGCCAATTTACCTCAGGATAAATCCAATTTTTGACCTCATCTTTATTTTCCTGTTGACTCTCAGGGAGGCTTTTTTTTTCACGTTTTCTTCAGGAGACTCCTTAGCACAAACTTATTCTTAGGTTGATGCCTTCAACTAAGTTGGACTAGTAGAGAAAAGACCACAGAGGTTACATCCATTCTGGGCTTGGCAGACACCCAGAACCATTCCCAGTTGTTAGTTTGGATGCAGGCATCCTGCTTTGGGGTGAGGGAAGTTCAGCCGTGTGGACACAGACCATCCCATGCTGTCCTGCTCAATGACAGGACCGGGGAATAGTTCCTGGCAGCTGCGTTAACTGGTAGACATGTAACTGTGAACACTTCTCAGTTGTTGTAGTGAGCATCAATTCTTAACAAGATTCATCTCTCCGTAGGAAGCGAAGCATCCAATGTTTGTCAGACTGCTAAAGAATTTTTACACTGGGAAGGAAAAAATGCTGATCAGCCTTACTCTGTGGAGATGGAAAAATGCAATAACGTACAGCATACTTGATACTTAGTCTTAACCTCTTAATCTCCTTCACTCTTCATTCAACCAGCAGGACTGAAAAATGAAACTGAGTGACAAATTAATTTTCTCAGTTGTTGGAGCTTGAGCCTAACTCACAAATATGCTACATCCTGCCGGCATGTTCTTCTAAAATACAAATCCTTATTTGGAGGAGATTGTTGTGCTTTGGTGGCAACACTACTGAGTGTTTCCTGAAACGCTCTGATAATTATTTTTTTTAAAAGATTGACACATTTCCTTGCCAATGAAATTCAATCTGTTACAGCATTAGTCTTTCATTTGCAATGATGCTTTTGAAAAGCCGGCACTTTTGTGGTAATAAATTAAAACTTATCAATGAGTGCAACTGTCAAATGGTGTAGACATTGCTGTTCCTGTAAAGCTCATTGAGGAGTAAGAGTTTAAAACCTCTTTATATTATCAATTTAAGCAAATACTGGAATATATGATTCAAACCCGTGCATTACTACTATGTCTCAGTGATACCAAAGAATATTGAATATGAGTAGAATTTGGTTGATTTAATAAATAATAGCTAACAAAACATAAGTTGGGATAGTTGTGTATAAAAATAGTTCATACTTTGGGAATCCTGACACAATTTCTGTGCTCATGTTCATCTGCCCTGTCTTTCCTTCACCATGTTCTCTTCCAGACAGCAGCCTTCTGGTCTGTATTTTTTTTTGAGTAATCTGATGAGTGTAACAGAATAATGGTTCACATTTAATGATTCCACAAATTTATACAGTAGCATAACCATATTTTCATGGTTTTCTCTTGTCTGTATACGAATTGCATTCAGGTCTTTCACTTGCTGAGGTCCTGGTAAAGTATGTAGCTTAGAAGGTTTCTGCAGCATGTCTTATTCTTTTTAAGTTGGTACTGATTTTCACCCATCAAGAGGCTGTCCTCTGAACAAGCTTTCTTAAGTGAAATAAATGTTTCTTCATTGCTGTCTATTCTGAATTATTTTATGATGAATATAATGTTGATGTTATTTACTCCCTTTTATAAATAAATTAAACATGCCTTTCAGGAGGTACCAGGCATTTTTTGTTAACATTTTGAGTTAGTGATATTGGTTGTGTATCCCTGCTGTTGGTTTCTGTCTGTTTAGTCAGTTTCTAATCCATATAAAACTTTTTCTCTTACCTATAATTAGTATTATTGATGCTCACGGGGATTGGATGACCTCAAGGAGAAGCATTTTTATGGAACTTTTTGAATGTAATTGTTTTAGATGATGATCCTACACATGCATGGTAGCTTTATTTCTTTCTCCTTTTTTAAATTTTTCAAAATATTTAGTTAAAAAATTGAAAGAGCTTTCATGTATAAATTATTATTGCTGTTACTTATGATTTTAAAAAAAGCTAGGTATATATTTTATCATTCTTTTATAAATTTAACTGGTAACAGATTAGTTTGCTGTCATTCAAAATTGTTGCATTCTTAGTAATGGGATCTTTATTACCCTTGGTGCTCCCCTAAATGACACACACCTTTAGCACGACATATGTAGTCCTCGTTTTGTGGTTTCATATTTGAACCAAAGGCCATGCTCCATCTGTTGTGAACAGCTTGCTTGATGGCCTACAGGTACACAACAGAATGACAGATGTCACAAGTCTGTTAGCTATTTTTTTTTCCCGCTATTGCCTAGAAATCTGCTTCTTCCTCTTTACCTGCAGCCCTTTGCAACACATCTTAGCGGGAGAAGATGTCTCTGGACATGACCCTTCTCACAATGGGATTTGATTGGGATTTGAAATTTCAGAAAAGCTCCTTTGCCATCCCTTGGCTAGAAGGGTGTTGGTTTTCAGAGTGTAGGAGAGATTACCTGTGTGTATAGAAGTAGTTTGCTTCAAAAGGTGCTAAGGGGCATGGTTTAGTGTTTGATAGGAATGGTTGGACTCGATGATCTGGTGGGTCTCTTCCAACCTGGTTATTCTATGATTCTATGAAAAGAAGCTTTATTCAAACAGTGAAAGGTGGCAATAACTATTTTGCATTGCAGTGTGTCTTTGTATGCAATGTGAAATGCAATGAATATTTGCTTACAGAAGAAATGGAAAAAATTTCTCTTAACAATATGTGAACAGCTATCCATACATACTGTTTTGCAGAATATGTAATTTAAACCAAATTAGCTATTCCTGAATAAGTTGTGTAAAACATTTTAATGCTAAACCAAGTGTCTTTTTCTGATAGAGCTTAATTTTTTTTAAAAAATAGCTTAATATAATGGTTTTGAATGTATTCTAGGTTCATTCTGGGCACTAGAGTTCACACTTGGAGTTATTCAGGAGTATTTCTGTGTTTAGATATTCCTTACACTGGCTTTAATTTATCAAATCTATTGGTCAGCATCAATTCTCTAAGTTACTGACAGAAATAATCCTCTTTTTGAAATACAGTTTCCCAAAGACAGAAATAGATAGTGAACAAATAACTTTTTGCTGCTTTACATGCTCTCTTATAGAACTAAGCTCATCTCACATCTTTTGAAGAGGACAATGAAACTGCCTAGAGTAAAAAAATAGCTGGAAGATTTCTGAAGAGAGGTGATGTCATCTCTCATGTAGAGGATTATACTTTGTAGACCTGTGTGCCAGGGTGCAGTGTAACCAATAGCACAGTGCAATCATAAATAAATGCCTTTGATTTGTGCAGCCTTGGTTTGATTTGTCCTTGCTGAGAACTGTTTGCTTTTGGTTCCTTAATGGATTGCAGTGATGTGTGGAATATGGATATGTAGTAATGCCTGGCAGTAGGGGTCATGATCTGGAGAAACAGAATGTAGAAATGGGTTTTTTTTAATATTAATTTCATATTACTTGCAGGCCTAAATGATAAAATGCAAAAAATCCCCATAAAAATTAAATGGGTAAAAGACTTAAAGTAACACAAGCCTAATGACAATATTTGCAATATTATTATGCAGGAAAAAAAATAGTTGGCTATACTTAGCAGACCTTACAAGGGATTTGGTACACAATTCAAATAAACACCTGTCTTGTGAAGGTAGCTGTGAATTTCTAGGTCATGATCTAAAACTAAACTGAGGCTGATGTATTTTTCTTCTTCTTCAGTTCATCTGTCTGGAAAAATGAGCTGCATATTAAAAAACCAAGCAAACAGCATTGGGCTGGTATACACCCACCTTCCTCCCTCTTTAAGTGTTGACGGAGCAAAATAACAAAGACTACCATAGTTTTGCACAGATTTAATCATGAGTCTTAAATTCAGCTGCTGACGGTGATGCATGTGTTAACTTTATGGATGTTTTAAGTTGGTTACTGAATACGACTGTTTCTATATTATGTATATTTTTGGCACTTCTCTCTATCAGTTATTGTTAGATAGATAGATAGATAGATAGATAGATAGATAGATAGATAGATAGATAGATAGATAGATAACAAGTCTTTGGGAGCAGATACACAATGGACAGGTGGTCTGAGCCAGCAATTAGATTAAAATTTGCTTTAGTTGACAGCATATACATTGTAGGGTCTGTATAATCCACCTTGCAACAGATGACAGAACTCTGATGAGCATGTTCTCTCAGTGACGCCTCGGGCAATATCAGTAAATGTAGCGGAGTAGCCAGTAAAGCAACTGGTGCAAATTTTGGGCATATGGAAACATTGTTCAACTGTCTTATTTGGTAAAAGTGAGAAGTAAAGCAGATGTTTTATTGGACATGACCAAATAAAATAAATAAGATACCATACCTTTGAAAAATGGGGGAAGTTTCTACAAAGGTTTTTGAGAGGTTTTTTTTAAAGAAAGGAAAAAAATGAAAACAACCTTGATACGAAAACCTAAGACAAATGTAAAACCTTCTCTGTTAATGGCTATAAACCAGAGAGGGGCACATTTAGACTGGATGTAAGGAGGAATTTCTTCATGATGAGAGTGGTGAGGCACTGGCACACGTTGCCTGGGGAAGCTGTGGCTGCCCCATCCCTGGAGGGGTTCATGGCCAGGTTGGATGGGCCTTGGGCAGCTTGGTCTAATGTCCCTGTCCATGGCAAGGGGGGTTGGAACTAGATGATCTTTAAGGTCTCTTCCAACCCAAACAATTCTGTGATTCTTTGATTCTATGATTCTCCTTGGTGTGGGGGGTTGCAAAGCAAAGAGCAATAATGGGTGAGTTCATGGTAAACAAAGATTTGTTAGAGTAATGCTGACTTTTGACTGAATCACTCATAAAAGGCCACCAGGCTGAATTTAAAAGCTCATCGAAACTTCAAAATACCATCAGTGGAAGGCTGGTTGTAGCAGGGTTGAGAGTGTCAGTTCACCCAAGAGACCACTAGTGCCAGTTGTTTTTGCTGGCTTGATGACAGACCTTCTAATCCTAACAGTCCAAGTTATATTCTTTTCTACCTCCCCACACCAAAAAAAAGCTTTAAAATGTAAAATGTAAGAAAATGCAGCAGTCAACAGGCAGATGGGATTTTTTTGTATAACCCTCACTGGATGCCAGCTTTGTGAACGGGAGCAGACTCCGCTCCACGTGCTGCATAGATCTGCCTGACATTACTCTTTCCTTCACAAACAACCCACCTCATAATTTAGAGGACAAAAGAATGTGAAATATCTCAAGGATACAAAAAATTTTAGGAAAGTTAAAATGTCATGAGAAATAAACTGTTGAAGGTGATATTCTCAGAGTTAAAAATGCCTGAGGGCAAATATTTTGAGGTTTTTTTGCTTTCTCCAGGGGGGTGGCATGCATCCTTCTCCACATTAAGAATATAATTTCTGTGATGAAAAATTGGCTTAAAAGCCAAAGTGTATAAACTATCAATTACGCCAGTTATAAGAAAGCCTGAGGAAGAAGTGGGAAAATGAATTCCCAAGACTTTTTCAGGAAAATCATATTTTTTCGTAATGTTCACTGAAACTTCAAGTTTTGTCACCTTCTTTGACATGTTTGGTTTGCTGCTCAGTTGAATATAGAAACCATATGAAAATCGAGATTTTGGTCTGATGATTGAAAGTAGGAAATGTGAGAACAATAATTTTGATTTCAAGAGACTTCAGTTTTTTAAAAGTGTTGTGTTTATTTCGCTACTAATGAAACATCCAATTTCTTTTCAGATGTATGTGGTCAGAATTCAAATAAACCTATAAAAATTATTTTTTCTAGGAAGTTAACAGATGTTAAAGTAGCCAAATGTACAAAGAGAAAAGGAAGAAAAATAAACTGAAAACCAGAATCTGTGATCATTCATCAAGAATCCAAAGTAAAACATGAAAATGAAGAGGAAATGAAGAACTAAAAATAAAAGGATGGCTAGAATCGTAAATGGCAGAATAACAGGATTTATTAAGTACTGTGGCTTTTTATGAATTTGTTCATAAAATCCTGTTATTTTGGATCTCCAAAAATTTGGATTCATATTGTAATAACTAAATTAAATGATTCTATAAAAATGAGGGAATCATAAACATATAACGAGAAGTGAATTTCAAAAACAATTAGGATTTATAGCTCAGGTTTTCAAAAGAGCTCAACACCCTTTTGAAGGCCAAATTTCCCAAAGCACTTTTTATGCTGAATGGTGAGACCTTCTGAAATTCTGGCTGCAGATGAGTATGTATAGTACTTGATATCAGAGATCGCTTTTTAGAGAGTTGGACCAAACCATCAAAATTCGGTATCAAGATATATAACACACAGCTTAATTTTTTTTTCCTACTGCAATTAATATGCTTTTACAGAAGGCAATAGAGATAGAAATCAGCAGGTTTCATGCTAATTTAAATCTGAGTAGAGAAAAGGAGAAAGTCAATTAGGGCATTAAAGAATTGTTTGTGAAGGAGCATGTGAAGAGACGTTATGGAATTCTTGGACATAGACTTTGCAAAAATGTCATTAAACTTTGAGCATGGGTATAACCCCGGTAACCAATATCTGTTCCTGGAAGCTGGATATTAAAATGTAATTTTGCTGGCAATCTGGAGCCCTCAGCAAAGAAGCTGAACCACTTCATCAGTCCATGCCTCTCATTGCACATGCTACAGTTACTCTAGCAGTTGGGGAGGACTTGGCTTGGATCTCCATGATGATTTTAAGCTGAAAGAGGGGAGATTTAGGTTAGATATGAGAAAGACATTTTTTCCTGTGAGGGTGGTGAGGCACTGGCCCATATTGCCCAGAGAAGACATGGATGCCCCATCCCTGGAGGTGTTCAAGGCCAGGTTGGTGAGTCTTTGAGCAACCTGATGTAGTGGAAGGTGTCCCTGCCAGTGGAATTGGAATTGGATGATCTTTGAAGTCTCTTCCGACCCAGACCATTCTATGATTCTAGTTAGGTTACTTAGAATGGACACCGTTGTAATTAAAAATATTTGCTACCCTGCCATGTTAGTTTGTTCTCCATGGTTTACAGTGAAGTCTAGGGATGCTTACTTTAGAGTCGAAAAATGTATTCCTCTGTATTAGCTTATATTCTGAAAATGGTACATCCAGTTTGAAGAGTTCACTACAAGAGTGAAAGGAATTGGAAAGAGACATATACTTTATACAAAGAAGGTATAAGATCTCTGAGCTTAGATTGCATAATCACTACATTTAGGGCATTTCTAATATACTATTAAGTAATGAGAATTTTATTTTCCCTTTCTTTTTAGGATTTCTGGTTTTAGTAATATCTTTCACAGAAAGGGTCGTTGGGCACTGGAACAGGCTGCCCAGGGAAGGGGTTGATTCACCTTCCCTGGAGGTGTTTAAGGGACGGGTGGACGAGGTGCTAAGGGGCATGGTTTAGTGTTTGATAGGAATGGTTGGACTCGATGATCCGGTGGGTCTCTTCCAACCTGGTTATTCTATGATTCTATGATTCTATGATTTAGGGGAATTTTTGCCAATGCCATGATGGATCTTTTCAGATACCTTATGATCTGTTGAGTGACTGTAGACCTATGTTTAGAGAAGTAAAACAAGCCCTAGATTTTTTTCTTAAGAATCACCTTCTGTGCTGTTACAACTGAGGTTATCTTCAAAATTAAATGTAATAGAAATCCACTTCCTTTTCCATTTCTTTCAATATATAAGTATCTGAAATGCTTGGTATTTGTTGTTTGGATACAAGTCTACTTAACTGTGACAGTTTGGAAGAAAAATCTTTGGAGTTTCTCCTTTCATGTGAAATTCAGTTTAAAGTATACATTTAAGTGGAAGTCCAGGTACCATAAATCTATTTAATAAACTTGTTACCTTTGGAGTTCTGTAAGAAAGTTCAGTTAGTGTTAATGAAAATATGCTTCTAATGACTTTGTTACAACATTTCTGGTCACTGGAAAATTGTAAGAGCATTCCACTCCATTTCAAATTCCAAACTGAAGCATAATTCTCTATAAGGAAAAGAATTCACTAAGTCCTAATTGTTCTTGAAAACATTAAATTTTAAGATAGCAGTGTGACTGCTGTAAGTGTATTTTACTGAAATAAGAGGTACAAAACCCAGTTCTCAATAAATATAATTTGAATTGTGAGCTTTAATTGCAGCTGGCAAAGTTCAGACTTATTATCTGGCATTGGCAATTGAAAGGTATTCTTCAAATTCTTGTTCTCAGTTGCACTAAAACCCTTCCTACCTGATGACCAGTTTTATTTGTGTGATAAATTAGGTATGATAATTTTGCTCTTTTAGCAGATTCCTTCCTGTATTCCATTTGTCATAATAATTAAGGCTAGAAGCAGTCTGTAGTGTTGCAAAGAAAGGAATTCTGTATTTTTCCCTTACTATTAAGAACACTTACAGTTCTGGTAAAGTCAGTGCAAGGTTGGAAAAAAAAATGAGCTGACTGACAATTCTCACTGCCTTGGTTTTTTTGTCTTCTTCTGATACCCTGTCAGACTTCGGGGTGTAAGTTCTATCTTGAATCTCAAATATTCTGTGTTTCTTTCTTTCACAAAAATATAAAGTTCAGCTTTGTGTTCTAGTTCTTCTCAGTGCAAAGTTCCTGGCTCACTCATCCTTGTGTTTTTCACTGGTATCACAAGTCAGATCCTGTTCTACTCTTCTTCCTCCAGAGTACACCATTAAATAAGCCACTTAGAATAGTTAAAATGGTCATGGAATAAACTACTTCTGACATAAAATGTCAGCTCAGCTTTTCTTATCTGTCTGCTAACCCTCCTAGGCTGTGGTTTGGGTTGATTGGATGCCGTTTTGAGGGCTGACTGGAAGGAGTGTATTTCACCAGTAAGGGTGAAATACAGCCCTTCAAAACATCTTAAGTGGAACACTTAAAAATAGAAGTCCAAGGATCTTGAGGCGCTGATGGAAAATCATGGCCTTCCTTTTTCATCAGTAAAATGAGATTATAATTGTACGGCTGCTTTCTCATTCACCTTGTTCAACCACTTTTCCTTAAGCTGAATGGATTGTCCTTGAGATTTATGGGTAGGTATGGCTGAACGCTGATGACTGTGAAAGCAGTTGGTTCAAGGCAGCAGAAAACCTGTTTTCTTTTTCTTGAGCAATGTCTCCACTTTAAAGGCATATTAGTGGTTCATCATAAGTGGTAAGTGTTTCAGATCGTGTCTACAAGGATCACATTTACCAGTCCGTGTACCATAAAGGTACCTGCAGATGCAATGCAGTCATCTCATGGGAGTGCTACACTGAAAAAAAAAATCCCACCCTGTACTTCCAAAATGGAAACGGAAAGAATTTCTCCTGGAAAGTGGCAGCTGCATTCTGACATTCGTGTAATGGGAGCAACTGAAAGCTTTATGGTGTGTAACTGTGACACTGCATTCCAACATAAGCTTCTCCCTGCCCTTCTTCCAACCAATAAACTATTCTTCCTCTCTTTTCACTCTCACCGCTCCTAATCTTCTTCTGTTTACATGCTTTAATCATAATAGCAACAAATCCATCCCTGCCGGTACTATCACACCGTTGCAAATTTTGGCCGTCTCCTCTGGCACTTCCCTTGTAGATGGAATGATATTGCCCACTTTGATGGGGCTTAATTCTCTATGTAAAATACTGCTCTGTCAATGAATATTTTCTCTATGAAACTATTTTCAGTCCAACAATAAGATACAGATTTTTGGGAGAACAGTTTTCTCATTATTACCTTAACCCATAAAAAGGCTTTTTCTTTTTTTTTTTTCCTAACATTTTGGGCAAGTCTTCAGTTGCCCAAATATTTGTAGTACGGAGTAATTTGCATTTCAGCCCTGTGAGACTTGTAAATGTAATGAACAGCCTGTGTGTTTAATATTTTTAATATTTTTAATAATTTGCAAATAGTTCAGTATGTAGAGCTGACCTGTTGAGAAGTCGTTTCAAATGTCTGTAGAGAACACTTCTGAATTACAGTCTTTTGTGTGTTTAGCAGAATTTCAGGCTTCATCTGGCAAAATTTTAGAAGCACTTCTTACTGGAAAATAAGTAATTTGAAACGACAGATTATTTTGTCCTGTGCTGTGACCCACTTGTAAGGTGAGGTATGGATGATTGCTCTCCCATTGCCATTAAATGGGTTTCAGCATTGGAAGTCAAGTATTCGAAAAGATACTGATAATCTTTTGAAAGATGTGATTGAAAGTGTATTGATTTCAAAGGGAATTGTCAAAGGTCCCGATTTAGTTCTCAGTCCAAGAATTTGTTCTTAGCTTCCATGACAAGTGTTTAATGGCAGTTTTGCAAGTGTTTTTAATCAGAACTTATTCAGGAGGCTGAATCAAGGCTCATTTCATTGATGGAAATTTTACCACTAGTTTCAACAGGAAAATGGAACCACAGAGGACCAGAAGCATTCAATAAGATATAGGACTGCAGTCTCATTAGGGTTCTGCCTGTTGTTTACTCTGCTTGTGACCAGCCGCTCTGCTGGCAAAGTATTTTCTTACTCTAAGAAGATGAAGTTAGATACTACCAAGATTTTTATGTCCTTCGCTTTCTTGCTACTGTAACTTATATCCCTGTTTTCATCCCATTTTAGTTCTTCTGTAATTAAACTCTGGAGGATAAGTTTTAGTATACTCTTAATATTACACAAAGTTAACACTGCGTAAGTCTGATTGTGATTCGTGTTTTAAAAGGACTGTTCATATGGTTGATGTAATGAGTTTGGTTGCAGGATTTAGACTAGACATAGGAGGAATTTCTTCCTGGTGAGAGTGGTGAAGCCCTCGCACAGGTTGCCCAGGGAAGCTGTGGATACCCCATCCCTGGAGGTGTTCAAGGCCAGGTTAGATGGGGTCTTGGGCAGCCTGATCCAGTGGGAGGTGTCCCTGCCCATCGCAGGGGGGTTGAAACTAAATGATCTTTATGCAGTTGTGAAAAGTACGCAGAACTTTACAGGACAAATATCTGTGTGTCCTTTCATTACGTGGTACTCTTTCATTACCTTGTATCTTGAAGGAAATTAATGCCGTTGAAATGTTGGGAAACAATGCATTTCTGAGGTTTTCGGGAAGGTTCCTATGTATGTTGTTTCTTAGAGAACCCTGTGGAATATATGAGGAAGCATATATGATGGTATACTGTTTCCTGAAGAACCGGTCTAGTTGATACTTCATGTGTATGTCCAAATATAAATCTTAATAGCTACAAACAATGGATATATGGTCGTTAGAATTTATGTTACCCCGAATCTGGCATGTGGTAGTCTCCAAAGTTCTTCCTTCTGTAATTCAAAGCAATGGAGATATATCTAAATTGACTAGGGCCCTTAAGGTCAGTAATAGTCATGAAATTTTATAGTGCTGAGGAGGGGTCCGCGTGGTTTGTGTCTTGGTCACAGAGAAACGAGAATGATCACTCTCTCAGACGCTTTGATAATTCTTATTTTCCCTGTTTTGTCCAAATCCAGAATAGGGATTGAATGACTATCTCAATCTATTAGACTGTGTTGTAATATTAGCTATAACAACATGAAGTTAAATATGAATAAAGGAGGATACATCAGATGCCAAGGGGCAGAGACATCCCTGACATCAGACAAATATAAATGGGAAACAGCATTGAACAGGAAACAGCCCTTGTCACACAGCCAACCTGAGCTTAGGATGTGACGCAACACAATATTAAGGTGATATTGTTTTCTTAAAAGTATGTTATGAATTCCTACTCGCTGTGCTTTGCAGATTTCTCGAGGAGACATTGATTGGAGCTTGGCTACTGCTTCTCCCCTGTCTCAGCTCTTGCTGACTGTGCTCCAGTTTGACCTTTGAGGGACGATCTGTCCAGGGAACAAGAGTGAGAAGGTTGAGAAGCCAACCGTGTCAGCAGAGAGCTTTAAGGAGGCAGCCTTGTCTGTTGTGCACATATTGTAGGAACTAGAAGTCTGAGAGACTTTTAAAGTGCGAGAGAGAGACTTAAAAATGTTACCTTCCTATTTTCTGTACTTACCATCTCTTATGCATCTCATGAGTCATATTTGCAGAGATTAGGTGTAAGAAAAACTTGCTTTTCTCACTGCATATCACAGAATCACAGAATCACAGAATAACCAGGTTGGAAGAGACCCACCGGATCATCGAGTCCAACCGTTCCTATCAAACACTAAACCATGTCGGTGAAGTGCAACAGGTCTCCATCATTGTTCTTGTGAAGATGAATGACATATGTCACCAGGGAGAAAACTCACGTGCGTTTTAGTTTGGTATATGGTTTATAGGACAGAAAAGCATAAGTACTATTGCACAAGGTAATTTATAGCCAGATATATTCAAGAAAGAGAAATTCAGATGTAAATAAGCTCAGGGAAAGCCTAGGAAGATAATCAGGAACCTAAATTATGGCAGGAGCTCAGGATACTTTTGATTTAGTTGACCTCGTTAAACAGAGAATGTATATATGACTGCCTTCCATAAATATTACAAGTATAAATACAGAGAGAAAATGTAGAATTGTTATGCAATTACTATATTATATTAGAATGCAATGCATTTATAAATTCAGGTGGATATAAATAAAGTTAGAAACTGCTTTCTGGACGTGAAAATATTAAATCTGAATTAATCATACAAATAAGTAACATCAAGAAGCTGTCAAGCAAAATTCAATCAGAAGTTTATCTGGTAAATGGATCTCATGGACTACTTTTGTGCTTTTGTCCTTAGTCCTCGAAAGTACATTTGATGCTTACATGCTTAAATTTTTCATCTTTGGCACTACTGTCTGAATTAATGTATTACTACAAAAGCGTTAAAGATCGTATCAAGTAGCTCTGCTCAATTGACCATAGTTCTTCAGATAATGAGAAAGAAATTCTGCCTGTGAATGTCTGTGCATTCTCCGTGTGTCTTCACTGCCCTGCATGTGTCAGTTCTCTTGAAGAACTCAATCCTTAGCTTGATCTTCAGTATGCCTATGAAAATTACCAGAAGGTCCTGTGATCAAGAGTCTTGATCCAGTCTGTTCTCAAGCTGTGAAAACTCAAAACCCCTTAGTAAAGTTGAGCTGACAGACACTGATATCATGCAGTTAGTGGCACTCAAAAAGTTTGCTTTTCCTGGGAAGCAAGAATTTCTTCAGCCCATCAGAGAAAATTCTAGTGTATTATTTAGAGTTTTAACAACATGTTCACAGAGCTGCATGCACTAACTGTGCTTTGCTTGGAAGACAAATTAAGCTCTGGAGGAAGCAGATTGTGCTCCTCATATGCAAAGAATTTTCTTAGAAAATTGAAAAAAACCCTTCTTTCTGTCTCTTAATCTCACAGATTATATGGAACACAATGAGAAGTCCGGAATGAAAGGAATAGAAAAAGAAAAAAAATAATGCATTTTATGCCTAAGTGAAAATTTGGACACTAATGAATAGGAAATGTAGAAAATTTAAATTGAAAATGTGAAATAAAGTGCACATGCCCCTGCCTCTCAGCAGTATGTTGGGAGAGGGCTATAGAAGACAGTAACAGAAGACTCTCCTGAACTAATCAGTCACTAACAGACTATGCCACCGTGGCATTCTTGGTAACAAAAAAACCCCGAACTTTTCTACAAAATGCTGGTTATTTACTTTTTTTTGCTATTTTGTTCTACAGAAGCAGTTTGGTTACCCTGAGAAGTAAGCTTCAGTTAAGAGCAGAGCACTGCAAATTACCGTACAGCTGTTTTCAATCTTCCTGCTTTTCCAATGTATGTTTTCATATGGACTCATCTAACTTCTTGATTTTCAGGTTATTTATCTATAAAAAGCATGCTAAGACTTCTGTGTGGGACTTAATTCTTACAAAGCACTTCGAAATTTTCAGTGGTAAAATTCTCTGTTACCTGTATTTAAGATACTTGTTCTGTTGCGTATTTGCTATAACAAAACAAGAGAGACAAGAGGCCCATAAGATAAAATAGAAGAAGGTGCACAGTGTGTTCTTACTTCAAACCAGTAGTCAAATATTTTTTGTCGCTTCTGTTCACTCTTTAGTTCTTTTGCTGTCATGAAATAATGTGGGTTTGTTGATATTGAGTTGTGACAGACAGCTTGCTGACACGAAAAAACAAACGGTGTCTTGAACCGCTGAAGAAGAAAATATTCAAGATTTTAAAATATAATTCTCTATTATAGATACACTGTACTGTACATAATTCATGACTGAGCAAACTAAATTGACAAGTCCTGAAAGTCCCACTCTGTTGAGAGGAAAGCCCAAGCCAATGCTCTCTGGTTTGTCTTGTGCATCTTCTTGGAAACCTGCTCAGCATAGCTGTTGTAATAAAGCAAAGAATACTTCCCTGAGCCTCGTTGTTTTGCCTGCAGGTTTCTGTATACTAAGTAAAAGAAACTGTGATTAGCATGACACTGTGTCAAGAGTAGACTGCAGAGTACCATTAAGATCATCATTATGTTATCTTTGAAAAATTTACTAGGCTTCACCAGATATATAGCTTTTCCACTGCCAACACAGCAGAGGAATAGTAAGCTAATATATGGGGTGAACTGAAATAGATCAAAAGGAGTGTTACTTTTGACAGAGCTTTTGGTTTTCATAGGATTCTTGAGGAATTTTAGATAAAACTTTCTCACTCGTTTTCTTTCCAGCTCTGTGATTTGAAGTCATGCACGTAGTGATGCTGTTGCAGAGCAGAGGTGTGTGACTACAGCGTGTGTGGGTGACATACAAAGCTGTACTTGGATGCTTCTTCACTGAGCATTGGTCACTGTGGGATGGGTTGGTAATAAAATGCAATAGGCTGCTTCCTTGCTTCTGCCCGCTTATTTGATATTGGGGGATCTCGGAGGTTCTTCATGGGTTCTGTTGTAATCACTGCCAAATCTGAGTCTTGTGTTCATTTTGTTGGTGTTTAGATGAACCATTTCTGCACCCCCAGTGATTAAGAACAGGTCATGTGGCAGAAGCAAATACTTTCCAAATTCTTCCCCGCTCAAAGGTTGATCTGAGCCTCCAGCGACCTCTGCTTCTGCTATTAAAGCAGACTGATCCAGTAGGTTATTTCTTGGGAAGTTTCACTTTCTGATGCTGTAGGAGGGTTATTTTCTTCAGTAAGTCAAGGTCTTGCTGGCCTATGACTTTGATAGAGGTATCTCCATGCCTGCAAGGTGGTGTTGGCAAGGACGGTCTGTCCCTTGGGAGCTAAGGTACGGGACGACAGATCCCATCTGCAAATTCATGAGTTCACCTACTTGTTGTCTCTTCTGAAATCAGTCTTTAATTAAGACGAGTCTTACTCCTTTCTGTCAGTCAATGTCTGCCTTTTCATGTCTTGCCTACTTTTCTCTCCTGTTTTGTTTCTCTTAACAAGACATCGCTCTGCATTAAAATCGAACAGCCCGCTGCAGCAGCCCTCTCTGGGCCCCCAGCTGAGGTGTCCCTGGGATCTCAGGAAGGCAACCTTAGGTGCTTGAATTTCCAATCACAATTTCTTGTGCAAAATGAACACTGCGTGATTCCAGAAGTATTGAGCTGCTCTCATTGACATTGAAAACCGTATCACTTTGTGGTGGTTGAGTCACCTTCCCTGGAGGTGTTTAAGGGACGGGTGGATGAGGTGCTAAGGGGCATGGTTTAGTGTTTGATAGGAATGGTTGGACTCGACGATCCGGTGGGTCTCTTCCAACCTGGTGATTCTATGATTCTATGATTCTATGACTTTCAAATACTGGTTGTTAGTGGCAGTGTTGTGTTATATCCTTGGCATCGTCCTTTACCAGTCCCTGTAACAAGCAGTGTTACCTACTCAGACATCAAATTGTAGCTGACAAATGTCTTTCAGCTGTCTTTCAGTAGAAGGCATTAAAGAAAAATAATAGTGTGCGTTTTTTTCACTTGATTTGATTTGCATACTTTTTGTGTTTTTTATAAAGAAACCTTTTAAACATTTTACAGAAATGCGTTGCTGGTGTGGTTGTGCCTGTTAAAATGTGTGGTGATAAAGAACATTTTGTTGTAAATTTAATTGTTTGGCTTTTTGTTCTCTGTTCTCATTTTAATCAAAACAAAAGAATTCCCTACTGTTTCTGCAAATCCAAAACCATGTTGACATAACCGTTACCCAGTGGAGACTTGAAGGTACTCAGTTGCCACCTTGTCGTCTTGTTTTAGATAGATTAAAATCTGGATAGAAAGCTCAGATGTATAGGAGTGTGTGTGTTCTTTATGTGGGTAGTTTGGAGGAAGCCTTTGTTTATTCTTTAATATTTATATGAGGCAGTAGTGACATGAAGTGAATCATACTCATTCAGGGATCCTGCCTAAACAAAGCTCTTTGGTTAATGCTGTGCTTTCAGAGATCAGACATTTAATATTCTTTGCCTTGAAGGCTCATTTTACCTAGTTTCTCTTCCCTCTGTGTTATAAATGTTACTGTCCAAGTTATACATACCTGAAGTTGATGGACCGATAGCTCTAGACACCAAAGTATATGAACAGTGGCTAAAGCAAAACGCCTAAAGTCCCCACAACTTTCTACTGTGGTGTGTGCTGAAGGAACAAAGGGATGAAGATCTCGGGGTTTCAGTTGGACTTGATGATCTTAGATGTCTTTTCCAACCTTATGATTCTGTGATTCTGTAACTCGTGGTCCTGGGATTAGTTGCCTTCAGTAGATTCGCTGACTGTCTTTTCAGTAGTCCCCATATCCACTTGAGTCTGTGTGTCTAGTTTCTCCAGTTGCCCAGCTCTGCTTTGCCTTGCCATGTGCTTAACCAATACGAGTCATTTTGAATTTGGTTTAATTTAAACCAGGTAAATCTGGATTTTTCTCTCTAAGTGTGTGTAACATTTTTGTTATTTTGATTGATTGTTATCACAGAAGTGTTTTGATAAATAAACCTTTACTTGTTACTTAGCAGTATACACCATGGCATTCATAGCTTATGCTATACGATGTCTTCTATCTTTAAAAAGACTGGTCTTAAAATAATTCTGAAAGTTGTAACATAAATATAATTCTGTGCCATCTACTTGATTTAAGCTAGTGTAAATTGCATATGGGTGAGATCCTGGGATTTGACAGGGAAAAAATTAATAACTGATGTTGAGCATTTCAACCTAATTGATTTCCTTCATTTTACCAGTATATTTCCACTTCATTTATTTCAAGATACAAGTATGATGTACATTTTTATGAACATGGTTATTGTTATAATAAAATATGTTAAATCTGTGGTATCCACAGCTGTATTTCAAAGAAGTTGTTCTACATCTTTAAGCAATACTGTGGGCAAATTCACATTTCAAAATCCTGTCTTGGGAATCTCACAGTAGACCAAGAAGTAGTTGATAAGTGTTTGAAAATTTCACATTTCACCATTATAATATGCAAAATATTAACAAAAGAAAGAAATTAAATAAGATTATCCTCCAACTTAACAACATCTTTTAAATTTTTGTGCCATTTAAAAATGCACGAATACGCGGGATGTTGTAACAGCTTTCTCCGTTTGTCCTTTTTCCTCCAAGGTTTAGCAACTTCCCCCAGTGGTTAGTGCAGCACTCCAAGCAACTAATCCTGTGTCTGTAAACTGCAATGTAAAAGGATTAATGTGTGCCTGGGAACACAGGTCAAATCTGCTTTAGATCACAACAATTTGAGTTCAGCTCGTAGCTGAAATATCACGAAACTACCATATAACCTAGTACAAGTCTTGGCATTCCTATACTTCAGCTGCTGGTTGCTCTTAATGAAAAGAGGCCCAGGATTGATTTCCCTGGGAATGTATTTTTCTTTGTCTAAACCCAAAGTAGTATCAGCTGGAAAGGAGGATTTCTTAAAATGATTTTGTATCTGATATAAATAGAACTTTCAAAGTCTGCTTTTAAAATACTAGGGAAAGTACGACATGGCAAGTTACTGAAAGCTCCCTAATTTCTTCTGTTTGCTGTGTTATTATGCTCAGATCTTGTGAGCATCTCTTGGTGGCCAGGAGATGCTTACATCCTTCTACCCAGCCCAGCCTTCTACCTGGGTACCCACTGAGACCAGCAGTGTTTCATGCAGATGCAGTGGCATCCTGAGTCTCATTTGAGAGGAAAGACGATTTTTATGAAAATATTAATATACTTTGTGCAATACATAGAAGACATAGCAGACATGCAGCACATAGCAGACATATATTACTACACCTATTTTTTTTATGTTGGGTCACGAACAAAGCACAGCAATTTATATCTAATTATCTGCAAGTGGAATATCCAAAATCTCTTGATACTTTTATATAGGTACTCTAGTTGTGTGTCTTTGAGGGTTTTTCACATACAAGTTCTTATAATATGTTTTCACTTCCAAGGAAAAGTGATAGATATCATAGAATCATAGAATGGTTTGGGTCAGAGGGGACCTTAAAAATCATCCAGTTCCAATCCCCCTGCCATTGGTAGGGACACCTCCCACTAGATCAGATTTTACCCTTTTAGAATATTTGTTTGATTTTAACATTGAAATGTAATTGAGAGTGGATATATTAATTCTCTTTACTTAGTCTGAGTGGCTTTTAAAAATTAATTTCAATCCATTGTAAGGCTACAGTCTATTCTGTTATCATAATGAAAAATAATTAGCAGTATTAGAATACGTCTCTTTCATTATAAGATATAAAAAGCAATATTGTGTGTTATTGTACCTGTCTTAGTGAAGGGGTTGTGTGCTTAAGATTCTTGTTCTGACTGAGTATACAGAACCGCAGATTGAAAACCAGATGTGTAGCTGAACTGTAAAGTTGCAGTCACGGTGGCTGACATGTTTAAAATTATTTGGTTGGTTTGCTTAGAGAAAACAGATGAAATACAAAGCAGTGTCCTTCTGCCACAGGAATTCTGCTTGGGCTGCAGTGATGGTTCCTGCCTGCTGCCCTCTGCTGGGGTCACCGTCCTCCCAGAGCAGGTGGCTGTGCTCACCCTCCTGGGCGCTTATTTCAAACCCCATAGAACTGAGCATCTCATAATCACGTTCTTGTTTGCTTTGTCCTTTAACCAGTTTAACCTGGGCTCACCACAAAGCATGTCTACGTGTCTGAGGTGCCACACGCCTGGAAACCCAGCTTGGATTCAAGCGGAGACTCATTTGAAAATTCATTCTCCCAGGCAGGATGTGGTGCTGTAGGACTTTGCTGACAGTCATTTTCTTGTGGCCTGACAGGTTCTTCGCTCTGTGCTGCTGTTTCCGACGATAGAACGTATGGCTCAGTCCCCTCAAGGAAAGCTCATGACCCCTTTGCTGTGCAAACTTCGTTACATTCTGTACATGCCCGTCTACCTGCTCTCCTTTCTACCAGAGGGAGTCAAAGCCTCCCTGGTGCGATTTGCGCTGCGAGGAATGAAGACCTGTGACGAATCTTCCATAACAACCTCTGTGAATCTCTTCAGCGTGGACTGCATTGGTGAGCACCTTTTCTTTTTTTAATTACTTCAAGTTTTGTGTTGTTCTCAGGTAGTAAATGTTCAGTGGGCAAAAGCTTGATGCTTTTGATGCTCAGGTTTTAACCTGAGCTTTGAAGGGCAGGTCTAATCTTTTCTGAAATTAAGACCACAGGTACAGGAAAACCTCTAATAAGTTAATTCGGAGGAGAAAAAAAATTCTTTAGGGGAAAATAACAAATCAATTATTTCCCCAAAGAATATGCATTTCTTATGAAAACACTGATCTGTGTTACAAACAGCATCTCACAACAGTAAAAAACTGTTCTACAATCCAGTTTATGTTACTTATGTGTTCTTTTTACATTTCATTCTTGCTGAATGGTGAAAATAAATGAGTAATCACTTTCACAAAGGGTTCTTTACATCTTTTTGGTTTTTAAACCTATGATTTAACCAGCTGTATAGATTTTGTCATCTGAATTGGAATATTGGTAAATTCAGAAAAGGGTCTTCAGTCTACAAAGACACACAGAAGTTACTTTATGCACGGAAGAATTTCAGCATTTTCTGGGCATATGGAGAAAGCTAGAAGATTAACATTCCTGCAGTGCATATTGTATGCATATTTTACACATTCTAGCAAAAGAAACAGCTTTAAGAAAGGCAGTAATGTCAGTAAATTATGTTAGGTTTAGAATGAAAACCAGAATGTGGGTTATACTGTACTCCAGGTATTTTAGTTAAGTTAGCAGTTGAAAACAATTTGGAATAGAATTGATGTGCTAACACAGTAATAATACCAAGAAGGAAGTTTTGATTGCATTAATAGTAATAAAATCACATTCCTACATTTCCAGTTGTGCTCTGTCTTCTATCAGTTAAATTTTACCTAATAATCTTCCAAACAGATGTGCCAGAGTAACTGTGATTGCAGTGAGGTCCTGTAACTTTTGTGGATATCTGTGGATATGTTGGTCTTTGTTGGAGGCTCAGTGTAGGACTGTGCAGATGTTGAAAGCAGGATGAAGGGGTGAAGGTTCTTACTGCCAGACCTGGACAGCCCCAGTTATGTTGTACAAACCTGCTATAATGACAGTTGCTCCGCTCTGCATGACAGAGTCAGGCTGTCAGTTGACAATATGAATTTCTGATAGGAGTCCTGTGATCTGTTCCTTCAGTTCCTATTAATTTATGGCAGGTTAATGACAGAGGAGAAAACAATCGTGCAGTCATAGGTACACTAAGCTTTCAGGCTTCTTCCTTTGATAATTTGGTCTCAGAGAAAGGTATGTGAAGGTCTGTGGGGTCACATCTCCACAAGCCAGGAATCCTTCTCTGGTCCCCACAGATAAACTTTTACCTCTCAAAACAGGTTACCCACATCCAGGGTTGTATTGGAAAAGGTCCTTGGCCTGCGTTGACCTCCAAAAAGCGTGGCCAGCCATTGTTTGTGAGCGCTGTTTGGCCCAGACCACAGTAAGGGCAGGAATAATTTAACAGAGTGGATTTTATGTGCTGCAGTTGGAGCCTGACTCTCCAAGCTCCTTAGTCCCCAGGTGAATGAGCCTAGTTGATGTTTGCATGTCAGCCTGTTGTAATTTTCTGTGTGCACCAGTTTCTGACCTGTCCAAGCTTTAAGGTAAACTGAGGCAAGAAACCAGGTTGGAGGCTCTTGTACTCATGAGACGTGATCTCTGCCTATGTTAAATTTATTGACTGAGTTCATTATACTGGAATGAAAAGCCCTGCGAGCCAATGTCTTGTAAAACTTGCATAAATAGACCTTATTGATGCAACCAGTTCCTTTGGATTTGCGATAACATCTCTCTCAAGCAGAATTCCTCTTTGGTTTCATCTTTGGAAACTGATGAAGTTTTACAGCCCAATGACTCAGGACCACATGTGTGGTATTATAATCTTAGGGCTTTCCGGATATTGCCTGTTAACCTTCTCTTGTATTGTTTGCCGGCAACAGAAAATGTTATCATTCAGCAAAAATCTGCTAAACCTAGCACAAAAACCGAGCCTGTCTTACGAATGGCTCATCTGTGAGTTAGTGAAGCCTCTAAATTTCTGGTAAATATAGAATCATAGAATAACCAGGTTGGAAGAGACCCACCGGATCATCGAGTCCACCCATTCCTATCAAACACTAAACCATGTCCCTTAGCACCTCGTCCACCCGTGCCTTAAACACCTCCAGGGTTTGATTGATTCCTTGTCCCTTCAATAAACTGCTAGATACAGTTCAGAAATGTTCAGCAAATGAAGTTCTTTCTCCTGTCCATGAAGGTTGCAGGTCAACTCATTAAAAATACCCATATTGCCCTTGGCATGTACATCTATTGCATTACTGTAATTGTAATAAAAGCTGTGATTAAGGGCAGAAAAGATGGTAAGAATTTCCTTAAAACTAATATGCCCATTAAAACAAACCATCCTGCCAGGGATTTGTTACCACATCCAAAGCTTAGTCACAACAATGTTTTCTCTCCTCTGAAAGGAAATGAGATTTGAAAACTTAATTATAGCGGAACTGTAAGACCGAGTGCCGCTCCCATTGACATTGAGGGTGAAAAGCTCCATTCAGTGACAGCGGAATCGGACCCTTGGTTGCAAGAGTCAGTGAAGTAAGAATTATATTACCTGTTTATCCCACTGTTACAAATTATTTTCACCTCTGCAAAAACTAATCTTTCCATTGTCCTAACAATATAGGTGATGGTACGTAGAAGTAGAACCCATTGCAATGACGCTGTGCAGAAAGGTAACGTAATATGGCTATAAATTGGAAAGGGGCAGATTTAGACTAGACATAAAGAGGAATTTTTTCACTATGAGAGTGATGAGGCCCCAGCCCAGGTTGCCCAAGGAAGTTGTGGCTGCCCCATCCCTGGAGGTGTTCAAGGCCAGGTGGGATGGGTCCTTGTTCATCCTGATCTAGTGGGAGGTGTCCCTGACCATGGCAAGGGGATTGGAACTAGATGATCTTTAAGGTCCTTTCCAACCCAAACTATTCTATGATTCTATGATATATAATGTTTTGTCCCCAAGGGCAGAAAGAGGAGAGACATCAGGGACTGTAAAGAATATAGGTTGTGAGGAAGGATGGGAAGACATAGTTGGAAGGCATATAAAGGCCCTGTTAGAAATAAGCAAAGGGGTCTGAAGGCAGTTTGCCTGCCTGGATTAAACCTCTAGCAAAGATGTCTTAGTGCACAAAAAGCATTACAATGAACAAACTAGCATTGGGGTACTTGTATTCACAAGCCTAGGAGATGAATAGACCAAAAAATTGGACATTAGTGACCTTGACTTATCTGAAACATTGTCACTCTGTTTATTCAGGCTAACAAAACAAGGATACCCCTATCTAGCACAGTGGTGGTTGTTCTACAAATCATGTACAGTGCTGCGATGCTGGAATGCTTTGGCACTCCAGCACGCTGAAATTTGTAAATATTTCTTTGGTGACAGATGCCAGTAGCAGACTTATAGTGACAGTAAACCACCCTATCTACACGGGACAGGATTTATTGTCCGGCCGTTTGACTGGCAAACTTCCTCCATTTGTTTCTGTGAAATTTCCACAAAAGCACAGACATGACATAATGGGTAAACACCGCGAGGCGTTTTCGAGAGGCGGGCTCGCGGGTCAGAGGTTAACGTCTGGATGACAGTGAAGATACAGATAAGCACAATAGCAAGAAAAAAACTCCAACTGGTCCAAACACCGTGTGTCCTTTGTGATCTTGAACCTGTGACTTCCCTGGAGGAATCTCCCTGTTTGTTTAACCTATTTGGAGAGCAGGAGATCTGGGGCAGAGAGAGGTCTGCTTTGTGCAATTTAGGCAGGTTGGGAAGGAGGGGGCTCAGAAATCTGAAACAAGGGATTTAGATGGGCATAGGCTGACACGCGAGTGCAGGCTCAAGACTATAGATTTCCAAGAGATGTAAGAAGACAAGGAACTAAGGTTAAGCTTCAGAGTTTGAATTCAAATTTTATCTTGTTCCAAGCGTGGAGATATTTAGATTTCATATGGAGTGTTTACATTTCCCTCATTTTAAAGAGAAAAAAAGGCTGTGGCAGTGGCACTCCACTCTTACACCCACAGGACTGCATCAGAAACGAGAGTCCCAACTGAGATATTGAGGTTTGTGTCCCAGCAGTAGCTACTTCTCTCTGTGGGCTGTACAGGATGGCAAAATTACGTCCCCGAAGTGTCATAGAGTAAAAAGCTTTCTCATAGGATAAAATCTGCAGAACTGTCAGATGGCATCTGGGAGATACATTTGTATCAAAAGCCAGTGAAACAGAGCCTTCCAGTTGCTATGAAAAAGGAACATAAGCTTTTACATTAAGTCATTATAAAACTTTATCTCCAGGGAGCAAGATTTCATTCTGGGTTAGAATTATGGCAGCCTTGGGAGTTGTCATGTCTTGAGATCTGTTTCTGCTTCAATTTTCTCTTCTTAATCACAGAGATTTTAAAGATGACATTATCTTCATCTGACTACAGTAGCCATTATACTGTCTAAATAGTTGGTATCTAAAGCAGGTTTGGTGAATCATACCCTACAGATGACTCTTTCTCTTCACTGACCTTAAAGAGAACCTCTCTCTACTAGACACCTAAAATTAGAGGAGATAAATCCCACTCTGTACCTACTGGCTGTTCATTTCGCTGCAGTCATCAGAAAACAATGGGATCTGGATTACCCATGCAGCCTTTACTCTTGCTGCCAGGGCAGTCAGATGCTTTAGCTCTGATGAATTTACAGCTGGTTTCTAGTGAGAGTTCTGTTGCTTGCTTCCTACCTTCTTTGAAAATGAATTTTACATCTCCACCTCATTTCCTGACAAGTAAGATGCGAAATTTTTGGAAAGTCTTTTTTTGCGGAATAAAATGCTGTAGAAACACCTATCTAACTGAAATATGTTGGCAAGGACAGTCTGTGGTGTTGTATGCATGGCACTCAATAGCTCCTCTGAGTTAAGAAAACAGTGCTGAAAGTATTAGGTAAGGACTTGATACACAAATTCACCTGAAATGGTGAAATAAGAGGACTTTGACTCACTAAAGGGTATTTTTAAAAGCTATGTAACTACATAGGTAAAATTTTGTTTACTTTTCCTTGATTTTAAATTGCAATGGTGTTCCTTTCTTGCATTGAAATTAAAACTCAACTCCTAAAAGTAACAGAAGATACGATGAGGACCTCTACATTCAGCAGGGAAGACAAAGCTCTTTTGATTTTGTTGTATGAAACTAAAGCTCTCCACTAAGACACACAAGGCCAAGGGGGAGTCACACATTATATTCTCATTTAGGTTTTATTATTTCAAACACAGTGCTAGCATGTTCTAAAAAGGACCTGACATTCCAGACAAGCAATTAGCTATTGCCCAGCATCACAGAGCTGATCAACAGCAGAACTGTACATTGACCTGCATCTCAGAGCATCAGTTTATCTAAGTTTCATTTTATATATATACATATATATATATATATATGCATGCATACATGTTAGTCGTGAGCAGCTTCCACAAACTATGTTGGCTAGACAGGCTGATGTGCATGCAATGCATTTTTTTTAATAGAGACAGAAACAGATGCCACAAAGGATTTCAGGTAGCACCTTGCAATCTCGCACCTACGTTTTTCATAGTGGGCAGGGGAATAAAGCTTTCCTTCCCTCCTGCCAGTGGACAGTTGTGCAGATCTTTGAACACAGACGAGTAAATTTTCAAGTTGATTTTCCCACCTGACTGAAATCGAAGCCCTGGCAGTAAAAAGTGATCCCTTTGTTTCTTCTGATGAATTTAAGTTTTATATAACTTCTGGCTGTAATGCAGAAATCATTCCAAGGATATTTTTCTACTTTTATAATTAAATATGTATAGAATTTCAGAATGATGTATTGCTAGACAGAATTTCACAGAGAACAGAATTTACTGACACGGTACGTAAATTACATCTCCATAAATTAAATAATGTTAAATCTGGACAGTCTAGTATAGTATATCATAGCTGCAAAAGAAGGATGGAACTCAGCAGGTCTCCTCTCTTGTTCCTGTGTTCATTCTTTGATACTCAGTGGGGCATCAAGAGCTCAAAACGATACAGCAGATAACCTTGCTCCCTCTCCCTAGCATCTAACTCATTAGGATACAAGAGAATTAATCTTTCCTGAAATCAGGTAACTCTACAGCTATGTCTTACACAATATTTTTTTGTCTGTGACTGTATTTCTACCACCAGATATTGCCCCAGCTCATGAGGCTGCTTTAGGTTGCCCAGAAGTCTGACCCAGCTTGCTAAATCCTCTGCCTCTGCAGAGTTTCTCGGCAGGCTCCTGTGTGCTGTCACAGTTGAGCCCTATCCACTTCTGACATTTTAAGTGATGATCGTAATATGTATTTCTGCAAAGTGTTTAAGAGCGTGTTTCCTTACCTGTGGAAACACAGTAATATTTTATCACCTGCTTTGCAGGAAAAGGGGCCAAAGAATAACAGTCTTTAATATTTTCATGTTTCCTCTGCTACTGTTTATTTTCCTGTGTGATGCCTGCTTAGAATGTTTGTTTAATGTTGTCAGACAACTCACTTTACCGAGGCAGCACTTAAGCTGACGGAAAAACTTCACATCTGCTTTATTCTTTCTGTGAGTGAACTAAACTTTTCCTTATTTCAGAGTAAGATGCTCATACTAAATTAGCGGAGGAAGGCAGTGACTTTTATGTATTTATAGTCCTATTTATTTTTTAAAGTCAATCTGCTTCATAATTTGCCACATTTCCGAAAGAAAGAAAGAAAGATGTTTAACAAGGACTTTTATTACTTGCAAAAGCTTTTACTTTCCTGTGAAAGCCTTGTGAAAATAATAGTAATAATGTGGAAATTTCTCATTGAGTTTATTTCTTTTAATTATTCCTCTTTTTCTTCTTGAGTGGGAAAACCCAACATAAAATACTCCTGTCATAAATATTACTCATAAGGCGTGAATGTTTTGATAGTGGGACTGCTGATCGTTTCCATGAAATGTGAGGCAGAGTTGGAATTTGGTTGGGGAAGGGGAGATTGTTTATTCACCCCTGGTGGGGTTTCATCCCCAGGGATGCGATTTACTCCCCCAAATTTGCAGCAAGCCTAATGATGTGTTGTAAATGGCATGAAAAAGGAAGAGGTAACATCAACAAAGCAGAAAGGATGTTGAAAATAAGCATATGCCAGTTAAGTGCTGGCGGCTATAGTTGCTTTGTGTTAACCAGTGTCAGATACAGTAATCTGAAAACTGGCACTTTGTTTTCCCTGGTCCCAGTACAAAGACCCCTGAAATCAGGGAAGGGTTCCCTTGTTCAGTAGGCTCATGCCTTTTGTCTTAGAGGTGTCTGTCTAAGTTCCCCCGAGGACTAACTGAAGTAGAGTTCATGGCTTTTTCATAACTTGTGTTTACTGGTTGGGAATTTAGCTTGATTATCAACCCCCTACATTATGCAGTCCCAACAAAGCACTTAAACACACGCTAAATCTATACCCGTGGATAAACTGTCGGCTTATGTGTCTTGGAAGAAGGGTTTTTTTTGAAAATGACATTTACAAAGCTACTACCTGGCATTCCGTGTGCCTAAAGGGGACACTGGTGTATTTCCTGGTGTATTTGTACTGGGTGTATTGCCTCCAGTCATCTAAAATAATATTACAGTCTGCTTTGCTGCTGCTGCTACTTGTCATGAAAATGTCCTCTAGCACTCACTGTCTCCCTTAGCTAATTCTCTAACGTGGCAATATTGACAAGGAGAAAATGCCTACAGAGTTGTCATGGATCTGTGAGGGAATGCTGGCTTATCTTGAGCAAACTC
This sequence comes from Phaenicophaeus curvirostris, assembly GCF_032191515.1. Lineage (NCBI taxonomy): Eukaryota > Metazoa > Chordata > Aves > Cuculiformes > Cuculidae > Phaenicophaeus > Phaenicophaeus curvirostris. The sequence goes on along the minus strand of NC_091393.1, from coordinate 121,410,977 downwards.
AATGGTGCAGGAGTTTGCTTGCTGGTTGGTGTAATGGGCAGGTGTATTTAAAACGAGCCTTAAAATCAGTGGTTTATATTTAACAAAGGATGGTGTAAAGTTCACCTGAAAGGTGAACCAAAGACACTCCAAAGCAATTCCACCTGAGAGGAGGTTCACCTTGTTCAAAGGATGGGTGGTCCACCTGCTGCATTTCATCACATTTTCTCAAGGAGGAGTCATCATCAGGGTCTAATCCAGAAAAGCACTTAAACTGACCTCCATATAGCTACCCACATGCCTAAGCCCTTGTCTAGAATAGCTTATTAATTCCCGGTAGAGCTTGGCCGGGAACCACTGTAGATGATGCTAAATTACTAGGATGTCCCTTCTGTCCACTCCCTGTGGGATTGAGCACCACCTACACCACAACCTTCTTTGCCCCTTTTGCAGGGAAAGAGAGCAGGCACTTCCCACAACCAAAAACCTGGACCCTAGCAAAAACCCCATCGTTACGGCCATCAGCCACGTTAAGCTTAAACTGAAGATCATTTTTTCCAGATAGGGGATAGTTTTGTCATCTGAAGATGATGGGAGTTGTTCCAAAGTAGCTTAAGGCAGGATTAAGTCCATAGACATTTCCATTTCCAACACACACCCCACTTCACCTGCACATGCAAAGTAAATGAGTGTTTTTCGCACTCCTCAACAATGAATCTATTGTTTGTGAAGCACCTGGGTGTATATTTGTTGAATAACTTTTTGCCTTCATCCTCTACTTTGCTTTCCGACATGCAGCTGACTGATTTTCTTGTACAGTTCTCATCTTTCTGCAACTGCAGTACCAGGCAGCTTGGAGAAGTCCATCATAAAAATTGCAGTCAATCATGCTAATACATTAACTGCAATGTTTTCATTCAAGTATAAACATAAGCAGAACCCAAAGTCAATGTTTACATCTTGTAAACCTCTAAACATCAACATTTTATCCAATGTGTGTGTGCATGTGTGGAAGCACATGTTCCTGCATTAGTCATCCTTGATACTAAGCAGTTCCTTCTGTTTGATGTTTTAAACAATAAGTTATACAATATTTCCAAGATTGCTGTTGGCAATAATTACTGGTAGAGAATGTTTTCCCCATAGGAAATTACACTGCTGTTTGGTATTATTCGTTCTTACCACTGTTTTCTGACTTTCTGATGAATGACCGAGATTGCTTCCTCAAGAGCAACGAATAAACTAGAAAGGAAACAAGTGTTACAGTCCTGAAGAACCCAACAATAAGATAAGGAATTTACCAGGAAAAAAAAATTGTGAAGAGATGGTAGTATGTTCCCTATGGAAAACTTGTTTTCCAAAGTTGAATTTACTTTCTTCAGGGCATTTCAAATGAGAATGGGAATCCAACCTAGAATTGATTTATCACCTTGCAGTTTAAACCAATTTTGCTTTAGAGTATAAAGGATTTCTGAAAGAGTTGTATTACAGCATATTGAAGGACAGATGGGCTCTGTGGCACCTGAAAGTAGTAGAATTTAGCAGTAATAGTCCCTTTGAAGTCAAATTAGTTTCTTATTCTATCTATCCTCTGCTTGTATTCCCTCAGAGCAAAACTCTGCATGCATATCTGCAGCTTGATATTGAGCAACGATGGATTTAAAAATAGAGTATACAATCTGTGGAGCAGAAATTATATTTTTCCTGATAGTTTGAAATAGCCGCTGACACACTGAAGCCAATCCGTGACTGGTACCTTTAGCACTTCCACATACCATAAATATTTCTTAGTTACAAAAAAGATCCAATCAGGCAGTCAGTTAGGACTTTTCCCTCTTGCTACAATCACCATCAAATTATCAATTTACTGGTGTACTGTCCGGTTTACCTTTACAGAGGCCAGGAATGGGAATTAAAACTTTTGTTTTGCATACTTTAAAATATTTCTCAAGTATTTCGTAATACCAGGTTATTGTAAAATTATCCTGCTGCCAAGCAGATTTACTAAGGGAAGTGTCAGTGAAGCCTTCTGGGAGAAGAAAACTAGAAATTAGTGGAGGTTCTGCAGGAGTCCCTTCTGTGACAGAAGAAAGCATCATTTCAGGCTTTTCTGTGCTCAGTACCTGACAATCTGTGTCCCCAGTCTCTATTGTGGTCCTTAGCCAACACAAATAACAGTCTAAAGTAATAGCAATAATAGCAGTCAAATGGAAGATGGTGAAATAGTGGATGCATTCTGTGAAAAAAAAATGACAGTAAATGATACTTCTGCACAGCAGAGCATCGGAGCTGTCCTGGGAAACTGCATTGTCAATGTGGGAATGAAAGATGTATGGAAACAAACTATAGAGAGTGAGAGACTAATGACAGTCTAATGAGTTTGTTTGTTTTTCATAAGGCATGGTTATTAAAAATACTATGATTCCTCAAAAGAATATTTGCCAGTGTGCATAGGTGTACAGCGGTTGGAGCATGGTCGGTCAGACCAATATCATGGGAGCTTTGCCTTCCTTAACCATGAAAAGGTGATTAACATTGAAAGATTTAGTAGAGAACACTTGAGAATGAATTTAATGGGAAAGATACAAGAGTCTTCTATATCATTATGAGCAAAAGTGCACTTTTGAAAGATCTAGAGTTATCGTAGACAAAGAAATTCATAAGAGATCAAAAGGATACTGTCAGGGAGAGGGCAGTTGAGTTAGATGATGTGCACATAATGTAAATTCCAAACGTATGGAAAATTAGCATTGCAAGCCTTTATAAATTATCAAAACTATTAGTTAACTGACTTAACAGACTTAGATGAGGTAACTGTCAGAACTGGAGTATCAATATGACAGGACATAATTTGCTTGGGAAAGCATGGCAGGGAGAAAGGAGGAGGTTGGGTGGACTTGTTCTGATATCCAGGTGTTAAAGCCAGGAAGACTTGTTGAATATTATGTCCACCAAACCATGACAGATGGATTCAAGAGACCTTTTCTAAGAAACATCTGATGAAGTATGTAGTGTGCTTTAGGGCTTTTGAGGAAGGAATCTGGCAACATATAGACTGTTCAGCTCGTTCTCAAAATGCATTGCCTTTTATATTTAGATATATGTAGAGAGAGAGAGGTATAAAAGTGGATAAAGTGGATAAAGCAATTGGCAGAGAAGATATGGCAGTTTGATACAGAGAATTTGAGAGTGAGTATCAGACTGGCTGAATATATTCACAAAAAGGTAACATTTGTGCTTGGATGGAGATACATAACATGTCTACAACACAGAGCTCTATTCATACACTAATCCCCTTAAAATGCTGTCATAGTCAGTGGAGATATATAGGCAACACTTATCTAATCTATCTAGGTGACTACTTTAGGATAAGGTGAATTGTGTTCTTTGCACTGACTGTGAAGGGAGAAAAATGGAGTTTCAGATATCCACGTATAATCATGTGAATCTCAGATCTCAAAAAGATATGACCTTTGAAGAAAAAAAATAAAATTGAGTAGTTTAGACTAAAGAAAGGACAAATGAAGGACATGGTAAGAGTTTTCAAGTAAAGGAGAATAATTTAATCCGCGTGTCCATAGTAGACAAGATAATGTGTAATGGGGTAGATAGCAACAAAGGTGATTCAGAGTAGATTTTAGTTAATTATAAGAACAAAAATCTAGACTGGATTTCCTAGAAAGATAATGAAACTTTAATCATTGGTGCTTCCTAAGGACAGGATGGATAAATATCTGCTAAATACACAATATCATTGATTCTCCCTATGACAAAAAGACTAATCAAGATCCCTTCCAGCCCCACAATTTGATACGCACCAATTAAAGCTGCAAGAATAGCATCCAGAATTTCAGAACACTAATGAGAGACAATTCACCATATTAAGAGCCAAACAAAACAGATGAACCGATGGAACCCAGAATGTTTGAGGAAACCAAAATATAGGCAAATAAAATGTCTGACTGAATGATTTTAGCCTTCTCCAACTAGCATTCTCCTAGTATTTAGTTGCAATTCAATGGTGTAGATAAAGCCCATATTTATACCTGAAAAAGCAGCAACAGTCTGATTGTTGCAAAGCAGTTGTTACTGAACCAACTGTGGAAATTTGACTTCACAATCTTCAAAGCAGAAGCTGAGAAACTGATAAGTCAAAGCAAAAAGTAGTGCATTTAATGTTTGAAGGTGGTCAAGACAGACTAGGAAAGTTGTTTTGCAAAGGCATTGATCAGTGAAAGGCTACCAAGAACAAGCCAGTGTGGAAATGTTTTCTTTACTGAGCACTATTTATGGAACAACAGAGCAAATTGTTTTATAACGATGAGTACTTGATGGTGATATAATTAAAGGCAGACAGTAAATCATCATTTTCCAAACCACCAAGCCATGTCTGGAAGAACTATACTATGCCCTGGGTTTAAGAGTAAACCTGTGAGTCTCTAATGTCGGAGAAGGGAAACTAATAGAGCTTTGCTCAGAATTTTATGTAAGAAATGTGAACTAAGTAAGCAAGTTGTAGCCACTCCAATTTTTCACCTGAGCCCAGCAAAATTGCTGTTCAGTATTTGTCACCCTGTTAGAACAGTACTAACCTAGCAGGATATTTTCTTAGAGATGGTGACAAATATTGCTGAAAAAATAGTTCAAAACTGGATGAATGTAAGCATTATTACACTCACTAAGATATACTCTTGAGTTACACTCTAATATCTGGAAATGAGATCTGAAGTCCATCCTATCCAGTCTCATTTCCAACAGTAGTCAGAACAAAATGCTTCCAAGAGAGGGGCAAAAACTCTGCAGTAGAAAAATCTGCCAGTTAGTAAAGGCATCTTTCTTGGAAGTAGAAGCTTAAAGACCAGAGGCTTTTGTAGTAGCACTTGGTAATTTCTTGGCCTTGGGAGGTTTTTATTGTAATGAGATGTATCCTATGTATGGTGTATCATATGTGGTATAAAATGGATTTCCTTTTACAAGTTTTGATTGTTTCTACCTCTTAATGTTCCTCTGTATTAAAAATGAGTTGCAAAATACTTTTGAAGAACAAGAGTTCTCTCTTCTGTGCCTGGTTGCACTTCATATTTGTGCCTTTTAATCATAATGAGCTGTCTTTTCTTAACTGCCTTAAACACAAGACAGGACAGAGACCAGCTCGACAAGTGTATGTGACTAAAAGATAGATGAATTATCTAAATGACATTCAACATAAAAAATAGCTAATAAAAGGCGTACAAATTTTAAACAGTACCTAAAGAATAGGTTCTCTGTAGGTCGGGAACAGAATCAAGGGAGCCAGAAGTAGCAGTTGAGTTTGGGAGGCCAGGAGGGTTGATAAAAACTTGCCATGCTTCAGGTTCTCGGAATACTCTGTAGAAATACAGAGAATACCCACAGCCTGCACCACAGTCTGTAGGGGATCACTGGTCTCTTACAAACTCTTCCAGTTCTAGCTAAAGAAAATCTATTCATTTCTTGGTAGAAAGAGACAACACCTTAGCATATGATGGCCTTAATAAGACAGCATGAGAAGTCTCTCTCTGTATTCATCTGCTCAAGGGTTTTGTTAGTCAAAATACGGTAAGATTAGTGGCATCAGATTTGCATTTGGGAAGCAGAGTGAAGGTAAGGCTGTGGTCTCCTTTTCATCTGAATTTGTCCACTCTGGGTAATCACATAGTATGTTCTTCCAAGGTCAATGCTGTGAAAATTGTGCTGTCTGGACCCTGAAGTAAAAATCTGGCTTCATGTTTCTTCCTGTACCCATTCCAGAGTGTAGTTCCTACTAACTTACAAAATAAAGCAGTATTTTGATGTATGGGACTTAATAAATTCACACCTACAGCCACAATCTTGTTGATAGAGACAACATAATCTGAAGCCAACAGCAGTAGGGAAATGAAGTGAGCTTGGGTAACTCTTTGTAGTCTTATGTTGATTTTAGTCTGATGAACAAGCTATTAAAGAATGTGTGTATGCATCCATTAAAGTGTCCAGATTTGGGCTATCTTCACAACCACTCATTTTTGTTGGAAAAGGAACTATTCTGATTATTTCCTGAAATTCATTAGCCAATGAAGTTAAAAGGGTGTTTTTCTTTTAGTTTGTTTTTGTCTCTTTTGTTTCGTTAGTATGGCATCTCTTTCTGTCTATTGGTTCTGTTACAGTAAATTCATTGCCTTAGCCCAGCAAAGAAGGCAATATTGTTTTTATGTAATTAAGATACCAACTACAGAGCAAAAGAACGCAGAACAAGATGTAGTCATGGCAACACAACACAGAGTGGATTTTAAATTAATCGAGATCATGTATATCTCTCAAAGATTATCAGGGTTAAGTCAGAAATACTTAACCCTCTTTTATATTTTACCGATTTGAGCACCATGTGGGAGACTTTTTTTTTAAGATTTCGTTTCATACAGACATAGTTCCATCTCATCTTGAATTTCCACAGGCAACATAATGAGACCACTCTGGTTCTAGTATGAGTTTGCAATTAATGTAGCCTTAATCCAAACTTTTTATTACAAATAAGCAATCAGTTGATCTTTGGATATTTTATAATTAAGCAAGAAGTCTGAAGACTTGAGTAAAAGCATATATTGCAGTCCAAGCACAGGAAATCTCTATATTGCTTCACGTATAAAGAGAAAGTTTATTTGTTCTTAGTTAGAATCATCTTTCTTCCCTAAAATTATCACAACTTTCCAGTGCCAGCATCGATCTGTTGATGTCCATAAAGTCAGCTGACAATGTATTGGCTTAGAATATAGTTCTAAAATTTTTCGAAAGTTATAGTTATGCTACTAGGCATGTGTTTCTTCAAAATCTGGAAATCTTCTATTTCGTATGTTATTTGCTTGACCAAATTGTGGCTATATCAATGTCTTTGAAGTTCAGCTCAATGCATTTGAAGTTCAGATACAGGTATTCATGTAACAACTGGTTAATTGAATTTGTAGTTAAATAACCCTAAGCACTGAAAAGCTTGATTGATTTCAGTCATTATTGTTAGTGAAAACTAATAATTTAGCTGAAGGATATTAAGTCTTGCTGTGACACTTTGGGTTAAAAAGCTACCAGTGATATAAAGCACTCTTTTCTTTTCTGTATTCTTGATTTGAGCCCAATCAGGGTTCCCCAATCGCTAAACCCCCACAAATAAATGAAACACATTTTGGCACAGTTTGTCGTCTCTGCTTAGCAAATGTGTGGGACTGAACTGACACTGATCCTTAATCACCTTTAATCCAGGGCAGGAAAAAGGTCATTGGCAGGATCATGGGGAGAAACTAAGTTGGCAGTTTATTTCATAAGCCTGGTCTGGGAATAAATGAAGGGCTTCCATTTTCAAGGTAATCTGTGCATATAAAAGATCTGCATATTAAAAGGTAGGGTCTTTTAAGAAGATATTAATATGCTAATAGCACGATAAACATGGTAGTTGTCTGTTAAAACTTTGATTTCACTCTTAAGCTCTAGGACCTTATTGTTTATGATAAATATATAATTAACTATAGATTTTTCATTATTAAACTCTGGTGACCTGGTTATGAATTACAAGAGGTATCAGAAACTTGAGATGGAATAGAACATAATAAGAATGCTGTGGGGTTCTACAGCTGTTGCCAGGTACGTTCACCAGTTTCTGTAGGTTTGCAACCACATTTTTATTTTTGGGGGAGGAAGTGCTTTTCCTTTCCTAGTTGCTATGTGAAAAAAAAAAAACCACAGGAAGGAATATTTATCAAGGCCACAATACTACATAGATTCATATTATATAATTCACTTTCTGTGCTTTGGCTTATCCCACTGACCCCAGCCGACTCATAATGTATCAGTCCAGCATATGTGTAAGTACAGATTTGAAGGAATGAGATTAGACCATGAAAATTAAGAAAAAAATCTGTTGAAATTGGCTTTAGAGTGTTAATCCAGGTAAACAATTTGAATAAGTGAAAATACATTGGTAGGAAAAGCTAAAGAGCTTCTATACGTCCCTTTCCTAGAAACAAACCCTAGATTGGTTCAAGACCAAATCTTTTGGAGATGGGAATCAAGAGCATAGAGGTATGGGGCTTCTGCCATACAGGCAGAGGGTGAGGAGAGAACAAATTTTGTTCCTTTCTTTCAAAGTCTGTTCAAGATAGGACTGCAGTTTTTGTGTCCTGTGTGGATAGAGATGGCTTTCTGAGTCAAATATCTGTGGGCCAGGATTTAGGATTCAGCTCCAACCTTGATATTTCAAAGTGTCCATGCTAAGTAAAGTGCTCACAAGTCATTGTGTGGGTCTCATAGCAGAGTTCTGAAGCACTCACATTCATATCTATGAGATCTTCCTTCTCATTTCAGGGTCTGAATATGCAAGTTACCAAAAGAACCAATGTATTTGATGTTCATCTCATTTACACATCTCATCACAACTATGTTGTGGTGGGGGTCTTCAGGTGCTGAATGTTTTAATGACTTATCACTACTTAAGTTCCTGCTTCAGCAAGCACGTAGAACTGGCTGTGTCATCTCCACAGCCTTTCATAAAACTCATGCAAACACTGCATACACCTTCATTTTATGACAAGATCAGCTTATTTCAGTTGAACCAAATGTCAGTTGCGGATTGCTGGAAGATCTACTAATTTCAAACTACAGACCATTTCTGATCCTTTGAATATTTAGCATTATAATTTTAAACATTCCTGCTAAAAAGCAAAGAGGCAGGAGATCATATGGTGAAGTGAATGTGTGCAAATTATTGTGTCCTCCAAGGCTTTTGTGTTGGCTTCCCAAAGCCAGTTTAGTGAAAGAGTTGAACCTCAACAGGTCCAGTTTTCTCACAGAAACACATCTTGCCTTTGAGTGCTTATGGGGTAGCCCTTAGCTTTGTTTTTGATGTATTTTTCATCAGATAGCTTTGAAGATTTTGTTACTTCCTCACTGTAAAACGCAGCGTTCAAGGTAGTAGTGGAGAATGCTAGAGGGACATGATCAGTTTGACTCTGTAAATTTCATGATTGTTAAAGAAATTGATTTTTCAAAGACTAATTAATAGTCAATGTTTTTACACGATGCTTTTCATATCAAGTATTTTTAAGATAGTCTACAAAACCCACTTCATTGTCATAACAGCGTTAAGCATGTTTTTAAAATGAGAAAACCAAGACACACTTTTTGTAATTTGCTGAGAGTCTCAGAGGACTTCAGTGCTAGTTCAGAAAAATTCCAGGCCTCCTGACCTTTCATCCCACATTAAGTCTTATCTTTCGCATGTAATGATTTTTCAGAATACTAATTTCAATCCTATTTTGTCTTCACTAAACCCTAGATAGTTCTCTCTTCAACGAGTAGGGAGGTACAGGGGTAGATGCCAAACAGATTGAAGCTACGTCTTCACTCTAATTTCAGCATGGACACCAACGTCACAGCTCCAGCACAACTTCCACCCAGCACATTATGGGAATTCCCTGTGTTTGCACTTTAAGCCAGTGTCCTGCAGGCATTTTTTTATTATTATTATTTTGTGCAGTGTCTAGTTTGGCAGACTGAGACAGCTTTGTCACTCAGGAAGTTCAGCGTGTGGGCTCTAGTTTGCATTTTATTATACTTGAAATCATTGAGTCATAGGATCATTTGGGTTGGAAAAGGTCATCCAGTGCAGCCATCAGCGACTGAGCATGACAATCAAATCCAATAAACCCATACGAGGACAGGCTGAGAGAGTTGGAGTCTTCAGCCTGGAGAAAAGAAGGCTCCAACAAGACCTTATAGTGACCTTCCAGTACCCGAAGGGGCTACGAGTAAGCTGGGAAGGGAGTTTTTACAAAGGCTTGTAGTGATAGGACTAGAGACAATGGCTATAAACTGGAGAGGGGAAGATTTAGACTAGACTTAAGGAGGAATTTCTTCACTGTGAGAATGGCGAGGCCCTGGCCCAGGTTGCCCAGGGAAGCTGTGGCTGCCCCATCCCTGGAGGTGTTCAAGGGCAGGTTGGATGGGCCTTGGAGGAGCCTGGTCCAGTGGGAGGTGTCTCTGCCCATCACAGGGCTGCAAATGTGCTGGAGGGGGATAAGATCGACATTCAAAATTACCTTCACGAACTTAAGAGGAGTGATCAAGGGCAGGGAGCAAAGAATGCTGTCATTCCTTAAAATGCCAAGTTGTTCTATATGTAAATTAAGTACAAGGTGGTAAATCACTAGTTAAACGAGAGTTCTTCAGGAAAAGGTCCTGGGAATATAGTGAATCACAAGCTGATGTGGACTGACATGTTGTATGGCTTTGGTACGTATGAAGAGGTGCACAGACTGAAAGAGCTGCAGCTCTGCTGTTGAAGAGAGAGACTCCCCAGTATGAGCTGAAATACCACGTCAGCGAAATTCAAGAGAGATATAAGCTACTGGACGTATCCAGAGGAAGCAAAACAAGAATGATAGTGGACCTAGAGAACAGTACCTGAAAGGAGAAATCATTGGAAGTGTAAGTTATCTGGCTTTCACAGATATTTGCCCTAAGATTAATTGCATTAACTGTAGTTACAATTAGAGGAGCTCAAAGCATCATGCTTAGATGTGAGTGCAGCGAATACTTAGGCTTATCAGTTTCCTGTGACAATAAGGTTCACAGTTAATTGCATCTGACATTAAAAAACTACTTCCTTTTATTCTTTTGCTTTTTTTTACAGGGTTGTATTATGCTGTAAGAGAGAGCAAAACACTGTATCATTGAAATATCATGAACATGATGGCAACAACACATTTTTAATTGTACTTTGATTCTTTTCACCACCATTCTCAGTTTTGCGGTGTCTCACAGCAATGGTGACTGTCAGTGTTCACAGTTCTTCAGGTGTGATCACACAGTGTGATTTATATAACTGCGTTGCAGAATTTTGTATCATCCTCCTCCTGTTATTTGTGAAACATAATACATGATTTTATTGGAGTTTCTGATTCCATTCCTTGCATTAATTTAGAAGCTTGTAAAGGAAAAGAATATTTTAGCTTTTTTCTCACCTGTACGTTGTTTTACATTTCTTCCATTTTAGTTTCTTTTGCCAGTGCCTTGATTTTTTTTCTCTCTCTTCTTTAGGTCCTTCTCAAATTTCTCACTGTCTGGTCCTCACAAACTGACTAGTAGTGTGTCCTGTACAAATGCTATCAATAAACTACTTATCCATTGACCATGATTTAACCTCTTGATCTTGAGGGGTGATTTAACCCACCACAGGAATGGTCAGATCACCAGGTGTGTTCAACGGTGATGTACAGATTTCAGTAATAATCATTGCTTACTCAAATGTATTTATGACAAATCTAGAAAAAAAGGAAAATCATCTAATCTAATCTAATCTAATCTAATCTAATCCAATCCAATCCAATCCATTCCTAATTTGTTTCCAGACTATTTTTTAAGATATTATGATCTTTTATGTTACAGGTGTTTAGTTTCAGTGGAAGTTTATTGTGTGAAATGTAACAGAGAACTTTTAGAAGGCCTATAATTTTTATAATCTCGTTGTGTTTATTGAAATGTTCAAGAAATTATAGATCAGTAAAATGCTGCCTTCCTTTGTAAAATAAGTAGCAATTAGACACTATTTTCTTCTCCCCAAGCTGCTGAACAGGGTAGTTCTTACAGAGTAGGATTGTTACCAATTCGTCAATTCTGTATTTAAGGGTCTTTAAAACTCTTAATGTGCCTTCTAGCCTTTGTATATTCTGTATTCCCCACAATTGCTGCTTCTTGTTGCCTCACTACTCAAAAAGAAATCATTGTTATTGCCAGAAGAAGATTATAGAGAGCAGAAATCTCCTGAATGTTTTGAACAAGAAAGGTGCATGCAAAAAAGAATTAAAGTCATTTTGCTTCCCAGCAGTGTAATTATCTTCTTCAGTTACTCCCTTGGCCTGGACAGATTCTGTTGCAGGCCTCTTGTTTCTGATATACCTAAGGAATATTTTATTGTTTATTTTTAAATCTTTTAATGTTTGTTCTTGGAAACCTACTTTTGCTCTGTGCAATTTCCTCTTACTTAATGCCTGCTGAAGTTTAAGTTCCTGTTTATTGTTTTCCCTAGGATCATATTTCCAAAATTTGAAGGATTTCTGTTTGGTTGTAATAGACTCTTGAACCTTGCCATTCATCCTGTTTAACTTAATCCTACCTTCCTGGTTCCCTTTCTTGCAGAGTACACAAGCCTTCAGAGGCAGTTCCTTTGCAAGTCCTGTCATTATTGCGTTTGTTGTCTCACAGTTATATTTTAGGTTCTTTATGACTAAACTAATTTTACTAAATGTGTGAATTCCACTTCATTTCTTGTTTTTTTACTGCTAAGAAACACATGAGCAACTCAGAAACATGAGCAGAACCCACAAAGAACAAGGGGCAGGCCAGAAAAAAACAGTGAGGTGGCAGAAGGGGAACACAGAGTGTTTACTGTTCCCACCTTTGCTGTATGACTGACCTGGAGATGGAGAGCTGCCTACAGAATCCAAGTAAAGTTGCATGAACCACCATGTGTCAGGTTCTGTATGGATGGCCATCAGTATTTTTTATCACTGCTGATGCTGCAAGATAATGGCAAATGTTCTGTCTGCTGGTTGGCTACCAACTGTGTCTATGTCCTACTAACAAGAACCTTTTTCTGGACTGGAAGACAGAAAGACCTGGCATGCTAAAATCCTCTTTTAATGGGTTGGGTAGAAGTGCTATTGCCCTGCCAACTCCAAACTTTTCCATTTAGTGCTCTATGAAATCGTGTAAATCCACAGTAAGCTACATCCATCACCTGAAAGACCAAGTACCTAGGTTATGAAGGACAAGTTTTTCATGTTCTTCCTTTCCTTCTGACACAGAGCGGTGCTTTTAACAGACAGGTAGCTTCACATACTGGTAGGAGTTTTGAGCATTAAAATCGTATTTATCACATTGCAAACAGGAATCAATCTTAAATTAATCAAATACCTAGGGAGTTCTTTATTTTCTTTCATGACTCTTATTTAAGGTTTTCCTAGATGATTTTTGAAGGTGCATTCTGTGTGTTTTTCTAAAAACAAGATGCATAATGCATCAGTGTTTGGAGTTGAATTGAGAAAAGAGAGACCAATATCAGGGCATGTACATAGCAATGCTGGAGGTGAACAAACATTTGCCAGTTGTGCCATAGGATTAGATGACCAGGTTACTAGACACAAAACTGCATGAAGGCCCCTTTGCCCAACAGAATAGGATGGGTCCAGCAAATTTGCTGGATTGTCTGTATGATGTCTTCTGTAACCCTTGCATCTTGTGTAAGAAAGAAATAACTTAGGCTGGCTGCATTCAGTGTTGAGTTGAAATAGAGCTCGGCATGAATATGACTAAATGACATCTTATTTGGCTGGCTCAGAAGTAGATACTACTTTCGAGGATGTGTTTTGGTTTTGGGTTTTTTTTACTTGAGGGCACTGGCTTTGTCTTTTAACATTTGATCTCTGGAGCTATCACTCATCTCTCTGGTGGTGTTCTGTTTCCTTAGAGCTCTGCTGGAATTCGGCCAAGTCCATGTTTTGGTCACCACCAAGGACCTTTGTGATTGCCATTTCCTCCTTCATCACACACTGTGAGAATGTATTACCCCTATCTCAGAGCAGTGTCAGGCCCAACACTGTCATTAACGATTTGTGCACAGAAGTTCATCAGTTCAGTTTTAAAAAATTGTCAGTCTTTCCATTTTCTCCTATTTTCCAGGAAAGGAGTTAATATTTTAGACTACTTTCAACCATTCTAGGATACTGCAATTGAAATGCTTTAGGGAAATTTAGCCATTCAGGGTCTTCCGTGAGTTTTGCAAACTGGTGAGAAAGGAGAATATTGCCCTTCCTTCCTGCACAGAGGTTATGAATGTCTCTGTGATCCAACAAGCACAGAGGCTTCAGATTGTGAGTAGAGGAGAGATTTGGCCATCTTACTAGCAGAGTCAGTTAACTGGAGAGAAAAAATGGGTAAAAGAATTGCTTTTTCTTTGGATAGTGATATCTGCACATTTCTTCAGTACAGCACTGATGTCAATGGGTAAGTCTGAACACCCTTTGGATCACCTCTCACTGTCTGCAGACATAATGCAACACTGATGGTCATGTAGTAATTCTTGGTTTTGCAGCTGAATACATGAGGTTTTCTATAGCAGCAAAACAGGTGTGTGCTTTTTCAAAGCCAGGTTTTGGACTCTGCACTTAAATTTCTTGCCAATCTTCTGTAGGTTCTGTTGTAACAGAAGCCAGGCTAGATGAACACAGTGTGTTCCTTCTGTATCAAAATGTTTAAATTAATGAATATTTAGATATCCAGGCAAACAGAACCACTTTTCAGAAGTCCCATACATGGGACCTACTGGAACTCCACGCCTCTTAAAGTTAGACTGCTTTCAATTGGGTGTCCAAACATTAGGCTCAATGGTGTATGTCTCTGAGACAGTATCTCGCAGATGCAATAAGACGCACTGAGCCATTTTTAATACTTTACATCCCAGAAAAGTAAGGTCTAGACATTTGGTGCCCAGTCCTGTCTGGTTAAGTACCTTCGATATTATACAGTTTTCAAAGACACTTGTATTTGCTGTTATTTTTATTATTATGTTGAATATTTTAATAACTTACATATTGAAATGTCAGTAATTTAATAATCTGTTGGATAATAATGCCATTTAAAGAATGTTTAGTATTTAAAAGCCTGCTCTTGCAATAACTTATACTTAACTTTACCTTTCTAGACATACATAGTGAAAAATAGTCATTAAATTTCCTTCTCTAGTCAGTAAAGAGTCATCACCATAGGCTGATTCAGGAGTCTATAAGATAGATGGATAGAGTTACATTCAAAAGTTGTCTTTGGCTTTTCATTAATCCTGAAATTAATTAAAGGGAGGGTGACTTAATTTTTCTATATGTCTTCTTAATGATTCAGTTGAGATAGATACTGCCATTTCTGTGAGTAGGATTGTTTTCAGTGGGATTGTCAAGATGATGGCTAATCTAGCTACGTTACCTTTTTGCAGGATTGGGCCAGTATTGTTTATTGTAAAAGATTTTCTGTGTAATTATATTATTGCATGTTTCTTTTTCTGCAGCCAACATCTTGTATATGGCAAGCCAAGAAATGATGAAGGTTGTGGAAAGAGACAGTACGACCATAAAGCAAAATTTGAAGAAGGTAACTATTTAATCCTCAGAGTTTTCATGGGAAACCCACATGTATGAGGAAATGTTACATCCAGTTATATTTGGGCAAACCCAGAATTTCAGCAGGCTTGATTCTGCTTTTATGTTAGTGTCGTTCCTTTAGCTTTGGAGAAGCCATTAAAGGGGTCACTGATCATTAAAGCAATTAAAGGGATCTCATCCCAGTGCCAGGCAAAGATGGTGGAACAGATTCTCCTGGAAACTGTGCTAAGGCACATGGAAAATAAGGAGGCGATTGGCTACAGCCAACATCACTTCACTAAAGGCAAATTTTGCTGACAAATTTGATGGCCTTTTATGACACAGTTACAGCATTGGTGGGTAAGGGAAGAGCCTCTGGTGTCATGTACCTGGACTTGTACAAAGCATTTGACACTGTCCCACATGAAATCCTTGTCTTCAAATTGCAGAGAAATGGATTTGATGGGTGGACCACTCAGCGGGTAAGGAATTAGCTGGATGGTTTCATTCAAGGAGTTGCGGTCAACAGCTTGATGTCCAAATGGAGACCAGTAACAAGTGCCATTCCTCGGGGGTCCATATTGGGACCAATGGTGTTTAACATCTTTGTCGGAGACAAAGGCAGTGGGATTGAGTGCACCCTCAGCAGGTTTGCCGATGACACCAAGCTGTGTGGTGCAGTCAGTGCTCTGGAGGGTGGGTATGCCACCCAGAGGGACCTTGACAAGCTTGAGAGATGGGCCCATGAAGTTCATGAAGTTCAACAATGCCAAGTGCAAGATCCTGTTCCTGGGTGCAAGCAATCCCAAGCACGAATACAGGCCGAGCAGACAATGGATTGAGAGCAATCTGGAGGAGCAGGACTTGGGTTGCTGAGAAGCTCAACATGATCCAGTAGTGTGCATTTGCAGCCTAGAAAGCCAACCATATCCAGGGGTGCATGAAAAGAATTGTGACTGGCAGGTTGAGGGAGATGATTCTCCCTGTTGGAGCAAGTCCAGAGGAAGGCCATGAAGATGATCAGAGGGCTGAAGCACCTCCCCTGTGAAGAAAGGCTGAGAAAACTGGGGATGTTCAGCCTGGAGAAGAGAAGGCTCTGGGGAGATCTTTGTATTGAGTCTTTCAGTATTACCTATAGGAGGCTTACAAGAAATCTGGAGGGGGATGTTTTACAAGGGCCTGTAGTGATAGGATATGGGGGAATGCCTTTGAACTGAAAGAGGGAAAATTTAGATTAGATATAAGGGAGAAATTCTTCACGATGAGGGTGATGAGGCACTGGAACAGGCTGCCCAGGGAAGTCATGGATGCCCCATCCTTGGAAGGGTTCAAGGCCAGGGTGGATGAGGCTATGAGCGGCCTGATCCAGTGGAAGATGTCCATGCCTATGGCAGGGAACTTGGAACTGGATGATCTTTAGGTTCCCTTCTAACTCAAACCATTCTGTGCTTCTATGATTAGTGTCACTGATCCACACCATTATAGTTGTAGCGTTCACCACTATCTGATCTAGTATATATGTTTTCCTTGGTGGAGGAGAAAGAGTCTGTGCTCTGACTAAGCCTGAGATGTGGTTCCTAGTGAGGCCAGTAGTTAACCCTGGTTCTGATCAGACAGGCAGGTGGCCAGCCAGGACATGAGTGCAGGCTGATTGACCAAATCTTCTGACTTTGCTGCTGGATAAGGTCAGGCAAAACACATACCATCTGTGTTGTGTGGAGTCAGTTAATATCATGGGATTCTGCAGGCTTGATTTTTCCGTGGCGTCAAAACATAATAGAGAGGAGTCAGCAAAATTATTACAGCTCCACAGTTCAGTCATTCAACTGTAGCGTAAGAGAAAGATAGAGAAAGTGCATTCCTCGGAGACTGCGGCCACTGCTATACAAGTAAATAAAGTAGTTCCGGGGACCTTTCTCCTGCACTGCATTTTCCTATCTGTACAGATTTATTGTTGGAAGAGATTCTGGCACGGTTTTGATCTGGACCGATAGCATTCTCCCAGTCAGTTCCCAGGCACGGTTCAAGGGTTGGCACAGGCCAGGAACTGTTGTTAATTGGGGTTTTGAGGTGGTCACCCTGCTTTGGAGGCCGAGAGAATTTAATAGTGTGGCCGTGGTCAGACAATTCCAGATGGCTGATGAGCCAGAAAACTATTAGATTTCATAGGCTGCTATTGGGGTAGCCTGTGTATGAGTAAGTAATCAGTATAAAACATTATTCTACTGTGACCCCTTCCTTCCCTCCATTTTTTGTATCATCTCTGTCTTTTTACTGGAGGAATGATTCCAGCACTTTGCACTGGCAGAGATTTTTCCTTGGAGACTAGAATTTTCTAGGACAGAAGTCCTGGATCTCTAGGAGGTTACTTTGTGCATTGTAAATAGATACGGTACGAAGTTCACTTTAGAAATCAGTCTTCCTCTTTTATTTTGGCTGAAAAGGGATTTATTTTTTACTCATTTGCCTGCTCTCTACTTTGAAAGGAATGTTCTAGGTTTTTTTTAAAGGGGTTGAAATAGCACACGTGAGCAAGGAATACTACAGTGCACTAGATATGCCTGTGTTGTTATCGTGGAGCATTTGAAGTTCTCGTGCACTTTGAGGGGAACCTCAGTGAAGAAATTAAAGGGCTCATCTTGCAGACTGCAAATATTTTCATTGTCTTAAACAAAACTTTCCCTAGGTTGATCCAAAGCCCAATGAATTCAAGGAAAATGGTTGATTTTACTGACTGAATCACCTCTCTGAGTGTCAGGGAGCTGCAGGGTCTGCCTGTTCCCTGAGGGGAAGGGAACTGTAAGCTGAGGGTGACCCCGGGACCAGTCCTACAGCACCTGGGCAGGGCAAGGTAACAGAGTCCATTGACTAACCCAGACAAGACAAAGCAAACGTCCAGCATCTCTCCAGAGAATCCAGTCAGGAGCAAAAGAAAGCAGAGCCAGAGGCAGGACTAGAGATGAGGCTACAATGTGGGTTCAAAGTCCATCCAGGAGGTATGGCCAAAGACATGATGGAAGGCAGGCTGCAAGGTGGGATCCATCCAGGTGACAAGCTCTGTACCGTGTAGGTCTGATGTCACTCTAGGACACAGGAACAGGACTGGAGACAGATGTTCCTACAGTGTAGCTTGAGGGACAGGGACTAAATGCAAAGGACAGAGGTGGAGACCCTGGTCCCACAGTCAAGGAGTGTGGATTGGGGCTCCAGGCAAGGCCACTAAGGCCTGTTAGTGCCGGGAAACTGAGGGTAAAGCTGCAGGTTGCTGTGTTAGTCAAGGTACAGAAGTGAAGAGTTTGCAGGACTTCAGATGCTTTTGGAAATTCTAATCAGGAGCACACATACTTGAAGCTAAGCATAAAAGTTTCGTTGAACAAGGACAATAGTGGTGACAATCAACTGCGGCTCCAGTGAGTTCAGGTTGTCTACTCAGATGCTTCAAAAGGCAAAAATACTTATTTCTTCTTCTGAACGAAGGCCCGTAGCCAACAGTAAGAGTTTGCAGGTGTCCTGGTCTGCTTCATCTGTGCTTTTGTTGACTCTGTCAATCTAAGCCTGTCTTTGGCAGGCAAGAGCTTTTTAAAACATGTGTTAAGTTTCTTTTATTTATTCTTCTATGTCCTCATACTTTTAAAGTGGCAAACATACTCAAGAAAACAAAAAGCTGAAGTGAACTTCTAAGCAGTTGGCAAGCAGAAGAAAAAGCAGCTCTAAAAATGAAGCTAAATGCATTTCTTTTTCCATCTTCTAGTAACTTCTGGGAATGTAAGAATTAAGGAAAAATTTTTGAGTTGGCATTGTGTTAAATTTGAAGTGTATTGACAATAAAAATGGGCTTAACTTATAAGGGTTGGAAGTTTATAAAAACAGGAACTATAGTCCAAGTTGCTATAGAACTGGCAAGCTGTCCTTTCAAAAAATTTATACTGTTTAGTAGTGGCTGTGATCATATGCTAAAAGCCAATCTTAACACCTGACTTTGCCAGCTGCTGTGGAATAGAAAAGTTATTTCTGGATCTTATTTGCATTCTATGATCTGAAGAAGAAAGAAGAAGAGACACTAAATTATTCCAGTCTTTCCCTGCCCACGTTTAACTATAATTATTACTAGTTAGGAACCAGGAGAAATTTTATCTCCAGACCCCAGAGTTTTAGTCTAACAATGCTAATTGCTCAGATTTATGTTGAAAGAATGGGAGTTGGAATATTGTTTGGATAATTAAGTGAGGTATTTCACTTATAGTCCTCTAAAGACAGAAGTTGTGCACATTGAGTAGCAGTGGAGGATGAGGAAATAGTATGAGGAGGATGGAAAGCTGTCTTTTAACGAAGTAATATATGGTAGAGCATTTAAAATATTGATTCTAAAGCTATTCATCTGGATCAAGCAGCACATGGATGTAGGCTTCTTATTGCAATGCCGCAAGGAGTTGTGATAAATCACAAAATCCAGGCAAATAAGGACACAGATATAAGATTTGCTCAGCTTTGATGGTTAATTATTATTAGCTGATTGTATCTAAGCCAGCCGGGCTTCGCTTTTTCACTGTAATAACGCTAACTCCCTTTCCTAACAAAAACTCGAGGCAAAGATATTGTACTCAAGGAAGTTTATTGTAATTCTTGTACAATAGGAAGTGAGTGCAATTCCTTATTCTTAAAAGATCAGCATTGAGCATCACGGGGCTTTTACAAATAGAATAAAAATAAAAAAGGAGAGGGAAAATGGTTGTAATGAGCATTCAGTAGCGTGCCTGTGGTGGACGATGGTATTTCCATATAGAAGCTCTCTACTTATTCATACTTAACTAATGCCACATTCCTGGCTTTATTTTAAGACTTAGACTTATTGACTTTTTGTCTGTCAAGTAAACTTCTAACCTAGGTACAACCAAGGAGATACTGCATTAAAGGGTAAAACTAGAGTGCTTACAGAGGGAATTTTAATTAAGAAAAAAAAATCACCCCATATATTTTGTTCATCACTTCATGTGTAGTACACAACAGTCCCATTTTTAAGTGTAGGATCTCCTCCAAAGCCCATCTAGATCACTAGAAGAGCTCCCATAGACTTCACGAAGCCTTGAATCAGTTTGGCAGTGACCTTTCTGTAACAGCTGTAATTTTTTAATCACAAAGCATCTTCTCCAGCAACTGAAAATGATGATTCTTTTGGTGAGTTAAACCACAAAATAAGATTTGTATGCTTCTTCGGTTTAGTTTTCCCAGTTTTCTGGTGTAGCAGGTATATTGATTTTGTAAGGCAGAAGACAGGAAACACCTGAAACAGAGATACAAAGATGAAAATAATCTATTGTCTGAGAAGAATGATTTTTCTCAGGTAGGGAAAGGTATATACTGGAAGCTTATGGGCACAAGAACCTGTCTTCACTCAGGCTGGGGAACTCCATATTGTGAGTAGCTTATTAGAGCCCATAGATGGTTAGGTGGGGAAGAAACTCTCATCTGAAAAAAATAAGTAACATATATATTTACCTCTTCCTGCTTATTTCAGTGGTGTCTTTAGAATGTGTAACAAGCTTATATCTCACTAGTAATACCACAGAAAATGTATTAACCTGGACTGTCAATTAAACAATGATGCACAGAGGTTTAGAGTAAAAATTGTGAAAATTAAGATTTTCCTTTACACAGAAAGGTGCTAGGTTGTCTTTACTAGGGAAAAATTTTAAAACTAAGCAACCAAGAACTATTTTGACCCCTGAAGCAGCTGTTTTGATGTTGCCTGGTGTTTGTGTTTGAGTCTCTGTAGACATCCATAGGGGTTTGGTAATTTTTCCGAGTGACAGGAGCATGATCTGAAGATAAGTGGTTAAAAGAATACTACAAATACTTTGCCTGCCCGCAGCCTGAGTGAGTTGCTTGCCTACATTTGTGAAAAACCTTCCAAACACTCTTTCTGAATAGGTGCAAAGTGCTCTCTTGAGCCAAGAACACCTCTTTTTTTTGGCTGATCTCACATCCTGTTTGGCCTGCGCTCCCTGGAGGAGCAGAGTTGAAGTTAGGGAAGTTGCACATGTGCTTGGGGATTTTGGTGCCTGTGTCATTTAACCACAAGAACAGCCTTCTCTTTGAAGCACCCAGATTGCCTAATCGGGGGATCAGGATTTTCTCTCTATGGTGGAAAAGGATCTTAGTGAGCATTCAAAAAGTTCAACGTGCAACAATATACCTGTCTGTGATATTTCACTTGTTCTGTAAGTGAACTCCTGTTACCATTATTAATGCTGTGGATGTATTAATAAAGAAGTGATGATACAGATTTCCAGAGTTTCTGGGATGGGTATAAGTTTATAAGTGAGCAAAGACAGCAATATTCCCCCACTCTTCTGAAGAACACTTAAGAAGTTACCACTCAACCCATAAGCGCTTACGATCCCTCCCTGTCATGCAGAGCAGCTTGAATGGTGGTGAATAAAATTACCATTTACAGATGCTGATCCTGCTGTTGCAAGAGAGACTGGACTGATTCGCCTTAGATGAAGTTGTGATGGGTGGAGACAGTGTCAGGCTGATATTCAGAGGGAAATACTGTTTGTGGTAAATATGGTTGGAAGAATCTGGCCCAGTGATAGTATTGCTTAAGTAGTGGTTTCAGGTCTGTTTGTTTTTACTTTGGTATTTATACAGACTTGACTTCTGAAATATTCATGTTCCTGTCACATCTAAATATATAACCTCAAAATGCTTTTAAGTCTTTAAAAGTAACGTAGTATAAATAAGTTGGTCACACTGTTGATAAATCTTGTGCATCCTTTTTAAAAGCACATTTTTACTTTGGGTTGAGTTTGACCCTTTGTTATCTGTCAGAAAGTGGAAATAGAAGTGGCCTCGTGTGAACTCTTCGGTTCAGAGCTGCAGAGCTGGTGGGAGCGTTGCTAACAAACTGCAGCAAAGTTAGAGAGGAGTCCTTTCCCCTTCCTTGATTTACCAGATTTCCAGTTAACATTGATAAAGGCTTGAAAACAGGGAGCCTGCACCCTGCCTGTTTGGTAGAACATTGTACCTGACACCGAGGAGAGGAGAAACATCTTGAATCGTGTGCAAACTAGCCACTCAACCTGGCTGTCTCTCAGGGTTTGCTTCTTGGATATCTCTGGAAGCAAATGTTTCTCCACTCCCTTACCAGACAGGAAGCTGTCTGTTGGTTCACCAAAACTGGTCACGTTCCTTATATTAAATAAAATCACCTCAAATACTTGAACTACCCGTTGCTCTTTACTACAGAGGAGTATTTAAAAATAGCATTGTGTACCCCAGATTGTCAACTGCCTCCTCTCAAAATGGTCCAGCAGAAAAAGTTTGACTTCACATGGCCTTTGGAAAGTTGAGAAATCCCAGTTCTGGTTAAACAAGCTGAAAAATAATTTCCGAGGACCCTGCCATCAAACTGGCTGGTCTCAACCACAGCAGGATCACGAGGGGAGAGAGATGCTGTCTTGGAGAACCATATTCCAAAGCATTTAGGGCTTCCTAAGGCAATGCCAGCTCTTTGAATTCTTCCCAGAAACTGATTAATAAAGCCAAAGTACAAAAAAATAAAGTGTCCCAAACTAGTCTGTACCCATGTCATTTATGCTATTCTTTTGGCATGAGGTGGAGGCGCTTTCATTAGCTAAGTTTTCTGTAAACCTGGATTGAAACTAAAATTAATTCTGGGCTAATGTCTTTGAAACTAGTTTGCATCCAAGAGCAAATTAAACTATTTGCTGGTTGCTGTTGAGAGGTGTCACCCTCAGAGAACAGCCTGCTGTGTCATCCAGTAAATGCATGTGAAAATAATACTGATAAAAGTGAATGTATCAGAGACAAGGATTTCAGCAAGGACACTGGTATTGTCTTGCTCCCCGTAGCACATGATTATATCCACAGAGACCAGTCCTTCACTCGTTGCCATCAGCTGGAGTGATACGTGCTGATAATAAGACCCTCAAGTTGTTATAACGTGTACCGAATTCCAGAGAGATAGAGGAAACTCATATTAGTTTTTTTAACTTTTTGGATTTGTTTTCAGTGCTGACCTATGACAGCTACAAAAGAGGCGTAAAAGAAATCTCTCTGTAATTTAAAATTCTGTGAACTGTCATACATACTAAAACAAGTGCCAATGGAGTCAACTGCAGGAAATCTTTATTATTTTCTTAGAAACTCTTTAAAATGTAAACATCCTGTTGATACAAATCTCAGATTCTTCTGATGTTTACTTAGCAGCTGCCATCATTGTGCAGTGTTTGAGTACACATACCATATTACAGGGTACTGAGCTGACAGAGCCCTATTCTGACTTGTGTTTTATTTTACAGAAGCTAAAGCTGAGAATTGAATCATAGAATCATAGAATCACCAGGTTGGAAGAGACCCACCGGCTCATCGAGTCCAACCATTCCTATCAAACACTAAACCATGCCCCTTAGCACCTCGTCCACCCGTTGCTCTGAATTGCTTCTGAGCAACTTAATGGTGAAACAGCTTATGAGAACATTGCTGCTCTTTTAAAACTGTTTGAAACTTTAAAATCGCGTAACTATTTCAAACACAGTATTGAAATGGCCAGCAAAGATAACCCATCCTCCCTTTACTGCGCCTGCATCATCAGATCCTGAAGCAGTACGTATTTTATTCACTCATAACAAGGAAGGTGTTGCATCAGGAATCACATAAAATCTTTGTCACGTCCAGTAGTAGCTGCCATTCCCCTTTTGAGTCAGGAATATGTGTAAGTCTCAGCATTCAATGTAACAAAAGAATAAAAAATAATCCCCTTACCCTCATGTCAGAAAAGTGAAAAACTGCAAATATTGGATAGTTAAAGCCTAGAGGAAAAATAGAAAGAACTTTCTATTTATTGTTTTGTAAATCTGTTAATTTTTAAGTTAGTCTCATTATTTTGAGGGCCTGACTCACCATTTTTGAATGCTCCGGCTGGCAGCAGTTTCCCGTTGCTGGTACAGTGGTTGTGCTGACTCAGGATGTCTTTACAGACATGCACAGTGCACAGGAAAATATGTAAATCATATAGTGCTCGCCAGTGTTTCCTACCATTAATGACGATCTCATGTACCTCTGGTTACACGTGGTTCATTAATTATCCCTGCGTGCCTACTGCAGTAGAAAAGCTCCTGCTGTTAAAATGAAGATGAGAACATCTGGATTCTAGAAACTTTTGTTTAAATATGTCTAGAATCATAGAATCATAGAATCATAGAATTATTTGGGTTGGAAACTTTTAGATTTTATTGCATAATCCATTTTGAAATCAATTTGTAATTTTGTTAGCAGTTTTTTAATTAGGAAACATTCATGTTAATTTTTTAGATTTGCAGGCATACACATAGACACACAGAATGCACACACCAACATCTGCACATGAAATTAGCAGACGAAATAACAGCAGCCTTAAATAAAGGTCTGCAAGTCTTCCTGCTATAGAACTGTTCTTAGTTGGTTATAGAATACCCAAACCTTAACTGCATGATGGAACTGGATGATCTTTAAGGTCCCTTCCAACCCAGACCATTCTGTGATTCTATACATGACACAAGTGTCCATCTTACCTTGACAGTTTATTTTTTTATTCAGTCCAAAGGGTTTTACAATGTCTACAAATAAGGCTCAGGGGAAAATGCATTTTTTTTCTCATGGTAAAAATACTTGGCTTGGAGAAGGAAGCTATTCAATTCAGTGCAGAGGAGATATGTGCTGTCCTAGTATAGAGGGAACTAGTAAGTGAGGGGCACACAGAGAGGAGGAGGCAGGAAGAACCAAAGACTTTTTAGGCCAAAGGGGGGACACTGGTGCTATATGAGGTGGGTATTTTTGAGCTACCAAAGCAAGACTAGTGTGTGGAGAGAAGATCTGCATGTAGCAGCAGTAGAGACCAAACAGGTATGCTAGCATATCAATTTTAAATTGTATGAGATCATAGAATCATTTATGTGGGAGAAGACCCTTAGGGTCTTCAGGTTAACCTAACACTTCCAGATATTCACCATATATGGACACATGAATTGTTCTTTATGAGTTTACTTGTAGGTATCTACAAGTGCATAGGCATTAGACTTGTAGATGACCCCCTCAGAGTCAATGGAAATCTACTGAAGAAGTCAAAGTGGAATTTGACCCTTAAACATGGACACGTGGTTTAATTTTGGGCACTGTGGAATGTCCCCATCTGGCCTCCAGCTGTTTTGCCAGAAAGTTGTGTGTCTCCTATAAAATCTCTCATACCTGCCAGTCTCGTGCAGATGTCCAAGGTGGTCTAGAGCACCTAGAGATGTCGGCAGTAGGTGCCTACACTTAAGCAGCTGAGTTTAGTGGAGCCTGAAGTGCAGCTTCACCCACCTTACAGTAGACGTTTCCTGTTTCCATGAGTGATTTTCTAAGCACCAATGGCTTTATTGAGTATATATTTCCCGACTTTGCAGTGGGAATTGGGATGCCTGGTACACATGTAAACACACCACAGTACGTTTACTTGTATTTAGATGATTTTATGCTGAACTGAACCCAACCCTGACACTAGGAACAACTGGTAGTTGGAGAGATATTTGAGAAATAGGGCTGGGAATAGATGTTCTAGTCCGATAAAAAAAGTGGAGAATTTCTGGGGGAAAAAGCAACTAGGGTTGCAAATGAGACTCAGAATAGGAATGAGAAACCAGAGGACTTAGCAGGGCACAAATGTGAGTCCTGAGACCACAAAAGGACAAGATAGAAAAATGCATACCTGGAAAGGCTGGACAAAAGACTGGACAGCAAGGCCAGTAGTCAGTAAACATTCTGTCCTTTTCTGCTTGGAATGGAACCTAAGTTTCTGAAATCTTATTGTTTCTCTTCTCATCAGGTGCCTTTGGCTGTGCTTGCCTTAAAAACAAGAGCAGCACAATAGAATTTGTAGAGAAAAATAGTCGGTGGTGAGGACATTGTGTTCCCAATGTAGACATTCTCAGTGGTTTATTACTTTAGCTGACAGTTGTCTGGTCCCGTGGACTGAATGTCCATTAATGACTGGAACTCACTAAATGTGACCCTGAAGAGCATCTTTGCTTTGTTTCAGTTGAAAGGAGTTCATGCACCCCAAGACTACTCCATGATATGAATCACAGCATGGTAAATCTAGACAAATAGGAAATCTTCTTCAAAAGCACAACAGATCCAAACTAAATCACTCATTTCTGTGCTGGACACCTCCCTCCCCTGACAGGGTGACATCCACATTCCTCTGGCCCACCTAGAAGATGAGGGTGCTGCTTCCTTCAGTTACACCATTACTTCAAGGGCCAGACACCTAAAGCAGCAGATCTAGAGGTGCTAACACTGTTCCCAGCACTTAAGGGTCCACATAGGAACTATTTGGGTTTCAGTTTATCTCCTTGAAGTCTAGCAGACTGTATGCACAAGCTCTGCTAAAACTATTTGATATTGCATTACCAAGCATTTCAAAGTTAGGGAGCACTGATCTTAATTCAGGTGCCTTGTATGCACTAAGTGGTGGCCTTTCATTAAAACATCACTTTTTCTTCTTTCGTTAACCAAAAGAGCTGTGTAATGAAGGAGATGGCGGGGTGCAGAACTCCTACCTCATTTGTTGCAGAAGCTGTAAAATGCCTGTGGAAAGAAAACAGTGAGCTATATGAAGTAAAAACGGATAGCTTCACGGTAAAGGCACCTAAACGTCACATCCAAGAATAAACTGTTGGTGATGGCATGAATATATTTCATAGATAGTCACAATTTGTCCTCATTTTTCTGAGTATCTCATTTAAGATTATATTTTACAAACAGATAGACGGTGTTTCAGGGCACCTGCAAATGAAGTCCTGGAGTGCTTTCCTTTGAGTATACTGTGTAATGCTATGAACACTGGAAAACCAACTCTGGGTGTTTAAGACTACACTACATACCTTCAAATTCATGTATGTAATTTGACATTAATTTCTGTGCTTCCCATCTGCAAATTGGAGAGAAAAATGGCCACTAAGGTGTTGCAAAACTGAGCACGCAGATGCTGTAGTGGTGTATGCCAGAGGAATGCACATAAGACAATAAATTCTGTCTGTAAATCATGAAATATGTAGCAAATAAATCCTCAGACCACACACAGAATATAAAATGAAAAATATTATCAAATAGCAGCTCATCAACTGAACGTCATCCTGTCAGTGTATTGAATGAGTCAAGGATCCTTTGGATCATGCAATGAAAGATTAAACCATAATGCAAATATATCAGAGACAAGCTAAGAATGCACATAAATCTTTTGTTTAGGCTTTTCCAAACCTGCAAGTTCTCAAGTTTACAACCCTACCTGGAGAACAGCCCATTTTGCAGTTCATGCAGGCTAAGCCAAGTATTTTATCCACCTTCGTAAGTGTAAATGACTTTTCATCTTTTCCTGAGTGATCATGGACTAGCACTAGCCTATGAAAATATCTAATAATTTCAAGGACTACTCCATTGAACTGGAGTTGCTCCATTTCTTAGCTTTGTAATCATTATTTTTCTGTCTGTTGGTAACAGAGCCCAGGGTTAAGCATAATTCAATCAGATGTTTGGCTTTCAAAAGGCCTGAACGCAGCTGGCCATTTTACATTGGCTTTTTTTGAAGAATTTTTGCTAGTGTGACACCTTTGATTTATGAATTGAAGGCAAGATCAAAAAGAAATCTTCTGCTAAAGCAAATGACATAACTTGCTTCCAGCAGTTAATGAGTGACAAAGGAAACCAATAATGTTTGTTAACATGGGATTGTTTATGTTCTATGTTTTATGTATACGCAGAAGTACAACTGGGGTTGGTATCTATGCAACTGAGGTATCTTCTGGATACAGCTGGTAGTCAGTGATGTCCAGGGTCTGGGTACGGTTTTAACGAGAGAAAGGCAAGTCAGACAAAAGCTTGTAACATTTTGTGAAATGTAGTCTGGGCTCTTAGCCCACCTCTGCCTCAGTGGGTGCATTTATTTATATTCCACATAGCTACAAAAATGATGGAATTGAAGATTTTTGTGTTGAGAGGAAACCTTCTTGTCCCCTAATTTATGTTAGCATTGCTCAATTATTCACCAAAGCACTGAAACGAAATATGAAACAAATGAGAGTAATGGAATTGGGCCAAACTCTGTGTGTGATATGTTGAGCAATCGACATCCTTCTGGTACCAGCATTCAAACATTTTAATATAAAGAGTCCTCATCATTAACCTTGTTTCCATACAGTTTTAAATCCATAGGTTTTTACTGTCACAGGCAAAATACTTTATAGAAATTGAATAACACAGGTATAGCATGAAAAGTTGAGATGAAAATGGAGGGAAATGACGCCTTGGGTAAGAGTGACATTCAGTGTTTCTAACAGAGAGAAACACCACTTCATTGAATGTGATATTTGAGTGGAATTCATCACTTTTGTGTTTAGGGGGGCCTTCCAGCACCTGCTTCACTTATGTTATTGAACAAAGTTATTAGGGCAAGATCAACAAAGTGGACTTAGGTAGTTTTACTTCCACGTTACAGCCTGAAAGAAGCTGTAGAAGCTCATTGATCTCCAGGAACTGCCTGTGCTCCACAGTGGCAACACTTCACAAAAATGATAGAGAGATGGGGTTGTTCAGCCTGGAGAAGAGAAGGCTCCAAAGAGACCTTATTGTGACCTTTCAGTGCTTAAAGGGGGCTTATAAGAAAGATGGGGACAAAGTTTTTATTAGATTCTGTTGCTATTAGACAAGGGATAATGGTTTTAAATTGAAAGAGGGTGGATTTAGACTAGATATAGGGAAGACAGTTTTTACAATGAGGCTTTTGAAACACTGGCATGGGTTGCCCAGGGAAGTTGTGGATGCCCTGTCCCTGGAAGCATTCAAGGTCAGGTTGGAAGGGGCTCTGAACAGTGCAATCTAGTTGAAGACGTCCTTGCTCGTTGCTGGGTGGTTGGACTAGATGACCTGTAAAGGTCCCTTCCAACCCAAACTATTCTCTTATTCCACGATTATAAAATTCTCCAAGCAAAACCAGTTTTACTTGTGAGAATGACCAGAACTGCTGTTGTGGCTGAGTGAATCACCTCTACTTTACATCTAACACCGAGGTCAAGAAAAATAGGTGCTCTTCAACCCGAGGCCCCAGACAGGTGGGTGGTTTGAGGTCACA
Organism: Phaenicophaeus curvirostris; assembly: GCF_032191515.1. Classification (NCBI taxonomy): domain Eukaryota; kingdom Metazoa; phylum Chordata; class Aves; order Cuculiformes; family Cuculidae; genus Phaenicophaeus; species Phaenicophaeus curvirostris. Next base: position 121,381,658 of record NC_091393.1, on the reverse strand, counting down.
TCTAACAGGTGCCACTAAGACTGAGCTATTCACAAACCTCCTACTTTCTCTTAGTTTATATCCAGGAGAAACTCAAAAAAGCTAGCCCTTTCAGCTGGGACATAGAATCAAGTTTACTGCTAATTTTGCTGTATGATTAAATAGCTAGAAAGATAAAATAGAAAACAGCTAGTAGCTAGGGAAAACAGAGCAGCTTGCCTGGTTAGGGGTGGGCTCCATGGACAACTAGATGTTTTGATCCATAATAACAAATTTCTTATGACAGCCAGACTTTCATCAGCAGATCTGTGTTTTGAGAGTTAATCCTGTATTGTGATCCCTGGTTTTACAGATGAGGAAACTGAGTCACAGAGCATTTAATTAGCTTCATCATAATTATAGACTCGGAAACAACCAAGAAGTACCAATTTGCTATTCCTCGCACGTATATCTTGGGTCATGAAGCAGTGCTTATTGCCAAATAATCCAGTGCTGTTTGTTTGGTTGCTTCATCGGTAACTTTTCAAATTAACGATTCGCTGTGCTTTGATTTCTAGCTGATTTTTTACTATGGAACTGGAGACAGCTGGTGTCCACAGCACTACTATGATGAGATCAAAATGGATTTTCCAGACGGGGATATTCGACTCTGTGAGAAGGGGCTCCGTCATGCCTTTGTGCTAGATGCCAGCAAGGAGATGGCTGCCATGATAACAGACTGGTTACGGGACGATCTGACCAAATTATAAACACGGATTCAGTGATTAAAAACAAAACAATGTAATTATTTTGTGAACGTGTAATTTTTTTGTGAGAGAGTCTGTCCTATTTTATTCTGTTTATTATAGATTATGGTTTGTTTTCTATTAAGATGTTTTAGAGAAAGTTAAAGAGAGAACTGGCTGGTCCAAAGTATAGTTTTATTGATTCAACGGTGATGCACTTTCATCCTGTGTCTGCAGGACTTGGCAAAGGGTTGAATATTTATTGTCTGCTAACACTCTAGACAACACTGATGCTAGATTCACTGGCTGCAAGTGTACCAGAGTTACTACCACCTCGCTCACCTGCTGAAGAGCTGCCAGGGGTGGGTTTGGGGCAGGCCAGCTGGTCTGCTTTAAAAAGAAATAGCAGGCTACTCCATATCGGTAAAAATCCCTGTGGATGGATCCCAGCAGTGGATCCTGGCGTGCTGTGAAAGGCCTGACCCTCTCCACGTGTCTCATCTGTCCATGTAAACCTGGTGTGTGACAACCCGAACAGCCCAAGGGACTTTACAACCCTAACGCTGTCTCCTCCAGGTCAGATGGGGTTGGTGGTCGATCAGAGGTCAGGATGAGTTCAGGATGAGTACAAGGGAGATGTGTAGATGAGGTGTGCGGTTTCTTCAAGCCTTGGAAGGGATTTAGGGCTCTGCCAGGACTCCACAGGGTATTAATAATACTATAAGGCAGCTGTGGCTGCTCAGCAAGGGAATATATATGGAGCTGTTGTCTGGAACATAGCCAAGTGTTGTCTGTGGAGAAGGTAAAGAACACTGGTTAAAAGTGCCAGTATTATAAGGTTAAAATGGATTGCAGAATCCATATGTAATTACTTTTAGGTGGCCTAGCTCTCCTAATGTAGTTGAGAATGGTGCTTGCTCAGCAGCTTTGAAGAATTAAACCAGTTTTGATGCATGCCTAAATTTCAGTTCTTTGCCCTGAGCACTAAAGTATGAAATTTTATGGCAAACCACAAATTAGGTAAGTCCACCATGAGAAAATGGCTATTCCTGTGCCGTGGTTGCACCCATGAAATCTCATAGATTGTTACTATTGAGGAACAGGTCCTTGCTCTAGCACATGCTGAGAAGTGCACTGTTCCTCATGTTGTTCATCCCCCTCCTTTACAGATACAAAAAAAAACAAAACAAAAAAAACAGAGCGAAAGAAACAAACAGACAAAAGAAACATCCAAGAAGTTGCATGCAATAGCTAGAAATGGAATTAATGTAAGTAAGGGGAGCAGAGCCAAGTGCAATCAGGAAAAGCTTTCTAGCCATGAACCTGTGAAATAGTCTCCCTGGGGAGTTCATAAAGAGATTTATAAACAAAGAAAACACTACAGCTTGTAGTCAGGGGAAGTCCTGCCCTTGCAAAAGTGAATTTAGATGATGGATTGGATATCTGACTTACATGATTTGTTAATAGTTTTAGTGTGGTACTAGAGGGGATGGTACTGGAGAACATTCTCTGTGATGCAGACTGATTAATTCCTTACTTCTCTTACACAACTATGTACACACATTCCACTTACCTCTAAATCCCCCTTAAGTCTTTCACTGATAGTTAGAGCAGTTTGTAATAGAATTCAATTTCTGGATATTTTAAACTAGTTTTCAAACCTGCAGCCAGCCAGTGGATTTAAGTGACCTTCTTTGCATCAGAAACTGGTTTAGCTTTTGAGACTAGCCAGTGGATTTTCAGATTACACTGCCACGTAATGAAACAGATACTGAAGCTTGAGGCAAAGGTGTCGAGACCGCAGTCGCAGCAGCACTGGGAGGAGCCAGATGCATTCAAAGTGAAGGGACTGAAACTGTGCAACAAACTGGTTCTTCTTGGAGAGTCATGGGACTTTCCTTCTTTCTGGAGGGCCATATTCAGCCATGATCAAACCAACTCTTTTGCTTGCTTTGGAAATCCATAGCTGTGTGTGTCTGTGCGTGTTTGAAGAGTCCCCAGGTGTCATCGTGCATTCCTGCCTTACAGCAGATGCTGAATGCATCTTGGTAGCCTCGGTGCTCGCTGGGGCAGAGCGAGGGAGGGCGCGTTCACGTACGTGGAGATTCATGTATGCGTATATACATGTGCACGTTTGTATGTTAGCAACGTAAAAAAAATAGAGTTCACTTGGTTGTTTTGGTTTACACGTTGATCTGATTGAATGAAGCATTTGTTCTTTTAAGTATAAGGAATCAGGTAATCAAGCAAGGAGTCGGTTTGTAAAAGTTCAGCTGTTGTAGTAGATCTCCTGAGGACTGAAAAAATCATGCATTAACCAAAGATGACAAGCAACTATTAAAGCCTGGAAACTGAAAAGCACTTATGAGAAGCAGTTGTTTACAGTGCATTATTCGTATACTTTGTATGAGGAATTAATTTAGCAATACTTGTACTTGACTTGTGTATTCCTTTTATACAAATGTTAATCCGTTATAATAAATCCTACTGACTGCATTAAGACCTAAACTGAGATTAGGTTTGGTCAGTGATGACCAGATCTACTGCAGGATAATGCCTTACGATTTTCTTAAATGAATTTTCTCTAAGATTATCAAAACCATAGTGATTCAATTGCTACTTTCCTCCTAGGAGCTGTTACCGTAAGGCTACAATCTGAAAATTTGCTACTCAACTCATTGCAAAAAAAGCACGGGTATTTCACAGTTGTATTTCCTAGGAGGAGATGATCACACACAATGAGAATCCAGCTCCTCTGAAGCCCGTGGTGTTCAGCAAAAGAGTGTCAGAAGTGCTTCTGGTCCAAATGTGCCAAGTTATCCTGAAAACACAGTGTGGTCTTGCCTATTTTAGACTGTTGTAGAACTCTTGGGAAACCTATCACTAATGACTTGACTGTATGCAGTAGCACCTAATCTCTGTCATTCACATTTGTGCTTAATTCTCACCATGCGAGTATTCCTGCTAGCTTCAATGACTTTGACTTAGACTCATGTTCAAGTGTTTTGCTAGATCGATACCTTTTATGAAAATGTACACAACTCCAATAACAAAAATAAAGACATTTATCGTAAAATGCAACTTGATACTTCGATAACTTATTTAGTCTTCGCCCACCTTCATTATTACTTCATGCATATAAAATCTACAAAAATACTTGCCAACCCCCAAATTTCACATGCGATGTAGATGTTTGCCAAGCACAGAGAAGAATCAGTGGGTGGTAGGCACCTGACTTACTTAAGCATTTTTATCCAGAGCCACTCCAAAATAATCAGTTTCCTCTCTCTAGCTCCGCGTTGCTGCTTTGAATGAGCTATAGAGTGTGTGGATTAGTGAGCTTTGTCCCTCCAGGAAGCTTGATGAGTGCTTGCCCAGTGTTTATGGTGAAGAATTTGGGGTCGGACTCCAAGCTAAACACCAGTTTCTTGACTCACAGGTGACAGATTGCATACATGAGCACAACAGATAATCTCTCCTCTGCAGCTGAGATCATTTATGTATTTATTTTACGGAAAATGGGTTTATACGTGCATCCACTCCCCATCCCTTTCTTTGGTCTAGCTAATTGCCAGCAAAGACTTTAAACAAGATGTTCAATGTTGTCATCAATAAAGTTGTTCAAACTATTACTGGGTTTGGATAAACTTACTAGACCCAAGAGACTTGTTTTACTCTGTGCCACAGGTCACACTCAGGCTCCCAACTACAATAACTTTCTGAGGCTCGTCTCTTGCAAGCAAATGTTCTCTTTCCTGGCACGTTTACAAAAGAAGAATCCAGAGAGCATTTGTGAGTGACCAGGAACTATTAAAACAGCATATATTTCTGGAACAGCTGATGGGGTTTGAGTACAAGCAGCAGATACAGCAGTTAACAGTACAAGGCAGCTGCCAGAAGCGCTCGCTGCTCTCAGTAGCATCAACAGACTAATGGGCTTGCTCAGATGGGGCAGGCAGGGGGAGATTTAATCGAAAGACTGTTTTCAAGTGCTTAAACTGATAGTAGAATAGAATCATAGAATCATAGAATAACCAGGTTGGAAGAGACCCACCGGATCATCGAGTCCAACCATTCCCATCAAACACTAAACCATATCCCTCAGCACCTCATCCACCCGTGCCTTAAACCCCTCCAGGGAAGGTGAATCAACCACCTCCCTGGGCAGCCTCTGCCAGTGCCCAATGACCCTTTCTGTGAAGAATTTTTTCCTAATGTCCAGCCTGAACCTCCCCTGGCGGAGCTTGAGGCCATTCCCTCTTGTCCTGTCCCCTGTCACTTGGGAGAAGAGCCCAGCTCCCTCCTCTCCACCCTCCTTTCAGGTAGTTGTAGAGAGCAATGAGGTCTCCCCTCAGCCTCCTCTTCTCCAGGCCAAACACCCCCAGCTCTCTCAGCTGCTCCTCATAAGGCCTGTTCTCCAGCCCCTTCACCAGTTTCATTGCTCTTCTCTGGACTCGCTCCAGAGCCTCAACATCCTTCTTGTGGTGAGGGGCCCAGAACTGAACACAGGATTCGAGGAGCGGTCTCACCAGTGCCGAGTACAGAGGGAGAATAACCTCCCTGGACCTGCTGGTCACGCCGTTTCTGATCCAAGCCAAGATGCCATTGGCCTTCTTGGCCACCTGGGCCACTGCTGGCTCATGTTCAGTCGCTGTCAACCAACACCCCCAGGTCCCTCTCCTCCAGGCAGTTTCCAGCCAGGCTTCTCCTAGTCTGTAGCACTGCACAGGGTTGTTGTGCCCCAAGTTCAGGACCCGGCATTTGGCCTTGTTAAACCTCATGCCATTGGTCTCAGCCCAGCGGTCCAGCCTGTTCAGATCCCTTTGGAGCCTCCCTACCCTCCAGCAGATCGACACTTCCACCCAGCTTAGTGTCGTCTGCAAACTTGCTAAGGGAATGGACTAGTTTTTTTCCATTCCAGCTATTGCAGGGACGTGCTTGCAGGATGGTGGTTGTGTCGTGGAGAACAGTTTGCAGCAGCTGAAAAAAAATGCAGGATGTTGTTTAAAACATCTGACTCGCTCTGGATCTGACTGCAGTGCTTGCCAGTCAGGCACATGGAAGGAGGGGGGTTTTGCCATACTAATTGAATCAATTCACAATGAAAGAAGCAACAGGGAGCGTCCTCCCCACTCTCCTGGTTTATGAACGCCTTCAACAAACTCCCCTGAAAGCTCCCAAGCTCTAAAATACACTGTGCTTCATGTATTAAGAGAAATCCTTGTGTATGAAGATAAGGTGGCTTGGAATTGGGAAAAACAGGCTTTCCCAGTGTCAGGACTCAGCTACTCCTTTTCCCTAACAGGCAGCCTTAAAATTTGACAAGGATTCAGCTGTTTGAATCTAACTTGTTTGAAACAGGAATAACATTTACAGAATATAAATGTTTTGACGTGTTAGCACCATCTGCTCTCATCATGAGGGGTACTGCAACGCCTCAGTGTTTATTGGGAAGTAACGTGTATTTTCATCCACAAAGAACCCCAACGATTTTAAGGATCCAGAGTGAAATGGCGTGTGCAAGTCTGATTACAGTGCAGCCTCAGTAAAGCCGTCAGGATGCACACAGGCTTGGGGAGAGCTGAGTGATCCAGTGACTGAAACCAGGACCACAGAGGCAACGCAGCATGAACAAAGAGCTTCAGTACAAAAGTTCTGCCTGCGAGACAGGAGTTTCATTTTATCCTTGTACAGGCCTTATGAGGAGCGACTGAGAGAGCTGGGGGTGTTTAGCCTGGAGAAGAGGAGGCTGAGGGGAGACCTCATTGCTCTCTACAACTACCTGAAAGGAGGTTGTGGAGAGGAGGGAGCTGGGCTCTTCTCCCAAGTGACAGGGGACAGGACGAGAGGGAATGGCCTCAAGCTCCGCCAGGGGAGTTCAGGCTGGACATTAGGGAAAAGTTTTTCACAGAAAGGGTCATTGGGCACTGGCAGAGGCTGCCCAGGGAGGTGATTAAGTCACCTTCCCTGGAGGGGTTTAAGGGATGGGTGGACGAGGTGCTGAGGGACATGGTTTAGTGTTTGATAGGAATGGTTGGACTCGACGATCCGGTGGGTCTCTTCCAACCTGGTTTTCTATGATTCTATGATTCTTCTATTTTGCACCAAAATAGGACAGTCCAACATAGCAGGATTCCTATGGAATTAACACTTAGTGATAAATTTTCAATTTTAAGTTTTCACAGTAAAGCAAGCACGCTCGCCCAGTGTGAGTTACTGAAAATAAAATAAAATTCTCCTACTAGAATACTTTATGAACACACGTCCCAGTGTGCATATTTCCCAAGGGGATGATTTCAGCAGACCCAGCCAAATCGGGTCCCCCCCCACCCCTCTGGAAGGTTGTAGCCCTGGGCTTCCTCTGCAGGGAGCTGGGCGACTGCAGGGGCAGAGCCCTGTGCTCCCGTCAAGCCCACCAGGCCAGCTCTGTGTGGTCACAGGCACAATGTGAGCAGGGGATATTCTGCCAGTTCTCGTGTTTACACCTTCAATTTAATGTTTCTGAGCCTCTCAAGCTTTCTATTGAAGTCAACTGAGAGAATCCTGTTTGGCTGGGTGGAGCGGGGCGGCTGCTGGTTAAAGCAGGTGAACTGTATTCAGAAACACAGGGAAGAAAAGGGATGTATTCTTTGATGATAAATCCATCGCAAACACTCACTGTTCTGTGATTGTTTTTCTTGGAAAATACCTGAGGTTGCCACGGAAGGCAGTGTAAAATGAATGGCTTTTTCATTTTTAGTTTTAAGATCCTGGGTAGCTGAGGAATTAAAGGTGATTTATGGAGGTTGCTGTGAAATGATCCATCTGGTTTGGGGACAGAGGCACAAGTCTTCTAAAGAAAAAAAGAAACTTGCAGAGATCTATTTATCAATAAAATATTTAATAAACTTATCTGTACAAAATATTTAGAAGGTTATTGAAGAGTATACAAGAATACTTATTTAACAAATATATACTGCTATATAATATATTCAAGAAAATATAGATTGCTGTTTACAGTTCATTTACAACCCCATATGTACAATCTATTTAAACTTTAGAATACATACAAACAATGCATTTACACCATCACTTACAGGGCTATCTTCTTTAGAGATATTTCACACACTCAGACCTGAAAAAGCTGAACAAATACATGAATAGTTTAGAGGCACACACAGGGATACAAGTATTGCTTCAAAAATTATAACTACTAGAGATACAGCTATTGGAAACGCGAGTCCTTTTTTCATTTTTTGATATTTTCCTTTCTAATCAAAGAAAAGAACATATAAATAAAACCATGACTGACCAGCAGAGAGGCTCATTTTGTCAAAGGAGCTCCAGATAGTGTTGACTTGACTTCAGAAACAGAGCACACGGTGATGGGATCGAGCAAACTGGATCAACAAGCAGGGTGGACGTGTCTCCTGCCTGTATCTAAAGCAGGAAGCACCAAGATTGACACAGGACATGCATTCAGGTCTTGTGAGTAACACCTCCACCAGCTTTCTGACCAGCAAAGAGCCACGGTGCAAGACGGAGCTGGTGACTCCAGATGGGCAAAGCCCCTAACGGCTCCTCAGGTTGTAAGAACTCGATTTGCAAAGGTGCTGCACAAATGTGGCTTTGACTGATGAGAGCACTGGATGCTCAGCACCTCAGAAAGTCAGGCCCTTCCTTTTCAGCACTAATTAGAAGGTTAATTACTCACAGCACGTAGGGTGAATGATCACCCCACTCCCTGGCCAAGGAGGGGACAAGCTGCCCCTGCAAAGTGCCCCACTCCCAACTGATACCTGCCTGTACGATCGCTTAACTCTGCATCTCTGAGGACTAAAGCCCCGTCCCTCTGTGTGCACCCGTCCCTTTTCTAGGCTTGTGGATGTTATTTCTTGCTCTGCTGCTGATGACAGAGCTCCTGGGAGCCCCTTGGCATTCAGCAGTGTCTGGCTGGCATTCAGCTACTGGGGATGACCAGCTTGGGAGAAAAGGGAGGCTTAAACTTTGCCTCTTGTCTTTTCCTTCCTCTCCCTTTATCTAGGCAGAGAGCTGGGTGGCACCAGTGTAGGTGGACAACGTGGCAAAGTGGAGGGGAAACCCAAACACTCCCACCTTCCATCAAGAAAACACTTTAGCACGCGACCCATTGTGAGTGGGTCCTCTCCTCCCATCAACTTCAGCCCAGCCAGACCCATCCCCTTGCAGTCCCCTGCTCGAGGGCCCAGACTGTGCCCCAGCATCTTGCTGTGGCCACTCAGCCTTTCCTTCCTTGCTCTCAAATCACCCATCAAGCACCACAGCAAGTCTCCACGCTCCCCATCCTGAAAACCCACAGTATGAGCCCAAGTACGAAAGCAGAAAACTGAGCTCACAAAATGTCCAAATGAACTCATAAGTGGTGATGGCAGAAAAACACAGAGCAAAACCTGCTCAAAAAAAAACCACTGAAAAATGGCTAGGCTTTTTTTTTTTTTTTTAAGCCATTCTTGTGGAAGGATCAAGCTTCGGTTTAAGATATTTCAATATTGATCCACATGAAAATGCTCTGCAACCCTGGTCTGCTCTGTCAGAAGTTAAGCCCAGTGCATGAGCCAGCCTGCCAGCGCGCTCCTTCCCACCACCACGTAAATCGGGCTCCTCCAACATGGTAAATTCAGGGGTGCTGTTTGAATACCAGTACCAGGAAAAAGAAAAGCAGCCACATGGGCTACACATCTCTTGAGGTACAAGGCTGCAAAACCTTTAAGATGTAGGGTGGGGTCATTGGTCAGTGGGTAACACCAGCAGGAGTTCCAGATTTGGGTCATTTTCAAAGGAACAGGACAGTTTCTGATAGGGTATAAATGGTTTTCAGAGAGACTTTGTTTCTCTACATCCTCACAACACAGAATTATTAGGAATAAAAAGCATGAATACAGCTGGTTTTGCCATGGAAAGCATAAACCAGCTTATGAAAAAATCCATGATATTACATATACCAGCCTGCTGGAACTCCTCGCTCTTTTATCAGCCATTAATTCAAATACAGGAGGTGCAGAAAAACTCTCCCCCATCACGCAAGGTCACAGGCTCCTGGCCATCAGTAACATCCCATCCATAGGAGAGTTCCTCCCCAACTCCTCTCCTCACTGTGTTTTCCCACAGTCCCAGCAGTGAACATGACACTGAGCTCTGCTTCAGCCACCCAGCAGCCCCGTCCAGACTCTACACGGCCAGAAACGGGTCCCTGATGGCAGGGAAGCTGCTCTGATGCCAGCGGGATGTGCGTGGTCTCTCCACCTACTGATCAGGGCAAGTTAAAAGAAGAACAACTCCACTTTTACAGAGCAGAGCTCGGTTTTGTCCACGCGGGTTTTCCTGCCCACTCAGCTCCCCAGAGGGGAGACGAGAAGAGTGAAATAATCACACTGCCAGTCTGGTTTCACCCAGGACAGGGGATACAGCAAGGGATTGGATGGAAATGCACAGTTGAGGCCCACGCGATAACCCTCCAGTCTGACTGCCTTTCAAATCCAGTGGAACAGCCCCAGTTCAGGTGACAAACCCCATGCAACGCTGAGGCTCTCGTTGTCACTCCCTGCAGGTTTTTTTTTCCCTGGCACAGGGCTGTGCTGCCCCAAGGCAGACAAACCAGAAGGCACTTGTATTTCAGGACTTGCTACGTGCTCAGCAGGAACGCATGGCAGTTCCCACCAGGTTCACTCCAATGTATGAGCTGGCTGGTTGACTGGTATTTGAGACAAATCTGTCACATCAACATATGTCATGTGGGTTTGGATATGATGCTGCTATTGCAGACAAGCACATCAAGCCAAAGCGTGCGGCAAAAACTCCTGTTAAGCCCAGAGAACAAAGCCAGAGACATGCTATCCGCACCACAAGGTGCTCTGCTCCTTTTGCTCAGCTGTAGCATCATGGGAGGCATCCCCAGGGTGTCCTAAGTGACACCCCAGCCTCTCTCTTTGCTTCCCTGCGAGAGGCAGAGCTGCAAACAACACTTTGTGCATCTCCTGTTACGTGGGAGCCAGCAAAGGTGACTCTCCCTAAACACGCACTCCTGGGTTTGTGGGACAAGGACCTAAAACTTCCAACAGTAAAAGGAGCTGCTTGTTTTGCAAAGGGAGAGGGGCCGATAAATTGCTGCAGACCTACTCAGATTTCTCCAGTAGCAAGAGCTGTGCAATCGAGATGCGAGCTAAAATCCGTATGGTGCAAAGAGACACAGAAGTTGCTGGCACACAGACATGAGCAGAAGGCTCAAGGCTTGCGGTTTGATTTTAATCAGAAGCAGCACCTTTCCAGTCTTCCCTTTATGGTTACACCGAGCATCACCAAACAGCCAAAGAGGATGTGGCTCTGTCTGCGAGAAGTCAGGAATGGTTGGACTCGATGATCTGGTGGGTCTCTTTCAAGCTGGTGATTCTATGATTCTATGAAGTAAGGCTGCTGGGATCAACGCAGCTATGCCAGGTCAAAGCGAGCCTGAAGAAAGCCCTTTCCCAAATGAACATCTTTCTCCCTGCTAGAGGACATTCAATTCCCTTCTGCCACTGGATTTAAAGCATGTAGTATAAATAAAAAGGGTGGGGGATGTTAGATAAACACATTATTTTAAGAGAATTTAAAAACAATTATTCCTTAAAAAAAGAAAAAAAAGGGAGGGGAGGAAATGAACAAAAACTGTGTTTCTTGAGAATTATTTCTTGGCCAGAAGCACCCTGGTCATCAGGCAGTCAGCAGAGCATAAATGCATTTTTCTTCTGACTGCTACGGGGACTCCATGGGACTGGGGGTCCAGGACACAGCACAGCTTAAGTGGAGGCATTGATTTTATAGACCTCAAGGAGCCCAAGCCATGGCACGCACACCAGCCCTGTCCCGATGAGATGTGCTTCCCCAAATCGCAGCTCCACCACTTTCAAGTCAAATGGGATCGTTCTGAGGGTTTCCCCGCTCCTGTGCAATCACATTCCCATGTAAGAGGTGGGGGAAGCAAGCTAAGGGTAGATACCATAGTCCTTTTAAAATGCTTAATATTTCTAGCTGCACTGTAATTATATCCTGCAGATAAAAATGGTGCTGAAGGTCAAATAAGTCCTCCAGAAGAATATACTCTACATGGAAACTGTGGGGTTTTTTTAAGTGGAAATGTTGTATAAATACTGCAGATTGAGAAGCTATAATTATCCATTAAAATCACTCTGGATCTACTGAATTCATAGAATCACCAGGTTGGAAAAGACCCACCGGATCATCGAGTCCAACCATTCCTATCAAACACATTTGTCCATGTTCACCTTCAAGTCTCGTATTTATAATGCTGACATGTGCCCCATAATCAGCTCAGGCAAGAGGCAACTGATCAGAAAATACATTTTTCCTGGACCATTTCTATGACATTAAAAGGTAGTGACCTGCGAAGGGCCAGCTCTGGGGCTGGGGCGCTGCGCTGGGCTGTGCCACCACTGTCCTGTAGCCACTGCCCCCTTTACCTGTGTCCGAAGGCAGGATTTACTCCTCCATGCTCTTTGCAGACACATCCCACGACTCGATGACCCGGTGGGTCTCTTCCAACATAGTGTTTATATGATTTTATGATTCCCAATATGGCCAGGCTGCGGCATCTCAACCGTGGGAGCCTCCCGGCCTGGGAAAGGCAACTGCATCCCCACTGGGGGCCCAGTATCTCTGTCTGCAACAGGTTTGACAGTGCATCCCGAGCCTCACTGCGCCGTTTAGGTGCAACCTCTGAATCCACATGGGGGTGGGAAGGCAGCCCTTGCTGCCAGAACATGCAAGTTCACCCTCCTAAGTGAGGGCTGCTGGCTTTTGCTCTGGAAATGCTCCTCTGGGAGCAGTGAGCAATGTGACTGCCAAGTGCTGTGGCTGATCTGCTCACCCGGGATGGCAGCGGCACTGTTACCCACCGAGACCACCAGCCCTGCTCCTCTCCAGCCTGGCGCAGCTGCCCACCCCTGTCCCCTTCAGAGATCTTTCACCAGGGCAAGGGGAAGAGGGTCTGACACCATCCTTTGCCCTCCTGTTGTCCTCTGGAGGTTGTTCGCCCAGTAAAGGAACAGATACTCACTTAAAAGAGCATCAGGACTGGGTACGAATGCCCTCTACCTCTGCCAAAAGCCAAGGATGCCTGTTTAGGGAGAGGCACCTACAGCCAGGAGAAGCAGGGAAAAGCACAGATGGCATCACTGCCAGCAGCGGCGTCTGTGCCCTCTCTGAATCCTCCCCATCCACATTTATTGTAGTGATCCAGACTAGGAAACTGCAGTGACTGAGCCACAGCTCTTCTCGCCAGGACCAGCAAAGCCATCGTGGAGCTCAGGGCAGAGCCCCAGCAGCAAGGTCGGGGTAAAGCATCACGAGACTCAATCCATCGCCCTGCTCTCCCTTGACCACCTCCAGACCTGAGGTGGGTGATGTCTGTCTGTCCATCCCCTGCATTCGTGGCTGCACAAGAGCCACAAGAACAGGGGGTTGCTGGTGTTACCACCCCCTCAGACACGGTCTCAAAGGAGCAGGTCTCAGGTCACCTGAGCTGAGAAGAGCTACCAGGAGCTGCCAGGAGCTACACGAGGAGGTAACCTGCCTGGATTTGAACTGCCCCCAAATCTCCACCACAAATATTTGGAGGAAGGAGCCGGGGTAAGAGAAGCAAAAACATTACAAATTTGTCTCAGCAGTGAGAAAAAGTATCAAGCAACCAATGGCAGTTGAAAAATTAGGTACTTCCAAGTGTCATTTATAAATGACACTCTGTTTGCAGAGCAAGCAGCACCAGGGCGGCTCATGTCGAGCTCCTTCCTCTAACTGCCTGTGCTAAAGCCAAAGGTCAGAGGAAAGCCGTGAGCCTTCCCACCGACCCCTCCTCACCCACTAGTTCCACCTTGCCGCTCCTTCAAATGCTGACAGAGAGGAAACACACCAGCATGGACCTGATTCTTCCTCTCCCCACTAACCTCCACCTCTGAACACAGGTACAGGTACATCGCACTTAATACACATTTATATTCACGCTAATGTAGGGAGCCAAATTTTCCTCTTGGATACATAGATGTAACACCAGAGGAGCTCTGTAGGTGTAAAGGGGGGTCACACGAGGCTCACAGGTACCACACTCGCTCCTCCAGTTGCCACTGGCCACAGCCTGGGGGTGCAGAGCAGAGCTCAGTGGGGCGAGGATGGAGTGAAGCTCGGGGAGAGGATCTATTGTCGTTATTGATGAGCACACTTTACTCCCTTCTGACATACTATTTTCTTGGGAGGAGTGGGTGTTGGACCCTCACTGAGGCTTTCCTGGCCTTTGAAATTGTTTGGATCTCAGTAGAGCTCACTGAAGTGACCCCCTCTCTGCCCTCCCTAGAAGAACACCCTTGCAAAGGAGAACAACTGGCTTTATATAGAAAAAAAAAACCATATTTTCCAGCAGGGGTTTATCTCTCCAAAAGCAAACTACTGTCACTAATGAACACTGATTTTTACACTTCAACACTTCAACCATCAGTAAAAAACCAAACCATCAAAAGCAAAACGTGCAAATACACTGCTGGTCTAAGCTAACCCAGCCTTGAAGCCGAAGTTTGGTACCAAGTGTCACCAACATGCAGCAGAGACACTTCCCAGTGTTCAAAACACACCTTGGCATGGATGCATGGTTTCACTGATTTAAAGGAATAATTTATACTCAGCTCCTGAGTTACTAAAATCCTGAAGCCCTTTCAAAACAGGTCAAAGCACCCTGCTTTACGTAGTGTTCAGCCCTTTGCACGGGAAATGTCTGTTCCTGGCAGATTGAGGCTCCCTTCATAGAGTGAGGAAAGGCAGGTGCTCCAGGGATGGAGCTCACTGGGAAATGGGAGCTGAAGGAAGGCAGAGTGGAGCTTAGTGCTTGTACAGGGATTATTTGGGAAAAGAAGAACCCAAACACAATGGCTTCACTAGGGAATGCAGGACATTTCATTCTCTCCAGACATACTGGGGATGGCTGTGTGACTCACGGGCTCAACAGCAGGTGCCCAGTGTGCCTTGGAAATGGGGTTTTGTGCAGGAAGGGGAGAGGACCCACCAGTCAGTACGTCCTGCAGGACTTTGGAAAAGGGTGGCAGTGCCTAGGGCAGCGCTTCAGACCATGAAGAGCCACAGCATCCTCAGCTAACACCTCACAGGGCTGTTCCCATTTCATAGGATCATAGAATGGTTTGGGTTGGAAGGGACCTTCAAAATCATCTAGTTCCAACCCCCCTGCCATGGGCAGGGACAACTCTCACTGGACCAGGCTGCTCAAAGCCCCATCCAACCTGGCCTTGAACACCTCCAGGGATGGGGCAGCCACAGCTTCTCTGGGCAACTTGCTCCAGTGCCTCACCACTCTCAGAGAGAAGAATTTCCTCCTTATATGCAAGCTCTTCTTCAGACCTGACTCCTGATTTAGCCTCCAGTTATGGGGACCATCTTTCCTGCCCCCGACAGCAGACTCACCAATCTCTCTGCACTGCAAACAGGCCTGGACCAAATGATTTCAACCTCCCATTGCCACAGGTTCTCCCCATGCGCCTTCCCTGAAGATTCCTTCTTTTTTCCCCCACCACAAAGGCAGCCAGAAAAACTCCTTTAACTTAAAGAAAAGAGCGTTCCCACCTCCCCCCCATCACACCGTCACAGCTGGAGGGTGATGCTGGTGCAACTTCTCTGCTTCAGCCACCACCCTGTCCCCTCCGCCCAAGTTGCCCACATCCCACAAGACAATTTTGGCCAGACATTTTCCAAAACCTTTGGGAAGGAAGGTGTCAGCTCAGCTTTGGCAAGACAAGCAGATCAGGCAGAACTCAGAGGCTGAGCGAGCATCTCCCAGGGGCTCTGCCAGGCTGCGTGTCCCCCTCCCCAGCAGGGAGCAAGCAAGGCACGA
Organism: Phaenicophaeus curvirostris; assembly: GCF_032191515.1. Classification (NCBI taxonomy): domain Eukaryota; kingdom Metazoa; phylum Chordata; class Aves; order Cuculiformes; family Cuculidae; genus Phaenicophaeus; species Phaenicophaeus curvirostris. Next base: position 121,366,052 of record NC_091393.1, on the reverse strand, counting down.
AGATGAGAGCAGCTCTGAGCGGGAAGCCCGGCTTCCCACTGCAAAGCATCAGCCCTAGCAGAGCCCCAGGAAACCCAGCGAGGGGTTTGGAGTTCATTCTTCCTTTGAGAGGGCCCAGAGGGGCCAATCTACAGCCTCGCTGTCTCGGGATAGGGGGCAATCCCCATCCCTCCAAGGCTCATGGCCAGGGCAGCCCCAGGAAGGCAGGAGACACCTGCTCTGAGCTTGGCTTTCGGAAAGGCACACACAAAAAATGTGTATGTGTGTGTATATATATATTTATATATATATATTCTTATATTTATATATGTAAAATGGGGCAGGGCTGCTGGGCAGGGCAGGGTGGAGTGGGGAGGGGGAGAGCTGCAGAAATTGCTACCTGCAGCCACAGGTCTCCACGACCATGTCCTCGTACTGTTTGTAAACCACATTGTTCCCGGAGTCTATGTAGAGGATGCTGATGGGGCTGAGCTTGGAGGGCACACAACAGCTCGGGGGGGTGGACTCCGGGTCCATGGAGTTCATCAGCGTCTGGATGATGGCGTGGTTGGTGGGCTCCAGGTGGGAGCGCAGGGGGAAGTCGCAGACCCCCTCGCAGTGATACGCCTCGTAATCCAGGGGGGCGATTATCCAGTCATCCCAGCCCAGCTCCTTGAAGTTCACGTGCAGTGGTTTCCTGCTGCAGCGGGTCTTCGCCTTCTTTCCGTGGCCTCTGCCCCCAGAGCGGGCGGCGATGGTTGTCCGTCTCTTCCTCCGCTTGGGGTACGTCTCCTGGCCAGGATCAGGGGGCTCCAGGAAGGCGGGGTTGCCCATGGCCTTGATCTTATCCCGGATCTCCTTGAAGAGGTTCTCCTTCCTCTGAGTGCGGGAGAAAGCCACGAGCAGGGCTCGCTCGTGGGGCTGTGGTTGGGGCTTGCTGAACCCCAGCTGCCGGGGGGGCAGGAGCCACCCCGACTGATCCGAGACGATCCTCAACATGAAGCACAGCAGCTTGTCCAAGGGAGATCTCTCCCTCCAGTCTCGCAGGGCTTCCCAGACATCAAACACCTCCCATCTGGAGGAACCAGCATCCAGAATGTCTGCAGCCCTCGAGTCCAGCAGTCGGGGCTCCTCGCCGTCCTCGCTGGGGCAGGTGGAGAGGAGGAGGTGGTGGAAGGTGCCTTCAGGGGACAGGGCCAAGCTCCGATTTTCAGGGAGAGAGCGTAGGACCCGCAGCTCTGCACCCGTCACCTCCTCCGCCTCAGCCAGGCTGGAGATGTCGAAGAGGTATCGCTGCTCCAGGGCGGATGGGGAGGCATCTGGAAGAGATAAAACAAATATGGAAAAAAAAAAAGTCAGAAACCCAGCAAGCTGAAGCCAAGCTCTCATTATGGAGGCGCAAGGGACACAGAGCTAACAGGTCAGATCATCGCCTTGCAGCTCACTGAGCATCCCAGCGGGGACACAGCCCGTGTGTTCTGTGCTTGGGAGCATCACCCTGGCCGCAGGCACCGAAACAAACAGGGAGGAGAAGATGGAGAGGGAGGGAGGAAGCAATTCAAACATGTGGCTTCTCATCAGCACTTTTCCCTTCACCCCAAGGTGGCTTCTCTGCCTTGTCCCAGGTGTTTCGGTGCCCCCGGCTGCATTTCTCTCCTGTTTCAGCATGGAAGCCCCAGCTGAACCTGTGTGGCACAGTCCCATCCCCAGCCAGTTGTCACCAAGTGTCACACACACACACTGCCCCCAGCCCCAGACGTGCCTAGATCATAGAATCACAGAATCACCAGGTTGGAAGAGACCCACCGGATCATCGAGTCCAACCATTCCCATCAATCACTAAACCATGTCCCTCAGCACCTCGTCCACCCGTCCCTTAAACCCCTCCAGGGACGGTGACTCAATCCCCTCCCTGGGCAGCCTGTTCCAGATCAAACTGTTAATAAAAATCCCGTTTTCCCTCGCAGGCAGGCACAGGCGTACACGGCAAGGATGCAGGAGCTGTGCCTCGGGGTGTCTGACAGAGACACTCCCAGGAGCTGAAAGCGAGCCCAGCTTGAATTTGTCACTATTTTTGGAGAATCCAAAGCCCAAATACAGACTTGCACAGTTTCTGGCACCAAGTAAATATACCCGATGTGAATTACACAAACAGACAAACAAACAAACTCAGAGGAGGTGGAGTTGGGGACAAGAGATGAATGAGTTCTGGGAGGGCTGGTTTTTTTTTTATTTTCTCTCTCTATTACAACAAACCTGATCTGAGCACGCTGCAAATATTGATGCTGTGCCCAAGCCCCCCAGCCTGCTGCTGGCAGAGCCTGCCTGATGCCCCAGTGCCGCTGCCCCCTCCCTTGGGCAGCACCGCTTGCCGGCTGGGAAAGATTTTTCTTCTCATCACTTGCTATATTATATTATCATTATCTTTAACATTGTCTTTATCATTAGAATTATCGTTATTATTACCCTTACCATTATTATTGTTATTTTTTCATTATTACATTTTATTTTTTTATCACTATTTTAAAAGCAGACCTAAAATCCCTGCGAGGAGCAGATAAGGAGATCCCTTTGAACAGATCATCCATGAAACTTCCCAGGACCTGCGCGGAGTTTTCCCCCAAGCCTTGCATCGCCCACCCTCCCCTCGGAGCATCCTCCCTCCTCCTCACTGTTTCCCCACCAGCTTTCAGCAAAAATCTCCCTGCAAAACCTCCCTGCTGGGATTGGGCTTGGGGGGCTCTGCAGCCCCACCCGCCGCTCTCCCATCCCAGGGCAGGCACGGAGAAAGCCTGGGGCTTCTTTTCAGTTTGTCTTTTCATTTTATTCGATCGGGATTGCATTTTTTTTTTTTAATCCCCAGCTGAGCAAACTTGGCCAGCAGGGAGCAATGTACGCATGTACATCTCTAGAGAAAAATATATCCTTAAGTGCTTATGTGCATTTATTTGACTATTATCATTAGATCCACAGGTATGAAGGGGACAAAAGAGAGGGAAGAGGGAGAAGGGGACCACGATGCTGAGCTCGGTTGAGCCGCTCCGGGGTTAAGCCAACCCCAAGGGGACCGAGAGGGGATGGAATGGGGTCCATCCCATCCTGTTGTGGTGCCCCTCTGAGTTTTTTGCAGCTGCAAAGGCTCTGCCGGGGTTTCTCCCTCCCAATCCCCGGGATGCTGTGCAGAGAAGCTGCCGGGCGCAGTTTAGGGTCCCGAGAGCTGCCCAGACCCCTGCCCACCCTGTCCTGACTGGGATGCACCCTGCAGCCTCATCCCCAATCGCATCCTCAGTCCCGAAATTCATCCTCGTGCTCAGACCAAGCCACAAACTCCATCCCCGTGGAGAACCACGTCCCTACATGCCCAAAGTCATCACAGAATCGCTCAGGTTGGAAAAGACCTTTAAGATCATCGAGTCCAGCTGCAAACCTAACACTGCCAAGTTCACCCCGACACTGTGCTCATGCACAGCCCCATAATTGTCTCCATCAGTGAGCCTTTTGCCCGGCTCCAGACATCACGCCGTTGCTATTTCCATTGCTACTTCAGTTTCGCATCCATGCACAGCCCCATCCCCGACCCCTGCTTAATCCCTGGTCTCACGCTCAAACCCATGCACGGCTCCATTCCCGTTAAGCCGTCCTGTCGCTCAGCCACGTCCCTACATGCCCAAAGTGATCAAAGAATCACTTAGGCTGGAAAAGACGTTTAAGATCATCACGTCCAACTGCAAACCTAACGCTGCCACATCCGCCACTAAACTGTGTCCCTAAGTGCCACATCTAACGCTCAACTCCACTTCCAGTGGGAGGTGTCCCTGCCCATGGCAGGGGGGTTGGAACTGGATGATCCTTAAGGTCCCTTCCAACTCAAATCACTTTCTGATTTTATGATTAACTTTGACTCCATCCCCAAACCTACAGAGCAGCCCCATCCCCAAACGTATGCAGAAGTCTCATCCCCACCCCCAAAACCCTGCAGAAGCTTTGTCCCTATCCCCAAGCCCAAATCCATCCCATCCCCATTCCCATCCCATCTCCATCCCCAAACTTATGCAGAAGTCCCATCCCCAAGCCCAAGTACATCCCCATGCCCAAACCATGCAGAACCCCTATCTCCAAGCCCAAACCCACCCCATCCTGATCCCTGTCCCTATCTCATCCAAAACCCAAGCCCATGCAGAAACCTCATCCTCAAGCCCAATCACATCCCCATCCCTCTCCCTACCTCATCCCACCCCCAAGCCCCTGCAGAAGCCCCATCCTGAAGCCCAGCTCATCCCATCCCTGTCCCTATTCTATCCCATGCCCAAACCCATGCAGAAGCCCCATCCTCAATCCTGTCGCATCCCTGCCCCTGTCCCTATTCCATCCCATCCCCAAATTCATGCAGAAGTCCCATCTCCACCCCCAACCAATCCCTATACCATCTCCATCCCTATCCCATCATCTCCATCCCTATCCCAACATCTCCATCCCTATCCTACCCCATCTCCATCTCTATCCCATCATCTCCATCCCTATCCCATGACATCCATCCCTATCCTACCCTATCCCATCTCCATCCCTATCCCATCTCCATTCCATCTCCATTTCCACTCCATCTCCATCCCCATCCCCATTCCTATCCCATCTCTATCCCCATCCCCATCCCATCCCTATCTCCATCACCATCCCTATCCCATCTCCATCCCTATCCCCATTCCCTCCCCATCTCCATCTCCATCTCCATCCCTACTCCATCCCCATCCCATCCCCATCTCCATCTCCATCCCTACTCCATCCCCATCCCATCCCCATCTCCATCTCCATCTCCATCCCTACTCCATCCCCATCCCATCCCCATCTCCATCTCCATCCCTACTCCATCCCCATCCCATCCCCATCTCCATCTCCATCCCTATGCCATCTCCATCCCTATGCCATCTCCATCCCTATCCCATCTCCATCCCTATGCCATCTCCATCCCTATCCCATCTCCATCCCTATGCCATCTCCATCCCTATGCCATCTCCATCCCATCCCATCCCATCTCCATCCCTATCCCATCTCCATCCCCATCCCCTCCCCGCTCACCCCCTCTCTCCCTCTCGGCGAAGCCGGTCACGGTGTGTTCCCCGCGGGCGGCCGGCCGGCGCGCGGCGAGGCGCTGGTACAGCGCCAGCATGTAGCGGTGCGGCACCACCGACCCGTTGCGGAGAGCCCCGTCCCGGCGCGGCGGGGAGGGGAGGGAGGCGGAGGCGGCGGCGGAGGAGGAGGAGGTGGAGGAGGAGGAGGAGGAGGAGGAGGCGGAGGAAGGCGCGGCTGCCGGGGGTCGCCGGGGAGCGCCCGCCGCCTCGAGCCCGCGGCGGAGGCGGCAGGCGCCCAGCAGGCAGAGGCAGAGCGCGGCGGCGCGGAGGCGCATGGCTGCGGCCGCGCTGCTCCCGGCTCAGCTGCCGCCGCCGCCGCCCCGCGCCCGCTTTTGAGCATCGTCTTCGCCCGGCGCCGCCGCCGCCGCCGCCGCCGCTGCCGCCCGCCCGCCGGCGCGCCCCCTGCCGCCCGAGCGCCGCCACTGCACCCGCGGCGCCCTCCCCGCCGGCGCGCCCCCTGCCGCCCGAGCGCCGGCGCCGCAACCCCCGCCCGCTCCCCGAGCGCCCCCTGCCGGGCGCCCCCCCGGCTCGCCCCCATCCGCCAAGGCGGCTCCGTCCCCATCCCCGTCCTCGTCCCCAGCCCCAAACTCATGCGGAAGCCCCGTGCCCATCCGCACGCCCATGCAGAAGCCCCAGGTCTAAGCCCATTCCCGTCCTTATCCCTCCATCCCCATCCTTATGCCCATCCCCATCCTAATCCCCATCCCCAAACTTATGCAGAAGCCCCGTCCCCATTGACAAGCCCATGCAGAAGCCCCAAAACTAAGCCCATCCCCATTCTTATCCCCATCCTTATACCCATCCCCATCCTTATCCTTATCCCCATCCTTATCCTTATCCCCATCCCCATCCGAAAACTTATGCAGAAGCCCTGTCCCGATTGACAAGCCCATGCAGAAGCCCCAAAACTAAGCCCATCTCCATCCTTATCCCCATCTTTATCCCCATCCCCATCCTTATCCCCATCCCCATCCTTATCCCCATCCTCATCCCCATCCTTATCCTTATCCCCATCCCCATCCCCATCCCCAAACTTATGCAGAAGCCCTGTCCCCATTGACAAGCCCATGCAGAAGCCCCAAAACTAAGCCCATCCCCATCCTTATCCCTCCATTCCCATTCTTATCCCCATCCCCATCCTTATTCCCATCCCCATCCTTATCCTTATCCCCATCCCCAAACCAATCCTCATCCCCATCCACAAACTTATGTGGAAGCCCCACGCCCGTCCACAAGCCCATGCAGAAGCCCCATCCTCAAGCCTAAACCCATCTTCATCCCCATCCCCAAACTCATTCCCAGTCCCCATCACCAAACCCATGCAGAAGCCCCATCTTCATGTAGAAGCTCCACCCTCAAGCCCATGCAGAAGCCCAATCCTCAAGCCTAAGCCCATCCCTATCCCCATCCCCATCCCCATCCCTAAGACTATGCAGAAGCCTGATCCTCAAGCCCAAACCAATCCTCATCCCCATCCTCATCCCCATCATCATCCCCATCCCCAAACCCATGTAGAAGCCTCATCCCCATCCACAAACCCATGCAGAAGCCCCAAACACCAACCTAAGTGCATTGCCATTGCCAAACTCATGCCCAAACCCCATCCCCATCCCAAAACCTATGCAGAAGCCTCATCCCCAAGCCCATGCAGAAGCTCCATCCTCAAGCCTAAACCCATCCTCATCCCAAAACCTATGCAGAAGCCTCATCCCCAAGCCCATGCAGAAGCTCCATCCTCAAGCCTAAACCCATCCTTATCCCCATCCCCCAACCCATAGTTATCCCCATCTCCAAACCCATCCTTATCCCCATCCCCAAACTCATGCCCAGTCCCCATCCCTAAATCCATGCAGAAGCCCCAACCCCATGTAGAAGTTCCACCCCCAAGCCCATGCAGAAGCCCAATCCTCAGGCCTAAACCCATCCCTATCCCCATCCCCAAGCCTATGCAGAAGCCTGATCCTCAAGCTCAAGCCCATCCCCACCCCCATTGTCATCCGCATCCCCAAACTCATGCCCAGTCTCCATCCCTAAAGTCTTGCAGAAGCCTCATCCCCAAATCCTTGTGGAAGCCTCATCCTCAAGCCCAAACCCAATCCTCATCCCCATCCCCAAACTCATGCGCAGTCCCCAGCCCTAAACCCTTGCAGAAGCCCCATCTACATTTTGGACGGGCATCCCTGCCCCATACTGGAGGCACATCAGTGCCCACGAGGCTGGTACCGGAGGTCCATGCTGCTCTGCTCCTCCACCAGCCCTTGTAATTCTGCCTCTGGAGACCAGCACCAGAGCAAAACAAAGCTGCGGCCGGGCTGTGGGCTAATGTTTTCCCTTGCATAGAGGGTTTCCTTGGTAAAAATCAGATGTTTCCTTGGGTCTCGATTAAAATAACAAAGTGGGGTATTTACTAGGATGTTATTTCAAGTCTCTTAAGTCCCTGGTTATGTCTGTTGCGATTTCTCCACAAATACAAAAACAAGTGCTGCGATGATTTATTTGAAGGAATGTAGGTGTTTCGCCAAAACAAACACTTTTTTTTCTCCTCTCTCCTCCCCCCCCAAACAATTGCTTCACACAAGCATTTGTTACTGCAGCCTCTCAAATTTCTTTCTCCTGTGATTTTACAGGTGCTTTGTCACAGTATCATGAGAGGGTTTCTAATACCAACCAGCAGCTTTGCTTGAGATGTACACATAGAATCATAGAATCACCAGGTTGGAGGAGACCCACCGGATCATCAAATCCAACCATTCCCATCAATCTCTAAACCATGTCCCTCAGCGCCTCATCCACCCGTGCCTTAAACACCTCCAGGGAAGGTGACTCAAACACCTCCCTGGGCAGCCTCTGCCAGTGCCCAATGACCCTTTCTGTGAAAAATTTTATCCTTATGTCGAGCCTGAACCTCCCCTGGCAGAGCTTGAGGCCATTCCCTCTTGTCCTGTCCCCTGTCACTTGGGAGAAGAGGCCAGCTCCCTCCTCTCCACACCACACCACACAGCATGAAGCAACGGTGGCAGCTCCCATCACAACATCCCGAGAAACCCTCGTCTCACGCCTTGTGGGATGTCCTGGCCCAAAGCCATTTGCACACCTCAAATAGCTTGAGTGGCATTTGCATGGGTCGAATGGTTCACACGGTACTTGCACAGCCCTTGTGTGATGTTTCATAGAATAATAGAACGGTTTGGGTTGGAAGGGACCTTAAAGATCACCTAATTCCAACTCCGCTAACCATGGGCAGGGGCATCTCCCACTGGACCAAGCTGCTCCAAGGCCCATCCAACCTGGCCTTGGACACCTCCAGGGATGGGACAGCCTCAACTTCCCTGGGCAACCTGTTCCAATGCCTCACCACCCTCATTGTGAAGAATGTCTAATGTCTAGTCTAGACATGTCTAGAATGTCCTAATGTCTAGTCTAAATCTTCCCCTCTCCAACTTACAGCGTGTACAGCCTTTGCACAGCATTTGGGTGGCTTCAACAGTGTTTTCAAGGCTTGCACAGCATTTACACCCTTTGTGTGGTTTGCACAGGGTCTTGCACAATCCCGTTGGCACCACCCACAGTGACCACAGGGAGCCCTCACCCAGCTGGGGCAGGAGGCAGAGGAAGGCTTTGTTAACTGCTTTTCTTCCATCAGACCCTTATTAAATGCTGTTCAGATGCTAAATGTTACTTTAAGAAAGCATCCAACAAGACCTTCCACCCCCTGGCACCCCTCTACCCTCTGGGACAGGTTGCTTGGACTCCTTCTGGGTGCCCTCACGGGCAGGCAGCAGCAGGGATAAGCATTTGGGGTGGCCTTTCCTGAAAATGGGAAGGCTGAAAGATTGCCCTGCACCTGCCAATCCCACCTCTGGACCCACGCCCCAGAGTGGAGCTCCTTGCTCCTCTGGTGCGACAGGGTACAGCAGAGCCCCCTTCCCAGTGCTGCCGAGGAAAGGGAGCAAAACAGTCAGTGGAAGGATGGAAGGATGGAAGGATGGAAGGATGGAAGGATGGATTGGTGAGATGGGACTGCGAGGCTTTAGAAAATGGGCAGACAAGTCCATCCATATATCTCTGGGCTTCTCGCAACTGTTTCTGGAGCCTCCTGCTTGGATTCATCTTCAGCAGCCACTTTTATGGGAAAGAGTGAAAGTACAAAAATGATGAGTGTGAACCCTGCTCCAAGCTAGCCACATCTGTACGCAGGTACATCCTCCTGGGTGTCGGAGTGTGTGTCCCTGCCACATGTGAAGAACCCCAGGCTTTGCCAAATTCCCAGGGACTGGAACTGTCACTGCATCTTCTCTGTGTATCTTTTAGGTATTAAGATTACATTGGTGCAACAAGACAGCCAGGCTGTGCTCTCTGTTTTTTTCTTTCCCCCCTCCCCAACTTTTTCATCTCTGGACCAGTCCTCAGCTCCCAGTGTGAGCAGGAGAGCCAAATCCCTGCATGGCGCAAGGCAGCACGGATGAGCAATAGGTTCCTCCACAGTGGTTCACACCACACCACGCTCGTCCCCCTGCACAGCTGCTCCTAGAATCATAGAATCACCAGGTTGGAAAAGACCTCTTAGATCATCGAGTTCAACCATTCCTATCTGCCACTAATCTCCTGCGGCGGAGTCATGTGTTGCTGGGTGATGAGAGCCAGATTGCTGTCCTCACTGTCTGTACGCACATACCCACACAACCCCCAGCGACACAAACACGTCTGCACACACCAGACACGTGTGCCTGCACCAGCTGGTGCACACGCACACACACATGCACAAGTACACAGACCCAAGATGCCAATTATAGAGCTACAGAATCATAGAATCACTGGGTTAGAAAAGACTTCTGAGATCATCAAGGCCAACCGTACCTGTCCTCTACTAGCCATATCCCTAAGCGATCCATCTACCTGTCTTTTAAACCTCTCCAGGGATGGTGACTCAACCACCTCTCTAGGCAGCCTCTGCCAGTGCCTGAGAATGCTTTCAGTGAAGAAATTTTTCCTGATGTCCAATCTGAACCTTCCCTGGTGCAGCTTGAGGCCATTCCTTCCCATCCTATCACTTGAGAGAAGAGACCAACACCCAAATCCTGACCAGCTGTGCTGGAGGGGAGACATGAAATCCCACAGCCCATCCTCTCAATCACACAGCAACCACACAACCACGAGTGCCGAGTTTCCCACCTGTTCTCCATTGCAGCTTCATCTAAACCCTTTACGGCTTTCTTGAAATTCCACCAGCCCGGTCCAGCTGCAGGACCTTCCCTTGAGTGACAAAGCTGGTGAAGGGGCTGGAGAACAGGCCTTATGAGGAGCGGCTGGGAGAGCTGGGGGTGTTTAGCCTGGAGAAGAGGAGGCTGAGGGGAGACCTTATTGCTCTCTACAACTACCTGAAAGGAGGTTGTAGAGAGGAGGGTGCCGGCCTCTTCTCCCAAGTGACAGGGGACAGGACAAGAGGGAATGGCCTCAAGCTCCACCAGGGGAGGTTCAGACTGAACATTAGGAAAAAAATTTTCATGGAAAGGGTCATAGGGCACTGGAACAGGCTGCTCAGGGAGGTGGTTGAGTCACCTTCCCTGGAGGTGTTTAAGGGACGGGTGTATGAGGTGCTGAGGGACATGGGTTAGTGATTGATAGGAACGGTTGGACTCGATGATCCGATGTTCTTTTCCAACCTGGTGATTCTATGAGTCTATGATTCTAAGTCACACCAGACTTGCACAGCAGTGCAGCAGCTCCTGCCCTCAGCCCTCCCCTGCTCCGAGGATGGGCTCCTTTCTCTCCCAGTGCAAACTTTTTGCGCACAACTTCACACTGGCAAAGAGCCACCTTCTACCAGCCTCCTTCCAAAATCAAATTAGCACGCTGCTGCAGCAGCAGAAACTGGAGAGGAAAAGCTGCAGTTTTATTTTACAACTCAATTACCAACTTTATACAGAAAAAACCACCCCTATAACTGAGGGAGATTTTATGTCCATTCAGCTTCACCAGCAAATAGACTTATTCCTCTTGAGGGCTCTCCCCATTGCTGTGGGTACAGCAATGTGCTCCTGCCCACAGTGTCCCTCAACCAGCACAGTGATGCTGGCTCCAGCCCTACTTACTTGCTCATTCTTTCTTTGTTCTTACACTTACAAATTCTCTGGGTACCTCCAGCACAGGCAGAAAAACACAGTTCTGAAACTGTCCCATCACCCTGTTTGCTAAGGATTAAATGAACCAGAAGTCGGTTAGAACCCTCAGTGAAGATAAAGGGACAAATTTGCCTCTATTTTTTTCTTAAAAACTTGTCCTGAATAGCATGAATCCACTAGTTGCATGCCACCCTGATTCCTGCACCCTTACAGTTTGCATCACGCCCTACCATGGTTTTCTCCTTTGTTCACAAAAAGGATATTCTGGGTGGCTTTTTGAAAGAAGGGGCAGTCACTTCACTAAGCCTGTTTGTTTGGGTTTTTTTACTGGGGACATTTTTGGGATGCTGATTCCTTCAGGATCAGGAAGGAATCATTTCTGCCTGGCTGACACTTGGGCTTGACCCATGCTTTGCAGTCTCCCTCCCTCTGCTCCCTCTTTTGGTCCCCAGCACTGCCCAGCTCATCCTCCACTGTAGCCCACGGTGGTCCAGCACCTTTGTATGTGGAGCATCAATTCATTGCCATGCGTGAGGCTGAGTCCTGGGCAGCGTGGACTCTAGTACCATGACTCCATCCTCTTTTGCAGCTGTGGGAAACGTTCCAGCCTCAGACTCCTGCCTGCCAGAGAGAGATTGCTCTTCAGCAAAGGAAAGAAGGGGATATTTGATTTATCCAGAACCCCATCCGCTGTGGAAGACCACTTCTCAAAGGAGGAAACGGAGGCAGAAAGGAAATCCTCAAACAATAACCATATACCCAGTGTCATAGCCATGTTCCCACAGCCCTGTATCTCCCCAGATGTTCAGATTTTCTGTCATCATCACTGCAGTGACAAACCCTCCTCCACGCTTCAAAACTAGAGGTGTTTGTGGCTGTTTCCATCAGCCAAGCCAGTGGGGCTCAACCAAATTTGCAACTCTTGCTCAAGTTCAGAGTGCTCATAATATTGATGCTAGTGTTTATTTGGAAGAATATGTTTTCATGTATTGACCACACGAGAAGCTGATTGTGGCTTCACTTTACAAATATCTTCTAGTGAGATGGCTATAAGTGATGGCAAGGCCAACTCAGTAAGTAACCAAACAACAGCATCGTTTTCTTTACAAGTCTTCCAGCAACTCCTTCCAAAACTTACACTGAAGCCAACCTGAATTCTTCCTGGTTGCCTGCACAGGGAGAGCCAGGGAAGATAAGACAAATCAAGGTACAAACTCCATGCACAAAACATCAGATGGACTCAAAGACCCCATAGGGCTGCTTTTCTTCAGTCCCAAAGACCTTACGTCACCGCCATCTGGAATCTAAAGCTGTGCTTGCCTCCCATCACTTTCTGTTTGAACACTATACTCCAGCTAAGGGACGGGAGGCTTATGGAAATGCTTTGCTGAGAGTTCAATCCTTCTGGAAACTTAAAAGTTTCTTGGATAAGAGTCTCCATTCCCCTCAGGGAAAACAGTCCTATTCAGCATCTGGCTGACAGGGTCTGGCAGAAACCACCTGAAGACTGCAAGTCAATTTTTGTGCTTTTTGAAAAGTGCAGAGTCAGCAGGTGATTTGTCAAGGCACCAAGCCACAGATGCAGAGTCGGGATGATGACTCACCCCAAGTGTCCTCACCATGGTAGTCTAGGCTAGCATCTGCTTGGAAAGGGTGGGATTCACCTTGCTTCATTTTGGCTTCTTTCTTAGTCTAACTAATCACCTACCTCCCATTAATTTTTACTACAGGGAGAGCTGAACCTCCAGAAAATGATTCCTACAGACAGAAGAGCCCAGCTGAGACAGCTGCTGCAGAGGTTTTGGTCTTCTTGTGCAGAAAGACTTCAGCTGCCTCCCCACTCCTGGCTGTCCATATGACATGTCACCAGGGGAAGTTCTTTCCTACAGTTCTCCTCAAGCTCTGCTCCGTGCTTCCATATTTCACCCTTTGACTTTCACTCAGGCCCTTTTTCTCTCATCTGTCTCCCAGATCATTGTGGGTTTTTTCCCCTAACTTCTCACCCTTCAGCTCCCAGGCCCTTTGGGTAGGCGTCTCAGATTCAAAGGTATCACCCAGTCCCGAAGGGGAGACCTGGCTTGGGAAGGTCTGCCGGCAAGCACCTAAGAAAGTGTCCAAAAGGGAATATTCATACAGTACTTCATCTCAACCCTTTCTGTTCTCAGCTATTCCCATGAGACCTCCATCTCTGCCCTTTGCCCTTTCCTCCCCAGACAGCACTGCTCATGGCTCTCGTGTCATTCCCACTTCTCTGCCACTTGAGACAGAGAATTTCTTCCTACCAAAACCAAGGCTTTCCTCTCTACCCCAATAAAAAGTGTGACCAAACTCCAGTTCTGTCTCACTTCTAACTTTCTGGATGCAGTTGTTCACCACGATGATCATGGAAGGAAAATGAGGTTCCCCTCCTCCATCCTTCAGTATTGTTCGTTTCTCATCAGACAAGTATTTTTGCTCTCTCATTCACTTTGGTTCTCTTAATCCCGTTCTTTCTGTAGACTAGACAAATGGACATAAACTACTAAGTCCTCAAGGTCAGCCCAATAACTCCACAATGACAAGGGTCTAGCAAAGAAAATCCTGTCCTCAAGAACTGATTTTGGGAGCATCACCTTGAGCAGGAATCAACAGGTAGCTGCATGCCACCTAAATGCAGTAAACAGCACAAGGTAGTTGGAGGTATAACTTTTGTTTGCCTGGACACCTGGCAGTTAGGAGAGATGTCTCTCACCTGAAAGGTGCCACAGAGACCAGCCTAGACCATGGGGCAAATTGAGCCGCTCATAAACTACATTTTACCACCACCACCACTATATCTTCTGGCCTCCAGAAGATGTATGATCCTGCAGATGGTTCTGCTTCTTAATCCCATAATTCCTTTTCCATCTTGCCTTTTCCAACATTTTTCTGTAGACATTTCACACCCTGAGCCTCTTTCTCCTTCAGCTGTTGAGTACCACTAGGAGCTCAAAGGAGAAGAAACCATCCCACCGGGCCCGCCCGACCCATCTCAGCAGAGGGTCTGGGTGGCTGCAGTGCGACAGAGCATCAGCAGAAATCTTGAGTCCTGGAAAGTGGCCAGGCTTGCAGGGAGGGATCACAACCAGGGCAGGAGCACCATCTCCTGGAGAAGGGATTTATGGCAGCAAGCTTTGCACTCTGAGTGACTGATTTCAGCAGGGCTCTCATCGTATGAAAAGAGAATGGATAAAGCTGGTTGTAGAGCCAGCTAAAACAAAGTGGTCCCTCAAGAAGACTTCATTTCCATTCTCTTCAATCTGATTGTTTCTCTCACCGGATGATGGTTGTTTCTTCTTGCCATACAGAAAGCAAAAAACTCGGCTCATGAGAAAAATATCCAAAGGGTGTTCTATGCTATTGCAGCATATATAGCTAAATCTATCTCTAGAGCTGTATTTTCCTTTGCCTTTCTGAAAGACAATCCTCTATTTCTATAAAATCTCCAGTGCTCACACAGCATCATTTTTGGAAGATTGTAATAAGGGACCATTTAGGATGTATTCATTTCACTTGATCTACAATATAAACGTGGGATTTGCTGGACACACATCAGGTGTATCACTCTTCGCTCCAGAGGTCACACTGACTTGATTTTCATTTACTGCAATAATACATATGTATTTTATGCACCAGCATGGTGACATCTACTTCTACGGTCACAAATTCAATCATTTAGGTCTCATTCTATTGCCTGCCCATAGACACTGTAAACTGAGATGCACCAGAGACCTGAGACATCTGTTTGGAGATGCAGATGTAGCACAAGACCAACATGAGACCCATACAATCTGTATTGTGCTTCCCTTATACTCCCATCCCACACTGGAGGTGTTCAAGGAGTGTGGGCCCTGCTGGCAAGCCAAACCAAACAGGTATCTGCTGAGCTCGTGTTTTAGTCTTTCCCTTAGAGGGACACCAATGTCGGCCTCTAACCTATCCAGCTGCCAGGTTTTTACAATAATTGGAGGACCTAAAAGTTGTCCAGCCAATACTTTTTCTGTTGCAATTGGTTAAAATTGTCCATCAGGTTATTATAATGTTATTAGGTGGGGAGCAGACAGACAAGTTGGCAGACATATGGAGTGACAGACAGACAAAGCAATCCAGAGATGCTGAAAAAATCCCATACTAACGCCTTCTCACTTCCTACCCCCTTCTCTTTTTCTTGCTAATTCAAAAAGTTGAATTTTTTCCATTTAGAAGCATTTCAGTCAGGTCCAGAATCACTCATAAAATGGAGGAATTGTTCCAACAACATCCCTGAAAATTTTCCTAATTTTAAAAAAGAAATCCAGGAATAAAAACCGCCCAGCTCTAACCGAACTGGCTCAAACTGTGCTGGAAGGGGTAGTTCGACGGAGGAGCTGGGGCTTCATGAAACTCAGCCTTTTCTTACTCCATCAGGCAAGATTTTCATAAAGGGCATCATCTCTGCATTTCACATGGGCAATCATAGAATAGAATCATAGAATGGTTTGGGTTGGAAGGGACCGTGAAGGTCATCTAGTTCAATCCCCGAGTAACCAGGAGTTAGCACTAAAGTCAAGCAGACTTTGGGCTCTTGTTTATCTCCAACCAAATAAATTAGCATGGATATAAACACTTCCAGAGCTTATTTGGTGGGACTGAGGGAAACCAAGGTACTTGGGCAACAGCTTAGGTCAGGCGTGTGGCAAAGGTGTACTTGAAAAACTTGGCAATGTATTTGGGGGTCTACCTGGAAACTTGTGCAACTATTGACCGTTCCTTCACCTCTCCTTGATCTGAGGAACTACTCTATTTATGCTCATACAGGCAGAGATCATTGAGGACAGGAGCTGTAGGCTGCTGCTTCCCAATCTTTGGCATTTCTTTCTTCTCTCTATTCATCCCACTCCCAGTTACAAGAAAATCATAGAATCCTGGAATCATTTAGGTTGGAAAAGACGCTCAAGATTATTGAGTCCAACTGCAAATCTAAAACTCAGTCCTTCACAACCCTCTTTGTATTGCTGCAGGTGGCTGAGAAAACTCCTCTGGTTTATGAGTGAGTGAAAGGCTCTTAGTTTAGCTACTGGGAGTAAAGTTGTCCATAAAAAGTAAATATAAATACCAGTTCTAACTGCAAATCTGGTCATATCACTGACTAGCTTCAGCTCTGTAAAAAATCTCAGTATAACTGGTCCCAGAATGAAGTTTTGAGCATGAACTGAGGGTTAGACTGGAGTCAGTGGGACTGACTGTGGTAGACGAGCTGGGCAGTTGGTTCTCACAGGGTGAGATGGAGCTGTGGTCTGCAGCTGGCACCAGCAACCCTCCCTGGACTTTAGGTTGTATTTGAGTGCTCTCTAGTGGACAGAAACATCAGTCCAGAGGCAAACTCTGCTGCTGCTCATCCGCCCTGAGACGAACACCCAGACCTGGGTGTCTGAGGCATTGAGTCCGTAATATCCGCACACCACGGAGCTGTGCTGAGTGTCTGGGAAAGGGGTTTTGGAAGGTGGTTTAAAGCAGAGTCTTCTTGACCTGTGACCCTGAAGGGCAGAGGTGTGGTGTGGGAGCACTGTAGGGTCGCAGGGCATGCACACCTTGTCAGACAAGAGCTTACACATGGAGCACAAGGTATCATCCCAACCTCTTCCCTCACTAGATATCGTGGAAACCTGTGCTGCTTCCATGTGACAAGTAAGCTTTTCGGAAGTCAGCTCAGGATGTGGGTCATGAAGTGGTTACACAGTGGGTGCTCCTAGGTGGGCAGAACTGTGTTACTGGAAACAGATGTTCAAAAAGTGTCCCAAAACCCATGAGACTCATAAGGATACTGTACTGCAATTGCAAATATGTTGATAAGTTTTGATTTCTGAGAAGAATTCATCACATTTCCCCTTTTATTTCAATGAAATAATGACAGCTAAAATATTTGTGATGATGGTGATGGTAAAAACTGAAGTAGACTCTTGACTCATGAAACAGCTACACTAGCTGTACTATCTCTCCTTAAAGTCTTTATTTTAAACCTGGCTTCTGCATTACCCTGTGTTGTGGGGCTACTAGTTTAGGTTTTCAGGATGATACGGTCTGTCAGCAAGACACTGCCCGATGCTCAGATGAGTTGAACACAAATTAAGCTCCTTCAACCTCCCACTGAGCTTAATTACTTGTCACCCATTCCTGAGAGGAGAGGAGAATGGACTAAAGCAAGGCAAGCAACCTCCCAAACCAGTCAGCACCGGAGAATTAAAAGGCAGGAAAAAAGCCAGCAGGCCCAAAGAAAAGAGCCCTGAAACTTCAGAGTTTCTTCCTCTTTCCTTCACTTCTAGACAGATGAACAGAGGCAAGGGAGACCCATGAGGATGACAGAAGTAGCTGAGTGCAACTCAAATATTGGTAGGAAATCATAACTTTATTAGTGATGACTGTTACTGATATCGGTTCCTGGATTTGCTGCACGTCTCCACTTGATGATCAACTACACCAAGTGCCACCATGCCTGACAGCCTGGATCATTTATCAATGTGCTCTTTTCTTCCAGAAAAACATAAGTAACAAAACGGGTCCAGTGGAAGAAATTTTCCATGTAGGATCCAAAACAACATGGGAATCAAACTCCACATATTCTGGGAGATTGCTTCTGAAAAAGGCAAGATTTTTGCTCAGCTCCAGCAGACAGCTCTATCAGTATATTACGATTTTCTTCTTTCAAGTTTGACTTTTGTCCAACTTTTTTGCTGACAAAACACACTCTACATAGTCACCACCTTAGGAAAAATTCTTTCACAGAAAGGGTCATTGGGCACTGGCAGAGGCTGCCCAGGGAGGGGGTTGAGTCACCTTCCCTGGAGGGGTTTAAGGCACGGGTGGACGAGGTGCTGAGGGACATGGTTTAGTGTTTCCTAGGAATGGTTGGACTCGATGATCCGGTGGGTCTCTTCCAACCTGGTTATTCTATGATTCTATGACCCTCAGCACCTTGTCCACCCATCCTCAAACACCTCCAGGGAAGGTGACTCAACCACCTCCCTGGGCAGCCTGTTCCAGTGACCAATGACCCTTTCTGTAATTTTTTTTTTCCTAATATCCAGCCTGAACCTCCCCTGGTGGAGCTTGAGGCCATTCCCTGTCGTCCTGTCCCCTGTCACTTGGGAGAAGAGCCCAGCACCCTCTTCTCCACAACCTCCTTTCAGGCAGTTGTAGAGTTGTAGCCATGGCGGAGTGAGGCAAAGAGGTATCCGCACTGAGAAATGGGCACAGGGATGTTACAGGGAGGATGTTTTAGTCCTGTAAAGGGCAAGGAACAGAGTGAGGATGAATTAACGGAGCTTTCGTGCTGAAGGAGCCACGTGTCGGAGCGGTTAAGGCGATGCTCGTCCGAGTGAGGCAGAGCCGTGCCAGCTCTCTGCCCTGAGGAGACGGGCGCAGGGATGTCACGGGGAAAAGGTCCTGTAAGGGAAAAGGAACCGAGAAAAGGGGAATTAGTGGGGTTTCGTGCCAAGCCCCTCAGCCGCCGGGGTAGTCGTGGCCGAGTGGTTAAGGCGATGGACTAGAAATCCATTGGGGTCTCCCCGCGCAGGTTCGAATCCTGCCGACTACGGCCGCGGGTGTTTCTTTTTTTTCTCCCCCTTTTTCCAGCCCTTTTCCTGCCCGGGCCTCTCCCAGCGAGCCGTTCCGCAGCCGGCCGGGGCGGCACCGTCCGGGCTACGGAAGGAGCCGCGAGGGGCCGCGCTCCCGCCCCGCCATGCAGCGCCGCCCGCCGCGCCCCGCGCTCGGCACCGGCAGGTACGGGACTGGGGGGGGGGGGGCAGCGACCGTCCTGCTGCGCGGAGCTCGGAGAGACCCGGGGGGGAGCGACCCGCCTGCTGCGCGGAGCTCGGCCGCATCGGGTCTCAGCCGATTCTTCTCCCCCTTCTCGAAGTTCTTGTCCTTGCAGCTTTTGCAAGTTGCGGTTCCCTTCCTCAGGGTGTTTTGTTTGTGCTTTTTATCTCGGGGTCAGTTGTCTTCTCTTCCCGTTAGGCCTCGTTATCTGGCTTAACCAGATACAGTCACGTTCTTCCCCTCCTTTTTTTTTGACTACGGCCCTGTTAAAATTCTTTATCTAAGTGTCAGCATATTTTAATTCTAAAAATCACAGAAACTAGACATAATATTCCAAGTTATAATAGGTTAGTGACTTATAAAAAATGATTTTTTTTCTTTCAGAACCCAGGGGAGCTCGAGGGGCAGCGGGAGCTGGGCTGTCCTCCCCAGTGACAGGGGACAGGACGAGAGGGAACGGCCTCAAGCTCCCCCAGGGGAGGGTCAGGCTTGAATTCAGGAAAAAATACTTCACGGAAGGGGTCATAGGGTACTGGAACAGGCTGCCCAGGGAGGGGGTTGAGTCACCGTCCCTGGAGGTGTTTAAAAGAAGGGTGGATGAGGTGCTGAGGGGCCTTTTTCACTATTTATCAATGACCTGGATGAAGGCATCGAGTGCACCCTGAGCAAGTTTGCAGACGACACTAAGCTGGGTGGAAGCGTCGATCTGCTGGAGGGTCGGGAGGCTCCAAAGGGATCTGAACAGGCTGGACCGCTGGGCAGAGTCCAATGGGATGAGGTTTAACAAGGCCAAATGCCGGGTCCTGCACTTGGGGCACAACAACCCTGAGCAGCTACAGACTGGGAGAAGTCTGTCTAGAAAGCTGCCTGGAGGAGAGGGACCTGGGGGTGTTGGTTGACAGCGACTGACCATGAGCCAGCAGTGGCCCAGGTGGCCAAGAAGGCCAATGGCATCTTGGCTTGGATCAGAAACAGCGTGACCAGCAGGTCCAGGGAGGTTATTCTCCCTCTGTACTCGGCACTGGTGAGACCGCTCCTCGAATCCTGTGTTCAGCTCTGGGCCCCTCACCACAAGAAGGATGTTGAGGCTCTGGAGCGAGTCCAGAGAAGAGCAACAAAGCTGGTGAAGGGGCTGGAGAACAGGCCTTATGAGGAACGGCTGAGAGAGCTGGAGAAGAGGAGGCTGAGGGGAGACCTCATTGCTCTCTACAACTACCTGAAAGGAGGTTGTGGAGAGGAGGGAGCTGGGCTCTTCTCCCAAGTGACAGGGGACAGGACAAGAGGGAATGGCCTCAAGCTCCACCAGGGGAGGTTTAGGCTGGACATTAGGAAAAATTTTTCACAGAAAGGGTCCTTGGGCACTGGCAGAGGCTGCCCAGGGAGGGGGTTGAGTCACCTTCCCTGGAGGTGTTTAAGGCACGGGTGGACGAGGTGCTGAGGGGCATGGTTTAGTGTTTGATGGGAATGGTTGGACTCGATGATTCGGTGGGTCTCTTCCAACCTGGTGATTCTATGATTCTATGATTCTATGTGCTGGTTTGGGTTTGGGAGTAGGATTCCTAGTTGTTATGGTGAAACAAATTAATGATAAGCTGTATACTTGTAGTTAGACTATACAGAGAAATAAAAATGTTTTCTGGCTAATTTGTGTCTACTATCTTGCCTTCACTTAATGAATAAACTGCTTTTACTAGTTTTTTTCCCCTTTTCCTATGACCTGGGTTGTCACAGTTTGGTCCCTTGTGGGCAGGGGTTCTTGGAACTGGGCTAGCTTTATCAGGGCAGAAAATGCAGAGTTTTTTCTCCTTGTAACACAGACGCTGGAATAAAGTTTCCTAGATCACAGTTCTTGCATCCCTCGCTTTGCTTTCTCGCTTGCAGTGGCTGCTTTCCCTTCTGTCCCATCCTAGCCTTCCAGCACAGATTAATTAAAATACAAAGCCTCTACATTATATGCAAATCAAAAGACAGGAATGCAAACTTGTGGCTCTTCCGTGAACCGTGGAAACTCCTCTGTTCAGCTGACCTTTATATCATTTCCCCTTCCTCTCTCCTGTGCCAATCCTGCGTGATTGGATTATGCAAGCGCAGTATAATTGCTATGAATGGTCTCGTTGTGTTCAAGTGATTCATGTTAGGGAAGTTAACTGTGTGCCTAAGTCTCCCCTTATAACCATTTGTATCATAGATAGAAGTGCAGCTTAGAGATAGATGAGCTAGATTTAAATAAGGACTAGAAGCGCTAAACCTGTGTGTCTAATCTAAGCAGGCAGCTTTCTCCTTTTGTTCCTTTTTCAAAGCTACTAGAGTAAAACATGCTTGGTTTTGATTTGAAAATGCAGTGAGAATATATTTTGTCTTGAGATTTGTAGGTGCTGCTGTTTGAATAACAACGATAACAGTATTGATTGTATTAATGCACTGGGGGCTGCTTGTTTTGAAACTAAAGCCTTACAAGAACTTGTGTCTGCTTCAGATATTGTGCTATATCTGTCTCAGCCTCCCTATTGATTTCTGTTTGTTTAGAATAATTTTTATATTAAAAAACCTTTTCCAGTGGAAGAGGTAATAGTGGTGCTTTTCCTATAGACACGATGACGAAAGTGATCACAAGGCCTGAAGTAAACAAGCAAAAATGCAGCTATTTGCCCTACCACTAATCGATTTCCATTGCAGCTAAGACTTTCAACAACTTTAAAAGGAAAACCCTGGGTGTAGGTAAGGTTCTTATTAACTTCATGGCATTTTTAGGACTCTGATGCAGCAGCTCTTACAGTGAAGCTGTTGTCTAATCTCCGTACATCTGTACGTGGTCGGCGTTTTAAGCTAAATAAAGCCATTCAGGCAGGATGGTTTACTGGTGAGTTTTCCTTTTGTTCGCATCAGAGGCGAAAAGCAGGTTAATTTGCCATTTATCTTCTCTCTGTGGCTGTGTTAACAGAAATAAGTCACTTCAGAGTACCAGTTGACAGACCTGTACGTTCTTACAGCTGCAGTCACAACTTCTGAGTGACTCCACATCTGGAGACCAATCCTCCTGCTGCAGGCACATTCTAAATAAGAACCAGCTCCAGCTGATTTTACTGGCAGGTGTCCTTTGGGTCAACATTTTGGCTGCCACTGAAGGACACAACGCTCCAGATAATGACTCTTACTTAGAGGTTTGACAGACTGCTGGGTGAAAGCCAGGCACCTCTGTATTTATACATAAGTACTATTGATTCTGCGTTTGCAGTCCAACAGCATGTAACTGAGAACAACAGTTTGTCTGTTAGTGTAAACTCAAGTCCTTGGAAATGAGAATTGGAGCAAACTGAATAGCATTTAGGTGCCTGGTACAAAATATTGATGATGGTAGAGCTGGTTTTAAAGCCCTAATGTGTTAAGCGTCCCTTCCGGAGAGGATTTGGTACAAAATTGGGCGTTTGCCTTTGTCACAGAAGCACAGAATCATTTAGGTTAGAAAAGACCTTTAAGATCCTGAGTCCAAACGTAAACATAACGGTACCAAGTCCACCACTAAACCCTATCCCTAAGCACCACATCTACACATCTTTTAAACACCTCCAGGGATGGTGACTCAACTACTTCCCTGGACAGCCTGTTCTAGTGCTTGACAGCCCTTTCAGTTCAGTTGCTATCCACATTATACAACTCTCTTTAAAGTTTTTTATTCAGTTTTGTATTGGGGATTCAAAGGTTGCCTTCTGGGAAAACTCAAGTTTCAAAAGAACTGCTCAAGTTTTGACATGATGAGAGGAGTCTTCTGAAACTTTATTTGAGACTAGATTCTTTAAACCTCTTTAAAGTGTATTTAAAGTTCATACACCTCATATATCCTTAGGGGAAAGGGCACCCGTGTTAATGAATCTAAACTTCCTGAAGACAGAGGCAAGAATTCCACGAGACACCTCTGCAATCCAGAGGAAGTCCAGAGAAGAAGGGACTTGACATTCTCCATGTGGCTAATGTTTTAAAACAAAAAGAAGCAGAATAAATATTTAATGAAAAGTTGTTTGTTTTCTTTTTAAACAGTCTCTTCTGATTTCATTAAAAAACATTCAGTCACACGTAGGAGGGACACTTGGAGATGTGTTCCAAGAATGTTCAGTGCTCTGGATGATAAATTTCTTTTTGCTTTTGGCAGAGTACTTGGTTGGTTCCAGTGACAGCAGTAAAGAGTGTGCCATGGCTTGGCATGGGGGTATCTTTGGGGGAAGGAGCCCTGATAGGTTTTGGTTTCCATTCTAGTGAAGCAGATTCTTTATTTTGTTAAAGGTACCATTTTCTTGTGCCCCAGCTTTGTATTTCAGGCTTTAATCTTGCTCTCCAGTTGGCTCTTACAAAATGCATGTTGTCCCTGTGCTCAAGCAAACTCCTTATTCCTTCTGTGGCTTCTTTCAGCTATGGTCTCTGCCATTCCTGCAATGTCCTAAGTCAAAGGAGAGGTGGATAAGGTTTGGTGTGAATTGTAGCAAGCAGATATTTGCTTCAAAACAAGCTGTGATGAGAAATCATGGGGTTCTTCTCATCTGCTCTGCTGGGTAGGACAAGCACCTTCGACTGTTGTGAGCAGAGTCCTGTTCTGAATGAATCTCCATCTTCTGTTCCCAGAAATGCTTTGTTCCAGCATTTTTTCTGCAGTGGCCAGTGGCAGGTGCTTCGGGATAGAACGTAGGAAGCAGGCTATGTCTGAATTTGTGTCGTTGCAGAGTAGGAACAGTGTTAGGGTGGGTGCTGTCTGGTGTCCTCTTGAAATGGGTGGCACTGGCTTTCTTGAGCTTTGAGCTGGATCCTCGGGGAGGGTCAGTAAAAGTATTCGTGCCAATGCCTGAACTCTGCATGTATTTTTTCCCCTAGGCAAATTCAGAATACACACACAGGGCTGGATTTGTCAGTGCCGGAATACCAAGAAATCCGTGGGAAGATGATGTCTGGCCATGTAGAGTATCACATCGTTGTTGTTACCCGATTGGCTGCCTTCAAATCAGCAAAGCACAAGCCTGAAGATGTAGTTCAATTTATGGTAAATGTTTTATCATCTCTGTGTTAATGATCACTTCCTTCATCAACTTTGATTATTTCGGTCCTGATGTAGCAGATGCTTTGTCATCACAGCTTCTCTGGATCAAGGTCCTTGGTAGGACAACAGAGTGTATCATTTCAGCAGTAGGAGTATTATACGTACATTAATTGAATGTTTTATTCCCGGAGCTCAAAGCGATAATGTCTGCTGTTGCCCTTAAGGCATTTTGTATTATGGATCAACAAATAGAAACTAATTAAGATTTTTATAAGTCCTGCTACAGTGTACATAAACACAAATTAAATATATGGTAGTTTACTTGAATGGGGAGAGAATCGTATTGCGGAATAAGATGAATTAACCTTGCAGTAGGTTAGTTTGGACCTATTAGTTTTGGTCTGTTAGTCTTTACATGGTTTTTAAAATCCCTAGTTAGAGAGTTTTACAAGGAAGTTTCCATAGAAAACATTTTTGGTTTGTCTTTTTCATGATACCTGCAAAGTAAAGGTTTGAAAACATAGCACATGAGATTAATTTCCCCTGTTTTAAGTCATCTATAACGTGTGCATGCCCACTTGAGCTCTCGCACCTGGGACTGTCTATTGAGTTGATGGAAAAAGGTGTATTAGGGTACATTCCATGTGATCTGCTTTAGCTGTTCGCTGAACTACGCCCAAGAAGTATGTTTCTCTGTTGACTGTAAAGGGATGCACTCTGTTGCATGCTGTGAACATCTGCTCTTTTCAGATGTTTCGGGGATAACCATAATGTCAGAGTGATGTGAGTGCATGGTGCCTGGTAGACCATTAGCCCGAGTATAAGTCACGCTCCATAGAAGATAGTGGATAAATGGATATTCACAGTGTCTGATTTGCAGATAGTCACATCTATCAGTGTTGTCAAGAGTTACCTGGTGAGCAGATCTCATGCATTTATTGCACTCCTTGTGCTATATTTACATTTATGGTAAAAGCAGCAACACTGGCACAAGTCTGGTCTGTTCTGTTCTGCTGCCTTGTCCCTGACTGCTTGTTCTTGCTCCCGCAGTGCTTCCTTCTGTGTGCCAGTGTCACGGGGCTATTCTGTAACCTCAGCTGAGGAACTGGTCCTGGCTAAAAATGGGTGTTTGGGGTATTGTGATTTAGTTATTTAGGGCAGATAAGAGAATGCAGCTCTGTGCAAGAAAGAACCCGACTAAACCTGAGGCGTTAAACTGGACGATTGTCATCTAACATTTTGCTTCGCTTAAGAATCAGTAGATAAAATCAGCTTGTCTATTAAGAGGAGAAACAGACTTCCTCCTGTGGCCCCCCTGCTTGTTGAGACTGTCCATTCCCATGCCTGCTCTCTCCAGGAGGATTTTTAGCCCTTAGTTGCTCCTCTTAAATGAAATGAGCCTTTCTGATTTCTTCTCTGGTCAGGCCTCTTGACATTTCATTCTTCATGAAGAAGAAAATTGGCGTAGTCTGACAGGAATAACATTCACCTCATCGGATACATTTCTTTTAGCTGACTAAGTCGGATATTTTATATACTTCGGTGTCTCAGAGTAATTTAAATCTGTGAGCTGGGAGGTTGAAGGATGGATGCCTTGCATGGATTTGTTGCGATGAGTCCTTTCTGGATATATTACTGGAAGGAACAGAGGGATTTACCTGTCCTAACTTAACTCTTTGTATCTTGGGTATTTTAATCTGAGTCTGTCTATGCTTTTATGGTCAATGAGGAGAAGAAGAATGAGATGACTTGTCCTCTGGAAATGCCTCTCTTCTTTGTCTGTAAAGGGAAAGGATTCTGCATTTTAGACAATTGGGGTCGGGAGCTTCACCTCCAAGCACAAATGTTTTAGACTCACTTGAATCGCACACAATTCACCGTACAGACCATCATCAGTGTCCTGGGATTCTCCACTTAGCCTTCAGGAGGTTGAGGGTCTCCCATAGGTCCTGTGTGATATTTCGTTGCCCCACAAAAGCCATCTCAGATGGCAGGAGGTCATGGAATCCTAGAACAGCTTGGGCTGGAAGGGACCTTAAAGATCACCCATTTCCAACCCCTGCCTTCAGATGCCTACCTACCTTTAGGCAGAACAATCTTCTCTCTATGATTAGACATCTGCATTTGCTGCAGATTTCTAAGCTCCCATCCCAGTCAGTGCAATACTGTTGAGAAGAACATAGCTGAGTGTCTGTGGTGTGGGGAAACCCACTTTGCATAGCGTACATGACTGGTACCGTTTAAGAAACCCCAAGTCATCCTAGGCTGGGTAGGGCTGGCAGATGTGACACAGGATGCAAAAACGTGGGCACGGTCCTGGAGCAGAGTGAGGTGAGACGCAGCGCGCCATCCAAGGTACCACTAGCTGCCTATGTTCAGGTGAACTGAGTTTCAGTTACATCTGACCAAAACGTAGTGACTCTCACTGTCAGGAGAGCTGAGACACCTCCTGCATTTTGGGCAGTTGTCTTAACCTGGAGGTAAATCCCAACCCCGTGGCTGCCAGGTGAGGGGAATTGCACCCATAGTGCTGAATGTCTCTTGAGTTCACCTGGATGTCTGAGTCTCCTGGATGTTGTTCCAGCACAAAAACCCTGAAACCCTTCTCCAGAGAGTTTGCAAGTGAAGTAAGAGGACCGAGTGGCTGGGGAATAGCAGAGAAGAATGAGGTGACATTGGGCAGTGGGGCTAACATAAACAGGAGGGGCTGTGCCTGTTCTGCCTTCCCAAGGGTGGCAGCAGGATGGGAGAGGCAACTTTTTTTTTACTGTTGTTGAAATTATCAAATTTGAGATGTTGGAGGAAAGAGCCAACTTCAGGGCTGAGATGACAGGTAGGTTAAAGACGGATGGATGAGGCAGGATTTTCAGTAGCTCTGATTACATTAATCCAGTTTGGGCCACCTCAGGAGCGAGGTTTGTGTTTTGAGACCCTTTGTGTTTCTTATCCTTCCTCTCTTTCTCTCCCTGGTATGTCAGCTAAACCGATTTTCCCTGTCTAGATGTTTTACTGCCTGCCTCCAGTTGAAGTGGCAGCTCTGCACACTCTCATGCCCTAGGTGGCAGCAGCAAAACTGTTTTTCTGTGCATTGGGCTGTGAGCAACTGCCAGCAGCGATGAGATTGAGCAGGTTTTGTTGTCCAGATAGCTCCTCTGTATCCTCTGGTAGGCAAGACAAAGACATCCTCTAAGCCAGCTGTGATCTCTGGGCTGCAATTCAGATCGCACTGGATCGAGATGCGTTAAGGGCCTGTGACTGAAACCAGATGAAGCAAAAATGAGATTTCAGATCTGACCTGTGGAGTTACTACCCTTTACTGTGGGTCTGAACAATCTCGAGTTCCCTATTCCCCAGCCTTAATGGGACTGTGCAAAATCAGTATCATGGCATTTCTAAGTGAAACGCTTGTGAAGCATTAACAGAAGAATAAATTAACTTCTGTGATGACTTTCAGATCTAAAATCTTAGAAACTGGAAGGATTTTTAAACTAAAAAAAAAAATGGCATTTTTATAATAGGGGAAATGAGTTGTAGAACCTTGAGATTATATTTGGTAATTGAAGGAAAACTCAGCTGTATTTCTTTCAAAGGTCAGAATACTCTTGCCCTGTTGGAAGAGTGAAATTGGTTTTATCTTTGATGCTGCATCGGAGGCATTGCTGCAAAGGTGATATTTAATTATTGCCTGTAGATCTGTCATTTTCTGTGAGAAGAAGAAAAGGCTTTGTTTATCTTAAATGCATTTCTTCTAGCCACGCCTTACCTATTTTAGCAATTAACTTCTTTCTCCCCAGCCTTATTAAAAATCCACCCAGCCTACAATGCCTTCTCTTTCTATCTGTGCCCAGTTTAATTGCTGCTTTTTTACAAGTTACTTTTATTAGTCAAGTTCATTCATTTACAAAGCTGAACAAATAGCTACTGATGTTTGACACGCACTGCACATTTTTGGAAGGAATTTACTATAGAACTGTCTTCCTTTCATAAAATGAGGGCGTGTAAATGCGTGGGTGTGTTTTCATCTATGTTTTCATCGTTGCCTGTTTGCATATGTTGCCCTTCTTTCTGTGGGCCCCAAGATCTGTGTGTCGGAGTTGCTATTTCCTGGCTATACAGGTGTGTTGTGGTGATAAATTCCTTCACATTATAACCTCTGTGATGTGAGAGTGGAAAAAAATATCCCTGCTCAGTGTAGCAATAGGTTCAGGAGCCATTAAGAATTCATGTTGATTAAAAAGAAATATTAGAGTGCTTGCTCTTCTGCTGGGCAAAACAGGTGGGGAGAACAGCATGTGGTCGAGTAATTAAAATCCACCATAATGCATACCCACGAGGTCACCAAGCAAGATTAATTCTGGTAACAGCTTAAGCTGGGAATCTACAAGTGAAAATGTGGTTTGTGCTCTCTACAAAAAGGGATGCTTTTGATTCCGGAATCCAAAGCTGGTGGTCGTATAAAGGACAATGTTGCTGTACCTTCATTTTGTGATGGTTTTAAGAAGTGGACTTTTTACAAAGAATGTCAGAGTAGCCATAAGTATTTCATGTAATAGTGCAAAATTGAGAGTGCTCTTCATTCGTGTGCGTGGGCTGGCCAAAGGGCTTGAGTTAGCTCTGTCCGAGAGCTCCATTTCATTGAAATCCTTGCAATGAATATAAAGCATATGAAGACAAGCTTGAGGTCAGAAATGGGACATTAAAAGGAGCCTAAGGAAAGGAGGCATTAAATCCCATTAATACTGAGCAAGATCAAATTCTCCTGCTCACATCTGAGAGTCCCAGGTTCGTATCCTGCAGGCATTCTGGTATGTGTACTTTCATGCATGAGGTTCTCCTCAAGAAGGGGGCAAGGCACATGCGTGAGATTTGAGGGATTAGCAGCAAACTTCAGGCTCTCACTTTGAACTCCCCAGTGGTTTTCTTAACCTTCTAGCTGTATTTGATCTTATTCCACTTATTTGTTCCTGATGCAAAAAATATTCAAAAGCATCCCTGTCTTTCTTTCAGTTTGATGTTGGATGTTAATTGTTATAGGCAAATAGGGTCTTGACCTGGCAAATATGCACATGGTTTGCCGTATTTGCATGATTGACTCTTTTGAAGTGAAGTAGATTGAGCCTTTGATATTGCGACTTGACAGAACGCCTTGAAGTGCGCGCACTCAGGCTGACTTACAGGTGGTGGGGGTTTCACTCTGCAGTGTTCGTGGAGTTCACTTAGAGGCATGGAGGGGGAGAGGATAATCGTGAGATCAAGACCTAGAGGAATTACAGGGAACAGAAGAAATATATTTGAATATTAATCAAATTGGGCTTTAATAGGAATGATAAAAATGTCTTTTAGAGCAGCATTTATCTTTAATCCTGACTTTTAGGGCTATGGGATCATAGGCTGTTGGATTCAGCCAGTCCTTTACTGCATTTCCAGCACCAAATCCAAGGTAGGGATGGATGAAGAGGAGCCAGTGGCAGCCAGGGTTTGAAGCAAAGGGAGAGCAGACGAAAAGCTGCATTTGCATTGCCTTACTGTGGTCCAGCCTTGATGTGATGCAAATGAGGAAACGTTTGGACTGAAGGTTTAATATCTTGCCTGTGTGGTAGGTTATTCCAGCAGAGGGCATCCCCACACTGTTGGAAATGAGCTCTCGTGGAGTGCTGCAGTGTTTTGGGAAGCGTATTAGTATGCTTTGGATATAGCGTTATCACGCTTTGTATGCTGTGTCGCCTGCTACGGTTGGTGTTGTTCAAAGCCCACACAGATTCACAAAGGCTCAATTAGCGATAGGATGCGAGGGCGTGCATTTATTTTAGGTTCAATGGTGTAATTAGACATAAATTGAGATTTATGAATAATTTACACAGTTTGATAGGGGAGGAATGAAAATTAAGTGGGGAAAGAAAAAAAGTTTGTATGTCTCAGTTCAATGTACTTTCTACATATTTTAAAGCTGTTTTGACATAGTCTTCTTGATTGGCTGCTGTTTGTAATGCCTTGTCAGACAAACGGATGCTGGGTGGCTGGCAGTGAACTTCAATTCCATTAGGGAGTGGATTTTAGTAACGGAATTAAAAGGCCAGCAACAAAGCTTGGGGATTCACTGTGCAGATAGCAGGCTTTTACTAGCCTACCTGTAAAGCTCCTTGGTAATACATGTTTTTCCACATCAGTATCTAGGGTTGATGTTTTACCACACAAACTTCTCCTTTGCTCCTCATGTCTCCTCCGTAAAGAAATTTACCTGGGCAGTGTGTTTCATTTCAGGTGTCCAAGAAGTACAGTGAGATAGAAGAGCTCTACCAGAAACTGGCAGCACGATATCCACAGGCTTCCCTTCCGCTCTTGCCTAGAAAAGTTCTGTTCGTGGGGGAATCCGACATCTGTGAACGAAGAGCTATGTTCAATGATATCATGAAATTCATCTCAAAAAATGAGGACCTAGCAACGAGTCCTGAGTTACTGGAATTTTTAGGTAATGAAAAGATGTGTGTCCCCTTTCCCATGAATGTGCTTGATAAAAGCACGATTAAGTTTTTCACTCAGGTAGTCAGAAACGAGAGGATGCCAGAATAAAGACTGTTGCTGAAAATACTATCTTGTGCATCTCAGGGGTGTTTAGGGAGACATATGGTAAAGCACAGATGACTGTGGGGATAAGGTAAGCAGCATTCTAACATCCACTGCCTACCCTGACCAGCACTTTCTTGCCTATAATGGAAGGGGAGCGTAAGACCACTTGCTCGGTGTAGACATCCACACTTAGTCCATGAAGTCTGCCCTGGGTGATTTGGCAGATGCAGGCCTGAAAAGCTGGGTAAGATGAGTCTCCCACACCGTGTTACTTTAACAGTTAAAAGAATGAAAGCATGAATTTTATCCATCATGGTTCTCACTAGCCTATTTTTAGCGAGTGCCATTATTTTAAATTGCTTTCCTAAACATCCAGTGACTCCACAGCAAGGAATAGTTCTGTGCTCCTTCTCCTGGGCTTTGCATGTAACAAATGTGGTGAGAACACTTAGTCAAAGCACATGTTGCAGTTTGCTGAATTTGCTTAGTTGGACGGATCTTGCATACTGAAAGGAATTAGAATTTCAGGCTTCATTTCTTAGTGTAAATCGAAGAGCTGCTGTGGAAACTTTTTTGTGCTGTCTAGTGCTATAATTTTAGCACAAATGAATTCAATTAGTAATGAAAAGTGGACTTTATCTCAATTAGCTATGTGAAAGTTAGCTACCTACATATAAGCAGAGTATTTACAACCTCTTTGTAGCCAGTGGAGAGAAATATGGACTTCAGAGGGAAACCCCTTCTCAGACAAATCTATTTGGATGGAATGAAACACCACATGGAAATTCTATTGTTTCTGTTGTATATAGAGAACTTAAATAAGCAGATTAAACATGTGCTGCTATGTCTGAGATAAAGTTAATTTCCTGTGTCTTTCTCTACTGAACTACCTTAAATCAGTAAACAGATCAGACACGTAATGACATAGCAGTGGATAGAAAGGACAGTCAGAAATATTGAAGGAGTTTCACAAAAGCTGATGGTGTCCTTCATTTCCCCTCAAAAAACATCAGGAACAGGTGCAAGGTATTAAATAAAATGTAGTTGTTATTCTGTGTTCTCAATTTTGCATCTGCTATGGTATTTTGCAGGAACAAAATCTACTAGCGCCATTGACTTCAAGGTTAAAAACATTCCTGACGACAAGGAGAAAGAAGATGAAGAAAATGAGGCATTGGATTTTTTCAAAGAGGAGAAGACACCTGACTTAATCTCACAGTTTTCATCAGTGGAAAATGCCAAAAAGGGGGAGAAAAAAGAAGAGGAAGAGGAGGAGGAAGAGGAAGAAGATTTAGACCCTCTTGGTATAATCAGGTATGGCTGGTAGTGCCTTTGTTATTTAGTTTTTAGCTCATTTTTCTAAACCAATAAGACTTTTCTCTGTCACTGTCCCCTCCTCCCAACATTTTATAGCATCAATGACTTCAGCTGAATTTCACAGAGGAGAAGAGGCCTCTGCGGCTCATGAAGGAGGTGCCTCAGTAGAGGGAAGAGACTTTGTAGTAACTCTTGAGTGCATTCCTCGGGAAATCCAAGTGACACTAGAAATGTAAAGCAACCAGGGTCCATTGGTTTGGCTGCTCTGGGCTACACTGCTGTTTACAGTGTCTAGAACTGCTTCTGACCTCCCTTGTGTCTACAGAGAGGTAAAGTTGCAGTAGTGTAAAGGCCAAAAGAGCCAACATTTCAATCATTATGTTCACAAATAAGTTTTTCTTGCTTGCTTGCTTGTCTGAAGGCGTCACGTGCTGAATGCTGCTCAGGCATAAACAATAACAGCTTGAGAAACAGTAATTGAATCAATGCTTGCTGATGTTGGTATCTGGGTTTGCTTACCTGTCCTGTGATTTTCAGACAGTTCTTTTCTTCACTTGAAGATGGAATTTGTTATTTAATTCCCAAAACATTTCTAACTACTGAAGCCTGGAAGCAATTTAATTTCTCAGTGGCTGGGATCAGGACTAATGACTACTTTTTGTTAGAGTGTCTCAGGGTTTAGATGCCTAAGTAGAAAAGCTTTGTCTCTTCTTGATCTTCAGTAAGCACCGACTGACTCAAATGAATATTTTCAGCCACCCACAGTCACTGGCCACTATGACACGTTCTTTGTCTTGGACCCAGACAGTGCTTTCAAAGTGTTTCTTCATAGCAATAGGCAGTAATAGATACTAACAAGCCAGATCCCTCTCTTGGTGTTTCCCAGTTACCTTGAATCGTTTCCAAGGGTATCATTCACTCCAGGCTCTAAGCCGGAGTCTCCCACACTAAGCCAGGTCAACTACAACAATTAATACTGGAAGCACTGTTTAGACTTTGCTCCTGCTATTGTAATCATATGTAATTGTTGATGTCCACATACCGCCTTTTTTACTTGAAGTATTTAATCCTTTACCATATCACCAGAAAACTTAAAATATTAATCTTTTGACAAAGCACGTGGTTAATTACTCAGCGCCAAAATTATTCTTTTGTTGAAGGAGAGTATTAAGAAAGTTAAATAACTATTTACAGTGAAAAGTTAGATAAAACAGTACTTAGTCCTTAGTTGGTCCTTAGTTGGTGAGTTTACAAAAGAAGCTGTCCTTTTTTGGATAGGAAAATGATCTATTGGGTCAGCAAATGCGATGTTGCATTTTCCAACTTACAACAAGTATAAGCGGTAAAGAACTTGCTGTGCCAAAGCAAGCAAGAAGTTTGCGTTCCTGCTCTGCACAGTTTGACATAGCATTTGAAAGTCTTGGTTATTTTAGTCTTTTAATGCAATGAAGGATGACAGGATCTGGTATTTAATCCTCATTTAGTTTATTGGTTCCATTCCTTTTGAGAACAGAATTCTTACTGAATCAGTATAACTTCATTTATGTAAGAAGTATGTTCTTTCCAGGTACGGAGGTGAAGCATGAGATGTTATGCAGTGAGATGTTTTTCAGTCAGAAGCAATGGTTAGTTCTATAAAATATTTCTCCATAAGTATTTATTATTATTATGTTTATGAATCTCATATGTACAGTGTTGAGGCAGAAACATGAAAGTGGAAATGAGAATCCTGGTTTTACATTGTCTCTGTTCTCCTGTAACTTAACCTGCTTCCATGGTAGATATTTTCAATTCGCATCCGTGGAGATCAGATTGGACACAAGCATCATATCCCAGCTTTATGTATCAAGTAATGGGTGTCTAGAGGCCAAAGGCAGAAGCCTGGCTGACAGCGGGTGGGCATTTCTTGGGTGACTATTTCAGGATATCTGCTATGCCCATTAAAATGTTACATGCTCACATGTTTTGAAGAGGGAGCTTGCAGCTTTAGTGCTTCAGGTATGCTTGAAGTTTCTTTGGGATGGGGGTGAATAAAAAAGGAGGTGATGCAGACTGGATAAATATGTTTAGTAGTAAACTGCTCCTTAATGCATAATAAATTCAGGTTAAATATATATATATATGTATTCATGACCATTTACCTTGTGAAAGACCTTTGAAAAGATGTAAAATCAGCACTGAAACAAGCCAGTCCATTCCAAGCAGTATCAGTGGCCAGGGTGTTTTGAGCAGCAGAGCTCTGACCTAAATTGTATCATGTGTTTGGCATAATCTTAGAGTTTTTTTCCTTTCTGGATGAGGATGAAACTGCTCCAGTAGCCCAGGCCTCCATATGTTGTCAGCGCGCTTCATTTGGTAACTACCTTTCTTCCTGGGCCAGAACGCTGTGGCTTGGATTTGGCTCAGCACTGTTGCTGTGCTGCTGAACCACCAGCTATCCAGTCAAATGGACTGGCCTTAGGGGTAAAATGCTACACTAGGGTCTGTTTTTTTTTCTGGTTGTGTATTGCTGGTGATCATCCAGGTGGAAGCTCATAACGATCTGGTTCCTTCTGCCTGGAGGAGACATCCCAGTTGTGCTGATTCTCTTCCTCGCATTCAAGGCTGCGTCTGAGTGGCTCTTTCGTGTCTGGTGAGTGATTCGCTCACCAATTCTGCTCTTCAGTTTTTGTGGCTATAATTATGGTCCACAAACCTTGTAGCTCCCTGCTTTAAGATTCTCATACCCCAGAGCTTTCTTTCTATGTTAGCGGGGTGATCTTGGGCTCTGTCTGGGATTCTTAACAACAGAAAGACTGTTTTTTTTCTTGTCCAAATTGTAAACATTTCAAAATCCACAATGCATATTTCTGATGAAGTTTTCAGCTTTTAAGACCCCGCTGCCTTCTTTTATTATGCCTGGGCCTAATTCTTCCTAGAATGAGATGCTCAAAATTAGGCTACGTTTGTGGGACGCATGACTGAAATTCATTTGAAATATGTTTCTGAAATGTGTGTGTTGTCTCCTCTTTTCCTACTGCCCTAGTTTTAAGTATTGCCATTCCTGGGTATTGTCACCAGTTACGCTGCTAGTTTTCCTGGACATTTGTAGAAATCTTCTCAGCTTCGGACAGAAAATACAGGTCTTGTAGGAACAAGCACTCCTAGTACTGAGCAAGATGGTCCTTTGACACCAGCTGTGCAGCAAAAAATGGATATAGTGTACTTACTTTTGTAGCAGTGGCACATTTCTAGCTCTATTTCATTTTTCTTGGCAGTGTGAGTGCCTCGTAAATCTTGTAAGACTTGTAAATCACAGGGCTCTCATTTTTTTCAAGTTTTAAGCCATGATCTTTAGAATATCCCTTCGATAAAATGTTTTAATTCCTCCATAAGTGGGAAATCAGATACATATTTTGCTACACATTGTCAGGGCAATATTAAGTACATTGACTTATCTTTGACTCTGTTGTTCTTCTTAAAGTGAGCACAAGACCACTCTTAATCACTCTTCTCTAAATCTATCTGTCTCAGCGTTTGCATAAACATATTTAAGTGCTCAGTAGGCTACTGTGGCGCTTTGACGTTACCTGGGGTTTCAGAGGTTCAGTGTCTTTTAGCAGTGCTGTCTTTTAAAGGATTTTCCTGGTAAATT
Source organism: Phaenicophaeus curvirostris (assembly GCF_032191515.1). Taxonomy (NCBI): domain Eukaryota; kingdom Metazoa; phylum Chordata; class Aves; order Cuculiformes; family Cuculidae; genus Phaenicophaeus; species Phaenicophaeus curvirostris. The sequence continues at coordinate 121,330,472 of NC_091393.1, read as the reverse complement.
GGAAAATATTACTTCTGGCTAGTCACATTTGCAGGGGTTTCTCCAATGGGAATGCCTTCAGGAGTGAAGGTTGTTGGGGTTGTTCAGCCTGGAGAAGAGAAGGCTTCATGGAGGCCTTATAGCAACCCTCCAGTATCTGAAGGGGCTACAAGAAATCTGGGGAGGGACTTTGTACAAGGGCATGGAGTGATAGGATGAGGGGGGAATGGCTTTAAATTGGAAGGAGGAAGATTTAGACTAGACATTAGGAAGAAATTCTTCACTGTGAGGGTGATGACGGCACAGGTTGCCCAGAGAAGCTGTGGATACCTTGTTCCTGGAAGTGTCCAAGAGCAGTTTGTTGGATGGGGCTTTGAGCAGCTTAGTCCAGCAGGAGGCGTCCCTGCCAATGGCATGGGGGTGGGACTGGATGACCTTTAAGGTCCTTTCCAACCTAAACTATTCTGTGGTTCTGTGACTCTATGAAAGAAACAAGAATACTGGATCCAAAAGAGGCTAATTCTGTGAAGGGAAAGGCGTGGAAGACAGCCAGAAGATGGAGGAGCTCTTCACCCGCAGATGCGGTACTCTGAATGATGCTGCTGGACATTCTGCAGTGGGAAAAGGTGTCATTTGCTAGTGGTTTGAGAACAAGATTTGCGTGGTGTGAAAAGAGGTGTATGAAGCAGGAATCCTGAGCATCACCAGTGCTTGTCCATTCAGCCACACCGGGGTGTGTTGGCTGAGTGGGCAGTACCTGGCTGTGTCTGTATCGTGACATTCCCCTGTCCTTTAGATTACATTGGCTACATCCAGAATGCCCACTGGAGATAGTTGCTGACCTGTGCTGCCTCCTGCTTTAGGAGAAGGCAAGTTGTCCCAAGCCAGGGGAGCGCCAGTGACTGTCCTAACAGTGGAATTGTTGAACTGAGCTCCTGTGCTCAGGCCCAGGGTATAAAAGAGCTGGTAAAACATAAGAGTATGGCTGTGAGCTGCTCTGCACACAGGGATTAGCTTTCCACCTGCTGCTGTGTTTGCTCCCAGTCTGCCCCAAGGGCTTCTTCGGGTTTTGCTTTCTGGAGGGAATTCAGGCAACTGAACTGGGTTGGGATTTTTTTTACCTGATCCAAGCAGGATCAAGTTAGGCATTTCTAGCTCTGAATTTTATAACAGTTGAAAAAACGCATCACAGTAACTGAATTGGGTTTTATCCTCTTCCTCTGTGGATGAACTATGCAGTTTTATTGTTCGTAGGTTAAAACCAAGAGCTTTATCATCTCTTTCTTCTCACTTCGTAGTTTAAAAAACTTAATTAGTACTCACATTCAGTTTACTCCAATAAACCTGAGATGGCAGCCGATTAAAATGACTCAGAACCAGCTCCTCTGAAGAAAGCATCAACAGTTCTGCTAAAGGAGCATGACTGCTTCATGGGTTAAAGTGTGCAGCAGCCCTGCGCTTGCATTTCTCCAGCTGCAATTAACTTGAGAGGTAATATTCACTCACCAGCTTGGGAGAACCCACCTTTTCCTGTCCTTTTCTTTCCTGCCTCCATCAGCTTTCCACAGCCCTTGCAGGAGCCTCTGCTCCACACACAGTTCCCTCCCTTTCATCCTTCTTCCTTTACCTCCCTAAATCTTCCAGTGACAGCACATCCTCCCTCAGCCCTAGCTTTTTCCTGGCAAACTGCGTAGAGCCCAGAGCTGGGTATTCCCTAGGCAAGAGCTCTTATGTCTCCTCATGAGTCCTAGAGAGTTTGTTTCCATCCCTACCTTTTTGTTGTTCAGCGGATTGCCCCTTGTGACATCTCCCCATACAAATTTGTGCCTTCCCAGAGCAATAAAGGCACGTGGCTGTGTGGAAGCTTTGTGTTTCTTGTGTTTAAACGCAGATGCAGCGAACTCCTGACAATAGTTAGGAAGGGGTGGGGTGGGTGAGAGATGACCTTTTGGGGGCCTTCAGCCAAAGTATTTTAAAAGCTCTGTAGCTAGTTGCTGCTGGGGTCAAGCTCAACCACCCCTGGTGCTAGAAGATTGCCATTTCTGGGTTATTTTGGGAAGGAGATTATTAAAGGACTTGGGGCTTTTTCTAGCTGCAGATTAAATGGACAATGGATTTGAGCAAGAGGTTGGCAGGAAAGGAGCAGCCAGGCAGCCAGCCCTGGCCTTGCCAGAGCCCCACAGAGTCAGACAGGCTGCAGGAGGTGGTGGGTTGATGCACAAGCCAGCAGTTGTTTCTGTATTTTGTCCTGCACCTTCATGTCTCCAGCCCTTGAATGGCAGCCAGGCTAGAGTTTGAGTCCAGAGCTGTTCATCCCAGTGTTCCTTTTCCTTTCCTTTTCTTCCATGTTATGGCAGAATAGCCTACGATCACCTCAGCCTTTTGTCTTTGGGGGAGAAATGAGTGGCAACTTTGGGTTCTTGGATTATGCTTCCTCTGCAAGAAATCTTACACTGCTGAGAGTGGCTGACAGAAGCAGAAATTGGCTTAAGGGGAGTCTTGCATTTAGCATCTTTCTAAGAGGTTTTATTGATGGAGTGCCCAGAGCTGTAATTGGTGAGGGCAGTGTGCTTGCTGGTGGATTTCCACCTCTGAGGAAGAGAATTTCTGCAGGCTTGAGCTGTATCGTGGCACAGCTGCTGTTTGCTGGACAGACAGTCTGGAGCAAACTTGTCAAAATGTGTGTTCAGCTGCTGTGCCTTCTGGTCCGTGGTTGGCAGGGTTGTACTCCTGCTGCTTCTCAGGATGCCCCCTCAGGCATCCTCCTACTGCTCAGCCGCTCACAAACTCACAACTGCCTTTTGGTCCAGCCAGGTACGTGCGTGGCTTCCCCTCTGAATCCAGAGGGATTCATCCAGAGCAGACACTTCTCTGTCTGTCCCGACCAGCTGATAGAGAGCGTGAAGGTGACAAAATATCAAAGAAGTGAGAAGAGATAGGTTATTTTTTAATGAAATTCAGTTAGTTAAAACAATGAACAAGAAAGAAAGAGAGCGCCTTGTTTTCCTAGCAGTGTGTGTATCCATGTTCACAGCTGTGAAGCCTTCAGAGCTTTAAACAGGCAGATCTTTATTTTCTGTCAGTTGTTGAATCACAAGCTTAGGTTGCAAGGCATGCTCTACTGTCGCTTTGCCAAGTGACACAAGCATTTGTCGCTATTCCAGTCCAGCTGCTGTCAGATTGGGCACTTGCAAAATCCCAGTAAACAACCCCACAGGTCTTCTACTGAAACATTTCTGATAGCTGAAATTTTTCTGAAAACCAAGGACAGCCTGATACAGTGCACTTCCCCATCAAAGAGAGGAAAAAGAAGAGAAGGCAGCAAAAAGTCTGCATTACCCACGCAGTTAAAGCATAAGCCTCACTCACTTTTCATGAATTGTCTGTTCTCAACCCTTTTGGGGGGCAACCTTATAGCCCCTCCGTGGAAGTGTTTTAACTGAGTGGCTAAGGAGTAAGCAGGATAGCATGGATTGTGGGAATTCTGTCCCCTCAGTTTGTCTGTCCTGAACTTTTTTTTATGTTTATAGATGCTCTGTGAGTGTTGTTTTCTTATGCAGCGGGCTTTCCTTTCTCTTCTGCTTCCATTTCCATCTCCTGAGCACAGCTTCCCATGTTTCTTTAATGCAAATCTTGCTGTCCTCCCACAGATGAAAAGTTGAGGGTATGCTTGAAAGAAAACCATGGAAAATGAAACCATGTTTGGCTATTGAATCTCACAGAATCACCCATACTGATTTTGTGTTGTCTTCTGAGTGGAAGAAACATGTTTTCTTGGAATATATTTTCCTTGGGAGAACCACACCGAGGTCTGTGTGGCTCCGAGTGATGGAACTGAGAACCTTTTCTAGCTGTACTTTCCATCCAGGTGAATCGAGCTGGACATGTGGAGGACTCAGCCCTCTGTGGTAGTGCTAACCTAAGTGAGTGCACTCAGGAAAACTGAGTGGGGTTTGTACTCTTGCGCTTGAAGGTAGCATACAGAATCATAGAATCACCAGCTTGGAAAAGACCCATCAGATCATTGAGTCCAAATATTCCTATTATATGTTACATCCATAAGCATTCCTTCAGGACAGCACGTTTAACAGGGGATTGCAAAAACCCTCCTGCTATGACCGCTTGTGACAGACAGAAAGTATTGTACCTTGGGATCAGAGCTGGGATGCTCAGATGGTCGGGGATGTTTGGAGAGGAGGGGATACATAACTTGCAGATCTAAAATTTTCTGTTCTGTGTTCTCTTTTATTCTGGAAGTTGTCATTTCTCTGACCTAAGGAAAACTTGCAAGCGTCCTCCCTCGTGCCAGCGTTGTCCTTGTCTGCATTCGTATTTCCTGGTCTGGTGTTGGATTTTTGGTTCCATAAGATTATGCAGTCGTTATTTCTCCAGGTTTTATCTTGCATGTTGAAGCAATTTCCTTGGTTAAACTTCAGTGGAGAGTTTCTGTCGTGGCTGGCTTGAGCAATTCCATTACATACAGTACAGCTGCAACATGAGGTTCCTTTGGGAAGGAGTTCAAGTAATTATTTTAATATGCTTCATTTTCTTTCTGATTAGAATACTGAATATACTTTAATGGGTTTTATAAATAGTAAAATTGTGTTTATACCATCATCCTAAACCCAAAGGACTGCAAATAACCCTGTGGTCTGTGTAGTGTTACAGCTGTGCACGCCATCCGGCCGTGTTTTCAAGCAGAACACAAATGTAACTACACCTGGGGTAAAATGCAGCAAGGGCTTAACAGTTTAGCGCGACGCTTCATTGCAGCATCAGGCAGTAAGGGAAGAACGTGTAATTCAAATGGAATTGCAGGGGGAATTGCATCAATGTAAATGTAAATACCCAGCTCGGAATTTGCCCAGCTTGCTGAAGTAGAAATGTCTAATTTTAAGAAAGATGTCACGTTTTTTTTTAATGGACCTGGTTCATTGTTTCTAATGCATTAAAGCAGTCAAACTTACCACACACTTTTCTGTATACAGAAGAATTGTACAGCCAAGTAATGTCAGGGAACTGGAATGAAATACCATTGCCACTAGCTGGCATCAGCTTTCAAATAATTCCCTTAGTCCTCTGAGTGAACTCTCAGCTTTTGATTTTCCCATCCTGTTTAACAGCAGTGTGCAGTCATTTGTAGCAGTGCAGAACTAAACAGCCATGAAGGCGTGCAGAAGGTGCCGCGAGCCATTCTGCAGATGCACTAAGCAGCTCCTTACTTAACTGAGGCAGGTTTTGTAGGAGGCAGGAGATCCATTAGGAGGGATATAGGATAAATTTACAACCAGACAGAATCAAAAGTGTATTTTATTTTTACTTCTGCTTTGAAGAGGATGGAACATGTTTAAATCTGCCCAATTACATCATGTTTTGTTTCACAGACTTCACAATAATAGGATGACTCAAGTCCTTAATTAGAATAAAAAAGCATTACCTCATCGATTAGCCTGCTCCTTTCACCAAGGCACGGGAAATCTTTAATCAACAGATGCAGGGAACTGCTTGCAGATGAGACAGACTGCTAATGAGGGATGGATTCAGAGCTGCCCAGTTGCTTTTCTGTTCACCAAATATGTCAGAACTGTTTGCTCTAGAAGAAGCTGCCTGTGGGGTAAATGCATGCTCGGTTTAAATCACGATGGGAGACTTGCTTTGCCTTTCATCTGATGCTGTCAAGTTCCTAATTCAGCAGACTTAATAAAACCATTGTTCCCTTTTCCCCATGGATCTGCTACAGAAGTTTCTGTCTTACTTTCAAAGGATCAAAGAAGTGGCTCTTGGAAAACCATTTTCGGAAATGAGCTGTAAAACTTTGCCAAGAATGCATGAATTATCCATTGTAACTATGAGCTGGTACTAATTAATACACCTGAGGATCACATCTCTCACCACTGCCCCTTGCAGCAGTTGGCTGGATCAGGAATCATCTGCAGGGCCAGCAAACGGAGGAATGTCCTTAAGGACAGACACACATCTGGGACTCGACAGCTCTTCATTCTGCATTTCAGTTTCTCAGGTCACATCACAGTACTTAAAAGTTATATCTTTCCATTTTCCCTTTGGCAAAAGGAATCAAACTGATTTTACAGGTCTGCCTGGGGAAAAGTTTCTCTTTGCACAGAAATTCGGCATTCAGATTGTGATTAATGACAATTGTCATTGAAGAGAAAAAAATGCTTTCTATTACCTTCCATAAATTTTGGATAAGACTCGAAACCTTTCCTTCCATATTGCCTGAGATGCCCAATTATGTGCAGATCATAAGGAGGGGAAGATTTATCACCACAGGGAAATACACACAAGTGGGAGGTGATTTGACTGTGGCTAAACTAGTAAATGGAAGCAGGCTGGAATTGTAGTCTTGCTCTGTGCCAAGTAGGATGAAGTAGCTCCTGTCCAACAGCTAAATCCCTTTGCTCCTCAGAGCAAGCCGGGCACATCCAAACCAGAAAGGCCCCTGAGCTTGCGCTCATCCCTAAACTGTGTCCCAAACATCATTTAGGGAAGCAGTAATTAGCCTGGGCCGAATTTGTGCCAGGGAGTGTTAAAAACTGTCAAGACAAATACTGTGTGCTGTTCTCTCAGCCCAAGACCTGACAGTTAATTTGCTAGTGTAGATATGACTTTTCATTGTCAACAGGACAGCCTGAAGAAGGTGCACATTTAGAAGTCAGGATTTGTGCCATTGAGGATCTGCAATGAGTCTTTTCATGATGCAGGTGGTGCTGAGTGTGTCTGACACTTCAGGATGCTCTATCAGCATAAAACACCAAGGGCATTTTGCAGCAAGGTGTAGGTGGCTGCTGTGGCTCCTGGAACTCCTGGTGAGAGTGGGCACAGCTCAGGAACTAGCCCAAGACTGGATGGGTGCAGCTACCCTGCTCTGAAGTATTACAGAGTTCAGCCATCTGAGTGTGTCAGTTGGCTAGGAGAAGGTCTTGACTTGGGTTTTTGCTGGTGTAGGCTCTTTCCTGAGCTCACCTCTCTGAACCGTGATCTTCTGTAATAACCGCTACATATTTGGCACGATGCACAAACTGGTCAGAGTGGCTTGGATGGAAGATTTCCAAGCTTCGCTGTGCCTTGCTTTATTACTTTCTTTTGTCTGTAATAGCATCCGAGGCGTTCTTGAAGGCATCATTAAACACAAAACACAGTGTCATACCCTCAAAACCACCTTACAACATTATCTAAACCCATTTGCTAAAGACGTCTCATTTTTCATCTGTGTGATGGGTTATCTGCCAGCACAGGCTGTTGCTGTGTGTAACAGTTTTGTCCTGGAAACTTGTTCCCGAGTCATCCGTCTTTCTCATCTTGGCTATGAGTGACAGAGCTGTGGCCCCAGCTGTTCCTTTAATATGAAATAAAGCAAATGCATTCTTAAGAGGCTCCCGAGGGCTAACCCTCACCTCCTCCCTCAGGGGCTGTTACAGCAAACCCTGACCTCTTTGGAGCTGTTTTTATTTGTTCAGTGGTGCTGCCAAGAGACAAGGGCAGTGCCACACAATGCAGGATATTCAAATGGGAAGGAGAAGCATGTGGTCCAGAGCTGCTGGCCAGCATCTCAGGGTTTCAGTTCTTAATTTCAAAGACATCCTTTTTAGGCTGCAGACAGCTCACCTCTGGTTTTCAAGACCACATTTCCTTCCTGATCTGTAAAATAAGAGTGCTGGCATGCTCTGTCATGTAGAGGTGCAAAGAGAGTGAATTCCAAAGGCTGTGAGGTGTTTAGGGGCTATCCAAACATTAAGACTGTTGGCCATAAGCATTGTTTTAGTTGGCCTTGGAGGTGGCAGGAGATGTGACACAGCCTGTTGAATCCCTTACTCTTATGGAGGAACTTGCTTGGTCTGCCAGTTGTTTGCTAGCTCTTGGCAGCACAGCACCATTGCTTGCAGAATGTGAGCCGTTGTGTTGCTGTTGTGTGCTACAAGACGTTCTTTCCTTCAACATTGCCACAGCCACTGTAACACCAGGAGCTAGAAGCATAAAACATCGTGCAGTTATTTGTAATTGCTACTCCCCTGCTGTCATCAGCATGATTTCATCACTTTTCCACTAGTTCCTCCCGCTGACACAAACCAGTGATATAATTTCTGCTCCTCCTGTGTATTTTGTGTAATGAAAGATCCCCCTTTTCCCAAACCTCAGCTAATTTCTCACATCTCTCCAACTTAGACGGCTGAATTTCACCAGATTCTCCACTGATGTAAAATGATGTAACTTTAATACACTGAATCCACGTAGGATTTGTGAGTCAGCAGACTGGCCCAAAGGATCAAGTTACTTGCCCAAGCTCACCCTGTGAATCAACAGCAGCTAACCCTGAAAAGGGCTCTCCTTGGGCTAATAGAGCACGACACATTTGCTGCTTTTTGCATCTACAGGGGCCCGATGCCTTATGTTGTCTGGGATTTGAGAATCTGAGATGGTTACCAGCACTTCTACCTACAGTCTCTGTTCCCTGATCCATTTTCCACACCATGTCCCTTGCAACACATTAATCTTCAGCATTCCAAATCCAGCCAGCCCCAGGGGGGGCAGCTGCCAGTAGCACATCGTTAGGTCGCTAAGTAGGAGCAAGGTCTGCAGTGAATCAGTTGGGTGGATCTGCAGGCTCGTGTCGCTTGTGTCGAGTCATAATTCTCTGGGGATGTGAGATGCTGGTTGGAGGCCTCACTGAGATCATCCATCTGCTGTCTCTGAAGAGTGCTTTGGGAATAGCAAGTGTCGCTCTGGGTGAGCTGAGCTCTGAGAGGTTTTTTTTTTTCCCAATAGGACGAGAATTATTTCAGTTATGATTTTAGAATATCATCACAGCTGTTAAATAACACCAGTGCTGAGCTGGATCTCACGCATGAGCTAGAACACTTGTAGGACTACTTATTTCTTCTTCTTTTAGTCATGTGCTAGTGGATTGCTTGCATTTATCGAATTTCTGCAATTCAGCACCTGACCTCGCTGTGCTCCGTGTTGGGCTCCCAGTGCTTCCCCAGCTGAACCCGTCCCTTCAGCCTGACAACCAGCTGCTGTGTGCACTGAACTCAGTGTTCAGCCCCTGGAATCACTCGTGTTGCAAAAGCTCATGCACTGAGAAGTCAGGCGAGTTAGCGATAAAAGCGTAAGTAGAAATCCAATTAAAAAAAAACATGAAACTATGTCAGCTATTTTTCTGCTTGCAGCAGAAAGAAGCCCCTCGCAGCTGCCACTGCAGGACTCAGTGCCTTGCTTATGAGGGAGAGTTTTGTGTCTCTGGTGCTCCCTGGTCTTACTATTCCTACATTCATGACCTACAGCAATGTCTGCAACATCAGAAGTGGAATTGCTTCATGCAGTACATACATCTGTGGCCTGGGGAATATTTCACTCAGAGCAATTTTAACTTACCTCTTTACACAAAAAACAACACAGGAAACCTCTAGGCGGGAAAGCTGCATTTTCTTTTTGTGGAAGAGATTTTGATCTTGTGATCAGCACAGAACATGAGGCTGTGTCTGCAACAGCATTAGCATTTAGCTCTGACAATGTCTCTCTGTGTCCTTTGCTGTTTTATTTCCTGTGGAGCCGTCTCCGTGGTGTGGTGAGAGGTTTACTTTACCCACGGTGCAGCCAAGAGAAAAAAGTGACCTCTGTGAACAGCAAGATGTGGGAGAGGGAAGACAGTGTGGAACCAGGCTCAGACCCATCTTCCCTCCTCAAGCTGTAGGATGGAGCAGTTGAGATCCTGCAGTTTTGAGTCAGTCTGCATCTGAGTGCAAATCCTGCTTGCCTGCTGCTGGAATCTGCTCACTGCCTTGGTAACCAGCCCTCCTCTGGCTTTTCATAAGCTCTTTAGATGTGGTATGACAGGTTTGTCAGGCAAAATTTTAGGCTGGAACATCACTTGTAGTTTGCTAAAGTTGTTCTGTAGGTTGGGGTGGGATTGTGGAGGTACCAGGCGAAAAAAAGAAGGGTACCTTTCAGAGCCTCTGGGATGAGAAAGACCCACTGCAAACATCTTCTCTTGATATATTATCTATTTGAGGCTTTTCTCTTCAACAGGCAGATAAAAACTAGACTTGTGCCTGCAGTCAGTGTTCTTGGACCTGCTCTACTTTTGGATGCAACGAGGGGGGAGCTAATGTGAGGCAGCAGCACAGGGGAAATCGTCTCCTCCTGAGGAACATAACTCGAGGCCGGGAGGTTGTCAGGCGTAAGTGACAGGAGATGCTGCTGAATGCGATTGCGTCCTGTTTGTGAGGAAGTAAAGATGAAGTAACACAAAATGAAACCTTTGCAACGTAGATGTGTGACAGTCAGGCTGTCTGTCCCTGGGAGGAGGCACCAAACTGTTGCAGATCCTGCTGATTTGACTTTACCAAGGCCTGTAGTGACAGAACGAGGGTTTTAAACTGAAAGAGGGTAGGTTTAAATTGAATATAAGGAAGAAATTATTTACAATGAGGGTAGTGAGACACTGGAACTTATTTTCCTGAGAAATTGTGGATACTCCATCATTGAAAGTATTCAGGGTCAGGCTGGATTGGGCTTTGAGCAACCTGATCTAGTGAAAGATGTCCCTGCCCATGGCAGGGGGGTTGGACTGGGTGCTCTTCAAAGATCCCTTCCAACCCATCCCATTCTGTGAATCTGTGGTTCTGTGGTTTACAGGTTTGAGTGTCGAACACTTCTGGAAATCAGGCATCAGCTATCAATGCTTTTCCAGAAATTATTCAAACACGTCTCACAAGAAGCTATAATAGTGCTGTGTTCCTATGTATATTTGGTTTTTTTTACCATTTCAGTGTTGAAGAAACGAATCACTTCTCCAAAACGGTTGCTGTTTACTTGCTTAAGAATTCTAACCCCGACGTTGGATACTTTCGCTGCTATCGATTCCCTGTTTGTGAGGCCTTATTTTTGTGCTTGCTCCTGAATCTATTGAGCATTTGGCAGATAATATGCTTGCTAGCTAGTTTTTTCGCTCCTTGTTTGTTTCTGCTTGGTTGACTCTGATTGCGAAGCTGCTCAGGACATTTTGTGAAGAATGTCTCATAAAGGGACAATGTTGTCAGGTTGATTTCATTGCAGTTGTCATATTTATGTTCTTGTCACACATTTTATTGCTGAGTTACACAGCATGTAGACATCACTTTGCAGGCACGCAACATAGTACTTGCTCAAGATATTACTGTCTTTGGAGTTACAGACCTGTAACAATTATTAATTAGTGCAAGGGAATCGATTTTTTTCTTGGAATGTAATTTTTACAGGGTCAAAACATAAAGCAAAGGCCTATTCCTGAAAGTAACTCGATCTTGAATAGTGACCTTAAAAGAAGTAGATGAAGGAATAACATGTGGCAGAGCTTATTAAGCTGAGACTGTTAATCCTATTTTTTTTCCCAGTAAAGCTTCCTTTCTTCAGAGAGATTTTATGTTTTAAGTTTTAACCTGAATTTTACCTTTTATTGAAAACTGACTGTTAAGCAGCCTTGTATAAGTTGGTCAGCAGTTATAGCTGGTTATGGATTGTGATCAGCTTCAACCTCTTCCCTTTCTCCTCCTTTGCTAACGTGCCTACTGTTATCTCTGCTTAATTTCATCCTTTCTTTTTCCATATCCTCCCTTCTGCATTTTTCCTACTCTCCTACTGCAGCTTCTGTTTCTCCTTCAGTTACAGCTTGTGATCTTTTTCAAAAGCATCATTCGACCTACAATAGTAATCTCCAGAGTTAAAGCACAAGAAGAGTCCAGAGTAGAGGTCTGGAGGGTAAGAGGTACATGATGCGGATGGGGAGTTAAAGTGAGCTGAAGATGAGGAGGAGGACCAATTGTCAGTCTGGAGAATAAGGCAAGACTGCAGATCCTTGAGGTGGAGCAAGAAAGTGCTGATACTGGCCAGAAATCTGTGGAAATAGATTGAGGAGGAATGAAAAGGGAAAATAGGGTGATACTAGGCAGAAATTGCAAGGACAAAGCACAGGGAAAATAGAAAGTGCTCTAGAAGATGGAAGCAGAGCGAAAAATCAATGTTTATCTCCTCTAATCAATTTGACATCAAGTCCTACAAACATACAAGTAGAGAAAAAGAATTAGGGGCATAATAAAAGCTGGTAATACACCAAGCCCTGATGCTGCCGTCATCATGCTTGCCTCATAGCTCTTTTACTAATTCGTAGGCTGAACAGCAGGACATGAGAGTCTCTCCTCCCCATCTCATGGAGAAGAACCAAAAAGAGGCTCTTCCGGTTTTATCTCTCCTAGTGTGAGGTGTCTGAGCGCTTAACCTAATGCAGAGACAGCTCAGGCTCTCTCTCTACCAAGGAGCAGATACCTGCAATGCTGCAGTGAAATCCCTGCCCACAGGAGCTGGAAGAGAGGAACTTCTGTTGTCCTGGTCCTGCTGTGGAAGAAAATGGTGGGAAGTCTCAGGGCTGCTGTGTCAGTCCTTGGATGAGAAACAATTACTAACCAAGCCTGTAGGCTCGTATGATTCTGGCAAGACCTTAATAATGAATGCTCTTTTCTAACTGATTATATCTGATTATCTGTCTGTCCTTAACTTTGACAGGTATCAAGGCTGTGCTCACCAGCCCATGCTTCTTTGTGTTGTACTTTTCTAACTTTTCTAATAGCTGAAATATATTTACTTTTAGCCCTCTGTAACTTCCAAGAAGTTCTGAAGTGTGTTGAGAGCTTACATGCAGGGTGCAGAAAGATGCCTGGCCATGTTTTTCCAAAACACATTGCTATGTGTTATCTGGGATTGCATATTTGAAAACGTGCATCATTATAAGGATAAGAACTATTTCCCTGTTGTGAAAAACTCTGAAAGTACCATTCTGCTGCTTTGCAGGTGAAACCCAAAATATAAGTGAGTATTTTTGGCTTTTGCACATTATTATGGCATCTTTATTATTCCAGTCTTGTTCTGGACCAGCGTCCTTACTGTGGTTTAGTTCAGTTATGAATATATTTTGCAACTTGCCTTTTGTTGTCCTTGACTTGTTTCAGCAAGTCTCACATCCTGGTTTAGCCTAGAAAACTCAGATGAAAATGATAATGAAGGAAATGAAGCTGGTGAAGGGGCTGGAGAACAATTCTTCTGAGGAGTGACTGAGGAAACTGTGGTTGTTTAGCCTAGAGAAAAGGAGGCTGAGAGGAGACCTTATCACTGTCTACAGCTGCCTGAAAGGAGGTTGTAGCAAGGTGGGTTTGGTCTCTTCTCCCAAGTGACAGGATTAGAGGAAATGGCCTCAAGTTGCACCAGGGGGTGTTCAGATTAGACATCAGGAAAAATTTCTTCACCAAAAGGGTTCTCAGGTACTGGCAGAGGCTGCCCAGGGAGGTGGTGGAGTCCCCATCCCTGCTGGGGTTTAAAAGACGGGTAGAAGAAGCGCTCTGGGATCTGGTTTAGTAGTGGACAGGTATGGTTGGACTCAATGATCTCAAAGACCTTTTCCAACCTAGCGATTCTATTATTCTGGGATTCTCTGATAAACAATTTTCCTTTATGTTAATTTTCTTTCTTTGCAGTGTGCTGGGTAACCCTTGTTCCCTTGCTGGGCATATGTGCTTTATTATTTAGGTGAAAACCTTTGAGGAGATGTTTCTGTATTGTGATTATTGCTAATGAGCTGCATACCAAACAGAAGTTGCCCATCAATGTTCTTGTCATCTGTTTTCAAATAATATTGTTAAAGGATCTAATCAGAAAGCTTAAGGACAGATTATAAATATGGCTTGGCTTCTTTTATGAAGAACAGGGAGCTCTGTGTGCTGAGCCCTTCAGAAAAATCTCTCTGCAAATGCAGGTCTCTAAATGAGAGCTGAACTCATGAAAATCTGTTCCTTCAGGCTTCCTTTCCATCTGTTGCTCTGGTGGAACAATAGTCAGAGCTGGCCTGATCTAGGGGCTGCAGCAAAGGAAATTTTGCCTGCAGTTGAATGCCGTTCTGCCAAATGATTTTTAATAGAGGATTTATTCCATCTATAATGCATTATCTTATTTTGGGATGTGTCAGGGCCATTTAAAACACTGTAAGCTACTGTGGTGTCCACAAGAAAAAGATTACTGTGTGAGGTAAAATATCCCTGCGGCCAGCTCTTGTCACAGTTGCTCAATGCTCAGCAGTCAGGCTGTGTTGAGCTGATGGGCTTAGAATTCCTATTCAGCATCCTTTGCCCAGAGCGGATGAGAATGACCCCTTTTGTCTTGTCTGTTATTATCGGGCGGCTTTGGAAAATGAGCTCTGTTGAATGAAAAGAAAGCAGCAGATGACATTTTGTTTTCTGCATGAACTAGTGTATAGATTCTTTTGTTTTGTTCAGAAATGGTTTTGAAGATGTGCTAATATTGCTGCTATTTTAGCAGAGGTTCTTTTGTCCAAGCTTGAACCTAGTTGTGTAGGAGTTGGGGGGTCTATTTATCTTAGTGAGCTCTTTCCTTGTAAAATCCCCTGGATACCTAAAATAGTGACATGTATATAAAATATTCATATGTAAATGCAAATAGTGATATGAATTGTTAGTTCGGATCTTACTGAGATGTATAAGGGTTTGGATTTCTTTATTTATACCTTTATATAGTGTCTTAAAAGTGCTGAAAGAGCCTTGCAGTTCATGAACTGTTCATAGTGTCCCTGCCCATGGCAGGGGGAGGTGGAACTGGATGATCGTTAAGGTCCCTTCCAACCCAAACCATTCTATTATTGTATGTATGATTGTATATTCTGAATAAGTCTTTTTTTATATATTTTACCGTAACATTCCTTTCCTGGAGCATAATCTTATTTCTATAAAAAAGAGATGATCATATTTTTGGAATAATAAACCCTGAATTTTTTTTGTGTGCTGAGATTATACTTTGAATAATTGCCCTCACTGTTTTAACCCAGAAGTGAGCGTGGGTTTTAGGGGCTCCTGTCTGCACATTACAAAATATACCTCTCCCACATACAGGTCTGGAAGTCTGACTTTGGAATGTCTTAAGTTATTCCCGTGGCTGTTTTCCACAGTTCACCACAAAGCTTTCCTGCATGACTGACATGTCAGTGGGAGGTGGAGGCTGCCAAACAAGTGACCTACATTGTGTCGGTAAACAATAACATGAGAATTGTGCTCACAGGAAGGGCTAGATTTGAAAGTGAGTCTCTTCTGCATGCAGGGTTTTGTTGACATTTTCGTGGGTGATTTCAGAATCGGTTGGGAGCCAGGAACCTCGATAAGATTTCCACGTGTGCCAACTGCCTGACTAGGTGGAGTCATACGTACGCTCATTTTGATCATCCAGTTTTGGTCCATGTCACTTAAGAGGACGGTCTCTATCTACAGTCACTTATGAAGCAGTTTGGCTCCTTTTGGACTCAGAGCAGAAGACAGTAGCGTTATCTGAGTCGTTCTCACAGTGCTTTGTGAACAGAAATCAGTGAGCTCAATTGGGTAAATAGGTTTAGCTGAATGAAGCATACGTCATCGTTAGGGCTGGTTCGGTTTAGTTAAGATTTTTAATATTCACTAGAGTCATATTCCAGAGTTCACTTTTTTCAGCCTCAAAGAAATAGCAATGACACAGGTCATCTGCTGCCAGGTGCAGGTTGTTTCAAATGTCAGGTGCCAAGGTTGTGAGTGTGATGTAAGAAGAAGGCGCTAATGAAGTGCAGGGCTTGAGTACAGTAATACCTCAGGAGACTAAATGTTCTGTCATTCCTGTCTTCCCAAAAGCCTCTGCATTCCCGCAGCAGCTTACTGGTCATCGAATTAACTATCTCCTCTGCCTGCCTACTAGCGTGTGGCTCTACAAGCAGCTCAGTTCCAGCTAAGTCCCCGGTACCTTGCATATGAGGAGGTGACAGGAATATGTTGAGAGGAGATGCATGCGCAGGCAGACACACACTCAGGCCAGCTGAAGCTGATGGAGAAACCAGAACCTCAGACAGTCTCCTAAACTTCTTACACCTCCTTTCTCATCCAGTGACCTCTGGTCAGCAGTGCACAGCATGGACTGGCACAGCTAAATACAGAACCGTGGGAATCCTGATTCCCAGTTAGAGTCTGACCTCAACAGAGTCCCTGTATGGATATGCTGAAATTACTTGGCATTCCGACTGTGGCTTCCTTAGAAGGGCAGCGAGGGGAAACATCTTGAAGGCAGAAAAACAACTTCTTCATGTTCCTACTGGTAGCAGTCAAGCCCTGTGGGTTTGGCCCCATGCCCTGTAACTGCCAGTGAAGTGCCCTGGCAAATCAGAAAGCAAGTCAGTGTAAGTGGGCTGGCTTGATGGCTAGACTAAACAGGGATTTATTACCAGGACCTTCCACTTCAAATAATTTTGTTTTATGTGGCTGTTCCTTATGACACTTACTATGGTTCTCTTCCCTTTCCTCAGTATTTCCCACCATTCTGATACTCTTTGCTGTGAATATTTCAGCTAACTATTAGTAAATTTCTTGTTTACTTCACTGGAGTGGAGAGCTGTTGCTTGGAAATGTATTGACTCTTGCATATATATACCTGTGGCATAACAAGCTTTTATGCATCAGGAGAGCTGTAGTAACTCTCTGGATGGACAAGGGGTCCTGTCGAATACTTCTTGGTACCCTGTAGGTTGCCATTCACTTACAATCATAGAATTATGGAATGGTTTGGGTTGGAATGGACCTCAAAGCCCATCCAGTTCTAACCCCCCTGCCATAGGCAAGGACACCTCCCACCAGACCAGGCTGCCCAAGGCCCATCCAACCTGGCCTTGAACATCTCCAGGGATGGGGCAGCCACAGCGTCCCTGGGCAACCTGTTCCAGTGCCTCACCGCCCTCATTGTGAAGAATTTCTTCCTAATGTCCAATCTAAATCTTCCCCCTTACAATTTAAAGCCATTCCACCTCGTCCTATCATTCCATGCCCTTGTAAAAAGTCCCCTCCCAGGTTTCTTGTAGCTCCTTCAGGTGATGCAATGCCACTATAAGGCCTCCCTGGAGCCTTCTTTTCTCCAGGCTGAACAACCCCAACTCTCTCAGCCTGTCCTCACAGCAGAGATGTTCCAGCCCTCTGATCATCTTCATGGTCTCCTCTGGACTCGTTCCAGCAGTTACTTACCCTTATTATGTTGGGGATTCCAGAACTGGACACAGGACTCCATGTGGGGTCTCATGTGAGCAGAGTTGAGGGATACTTTGCAAGGAATGAATTATGCAAATAAAGGTTGCTTCTCCCCCAATAGATTGGATTTAGTTGTGTCTACTGATTATTTTTGGTCAATTTGTCAGCTCTGAAAGACCCAGTCTTACAGTTTCTCTGTTCTGTTTTTAAATATAATGGCTTTCATTTTTTTAACTTTTCCTTTGATACTTAGGTTCATTTTAGTGATCTATTTCTTACCGCAGTTAAGAAAGCAATGAATTTGAATTTGTGTCGAAATCCTGAGTGAAAGTGGTGTGGCTCGTACATGTTATAAATTTAGATCTTATCAGGTTTTGGAAGAAGGCTCTTTTACAAAAGCTTCAGTACGAGACAGTTCTTTAAAGCTGACCTTTCAAAAGCAGCTTAAATTCAGTCACTTGAGGCATATCTGTATTAAATATAAATGTGAAAAAAGCCACAGAAGTATCTCCTTGTTTAAAAAGAAGGGTTGTATTATAAATAGTTCAGCAAATGAATTTGCTAATCACTGCAGGTACCTTTTGTATATGGAATATTGTATCTTCCCAAATAAGGCCACATTTAAGTTCTTCATAGGGCTTACTCTTAGGCCTCCAAAGGGCAGAATTTCTCATTGCTAAGAGATGAAGCGGTGGTAGAAAGGTAATAACATCCCTGTTTCAGTGATAGCAGACTTGTGAAAATAACTGGAAGTAACTGGACTCCACTCTTTTGTGTGCAGCTGTAATCAGAAGAGGATTTTACAGGGTTCTTTAATGTAGTTGGAATGTATGTATAATCTTTTGACCTTGTTCTTAGTCTTTGATAACTGGCTGATAATTGGGTTTGCTTTAGGCTGAAACCTGACCTGCTCTCCTTAAAGAGCAGATCAGATCTTCTACTGAAAGAGGCATGCAGAGGGGCTACCATAGAAATTGCAAGGCCGTGACTGCCAAAAGTAGGGATCTCTGAAATATGGCAATTCCTTAGGAAGGACATGTTGTCCTAAGGAATTTTTCTCTATTGGCTTGTCTTGAATTGGATACTTCATCCAAAGATTTTTGTCCTCTTCTCTAAATTTTAGTTTTTATGCCATCTGGTTTGCCTCATAACTCAAGCTGCCCTACTGTGAAAGCTGCCTTGTAGCATCAGCCAGAGGAACGTGACTCCCAGGTATGGGAGCAAGAGGCACACGCTTTTCACTCTGTTCTTGGAAGACAATGCAGCTCTTCTTGTTTAAGCCATGTGCCAATGAGACCTCTAATCCAAACGAATTTTTAGCTTCTTTCTCCAGCCAAGGGGAGAGGAGAAGATCTTTAGGGATTCATTGCATCCAAATATCCATGTTCAAAATAGATGGAATTAATTGCCCTATGGAGATGTCTGTTTCTTTCCACTGAGTAGAGAAGGAGGCTAAAAATTAACTTTGTCTTACTGTCAAATTTTTACAAATTTAGAGGAAGTTAATCCTGTCCTTGGTTCAAGAAGGTACTGGGTGACATTAGTAAATTCTGCAAACAGCAGTCTGTCCAACCAAGTATCCTCCAGTCCCTGCTTGCTTTAACTTTAAGGTGATGTGGTTTTCCTATCATGATTCCTCTAGTAAGGATGAGAGGGTGTTTAACACCTTTATGAAAGGAGTACGCAGTGTCAGGAACAGCAGCAAGCACTGGCAAGGAAATGGAGCCAGAGAGTTTTAAAAACTTGTCCAAAGAGATCAATGTGATAGACCAACCTGCACTTTGTTTTTCAAGCCATCCCTTTTCTGTCTCTGTATGACTGTGTTGCTGGAACTGCTCTTCTTCCTTATTTTAAACTTTCTGTGTGGGAAGAGTAAAGCTGCTGAAAATAAATGTCGTCGGGTGGTAATTCGCACTATGCAGAATCATTAGCCCTGTTTTCCAGTTCCCATTGGGTTCCTTGATAGTTCTTAAGAATATAAAACTTGAGTCCAGGTAGAGTATGTCAAACCAGCGGTTCTTTCAGCTAAATATCCTGTTCCTGCCAGCCACTAACAGATGCATATGTACCTTTCTCTAATCCTTTTCCAGCCTCCCTCTATTTTCAGCTTATGAGACTTTCTAGCCGTAAATCTCTCCTCTTAAATGAAGAATTGCAGCTGACTTTCTTGTCTCTCTTGTTTTTAGAACTAAGAAAACAAAGAAGGCATCTACTCCTCCAACCAAGGAAGAGAAGCCCAGATTAACCATTTTTGAAGAGGACATACATCCAGATGAAGGACTTTTTGGCCCAGAAAAGGATTTCTCATCAATTGGTCCTGGGAAGAAGATAAAAGAGAGTAAATCTGCTCTATATTTGTAAATATAGAGATTGTTTTATCTAAAGAATGTGTATAACTGAACTTTTAAAATGTACTGATACAGAGTATACAGGCTAAATAATGGCTTGGGAATGTTAAGGCAAATCTTCAACTGGGGTAGAATCATCTGGAATCATTCAGCAAGAATAAATAAGACCTGTAGTTCCCATAGTTGTTCACTGTTGACATTTTGGGCTTGGGTATTATGGGTCTGTGGGAGCTGCCTGTCCCACAGTCACTTGTGCTTCACTAACAAAAGTAATGTGACCTACTTTTGACTGCAAGAAGAAAGGAGATCTACAAAGTCCTGAGAGTGCTGAGTATTGCTGCGCTTTGTGGACTAGAAGTCCTTGTAAATTAAGAATTGTCCTCATGATCTCTTTTTTTAGCCCAATAGCCAGATTTATAAACTAGTGTTAATGCAGATTGTGTTATGTTTCACTACAGCATTTTCTGATTCCCGCTTCTAGATCTGAAATTATTCAAAGATCCAGACCTTGGTGGAGCAGTAAGACTGGGTGACTCGCTACTGCTGCCAGCTGCCTGTGAGAACAGGGAGTATGTGCTGAACACAGGTCCTGAGGAGGACACAGAGGAACTGCTGAGGTACGCGTCTCATATCTGTCATGTATGATAAAGGTGATCTGAGGAGTTATTTAGATCTCAAAAGAGATGACTTTGGGGGCAAAGCTTGAATACTTTGAATGCTAAGTGCAAATCAATACTTGTACTTCGATCTGTAAGGTAAGATATGTGTCATGGAGCTTGGAAATCAAACATATTAAAAAAAACCCAGAAAGACTTCTTGAGAAAGATAGAGTGCAAGGTATTATTCAAGACCCAAAAGAAGGGTCTTGAAGTCCCAAGGCATGTCATCTAGTTCCTGATTTCTAACATGACGCTTCCACTTTCTCCAAGCCATCTATGGGAGGTGAAAATTGACCTCCATTACAAAAAAATGAGAAAGGAAGCACAGAAACAAGTCAGAATTCAGCTTCAGTGACCTGAAATCAGGTGCTTTTGCCTACCATGAGAGGAATGATTTTCTGCTGGTGGCTCACAGCCCTCCATGCCCTCTTCCAGAAAGAATCCTGTGCACACTTCCACAGCTGTAAAGTACTCTCATTAATCACCCTGCATTTAGTTCTTAATCTAATGGAAAGGAGGGCCAGAGCTCACAGTTACAGGAAGTAATAACATACTTGCTCTTACACTTACCTGCCCTCTTGTTAGTGTAGTGCTGGAATGTATCATCACTTAATGTGTTTTGGTCCTGACATCTCTCCCAGAAGGCTAATTTTGCCTCCACTGATAATCCTCAAGAAATCAAGCAAGGAGCCAATGCCGAGAGACACCAGGATCACCAGGGAACCTGTGCTACAGTAGAGGCAGATTCATGCCATCTGGACCTCAAGCTGGTATCTGTAAGAGGAGGCCAACCTGCTTCCAGTGCTAATTCTTACCAGCCAGTTCCTGTTAGGATGTATGATTTCCACAGCAGGTACTAAACCCAGGAGAGACAATCTGTGTGTGGTTTCAAACCTCTCCTGGAGCAGGTGGTTTTGCAGCTATTGCTTTCTATGCATGCAAAAGTGCTGGCTGTCTCAGCAGTAATACCTAACTTCATTTAAACAGAGGTTAAATTGGGTTGGATGCCATCTCACATTACATCCTGACAGCCTACCTGATGTTTATAGAAGCTGATGGGGCAGGCCATGACCTGATTTAGTGCTGTGGTGTATTGGGAGCAAACACGTATGTGCTTGCAATATTTCATGTTTACTTTCTCCTCTGTTAGCAATCTCAGCATATACTGCTCAATCCAGACTGTTCATACAGCTACAAGAGAAGGACCTATTTCAATGCAGTCCTTGCATTATAATCCACTAGCCGAGAGAGCTTCTCCATCTGTCGTGTTAATGTCTTCTGGATTGGACATCTTCTCTTCATCTGTGGCAGAGAAAGGTCTCAGAAGTCTGCTCCAAGATGAGCAGACCATGCATTTAGATCAGTTTGGGGTCATTTCTGCTAGCTGCACACCCAGATGGTAATGGAAATCCATGGGGAAAAAAAATCCATTTCTTTTAAATTCCAGTATGACTCATTTATTCTTGAATTGTCCCAGTGCTTTCAGTAGTTAACAAGTCACCAAGATCCAATTGGGAATGAATACACGTAATGAAGCTGGAAGTCATGCCAGTGGTCCAGTGGGAAAGTTGCTATGAGAATCCAGAAGTAACTCCTGTCTGTGCAAGAAGTATAGTCAGATAAGTCAGGATCTTTTAACCTATTCAAGTGCCTCTGGAATCCCCCTGATGAACTTCGTTCACAGTGTTATCTGCACATAGCTCTCTGGATGGACAAGGCATACTGTCAAAGATTTCTTGGCACCCTGTAGGCTGCCATTCACTTACAGTCATAGAATTAAGGAATGGTTTGGGTTGGAAGAGACCTCAAAGCCCATCCAGTTCTAACCCCCCTACCATAGGCAGGGACACCTCCCACTGGACCAGGCTGCTCAAAGCCCCATCCAACCTGACCTTGAACACCTCCAGGGATGGGGCAGCCACAGCTTCCTGGGCAATCTGTGCCAGTGCCTCACCATCCTCAGCATGAAGAATTTCTGCCTAATGTCTAATCTAAATCTTCCCTCCTCCAGTTTATAGCCACTCACTCTCATCCTATCGCTACATACCCTTGTAAAAAGTCCCTCCCCAGCTTTCCTGTAGCTCCTTCAGGTACTGAAAGGCCAACTCAAGGTCTCCCTGAAGCCTTCTCCAGGCTCAACAACCCCAACTCTCTCAGCCTGTCAAGAAGAAATGTTCATCGTGGCTTGAACTTCACAGTCTTTTTGACCATGTTTTGAGGCTTAAGAATAAATCTTGTCTTTGCCTTGTACATGTCAACAATCCTTCCCCCCTCCCAAAGGAGGCTGAAGAAATCTCTCCCCAGCCCTCAGATCAGAGTGGGATCTGTGACAACCAATTCCTTTAGCGGGCTAGAGCTGGGTACGTAGAGGAAAACTGGCAGATGTCTTGGTATGTTGGACATTCTCTGTTACACCTTACTTGCCTGGACACGTTTTGTCAAGACCTAAGACTGGCCTGAGCTGTGATGCACCTGCAGGTCTGTGGTAGGTCTAGAAACCTAGACACGTTCACTGTACACAGATGGATTAGCTGAAAAATGCAGATACATAAGCTCTTTACTTATGTAGCGTTCGTTTGCCTGTACCACACATGCTCACATGCATATGGTAGACCCAAGAAGTGTCTGACTTACTGGAAAATTTACTTTCCAATAAATCATAGAGATAGGAGAGCACTGCCTAAGGCAAGAAAGGCAGAACCTTCTTCCAAAGGGGATATAGGAAAAAGATGGTGTTCAGAGCAGAACACAGGAGCAACCAAGTCCATTGTGATCTTTATGATACCTGAGTGATTGTAGCGGCAGTAGCACCACAGCGCTGTCAGCACAGCACAGAATCCCCAGCATTGACTTGTATCTCCTCAGGAAGAGCCTGTTATGGAGACAAATGAGTCTGCAAAATGTGTGTGGGCTGTGCTTGTCACAACATGAGGGAGAAGAGAATATGATAAATGTTCTCATTGCAAACTGAAGACAGAGCTCTCTGTGGATACCTGCTCCAGTGAAATGAGAGTTACTGCTTTAAATAGAATCACTTACTTTACATTGGCAAGTGTTGAGCTTTGAGAGGAACCAGTTGCTTTTTAAATGTAACAAAATATTTATTTTTATGGCAAGATACCCATGTTTACTCAAATAAATATCTTCCCTCTTCCTGTCCATTGACCAGCCTTTTGCTGGTTACTAATTTCTTGGCCTACCAACAAATATTAACTGATGATGATAGAGTAACTAGGTGAGCTACCTCACTTGAACCACTGGCATTCTAGGTGCAGGCACTCTTTCCTACTCCTAGGTCTGCCATAATACATCTGTGAGATGCCTGTAGGGCACTGTACTTATATGTCCCTCCAGAACTTGTGGAAAAGAGATAAATTGTTGTGGTAGGAACCAGCAAGGTCAAGTCCCATTATGTTGTCTTCAGAAAAAAAAGGAGCAGGTCATACTCTTTCTTTATGGGGTGTGCTTTGAGGAGGGGTGGGATAGGCAACCAAGTCTTTTTAGCTGATCCCTACCACAGGGATGTGGAGCAAACTAAGCTCTTCCCAGAAGTCTTGGGTCCCATTGCTTTTGACTCTTCCGTGGTCCGAGGTGACCAACTGCAGAAAGATGAAGGGGTAGCTGATCAGCCCTTTCCCAGATGTTAAGAGAATTATTCTTGGGAATGGATTTAGGACCAGGTTTCTCTTTTCTTCTGCCATTTTCCTGGGTCACATCATTCTGTCTGGATGCATTCAGTCATTTACCTCTACTCTCAAAGATTACATTCGGGTCTGATTTTTGTTTAAGCTAGAAAGAGAAGTCGACTTCTGTAGAAACCAGTATCCTGCAAACTCTCCCATCATGGATTCTCATGCAGTCTTATTTTCTCATCTCTGTCGACCCAGTGGCCACAGATGTATAAATTAAGTTTTCATGCATCAGGACTGTGGTTGACCTCTTCTGCCTCATTAATCTAAATTGTGCTTCCCTGGTGTGATGGATCAGGTTTCTGTGGAAAACCAATGCTAAAATTGATCCTGTGAACGTTGCGGCAGCCCTGAAGACCCACAGAATTACATAAATTATCACACATCCTAGCCTGATAAAATTATCACAGTTGTCTGAGCAGCCATTTAGGAGAGATTTCATTAGCTTCACCTTTGATAATGAATAGGGAGTTGAACTGGAACGAAGCAGCTGTCAGCATAAGATTTGTCTTTTTCCAGTGCTGAGAAGAGCAGCAGAATTCCCATTCTGCTGCCCTGTGAGGCTAGACCTGGTGTGTTCTTTGGACAGAGAGTTGTTTGGGTGATGGTCAGGAGGTAGAAGAGGTTGCAACAACTGAGTCAGAAATTCTTTGACCACTATAGGGCAGTTTCCCTTGCTTGTTGTGACCTGATGGTGGGGAAGGAACTTGATTTGCCTGCAGTAACTTTCAGAAAACAAATAAATATCTGTTCTTTTCTTTACCAATTCTTGGTGAGTTTTCTTGGTGGCCAAGAGAACTTGCCATGATGTCTTTCAAGTATTTATGTTGTTCTTTTTGTTTTTCCTGTGATGCAGAGGGATTCTACTTAGGAACACTGCAAGAGCTACAAAGTAAACTTCACCAACAGAACAGAAAGGCTCTGGCCAGATGGGAAACATCAATCCTTGCCTCACCCCTAGGGACATATATAGATTGTATGGAATAATGTGGAGGGATGACTTAAAGTCCTAGTCTCTCCTAGTCCAGCATGAGATGCTTTTGCTAGGCTTGAGAGTCAGCAGATTTCAACCATCTCTTGCTCCAGTTACTTGTATTTTCAATGGCCGTCTTCAGCTGGGGGGTAAAAGCAGCCTGCACTGCCCTGCCCCAGTTTTACCTTTGCCTGGTCATTGGGGAACTTTCTAGAGAAGCAGGAGAGAGGTTTGAACTTCTGGAGGCTGGGGAAAAATTGAACCAGCTCTCTGGTTTAAATTGTAAAAATTGAATTGTCTCATTTCCTGGGTGAGTGATCTAACTGGTAGGCTGCCTTCCTCTGAGGACTTCTTGTGAGCATGTGCACGTAGGACCTGTACTGATGAGTCTGTTCTCTGGTTCTCGGCCAGTCAGCACCACCAGGTTGCATCCATGTTGTTAGACTCTCTCCAGCTCCTGAACAAGGTGACTGTACTCGGCTCCTTGCTGGGAATGGTCCCTATCCCACCAGCTCTGAGTTGTGCCTGGTAGTTTTTCGGAGAAGACCTAATCTGTCCCAGACCAGAGCCATGCCAGTGGTTCTTCTAGCATTTCAACAGTACGGACTTTCACATTTCAGTGTCCAGACATGTTTCCTGGTGCCGGTTAAAGGACCGATATGAACTTCACTTGCAAGGGAAGGCAGGAGAGGAGATACCTCCTACACAACCCCTTGTACTTTGCACTGCAGTGGCTAATTCCAGCCTTGGGACATGATCCTTATTAGACATCCCACTGTCTTTACTGACCATAGCAGAAGTGATGATCAGCAGATACTTTGAAGCCTCCTGCCTGGTTTTGGGCACAAGTCTTTTCCCAAGTCATATATGTGATATTATGCCTCTATCTTGAAGCGAAAGGCATCTCTCGTACTTGGAATTAACACCAGACAAAATAAAGATGCTGATAATAAGATAGGAAAAGATAGACGTCTACTATGCAAGACCTACTCTTGAGTTGCATAACCTAGCTTCAAACATGATTTTTGTATAGTTTAGCAAATTATGGGAGTCTTTACCTCTTGGTTTCATGACTGATTCTCCTCATTAGAGCATTTCCAGCAAGCAGAGGTCACTGCCCCATCATGCTAGGTGCTGTACACACTCAGTCACTCCTGTCCCAGAGATCTTGTCCAGATAGACAGGACAGAGTTCAGGGAAACGGCATCTAAAATGTTGTTCTTGATGGCAGCTGCATCTGTCTCCAAGTCAGAACTTGTTCACTGTCTTCGAGTCCACATGCTAGCATTTATATCATAGGACTTTGTGACAGCCTTTCTTCAGTAAAGGTTTTGATTTCTTTCCGTGTCTGGAAACAATGAGATTTTCCAGCATTAGAGCCCATGAATCAGCACAACAGTATGACAGGAATTTTAAACAATGTGGCATTGCTTTTCCATTACAGAAAAAGAAAAAGACTAATTAGAGAATGATTAATTACATGGATTCTGTGCCTGATTGTCTATAAAAAGATGGTGGATGGGGGTGGGAAGGTTCTTCCTTTAATCTTCTTGTTATTTCAAAATAGTTGCTTGATTTTTTTTCTTCCTCCTCCTGGCCTGGAGTTAAACATGGTGGTAGTTATGCGTTGTAACAATTCATTTGCCTCTCAAGAAACAGAAGTCCTTGTTTCTGTATCAGCCTGAGGCATTTTGTATTTTACCTCTTTAGTTTTCCAAAGACAGTTGTGTCTCACATGATCAAATGGTAGCAGATCAAACAGTTTGCTTATCACTGCAGCATTGAAAAGCAGGTTTTTAGACAAAGACCACATATTGTCTGTGGGATTCTCTGTAAAAGACTTCTGTCTAACAAAGATCTTTTAAAACTCCAGGACAAAAAGGAGATTAATGTGATCAGCTTCCAGACTTTGAAAAACCATCTCCTGCGAAGTTTTGGCCTGAAAGCACACTGCCAACTCTCCCTACACCACCCCTAACCCCCCAAAAACCCCTCTCAACCCACTGGACTGCATCTTTTGGGGGTGTTTTATGACTGTGCTGAGTAGTTTTGTTGCTGCGGTTAGCACAGAAATTAGTATGAAGCCACACAGGCATTGAAAATTGAGGAATCTGTGCCATCTAATGAGCTCGTTCTCAGGCAGCACACCTAGTTTGAAGTCATGCTTCCTTTATATGATCTGTATGTATATCTGTGTATTGTTCATCTGGTTATTACGGCTTCTGTTATTTATGGACAAAACTTTATGACATGGACACTGATTCATTCAGTATTTGTTTATGCCAAGGCATCAGATCAGCTAACGAAAGCTGGGCTTCAGAAATACCAGCCCTAACACGTTTTGTTTATCACACAGCAAAGGGAACAAGAACATGTCTTGGCAATGTGATCACAGGTGTGATAGCTCTTGGATAGCTAAAGTTTGCAGCAAACAAAAATGCCTGGGCTTAAATTAAATTAATTTCTTCTATGTAGATGAGGGATTCAGAAGGAAAGAATACACTGACAAGGTGTTCTGTAAGTTAGGTGGGCTGTGTCACCCACAGGGAATCCTGGAAACTAAGAGACATCAGAAACCTTTTATCTAAATAAAAGAGAACATAATCTCCAGAATTACTTGAGGCTTGAAATTTGAGGTAAGAGCAGGAGCTGCCTGCTGAAATACAAAGTCCACAAGGTGCAGCTCAAGGTGTAGAGCTGTGAAACAGTGGTCCAGCTCTGTCCACCAGTTGGTCTGTTTAGGTGTTTCCTAGTTTTACATACTAGTGTTCAGAAAGTTGATTTTACAAGCTTAGCCTTGGTTAAAACTTATGCTTTTTTAGATGCCCTTTGGGAGTCACAGAAAGATCTGATGTCAAGAATCATTTTATCTTAAAGGGCTCTGACCATTTATACGGCAGAAAATTCAGGCTAATCCCTTTTCTCTTTATGGCCAATTCACAGTAAGTGTAGTTTGTTTCAGCCTGGACACTGCAGTCGTAATTTCCTCACGGCTTTTAATAAGGGTGAACATAAAAAAAGAAACCCTTGATATTATCCAGTTTTTCCTAATAATAGTGAAATCCTTTGCTAAGGGTGCTGGAATTCTTTAACTGTTTGTGGCTTTAATGTTCAGACAATGTGCACTAGGGATTGAGTAATAAGGTGTCTCAGGTACGTTAATTCTTCTGTTGGTCATATTCCCTCAGGGTCCTGGCTCATTGCCCAAATAAGTCAATTCCCAAATTATGGAAGAACTTGGCTTTGCTTTAATTGCAAAACCCAAGCAATTTTAGCTGTGTGCAGAAGGTCCCGCTGATTGTTCTGCTGTGTGGTAGGGGGAATTACAGTCTCTCTCCTAAGCCTACCAGTGAACAAAGAGAGAAAGGGGGAAACCACAGTCCCATTTAGTCAACAGAGGTTATCCCAGTGACTTGCAGGGTCTGGACGACCCACCCCAAG
Source organism: Phaenicophaeus curvirostris (assembly GCF_032191515.1). NCBI lineage: Eukaryota > Metazoa > Chordata > Aves > Cuculiformes > Cuculidae > Phaenicophaeus > Phaenicophaeus curvirostris. The sequence continues at coordinate 121,302,296 of NC_091393.1, read as the reverse complement.
TGATTTGAAGGGGCCTGGACGAACCACTTTCTTGCCTGCAGCGAGAAAGACAAAAGGCAAGTGAGTGAGACGTCCAGGACTTGCCTGAAATAAAATGAGATGAGACTCATTCATGTTTCGGGGACTGCCTGCCTACGGTGCTTGCAGAAGAACAGACTAAAAAGGTGCCTTCCTTAGACTCCATGTATGGTATCCTGTTCCAGTGAGTGAAGCTGCTCCAACAAACCCCTTCCAGACAGCAGGGGCTCAAATGAGGAGCTTGAGAGTCTTCCTAGAGAGAAACAGCTATTACCTTTTCCCTTAGTCGTGTCTACTTTTGCCCCTTGCCATTTGCCATGAGGTGGTTATGGGTGCTGTGACCAACAGAGAGCATCCAGCCCGTCCTCCTGGATGGAGGGGCTGTGTCTGGATGGAGGGGCTGGATGGAGGGGCTGGATGGAGGGGCTGCTATAGCAGAGACAGAGGAGAGGACGAGCTGCACATGTGCTGCCAACTTCTTCTTTGTTTAAGAATCACTAGACCAGACTTTCTTATCCTTGCAAGTCCTCCAAGAGTGAACTAAGTAAAACTGTTTGAAGGGAATTTTAACACCAAAGAAAATTCCGATTTCTTTAGAATAACTCCTGCACCTTAATTTTGCTTCCTAGTTCATTTGTAGCCTCCCTGTCAGGCTGCCCCGTGGCTGAGGCAGAGGGAGTTTTAGTGCTGGCACTGCTACAGCCTAGTGGGTTGTTTCAGCTGATACTGAAGTCTGGTAAAATCGGTTTTTCTATCAGTGCTTGTAAGCAATTAAACAGTTAAATAATTTCACTGCCTAAGATGCTACAGTCATAGAGAAAGTGAACCACGCTAGGGCTGGGGTTTGGCAAGGAGATACCTCCTATTACAAACGTGCCCTTCCTCTTGATCTTTGGCTCCTGGTCCCTCATGGCAAAGATTTTGCTTGTACTTCTTATACTTTTTTGATATTGTGTGCTGCAGTTAGGGGTGGAGCCTTTTGGAAGTCATGTGTTTTGCAAGCATATATGAGGGATGCATTTTATCAGGGGCTTCACTTTTGTAGGTGTTCATTACGCAGCTGATGATCTGCATGGGTTGCTTGCTGGGTTTTGACTGCTTAAGTTATCTATCAATTGAGCCTTTGGGAACTCAACAACTGTGCCTACTCCTTATGGTATTTTGTTTGACCAATGTGCTCAGAGAACCAAAACAAGAGGCTACTTTGATTCAGAGCAGAAGTTGCTGTGGCCTGTAAAGACCTGTGTAGCTCTGCTAATTTTTGCTTTGCCATCTCTGCTATATCTTTTAGAGACGTGCTGTTTCACAGCCTTCTTTCCCTTTCTTTCACAAATTCACTTTCCAAACACAGCTACCATTTGGAGTCACAAGACTTGCCCATTAAAAGGACTCTCTCTTTCATTAGGAAGTAGAGCTATTTCTTAGTGAAATAGTCAAAAAAAAAAGGGTTGTTGTATGCACTCACAGATTGCAGAACTCCCTCAATTTCTTGGAAGCAAATATGAATATAGTATTTTAAAAGCCATTAGTTTTCTTATGGTTGAGCATGGCGGATGCTCAAGTTCAGTCTTGGGGGATGGGAATGAAGAGGAAGTAGAGCTGAATGTGAAATATTTTACTATCCCATGAAAATTCGTGAGCTCTTGAAGAAGCAAACCATCCTGTGACATTGAAACTTTTACAGAAAACTCTTCCTAAAAGAAAAATTCATTGAAGTTCATCTTTTCTTGCAGAAAGTTTTATTTTGCAAGAACACTTTTTCTTACAAAACAAGAAGTAGTTCAGAAATTCCCAAAATGTTACTGATGTTTTCTTCTCATTCCAGAGTTGAAGATGATTTAGAGAAGCTCTTGAAAGTAGCCTCCAAACCAAAACCTAAGGTACCACCAAAACCACAGTTGCCTCAGAAGCCAGCAGTTCCCCGCAGGAGCACTGATTCATCTCCACTGGCAAAGCCAAAGGAAAACAAGATTCAGTCAATGAATGAAGTGGACATTCTCCAGTATATCCAGGAAAATGAATCTATCGAAAACCAAGATGCAAGTCTTTTTTGAACATACATATTTTTAACATGTGATGATGCCTTCTTGACCTAAACTCCCAGTGAGCTCAAGTGAGGGTAGGAAGAACTGACCAGATCTCTGCTGTCACAGGACTCGTTCGTGAGCCATCACAGAGAGAGCAGCAAGTTTGACTAGCAGAGGCACGACATGATGTTTTCAGAACAGTGCAGATGTGGAATAATGTTGCCTTAGATTATCAGGGTTTTACAGGGAATGTAGACATGGACATAGAACTACAGATGATCTACTACTATTTCAGTATCAACATAGTACAGTTTCAGACAGTTTAGTCCCAACTGAAAATGGTAAGCGTGTTGCACGCACGGCAGCTATGAATAGCGTCTAACAAAGGGTGTCAGGCAGGACAAGATATTGTTCTTGTCAGTTTAGATAGTGTATTTCAGCTCACTGGAAAGGTCATTTTCCTTTTATCTTCTGCATTTTTGTAGCAGCTCTTTTCTCCCCAACTGGTATTTTAGTAATTTCTAACCAGGAACTGTTAAGTATAGGGAACAGTTCTCTCTGTAGAGAAACACTGAAATCTCAGCTAAGATTGACAATCTGCTGCCTTCGTTGTTGCACACGTGAGAGACTTGTGAGAGAACCTGCAGGTCTGCAAGCGGTAGACGGTACACGTCTCTGACCCCTGGGGTGAATAGCAAATGACCGAGGATGGCTGAGATGGCAGCTCCAGACGTACGTGGAGGTTGTGGGATAGTTGTGAACCTACTCAAGATTCACAAGGGCTGATTTTCTCCAGCCAAGCCTTCCTTGGCTTGCACTGTAGTTGGTGGAGAGAGACAGATTGCTCCAGGAGGGGATTCAGTGCAGATGCCCTAATGGAGGAACTCTGAATTACTCCCTGGAGTCACTGACTCTCCTTCTCTTCTCCCAGAGCTTAAAGAAGAAGCCATAGTGATTAATTCCACACAAACCAGTGTTCAGTTCTTTACTATGACAATGGTTAAAACAAGGGAGGACAAACTTGAGATTATCCAGTTTGGAGGAAAAAATAGGAAGAAAATATACTGGAGAAATTGTAATATACAGGAAAATAAAAACATGGTAGAACAGGCATCCCAGACTGCGTCCCTCTCAGGCTTAATATTCTGAATTTACATCTAATGTGGATTGATACTTCTATCATACAGAAAGAGATTCCTGAACTCATGCTGCGTGTGTTCTATACATACGTGAAGTCAAGCTCCCCAGAGGGAAAATATTGATATATTTAAGCCATATTGCTATCCTTAAATTTGCCTTTCTAATATAGAACAAAATAAATAGAAAGCATTATATATATATATTTTAATAATGAAATGATCTCTATTAGTATTTCCTTTTTAAGCTAATGGAAAAGAAGAGAAAGGTATTTTGATTTCATGGAGCAGAAAAAACATAACGATTGGCTTTTATCTATGTACAGTATGTTTCAGTATAATAAAATATTTTGCTAGCCCGCAGGTGTTGTTGTTGTTATTGTTCTTAGGTTGTACAGTAGCAGCAAACCGGAGTTGAAGGATGGATTCCATTTAAGACAAGAGCAGCGTTACAAGGTGTTAAAGTGCATGCTCGGCTAAAACCCTGTGTAAATAAGCACAAAACCGAGAATGTAGCTGCACTCATATGAGAACAGTGAGAGGTAAAACTATTTATGGGCAAAGATAGCGCCTGATCCTGTCTCTTCTCACTGTGTTCTGGTGCAGTTAGGAAGTTTGTTTATCCCATCCTGCAAAGAGGGATCAAAAGCACTGAGGAGCACTGCTAAAACTACTGCATTGAGGGCCACGGATTTAATGATCAGCAGCCTGCATGCAGGTCTTCACCCCTAGTGGGGGATCAACAAAGGAAAAGATTAAGATTTCTTGAAGTAAATTAGAGAAATCATAGAGGAACAGAGCTGGCAGTGGCCTGGGAAGACTGGTTTGTCCACCATCCTGCCTTAAGCAGGAGTATCTGGTCTGTGTCCTGCTGGTGGCATTTCTTACTGGCCAGGACAAGGTGTTATTCATGTGAGGCTGCAACTGGAAGAGTTCGCGGATGCCATAGCACATGTTACCTTGCATAGACGTGTTTCTAGCCTGTCCTCAAAGATTTGTCTGGCTGGAGGGCACCACTGGAGACATAGTCTCCAAGGAGAATTTATGCTACAGGAAAAAAAAAAGGAAAAAAAAAGGATGTGCCATAACAATTCTTCACCATCCTATTAGAAATGTTTTCCTACTGTTTGACCTAATTGCTCCTTCCTGCCACATAAGCTCATTACTTCCAATTCTTATCACCACAGAAAGCGAATAAAGACTTTTCAGTCTCTTCTACACTGAACAACTCTGCCCAGCGAGGGTGGCAGCAAGACAGATGAGGACATCACTGCTGTACTGGCTTCTGAGGGCTTGGTGAGCCCTAGATGAATGTAATCTAGCACTGGAGTTCTCCTGTTTTTAGAAGAATTGCTACGTATCCACATACCATTTCACCAGAGGCAATAAAGGCTGCCAGCATCCCACACTGCTGGGGTTGTTTAGCCTGGAGAAGAGGAGGCTGAGGGGAGACCTCATTGCTCTCTACAACTACCTGAAAGGAGGTTGTGGAGAGGAGGGTGCTGGGCTCTTCTCCCAAGTGACAGGGGACAGGACAAGAGGGAATGACCTCAAGCTCTGCCAGGGGAGATTTAGGCTGGACATTGGGAAAAAAAATTTCACAGAAAGGGACATTGGGCACTGGCAGAGGCTGCCCAGGGAGGGGGTTGAGTCACCTTCCCTGGAGGTGTTTAAGGCATGGGTGGACGAGGTGCTGAGGGGCATGGTTTAGTGTTTGATAGGAATGGTTGGACTCGATGATCCGGTGGGTCTCTTCCAACCTGGTTATTCTATGATTCTATGATTAACGTCGCTTGGTGTGGTAACACAACGTGCAGCCTTTGTTCCAACTGGGACTATGTTTTTCTTTCACCATTCCTCATTGCAATGTCATCTGTCTGCCTTCCACCACCGTGAAAAGCTGCACTCAGAAATGGCTTATGCTTTTGCAAAGCAGTGGGAGGGAAGATCTATATTACTGTCATAACCATGGGAACATTCCCAGTAATACTAATGTAGTGACAGTATAGCTGTATCCACTTTGAATGGCCAAGGGATTCTTTGCCCCCAAGCCCTCCCCAGCGCTGTCAAATTACCCAAACAACACAGGAAAGAAGAGCTGTTAATTGCCTCCTGTGCTAGGTTTTTAAGATGAATTTAAAGTCGATGTTTTCCTTCAGAAAAATCTATTTTTCCTGTTAAGGAACTATCATAAAAGGATCCTTCATAAATCCTAGCGTTACGCATTTGTTTTACAATGCAAATGTCTAGCTCCAGTAATATTTATAGGCACTTAGAGGTGAGTTACAGTCCTTGAATAAATTATGTATAATGAATCATTATTATACAAGAGAAGAATGTCAGACAAATGTAGCCCAGAAAAATTGAACACATTATTTGAAATGACATGGAGAAACCACACAACATACTTTGCATCGTGCCAAAGCAGAGCTTTTCTTTTTTTTATTCATGTGTACGTCACTTCTAGTAGCAGCTATTTTATTAGCCTGCTCTTGACAACTCTTGAAATTCAATTATGGACTCTAATGTAGTTCTTGGCTGACAGGCATCACCTTTTGACATTAGTAATAGCTAGCTCATCAGAAGATTTGAAAAGCTAGAAAGTTAAATTTAAACCCTCCCAAAAGATGTTTTCCTTAGTGTTTAAAACTCATTAGAGGTATCTCTATTGCCTTAGAAGCTGCTTTTTGTTTTGTATAACCTTCTGCTTATGTGGTGCAGCACTAATTAACAAATAACACTACATACTTCATTATCTGGGTCACTGTTAAAATGTTGATGTCACCAGGCTGGGTGTTTCACAGATGACCCGTGAGTCATCTGCTCAGTTCTGTTCCGTTGCTAAATATTTAGGAAAGCTAATTCCCACATAGAATCTAAGGCTTAGTTCAGTCGGTGACAATTTGGATTGGGTCTTAAAAAATATATATTAATTGAAACTGATGTTTCTGCTAATCTTTGACCAGATGTTAGTTTCTGCAAAGAAGCTGAGATTGCTACAGTGGAATACACTAATCAGCCTCTGATTTACATTCATAAAAACCCAGCACACTCATGGGGCAATTAGACATTAGCTAATGAAAGGGGACTGTACATGACCAATTCCTATGGTCAGTAGATTTAATATAGAGTACAAAAAGCACTGATATTTCACTTAAAAACACGACTGTCACAAATGTCACCAAAGATCCTTGAATCTTTGTGTGTGAGTCCGTCAATCACATTTCTTATTGATTGGTGCGATCACGCATTTGTGACAGTTTAAACCTCCATAAGTCAAGAAGAGGGAGGGGTTTTACTGTGAGGTTTTTATCTATACTCTTGCTTTTCATCTCAACAGCAACAATAGGACTGAATGAAGTCACTCAGCTGCTTTCTGTATCGCACTCATTCATTCCATCTCTAAACCCTTCTGATCCATTGTTTCAGCCCTCACCATGTCATTGATCTTCTGTTACAGCCTTCTGCATACGATTGATACTTAATGTCGTGCATTGAACCTGATGAAGAATTGAAGTGAAGGGAAATCATTTGCCAGTGTTTCTAGAGAAGCTTCTGTAGGGTACACCGAGTGAAAACACTAGCACTGAAAGGTGATGATGGCAAATTAAATTAATAGTCAAATTAAGTGCTTCTGTGGGAGTTCAGAAGTCAATGGAGCTGCTGAAAGCATTGATAAGTCATAGATATTAAAGGACTAATATTTTAGTTTTAACCATAGCAGGATGTAATGGAAGCTAAAAATTTATGTGGGGTCAAGGAGACACTGATTAGACTCATGGAAGAGTGATCTGTCAAGGGTTATTAAAGATGCTACTTAGAGCTTGAGAAGTCCTTGAGCTACAAGTTGCTGGAAACAAGGAGAATATTCATATTTGCCTATAGTCGTCTGCTTTTGGCTGTTGTGAGGAATACTATAGTGAACTAACCCAAAACTGAATGAGTCACTTAGAGGGGATTTGGTAACTGAGAGAACAGAACATCCTCAGTACTTTATCATCTTGCTTTCCAGCACCCTGAATAAAATCCATCCACTGGCCCTAGAACAACAGAGCCATTTCTCCTACTTACTCAGGAGAGATTCCTGAAGTCAGTGGAAACTTTGATTTGCAATATGTATTTTTTCAAAAAAACGCCACATTGGACAAACATTTGTTATATTTGCAGTGAGCAGTAAAAGTCTCAGTGAGATCAGAGGAAGATTTTAGCTAATCTTAATTGCTTCTCCAGATCCCACCTCTAATGGTAGGATGAGTAGATACTATGGTTTGCCTAGGAAGTCAAATGTAGGAGATTTGCCAAGGGTAACTAGGAAACAAATGGCATCATCACAACACCTGGCAAATTTCAGTCGACTAGCCCCCAAATAACCATCTGATGTGATGTTATGCTCTTTTTCAATGAGGTGCTCAGGAACCTCAGAACTTGAAGTCATCGCCAAACACAAAAACCAGCCCACTGGCTCCCGTTGCATCAACAGCCACCAGGGTTTGTTGACCTCAGGTGTGTTATTTTTATTTCCAAGTGCCTAGGATCATAACAGTAATATCCATGGATATTAGCATAGATATCCATTATCCATGGATATGTTGGCAATAAGGAGGTGTGGAACTGTTAACGCCACGGGGAAGCATTGTAGTTCTCATGGCATCTCAATGTGAGAGTTTCTGTCACCCAGTCAAATTGGGATGATGGGTGAAAACCATCATTTTGTTGGGTTTTGGTAAAACAACACAAACCAGTCTCTCCTTGAACTCATTAAATGCTCTTTGGATGCGATTTAGCCATTTTCTGCCAAAGGCAATGTTTCAGTGTCATTTACATCACCGAAGAGTTGCTTCCTGTGCCTGCTGGGAGAGTCATACAGCCAATCTCATCTGTCTAAATCCCATGCAGATCATTAGAAGCCTGGTGATGCTGATGGTTGGGGAAGGAGGTAAAGGAATAGGATGTGACACCACTGCTCAAGCTTAATCAGCTTGGAGAGCACCACGGAATGGGAGAGATGGGACAGAATGAAGTAAGGCAGATGCCTGATTTATACACAGGGCATCAGAGCCTCTCACTTCCCTTGAAAGATTGGGGCTGTAGAGCTGAAACAAACAATTTGTTTAATGATTCTTTGGTGAGACGAGCACGTTTGTTTTTCAAATGAACATAAAAGCAAACAAAATAAAATTACAAAATTCCTAGGGTATTTACTGAGCATTTTTCTTACTTTTGTGCTCATTTCTGTGTGCTTTTTAAGTTCATCCAGGGAATTTGTGCTAATGATTGCAAACTTCTAAGATTATTTTGTTGGCAATAATAATTTAAGGCGAATAATTTCACCTCAGAGGAGCTCGTAAAGCTTATGGTTCAGTTTGATAATTTCTGGGTATGTTGAGTTCTCACTGTGAACAAAAATAATCATTTCTTTACTTTGAATGCTGAGAATCACAGCTACCCAGTGCTTTCCCCCTCACCTTGTGCAATCAAAGCTGCAGGCTGCTATGATTTGTTTTCCTGCTTATGCCTTCCTGTGTCTTGACCTTTAATAGCTCACATATTTAATCTTGTGTACAGTCCCTGGAAGGAATTCTTTGCGTGCAGAGCTGCTGGCTAATTATAGTTGTAGTGTTTTGCCTGAAAAGAAAACCTAAGTCTGCATGGAATGATGTGGAAAATCTCTCTTTTTCATGAGGAATGGAAAAGAAATCTGGGGCTGTTGTTGTCAGTGGTTTAGTTTTGCTCAAGGGAGCACTTCCATAGCAAATCTCCAGATGGGCTCCACTTACTATAGACTGGTTCCCATCACAGAGCTGCCATGCAGCTAATGGGACACTTGGGTCCAGGGGACCCAGCTAGAAGTAGAAATAACTTATAGATGTGTCCGTGTGGGCAGTGGGTACTCTGTTTCAGCTTTGCAAATCCTCCCCTGTTGTGCTGCTGCACGTGCTGTTTGGTGGTAAATTAATCTCAAAACATAGAATCAGGGAATCATGGAATCAGAGAATGGTTTTCAAGGGTACTTAAAGATCATCTAATTTCAAGGGTACTTAAAGATCATCTAATTCCAACCTCTCTGCCATGGGCAGGGACACCTCCCACTGGATCAGGCTGCTCAAAGCCCCATCCAGCCTGGTCTTGAACACCTCCAGGGATCGGGCAGCCACAGCTTCCCTGGGCAACCTGGGCCAGGGCCTCACCACCCTCACTGTGAAGAATTTCTTCCTAACGTCTGATCTAAATCTTCATCCTTCCAATTTAAAGCCATTCATCATTGTCCTGTTGCTCCATGCCCTTATAAACAGCCCCTCCCCAGCTTTCCTGTAGCCCCTTCAGGCACTGGAAGGTCACTATAAGGTTTCCTTGGAGTCTTCTCTTCTCCAGGCTGAACAATCCCAAGTCTCTCAGCCTGTCCTCAGAGCAGAGGTGCTCCAGCCCTCTGAGCATCTTTGTAGCCAGCTGACTTTCAGCCTGTTTCCTCCTACCTTTGCAGTAAGGGGTTGTACTGAGCAAGCAAAGGGAGAAAGGGGCAAAATCACAGGGATGTTTAAGTGTCCCATGGTCTGCAGATGCTGGAGTGGATTTCACAGTACCCACTCAGGTGCACTTATTGTAACAGCTTAGTCTCTGCTTGTCTGTCTCAGCTCTCTAGGCCATTAACGAGTTTTGCATTAAGCAAACACTGGCTGAATTACTTCTGTATGGGAGTGTTAGTGAGTGACAAGCCCCCACATCTCCTGCTCCATGAAGATGTCCTTATTACTGACTATAAAATCTCTGTTTCTTCTTTCGGGAATCCTATTTCTTTCTAGTTTCTGCAGGGAAGGTAAATCATGAGTTTGGCACTGCCTTGCTTCATGTTTGCTGGAGAAATGGGTGATCACAGAATCACACAGTGGTTGGAGTTGGAAAGGACCTCCGGAGATCACCCAGTCCAATCATGGAATCATAGAATAACCAGGTTGGAAGAGACCCACTGGATCATTGAGTCCAACCATTCCTATGAAACACTAAATCATTCCCCTCAGCACCTCGTCCACCCGTCCCTTAAACACCTCCAGGGAAGGTGACTCAACCCCCTCCCTTAGCAGCCGGTTCCAGTGCTCCGTCAGCCTCACTGTAAAGTTTTTCCATACAACCAGGATGGAACGAGTGGCAGGGTTTAGGTATGTGCCCCACGTTCCCAGGTTATGCCTAGGGGGCTGCTTTTAGCTGGGCCTGACAAGCATCAAGGCTATTCCGAACTGTGTTGCGCTTGCTAGATTTACCAATTTTCCCATAATTGCGAGTCTGTGCATGATGACTCTGTGTTACTGAGTAGTCATGAGCTGACCCATTTCCTTTTAATGCAGTAATTACCAGATTGACTGCCTTCCCCTTCAAGGTACTGACCTGCAGTGGCTCATCCAGTAATTACTGTGCATGAAATCTGTAACGTCTGCATTTGCCATGGCTTTTTGGATTAATTTCTGTTGCTGTTTCTTTTTCTTTTTCCTTTTTTCTCTTTTACTCTTTCTTTTCCCACTTGACCAGCAGATTTTCCAGTTTTATGAAAGAAAACTATGAGAGTTTTGGGCTTGGCTATGTGATGAGAAGGGGAAAAATCAGCAGTTCAGTGGAAAAAATTAAACTGTTACCCTAGAGCCATGTTTGAATAACAAATTCCATTTAATCTACCCGAGATTCCACATAGGGCAGCATTAGAAATTAGCAAGAGATGCCAGGATAGCAAGTATTGTTTTCTGCTGTCTTATCTTGCTGTGAAGACTGTGCTGTTTGGCAGGGACAGTTTCAAGTGTGCTGGACAATAGTGATAAAATGAGCACAGCTCCATACCCCTTGGTCCAGGGGCTGAGGTATTCACCTGTGTGCAACTCCCAGAGCCCTGCTGCCCCCCTTTCTTTCTCCTGCATCTATTTCAATAACAGCCATTTCCTAAAAATATTACGCAGTTGTTTTAGGTACTTCAGTAGAGCGTGGGGTTGAAGACTTTGGAGTAATTTATAGGCTCTGTGTTTCTCTCTGACTGATAATATGTAAGCACATAGTACATAGGAGAACATGGAAAAAACAGAGAGGTTTATTAATCTTCCCACAGTTAAACAGGGACTGTAGCGGAGCCAGCAAAAGATTTGTCTGGTTTCCTATCTTGGCCATGAACCTCAAGGCTAAACTAAAAATACAAACAAACCAGTCTTGCGGGTTTAGAGATTTTCTGATTTGTTTTCCCTTTTTCATGATGTGCATAAGGATGACCTGAAGTCCTCGTCCTCAGAAAGCATTTTTCCTACCTTTTCCCTGCTTTGTTAGAAATTCAGGAAGATGCTTTGGCTGCTGAACAGCCAGTGAACTGGTGACATTGCAATCGGTGAAAGGGAGGGGAAACTAGCATTAGGAGAGGCTATTTTGGTATTACAAGTTTTAATTCCTTTTCCAGTTGAATTCCTGTTTTATTTAAAAATGTCTAACAACGTTTGTGAGAAAAACAATGTTTGTTAGAATCGCTAATGAGTTTTCCCACTACTAAGGGTGTGGGAATCTGGGTTTCCTCCTATTTTTTTCCCAATAAAATATAAGAAGGAAATGAATGACCTTTAAAAATAAAAGAAGAAAAGCTTAACTGTTTTCTTTATTATGTCAGCAAAATAGGCCCAAACCAAAAAATTCCTTTAAAAGTCATCTTTATCTTCCCTACCCAGTCTCCAGTCCGCGCACCAGTCACCATTTGGTAACTACAGACTACTCAGAATTGGTGTGAATAAGGCATTTACTGGATTCGTGTCAGAACACTGTGAAACGGAACTTTTTAAAGGGAAACTTTTGTTGAAATCCTAGTCAACTTGTCACAGGAAAACTCACAGATCCCTTCAGAGGCATAAAAACTAGAAAGCCGTCTGTGTGACTTCCCCCAGGATTAAAGTGCTAGGACTTCAGTCTTCGTGGTTTCCTAAAAATTCTAGGTACTGGGTACAAAAATGGGAGAGGCCTCTATTTTTTTGACACTTTGCCCAGTTTCCCAGAAGCAGGGCAGCTCCATGAACAAACCAAAAGAGCTACCCCTTCATCATGGACATGGATGTAATCATGCCTGAAATGGAAATGGAATCAGCTGCCGCAGGGGCTGAGTTGAATATTCTGTTGTTGCAGCCTGAAAGCAGTGTCCTGATGGCAGCCCTGCTTCTTAGAAACACAGGAATATGAAAATACTTAAAGTGTGATGAAATGCTGAATCATAGAATCATAGAATCATAGAATCATAGAATCATAGAATAACCAGGTTGGAAGAGACCCACCGGATCATCGAGTCCAACCATTCCCATCAATCACTAAACCATGTCCCTTACCACCTTGTCCACCCACTGACTAGTGAACTCACTGTGACAGCACTGACTAGTGAACAGTTACGTGTAAGTGTGACTCTGCACTTTACAAGAAGGGAAAGCAAGATCAGTGATTTAACACAGAGGCTTTCAGGTCGCTGAAGCACCGTGGGCTCATAGCTGTGGGGCTTTCTCCCATCGCTGCACTTTATTATCTGTGAGTGCAGGGCAGGGGATTTGCAGGGACAGTGAGAACTGAGGCTTTGAAGGATGAATAAAAGCATAGTTTGCTGGGATATGAGTTGTTTTTAATCATTGGAGGCTTCCTGTTATTATTTCCCTATTGATAACACATCACAAACCAGACAATAATCCCATTTGGCACCTGGTTAAAACAATAGGAACAGGATTCTTATTAGTATTAAGTGGCAAGTTATTCCTGCTCCAGATAAATATGTCTAGGCATTTCCTTTATGGCACGGTGTGTTTAGTTCCTTAAATTTTCTAGGTTTTAATTGCTTAATATAACATTTTGCCTGCTTGCTGTTTTGACTCCGATTGAGATATTAAGAAAGCTTCAGTTTAAACAGTTCAGCAGTTTTCCGATGAGGAAGTTACAGAAAATTCTTCTTTTAGTCCAAATAATTTTTTTCTGAAAATTGTCTAGATGAGGAGGCTCTATAATCCTGCGTCTTGAAAGAAAGGTTTGGAAATGAGCATGGAAATCACCTGGATATCAGAGTTGTGCTTTTTGCCTCATTAAGTAGAAGCAGAGAAGTAAAACCTGAATCTTCCAGAATTTCTCTGCATGATAGAAGGGAAAAGGAAAGGGGAAAAAACCCAATCTTGCCAGTACTTAAATATTATGTGCAATTCTGCACATTTTCCTCTGAACATGGTCTCCCCTGACAGTGCCCATAACTCCTCTCCTCCATAAACCCGTAGCAGGAGGAGACTGAGCAAGACTTGCCCTGTGAGTACATCCCTCGGCCACCAATGTCTCAGAGGGGCTCTGGCACCTAGCAAGTAATCGTCTTGGGGCTGGGGGGACCTACAAGAAAGAGTTTGGGGGGCTAGCAACAGCAGGTCAAGCAGATCTTACATATCCGTGTTCAGGCAAAGGAGCCAAACCTCAAGGGTGGTGTGTCCTGCCTCAGAGCTGGCAGCCGAGAACCCTTTTTTAGTCAATGAAAACAACGGGTGTTTCCAAACTGCTTCATCTGCCCTTCACCTAACCTGGGGTGAGATGAAATACCCTCTGGAGGTGCCTGTTTCCCTCTAAAAGGGACCCTGGCCAACTCGCTCAGCTGCAGACTGTAGGGATCTAAAGTTAAGTGAAACGGATCCTGGCTCAGGAGACTTTTACCCCAAAATTCATGCTGAATTCAGCTCTCCTGAGCTGTAAGCGGAGGAGGTGGCCGCTGCCACCTGCCAGCTGCCAGGAGGCTATTCCAGGCTGGGGCTCATCGGCTGGAGCCGTGCCACGAGCATTATTTTGAGCCCGTTCCTGCACACGTGCTTTGAGTCATTTGTTAGCAGACAAACCAGCCAAAAAATGTGCTGGCAGCAGGTACGCAGGGAGGTTCATGTCAGCCTGTGCAGGGAAAATGGAAAGGCTTGTCCCAGGTGGGACTTGTCTCCTCTCATGCCATGATGGCCCATCTCCTGCACGTAAGCAGAGGTTTGTCCCTTTGTGCCATGTGCTCACCTGGCAGCAAAAATCCATTTTCACAGGTTTTCTTTAAAAAAAAATTGATTCATACGTATTGAGCCTGGGAGAGCTGTAGCTGGAAGTGTTGGGGTGGTGGATGGATTTATCAGGAAATCTGAAGGTTTCAGGAGACATCTCAGTTTCAGATCATCGCAGAGAGGGGAAATCTCAAACAGACAAACAAAATGTCCTAACCAAAAATGCAAAAGGCAACACCAACCAGAAACAATGGAACTAGGTTTTCATTTGGAGAATGATTTCCCCCCTAAAACTATAAAATCGTAATTTAATCTTAAATTTAACCAAAAGCCAGGAATGAGTTATGTGAGCAGTTGTGACAGCTTTTTTAAACAAAAAAAAAAAAAGTTTTGAAAACCAGAAGTCTGTTCAGAAAGACATTGCCCTGTTTCAATTCTATTACAATAAATTTTCATTTTTGAGTATCAAAACTGAAGCAGTTTTCTGTGCTGCTCCAGACCTCAGCTGCGCGTGCACCGCTGCATCCTTGGAGGGATGTGACTGCTAACCCCATTTCAGCTGGAGGAAGGGAGCTGAGCGTTGTCTCCTCAGGACTGACAACTCATGTGAAGAGCTGCCTCTCTAAGTGGGAGAGCAGAGGACTCTGAGACCTCCTACCAGTGGAAAAAGAAGTACATTCTCTGGCTGTGAAGCCGTTAAGTATTAAGAGCATCAGATGGCAGACGGCGACTGTGGGGTGACGTCGGTGGATGACTTGCCTGTTATGAAGGTAGCGTGCCAGCGATGAATCTGAATCCAGGCATGTTGCCTCTTGTGCCCTTAACCCAACCAGCAGCTCCTCATCCCCAGCAGAGGGGATGAGACACCAGGAGCCAGCGAGGAGAGAGGGTATCTGCGTGTCTGGAAGTGGAGATGGTGGCAGCACAAAGGGGAGATGCATCCTTATTTTTGTGGTGGAAAGCTCATGTTGCTCTACACTTCTCTAAACTTGCATGGAAGTGATGTGAAAAATCTTCGCAGAGGGCTGTCACCCTGCTCTTCTGCACAGTTTGTATTCACTCCAAGTTCCTTTCAAACCCAAAATGAAGAACGTTTTAAAACCCACCAGGGGGAACACTTGAGGAGAAAAATACCCTTTGCTCTCCTGCTATGAGCTGGATTAGTGGTGCATTTTGGAAAGCCTGGGTGATAAATATTTCAGGAACAGTGAAAGGGAACTGTATCCGCAGCTGTCCTTGTGGGAGCTTCATGAGACCAGCTCTGTGGTTTGCATTGAAGTATTTGCACCCAAAAAAATAAGCACTGTCCTGACTTCCTTGTGCAGGTAGGGGCTGGAGGGTGGTGCCCCATCTCCTTTTATTCCCTTAAAGGGTCTTTTTCATAATTTTGCAAAAGGTGCACTTGGTGTCAGCCTGTCCAGCCAAAGATAAAAGCTTCTTATCTCATACAATGACATAACCATATTTAATTGAGAAGTTATCCAAAGGGCCACCGACATAAAACCTTGTATGTGTGAAATTCAGATTGTGCCTTTCCTCCCTTTGTCCTGTTACAGAAGATCCAAGCCCTCTACAAGCAGTAATTAAGCTCAGTTTGTAGAAAGGAGCACAAGGCACGAATAGACCATCATGCCCACCGTCACTCCAAATGAACCTAACGTGACGTGGGCACGCGCTTCTGTATAAAATAAAACTAGGATCCCCCTTAGAGAAATGCAGAGAGAGATCTCTGGGGTGCTTTGATCTTGTTTGGATGCTTAGTGGATGGCCTCCAAAGTTACCTGGAGATGATCTCTCAGCTGGACTGAGTGGCTAAATGAAATCCCACATGTGTGCCCAACCCTAGAATGCGATAGTCCTGCTCCTCAAGCTGGGAGAGCAGAAGTTATGCCCAGCGGTGGACACAGAGGGAGCCCTTGGCCCGTTATTCCATTTTTCATGTGCGTGCAAAGAAACCCAACCCAACCCCATCTCGAGACAGTGCCTTGAGGGAAAATCAAATGCAAGATGCTCCTGGCAGCTGCCTTGGGGGCCCTGCCTTCACGAACAGTCGTGGGAGGCTGGAAATCAACTAGCAGAGTTTGTTCCAACAGCAGCTAATGGGAAAATCCACTTCTCTTGCCAGCTTTGTCCAAGGCCTCCTCAGGTGTTGCTGCGAGCCAGCACACCCAGCCCCACGGCTGAGTTGTCTCTCGTTGCCGCAGAGAGGATGGGAGAGGTGCTTGGAAACACCGTTCTGCAAATCCACATTGTGTGACAAGGAAGACGTATGTGGGAGGCAGGTGGGAGGAAAGGGAAGCAGTATGGGGCAAGGGGAGCAGGGTGGTCAGGTGAAAGCTGGTGTTGATGCTCCACCATTCACTCTTCACAGTTGAGGGTTTTCTTGCAGGTCCCATGGAACCAGTGCCCTTCAGGAGCACCTCCAGGGCTGCAATACTCACTCATTTCATCCAACAGACTCGTAGTTTGTTCCAGGACTTTTCCTTGATGTGAACTTAAGCAGTAGGTGGGGAAAAGAGAAAAGGTTCTCTTCAAAATCTTACACTTGATCCAAGGCAAAACACTCGAGTAGATGCACTCAGGTTTCCTTTGCTGGTTCCAGTGGGGAGGCTCACATGGGTACAAACTTGTAGGACTGGGGATTGTCTTTGTACACTGGATGAGACAGATAATTTTTTGATGATTGAAAGTACCCGTTGCTGTTAACACCAACACTGTCACCAGGGGAGAGGCACGGCTGGAAAACAGCAAAGCTTAATTTTGCTGTAAAAAGACTGAAAAGCTATTAACAAGAACTCAAGTGCTTCCCTCACGGTTGAGGTGCCCTCGTTCTTGCCACGGCTTCTAGGACTGGGAAACCATGGGTACTGCTCTGGCAGTTTCATCATCTGTTGTAGCAATCACTGGTTCCGTATTTATTTGCCTGTTTTTAATGACCAACAGTGTTGCTGCCTGCTTGGGGACAGCCGGTTCATGAAAGTGGTGACAGAGGAGGGTTTGTCCTGAGTGAATTTGCAAGCCAGAGACTCTGTGACTAGCTTGTAAAAGCAGAAACAAGTGCTTGGGAAAGCCACAAAACAGCTAAAATATGAGGCTGATCAATACAGAGCTTTTAGGGGGCAAGGCAGTGTGTGCAGGCGTGGGGCAGGGGGCTGGAGCCACTGCAAGGATTGCAGCCTGGCACTTGGACACATCTCTTCTAGGAGTCTGTCCTGGCTGTGGAACATGCACCCTGAGGGGCCTGAATTTGCAGATGAGAAGATTAGCTGCAATGTTGTTGCAGCAGTAGTGACATAGGGACACAAATAATGTGAGGTTTGTATCTGTATGTTTCAGTGGTCATAGAATCATAGAATAGTTTGGGTTGGAAGGGACCTTAAAAATCATCTAGTTCCAACCCCCCTGCAATGGGCTGGGACACCTCCCGCTAGATCGGGCTGCCCAAGGTCCCATCCAACCTGGCCTTGAACACCTCCAGGGATTGGGCAGCCACAACTTCCCTGGACAACATTTTCCAGTGCCTCACCACCCTCACAGTGAAGAAATTCTTCCTTATATTTAGCCTAAATCTTCCCCTCTCCAATTTATAGCTGTTGCCCCTAGTTCTAGTCCTGTAGACATAAGGTTTGTGTAGGGGGAGGAAATGGATCTGGCTTTGAGTGTGCAACCCAGACTTCAGATCTTCCCTCTTGAAGGAAAGTCATACACAAAAGCAAAATTTTCAAGGAGCAGATAGAGCCCTAATCCTTCCCTACACGGCAGGGCTGGAAGAGGTGCCATCAGGTACTGCTTGGCTAGTAAGGTGTCTCTAGACATGGGAGACCATAGTTCATTCAGCCCCTTTGACTCAATTGACCTTAACGTAATTCACTACATTAAACAGTGTTCTGGACTTTCAATGTTCCCCTAAACATAAACATTATTTCATAGTTTTGGATGCACAGGAAAAATAAGTTTTGCCAATCTGCAGACCTCAGGGTGGAAGTCCACCTCTGCGTGATGAGAACAAGCCTGCTGACAGCAGATCTGGTTTTCAGTAGTCCCTCTGAAATTTGAAGAGGTAGATATCACCTCACAGAGGCTGTGAACCGTGGATGGAAAATCACTGATCTGGGGGATGTAAATGTCAGCGTATGAGGGGTTTGCAGACTCTATATTCACTCAGCTGATGAGTTTGCAAAGGTCAAACTCTGAAGCTACATCCTTCAAATAGTGTTTGGGAAGTCCAAGTGTCACCCAAGCCTTTTTGTGCAACATAGTCAACTACAAAGATTCTTAAATTTCCATTCTTTGGGGCAGTGGCTGCTATGGCAATCTGACAAATTTTTGACATCTAACTGGATTTCTAGGCTCAGAGAAACAAGGAGATGGAGCTCCCACTGGCTTTCATCTTTAATATGGAAAGAATGACAGTGCCCCGAGGTATGAGAACAGATGATACTGGGGTGAAGGGAAGGAGGTTTATGCATTGCCCACACTTTTTCATCTTGTTCCCATTTAAGTCTTTAAGAACATGATGCTCTATTGCAGCATGCAGACTGCATGTGAGGCTGAGAAACACAAGAGAAAGCTACATGTTCTTCAACATCCACAAAGCTGCGTGGTCTCCATTTCCCTAGAAACAAATCCACCTGTGTATGGATGTGCCTTTGGGATTGTGCAGCAGAATTCCCTACCAAGAACATTGCATACATTTAATTTTTTTTTTTCTTGCCTGATTCTAGGGCTTTTTCACTCTTTCCAGTATTCAAATCACTCAAAATCACATTCAAAGCCCATGAACTGAGTACAAAAGGTGACCCTTATTCCCATTGCTGCCTTTGACAAGGTTTCTAACAGTCACCTAATTCCTCCTATAAGAGTGTGAACAAAATGTCATCCCAAAAGAAGCGCTTACAGGAGCCAAAAGGGAAGTGTGCTCTGTGCTCAGCTTTTGAAACACTGGGATTTCCAGCAATGAACCTGGACTGGTTCAGGATGCCAGAGCCCAGCAGCTGGGGACCAGTGATAAGCAGATGCTGGCACAGTCCGTGGGGAAGACATGGCCATGCAGCTTTGAGGATGATGTCTTGCTGTGGGCATCAGGACCTGCCTTCCTGCCATCTCCAGTCCAACACATGTGAACATGAGCTGCCACACCACGACTCAGCTACTGCCTTTTTGACACCAGGCTGACACCTCTACAAAATAAATACAGTAAATGGGAGCAGAAGCATCAAGAGAACCTGAAACCTGTGACTGCTTTTAAAGAAAATCTCCAGAGATGTTTTGATATCAAAGGGAATATGCTGTGGCTTTTGCAGCTCAAGCAATTATTTGGCATCTCCTTTGATAAGCCATATAGGAAGGGCTGGCATTTAATTTAATTGAAGTATTTAATAGTGAATTTAAAAACAAAGGGACAGGTTTGTATCTCTGTTCCCAGGTTTTCTCCACTGCTAAGATACTTCTCCTTTACAGGGGCTGGGGGAAAGCCAGAGCCCAGCTCTCATGTTCCATGTGAATGGACACAATACTTGTGCAATTTGTAGCATTATGCAGTGAAAATGGCAAGGAATGTCTTGTTGGGTATTACTGTGTCCATTTACTCCTATAGCCAGCTTTTCTTTTCCTACAGAAAAAGCTAGCAGTAGATAACCTAATAGATTTCCAAATGTTTCCCTGCCCTTCAGGATAAAACTACTGGGTTTAGAGGTTAGATTAAAAGAGTCAGGAAATTGCTTCAATAAACTGAAATTTCTGTTGATACTGAAACCTTTCAGAAACCTTTGCTGCATTCAGCCAATTTTGTCCCTAATCTGAGTAACTCCTCTGCTAGTAGAATTTAAATGAAAAAGGTCAGGTTGAGATGAACACAGTGTCTCCTGAAGCTAACAAATCCTCCGCACCACACAAGGGTCGTGCTCCTGGTTTCCTGAAAAGAAAACTTGTTTTGCTGTAAGCTGGCTTTGCAGCAGGCTGGGCGTATCTCTTGCTGGTAGACACTCAGTTCTTGCCCAGCATGAAAGGGCAGTGATGTCAAGTCCCTCTTTCCCCCTTAGAAATGCTGCATGATGTTCCCTAGAGAAGACGGGTGGTTAAAAATAACCCTGCAGACAGCAGTGACTAATGTGCTCGTACAGAGCTGCCTCCCTCTGTTGCTGGTGGTCATGTCTTGTGTGTGTCTGTGGTTTGCAGCCTTGGAGGGGGCTGCAAAGAAAGTGATGGATTTACATTCACTGGGAAAACATCCTTTACCAGCAATGCACTGGGTTTTAAGGTCTTCATGCCACTAACCTCATAACTGCTATAATCTGGTGGGAAAATTGTCTAGTTTCTAGCAAACACCCTGCTCAAATGCCATGGGAGTCACTGACTTATGGTGCCACCTGGTCCTGCATTCAGCTTCACAAAGGACAGAGCCATTTTACTGAAGTGTGATTTGTGTGTGCAATAGGAAAGACAATTCCATGTCCTTTTCCAGAGTTCAGCAGGTCTGGTTGCCCTCTCCTGGGGAATGTCATTTCAACAATACATCCTCCATTACTCCCATCTGGGATGGTGAAATCAATTGCCCCTGTCAATGAAAGCTTGAGATGGTATTGTAAGGCTCAGATATGCTGTGAGAAGGTACCTCGTGCCCTGAGAGTGATGCTCCCTCTCGCCTCCAGCAGTGCTGTTCATCCTCTTCTTGCTGCTGGCTATGCTACTCCCAGGACATGCCCAGGAGGGTGACCTGGGGTCAGATGCAAGTCTTGGTTTTCAAAACCAGCCCTGCCTAATGAGACTTTTGCACCCTGAGGAGCTTACGCCAGCTGTATAAAGCCATGGCTGCCCTCTCCAAAACCAATGGCCAGTTTCTGCTCGGAGCACAAATGCTTTATCTCTGGGGTCCCTCTTTCTGCCCCTGGGCACCCCAGCCATGCCACACAGAGCAGCTTTATGTGCAGCCAACACCAGGCTCACGCAGCAGAGATGGTCCCGTGCTCTTCTGACCAGGCTCTGGTGAGGCACGGCACGAAACAAAGCTCCTGCTAGTCTTCTTCCCCATGCACAGCTCAGTGTTTAAAGACACCATCCAGGATTATTCACACATCAGAATAAGCTGTGGCATTTAAGCAACTTCAGATGGCCTGCATCTGTCATACTAAGCAGGGTGTGCTCTTCACTTGAGGACAGATTATCTTCAGGTTGAGTCTTTCAAGGGCTGACTGCACCACCACTGCTGAGAAAGTGTTTGGCTGAGAGACAGTGGCTTTCCCTTTGCAGCAAGGCAGCACATCTGCCATGCTGGGGCCCTTCTCTCCTGTGCCTGCACCTGGGCACTGAAACACCTGAATTTTAGTAAGAAAATCTCCAGCACTGAAAACAGGCAATGAAGAAGATCAGTTTTCAGGATGGCAGAGTTCTTACAAGGAGATGGGTTGACAAATTATCGTAGTCTATTAATATTTATGGGAAGAGCCCATGCCTGCTAATGAGCTGCTTCTGAGTCTGCTTCTTTGGGGAGCAGATATAATTCCAGACTGAGAAGCAGGCACAAGAATATTTAAGTACTTACTAAAAAGCACCTTACAACACTACTGATAAATGAACTTCTGCAGGATTTCCAGAGCTGAGACCAGTTGGACTGTGCCATTGTAGGAATAGTCCATGGTGTGAGCTGACTCCCTGACCTGGGAACACTCTCAGGACCAGATGTGTGCCAGGGATGGACCAACAACCACCTCAGCATCATAGGTAAAGTCCTTTTGGTGCCTGGGACCGGCGCAGGTTGCCTTTCTCCAAGGGTCTGACCCAAAAGCGGGGACTGCAGCGTTGCTGGGGTGTTTGCTGGAAGTTGCAATATAAGGCAAGAGCATAGCAGTTATCATAGCTGCCGTTTTTTCCCACTATGCTGCATAAGCTTTTCATATTGACTCAGTCCCAAGGAAGATGTTTTCTAAACAAAAAAAAATTCCCAAGCTAACCACTGTTTCCCAAAGGATGTTAATAAAAAACAAATGCGTTCACCATGACGAAAGGTGACTGGCAAGGACACGTGGAAGATACTTAAACTATTTAGTGGCACGTGAGCTCAGAAGGAAAGATCTGTTTCCCATTACACAGCCCATTTCTCATAAATCTTAGCCTGGAGCAGTTACTTCAATGAGTGCCAGCCAGGCTTTTGTTTCTTTTCTGTACAGTTTTGAGTAACACATGACTAACGGGCCTAGCCTTGCTGATAAGCACGTGGAAGGCTCATTGCTGATACTTTGCACCAGCGTAATTGACTTTTATGGAATTGCTCCTGATTTGCACTCATTAAGAGGCTCCAAAACACAACTGCAGATTGGCAAGTTATCACACAGCACCTCAGCAGCAGCAAGTGCCTAAGTGTGATCTGAGCCTCTGGCAGCAGAGGTGAGATTTGACATCATTTCACTTGTCGTGAGAGAGGATACAGCGACACCGAATTGCCTCATATCTCCTGAAGGCTGAAATCTTGGTCCTGACAGTCATCCCAACCCCCTTTATGCATGGGAGCAGATGTGTCTGACCCTCTGCCTGGCAGAAATCTGACACAGAAAAAAAAAAGGCTAACCCTATAGCTTGAGAATCAGGAGTGGGAGGGGAGAGACAAAGAGCTGGTTATAGAACATGTTCTGACCTGTCACAGTGAGACAAGGCTCAACTCAATCGCTTCACTCATCATGAGTGGGCAAGCTTTCAAATACAGGTGTTTTCTTACCCTCAGTCAGAAAATGCTGGTGTGCACCAGCCCACAGTGCTTTGCCTGTGAAGCACCCACCCTATTCATCAGACCTGGATGCCTCTTGCCAAAGATCAAGTCAGCGCTCAAAGTAACCTATTTTTTTCGTTGGTAGAAGATGTGAAAGCAAAAATGATGGAGATCCTCAACAGCCTTTCAGAAAATGATCCGTGGAATTGCCTTGCACTTTGGCAGCATCGTATGCAGCTGTGTGTAAGCTCAGACAGGAACTATTTTGAAGGTGATCATAGCCGATATTCTTAATTTGTTAAATAACAAGAGTTACAGATGTAGTCTCGGGGGTTTTCTGTATTGGAACTTCTATGTCTCCCATTCCTCGGGATGCTTTCCTTGTCCCTGGCTATTTTAGGATGCTGTCTCCACTTGCATCCAGCATGCTTGGTCTGGCCAAGCTTTATGTCCTGCCACAGACACACCGTGTGTTGGAACCTTATCCTGGCCGGTGCTCACCAAGGTCTCACAGCCTTTCAGCTTTGTCAGTAAATCCATGCCTGCTGAGGGCGGCTAGTCTCCAACCATCACAGCTGAAAAGAGCGAGTTGGCATGTGGGGTAGCATGTGGGGTGGCCCAAGAGTTGGCACATGGGATTGCTGTGCACTCTTCAAAGGTGTTGCCTTCTCAGAGATGTCCACCATAAGAAGTTTCATCCAATCCCAGCTGTGAATAAGGAACAAGATGTCCCTGCTGAAACACAGGAGAACCTGCAGTAGCAAATGACAGTTTTAGGATATGAGACTGAAGCCATAGATGGACAGAAGAAGGAAAGTACTTGAACCTACCTGTTTGAAAGCAGTGAGAGATCAGCCTGACAATGGGCTCTGCTGCCCCATGGGTTTAGCCCATGACTGGGACTCTGTAAAACCTTCTTCCCACTAGCTGACTCAACCCCCAAAGACCTCCACCCAGTGCCTCAGCATGTACGTTCAGGTTGCAGATCAGGAAACTGTGCTGGCCTGCCAGGGACCTTCCATATTAAGCAAGCATCCTGTCCTGTTTCAAGAAACAGCCCTTCTTTATTGAGCTGTGACCTAGAGCAAAGGTTCATCTAATGTTTTTATTTTAGCCAGAACAGGCAGTCAGAGCTACAATCTTCGATGCAAAGAAGAAACAGGAGAAGCAGTGAGGATGGCATGGAGCTAGTTGGTTAGTTCCTTGCAAGCAAGTGAATGGTTTGTATAGAAAAAATGAACTTTTGAAAGCTCGTGGTAATCAATAGTTCAAAACTTTCAGCAAAATAAAACGTTTTCAAACATTGTATGTTTCACCAAGATTTTATACACGGCATTTTTTCCAACAGTCCCAAGTGTTTAATAAATTGTATTTATCTCTCCTTTCATCTGCCCTCTTGTTCACGAACTGGCTAAGTGAGGTCAGAAAGAAAGAGTGAAAGAGCAGTTTTGGCAAAGGGAAACTTCCACTATGTCACATTTAATGCACGTAATAAGTACACAAAATCCCAGGATCTATAAAGGGCTCTGTACAGGGAGTTTAATTTGTGTCTCTATTGGATATCTTTCCCTAATTATGTTTTTGTTGTTGTTCTTACTTTGTTTGCTGTGTGTATGAGTGTCAAGGCATTTCCTCTGCCAAGTGGGAGCTGGTTCACACAGTTCACTGTGGAGCTGGGACCCTTGAGCACAGACCAGTCATCAGGAGTGCTGGAAGCTCTGTGTCACATCAGAAATCAATTAAGGAGAGATGCCCACAGGGACATTAACTTCTTTTTCCCTGTCTTTGCACTTAGAACGTTTTATAGCCTGTGATATTGCTTTGGTGGAGGTGTGCCTGATGTTATTTATGAATCTGTGTTTGGAATCAAAACACGGAAGGCCAGAGTCAAAATAATCTTTTTCCTGGTTTCCGAGGCAGCCTTTATCTCTGAAGTATTTGCAAATGTTGAGGCCTGTTCTGTGCCAGCCAGGCCAGGCCAGAAAAACCCTCTCTCACATGCAGTCTCTTCAGAGATAATGCTGTTTTGCCGTATCTTTTAAGGTCTGGTGTATTTTCCCATAAAATAGGAATGGTGAGTGCCTGAAGACTGGAGAAAAGCAAATGCAGCTTCTATCTTCAAGAAGGAGGACCCAGGGAACTACAGGCTGATCAGCCCAAACTTCATCCCTGGAAACCATTCCCTGGTACATGAATGACACGGGTGCCCTCAGGAGTGGTCAACATGGTTTCATTAAGGAGAAGTCATGCTTGACCTACTTTACAAACTTGTATGATGAAATGACTGGCCTGGTAGATGAGAAGAGTGGAGTGGATAGTGTCTACCTGGACTTCTGTGAAGATTTCAGCCCTGTCCTGGTGGATACCAAGTTGAACATGAGCCATCAATTTGCCCTTGCAACAAAGAAGGCAAATGGTATCCTGGGCTGCATTAGATAAAGTATTGCCAGCAGGTCAGGGGAGGTGATCCCTCCCTCTACCCAGCACCTGTCACAGCTGGAGTGCTGAGTCCAGTTCTTGGCTTCCCAGGCCAAGAGAGATATGTGAGAGTCCAGTGAAGGGTAGCGAAGGTGATCAAGAGTCTGGAGCATCTCTTCTGCGAGAAAAGACTGAGAGAGATGGGACTTTTCGATGTTGAGAGGGCTCAAGGGGAATCCTATCCACATATATAAATACCAGAAGCGAGGATTCAAAGATGATGGAGTCAAGGCTCCTTATGGTGGTACCGACTGACAGGACAATAGGCAATGAAAAGCTGACAACTGAAAAATGAAACATGGAAGGTTCCCTCTGAACATCAGGAAACAGTTTTCATTGTGAGAGCAGCCAAGCACTGGCATAGGTTGCCCATGGAGCTTACGGTGTCTCCAGCCTTGGACATGCTCAAAAGCTGTCTGGACATAGTTCTAGGCAACCAGCTTTAGGTGGCCCTGGTTGAGCAGGGTGCTTGGACAAGATAACTTTTGAAGGTCCCTTCCTGCCTCAACCATTCTGTGATTCTGTATGGCCCACAATAGCTGGAAAGTCACAGACTGAGGTATTTTGCTAACCTCTGTTCAAAGTGGTCTCTCTGGAGATCGCTAGCTCTTATCAGCCCAGCTTCAGAGCTAAAAGAAGAGCAGAGAATTGTCACAAGACCCAGTACCGATCAGCTCCTCCAGCAGCAGCCCTCCCTTGACTTTGTAGCCCTTCTCACTGGCTTCACCTACTCCCGTGTGCTTGGGGGTCTCCCTCGCCTGCCACCCTCCGTGTAGCAGCTCTGACAGGTTTAGTATTTGATAGGAATGGTTGGACTCGATGATCCGGAGGGTCTTTTCCAACCTGGTGATTCTATGATTCTATGACCCTGCCAGCTTCCCACAGACCGTTTCTGTGGAAGTCAGAGGACTGAGGGCAGGACAGGAGCTGGGGCTTGCACGTTGTTTTGGCCACTGTGGCTCCTCACTGCTAGCATTATCTAAGCTTTCACTCTGGATGGAGAGGCTGCCAGTTATCACAGGACTTTTCACTTAAGCTACCATGTTTTGCCTGCCAACTTGCCCTCAAATCCCATGCTGTTTATCACTGTTCCTATTTTCTCTGGAGGAAGGTGAGCAAATTAATTAACGCTGAATTTCAGCCTGTAAGAAAGCAGGCTCTCTCACTAGCAGATGAAGATTAATGCAAACCCTTTCCCTTTCTCAAGACATTCTATTTGGCTAGCCTGACTCCTTGCATGGATGATGCTGCAGGTCTGAACAAGGAGCAACTGTTTTTCAGGCATCCTTGGCTCCTGCTGTGCTGAGATCTCCTTTGTTTTCCACAGCACAGTGATGACTGATGTATCTTGCACCCATGCCAGTGCCTGAAGCTCTGAAGCTGAGGATGCTGGGCAGGCTGGAGCTGGTGAGTTGCAGGGACACCGATGAGCTGCTCTTGGGCACCCTTCAGCCGTCTAAATTAGGAAAAGCACTAAGATGGACTTCTCTGAGATGAGCAGTTTAAATGCTAGCCATTTCTCAGCAGCAGAGCTCACACTGTAGTTTGAATACACACCCATCCCCCTTTCTGCCTCCTAATATTATGCACACATTACATGGAGACCAGCCCGGACTCAGCAATGAGCTAGAGGTTACATTTGGTGCTGTCACTGCCTAGAAGTTATTGCTGTTGCTGTGACTTTTCAAATATGCTTACCTGCCTTCAAATGGGTCTTTTCCACTTTTTGAAATGTTTAAACTTCCAATAGTGACCTGGTAAGCCAAGTCTTCATTAGCATCATGCAGTGGCAGAACTCAGGGATGGTTTGGTACTCAACACATCATCATCAGACCCTCTGGGTTCAAGAGGGTGATGAGAAATCGAAACTCATATTCTCAGAGAGGAGCAGTGCTGACACATTGGGTGCTAAAAATAAGTATATAGTTGTAGCTGGTTACCTGAACACTGTCAGGCTCTCTATCTGATCTACAGGGAGAGCCTCCAGAGGACAATTTAGCCTCTTTAAGAGAGATATTGTTTTCTGTTTGTCTCCATTTTCTCAACCTCATCTCATCTACCTTCCTAAACATTTCTGCAGAATTTAAATTTTGTTCAAGGTGGCATTTAAGGTAAAATATCTGTGCAAATTAGATTAGTTCTGGATCATTAGATCTCTTCCCAATTTCTAAGCAAACACTGCCAACTATTTCCAGAAGTGCCAGCAGCCGATGAACAAACCGCTATTATCCTTGCAGTTGCGGAGTTATCCTCTCCTGAGATGTAAGCAAACAGCAAGCATTATTCTACAGCAGTTAAATAACATCATTTCACAGGTAATTTACACTAAGGGAAAGCATATCAACAGGTGGTTTAATACCTGGGAATATAACTTCCAGTTTGAGAAAGTGAGGACACTGGCAAGTGGTATAAGCAATACACCCTTAATGCAGCTGAAGTGCAGTTTACACTAAGTTTTGGGCTCAGATTCATGTAATAATGGAATTTGAGCACCAGACTACTTTTCTAGGTGCCCAATCTACTGACAATAGTCCATGTCCTCCCACATCCAAGGCCTCAGCATGGATGTGTCTGTCCCAAACCAAATGTCTTGCTGTCAGTGATGGTTTACATAGTGCAATGTCCATGCTCAGGAACATACAAGCAAAGCTGCTTTTCATCTTCTGCGTGTCAATGGTCAGACCTTTCACCTGGGGGAAAATCCTACTTTCTTGACTTCTTTTTCTCCCTCCTTCCCAAACTGCTCACTCATAAATCCTGTGTGCAAGAACACTTCAACCCTATGAAGATATTTCAGATTAAAAACCTCTCTGTGACATCCACAGGGATTAATAAGACTGGGAGACAAAGCTCAAGGCTTGGGATTATGAGTGATGGAGGCCTTCAACCTCCTGAGAGAGAGATAGATGAGGAAACAATTACCTTGGCAGAGCTGTGAGGGTTCCTTGTTGCCTCTGTGGTCCATGGGGATAAGGATAGGGCAGCCAACAGCAAGGAATTCTCTCCTGGTAAGGCAATTTGCAGTGTATCCTCAGCTATCTCTGGTGAAGCACGTCCCAAGAGGACCCAGCTTTGTCTACCTAATTAATTACTGCACAGGGATGTGCTACAGACAGCTTTGTATAACATAAAACAGGCAATTTCATTAAGCATTGAAGCTAAATCAGCGACCAAACTCCTCCTCTGCAAGTCCGCGAAGAGCCACATCTGTGCACACTGAGTCATTGCGATAGCACCTTTCTCAGGCCCAGGGGACATGCAAACGTTGGCCATGGATCCAGAGGATCTCTGGACACAAGGTCACATAAATCTAAGCGGCACAAAGAAAGCCCATCAGCTGAGCCAGACTGCTGCAACAGACCTATGGCTCCTGACACCTTCCCTGGAGGTGTTTAAGGCACGGGTGGATGAGGTGCTGAGGGATATGGTTTAGTGTTTGATAGGAACGGTTGGACTCGATGATCTGGTGGGTCTCTTCCAACCTGGTTATTCTGTGATTCTGTGATTCTGTGACATTTACTATTCTGGGACAAAGCAGCTCTAGATGCTCCATTTAAACTCTGGCTTTGAAAGGCTCCTATTTAAATCCAGACGGGCGCTGCTGAAACCAACACAAGTGACACAAAAGCACATGGGTGCCTGGCATTTCCCCACGTGGCACTCCAGTTAGCCCCTCAGAATATGTGAAACCCAGTGTCGTGTTTACCAGAAATGGTCTGGAAGGGCTGAATTGCCCATGACTATTTGTGGAAAGGTCTCTCAACTCCAAGCAACCTCCCAAAACCCAGCGCAGAGAAATCTGCTCATCCCCAAAGTGGGGTGTGTTGGCCACAGTGTTGGCTGGCAAAGCTGCCTCTCACCATGACAAATTGCTGGTCAACATTTTATTTTCTGGATTTGGAGAGCCAGGGGAGGAATCTACGATACCTCATGCAGAGAAAGACCCCTATGTCGCCCCCGACTCAGAAAGCACATGTAGAGGAGTGGAGCTTGCGGTGCTGGGAAGCTGCTGCTTTAGCTCAAGTCCTGGGGACTGGCCTACATCCCACAACAGCAACACAGCCCCTGCCTCGAGGTTTGCAGAACAATAGTCCTTTCAATTAGTGATTAAACCAATATATTTGCAAAACCCAGTTTTTTCTGGTTTGCATTTGGCATGGATAACAGCTTGTTGCCCTTTTTTCTTACAAGCCAGTTTTAGAGTAAGAGTTTTCTCCTTACTGAGCTCTTTAATGAAATACTTCATTCTTACTGAACTGATGCCTCGGCTTGTCTGAAAGCAATTTGATTTCTATTCAGTTTTTAATGTGCCTAAGTAAGTATTGAAAACAAAGGGGAGGCGGCATTTACAAATTGGTGAATTGATTGTAGCGTCGTTCCACCTTCAATCTTCAACTCCTGCGGCACAAAAACTAATCGTCCCCGTGAAACTGAAACACAGGAATCCAATGTTGTTTGTGAGATTGTTATCCTCAAAACAAGGAGGTGATGACCAAGGTCAGAGGAAGCACAGGCTCTCCCTCTTCTCCTAGCAGGACGCAGCTCAGACATGAGGAGGAGGAAAGGATCACCACTGAACTTTAAAGCCTAAAAATAACTAAGAGAAGGGACTGGAAATATTTTGTCCCATAAAGAGGTCAAGCCCTTTAGTAAGAGAAAAGAAAATTAAAAGGTAGTAGGTACTGGACAAACCCTGCTGAGCACAGTCGGAGCGGAGAAGCACGGGAATTCCTGCTGTCTCTGCTGGCTGTTCTTGCAGGGACAGGGACACAAGGAATGGCTGGGACAGGGAGAGCACCCAGATCTCTCCTCCACAGGCTCTGCCTTATCCTTTCGCACCATGGCACTGGGCTGGAGCAAATCCCAGTAACATTGCAGAGGCTGATGTTAGGAAGTGCCCTGTACACACATCCCTGCAGCGTAACTGCTGTCTCAAGAACCAGCTGGCTTTTTAAAATGGTGTGGGAGGGAAGAGAAAGGCAGATGCCCTTTGCCATGATGGTCCTTTGTCTGGAGGCTCAGGAGAGGCTGATTAAGCCTGAAATTGGTCTTCTGTCCAGTAAAGGTAGAGCAGTCTATCAAAACTATATCACGGACTTTGTGCCAAAGACGTAAATCAAATGAAGTTGAAGTTGTTGCTGAGATTCACAAGATGAGCCTAGGCTGAAGTAGGCTCTTTTTATTTAATGAAAATGGGAAAACATGGAAGGTGGGCTTTTAAAATCCTTGGTTGCCCTTTTTTTTGTCTGCTCCTGGAAGGCTTTTGCCTGTGAGAGTGCTGTTTCCTAGGAGCAAAGGCATTGAGAAAGGCACAGAAAGGCTTTCAGGGCCATGTGTTGCGATGCTGTAGATCTCACAGACCCAGCAGGAAACCTGAACACCTGTGCAGCAAAGCCCACTGCTAAAGGCAAGTGCACGGGAAAAAAACCTACCTAGTAAAGGACTTTTCATGAGATAGACAACCTCAAGAGTCAGGCTGGGGCAGCAAGGGTCCCACATGGAAATGTCAGGTCCTGGCACCAAAACTAATTCACACCTCTGGTCACTGAGCGATGCCTGAACATCCATCAGCAAATATCCCAGTGCCTGTGCATCCCATTGATACACCCCTAATGCTTCCTGGAAGCCTTTCTTTTTTTTTTTCATATTTAACCCCATCAACCAAATCAACTTGGTAAGAAGTGTCATTTCTGAGGAGTCCAGTTTGGGAAGTGTCCTGTCCTTCAGCCTCTTCAGCTGTCCCTAACGTCTCCACATGGGAAGGAGCAGCGTACACTGACTCAGACTGGGCAGCAGCCAGGACAGCAACATCCCTACAGAAGATTGTTTTAGAATCTTGAAAGCCACTAAACTTTGGTTGAACTCAACAGATACCAAACTTTGGTGCAACCAGAACTGCATCCTGCTGGTGATAGTGATTAACTTATAAATGACTTTTCCAGACCTTGAAAACTGCAAAGCAATGTATGAACACAAAGTTTTGTTAATAAAACTAATCTGGTCCACATTTCCTGCACACTGCCAACTTTTTTTCCCAAAAGTATTTAGACCTCAGCTTGCTGTTACCACAAAACAGGAAAGCTTAACAGTGGTTAGAATAAGATTCCCTGGTTCACTTACAGCCATCCTGGCTGTGGCTTTCTTGTAATAGACAACATGAATTAAATTAGTGAGGAGACGACACAAACATGAGTTTGATTTTCTTCTGAAAGGCTGTGTGCATTCCAAATAACTTTTAAGAGCACTTCCAATGCTGGCTTTTAAGAGAAACTTTATCACACTGAGATTAAAGGATTAGAATGTAAAAATAGTTCCTTACAAGCCTGAAAATTTACAAAAAAAGAAAGAAAGATGTTGGGAGGAGAAGAAAAGATCCATTGTGAACACGGCATCTGATTCTAAAAACCGTAGAAGAGAGTTATGTTCTCCACAACCTGATAAGATGCTTCTTCCTTTAGCCATTATGATCTGAGAAACAGAAACCATCCAAAATGAATTTCACATAGCTGGATTAAATGGGCTCCACAGGAAGTTCTGTTTTCAGTCGCATAACAGCAGGGATTACACAGTGTGCATACTCCCAGCAGATCCTTTTGCATAAACCTTGATTACCTTGTAGCAGGAAAGGCTGTTCACCCTAGCAGTCACTTTGTCAAGGGGCACTCTGCACTTATAAAAATGCGTAATAATAATTAGCAATTACAGCATCATGATACAGAACTCTTGATAACTGAATATGTAGTTTATTGATGGGATCGGATTACAGGCATAGAGTCTGCTTAGGTGAAGGAGGATTTTTTTGCTAATGAAACTCCGGGTAAATCCTGCAAGTTCCTCAGGGAGCTTTCAGGCAAATTTGGCTCTTCTTCTGGCCCTGCTCTTCTAGGTAGTCTTTACTTTAGAGTCTTTCCTGAGGTATCAGTCTTGCCTGTGCCTGGGACAGATGGTATCTGAGCTCTGAAGAGGTGTGAGAGGCACAGATGTTCTTCAACAGCACAGCCAGGGAGGTTGCATCAAGAGGACTTCAGGAGGGCCAGCCTGGGGAGTTAAAACATGTTCTTGACAGCTCTCCTGCTTCCAGATCTCTTCTGTTGGCATCTGAGTGATGGAGAAGAAAGCTTCCACTAAGTATGAAAATGATTTTCAAACTGGAGATGACAACATCATGTAGCTGCATCTTCCCACTGTCAATAAGTAAGTGCATCCTCTGACACAGGTGATGGTAACAATGCTTATCTCCTCTCAGCCAGTTTCAAGGCAGGAACAAGCACATCCCTGGTGAAGACTTGTCTAAACTCCTCTTGAAGATCTCCAGTGGAAGAGAAACAACCCGGGCAGCTCATTCCACTGCTTCACCACTTTATGGTTAGATGTATTTCCCTACTATCTCATCCAAATGCTGTTTGTGGCAACTTCGATCAAATATGTTTTGCCTTGTGCTACCAGTCAGACAGAAAAAGCTGTTTGCTGTCCCCCCTACCACATCCAGATTGACTGCTGCCTGCTCTTCTCCCTTCAGTCCTCTCTTTTCCAGAGTAACTTGTCTGCTACTCTTCCTGACTCAAATTCCTTAAACCTCTCTTACAGGTGCCCATCCTGGACAGTAACCAGCCTTTCTTAAACTGGATTCAGTGCACAAGCCCGAAACTCATCCACAAACAGCAGAGCCAAGTCACAGCATGTGACGTTCCTACCCATACAATCCGGAATATATTTTCCATTTTATTTAAATCTTTTATCTAATATTAACTCATGCTTGGGGATGGGCATTTCTTTGCGGCAGGAGGGGCGCACACTCTTTTTCTGTCTGCTTCATATTCACACATTTGATCCCTCTCTTCCCAATTCACCATGAAACTGTATTAAACTTCATTGGCGATGCCGTTCCCCTGACTTCTGGATTGCTCAGTCCTGCTGCATCCCTCAGGTTGGTTTGCTAACTTTGCTCCAGGGGCTTCATCACTCCACAAATGAAAGTGCATCCTCTACTATATTGTCTGAATTGGAAGTGAAAGACCAATTGAATAAAAATCTCCATAAACTTTTGTATAGAAAAACTCATTACAGAGTGAACTATTGACATTTTGCCTTTGGGTGCTATTTGTCTATCAGCTCAGCACCTACTGAGTAATGATTTAATCTCTTTCAAGTTCTCTTAGTTTTTGTATAAGAATATCATCCAGCCATGACAAAAACAGTTCTAAAGACATGATGCAACATATCAGCTACTTTTCCCCTGTTCACAGGACCAGTTATCCTGTCAAAGAAAAGAATCAGATTGGACCCATTTGGTTTATTTTTGAAAAATCTGCTTTTGGTATATTTGCACTTTATCCTATTGGTGTCTATAAAGTTGTGAATAATTCATGCAGAATCCTTCCAGGTACCAAAGTGAGTCTGACTTGTCTATCTTCTCCCTGTTGGAGTCTCCTCTTCCACCCTCATTGTGCCCTCAAAGATAATTGGTAATGTTTCAAGGAGCACTTTAGCTGGTCTATCCCTTACCCTAGGGTGAATATCATCTGTCTCCCTCCAGCACATCTAATTTCTCTAATTAATGCCTTACATATAAAACATTTAACTGAACATTTCAGCACTGATTAAATTATGGGGAAATACCAAATAAAGGTTATTATGCATTGATTTATCAGTCTGCTGACTCAGGAGAATTAATGGATCTTTTATGTCTCATTACTTCCAAAGATAATTTTAAACAGAAATAAACATTAGATTTATTAGGTATAATGATAATAGTATGTTTATAATCCTGGTTTGAAAATAACATTTTTGCTGCAAAGAAATATTGAAAGTATTTTGAAGTCTGAATTTCCTCTTTATGTAGCTGTGACTTCTTCAAAGGCTGTTCTTCATACTTCATAAAGCCAAGGCCTGCTGTATTTTTGCTTTAAAAATCAAACTAGTTTTTTAATCCAATAGTAATGGAAGTTCATAATTTTATTTCTTTCTCAAATCACTCAAACTGTTGCCATAGAAATAATTCTATATGGAGATGGGTCAAGATAAAATAATCTCCCAAAGAAGATTGCTACTTGAAAAGCCCATAAATTATAATAATTTAATCAAAAGCATAAAGCAGTCAATCCAATAACCTATGCAAGTAAAATAATTCAATTCAACAGCTTGATCTTTCTCTCCTGTGGATATCATCTACATCACTGTTAAAAATCCATTACTAATTAATCTGCTAATACAGTTTTCCAAGATGCAGCCCAGTTGGCCACTGAAAGTATTCTGAGACGGAGATGAGAAAGGATCTTCCCCCTTTCTGCCTGCTGTACTGCCGGAGGAAGGCTTGTGATGCTTAATCCCTGTCTCAGATGTGGCTCCATGTCCATTGTGAGTATTTTCTCTCCAGGAACCTGGTCTCAGACTCAGTGAAAAAAGTAAGAATCCTTGGAATGAAAACATTACTTTTTTTGAAGTTAGAAGTAGTTGCAAATACTAGCTGAATAGTAAAATGTTTTGCTACTGAAACTGAGTTTTGTGTTAAAGTAAGGAAATCTCATATTAATATAATCAAGGAAAGACCCAATTATTTTGGGGTAGAATGAATGCATCCCAGAAGTTCCAATTTACTTAACTTTGTTCTTTTCAATTCTCCTGTGAACACTTGTGGTGAACCTGTCCCATCTGTGCCTGTGAGCTGTATTAATGAAGATTTTCCCTGGTCCTCCTTCTGAGTGGTCATATCGTCCTTCTCACCATCCATCTCCCTATCTATTCTCTGCTTAATATTTTACCTAGGCCCAGCTACAATTTTATCTGAGGGATATCCAGTGCTCTTCACCCAAAGCTGTTATAGGTGCTGGCTTTGAAATGAGCTGCAATAACAGATTGGCAAATGTTCTTCTAATTTCACAGACAAATAAAACAAGATGGATTTGTTGAGTGACTCGCTCCCGATGATTGATCCTACTCTGTCAGACGTGGAGAATGATCCAAAGCATCAACTCCAATGTTATCCTCCCAGTCAGCCCCAACTCAGGGGGTAAACCATGAATGTGCAACACCTATTTTTGCCTAAAAATTTTGGAGAAAGATGGAAGGAGAATAAAACTTGAACAAAGTTATAAAATATAGAAGAAGAAAAATAACAAAAGTAAGACTGAGTGTCCCAGGAAAGAGGGATTAACCAAAAAAGGCCTGAAGGCTTATGATTAATGTCACTAATAGAAGAGAATTTATTTTTCCATGCAGGAATGATTTGGGGGAAAGTATAAACTAAAAATAATGGAATAGCAGAGTTATTAGTCCATTGTTTATCTTTATCTGGTTTTAAAGCCAAGAAGGACAGGCTTTTACCTAAACCAGTGATAAGATTTCTAGAGAGAGACAGGAAAATAAGGAAGTCTAGAAGATAAATCCTCAAATAGCTTGTGAAAGCTTCTAGCCTCTTGGTATTGACAAAGCATTAAGCACAAACAACATCTGCCCAGGGGCGCAAAGGGAAGTGGGGGCAGGACAGGGAGAGGTCCAGCAGATATTTTTCCGAGGTCACACGTGCCCCCACACCGGGAATGGACCAACTAAATACTGACAAAACAAAGGCACCAGCAGCTGCCGAGGCTGTTCTATAGCAGCAGTGGAGAAAATCCCAAAGTCTGCAGGAATGTGTTGGGAAGGGCTGGAGAAAGGAGCTTGTTTGGTACAAGACGGCAGATCTTGGTTTTCTGAAACACTTCTCGGCAGCCCCCATTTCTCTCCATTAAAAGTGTGGGGAACACCAGGAAATCACTTCTAACAGAGGTACTTAAACTTTGGCAGCGTGAATATGCTTTTCCTCTTTGCTTTTTCTTCCTGTGCCTAGTGGAGTGTGGCTAGAGTGAATGACAGGTCACAAACATACACTCCAGCTCAGGAAAATATCCAAATTTAGGAAACCCCCTAGGCACTTCTTTCAGTCTCACTGAAGTTTAAGGAAGCAGACAGGTATTGTAAGAATTTTATATTAATATGACTCACAAACTGGAGTCAAAGTAATTTCAACTATTGAGTTTCTAATCAAATGAAACATTCCTGAACTGATTAAAAAAGAAAAAAAGAGATTTATTCCTAATATGAATTTACCAGATAGTTTCACCTTTTTTTTTCTAGATGATTACTCATGCTGACATGACATATTGATGATCGGGCTTAATAACAGGTTACTCGAAGGATGCCTTACTATTTCTGCTCACCAACTGGTTTTGGCTTTAGAGTGGAATAATAAAAAATAATAGTACAAGAATTGGTATAAGAAACACAGGCCAGCATTTCCCTTGTGCTAAAATACTAAACCATTTCTGACCTCTGAGTAATTCATTGTTACCAACAATCTATTTAATAACCCTGAAGAACAAATATCACAACACAAGTGACAAGGTGGTGATACATCCTCCAAATTATTCTTACATTCACATATCTTACTGAACATTGTCACTTAAAATTCAGCAGTTCGGGTAGAAAGGTGGCCTTGTTCCTGGAGGCTTTAGGTTTTTCTTCTTATTGACCTACCATTGTAAAGACGTATCGTTGTAAAAGAGCACTATTGATTTTCAGAAGCTCTTTGGGAAAGCAGTTTCTTGGCTTCATTAATAATTGAACAGCGTAATGTAGCAATACATCCGGAAGACAGCTGAGATGGCCTGTGTTTAGCCTTCAGCTGACTGAAGAAATAAGGCAAAACCCCAATAAAATGTGTAGGAATCCACCTGGGTCTTGGGGTTTAAGTCTTAGCCAAGTTTAGACCTGCAGGTCTGAAGATGTCTCTCCAGCTCCTGTCTTTCTGTGAAAGTACCTGAAATGTGTAGGCAACTCAGGATTTTACCTCAGATTTTCTGAACAACCAGAACTTCTCCATTGAGTGCCTAGATACACGAGTTTAGCTGGGCTGAGTCCACCTTACACCTAAACCCTCTCATGATCCAGACAGCAGATGTGGTCCTCCTCTCCCGACTGACTCAGGGTGTTCGGGGTTGCTGCCATAGCAGATGCTTTCCTCCATGGTCATGTTGGTCATCTCTGAAACCCAAAAGACAATTCCTGACAATGCCTCATTTTAACGTCTCTTGAGCATGCAGGCTACTTCATATCCCTTTTTAGGACTCCACTTTCTTGCGTATGTGTGAGGTCCCTAGATCTCTTCCAGAATCCAATGTCAGATGCTGCAGTGTCTGACAGCAGTGATGAGCAGCCCATCAACAACGTCTGTTGTTGGATGATCACTCTGGTCATTCCTGCTGGGTTTTGGCACCTTCAGGAGTCAGGCGGAGACTGAGAGGTAAGTTGTCCATGGCTTTCTAGAACTCTCTGCTGTTTAAACTGCTCTGGTACAGCATCTGGGACTTATGAGAAATCAGTTGAGCTCTGGGTTGGCAACTTGGTTCTTCTGTGACCTGAAAGTTCGCTATGTTTATTGTCCTGTCTGATGGATAAGGCTGTACAAATGCTACATAAACCTCAGAGGTAAAGAACAAAGTAAAAGTCTCAGACAGGATTTCTGAAAGTTTTAAAACATTTTCCATCAGTCCATTCCCAGGAGGCAGAAAAATCCTGGCTGAAGAGTAAAGGCTCCTGAAATGAATAGCACAAAAAGATGGTTTTTATTATCTTGCTTCAAAGTACAGATCATGACCATTAAGTTATTCAGGACTACAAGTTCCAGACCTCCTTTTCTCCCCTTCTTTCATCTAACCAGCAGAGGAAAAGGCCATAACAACTTCAGGATTCAGCACAAGCTATCTTTCTCTAGAGTAATACATAGCCACTCCAAACCTCCCCCTCAACCGACCCCAGCCCTCAATCAGCTTATTTCAATGTCTGTGTGACATGTGCAGTGACAGACCAGAGGCAGCATTATTTGTCAGCTGCCTCCTCGCTGACCCTTTTAGATAAGAGAAGCCTTCCCTGCTTCTGGCCACCTGAAAGGAAAAGATCTGCACTTCAGACTTTCCTTAGCCAGAGAGCGAGCTGCGGCTTAGAGCTTTGCTTTCCCAGCAAGCTTGGCTTTTTCATTAGCTGTGGTTTGGAGGCTGGGAGCGAGACCCCCTGCCATGTGCACAGAGCCCTAATGATGTCACTGCTCGGGCATCTGATGAGTAAACCTAAAAATGTGAGTGTCTGCTCCCCTTGGGGAAGCTCTGCCACAGGGTGTCAGGCTGATGGAAACCTTCCTGCCTGCCAGAAAGGGGTGGGAAATATATCTGGTCCCTCAAAAAGCAGCATGTAGGTGGCCCTCTGCCATCCCACCAGGCGCCTGGGACAGTCTCAGGGGGTGACACAGGGTTTGTGGACTTCCTAGATGGCATCCCCAGGGACCACACGCCTGAGGTGAGGGCACATATCCTGCTCCATATGGCATGGTTGTAGGATCCCAGTGGATGCCAGACACCCTGAATAACACACACACAACCATATTGTGGGTATCAGTGTCCCTGACCCCATCCCACCTTCCAGTACGCATTCAGTCTGAAACTTTCATGGGTTTTTTCTCCAGGAGGTGCTCTCCCCCACTTCTGCTGCTTTTGGCTGAAGTTGCTGGATGAAGGTGTTGAAAAGGTACATCCTGATCCCAGGGGGAGCAAGAC
Source organism: Phaenicophaeus curvirostris (assembly GCF_032191515.1). Lineage (NCBI taxonomy): Eukaryota > Metazoa > Chordata > Aves > Cuculiformes > Cuculidae > Phaenicophaeus > Phaenicophaeus curvirostris. The sequence continues at coordinate 121,263,353 of NC_091393.1, read as the reverse complement.
AAAAAACATAACACATATATCGCTGCTGCCTAGAAAAAATATCTTTGTCCATATGGCAGGCAGGAATGTGTCTGAGGCAAAGCAGCAAGTTGAGGAGCCAGGAGAGTTCATCTCAGTGTTTATCCTCAGCCCAACATACAGCTGTAAGAAGGTTCATGACAGCCTGAGCTGTCCCATGGGCGTGCTCCCTCCTCTCAGCTGCAGCTAGATGTCTCAGCACCCTCATCCAACAAAAGAAGCAAATGTTTTTTGATGGCATTAACACTCCACACTGGCTCAGGCAGGCTGCTGTGAAAGCTGGAGTGTGGGTCTACAGGAGAAGATGGTGGTGGATTATTGGGGTAAGGCAGAGGGCAGACCATCAGGAGGTAGCAATCAAGGGCTGGGGACCACCCCAACAACTGAGAAACGGCAGGGGAGCTCAGCCATCAGCAGCTCACACATGAATATACTAAATGAGCATCCTTACTTGTCTCAAAATTGGTGCTGGAAGCCAAGTGGCACAAAACAGGGTGTGAGATAGTTTCATGCTTTTTGCAGCTGCTCTTTCCACTTTCAATGAGAGTTAGTTCAACTTCTTACTTCAGATAAGAGTACGATACTGCAGGGCTCAATAGCATGAGGTTACATAAGGAAATGCAGAGGAGCATAGGTGAAGTATAAACTATCCAATCTAATGTATTGGTTTATTTCTGAGTGATGAATGGCCTTTGCCTCACAAAAAACTTACTGCCACGTCAGCCTTCTGCAGCAGCAAATATATAATATGGACTATTTGCTAGGATCATATTTAGGCTTTTTTTTTATCTTCTAATGTTCATATGTGATTCCCCAGTAATGTGGAGCAAGCTTTACATCACATTCAAGGACTTGCAAGGTTGAGTGGCTTTTCGAGATGATAGGCACCTTCTGAATGCCTCCAGCTCTCCTTCAAGTGAGCAGAGAGTTTTTTTCACGCCCTAGATGTGCCTAAGCTTGGTGCATGGATGTCATCAACAAAGGCTGGTTGCCATCTGGTGCCACCACATTTCCCTGCCTCCCTGCCTGGTGCTTTGAGCCTCTGGCTGGGCTGGAGAGCGAGGAGGTGAGGCTCATCCAGCAGCACAGCCAACTCCCACCCCGCAGGGCTTACAATTAACATGTATGACTGGGAAGAGCAGGTGGAGGCAGTGAGCATGCAGGACGCCCGAGGATGTCCCCGCTGTCAGCGTAGTGACTGCCGCGCACCAGCTGGCTTGCCACTCTCCAGGTACTTGTCACCAGGAGGTGATGTGGCCAGTAGTGCCAGACAGATGGCTCATCGTCTGGGCTGGCAGCTCTGGAGCTTCCATGGTGCTGTTAAGAAAAATAATTGGTGAGGAAAGTGCCTGCATGTATCGGCAGCAATACCACAACTGCTAACGCCATCAGCCTGAACTGGTGGCCGCCTGCAATGAGCTTATAGTGGCAGCGGAGCTGGTCAAAGAGGTATCCTGCCTCTGCGACCACTGTGAAATGCTTCGGGACATGGTGGAGCAGGATATTCTCTGACCAATGCATGGGATTGCTTGAGGCACACGCTGGATGAGGTGAGGTCTATGTGTGCAAGCATGGGCAGCTTCATAGTGCAGGGTGCAGCAGGAGTTTGGAGGGAAGGATGCTGCCAGTGGCGTGAAGGAGAAAAAAAGAGATGCTTGCTGGTTTAGGCCTCTGCATCTGACACCATGTGGCTGGGAAGAGAGACATCTCCACTACCCTTTGCTTTAGTTCTTCATAACTGGTATGGTTTGGGATTGCTTCAGCCTCTGGCTGTGTCAAAAGTAGAGACGCTGTGGTAAACTCCATGCTACCACTACCCAGAGGTCAAAACAAGGTCTAGTTTTGTCATAAGTACCCCTCAAAATGCTGTAGAAGTTAGAAATAGGATAGGAAAGAAAATATCATGAGGAGTAAACACAGGAATGGAGCTTTATGTTGGGACACAGAAGTGAAGTACTGGTGCTCCCCAGTAGAACTCTCTGGTGTTGTGCTATGTGCAAGGCATTTATAAGCAATTTTTTCAAAAATGCTTCCCCAACCATGCCTCTTACAAGCGCCAAGTGATGGCTACATGTGCAGGCTGGTAGGTAGCAGGCAGAGAGTCTTGCTGTAGCTGCACCTTTGTCTTCATGGCACAAAGGATGGAAACAGCCCTTGCACACAAAAAAAAAAAGGACAGCATTTCCATTTAAAGGCAGGCCAAAAGGATACGAGACAATTCGTGTGTGGCCACAAGGCAGCTCATTCCAGACAAAAAGGAAAGCTCTACCAGTGCAACTTTCCCAGACAGACAAGCTATAACTCAGAGCACCCTTCCTTGGACTCCTGCAACCAGCTTCCCTTTAGCTGCTGCAATCTCCACTCATTCATTTCCTCCCCTCCTTCTTTCCTCCTTCTTTCATTATCCTTTACAGGACCTATTCATGGACGTCCCCTGAAATGTCCCATTTGTTGAGGGGGTTGCAGCGCTTGCTTTCACTTCCAGCTACTGGACATTTTGAGCCAGGGGCCCAGTCCTAGGTAATAAACGTCGCCTTTGTCAAAACGAAGCAGAGTTTAAGTACCAGCGAACAGTGTCTGCCTGCTAGACAGGGGGCTGGTCTGGCCTTAGCCAGCTATTGAGATGTCTTTGTGCCATGTTGCCATAGCTACCCTCCAGCTAAATAGGGAAAGAGCTCCTTTGTCCCAGATTAAGACCAGCAGACTTTTGGAGCGGAGCCTGCCAGAGACTGCAGGGAAGGAGCTTGTCTGCACCTGCTAGGACTTTAGCCTTGCTGTTGTGTGTCCATTTGGGCTGGGTGGAAAAGGAGTTAGAGGACTACTTGAAATAAATTGGTTTTATATACATCTGTATATATGTATGCATGTGTACATCATTTTTATATATAAATATACACACAAAGAAGGCCACAGAATGGTGGTGGTTAATGGACAGGCTTGCCAGCAAAGAGGTGAAACCTGAAGAGGACTTGAAATAAATCAAGCAGGAACCCTCACAGCACTTGGTGCCCAGGGATGACAACCTAATCCCTTGAAAGGGGACCACAGGTCCTGCTCATATAGGGTACTTCCAGATAAGGCTGCCAGAAAACTCACATCAAACTGGCAGGCATCATCCTTTCTCCTACCTGAAAGGAGGTTGTAGAGAGGAGGGAGCTGGCCTCTTCTCCCAGGTCACAGGGGACAGGACAAGAGGGAATGGCCTCAAGCTCCGCCAGGGGAGGTTTAGGCTGGACATTAGGAAAAAATTTTTCACAGAAAGGGTCATTGGGCACTGGAACAGGCTGCCCAGGGAGGTGGTTGAGTCACCTTCCCTGGAGGTGTTTAAGGCACGGGTGGACGAGGTGCTAAGGGGCATGGTTTAGTGTTTGATAGGAATGGTTGGACTCGATGATCCGTTGGGTCTCTTCCAACCTGGTTATTCTATGATTCTATGATTCTATGATCCTGCCTTGTGCTAAGCAGCATCAGTGCTGGCCCTGCATGTCCTCACACATCCATCTTTGCAAATCCATTGGTGCCTGGGATGAGTGTGGTGATGGCAACGTGTGTCTTTGCAGCCACTGCCGAGGGGCAGCAAACCATACAGACCATGTCAGCAGGGTGGGCACAGCAGCTGAGGACTCAGGATGGACTGCAAAATCCCTTCAAAGAAGCAGGGATATTGCCTAAATACTGAATATAAAGAAGACGAGCCCACAACTGATTTTTTTCTGCCTCAACTGGATTAGCTCTATAAAAGTGAGGTTGAGTGTTTCCAGCCAGCCCGTAGGCTGACACAGGTGGAGAAAAATCACGGTGAGAGGTGAACATCTGTGTCTTGTGCTTGTTGTTTTGCACGTGTACTGTGATGCCACGTGCAGGCATCATTTTCTTCCTGAGCACACTGAACAAGGAGACGTTACACAGCTCATTTGCTCCCATTAAAAGGTGGAGATTTCCAGACAGGTAATGAGCAGCCTTAAGATGAACAAGCCTGTTCTAGCTCCAGCTATAAGTTTTGTATCTGCCCATCACAGACTTCTGGAGATGATCCCGTTTCTCAAAGATGCTCAGGCAGTAAGGAGCATCTCAGACCTCCTGAAGCTGGGATATACACGTAACACGGATTATCTGGGGGGAAAATTCACATGAATGCAGAGGAAAGTGGATGCATATGTTCAACATAAATTTTAGATGACATCTAAATTAATTTTGAAGGAAGGACTGAAGATATGGAAGTAAAGGGAAAAATACAATAAAAACATAACAGACTCTTACCAAGGTCACTTGCATCAGGCTGACTTGATAGCTTTTGTTGATAAGAAAAGCAAAAAATAAAATGAAGAGCAAACAAAGTACTCCTTGGGCTTTTTTAGACATGGGAAATGCTTTAGATCTAATCTGTCTGGACTTCAGCAACACTTTTGATAAAACAGCCACATGGGAAATTATTGTTTGTGTTGGAAGAAGCAGGGACTGCTATTCGAGCTGAAGGTCTGTCAGGAAATAGCCGAGAACAAACACAACAGGTTCTTCTGAAAGGAAAACGATAGGAGCAGGGAGACATAATGGGTGAAATTCCTTGGAGCCAGTTTTAGTTAGTTCTTTTCTGGAACAAAAAGTAAGCAAGGACTAATGATATCTGCAGACAATACACAGTTGGGAGGCATCGGTGAATTGGGAATATCAAAGGAAAAACATGCTACATTTGAGAGCTGGAGCAGCGGACCCGGAGTGAAGAGTTCAAAGTGCCTGTCATGCACTAGTGCTCCCTCTGCACTAATTAATTAAACTGAGCCAGGGCAGGTTTATGAACTGCTCTGTGACCACTGGCGAGGATAAATGTTTATGTGTTTCCTGGCACTGTTTGACCGGGGCCCACCGGCTCCCCGCTAGACGATGCCCAGGCACGGCTTAGGGATTAGCCTTGGCCAGGAACTGCTTCCAAGAGGCTCTTTGGATGAGGTCACTCTGGTTTGGAGATTACAAGAGCTGAGCTGTGTGGATGCGAGCCATGCCATGCCGTCAGGCCCTGGCTTGCTTTACTGGCCTGCCGGAGAAATCACATTGTTTTGCTGTAAAATGAAGTGCACTGATCAACCACAAAATGGATGTGAACACCTATGCTGCACACTTGCCCCAGACAGCAAACACAGTCACATCAAAAAAGAGTCTTCTGGAAACGCAAAGGCACATTTTTGCTCTTTTACGACCTTTTCTGGGAAAAATGTGTGCAGTCGCAGCCTCCCCAAGCCCAGAGTCATTGCAGCTAGACCAGGCTGGCACACAAAGAATAGATAGAATCATAGAATAACCAGGTTGGAAGAGACCCACTGGATCATCGAGTCCAACCATTCCTGTCAAACACTAAACCATGTCCCTCAGCGTCTTGTCCACCAGTCCCTTAAACCCCTCCAGGGAAGGTGAATCAACTACCTCCCTGAGCAGCCTCTGCCAGGGACCAATGACCCTTTCTGTGAAGAACTTTCTCCTAATGTCCAGCCTAAACCTCCCCTGGCGGAGCTTGAGGCCATTCCCTCTCGTCCTGTCCCCTGTCACTTGGGAGAAGAGCCCAGATCCCTCCTCTCCACAACCTCCTTTCAGGTAGTTGTAGAGAGCAATGAGGTCTCCCCTCAGCCTCCTCTTCTCCAGGCTAAACACCCCCAGCTCTCTCAGCAGCTCCTCATAAGGCCTGTTCTCCAGCCCCCTCACCAGCTTCGTTGCTCTTCTCTGGACTCTCTCCAGAGCCTCAACATCCTTCTTGTGCTGAGGGGCCCAGAACTGAACACAGATGTTGGAGAGAGCAGTGAACTTGTCCAGTGAGAGGGAATTGAATGAATTTGGCCAGTTAAGTCTGGCAAAATGAATGCTGAGAAGTGATTCAAGAAGTTAAACACAAGAGAAAAGGAAAAAAACGTGTAAGCTAAAGGCACCTCCTGGCACCAGTACTAGTGGGTATCAACCAGCCCAAAATATAACTTTAGTCTGGAAATTCAAAGTAGTTTTCTAATCACTGGAGGAAAGCGCTTCAGGTGCTCTCTTGCAGGAGGAACACTGAAGGCAGAAAGGAAACCTGTTTTAGGAGGTGATGCGTGCAGACCTGGGAATAAGTGTGACGTGGTGGTTTGTGACAACAGAGACTGGCCCCACTGACCCACGAGGGTCCCCAGTCCAGCTTCCTCTCTTCCTGCCAATAATGACCATGAGAAGTGATGTAGAACCTAATTGTTCCCATCATCCATTGAGCTCTTTCATTGACCACAGCCCTTGTGCACGTTAGATGAGGCAGGGCTGCAAATGGAAACTGGCATTACAATATGCACAAGTGCCAAATGCCATGATTGCCCCTGGATAGCTGCTTGAGCACAGTGCTTCCTGAAAGACTTGGCCTCACACACATAATTAGAAAGAAAACTCATGAAAAAAAAAAAAGAAATAAAGATAATTTAAAAAACGCGTAATAAACTACAACCTGAAGAAGGCAAGAAATTCTGGGAATTGCTCTGGCTGGTAACTCTGCACATCCAATTTACTTCTTTATCATAGAATCATAGAATCACAGAATCACCAGGTTGGAAGAGACGCGTTGGTTCATCGAGTCCAACCATTCCCATCAATCACTAAACCATGTCCCTTAGCACCTCGTCCACCCGTCCTTTAAACCCCTCCAGGGAAGGTGACTCAACCACCTCCCTGGGCAGCCTGTTCCAGTGCCCAATGACCTTTTCTGTGAAAAAATTTTTTCCTAATGTCCAGCCTGAACCTCCCCTGGATATATGCTTTGTCTATGCTTGCTTGTCTTGGCTATTAGCAGTGTATTGTTTATTAAATCAGTGCTTTTCAACCTGTGATCTACAGATCCTGGAAGGTGTTTGGGTTACTTGTAGATGTGCAAAAACTAATTAAGAAAAGGAAATCTGTTGTAGGAGACCTACAACAATTCTCTATCATAGAGCAGCCCGAATCTCTAACTAGCAGAGTTCAGCTGTCCCTTAGACTGTGTGTGAGCAGGACTATATTTATACAGTGTCCAGTACAATCAGAATCTAACTCATCTGGCATGTATGGTCACACCCATGGACATACCCTCTCTAACATGACACACAGGTATAGGGCCTCCCTTAGTGTTTCCATGATATAAAATACGTATACAGCACACAAAGCCTGCAGCTGAATAGGAAATACAAATCCTTGGGTGAGAAGTCAGAGAAGAGCCTTTGCATGTCAAAAGGCAGCAAAACCAAATTATTTTGCCCTGCAGTATCTCCTCTGCTCTCAAAGTGGAAGATGTTGAGAAGCCCCAACTGTTGTGGAGGAGGACAAAAGGCAGCATAAAGCAGCTGCTGTGTTTCAGTGTTTCTTCGGACATTTGCCTTTTAGCCAAGTCATTCAGCCCCCATACGCAACAGTCATAACATTGCATAGTTTAGTTTTTAGCTGTTTTTCAGTCATGACCTAACAACCTAAAAGGCAAAATCAGCAGCAACATTCAAACCCTCCAGTAGGAGTTTTAGTAGCTCTGAGATGTCTCCAGATACACAACTTACAAATCCTTTTTTAGACGTCAGCTGCAATGTTTGCATACAGATCCAGGGTTATTTGGACCCAAGAGCTTGAATATATTCCTAATATTTGCAATTTGAAGCCAGATGTATATGCCAGCTGCCCTTTCTTTAAAGCTCCCATTTGGTTACAGGTGATATTGGAACAGAGAGGGATATAGAAGCAATGTTTCAGGTCTGGGGCTCAGGTGGAAGAAACTGATGTCTCTGCTGCCCTGCTGTGTCTCAGACAGGGACAAATAACTTCAACTCCTTTTTTTGTTATATCCTGGACCACTGTGAGAAAAAATGTGCTTAAGATCATAAGAGGTTCAAGCTACAGTGGTCTTTCAAATAGGCTCTACATCTACAACTCTACACCTACAAATAGGAAGGATTGATTTCAAAAGCATAAAAGCTCCTAAATAATTTGGTAACTCTGGGATTGGATGCTTGCATATATGTTGAGCACATTTCTTCAGTGCCATGTCTACATGATGAAAGGGCTTGTCTCCTTCACTGGAGGACAGCAGAGGGGCTGAGGCACTGTCCTGGCCATCCACATGGGAGCGAAAGACTACAGTGGTTGCGTAGCTCGGATTAAAGCAAGTGCTACTTTGCCACCACAGCTGGTTGCACAGAGAAATTGTGGAGCCTTAATCTTTGGAGACATTCAAAACCTGACTGGAGATGGCCCCGAGTGACCTGCTGTAGCTGACCCTGCTCTGAGAAGGAGTTTAGACAAAGCAATCTCCAGGGATCCCTCCCAACCTCAGCCCTTCTGTGACTCTGACACATAAACCCACACATATGCACATAGACACACACTTAGATATACACACAGATACAGATACACATATCCACACGCTCCTCCCCTCAGGGCTTGGACGTGCAACTGAATTACAGAAGCTCAATGAATTTCCATCCATCATCTGAAGCCGCTGGAGCTCATGCACCCATCTATTTGCAACACAGAGTAAAACCTCTTGTACTGGCAATTAAAATCAATCTCATTGCTTCACTCCAGGCATGGGCTGGAAGGGCACACCTGGACGGCAGCGGCGCAGTCACCATGGCTCTTCTGGCATGCAGCAACCTGCAAGGCTGTCATAAGCTGAGCAGGTTTCTGAGCCTTGCAGCTAAGTAGATTCAATTACACTGATCTGTGTTTGCTGGAGCAATGAAGAGAGATGGTGAAGGTATGGTTAACTTTAACTTAATATAGATTTGAGTCCATTTAAGAAAACAAGACATAAGCATGTTCTGCCACTTGTCAGAACATATTTCACTAGTAATTCTTGTGACGCCTCTACCTGTGCCTTTATGGGAGAAATGATCATAGAATCATAGAATCATAGAATAGCCAGGTTGGAAGAGACCCACCGGATCATCGAGTCCAACCATTCCTATCAAACACTAAACCATGCCCCTTAGCACCTCATCCACCCGTCCCTTAAACACCTCCAGGGAAGGTGAATCAACCACCTCCCTGCGCAGCCTCTGCCAGTGCCCAATGACCCTTTCTGTGAAAAATTTTTTTCCTAATGTCCAGCCTAAACCTCCCCTGGCAGAGCTTGAGGCCATTCCCTCTTGTCCTGTCCCCTGTCACTTGGGAGAAGAGCCCAGCTCCCTCCTCTCCACAACCTCTTTTCAGGTAGTTGTAGAGAGCAATGAGGTCTCCCCTCAGCCTCCTCTTCTCCAGGCTAAACACCCCCAGCTCTCTCAGCCGCTCCTCATAAGGCCTGTTCTCCAGCCCCCTCACCAGCTTTGTTGCTCTTCTCTGGACTCGCTCCAGAGCCTCAACATCCTTCTTGTGGTGAGGGGCCCAGAACTGAACACAGGATTCGAGGAGCGGTCTCACCAGTGCCGAGTACAGAGGAAGAAGAACCTCCCTGGACCTGCTGGTCACGCCGTTTCTGATCCAAGCCAAGATGCCATTGGCCTTCTTGGCCACCTGGGCCATAGCATTCTGATGAATAAATAAAACTTTTTTAGGATACAAAAAAATATATCTTGACTAATAATGCCATAATGCACAAAGCACTGTTGCCAGCAGTAAAAGCTCCTAACCTGGGTCAACTGGTGATTTAAAGAGAAAAATAAAAGCTTTTCAAGACAATTGGTCTCTAACGGTTGAGTACTGAGAGCCAGACACACCGCTGAGCTCCATCTGTTCTGTATCACGCCGTGATGCAAGCCCAGCTCTGAGCATCACTGGGACTGTGTGGAGCAGCTGGAGTAGCTGGGGAAGGCTGGACCAACAAGCCTTCATCAATTCTTAAGAGTTTCACACATTCCGGGTGGAGTGTTCTTTGATCTGTTTCTTACAGCTGCTCTTCAGATACCACAATTATGGTCCCTCATACACCAAATCTGCTGACACAGTGGCTGGCCTGACCTCTCAGAAGAGAAATTTTTTGGCTTACAAGATAGTTTGGTGACACTTTGGTATGGGGTTTCCTCCCCAGCCAGGAACAATATCTTCCTTCTTACTACCTTGCCCCCCATGCAGTAAAAATTCACATGAATTCTTCTTCTCTGGTCACTTCTTGTCTGTCTCGGAGCCCAGAAGGTCACTGAAGACATAATATCTCTTGCCAGGCTTATACAGTGTCCAGACCCCACAGGGCTCATATTGCAAACAGTGGAGGAAGATGATTGCTAGGAATTTTTGCAGTATCGCCTGCCTCTAACAAGAAACATTGCTGATGCTGCCTGCACAAAGCTTGTATACATAACCTTCTTGGAGGAGACATTTAGTCAATACACTTGGTGTGGAAAGTAAAATGTAGGTAGGAGCAAGGAATGAGAGCTCTCTTAATCATTGTCATTGATTTTCTGAAATGTCTCTGTGCCTGTTCCTAAGAAGGGTGCAGTGACATCCTATGTTTATTCAGTGTCAGCTCTGGGTGGGAGATGATAGCCATGCTGAGTAAGAAGTTTAAGTAAAGCATCAACATTTCTGTTCCAGAGGTAGGGGCTTTTCATCTGCTAATTTATTTTCATGAAGAAGTCATTAAAGCAAGAGCTACTGAGGACTTTCTTATACAGATCAGGTTTGTAGTGCACCTTCCCCACTGGGAATCATTGCAGATCCAATATCAAAGCCTTGAGGTGAAACTCCAGAATATCAATCTAAACAGATCAGAATTATGTCTGTGATGTTTTACTGCAGTATTGAAATCTCCCAGCAGCAGGGACATGCTGTTACAGTCCATGGTAAGATTAATATAATGGAGTTTCATACACAAGCCAAACTCAATAAATTTTCAGAAGCACCCACTTCCTCTATTTTTCTTGTTGCTCATTTTGATGCTCACCTCTGTTTATCACACCACTGCATCAGAGGGAAGAGATGCTTATTATCTCTGAGCCACAGCTGGCTGATTGTCCATCTGTGTGTGATGTGGTAGGTTTCCCAGTGAACAGATGTGACCAAACCCAGATGGTGCTACGACAGAGGGGAATCAGAAATGAGAGCTTATGACCTTGCTTATAACCACCTGAAAAACTAATTCTGTCTTCAGATGAACAAGCTCTCAATTCAGGCTGCTTTGAACCAGCTCTGGAGGTTACTTTGCTCCACCTGATTCACTGCCTTGAAGCTAGTAGCTCCTGTCACAGTTGGTAGAGGAACACTGGTCTGAGAATTAAAGTATTACTGTTCTAATGCAAAAAAGTGAACTCATGAGCCAAAAAAACCCTCCTATTTGTTAGAGCTTTGTTAGCACTTTGTGACTATTCTGCTGCTTTCTGAAGTAATCTGTATTGAAGGACAAAACTTGTCACCTGGACCAGGTGAGACCTGAGTCAGCATTTGAGGGCTGCTCATCACCTCTGTGGGCTCCTCCAACCAACCTGCTTCTTTCACTATTAGGATAGCCATGGCTTTTCCAAACCAGCCTACGGATGAGAAGAGACTGGCATTAAAAGAGAGAAACTACACAAGAAGTAAAGCTGGTCTTCTTCCCAGAGTGATAGACCATCTGAGTCTGGCTTTGTGGGGGTTTGTCATAAGCAAAACAGGCAGAAGAGGCATTACCATTTCAGTGTGGTTGGCTTACACATCCTGATGCTTCCTCATAGTCTATTGAATGTCTACTACAGTCTGCAGAGGAATAAAATAGTTATTTTGTGGAATTGAAGAGATCTGCCTCACTAAATGTCAGTCCAAAGAAATTCAACACGCTTACAGACACAGATAAGACAAAACCCACAGTCACATGCTGGCATATACACAGATTTTTACAGTACATGGGTCTGTGCATACAAATACTCATATGCCACATGATACATTAAGAATCAAAATAAAGTAATTTTGAAGCTGGCCTAGTCATTACAATGACAGGGATGTGAAGGGAATATTTAAACATTGGAGGGGACTCAGAAAAGCTTAGGAAAACCAAGTTGGAGGCTGGGAGGGAGGTCCACTCTCTGGAATGACAGGAAGAACTGAAGACCTGAGATTTCCAGAGCTAGTGCAGGGTGGCAACTACATGACTCCCACAAAAATATATGAGTTATATGGCTGAGTTATCTGGTCTGAACCTGTTTTTCTCCATTACAGCTATGGCTGGACCCCTAAGCCTGCTATGAAAAATTGATCCAAGCATCCAGGCTAGTCAGACAACAGCAGAAAGGCTCTGTGTTGGAGGTTGTGTAACACCAGAGCTGGAGAGCCAAAATTCAAGCTAATGCAACCAGGTATGGCTGGAAGCAGAGAAGTGAAACTTTAAAAAAATAAAAAAGCTGCAGATTAAATGTCAGAACTGCTTTTTTCCAAAGCCAAGGGCTGTTAGGGATGTCATCCAAAGAGAGCTATGGAATCCCCGTTAGCCAGTCCTTTTGAAAGCTTAGCTATACCAATAACACTCAATAATATATTTTTTGGAACAAACCTGTGTTGGCAGAGAAACAGAGGGTGAATTAATGGATCCTTCCTGGCTCTGACTTTTATAACTCTTCACATTGAATCCTAATACAAGAGGTTATCTTTATAGCAGGCAATGAATGATATTCCCTGTGGATTACCACTTGAAAAGAACATGCTGCACTTCTTTAAAGTACAGGACATTTTATACTTTCATTTGATTTCAAGTAAATGGAGTACTCTATAGCCAGCTTCAAGTTAATATTTTAGCAAGAATCAATGGCATAATTAAACTTTATGGGTGTGCCTCATCAACAATTCCATGTAACCAAGTTTACAACATGGTGGCACTTGGATAAATCGTTTTGTATTTATGGATGGCTCATAAAAAGGTGGGATAAGGTCTTAGCCACAAAGGATGGCAGAGTAATTACACAGAGTGGAACAGTTTTAAATATAAATGTAATTTGTTATTAGTGCTACAAACTGAAGTGTGTTTGACTTAAAGGGATAGTGCTATGTCATTAAAAAAGCCTCATGACAGGACCTCCAGAAGGACATTTCCTCTCAGCTTTCTGTCTCCATTGGCTCAAAATGTCAACACGTGAAAAATAGTCTAATTATTAGAATCATTTGGGGATGGTTTCTTTGTTCCAGTGGAAATGGCAACTGGACACAGATATGATGTTTAAGTGCCCAAATCAGGCCTGGTAACAGATGGCTGTTCTCCCCTCTGAAGGCTTGTCTGCCTCTGAGCGATCCCAGTTCTCATATGCAATGCCAGGATGCTTTGGACTGCTCAGCTTGCTCTTCCTTTTCCAGTCACTCCTTTTCAATCCCGCAGCTTCCTACAAAATATTTTCTGAGGACATCAGAGGTAAATGATATATTTTAGAGTCATAGAATCATAGAACGGTTTGAGTTGGAAGGGACCTTAAACATCATGTAATTCCAACCACCCAGCCGTGGGCAAGGACACCTCCCATTGGATCAGGCTACTCAATCCCCATCCAACCTGGCCTTGAACACCTCCAGGGATGGGGCAGCCACAACTTCCCTGGGCAACCTGTGCCAGTGCCTCACCACCCTCATCGTGAAGAATTTCCTCCTTATATCTAGTCTAAATCTTCCCCCCTCCAATTTAAAACCATTCCCCCTAGTCCTATCAATGATTATGCCATTGATTCTTGCTAAAATATTAACGTGAAGCAGGCTATAGAATACTCCATTTACTTGAAATCAAATGAAAGTATGAATAAATGCTTATTTCCTACCCTCCAGATCTCCCTGTCTGCGTGGTGAGACTTGTGTTCCAACCAAAGTAGAGACCTGGTGCAGATGGACGTTGCATCTTCTCTTGCAGCCTAACTTCCCAGGTATTTTTACCAAGGATTAACTTACAGTACAGACAGAGGCATATTCCCAAGAGAAATACCCTGCATGTAATTGTAGAGCAACAGCTTATTCCTGATTAATGGCAGTATAAATTAATTCTGATAAATAGATGAGGAGAAATTAAAGATGAGCAAGCTGAACAGCTCTGGCACAACTCACTGCTTTCTACTATGCAATCCTTGCAAGGTTTTCCTCCAGTTTAGTCCTAACGCTTCATTATCTCTACCCTTAAAAAAGGGTATGTGTGTCTACCTTCTGAGGAGCATCTTTCTTAAGATACAAGCAAATGATGATTTTCTCTCTGCCTAACACACAACGCTGCTATCACACACTCCTCTTGCTCACAGTCCGAGGATTTTCATGGTGTCATGCTGACAAAACTGCAGTTACACAGGGTTGCAGAACAGAGGGGCAGATCATGTTGTTGATCTTGAAACAAGGGAGGAGATGGATAATGAAAGAAACAGGTTGAAGGGAAAGAGCAGGGAGGAAGTGGGGGGAAGGATGAATAATTAATGTTATCGTTTGCTACAGTGAAGTAATGATCTCAGTTAATAAAACCTGTAATGCAGAGCCATGAATTAACAAATTCCTTGTAAACCTGCAGAGCTCCTTGCATGTGTGCACGTTTTGGGGAGAGAAATCTCTAGATGATTGCTGGCCAAAGCATAAACACCTCTAAAGTGAACACTTGCCTATCACTGTCAGGGAGCAGGTCTCATCCATTGAGTTATTGCAGTTTTTGAATAAAAGGCATGAAAACCGCCTAGCTGTGCATTCGGAGCTCCGTGCATGGTCTTTGAAGAGGCAGAGTCCTTGGTGCTCAGCAGGACAAGACATGGGGGAGGGGGACAGGACACCTGCTGCGAGCACCATCAGATGCTGATAGCATCAAGTTTGAGAGGATATGGTCATTTGGGGGCTAGCAGACCCCATAGTACAAGTGAAAATAATATCATAAATATTCCGGTATTTTTCCTTAACATGAGCCTTCCTCCATCTGAGAAAGATACTAACTTCAGATACTTATACTCAGATAAAATAGCTGTGTCCTGGCCCACACTGACCACTGTTTATATCAGCTGGCTGCTGGCAGCCTGCAGCCTCACTGTGTCAGTCTTTTAAAACCTACAGATAAACTCGTTGTAAAATTTATCTGAATTTATTTAAGCACAAAATAACCTGTCAGAAGGAATTTGAGCTTTCTCTGACCTTCACCTGATACCCAGCTACAAGCCTGACAGTTTGTTAGTGCATTTACGCTCCCATTTAAATCTGGAGTGTAAACACAGCCAGCCTTGCTGTGCTTCCCTTTAAAAGGACTGTTTAGGTTTCAGAAAGCAACTATGGACTGAAAGGAATTTGTTCAACCAAATAATTGTGTTTCCTTCCTAACCAACTGCCAACTGCTGCTAATCTGCTCAGGGGAAAGATGTTCCTTTTTCTGTTCCTGGAGGTTGCTATATCAAGGCTTAAAGCTGCCAGTAGGGAAAATAATCACTTATGAGCTGAGGTACAATTAAAGTGGCATTCTTCCAAACAAAATGCATCGCCACTGTCATGCCAGGGACCCTCTCACTTTGCACATCTTTAAGCATCCAGAAAGGACTTAATTACTGAGTGGCTCATATGCTGTTGGGGAGGTTGCAAGTGTTCTTGGCTGGTTTTTTTTCCTTCATCAAAAAACCTTTTTCCTTAACCTCCTCATGAATCTGAATCTTGCCCAACAGCTTTAAATCACAGGGTTAGTGTTTTTTCTTTCTGTCACACAAATTCTTGAATTCTGTCTCCAAATATTTCTTGCTCATTTGGGAACAGGTTGAGATTGCACTCTGTTTCCAAGGACAACCAAGTCCCTAGTAGCAGCATTACAGGCTCCTTGAAACAATGATACCCAGTGTCACAACACTGAGTATGACAAAGAAAGCAGAAGCCCAAAAGCAACCTAAGATTCTCAAATCTGAATTGCATTAGCTGGTTTCAGAAAAGGGATTGAGCAGATGCGTGGCTGGAGCTTTCTTCTTGCCCTTGAGCTTGGGTTCTGTGCTTGAGCATTTCTTTGGGTGATGACACGGGGATTTTTCATGGAATCATAGAATGATAGAATCACCAGGTTGGAAGAGACCCACCGGATCATCGAGTGCAACCATTCCCATCAAACACTAAACCATATCCCTCAGCACCTCGTCCACCCGTGCCTTAAACACCTCCAGGGAAGGTGAATCAACCTCCTCCCTGGGCAGCCTCTGCCAGTGCCCAATGACCCTTTCTGAGAAAAATTTTTTCCTAATGTTCAGCCTCCCTCCTGACACCTCATCATCTCTCAAAACAAAGACATCTTTTGCAATAGTATTATTATGATGGTGTATCCGGTCATAAGCTTGTCGCTTGTGAAGCTGGAAAGGACAGTGATTGCTGCCCCTTACTCATGCCATGGCACCTCACCCAAGTTCTGACCTCAGGAAATGATAACTTGGCTGATAGCTTGATGGTGTAAAGTTAGGGGTTGATGTTGCTACTCACTGATGAACCGAGTAAATTATTTCCCATAGTCAGGGTGGTCTCAATCCAGATTGCTCCTGTGCTGATTCAGTAATTAACTCTTCCTTTTCAGCCATCCTCTTCAGTGCTACCCAAGCGCTGTGGAGGAGAAGACAGCCCTCTGAGAGCAGCCTGACGAGCCACCTTCCTCGTCAATGGGAACTTGATCCTGAGTGGTATTCCTGCTGGAAAGAGGAATTCTTTGGCTTCTCTGGTGTCCAAATGGAGGGCAGGCATATGGAGAAGAGGATCATTTCTAGTTTGATCATTTTTTTGAGATTTCAAAAAGAGAAAGGCAGATAAAAATAGCCTGTAGCACTAGTTACTAAAACAGTTGCCTGACATACGGCATTTCCACAGTAACCTTTATTTTGAATAAAGAAAAACAGACCTGAACCCAATCTCTAATTTTCTGAGTGAACAGTATATTCATTCAGGAGGGACTGACGACTGGGCCTACCATGGAGCTAAAAATCTTTCTTTGAACAAAAGCAATACACTCCCATTAAAAGCTTCCATTTTGAAAAGCTGATATGCAACAATTAGGAAAAAAAAAAAAAAGGTGAAAAATTCTCAGACAGCTCCATTCTGGATCTTTTCTCTTCCAGATATCAGGATACAGTGATAAACTGGAAATCTCTTGGTATAATTCATGATGACTTAGATGCCTCTGGGTTAGAACAAAAAGCATTCCTTGAGATTAAATAGCAGTGTTTTGTCAACGTTTTTGAGTTTCCACTCAGTGAATACAAGGATTAGTTCAACGATCCCAGCTTATTGCCAATAGGAAACTTATAAACACAATACTAAAAAGACTTTTTTTTCAACTTTTGACCTCAAGGTAGCAGCTGCAGCAGAGCATGAATACAGCTGGACATGGTTTGCGATGGGAGCCCGAGTTATTTTCCTCCTTAATGCCAGCTGATATGCGTGTGTTTGGAATATCTCTTGTGGGGATGCATTAGGCAGAAGAGTTAACTGGTGTCAACTGGTGATAATGCTTAGTGCTTCCTCTTGGGAAAGCCCAAGAAATAGGCTGGGTAAATACCACTCAGACTGCAGACAATACTGAATGTTTGCTGGGGGGCTCTTAAGCTGGTGATGCACGAGCAGTCTGGATAAACTGATCTCTTCTGAAACAACAGGCCCTCACACCAGCCAAATGTGCATTTGCTTCTTCTAGATGAGTTAAAGGCTCCAGCAAAATCCGTGAGTTATTAGGTCAGTGTTTAGTGACAATTTTGCAAATGTTGCTGAATTCCAGCTTACTCCTATTATTCCAGGAAAACTGCAAACATGAGGTAAATGATAGAAATAGTTGGTGAGTCAGGGAAGTATTTGTCATACAGGTTTGAAGATGTCAAATACGCAGTTTTCCCAAGAGGGTTATTCCACTGTACATTGCCTTATGCCAAGCACTTTCATTAGTTTATTTTTGCCTGACTTCTTTTTTTACAATGAAAACTGTTAAATCTTAGTCTCAGTATGTCTGGACAGAAAAATCGTGTTAAATCTTTGCTATCAGAATATGGGAACAACTCACAGAAGCCACTTGTGGCTGGGCAGGATGGATGTTTTGACACATCTCCATGGGATTCCTGGTTTGCTGAACCATTATTAGTGCTCACAGTAGGTCTCAGCTAAGACCAAGGTCCATGAAGTTCCCTATACTCATGCATAGCAAGAAACCACCCAATTTAAAAAGAGCTTTGGCCCAAGCCCTCCATGTTATTTGGGTGCCCTCTGTTTCCCAAGTCACACCTAATAACTTTAAGGACTTGCCCTGCAGCCTAAGTAGATGATGCACTGTTTGACACAGGAATTATGACACAATTGGCTGACAGACTGATATGAAAAAATTAAGTGGGTTAGGCAAGGTTAAGCAAGAATTCTCACAAGCCCTGATACACACATCTGAAACATCATCCAAAAGATCAGTTGCTGAGTGTGAGTAAGGGAGAGGGAAGGGAGGTTTTTGGAGGCCAGTGTAGGGTAACGGGATGAATGACGAGCTAGGCTGATGAGGTTGGGGTTGGTTGGAGAAATGGACTGGGAATGTAGGGGTATAGAGCGTAGCTTGGATGGGACTGGAGCTCCTCAGAAGTGACAGAAGGTGTTTGTCTCTGGTCCTGAGCATGCACACCTCAGGGAGGTCTTGCACATACACCAAAACATTGCGGTCTTTGACTAAAGTCAAGCACATTGAAGTGGAGGGAGCCAACTGAGAGCTTCATCCCTAGCTAAACCTCATCAATCACTTAGCAGTAGTCCCCCAGTGAAGGAGAAAGATTGTCAGTGTGTTTCAAACCGACACCTTTATGGCTATGAGTGTGTTTAGTTTTATTTATGTACACATATGTATTTACTTATAAATTATTTATTACTAATATTATATTTTGTTAATTTTGTTCATAAATTATTTATAAAATTAATCATCTGCATAAACCCTTTTTTAAGGCAAAGGCAATTTTTTAAGGATAGGCAATTTACTGCTCCCTGCCTTGACACTGGGTACCAACTGGGCCATCAAACTGATGAGTTAAATCCACCCCGAAGGGCAGGTGGATGGAGCTGCACTTTCCCTGCATACACCAGTGATATATGTAATCAGCTGGGGCTGACAACACTTAACCTGTGCTGGCAGGAAGGCCATTTAGCAGTGTGTCCTTGACTCTGTGGTTATCACGGAGCCCAGACTCACTGGGTTCCAGGGTATGCAATGCAGTTCAGACATGGAATTTGATTCTTATGGGCTTTCCCTACGGGAATATGCGTATGTAGAAGGCAGAAGCTGGATCTTAGCCTGCTCAGTACATATATTGCTGATCCTGTGCAGGGATATTTTGTGTGCTAGATGGGGGATGTGAAGCTAGGGAAAGGGAATTTCTTTTACTGCCGTTGCTGCTTTCATATGGGTGTTGATCCAGCAAAAATATTGCTGTGGGTTTATAAATTATGGGTGTCCAAAAGGAAGGACTGGTAAAACCTCCTTTTGTCCTCATGACAATGTTTGTCACATGAAGATAGATTGGTTGCTCCTTTTGACATGAGCGATGAGGCCAGAATTTTCTCCTGTTATAATTGATCATGTAAGCAGAAAATAGGAGAAGACACTTCTCCAGCAGATCTGTGTTCCTCCTCTGCAGCACTGCAATTTGTTACTACCTCTAAGAGCATTAAAGGAGGATGCTGCATGCCTAAAGCTGGCTCTGCAGCCTGTGTGCTCCCATCAGCCTTCTCCCTGGGCTACCTCTGGCATGCAAAGGTTAACTTCACCATTGTATCTCAGTGGTTATTTTCGTGCAGCCTGTTTATCTTCAGTCTCCAGGTCATTAATAAACATCCTCTTTCAAATACTTTGGACATCTGGAATATGGCTTGCCTGTCTTCTGAGACAATGATATCCTTTTAGACTGTTAAGGGAAAGACAAATACTGCAGCTCCCCTTTGTTATGGCAATCTAAATTGTCTTCTCTTTCACTCCAATGAATTCACTCATCCATTGGGATTGCCATCTGCAGGAACATTTAAGCAGGTATCAAACTCTCATGCACATATACAGCCCCGCTGGTATCATGTTCCTGTCACCATCACTGCAAAATCTTATATTTGCACCCTGAGCACAGGCAGAGTCATTTGGAAAAAAATGGAACATTCACTCCTGTCATAGAAGACTAATTACTAATGTATTTGCAGCAGGACAGTGAATCTGGTAATTTACATCTCTCTTTACCTCCTTTAATACTTGCCTCAACAAGAACACCCCAAAAATCTTTTTCCATATTTTATTTTTGAGAGAAAAACAGCCAACACAAAAGTTCTCCAGTGAAGACCAGAGGGAAATATAGAATGGTTTCATGGGCTTGTTCTGCTCATGGGAGTCAGCTGACAGGCTCTGAGAGGGAAATTTGTCTGACCCTTGTTAAATTTGTACATGAAAATGAACCAAAACCTATTAGCACGTTTGTCTGTGTAACAACAAGAGAGGGAATTTACAGTTTCTGGTTCAGACAGAGCAAGTATCAAGAGTTAGGTGAAATGAACCCCTCTCCTCTTGGCTTTAGTAGGGCCTCGTGGTCCCTTTTGTGCTTTGAAAGAAGCTGATCTTGAGGGTTGCTGTGGTTTAGCAACTGCTGCGATTAGTGGGTTGGTGGAACAAGGCTTCAGGTGCTCTAAACTCTAGATCATCCCTAGCAGGTAAAGGTCTATCCACTGATTGTTAAGTACATGGCTCAGTACACATGACTTTTAGACCAACCCCTCCTGATGGGCTTCGTTTTGCAGCAGAGGTCACAATATTTAACTTTGGTAGAAGGTACCAAAAAATAGCCCAAGGATCTACAGCCAGAAACAGGGTCTTGGTCTTTTCTCCAGTGCCAGAGAAGGCTGGAAACTTCTGTGCATACGTGCATCCCCTCTTTGTAACCCAACAAGTCATGCACCCTTGGCTGACCACATCAGAAATATGAACTGAGCAGGTGTGGAGCTACATTCAACCTTGCATCTCAGTTTCTCCCTGTAGTAGCTTTTGCTAGAAACATTTTAATGAGTCCTGCATAGGCTTGTAGCTGCCTCTAACACATGGAACTGCCTGTGTAGGACCAGCAGAAAGCATCTAACTAATCATCCATTGATCATTCATTATTGCCTGGTATTCTGTGAAGATTAAAAACCTTTCACAGCATGTTCTCAGCATGTCTGCCATCGATGGGGAAATGTCCTATAAAATTAACGTGCTTTTTGGGCCACCTCCACCCCTGCAGGCTGAGGAGAGGAGAAAAGCCCCTTTGTGAGCCATCTCCCACTGAGCTGTCCCAGCACAGTGTCGCCTTAGAGGAGCCATGTTCCATAGACTTCAGTGGTTGCTTTTCACCACTCCTCTTTGAGAAGACCCTCTCTCCCACAGAAGCACAGCAAGGAAATCATGCCTGGAGCTAGAGTGGGGTTAGGGGTCAGCAGGGAGCTCCGGGTGACTCAGGGCTGAGGAATGTACTGCTGGACTGCACTTCTGTGTGGGAACAGTCCTCCCACAGTGCCTGCTCCCTGCCTGGCATCCAGTGATCTCCTTTCTGGATGAGCACCTTGGTGTGACCGTTGCTAACTGGAACACCTCTGATGGCAATCTGCCATCCAGAAGTAGTTCCTACGAGTTTCCTTGTGTTATTTCCCACTGTGTGATGCAAATAGAAGAGTGACTGGGCTTGGGTAGCCTCTTGGTCAGGCATGTAGCCCTGCCCCAGAGGGAGTGATGGGAGACAGAGGCTGCAGACGTCTTTATTGAAAAGACACAATCAGACCAGTTATTGCAGCCAGGAGCAGTCTCTCTGCAGTGACTTGTAGCTCCAGACAGTCATCCTGGCCTCTCATTCCTTCCTGTCCCATTGCCAGAGGCTATTGCCACCTCAGTTTTGCCAGCTTCATTTGCCCAGCTGTGTAAAATGACCCAAGTTTAAATAACCCTGTTAACCTTCTAGAGAGGAGCTGCTCTGTGCTTTCTGTATAGAAGAAATTCCTGGAGATGATGATGTAAGTCTTGGCTGGATCAGAAATACAGTCTTTCCTCCTACAGCCCTTTGCCAGATCACATCTTTGTCTACTGCCTCAAAACCAGAGAAACATTAGTGAAAATTATTTGCTGATAAATGCCACTGGGGCTTGCCTAATTCCCCTACCCTGTAGGAATTGTTCGTGGCAAATGCACATAGCAAATGCTGACATTAACTCAAGTGACTCAACAGATGATGCAAAAGGAATTTGCAGTGCCTTCATTTCTCAGAGTTACCCCAAAATACCCAGGTTCCCCCATGGCCACTGTGAAGTAGGGGGTCATTGAAACACGGGTCCTGCTGCAGCAGCTCTTTGTGTGAGACCAGCTGCAGCTCTCAAGGTGAGAATAAAGAGAGGCTGGCAGTGCGTCTCTGAGCACAGAAGGAAAGGAGTTAGCATGATTTGAGAATTCAGGGTTGTGCCATAGACATATAAATCCAGATCATGTTTGCCCTGGGGAGTCAGCTGGTACCAAATTAAAAAGGTCTGTTATATGGTCAGGAAGGTTCTTGTACCAAAATGCGTGGCCTGTCCGGGATTTATCTTAGTTCCTAATGTGTTTACAAGGAGATAATTCTTAGCATGTTGTTTTCCAATTACCTAGGCTGGATCTACCACTCTAGAGATGGCAAATGAAATGTAGAACCCCAATAAAGCATATGAATTTTGTATAAGAAATGCCATTTGGTACATGATACATTTATTTTTAGCGTTCCAAATAATTGCTGCCACCAGGAATCAAAGTTTACAGAGCAAAACTACACATTCTGATGCCTGCTTGGGTATATTTGAGACAGACAAGTTTGCACTGGCATGCTAGGGAGCAAGTCTTTCTACAGAAATATATCATCAAGCCACATAGTTCATGGTCTCTCAGCAGTCCTGTTCTGCAAAAGGCTTTGAGCCTGCAGGGAAATGCACAATTCCCACATAGTCTGATTCCCTGCAAAAATCAATAACCTCCCCCTTCTGAAGGATTGCAGGACACCCCTTTCAAGAGCTACACCATTAATTAAAGGCTCCTGGTCAGATTCCAGCTCCTCATTCCTGTGCTGTGTCTTGGCACTTCTGCTTTGAGTGGTTCCTCAGCACTGCCACACACAACAAAGGTGCTACAGGACACTTGGGACACCACGTGGCTGCACCTCACTCATTGGTGAGAGATGACTTTCTGTGACAAATTTCCATGGGATAATAGCAGCAGAGAATATCAGCCTGAAAAGGAATTCACAAGG
This sequence comes from Phaenicophaeus curvirostris, assembly GCF_032191515.1. NCBI lineage: Eukaryota > Metazoa > Chordata > Aves > Cuculiformes > Cuculidae > Phaenicophaeus > Phaenicophaeus curvirostris. The sequence continues at coordinate 121,240,224 of NC_091393.1, read as the reverse complement.
TCACAACACGGATCCGTCACCCCAAGACAGGATCAACAATACTGAAGCTAAACCTGACAGGTGCTTCTCTAATCTGTCCTTAAAAAAAGACAGTGATATGAGGCTACACAGCTTCCCTTGGACACCCAACTCCAAGCTGCATGATTATTAGGTTGAGAAAGTTTTTCATGACTTCTAGTAGAAATCCTTTTGCTGCAGTTAAAGCCTATAGTCTCTTGTCCTTTTCCAAGCACAAACACAGATTATTCCCTTCCATTCTGAGGGCACTTTTGCCTTGTTTAAAACATATTGCTCTGTTTGAAACATGTTGCCCTGTTTGAAACATTTTGCCTTGTTTGAAACACCTTCCCTGGAGGTGTTTAAAGGATGGTTGGATGAGGTGCTCAGGGGCATGGTTTAGTGATTGATAGGAATGGTTGGACTCGATGATCCAGTGGGTCCTTTCCAACCTAGTGATTCTATGATTCTATGATTGTATTCTATGATTTATCTTTCCCTGGACTGACGTCCTCCAAGCTCTTTGACACCACAAACCTTATCTTCTAGACCTTAAAACTTTCTCGTTGCTGTCCTCTGAAGCCCCTGTGGCTACTCTACATCCTTCAGGTACGATGGCCAAACTGCATGCGAGGCCCCAGGCAAATTCCGACAAATCCCAGTGCTGTAACTGTCATCGGTGATGAGACTGTTCAAAGTTATCACCATCATCAAGAAGGAGCACACTGCCAGCACACTCAGCAGCACTGGGGGCCTGAAAAAGTCCCCTCAGTATACGAGTCACAAATGCAATTGTTGTGTGGCTCAATTGGCTGTTGCTGGTACATCCCTCACTTTGCTTGTTTGCTGTTCAGATTTAACAAATTAAAATGAGCCCTGAGACATCTGAGATTGTAACTAAGCCATGGGAAGCCAGTTTTCAGGAGGGTTTTGTCATTTTTGCAGATGTTACATTGGACTGAGACTGTGTGGGCAAGGAAGGTTCTTAAAAACTCACTTCTGTAAAGGCGTTGTGTATCCTTTAAGAACGAGCCATGCTCTCATATCCAGCACTAGGCTGAGAAACACAGACTGGTCCCTAGGGACTGTGGACTATCACTGTCTCTCTGCCTTGATGCTCCAGTCCTGCACCAAGTTCAAAGGAAGAATTATTTGCTGGACAGACTAGCATTGACTAGTGAAGATAAACACATGCTGCATTGACTAATGAAGAGAAATCCATGTCACTAGACAGTGATTGAGGCAGGGGTAACATAAGAGCAAAAAATCAGTACTAAGTCAGTTCAGGAAACTGAACCACCAGAAGAAAACTTATTTTTTCTTTTCCTCTGAGATAATTTTCAACCAGATCTGTCGCCTGATGTCACAACTGCATGAGCCCTGAAACGTCCCAGGTAGCCTGGTGGGAATGAGTGACCAGAGCCAGGGAAGGGAAAGTGGGGGTTGCCTGCCTCTTTTAATAACGACTGTAACTTAATCCTAACTGAATTTTGGTGATTTGGGTGATTTTCACCCAAAATGCCTGCCGCCTCCTCTGAATACTTTGACATCATACCTTGTATAAGAAAATAGGGAGAATATTTCTACAAGAGATAAAAGCATCTTCTTCACTCCTCTAAGGTGTGGTGAATGTCTGCAAAACCTCTGCTCTTCCAACACAAAGTGACCCAGCAAAACACCAGATTTACTTTTTGTTTTCAGAGGATTAGAGGATCTAAAATTCCAAGTACTTTTACCTATATTTTTTTTAAAGCTGTCCAATTTTGTGAGCTAAGCGTAAAGCAAGATAATAAAAATGTCATATCTGAAGAAAGTAGTTTTGTAGATTTTTTTTTTTCAAGTATGCAACAACCAAGGCCTCAGATTAGGAAAAATTTTCCTTTAAGAATCTGAATGCTACTATGTTTAAACACAAAAGAATCCTCCTCGCTGTGCTTGTTGAACTTCAGTCTCAACTACACCAAAGCAATGAATTTATTAAGCCATGACAGCATTAATTGCATTAAAAGCAAAGGCTCCATGCTGCCCGACTGTACAATAATAGCCATTTCGTACTGCCGGGTGAGGCTGTTAATGTTTTCATCCTAAATTGTTACCATTTTATGCAGTCTACAACAAAAAGCACATTTTTGGTGGAGTGCATCAGGTAGCTATCTGCAGGGTGAATTAATTATCCTGCTTTAAACAGTGACTGCCAATAATTTAAGTGCTGAAGCCTTTTAAATGCTGACTCTGTGCTTAGGTTTCACATGACTCCCTTGGCCCTACTGCTTAATGGTTGGATAATAGCCATGTTTCTCCTTTCCAGTGCCTGTGCATGTGCCCCAGCCAGGATCTTCATCCATAGCTGGGCAGGATCCAGCCAGCAAATTCCCATCATCACAAGTCAAAAGATGAAAACTCAGCTATAGGGCTCAGATGACAACTTTGGCATCATGAGGTGCTGTGGCTTTAGCTGTGGGACACTCTGCAGTGTGCAGATCTTCAGGAAAGCAAATGCAAGCCAAGGTTCCCCAAAAGTGGGGAATTTTTAGATCCAGAACTGCAGCCTGCAACTCTCACTTTGACCCTGTTGTGTCTAAACTCCACAAGTGCCTTGTATTTTAGCTTCTGAGTTCCTGCAGCATCTAAAAGGAGGCTGGCCCTAGTGGTACTTCGGTCTTGATACAGTCAAGTGGATGGATGTCTAACTCCTGCCTCAGCCCTGGGGTCCAAGAATCTGCAGAAGAGCTCCCAGACCCTGGGGCTTAGGCAGGAGTTACACATCCATCCACTTGATGCTGTCGAGACTTGAATCCGTAAGATTTATTGAACACCCTGAGCACTAAGTGACCGACTCCAAGTTCACTTGCACTCTCAGGCTGCCCAGGGAGGTGGTTGAGTGCCCTTCCCTGGAGGTGTTTAAGGGACGGGTGGACGAAGCGCTGAGGGACATGGTTTAGTGATTGATGGGAATGGTTGGACTCGATGATCCGGTGGGTCTCATCTGGTGATTCTATGATTCTATGATTCTCTCCATGATGAGCTGGGAGACCTCAGGTGAGCTCAAATAAGAGCACACACATAAGCAGTCGTAGACCCAGGCTCTGTGCTCCAAGGATTTGTGTCCACACTGCAGCTCCCCAGGGGAGTGCCTTGAGCACAATAGGAGTGCTGGTGCTTGAGGCATGCTCTGCACATTGAGTGAAAACAGTGAGATATCAGAGGTACTAGAGTTATGATCATCACTGAAATGCAGTGAGCTCTCACCACTCCCTTTCCTGCCACCTCTCACTGTCACCTGTCCCTCCATCCCCTGTAAGACCAGGACCAGGAATGCATATTTTGGCGACTGCAGGCTATTTCAATTTCCAGAAAGATTCTGGGAATTACAGTGAAGAATTAAAATCCTGGTGTAGACAAGATTGTTTTAAATAGTTAATCAGCTTAGAAGAAACCTATCAGGGAGAAAGAAGTTGCATGTAACACCTCCTAACACAATGACAGACCTTGCCAACACCTTAAAATCACACATATTTTGTCAGGGCTTTGACTGACACACTTTTCTGCATCTTATTCATGCCATTCAGACATCACATCATCAAAAAAGTAAAAAAAGAACATTGTCAGAGCTCTTTTTCTTTTCCTGAGGGCAGCTAGTATGGTCTGATTGGGTCCAGACCACTGAGCCCTGCTGACCTTCAAAATAGATGGGGACAGTCCTAGGCTCGTGGTGACCCTGAGGTGCCAGGAGCTGTTTGAAAAGGACAAGTTAACCTCAAATAAATCCGAATCAGGGATATTTAGCAATTTAAGTGTGCACCTGGTGCCATGGCATCACCCAAACTGTGGCCCACTTTCCTCTGGGGACAACAGGAACATCTCAGCCTGTGGATTCAGCAGGACAATTTAATTTGATAATTTGCTTGTCCTGACAAACCAACTTCTGACTGGTTCAGCTATTGCCATCCGAAGCCAGACCAGCACGTACAGCAGGTAAACACACTTTTAAAGGTACTATACATTTCCTAGCAGAAACCACCCTCAAACAAACAATGCTTTCTCAATGACTCAGGAAAGCAGGGTGTTAATTTTGGTCTCTAAAAATAATCTTGACCTCTGTGTGACTCTGCTTGCTTGCTGCTCTAACCCTTCCAGTGACTGTGTTTTCAAGGTGTGGTACAACGTGATTCTCCTACAGTGTCTGGAGTCACAGGGACAAAGTGCCTGCTGCCCTGCCCGGCACTGGTTGGCATCGGTATCCCAGCCCTCTACCAGCCTTGGTCATGACATTTGTCTTTGCTTCAACTTCCCTGCACTTTCCTTTGTGATTCAACATAGACTGTAAAATTAACCTCGTGCAGGAGTGGTAGAAAGTCGAGTCCTTAAAAGGGGATGATTGTCTGTTACAGATGAAGAGGCCAAGCAAGGGGTTAGGGAAGTCATGTTGCCTTAGCTACAGCAGCAGCTTGATGTCAAAGGCCACTGGAGCAAACGATCTGCTGACCTTTTCCTTACTTAGGGCTATTTCTTCCTCTCTTTTTCATTCCTGGTTGCTTCACTATGTATTGCTAAGAAACTTTCATAGTCTTTGTGTTTGGACATTACACAACTGCGTGCATGTTGGCATAGGATTGTTATCTAACTGCTGGGAATCTCTATTCAAGTAAACAGATTTATGGGGAGTAGCAAGACATCTGCTCACACATCAGTGGCTGTGACTCATCATCAAACTTCACAAGCTGGCCTGGGATATTTCTGAGAAAGAAATGAACATGAAATGAAAAGAAAGAAATGAAGAGAAGGCTCCAGAGAGTCCTTATAGCGCTCTTCCAGTAACTGAAGGGGTTCTACAAGAAAGCTGGTAAGGGACTTTGTACAAGAGCGTGGACTTATAGGACCATGGGGAAGGGCTTCAAATTGGAGGGGGGAAGATTTAGATTAGACATTAGGAAGAAATTCTTGATGATGAGGGTGGTGAGGCCCTGGCCCGGGTTGCCCAGGGAAGCTGTGGCTGCCCCATCCCTGGAGGTGCTCAAGGCCAGGTTGGATGGGGATGTGAGCAGCCTAGTCCAGTGGGAGGCGTCCCTGCAGCGGGGTGGAGCTGGATAGGCTTTAAGGTCCCTTCCAACCTTAATCATTCTATGATTCTGTGATTCTATGATTTCTAATTTCAATGAGTGTGTGTCCTTTTCCATTGAGAACCAGAATAACTTCTCTAATCTAGTTTATTTTGGCCTAAGGAGAACACGGGATTCCTGGCCTTTGGTTGTTTGTTACTGTCCATAATTCAGGCTGAAAAATGAAAATCTTGCAATTGAGTATCCAAGAAAATACCTAAAATCATTGCGATGGTAGCAGAGCATTTCATTTAATCATTGAATGTTGGATTCATCTCACTTAGCACTAGATACCTGCAGTGAGATATCAACATCTGAGCCAATTTTCCTGCTCTCCTTTTGCAATGTAGGCAGACAACTAGGTGTTTTTCTGTTATAGTTCATCATTTTTGGACAGCCAACTGGCTTGCCTACAGGTCTCCATTGACTAGAACAGGATTCTAGACAACTGGACTAGATTCAGTGACCTTCTCACCGTAGTCTAGCACCCTTGCAGATTCACTAATTACGTACTTCCTAGGTTATTGCCTAGGTAGCATAACTGTCATCTCCAAACAATGACCTGCTTTGATTCAGGAGCAACATTAGACTTCATTTTCCTTTGGTGGAACAGTGCTGTATGGGAGTTAAAGTTTATGAGACTGCACTTGAATTTGTCTGTCTTCAGTTTTTTATTTGACTGTAACTGAGTTGCCACTAAATCTTCTTTTCCTACATAAATCAAACTGATCACTTTAGCTCTCTTAACACATTTTTCCAGGCCTCCAAAGTCTTTCTTTATTGCTGCTTCTGAATATTGGCTCCATTTTGCCAGCTCTCTTTAGAAAAGTACATGCTAAGATTCAGGTCTCCTTTTATTTGGCATCTAAATCTGACCTCATCATTCAAAGCAGCTTTTAGTCAGTGGAGGGAAACAGCCTCTCCAGAGGGCAACGCATCTGACTTGAACCTTGCATTTTTTAATGAAATGAACCTCCCTCTGGAGGAGGCTGTATCAGTCATGAAAGAAGCTGAGAGCTCAGTGAGGTAGATGGGAAAAACATGGGAAACAACGTCTGCCAGGAAAGTGTCTCTGTGCACAGACCCCCCCACAAGTCAGTCTCCACTGGGGAAATAACAGGAAACTTCTGTGGAGGTTGGACCCCAGTTTTCTTATGTGGTTGGGGCAAACAGAGATAGTTTCCTCTGTGATGTGAGTCAGTGTCTCTAAAACTGAAGTTCAATGGCACAGTAAACCTGGATTTGAGGAGTGTTAGTTCTGGACCAGAAAGTGTGGTGGAGACACGTTCTTTGCAAATTTTTGTAAAGAAAAATTGCAAAAGATTTGTATATATGTGAAGCGCCAACAAGATCCAAACGCATTCTGCCAGCTTTCCCCCATCCAAGCAGCCTCTCTAAAGCTGCCTTGGACACTCTGGTTAGTGTGTGCGCTCACGGGTGCACTAGAGCCAGCTCTGCACACGCCAGCGCTACCAATCAAGAAACCAAACCAGTTTCAGGAGGGCAGGAGTGATCTTTGATGGAGTTAGGCAGCAAGCATGAGGAAGCCAGCTAATGGATCATTTATGCTGCTTTGTGCCTGTGTTTTATATACAAAAAAGAACAGAAACTGTGCCATTGCATACAGCATATGTGGTACCAAGTGATGACAGATGCTAAAGAGTGGTTAGAGAGGTTCACCGGCCTTTCCCTTCCTAGCTCTTGTTTCCATGTGAACATTAGCAATAAGGAGAGTAATTCCAGCCCCTGGGATACCAGGATATCGTGCTGATACCACCTGTGTTCGGTGTCCTGACGCCACAGCAGCGAGTTGAACACAGCATTAACGCTTGAGGGGATGAAAATAATAATGCGGCCGGTGCTGGTGATACAAAGACAGGATGACAATTTTAATTTATGCCTGTTTTAGTTACAGACACTCTGTTTGCTGTTGCAGGGGAAATACCAATTACCCCCTGTAGGGAGGATAGATTACTTGACGCTGCATTAGTCGCACTACCACTGGTGGAAGTATAACACAAGCTCATTTCCCAGAGGTCTCCAAGCGGCTGTCAGAGAATAATGACTTTCAGTTGCTACTGGCCCACACCAACTCTGAAGCAGTGACCTAAAGGCAAAAAGACTGAGTCATATTACAAATCCCTTCAGCTTTCAGATGTGCCTCCATTTGTTCTCTAACACCAAAAGTTTTAATTAATAGGGATTATCATTCTCGTGACATCTCTCATTTGTGCTAAAATTGATCTGGAGAGCAATTTCCAATAAATCTTTCTCTTTAAGAATTTTTCCTGTGATATGTATTAGCACACTCCCTATCAATACATTTCTTCTCTTTTAAAGCTTCAGGAGTGAAATCTAACCACTATAAGCTGCTTAATTGAAAACTGATATATTTACACAGAAAAGAAAACATAAAGATAAAAATACTCAGTAATGCATCATCAAAGAGGAATAATTCCAAACTAAAAAGAAGCATCTGTAATGCCGTGTCAGGGTTTCTATAATCCCCTCAGATTCTCACATCCCATTTTTATTACATTTCATGTTGCAGTTGAGCTGGAATATCCATCCCTTGGGTTTGACTTTTCATTTCACATCTGTCCATCCCCTGCGTCTGGGGTCAGACTTGCCTCTTATTTATGTTGTTGTAGGGAGAAGTCTCTCTGAAACTACTGAGATAAAACCGAAATGTGGGAAGAATCAGGTGCCCCAGCTGTATGAAATTATCTTAGATGTTATTGCTTTAGCAGACAGGCTCTGGTCATGGTCAGAGTATACTCAGACCACGAGAACTGTGATCAGAATCTGCCTGTGATAGGCTTAGCACACATGGTACTTACCCACAGCAATATCTCATGGTGACAGTGAGACGTACCTTGCAGGCACAAGAGGGGGCCACTGAAAGATGGAAAATGAGAAATTGTGAATGAAAATAACCAAGCAATTTAGAAATAAGCAGATTTTCTTGTGTAAAAAGTGAATATAGTACAACATGCTTTCACTACGCAAATATAACTGAAAAAAAAAAAAAAGGATTGGATTTTTCCATTACATTGACAGCGTATGCTCCAACCAGACTGAGGGTTTACAGAAGGATGTGGCTGTTTTGGTAGGTGCAGCCACCAGTTGGCTCTAGTACAGATGGGAAAAGCCATATGTTGGCACTAAAGGAGTAGCAAAAGTTCACTCAGGAAGCCCTTTGGGTTTAGCAAAGGCATCTTGCAATCCTATCCGCAGTGGTTTTAATAATCACCAAATAGCAAGTGAAAAGCCTCATCCTTCCATCAGCACATATCCACTAGAGGGAAATCAATTTAGGGAAACCTCTACAGGGGCAAATGAGCTATCCTGTCACTGCATGGCCTGTGGAAAGAGCTGGAGGCACCGGCAGAAAATACCTTTGTGCTTCAGGAACGATAAGAAGAAAAGCCAGAGCAGCCAAATGTAATCAAACAACCATAGTTCCTTCAGAAGAAACACCAGCAATGTCCAAACAGCAGCTAAATCATTCACGTTTACAGGCAGCAAAGGCAGCAGAAGAGGACCTGAGCACCTCCAAGGCATTTAGTAGGATTCATTACTCTTTGCTTAGTACGTCTGCAACATAATGGGAATGGTTGATAGGAATGGTTGGACTCGATGATCCGGTGGGTCTCTACCAACCTGGTTATTCTGTGATTCTGTGATTCTGTGATAAATGTCTGTTCTTGGCTAGCTACTAAGGTTTCCTTCTGCAGTTTGTCCGTTCACTGTGCTAGACCATCCCAACTGCTAGAGCAGTCCCCAGCACTATTTTGACCTGGGACAAGTAGTGCTCTCCCAAATGCTTGGTGGGTTCAGGTCAGGGTGGTTACAGTCAAGCTGGGGTACCGTCCCTACTTTTGGCAGCAAGGGTGTTTAGTGCCATTTCTTATCCCTCATCTTCCGTGTCAAAGTACGATCACTGACATTTTAGTTTTCTAGTGCAGACGTAGCCTGGACATCTACATCAGTGTTAATCATTTTAGGTTCCTTTTACAGCCAGTGGAAAGAAACAAGCACCTTCAGGGTGTAGTATCAGAGCCATTGTAGACATCAGAATCAGGAAAAAATCATCCTGAAGTGCCTGTATTTCTCCACTGACTATAAACCAGTCTAGACACTTAGCTCATAGGCAGAAATTTACAGTGTGAACGTCTGGAGTTGGCTGGACAAATCCCACCTCTCCTGTCAAACATTTACAAATTTCTTCCATAAAGACACCATTAGTGAGCGCTGCATCTGTAGCAAACTTGCACACAAACATATTTTTCCTTATTTGTTTACTAAGTAATTCAAGTAGAAATTTAATTCTTTATTGTAAGGAACAACAACAACAAAAAAGAACTATAGCAACGGTTGTTATGAAAGTGCATCGTTAAATACAATGCTTAATTTAGAGATAATGCAAAGCTTAGTCAAATAAATGGAAATGTTTATTGAGATAAGCATAATTTACTGCAGAAAATGGTTGCAAGTGTTACTCAATAGGAAACAGACCAAGTTCTCAAAAACTGTTTTGGTAGGATGGTGTCTGCCTAACAGATCAGGTGACCTACTCCAGCTTTTCCACCTGACGTGAAGCTGGAGTGACACAAATAAAAACAGTCTGATCAAATACGAAACCTGCCCATAAAAAGTTCACCTATCAAAATGATGTGAACACGATTGAATTGGCACAGAAAATTTTTAGTGGATCAGCAGTTTGCAAGTCTGACTGCAGTGTTTGTGGGAAGACAAGCACTTACTGCTTTTCTGTGCTCTCTGGGGTGTTTCCACTGAAATGCTCAATGGGGAAAAGTTAGATAAAAAAAATTTAAAATCCCATCCTTAATCCCATTTTACATGTACAAAATGACATGAAGTCCAGCCTCAAGCACAAACTAAGAACTTGAGTGTTGCTAATAACTGGGTATAAGTAAGTGTAGCTAAGCTAGTTTTACCTTGTGTTTTATTACTTTCACACCTTTATTAATTGCAGACAGCACTTTGAGCATTCCTGTGGCTGAAATCTTCCTTTCATGCTGAATATGGACATGATTCAGTGTCGATTCAGTGATTGACAGTGTTTTGTAACTTCAACTTTGTGTCTTGAAGTCCTATTATAAGGTGAACAGGTACTGAAATACTTACGCATGAGCCATTGCAGGGACAAACTTGGTTTCTTTGACCAGTCTTCCTTCTTGAGAGATGGAGCTGGAATGGAAGGTTCCCCTTGTTTTTTGATAGGAATGGTTGGACTCGATGATCCGGTGGGTCTCTTCCAACCTGGTTATTCTATGATTCTATGATTCTAGTGGGTATGGAGAACATAGTGCTGGTGGTCATGAACTGCCTCCTCCACAGTATGGCCTGGTTTTAGCTGGTTTTTGTGGTGGAGTGACCTGCACATATATTGTGGACCTATCCCAGCATAACGTACCCATCAGCAAGAAAGCCACGGTGCTTGTCTTTCCGAGCATGAGGAATTAATTGCAGATAAACATTACATCTGGGTTCCAGGATGACCTCATCCAGGTCCCCGTTAGATGGCGATGGGTTCCCTCTCCACCAGCAGTGACTGTGTCTTGTTTACTTTATAAATGCAGGAAATCTCCCACCTCAGGATTCTCTCGGACAGGATGGATGATTCACTCGGTCCTCTGCTGCCCCTTCCTCAGGCTACAGCTGGGGACTTTAAATAGAAAATTGTCTCAGACAGATTGCGCACTGGGGAAACCCTTTTATGACCCAGAATATACTCTCTACACAGCATCTCTTTCATTTTCAGGGTCACAGACTTCCTGAGCTCCATCTCCTCTCGCCTGCCTCCAGCTGCCTGACATCAGCAGTATTTCCTTGCATGCCTAGGATGCCTGAAATTGTTGGGGCTTAGCTAAGAAACAGAGAGGATTTGGGGAAACAAGGGTTAGATTCAGTTTTCATTCTGATAGGAGGAATTTACTACCGGACACCTCTTTGTTAACCACTGGCTGTGTTTATTCCCTGTTTTGCCACAGCTCATTTGGCTGCTCAGGCTGCTGCAGATTCTGAAACAGATGTTTCCTGCTCAGATTCTACTCTGTAAGAAGAGGTAAGGTAAAAGATGCCCTGATGAAATTACAGCTGCTAAGTTTTGAGCTGATGTGTCTGTGAAATATCTGGGAGCAAGAGACCACAGAGGTAGCAGCACATGAGCTGCTTGGCAGGTGTGAGCACCCCAGAATGGGTACAGAGATGAAAAGGAGATGCAGTCTCTTGTCTTCTCTCCACCACCAAGAGACCTCAGACGTTGTATGGAGCCCTAGATAGGACCTGCAATACTCCTAGGGTGTGGGTCTGTCTTCTAGAGAGAATTAGACTGGTGTTTTCCCTACATGGCTTATTGAAGTTAGATAATTCGGGTCATATCTCATTAAGGAAATTAAATAGCTTCAGTGCAAAGCCCTGGAGCCTTCCACATTGATAAGACATTAGCTCCATTGTTGGTATGGGTTTTTTGTCCTCAGACCATCTAACACTTTCACAAGGAACTGCTGGACTGGGCATACATATGGTCTACCCCTACCAGGCAGATTTTCCTATGTCTACCCTGGTTTTAGGACGATAGTTTAGCTGTAAACCATTCCAGGGCAGGTGACCTCATCACGTCCCACTCTGGAGTTGAATGTCCACCTGGATGGAGGGAGGAGTGAGGTTTTATCAGAGATGGAAAAGGCCTAATTCAGAGCAGGAATCAGAGCTTTAGAAATGAGAGAAGCGGATTTGAATTGCTCCCCAGGTGTCTATCATGTCTGGGGAGCAGTGTGCCTGGCCAGCAGTGGGTAAGCAGAACACAGCCAGACAAGAAGTCTCACTTGCTCTCCTATCCAGAGTATCTTCCATGAATGCAGATTTTTAACACAACAGCATGCAGATGAAAACAAATACCAGGACAAAGGTTGGTAAAACAACCTGGGCTGGCTCTAACTCTGCGTCATCTGCAGCTGTAATCACTCTTATAGCTGCCACAATGAAATCCCAGTTGCAGCCCTGGCAGTGACGCTGCTGAGGGAAGACCAAAGGACAAATACATCTGCAAGAAGTGGGCACTGATCCAGACCAGAAAATCATCTCCAGTAATAATTTCATAAGGAGTTTTTTTGATGCTGACTGAGTAATGACAGCTGGTGGGACACAGACGTTGGTCTAGAAAAGACTTTGTTTTCTGGAGCCTGTTGTACCTCAGCTCCAGAGAAACGCACTTCAAGGTGATTGTGAAAAGAGCTGCCAATCCCCTTTTCCAGACAGGTTTGTAAAGAGATGTCTAATCTCTTAAATTAATTGGGCAAGATCCTTAGCCTATCACAGGTTCAGCAAAGCTCTCTCTTCTACACAGGCACAATTGACCACTACCTACACATCTCAGAGGAGAGTCAAACCAGCCTAAACAACAGGATCTGCTTCTTGTGGTCTGAGAGGCTTTTCTTCCTCTCCTTACTGTTCATGACTTGCAAGTAATGTCAGACCCTGCCAGTAACACAGCATCAACTCTTTGGTCGAATCTGTCACCTCCTAGATGGTTGCTGTCTTGCTGGCATTACCTCACCTCACAGCGAGGGGTGAGGATGCCCTGGAGCCCCAGTCCCCTGCCTCCACTTTGTCACTCTCCCCAGAAGGTAAAAGCAAGCAGCAGGTTGAGCCCAATAGCGAGGAGGAACAACATGCTGAAAGAGCCTTGTTCTCTCACACTCTCATCAGTAAGTGAAAAAGAGGTGTGGGAAGCCTGCAGCACTTCTGTTAAGTAACCAGGACAAAGCAGAGCAGATTTATATGTTGGGAGCCACTTTTCTCTGCTTTGGAAATGTTTGCTCCCATCCACGCCCTATTTTCCTCCTATTGCCTCTTTCTTTCCTCTATCTCCCTTTTCCATTTTCTGGTGAAAGCATTGTGGAACAGGATGATACCTGTGGCACTGTAATGTTTTGTGCTGCCTGAAAGTGTCATCCTCCTTTTATCAGTCCATCACAAGCATTTCAGCCCTGAGTCATCAGCGCAGACCCGTCTAAACAGTCAGCGATAGCACCATGGGAACTCACACTCAGGTAGTGCCAAGGAAGTATGAGTATTAGCTTGGTTAATCAGAATTAGGAAATAAAGCATTAGGCAAGAGAGGGACGAGACAATATTTTCCATGCAAGCGATGTTTTTCTCCATCGGTTTCTCAGATAAAAGGCAGCAATTGCTTTCAGATTGTAGGGCACAGATCAACAAAAATGATCTGTTTATAATTTCTGCTGTCAAAACAGTATATGTATGTAGATCTCAAACAGTCTTGCAATCCATGGTTATCATTTCTATGTTTGTTTTCCAGCTGAGTCCTTAAATGACCTCTCAGCTTGTGACACTGTGCAGTGGACCTATTCCAGGTCCTGAGCACTCCGGTGATTAAATCCATGTCCCTTCATGCCACCACTCACATCCAGCTCTGTGATCCGAGGCAGGGTGTGGAGCAGCAACATTTTGCTGCTGCTTTTTTTTTTTTTTTTTTTTTTTGCTTCAGCCAGGGGAAATGCACAGCTCAGTATCTTTGCCCTTCACTGGCATGACAGGATAATTCTGGGAACCTAAGTACAACCCTCTCTGAATAGTTAAGGTGGTGACATCATGGTATTAAAATGCCTACAAATGACAAAGTAAACTAAAAGTCAGGGTGCACGATACCCCTCCAGGAACAGCAGCAAGGTGCATTTCAAAGGTGAATTACTGTGGGAACATTTACATCTTGGCTGGCATCAGATATGTATACAACACTGTGCCTCTCTTTGTAGGAGCACCTATTGCCAAGCCCTTATCTGTCCAAGTCACATTATCACAGAGCTGCTGACGCCATCCAGTCCACAGCATAACAGAAGGTGATGTTAATACATTGAGATACCTCAGGGAAGCAAGAATGCAGGGAACAGTATGCTGTTTACATGTAACAGTTAACACTTGACAACGTAAGGACACCTGCATGGCCATCATAGTACACAGCGAGGTGTTTACAGACCCAGAAGAGACAGTCCAGCACCTAGTCTTGATGGTGTCAATGCTCACTAGCAGCTGCCTTCAGAGCATCGTCAGTGGTCCCATTATTAATATCACTAGAGGCAGCCATTAGTTACTAGTGGAGTTCAGGACTGTAAAAAGTAGAGGGAAAGCTGTTAGAACATGCTAATGCATGAACTGATGTTGAGATTGACCTGCTAGCATCATGTGTGGAAAGTGTCAGCAGACTGTGCTTTTCTTCCATCACAGACTGCTGTGCATCACAGACTCCTGGCTTTGCGACACCGGCAGGTTGTGGCAGTGCTAAAAGCTGCCCAGCAGCTCTGCTCCATTGCAAATAACTAAATATAATCCTTCTTTTAGCTGGGACGTGTAATGAAGTTTACACTCCTTTCATCACCCTGTTCTGGGAGCAAAGCAAGTCTCGGCTGGGGAGTGAGAAACGGTTTGTGTTCACTCCCCTTGCCTGGTGGTACAGGAAGGTCATTTCACACTATTTCACCTCCTCAGGCACCATGAGGGATGGCTGGCTTCGACATGCCCAGCAAGCCAAAGGCAGCATTGATACTGTGGTAAATCTATTGGGTTCTCTTTATTAACTTGCAAAGAAACACCCTATCTATCCACAAAATACACCCCTTTTTTGGGAAAGTTCCTTTTACAGGGCTAGCTGACATACCTCAAATTGCACGGAGAGGTGGTTGTACAAGGAGGACACTAACAGAGGTCTTAGAGGATCAGACTTTAACCTCTTCATCTGCCACAGACTGCCAGAGGCATGACCCTTAATCTCCACACCTCAATCTTCCCAGACCATAAATGGTCATAACAATAATGTTATCTCCCACTTTCTGCTTACTTTGTCTCTGTAGACTGTAAGCTGTCGAGTACTATGTGTTTCCGTATGACAAACAACAAAAGGAGTCATACATTACAGCTCCTAGCAGAGACTATAATGTAAGTAAATATGAATAATCTTGTGACCCGAGAAACGTGAGATATGTAGGTTCTGGCAGTCAGGCAGGGGGATAGTGGCAACCAAACCTGCACCAGCACTCCCTTCCCTAAAGTTAATCCAGCCTCCACCTCTCTAGGTGCCCACAATGATTCCTGCTTGATCTCATGCAGTTAATTTTCCATTCATCATTTCTTTTCCATATTGTAACTTCATTTTGGAAACAAAATTTGATACAGCCATGAAAAGCAGGACCATAAATTATCTGCTTGAATAAATTGAATCTGCTGAATTGAAGCAGAATATACCTATGTACACAAGCCAAATCACTGGCCCCTAACATCAATATTCATTAATTTCTGTACCGGGAATGCTAACAGCAAGTTTTGACGTAGTGGAAATCAAATATTGATCTGTTTGCTTAAAAATCAGATAAGATTTTGTCTATCAGCAAATATTCCTGCTAGCAAGTAGAGGAGAGGTTGTTTTCCCTTCCCCCTTCCCAAAGACAACAAAATCAAATTAAAAAAAATAATCTATTTGATACCTAATGAGATTTTAATGAAAGAGGTACCAAACCTGAGGGAAACAGAAGCCTTAGGGAGCTCTCCAGTCATTGTTTCAGCAGTTTTGTGGGAGGGGGCATGACTCATAAGGACAACCACGCTTCTGAGCTGGGAGAAAATGTTCCTGGGGGAAACAAGATCAAACGTCTTTATGAAGAGGGGCAAAGGCAGTCAGAAAAATCTGGCTGAGCACAAGCATTTCACGTTTTATTCTTCTTTATTCAAGGCGATCACTCGCAGCGTGGACACATCCTCCCCTTCCTCATGGGATGCCTCTGATGGTGATTAAGACAGAACTCCAGATTCAGTCTAGGAGAGCTTTGTTCAGCATCACTGGCATTTCTTGGCTGTGTGGCCGTCTCCTGCTAGCACCCAGAAACTCGTGCCCAGGGCACCCTAAATCCAACACGAGATGGACTGCAGGGATTGGTGCAGGGTGGTGGGACAGCTGTGGGTTGATGACATAGACAGGTCCTCCAGAATGTGTATGTCTCTGTGATTGTTCTGTCATGCGTGCACAAAGGAAGCTCAACTCAGTAAGAGCCAACCAGCTTGACAAGCTCTTTGGGTGCTCCAAGAGTTACTGAAGGGAAAGATTGCTTAGGAGTTTGTCAAATGTTAAATCTGGCCAGGGGATAACGGCCCACTTCTTGTGTTTGTGCTGATTTTGCATTGCTGGTTGTTCCCAGCCCAGCCTAAGGTGTCTTCTGACATGATACCTCTGTTTCCACCTGCACAGGACTGGGGAGATATCATCCTCTTGGTGTGCTGAGGAGGTGGTTCCCAGCTCCCAGTGGCTGGAGGAAACCTCTCCATCAGTTACAGAAGACTCTCTCAACCTCTGTCCTTCATCATGGCAGCCCAGTTATGCATCAGGGGTGGTTTCATCCCACCTGACAGGGATGAAAAGCTGAATTTGGGTCCGAACATGCTGTTCCAGGGAGTGCAATTAGTACAAATAGGCTGCTAAATTTCTCACCAGTCTTCAGCTAGCAACAACAGGTAATGAGCCACTTTTGTGCCAGTCTTATCTGCAACTAAAGCAATCCTTTTGCTTTTATTCTGCTTATTTTTCTTTCCAGTATGGAGGAAAATTGAAGACAAATTCATAGGCTCTGTTAAATTATGCCAAAGGATTAAAATCAACTTTAAGTCATCTTCTCGTTCCAGAAACCAAGAAGGGAGCATAGTCAGAGATTTGTTATTTAGAGCCATCCCAAGGCTGCTCTACAAGCATCTGGGCTGGTTTTAGAGGGATCAGTTCACTGTCGGGAAAAGAGGTGGAAATGTCTGTCCCAAAGGGCAGAAGCACTTACAAGACAGAGTAGCCCAAATTGTGAGTGCTGAACGCTCACTTCAGCTGGAAATTGCTCTTTGCTGGTGTATCTTTTTCATACATCACCAGTGGGAACTGAATCACTTCATGATTGACCATGGCAAACACAAGAGCAGCAATATCCTATTTATTGGGTGTCACAGCCACACTGTCTCTCTCTGCTCCTCTCCCTGCTCTTGTCCCTCCTGAGGAAAGGCTGCACAGCGCCGATGGTCTGATTCACCTCTGCTTCTGTTTCCAAGATTAAAAGCTATTTAAAATGAAAAAAAAATAAAAAAACCAAAAAAAACCCTATTGCAATTCTTGAGGAAACAAACTTGAGTGTGTTTCATCTTCTTCTTCTCTCCAAGCAAGGACTATAAATGCTCTAGTGTGGATTGGGTTTTGCTTCAAACAGTACCCAGCATGCTGGGGATCTCATTCGAGGCAGAAAAAAATTAGGGCACACCCCAAATAAGCAGCATCTTTAATCATCCCCTGGTTGCTCTGTCTCTGCAGCTCTAAACCTGGGAATAGACTGAATAAGCAAAGGGTTACTTCTTTCACTGTCACATCAGGAAAGACGGTAATTTTTTCTGTGGAGGTTATCTCAGTGAGTAGTCACTTGTTCCTCATCTCCCAGGCCACATATTATTTTACAAGTTCACATTTAAAAAAAGGTTAATGGGGGGGAAGCAAGCGCTGACAGTCATTTTCACTCCCCTAGAATGATTCAGTGCGTTGCTGTAATTCAGCTCAGTGTAAAGCTCCATGTAACAGTAGTATCTACACAAACTAACTGTTCTCAAAATCTTTTCCTTTGTTTTTTTTTTTTTGCTTTGAGCAAAACCTTTTTTTTCTTGACCCTTTTGGATGAACTCTGTCTTGAATAAACAGCAACATCTGGAATTCAGCAAATCGTACCATAAAGGGAATAATATGTCCACAGCAGTTTTGCTGCAAAGGACAAACCCATTTATTACTCAAATGAAAAGTTACGATTGCTAAATGTCAGATGAAATTAGAAAAAAAAATTGAATCCTCTCTGCATGTCCTTTGTGTCCTTGCCAGCTCAGTGTGTGTCAAAAGCTGCCCCTCCATTTACTGCTGTTCTGCCTTTCTCCTTTCTGGCTTGGTTGAAAGTCTGTAAGGGCTTGCTGACTGCAGGCACACACAATCATTTTGGTTACCTTACACTGGGGCAGGTGTTTTTTCTACTCAGATAAAGAAAATACATCAGGCAGGGAGTACCGTGATCAGACCATATCATGACTGTAACCAATGAGGGGATGCTCGGAGGCAATCAGTCACTCCAGGAACCGCCTGGGGCTGATGGGGATAGCCAAGGAGATGCAGATAGTGGGGATATAGGAGCTATGGTGGGGGGGAATCCAGGGTTGAAAGCACTGAGAACTTAGAAAGGGAATGGCAAATCCCCTTCCTCCCTCCTCCCAGCTGAGCAGCACATGGATGCTTTGGGAGGAGCTGTACCTCCTGCATGCTTCACAGTCAGGATGACACCAAACACCTGAGCCAAGACATGGTGCACAGAAATAGAACAAGTCCATCTCCCTTTGTTTTGTTTTTCAGTGAGTTATTCCTAGTTTCTGGCCCAGACTTGCTTTCTTCATAGTGTGTGTTGAGGTCATGAAGTCACATCTCCCATAAATAAAAAGGAGCCAGACACAGGAGTTCTTCAGACCTCATTCAGACCTCATTGCTCTCTACAACTACCTAAAAGGAGGTTGTAAAGAGGAGGGTGCTGGCCTCTTCTCCCAAGTGACAGGGGACAGGACAAGAGGGAATGGCCTCAAGCTCCGCCAGGGGAGGTTTAGGCTGGACATTAGGAAAAAATTCTTCACAGAAAGGGTCATTGGGCACTGGCAGAGGCTGCCCAGGGAGGTGGTTGATTCACCTTCCCTGGAGGTGTTTAAGGGACGGGTGGACGAGGTGCTAAGGGATATGGTTTAGTGTTTGATAGGAACGGTTGGACTCGACGATCCGGTGGGTCTCTTCCCACCTGGTTATTCTGTGATTCTGTGATTCTGTGCTTTGACTCCTGCTTCTTCCAAACATTTCAGATGTGATCACAGCTGCATTTCTGATGGCCAGACCCACCAAGAGGCAAGACCCTCTCAGCCCTATTGACACTGTTGTACCTGCGATCAGACAGGTAACTTTTAATCACACATGAAACTTAATTACACCAGTAACTTCAAAATGGAGCATTACTGGCTCCATCTCATCCAGAAAGCTAAGCAATGCACACCATTAACCTGGCGGGACATTGTCTTGGTCAAGACCAAAGCGTAGGTGGCACTGTCCTCCTCAGAAGTGATGGGTCTGTGCCCAAAGCCCAGATCTGAGCCATTGGGTTGATTCCCATGGCCTTCTGCTGCCTTTTGCAGGTCCTTTTGCAGCAGTGGCAATATAGAGTCTTTTATCACTTGTGAAATCAAAATCTAAACAGCATCCAGCCAAGTTAATGCATTGGTAGGCAGCATCTTGGGTAAGCAGCATAAGAATTTATGTAAATAAGTAAGAATCTTTTCCTGTTTCCTCTCCTTCCCCATGGAGAAATCAGAGGTTAAATCCATACTAATAAATTCATCCTGAAAATTCAGGTTTGAGTTCAGAGCCCAAAACTTGCTCACATCTGCTGTTGAAATGGCAGCACTGACATAGAATAGCTTAGGTCTAGGCCACCAGCACTGCCACCCCTGGGGACAGTTTAGGATTTTGCAGGAGCCAGAATTATTCCCAGCTAGCAGTTTGAATGTGGCTAGCCTGGCTGGAGATGTGGAGATGACACTGGTGGGCAGACCAGCTTCCTGAGGTCCAGCAACCTGACCCGGCTGTGTTTAAATTCACCAGTGAGTTTATACCCTAGAAGTCTGTGTTTCTGTCCTTGTGATAACTGCCAGCTGAGAGCAGCCCTGCAGGACAGAAGTGAAAAGATCACAAAGTTCTGGGTTATACTAGAAGAAAACATCACCTTAGATCATAGGTTCTAAAATAATATTTCTCACTGTGAGCAGGAACTGCTTAATAGCATCGGCAAACCACAACAATCCCATCTCCATGGAGTAAGCAATATTATTTTAGTTACCACAACTACCCAAGGGTGTGCTTGTATAAGGTATCGTTTCCTGCTACCGGCAGGTCTGAAGGCTCAGCAGAGCGTATGAGAGACCCTCCCTTCCTTGTCTGGGGGGTCACCATCCCAGGAGCACCCGCACCTGCCTCCGGCTCCTGGGAATAAGTGCCTGGGAAAAGAGTTAGTTCATTTTCCTCTAGCACATTATGGCTTGCATCCACTCAGCTGCAAAGGACAAGCAGGCAAAGCCGCTGCCTGCGTGCTCAGGATGGGATGCTGAGCTGGGCAGTGCCTGTGTCCAGGTTGGGTCTCACTGAGCCAGCCCTGCCCATTAGGTCCCGTAGCACGTTCAGAGGTTCTCTTGCCCATTGCCATGTTCTTCTCCCTGTCCTGGTGCAGTCATGAGCTCTGCCAGGTGGCAGCTCTGTCCCGCTGCTGCGTCCCTGCCACCCGTGGGGCAAAGCAAGGCACCAAGGTGCTGAGCTTCAGCCTGGCCTGGGCTCCTGGGCTGCTTGGGAAATGCGTCCACCCCAGTCCTTCTCTCTTTCTTCCTCTCTTTTGACAGCTTTCCAGATCTATTCCTGCTGTAGACCAGAGATGCTCTTGGATTTTTGGCAGCATTTCAGGCAGGGGATGTTGTTTTACACTCAGCTTGAATGATGGGATGTGTGTACAGTACCGGGAAAATGTAAATTTTTATAAAAGATTTAAGCATGAAGACAAGGTTTTACAACAAGAGATATGGAACTGAGGTGGTCAGCTGGTCCCTTTCTTTAGTTTCAGAAATCCTGAGAAAATAGAACGCATATTTTAGATTTTACTTTAAACCAAAATAGACCCAGGATGTAAATGGGAGCTTGAATTACTCCCAGTGTCCTTCAGAAAAAAAAAATATCTACGAGATTCCCGTAAGAAGTGATGAGGCAGAATTTCAATTTCCAATAATAAACCTGCAGTCCATGTAAACATACAGTACTATTGGGACAGAGATGCTGGGACATATAAATCTTCAATCAACTTCTCATTTGGTATATGCCTTGCTTCTTGTAACACATCACATCCGTCCTTGGACCATCATAAATTTCACAAGCTTTACATTCTCTCAATCCTCTTTCTTACAAGTACCCAGAGGAATGCAGTGTTTACCCCACTACCCACAGTGCTGCTATTTATAATTCTGGACCTATCAGGACGATATTCCTTTTTCCCTGAAATCTCAGAATAGTTCAAGCGAATGAAAATGGGTTTAACCACTAGAGTTGAGAGTGTGGAAACAATCCCAATAATGTCATCTCAAATGATACTGAATTCCCGCAGACAATTTATCTACAGCCAGAAAGACAGCGATCCCGTATCCACCGTATGATCTACAGGGAGCCATAAAGAGCCTCGACTCACAGAAATTAATGCTTGCATTTGGTCAATCTGCTTAAATAACAGACCAGACGTGGCAATACCCTTAACTCTGCAGAAAGTCCATGCAGTATCTGGGCCCCAGCAGTATCGCTGTGCAAAGGCAGGCATCTATAATTATCCCATCCTTCCACACTCCCACATTTTTATTTCATTCACCTGTTACATCTGCCACTAAACAAGACAGCGGGCTCTTTGCAGGAGGAACTTGTGCTTTATTCTGGTTTGCACAGCACTTGGCACTGCAGAAGCCCATCTTATCCCAGGCAAGGCTCGTTATGATAGCATCGTGATGTGAATAATAACAATATTTTGACTTCTTGCCCTCCTTCATCTCGCTCACATACGCATGCACATACACATATATACATAAGCTCTCCAGGGACTGATAACAGCCCCATTAGGAGGCCTGATTCTGACCTAATTTATACCAATTTTATAATGACTAACAAAATTTACCTCAGTAGAAATTGCTGCTGATTTATACATGTACCAGAAATAGGTGCTGGACAGTCAGTGCTGGAACTGAGTGCACGTGTTTGTCCTCTCTAGGAGATGAAGAGTAGAAACAGAAAACTCAGAGGCATGAGACGCAGCAGAGGCAGGGACTTACAAAAGCAGATTCTGAGGGATCCTTGCATCAGCCTGAGAGCAGGACCTGCTCTCCCTGACCACCCCAGGCAGCATTGGGCATAGATGATGCATGCTGGTCACACTGCTGCTTCTCCTGCACCTGCAAGAAGCCCAGGGAGTTCAAAGAGCTGCCACCCACAACTTCCAATTATTTCGCTTCCAAGGGGGAAGGGATTTTTCACATGAGGTTTATTTTTGCAGTTGTGGGGATAGGTTTCTTTTCCCCAGTGACACACCATGATTTGCTTATGCTGAGAAGAGGTAAGGACCAGGTTTGCCATAGGTTTCCCCGGAGGAAGAGGGATGCAAACCAGCTGGGAATTGCTTATGGCTTGAGGAAAATAAGGTGAAAGGCTACATCTTGGTAAGGTGAAAGCACTAGAAATTCAAACTAGGACTGCTGAATCTAGGTAGGAGGTAAACCCTCTGGCCATAGCCGTGAGGTGTCCCATGACATTTACAAAGACTTTTTATAGCCTGATCCTTTACTCCAGGCACTTCCCACTGGGGAGATTACACACCTTCCTCACCTCCAGCACAGTGAACCGGTGTTGGTCACCCAAGGATGCACTAGTAAGGTGCAAAGGGTGGTTTCACACGCCATGAACGTGTTATGAGGTCACACGGAGGGTTTCACTCCGCAACTGATCCCATCTTGTCAGCTGCCAGACAGGGACCCCCCTGCAGTTATCACAGAATCATAGAATCACCAAGTTGGAAAAGACCCACAGGATCATCGAGTCCAACCATTCCTATCAAACACTAAACCATGCCCCTCAGCACCTCATCCACCCGTCCCTTAAACACCTCCAGGGAAGGTGACACAATCCCCTCCCTGGGCAGCCTGTTCCAGCAAGAGCAAGGTGCAGAGCATCAGTGAACCCAGGCATTTCCAGCAATACTCCAGCTCCTCACCACAGAGAAGAAATCAGGTGGAAAGGTCCCAAATCAGGTGGAAAGCTCCTGGTAAATGCACGGAACTCTGGCAGCCACAGGCTTCTGGAGATTGTCTCATCTTGCTGTCCTAGTACACTCCAGCTCTGCATTCACCCCAATACCTCACAAGAGAAATTTTACCTTTATTGACAAGTTAGGATCAGATGGGATTTACTCCAATTGAAACTGAGAGATCTCAACAGCTGCTTTCATTGTGCTCTAAGATCCACACAGAGAAATATGTAAAATTTCTGGTTGGGAAAGGAGGGTCAAGCAGAAATGAGATGACAAGCTTATTGCTCTATTAGAGCATAATCTGGGATTTTTCCGCTTCCTTTCTCTTGCATGTGAGTAGTTTTAGATGGTGGGTTTATCTGTAAGAATAAAATTATCCTTGAGCCCCTTCTACCGTATCTGTTTTCCAATCTACAGAGAACAAATTAATTTTAGAAGTTCAAAAATAATCTCCTTTATCAGCTAAAATGTCCCCGGTGTTCTGAGATAAGGATTTATTTCAGCAGTTTCAAAGCTCTCTTGCTGCCTCTCCTCAGGGGGGTGGGAGGTGTTACTGGACTCTAAGATTTGGTCATAAATTGTGCAAATGCTCCCAGCATTATTAATTAATGTAAAATTTGCATTTTAATGAAGGGGGTGATTGAGCCCTCCAGCAACAGAAACAATTACACATCGACCTGACAGAACAGCAGGATTGTTGCAGCAAGCACGTTTAGCCTGGTTTGCAGTGGATCCTCCTGGATGCAGGCTGTGGTGTCCCAGCCCTACCCACAGTTAATGAGCAGAGGTGCAACATTCCCAAGCTAATGCCAGCAGAACAAGAGCCCTGCTGATCTGGGCTGGTTACGTCAGGTGTTAGCAGCTTCACTCACCTCTTGGTTGGGTTTGCTCAAGGGGCAGAGACTAAAAGGATGAAGGAACCAAGACCTCTTTTCTTCCTCGTCCTCCGCGCTGGGTCTTGGATGCTCTCTGCAAGATCCTGTGGTGACCTTTCCCTAGCACTGAGAGGATGAAAGCAGATATTCTGCAGTCTTCCTTATTTTTCCAGATTCACTGCCCTAAAGCATTGGCAAACGGCAATTTAGCTCAGTTTCTCAATTTGAATCAGCATGAAATATAGAAAACTGTTTTCACACTTTTGCAATCCCTCCAGTAAAGCAATTTTCACTTTTTCCAGGTGACGATAATCTGCATAGCTGCATTTCAATATGCAGGACCTGCTTTGGAAGCTTTGAAAATCCACAGCACTTGGCAATGAACCAAGAGGAGAGCTGTCTGAGTGTTTTATGTATTGGGAAGCTTGCCTCAGCATGCATTCCTGAGAACAGGGCCAAGACATTAGAAAATGTTTTGCATCCAGAAATTATTTACAAAGCAGAGAGGAAGTTTAATGTGACAGGAAACATTAAGACTTCCCAGCCTGTTGAACAGAAAGGAACATAATACAGTCTCCTAGCAGATCGTGCTGGTTCACGAGATACTTTAGACATTTCCTCTCTCTGCACACTTTACAGTAAGTAACAAATCAAAGGCCTGAGGGTTTTTTTCACTCAGATAGGGACAAGAAAAATCTCAGCTGAGAACTGATTTCAGATCATCTCAACCCAAATTCAGTTCTTACTTGTGTGACCGCTCTTTCCTCCAACACATCTACCCCAATGAGACCATGAGCTCTACTCATATGGAAGCCCTTAGACTCAAAAAAGCAGATATGGTGTCAGTACAAGTGGCTTTCAATTTTCCTGTCTCCCTATCTTATTATGAAATTAAACACTGGGAATTGGATCCTCCTAAACACCCATTAATCTCCAGACCACTGACTAATAAATAATAAATAAATAAATAAATAAAAGGGGACAGAACTGGTCAGGGCAGTGGAAGCAGGACATTTTTATCTGCAGATCGCAACAGAGAAGCTATTTAGCAAATCTCCTAAAATGATAACAGAGTGAGGTTTATACTGTGACATCTGGAAGCAAGCAATTCAGGCAGATTTAGCCAACCTTTTCCTAGATAATCCTCTGAAAATACCTTGATTGTACTGCATTTGCGAAAATCTCAGCTCCTTTTAGTCCTAACAGCAGCTCTTCTCTTTCCACCCTCATTTCTGCAATCTTGACCTCGTGTGCAGTCTGTGTGGTTATGCTGGTATTATCTGATCTGTTCCTCTGTACTTTTGCTGCTTCCCCTACTCGCTCACCCTCTGTTTTTCCACCGTAGGAACAGTGGTACTTTATATTTTGTTGTTATTAGGCTGCCAAGTGCCATGTTGAGCAAACCTGCCTATCACATATAACCTGTTCCTCGACAATCCTTCCCAAACAGTGATTTGCACAGACACTTGCAAGCAGGAGCATGCAATAAAGGTAGCATGGGAAAATGCAAACCAAGGAGCACTCCTGAACCCTAACCATGTCATCACAGAAAAGGAGGCAGCTGGAGTGAGGGTTGAAATTCTGCTTAAGCCCAGTATTAGGTACTCAAGTGAGGATCTTTATTCTGGAAACTGTATCTGGAGTATCCTCTGTCTGTGCTTGGTCCTCACTTCCTTCCGTCTTTTTGTTCTGTTCAAATGGACAAAGAACATTTTGCTACTTCATATCTGTCAGGTTTAACTTGTCTCCCCACACAGTAGTTCTCATTTTACATCTCCCTTTCCCTACCTCTGACACAGCTGTCTCTCTTTGTCAGACTTTTTTTTTTTTTCCAGAAACTTCATTAATTGTCTACTGAGTATAACATTGCCCTTCCCTGCATATTTTCTCCTCTTGAATACATTTTCTGGATAGTTTTAGTATCCGTGACTTAAAGAAATCCATCTTTTCCACACTCTAGGCTCTGAGCTCCTCAATCCAGATGACTTTGTTAGTTTCCCTGATTTATCAGAATTCATCCTTTTGAATACTGAAAACCCTGCCAATCTCTGTTCTTCATGCAGCTTAACTTGACTCCATCTATCGTCACGCAAGGTGAGGGCATTTCCTACAGCCAGTTCTCTCACACAGCCACAGCGTGATTGAGATTAGATGGTAAAAAATCAGAAGACCCAGTATCTCCAGTTTGGTCATTAGTCAATTAAAACTGAAACAGACACCAAGAAAAAGTGCAGCTCCTTTAAGTCCTAATAATTGTAATAAAAACAAGACAGAAGGGACAAAATCTTGCCCGTCCCGCTGACAATCAGCAGATTCTCCAAAACATGACAGCCAGCTCTCTATAGTCTAACCTACAGATTTATACATTGCAGGGAGTTGGATATTATACTATTCACTACTTGACCCTGTTACCCATCATCAGCCTCAAATACAAGGTACCTCAAGTGGAGGAATATTTATGATCTCAAAGAGAGTTATACAAAGGGATCCTTGAACCTCTTCTGTCCTCATGGGCTGTGGAAGAAAGCAAGATGATTTATTACTGCTCATTTTTTGATATCAGGAGATCTTTTGAAATCATGTAGAGTTTTTCAGTTCTGCATCTCAAAATGTAGGGGAAGTTATTCTCAGAGCAGATAATAAATGGATGTGAAAATACCTCATTTCTGCAAAGATCTGGTCATTGTTTCCCAGTTTTGTGTTTGGGGATTTGGAGGAATATTTAATCTGAATGGATACTCAGAAACTTATAATCAAAGACACATTAGGAAAAACACCTACAAATTAACCTTAAAAAGTGTCTACTTCCCTGCTTGGATGAGGGAGGACAGCTTTTGTAATATGATGTCAGTATGTGTGCCTCAAATATAAAACCCAGGCTTGAAAAAAACAGTCTATAATTGCCACTAGTTTTAGTGGCCCAATTATTCTATATATAACACGCTGCTTTGGCTCACAAAAAAATGTGCTACATTTAGAAGAACAACCCCACTCAAGAGCTAAAAGCTTCTTATTTGTGAATCCCCACTATGAGTAAAGATTCTTAGGGATAAACTTAATATTGTATCCTTCTATGCCCACAGATTTAGAATTTACATATTACCTCTTATGAAAAGAATGGTTATTTTTAATCAAAGTAAGAGAAAGACACCATCTGATCTTGTCACCTGATGAAGAGCAGAAGACAGAGGCATGAGCCATTTTGAGAAACAGTAGATTTGTCCACAAAATAAAGTTTAGTCATATCAGTACTTTTATCCTAAAATACATGACATAATGGTGCCTTCCTTGAATTTTATCCACTTCTTTCAGTTGTAAAGATATTTATCTTGCTGGCAGATGTACAACTCCTTTTCCTGTCTGGTGGGACATAAAGCTACAGGGAAATGTCCAACTGCAAAACTGCTGGTGTTTGTGCGGATCTCTTACTAGTGCCTTTTGATGTTTCTCTCCTAAAAACTCATTAATGCAGAACACGCAACTCAGCTTCTTCTCAGTAAATAACCTTTTAGTTGGAATTGACTGCCTCTCACTTGCGTGCAGGCCAGCCCAGTGGACTGAGCAACCTCTCTGGACAACCCGCTCCAATTCTTGACTGTCCTTACAGTGGAAACCTTTTCTCTACATCACCTTTGAATCTCTCAGGAACATTTTATAACCACTGTCTCTCTTCTTGCTGTCACATCCCTCCCATTGCCATTAGTTTCTCCCAAAGCATCTCTATCCAGATTAAACCCCTCTACGTCCCTCAGTCTCTCCTCAAAGGACAAGTGCTCTGTTGGCAGTCCCCAACAATGACACTGAGGACACTTACCTCCAAAATACTCCATGTCCATACCCTTGAAGTACCTGCCAGAAATCTTCAAGTCCATATTATGCCTAAAATGAAGAATTGTTTACAGGCAACATCCCGAAATATTTTTCTTATGGCTGAATCATATACTACTGGGATTGTCTGGCAGCATATGGGAGCTACTTCTGTGGGTAGGTGGCAATAATGTTTAAGAAGAGAAGCTGATATATCTCACTGTAAAATATTTTCAAGTAGGAAAAAAAAAGGGGTTTACAAGGGCTTAAATGTGTGTCTGAAAAAAAAAATCTGCTAGTTATAAAATTAAATCCCCAAAGTGAAAAAAAAATACAAAAAAAAGCCACTGGAATTCCATTTTTCAACCAAAATCCACCAGTTTTCAGTTACCCTTAACATAGGAGCTTTCCCCTCAAAAATGGACAACCAACTTTCTTGAGGAAAAAAGTTCCTATTGCACTTTTGTGAACGCTATTCATGGAAAAGGGGGTTTTCTTTTCTCACCAGCTCATACAGAAGACCTGATCACTCCCACTGCATGTCATAAATTTGCACAGTAGAGCACTCATGACAGTCTTCTGACGGGACCATTTTTCAAACTATAATAGGTAGATCTCCTCAGCCTCTCCTCCAGTCTTGTCATAAATCTGTCATACCAGCCCCTGGCTTTGCATTTCAGCCTACACACACCTGTCTTATCCCCTTATACTTTCTCTAGTGTATGTTTTTTAGTGCTTAGCAGCTTTTCTGAAGAGGATCTCACAGCATGGGTGCATGGCATCATCCCTGCCTGCTCCTGAGTATCATTTTTCAGCTCAGCTTCCTCTGGAGCAGGACAAGAAGAACCATTGAGGTTGTACTGGCCAGAAGTCACGACAAATGGCACAATAAGCTGTTCAAAAGCCCGTTTGTGGGGTATTCCAAAAGCCCTTCCTCAAATAAGCTCCCAAGAGCAAGGAAGTTTTCTTGGAAGAAAGTGCAGATGTTGTCAAAGCAACTGGCATTCTTCAATCTCACCCAAGACAAGGAAGTTAAGACCAGGATCATAACTTTGTACATATTTAGGAAAAATATCAGTACTTTCTTTCCACTTTTGAACGGGGAAAAGGGTCAGCTGGAGCCCTTTCAGTGGCATGCTCTCTTAGGAGCTAAATAAAATTCATTTCCATCTCTTCCTTCAAATTCACTTTCTGAAACTTCTACCACCTAATCTCTTCTTATTTCTGAGTCTGGACAATTACACATCACACTCCTAGGTACAACAGACTATGTAGCTCAGACATATGGGTGTCCAAACCGAGCTGATGACGCTCAGAGCAGAATAATGGTCTTGTATCTATTTTAATCCTCATGCCTTCTTTGGGACATGGCCAAAATTCCTGCCATCAGAAGTCACGTTCAGAAATTTTTAATTTTCTAAGAATCCCTCTTGTGCTTCCAGCACAGCTGACACCGCAGCCCCATGTAATTCCTGCCTTCCCAGCCCCTCCTTGTCACATCTTAGCTTGCCTGGCTTCCCCAGCCACAATCCTGCTGCTCCATCACAGAGCCCAGTTATGCCATGTCTGCATCCCCCAAATTTTCTGCAGTAGATTCAAGACCTGCAGAGCTGCAGCATCTACTGCCTTACCTTCCCGTGCCCAGCTTAGCTAATTATCTCAGATCTGCCAGCCTCTCTAGAAGCTGCAGCAGTGCAGATTCTCCAAACCATGCACTAGGCATGGCCAAGCCCCACAGCCAGAGCCATGAGAGCAATTCTGTGGGGCTGCAATCACTGTCTGTGCTGACATCCCAACTGCCAAGTGCCCCCTTGGCAAATCCTAGCTTCCACCACTCAACTACACCTAGAAACTAAAGCAATTTGGCAGGAAACTTATCCCCTCACTGTGGACTATGCAGTGGATTCTTCCCAGCAAGAGCTTCAAGGTCAGAGTTGAAGGTGTGCATCAGGCTTCTACCTCTTGCCACTGCCTTTGCCCAAGCATAACACTCAGTACCTTCAAGACTCTTTGTGAATGACCTTAAAGAAGCACCTCAACTGGTCACGGGACCAGTGTACTGTCTGACCCTGTAGCAGAAAATGAACAAGAAACTCAAACCTTCTTGAGTCTGTGAGTTCTCTCTGAGACATCATTCATCTGGACTGCAACAAAAGTGGCCCTGCTGTCCTGACTCAGACTCCCACGACAGCGTGGATGAATCACATCCTCAAACAGTCTGCCTCTCTCTGTTAACTTCACCGGGAGCCCCAGACAGCTGGCTCTGATGCAGACATCAACTCTGCAGATGTCCCTGTTCAGACGTTTGGATCCCCTGCTCTAGTCCAGCTGCCAGTGAGAAGTAAAACCCTGCCCCTTCCCACCCCTCTAGCATGTCTAAAGCTTTCTAAAGGAGATCACTGAGGCTTTTCCCTAGAAAACAGGAATCCAGGACTGGACTCCAGCTCTCTGTTAAGTCTTCTACAGCTGATTTTCCTGCATCTCTTCTGCTTCCTGCACCCCAGTGGAACAAGCAGAGATCCCAGTGCTCCAGTTAATCTCTGACCGGTAGTTAGCCTTCAGAGCCAGTAGCCAGTTTAGAGAAATCAAAAGGCCTTCTAAATTACATTAAGGATTTTTTTAGCACTCAGTAGTCTTAGGATCGTGAGAGGAGGTGAGGAAGATAGCTTCGAGCCACTCTCCTCACATTTCCCAGCTCCCTGGATTGATCATGAGACCTAGCTGAACGCCAAAGCCTCAGATTTTCACCCAGGAACTTTATCATGTTTCTAATACATTCTCCATGCAACTTATTTAGATTTTCACTTGCAAAATCAAGTCTGGCTCTACTGCTGCATCCTGCTGTATGGGCACAGCTCAGCACTTTGATTACTGTGCGGTATCGTGTCTGCAGCCACGGGGCTGGTCTCTCCTAATCCCTTTACATGCCACTCCCTTTGAATTCATGGCCTTGAAGAATGTGTTTCTCATATTGCATCGCCTTGGCCCCCAAACATTTATTTGAACAGACAGCTACAGCTGGGGATTTTTGTCTCTGCACAGACTTTGAACAGCTGCTTTGCGGTTGCAACCAGGAGAAGTGCTGTGCTCTGCCTCTCATGGGAAGCGCATCAGGCTGGGAGGAAAGAAAAAGGAGTAATCCTCTGGGTGTCCTCGACCAGGAATGGGAACAGAGCACAGCCCTGGCCAGACAGGGCAAGGTCAGCAGATAGCTGGCTGATGAATTACACAGGCCAAATATGGAGCTCGCTGAAAGCCATCGATGAAAAATGGGGGCTTTTTTATGACACAAATGAAAGATAACCCTGGCTGAGGAACATTTGACTGCACAGAAAGCTGTTTTGCACACTCAGACTACACCTTTTCCATGTGTATGTCAGGCCAAGATGAGCATCTCTGGGATGTGCTTATAAAACCTAAATGTGTTCATGGCATTTCTAGATGTGCATTGAGCACAGATGATGGCATCAATACCAGAAAATTTTACCCTTGAAACTGGAGGGTACCAGAAGACTCTGGAAATACGAAGCGAGCCTTTCCAAGGATGCAGTTTGGTTGGCTTATTCCAAGTGTTCAACCTAACAATAAAAGAAGAGTGTCTGCTTTTCCACAGTCACAATCCCACAGTGTCTTCCTCCCTCCTCACTGTTTTTGCTGCAAACCCTGAGCAGCACTGGAAGTTTTGTGGAGCGACTGCGATCTGCCTGGAAATTACATTTAGTTCAGCATTTGGGTTTTTTTTTTTTGATGGATTGATTTTAAAGCCTCATCACCAACCTGATCTGATGCTCTGAGCAAGCAGAAGGGCAGAGAGGACCCAAGGGTCAAACTTCAAAACACATGAAAAGAAAACTGCTTTGTCTGTGCAAACAGGGACAAGGAGCAGACAAGATCTCAGTGGTATGGGCACTAAAACCTGATGCAATTCTGTTTTTCCACCCACTCTGTTGGTGGTGCTGATGGTTTTGCTGCAGTAAAGGTGCAGGACTAACCAGGAGGAGAGTTTCCCTCAGAGAACCATCTCCTAGGAAAGTCTTAGCCTGGAGTT
Organism: Phaenicophaeus curvirostris; assembly: GCF_032191515.1. Classification (NCBI taxonomy): domain Eukaryota; kingdom Metazoa; phylum Chordata; class Aves; order Cuculiformes; family Cuculidae; genus Phaenicophaeus; species Phaenicophaeus curvirostris. The sequence goes on along the minus strand of NC_091393.1, from coordinate 121,208,441 downwards.
TGTTTCTCTCTCTAGAGAAATGTAAAATCTGGTTTGCTCTGAAGTGGATGAGGAGCCTAGAGTTCTTGCAAAAATTATCCCAGACACACAAAGTTTTTTTCCCCACTGTCCAAAAACCAGTAGAAGAAATTCAAGCCCACTTTTTGCTTTTAAGCAGAAGGATGCACTAACACATCTATGGAGTGAGCTGTTGTTTAGATGTCATATTTGCATCAAAAAAATCAACCATGATTTTCTCTCCTTTCCCATCTGCCTAACAGGCCTTTAAGGAGACACACACCCAGGACCAGAATTTTGTGATTTGAATTTGTTTTCTTACCAGTCACTGATCACCCTGTAATTTCATGTCTTCACAAAATTAATATACTCTCAAAACTATTGTTTTGATAAAATATAATTTTTCAATTTTAAACTGTGATATTGAAGAGTGCTGTAAAAAACAAACCAAAAAAGAACAACTTCAAAATAATAATAAAGTAGTTTTATTCTGAAATTATGCTGAAATCAGACACATCTGCATTGTGGGAACCTTAGCTGCTTTTGAAGTAAAATGTCAGGCTAAATCAAAATGGCTCTGCAAAGCATTTTCATTTCATGGGACTTCTTCTAATGCAAAATAATTTCTCAGTGAGTTACACCCCGAAACTTGGGAGTGTGGGAAATCCAGATCAGGAGTGAGCTGTGAGGGTGCCTGCTTGGGCTTTTCATTAATTGGGATGGTTGTAGCCTTTGCTACAGACTGGAGATTCCTCCAAGGTGGGGCAGCAAGATGTTGTCTCTGGTGAGATTAGGAAATGTCTTTTTTTCCTTTCCATTGCTGATCCCCTAGACAATATAAATGTGCAGAATGTGATCTTGTAAAAGCTTTCAATCTCAGCTAAGGCTTTGCATTCCAGCTGTCAGGTTTTCACTTGTTTACCTTGGAGCCTGGCTTCAAGGGATACGATGGAAGAGATAATTGGAGCAGAGTGGCTGCCAGCAAGCAAAAAAAAAAGTTTCAATAAAAAGTATTTTTTTCTGCTAAGGATACTTATACAAACAAACGACACCCTTGAGTAGAAAACACAAATGATCTTAAGCATTTCTTTCCCTCCCTCTGTCTCCACATAGCTCCCCTGCAGCAGGTTTCATACCACACACAGCATCGCTGCACGCAGATTTCTATCGATGTCTCAGCACCTCACCACAGCGAGTCCAGGAGTTTTTGGGGCCAGGCTGCCATGCTGCTAAAGAGGTGCTGTGAACTGGGGGGATTCAGTAACTGGAGAAGAGTGGGGGCCTGAGCATCCTCCTCCTGGGCACCTGCCTCCCCTCCCCGCCCTCCCTGGGTACCAGCACCGCGTGAGACACACCCTGGGGAAAGGCTGAGCCCTAGGGCTGCCCCATCTCACTGTTATACCTGACACCAGACTCCAACTCTTCCCATCCCCTGGATGTGGAGGGTTTACTGCTGTGATTTGTCCAGTGCAGAGATAAGAATAAACTCTGAAACTCAACTAGGACCTCACACCCTGAACTCTTTCTCTCCCTGCAAACCAAATATGGCTTTTATGAAAGACAAAAGGTTTTCAGGTTGTTCAGGCCTAATCTGTGAAAATATATTCATGACCAAGTAACCTTTTTCTTTATTATTAGCACATCTCTAAACAAAACCTTCTGGGGAAGTGCTGTGTTTGTGTGCTGAGCCTCCTGCTTCAGTGAGTCAGGAACGCAAAATCTGACTGCAACAGCAGCCACGAAGTTAGAGGAGAAATAAGTCAAGGCTACAAATGGCTTCTATTAAACATCTGATGCAGCCCTGCCTCCCCGTGCCCCCTCACCACCTAGATTTATGAGCTGGATAAACTATTTCAGCTGTCCTGTTCAAAGCCCCCCACCAGCTCTCTGGCAACCGCTTGAGACACACAGTGCGTGAGAAACCCCTGGCAGTGCACATTTTGGTTATTACCACCAACTGGAGCTTGAACACCAGAGAAGCCAGTTAAACCACCTCTTCCGTCCAGTGGCTAAAAGTCCCTGTGAGTGTCTCGTGTCTCACAGCGAAAATGGAAACTGGGTCGCATCTGCACAGAGCAGAGGGTCAGTCAACTGCTGTGGCTACAAAGAGGTGATTCATTTTCAGGATGCTCGGCTCCCTGACCTGACTCCCTGCAAGAGCACCAGTGCCAGCACAGCCAGCCTTGATTTAGAGAGATGTACGATGCTGTGGCCTTTGCCATCTTGATTGCTATGGTATAAATTTGAAAGTCCACTCTCATGCCTGGCCCGATCCTGCATGGTCAATGCAGTTAAGCAGGTACAGTGTACAAATAGGTAATCTGTCCTCAGTGACTGCATAGGGAGCCAGAAACCACTTCTACCTAACTCCTCATCTCGGTGTGCCTCTGATTTCTTGCTCTAAATTACTACATTAGCATAGAAATCTAAGTTGAACCCTTCAGATTTATTATTTCTATGCACCTCTCTGCAGGCCAGCGTCTTCAACTGGTAAATGAACATATGAATTTTCACTTCTTTTACATCTACCCAACTTACCTTGTCCTCATAGGAAAAGTGATTAATGACACTGGCATCATCAAGACCTTCTTAAGTGACAAATGTCTTTTATATCAACTATCTAAAGATCAGGGGAACATGCAGGCTGGTTTGTTTTACTGCATGCTGTAAAGTATGATGAAATAAACCAAGTTTCCTCTTTTTCACTGAGCATCCAGGAAAACAAGGTTTCCTTAATTAGAGTGTTTGGTTTGATATTTGTTTCTCAGCAGGAGGAAGTTGAAAAAAAATGAAGTCCCTGAACACCAATGCCAAGTATAAATTTGTTTTTGTTTATTGTTACTGTTATTTTCCAGTTACATTTCTAATTGATGAACATTTCCTGTACAGGATTTCCACCAGACTTCTCATGTAAATTTGCCCCAATATGCAGTTTTCTCCATTCTTCACTCAATACAGATGCTTGCATACAAATTTAATCTGATTTTTTTAATGCACATGGTACTGTAGCAAAAGCACACTTGAATAATCCTGAGATAGCTATTCACCCGAGGCTTAAATATTGCAGGAAAATGGTAAACTCAGCAGTCAGCAAGCAGATTCTGCTCCCAGTGACACATGCTTGAATCCAGAATTGACCATTCTGACAGTGCTGCTTTGATTTCACTGATTCACTTCAATGTGGTGTTTGTGGAAGCAACGGCAAATGGTGTCAAAGCACCTTGATTTAAGCCAGATTTATACTGCTTGCACTAATACCTCGCTGCAGTTTACCCTGCAAGGGTGTCTGGGAGCTTGTAGAACTGTGGGCTCATTAGAAGGACCTTAATGACCCACTGTGGGTTCTCCCATGGCTGTGAAAGTGTGATTGGTCCAAGCTGTAAAGACTGCCACAGATTCTTTGCTCTTTTGGGGCAGTAATTTTAGGTATGAAGTATAACAAAGAGTAAAAACTTGGAAGAATGCAAAGTTTCCCCAATAAAAATTCCTTCAAAGTCAAGCCCAGTGTGAGGCATTCACAGAAAGCATTTCAAATAAGTGAAGCATGAGCAGTTATGTGTTAAAATAGCCCTTCTCCAGGTAACCACAACAATAAAATAACTACCACAGCTGGCACGTCTCAAGCAGACCCAGCAGCAAAATCACAAGAACACAAGCTGAGTCTATACCCTTTTAATACCCCTGCTCCGGGCTGAGCGTGCTGGACAAGGGGGAAGAGGTGTGAAGGGACTTGCCAAGATGCTGTCTGCATCAAGCTGATTTCTGAGATAAAAAGAGGGTCTATCGGCTCACTGCTACTCGGAAATTCAGAAAAGGAAACCCACAAACACAGCCATGAAGCAGAAAAGCAGTGAGGAAGCTCATTCCTGCTTTATCCATGCAAACTACATTGTTTCTTGAGCCCAAAGGGGGGGCACAAATATCCCTGAGGTTGGGATCTCAGCCTGTCAACTCAGATTATTCTTGTGTAAATCCCACAAAGCAGGGAGTATTCCTGCTCACTTTTGGGAGGGATGCTCTGCTTGCTCAGCCATCAAAGTGCCTGCCAGGGTTTCTGAGCACACTTTGCTCTGGTGATGTGAATTTGCACATCCTGAGGCTTGGCATATCACGTTGCGCTATGTCAGGCTCCCTGACCCAAACAGAACAAAAGCCACCTGTTTTTAGGGGAGAAAGCCAAAACCACAAGTTCAGAAAGAAATAAAGGCTTGACCAGGGTAGGTCAAGCCTTTTAAAGTGCCATGTGATCAGACTAGACAGTGGTGGTGCTAATGAAAGGACAGATATTGGTGGCTTTCTGATTGGGAAAAGGGTTGCTTGGGAGACCTTATTACTCTCTATAACTACCTAAAAGGAGGTTGCAGAGAGGTGGGTGCTGGTTTCTTCTCCCAAGTGATAGGTGACTGGACAAGAGGGAATGGCTTCAAGCTGCATCAGGGGAAGTTTAGATTGGACATTAGGAAAGATTTCTTCACAGAAAGGGTTATCAAGCACTGGAATGTGCCATCCAAGGATGTGGTTGAGTCACCATACCCAGAGGTGTGTAAAAAGTGGGCAGATGCGATGCTTGGGGACATGATTTAGTAGTAGATAAGTATGGTTGGAGTTGATCTCTAAGGTCTTTTCTAACTAATGATTCCATGATTTGCATGAGTGCAAGGGAGAGTCCTGCAACAGCATGGTTTGAGGGAGCATGCCAGGAGGATGCTCCCTGATATATGAGGCCTTCATCTCTGCTTTAGGTAACTGTGGGAAGCTGTGCCGTGTTCATTCCAGAGGTGTCTTCCAATCTTTATTGTATCCTGACTTGACAAATATTTTGTGCATGAGAATCTTCCTGAAGTTTCCAAAGTTTCTTGAGAAACTGTTGGGATAAAAAACATATTAGCATCATGCAGGTTTGCTATGTCTTCTGGCAAACGTCCTGTGCTGAGAATGAAAATATCTCAGTTCAGTCACTGGCACTGCCTCAGGCTTTCTGCGTAATGCTGAAAATAAAAACAAAATATCAGATCAGTTAGTCTAAATATCCCATTGACGCAGCATCTTTCTTTGGCAGGAGCTAAACCAGGTACTGGGTAAATCGTTTAACAAGTAATCCCTGTGATGTGCTTTCAGTGCCCACGTGTTCAAGGATGACAGCAATCATTTCTTCTTTCTATTGTTTGCCTATCTCTAAAGCAGTCCTATTTTTACCCTGTGTTTGTATAGCACAGAAAACCCAGGTCTCACTGAGTCCTTGTTGCAAGTCAATTACAAATTCCTCTCTGCTCTGATCAGTGGTGGGCATTGCACCATGAAAATGCTGCTTTCCATAACATAATCTACCATGATTTTTCACTGAAATACAAACCTTAGAGAATAAATTCAAATAATACTTTCTGGTTTTATGAAATTCAGAAATACCTTTCTACTCTTCTTTGGTTTTGAAGACAATTTTGTGAAAAACAAGTCAGGCAGCACTTTCCCCTCTGCAGGTTCATAATATGATAGAATCATAGAATCACCAGATTGGAAGAGATCCACCGGATCATCGAGTCCAACCACATCCTCCTGCTTGTGCCTCATACCATTGCCATATTCCTGCCTGGCCTTGTGATAGTGTAAGATACAGGGAGGATGGCAAAGGATGGCCACTGCTACCCTCTGGGACAGGAGATGGTAAAGCTTCCAGCACAGCTAAACTGCCCTCCCTCAGCATGTGGGGACAGAGCTTGTGCCAGGCAAAGGTGCAAAACTTCTCTTCCATCAGAGACATTGCAGAGCCAGGGGCTGGTTTGTTGTGATTTAGGGAATCCAAAGGTATTGCTCAGTTTTTTTGCCAAACCGTAAATCCAACATTTGTGTCGACTCTGATCCTAGCGCAGGAGGAAGCCAGAGGCATCAAGCAGTAAATTCAAGAGAATTAAATTCCCTTGAAAACCATCTGATCCAGCTAGTAGTGCTCTGTCCTTTTTGCACGCAGCAGTAGGTAAAAGCCAACTTTTCTTTGCTAGAAATTCTAGAAGTTCCTTATAGAGAGTAGTCACATAAATGTAAATAATAAGTGAATATACATGTAGACATGTATACACATCTTCTGGTGGGATCTGAGTTCTCACATCAGTCAAGCACCTATTCTAAGGTGTCTTCCACACCATATGAGTCTAGTCTTCATAACCCTGTAATTGTTGCTATGGATTCAGTCTCTGGGATTCCAAATGCAGACAAAACCTGACCAAAGACTGTGATAAGAGCTTCTTACAAAGAGGTGGGAAAGAAGCCTGATTTTTGGCCACACCAGATCATGACTTGTAATGTAGAGGCTAACACCGTCAAGGGGATGATACAGTCGTTTATCACTGGATGGCACAAGGCTGGAAGATGATCCTCCCCTTGATCTTTTTCTAAACGTCTTTGAGCTGAAAGCGCTCCCATCCCAGTGGCAGATTTCTTCAGAAGCTTTCCAGTGCTATCAGTGTCTTTTGCCAACAGCAGCTATAATTACATCAAATGGTTGATTTGCAGACGCTGAAGGAGGAGAACAACATGTGCAGAGCAATGTTACACAACATCTCAAAGAGTTTGCACACTTCTGTCACTCCAGTAAACCACTTACAATGATACTCACATACGTCTATTTTGTCTCTGTATTTTGGAGATAAGACTGTTTTGAATTCTTCCATGGAATTATCTGATGGCTGCATGCAGTTTGATTCATCGCAGCCATTAGAGGGGAGCTGGATGCCCCCCAGAACAATACCTTGTTGTGAATAGACATTGTGATCCCACACGAACAATGGCACAAGATGTCACGCATCCTTTCCTGAGCTTCAGAGAGGAACGCTCAGATACAAGAACTTAAAAATAAAGCAGCAACAATTCCATGAAATGGAAGTGACTGCAATATCCACTGCCTCTTCTCTTGGCAGCATGCTGGTGTTTGTGTAAGTGCTTTCTACCTCCAAATGCTGTCCTTTCTCCCCAAGCTTGTGCTGTAATTAGAATTCTACTTTTAAATCCGAGTGCACTTTGGAGTCTTAGTAAGGCAACCGGCAGCAATAGTGGCAGTAATTATAAATATGTTCAGTGTTCAGAACTAAAGAAAAATACACTAAAGATGAAAAATGCCATCACTCAAGAATTTTTTGGAAACAACACAGGCAGAAATGGACAGGTTTGCATGGCTATAAATATCACAAGCAGAGAGCTTACATTATTTAGGGCATGTGATGAGCGTTCTTCTGAAAGACTCTGGGCAGCGTTAAAACATGAGAGCACAAGCGATCTGGGGAATATCAAAATATTATAATCTGCTTCAGAGACACACAGCTTTTCTTTATGGCTTGCAAAAATATACTCAAATTTCCAGATGCTCTCCACTGCAGGAGTGCCTGTTTATGGCAATTGGAGAGTGCAGAGGGAAGTATTGCTAAACGAGTTGGCAATGGATCAGCATAAGGAACTTGGTAACGAGTTATTTTAATGGCATTGTATATCCTGTCCTGAGTGTCATGGCGAAATGTTTCAGGGAACAGTTTGTAACATCCACCTTACAGTCATCCCACGTGTATCACCGGGGTCCAAAACACATGCAGGGTGGACACAAGATAAATTGGTAGGGATCGTGGTTGTCATGAGGAGATCCTCTGCTCCTCAGGAGAAATTCTGCTGGAATTTGGCAATATCCTGAACACAAACTGTTCCCAATAAGCCATCAGGAGATCTGAATTACTCTTTTTTTCCCATCTGCCCTCCAAAGGGCAAGTGGGCGAGTACATCTGTTGTTTAACCACACTCAGTTTGTCCTTCTGCCCTTTGAAGGGCAGATTATCATAACTTATCTTCTTATTTTATTATTTCTCTTTTGCTAGTGTCCATGAGGCATCTCTCCCAGTAGCTCCTCTCAGACGCCACTAAACTTGGCCCATAACAAAACTAGGACGTTTCATATTTTTGTAGCCTGGGGAATGAAGTGTGATAAGGCAGAATTTCTCTCAAGCTTTCATTTAACAGCAAGTTTCTCCTTTCTCCAGTTATCATACAATGTAGGTCCAAGGTAGCATCCAAGAGGCATCTGGCTGCAGGCACTTAGCATTTTGTCTCAGCACGTGCAATATCAAGAGGAACAACCCATGCCTCAGATCCTTTCCAGTTCTTCATTCCATGGGCTCCTTCTGGACTTTCCCGCTTATTCTGCATCCTTCAGCCTCTCAGGAGGAAGAGGTGGTGCGTTGTTTCTGGTGCTGGCTGTGCCACCATCTCCAGGCTTTCACATCTCTGCTGACTGGGAATACCAAGTCCTAAGCTGGAAACATGACAGATGCTGTTGGAGGTTGATGCAATTAAGACAAGACCTTGTTCTACAGAACCATACAGAAGTCTATATAGGGCTCCTCACCTTGGATACATCAAAATTAAGCACTCCAACCTGAAACTGCACACAGGTGTACTCGTCCTATGTTGTTATCAGCTTAGGTTCTGATGTCAGCAGTAAGAGAAGTGTCCCTTCTGACATGCAATAAATTCACACAGTCAAGGGTGGGAACATAAAGTGCTATTGAAATAACAGTTTGTCCCTGCTCTGAGCTAGAAATTCTCCATTCAAGCCAGCAGGGAAGCCACTGCTGAGCCAAGGCTCCAGGTATGACCTAGATTCACCCTTTATTGCTTTCTCTGGAAAAGAGAATATGGCCCACCCAGATAGCCCACTGCAGTCCCCTAAAAGCTGCTACAGTATTGGTTCTGCTGTCTCTGCAGACAGAAAGCCTGGAGGAAAGTCCCCTGCTTGAACAAACGAGGTGGGTCAGTTATTCCTAGCGCACAAGAGGGTCTCATTTCATCACTGAGGACCCTTGAGAACTCCGATGACAGTGGGCAGTGAAGCCCCTGGATGCAGGGGTAGCCCTAGAGTCAGCTGGTCTCCCAGTTGCTCTCTTTAAAAGTGTCATTAAGCTCATTTTAGTGGTATTTAAGTGGTATTTAAGACACCTTTTGGTCTTTGCTCTCTTACTGCTGCAAACTCCATGCCCACCTCCTAACCATGGCAGACATTTCGGCTTTCTTAGTGTGTCCCACATAGAATCATAGAATCATAGAATAACCAGGTTGGAAGAGACCCACCGGATCATCGAGTCCAACCATTCCCATCAATCACTAAACCATGTCCCTCAGCGCCTCGCCTCGTCCACCAGTCCCTTAAACCCCTCCAGGGAAGGTGACTCAACCCCCTCCCTGGGCAGCCTGTTCCAGTGCCCAATGACCCTTTCTGTGAAAATTTTTTTCCTAATGTCCAGCCTGAACCTCCCCTGGTGGAGCTTGAGGCCATTCCCTCTCATCCTGTCCCCTGTCACTTGGGAGAAGAGCCCAGCATCCTCCTCTCCACAACCTCCTTTCAGGTAGTTGTAGAGAGCAATGAGGTCTCCCCTCAGCCTCCTCTTCTCCAGGCTAAACACCCCCAGCTCTCTCAGCCGCTCCTCGTTAGACCTGTTCTCCAGCCCCCTCACCACATGGCACAAGGTATCTACATTTCTGCTTGGAAACCAGGCCTAGAGTCCTCCAATCCCCATTTTTAAAAAATATTGGCATCAACAAAACAAGCCCAGACTTACAAACTACAGTGCCTGTCAGCTCGTGTCTATGTATGTAGGATCCAGTGCGTGTGGATGAAGATATAAATACACACTCAAGCTTATGCAAACTTTCTACCAGGAGAGCAACAGCTCAGATGTACTCGCCCACTTGCTTGTGGTTTCAGAATCTCATTTTCTAAATATACATTACCCGATTCAGAGGGGAAAGCACAGCGTTGGGCACCTCCCGAGGGGAATACTGATGTTTGGCTCCCAGCCCCTGGAATTTCTTGAACTTCTGTGGACAAAAGGGGAAAGGCCAGAGGTCGAGCAGCACTATTTATTCTGCTCTGTTTCCTAACAATTGTTCAAAACCGCCCAATAGATAAAGCACGGGCATTTCTTGTCGGCAAGACCTGTGGAGACTGCTGGCACTGGCACAGCATGATGAATTCCAGTCATTCCTCCAGTCTGCTGAGGAAAACTGGCTCCACCAGCCTACAACCTGCCGAGGAAGGACCTGTGGTCAGACAGTCCACCCCATCCCTATGGCACCATCTCTGTTTGTTTCCTGTCACTCAGCAGGGAAGAAATCCTGGGCCCCAAAAAGTGTCTCACTCTCCATGAAGCTCAGTCCCCTGCAGAAGCAGCCCTGCAGCTGAGGATGTGAGGTTGAGAATACCTGAAGGACTTCTTGAATTTCAAGCAGGACCATAAGGGAGAGAGATTAAAAAAAAAAAATAGATGCTTGCCTGGACTTTATATGTGAAGTTTTCCATGCCCTTAAGCTTTTATTTCAACTAAATTTAAGAGGGTGGTGAAGCATTGGAACAAGGTACCCAGAGAAGTTGTGGATGCCCCATGACTGGAAGTGTTCAAGATCAGGCTGGATGGGGCTTTGAGCAACCTAATCTAGTGAAAGATATCAACCCATGGCAGCAAGGTTGGACTAGCTGGTGTTCAGAGATCCTCTCCAACCCAAACCATTCTGTGACTGAATTTCAGAAGAAAGAATGCATCTGCAGTGAAAGATGCTTGCTCAGAACTGAGCCTTCAGAACTCAGGTAGAAAAAATCCTGCAGCTCTAAAAAAAAAAAGAGCTAGGATGGCCACAGTCCTCCTTGTGACACTCTCCTAAAATTAGGTGGCTGCTGCCTCAAAGACAAAACCTGTCCCTTCATTATTTGTCCCAACTCCAGTGGTTACACACAGGGTTATCAGACAGCAGCCCAGACCCAGGCATCCACTGGGACCAGTGACTGAACTACTCTGTGCTCTGAGTGGCCTCAGCCTCCAGCTGCACCAGCACTTTTTGTGCTACCAGTGGTTCTGCGCTCCCTGCAGGTGATGAACAAGGAGCATTTTAATCTCAAAAATAAATCTAGAATGTGCTTTAGTTGCTTTTTCTGTAAATCTGTGCTAAAAACAAAAGACTGCATTACTAACTGCAATAGCTTTCAGAGCAGCAGGTCAGGGCGGCATAAATCTGGTGTCCCCGGCACTGCTGCTACTCAAATAAGGAGGAAACACTGCAAGTGGCAGTCCAGCTCTCCATCCTGCCTTCACATCATCTGCAAGGGCCATAATTAAGCAGTACCTTTCACATGAAAATGATTGCAGTTTGCAGGATACTCCTGCCACAAAGGTGGCACTCATTTTGCACTACTTTCAGGTATTTTACGGTGAGAAGAGAGTAATCTGAGACATCTGCATCCTCTGGGAAGTTCTGATCACTCAAAGAGCCTTCTTATTTGGAGGGGTTTGCACATCAGTCTCCCCTTATGCTGGCACTGAATCACCACCTGGCACTTACCCAGCACAAGTGAAATGGGAATATGGAGCAATGCTATTTTCCCTCCTTTCCCTTCCTCTGTTCCTGCCCTCAGCATGCTCTGTGCTTACTTACTGTGTGGACACCTGCAGCTTCAAGGGCTGCAAATACTAAAAGGTGTAAGAAAATGAAAACTTCAGCCTGCATTCTCATTAAATGTGATCAAGATGGGTTTTTTTTTTTAGAAACAGCCCTATTTAAGAAATTCATATATTCTCTGCAGATATATTCTTTCAAAGAAGTTGGCTTCAGGAGGCTTTTGAGTTCATAAAATAGTGACTTTCCATGCTGCCCCTTTTCTCCCTCTCTCTTCTTCCCAGCCCCAGCAGGGTCTCAAACATACCCTCATCCCCCTTCCTCCTCCAACAGGTAGAAAACCTGTTCAGAAAGAAGAACTTCCTAGTAATTACTGCCATGCCTGCTGCATGTCAGTACAACCAGGGAGGGTTAATCTACCTAGCATGAGTTTCTACAGTCAATATTGAAACAATATCAGGACATGCTACAATCCAAACGAGTGTCCATGAAAAAGTTAAAGCAACCAGTCCTGTGTCTCCATCACTGACTCTCTAGCCTAACATTTTGCAAGTTAGATGTACCCAGGTCTCTATTTTGTTCTGTGTTTCTGCAGTACCTAGCACAGAAGCACTCTGAGTCATACATGATGTTCCCAGGCACAGCCCCAAAACAAACAAGAAGCTGCAACTCAGCAATCACAGGCTTAACCGATGAGGCTTAAATCACTGGCTGCGATCCCACTAAAATGAAGAGGAGTGTGGCTTGGTTCCTTTGTATTATTTTCAGGTCAAGGAGCAAATACTTTGGCCTGGCCACCAGACTTCAGCTGTTTGACTGCAGGGGCACAACATGGTCAGGTTACTTCTTCACCGACCCTGAGAAGGAGTTTGGTCACATGCTGCTGTTAGTGACCACTTCCCAACCCAACAACAGACATGCAAAGGCATCACTGGTGTGAAAGAAGCCAGCAGGACCCTGCACCGTGGCAAGCGCTGGTGAAACTCTTTGCAGACATTGAGAAAATGCTGTGCACAACCTAGAGGCTCAGCAGCATAGCCACCACGTGAGCTACATTGCTCACTAGACCCAAGTCTGAAAATAAAATATCGACCATCCACACCTCCGCCTTGTCTTTGCTTAAACTCTACATCCCACCCTGCCACCGTTCAAATGAATGTGGGCCCTGGCCCTGCAAAGCATTCAAACGCGTTTTTCTTTTAACCACTGCTCTTGGTAGAACAGAGATATGGAGTGATGACATGTGTGGAGTTTGGCTTTTATACTAGCAAGGACAGTTATCAAGCTCATCTCTGTGTATCTGCTGATGGACAGTAGCAACCATGTTTAAAGAAGGCTGGAGTGTCCCGGGAGGAGTTGTGTGGTCACAATACCTCTGATCTCCTCCATCCTCTGCCTGGGCTGCTTTCTGCTGCTCCATCGTGCCCGCAGGGCTGTGCAAAAGGAGTGGACAGTGTAGGCTGCAGCCCAGATCTGGACAGGACACACAGTCCCATGAGAAGGCTACCTGTCTCCTTCATGAGTCTGGCACCCCAGCTCTAGCAGGTGCTCAAATGCCACCATCAAAAGAGCAAAGGTCAAAGTTGTTCGTCCCACTCTCAAACAAAAAGGGAAGGGGCACAAAGCAAACAGCAGAAAAGCCTCAGGAGAAACTGAGGATGCTCCGTGCCTCAGAAGAGCTTTCAGTCTCTTCTTACATGTAGTCCAAGTGCAAATATGGTTCTGCTCAGAGGCAGATGATAAGGATTGATGCCATAACTAAAGCAACAAGCTCTTAAAACACTTGCTAGGAGTGTGGGAAGCAGCTAAGAGGAGCTAGAAATCATGCAAAATGATGGAGGCTAAGAACTCAGGAGCTTACCTCTGGCCTGCTGGGATTGGTCTCATAACTCGAATCTTAATATATGATCTGTTTAAGGGAGATAGGAAGGGGAGAAGGAGTGCAGGGGTGCTGTTATGCATCAAGTGTACATACCACTGCCAGCAACCTGTCACTTGACAATGAAGAGTGTGGTGATGGAGCCCACTGAGTAAGTGCACATGCACGTGAAATGAAGGGGAAAGCACTGAGGTCTCTGCTCCAGACCACCAGGACTGGCGAGTAGGAGAGAAAAATGTCTGAACTGACTCTCAGGATGCCAGAAAAGATGCAAAGAGGAAACTGTTATCCCTGACTGGAGCTGAGCTTGGCTGCTGGCAGCCAGACATCCCTGTGTTTGTATTCCAGCTGCCTCCTATGGAAAGTGCACAGAGTTCGACATTTCATAGCAAACATAAAACACCAGGGGCTTTGATTCACAGCTAGGATTTATCTAGGTACTGCCCATGGCCTTTGTGGTAAGGCTCAGATTTTACAGTTCACTGCCCCTGGTTGTGATTCATGGTGTGAGAGGCCATTCAAGAGAGATATACAGAAGATACAGGCGGACTGTTCAAGTTATCCACTAAGGCTTAGCAGAGAAGCAAAGATTTGATTCCGCCTCTGCAAGAGAAAGTCACTTCCCCTCAGCCAGAATGAGACTCCTAAGCCTGGTCAGTCCTTTCTTTCCTGGAAAAGAGAGTTGCACAGAGGAGCAGTGCACGTCTAGACTCCATCTATATGAGTAAGATGAGCAGAGAGAGGGCAACGTCAGACTCTGGAGATCTGGTTTAGGTTCCCCTAGAATCAAGTTTTCAATCTCTGTGGAGAGTGCAAACTATAGGATGCAGAAGGATAGGGCTCGTCATGTGTCTGCTGCTAAAGGTGTTCTAGTATTTTAAAATGATTACACACTTATTGAAGCAGACTCTGGATACCTCACCCAGCAGCTCTGAGATTCATAATGCCCAGTATGTTCTAGATGTTGCTGAATCAAATAAGAATTATTTGTTTTAGGCAAAGTGAAAGGTTCAGAAAAAAAAAAATAAAACATGGAAGTCCCACTCCAGCTTCTGAAGGTTTGGCACTTAGGATGCTCTCCAGGGCTGATGGAGGCCTGCATCAGCCTCCTTCTCCGCCCTGATATTGACCCTGCCCCTGGCTGTGTAAGCACATGTTGTCATTAGGCACTTCCTTACCCTGGCAGTGTTGGACTCAAACTTCACCCATGCCAAGGAGAGCTTATTCTCCATGGATCAGACTCAGTGACACCCAGGTTGAGGCAGACAGATATCCTCATGCTGTGCACATCCCAAAAGAAGTCTGAAAATCTGTAGCTGCATTAGTGTCCTGTCACGCCAGTGAACAGGAACACAGGATCATTTTTGCATCATGTACTGGTAGTTAAAATCATAATATGAACTCCTTGTTTCATGTACTAAGGAATTTATTCCAGACAGGACGAAGCTGGCCATGTGCTAGACTGAACTGCGTTTTATCTCTGACCAGGACAGAAGGACTCAAGTTTGTGTCCCTGAGGCAGTTACGTGACTGTTGTTGGTTGGGTGGTTGTTAGGTGGGGTTTTCTTTGCAGTAACATCATTTTCAACCCGGATAAAGATGCACAGACATACGTGTGGATCACATGAAAATGATGAGGCTTGAGGAGTCTCAAAGGGCTGCCAATGCTTAGATAATCCCAACAGCTGTAAACGCATCAGGAAATTGAGAGGGAGGGATAAGTTGTGCCTGTGGGAGAGGGGCACAGCTGAAAATACTCCCAGGGCCCCTGGCTTGACCCTTAGATGAGATGAATCTTTGATCTCAACAGAGGACTCCCACAAGCTTTGCAAGCACAGCCAAGCATCAGTTCATGGATGTGCACAAAGCTACGCCTCCTCCTTCCCTCTTTCCCGCAGGGAAATAACCCTGCAAGGTACATCTTCACAGCTCCTCACTTCAGGGTCAATTCTTCATGTTTATTTCTTGACTCGAGTGCTTTCTAATATGGCACCTACAGGAGATTTATCACTGGTAGTTATTTCCTTTAATAACAAAATAAATGTTCATGCAATCGTATCTAGAGGATATAAATGTGAGTTCGGCAGGACAGAGAGGCTGAAGGTAACTCCGACCTCCCAACAGCCAGGGAGGGATGCCAGCCTCCCCACTGTGTAGGTGACGTGGATACAAAGTTCTCTTCCCCTTTGACTCAGTTAGAGCTCGTTCTGTCCCGAAGCTGTGTTGTTAGACAGCACAAGAACTCCAGATTTTAAATATCCCTTGGTTGTTTGAAATAGGATTTTGTTTCAAATCCACCTCCAAATAAGTCTTGTTTTTCAGAGGGCAGAACTGGGACATCTAGAAACTAAGATCTGATTAGGCAAGTTGTATCAGCTTGAGGAGTTCAAAAACTTGATCATCCTTTGTTGGCAAGACTTTGCGTCCCAACTTCTTTTTTTACTATTTTATTTGTTTCCTCAAGAATTACATGTTATTTGGAATTAATAGATTTTGGCATTGTAATTACTCCAGTCCTACCTAACCTGCAAAATTTCTATTGCAACATCTTTAGTAGTAACTTCTTTGCCTTCCCTCCTGTCTATCCTACCCAACACTCCTATACTAAAATAAATAACTGCAATGCCTTGAGAATGTTGCAGGAAAGGGCAAGACACTGCACTGGAAAACAACAAATGTCACAGTCTGCACCGGGAAAAATACAAGCTTTGTTTAATATCTGCCTCTTTACAAAGACTGTGTCCTGGCTTTGAGAAACATGAACTCAAGTTGAGCTGATTTCCTTGCAAGTGAGTAACGGACAATCCAGTCAGCTTGCCAGGACGCATGGCTCTTGAACTGTGCAGGACATGAGTTCCAAGAAGAAAGGACCATATTTGTAAACAGAAAGTGACAGCACACGTTGTTACAAGAAGTAATTCCTTATTTGACAGGTGCTGAAATAAAGCCACCAAGCTCCCTTTATGGGGAATGAGTCTACCAAACAGGAAGGTCAAAGATGTGACAATGTCTGGATGAAAGAAGAAAAAGTACATATAAATCCTCCTGCCATTAAGCTGGATACAAGACTAGTAAATATTTCTTGACTGTGGAAAGTCCAGTATTGTGGAAGTGCTTTTGCTCTGCAGGATGGTGGAGACAGGCCAGCAGAGACCTGTTTTGTCTCGTTCCTTGGACAGGGTTTACACCTGCCCTGCAGTTGCTGGCACAGCACTGAAGGGTTTCAAGCCAAACAAGAACCAGTGCATCTCATGGGTATCGGGACTCACTGGACATCCTGTCTAACAAAAGGGAGCACAGACTTTTCTTCGTGTTCCTCAGAAAATCATGGAAGAGGCAGATAGCGGGGCAGATATCAAAGGATGAAATGCTGGCTCCTGCCATATCCAAAGCAAAACTCATACTGGCTTCAATGGACTCAGTGTTTACCTTTAGATTCCAAGACTGAGGCAGGCTACTGAACATCTTGTCTAAAAGCTCCCACCAGCAACAGCAGTTCAACACGTGATGCCCCAAACCGGTTTGTAAACCCAGCTTCTCCTGCCCCTGGGCTACATAACAGAAAGTCATACTCTCAGGGGAACAACACATCTTGCTCTCCTCATAGACTCAGGCCTGATTTTTCTATTTCCTAGGTCATAAGCAATGTCTTGTCTTGTATGACAAAGATACAAGCCCATCCTGGATGGAAGACTGCTGATCTGTCAGGCATCTCTTAGGAAGCTCTCTAGCCTTGCTTGAATTGTTTCAGGGAGCAAGGAGTCCATATGTGCCCTTGGAAATCCTTTCAGTGGTTAACTGTCCTCCACATGCACTTACTGGATGTGTGAAATCTTCCTCCCACCCAGCTGCTCCTGGGGGCACATGGTGTGGTTATTAATGCTGTGAGCTGGCACCAGGTTGTGTTTCATGGGGAGAAATGTTCTCCTTCCACAAAGAGATTAGGAAACAAACACTGGAGGACGGAGCAGGAAAAGAACTTTTCTCCAAATGACACCCACAGCAAGAACTGAGGCTTCCCTTTGGTGAGGAAACTATGGAAAACGTGTGAGTTAAAACTGAAATTGGTGGGAGCCTCTGTTTCCTTGCAGCATTAAAGAGAGACGGTAGTCCTCCCTCTCTCCTCAGGGCCGTCAAGGCGTTGCTTATACTCAAGCTGAGTTCTGTATGAATATCAAAACATGTCCCTTATTCAAATCAGCTGCTCAGTGTGCAGAGAGTTATTTGGGGAATCAAAGGCATCTGGAACGCTCAATGTGTTCATGGTCCTGTGGGTCTAGTTTTACATGAGCAAGGTGCCTGGACCCCACTAATCTACTGGGCACCGCAATTAAAAGAAGTCATTGCAGCTCCAGCTAAGACGGACACTTGCAGAAGAGCTCATCTTCAACAGACAGTGAGTCTCCAAAGCAGCAACATTCTCTGGTATTTGCACATATCTGCAGATGCTACTGCCATTGTTAAGTGGGTTTGTGCCATGATATTGCTAACCTACTACAAACTCCTGGGTGGCCTCGGTCCAATTAATCCTCTTGACTCATACTCTATATCTGAATGATTTTTCTGGCTCATACGCACGGGTGAATCCCACACACTGCTCCTACCTCTTCCAAATCTCCACCTCTCTTTCCTCCTCTCTCCGCTTTCCTCTCCACCTTGTCCCTTGGGTCTTATTCCATCTCCATTATTCAGTTAACATATAAATTTCACTAGCAAAGCCTGGGCATTGCAGAAAATAAACCCAAAAGAAAAAAGGTGGCAGAAATACTTCATACATAAACATGTTGGTTTGTAGCAATCCTAATGGCATTACTTCAGAAGAATAAAGGAGGACCATAAATTCTAACGCAAGTCTCCCACTCAGCTGTAAAACATGCTGTTGTATTTACAATAAAATAATCATTAGACAAACAGTTATGTTTTCCCAGAAAACTGTATCCTGAATTTGTTCTCAGAGAGGAAGTTGCTCATCGCCTCTCACACTCCCCTCTTTGATGCCTGCTATTTTAGGATTGTTCTACTCCTTCTTTGCCTTGCTCCCTATAAAACTGGGATTACTTTAGTCCACAAGTTTATTTCATAAAGCTCACTTCTTAGCGTATGAATCCAATTTTAGCCTTTTTTAGGCTTAAAAATAAATGTATGATAAAAAAAGGTGATTTACAGAAGGAAGAGAGAAAACAAAGCTCCAACATCCGCTGCTTCAATCTTAGCAATATCCAGCATATTAGGCAGTCACATTCATTTTACTGCAAGGGATATATGAACTCTGGATGGATCTGCTTAGTAAAGATGTAGTATTGAATGAGTGATGCCTGAAAGGAGTGTGGTTGTAATGTGTTGCCCAGGGATAGCTGCTCAGTAAGTTGCCCAGAATAAACAGTATATGCATGCAAATTAGAAAACTCCTTGGGGAAAAAAAAAAAGCCACTTACATAATAATGGCCATGCTCTCAGAAAATCTATTCTGTAAAATAAGTTATTGGTGGAAGACGGTACTTTACCTTTATACTTTCTATTAAGTGCATAAAAAATACATTATTTGCCTTCTGTAAATGATTGCTGGGCAACATTTGCAGTAGATGTGGCCTCTCAGTAGCTGTATTAAGATACATAGACACAATATTAGCTCATGCCTGAGACTGCAGGCTATTAGACGGAACAAGGGGCCAAACCAAGCCTTCTGGAGAAAGCAATCTGAAAGTTTTTTGAGTATCGTCTTCCACATGAGAATTGTTTCAGCCATTCCCCAGTAGTCTTCTTCCCTCCCAAACAAGAGTCTTTAAAGAGAAAGGGGTTTGTGTCTCAGGTGGGTGTCCAGACCTCAAAAAGCAGTGAAGATGGTTGGACTCGATGATCCAGTGGGTCTTTTCCAACCTGGTGATTCTATGATTCTATGATTCAAGATGTACCTCAAAGACAGAGCACATCTCCAAAGCTTTGGCTCCTGCGCAAAACTCCTTTGACGCCATATGGGACTTGGAGGATTAATTTCTTCTTTTCTTGCTGCAACTCTACCTATCCCAAGGTCTCATCTCCTCATGAGACCCCCAAATCTTAATTTAGGGAATTGCATTTCTCAACATTATTATTGGAAATGTGCCAGAAAGAATGTTGGCAACTCTCAGACACTACCGATGTTTTGGTTTGGTTTGCTTTAAATAAAACAATACCCATTCTAAACATGACCGAATGAAAATCTCCAGAGGCTTACCTTTTCAAAAGAGATAAGTCTTTATTTTTTGATCCATCTTGCCTGCACTTAGCTTGACCAGTCCCATTCAAATTTTTCATTTTCAGTGAGACCTGGGCCGTTCCCACAGCACCCAACAGAGAGCAGCAATACATACACACTAGACAGAGTTTAGTCCTTACCAGACACCATCCTTGAAGAAGTGACATATCGGCTGATAAAATTATCATGCAAATAGTCATCTGATTATATTTAAATACTACTTAACTACATTTAAATCAATGAGAATACTTCTTCTACAAAGAACCAATAAAATACTGAATAAATACACTTTCGTTCTGGAAAAACATAACATCCACAGTTTTTCTCGTTTGTATAGGGATATCACTTTGAGTTTAATTCCTACCCAGCAGCATTTTTAAGCAGAAACATGGCTGAGGACAATTCTCAGGGTTTAAAAAAATACTGGAATCAGTGCCTGGTGGCAGAGAACCAGTGGTGCAACATTTAAGGCTCAGAATAAATATTGAGAGAGCAGGGGCAAACTTACTACAATTGGCAACAAAATCAGAAGTCGCATCCCCTGGCATTCTCCTGGTTTACATCTATCATATGAAACTTTATGTTCTTGGGGATGATTTATGGCACGGTATTTGGAAATGAGTATTTAGCATTAGTCTTCTAAGTTAAAATGTAAGCACTACAATAAATGGCCCAACCTTCAAATGTGCTCACCAGCCTATGGCTCTTTCAGAAAGAGAGCTGCTGAGTGCTCAGTGCTTTAAAAAACGAGCCTGATTTTCTCTTCTGCCCAACCTTGGATAAAAAGACTAATTTTAACATTCAGAAATGGAAGATTTCCTTATACTGCATTAACGTTCAGCAATCCTTAGAGCTTCTAAATGCAAAATGATGCTGTTAATTCACTTATTCTGGTGTGAGTTTTGAGGTGTTCAGTGGAATAAATTGCAAACATTACTCAGAACACTGTTTAAGTGCTTTGAGGAAACAAGATCCAGACGACAATTGATGTGACATACTTATCACCTGCAAAGGAAAACCACCACCAAGAGCGAAACCATAAGGCTTCTCCCCATGCCTACAGCATCATACACAATTTCTGGTACAACAAAAAAAGTCTTTGCAGCCACGTATTTATTTGTCTTGGTTGGTGCCCCTTGTGTTACTCCCACACACAGGACTTTAAAGCTTTCTTTGACAGTTTTATTATCTTTCATATTTTGCAGTCCTTATAGGCATTGATATTGCAGCCTGTTCTGGGGAGCTGGGGGCAAAGCTTGCTTTGTTTCTCCTAAAGGAAGACCCCTAAAGGCCTCTAAAGCTGTTCATCTGTTTCTTTTTCTTTTAAGGGTGCGCTGAATGTGGCAACCTGCTATCATCCTTAAACCATACCAGATGAGGGGGAAGAGAATGTTGATGACCAGGCTCTGCTGCTATCCGCGGCTCTTCCTCAGCATCTCCTCTGAAGAGCAGAGATGCCCCTCACGCTGTATCTGCTGGCAGGCTGCCTAGCAAGCCCAGGCATCCCTGGAGGATGAATACTGGTGACAACGGCACAGATCTACGTGCACCAGAAAGCAAAGCTGTTCCCAGCGTAGCTTGAGGTAGCCCTTTCCCTAGTGGGATCACTGCCATGCCTTAACTGTTTAGAGATCCCCTCTTCCCAAGCAGGGAAGATTTGAAAATGTACTTGAAAAGGGGCATATTTAGATGCTTGTCTTCTTCTCAAAGGAAAATTCTTTAGTGACTTGTTATTGTAGGAAAGGTCTTTTCACAGGCATAAATGCTGAGCAAGGAAATACTAATACTAAAAGATGGACAAACGATCTCAAAAATATGAGTGCCTGCCTTGAGTACAGGGCCATCCAATGCTGAAAATGAATCATGATAACATGAGCAACTACTGTAAAAGCAAACTGTGTCAAGTTATCGTTTTCAGACCAGGAAGCGAACATGTATACTGCAACACTAAAAATAAATCAGTATCTAGCAATAAAAACCCATCACGTTTCCTGCTGGGGGTAAAACAAAGAAACAAACAAATATCAAAACCATGAGGAGCTGTATGAGAGTGGAAAGGGATTAGAAGAGAGATGGAGAGAGGTGTTTTAGCAGGGCCTGTAGTGACAGGACAAGGAGCAATGGTTTTAAGATAAAAAAGGGTGGATTTAAATTGGACATAAGGAAAAAATTTTTATAACGAGGGTGGTGAGACACTGGAACAGGTTGCCCGGAGTAGCCGTGCCTGCCCCATCACTGGAAGTGTCCAAGGCCAGGTTGGATGGGGCCTTGAGCAACCTAATCTAGTGAAAGATGCCCCTGCCCCTGGCAGGACAGTTGTACTAGGTGATCTTTAAAGGTCACTTCCAACCCGACTCATTCTGTGATTCTGTGACATCATCTTGGCAGGAGTTATTCATGTAAAATCCTGTTTTATATGGGTCATTGCCCTTCAGTCCGTGCAGACTCCTGCTGTCAGGTCTCCTACACCAGCATGCCATGTTCATATGTATTCAAGGATGGTCACCAGATGCTGCAGCCTGATGATGTGGTGTCTGGCGGTCCCTCTTTCCCAGAGGGTCATCGGAGACTCCCCTGCCACTGGCTCCTCAGGCAGCTCTGCAAGCAAAGCTCAGGCTTCTCCCACAGGCTTTACCCCTTCCCTGGCTATGACATTTTCATTTCATTTGTCTGTTTGTTCCCTCTCTGGACTCAAAAGCTTGCACTCCTCCCTGCCTGAAGCCAAGGTGCATCAGGAGAGTGGAGCTCTGTGAGCACTAGGGTGAGGGTAAATCTATTTCAGCTCTGCCTTTGCCGAGCTACCTTTGCTCTCTCTACCTCTCTTAATGTAGTGCTGGCTGATCACCTCCTGCCTTCTCCTCCCTCTGTTTCTCCTTTCCTTTCTTTAGCTCACTCAGTGAATGCTTCAAGTCTGGTTAGCTGCTTCACCTGTGCCCATGACCACAGGCTTCCCCAGGTAATTTTTCTTCCTGTAGATTAATCATCTAATTCAACATACACCTCAAAATATTCAGCTGCCTAATATCCCCTCCACAGCCTCCTCAAAGCCCTGTCTGGACTCCAGGATTGTCTTCAACTTTGTGTCCTAGCTTCCATAGGTTCTCTCAGATGCGATTTCCCACGTAAGGCATTACTACTAAAAATATTAGCCAGGGTTATCTGTCTCACACAGCCAGGCATTTTTTCTCTCTCTGCCTTTAAATGGCATTCCTGCCATCAAAATTGCCTTCATCTCCCTCCTCAGCTCTGCAAAAACACCATATCAAATTGTCCCTACAAACTCCAGGCAAAATCACAACCCTTTTCCCCAGTCAAGGCCTCCAGCAATCACCCTCTGCTTGGATTTTCAAGTTTTTGCCTGAATCAATCTTGTTTTGAAATGGTAAAGATAACAGCTTGCAAAGTGCATACATTTACATACCTCACTTCATTCAAATTAACTGGGAAAGATAAGAATCTCCAGCAAATTAATTCCGCTAATGTTCTAAACTGTGAATTTCAATCAAAGCTGAAAGCCAAACTAATTCAGCTAAATTGCTAACTCTTGTTACACTGTAAGTGATCTAAAAGCATGCATCAATAAGCAAAGCAACTTTGCTTTGTGCAGCTGAGCTCCAGACTGATTTGCTGCTTTCCAGGATTGTCTGATAAAAAAAGCCACAGTCAGCTCCAGCTAATAAGAGAAAATCAATCCAGAGCCAAAGAGCAATAAAAATGTGGTAGCAAGTTCAGAACATTTTGTCACAGCTAAAATTGGTTTCCTGTGAACCATCTGAAATCATGTGCACTGCAAAGCTTTGCGGATCACAGCCGCAGAAATAGCGAATGCCTGGTTGAGTACCAGTTCCAGATGCAAGGGAGAAAATCCACTTTTTGTCCCAGAGTGAGGGACAGTGCTGAGGTGAAGAGTTAGAGATGTTACACAAAGAGTTTGGAAGTTAATTTACTGCATGGTGCCCTTGGGATGCTTGGAATCCAGGAGTTTAGTTGGAGCAACTTTCTTTGAAGTGTTCAGACAGACCATCAGCATATTTCTTTGGATAACCTGAAACTGGACTGCAGCTTTTGAGATGAACAGAACCTTATAGATCTGGGATCAAAGCAATGCAGAAAACACAAGAGCAAATTCAAGTGAAAGGTCTGGAAACAACTGGGATGTTTTCTTTCTACCATTCCCACACTGCCACAGCAGCTGGGTGCCCCACGGGCTCTTTTATTTGGATTTCTAAATATAAGTTACACTGGTGCACTTAAATCCCAGACGTGCAGGGAGAGAGAGAGGAGCAGCATTTATAGACTTAAAGAAGCAAGACTCTTGTGGGGATTGTGGGTTCAACGTGGACATCCCTGTCCTGCAACCAGGTCTTGCAGTCCAGGGGAAGAAACACAAAGGGCTACACACAAATAAATGAGCTTCACAAGGAGCTGAGCTGCCTGTGACAACCTCTGATATTTTTTTGTGTTCTGTGAGGTTCAGGGTGGCAATGGCAAGTGCAGGTTACACAACGTCTCTGATGAAGTTGCCCATTTGACAGGGCCATCCAGCACTGCTCTCTGGACACCAAAGCGCCTCCGCAGCCACCAATCCATCCATCTCTTCTTTCTGAATCGCCAGGGACTTAGTTTTACTTCTGTAATCAAGAGACAGAAACATTTCCTGCAAGCCAAAGCAATCCCTGACCTTTTTTTTAAAAACTGCTGGAGGAAGCCAGAGTCCTCTGGCCACAACCAGGCTTCCCACGAGCAGATGTGCTCAGAGCATCCACCCACACAGCCCTGAAAGGACAAGCCCTGGGAGGGAGTGGGCGATTTGATCTCTGCCAATTCTTTTCACACAGATCAATGAGCACTGACTGAACAGAAATGCCTTTTCCTCTGTAGCAGTCGAGGCCATGCTCCAGCCCATAACCCACTCCCTCCCTACAGGACTAGAAGAGAAAACGTGATTTATGATAAAATACATCTTTCCCTGTTGCACTCCCCCTGTGGCACCACGTAGCTTGGGCAATATTGCAGTTACAAACCCATTCAAAAGTGGGTCCCTGATGCTATTTCTGCAGCAGCATTGAAGCCCTGCAAAGTTTGGTGGCTGCTGCTTATGGTGTGAATTGTCCTCCACAGGCAGCATGGGGAGTTAAGCAAACAATCCCCAGCTCCTGAAGGGAAGATAATAAATAACTCCATACCATTCACATGGAAATGGTTTTCGGTGGGTAAAGGAGCTCTGACTCTGCTGTCACAGCGATGAGCACATCTTCCATGCAAAGTGTGCTGGGGCTCTCTACGTGCTCTGTTTCACCCTGACAGAATGTTAATTTGCTCTGGTCCACCTCGTTCCCTTGTGCAGATTGTGCATTTAATTGATTGTACTATGCACATTACATTCCTTGTTGATCGTACAAGCTGATAACTACCTTGATAGGGCTATTAATTTAAAATGTTCGAATATTTTCCTTGGCATCTGCTATGAAGAAATAAAGCAGTGTCCTCCCCAACTGCTGTGGGTAACATTTCCTTCCCCTGAGCTTCAGAAATAACTTCTCAGCACCATCAGACCTATCTGCCACTTATTTTCGCTGTAAGATAGAGTTTCTCAATGTGAAGTGACCACACTTCCTTCCCTCTCTTGTTCATTTACACTGCTAACCCTTGGTGGAAGAGTCTATATTTTGCAATGTTTTTGCAAAGTGGTTTTTCTGCTCTGCTTTTGCTCAAGAGCCCTCTACTATGATAAAATTGTAAAAGAAAATCAGCCAGTGAGGAAGCTGCAGGCATCAGTCTGATGATTTTGCACACACAGTCACAGCTTGTGTATGAATTATAATGCAGTTAACAGTTGCAAGATCCCATAGAATTTTTTTAAGTGCTGTTAAAAAAGTCATGATTTTATTGCAAGGCATCAGCAAGAAATGGAGCCACGGGTAGAGCTGATATAGTGGCACATCACAAGAGACTGGGTTTGTGTCTGTGCTATTCAATGTCTACACAAATGACCAATGGAGTTATTCAGGCAGACAAAGTTTTATCTTTGTGGGAAATTTCTGAGCAGAAATATAAACAGTGACAGAAAGGACTGAAGATACCACCAGAAAGTGAGGTTGTTCTAAGAAAAACAGGCATGTGGGGAAAGCAGGCTGTGAACCATCATAGACATAATCAGGACTACACAGAGGCCCTTGCAGGAGCCCGATTTTGGGAAAAGCAAAGTATCACTGCAGTCAAGGAACTTAAGAAAGAGAAGAATTTAACGCTGAATGTGTGCGTCATGATACCTAAATTTGAAACCACCCCTGCTGTGCAGTGACAGGAGTTGGAGAGCTAACAAAGAGGAACAACAGGAAGGCAATAGGAGAAGAGGCAGACCAGCCTCCCCAAATCCACAGCTGTCTCCCTGGCTCTGTGTGCACCTCAAGAGTCCTTTGCGAAGACGTGAATCCATCATTGCTAGGGGGAAATGAAAATTTGCCACGGTGCTGGCTGGCAATCACTCTCCACACACCGCCCACTGTCCTGCTCGATGTGGTGTCCGTTGTGACCACAGGAGCGCCTGCTCCACACCCTTCGATGCTGGCTCCTGCCGTTTCCTTTATGTCTACACCTGCTATTACAACACTCAGATCTTCTGCCACCCAGGACACTGCAGCACATGCACAACACAAAACAATTATGCTTACTGGTTGCATGGTTGCCCCAAAATTAGATTCTCATTTATTTTGATAATTAAAGCATCCTTACGAGGAATCTATTTTGGCATTTGTGCTATTCTAGCATTATTATTTGTCAGAAAATTAATTATATCCTTCAATTTGCTTTCCAGGTGGACAATATAAGCATCTTCAAGCTCTCCTGAAGCTGCCTTCTGCTTCTAGCTCGTTGCAGCTGTGTACAGCAGAGCCCTGGTAGGTTGGAGCTCAGCAGCCAACTGGAACAGGGAAAGAAAAGTGAGTTTTGACTTGCATTAAAATGCCGATCTGCTTCATACACAGCTGACACTGCTTTATAATATATAAACATGCTGTTGCTAAAACTTTAATGGCTGTAATTACCGCTCTTTGAGAATTCTGATTATATGGATTATTAGGAAATAACTTAAGAACTTGGATAAGATCAGGGGATTCGGATGGGCTGTCAGTGACGCAACCTCTGTGCCAATAACTCCCTGTAAATGAATCATTTTCTATGGTTTATGTTAACATTCCACTCCTCCATGTAATATGACACTGCAGGCAACGTGTTTCACAGGGTGTCTTTCAGATCCTGCCTTGCTCAGTCACTCCAGCTTTGGCCCTGTGCCTCCCTGGGAATGCCATTGCTTCTCTTCAAAGAGCTACTCATTTTCCCTCCTTATGGAGCAGAACGTGCCTGCAGCCCCAGCCAGCCCCACAGCCCTCAAATTCTTGTGCGTTCTGATATTTTAAAGGTTTTCTGTTTATTTATGTCTCGTATGAGTAAGATGCACTTTCAGTTTTAAAATATCTATCTTGTGGACTTTCCTGATAGACAACTTAGAGGTTTGTGTTTTCATGTTCTGAGGTTTTACCTGTTTTGTAAGCAGCTCTGTGTGATAACAAGAGCAAGAGTTGCAGGGGAGCTAATCTACAAATTCAGCACAAATCTAGTTTTGTTCATTCACATTTGCCTTAAATGGATTCTTACTGGACATTATGGGATGAAACCAGGAATTGAGTTATTGAGTGTTGTGAGAAACTGGCTTAGCAATTTATAGACTTCTTATAATAGTTGGTCTAAAGTGTTAATCTGCTACAAATCAAATTGCGGATTCCTTGTGTTTGTATATATAAAGCTGTTCTTCTCAGTTTGGGGCAGCATAGACTAAATTTCACGTATTTGGCACTTTCTGAATGGTACGTCATGAACCATACACCATCAACATATCCTGTAAGTAGACCCAGACCTACAACTGGGATATTTTTTTCTTTTGAAATAGCCAAAACATTATAAATAAGAAAATGCTGCTTGCAGGCCCAGCTTTCTGGCTCATACAAAACCCTGCAGGCTGCTGTTTCCTTTATTTAACATAAAAATGTGGTTAATATTTAGGTGTTTTGTATAGACTGTCTGTGTGGAGCTGACCAAGGAATCAGACCTCTGGGTGCTGCATGGAATCACTGCTACACCCACTGTAGACTTGGGGACCACCCATCTCAAGCTATCCCTACAAACCCACTGCCCCTCTCGCCCCAAAAATGAGGTCTTGGGGGAGGCAAGAAGGAGGCTGTATCACCCTGTGCCTCAGGAGAAGGAAGATGTTTTGCTAGGCCCTTTCACATGCCACTGATTCAGCAGCCAGCTGCACCCATGGCTAGTGGACATCAACACCCTCTTGACTGAATTCTTTCTCTAGCTCCTGGAGAGGCTCAGAACATGGGGCAGAGAGGAGAGACCTGTGCCTGAGCACCCTCCATCCTTGCTGTTGCTGCCTGGATAGCTGCCTGAGTGGAAATCCATGTTCAGAAAGGGTTCCTTGCCCTTCCCGTACTGCCAAAACCACCCCTGAGGTTTGATAGCTCCAACTTAACAATCAGCACAGTCCCAGCTAACTACACTCCCCATACATACACAAGCTACAGTATTATCCAGAGCATTGGAAAGGATCTTTCTGATTTTTGGGGTGGCAGTTATAAATTACCTATCAAAATTTAATTAAATTAAACTTCTGTGAAGACAGAAAGTTTCAACCCATCAGAAGTTCTCAATGTAAAATACCACTAGCTTTTATTGTGCGCGGAAGATTACTTATTAAAGTGTTTTTCTAAGATGTAACAAACTTCAGTGTGGTTAAGAACCCTGCTCAGGACACTCCTAGAAAGGAAGCAAGGA
Organism: Phaenicophaeus curvirostris; assembly: GCF_032191515.1. Lineage (NCBI taxonomy): Eukaryota > Metazoa > Chordata > Aves > Cuculiformes > Cuculidae > Phaenicophaeus > Phaenicophaeus curvirostris. The sequence continues at coordinate 121,180,071 of NC_091393.1, read as the reverse complement.
GGAAAGCTGTCAACAAGGCTCAGGCGATTTCCCAAGCACTGCACGAGACTTTTCAGATGGTTGCAAAGTGAAAATTGATGTCTGTGCTGCCTGCCGGCACCATCATTGCCTGCAAGTTCTTTGCAAAGGAAAAAGCTCAGGAAAAGTCACAAATGCAAAAGAGAGGTTGAGTGAAACTAGGAGAAAACTGCACAAAACACTTAGGGCATCCGCCACGAAAACACAGGATCAATAATCCTGTCTATTACAATATAAAACAGGGCTGGCTTTCATCCCACATAAAAAGCAGCTCCTGTCATTGCAGCCCTTTCACGGTTATGCTTTTAAGCAGTTGCAAACATTTCAAAGATTTTCATTTTCAGAAATGTTACATAAATAATTCTGGGATTTGCAATGCTCTTTGAAACTTTAAGAAGAAAAACTGAATAATCCTCCTCTTTCGGGGATTATCCATTCTTCACCCTTACACAAAATACAGGAATGCATTAAGTAAAGAACGTTCAGGATAAAGCTAGTTGGATTATTAAAAAGTGACTATTTTTTGTTTAAAACTTTGTTACATCTATCAGTTATCAAATACATCACATCAGTGCAGTGTAATTTAAGGTAAATGTCGAAGTTCAGCCTTCAAATAGCCTCAGTACAATGTTTCTTCCTATTCAAGATGATAAATTTGGTTCTACAGCTTTTAATTAGTTGGTCACCATTATACTTAAGTGTTAGTGACAGAATTGGATAAGTAATCCATAGGGAATAATTTACTTAATTAATTCAACCATTTTTCTGCTTGCCCATTGTTCATAAGGAGATTGTAATATCCTCACATTTATGTCCTCCTTGAATGTATTCATCAAACAAGCTCATCACGTGATTATCTGCTTTTAGCCCCCACCTTGATCCTGCTGGAGCAAGGTGTGGGATGTATTCTGGGGCATTCAGCAATCACCTGGGAAGAGACATAAAGATGGGGACCTCTTATCTTGGGGAAAGGATTATTAGAAGAGAAGCAGTTGAAGCAAGCAAAGTGATACAAGGGTAAAGTGATGAAAAGGAAGGGTAGTTATTTTTTCTCTCATAACACAAGAAAGAGAGGGTATTCAACAAAAAATGCAAGCCAGAAAGTACAGAATATTAAAAAGAAAAAAAGTCTTTAAAATATATTACGGTGTTGGAACCTACTTCACAAGACAGTACCAGAGCCAAGAGCTTAGCACAATTCAAAAGAAGATTAGACACTTATATGGATAATGGGAATAACAGATCTGAGAATATGATTTAGAAAGCAATATAAATCCTTTTGTTTCAGGTTATCAGCAAGTCTTGCAATGTCAATTCCTTACGAGTGCTTCTATTTGAAATTCAGAGTCTGAGCGTCTTGGTCTCCCGTGGTCTAAGGATACATGGTGTGTTTCTGTTTCTCACTGGGATAGGTGGAGTGCAATTCAAACTGGGTGCACTGTTGATACACACGGTCTTGTAAGTTTATTTTTTACAGCACTGTCTGCAGCATCATCACTTAGCTCAGTGTTCCTGGGAGTAAGGAGGGCAGCCAGATCATAAGGAGAAGCATGAGCTTTCACTGGGTACGTACAGTGTGTGAGCTCTTTTTCTAGAGGACTTTTCTGGAGGCGTGTTCTCAATATCTTCTCTGTAGCATCAGCTGTGGCTGCAGAAGACAAAGCCAATTCTCATTTGCAAAGGACCAGGGAAGGAGAAGAGCTGTCAGCTGGAGATGCTCTGTGGCTTCGTTAAGAGCAAGGAACAGCACTTAAAATGATGTGATAAGATACTGAGGAGCATCATCTGTATCATCTGTATCAGATACATGAGGGGAAACAACTCAAAAAGGTACCCAGAGATCCCCTTCCTATTTCAGTACTTAAACATTGTGGGATATAAATGCATTCCGTAACACCTTTTCTCATTTCTATTAGGTAGGGTTTGGCAGTGCCAAAAACCACTGAGGCTTGTTTATAGGTGGAGATCTTTTCCAGAACCTGTTTTTTATAGGTTTCAAACCGTTAGAGGTCAACATTGAGATTTTGTACTTCAGATTCACCACACTCATGAAATTTTCCTTTGCTGCTTCATAGCATTAACAGAACGTTTTATGATGCATGATTTGCAAGAAGGCAGGCATTTAATCAGCTCAGACATTAAATAGGCTCTGAACAAGACTCTGGACAATGCTTGTGCAGTTCCAGTCCTCTCTAAAGTCACTATGAAAAATCATCTCATGTTCTGTAATGAGAACAGTAAATTACAGAAAGCACATCAGTTAAAATGGCCATGAATCTCCTGCCCTCCCCACTGAGATCCTCAATAATTAGAAAGGTGAGAAAGACTTTTCCTGGAGCACAGCCAGACTTATGCCTGTCGTCGCCATTTCACAAGGTTATTTAGTAGTTCTCAGTGCTGGGTTTCCATTTCTCTAGGATATTTTAATCCCTACTGTTGTGGCCGAACCCAAACACGTTCTGATGATGCATGTTAAGTGGTATCAGCCCAGGCCGTGGCTCAAGATTCCTCAGGGGAATTTTTCTTGTTCTGATTTCACAGTAAAAAAGTGAATAACATTGCAGCTGCCAGGGTCCTAACCATTGGGACTCCAAGCAGTCTTTTCATCTCACACATCTTCTCCAGTGCTGCTGTGTATCCACACACCCCTCAAACGCCAGGTGCATCTGTGCTTTGCCCTGAAAACAAACAGCATAGCCTGGCCTCATCTATATTATTAAATTCTCCTGGTCTCTAAAACTGCTACCTTCGGGCAACCACAGGGAAAAAGCCCTTTGCTGCCTCCTGATCCAAGCCTGGAGTCCTTGGGATGCTGCCAAGGAGCCTTCCACAACACTGGTTATTATAAACTGGAATTCCAGTGGAAAAATAACAAATGTAAAGGCTACTGCCTGACTCTAATGTGCAATTGGATGCCATATGGGAGGGAAAAGTATCAGCCTGTTCATCACACCATGTTCTGACTGGTCCGTCCCATGTGAGGCTGTCTAACATTTTGTATTGTTGCATCTCAAATGTCACCCACCTGTGGGAACTGAAAAGCAACCCAATAAGATTAACCCAGCCTTAGACCATCACACAGAGCGTCAAGTCACTGGCAGGGAGCAAACGTTCTTCCTGTTAGCAAGAGATAACATTCATTCTGTCAGTCACCTGCTCTGTGTAGAAACACTGTCTGTCACCAGGAACTGACCTAAGAAATCTTGCAAAAAGGGCATCTTAGTACTGAAATTTCGAGAGTTATCCAAACAAACATCACTCCTGTAATTGTCAGTCATTTCAGTCATGTTTAAGCAGTATCATCCCCACCCAGAATAGAAAGGGAAATTTGCCATCTACCCATTTCTTCTTCCTCTTTTTTTTTCTGTTAAGGAGGAGCTGGTACATCAGTTTCTCTCCTCTTTGCACTTTCAGGTAATATTACTGCATTTTGTGGAGCACATTGCCTGCTAGGTCTCCAGCAAGATCAGAGAAGCAAACAACCAGAGACATTATCAAGAAGATAGCTAAAGCCTTTCACTAAAATAGTCCAAGCACGGTGATGCTGAAAGCAACAGCTCTGGAGCAGAGGCAGAGAGCAACACACGACTGTCACATACAAATGCTACATCAGCTAATGGTCCAGCTTTGCACCAAGTGCAGAAGGAGGAAACAAGTTTCTTCTACAAGCTACACAACCCCAGCAACGTATGTGCAGCAGGGAGAGGAGGGAAAAGCTCATTTTAAGATATTACTGCTGTCTGCACAAAGAGCTGGGAGTCCTATTGTGGGGTTATGACTCCCACTGCTACGAGAGCCCAGGAAGCTCTCAGCTTCTCTGCTCCTCCTCAAGATCAGGGGTAGGAGGCCATGAGGGATGTTGCAGGAGAGTGGTGAGAACTCTGTCCCAGTATCAAGGTGCCCTCAGCAGTGACAAAACTTAATAGCTCAGGCTGAGACAGATCGATCAAGCTGCCAGTTCTCATCTACTGGAAATTAAGGACCAGGCTAAAAGAAAAGACTTTAATCTCATAGCAAACCAGTGGCTCACAGCCTGTACACTCCGTACATGCAAGCCATTATACCATATGTAGGGAACACAAAGATTTTGAAAGGCACGTTTCTGGGCTTTTGAGAAATGTGTGCTAAGAGGCTAAGAGCCAAACACACATCTTTGGTTCTAAAAGCAAAGGTGTGCTTTAGAAAGGTTGCTACTTTTTTTAAACAATGTGATAGACGAAGTGTTGGAGCTACAAGGTGCCGCATTCTAGTAAATTAAAAGTGCCAGGGCACCAGGCAGGCTATGGGAATTCAATTTTCTGTTTTCAGGCTGTTGGTCTGGATGTGCTACTGCTGTCCCACAGGTTCCTTCCATGGGAGAGAGACAGCACAATGTAGGGACCATTCCTAGAGGCCATCTGGACACAGCTGTTCCACTCTGGAAGTGAGGGTAGGTCCATAGCATAGACCAGGGCAGACAAGCCAGGGCAGAGATCAGGTTCTAGCAGTGTTTAGTTCAATAGTGCTGGTGGAATCAAAGTCCCTTGGACACAGGGAGTTGGTTTCTCTTGGTTTTCCTGTTAAGAACATGAGGCTGAGAAGGGAAAACATATCATTTTGGCATCTAGGCTCTCTACTCAATGCCAATACCAACTGCAACAGCCCAATGATCAGCCCTACCAAAACATTTGTATTTTCCTGCGGAAAATCACATCTCCTTGAATGGAAACTATATTCAAAACCAAGTTCCAGATACCTCCAGTGGGTTTCAGACACTGCTGGTACACCAACCATATTTGATAGGAATGGTTGGACTTGATGATCCTGTGGGTCTCTTCCAACCTGGTGATTCTATGATTCTATGATTCTATGATAATGCAACAGCAGTCAACTCATTGCCTGCAGGGATGAAAGGGAGGGTATCAACAAGGGGCCGTGATCCTTAGGTACATCTACAGTCACAATCCCTCCCCTTCTCTCTGCTCTGAGCAAAGTGCTGAGATCCTGAAAGGTTTGAAAAAATGCTTAAATGCCCCAGAGGAACTGGGCTTCAAATGCCTTCTTCATCTGTATTCTTGCCATTTGCCTGGTTAGCTGCTATAATCAGAGGGGGAAAAGATGCAGTCTGATATCTTCCCATCTCCTGCACTTCCCCAGGCGCTGACTTAGGGTAGACAATAGGAGCATATCTGCTCATCACAGCTGGCACTGCGACCTAGAAAAAAGGATGATGAGGAAAATAAAAGAGTTGTTCTCACACAAGCCTGTGTGTACACAGATGCAACAGAACAGCAAACCGTAATAAGTGCCCTTCAGGGAGGTGCAAAGAGGAGCTTTGTTGTTCTTGTGTTTATTGTCAGAACACAGCATGTAAAACAAGAGAAAACAAGAGAGTGGGGGGGTTTCCACTTTTTCTCATTCATATGTGTCTGCTTTACAAACCCTAATTAAAGCCACTCTGTTTCCAGATCAGTGAAAATGTGCAACATGAATATAAATCCTTTCTCTACAAACTGAAAAGTCAACATTATGTTACTCTTTTCTACTTAAGAAACAAGCAAATTTTAAACCTGGGGCAGTCTCAGAAGTACCATCTAGCTATAAAACAAAGCAATGGTTAAACACAGCTTTGAGAACACACAGCCCTGCCTCCCATTTAAACAGTCATATTTATTGATGGTAAGATAAAATGCACTTCAATCTCAGTTGAATAACTTACCTCAAAGGTTTTGAAAAAGACACATCTATTTTGAAAATATATTTCCTTCTGTAAGCGTAAAAGATGTTCAATTTACATTTTTCAAGTATGTAATCTTTTCTGAGCAGAAAAGCCCATTAAAAGGTGAAGGTAGAAGTCAGAAGACTTGCAACGTTCTTTCCCAAGAAGATATGTTTTATTTGTGTCCTAATAAACATAGATAAAGCCAGGTAGCATCTAAGAAAATTAAGAGTTGGACAGAAACGTAGAAGAAGGTCTGACAGCAACAGAACATAATATAAAGCACTGTTTATGTATAAACATGGGCTTTGGGACAGTTTAGTGATTTACAATGTAATGTGATTAAATAATTCAATCCAAAGAGCAGAGAGTAACTGAGGCTTCTGGATTCTCTTGCCAGGAAGAGGAATCTCTTTTTTGGTTTTTGCGATGGCAGGGAAATATATAGCTGACAAGAAAACATCATGCTGAAAGAGGACCCAGCTTACCGACCCTGCTCTGTGTAACAACCTTTCCACCTTCTGTGATACCCAAGTTTTTACAGTCTCTCCCTGCAGTACTGAGTAGCACCAGGAAAAACAGAGATCTCCTTCCCTATCTGAAACCAGTTAGCTTTACATTTGCTTTGAGAACCATTAGGACTTTCCTGTGATATTTAGACATCTTTCCCTGTCTGTTTTTCTTGTATCCACTAAGCTCTGCATTTAAAAGAAAGCAGTGGCTTTGCATGGGTTGCTCCTGGGGAATAAGGGTTCTCCTGGCCCACAGTGCCCGTCAGCCCCCTGATCCAAGGCAGCAGCTCACAAGGATAAAGCTGAAGCGGGTTTCTGCCTGTCTGCAGGATTCACCTACACACAGATCGCTTTAGGCTAGGATTTACCGTGTGCATATGGCATTACATCTTAAGCAACTCTTGTAGTTGATATCTGATAAACAGTTGCTGGGAACACCACCAGCAACTCCCCAGTCATTTCCCGGGGGAGGACGTTAAAAAACTGGCACTGTAGCAGCTTCCACAGCAGTGTGGGCACAGTTCTGACTGGGAGATGCTGTTACACAACAAATAATTCGCTCACTTTTCCAATGCGGACATGAGGACTATGGCATCCTTAGCTTCCTCTGCTAAACCCATTCCTGCATTTATTTGTTACTAATGCTCAGTGCTCCACTGTAATCTTAGAGGTGGCATTTTGGGAAGGAACGTGTGAAAGCATGAGACACTGGCACAAAAACTGCCTTGCACAGGCAAAGCTCTAGGGAAGATCCCTCCAATCAGGACAACCGATTTCTGCGATCCCCCTTGTAAATGCAAGACCATGTTGCAGTGGTTATCACCTCTGCCATGACATATCATCAACAAACAGCATAAAATACAGAGGAATACTAGCTAAATTAGGTTTACCAAATTCAGTTGTTTCAAAAGAAGTAGTCTTGGACATGACCCGTAGGGATTGATGTCATGGTGCGACTTGCACCCAGTTACATAGCTGGGAAAGATCCTTTGACTTTTTCCTGCACCTGATGGTGGCACCTGAACTCCCTTGTTCCTACATGTGCTGATGTGACTGTGTCAGGTGCGACAGGACTGAGCTGCAACTTGGTCTCCTCTCACCCTACGCCAGTGACGCCTATGGACCACTCCCTCCCCACGTTATTTTTGCTGTTTGCTGATATTTGTTGAGGAGCAGTGCAAACACAAAGCCTAACTACTAGGCCAGATTCATCTCCTCAAAGCAAATATTCTCAAGCATTGACGTGAAGACAAATGACTTACCGAGAGCAAAGAGGCTGAATGGGAGCCCTGAAATACAGTGACAAGCACTGAGCTCTCCTCAGATGGAGATGGCTCATCCATCCATCCATCCATCCATCCATCCATCCATCCATCCATCCATCCATCCATCCATCTCTCCATGCCTTCACTTTCCCTGAGGATGAATCAGACCTCCCATGTACCATGAGCTCCTTTTTTAGCAGATCCCGTCTTTCAGCACTTCTGTGCAGCCATTCAGGAGCTACAGGTTTGCTGGCACAGTGCTGGCCTCCAGTGAGCAAAGAACCTGAGAGCGGAGCACTGAAAAGCCTGCAGCCTTTTTGTAAATTTAGCTCCTAATCACTCTGTGGCTTGATTCCCTGTTTGCAAAATGAGCATATTAATCCTTCCTTTATCCCACTGTTTATCAGCCTTGACTCACAAGATTGTAAACTCTCTGAGGCAGGGCTGTCTATTAGGATATGTGCTTGGTTCAACAGAGCCTTGAAAGCCTTAGGAGTTTCTAAACAGTGCTGTTCGTATATTATGATATTCATCCTCTTAAATTTCTGTGTTGCATCTTTAAATGAAGATTGCTGTTTCCTGAACCTTAACTCCAGAGTCCACAATCCAAATTTATCCCTGCTGTCATGCCATTAAGTTACATTACTGTTAATAATTCCTCGCTCTGAATGCCCTGGCTTGTACATTCCCATTTTGTACTTCTTTCACAAGTGATAAAGGATTGCTTTGAGGGATTTTTATTGAAAAAAGTAATCAATCCTCTGCTAGCTGGGGAAAATAGCAAGGTCCATATAAGGTGATCTCATACCACCACTGCTCCCTTGAACACGAGTTTATTTTTTTACAAGTTGTACGTCTGGATGCCAGCTTTCTAAGTGTTGGGACTGATCTATCAAACACTGCAAAACAATCTGTCTTTAAAATGAATGATGATGCAAATTGTTCTCAGAAAAGAAATCTATCAAAAAAAGATTATAAATTAGAGACTGGACATGTCAGTGGAGGAAGAATGCTATGTGGTTTATATCAAGTTAATCCACTGTCAAAACTTTCACTGATTTATATACTGCGAAGGTGGCCCTGGGTTAAAGGCAAAAGGGGCACGTTGCCAACAAAGACCCTGGTTCTGCTGAGGCTCTACACATGACTTACTCTCTGCCTGCCTCTCACCTACTTGGAGGAAGATTTTCTTAAGCCACAGACGCCTTGGAGATGCCAAGGTGCTCCTGGGTACACTGCATGGTGCTGGATGCCTGCGAGGAGCCAGAAGGATAAAAGAGGCTCAGCTGGATGCCTGACTCCAGCTGCTCTAGTAGGACAGGTTCAAGGAGGAGGATGTTCAAGGATGGCAACTCCTCCAAAGTTGGTGGGCTCTTATCCAAGCTCAGTCTTGCTCTCACCTACTAGGGGCATAGGGAAGCAGGAGAGGGCTACCCCAGAGGCCCCAGTAAGTCCCAGATCCAAGCCCCGGCTAAGGAGCTCAGCCCCAATGTGGTGGCTGAGACTCTGCTCACAGCACCATCACCCTGCCCAGCAGGACCTCAGACCTGATCTGTGGCACCGCACTTATTGTTAGCAATGAAACTATTAGTAACCATTAACCTGTCCCTGCTGTGACCCTTTCAGCCACTCGGCAAAGCCTCCTGCCCATTTCACCTGTAGCAGCCATTCCTCCCTTTGCAAATGTGCTCATGGTTAGTTGTTCCAAGGCTGGCTGACCCCAGCAGTTCCCCACATTTCTGAATCATAGAATCATAGAATCACCAGGTTGGAAAAGACCCACCGGATCATCGAGTCCAACCATTCCCATCAATCACTAAACCATGTCCCTCAGCACCTCGTCCACCCGTGCCTTAAACACCTCCAGGGAAGGTGACTCAACCCCCTCCCTGGGCAGCCTGTTCCAGTGCCCAATGACCCTTTCTGTGAAATTTTTTTCCTAATGTCCAGCCTGACTCTCCCCTGGTGGAGCTTGAGGCCATTCCCTCTTGTCCTGTCCCCTGTCACTGGGGACTTGAGTTGTGTGACTGACCCCTGCTGCAAGGAGCTCCACAGCAGAGGGTAAGTAATGCTGTGGGTCATTATTCTGGATGGTTGTTCAATAGGACCCAGCTAATTTTGGGCCCTATGTGACAGGAAAGCAACAAACACTCATTAATTACCATAATTGCTTACAATGCACGATGCACAGCTGAGATCCTTTGATATTTCAGTGTCAGGTGTTATTACTTGGGGGTTATTTAGTACAGTCTCTTGCACACAAAAATTAGATGGCATGAACATTCGAACTGCCGCATCAGGCACTCAGAAGTCAAGAAGTACCAGAAATAAGATTGCTAATGTGTTCTTCCTCCAGTCTACGTTTGCAAATGTACTTGATGAGGTCTTTAATTGCATGATCTCATGTTTACAGTTGTATTATAAAACAAAGGCAGGGAATCCAGAGTGAAGAGGAATGGCAGCTTCGAACATGGGGTTTGCTGTGCTCTCAGTTCTTAGTGTGAGCAAGGCAATGTATTTTTAGAGCAGCATCTTTGTTCATAAAACGTGCCTTTGCCAGATCTATTTTGTTTCTCACACAGTTCTGCTTTGCAAAACCTCTGATAAAATGTTAACTGCAGCTATTAGCAGTGCTGGGAAGAGCAGTCAGAAGCCACATGTGAATCAGGGAGTCTGTATTACAGCCTGAGTGAGGTTTCAGCTAATTGATGAGACAAGGTAATGTCTGTGATTGAAAGTCATTACTACAGATAAAGCACCACATTATTATCAGGTACAGCTCTGATTTTTTGTTAATTACTCTACTAATTTTGGAAGAGGAGGGAAGTATTTATCCCACATTAGGCAAGAAAACCAGAGTGTATATTTGGCAGAGTCACATTGTAATTGTCTGGGCTGAAAAACAGGACGTATCAGCCATCCAGTGAGGTATTTTTCCCCTGCTGCACTGTTTCTCTTGGCAGGCTATGTGCTAACTTTAGAAGTGTCTGAATGCCTTTGCTAAACTATTAGCACAAAATAAGCTCCTTTGTGTTTTACCCATTCATGCTTCTTAATTTATGTGCTGGCGTTCCTTTTCCTTGTATTGTGCAAGTCAAGAGCCTGTACATGGGGCCAAAATGTGTTTGTGCATGAGCACAAACAGGATAAGTGCTTTAGAAGTCAATACGACTGCGCCTGAGAAAGCCAGATCCTGCTGTGTCTTTTATTTACAATCCAATTCGCACACGTCTACCTTGAAATCTCGCTCAGAAAGCGCAGTGCACCTTCTTCCACCTTGAGAGTTGATGACAGGATAACCAGGAACAGGAATGAGCCTTGACATGTGGGGCCAGAGCTGTGCTCCCCACAGCGTGTGGGTCTGGACTTCCAGTTTACCCCACGCTGGGAGAGCCAGAGGCCACCATGAAGTCCATCAGCAGAGCCAAAACAACCCTAAAGTGACATGATCCTTTTTCTTTTGATTTGTCTCTGTTACAGCAATGTGTTTTATTGCCTGGGAACGAGACAATAAAAAAAAAATCTGCAGCAATAAATAATGTGTAACAGGATATTCAAGAACAATAATCCGAAGCACTGCATGAAGTGAGGGCCTTTCCCTTAAAACACTGCACACTGCAAGCTCCCTGGGGCATCAAAACCCATTCTTTCATGTTCTTTATGGAACCAAGGGAATTGCTCGAGCTATCAAGAAAATACATATTTTATAAAGGGTGATACAGAGCCAAGAAGTCTGATGCTATGAAGCTTGGCTGAGTGATACCATTTGCAGCAACAACTGCAGCCCAAGAAGTTTAAAGCTTCGTTTTTCCAAACCCAGGGCAACTTCACCACTTTCCCGATCAAAAGAACGAAGAAATAACCACACTTTGGGAGCATTTAACTCCCAGGCAGAGGGGAGCTCTTTAACTCCAAGGCAGCTCCAAGGATTGTCCCTAGGGCAGGATACCCAGCACTGAGACAGGAGCTTGCCTGCAGATCCCGGGTGCTGGAGAAGACCTGGCCAAATCCCAGGAAAACAGGCTGCTGATACCTGTCTGAGCCTCTTTTTCAGATGGGTGGCAAAAAAGAGAAAGATTCTGTTTAACAGGAGCCTTCATCCTCCTTGGATCAATTCGTCCTTGCCCCGACTAGGCAGCAGCTATAGCAGATGGGATGTCAGAGCAGGGCATGGGGACTTAGTTTTGGGACTGCGTAGCCTTGCTGCCCCAGACCTCCAGGTACAGCAAGGGGGGACTGATGTCTCTGAACCTGCTGAAGCACCTGAGATACCCTGGCAGGAGCTGAGTTCTGACTTTCTGTGCCCTTTCCTCTCACACCTATGTCCCCAGGCGGCATGGATGCCTACAAAACTGCATGTCAAAACCCCCCTCCTCCATCCTGACTCCTTGAAGGCTTTTCCTTCTTTTTTCCTCAAATTTCAAGCCCTAGAAACACTTTTCATCCTTAATTGTGCCTTGTTCCACCCCATTCACAAGATGATTCTCCTCCAATATTCATGAAAAGCTCCAGCTCCAAAGAAAAGCTCAGCTCACATAGGCAGCTCAGACTACAGATCACTGGCAAAAAGGAAAAGAAGGATGGAAAGCAAGAGGAAAATATGTCTTCTGCAAGCACTAGCACACTCAGAGTCTTGCTTCAGCCCAGCAACACACGGGCCAACACAAAGATGTGATGTCTACAAAGCTGGCAGATAGAAGTTAAATAATGGTACCTGCCAACTACAGGGTGATCGTGAAGCTAAGAAAACATGGCTAAGCACAACACATGAAGCAGTCCAAAGGAAAACAAAATAAGCTTCTACATTATCTCTTTTGAACTGTTTATAGTGAGGGTCTGACTGCAGTCCTGTTAAGGTCAATGGAAAAATTCCAGGTAGACAGGGCCAAAGTTAGGTTTGGCTCCATACCTTGGGCTCTGTAGCTTCATTCTTAGACACTAACAAATGGGTTTGATGGTGTAAGAGGTCTAGAAGCACCACTGCTGCCTTTTGGCTGCACAGTTCAGAACAAGGAACTGGCTCAACAGCCTTGGGGGAGAAAAGCAGCTCTGTCTGCTGCAGCAACTCTCCTGATTCAAATGCAAGCCCTCTAATTTATGCTGACAGACATACTTGTACACATACAAACACATCAGTTTTTCATCACAACGTGTGGATGAGTGAGCTAATAAAAAAAAGAGGTGACATATCTTTCTCTTACACACACGCAGTCACCTACACAAAAACTATGCTAAAAATATTTTGTAAAGGCAGCAACAGTCAAGTACACTGAATGGCAGAATTAAGACTGCCTGATCGGTTTGATACATTTCTAAGGATTAATGTTAAGCAATAATAGCATTGTCTTCAGTGTTATACTAAAAATTCCTGCTCTGTTCATTCTGAGAGAACGCATCTTGCATTACAAATATCTTCTTTTTTTTTCCTATCTGAAGTCTTTTGGGAAAAACAGGAAACAAAACCCAAGACTTTATTTGTAAAAGTTTCTGGAGAGTTTTTTTTAAGGAAAAGGAAAAGCAAAAGCAAAACCACGGAGATTAGGAAATGACAGACTGCCCAAACATGGATATGCCTTTGATTTACTCACGTGTCCATCTCCACAGAGAGGGAACCAAAACTGCACAGCCAGTCCTGACTTTTGAGTGATTAACTCTGCAATCTCAGTGGCAGCCTTTTAGCAGAAAATATGTGTGTATTTAAATTCATGGGAAGAGTTTGCTGGTTTGTTTTTAGAAAAGCGAGTTAAACACTGCTGGGTAGTGGCATCCACCTGCTAGCCCAGTCACCAGCAGTGCTTGGGGCTGCCGTCCCTCGTGTGAAACAGCCTGAAGGAGTTGAGACTTTGGCCAGATGTTTGGTGCCTAAGCTCAGACAGTCTCCTTCACATCCATGCCCTGCTTGAGCTCTTCTATCCTTTTCCCTCCAATCTTCCCTGCCCAAGGCCTGAATGTGATTGCTCCACTCACCAAAGTCTTCCTCATCTCACCACACTTGTCCCTATTATTTTCCTTTCCCAGCCCTTACCTCATTGCTCAGCCACTCTCATTTCACTGTGTCCAGTATCTTTGTCATGCATTTCCAGTTCTCCCTCACTTTTCCACCCTTCCAACCCCTCACATCTCACCTTCATCCCACCCAGCTCCCCCTACTCATTTGCTTCCCCTTCCCTCTCCATTCAGTTCAGGCAGCGACATCCCTACTGCCTGGTCTCAGCAGGATTCAGGGACACGGTGCAGATATGCCTTGTGCTCTCAGACCTGGCACTTCCATCACAGGGAAGATTCTGTATGTCCCTGCACTGGAGCACACCCTGTGCAAATGCATCATTTGGGGTGCAAATAAAAAGTTCAAGCAAGCCTCTGCTGACTGTGTGAAAATCAGACTTTTTCATAAAATATGACACCGAGGCAGAATTTAGTGACTCCTGGAATGGGAGGGAAGGAGTAAAAATAAATTCTAGGCACGGATCAACCTGTGACAAATATACCCTCCCTATTCAAAAGCAGTGACCCTCCCATCCTTAGGGATGATGATAGATCCCATGAGCAGATAAATCATTTAAAGTCTTGGTCATTTCACAAATGATTTGTCAGTTAACAGTTTGTTGCATCTCTCTAGCATCTTTTAACCAAGACTTTTGGGCACGGCTTGTAAGACTCAGACAACTCTGTTCTCCCAAAGGGAAGGGGAATGAGAGATAAACAGATGGAGAATGATGAAGAAGCCATCAGTGCACCCACCACCAGCCCACCTGCTCAGGGTCCACAGGTGGTCCAAGAGACATCCTCCTGGCAACTCCCCAAAAGTGTGATCTTTGCAGATTACACTTCAACTCCACAGTTATATCTAATAAATGAGGGGTAAGAGAAAGTTTTCTCCACATTTATCGCCACACAATTAATACAATACAAAAGCACATGCAGTTTATTAGGATGGTAAGAGACTCCTCTCCTCCCTCATAATACAATATCCATTTATTTTCCCACGGGAAGAAACACGTATTTTTGTCTTCTTGATTTTATTCCTTCCTTAGGTAAGCCATGACCTCTTCCCAGGGAAACCTGACCCTCTCTTTCTGCATTCAGAGTCTCTGCTCAAAGAGGTTCGACTATGCCTCTATCTGATGGCTTCTAGCAAATATTTGTTCTGTTGCGTGCTTCCCTTTCCTGCTGAAAAATAGAAAAATGGCTTATATTTTTAAACATCACCTGAACGTATTCATCCTCACTAAAAACTCAGCTTGAACATGCAGACATGGCCTGTAATGGCATAATCTCAATTTTGGACTGGAAGAGACAGAGCGGGTAATTTATCAGAAAAACTAGGGGAGGGGAGAAGCCATTATGCTTTCCAGTGTCTAGGAGAGTTTCAGAACTCTTTTTCAAATCACATCCGAAAGGTACAAGCCAGAAAGACTTGAAAGACAGCTTTGAGGCTTCCCAGACTACCTTCCTGCACTGACTTTGCCGCTTGGACCTGAAGAGCCTGAACAGCGTGTTTTGGTTATTACAGAGAACTTCACCAAAACAGGCAGGTGCTGGCATGATTTTAGGGCTGTAGATGAAGTTCTCAGAGGAAAAGTTGTGCTCAATTTGCCAGTCTGTCTCCCCAGTCTATTTTTATAGTCATAACTAAGGAAATTGTTTGCATAAAGACCATGAAATTCAGCTGAGGAAGTGCAGTAACATACATTGGTTGATGGTAAATGCAAAGAAAGGAGGTGGGTGTAAATGGATTTCAGTGGATACGTGATGTGTTATGAGGGCTGGTAAACCTCAGAATTAGAATCTCAACAAAGGATTTTCTACATTTTTGTAATTTTAAAAGAAAATGTCCACAGTCCTACGGCTCAGTTTGTATGTCTTCTTCTCAGGTCCTCTATGGACTACAGAGAAACTATTCTTTTTGCTATTCACACATCACCTGGCTTGTGTTATGCACCTACAACAGCAAGTAAACTCATGATTCCTCATGTCATCCTTTAAGTCTGGGCTTACATTCATGTCTGAGATTTCTCAGGATAAAACATATGTCCACATGTCCAGGAAATCTGCAGATTCCACGGTGGGAATGCCCAGCTTGCTCCTTCCAGCTGGTACCGTCCTCCTAACACATTTTGCATAGACTATAGTCGTTAAACAGCTACAGGCACACCGTACAAGTGCAGCACTTCCCAGAGCTGCAAGTTTGCTGTAGCTGTAGCGTACAGATGATATATAACGTGCAGTAAATCTGCCTGGCACAGCAGGAGCGAGACCTATTGCTCAGGCACACAGAGACTGAGCTGTGTTGGCACCATAAGTGCTCTCCAAAAGCGACGCTTCACTACACACACCATGGACACGACTGAGGTTTCTGGATGCACAGCAGCCCAGATAGATTTATTGCCTGTTAACTCCAAGCTGGCCACTGAACATCTGGAAACTCTGGACAGATACAGAAAATGCTCAAGATTTTCTGGGTATGGTTTCTAGTCAAAAAAGCAATCGTGCCAGTGAAAATGCCAGAACCTCATGGTCTGAATTACAATTTGGCATTAGGATCCACTGGTGCCGTCTGCCTGTATTCAGACCACAGGCTGATGAATTTAAGAGGTGGGCAAATGAATGCCTGCATGGTTTGTAAGAAAATATTTTATTATTGTGAAAGAAAAGGTTGTTTGAACGCCTTTTGTCAAAGAAGCAGAATTACTTGTGCTCAATCTTTTGACTGTCACCTATAGCAGATCTACAGGAAAGCATCCTTTTAACTAAACATGTGACTGTTGGACTTATTTGATGACAATATAATTCAAAATGATCAAAGTCAACTGTCAGAGAAATTAGATTAGTCATTATTAGTCTTCAGCAGTTCCCATGAGAACGTTAAACAGTTGGTGGTTCTTCTTAAAAGATTAGAGTAAGCCTTGTAATATACCATGATGAAAGTGGTAAAGATTTGGAATAAAGGGCAGAGTACTGTCTTTGTTTCTGAAAGCAGACGGTTTCTAGTTCAGGCTTTTAATTGTACTGAATTTTATCAACCTGTAATACAGAAAACATTGGAAAAGAGCCTATATCTTCCCATGAACTGATGGAAATGGTACTTTAAATTCATTCCTCTGAGAGAATCTGGTTCCTATTGGTGAACATCAATGCCAGCATATGTTTCTACACCATTTCTCCTAGCTTTTTTCAATTCCTTCTAATGCCAAGATGAGAAATGACACTGATAAGCAGTCACAGGACTAATTATTACACACGGAATCCTACAGCCTTATCAGAGAAGCTGAAACAAAATTGGCAGTATATTAACCACAACCTAAAAGAATAGATGAGGAGTTTCAAAGGGAAACGAGATGAGACTTTAGCCATTACAACTGCTGGTCTGCAGCATAGCAAAAAAGCTATTTCTTCACTGACTATTTTATTCCTTCCACAACTGGAAACTTGTATGATGTGAAAAATTTGGTGTGAAAAAATGGAAATCCTATACATTCAAATAATAAAGGATATCACTTAAGTAATATTTAATACAAAGGGACATCTAGATAATTTAGAATATCTGTGAACAGTAATTTCTTCAAAACAGTAGCCAAGATTTCTCTTTGAAACAGCTTGTTTGAAGTCTCTTTGCATGGTCATAAAACAAAAGACTCTCTGTTTAAAGGATTACATTAAAGGCGTCTTTTTTCTGCATTTACTTGTTCGAAAATGCCGATTAGGGAGAGACCCCCGAACTACTATGGAAAGTATTATGACTGTCATTTCAAAGGAGACTGAGAAGTTCTTTAGATCTTTCTCCAACAGTGAGGTAATCATGTATCCTTGCCCTTTCATTATGATTTCTTAGCTCCAAATTTATCAAAGAGCATAATTTTACTGCATTTTGATATTCTTTAATATCAATGCTTTCTTCTTATTTTTCCTTTCTATACATCCCTGAAGAACATACCTCATGCAACACAAAAGGTCTTATACCCTTAGAAGTACATAATAGCATGGGTCTTACAAAACATAAGGTATCTGTTGACCGAATTTTCATACTCGTTACCTGTGCAATTGTTCTAGATCCTGTTAGTAAAAGTCATTTTTTCATTATATGTAAAAAATCATACTGCAAACAATGTGCAGTCATGCACCACTCCATGTGGCGTTTGGTTCCACGAGGTCCTTGAGGCAGCAGGTCTTTTCCTGGCTCACCGAGGCAATGCAGCCTCTCCAAAACCATTGAAGCTACAACAGCGGTGATGTATTAAGTCCACATAGACAGAGATTTTTATGGTAGAAGGGATTCCTGTGAGTATGCCTGGCGACAAGTGGTACAAAGGCCATAGATATTTGCCACATATTTCTCACAGCCAGCCCAACATGTTGAACCAAAGTGGTGATCTGAATCATAGAATCACCATGTTGGAAAAGACCCACCAAGTCATCGAGTCCAACCATTCCCATCAATCACTAAACCATGTCCCTCAGCACCTCATCCACCCGTCCCTTAAACACCTCCAGGGAAGGTGCCCACATCCCTGGACAGCCTCTGCCAGTGCCCAATGACCCTTTCTGTGAAAAATCTTTTCCTAATGTTCAGCCTGAACCTCCCCTGGCAGAACTTCTTCTTCCATAAACCCTCTTAGAAGCAGTCTGTGGGCCTCTTGGCTACCCCAGTACAACTGAAGTGGTGAGAATTGTGATGCTGACTCTGCTGCTACCCTAAATCACTCACTCCAGCTGACTTTTAGCACTCTCACTGGCTCAGGTTTGGCCCTGGCCGGCTCTTCTAGATAATGCTGAGGCACTGTTTGGGAGACAGCCAGGCCAGAGACCATTCCCACCTGATGATTATGGACAAGGCTTCCCTGTTTTGGGAAGGAAAGGGGATGGAGTTTAGCCAGGTGGAAGGAAATCAGATCATGTACTTCTTGCCCTTATGGCCAACAGTCCCTGTGGTTCAGGGATTTCATGAGTCAGACCTATAGTCTTTTTGGGAGTTTAACTGTTCTCTATTAATTTTTCTTCCATGAATTTGACCAAATGCCTCTTGGACCCAATGAAAGGTTTAGCATCCTCAACATCCTTTGGCAAGCAGTTCCACACCTCATTTCAGTGTTATTAATACCACACTCAGATGTAAGCAATAATAAATCTATCACGTCTTGGCAAAGTCTTACATGGGGTAATGGTTTTAATAACTGTTAAAAACGTTTGCTTTACTTTCTGTCTGTATGTCCAGCTTCAGCTTCCAGCTATTTGGTTCCTGTCAATGTCTTGTCCTTTAGGTGGTAAAAAAAACCATATTACCAAATATCTTTTCTGGGTAAACTGATATCAAGACACTCCTTAACCTTCTTCTTTAGATGCTAAATCAACTGAGCTCCTGAAATCTTTCCTAACATGACATGCTTTCAAAACTCACGTAATTGCCCTAAATATGTTTAGACATGATTGTCCTTTCAAAAAAAAGGGCCCTTTTTGGCTGTGTCAAACACACCTTGACAGAAATAAATGACATTTACTCTATGGTTTTGACACCATGAAGGCAGAGAAACCTTTGGTATGTCTCCATGGAGAATTCCTTTAATTGTAGAATAAACAGCTTCACAATGAGCACTGCAAAATATCCCCTTATGTGTAGACTGCGCTCCAAACTAAAAGTGGATTTTAGTCCAAAACTGTTAGTCCAAGTTGGAAGAGTCCTAAGCATTATGGAATATAACCTGCTTATTCAGCACTGTATGCTATAAGAAATTTTTCCACAGACACAAGTTCTTTCCAAAAATGCAAACGGCACTAATTTGTCCACATGCATACAATTAACTTCATTGCACTGATTTTCTTGGAGATTATTTAGAAGATAAGGAGAGGTCTTTACATAACGTCAGGCTGAAGTGTGATTCCACTTGCCTCCTCTATATTTTTTTATTACCAGATTTTCTCATCATCAGTTTCAGCTTGCCTTTAAAATATGCTTTCTCTTTAATTTTACCTTATGTCTCTAGCACTGTAATTTTATACCACCTTAAAAAAAAAAAAGAACATTGTTTTACAGATTAAAGAAAAAAAAAGCAAGCCTTTTAATCTTTCCTACGTTTTTCTCTGGAGGGCAAATTTCTTTTAATCACTTTCCTGAGCACAATTTAGCACATGTAATTATACCTCAAAACAAAAGGAAGTGAATCACTCAGCGTGATGTTTTGATCTTAGGAAATACTAAATATAGTTAATCTAAGGATTTCGTATTACCCTTTTGATACAGTCATTATTGTAAAGGATAGAAGTGCTTCTTAGGGGAAAATAAAAAAGATGCTGTGGCACTTGATACACAACAGTCTTTCTGAAATACAGAATTGCTGTCTGGAGGGATTATGGTTCAGGTCTAACACATAAATGTGCAGCAAAATAACAGGCTCAAGTTCTGGCTCACTGCTGCAGTCCTGCTTTCAGAGAAAACAGGTTTTTATTTGCTTTTTATTACTACAGTCACCCTAGTTCACATCCCCATCCTAAAAGCCAGGTCTTCCTAAACCTGTGCAACTGTTGTTATGCCCAACAAAAGGATGTTTCCCCAAAGGCAAGCAATCCTCTCTCCACAGTCATCTACTGAAATTCAGTGTAATAGCCTGCAGGCCATCTTCTCTGGGTCAGTATATCTATCTCTTAAGGCTTCCTTCCTATCTGACCCTTGTTTTACATTCTCTTGGTGCCCCCTCAATGTCACAACTACAACTTTGTGGCGGCTGAGAAGCTGGTTTGCTTTGATCTTCTTCACTAGGGTCACTCTCTAGCCAAGCAAGCATTTCCCTCCCACTGATGACTGAGCGTGCTGACTTTGCAAGACACTTATTCATTAACAATCTTTATTAATTTATTTAATGATTTGCGTCCACTCTCCATTTTGAAGGTATTTTACACCATACTTGGATAAAACAACGTAAAATACTAATCAGGATTAATGTTAATATTAATATTACTCAGGATTAATTAATACAACCCAATGAATTTGATAAAACTGTAATGGCTAGAGGAGAAATATTAAACTGAAGCTGAAGAACGTATTCAGGAAACACAAGAAGCTGAAAATCAACATCTTTTCTTTTTCCAGTTATTCACAGTTAAGCACCTGCAATAAACCCCTCATATACCCTTCACTGTGCCTATAGGCAAGAGCAAAATGAGATTAATTTTGCCTTTGGTTTAGGATGTCAGAAATAGGAAGGGTTGTTGTAATGATTTCTTCATTTCTACACCATGCCTGCCTGGTCATGTGTAGGGAGGACTGACATCGCCAGTAGTACTTGTGAAGAGCTAAGTAGCATTAAGTACTTTTGGAGCCTAGATACACTTTTCTAAGAATAAATAGGCACCTGGGATAAGACTCACAAAGTATACAGGCATCACAGAACTGAGATGCAGAGCAGTCTGTTCGCTGTCTCATACAATAGAGTTGAGTGAGGCACTTGGGCTCCCTAAACAAAGTTGCTTGAAAACAGAAGCTACAAACCAGCCTGGCAGGCAAGGAGCCACATAAGTCATTGAGAAATCTCAAGCCTCACCCCACTCACGGGTGCCTCCCTTGGCCAAGCATTCACAGCCCCATGGGGAGGAGATGCCATTCCCACCATCCGCTGGAGCATCTTTTTCCCTTAATACACAGCCTCAGGATGCAGGAAATGGGAGTTCACATCATTCCCTGGCCTAAGAAAATGTTGTCTGCACATCAGAGGGATGGTTTCCAGGGCTTTTTTTTTTTCCTTTGAGGGGAAAAACGAAGATGCAGAATATTTAAACTGTAAAATTTAGCCCTTTGACAAGCTTTTCCAGTTCTGTTGTTTTTTTTTTTTAATTAATGGGTCAACAAAAGGGAAAAAAGAACATAACATTTTAGCCAAAGTGAAAATTTATTTGAGTAAAAAAGAAATTTTCCCTTCCTTTCTCCCATGAAAGCTACTAAGGAACTCTTGCTGTTCAAGAAATAACTTTACACACTACTAAAAGCCCTCTGCCTCTTGGGTAAAATGCTAGGGGTGTGTAAGAAACAACCAGGAATAACTTACCAACACTTTGCTGAAATTAGCCCTGATGAAACCACCACTGCAGTGTGGTCAGTGTTGAAAACAGGACCTACTGAAGGGCCTGATGCATGTGCAGCAACGTTTTGCCAAGGACCACGGTGGAGAGGAGAACGAGATTTCCCCACAGAAAGGATGCTTGGTGCCTACTGTCACCAAGGTGAAGTCTGGTCCTCTCACCAGTCTCCCCAGGACCCATCTTTTTACTGCTTACTCCCAGCAAAGTTTTATGGCAACAAAAGGGACAATCAAGCCTCTTCCAAATGACAAACCTCCATGAATGTGTCTACACGCTGGTGTCTTCACTGCTGGGTGCAATGCAGCTGCCTACAGGTGGAAACACACGTAGCCACTGGATACAGTTCAAATCCTTGGTTGCCCGAAGCACAGAGGAAAATCCTATTTAGAGGTGGGGTCTCCCCTTCCTCACATTTTGGCTGCTTTCTTTGTACCGTGCTGGAAGTTTTCTTTTCCTGAGCTGTAGTTAATTTGCTCACCAAGTCGCACAGAATGTGAAATTATAAATGTGACAGGCATTTTTTGTTGTCTGCTTTGACAGCTTTTGGAAAAGAAGCTCAACTTCTGGCTTTTTGCCAGAAAGATTATTTTCTGTTTCACTTTGCATTTTTCATAAGCAACTATTTTACATTGCAAACTTTGGGCTCTTATTCCAGACAGATAGACTATTTTTAATAGATCCCAGCCAGCTTTTGAATTCACGACTGTTAAGCTAGAAATACCGTAGTTAAACTCTGCACAAAGGTATATTCATCAAGTCTGGGGCTGTTCTCACACTGAAATAACCCTTTAGACGTTAAAAAAATTACAATACATTCATAAAAGTGAACCCATTTGAGCATAACACACAATTAGAGGGAGCCTGTACTCAGTCTCAGAAGGCTGGGATTGCAACCTGTGGCTGTGGCTGGGTAGGAAATGCTTCTGTTTTGCAAATATTCCTGGGATTTTAGAAATGTCTCCCACTTCCATGTGAAGAAAAAGAGAGTTATTTTACAGTTTTCCTTTAAATGAAAGAGCAGAGAGAGAGGCAGACAGCCCACAGGGCTGTGGTTAGGATTCTCACCTAGGATGAAAGAGACTTAAGATCAGACTCGCTGTGCTTGCTTTGATTTGCAAAGGGGACTGGGGCACAGGGTTCTCAGGGCCACTAAGTACTTGTTAGGCTGCTGGCTTTTTCAGTCCTTTCAGAAGGAGATTTTCAGTTTTGCACAGACAATTAGATGGTCTCCAGATCAGGGACTGGAACCTGATTGATCTCCACAGAAGTCTGGTGCCAAAGCCATCTGCTTTAGGCACCCGAACTGTCTGGCACAACTAGTTAGGTGGGTAAGGCAGCCCAGGGATGATTCAGCTCTCCCAAAAGCAGCGTGGAGACGACTGGCAGCCCTCCAGGGCAGACCTGCTGTTTCTGAGGGTGTCTGGAGTGCCCATGCCAGGAGCCACCTCTGTCAGCCTAAGACAAGAACTAACTAACAGGAATGGGTGCTGGCTGTGTTGCATATCATAGAAACATAGAACCACAGAATCACCAGGTTGGAA
Organism: Phaenicophaeus curvirostris; assembly: GCF_032191515.1. Lineage (NCBI taxonomy): Eukaryota > Metazoa > Chordata > Aves > Cuculiformes > Cuculidae > Phaenicophaeus > Phaenicophaeus curvirostris. The sequence continues at coordinate 121,156,970 of NC_091393.1, read as the reverse complement.
AAGACCCACAGGATCATCAAATCCAACCATTCCTATCAATCACTAAACCATGCCCATCAGCACCTTGTCCACCCGTCCCTTAAACACCTCCAGGGAAGGTGACACAACGACCTCCCTGGGCAGCCTCTGCCAGTGCCCAATGACCCTTTCTGTGAAAAACTTTTTCCTAATGTCCAGCCTAAACCTCCCCTGGTGGAGCTTGAGGCCATTCCCTCTCGTCCTGTCCCCTGTCACTTGGGAGAAGAGGCCAGCTCCCTTCTTTCCACAACCTCCTTTCGGGTAGTTGTAGAGAGCAATGAGGTCTCCCCTCAGCCCCCTCTTCTCCAGGCTGAACCACCCCAGCTCTCTCAGCTGTTCCTCATAAGGTCTGTCCCCCGGGTGCAAGCAGCAGGTCCATCTTCCATCAGGAGTTCAGAAAGCTGAGCTGGCTTTGATGGGTGGGTGGCTCCCTCTGCACGGTGACCCAGGAGCCCACAGCTTCACCCCCATCAAGGACATAATCGGACTAGAAATGGGGCTGAAATAGAGGTGGCGTCTGCCCTCCATAAAGCAAGCATGCCATTGTTGTGGAATAACTCATGGTAGTAGAAGAAGAGACGGCCTGATTTACTTTCAAGGTAGCCTCCTGAGAAAGAAGGCCCTGTGGCTCTCTCCCTACACCCAGCACTGTCTACACCTCTTGACAACCTCCAGGTTTCTCCAGCTCAAGAAACTGACCTTATTTAAAAGATTTGTTAATGTGTTCATAGATTTCCAGTTTCATGGGATGCTAGGTCAGGAGGGAATCTCCCTCAATCTCCTACATATCATAGGAAATTAATTATCACACAAATTCCCTACTGTGATCCCAGTTCAGAGGAGCAAAACATTACATTCCAGCATTTGCTTTTCATCCCTCTTTGTTCTTCTCTGCTTATTCTACCAAATACATACACACAGAGAAAATAAGCAGTTGTTTTCGTAATATCCATCACCCATTCAAACCCACTCTACCTCTTTTTCAAGTAAACAACATTATTATCTGTACCTTTTACCGTGCAATTACCATGTGCATCAGGAGTTATGAGACCAGTTTTGCTACACTTCCTCAGCTTCAGTGATGCATGGAGCTTGAATAAACAACAAAAATGAACAAAAAAAATGAAGAAACAAGCAAAAGAATATTTACTACCCCAGATTTCCATGCAGTCTGTTGCTATAGAGCAGAGAAGAGACTGCAAAGGGGGAAGCGTGACACTTAGAGTGTGGCATGAATTTTAGTTCTATTGACTCTCATTTTGGGCTCCTGTAGGATTCTGAGAATTGTTTTGTAACATAAAGGCAGTGAATTCTGATGATGGCATTCCCTCATAATCCTCTTTAGCAAATCTTTCCTCTCACTTCTCATAGAATCACAGAGCTTCACCAAGGTGAGTATCACCAGTCATCCTGACAGGAGAGGAAACAAATATTTGTTCCTAGTCTCACCCCTGGTCACACAAAGGATCACTGACAGCTAGGAACAACTATTCTGATTGAACACCTAACACTTATACCACTTCTCCCCTGCATTAGCCAGCAGGACACCATGCCCTGTGTGGGAATTTCTGGGACCTTCCCTTTTGAATATCAGTAGTGAGTTACTGTAGTCACCATCACTTTATTAATCTCTGGGGGATGGAGATTCCTGTTATGATGGTATCAAAATCTGCATTCTCTGTGCAGGAGCACTTACTAGACGTCAGGCTTCTCCTGGACTTGGAAGTGCTTTGGAAAGGACTAAGCTATTGTAAAGTGAAATCCATTAGCATTTTTTAAAAACTAGTTCTGCAAGATGTTGTGCAACTGAAAAAATACTGCTAAACCTTGACCAATGTCCTTTGCTGGACATTCTTGCTGTTCTTAAAATAATGTGTTAGGAATAGGTTGCACTCAGAGGACAGTAATCACTATATGGTCAAAATATTGTTTTATGACTAAGAAACTATGACAGAATCTTGAGGCTCACCTGAGATCAATACAGATATGGTATTTCCAGTCTATTTGCAGCACCAAACACAAATTTTCTTCCCGTAGTAACTAAAGGAAAAAGGTAACTCGCCACCCACTGAAATACCAGCAGGGAGTCAACAAGCTTCTTGCAATTTCAGCAGGTGCCCATCACCTGCTGAAAATGTGGGTACGTTGCCTTCCCATTTGTTTTGCCCCACAGGAAAAGAACAGAGATAGTGTGAATTGTCTTAGAAATGTGACATATCGGGGACCTACCACAAAAGGCACCTGCATAGATAATACCCAGGTGTAGTTTTACAACAGTTCCTGCTCACTCTCATGAGCCCTAAAGCCTGTGGAGCAGCAGGGAGCACCCAGGCAGGCCAGCAGCACGAGCAGGAAGGTTGGGATGTGGGACCTGACCGTGCCACCATTCCTCGCTGGCAGTAATCCCCTAACTCCCCAGGAACTGCTGCATGGATGTGAAATGTGGGACTGCGCTTCTCTCTTAGCTCAAGCCCAGACCTTCATCTGATGTCCCTGGAGATACGTTCAACGACTTTGGAGCTCCAGTGACTTACACAACTGAGTGCTTAGCTTTGAGTTGAGTATGTCCTCCAAGGTCTTCCAGCAAGTGCAGAACAGATACTTCCATCCCACTACTTCCCAGTATAAAACATGCTTCCCTGCACGAAACAGTCTCCCTTTCAGGGTGTGACTGCAAAGCAGCAACTGACAATGCCAACAGACATCCGCACTGTCTCCCACAACATTGTTTTTGTATTTGAAGTCTCTTCATCTCTCTGACATCCTTCCAAATACAGAGTGAGCAGAATCTGTGCAGTGGCATACGCTCATCTCTGCTAAGACCCTGGAGCATTCATTTGGAAAAACACAAACATCCTTGTTCACACCATAGTGCTCACCTGAATGTCAGGCAGTAGTTTAAATACCATCCCAGAAAACTTCTTTACTGTTCAAAGGAGATGAAACATGTGATATGTAGACTTAGACTAACATTGCCTAAAAGGCACAAACATCTCATGGCAGAGCAGAAAGCTGTAGGACATGTCTAATAATAGAATAATAATAATAATAATAAATTATAAAATAATAATAAATTATAAAATAATAATGATTAAAAAGGCGTGTAATAAATGGGTCATGACAGGAAGAGAAAGGAGTGAAGCAATTGACCGAGATCTAAACATTCTTGGCAGATTTCTCTGGAGTGTGTTCTCCATTATTTTACTGAATCGCCCAAAAGAAAGAGACTTGCTCAGACTAAGGATGTTTCATGAGCAAGAACATGTTGCCACATTCAGCAATAGCTTTTTTCAACTTAACTGAATATTCTTGCATCGCACATGTCCCTGGGCTCTCACATCAGCCTGGCTGTGGGCACAGCTGTAAAATCACACCCTTCCCTGGTCAATGTAAGGCAAAATATTTATTTTAATAGTGCCAGCTAGGCCGATTTCATTCATTCTCAAGAGTTTATTTCTAGTTCTTTTCATTGACCACCCATTCATCACTTCCAGCCTCAGAGTTCAAAGAGCTGCCAGAAGAAAAAAATCTGTTGCAAAACCAGAGCAAGGAGAATGGCAAAAACCAAGGGCCAGGCTATAAGCCATCTGAAGCAGATGTTCTTGGCCATCACAGCCTGTCAGCCTCAACTAGAACCCTGCGGAAGATAAGCTAGGACACTCCAGCAAAGAATGAGATAGTATCTGGCACCTTAGGGCATATGTTCAGTGGCAATGGAAAATGTATTTGTTGAGTCAAAGAAGGCTCAACTCACACTCAACCCATTCTCCTGGTGCCTTCTTAGAGCTGCTATTCAGGTCCTGTGTTCATCACCAGGGTTTGGCTAAACACCACCCATCACAGATTTATGCTGAACCCATGTTTTCATTATTTTAGATATCCAGTGTGGGTGACTGAGAAAGCTGTACCTGCTTTCAGGTAGGTGATATCATTTCACAGCCTCTCTCCTGCAGACCTGAGCTGCCGAGGTACCCCACAGCTCACACCACAGTGCAAAGCCACAGAAAGAGTGGTGCACAGAGGGATTTTCCAGCTCTGCCCTACGCTCATGCTGTAAGAGAAGAGGCCTGCAAAAGATTTAACGGCAAGAGGTTTTGAGCAATGTTTTAGACCAGTGATGTGTCCCATGGGTATCTTGCAGCAATGATTCCCCATGCTCAGTAGTACAAAGAGAAGCCAGCTTCCTTTTTCAAATAATTGTATTGTACTTGTAACAGAAGTACAAGTGACAGAAAAAGAGGCTACGATTTGGAACAAAGAACAAAGGCACTAGACATCAATTTCTCTAAGTCCCAGCCCCAGCAGGCAAGCAATTTGACACATACCCAGGACAGCTAGGTAAAATTTCCATGTGGACTCCTACCTTTTATCTCTCCATATGCTGTAACTTTTCTGACTTTCCCTTACAAGCAAAATGGTTTACTCTGCTGCACCTCCTGCCCCAGTCCTCCCCAATTTGATCCAGAGCTGCACTCATATTAAGAAAACTACTTTTTTCAGCCAGTTCTATACCTCTTGCTCTTGTAACCACAGGTGGCTATTTCCAAAGTTGCTAAGATGATCAATATTCAAACTGAACAACCAAAATCTCACAGAGGACACAAAGTTTATCTCCAGTTTTCTTGCAAATTGATAGCCATTCTTCATCTTGCAACTATTTCGATCAAATTTCCAGTCTCTCCTCCAGCCACTCCTCCTCTCCTTTTCAGCTAAATGTTTTATGGAGCCAAGCTCTTTTGATCCATTAGAAATTTCTCCAGCATCCATCTTTAAGCCATTTGGAACAGAATTTGCAAAAGGAGAACATAAATCAAGCAGTAAATTTGTGATTTTCATGCAAACCACACAGGAGCCAGTGACTGCTCCTGGTCTGAGCCCTTTTTCTCTGGAAAACTGTACTGGAAAAACTTCTGATGTTATTACTCTCAGAAGAGGATCTTGAGCTAGGGAATATTTATTTTACTTGAAAAGGTAATTATTTTATAGTAATTTCTCAGCTGGAAAAAAAAATCTCTTAAAACTGAGCAGAAGGATGGGCATGATTTCCACTTTGGTAACATATGGATCAAGATAAAAAATAATTAATTATACAACTCCTCTGAAATATTATACAAATGAAGAAAATCTGTCTATCTGAAAATCCAGAAGTATGTGTCTTGGAACAAATCCAGATGCACCAAATGTCTATTTTTAAACTCAGTTACTCATGAGAAGGGAGCCGCAGTGATTAGTTACAGCAGCTTAAAGTGTTAAATAAACATAAACTAGGAATGACTCTGACTGAATCTGTGCAAACTGACCTCCAGAGTTGAGAAGTGACCCTCTGACTTTAAAAGGACTCGATGCGTGGAAGTAGGAGATGCATTAGGAAGAGCAGAGCCTTAGGAACATTGCATGGCATGTCTTCCAGAGGACTCTGAGGAGAACTTGCTCTTGGTGTCAGAAACTGCAGACATCTTCGGTATTTTGCTGTGTGAAACTTGCCAATGTAAAAATTTGGGGCCAATAATCTATGGAGGGAAACAGTCCCACACAGGATAAGGACCTGTGGCTGAGTCGTTACAGGCAGCAGTGATGATTAGGGTCCTGCACCCGTGCCCTGCGCTCAGTGCTCTGACTACCATCTTCTGTGGGTGGGTTTGCTCGCAAGAATCGTGAAATGCTCACTTTTTTAAATAAGTTGTTTTGAAACGGTTGTGCAGCCTGTGGTCAGGTCACACCTCACCTACAGAGTCTTGCAGCCATTGCTGCACTCAGCTGCTCAGGTGTCTGAAATTCCTACTGCCCCATTCCCACTCTGCTTTCAGACTTGATCTTGTTGATGCTCTGCTCCCTTCCAGATATCTGGGTACATCTACACCCATGGGTACCACAGCCAAGCATGCACCCAAGCTATAACACTGATTAAATTAACCCCTTTTCATCTCCTGGGCAAAGCTAAGTGTGAATCCACCCCCTGAACTAGATGACAACAAATTTTCAGGAATTTGAAACACAGACGTATGACTCAAGGTTCAGGCTGTATCTGTTGCTAAATGTTTTGCACAAGACGCATATTTTATCAGATCAGAATCACACACACACTAATGAATTCAGTGAAACAAATGGCCTTGCAATAGCAGCCTGTGCATTACACAGTGATTGTCAGACAAAGGCAACAAAGAAGAGACTCACAGAAAATTAGATTAAAAATTTTATTTCTTAGTGTATTATATGCACCGTTTCCCTGGGTATGGAACAATCCAGGGAAAGAATTTGCAGTGGAAAGTGAAGAGGCTTTCTCTGAATTTGCAGCAAGCAGTTCACTGCTGTTAAGGCTACAGACAGCTGACATCTGAGTGCACATCATCCCTGAACTCTGATTTATCTTTAAAGGCTTAAGAAGGATTTATCTTCACAGCCAGCTCAAGGTGCATTGTGCGAAAGGGGAATGAATAAAGCAAGAAGCCATAAATTTCTCTTCCAGTACAAAAAGCTGGACACCAAGTAACCACACAGCAATTGAGAATTGCAGAGAGCACATCAGAATGAGTGTTGTGATCTATGTTAAAAAGCTTTTCTAAATTTCTTATTAGCATTCCTTGGCAATGCCAGCACAAGGCAGGCAGGTGGGGGAGGGGGTAGATGTTTATAAAGCATGGAAGAGTATTAATTTTTATACCATCAACTATTTTAAATCACTCCCTCACTCAGTCACCTAACAAGCAGAGAAAGAAGTTAGAATCTGGGGAGAGAGATGTCCATCTTCCTGCTCTCCCTTTAACCAGACTCACTGCATGGACTATCAGGAGCTAATTCTGGTTTCTACTGGCACAAAAGGGATCAAACGTGGCACAGTCTTTTAAACGTCCAGTGTGGATACTGGAGACAGAAAGGTGCTGAAAGAAGTAAATTTTTTTTCACTCTGAAGAGCATAAACAAACTGTCAGAGACGACTGAATAAAAATCTAGGCTACGTAAAACTGCCTTAATCATATTTCTTATTTAGGTTTCATCTTCTAATGACGAGTCCTTACTAACTCACTCTTGCCCCAGATTGCTTTCCCTGTGCTTCCGCAGTGAATTAAAAAGGGATTTGGAAAACAAATTTTTGTAAATTTTAGTGTAAAAAAATACAGAATTGCCACTGATAATAGTCCTGTGGCCACGTATAGACAGAACTCAACCACCATCTGTAAGGAGTGTTGTCTACTAGCAGAAAGGACGCACACAGAAAAGCAACAGAGATGTTCTACCTACAGAAACAGTAGAAGGGTAATCTTTAAAATTCCATTCCTGTCCTGCAGGACAGAGAAGGTAATGCATAAGGAAAACTCAACCTCAGCCCAAGAAGGCAGAGCGTTCTTGAGGTTCATGCACGGGTGATGTGGGAACTCCAAACTTCAATAGAAAGTGTGTGAATGCTAAAAAAACACCACATTTCCTGGATATGCCCCATTGTTAATCTTTCATTACTCAGGTTAAACAGGAGCACACAGGTTTATTTATTCATTATAACAGTTCTTGCAGAACACAGCAAACAATGACGAGGAAAAGCAAATTCACCTGGGAGAGAACAGAAGCAGCAAAACAAAGAAAGTGCTTATGTTAGAGCTAGGCCTAAGTGATAAACTTGTTCTGCCCCTAACACAGATTAAAGTACACTGAAACTCAGCTCACTTCTGAAAACTGCTGGCCAGGCACTTTTCAATCCCCTGTGCTATTGAAGACAGTGAGGCAAAATGCAAAAGGACAGCAGTACTGCAAAAGTTGACTACAAATTATACCAACACACTCTCTTGGGATAAGCTGGATGCAAGTACTCAGCCTCTTCATCTCTTCTTTGCATTTATTTTAAAGTATAACTTTTTTATTTATTAGCACTGATTGATAAACTAGAGCTCAGCAATCCACAATAAATTACCATTGTGCTGGACCAGGGCAGACGGAGACAATAGATTAACAACTTTAATCTAATAAAACTATAAAATCACAAATAGATTGACTTTCCTATTGCCCATGGCCTCATTCTGCAGCAACATTAGAAAAATGTGTCTTCAGAAAATAAATGGGAACATATAATGGCATTTATTGTCATGGGCTCATTGCAGACATGACCTCACACTCGGGACTTGGAATCTGCCCCCAGCTGGGCTGGAGTTCGCAAGGAATTTTAATGATGGGCTGTGAGGATCAGGCCATGCTTTCTACTTCTTTTGCAAAATATAAACCCATTTTGGTGGGGCTGACTGAGGCTGGTTACGCTTTGAGGTCCCCTTAGTGCCTCTAAGGAATGATTTGGGTGTGACAAGTAGACAAACACTCACTCCTAGTGCTTAGTTACTGTAAGCATCCTGACAGAAATACTTAAAAAATTTTCTATAGTGCCAACCACTACCTCTAAAAACCCATTAATATTGTCAGGGGGAAACCTCTGGTTAGGACTAACACTTGCCATCCTCATGGATCCAGAAAATCCTTTGCTTGTTGCATCCCAAGTAACAGCACAAGAGTTTCTCATGCTCTCAGCGTTTACTCAGCTGTAGTTATGTGATAGAGTTATCTGCATCTTACCCAGACTTCAATAAGGCTCAGCATTATGCAGTGAACAGGCTGAAAGGGGGATATACCTGATTGTATGTATATACCTGTTTTACCTCATATACCTGTTAGGCTACAGACTGCTCATGCATGCACCCCCTGTAAGCTACCAAGAAGATTGGTCTGCTGTAGTGCACAACCATGATCGACCCAGCTAAGTGATGTCTTTCGATTACTCTGTGGAAAGCTAACTCGAGCTCCCACTTGCCATCAAACACAGGTATCCTTGGGACCCATTTTAACCAGTGAAGTCTTTGTTTTGTCAGCTTCTGGTATAACAGTCCATTAACTTCAGTGAATTACCTTGTAGTCCCCATCAATCAGAGTGTCTGGCTTCCTGATGAAATGAAGAGTTATTTCTTGGGTCTGTCACTATGTGTCAGCTCAATGGCTAAATCATCTATTCAACATGATTAATTCATTATATACCAATTGTAGCATCTGCCCTGTCAACTTGAAGAGGTGCTCAGGAAAGTTCCTAGGAACATCAGAGACAGTATCAACTGGACTGACAAATCACACCCGTGCGTGACACGCCAGGGGCATTCAGGAAAGCACAAATTCACTCCACTCCCACACTGATGTTGGAGCACAGCTTAATTTGAGGACAATAAACAACAACAGAAAGGATGGAAGCCGCTCAGTTGGCAGCAAGAAGCAGTTTCACGAATAGTTCCTACTGCCTAAGTGAACTAAGATGTGTGGTGAGAAAGAGCTTTCAGAGTGAAGAGTGTTCAGATCCCACAATGAGTATCAACACCCAGAAATTAAATTTCTCCCACCTGGTGAAATGTCTGGGATCTCCCAGATCTATACCATCAATTTGGTTTTAAGCTGGCTGCAGCAGAATTACATCTCACAACTGGCAGTGTTGCTCAATCTCCAGTTACAGGCAGCACTGACTGAAAAAAGCGACTCAGTCGTAACTGGCCTTCTCTTTTTTACTTGCCATTGCACCTAATCTCCACTCAGCACTGCAGAACCAGGCTAGCTGGTGCCTTTCTTCCTTCATTGTCATCTAATCCTTGAACCCAGTTCATCTGCCATGAAAGAATTTGAAATGCTGCGACAACCAACAGCCCAACATGTGCTAGTGAGGACCAGGCTGTGGACCAAGCCAGACAGCATAGGTGACAAAAGGAAGCATTCAGCACAGAGCGTATATGCAGGGTGATTGACACAGAAGGATAGACAGGTTCTCACTATTCATTCTTGTATATTTGCTGGGATTGTTTGAAATACAAGGCTGAGTGGCATGAACTTCAGATGTACAACGCTAAGTATTTTTCTAAGGTCGTGGGTGGCAATCGGAAGCTGACTTTGATACTCACACTAAAAATTACTGCTAATAAAGAACTGCTCTGAAATCAGCCCAGCGTGATGCCTTTCAGATTTGGTAATAATGAACATAGCACTGACTACTAACAGTCTACTCGTTGGAAACAAAACATAATTTGGCTGGTCGTTTGCTTTTGTTCCTCTTTTGTTGGGAGAATAGGAGGGGCGACAAGTCCTGTGGCAATAGCCTTGAACAGACCATCTCCATTTGGAATCTGCTGAGATGAAATATCTCCTTTCAACAACAAAGGCTGAACTCTGATCAAAGTCCAACCAGCAGCACGCCCTGCAGTGGGATACACCAGATCCTAAATCCTGCAAGTGCCCGTGGGGATGAGAGACTCCCATCAGTCAAGTTATACAAGGACAGGAGAAAGCACTGTAATTTTCAGCTCAGCCCAACAAACCCTGAAGCATCTTGGCTTGCAGTAACCTGGAATGCATCCTGCAAACAATTAGCAAGATGGCTTTCCAACCCGAGCAACATCACACAGCTCTTCTTTGATATTGTTTTCTTCTTCCTCCCCTCCCTCCCAAGAGCTTTTTCAGGAGCTCTACACGCACGCTGCTCAGAGTACAATTATAGGACAGCATGTACAGTACAAATTCATTCAGCATGTTTCTGGGATCCCTCTTTTTATGCAAGGGCCTCTGTGCCTGTTCTGCCTGCACCCAGTGTACGTGCAGTTATACGAAATGCTTGGACAAGCAATTACCCATCATGTGTGTATAAAGGCTTGTGTTGTCAAGCAAATACATATGTTCAAAAATGTACAGTCCTGTGTTTTTACTGCCTAAAATACCATTGTGGCACAAGAGTGAATAACAACATGCCAGAGCAGAGATATCCTGTCCCTAAGTAATTACTTGCCTTCTGCATAGACGCTCCCAGAAGCTCCTCTCCAGCTGCACTGCGGCCATTCATGTAGGACAAACACCAGTGTTAACAGGCTGAAAAATTGTATTTAAAACTCAGGTAGTATTTTCTGTACTTAAAACTCAGGTAGTACTTTCTGGGTTTAAAACTCAGATAGTACAAATTTCACCGGCACATTTTGAAAAACGCCAACTCAATTATCTATTATTTTTTTGCAGGGTGAAAAGGGGGTCTGCACCAGCCACTTGAGGCAGGCAGAGTTTAGCACTGGGTAAAAGTGTCATCCCCATTCTCAGCTTGCTCACTTTCCCTTTGTTCCTCCTCCTGCAGCCAGCAAGATCAAGTCTCTTGCCACCCAGCCTTCTGCTTTACCCACAGGACCACACTATCATCTACAGTCTATCAAGTGTGGCCGCTGAGAAATTACCTTCCAAACAGGCAAGACCCTCATAGATAACATGACTGACTTGTCTGATCTGTTCTCTGTTGGTCAGGAGAGGGGGCTTCTGCTGCCAAGCCATTCTGGTTATGGTTACTGCATAGAAAAGGCAAATATTAGCTAGGGGTAGCCCTCAGACTCATAAAACATCTCAGCAGCTCCTCCCTTCCTGCTGCTAAGGGTGACGGCGCAAGGGACAACAGCGCAGCACAAGGATTCTGGGCTGGTGAGGCAAATGGGACATTTACTGCCTCAGAAAGAAATATAGCTTCAAATCTAGGCTGAGCTGTGGATCATAGAACCATAGAATCATAGAATCACCAGGTTGGAAAAGATCCACCAGATCATCGAGTCCAACCGTTCCCATCAATCACTAACCCATGTCCCTCAGCACCTCGTCCACCCGTCCCTTAAACACCTCCAGGGAAGGTGACTCAACCACCTCCCTGGGCAGCCTCTGCCAGTGCCCAATGACCCTTTCTGTGAAAATTTTTTCCCTAATGTCCAGCCTAAACCGCCCCTGGCAGAGCTTGAGGCCATTCCCTCTCATCCTGTCCCCTGTCACTTGGGAGAAGAGCCCAGCTCCCTCCTCTCTACAACCTCCTTTCAGGTAGTTGTAGAGAGCAATGAGGTCTCCCCTCAGCCTCCTCTTCTCCAGGCTAAACACCCCCAGCTCTCTCAGCCGTTCCTCATAAGGCCTGTTCTCCAGCCCCTCATCCCTCACCAGGATGATCTATATGATGTGGATCAAACTATCCGCTCCTATCCGTCTCGTTTCTAAGGTGGGACCAGGGCTCTAGGACTGTTTGAGTCACCATGAGTGTGCAGGTTTTGGAAACTGGTAACTGTTAATGTAAATGTTTCCAAGTCAAAATTCTCTTTCATACCTTCAAATGCTTTAGCAAGATGGAACCACCCACTCTAAATCTGTTGTTTCATTCTGTATTTTTGGCCTAGAAATATATAGAGAATTTCCTATTCTATTTTTAGGAGTTTGATTATTTTAAGAAACCCGATTTTGTTGAAGAGGTGCATTTCCATACATATCTTATAATCACTTCTGAAAGAGAAAACATTAAAACAAAAAAGTTATCTTGTATTTTTCCATTAGCACTGAGAGATGGCCTGCCACGCAATTCATAGTATAGATTCAATCATTTAAATACTCCTTATGGACTTAACTGCTCTGTTAAATTCTACTGAAATCCATAATATATAAATATGTAGATGCTTTATCAAACAAGGATGAAGTTACCTGCAGAGCCATGCTGCAGTGCAGGGAGAAGTGTGAACCAACATGGATATGTTCTTTTATCTTCCATGATCCTGTGTTTATTTGCAGGTCTATGAATTCCCTTTGTGTGTACTGACAGCTGCCTGATAAATGCGTAGCTACTGCAAAAAGAGATAAACTCTACTGCAACAGTTTACTGATAGCATCAGTGTTCAATCTAAGGCAAACACTAAATCATGAAAATCAACAGCTCATGCAGAGATCTGACATTATTTGAAGCTAAGAAGTACTGTGGCTTCACATTGCAATACAGGAAATCATATTTTGATTTTCCATACAAGTATAATAGGGAGCAAAATGTGGATTTGGCAAAGTACTTCTGGGAATTTCTGGGCAGGATAAAAACTTCTTGTGCTTTTTAAAATTATTGTTGTTGTTATTATTATTTCATATATTCTGTCCACAAACAGCTTTTTCCTGTAGCTCTTTTAGAGATTTTTTTGTGTTCAATAAACACTATCTCATTCTGGGGACACACATCAAGCAACGTATTTGTGATCTCTGGCTGGATAATAGTCATTCTCAGGTTCATATTTCCTGTGCCAGATTCATGATTATAAGCTCAAAAAAGCCGTGCAAGTGCATGATTTGTAATCATTGCTTAAAAGTTACTAAACAGTTCTGCAGCTAACTCATTCTGCCAAATATTCTTACAGAGGAAATAGAAGAGGCTGTAATTCAGTGGAGGGAAATCCAAAACATATTTATAGAATCCTTGCTTTTGTTTTTTCTAAACTAACAACTGCATCTGGCTGTGTTTTGTTGATTTTCAATACAGAAAGTGCTAGTACTAGCATGATGTCATGTGATCACATATCTTGTTATAAAGGAAAAGCCTAGATAAGAGCCTAACTATACATGTTTTCTTACAGTTTGCTTGGCTGTTGGTTGTTCACAGCATAAACTCCCAGGCAGAAATCTTAGCCCTATCTGATCTCAAAGGAATTTTGTCTTTGATTCAAGAAAAAACAGAATTTCAACTCCATCGATTCACTAGGAGTCACATGGCCTTAATTGTCTTGAAAAATGAGTTTCACTTCTGGTGCAAATCAGTGAAGTGAATGGTTTTGGTGAATGTTAGTCCTATAGAATTATCCATGATCCAAAATGTCTTTCTCTCTTTCATTTCAGCAGAAGGTTTCTTTATTTTGTTCATTGTCCTTGTCTTTATAGAGATCTTGAGTGTTTCCTAAGATTTCTAAGCATTTATGTTTCCCCTTCTAAAAGATACCAGCTGCTTTATGTTTTTTTTCTGCCCAGCTCTTCATGCCATCATCAGTGCCAGATCCTTGGTGTTACGAGGTCTAGTTCTATCTGATACCCATGTAAATGCAAAGAAGGGCATTATTCTGAAGAGTTCATGCTCAGATTAAAGCAATTCTTTTAAAAAGACAGAAATATTAATGTCAAGATATTCTACTCAATATGGTTCAACCACTCCAGACTCCAAAGCACCTGAATCTGCTGTTTCCTATGGCTTAGGTATCTTTGATGGCCTGAAACTAGGCAGTAAGAAATTCTGGGCGCTGACCTGAAGGCTATCTCAACCTTGCCCATGCCAACCAGGCAGTGGCTGTAGTAGAAAAAAGTCTTCATCATCTCCAAGTCTGCCTGATGGTTGCTTGGCAATTAATTTTACTCCATTCTTGAATAATGAGCATGTGTTTATCAAGACACATCATTTACTCCATCCCTGAATACCCAAATGCGTGTTTATCAAGAAATGAAGAGGCTTGGGAGGGGGGTTGGAATCAGATGACCTTTAAGGTCCCTTCCAACTCAAACCATTATATGGTTCTAAGATTTGCTCCTCTCCCATCCATTCTATGCTCTCACAGGGAACGGAAGGGGCACAGCTTTAGGGTGAGTCTGCCTCTCAGGTTGCCTATCAGAGGCGCAAAAGGAGAAGCAAAAGAACCATTTACCCAGATGAAGAAGGATTGGAGCCACCAAACCCTGTTGAACCTTTCCTGTTACTCAGATCCTATGGGAACAGGATCCTGATCAAGCAGCAAAGCTATGACTGTTACCTAGGAGTTTAGTGAGTAGGACAGTCAATCTGCTTTCAGGTAGCCGTAAAATTTATAATGCTCAGGGACATCATGTTTTGCCTAGGAGCTGTGTTTCTTCAGGTTAATGATACATTATCACCTGCAGCTCTCCAAGCACTGCTTAGCACCGTGCATGACTAAGCTTCAAATCCATAAAACTGTTCCAGAATATGTAGCATAATTAATCAACCATCTTTTTCAGCAGAGGTCACAATATTGCGCAAAGTTCATAGTATGCTAAGTGAAACCAGAGTGTTGCTCTCCTCCAGCAAGCATTCCATTTGAAAAATCCAGAGCTATTCCAGTTAAGTGTCCATAGTCTGACATGGGAAAGAACATTTTTTTTCTTAGTATGCGGCAACCAAAAACTAATAAAGTTTTTCCTGAGCTCTGGATAATGTACAAAAACTCTCCAAAGCAATAAATAGTTGCTCAGTCTCTGACTAAACACAGCTCAGAAAAATGCATCCAATTTTCTAAAGCAATTGCACATAAATGTCCATGAACCCAGCCCTGGAGGCCACAACAGACCTTAGCTTAGGCAGTGATTTATGTCTTCAGAGTGAAAAGTTGCTTGAGACATGGGGTGAAAGAAGGAGAGAGGGACAAATTCTGAAGGATGGAGGGATCGGAAGCTCTTTCTTTTCTTTCAGAAGGTTCCATGTAACCCAGAGCCCGTGTCAGTTTATACCAAGGAATGTGGAGCTTTGCTGATGCTGTAGTTGTAATTTTTTTTCAATTGCTAGAAAGTGAGAAAAGAGATTATTACCATCAAGATCTCTGGAATTCAGTACAAGGTTTTAGACCTGTATTGAAATAAGTCTCATAAATTTCTGGTCTTTGGTAGCACAGGAGACAAATCCAGCTTTTAATGGGAGCAATGACCTGGGCAGCCTGACAAACCAGTGGCCGTCAGAAGTATTTGCAAGGTTTCCTTGTCTCCACCTGTACACCAGACTCAAGTCCACCAGGACAGCTGCAGCAGGTTTCTTTTTACATGCTCAGGTGTGTATGGGCTCTCAGTGCAAGGAGCCATCACGACAGGATGCTGCCTTTAGTAGACAGAAGATTTTTTTAATTCATTGGCCAGCTTGCTTGTCAAGTTAATATTTTTTGTATTAATAGAACATGGAGAGAGCAAGACATTTTTTTCTTTAATCACACAGTAGACAAGGTCATTTGCAACAGCAGCCAATTATGCCATAAACATTATGCCATTTATAATTGCCTTCCTCCAAGAAGAAAACAACCATGTGGTTAGATGCATGCATAGCGGCGAACTGAGCTCCTGCTTAAAGCTCGTGATAGGGAGAGGATAAGGTCCTTCTGATTATATCCTAGACGTCTGCCCTGGCTCTGAAGATAAGATTTGATGTGGACTTGTAATCCAGTGATCCAGGTGAGCTTCAGAGTTAGTAATGTGCTGGCAAATGGTTTCTGCCTTGCAGACTTTTTTGTCTAGTCGCCACAAGTGAGGGGTGGAGGCTATAATAAAAGACCAGACTCTTTTGCTCCAAAGAAATATGTTCTACTCTTCTTTTATGGCTACATGTCAAGTGGTCCGGCTCTTAACTCTCGCTGCACCCTTCCCACAATGACTAAACTAACACCTCATTAAACCCTGGAGTTTCTAAAACAGGAGACTCAAGTCCTATCAATGCTAGACAACAGCATCACATCAGATCAAATTTGACCCGCTATTCTGACTATTCCAGAAAGCCTGTTATTTACCTCTCTTCCTTCCAAGAAACAGAGGGCGAACAACAAGTGATTAAATTTCTGTAACTTACATAAGCAGGACCTGTATGCAAATTTTTATCCAACTATTTGTGCCACTCAGTGCCAGATGGAAAATTTTATGAGAACCCCCAACACTGGCAGGTGTCAGCAACTGCAGTCCAGGCTGGAACTTGAACATAGAGGATCATGGCACAAAGCTGGGGAATTGCATGAACTCTATGTTTAATCCTTTCTCTAAAATCCCTTTTCGATGACACACCAAAGGCAATTTTTCTACAGCGTATTAAGGGCCTGACTCTTTGACTGTTATTGCCATGAATGTGTCACCCACCAAAGTTGTAGCTGCTCTTGCCTTTGTCAGAAATAGAATCATAGAATCACCAAGTTGGAAAAGACCCATCGGATCATCGAGTTCAACCATTCCTATCAAATACTAAAATGCTGCAAGAATGGCTCAGCTTGCAGCAAGCAACAAAGCCCTTGCTTGAACGACCCCTTAACAGCCTCCTCTTCTTATAGAAGTGGGGATGTTCAATGCGGTTTCTCCAGTGAGCTGAGGAAAATCAATAAGAAGAGGAGGCTCTGAGTTATAAGTTGAGGTAACGTGGCTAAAGGCGGCTGACTCCAGGTGAAAGCACAGGATGCCCAGACACAGCAGGTCTCTTGCACGGCACCAGGTGTGATGACCAGCAGGCCAAAGGACTGAGCAGCGAGAGAGTTAAGGTGGTGGACTAAATATCACTAGTTTATGTTCTAGCAACAGCAGATAACCGCCTTCCTCCAGCCGAGCCGTGCCAGGTTGGTTTTGGATGTCAGAACATCCAAACTGAGATAGTCCTGCCCTGACCTCACAGCCCCTCTGTTGTTCAGTATAAAGGTTAGCTGCAGTTTTTGCTTCTCTGCCCTGTCATGGTCCTTGCTTGGATGCCTCCCATGCATGGTTTCAGCTCCCTGTTTTCCCTGCACCCCTATGATGTCTTTTGAAGCACTGAAACTCTGCAACAGGCAGACTCACTGCTTCATGAGGTGCCTGTAGAACCTCCTGAAGGGAAGGGCGGCTGCAGCTCTCATCAAGTTCTTCACTTCTCATAAACACAGAGAGATACCCTTTGTACCGTTTAAAGTCCTGATTGCTTCACTTTATGATGTGCCCTTTTAACCATGGGTAACTCAGCATTCCTGGGAGGACAGAGAAATAACACTTTTGCAGAGGGTCATTTGGTTTGGTTTTTTCTTGTTTCAGATGCTTCAGGACATGTTTTGGTTTTCCTGTCCTCCTTATGAAATGAAGATTACAAAACCCTGGTAATGTGAAATTCACTAATGAAAGCACCACTAACAAAGTTTCCTCAGAGCTCTGCTGCTTGAGAATTAGGGAATTAACTGAAACAACCAGGACAAGAGTCAGTCCTCCTCAAAAGCAACTTATCCTTATCAACATGAAAATTATAATCTAAATAAAACATGGAAAATTCTTATTTTTTATTTTTCTTTATATCATTTATTTATTTATATTTTATATACTATTTATTTATATTTTTTATTTTTTGATTATTTAGGTTTTGCCATTTGGTTTCTGAGTCTTCTGAGTTTGTTCATGCCATTTATCAAGATGATGCACAAAGATTTCTGAAGTTAGGACAAAAATATTAAGATGAGAAAGAGAGAGCAAGTCTTGTATTAAAGGAAAGAGAAATTAGTGGGAATTAGGCTTTTTGATCATCTCTAAACTATCTTTTTGCAACAACTGAGAAAGCACAGATTTTTTTTTTTTGATTCTTAGAACAACTAAACTAAAGCTCCCAACTCATTTCTTGTCTACAGAAACTTGGATTTTAAGCAAAATGCTAAACCTATGGGGATTATAATAGAAACACTAAGTGATAGAACTGGAACTTGAACTGCTGTTGTATCCCACAATAAAGAATTATGTTTAGACAATCAACCTGCCTGTAAGCCTCTAGAGCTCACAGTTGTATTCAAGCAAAGAATCTTATGACTTTATTACCACGTTCTGCCTTTTTTTGAAAGTGTGACAGCACGTGAATGAAGAAAAAAGGGGACATTTCCTTGACAGCTTTAAAATACTTTGTATTTTGAGTGTTGACTGATTGCCATGGCAAGCAGGCATGTTTAGATAGCAAACATGAAAAAGCAGCCTTCCAGGCCAATAGGGTGAGGTGGGAAAGCCCTTTGCGTGCAGCAGTATCATGGTTTTGCCACTTCAAACCTCAGATATGGTCAAGCTGGCTGGGACTTTGCATTCAACAGCTTCCTTTTAGTAGCTTCGTTTTAGACAGAAGCATCAACGGTAAATGAATCATTGTTTCCAAACCAGGAGAAGAGGTTTGAATATCATGAAACGTTGGCATTGGTGGTAAAATAGCATATCTTGTTTCCTCATTTCTTTTACACTCACTCCATTTACCACAGCCTCCTTGCTCATGCTGGTGTAATTCAGGCTGCACTGTAACCAAATCACTGGAATGACAGGAGTTAAACATCTGTTTTGGAGAGCTGTTTGAATATGGGAAGAACGAACAACATTGACGTCTGAAAATCAGTACAAGATTGGCAACCATGATGCCTTTCTTTGAATATACAGGGAGCTCAGGGCAGGTCCACTGGATGTGCAAATCAGATCTGTTTAAAGGAGGTGAGTTTAGGCACGTAAACAGCTTTGAGATTATATCCTTCAAAAATAGACAAAAAAAAAGAAGATAATCTTGGCTTGATATTAGATTACACAAAGTAGAAGGATATAAGCTCAAGAAAGAGAAAGCAATAGAAGTTTGAAAGTGAAAACAACAACCTAGAGTCTACCAAGGACTAGCCTTATCCCAAAATCATATCTTTATAGTATAATTCATAGAAATACACAGTTTGGAAAGGATATCTGCAGATCATCTAATCCACCTGCCTGTTCCAAGCAAAGCAAACCTAGAACACATCACGTGGTGTTTTGTCCAGTTGAGAGCTGAGGTCTCCAGCCTCTCTGGGCATCCACGTCAGCGTATGAGTACCCTCAGGGTGAAATAAAATTCCCTTATGATTAACTGGAATTTGTCATGTTCCAGTTTTTATCTAATGCCTTTCACTGTTTCACTGGACACCTCTAAGCAGAACCTCACCATGTTTTCTCTGTCTCCTCCCCTAAACAGTTGAAAAAACATGCAAGATCCCCCATTACCTTTCTCTTTGCCTGGAGAAGAGGAGGCTGAGGGGAGACCTCATTGCTCTCTACAACTACCTGAAAGGAGGTTGTAGAGAGGAGGGTGCTGGGCTCTTCTCCCAAGTGACAGGGGACAGGACAAGAGGGAATGGCCTCAAGCTCCGCCAGGGGAGGTTTAGGCTAGACGTTAGGAAAAAATTCTTTACAGAAAGGGTCATTGGTCACTGGCAGAGGCTGACCAGGGAGGTGGTTGAGTCCCCTTCCCTGGAGGTGTTTAAGGCACGGGTGGATGAGGTGCTGAGGGATATGGTTTAGTGTTTGATGGGAATGGTTGGACTCGATGATCCCGTGGGTCTCTTCCAACCTGGTTATTCTGTGATTCTGTGATTCTGTGAAATTCTTCACAGTGTGGGTGATGAGGCATTGGAACAGGTTACCTGGGGAAACTGTGGATGCCCCATCCCTTGAAGTGTCCAAGGTCAGGTTGGATGGGGCCTTGAGCAGCTTGGTCTGGTGGGAGGTGTCCATGCCCATGGCACAGGGGTTTGAATTAGACAACCTTTGAAGTCCCTTCCAAACCAAACCATTCTCTGATTCTGTGATTCTACGGTACAAAGCACCTCTGTACTGGAAGGCTTCTAGAGATCTGCTTTGTAAAAGCATTTATTTTCATCTTCTTCACAGAAAGGGTCATTGGGAACTGGAACAGGCTGCCCAGGGAGGTGGTTGAGTCACCTTCCCTGGAGGTGTTTAAGGCATGGGTGTACGAGGTGCTAAAGGGAATGGTTTAGTGTTTGATAGGAATGGTTGGACTCGATGATCCAGTGGGTCTCTTCCAACCTGGTTATTCTATGATTCTATGATTCTCTTAAGTCTAAACAAACTCGCTTCTTTCATCCAACATACGCTCCAGCCCTGTGGTCGACCCCCTGACTATCTTTGTGTCCTTAGCTGGGCTCATTCATCAAAGCCTTTGTGGAACAAGAAGCCCAAAACAGGACACGGTACTCTAGATGCAGTCTTATAAGTGCTGAATAGAGAAGAACAGGTTTATGGGGTGAATCAGGTTGGAAAAGGCTTGGGGAGGTCATCTGGTCCAACCACCTTTTCAAAGCTGGGTCAATAACCAGCTCCCTGGACCTGCTGATGAGCTCTTTCTGGCACAGCCCAGGATGCAGGTAGCTGCCTTCACTGTCAGAGCTCACTGCAGACTAATGCTTATCTCGTCCATCCTTAGATGTCTATAACATAGATCTCTCTTTCTGAGCCAAGCAGCAAAGGCAGCCTTTGAAAATAATGACAGAAATAGGCATCTGAACCATTTCAGACATTGATTTTAGCAGATGAATCGCACTCCACCAATGCCCATTTCCCTCCACTGACGTTAAAGGGAAACTGGGGTGATTAGTACTGATAAAAACATCCATGCTGGTGATATTTGCTTTCAGCCAGATTAATCTTGCCTCAAAAGTTTTACCCCATCCCCAGATTTTGCTGCAAGATGTAACACATTTGCGTGTGTGTGTGTGTGTCTGTGTGTCTGTGAGGGCACTCTCACTGGTTTCCTTGGAATGTGAAGAGAATCCAATTATTAAAGATACAGCTACACAAGATTGCACTGAACTGGAGGTACTTGAAAGAGCTGATTCATATTTCAATGCAGATATTCTAGCAAGTATCAACCCTAGTGGTTTCTAAAGGTTAGTTGGCTTTATGCCTGTGATTTTATTTTTAATACACTAGGTAGCATGAAGATAATTTCTCTTTCTTTTTTCTTTTTCTTTTTCTTCTTATATTTTCACAATGTCAATATGAATTTCTAAGGGGAAATCTAAAATTCTTCTTTGCAGCAGTCAAGAGTACCAAATTCTCTATGCCACCCACACTGAGATCACCCTTAATTCTGCTTTTTCTCAATGAGGGCTGAAAAAAAGGGGAATGTGCTCAGCAGTCCAACTGATTTTAACACCTAGTGGAAAGGTCAGGTAAAGTTCAACTCCTTTGTAACAGAGCTACAATTCAGGAGGTCTTTAATCGTTTGTCCTGTAGATAGTGTGTTCGCGGTCTTTCAGTGAGCATAATGGTTAAAAATTACATTAAACCTCTCCATTTTGAACAACAGCTCTCCTTTTGACCTCTCTGTAACCCGGAGTATTATGGGCTATTATCCAATTTGAATCACAGATGAGTGTCATACTTTTTAGATGCATGTTAAATAAACTGCCACTTTCTTCTGACTGAAAACAGACACACTGTCTATGTAGGAAAATACAGGCAGATAAGGGAAAAAGCATCACATATCATTCCCAGAAACCAGCCTAGACAAGCAATGTGCGTATTCTTTTAATAAGTATGTTTTGAAATGTTGAGAAACCATTGATCTTAATCTTTAGAGCTGGCTTTAGCCTTCTTTCATGTGCTTTGCAGCAGCTTTTTCAGAAGTCCACCGCAAGTATTTTTTAGTCATGATGATATCACAGCTGAGTGGCAGTCTCCATGCAGAAGGGACCAAGATAACTATCTCCAAGCAACTGACCATAAATACAAAATAGAGAAGGGTTTTATTTATGCTGGTCAGAGCCGATAGATAGGTCAAAACAGTCTGGGAGAGAGAAGACAGAACTCTTCAAAAGTCATTTTGAGTTATGGGACTTATTAGCCTCTGCAATTATTACTCTGTGGAAATTGTGGGTATCCAGCCACTTGACTCCTAGGGCGCAGCATACAGTATTGCGCTTAGACAACTGCATTAGCAGAGGATTGTCTAAGGATCTAATTCTGTGGGATGAGGTTTTCAAATCACCTGATTGGGTCTTAGCAGAGCACTGCCAAGCCTTCCTTTTTACTGCAGAAATATCTCCCAAACAGGTTCCAAAGAAATTGTAGGAGGTCCTTGGAACAACTGCCTTCACAACGGAGAAAGAGGCAGAACCAAAGAGGACTATGACCCATCACCCTATAAGGTTTCAGAACTGGAAACTGGTGTTCTCCAGTTGGTTCCATCTCTTGATGCCCTTCTGCATTCTTATGCTATTCAAATTTGGATGTAAGCAGCCAGTTCCTCTCTTACCTTCCTGTTTCTCTGCTAATCTAACTTTTGGCACCTCATGTAACTCCAACCACACTGGAATTCATATCAGGCCTAGGAGAACAAAGCTCCATGTTCATGGCAGCCTAAGTCCAGGACCAGAAGCACAGTGAGATTTGTCCTAACAGCAGCACAATCCCTGCACCCTCAAAGAGGGAACAAGCATTACAGATGAACAATGAATGGATACGAGGCAGTGCTATGCTCCGACTGGAAAAGTTCAGGTCTCCAGACCTCCAAAGTCTATGCATTTTTCAAAGGATGCACAGACCTCAAACATACATTATGTCCAAGCTGTACATGGACCATGTATCCCTCAGAAACATAACCAGTGCTTTGGGCCACACTTATCTCACCATCTGACTGCTGGGAAGTCACTAATATTACAGCAGAAAGAAAATGATTCTGAAGAAAAAAGGCTGTCATTGAGGATATCAACACAGCCCAGCTTTAGCTATTTTAACTGCCTCATATTTAGAGCAAAATAAGTAGTATACAGTGGAAGTTCAGCACAAGAGGACCATTTTCTACATGGGATGGGAGTGATTTAATAATAAATGTGGCCTGAGGGTTCAAATTTATAGCCTGGTCTTATGGGAGCTTCTGAGCACTTGGTACCTTTGAAATAAGGCAGCAGTGTCTGTGAGCAGTACGGAATGAGCACCTCTGGGTGGATCAAGTGCTCAGGCTGTGAGTGAAATGGCCAAGCAATGTCCTGCTGGATGTCCCTCTGAGAGAGCTGTACGCTTGTCCTGAGGAGACAAGATTGCTCCTCAAGCAACCCAGAATCTGCTTGCACCACGCCTTCCCACTACCCACAGCCTCCCTTCGGTAGTTCTGCTGCACTAAACCTGGCCTAAATCCATTTTCAAGGTCCCCACACCCGTTCCATACGCTGCAATACTGCCTTCCAAAAAAAGATGTCCCTGTACATTGCTTATTTCTTATTTTGTTGTCTCCTTTTACGCCTTTGCATCAAAGTTGTAGGAAATACATTTTTCACAGCAGGCAGAGGGTTGAAGAAATTTTAACAATAAAGCAAAATTCAGTAAGGATTTTATCAAAACAAAACCCCTGGCAGTTTCTTGTTACTTTCTCACAGGTCCCTTATGATTCTAGGATTCTATGAACTGCATCCATGCGGGACCCACACCAGTGTAGAAATGCTCCTGAGGGACAACAGCCATAGGAGACCCACTCCATAGCAGGGATGCTAAGAAACAGCTCCATGAAAATGAGATAGAAACAAAGAGCAGTAGAAAAAAACCCTGAAGATTTGGTGGCAAATGGTGGCAGAGGAAAAGAGTAAGCAAAAAGCAGCATCAAGAAACAGCTCAACACATGGCACCAAGCTCTCATGCCACCATAGAAATTGGGACAGGTTAACCATTACATGGAGTGAAAGTCAGGGAAGTTGAAGCTATGAAGGGGGGATGATGGGTGATTGATTTTTAAGGTGAGTTGAGGAGGAGGAGAAATGGTGTTTATGTCTTTTTAATTTCTTTTTTGTCAGCACCCTAATCAGTCATCAGAAATTCATGCTGTTTGGAAATAAGTTAAGCAAAATTTGCCTGATTCAAGCCTGTTCTGCACATAACCTCCCTCTCTATAAGAATTAGTCTTCTCGAGGCTTTTATCAAGGAGTTTTCCTAGCAAATCAGCCGTCTCCCCTCAAAGAAGTAGCCACAGGGTGTTGCCAGGCATGCCTGATGGCAGAGACCACACAAAGACCCAGTTTATGCCTACAGACTTGTTTGGGAGGTGGAGTGTTTTCCTAAGGTTAGCCTGGAGGCTGTAAGAAGTCTTAATGCAATTTGCTTTTGCTTTACACAGGTGCTTGTGCCACGTGTTCTAGGAGACCACGCGCTGAAACAGAATTAGCTGATTTCCAGCATTTCCTCCGTGCTGTGGCCACGTTTACTGTGCACACCCTCACATTTTCCCTTGCTGTTCTCTGACACTGTGCTTCCTTCTGAGACTCAGTAGCATTTTTCCCAGTCACAGACCACGCAGAAATATAAATAACAATAGAACTGTGAAGAACCCCCACTCCACACCTCACACCATGCAAATACACACTAGTTAGTGTAACGCCAGCTGCATGCTCGGTGAGCAGCTTTGCTGTTTCACCCTAGTAAGGTGTTAAGGAGCCTAGGAAAAAATTTTTCACAGAAAGGGTCATTGGGCACTGGCAGAGGCTGCCCAGGGAGAGGGTTGAGTCACCTTCCCTGGAGGTGTTTAAGGGACGGGTGGACGAGGTGCTGAGGAACATGGTTTAGTGTTTGATAGGAATGGTTGGACTCGATGATCCAGTGGGTCTCTTCCAACCTGATTATTCTATGATTCTATGATTCTGAAGTGTCTCTAGGAAGAAGTTAGGTACATCTGACAACATAATGAATCTCCACTAGGAATGTCAAGCACCTCATAAGCCTCTTCCTTTATGTAGCGATTACGAGATTACGAGGTGAGACTGGTACAGTAACATTGGGAACAGATCTCTCCATATTTCAAAACTGATACTGCAAACCTGGAGAAGGTGCAGAGGAATCATTTGAGGTACAGAAATCATTTAAGAACTGTATGCAAGAGAACTACACAGAGCAGAAGATTTTAAAGAGTTAAATTTCTGTTTTACGGAGAAAAACATTGAGGTCAGTACTCTAAATCTAATGAAAGAAAAAAATATGTTAGCCAAATGATCTAGAAGAAAGAAACAGAACAAGAACTAAGAGCTGCATTGTTTATGCTGATGAAATTCTAGTTACACAGCACCTTTTCTCTAACAGATGATGAAAAAATATTAATGCTGACTATCAATGGATGCAGTAGACAAGTTTTCTTGATTTCTGCAAGAATAAAGTCTTTCTGGAAGATACACTTCATTGAGCACAGGCTTGTCCTTGTGTGAGAATGGCTGAGTTAAGCATAAAAGTCTAGGATGTTCCGGAGGCCAAAGTGAATATTCAGATAGTCCTTTCTGACATGAAATTTAGTGTATAATCAGAGATGAACCTATCTAACTTTATTTATGAGCTCTAGGTTAATGACATAGATGTGCAATAGTGTGTGTCAATGCAGAGCTTATACTTGGAAAGGTCAGATCCATTTGCAGTGCCTGATGATAAACTTCATTAAATGTGTCAGCTGTAAGCTTTGAGCTCAGCTGAGGGGCAAAACTTTTTTCCTTATTCCCTGTTCTTATTCTTACTCAGGGAAGAAGATGCTTCAGCTTAGCAGAAGGGAGTCTTCAAAGAACAGACTGTTTGTGGGTATCATAGTATTTTTAGAAAGAAAGGCTGAGAAATACTTAGATGTGATATTGCAACATGTAAGCAAGGGGTAAATTTCCAAGTAAATAATGTATCGTTCTAGGACTCTATTTTCTCCTACTTTAGAAGTTTCCTAGGGCCCAATCTGATCCTCCCAAGGTGTAACTTCTGGTCGTTGCCATCTAGAACCTCAGTATACTCCACATTCCTGTTCTGAATTAGTCACAGGGCAGTTTTGAGTTAACCTGTTCTTGCTTTCTTGACCAGCAAAGATCAGCATGCATCTTCTTGTTTGCACCATTACTAGAGATATTACAACCTTCTAATATTAAATCATGCTAGACTTGAAATTCTAGCTGTTATGCTCATGCCGTGGGACAAAATTGCATCTGCTCATATCTATATTGACTGGAGGAATCAGGTTCTCCTCAGTATCCCAGGACTGAGTAGGAATCTTAGGCACAAGGGGAAGTGAAAGCACAAGTAGACTTGTGGTTGGTAGCATCCGCTAAGCCACCACATGGGATCACAGAATCATAGAATAAGGATGATCTTGTGGAATCACCCTTTCTGTGAAAAATTTTTTCCTAAAATGTAATCCTCATTTGCAGACCCAGGCTTTACTTTGCATTAGCATTGAGCTCGCTCCCAAAACAATTCAGGAACTTGTGCAGCAGCAGGTTTCACAATATTGTTTGCTATCTCACCAACTCACCTAAATGTTCCAGTGTTTCTTATTTGAATATTTCAGCAACAGTGATTGTACATTTGATTTGTATTAGATGCAGAAGTGGGACAGCATCAAGCTTTGTGCCAGTCATGAGGAGGTGAATCGAACTGTCACTTATTATGGAAAACAGGGGAAGATATGAATCACAGAATCATAGAATAACCAGGTTGGAAGAGATCCACTGGATCATCAAGTCCAACCATTCCCATCAATCACTAAACCATGTCCCTCAGCACCTCGTCCACCCGCCCCTTAAACACCTCCAGGGAAGGTGACTCAACCCCCTCCCTGGGCAGCCTCTGCCAGTGCCCAATGACCCTTTTTGTGAAAATATTTTTCCTTTTTATTTATGCTTGTCTTGTACAACATGTTTCTGTATTACTCTGACCTGGCTGGATCTTTTCTGAAAAGATCTGTGAAATGTTATTCAGCTCTACTCCCTTTAGTCTGATTTGCCATCTCTCAGACCCTGACGGTGCAGAATTCACACAGAAGACTGAGATGTTGTAGGAAGAGTGACCATGTTATATTCGCTCCCTGTTACTCAGCAGTTTTCAGCATGCCCTCTTACAATCCACCACTCCTCATGCAAAGGGCCTGAGAGGTCAGTCATTTCTGAACAGTGTTGACAGGCCTGAGTTAAAGCAAGGTGCACTCACCAGATCTGCACAGCAATTCTAAAGATTAAATGTGGTTTAGGCAGCTGGCAGGCCCTTCAAACTGATGCTGTCTCAGGAAGACAACACTAGCACAATCCAACCACCTTCTCCATCATATGAGAGGGAAGATGTTCTTCCTACATCTACAAGGATCATGCAAAATCTCTTCTGGAAGGCTAGTTCAAAGTCAAGTCCCTACTTTCCCATCATTCTGAAATACATTTGTGAAGTCATTCCTTTGTTCCTACAAAATTGAGCGAGAAGAGAGCACATTTAGTCATTTATCTGTTAGAAGAATGGATGCCTTCATGTACATTTGTTTATAGATTCTATTTAACGTTTTTCTTTGCCAAAAAGAAATAAAAATTTATATCTTCCTCCATCTTCTCCCTCCTGACTTTATTTTTGCCCTAAAATTCATAAATCCCACCTGAGTTCTCTCTAATAGCCAGTATATCACTTGGACATTTAATTAGTAACTCTTTGGATTAAGTGCTTGCACTAATGCCACAGCTTACATGCTTGGTATTTAGTGGTCCCTCAAGGATCTCTCGGCTCCTTCTCAGCCATCTCATAAAATAATTCGTTCATGGGCTGGAATTGTGTGGCTTAAGAAATTACCATGGAATCATAGAATCATAGAATAACCAGGTTGGAAGAGACCCACCGGATCATCGAGTCCAACCGTTCCTATCAAACACTAAACCATATCCCTTAGCACCTCGTCCACCCGTCCCTTAAACACCTCTAGGGAAGGTGACTCAACCCCCTCCCCGGGCAGCCTCTGCCAGTGCCCAATGACCCTTTCTGTGAAGAATTTTTTCCTAATGTCCAGCCTAAACCTCCCCTGGCAAAGCTTGAGGCCATTCCCTCTCGTCCTGTCCCCTGTCACTTGGGAGAAGAGGCTAATGCAACACAAAGATTTCACATTAGGATACTGCTCCAAAAGAGATTAAATTAGGAGTCTGTCTGGACATTTAGCTCTATCAAGCTCTATCATGCTGATCAGAGAGATTTCATGTCACAGTGTGACAAATACAAGAGGTTCTCTTATAGCTCTAAAAATTTGTTGGTGGTTGCTTACCAAAGTCTAAGTGACTTTTCTTACAAAATCCTCCCCTGCTCCCTGGAAATGTCACTGCACCAGAAAAACTCAGCTTGCTTCGAGACTGACACGAGAGAAAAATAAACTGCTCACACTAAGGTGAGACAGAAATATCCTTGGGCTGACACACGAGGAACACGGAGCCAAATGGGGACACAATGATGATGGACAAGATGAATGATGTCATCGTGATCTTGCACCACTCTCGCAGATGTTGTGGTTTGCTGAAAGGCACTAGAGAGGGATGGAATAAAATTGCAGCTCTTTCCCTGTGATTTAATCTCACTCTTGAATGAACAGTGGCATCTTGCAGACTCTCAGACCTTTAACTGTTTGCACAAGTATCAGAAAAGCAGCCTGGCAACTGTGAGAAGAGGGCTGGCTTCAAGGGATATTAGGAACAACCAGGGAGCCTCTCAGGAATGCAAAAAAATAAGGAACTTTCAGACTCTACATCACACACTGATGTGGGCCAGACCTCACAAGCAAAAAGGGACAAAAAGGAAAGAAAAAGCATGGAGTAACATCTGAGGATAATGCAGGCAAAGCCTGAAAGCTAAAAGAATACTTTATCATGTTTTAACCAGGCTGCCATGGCTCATTGTGTGGACTCGATTATCCAGTGGGTCTCTTCCAACCTGGTTATTCTATGATTCTATGAAAGCGAGGTGGCATTTGAGGCAAGGTAGGAGTAAGCACAGGACTGGAAGGGGTGGCATCTGAGTGGAAAAGAGGTCAAGGAGTTTAATGCATTTGAACCAGGGACTAAATG
The DNA here is from genome assembly GCF_032191515.1 of Phaenicophaeus curvirostris. Taxonomy (NCBI): domain Eukaryota; kingdom Metazoa; phylum Chordata; class Aves; order Cuculiformes; family Cuculidae; genus Phaenicophaeus; species Phaenicophaeus curvirostris. Next base: position 121,127,835 of record NC_091393.1, on the reverse strand, counting down.
ACCTCTATCCCAAATATTATAGGTACACATATACCGGCAAGTAGGTCTGGTAACAAGTTTTTCTGCATAAACCTATCAAGGAAGCATGGCATTCTGAGTGGTATCCAGAGCTTGGCTTCCTGAACCTAGGAAACCACAGGCTAAAAAGTTCTATTACTGCTTTCTATAAATACAGCAGGGAGGAAAGTGGAGACAAACAGAGGAGAGGAAAGGATCCATTTCACCTAAAGCACAGCATTGGCAGGAGAACAAATAGGTACAGACTGCCCAAAAATATACTTAGGCTGAAAATTAGAAGGTTTCTTACCTCTGAAGTGATCAGGTTCTTTTCCAAAGGGAAAAAATAACATTTCTTTGAAAAGAGACTTTCAAGCTGAATTCTTTCAAAAGCTTATAAAGTGATTTCTGTGATAGTAGGGGAATTGACTAGTGAACTGAAAGGTCTCTTGTTTCTAAAAACATCCGTCTAGATCCAGAATAGTTATAAGAAGACAGTTTGAAAATATTTATTTTACATGCTTAGCTAGAAATTATTCAGCAGACAATTATGCAAAACCCCACTGGCCCCTCCATTGACTTCAGCAAAGTCAAGACCTGTTTGTGAATCTCAAACTCACCTATTGCTAATTCAGCTCCCTGAGAGGAAAGAAAATCGGGAGAAGTGTCCTGTAGAGCTGACATAAAAACCAACAGAGCTATTTCTTCCCCAAGACCATATGAGACAAGATAAAAAAAAAAAGATCTGGCCTTTGTACGCTCTACTGTGGAGCAGGAGAGCTGTTCTGGGAGCAGCGTTGGCACCTTGGTTCTTCCAAAACCAGTGTCTGTGCAGAGATAAACCAGTGCAGTGTGGTGCTTCAGGATCAGGCTGTGCCTTACTCTGCAGTAACCTCACTCCATGCAGAAAGCTGCTTGAGTTGCTCAGCGTTACCTGCAAGTCAGGTGCCCCTGACTACTTACTGTCTGAATATTGATGCTGCTTTGAGCTACATAAAACAAAAGCAGGGTGGGACATGTAACATGCAAATCCTTGAAGCTGTAAATGATGTCCAAACAACCCACAAATGGTTAATTAGCTGAATGACAGCAATCAGAAGGCAAAGTGCCAAATTTTCCTTGTGTTTCCCTCAGAACCTAAGCTCTTTCCGAAGGCAGCAGCTTTGGAGGGGAATATGGCTGAGCATTTGACATACTGCACTATTTTGAGCAGTAAAAGCTGTTAATAGCTTTTGGATAAAAAACAGTCCACTGAGTTGGCTCCCTGTTCCTTTCCAGCCATTTTCACTGCCTCATTTGCTGGGCCTTTTTATTATGATAGAACATTTCGTGTGGGTCATTCAGTTTTGAGATATTTTAGGACATCGTTCAGGACACAGCACTTGGCAAGAACGCTGCAGTCTACTTTTCTGGACTTCTTTTAAACCATGGCAGGTGACTGACCAGGGCTGTGTTGACCTGCACTTTCTCAAAGCATTCACATTTCTTACCCCCATGTAGGGTGAGACTGGGCGGCATGTGGTTTCTACCTCCAGCCGTGGAGATCTATCCATCCTTTAGCAGGAACTCAGAAATGCCTTTTCTTTCCATGGGGGTTTCACTCAATTCTAAACACCAGTGAAGCAGTGCCAGCATCAGAGCCCATTGTAAGCAGCAGAAGCTGCAGTTCCCACCAGGGGAGGTTTAGGCTGAACATTAGGAAAAAAATTTTCACAGAAAGGGTCATTGGGCACTGGAACAGGCTGCCCAGGGAGGGGGTTGAGTCACCTTCCCTGGAGGGGTTTAAGGGACGGGTGGACGAGGTGCTGAGGGACATGGTTTAGTGATTGATGGGAATGGTTGGACTCGATGATCTGGTGGGTCTTTTCCAACCTGACTATTCTATGATTCTATGATTCCACTGGAGCAGTTTCTCCTGCCACTCGAGGTGCCACTCTCCTGATCTACATCAGCAGCCTGTCCTCAGAGAAGACACCTTTGCTGAACACAGTGCTAGGGCTGGGACAAATCTTCCTTCTTGCATGAAGAACTATAGCAAGAAACCTGCCACAAATGAAGCTGCGTTGGGAATATTGATGAAGGGAAGCAATGGGCAGAGCAGCCAGAACAACACTTCCAAGGGGGGAAAAAACATTTCAGATTGGAAGTTATTCCAGATCAGTTAAGTGTCTTCTGAGTGTGGCTGCTACGTAAGTTCAGACTCACTTCCCTGTCTAAACATGCTGAACCAACCTCTCTGAACCCACACACCACTGAAACCTCAGCAACAAGAAGCCTGGATTTTCTTTAATATCAGGCAATTCGCCTGAGCAGATTTGCTGAAGTAAATGGAGCAGCTAAAGTAGGTTGATCCTGCGGGGCTGTGCATGGACCACCAAAGGAAGACGAGAGCCACCAACAGCTTTCAGTCCTGGCCACTTCTGTGTGGGAGCCCTAGGTGATGGGTGTCCATTTTCGACCTGTGTTCGGATGTTGAGGATGTTGAGGATGTTGAGGCTCTAGAGCGAGTCCAGAGAAGAGCAACAAAGCTGGTGAAGGGGCTGGAGAACAGGCCTTATGAGGAGCGGCTGAGAGAGCTGGGGGTGTTTAGCCTGGAGAAGAGGAGGCTGAGGGGAGACCTCATTGCTCTCTACAACTACCTGAAAGGAGGTTGTGGAGAGGAGGGAGCTGGGCTCTTCTCCCAAGTGACAGGGGACAGGATGAGAGGAAATGGCCTCAAGCTCTGCCAGGGGAGGTCCAGGCTTGACATCAGAAAAAAAATTTCACGGAAAGGGTCATCAAGCACTAAAGGAATATCCAGTATAACCCTTGACAGCCACAAATGATGCTCCAGGCTTAGTCCTCTGCCCTACCCACACCACCCCTCTCCTCAGGAAGTTCTGTACATTGAGTATGTTCAGTTACTCTCTGTTCAGGCTCTATTTGCCTTTATCAGCACTAAATTTCACCTGATCCAAAGCCCAGAAATTAGAAGTAGGTTGGTTTTTCTTTCTCAGCTGCCCAAGCTCAACCCATTAACACAACAGCAGAGCTAACGTACACTAATAATTTCCATTATCCATCAATCTGATTCATGAAGGGTTTCCAAAAGCTTACGTGCAAATGCCAAATATTCCCTTTCTGTGCACTTGCAAGGTAACACATTGGCTTGTGAGTTCAGGACATTAAAAAAAAAAAATCACTCCTTTCTGGGGGAAGCCTTGTCTTTTTCCTTGGTCCTTCCAAACACCAGCTAGGTCTTGGCATTTGAAAATTGGCTTGGCTGAGGACACAAAAATGCCAGCCAAGCCTTTCCAGAGGGTGCCATATTCACTGTGAGAGGCATTTCAGACTCACACGAGGAAACGTCTGCATGGCAAACCCTGCCCAATCAGCTAGTCCTATCATTTCTGTGGTTGTCACTAATGTTGACAGCTGAACAGAAAAACCTGTGAGCCCTCATCTATACCATAAACAAAGAACACTCCTACAAAAATGTTTGGTTTTCATTTATGCAACGGGATATGTCATGTAACTGCCCTCAAAGGTCTTTTATGATCAGCTCATATGCCAAACTTAGAAGACATTTAAAATGTATACTGTGGCACTCTGCTTTAGATCCAGTATTATTCCATGTTTCTAAGAAGTCTGGATGATTAACAAGATTGCATACTTTACGAATTTGCTGGCAAGCAGAATATCCCAGAAGATAAATTCAGAGATCAAAAAACTTGAAAAAAACCCCAAAAATTAACCAAGCTCTGCAAGATTTAATTCAGTAAATACACATGCAAAATACTAAACTTGAGAAGGAAAAAACAGAGGCATGGATGCAAATGAGGAGTGCAGAGGCTGGCAGCAGTGCAGCCAAAGAGGGGATAGAGTTATATAATGAGTTAGAAAATAAAGATGCATCACCACAACGAGGCTCGCTGTGAGACAGGACATAATTATTCTATTTTGGCCCATGCTGGAAAAGTCTCAGCTAGACCACTGTGGCTGAGTTAGAAGAACACAGATAAACTGCAGAGACAGAAGAGTGACAGCCAGAATGATGAAAGGACTCAAAATTATGACCTACAGGCAAAACCTGAAGAGTCAGGGTTTATATTATCTAATAACGGGGAAGCTTAAGGGGTTAAAAATTGGAAGTTTCCATTATGTAGAAAGAGTAACACTGAGTTATTCTCTATGTAAAGTGGGAGAAAGGTAAAATCATCTTTGTAGCAAGAGAAATGGGGGGTAGGCTGTTGTGTACCTGTACAGACATAGACTCCTGGACATAAATGCGAGATTTCAGACATGTTTAATTCCATGTCAGTATTAATTATGATTAATCCCATTCACAGGGAGCTGCACTGCTGGGGCTAGATTCATATCTGAGCCTATTCTGAGCACAGCATCCTGAACAGCCGGTGTTAGGGCCGGACAGCCAAGAGGGACCAGGAGGGTAAAGCTGTGGTGATCTGCACTGGATGTGTGTGCGATCCTCTGCTCTGCTAGAAGTAGAGCTCATGTGTGGCTTTACCCAAATCCTGTAGCCAACAGTGTGGGAAAGGGAACACGTGCCATGTGGGAATGTGACTCACAAGAAGGTTTCTTGTCTGTGCTTCTGGGGACGGAGAGTGTTTTGTTGTGGGGTATACAATTGAATAAAAAGAAGGGGAAGTTCTTTAAACCAAGGGGACTTCTGCTCCATGTAGGCAAATCTCAGTTTTATAATGCCAGCAACTGTTTGAAACAAGGACACAGCTGTTCTTAGTAGCACTGGTATTTTTCTATAGCAAATAGCTGCTTCCAACAGTATCCTACTGTCCTGGCACAGCCAAAGCAGGACACAGAGCAGTATTTATTCAGTTTCTGTCCTAATAACCCCCAAGAGCTTGAAATCTGTCAGGGTAAGTGCTTATTAATACTACAACATGCTCCTACTATTGCTAAAGGAGTTAAAAGGCTTGAATCAAATCCACCCTAAAAAGTCAGCAGATGTAACTTCCATCTTCTTGCTGGAGTTAGAGCCAACGGTGCAGTGGGAATTGTCTCTGTCCTGCACTGCCTGCCCCAAGCAACAGCAAAAGACTCAGACTCAAACCTTTCAACCAAGTCAAGTGATCAGCTTTTGCAAAGCAGTTATTTCTAGGGCAGTAGCCTTGATCTCCGTGAGCTGTTGGCATAAGAAAGGTTTTGCTTTCCGTGTGAAAATGGATAAAGAAACAGGTTCTCAAACACTTTGAAACAACCTGGGAATGTTCCTCCATGCTGTGAGTAACCAGGCACTCAATCATCCGAAGTAGCAGCTCTGGTAGGATTTTAAGTCCCCATAATTAGGTATTTCACATAGAAATCCAAAGCACAGCCTTTCAGTTTTAAATAGTTTTCACCTGTATTCACCCTGCTGCTCTGCCTTGTGTCTGTGGAGGCTGTGTCATTATCCACCCACAGCAGCAGCAGAAAATTTTCTTGGGTCTGAACCTAACTTTTGTTTGAGTTCAGTTTCTGACACCTCGCTCCCACTCCTGCCCTCGGGAACAACTCCCAGGGAGGGTGAGTCACTTTGCAGGGTGGTGAAGACGGAAATTAGAAGCTCATTCTGGCTTCAGCACCTTCCTAAAACAATTTGTGCGCTCTCCGGGCACACGCAGGTGCAGCCTCTGCAGCTCTGCAGCCAGCAGAACGACTCCCCTGCCTCTGACTGGGAGCCCAAAGGAAACAGGCTTTGCAGAAGGTCTCAAGCATGTTTCCCTATTTCCCTAGCATGCATACACAAACACAGATTGCATTCCACGCCCTCTCCCACCTAAGATGTGACTGCAAACAGGAAGGCATAAGCCTGTGGGGATGGGCAACACGCAAAGCAGTATCTGACGGCTGTGGGTGCTGTTGGTGCCTTCTGCTCTGACTTTCACAGATGATGATGGAGGCAAAGTAGCTCCAATATGCAGATTTGGCAATATGAGACAACTGATTTCTTGAATTTAACACATTTAGTTAATGTGCATTACAATAATCACATCAAATTATGAAATTGTTTTTTTCAGGAGATGGCTAATCATATAGAATCATAGAATCACCAGGTTGGAAAAGACCCACAGGATCATCGAGTCCAACCATTCCTATCAATCACTAAACCATGCACCTCAGCACCTCATCCACCCGTCCCTTAAACACCTCCAGGGAAGGTGAATCAATCCCCTCCCTGGGCAGCCTGTTCCAGTGCCCAGTGACCCTTTCCGTGAAAAATTTTTTCCTAATGTTCAGCTTAAACCTCCCCTGGCGGAGCTTGAGGCCATTCCCTCTCGTCCTGTCCCCTGTCACTTGGGAGAAGAGCCCAGCTCCCTCCTCTCCACAACCTCCTTTCAGGAAGTTATAGAGAGCAATGAGGTCTCCCCTCAGCCTCCTGCAGGCTAAACAATCTGATGAATAAAATGGCATTTACACTTGGATTTTGCTGGAAGCTGCAGTAGACACTCATGCAGCATTTGGCAGTCTTATATAAAAGCACAATGACCCACAAAATCTAATGGTTAACTAATTAACCTTATCAATGTGTTGGTCAAAGAGAAGTTTCAGGAAACATAGCTGATGATGTGGGACAATATGCATGCAGGCAGTTCTTCTGGGGTTGCCCCTGAGAAAGTACAGTCTCTTGAGTGATTTTTCCCATGTTTTAGCACGTTGCACAAATACGTCTTTGGCAGAAGGAAATGTATTTGGTTATTCTTGATCATCACTGGTGTTTGATTCACCATCTGGTGTTTGAAGGACCATCACTTGGTCCTTCCTTCACCCTTACCTGAGTTTGCTGAGGTGGTTTCATACTCTCTCTCTACCGCAGCGATCTCCTCGCTGCTGTGCTTCACATTGGTTTCCTGGCGGCACCTCGGTTGCACAGAAGTCCCAAGAGACGAGCACCTGGGAAGGTGGCAATGATGCTACTGACCCCCACTATGGCCCTGGCATGGTGAGAGGAGAGTGGGGAGATGTCTGGGTGGCAGCTGCCAGCTGGGAACTTGCTGTGGACAGAGGAGGCAGAGAGCTGGCAGCTGATCAATAGCTCCACAAATAGAAGCAAGCTGATTTCAGAGATTTTTTGGAGCTAGAAGAGAGTTAGCGATAAGGTCTAAATCATAAAATCATAGAATCATAGAATAACCAGGTTGGAAGAGACCCACCGGATCATCGAGTCTGCCGTTTGAAGGAGAGCTCCTGTTCAAAGCAGGAGAATTTTGGACAGCTTTAATGGCATATAACCACGACTCTCGTCCTTGACACACAAGTTATTGACATGTCTGTATGAGCTTAAGAGCGCTTCAAAGGGGTGAGAATTCCCATATCCTACATACACATGAAAATGAGGATTATTCACAGAAAAACATCATAAGGCTAACCCGTTTGGCTTACTGTGCCTGCAAGATCATTCGCCTAGTGATGGATAATTGTCAGAATATTTAGAATCATGGTTTGGAAAAGCATAAGAGATCTGGACTTCGTTCTGAACCCTTTGAACCCTCTCTCTGGAAATGAAAGCTGGCAGCCTCACACAGCTGGGCTTTCCTGGTGAGTCCCCTGGCACTACCGTGTGTGTTCCTAGCTAGACACACCGTGAGTGAAGCCTCTGTTGTGTGAACGTGGTGGCTGTGCTCACGGTCTTAGCCAGGAAAGCAAACAAAACTGAAATGTAAATGTTATCTGACCACTTCTAAACTTCAAAAGCATTTAAGGTTAAGCTGTGATGCTCGCCTATAGGTGTGCATTAAAAAAATATCAGCAGTCGGAAGGGCAGAGCAAAGCAGCTTCTTGTGGTTGGTGTTCTTTTACTCTGGACCAAATTTCCTGCATTAGGAGAAAGGTATAATTGTGTGGATCAGCAGGAAGAAAGTCAGAGATAATCCCTGATGAGGACTGAACTGGTCAGTGATGTGGGTGTGACTGAACTCCAGGACCCCATCCATAACTCCAGCCTGACACTGAAAATGGTCCAAGCAGTTCATGAAACATGTGCTGCCTGTCACTGACCCCTCTGACACACAGGCGTTTCCTCACAAGCACTTCCCCAAGCATCTCCTGTGCAGCATGGACCAGCCCATTGCTTACTGTGATACATAACCGGGTAGGAGAGACTGAAAAAAGTACTGAGAAATAAGGCATGTGTTCAAATTGTCATGTCAAACTATCATGACACAGATATTGAAGTTAATTATAGAAGTTTCAATTTTTTAACCCACCTACTTGCTTTTTTCCCTGCACAAACTCACAGTTCAGGTATTCTTTGCCCAAAGAAGCATTAATGCAACTTGGCAGAGATTTTATAGTCCTAAATGCTGCCTGAGTGGCTGTCGTATGGCACAAGCTGTTCTGGGCTCCAAAGGGCAAGTGACTGACTTTGGCCACATCAGGAGTGAGCGGTGCCCATCTTCCACAGCAAAGCTCCCTTTTACAGCTTTCCCGTGGCAAGGGGAGCTATTCTAATTTACTTGCAGCCATCTAACACACAGAAACAGGAAAGACAATTATGTTTGAACTCAAACTTGCACTTTGCATGAGTGCAAAGTCACTAAGGGATGTGTTTTCCGAACTACAAAAACTGTCAATGTCTGTTTGCAGAGAGATCACATAGTTCTCTCCGTCTGTGCTGAATCAAAGGCAGATGATCACAGAATCATAGAAACATAGAATCATAGAAGCATAGAATCATAGAAGCATAGAATCACCAGGTTGGAAGAGACCCACCGGATCATCGAGTCCAACCATTCCCATCAAACACTAAACCATGTCCCTCAGCACCTCATCCACCCGTCCCTTAAACACCTCCAGGGAAGGTGAATCAACCCCCTCCCTGGGCAGCCTCTGCCAGTCCCCAATGACCCTTTCTGTGAAAATTTTTTTCCTAATGTTCAGCCTAAACCTCCCCTGGCGGAGCTTGAGGCCATTCCCCCTTGTCCTGTCCCCTGTCACTTGGGAGAAGAGGCCAGCTCCCTCCTCTCTACAACCTCCTTTCAGGTAGTTGTAGAGAGCAATGAGGTCTCCCCTCAGCCTCCTCTTCTCCAGGCTAAACACCCCCAGCTCTCTCAGCTGTTCCTGATCTCAGGAATGGGAGCACATGCAGCACTTCAGAGCCAGTCCTTCCTCGGCACATCCGTTCAGAGTCTTCTGAGAGCTCAGCTGAGGTGTTGGTGGCACGGATTTGGTGCCAAAGCTCCGAACCAGGCAGCACACAATGACCTGGGGCTGGCTGTAATTCCAGCTGGGAAGGGAGGTGCTCTCTCTCATCACTGCACCAAGCAGTCCCCACCCTCAAGGCAAGCACTTCACAAAGTTCTCATCATGTGTTACCTGTGTTTACAGACAGAGCTCACACAAGCACAAATAAGTCAGTGTAAACTCAGCAGCTCACAGAGCTGTGTAAGGCATCTGCTGGTCCACGTGAGTGGCATATTGACCACCTGCAATAGCAGGGAAGTGTTTTGGCTTGAAGGAGGCTGCTTCAGCAGATCCAGATGGCAGAGGGTCAGTGAGCTGAGACAGCTGGCTCTTCTCTGAAGCCCACAAGGAACCTAGAGATGGGGACAACCCCATGGAATTGTGACCTTGGGACTACGCTGCCTTTTCCTGGAAAGATGGACCTCTGTCTGCCGGGTCCACTGCAGCAGCAGGCAAATTCATCTTTTACAGGTGTATAATACAGCTACCACTGAATTTAGTGACTGTGAGGCCACTCAGAGATGCAGATTCAGCCCTGAATGCATAAAAGAAGACGTTTCCTTGAAAAAAACCCCTATAATTTCTGTTCTTCTTCAGGGAATTGTGAGTTTTGCCACAGCTGACAGCACTGCCTTGTCAGGTGGAACCTTCCTCTCATTTTTAGGGCTAAGAGATTCAGCTCTGTCCCATTGCCTCAAATGATTGCACCTCCTTGAAGGCTCATGGAAGAGTGATCCCAGAGACCTGGATGGTTTCATGTCCTGCCTGAAAATGATGGGGGTGAGAGTGCAATGGGGCTGGTAGCTCAGCAGGCAGGAAAAGCACTGAAAATCAGTTCTGTGGGTTTTCAGGAGCAGGCACAAAGAGAAGGACATGTTTTTGGGTTGCTGTCAGAGGGAGAAAGGCTGCTTTCTTGTCACCTCAGTGCTGGAGAAGCCTGACTGGGTTTCATCATTGCTCTCAGCACAGCACAGTCCCCCACCCTGCCCAGGTGAGAGATGGTTATTCATTCACCAAACTTCAAATGCTAGAGGAAGGTCATTTAGCACCTGAGCACACTCACGCACGTAAATCATCAGGGTCTAAGAGCCTGAAGAGTTTTAAAAAGCACCTTGCTTCCTCACACAGCCTTCTTGGTGCACCAGCAAAGGCACCACAAGCTTTTGATTAGGGAAGCAAAGAAAGCAATGACTGGCACAACCAAAGTGCTATTTCTTTGCTACAAGCTTCAGCCTTGGGGCTCCACTTCAAAACACAGCTTCCTCCTTCAGCCTGTGGTAGAAAAATAAGGTGTTATCCAGCTTTAGTGGTTCATTTCTTCAAGACACACTTTGAGGTTAAACAGACCAAAGATAAAGATTTTGGAAAATGCAAGGTCTACCCTTGGGATAAGATTCACAGCTCATAGAACCATAGAATGGTTTGGATTGGAAGGGACCTTAAAGGTCATCCAATTCCAACCCTCTGCCATTAGCAGGGACACCTCTCACTGGATGTGGCTGCTCCAAGCCCCATCCAACCTGGCCTTGAATTCCTCCAGGAATGGGGCAGCCACAACTTCTCTGAGCAACCTGGGCCAGGGCCTCGTCACCTTCAGGAAAAAAATTCTTCCTAATGTCTGATCTAAACCTCCCCTCTTTCAGCTTAAAACCACCACCTCTCTTTATGACTCCCCATCCTTGGCTCATTTGGCATTTAATTGCTCATGCTATTCCTGCTGTGTCTTCTGCATAGCAGAAAATGATGATGGTCTGGAGAAATGAAGGTCACAGCTGGGTAGCAGACGTCTCTTAAAGGCTTGTTAGGTGTGAGTGTGGATGGCCGAGTTAGGGACAGCTACAGCATTACAACACTATCCCCCATCCAACCAGGACTTACCAGCTAGGGTAGATTACAGCTCCCTTTGCCTGCTGGGAAAAGCCGCTCTGCTAAGAGGGATCATTTTTGCAAGGGCCAGCTGCCCTGGGTGCTGTTCCTGTGTTGGACAACCTTGAAACAAAGAGCAAAGCCAGCTCCAAGAGAAAATTGTTCTACCCCTATACACAAACCCTGAAAGCAGGGAATCCCTAAAATGCTTTCTGCAGGCTCGAAATAAGAGACTCAAGAGAGAGAGGAAAGGGGATGTTTCCATGCATCAAGTTCTCCCTGTTACACGAGCAAAAGGTGAAAGATAAATCTCTATTCTTGGCACCACTGCCTCTCGGGCACCGCTCTCTTCCATCAGCTCTTACAGGGTTTTGAATTGCCAGTGACTGAGAAGAAAATAATGCAGAAGGACAGTAGGGTGTCCCTGCCTTCCAGCTGGCTTGGAGCAGCCTAAGTCTATTGCAGGAGAGGGTTTGCGGATCAAATGAAATCCTGTTGCTTCCTACCCAAGATAACAAACCGTCCCTACGCTGAGCAATAGAGATGGAAGCCTCCAGACAGCCAAGTCTTAGGCTTCTTAGGAAAAACTTGTGTAGAGGAGCCCAATTCTCCCCACAATTAAACTGCCTAATCTCTTTTTTAGTTTAGATAACATTCCCTGTGAAAATTTAAGAGGACTGAAGAGGGAAGGAGATTAAAATAAAACAAATCCCTCAGGCCAGGAAGGCAGCCGTTAATTCATTTGCAACCATGGCTGAGTGACTGCAACTTTTTCAGCACAGCCCCTTGGCTCTGAGGAAGGTCCCCTAGACAGAAGGGTGAGAACTGCTCTAGTATGAGCACAAGGCTCTGGTCTTTCCAGCTGCACCTTAGAAAACACCATAGTCATCTTGTTTCCATGGCTTTCGTGGTTGACATGAAGTAAATATCTAAATATCTCAGCTGAAGAGAGGTTTTTCTTCCTGTCTGACTGGCTACGTACATTAGCAAAGAAAAGCTTAACTAGGCCTTTACAGATCTTCATTTTTCTGTTATGCTTGCCATATCACAAGTTTCATCACTAAACTGAAAACCAAGGCATTTCTTGTGGCATTGAAGCTGCAAATTGGAATGTCAAGAAAAATGAAGACTTATAGGGTTGTAATTCCCCAGGAGAAAAGAGGGGCCGCTTCTATAAAACACTTCTGTCAGCTCCTTGGAAATCTTTCCAGCAGGTTTAGCCTCTGAAGGAGGAATTTACAAGCTGGCGATGATTAAAAGCCAGAATGGTGAAAATGGCTAGCAGCCTTTGCTTAAAGGGCTACCTTGGTCCAAGTCAATAATAGCACAGTTAATGGAAAGGCATGAGTATTCAATATGCAATTTCATCAGCTGTCAGAAACATAGGGTGAAACTCCTCTGCAATCCTCGATATTCGTTCCAATTGTACATTTCAGATCTGTCACTTTGCATCAGCACCTTAAACCCACTCAGGTTCCCTCCTGAGGAACATTTGGAGCCTGGCACAGACATAGTTAAATGCACAGAAATGAGGTGAAAGCCAAAGTGAACGGCTAGATCCTGCCTTCCTTAAATTCAGGTGAAGTTTTGAGTTCCCAAAGACACTGTGAGCCAAGGCAGAAGAGGTTGTGCTGGCTCTACCCACCACTAGTTTCCTTCTCATGCGTCTCCGATTGTCCAGTGTTCCCTGAATAGAAGTTCTTCCCTTTTCACCTTCAGAGCTGGCCTATTTCTGCTCTCTGATATTCAAAAATAAATCTCCCTCCCTCCCGGTAAAGAGCCATGCTATAAATACCTCCGTGCAAGTTTCCTGAGCCCTATCATTTCTCACAGAAGGGTGAGGTTCCTTGTCCACAGCGACAAACCCTTAAAGATGTCAATGTGCTGCTACAGTTCCATAGCTGCAGAGGAGAAAAGGAGATGCACGCAGGACCAGTAGAGGTGTTGTAGCCAACCATGGTGGTGTAGACGTCAGTGAGACAAAGTTAGGTTACATCAGCTCATTCAGGAGCAGAGATTGATTGCGAAAAGTACACTAACTCATGAAGGTTTCAACTATTTTATATAAAAAATAAGTTATCAGTTTTCTTAGGTACCTGTTGAACTGATGGAACAGCAAGAACTGTGCGAGGGGAGAGGGGGCCTAAAAGGATGGTATGTTTTGCACAAAAGAATCAACAGAAAGCCAAGGAGCAGAGCAGAGGGCTCCTGATTTCATGCACTGGTAGGCCACACTTTTTCTACATGAAAGTAGCTTATTAAAAAAATGAAGCAACGGCAAACTGCAGGGTTTTAGCTGCCTTGCGATGCCTGCCATGCAGGCAGTTGCTTCAACAACTTAGTTATTGCTTCAACACAACTTCAGGCCAGCAGTTTGCAGTGGAGCATCTCCACAGACGTTAGTAGAGCTGAATCGACAGATGTTAGTAGAGCTGATTTTGCCCCTAGGAAAAGTTAAAAACAAGGCTTAGTCTGTGCCTGCCATGGAAAGAGGGAGAAGAGGGAAAAAGAAAGACCTGCAGGGTCTCACAGTGGCAGGGAGCAGAGAAGTGAAGATGAACTGGAGAGTTGCTGCTACTGGCTCTGACCATTCTCCACTCCCCAGATAAATCCTCTTGGCTTTCTTGGTCTGGAGCCTGGGGAAGGGAGACAGTTCACAGCAGTGGCTCTTCTCTGCCTCATCAGCCACTGCCCCAGGTCCCTGTGCCTGAAGGCAGCCTGTGCCGGCAACCTCTGATCCCCATCAGGAGCCAGGAGCTGAGCAGTAGCTGCCACTACACCCATTAAACTCTCAGGACACAAATCCAAGGGGTGCAGAAGGGATTGAAATTAGAGGAGGAAATGTTTTCTGCATCATGTGTAATTAACTCAGCGCCCCAAGCACTTTGGAGCCAGGCCCTCTGCCTCGCCTGCACACAAAACTTGGCACTCAAAAAGAAATATAAACCCAGTCCTGCAGAAGCAGCGGTGCAGGCGTAGATGCGCTGCAGCTAGTCCCGTATGGGAGGGAGATGAGCTAACTGGTGTACGGCATCTCCCCACTCTGAGCTGCGCTCGTGCAATTTCAGGGGATTCCTAAATCTCTTCCTTGTCCTGAAGAGTTCACGTGAAGAAAGTGCATGTGAGCCAAGCCTGCCGAGGAGGAGGCAAAGCTGAGCAGATGTTCAGGGTCGCTGAGGGCATTAGGCACAACCAACCCATAAACCTTTACAAGGAACATTAGTCCTCCAGCCTCAAGGTGTGAGAAGATGGAGGGGTCACCTCATGCTCAGCTTTTTTCTCCTGAGGAAAAGGTTTTCACCACAAAACTCCTTCTGAAGCATCAAACAGTCCCACTGACAGCCCACTGCGAGCTGCCACGGCACAGCCTGCGACTCAGTGACAGGCCCAGAGACCCAGAAACCAGCTGCTGGATTAAATGAGCTGTGTAGAAAGCCCAAATGTGGGTAATCCCAAGAAATACAAGCTCTACGACTCAAAAAGATGCTCTCAGTGTTACATACTTAGCTGCCAGCTGGGGTTACTATGGGGAGGGGTGGCTCTGTATGTCTTGTGTGCAGTAAGAAACACTGAGAGCATGATTTAAAAAGCCTGAAAGGAAGAAATGTAGTTGGGACGACAACACACATAAGTATGAGACAGACAGACACAAGCCCAGTGCCTTCCAGCCTGTTCTTTTGATGCCTTGGTGGTACCTCCTTTGCCTCACATTTTCTGGGTCTTGTAACAGCGGGCACTTGGTCATCAAAAGGAGAAGAAGAAATGCTGAGAGGGGAAAAGAATCCCTTGTGAGTCAGCTATAAATGAACATGAGGAGAGTCAGATGTCCCTGGGACCTCCTTGACCTCTTTTAATTCTCATCTACAAGGCAGAAAACATGAATAAGGAGAGCTGAGAGTTTCCTCAGCTGCCCAAAAACAACACAGGTAAAGGGTAAACATGGTGCAGATGAGAGATGTGCAGAGATGCAGATAAAGGTGACATTTCTTATCCAGTTATCAGGCAGTTTGGGAGTTTAGCAGACGTGCTACATGTTCAATGTGAAAAGAGGGGACTCCTCACATCCCCTCCTCGCCAGCTGCTCGATATGGACCCAGTGGTGCCTCACTGATAATCCTCTCCAGCCCAGGAGGGATACTGCTGGCTTTGGAGGGACCTCTGTGAAAAAAAAAAATAGAAAAATGAAAATGCATTAAAGAAAAAACTCATACAAACTGTTTCCAGAGCTGACTAAACCACTGAGCAAGCTTGAAAAGCAAGCAGTGGCCTACACAAGCTTAATCCACAAACTCACTGAGGTAGCATCCCTTCATTATGCTAGTGATGCTACAGCCTGAGTGGGGAATGGACACACACCTCGGGCTTGGCAGTGCAGTTTTGTCAGAGTAATTTGTTGATCTCACAGTGCGGAGCTGAGTTACCGACGCCGTAGGAGGAACAAATGTTCTGCAGGCACAGCCTAGCTCCATCAGCCCTAATCACTAATAGGCAGTTGCAGGCTTTCAGCGCTGTTTTTTCCTTCCTCATTTAAAACAGGAAAAACAAAGCAGCTTTTCATGACTGACAGCGATGGAAAATAAAATCAGTTGGCCACAAGAACAGGCCAAGCGTGAGAACTGGCAGGGGAGTGTGCTATATTTGTGTCTGTGCTGATCCCTGTGACAAAAGCTTCATCAAACTGAGGTAAGACGCTTCCACGCGAAGGCAAAAGAAAGGCTGGAGGTAAAACTCAAAATTAATTTTCCTCACCTGCTCATACTTACCCTGGGAAATGTCGCACACCTACTGCTGCTTCACAGGGACAATGAATCTCCCCTAGAGATGATCAAGAGGAAAGAGGGGACTGAAACATCTTCCCAGGAGAAGTCCAGCTGAAAATTATCCATCTCGAAAGGTGCATCAGGCTCCAGGTCTTCCAAGAAAATTTAGGAAAGGATCAAAACCCAGGCACTTGCCAGGATAAAAAAATACATTTACCTTCTTTCTAAAAACATCCAAACTCTTTTTTATGAAGAGTGGGATGAGGGACAATAGTCAGGGTCAGACAGGAATGACTGGGACACGCACAAACAAGATGTGAATTCCACAGCCTTCTCAGCATAAAGTCTTCAATGCTTCCCATTTAAGATCTGATTTGATCTAATGGTTCCTCTCAGTTTTGTGCAGACGGGAAATACATGTATTCAGTAATTTAGCAATATGGTTTTCCTATACCAGGGAAAAGGTTCATTAATCTTGGCATATTAATAAATGGGCATCTATTAGCAACCAATAGGCTGGAAATAGGATTTCAAGTGCCAGGAGGTGGTACTCAGAGCAGCTTTCTCATGCCCGAAGTAGAGGTCAGGGGAGGAAAAAAAGTGTAAATCTAATTTAATTCCAGAGAGATTTTGACAGTATGGGAAAGTCTCAGGGTGAAGGGAGCTGGTAGATGCTCCTGTTGGGATCCAGATGGGATCTGCAGCCAGGACCAGGGCTCTGAGGTGCAGTGCTGGTTGTGAATCGTCCTGCAAAGAGGCAGTTTCTGGGATGCCAGGGTAAGCCTTGGCTGAATGGGAAAGGGATGCTGGGCTGGTGCATGCTCATGGTAGTCACTGACTGGCACGGTGGGTGGGCTGGTGCAGAGTCCTGGCCTGCGTGTCTGCTGAATGGCTAATATCCCGTGTGGTCCATCCTGCTGAGGGAACAGGAGCTGCATCTTGAGAACGTGGAACCCAGTCCAGATACACACAACAGCCGCCAGGATGTTGTTAGCACTACACATGGTGCGGGGAAAATATGAGGAAAATGGTATTACGTGGCAAAGCAGCAATTAAGTGAGATTTTGATGGGTGTTCAGCTGCCATCCGAAAGACAAAAGCATTGTGTGGGGTGTCTCGTTTTGTCAGCAATCAAAATTGTATTTACATAATGACAATGGGGATTCACTTGGACTCTGCTTACACCAGAGATCATCATGCTGCTCCCAGCTGCAAGGGGACTGAGCAGCTCAGAGGGTCCCTGACTGCTAGCAGGGCACTGTCAGATGCATGGGCTATGGAAGATGCTCCAGCCACACAGGCATGAACCTTCCTGCTTCACCTCTCCTTCAAATACCGTCTGCTGTGACATGTACAATGACCCTGGCAAAGCAGTATTGAAATGAAGTGATCCCGGCTTCAAACACCAATGGCCAGTAAGGAAATGTCGTCCTAGTGCAGGGCATGGCCCTGGGATTGGGGCTGGAGAAGCCTTTATCAGTGGACAGAGAGAGCTGAGAGAAGATCCTGCCCTCTGCACTGACACCTTGGTTCACTCATATCATGTCCCATGTGGTTGACTGCTGGATATTCTGGTCCTCGTTTCACCTGTGAAACTCGCTCAAAAATCCCTCAATTTAAATCATGCTTTCAGAGTTTAGCGGGATGGAAATAGCTCTCTTGATCATGTGGGATTGATGACCACCCACACAAGCTATAGTGTGGTGGGTAGGGCAGTGACCATGACATCAAAGCTGTCCCTTAAGGAGAAGAGATATGTGAACATACATCTACCCAGGGAATAATAGGTGAAAGATGACCTTGATCCCCTCCCATCTTGTGAATGACACCTACAGAATCAGTGTAATTTAGGTTAGAAGAACCTCAGGAGGTCACCTGGTCCAAAAGTGAGCTAACACTGACATTAGTTCAGGTGGAACATTGGCATGAATTTCTTCTGAATTCACCGTCTCCTAGTTGAGCAAAGGAAAAGAGAAACAACAACCCTGGTTCTCACCGTGAGCTTTGTGATTCAGTGCTCTGCTCCCCAGAGACATGACCCATTCTCTCATTGTAAAAGCTTTGGGTCACAGGGAAGGGGTTAAAAAGCCCTCAGCAAATGAAGCATCATTAGAAAAAGCAGGACTGATGCTTTCTAGGTTAGCCAAGGGACTCAGCTTGCTGGAAATTGGTCCCAGAGCCATTGCAAGCACCGCAGTAGCCCAGACAGTGCGGCTGAGAGCTGGCGTGACGCCCTGTGCGCTGGAAGATTTTTGCTGAAAACATCATATGGTGTCTCAAGGACTGTTGCTCTTTGTGGGTTGTTTATTTTTGTGGGTTTTTTTTAACTTCAGGGCTATTAATTATTTTTATAGCATCATTTTCAAGCACAACAGGAGTTGTCTAATCTGAGTTGTTTAAAATATAAAAAAAGCTGAAGAGCTTTATGAGAGATGTAAGAAATTCTGCAGACCTGTTATAAAATTCACTAATTCTGGAGAATTTAAATTCTGCTGATATTATGGATGGAATCCCATTAACACAGATATTTTCATATGATTTTACAGACTTACATTTTGCCCAGAAAAATGTTAGCCATCTGTGTTATCTACAGTGTGGCTGAACCAGCTCAAAAGCCCTCAACTTCACCCAGAAGTAGGTGTTACAATCTCAAATTCACCAGGTCTTTACGCTTGGTGGACAAGGACTTAAAATATAGCTAGATTGTATCTGCCCAACAACAACAACAACAATAGCACACATTGGCTGTAAGGGCAATTCTATTGTAATTTTATCATGACTTACATTTATACATCATCCAACAAATGTTTCTCCACAAGAAAGCAACCTTTTCGCAACCTTTACTCGACTTTGCTTCAGTTTGTTGGTAGGTTTGAGAATCTCGTGAACGAAGCCCAGATACAGCCCTTACTTCATTTCATGGAGGACGCAACAATCCTCAGAGCCCCCAGCAGTGATGCTATGAGTGAGTTGTAGTCAGCTTACTAAGTGAAGCTGGAAAAGACCATCAGCCCCACAGCCCGGCCCCAGTCACTGCCTCCTCTCTTCATTTTATCTGCTAATCCATCAAATTTTGGCATGTGAACATTTTCTGGGTTGATTCTTATTTTGTTGATTTTTAAAGCACAAACACCGAGCTGCCTTGCAAGATGCACGTGTGAGAATGCGGATTTTTCTTGAGTTCATTAAAACCATTCATGTACAAAATTAACATGGGCTGACAGTGGAAGGGCTGTGGGTTCTGATACTGGTGTGTGACTGCTTTATGAAATAGCCATCTGGGAATGTCTAGTGAACAATTGCTTTTAATTTCGAACATCTGTATCCTTAACAATAAGAGCAGCTGATGCAGCCCTCCATCTGCCCCAGGCTCAAGCTTTAGTCGAGCAAGGACCGGTTGTAGCCTGAAACCTATCTTGTCTCACCCTGCTTCTTCGCATGCCAGTAATTCTAGCCCTGTGTGGCTTGTCCTGGCTGATTTTCCCCTGAAACTTGATCTTTTTTCAATGGATCAAAGGAGCAAAATGAGAAGGAAGAAACTTTTACAGTGAAATTTCACCCACTGTAGCTTGAACCACGTCTCCAGTTTAATCATCGCTGCCCACCTGCAACATCGGTGGTTCCACTGCTGTGTCCTCATCCTCCTGGCACACTTTGCCACATGGATGCTCCTACTTGGAGGGAGCTAACCTGCAAAAGGACAGCATTGCTCCTAATTGCATTGGGAGTTCTACCAATGCAACAACAGTTATACAATTATGCCAATCAAGGGATGATTATGTTGATAAACTAACGTCCTGAGATAAACTGCTATTAATCATAGAATCATAGCATCATAGCATCATAGAATCACAGATTCATAGATTCATAGATTCATAGAATAGTTTGGGTTGGAAGGGACCTTAAAGATCATCCAGTTCCAAACCTCTGCGATATGCAGCTCCCAGAGTTTAACAAAGAATTCAAAATCTCAGTACCAGCAGCTGAGGGAATCAAGACTGTTTTTACACCTTGTCTGCAGTGGGGCACAGGGGAACCCTCCCTTTGGTCTCCACATGTCATCGTGCTCCCAGGGCAGGAGGAACCCCATGCCAGCACCAAATACACCCATCGCCAGCTGCATGGGGACACACAGCAAGGTCACAGAAGCAACACTGGCCCCAGTGGTACTTGCATAGCCTTTGGCAGGGCACAGGTAGCAGTCAGGTAGGGGGCAAGCTAGGAAAGGAACCTTCCATGGGTATCTCTGCTGGGATGTGCAGAGGAATGAGGGTCCCTAAATCTGACAGATACCTGCACCAAGCCCAGGGGCCAGGCTTCAATTCCTTGAAACAACTATGGACTCATGATCACATGGAAGAACTATGCCCAGCTTATTCCTTTGCCTAGAATGTGACAAGTAAAATTTCAGAAGTTAATGTTTCAAATACATTCTTATACTCAGGGGAGTAAAATCTGGCTGAATGCAACATCTCAGAATACATAGAACGACTGTTATAGCCATGTCAGTCTAAGCAAACGAAGCATCCTACCATCCTTAGCTGCTTCCCTGGCACGATGAGGAATTAAGGACACTCTTAGCTGAAGAATGTGTAGAGGAAGAATGGCTTTTTATTGAACCCTGTGGTGTAGCAGGAAAGATAGAGAAGCCTTTAGGCACCAAAGCCCTTCTTCCAGCCTGAAATCTTCCCAGCTTAATACAGGCTGAGAACAGTTGCTCTGAATTTCACACCACGGTGTTAAATCAGTGAGCCCACCCAAGAGGAGAGGCCACTGGTGTGTGAGAGCTGAGTCAGGCTGTTAGCAAGGAGCCAAGGTATTAGGCACACTTTTGCTAAATTCCTAGCTGCAAAGTAATTACTACAATTTGCTTCCCTTTTTTACCATTTTACTAGAATATGTGCGTCTTTGTCATGCCAGCATCTCATTCTAGTTGATCCTTAGGAGTGTTTGGAGTGAAATGCAGACTTGACATCAGTGCAAAGTGTCCCATTACCATTAGCAGGAACTGAGCTCATTTTTGTCCGTAGCCGAAGGGCATCTTGTTTGGGAATACTTTGATAAAGAACAAACATGGGAGCAACGAGCATCTTCCTGCTTACCACCTCACCGTGGGAAGACAGGTTGGTA
This sequence comes from Phaenicophaeus curvirostris, assembly GCF_032191515.1. Lineage (NCBI taxonomy): Eukaryota > Metazoa > Chordata > Aves > Cuculiformes > Cuculidae > Phaenicophaeus > Phaenicophaeus curvirostris. Next base: position 121,106,902 of record NC_091393.1, on the reverse strand, counting down.
CAAGGCTGCTTGAATATTAGCCTCTCCCATACAGTCTCCTTGGTCCCCTAGGTCCTGGAAGCTTCAGTGTCTCTCCCACCTGACTGCCAGAAAAAATGAAAATCAACTATGAGTACTGTTAGAGTAGCCTGGAATTGAAGTTTCTTTCAGATTCTCATGAGGGTATGGTTAGTTTAAGCTCAAAAAACACAGATTATTTTCTCCTTATAATAAAAAAAATAAAAAACCATAAACAACCAAAAATTCTTCATCTCTCTCTCACTGACATTACAGTTGCACATCAGGCAGTGACGTTCCTTGATATCTTCAGAGCTGATAAGGCTGAAAATACACAGCACCCATTTACTTCTATGAGGATCTTGAATGCAGAAGGCTGGGTTTCCATCTCTTTTGACTTTTACACAGGTAGTTTATCTACATCTAGCTATACATTATGAAAAGCTCTGGTCTAAAACTCAATCACAGGAGGAGAAAATTGACTGCTACCAGGAGGGGTCAAGCTGCTGCCATCAAACCCCAGAGCATTCAAACCTGATTCTGCACTCCTGGCTTGTTCTGCTCAGGTAAGGGGGAAGATCCCCACAGAGCAAGGACTATAGGGTCAGACCCCCTTGTATAAAAATACCCCATGGCACAAAAGCTTAGGAGCAGGAGAAAAGGCTCTTCCAGGTCTGTCCCCTTCCAGCAACTCTGTCCCTACATCCCGAGTGGCTCTCCAAGCTGCTGCCACCCTCCCCTTCCCAAGAACCCGGAGGGAAGGGGACATTATCATGCAAGTGAGCTCACCAGGAAATCCACTTTGTTTCCAAATTCCTATCTCCAGCCCTGCCACATCAAGCTTTGAATGCAGAAGAGGATGAATGGCCTAAAAGGAATGGAATTAAGCATTTAGTGCAAAATCCTACTCAGTAGTCTCCTTTACTTGAAAGCAGGATCTAGCACACAAAAAAACCCACGCAGACTAGCACGCTAAAGGAAAAAAATGCACACATACATTTAGTACGTGCTGTAGGCACCAATCTAATATTCTTCCTGCTATGCTGCTCCAGTTCAGTGGAGATATCGCATCAGTGCCTCCAGTTTTACCTCCCACTCTCACAACCCACCTTTTCACATGAGTCTGACATTTCAATCATGTAAGAAAAGCAGATATGCCTGTAGTTATTATTATACCAAATGGCCCTTACTGCTGAATTATGGATGGATAATACACTGCTGACACATACAGGTACCTCTTACAGGTAACCTCAAAGCCTCTTGCTTCAGGGTCCATCTGAAGAACTGGAGAGAGATCTATCCTTCTGCACAGGGCACAAGAGCCTGGCCATGAAATCTAACCTACCTGGCTGCTGCTTATCACTGACTGTGGCTTCACTGGGAGTGAAGCTGAAGAAAACTCTTTGCTCCCAGTATGAACTAGGAAAAAAATCAAGTGAGTAGGGGAGAAGGGGAAAGAACAACTTATTTCATTGACAAAAAAAGTCCATCCATTACAACAAACTACACGAATCAAGTGCTTAAAGACATAGAATCATAGAACCATAGAATGGTTTGGGTTGGAAAGGACCTTTAAAGGTCATCTAGTCCAACCCTCCTGCAATAAGCAAGGACATTTTCAACTAATTGGGTTGCTCAGAGCCCCATCCAACCTTGACCTTGAAGGTTTCCAGTGAAACGGCATCCACAGCTTCTCCAGGTAACTTGTTCCAGTGTCTCTCATACAGTTCATACAGGTGTATATACTCATGGCCTCCAGATCCTAGGCTTGATGATGTTGTGGTCACAACTGTCCTCACAAACTATTTCACCCTAATCTGTCCTCTCTGGAGTTGCTTACCCAGCTATACCAAGCTTCTCAGACCCCATCCCTAGATAAAGCTCCTCCTACAACTCCCTGCCTGCCCTGACCATTACCAGGCAATGGTGTTGGCAAAGCCAATATCACACAGCTTCACCTGCAAGTCCTTTCATAGAGCGATGACATCCCTTCCCGGGCAGCAGAGAGAGATCCTGTGGAGCTGCCTGTTTCCTTTGCTGGCAGTAAAATGACCTCGGACAATTAGCTTCCATGAGATGCATAACTTCAAGACCACCGAAGTGAGCTGAAATCCATACCACCTTTGAACTCCACAACTAAACGTGTCAGCAAAGAGCTCCAAAAGGTTTCAAAGAGACTCCTCCAGCAACAAGCTTTCTCCAAAAGCTTCCTTGAAGGAGATGCTTATCAGCTTCCTCCCCTGCCCCACAACTGGGTCTGCTGGCTGTCTCCACAATGAGGAGGGCTTGAATACCTTACCTGGATGGAGTATCTGTATCTTCATGCACACACTGGGTTAGCCAGACCTAATTTTTCAGAGCTGCAGAGGCAAATATTTTTTCTTAGCTGCATCCTTTAGAGTTAGTTCAATGGATTATCATTGCAATTTCTATTTATGACTAGATATTGTTGCAGAACCAGCAAAACCAAAAGAACTGGATTCACTAGTGCTACAGTCCACTAAAATCTGAAGGCTCAAAGTCAGTAATTTTTACTTCCTGTAGTCAAGGAATAAAATCTGTGGGTGAATTACAGTGGGCAACACTGATTTTAGTAAAAGTCTTGTAGAATTCCTCAAAGCACTTTTTTTTTCTCTTACTGCACTGAATTGCTAAAACAGATTTGCAACCAGTGCAACACGACGTAAGACAAACTGACCTGGATGAAGCTATTGCTGCATAACCAGAAAGCCATGTAAGAGGACATTGTTTCAAATTCTGCACCTGCTTGCATTCATGCACTGTAGGATCTGGAGCCGCAGGAGTCCAAAAAAAAAAAAAAAGAAAAAGAAAAGGCAAAACCATATAGTTTAATTCCAATGTAAATTCCAATGTACAACAAGTGCATCAAAACCCATTTTGCCAAAACTACCAAGGATTTTTACTGACTTCTTTCTCCCACCAAAGATGACTTACGCTTTCTTTGGCTCTCCCTACAGAGTGTCCTTTCTAAACAGAGAGTCTTCATCTGATCATGCAAGGACTAATCACAGCTGCTGTTGCTCCATCTCCAGAAGGGGAGAAAGTGGTACTGACCTTCCCTTGGTGGCCTCGTTTTCAGGCTGCCCAGGCAAGACAACCTCATGCTGTCAGAGGGCCCCATCTGGTCTTGGGGTGAGAGTGCACAAGTGGCCTCTTCACTTGAACAGTTGGAGGTGAATGGGTCTTTCAATGTGGCTTTTCTTTATTTCCAGAATTTGCTGCTAAGGATGCACTGGTACCATTACGGAACAAACTGCCCCTGTGGAGCTCTGGCTCCCACCAGAAAAAACACCTTTTGTAGATGTCTGAGCAGAGTAGGGGAAGGTGCAACCTTTCCTCAGCTGAGGACACCTGTGCAAGCATGTGGACACAGTCAGGAAAGCCTCTGCATGCCGAGCAGTGCGTGTGAGGACTGTGAGATGAGTTGGTTGTTGACATTCTTTTGATGCCCTCACTAATTTGCTCCGCGTCACCTCTTCTCCTGTGAAAAGGTGACAGATGACAGACTGGGACCAGCAGAACACAACCTAGGGGAACAAATGAAGACAAGCAAGAGGAGGTCTGCGTGGATCTTGGCTTGTATCAGAAACGGCATGGCCAGCAGGTCCAGGGAGGTTATTCTCCCTCTGTACTCAGCACTGGTGAGACCGCTCCTCGAATCCTGTGTTCAGTTCTGGGCCCCTCACCACAAGAAGGATGTTGAGGCTCTGGAGCGAGTCCAGAGAAGAGCAACAAAGCTGGTGAAGGGGCTGGAGAACAGGCCTTATGAGGAACGGCTGAGAGAGCTGGGGGTGTTTAGCCTGGAGAAGAGGAGGCTGAGGGGAGACCTCATTGCTCTCTACAACTACCTGAAAGGAGGTTGTAGAGAGGAGGGAGCTGGGCTCTTCTCCCAAGTGACAGGGGACAGGACGAGAGGGAATGGCCTCAAGCTCCGCCAGAGGAGATTTAGGCTGAACATTAGGAAAAAATTTTTCACAGAAAGGGTCATTGGGCACTGGAACAGGCTGCCCAGGGAGAGGGTTGAGTCACCTTCCCTGGAGGGGTTTAAGGGACGGGTGGATGAAGTGCTGAGGGACGTGGTTTAGTGATTGACAGGAATGGTTGGACTCTATGATCCAGTGGGTCCTTTCCAACCTGGTTATTCTATGATTCTACGATTCTATGAACCAATCGTCTGTTGGAGCACAGAGTGTGTGTTGCCAGGTAGGCTACCCTGAGCCCACATGCCAGGCTGGTCCCTCCATGTTACACTTGGACAGATGAGCAATGGGGTGGAGGTGGTCAATGTGACATCTGCACAGTTGGGGTAGCCCTAGGGTGGCTGACTCAAGAAGGGTGCGACGAGGCACACCTAGTGTTCCACTCCACCAAAGCAATTGACACTAATGAGCAAGCTTAGAAACGTGGCACAAACCAAAATGAGTTACAGCTCTGATTCCACCATCTGACCCCAACGGGTCGAGTGCCACACAGTGATCTCACCCTGTCGGCTTACTCACAGCTTCACAAGTAGCACAGAAAGGTCACGCTTAGTTAAAACTGAAATGTATTTTCTTGCAGCCTTTCCCCCTTGGGCTGGATGCTGTAGCCCTGACTTGGGCAAAGGTCCAATTGGAAATAATGAATGTAATTACATTGTAAGCACCTTAGTGGAAAATATTGGTATGGTTAATTATACAGGGATGCAATGCTAACTCATTTCCCAGTGTTAAAAATACAAATATTAACGCTTTCTCCTGTGGGGTTTTGAGAAGAATAGTTATTGGCTGCAGTTGGACAGAATTTGTAAGTTGGGCAGCTATTGCAATCGGCTTAAGGAAAAAGTTCCCAATGCTGATTTTCACATCACTGGCTGATACTGCGCAGAACATGCTACGCTGCACAGAACTGGGGTTTTGAGGGACTTTGTGAGAACGAGTTCTTTGGCCACAGCCCTTGAAACACCCAAAATAGAGACTTTTCTTGAAGGAGGTGATTTTAGGGTTCTCAAATTAAAAAGACGAAACTTATTTTTTGAATATCAGGAGAATTTCAATCCCCAGAGACAGATACCAGATACCTGGGACTTGGGTACCTTTTAAGAAATCCTGGCTAAATTGCCCAACTGAAAATGCCACTATCTTTCATTAAGGATCACGGGAAATAGCAAAATAAACTCACAGCACAGACTGAGCGTGCACTCCAGCATCTGAAATCTTCAAAATGCAAACCCGGTTATTTCCACAGAGTTTCTGGTTGACTTTCCAGTTGTTGAATAAGGAGCCTGCTACTTCTGTGTTAGTCAATTGAAAAAACCCTCCTGCTTTTAGCTGGCAGAGCCTTCTGTGAGCAAACAAGTAAAAGCTGCCAAATTTGTTTTGCTTGCCTGGGTATTTAACACAATCCAGCGTATCCTAGCAGTTATTCACAGGTCACAAAAAGAGAAAAAGGCTCCACTCTTTCTCACGACTCCACAAAAAGAGTTGAGAGGATTTACAAAACCCACAAAACCGTCGTGAGATTTCCCCTATAGGTACGTAATGGAGGTTTTTAGGGGGGACTGAGACATCAGCACCTTGGGCATAAGCCTTATTGTTCAGCAAAAATCATGTAATGCATTTTGCACTAGGACACTTCTGCCAGGAGTCACTGCTGCAGGAGCTCATGCACCTGCACAGAGACAGCAAGGGAAGAGGCAGGCATGATGGTCTGCTAGGGTTCCCCGACACAGAGAAGCCCAGACGTTTTACATAGCTACAGGAATTCACGAGGCCAGCAATTAGAAAATCTAGTTAGGCAGCTTAGGGGACTGCTGGGGCACAAACATAGCCTCCTGCTTCTGATTCAACAGCAAGCAAAGCCTGCCCACGTGCCCTAATGCAGCAAACAGGGCTATTATTAAAGAAAAAGGGAGGTCACTAATAAAAACTCCTTTTATCTAAATATTTTGCTTGAAAAATAAGTCCTATTGCCTCTCCTGCTTTTCAGTTTTCTGCCTGCTTTGCTGCTGCACAAGCCTAAGGCAGCAAGCACAGAGGGTGAAGGAGCACCAGCAGCCTGAGCCCAGGTTCACCAAGCACAGAGGCTTCATCTGCTTTAGCAGCAACAAGGATGGATTAGTCACCACCTTGAATTTTGAGTACACTTCTACACACCATCTGTGCAGAAACATTGAGGAAGCAGCTCCCCCAAATGAAAATAGAACTACCGTTCCTCTGAAAGCTGCCAGACAGGTATTTCAGTGAAGAAAAATACAAGTAGGACTGCATGCAGGCAGTAGGCAAACTCCAGTCGAGTTCAACACCATCCAGGTGCATTGTTGCAAGCCCAGGTCAGTCTCCATAACTCACAACACTACTCAAGTGTCAGCATAGACTCTTTTAATACTTTACATAAAAAAACTGCATACACAGTTCATAATTTTATGTAAACATCATATACATTTCAGTTTTTGCCATGTCAGTTTATTAAAAACAGAAACAGAACAGTCTCAGTACCACTGTTTAGGGAAGAGGGACAAAAGTAAACAAACATAACTGAATACATTTGTTCTCTGAACCAGAGAAACACAAGATTATTTTCACCTGGGTTGTCCACCCTATGAAAATAGTTTTAAATAATCCTAGATTCTTTAAACTGCCCTTTAGCATTAAAGTCTGATGTAGTCACTGCATAATAAACAGCACTTTCACTCATTTTTTTCCAAGGCAAGAAGATACAGTGGTTTTATTTCATCTTGGTTTAAATTGCAATTTCAACACAAGACCCAGATGAGGTTACCGAGTAAGAATGTTTCCAATGCTACAGTGTTGTAGGCAGATGACAAGTGCACTGAGTGTTTGATTTAAAAAAAAAAAAATAAAAAAACACCAAGTTGTGCAAAGTAATTTCTCTTTTGAAAATAAAACTTTTAAACAAACCCAAATCAACATACTTGCAGAAGACAACGTTAAACAAAGGAGCAGGCACCAAGATCATAATATGGCAATATCATCCTCCTCCCCCTTGCTCATCCTGCCTGGTCCATCAGGAGGAGGATGCCCAGCAAGGAGGACAGAGCACCTCAGCTTCACTTTCCAACCTGGTGGCTTCTGCAGCTGGAGTCTGTTCAAAGCTCGCGTTATCAGCAGGCATCAGTCACTCAGGGCAAGTTCCTTTGCACAACACAAGCCCCAGCCGGGCACCCCCTCCCCACCTCACTTTAAATAAGCACCCCCTGCACTACCCCAGTTTGCACAAGACAGAAAAGGTAAGATATATACAGGCTTCGCTCGGGATGCCCCTCCCTCCCCTCCCAGTCTCTGGCTTCAGGGCACCAGTGTCCCCAGCAGGTCAGGCTCGGGAGAGGCGAGGGCGCTGCCGGGAGCCCAGGGGCTGCAGCCCCTTCCCCAGCCCGCCTGGGGGGGAGGCACATGCAGGCAGGAGGCAGAGTCCCTTCAAGGATCCCGGCTCCACCGTTCTCCTCTTGCAAAAGAAGAGGAGGCCGCCTGGGAGCCGGGAGCAGCAGGTGGCGGTCAGAGAGGGGGAAGAGCCGGGTGCGAGCTCGCTCAAGCCGGTCTCGACAGCTTTTTCTGTCGGTGAGAGAGTCCGCGATTCGGTCGCAGCGGGGAGCGGCGGGAGAAGGCGCCTCCCCACGTTATTCCCAAGACTCAGGGCATGCAATCCCCCCCCTCCCCGCAGCTGAGCCGGCACAGCCCTTCCCGGCCGAGGCTGAGGGAGCTCCCCCCGCAGCCCCCAGCCGAGGCACAGCCCGGCTCCTCTCCTCCTCCTCCTGCCCACACAGCTGAGCCAGGAGCTCTAAGGGCGCTCCTTACAGGACTTTGCAGCAGTTGATGCAGCCGTTCTGGGTGCCGTAGCGCTTCTGCAGGGCGGCGCGGGTGGCGGTCTCGAAGACCTCCCGCACGCCGTCCTTGGTCTTGGCCGAGCACTCGAGGTAGTCGTAGGCCTGGATGCGGATGGCCATGGCGCGGCCGTCCTCGGTGCGCACGGGCTCCTGCTTCATGCGGGCCAGCTCGTTGCGCACGTGCTCGTCGTTCCGCAGGTCCTTCTTGTTGGCCACCAGGATGATGGGCACGTTGGGGCAGAAGTGCTTGACCTCCGGCACCCACTTCTCCGGGATGTTCTCCAGCGAGTCCGGGCTGTCCACCGAGAAGCACATGAGGATGACGTCGGTGTCCGGGTAGGAGAGGGGGCGCAGGCGGTCGTAGTCCTCCTGCCCGGCCGTGTCCCACAGCGCCAGCTCCACCTGCTTGCCGTCCACCTCGATGTCGGCCACGTAGTTCTCGAAGACGGTGGGCACGTAGACCTCGGGGAACTCGTCCTTGCTGAAGACGATGAGGAGGCAGGTCTTGCCGCACGCCCCGTCGCCCACCACCACCAGCTTCTTGCGGATGGCGGCCATGGCCAGGCTGGCCGAGGGGGCTTTGCCTTGCGGCAGGACGACGGCCGCGCCTTCCTCCTCCTCCTCCCTGCTGGGCACGGGATGAAGGCTGCCTCCTCCTCCTTCTGGCCTCTCACAGCGCACCGTGGCGAGCCGGGGAGCCTCCCTCCCTCCGCCTCTCCTCGTAGATCCCTCCCTCACCCTCTCGGCGCCTCCACTGCCGCAAGCCCCGGCCGGCGCCGCTATTTAAAGGCGCTCGCGACTTTCTTAATATAGCCGGCCAATGGCAGCGCCGCGGGTGACGTCACCCCCGCCGCCGAGCGCCGCGATTGGTCCCCGCGGCCGAGGGGGCGGGGCCAAGGCGGAGGGCGGGGCCGCGCGGGGGAGGGGAAAGGGGGGGGCGGGGGAGGCGGTGGCCGCGCCGGGGCTGCGCTGGGCGAGTTGGGGCGGGGGGGGGGGCGAGCCGGGCGAGGGGGCCGCTTCCTCGGAGGAGCCACGGGCGGGTGCCACGGGGTCACCGGAGAGAAGCAGCCCGCCCCCGGGTCGCGCCGGGCTGCGGTTTCCCCCGGTGGGAGGTTTGCGGGGTGGCTGGGAGCGAGCTGCCCTGAGGGGAGGCGAGGAGGCGGGAAACGCTGAGGGAGAATCGCAGCGGGAGATCCCAAGGGAAGAGGGGCTGGGGCTGCTGCAGGCGGCTGTGGGTGCAGTGATGTTAGGATTCAACAGAAGCCGTCGGTGGTTGTTGCTGGGACAACAGGTTGTTCCTGTCAAAGGAATGGTTGGTTTGATAGGAATGGTTGGACTCGATGATCCGGTGGGTCTCTAACAACCTGGTTATTCTATGATTCAACGCAGGACCTGACCGCTTGCCTGTCTTTAAGGAAAAAAAATCCATCGTGTTTGGGGCTCTCCTGCCAGCCAAAAGGGGAGCAAGGGGTTATAAGCCCGGAGAAGCCGCAGGCTTGAACTGGAATGTCCTTTTCATGAACTCACGAAGTCGGAAAAGGCCTTTGAGATCATCAAGCCCAACCGTACCTCTCCACTGCTAAACCAGATCCCCGAGCGCCTCATCTCCCTGTCTTTTAAACCCCTTCCAGGGATGGGGACTCCACCACCTCCCTGCGCAGCCTCTGCCACGGCCTGGGAACCGTTTCTGTGAAGAAATTTTTCCTGCTGTCCAATCCAAACCTCCCCTGGTGCAGCTTGAGGCCATTCCCTCTTGTCTTATTGCCTGTCACTTGGGAGAAGAGACCAACAGCCCCTCGCTACAACCTCCTGTCAGGCAGTTAGAGACAGCCATAAGGTCTCCCCTTAACCCCCTTTTTTCCTCCATTTACAGAGATCTCAGAAGTCACAGCAATAAAAAAAATGAATGTAGGAAATAAATAGGTGCAAAAGACACGAGTCCGAGATTGCTTAGAGGACAGGGCACGAGTGCCTTAACATCAGCAGATGGCTTGTGCGTTATGTATCGTGAAGTCCCACACTGTGGAATCCCTGGTACTTATTCATAGAATCATAGAATCACCAGGTCGGAAAAGACCCATCGGATCATGGAGTCCAACCATTCCTATCAAATACTAAACACATACGGTGTCCCCGATGCAGCTACAAAGCCTTATAAAGCTGAGCATCGTAAAGTCCCACACTGTGAAACCTGCGGTGTCCCCGCAATCACTGTCTCACTGCCTGTTGTCTCCAGCTTTTTCCCTGCAAACCATGTCCCGTGGGTCCTGCCTCTCAGGAGCAGATCCAGCCTTCTCCTCTTTTCCCAGCACTGGCGTTAGTAAACAGAACAGAAATTAGTGATTTGAACAATGTGATTGTTATTAAAAACTAAAAATATTCACTTGAAGACCAAATGGACCACTGAGTGTATCGAGTTGCTGGACAAGTTGCTTGCAGCAGGCTGTTACAGAAGTGTGTGTCACTAGGGCAAATGCTTCACTTATGGTTCACTTAATCCTAGACACTGAAATGTCATTCATCTTCTGTGAGACGTTTGCAATTCCCATTTCTCCCTGTCGAAAGAGCGTGTCCCTCGTGGGTGAAGTATGGATTTGTACCTTTGTCTTATGTAGTTTGTACAGCATATTGTATATGATGTCAACATAATAAATTCGAACTGATCATAGAGTGGTTTGGGTTGGAAGGGACCTTAAAGCCCATCCATTTACAACCCCCCTGTCATGGGTAAGGACACCTCCCACTGGATCAGGCTGCTCAAAGCCCCATCCAACCTGGCCTTGAACACCTCCAGGGATGGGGCAGCCACAGCATCTCTGGGAAACCTGGGCCAGTGCTTCAGTACGCTCATCAAGAAGAATTTCTTCCTAATATCTAATCTAAACCTTTCCCCCTCCAATTTAAAGCCATTAATATAATATGATGTTTGAAAAACCCCAGAAATGGAGGATAGTCACAGGCATCAGCGATTCCCAGGACCTGTGGCCTTTTAACAGGCTACATTTCTGACAGGCGTTATCCCTTTACAGTTGTTGTCACCGCTCACAGTTTGAATTTCTTCACAAAACCAAAAAAAGTGACCTAAGTGGCAGTCCTCCCCACACTGCCGTGTGCTCCTGGTGATGGAGCATCAGCAGCTTGTCACTATTCTGTCTATAAATACAACCAGGAGCACATGGAGCCATTCCGATGGAGCCTGTTTGCTGCAGAATGTAAGCCTGCTAAACACAGGTGCAGCTGTAAGTCTCTGGAAGCTCCTCAGCGATGTTTTGAGCTGGATGATGGATTTTTCACTGGAGTCCGGAGCCACCTTGCGGCAGCACCGCTGGCTTGGGCACCCGCCTTCCTGCAGCTCCAGGGCTGGAAAGCTGCACTTGTTGGGTGGCAGCAGAGAGAGCTGCGAGTGCTTTACGGATCCTGAGAGGTGCTGCTTCAATATGCTTTCAGATCCCCTCTTATTAGACTTCTGGGTGGCACGAAGAAACGTGCCTTGGTATTTGGTTTCGTCTTTTCAGCACTGGGAGGACATGGATCTGATCAGGGCACATCCACGAGGATGCTCAGAGGGCTGGGGCATCTCCTGTATCAGGACAGGCTGAGAGAGTTGGGCTTGTTTAGCCAAGACAAGGCTCCAGGGAGACCTTGGAACAGCCTTCCAGTACTGCAAGGGGGCTACAGGAAAGCTGGGGACAGGCTCTTGATCAGAGAGTGCAGTGACATGACGAGGGGTAACAGTTTTAAGCTGAAAGAAGGGAGATATTAGGAAGACTAGATATTAGGGAGATTTTTTTCCTCTGAGGGTGGGGAGGCGCTGGCCCAGGTTGCCCAGAGAAGCTGTGTTTGCCCCATCCCTGGAGGTGTTCAAGGCCAGCTTGGATGGGGACTTGAGCAGCCTGGTCCAGTGGGAGGTGTCCCTGCCCATGGGATTGGAACTGGATGATCTTTAAGGTCCCTTCTGCCCCAAACTATGATCCTGTGAAAATGCTTCATTAAACAGAAAGAAGAATCAGCTGGGTGAGAAATTATGTCGATCATTTCATCTGTGCTGTGAAAGGTAGGAAAATATGCAGCTCATTCATTTCAAAGCACGCAGCTCTGTTCTTCACCCAGTGCTGCTAACAATTATCTGTATGCCTCAGCGCAGAGAAAGCTAAGTGGCCCACATTCATACTCATTTTAGACTTCAAAGCAGGGTGGCCTCATGCAAAGTCTGCTGGTCCCAGCTTCCAGACTATGCAAAGCAAATACTCTACAAAGTTCCAAGTAACCCAAGTCAAACCCATAGCTGGGGCTCTTCTTGTAACTGAATGGTGCAGATAGAGTTCCAGCACCCAGTTACTGTCTGAGCCAGAAATACTTTATTTTCTAGCAATCTTGCATCCGTAGTCTTCCACACAGTCATGCTGAAGGTAAATGTTTCACCTCTCACATTGCAAGAAAGACTGCAGCAAAGCCTATGTAATTCCTTGACCTAGGGTTTCGAATACTTCATCTTTTTTCTCCAGAGGCTTTATAGCAGGACACCCAGCCCTGTGACCCACTTAGGCTGAAGCTGCACTCATTTCACTGTACTGGGTACACTCCAGCACTGGACTCTACAGGGAACATCTGAGTTACTGTGGTTCACACATTTATACTTAAATGTGCCATTCTGGGGACTTGATCGTGGCCTGGGTTTCATACTTAATGTAAATTTGCTGCACGCCACCTTTCTCCTGCAGTGGATTTAGCCCATAAGTAGCAGTGCATTATGTGGTACCTACCCAGAACTGCCTAAGTAGAAGTGAAGAAGCTCTTACTTTATATTATCTTTTCAATCATATATATTTGCTTCTCTTCTCCGGAGCATTCTTCCTTCAGCCCATTCATAAAAGCGTGAAGTGAACTGGTTTCAAGAACAGTGGTGAGAAGGAGAAAGGCTGCACACAGGAATCCTTTTCCCTTCTTGCTTGGATCAATGCATCAGGAAAAATGGGAATCTGACCAGCATGGCAGCGCTGTGAGTGGGGCAGAAAGAGGCATGGCAGCACTACTGGAAGTGAGCACAGTGGATATTAATCTGTGTCAGTGCTTAGGCTTCCTTCTTGGGGTAGCGACTGGGAGCAGAGGTAGAAAACATTGAAAGAAAATAATGAAAAGAAGCTCTGGGATGAGGTGGCATTTCCCTCTCCTCAAGGAATTTTGTATAAGACCAATTCTGTACTCAGGCATGGATCTGGAAGGTACCAGGGAGGGTAGCAAGCTCACATATTTTAGGGCTGAATTTGAACTTTATGTTGTAATTTTTGTATTTTCTAATCAAATTTGGACAATATGCTAAACGATACTTCTTTAGCTGAGCTGAAACTTCGCTTCTAGTTTTGCCTAAATGTGCATTCTCTAAACAGAGCGTTAATTCTGCTGCACCATATACATCTGTATGACTGATGAAGATAGTATGAAGTAGGAGAAAAAAGACACCACATTTTTGCTTGCATTGCTTGTACTGGTGGTTTTGAGATTAAAACTCAGCCTTTTGTTTTTCACTTGATTTAATCCAATTGGCATTTTTTGTTGCTGAGAAGGCAATTCCAGTCAATTATTGGAGATTGTTTCCAGGTTATCTTCCCCTACCCGCTCTTTTTGCTAAACAGATTTTCTGCAGGGCATATCTGTAACTCAGCTAATTTGTGTTCAAGCATAAATTTGTGCCAAAAGCATGAAAGCTCAGTGGGAAAGGTAATCTCTCTCCTTTTTGTCAGTAAGTAGGCAAGTAAGTACATTGCCTGCTGTGGCATAACGTGCTGAGGGAGCCGTATGTGCCAGTAACAGCGCAGTGAGTCCTGCACGCTGCCTTGTACTGTAATGCTAGCAACAAGCATCCTGCAGTCATCATGCAGGCAAAGCTTCTCCATGAAGTAAGGAAAGTAAGAGCTAGCTAAATGTGAGCTACTTTACAGGCTAGTGCTAAAAAGCTCTGAGTAGATGTGGGAGGACAGGCAGAAATGGTAAGTATCTGTCTCTCTAAGCTCCTGTGTGTTTCTGGCATATACAGGAACCAGATCACTTGTTATATGTCACAGCAGGTCCTTTGCTTTTGAATGTCCCTGACAAAAACCAGAATTTAACTCTCACATCCCCTTGTGATCAGTGATCTCGGCAAAGAAGCCAGACTGATCTACCTAGGACCTGGAATGCTGAAGCACAAAAAGGGAAGGTGAAAAAGACCTGTGTGTTTTCATATGGAATTTTAGGCTAAGTACAGCACGCATAAAAGCACATCATCCCAAACAAGAAATGCCTTCGTGATTCTAAAGAGCTGTATGGGATCCACAGGCATTGCTTTTCCAGGGAATAAGTGGAGCAAGTCAGAAGCTGATGATTTTAATTTTGTTGAGCTCCTATGGCAAAACTATCAGATTCATACTTGAATAGGACTCAGGAAATTTGGTCTGGGAGGGTGAAATCAGACCACCACATAAAACTGCAGTGGCCTCAGGTCTCCAGCTGACTTCAGATTAAACAGAAACAAGTTCCTCATCCTTACGCTAAAACTTCTAGATCTAAACCTCCTCATCTCAATTGAAGAACTCTTTTGTAGCTGTATGAACTAAATATAACTACACTATACTAATGACTATATATACATGTTTATACACACTATACTATACTCACAACTATACTAATCAGCAGTTATGTATCTGCATCACCAATGATGCCTTTGGAAACTGTTCTCTCTGCAGAGAGACCAAATTAATTTACCCTTTGGTCTCAGTTTTCAGTGGCTGCAGACACTTTGCAGACTTTGTCTACCAGGAAAACAGACAGAGAAAGAAGAAATGACTTGTCCAATGCTAACAAGATAGCAGGGAATAAAGTCTTCATCTCGGGAGTTCAAGATAGTATCTTTAACACAGACAGTTCTTTCCTTTTAGGCTTCCTGGTTGACAGATTTCATTTCACTATTTTGAGGATGAAGAAACACTGGAAAAGGCTGTCCAGAGAGGGTTGTAATCTCCATCCTTGGAGATATTCAAAATCCAGCTGGACACGGGCCTGAGCAAACTGCTGTAGCCTGAGCAGGGCAGGGTGGACTAGATGATCCTTTCCCACCTCATCTGTTCTTTGATTCTGCAGTTCATTTCTGTGCGATGCCTCAACAGATCTGGAAAGGGGTGTCTTGAAGGTCTGTCTAGGGGGCCTGCTGCTGTTTTACACTGCAGTACTGTCAGCCCCACGCATACACATACCGAAGCTTGTCACACTCAGTACTGAAATGCTCACTCTAGATGAATCTTTTGCAACAGGAACAAGGAAATTTCTAAAGTAAACATGCTGTGATTTGTTAATGAATTGTGTAACTTCCACTTTATTGCCAGTAAAGTAGGTTTCTTTAAAAAACAATGATCTCATCGTTTTCTCTTTGTAGATTGGTTGGCTATATTAAGAAACATCAACCCATTCCTTTAAGTACTGTGGCCATCATGACAGTCTTTGAAGAGTGGAGGTAAGTTCTGTCTGCAGGAACCCGTGACCTAAGGAAGCTGAGGCAGCAACAATATTAGAAGAAATCAATCTAATACTGAATATCAAGAAAGAAAAGAAAGTTGATGCTGGAGATTACTATTCTGTAAGTCTAATAACCTTCTATCTCCTATAAATTAACTGTGAGTGTAAGAAGACTTCCTAATTTCCACATGACAATGGGTCTATGAGCAAAAGCAGCATGGACTTACACAGGATAACTATCGAAAATTGGTAGAAGTCCACTAGCAGACCATGGCAGGAAAAATGCAGTCAAAACAATTTGGATAGTTGATCAGTAGGGTGTTTTGTACTTCGTCTCTTACAAAATCAAGTCATTCAGTCTAGAAAATTAAATCTGTTATGGACTGAACACTGACGATAAAGAACACCTGAGATGATAAAACAGAAATATAGGACACTGCAGGAAGCTTGGTTACATCCAGACTAGGTTTATACCTCCATTGTTTGATCTATAGTAATTGTAAAGAGCAAGGTACTCACAATTTCAAAAGATTCTTATACCAGAGAAATTAAAAGAGGAAAAAAATAGGGAATGAAGGTAAGACAGGAGTATGGAGAGAAAAATGAGATAAGGGGAAAGATTCCAAACTAATGGAATTTCCCTGTCCTGTCCTGTCCGCTCCGCTCTGCTCCTCTCTGCTTCTCCACAACATCATAAAAAAAAAAGCAGCCTGGATGGGAATAATCCATTTTTTACTTCTTCTTGGTTTTCAAGGGATGGATGCTCCTCAGAGGAAGATAACAGTAGTTGGAGATGACCGCTGTGGTAAGACATGCCTCCTCTTTGCTCTGCGTCATGAACCGCTTCCCAAGTCCTACGAGCCAACTCTGTTTGACACTTACACCACTGACACAGAGGTAGACGGGAAGGAGATGAAACTCATTCTCTGCGATGTGGCAGGGAAGAATGAATTCAGTTACCAAAATCTCCGCTCAGTTTTCTACAAGGATACTGACATTATTTTAATGTGCTTTTCCGTGGACGTGCATGACTCACAGCAAAACATCCTTGATTTTTGGGTTCCAGAAATCAAACAGTTCTGCCCCATGGTACCTATTATTCTGGTGGCTACCAAGATAGAACTAAGGGGTGATGAAAGTATTAAGAAGAAACTACCTTTTCCCAGCAATGAGCCGTTTAACACTACAGAAGGAAAAGCTTTAGCTGCCAAAATTGGGGCATATGCTTACCTGGAGTGTTCTGCCAAGACAAAAGAAGGTGTTGATACAGCCCTGAAGATGATTAGCCAATGTGCATTAAATCAGAAAAGGAGGAGAAAGAGGCACTACAGGCACTGCCGAATTTTGTAAGAGGAGGTTTTTCTTATTTTGTCGTTGGATTTCATGATGAGGAAAGGTAAGTAGATGTCTTTGTTGCTGTTGTGCGGGTGCTATAAAGCGTGCTTGTATGTTATGGGAGGAAAAAAATACCTATGTCTACAAAGTGTCACACTTTAAACGTTGGATTGGTTTCCTTCTCCACTCCCAAAACAGGCTGAAAAGCACAATTCCAGATTTGAGTTTAGTACTGGTCTTGAGAATGGAAATGACTAAGCTACATACAGTTCTCCACAGAGGTCCATTTTTGTCAAAGGAGGAACACACAGGCTAGGGCAGGAACCCAAAACTGAACTATTGGGGCAAGCACAAGAATATGTCATTTAGCGAATCTAATCCTGGCTTCTTGGTTGTAAAGCTTACAGCGAGCAGCTGTGCTGCCCGGGTTTCCTAGTGTGCGCTCCCAACCATACACTTCCTTGAAGGATGCCCTCAGGGAAGGGAGTCTCCACACACACATCCAATAGTCTCCTGTGCTAATAGCAGTGGGTTTCAGACTGGCAGAACGGGTCTGACTTTCTCCAAGATTCATTTGTAGAGCTAATGTGGCCTTGGTTCCATAAATGCATCAGGAATGCAATGTATAGCATAGGGTACAATGACAGCAGTGCTATCTCCACCTCTTCTTCAAGCACGGGTAAACAAACAGGGGTAAAACAGCCTGGCCCTGGGGCAGGATAATCCAGTTCTTGACAGAATTCCTACCTCAAAAAAAGAAAAGTAAAAAAGTCCACACTTCAGTTTCTAAACCTCTTTGTCCTTATAGAATCATAGAATCATCAGGTTGGAAAAGACCCACAGGATCATCGAGTCCAACCATTCCCATCAAATAATAAACCATGCCCCTCAAAATCATCTGAAAGTATCTTAGATCTTTCTGTCTTTCCTTAGCACTTGCAGGCAGAAGACATGAAGGAAAGGGAATGCCAAGAACCATGCTCTCAGCTTTGCAAGTCATTACCAATCTGGAAAGATTAAGACATGCTGTCAACCTAAGCAAATAACCTCAGAGAGGCACAGAGATGGACCCAAATGGAAAGACTTTGGATTCCTATCCATACTGCTCCCTTCTATGAAACAGTGATTGCTGGCAGCCCAAAGAGCTGACTTATGGAACGACGTTGAAGGTGCAAGTCTGGGAGCAGGCAAATAACATGGCTGCAGGGTTTGAAGGCAAATACCATAACACAGTAAGTGGAAGGAGAAATGTTTTAAGGTAAATCCTTCTGATCCTGAAGAGGACCAACTGAGCATAACTGTCAGGCACTAGGAGAAGATGAAAGTCTATCACTTTCTCTTGCTGTCTCCCTTGGTGGTGGTTCCATCACGCTGGCAGCCTGGCTGCAGTTTCCCAGGGGGAAACAAAACAAGAGTAATTATGGCACTTGGAGCTGTACGCTTAGCAAACTAGCTTTTCCAGGTGACAGATGGAGTAAAATACACACAAGATTTTTTCTTACTCATCCTTCCCAGTGGTATTTGATGGTGCCATGGGTAGAAACATGCGGGTTGGCCAAATATTTATTATTGGATAGGTTGTTGTTTTCCTTCTACATCACTTTTTAGTAGGAGTTTTGAAGTTCACACTCACCTTGGCATAATAACATGCTTCAAGTATGATGCTTTCTATTTTCAGAAGTATCTTTCTTCCAAGAATTTCTGAGCAGTTTTCAACGTGAGTTACCAGCTCACCTCTTGGTGACGTGTAGGTGTTATTTCCATTTTCAAAACTGAGAAGGTTAAACTGCTACCTAACATAATTACCTACTTATTGGGGCTTTCTTTTTCTTGTCTTTTTCCTTGTTCTTGCCCTTTCTTTTTTCCCTCCTCACCCATTCTGAAACTTATTTCCTTCCCTCTCTGCCTATAACAATCCTTTCTTTGCAATCCAATATTACACTGAAATTTTAAAACTATTCTCTCCATGCAACTTGGATGCGAGTGTGCTGTGCGTAAGCGCTCCCCCGATTCAGGTAATAGCATACAGCAGTGCATTTCAAAGAGCTGTATTTATGTAGATGGGTTTAAATTGTTATTTCCATTTTCTGTGTGTATATGTGGGTGGGGAGGATTAGACTGCAGATAAGTTCAAGAACACCGGTGCCTCGGGTTCCTCTGATGTGGGGTATTGAACTGGAAGGAGGCAGTTTTGCAAAGATGCTGAGCGCTCACTGTTTGCACTACTTGGAAAGTTCAGACCACTTTGGTGAATCTGAGCTTACCTGTTGTTACCCGAATTTGTTGCTTAGTAGGACACTGGTCAGCGTATTGACTGGTATCTGTTTTCAATCTAAAGAAACAAGTATTTTCCTCCAGAAGGTTGCTTTGTTCAAGACAAGGGTAACTGGTTTCACTCTCAGTATTCACTGTACATATCTCTAAATTAAACTGTTGTTAACACTGATCTTAGTTTCTATTTCTTAACATTAACCTTTGTATTGTTTCAATGTGGAATAAAAAGATAGCAATCTGTTTCCACTGTTTACGCCTCTGCAAATGGAAAAGAGAAATATGTGGGAGGTTTTTCATGATCCTTTTGCTTAACTTGTATAAATCTTGTTTTTTCACTTTTGTCAAAAAATCCTAATGTCGTAGAATCATAGAATAGCTTGGGTTGGAAGGGACATTAAAGGTCATCTAGTTCCAACCCCCCTATGATAGGCAGGGACGTGTCCCACTAGATCAGGCTGCCCAGGGTCCTTCCCCTTTGTCTGGCTCAAAGCACTTTTGCAAGAGCCCAGGGCCATGTGGCTGTTCAAGGAATCTGTTGGATATTTGTGCATATTTCAGGGCATCTGGTTCCCGGGAGAAAACCACAGACTGGATATTTCTTGTATTTTGGATGGCTTTGTATGTTAGCATTGGCCTGTGATTCAGAAAGAAGGGGATACAGCCCAGTAGCCAGGATATTTGCCTAGGACACGGGGATCTGGGATTTTTTCTCTATTCCACCACACACTACGGTCTGTGTGACCATACAGAGGACACTGTAAACATCTGCACAGCAAAGCAGCTGGGGGGAAGCTGTTGCCCCATAGCTGCATGGAGATAAATGGGTGCTAGTCCATCCTCACTGCTTAAGATTGTGTCTTTAGGAACCTGCAGCACATAGACACCCACTAGCTGGTGTTAGGCTTCCTACCCCCAGGCCTGCTGGGATGGGGGAAGGACTCGTGCATGGGAAAAGCTCAGATATCAGCCCTAAGAGAGCTAGAAAGTGTGTATGAGACTGGCACTGGGGAAGTGATACATATCCATATCTTAAACCTGGGACAAAAATCAATAGTGATGAATCCATATAGAAGCAAACTGCCAGCAGTCGATATCCAGGCTAAACCTGAGCCAGAAGGGCTATCCTCTTAATACAAATCTTTCTTCCAGTGTTGGAAGGGAGAGGAGGGGAGAAGAAGAAGAAGAGGGAGACTGGGGGGAGAGGAATGGAAAATAGCAGTCTGTTTTATTAAGCAGGTTTTTTTACTTTTGTGAATTTAAATACGAAATATGGCTTTTTATTAAGAGAAGAAAAAGCAAAGGAAAGAAGTATTGTGGATGGGAAGATGGAAATTAACTGAACATTCACGTATCATTAAACAGGACCATTTCTATGAAGAAATACACTGTTTACTCCCCACCACAACAGTTTTAGACAGATGTCCAACTGAAACAGCAGGGATATTTATGCTATATTAGGTGACTATGGTGATATGCTTTGCAATTAAATAAGAGCTTTGCGATTTCAATGAAGCAAATATGCAGATAAATTATATTGATGTCTTTCAGTAGACATAAATAGAAAGAAAGAAAACCAGTACATAACAATAATAATGCAATATGTGAGAGTAATTTTCCATTTTCAGTGTGAAGGTAGTTGATGTATTTCATGCAGTAGCAGTGTAGTAGCCTGCATGCCTAAGAATGTCGTCAAGACAGGGTTTGTAGACAAGCTGAATTTGTTGGGAGAAAAAGAATCCTGGACACTCATGTCTTTAAACAGTTATTCCACATCCTGTAAAGGTTCTCTCTATAAAGCTCTACATATGGTGATAAGCCACAACTATCTAGAATGTGTTTTGTACAGAGATTTAGGCAGAAGCTACAAAGTGACGTATCAACAGTGCTCCAGCAAAAACATACCTGGCACCACACACAGTACGGGGGTTTGGAAAAAAAGAGGAATATGAGACAAAAAAACCCCCACGTGTTATTTTCTTTTCATTGCCTGTTTCGGGAAAGGAGTGGAGACAGGGTAATACATCTTGCTTAGCAAGACCATTCTGCATTTTGTATTGGTTTCCTGTATAAATACATCTTCCTAGTGGACAATCTGTCAGGCCACATACTAATTCATCTGTTTACTCAAAATTATCATCAGACAGGAAGCATGCTGTATTTTGTGAGAATAGATTGTCCTAGGCTTTTGTCTCAGTTTTCTTCATAATATCATGCCGCTTAATCAAATTCATTTTCTGGAATGTACTGCATCTGTTTTAAATAATTCAACAGCTTAGAGTGTATCTCTGCAATCACTCAGAGAATGACAAGCTGATACAAGAGCCTGTAATTTGTTATCATGTTTTGATGGAATGAAGGGGCTGGATTGTGGTATTCCTCCACATCAGCTCAGAGCATGAAAAGGCAGAAGGACTGCAACTTTATTTGCCAAAACTAAATTTTAAGTGTCGCTGAGACCTTGAAACCTTCTTTGTTCATCTTCATGTCTGCTAGTGGACACGTCCATCATTTAAACTGCCTCCACTCTGCTGGTGTGTTCACATTTCAGTCTGCTCAGTTCCCAAATGTGTGCTCTATGCCAGCTACCTCCCTGTCAGGGTGAGACAGCTTTTGGGGGGACTTGTCTCAGCACACCCCCTGGGCTGTGCCTGTTTAGCAGACAGGCAGAGGAACATCCCATTCATGAATCACACCAATGACTGGTTTCTGAGCAGTTCCATGTCACTGAGGGCAACTTTGTCAGCCCAGGTTTGTCTGAAATGAGCAATGTCACAAGGTGGATGTGCCAAGGTGCTTGGAGCAGGGAACTTAGCTGCCTGCTGTCATCCAGCTTTGGTTGAGAGGGAGTTTGTAAGCTTGAAGGCATTACAAGAAGCAATCTTCTCCCTTTTGATTCTTTCGCTTAGGCAGCAGGACAGTCTTTGCAAAGGTTATTCTATGTGTAGGAATGGCAGGCAACACACAAACAATGCTCACAGAAACACAAACAAGACTAAAGACCTCATCTTATTTGGCTCTCTGGCTTACCAGGATGAAAGCCCATTAATGGAATATATATATAAATATATGTATACTTATACAGACATATCCACAATGTGGATTCCTCTAGCCACTGGCCTGAGACACTCAGTCTACACAGTAGCTGGCCCCTGGATTCTTTCATATCCAGTTGACTCTTGCACAGACACACACAGGTTTCTCAGTTGACTTCCACTGATCACCATCTCCCCAATAGCTGGCCAGGATCTTCCATTCCCTCCAATGGCCAAAGTACAGACCTGTGGTGCCTTCTGCATCCTGCCCAGGCGTACGGTTGCTTTGATACTTGGCTCCCGATGCCTCGCATCCTACTCGCCGGCTAGTCCTGCTTAACGTTCACAGGTGAGTCCTGCTTAACATTCACAGGGGATTCACCTAGACACACAAGCACACGTGCAGGCAGAGTAGAGAGTCCCTCACCCAGGAAAAGCATCTGAAATAGAGTTCAATGAACAGACAGGCCCTGCTGACCAGGCAACTCTTTACATGTCACTGGCCCCTTTTCTCCCCTTACTGCTCTGCTTTCCCACACTTGTTCCTTTCCAAACCACCCAGACCCCTCTCTTTCCTCACTCCTGGTCCCTCCCCTAAAGGTCCCAGAGTAAGTCTTGTGCAATCCCAAGATGCTCCCTCTCTGCACCCCATAATGTGCCCCCACTTAGGCACTAACTTCCCCCCTCAGTCCATAAGATCCTTTCCCTTTAGTGCTGGGTGTTCCCTGGACCCAGGGCTGAGGCTCCCAGGGGCTCATGTTCTCCACCAGGTTGCTGCGGTTTGTCCCCCAGTTGGTTATCAGGATTCCTCCCCTCATAGCCTCTAAGCTTCACCTTGTTCCTGGGGTGAGGCTTTAGTCACACTCCCCAGCCACCATGGGAAGACACTTTTGTATCTGACGGCTCCTGCCCATCATTGATCACGCTTTGCCACCACTTAGCCCTGGGAGGAGATGAAATTTGGCTGTGTTTAAGGCCTTTGGCAGGGTAAATCTAAATAAATATTTATCAGCAGCCAAATGTAGAAGAGAGAGCTCATAAAAATGCATCCTTCACAAGGCTCCCTGTCCACTGGTTTTCTGCAGGAAGGTAAATTTAAATTAATGCTGCACTGAAGCACTACTTTGCAATTGCAAACAATGAATGGGTCCAGGTATGTTTCCAGTGACCTGCTGTAAACACGGTATATGATGCATTAGCAGCAAATTTCCAGCAGATGATGATGCTCTGAAATATGAAGGAAGCGGCTCAGAGTTTTGCCTTTCTTCATCCCAGTCTTGTTGGAAAGGGCACACTGGCTTCTACACCAAGAACTGGAGCGCAAGGCCCATGGGGCTTAGTCAGTGGTCAGAGCATCAACACGGTTCCCTTCACTGAGCCAATACTTCAGCGTCAAGCAGGGGCCACAGAGGGGAAATTGAGAGTTTGGGAACGAGCAGCATCCAATTTCTTGAAAACAAACTTGTTACAGAGTCATAGAATGGCTGGAATTGGATGAAACCTTAAAGATCATCCAGTTCCAACCCCCTGCCATGGGCAGGGATGCCTCCCACTGGATCAGGCTGCCCAAGGCCCCATCCAACCTGGCCTTGAACCTCCAGGGATGGGGCAGCCACAGCTTCCCTGGGCAACGTGGGCCGGTGTCTCATCACCCTCATGGTGAAGAATTTCCTCTGTCTTTCTAGTCTAAATCTGCCCCTCTCCAGTTTATACCCATTGCTCCTTGTCCTATCACTATCTGCTTCTACCCACATACTTAGATTCCTATGACAAAACAGACGTGGCTTTATAATTAGATGGATACATGAAAGTCTCATGATAATACATATCAGGCCTTTTTTACACACTTCTTTGATGACATATGTGAAGAGAGAACGCTGCAAACTCAGCACCATCTTTTTGTTTCGTGTTTGTTACAGGACGTGTCACAAGGGGCTGAACCACCCTAGAGGAGAGGGAGGAGCTCCAGGCTGTGGCAGGGTCTCATGAGGTTCCTTGCTGCTGTCTAGCCATGACCCACATGCTACATGACATGAACCATCATTTAGAATCATAGAATTATAGAATCACTAGGTTGGAAAAGACCCACTGGATCATAAAGTCCAACCATTCCTATCAAACACTAAACCATGTCCCTCAGCACCTCATCCACCCATCCCTTAAACACCTCCAGGGAAGGTGACTCAACCCCCTCCCTGGGCAGCCTGTTCCAGTGACCAATGACCCTTTCCGTGAAAAATTTTTTCCTGATGTCCAGCCTGAACGTCCCCTGGCAGAGCATGTTTGATAAACTCTGCTCTCTGGACATCTTCCCAGATTCTCAGTCTGTCAGGAGGTTAATACAGTGCCAGCACTACAATCACTTCTCCACACGGTCATACACCCAACTTTAAAGACCCTTGGAGAAAGTAAAAGCCCAAGGTGAAGCCTTAATCACTGTCACTCGTCGGGAAACCATCCACCCAGCGTAGGACCCAGTCCTGGCACTCAGTCTGCTGCTCAAGCTCAGCTACAAATGAGTGTTAAACATAAATGTTATTTATCTCTAATTAATTATTAAGGCTGTATGTAACAGCACTCAAGAAAGATCACATTGGTAGCTGTATGCAACACAGCCCTCCCTAAATCACACTGAAAACTGATTTCCCTCCTGCTATACAGCACATCACTTCAGGCTCGGTGCTAGTACATAAGGAGAAAATTTGTTACCCTTCTGGAAAATCAATAGGCTTTTGGCAAACTGGGTTCAGTGCTGTTAATCATCTTGATGGCACCATCTGCCTGTGTACCCAAGTGCAGCAGGAGAACCACCCCAGCAGCCGTCAGAAGGCCTTGCCGCCCGCAGGGATGCGCTCAGGGGCTGCAAAACCCCAGCACAGCTGGGCTTGCACCGCTATTTGCCACTGAAACGCTTCCAAGCCCAGCTGAAGTTGCAGGAGGATCAGGGGGCTGTGAGCTCAGAGCTTGCCGGGGACCCTACCATTTCCCCAGCAGGAAATGAGCAGCACCTCTGCCTCCTGCCCAAAAAGTGCTGAATGCTCAGAGGAAAAGCAGAGGAGTCAAAAACACTAAGAAAAATCCAGCTGCATGAGGCATCACCAGCGGTGCATGCAGCTCCCCAACACTTCACTGGCATGTGGGGGATGTGAGAAATCCCACAGCAGAGCTTGCTGGCTACGGAACGTTGTGCATGAGGTTCTGGTAAGAGACGTCTCCAGCGAGGCCAGGTTCTCTTCCCTCCTAAAAATTCATAGAATCATAGAATAACCAGGTTGGAAGAGACCCACCGGATCATCGGGTCCAACCATTCCCATCAATCACTAAACCACGTCCCTCAGCGCCTCATCCACCCACCCCTTAAACCTCCCCAGGGAAGGTGACTCAACCCCCTCCCTGGGCAGCCTGTTCCAGTGCCCAATGACCCTTTCTGTGAAAAAAACTCTGTGCTTCTCCAGCAGGCAAAAGCAAAAAGCTTTGGAAAGTCATTTCCTGCAGAGTCTGGATGGTCTGGAGAGGCTGGAGCTGAGCCCCAGGGAGGGATGAGGCTGGTGGCACCTGTAGCCTGAGCCAAGGAGCACTGGCTGGGCTTACAGGGGGCACAGCTGCGGCTCAAATCCTGGCTGTCGGTGTTTGACAGCAGCTGCTGGGATGGGGAAAAGGCCCTCACACCAACACATGCAGCATCCCCATCCCATGCACGGGGTGTTTGCCTCACCCCGGTGCCGGCTGGTGTTGTGTGGGACTTGCAGAAAAGCCAGGCTGACTCCAGCAAGCTGGGGGAAAGTGGGAAGGAGCAAACAGCAGTCCCTGGTTTACTCCGGCTCGGCATTAATCAGCGCTTTCCTGAGTCACAGATGTGGCTTTGTCTGTGGGATATCAACTATGAGATTCAGAAATTAATTCAGCTTGGGAGCTTTGGATGACTCAGGCTGCTATGAAAACACCCCAGAGCAGAAATGAGATGTAGGGCAAATTCACCCTCAGGGTATCTCTCAGTGGACTTTAACTGAGGATAAATTTAATTTGCAGAACTCGAGCATATTTTATTTACTCTTTCTAAGTAGTGTTTTAAATTTAAATATTCAAATAGGCAATCAAGAGGCTCTTAATGGGTTACATTTATTGAAAGAGAGTTTTATTTAAATTCCTCAACCTCAGAGTCCCAGCCATATTTCTCTTCCCCCAAGTGAATTCTCTGCTGAGTTTCTCAATTGCACCAATGTATGAAAATCTGAATTCACTGAATAAACAGACAAGGTGACGTAGCGCTGATAGTAGGTTGTCCACAACCAATGCAGTGATCCTGCTGGAAGATATCTGGAAGTCTCAATGGAAAAGCAGGATGCAGCAGCAATATGTGCTTTTAGGAGTTTGTAAAGACAGAAGAGCTCTTTGTCATGCATCACTTGGCTCCCAGAGATGGCTTTAAGTTATATCAGCCCTTAGGGTTCATTTAACTCTGCTGCCAAATGTCTGCCTGGGAGAAAAAAAAAGTACGTTTTGGTAGCTGGAAAAATACTGAGGCAAAGGATTTGAAACACGGAGCCACATGGAGTCCTGCCTTAGCTCTCTCAGTGCAGCCATTCTTCATTGTAGTCAAGAAATGTTTCATCATAGAATCATAGAATCATAGAATAATCAGGTTGGAAGAGACCCACCGGATCATCGAGTCCAATCGTTCCTATCATCATTTCTAGTGCAGGGTAGGGAGGCTCTAAGAAGCCCAGGGTCAATTCTTGGCTCCACTCTCCAGTTTCTGTGTGCTTTGAAGCATCATTTCAGGTGAATACAACAGGACTTCTGTTCCCTGTTGTCTTCATGACAGGCAGGCTGTGTGCTGGGGACTCTCAGGGAAGAGTCATAGAATCAGAGAACGGTTTGGGTTGGAAGGGGCCGTGAAGGTCACCCGGTCCAACATCCCTGCAGTGAGCAGGGACATCTTCAACCAGATCAGGTTGCTCAGAGCCCCATCCAGCCTGACCTTGAATGTTTCCAGGAATGAGGCATCCACCACCTCTCTGGGCAACCTGTGCCAGTGTTTCACCACCCTCATTGCAAAAAAATTCCTTCTGTATAGTCCTTATACCTAGTCTGAGTGCACCCTCTTTTACTTTTAAACCATTACCCCTTGTCTGATCACAGAATCACAGAATCACTAGGCTGGAAAGGACCCACTGGATCATCGAGTCCAACCATTCCCATCAATCACTAAACCCTGTCCCTCAGCACCTAGTCCACCTGTCTTTTAAACAACTCCAGGGAAGGGGACTCAACCACCTCCCTGGGCAGCCTGGTCACTACAGTCCTCGCTAAAGAGTCTGTGTCCATCTTTCTCATAAACCCCTGTAGGTACTGACAGGTGCAACAAAGTCACCCTTGGAGCCTTCTCTTCTCCAAGCTGAACTGCCTCGGCTCTCTCAGTGTGTCCTTGTAGGAGAGGTGCTCCAGCCCTCTGATCATCTTTGTGGCCTCCTCTGGGCTCACCCCAACAGTTCCCTGTCTTTCCCGTGCTGGGGACTCCAGAGCCAGACACAACACTCCAGATCAAGTCTCACCAGAGAGGACTAGAGGGGCAGAATCACCTCCCTCACTCTGCTGGCCCTGCTGCTCTTGGCTGGGTTTCTCAAGTGGAGTGAGGAGCTGGCAGGGGTTCCAGGGCAGCTCAGAGTGCCTGAGAGGAGCAGCTCTCCACTCCCTGGGTGTGGGGGACAGACAGGCAGCCGGGTGCAGCGATGGAGGGGAGCAGGTGGTATTTTGGCCATACCTTTTCCCCCTGGGAAGCCAATGCTGATGGGCAGGAGCTGCAGGGGAGCCAGGTAGACGTAGGTCATGAGAGAAACCTCAACAGCAACATGTGGGGAAAGATCTGGGAAAATTCATTCCAAAAGAAAAGCCTCGTGGAGGACGCATCTGGATCCCATTTGCTCTCCGCCGTCTCAGGCGACGCATCAGGCTGTTTGAGAGCTCCCTGCAACCCACCCAGCCCGTGAGAGACAGGGAGCTGGATGTGGCTGCATTTTCACAGACTAAAGCCTGGGATGGGGCCAGGGGCTGAAATTCCCTTGGGGGAAGAAGTTCAGAGGGACCTGTGTGCTCCTCCGAGGAAGCTGCTCTGGTCACTGGGAGAACTTCAGAAGTCAGTGAGGGGCAGTTTGGACATGTCTGCCCCCAAAATCACGCTGCTGCAAGAGGGGTGGGTTTAATGCTTTGTGATTAAAGTGATGCTGGTTTTATATGGGTTTGATTTTCCTGCATTACTGGTGGTTGTGCCTGTTCCTCCTCTGCTCCACCTAGAGAAAACGCAGCACACGGCTGCACTGGAACAACACAAACCTTCACTTCAAACTCCTGAGGAAACCAAGGGACGTGTGGCGATCCCTCTGCTCAGCAGAGAAGCACTGAGCGCACGTGGAATCCATTGCAGCACCAAGTGCAGGGCTCTGCCTGGCTCAGCAGGTGTGCAAGGAGCCCTCGAGGGACAGGGACATCCCGCTCAGAAGTGACAGTGGCTGAGGTCACCTAAGCGTGCTCAGCCCTCATCCCTGGCAGCCTCTACCATCCACCTGGGGAGCTCAGCAGCAAACAACGGGGCCATCGGGTTAAGGGGAGAGGAGGGTCCAGGAGGCCCACCTGGACCTCCCAGAGGACCTCTTCAGTGTCACGGTGGAGAGAAGTAGTGACGTGTCCACCCTTGACCCAACAGATCATTCCAATGCCAGTCCAGTCCAGGACAGTCCACTCCTTGTCTCATCGCTTTTGGGGACAACAAGCACTTTGGAGAATGACTTTCATGATGGTGTCCATAGCAGGGACTTCACAGAGGGGTTCCAATCTCAAATACCATCTCTACTGCTCGCTAAGCATGTGAGAAATGATGCTAAATATCACAACACTAGGTGGGGAAATGTCTCAGTTTTCATTAGTCATAGAATCGTAGAATGGTTTGGGTTGGAAAGGACTTTAAAGATCATCCAGTTCCAACCCCCAGCCATGGGCAGGGACACCTTCTACTGGACCAGGTTGCTCAAAGCCTCATCCAACTCACCCTTGAACACCTCCAGGGATGGGGCAGCCACAAAAGTCCCTCCCCATCTTCCCTGTTGCTCCCTTCAGGTACTGCCATGAGGTATCCCTGGAGCTTTCTTTTCCCCACACTGAACAACCCCAACTCTCACAACCTGTCCACATATTGGAGGTGCTCCAACCCTCTGATCATCCCTGTAGCCTCCTCTGGACACGTTCCAACAGTTCCATATCCTTCTTATGTTGAAGATTCTAGAAGTGGACACAATACTTCAGGTAGGGCCTCACATAATGTGTTGTAACCCTGGAGAATTCACTGCTCGGAGTAGTAACAAAGAAACAGCGTCATTACCAGGCTGAAGTAACCTGCTAATATTCAAAAGTGCTTTTAGCTAACTAATTAGCCATAGCTAATGCCCTTCATGGCTGGCTCACTACATCTGCCCAGGATATTTTCAGAGCAGCCAGCCAAAGTTTTTGTCCTTTCTGCACTTTTTTTCCCATGTCCTTTTACAAAAGAGAGTCGGTATATTGTTTTTTGCATTCATTCTTTGCTTTGCAAGCTGTACGACATCGTTTACATAGCTCCACTTCTATTTGAAGCTGTACACAGGACATCTCTGTGGCGTGTGGATCCAGGTATTCCATACATGAGAGGTAGGGGAGGGAGATACGTCCTCGTAGACAAGCTGAGCTGGTGAACTAACTCTGTTTTATTTCTGTCCCAGAAGGAACGTGCTCTCCAGCTGCCCTACCTGAGAGACTGCTGGAAAGAGAAAACTGGCTTTGTTTGCCAGTCCCACCTCTTCTAAGAAAATGCTTCTGGAGGAAGCGCTGTTCCACAAAGCATTTCCATGGGTCACTTTTTGCATGTGCGATCCAAAGCACGTTGAATTGCACAGTGACTGGGGCTCCAGGATGCAAACCGCATCCACTGAGAACACAAATGCTTTTCTTCTGCATGGCTCATGCATTGTGTGGTGCAGTTATGCTGAGACAGTCTCAGGCACAAGATTTCATTTTGGAGGGGGCTGCTGCATATGTACAGCACCCAACAAACACAGGACCTAACTCACAGCTATAGCTTCTCTGTGATGGAGAAACCATCAGAAATAGATGGTGATTTTCTCCCACCAGAGCACCCAGCTACAGAAAATTTACATTTAATTGAGCCTTTGCCATTCTCACATGTGTTCATCTGTTTGCACTCACCTTGGACAGTGAAATTAAAAAGTCAGATTCACTTTGTGCTCAGTTACACAACTTGAGTTTTACCCTGTGGGTTTCCAACAAGCCCTGAGCTCAGCTGGGCAGGGTCCTGCATGCTCTGGGAGGCAGCTCCTGCTTCCCAAACAGCTTTGATCTCAAGACGAGACAAAAAGATGGGTTTTAAGTGTGCTACAGAAGTACCTCTGGGGGTATCCAGCTCCAGCACAAAAACATTTCATCTGGATTTCCGTCATGGCAGGGGAATGGTTGTGTTTCAAATACAACCATGAAGAATTCAGTTTTTATGAACCTGCCTGACTTCATAAGGACTTCTACTGATTTAAGTCTGATAAATGACTTATTTTCTAGCCACTACAGCTTTGAGCAAAGAAGCGATGACCCTTAGGAGAATCCCCTGCCTGGGGGCAGAAGAGGTTGCTGCAGCCCAAGAGAAGCCTCCCTGATGTTCCCCAGGAGGCTCTGGTAGGTGCTTGGTTGTGTGTGTGGCTGCAGGCGCAGATGGGTGCAGGGACAGGAGGCAGGAATTGTCCCCTCTCTCCATCTCACCTCCAGCCACAGGATCTCCTTGACATTTGTTTTTCCTTGGTAAAGCTGGTTGATCTCATTCATTTGCCCCAAAAATGAGCTTTTCTGATATTCCAGTGAATTGAACTTTACTGTGGTACCACGGAGCGGGCTGCGGGTAAGCAGGGTGGCTACCTAGGGCTGCACCGTGAAATAATTCCCTTGGCATGAGAGCTAATCCCTTCCTCAGCCTCTTCTCCACACCTGAGTGCAGCTTTGCTGTATTTGGTTTAGTGATTGATGGGAATGGTTGGACTCGATGATCCGGTGGGTCTTTTCCAACCTGGTGATTCTATGATTCTATGATTCCTGCTGCAAGGGGAGAGGCTGATGCTACCGAGCCCTTCATCCTGCGGTTGCCACTGCCATCTGCCGACACTTATTTCCTCTGCAAAACCGTCTTCTTCCCCTGGAGCTGCCAGACTGATGCTCTCAGCTCCAGCAGCTGCCTGTGGCCAGTGGGATCCTCACCCACGCCTTGGGGACAACAGCACAGGGGACACGCACATCTTCATGTCTGAGGTAACAAAGCCAAGGTTTGAGCTGAAGGTTCAGCCCAAGGCTGTGCAAAGCCCACCCTGCCCGTCTCCCTCCACGTGAGCCTCACCTGGACCATGGTTAAGTCCAACTGTCCTGTCCATGCCCTTAACCACACTTCAGGTCCCCTGAGAAAAGTGTTTTGGTGCGCTCTTTGGCACGGCAGACCTGAGGAATGGTATTTTACAAAGTAAACTATATGAGAGTGGAGAAACAGGCAGGTGGCAGGAGGGATCAGGGCAGGTTGGCAGCACAGCCCTCAGGGCAGGGGGAGCAGGAGGGCTTGGTGCTTGCACAGACCAGGGTGAGACAATCCAGTGGGAAGCTGGTGAAGGCTGCAGAGGATTTTTAAGGGCCATTTCTGACCTCATAGTAGCTTGGAGTCCAGGCAGCACTGAGAGGATGAAAAGTCACCATATGCCTCTTCACCCCCACATGTGCTTGTCCCTGGTATAGGGGAGGCTGGTACGAGCCCCCAGCAGGATCCGATCCAAACTTTTCAGCTCGATCCAAGGGGCACAGCTCTCTGCCTTTTTGCAGGTGTAGGGGATCCCAGGGACCTCATGGGTGGACGAGGTGCTAAGGGACATGGTTTAGTGTTTGATAGGAATGGTTGGACTCGATGATCCGGTGGGTCTCTTCCAACCTGGTTATTCTATGATTCTATGACCTGGACCCTTAGGATAATTTACAGCATCACCTGATCGTGTTCAAACACAGGCTTCATATCCAACCTCCTCTGTGCTTCCTCACTGTGCATGAGGCGTGACTCCTGCCTCCAAGGTGCCCACGTGGCCCTGATGGACTTGTGTCCATCCAAGGACACCAAAGTGGTGGCTCGGCTAATATGACCTACAGGAGTGGCCCTGCAGCCAGAATGGAACCCCGCATATTTTCTTCAGACTCTACACACTTAATATAGATTATAGGTAAAAGAGACATCTTGGCCCAGGGAGAAAGACAGCTATTGGCATCATTTGACCCTTCTGCTTCATCTTCAGCAAGATGATTTCCTTTTATTTACAAACAGGAATGTACTGAGCTTCCCAACAGCTCAGCAAGGCTCAAGTCTCATTAACCTCCTTTTAAACCAGGTGGGATATGAGTGGGAAGCTGAGGATGCAGAACCCTGGAGTAAGGCCACAGCAAAGCACAGAGGACAGCAGGACCAATACTTTGAGAGATCCCTTGGGCAGCTCTGTATCCCTGATTCTGGAAGTGGGAGCAGTGGAGCTGTGCTGATGGCCTTTGTGACAGGGCTCATACCTCCTGCTGAAAATCTGTGTTCTTTCTGGATTCATCTCTTTTGGAGGAATTGCGAACTTCTTGATGAAATACAGCAACCACAGACTGAGCAAAGGGAAAAGGCAAAATACTGAAAGTAGAGCAAAATTGCTCTGCTTTGTCCATTAACGACACAGACGTGTTGTGGCAAAAATAGATTATGCACTAAAAGATGAGCACAGAACATACAAACAGCAAGGAAAGGAATCACTGATGAACAAGCAACTTTTATTCTGGCATTTCTGAATTTCTGGACATGTGTCTTTGCTACTTAAGTGTTGTCCATGTCTGGAGTTCACACAGGTAATTCAGACACACAAGCTGAGACTTGCACATACAGGAATTCTTTCGATTCTTTCAATCTACTTCTCATTTTCCCTTTTCTCAGCTGCCCCATTGCCTGTCATCTCACTGCATGAAAACCAGGGCACAGACCATGAAATTAAACAATAAGAATTAATGGCCAACCTCTAGAAGAACAAGATGATCATTTATCTGCCTGACACTCAAGGCCTAGGGTTCACTGCCTCTGAGGACAAATCTGACGTGGTAGCTCGATTCCAAACACAGATGGGCTGTTTCAGCACTCGTTAGTTACTCCTAGTTCCCAAATCTAAGACCACTTATTTATTGCATGACCCTTTCTTGGTAAAAATGATTCCTTCATAAGGCATAAGTCACATACATACACAAAGACCCTGAAGATATCCCACTAACTACTCAATAAAGGCTGAAGTGCAAGATATTGCTCTCTACAACTGCCTGAAAGGAGGATGCGGAGAGGAGGGAGCTGGGCTCTTCTTCCAAGTGACAGGGGACAGGACAAGAGGGAATGGCCTCAAGCTCCACTAGGGGAGGTTTAGGCTGAACATTAGGAAAAAAATTTTCACGGAAAGGGTCATTGGGCACCGGCAGAGGCTGCCCAGGGAGGGGGTTGAATCACCTTCCCTGGAGGTGTTTAAGGGATGGGTGGACGAGGCGCTGAGGGACTATGATTCTATATAGATCCCTCTAAACTGCTAGGCTGAGTCACCCTGATGGGTAGGTTTATCACAGCCTATCCAAAGTTTCTAATACTAGCACCAACTGTATCAAAGGGTTTGCCATTGCATTCCACTGACTCAGCTGAGGCTTTTAGAAGTGGATACCCTTACACAGCAAGCTAAGGCTACACCAGTGACTTCCATCTGGCCAGTGGCTAGCATTAAGGACCACAAGAGTTGAACGTGGAGCCAGTGTTATTTGGTATCCTCATGGGCAACCTAGACAACGTGACAAAATGTGCTCTCAGCAGATTTGAAGGTGGCACTAAATTAGGCAGAGTGGCTGATATGCCAGATGGTGAAGCTTCACTCCAGAGGCACATGGAGAAACTTGAGGATTAGGCCAGCGGATGCATCCTGCAGTTAAGCAGTGAGAAGCACGAGTCCTGCATCTACAGTGAAATAACATCACAGTCTGGGAACTGACTGGCTGAAAGGAGCTGGGATTACACATAGTGGCCTATGTTAGTATGGTCAGAAGATCAAGGGACATCAATGTTCCTGTAGAGTTGATACCTGTGAAGGCACACCTGGAACGCTGCATCCAATTTTCTAACCCTTCTCAAGTTCAAAAGGAAGGTGTGGGAACTGGGGAGAGTCCAGCAAAGATCTGTCAGGATGGTTAGAGTCCTAGAGCTCATCACCTACGTGAAGAAGCAGAGGGAGTTGGTTTTGCTGAGTCTGGAAAAAGGATAAGAGGCAATCTAATAGCAACTTACAACTCCATGAAGAAGAGTTATGAATAATGATGGAGCCAACCTGTTTGGCAGTAGCAGATGATACAGTGAAGGGCAACAGTGACAAGTTGTGGCTTGAAAGGTTCAGGCTGGACTTCAGGAAAATTTCTTTATCAGGAGGGTAGTACAGAAAGATGGGGGGCTCTCCACCCTAGGTGTTTTCCAAGATGTGGTGAGGTAGTCACAGGTTTCCTAATATAGTGTGGGGAATAGTCCTGCTCCAAGCAGGGGATTGGGCTAAACACCTCAAAAGGTCAGTTCCAACCTACACTTTGATGGCCAATGATTTGCAGAGTTGGCTGTATTTATTTCATCTTCGAAAACAGAAGTTCTACAATCACCTCAGTGTGATGACCTGGAGAGAAATTTAGCACTTCTACGAGGCTCCAGTGAGGCCTTGAGTTCTCCCTGTGTCCCAGGAAAAATCAGGAGAAACTGAGCACCAAACCATCTGCACTGGCAGTGAACTGATAACATAAACACAGCCAATCCAAGCAGGTGAACTGTATTTCTGCAACAGAGGAAAATTAAAATCATTATGGATTTGGTTTCACCCAAGGGGAAATTTCTCCTCAGCCACAAATGATCATTTGAACTTGGACATAAGAGCAAGGCTTATCAGAAAATCACCAAGGCAGGATTTTCTGTACCCTCTCACATACTGGACTGTACTTGGTGGTCCGCAGGTGTAGCCCATCTCTGATGCTTCTGAGGAAGCCAGGAAAAGACTCGGAATACATTCAACTTTTGTGCACCAAGGTGAAACTCCCAACTGGTGTTTGTGGTCACCAGCTGAAGCATGGAACACAATTATACTCAGGGACTTGAGGTGAAGTGTAGATCCTATGATTACCTGGAGAGCAATGCTGATGGTCTAGTTTTCCTCAGAGCCCATGAAGGAAGGGGCTCAAGCACAGGTCGCTGCGATCTGCACAGAGACAGACACGACCAACATGATCCTTCAGCACGACCTGTGCACACAACAGCAGCTGTAGAGCTCTGCCCATCATCACGTTTGTTACTGTGCTGTAATAATGAACATACTGCCTGCTCCTGACACTTCCATTGCAAATGTCAGGTGGAGGAAAGAGAGATTCTCATTTGCATGTCCTGGGGTTGAACTAGATAAGCAATCATTTTGAAAAACGAGTGTGCACAGACTTAAGCACCCACGCATGTAGTTAAACCTTCCATCCAAGGAGAGATGAGCCTGGTGCAGATTGTTTATGTTCATGCAGTAAAATTTATATGGAATTGTTTTTCCTGGATGAAAAACAGAAACAATCACATCAACTCACTTCATTTTAATGTCCATTTGATTGTAATTATCTTGCCATTCGCTGAGCTTTCAGAAGCTTGGTTTGGCATTATAAACACCTGTGCTTGCAAACCCTAGGCAACATAAATAAAAAAGAACATTGTGTTCCAATAATATCCATAGAAAATGAGATCGGTGCAAAATATGATGCTTGCAGTTTTCGGCTCTCCTATACGCAAACCAATAACATATAAAGGCTACTTATCCAAAGTGTCTTTTTGTGTTCGTTGTTATTGTTTATATGTCACAGGTGCACAGAGAGAAAGGATGGGCAACATGATAAAGTGCTTAACTGGACCTTGGGAGAAACAGTCATGTTTCCCACACTTTTTCTGGGTGACTTTGAGCAAGCCACTTAATCCTTTCATCTTCTCATCATCTATAATATACTACTCCCATAATATCAAATAGTGGCAATTACTCCTGTTCCACAAGAACTATATGCAGACAACACCAATGCTGATTGTACTTGGGTACAGAAGGATACGCTAAAGCCATAAATATTGTGTATGTCTAACCTTTAAATAAGCCTTCAAATTCCACCTTTTTTTGGATATGGATTGTAGATCTTCAGAAGAGCACAGTTCCATGCGGTACCTCCATAATAACGTGTAGGAAACAGAGATTGTTTCCAAAAACTCATTTTTGATAACATTTCTGACCCAGCTCTTAGAAGAAGGTTGCCTGACATCTATGAAGAGCCTTGAGCAGCACTGGGAAGTTAACTCCTGTTAAATTAAGGAAGTTAGCTCCTGAGCTCATCAGTCATTTAAGTATACGCTCTTCATCAGGGCATACAAGGAGGGAAGGCAAGGTGGCATCCCAGGAATTTTGCATTGTCATAGGATTCAGAAGGAAAAGCTGTACCTTTATTAGCCTTTGTTAGCAACTCCAGTAAAAAGCTGTGGAAGGAAATCCCCCTAAACACTGTTTAAGCAAAGGATTTAGAAGATAAGCAGCAACTGGATGATTCCATTATCATACCTAACACTTGGGAAAAAAGATTGTTGCATCTCTGTAGCTGCTGCTATCACCAGCTCAGAGGAACAGAAGGGGTAACATTGCAGAATGAGATTGTAATCAGATACACAGCTCTGAGATGAGCTGGAAAAGGCCTGGAGGCTCAGTGACCCTGTTCCAGGAAGGCAGTTAAATACAGATCTGCAGAAGAAATGCTGACAGAAAATTGACCTGAGTAACACTTTGAGACACAAGACATTTTAGGGACCTACTAGACCTTTTTAACCTGTGACAGGACAGGGCCCATCCAGAAACAATCTGGAAAAACAGAAAGAAAAGAGAATATAATGCCTCTCTCCTAGAATAAGATAAAAAGGTTTGAGTCTCAAGGTAATGGGAAACAACAGTGACTGCAGCGTTAGGTGTGGGTGGAAGCACAGCTGATGACTTTTTTGTGCCATGCCTTTAGATTCATGGAAATTGGTGGAAACAGCTAGAGTGGAAAAAGTATGAGAGCTGAGATGTCGTCACCTTCCTGCACACCACTTCAAGGTTTCAGTGCCCTCTGGGTGAAGCTATTTTCATGAAGTTCAGCCTGAACATCTCAAGCCACAACTTGCCCCTAGCTGCCAATACCAAGAAGAGCCGGGCACTGTTGTCTTCTCCGCTCCCCCTTGAACAGCAGGTCCCAATACTGGACACAACATTTCAGGTGTGTCCTCACCAGTGTTGAGTCCAAAGGGACAGAATTTGATCTGCTGGCCACGCTTCTCCTAATGTAGCCCAGTATGTGGTTTTTTCTTTCATTCACAAAGAAAGCGTCTTGCTGACACATATGCTGTAGATTTTGTTTTGCTCACTTTGTCACAAAAGAAATTATTTGTCTTTGGGGGAATTACAGGAAGGGTACGGGATGACTGTTGGTGCTTGAGCAGTGTTGCCAGTGTCCTCACCATGAACTGATGCATCCCAGATGACAAGTGCATTCACAACGAAGGAAACTAAGAGTTTTAAAGCACTTCTCGTCTCACATCAGAGGTTTTTCTATGGGAGATGTAGGATGATTTGGGCTGAAATGTGATGGAACCACGTAATGAGACAGAGAAAGGACTGTTGTGACTGTGCACCTGGGCCTGGAAGAAGCAAGGGAAAAGCACACACCCACTGCAAATACCTGAGTGGAAAAGAAAGGGATTTGTTGTGAACATGATGTGCCTATGCTTTATTTATTTGAGAAGCTCTGCGGTCACAGTGGGCAGAGCTAGATGGAAATAATTAAAGGCATTGCCAGGAATGGCTTAGGGTCACAGCCTGCTATAGGAATAATATTTCATTGTCAGTCTTTGTTGTGTGTTGTTTTGAAATATAAGAGCTAAGTTTTGACGAACAGCTCTTGTTGGGATGGAAAATTCAAAAGCACATATTCCTTTGGAATCTGTAAGTAATCTGCCAAGGCAGAGCTGAAAACGAGAAAAACATGTCCCCAAAATTTTAAGGAAACTTGAGGAGTCACGGATCTCATTCCCTCTCAGCTAGACAGTTTAGTGACATTCTGCTCATTCTCCCTTACTGAAAAAATATTTTCTGGGACCTGAAAACCAAAGCACTGGGATAAACCACGACAGGCAAACAGCCATACGCCAAGAGGACGTGATCTCAGTTTTCATCCCTGGTGGTCGGAGCGACTTCCAGGAACAATTGGAGATGTAAAGTGACTCTCTGTAAAAAGCGAGGGTGGCACTTGAAGCGAACCACTGGGAAATAAAGAATGACGCCACTGAAAATGAACAAGACGATGTAGAGGATCTCAATTTGGGGCTGATCAATGATGGGAGCTAACACCAGGTACACCGCTGCCATCAGCACAATCACAGGGATGACAATTGGGACCTGTGAAAACAAAACATCAGCATTGATTGGCCAAGTCAGTGAAAGATAACAAAAAATCTTTCTACAAATATATAAATAATAAAAGGCGGACTAGAGAGACCATACAGTCCCTATTGGACACAGAAGGGACAACAGTAACAGGGGATGAGGAAAAGGCTGAGGTACTTAATGCCTTCTTTGCCTCAGTCTTTAGTCGTAAGGAGGGTCGTTCCGCCTGTGTACAAACCCAGGAGCTAGAGGAGCAAAATGAGGCTCCCATGATCCAAGAGGAGGTGGTCAGAGCCTTGCTAGCCCGACTGGACAGTCACAAGTCTATGGGGCCGGACGGGATTCACCCTAGGGTACTGAAGGAGCTGGCGGATGTGCTGGCCAAACCCCTTTCCATCATCTTCCAACAGTCCTGGAAGACTGGGGAAGTCCCACTGGACTGGAGGCTGGCTGATGTTGTGCCCATCTACAAAAAGGGCCGCAGGGAGGACCCAGGAAACTACAGGCCTGTCAGTCTGACCTCAGTGCCAGGGAAAGTCATGGAACAGGTGATCTTGAGTGCTATCATGAAGCACATGCAAGAGAACCGGGTGATCAGGCCCAGTCAACATGGGTTCACTAAAGGCAGGTCTTGCCAGACTAACCTGATCGCCTTCTATGACAAAGTGACCCGGCTACTGGATGAGGGAAAGGCTGTGGATGTGGTCTTCCTGGACTTCAGCAAAGCCTTTGACACAGTTTCTCACAGCGTTCTGCTTGAGAAACTGTCAGCCTCTGGCCTGGACAGGCGCACACTCTCCTGGGTGGAAAACTGGTTGGATGGCCGGGCCCAGAGAGTGGTGGTAAATGGTGTGAAATCCAGCTGGAGGCCAGTGACAAGTGGGGTTCCCCAGGGCTCAGTGCTGGGTCCAGCCCTGTTCAATGTCTTCATCAATGACCTGGATGAAGGCATCGAATGCACCCTTAGCAAGTTTGCGGATGACACTAAGCTGGGTGGAAGTGTCGATCTGCTGGAGGGTCGGGAGGCTCTGCAAAGGGATCTGAACAGGCTGGACCGCTGGGCAGAGTCCAATGGCATGAGGTTTAACAAGGCCAAATGCCGGGTCCTGCACTTGGGGCACAACAACCCTATGCAGTGCTACAGACTGGGAGAAGTCTGTCTAGAAAGCTGCCTGGAGGAGAGGGACCTGGGGGTGTTGGTTGACAGCCGACTGAATATGAGCCAGCAGTGTGCCCAGGTGGCCAAGAAGGCCAATGGCATCTTGGCTTGTATCAGAAACGGCGTGACCAGCAGG
Source organism: Phaenicophaeus curvirostris (assembly GCF_032191515.1). Taxonomy (NCBI): domain Eukaryota; kingdom Metazoa; phylum Chordata; class Aves; order Cuculiformes; family Cuculidae; genus Phaenicophaeus; species Phaenicophaeus curvirostris. The sequence goes on along the minus strand of NC_091393.1, from coordinate 121,067,064 downwards.
TCCAGGGAGGTTATCCTCCCTCTGTACTCGGCACTGGTGAGACCGCTCCTCGAATACTGTGTTCAGTTCTGGGCCCCTCACCACAAGAAGGATGTTGAGGCTCTGGAGAGAGTCCAGAGAAGAGCAACAAAGCTGGTGAAAGGGCTGGAGAACAGGCCTTATGAGGAGCGGCTGAGAGAGCTGGGGTTGTTTAGCCTGGAGAAGAGGAGGCTGAGGGGTGACCTCATTGCTCTCTACAACTACCTGAAAGGACGTTGTAGAGAGGAGGGTGCTGGCCTCTTCTCCCAAGTGACAGGGGACAGGACAAGAGGGAATGGCCTCAAGCTCCGACAGGGGAGGTTTAGGCTAGACGTTAGGAAAAAATTCTTTACGGAGAGGGTCATTGGGCACTGGAACAGGCTGCCCAGGGAGGTGGTTGAGTCACCTTCCCTGGAGGTGTTTAAGGCACGGGTGGAGGAGGTGCTGAGGGATATGGTTTAGTGTTTGGTAGGAACGGTTGGACTCGGTGATCCGGTGGGTCTCTTCCAACCTGGTTATTCTGTGATTCTGTGATAAAGATTCACATTCTCATGGGCCATTGTGGGTCTGAACAACCCTGAAATTCATGCAGAATGTTTTTTAAATAAAACCCTGCTGCAAGCTGAGGTATTACGAAGAAATCTAAATCAATTTCCAGCCCACCCTCACTCCAAGGATGAACATCCCTGCAAAACTACATCACTGCCACACACCCTAACCCCTGGTCTTCCCTGCCCTGCTTAGACCTGAAGATGCAAACTACTGGTTTTAGTGCCAGGTGCACTCATGCTCTCCCTGCTACCTTGCACCCAAAAGCTGACTTGTAGACAAAACAGACAGCAATGTGCAGAAATCACATAACTGAACACCCTCAGGTAAAAGGTTTATTCATATGTTGACAGATAGGTGGACAGGCAAACTCAGGGGCTATTTCCCCAAGCCTGGTCATAACGCATTTAAATTTGAAGCAAACCCACCTCAAAGGCCAATGAATGCACAAGACAAAATGATTTCACAGCAAGGTGGAAAATGTTCTAGGTGGGATTTTCCAATTTTTACTCTTGTGCCTTTTGTCCAACACAAAGGCACTGATCTAGACCAAAGGATGTGTTGTTCACGGTTACTTGAGAGAGCATGGACAAGACCTGCTGTTGGCTTCATCTGCCTTAGGGGGATGTTCCACTCTGCTCCCTCCCCACTATATTCTAACACTTAAGGCACAATGCTAACAGAAGTGTTTTCAGATCAAGGTAAATCTTACCCTTAAATATAAACTTCTAACATGCATACGGATTCTGCAGGACATCAGCCATACATTTTCATTTGACCTGGAACCTTCAGACATGAGCTCCTTCTAGTTAAGGAATGAGTTAGGCCATCAAGCCAAAGCCTGCAGCAGGCTGATATCCACGGAGGACTGACCAGCAGGACTACAGAATTGTTATACAGTATTAAAACACCACTGCAGAAACAGGACTTCTTTTCCTCACAGCCCATGCAGCCAACAATTTGGGTGAGCATCCTCATCCAGCATCCTAATTTCTGCATTCCCAGTCTCCTGACCCATTCCTAGGATTTTTTTTCTATCAAAGTATTTCCTTCAGTCACTGAGGAAGCACTACAGCTCAATTCATTCTTGGCTCCAGGATGAAGAAGAGGTAACTCCTGATTTCCTTCCACTTAGTTGCTTTGTGGGGAACCATTATGTAGCCTGTCCATCCCTAAGGACCTGGAACATTCTGTCAGTTTTCTATCCTCCACAAGGCTCTTGCACCCTCTGAGGAGCACAACTGAGCTCTGAGAGCTTGAACAGGCAAGTGCATTGTTGATCAGCATCATCCTTCATTCTCTTCTTAAACCTCCAAGAAAACAAGAGGATATGTAGATGTATTTTCTGCAGTGAGGGGGCAGTGCATCATCAACATATCAAGGCAGAGAACTCATCCTCTACTCATGCCTGTATACTCACACTAACTTGCCTTTCTTTGACTTTGCCGACACAAAACATGGAATTAAAAAAGGAAGGTGAACCACACTAAATCCGTAAGCAACCAACCCCAGTGCTCTGTGTTTTCTCATAACGCTCTTTTGGTCATTTAGGCAATAGAAGAAAATGGTTTGAGGGTTTTATGTTATTACTTCACCTTGTAAGATCTTGGCAGTTCTCTTTTCTTTATTTTTAAATACAGGAGACCAGAAATAGTCATGCCATAGAAAAGCCATGCTATAAAACTGGAAGAAAAAGAAAAGAATTTAAAAAAGACAGTATGAAATCTGGGATGAGGTCATTGAGGAACATCAGTCCTGCCCTCCAGAGCCTGTACTTGCAATTGAATAGGATAATATCGATATCAATGTAGTATTTCTTCCTGTCATTTATTCTCCACCACCAATTTTAGAATGATCTAGTAGAGATTCATTTCAACATGAGGATGTATCACATCCAGTTAAGTACACTGTGATAGAAGCATTCATGCATTGCGAAGATGTTGGCTCCTAAGCTCTTTCTTTTCTTTGTTCCCCCTATCCTCACCACAATATTGGTTAGAAAGCAATAGTTCGGGCTCAAAAAGTATTAAAAGAAAAGACTTCCGAAACTATGTCATAACCCAGGGCCACAGGGGATGCAAATGGAAACACAGCGTGCACATACCTGAAAAAGTTCACGATGCTGGTGAAGTTTCCTGATATTATCATTATTAAAGACATAGCAGATGTAAACAGCAGAGCAGGGGAGGGCGTGAGGCATCGCACGTGAGCCATAGACAGAATATCTGGCTGAAAGCCAAAGCAAAAAAAGTAAACTGTCATATCACATCCTCAGAGATCCTTACTCACCCTCCTCAGCTGCTGGCAGGAGCTCTGCCTGCAACCAGAGCCACTCTTAATCATCGAGTAAGTATCATAATATAAAAGCAGTTAACTCTGAGGAGTGTAAGCACGGAAACCCTCCTCAAGGATATTTTTGTTCTGTCTCGCTGATTTCATATCCGATGTGCTCGGTTTAGGCAGATAAGATGAGGTTTTCAATCTACCAGTGTCAGACTAAGTCTGAATCAAATGAGGGCTTTCCTGAGCTTCATCAGGACATTGTGAGTGGTCCTACTCTTCTCCTCTCTGTCACAACTCTCTGGGACTCAGTTTCTCTTGGGTTGACTGGAAAATTAGGCAAGGACTTCTCCTGAAACATTTATGCAACCACACACAAAGCAAACCACGATCTGTCCCAGAACACAGAGATTATCAGCCTTTTTATTACTTGGCTTATTGGGAAAGTTTAATGAGAAATACTTCTATTTTTTAATCTTTCTAACCAAAATAGCATGCAAGCACTTCTGCTAGAGGTGAATGTCTGAGGAATGGCATAAGCATTCAGCTCTTAGTCTGGTCAAATTCAGACCATCTGTGAATTGCTCATCACAAAGCTTCACAAAACAGCAGCCGCTGTCATCAGTTAGAGAAGTTGCGGAACCAGTAACCACCAAACCGAGTAACCACCAACCCTGTCAGCTCTACCAGCCTGGTCTTCCCATACACACACAAGATTCCTTCCTATGTACAAGGAGTGGAGCTGGTGTGGAGCAGCATCCTTCACATCTGAGAGCAGAAAGGTGTGGGAAGGAAGGAACAGACAGGTCCGGGAGGAACACAACGTGCCTGCTCAAAATGACAGGACGAGAGGGAATGGCCTCAAGGCAGGGGAGGTTTAGGCTTGACATCAGGAAAAAAATTTTCTCGGAAAGGGTCATTGGGCACTGGCAGAGGCTGCCCAGGGAGGGGGTTGAGTCACCTTCCCTGGAGGGGTTTAAGGGACGGGTGGACGAGGTGCTGAGGGACATGGTTTAGTGTTTGATAGGAATGGTTGGACTCGATGATCCAGTAGGTCTTTTCCAATCTGGTGATACTGTGATTCTGTGAAAAGCGAGGAGGACAAATGCAGCTGAGCTAAAGCACCGAGAGGGAGAAAAATGTGTTTGTGGGGTGTCTCTGAGTGAGGGGGTTGCACCAGCAGCTGGAATGGGGCAGCAGCCACAGGGGCTTGTACGCCCCGGTACCAGCAACTGGTGAGACTGGGATCCAGGGGCAGCTACTGGGGAGACATAATGTCTGAACCCAGCTGATGGAGGGACCTACACTGTATATATGTTTATATTTCCTACTAACAGACCCCTGATCGTCCAGAGAGGGGAACAAGATAAGTCCCTTGGTGCTGTTTGTGCTAAAGGTTTTGGGAGCGCTGTGTCTGTATGCAGGGATCAGTGTCACCTGCTGCCTGTAAACTGCCACATCCCATTTTATTGTGCTTCGCTTTACTGCACTTTGCAGACATTGCACTTTTTATTATGCTGATTTTTAGCAATAAAGTATTTTTTAAGTAAGGTAGGTCTATTGTTTTCTTTAAACATAATGCTATTGCACACGTAATAGACTACAGTATAGTGTAAACATAAATTTTATATGTACCAAAAAATTCATGTGACTTGCTTTATTGTGATATTGGCTTTATTGTGGTGGTCTGTGAACCTGCAATGTCTCTGAGGCATGCCTGTACGTATGGATACATATAAAGACCTATGTTTGAGTGTATATATATGTTGCATATTTGTGCTTGTGTGCCTGTTGGGAATATGTGCCTAACTTACCAGTTGGATTGGGAATCATAGAATAGTTTGGGTTGGAAGAGACCTTAAAGCCCATCCAGCTCCAACCGCACTGCCATGGGCAGGGACACCTCCCACTAGATCAGGCTGTTCCTTTGAAAGCTGTTCTTAAAATTAAGACTAGATGTAATTATGTATCTTCCTGAAATTAGGGGGCTGAAAAAGAAAGCCGGGAGACAACATATACATTTGAAAATGTGGGGAAGCAAGTCTTTGAGGAAGAAACTAACCACTGAATAGCTACCACTCTACCAGTTGATCATACACAGTGTTTTCTTCTCTGCTTTAGTGTCACAAGAAGGTAAAGTTGCTCAAAGCAAGCCAGACCCCCTTTTTATTTGGTCCTTACCATATGGCCTTCCCTTGCAGCAATGTAGCACACGCGGCCTCCACTGAAGAATGTGCCGTTGGATGAACCAAACGTAGAGAGTGCCACCGACAGGGAGACGAGCCATGCCCAACCGCCCAGGACTTTGTCCCTGAAGTGGGAAAGAGTTCACAGCATAACATCCAGCTCCAAGATGTATCAAATACTCATCATAGAACCAGGTTTCTTCCCTCTGTTACTCTCACTGAATTTTTCTTCTCCACAGCTTTTCTAATGATATAAAGCCTTCTTCCAGTTTCAGTAATATTTAGTCACTAGTAACGTTGTCTTGTCCAGAAAAGTCAGCTTTTCTCCTGCCTGGTGTATAAATGTACACATCTGTCTACACTGCAGTTGTGTACAAAGCCATCACAACAGGAAAAAAACCCTTTTTTTGTGTACAGATGCTGTGGTGTGAATCCTTGACACGTTGCTATTACAGCCAATAATAACAGCATAGAAATCGCAGAGAAATTGTTCTCCGAAGACCTGAAGAGATATCCTGCATTATAATCTTTTCCCCAATATGCATAAGAATTTAACTCTTTAATCCCATATGCACGTTATTTCTGCTACTCTGTGAATCAGGCATAAGCCAAAGCAATTGTTTGAATTCCAGAAGTTTGGTTTTACATGTTCAGACATTGATGCTTTGGTTTCTCCACCACAGAAGAACTAGCAGGGTTACAAACAGAGTTCCAAGTAAATATTTGGAAGATACGACAATCTCACCTAAAAATGCACCTTCTCTTCTTGAATGAAGCAGCATGAGGAATATTGAGTAATAAATGCTGGTGTTTGGGAAAATTATCACATACATGTACACACACACATACACAAACAAACTCACTGTTCACCTAATTGGCAAAAATCCAAAATTCAAAAGTTCTTTAGAAGACTTTATATTTCCATCTGAATTGCACGGCTTTAAGCCCTATGTACTCTTTCCTAGTATTGCCTATTCTAAATGTTCAAAAATTAAGAATTGGGCTTTCCAAAATCAAGGCAGGAGCTTACCTACCACAATAATTTCAAAAACGTAGTTTAGAAGTTTAATATCTGGTTTACGGTCCTCGAGGCTTCAAGTTACTGAGTTACTTGCAGTAATCAGAACTAAAATTTTTCCCTTTTTAAAAATGATGGAATCTGGGCATCTCCTATGATCAATTAACTCCATAAACTCAAGATCCCAAGGGGAAACAACATATATCATACAATCAATAATAAAATCCTTAGCAAGTACGCATTTTGCATTTATGGGATCAGTGCTTTGCTGCTTGGACCCTGAAAATGAACTATGGTGGCCACTGAGAGTAACTTCTTACAAGCAAACTGAGATCTGCAGCTCCGGTTAAGTCACTGACACTAACAAAATGTTTCTCTCTACTGTTTTCCTTCTTATATGGGGAATAAACGTATTTAAATACGATGTGTCCTCCTCTGGCTTCTTTACATTTATCCTGTCCTTCCGTAACAGCCTGAATAGCTGCTTTTCTTGCTCATGAACCACAACCATTACACCCTTCTCAGCCTGTGCCTATCTGTCCTCCAGGCTCTTGCGTGCCCGGCTTTCTGGTTGCTACTTCGATGTTTCTTCCTAAATTGCACTCTTGGGTGAAAAGGTTAATCAGGCAGGAAAAGGAGATGTGTTAAAAAGGAGGAAGCTCACAAATAACTTGTTCATTGGGAATGATGGGAAAGGAAGTGCAGAGAAAGTTCATGACACTGCAGCTTAGTGAGGCTTTGTAACCTGTCCAAACAAAGCACTAGACCTTTAAAAGCTCCTGCTTATAATGACATGAAAGGTCAGTAGAGAATGCATTTAGCAAGAGTTCAGTTAGATCTTCGAACCGGAGACCTTGTGAAATGCACACAGAAGCAAAGCTGCTGCTGACTTTTTAGGAAGAGGATGAGCAGCAACATAATCTCTGGTTATACTGTGTTATCATTTCTGCCAGACAACTCATTTAGGGCTATCGTGGCTTCCATGTCTTTGAAAATATTTAGACTGAGACCAGACATCCTGGTGGAAGATGGTCTGGTTAGAAGTCAATGGTGCCTGCATCTCTCATTGCAGTTCCTTCCTCCTCTTCCCCAAATCCTTGTCTTGCATAGACCCTCCAATACTACCAAACACTTCAAGCTGATGAAAAGTACTAATTGTTTCTGTGCAAATCCAGAGAAGCACAAGCTGACTTAAAGACACAATTACCAAAGGCTACCCGACTCATTTATAACACTGCCTCATCTTTGATAGGAATGGTTGGACTCGATGATCCGGTGGGTCTCTTCCAACCTGGTTATTCTATGATTCTATGATTCTATCTCAAAGATTTTGTAGAGATCAGCGTCATCTTCTATTTCCACACAAACATAAATAATGAACCAAAAGACTATGGTCCGGTCTAACCTCCAGGTGCTGAGTGGACATGATTCACCCTGTTGGCTCCTATCTCACTCTCAAACCACTGCCTCTGCATTCATGGGACAGCACATCGTCCTCTCCACTCTTCTGGAAACAGAGGAAATTTAGGACACCCTTGCTGCATCTTCACTGTCTGTGGGGAGATGCTCCCGGTGTGCACTTCATCCCTTCTTTATACTCACTTTCCATGGAGAAAAACATAAGCTGGAGGGGAGCCACAGATTCCCAGTGAGAATGAGTGGGAATGGGGAATAAGGGGTGTGCTGCACCCCATCTTGGCAGCCTAGATGCACCTTGGAGACTATGGATCAGACGGGGTAGGTCAGCCTTGGCCTTTGCCCTACAGGTGACAGAGTGGGGTCCTGGCAGGTCCTGGGAATGGCACCTGAAAGCTCCTGGAGCACTGGAGACAACCTGTATTTCACAGGACTGCATTAGCTGTGTTGCCACAAGCAGAGCTCACCCCCAGGTGACGGCCACGGCTCCTGAAGACAGCAGTTCCGATGGACTCATGGCTGCTAAGTAGCTCACATTTACCAGCAAATACAGGCATGTAACCAGAGGAATAGCAATCATCACAGCTCTGGGAAGGGTCACCTGGAAAAAGGGCAACAAGAGCATTAGGTACAGCACATTTATGCCTGCACTGGGCTTTTTATTGTTTCTTTTGTCTTTGCCACCACCCACGTCTCTCATTCGAACTCCTTTGCTCACAGCTCTTCTGCGGAATAACACGGAGATTCAGATTCACATGGCAGGTTTTAAACCAGTCTCCCAAAGATGTCAGGCAAACAGTAAGGTTGCACATTTCAAAAGCTACACTTTAAAAACAAACAAACAAACCAACCCACAAAAAACCCCAATGAAATTTTATTTAAAAATACTTTATTTCATAGCTGCCCGGGAAGGTGGTTGAGTCACCTTCCCTGGAGGTGTTTAAGGGACGGGTGGACGAGGTGCTGAGGGACATGGTTTAGTGATTGATAGGAAAGGTTGGACTCGATGATCTGGTGGGTCTTTTCCAACCTGGTGATTCTATGATTCTATGATACTGTATGCTTCTTGATTATTTTAACATTGAATTATTTGTTACTATTGTGTTAGCTCTCCTGGTGTGCTGCATCTTCCCATGAACATCCCACTGACACGGATGAAGTACCAGCGTGTGTTGCATCACATTTAACTGCTCTATGGGCTAAATTAAAGGTGGGCAGCACAAGGAAAGTTTGCTCTAGAAAGGAATTATTTTTCTTCATCCTAGAGATAGGATGCTATCTAGAAACTTCATGGGCCATTTTAAGTCTCAATAAAATCAGCAGACATTGCCTCATGCAGCTGAAAGCCCTGGAAAAAAGCAACTAGCAGGGTGATCATGGAGCAAGTGTACACATCTTAAAACCTGAAATATCGATTTTTGCATTCCCACCGTAGAACAAGATACAGCAATTTCTTATGTTGTTGCCTCCACTCGACAAGGGTGTAAATATCAGTGCTCACAGTCCCACGGGGGAAAGCGCCACATGACCCTAGGATCTTTGCTGCCATTCAAGTTAATATTTAACAGGGTGCTTTCACTTAATGTGCAAAATCTTCTGTGCTGCACTGGTAGAAAGCACACTCTATACAAGCTGCACTCACAGCTCTCTAAAGAAGGTTTGTTTACTGCTATAGTGTAATCTATGAAAAGAGATAATAGGGCACAAAGAGGTCTGATGTGAGATGCAAGTGAGCAACTTCAGTGCCTATAACGTGGACAGAACAATGCCTAAAAAGTAGACTTTTAAAGACAAGATCATTCACAGAGTTAAAATTGCCTGGCTTGGCTTGCTCTGAAGTTCCCCCTCCAAGCAAGAGAGGAGAGATGAGTGGTATTTGGAAGCACACATCATAGAATCATAGAACTGCACAATGCTTTGGGTTGGAAGGGACCTTAAAGATCATCCAGTTCCTCCCCTGACACAGGTAGGGACATGTCCCCCTAAATCAGGCTGCTGGACTGAGTCCAGCATGGACCTACTCGTTTAGAAACCTACGTGGATTATAGAAAAGCAAGTGCTTTTCTATATAAACCTAAGTACCTAGAGTGAGATCCTCTGAACAATAAGACAAAACCCCAAAGCATACAAATGCTATCTAATAGCTTTTTTTTTTTTTTTTTTTTTGCTGTCACTAGGGTCTTTTAATGCTTTTTTGCAGGTACACTGTCATTTTGCTTAGATACTCATTTTGACCCTTTCTGGACACATTCATAGGAGTCCGGCTCCAGAAGACAGAACAAACTAGGATGAAAGCTCAGTATTTCCTAGATGCTCTAATCCCTTGATTACCCCTCTTAACATAACCATAGCTAGAATCAAACACAGTAGCAGCACCATTAAATAAGTAAATCCCAGCTCAATCACTCACCTCAGGCTCCTTCAGTTCCTCAGTTACATAGTTCAGGTTGTTCCACCCATCAAAGGACCACAGCCCTTGGTAAAACGCCACTCCAATCGTCCCAATGCTTGCAGTCGTGTTTTGAAAAGCATTTTGAAAACTCTGAGTTTGTCCCTTGGCAAGTAGCACCAATCCACCCACCACGATCACCAACAAAGCCAAGAGTTTAGCAGCTGTAAAAATGTTCATAATAGACGTTGCCAGCCTCACGTTGAGGCAGTTGATGATGGTTAAAATCAGGATGCAGGCAGCAGCTGTACATTTGACAACAACCTGTGGAGATGAGCACCCTGGGTAGAACGGCGCAACGGCGTATTCAGCAAAGCTCAGACAGACAGCAGCCAAACCAGCTGGTCTCACCAAGATAACAGAAGTGTAGGCAAAAAGGAAAGCAGGAAAAGAACCAAAAATCCTCAAGATGTAAATATATTCCCCTCCAGATTCTTTAATTATGGTTCCAAGCTCAGCGTACGACAAGGCTCCAAACATGGCCAGGAGACCACAGGCTGTCCAGATAAGCAGGCTGCTGGCAGGGCTCCCCATATGATGCAGCACCCACTCGGGGGACATAAAGATCCCTGAGCCTATCATAGTGCCTGCAATTAATGACACTCCACTAATCAGGCCAACTTCTTGCTTCAGTCTCAATTTCTCCTTCCCTTCACTCAGATTTGCGGATGAAGGAGGTGAATCCGTTGTCTCCCTTTTCCTCATTGTGGAAAAGTTAGGAGATGATGTTGTTGGGTGATGATATGGAATAAGACTGAGGCATTTGAATAAAGACTATCTCGGGCTTCTCGGGTTAAGTTAATAATTACAAAAGTCACACTGAACACTGTCAAGAAACACAAAGTTACCTTCCACATGTTGCATTCTTTCATTGCCCATCTTAGCTTGGTGATTTACCATGGTTCAGATCCAGATGAGATAAAGTGGGAGATGATTAAGTGGGACGCGTCCCTGCCCATCATAGAGGGATTGGAACTAGATGATCTTTAAGGTCCCTTCTAACCCAAACTATTCTATGATTCCATGATTCCACGATTCTAAGTATCTTTGAATCTCATTTCAAGCCACGGCAACGGATAACATTCAGCACCACCTCAGAATCACTCAGCACCTTAAAGGACTCTCTCTCTGATTACTTATGCTTCAAATGGCATCTCAAATAAGGATCAGGTAAGCAAAATTCCCCTGTATATCTGTACTTTATTCTTTGATTAAAAGTCAGCGCTCAAGCACCTGCTTTAGTGCTTTATTGTATTTTATTCCCTGCTATAAAATGATCAAAGAAGCCTGTCAGCTAGCGTGCTATTGCTTTACTCAGTAAGGAATATTTCCAGTGTCTCAATCAAAGACAGAAATGTTTTGCTTAAAACAGTCCAGTTTTCTCTGCAATAGTAGGGTGCAATTCTCTTTTTTTTTTTTTTTCCAAATTTCAGGAAGTGCAGGAGGAGAAGAGTGAAAAGGCTGTAATTTTGCTTTTATGGCCCCTTTTTCCAATGTACATGAGGTATGCATATTCTTACCAGATCATGATTTTCAGAGGACTTTGTCACTGCTTATCGTATACATATTTCAGTACACATCCAAGAGAAAAATAGAGGTACAAGCTTTTGGAAATGCTATTGACCCCTACTTAGTATCTAATGTGTAAATCTTCAGACTTTGCAGAGTGTTCTGCTATAAATCTTAATATTGTTTTGTACTGCGTAGTCGGTGCATGAGGGTATATTTTGTGATTTGTGATATGTACAAAGTATTGAGCCAAAGGGAATGTTCATATGGATTCCTTTGAACTTAAACTAAACTTTACTGACTGCAGCTCTAAAGAAGGAGCGTTACTGCCCTTGGTGGTCTCCTGCAGGCTTGTGTTGTGATACGAACCAGAAAACAGGAGTGAGACCTTCTTCAGCCCTTCATGGAAACACCAGACCTTGAATCTTTAAAACCGTCTGTCCTCCTCAACCACTTAAGCTAAAAAAAGCATGAATATAAACAGAAAAGTATTTTTACTGTTTGTCTAAAAATTCCTTCTATTCTAAATCATTTAGATTTCTCTTCGCTTGCTTTTTTTATTATTATCTTGCTAGCTTTGCAGTCTTCTGCAAGAGGAGTCCAAGATAACTCATGGGCTTTTAAGAATAATAACATATACAAGTCACATTATTGCTCATGCTAAAGCAAATAATGTTGCACAAATTTTAGCGTAAGGCTGAAGGACTTTAATTTCTTCAAAGAAGCAAAAGAAGAACTCACATCTCAATAAAGAGCAGAGTTTGGGGTTTTTTATAGCATAAATCTTATTATTAGATGAAGACAATAATGAGAAAGGTTTGGGAGGGGTTGTAAGATATACTAGAAGCTATTCCTAATATCAACTCACTAGAATTCACTGGAAAATGGATCCCAGTTGGATTTCCCCTAAATTCAAATTCACTTAGAAAAATTCACAGCTGATCAGGCTGTAGCTTTCACCAGAGTGAAAGATTTCTTTATGTGTATCAGGTAGGGTTTTTAAGTCTTTCTAACAAAGATGTGAGGGTGAGAATAAACATACTGCACCCGGTGCTGCAAGGATGCAAGTTAGTGCATCTCAAGTTAATGGTTTGCAAAGTGCTTGAGAACGTGAAGGGAAGCATCCCAGTAATGCAGAGTATTTTGTTTTACTTCTACTAAGTGACAGTGATCTTCTTCTTGGCTGGTTTAGCTATTTGTAGCATATTCTCTTTAAAATTGCTAATCACAGTGTTAGGTGATGCTGGAATCCTTCAGAGGTCTAAAGGTTTGGAGTTTTCTGCATTACAGATGCTCTAGTTCTGTGTTTGATTCCATGCATGTATTACATACACCAATCCTAAATGAAAATGCATTTACAGAATACAGTTAAATCAATGCTAAAGGAAAAGATAATCTGACTACAGATAGTCAAGTATCTTCTGGTAAGGTCCCATAACTGTTATCCTGTTTTAATGAAGGAGCTTCTTTTCTAAAGTGTAAATGCAAGGTTCTTGGAGGCCTGAGAGGATCTTTTCAAACCTTTACAGTTCCTGCTCTTAGCAGTGAATAACTTTTCATCTAAGGCTGTAGAAAGAATCAGAATTTCATCCAATGTGATCACGCCAAAAACAATTTCTATAAGACCACTCAGATAACAAGGATTAATTACCTAGTTCATCAATAGCACCAGTCAGTTCCTAAAGGGACATCTATTTCCAGTCCCAGGATCATTGTCACTCAGTTCTAACTGCTTCTACCTAAAGTAATAATGAATCAAATTAATCACGATAAGAACCTGAGGCTATTCCTGTGGAACCTAAGACAGCCTGATTGCTTTAGATTTATTTTTTTTCCATTGGCGTGTCCTTTTTTTGACTGGAATCATCAGTAAGGAGCAGCCATAAGATATTTTAGTCAAATGGATTGTCACAATTGTCATTTGTCAAAACTGGTTATGTAAAAGGACATCTCACCCCTTTGAAAGATTTGAATGAGCAGGAGTGAAAATAAGGTCCTGCTTTCTTCTTATGTGGAGTAGCAAAACTTCATTGCTCATGCAGGTAATAAATCCTCTACCTAAAAACTCTCACTTCTCACTTACCTTTGACACTGCAATGGGTGGTTGCCATCTACTGGTCTCAAAACAACAAAGCAGCTTTGTCCAGTGAGATGGTTCACTCTACATTTGCTTTCAATATTCCGCATTACTGATTAAAAGAAACACTACAATAAGCATTAGTTCTTCAATATTAACGTAACACAAATAGAGAGTATACTTGAGTCGTGAATGGTAATTCTTCTTAATGTGTTTAGGGCTATTTTTATCCCAGCAATAGCTATGAGGACTAGAGAAAGCTAATTTCAGGTAAAGGACACTGTCAATGCTAAGAACTAGACAAAACATGTGGGTAAATATTTTGAAATATTTAGTTTTAGGTCCCAGGAACTGGAACAGAGTTATGGGCTTGGCTTCCCTGTTCCATGCTTGGGAAAGTGTTACACATCTCAGAACGGGGATTAAAAATAACCCACAGTCTGAAGACGGAGTGGCTGAAGTTGTTGCCTGTAGCTTTCTTCGGAGGTAGGCACCAACATTATACTTCATAAAATTGTGCAGGGATCGAGATTTTCTTTTCTTAAGCACAAAAAAAACCCCTCAGAACCACACCCCAAGTTGTACTAAGTGTCAGAGATTTCATCTAGGATGTAAGATGTGGGTTCAATGGCTATCTCTACTTGAGAACATGGAAACCCACACATCCAACTTCAATATCCTCTCCTCCATGGTTGGACTCGATGATCCAGTGGGTCTCTTCCAACATGGTTATTCTATGATTCTATGAAAACGCAGGCTTCGAGCTGCAATTGTAGGCAGATCTTGGTACCTGCGCTTGTGATGTAAGTAGAGACTCCTGCTTGAAAATAGGGAGGAAATAAAGGCTTAGAAAGCAGTGCTTTGAAATAGAACTTGAGCCTGGAAAAAAAAAAAGGGGGGGCAGGAGAAAACATGTCCTGTGTGCCTCATGTGAAAACAGGAGAAGGAAAAACACATTTAGAGGTGTCTGCCTGGGGAAGGGATGCCCTTACCATGTTTGTCTCTAAGCCTCCACCTCCCCAGCGTGTCCTGGCTCTTCTCACCCCTGGGCCTCCAAACAGCTGGAGAAGACCTGGACTCACCGCATCCTTTCGTGATTCTGTCAACCCCTGCGTACCCAGGGGTCAGCAGCGCCTGGTTGGCACCAGGGCACCAGGGCATACCTGGCAGCAAAGAAGCTCTGTCTGGGACTATGAAAATGCCAGTGTGAGCTGCAGCTAGCAAAACCCACCTTGTGCTGCTGGGAGCAGGAGGGGGGAGGAAAGGCATTTCTTAGGATGCATGACAGCCCCAGGCTTCACAACAAGAATAATCACTAAAGCTTGTTTAACGTTGGACAGTTAACTGCCTTTCGTTGTCATGTTACAATAGCAGATTTGAGCCCAGAGGACTGAGAAGGAGTCTAAAAAACAAGAATTTACCGTAAGCTGATTTAGTGTTTCCTGTCTGGGTCTGCAGGCAGCCGGCAGTGAGGCCACAGAAAGGTGAGCTCGAGGCTCCCTCCTCTTTACTTAGTAAAGGCTCAGCATATTCTGGCTCTGCAACTATTACGTTTTGCAAGATTTGCTTTTGGTTTAAAGCTATTTTGCATGAAAATATATTTGGTATCCCACACATTGCCAATCAGATACTGAATATTTTGTTTAGTTATCTTACTGTATCCAGGAGGAAGCTGCTAGTGTCGTACTGCGTGTTCTCTGAGCTGATCGACTGAGCTGGGCATAGGGCAATAACCGTCCCACTCTTATTTGTTGCATGGGTGTACTCTTGAATAAAAGAACTGTTATAGATAACAGCGATAGAATAACACAAAATAAGAACCACAGCTGGAAAGAAAATGTTTACTACTTTCATGAGTATTCATCCCACCGCTGCTTGCAAAGGTCAAAAGAGTGACTCAGAGTCTGGTTTACAAACATTTTGGTTTAATTAGAAATAGAAAATAATTATTAGAAAGGTTTATTATAAAGTAGAAATGTTAATGCTGCTTCTGATATGATCAGAATAGCATTCTGAAGCAAAGGATTGCATTACTACTACTGGGCACTGCAGACAGAAACCAACACAACCAGAGAAGATCCTAAGCGGCCCATTGAGAACAACAGGCGAGCAGCTGCGTTAGGGTTCAATCCCCACGCTGCAGGAGCAACAATTTCACTAAAAAATAAAAATCCTACCAAAAATCAACAGGTTTAGACTGATGCTGGCTCCAGGATCCCCCATTTTGGCTCTGCAGGCAGCTTCTGTGTCAAGCACCACTGCTACATTTTCTTTCACCCGCTGAGGGACTGCTATAAAGACTTCTTCCTTCATTCCTGTTTGCAGACATATTTCCTGATTTTATAGCTCTATATACACACAGTGTATATATATATATACACACACACCATTCCAAACCTGTTCTGTCTTCTTTTACTTTTCCTAGCAGTGCTTTAAATGAGCCTCAGGAATTTTCTTTGCATTTACTAATACTAGTAAGAACTCTTTTTAAACTTCAGAATTCATTCTTCACTTATTTATTAAGTTTAATTCAAGATTAGATTATGTTTCCCTACACAAAGTCTGTTTTGCAGAATCATTATCAAATGAATGCTGCCATTTTAAATATCGGAATACAAAATAAGTTTTTAATGAAAACTTTCTACCAAACAAGATTAAAAATAGAATAAAACACTGCTATAAAGATGATGCGAGGGCTAAAGCACCTCCCAGATGAGGACAGGCTGGTAGGGTTGGGGTTGTTCGGCCTGGAGAAGAGAAGGCTCCGAGGAGACCTTATAGCGACCTTCCAGTACCTGAAGGGGCGACAAGAAAACTGGGGAGGGGCTGTTTACAACGGCTTGTGGTGATAGGACAAGGGGCAATGGGTATAAACTGGAGAGGGGCAGATTTAGACTAGACAGAAGGAAGAATTTCTTCACTATGAGGGTGGTGAGGCACTGGCCCAGGTTGCCCAGGGAAGCTGTGTTTGCCCCATCCCTGGAGGTGTTCAAGGCCAGCTTGGATGGGGCTTTGGGCAGCATTTATGAGCAGATATATAGTAATACACTAACACTAAATGATTTTATTATTTTTGAAACTAATTTTTACAAAGCATGCTTAGAGCTTAACCTCTAACTTTACATACACTGTGTAAGGTATCGCTCCAGAATAGTATCCCCTGTATGATTATTGTCAAAAACATCACAACTCTGACCAAAATCATTCCAGATTTTCTTAGGTGAAAAGGTGCCAGAGTAACTGAAGGTACTGAACCCAATGCCTTCAAGATTTCACCAAAACTGATACCTATTTTTTAATGAAACCCTGGACCAGAAGTGACTTTGAAGGCCCACAGAAGGCAGCTCCCTTCCCCAGCCTGCCCCACTCCTGCCATGACAGAGTCTTCCTCCCAACAACCCAAAGGACTGGAGGGCTTCGGCCCACCTGCCTTGGTGTGTTGGTTGACAGCTGACTGAACACGAGCCAGCAGTGGCCCAGGTGGCCAAGAAGGCCAATGGCATCTTGGCTTGGATCAGAAACGGCGTGACCAGCAGCTCCAGGGAGGTTATTCTCCCTCTGTACTTGGCACTGGTGAGACCGCTCCTCGAATCCTGTGTTCAGTTCTGGGCCCCTCACCACAAGAAGGATGTTGAGGCTCTGGAGCGAGTCCAGAGAAGAGCGACAAAGCTGGTGAGGGGGCTGGAGAACAGGCCTTATGAGGAACGGCTGAGAGAGCTGGGGGTGTTTAGCCTGGAGAAGAGGAGGCTGAGGGGAGACCTCATTGCTCTCTACAACTGCCTGAAAGGAGGTTGTGGAGAGGAGGGTGCTGGGCTCTTCTCCCAAGTGACAAGGGACAGGACAAGAGGGAATGGCCTCAAGCTCCACCAGGGGAGGTTTAGGCTGGACATTAGGAAAAAATTCTTCAGAGAAAGGGTCATTGGGCACTGGCAGAGGCTGCCCAGGGAGGGGGTTGAGTCACCTTCCCTGGAGGGGTTTAAGGGACGGGTGGACGAGGTGCTAAGGGGCATGGTTTAGTGTTTGATAGGAATGGTTGGACTTGACGATCCGGTGGGTCTCTTACAACCTGGTGATTCGATGATTCTATGTGCTCTTCTCCTAGAAGACTTTGAAAAGCACTTGGAGAACAACAGCCAGGAAGAAAAATAGGGTGACCTTGCTTGTGGCAGGTCATGAAAGTTTTGTGGGTTGCCTCTGCCCGTTTGCATGCTCCCAGTGAAGTGCAGGGTGGGGCTAAGGAGCCTTATCCCTCCACCACACCAACTGCTGTCAACACATGTGGGACAGGCCACTTGTACATTGCTCTTCACCTGTGCTGGGGTGGGATGTGCAGTCAGGGCCAGCATGAGGTCAGGCTCTGCTCCCACATGCCCAAAACATTTGGTTTGCAGCGAGGGTATTGGCTGTACGATGGGCTCCAGGCCACACTCACAGCTCTGTGGAGCTGATCTTCTGGGATAAGCTTAGACAGGCACAAGGGGCCTCAGCCCATCTCCACAACAGTTTTGTCCTAGCTTCTCCAAAAGCTAGGACAAGGGATTAATTTTAACACTCTTGAATTATAACTTCACTTTGACACTGCCTAGTATCCAGGAAAAAAAATGTTTGCCTGGAAAAGTCACCGAGATTATGAGACATTTTACGTCTCTGGCCGGTGTTTTACAAAGTTGTAACAAACGCATTTTGCAGCTAATGCTTCATCTTGTACAATTTTACTGATAGAAAAACTAATTATCTTGTGAAGATAGTGATGTGTTGAGATTGTAATTACTCCCATCTGTATGCTTTGGTTAAAGTTATAAATAGATATGAATAAAAGGAAGGATGAAACAGATTACGCATCTTTTCTTGGCCTTCCAGGGGAAGTATGTGTGTGGGAGCTGGGGACCAGGTTTTTATTCCATTTGGTGACTTTTCATTTGAGATTGTATGAAGGAAAGTACTGTGCTTAAAGGCTTGCAGGACCTTTTCTGGCCCCACATCATAGCTTCCTAATTGCCCTTGTTGGTGATGCAGTCAGCTGATAAGTTTATAACATAATGATGATGACCAAGAATCACTTTGAAGGAGCATTGTTCTCTTGACTGCAAACTGGAGATGTTTGTCTACAGATGTTGTCTTCTAACTGTTAGCCCTCAGCCAAAATGAGTGGAAAGGCACTCGTATTTACACATACAAACTTCCTGTTTTGCAGCCCACTAACAGGATGTATTACAAGGGAAGAAGTTGTTTTCTGGCTGAACTGGATTTCCGTCTGGAGCCAGCTCAAGCCAGTAGGCAAAGCAAGCCGCAGGCTGTGGGGTGTGGTCTGGTGCCTACTTTTCCTGTGCCAGGGAAATGGGAATTTATTATGGGAATTTATTATTCCCATTTGAACAGCTAATGCCTGCCTCCCCCTTGCAAAATCCTTTTCTCCCAGTGTTACAGGAGCAGCAAAGGTAGAGCCAGGCGGGTGGTGGGTTCCTCCCCGAGCAGCTCCTGCAGAAAAACAAAGTGCTGCTCTTCCTTCTAGTCCTGCTGTTTCTGTTTTCTGTGACAGATGCAGGCTCACCCTTGGGTCCCCACCCCAGCGCTGGGGCGTGCGGATGCCCAAACGCCTCTGTTGGGCTCTGATAGGAGATTAGCCAAGAGGGGTCCTGTACCACAAGGCAGGGAGAGCTGACTCAGGAAAAGAGCCTCAGTTTTGCAGTAGTAAAATATGCATTCTTTCAGCTCGGTGAATTTTTTGTTTTGTTCTGTGTTTGACTAACTGCCTAGGAAGAGGGATGCATTGGAAACAGAAGAGGTACTTTAGATGTCTGTAAAACCTGCATGTATAATTAAAGGTAAGCCCACATATGTATGAATACTCTGTCGCTATTTATGTAATAGTTTATGCAATTCATGCATAACTTTGACACCTACTTTTCAGTATTACAGTGCTCAACCATTTTGTTTATGCTCAGGAAGCAAGTGAGGATTTCCCCTTCCTGAATGTATCTCTGGCTTTATATATTCACTGCACTGCGCCTTGTTGAGCTGAAGGGATGGCAAAGAATAAAGTTTAGGTTCTCTACATGGAAATGGGGGCCAGTGGGTATGTGTTCATGCTATAACAGTGAGTCAGGGGTCTTAACTAGCCCTGAGCTAATACAACTGAGCTGTGTTTTGGTATTCAAACGATGCGTCCAGTCATGCAGACATACCTTGTTGCTTGTGGTTGGCCCCCTTGACACTCTGTAAGAACAGAAAATTCTGAGGAGCTTCAGGTATGGTTAAGACAGAAGAAAAATTCACAGACTAGTGATTATACCACAAGAGCACGGATGAAAGCGAGTGTCCAATGATACCCTAAGCAAAGTCCATTTTTGTTGGGCTGCTTCTTCAGACCCCCATCAGAAGAATCTCCTGCAGTTGGGAGGATCAGAATTTGATACGGCAGTAGGTAGATGAAGGGTGTTGATAAACCCAAGATGAGAGAAATTGTTTAAGGCAAAGTACTATTGCAGATCTTTCTTCCAGTCTATCCTCTGTACTGTGGCTTCTCATTTTTTAAGACAGAGAATTTCTAGTCCATGCAAGTTGGTAATACTTTATGTAACAAAATGAAATCTTACAGATATGCTTTTAGGATTCTTAGAATGTTTTTCCTTATGGGAGGTAAAAAAGGTAAATGGCATTCTTCTCACTTTTCCTGGTTCTAACACTACCTTATCCTAAGTGCACCAAAAAATACTGCCTCTTACTCAGAGCTTTTGTGATTGCTTCCATTGCCTGGGATACTTCCTTGAACTTTTTTCCCTTTTTCGAAAATTGGAGTGTTTCTTATTACTCCTTAACATATAAAATGAGTGAGAATCAATTTGATGCTCATCTTTGAGGTTTCATTCTTTGTACTGAGCTTAATATGCTATCTTCAGTTCTAAGAGACGCAGTTTGCATTCAGCATTAAGATTTCCTGGAACTTAATGCTCCACCGGAAAGAAAAATACTTCTGTTGAGATACGTGGGTTTTTTCTTAGTATAAGCATTGATAGACACTCTGCTGTGAACGAAGTGAATGTGAATCTAAAAAACAGCTGGCATTACCTCTGGCTTTGTCACTCCAAAGCTATTCAAATTCATGTACATGAAGCGATGCCATTAGTTACTCTTGTTCTGTTACAATGACTGTCTCTGGTGGTTGTGACTCTGAGGTATGTTTATGAAGCTTGTTTATACCTCAGCCAGTTATGAAAGGGTGAATGACTCAGGGACAAAAGCTGTCTTGCTGGTGAAACAAGTCTTCAGCTGACACCTCAGCAGCCATTCTAGCCCAGACGTACCTAGCAAAGCACTTCCACAAGAGACAATTCTTTCTTGGGACAAGTTTAAGTTAAATGCTGCAGGGCTGCATACTCCACTCGCTGACATCTCTCATGCATTTCCTTTAAGTCTCTTGCAGAACAGCTTCTTTAGAAAAGCTGATCACGTCTACAGTAGCAATGACCATGTAACTGAATGGCAATTAAGCCTTCTTACATTTTAAAACACTTGTATAATAATGAATAAATAAAAAAATGGGATTAGTGACAAAATTTATTATGATCCAGCTGTGAAGTTTCTGTTGGTCCTAAACTGGAATGTTCTTATTTGCTCAGTGTATTCTGCCAGTGGCAAGTTAGTCCAAACAAACCCCACCCAGAACAGACAGTCCTCCTCGAAGAATCTTACAGTTGCATGGACAGGTAGGG
This sequence comes from Phaenicophaeus curvirostris, assembly GCF_032191515.1. Classification (NCBI taxonomy): domain Eukaryota; kingdom Metazoa; phylum Chordata; class Aves; order Cuculiformes; family Cuculidae; genus Phaenicophaeus; species Phaenicophaeus curvirostris. The sequence goes on along the minus strand of NC_091393.1, from coordinate 121,045,850 downwards.
GAAACAAATGGAAATACTAACACAACTTTGAGAAATAGAGCAGACCAGGCTTTTCAGTGCACCATGAGTCTGGCTGTTGTCAAATGGGTTTATAGGAGTCATATTTTTATACCAGTTTTCGTGTTAAATGGGAAATTTGAAGGATGTTAAGGTAACTGAGAGGAGTTCTTCCCATGCATGGGAAAGACACTTAAATGTGTGTAGTTCCAAACATTAAAATTGGACAGTGGATGTAATTGCACATACCGCGTCAAATATTTCTGTATCAGAAGAGAGAGGGTTGAGATAGGAACAGACTGTGAAGCTCTTAAGAATTAAGGAAACGGTGTAATGAGATGGAGCAGGAGCTAATTGATGAACAGGTTACATGGTTAAAAGCAATAGAACAGAAGAGTCAACCCTGAATTAGTATTGTGAATGGTTATGGCAGGGAAAGGCTGTGTTTGTGGAGCAATGGTGGGGCAAAAGGATGCGTGGATGGGGACACCACTCTATATGAAGAATTTGTGGCTTATAAGCACATTTCTCCAAGGCCCTGGAGAGAGGCTAGCCAAAGGCAAGCATTTAGCAGCAAGTCTCGTGAATGTAGTATTTCAGACTGATTGATTTCTTAAATAATCAACCGAACGTCTGATAAAGTGGAATCCAGAACTGTGCATTGGGTGCCTAGGTGTGCTACACAGTATTTGGGAAAATAAATAACTTTGGAATGAGATCTGCTCCTGTAAATGCATGAAACATATGTTCAGGTCAACATCTCTTACAGAGAAGTGGATAACAAGGGACATGCTAAGGATATAAACCACCATCCTAGGGCCCTTCTCTGGAACGTGGACAGACAGCTCTATTTACGTTTGAGCTGCAGTGCTGTGCTTCTGGGAAGGTGGTAAGTAGTTAACTGCAGCTGTTATTTCAGAGAACTGGGTGAGGCTCACCTGTTTATGACAACTCTTCTTAAGCAGTAAGATGCTAGTTAGACTAGAAGTTCTTAAGACTTGGAGGCTGGACTAGAGGATCATTAAAGGTCCCTTCCAACCCAAAGCAGTCTATGATTCCATGACTGTAAGGCCAGCAAGGCCATTAAATAGAAGATCTGAGACTAAGATCTCAAATTCCTCCCTGCAGAACAGCCAAGCTGCAGCAGAGGGCAGCCAAAGAGTCTGATGAATTTTGGGACTCTCCCTAGGAAGTCAAATCTGTGAATCCTGAGCAATGGAACCAAATCTGGGTGCTCCCCAGTCCTGGGAGTACCGGGGTTTGCATACTTGCCTTTAAAAGAGTGCAGGCTTTTGCAGGGACACGTCTTTTCTGAAGATACTTTGAGAAGTTCTACCACATCTACTTGTTTCACTTTCATGGAGATACACCTTGGTTTTCATTAATACAGGTTAATTATTTGCTACTCTGCTAGATCCGCCTGTCAAAAATGCTGGGGGACGTCAACGTCGTGGCACAGCAGGACAAATTGTATTCATGTAGAGACAGTTTTAGGTCCTGAAGTTTGTGGCTTTAGAAAATGTAGGCATCTTCAGGATTAGACACTGAGCTGAGTGGGGGCAGCTAGGACTGCAGCTTTCAATTTCTGTGAGTGCTCTTCAGTCAAGTAACTTTCCCAAACTCGTAGGAAGGCTGAGGAGGAAGGCAACAGCATCCAGATTTTCCATATCCGTGGCTACTTTTCTAGTCTATAGTTCAGTATTTCTCATTAAAGATGCTTAGTCACAGAAAAAAACAAAGTGTAACTGCGTTAATGGAGTTTATCTGAAACATTTGGAGTGTAAGCAGAGCCCAGTTAGCTGTTAACACCTCCTTAAAAGTAGGAATAACTATGAAAAGCATTTTGTAATGGAGTGATACCAAGTTAAACTATCTGAAGTACTAAGTACTTTTAAAGTTTCTGCTCTGAACAAAAGAGAGAAATAATTTTCTTTAACTATTTTAGCATGAGTCAAAAACTTTAGCGTCACTACCAAATTGTGAGGTGTATGGTGGTGGAATTTTTTTTGTTTTTCTTTTCTCAGAAAAATGCTTCAGAACATAACCAAGTAATTGTATTTCTCAGATCAAATCCCAAACTGACTGCACTTAAACATTTCTCTGGTTTGTGGTCGGGTTGGGTTTTCCAGTACTGAGAAGCAGACTGATGTAGGAGTTGTTTAAGCTTGTGCTTATCAAATGCAAGTTGAGTTCTTTCTGAACAGTTAATGGTTTATACAAACAGTGATCGGAATCATGCAGGACAAGCAGGGTCCCCAAAAGGGTCTGAGCTGAAGAACTGGTGTAACGTAGACCAGCTGCTGTAAGCGTTTGGGATACCAAGAGCAGAACAAGGTTTTCTTCAGCCAGCCTGCATAAAGGGAAGGGATGTGACTTAGAGGCCCTCTCTCTTCAACTAAGAAAAGGAATCAGCTTTTCAGCCTTGCAGCCTCCTTGGAAACAGCCCAAAGGTGGCAGTAGGACAGGACACTAGAGATCACAGGGATTAGCCATGTGAGCAGCAGCAGACTGCAGGCGTCTGAGTACTTAGCTGACTAGTATTAAGCATGTTTCTTGGGAAAAATGTTACTATCTTTATCAGGAGCTGGGAACTTTCATGTTTTTAACCATGTCTATAAATACTGGCAAGAGTGAGGTTTTTTTCCTTTGAGACACCTCTATTTTTAAGAATGCGGTTGGTAGTCACAGATGACATCTCATCCCCACAAGTGCTGCTGCACACGCACTATCCCTGCATCCTGACTAGTCGGCTCTTGCCCTGCCAAACCCAGAAGGAGTCACCAGGGCTGGCAGTACCTGCCTGCTCTCTGCCTATGGGAAAAACGATGGTAGCGACGTTTTGAACAGCTGCCGCAGGACCGATAACTGGGTCTTGCCTGCAGGTTTGATCTGTGGGTGGTATCTGCATGCCGTTTCCTGAAATGGAGTACTCTCTAACCAGACTCCTCTAGGAACTGGTAAAAAAGGCAAAATAGCTGATGTTCTTGTGAAATCTGTATTTTAAAATGTCACTGACAGGCAGAACTCCCTCTCTTCTTCAGGGGCTGCTAAATAAGTAGAGTTTCTGCTTGTATGGAGTGAGGCTATTAAAAACCATTGCTGGCAGTGTTTACTAGCACCATATTTACCAACAACTAACCATCTAGCTGTACCAGAAATCCCATATTTAACTCTCAAGGGAAGGAAAAAATAGAATCATAGAATACCAGGTTGGAAAGGACCTCAAGGATCCAAAAACATCCAACCTTTTTAGGTGAGATGCAGTTTAAATGAGATGGCCCAAAACGTGGTCAAACTGAGCCTTAAAATTGTCCAGTGTAGAGGCATCTACCATTTCCCTGGGGAGGTAATTCTGATGCTTAACTGTTCTCATGGTGAAAATTTTTCTTCTGCAATCCAATCAGAATCTCCCCAGGAGCAACTTGCACCCCTTGTCTTTTCCATGTGACTCCTAGTAAAAAGGCAGTCTCCATCCTCTTGGTAGACACTCTTTATGTAGTGGTACATGGTAATAAGGTCTCTCCTAAGCTTTCTCTTCTCAAAGTTGAACAAACCCAGTTCTCTCAGCCTTATTTTGAATGGAAGGTTTTCCCGTCCTCTGATCATCTTCATGGCCCTTCTCTGGCCCCTCTCCAGCCTGTCCGCATCTTTGATGTATGGTGGGGACCAGAACTTCACCAGGTGTGGCCTGACAGTCTCTGAGTCAATAATTGACTATATTTTCCCAGAAATCCTCACGCAGCCAACTATTGGCACTGCAGTTAATGAATAACCACGGCGATGTGTTTCTGTTTGTTGGGAAAACAAGGAAACCTCCCCACGCACGAAGCTCTGGGAGCCACGGGGCACCCCTCAACATAACCCCCATATTCTCCTTTGTCTCCTAACCACGGGCACCTCCTCCTGCCACCACCCCGCTCCCTGAAGGTGAAAAAGAGGAGTCACATGCTAAAGGGGGTGGGAATGGGTCACCTGGGGAGAGTCACAAGGGAGAATGGGTCACCTGGGAAGATTCCAGTTGGATTTTGGAATAAAATTTTCATCATGAAAACATGTAAACACTGGAATAGTCTCCCCAGGGAAGTGGTGGATGCTTCTACACTGGACGCTTCTAAGACACAGCTTGAAAGGGTTCTGGGCCATCTCATTTAAACTGTATACTTGGGCATGCTGGTTGATGAGAATCTTTACATGAGCCACCAATGCACGCCCACAGCCCAGGTGGCCAACTGTATCCTGGGCTGCATCAAAAGAAGCGTGGCCAGCAGGGCGAGAGAGGGGATTCTGCCCCTCTGCTCTGCTCTCATGAGACTCCACCTGCAGTCCTGTTCTGGATTCTCCAACATAAGAGGGATATGGAGCTGTTGGAACGGGTCCAGAAGAGGGCTGCAAATATGATCCTAGGGCTGGAGAACCTCTGCTATGAGGACATTCTGAGACCTGGGGGCTGCTCAGCCCTGAGAAGGCTTGGGGGAATATCTCTTAGCAGCCTTCCAGTACATGAAGGGGCTACAGGAAAGTTGGGGAGAAACTTTTTACAAGGGCATGGAGTGACAGAATGAGCAGGAATGGCTTTAAATTGGAGAGGGAGAATATCTAGATTAGACATTAGGAAGAAATTCTTCACGCTGAAGGTGGTGAGGCACTGGAACAGGTCGCCCGGGGAAGCAGTGGATGTCCCCCCTGTGGAGGTGCTCAGGGCCAGGTTGGATGGGGCCTCGAGCAGCCTGGTCCAGTGGGAGATGTCCCTGGTTTGGAACTGAATGATCGTTCAGGTCTCTTCCAACCCAAACTAATCTATGATTCTATGATATTTGAGAAAGCAATTGTAAAGAGCGGGGCATTCCTGCAGATATGGGGGACGCACTGCTGTAACACAAAAGCAGGTTGCCTAGAGATGTCTTGGATACCCCTTCCCTGGAAGTGTTCAAGGCCAGCACAGACAAGGCTTTGAGCCACGAGATCTAGCGGGAGGCGTCCCTGGTTTGGAACTGGACGATCTTTAAGGTGTCTGCGATTCTGTGATCACTTCAAACAGTTGCACCAAATGATCATAGAATCACCAGGTTGGAAGAGACCCACCGGATCATCCAGTCCAACCATTCCCATCAGTCACTAACCCATGTCCCTCAGCACTTTGTCCACCCGTCCCTTAAACACCTCCAGGGAAGGTGACTCAACCCCCTCCCTGGGCAGCCTCTGCCAGTGCCCAATGACCCCTTCTGTGAAAAACTTTTTCCTAATGTCTTCCAACCTGGTTATTCTATGATTCTATAAACCTCCTCTGGCGGAGCTTGAGGCTATTTCCTCTTGAGGTCCCTCCCAACCTGGCAATCTATTATTTCCTTCCTTAAGAGTTAATACGAAAAAAAGAACGGTGGAAAACCATCCCCGCCGAGGCCGCGCTCCAGCCCTGACCGGGACCCCCTCGGTGCCCGAGGGGCCGTGGCCCCGCCTCCCTCCCCGCGGGGGGGCGCGCATGCGCGGGGGGCGGGGCCCGAGGCGGGGGGCGTGGCCAACCCCCCTCGCCTCCGCGGAGGCGCATGCGCGGCGGGCGGGACTCCCTCCGAGGTGGGCGGGGCCACCCCCACCGGGTCCTGGCGGCGGCGGCGGGTGCGCATGCGCGGTGCGGGGAGGAGGCGCGGGGTGGGGGGGGGGCGGGCCTTGCCGCGCGCTCGCCGCGCCCCCGCTCTGTCTCCCTCCGCGCGCGGCGCGCTCGCCCTCCCGCCATGTTGTTGTGAGCCCCGTCAGGCGGGGGGGAGGGGAGGCAGGAAGGAGAGGCACCCGGAGGGGAGGAGGAGGAGGAGGAGGAGGAGGAAAGGGGGCGGCGGGGGTGTCGCAGGGCCCGCTCCGGCTCCATCGCCGCCAGCCAGCCCGTGAGTAAACCCCCCCCACCCCGTCCGCCCCCTTCCTCCAGCCCCCTTTTGTCTCGCGCCGGGGGAGGGGAGAAGGAAGGGAGGGAGGGAGGGAGGGAGGGAGGGGAAGGGGGGGGCCATGTTGTGGCGGGTCACCGGGCGGCGCGGAGCCTGCAGGGCGGCCTCGCCGCCTTTGTGTGCTGCCGGCTCGCCGGGAAGCGGCGCCGAGGTGGGCAGGGACGGGGCCGGGCTGAGGAAGGGGGGGATGACGGGGGGGTAGCCGAGGAGAGAGCGGAATTGGGGAGCGGTTTCCATCCCAGCGCGGATTTGGGGTCTTGGGGGGCTTTGTGGTGCCTGCGAGCCGAGGGGAGAGTGGGATTGGGGAGGGGTTTCCATCCTGGTAGGGGTTTATGGTCGGGAGGGGGCTTTGTAATGCCTGTGATCCAGGGGAAGAGGGGAATTGGGGAGCGTTTTTTATGCCAGTGTGGTTTTGGGGTCCTGAGGGGCTTTGTGGTGCCTGCGAATCGAGGTTTGAGTGTGGAATTGGGGAGCAGTTTCCATCCCAGCACGGATTTGGAGGTGGAGGGGGGCGGGGGGGAGGCTTTGTGGTGCCTGCGAGCCGAGGGGAGAGTGGAACTGGGGAGCAGTTTCCATCCTAGTAGGGTTTTGGGGTCGGGAGGAGGCTTTGTGGTGCTCGCGAGCCGAGGGGAGAGTGGAATTGGGGAACAGTTCCAATCCTAGGAGGGGTTTGGAGTCGGCTTTGTGATGCCTGTGATCCGTGGAGAGAGTGGAATTGGGGAGCGGCTTCCATCCTAGCACGGATTTGGGGTCCTGGGTGGGCTTTGTGGTGCCTGCGAGCCAAGGGGAGAGTGGAATTCGGGACCAGTTTCCATCCTAGTAAGGGTTTGGGGTCGTGTGGGGGCTCTGTGGTGCCTGCAAGCCGAGGGAAGAGTGGAATTGGGGAGCAGTTTCCATCCCAGAAGGTTTTGAGGGGGCCAGGAGGAAATGGGGTTCAGGTGGGGATAGGTGCTGAGGTCGGGGGGCGAGGTCTTTGTGCTCTCTCGGGGAGCGCAGACTAGGGAAGCAGTTTCAAGCCCATCGAGCTTTGGTGGGCAGAGTGGTGGCCAGAGAGAAGTCTGGGATGGGGAGGAAGGGGGCAGGAGGCGGTCGGGGTTCAGATTGGGGTTTACAGTGACTGAGAAGTGAAGAGGTGGAGTGAGACAGGCACATGCACAGGAGCACCCCTGGGGCAACTGCACTGCATGCAGAATTGGGGTAAAATGGGCTTTGTCCGCATGTACCAAAAGCGTGGAAACTTACATTTTTTTTTTTTTTTAAATGCTCTTAAGGGCAATACGACTCTGCTTTCTGAGGCCAAATGCTCTTGGTCTTGGTCATTGATACCACACAATGAAGTGTTAAGGTTTAATTTTTCTTCAAATGTGTTTGCGTGGACAACAATAAGAAAAAGTTGAGAAAAATGCCAGCTGCCCTGAGTGGATCGTGCTTGCATTTTGGGTTTTTAATCTCCTTGGCAGTCATTGTGGAAGGATTTTTTGTTATTGTTCTCCTTCATATATTTCATAACCTCAGACTCCTATAATTCGTTGAGAGAAAATGAATGCATTCAGGGTGCTTTATATTCTGGCTTACTGTTTGAAACAAGATGGCTTAACACCAAAATGTGTAGCATGTTTTATACGTGATGAGATAAAGAGGCTATATCAGCTGATTTGGGAATGCTTTTTTTTGAGCAACATAGCTGTGTATGATCTATATAGGTCACTGCAAAGAAGAATTGGTAAAACTTCTGTCACCTAATTGTTTGTCGCATTCTACATCTTAACCAATACTTTCAGGTTTATTTTGGTTTCTCTTTTACTGAGGGCTTTGTTGCATCTCGACTGAGAGAACAGGCCTTTTTAGTTACCATGAGTTGATGGTTTAGCTCTTAAGATATGTGGGATATAAATGCATTTGAAATGTAATTACTCACCTGTGTTACCATTTTTACATATAAAACATAGTATTTTGTTATATTTAGTCATGTCTAGAATTAAAACCAAATGTTAACAACAGTTGCAGTTTTGTTGAGAAGCTGAGAGAATTGTTATCTACCTTTCTCTGGTCTACAACTCAGTTTGTGTCAACACGAATATAAATATGTTAGGTAGGTGGGAGAAGGAACCTAGAATAAAAAGGAAAATGATAATTTAGAGGTGTGTGGAAATGACACTAAATCAGCTTTCTGAAGTGTTCAGAGAGTTGAAAATTTGGAATTTAGTCCAGCAGAATGGTTAATAGGCAAATGCATGTGAAAAACTGCTTGATAATGTAGATTCTGCAGTTTATTATATGGGTATTGCATGTAGGAAATTCCATCTTCTATAGTATTTTTCTGCACTAATAGGGAATGGCACTTTTTTTCTGTAGTATTTCTCTATAGGACTCAATATTTATTTTCTATGTTTGGGATGTTGGCACAGTGCTGAGGCAATTGTAATCGTATCTGATAGTTGAGTTAATAGTGCAGGAAGCAGCTGGCTGAAAAAGTTGGACTTGCCTGTCTTTTGATAAGAAGATAACTCTTATTCTGACAGTACATATTAAGTCTCCTGTAGGACTGTAGTACACCTTGAAAGCTTTACGTATGTGTTTTCCTCAAGATTTGCTCTCCCAAGTGTTTCTTTGTGGTGTTGTCTTTGGGCCAGGTACTGCAGATGTTAGGGCAAGTGTGTTAACAGGACATCAGCATGTTGAGTACTATGAACTGTATCTGACTCTCAATAGCACTTCCTAGTTCACTTTTAGATATTTTCTCCCCCTTGATTTAATGATATGTAAGTGTGCACTGAATATTATTTAATGTACAGCCTATGTAGAATTTCCTAAAGCATTCTTCTTGATAACTTCATCTTTTTTTCCCCTTTGTCCAGTGGTTTCTAAAACCCCAAAATGGCTAGACCAAGTTTTTATGCAGATGCAAGTAGTCCAGTAGATAATTTGGATTCCTGCTTTTATGTCTTCATGCTTTTTGAATGTAGAATTACATAAAAATTTCACTGTCCATTGCAGTAAAAAGAAATCTAAATTCTCTTGAATATTAAAGGCTTTTGATGTTTTCGCTCTTGCGAAACAAGCATTAATACATTGTGGTTTTTTAAAAAAAAGTTTCTAACACAAACTCTACAAAGCAAACAATGTAGAGCTAGGGTAGAACATGCTTCATAAATACCTGCCATTGTGCGTATTAGTCTGTAGGTGTGTGAGAGAGTTATTGATCATTTTTCTCTCCTGCTCAATAAATTTAGTCAAAAATACCTTGTCTGATATGAATTTTCCCCACCTATAACATAGCTTTATCTTGATTGTTCCACACAATGCAACCATTCCAGTGTTGTTACTAAGCCACTGCCCAGCCTCTTGTCTCAGAAAGGGGACAAGAAATCTTACTTTTAAAAGCTTGTTTTCATCTCCTGTAACAACAAGTACCAGTCAGGTAGTGCTTGTAATAATGAAGTAGGAGGTGCTTCACAGTCATATCGTGGAAGAGATTTAAATGACGTCAGAACATATAATCGTATTCAGTTTTAGCTTCTCAGGTGCAATTTCAAGGAAGCTGTATAAAATTTATTTTACAATAACTACTTGTGTGCTGAAACTTTATAGCAAGATTTAGTTTGAATCCTACTCACAATACCTGCTGCAGCTTTTAGAATAGTAGACAAGAGCTTTTCAAGCTGGTATGTGAAATCTTTAGCTTACAAATAAAGACCAGATGTCATCTCTAGCAGTATCTTTAAAGCTGACATTTCATTATTGGTTAACAGATTTTTTTTGCTAAACATGGCTACTTAAGAACAGTTGTAGATGTGTAGAAGAAATATGTCTTGAAGAGGTTATGACGACCATCTTTGAAGTTGAGAAAGAGATGTAAAACTCTGAAATATAGCAAAACCATCTTTTTAATTAAGATGTTTTTGCTCACTGTTCTGTATATGCATCTATTTGCACTAAACTTTAAAGCAGTGATATGATCCTCTGTCTTCTACAGGCTGTGCTAAATATCACATATGCAGCCTTTCTAAGACTCAGATTTTTACAGTGTGTCTTTGTATACATTGGACTGAGTAATCTGGTGTACATTCTATAATTTTGATTGTTTTCAATTTTGATTTTTCATGCAATTGTAAGATAGATCACCTCTTGCTTCATCAGTACTGTTGAGGTATTGGCAAAACTCTCACAGGTAGTAGGTCTGTCTTTCCGTTATAAAGTTCTTGGCATGCAGATCCTAATGGAAATAAGGTTTGTGTCAAACCTATGTTCATAACTTTGCTCTTTGATCTCATCTGTGATATTTTGAGCAAGAATTTTGAGTGATATATCAAGCTAGTTGTATATATTTTTTCTTTTGTGGCTGGACTAAAGTTTCATTTGTTAAATTTGTTCGCAAATCTCTTCAAAGGGGAAGTGGACTTTTAAAAGCTGGCTTGGTGCGTTTAGTTCTGTAACTCAGTCTTCATATGTGCATTGATTAAACACAAAGCAAGACTCACTGGAGATACTTTTGTGTAGTTGAGCTAAAAATAATGAGTCTGTCTGTCCTGACTGATACTTTTTTACTATCTTGCTGTTTATCTCCATTACAGTATCTATTGCTTAAACTTTAGTTCTGGGCTTACTACAGTGATGAGTTAGTCATGTAGTCTGAAGCAGTAGCAGACCTGATGTGTTTTGACAATAAGCAGATATCTAGTGTAACAGTATTGATAAGGTAAAGTAGCTGTGGGTCTTATATGTTACTCACAAACCCAAGATTGTTCAAGATGATAAAAATCCTCCTACTATGTATCTATTATGTATCTCCCTGGAGATTCGACTTTCAGTAGTCAATAAGGATAGGTTAAAATATACCGTTGTGTAGAGGTATTAGAGGACTGTGGTTTCTCATCTACATCTTCAGACCTAAGTGTTCCTATTGAATGTCTTTCAATATATATCAGGTTTTACTGTTTAGACTTGTTTATACTCTTATACAATGCTCTTGTTTAGCACGAGACATTTCTTGGACTTGAAAACTAAATCCTTTTTTCTTTCCCCTCAAAAAGTACTTGGTTAAGATTGTAGGCTGTATTTAGGGGTTTATACAGGTTTTATATATGTAGTCCTTTCACCTTAAAAATCAATTTGTATACTGAAATATTGATAATACATCAGTTATCGTAGATGAAGAATATGGGTGAAGATTAAGTGTCCTTGTTCAGGGGCAGGTATTTGTTCCCAGTGGAGGATTTTGTCAGTATCGAAGTGAGATTTTTGCCATTGTCATTTATATTTGTTTCAAGCCAAGACTTAAATGTTTCAAAAATGGGTCAGCAGACTTCATTTTAATCTAAGCCTGAAATCTTTTTGTGAAAAACCCCAAATGTGCTATTATGTGGGTTAGAGAAGTTTAATGTCAAATACTGTGTTAGAATTTTACATAGCTTAACAAGTTTGAAAGGAAACCCCAGACTGGTATTTAAGAATGAGATGTAGTTCAGGTTACAGAAGTTACTTTTCTGCACTTTGTTACATAGTCTACAAGAGTATAGTATCAGATGTGGCAGTATGACAGTGGTTTTAGGCATCATGCTGAGTAATAATGTGACAGAAACTGCTGCCATTATGATTAAAAAATGTATTTTGATTGTTTTTAGCAAGGAACTAAGTGGGCAAGGATTTGTAATATATGAAACTACCATATTATTCTGTAAAAAAAGTCTTTCATACTTCGTTTCTCTTAGCTTAGTTTGGTAACGGTATTTAAAATCTAAAGTTTAAATCAGTAAACATTTTGACAATGAATATTGTTCTTGTATAACTTGGACGTTTTTAATCCTAATTATTATAAGAACTGTGTATTTAAAGATACGTGGGAAAACCTTTTATGTTATCAAGACTTTTTCTTTTTAGGTTTCTATGTGGAGTGAGCATTCCGTGTGTCCTAGGCATGAATGGAGTGGTGTGGCAGGAGACCAGAAGAATGATGCATGCAAAGAGTGGTCAGGGAGCCAGGGGGGTTGGATTAGGGGTTGCCCCAGCTGGAACACTTCTTGGAGCAGCATCAGGGCCAAGTTCAGGTGGAAATGCAGGTGTTTGTCCCAGAGACAGGCTGGAGAGCAGCTAAGTGGCTACTCCAGCAAACTCTGCTGGCCCATAGGCAATGGCATTCATGTAGATCCTTCAGTTGGTAGTTTGTTTTTCACTGAAACAGTTCCTGTGTTTTGTGTTGGATCCACATCTTTTACCCCTAAATGTTTGATTAATATGGCTTCCTATTTTTCTTTGAAAAATTTTATTTGGCATTTCCACTAGGAATGGCTTTTTTCCCCTAGAATTCTTGTAATGTGCCACACTTAAGTCTTGAGGAACTTTTTGCACCTTCCCAAGGATTTTGTGGAATGTGTTCAAAGAAGTGTAGTAAATATAGGAGCAAATGTGAATAAAGAAAATTTGCTAACCTTAAAAGCAGGCATATCTGCTGTCTGTTTTTTTCTTCATCTGTTTATTTGCATTCTGTACTTTTTTGGAATTTTTTTTTTTCTGATTTTACTCTTCTACTTTTTTCTTCCTCTTACATTGACCTGCATAGCAAAATATAAAATCTTTTTCCCTGACATCCTGCTTCATACTGTGTCATATTCTGCATTACCCTTCTACAGAAATTGTAGGGCAGTTCTGCAAATATAAAATTCTACAATATTCTACTTGTTCATTTGGACACAGTTCCTAAGTGTGAAAAAGTTGGGTTTTGCCTTGGCAGCGTTCAGTATTTTGTGCAGGCAATAGGGCTGATTTTCACTAGCATTTCCCAAGGCTGATATGTTGTACAGATAAAATTATTCACAAATAAGTAAATGCTGAGTAATGGTTGCATCTTTCTTCTGCCATCTGCTTTCCATCCCTAGTGGGAATCACAGCCATGTCTTAGCAGCTTTTGTTAATGATCGGGTAGGTCCATCAAAATGTTTCTACATTACTCCAGGAGGTAAATGTCATGAACATCACATGTGTTCCCTGGGAACTTGAATGAGATATGTAGGGGAAGTCCTTGTATTTTTTTACAGTGCTTCAGTGGTTTTACACATTATGAAGATTTAGTGAAGGGGGAACTACTCTTCGCTGTGTAACTTTGCTGTGCATTTTTACCCATGTGAAAATGGTGTTTTTCAACTTACTGTCATCAGTACTGCCTTTATGTTTTGCCACATTTCACTTCTCCCAGTCTTAAGCAATATGAACTAACAGAAATCAAGTACAGATCAGGAGATGTTTCCATTTCAGTTCTTTTGATATGAGTGTTCTCAGTGTACCTGTGTTTGGGGGGATTTTGTTAAGACAGAAGTTACTGTTTTGGTTTGGTTTACTGAAGGTTAGGATTTTCTAAAACCTAAATGGTTTTCTGGTTTTCTGAAACTTAAATGTATGCAAGCTGGAAGCATTTTAGTTGTGATTATGATGTGTGAGTACTGGCTAGACAGAAACTCTGTGCAAAAGATAGAAAGTTTTAGTGAATTTAGTGAAGAATCAGAAAGAAAATCAATAGAAGCAAATATAGTAGATCTGTATCACAGACGGTTGAGATTTCAAGGTTGCTCTGGAGATGATATGGTCCAACTCTTCTTGCTCAAGGAGGACCACCTAGAGCCAGTTGCTCAGATTGTTATATAGATATACATGGAAGAAGTAGAAATGAAGATATTGAAATATTTTTTTCATCGTATATTATCTAAGCTTACCGTAAAACTGTGGGTTTCACATAAACTTTAGCATATCTTAGTGCAGTCAAAAAATGTCAGGCAATGCCAAAGTAATTAAAAAGCAGTTTAGATAAATATAACAAGACTGAACCATTTTTTTGTGAAGACAATGGAGTTACAGCCCCACTGATTCAGCAGGAATTAAAATGTATAGGAAATTTAATATAAAAAATGGAAAATTGTAAATTCAGCAGGGATTTTTCAAGCAAAAATAATAATGGGAAGTAAGAAATTTTCTTATATTGATAATAAGGATTGCTTTAATTATCTTGTGCAAACCCTGCTGGTGTCCTGGCAAGAAACTTACATAAACCTGAGGCCGTACTAGGTGGATTCAAGAAAAATAGAGAATGTGGAAAATTCTTGTATTTTCTTCCACACACGGAAGTATCTGGTACTTTTGGCTGACTCTCTGGGTGGTATGTAGAATTGAGTTGAAAGAGGAGTTGTTGTGAGCAATTTCTTTTTAAGAGGAACAGATCTACTTGGCTGGTATCACTGATGGATTTTGAAGAATCTTCAAATTAGTTTAAATGCTAAAGAAGTTGAGTAACAGAGTAAGAAATTAGTAAATTTATTTGATTAATTCCAGGAAACAAATTCCTGGGAAGGCTAGGGAAATGTTTTTTTGGTCTTCTGAAAGCCGTCCAGAAAGTCTTCAAAAGAACTGAACATCTTATTAAGCATAAGGCAAGACATCTTCACTAATGATAATTATTTGTCTAGTGGGTTATTTAATTTTTACTCTCGTTAAAAGACTGAAGAATTGCTTGTCAATGTCCCTCATAGTTCTTCTCTCAGTAAGGGATTATAGGAATTATCAGTGAAGTTTCAACAGTGTTGGAAGACAGCTTGTGCTCTTAATAACATGCTTTAACTTTTGGTCAGCCCTGAAGGAGTCAGGCAGTTGGACTAGAGGATCCTTTCCAACTGAAATATTCTATGTTAATATACAGTAACTTTAGAGACCGTTGACAGCACAGGGAAAGGTCAAGTGGGTGATCTTGGAGCTCCATGGTAGTAGCGGTGCTTAATGTATTCCCATTTGGAAATATCAAGACACTGGAAAAATTTCAGGTGCCACACACTTGAGAGAAGAACAAGGGAGCTCACACACTGCTAAACAGAATTCAACCCTTGGTGGAGATGAAAAATCTCCTTGATAAGTGTACACTAGACGTGGTGGTGTCCATTCTGACTCAAAAGTAATATCTTTGGCTCACAGAACATTTCAGAGTAATAGGCGTGGGCATGTGTGATGTTGTTAACATTCACATCCTGTCTGTGTTCTAAGGTTGCTTCATCTGCAGCAACAGAAAGTTCAAGTGATGGACAACAGTTACTCCTATGGTAACAGCTTTGGGAAGTTGAGCTACTTTGCAGGCAGAGAGGGATGCCCTACAGAGCTGTTGGCGGCAGGAGGGAGGGCAGAGGCTAGAGGAGTGCTCATTTGCAACTCCTTCTACCAGAGCTTTTGTCATATCCTGGAGCAGCAAGAGTTGATAAGCAAAAGAATGGCAGAGAAATGTTGCGATTATAGTGGCCTTTTCAGAGCGTCTGAAGGACAGTGTTGCAGTAAACAAAAGAATATAAATTGTGTTTTTGCACAAGGCTTCTGCTGAGCTGCAGTTGCTGTAACTCATTTGTGTTAGAATTTACGGACTTCTGGAGAAATTTTGTGAATAGTTGTTGAAACAAAGAAAAATCCATTTTGGGGTGGGTGGAGAGAACAAAGAGAAGAATCTTACTGAGTTCAAGAGCTTTTTTTGCGCTTCTGTGGTGTGGAGGAGAAGCTCCATAAATCAGTTTTTGCAAGTAGGCAGCATGACCTTACTGGAAACTTAGAATTGATATAACCATGAGAAAATGCACGGATGTTATTAAACTAATAACATGTGCATGTTTAACATTGTTGTCTGCAGGACAATTCCTAGCAAAAAAATTGCCTTTATTTTAAAGATTTTGTTTGTTGTTCAAATAAGATATACTGATGTGTTTATACAATGGAAATTAGGATATAATTTTCCCATACAAGACCTCACAGTCATGGAGCCATGAACAATGAACATAATCTCACCATTCAAATTGGGTACAACATAATCTGTTTCCTGACCCTACAGTAGAAATCATTTGCTTTTATAGATCCTATGTAAAGCTGTCCCTGGAAACCTAACTGAACTTGCAGTCCATTTTTTTTGATTTCTTAACTTTGTTTGTAGCTTTTACTTAAGTTTAAAAATAAAGTATGACTGAAATTTATTTTAAAGTGTTTCAAAACAACTTTCATAGATAACTCAAGACGTTTTCAAGTGCTAAGCAGCTATGCAGCACATAAATACTTTCCTGTTACTGCTAGTCTGTCATAGTAGAAGCTCAAGTTTTATTTTAGCTGGTTGATCACTCCTCCTCCCTGTACAGTTAACGTCCATGTGAAGCTGTTCTGAAGATAATTTATTTCTGTTTCTGCAATCAACACATTCTGTAACAGCTTTGTTTTGTGTTGCCTTTCTGTGTTTAGGTTTGTGGTGGTTTTAACTTTTTGTTTTGTGATTTTCTTCAATTAATTACAGTAGCATTTTGTTCCACTTAACTAGAACCCAGATTGTGAACACTGAATGTATGATTTAAGCAGTTTTTTTCAATTTGTGAGGGAGTAAAACTTTTCAAGCCTCAAAAAAAAGAAAAAGAAATCTTAGACCAGGAGGATTTTCCATTGTGGTTAGGGCAGAGCTGGGGTGAGGGCATTTGATTTCTGTTTTGGAAAATGTTGTATGCTTGGTTAAACACCCTTGTTTAGTAAATTCTTGGTGAGATTTTCCCATCATACAAGTGCTGTATAATTTGGAACAAATATCATTTTTTCAGGTCAGTGTTAAAATTTGGGGGTTTTGTGTGTTTAAGAAAACTAAATGTCTTCCAATCCACATACTTCAGATATCGCCTTACTACCTGCTTGTGACTTTCACAGTTCTTGCTGCGGACATAGCTGGAAAGAGGGAACTTGTCTGTTTCTCCCCTGAATTTGATTTGCAGTAGCTGAAAAGGAATATTTTGAGACATACTGCAAGGTGTTTTCATGTAATTCAACTGAAAGACAAGGGCTGGGAACTTTGTGATGTACTTTAAATCATTTCCCTAGCTAGGAAGAAGTAAATTGGTGTTGAACTTTGCAGATACTTGATTTATATTTTTAGTAGTTTCCAGCACGTATTGCATGGAGTAGACAATGACAAGGAGGGTGATTGCAGTCACCTGACATGTGCAAACAAGTTTATTCCATGTAACTTGTATTCTTCAGAAACTGTTTTTCCTTAATCACTTCTTCCAATTGTATTTGCAGTTTTGATGGATCCACATAGAAACTGACCTTTACAGTGATGTCAAACTGCAGCTGGTAGTTTCAGCTCCTGAGATACTTGACCAGTTCCCACCCGCTGCATATTGTCTGATGCTGTTGAGCTGTGAACTGGGTTTGTGCTTTCTTCAGCTTTTTTGTGCTTTCTGACATACTCCTTGAGTCAATCTTTAAATTTCACCTGCTTTGATGTCTCCAAAACCTGACACTCATGCATTGTTGAGTGTCTTAATGTGAACAACTACGTTTTTCTTACAAAGAAACAGTGAGAGCTCTTAGGAGCAGAGTCCTTCAAACTATAGTGCTTATTCAATAATTAGTATAGGGAGACTGGTTTGATACTGCAGCAAAACAAAAAGCACATGTTCAACTCTGCATTATCTTCTGATTTACAGAGAGATAAATTATCCTTTATGCTTGTACAGCTGTAGCTCTGTGCGGAGTTGGTTCAAGTATGCAAGGGTTTGCTAACAGTAGTACAGATCTGAGTGGTAGCTCTGCTTCTGGAGGTAATGTAGGCTGGAAGGACAGATGTGATCCAGAAGGACCTGGATAAGCTGGAGAAGTGGGCCCGTGCAAACCTTACAAGGTTCAACAAGTGCAAGGTCCTACGCTTGGGTCGAGGCAATCCATGGTTTCATTATAGGATGGGGATGACGAGATTGAGAGCAGCCCTGAGGAGAAGGACTTGTGGGTTCTGCTTTATGATGAGCTTGACATGAGCTGGCAATATGTGCTCTCAGCCCAGGCCAACTGTAACCTGGGCTGCATCAAAAGAAGCACGGCCAGCCAGGTGAGGAAGGTGATTCTGCCCCTCTTCTCTGCTCTTGTGAGACCCCACCTGAAGTATTGTGTCCAGTTCTGGAATTCCCAACATAAGAAGGGTATGGAATTGTTGAAACGGGTCCAGAGAAGGCGACGAAGATGATCAGAGGACTGGAGCATCTCTGCTACGAGGACAGGCTGAGAGAGCTGGGGTTGTTCAGCCTGGAGAAGAGAAGACTCAGAGGAAACCATAGAGCAGCCTCCCAGTACCTGTAGGGGCTACAGGAAAGCTGAGGAGGGACTTTTTACAAGGGCATGGAGTGATAAGATGAGGGGAACTGGCTTTAAATTGAAGGTAGGAAGATTTAGATTAGACGTAAGGAAGAAATTCTTTGCAATGAGGTTGGTGAGGCACTGGAACAGGTTGTCCAGGGAAGTTGTGTTTGCCCCATCCCTGGAAGTGTTCAGGGCTAGGTTGGATGGGGCTTTCGGCCTGATCCAGTGGGAGGTGTCCCTGCCTGTGGGAGGGGGATTGGAACTGGATGATCTTTAAGGTCCCTTCCAACCTAAACCATTCTATTTTGGGAGCCAGAGACCCGAGCTGGCTACTTGCGGAGCCTGTTGAAGTTTCTTTGCATTTTATTTCTATGTGCTCCAGGCTCGAGGTGGGATTATGGGTGAGGCCTCATTCCAAACATGACTATTATGTGGTTGTGGAATCTTGTCCCGAAGTTAATACTTGTTTTAGGCATTTTAGGAGACTTTTGCATAGACAACCAGCATGAGCCAGTAAACTCAGGAAAAAATGGCTGCCATTTTGCATTATCATTCCTCGCTTTTTTTGTATCCACTTTCTTATTCAAGATGTCAAGAAAATAAAAATATTTTAAATTTGGATCAGTGTTAATTATTTTGCTTAAACCTAGTTCTTGTCTACAGGTTTAGAATGTGGTTTGCTTTACTTTTTTCATGTGATTAGAAGTGGGGCTGTATGACACCGCTTTATGGCATGAAGAAGCTACGTTTAGTTTTCTGAACTGCCTTGGTTTGGTACAGTTTACATTAAAGTCAGGGTGATGAGGGCCCTTGTGTATCTTTGTGAAGGTAATGGAAGTTATGTGAAAGCTTTTTCTCTTTAGTGAAGCCTGTGGAGGTTGGAATTCACAGGGAGCAAAGCAAAGTGGCGGGTAAATCCGTGAAGAAAAGCAGAGGAGAAGCACTGGGAGGGTAAATGATTTGAGGGTGTGCTTTATTTTGAATGAGAATGAATAACCTGGAATTTAGACATCTAATCAGAAATTTTCCATGTGATCAACTCTTTGTTTTGTTAGATGGTAATTCAAACATGGGGCTTTTTGTCTGCAGTTACTGTTTCTGTCTACTGTCCCTTCTGCTGTTTATGTGCTGATTGCTGCTTTTACCTGTAAGTGCTCTTAAATTTTTAGCTTTTTAAGTGAAAAGGTTGAAAAAATTTGCTTTAAATTCATCGTAAGACAAATGTATTAATTCTGATCCTGTTGTTACAAAACTTCTATTATTTCAATTTGAATTGTAAACAGCTACTTTATTTTCTGTAGGTTAGTTGTCATCAGTATAAAGTCCTCGGTGTTATTTAGTCTTTATTTTTACTTCCTTCTGAGGACTACGCTGGCCAACGTTTAATGAGATATTAATGTCCAAGGCTAAGCTGCTGCTTTTAGTGAATTAGAAATAAGCCTTATTCAATAAGTAGTCATCTCTCTAGTTTTTTTTGAGTTAGCTGTTCTTTTCAGCTTTCAGGCAATTGTAGAAATCTATGGTTAGTTTAAATGCACATATTGTCCAAAGAGAATATCCCTAAAAAACAGCTGAAAAAATTGATAACAGCAGTTTCTTTAAGTGTTCATTCCCCTGCTGTAGGCAGATAAAGTAGAAAACACATCTGCTTCCCTGTAGCAATGTTTTAAAAATACGTTAAAACATGCTTTAGTGTTCTCTGACTGTCCTTGAGGTTATGCGGAGTTTAAAGGCTTGAAGAATCAAGGTGGGTTTTGAAGCAGGCTTGGCATAAATTTGAAACTTGTAGAGAGAAGTTGTGTTCTTTATCAGCAGCTTTCTTTGGAACAGCTAAGTATTCATAGTGGAATGAGAAGTCCAAAAACTCTGAATTTCTTTGTGCTATCCATTACTCGATTCATTGACTAAAGTGGTCGCAGTTCCAATCCTTTCTGGTTTTAGCACTCGCTTTGAGATCAGACTGTTGGTGCTCCCTGGTTTCCTCTTGCCTGCAGGAGGAGGTTAAAAAACCGAATGGAGCTTGGTCAAAGGGTACTGGGCTGTAAGGGAGAATAGGTCATGATGCTAGAGACTCCTAGGCAGGAGAATTACTGGTGGAACTTCATTTTTTGCATCTTCTATTCTTGAAAACTATATTCTTGGAAAGTGAATGTTATGGTAAATGCGTCAGCCACATCCAGGAGTAAAGAAAATGAATGCTCTGAAGAAGGGGATTGCTATGTATCCAGAATTGCTGGGAGTGGGAGGAACTTCTCTGCTATCAGTGCTGCAGTTACACAAAACTGTTTCCTGGAAATTCTGTCAGAGTAACTTCTGTTGTTTCCTCATCCCCAGTTTGAAAGGGGAGGAGGTGGGTGGGTGTGTACATGCGTGCAAAATCTTTTTCTCAGTATAGATTATTTTGTTTATTAATCAGTTGTGTTCTATGGAATTCCTGAATATCATGTTTTTTTAATTTGTTATTTAAAAATATGTAATTGTATGAAATAGAAATTTAAAGTTTGTTTCATGTTTTGGGGTGGGGTATGGAGTGCGTCCTGTTTCTGATTCTCTGATAGCAAATATAAAGGTCAAAATAATTCAGATATCTGAAAAAAGCACATTTATAAAAAGTTGATTACTGCATAGCAAGTTATCTTATGGAAATTTTTAGTTGATTCTAGGCCTGTACATTCTAATTGTTCTGAATCTTTTGTTAGCACATTTAGGAAAAGCTTGTGGACTCTGTTAGAATGAAAGTTTGTTTCATTACAGTGTATATTGAGATTAATTTCCCAACTTCCTGCTTGTGTGTAGATAAATTCTGAGTTTATGCAGAGCTTTCATCTTCAGAAAAGGCAAAGTTTTAAGTCTTTTCTACAGCACATTGCCTAGAGAGCACTAAAGTTTTTTGTTATGTTTAACTTAGTAAAAGTTCATGAATAAGAGCTAATGATGTGCTAACAAAGGCTGATGTCTCAAAGCAGCGACAAAACAAATTAATGTTGCTTCCTTATAGAAGCAGCTTTGTAATGTTGTTGTTGACAAAGCCTTTTAGTGTATACTGCAACAATAATGGTTAGAAAGCTGCCTCATGACTTTCTCTAAACTTCTGTTACATCACCAGGAACCTGTACTACTCTGTTACGGGAAGGTGATGCTGACTGACGAGCTTAACAAGAAAAGTGTAGATGTTGAAAATTAGAAAAAAGAGGTTTGTCATGTACATATATTAAGTAATCAGCACCAATTAAATAATAAGCATGTATAGACAAGAACTGCAATTCACATTTCGTTTCATAGCTTTGTTTCCAAACTTGTGACTGTATTTAGTGTATTCCTTTTTTTTGTGGTATATTTATGCAGGAACCTTGGAGTGAGAGACAGAACAAGACACGCATGTCTAGGAGTACAGTAGAGGGAAGGATAAGACTAGGTGGGATTACACCTAAACTTATCGAAGATTAGACCTTTCTTGATGAAGAGCAGTTCTTCCATTTCATTTGCAAGCAGTAAAGGACCAGTCAGCCCCTTTTTTTAACAATTACCTTTTCTTGTTTAAATAACAAGCGAAGACAGGTATGCATAAATATTTTAATAAATTGTTTTAATCAAATGTTTTAAAATAATGCCCTGTTTACAGAAACTCTCATTGGACAAGTTTTTGTGGGATTTTTCTTCTATTTTGTAAAATTATATATAAACCTTTATATCAACTCTCTTCTCTAGATTTTTATTTTACAAACTTCTGCTCTGTCTGTCACCATGATTTCCTGTTCTGTGCATTTCCTAGAAACTCTTTTGAGTGGCTAATTTCTTACACAATTAAAAGACTGTTGAGAAACCTGCTGAGTTATTTAGAATAAAGTTATGCCCTACTTAGGCTGGAATACGTCACTTCAGCTCTTCAAATGGAGCAAACAGTGTAACTGTTATAAATAGTTATAAAATCTTGTTTCAGTACAGACACGTTATTATTAATGTATGTGAGGCTGGTAGTTCTGCCAGTATTTGACTGTAGGGATTAAAATACTGAGCTTGAGGATGCTTGACAGGAGTTCAAAAAAACTTGTGCTAACAGTTCTGCTACTCTTAAAGCAGTTTGAACTTGTTGGGTGGGAAGGCCGGCATGAAAGCCTGCACAAGGAAGACAGAAGTGTCTTTTATGATGGAGGAGCCCATGTTCATGATGGAACGAGCATGATTACCTGTTTCTTAAAGCATATTTCATTCCATAGCTGGGAACAGAACCAGAGGCTCCTGAATCTTGTTAGGCCAATGAACCATCACAGAGCTCTGAAACAGATGGCAAGATGTTCTTTATTTTCTTCTGCTTTTCTTCTTGGGAGGTGGTGTCCTGCTACACTTGCTCTGTATGGCCTCTTACAAGTAGATCTGTAATTTCCAAACTTGGTAGTGACTTGTGTGATGCTGTCCATCATAAAATTATATATATACATAAATATATATATATGCATGCTGCTGATAAAAATGTAGGATGCTCATTCTCCTGTATGCCTGATTCCAGATTACTGATATTCCTATTGAAAAGAAAGCAAACAAAACGTTTGGTTGGTGTTATTTATACCAGTGTCGGCTCTTGAAATCACCTTGCCCCTCAGTGACTTAGCTTTTTCAGCAGACTGGACAGTGTTTTTGCTGAGTATGGGTTTATTTTTTCCTCCTTGCTACATGCTGCACAAACCCTACCTTGAAGTCTCCTAGTTTCATTTTTTCATTGTTGCTGTCCTCAGCACTCATAGGACTGCTTCTCAAACTTAAAATACAGAGTTCCCAAGGAAATAAAACACCATCTGAAGAACATTAAGATCCAGAGTGATTGCTGAGCCAGGCCAACTAAATGGATCATTTGAATCTATTAGAATCATAGATTCTTAGAATAGTTTGGGTGGGAAGGGACCTTAAAGATCATCCAGTTCCAATCCCCCTGCCCTGGGAGTGGACACCTCCCTCTAGACCAGGCTGCCCAGGGCCCCATCCCACCCGTCCTTGAACACCTCCAGGCATGGGGCAGCCATAACTTCCTGGGCAACCTGTGCCAATGCCTCACCACCCTCGTAGTGAAGAAATTCCTCCTTCTATCTAGTCTAAATCTGCCCCTCTCCGGTTTATGCCCACTGACCCTAGTCCTATCACTACAAGCCTTTGTGAACAGTCCCTCCCCAGCTTTCTTGCAGGCCTCCTTCGGATATACTAGAATTATTAAAGGTCATATAACACAAAAGTGTAGCTCGATCTGAGAATGAGTTAAGTGTACAGTAAGGGGTTGAAGAATTATTCATTTGCCTGCAGAAAGTTTAAGTTGGTTTTAGAACACTAAATTTTAATGCAAATTAAAATTGTGAAATGCAGGGGGAGGATGTTATGCTTTTGCATTTATAGCCATGAAATTGTGTGTAAGAACTTAAAATTGGTTCTTTAGGTGTTCTGTCAGAAATGCCCAACATACCTTGTTTATTCAGACTGCTTAAGGAGCTTGGACTGCTCAGTTTTGGAGTATTTAGTTAAGTCTGCAGTTGCATTACTCTTAGGTATGCTGCTCAAAAAAAATGTTTTCTCGTTTCAAAACACCATGTACCTGTAGGATTTTAATTACTTGGGAGCAGCAAATTTTATTAACCAGTTTGGGAAGAAGAGAACCTTTGATTCGTTGATGTCTCAGCGGGTATGAGAAGGTGCATCTAGCTAAAGGCAGCTTTAATCAAACAAATGCCTTGTTTTCTTAATATGTTGCACAAAAATATTCAGTATTTTTTGCTAACTTGTGTACAAAGCATAGTTCAGTTGTGACTCCAATAGTTGCCTTTTCAGCTGCTGAGCAGCTTTTGTTATCTAGATGCGCTATTGACTGGATTCTAAACCAAAATAAGGAAGTTTTAGGTAATTTGACAAAATATTTTAGAGGAGAAATCTTTATATACAGCCTTGAACTGCAATATTTGATAAATAGAGATTTGGGGATTTGCAGTTTAGACTTGTGTAGTTTTCCCTCATTATCCTTTGTTATACATCTATTAGATTTGTGTCTAATGTTTTAATTTGTATCAAGATGGTATTTTTATTGCTGGCTCCCTGTCTGAAATGTTAAGTGAACTTTTTGTGTATGTAGTGAAGTGTGTGGCATGGCTTTACAGCAGTGTTTAACTATACTGTATTTTAAAATACAGCCATTTTAGTGTTCTTAAATTAGTTTTAAACTTGCTAGTAATTCTAAGTCTCTGCCATAAGCATCTATTGTACATAAGAAAAGTGTTGCAGAAGAGCCACCCTTGTAGGAAACTGCTAAAATAGTATTTTGCTTTAAAGCATTTAGCAAAATAAATAGAAATGCTCAAGTGTTTGCAGACAGAAACTTCCTTTTCTTTCCAGTCCAGTACTTGATTTGTCAGGTGTTTTGTGCTTAACCGGGTGCCAAGCACCATAACTTCAGCTTCAAAAGGTGTCTTTTTTGCTGTCAGGATGGTTGGAGTATTGGTCTGGGAGAGGACGGATGAGACTTGGAATGTCTTCATGCAGGAAAAGTGTCTTTACTACTTTCTAGTTAGCTGGTTTAACCAGTTTTGAAGTCTGAAATGAAGTCTTGTTGTCTCTCTATTTTTGGGAGTTTTTTTAATTGTCATTTTTCTTAAGCTCTTTTCAAAACAGGGCCGAATTTTTGCTTTTGCGAGAGAGTCTTTTGAAGCTTTTTTTCTGGCAGGATTTGGAGGTATTGGAGAGAATGCTTCTCCCTAGACCTGGATGCGAGTGCCTGCGTTCCAGAAACTGATATTGTTTTAAGCAAAGTTTTTTATGTTAATCCTAGGTGACTATCCAGTCCATAGTCTGCTGTCCGAATATTGCCCCAAGTGATGTTAGCACGCTGTTCCGTGTTACTGGTTCATCATCTAGCTGCCACTAAGCAGGTACTCCTACTCCACTTTCCTGTGGTCTTGTTGCTGTGGTTTTGTAGCTCAGTAGGTGAAATTGTCATGCATGGAAAAAGAAGGAAAAAAGCTTCCGAATCAGATCTTTTGCTTCATAATTACCAAGCTCATTAAAAGAGGAGTGATAAAAACTGTTGGGAGGAAGGATAGAAGGGCTGTCCCATCACTCAGTAGCTGGCAGGATGTGCTGAGCTCTGTTATGAACTCAATTTTTTGCTTGAACATTGCAGCATTCAGTATTGAGGATTGTGTTGTGGACGTAGAGTGTCCACAGAATCCAATTGAGGATTGTCTTGTGGTCTGGAACACATCCAGATAAGGGCAAGGGAGCTGGTGAATGGTCTGGAGCACAAGTTTTATGAGGACGGGCTGAGGGAACTGGGCTTGTTTAGCCTGGAGAAGAGGAGGCTGAGGGGAGACCTTATTGCTGTCTACTGCTCCCTGAAAGGAGGTTGCAGCGTGGTGGGTGTTGGTCTCTTCTCCCAGGTAATAAGTGATAGGACAAGAGGAAGTGGACTCAAGTGGTGCCAAGGGAGGTTTAGATTAGGTATTAGGGAAAAAATTCTTCACTGAAAGAGTGGTGAAGCATTGGAACAGTCTGGTGAAAAATAGACTAACACATGCTGTTATATTATATCCAGTTTCTGTGGAAGGGTAAAAGAGATCAGATTTTTCCATCAGTATGTCAGAGGGGAAAAGTTCATGGATACGCTTAAGCCATTCCATCTATTTATCAGCAGCGAGTGAGGAATTGTTATCTCTAGAGACTTCTTTGGTGTGTAGTATTCATTTGTGCATAATTTGGGGGCCCTGTGGAATGATCTGATGTGTATCGGAAG
Organism: Phaenicophaeus curvirostris; assembly: GCF_032191515.1. Lineage (NCBI taxonomy): Eukaryota > Metazoa > Chordata > Aves > Cuculiformes > Cuculidae > Phaenicophaeus > Phaenicophaeus curvirostris. The sequence continues at coordinate 121,020,035 of NC_091393.1, read as the reverse complement.
TGTGGAACCATTGCCAGTTTCTCTTGGTGGGAAAGGCTCATTAGCAATCAACTCCTGAAAACTAAGATCAGATCTAGCAGCTAATCCCCAAAGCAGGTAGGTGGTAAATGGAGAAACAGGAGTCCTCTGAGTGATTACAGGGGAGGAAAAAAAAAGAAGACCAAGAAAAAGATATAATCAACCAAAGCCAGGAAAACCCATGTTGAGCTGTGTGTTTCATAGGTCTCTTTTTAATTCATTAATTATTCCAGGTGATGGGGAATGAGTAAAAATAGACAGATCTTTCAGTGTTCTGAATTTGATGTAAAAACCCAATGTAACTAAAATATGTTTATTTCTGGAGCATATGAATTAAATAAATGATTGCATTGAACTAGATAAAATAAAACTTCTTGATAACTCAGGTGTTCCTAACCACAATTTCTCCTCTGGGAAGAGGCCTGGCTTCATGTAGTAGATCAGGTATGGTTGCCATTATTTTGGATGGCATTGTAGTGATAGGGCTAGCACTGGAGAAAGCAGATCTTTGGAAGATATTGGTGCTGCCTGTATTGTCTCCAGTCTGTAAATGGATCTGTGAAAAGTATTCATGATGTGGGACAGGATTTTGTGGCTCTTCTTTTTGATGGAAACAGAGATGGAGACCCTCTTTGCCACAGTAAAAGAGCTCTGTAATTCCCCTTGCTGCTGATAGCAATGGGAAACATTAACTTAAATTTCATCTTTGTTATAAGAGGGACAATAAGCAAAACCAGTGTCCATTGTACTAAAGTTTACTTACATTTTCAGAAAACTTTGATTTCTTAAAGTTGGCTCTGAATGGCCTAGGGTAAATATAGCTCAGCAAGCGTTAGCTACGTATTTTATGCTGTTAAAACAAAAACACCTTTTGAGACGGAAGCATCTAATTTACTCTTTGATTGTAATTGAAACTGGAGTGTGTGACTTCAGCATGGGGACTGCCTTATGGTAAGATAATCAACACTCAGCCATCTGTAGAAGAAACTCTGTTTTCAGAAACTATAATATCCACATTCAGAAGTCTTCAAAATTTGAATTTCTGTTTTTTTCTTTCTACATAATTCTTCTACAGTTATTTTTTTCTGTGTGCCTGCACAAAGATTTGATTATCCCTCTGAGCTAATAAAAAAGAGCTTTTTTCTTGTAAATTATTAATAATCTATTTTTAATTCATTTGAAAAAATGTCTAGCCTTTTTAAGGGTGCATGAAAACCTATCAGATTTAAAAGAATAAAATCAACCTAATTGAGCTAAATGTCAGCATAGCTGGAAAATGGTTAAGGTACTGATTATTTTACCCCCACCCCCCAGTAATTCACTATAAAACTAAATTTGCTCTTACTAGCTCACTGACATTGTTGGGAACTGATTTCAGAATCCTTCTTAACTAGAATATTGTTCTGAGGGAATGTTTCTTTGAGCTGTGAAATTGCTTGCTCAGAAGTACAGAGAGTCAGCCTCTGAAGCTGATGACTTGTAACGCTTGTTGGACAATAGCAGTATTTTGAGAGTAGACTTATGAGAACAGAGCAACTATGAACAGGTAGTTAACACTTCTCTGATGGTAAAAAAGAATTGCAAAATGCTTTTTTTATATTTTTTCCCAGCAGAATGTAAAGCACAAGATTGTTTGTCTGCTATTTAGGTATTTTTTTAAAAGTGATCTTAATGTGTTATCAGCTGTATGGTGTAACTTCATTTTGGTTTATTTGTTAATTTAAACAGGTGAGTTTACTCAATGAAATTAACTCCTCAGGAGAAATTGGTATTGGGAGGGAAACTTTAATTTTATTTGAACTTGAATAACTTTACCATGTTACCCTTCTGTATCTCACTGTTGAGAAAGAAGGGAAGGGGAGAAGTAACTCTGAATTCCCCTTTTTAATTTGTTTTTCTAAGCTTGTCATGATTTTGAAAATTCTTTGTGGTAACCATTTTCTTAGGAAAGAGTACGTGTAATATATTGTGTCTGCATGCCATGGAAGAGAAGATGTTTTGCTCAGCAGTAACTCTTACTTTGGTAAAACACCTCTTAGTTACAATAAACAAACAAAAAAACCAGCACGCAGAGAAGGAAGAGTGCTGTTTCCTGCAAGAAAGAATGAGAAATTGTGATAATGCAGTCAGTTATTAGATTTTAGAAGCAATGCATTGCTGGTCGCTTCTGTGACCTATCTTGTGAGCTCTTTGTTTGCTTCGTGTACTCAGTGACACTGTGTGCAACGGCTCTTCTCATTTCCAAAAGATTTTGTATGTCCAGATATTTAAATTTACTCTTATTTGCATTTGTTGCAGATGAAATGTTGGCCACTGTTTCCATAGTGAGTGGTAATTTCCACGTTTGATGTTTCTGGGAATTTCTTGCATATTACCATGCTCCTGAAATTGGTCTCTAACTGTATCTGTCTGTTCATGAAACATGAACTCATATTCAGCCTGGATTGAGTAGCAAACTTTTTGTGCTTTCAGTTTTCAAAAATCTTGTGGATTAATAGAAACTCAACTTTTGAAAATAAAGATATTTGGCTAATGGAACGCTCTTTTGTTTTTCTCCTTGCAGGTTCGATCTGTGGATGAGATGAATCATGAGTTTCAAGCTCTTGCCCTAGAATCTCGGGGAATGGGAGAGGTAATTATTGAGGCTGGAAAATCCAGTTTGGAAATGTTGATACAATTTAAGAAGTGTTAAATAATATGACATGAAGCAAAGAGCTCCTTTTAAGACCAAGTAGAATTTTCAGGCAGCTGAAGATTTGTCTTCTAAGGAAGAAACCATAGAATGGTTTGTATTGGAAGGGACGTCAAAGCCCATCCAGTTCCAACCCCCCAGGCACGGGCAGGGACACCTACTGCTGGACCAGGTTGCTCAAAGCCCCATCCAGCCTGGCCTTGAACACCTCCAGGGATGGGGCAGCCACAGCTTCTCTGCGCAACTTGTGCCAGTGCCTCACCACCCTCATCATGAGGAATTTCTTCCTAATGTCAAATGTAAATTTTCCTCCCTCCATTTAAAGCCTTTCCCCTCGTCCTATCACTCCATGCCCTTGCAGAAAGTCCCTCCCCGGCTTTCTTGTAGCCCCCTTCAGGTCCTGTGAAGCTGCTCTGAGGTTTCCTCTGAGCCTGCTCTTCTCCAGTCTGAATAGGCCCAACTCTCTCAGCCTGTCATCGTAGCAGGGGTGCTACGAGGTGCTCCAGAAGTGAAGATGAACTTAATTACTAAGCAAGAACACTGGGATGGTTGTTGACTGGATCTACTGTGTTACTGTGTCAGTTGCCTTTTATGAGTGGTACTCTCGGGGGAGTGACAGGGTAATGGGTTTGAAAGTTTGTGCAGCTCTATGAAATGAGGCGTGATTTCAGTGGCACTGTAGCTAAGCTAATGAAACGACTGCTTCCTACCTCTGAAAAGCCAAGGAGACTAGGATCTGGAAAAGGTTTGGCTCCAGAAAAAGTGAACCCTGGCGTACCTAGCAGAAATGTGTGGTAGTATGTTTTTTTACCAGTAGTTACTTCTTTTAAGAAGATTTCGACCAGGGTGAAGAGTACTATTGTATAGCTTAGCTAGAGGGAAGAAGGATGATTTTTGACTGGCTTGATTTACTTATTTTTGGGGCTTTTTTAAATCAGTGAATATTCGAGGGAGAGTGGAGAGAATTTAAGGTTGTGGAGGGTGACTTGACTTCTTCAAAAGCAGTTCCCTGAACAGCTTAGGGAGTAATCAACATGCATTAGGCTTATGTGCCCTGGTAATGAAATAAATTCAGATTGATCTAAGATTTTGAACACTCATCCTTTTGTCTTGCTGGATATTTACCTGATTCAGTTGAAAATTGAAACAGTGAAAATATTTCAGCTTAACTTTCTTAAAATGATGACAAGACTGTGATATCTATGCAAACCATAACTTATTAATGAAAAACAAATGCTGTATTCTAGTTCTTGAACATTTCTGGGCTTACACATGCGTATTACTTGATTTTTTTTTTTTATTTATTTTTTTCCACTCTAATGAAGCATTTAAGCAATCAGTTGGCTTTTCAGTGTTTTCTGCTTCATCCAGGGTTCTATGTTGACTTTACTGAACTATCTTACATTTGAAAAAGTAATAATGGATGAAGCCCTGTTCTTTAGAAAGCACAATGACCACACTGGGTATGCTTGTTTCCCTCAGCCCCAGCTGTTAAGACTCCTTTTGAAAGGTAAAGGTGTTGTAAGGCATCTGTGATAGTACCAGCAGTGTGATAGAGCTGAGGGGTAAAATTCTCATTCACTGCACTTATTTGTGTCTTTCAGTGGCGTCTTCCAGCTAGGGTGACTTACTCAGCAATTTTCTTCATATATTCGCAACAGTAAAGTAGTTCTGGAATAGATTCCATGGAAATCTTCTCATAAATACCATTGCGAGCAAGAATTGATAGCTGTATGTTCTTATGTGCTGTCCTCTGTCTACTTTGAAAGGTGTGAAAGGGAGACCATGTCAAGTGATCTGCTTCTAGCTATTGAAAGTACTTCTCTTCCTTATTTTCTCTTGTCTGGATAGATTTTGCTCTGAACTGAAATTCGTTTCTTGTGGGTAATTCTAATCCTTCTTGGTCTTTTTTTTTTTTTTTCCCCAACTGGGAATCAGTACTTGGCATTAGGAGGCTGTTAAGTCTTACTTTTCACATCATTATTAAGAGAAAGACTGTCTGTGAATCCTCAAGCAAGTATCTCTCCCATGTGCTAATGTTAAGGTACATGGTATGAAACCTGATTTTGTTGTACCATAGCACATTTTAGAAATAACAGAAGGATTTACAGTCTGTATTAAATTGTCTGTCTAAGCTGTGTTCAGATGGAGCCTGGTATCAATCAGTATTGGGAACAGGACAGCATAACATAAACCAGATGTACTTTTTCCTTGATCTGTTTCTGTCTTGCAATTCTTCCTTAATTTATTCTGTGAAGAAACAGACTGGAGTTTTATTAGCAGGAGATCAGCACAGGAAGGACATGGATCTGTTGAAGCGAGTCCAGAGGAGGACCATGAAATGATCCAAGGGCTGGAGCACCTCCCATTCGGGGACAAGCTGAGAGAGGTGGGGTTGTTCAGCCTGGAGAAAAGAAGGCTTTGGGGACACCTTAGAGCAGCCTTCTAGTACCTGGAGAGGGCTACAGGAAAGCTGAGGGCAGACTTTTTTTAGCAAGGCCTGTTGCGACAGAATGAGGTGTAATGGTTTTAAACTAAGGAAGAGTAGATTTAAACTGGATGCAAGAAAAATTTTTTACAATGAGCATGGTGGAGCACTGGCAGAGTTTGCCCGGGGGAGGTAGTGGAGGCCCCATCCCTGGAAACATTAAAGGTCAGGTTGGATGGGGCTCTGAGCAACCTGATCTAGAGATGTCCCCGCTTCTGCAGGGGAAGTTGGACTAGATGACTTGTAAAGGTCCCTTCCAGCCCAAAGCATTCTATGATTCTGTGATCTACTGTATTGCCGGCTTCTTTCTGTAAATGTCTCCTTAAATTTTAGCTGTTAGATTGGTTAAACACAGATGATGCTTCTCCTTCCAGCTCCAAAAAGCTATCGTGACCCTTAAGGTTGTGATAATAATCTAAAGAAATACTAACGCATGGTGAAATATCTCTTCTTTAGGCATCTGTTGTTTGCCATTTCAGGCCCAGCATAGTGGGCTTCAGGACCTTTAGTGTGACCTAGTACAGGCATATGAAAGATTAATTGCCAAACAGAATATAAAATGAAATCTTTGGTTAATCATGTATGTTGTGGTAGAAACTTACAGGGTCAGAGCACACAGCAGTTTCATTTTAGGGACAATGTATCCGTTTCTCTTCATTCAGAGAAATTGTAGAAGGCTCTGTAGGAGTAACTTCAGCTCGTAATAAATAAATAAATAAATAAAAAGAATAAAAGAATCCTTAATACCAGAGCCAGTAATCGAGACTGTGCAGTTACTTATCAGAGAGCTGGTTAAGAGGCGACTTTAGCATAATTGGTTATTATCTATGTGTAGAAAAGGCCTTTGTTCATCTGGCAGAGGCACAACAGGGATCAGTGCCGATACTGAAAAAGACACTTTTTAGTGGACTGTTGGAAGAGCTTTGAAAGAACTGTGGCAATCTTTTCCATTGTTTTAAATTAGGATTGGATGCATCTCTGTAAAGTTTCTTTTTTATTGGATTAAATACAGGAAATATTGAGCAAAACATATGTTATCAAAAGGGTAAAGCACGGAGATTTTAGCTGCTTGTATTAACTTATGATGAATTCTTGTATAGGTTTTTCAGTAGGAGTAACAAACTGGGGCTTTTTTTCTTGTTTTGTTTTTTTTTAAGAGGAACACACTTGGTTTTCCTAGAAGTACTTTTTTTTTTTAAGTTCCACAATGAAATAGTTGACAGCTGCTAGGGCTGCTCATTTGTATGGCAATCCCATAGCTAAAATATGCCTTGGAAAACAGCGCAGTGTATATCGGATCCATCATCTGTCAAAAGTGAGTATGTAATAAGTCTACATCAGTGGTCCTCAGGGAGGTGCAAAATTGTAAACTTTACCAAAAAAATCCATGTATTTAAGGGATGACCTTGTTTTGCAGAAATTTTAACAAAAATTTTGTCTGTAACTCTGATCTCCAGTAGGATACAGTCCAAAGTTAGCCTCTTGAGGTATGGGTCATGCATTATGTTTTGTGTTAAAGATATTCTGCATTCTTTGTGTGCGAGAGTACCTGAAAATGACAAGCAGTTGAATAGATCTGTTTGGCTTTTGAGAGAATGTAGCAAAAAAACCCCAAAACCCAAACAACAAAACAAACTCCCCAAAAAAACAACAGACCAAAGCAAACCTAAAAAGACCCAAACAGAAACCAACCCCTGCCAAAACAGCCTGTACTTTTGCAGTGAGGATTATTGCTGCTTTCTACAAGTAGCATTTTTTTTTCCTGATAGAAATCCTGCAATTGAATTTTGAAATCACATCCAATATTGCTGTGTGTTCTGCTCTAAGTTTGCATAGTTTTTACCATGGTGTTATCTGAAAACCTCTCTCATAGCACAATTAACTAATTCCAGGGTAAGTATACTTTAAGATGTTACTTAATTTACAAACCTTAAAATACTAATTCATCTGTTCTACTCTGACAAGTTTGCGATAGGTTGTGACACCCCCATTTCTTAATTTCTCATAACTCCTGTCTCACCTGGATATGTAGTTGAACTTGTCTTCAACTACATTTAAAATGAAATGTGATTGTCTTTAAAACTGAGGTTTCATAGATACCATGAATGCTTGCTTTCTGTTCTACCACTGTCCTACAAAACAAAAAATAAGTAGCTGCAAACTTGTTACAGTGTAAAGCTAAAAGTGATGAGTAGATGGCCAAAGCTGATCTGAAGTTAATGGCCTTGTGCTTGTAGTTGGACTGCAGCTGTAAGATTGCTCTGACCTCTCTTTCTGTCCTCTGATGCCTAACTCCATCCTTTAAATTCAGGGTACACTTAATATCCTGGTGCTCCCAGAGTGTTTGGTTGGCACCTGATGCTGATTCTCCCATGCACTGAAAAAGTGGGCATCTCTGTCAGGGCAGATCATAGCAGTGTAACAGTCTCACAGGCATTATGCTCTCCCATAGCTGTGTTGAGCTTTTGCTGTCATCCTCCACCCTGAGTCCTCTGGTGTTAATGAATTTTTGTAAGGAACCCAGGGATTTCAGTAGGTTCACTGGTCAGAATGCTTTGTTGTTGGTAAGAGCTCTGGGCAGAACAGAAAAAAACAGCAACTGGAAGTCCTTAAGTTACTCTGGAGGACCTCTTGTCACTTCTGTTTCAGTGTTAATATAATGGCCTGTTAAAGGCAATCTTATCCTCTTTAAGCTGTTTTTACAAGATCTTTCAGTGCTACCCTAAGAAATACCTAAAATAGTAGTTTCGTTGGGGCTTATGCTAAGCAGCTGCAAAGTTCAGAGGGGTTTTTTAGTCACTGAAGTAACAGGAGAATATAAGCTCCAGAATGTAGTCATTTATTACAAGCAAAGCTTTGTCAGACTATATTTGTTTTCCTAAATTCACAACATTTAAAATTAAAATTACACATAACATTTTACAGAGTTTAATGGATTGCAAGTCTCTCTTCAGAGCGGTTTCCTGGTTTTGAGTTGCTTTTGTTGTAGTTTCAGTTGATGGACCTTGTGCTAATACATAGTCAGAGAGTACTTTCATTAACTGCGTATCCAAGAGAGTGTCAAATGTGGAGTCTGGCATCAGCTACCAATGGGAAAAATTAGATTAATAAGGTAAAAGTAGTAAAATAAATAAAAAGAATGCTGACATTTGAGGTATGTTTGTGCAGTGCTTCTGTCACGTCACACTGAGCCTTCTGGCCTCAAAGGCAGTAGAAGATATGAGACTGATCTAGCTTGAAACTTGCTGCTTTAGGAGCAGTAATGATGAAGAACAAGTCATTATGCTAAATGAAGTCGTTGGTGGGTGTAACTTTTAAATTTTAATGTCACAGATTTGTAATCAGCAGATCCCTGTGCTCCTAAGGAGCTTACTTGCCACCATGTATTAGTTGCTTTCTCATATTTGGAATGTGGAGCATCCTGCAGTAGACAGAACCTTACAATGAACTGCTGCTGGTTTTGGTTATCATGAGTAATATTAGTTAAAGACCAAGCTTTTGAGCCAATGTGGAAAGGAGGCCGTGTTAGTTAAAAGTTTGAGAGGATTGACTTACTTGAACACAGGGATTAATTTCATCAGTTTTTTGGGTTTTTTTTTCCCCACAGCTGCTTCTATATTCTCTATCTCTCCCTCATAATTTCAGAATCTCAGTTGTGTTGGGGTCATTTTAGCAACTTCTTTATACAACATCAGCTTCATTAACAGAACGTAACTTTTAAGTGTTCATAATTATTCATTGACAGTGCATGCTTTCTTCTGTAAAGCTGACTTTGGTATCTAAAATTAATTGCTTGCATATGCTTTTAATAGTATTGCTGGGTTTTGGCCATTTACAAGCATATTTTAAATAGAACTACTTATTCTTTTGGAACAGCTTTTACCTGCCAAAAAGTTTTGGGAACCTGATGATTCAGCAAAAGATGGACAAAAAGGGATATTCCTTGGTGATGAGTGGAGAGAGACTGCATGGGGAACTCCTCGTAAGTAGATCAGTTATACTTATTGAAAAATCAGTCGTGCTTACTAAATGTTATTTCAGAATAAATTAATGTTATGAACTTGAATTGTGTAATACATTTGATTTTCCTTTAATTTAAATTGTGAAAATTTGCACTGCACTGGTGGTTGGATGCTAGTAACGCTTTTTTGAAACCAGAATTTGGAATTTTTTATTTAATTTAATTTTCATCTTGTTTAATAATTTCTTCAATAATGAAATGCAAAAACATTATAAATTGATTTTTAAATAATACAATGGTTTTATTTATGTGTTTGTTTTTAACAGACCATTCTATGTCCCAACCTATTATGGTACAGAGAAAGCCTGGACAGGGTTTTCATGGAAACAGTGAAGTAAATGCTGTATTGTCTCCACGATCAGAAAGTGGTGGCCTTGGAGTGAGCATGGTAGAATATGTGTTAAGTTCCTCTCCAGCTGATAAATTGGATTCCCGGTTTAGGAAAGGAGCTTTTGTAAGTAATACAGTGTGTTAAGCTTGCATAGTTACCTGCTGCGGTCTTACTGTCTTAATGTGGTTATATTCTCTACTTTGTTTGTCTGTATTCCTTTTTTAACTCTCCTTTTCAAAAGGAAGCATGTAGTTGCTATCTTTCTGTTCCTTGGTTGGAGGGGGCAGAGGGAAGTGGTTTGGGAATCTTGACTAAACAGCTGTCTTACTTTCCAAACACCTTTAAATAAAAGTAGGAAAAAGGTTGTAAATAGCTTAATATAAAATGCGCGATGGGCTTTATTCTAGATCTTCCTGTTCTGTGTTTCTGTATGGGTTTGTTTTGTCCTAGATTTTTTAATTTTATGAAATTAAATGAAGTTTATCTCATTCAAAGTGTTACTGCTTTAACAGCACCGCTATAGTTAAGGTTGAGTTAGCTCTTCCATTATAAATCTTGGTATACCTTTTCAAGGTTTGGCAGTTATTAATTGCATGTGGTTGAAACTTGATGACCAAGTTACCCACCAAATGCAATTCCATTGAAAACAAACTGTTTGTATTGTTTACGTGCACTGTAGTGTAGAATTAGGTCACCTTGTGGTGCTCCTATTGTGTTCTGTTCAATATTCAGAATCAAACAGATTCTTTTTCCTCAGGGCACTAGAGATGCTGAAACAGATGGACCTGAGAAAGGAGATCAGAAAGGCAAGGCTTCTCCATTTGAGGAGGACAAAAACAGAGATCTTAAACAAGGAGATGATGAGGATGTTACTAAAATAAATGGCAGAGGTTTGCCAAATGGAATGGATGCCGATTGCAAAGATTTTAAGTAAGCTTTTAACTGTTTCTCAAGAAGACAAGCATGTCTCTTAAGGGCATTATTACAGTTCTGGTTTGTGTGTCAGCTTTAAACATTACCCAACTGCAAACTGATTCTTCCTACCTCACGTCCTCCCTTTCCCACTGTGCCACGTGTTTCTTAGGATGTCATTAATGTGTGTGTCACTTACCATGAGACAAATTCATCTTAATACAGTAATTATTCGGAGTAAATGGGTACTTTCAAAATGTGCTGAGTTCAAGAAGGGATGAAAACATTAACCTTTTTAATTTCAAACTAAATTCCTTTCTCTGCTTCTTTTTGATACTCTTGCATCTGATTGTTGTTGTAGAGAGTAAGTCCTACAGAATTTTATTTTCCTTCTAATTTTGCTGGCGGATGCCACAGCCTAACAACTATTTCCCTACAAAAGTCTTTATAGAAACCATTTCTTTGACTAAGGAGAAAGAATGTATTTATCTACTAACATAGTTAAATGTCACCTATTTGCAGTATGGGATGGTGTTGTGGTTCGATTGTTTTCTTAGGGGACAAAGCTCAAGCCTTTAGCCTGTGAACTCTTATATGACAGCACAGACAGCCTGTTTTTCTTTTCTAACACTAAGCTGCATTTTAAATTGGGCATTTTTAAAGGACTATTCTTTGTTTTTAAATGACTGTGATACACTTGTAATTGTCACACAGAAGAATTAACAAGATCAGAAAACTGGAGTGCTGCTCATAAGTTGGTATTAATTTGAACATGACAGTAGTCGTGGTTTCATTAGTTCATAACTGAAGTAGTATATTAAAATGCAGATTTGAATCCCATACGTATTTCATACCCTTTAAAAATGTATTTACCTGAGGCTAAGAAGGGATTCTTCGAGTATTTTTCAAGATGTATTACTGAAAAGAATATAATAGCAAGAACATTAGAGAATTCAGATTAGCTCCTTTTGGATGGATGTATGCTGCAATACGCACAATAAACAAAGTTACCTTCAATGTTATATGTAGAATATGCAGAATTAAGTTTTGTCCTGCTGGTTTTTTAGCAGTATCTGTTTCAGTTTTTAAATAGCTGCTTGCAAAGTACCTTTCTTATTATTTAAGGAGAGAAATTATTAAAAATTACACAAGTGCAAAACCGCATCCAAAGCCAGTAAACCTCTCAAAAAAAATAAGGCCATCTAATTTAAATGGCCGTGTTGAAGTGATGATATAAAGCCCTCCAAACAGAGGTTTATAATTGAAGTATTGACACAACTTTAACTATAGCAACAGAACATCACTAAGGAGCAACCTATCGTAGGTAAACATAACTATTAGCAAAGGAACTTCACGCAGTTATCCTTCTTGTATTTTTATTGTACTTACACATTTTTTTAAACTAAAATATGTACTGAAATAACTGCCTTTTTTGTTCTTCACTTTGTTGATAGCGTATGTCACTATTGGGAAGAATAAGGGATATTAAATGGCTTCAAAGTCAAGTTTTGTCTGTTGAGCAAGATGCGATTGCTAGCTAGGAAACTTAGATGGTAGCAGTATAGACTATCATCATGAGGTTGGTTGTTGCATTAAAGAAATATCTAGTGTAACTTCTTTGTAGTAACTTTGAAATATTTTGCCCAAAGTAGGGGGTTGTACGGTATTGTTGAATGAGCTTGCTAAAAGCTTGTTCAACCACCAGTGCACCTAGAGGTGTGTAGCTCTGGCTTTTTACACCTCAGTCACCACCAGCCCTCCACATTTGGAAACTGAACTTTCAGGGAGTTGGCGTAGTAAACAGTTTCCAGCTCCATATCTCTGTCTTGGTGTCAACAGAAATCCAACACCTACATTTTTCTCCATCCTAAAGATTTTCTTCTGGAAAACTGAGATGGAATTGATGGATTATACTAGGAACCCTTTTTCCCTCCCAACAAGTCATCTGTTGTAGTGTACTCTATTAAATGAGTTGTGTAGGAAATTTTAAATGGTTTAGTCAGATACTAAAAGAGACAATTATTACTCCATTACTTTTATTACTTAAGGTAAAAAATGTATAGGTTCCTTTTGAGATGTGAAAGATACTTACTACATTGTATGTTTGTCTTTTCTGCTTGAACTTTTATTGTCTCTTTCTCTTCTTTGGCACAAGGTGTGCTTAGCCATCTCCTTTTTTTTTTTTTAATTCTGCCTCAAATACATTTTCTAATAAGTCCTGTCGCCTCCAAAATGCAATAAAGAGCTGTCCCAAAAGTTACAGATGACCACAGTTCACCCCATTTCACTCAAAACAGCCTCAAAGATCAGTTTGTTTTTCTCACAGTGATTTGAAGAGTTGTATAGTCTTAAATTTAAAAAAAAAAAAAATAAAACTATGCTTTGAAATTAAGAGTGTTCTTTATCTTGAGCCAACAATGCATGCTGGTTAAAATCAGTCTGTCACTTCCCTTTGTGGAGTCTCTTAGTTCAGGGATCCTTTCAGAATAGCTGTGCTGTACTCTCTACATGGACAGCTTTAAGACTGAAGAGTCTATCTTACATTTCTTCTGAACAGTCGTACCCCTGGAAGTCGACAAGCCTCCCCAACAGAAGTAGCTGAACGCTTGGGCCCCAATCCCAGCACCACAGAAGGATTAGGTCCACTTCCCAATCCTACAGCCCACAAGCCTCTGGTAGAAGAATTTTCAAATACAGAAAATCAGAATCTAGATGCCATGGAACAAGTTGGTCTTGATTCTCTACAGTTTGACTACCCTGGCAATCAGGTACAAATGGACTCTTCAGGAGCTACTGTAGGACTTTTTGACTACAATTCTCAGCAGCAGGTTAGTACTGGACTTGAAAACATGCCAAATTAGTCTTTTAAGTTGTGCCTTCTCTTTTATAGTCAGTCGGTTAAGTGTATAATGCATTTAATTTTGTTTTGTCTGTGACTAGTCAAAGGCAAATAAACGTATTTTTAATCTAGAAGAATATCTGTGCATAATTTTCTAGTTTAGTAATTTTTTGTGATGGAAGCTTGGTTTAAAATCTTTCTTTGTAAGTAAATCCTAGTATATTATATCACTGACTTTGGAAAACTGAAATGCATCTTTTTTCTTTTCCAATAGCTTTTCCAGAGGACTAATGCTCTGACTGTTCAACAGTTAACAGCAGCCCAGCAGCAGCAATACGCACTGGCTGCAGCTCAGCAGCCACACATAGGTGAGCTTTCTGTAAAGTACAGCAGGTATCCCTGGCAAAAGTAGGTGTTGCTTTGGGATAACCTTTCAGTTTTACCCCCAGTATTCTAAGTCAAATAGATACTGATCAGTTGGCCCTTTTTAGCAGTTCTGAAAACTGCTCAGAATGACTGCATAAGGCTTTTCTGTCCTTTGAGAAAGTTTACTGTTGTGTAAATTTGCCTACTTGGAGCTGTTGTATACAAAGAAATAAAAACTATTTTAGCTGTGTAGTGCAATAATTGAATTTTGATGTGACAAAAAGTAAATAACACTTTTTTGCTGTAAGCAGTGATAAAAACACTGCTTTATTTACTAACATAACAAAACTATGCAATTCTGTTATTCTCTCACAGTTTAGTATTTTTAATAATCCAGTTGAAAACCATTCTGTAGTGGGATTTTGAACTCAAACGTGTGCGTTGGTTCATTCATTCTTCCTTGTTAATGGCACCTTTTAAACAGATAGCTCTTTATTCTTTCTTTCTTTGTGATGGAATTATTCTTTAGCAAGCAAGGGTAGGTGTTTCTGTCTCTTTAATTCAATGAATTAATTAAATGCATGAAGCTCTTAGTGTGCTGGCAACTCAGTAAGGAGGCTATATTTCAGTGACAACAGTTTGATCTGCTCTGAGGAAGCTTTGTGTTTGGGGTAAGAGGGGTTGGAACGTGCATGGAAACAACTCCTCATCATGGAAACAACTCCTCATCTAAGGAGAGATGCTTCTCAAATTCTGATGCTGTAGGGCAGGTTTCAAGATCCTTGCCCTTCCCACTGTTCACCACTAGGCTGCTGAGGTCTGTGCACCCATCTCCTTCTTTTGTAAGGGGACAAAGAGTTCTTGGGATCAGAAGGGCAAACAGAAGTAGGAAGCAGCATCTCCAAAGGGATGTGTCCATGTTCTGCTGCAATGTGGTGACAGTCCTTGAACCTCACTCGTGGGCGAAACTGGATAGTGATGCTTTGTTTGATGACTGAGTTTCTTCAGTTGTCTCCTTCCATTACATTCCTTATCAAATCTGGATTCTTGACAGTAAGATTAGCATCTCATAACTGGCTGTTTATAAGCCAGACATCTGATGTAAACAATCTGGTTAGAATTTTTTTTTCCTGTTGTCGGTGCAGAGAGATTTGTATCTCCAGCAGGTGATTCATGCTCTCTGGCTGATTTGCTTAAGACTCAAGATGATTTGTCTGATACAAATTTAGTTTTAAGACTAGCATAACTTTTAGATAGTTAAAGTTGGGCAAGGTGAATTCCAATTTGAATATTTCCTTCTATATAAGGATGGGTAGATCCATATGAGATAAATTTCCTTGGAGTTTGTAGATGCAGCAAAACACAGCTGTTAGGCCTTGGGGGTAGTAAGAAAGGACTGGTGAGAACGCACAGAAGTGTTGATAACAGTGTACATGCTCTTAGAGACTTCCAAAGTACGAGCAGTTCTGATTTTAACAGATTCGTATTATGATTTGATTGGTTTGAATATGATGATACTTGCTAAGTATGTTAGCTATAATTAAACTCTGTTTATTACTGTAGCAGGCGTATTCTCAGCAGGCTTGGCTCCAGCTGCTTTTGTGCCAAACCCATACATTATCAGTGCTGCTCCTCCAGGTACTGACCCATACACTGCAGCTGGATTAGCTGCAGCAGCCACCCTAGCAGGTAACTGAACACTTTCTAGTGTCTATCTTTATGATTTTACTGAATTAAATTAGAAAAAAGCTAAAATCCATCCTGGTTAGTCTCTGTAAATGCATTTCTAGGAAGGAGAAAAATAAATATTGCTCTTTCGAAAATTTTCACTAAAATGTAAAGGGATTTCAGTTTATATTGGGATTCTGAGTATTTCTTTCCACTTGACTTTTATATGCAACAATTAGGTTTCTTCTTTTATAAAAATGTTTATTCTTAATATAAGTTTTGTCAGACAGTAGTAGTATGTGCTGTTTTCAAAAGATGAAATGCCTTGCCTCTCCTTGGATATTACTGCTCGGTGCATGCATTTTCTAATTCCAGGTTTTCTCATTCCCAGAGAGGAGTGAGAACAGTGATGGTGTCCAGCGTGCTAAAGGCCCAGACAACAGATAAATTCCTGGCCCAGGAAAAAACTTAGAAAATTGATATTGCTCTGAAACAACATTACTGAGTATTCAAGTCCCAACAAGTGCTCAGACCTGAGCGTAACATTTTTGAAAAAAAACATCTATCTTGGGGAGGTGCTCTCACAGGGAGGGCAGTGGAAAGAACTGATATCGGTGCATTCATGATGCATTTTGTGTACAGTGCAATGATGTAGGGAGCTTGTTCTTCTACAGCTGTTATCAGTAGACTGGGAGAAGCATGCCCACTCTGAAGAGGTGTGTTAGGCAACAGAGGCAAGTAGTTGCCTTTATAAGCAAAGGAAGTATATGGAACAGGGATATAATAGATGATGACAGTGTCATCATATCACTGTCAGGAGCATGAATTTGGTTCATTCTGCGATGTTCTGAAATCATCTTTTTTCTAAATATAAAAACTGATTTTGAGTGTTCTTTGGTCCAGAAGCTCCAATTACTTTTTAAGTATTTTCTTTGTCACCTGAGTCTCACAAGGGTATTTATTTTTTTCATAGAGAGGTCTGGTTTGATGTGAATCCTTTATAAACCCATTCGTGTTCATCTATCTTTTTCACTAATATGGGAATTCATTCCTTTTTAATGCTGATTTCCATTTTGACATTTAGAGAATAGATCAATGAGAGATGCTACAAACAATATAAACAATTATTTTAAAGCACTGCAATAGATGGAATAATCATCTTTTCTGGTTTTAGGTCCTGCTGTGGTTCCACCTCAATATTATGGTGTTCCATGGGGAGTGTATCCAGCCAATTTATTTCAGCAGCAAGCTGCAGCAGCAAATACCACAGCAAACCAGCAAGCGGCTTCACAGGCACAACAGGGGCAGCAACCGGTATGTTCTTTGGAGATGTGCACTTAGAACACCTATTTTAACATTGCTTATTTTAACATTTTCACTATATAAAAATCAGCTTCTAGAAGATTTTACATGTTGGGTGTTGTGTCAAATAATAAATGAATATTAAAAATTCTCACTTTCATTTTCGGCATACTTAATATCTTATTTTGAAGTTCCAGTTTTTAAAATAATAATAAAAAAAATAAAAATAGTTCCTTTAGTCCAAGTTACTGTACTGTCGCGTCTATGTCCAGATAATGCTGCCTGTACAGTTATAGGAAAATTAATGTAAAGTTTAAAAGTAATCTAGAAAGCTAACATAAGGAGAAGAAAAGAGATGTTCCAGTGATTTTAGGAGGATATTTTTTTTCTTTTAAGCTTGGGAAAAAAAATTGATCTGTGCTTTTATTAATTAGCTGGAAAATGAAATGTTTTTCTTTGTCTCTTTAAAAAGGTGAGGAAATAAAGATATTATCAGTAGTTTTGTTGCTTCACGGAGAAGAATGATTGCTTTGCATATTTTTTTGGTGACGGAATAATTGTATTGCAGAATCACAGAATCACAGAATAACCAGGTTGGAAGAGACCCACCGGATCACCGAGTCCAACCGTTCCTACCAAACACTAAACCATATCCCTCAGCACCTCGTCCACCCGTGCCTTAAACACCTCCAGGGAAGGTGACTCAACCACCTCCCTGGGCAGCCTGTTCCAGTGCCCAATGACCCTTTCTGTAAAGAATTTTTTCCTAACGTCTAGCCTAAACCTCCCCTGTCGGAGCTTGAGGCCATTCCCTCTTGTCCTGTCCCCTGTCACTTGGGAGAAGAGGCCAGCACCCTCCTCTCTACAACGTCCTTTCAGGTAGTTGTAGAGAGCAATGAGGTCACCCCTCAGCCTCCTCTTCTCCAGGCTAAACAACCCCAGCTCTCTCAGCCGCTCCTCATAAGGCCTGTTCTCCAGCCTGTTCTACATCACCGTGTGCCATGTCATTTTTGCCTTGATGAATCAGGAGTAAGCAGTTGTTAGCAGAACTTGTTCAAATTTCCACTGGTTTAAGTAATTTTTTTTAAAAAATACTTATTTTCTATTGTTACTCTGGATGTGTTTTTAAAACCACATTTTGATCTTGCAGTATAAGGAAATGACCTGTTTCCACAAAGGAAGAACCCAAATCTTATAACGATTGCATACATGAATGAATGGAAATAATTTTATTTGCTAGCGATGTGGTTAGTTTCAATGCCGTTCTAATTTTAATGAAAAGTGACTGAGTTTCCATGAAGTTCGACAGTACCTTCATCACTGTTTTAATATTCAGGTGGATCTTTCCTCCTACTGATCATTGTGACCAGTGAACTGTGTTGATAACTGATTGTGTATCATCTCTCCAGTGTTTTTTTGCTCTCTATATAAAATTCATATCCAATTTATGCAAATTGCATGTAAGATATTTTGCAGGAATAGATTGTAAATTGTATTTCCCTCTTATTTTGGACCTGGAAAAGATTATTTTAACCAAGAGGAATACAGTAGTTGCAAGAATTTAGATTACTTTTCAATCAGATTCCCAGAGATGTGCTGTCGAAACATAATAAAATAAGCCTGGGTTGGATGGTGATGGAGTGTTATGTGAATTCTTACAACTTAGCAGGTACATTTTTTACAGCACTGCTGGCAGCGCAGTGTTAATTATTTAGACGAGTTACTACACGCTGTGAAGTATTCAGGCTTACATCATTCTGTTGCCTGAAAATAATGTAAACAAATGCATATATCACGGAAGGAAAGGTGTTCAGCTAATAAATAACGCAGATCATAAATGCATCCCTCTTACAGATTTTCTTCTGTACTTCATACTCATTACCATTGATGGAATAGACATGAGTTCTGCTGTCCAGAGCAGGGCAGGTATTTTATTGTCACATTTGTCAACAAAATAGTTCATATGTTTTATTCTTTGTGTGTATGTTTATACACACGCATACATATACGTGTGTGTATCCTTGAAACCAGTAAGGTGGAATATTTCCAAACTGAAATTCAGAGCTAAGTGGCATCAAAGATGCAAAGCAACTGTTCTGTATTTTTTTTTTTAGACTTTTTTTTTTAACATACAATGGGTTTGCTTTGTTACCTTTTAAGGAAAGGGTGTCATATTGGTCTTTTCCAGGTTCTGCGTGCTGGAGCAACTCAGCGCCCACTTACTCCCAATCAGGGTCAGCAAGGGCAGCAGGCAGAGTCCCTCGCAGCAGCTGCAGCAGCAAATCCAGCTTTGGCTTTTGGTCAGGGTCTTGCTACAGGCATGCCAGGTATGTTGGTGGATTAAGAGAATCGCTGCAAGTTAAAATACTGGTGTTATTAGAAATCAGATTAACTATCAAAGTCCTGCTATGTTTATGATAAGCTTCATAGGCTTGAATTTTATATCATTTTATGTTCACTTTGATTAAAATACTGGTACAGGATTCCTAGAGCGCAAGAAACTCCTGTAGCATTTTTTATTCAGAGTTTTTCCCTGTATTTGTTGTTAAAAATGTGTGAACGTGGAGTGTTGTAGGGTTTTGCGGGTTAATTTCATATATAATAAAGCAACTACATGCAGTTTTAAAAGTTCATGAATTGTCTGAATGGTTAGTCTGGTGCAACGGGACGTATTAATTTGTCTTTCTGAAGTAATTTTTTACTTGTGGCATAATAATAAAATCTAATGTTCAGTATCCAAAATTACAAAATTTAAAAGAAAATTACTGCTTAATCATTTCTGAAGATCGCAACGTGCTTGAAGTGGAAGCACTCCAAAGCTTTTAAGAGTGCATGGCTTCTGACTTATCTGGGAATGGTTGTTGTGAATCTCAGTACGTGTTATAAATGCACAGTGTCTTACAAGTGATGCTGAATTGCCAGGCTAAGTGTTTGGTACAATTACCTGAGCAAGAACAGTTTAAATATACTTGCTTATTCTGCAGTATGAAAGTTAAGGTTTTACATAGTTAAATTAGATAACGTTGATGGTAGCTGCAGATGTGTTTGAATTGTACAGATCCTTTCCTCTGTCAGTTCTACTGTGAAATGCCTCACAGCCTATAGAAATCAGAGTTAGTTTGTTGGTGGATGCTCCAGGACTGCACTGTGCGCTTCGCCTCGCACCACCAAGTTTTAAACCTCTATCTGTGGAACAGGCTGGCTCTTGTGTCTTTGTTTTGGTTTGCAACTGCCACTTTTATTTCTTCTCGTGCAGTAGTATCAGCTTTCAGCATCTTTCACCTGACCTGAGGAATCGGCAAGGTGTGCTGTCACAGCACCTCTCACCAAAGCGCAGAGCAGGCCTGCAAACAGTGAGGCATATCAGATCAGAGAATAGCAGACTGACCTGAGTTGGAAGGGACCCACAAGGATCATTGTGTCCAATTCCTGCCCCTGTGCAGGACAGCCCCAGCATTCACACCGTGTGGCTGAGGGCATCGTCCAAATGCTTCTTGTGTATTGTCAGGCTCAGCACCCTTACTGCTTCCCAGGGGAGCTGTTCCAGGGCTCCACCACCCTCTGGGGCAAGAACCGTATAGGCATCTTAGCAAAAGCCTCCAAGGCTTGCCTGTCTGTTTGTGTATGTTTTTGGCTTGTATCTGTTTACAGTGAGGTATTAGTTTTGTTCTAGACATGGAACTCAGGCTGTGAAGTTGTCCGTGCTTTGTAAAACGCCTGTGACATTAAGCTTGAGTCAGATCAACATCCAACTTGACCAGCCCAGATTTGTGACTTCATTATAGAAAGATGTAAAATGAGTGTTATTTTCAAAAAGAAGAGTATCTATCTTAAATAATTCAAGAATAGTTCTTAAAACCCACAAAAAGATCCCCTCTCCAAACAAATAACTGAAAGTAGTACTGAGTGGTCAAATAAATAATCTGAGTAAGGTAAGAACCTCTCCTATGAACACTGGGCTTGGAAAACTTTATTTCCTCCTCCACAAGCCCCAAGAGTTTTTCTATGAGGGCAAGGACCTTTGTATTCAGTTTCCATTGTAGATTGCTTCTTTGTCCCATCTGCTGCATGCCTGGATGGCTGGAGAAAACCTTTGTTCATGTGGATGTCTTTCAGATGGCCCTGTAATAGGAATTGTGTGCAACTGGCCTTCAGTCTTACAATGCTGTTGCAGGCAATGGGGCTTGGAATGTAAAAAGGGCATTTATTTTCTCATTCATCACAAGTGGGTTTTATACTGATTCATAGGGAGTTCCGGTGATTTCTCTCTTTAGGTGAAGAAGGATATCAGATGCTGAAATGAATGCAAGGCATTTTAGATGGCAATCATGATACTGGTTTAGATGTCTGCATTTGAGCTGAATATGTAAGGCTCCTTCTGTAGCTAGTGAAGAGAACTGGGAACCTTTAGTCTTGATTCCTATGACTCTATTTTAGTTACCTGATGTAGGATAAAGTGGCGTTTGCTCCTGAAGTGCCTTTTTCTGTTCCCTTACTATAGAATAGAGTCAAGATCGCTAAGTTACATCTAGGTACCAAAATGCGATAAAGTGAATCCCTGGTAGTAACCACTAAACAACATGTGTAGTGTAACTAACAAGCAGAGAATGTGTGGAATTCTTGTTTCAAGGGACTTAGATCTATTACGAGGAAGTATAAAGCCAAACTGAGATTCCAACTTTTGAATATTCTTTGGAGAGCGAATGAATATTTGTAGTTCAGCAGCACCGCAAGCTAATAAATGAGATTATAATATTCAGCTCATCCATACTGCTGTCTTTGTTTCAACTGCTTTCTCCTTGCCACAGCCTTCATGTTGGATGAAATTAGTGAGCTGTGGCAGCTCTGGCATTGTTTTAGAAAGTGTCTGAAATCCAGGTTACTCTTCATGTAATATTTTTAAGTCTCCAGAAAATTTCAGATTCTTTTCTAAAACAATCAAAAGTTCACATTTTGTATTAGAGTTGTGCAATTACAATTTAAATTCTTCCACTCCTAATTCAACAGGTCTGTCAGTAGCGAGGAATCTTAAAAACCAGCTCGTTTCTGATGAATAAATGTACAAGACTAAGTCAGAGGGTATTCCCAATTTCATCCTAATATGATCAGTATATATTCTTCTCTACAAATAGAACCATTCCTCATCACAGATGACGGTGGGAGTTGGCTGAGTCATGCAAATTCAGGAATCTGCATGTGACCTCAGTTGTGTAAGGAGCTGCTGTGCTCCGTGGAGATCTTTGTAGTGTGGTTGCTGTATGGATGCTGCAACAGTGCTCAGCTCGCCCTAGAATAGGTGTCCAGAGGCTGGTCAGCTGAATCCCTCCAGAGCCTTCATTGACAGCATTCGCTAGGTCAGATGCAACTTAGTTTTGTTGAATTCACATAAGTGAAGCTATTACCACTGAATGTAAATGGTGCATGCAGGTGGCTACATAGATTGATTTGACTGAAAAACGTGGGTAAGACTAAAATCCACAAATTCTATCTATTGGCATTGTATTCCTCATTACCTAGAAGAATTTGAAGTGTGACATAGCAGTGGGTCGTGCATTCTGTACCTCCAGGGAGTATGAAATAGAAGTAAAATGTATTTGTGGCAGACATAAAGGGAGTTACGATATTGATGAAGTTACAATACTTAGAAAGTATAAATCATTTGCAGGATTGTAAGTTCTGAATTTTATTTGTGAGAGGATGGCTGTGCATGTCTTTATCAGAGCAAACAAAAGGTTATAATGGTTCAGGTTTTGGTGAGCTTGAGAGACTGAAGACTGCAGCATTTAGGGAAAGGTGGAAGGTAGGAGCTGAGTGAGTTTTCAAATCTGTATACAGAGGAAAGTAATTTGATCTTGGGAATGCGGGGAATGGAGAAGCTGTGAATTTTCTGCATAAGGACTCTACACTGACTTGCAGGTTATGCTCCTCAGAGGAGAGAGAGAAAGAGGAGGAGAGGTGTCAGGATGGTTGTGTTAAAAGGGGCAGATAATTGAGTTGGCAGTAAGAAGTGTCACATCTGTTGACTTGAATTGAGTAGAGAGAAGTGACAAACTGACATACGTTTGGGTGTCATCAGCATGGAGGGAAGGGAGTAGGAGATCTGGGCAGAGCTTTGTGGCATTACATAGAAAAATGTGAGAAGTGTGTGAAGTATCCACTGAAAGCTACTGAAGAAATTACTGGATGCATAAGAGCAACACTAAGAATGGGCTGCACAAGCCAAGAGAACAGATTTCCTCTCATTCTTTAAGAGCATTTAAAGTTGGTGTGAAAAGAATCCAGAAAGTTTTCAGAGTGTGGATTTGGAGAAGTTTAGAAATCATTTCAGCAAAACCACAATACTAGTAAACCTGATTGTTTGCTTTCAAATTCCCTGCTAATCTGGAGACAGGAAGTGTAGATAGAGCAGTTGAATTGTAAAATAAAAGGTGTGATGGATTAGGAAGAAGAGAATATGTTTTAGTTTCTTGGTTATAGTGGAAGACCACAGGAAGCTTGAATGGGAAGAGACTGAAATGAGCTTTGACAGTTGATTTGGAGGGGAGATTGCATGGTCACAAGGAGTTGATGATATGATGGAGAGGTAATAAAAACCGTAACAAGAGGAGAGAGGAAATTAGCAAGAAGATCTGGGAAGTTACCATTTTATCTTTGATAAGAGAGAAGGCTGGGAAATGGTTCTTATCTTTCTACTCACCTTTCTGAGGTGGGATGCCAAGTTTGTAGAATGCTCTGAAGGGATGGAAAGTAGAAAAGTCGTGCTTGGAGTGGATGTTCAGTTATTTAATCGGATCTGAAATGGTATTTTTGATGTTAAAGCAAATGACTTTGCGCCTTTGAGGCTGCAGATGGGTTTAGCAAGGTCTCAGCAAATTCACAAATGGTCTTACACTGCTTTGCTTTGCAGATTGGTGGAGAAAGCTGGGAGGCCTCCTATTCCAAGTTCAGAATGTATTTGTTTCAGAGGTTAGGAAGTACCCATCAGTTCTCATGAATAGCTTGGATGTTCTCTGACAGACACTATCTTGATATTAAGGCTAATGACTTATTATTACTAATTTTAAATGGCCTGTTTGTGGGTGGCATCACAGATAAGGTAGTGACAAGAAAGTATCAAAAGAAGTTAGGCATTTCGTAATGCGAAGAGCAAGTGTATGTTGCTTCCATTTTTTAATTCAGCAGTCATATTAGTCAATAATTTTTGAAAATATGAAATTAATGTATTAAATTGCATTAGTATTAATCTCAGTAAATTTAATTTATACAGTACCCTGTGTAAGTTATGTTTGGTTTTTTTTCCTCTAAGTGTTTTGCATTGGAAAATAGGCTTGTTTACATGGTGGGCCTAAAATAATAAAATACAGTATGTTAGTTTCATCTGAGCACAAGGGTATAAATATATGATCAGTCCTTTTTTTATACAGCTGTAGCATTATCCATGGACTTGAAGAGGGTAGGTAGGCAGGCAGAGTAAATACTGATAAGGGTTAGCTGGAGAAACTGCTTTTGTGTGATGCAGCAGCAACAAATGGCAGGACCAACAGGGTGTTATCAACTGAACGTGCAGTGAGTAAAAGCAGGAATTACGTATGCACTAGAAATTAAACATTGCTAATGAATGCAGGAACGATGGTGGTATTATGAAAAGTTTCCTTACTATATCACTAATCTTCTAATCTTCTAGGCTCTGTTCTCTGCAGAACTACAGTAAAACAGAACAGTCACTCTCACCTCTCCATACCTTGGGAATGTAGGACTCTATCTTACTGGTGAAGCTGGTAGAGCAGCACAACACAGTTTTGTATGTGGAAAAGGAGGTGGCACCTAGAGTGAAGGTCTCCTAACTGATTCAATTGTTAGAACCATTTTTGGTTGCTTTAAACTAGCTAAACTTTCAGACAAACTCTGTGGATGGCAACTTTCTTCCTGTGCTGTTGGTGGGAAAGCAAAGGTAGATGCACCTGGAATGCAAAACAAGTACTGAGAACAAATAAGTTTGGAATGATAGCAATGACAGGTTTATATAACTAATAGAGTGCATTCATCTCCAGAACTGAGAATTGAATCAAAAAAATCTGGATTTTCATCACTCCTCTCCTGTTCAGTTGCTCGGTGTCCCTCATATCTTCAGATTTTCTTGGTGTGAGAGAATTTATACCTGCCTCCAGCATCCCTGCAGAGTACTGTAAACACCAGGCCAGCAGGAAAATAGTATTTCCACCTCTGTTTTGGGAACAGGCATCTAGGCAGAAAAGATTACATGTTTTCGAAACCGAGGAGGGGGAGATAAGTTGGAAGCCTAGTGATTGAGGTGCTCACCTGGAATAAGAGGCTCAGGTCTTTATGTTCACGTCTATCTATGGATATTTTTCTGGTAGACCTAACTCTGTACATACATGGAAACTGACTTAAAATAGCAAGATCTTTATTCTTACACATGCAGAAATAAATGTGTGATTTTTGCATTCCTGACTCTTTTTCTTAATAGCATGAGTATGTATTTTAGCATGGAGGAATACAGAAGTTCCTTTGGGTTTTGTTCTATCACTTTATAAGAATAGTGAACCTAAAAATAAGACTGTTTTATCTTTGCATTGTCAGCACTGTTTCTGGGATTATCCTAGCTCTTGTTTTCTATTTCTTAGGTATTCTTATTTCAGTTCTTCTACCTCATTATAAAGCGTCAGAGATTTAACATTAATTCTCTTGCTCTTGTCCTTAATGAGAGCTTTTTATTTGCTCTTTTTTGTCTCTTTTGCTTTCCTTCTTTCAAATCTTGTGTCCTGTTTTCCTTCCTACTGCTTGTTTTTCTTCTTTTTCAATTCCTCCTCGTTTTTGTCATCCAGTTCCAACTCTTAATTGTCAACTGAATGAAACTACACTAGGATTATAGTCTTTTTTTTTCTCTGAAGCTCACTGGTCCAAGGAATTCCTGCACACAGAGCATTTCTTTCCTTTTTTTGTGTGTGTGTTTTTGTAGATGGCCTTTGAAGTGAGGCTGGGTAACATATGGAATTGCCAAGCTTGCATTTATTTCAGCCCTTTTTAATTGTACAGATCTCAATACTTTTCCATGTATAAAGGAGTGCAAGGGAAATGTAGAATATTTTAAATTGCTGGAAGAAGTTAATTTGATAATGATCCAAATACAGCCAGTCATTGTGTTCCAATATATTTCACTATGGTGTTAGAGACTTTAACCTTGAAAATAAAATTGAACTTTGGACTATTACATTTAGCTGTTGTTCTGTTATTTAAAAATTATGTAGAGCATTCATGAATAAGATTTTGTCACACAGTTCTACAAAGTTTGGTGTTTTTCTTTTGATGTCCAGTTGATGTTCGGAGGCAATGTGGCAGAAATGCTGTTTTCCCCCCATGTGGTTCATTGTCAGAATATTTCAAGTAGAGAAGGAATGCGAACTGTACAAGTCTCTTTGCACTACTATTAATTCTTGTATTCTGTGTTGTTTAGGCTATCAAGTGCTAGCTCCCACTGCCTATTATGATCAGACTGGTGCCTTAGTAGTAGGCCCTGGAGCAAGAACTGGCCTTGGAGCACCAGTCAGATTGGTGGCCTCAACTCCTGTTATAATCAGTTCTGCAGCAGCACAAGCAGGTAAGTGTTTGACCCTCCATGAAGGTTTGTTCCACTTTTGTACTGAATCTTGACAGTAGTGTTAGTTGATAAGTATTTGTTATCATGAGTGTGGTTTTTTTTAATGCATCTGTGAGGTTTTCTAGTTGTGAAGGCTATACCACGCGTGCTCCTTTTCTTATTCCGCTGCTTCCCTTTCTCTGGGGGACACTGCTGTTTCTCAGAAATGTAGTTTTCCTTTTTTCGTTCAGATTTATACTCCTCTCCCCATACATATACAGGCATGTTTCCGCAGATGTTTTTGCATGTCAGATATGAACATCTTCCTCTCTCCCCATGCATGTAACATGCACTTCTCATCAGTCCCCAAAATGATGTCCCCTAGGAAGCTTCATTTCATTGCTTCGGCCTGGCAGAAGATGATGGAGTGCTGGGGCCTTGCTGTGCTTTTCTCCTGAAAGTACTTTTTCCTGAAAAGTGTGGCGAGGACAAAAACAATAGGATGTACAGCAGAAGAGCAGAATCAGTTCTATGGAAAGTCTCTAGTTTTCTTTTTTCTTTTTCTCAGTGATAAGATCTGGTACTACTTTACTGAACCATTTTATTTATTGCATTTGTTAAATGAAAATCTAAAATACTAAAACCCGAATAATTGAATTAATCTGTTCAGAAAATTAGATTTTAAGTTAATCTGTAAGCTTCTTTCTCTATGCAGAACTCAATTCTGACATTAGTAGTGAAAATCTCTGATTCTTAGTTTCAACTCTGCTATTGCGACTTTGAATGTAAAAGTACAGTTCAGTAAACAGTATTGTCTTCTATGATTACAGTGAAAATTCCTTCAATTACATTAACAATTCTGCAGCCTTGATTAGCCTACAACATGCTGTCTTTTTTTTTCCCCTCGGGTAATTAAAGCTGTGTAACACTAAAGTCTCTTTAGTCCTTTAATATGTGAATTTCTGCTTGTTTAAGAGGGCTTCAAGAAAATGCAATTTAGATCTGAATAGTCCGCTTTCAGTCAGAAATGTTTGAAAGAGTAACTATGATTGAAAACATGTGTTTTACAGCTGCAGCTGCTTCAGCTGGAGGAACAGCAAACAATCTCGCGGGAGCCACGAACGGTCTTTTTCGGCCACTTGGTGCCCAGCCACAACAACAGCAACAGCAAACAAATAGTAGCCTACAGTCCAGTTCATTTTATGGCAGTAGCTCTTTGACCAATAACTCCCAGAGCAGTTCCCTTTTTTCACATGGTCCTGGCCAACCAGGAAGCACATCTCTTGGCTTTGGAAGTAGCAGCTCTTTAGGAGCGGCTATCGGCTCTGCACTTGGTGGATTTGGCTCATCAGGTAGGTTGTTAATATAGTGAGGAAATTCTGAGAGACATTTGTGTTAAGGAAAAATGTGTATCTGTATCCAGGCATGTTATATACACATACATTTCTTAAAAGAATGTAAAAATAGGTTGTTCGAGTTTAAAAGAAATTATAGGGGAAGGAAGAGGGACTTTTAAATTCACCTGATCTGTGTATACAAGATGCATTTTTGAAGAATATTCCATAGTCATAGATACCTCAAAAATACTTCTGCATATTAAGCACTGTACTCTGCCCTAAGAGTCTGCTATTGGGCTTAGTAAGCATTTTTTCCTCCCAAGGAGCTCTTCGTTCTGTGTTTAAAATAACAATTGATGACATTTGAGATATGTATTCTTTTGTTTTAATTCTCATGTCAGGCAAATTGCCAGTTATTAAAAAAATTTAGCATATTACTTTCTAACTTTGATCTAAGATTTAAATGTTTGTTTCCATAACATTTTTAATAGGGTTTATAGGGCGGAAAGACTTAATACCCAAGGATAGTCCTTGTTAACTCCAGTAGGTTTAATCTTAGATAGTTAAGCCTAAATAGTTCTGTGCAAGTTTGGGTCCCTAAATTATTTCAACAGATGTTCCTGAAATACTATCAACCTGTTAGATTTATTCTTTTTTAAGATACAATGTTGCCATTGTGTTTCTGCTCTGTAGCAGAAATTTATTTGTGCAATTTTTAAGCGTGAAAGGTAGGTTTCCTTGTATTTCAGATTCAGTATTAGTAAGGCAAGTGAAATATCTTTTCTAAGGAATATATCCTTTGGGTGTTAATCCCTGAAGTTACTGGACTGAATTGGTTGTTATTATTATTTAAATTAAATCAGTGGAGCATGTTTATCATCTTACCTGTCTTCTAGATAGTTAGAAATTGAGGTAAATTTATGGACTCTAATGATATGCTTTTCAAAATTAAATGCTGCAAGGGAAATAATTTTTAAAAATTAAATGTTGAAAGAAGTGTAGAAAGTTAATACTACTACAAGGTAGCTTAACATATGGAGAAACAGAAGGAAGAACATGCCCTTTAGTGTTAAAACGTGACACCTGTTATTTGGTAACTAAATGGAGGTGATTAGTCACATCAAATATACCACATAGCAACGCAAATTTTTTCAGTATTGTTTTTCATAAAATAATCTGAAAAATTATTTACTTTAACAGAACTAGAGCTAGGAAATCCAGAATTGAGTTTTACAGTGACCTGATTTTAAAGAGTGGAGTTGAGACTCCAAACCCACCATCTTTAATTTAAGAAAAAAAAGAAAGGAAAGCATAGAGGCTACTTGGTCATGTAGGATTCATTAATTTTCCATAATAGCACAGCAGGTAAATCTTACTTACAAAGTAATTGTGCTATCCAGGTGCTGTATTCTGTAAAATGATTTGTCCTGAGCTACTTGTAGGATCCCAGTGAATTCTTAGCAGCCATGCTTCACTCTAGTTATGATTTCATTTCATTGATAGTGAGCATAAGTGTATCTGCATATTTAATGCAGTGCACCCATTTAAAGTCTCTGGATAGAACAGCTCTAAGTGATAAAAGTCTTTATCCAGCATTATCACAAGGACCTCCACACAAAACAAATTGTAGTTGTGTATCTGCTTAAGAAGAATCAGCAGATTGCTTTCTGGCATGGGAGGTTAAGCCTTTTTCTCGTAGCAAAGGTCAGTTCCAGAGCTTTGTCCAAAGCCTTTCAGCATAGACAGCATGTGCTGAAGTCTTGCACCAGTGTCCTAGGTGATTAAATTAGTGTGGTAGTTTCCACAGGGAGGCAGGAAGCCTATGTTTTTGCAGTTTGAGAAGTGCTGATGAAAGGTGCTACCTAAACCTGAAGTATTTTTAGTAGTATTATTGGAATAAAAGTATATTGAAAGTGCCCATCTGCCAAGTATAAATTATACTTACCATAGTAGCTGCTAAAAAATGCTTCTTGATCATTATATTTTTTAAAGAGTTCCTGAGCTATGTGTGTATATGAATTTAATTACACAGAGAAGTTCTTATACAAATGGTGTTAATGCATGTGGAGGCAAATTAAAAACAAGTTTAACTTTGTATTTGCCAAAGTTTCAGCTTCTTTATAACTCCCCTCAGTGTGTTGTAAAGGTTGGATTTCGGTTAAAATACAGCCGTGAAGGCTGACAGATGGCAATACAGATCTTGCCCTTATGTTTTCAGTTGTTGCAAGAAAAAAAAGGGCTCTGCAAAAAATGCAGAGATGAGTGTGTTCTAGCTAAATGCCTAAAAAATGGAATAAAAAAAAAAAATGAAGAGAGAAGCATACCACTGAAATGGCTTTATGTACTTTACAGTCTCTGTTCTTTATAATAAAATTACTTGTACTCCGTTTTAAAGGCTTAGGTATGTGATAAGTTACTGCAGCTTAACAGGTAACTACGAATTAGATCAACTACAGCAGCTTTCCAGATCATAGAGTCAGTAGATTGGAAAAGACCTTTGAGATCATCAGTGCCTACTTCTGGCTTGGAACAAATATAAAGTAACAGCATTAACTTAAACAGTGGTGAAGAGGGGTAAACTAATTCCAGTTGTTTTCTGGGTTTTGTGAGCTTTGCTCCTGTGTGTGTGGAAGTGCGGCTCAGCTGGTTCACGGTCACTTGTTAAGCTGCAGTAACTTAGCTGAGTAATAAACCCTGAAAGAAAGCTAAATTTTGCTTAGGTTTTTTTGATAGCTGGAAAAATAACAATCCATCACGTAGCATTGTATTAACGTTCACATGGTTCACCAGCTGAGCCAGAACCTGTAGAGCTGGTCTCAAATCTTGAGTTTTCTTTCAACTGTTGCCTTAATTTGCTCTTCTGATTCCTTATTCTCAATCTCCTTGCCTGATTACTCCAGTATCTTTTCCTTCTGGCTTCTCCTCTAGTATGTCTTCCTTCTCAGTTTCCAGACAACA
Organism: Phaenicophaeus curvirostris; assembly: GCF_032191515.1. Taxonomy (NCBI): domain Eukaryota; kingdom Metazoa; phylum Chordata; class Aves; order Cuculiformes; family Cuculidae; genus Phaenicophaeus; species Phaenicophaeus curvirostris. Next base: position 120,989,505 of record NC_091393.1, on the reverse strand, counting down.
TTTATCTCCTGCTTCCCTTCCCTCTCCCAAATATGTTCCTGTTTCTTGCTTGTACTGTGTGATGTTCCCATCATCAGCTTACTGTTGCAGTCTTTTTGCCCACAGTCGCGTAGACCTTCTGCAGCCTAACTTTACTTCAGATCTGCTTTCTTCTCATCCTCAGTCCCACTGGTTTTGGAAGTGCTTGCTGGTTTTCTTGCAGTCTCCTTGTTAGCTCCTTTGTCTGACCTTTTTTTCGTTCTGGTTTCTTTTTTTGTTGTTTTGGGGTGGGGTTTTTTTTCCCTTTTTTTTTTTTTCTTTTCCCCTGGTCTGTTTTTTTGTGTTTGGCTTTTGTCTCCTCTGCATTTGAAGTAGAAAACTTCCTTTCCACACTGTCTGTCTGATGGGCTTTATGACTACAAGGTGGGATCTTGGACAGCAGTTTCAGAGTCCATTTTTGGCATGGCACACAGAAGCCAAGAAGCTCAGTTGCTGGGCAAGCCTCTCTCGGCCATCTCAAATGTGCCACGTATGGACAGGAATTAAATTTTCAGCTCTGAGTCTGTAGCAGATCTGTGCTGAACTTGTACGAACAGTGATTTTGCTAAGATTTTCAGCTCAATCAAAGAGAGCATGAAAATAAAGGTCTCCTGTTGCTGGCGCATTGGTCTGACTACATGAAAGCATTGACTTCTCGAACAATAGGTAGCTGGATTATTTTGCTAAGGATAAAGCATCTTTCCTTGCCATTTTTTTTCTGAAATGGCAGTATTGATTGGGCAGAACTTGGTCCAAGCAGGTACCTGCCAAGAAAAGTACCTGCCAAGTTACTAATGTTAGGAGAAAAGAAATTAGTCTCTTAAAATGGGAAGTATCAGGAGACCTTTATATTGGCCATGCTGCCAGCTTTGGTAGGAAGGCACTTGACAACCATAAAGATTATGGAAATATAAATTCTGATCTTTTGCTTTTTAAATTAAAGTCGAAATCAATTTTCCATATTCAGATTAAGAAGTATCCTTGTTACCGAAGTATCCATAATCTTGGGTTTGTTCATGAGCATAATTATGTTCCACTGTTTAAATAGGCACTAATTTAATATTTCACTAGTATGCAACGGATACTAGAATTTAACATTTCTAAAAACTTGTTATTGTTCTCCTAATTTGTCCTAGACTGTTCATCGCTCTGCTGAATGATGCTGTGCAGGATAACCAGTCCTTCATTAATACACTGTTACCCAAAGCTTCTAGTCTAATTTGGCTTTCTGAAATACTGGTAGCAGTAAAATTATTTTTTTATTTTCTCACCTTAATTTTCCTATCTCTGCTCTGCTTCTCATCTTCTTCTTAGCATGTTCCTTCTTTATAATATCTTTTCAAAACACTTCTTTGAGAACCATAATTCTCATAGGGCATTTTAAGTAGTTGTTTTTTCCTTTAGGTGAGGGGTTCACAAACAAGAGGAAGTTTGGGAACAGCCAAACAGCAACTTAGATTGTTTTATGAACCCTTGAACAACGAAAAACAATTCTCTAGCCTTTTTCCCAAAATCGAGTTTTGCTGTCTGACTAATAATTTACAGTGAAAAAAAATTTTATCAGAGAGTTCAGGGGAAATATTTTTAGAATCATTTGTTCTATAAAGTATCAGTGTAATCTCATAAATTCAGTATTTGTCCCAAAGCCTGAAGCCAGGCGGTTAAAAGAGTTCTAGAATATTACTGTGAGACGTCTAGAATGAAATGTTGAAAGACATGGCATTGGTGAAATTACTTATTAGCGGTATGTTTATACCCACTTAGATTTACTTAAAAGCATGTGTGGTTATCACAGTAATTGTCTTTGTCATAACGATTGCTGTAATTATTGTGATCGCATCTGTTATTGCCCAGCTGTAGTTGGGGATAGGTTTTATTCAGTTGACACTGTGTAATTAGGGTCTTTTTATTTCTTCTTCAGTTGGCAGTTCTGCAAGTAGTAGTGCCACAAGGAGAGATTCTCTATCTACTAGCTCTGACTTGTACAAAAGATCTAGTAGCAGCCTAGCACCCATAGGGCAGCCATTTTACAATAGTCTGGGATTTTCCTCCTCTCCAAGTCCAATAGGCATGCCTCTGCCAAGCCAAACGCCAGGACATTCACTTACGCCACCGCCATCACTTTCATCACATGGATCCTCATCCAGTTTGCATTTAGGTAAAAAAACAAAAACAAAAACAAAAACAAAAAACCAAAAAGAACACTTTTTGTTTGTATGTGTGTATGTATTTCTTTGTGTAAAATATTTGTTGCATAAGAGATGTCACATTACCTTTGCTGTTAAAACAGTTTTGCAATGAAGAGGGGGCCATTCCTGAAAGGTGAAGAGCACGCTCAAATGCTCGTTGATTTGACAGTGGAGGGCACTCAGCTCTTTGCAGTATCAGGCCAACAACTGATTTTTCTTCCCTTGCAGAAGCCCGATAGAGAGCCCAGTAAGACTTATCGGTCCTTTTGTATGATATTTCTACAGTATGACAAGCAAAGATGCATCATTTTTGTTTCTACTTCAGTGTGTTACCACTTCAGGGATATTTTAAGATGCTACTGTGTTTAATAGTTGAAGTGACTTTCACTACTGCCCCTTACCATGATAAAGTAGAAAAGTGACCAAAGCTCTCGGTGTAAAATGTATTTGAAAGGTCATTATTTTGAATCGATGAGCCTGATCCTTTGCCAGTAAGACAATAGTTTACCACCAGACTGGTGGAATAAATGAAAATGCATTTGTTAAATAAGTAGCAAAAGCTTTGTCAGTAGTGGCTCTCATTTACCAGATTTAATTTTTAAGGAATGATGGTGATTTAGAAAACTTTTGAGCTGGTTAGAAGGCATGGTAGCTCAACCTTTTTTTTTAAAAAAACAAAGTAAAGTGAAATTAAAATAAATGTAAAGACGCCCCACCACAGCCTACAGTATATTTAGAAGAGAATGCCTCTAACTTGAGGTTACTTGATAAATTTTCACCTTTTCTCACTGCCAGTATTTGTGGTCATTTAATTTTATGTTAAAATTGTACAATGAAACTGGGTGTTACTTCAAGATTTGAGTTGCCGGTTGCTCCAGTAACTGTTCAGTGCACAGTTTTGTGCATGTAATAGGCAACCTAATCCCCTGTACTTCTGTTAAAGCAAATAAAGCAGGAAAAAATTTAAAAATGCCTATCAAAATACACTTAAAGTGAGAAATGTATGAGTGATTTTATATAACAAGGTTAGAAGTAATTTAAGTATATTACATTTACAGTTCAGTATCCCCTTCATGGTTAAGTGCTGAATACCCGAAGTAAAACTGGGCAAGGGGATGTTTCAGCACGTTTTATTTTTTTTTACTTACCTTTTTTCCTTTTTCAGGTCTACAAAGTGCACCTTTGGGCTGAGACCAAGCATGGAAAGTTTCAGCCCAAATGGAGGCTTTTGAGAAAGTTCTGAACATCTGACAATGGGGTTATCATGGAAATCTTTTTCTTTCTTTCTTTTCAAAGTACTCTCAATAGTTTTCATATTACTGAAAACTATACTTAAACCAAATTTTGGAAGGCATTATCTAAAATCCAAAACATTTAATGTTTTGTGTTGTTTCACACTTGATGAATGTTGAAAGACTTTGTTCAGTTCTGAGACAATAAGTTGCAGTCAGAATAGAGGATTACCTCTATCAGCAGAAATTGTTAAATGCTGACTTTAAACCATTTTTGGACTGTTTGGCAGTGTGAACTAAGCATAATAGTTTGTTGAAATCATATACCAGATCAGTGTATAAAGGCCAGAATGTACAGTTGTACTCTGAAAATTGACACAACCTCCTTGGCTTCCATGTGTGCTGCCTCTTCATCTTCCAAATGGAGTGGCCCTTGATTACGGGTAAACTTTTTGCTACCTTACCAAATCAATCTGAAATTTGGAAATTCGGGTCGTCTTTCACAAAAACGCAGTGATTTTCTTAGCCTTCCCTGCACTCTGCCCTGTGTCAGATATTTGCGCAGTTACAGCCAAGGTGCCCCACTGCAAAAAGTCCAAGACTGTTTCTGCAGCGCATTGTCTGTCCTGTTCAGTTTATTCTGGTGTGTTCATCAGCCACCCTTGGAAGCATTTGTTTCTTCTCGCATATAAACAACGTAAAGAGGCAAAGCTTTCTCACCAAATGAGAAGTTATACCTGAAATCAAATGGGGAGTGTATTTTAAGAAGGGTATTGTTATCCTGTAGTCGCTTTTCAGAGTAGAACAACATTATAAGTTCATGTCTGCATGCAGTTTCCATTGGTATTCTGATAATGCCTGTCAAATACAGCTCTCCCTCCACCTTCAAAACTCGTTGTCCTGCCTGCTTATATCAACAGGTTCAGCTAAGTTTAACTCCTGTTTTAAAATGGGCATCAAACTCGGTTGCTCCTGTTTCAGCCACCAGAACACTAGAGCACAATACTGGGAAAGGGTGCATGATTTTATAACCCCTTTGTCAGACACTGCTGCGATTTGTAGCTTAAAAGACCGTTTTCCCTTTTAGAAGAAATTTGTGATATTTTACTGTTTTTACCTCCTCTCACCAACTCTGTCCAACATTCTAAAACAGGAATGTGCAAATTGCTTTGTTCTAGTGTCAGTTTTCCTGTATTTGAAGGGATTTGTCGTTGTCTGTAACTGCTTCTTTACTGTAATCAGTTGGAGCAGTAAGGTCATGAATTTGAACTACCCTTTCACTCCCAGGGGCAAAAAACTGCAAGAGGAAGTATTTTATGTATGTTTTAAAAAGTCCTTTTAGATTAGTAGTGCTTACTGCGTCTGATGGAACATTGCAGCAATTTAAAGGTTTGGTGTAAAGTAGGATTTTTTTAAATCTGGGCTTTTGGAGGTAATTCTTCTCTGTGTGTTGCAAGCCAAGCTTGTTAGCATTTAGTTTGATGTTTTATCTTCAGAAGTGGTCGTTCTGGTTAAGAGTAAAGGCCCTTTGGCAAGATAGTTTGGGGAGTTTTGCATTGCCTCTTCTGTGTATCCACTCTAGGGCATCAGTAAACCAGGCATAATAAGCCCTTGCACTGATTGATAAAATATACATGGCTGTATACACAGATGTATACACATCAGTGCACACATGTATAATTCCATTTTCCGTATGAAGATGAAATTGTTAGCTGAGGATGAGATGAAGCTACTTTCGTACCGATGAATAAACAACTCTGTAGAAAACAAGTTCAAAGTGCGTATATACTTGTACATATTTAACTAGAAAATAATATTGCTGACTGATTTAAACGAGTTGCTGTACAGTAAATCTGGTTTCTGTCTTCATTAGAAACAGTTGAAGAAATACTGTAGTAATAGGTACTAACAGACTAATGCTGTCAAGGTAGATGCACCTAGGTCTAGTTTTTTTCATGTTCTCCTTTACTTGAAGTCTGCTAAGAAGTAATTTAACATACTTTGTGTCCTTGAAGCTTAGTAAGGTTCTGGTTTAGGTGGTTTATGTCCCCTTTATACCTCTGTGCCTCTTCTTTCCTATGGACTAGCCATGGCGATTTAAGCTCAATTAAACTATAAAACAACTTAATAGTACTCATTGCATAAGAGATCGTTGTTTTATGAGATCAGAAGTGATAGCCAAGTGATTACCTGCATAATGACCTGCACACTTTATTTCCCAGTGGTCTGTAGTTGTGTGGCTGTACTGATGCCTGGTAACAGTCTTGTAATTTCAGTGTTTGCAGAGGTGTTTAGATTGGGTGCTTTATTCCACAGGATGTGTTCCCAAAATAATTTTTAAGACCGAGGCTGTTAGCTTTCTGGTTTGGAATCAGAATCTGTAAAACAAGTGAGTTCTTGAAGAGCACAGAGATGCAGTAGGCTAACCAGGAGGATGAGAGTAACTAGAATTCACATTTCAGTTCACACTCAGAAGTTGTCAGGAAGGAGACCAAGTGCCCTTAATGTCCACACGAATTCTCTGGTGGGTTTGGACTGAGAAAGTAGTGAGTACTTTAACAAAATAGTCCGTTATATACAGGAGTATTATCTGCATCTAACAAGTATCTGTGCCAATATGCTTTTATTTTGGAGGGTTTGTTCTTTTTCAATTCTACAGAGTTACCACTGGGCTATAACTGCTGCTGTAGTAGAGGCTGCATGCAAAGAAAAGATGTTAAATTACTGATTTTTATATTAGCAACCAGGGTTTTACAAGGTTAAGCCTTCTGTGTACTTTTAATTTATGACAGGTTCTTTTAAGCACAGTGGATATGTCTTCAGTCTTCCTGTATTATGATCCCGCTTAACGCGATTGTGTTAAGTAGTTTCCCAGGCTAGACGGGAGTCTCAGTTGCAGCACAGTCGTCTTACAAGTCTTAAAAAGAGATGGTTCTCAAATTAGAGTGAAGAAAGGCTTGAGTGTGAAATGTATTGTATACGTGCACTTTTATTGCACACATATAACACGTTTCTTAAAAGCTACCAAGCTTCTTAATTTCTTTTTTAATTATGGGGTAAATTGTCACATTTAGGCTCAATTTCAAGGAAAAAAAAGAAAATAAGCGAAGCTGAAACCATTTCTGATTCACATGTGCAACTCTGTGCCTGCGTGTGCTCATTAGAGCCATGCAGTTCTTGAGCATATAATCAAATCTACCCTGTTAGTTTCTGGCACAGAATTGAGCATGTGATTAGTGGAGCAATAGGGATCCTGCAGCAGAAAAGCAGCCTGTGAGACTTCCTTTTAAACGGACTTTGCTGCCCTCTCCTGGCATTAAATAGCGTTACCACGCAGCACTTGCATGGAAGCTAGGATTTCACACATGCATCGACATAATTTAGGTGAGAAATACAATGATTTCAGGTGCATAACTTCTTTAGAAGGCTGTGTGTAGAAGAGAAGTGACTGTAGGGCATCACTCTGCATCCTGCTTCACCTGCAGAATGCTAGAATTCTTTTTGTCTTTTAGAGTCACATTGCTATCAGCTCTCTTTTGGAAATAAGTGATTGTTAATGGAAACTAAAAATGATAATTAAACTCCTTGGTTTTTCTGGCTGTAAAGAATTGAGAGGCTTTAATTTAAAACATGAGCTAGTTTTTAAAAAGCATTGTGGGGTGTAAAATATTTACTAATTCTCACCACTGAATTTTGAAAACTAATTGTAAAATAAATACCCATTATTTCTATTTTAGAGCATAATTGTGTACAGTGCAATAAATGTAATGCTTGATATGTCTTGCAGAGCACTAACATCTCAGATTCTGGTATTACAATTTGACCTTTTGAAAAACATACTTTACTATTACTATATTTCCAGCCCACTGTGACACTGTTGTTGCCTGGCCTTATAAATACTTGGAACCAAAAGAAGGCTTGGCTGGGGCACTGTCAGCTGATTTTTAAAGTACTTTTTAATAGAGCACCATTCAAACAGCACATACTGCAATTTTTTAAGGTCATATTTCTTCTGTTGACTTTGAAAGGGCTTTCAGTTACCATGTCAATTTCTAGATAATTTGTAGACAAACTGGAAATGCATTCCTTTTCCAGTTCATACTCAATAATTTTAGGCTGGGTGGTTGTGGGTTTTTGGTTTTTTTTTTTGTTCAAAGTAGCAGAGTTGAGTTTTCTACATGGGAATTGTCTTTGAATGTTTCTACTTGCAGCATAGTAGCAGTATCCCTTTTAAAATCATACTCTAGTTGAGGAAGGTTGCTTTGTTTGCATGCTTATTATGAAGATTGCTGCCTGTTGTAAAGTGTATGGGAGAGAGGCCTCTGGAGGAGTTCAGTGTGACACAAACTGAGCAGAGAGCAGTATGTGAGGAGACATTGATAAGGCTGTGTGAGGTGCTGGTAGCTGCAGGTGGAATCGCTAGTTAAAACTGAGTAGAACCTGAACATGGGAAGGCAGTTCAGTTCTTAGAAAGGAAGAAAATATGGTCATGTAGTGAGAGTGATGAATGTGTTCAAAGAAAGGGAAAAACATCATTTCTAAAAGGAAATTCAGTTTGAGAAGTCCTTGATTGGTTTAGGTTTAGGTAGAGTGTTCTTAGTTACCTGGTTTGAAACCTGACATATTTAGTGCTTACAAGAGGTACCAGATTAAAAGCATGGAAAGTTGAGGTCATCAAATATCCTGCAGAACGGGTACAGCATAACAAGAGGCACCATGTGTGCCTCCTCAGAAATGCCCTTTCACACTATAAGTTGGAACGATACCTCAGTAGGGACTGAAGGGTAGTTCAGATTTCATGGTCTATTTTGAAACAATTGGCTAACTTTGAGACCACTAACAAGGGTATAAATCATTATTCCTTGTGAAGTGGAAATCTACCCACTGAGATAAAGCCCACCCAATTCTAACGTTTCTGCAAGACTAAGTGGGTTCTCACTTTACCTGCTTCATTATATTCTTCTAATGACATTTCTTTTCCTGGTGCCCTTCATATAAAATAAAAATGAGGAGGAGAACGGTTTTATTTATTAGACGATAAAGCTGTCTAACTCCTCCAACTGTAATGAGGTAAACATAAACAACAAGACAACACTGTTGTTTCCTTTGGCTCCAGGGTGTATCTGTAGTTCTAGTACACTTATTGTTTTGTTGTTGTTTATTTTCCTTGCGACTTTCACTGACAGAACTGCTTCCTTGTAGGAGGACTGACAAATGGTAGTGGTCGCTATATTTCTGCAGCACCTGGAGCCGAAGCAAAGTATCGCAGTGCAGCAAGTACCTCCAGTCTTTTTAGCTCCACCAGTCAGCTCTTCCCTCCTTCGCGCCTTCGTTACAGTAGGTCTGATATTATGCCTTCTGGACGTAGTCGATTGTTGGAAGATTTCAGAAACAATCGTTTCCCTAATCTTCAACTAAGAGACCTTGTTGGACATATTGTTGAATTTTCCCAAGACCAGCATGGTTCTAGGTAATTATTACAGTAAAATTAATAATATTTTACTGCTTTTATACAGTTATATTAACATCAAACATTTGAATGAGATGCTAGTCATCTTAATATAATGCATGCTGTTAATTGGAGCACATGCTCTTAGACTGGCCTTTTTCCTTCTCTAGGAAATTTTGTTATAAGTGTAGTATAAATTTAGCTGCTTGTAGAAGTTCTCAGTGTAGAAATAGCCTCATAACTAGACTTGTAAACTCCAGTATTTAGGTATCAAAAAGGTGTTGATTAAGAAAACAAAATATCTGGCGTCTGGAGTGTAAAACCAGTTTTCAGCAATACATCATCAGGTACTTATTGCTATTCTTTTCATCTATAATCCTTTTCAAATAAAATGTTTTAAGTATCATTTTACCAAAATGTATCCTTTTATATATAAAGGCACTACTTTCAATTTAATAAGTTTTATATATATTTACTACTTGCTTTAGAATTTTGAGGTGTCTCATTGAAACAGTGTTTGAGAGGTTTTCCTTTTATTTATGTAAAGTGTAAAGTACCTTTTTTTTTTGTTGCACTTAGATTTATACAGCAAAAGCTGGAGCGAGCTACTCCAGCTGAGCGCCAGATGGTATTCAATGAGATCCTGCAAGCAGCATATCAACTGATGACTGATGTGTTTGGAAACTATGTAATACAGAAGTTCTTTGAGGTAAGCCTACCACTAAGTGTATGAATAGGAACAAGATTAAATTCAATCTGATTAAGGTTAACTGAGATTTTCCTTAATATTATAAAGTTCTGCTGGACCTTTGCATACGTCTTCTATGTTCTGTATCCCCCAAGTTTTTTCATAACAGGCACGATTTCTCCTTACACTGGTGGTGCGTGTGTTGTTGAACGTTGGTGAATACAGAGGTTGCACACTCAAGGCTTTCAGGTCTTTTAGTGTGATTTACAGAGACTTTCAGCACATGGTGGGAAATACAAAGATTTGAGGGATACTTTTTCTTGCTTACTACATCTTGGTAAAGAGTGGATCTGGAAAATGCTCTTGCACCCGAATAAGTAGCTGTCTGAACTTCATCCAGTGCCGAATATGAAGAAACCCACATGAAATACGTTGAGGTGGAAGAATTTTGAGGAAGGGACATCCAATATTACTAAGACCAATATTTAAAACAGCTTAGGTTTTTGCTAAAAACAAAAGAGACTTTGTTGTAACATTTTTGTTATAAAAGAAAGACACTTGTAAAGAGTTATAAGGTTTGACTTACAGAGAGAAGAAAAAGAGTAGCTGCATCCTGGAGAAAGTTATGTGCAGGAAAGGTATCTAGCATAGTGTACTTTAAATCAAGGACTGAATCAAAGTCTGTGGATAGAAGATCAATCTTTAAAATGTCCACTAAGAAATAACATGGTTTCTGTAAACAGGAGTGTGGTTTTCAATGACTAATCTATGAAAAAATGCACTCACTTTTTTTTTTAGCTGATATTCCTTCTCAAATCCAAATATCTTATCAAAATTATGCCTAACATGGTAAGATCTTGATCTTGTTCAACAGTCACCACTTTCTGGTTTTTTTCCATGGTGTTAGATTGGGTGGATACATAGGTAATTCTTGTCAGTCAAGTGTTTTCATCTTAATTCTGTGGAAGAGTTCTCAAGAAAAGTGTGTTAGACCTTAGATGTAGTGAAGGCAAAGTTGTTGGAGCTTTCTTCAGTCCTGGGTGACTACAGGAGTGGAGTTTGACAGTTCTCAGCAGTGCTGCATGGATGTCACTGGTGCCACCCAGCTGGTTGTCCAGGGTGATCTCTTCCGTGTGGTCTCCTTACGCTCTACCAATTTGGGAGCTTGTGTGGGGATCTGGGAGCAGGATTGTGGGTATTATTATAAAGCTTGGCTGGCTTCTACTCTGCTCAGTGTGGAGCAGCACGGAAGGTTGTAGTAGCACTATGGATGGAATAATATGTGCAGGAATTAGCTACTGCTGGAAAACATTAGTTGAATTATAATACAGCCAGTGTGCAAAACCATTTTGATTTTGCTCTGCAAAGCCCAAGTATTTCTAGATTTGTCAAAGTGCTCATGGTAAGAACGATCCTTCAAGCCACGTAGTTACCAAGAAGCTGCTTCTAGGGGTTGAGATCTGCGTGTCCTGTTCCCCTTCCCCAGTTTGCTTACTGTATACAAAATGTAAGATAGACTGAAGCATACAAATTTGAGAAAGTCTGATTTGAATTCATAGGTTACAGTAATCTGTAATTTAATTTGCCTGGTATAATTTGTCTAAGTGGGTTATTGCAATTCAACATTCCTGCACACAGTCAAATATAGACTCCTTCAGTCTCCTCTGTTGTCTTTCAAGGTCATGTGTTTGATAGCAGGTATGTGACTGGAATGTGGAGTATTACAAATCGTTGCATTTAGAATATAAAAGCTTCTGGTAAGTATACCCACAAAAAAAAATACAAAGGGAAAAATCATGCAATGCATGCAGTAAACCTGTAATAATACATCGTAAGAGTACTTACTCTGACGTGTGAATTCCAGCACACTGCAATACATCTTCGTTTGTTAACAGCATATTTATTTTCTTTTAGTTTGGAAGTCTGGATCAAAAGTTAGCCCTAGCAACACGCATACGTGGTCATGTTCTGCCATTAGCCCTACAGATGTATGGTTGTCGTGTTATTCAAAAAGCACTTGAGTCGATCTCGCCTGACCAGCAGGTAATTGTAAGTTAGAGCAATACTTCTTTGCTTGTATCTTTTTATTGCATCGGGTTTTTTTGCTTAAACTCTTGATCATTCCTTTCACTATGAAAGGACTAGAGACTAAAATAGTTCAAATTAAATTGTTGAGGTGCGCAAGTAAAGCACAAGTGAATATAAAGATTGGACAGTTAGGATGAAATGGAATATTCCTTTTAGGCGGGGGGAAATATTGTACAGACAAAGATAATCTTTTTTTTTTCCAGAATGAGATGGTGAAAGAGTTGGATGGTCATGTTCTGAAATGTGTGAAAGATCAAAATGGAAACCATGTTGTACAAAAATGCATTGAGTGTGTTCAACCCCAGTCGCTCCAGTTCATCATTGACGCATTCAAGGGACAGGTAGTGTCAACAGTTCATTTCCTCTTGTGGGACCGCTTTGATTTGCAGGTCTTTTTTCTGTCATTTGCATGCACAAGATAGTGTTTGGCACTTGGCAGTCAGCTTGTTTTAAGTAGGAGGAAAACGGGATGATAAAATGGAAAAGCTGTTGAAGAGACAGTTAACATGTTGTGAAAAGATGACTCTGTTGGAGGTGAGGCTCTACAAAGGCCTGTTTGTGTGTGTTATAAATACCAGCAGAGGTATTGGCTTAAGGCCAGGCTTTCTGTTTGAGTTTTGCGATACACCATTTCAGATTCCCTTTCAACATTGCCATTTTTGATATATTAATAAAGCATCTGCTCACTAGCATGTATTTTGTATTATTATTTCCATTTTCCTCTTTTGTTGCTTATGTTGCAAGTCTGTCTTGCAGTGTCTTCCAATTATTGTGTGTTATTAAGGAAACACCTTGAAGAAATGCACTAATCTGTTGCCTACCTAGGGGCTGGAGTTAAGTGAAGGGGGCAGGGATCTGTTTATTTCACGTTGGGTTGGGGGTTTTTGTTTCCAAAAAAGTTATTAATGTAAGATTGTGCTCCAGGCTAGAGAATATGCCTCATATAAGTAAGATTTTAATACACTGAGAAAAACGTGTACTTTTATAGTCTCAAAGAATTGTAAAAATGTTACTAACTTGGCCGTGTTACTAAATCTTACTTTAATGAGCGGCCAAATGTATTTCTTAATAAAATCTACAATATCCTTCTCTTGCATTTTATACAGCAGCAATACCTGATTTACTGCTGTACGTAGTAGTAAATGGCATACCAAGGTTTCTAGGGTCGTGTGTTTTTACATCCAAAAGTGTGTATGGGGTAGATGAGATGCAGTTTCTGAGCTGTAACTAGAACTCCTTGCCTCAAATGTGACTCTGTTTATTTATGGACATTTTATATCTAAAAAATATCAGTTAATCTGAAGTGACAAATGAAAAATAGCCTCACTTTAGCCATATCAGGTACACACAGTGTGTATCTTTCATCTGCCTGCATCATTTGGACCTATGTCCAATCAGACAGGATTCTGTGTTCAGTTCTGACCAACACTGACTCTTAAACCTTCCAAGTTAACCCCTGAAACGGAAAACTGGTTTCTGCAGAAGCAAGTAAAAGGAGTAAACAAGATTGTTTTGATTGCTTATTGACAAACTTTGTATCTGCAATAGGGAGCAGGTTGTGTGTGCTTGAATGTGAAATTAGTGAACATCAGCCACAATAATTGAACTTCTTTTAATAAATACATTTGAAAGTGAAGTACAAAGTTAAGAGAAAAGCTTGAAAGTTGAACGGTGCCTAACTAAAGGTCATACTTCCAGGCTTTCCTTTGCAGCTAAGGAGTAATGAAAACCTGGGTTCTCCGTTGTGTAATTACCGGAGTCCTCAACACGGAAAACTGCATTTTCATCCGTTTCTGAGTTCCACTGGAGGTGGAATTCTGGTATTGGCAGGCAAAACTGTTCTTTTATAGAAGTAGTTGGCATGTTCAGTTCCGTTTTGAACATGGTAATGTTACTATATCTGTAAACTTCAGTTGGTTTAACTTCAGTTTGCAATCCTATTTTAAGGTATTTGTACTTTCAACCCATCCATATGGTTGTAGAGTCATTCAGCGCATTTTGGAACACTGCACTGCTGAGCAGACTTTGCCAATCTTGGAAGAACTGCATCAACACACAGAACAGCTAGTGCAGGTTAGTGCGTGGATTCATTTTGTAATATATTTTAGAGCTTTTTTGTTATAATTTATTTAGTTTAAATACATTTTGCCTCTTTTTAGTTTTGTAGACATTGATTTTTTGTTTTTCTTTCCTTCCATAGTTTTAATGAAAATGAATTTGGAAGTTGGGAGGCAAAGAAGATAAAAAAAGCCTTTTCCTTACACTTTTGACTGTAGCTTCGAATTTACATTGTAAATGCACAAAATCAATATAGTTTTAATTGCAAAGATTGCCTTTTTGTAGTTCATCTTGGTTCACTTAGGTGTCCTTCGGATAACTTCTGATAATGTCTAAACACAAATGCATTGTCAAAAAAATATATATTGCATATTCTTACATGGAAAGGGCATCTGTTCTAAAAGAAGGCAAAAGACTATACAACGTGATTTCATGGTCTCAGACGAACCAAATGAGAGCTACAAATGGTTTTGAAATCGAATCAGTTAAAAACGCTGAAAGGGACTTGGTGTAGAGTAGGAATTTGCACGCTTAAAAAGGCAAGAATTGCCTTCAGCTACGTTTTCACAGTGTAGTTCATTTCTCAGTGGTTTCTTGTATATACGGGTCTCTAGTTAAAACATAATTGTCTTGGGGAACCAAAGTTCAGGGAGATATTGCAGCTGTTAAAGAATGATGATCTTAATTTTGGGGATTCCTTTCCTTAAGAGGACAAAAGGTACTCTAACAAAATGCTGGTTTTACAGACTATATATGTTCTGCATGTAAATTTTGTGGTCCATTAAGTAATTTTTGATGCAATATTTCTTGCAGCGCTTTGTTTCTCTAATGTTGACGTTATTGTATTTTTCCTTACATCCGTGCAAATAGTAATTTGCAGTGTTATACAAATTTACAAAAGCTGTATGGATTACTTGGTATGAACACAAAAGAAAATTGAAGTCATCTTATTTTCAGGATCAATATGGAAATTACGTTATTCAACATGTACTGGAGCACGGTCGTCCTGAAGACAAGAGTAAAATAGTTTCAGAAATAAGAGGAAAAGTTCTAGCCCTGAGCCAGCACAAATTTGCCAGGTATTGCACAGCTTTCATCTATTAAAGATTCACTAACCTTTTAAAGTTGCAGTATTGGATTTATTTATTGTGTTACAAAAAGGATAGGATAAGTTTTTTCATGGAGCAAATTGTCTTCTGAAATGTTATATTTTTAGAGAGGAACAGTAGTGGTATTTTATACTGGATTTGGGGAAGGGAAAGAGGAAATGCTGTAACAAAGCAACGAAGATTCCACAGGTTTATGGGAAGGTTTTGCACCTTGTACATGTGCAGGGAATGGATTACAAGTCTCTGTATCAGAACTGCCAGGACCAGGTGAAATGCTCTCCTAGAACTTGCTTGATATGTTGGTGATGATGAGCCGGGACTTCCTGGCTGGCTGTCAGTCCAGCCAAGCAACTCGGAAGCGTAAAAAGGTTAGCCTTAAAAAGTGTTGATTCAGCCTGACAAGGATTTTATACCTTGAGAAGTCTCAAAGACTGTTGTAGGAGTCCTGAGCAACTCATCTTTCAGTGCTTTTTTCTGAAATACAGATTGTGTGCCTTTTGCTAAGGAAAAAGCCTCTTGGAATGAATTCATCTGGGGTGACTTACTGAGGCTAGCGTGGTCATTGGCATGAAGTAGAAGTACACTGACGTTACGTGGGCATTTGTTTTTCTTTACCTAAATAGAACTGTTCAAAACCTTTTCCTTTGAACTTGCTTAATTTCCAGAGCACAAACTTACAACCAGGATCACTTTACTGTCTCATTGATAGCTGGAAGGTCAGAACCTTCCTCTGCAAGGAGAAATATTTGGCACTATCTCTGATCTAGGCATGCTCCTGTAAAGCGCCTTTATTCAAAAAGCTGGAAGCCTTGTATCTGGCTTTGTTTTGTCTTAAAAAAGGACCCACAACCAAACCAGATGTACTAGAATACATCTGCAGCCCGGGGTCCAGTGCGTCTGCTCTAGGTCCAGTCTCTCCTACAAGATAATAAGTATCAGAAAATTACTGCTTTTCACACGAGTAGGAGTGTATAATCCTTTAACTTCCTCAGTCGTTATAGAGTAAAGACTTGGAAATCGGGGCTTGATGCATTTGTGGTGCTTTCTTTATTGGCGTTAAAGCACTTGAACTGTTCAGATAGATTTAAAATTGCTACTTAAAAGAATGTAACATCTTAAGTCACAGAATGCATCTGTCTTATTTTTCAGCAATGTGGTAGAAAAGTGTGTAACTCATGCTTCTCGTGCTGAAAGAGCTTTACTTATTGATGAAGTCTGCTGCCAGAATGATGGTCCTCACAGTGCCTTATACACCATGATGAAGGACCAGTATGCCAACTATGTTGTCCAGAAGATGATTGATATGGCTGAACCTGCTCAGCGGAAGATAATAATGCACAAGGTATATTTCGATAGAGTTTTATTGGTTCAGAAAATATATACATACTAATTTTTCTGCTAGGATGCCCTTGCCTCTAGATGCAAAACTCACTAGTTAAGTAACCTAGAACTTGATGTATAAACATTTAAATTCAGTGAAGCTTGGTAAAGCAGGATATATTCAGGTTTCTGAGCACTGAGCTAATAATGTAAATCTACAGAAAAGTTTCAGAAGTGGGGTTTGTATCCTCTCTTTGTGGCAGCTTTTCTGTGAAAGTACTTTTGATATAAAAATACAGTATCTGTCATCTTTATAACAGAAGATTTACGGGCTTCTCTTTTTATTTGTGGCTTGCCAGTATAAATCTGTGCTGTGGTTCCCCCAAAAGAGATTCTCATGCTTCCCAGCGTACAGGCACCTTTTCAACTTATTCGAATAAGACCGGGACAAAAGTGCTCTTGCCATGACTGCCCAAGGCTGTTTAACGCAGGCTCCTGCAGGACCTCTGCAGCCCCCAGTCGCCAGGGCACTCCCACAAAAGGGCTAATTCCCTTCTCCAGTGACAGGGACACCAGTTGTTTGGCGAGTCACAAATCACCAATTTTACATCATTTCAGAAACTTCCAAAATTCCAAAATACAGGCTTATGACTTCTGTTTTACAGAATATTTTCCAAGTGCGGTAACCTCTACTTGTAATTTTTGAAGGGGGAAAAAGCGGTAACGGGTTTCTTCTTACAGATTCGACCCCACATCACAACTCTGCGTAAATACACCTATGGCAAACACATTCTGGCCAAGTTGGAGAAGTATTACCTGAAGAACAGTGCTGATCTGGGGCCGATTGGTGGACCACCAAATGGGATGCTGTAAAAGATGGAAAGAAATGGAAGAAAAAGTGAATTGTGAATGATCAAAACATACAACTTAACTATAAATGTTCTGATTTTTTTAAATCTATTTATTGACTTTGTTCATCCATTTGTAAAATTTTTATTCTTGTGTATATTTTTGGGGAGCGAATTATTAAAAAAAAAAAGGAAAAAAAAATCTCCAGCCCTGATCCGGAGACCTATCAGATTGGATGGCTGGCAAAGCACAGAATGCCTGTATATGATGTAATTGTATCAAAATAGCTGTCACATATTTTGTAAATTTTTACCTTGTAAAGTCACTGAAATAGTTTTTAAAGGGAAAAAGTACAGTATTCTTTTAATACACTGGCTTGCGATCTGGTAGGTCTACCCAGCATCATAGCACAACAGGTTTATAGAGTTGTATATAGAATTAATCCTTATTTTTTCCCTTTTGTGTGAAGTCTTTTATACCAGATTAAAATCGATCAGCTGCATAAACATTATTTAACATGTTGAAAAGTTAAGTTGTATTTTGGTGGTTCACAACCTACTATCTAAACAATAAACAGGGCACAGCAGATTCAAGTAGGGAATAACAAAACAATGGAAAGTTTGAAAAAAAAAAAAAGCTTTCATCACTTGCTATGTTGTTTTTTTTAAATGGTGCCCTGAGGTTTTCTCTAGCAATGTATTAAAAATAAGTGCTGTATATACTTAAATATTTAATTGTTGTACAAGTTAGAGGGATTAAAATGGTGGTACTTCCCCTCAGTAAAGTACTCTGTTGGAAGAGGAGTGAACCCTGTATTAACTTTACAGTCAGTTTTACAATGCAGGAAGAGTAGAGATTTGTATTTTTTTATTTTACATATAGACCTGTAAGGATTTGAAAGTGTTGAGCATTTATTTTGCTTTCTCACTGTAGATGCAAAAAAACCTAGGTATTGATAAAGAGAAAAGGGGCCACTGAAAAGTAAACTCAATAGCTCAACATTTAAGCATGATTGATTAAATATTCAGATAGCTTTTTTTGCTTCCTATAAATATATGCATTGTATACGTGTAGTTAATAGGTGTAAGTTTACAGTTTGAAAACAAATCTCTCGTTTCGATGTTTATTACAAGCCTTGCTAATTTAGTAGTGACGCTTACCTTGGTTGTACAGATGTACATTTGTAAACCTTCATGCTGTAAATGTAATTTGTTTTACCCCTTTTTGGGACAAAAATTTGCATTTTAGTGTATATTCATATCCCCACTCCCTCTTCTCCCCCCGGCATATAGTGTTGTATAATGTAAATTTATTTCAGCAAATCAAGAGTGATTTTTTTAAATTCTATCTTTATATGGTTTCAGAGATATGAACCGGCTTTCTTTTTATCTATTGTGAGAAACATTATGTTTTGTTTATAACATAGCTGTCGACTCTGTCAATATGGACACTTTAAGAAATCAATCTGTTCAAATTTTAAGTCGGAATAATAAGCGTAGTAAGAAGTGGACTGAACTCTTTGATTATCACAGAAACCAATGCTTCTTCCATCTTAATAAATGTGGCATGATGTTTTTGTACAGAAGAGTACTGTATTTTTGAATAGCCTTCTCCCAGCGTAAAGCAAATATGTATGATACTGTCAATTTTTTTCTCTGGACATATGACATTGTAACAGTAACATAAAGATGATGTACATTTACAAGCGGCCTTATGTACATTTCCCAATGATCTTTTTAAGGCAGAATTGTGACCATATGTGTATAATTAAAATCCTTTTTAATCCTTTGCCTATGGAAATATTTTGGAAAAAGCTTACTTTGTATATTCAGTTTCTGAAAGATAAAGAAAGTGCTTTGTATGTTGTTGAAGTAAGTATTTTGTGTAAAATGTTCTTTTGGATGGCTTAACCTAAAGTTTTGATCGACCAGGTAGTTCGAAAGCAGTGTCTTGAGCATTGATCAACTAAAAGGCTGTTACGGTAGGAGTCTGATCACAAGGAAGGAAAACAGTCGTGGTATAAACTTGTATAAGGAATTTGGTTGTATTACTGTTGATGTCAGGTTTACATAACTCTTATTAAAGCATACATCTTTTCGATGGTAGCGTGAACTCACCAATAGGCAAATGGGAAAGTTTGGCCTTGCCTACATCCAGTTTCTGAATCTTTAGTGCCTGCATTAAGTGGTGCAGGAGGCCTGAGTATTTTTAGTAAGCACAATTCTAATTGCCAAGTAGTTTTTGCATGGCAGTTCACAAAATTCCTCTTGAGAGGTACAAGCCTTGTCTTTGGAGCCAGAGCTTTCCTGTAGCCACACAAAGGTTAACTTTGGAGCTACTTCCTTTGGCACATCAGTTCTCTTTGGTGACTATTTTTCACCTGTGTACAGATGCTGTGTGTTACCAGCCACAGAGCTGACATTCTCTTCAGCGTGTGAGACAGCGAGTGAGGCTCTCGGGCACCTCCAAGCAGAGACTGATAATGTCCCAGTACTTTGTCCCTGTAGCTCTCGTGCCATGGTTGCATTCAAACAGTCCTATACCCATCATCCTTAGTGCTCTCCGTATCTTAAACATCATCTTCCACTTGCTCTCCTAAAATAATTTTGCACAGATTTTGTCCAGGAACATGAAAATCGCTGGTTTTCCTTTGAACTATTTTAGGCTTTGGGTAGAACCACTAGCTTTTTTGCTCAAGTATCGCTTTTTGATCTAGATTGTTTATGGACCAGTTTGATTAGGTTTGACTCCAGGTGGCTCATATTGTAATGTTCACATGTATATACTGTAAAAATCCAAATGAAAATGTGTGAATAACACTGTGTGAAATACATCTGGTCTTGTGTTTTTCCTGTAGGAAACTAGCCATTCTTTATGTTCCATTACATGACTTGTCTGCTCTCTCGAGCTCAGCTTGGAAAAGGTGCTTGTTTCTAGGGATCTGATGATAACTGATCAATCACTTATTAAAGAACCCCATATTAGATCATTAGGTTTCCAGAGGCCAGTTCTGAGCAGCTAAACCTTCAAATCATCACTGAATGGTTTTGGTCAGAAGGGACCTTAAAACCTCTCCAGTTCCAGCCCCCCACCACGGGCAGGGACACCTCCCACTGGACCAGGCTGCTCCAAGCCCCATCCAACCTGGCCCTGAACACCTCCAGGGATAGTGCAAACACAGCTTCCCTGGGCAGCCCGTGCCAGGGCCTCACCACCCTCACAGTTAAGAATTTCTTCCTAATGTCTAGTCTAAATCTCCCCTGGAAGAGCGAGTTTTCTGGGGTTGTGATGTCCAGATGTTTCAGAGTGCTGAAGGAGACTCGGAACCATCATCACCTCTTCCCTCTGCTCAGAGGAACAGGCATTTGAAGAGATGCTCATAGAGTCAGAATCACTAGTTTGGAAAAGACCTTTGAGCTCATCCAGCCCAACTGTACCTGTCCACTGCTGAGGATGGGGCCTTGGGCAGCCTGATCTAGTGGGACATGTCCCTGCCCATCGTAGGGGGGGTTGGAACTGGATGATCTTTATAAGGTCCCTTCCAACCCAAACTATGATTCTAAAATGAGATCACTAAGCTCTTCATCTCCCTGTCTCTTAAACCCCTCCAGGGATGGGGACTCCACCACCTCCGTGTGCAGCCTCGGCCAGTGCCTGAAAACGCTTTTGGTGAACAGATTTTTCCTGCTGTCTAATCTGAACCTGGCTGGCACAGCTTGAGGCCATTCCCTCTTATCCTAGGGAGAAGAGACCAGGACCCACCTCACTACCACCTTTCAGGGAGTTGTGGCAGCAATAAGGTCTCCCTTCAGCCTTCTTTTCTCTAGACAAACCCCCCACTCCCCAATTCTATCAGCTGTTCCTCATAACCCTTGTTCTCCAACCCCTTCAGCAGCTTTGTTGTCCTTCTCTGAACACCCTCCAGCCCCTCAATGTCTGTCTTGTAGTGAGGGGCCAAAAACTGACCCCCGGGTTCAAGGTACGGCCTCTCCAGTGCCGAGTGCAGGGCACAGTCCCTTCCCTGGGGAGTGACTCACTGCGGAGCCACAATTATTGGTTGATCTGACAGTCTCGTTGCGTGAGAATATTGGACGTTCGGCATAGAGGTAACTGAGAAAGTGGGTATACAGGGAGGTGATGGCAACTCCCACCGTGTCGTTCAGGGCAGTAAAAGTGAGAGAGCGATTGCAAAAGCATTTTAAGACCTAGTGACTGTTCGTTAAAATTGCAGGTTGCGTGCAAGTCGTGCGCCTGGGGAGAAAACCCGGTGCGAGCTCTGCAGCACAGGAGTTCGCTGCTGAGTGGCTGCAGTCTCAGTGCCTGCTCAGGGTGCATCCCGAGAGGGGCAGAGCCTTCAGTGGCTTTTTTGAGTGAAGACTTAGTTCTCTGTTGGTGCTTGAGGAAGGAAAGGGGAAAGCCACACGCTGTGTCCCGTCTCAGCTGTCCCAGCCCACAACAGGGTTGGAGCGTTCAGCAGTTTGACATCACATCCTACCCAGCTGCGGGTAGCGCTCGAAGTGATCCCCCGGTCTCTAAATTAGTCTATGGGCAACACTGATGTTTTGATGAGCTGCAGGCAATGCTTTCCTCTGCCTGGAGAGTTTTGATTTGAAGTATTTGCTGGGGTTGCAAACAACGCCAGAAAACACCCACAGGCACAATGTGTGTCCGAAGTTTGCGGATCCAAGCACCTTGTGGCTAGGGGAGCGGGAAACTTGGTTCCTGTCAGGGACAGCGTGTCCTTCTCAGGACTATGCTTGGTTCCTCAAGGGCTGCAGCACAGAACTGGGCTGGAAAGGTTTGAGGAACTTAGCAAATGTAGATCCTGCCACCCCAGTAGAGAGAATGAGAGATGCTGCAAAATGAGCCTGGGGTGTCAGCAGTCCTGTGGGGCAGAGCAGCCCGGGCCTCCCTCACTCCATCAAGAGAAGTGGTTGGAAACCAGCACCACTGTCGTGGAAAGACCAGTCATCGATCACCTCCTTCCACACGGAAAGCATGGAAGGATGTTCATTGAGTGTTGCTAGCGCTCCAGAGCCAGTAGCTGGGCTTTTCCCTGCTAGTGTAGTGCCCGTGTTGAGGAAAGGAGGCAGCTGCTTTTTCATAGAATCACAGAATAGTTTGGGTCGGAAGGGTCCTTAAAGCCCATCCAGTTCCACCCCTGCCATGAGCAGGGACACCTCCCACTGTATCAGGGACTCCAAGCCCCATCCAACCTGGCCTTGAACACCTCCAGGGATGGGGCAGCCACAGCTTCTCTGGGTAACCTGGGCCGGTGTCTCAGTACCCTCATTGTGAAGAAATTCTTCCTTATGTCTAGTCTAAATCTTTCCCCCTCCAATTTAAAGCCACTCCCCCTCATCCTATCACCCCGTGCCCTTGTAAACAGTCCCTCCCCAGCTTTCCTGCAGCCCCTTCAGGTACTGGAAAGCCACTAAAAGGTGTCCCCACAGCCTTCTCCACTCTGAACAGCCCCAACTCTCTCAGCCTGTCTTCATAGCAGATGTTCTCCAGCCCTCTGATCATCTTCATGGCCTCCTCTGGACCCCTTCCAACAGTTCAATATCCTTCTTCTGTTGAGGGTTCCAGAACTGAACACAGGACTCCATGTGGGGAGTGAACCAAACCCTGTTATGTATTAAATTTCAGAACACGGAGGTTGTCGGGAAGTTCCCACCCTGCATCGGGGGCAAAGAGCCAGTAGGGAAGACCAAGCTTAAACTGCTGGTGTTCCTCCGTGAGGTGGTGCAGGGGTGTTTCCTCCATCAGCCCTTTGGACAGAGCCAGCTCTGTTTGCAAGCTAGTTCTGTGGTTCAGGAACTTGCCCAGCAGATGAGATGCTTGAATTAGTTCCCTTTATCAGCCTCAGGGTTTTGAACCCACCTCCCTCACCTTGCAGAATATGTGCTAACCACAAGGAACTGGACGGGTTCACTTTACGCTCCTGAATCTGGGCTGGGCTTTCAGCACAGCTTGAACCGCGTGTTGCGTCACCGACAGCACAAGATGGAGCTTGACTCCTAAAGCATCCAGGTGGGAGTGGGCAGGTTCTGCTCTCCAGATCCTTGTCTCCACCTCGATTCTCCCAGACTCACTTAATGAAAAATATATCTTGGGAGCAACATTCCCCCATCATTAACAAACTGGAAATGCTCCAGAGGCTTTGTACCTAGCAGCTGAAAAGTAGGAAGACCTGGCCTCAAGCTCCGCCAGGGGAGGCTCCGGCTGAACATTAGGGAAAAAAATTTTCACAGAAAGGGTCACTGGGCACTGGCAGAGGCTGCCCAGGGAGGGGGTTGAGTCACCTTCCCTGGAGGGGTTTAAGGGACAAGTGGATGAGGTGCTGAGGGACATGGATTGATGGGAATGGTTGGACTCGATGATCCAGTGGGTCTTTTCCAACCTGGTGATTCTATGATTCTATGATCACTGAAGTTCCTCTTTGTTTCATTAGTAAGAATGAACACAGAAACAGAACAATAGTCCGGGAACAAGAAGCCTTTTGCCTCTTCCTCATCTGCTTGCACAGCTCCTACCCAGCCCTAAAGTATGTACGTCTGCAAACAAGAGTCGGAGGCACATTGCAGGTGACACAGCTGATATGCTAGACCATAGGACAAGGAGAAACCCTTTGCAAAGCTGAGCTGAGCAGACCTAAAGAGCTTTGTTTGAGCTTAAGACCTGCCTGGAGGGTTCAGATTTCCTGCCAGCTGCACAGCACCACAGCCCTTCCCCAGCTCAGCTGCCAGGTCTTTGCTCAGCCAAGCCCACGAGGAGCGAGGAGGGAGACAGCCCTTCTCCAGCTCAGGTAGTGGAAGCTGTTCAGGGAACGTAGCCTGCTTGGCTGCTGATCACAAGGCAGGTTCACATGCTATGGTTTCACAAACGCTTGCTCCAGTTCCTTGCTACAGGCTGTACCGCAGCAGCGTGGTGCCCCACCACGGCAGAGGAACATCACTGGTGGAGCTGGCCAAGCCTGCTGAAGTCCCTCTCCTTCTGGATCAAGTCTGCTGTGGCCTCTCGGGCTGCAAAACCACAGCCTGCTCCTGCCAAAGGTCTTTTCATAGTATTATGGCAACAGAGCCATCTCGGGTGTCACTTAAAGCAGGTCCCGAAGTAAAGTAAGATCTCTGAAGATACACAACTGCTTACTGAGGGCCAGTGGAGACAGCAAGAAGGGAGAGTGTTACGACAGGGGCCACACACAGGAAGGTGGTGGCAGAAAGCACCAGCTGGCCTGGCCAGCGAGAGAAACGACAGAAAGCACTTTCACAGCTATATTCTCTTCTCCCACGAGCACAAATACAGGAACCCTGTTCCTTGTCTCCCTCAGAGGAACCAGAAGGTAAAGGTTCCCTGGTAGGAAACCTTTCCTCTCTTTCCTCTCCTATATAATCCTTATCTCCCTTTCTGTAAGAGAGCTGAAATACCACGACAGTATTTGCAGCCCTCCCCACCCCAGGAGGAGAGCTTTCAGGAGACCATCTGCTCGTTCAAGCTAGGATCTTGGGGGAGGATTCAGCCCAGCGGCTTCTCTGCTGGGCTCGGGTCGGGTGGGTTTGTCTCAGCGCAATTCCCTGCTCCACACCTTTCTCTATAAACTGGCTTCCAGATGCTGGTAAAACAATCTGAGCAATCGCTCCTTAAGCAAGGATTACAAAGGGCTGAAGAGTTGGGGATGGACAAACTCAATACAAGCCACAGAGTCAATTCCAACCCCTGCATGGAGGAAGGGGATAAATGGAACAGAGTTCACCCCAGCCAGAGCTCCAGGCTATACACGGCTCTCGTTCAACTGGGCCATTTGGCTCTTCAAAAGCCCTTTTTGTTTGAAAACTGACTATCTTAAGAACTCCAAAATTCACATGATGTCTCCTATTTCCTTAAAATGTCATGTGTCTCATGAGAACCAAGTGTTTGATTATTCATCCCAGTTTGGGTCGTTTGAGCTCGCATCCTGTCGGGAAAGGGGCTCTCATCCAGTCCGAACCCCTCCACACGTGGGGAACCAAAACCCCAGAGATCTGGTCAGGGTATTACAAGTAGATCTGATCGGGGTATTACAGATCTCCCACCCTACACACCTGTAAAATGCTGCACGACTCTTGTTATCCACCTTGAGAAGGGGTGATCCCACAAGGGTCTCGCAGCTACAGCCCATCTAAGGCTATGGGGAGACAACATCCCAGTGTAAAACCACCTTGGTTTAGCTGTAGAAACATCCATTTGGAACAGATCCTGCTGCCTATCTGGGTATCCAGTGGTTTTTGAAAGACCCTTGAGCATCCAAGACACCTGGACAGGGCAAGTGAACATACCTTAGGAGTTTGCCTCATCCTGGCCTCTAGATGTCTTAGAAGAACATCTAGGTTGGCACCAGACACATTCATGTAGACAATGGGTCTCTTCACCTAGAAGGTACCAGAAACTGATAAGCAACTTATAAAAAGTAAGAAGTCCATGAAAATATTATAGGAAAGCAGGGGAGGGACTTTTTACAAGGGCAGGGATTGATAGGACAAGGGAAATGGCTTTAAATTGGAAGGGGAAAGATTTAGACTAGACATTAGGAAAGAATTCTTTGTGATGAGGGTGGTGAGGCACTGGAACAGGTTGCATGAATAAGTTGTGGCTGCCCCATCCCTGGAGGTGTTCAGGGCCAGGTTGGATGGGGCTTGGAGCAACCTGATCCAGTGGGAGGTGTCCCTGCACATGGCAGGGGGGTTGGAACTGCATGATCTTTGAGGTCCCTTCCAACTCAAACCATTCTGTGATTCTATGATTCTATAAGTCAAAGGTTAAAAGCTGGAGGGAAGAGAATAGAAGGCAGGAACAAGCCCAAAGGGTTCCTTGGGGGTGGGAGTGAGAACGGCTTTATATTGGAGAATAGGATGGGATGAGAGGTAGAGAAAAAAAACATACACACACACATAAAGCTACTGAAACCACCGCTCATAAACAGCCATAATGACTTGTTTTGATTATAAGTACCAGGAGAATGGATGGGGGAAGGGAGAAGGATCACCTTGGGAACCCAGGGGTGTCTTTAAAAAACAGTAACAATAGAAAGCCACCATTATGCACAGCAAAACCTTCATTCCAGGCCTCCCTGTGGAGTACAGCTAATTACACAAACACCCAAAAAGAAGCAAAACTTCTAAAAGGAAACAAAAAAGTGGAAAAAAAATAAAGCAATGACAATGACTGCGTTTACCCTGCCAGCATCAGTGCTGCTGAGAGTGGGGCAGGCAGCAGGCACACACACCGCACGAAGCTTAAACTCAAGGTCAGTTCATCATCCAGTTCCAAACCTCCTGCCATGGGCAGGGACAACTCCCACTGGATCAGGGACTCCAAGCCTCATCCAACCTGGCCTTGAACACCCCCAGGGATGGGGCAGCCACAGCTTCTCCGGGCAGCCTGTTCCAGTGCTTCCTAACCCTCATTGTGAAGAATTTCTTCCTCATGTTTAATCTAAATCTTCTCCCTTCCAATTTAAAGCCATTATTCACTAAGCACAGCTTGGTCTCTGCTCCGGCACCGCACCATCTCCACCCCTGTGGCACAGGAGCACAATCCAAGCCGGGGTAGGGGTGACACCGACCCCACTCCCAGGTAGGATGATGACAACAGAGGCTGGGCAAAGGTGTTTCTCCAAATGAATGCGTGAGAGTGTCCAGGATGAAGGATGAGACAGGATGGGTGGGGAATCAATGAGTGACTCAACGCTATGACAGCAGAGGCTGAGAGACAGTGGTACCGCCTGGAGGGGTACGGGAGTGGAACGACTGCACACAGCCCTGAGACAGCCAGTATCTGCGGAAATGGGCAAGTGACCTCAAAATGCTAAATGAAGGATTGATAATTAGAGCAAGATGCATCCTTATGGTTAATCAGGAGGAAAACCTGTGTGTTATATCATACCAAATTCACGTTATAGTCACGATTGGTAGCAAACACAAGTGACAAAGCCCAAAGTTAGCCAAGAACAGAGATCCTCAGAGAGTCTGAGGTCCAGATCGCATCCACTTGATGGCAAAAAAACCAACCTAAAACAGGTTTGGTTTTTTTCTCACAATGCTGGAAATACTGTTCTAAACAGCAGTGAGTGAAATCGAACTGAAACCTGTGATGCAGCCTATCCCTGCTCTCATGACTGCTCCGTCACAGCATCTGCTTCTTCCAAGACCACAGCTTTTTTGCATATGTGGGAGTATTAAACCTGCTCTGGCAGGATCCCTGGGGCTATACGTGCTTACGCAAATTCTCCGTGTAGCAGAAACACCTAACCCGAGTCACTTGGCTGTTTAAAAATGTGACAGTGTCCAAGCATACAGTGAACCTGTCTCATATGGACAGAGTACTTCTAGATTTTGGTTAAAACTCTTCGGTTTTCTCTTTGTTTGCAACTTTTTAACCAACAGTGCAGCCCTGGTTTGTGCAAAAGCTGATCACTGACTTGGAGAGCACATCGTGTATTTGGTACAGTCAGAGAGAAACGGGGACTGCATCCCACGGGAGAACTTGTACTGAAGTTCTACGCAAAGTTATTTGAGCATCCAGAAGCCTCTACCACAAACCAGGATAGTAAAGGTATATACAAAGAAAATACAGGACTCATGTGATAAGAGCTTATACCTCGCTTGACCTGGACTCCCCACTTCTCCCAGGCAAATAATGGGTCTCTGTGGCAGTGCCAGAGCCAGCCATAGGATTAAAATATTTGTATTTAAAACATTTTAATATTTGATATGAGGACAGGCTGAGAGAGTTGGGATTGTTCAGCCTGGAGAAGAGAAGGCTGTGGGGAGACCTTAGTGCAGCTTCCAGTACTGAAAGGGGCTCCAGGAAAGCTGTGGAGGGACTGTTTACAAGGGCATGGAGTGATAGGATGAGGGGGAATGGCTTTAAATTGGAAAGGGAAAGATTTAGATTAGACATTAGGAAGAAATTCTTCATGCTGAGGGTGGGGAGGCCCTGGCCCAGGTTACCCAGAGAAGCTGTGGCTGCCCCATCCCTGGAGGTGTTCAAGGCCAGGTTGGATGGGGCTTGGAGTCCCTGATACAGTGGGAGGTGTCCCTGCCCATCACAAGGGGTTGGAACTGATGGGCTTTAAGGTCTCTTCCAACCCAAACTATTCTATGATCCCTTCCAACCCAAACCATTCTCTGAATCTTGGCCTCAGCATTTCCCTAGTGAATGCACTGAAGAAAGCTTCTGTCCCCCATGGGACGACAGGGTCGGTGGAAATAACCCTTGGAAGAGCCAGGCTGGCTGCCAGAGAGTAAGTCAGCAGGTACCAAGCAGAGGATGCCGTGGAAACGAGGGGGCCGTGTCCTCCCTGTGCTTCTTCCCTTTTCTCCAAAGCTCCCAGCAGGCACTGCCCCCGTCTGCGTGTCCCTGGGAATCGTGATACCTTTCCCTCTGCACTCATTTTCCCATCAGAGCAAACCCCATTCTGTACTCAGACTATTTAAGGTCACAGAGGTTGAGGGATCCCGCACTGCAAACCAGTGCCAGTCACTGCAAGTGAGTTGTCTCGAGTTAACCACAGGGTTAAGTGAATCACAGAAAGGCAGGAGAGTTTCTCCTTGGGCAAGGGAAAAACAACAATAAAAAAAGTCAGTTATTCAGGTGAGGGCTTTGAGAAATACCTGCGTAGTCCACAAACCCTGAGACCAGCAGCCCAAAATTGTTGAACAGTGAAAGCACCAGCCA
This sequence comes from Phaenicophaeus curvirostris, assembly GCF_032191515.1. Taxonomy (NCBI): domain Eukaryota; kingdom Metazoa; phylum Chordata; class Aves; order Cuculiformes; family Cuculidae; genus Phaenicophaeus; species Phaenicophaeus curvirostris. Next base: position 120,960,787 of record NC_091393.1, on the reverse strand, counting down.
GTATTACAGCAAAAGGCCTCGTTAAAAAAAAGCGAGTCGGTCTTTTCTTGTGGGCAACATCCACGTTAACTTCAGCCAAACCTTATGAAGGCTAATGGGAAACCCTTCCACAGATTTTGGTGCACCAGCCCCCAAAATCCAGTTCTGAGGTTCTCTGTAACGAGTGTGCAGGATCCTACAAGGCCCTCACATGCAGCATCAAAGAAACGCAGCTGGTTTTATTACAGCTGTTTATGAAAACCAACACAAAAGCAGCCGCCACTGCCAGCTGGGCTTCTGCCAAAGGAAGCTCTGCTAAATAAGGTTGAGAAATATTTGGTCACTGGCACAGATACGTTTATATACAGTTTTGAGCATTGACCCAGAAGTTCTCATTAGCAGGAACAGGGAAAGGGGCTGGAAGAGAAGAAAAAAAGCCACCAAATTCTTGGGAGAAGGAGCCAAGTTGATTCAGTTGGTATCTATAAAGCCAACGCTGCAGCCAACACTTGGACCGCTAAACATCGCGTTGTTTAAGCTGAAGAAAAACCCAACATTGGAATTTTTGCAAGAAGGCTTATTCTTGTCCAAATAAGCGAAGTCATCCCTTCCATGTGAGCGTTACATGGGGGAGAAGAAAGGAGAGCAGAGCAGACATCCCCTCAGGCTAATTTGACACTCCACACCTTGGAGTGGGCCAGGGGGAAGCCTCCCCTGGTCTCTCCCTTCCTGGGAGTGAAAGCCAGGAGGCAGATGGAGTTGCTCAGAGATCTGACTCACTGCAAAGGCAGCTGGACAGAATAAGCTAAATCAGATATCACCGTGCAAGCATGCTGGGTGGGTTCAGGTGATCCTGCTATAAATCATAGCCGGCTTTTGAAAGGGTCAGAAACAATTATTTCTACATCCATGCAGGAGGACTTCCAAAACAAAGTAGATTCGCCAAGGCACGGGAGGAGGCGGTAAGAGTCTTGAGTATATTTGGTGCCACCACCCTAAACAAAGAGTTACAGACTTGGGAATGGGGCACCAAAGTGTCTGGGCTCCCAGAAGATGAGCCAGCACCGTGACTGGATGCCAAATATTGCACACCAGCAGGCAAGCTTTGGTAACTCAAGGTTGAAGATTCAGGCTGTTTCCTCTGCAGACTTGTTCTTACACTCGTATTAATTTAAGGAATGGGTGGATTCATCTCGTTGCTGCATAGAGTTAGAAAAAGGAGGACGTGGTGTGAGCCATGGGTAATAAAGGTGTTGGCCAGAGGGAATTCAAAGGGGAAGGAGTAGAGAAACTCCGGGCTAGCAGGGAATGAAACTTCACAAACCTCTGTGGTCTCTGCAGTCTCCAAATAGACCGCAGTGTCCTAACCTCCTCCTGCTGTCTCAGGAGAGGCAACCCTTCCTCTTCCATCCTCAGATTTCAGGCCGTCGGTCAAGACCTCTTGCTGCCAGCTCTCTGCTCTGTGGTACCACCTGTGGGAGCAACAAAAGATGCTAAAGGGAATGTCACTGACAGTACTGCAAGCCCTTACCAAACACTGTCACTTGGTTTCAGGTGCATCTCCCACCTCCCTCCAACCATTTCCTGGGGCAGGCTCAATCCAAATGCATTTAACTAAATGTATTTAACATCCTGTACCTGCCCCATGTGTGTGACACTTCCCCTCTTTCCTCTGTCCTGTTCAGCAATCACCACACAGATTCAGGGCTCTCGCTCTAAGCCTTGTCTACAACTTATAGCTGAGAAGTGAAACGCACAAGGAGCTGTGGGTTTCCCGTTATTGACACCTTTTAGTTAACTGAGCTACTGAATTAAGGGAAAAAGGGTTTTTTTTGTCTAGCACAAAAGCAAATGGCAATCATCAGCAGGGAAGCCAACTCTCTGAAGCCACTCAGAGACAGCGCCCATTAGCAGTGAGCTGTCAACCCCATGACACTTAAAGCAATCTCAATATTTGCATGTAACCTAATTTCCCACTGCGTTTTAGGGAACATACTCCCCTTCTCCATTCCAAGGCATCAGGCTGTAAGGTCCTAAAACAAGCCTGCCAACAGCTGAAGTCCCCAAGATGCAGACGTGTGAACGCATCCAGCTTGATGCCACAGGTATAATCCAGCCCTGGTTAAGGAACTGAGAACAGAATCAGCTTTTTCTACCCGCCCCCCTCATCTGATCAAGAGCCGCTAATAAACCATCTAAGGACACATGGAGCCAGACTTCAGGAAAAGAGGCAGCCAGCTGCTCTGCAGGCTCCGCCGCTGCTGATGGGCAAATGTGAGGCGAGGACACATGGTGACGGTGGCCACACATCCTCACACGCTGCTGCGGGTAGGTCCAACACCTGGAAAGCCAGGCAGACAGCTCCTGCTGCCATGCACAGTCACATTCTTTAGGGGATAAGGAATGATGGCTTCTGCCGGAGAATGCACTGAAGAATGGTGGCGGTTGCCCAAAAGCAACAGTTGACATCCCTGCTCCCCCCTTGCCTCTGGTTGTGGTGGAAGCAGCGGGCTGGATTCCTCCCCGGGCTGTGTTTCCCCTCTTCCCGTGGCCGGACACAGTTCAAACCAGCCCCTCATCCCCTGGGAAGCAGAGTTCAGTTGGGCTACACTGCTGGAAGCCCTTGATCCAGTTCTGGGAAATCCCCACTGTACTGGGCAGAGGCAACCAGCCCCTATCATCCCCCGAGCTTGGGGCTGCCAACAAACTCCTTTCCATACAAGTCTCATTTGGCTTTTCAGCATGGAGCTCTTTTGACTGAAACCACAATGCTGAGCATGCTTCAATGATCAAGCAGAGGGCACGGGAATGTCACTGAAAACACTTGGCTTCCAAACGCAGCATTGTTCTTCCCTTACCCTGTTCATAGATCCTGACCAGAACATCCCAATCAAGCTTTAAATGTTTTCTAGCAAAGCCAGCAAGAAGCACCCCAGAACTATTTGATCTACTATCTCCACAAACACACGCGCGCCCACACTTGCATGGAACCCGTACATGGTGCAGCCCCACCAGTGCCTCACCAGTACTCCCAGCAGCAGCCCTGCCTCCTCCCTCCTCTGTGGCTGTAAGTGTCCATCAGATGCAGCCTTGGCCAAACCAGCCTCTGCTGCACCCAGATCAGCTGAGAATCATAGAATCATAGAATAACCAGGTTGGAAGAGACCCACCGGATCAAGTCCAACCATTCCCATCAAACACTAAACCATGCCCCTTAGCACCTCATCCACCCGTGCCTTAAACCCCTCCAGGGAAGGTGACTCAACCACCTCCCTGGGCAGCCTGTTCCAGTGCCCAATGACCCTTTCTGTGAAGAATTTTTTCCTAATGTCCAGCCTAAACCTCCCCTGGCGGAGCTTGAGGCCATTCCCTCTTGTCCTGTCCCCTGTCACTTGGGAGAAGAGCCCAGCTCCCTCCTCTCTACAACCTCCTTTCAGGTAGTTGTAGAGAGCAATGAGGTCTCCCCTCAGCCTCCTCTTCTCCAGGCTAAACACCCCCAGCTCTCTCAGCCGTTCCTCATAAGGCCTGTTCTCCAGCCCCTTCACCAGCTTTGTTGCTCTTCTAAGAAGAACAACATTGAAGAAGAAGAGGAGAAGATTGACCATGCCCACTGGGCAGTTCCTGATTCCCAGATGTGCCATCACAGCCGGGTGTCACAACCTGCCCACCAAGCCCGGGTGACATTTTCAGCCTCACCCTCTGCAGGTCCCATCACAAAAGTCTCATCTCCAGCGTTCTGGTTGCAACGGGTTCAAGACATGGCTTGGAGAGGCCACTTTCCCCACATGCCCCAGCAGCAGCCTCGCTCTCCTACCTGGGAGCTGCTACTCCAGCCCAGCTGCCCACCAGGCACCTGTGACTTTGGTTTTGCATCCTTCCCCCACCCTGCCTCATCGTTCTGCCCAGTAACCTTGCACACCAGCAACAGTCTTGGCTGAGGATCCCATGGGTGCCATCTTCTCCCCATCAGCCCCATCACAGCGAGAAGAACATGGCCCCCATGGGTCATCTGAAGGAAAGGCGTAGTGGTAGGAATCTTTCCTAGGAAGGCTGTATGAGGAATTTAAGAGAGAGGGAAAGAAAACAAGACACATGATAAAATCACAACACTTAGCCACATGGAATATCCAATTAGGTCCATGAAGCCTTTGAGCCGCAGCTGTGGGACGGGATCCTGAGCCTGGCAGAGATGATCCAACACTCACCAAGAGCCTCCTGAGTGACCAGGAAGCTCTGGTTACAGCTCTTTTTTTGGTGTCCCCTCCACGGGAAGCCCTGGGACAGCACCAAAGACTTGGCCACATCCCTCATCCCTCCAGCTGCTCCATGGGCATCTGATGCCTATTGACCATGCAGCCAACGTGCATTCCTGCAGCTCCCAGCTGCAGTATTAATTCTTAAAAACTGCCTTTCTTTTTTTTTCTTTCCTACATCATGTTTGCGCACACATTCGGCTGCATTGTTTGTAGCCAACACTTCAACATGTGCTGGCACGCAGACAGGATAAAAAAAAAAAAGACAACTGAATTGACTGGAAGTGAACAGGAACACCAGCCCTGACCGTGTAAGCAGGATAAAACAATTCAGCCTGTGGCTTAATGTTTGCAGGATAGTTGGATGCCCTCTCCCTGGAGGTGTTCAAGGATAGGTTGGATGGCGCCTTGAGCGGCTGGGGCTGGTGGGTTCCAACTCCCATGGCAGAGGGCTTGGAACTGGATGATCTTTAAGGTCCCTTTCAACTCCAGCCATTCAATGATTGTATGGTTTTTGCTGCAAGATGTGCAAAGACCCACCCGCAGCAGCGCTGAAGAGTGATGAAGTTGCTTTCAAGTCAAGACGAAAGGGTGATTAGTAGGAGGGCGCTTCTTTTAAAGCAGCACTTTGTGCCACAAACCTCTCCACACTGCCAGTAAACCCATCCTGAGCAGCAAGAAATGAGATGCAATGAAGGCACAGAGATCTGTGGGATGAAGGGAAACACTCACCTCCTACAAAAAACACATTTTTTGAGGGAGATCCCTCCTGCTGTTGGTGACCACTGGGAACACTCCCTCCTCTCTCCTGGGTGAAAGGGAAGAACCATAGAATCACCAGGTTGGAAAAGACCTATGAGATCATCGAGGCCAACTGTACCTGTCCACTACTAAACCAGATCCCTAAGCAATCCATCTACCCACCTTCCAAACACCTTCAGAGACGGCGACTCAACCACCTGCCTGAGCAGCCTCTGCCAGTGCCCAAGAACCCTTCCAGTGAAGAAACCACAGGATTTGAGATGCAGCCTCGCCAGCATCGAGTACAGGGGCACAATCGCTGCCCTGGACCTGCTGGCCACACCATTTCTGATACAAGCCAGGATGCCACTGGCCTTCTTGCCCACCTGGGCCACTGCTGAAGAAGGCAGGGCACCGAGGAGACAGAGCAGCCCTGTGATTTTCCCACACTGGAAAAAGGAAGGGATGGCTTTAATAAACATTATTATTATTTTTAGTGAGAAGGAAGGAAGCTCGGCGGGAAGAATGCTGCTGAGGAAATCTGGGAATGCAATGGGAGAGAACCGGTGGCTGCGGCGGCTGGGGGGGCAGGGAGGGAGAGGAGGGATGGAAGGGATGGAGAGAGGGACAGAGAGAGGGATGGAGAGGGATGGAGGGGAAGGATAGAGAGAGGGAGGGAAGGAGGGATAGAGAGAAGGATGGAGGGAGGGATAGAGGGAGGGAGGGAGGGATGGAAGGGAGAGAGAGAGAGAGGGATGGAAGGGAGGGATAGAGGGAGGGACAAAGGGAGGGATGGAGGGAGAGATAGAGAGAGGGAGGGAGAGAAGGAGGGAGAGAAGGAGGGATGGAGGGGAGGGATAGAAAGAGGGATAGAGAGAAGGATGGAGGGAGGGAGCGACACAAGGAGGGTGGGAGGGAGGGATGGAAGGGAGGGATAGAGAGAGGGAGGGATACAGAGAGGGATGGAGGGGAGGGATGGAGAGAGGGATAGAGAGAGGAAGGGAGGGAGATGGAGGGAAGGAGGGATAGAGAGAGGGAGGGAGGGATGGAAGGGAGAGATAGAGGGAGAGATAGAGAGAGGGAGGGAGAAAAGGAGGGAGAGAAGGAGGGATGGAGGGGAGGGATAGAAAGAGGGATAGACAGAGGGATGGAGGGAGGGAGCGACACAAGGAGGGAGGGAGGGAGGGAGGGAAGGGAGGGATAGAGAGAGGGATGGAGAGAGGGATAGAGAGAGGAAGGGAGGGGATGGAGAGGAGGGATAGAAGGAGGCATGGAGGGGAGGGAAGGAGGAATAGAGAGAAGGAGGGATGGAGAGGGAGGGAGGGAGGAGCAGAGAGAGAGATGGAGAGGATTGATGGAGGGGAGGGCTGGATGGAGGGCTGGAGGGAGGGACTGGGGGAGGGGAGGGAGGCATGGAGGGGAGGGCCGGAGGAGAGGGATGAATGGAGGGAAGGCTGGAGGGGAGGGCAGAGACGGGAGGGGGCCGGGGCCGGGGCGCAGGTAGCGGGGGGCGGGCCGGGGCGGGGCGGGGGCGGCCGGAGGTGAAGGTTGTGGCTGGGGGTTCATTAAAAGGCAGAGTTCAACTCCTCGGCGGCGCAGAGCGCTGCTGGGAGCCCGGGGCCGCGGCCGGAGGGGAGAAGAAACACGGGAAAGAATTAGAAAAGGGGGGGGGGGGAAAAATTAAGAGGAGAAAAAAAAAAAAAAAAGCAGGAGGAACTGGCAAAGGGAGAAAAGCTGCAGCTGCTTCCCAGAGCGGCGAGAGGAGCGTGGCCGAGCGAGGGAGCGGCCGGCGGGATGGTGACGGCGGTGGCCGTGTGGCTGGTGGCCCTGAGCCTCCGGGCTGCAGTCGCGGTGAGCTCTGCCGGGGCCTGGGACCTCCGAGGGGACCCCGGGAGGGGCGGGGACCCCCGCGAGGGGCAGGGAGCCCCGCGGGCCCGGAGCCGGCTGCTCTCCGGGGCGAGGGGACCGGCCCCTCTGCCCCCACCCCCAGCCCCTCTCTCCTGGCTTCCACCCCCTCCCTCTGCGCTCTCCTTTCTCCCCCCTCTCGTGGCTTCCAGCCCCTCTGTTCCTGCTCTTTCTCCTGCCCTCCCCAGCCCTCACGGCTCTCGCCCCCTCTGCGCGCAGCCTTTCTCCTGCACTCGTGGCTTTCATCCTCTCTCGACGTACTCTTTTCTCCTGCCCTTCCCAGCTCTACGCTCGTGGCTTTCATCCCCTCCCTGTGCGCAGCCTTTCTCCTCAACTCGTGGCTTTCATGCCCTCCCTGCACGTACTCTCTCTCCTGCCCTCCCCAGCCCTGCACTCGTGGCTTTCATCCCCTCTGTACATGCCTTTTCTCCTGCCCTCCCCAGCCCTTCGCTCATGGCTTTCATGCCCTCCCTGCATGTACTCTTCCTCCTGTCCTCCCCAGCCCTAAACTTGGGGCTTTCATCCCCTCTGTTCGTACTCTTTCTCCTGTATTCCCCAGCCCTACGCACATGGCTTTCATCCCATTTATACATACCCTTTCTCCTGCCCTCCCCAGCTCATGGATTTCATCCCCTCGCCTCTGTGTAGTTAACGACGCTGCCTTGCGCTTTCTTCAAACTCCAGTGTTTCTGGATTTGCTCTGCTGGGGACACAGCAGGGCTGCGAGAAGCCCTTTTTAGCTTTGGAAATCTCCGCTTCTGCGGAGCGGCAGCCACCAGATGTCATCTATGGATAGAGGATGGCTCTCCCACTGCTCCTTGTTTCTGCTCTGCCTGGGGAGGTCCCAGCCACAGAAATCTGGCAGATCAGCCTTGTAAAACTGCTTTGTTTGGTGCTCCAGGTCTCTGCTGGGGGCCTGGACTCCGCATCGTCCCCTGACCTCTGTGTTGGGTTGGTGAATGTGGGATATAAGTTTTTGTGGCTGCCTCTTGAGAGGCACAAAGCCCGAGTTGCCATCCCGTTCTGCTCTGGTGAGGGACAAGGACTCCCCTCATCTCCCATGCTTTTGGAACAGGTCCCAAGGAGGGCTACGAAGGTGCTCAGAGGGCTGGAGCACCTCCCATACGAGGACAGGCTGAGAGAGTTGGGCTTCTTCAGCCTGGGGAAGAGAAGGCTCCTGGGAGACCTTAGAGCAGCTTCCAGTACCTGGAGGGGGCTACAAGAGAACTGGGGAGGGACTTTTTACAAGGGCCTGTAGTGATAGGACGAGGGGAGATGGCTTTAAATTGGAGGGGGAAGGATTTAGACTGACATTAGGAAGAACTTATTCATGATGAGAGTGTGAGGCACTGGCCCAGGTTGCCCAGGGAAGCTGTGGCTGCCCCATCCCTGGAAGTGTTCGGGGCCAGGTTGGATGGGGCTTTGAGCAGCCTGGTCCAATGGGAGGTGTCCCTGCCTGTGACAGGGGAGTGGAACTGGGTGGTCTTTAAGGTCCCTTCCAACTCAAACCATTCTGTTATTCCCATGTGCGTGTGACAGACCTATATGCATGCCACTCATGGAGTCTTCTCTGGATGAGTTAGAAGGAAAACGTGGAGTGTGAGGCTTTATGTGAACAGGCAGGATCCTCAAAGTCAAAACCGGTGCATTTTTTTCCCTTTCTGAAAGGGAATAATTCATTTGAAACTTGTCTGGAGATGAACTACAGCAGCAGTTGGATAAGGAGTGGCTGAACGAGGCGCAGGGCAGGTTCTAAGCTGCTCAAACTACCTCCAGTTTCACTATACTGTGCTGGCTGTGAATTCTACCTGTAGGTCTGGACATGCACCCTTCTAGCCTGCATGGTAGCGAGTAGTTATGAGATGACTAAAAATGACAAGCGCGTGGCTATAATAAGCCCTGTTTCATGGGGAGAGGTCTCTGAATAAGCTTTCTACTGAATAAAATGGAAAAGCTGCAGTTAGTTAGGATAAAATTCCCCTATGATAAGCATTCCTTACTAGAAATGATGAGGGCACGAAGTAAATGCTTGTCTGGAAGCTCCTTGTGTGTAAGAGATGTGCAGCACTGGATGACGCTTCAGATTGAGGGGTTTCCTGTGTGAACATGTGGAACATGTCAGAAGTCTTTGGGGCTCTCCGTGGTGACTCAGTGCTGAGGCTGTTCTTCTCCTGGTGATCATGTGGCCTTTTTTCCCATGTCAAAATGTCAGTGACGCAGACTAAACTGCCTTTCCAACCCATCTGGCATTATGCTTTCGCATCAAGTGGCAGAAAACCTCTTGTGTTGGGTCCTGGGGTGGTTGTGTTGGGTTCCTGCTGGTCTGACTATTGGAAAGCGTGTTGGCACATCATTTCATCCTTCACTATTGCTGCGTGACTCGACTTGTCCATGTGTGTTGTTGTAGAAGTAATAAGAAGGAGCAAGAAAGTGGCCAAAGGATAGCTGTTTTCTCCTCCTACCCACAGGAATGGCGGTAGAAGTTCTCCTTTGTCAAAGTGACATTGCTCAGAACACCTTGTATGAGAGTAATCGCCTTCTTTGTTATGGAGGAGGTTGTAGCAAGGTGGGTCCTGGTCCCTTCTTCCAAGTGACAGGCGATGGGACGAGAGGGAGTGGCCTCAAGTTGCACCAAGGGAGGTTCAGATTGGACATTGGGAGAAATTTCTTCACTGAAAGGGTTCTCAGGCCCTGGCAGAGGCTGCCCAGGGAGGTGGTTGAGTTCCCATTCCTGGAGGTGTTTAGAAGACAAGTAGATGAAGTGCTTAGGGATATGATTTAGTAGTGGACAGGTACGGTCGGGCTTGATGATCTCAAAGTTTTTTTTCAGCCTAGGGATTCTATGATTCTTTGATTTCCTTGAAATAAGAAGGCTGATGCACCTTAATGGATTAACTTAGTGATTCTCGTAAATGGAAATATTTACATGGTGTAACCCTGTCATGAAGCCAACTGAGCCAAGGTGCATAGCCAGTTGCAGGAGGGCAGTGGACAATCCAGCCTGTATTGTGAGGGAAAACAGGGGTTTGATTGTTTCATCCGGTGTAGCTGCACGCTGGTAGTTAACGCAAACTTAGCAGTGCAGGCAGAACCTTTTTCCAGCAGTGATGTCATTCCTATCTGAATGTAAACTAATTAGAAGAAATTAGGTAGTCCAACTTGCTTATTAAACATGTAAGCAGTGGATAAGGAGGAAATACTTTGTTGTACACTACATGCAGAGCAGCTTCGTGTTATTTATCAAGCACTATAAACAGCACTTGTCTATCTGAACATTCGCTTGCTGGTGGCAATTTTCCAGTAAAACGGTGACTGTATTGTATCGGGTCATCCCTGACTAGAGCAAAGACAAATGGGTTGTGTTTGTGTCACATAAGGGGACTCTGGTGGAAGTTCACAGTCTTTTGTTCCACGTTTCTCTCTGTTTCAAGTGGCTAGAAATGCTAACAGTATTAATGGCAGCGCTCTGAAACTTCTGGAAACCAAACAATCCTCTCTGACAACCCAAGACAAGTTACAGCAAGTGCAAGAAACCTGTAAGGCTTCTAAAATTAAGCTAGTGCACTAACCTGAAATGTAGGCTGCTGTTTTAGCACCAAAATTGGTCCACTCTAAGTATGTGTTTTGCATTGCTAGTGCTTAGACGTCTCCGGGTGGCCTATATAGCAGCACTTTGTCCTAACTTCATCTGAAGTGGCTCTTGAGTCCCAAGAACTGTACTAATGCCTCTGAGTGGGACATTCCATGCTTGTTTGTGTCATCTGGCATCCAGGGAGCTGGGATTTTAGCCTATTACAGGGAGGAGAATGCTTCTTGGCAGGGAGAAGATAGGACTCCTTTCCCAAGGAGGTGCTGTCAGTGATAAAATGGCAGTGCTTCGGCATTGCAGTGTTAGAATTTTTGTCTCGGATGTCTCCTGCTCTTTATTAACACAGAGTTAGTAATACAGCACTCCAGAAGGCTGATGCAGTCGCTGAGACATGAGGTACTTCAAATGGCACTAGTCCCTCAGGACAATACTCGTTTGATGTTTAGGCATGTAAATGTAGGTGTTTGTGTGTGCTAGGTGCCTAAGCTCTCATTATAATCGTGGCAATGTAATCAGTGGAGCCAAAAAGAGCGATTATCTGACCAGCCCCTGCATGTCTGCTTCAAGGTGAGTTGCTTTGTCTGGGCATTGTTGACTAGATCCCATTTTGCCTATAAGGGAAGCATAGACACCTTTACTGTAGTGTCTTTGGCTGAGAATGATTTAGCAAGAAGTGATAGTCTTTTTATTTGTCCATCTTTTTTTATGGTAACACTTTCCATAAGCAGACAGACTAGGTAGGTGCTGTTTGTGTGCCAAGAAGACTAGCAAAGCAGTGGGAAACATCAGGTTTCTGCAAGAAGGACATCTCTCCTGTCTTAGTGTGACTGGACCAGGGCCTCAAAACAATATACCATAACCCTGCTCTGCTTAAGGCTGTGAGAGAAAATAGGGAGTTATAGTTGGGTCCTGTATCAACATTCTAAAGTGAGAAATGGCAGCAGTAACCTAAGTGCATGTATCTTTTGCGGGGAGAAGGTTGTGAGCTCTTGAGGAGGCATCAGGGGATTTTAGTATTTAAAGACTGTTTATTTGTGGATTACAAGTAAGGCACCTTTGTTTCTCTCTAGACTTTGATATAGGCAGTGAACTTGGAAAGTGGAAGTTGCTTTGACCGACAGGGCAAGGACTTCTGGTGTTTTTGATAGGATCACTTCTCTTCTGGGCTGAGAAGATAGTCTAAAATGCACAGAGCATGTGGTGTCCTCTTAGGAGTGCTCAGTGTCTGTTTTGCTAACAAGTCTGTAAGGTAGAGTTATCTAGTGTACTTCATTTGAACTACTGCTCTGCTAGGCTACGGGTGTACCACAGCAATGAGCTTTATCTGGCCTGGCTAGAAACCTGGGGTAGTGTACTTTCTACTGTGCTAGTGAAAAAGTACCTGCACTGTGAAGCCTTACCTCAAGTTGAGATAACATTTGGACCTCCTACAGGCAACTCTTGTGGAGCAACATCTGCTAATGTGGTGGTTTCCCAACCTCTCAGTTTCTCAAGCAGCGCTTGGCTGCAGTCGACGTTCTGGGTCTTGTGGAACCGGCATGGGTCCAGCGGAGTCTGTTAGCTTGGGCTCCTTGCCATGCTTGACTGTAATGTTTGTATCTCACCGCTGAGACCAGTCTCACCAGTGAGGCTTGCTTGGCTGGCTAGGAACCAGTGTGTTAGTGGGATTTGGATGGAGTTGGTAATAGAACTTCCCGTTGAGTCACTGGAGTTGCAGTTACAACTGAGTCATGGAGGTGTTGTAAGTCATAGCTTTCCCTGCTAGGCTTCTACTTTGAAACTCCTTCAGGTATTGATGAGTTGAAGAGCTCTTGCTGCTTCAATTAAGTGTTTTGCTGCTGTGCTCTCTGTCAGAACTATCTTCTCCATAGCTCTTGGTTTTGCAATATGGTTCTCTTTAATGTCCGCTTATTAGGGTTCAGGGCTCTTCTGGCAACTCAAAGGTCTTCAGGATTGCAGAATGACTCCTGACTAAATCAAAGGCAGTGACAAAAAATAGGGAATTGCCTGCCAACCAGCTTAAAATACTCATGGGTGTCTTGCTTTTCATGGAGGCTCTGTGTTCTTGTCATACTCCACCCTGTAACATTTCTGCACTGCCTGTGCAGCAATGACAACGTCTTGTACACCAGCCATGGAGACAAAGACTGACAATCTTATTGGGTATAAGCTGTCACCCAGCTTGCTGCAGGGTCGTGCAATGAGTTCTCTTGAGTGCCCTGGCTCCACCATACAAGCCGTAGCTGGAGGATGGGGGTTGCTTTTTGTCTGCCTGAGCCACATGATGGGGAGCTTATTGCCTCTTAAATGGAATGAAACCTTAACTCCGTTCCCGTTGTTAGGTAAAAGAGCTGAATGCTTTCTGGGCAACACTAGAGACCATGACTGTCCTGCACTGTACACAGGAGAGCTCTTCAAATCGGTTGCTAATGCTAGTGGCACGTCCCAGTGCTAGTACACATCCCAGTCGGAGACAGTTGGCAGCTCCAGTCGAGCCCCTTATATCTAGGGATTGCTAGACATGCAGATTGTATATTGAAGCCAGAGGTGGGCAGGGGAGAGTGGAGCCAGTCTGCCATTTGGAGAGCACGCTGTGATTAGCGTAATGATTTCCAGATGAGAGCTCTTGTGAAGCCCCGTGTCGTAGCAGCGGTACTGCTGTGGCTGTGTTGGTAGAGAGCCTTTATATGGTCCCTGGGGATCAAAGCTGGCAGCTACAGTGCTGTAGGAAGAGGCTACCTGGCTCTTTCCTGTCCCAAAACAGTGCCCTGTTACTGCCTTGTTATCGTAGAATCGCAGAATGGTTTGGGTTGGAAGGGACCTTAGAGCCCATCCAATTCCAGCCCCCCTGCCAGGGGCAGGGAAACCTCCCACTGGATCAGGCTGCTCAAAGCCCCATCCAACCTGTCCTTGGACACCTCCAGGGATGGGGCAGCTGCAACTTATGTGCGCAACCTGTCCCAAGGCCTCACCACCCTTGCTGTGAAGAATTTCTTCCCTATGTCAAATCTAAATCTTCCCCCCTCCAATTGTATTGTATGCTTTGAGACGAGTAGAGTGAGAAAGGTAAATAAAGATATGTATATATTTATATGGAGAGATGTATATCTGAATCACGTGCTGTTTGTTGACCAGCTCACAGCAGAATTTGGAGGCTGTGTGCCAGGACCCCGGGTGGTGGTCTGGGAGACTTGATGCCTGTGCTCTGCAGAACCACAGAAGCTCAGAGCAGCCTGTCTGTCTGCTAAGACATCAGTCTTGGGGAAGAGGGTCTCTGGAGAAGAGAGAACTTGTTAACCCATTAACCAGTTAATAGGTATCTTTAAGGACAGAGCTTTCTGTGGTTTGAGGGATAAGAGGACTAGAAGCCCAAGCTAGAGGACGCACAAAGCTTGGTTGAATTAACACCTAATGCAAACACTAATATATGGGGTTATTTTTTCACTCCCCTCGCTGTGCTCTATGCTTATGAAACTCACACAGTAATAGAGACTCACACTGGCAGATTCGATGGCCAAATGAGATTTGTCCACCTTACTGGTTCTAACAGGGTGTAAGTGGCACCTATGTGGAATGGAAAAGTGGCTTGCATCGAAACTTGCCTAACAGCCCGCAGCTAGACAGCTCTGACTTCTAAATCTCCTTCTGTCCTAGCGGAGGAATCATCTAGATCCGTGACTACTTTCCCATCGGTGAACAAAGCACCTAACAAAAGAGGCTGACTCTGGCATGTCTGGGCAGTGGCAAAGGAGTGTGCTGCTATCGTGCACTTACATCAACTGACTCATGGCCTCGAAGAGGAAAGCTGCTAGTTTAATCCTCCACCAGCTTCAACTCTGCTTTGAAGCGTGTTTAACTTGCAGCAAGTTCCTCAGACAGCATCTGTAGTCACACTGAGCTGTGAAAAAGCGGTGAGCTTCTTGCTGTGGAAGCTGGAAGATGCGATTTTGAATACTTAGAAGTTATTAGTGGCCTCAAGTTGTGACAGGGGAGGTTTAGATTGGATATTAGAAAAAAGCTCTTTACTGGAAGAGTGTTGAAGTATTGGAACAGGCTGCCTACGGAAATGGTGGAGTCTCCTCCCCTGGAGGTGCTCAAAAAACCTATAGAGACAGCACTTCAGGACATGGTTTAGCAGGCACGGTGATACCGGGCAGACAGTTGGATTGGACTGTATGATCCTAAAGGTCTTTTCCAACCATAATGTTTCTATGATCACTGTAGTAGCTGAAAAGTGCTAAATGCCTGGTTGCCCCCACCTCTCTGCTATGTAGCCAAAAGATCCACCAAACCTCCATACAGCGATTCTAGTGAGTAAACTGGCTGGATGCTAATTGTCCTGCAGCCAACTTAAATACTTAGAGTCCCAGTTGTATCATAAGTCTTATTTTCTGACCTGTCCTTTAACACTCTTCCTGCCTCCTCAGTCTGGGGTATCTTCATATGCATTATTTGAGGGTTTACCAGCTGGCAAGGCTCAAAACCGTGCCAGAGATCATTCTAGTAATTTGATGGTGTAGATTGTGCTCCAGTGCCCGGGGACGTTCCCTGATGTTGTTTAATTTTCTATTATGGATGTAGCTAGTGGGTCGCTGGCAGCAGGCCCAGATAATTATGAAATTGTGAAAACTGCAGTATCCTGTAAAAGAAAGTGAAAGTTCATAATGGAAGATCACGACTCTCTCATTGAAAAAACTGCCTTTTTGGGTGCTTCAGGAGGATGAACAACTACAGTTGCACGATAAATCCTGCGTGATCAATGAGCTGAGGTTTGCGAGGTGGATACTACAAACCTGGAGCACCAAAGTGTAGTAGTGATGGTGCTGGCACATGCCAGTGATTCAGCCTGGGCTTTTGGAATTAACCTGTAAGGTGGTCCTTCAGCATTTTATGCTTTACTTTTTTAGAGATACATTGTGCTGACCAGAGGTGGTAGTCTGAGTAGACCCAGAATTTTATTTTATATGAAATATCTTTAAGATAGTGGTGTTTGAACAGTCTCTTACAAGTCTGATGCGTTGTTACGCAGCGCCTAGCTGTCCTGATGGTATTCCTTGCAAGAAACTTGACTAAGGGACAAGTTGTGCTAGGGATAACTTGGTACTGTATCACTTTGTCTTGCCTTTCAATTTTTAGTACTGTTTTATTGACTTGTCTTAATGCCTGACATTCCATCAGAGGTGACATTAGTGATGTCTCTTCTCTCTTCACAGTATGATGTGTAAAATGCAGGGATGTAAAAATTGCAGCTTAAGTTTTATAGTTGCCCATATGAGGCACGAGAGCAGCTAGACTCCACGTGTGGTAACATCTTCCCCCTAAACTCCAGCCCCCTCGGTTGATTTGGTGACTGCTGTGAAAGAAGGCTGTGGGGAAGATAGATGAAAAAGCTGAACACTCCGAAATGAAGGTGTGAGGTAGCTGAAGCTGGTATCTGTTGCAGCGAGGCTTGGGTAACAGCTCAGATGAGAGGGAAGATCTCTTATTTATCCTACCTCTATAACAGTTCCTAGTTCAGGGCTCCACTCTGCAGATGTCACCAAATTGCAACTGAGTGACTCTAGATGATAATCGATTAGTTTAATCCACTAGGTGTTTGGTCAAGCAATGCCTGATCTTTATTTCTGAAATGAGTAGAACTATAGGTGAACTGGAGCACAATTGCAGCAGCAGTTTTTTAGAAGACTTTTTCTGATGGGAGGATTTCATTTGGTGCTTCAGCTTTGAAATGATGCTTCAACACCCTCATGACTCAGCTGGGAAGTACACCAGCAGGCTTCCATAATCCCATTCAGAAGTTACATAATTTAACTGTAAACGGGGCGGTAGTAAGCAACTGCTGTCAGAACTTTGTCTTACTGGCAGGATTGCCAATGCTTTTGTAAACCTGAGCACAGAGACCATTAGTGTCCTATGAAGAGACACTGGAAGCTTGATCTTTGCACCATTTTACATGGGTAGATCACTTTCTGGTGGTTATGAGCACGCATATTTCTCAAGGGGAGTTCATGCAGTCTGAGCTATAGAGTCGTCTAATGACCTCAGTTGTAAGGTACCCTTAAGGATCGTTGAGTCCAGCTCCTGTCCCTGCACAGGACAACCCCTGCATTCACACCAGATGTCTGAGGGCATTGCCCAAGTGCTTCTTGAATGTTGTCAGGCTTGGTGCTGTGTCAGCTTCCCTGGGGAGCTGTTCCAGGGCTCCATCACTCTCTGAGGGAAGAACCTTTTCCTGGTGTCCAACCTAATCCTCCCCTGGCACATGTTCCTGTGGTTCCCTTTGGTTCTGTCATTGGTCACCAGAGAGAAGAGATCAGCGCCTGCTCCTCCCCGTCCCCATGTGAAGAAGCTGTAGACCACAATGAGGTTCTGCGTTAGAGGAATTCAGTGAAATGTAGTCCAGCCTCTGCCCGAAAGCCATCTGGCCTGCTGCTGCTTATTCCAATGCGATCAGTAGTACCCAAAACTCTTACATGCTGTTTTTCTTTGGCACCTGCATACAGGAGCTGCTAAGACTCTGTAGAAGGAAAGGATGATGCTAAAACTGCCCCTTCAAAAAGTCTCTTGGGATGGGGCAACAGAATAATCCTGATCTGAGATGTGGCTCCTGCTTCTGGTGGAGATGTTTCGGTTCTTTTGTGTGTGGCTCAGTCATGCTGGTGTAAATCATAGAATCACCAGGTTGGAAGAGACCCATCGGATCATCGAGTCCAACCATTCCCATCAAACACTAAACCATGCCCCCCAGCACCTCGTCCACCCATCCCTTAAACACCTCCAGGGAATGTGACTCAACCACCTCCCTGGGCAACCTGTTCCAGTGCCCTATGACCCTTTCTGTGAAAAATTTTTTCCTAATGTTCAGCCTAAACCTCCCCTGGCGGAGCTTGAGGCCATTCCCTCTCATCCTGTCCCCTGTCACTTGGGAGAAGAGCCCAGCTCCCTCCTCTCCACAACCTCCTTTCAGGTAGTTGTAGAGAGCAATGAGGTCTCCCCTCAGCCTCCTCTTCTCCAGGCTAAACACCCCCAGCTCTCTCAGCCGTTCCTCATAAGGCCTGTTCTCCAGCCCCCTCACCAGCTTCGTTGCTCTTCTCTGGACTCATTCAAATGCATCTGTTTGGCAGGGATAACTTCTGCATTATAAACCATCTTGACTTAGTCAATACTGCAAGGTCCTGTGGATAAAACGGACCTGATATCCTGCCTTATAGTGTAGGGAGAGACTTGATTTCCTCACATCCATGCTGATTTAATTGAAATGGTGAGGCACAGAAGCAAACACGAAAAGTGCATCTAGCCGTGTGTGTTAGCGTAAGACCTGCCAACGCGCAGGAACTGCCCTACATAGGATTGAAACCAAAATCCAAAGCTGCTTGTGTGGTCTGCGTCGAGCCCAGCAACTGGCTGCTGATTGAGACTTGCAAGTTCCTTCTTAACAGACTGACGTATGACTGGTGAGTCTTGCTGTGCAAGAACTTAGTTTCTTAGAACGAGTTAGAGCTTAGTAACGGGGAGCATGACCAAATTGGAAGGGAGCTGTTGAATGCCAACTGGTGGCTCGTTTTGCTGCCCAAGTGTATCTTTCTTCTGCAGCTCCCTTGCAAAGATAAATAACAGCACCAAGGGATCAGGTTATGGGGTGTGACGGGTCCTGCCATCTGGTGCGCACATGTGAGACAGAGACAGGGATGGTGTCTCTTCAAGCCAGGCAGCTCTTTCTGGATCTTTCCAGCTCCACATTGAAGAGCTGATGGATCTGGGGGTGTGCCTGAGAAGGGTAGTTGGTGGTGCTCTAACTAAGAAGCCAGATTTATAATTAAATACGCACACCCCAGACACCTGTGACCTCTGAGTGCTGTATGGAAAATATAGATTGTTGGCTAAAAAGCATTTCACGTGCACTGGAGACTTCGCTGTGCCTCCTTCGGGAGAAAATGTGGGTTTTACAAAAGTGATCAAGAAGGCCTTGTCTCGAATTGTTGAGTCTCAGGCTTGTTGTCACGATACAAAGGACTTCGTGTGTGTCCTGTAGGGTAGGCTATGAGCAGACAGCTGGGAAGCTAAAGAGAGTTTGATAGCAGCAGGCATTGTAGCTGGCAGGTGTTTCTGCCACTAAGTGTCAACAAATAGAAAGTGATTTTTGTTGTCTTGTGCACAGGCAGTTGCTTATAGGGTCTATCTAGTTGCTATAGAATATATCTTCCTATAAAACCTCAAGTCTGGGTGTTTCCCCTGTAAATTTATATAACTAATCAGAATACCTTGTCTGCTTTTCTATTGTTATAAGGCTACCAAATAGCCTGCTTTAGCTGAGACCTTGACTACTCCAGGGTTGTGAGCTCATCTTTCTGCTGAAGTTTAAGTAACTTCCTAGCTGCTAGGAACCAGAAATACTGCCAGTAAGCCCTTAATTTGATGATACATCAGGGCTTTTTATCTGAAACTTGGATTTTGCTGACCTAGTATAGCACTGCAAGCAGTTTGGTCAAATTGGAAACGTATATTTCTGTAGTTAATAGAGTGAAAATACTTTGATGATCCTTCAAGAAGATCTTGCAGCTTCATCTCCTGGCTTCTTGGCACATCTCACGCTAGGTAATTACCAGAGTCTAAGAAGGAGAAGAGGGAAACTCTCAGGATTGAGATAAGAACCTTGGTTGTCTCTCTAGCCATGTGCCTGGATGCTGAAGGCTGATGTATTTACTCTTGCCTGGTAATAATTCTTGGAGGCAGGACGTTTTCCTCCACCCCGAGAATCCTGTGTAGCACGGTGATGATGTCGCTTCTGATTTCTGGGAACATATCTGTTCAGATTAGAGCACTTGGGCAGCTGTAGTGTTGCCTGTGGTAGTTTGCTGCCATGCAAAATCTGGCATGGGGCTTGTTTGAAATGGGTAGTAGTCCCACCAGCCAAGTTATATGGCATAGTCTCCAGGAAATAAGTTTCCCTGGGACCAGAGACACGCATGTGTTTTCCTGCTGCTGCTGAGAGGCATCGGTGATTTATAGTGTGCCACCAGCCTAATTTGAAGACTTGAGATGCCATAGATCACGTCACGCTTTCTGATCTGGGGCTTCCTGAGCTGAATGTCTGAAGATGAAAAGAGCAAGTTGTGCTTCTGTGGATCCGAAGTCCTTGAACTGCCTGTCTTCTGTCCTGATGTTGATGTGCTGCAGGCTTGTGCTCTGTTCTGCAGTGAGAACCTCAGCAAGAGGAATGTGTGGGGTTGAGCCTCTTGGCATCCTGGCACATGGCCTACAGCTGCACGGTCACCAGTTTGAGCTAGCAGGCCTGCTGGAGGAAGACAGTCTCAAATGGGATGAAGGGAGACACTAGCTGCTTTGGAGCTCTTCCCTCAAACCCAGTCTTGGGCCTCATTCATCAGTCTCAGGGCCATAATGCTAACTGGTCTGCTTTACTAGAAGCTGGATTGTTTCTTAGCTTTATGGGGAGAGGAGACTGGCTTCTCCAACCCATGCATGATGTCAAGGAGCAATTGCCTTGCTGGGAGGTCTCGTGGTTCTGTAGTGAGTTTCACTGCAGAGACAGTCCTTGGTGCTGGTCCTATAGGACAGGGTGAGTGGGTGGCAAGAGATGAATCATAGAATCATTAAGGTTGAAAAAGGCCTCTAAGATCATCAAATCCAACAGCCAGCCCAACACCACCATGCCTGCTAAATCGTGTCCCAAAGTGCCATGTCTGTATGTTTTCTGAACCCCTCCAGGGATGGTTACCCCAACACTTCCCTGGGCAGCCTGTTCCCATGCTTCACCACTCTTTCAGTAAATAATTTTTTCCTAATATCCAAACTAAACCTCTCCTGGTGCTACTTAAGACCATTTCCTCTTGTCCTTATTACTTGGGAGAAGAGACCAGCATGACCTCACTACACCCCGCTTTGAGGTGGTTGAACAGGGCAATAAGGTCTCCCCTCATCCTCTTCTTCTCCAGACTAAATGATCCCAGTTCCCTCAGCTGCTCCTCATAAGACTTGTTCTCCAGCCCCCTCACCAGCTCCGTTCCCCTTCTCTGGACGCTCTCCAGCATCTCAATTTCCTTCTTGTACTGAAGGGCCCAAAACTGAACACAGCATTTGAGATGGGTCAAAGACAGGAATTTGCACCTAGGTGCGAGCAAGATTGTTTGTTCATGGCAACAGACGTCCACATGATGGGAATAATTGGCTAAGGGTAAGGACTGGTTTTGCTGGGACTGCTCTTGAAGACATAAGGTCAATGTGGTTTTATGCTTTGGAGGGCAACACTACGAAGTTCACTCTCCATTTAAGGGGCTAGACATGCTGATGACTTGTCTGAGGTGAGTTGCTCAACTTCACCTTCCTGAACTCCGCAGCAGGGGCTGCGTGTGTGCTGTGATCATGCTACATGTTGCAAACTAGCCATGTCGGAATACGTGGTAGCCAGGGGGCACGTGACTGTGCTACTGCTGGAGGAGGACGAGGAAGGGACAGAGGCAGAGAGGGGCCTTGAATCCTGTCACTTTTAATTTCTTCCGTCAAAAGGGTCATATTTATCTGTGTTGCGGTTACCAGTATCCATGAGTAGTGGGGTTTGAACTACTAGAGTCCTTTGCTGGATGGATTTCTGTTTCATAAAGATTTTCTGACCTGCAGCATACTCCTTTCTTAAGATTATTTTGTCGTGGTTCTCGGTACAGGGCAGCCCCACCACTGGCTGAAACAGAGCAATTCCCCATCTGTGCTTTTCTAAACAAGCAGATGAACTGGCTGCTGCTCTAAGACTGAATCTTCTCTGCCCGTTTTGCCATGCTAGGAAGTAAGATGTGCTGGTGACTTGAAGTCGGAGGGTTTTAAGACAAGTTAGTTTTGTTTGGTGTCAGCTTAGGCAGCTCACTGCTCATCTCTCAGGTCAGCTGAAATGGATTGAAATTAATTCCTCAGGATGAACTGGAGCTGTTAGCTGTGTTGGCATCACTGAGCTGCACCTACTTTACACAGCTCTCTGTACGTTAACTGTGGCTTTCTTGTGCCATCTGAAGAAATGAATGCCTGAACTATCAACTGTGTTGAAGAGCTGCAGGGAGGGCTCTTTAAAGAAAAGCAGTCATAGCATGAAACGGAACTGGCTGCTTCTCATGAGATTAGCTGCAGGGAAAAGAGAAAGTAAACTGTATCTTCAAAACGCAGGCTGCCTTGAGTGTGGGAGACAAAAGGTGCCTCACTTTTGGCCATGTTGTGACCACCTGCACCAGGCACTGATGCAGAGTGAAGCTGAGCACTTGTTGTGAGCCTGAGCCACGTCTGTGGGTGGATTGACCTGTTGGTGAGATTCAGTCTTTGGCCTTGGCTGGAAGAAGCAGGTTGGCATGACTGAAAGCAGCTTGTTTGATACATCCTCCAGGTGAAAAAGGAGGAGCACGGGCTCTTAACTCACTTCTCTGTATTACTGAAGGACTGACCAGGCTTCTAGTGGAGGTGGCTGAGAGGGAACTGCAAGGCAGCTTGGCTCCTCTGCATCAGGATCCATGTGGTGCTCTGTACAGTCCTAGCAGCACATGCAAGTGATGTGTTCTCACTGATGCTGCGTGTGCTGCCACAAGCTTCCCTGGCTATGGTGTCCACAAACCTGTTGAACTCCAGCTGCCTCTGGCTTTGCTCAGCCCTCTCTGCTGGAAGGACACGCAGTATCCTCCTTGTCCAGTACAAAAAGTGCAATCATACCTCGTGTAAAGCTCTGGTGGCTCAAGACAAAAGCAATACTACTGCTTTTAGAGTCATAGAATCACCAGGTTGGAAAAGACTATGTTTTGGAGATGAGGAAGGAACCTAAAAGCACTGTTGTCAGGCTTAGGAAGGAACCTTATCCATCATTAACGATGGATACTCTCCCTACAACCCTTCTCCTTGCTCCTTTCTGTATAAACCTGTGGTGCCCATTGAGTGAGCCTGCGGTCTGAGGGTGGTGATGTGCGTTTCCATGAAGCGTGGCAGCGGCAGGGTATTTTACCACCCCTCTGCTGCAAGGTAGGTGAATGTGTGTCAGCATCCCAGGAACCCAGGCTGTGGTTCTCTATGCAGCCCTGGCTGCCGTGCTCTGTTCTGTGCCAAGACAAACACTTGTGCATTCATGCACTGAGCTGGATTGGTGAACTGGTCCTGCTGGAAAATTCTTTGCGTGATGTTTTCTCCTTTCTCTCTGCTTTGTTTTGGTGGTGGGTTTTTTAATTTTTTTTTTTTTGCTTTTTTTTTTTTTTTTTACCCGATCTGGTTCACCATGAGTCTGCACAAACAGCTTTGCAGGGGATGCTCCAGGAAGCGTGAAGTGACGGGGTCTTGTGGGAGGTTGTAGTTTAAAGGGCCCTGCCAGCGTGAAACCCAAGCTGATGGCGACAGGCTGGTTCATTTTTGCTCTTAGCATGTGTTGATTGCTGTGTTTCAGCCCTACTTAATTTAAAAAGTCACAGTATGGAGAAAATATAATGCTGATTGGGCATTAGTCTTACCAGGTGAGCCTCTAGAAACACTGGGTCTGTAGCTGCTGTGCATGTAGAGTAGCTGGATGCTCTTCTTCCTTGGCCACCACATCTTGTTCAAAGGATCAGAGCATGCTGCAGCTGTGGCCACAAAACTTCACAGAGAAGGAAGTTCAAAGCCTAGTGGATGGTGGGCAGAGTTTACAGTCTACTCTGGTCTGCCCATAGTGGAGTAGATCCTAGAAGTTCTTGTCCTGCTTTGGGTTTCACTGCCTAGAGAACCAAGTACCAAGAGGTGGCTACTGTGTGGTGATCAGCTGGTTCATGCTTCAAACGAAAGAAACTGCTGTTGCAGTTAGGTTCTCTCCCTCACACACGGTCCCCTTCTCAAGTCACCAGCCAAAAATAGAAGAGTGGGCCAGTAAGAACTCAATTAACCAGGATTTTCCAGATTTCTTTATGCTAATCATGATCTGATAGAGAAGCGGCCAAATTAACTGGCATACTTACCTCTTCCTGCTGAAATGGCACTTAACTTGCAGAGCAGAAGAGCATCCTTTACTTCCCACTTGCTTCCCTGTGGAAAGAGCACCCTGTGTGCCACTAACCAGCCTTACTCCAGCTGACATAAACTGGTGGATGGAAGGTTGGTGATAGTGAAGCATGTTGGTGCACAGCAAAAACTCATTGAGGGAGGGGGGAAATGACACCATCTGAAATAGTAGTGGACAGGTGTGGTTGGACCTGATGAACTCAGAGGTCTTTTCCGACCTGGTGACTCTATGATTCTATGGAATAAGGAGGGCAGATAGTTGTGATGCTTTGAACAGCCTTGATTGGAAAACCAGCCAGGAAAAAAGAGCTGCTTAGGTCTAGCCTATCCAATCCATGGGCTGTTTGTGGAATGGTTTGTAGCTGTCTTTCTGATCTTTACCCTGTGCTCTATCTTTGGCTGTTCTAGGAAGATAAATACTTCATTAACCTGCAGGGGGGTCACCAAGCAGTACTGGTGCTTATCTTGAGCAGTGGAGTAACGAGAAACAACTGGAAGAGCATTTAGCTTTGATGGTGCTACATTGCTACTGACCTCTGATGTAGCAGACTTGCACACAAGCTTTACTTCTGACTTGCCACATAAAAGCATCAGTTCTGTTTCAGCTACTCCAGTATTTATGGCTGTTAAAATTGAAGGTGTGCATGATCAACTTAATGTTAGCGGTCTCTCTCTGCAGAAGGAAGGGGATAAGTGAGGATGCTGGTGTGTTGTTTTCTTTTCCTCCCTTAACCATTTAAGCTGTTGGAAAACCATGGACAGCTAAGAATGCTGGGGTTAATTATGTGTGGGCTATTAACTGGAGAATATCAAGGTTTAACAAAGCTAAAATTTCTTTCAGCAGGTGGTTCTGTCTTCCCACACGCTAATGTCAATATTTTGAGGTTAGAGGCTGTTCAGCGTTTCTGTCAGAGGGACTAGCTCTGCTCTTCACTATACAGAAAAAGGTGAAAGACAAACCTTTCTCTTTTTAGAGCTGTTCAAATCCTTGCGAAAGTCATTTTCTCCAATGTCATATTTAGTAGGCAAAACAGAGAGCAAGTGTCTGTCTTGTTCTTATATACCTCTCCAAACAAAAGCAAGACATTGATTTTACTTCCCATAAAGTTGGCAGATTTTGCAGGATGGTCAGGGAGTTGTTTGAGGTGGGAAAGCTCATTACAGCTCGTTCCTTTTTAGCTCAATAAGAAGGATTTATTAGGAGAAACGGATGTGCAAATGTAACAGCATTATTCAGGTAATGGAGGATTTCAAGTGTTTTTGACACTGCTGAAAGAGGCTGATCACTAACTAGGATTAATAAGAGTGGCATACAAATCATCCTTAATCTAGTTTAGGGCTTGTAGCAGCTTGTGGCAAAGCCGGTGTTTTTGCTTACCTCAAAGAGCAATTTGGAAAAAAAACCACCCTTGCTTCATTTTACATATACCGTGGCTCCAAATTAAAGAAATGTGGTTCCCAGTTTGGACAGGGCGAGATCAACTAATAAACTACAAATCACCCGTTCATCATGAGAGAGCACTTCAGATCTGTGCTCTAGCAGAAGGGAGCTCCATGGCAGTGGATGGAATAAAGATTCATGTATTGAGATTGCAAGCAAAACCAAGACTGAAGAATAGTTTGAAAATATGCCTTTAAAAAAAAAAATTTGGAGTATGTCAGACTTCTGGAGCCAATAATATTGCTAATGAGTTGTGAAAGTCTGACCCATTCTTGATTAAAATTGAAGATGCCACTAAGCAGCTTTCTGGTTGCCACAGCAGAGCTGAATAGCTATTGTTCTGCAACAATACAGTGCTCGGCAAGAGCAGAGGCTGACAGTCTCCTCAGGGTTTCCTCTAAACAGGCTGCTTTGATACTTGGGGAAGGGGATCTTCCACTGGTTAATGGGAACTGGTTGGTGCATATCAAAAATGCTGTTAAAAATGTTACCCCTCCGTGCAACCAAATTCAGTGGCATCAAATCAAAAGGGCAAGGCAAGTATTTCTAATCAATTGTCTGAGTTGCAATTAAAAAAAAAAAAAGTGGGGGAAAAAAAAGAGCTTTTTGGGTAGAATACATGAGATAGCATTAGAGATCCATCAAAGGATTCACAATCTGGACTTAAATGTGTTCATACCACCTCTCTGGCATCAATTATCGTGTGAATGGTGGTCTGCAAATAGTCTCAGTGGACAGAAAAATAAACTGGATGATGATGGAAGTAATTTCTAAAAGCACGTCCACATTAGCTGACTATATCTAACAGTGTGATAATAAAATTTTGAGCTGAAGTTGTTGGTAGAGCAATCTTGTTTTAAGCTGGAATTTATCTTCAGCTCTTTCATACGATAGTACAACCTGGTGATTCAATCTGTGTTCTGAGCCCCTAATCCTCTTTGCCCCCTCAAAACCTTTCTCATTGGTGTAACTTGGCTGCAATAAAAGGTCATGGTAAAGCCTTGACCATGAGGTGTTTGCTGTCTGTACAGCACGGTCTGTCTTCCTGATGCAAACCCAAATAAGTTCAATCCCTTCCAATGCTGTCCTGAGTCAGTGTTTTATACTAACCTTGCTGTGCCTGAAATTCTTCAGCAGCAGATCATTGTAGAAGTGTGACCTTTCTGCAGGACTCGTATTGTGTGGAAAGGTTATTGCCTTTCATGCCTACTGAAGCTGTGGCCCGTGGAGCAAGAGCTCCAGTCTTTATGCACTGTGCACTTATAAAATAAGGCAAATATTCCTTACGGCTCATGTTTCATGAAGCTGGATGATGTCATGATGTTGTATAACTTCATGGATATTCTGAACTGCAACTCCCAGAGGAGCAGCCTGGGACAAGAACCTTTGGGATAACTAAGTAGAAGGACGCATTCAGCGCAACTTCACTATGTTCTTATGTAAAGCCCTGGAAAGCAGACTTTATTAATCCTGAATCATACTTTCTATTAGTCTCTTGAAGTACAGTAGCCAACCTCAGGACCTCGTCCGAGTTCAACTTCATGTTTGCAAGGTGGCTGCTGAGCAGCATGTGGGCAACTCTACACTGGAACATCGCGTGTCCCAGTTGGTTTAGACTGGGCTGTACTGGGCTTTCCTCCTCTGAGGAGCACCTAGCTATCCCTGCTAAGATACAGGAATCAAACGAGGATTCAAACGAGTACATGACAAAGGCTGTGGAGAAGCAGATCTTGTAACAGCCTGGGAAGAGGCTAAAAGCTCAAGAACTGCCATTTAATTTCCTGGCAGTCTGTGGTCCTTCCAGGAGCATTGCTAAGGTCTGCAGACCATCAAATCTGTCCAGGTCTTCTTGGAAGTCCTGGATGAGCTACAACTGAAGATTCAGATTTAGAGGGAAGTTAGTCTTAATTCTAGATAAAGGTGTATGGTGACATGTCATGAACTGTATTGGCAGTCCCTTTCTTCAATAAAAAGCTGGAGAAATTGCTTTCTTAACTGCTCCAGGGTAGAGTCTTCCCACCGGGAGAATTCACCCCTCCTTTTGCAACACATCCCCTTTTGCACTCAAAACCAGGCTGTGCGTGAGAACAAAGGACTGTGCTTGAAAGTGCAAGAAAGGAGGGAGAAAAATGGTCAATCATCAATCAAAATTGTGCAATTTCTAAAGTCAGGCGTCACTTCTTGAACGTCCTGGAAAAGGGAGCAGAGTTTGGGAAGCCTGGCAGTTCTCTCCATATACTTTCTGCACTGACAATCTGTACTCTTTAATATTTGAAGTGTAGCAAGATCAGCTTGCGTGAATCGCTGACCTTTGACACTAGAAGAAAAACATACAGGAAGTACTTATCTGACCTACTTTCCATGGATGAGTGGAAAAGCACAGTGCAAACAAGCAGGGACAAACCTAAAAATCCAAGTTACCTCCTGACGTGCAGCTAAACAAAAAAATGGAAGGGCAATTTCTTCTTAGAAATCACTCTAAATTATGCCTGCAGATAGTTGAGGAAAAGTGGTTTGGTTTTCCCTGTAGAGAAGGGACATGCTAAAAAGTTTAATGTCTATATAAAGCGGTTTTTTGTTCTTACATTTTGTTATTTAAGAAAAAACCAATCTAACTACACCCATCACCTAGAAGGGGTAAGATGAGGGGCTAGATTAAGTTGGTGGCAGCTTGTATACTTTGTCGTCAGAGAGTGTAATGGGCTAGTTAACCACCTTGGGAACTAGCTGTTCTATGGAATTGTGTGGAAACGGGTAAGATGTTAAGGACGGAAGAGAAAACTGAATATACCTAATGTCTTAGAAGATTGAAAAGGAGCTAAAGCCAACAAATACAGCCATGTGGTTAATAAAGTGACAATGAGAGCACTCTATTACTTTGTTTGACAGATGGCACTTGTGCTGGCTAACTTCTTCCCAGGATGAAAATGAGTGTTATGGTTATTTTTAAGTGACACTGTTAATGCAAGCTAGACAAATACACTGGGCCTGGGTGCAAAGTTGGCAGGAATATATGTTCTTTTTACATAACAAAATGAGATTTCACACTCCCGATAAAGCCACGATCAGCTTGGATGATGCAATCCAATCCAATCCTAAACTTGCAAATGGAACAGTGCTGGGAAGGGACAACAAGGGCATCTTGGGGATGGGACAGAAGTCAATTCTGGAAAATGGGGAATGTAGTTGTTTGGGAAAAGTTGACGTTCGGAATAGTGATTTATAGGATTTTGGTTTGAAACCTGAGAAGGGAGACTGACTGGATTAGGTAATGGTAGCCCTGCAGAAATAAACCTGAGTCACGCAGAGTGAAGCATGTACTGATAATAACAGTGAGTGTTTACAGCAGCAGCTAACAAGATGCATGAAGTAATCACTGTGCTTTATTTAATATCGTCACCTATGGATGTCCTGAACAGCTTTGAATGTTGTGTGTTATGATAAACAGCTGCAGTAGAACAGGGGTTTATCTGTTGTTTCAGCAATTGAACTTCTGTGCTGATTAGTGTACTCCTTGAAGCATAAATAGAGAAAGCTCAGGGCTGTATTCTGCACAGAAGGCTGGCTTGAATCTCAGGACTTAGTCTGAGTGTCCACACTTATTAAAAGGGCATCTCGTTCTACTTCCAGTTAGATATTGTGGTTTTAGATATGTGAGCAGTGATGGAAGGGCTCAAAAAAGGCAGAGAATCTGCGCTGCTTTGTTTTCCTTTCCGCTGCTTAGAAGTAATGCAGTAATTCACAGTTGAAATATAGTCACGAGCAGTCAGAACCTGAATCAGAAGGGTTATGTGTGTAAGGACTGAGCGTCAGCTGCCACTAGGATGCAGCTCTTGATTTCTTCTTTTCCAAAGCACGTGCAGCCTGGAAGAAGCATAGAGAAAGGAGACAGCAAGACTGACTTTTCCAACACCAAATAGATTAACCAGAACTATTCTTTTGGAGAGGAGGGTGGAATGAAGACAGATAAAAATGCAGTCCAAACTAAGGAAGTTTGTGTAACCTTCAGGAGCCCTTAGAGGACTCCGCATAAGCAACATGATAACTTTAAGTAATCTCATCACTAACATGCTTTTTCCCCTTCTCTTTAAAGCAAACTACAAATCTGAACCTTCCTCCTGAAGATCTTGATTCCTCTGGTGATGACGACGATGCATTCTCAGGTTCAGGTGCAGGTGAGTTATTACCATTTGTACTGTTAATGCTTGATCCTTCCAGAATGTGGCAATCGAGGTCATGATAAGCATCCAAGCTCAAAGATGGGGAGGGAGGAATTGCACCCCTCAGAGTTTGAGAGTTAGGAACAGAAAAAGAGCCTGTTCTGTTCATCTTGTATTGCCTCAGATACTGACAATTAGGAGAAAATGAGTTGTGGGAGACTGAAAGGGAGCAGAAGCAGGTATACTCCACATTGCTGCTAATACAAGATCCCATGTAAAGAATGATATGAAACTGAAGTGATTCTCTACTCATGGCTAAGAGAGACCGTTCAAGGGGCTTTTGTCCTCTCTTTTGAGCTCGCAGGAGACACCATTAGAGGGTGTGTAAATCCCAGCCTGCCAACATGCATCAAATGCAAGTTTTATCTGTCATCAGATGTGCAAGTTCCTGTGGGCTTTTTTTACAAAGTGGAATAAAGGGGGTTTAGGGTGAGGGGAAAAAGGCTATTGGAATGATTACTAAGCTGCATGAGAGACCTTTGGGGTTCAGTGCTGAAGTCAAGGAGATGATACTGAGGAAAGAGTCTACTATTGAAAGCAAAGACATGGTATCCTTCTCCTTCCTTCCAGCCACCTCCTTGGATTTTAGATTAAATTCTGCAGGAATAAGACCCTGAAATCAGTGCCAAATATATCAGCAACTAAAGGTGTTGAGTATAAGTGTGGCTGCTCTGAGTCATATAGAAAATACTTATGGGGAAGGTCGGGTAACCATCCTGAGCAACCCGTGTACTGAAAGCAGATATGCCCCTTGTTGACCTGTCCACAGACTAGCATTTTATGCCTTGGGGAGAGGCAGATGACTAAAGAAGTATTGCTGAATTGTGCATTGGTCTATCCCTTCCTTATTCCACTGAAAAAGGGTAAAGAATTACAAACTGAACAGCTGCTGTTGCAAAAATTGGCTATACAGGCTTGCTTACCATTTTTTTTTTTGTTTTGCAGGTCCCCTGACTGACCAGCCTCATGTCTGGAGAATCCCAGGAGAACTAACTAATTCCTCATTATTGTCAACACCAATGAATTTCAACGAACAGCCATTTCCTGGGACTGAGAGCCGAACTGAAAAGGAAGTAATATCTCCTTCTGAAACTAGTAGTATGGTGACAGAGGAACCAGTTGTGGCTGTGAAGGATGAAGGATCCGTCCTGGGCACACCTGACGAGAAGCCAACAAATGATGTGGTTACAACAACAGTGAGAAGCCCCACTACTCACTTTCCTTCAGTGGTTCATGTAACTCCTTCAGATGCCTCAGTCACGGTCTATGAGCTGGAACCTCACATCCCTAACTCTGATGTGCCTGACACTGAAGACGTGCCTGGGCCCCACCCTACCGTCCATCATGAGGGAGACGTCACTGCTGCCGCTATGACGACAGCTCCAAAGGACGTTGTTCCCACACAGGAGGAGGTTTCTGAAGATGGCTCTGGAGACCCGGTGAGGACTAATAGCTTTGACGACCTTTTAAGGAACTTGGCTTTTCGTAGTATGTAGTAAGTTGATTTTGCAGGAAAGGGTGCTAATTTGTCAAAAACAATGATTGATTTAATCATTTATATTGGTGGAGGGATTTAGGTGAGAGAAAGCAAAGCTATGGAAAGTCCTCAGTAACAGACATGTTGAGAAACATGAATAACCTGCCTTGTATGTCCCAACAGGGAGACTTCATCTTGACTAAAGAGGAGGATTTGGCTCCCACCCCAAACTCAGAAGTACCGTCTGACTCTGGGAGGAATGCCAAAGCAGCAGGAGCCTCGGGAATTATGGACAGAAAAGAAGTTCTTGGAGGTACCTGATATTCTGGATTTCTAATTGGTAAAAGCAGACTCTTGTAGGAGTCTCCTAGGCAGCAGAAGCTGTAGTTCTGCAAGTACATCTCTGAGCGTGAAATTCAACCTTTTATGTTAGAGCTCTGAAATAAGGGTGAGGGTTCATCGTTCTGTGTTGTCAAAACCCTAACAGGGGCAAATATTAATCTGCTGATAGCAAAGCAGCAATCACTAGTTATCTGGAATTTTCTGCTTAAACCTATTCTTTTGGTCCTCTCAAAAATCACAGTAAAGCTGCTCTAACGCTGCCTGGGTCAAATTCCAAGAGTAGAATAGCAGCCTTGCATGGTTTGCAGGACAGCCCAGTGGGAAATCTGCTTCTCTAGGTTTGCCTGAGGTAGTGGAGCGGGTTCTTGGGAGCGGCAGGGTGAGCGGTTTGGGCAACAGGACAAATTGATTTCTGGAAGTTACAGAGTCAGGGGAGTCACAGCAAGGAACAATCTGGAACTTACAGTCATACTAGCATTTTCTGGTGTGGTGTCTAGAGTAATTTGTGGCTTTTTCCCCCTTCTAGGTGTTATTGCTGGAGGACTGGTAGGCTTGGTGTTCGCAGTGTTTCTAGTTGCATTTATGCTGTACAGAATGAAGAAAAAAGATGAAGGCAGCTATTCACTGGATGAACCAAAACAGTCTAATGGAGGATACCAAAAACCACACAAACAAGAAGAATTCTATGCATAAACACTGGTCTTCAGGACACTTCTTATTCCATCTTTTTTGGACTCTTCTCTCCCTGCACGTGGACCTCCTAGTGTGCTTTGCATTTAAACTTAAGCCATATGATCATTGGGTTATTTGCCCTTACCACTTTGCCACTGGAAATTTTATAACTACAAAATAGATCTGGATTCATTGAACATTCCCCGCTTTCTTGCACAACTGTTTTTTATTTTATGGTTTTTTTTAAACAGAAGTGGGACTGCAAGTTCCTAAACTCACTTTGGTTTATCTAAAGACTGCTGGGGCAGGCGATGGGGAGAAGATAAGGGAGCACTGTATGTATAAGCCTCTTGATATTTAGGGAACGGGCTAGCAAGAATAAACAATTATCAGTGCTCAAATTCTGTATAGCAGGGATTCTTACTATTTAACTCATAGATGTGTTGTAAGTGTAACAAATGGCTGTGCTGCGCAGACATTTGGTACACTGAAATCTTCTAGCTCTTTCTAACTGCCTATTTGGAGCACTTAATGCCTATGAAACATCAAGCTGAACATGATTTCTACTGAGAAGAGGTGAGGAGGGCAGGGTAAGCAATTGATTGTCACATGGTTTTAAATAATGTATATTTCAGAGTCTTTATCACAGACTAGGAACCAGATCCTAACCAGCTGGCGCATATGCTAATACAAAGCAAACTCCAAAGACCTCAAAACTGGAGAGTTCATTTTACCAGTAGCATTGGACTGTCCCACTGCCCTCTTGGTCTTTCTAGGCTTAGGTAAGAAATAGTTTTTTCTAAGCAGTCTTATCTCAGACATTCCAACTTTTTTGGGTGCCAAATCTAGGCTGGGCTCTCATGCTGCAGATACTCTCAACCCGCGCTACTGTGTAGTCGCAAGGTGACTGATTGTGTGTTGTAGCACCTACCTCTCTGTGGCTGTCTCGGAACGTGGTCTGCCATCTAATGCCACAGAATAACTCGGTACGCAGGGATGGGAGGTGGAAAGCAGCATGTCGGGACTTTGCAGCTAAGGAGTAGAGAGGCGTAGCATCTGAAACAAGCCTGATGAGGGCTAGGTGTAGATGGCTATAAACATATACAACAGTTGGCATGCTTGAGTCTCACAACTTGAACGGTGGTTCAGAAGCTGTTCCTGCACTTTGGAGAGAAGCAACTCCAGGTATGTTAGACTAATAAGTGCCAGAAAGCACCTCTTGAGGAAAGTCCGTATGCCTTGAAGCTGTTGGTGGTCAGTGTCCTGTCAGATGCCAGGCACCGAGATGTCATTGAGGATCTGGAGTTCTCTTAGAGTATCTCAAACCGAGTGAGAAGAAAAGTATGGTGTTCTGCACAAGCCTTACTTCTGCTCTGCCTTTGGTTAGCTTCTTGTAAGTTCAGTTCCTCATCACTCAGGAGGTATGGGGTGGTTGGAGGAGTGTTTACAACTGATGTAAATATTTGTACTGTTGAGCCAGAGGGAATGACTGGAGAATATTGGAAAACATTGTGACAATTGGTACAAATGTTGCATGATAACAGTAAAACTTAAAAACCTGTGTAATTTAAATGAAGTATGAAACACTCCTGAGCTGCTATGCAGCTACAATTGGTGCCTTCTCTGCAAACCCAAGACATAAAAACCCCACTTCTTGATACCAAACTCTTCTTCATGCACAAGTTTTCCTTGTGCATGATGTGTAGCTGTCTGTTTATTAACTAAAGCTGCAAAGTCCATTATGTCTTTTTTTTTTTTTTCTGGATGAATTTTTATAGGTTAATGCGATGACCAGATGGTGTTAATTTCAGCTGTAATTCTTTGCTTTGTATAGGAATGTAGAAATGTTGTTTGATAGGTTTTATCTATGAAAAGGTTCTTGTAAAGCACAGGAAGATAAAGTGGTGAACTTCAGTTGTACCTCACAACCTTGCTAGGGGGAAAGGAAAAATGTATATTTTGGTAGTCTAAACTGACAGTTTGTGAAACAAACATGACATTCTGTGTTATTTAAGTGGTACAAATGGAATATAAGTTCTAATGAAGATGCAACATTTGGTTATCTGTATGCCATGTAAAGGTATACCGCAATAAATGGCATTTTGGCAAGAATGGGTCTGATCTGTGAACGTTGCTCTATACATAATACTGCACAAAATGGAAGTGGTTTTCAAGGCTGCCCAGGTCTTTGAGGAATTTGGACTCCAAGTATGAAATGTGAATTTTGATGCTAAACATATGGAGGCTCAGCTAACAATTGAAGGGGCTAAGTGCAGGCTGCTTTCCTCTTCCCCTGCCCTGGATGTCCGGGTTGCGGTGAGTTGCTCTGCCCTGGGGCAGTGGAGTGGGATGTGAACTGGCTGTAGTGGAGACTTGGATGAAAACTCTCTGTGTTAGAGCCCTGCAGCATCTCATGCTCGTTCTGAGATCTCTTCTTGCTTGTGCATTTTGTCACCATCTCCAAAAAGGTGAAAAAAACGTTGTAAATCTTTCACAGGGCTCCCTCTTGCTGCCTGTTTTCTGCCTCTGGGAGTTTGAGAGCAGAGAGGGCTGCAGGAAGGAGAGCTCCAACTCTTTCTATTAAAATGTGCTTCCCAAGACCAATTTGGAGATTGTATCTCCAAGAAAGGAGAATAGAACAGGCCTGTCCTAGATGCTGTGTTGTACAACATCAGTTATACTAGAGCCCAGTGCCTTGTTTGGGAAGAGATGGAGCAAAACAGAAATAGAGGAAAAGATCCTTCACAAAACAAGAAAGTCAAAAGTTGCTGCCTGTCTGAGTGGATCTTATTGTAGTGTATACAATTATTCCCTTTTACAAGACTTTGAGCTGTATGAAGATTACTTTAATTTTTTTTGTTCTGGAAAATAGCCACTGTGTTTTCAGTTTATTATCTCCTTGCCTACACTGGAACCATGTGGGTTGTGCATTTCCCATCAGAAAGTTTTTGGAGGAATCTTGGTAATCAGAAGGCTTTGAGATCAGGCAAAGAGATGAAAGGACTGAGTTTAGAAGACAATGTCCATAGCTAAACAAAGGTGGAAAGGGCTTTCTAATTGCATGCCAACTTTGCCAGTCCCTTAAACTAGGTAAAGGGCTTATGTATGATCAGAGCTGACTGTTTTGCATAGTAATTTCTTACCCACTATGAATTCTCCTCCTTGGGGGTTCCCAAGACTTGCTTCCACTTCTTTAGTTGGTAATAGTACAGAAAAAATTAATTGCTGAGGAAAGTAGGAAATTTCTGTGTGAAAACCCTAACACGAGTGTGATCCTCAGTGTGCACTTGAGAGAAACTTTGTTGTATTAGGAGGGAATAATCTATAGAAGTGATATCCTGCTTTTATTCATGCACAGGGTAGCCTGGGCTCTCCTGAGTCCTGATTCCATTCACTGCGCTTCCTGACTTTCTTCTTCATCCATGCTCAAGCAATTATCACATTTGCTCTTGTTCACAAGTGAGATGCAAAGAATGTGGCTGGCAGAAAATGACCCCTTCTTTGTTCTGGAAAATTGAGCTGGAGGGTGTAAGTGCCCCGAATGTCAAGGAAAGCAAACTGTGAGAGGAGGAAGGTTTTGTCACAATTCTCACTTTGTCAGGTTGCATTAGACTCTATAAAGGAAGCTAAAACGAATCAAAAAGGCTGTACAATCTTGTAATGGAAATAGATAACAGGAAAAAAAAAAAAGAGGACCAGTCTGCAGGGCTACTGTAGAGAAAAAGAAGAAAAAACTATTTCTGATGCTTCATAAATGCCTTATCTGAGTCTTCATCAGGGCTTGTATGTAGACTGGTGAAAATGAGCTGTGGTATAAAGGTGGACGGTGAAATTTGCTCCATTTGAGATAGCAGGAAAACTCAAAACCCCTTTAAATATGTGGGAGAGGGGGTAGAGACTCAAACCTAAATAGTTACTTGGAATTCTGGGCTGGTGTTTAGCTCATGGAACCGAAAGCCTGATGGACAGCGTTTTTAATAAGCTTGTCAAATTAGAGGACAGCAATTTTACTGCAGAAAAGGAAGCGCAGTGTCTGCACTAAGGAAAGAAGAGAGAATAGGTATGGCCTCAGCAGTCTGCAGTGTCTTACAAAAGGATCTGATGGACAGAAACATTAAAAGATCAGATGCTGATACCTGGGATAAAATATAGAACGGTTTCACCAAAAGTAGATTGTGCCCGAATAATAAGATCACTTGCTTTTTGATAGCATTTTTTTTCAATCAAAGGCAATCTAATCTCATTGAACTTTGGTAAAGCAATTTATCAGTGCCACAGAAAATGAATAATCAAAAGGGGGAACATGGGGATTAGTGGAAGAACTGTAAAGGGGTGCGGAGTGGGCTAAAGAGGAGCCCGCGGCAGACTGCAAGATGGGGAGTTAAGAGGAAGAAAACGGCTCATTTTGGTGACATCTTTCTAAATATTGTCTGGAATGGAAGGAAATACACAGAATTACATTTGCTGCTGGGGATTTGGGCAGCTTCGACAGTGGAATATCGAGGTAGAATATTTTAATGTTCTGACAAGTAACAATTAGGATCAATTTCAATAGCACAAGGTCAGGCGTTGGAGGGGGTAACAACAGGAACTTCTGCTCTGACCTGGAAATAAGAAAGGGGAAGAGAGGGCTAGGTGAATTAGTCACTTCTAGAATAATTGTGTGATGCAGCTGGAAGAAAGGGATGCACAAATAAATATAGGATGTAGTAGCCAAGGCATTTCCAGCAAATAGAGTGAATTTTCAGCATTGTGGGCATCATGATACAAGGAACTATTGTGCCCTTCAGTTACCATCACCTACATGCTCTAGGATTGATTCATGCTGGGAAAGAAGTGAGGAAAATCATTAAAATCACGTGTGAGCACGGAGACTCTTCCCACAATAAAGTAACAGTGTTTGGTTTGTTCAGCTTGGGAAAACATAGATTGACAGATTCTACCTTTGCTGTCCTCACACTTGTACATGGTACAGGACAAGAGGTGAAGATGAGCAACGTAGGCTAAAGAATAATATGGGATTAAAAAAATAAAAGAAGCAACTGGCTGATTAAAAAACTTGATAATCCTTCCATTAATAGTGGGGGCCAAAGATTAAAATGGATTGAGTACAAAGTTCGTTCAGGAAAAGAGATGTTCAGGGATATTATGGTATGAAATGTTCCTGAGCCAGTAGGGTGTCTTTCAGCCAATAGTCTATGCAAAGAATACAGAGACCAGTTAAAAATGCTTCCTCTCTTCTTCTCTTCTACCTTTGAACAGTCTCTAGACCGAGACTGGAGTGTTTCAAGCCACTTCTTTATGAGCTGAGAAGAAAGTTTGTTGTCTTATACAGGTAACATCAGCTGTACCACATTTCCAGGTGGGAATTTCTAGAAAGTAACCTCTTTTAAGATACTAGACTGATTGGGCAAGCCACTGTTATTTCTAGTAGAAGAAAGTACGAGATAGTTTGAGGAAAACCTATCTATCATTAAACTCTGCAAATGCCACCTCTCTGCAAACACTGCTCCCCATAAAAAACTTAATTCAAACTTTAAACCATCACGTTTCTTCACCTACCATTGCTTATAGCACAGCGTAGATAAGCCGTGCTGGGATTCTAACAACATTTAGCACCACTAATATAAAAGCAACAAATCTGGACCAACATGCTTCTTAAGGTATCAGCCCTGGGTTTATGAATTGCTCTGTTGTTCTACACACAGACAATCTCATCTCTCCCTAGTGCCAATGACCTGCTCTTATTTACCATGTATTTTATTTACTCTAGTTTACTAGTCTCCTTCCCCTGGTGTGCTTTAGCATGGGAAAAGCAGATGAGCAGCCTTCTGGACCATTCTGTGAGAGGATCACAAAATATAATTGGCATCAATATATTCTGTGTCTACAAATATATACATGTGCCTATGTGTGTGGACGTGCATGCACACGTCTGCTAACTAGAAATCAAAACAAGAACTAGCTAAGGGCATTGACTAAATTTTTAATAAGTCAGAATATCTGAAGCGCTTTTAGAAGTAGAAAATCCTACTTCAAAATGGCAGAAAGCAAAGAATAAGTAGGCAAGAAAAATAAACAAAGATTAGAACCTGTTTAGACAGCAGATCTCAGAATGAAGCTGTTCCAGTTTAACTAAAGCCATGTGACTTTTTTTTTTGTACAGAAAGGTCCTCAGCATGATTCCCCCCTTGGCTGAGCCAACCATCAAAGCATTCCTGACCCCTGAAAGCCTGTGTCAGGGAGAGCTATATGCTTAAGATGCACCACCAGTCCAGGGGTCCCCACGCTGTGGTACCCTTGTCACTGTGGTATGCAACATATTTCCAAGTAGTATGCAGGAAAAAAACCAAAAACCAAATCTCTGAAAATCCACCATCAAAAGCTGTCACACCTGCCTTATCTCTGGAAGCAACAGTCAGGAGCCAGCCAGATCCCTCCTTCTATACACTGAGCTGAGGAGCTGCTGCAGATGGTAAGGGTGGAGGGGGGCACTGAGGAAAGGACAACATGGAAGAAACTTCTGCTGAGGCCACCAGGGCACTTCTCCCTTTAAACAAAGTTGAGGAATTTGTGTCTTATGTGACTGGCTATCTGTTTTCCTAGGGTGGTAAAACAGGTTGCGTTTCTTTCTGAAAGGAGAGGGTCTGAGTGCCAGCAGAAACTCAGCAATACCTGAGAAATGCAGCTTCTGAACAAGATACCTTTCTGCTCTGCAAGACGGTGGCTCCTGGCTTCCCTCACATCTGGAATCAGCAGGTGCTGGGAGTGAGGGGTTGCCCCTCTGGGAGATGCTCTGTGCTGCTCTGGGTCCCTAAGCACGAGCACATGCTGCTCATAAACCTGCTGCTGCCCTGCTTAGGCAACGTGCTGGATGCCAGTCCATGCTGCACGAGGACAGACAGCGTGTGACTTCAAGGGATCATGTAGCTTTTTTGTTATTCTAACAGATAGACCCAGATTTCCTCATGCAAAGCTTTAACTGAGGAACGCTTAAAAGTCTTAATAAATTGATAGGAACAAAACCAAATCAACTGCAATTAAGGTTGAAATAATTTTAAAAGGATGTAAAAACCCATTAATGTTTCTTCAAAAAACCCACAAATTAGAAGCCATCAAAATAAAGCGGAAAGCGCATAAAAAAAGAAGGTTTGTAGGCATCACAACTGGAGCAGATGGCCCATCTAATTACTTATTCGTCCATACTTGGAGGATATCTGAAAAATTCTCATAAACACTCATCCTCTATGGTCAGAGGCCTTCAGAGCCCAGCTCTAAGTGGACACCAGGGTTTGGTGAGCCCTTCAGGGACTGTCACACGAAGTGAGTACCACTGCACATGCAGCTACATTCGGCGCAGAGCGCTGCTGAAGAACCAATCCTTTCTCATTCAATACATCCAGACCTGAAGTCAACTCTATGAATAACTTAAACCAGCAGTTGAGTGGTCAATCTTCATTCCCTAGAGCAATGGGTAAAGAAGGTTTTCTTGGAGTTTTATTGTTTTCAGGGCAGCACAGGGGAAAATATGATTGTTTTGGAGCTGCATTACCTGCCTTTTATGCAGCCTGAAAATGTGGCTGCTTTAGAATTGCTATTAATGTGCTACTAGAGAGACAGGCAGTTTGCATATGCTCTTGAAAGTGTTGGCTGAGTCTGCTTTTCATGCTTAAATACCGCTGTTAATGTTTGATAGTAGCTGCCTGAAAACAGAAGCCTTTGAACTGTTTATTGTTCTTGGGAGGTGGTTTGTCTTTCTCGTTATATATGTCAACTGGAGCCTAGCTGCAAGTTTCTTGGGCATGGCACAAACGATTAGAGCGCTGTTCAAAAGTCTTGGGTTTATGTATTCTTCTTGGACGTTACCATTCCTACTTTCAAACAAAACCCCTGCTGCTGAAGCGCAGCGCTGTGTGCGTGCACAGCTCTAAGGAGTGGTTGTGTGGCTACTCCGCAGTAAGGATTAGTCACACATTAACCACAGCTATAAAAACACGTCTATGGGAAAAACACATCCAAACACTGAGTGCCTTTGAGTCTGCTGCTTAGTACCGAGGAGGTGGGTTTCTGTTCCATTTTTCTTCAGCATTGTGCAACATGCATCTGGCCTATTTACTTTGCTATCGTGTTGCATCATAGCTTTTCCTCTGGCAGTCTTCTCCCTCCCCCACTTCCATGGACCATGGTCTTCTGAGGTCTTACAAGCAGAGCTGAGTCAGAGAACGTTTCTAAACCAGCAGGTCTTGGCAGGGGGAGGAGGAGCACTCACACTGTTTCGTTGCTACCTGAGGCAAAGCAGGTGACGCCAAATGATGACTTAGGGCTCTGTGATTATAACAACTGTAGGCCCGTGAGGAGGAGCAAGGACACTCTTGCTCATTGCCAAGATGACAGCTAAAGGCTCTGGCCAGTTCTCTTTCTTTTTACTCAATAGAAAACCACCATTCATGACTGTCATTCTACTCTCTACATGCTCCTACACCTCATTCTGCATAGTCCTTCAGCAAAGTATGGATCCTGCACTAGTTTTCATAGAATCATAGAATCACAGAATGGTTTGGGTTGGAAGGGACCTTAAAGATCATCCAGTTCCAGCCCCCTGCCATGGACAGGGGCACCTCCCACTAGCCCAGGCTGCTCCAGACCTCATCGAACCTGGCCCTGAACAATTTCCAAGTCCTCCCTCCATATCTTCTCAGAGGGAGTAAAGCTGAAGAGCTTAGAGG
The DNA here is from genome assembly GCF_032191515.1 of Phaenicophaeus curvirostris. Lineage (NCBI taxonomy): Eukaryota > Metazoa > Chordata > Aves > Cuculiformes > Cuculidae > Phaenicophaeus > Phaenicophaeus curvirostris. The sequence continues at coordinate 120,920,434 of NC_091393.1, read as the reverse complement.
GGAAGGAGAAAGAGGACATCATTCCCCCTAGTATGTGACTCAGTAGGGCCACAGGATCAAGCTTTGGCCTCTAACAACTGTTGGTGCTGCAGCCCACACTTCAGGGCTTCCAGGGGAGGGTCCGAGATCATCACAAACCAACCCTGGATTCTGTTATCCCTCCGCAGCTGTTGAATTCCATTGAAACTTCCTTAATGTGAGTATTACTTGGGGAGCAAAAGGCAGTACAGGCGAGGGACACACAAATAGGAATGCTTTCCCCAGAGCTGCTTTGGGCAAAGGAAGAAAATAGCAGTGATGAAGAACATGTAATTACCACATCCTCTGCCCCAGCCTTGCCTTCTCAAGAGAAAATACTTCCTTTATACATTAGTCTGACTTCTGAATTTACTGATTTGCACTGGGCCTGTGTCACACGGTCCATTGCAAGTCAGCACCCAACAAAGTCTCTTTCATATAAGTAAGAGAGGCTTTTTTTTTAGACTTAAGGTGTTGGTTGAGTACATCTGGGTGAAGTGAACATTGGGAAAAGGCAACGCAGGTTTCTGGTGTTGCTGGAAGTGTTGTCCCTGTGTTTAGGGACTGAAGGTGGAAATCTTCAGCCAGCTTCTGTGGTTCCATTTCGCTTTCTGATGCCATGTCCTTGCCTAAGCTCCTGCCTGGAAAAGGCAGTTTAGGCTGGGGCAGGAACTGCCATAATGTGAAATTACCATAATGTGAAAAGCTGAATTGCTCTGAGAAAGCACCAAGCACCAATCTTTTTCCTGTTACACCGGTGGCACATGTTTCAGACCATCCTTCCCTATCTGCAGTGAGTAATAAAAGGTTGCCTCTGGCTCTCACATTTCACTTGCATGGGGCAACATAAACTCCAACTTTGCCTTAAGTAAGGAACCATTACTATTTATCTAGAAGATCTGTCAAAGAAAAAGGAGATCTGAAATTATCCCATAGAGTGGGTTCCTACAATGATCCAGAGTTTCATAAATGGGAACAAATTCCTGCATGACACTCTCTACTCTGCTCTCGTGAGCAGAGTGATTCTATAATTCTCCTGGAAAGCTGCCTCCTGTTTCCCTTCTCCATGTCATACACAAATATCATTTGTGTGAGCCACCCACAATCCCTTCATAGTGCAGAGTGAGACTGACATGACTCATGGACTGCTGAGCCCCCAGGTCTGGGCTTGTATTTTTTATTCCCCCATGTGTTCTTGTCTTCCTTGACACTGCTGACCCAGAGAGGACTGGAGTCTGCCTCCCTGGATGGCACGTGTGTTCTTGCAGCCCACAGGGCTGTTCCCAGCTGGATCTCAAGATTTTGCTGGTGCTGCTGCATGCTTCTGGCTGCAAGGCAGCTGGCTGCCCTTTTTCTGCAGGGTGGGCGAGTTGCTGGGCCAGGCTGCTCCTCTGTGCCAGTCTCGGGATGCCCCAGGCCAAGCTGGACACTGGAGTCACAAGCCATGTCTGCTCCTTCTAGAAGAGTCAGGAGAAATGGCTGTGAAGAGGAGCCAGCATCACTTAGTGTGATGGAAGTCCAGAAGTTATCACATGAAGGGACAGAGACACCTATGCAGAGCATCAAGCTTTGCTTGCCATAATGGAAATGTGTAAGTCTTCTCTCAAAGGGGTCAGAGAGCCCCTTGAAGAGGACTCATCTTCACTGTCTGTGATAGTAATCCAGGAGCTGTCACTTGAAGGGGAAAGAGGCATCTCAGAGGAGTTGGCTTCCCTTGCCTTGATGGAATTGTGAGAGTCTTCTCTTGAAAGGGTCAGAGAGCCCCTTGAAGAGGACTCATCTTCACTGTCTGTGATAGTAGTCCAGGAGCTGTCACTTGAAGGGGAAAGAGGCATCTCAGAGGAGTTGGCTTCCCTTGCCATGATGGAATTGTGAGAGTCTTCTCTTGAAAGGGTCAGAGAGCCCCTTGAGGAGGACTCATCTTCAGTAGCCGTGGTGGAATTCCAGGAGGTGTCACTGGCCTCAGGCATCTGCCAGCAGAGCCTGTGTGAAGAGCAGGATGAGAAGGGGGCGTCTGAGCCCAGCACTCCTGAGCATGATGGGGCTCTCACTCCTTCCCCAAAGCAGGCGGCTGGCTGTGTCATTGCTGTGGGGTGTTTGTTGGTGTTTTTCTGAGACCCCCACGACTGAGAGAGCTGGGGGTGTTTAGCCTGGAGAAGAGGAGGCTGAGGGGAGACCTCATTGCTCTCTACAACTACCTGAAAGGAGGTTGTGGAGAGGAGGGTGCTGGGCTCTTCTCCCAAGTGACAGGGGACAGGATGAGAGGGAATGGCCTCAAGCTCTGCCAGGGGTGGTTTAGGCTGAACATTAGGAAAAAATTTTTCACGGAAAGGGTCATTGGGCGCTGGCAGAGGCTGCCCAGGGAGGGGGTTGAGTCACCTTCCCTGGAGGTGTTTAAGGCACAGGTGGACAAGGCGCTGAGGGACATGGTTTAGTGTTTGATGGGAATGGTTGGACTCGATGATCCAGTGGGTCTCTTCCAACCTGGTTATTCTATGATTCTGTGATTCTATCTCAGCCTGCCCCAGAAAAGGACGGACACTGCCAGCTCTGAGCCATCGCTCTGTGAAGTTATCATCCCTTCCATTTTAGACCTGTGGATTTCCCTGTGCCCTCCCCAAATGGTTGCCTCAAGCCGTGTCCCCTGTCCCCACGCCCTCCTCAGTGACCTCACAGGTCCAGTCGTCTTGTTAGGTCCTGGATGGTGCTGTTGAACTGATCGGCTACTTCATAGATGGGATCCATCTGTGGTGGGACGGGGCAGCTGCAGAGGGGCAGAGGACAGCATTGGTGGGATCTCCTTTGGTGGGGGATCCCAGAGGGGGCTGTTGTGCTTCAGAGGGAACAGATCCACTTACGGGGTGGTCTTCAAGGGTTGTAAAGGCTCCAGGATGACAAAAGCTGCAGGCAGAGGAATCAGAGTGAATGGATGCGGCATCCCCAGATGGGGTAGGAAGCGTGTGGGAGCAGGGGCTGTCTCTGCAGGACACCCAGCCTTGCCCAGAGCTGCTCACCTCTGGCATGTCCCTTGTTGCCTCTGCGCCTTTGCTTCCTCCGCCTCCCTCCCTGCACGGACAAAGAAAGCAGTGGGAGAGAGGGGCATGCTCACCGTCACCTCAGCAACACCACAAACCAAGCAGAGCCCAGCCAGGTCCAGCCCTGTGCCTGCCCTGAGCCTCCTGGCTAGGGTCTGGCTGGGAAAGAGCCTCTCCTGCCAGGCAGGGCTGCTCCAGACCATCCCTGGGATGCTCCCAGGCTCCTGCTGACCCCATCCCACCAGCCAGGGCTGAGCTCAGGTCCAGTGCTGCCTCCTACCTGGGGCTTGTCTGGGGTCCTCATGAAGTGGTACACAAGCATCGCCAGCATCACCCCCAGGAAAGCACAGTGGCACAGGCAGAGGAGACAGCTCAGGTCCCAGGCCATGGCAGAGGTGCCTGCCACACGCTGCAGTGACAGCTGAGGAGAGCTTGGGGAAGAACAGCCAGACTCGGCTAGCAGTCCCCTTGATCTTCCTTCCCAGCTCAAAAGCCTGTCTCTTCACCTCACAAAGCACCAACTGGCTCTTTTGTGATGTAGGCGTGACACGCGCTGTCACCCGTTCTCCCCGTTTGGTGTTACCGGCACTCAGCGATGGCAACATTTGTGATGTGGGGACAAGTGACCCTCCCTGATCCGAGCTGATCCGAGGGTGGCAACAGTCACCCGAGCACTGCAGAAGTGCCAGCATAGCTGGACCAAACTCAGCACGGTCCAACAGTCAGAATTTACACCTTTGGCCACTCAAGAAACTGGAAGCCACTGCTGAATCCAAAAGCATGTTCACCCACCGGTTTCCAGCAGAGCATGACAGCAGCACCTCCCTGCCCAGCACAGCCACCTGCACTGGTCTGAAGTGCATTGGCATGGTCCAAAGCCCCACAGCTGCCCTGCTCACAGCAAAAAGCAGGTCTTGGTAAAACCCAGGGGTTTAAACCTCAAATATGCCAGAATGTAAAGCACAATTCAAGTCAAATATGAATGTAATCCAATAGTTTAATCATCAAGCATCTTAAAAGAGCTTTAGGGCTCCTCTAGATATTAATCAATTGGACAAATTTAACAGAATCAGAGACTTGTAAAGGTGTTTGGTAACATGGGTTAGGCAGATTTATTTATTGGTCGGTACACAACCGATCCATTTTGGATCTTGTGTGTGGTGACGCTGTTCTCCTGCATACCTAAGACCTTCCTCTACTCATGGAGAAGAACCCGTGCCTTACAGTAACAATTTAAGAGTTGGTACAGCCAAGGCTAAATGGTTTTTACCAGCCCACACAGAAAGTCTGTGTATATGCATAGAATTGACAAAAGACATTTGTTTGAAAGCATTAACGCTTCAAATATCTGTCGCTTGCCACAGAATTAAAGCAGCTTGTTAATGGCTTACTGATTGGCTTGCTTGGAAGGCCCGAGGTGGAGTAGGTTTCTTCTGAATGCGGGCACACAGTCTAGAGTAATGATCACTCCTGGGGTCTACTCAAAATTCCAATATTTGCTTTAAACACGGCCAGTGTTACAAATCTTCACTTTGAACTCAGTCAAAGCAACACTCAAATTCTAATCTGTACTTTGAATGCAGTCAAAAATTATAGCTCTTTACTTTGGGCTCAGCCAAAGTGACAAATAGTTCACAATGGGAACGTAGATACAAACAAATTATACCCAGGCTACAGATGCTTCCCAGGAATCATAGACTCATTAAGGTTAGAAAAGACCTCTAGGATCATCCAGTCCAACCGTCAGCCCAACACCACCTTGCCTATGTCCTTAAGTGCTACACCTATATGTTTTTTTGAACACCTCCAGGGAAAGAGACCACCACTTTCCTGGGCAGCCTGTTTCAACGTTCAGTCACTATTTCAGTAATGACATTTTTCCTAATATTCAACCTAAACCTCCCCTGGCACAGCTTGAGGCCACTTCCTCTCCTCCTATCACTTGTAACTTGGGAGAAGGGACCAGCACCCTCCTCACTACAACCTCCTTTCAGGTAGTTGTAGACAACGACAAGGTCTTCCCTCATCCTCCTTTTCTCCAGGCTAAACAACTCCAGTTCCCTCAGCTGCTTCTTGTAAGACTTGTTCTCTAGACCCTTTGTCCTTTTGGCAGAGGACAAGAACAGACACGGGTAGAAGTTAAGAACAAAAAGCTCCAGAGACATCCTTTTGTTTTGTGGCTGGCTTCCTGGAAGCTGCGTACCCAGTGGAGTAGGTTGTGGTGCACTGAAGTGTCCCGTCCACTGCTGTGGTGATGGAGCAACAGCTGGATGGTGGCACAGCTCCCCACTGCCTTTCCTTCCTGTGGAAACCAGGCTGTTCCCAGGACACACCTACCCAGACCCAGGTGTTCAGGAGCATTGCTGACTTCACCAGCCTACCTGAAGCCAGAGTGATCAAGGGAGCACTGAGTGAATTTTTACAGGAAACGTAAATTTTCCTTTTTTAAAAAATGTTGTCGACTGTCTTTTGTGGTGCCTGCTGAAGAGCTTTTTTTGTCACGTTTTAATACAGTAGTCAGTCTGCAAAAACATGTTGGGCCAGCTTATGTGCCCTTACATCTTCTGTAATAAATGCAAGCCTCTTCTTTCCAACAGCATTAATCAGAAGAGGATTTTCTTTCACAAAACTCAGCTGAACATCTTTCAATTAAGCATCTTTCAACAAAAGGAGGTTTTGTTTCCTCCGTATGAGCAACTATAAAAAGATGTGGCATCATTCTGCAGTGTGCCAGCTGATAGATAGGTGTTCAGCGGGTGGGAAGACTGAGAACATCAGAAAAGGAGTGACAAAAAGCCTGAGGGATGAAATGTTCAGCCAGGTAGTTCTACTGAAGCAATGAAGAGGGAAAAAATTAGTTTACTCATTTTTCATGCACTTCCATCTCTCCAGTTTTCCCTATGCCTCAGCGAGGAATGGTTTCCTGGGATCACCACTCCTCCTTCTTCTCCTGCTGGGACCTCAGCCATGAGGATGGGATGGTGCGTGGGGCAGGCGTGGGGAAGCTGGATACCCAAAAGGGGTTTCCATGGTCTGTGCAACTAGGAATAGGGAGGCTTGGGGCAGGCAGTGGGTCCTTATGGGTTGCTGCATGTGAAGCAGTGGGGCCTGGGACAGGGGTGTTGGTGAAAAAGTCCAAGCTGAGGTTCCAAACCACCACGCAGGAGAAGGGAGGAGGATTGGAGAAATAAGATCACCTTGGACATGGGAGCTTGAGGGAATGGCCTCAAGCTCTGCCAGGGGAGGTTCAGGCTGAACATTAGGAAAACATTTTTCACGGAAAAGGTCATTGGGCACTGGAACAGGCTGCTCAGGGAGGGGGTTGAGTCACCTTCCCTGGAGGGGTTTAAGGCACGGGTGGACGAGGTGCTGAGGGACATGGTTTAGTGTTTGATAGGAATGGTTGGACTCGATGATCCGATGGGTCTTTTCCAACCTGGTGATTCTATGATTCTATGATCATGTCCTGTGCTATTTTCCTGGACCAAACTGTGGATCTTTGTCTAATTCCAGTGGGGTTCAGACCCTTGTTGTGCTTGTGCTGCTGCCAGGCCAGTTTTCCCAAAGGGCTTCCACTGTGGATGTCAATAACCACCCAGCCTTGGCAGAGGTTTTTATTCCCAGGGAGCTACAAAACCTGTCTGTGAAGGTGGGTGAGTACCTGGGCTTCTGGCAGCCCAAGTGATTCCTTAAAAGGCTTTTGGAGACAATCCACGAGCAGTGCAACACATGAGATTTTGCAAAATCTCTGTCCTTGAATCTGCTCCTCAGTTTGCACTGAAGGTGTGGCAGTACCCGAGAGTGAATGACACAAAAACTTTGTGCCTAAAACTTTACAGCTTATGGGCGATTATCTCGGGAACGCTGCCCCATCGCTGCCTGCCCCAATGGTCCCACAGCTCAAAGGCAGAGCAGAGGGCAAGTCCTACTCCTCCTTGCATCTAATGTGCTGAGTGAACGCCTCTCAGAAACGAATTCTGGTGTCAAAACAACAAATAACAGCTTAATATTTATTATGGTTTTATTGCTAATCTACTCTTTGTCTGGGCTAGTGGGATAACGAGCTGCTAATGGACTTGGTCAGTGATTTTTCACTTTACACACTGGTTTACACAGTGATTTTTTTTTCAAGACCTCAGAGAGCGAAGGGTGCTAGGCATATAATTAACGGCATTCTCTCAATGTACAGACTACATTATTTGAATATACTGTATTTTATGGTATATGTGGAGGTGGGATTGGGGTAGGACTTCCAAGCTCCCTATCTCCTTTTCAGATCAATAAATCTCTACCTCACTGCTGCGTTGTTTCTAGCAGTGTATATACATCGACAGCAGAGATGAGGTTGATTGTTAATAAACAGCATCCCTTTCTGAAATGCAGCCAAGGCCTGAAATGAAAGAGCAAACACTACCGACGGATAAGCAGGCTCCTAGCAGTTCAGGAGAGGAAGTAATAAATATCTCATTTACCTGGAACTGCAGTAGGAACAGAGCAGGCTGCATGCAAGGACCCAGATGGGCGCTAGGAAGAAACCTTAATCAAGTTTGCCTGGTGCAAAAACCAGGCATAGGTACTCTCACAACAACAGCACTTGAGCATAATTTTCATGTTTCATGCCTAAAACTTTCCCTTTGGCAAAACAGTGCATTTTCATGATTTATGAGCTCATTAACAACAAAGACAAACCATTACCAGCCAAATTCCCTCCCTCCACCCCAGCTATCCCTGACCATTCCATGTAACCAGGGTTACTCGGTTAAATTTTGCTGAAACTAGCCAGATATTTTTCCCAAGACTCATTCACCAAGAACAGCTGTGCTGAATCCAGGTGTGGAAGGAACCACTTGACGCACGTGCCTACCAACCCTTCAAAATCTAGTAAGAAGACTGGGATCTCGTGCAGGAGAACTGGTGACGCCACATCTCAGACTGTACCGAAAATCAGGCTCTGAACCAGACCCAATCTATTTGATAGATTTGATCATCTCAGGAAATCTCACACCCCAGGACTGTGTATCTGAACTACGTCTTTTAAAAAGATTTTACTGCCTACATAATGGGGGAGGAACTCAACACTGGGAGTTTGTGACTCCCAAACCCACATTCCAACTTTATAGTACATAAATGTGCCTCAATTTAATTCTCAGTTCAATGTGTTATGCTTCTTTTTTGCTTCAACTTTAATAAAATATTTATTGCTTATAATAATACTGTGCCTGTAATATAAATAAGCACTACATGACTGGTTTATTTCCAACTTTAAACAATGGTGAAACATTTTTAATAAGGTATATATTACATTCCCATATACTATATACACTATGCTTACCTTTAAAATGTTTTTTAGTGTACTTGCATACACATTTTATGATGGAATTTGTGTCACAGCCAGTTATTAAAGATGCTGCAGGTAAGTAAAATTACTTGTGTTCAACATCTCTTAGGACTTGCTCTTCAGAGATCATGCAGTGTGTTAGCGAAACAATCATCAAATATTGGCCTGGTCTTATTCTGTGCAACTTCTATGGAAATCTAACATCAATACAGTCAGATGTAAATAAATTTCATTGATAAAATACATTATGTTCAAAATTCCTTCCTTATTTGTGGCTAGGAAATCAGTTTTTATATTGTTTGCATAGCTGAAAAGCAGTATATGTCAGAGTGACTCATGAATGGAAGTTAAATACATCACAGTGAGTGATAACGCAGCCTGAAAAGACTGAGTAAATATAACCCCCAGAAGGGAAATTTACTATATATTTTCCATGAATGATCAGCTGAACTGTGTGTTTATCAGTCAGGAACGTAACAAGTTCCGGCTAGTTCTTATGGTTTAGAAACTTTTCACCCTGCAATTTTGATGCTTTATTTCAAAGCTCCCTGGGAGAACTTCATTTAAAGTTTGACTTAATCAGGATTCTATCATAATTTCTTTAGGCAGAACAAAAGCAGAACTTTTATTTTCAATGAGGTATGCTTTTAGTCGGTTTTTTTTTTTAATGAAGAAATGCCATGATGAAAGTGTAACTCTGAAGTGTTACTTCTCCAAGCTGTACAGCACTTCACATCTGTCCTGACTTGCATAACCTACTCAGAGCATGGAACAACTGCCTTCAGTGAGGGAGCTGTTAAAATGTGCTGTGTTCCCTTACTGAGATGTGAGGTCAAGAAAAAGAAAGATTTTCAGTTGTCAATAAGAGAATTCTGGCTTCCTCTGACTTATTATCATCTTTATTTATCTTTTAAATTTCATGTAATAAAATTACTTGGCTGCTTCTAGGAAAACATATCACATACCCATCTCTGCCTTCTAATTTCCGTATGTCTCTATGACTACCTGCTTACAAACATCCTTTGTACCCAGGGGAACAAATGGAACAAGTAAATTCCTGCGCCACACTCACCTTTGGTTTGAGCTTTGTCCCAACCAGAATATTTCCACACACGTTTATTTTCCTGCGTGTGCTGTGGCACGATGTGTTTATTCATGTAGTCATATGTCATCTACAGAAATACCCTTCCCAAGGGAAGGTTTTCATTCTTTAGAGAAACAGGACACCTGAATTATCTATGTGCATCTGTGAAAGCTGATGCTTTAATCTCCCTTTCTGTTGCAATCAGCCTTGTGTAATAGCTCTTGAAGTCATCCATCTCGTGGATGGATGGGTGAAGAACCTTAACTTGGCAGCATGGAAGAGGCTAGGAAACTGGTACTATTTACAACAGATATTGCGCAAAATAAAACGTAAAAATAAATAAAAAAAAATGGCCAAATAATTATATTTGTCCCTCCTGTATAGTTAATTGTAAATAATAGAATTGCCTATAAATAAGTAGTCACTGTTTGTCCTTCCTTATGCATTACATTGAGCTTTACATGAATTCAGGTGTAATAGCCACAATTCATGTTCCAAAAGGCTTTTTCCCCCCTTTTGGAGGAGATAAACCCATTAAAAGTGTTCAAGGGTCTTTGTAGTATAACAGAGCACTCTCTAGATTGTGGTGTGAATGTTGTCTTCTATGATGCAGCAGATGTCAGTCTTGCAATCAGATTTTCAGCTAATTATAGAAAAAAATAACGTGGAGGAAAGCTCTGGAGATACCAAGCCCAATCCTGCTAAGGGCAGTGTTGGCTTCAGAGTTAGATGAAATTGCTCAGAGAGTTTGTCCAGATAAGTTTTTAAAATCTCTAAAAATGGAGGCTCCACAACGCTTCAGATTATCCAGGTTGTAAGTTCTAGAGAAGAAAAAAATAACAATTCTGAGATGATCCCAGATGAACATTTGGAAAATATGTAATTGCTTAAGGCTTATGTGTACTAAGTGTTTATTTGTAGTACGGGGTTTTGTTTGTTGTTTGTTTTTTTTACTTTAAATTCTTGTTATTGTGCTTTTACAGAATTGTGCTGTATTGCACTCTGTTGACGTGGCACAAAGGTAGACGCATGAAAAACATGAAGAGGTGTGATGAGTGGTTGAGATAAGCTGGGAGATCAGGAGGCAGCTGAAAACTTCTCCCCCACCCAGCAGATGGGTGCTGTTTTGCAGGAGAGAGATCTATTCTTCCTTTCTGCTGAGCAAGGTTAGATTTCGATCTTATCTGAATGCTTTAATGACAGGCACAATGACAGGCTGTGAACACAATTATAAAAAGAGTTTATTTCTTTGTACATTAAAGATCAGCAGGAAAGTGAATAAACTCCGCTGCTTTATGGTATTTTAATACTGAGGATAATATAGATATATTGAAGAAAAATAATACATACATAAGTGGCATTAGGACAACATGAAAAGAAATGCTGGATATATTTTCTTCATATTCTGTTAGATCCACAACGTCCTTCTCTCTGGATTGGAGAGATATGGATTTGATGGGTGGACCATTTGGTGAATAAGAAACTGATTGGATGGTCCAATTCAGAGAGCAGTGGTCAATGGCTTGACGTTCAGATGGAGATCCATGACCAGTGGTGTCCCTTGGGAGTCCGGACTGGGACCTGACCTGTTTAAAATCTTCATCAATGAAGTAGACAATGAGATCAAGTGCACCCTCAGCAGGTTTGCAGATGACACCAAGCTGAGTGGTGCAGTTGCTGCAGGGACGGGATGTCATCCAGAGAGACCTGGACAGGCTGGAGAAGTGGGGCTGTGAGAACCTCATGAGGTTCAACAAGGCCAAGTGCAAGGTCCTATACTTGGGTCGGGGCAATCCCTGATTTCAGTACAGGATGGGGGATGACATGATTAAGAGCAGCCCTGCAGAGAAGGACTTAGGGGTGCTGGTCAATGAGAAACTCGACATGAGCCGGTAATGTGCACTCACAGCCCAGAAACCAACTGTATCCTGGGCTGCATCAAAAGAAGCGTGACCAGCAGATCAAGGGAGGTGATTCGGCCCCTCTATTTCTCTCTGGTTGGACCTCATCTGGAGTATTGTGTCCAGTTCTGGAACCCTCAACATAAGAAGGATATGGAGCTGTTGGAACAGGTCCAGAGGAGGCTACGAAGATGATCCAAGGGCTGAGAGAGTTGGGGTTGTTCAGCCTGGAGAAGAGAAGGCTCCAGAAAGACCTTATAGCAACCTTCTAGTACCTGAAAGAGGCTACAAGAAAGCTGGGGAGGGACTGTTTACAAAGGTTTGTAGTGATAGGACAAGGGGCAATGGGTATAAGCTGGAGAGGGGCAGATTTAGACTAGACAGAAGGAAGAATTTCTTCACCATGAGAGTGGTGAGACACTGGCACAGGTTACCCAGGGAAGCTGTGTTTGCCCCATCCCTGGAGGTGTTCAAGGCCAGACTGGATGGGGCTTGGAGCAGCCTGATCCAGTGGGAGGTGTCCCTGCCCATGGCAGGGGGGCTGGAACTGGATGATCTTTAAGGTCCCTTCCAACCCAAACTATTCCATGATTCTATGCAAATACAGATATCTAGTTATTCATCATAGTGGAGCAAGTAGAGATCTACACTTAATGATTTCACAGACAATAGAACAGTTTCAGCCAGAAAGGTTGAGGGAGGGTCATTCCAACCACATAGGCTGGTGGTGCATTTACCTAAGGGGAAGAGAATAGAGGTTCAGTGGAACAAAGAAGATGTTTTTCCTATAAAAAAAGAGTTCACCTGTTCCATGAAGAGGGACCATTTGCTTATCACTGCACAAGAGGCAGGCACAGCATTGTTTGGAGAGTCTCGGAAAATCAGCAAACAGCTGCCACCTCAGCATTCCCAGGAGGAGTGCACTCCCAATTCATATATGCATACATATATAAATATATGTTTACATACATATTTATATGCATATATATGCTCTCCAGCTAGACTCCACAGCCCAGGAGTCCATCAAGGGTTACTTTGGAAACAATCTTGATATCTTCCATGATAACAAAAAATTCCATTTGTTCCTAGATTCCAGTCCACTGCAAACACTTCTCACAGTCTCTGAGTACTCAAAACTCTTTCAGCACTTAAAGCACATACCAGCCACTGTAAGTTAGCCTTAAACATCACGTGCAGACATTTACATTTGTGGAAACTGAATTTCTGCTTCTTCTTTCTCCCTGTCCTGGTCTCACAGCCACCAGGTAGTTATTGATTATTGACAGCGCTCATTACCAGTAACAGTTTTATTGCGAATCCATGGCTAGAAAAGCTTTGGTAAATCCTGTGCTGATCCCTACCTGCTTTCTGTGCTTCAACGTGGGCAATAAATGTCAGGTTAAGCTCAGCCCACCTGCCCAAGCTGGGCAGGACATCTGTGGTTTGGTGTGGTTATTCATAGCATGGGGCGCAGCTTCAGTGGGAAGCCTTTTTAATAATGTAATCCAAAAGTGAAAGGGTAATGTTTACCAAACCTGTTTCAAAATGGCTGATTAATCAAATAAATGGGTGTTTATTGAGGCTGTTGCTAGGTACTCGCTGTTATTGAGATAATTGTATGACTCAGCTAAGGCAGACAAAGAGCTCTACTGTTGCTCTAAGGTACTGACTGGCAAAGTTTGGATCACGACACCAGGGGAAGGGGAGAAACTTTCCTGTTCACAGCTTTTTCACAAGGCTAAGCACCTAGTTCCTTTATAGTCGCATCATCTGCTTTTACAACCAGCTTCAAATGCTTTCCTTACCATAAAACCAAGAAGCAAACCCTGACCCATCTGCAGAACCCCCTCAGTCACAGCAGAGGGGTGATGGGTGTGCATTTACTGACATCAAGACTCGGGGACAGTCCTTTCTTTTGTGTCTTTTTGATATTATTATATTATTATAGTCAGTTTTTTTGCTGTTAAACATTTGCATAAGCCATAAAGTCCCAGTCATTCAAAGCACTTATTTAGTAAATAATTGGTACAAGTTTTGTGCAGAGAGGTATTCTTCTATAAAATCTAGTGATAAATACAAAAACAGCTGACAAGCTTTCAGGCACAAAAGCTCTTCTTCAGGTCAAACTTTTGCTTGAAAGCCTCTCTTCTGTTCCAACTAGATGTGTGTTTTTTATCCAATAAAAGCAATCTCCTCTCCCTGGAATTCTTGCTGCACACGTTCTTAACTCTCATGGCTACAAAGACAAGGCTACTAATAAACAACAAACAGCACTTGGTTAAGCAGGCTATAAATGGAGATTTTATGATAGAAATTACATCATACAACTCATGTCATTTATTTCATCTAAAAAATTGGAAGCATTTAAGGAAGACAGCTATTAGTCAGTATAATTATAGAAAACTCCTTGCTTCTCAGGGGAAAGCATGAAGTACATGAAGTCTGATGTACAGAAAGAGATTTATGTCAGCAGATTTGGGGGAGCACTAAGAAAATATTAAAATACCTTTTGTTTATATTTGGTTTGATTATTTTAGTGTAAGAGGGTTTCTTTTTCAGTTCAAAGTAGCATGTCTGTTTTCTTATGAGGGCATTTTTTTAGATAACTGCTAAAGGATATTTGAAATCATAGGGTGTGCTTATTTCAAGCGTTTCCAGTCCATCAGTCTTAAGATGCATCAGTGCGATTTTGGAGTAACCTTATCAGCAGTAGTGTTATAATCAGTTTCACACCAATATATCTAAGAGTAGACCCGTGCTAGTCATAATCTGTAGCAGGATTGGGTTTTTTTTTAACCTTCAACAGCAGAGATATTGTAATGAAGCAGTATTTCACTTGCTACAGATTGCATTTTGATTAGAAAATCTGATGGTGTGTGTTAGACAGATCCTGCTTTTTAGCAACAAACACCTTTGCTGCGTGGAAATGCTCAACACCTATTTAAAATACTCCATCAACACTTTCTTTACCGTAACATCCAGTCATAACTGATAAAATAAAGTCTAGTCTATTAACAAATTCTGGAGGCTTATAGATCAAGGTCTGAACTAGGCTTTGAACCAGGAAGCGGGCTTTGTTTGAACTGCCTAACCCTTGCATTTGATTTCTGGAATTAATGTTTTACCTAGAAGTGTTTTCACTGAAGTGAGAGTGCAACCCTGCTGCTGATTTAACTCCTGTTACAATCCTAAATATCTTATTAAAAAAAAAGAGTAAAGCCTAAGGTGCCTTTTTACTTTTTCTGGTCATGAGCATAAATGACATTAAGCATGTGTTGGAGTCTGGAACCAGCCTCCCAGATATGATGCTTAATTAATGAGTTTTTGTGGATCTCTAGAGTAAGAAAACTAGGAGAAATATCATCAGAAAACATCACTGTACAGAGGCAGGTTTATCAGTAATTTGTGAGTGTTAAGGAAAGCAAGTGAAGGGTGGAGCAGAAATCCTCACCCAAATTCTGCAGGAGGCCTGGGGAGGAATAAGCAATAGCATGACCCCAATCCTCTCTGCCGACCCCCTCCCAACCTCCAGGATATAACCTCTAATTGCTATACTGGTACAATCAAGAGCCAGTATTTTTTTCTCATATAGTGACTTTGTGAGATTGGATTCGTACCACTCTGTTGCTTGGGAAAGAGGAGGATGATTTCTGCTGAGGTTGTTGATGGCATGAAGCATGGTGGGAAAACTAGAACTGGGTCAAGATTCAAAGTTCAACACTTATCTGATTTTCTGCAGAGGTCAGACAGCCTCTTCAAACCATTTAGTGTCTCAAGTGAGTCAAGAGACTCTTTTGCAAGCGTATGTAAAGTGGCCACCATAGGACGATGAGAATGATGTTGAAGATATTTTTAATCCTAGAAAAGGTTAAGAGGCAACACCTCTTCTTTGGGATGCCCCTTAAGATGTCAAAATTGGGCCAGTCCAGTTCCATGCTGAGAGGGCAGCAAGAGCCTTTACAGGATCCCTTATTCCACATCTCTGCTGTGGGGAGGGGCAACCATGAGCACCTTTCTCTCTTGCAGCTTTGGGCAGGAGAGAAAACCTTTTTGGTATCAAGCTCTTTTACAGGCCAGATGCTAAATATATGTAACACTCCTCCCCCAGTGTCTGCTAACAACTGGGTTTGACAACGTAATTTACAATCACATTCAGTAGTGACAACTTCCCCTCAAGACACTTCAAGTAGAAAATTGGATTTTTAACTAAATTACTCTGGGTTTTTTCCACCCCTGATTTTGATTACCTTGCACTTTCACTGAAAACAGTAGGAAACATATTTGGTGGATTGTACTTCGTCTTTCAGCGTCTTGAGGCTTGGAAAAAATTGGCATACTTCAATTTATAGCTCATTCTTATTCTAAATTCCGAAGGTAAGCTTCCCACCACCATTTTTTTTTTTTCTGTTTGCAAGCAACTAGAATGAAAGTTTTTTGTTCTTAGCAAAAAATTTCAGTTCACTCAGCTAAGCACTTGCAGTTGCCTCCTATAGAGCCCAGCCAGACCTTGCTTATGGAATAGAAAACCTCAAGGGATTAATTCTAACAGAAGACACCGATTCTTTGCATTCCTTTTCCATTACCAGTTCCTGGGGCAAAGCTAAACACAGCAGACTGCACGCTCTTGGTCCTCCTGATCTATCACTTTCCCAAGGGCCAAGCAGCCTGTTTGCAAGGGACAGAAACTCTACCATCTTCAACACAAGCAAGCACGACTGGCTGAACTGGTGAAATTGTTTTGGATTCAGGCTGTCTTGTAGCAGCCTTATTATGCCACACCTAGATCATCTACAATATGAACTGTCTTGATGAAGGACAAATCGTTTATTTTTGTTGTAACCCTGTAATCTGTCAATGCATTTGCACGATTTCAAAAAGTGCGTGGGAAGGAGGGGACATGCGAAGGGAAAGCTGTATCAAAACTTTACTGTTGCTGAATGACCTGTCTATTTAATTTATTATATTTACCAGAAATAACAGGAGTCACAGGAAAACAAAAAAACCCAAAAATCCAAAGTATCTGGCATTTGGTGCCATCTGATCCATAACCTGAAGCTGGAAAGTTGATTTCCTATTTTTTTCCTCAAGTTATTGTATGCACTCATATTGTTTAGATTATATTTGGATCATTAAGCATCCCATCTGGGAGCACAGATTGGTTCTCTGCTGACCCCAAGCTGCTTAGACACCTCTGCATGAGTACCTACACATGCAATACATTTACCATGGGCAGGATCGCTGCCTGGAAGATTCCTCAAGAAGGTTGAGGGTTACGTGCTCACTGTCTGCTCTGGTGACACTCCTGTAGCACCAAACCAGGCTTAAGAGTAGAGACTTTCTGACCCTGTGTGAAGCTCCTGTCCAGATCATCCGCGAGACACAGCAAGTAAGTTGAGCTCACGGTCTTGATGATCTTAGAGAGTCTCCTTACCTGCAGCAGGATTCTTCATTTATTGCAGTGCAAAGGGACGCACTGAGCTAACACATCTCGCAATAGGTATGTCCCTCATTGGGACAGTAACTTTGTTTACATCTCTAAGCCCTGTCTGGCCATACCCTTATAGGTCTCTCTGCAGTTGCATCAGTTCCTCATGTTAACCCTTACCTACAATTAACAGCTGGAGCTGCTATGAATAGTATATAGCACAGTGAACTGGGGGGTGGGGTAGTGGTAAAGTTTGCAATATGTCCTCGTATCAACTTTAAAATACTAGCTTC
The DNA here is from genome assembly GCF_032191515.1 of Phaenicophaeus curvirostris. Taxonomy (NCBI): domain Eukaryota; kingdom Metazoa; phylum Chordata; class Aves; order Cuculiformes; family Cuculidae; genus Phaenicophaeus; species Phaenicophaeus curvirostris. Next base: position 120,903,340 of record NC_091393.1, on the reverse strand, counting down.
TTAATTAAAACCAGCTGCATAGGGCAATTAGAAAGCATGACTAAAACTTGCTAAACAATTTGATTCAGGAACCCTTTAAAGAGTGTCTGCGCTCGTCTCCCTGGGAACTACAACCATTGCAAGTTCAGTAAATAAATGACCTCATATTTTTTTTTCACATCCAGGCACAAAATAAATGTTCTTTCACATAGGAAGATTTAAAAATAAATTTTAGAGACTCATGTGTGCACACACAGAAACACACACATGTACACCCATCCTATTTAAGCTGCGACCACTGTAGCTATAGGAAGCCACGTGTAGAAAAATGAGAATCTATTTTGCTTCAGAGTTGTGTTTTGGCGAAGTCTTAAACAGCGTAAGCGCTGCATGCTGGGGCAATGAATGTAACGCCAAGGCACTGTTCCTGTAGCAAAATTAGCACCACTTTTATTTGTTATGGCAGTGCTTGCGGCTTGTATTAACGAGACTGGGAGGATCTTTTCAGGTAAATTGCAGAAGTGATGAAAAGAGAGTCCTCCCTGGAAATTCCACTATATTTCTTTATCCCATCCAGAGGCAGACATCATCCCCTGCTGCCTCTAGTTAGCAAGGAAGGAGCGTGCTGAGACAACCTTACCATCTTTCAATAGACCACAGGGGTATTCTAGATCCAGCTGGGGATTGACACCACTGCTGGGAGCACTGCTGCTTCTGTGCCTCCTTGGCTGTCAGTGCGGAGGTGTCACCCCCTCCCTGGCAGCCCAGCCAAGGACCCTGTGCTGTCCCCAGGTTTTCCACTACACCTCACTGTATGTCCCATAGTGGAGGAATTTCAGGGTGGGTATGGGGGTAAACTGATGGTCTTGCATCCCCACCCCCTCCTTCCTCCTTCCCTCCTCACTTTTCACTTTTCTTAAGTTAAAAATAAGAACGGTGGTCTTAAAGAGACACCTAGGGAACAGCAAAAACTGGATGAATGTATATAGTGCCTCTCCAGATACTTCCCGGCCTCCAGCTACTCCAAAAGCAGGGGTTTTCAGAGCCTGTTCAGCCAAGCTCTTTTTCAAGCCTCTCCATGAAGCCTCACAACCTCCCTGAACCTACAGCACCTTTTGGTAATCGTTAAGTCCAAAACTTCTTCACCTGTTTTGAATCTAGCTCCTGTGCATTCGGTGCCCCACTTGTGCTTAAAGACACAGCCAGCGATCCATCCATGCCTGCCCCACAACGTGACTGGGCAAACCTCCAGTGTGTCCCCTTCCATAAGGAAGAGTTTGGAGCCCTTTAGCATCCCCGTCGCACTGGGCAGCCTGAGGATCACACCATTCCCTGAAGAGCCATGTGAGAGCTGCCTCACCCCTTTTTGGAAAAGCTCATGACACCAGCCTGCCACCCAACCCACACCTTTGGGGAGATCAAGGGACTGAGGGTGCCAGCAGCCCAGCAGAAGCCGTGGTGTCCAGCAGTGGGAGCAGAGTAAACTGCTGGGGACAGTCCCAGCCTCCCCCAGCAGAGCTGTTTGTAATAGGAATGTGTGTCTGACTTCATTGCTAAATCAGAAAGGGCTAAAATGCAGCAGTGCCACACGTCGGCACATCAAATAACTCAAAATGTTGAAATCCTCCTGGCAGAGGTTGTTTCCCAACCCAGACAAGCCAGGCTCAACCGCCCAGAGGCTCCTCACACAAATAAGCAGACATCTGAGAAACCAAATGACATGCCCATCTTGGCGTTTGACACTTACCAACGTGCAAACAACGGGCCTGAAAGTTGAAAACAAGTTGAAATTTTTTGAGGAATGTCCAGTCTACTGCCCGTCACCAGCATGTGCACCAGGGCTTTACCTCTGCCCCAGCAGAAGCAACCACAGAAGGCTCTCAGTTGCTGCTCCCTCAGCTCTGAGTCTTCTGAGGTCTCCAAAGCTTCCATTTACTCTCCTAAACTACCCCCACCACCTCAGTTTACTCCTGGTGAACCTTTACCACCTCACGGGCAGTCTCAGCTCTGGGTACAACCACAGGTCAGCCTGCAACATCCCCACTGCGGAAAGGGACGAGCCACGTTTTGGCAGAGGCCACGTTGCAACAGACCCTCCTGAGCAGAGCCCTTCCCTGTCTACCTCTTCCCATGTTTCATTTCTCCCCTGTGCTCCTTTGCCCCATAGCTGCAGTCTGCAATTACTAATAGTGACTAATAAAGAGGCAGAACAGCCCCAGATGAACCCAGAGAGGTCAACCTAAAAGCAACGGTTTAAGAGCAGCCAGAAAGTGATTGCCCAAAAGCAGTCTGAAAGTAATTATTCTCCAGCCAGCATTCCACCTCAGCATAAATAAATCCTCCTGACCTCTCCAAGCCTTTGATTTGCTCCATTTGAGAAGTTCTGCTGTTGTCGTCCATCTGGCTGGTCTCACCTTTCCCTGAGCAGCCGTCCGGGCTGCTGCTGCCCCTCTACCGGTGTCAGCTCACCTGGAGCATGTGACCTGAATGGTGTCTGCTCTTCCATGAGCTCCTGGAAGCTTCACGTGATGGCATCAAGCAGGCTTCTCACAGTGCTCTGCATTTTCCCTCCAACACGCTTTGGATTATTTTTGTCTTTTCCATGGGGCTCATAAATGTACAAATCATGGCTCAAAGCTTTAAAAATGCCCTCTTGGTATCAACATAGAAGAGCTTTCCTGACTTTTTTTCAGAGGTGGAAGGGGCCCTCAGCATGTAGTTGAACAAAATGTGTTTAAGCAAATTAAAAAAACCCTTTCCATGGGCCCTCATGGATGTTAATCACAGAATCACAGAATCACAGAATAACCAGGTTGGAAGAGACCCACCGGATCATCGAGTCCAACCGTTAAGCCTTTATATGATTTTCAAAAAGTAGCCGAACCAATTAATACAAGGAAGAAGTCGACAGTGGGTATTAAATACAAATTCAGTACCTCTTGTGCAGGAGGCCCCATGCCACGAACGAGAGGGGCTGAGAGACCACTGTGGGGCAGGCAGGCTGCATGCTTGTCCTGATCCCATTGCCTGCTGAGACCAAATGGGGACAGTGACAACAAGGGAACGTGGCACGGGGTGGATGTCTGATCCAATCTGGTTGTGTGCAGCCATCCTTAAGCTCGCTTGTGCTGTGCCAGTTCGACTGCGGGGGCAAAACCTTTAGCTGATATCAACAAGATCATGAATATATTTTTAAGGGAAATTACATAATGTGGAAACTACAACCAGAATTTTGCATTTGCTTGCATTTTAGACTCCTTCCAGCCCTTTTCTTTTCACTTCAGCCCTTACCTTTTTCCAAGTGTCGGATTTGAAGATGCGATCCATGTGGTATCAGATAAAAGCTCCTATCCCTATATTTTCCAGGAGCAGGGCCAGAAGTGCAACTCCCGTGTTTCATCTGGATTCAACCTCAGTCTCATACTGAGATTAGAGGTACCTGAAATTTGTCCCACACTTGCCCACGCAGTTTAGAATCCTCAGGAGCCTTGATGCAAGTGGAGAGGGAAAAGCCTTCTCATCTAAGTCCACACAGTTATCCCTATTTTGGATGAATCATAATAAATCCTTTAAATTAATTATACTAAGGATTTCATCACAGAGTTCTCTGTAGAGATTATGACATAAGAAGAGGGAAAGAAAGTAGTTGCAAAATATGGGAAATGAACAAGAGAATTTGACATACACTTCTGCTCTGTAACAATGGACTGGCATTGTCCAGGTCCCCAAGTAAATATTCAGTGCAGTATTTGTCTGCAACAGCACAGCAGAGTACAATAGCTGGGCGTTGCAAAGCATTTGTGCTAATTAGATGAATATCCTCCATGCAAACACAAGGATGAAATGCCACATAAGGAAAGTAGCAATGAGAAGTTTCCACAGGTATGCCTAAATATAGGGTTTTGTTCTGTAGTAGGAACATAAATCTGCGGTTTGGTCTTCAGAAAAGATGTCAATAAGCAGTGCTGTTGTCCAGCATTTTTTGAAAATCAAAGCACTGTTTAAATACCTCGTTGTGGAATTAAGAGTCTATTTAAGGTCATGTTATTGATGCCTCACCTGGTAAGTATTTGAGGAATTTGCTATAAAAGTATTTCTTTTCACATTTTTTCCCAGCTGAGTCACCAGCCCCTGTGAATTTTTAAAGGCAGATGTGGGAGCAATGTGTGTTACTCCCTGCTGCACAGTATATAGGAACTTCAAGTACTTTGTAGAAATACTCAGTAACTATAGAGACCTGCATATAAGTTCTTGCTATTTTTTCCTAAACTATGTAAGTTAGGTGTTAATGTTCTGATCTTGCAAATATATATGCCAATAAATAACTTGAGTCTAAGGGGAAATACTGCTTAAATGTGTAACATTAGTTACAATCACAAGAATGTTCAGGACTGGGGTTTCACCTTGTAAAAGTTCACTTGCTGAAATTAAAATCATAAGAGGTCACAATTCTATTAACAGTGTACATTTTGGCAATTTAATTTAGGATACTTTATCTCATAAGGGCACCATCAGTAATTTCATGGCTTATTATTGAAGTGGCTCTACTGCAACCAGGTGGCAGGTCTATTTGTACCTTCTACATAAACAAATAACCCGTCTGACTCAGTCTCTCTCCCTTCCAAAGGAGGGTACAAAGATGCTCAGAGGGCTGGAGCTCCTCTGCTATGAGGACAGGCTGAGAGACTTGGGATTGTTCAGCCTGGAGAAGTGAAGGCTCCAAGGAGAATGCTCCTTAGAGCAGCCTTCCAGTACCTGAAGAGGCTACAGGAAAGCTGGGGAGGGATTTTTTGCAAGTGTAGTCATGGGATGAGAGGGAATGGCTTTAAATTGGAAGGGGGAAGATGTGGATTAGACATTAGGAAGAAATCACCTGATGAGGATGGTGAGGCAGTGGTATGGGTTGCCCAGGGAAGTCGTGGCTGCTGCATCCTTGGAGGTGTTCAAGACCAGGTTGTATGGGGCCTTGAGCAGCCTGATCCAGTGGGAGATGTCCATGGCAAGGTGGATGTGGATGGTCTTTAAGGTCCCTTGTGGCCCAAACCATTCTATGATTCTATGACCTGGGAACTCAACAAAAAGCCTCTTCACCAGGAAACGTCAAAACACAAAATCTGGTATTTTTCAGAAATGTTTTGGTTTTGATCAAACCTACTTTGATAGCTACTTTTAACAGTAAAAAAAAAAAAATCTTATTCAATGTAGAGAGGCCCATTGCAGACTAGCAGAGCAGACAAGCATTTGCCAGCTGTCGGGAGCCCTATTTCCATTAACTGGTTTGGCTTGAGCAGAGTGGAGACTTAAACCTTATTCTCACACAATTACGGAGAACAACTGACTGGTTTACCTTACTCTTTACTTCCCACATTTCCTGGCTAGTTCCAAGGATAATGTGTACTCCTGACACATTAGCACATGTTGGGAATTAAAGCAAAAACATCCAGTGTGGCAGGTTCTTTAGAAGGGCAGCAGCACTGCCCAGCGATTATATCCACGCGCTGGTATCACATCTGACTTCCTAACAGTAATGTAGCTAAAGAACAAAATTATGCAAAACTTAAACGAAATGGTCTCCTTTTTTTATATATATAAAGGGAATTTATCCAGCTGCCTACCAGGTTATTACGCATCAGAGTTGCATCATTCCTAAGTACAAGAGAGCGCCAGTATAAAGGCATTAGAACAATGAAAAATGACCGTGAATTTTACTATGTGGGATGCAACTCTTGCTGGATTAAGCAATCTGTTTCCCACTCCTTTAGGGCGATGTGAGTTCGCTTTCAGCAGTCTTGCTTCATTACCTGGCAAGACAAAGATTACAAGGCTTTTAGAAAACAGCCTGAGATGGGAGAACCCCTTTTAAATTGTTTAGGTACCATTTCAGTCCCTGGTGAATATTCGGTTTAGGTAAAGACAACGTAAAACCAGATCAGCAGGAAATTCCCAATTAGGACTCAGAAACAACCCGAGTGCTGCACCGAGCATCCTAACTACAAACACTTTAATGCAACAATTTGTTTTTAATCATCCATGAGATGGAAAATATGAGGAAAATGTAATATAAATGTGTGAGAATAAAAGCGGTTATTTGTTTGGATTTAAAATCAAAGGAAGTTTCCATGCTGTAGAAGGGTTCCATAGCATTGGGCCTGGGGGAACTCAGAGTGTGGTAGGTTTCCATCTGCTGAGAACAGGAATACATTGCACTTGCCCTCCCAATATCTTTCTGCAGCTCCATAGGTCGGGATGGCACTACAAGCAGTCATGTTAATGGGGCAGCTCGGCTTCATACAATGCAGCAGACACTCCCTGAGGTGAGCAAGCCTGGTTTGAGTCATTCATCTCGTTGAGATCCTTACCTTCTGCTCAAGTTTTGCTCCAGCTATGCCTTGCAACAGGCTTACCCACACCCTTGGAGGTGCCAGCAGGTGCTGGCACAGTGCTAGCATGAGCTGCAAGCACCAGTACCCTGCTGAGCGCTCAGAGAGGTTGTAAGTCTAAAGACAAAATAGTTAGAGGTCCACCTTGAAAAAAATATCTTTTATTTCCATGATGATAAAAATAAAATATCTCTTCCTGCTCACTTTGAGTGAGCGTTTTCTCCCCTTCGCAAGGACTTCCAAGCCTGCTGTGAGATAGAAAGGAAATAAATTTTTATAGTGGGGAAGTGGTACACAGAAAATCCTCAGTACACCTGTCTGCTTCTTTTGGTGCCTAAATAACTTTGAAAGTCCTGCCTTGAGTGCCAAAGCTATGATGGATCACATAGTATTTCCTTTTTATTATTGCACTGCATCCTTCGGGCCTCACATTAACATAATTAGGGCCATATGGTGCCAGGATCTCTGTTGGTTCAAACTGATGCAGCTCCTTTGAAGTCAAAGAGCCTGTGCCAGTTTATACCTGCTGAAAACTTGGTTTGTGGCCTGGGAAGTAAGAGGGAGAAGAGAGAAAAAAGGGACCTAGCCCCTGCTGGTAGTTAATTAAGAATTACACAGATATATTTGTGCCCTGCTTCTGCTGTCCACTGGGAGCTGAGCCTAAAGTGCCCTCATGGTTGTAATATTCTTTGTGTGATTACCTCTCATTGTCAGCTGCTCTGCCTCTCCTAGTGACTCAGAGTATTTCAGCGGCTGCAAGTAAAACTGCATGCAGCGAGTCAGAGCCAGCCAGCCACCTCTGGGTAGCAATCGAAAACATCCCATTCCCATTCACTAGCTCAGAAGGAGACAAAGAATTGCCTCAGTGAGTGTAATCTCTGTGCAAAGAAATAAAACTCTCGATTTTTGTTTTATTGAATTCATTGTGAAAACACTCGATGGTTATAACTAAATAAAATCTTATAAAAATATCTGTAGGGTAACACCAAAAAGATATCAAAACTTAGTCTTTTTAGAAAGTAAATAATGTAAGTCTAAAGCGTAAAGCCCTGGAACAAGAGCCAAGGAGCAAGAAAATGTTGTGACTAGATGAAATTCCAGACTCCAGGACCAAAATCTACATTCCTGAATTCTTATTCAAGGCACTCAGATAAAATAAATTTAACTGTCAGAAATGTTGCAACGAACATGTACAACTAGAGTCACTGAAAGGTCTGAGCTGTCAGTATCTGGAAAAACCCGATGACTGGCACCCTGGAAAGTAGGGTTGTGTCTGCTGGGCAACTTAAAAATGGATTTGTGCATCCCCATTCTGCCTAGTCCCTATATCGATCCTAAAGTGATGCTTCAAAATCCCAAACGCCCCCCAACATTGAGGTGATGCATATTTACATCTAACCAAGGATTAGGACATCTCCAGGTAAATAAAGAGCAATAAATACTGCAGGAAGGACTGCCAGCCTGCCTCTCCATGGCAGTAGCAGTAAAACATCCCATCATGACAGGGATTGCTGGATATTGCTGTCACCAGCTTCTACATGCATGCTGCAACCCTTGACCAGGGGAAGTCTGAATTCAGCTGCTCCATCTGGAGCAGAAGACAGAAGCACAAGGGTCAGACACTCGTGTCCCGTGCCCACCCGTGCCACCCAGCTGTCCGCTATCTGCTTCCCCAACTCACATCCAGCACTTGGACCCATGTGGTGATGCAGCAGCCCAGGTGACCACTGCAGACATGAAATGCATCCCTGAGAGTCCCACAGCAGCCTGAGTTAGAGGCAAAACGGCCCCAGTAAAGAGTTTCTTGCTTTGCAGCGCTGTAGGTCACACGGAGGGTAGGATAATCTGAGCGTGCAGCTGCAGGCAGGAGCTGCCCAAGCTGAGCCTTGGCCACATAAATGTCATCCTCTATCTGTTGTCTGAGCCACAAAGTGGTCACTGCCCTTTAAACAACCCCTTTTAACAAGCAAGGAAGGCCAAACTTTTGATTTCAGGGACTCCTCAAGAGGTGCAGCAGAGGGGGTCTGCAACTGCGCTGTTTTTTAAAGTTATATCAGTTTATCTAAATACATGTGAGGGCAGGCTGAGAGAGTTGGGCTTGTTTAGCCTACAGAACAGAAAACTCCAGGGAGACCTTAGAGCAGCCTCCCAGGGGCCTGGGGAAAGCTGGGGAGGGGCTCTTTATCAGGGAGTGTAGTGATAAGGTGAGGGGTCATGGTTTTAAGCTTAAAGAGGGTAGGTTTAGATTAGACATTAGGAAGAGGTTTTTTAATCTGAAGGTGGTGAGGCACTGGCACAGGCTGTCCAGAGATGTTGGGGATGTCCCATCCCTGGAGGTGTTCAAGGCCAGGCTGGATGAGGCTCTGAGCAACCTGATCCAGCGGGTGGTGTCCCTGCTCATGGCAGGGGGGTTGGAACTGGATGATCTTCAAGGTCCCTTCCAACCCACACTGTTCTATGATTCTATGAACATGTATTACCTCTCCATGCAACCCTTGACTGAGAACAGCACGGCTCCTGCAGCATCGCCACCTCTCTGTGTTCTCAAGCAGTATGACTTGACTGAGAGCATTCATACCACAATCAGATATAAAGGCAGCTCCTGAGAAAAGGGAGAGTATCATCTCTTCTTATATACTGGCAGGGAGAGCACCAGCACAATAAGAGACAGAGGTGGCAGGCAACCAGCTCCGGGCACCGCAGAGCTGGTGGGCAGAGTCCTTGATGTGCTGGATGCTGCTGGAATCAGGGACACTCTGCAAAGGTTTGTGTTTGTTCTAGGTGTAACTGATTTTCTAGACCGCATCTGTTCTTAGTCTTCTGTTAATATGAATAGTTGAATATTTCACAGCACTTTCATCAACTGGGTGCTGGTTATTCTGAGGAATTTCCTGCTTCTAAATTAAACTATTACCGGGCAGAAAGGGCTCATCCCCAGCTGCAGCTTCAGCTCACGAGGACTCCTTCGTTATCTCACTGTATGACAAACCGATTTAATATGGCCATTGCCCCTTTTTAATGATGATATAAATCAATGGTCTTTTGTAGGAAGATGTTCAGGTAGTAAACACAGTGTTAAGATTTGATTGGAGTAAAGAAGGTGGACTTAGACAATAAGACCAGAAATTGGTTTATATTACCTGTGTGAGAAAGTTAATCCCAAAAAGAAATTTAAAAAATCTTCATCATCTCATCTTGTCAATGCAAATCAGTCTAGTCTGAGTAGAGAAAAATTATACTGCTGAGATGAACAGATTGCAAAAGGGACTTGGCTAGCTGGGAGGACTTCTCATTAGAAAAGTGTAGGTCATCTGTGACAGCTGTCGGGAGTCACTCATACAATATGGGTGATTCAATCCCTCATTCACAGGAAGAGAGGAAGCTCTGGCTCAGGAAGGTCAATACGGTGAGGGATGGTACCTGCCTCCAGCCTGTTCCTCCTTTCTCTGATGCAGAAAAAGTGGAGAATCATGCCCCAGGGAGTCTGGTGCACCTTGCTGAGATAAATAGCAACACATGGAGTAACTACCAAACTGTAGTGACTGCGTTACCAGAACAATAAGCAAATTTCTCTTCTGCATATGCAATGATGTAGGTGAGGAGGTTGAATTCTTAGCACTTTTTGACTTGTGTCGCTTGGAAAATCCTAGCTTCTGTTCAGTGTTTTGGTGTTGATGCTACTGTTTTAATGTGGTTACATAACTCACAGCAATTTAAAGCATTTCATTAAACTTGTTTTGCAGGTTATGTATCACTTTAGATTTCTTAAGTGCCTTCCATCAAATAATTTTTGTAGTTTTTGCAAGCATTCATTACACCCCGTGCCACTCCGGCAAGGTCAGGCAGTGATGTTGCAACTGAATCACACAGTGATTTGGCACAGCAGAAAATCAACCACTTACAGGTGCTGGAAGAGAGCAAGAGGATTGTTTAGGGGCTCAAAACTGCATGATTCCGACCTCTTTATCTCTATCCCAAACCAATATAGGGTTGGGACGGTGGAAGATATTGAGCTTTGACCTACAAATGCCTTTGTGCATTCAGGTTTCAGAGCAAGGCACTCCCCTGGACATGGATGACTAGCAGAACAGGGATAATGCTGCTTAAAATGTAGGCGTTGGAGAAACTGGGAGTGAGAGTTGTTTTGCTTGACAGCAACAGGCCAAAAGACTGAGGCTTCCCCACCCCCTCTGTGGAGGAGTCTCAAACTCACAGCAACCCACTGCTGTCAGGCAGGAGATGTTTTGCTGGGAGGAGGAAGAAATGAGTTAGCAGCAGCTGGACACTGTAGGACACACAGCTACAGGCAAGGAGACCTGGGTTTTCCTTTCTGGTCTTGCTATATGCTTTGCCTAATGCTGGGATAATATAAAATGCTCCTGGCACAGGAAAGGCATGAGTTTCCATCTGTTCACAGGGAGGTCAAGGTCAGACTGAGACTGGCTTTCTCCTCACTGAGAGCGCTGCTGGCTCCTGCCTAAGCTGTGGTGTTTCTGCACTCACTCAGATGCTGAGGAAGCTGCTGATGCTGCGGCGTGGTTTCTCTGGACTGCCTTGTAGAATTATAGAATCATAGAATTGCTCTCTATAACTACCCGAAAGGAGGTTGTGGAGGAGGAGGGTGCTGGCCTCTTCTCCCAAGTGACAGGGGACAGGACAAGAGGGAATGGCCTCAAGCTCCACCAGGGGAGGTTTAGGCTGGACATCAGGAAAAAATTTTTCACAGAAAGGGTCATTGGGCACTGGCAGAGGCTGCCCAGGGAGGGGGTTGAGTCACCTTCCCTGGAGGTGTTTAAGGGATGGGTGGACGAGGTGCTGGGGGGCATGGTTTAGTGTTTGATGGGAATGGTTGGACTCAATGATCTTGTGGGTCTCTTCCAACCTGGTGATTCTATGATTCTATGAATGGTTGGGTGGGAAGAGACCTTTAAGGGTCATCAAGTCCAACCCTCCTGCAATGAGCAGGAGCATCTTCAGCTAGATCAGGTTGAAGATGGTCTTCTGTTTCCTGGTCTTTGTGCTTGTGTTAGGGCTGCAGGCAAGTGACTAGGCCCTTCAGCAGACCATGGCTTGAGAGGCGGGTAACTGAGCAGGGCGAGGGAAAACACAGGATGTGGTGGGAGAAATTATTGAAGTTAACAGAGGGCATAGGTAACCATATCCATAATCCCATGTAAAGCTTTTCCTGGCTGGCAAGGGAATAGGTGCGTGGGAAGGTGGAGCATCCAGGAGCACATCACCACGCTGGTGCCCATGCCAGGCTGCCAGATCATCACACCTGCTCAAGCCCATCACAGACACCAAAGCCAGCAGTCTGGACCTTGCCCCGTGCTATTTGATCTTACGCCCCTTTTCTTTCTTACACCAGTTGAAAGTAAGCACCTAAGTGTTTCTAAAATGCATTAGGGTTCCAGCAGTGTCTACTTGCAGGCTGCCCAGGGAGGTGGTTGAGTCACCTTCCCTGGAGGTGCTGAGGGCCATGGTTTAGTGATTGATGGGAATGGTTGGACTCAATGATCCGGTGGGTCTTGTCCAACCTGGTGATTCAATGATTCTATTCTATGATTCTCTGACTGGATTCCCCAGTCTAAACTGTCCCAGACTATTTCTTGCTTGAGCCCAAGCACACTAAGCTTGTCATCACTGATTTTTTTATCGTAATTTGAGCACTTTACTCCTGGGCTCAGGTCCCTGTCACCTACCTTTCAGCACCAGGCAGAGGTGCACAAGGTTGGGACACAGACACCTTTGCCTCCTCAGGGAAACATGGGGGGAGGGGAAAGCTGTCAAACCCCTTTGGACCTCATTGGACTGGCATAATACTGTTAAATTACTTAGCAGGAGTAACATAAGGCTTAATTGATTGCTGTTTTTAAAGAGCAGAAATATAATTTGAAGTGCAAGTTGATCTATTAACCTGAAGAACTAATCTAATTAAATGCTTGAAATTGCTATTAGATATCTAGTATTATTAGAGCAGAGGCTTTATATCAATATTTTAATGCAAGCATAGTTAAGATTTGATTGCCTGCTTTGAAGAATATTACCATAAAGTTAATTACAGACTGGTTAATTATCTTATCCCCATTACTTTAATAACAGTCATATGTTAAAATAGTATTGATTTCTCTATGTCTTCCATGCAGACATGACTAACAATGGTCTTTGTTTCTAAGAAATGAATTCCTGAGCTGAAAACACAGGAACAGATTAATCTTCTTTTCAAAATCATCTTTCAATGGACTGTATTAAGCAAACATCACTCCACAGTAAAGTGGTATGGACAGAGATGTTAATTCTCCATGCAGACAGATCCAGAGTTTTCTGGGATGAGGGTTTGTCATGAAAAGTGTTTTCCCTTTTCCTTTTCTCCTACTGTTTCTCTTGAACCAGTAACAATAACCTAACCTCATTTCGTGGTGCTAACCTATGGGAACAGTAACTCCACAAAATAAGGAGTAATTTGTGGGGGACTGAATCCCTGAACAAGCTTATTGTGAGAGCCAGGAAAGCACCAGGGAAGGAGAGAGACTGTGCAGCCAAGGATGGATGGAGCCAAGCAAGAGCACAATTTTAAATACCAACAACTTCCTGAATTGTCTTATTCTTAACATGAATCTGTGCTGTCAGGGATGAGGAGAACTCAGCAGCCACCGTGGCACATTATAGCAAAGCAAGGAGAAAGTAATTAACAGCAACACAGACTGGTTGTGACCAGAAATGCAGCTGATGTCAGTGACCTGGCGTGATATTGATTTGCTGGGTACAGGAGCCAGGTACAACCACAGCTCCACCAAAACCTCCATGCTGTTTCTCTGTTCATGTAGTACTAGAAGTAGGTCATCAGCCCGTTTGACAGCGTACACCGCAGCCAAAACTGAGCAGGCGTGCAACTACACCACACAAGAACAGAAAATATTGGTGCCAGCTCCAACCAGAGGCTCAGCTGGTGAATAATCCTGTTTCCAATAGGGACCAAAAAAGGACACCTAGAGAAGAACATAAGGAAAATGCAAGTGTACTCTGACACTTGTCATATGTACTCTATCAGCATACACATGGCTATAACTTAGGGACTCTGGGGCAGTGTAAAGAAGTATTTAATTCTGTTTGTTTTGAGCTTGTTTTTTGTTTTGATCTTGCATTGCCAGTAAAGCAGACAGATCTCAGTTGACTCTTTCTTCATGTTTTTACAGACATTCAGGTGTATTCAGTTGCCTCCACTGGCAGATGAATTGAGACACACGTAGGACTTCCTCACGCAGTGATTGTCTCCTGCCTCCACTCATCCCTGCTGGCCTTCTTGGGTGTTTCCTTTCTGTGTGTGAGAACCAGGATCCTTGTGAAATTTGAGAAAGGACAATTTTCTGCAAGGTGATAAGCATGACGTAAAAAAAAAAAAAAAGAAAGCCAATACCGTGAAAATACTACACGTTCCTTTTCTGCAACAAGGTTTGTCAGTGAGCTGTCATTCAGTCTTCAGTGGAAAACTCCTGGTAGATTTTTCCTGATATAAGACTATGTAAGGAAAATTCTGCTGTTGTTTTTATTAGTCAAATACTTGGAAGACTTCCCATACAGTCATGATTAGTCATATCGATGCATCTCATTTGCTGTGCTTTTAGAGCTGCACGCCATGCCCAATGTATGGTCTCTAAGGGAATAATTTAAAAAATGTTTAAATAACCTACAAGCTGAAGTCCTTTTTAAGAGGTACTCCATATGCTTAAGGTCAGGTGTTTTACAGACCTAAAGATGCAGGCAGGGTCTTACCAGAACTTGAATTTAAAAGCCACATCTCTATCATATGCCTAAGTGCTACAGAAAACTGCAGTAGAGCTAAAACATCTACGAAAGTGAGATTAGGCCCCTAAGATACTGTGAAGATTTTGGAAATTGCAGTCTGTGATTTATTTTATAAGTATTTGTATTTTCAGTTCTCCTGCCATCTCCTTACTGTTCCATCCCATAAGAAGAAGCAAGAATACATGTAATAGGGCATTTAAAAGAGAGAAGTGGGATGCAGTGAGTGAAACACTGCCAGCAAAAATATGGAAATATCAGTACCATTATGCAAAACCTTGATAAGACCTCATTTGGTCATCCTAAGGTCAGGAAAGAAGAACTCAAACTGGAGAAATTTCAGAGAAGAATTGCTCGAGTGGCTGGAAGAACAGGGAGTCTCTTAGACATGGAGAAACCAAAACACCTTGGCTTTCTAACCAACCACATCAAAGAATGTATTGTATAGTATGTTATACATCTATATTGTATGTATGTTATACAACACAGGAGTACATGTTGGAGATGGAAAAGATGTTTAAGAAATAGGAAAATGGTGCAGCAAAGTAGTTATAAACTAGCTGTGAATAAGCTTAGGCTGGAAACTGGGAAGATGTTTCTTCTAGAGGAACGAGGTTCTCTGAGCCTTTCCCAGAGAAACAAACAATCCTGTCACTTTTAATCTTAAACAGTTTGTGAAAGGGATTATATCATGAGGCCACAAGATTATATCACAGCAAGTCTCTGCCAGTCTTATTTGCCAACATGCTTATATCCGGATAGGGCTGAGCCAGACAAAAACACCCAACATGAATGGGAACTTGGCACAGGGACCAGACTTTGTAACTTCCTTGTAAAATTGTAGTCAGAAACCTCCTTTTGGGAGCTCCACAGTGGAAAGTGAAAACATTCAGTAAATACTTCTGGCTTGGCAAGAAAGAGACCAGTGGGTTTGTGTGAGAATCAACAGGTCCAGGTAACTTGAACTCAAGAGTCATAAAGGAGTTAGGGGAAGGAAACTTGGCACATTGATGGTCAACACTGGAAATGCTGGAAAGTTTAAGAGGGCTGGAAGTGGGCCCATGTGAATCCAGTCGCACATGGAAATCAAGATCATTTATGTAACTACAGGCCAGTTACCCATGTCCACTCTCAGACAACGTAATGGGAATACTTCCATTAGCAAGATTTAGTTATCAAAGAAGGAAACAGTAAAAACATAATTAATGACAGATGCAAGGCTCACTGTCTTCTTCAGACTTCTTTGGTTTCATTATTGAGAGGACTGCAGAGTTGAGTGGTGATGGCAAAGAGGCCTTTTTAGAGTTTCGAATTCCTGCAACACTGCAATTATAAAGAACAGCATACAGTGCCAATAAAGCACACACTAATTGGATGGTGAGCGTGGTAATTGACAGGTCTCAAAGAGTGACTGTCAATGGGGAATCATCTAATGGTGAACAGCAGGGTTCATTAGATACTCAATGCTAGTCAACATTTTCTGCATGGTTCTGGAAGAAAATGTAAGAAACGCTGCTGAGCTAATTTACTGTAGATGACAAAAAGTTTGATAGAATGATAAATAATGATGAAGATAAGGCTGTCATCTAGAATCATGTGGAGAGAGAGCTGAATTGAGCTGTGGTTTAAATCAGAGAGATGGAACATTACAGACGTCATAGCAAGAGAGATGACCATCTGCAGAATGATGCTGCTTCTGAAAAGCAGTTAACACTGGAAGGATTTAGGGGTCCTATCTGACAAGACACACAACACGAGCTTCCAAGGAGGCAGAGGAGAATAAAGCAATTTTTGTCTGTACAAACAAGGAGGTTGCTTAGGAGGGGCAGAGAAAGCATCTTGCCTGGAAAATTCCCTAAAGCTGATCCTGGAGAAATTCTTGCAGTTCTGGTGTCCTTTTTAGAGTACACTGGCAAACTGGATAAGTCAAGAAATGTGTCAGGGGAATTGGTTGAGCACTGGATTAAAAATCACTTCCAATCAGAAATAAAAGCTCAGTCTTCTCAAATTATTAAAAACAAGGGAATCCGATGACAGCACATGTATTTGTTCTCCAAAAAATGTGATGTGAAAAAAAAAAGAAGACATACTAAAAGGCATGACTGCACACCATATCAGGGTGAATTTTGAGGAAACAAAAGGTGTTGTTCTAACAGCCTTGGAAATAACAACCTGTGTTGTATGCCCAATGGGTGCTACACACCTCTGAAGCTACACGTGAGCTGAAGAGCTCCATGGAGGGATACGTGAGTGATGGCGTGGGATTTGTGTGACCCTTGTTGTGCATGGTGCTCTGAGCATGCAGCCTTCATGTGCTCATGAAACTTATTTCAAGCCCCAAGTCATTGCAGGGTGGAAAGAAACAGTCTGTGAGTTAGGTCGAATAGCAGGACAATGTGTAACAGTAGTAATTGAGTCTGACAGCACAGCACACTCCAAATGTTGATGAATTCAAGGTTTTTAAGTATAGTCCATTATCCTCATTACAGCCCCAGGTCAGGTCTGATTGAAACCCGGCGTCTTCTGCTCCCCGAATGCTTGAGGCTGCGTCATCCCACCCAGCTGCCACTGTGACTGCAAGAAAGAGTTTGGCCCTGTCCTGCCCCAGCTCTGTTTTGGGAGGCTTGTGTCAGACCTACCTCTTGTGTAAACGATCTCTGTCCCCTTTCAGCCCCCTTAAAACCCAGAGGGAGATCATTTAATTAGCAACTCTACCTTCAGGGGAAGGTAGAACTCTACCTTCTTCAACTCTACATTCTTCCTCTTCTACTCCTTCTTCTACTTCTTCTTCTTCAACTCTACCTGCAGGGGAAGCAGGTATAGGAAAGCCTGCTCTGGCAGCTCTGAGAGGTTTGGCACCAACCTTTGGGTGATGGGATGCTGGAGGAGACTTGGCTGCACCTCTCCAGTAGGTCCCCAGCATGAAGAAGGAGACGGCGCTGCACAACTCAGCTGTGAAACTAGAAAGTTGTGATGGAGGTTGAGCAAAACCTCCCAGCCAACGCATCATTCCCAGCCTTTGTTTAATTTAAGTAGGAGATGCCATTAAGGTTTTGTAGGAAAGCAGGAGCCTCAAAAGCCCAATGTAAGCACAGAGAAAGTTAATGATAACGTGGGAATTTGATTGATCCCAGTGAAGAATTTTTTTTCCAGGGCTTGTTTGGACTCTAGGTGTGCTAACAGACCAACAAATGAGCCCAAAAATGAGCAGCAGAGAAGCTCTGAAGCTGTAGAAAAGACAGGCAGATGGCCTGAGAAATCACAGCCAAGTGCTGCCGGAGAAAGGGCACAGGAGAGAAAGCCTGGGAAGAGCTCACATAGTTTGGGAACTGTGATTCAAATAAAGCCAATTGTGCTTAAGCAGTAACGTATTTTGCCTTTGGTTGGGGAAGCAGGGCTTTTTAATTTCTTGCAGAAAACCAGATGGTGTAAAAATGTTTGAACCCATCTTCAGTTTTTTCCCTGTAACTGAAATATTTTGCAAGATCCTGAATTCTGGAGAGCTGCTTGGGTTAATAATGTCAATTTATGTTTGAGAGTATGTTTAACTCCGTGTGTGAATGTGAAATGTGCACCTCAAATTATGTTTCAGCTTCCAACTGAGGGCAGTAAATTTCTCTGCAATGTCAGCAGCCTGACTGGAAGAACATGTTTCTAATAAGAAAAATGCAAAATATAGCCGGAGAAAATTTAAGAGATACACTAGAAAATGACAACTTCAAAATATTTTTAGAAATGAGCTCATTAAATGTGCTTGTTTTGATCTCTGCATCCTACACAGTACAAAGGGTCCACGGGCTGCATATCAAGAAGGACAGAAAGATCAATTCATATCAAGGACATCAGCAGACGTACGCAAGGATTTAGGTGTCTTGTTTCACTTGTGTTTTTTCTGTCTTCCCCTTACGACTACATTTCATTTTAAACTTTGAATCCAAGAGCAAAGGTGCACTGAGCAACAGATGTTGGAAGACAAAAACACGAATAGGCAGCGGGGCCTCAGACGTCACAGGATGTAAATATGGGCCACAGAATATAGAGAGTAGCAGGGTCACAGGCAGTAAATATGGGCTGTGCAAAGAAATTGTGTATAAACATGGTATGTCTAGCAGGAGACACTGAGAACACAGGAGTTTTGCAAAAAGATGGAAGGAATTAGGTCCTTTCTCCCTGGAGAAGTGAAGGCACAGGGATGATCTCATCACAGTATGCAGGTACTTATAGGGTGGCTAAAAAAGCATGGGGAGTCTCTCTTCACAAGGAGCCGCATGGAAAAGGAAAGGGGTGAAGTATGCAAATTGCACTAGGAGAGGTTTCATCACAATATAAGAAAGAAGTCTTTTACAATGAGAACAATCAATCACTGGAACAAGTCACCAGGGAGGTGGTAGAGTCCCCATCGCTGGAAGTTTTCCAGCTATTCTTGGACAGGGTGCTAGATGGTCTCATCTGGGTCACCTTCCCTACAAAAATTGAAGCAGATGATCTTTCAAGGTCCTTCCCACCCTGGGCACTTCTGTGAGTCTGTGAACTACTCGACTTGCAAGACAAACACTGGAGTGGGGCAGGGCCTTGAACTGCCCACACAGAGAGGGTGGGTGAAGGACACTCATGCATGTGGGAACAGAGCAAGCAGGTCAGGACATGGGACAACAGCACAACTCCAGAAGGCAGAGATTTGGGAAAGCAGCCATCCCTGGTTCTAAACACAGCAGTACATACATCAGAGCACAGGGAGGAGGCTTCAGTCCTCAGACCCAGTAAGGGTAGAGGAATTGCGAAGAGTTTATCTTCCTTCTTAAGGATGTTTTTGGACATATAAAGCAGCACGAGGCAGTCTGCCTTTTCACAGGGAGAGAGACGTTGTGAAAACAACATCATTATGGACATAAAGAAGATCATCTTCTGAAAAAATATTCTGTGGAGAAAAACTGAACACTCTTAACTCAGTGATTGATGCTTTATTGGTAAAATTGGAATGGATCTCTCGTTCTTCTGCTCTTGATCACATTGTTTCCACTGGATTTCATTGGGCTGAGCATGAAAATCTCACTTTTGTTACCATGCCCACAAAGATGATCTCTACATGATCCCATACACTGTGCCTTCACTTGAGTCACATTTACAGTGAAGCTATTCTTGTACCAGGATTGTAGGGAAAGACATGGGAAAAATTAACTTGTTCCTCTGACAGAGGGAAGGGAATTTTGTTGAACAGTGATTAAAAAAAGAGACTGGATAAATAGGTTTATAACTACAGCACCTCAGTTAGGTGGCATGAATTCCTTTCCATCCTCTCCCTGCCTTGTCACGCATGACACAAACCTGCAGGCTCCGCGTACGTGGTTCATCTCACACCCCATCCATGGAAAACACTGAGTAAGAGGCTATATGAGCTTGCCTGCACTAAATCAGGCCAGAGATGCTAACAGGACACAAAAACTATTGTGGCAATTTCACTGTTCCACCCACAAAGGACTACAGTATATATTTTTAAACATATAATAAGAAAAAAGTTATTAGATGGCATTCCATCTGCAGATGTAGTTGTTTAAAATGACATCAGTGTCATAGCAGAGGTCATTGACATCTGAATCAAGAAAGATGACCAAGAATTTATGAAATCTGGGCATGTATTATTTATGGAAAGAGAGGCTCAGCAAGGAGCTGTGTGGCAACTTCTGGGGGTGGAAAGTCTCACTGTGTCTGGGTAGGGAACGGTTTGTGTAATCTTTCTAGGAAGCGAGAAGTCATCTGATTCAAGGAGAAAAGTATAAAGATAAGTAAAACAACCACAGGAGGCTGCTGCACGAAGGCTCCCAGGGAGGTACAGAAAGGACATTAGGATACGTTTTGGCAAACACGAAAGCTCTGCAAAGCACTGAGCACACAGATTGTAGTCAGGTTTCCATTAAAGACTGTGCTCACCACGTCAGAGGGCCAAGCCCAGTAAAAATACAGGGCATCATCAAAAATCCAGTCAAACAGCAGAAAAAAAAAAGTAGTTACTATGCAGTAATTGATAAAAGTAATCTCTAATTCTAGATTATTGGATGCAGAAATGGCAATTGCTTAAAATGTTTTAGTAGGAAAAATATGTGTGTGGTCCTGACTGGTTTACAGTGAGCTTTCCCCTGACCAGTGGGTTAGTCCTCCTAGCAATGCTTTGAGCACAATAGCAAATATATTTTCTTAAAACTCCTTAGGGTTTGGGTTTTTTTTCTAAGGACCTACGCTCTCAGGTCAGCTCACTCAAGTGCTTGGGCAATTGGTCCTCAATGGGTTTTATAAGCAGCAATCTAAAGAGTTTAAACCCTGGGACTGCAGCAAATTGATTCATTTTGACTGAAACCTTTCAGGGAGGAAGCGCGTGGCACGCAGAGGCAGCAGAGGTAGGTGCAGACTTCACCCAGGGCATCCCAGCATCAGCTCCATCCTCAGCAGCAGCGAGAGACCCAAGAGTCGGCCCTGAAACAAAAAGACTGGCAAAGGCTCGAAAGGCAAAATATCTTCTGTGTGTCTTGGGTAGCAATTCCTGAGAGGAGGAGGTTAACAGTACTGTTCCTTTCTGCACTTTCCTTTTATTAGGGTGGAAAACCTATTTTGCAAAGCCTTGTTTTCTGCCTTGCTCTTCTAATGTCATCCCCATCCACCCCAGGTCCTGGATTCTTCCCTCAGCCTCCAGCCTGCCGTTGCCTCAAGCCCAGCAGGCATCCAGTGCTGATATAAATCCAGACTCAACCTGGCTGAGTTAAGGCCAGCCTGCCCTTCACAGTGCTTCCCTACAAGCAGACATATCGATTTTATGGGAAAATTGAATAGAAGCTTAAAATATAATTTTGTTTTTTGAGGAAACCAGCTCCAGAGCAAGTTTGAATCTGAGCATATTTTATGGCTGAAATGTAAACGCCTTTGAGGGAGGAAAAAAAGTCAATAAACAGAAGAGACAATGTAATGGAAACAGTGTTCACTGCCCAGGAGAGAGCTGCCCTGGCTGGCACTCACGCAGATGCGCCAGCTTCAGGGGAGCTGCCTGCTAGGTGAGGATAAGGCCCTGCAGTCACATTTTATTGAGACGTTGATGTAGTGCAAATAAAGCAAGACCAAAGCTGTGGCTGCTACAGGCAAGAGAAAAGGAAGCGAGCCAAGTATGATGTCTTCGTACACTTGCAGGCTATAGGAATGTGTTTTGCTGGCCTTATGGTAATCTGGACTTTGAAGTCCCCTTCATTCCCACTTTTCTCTCCCACGACATAAAATAATTCCTCATGACCGTCTATAACCCTCCGAACTCCTTGGAGCTTTCTCTGTGCAATGTTACACCACTGGGTCTCCTAAAACTATTGTGTAATGGAGTGAGATCACAGACTAGCTCAGTCCATGCGGCTTGCGCTATCTTGCCCGCCTAATGCTTAGCTGCAGATAAAACACCGAAAACCAATTCCTGTAGGATTACAGCCATGATTCTAAATAGTGGTAGGAAAGCCAGACGTACAAGTGGTCTTCCATAAGGAAGGAATCCACTGATGTGGAGAAGTTTTCCATTGATGTTTATGAGTTCATTGACTCCGCTGTGGCTGCAGTTTGGGAAATTCAGTCTTTATTTCTCTTATGTTCTGTACAAACACCTATGGATGTGTTCGTTAATCGTGTAGGCTGCTACAGGAGCAAGGACAACAACAGTGTGATTTTTTCAGATGTGATGTTTGGCCTCTGAATGTTAAATAGAAACATGTTTGTGGATTTAACCTCTCAGCAGATGCACAATGATATTCAGACTCAAGGGTCTCTGACAACCAGGAACAACCATCCCATGGGGGTGGGGATGTCCTTTAAAATGAATCATTGGTCTTTTTCAGAATCTCATCATAAAAGGTTATTGACATGTGAGACACAGATCACGAGCAGCTTAGCTTTGTGGGTTTTGCCCTCACGAAAGCATTGGGAACAGTCAGGGGGGCTTTTGCACCCTCTAGGAAATGCAATATGAAACTGAGCTCCGTGTGTTTTGCTGCTCCTGACCAGGAGTTAGGGACAACTCAAAGCAGTAGCCTTGGTCATCCATTTACATTTGTAACCACCATGAAAATTACAGCGCATCACGATGTAAAAAGTGAGTGCATTTGCTCAAAAATAAGGTTATCTGGGAGCTTCAAACAGTGGTTGGTTGGTTGTATTTTACTCACTAAAATGAAGAGAACTACAATTAAAATAATTTTGCATACAGAGATGTGTACACACTGGTGTAGGATGGGTAAGTGAGAAGACACAGAGCAGTCACTAGAAATTATTTAGATCCTCTCAGGAGTGTGAAATCTACCCTGGATGAAAGAGTAGGAGCACCAGGCTCCCAGCAGCAGCATTTTGCTCTTCTCCAGAGCCAGGGTGCCAGTTCTCCCATTTTGCTGTCCCTTCCCTGATGTCTATACCTGCTTTTCATGGTTGAATCAAGCCTGAAAATAGACTTTAGGAGAGATTAATATGATCACATTTTATCACCAGGTCGTTTTCTTTTGGCCTGTGTGGCTATAAACCAGGGGAAATAGATGCCCTTAAAATAAGCCGTTCAGTCAGAAAGGACGATCTACAGCTGCAAAGTGTCATGCACTGTGTACAACGGGCTGAGAGAGGAAGGTTCCAAAGGCCCATGAGCTTAAACATTTACATTTCAGTGTAAAACTATGCCATGCAACCAGTCTGCAGCCTGGTGCTGGCATTTGCAGCTTGCCCCCGGATTATTCTCTGGGCTGTTTTTCTGTAGACTGATTAGAGACCAAGTCCAAGCCAGACAGAAGATTGGACTGTGCCTATGGGTCTAACCTGAGGGCTAGAAAATGAAGATTTGATTAGAAACTTGTTTCCTGTTTGCTTGATTAAATCCAACTATAAAATTAAGATAAAACATCCCCGCAGCCTCCTGGAGGTGTGTTGTGAGGATGCATGCACCGCTTGATGTTTGTAAAGTGTTTTGGGAGTAAAAAATGCTGCAATAATGCAAAGCTCTGTTCTCTTGCAAGAAAGCTGATTGCTTCTTTTACAAGGCAGCAAAGTCCACAAAAGCAGAGTGGAAATCATCCTGTATCCCCGTCTCTGGCAGCAGTTCTATCCCCAGCTAATGCCAGTGGCTGCAGCTCCAATACAATGGTAGAATTATAGAATCACAGAATGGTTTGGGTTTGAAGGGAACTCAAAGCCCATCCAGTTCCATCCCCTGCCATGGGCAGGGACACCTCCACTGGATCAGGCTGCTCAAGTCCCCATCCAACCTGGCCTTGGACACCAGGGATGGGGCAGCCACAACTAACTCTCACTATTTAGCTTTAAATCATTACCCCCCATCCCATCCCTGCACTCCCTGATCAAGATCCCCTCTCTAGCTTTCTTGTAACCCCCTTCAGATACTGGAAGGCTGCTCTAAGGTCTCCCTGCAGCCTTCTGTTCTCCAGGTTGAACAAACCCAACTCTCTCAGCCTATCCTTGCATGGGAGCTGCTCCAGCCCTTGGATGATCTTCGTGGTCTCCTCTGGACTCACTCTAACAGATCCTTCCTGTGCTAAGAACTCCAGAACTGGACACAGGACTTCAGGTGGGGTCTCACGAGAGCAGAATCCCCTCCCTTGACCTGCAGACCACGCTTCTTTTGTTCCAGCCCAGGATATGGTTGGCCTTCTGTGCTGCAAGCACAAATTGGTGCTGCGATCTCCTGGAAAGAGAGAAGGGGAAGGTCCTCTAGCATTCAGTGACTTCAGGATATCTACTGAGTTACTGCTATTCATACAGGGTGATACTGCTGCAGTCTCCAGACCAGCCTGGTTCCAGCTGCCATCGTAGTGACTGGCATTACTTGAGAAAAATCTCACCATCCCTTTATCAGCGCATCTACAGCGTTTCTGATTCAAGGTCTGTGAGTGGATGCTTCTTCAAAAAATATGACAATTGGTGCCCAATGCATTTTGAAAGCTGGCAAATCTATATGACAGCAGAAAAAGCACTACTCTTGATTTTTTGGAAGCAGTTGTGCGACGAGAATCAAGATATGTATACATTCTGAGCCTATGAGACATGGGACTGTGAAAATCTTGGAGGGGAGGGACTATACACAGTGCCTGTCAGCAGTTCTCTTAGAGAAGGCTAAATCGTTAATTTTATTGAAGGACCTCTATAGGATATATGGTCATGGGTACTGCTAATATGCACAGTGTGAAGTGTGAAGAGTTTACAGCTCCCCCTTGGAGATCTGCACTGAGAAATCTTACTATGCAATGAGTTGCAAAATATCTTCAATTTTCTCATGTCCAATATCCAGCTGCCCACTGTATTATTCAAAATGCATTTCTCGACTGAGGCGTTATTGCAGGGATCTACTGCAATTGCAGTGAGCACCTCTGCATTGTTTGCTGGGCTTCGGAAAGGTCCTTTGTGTGCATCCCACCTTATTTGCCCTCATCTTCTGCTGCAGCTCACCAACCCATCAGCTGCGCTTATGCAGAAGAGGATGGTTTTTATTTCCAGTGGGGATGCTTTCAGTGATCTGTGGATTTCAGGGATCTGCACCGCCTTGAAGCTGGGCTGCTGACCTAGAGGAGACAGCAAAGATAAAGAAGCAGGAACCAGAGAGTGGTGGAGCAGGAACTTCTACCTCTGGTTTGCTGCTGAAGGAAACATGTCATGTAATGACCCTTTCATTTTTTTCCTCTTTTCAACTGGGTATAAAACAGATATGGGTTGATGAGGAGAAGAGATGCTGCATTAAGGAGGTTTTATTCACCAGTCTTCTTACTCTCTCTTTTTGAGCAAGTCAGTTCCCATTGCTGCAGGTGACACGGCTGTTCATGAGATAAACAGCTACACAGCCTGGTGTGAAGACCACAGTCTGAGCCACATTAGTGGAGTTATTGGGGGCAATGATGGCTCAGCCACAGGGAACCGGAGCAGCAATCAAGAAGTCCTTGTGCCAGTAGCAGCTCTGATACCCTGCGGGACCAGCAAGGCCTCAGGAAAAACAAGTACAGGGCAAACAGACGATAATCAGCCCCCTCCCAAAGCCTTTCCCTTTATCATAAATGCTTTATTACATATCCATATATAAAGCCGGGACAGCAATATTGACCCATGTCCTAAGGTGCTTGTTGCAGCAAGGAAACTGGCTCCAATTCCTGACTTAACTTGCATTTCATGTTCATCACCAACTCATGCAGAACAAAATGCCTCCCATCTCACCTCTCTGTTGCATTCGTAAGAGGCAAAACAGCTTTTTAGGAAAGCTGTGTAATTCCTGCCTGAAATTCTCTGGAATGCTGGTTCTTTTTGGTTCCTCCAAGCTATTTTTTATGGGTTATTACATCACAGATGAGAAGGAAAAAAAAATGGCACAACAAAAATCCAATTAAGGAAAAGCCTTGGGAAAGAGAAAGCGCTTGTTGTTTAAACGTGAGTCGTAAAGGGAGCCAGGAAAGGTGGGTTAAATGCAGAGCCTAAATATCCATCAGCCATAGTTGTTATCTGAGCCTCTGCAACATTAACGATGCAGTAATACTGGTTTGGGTTTTCCCCTCTGTTCTTCAGGTTCAGTGTGTGAGCAGGTCTCCACAAGCTCCCCACTTATTGATTTGATATCACGAAAAATAAAACACTGGTAAGAAAAAAAAATGTATGAAGAGGCAAAGTAGTGATCTCAGAGCTCTGGAAAAAAATCTTGGCTCCAAATTTATTTTATACAGGGGCAAATTCATCAGGTGCCAAGAAAAAAACTACCCCAAAATGACAACTTTGATTTTATTTCCACACATTCCAGCTGATCGGTAGTCTCCAGGTTGAGTTTGTCATTTTAATGAGAGCTTATTCAGTGAGCCACAAAAGGGGAAAGCACAGCATAGTTTAATTTAGGACCTTTCAGCTGTAGTAAAATGATGCTTCCTCCCTTGAATGTTGCAAAACCTACAAAATATAGCATTTGGTACACTTCGCAACAGGATTTCCTTGTATTCCATTAAACAAAGGCAACCTGAGACCCACTTACCCCATTTTCCCATGGAAAAGGAAATGAGATTAATTAGAAGAAGGAGTAAGAGGACAAATGCAAAAGCAGAAGGCTCCATTCCTCCTCACCTAGTTTTTGTTGTAGGCTGTTTCTCCAGCTCTCTTCGACCTGTAAGTTTAAAACCACTCTGGATGGATTCAGCCTTCTTCAGTTCACTGGCCTTGATAGAGGGAAAAGTTCTGCTTTTGTAATTTAAACTAACTGATAATAAGCTTGTTTTCTCAGATGTTTGCACAGATGCTGAAGGCCACAGATGGAGAACTACTGACCTACCAGGGAAAATGAAGCCTCTTTTATTTATTTATTTTTTTTTTTTGCAGAACAAAGATGAGTTATATGCAGGTAAATGACTGATTCTACAGCAAGAAAAGACCAGAAGAAAATACTCTAGCTCACTCTATGGACCACATCCTACCAGCAACACAAAAGGAGAGCACACCTGTACTAAGGGCAGTATTGGGCCCTGTGCATATTTACTTAATTAGAGATTCTTTTTCCTCCTTCCAAACCAGCATAGCTTTGGTTTATGTCTGCCCCCCTCTCTGATGTATCCAGCCTCAACTGGTGGAAATGCTTTTTCCCTGCTGCTCAAGGTCACAAGGTGTAGAATCGTGGAATCGTTTAGTTTGGAAAAGACCTTAAGAACATCAAGTCCAACTCTTAATCTAGTACTGTCAACTCCACCACTAAAGCATTTCCCTAAGCACCACGGGGAACTCTGTCTTTGGAGGAATCCCTGTCTTTGGCAAGCAAAACAGAGAAAGCTGATGCATGTATGTGTATGTATGTGTGTACTTATACACATGTCTCACCTCTGTTGGAAGCTATGAGGCACTGACAGCTCTTGCTTCAAACTGAAGTAGCTCAGGTATACGCAGGGATCTGTTTGTATATATTACTCAAGTAAATATGCGTGTAGATATATACAAAACATGCACATCCAGCAATATATTCAAGTTGATGTATTTCCATATCAACACATTTATTTTGAGAGGCAGGCAAGGTGTAGTCTGTGGAGCAGCTTTCTGCTGGCAAGACTCCAGCCAAGGGCGCTCTCTTTATGGTCACTTAACAAGTGGTAGAGTCAGAGCGAGGTCTCTGAGGCTTTGAACATTTAGTCTTCTTCTTTCTGCAATCTATTTGCCTTTCTTTCTCACACTATGCAAGCGATCAAATCGTCCAGTAAAAACACTTATTTGAGGAGAACGTTATTTGGTTATCACAAGGGGATACACCATGAAACGTAGCCAGCGTCCTCTCACTGATCTTCATACAACCAAAATAATATCAGAAGTGGAGGCAGGAGAGAAGCTAGGTTGGAGGGGTAAAGTGGAGTAGGAAGTCATAAACTTCCTTTTCTATTATTTGCACCGCACTCCTACAGCCTCTGAATCACCACTGCGTGCACAAATAACTCACAGTCATCTTCAGGAAATCACCACAATTGTAATCACCATCTTTTTTAACTCAAGAATTTGCAGGATGAAACTGTTAGTGGCAGGGTACATTTGTACACATCCAAATTATACCTCTATAATGTGGAATATAGTTCCTCTAATCTAATTTAACTGTCGAGCATCACTTGAATGCAGCTGGAGAGAAAATCTAATGCAACAAACCAGACCTTTATCCACCAAGGGAGAGGAAGACTCATTGCTTCAGACCCAAGACTGAATATACCTAATTCAACCACAAATTGCTGGGCTGAGCAGAATTCACAGCACAGCCAGGAAGACTAATTCCTTCTCTTGCAGGAATTACCATATTAAACTCCCTGACCTGGGTTACATAGGAGGTCAGATTAGAGTATTGCTGTCCCAAATTCCAGTCTCAGAAACCAGTTTGCAGTGCCCATCTGGCTGCAATCCTGGGTAAACAGCAAGAAAAATAATGCAAGCGTGTGGTTAGGGTATCTCGTTTCTGTGTGATGCAGTGGAAGGACTCTCATTGCTGTCGGTAAGAAGGCGGCAGACCTTCCTGAAAACAGGAGACAAGAAAAACTTCGGTGGCTGTCAAGGGGGCTTTTTAGGGTCAGCATTGGTCAACTCCCAGCATGGCCCATGTATGCGTGAAGGTGATTCCTGCTGCTGAAGGCAGGAATCCAGAATGACCTGAACCTGAATACAGAAAAACTCCCCCATGGCATGGTGAGTCCCAGAGATACAAACCATTTGCAATGGGCAATGCTGTCTGTTTGCTCTGTTCTCGGACCCTCCTCTGGGTAATCTGGTCCCTGCTAGAGAAGGGAGTGGCACCTTTCCCAGTGTGGCCAGGCAATGACCTCTCCTGGTGTGCCCAGGGAGAGATGAAACAAACCTCAGAGAGAGACCAAACAAGCCCCACTGCCTGTCTTCTCTCCCTGCAGCAGCCAGCCCTCAGCAAACACACCAGGAATTGTACCTTCCTGTGCCATGGATACCCACAGCCACACCAGCCCCACGCGTTTGATGGCAAGAGGCTCTTTCCAGCCAAGCTAAGAAGCAGAACATTATTTTTCAAAGAGCTGCGTGCTCAGTAGCAGCTCACCTTCCAACACAGCCAGCAGAGCCTGTTTCCTTGTCGTGTAGGTGCTCACTTACAACTCATGCTTATTCCTGAACCTCCAGGATCCCTTCATAGTGCCTCCTGTGTGAAATGCTTAGGCAGATGGTACCAGCGGGGCTTGAGCTCCCTTCTGAAGTGTCTTGAAATCGCACAGTGATTGACTCTCCCCAGAGCAACTTGCCTGTCCCTGATTACCAAACACTCGCCTCCATCCGCTCGTCCTTTTCCCCACTCTGGACGATGAACTAACAGCAGGGATGTGACTAACCACAGCGTGAGCGAGCAAGGAAGCTATCGGCCACCTAAATCAGCTGAATCAGAAGGAGCAGGGGAAAGGGAAAAAAAGGGCTCTCTGAACAAGCACGAATCACTTTACGAGCCACAACATGAAGAGCCAAGTGTATTAGTGAGTCACAGGTGAAACGTGTGACAACGACTTTGGTGAGCGGTGGGAAGGGCTTCGTGCTGGGGTGGTGGGAGGGGAGGGAGCACAACCAGCCTAATATTTCCCACGCACATTCCTCTACTCCATGTACTACGAAATTTGGTCAGACGTTAAAGTGTGGAAGCAGAAAGAAATTCCTAGGAGGAAAGCGAAACAGATAAAAACCAAAACAGCATGGTAATTTCTTGCCTGCAAAGAGCACTATTACCATGTGCGGGCTTGCTCCACCTGCAATTTTACATGTGTACAGTGATTTCTGATATGTGCCTCTGGTAAGAAGCTTGATCTGTCTCAGGAAAATCCCTTGTTGATTTATTATTTGATATATATGTAAAGCAGCATATAATATAGCCTTAATCCACAGACACTCAAGCCTTCAGGGCTGCAAGTAAAGGAAAGAGTACACAAGGGATGAAGTAGAGAGAAAGAGAAAGAAGCTAACAGCTGAGCACCCTGGTTTCAGAGCAGTCACTGGTGTTATTTTTGCTGTGATTACCAGCACTGTGGTAGCACCCACGGGCTCAGCTGTGCCTGCTGGCAGGCATCCCTCAGCGGTGCGGTCCGGCTGCTGGACGAGCACACAAAAATGCAGCCCAGAGGTTTTCAGAGAAGAAAAATTGGAGCCAGGCCCTTCAGTGGTGCTTAATTGGGTAAGTCCTTCTATGAATACCCCCATCTGGATCCTTTGCAGCAGGAGTTCTGAAGGAGTGGTGTCTATCCAAGGGGCCAGGCTCTCCAGCCCTCACCTCAATAAGGCATCTGTGCATGGTGGATGAATAGCTAAAAATAAACTGCTGTATAATGAAGAAACTATTAGATGCAAGCATGACCACACAGCCTTGCCACGCACGCTGTGCCACTCAGTCATGATCTCTGATGGCATTTCATTCACCTACAGGTGTCCCCTGGGACACTGACCCCATGCTGAGCCCTGGGATGCTTGGTGCCCTGTAAAAACAAAGCAAAGAGCTCCCAGATGAAGCAAAGAGCCAAGCTGCTATTACCAGAGAGATGGGAGTTGCAAACAAACCCTAAAATTATGCAGTAGTGCTGCAAACAGTAGCCCAGAGCTCCCCCAGCTGAATCATCCGCTCGATGGTGTTGTAGCCAAAACAGCATTGGAGGCAGCAGACTGGAAGGGATCGCTCTCAACCAGCTCCTGCAGGGAGCTATGGTCTCTGTCCCAGCATTTCAGAGCACGCAGCCCTTCTGCCAGTGTCGACACACGTGATGAGCTTTACATACAGCAAGCTGTGATTGCAACACAATGACTTGCAGTGTATTAACATTTATCAAGTAGTTAAATTATTGCCTAATCAGGTCCTAACTTGAGACAAGATGCAAAGGCAATCTAGCAGAGGAAGTGAAGGGGGTGGAGGAGAGAGGCAGCAGCGCTCTGGATATGTCATAAAATAAACCAACAGCACGCGGCTTGATGGTTACTGATCTGGGTGTTTTTCAGACATACCAGATAGAGGAGGTAAATGCCAGAAGCCCAGGGATACAAAAAGCCCACCACAGGCCCACAGGATGATGAATCTGCTGTCTGGTTCTCATGTATTTGCAACCTCTCTTCCCCTTCAGCGTGCGGTGTGCAGCGATGTCTCGCGGCAGCAGGGCTCAGTGGGTTTTGTGTTGCACCGGCACGACCCAACTCAGAAGCGTGTGTGCTGTGCTGTCCCACACGCGGAGGCTGCCAAGACAAGCACACGGTGCCCGCAGCCCCCTGCTTCCCTGCTTGCCCACAATATTTTCCAGTCGTTCAGCATATCTTCTGTTGTTTATCCAGCTGACCTTTGTACAAAAAACAACCTCTGTCTTTTGCAGTGAAGAGAATGCTAGCACAGAGCTATCATGGTGAGCCAGGTGTGTCACCTTTGGGTGCTACCAGTGTTCAAGTGCCTTGTGCACACCTTGAGCATCTGAGTGATTGGCTGCAGGGAGACTTTTTTGTGGAGGTGTGAGTTTTAGTCCATGCTGCCTTATCATAGAATCATAGAATCATAGAATAACCAGGTTGGAAGAGACCCACCGGATCATCGAGTCCAACCATTCCTATCAAACACTAAACCATGCCCCTTAGCACCTCGTCCACCCGTGCCTTAAACACCTCCAGGGAAGGTGACTCAACCCCCTCCCTGGGCAGCCTGTTCCAGTGCCCAATGACCCTTTCCGTGAAGAATTTTTTCCTAATGTCCAGCCTAAACCTCCCCTGGCGGAGCTTGAGGCCATTCCCTCTCATCCTGTCCCCTGTCACTTGTCCTTATTTACAAGGACATGGTGTGACAGAATGAGGGGGACTGGCTTTAAATTGGAGAGGGGAAGATTTAGACTAGGCATTAGGAAGAAACTCTTCGCGGTGAGGGTGGGGAGGCCCAGGGAAGAGTAGTGGCTGCTCCGTCCCTGGAGGTGTTCAAGGCCAGGTTGGATGGAGCTCTGAGCAACCTGATCCAGTGGGAGGTGTCCCTGCCCACAGCAGGGGGTTGGAACTGGATGGGCTTTGAGGTCCCTTGCAACCCAAACCATTCCTTGATTCTGTGACTCTGTCTCCTGCAGATGCCCTGGAGGCACTGTAAGGGATGTGCAACAGCCCTTCACAGACCCTTTCATTTACGTGTTAATGAGTTACCCTGACCCTGATTTCCAGGTCTCTTCTCATTTCACACCAGTTCCTCTCTTGCCTTGTAATTTGCACACCTCCAACATTAGTAACAGCACCTCTCCCACAAATATATCTTCATTTTTATAGCAAGGAGATCAAGCCTTCTTCCATCCTAGTATGAAGATAAAAGTACCCACCATCCTCCTTTTCTGTTTTACCTCTGGCCTCTCCGCTGTCGTTACAAGACAACAAGCACCTCTCTAACTGTAGCTCCAGCCCTCTGAAATGTTTTTATGCCTTCTTCTGAAAGATTGTAATTTTTATTTTCAGTTGTGGGTCAGAGTGAGGCTGGCCCGGGGACGCTAGAAAGGTGCAAGCCTTTTCCTTACCATAATTTTCACGGGGCAGATGACAGCTGTAATCTCAGCCTGGCCTCAGACTTAATTGCACAAGGAGGAGAGACCCTGGCCAATGCCTGGCAGACTTTGGAGAGCCTTGGGAGGAGGAGAGACACAGGATCATTCGCTAGTCTCTCCTCGATGAAATGAGATTGCAAGATCCTACGTCAAATTACGCTGTTCCTAATGCAAGCTGTATCTGAGATGCCCGGAACGAGGACTGCGCAGAGCTTCTGGTGCCACTGAAGCACTCTGCCTTTCCCAAACTTCCTGGGAAGTGTTTTGAACTTTATTTTTAAAAGTGTAATTAATCACGGAGCAGAGCTTGAAATCAGTCCAAGTGCAATAAAAGCACCCGAGCAGAGCCTGCTCAGCCCAGCGAGCATTGTTTGCCACGGCCTGACTTCAGGCATCAGGAAACTTCCAGATGTGTTAACTTTGCAGCTCCTGGCTCCTGCAGGAATCTTAACTGCTACCATCTGTACCGGGGAGGGAAA
Organism: Phaenicophaeus curvirostris; assembly: GCF_032191515.1. Classification (NCBI taxonomy): domain Eukaryota; kingdom Metazoa; phylum Chordata; class Aves; order Cuculiformes; family Cuculidae; genus Phaenicophaeus; species Phaenicophaeus curvirostris. Next base: position 120,870,652 of record NC_091393.1, on the reverse strand, counting down.
GGCTTTGAAAAAGCAACTCTCCCTCTCCCTTTACTTATGTTCTGCTGAGCACCAAGAGTTATTACTCCACAGCCTCAGCAATTCCTACTGCCTTTGCTCTCATTGATGAAAAGCTGCATCTTGCAAAGGTGCTGTTTCTTTCTGCTTCCATCCTTCGGCAGGGAGCATCTTGGGTGGAGGATAAGCCCCTTCCATCTGCTCCTGTTCTGCATGTGGTTTACAACACGCTACAGGAAGGCATTTTCTCACGCTATTAAGTTTTCACTAGATGTGGAGGGGGATCAGGAATACCTCGGATGGCGTAAAAATTACCTTCTTGGTTTGGTTATTAGGATCTAGTGGTGGCAGCAGTCGAAATTATAGCTTCCATGAAATCTGAGTGTGCTGCTCTGCCACAGGCAAGGGGTGCACACCATCCCCTCATCCAGGTACGCTCGTACATCCTGGACCAGCCTGAGAGCCTCTTACTACTCAAGCTTCTTAACCACAAGGGTCATTTTTACCTGTTCAAGATTCCATGTTCATGCCCAGAGCCTGTGGGTCAGGCAGTTCTGGGGCTGAAAGGCTCCCAAACAGCTCAGTCCCTGCCCTGGGGAAGTTCTCCTTCCCTCAATCTGCCTTTTTTTTTTTTTCTCCCAAGAAGAGGTTGCCTTTTGCTGTGTTGCCTTTTTCTCTTGCAAAGGCTTTCATGTAACAACCTCATGCACAAGCTCTGTAGATGGTCTTAATCATCCATATCGCACTTCGCACTTCACATTTATAAAGCACTGTGTGCATCAAAAGCTCTTCACACATGTAAATTAATTGGTCTTTTCAATACCCAGAGGACAAAGGTGAGCAGGAGCTGCAGACTCCAATTTGCAGATGGGGAGGCTGGCACACTGAGAGGTTCATTGCTTCAACCAGAGCCACACAAGGGGTTAGTAGGGCAGCTGGGATCAGAAATCTCTGGCTCTTAAGCTGTGCTCAAACCACCAAACCTCATGGCAGAGGCAAGCTGGAAGGACTGAGTCCAAAGCAAAAGTGAGTAGTGCCCAGGACTGTAAATAATTTTGTCTGACGCAGTTTATATGAATCTTGTGCAAAATACTGAAAAGGCTGGTGGTGTGCTAGGCTTTATGACTATGTTTCCTTCAGAAACCCTGCAAATCATTCATCCCCCATCTCCCAGATGAATCCTGGAAATGAAAAGCCAGTGAAGTGGTTTGTGACAGCAGCGACTTTGTCTGTGGCCAGGAGTTTGTGTGTTCTCCCAACAAAAGCAATAATGAAGTGCAACTGCTTAAAAGCAACCTTATATGCAAAGCCTTGAAACAGCAAAGCAGTGCATGAAAAAGCAGGAGGAACAGGGAAGAGAGGAAAGGAGAAGCTCAACAAGAGGGTCTTTAGCAAGTCTTCTCTGGTGGAAGCTAGAAGGAGGTATTGATTACCTGACTGGTAGCAAAATGACCGGGTATGCTTGCATCTAAATACGAAGTTGAACCTATGTGTTCAAGGTGTAACTTCACCTACCTCTCGCTCCTGGCTGGGAATAACCCAAACTGCACGAGGCTGTATGGTTTTAAGAGATGATCAGACTTGCCCACATTTTGCTTTGACGCCTTGCAGCTCCAAAATGAGTGGGTTCAACTTCTTGCCCTGCTTCTTGGAGGAGGGGCAATGTGACTCAGCCACACTTACATGGGGCAGCTTCAGTTATCCTGCCAGCGTGCCAGAATTGCTGTCCTCGGGCTGTACATGCCCCAGGGAAATGTCTTCTGAGAGGAGGGATGTTTTCATAAACACTGTGCCAAGGCAGAGGCAGGATGCAGAGGCATCGGGGTTACTCATCCCAGCTTAAACACCACAGGATGTCCCAAGCGGTTAAAGTGCAGAATGAAATACAAGCTTAAATTCTAAGTTTGGAAATTTTGGCATTAAGTGACTGGCCACAGAGAGGTCCAGCATGAAATCAGCAAGTAAATAACCCCAAATGGCAGCGGGAAAGCCACCAGATGGAATTGTCCATTCCTAAGGGGTTTTAGCACTACCAGTGGCAGCTGGTGAGTGTGCTTTAATATGACAATATCAGAGCAAAGAAATTATGGCCATAACAGGGACAATACCTATTTTTTGGTCATCTGTGGGGTATTTTCCAGACATTTAAGACATTTTGAAATCAAGAAGTTTGTCTTCTCCGTTTTTCTGCCAATACAACTTCTGTTTCTGAGAACAGTCCCCGAATGAGGAGCACTGGAAATGAGATGTCAAATGAGAATTCAGATTTTACATTAGAATTAGAAATTTTAAAGGGCGGTTAGTTCGCCCTCTCCACTTTCTAAGCAGGAGAAATTTAGTCCCTCCAGTTTTCAGTGCTTTCAGTGCTATTTGCTTAATTCGATGGACAGACCTTTCACTTGGAGATTAAAATTTGTGGTGTGATTCATCAGGAAGCAGATAAAATATACTTAAGGAACAGAGATATGCCTAAACATGTTAAATAAAGTAATGAGTTTGGTATCCAGTCTATACAGAAGGTTGCTGCAAGACATTTATCTGAGCAGCCATTTAATGCTTGTTAATAATGGATATAATAAGAGAAAAGAGAAGCAAACTGGAAGACGACACCCGTGACAGTTGTGAGATAGTGGAAATAATTCAGCATCACTCCTTAAGGATGAGCAAAGGGAAAGGAAACAGAAGTCAAGAAGAAGATGACACAGCAGAAGAAGAGAAAGAGCTGTTGTTGCATCAGTCGGACACTGCTTCTGCCTTTGCCATTTCTCAGCTCATTAGCTCTGAAACAGGCTCCAGCTGTACGGCATTGACTTAGCAGAGTCAGCCATCACCATTTCACAACAACCTCCCCATCAGACCTTTTACTAAAAAATGAGATCAAGACCACTTGGTTCAGCTGACTGTATTAGATAGTTCTGTAAACTGTCGGTGATCTGCTGACGGTGTTTGGAAGCCATCACCCTCAAACGCCTTCCCAGATGGAAGGTTTTCCTCATTTGTTTGCTCTTCTCCTTATATTCTTTTTTCTTTGTTGTCCCCATATGTCCAGCGGTGTCGCAGACACCAGCTCCTCCACGGTTGCACAAACTGCTGTCCCACGTGGTCTTATTAATTTCTCTGTAGAATAGGCAGGATTACTATGTTTTGAGTGCTTTCTAGAGCTGGCTTTATTTACAGTACTCCCCATTTCAGGGAATGTTTGTGATTGCTCGTGACTGGTGGTGCTACAGATGCTGCTCCACAGCCGCGACAGCAGCTGGAGTTTACAACATGAGAACTGAAACTCTGCTTAAAGCTTCTGCAGTGACCAAGGAAAACAATATTCATTCTTTTCCCATCCCATTCAAACACACACATGTGGGTCACTATGTCCAGATGGCAGGCTTTACAACATTTATTTATGGAGCTTTTTCAAGATACTTTAGAGGAGATTTTCTTTGGGACCCACAGTGTTTGCTAGACTAAACTTGCTCAGCTGGCCTGATTCACCCTGATCAGATATGTAAGGGTATGGTTCAATCTTCTGATCATGAGAAAAAGTAAATAAAGAAAAGTACTTCCCAGCTTATTGCTGCATTTTGCAGTGGCCCGTGCTCTGCGCTATGGCTTTTATTGGCAGATCAGGGTGAGCAGATCTGCAGGTCTGGCTGTGCGTGTCATTTCCAAGCATGTTTGCTGTTAAAATGATCAGCATCTGATCCATTCCTATACGCAAGTCAGGTTCTCAGTATCTTTTTGGAAGTGAAAGGAAAACGTAACCCAAATGTCACAGGAATTTGTATAAATATGGTCCTATAGCAAAGATTCAGATAGAATCATAGAATCATAAAATCATAGAATCACCAGGTTGGAAAAGATCCACAAGATCATCGAGTCCAACCATTCCTATCAAATACTAAACCGTGCTTCTTGAAGATACCTTCTTCATCTCAGTTATGCAAATGCCTTGAGGAAGATTTTGTGGGGCCAGTAAGAAGAAAAAAATAGTTGGAAATATACATTTAGGTGCAGTGTGTCAAAGTGATTTTAGCCCTCTTTGCACCACACTGAACCTTTTAAAAATCCCTGAGTCGCACATAAGATTCTGTATATGACCACTTTGTTGCTCACAAGCTACTTATTGAGTAATATTTAGTGAAATTCCAGGATAAACGCAGCAATATATATTTTCAAAGCAACTAAAATGTCGTCTCCAAGTGGTTTTCCATTAACAATAGCTGAACAGAAAATAACCAAACCAAAATAACAGAGTAAAGAGGTGAAATAAAAGGGGGGGAAAGTGAGTGGAAAAACTAATCATTAAGAAAAAAAATCCCACTATAAAATCATTGGCAGGTTTTCTGCTCTGCTACATCAGCTTTGAGCCAGCGTAGCCTTGTAATTGTAAAGGAAGAAGAACTACAGCCAAGCTTCATCACAACAGAGCATTTCTACCTGGAAATGACCAGCTACGACAGATGCTTATGCCCTTACCTTATCTCAGTAATGGTAAGATCTGGGATGATAACACAGCAGAAACCTCTATTGGGAATAAAATGATGCTGACTGGAGCATTAACAGACCACTTTCTGGGACTTGAATGGAAGAATTTCTCATTTAGGAGTGCTGACATGAAGGTTTTTATTCTGATCCCATCTATTTCCTTCTCAGGCTGATAAAACTTCATCTGTTGCAAAGTCTTAAAAAAGTTATTGAGAATAAAGCAAACCTTCCTTCTTCGTCTGGCTTTTTCCAAAGATCTCAGGTTTATATTTGCTTCTAGTCAAATCCATGGGGAAAAAATAACACATGGATTTCAATAGGAGTGGAGTGAGGCTGGTGCATAGAAAATTACTCTATGCAGCCTTTAGTGAATAATGAATCTAGTTAATAATAATTGGGTTTCTCTTTTGGTGCAATGATGCACTCAAGAAAAATAATTGCTACTCATTATGTTAGCAGTTACAGTAGTTATAAATGTCCAGTGCTAGGTGAAGCGACACTGGCACAGCAGCTTTTTTTCCTTTATGCTCCAAGTGGCAGCCCACAAATCCCTCGCACTGAGGGACAGACATTCATGTGCATCTAACCCCAAATGACTGGAGCCCATCAATCTCTGAGCAGCTCTCATGCTCTTGCATGAGATTATTCCAATTCTTCTTTCTCTCTTCTGTGCTGTCCCTTTTCAGGGCTTCTCACTGCAACTTATTTCCCTTTGTACATTAATATTGTGTTCAGATACAACATTCAGATCTGGCTATCTTAGATTTTATGGAATTTAGCTCCCATAGGACCTTCTGATGGGGCAAATCTTGTTGTTTATCCCTGTCATAAGCCTTAAGCCTAGTGTGGTGGGTAGGTGTGGGGGTAGTGGGACAAGCCAGCTGGGAACATGCAGAATGGGAGAGGGATGCCACTGCTGGGAATGTTTCATCCACTGTTCATGGGAAAAAAGGTCACTGATAGCGAGCCATAAAGGGGATGAATTGCCCTGGCAAGATATACAGATGCCAAAGGTCATACATTAAGTATCTCTGGTCTGAACAGACAACACAAATCACCCTGAGAGTTCCCTGTGCAGGCAGAGGCAGCTCGGAGAGGTGAGGTGCAGCCCTTCTTGTTTGATGCGTCTGCCCTAACAGGCTCGGTGGGATCTGCATGCTGAGTGAGATTGGCTTTCCAGGACGAGCTGTATTTCCAGACAGGAGAGCAACATGGAAAAAGGGTTTTAGGAGGAGAGCAGTGGAAGAGTGAAATGTAAATGGGACACAGGATTCAGTGGCAGAATAAAGTGGAGGTGTAGAAGAGAGAGAGAGTACAGGAAATAAATGAATATATAGATGAAAATACAGAGAGCCCTGGATGGGAGAAGGGAACACCTGAACTGGGTAGAGAAGGACGGCACCGAGGTGCTCCAAAGAAAGGAGCAATAAACACTGTGTAGCAGGTAAGGAAAATGTAGTTGTCATAATTTTTAGTCTCTTTTCCCTCTATACAACCATATGCAAGTTTGTATACATCTATATATGTATGCGCATATATGTATATGTAAATAAAACACTCTTTTTATGCAGCTCATTTAATGGGGAGTTCTGTATATCCTAAATTTTATTTTTCTTCTGACTCGGGAAAATTCCCTTAGGCCACCAACATCAGCTGCTTTCTGTTACGCTGCCATCTGTTACGTAAAATAACTAGAATTCCTTTTTTCTCTTTCCCCAGTGGCTTTCCTGTTTTTCAGCTTTGGTCAGCTCTGGTTAGTTTTGTCTTTTTAGCTTTCTTTTATGATGCAAAACAGCCTTTTACTTGTTAAATAAATGAAATATTGCAAAATAGGATAAAAGGATTTATCTCTCCATATAAAATGCATCAAATCTATCTACGTTAGCCATTTGAGTAACGCCCTTTGTTTTGCTTTCTAGTTGCTGATTTAAATCACAGTATATTCCAAAGTGTATGTGGCATTTACAGGAGTTGTAGCAAGGCCACTCTGGCAGTATAGTGGCATGCCTCAGATCTAAATCCAGAATCAGATTTTAAAACATCTTTGAAATGCAGATAGGATTCAATTAAGGGGTTTGATTTAGCATTTTCATTCATTTAAGATCTAATATTGAAATTATTGCACCAGGAACTAAATATCCATAATATTTATACTGCCGGCAATTACCAGGGTACACTATGGATGGCTTTGAAGCCTTTTGAGACTTAGGCTATCATGGACTCTGAAACTATACGAAATACACCGTAAAACACAGTGAAATGCACAGTTGTATTGTTACCTTATTTTAATTAATTTTTCTTTAAGTTAGAACTTTTCTTTATTTTGGGTGACCCTTCAGTAAATTTTAGGGTAAAGCCTCTGCACATCTTCCTATGCAGCCAATACATTCACTGTTTCTTTATACCGAAGAAATGCTCACAATACATGTAGGGAATTCAATTTATATTTGACCAAAGGCGTTTTACAGAAAAATAACTTTTCCACAGGTTTTTGGACAACTATATTAAACTCAGGACTCAATAATCTGTATTGCCCGGAGGAGACAACAAACACTGATATGACGTCTATCCCTCTAACTCACCTTTCCCCCAGGAGACCCTGCAGCTCCCTCTGTTCCTTCTGCTGGTGGAAATGGTCTTGGAACCTAGAGATTCCCTACACCACAAATGTTGTCTTATAAATGCAAGGGAAGGGAAGGGTTTTGCCATTTTTCAGCCTCAGTTTTGAGTTAGATTTCCACAAGGAGGGAAAATGTGATGGCACGGGACCAGGCAGAGAGGATTGCTGACCCTCTGTGTTTTTTTTAAAAAAGGCAGTGGAAGAAAAGTTGTTCCCTGCCTAGTGCAAAATACTTCTTCAGATGTGAACTTCTGTGGGGGAACTGGGAGGGGAGAGGCTGTGGTTTCCTCTTGGACTGATCAGGGAGAAAGCGGAGAGGAAACAACAGAAACTGCTCTCATCTGGAACTGTTGTATCTACTGGCCTCCAGCAGATGAGCTGGTGAAATAGTACAATATTCCTAAAGTTTATTGTTTCCTAAGCCATCTGAACCTCTTTTTTTTTTTTTTTTTAAGACTTTGGGGTGAAAAGCCAATAAACCCTTGCAAAGCCTGCCTGTCTCTTGTCCGTAAGTCCTAACTTGCCATTTGCTCTTACAGAGGTGCTCCACAAACCCACCACCTTCCCTGGAGAACTCTCAGTGTATTTAAATGATCAATATGTCCTACTTGGGAGCTGTGAGCATCCTAAGGGCCAGGAGCAATGGGTTTGTGGGTCTCTGCTTCTGTGAAGGACGAAAAGACAGAGATGATGGGTATCATATCACTTAAATTCAAGTATGTAAAATTCATCACCTGTCCCAGTTGCTTTTCTGGGCATCCTTTAGAGTCATTAGAGGGAAAACAGGAGCCTGTAAGAAACTTTTCTTCTAATTTAACTTTGATGCTTCCCTTTACACAGGAAAAACACCCATCAGAGTGCTCCTTTGACACCACAGATGGTAGAGAGAGCCTAAACCAAACTTTTTAGACATTGACATTTACATGAATGTGATTCAACCTGGAGCCTGTACCTGATGTATCTCCCAGGAGGAGTGCTAGTGGGACACAGCAACGCTTAAAGCTGATGAGCAGTGAGCTGAGACTCAGCACGGTGGGCTCTGAGGTGTCGAGATCTGGGATATTGACCAGCTCGGTGGTGCTACCACAGACCGAACCAAACTTGTTTCTCATATGCCGGTGAGGGACTATATCAAATGCAGTTCCACAGAGATGCTCATTGTCAATCAGCAAGGTCTCCTGGAACAAACAAGTGGTGTATTTTCAAAGTTCTTCTGCAAGACATGGAGATGTGCTCACTGTGCAGGGAATTCCTGAGAATTCAGCCTTGTAGCAACGTGAAGGTAGACTGAAAAGACTTTCTTCTCTGGAAGAAGCCGTGATTTCTGGGATCGCTTGAGGAATCTGACAATAAATAAGGGCTGCATTTCACATATTTACTGAATGATTTTACAGTTCTCCAGTTAGGTACCTGCAGGACAGCTGGAACTAGTAAGTTACCCAAGCCACGGAGCTGTGGACTTTTCTCCATGTGATGTGTCTTTGGGGATTTAAAGGGTGTTTAGAGAGATTTGTGTGTTAAGAAATTTGAGCTGGGACAGGAAGGGAAACCTTTCTGTTACACAGCAGATGTGCTGAACACTATGATGAGCTGCTGAAACTCTTCAGTTGTGACAGCATGTTCAGTATCACTAACAGAAATAAGGGTTTATCAGAGGGAAAAAAACCCAATAACTCATCCTCTCTGTCTCTTTTGAATGATATATGTTTGGACTCCTTGCTTCTCCTCTGACTTGCAGCCACCTTCAGGGATGGGACAAGTGCAGCTGTTCAAACAGCATGGAGCAACCCTAAACCATGCAAGGAAGTTGAGAGATTTATCATCACTCTCCATCTGCAAGGAATTCTAGGAAGGCAGTTGAAATTACTTTGCATCCCTAAAATACTGTATCTCTTCTGACAAAAATACGTAAAGGTATATTTAATATCCAAGCATATTTAACTTCTTTATTTTCTCACTCATCATTGTGAGTCTCATGGAAGGAGCAATATCTACTTTTCAGCTCAATTTTGATAACTTGAGAACAAATGAGTGTTTTGACTAAGAAATCATTGTTTATTGGGAGTACATAAAAACCCATGTTCTGAATTTTATTTTTTTTCTAATTTCTCTAAAAATGCAGAGAAAGTGAAAGAGTTTGTGTGGCTACCTAGGCAAAATTCCTTTTGTTTATGCCCATTTTTTACTCTTCTTTCAAAATATTACTTGATCATCTTCTCGGCAACTAAATTTCTTTTTCCCAAAAGAAGGTGGAATAGCCATTCCCATGTGATAATTTTCAGGAAAATATTTCCAGCTTGAAGGTACTTTAGGAGAATTTATTTAATCACAGAAAGAAGTTGTTCTTTTAGTAGTGGTTAAGAGCTAGAACTGCGCTGAGAAGTGCACTGCAAAGGCGAAATAGATGATTATACAGATAACACATATAACATTGTACTGGAAACTTCTGCAATCAATTTAGCAGAAACTCAGACACTGGCCTGGATTAGCAGGGCTTCACTGATTTGTTCTGGGTGCAAGACTGGCTCCAGATCCCTCAAAGCATGCAGAAAATCACAAGTAAGTTGGTTCTTTGCTGTACCCACAAGCCCTGGACATATATTAGTGATACTTATCATAGAATCATAGAATCATAGAATCATAGAATAACCAGGTTGGAAGAGACCCACCGGATCTTCGAGTCCAACCATTCCTATCAAACACTATCATACATATCACACAAGTAAAGGGTGTGATCCTACATCTGGTCTTTGGATCTCTTGCACAGGGTCTCCAACTCCAAAGCAGAACAGCTGAAAGTGAAAAGCTACCTAAAGCTTCACGCATCTTTAATTTTGGACAACAAAGTCTCCCTCTCTGGTTGACAGATCCAGTGTTGCTCCTGGCATCAATTTAAGCAGCTGTAATGTCAAGGATTTACAAAAATCCAAACAGCAAAGTATAGCCCAGGGCTCCAGCAAGGACAGTTTAAATGGTATAATTAGGCTTTTACTGACATTTTTCTTTCTGCAAATTATATTACCTGTTTTTCACACATACTTAGAGCCTTTGTTATTGGAGGCATAACGTACTATCGTAAACCCTGTTGAAATATTCAATCTATGTTTAAAATGCTGGATTAGTAAAGCCAGCAATTCAAGTATTTTTTTAGAAATGTGATTTTCAGATCTTTATATGCAACCAGGAGTTGTTTCTTACTAGCCAGGTCCATTGGAGCTCACGTGTTCTTCGGGCTTGTCCTAGAGAACACCAGCCTGGAAGTTCAGAAGAACAGGGCTGACTGTTGCTTTGCTTCCTCTCTGAGCCTTCATCCCTGCTGTCTATCTGGACTGCTGACTCTCTGGACAAAGATTCTTCCTCACTCACGTACACAAAACAGCCCCCATGAAGACTGATGTCCGTGGGCAGTACCCTAATATATACATATTTGCAGAGGAATAATAAGACATTTGGAAGTGGAATTACCTGTCTTTCCTCTTTGAGCTCCCTGCAATGAGAGCTACTTACCAATCTATCAGGAGCCAACAGGTTTTTGCATCCTTTCCTCCCTCCCCTCACCCTGACCTTACTGTGGCTCTATAATTTCGGGATATGATATTCCTAGCTGGTACCTTCTGAGTGATAAAAATCTGAGTGGTCTCTCTCTGAAAGTGTGACCCACGGCAGAAAAAAACCTCACAGGAGATCTACTCTTCCAGACTAATTCCTCCTAATTCTTCTAATTCTTGAGATCAGGAAATTATATCAGGAAATGATACAATACAAACAAAACATGGTTTAAAGCAAGAACTTAGCTTGAACGAATATCTTTCCTGTTAGGATGCTCATGTTGAAAACTGCAAATGGCTCTCAAGGGCAGCCCCTCACCCAGGGCTTTGCTTTCTTCCCTGGCCTCAGTACTCCTCCAGAAAAATAGTTCATCTAAAACCTTATGAAAGATGCTGAGTCTGAACTAGGTAGGAAAGAGCTGCTGTACATGTGTTGTGAGTTTTAAAACTATTGCTGGTAGGTATTTCTACGAAGAATGAGGGATGATGGAGGTTAATGTAAAGGAAACTATTCTGTGGATGAGAAAAATTTCCATTTCTGTCATCAGGGGTACAAGAAGTACATGACTTCTTTGGCTTCTAGATACAATATTTGCCAGTATCTGCCACTTACATATGTAAAAGCTCTGGATGGGTGTCCAGGCACTGCCCCAGCCCTGGCCAGGACACCAGCATCACCCAGTTTGGTGCACGACTCCTCTGGAACACACACCTAGTACTTATCACTTGTGATTAACTCATCCCAGTTTTGTGCACTGTGTGCCACTCTCTGCATCTGCAAGTCATGAACAACTCGTGATCAGTTATTGTGGCAGCCAAGTGATGCTAGAAAGGGAAACGAAGTTGTTTTAATTCTTTGTGTGCAGCATGCTCAGCTTCAGAAAGGAGCGAAACATGCAGAGGCAAGCCCAGCTGTAAATGGTTTTAGGGAGAGTGAATCCGTGGGTGTTCACAAAACAGGCCTATAAGCCTGAGAAATAAGGGAGAGAAACAGAGAGACAGAGAAAGAGAGAAGAAAAGAGAGAGGAGGGGAGAGAGGAATGAAAGACACAGAGAAAAACAAAGCCAAAGATAGGAAGGAAGGAGGGAAGGAAGAGAGAAAGAGAGGAAAAGGGAGAGAGAGAAATGAAGAGAGAAAGAAAGAAAGAGAAAGAGAGAAAAAGAGGAAGGAAGGAAAGAAGGAAGGAAGGAAGGAAGGAAGGAAGGAAGGAAGGAAGGAAGGAAGGAAGGAAGGAAGGAAGGAAGGAAGGAAGGAAGGAAGGAAGGAAGGAAGGAAGGAAGGAAGGAAGGAAGGAAGGAAGGAAGGAAGGAAGGAAAATTTATACAATCTGTTGATAAATTATGATTTTCTGCATAGCCTTGTTTTTATTACTGAATCAAAATAAGAGATTTTATCTAAAAAATGTACTTAGGCAGTGAAACACAGCAAATACCATAACAATGGAAATATAATCACAAGCAGCAGTAAACTGAAAAGGCTCAAGGGCAGGCAGAGCAGCTCTGCAGACTAGCACCAAACAACACTCCATTTAAAAATATTGAGAGACTATATCAAGACAAATTATTATCTTTGAACAACTTTTGCTCTCAAACTGTTCAAATCCATATCTGACTTCCGCTGGCCAGATTTTTCTGGTCTCTTTAGGTAATTAATTTACAGAACACTGCGCACCCCCTTCCCGGGCATAGATGAGGCTGGTAGGGGATATTTTGCATATAACTATTTTGGTTCCTTTCTCAGTGGAAGAATTACACTAAGTTTTTAAGCAACTGAGGAATCCAATCACTATTTCTAACTGTTTTCCAAAATCTGAGCAGACACTAGTACTTTGGAAAATAGTATTTGGTGGAGTGAGGTATATGACCAGTCTTCTAACCAGTTACCCAGGTAGCATCACCTGGGAACTCCCCAGGTCAGGTTTCCCACGGGCTAACACACCTCACTGCCACCCAGCCACCAGGACAGCTACGACTGCATTGACAGAAAAAAACTCACCCTTTACTCATAGAATACATCGTGGCCACACTATTATTAACACAGATTGTTATATTCATGTTTTTGCTGTGTTCACATATAAAATAATCAACATTTTGTGCTTGTTTTAAACTTCTAGCAAGTGCAGACAGAATGTGCCTGCATGGGAACATGCTGGACTGGCCATCAAAGAGGAATGAGTTCTCTTTGACTCAAACGTGCATCCAAAATGCAGATGACAGGTTAGTTTAATGGATCACTGAGAGGCATTCTCATACTTCTGTGATGGGTGTGCTACAAGGACCTGGAACAGCACAAATAAACCACAGTGAGGTGCACGTTGCAGAGGTACAAGTTTCTACAAACATCCTGACCTTGTGAAAGCCCTCACTGACAGTCATCCCTTCATGGGACTTGGAGAAGCATCCCTCCTCCCAAGTTTCATGGGGCGCATCCTTGCTGTTCGGAAATATTAATCATATAATTTCATGTGAACATCTGACTAATCACAGGTAGTCTCTAAAAGTAGTTTCAGACATAAATTCTAGCATTCTTCAGGATTACTAAGTCCTGCTACACTGGTAGCTCTTGTTCTAGAATATAAAGTTTATTGTGCACAGGAATCAGCAGCTTCACATGAACTTAGATGTACTTTCTTCTTTCAAGCATTGGCATGTACTACAGTTGGGTTTGCACTGTAATCCTTGGCTAGCCACAAAAACCTGTAGACTTTTAGATGCTTGTCCCCTGTTAATGAGTGCACAAGACTGATTTTTTGGTGTTCAGACATCAAGGCGACCTCATATTTACATGGAGAAAAAGCACAGGCAGAAAACAGCAGCACAAGTTAAATCCTGAAATCCTTTCCTGAGCAGAAACTCTCATCGAAATCAGTAAGACTAAAGATGCAAGGATCACTCACATAAAAGTTTCAGGGCTGTTCTTTCAATCTACATATCTAAAAAATGCCTGTTAAAAATGCATCAGATCAGTTTGCTTTGTGTCTTTTCTTGCCAGCATGAAAAAAAAAATGCCTTGTTGATTGCACAATCGCAGTGCTTCAAAGAATAGCTCTGATTTGACTTAAAAAAAAATCATAATGCTGGCTTAGCCACATAGACTACACTTGCCTTTGGGACGAATGAGATACTTTCTGCCTATCAAGCTGAAATCCATGCAGCAGTTCTGAGATTTAATGAGTAGAAAATCTTTGTTGGAAAGACAGGTTAGACTTGATTTTATTTTTTTTAAGATGTGAAAATATTGTCAGTAGCAGCGGGAAGGAGTTGACGCAGTTATAAGATTTTGTATATGGAAAAAGGTTTAGAACAGGATGGATTTCACCTTTTGTAGACCTAGAAAATTGAGTTACAGGTTCATACTGGTGAACAAATGCCAGGAGCTGATCCCACTCCTACTGACATTAAGGGCAACTTTGTCATACATTTTCTAAGGAAACAATTTCTAAGGAACAATTCTTATTTATTATCTTTATTCCATACCAAAGAATCTTACCTGAACATCTCAGGGATTTAAATTTGCATCATGCCCCCAAACAGTGCAGAAGACTTGATTTTAAAGATATATTTTAGTAAAGGTACCCCTATAGGAACAAGGAATGGAGACTATTGTAGATAGCAGGCAGCCATGGAAATCAAGGACCGTAGACTGAATTGAAGGGTGGCAACATGATCTCCTAGTGTAAAGCAAAAGGGGATAATGTGATTCATGGATCTATGAACAAGGAAATAGTGAGTAGGAGTGTGGAGCCGATCTTATCTCTCCCCACAGCTCTGGTAAGACTAATATTGGCATAGTGCAAGAAGTTCTGGTGCCCATATTTTAAATGGGAAAAGTTGGAGACAGGTCAAAGAGAGGATGAGAGAAAATGTGCCTCTCTAGTGAAAGTCTGGAGGGAATATCTTTGCTTACCTTATCAAACAGATGGAGACATGACTTGATCAAAGTGTACAAGTACCACCACAACAAGATAATACCATATGCAAAAGATTGCCTTCATCTAGTGGAGAAACCATAGCAGGAATCAACGGCTAGAAGCTGAAGCCAAACAAATTCATACAAAGAAACCCAGGCATGCATTATTAATAGCAAGAGCAATTAATCCTGGGAACTACTTACCAAAAGTAGGGTTGGATTCTCTGTCTCTTGATGTTTTCAGATCAAGATTGGATGCCTTCCTAGTAGAGATGCCCCAGGCAAACCCCTATGAAAGGGAAGCAAGGTGAGACATAATAGTCCATGGTATACCATCAGACCACTTGACTGGATGATCCTGTTGTTACTACGCACTAGCTCTACTCTGCTAGTAAATTAAAGTGTCAGGACCCAGACCCAGACTCCAGAACAGGATCACCTATGCTATTAAACTGTTAGAAGAGTCCCTTACATGCTGCTTGCCTGGGACAACTAGCCACCTCCCAGACGCGCGTAGCACAGTGTAGTCCAGGGCTATAGGAAATTTGGACATGGGCACCCTGTTTTGGAGAGGAAAAAAATGTGATGGTTCTACATGCTGACCAGAACACTATTTGATTGGGAAAATCCATGTTTGCCTGTGTTATGTGCAAAGACTTGAGTTTGCTACGGCTGCACAAGGTTCAGTGTCGAGCAAGAGAAACGTCTGTGAATCAGACATTCCAGAACCGCCTCCGAGTAGGTGGAATGATGTTGGCACACTCACAGCTTTGATGAGCCCTAAAAGGGAAAAACGAAGAATGTTTTGACATATTCTGAATATTCAGAAAGGGTAATTGTTTCCTGCAGTAACTGACATTCCATAGAACTGTATTCTTGTCGGTCATGTCCATACTAGATAGAGATGTTGAAGCAGTGCTTCCCACACAACCCTCACAATTAAACAATACAGAGCCTGGTAACTAGGATCTTTTAAATGTCAACATAGCTTCCTATTCCAATGCTCACTGGGTGCTCATTAGCGATATTGAGTTAATATATTTTCTTGCTGACGGTGATGATGTACAGGAACCTAACTGCAAACCTTCGATGTCTGCTATAATAGGAAAACAAAGAATGCAAGTTCATTACAAGGTTTAGTATCTCATCTCAGGGATCCCAGAATGATGCTCTTCACTGTTTCCAAGTACTGGAAGCATTTCTTGCCTCCTGAATGTTAAACAGATACTAACCCTCAGGGTTTTTGTAGAAGAAGACATCCTCTATACTCTGACTAAGGATTTTGCAGGCTCTAGACAATTTCTGTACTGATATTGCATCTGCTACGCATGTTTTCCAGCACTGCTGAACCTGGCAGCACAGTAAATATTGTATGGGCCATAAAAACAGTGGCATAACAGCTGCTGGGCTACCACTGTGCACATCAGAGGTCCCTAATGCATAGTTTGGTCTGTTGGGAAACACGGGAAAAAAAGACTGGCATTACAGCGAGCCTCTACGTAAAGACTTCAGACTTCATCTCCATTCATAAATCAATCAGCACAACCCCCAAGAGAAAACAGAAAAAGTATTATCCTTTCTTCTAGTTGAAGAAATCAAGACAGACAGTCTAGGTACCTCTGGCTTGCACGACATCCAAAGGGAGCCAAAGGGCAGTTCTTCATTGGAGGTCACTGTGCAGAGACACTACGTAGCTTTATGAGCGCTGCATACCTCCAAGCCAGATGTTTTCCTCCACGCTGAGTACCACAGTGCCAGGACAAACCTAACAGACAGTATCTGAATGAGGGAGTTCAGTATTAGTTTGGATATCTCCACAAAACACTCAAATTGTGCTCTGTGTGTATTGCAAGACTCTCTTGCTCAAGAAAACTGAACAATTTTGAGTCTCTCTGAGACTTGTTGAAAGAGCTCTACAGCTACAGCAAGGAAATACAAAATGACCCTTTTCATTTATCTTCTGTAAGACTAAAGATCCTATGCTGACAACGAGGTCATCTATCTCAGATCAAGGTTTATTATTTTTGTGAAACTCAGATCACTCAACACCTGGAGGCAATTTCCTAAGCATCTGCATTTTTACAATGTGAAGCCAAGGTGGGATGAAAGGGCAAACCCCAGTGAGCTCTCAGAAAACCTGGCACTCCTGGGCTTTGCAAGTTTACCTTAGTTGAGTAACGTTGTCGTTTGCAGAGTATCTGTGGGGCAGAAGTCAGTCCTTGAACGATTTCTTATTCACAGTGTTGCCATCTTAGGACTTAACGTTGCAAGGAAATGAGAGAACAAATGAAGCTCTCGGAAGCGCTTAAGACATCAAGACTTAGCAGTGAAGAGGCAGTGAGTACTGTAAAAAAAGCCAAGATTCAATTTAGGACATGAAGTTGAGGTATCTACATCTAGGTGTTGAAATGTGAGGCAAAGGAGCAGCTCAGCTTTTACAGTCTGAGGCTTTTTTGGTGCCCTCTCTGGCTTTGGGAAAACAGACTTTGGGTCTTTTCTGTGCTGTGTCATTTCTTATAGCACCACATAAATGTTTTGTACATCCTAGGTTATTTTTCCGGGCAACCAAGCTGATCCCATAGCTCTGGGGACTGGTGACCTGAATCGCTCGCTGGACTTCATTGGTTGCACTGAGAAGTTCTCCACTGACAGTGATGGTCTCACATGTAACATGCATGCTAGATGTGATTTGCATCTAGATACTGAAGTTCAGGAGTCTTAATACGGAACTGAAATCTACCCCAACTTTCTAAAGGATTAATCTTTAAATTCATAACAAATTTCATGAATTTAAAAAGACAGACAATAAAATCATATATTGATCTTAATTAACCTCGTGATAAAGAAGAATTAAGACTACTAAGAGGTACAGATATCAAGGACTACCAGTGCTGATTTCCATACTTTGTATTACTCTGCATTCTGCCATTCTAGGTACTAAAACTTTGTCTGTGTGAGATGGTGTTGCAGTTTTAGAGAATGTCATGGATGGATCATGTCTGTGGATGCAGCATTGTCTCTAACATTTTATAGACCGTAGAAAGCAAGGGTGGTCATCAATTCCCAGGTCATATCTAGCCTGCTACCACCCTCTCCACAACAGGGAGAGAATCTTCTCAGGACGTGCTGCAATGTGAGAGCTCCCAACAGAAGAAATGGAAGGGCAGCAGCAAGAAGAGCAAGACTTGGCAAAGAGCAGAGTAAGAGATTTTTGTGGACATATTCAGACTTGCCAAACTGAACCCTAATATATGATCTGGCATTTGTCAGAGCGTGCCCATGTCCACTCTGTACTCAGTCTCGTGGTAGACACGATGGGCAGTGGAGCCTAACTCAGAGATCTCCTCTTGGCTGTTCAGCATCTGCTGTATCCTGGGAGAACCCTTCACCTCCTTGTGCCTCTGCTGGTGGTCATCCTTTAATATTTAAAATAAAGGATGCCTCCCCTGCTTGCTTTTATAACACATTCAGCATGTGCTGCTAAATTGGATCTGATTTTGAACTACATCTCCTTTAAAACTGGAGTAACCCTGACTCAACCTCACATTCAGAAACTCTGGAGACTAATCAGCGCTGTGCACCCCAGATCACGCAGTGTTTTCCTGGTCATAGCAGCAGGCTTTAACGAAGTGTTTAAAATAAGCAGAACTTTATTAGAGGTATGGGAGGGAAGGAAACAGAAGGAAGCATTAGTCTGGGAAACCTGAATTAACAGTCAGCGAACCCCAGCCTCGCTCCTCGGAGTGGTTATTAAGGAATTAACCTGGACTCAGCTTTCTGCCTGCAGCTGTGACAGTGCCGAAGGGACAATCGCTGCCCTCCTCCCTGGTTGCACTTCCCCTGCCCTGTGCCCGTGCTCAGGATGGCTCAGTGTGGTGGCTGATCAGGCCTTTTCCAGGGCTGTGAGTGTTCCCATGATCAACGATTCCAGCCTTGCTACCACTGAATTATGTCCCCATGCAGCTCTCAGGCTAAGGAGATAGTCCCGTTTGCTGCAGACTGGTGACCAGTATCCTCCATACTACGGGTTTTGCCCCAGGAGCCCTGCAGCTCAGCAGTACACCCTCTTGCTTATAGCTGGGGACATGCTCCTGTCTGCAGCCACCACTCTCTCAGACTGCCTCCTCGCCTTGTCAGGGCTCTCATCATGCTGGTATCCACTCGGTGCTCCCATGGAAAGTTGTGTGTGGCTCTTCTCCAGGTTCACCAACCGGGCCACAATGATTAAGATGTCCAGCCATCATGTTTACAAGGTTCTGAATTCAGCAATTGTCTCCTACTATGTTTTTTCATTGTAGAAAGGCAGAAAAATATAAAGCTTGTAAGTAACAATGATGGTTTTGATGATACAATGCTATGTGGTCCATGAGAGGATTGTAACTCTACCAAGTGGCCAGAAGTGGTGGGAGTGCAAGCAAGGGATGTGAGTTAAAAAAAAAAAAAATAGTGGAGGTAGTGAACTGTTGAAGCACTGGCCTCTTCATGATGGAAAATGTGCTTGATAACCATCACCCTTCTGATACCTGAGAAGAGGGATGTGTGCTCAGGTACAGGGGAAGCATAATGCCAAAGGAGAGTAAGGAAAGGAGACACAGGGAAGAAGGAGGAAAAAGTGTGAGCAGAGCATATCATGTGAGACGATGCAGAAGAGCAGGCTGAGTCAGAGAAACAGCTGATTTGAGACACGTCACAGCTGTTTCCTATCCACTATTCTATCTTCCCTGAGGACACTGCCCCTCTTCCTTCCCCTCCTTCTTCACTCCCAGCACATTCAGTGTCCTCGGGACTGCAGCTGGGGACACCTGGACAGTCACAATGGCATCAGCATTAGTGACATCCAAAAGAGCCTGGAAATTCTTCCAGGTACATCTCCTCCTCCTGTCTCAGTGCGCTTTGGCACTGATGTTAATCTTGAAGGTCCTTATGAATTGTGTTTAGTTCAGGTTTGACAGGTGGTATTATAATCCACGTCTGTATCTCTCCAACACCTTTCTACCACATCCTGGGATATATTCTCCCTATCATCATGTGTTATAGAAAACCCCTTCAAGCCATCTCCCTTCCCCATGCACACAGCACAGCGTGCACAGGGTTAACAGATCTCTTCATAGCATTTGAGTTTGTGAAAAAAAGGGCCATGGGCATCATAGCTTTCAGCATGTTTCCTCCTGTGTGGAGGTGCAGAACCGGAGTGCGCTGTGGGTGGCAGATGTGAGTGACATGGTACAAAGCTTGGACTGATCTGACTTGGCTGAAGCTGCAGCTGACTCGCAGGCAGTGATGCTGGCACCGTCCCGGAGCAGAGAAATGTCTCTGTTGGTTGTGAGAGGCAGCAGGACCCGGAGAACCCTCGTCTCCCAGTGCCCCCCAAAGCAGGCTGCCTCACTTCTGATGATGTGATTCATGGAACTACTGTAATCAAGAGAAACGTGAAATATTTGACTTCTACCCCACACCCACCACAGCAAAAAATGTGTTGGCTTCATGTCCTGCAGGCAGCTCAGCTCGCTCACGTACGCTATGCATTCCTTGGAGCAAGGAAACAACCAGCGTTGTTTCCCTGGTGAAGAGAAACAACTGAGCAGTTCTGAGGAAAACAAGGGGAGAGGCCATCCTCAGGCTTGGGATATGCTGGAAGCCTGAGGTCCATCAGGTGACAGTGACCGTGTCATATTCCCTGCAGGCGACAGTGAGGATGAAATGGACTTTGCCTGTGGAAGAGCCCTGGTTCACATTAAAAATAAAATAATAAAAAAAAAATCAATCTCCTGCCTCATGCATAGTTTGGCTCTGTTATGACTTCTGCATGTTTTTTGAGCAGCCCTCCTCATGGTAGAAAGGGATCAGTCATTTTGTGCTTAGACACAATGAGAAGATGTCTTGTCCTTGTTTTCCTATTGTCTGTCCTCTTTACCTCACACATAGCTGATCTTCACTCATCCCTACTTTATAGGGAAGGGCAAAGCACCCAAGAATTCAACTGCATTACATCAAAGATAAAGCTTTCTATTAAAAAAAAAAATCAAAAACTAAAACCAACCCAAAACCTACCTGGATATGTGGCAAAAGGGGTACCCTCAAGTGGAGATGAAACTTTTGTACTTTGCAACATCAATCTGGCAGTTTGGGCTCCTGTTTGCACTGCAGCTTCTTCATTAAATAAATCCTATTTAAATCTGCTTCTGTATTACCAGAAGAACCACTCTGGGCAAATCCTACCTTCTGTAAATGTGATGAGCTCACTCATGTGCACTGGATTTGCATTGCTTAAAGGTACTAAGAAATAACTTGGCGAAATAAAAATCAGCATTTTAGCCGTTTCTTTCTGAGGTTCTCATTTACTGATCTCACTTTGTTACCTAGATGGGGGGAAAACAAGTGAGATCTTCTTCATCCTTTATGGCCATGAGGCAATTAATTTCTCATTTTAATTTCAAGGGTGTTTTGCCATAAATGGTTTAGCTTCTACCCAGGTTGTCTTCTGCATCTCCCACTGCTTCTCAAAACCTTGGAGAAACGTAGCGCATTATCACTGCATGGGCTTCTGAACTCCCACGTCGTGCTACCGCTGGAAAATGCTCCCATAGTGATACTTATTATGTCAAGTGCTTTTTTTTAATTTATACAGGCTTTAAGCAATGCTGCTCCCTGCCTGGTTGCATTGCTGTGACGATAGATGGCTTGTGTTTGTCCTTGCTGAGGCTGCCCTTCTGGCCCCTTCCAAAGAAGTCAAGGTGGTTTGAACCCTGCCTGCCCCAGCAAGGCTGCTTTTGGAGCAGAAACTTGAAGGGAGGTTGCAGTGAGGTGAGTGCTGGTCTCTTCTCCCAAGTAATAAGCGATAGAATCATAGAATAACCAGGTTGGAAAGGACCCACCGGATCATCGAGTCCAACCATTCCCATCAAACACTAAACCATGCCCCTTAGCACCTCATCCACCCGTGCCTTAAACACCTCCAGGGAAGGTGACTCAACCCCCTCCCTGGGCAGCCTCTGCCAGTGCCCAATGACCCTTTCTGTGAAGAATTTTTTCCTAATGTCCAGCCTAAACCTCTCCTGGCAGAGCTTGAGGCCATTCCCTCTCATCCTGTCCCCTGTCACTTGGGAGAAGAGGAAACACCCTCAAGTTGTGTCAGAGAAGGTTTAAACAAGATATGAGGAAATATTACTTTGCATAAAGGTTGTCAAGCACTGAAATGTCTGCACAGGGAAGTGGTTGAGTCACCATCCCTGGAGATGTGACACTAAAGGGACAAGATTTAGCGGTGAACTTGGCAGTGTTAGGTCTGCGGTTGGACTCCACGATCTTAAAGGTCTTTTCCAACCTGAATGATTCTGTGATTCTCTGTGATTCTGTAATTTCTTCATTTACCACCTCTGTGCATCTTCTTCCCTCAGTTAAATGTGAAAGCAAATCACCCCACAAGAACCCCCACAGTTAGGGAGGGATAGAAGTTTCCTCCAGAAACCTTCTGTATCAGAAGATTTTGGTTCATATTAACAAAAATAATTTTCTAGGACTCGTGTATCCACTTTGAAGGAGGATTTTTTGCTTAAAACAGGACAAATTTATTCTAGAAAGGTAGATAACAGGTCAGTATCAGGGTCCTCTGCTTAGACCAGAGTTCAAATGTCTTCTCTACAAATAGCTGGACATGAGGACAGAGAATCAGCCTTTAGTCTAACAAACATCTAGATCCAAGGATTAAAAAGCCATTTCCTATTTAGTCAGAGGATGAATGAACAGTTAGAGGGCAAATTTTCGCTTTGTTTGAACAAAATAGAAATTCAGGGTTTCTGAAGAAGAGAAATACTTTTGCTACCACCTAAGATATTTTTGAGCTAAACGTTTCAAGACTCTTAGGGGAGAGCTTAACTCTTCAAAGTATTCTCTTCTAAATTTAGGGTAAATTTAAAATTTAAGATGCCTTTCTGCGATGAAAAGGGGAAAGTTATGTTTGGCAAATGACAGGAAGAATTATTAAAATGATTTTTTTTTTTTAAATAGGTCCCTATTTTGGGTGTCAATATTTGTGGCCAAACTTAACCCAGACCTGTAAATTGATTTGGTCTTTCTAAAAGTGGGGATATTTTTCAGGGAAAAAAAAAAAGTAATGCCTGTAAAATTAAATGTAAAAAGCTTCCACATTCTCCCTCCACATCTGAAATAAGGACCTTGACCATTTGGCTGTGCTGGAGTAGGTGAGGGGCTTCTCCCTCACTCATGTGCATTTTAATCTCTCAGAATGGTGCTTTCTTCCTGCGGTGAAATGAGATATCAGTTCTCTGGTCAGAGCTCTTGCCAGGCTATGCCCTGTCTCCCAGGAGGGATGGACTCCATTGCAAACCTATTTTTCCATTAAAAGCCTGACCACCACATGGGAGCAGTTCATGGATGGGAACGCTGCCAGCAATTCCCAGTCCTCTGGCATCTCACCAGGCTGCTGACAGAGAAAGAGGTGGCAGAGTAATGATCTAAGACTGTGGCACAGTCTCTTGTGGATTAATTCCAGAGGAAAGCAAGACAAAATTATCCTCAAGAATTGAGGCTCTTGCTGTCCAAGGAAGGGGAAAAAACCCACTGAAGAATGACTTTTGGTGAACTAAGTACCAGGGCACGTCCCTGTAGGTAAAGGCATGTTTAATTTCTTGGGTAGGGTATCAGTTACACTATTGTGGGTAGTATCAGCTGGATTATGACTATTTCACCACTCCTGCAGACTCAGAGGGAGACAAGCCAAAACCATTGCCCTTATCTATTCTGCCTGTTCACTCTTGTGAAAAGCGAGGGACAGGTTTTTGAGTGGGATAGGTTTTCGATGGCTCATTGTCAACAGCTGTAGCTGCTTTCAGCACAGTTCACACCCAAATGCAGGTCAGTGAGCATTATTTTTACTTCCCTTGGAAATGTACTGAGAATCACTGGAGTTGAGATTTTATGTAATGCAGCAAAGTGGTAGGGCACTCTGTAGACTATTTACTGGACCTGATGATTTAGACTGGCATGAAGAAGCAAGATTACTTCACCAAAAGCTCACTCCCACCTCTACAGTATCGTTGAAACAAAACGTTGTGCATGGTCTCAGCATCAGGCACGCCAGTTTTCAATGCACATAGGACCTACAGTTTCATAGCTAATGCCTGTGCCATCAATTCACACCAAAAATAGTCTTTCCGTATATTTATGGGGCCAGGATGTAGCCACGCATAAGACTGTATTTTTAGATTTTGCACCAGTTCCTTTCTGTGAATAGAAACCTTATTGCCCCCGAAATAAATACTATGACACTAAAACAAATGTCAAGGGAATACTTGCTTCAGTATAAATGACCTAAATTCTGACTCCTTAACCCATACGTTCCTTGTATAATAACCACTGAGTCAGAGTATGATCCTGAGTGCTCGGTCGTTACCTCCTGGATGTCATGAGCAAAGCAGAGCTGCTAATTCTCGAAAGTGTGTAGTGAAGTGTAACATCTAAAAGGGCAGGACTAAGCTTTACATCATTTTTTAATTCAACGACTCATTCATTCAAATAGGATTTATGAAGACATTATGCAATTTTGCTGTACGCAGTCATCAAGGGTGTGTAATAAATATCTAATTAATAGACTGAGAGATTTAATTGGATGTAGATCATCTCATGACCATGGTCAGAAAGCGAACAGGGACTGTGTACAAATGAGCTTATAACAAAATGTGTCAAAGCCTCTGACTCAGTTGTTGTCTCATATAAAAGAGAAATGCTAGAGAATTGTGAAACCTTGTGAATTATGCAAGGAGGGAGTTTAATTATATCTATTGAATTTATAGATTTTTTTTGCACTGCTGGTAGCTCTTAATTACTCATTACATTTTGAGCACTTGAAAATCAGAAATAAGAGCTGCAGGTAAATTTGTCCTTGATACTGCCTTTAGAATAATGGAAAATTAAACATAGCTGTACAGGTTATTTTATAGTGTTATTTTGATCCATTCATAATATACTGGAAGGGAAAAAGAAACAAAATCTCATTCACTCACTTCTTCCAGAAAACTTGTCAAACATTAAATAAACATTTCTCAACAATCATGTAACAGCATTTTTACTTCTGCTAGAAAGGTTCTCTCACTTCAAAAAACTCTTAATGTATTTATTCATGTTACTAAAATGCATTTCACAAAGTTATAAAACACACACACAAACACTTCGATTTTCCAGCCTGCAATTTACTGAAAATACTGGTAGAGTTTCTTGCAAACAAAAGGTGGGAAAAATAGAAAAATATAATATATATTTCTAAATGTATAAAAAGCAGAATACAAACTTGACGTGTGAATTAATTGAAAGAAAAAGCTCTCCTGTTTACATTTAAAAATTCTAAATATGTCTTCAGGAGGGAAAACCAGAACCTTAAGTACGCCTCTTTATCATTCAAAGCTGTTCAGTGTTAATGGAGTGAGAGACACGGTGATTTGAATTTTTTTTTTCGGGGACATCTGCAAATATTCATTTTTTAGAACAAGCCAGAAGAAAAACAAGTGAAAATGCATTTGGTAATGACTCATCGTTCCACTTGTAAACATGGCATAAACACTTGACAAAAAAAAAAGTGGAAGTCAGATCTAGGGAGATATGGAAAGAAACACAATTTACTTTAGTGCAGAAAATTGTTGGTCATTTCAATCAATGCCAACCCCAGACTCCCTCACCTCTTGACACAGAAACCTCAGTGACATTTGTATTGCGGCTGTTGGGTTTATTTTACCTATTTGGTTCATTAGGTAGTTAACTAGTCATCTGCAATGAGGAGTGGAATTCAGGTGTCTCTCATTATCAACACGAATATTGCGATCCCAAGCACTACTTCTCCATCAATTTTATTGACCAGCAGGGGCTACAGAGCCTAAATTATGGTGACAGGATAAAAAAAGTATCACATTGGTGTTCCTGTATTTTTAATTATAAATTTCCAGTTAGTCTGTACTCTGCACATCTTCAGAGCTGCAGCAATTCTTGCTGATGGCTGATCTCGGTTTAGTAATCTCATTTCTCCACTTCTCATGCAGCACTGAGATGGCACATATAAACAAAGCATATCTATTTGATTTGAGTATCTTAACATCTCCTCTAACATCTTTACAGCATAAGCACAATAATAAATCCCTAACATTACTTACTATTTACACTCAAACTGTCAGTGTTTGAGAGGCATTTTGACCGTGTCCTTAACATGCTTTAGTTTTGTTCAGCCTTGAAGTTGTCAGGCAGTTGGAGTAGATGATCTTCGTAAGTCTCTTCCAACTGAAGTAGTCTCCTCTCCTCTCCTCTCCTCTCCTCTCCTCTCCTCTCCTCTCCTCTCCTCTCCTCTCCTCTCCTCTCCTCTCCTCTCCTCTCCTCTCCTCTCCGGCCACACTCAGGAGATGGATGCAGTAACTTCTTTGTGCATAGAAGCAACTATTAGGTCTCTGATTCAAAGATGCAAGATGACTTCAAAAAGTAATGGATATAACTTCAAGGATTACTCCTGAAGTCGGGTTCTCCTGGCAGCCTGGAGGTGGCAGGGTGCAGAGGGCATTTGTGGCTGGGTGGCTCTGACCTGTGGGTTGTAGCACCAGTGGGTGCTGGTGCCTGTGTTGGGACTTGCACCCTGCAAACGTGCAGTTTGCTAGTGCAAACATGCCTGACGAGGCCAGGCTTTCAGCTCTGGTTACCAGCCTCCAGTAGTTTAAAAACTAAGCCTGACGTTATGTGAAGCTCACTCATCTCACCACCACGTACTCATGCCTTCTTGCTACTCTAGAACAAAGTTTTCAGCTAAATGGTGAAGAATTTGATGCTAAACACTGAAGCAAAAATAACAAGATAAGAACCAGTGGCTAACAGTCTGCGATGCTTCTTGCTTGCCTGTCCCAGTTTTTGGGTTGCACTGCCTGTGTGACTCAGCCAGGGAGCGTGAATGCTGGGAGAGGTTGGAAAGAAACGTGTTTGGAGGAGGAAACTGAAGGAAGAAAAGTGTTTTCTGTAGGGGAATGGAATGGTATGTAGGACTGCATGGTGAAAATCCAACATAAGCCTCGTGCAAGTCTAACTGCTATGATCCCCCATGACTCTTTTCTCATTCCTTAAGTAATTGAGGCTTCAGTTCAGCAAAGCATTTAATCTCAGGCTTCATTTTATGCTGTCGGTAAGTGCTTTGCTGAACGGGGGCTTAAAGTATCAAGCTTGTTGCGTGAAATTTATCCCACCTAATTTTAGATGTTTGCAGTGCAGATACTTATATGACAGAGAGGGACTGCAGGCTGTTCTTACTATTACTGGAGAGAAAAAAGCATTTCTGGGATGCTCTTCATTAGACTTACTCTGCCTTAGAATGAGAAATACAATTCAGTAGATGTGTGTGTTAGCAGAGCTTAAAATAGCAAGATCAGATGTGAACATCTACAATCCAGGTACCGGCATTCATGTACCTGAACCACAACAACCTCTGATGACAGATAAGTAGAAAAACATACCAACTGAAAAGCATCAGACAAACGCAAACTGATTTTTTTATTGAGAATTTAAACTGAAATATTTTTTCGGTGAGAAAGTTACAGGTCTAATTGGTTTTAAGACAAACAGTGGGTGAAAAAAGGAAGAGACCATTGTGAATTCCTTGTTTGAGGCATTATTTCTTTCATGCTTTCCTTGTCTGAAGTTGCTCCTTTGCCTCCATCGGTTGCTGAGGTCTCCTGCTCATCAGTCTAACTTTTAGAAAGCTGCAGTTAGGTAGAATTAATCTCCTCTTGTGTCAAACAGATATTTTTGGAGAAAGAATCCCAAACATTCAAGACATCTCTGCAGAGTTATTTGACTCAGAACTCCTGTTTCTCTGAACGCTGAAGACCATTGCTCTCCCTGTATGGGCAACTGGGACATAAACTTCTGGAAGTTACTTCAGTTATGGGAATGCCTGGAATCCCTGTGGGAAATAGCTGCAAAACCTTTAATCCTTGTTATCTCTGAGAGTGCATACTTCTGTTTTCTTGCCTAGCAGTGGGAGAGGGTGACTGATTAGTGTGTTGGGCAGTAAAGCATCGCACTGTTTATGTTTGCCTGCTGCAGGCTGCCTCTGGGAAGATGCTGGTTCCTGGGCAAACACCCCCAAACAGAAGAGCAGCAGCAGTTCTTGGTGTGTGCACTGGGGTGGGAGTCAGGGAAAGTGCAGCAGCCGCAAAACGGCATCAACTGTAGTTGTTGAAAGTTCAACACAGTAGCAAATACATTTTGTTGAAGAGTCAGTGCTTGGTGTTGGTATGTGTTGTCTTCTAATGCTTCATCAGGAGTCAAGGATGCCCATACAAACACTGAACTGAGGCAGTAAGTGAGGAGTGGAGAGAGACAGGCAGCTCCAGAAAACAATTCATTCTGTCCCAAGTACAATTTTCTCAAAAAGTGGGTTGAATCACTCTCTGAACACAGCAGCCTCTTTCTAACTGCAAGAAAGTCACCAAATGCTTAAGTGAGGGGATTGTCTAGTTCTTAAACGTTACTAATCTAAATTATACTCTGCTTAGTCCTGGGAAAGTCTTTTTCTCTGTATTTCTACAAAGTCTACCAAAATAAGGACCATGTTGAGACTGCTGTTTCTATGAGCTGTCACAGGGCAGTTGATAACAGAGCTCTGGGCTCTGTGAAACCTGCAGAGGGAAATTTCACATACAGGACTACAATGCATCTTTCTTTTTTGACATTTAAAGTTTTCTGATTCTAACACACATTAGGGCTTCCCCAACAAGCAATAGCCTGGAAGCTACATGGGGACCGAGTCTGATAAAGGGTTTATTTTACTTGGGGACAGATTCTGTCTGGGTGTTTTGTGGGAGGAAATGATTCACTGACAAAGGGGGGAACAGATGCCTTGACTCACAATTTCCTGATCTAACCACTAGACAATTCCTCAAGCAATACCTTAGTGCATCAAAAAGATGGATCAGTTTCTTAATTCCTTAAACATCATGAAATGGTTGTTCTTGATGGTGTGCTCAGATTTACCATATGGTCCCTTGAGGGAGGATCTCTAGGTTTTATTCTGCAAGGTCATTGAAAAAGTGCCAAAATAAGACAATTTGCCCAACAATCTTGGGGATGCTAATGGAACCAAAATGCCAGATCTGCTGCAGTGCCTTTCTTAGATGTACAGGGCTGGAGGTCTTGGGGCTGATATTCTCAAATCTCACTTATTTTATAACATTCCAAACATAACAGGACACGTTTTTATGCGTAGTTCTGTGAGACCCTGGTTGATGTCTAAGAAACACAAAAGGATTAGGTCCGCAAAAAAAGCAGACCTAATGAAAGCAAATTCAAGACATTACTGTTCAATTAAATCATTCTGGAATTTCACTTTCTTTCCAGTAAATAGAATTTCTTTGTATCTATGGCCACTATAAATTGTTCAAGATCATATAAAGATAATTAAAAGAGTGCTTTATGAAGCATGGATGCCAAAAACCCTTATAATTACATTTGAGCTGTCAGCAGTACTTAAGAGGTCTTAAACAATCTAAAACTCCAATGCTACCAGGTTGTCCCATTAGTGCAGTTTCTTTTATAAATTACATCTTTTGAAGAGAAAATACACTGTGTTCAGAAACAGTGTATTTATGTCAACAAATGGGTAGACTTACTCCACAGGATGCTTTTGCAGGAGATTTCAGATTCATAGCCTAGGCAGTGTTTGCCTGCGACTGCCTTGCAAGCTGATTTTAGTTTTAGGACTGTGCCATCTGCTGTTGGAATTGCAAATTTGCCTGAGTCTGCACAGTCTGCAACCACCAGCTTGGACAGTCTGTCCGGGCACGACTGAGATTTGTTCCCATGAGAGGGACAGATGTCGTAGAGTGACTCCGTCTGCTGGCCCATGCCAGAGGATTCAACACTCCCAGGACTGTTTAATCCACTGTCATGGACATGTCAGGGTCTGTCTTTCTCCCTGCTGTTCAAAGTAATTTTATCAAAGGTGGTATAGGATGCAGGGCCACATTCTGCAATGTTTTTACAGAAAATTTGAACTCCTTTTTGTTCCTCAGTTCCATGAGCAAAGAAGATGCACAGGCAACTAAGGAGTAGACAATTTCAGCTTCCCAGCATAGAATCATAGAATACTTTGGGTTGGAAGAGAACTTGAAGATAATCAAGTTCTGACCCCACTGCCATGGGCAGGGAAACCCTCCATTGGATCAGGTTGCTCAAACCCTCATCCATTCTGGCCTTGAACACCTCCAGGAATAGGGCATCCGTGACTTCACTAGAAAACCTCTGCCAGAGCCTCATCCAGCTCTAGGTGCCATTGCAATTGCTGAGCAGCGAGGCTGTAGCTCCAGGTGAGTTGAGTGGGAAGGGAAGAGCTCTGCTGGAGGCTGACCCCACGAAAAGAAGAGCAAAGGACACCACAGCTTCTCAAGGGAAATGGGGAGCATCCTGCAGGATGCTGGATCTCAAAAAGTGCCTTCAAACCAAGACATGTCTCAGGATCTCCTATGGTTTAGTCTGTCACCTGATCCTCGTTGTTGGGTTACTGCCATCCCTGAGACTCAATAAATTCCATTTTTCACTAAGTGTTTTCCTGAGGTGATTGGAAATATAGACCTCTGGATTGCATTATCCCTGCCTGCTTTTGTCTGGAAGCCATGCCGGTGTGTGAGTTAATAACACAGTTATTCCAGCTGCATTTCTAACCCCACAGATTGATTCTCGTAGGCCCTGTGCTCAGGACTCCAAAATTTTCATCTGATTTAGGGCCGTGCTGGGCAACCAGTCTGTGGTTGTGGACAATGCTCTGCATTTGAAGTCTGATCTTGAAAAGAGTTATTTCCAGAGTCTTGCTGTGGCATCTTAACAGCCTGTGATGCCCCAGCCCCTCATTTGTTAGTTTTCATACAGAACCATGTACTGATGGCATCAGATGCCTGGTCCCTAAGGCTAATGCAGTACTATCTGCACAAAAGCGCCTCTTGGCTAGTACCAAACAAGTAATTTCTTGATCTGGGAACACCAGACACACCACCACAGTGCTACAAATCACCTAACTGATCCTGTTGGAAGGCAGAGTGGATTGGGGTAAACAGTGTGCAGAGCTGGTACAGTAAGGAGGACAAGTGCAATATCTCAGAGCAGCATCTCACCCTCCTGTGTAGACCTCATGTTTGTGCTTTTGGAGCAAGCTCTAATAGCTTTAACTGGCAATGAATCATGTGGCACCAAACATCCTCCACTGGTGTTTTTATCAGAGCTTGGCCACAGCCAGCACACAGCAGGACTGGACCCTCAGAGCATGCTGAATTCCCAGTAAAAAAGTACTAGCAAACTCAAAATTACTTTAATTCTTGCAATAAATCCTCTGCTGAGGTGAGTGTTACCTCAGCCGGGACTTAGATTGGTGCCATCTCCACCACATCCGAGTGTCCTTCCCTCAGTGCTAACTCAGCAGTGATAGTTTTGGTCAGCAGTGTGATAAATGAGTGAAAGTTAGGTGCTGAGAATTGAAATAAAGTAGTAATTTCTATTCTTGGGGCTTGCTGAAGTATCTCCTCATTTGTCGATCGGAATCTCAGAGTGGCTGCTTGTGCACGAGAATAGGAGGATCAAGAACAAGGAATGAATTCTCACCACTGCTTTATATTATACTTTAGTTCCCATTGTTTATATGCTACTGGGATCACAGAGCTATTAAAAACTAGACTGAACAGTAGAGATATTTATTATCGAAACTGCATTATACTGCTAACCACAAGTATCTCTTGTCTGACAACATAAAAGCAACATCACTTTGGGAAAACTGAAAACGACTGCGCGTTTGGGTAGTCAGACTCCTCACAAGGGTAACCCACATCCTCAGCTGGAGCATTTCTGGGCTCAAAGGTCTGCCTGGAAGGACTTGTCAGAGAAATCATTCCAAACGTATTTTCAATATAAAAATTTAAATAAGGGGCATCTTCCTGGCAGTCACTACAGAACATGCACTCTGTGCTCCCTGCACTCAGAAAATCAGGTGGTTGGTATACAGGTGGGTTCTCCAGGGGAAAAAAGTCATATTTCAAGAGACACAATTGACCTGGAATGTTTTAATCCTACTGCTGGTTTCTGTTACAATTACATCCGACAGTCTCACATCTCTAGCATATTTGTATACTGAATTTGTTAGAAAATAAAATGTTTTATATCTTAGACATGGAAATACATTAACAGTTAACGAGAGCTGTAGGATCTGACATCTTTGGCATCTAGACTGCATGATGAGGGGGCAGTATACGCCTAAGTATCAGACCAAGAAAGGTCAAAATACCCCACGATACGCTGTTTAAACAAGCTGGTTAGAAATACTAAGAGACATATGCCTTAAACTCTGGCCTGCTTCAGGATTTAGGCAGTTTTTAAGGCTCATTTTTCTCTCTACAGCAGGAATAACTTCCAGATCCATAAGAACCATTAATACTTACTGCTGGCATGACACCAGAGGCTTTATGTGTCTATCCTAACATCAGCAGCTCCTGCATTGAAACATCACCCTGCTGGCCACGCTAGCGCTTGGCTCATGGGAGTCTGCTCCAATGCGACTCAGAAATTCAGAAGTTAAAACTGAGGCTCACAGGGAGAGCCTGAAAAACGTCTTGCCTTTTGTAGCCCATGAGTTTAGGGAACACTGATTTGAGAAGACAAGCAGATGAAGGACGTGAAAGTGAAGCCACTAACTCCTGACATAAAATGTCTTGGCTAGAATTACCTGGCAGAACCAGGCAGTGAACATGACCCCCAAGTGGCATGCAAACCAGAAGGTTGTGTTTCTAGCTGAGAAGTAGAATGGAAAATATCAAAAACATAAAAAGAAATCCCTTTTGCAGACTGAAAACGTGGCTAATATTGCTGTATTTCCTCTGCTTCATTTAATCATCTTAGAGCTTGCTCGTAACAGCAAATGATTCATTTTCAGATAGAAACATGATGAAGTGTCAGCAGAGACCCTTGACATAACGATGACCAGCATTTCCTTTCAAGGCTTGAGCTTTTCCCACAGGACGTGCCACCCGCTCCAGCTCCTTTTCCTATGGGAGATGCCTCCCTCAGCACCGCCTGTAACCTGAGGCTAATTGGAGGAGAGCTGTTAAGAGGTTATGTGATGCTGAAGACCTTTCCCAGTTCCCCTGACTTCAGGAGCTTTCCGAGCAGGCCTTGATCAACAGCAGGACTACAAATGAAACAGGAGGGCTGAAAGCAAGAGGCAGAATTAGCTACGACTTTTCGACCATGAGGGCTCCAGCAAGAACAAGCAGTGATGGGAGAGAGGCCTTGAGTCTGCCTCTGATCCATGCTGGGTAATCAGATTTTAATTTCCTGCTTTGCATGGGTTTAATTGCATGTTTTGCATGGTATCTAAAGACCACAGGAAGCTGTGGGTAGCACAGTTATCGATAGCTGAGAAAAGAGTCATCTCACCTCTGGAGATGCTCTGTGCAGTGAATTTAAGCTCAATATTCTAAACTTAGGAAACTATTACATGTAAGGGATGGCTGGGAGAGCTGGGGTTGTTTAGCCTGGAGAAGAGGAGGCTGAGGGGAGACCTCATTGCTCTCTACAACTACCTGAAAGGAGGTTGTGGAGAGGAGGGTGCTGGCCTCTTCTCCCAAGTGACAGGGGACAGGACAAGAGGGAATGGCCTCAAGCTCTGCCAGGGGAGGTTTAGGCTGAACATTAGGAAAAAATTCTTCACAGAAAGGGTCATTGGGCACTGGAACAGGCTGCCCAGGGAGGGGGTTGAGTCACCTTCCCTGGAGGTGTTTTAAGGCACGCGTGGATGAGGTGCTGAGGGACATGGTTTAGTGATTGATGGGAATGGTCGGACTCGATGATCCGGTGGGTCTCTTCCAACCTGGTTATTCTATGATTCTAAGGAACCTGGAGTATAGGGAACAGCTAAAGGACTTGAGCCTGGCTTAAACACACACTCCTACAGAGGCTCAGAAGGCTACAAGTTACTCCCTTCTGAAAGCCACTTGCCAAACACAGGTCTCCCTTCCAAAACGCTGTATAATTTAGGAAGAAATGTGCAGGAACAAGTAGCCCTATGCATGTAAGTCTCCAATAGCACCGCTGCAACAAAATGTTGTTGTATGGCATGGCTGGCAGGGGGATGTGACAACAGAGTGGTGGGATGGCTTTGAATGATAAATCACGCCATGCTTTAAGAAAGACAACACTAAAAATTAAATGTTGGCAGTCTAAGTTACAATGTAGTTGCCATGGCAATTATAAAGTGGGAAAACATTGCCATCATTGCTTGCTTTTTCACATGCCTTATGGTGAAATCGTGGCACTCTGGGTTACAGAAGGAAAGAAAATATGTTTCGTTCATCCCCAAAGTCTCTATTTTGGGGGCAAGGTGAGCAGAGGAGCAGCAACCCCAACAAATCTTGCAGGTTGACCTGAATCTGGCTGGATCCTCAGGGCACAGCTCAGGGATGTGAGCCTGGAATCCAGACAAAACAGCGGTCTGAAAAACCTCAGGGCTTAGTCATTAGTAGACATTTCTCCTGCAGAGCCAGATCCAAAAGCTTCTTCGTGATGACTCCAGGCCTTCACGCTGTCTGCTTACAGGATAGAGCCTTCAATGAAAGAAACCTGTCTGCTAAAACTCACATCCCAGGCAACTACTGACCATGGAGGAGACTCAGCCCTTTGCTGTTTCGTCTCCTTTGAAGAAACTAGGATGCATTTTGTCTTACACGAAGACCAGTGAGCTCCCTGGGCATCCAGGGTTCACTCACAGGACATTTAGGGACAGAGAACTCATTTCTGTGGGTTGAAAAGACCACAGCAGTCAGCAATGTCTGGCTTTTGGGGTCTAGTCTCAACAGTAATGCCCGAGAAGGATGACCTTCTTCGGGTAGCAGGATACCTGGGATTAAAGGAAGAAAATCAAAGCAATAAATCATCTACGACCAGGTTACATCTCAGGAGCAACAGCCCCATAAGTCTCAGGTCTGACTCCCCAGGCTGAGGTGATTTGCCCCTGCTTTCCTGGCCAGCTCTGGGTACTTGGCTGTGGTCTTTTACAGGTGAACTCACAATTTCTCTGCCTCCAGCATGAAAACACTAAACACAAACCAGGTCTGAGCAAACAGTTGCATCTGTACCGTGGGGAGAAAAGACACGTACCTACAGGGCACCATGGAAATAGAGACTCTGTAAGCTACTTTACCCTCAGAAGGCAAGTCAGGAAAATAAGAAATCAAATGCATTTATAATAATCTTTCATTACAGAAAGCGATGCTGCAAACAGTGCAGAAGCAAATTTTGATCCACTGACCACACCTGATATGCAGATATGATAGGACAGACCATCTGAAAGCAACAAGAATGCATCAGGGTTTTCTCTTGCTAATACTGTCATGCTGAACAAGGCTACCAGCTTACGCAACCACCATAAATCTCTTCAGTATCTTCATAAAGATCTATCTGTAAGTGCTCTAGATTCCCTGCTAATCACAAAAAGATTAAACAACAACTTCTTCTCAGTGTTGTGATGAGATTAGTCTGAGCTGACAAGACAGACTAAGTGCTGTAGAAACATTATTTCACCTTTGCAGAGGAAAAAATCCAGTACAAGGCACTGACCTGCTCGTAACCAACAAGTCCTGCTAGTTTGTAGATGCCATTTATTCCAGAAATCCAATAAATATTTTTAATAGAAACTAGCAAACTGGCTAAGAAGCAGGAAAGACAGGAGCAGGCAGCTCCACTAGAGCCCTTAATGCATTGGTGTGGAAAACAGAGCTTAAACAATCCCACGATATATATGCTAGGTCAAGTGAATAGGTTCAAAAGGCTGAATATTACCTCTCCATGAGACTATGCAGAAAAAGGATGTCAAGGGGATATGCAAACTATGAGCCTCCAAAAATAGCATGAGACCTGATAGAAATGCTTCTTGGTGAGAACTATAGAGAGATTCAGTATCTGTTATGTACTAGAAGTGAGTTGAAGAGGCAACGTACTTGTGACAGTGAAGCACTTTCTCAGGAAAAATGCAGCATCTACGAGGATACGTCTTTCAGAAAAAGTCACCGAAATCACTGGTGGGACACTGAAACTAGATAACACTAAGTTAACACCAAGATGTATGTTTTTTTTCACATGGAGGATGACTAAGCATGAGAAAAAACCCTAAGGATGTGCTGGATGTGGTGCATTTTTCAGACCTTTGTGTATCCAGGTGGAAAATCCTCTTCAGATACAGAGCATATCTGGGGGAACTTTGTGACCTTTGATACCTAGATCACATGAGAGTATGATATTGTCTGAACACTGTAGTGTAAGCCACACTTTTACCTTTTTATGGGTTCATATTTATACGTTTTTGACATTAAGGCCTCCTTGAGGGTAATGACAGTTTCCCTGCAGAGTATCAACTGCATCTCTGAATGCTGGTTTGATAGCAATAAATGGTGTGTCATGACTAATTTAATCTGTGTTCACTGTGTAGTTCGCCAGTTTGTAATAAAGCAAGGACAGACACTTATCTTGATTTTAGGAGACTGCCTTGTAGTCATCATTATCTTGAAAAAATGCATGTGTGCTGCTGATCTCTGATGAAGGGACCTAGGAAGGATCTACAGCAAGAACTCGAACTGCCTCTGAAAAGAAATAGAAAATTACCAGCTGGTTTCCCAGCCAGCTGGATCAGAGGGACAGGCTGAACAGCACTGAGAACAAATATATATGCAAAGAACATAATAACAGTCCTGTCTTCTGCTGCCAGACAAATCCATTCTTTTATTGTGTAAAATATTTATAACAGTGCGTTGTAGGCTGCACTCAGCTTTCTTTTGTAGAGGGGAAGTAAATAAATTCTCCTGCAGGATTCCCAGATCTCCACTGCTGATGGGACGTGCAGAACACACACCAGTGCTGCTGCGTATTCATGCAGCTCTGCACAGGCTTTCATCTGGGGAAGAGTGGGTGCGAGGGGTGAAAGAGTGACCTGAGGCACTTAACAGTTTTTTTTCTGATTTGTTCGACAGGGTTGCAAACTTCTTCACCTTCAGAAAATGCAACTACGCATAATTTTATGTCTGCCTCTGCTTTGCTATCAAAGCCTTTGATTTTATCTTTAAACCAGCAGTGTTTATAGCTCTCAAGATGATTGTGTTCTGCTAAACGAGTTCCTTTGTCCCATACTGTTGCTTACAGATCTGCTAGGGAAACAATTTTACTATTCAGTAACTTCATTTTTGCCTCCAACTTTTTCGCTGCGCCCTTTGAACTGACATTATTGCATTAATGCCTGCTTTGACTTTGTCTACCATGCATGTCGTTGCTATAGCCTATTAAAAGCAGTTGCAGCCGTGCTGACCGCTGGCTTCCTCCTTCCTTTTGAAGCAGTTTTCTTTGACTGGTCTTAATTAACGCATAAGCTGGGAAAGTGCCTTCTTTCCTCCTTTCAAGATGTTTTTGTTTCTTTGTTTTCACGTCTTCGGTTGAATAGATGTTTCCAGTATGTTCTTTATGAAAATGAAAGGGAAATTGAAACTTGCACAACTTTTTGTGGGTGCAAGAAGCCGAGGCCATGTTTTGTCTTTCACTGCATTACTATTCCGTGCTTATTTGACTCCATTTCTTCTTCCTATTCAGAAAAAAAACACGTAACATGATTAAAGTCCTCTTCCAACTCAAAGACTTTGACAGCAAACAAAGATGGATCACTTACCACCTGAATGAATCATGTACAGGAAACCAAGGCAAGTGTTAAACATATTTACTAGGGGAATCAGTTCAGAATGGTATGCCGAAGATCTGTTATTAATTAACACCAGCTCCACGCACTGAAACAAGAGATTGAAAAGCTATTAGATAATTAGTAAAAAATCTATAAAGCTGCATTCCTCAAAGCAGCCACAGATGCTGAAAGGAAATGCCAGACCGCTAGGCCAGATATCAACTTGTCAAGGAATTAATCATCTTATTTAATGGCAAATACCTGGCCACGTGGGCAGCCGTACAAAGAGTTGAAAAGCCTGAGTAGATGGAACATTCCTGTCTCATTACTGGTTATTGACACAGTTTTGCCAGGGCACGCAGCTAGCATGTGCCTCCGTTTCCTCACCGATAAGTTAAACAAGCTCTGTGGTTCATCAGCTTCACGTGTCCAGGAAAAGTCACTAGTGCACCAGGGCTTCAGAGAGGAGAAATAATGGCAAAAGCTACGATTGCATCTGCACATCAGCAGAAGAATCTCAGGAGTCGATGCAAACAACCCTTTGAGCCCATAAATAAGCCACGGGTTATGACATCATCTCAGCCTGTAAATTAGCTTCATTACAGCAGAGCAAGAGGGTCAGAGCTGGGAGCAGGGCCCCACGGCAGGAGTCGCTGCCTGGGGGACACGTCCTTGCTCTGGGTTTCA
This sequence comes from Phaenicophaeus curvirostris, assembly GCF_032191515.1. Classification (NCBI taxonomy): domain Eukaryota; kingdom Metazoa; phylum Chordata; class Aves; order Cuculiformes; family Cuculidae; genus Phaenicophaeus; species Phaenicophaeus curvirostris. The sequence continues at coordinate 120,832,673 of NC_091393.1, read as the reverse complement.
TTACGCATGAATGCCTGAAACGGAGACCCGCGCTTTGATCTCGGTCACGTCCAAACATCCTCAGCCCCGTGTCCGCACCGTGCTTGCCAGAAACAACTCCCAGCCGAGGGCTCGGAAAGCAGCTACTGAAAGGAGAGCTGCTCCATGTTGCTTAAACCGGTGCAAAAGCTCATTGTTTTCCATGCAGTCACCTCAAATTCCCATAGTCTTGCATAGTTTAGTGATTGATGGGAATGGTCGGACTCGATGATCCGGTGGGTCTCTTCCAAACTGGTGATTCTGTGATTCTATGATTCTATGAGTGGAGGATGAAGCCGTGTAGTTTTATGAAAAGGGTCTGTTCTGAACAACGTGGTAAGCACCTCTTGCTGTAGTAGGGAAGGGACACGTCATTTTCTCCTCCTACTCAAGGTTTTCTGAGCAGCAGTTAGAAACAAAATTCACCTGCCTGCTCCAGCTACAGCTTTCTGAACTGGCAGGGAAGCAGATTAAAGAGTATTAAGCACTGTCAAGAGGTTTTCTTGCTACCCCTCAGAAGGTGTCTTTGCTGAGGCAGTTTAAAATATTGGTTTTACCTCTCTGAATTGCATAAAATTACTAATTTTTCTGTCACATCTGTGGCTGTTGATTAAGCACAAGCAAGGCTGCAGATATTCAGTGTCATGGTAGGATGCTTCTCTCATCTTCTGTGGTAGGTCCTTACATCAACTGCTAATACATCAAATCTTATAATTTCTGTAAAAAGCTACAGTGTGCAGGTTTGGGTGCCACAGCATAAAAAGGATATCAAGCTACTGGAGGGTGCCCAGAGGAGGGCTGTGAAGTTCATGAAGGGTTTAGAGGGGAAGCTGTATGAAAAGCAGCTGAAGTCACTTGGTCTGTTCATCCTGAGGAAGATGAGACTGAGGGAGGACCTCATTGCAGTTTCCTGCTTCCTCACAAGGGCAGTAGGAGCAGGCGCTGGTCTCTTCTCTCTGGTGACCAATGATAGGACCCAAGGGAATGGCAGGAGGATGCGCCAGGGGAGGGTTAGGTTGGATGTTAGGAAAAGGTTCTTCACTCAGAGCGTGGTGAAGCACTGGAGCAGCTTCCCAGAGAAGCAGTCATGGCAATATTCCAGAAGCATTTGGACCATGCCCTCAGACACCTGGTATGAATGTTGGGGTTGTCCTGTGCAGGGGCGGCAGCTGGAGTCCATGATCCTTGTGGGTTCTTTCCAACCCAGGACATTCAATGATTCTATTTTGTTCCCTAATTTTTGCAGAAAAATTTGGGGGGTTTTGCTTTTGTTTTTTTTTTCTCTGATTACGATCTGATTTTGTCAAAATCAAACTGTTTTTATGAAACCTTTAAGCATCAATAAGGCTGGATGTTTTCCCCAGAGACACTCCCAAAGCCTACCTTCATCATTGCAGCCCCTCAAGTGACTGACTGCGTGCAGAAGCAGACAGGTTCGAATACAGCCCATCGAGCGCTAGCAACAGCGCTATTTTGTCATTGTACATCAACTACATTTTGATCTGCAACAAACAGACGTTTCCAGCTCCTGATTATTGTACTTGCTTTCTGAGTCTGAATGGTGAACGAGTCCCCACCAGACATCTGCAGTTTGTTTATGCCACACATAAATAGAAAAATATCTTCTCAGGCTTGCAATAAAATTTCAGGCTCTCCATATACCGTGACATCATGACAATTTGTGCTATTTTCATAGATCAATGCTGTAAGTGATATGCTGTTAAATAAGCTTGTATAAATATCAGAAAAAGATCTAATATGGTGATACCTATCTTTGAAAATAAGGCCATTTCAAACCAGACACAGTAATTGCCTTTCTTTTGTGGAGTAAAAAAAAAAAAAAAGAAATAGAAAGGAATACTGCAAAGCAGTATCAATTAAGTAATGCCAAGTCCTGAAATGTTTTTCAGCTTGTGTTTCCCTAGAAAAAGGAAAAGCAAACTAATTTAGATGAGCTGAAAGCAGTGATATTTATATATGGTCTGAGGTATAGAGTCTATGCTTTTAAACATCTCGGATCTGGAGAGATGCATCTTCATTTTACAAACAGAGAAATCAAGGCAGGGAAAAAATATCTAAGACAAGCATCAGATTAAAATGTCATGAAACTAATCACATAACTGCCATCTTCTAACTCCAGGGGAAGCCCCACTGACTTTGACATTTGCACGTAACTACTCACTTGCCACCTCAGGCTTTCAGATAAGTACAAGGTAGGCACATTCTCATAAGAAATCAGTATTGGGGCTAGGAACAGAAACACTGCAAATTCTGAGGTTTCAGACCACAAGACCACAAATGCTGAAGTGTAGAAGACAGGCAGGATGAGCCTGGCAGACAGAAGGCAGACAATCTCTGTGATCGATGTTTAAATGGAAGCTTCCCACCCCAACCACAGCATCCAAAGTGCCATCATATCCCCTGCAACGCTCTCCTACGTATTAAGCATTTCTCTCTCCCTTAAACCTTCCTTTTCCCATAAAGCCACTCAGCACACCATTTCATTGACAATCTCCCTGTCTTTTGTCTGGAAATTTCCAGAGTGCTATGACATCTTCTTGTACTTGACTACTATTGTCATCAAAACCCAGCTGATGAACTGGAATTCAGGATGAATCAGAATTCCAGGATGAACTGGAATTAGGCCCAGGACACAGGAATAATAAATCCTTCATCCCTGAAGATTTGGTAATCCAATGAAAGAGTGGATAATGAGCCTTCCCCATTGTTGCCTCTTGCACAGGTATGTGCTTGGGTTTGAGATCCAGTGCCTGGATCCACACACGAGAGGGCAGTCCCACTGGCTGTATAATAAAGCTAAGACAGAGGAACCTTACCAACCCCTTCTCTGCACTGGGTTTACAATCAATATGACTTTTTATGCTGTTCTAGTCAAATAGGCTTTACTTAGAATCATAGAACATAGAATCATTAAGGTTGGAAAAGACTTCTAAGTTCATCCAGTCCAACCTTCAGCCCAACACCACTGAGCCTACTAAACCATGTCACAAAGTGCCTTGTCTATGCTTTTTTTAAACAACTCCAGAGAAGGAAACCCCACTGCTTCCCTGGGTAGCCTGTTCTAATGCTTGATCACTCCTTCCCACTCCCTTCCTTGTAGTGATGCTCACTACCCTTGGTGAGTCTCACTGAGTTTGTGCCAGGTGCGAGGCAGGGCCATGCTGAGACACATTTCTGAACCAGGGGCTTGTTCCTTCCCTTCATGGCTATTCACTCTTTATTTCTTACAGGTTGTCCCTCTGGATCAGCCAAGATAAAATACATCTTGTTAAAAGAATCTCTACCACTCTGAAAAGAAGACTTCCCAAGAGCATCACCTGCACTTACTCATCAGGTGGGTGGAGAAATTTTCCATCTAGCAAAGCAGAGAGGTTTGTGGTTTGAAGCACTGTGCTTAGCATTCAGCTAGTGGTGATAAACTGTTACTTCTCTGAGGATCAGCAGCACTAGACGAGAGCACATCTCGTGCAGCATTACGCAGGCAGTTCTTCTCATCACCACAGGGATGTTGCTGGATAATGATGTATTTGTAACCATGCTTGGGAACAGATGGCACTTCCAAAAACCTCTTCTGTCTAGACGGGAGAAATTTGCAAAAATGCATCGCTTGAAAACTTCCCTGCATATCCCAGTCCTTGACCAAACATCTGCTCTCAAGTTAATGCTGATCATAGAATAATAGAATGGTGTGTGTTGGAAGTGACCTTAAAGATCTTCCAGTTCCAACCTCTTACTGGATCTGGTTACTTAAAGCCCCAACCAACGTGGCCTTGTACACCTCCAGGGATGGGGCATCCGTTACTTCTCTAGGCAACCTGTACCAGTGCCTCACCACCCTCATTGTGAAAAATTTCTTCCTAATGTCTAATCCAAATCTCCCCTCTTTCAGCTTAAAATCATTACCCCACATCCTCTCCCTGCACTCCTTGATAAAGAACCCCACCTTTCCTCTAGGCCCCCCCTTTAAGTACTAGAAGGCTGCTCTGAGGTCTTCCCAGAGCCTTCTCTTCTCCAGGATGAACTAACTAACCCACCTCTCTCAGTCTGTCCTTGTACAGAAGGTGCTTCAGCCCTCAGGTCATCTTTGCGACCTCATCTGGACTTGCTCCAACAGATCCACATCCTTCCTGTGCTGCGGACCCCAGAACTGGACACAGGACTCCAGATAAGGTCTCACGAGAGCGGAGTAGAGGGGCAATTTCTAGCTAACAATTCTTCTGATGCAACCCGGGATGCAGTTTGCATTCTGGGCTGCAGGTACACGTTGTCAGATCGCCTTGAGCTCCTCATCCACCAACATCTCACAGCTGTGGTGCTTTGAAACACATTGTATCCACATTTAATGTTCCATTCTCCCATGGTAAAGGTTCGTTCCACGCATTAACTCCTTCTCCACCTTGGAATAACCCCTATGCGGCGTGGGGTCCCTCCCTCCATGCACCCCACAACCTCATGGCCAAACCCTTTACAACAAGACTCCCAGGAGCACAGGTGTGTTCATGTCATACAAAAAGTAGTTACTATTACAAAAAGTATAATATTTTTGATTTAAGCTTAAGCAGAGTCAAGTTTCATCTAAGTAATTGTATTTTTTGAGAGTTAGACAGAATATCCCTCTGATAACAGAGGAGGCTCGGGGGAGACCTCATTGCTCTCTACAACTACCTGAAAGGAGGTTGTGGAGAGGAGGGAGCTGGGCTCTTCTCCCAAGTGACAGGGGACAGGACAAGAGGGAATGGCCTCAAGCTCCGAAAGGGGAGGTTCAGACTGGACATTAGGAAAAAATTTTCACAGAAAGGGTCATTGGGCACCGGCAGAGGCTGCCCAGGGAGGTGGTTGAGTCACCTTCCCTGGAGGGGTTTAAGGCACAGGTGGACGAGGTGCTGAGGGACATGGTTTAGTGATTGATGGGAATGGTTGGACTCGATGATCCGGTGGATCTTTTCTAACCTAGTGATTCTATGATTCTTTCAGACAGTGTTTTTCCAGACACCGTTCATTCTCTGGAGATGAAGTCTTGTGTGAGGTATGACCTGGGCTGAACAGATGTGTCTTCTTCTGTGATCACCAGCAACAAAGCTGGTGAGGGGACTGGAGAAGAAGTCTTACAAGAACCAGCTGTGAGGGAGCTGGGGGTGTTTAGCCTGGAGAAAAGGAGGCTGAGGGGAGACCTTATCACTGTCTACAGCTGCATGAAAGTAGGTTGTAGAGAGGAGGTTGTTGGTCTCTTCTCTCAGGTGACAGGGGACAGGATGAGAGGCAGTGTTCCCACATTGCACCAGGAAAGATTCGGGCTGGACATCATGAAAAATTTCTTCACCTTAAGAGTTCTTAGGCACTGGAACGGCTGCCCAGAGAGGTGGTGGAGTCCCCATCCCTGGAGATGTTAAAAAGATGGGTAGATGAGGTGCTCAGGGGTATGTTTTAGTGATGGGCAGGTATGGTTTGGCTTGATGACCTCAAAGTTCTTTTCCAACCCGAAACAAAGAAAAATGCACCTCTGTTTGGAGTCTTGTCTCAGATGTGAGGTCAGCAGAGAGCTGGAGCCAGCTCCAAATGAGCAGGAGTTTTGCCTGTTGAGAAGTTCATAATAATATTAAATCATATTCAAATCGGTCCTTGGAAAGTAACAGAATACGCATAAGATTCCTGGAAGAATTTATCCATCCGCACGCGAGTGGGAAACACACCGTGTCCCCAGCTCCTTGCCCGGGCCTGAGGAAGGATGCTCGCTTTCTAAAACTCCCAGACGAGCCTCGGAGAGTTTATTCCCCGGCATTTTCGCTACCATCACGTGCCACCCCCCCCCACCCCCCCCCCCCCCAACTTTTCCCCTCCCTCCCTCCCCGCCGGCTGCGGCACCGCGAGCGGAGCGGAGCATCCCTGCCGCCCCGGCCATGCAGGGGCCGGCGGGCCGGCTGGTGCCGGGGGCCGGGGGGGAGCTGCCGGGCCGGCTGGCCCCGGGGGCTGGCGAGCTGCCGGGGAGGCTGCTGGCCCTGCTGTGGCCGGCCCTGGCGCTGGGGGCCGCGGCGCTGCTCGCCCTGCTGCGGAGGGGCCGGGCTGGACCGCGGCCCCCGCGCCGAGCGGCTCGAGGGATGCAGGAGGAGGAGGAGGAGGATGGAGACGGGGATGCTCCGGCGGGGACCGGCGCGATGCAGCACGGGGAACAAAGGCTCGCAGCGCAGGTAAGGGCGACGGGGAGCGGGGGCTGGCTCTCTGCTCGCCCCCCAACCCCCCCCCCCCCCCACGCCACCAGGGTTTCCCCCGGAGGAGCATCCTTCCTCTTTCTCCTCTCCTGAGGCTTTTCCTCGTGCCTGCCTTGTGCTCTGTGGTCCCACCGGGCACCCGGGGATGCAGCCCCTGCTCCCAGCCCCAATGGGCTACAGTCATCCCATCCTACCGCATCCCATCGCATCCTGCACGCCCGGGCAACCTGGGGTCCAGCCCCTGTTTCCAGCCCCAATGAGCTGCAGCCATCCTATCCCATCTCACCACATCCCATTGCATCCTACACTCCTGGGCAATCTGAGATGCACCCCCTGTTTCCAGCCCTGATGAGCTACAGCCATCCTATCCCATCTCACCACATCCCATTGCATCCTACACTCCTGGGCAACCTGGGATCCAGCCCCTGTTTCCAGCCCCAATGAGTTGCAGCCATCCTATCCCATCCTACCGCATCCCATTGCATCCTACACTCCTGGGCAATATGAGATGCACCCCCTGTTTCCAGCCCTGATGAGCTACAGCCATCCTATCCCATCCTATCGTATCCCATTGCATCCTACACTCCTGGGCAACCTGGGATCCAGCCCCTGTTTCCAGCCCTGATGAGCTACAGCCATCCTATCCCATCCTACCACATCCCATTGCATCCTACACTCCTGGGCAACCTGGGATCCAGCTCCTGTTTCCAGCCCCAATGAGCTGCAGCCATCCTATCCCATCCTACCACATCCCATTGCATCCTACACACCTGGGCAACTCGGGATCCAGCCTCTGCTCCCAGCCCCAATGAGCTACAGCCATCCTATCCCATCCCATTGCATCCTACATAACAGAGCAGGATGGGATGTAGTCCTTGCTCCCAGCCCCGCTGGGCTACAGCCATCCTACCCCACCCTATTGCATCCCATTCAATCCTGCATGCCAGGGCAACCTGTCCAGCCTAGAGATGCTGCATCCCACACCTCTCTTGGGGTGATTCAGGTAACAGGAGGCTCCACATTCCCCTCTGAGCCCTGTGGTGGCATCAAGACTACAGTGCGAGGCAGCAGGTTTCCAGAGCACCTGGTCTGAGATTGCTGGTATTGACCTTTCTTCTGCCGCTCTTGTCTAACACCATAACTCCATATGGGCTTTATCTGGTTTGCAGGGATTTAAGAACACTCCAGTTAATATACATCATGCTAACAAAGAGAACCTATGTATATCTCTGCCACTGTGCTGATACAATATACTAATTATGTATATTTCCTTTGAATCAAAGCCTCATTATTGCATTAATTAGTGGTAGTAGCTGTGAGCTGATGACTGTGGCCACTTTGTTGAATAAATGTTGTGAGTTCGTTACTATGCACTGCAATGGAGTTTCCATATGACACTATTATTGTGTCTCACTGCCTTGCTGTAAAGTGTCTGGAGGGGAAAATCTCAGCACAAATTACAGAAAACAGTTTCAATGAAGCTACTGCAAAATGGAAAGTAAAGCTCTCGGGAGAACATACTGAGCATCAGTAAGTATGTACGTAGAATTTATACACCGAACATCTCTGAACATATTTTTCTGTTACTGCTGCCTCCTAGGTTTCATTTGTGAGGCAGACAAACTTAATTTGCAGGGGTGAGGCTATAAAATAACTGGGTTTATTCTTCATTAATACAATTCTACAATTCTACCAGGCTTTCCATCATAACGCTAGTTTTCAGAGATTCATTGTTTTGTCATGGAAGTTTTAACTTTTACTTGTATTATAGTTCTATTTTAACAGGCTGTTCCATGTTGGGGTATTTTCTCTTTCATCAGTGAGAGCAGAATCTTGACCCGACAGTCCCAGAAAAAAAGAACAAAAGCAATCCAAACAGAACTGCCCATTTCAAGGGATGAAGAGGGATTTCAGTAACAATTTCATTATAGCTTTATAATCATCAATACTGCGTAACTTGACTTGGGTGCAGAACAAATCACAGTTTTGCAGACCAGTTATTGGAGGTGGCACGGAACAGAAAGGGGTGGACGGACACCTTGTCCGAGGCAGGAGGAGTAACAGCAGCAGAGTTATTAGTTCAAGCTGGAGATGCTGATTTGGATAAGTATTTCCTGGTCTGAGATGCTGTAGCTCACAGGCCTGAATAACAGAAACCAAAGAAGAGGAGAAAGAGATAAACTGAAGGGATAAATTTGTTTACAGTCATCTGCAGCTTCTATCTTTAATCTCATCTTTCGCTGCACTGAGCCGATTTCTGCTCTTTGGGGGCTGGACTCTAGCAGTCGTATTTACAGAGAGTAGCATCACCCGCTACATCAAACCCACTGATTATTCTGTAAATGCAGAGGAGGCAAAACACGGTCCTAAGGAGGTGGAGAATGAGAAAAGGATGATCAAGAAAAATAACTTAAAAGATCCTATAGAAAGATAACCTGGGGAAAACATCTTACGTGCTGAAATGAAAAAATCAGGCTTGTCCTCCCAAGACGTACCCTGCCCTTTCTCTTCTCTATTTGTTTCTTTTGTTTTCTTTCCCCTACCTCCCCCTTCTCCACTGCTCCTTGTCATTTCCCATCATGTTATCTCTGTCTTTAGAACATCATATCCTTGAGGCAAAAACTTTATCTCCTTACGTAAGTGTAAAACGCTGCATGCTGCTTTGGCACTTGGCTGATGCAAGAATGCCAGAACAGCAGAACACCTTTGATACGCCGCAAATCACTGATGAAAATCCCTACCAAGGCAGCATTGGAGATATCATTAACAGCAAAGTCTTCCACTCCTAGACACGGCCAATGCCATAAGCATTGAAGGCTAGGAGCTCCTCTCTGCTGCCTGCTGAGGTACGAAGCCAAGAGACGAATTGCCTCCAGTGCTCAGGTGTGTTGATACATCCCAGCAGCCAAACATCTGCATATCCTGGAGTGGTGGATAAGTCAAGATCTTAATTAAAAGAAACTAGGCAGTTAATTATTTTTTTTTTTTCAGTTTGGGAATGTGTGTTTACTGGTGATTCCCAGCTGCTGCCCCATGGGTGGGCTGTGAGACTACCTTCCCGTGAAATCTGCTCTCGCAGGGCTGCAGTTCCTCTGATGTAGGACCATCTCCTTTCCTCTGCGTGCCCTTATCCCCCACAGCAATAGGCAGTGCCTGCCCAGCGTGCCTTTGCTGGAGGGGGCAGCATTCCCTCAGCAGGGCTTATTCCCAGCCCTCCCAGGAACCTCCATCTAAACTCTTGCCATGTCTGAGTCTCTAAAATGCAATAGTGCACGACTACGTTAGTCTCTCCCAATGCCAGTGTGGCATTCAGACCTTTCATTTCACTACTTGTTAACTTTGCGTATAGCAGAGTAGCAGGATGGAGAGTTCACTAGTCTCAGAGCAAGCCATGCTCCTCAATATCCAGTTTGAAATGCTTCCCCAGCCCATGTGAAGTGAATCTGTTGAACAAACTTTGTTCAAATGGATGCATGGCTTCAACACAATCATAAAAGCACATTTTGCACGTGACCTCACGATGCATCACACATAACAAGGTACATTCTGGCTGTTGTCACATAAAAATCTCTAGGAATGATGCTGGAGGGTGTTGAGTCTTTTTCAGGATGGCCTTTTCCCTAATAAAGAGTCTTTTAGGAAACTGCTAACAAGACATGCTGGAAGTCAACCAATCTGATCACGAGAGCTGTTGAGTTTTGGGGTTTGTGTTTATTCAATGTTTTTCCACCTCGGCCAGCTCAAAAGCACAGTTTTTTGCACAAATGCAGCGACACTATCTTTCTTAGGCAACTTAAAAAAATGTGTATTCATAGAGTCAGAGAATGGTTTGGGTCTGAAGGGACCTTAAATATCATCCAGTTCCAACCCGCTGCCATGGGCAGGGACACCTCCCACTGGATCAGGCTGCTCAAAGCCCCATCCAACCTGGTCTTGAACACCTCCAGGGATGGGGCACCCATTACTTCTCAGAGCAACCTGGGCCAGTGCCTCACCACTCTCATGCTGAAGAATTTCTTCCTGATGTCAAATCTAAATCTGCCCTCTGTTAGCTCAAAACCGTTCCCCCCCATCCTATCCCTGCACTCCCTGATCAAGAGCCCCTCCCCAGCTTTCCTGTAGCCCCTTCAGGTACTGGAAGGCTGCTCTAAGGTCTCCCCAGAGCCTTCTCTTCTCTAGGCTAAACAACTCCAACTCTCTGTATTATCTGATATATCCCAAAAGAAAGCTTTTCACTTTCCAGAAGTGTGTTTATAAACTGGAAATACTTTTTGCCTCTTACAGGGGTTCCTTAAGAGCTCCAGAACAAAAGATAAATCCCCCCCAGTCCCAGTGGTACACGGACAGACCTTTTTTCCTACATTTTCTGGTTATCCCATATTCTTCATGCCAGCGCAACACAACTATTTTCATATAGCTGTCTTGGATGAGAATTGATTTCATAAATATCCTGGAAGGTGCTGGCATTTGATAACTGCCTCCTTAAAATGGAGCCTTGATCCCTTGTAACACTGCTCTAATTAATTAGAATAGCAAATCCCAGGAAACTGATTTCTTCATCCCTCCTTGCAACAGTGCTTTCATTTCACTCACACTGGGGAAACCTTTTTCCCAGACGTCTCATCAGACGGGAAGAGCAGCTGAGCTGAGGCAGGTACCTGTCAGCTCCCCCTGTTTAGGGCTGGTCTCTCGTATACGTAACGTAGGCAGCAGCATCTTAGGGCTGCTTCTCTGATTTTTCTCTTGGAATTTCCTTTGGATATGAATGGCTACAACTGCAGTTCTGCCTCCTGCTGCCTGTATTTGTTAGCTCAAGGGATTCTGATGGGCAGCTTCATTCCTGGGAATATGTGTAGAGAAACAGCTTTTCTGTCTCAATGGCTCAGATCCTTTTCCTGAGGTTCTTGGTGCATCCACTTGATGGGAGCACCACCTCTTTCTTTCCTCTGCCAGGTGCCTTAAACAAAGCAGACAGTTTCAGATATTCCCAGTGTGCATTTCCCAGGTAATTCTATCTGTTCATTGTGCATGTTTCTCATGTGATTTTCCCTTCCAACAGACTCTTCTTTCCCACAGGGAACATATTGGTCCGAAGTGATTTTGTTGGGGCAAACTTTGCATTAATGCATATCAATAATAGCTGTTAATAATAAGGTGATCAACACCTATAATATTGGTCACAAAACAAGATCCTGCTATATTTCCTCACTCCTTTGCAGGTACATGTGTGTAGTGTTGTGAGTTTGTTTTTGTGGCTTCCCTTAGAGGAAATTGCCATTGTGCTATCCTTTCTCTAGCTATTTGGACTGAAGGACTAATTTTCTTTGAAGCTGGTGCCTTCCTGTCTCCCTAGTGGACTCTTGCTCTGCCTAAACCCCATCCTTTCTCCTCTGACAAATGCGGGCTTGTCCTTTCATGTTCACCTGGTTCCCATTGGTTTGGAAAATAAGTCTCGCAGGCTGAAGTCCATCATCGGCACAGGAGCATGTGGCAAAGCCAGCCTGGCCAGGATGTCTGCTTCCATTTATGAAAATCTGCTTCAGAATTAATGAAACTCAGTGTGCTGCTTTATTTCTCAACGCGTTTGTCATGCAGATTGCTCATTGTCTGCTGATGAGGGATGCAAGCTGTTGGCTGGCAGCAGAGCTCTGGTTTGCTTACCCTGTGGCTGAGCCTGTGTTTCCATGCACAGGAGAGAATCACAGAATCACAGAATAACCAGGTTGGAAGAGACCCACCGGATCATCGAGTCCAACCATTCCTATCAACTGAAGAACCTATCTGAGAGCAAACAGTAGGCTGCAAGGGGTATTGCAAATATCCAACTCATCCTACGTAGTGTAGGGGGCAAAGACCAGATATTCCAGAGGATACTGGGAGAGAGATGAAGATTTACTGCTCAGTTTTCAGCTTGTTGAAGGTTTACTGAGAAAGCAAAGAGTGTAGTGATATGTTGTTCAGTAGTAAAACCGTGTTTCCATGTTTCAGGGAGGTTCTTCAATGCAATGATTAAAAAGTCCTTTACTTCTCTCCTCCACCCCTCCTTTTTTTTTTTTAATTTAGTGCACATTGATGTTGCTTTTGTTGTACTAGTGTAGCCTTTTGGCCCAAGTCCACCACATTTATCTTGTGGTGTAACATAAGGTGAAAAAAACCCAGTTTTTGCACTGGAAATGAGCACTAGGAAACAATTTAATTGAAGTATTTCTTAAATCTGGAAATGGTTTTGTGTTCACAGACCCCCTGCCAGAATGGGGCAGTTTTGCTTCCTTTCATTTCCAGTGTCAAATCCACTTAATTTGAGTTTTCTGAAAGTGGGAGCAGAAAACAATTTTCTGAATCTTTATTCATGTTCTTAAATGAATTCCCTGATTTCCAGTGTGTGAAGCATATAAACCCCTTGGGTTTCCTGCGCTGAGTTTATTTTGTCCTTGTATCCCTCTACTGGGGAAACCTTTACATGCCTTCTTAAGGAAAGCAATTTTAAGCACCTTCCCAAGCGGGACAAAGGGCAGTTAGTGAACCTGAAGCTAATGTTCATGTAATTTTTAATTAATCCTTTAACCGCTGGTTGGCACTGAGATTTGAAAGCAGATTTCCTCGTCTGTAGACACTTACAAAGGTGTTTGATTTTGAAAAAAAATGACTACTCTTACAAAACTATTGAAAAGGATAAAGGTAGGTGTCTAGGGGTGCGGTTTTATGGCTTTGAATGCATGTTTTATATATAAATAACTAAATCCTGTATTTTTAACACCTGAAAACCTATCATTTTGCATTCTTATTTTGTGCCTTCATGTGGAACTGTAATAACAGCATGAAATAAATTAAACACTAGCTCAAGAGAATAAAAGTTTCAGAGCAATCAACAGAAATATAACCTCGGGTTACATAAAAAGGAAAAAAAAAGGCAGGAGGGTGGGGGGGGGTGGTGGAAATCCTGTTCCACTGGCTCACGAACCAAATGGCCATGAACTAAAAATAATCTTTCTATTGTTCCACAGAATGTAAGTAGAAATTAATATGTGAAGTCTGATTCCACTAAAAGTCCGGATTCTGTTTCTCTGCGTGTACTTAATGTATTTGGAATTGCAATGATGACTTCATATAGTCACTTAATGAGAGGGGTTTAGATGTGTTCTCCCTGTACAAACCCCATTTTTCATTAAGCAAAAAAATTACCCCAACAAAATTAATTTCTTTTTAATGAGTCCATTAGGTTAACTGCAATAAAATCATGAAAATTCCTTTTCCCTTTTCAGAATGGCTGAACCTATGATAAAAAGGCATGACTAATCCGGTATCCTAAGGGCTTGGAAGGGGAAGAATAGGGTAGGGTGGGGCTCCTCAGCCATAAAGCCTTCTTGCTGCCTGAAAAGGGATTGGATAAAGGCAGGATTTAGTACAAAAGGTCAAGCTAGAATAATACCTTTCCACTGAAAGGAAGTTGAACTCAGTAAAAAATACTTAGTGATGAAAGGAAGGGAGTTGCTGCTGTACTGAGGGATGATGGAGAAGCAACAGATACTTCAGGTTTGAAGGATGAGGGGTGGGTTATTTGTTGATCAACAGCTAGTGGTCAGCTTTGGTGTTTTTCTTTCACTCACCTGCTCATCAGGGAGGATGTAACAAGGTTGTGGAGTCCCAGGCGGGTATTTAGGGCTGGAGAGCCAGTCAGTCTGCATGAAAAACCCTGAAATGTAGTGAATGGCTGTCAACAGTATATTTGTAACCTCTTAGTCAGTGATGGAGAGAGTGGGATTTTTGCTTAGCAGCTGAACTATCATTTAAGTAGGAACGTTGTGCTTGTCTGCTAAAAGTATATAGCAGTAAAACAAAGTTCTGCCATTTTTTTCAGCTGCTTGCTTGCTATCATTTATATGGAGAGAAGGTCCAGGAACGTGATCCTGCCCCAGCTGAGATGAGTCTGTCAAAGCCAATATAGTTTGCATCTTCCTTAATTCTTTGTTTCACTCAACATTTTCCCTCTGGAGTTCTGCTTGCCTCTGTGAGGGCTCAGAACAGCCTCGGGCTGTGTTTGTTTATGGCAGCCTGGAGGAGGAAGACAGTTGCTGGTCCTCAATCTTGACACCTCCTTGTTTCTGCACATAGTTCCTCATGCTTGCAGAAGCATCTTGATGTAAAGAGAAGTGAACAGGAGGTGAGATGTCTTTACTCCTCTGTGTGCATCTGAAAGAAGACAAGACACCATCCTCCTCTTTGCCTCTTAAGTGGGTGCTGCTATTTCTAATGCTGATGGTGAGAGTCTTGCTGAAAGTGCCTTCATTTGGGAAGACCATTCTCAAAGTCTTTAGGAAACAGTGAAGATTTCATTATGAGAAGTGGGAAATCACCAAGGTTTGTTGAGATTCAAGAGGATTATTGCACTTAGATGTTCTGTGGCATCCCCCAGTTATCCCTTCGTGTATTCATGCTACAGAATTCAGTTTTTCTGAAGTCCTGCCTCATATAAGTGGAAAACAGCACCCCCTCCCACCCCCGTGTAACATTTTATATTGCATAGGGATTGTTTTTCACTAAGACGTAATCTATTTTTATTTTCAGACATTTAATTGGACAGAAGCATATGCTGATAAAGAAATAATCATGTGAGCTCAAGGTCTTCCCTATCTAAATGGTTCAAATTTTCACCAGTATTCCCTAATTTTGTATTTTATGTCTCCCATCCTATTTGAGAAGCTGCCTTCCTCCTTGCTGCAGGCACGGTGGGATTTTTTCCTTGAGAAGTGTAGGATAGGACAAATGGTCTGGTTTGTGGTGGGGTTTATGGGGTACCTCTAGCAAGTGAACCTGTGAGTCTCAGAAGAGAGATGATCCTGTGGGGAAAAACAACAATGGCCTTGCTACTACAGAACGGTGCTGGGTTTTAACACAAGTCAGTATTTTGCTAGTGAATGTTCAGAAAAATATAATTGCAAATATACCAACTGACAGCTCATGGAGACAAAAGATACATGGACCACTTGGTTTAAGCTTGTAATCTGAAGAAGGTAGAATTACTGATGTAATCTGTGAAGGATTTTGGCTCCTGTTTCTGTGATATTTTACTGGAAGACCCAGAACTGGTGTTGCCTGTATGTTCAGAGTGGTATGTGGCAAAATCTGCAGTTTTGGGGCTCCTCCTATGAATGATGGTTGAACACTATCCTGCTGGGTCCATGCTACATCCTCGTACGCCACAAGCTTGTAACTGGTCCGCGTTTCCAAGCAAGCACCTCCGAGGGTGAAGCATTTGCTGATGTGCTGGTGCCTGTCCTGCTTTCTTTAACATGCACCTCAAATCAGACCTGTCTGAGACTATCTCTAAATAAATATCTCTAATATCGAAAAATATCTCTAAAATGTCTTCAAAATACCAAAGAACTAAATATTACCAGGGTGAAGGGCTGCAGCCCCACTGGGTTTGCTGGGGAGAGGCATGGACAATCACGCACAGGATTTTATTTGCTGGTCACTAATCATTGCAAACGTCATCAGAGACTATTTTCTTGGTGTTTAAGAAATAACTCCGATTCATCTCTTGGAGGAAGTTGCCTCACGTCCTAATGATGCTTTGGAGTGCCTTTGGGATAACACACAAATCTTGTTGCTCTATACCAAAGAGTTTCCTTATGTCCCAGTGTCTCCACCTGAGTGCTGTAATCTCACCCATCACAAGGTGGCTCCAAGCCTTTGCCTCTCGCATCTGGGGAGGTGTCCCCTTGCACATCTAGGATGGTGTCCTGGTCACCTAAAGGGATGCGGCCACCCAGTGAGCCTTTTTCTTTAAAAAAATCCCAGGTTTTACCTGTTCTGATTTACCGCACAGTGTTTAATGGAGATTGCTGGTTTCTATCTCTGTTCTTCATTAATTGTCTATTATTCTTCACCCATCTGTGAGGGTGCAGAGTGGATACCACTCCTCTGCAGCTGAATCAGAGCAGGTTTTGTCTTCCAGCATCTGTGTGGTTAAAGTCTGCCATAGCCTCTCAGGGACAGAGCTGTGAGGGTGGGGAGCAGGAGGAGGCAGTGGAAAATCATCAGAAGTCTGCCCTTCCCCAAGAGGACTGCAGGCACCTGAAGCCTCTTCATCACCAGCTTGTGAGAGGGTGCCCTGATGCTCATGGAACAGCCCTGGGCTGCAGCTGGAGGTTTTGCTCCCTGCAGGACTACCTTCACCTGCCAGGCATCAGGGCTCCTGGTCCCCCTCACTTCAGGCAGAGGGGAACGATGGGTTAGGGATGGTGGTGACAGCTGGAGTCAGGCTCCCTCCATACTTTAAGCTTTCACAGAATCACAAAATCGCTAGGTTGGAAAAGAATTCTGACACAGACAAGACTTTAACCAAACTGCAATTTGGAAACTCCTTAAACTTTCATGGTTTACTTTACAGGATCTAGGAAGGATGGAAACTATTGTTTTAGTTGGCCAGCTAGACTCCAGGGGGAACAAAAGCCAGAACAAAAGCCACCTCAACCAGTAAACAAAAATTAAAATAAGCCTTCTCCTGCCTAAGTTGCTATTTTAAGACAGGCTTACCCTATGTGAAAACAACTTTGATCATAGGCGAATCTTAAGATAAACCACAAATACATTTGCTTTGGAATAAATCTGTTTCTGGATTTACATTCACAAGGGCTTAGATAACACTAATTAATTTGGAATAAACTAACTCAAATCAGAACAAGGCCACAAATTTTAGCCCAGATTTGTATTTGAGGTTATAGGAAGGTATTGAAATAATTGTATTCATATGTTTATTTGCACATACACCAACACACACATATATATTCCATAATGCATTTTTTATTGTCCATCTTCTAGGTTCCAGTGAATGGCCAGCTTATAACATCAGTCAACATCAGAGAGAAGAAGCTCCTCAAGGTACCAGCAAGAGCTAAAGAGTTCATATATTGTCTTTCAAGAGATATCTGTTTTAAGAATTTTTGCATTTTGGTAGTTCTATTTAAAGACAAATTGTTCCTGTTGTTGGAGCATTTAAAAGGTGACTTAAGGGCATAAGACCAAGTAACTCTCTGGCACAGTCACACCGTGGTGCTTGTTGCTGCCCCTGTATGTGGGATGGTCTCATAGTCCAAGCCCAAAAATGGGAGCTGGGATCTCACATTCCAGTTCCAGCTCTGACTATGACAGAAATCATAGAATTATTTGCTTGGGAAAGATCTTTGAGGTCATGGAGTCCAACAGTACCTGTCCACTACTAAACTATATCTCTGAGCACCTCTCTTTTAAATACCTCCAGGGATGGTGGCATAACCACTTCCCTAGGTAGCCCGATAACCCTTTCAGTAAAGAAATGTTTCCTGACTTCTAATCTGAACCTCCCCGGCACAACTTGAGGCCATCTCCTCTCGTCCTATCACTTGTTACTTGGGAGAACAGACCAGCATCCACTTCACTACAACCTCTTTTTAGGCAGTTGTAGACAGTGATAAGGCCTCCTTTTCTCTAGGCTAAACAGCCACAGTTCCAACTGATGCTGAATTCAGGGGAAAGATGTTCCCTGGTCCTGCTGTCCATGCTGTTTCTGACACAAGCCAGGATGCTGTTGGCCTCCTAGACACACTGATGGCTCATGTTCAGCCAGATGTCCACCAGCACCCTCAGGTCCTTTTCTACCAGGCAGCTTTCCAGCCACTCTTCCCCAAACCTGTAGACATTTCCTTTTTGTCTGGGCAAGGACATTTCCTTCAGTCTCGGCAAGGGTTTTTTTCATGGGAATTGAGCACTTTTATTGAGTCTGTGCTTTACAGGCACTTCCAAGTAAGAAGTAGCTCTCCAGCCTGGGCAGGAGGCGTGTTCCTGGCAGGGGTATCCCACCCTGGAAAAGTCAAGAACTGCTGTGTTAAAACTAAAACATTTGAAAAAAAAGGCTTGAGGTTAGCTCTGCTGTTTCATCAGTGGCCTTGGCCACTACTGTGCCCTTTCAGACTAGTGTAAACTACACGTTTATTAAAAATAGACTGTTACATGGTTTTTTTTCTGGTTACGCACAGTCAGAGACCTTACTGTTGATTTGAGCATTGCTGATGGTAAAGGGAGTAAATAATTTTAGATTTTCCTCCTTTATAGCAAAAAAATTAGGACTTAGGAATTATGAATGCGAATCTTATTATAGAGCAAGTGCCTGAATTAAAATGTGGGCTTTCTAACCTAGCAGATACGTCGGATTTTGTAGGCCAAAAGCTATCGTGTGCATTTGTTTGGAGTGTGCAATAAATCTGCTCGGGAAGACTTTTGCAGCCACTCCAGTGACCTAATGCTCTCTCTGAGTGCGATCATGTGTCTCCATTTCAAAACTATTGCCCTGACCTTTTTTTCTATCATGATGAAAGGTAACAAATATCCATTTTATCTTTCTGCCATGTATCTCCTGTCTGCTGTAGCCTAAGAAGAAGAGGAAAGCCCAGTGCTCAGACAAGGAGGTACCAAAAGATCTGCTTTCTGCAGAAAAAGACAAACTGCAAGAGGAGGAAGGTAACGAAAGATCTGGTTCTTCTGTTATCTGGTTTATATTAACAAGTAGTAATGTGGGATGAAATATTTCAAAAGGGACGTCTTCTCGTCTTCTATATGATTCCAGTGCTCTTATTGGGAAAAATGGCCAGTGTGAGAGCTATTTCTATCACCTGCTCCTCACCTATGGGTAACTACGTTGAGAGGGACCATATGCCTCCCTGCCACACCTCTTTAGGTCCTTACTGCATTCACAGAGATGGAAAATCTGCACAAGGAAGCATCTCTGAAGTGGCCAGAGGTCCAGTGGGTAGCGGGGTCCTGTCTTCATGCTCTTACTCTAATCCTGCGGGCTCTGCCATGTGGACATGAAGCTGAAGCTCTGGTAGTCCCAGGCAGTGCTTTGTTGTGCCCCTGACTGAGGCTGGTAAAGGTGCTGGTGTAATGTACAGCCAGTTTCTAGCACGCCTGTAAACAGAGCCAAGATCTTCCTTTGGTTACAAGCTGAGAAATGTGGCAGAGGCTAGCAAAGCTCATGGAGCTAGAATTTCACTGGCAAATACGTTGCATCCCATGAGTCCCTCTCCACCTCCCCCATCAAGAGTCATATTGAAAACAACACAATCTAAGCTTTTCCAGGCTTAAAAGATTATAAGGTGATTAGTGTGGTGGTGAGAGCAAGAGAAGCCCTCCCTGCCCTGGGACTGAGGTCCTCCCCGTAGGTCCTGGTGTCAGGAGCAGAGGAGAGGGGGAAACAGGAGAGGCTTTCTTCAAACGTATGTTTAGTTTTTTTAATGGATGAACCAGCTGAGCTGTTTCACACGTTATTCAGGGATGCTTCAGAGAAATAAAGAATTTGTCTTGGTGAAAGGCAGGGACTGTGTTTTTTCCTTTGTTAAATGCTTGAGCCAATCCCTCCCCTTCTTCTTGGTCATGGAGAGCATGAATGGAGGCAGAACATGGCCCTGTCGATGCAAATAGATGCATGTGAAAATCAGCGGCGTGGTAGAGGGTCTCCACATCGCAGAACAACTCTTAGGGTATGTTCAGAGCTAGAGAAAGCCAGGAAATTGAAGGCTTGTTTGACAGTTAAGGTTTTCACAAACTTCTCCCTCCCGTCAGACGTACAAAGTGGTTGATGCTTTGCTGTGACATCTCGCCCCCGGGAAAGGGCTGTCACAGCAGGCTGACACAAAGCACAGAGCAATACGTGCAGTTACATGAGTCAGGACACATGACAGACAGGTTTGTCGTGGGGATTTCTTATGTAATTTGTTTCTGCAGAGACAGCAAAGGCTGATGCTGCACAAGACAAGGGCAGCACTTGCAGCCCTGATGCGACTTTTACAGCATCACAAACTATCCGACAGTTATTTACTTTTCTGCTAAGCAATAAAAGCAGTAAAGGAAGTTTCTTGCTAGCTTCAAATGAACTTTATTCTGTGTTGTAGGAGTTTGGCAGACCAAGATCAGCAGCCGAGAGAAGAGACACTTAAGGAAGGAAAGGCTGAAGCAAAAAGGTAAATGTACATGCTCAGTTTATGCAGATGATCCGGCTGGGCTTGTCACCCCTTCTCATTTCCCATAGGCTTGCTGTTTGGCAGCAAAATCTTTACACTCATTCAGAGTGTTTACTTAGGAAAAGACAGCTTTGGGAGCTCTTACTCGGAAACTTGTCTTTTACTCCAGGCTTTCACCCACAGGAATTTGAAAGCAAATGTCTGTTTAGATACGCTGAAGGCTTGGTGCAGTGTGGATTTGTTGCTTTAGTGTCACTTGACAGAAGAAGGTTTCTTATAATGGGTGTATAAAAGCCTGTGCAATTTGCTCAGTTCCAAACATGTTCTTTAACGCAGGCCTGTCCAGAGTAAACAACTATAAAATAGGGATATACTCTTATCCTAATGAGATAAAATGAAACAATGCTTTATGCTCACTCCGCATACGTCCTCAGGGGATTTCAAAGTGTCTGCCATGCCCTTATGCCTCTATACATTTCTATTAATTATGTTATTATAACCACTATATGAAAGTAGGTCATGGAACAAAGGGATTTGCAAATGTTTTAACTACATGTGATAAAATGATCAATATAATGGAAAAAAACTGTAAGTTTAATATAGTAGAGTAATTTAGAAGCTAAGATATAAGTTTGGGAGACATAGCAGGATAAATGTGGGTGTTTGTGCACTGCCTGCAATAAGACTATCTTAAAGTGCTTTCGGATGCTCAACTGAAATTGAACAGCAAGTGAACAGAAAATTTTAATCTAAAAAATATATAGACATTTTGGGAGTACCTTATCATTTGGATTTTATAGAATTAAATATCAAGAGTTTGGATTTTTAACTCTTGGATTATCGGAAGTGAAATATCTGCATGACAGTCTCTAAGGGCTTAAGGTGCTGAGGTTCCTACTTGCTCTCCAGCAAAGTAGATGGGTCCTCATTTAACTTTCTTATCTAAGTGGTCTGTTGGCATCAGTGGTGCCAGCTGCACGTGTAGAACATAGTGTTCAACACTAAGCCCGTGCAGGCATCAAATGCTTTACTGACCCAGGAGAAGGGAGCTCAGCAGACCAAGTCACAGTTGAAGCTCCAGAAGTCCTTGGCGCAGTCCTGGAGCCTGGGGTGTGTACCTGGCTGAACCAGGTGATCATAGAATCAAAGAATCACCAGGTTGGAAAAGACCCATTGGATCATTGAGTGCAACCATTCCTATCAAGATCATGGTGGTCCTGTTTAGTGTGGACTTTTACAGAGCAGTGAGGGAGCCCTGATCCAGCCAAGTGCTGTTCCCTAGGAGGAAAGAAGCAGCAGCATGAGGGTGTGTGAAGGTGGGGATGATGTCAGCAGTGGTCCCCCTCCTCACCAGGGCCCCAGGAAAACGCGTTGCCATTCTGAAGGCTGAAGTCATAAAATGCTTTAGGAGTCCTTTGGAACAAAAGATGTTGGAGTTAATTATCATTATTTACAATATCCGTAGGCCTGTCGATGATGTCTCTAGCAGCCTTGAACTAACCACATCCAGGAGGTTTGCTTTCATTTTCCTGGCAGGTCTTGCTGTTCTCTCTCTGTCCCTTTACTGCTCTGGGTTTCCAGCTGGACTCTGAAGGCCTTGAGCTACTCTTGGAGTCAAGGAGGGATGCTCAAGGCCTCTGCGGTGCAGCATTATCTCCTGTGGGACTCATTGCTGGACTTTGTGGTGCCTTTCTTCTCACATGGCCTTCACATTTGCTGCTTCAGTGGCCCATCCCACGGGCTCTGCTTTACTGCCATCGTATCTGTAAATAATGTCACTTCAATACAGCCATTACATCTGATGACTTTAGATCAGGCTTTGCTCTGTTGTTTCCTCTGTACAAATTCTTCATTGTAATTAAAAATAACGATGACCCTGTGATAACATTTATTCCCAAGAAGTTCCTAGCAGACCAACTCTGGGTAGCTCAGCAGCTGAGCCAGCCTTTGACTGGGATGAGAAGGGAGCAGTGTGGTCACTCAGAGAGGAAACCAGCGGTGGTGGAAAAGGTTCTCTCCTTGCCAAGGCAGAGTATGGGACTGCATTGAAGGTCTCAGGAGCAGTACAGGAAGAATCGGCACCCTCCCAGTCAGAAGAGGATGTTTTCTCCAACATAGGTGAGTGTCGACATTCAAACGTTGCAGATGGAAAGCTTCATGAATTACTGTGGCCAGCAGAGTACAGCCCTACTGACATTTGTCCTGTCCACCCCCTCTGAACCTTGCTAGCAGTCATTTAGTTTCCAGCAATGTGAAAAGACAAGTCTTCATGGCAAAACTTTCTTGTGTGTTGCAGATTACTTGTTGGGTGCAAATTGTTTTCCACCCACAGGTATTCAGTGTCTGGTTATTTTGCAATCAAAGCCTTTCGTTCCGAGAGTGCTCACGGATGATAAGAGTTAGGCTTCCTTCTGGGTCTGTCCTTGTGTTTCAAAGCAATATGAGGCAGGATATTCTTAAATCACTCTGGGTATTTGAGAGTTGGATGTGGTCTGTTCACGTCACTGCTGTGCTTCTCGTGCCAGTTCGCCCATTTTCTTCTCAACCGGTTCACCCCTTTTTGGTGTCCAAACAAGGTCTTTTAGAGCTACTGTGGGTGATACTGTAGATTCTAAAACAAAACCAATAATTAATAACTAGTTGGTAATTGGACCTTTATATCTCTCTTTTATATTTATCTTCCTGACTTCTTGATGGGGTGGGAAATTACAAATTAAAGGTTAAACTGCTTAATAATGCTTTGCAATTAATTTTCAAGAGCATTTGGTTTTCAATCTCACTGACTAATTGAGCTTGATGGCTGAACTGATTGGTATATAAGGCTGCATGATGCCTCACCTTCAGCAGCAGAAACCCAGTACTCTGGTGATTCAGAAAATGGTCTTAGGATGCCCTTACATGAGTTACCTTCTCCACTTTTGCAAAGTACACGGTTGATTGGAGGAGGACATTAGTAGCATTTTTTACTCTAATGCTTTCAAAAAAGCCAAATTCCAAACTGATGCGTGATAGGAACTTCTGCCAGTTGTGTGTAAAGGGATCATCAGTTCAGATGAGTGAGGAATTCGATTAAGTCCAAAAGAGTGCTGTGCTGGTGGAACGTGGACTTTGAAGGCTGAGGTGGTGTACATGACAACAGGGCTGAACTCTGTCCACAGAAGATGATGTCTCCTTGCTTGATTCTTCTCCAGCAACAGCAATGGCTCAGGCTTGGGGTAGAGAGAACATGGAAAAGCTGTAATGAGATTGGGAGTGTCAGGTAGAAAATGCAGACATCAGCTGTGAATGTGACACTGCATTTTAGTTTACTGCTTGTTTGCTTTTTAAATGCAGGAACATGGGACATTGCAGAAGTAAAATCCTGTCCTGTGACCTTTGGGACATTACCAGAGCTGTCAGGGGAGTTAGGTGAGTGGTATCTCTTTGGGATTCTTCTATCTGAATTCTTCCACCACTTTCTTAGATGCTTGGCCTAAAAGTACTCTCACTGCTGAGATGTGGGTCTTTTCCCTTGGAGCAGCGGCTTTTCATTAGTCACTCTCCCTTGTAGACCTTGCTCACATCACTAGTCCAACACTACTAGTATTTTAAAGAGTGACATCAGAACATTTCATTGAGCACTTTCCAAACTCACGTCTCATCTTGGAATAAATAAAACCAAAATTGCCTCCCCAGCAAATTCTTTCTCTGTTAGGTTTACTCACACAGAAGATTTCTGTTACGTTCTGATGACCAACAAATTCAGTAAATTTCAGATCTAGGGAGGGACCAAACGCCCAGGTTTGAGAAGCCCTGCTAGAGGATGCCTAGCACAGGTAGGGACTTTCAGCTTGAGCCTCTCCGTGCATGGCTTTGAGGAGGATGGAGCATCTCCTAGTTTTGCTTTAAGTTGAGCCTTGTTTCTGGCTTTGACTTTGCTTCTCTGCAGCTGTCAGTCCTTCTCACTGCCTGTCTCTGAGCGCTTCTGTTTCATACATTCTCTGCCTAACAGAAACTCAAATTTGCCTGGAGGTACAAGCGGCTGCTGAATGCAAATTCTGGTCCTGCATCTTTTATAGATGCTACAGGAAAGCACAGATACATATAGATAGACATCTGCTCACAAAACAGCGTGTGCACTGTAAGCCAGGATGCTGAAATTCACTTCTAAATCCAGGCAGGGTAGTCAATAAAATACATGCCATATTTTATCATCTATTTTCCAACACTACATCAGTGGATTGAAGCAGTTCCTAATGTACAAGTACTCGACAGTGAGAAATATTTGTTAACATCTGCATCTGTGCAGCAAAAAAATCAAGCAAAACTACATAAACAAAGGAGTTCTTTAGGAGAAAGGAAATATCAGAGGGATGAAAAAAATCTGTTGGGTGAGACAGGAATTAAGAAAACACGGGTCTGTTATTTACCGGCCTTAGCAAAGGGCTAAGGGAAGTCATTCAGGGAGACAGGAATCCTATGGGCTGCTTCAGTTGTTGAAAATAATAATCAGAAAAACTTTAACTCTTCTTTTTCCCTCAGTTCCTTGCAGTAATTAATATGGTAATTATGGATTTCTGTTAGAATGAGCAGAAGCTTTCTCACTGAAGTCAGTAGGAGCTGGAGCTGTATATATTGGATGCAGCTTTTGTTCTGCAGGAACTACAGCTCCTTCTTACATCCCCAACAGAGATGTCAGAAGGTCACATCTCTGAATGCTGTTAGTGTAGCCATTCCTGAGTGGGTTGTTTTTAACAATTAATGCATGTAGTGTCCTCATCCAGCCTTCATTAATAAATCCACTGTGATGAGCAGCATAGATTAATGTGTGGCTTAAGTTGCATAACATCCAGGCACCGTGACACAGTGAGCAGATAAAGGCATGATTAATTGGTTTTAATAATGTGAATATACCTATGTGATTATCTTTTAGATTTGGGGTTTTTTTTTTGTTTTTTATTTTAAAAAAAAGATGATTTTCCTGTATGCAGCTAACATGAAGAGTAAATCATCTGAGGACAGTCCTTCCAGATGCTGTTGGCACACCAGCTTGACTTTCCTCCCTGCGGACGATGCGTGGCAGGGGCAGGGTACGTCTCTGCTCATTTTCTACTGAAAGACAAGTGTAGTAATGCTAATACCCCTTTCAGTCTGTTTTCTAAGCTTCAAAACTCAGGGTTCAGCTCCCACCTGGCACAAGGCTGGCAGGGGTAGCGGAGAAATTCAGTTTGGGTCTGGTTTTGGGCAGGTGCCCAAAGCTGCTGCAAGCTCAGGGACCCTTGAGAAGGGTGAGAACGTGCAATTTATTTATGTTTTTACTTAGAAAGTGACAAAAAAGGAATGCAGTGGGTGCAGTCTTATTCAGCATGTACATACAAAGAGTGAAACACTGGAACAGGTTGCTCAGGGAAGTTGTAGTCTTCAAGATGAGGTTGGATGGGGTCTTGAGCCGCCTGGTCTAGTGGGAGATGTTGGAACTGGCCGATATTTAAGGTCCCTTCCAGCCTAAACCATTCTATGATTCTATGGCACTGTAATTAGAGCTTCCAGGCAGCAAGGCCAGCTGCGGGGAGGCTGTCAGAATGCTCCTATAGCCCAGTGTCCTCCCTCCCAGAGCTGTCAGCAGATAAGCACAGATATAAGGCAAGCACAGGGCAATCCCTGCCATATCCCTCCCCACACCCAGCAGAGAGCGGGGTCAGGGACTTCCTGAGCCAGGGGCAACAATGTGGTCTCTGTCCTTCAAATAAAAACACGTGTTAGCAATCCTCTCACATTACTAAATTTGCAAAATTAATTCCAAGCTGGGTTTGGTTTTTGTAAACCAAAGCATTGTGCTCCCCTTCCTGTCACTGTCGGGTGGGGAAGGTGGAGCTGGGGGGTCCCATTCCAGGCAGCCCCCAGCCTGGGCTCTGTGAGGTGGCCAGGGAAGAGCCACGGGAAGCACAGGGTGCTGCTAGAGCATGGGGTGTCTTTGCCAAAACTTAAAATTTCATCTGTGATACCCAGCCCCAGGTGCAGAATCCAACTCCCGTGGACTGTGGCAATCAGGATTTCATTTTTTTTTGTGACTGTTACTGTTGTTGGGGTTTTTTTAACACGTAAAATTTGCTCAAAAGGCCAGAATGAGTCCTGAGTGGCTGGAATAATTTGGCATGAAAAGTGTGGATGTTAGATGGCCTTTGCTCTTGAACTTTTAGTCAGGATCGAGTGAAGTATCTATTTATACCCTGTTGTTAGGAGGCCTTACCCTGCTCTTGCAGGGCTGATGTGTGACAAGCCAAGCAGATCCCTTCTTGCTCTGGCTGCTCTGATCACCTTAACTACTTGCCACTACTCAGTGGTTGAATGCATTGAGGAGAAAAGACTGCGGTCATCTTGCTTCTCTGCCTTGAGATCCAGAGACGCATCAGCATGGCCATCAGAGGCTTTTAGAAATTGCACAGTTTGCTTTATAAAAAACAAAACCAAACAAAAAACTCAGCCTCAAGCGCTCCCCTCCCTCCGTGCGGTGTTTGTTCAGCCCCACGGTGCAGCTGGTGAGCGCCGGGCTCTTGGAGCCCAGACTCGCCCGCGCGGGAAGGAGGGAGGCACCGTAGGTTCCCTTGCATTGCACTCAGCAAATGTCACACTTGGCACGCTCCGGCTTTGATCCACAGTTGCAAACCCGGGCAGAGCTTCTCTTCTTTCGGATCTGAGAGCAGAACAGATTAGGAGCAAATTCAGCAGCTCGCTCTTGCAAATGTGGAAGCAGATGAATTTTGATTGAAAGCAGAAATGAAGGGATTTCTGCCTGCTTTACATCTTGCTTCTTAGCAGCAGTACTTTTTTTTCGCTTTGAAGCATCAGCCTTGATATTGATGCAGAGGGGAGTGTCACGAGC
Organism: Phaenicophaeus curvirostris; assembly: GCF_032191515.1. Taxonomy (NCBI): domain Eukaryota; kingdom Metazoa; phylum Chordata; class Aves; order Cuculiformes; family Cuculidae; genus Phaenicophaeus; species Phaenicophaeus curvirostris. The sequence continues at coordinate 120,805,569 of NC_091393.1, read as the reverse complement.
ATGTATTCCCTGAATTTAGATGAGGTAATGGTTGGCATTAAGGTCTGTGCTGCAGGCAAAATGAGCTCTTTGACAGTTAAACAAGGCCTGTTAGATCTTGTAGGCCTGTGAACTACCAAAAAAAAAAAAAATGCCATTCATAACCTGAATATGAGCTGCGGTCACTTTATCAAATCTAGATCGGTACATTTAATGAGTCTCTTTGTTCCGTGATGGGCTGATGCAGAAGAAGGAGCTGGGTGCTGGACTCCTGCCTCTGCCCCGGCTCACGGAGCAGCCTTGGCCAGCCCCCCGCTCCACATCAGGGCTTATCTTTTTGTGAAGCACTAGTAATAATAACAGCCTAACTCACAAAAGGTTTGAGGCTTAAGTGCTGTCACAACTGAAAGCATTTATAGATAAAGAACCACAGAATCACAGAATCACAGAATAACCAGGTTGGAAGAGACCCACCGGATCATCGAGTCCAACCATTCCCATCAAACACTAAACCATATCCCTCAGCACCTCGTCCACCCATGCCTTAAACCCCTCCAGGGAAGGTGAATCAACCCCCTCCCTGGGCAGCCTCTGCCAGTGCCCAATGACCCTTTCTGTGAAGAATTTTTTCCTAATGTCCAGCCTAAACCTCCCCTGGCGGAGCTTGAGGCCATTCCCTCTCGTCCTGTCCCCTGTCACTTGGGAGAAGAGCCCAGCTCCCTCCTCTCCACAACCTCCTTTCAGGTAGTTGTAGAGAGCAATGAGGTCTCCCCTCAGCCTCCTCTTCTCCAGGCTAAACAACCCCAGAAGAAGAGAGGAAGTTAGGGAACTGAGCACTGACAGTGACATGGGAGTGTTTAAAAGATGGATAAACTGCTGGTTTCAAATTAACACACTGAGAGGTTGGCATTCACTAATGATAAATGTTTATGATGGTTAATTCCTAATCATCGTCACATCTGGAGTTCTGTGCTGATTTCATTGGGCACTGGCAGAGGCTGCCCAGGGAGGGGGTTGAGTCACCTTCCCTGGAGGTGTTTAAGGCACGGGTGGATGAGGTGCTAAGGGACATGGTTTAGTGTTTGATAGGAATGGTTGGACTTGATGATCCGGTGGGTCTCTTCCAACCTGGTTATTCTATGATTCTACGATTCTATGATTTCTCGGCTCTGCGGTACAAGATGGGCATGGATGCACTGGAGTGGATCCAGCAGAATCCATCCATGTGGATGAACACCTGATGGACTGGTTGCCTCTGGTCAGCCCCAAGAGTGTGCAGTAGACAATGGGTATGAAACAAAATACGGGAAATTCCACTTATACATAAGAAAAAGCTTTTGTTTAATGGTGAGGGTGGTTAGGCAGCAGAAGGTTGCCCAGAAAGATTGTGGAGTCTCCACCCTTGGAGATATTCAAAACCTAGATGGTTATATCCCTGAGAAACCTGCTGTAGCTGAGCGTGCTGTGAGCAGCAGTATAAGACTAGAACCCCAGAGGCTCCTTCCAGCCTCAGTAATTCTGTAATCCTCATTCTGTCTTCAGTCATTGTCTCTGCATATTCAAACAATTAATCCTTAGCAATACAAGCCTTCATTAGCCAAGGTATTCATTGTCTTGCAGCTGAAGCCACATGGTTAGCACCAATGGCTGCAGTCTCTACAGTCCCACCAGGAGACTGAGGTGGCCAGGACTCTTCCATGAGGAAAGTGGGCCCTAAGGTGGGCAACTTATTTCATCTCCATTTTTCCCTGCTCATTATTAGTGTTTGCACACTTCTCATCCCTGCCATGAAGAGAAAAGAAAGGAAGGTGGATCTCTTCTGCTTCTGGCACAATTCACTTTACTTTTGAACCCGGGAACTGCTCTAGTTTCTCCAGGCACCTTTCTTGCTTGTTCTGCAGAGTTATTCTGGATCCTCTTGCTCTGCCTCTTGTGCTGTACCTCAACAGCTTTACTGCTCGCACGTGTTTCCCAATACTGGCTTTGTGCACCTATACCACACGTCTGCCACTGCCCTTTGGTGACGTTTATGTACTTATGATTAGCTGTTCCACAAAACACATTGTAGGCTGTGGCTGGTTTTGCTGTTACAAAATGTGGAACCTGCTCAATGCAGTTGGCTGGGTTGTTTTAGAGCACTTGTGTCTGGTTCCAAGGCAACCAAATACTAATTTTATCCCATGCATCTGCTTCTGAGTGCAATGTACTTGTATTTCAGCAGCAGCACATGCCAGTCTCAGAAGACCCACATTCTGCTTCACAAATGAAGTGCATCTCATGAACATGAGTGCTGCTTTTTTACCTGTGACTTGGCATCTTCCCAATGAATCCTTCTTGATTGCCAAGGCAGATCTTCCCTGGAACCTTCAGAAAACTCCCATGTCTCCTGACTCTCATCCTTCCTTCTGTCCTGGGGTTAAAATGAATTTTAATTCCTTTCTTTCGTGGGAATAAGCACCTTCTTTCAATTAAAAGAAGTCTTCAGTCTGGAATTTGTTTGATATGTTTTCATCTAGTGAATTAGGCTAGAGGAAGGTGTCAAATGAGGGACTCCTACACCCAGCTGTTGGTAGCATTAATTTTGACCTGTAAGACATAAATACAAGCTTTAGACTGGAAATCACCTGTCCATTTGCACTGAATGGATTCCTCTTGGTCTACAGCTGAGGGCTCAGTGAGGATTTGGATTAGGACCTTGCTCGTGACACACGCCCTTTGCAAAAGGATGGGTTTTCTACAGCAGCTGCAGGACTCAGCCTCATAGACAATCCACAATCCACTGCGGATTTTGCCCTGCCAGATGAAGGGCTGCTCTCTCTTAGGTTTCTGCTGACCATACTGGAGGAGACCATGCCAAAAAAAAAAGATGCCGGTAGCATAGGATCCAAACCTACAACAGATAATTAGGTTCAGCTCATACAGTAATGTACTCTACCCTCTCTGTCAGCTGGCATAGGGAACCTGATGACTACCCTCTTTGACCAGACCTTCTGCTGTTTGTCTGCTCCCTGACACCTCCCAGGGTGCAGCTGGCTCTTCCCTGACATTGCCCAGGCAGCTGGTGACCAAAGGTGCCTGGGATGGACTTTCTGTCTGCAGAAGTGCTGGTATCCTCCCTGGTTTTTGCAGACACCTTCAAAGTAGCACCTTGCGGGATCTTGAAATGTCTTCATTCCATGGGCTATTTGGAAACCACCCTGGCACTGAAATGCATGCTGAATTGGGACACGTTTGCTGCTAGCAGGGAACGCCTGGCTGGGTGCAGTTTCTGGGGGACTGAGGTGGGCTGCATGCAAGAATCTAATTGAAAAATGGCATTTAACAGCACTACTTTTGTAAAAATGAACAGCAGGAACTATGGAGATGTTGGTCCGTAGATGCGCTGGGAAAGGTCACCTGCATTAGTGCTAAACCCACCAAGGAAGCAGGATTATGTCCTGCTGCACAGCACTTTCCTTTTTGTGCTTATGGTTTGCTCCTACTGAAGGAATTACTGACGAGTTTTAGCCTATGAGAGAAGTTGTGACCCAAAGAGGACCAGCTGATGATTTAAAAATATTAGAGACTTATTAGAGACTATTCCAAGTTTAAACCCATTCCAGACAATGTCACTGTAGATAGAAGGAAAATACGCTACACAACAGGAGAGGTTTTAAACCAGAGCTCTAGGACAAGTACATTTAATCCTATTTTCCCATAAAATCCAGTAGATTGTAAAGAATCTTATATTGCACTTAGAGTTGATTTTAACTCCCCCTGGGATATAATGCTTTGGGAAGAGAAAATCTGAGATGAGGTAGAGTCATAGAATCATAGAATCACCAGGTAGGAAGAGACCCACCGGATCATCGAGTCCAACCATTCCTATCAAACACTAAACCATGTCCCTCAGCACCTCGTCCACTTGTGCCTTAAACACCTCCAGGGAAGGTGACTCAATCACCTCCCTGAGTCACGCCACCTGGCTGAGCTTCATGCCTACCTGTGTGGCGAGGATGAAGCATGAACGCTTCCAGGGATGGGGCAGCCACAACTTCCTTGGGCAGCCTGTTCCAGTGCCTCTCCAACCTCATCATGAAGAATTTCTTCCTAATGTCCAATCTAAATCTTCCCCCCTCCAATTTAAAGCCATTTCCCCTTGTCCCATCACTCCATGACCTTGTAAAAAGTCCCTCTCCAGCTTTCCTGTAGCCCCTTCAGGTACTGGAAGGCTCCTATAAGGTCTCCCTGGAGCCTTCTCTTCTTCAGGCTGAACAGTCCCAATTCTCTCAGCCTGTCCTCGTAGCAGAGATGCTCCAGCCCTCTGATCATCTTTGTGGCCTCCTCTGGACCTTTTCCAAGAGTTCCATATCCTTCTTATCTTGGGAATTCCAGAACTAGACACAATACTCCATTTGTTCTGGAGTACAGAACATGCGTATATTGTGCATCTCTCAAACAGAGATGCATTTATTTACCTAAAATACTTAGGCTGGAATTTTGGGGGAATACATTAGAAAATATTTCTTCCTGTACCCTTTGAAGAAGGAAAGAAATACTGTCTTTATAGAGGGCATGGACTTTAAACTGAGAAACTTAAGCAATGTTTATAATCATGTTCGTAACATTTGGCAGCAAACTGGACAGAGCAAATTTTTGGGAAACAGCTTTCATTTATCATCCCCAGCATAATTTTGGGTTTGGCCCTGCTTCAACTAGAAGTTTTTCCATCCAGCCTGGGTTTTTTTTATATTTGTTTTTGTTTTAAGATATGTGATCAGCTAAGAGTTATTATTATATGTTGTGTTTTGAAAGGCTTTCTCCCTGTTAGGATAAGATTAAGATTGTTGCATTCAAACCATTAAAAAATAATCAAGTAGTCCTTTCAACATTTTATGCTGATTTATCTGCTTTTTTGCATCTCATTCAGTTTGAGCAAATAATTAAGACTCGTCTGTTTTGCCTTCTCGCCTGAGGATCATTTGCCTTTGCGGAGAGGCAGCTGAGGGCTTGTGGCCAGATTTTTGAAGGTACCAGATGCTGGCAGATACAGAAACCTAAAAGAGTTTCAAAAGTTTTCTGCCTAGCCCCCATGAAATGATCAGAATTGATACAGGGTAGGTGTTATCTATTTCATGCATATTTAGAGGTGCATGTTAGAGAGCTTTGGAAATTTATGTCATGTTGGTGCCTTTCTGGCTTACATTCAAAAAAAGCAAATGGGAGGAGATGAAGTAAAAAATGCACTTGGTACTATTTTTTTTTTTTTACAGAGAAGAAAAGTCAGTGAGAGCATTAACAAATGCACAAATCCTTTGCTAAGATTATTCTTCCACACAAATAATTGCCCTGAGGATGGTTTGTTGCAGTGAGTGGAAGAGCCCGCTGTCTCTGCCACTGTTTCTGGATATGCCTGAATCTTTCTCCCTGAAATTAAACGAAAATGTTTGCCAAACCATGCTATTAGTTTTGTAAGGGTTGTTTTATTGAAGCACAGGCTGGAAAGGCTTTTGTTCCTGTATGTTTTTCTGCCTTTCTATAGTTTTCTTCCTATCCTGAAGAGTGCAGTCAGTAATTTGGAATTAGCTAGGAGTGTAGACTTTTTAAAATATATTTCAGATGCATGTGCATACATGCACACTCAGACATCCCATTGGCAAGCGGGAAGATGACAATATACTTTGTAGTGTTTCTGTTGCTAGTATGAGCCTGGGAAATAGGATGGATTAGAATATAACTCATTCATATGCTTGTCCTAATAGACGATCCTTCAGCGATTGACCTAGACTCTGACTGGAAGGCTCCCACAGAAGAGTGGGGAAATTGGACAGGAGATGAGGAGCACGAGAGAGGGGACGAGAAACAGAAGGTGAGGCAGTAGTGTTGGTGACTGAGGACGACCTGTTCCACTGGGGTCAGTCTTAGCCAGACTAGTGTATCCAGTCCAGCCCTAGAGATGGGCTCCTCCAGTCTTGGGGGCTTTCTCACGCGTGGTCACTCTCCTGACCTATCCGAGATAGCTGGAGCTGCAGAACACACTTGCAAGATGTGTGAGATGGGTTACGGGAACTGGCTGGTTCTTGGGGTTCATCATCCGGATGGCATTGCTGTCCTGAGCAGCAAACATCGGTTGTTTGCCACCCTCCATGAATGAACTCTTTCTACTGCTGCCGACCTTCCTGAATACCTGGGGCTCAAAAAGGGTGTAGAATCCAGAGCTGACACCATCCCTCACACCATCCCAGGTGGCTGGGATGTATTTATTCAAGTGAGAGTGTTCGCTGGTAGGGGTACAGTCACAGAGAGGCAACAGCAGAAAGCTTGCTGTTTAAATGTTCTCTAGAAGCCCAGGGAAATGTCCCTCTTTGGCAGTGGTGGGAAGAGCATCCTGAGCTTTTTACAAACAGCTGTTGTAAACTTAGGTGCATGCCCCATGCAGAGAGACGCTCTGCTTGTGCAATATCAGAGCACACTCCTGGGGGTAATCAGTTTTCCAGAAAAAAACATGAAACAGCCATCCCAGGCCTCCTCTTATAAAATCTTGTGCTTTCAGGACTTGACAAAAGGCAAAGCAGGCTTTCATTTCTGCCTTTCTGGATTTGAAAGCAAAACACAGCGGAAAAAGAAGAGCATTGAAGTGAAGGAAACAAGGCGTGGAGTGGGACCGAGGCATGTGAGTATTTTTTATTCCCAGAGTAGTGTTTGGTTTTCCAAGAGCAGAGGGGGATGTCTTCTCATTAGGATGATGGGATCTAAGGAGGGGAGGGCTTTTCTTCCTCTCCATCTTCTGGCTTCCTCTTCTCTTCTCTTCTCTTCTCTTCTCTTCTCTTCTCTTCTCTTCTCTTCTCTTCTCTTCTCCTTCTCTTCTCTTCTCTTCTCTTCTCTTCTCTTCTCTTCTCTTCGAGGGGAGGTCTTTTCCTCCTCTCCTCTCCTCTCCTCTCCTCTCCTCTCCTCTCCTCTCCTCTCCTCTCCTCTCCTCTCCTCTCCTCTCCTCTCTCCTCCTCTCTCCTCTCCTCTCCTCTCTCCTCTCTCCTCTCCTCTCCTCTCCTCTCCTCTCCTCTCCTCTCCTCTCCTCTCCTCTCCTCTCCTCTCCTCTCCTCTCCTCTCCTCTCCTCTCCTCTCCTCTCCTCTCCTCTCCTCTCTCCTCTCCTCTCCTCTCCTCTCCTCTCCTCTCCTCTCCTCTCCTCTCCTCTCCTCTCCTCTCCTCTCCTCTCCTCTCCTCTCCTCTCCTCTCCTCTCCTCTCCTCCTCTCCCCTCCCCTCCTCTCCTCTCCCTCCCCTCCCCTCCCCTCCCCTCCCCTCCCCTCCCCTCCCCTCCCCTCCCCTCCCCTCCCCTCCCCCCCCTCCCCTCCCCTCCCCTCCCCTCCCCTCCCCTCCCCCCCTCCTCCCCTCCCCTCCCCTCCCCTCCCCTCCCCTCCCCTCCCCTCCCCTCCCCTCCCCTCCCCTCCCCTCCCCTCCTTTCCCCTCTCCTTTCTCCCTGCCCTCCCATAAAGGAAGGGTGAGCCCCGTGACTGGGTTTTTTTGCAACACGGTATTCCCTAACAAATTTACTAAACAGTTTGATTTTGCGATGCAGAGAGGAGCAGATGGCTTTAATCGTGGAATTAAAAATGCTTGCTCAGACAAATGCAATCCAAGTTTAGTGTACAACCGGGCTATGTTTTATCTGTAGCATAAGGTCATCTGGAGATATGAACAGCAATGCAAAGGTGGTCCCCAAAAGCCAGTGAAGATAAAGAGAGACCAGTCTTATACCAGTGAAGAGCTTATTGAGAGAAAAACAGTGCAACAGAGAAAAGCTGTGGAAAATGTCAGCTCACTTGGGATGGAAAATACAAAGGAACAGAACGTTGACTGGGGTTTGGACCAGTCCTTGCCTATAATGTCCTTGCTGCTCAGTGAAATAAGAAAGGGAGGTGCAGAACCCCAAAATGTCCAAATTGTTATTCAGTCTCTTGTCACTGAATATGTTGCTCTGGATTCATACAGCTGTGTAGTATCATTTGTCTTCCCCTCACACCCACTGTGCTCTCTCCTGATTCTTGGGACAATTTTGCTCCTTGAACTCCTGATGCTCCCATTTTAAGGGAAAAGCTTTTAACTAACTGGCTGACCACAATCCACATGGTCATTAGGACAGACCATTAGTTATCCGAGTGCTGGCAGGCCACTCTCTCTCTCTCTGGCACATCCAATTAGTTGCTTTAGCTTTGTGGATACCTTAATGAATAAACTTAACAGTGCTGTTCAGACTCCTCAAGACAACAGTTTCTTCTGGAATTTTTGTGATGGGCCAGAAGGGGTTTGTGCTACAGGTCAGCCCCAAATGCTGGTGTCTGCTGATGTACAAATCCATCCTTTGGAGACAGACATGGAAAAATGAAATTACTTATGAAGCCAGATACACAAAGTTGTTCGTCATGCTCCCTGTGCTGCCTCCAGGATTTCTGTGGACTGTGGTCATTTAGCAATCGTGGGGCACGTCTCAGTCTTCAGTCTTACTATACAGTTGCAGTATTTTGACCTCAATATATTTTGCTGTTCTGCTATTCATGAGGAAAAACAAGAGGAAAGATGGTAATGAAAGCCGATTTCGGTACTTTAAACCCTTCTAAAACAAATTAACAGGAGCTAGATAGATGACATGCCAGAATATTCTAACCATTTAAATAGTAATTTGTCCTGCAGTTTATTTAAATACCCCAATTCCCTCCAATAATGACATTTTCTCTCATATTTTGTACTCGCATATGCTTCGTTTAACTCATGTGCTTAGTGAAGCATATTGTTTCAATTAAGCCCCAGCAAGGTTTGAAAACAAGACTGGAAGAAGGCCCGAGGGACTTGATATCTACAAAACATAGCAGTGATGCAGTCTGTGCTTCCTTCAAAAAATCCTTGGACGTTGATAATAATTCACCCAATAACAGTAAGTGACTGTTTTTTGAACATCTGATGAATTTTGTTTTAGAACAATGCATAATCTAAGAGGTGTTCACAAATGCAATTTTAAGTGAATATGCAAAATGCTTTTCCTTTAGGTGCATGTGTTAATTCTTAGAGAGACTCTGTTATATTTTTTTCTGTGACAAATACCTGTTCCTGCTCCTGCCAGAGTTAATGAACAAAAGTGCTGTTGCATTTAGTGGGAGTAATTTTTGCACAGCACATTAAAACGTGAAACAGAAGCAAATGTACATGTGACTCAGAGCCCACTAAAGACATTCAGAGCCCTCCCTGTGAGTCTGGATTACCCTTCTGAGTAGGTGGCCCTTGTAAAACATGTCTAAGAACCTCAAAATAACCTTCTTCAGAAGAAACGCCAGCAGTTCCCAGGTATTTGATTGCACATGGAAGGTTTGTGCACTGGCCCCTGTTGTTTCTACGGCAGGTGTACCTGGAAAAAAGGAGAGGAGGAAGAGGAAGAAAATGAAGAAAGAGACTTGAGGGAGCTGTGCAGCTGCCAGTGACAACTCAACGGGGCAGGCATGCCGATGAGCTGCAAGGATTCTGCTTTCTGCGATGCCGCGCTGAGCCCAAAGTAGAGAGGCTCTAGGAGACCTCCCAGTGAGAGGAAGAGGAGAAGAGGAGCAGTGAGCCAGAGAGAGTGAGTGTGTGACAGAGCGGAGAGAATGAGCACACTGTGCACAGGAGGTGGCATTGAAACAGAGCGGCTGTTCATTACAAACTGCTGCCCTTGATTAAAGGCTGTTGAATGGATTTTGACTGGTTGCATTAAGTCCTTTCGGTTCTTCACTGTCATGTCGTTTGTCAACTTGTAATGTTATTTGCCATTGTAGAGACGGTCGGGTCGTACCTGACCATGATTGTACTTTAGTTTTATGGCAGGTCCACCAGCTTGGTCTGGTCTCTGGCATTTTTGCAGAGGTGTTCATCAACAGGCTTCTAATGTACAGAAGGAAGCACTGTTCAGAGACAGGGAGAATAACATGGATCTTTCTCAAACCTCCTAACTCTTTTAAATCCTTGTTGGCTGCTACAGTCAGACTTTTGCCTCATACCCTGACATATTTATACTTTTCACCCTTTGTCAGGCTAGCTTTCTCCACAAGGGAAAATTTCTGGAGGAGGTTTTAAACTTCTTTTGGAAAGATGGTCTGAGTCCTTTTTTTCTCCTCAGATTTCATGGTGGGCTAAAGTTTAAAGTCTATATGTCCAAAGCATGTTGCATTTGTACTTATAGTAGACTGAAGTAACTTTTTGAAATAATTTTTCTTAATCTGATGTTTGGAAGTTTTTAACATTTTGTTATTTAAATATTCTGATATAAACTACATTTGTGAATGAAATTTTTTAAAATGTCATTTTAGTATTTACTGAAGAGTGCGTATTTCTTGTTGTCAGAGGGCCTATAGTATGGAGGAGGGAACGTGTTACGATTTAATACTGTGGTTTATAAATAGCACTGAGCTGACACCACTAAAAGCTGGAGCCCTTTATCCCTAGAGGAGCTGCAGCTCTGGTGGTAGCTGTGAGGGCTTCTTAGACGGCCCTGAGACTGTGCCTCCACCGGACCCATCTCAGAAGTGCTGCCTCAAAGGATGAGAAAATGATTCTTAAATCTCCATCTGCATTTTGTCTTTGGAGATGGTATGGAAAGATTATCTTACTAATGCATGTTAAATGTATATGTGTTCATAAGCATTGGGATGATGCTGTAAAACTCATTTCACAGAGAACACTGAGTAACCAGGGGTGTCAATGGCTTTACACTGCTACAGCAGCACTTCTGTTTGCATCATTGAGCCACCCAGTCCTTGATCCTGGTTCAACTGAGCCTTACCTGCAGCTCAACACTTTTACCCGATAGCCTTCATCTGTTGCATAGCTCTCAAAGCAGCTGCACCCTTCAGAGAAGCAATTGCAGCAATGTATTTGCATTTGGAGTTTAGCTACTCTATGCTAAAGGGCATTTCTCTTGTGCTGTGATTTTTGGGGTAACTGTAGAGTGTGCCCAGAAAATTAGCACAGCAGGATTATTTCAGACAGACAGGTGAGAGGTAAGCTTAACTGATGCCACTCAGCAGCCCGCTGTCTGGAATCTGCACGAATTGGTGTTTGTGTCTCAGGGCAGGGGAAATATAGCCAGTTGATAAACAGACTGACTAGACCAAAAGGCTTTTATCTGGAAAGTAACTGGTCTGGAGCAGATGCACAATGAGACAATACATGGCTTCACTGAAGAAACAAGTACAACAAGTTCAAGGATTTAGAAGATGTGTTAATGAGTGTGTGGGTAAGGAGTGAAGTCCTGCTGTCTCTGAAGCCAGTAGAAAACATCGCCCTCACTGGGGCCAGGTTGTTGCCTCAGGTCTTTGTTTAGCATTGAAGATAACCTCTGTCATCCTCCCTCCCAAAAAAAGAATGAAGGAGACTAAGAGAAGCTCACAAGATTGGTAAACTCTAGATTTCTTCTGCTTTTTTCTCTATATCTGCTTGTAAACTTTTTGATGTCTATGTAATTATGTTTTAGTTCAACGTGTTACAGTATTTCAAATGTTCATTGTTTTAATAATAAAAAATCAAAACTTTTGCCCAAAGCTCAGCACTCATGAGCCGTTTTATTTAATTAGTTTGTACGTGTGTGAGTACAAGCATATGGTTTGGGCTAAACCCATTTCATCTTCAAGCTTCTTCAAGGTACTGTAAATGATTTTTAAGAGACTTCCTTCATCTGAACCCTTTTATGTTTAGGAAATCCTCATGACATTCTTCTATTGCTGATAAAAGAACAATCAGGACTTGTAACACTGACAAGTTGACTGTGGTGCTGATGACAAGCGGCAGCAAATTATATTACACAGTTTTTCTGCCAAATTCATCAGTACCACTCTGCTGACATCAGTAGCAGCTCAGTAGTTTATAGCAGCATCTCATTTAATACCACATCCTAATGCAGGCAAAGAAAACACCTTCCTACAACTAAATACTGTGGATTGTAGGCTTTGCTAAATAATTGCAAAGCTCTCTTCAGGGCAAACTGTTTGTGGGATTCATCTGCTGTATCGATATCATTGCTGTGAGAATTTTGGAAGGGCATGTTGGGTACCATTTGGTCAATATAGCTGTGGTGGTGCTGAGTGCCTTTTGGTGCCACAACCCCCAGCGCTGCTGCTACGCGGGCTCCCAGGGATGGAAAAGGATGCAGAGGGTCTGGTTCCTCAGTGAATAGACTCAGCTGAAAAACCCAACCAAACCATAACACAAAGCACTCTCCACCTGCTGCTAACTTTCATTCTTTCGCTTCCTAGTCCCCAGAGGTTGAAAAACCATCACTCAGCTTAAGAAATGGTCTTTGCAGATGGCCAGCACCCTTGCAAGGTAGACCTCTGAGCTCCTTATGAAATTACCCTTCCCATCATCACTGCGTGTTCAGGCTACTCCCTGGTTATTATGCTTTTAAGATGTGTCTCCCCTTCTCTTCTGTGAGAATTAACCATTCTGGGCAAATCATCAGCCTACTATGGCGCTTCTGGCACGGGAAGTGTTAAACGACCATACTTGATAAGCTTATTCTCCTCTTCTCTGATCCTACCAGCTGGAGAGTAGCTAAGTCCTCAGACAGGAGATTCAACATCCCTCCCAGGAGGTTGTAGCATTGCTTCTGCTATAGCTGAACGGCTTTATTCTCTGTGTAACTCATCCTTTAGAAGGGTAAATCTAGAGGAGCCTCTCTTTGCTCATTCATGAACGCCATGTAGTCTACTTGCCAGTCATGGGCCAGATCCAGCTGGCTCCCTCTGCCTTTTCCCTAAGCAATTTATTAGTCGCTTGAGTGGCACATGCCTCAGGAACAGCCAAAAGCTCTCCCTGCACCTGCAGATGGCCCAGTGGCTGCAAATGAAGCCTCTGGTGCAGCCGTGGCACGGGAGGTGGGATGAAGTGTGGCTGGGAAAACAACTATGATCTGGTTAGAAGCAAGCAATTAGTTGTTACAGCAGCAGCTGCAAATGATGAAATACACTGCTTTAAGTTCCAACTTTCTCCTAAACACAGTCTGCTCTATTTTTGTCAAGGTGCTCTTTCTTGTGGGAAGCTTTTGAAGGTGGAAGATTGCCTGCATCCCTAATAACAGGGCCATAACCGTGAGCAATGGCTCTGTGAGTATCTCAAGCATTAAGATGTGGTCGATGCTGTAACTGATGAACTCCTGACCTACAAAGTTGTGTTTACTCACAAGCAGACTGCAAGATGCAAATGCAGAGGCTGAAGGTTTGCTTCACACTCAAACCATGGTGTTAACACCATCAGGGTTAAGTGGGGCAACTGCAGAGAGGAATTTGGCCTGCTATTCCATAATTATCTATAATAGATCATTGTAATTATCTATAATTATCAAGGTTCCACCCAATCTGCAGATCAGTGGCAGAGCTGACATATCGGCATGAGCCAAATATCAGGTCGACATGCTAATTGCTTGGCAGAAAATAACATATTTACTATGCTAACAATGCTAACAACACAGCCCTGTTCCATAATACTGGAAATTTTCTAAGGATAGCTGGCTTTTTGTGAGAAGAGAGGGGTTTTAAGTCATGGGCTACAAAGATCAGATATAGGAGATCTTGTCCTTCTTCTGTGATCGTACTGAACCAGATCCAGGGGTCTTTTCAAGGGAAATTAAACATTCCAGTATGTGCCATATTTGATGTTCAGCTCTGAAGATGTTCTCGTCTGCAAAGGAAGCATCCTCCCATACTGCAAGGACACTGTAATGCAGTGGTCCCAGAAACAAACTCCCTGTGTCTTCTTGGGAAAAAAAGCCACTGTAACAACAACTGATCCTTGCACTGTCCCATCAAGAGACCACTAGAAACTTGGTAAACTATTTTATGTCCAACTTGTGTTTCTGTATCCATGAACTCTATTCCTTTCACGGTGGTCCTGAGTACTGTAAGTTACCGAGACACATAATAAATTATTTAATCAAGCACCAGCTGCATGCCCCTGTGTTCCTTCTGGAAATCTTGGCTCGACCTCCCAAACTTCAAACCCATTCAAAGAACCAATGTGTAAAGAAAACACTTACCAGAAGGTAACTCCTCCTACTTGCCTTAGTGGGTCCTGTTCAGGTCCTCGTGTTCCTCCTGTTCACCCTGCCAAGGTTTATGGAGAGACAAATCTGGACTGAGAGCTGGAGGGGGAGACTGCCAGCAAGTTCAGGACATTTCCTGTTCCCACTGCCCGCTAGAAATGTGAAAGTACCAAGATATCTGAAACTGCAAGCACCATTTTAAATTATGTTATTTTTAGACATTTTTATAGCTCCTCAGCTGTACAAAGGTTGATATAAATGAACCATTGCTCTTTTATTTTGGCAGATTTCTAAATGAATACAAGAATTTTTATTCAGTGTTTGATATTTGAAAAAATCTGAGCATACAGCAAGTAACCCAGAGACACAGGCTTTTGCCCATAAAAGCTTTACGTCATGCTGTCATGTTTGCAACTGCTTTTCTAACCCTGACTTTCTGATCCATCTGTTACAAGTTAAAAGACTTGGAAATGAATTAAATTGACTCTTGCTGGTAAAAGATAACTCAAATTGTTAACAGCAATCAACTACAACAAAAAGTACAGATGCTTGGAACTTTACAGTAGGAATCCCAAAGTGAAGCTGATTAGTTCAATAAACAAAAGTAAAAGCCGGTAACCACAGAACTCATCCTGATGTATTCTTATTGCTTTCTTATCTCTTTTACAGGAAGCCACCAAATCTCCGGATTAGCATGTTTTCTTTTAGCAGAATCCATCTGGGAGAAAAAGGCTGGCAAAATTCATTAATACTGACTTCAGGATATCTAGGATTTCACTGTTGTGAGTCACCAGTAGGAAAGTTTCCCTCTTTAATAATTTATTTTAGGGTTCTTTTTCCCCCTCATTAATATGCTAATGCCTTGCTTTTACTAAAAAAAAAAAAAAGCCAATCCATGCTCTCAGCCCAGATATTTTTGACATCTTCTGCACCAGTTTCACTGATTTTTCTAAACACTGTTGAAGGGATCTGGTGTTCTGTACTGCAATATCTAAGTAAAGACATTCATTTCTCTGGGATGTTGAAAAATTTTGCTGGTTTGGTTTTAATTTTAAAATGGTTGGTTGGTGTGGAAAACAACCAAGTCCAAGAAGCAAAGTCAGCTTTCCTCTTTTATTTTTTATTTTTTTTATTCTATAATGTAGAGTAGCAGACACACACAGAGTAAAGTAACAAAAAAAAAGTTATAGAAGTAGGTTGTTACTGCCCTCATAGTCAAGCACTTTCCATTGGGGATAGAAGAGCTCCAAAATATCCTTGTATTCCCTGGCAAAGAAGTCACTGGACAGGGGCTTACTTGATGTCCCTATCACTTTTGCTGATCTTTGGGATCATAATAACCAAATAAAGCATAATAACCAGGTCAAGTCAGTTCATCTCAGTTTTCCCACCCCCAAACACAACAGCATTTTCATTATAAAGCGACATGAACTCTGCCTGTGGAGGTTATGTACAATTAGCAGCCCACGGTCTGTAGTTTCCCCTCACACACATAGAGCAAATGCTGAAGCACAACAGCATCTCATCTTTCATAACCAACCTGGCAACAGTACATTACATATAGAGAAGTAATGATTACAGTGTCACTCTAAACCATCTTTTAGGATAGGCTGAAGAATGGTGCAGAAGGGAGAGACTGTGGAAATAGAGAAATCAGCAAAAGAACAGTCTTGGTGCTGTATTGGTTTGACATCCTGCAGGTGTTGAACTTAATTTTTTGAAGAAGCTGAAGGAGAATGCAACCTGGCCTCTCATTTACCTGATCCTGCTATCACACATATGATTTTCAAATAAGATTATTCAAAAGTAATTTGGGTTTGGTAAAACATTGCTAGGTCCTCTCAAGACAGAAATTCAAATCTCCTGTCTAGACAGGGAATTTGAAAGCACTAACTAGTTTGGCTAATGAGAAACACCACGATAACAAAACTCCTTCCTTCCCTACCTGCTGAGAGGGAAGGAGTTAGGTGACATGCTGGTGAGGGAGTCCGAATCATTCTTTTGAAGCTTCTTCTGACTTGCAGAGGATTTTCATAGGACTTTCTGCTCTTACCATTGTGGAAGATTTGCTCCCGCAATGTCAAGGTCTTTTTGCTATTTGGGAAGAAACGTCTATCACCAGTACTCCCTGCCTCTCTGAGGTTTTGCTCTGGCTGCCATGGCTATAAGCTAAGCCTTTCAAGATTTTTAATATATTTAGCCTCTCTGAACTAGCAAAAATTAAGGCTTGGAGAGAAGGAAGTGTCTTGCCTGAGGTCCTCTGGGCTGCTTATGGTATGGAAGAACTGACATCTTTCTCAAAGGGTAGGACTAAAATCATTAACCTATTCTCTCTTCCCCGAAGTACAGGAAACAACGCGATCATTCTCATCTCTTTGTTGTCTGCAGGGTATAACAAGCAGTGAAGCTCAAGGGAATCACATGGATTTTTATTCTGAGCCTGGCTGACAAAGATATGAACACTTAATTAAGATTTCTTTCATCTCAAAAAATAGCCCTGACGATCTGAGCCTGACATGAGATCTGCCAGTGAAAGCAAAGTGTCCAACTGCAAGATCTTAGGTGGGACACTTGCCCTCACAAACAATTTGAATTGAGAATAGAAACTAGGTGTTTCCAGGTAGATTCCCTGACTCAGGCAAGAGGGTCCTGCTTTTTCTTTTGACTCACTCCAGTTCTGTGAATTCCTCTTTCACACAAGGACAGACCAACAAGGAGGAGAGCCTCTCTCAACTCCGCAGGAACAATGTAATCAATTCAGGCTCTCATGCTGCAGAAACAGTTGGCTTAGGTTTCCCAACATGCCATCCGTGAGAAAACGGGATTTTTTAAATGACTGGTTACACCAAAATGCACATTCCTTTTCTATTTATTTCTATGCATGCATGTATATTGATTAAAATTAGTCCGGTTTTGCTACATTGAATCGAATTTTGATAGGAATGATTGGATTCGATGATCTGATGGGTCTCTTCCAACCTGGTTATTCTGTGATTCTATGATTCTATGAACCGCTGATAATTAAGCATCTGTGCAAAGGACTGAGAACATTAGGAGCGCTAAAGAAACAAACAGTAGTTTATAACACAATCATGACAGCAGTCTTAGCAGCGCTTACAACATGTTTATTCAAAAATGAAACATGCCCTAAGGAAGAAAAACACTAAGTATGGAACACAGGGGATTTAAAATAAAAAGGTCACTTTTAAATACTTTAAGTAAATAATTTCAAACAACTCAGCAACAGCTCATGTTTAAAAATAGACTAAGGAGCTAAAACAATAAAACGTGTTAATTGTAGGGTCTGAAATATATCAAAAGGACAAGTACAGTCACCTTCACTAACTTCTCATTGGTCAGAGTGAAAAAAACTCAATATTGATACTGACATATGACATGCATCTTGGTGTATATATTTACAACAAATATTTATGGTTCTAGGAGTGTTTCAGATTGGTTGTACACAACCAAAAAGGAAATATTTGCAGCTGTGCCAGGGTTAAAATAAACTGTGTGCATATCTGTATCACCAGCTCAGGTTTACAAAACCCACCGGCTGTCCTTGGGTCAGAAGAAGTTTATAGGTCTTGTCCATATGGGAACAGGAGCCCTTGTGTCCAGGTGGTGGAGCAACCTCTTAGCACATACACATTGTGACGGCAGCACCTGGATTTATACACATTACTTCTAATTAACACATGAACCTGGCAGCACCTGCAGCTTTCAGTGGGACTAATGAAATATATCATCACCTACTCACAAACTGGGACTGACTAACAAAAAAGTGAAGTATCTCTGTGGATTAAAACCCACCTCTTCTGTTTACTCTCTTACCACGTATCCTTTTAGCATGTAACACACAACTAATAATTTAATCCAAGGAATTAATGCAGAAGAATAGCAAAAGGGATTAAGGGAATTAAACCCTGCACAGCACTGGCTGCTGTCAGCGAAAGCCGCGGGATGTTGGCAGTACTTCAAAGCAGGCCACTTTGGGCTCTATTAAGACTCACAGAATGGTTTGGGTTGGAAAGGGCCATGAAGGTCATGTAGTCCAACCCCCCTGCAGCGAGCAGGGACATCTTCAACTAGATCAGGCTGCTCAGAGCCCCATCCAGCCTGAAGCTGAATGTTTCCAGGGATGGAGCATCTACCACCGCTCTGGGAAACAGCTGCAAATGCTTCACCACCCTTAGTGTAAAATATTTCTTCCTAATACCTAGTCTAAACGTCTCCTCTTTTACTTTAAAAACATTATCTCTTGTCCTATTGCTACAAGCCCTGCTAAAAAGTTTTTCCCAATTTTTCTTATAAGCCCCCGTTAACCATTGGAAGGACGCAGTAAAGTCTTCTTGGAGTCTTCTCTTCTCCAGGTGGAACAAGCCCAGCTCTCTCAGCCTCTCTTCATAGGAGAAGTGTTATAGTACCATGGGATAGTCTGGGATGGAAGGGACCTTAAAGATCATCCAGTTCCAACCCCCATTCCATGTGATCCCCTGATTCTATGATTCTGATATTCTATGAATCTGTAATTCCGTGATTCTATGATTCTGAGATTCTATGACTCTGTGATTCTGTGATTCTATGATTCTGTGATTCTCAATGATCCGGTGGGTCTTTTCCAACCTGGTGATTCTATGATTCTAGGATTCCATGATGCTCTGACTCTAATTCTATGATATGACTCTTTAAGTGTGTGAGACTGTGACTCTGTGATTCTATGATTCTGTGACTAACTCAATGCTCCAATTCTATGATACTCTGTGATTCTGTGACTATGATTCCACGGTTCTATGATTCTGTGGTTCTATGATTTTGTGATGCTACGATTCTACGACTCTGGTTCTACGATTCTGTGATGCTGTGACCCTATGATCAGATCATAGAATCATAGAATCACCAGGTTGGAAGAGACCCACCGGATCATCGAGTCCAACCATTCCTATCAATCACTAAACCATGTCCCTCAGCACCTCGTCCACCTGTGCCTTAAACACCTCCAGGGAAGGCAAGTCAACCACCTCCCTGGGCAGCCTCTGCCAGTGCCCAATGACCCTTTCTGTGAAAATTTTTTTCCTAATGTCCAGCCTGAACCTCCCCTGGCGGAGCTTGAGGCCATTCCCTCTCGTCCTGTCCCCTGTCCCTTGGGAGAAGAGGCCAGCTCCCTCCTCTCTACAACCTCCTTTCAGGTAGTTGTAGAGAGCAATGAGGTCTCCCCTCAGCCTCCTCTTCTCCAGGCTAAACACCCCCAGCTCTCTCAGCCGCTCCTCGTAAGACCTGTTCTCCAGCCCCTTCACCAGCTTGGTTGCTCTTCTCTGAGGATGATTCTGAGGTTCTGCGATTCCTTCTCTCTGTCCCTATGATGCTGTGACCACACGATCAGGTGGCTCTGTACCCCTGCCCCTCTGCCCCCTGCCTCTCGGACATGGCAGGCTCAGCCCCGCCCCTCCACAGACCCCGCCTTCTTAAGCCCCGCCCCCTCGCAGACCCCGCCCCTCAGGCCCGCCCCCGCCGCCGGTGAGCGCGGCCTTTGCGCGCAGGGCGGGCGGCGATTGGTGGGCGGCGCTGTCAGTCACGCGTTGCCACGGCAACAAGGCTGTGACGTCAGCAGGGGGCGGGGCCGGGGGCGCAGGGGGAAGCGGCCGGAGCGCGAGCGGCCGCGCGGCCTCCGCCATGACGTTCAAGCGCGGCCGGGATCGCTTCTACAGCACACGGTGCTGCGGCTGCTGCCATGTGCGCACCGGCACCATCGTCCTGGGCACCTGGTACATGGTGAGAGCGGCGGCGGCCGGCGGGGTCTCTTCCTCCCCCCCCCTTCTTTTTCCTCCTTTCCTTCCCCTCCTTCTTTTTCCTCCTTTCCTTCCCCTCCTTCTTTTTCCTCCTTCCCTCTCCCCTCCTTTTTCCTCCTTCCGTCTCTCCCTCCTTTTTCCTCCTTCCGTCTCTCCCTCCTTTTTCCTCCTTCCGTCTCTCCCTCCTTTTTCCTCCTTCCCTCTCTCCCTCCTTTTTCCTCCTTCCCTCTCTCCCTCCTTTTTCCTCCTTTCTTCCTTCTCCTCCTTTGTCCTCCTTCCCTCTCCGCCTCCTTCTTTTCCCTCCTTCCTTCCTTCCCCTCCCCTCCTTCTTTTCCTCCCCCTTTTCCCCTTTCCCCCTTCCCCATCCTTCCTTTTCCCCCTTGCCCCTCCTTCCTTTTTCCCCCTTCCCCTCGCTCCTTTTTTTCCCCCTTGCCCGCTCCTTCCTTTCCCCCCCCTTCCCCTCGCTCCTTCCTTTCCCCCCCCTTCCCCTCGCTCCTTCCTTTCCCCCCCCTTCCCCTCGCTCCTTCCTTTCCCCCCCCTTCCCCTCGCTCCTTCCTTTCCCCCCCTTCCCCTCGCTCCTTCCTTTAGCCCCCCACTTCCCCTCGCTCCTTCCTTTTCACCCCTTTCCCCTCGCTCCTCCTTTTCCCCCCCTTCAGGAGGCAGCTGACATCGTGCTTTGTGCCCTGGGCCAGCTCAGGGGCACTGTATGAGTTTCCTGGGGTCCACCTTGGGCTTGCCAAAGCCATTTGTCCCATCGCAGCCTCCCTTGTTGTGGTTAAAAAAAGTAAAATGAGGGAAAAATTCAGGGCATTTTGAGCTCAGCCTCCAAGGGGTTGTCACTATTCCTGTTTCATTTTCTTAGATGAGAGGTGTAGGGTCTTTAATAAGTTTCAAACAGTACTGAGTGTGTCTTTGGTAAAAGAGAAGATGATAATGATCTCTTCTTTCTGGTGACCAGTGGGAGGCCTAGAGAGGATGGCAAGAACATGTGCCAGAGGAGGATTAGGTTGGACATTAGGAAAAGTTTCTTCACCCAGAGGGTGGTGGAACCCTGGAACAGCTCCCCGGGGAAGCAGTCATGACGCCAAGCCTGACAGTATTCAAGAAGCATTTGGACCATGCCCTCAGACACCTGGTGTGAATGTTGGGGCTGTCCTGTGCAGGGACAGGAGTTGGACTTGGTGATCCTTGTGTGTCCTTTCCAACCCGGGTCATTCAGTGATTCTGTTTGAGTAAACTGGAGGAAGATATGCGTGGAGGATAGGATGATAACATGCGGTTCTCCAGAGCGACATGTAACGTCTGGTGGGAAGGTGAGGGTCTTCAACAAGCAGAAGCCATGCTCGTTATGAAGAGCTTTTGAAAAAGGAAGTACGTGGTACTCTGCCTTCTCAACGCAGTGTTTGACGAGTGATAGGAACAGGCTTAGTTTCCAAAACACCTCTTGCTTGCTGACTGATGGGTGCTTTTTCTCTGTGAGAGAGCTGTGGTGGTGAAGCTGAAGTATTAAAGATTTAGTATTTATCGTAAAACTCTAGTTTTCAACCAAAGTAGAAACATAAAAACAAGCATGGGCAAGTTAAGGCTTGGAGCCTTAACTTCTCTTAGTTTCCGCAAGGGAGAAATTAGTTCCTCTTTATTGATTTCCTTCCTCTTACCCTCGTGGGCAGAAAAATATGATAATGATTTAAAAACATTGCATCATAGCTTTTCTGTTCTCCTGAAGATGTAACCAAAGCCTGTGTTCTCCTTCACAAGATTGTGTAAATGGAGAGTTCTGCATTCTTACATCTTGATATGAAGAATCCATGCACGGAAACTGCTTTTATGGGCATGGGCATTTAAATTTGGAGAGTTTCTAGTTTATCTTCAGCAAGTATGAGAAGTTCCCTTTTTTTTTTTTTGTTGTGGTATTGGTTCTTCCATTGACAAAATAAAATATACAGGCAACATTAAAATGGCAGGAGAGAGGAATGGAAGAAAAAGCAAGATAGGGGATGGGAAGTGTAACAAAACTCTAGGAAAGGAACATTTTTTCTTTTTAAAAAAGAAATTTGAAAAAATGTCTTGGTGTTCATCGAGTTCTGCTATTATTTGAAGTAAAATAGAAAAGTGAGGTCCGCTGTAGTATGGAACATCAGACTTGTTCTGAAAATCTGAAAAAACTTGCAGAAATCTTACCCTATGCTAAGGGAAGGGGATGAGGAATGTTTTTGGTACATAATAAATTGTTAACAGTAAGGAGACACTCATCCTTGTTACGAAACAAATGCGCTGCGCTGCCTTTCCTACTTTTGTTTCCTGTTGGTCTGAGTATCTAGAAACCCAGGAGCTTGGTGGAGGCAGTGGGCAGGGTTGTGCTTTCCCAGGCCACAGACTCAGCAGTACTTCCAGTTTCTGCTTCACATGCTGTTTCATCTTATTGCCTGGATGCAGCACTTCCTCCTCCTTTCTGATTCTGTTGAAATATCTAATGCTTATGGACGTTGAAAAGTACGCTGGTGGCTTCAGAGGTGGCTTCAGAGGTGGCGTGGGGCCTGAAGCAAAGTGTCCCTTTGATCTCTCATAACTGTAACGGACTCGGGGGAAAAATATAGTTGAATTCAGGGTAGCAGCGTGCATGCAAAGTACTTCATAGCTCCGTTTTTCTATAAACTCTATCAAACACTTTGTTAATCTGCACATTGAAAAGAGTTTATCCAGCCTTTCCCAGCTGTCAGCTGGGAAAAGGTGATAACTCCTGTAAGTCTGATAGCCCTTTGAGGTGAAATAGGGCGTTGCCCTGGACTCTTAGGTGGTCTTGCCTACTGCTTTAAGTCTAAATTCAGCTATAATTCATTCCTCTTGAAAGTAAACTACAATTCAGACAGTGAAAATTAATGTTTGTCAGCAGAAAGATAAGTTAAAAAGAAAAATAAATTAAACAGCCTAGGGTATGTCAGCTTATTTAGATATGCTATTAATTAACACACCGTTTAAGCATGTCACTAACTTCAGTCTTTCAGACTCTAGCTTCTGATAAGTATTTCTAAACCAATTTAATAGTTTATGCTTGTAAGTTACTGTGGGACAAACGGTAAGAACTTTTTGATATTTTTTTTTTTTCTTGCAAGGGAGGTAGCTTTTTAGTGGGGGAGTTCAACAATAGCTTTGTGTTCCTGAAAATCTTGGTCAGCTTGTATTTACTGGATACACTGTGTTCTCGTGCTGTGCAAGCCTGAAGGAATTTGATACCAAACATAAAATGGAGTCTGGTAGCAATCTACTCCAGATGTTTCAGTAAGATAAGAGTTTGGGCTATTTAAGATGTGCATTTGTCTTATGTAACTAATTAGACGTTTTCCTTGCTTATTATTTGTATACTTTTAATTGTGCATCTAATCAACTCGTCTCCTCACTACAACAGTTCTATCGCTGCCCTGTACTTCTGCGAGTCTAGAAAGAGCAAGGACATTCTCTTCTAAAATGTCTGCTGTTGATGCTGTGTGATCAAACTGCGTCTTTCAGGCGTGCTCCGTGTTCTACCGCTGTTTTCGATAAATAGATAAAACTGTATTTGCGAAAAGATGAGTTAAGAAGATTTCTAGCAGATTCATGCTTGAGTTCCAGGACTAATATAGTTTGGTTTAGTCTGCAACACCCACTACTGTTCTGTATACGAAGGAAAAAGAAACCTCCTATTCCTAGCTCCATAATTGCAAGTGCGTGGCTTTGAAGTTTGTTTCTTCCTGTAAGCTTTCTTATTGGGTGCAACACTTTCCAGAAACGGGAAATGTGAACGCAGCCCTGGCAAAAATCAGATCAGAGTTCAATAAACAGTCTAAAAGTAAGAGCATTGTTTTGGAGGGAGGGGCTTTCTCATTCTGGCAGCAAACTTCAGCAACGGAGTCAAAATGATGCAATTGCTACTGGTTAGCAGGAGGGTCAGGGTGAACTCTGGAGTCTTTTGTTCAGTGAACAACACTTCCAGAAATGAAAGAAGGTAACTGGTCTCGGTCTAACCTTGACAGTGCTAATTTAAAATTATTCTTTTTCATTTTTTATTATTTCAGTAAAATAATGATTAAAAAAAGTCAACCCCCTATCTTGGTTTGTTTCGTCAGGGACACATTTAAGGAAAAATATTGCACAAATGAGAGGAAGTGTAGCACTGCAAGGCAATTTCCCTCTTCTTTGGTACTCATAAAAGGAAATAAGCAAATCATAAGTAGGAATTCCTGGTTCTGTCCAAGACGTTTAGTCATTCGGAGTGCTTGGGGTAAATGTAGCCTTCGCGTTCAGGCCTCTGGAGAGTGAAAGCACTTTCATGATTAAGCATTAAATGTGTACCATAGAGATAAAGCTCACTAATTAAAAAGCTAATGCTTGTTGTAGTCCCAGTCTTTTGAGTTCTGATCATATGGGGAGCTGATATTTCTGTTACCAGTTTGTAATAGATGCTGACTTTACTCACTATTGGATTTTTAATTTTTATAGAGCTACACCAAACTTCCATTACACTCAATGATGTAAGTTATAAGAGTAAAATATACTTCTTGAACTAATACAAAACTGAAGTATTTTCATCTTAACAGAAATATCTTTCGAATAAGAATTTCAACATGCATTTTGTAATTGATTTTATTGTTTGTTTTACTTCCTAACAAAAAAAAGCTGAGGATGGGGACGTGGGATTTCTGAGGTATTATCTCAGAATGCTGCACTATCCACTGACTGCTGGCTTGTCAAGATTTGGTGGGTGTATTTGAGGGGTAGTGATTTTAATCTTCAGGTTACACTGACCTGTGCTACATTTTTTTCTGACTCCTCAATGTAGACCATTTGTGAACATATTTTGTTTCTGCTGAGTATATTCTTTTACGCCTTGCAATCCGAACGATTCTCTTGCTGGTAGTCACACTGACTATGAAGTTGAGACAAGCCTTTGGTGTTGCTGTTATCAAGCTTAATGGTAGCAGTTAAAATATAAGCTCTGGTTTTGTGCTTAAAAGGGCCGCTAATTGTTGCTGGTACCTCTTAATTGAAATCCAAATGTTGAATATGTTGAGTTGCTTAGTGCTGTAATAGGATTCACAAATAGCAGTAATAGAGTATTGGAAGTTCAGGGATGTTAATTGACAGAGGTTTGGGTTTGTTGTTATCTGGGATTTTTTAAAGTTGTTATTTTTATTCTGTCTCACTGATCCTAATAGATTGGATTTTGAATGACTCTTAATTTCCTGTTTTCATTGCATGCCGTTTCAGGTTGACAAAATAAAACTCCATACTTTCAGCTGTGCTCAGTAGCTAGTGAAATTGCTAAGAACATTTCTATGGTAAATAGAACCATGGATAGGAGGAAAATTGAGAAAGTGACAAATATAGGGTCACAGTCTCACAGTTCCCAGGCATTCAAGTTCTTCCGTACTTTATTAATTCAAGTGCTGCTTACTCTATCTCGAGGCAGATAGCCTATCATGGCAGTGAAACTCAGTATTGAAGTAATAATGTCTTTCATCCTGGACTTTATCTTTCAGTTAAAGCTATGACTGTATATAAACAGTAAATGATTTAGCTAGAATTGAAAATGTCTCCTTGTGTTTTATGAAGTAGAAATCAGTATTTCAACTGCCAAAGATCTGAACCTTTTCATAGGCTTTTTAAAACAAGTATAGGGCAGGAACTTATTTTGAAAAATATAGGTTGATATCTCTGGCTCACTTAGAGAGGAGATAGAAGACTTGCAAGTACATTGAGAGCAGAAAGCCAGAGCAGAGAAGGATGAAACAGAAGTGATGAGACAGTACAGTATTTCATGCTTTTGAACAGTGCTGAAGCAAAATAAAAGTTTTGGACAAGTGGCAGGTGAGGACTTGAGTTTGCCCTGTAGGAAATGTCTTGCAAGGAGGGAAAATATGTGCATTTCAAAACTAAATATACTGGTGTCTAAACTTAGTTCTTTACTGCCAGCTGTACTTGTTGTATTTTTGTTTCAAGACATAAAATGGAGGATAAAGTGGCTGAAAGTAGCTGGAATTCCTGTGAAGTTTGCATAATACACAACGGCAGGTTAGTGTTCCTACAAAACAATCAGCTGTGATCTCACTGAAGGGTCCTTTTCAGTAGAGAGATTACCAAGCTTGTCACTACGATATCCCTAAACCTTAGGAAAAAGAACAAAACTCAAACAAACCCTTTTTTTTAAAAAAAAGAAGCTTGTAGGAACTGTGTGTTTATAAGCCAGAAATGCCTTTTAAATGTTTGAAAGCTTTTTTCCTTACTGAAAACTTCAGTAATTGTGTGTAGATTTGCCCCTATTACTATAATTGACTCCTGGAACCAAGCCAGTAAAAGAAGAAATATCTGGCAAATATTCTTAAGTTGTGAGAAACTGCAAACCAGTTAGCTTCTTTTTCTTTTGATTGTAAAAGATCCTGCTGGTGGTGGTGACCGTACTGAACGCTGGTTGGAAAACAACTGCAGTTTCAAAATACTGTCATGACTTTTTTGTTACGCAGTGTCTACTTTGGCCCGTCTTTCCAGATATTAATAACAGAAACTATGCCCCTGTAAATCTTGAATAGGCTATTAATGCTGTGAAGGCAGTTTTGCAGAGGTTTAAGTACTTCTAACTCTTTGAGCCCTTAGTGTTACTGAAAGCATTTCTGGTACATACCAAAATGTGGAAAGACAAGTCTGTTAATGGCAGTGTAAGTGCGGAGGAGGACTGGGAAGCATGTAGCCACTGCTGAATCATACAGTTTTGCTGTTCAATCTTTGTGTGAGATTTTTTTTTTCAGCTTCACCTATGTTTGCGTAGCCTTTCTGATAAGGATTAATGCGGTGTTAATAAATGACGTAGGAAGTGGGGGGGAGGTGGTTCTCCCCGGCTTGTATTAAAACTAACATGGGAGAAACGAAGAACCAAGCTGCGTTTGAGAATTAGAGCTGTAGTGGAAATTTTGTCTCATAGGCTCCGTATTTACTGTGTGATGCATTCGCATCCCTTTGTACTGCTTGCCCCCAGTACTGTTCCTCATTGTGTCTATTACTGTACCTTTTCCTTCCTGGCCTCTTTTAACTGTTTCCATTCTTTCATTTCACAAATCTATACATTTATCATGCAACATCAGTTCAACTATGTAATTTAATCCCTACAACCCCTATCCATCTTCTTAAGTGCAAAGTTATTTACTTGTGATTCTTGAAAACTATCAAGTGTCCAGTGTTTTAGTAGCTTAAATTAGGTTGAAATTTAAGTTGTGTTCTTTTTTTTCTTAGGTTGTTTTTTAATTCTGCATAGACAAAGCAAAGATTTTATTTCTAACTAAAATAAAATATTTATTAGTGTGTCTTTAAAAGATCATGGCTGTAGCAGTGTAAATAACCTTTAGGTAACTGTGATCTTTCTCAGGTGGTGAACTTGCTGATGGGCATCTTGTTGACAGTAGAAGTGACTCATCCAAATATAGTGCCAACTGTTGATATCCAGTATGAAGTCATCGGAAATTACTATGCTTCTGAGAGAATGGCTGGTAGGTGTATAACTCTGTGTCTGATTAGAAAAAAGAGCATGTAGAGCCGAGGTGTATTTGCCTTACGCTAGTGTGTAATGCATGCATTCAGCTTTTAAATACAGTTGTCTTGTTTCCTGAATGTTTCTTTAATTATTCTGGGATTGAGGTCTTCTACAAGAATAAAAAAGCCTCCTTATATGGAACGTTTTTTTTTTTTTACTTTATATTACTCTTTAAGCGTCTTAAACTGTAAGATTTCTAAAGATTTCTTGCCCTTCTAATGCTTTGACTGTTGAAATATGTGTGGAACATCACTAATTCACTTTCTCCATAAACACTTGCTAACCTCTGCTGTGTCAATAAAACAAAAAAAGTAGAAAACTATTTTTAAAGTGGTGATCCTCCTAGATTAAGGAAAGAGCTTACAGGTATTGTGTATAAGTTTACTAAGAAGAAAACCATGCCATCTTTCTAAGAAAAGAGGAAGAATTTGGATGCTAAGTCTTGAATGAAGCCAAAGTATTAATCTAAGTAGTTTGATGTACAGAACGCATCATGAGCAGAATTAAACCAACTTTCCTCTCTGTTGTTACAGATTAAGCTTATGATGTGTACAAGTGTAATGAGTATCAAACTATTGTCTGTAGTGACCAAGTTTCTTAACTCTAGTATGACATGTAAACTCGTGCACATGCTTTGTTTTTCTTGTTTTCAAATGTGCAAAAGCATGTTCGATTTGGCCCTCTTAATGTGTCTCATCTCAGTCTGTTACATTACACTAAAAGTTAGGGAGGGACAGGTCCAGTCTGGAGCAAAGATAAGCAGTACAGCGCAAATCCAGACTTTGAGAGTTTTGGTTTAGTCTTCAAATTAGTTGTTTATGCCCAAAGTTGAAGATCTGTCAGTTCTGACTTGTGTCAGTAACTCAAGCTTCTTAGTAATGAAATAAGAGTGAGAACAAGGACCAAATACTTAATAAAATCTAGATAATAATTAAAATTACAGCAGGTATCTGTAAAATGCCATGTGTTTTGTAGCAAATGTTGTACTTGGTAGCCTTAAGCTCATATGACTGAGGGATAATTCTAAAGGTGCTTTCTCCACTCTTCAGTGTAAAGTGACTATCACATGCTGTTATGATTGTTGTTACCCATGTTGGAATATGGGCTAGAGGGTTTGCGTGTGTGAAGGGATATTACAAATCTGATTGTGCTTGTGGGTATTGTGAGTAACAATTCCTCAGAAATAACCCACACTTGGTTGGGTTGGTTGCTGCTGAGTACTTGGGGCTCTCTGATCAATGCAGTGCATCTCTGTACATAGATATTATTATCTTCTGCTGAATTAGGTATGAAAGTGCTTCTGCAACTTATGGTTTCAAATCGGTTGCAGAGTAGAAAGTTGCGATTCTCAGATCATCTGCTCCAGGCACCGGAACCACAACAGTTTGGCTTCAGTGTTGCTAAAAACATTAACTTGCCACACCTCTAGACTCAAGTTGGTTTCTTTCTCTGTGTTTAAAAATGTAAACTGTGCTTGTTGGAGTAGAACCACTATAATCTAACTTTGGAAAGCAGCTGTGCTTCTGTCATCACTAACTGTGATGCACAAGAAGAATTTTTATCGTTTGGTTTCCATGACTGTCCTGGATTCCGCTACCATTTGGCTTCTGTTCAGCTGCCTTTTCTTGTAAATAATGGGACACCTTCCACACAGTGATTTCCTATTTTCCTTAGAGTTACTGACAGAGCAGAGCTACTCCCACTGCCAATGACCAAATTACGTAATCAAACCATTTTAAAGTCTAAAGGTTGGCACTGTGCTAGCTTCGCTTAAAATTCTTTCCAGTTGTAATGTTAATCACTCACATACTTCTAGCACTGACATATATTGCAAATCAGGATCATTATGTTGCATTACTATCAAGCTGTGTCAGGCTTCTAATTGGTATGTCTGAGCTGTATTCAGGCAGAGGGATTTTTCCAAATGCCTACTAGTTTTCTTGAAGTGGATCTTTCCTGTGAGCAGAGATCAGAGTTACTCAATTCTGCTGCCTGTTTACACAGATGAAATGGCTTAGAAGAGATCATAGGAATGGATAGAGCTTGGGTACCTGTCAGCCGCAGTGTGACAACGTCAGGAAATGACTCATGTTTATTGTTTTTCTTTTAATGCAGAAAATGCCTGTGTTCTGTTTGCTATCTCCCTCCTCATGTTCACAATCAGTGCAATGATGGTGTATGGCGCGATTGCTGTAAGTATGTTTAGTCTGTGGTTTTAAAGTTGCTGCTTGAATTTTTCATTAGATACCTTACAGGCTGCTGCTTTTTTTTCTTCTTAGCATCGTGTAGGTTGGCTGATCCCATTTTTCTGTTACCAACTCTTTGACTTTGTGCTCAGTTGTTTGGTTGCCATCAGTTCTCTAACCTACCTGCCCAGAATCAAGGATTACCTGGATCAGTTGGTAAGTGTTTGTTCAAATTAAACTTTGGTTGAATTGGACAAGTGAATGAGCTGTAGTTACCTTCCCGTGCATAAGAAAGGAATTCTGACTGTGCCAGCCATAGGGGACGATTGCCAGGGTGTTACGTGGTTATGTGATGGAGAGCTTATCAGAAGTGGAAGGGCTGAAGGTGTCAGTGCTCCCTAAAAAGGAGAGCCACGGAGAGAAAATGAAGAATTGTGGTGGGAGTTGTAGGTCTAAACTGTCTCTACTACATTTGCACTTGAAACAAAGATGTTCCAAACCCTTTAAGCATGTGATTCTGTGGCAGGTTTGCTACTGCAGATTAAAAATGTGTTGACCCTTATTTGTTTGGTGAAGGGAAAGAAGAGTATAGGTGAGGATTTATATGAGGTAGGGTCCTACAGTGTTTTGGGATGGAATCTGAGATTCTGAGGGTTCCTTTTAGACTCTATATGTTTCTCCTCATTTTGAAACAATATCTTCGAAGGAGACTGTAACGACATCATTAGCACTGCCCGTATTTTAAGTTCGAGAAGACTTAGTGGATGGAGTGCATTTGTCAGTTAACGGGATCACAAGCTCTTTGTGGCTGGTGTTTAGATCTGTTCAAGCAGATGTTTAAAACAACGTCCTTTTAAAAACAGAGATAAAAAATGGATTGGTGTTGGAGGGAGATTTTATCACTGTGGTCAGGGAAAGAAGAGTCTGAAATTTGCAGAAGCTCTGTTTTGGCTCTTCTGAAGTTTGGGGGCAACATTTTTCCTCTGCTCTGTGCATGTGTGTGTTACTGGTTGGACTGACAGGAGGTAATAATGCTAAGTCATTAAAAGTTATCACGTACAGGACACTAAGTACAAATGCTATGCTGCAGCTGTTTAAAAAGGAAATTTCATGGGTATCAGTCTTAACTGGGGACGTAACATGGACAGTATAAGGCTTCTGTATACATAACACTTTTCTGTAGTGATCTGTTCCTGCAGGACAGAGGCAAGATAAATAGTGTGCTTTGTGGGAGGATAAAGAAGAAACTAATGAGAAATTGAACTTTTTGTTGTTTCTAGGGAGCTAGTTTACCCAGGAATTCTTAATTTTCTGTGAAGCTTGGATATAATTGTTACATCTGTAATTGTGCAGTATTTGTTGCTTATATTCTCCCCTTCCCTCCCTTCCCTGTTTTTTTTTAACTAGCCGGATTTCCCTTACAAAGATGATCTGCTTTCCTTGGACTCCAGCTGTCTCTTGTTCATTGTTCTGGTGTTCTTTGCCTTATTTATCATTTTAAAGGTAAGTTAAAGCTTAAGCACTTGTCTGTTACAAGAGTCACTATATTAAAGGGCCATCAATTTCATTTAAACTTCAATGCTGAATTGAGAACTCAGCTGGCTTCTTAATGCTGAATAAAGAACTTCTGTGAGCAGAATTGTGAGAATGGTCGATTACGGTGTGACTGAAGTCTTATATTTTGTGTACTGGTGTCTTCAACTAACTTGTTTGTATGCAGTGGGGCATGTTTATGCAGCTCTGCCCCTCCTGAGTAGGAAGTAGGAATGCACAGACTTCAAATACCATCTTTTTGCATACGTGGAGATAAATTTAATATTTGTAATTAAGCTTGTAATAAACCAAGATTGAGTTACTGTATACAAGTTTTGTAAGTAAAAATTGTAAAGTCTCTCGCTGTGCCTAACAAGCCAAGGTGCGTGTTTTGGAAGGAGGAAATGCATAGGTTAACTCAGATACATATTTCTTCCTACTGAAGGGTGTTATGACCAGTTTTTTTCTTTTTGAATATCTAAGTACAGAGGCATTCATTTGAATTACAAAAACTTGTGCAGGCGAAGCATATTAGAGAAAGGAGTTGATCACATACATTGGCTGTGACAATATTCCTTTATTTGATTTGGACTGAATTTAAGAAAAAAAATGAAGTAAAGAAAAAGTGTTTTATTCATTCTCTATGCTTTCCACAAGAGGAATGTCTGACTCGGGGGAGTGGAAGCCAAATACTGGAGGTGATATTTTTGCATTGATTGAGAAATTTAGTATCTTGGGTATTACCATGTGCTAATTTGCCAATGAAAAATTCAGAGAGATTTTTATTACGCAGTTTAATTAAGAAAAAATCAAGTCCAGGCTATTTCCTTGCCTACACCTGTTACGTGTCCATGCCCTCTCCTTTGCACAGGTAGTTGGACAAATGGGAATGCAAACTCAGGAGGGATGGGGTTGTGCTGTTGGCCTCTCCTCCTCCTGTCCCGTTTGGGCTGAGATCCACAGAAGCATAAGCCAGTTAAGGATTAATTTGATTAGCAGCGCTGTGGCAGGTAGCAGATTAGTTGAATGGATCTGTGGATTCTTTTGCTAAAACCTGTGTGGCTCATACCGAGTGACTGTGATAGCAAAGCCCAATGGGGATCCACAGAGGCACGTAGCTAAATCTGTGAAATAGCAACTGTTCCTCAGATACGTGTTAACTAAGTTGATTTATGCTTCTTTTTGTCATATGAATGTAATCCAACATCTGATTTCTGAATCGACTAATGCACATGCGATCGTTAAAAAGAGAAATCTCTTCTTTCAGGCATATCTTATTAACTGTGTATGGAACTGCTACAAATACATTCTCAACAGAAATTTGCCAGAGATAGCTGTGTACCCTGCTTTTGAAGCTCCTCCACAGGTAAAACTTCTTTTTGAGATAAAATGAACTGGCATCGTTTAATTTTGAGGGAGAAAACCACCATATCCATGTCTTTACAAGCTTTCTAAACAAAGACTGGAAAGATTAAAAAAGTTAGTGGCTAATGATACTGTGGGTTATTGTTGATACATTTTTATACTGCATAAAATAGGAGGTTTTATAGAGAAAAGCATTTGAATGTTTTTCTTGTAGCAGTGTGAAGCTTTCTAATTGCACCAGTCAAAGCTTTCCTTGCTGCTCTGCAAAACCAAGAGATGATGGGGCGGCATGAGTGTCCTAGGGTCGGGTTTGGCAGGGCAGCAAACTGCTGCTGCACCTTCTTTCACTTCCTCACAAACTCTCTAGAAACAGCAGCAAGTTCTTCTTAAAATCACTTGCCTGCAATAGAGGATTTAGTTGCTGATTGGGGACGTATGAGTTTGTTCTGGGTGGTTTTTTTCTCTAAACCTTCTGCATTAATCTCTTCAAAATGTCTTTCTTCTTTTTAGTATGTTCTGCCAACCTATGAAATGGCAGTGAAGATGCCTGAGAAGGAACCTCCACCTCCCTACATACCTGCCTGAAGCGATTCGTGTTAATTAAACATCTGTACCAGCTTCCTGGGGGTTTTGTCTTTTAATCTTGCAAAACTGCTTAAGTAATAGAAATATTCAGGGCTTTAGGAGCAAACTGTTCTGTTTAAAATACGTTTGATATAAACTTACTAAGCAAAACACATTTGGGAGTGATTTTGTTTGCTTTAATTTTTGTTCTCCTTAATGCTCTTAAACATTTTATTGCCTTAGGGCCTTATACTGCAAGAACTTATGCATGTGACTAACTTGTGGCTTTTAATAATACCGACTGAGCCAACCTATGGTTGAAGTTAGCTGCAATTATAAGTGTCTGCAGGATTGTGCCCTTAATTTATATTAATTTTTTTGTAAAGTAGTTCATAAAGACAATCTGATCATGCAGCAAAACAACAGTTTGCCTTTATTGATTTTTTTGAGGGGGAGGGGTTTTGAATGTGGTATATACGTGACTTTTTTTACTTTGCACTTTTCTCATACGTTATCTTATCTTTATTGTGGTTTGTTTTGGTTATCCTATGTCTCAACACATAGTACTCTTCAGGAAGAAGTGAGGATGGCACAGGAGTTGTCTTACAATGTGCTGTGAATGCAAGAAAAGATTAATAGAAATGTTGAAGATGGTTGCATGCTTCTAATCTTATATGTATTTTCTTCTTTGTGATAAATGATACTTAATTAAATCTTTTAAGAAACGTTTACCAGTAGTCTTGGGTGATTTGTTTGGGTTTAAAGTGATTCAGCGTACAGCAGGTTGTCCCACACTATGTGCAGCTTAGTGAAATCTGGCTTCCTACAGGTCATCCAGAGGTTGATCTGTGTTCTTCAGCTTAAAGTTCTTCTGTGGGTGGAGAACATGGATTCCTTTTAATGTTTAATGTGTTGTCCTTTAATTGTCTGGTTGCTGGAGGCTTCTAGCCCTTGGGGCAAATCTGATGAGCTCAGGCATTAAAAGCAGGACAGACCCCCTGTAGGACTACAACATGATTTACATTGGAAAACATCCCAAGTTGTTGGACAAGTGCCATAACTTCAGACCTGTTCTTCAAAAAAAAAACCCTCAATCAAAACAAAAAAAGTACGAACGACTTTCTACCATTCCTCCTCTGTAGTGAGAGGTAAAAGATAATGTATCTGAAGAACAAATGGCTTTCTGCTTTGGAAGGTAAAAGGGATCCGGGATTAAACTTTGGGGAAAAGGATTCAAATTTCTATACCATACAGGTTGTTGATTATCCCATCTATTCAAGTACATACCTCCTTCCTGTCGTCCACCTGCCCCCCAACATGTTTAAAAATGATCCTGCTATTGGTAATAGGTTCTTCAGTTTTCTCTTTATCAAAGTTGTCATGGGTGTGGGCACCTTCAGCTGCGGTGGTGTAAGAACTGCATCTACAACTAGTAGACCCTGGCTGGGATCCAGTATTTGGCAGCAGTAGGCACTGCGTGAAGTTCATGCTTGGAGCTGCAGCCCCCTCTAGGAGACAAAAGCTGTTTTACTCCACTGAACTTCTCTCCCGTGGCATTGGAATGGAAGGTGTTCCATCTTCCCTGATTTTGTCTGCAGGACTAGTGAATGTGTGATCGTGGCCTCTTCTGCTCTGCAGTCACGATAATACTTGCTGAGGTGAGGGAATACCTGCTTGGGACTGTGCTGAGGGTGAGGTGTGAGGCTGCGGGGGGTCCTGTTCTAAATCGGAACTTATTGTTCCCTGTGGAGATGAAGGGGGAAAGGACAGTCCTGCAGTCCAACTGCAGGTGTGGTAAAGGTGTCTTCCGAAAGATCGCTGGGGATCTTAGTGGATTTGTGGCCTGAACTGTGTTCTGTTAAAGCTTCCGGCTGCTTCACATGGAACAGGTGGGATTTGCAATGCCAAGGAGTAGACAAAATGAGCTCGGTTTGGTTTGACAACCAGGAAGGCAATTTCTTATTAAAGAAACTTTGCATTAAACCTTGCTGCAGCTTCCTGCGGGAAGTGGCAGTATTTGCAGTGCCAGGAAGCAGACAAAACGCCCCCAGTTAGGCTTGCCCACAAGGAAGGCAGGTCTCTGTGCCTTGGTGATTGCACTGTGAGCTTTTTATCCCTTTCTTTGCAAACGCTGCCCTGAAGATAAAGCCTTGAGGCTCGAAGTTAGTGGACCTGGATCAAATCACTCCAGGGGAGGGAGGAGGAGTGAGTTTGCGTTTCAGCTCATGGGGTTCTGAGGTTTGGATCGTGCCCTTACTTTGCAGCATGCTGGAACTCGATGACTTCTAAGGTCATAGAATCGCTAGGTTGGAAAAGACCTTTGAGCTCATAGGGCCAGACAGTACGTGTCCACTACTAAGGATGGGGCCTTGGGCAACCTGATCTAGTGGGAGGTGTCCCTGCCTATGGCAGGGTGATCATCTTCCAACCCAAACTATTCTGTGATTCTAAACCACATCCCTAAGCGTTTCATCTGCCCGAGTCTTAAATCCCTCCAGGGGTGGGGACGCCACCACCTCTCTGGGCAGTTGTTCCAGTGCTTGAGGACCCTTTTGGTGAAGAAATTTTTCCTGACATCCAATTTGAACCACCCCTGGTGCAGTTCAAGGCCACTCCCTCTTATTCTATTGCCTGTCACTTGGGAGAAGAGACCATTCCCCTCTACCCCCTCCTTTCTGGCAGTTGTAGACAGCAATAAGGTCTCCCTTCAGCCTCCTCCATCTGCTGGAGGGTCGGGAGGCTCTGCAAAGGGATCTGAACAGGCTGGACCGCTGGGCTGAGACCAATGGGATGAGGTTTAACAAGGCCAAATGCCGGGTCCTGCACTTGGGGCACAACAACCCTGAGCAGCTACAGACTAGGAGAAGTCTGGCTGGAAAGCTGCCTGGAGGAGAGGGACCTGGGGGTGTTGGTTGACAGCGACTGAACAGGAGCCAGCAGTGGCCCAGGTGGCCAAGAAGGCCAATGGCATCTTGGCTTGGATCAGAAACAGTGTGACCAGCAGGTCCAGGGAGGTTCTTCTCCCTCTGTACTCGGCACTGGTGAGACCGCTCCTCGAATCCTGTGTTCAGTTCTGGGCCCCTCACCACAAGAAGGATGTTGAGGCTCTGGAGCGAGTCCAGAGAAGAGCAACAAAGCTGGTGAGGGGGCTGGAGAACAGGCCTTATGAGGAACGGCTGAGAGAGCTGGGGGTGTTTAGCCTGGAGAAGAGGAGGCTGAGGGGAGACCTCATTGCTCTCTACAACTACCTGAAAGGAGGTTGTGGAGAGGAGGGAGCTGGGCTCTTCTCCCAAGGGACAGGGGACAGGACGAGAGGGAATGGCCTCAAGCTCCGCCAGGGGAGGTTCAGGCTGGACATTAGGAAAAAATTTCACATAAAGGGTCACTGGGCACTGGCAGAGGCTGCCCAGGGGAGGGGGTTAAGTCCCCTTCCCTGGAGGTGTTTAAGGCACGGGTGGATGAGGCGCTGAGGGACATGGGTTAGTGATTGATGGGGATGGTTGGACTCGATGATCCGGTGGGTCTTTTCTAACCTGGTGATTCTACGATTCTAAACGACCGCAGTTCCTTCATCCCCTCCTCGTCAGCCTCGGCCCTTCCCAACACAAACCGTTCCATGCAGCCCTCGCAGCTTTTCCCTGTCCCCGCGGGGCGGAGACGGGGGGGCTGGCGGGCTCCCCTCCTCCTTTAAAGCGGCCGTGGGGCGGGTTTGGCCGCCATGGGCCCAGCGCCCCCGCCGGCCGCGGACCCGACACGATGCAGCCGCCGCTCCTGCTGCCGCTGCTGCTGCTGCTGCCGCCGCCGCCGGGGCTCGCCCGCAGCCTCGGCCCCGGGGCAGGTACCGCCGGCACCGCGGGGGGAACGGGCTGGGGGACCGGGGTCCTGAACCGGGGGAGGAGGAGGCTAGGGGACACGGGGTTCTCTACCCTGGACAGGAGGCTGAGGGACCAGGGATCTTCAGTTTGGAGAGAAGGAGGCTGAGGGACCTGGGATCTTCAGCCTGGAGAGAAGGAGGCTGAGGGACCAGGGGTTCTTCAGTTTGGAGAGAAGGAGGCTGAGGGACCTGGGGATCTTCAGCATGGAGAGAAGGAGGCTGAGGGACCAGGGATCTTCAGTTTGGAGAGAAGGAGGCTGAGGGACCTGGGGATCGCGAACCGGGAGAGAAGGAGGCTGAGGGACCCAGGGATCTTCAGTTTGGAGAGAAGGAGGCTGAGGGACCTGGGATCTTCGGTTTGGAGGAAAAGAGGCTGAGGGACCCAGGGATCTTCAGTTTGGAGAGAAGGAGGCTGAGGGACCAGGGGTTCTTCAGCCTGGAGAGAAGGAGGCACTGGGATCTTCAGCCTGTAGAGAAGGAGACTGAGGGACCCGGGATCTTCAGCCTGGAGAGAAGGAGGCACTGGGATCTTCAGCCTGTAGAGAAGGAGGCTGAGAGACCAGGGATCTTCAGTCTAGAAAGAAAGATGCTGAGGGACCTGGGAATCTTCAGTTTGGAGAGAAGGAGACTGAGGGACCCGGGATCTTCAGCCTGGAGAGAAGGAGGCTGAGGGACTCAGGGTTCTTCAGCCTGGAGAAAAAGAGGCTGAGGGACCAGGGGTTCTTCAGTTTGGAGAGAAGAAGGCACCGGGATCTTCAGCCTGGGGCAAAGGAGGCTGGGGAATGAGGGATCTTCAGCCAGGAGAAAAAGAGGCTGAGGGACACGGGATCTTCAGTTTGGAGAGAAGGAGGCTGAGGGACACGGGGTTCTTTACCCTGGAATAAAAGAGGCTGAGGGACCAAGGGTTCTGCAGCCGGGAGAGGGGGATGCTGAGGGACTGGGGTCTGCAGTCTGGAGAGATGGAGGCACCTGGATCTTCAGCCAGGAGCAAAGGAGGCTGAGAGACCAGGGATCTTCAGTCTAGAGAGAAGGATGCTGAGGGACCTGGGGATCTTCTGTTTGGAGAGAAGGAGGCACCAGGATCTTCAGCCTGGAGAGAAGGAGGCACCGGGATCTTCAGCCTGGAGCAGAGGAGGCTGAAGGACGTGGGATCTTCAGTCTAGAGAGGAGGCTGAGGACCGGGGTTCTTCACCCTGGAGAGAAGGAGGCTGAGGGACACAGGGTTCTTCAGTCTGGAGAGAAGGAGGCTGAGCTACCTGGGGATCATGAACTGAGAGAGAGGGAGGCTGAGGGACCCAGGGTTCTTTAGCCTGGAGAAAAAGAGGCTGAGGGACCAGGGATCTTCAGCCTGGGGAAAAAGAGGCTGAGGGGAGACCTCAACACAAGTGATGCTTGTCTTGATCAGAGGTATGGCTGTTCTGTTTGGATTTGTCTGTCAGTGAGGAATTTTAGAGTGTAAATGTTCATTTTTACCTGTAAAATTACTTCATAAATAAGAAGTTGATCTATTTCTCTGCTCTAGAAGCCTTTAAACAGTAACAATTTCTAAAGAAGCTTTTATCATGGCATCACTTTCATCTTTTTGCTGAAGGTTCTTCTTATTATATACTTTGGACTGTGAATTACATACAAGAAATATTTAAAACCAGCAGTCTATATTGTTACTGTTCTAAAAAAAATGGTTATGATCTGTTTGCTATGTAGTCTAGCCAGGGTTTTTTACCATTTTATTTCTGTAGTTTATAAAAATGTAATTCAGGCTTTATCTTTGTGAAAATAATGAAAATACATTTCTATATCATTGCTACGCTGCCGTGTTGGCTGTAATATGTGAACTGCACCTCTTTGTTTCAAAGGTAGTTAGACATTTTGTGGCTCAAATGTGGACCTGTCTTTCAATGCTTCAGTTATTTATTGATTGTCAAAATTAATATTTAATGATGTTTAATGTGTTGCTCACTATAATTTCAAGCCTATGCCTAAAGAATCAAGCGAGCCAACATTTATCTGGTAGGAGTAGTTTGCTATGACAGCTCTCACTGCCCTGGGATGAGAGCTCCAGTCCTGTGTAGGAGGTAACTGAAGTGGTTTTCTTCCTTCTTGACAGATGCTGCCTGCAAGAACCGGCCCCTAGACCTCGTCTTCATTATAGACAGTTCCCGTAGTGTCCGACCAGAAGAGTTTGAGAAAGTTAAAGTCTTCTTGTCAAAAATGATTGATACTCTGGACATCGGCGAAAGAACAACCCGTGTGGCAGTCGTGAATTATGCCAGTACCGTCAAAGTAGAGTTTCCCCTCCGGACCTACTTTGATAAAGCATCTATGAAGGAGGCTGTATCTCACATCGAGCCCTTGTCTGCTGGCACAATGACCGGCCTTGCCATCCAAACTGCCGTGGATGAAGTCTTCACTGAAGAAATGGGCACCCGGCCAGCAACCTTCAATATCCCCAAGGTGGTCATCGTTGTGACAGATGGGCGACCACAAGATCAGGTTCAAGATGTGGCAGCAAGCGCTCGGACAGCTGGCATTGAGATCTATGCAGTTGGAGTAGGCCGGGCAGACATGCAGTCCCTGAGGGTAATGGCCAGCGAACCCCTGGATGAACACGTCTTTTATGTGGAGACCTACGGTGTGATCGAAAAGCTGACATCCAAATTCAGAGAGACCTTCTGTGGTAAGGTGGTCAGTCCAAGAAGACAGTGTAATTTGGCTCCTTTTGGCTCCTACTGTGGTTCAACTCCCTAAGAAAGAAGTTTTTCTTTTTGAGAAGTGTTATGTATTGCGTTCAAATATTTCCTTTGCCACTCGTTGCACAAACAAGCCAACCCTTTTATTCAGTGGAGGCCAAGTAATGAGCTTTCATTTTGAATAGTGACCTTGCCATGCAAGTAACAGGCCTGATTTCAGTGGATCTCCTTGTGCACGTGATCCAGTTTAGTGCAAGAGAAAGCATGGCAATCTGCTCAGGATTCAGCTATATAGATTTACTCACTTGTCGAGAGTGCACACCTAGCCTGCTCATTTCTTTTCCCACCTGTCTGGGAAGCAAGAAGGGTGGAAATGCGGTTCTGAAGTGCTCCTTGTAGATTCAGAGTAGGAAAATCAGCATGGCGGTGAGCCACCATGAGGACTTGAGGACTTTGGTGCAGGATAAAGTGCCCGAACACAACAGCAGGTCATCTCAGGATGGGCTTTCATTCTGCAGGCATTGATGGGCATTTTCAGTGTGCCAGACTTGCACTTTTCTGTATTTCTCTGCAACTTGATTTAGACAAGGAACAATTAGCTGTGCTCTTTCAGATCTGGTCTTGGAAAAATGCTGGATGTAGCTGAGGGACGTGGTTTAGTGATTGATAGGAATGATTGGACTCGATGATCCAGTGGGTCTTTTCCAACCTGGTGATTCTGTGATTCTATGATTCTATGTATACTTGGTTTGGGCTAAAACTCCAGTAACGATGCTAGACCAGTGTGCGTTACTATTGTCATTTACATAAACAAAAGGTCACTTTTTTGACTGTCTGTAGATAGTGATGACACATTCCTACTCACAAAAATCAAACTATGACTTTTTGACAATTAAACAACTTGTACAAAGTAGATTTTTCTAGTAAATTCCTAGGGAAATTACTTGTAAGATAAGTCTCCAGCAAGTACTGGGTAGAATCAGGTGTAAGGAACATTGTAAAAGAACTAAAATAACAGCCATTGCCTTGAGAACTTGGTTGGCAATGTGTTACTTTGTTATTTCAGAGCCTTATTTAAAGATTACCACCATACCTTTTGAACACCTTTAGAGTGAATAGACCTCTTTTCCTAGGTATGAAATAAAGGTGTAGGACCATCTACAGGCAGGACGCTTTTCTCAATAATTAACATAGGAAATGCCTTCAGGTTTGGCTTGACATCATGTTGTGTTGCTGATGTGACCACATCCTCTCCCTGGCAGCTGGAAATGGGCATAACTGCCCACCTAGCTGGGCAGGTATGTGTGCTGTGAACATACCACTAAGTTCCCACCTATGTTCACGCCAAAGCAAGTCCTTTCACAGCACCAAAGAAAAATCTCTTGTTCTCAAGAGTAAATGTACTGTTTATTGTGCTGAAACATAAGAATTACACCCCTACTAAGCTGGAGGATGAACACACACGCACCTCCTAGTGAGTTGCCTATACGTAGCTAGGCAGAATCTGTGGGGTTAACGGACAAAAATGGGGTAAAGGGAATTGTTTTCCTAAAAGTTCTGACAAACCAAATGAATCTAAGAGGGTCTTGTAAGACAGTGTGGGTAAACTGATTCTTTTCCAGCTCTACACTGGTTTTTGGTCAGAAATTTAGACTCACCAGTGACAGTTAGGATTTTCTTTGCTTTGGCCAAGTCAAATAAATTTGCTTATAGGGTGAACTGAAAACAAGAAAACCAATGTTCATGGGCAAAATAGTTGGCTAAGATCAAGTTCTTGATGCATTGAGAGCATCATTCAACATGAAACCATCCTGGAGAAGGAAAATCTTAGCCTTGAATTCATGTCCAAGTCAGTGGAAGCTTGACTTTCCTACCACAAAAATCTGACCATTTGAATCTGAGCTTCTCAGTTATATTTGAAACTATCACCCGCAGATTTTGTTCCTAAGACACAGAGATGAATTTTCTTACTCCCGAGGGTGTATCAGAATGAAAAGACACTGTCTTGGTTTGAGATTTGTTTTTACCAATGAAAAGACAAGGCACCCTTTGTAGCAGCCTTACTAGGGGACAT
Organism: Phaenicophaeus curvirostris; assembly: GCF_032191515.1. Classification (NCBI taxonomy): domain Eukaryota; kingdom Metazoa; phylum Chordata; class Aves; order Cuculiformes; family Cuculidae; genus Phaenicophaeus; species Phaenicophaeus curvirostris. The sequence continues at coordinate 120,763,923 of NC_091393.1, read as the reverse complement.
CTAAATCTTCCACGTTTTAGAAAATGTGCAGTGTTGCTTTACATTGAGAAATAACTGAGGACATGCAAGGAATCTTACTTCTCATATCTTACCTGACCACTTTTGCTTTTGAGTTTGATTTTACCAGTAGTCAATATCCACATTTGAACTACTCACCCAAGTAAAGTCTCAGGTAATAACAGACTTGTCTTCCCATTTTTCTCCCTTTCATTTTCTCTTCCTTTCTTTCCTTCTTTTTTTCTTTCTTTCTTTTTTCTTTCCTTCTTCTTTCTTTCCTTCTTCTTTCTTTCCTTCATTCATAAGATAAGCTGACTGTCTTCTGGATAAATAGCCAGTCCATGAAAACTGAGTCTCACTTTGTAGTTTGCAGTTTCAGCTTCTCAGTTCTCTGAGGTGTGGATGTTATTTCTGTACCACTCTTCAGTTAGGAGGTTTACATGCCTGTAAAGCCACTTGACTGTAGTAACTTTCCTCCATTATCCTCTTGTGGTCTTGACTTTTTAAACCTGATGGATCAAGGCTGCTACAGCCCTCACATACCCTTCTTGCACTGGGGGGTTTCTTTCATCTGGACCATCATTATGCTGACATTGTCATCATCCCCTGTTATCCTAGTGCTTCTGAATCATTTTTCTCTTCCTTTTGGTCTTGACACTTTCTCCATTTTATTTTATTTTATTTTATTTTATTTTATTTTATTTTATTGTATTGTATTGTATTGTATTGTATTGTATTGTATTGTGTTTCATTGTGTTTTCCAATACATTTCTATTTACATGACGGGTTTCTTTTACAATGCAGCAGGAACTCATAGATCAGGTTGTATGTCAGTGAGCAGAAGTTATTAAACTGCCAGGCAGTGCCTGATACATTTTGGGATTATTTAAACTGGTTGGTTGTAATAGAAAGGGACTGGATGCAGCAAGCCTGAAGGCTTCATGCTGAGTTCTCTTTTTGAGTTTAATGTTAAAATGCTTAAATTCTCTCCCTGTTGCACTCTTTTCAATTCATCTTGTCTTTCTGCCACCTCAGGTGGTGAATAACTTCAGTGTGGTTGTTCCAGTGTCATTTGTGACCTCTTCTGGCTACAGAATGAAGCAAAAGATGCTTGTAGCTTTTTGTGACAGTGACACAGCCTTGATATTCACTACTACTAACCCAGCAGACAGTGCAAGGTGTACTTTTTTTGTAAGCATAAATTATTAATGGCTCTTTCTTTCCTTTGAGATGACTGAAATGCCTTTTCTGTAAATCCCTTTGTAGCTGTGAATGTGTGTGCGCTTGGGACTCATGACTGCGAGCAAATCTGTGTGAGTGACGGCGGATCCTACCTTTGTGATTGCAACGCAGGCTACACTCTCAATCCAGATAAGAGAACCTGTTCAGGTATTACTCCTTTGGTAAATGTGGTCAACTACCACCATGGTTGGATTTGAGAAGCTAATTATGTGCTGTTGGAACAGTGAGCAGATGCGGCACTACAGGACATGGTTTAGCAGGTGTCGTGGTGCTGGGCTGACAGTTGGACTGGATAAGCTTAGAGGCCTTTTCCAGCCTTAATGATTCTATGATCTGTACCTCCTTCAATAATAATAAATTTGATAATAAATAATAAATAAACAAAACTGCTGCAGGTAATGGTGAGAAGTAGTTTGATTCCATCACCATCCTTTTAATACTGCTCCAGAATTATTCATTAGGGCCAGACACCAAAAAAAAAATCTTCCGATGTAGACACTGTATAGATATTTTCTCCTACCATTCACTCTAATTCCTTCAGTTCTTATTGCCAATTCAGAGCTCATTCCAAATAGAAAAATGTTTGAAAATGTGAATATGCACTCCAGTCCAAGCTACTTTTTGTTATCGATTAATTGTTTCTCTAACATGGGTCTTGCAGCTGTGGACATGTGTGAACCTGGAAGGCATGAGTGTGATCAGATCTGTGTGAGTAACAACGGATCCTATGTCTGTGAATGCTACGAAGGCTACGTTCTGAATCCAGATAAGAAGACTTGCTCGGGTAAGAATTAAAGGCTACTTTAATATAGGAAACTCATGTAGACATGGACGTGTCTTCTGTGAGTTACCTTCTTTGTTTCTAATTGAAAAATTGCTTACAGACATCAGCTCTCAAAATGTTCACCTGCACACTTTCCCTGTGGCTGCAGTAACAGTAAAATTGCATTTTTCTTTAAAAGTGTTGATTACAAAAATGCAATTTGCCACTTACCTACCACTTTATGGTCTTCAGAGTAATTCATAAACATCTCTTAGGTCCTGCGAGAGGATGAACATGTTCCAGAGATGCACTGCGTCTCCACTGGAGAGTGTGTGCCACTTGTCCATTGAGAACTTAAAACCTGATGGTTTTCCTGAGCTTTTTCTACCTCTTCTGTCAAAACTGTATTTTTTACAGCTTGCTGCTTATGCTTCCAAGCTGTGCAGGGTTCTATAATATAGCAACTGCGGTCTTATACCAGCAGCAGCTTCTTGAATTCTCACACTCAAAAGTATTATAAAATATTTTTTCTCCAAATATTTCTCTGGAGTTGTTTCTTTAAACCCAGAAGTTTTGAACAGCACCAGGCTTAGAGTAGCCTTTTATAACTTGTAAGCGCATCCTTTCCTTTGACAGCACAGAAGCATTCTTCTCACCAAAGGTTTCGCTCTTCGTATTTCTGAACAGAGAACATAGTCTTCTCATGCTCCTGTTTTTTTGTTTGCTTTTGCTCTCACCAGGCTTTATAGCTCTCTGCCACTTAATAATGTTTATACTTATCATGCCTGGGTTTTGTGCCTGCTTTCAGTTCATGGATGGAAGTATGAAGTTAAATTTGAATTCACCATAGTGACTGTTAATGTTGCAAGAAACAACTTCCTCTGCCTTGACACGTGAGAGGTTATTGCTCATCTCAGTGTGGTGTTTCATCTTCCTTCTTACTGGGCATATTCAGAGCTGCTAGACTTGCTGATGAAAATCAGAATTTTGTGAGATAGAATCATTAAGGTTGGAAAAGACCTCTAAGGTCATCAGATCCAGCTGTCAGCCCAGCACCACCATGCCTATTAAACCATGTCCCAAAGTGCCACATCTACGCAGGTTTTGAACACCTTCAGGGATGGTGACTCCACCGCTTCCCTGGGCAGGCTGTTCCAGTGCTTCACCACTCTTTCAGTAAATAAATGTTTTCTAATATCCAGTCTAAATCTCCCCTGGTGCAACGTGAGGCCATTTCCTCTTGTCCTATCACTTGTTAGTTGGGAGAAGACACCAACACCCTCCTTACAGCCTCCTTTCAGGGAGCTGTAGACAGTGATACGTTCTCCTCTCATCCTCCTTTTCTCTAGGTTAAACAACCCTAGTTTCCTCAGCCACTCCTCATAAGAGCAGTGCTCCACACTCCTCACCAGCTACATTTCCCTCCTCTGGACGTGTTCCAGCACCTCAACATCCTTTTTGTACTGAGGGGCAATGTGATATAATAATATCTTGCAGTCCTAGTATCTGCATCCTCCATTAAATAATTAGTAACTGAATTCAGTTGTCTGTAGCACAATGTGATAATTTAATAGGGCACTGACTGAATCCTAATTGGAATCCCAATTAAATTATATTCATAAATGCTGAAGCATTTAAAAGCTTGAGTGTCTGGGAGGAGGAATTAATAGGTTTCTTCTCTAAAACATGGTTCACCACAGCCATGGACGTGTGTGCACCTGGAAGGCACGATTGTGCACAGGTCTGTGTGAGTAATGATGGATCCTACAGCTGTGACTGCTTCAAAGGATACACTCTGAATCCAGATAAGAAGACGTGCTCAGGTAAGACCTGATGAAGGAAATATTGTGTTTAGCTAAAAGCAAGTAGCTTTTAAAAATCAGGTTAATTTGTGTTATTTTTTTCTAATAAATTACCCAAGATTTTCTGTACAACAGAAAACAGAGTGCAACTTTATTTTTTCACGTGTCCAGTAACAATTTGAGCCCCGTGACTCTTCTACAGTTGTGTGAAGATTTTAAGTGGTACAATTAAAATGCCATTTGGCATTTTCCTGAGCAATTCACACTTATGGTACATGAATTGCCACATCCACCTGAGAGAGAGGATGGATAATATATTGGGTGGGAATATGTGATGTGTACTATCTATGCCAGGAAACTCTTCAGCAAAGCAGCACAAGGGAATGAGATGAAGAAGAGCAAGGACTGTGCTGGAAGAGAGATTACAGTATGTGTCATCATGACTGTGACTGCTCTTTCTGGCAGATGTGTTTGGACCTTAAAAGTACTCCAGCCTTAGGGCTCTAGAGGATGGTGGGAAATCTTCTTTCCCAGCTCTGGTCTCTTGTGAAGAATAATAGCATAGACATAGCTGATACTTAAGGATGTATATTTATATATATAATAAGGATGTGTACTTTTATATAATACATATTTATGTATATAAAATGATAGAGAATGCATATTAATTTGTAGATAATATATATTATTATATTATAATACATTTAATTAATATATATTAATCCCTTCCTAAATATTAATCCCTTCCCTTCCTTTCCCTCCTTTCTTTGGTCCTTACTGAACCTCCTTGTTGCAAAGATATCCAAATATAGGAACTCCTTCTCAGCTTGGCCTTTCAGAGTTGATGTGTGAAATTTGGCAGAAAATATCAGCCTCACACATCAAGTGCCCACTTTGTAACTGGCAGTGGGTGCCACATCTCTCTCTCTATTTGCAGCCATGCATGCTCTTCTGTTTATGGTCTTCTCATTCCATAAAACAGTGTCTTATCCAACTCAATTAGAGCTGAAATAATGCCAAATACTCATTTAAAATCCAGATATTTGTTATCTGTTATTATTTGATATTCCTTTGGATGATTATTTCATAACTGGGTCACTGCTAGTTCAGTTCCTTCTGTTACAAGTGCAAAAAAAGTATCACCAGTATTCCAAAAATCCTATTAATTTTGTGATGCCGATAGCCAGATAAAATCACCCTATGTATACCCTACCGTGACCAACAGTGTGTTGACATGCAATATAAAAGCCCTGGCTTGAATCCAAATGTTTGCAAATGGGAATTACTAACATGGATTCAACTGAAGTTTGGGTATTGATTAATACTCTTCTCAAATGCCTTCATCAGCTGTCGACGTGTGTGCTCCTGGAAAGCACGACTGTGAGCAGGTCTGCGTGAGGGATGATCTGTTCTACACCTGTGACTGCTACCAAGGCTACACCCTGAATCCAGACAAGAAGACTTGCTCAAGTAAGAGCAGATTGCGATTCCCAATCCCCCCATACCCTTCCCAGCTAAGCATGTAGATTGAAAAACTCTCATTGTTAGCAGGTTCATTTATTTGGGCCTGTTTGAGAAACTTTCGTATGCATTCCAGTGTTATAAGAGAGTTCTGTGTCACTTTGCCTTTTCCCGTTCCAGCAATGTTCAGATATATAGAGCACTTTCTACGCAACGATGATAGTAACTGTTTGCCATTTGGTCTTTATATTCTTATAACTAAGGCCTTCACTGTATTTAAAAGAAAAACCAACAACTCATAAACTCCCTGAACGTATAATCCCTTTTCTTTCTTTTCTGCCCATTTGCACTAATGCTTGGAGCTAGTTTGATCCTTCTTGTTTTGTTACAGCAGTTATTGTATTCAAAACTACAGTTGACTCTTACCTATCACCCCACATGTAAGGGCTTCACTGCATTTAAAAAGAAATAATTGGTTATAATTCGTATTTCCTTATGAAATGGGAATAAATGGGAGGATTGGCAAAGCAGGATTCTGGGGCATCTGTCTCTGGGACTCAGTTGCATACAAGCATTTGGAGGATGGTGAGAGACCAGAGGGGAACAGAACTGGTGTGGGGCAGGCTTGAACTCACTGTTTTCCCTTTGGATGGACAATAATGGCATCAACTGTTGGCAGAATGCCTGCACCATTTGACATAGAATCATAGGAATGGTTGGACTCGATGATCTGGTGGGTCTCTTCCAACCTGGTTATTCTATGATTCTATAGGTAAAGTTGGACTGGAAATGACCTCAAGAGGTACCTAGTGTGATCTATGGTTCAGAGCAGGAATAACTTGCTATTCTGTCAAGCAGCTAAGGACCCTATGTAAAAGCAAAGTTATAAAATAGGTGGATATAACCAAACACCATCTACAAAAATAGTAATTTTCTGTAGGTCTGGACTTAAACACAAATGCAGTGTAAAAACACAGCTCTGCCATTGTTTGTATGGCTTGTTGGGCATCCCAGTGGCAAGAGAGTGTCCACAATTTTGAATATCAAATACTGGAAGGCTCTAAATTTCACAGAAGGACTGTAGAAGACTTCATGGTTCTCTCGGGCAGTTGCCAAAGTTGGTTGGAACAGAAATTTTGTTAAAACAGACATAATCCAAGGAGGATCTGTATCTGTCATTGGAGAATTTAAATGCAAACATAAAAAATCAACTAGCAGTTGGTTGGAAACCAACCGTGTTGGTGTGATATTTTGAACTGGCCTTCCTCCAGCTGACTCTTGAACAGCTCGTCATTGTACATTGACCATAAAGCTGGTGGAACGTTCCAAATAAGGGAGCTGAACAAATACAGGTTCAGTGGAATCAAGGAGACAGCAGTTTCAACATTGGCTCTAAGACAAATGCATTTCTGCGCTGCTAGAAATGAATCTGTTCATAGATTTTGCAGTTTCCCTGTAAAATGGAAATACCAATGGCATGATTGATAGACACAAAAAAACCCAACAGTAAAATTATTCAGACAAAAAGAGAAGTTGTATCTAGGTTTAATATTTCTATCATCTCACTGTTATAATACCCACATCATTTGCTCAGCTGTGCATCTGTGTATCTACAGAAGAAATAATTGAATGATCTGCTGTCATTGCCTTTGCAAGCAACATAAAAACACACGAATCAAGGCACAGGTCTTACATACAAGTAATACCTCTTGATAACTTGTTCAAAGCATATTTAATAATTGTAGGACCTCTTTAAGAAGATTCTGCCTTTGGAAGCTTACTCTTCTGGTCTCAGATGTAATCTCACTGCAGTACTTGTGCTTCAGTAGCTGATGATATGTTTGTTCTTAACCTACAGCAAGTGGTGCTGTCCGCCTATTTTCTTTATGGAATAGGTGAGGTTCAATTGCCTTTCCTGTAGCTATGAACTCTGCTACCAGCTGTGGGAAGGGACAACTCTCCATGGGACGGCTCTCTGAGAGGAGCCGTTAGAGTTAGGGGCAGGCCTAGGCTCAGGGTTAGATGTGTTCCCATGGAGAGCTGTCCCCATGGAGAGCTCACCATGGGAAGTTGTCCTAGACCCTTGCAGCTGATGCCTGACGTTATTATACCACAACGAAATTATCACCTCTCCGAGCTCTTTGTGATCATCCCTGGCTTTCTGCTGGGTTATGGAGAAAAAGGAATTCTTGAGGACAACTAAGGCTGGTCCCCTGTACGTCTAAAAAACTGAGGGTAAGGCCAAGGAACAATTCCATGGAACCACTGTGGAGTATGGCAATCCTAGCTTTCACTTTCTTAAGAGATTGAGGACTTCTCTGTCATACTAACTGGCTCTTCTATTAATATTATTGTGTCTTCCCACGAGCTTTTTAACTCATTTGGACTTATTTGAATGTTATTCCATCCATTGATACTCATGGGACATTGGAATGGACTTTTTCACACCTCTTGATGGATCAAAAATGATACTCCCTGTGCATGCATATTGTTAGTGTTACAAACTAAGAGTTTTCTGGGATTTAAATGTTTGGTCATTGTCATAAACACTGTAAATGCTGTTTTCTTTCTTAGGAGCCATAACAAGCAGTCTCGTGACAACTGAAGAATCCTGTAAATGTGAAGCAATAGCTGCCTTGCAGGACTCAGTCACCTCACGCCTTGAAGCTCTGTCGGTGAAACATATCCTTTTTCTTACGTGATTTTCTGCATTCAGCTCTTTACTGGTATTTCAGAGGGAGCTGCTTTGATGTCAGCCAGGGAAGGAACACACCTCACAACAGAAAGTATTTTCCTGTTAATGTTAGAAATGTTATGGAGCAAAATCTTTATTGTTGCAAATAGCATTATGCTTTCACACTTCATTGAAGGGCTTTAGTATCACAATAACAGATAAAATGCACATACTCACATCAACTAAATTATATATGCTATGTTGCACATCAAGCACTCTTCTGTTTGTAATTCTTCCAGATTACTTCTGCTGTTACAGCAAATGCTCGGTTTTGAACCCTCCTCTTATTTGTGTGTGTATATGTCCCAAAATATTCAAGACATGCAAAATGGGCACTGGAATTTGCCAGGGGCTTCAAAATCAAGGAAGAGTGGGCTATTTATCATTAATCAAAGGAGAACACAGCAGGAGATTAGTAAGTCTTATATGTTAACTCATTAAGATAAATGAATTTTTCATATCACCGAAGTTTCTGAAAGCCATATGGAAACTTCTGCCAAGGACACAAGACTTTCCAAGTTCTTGAATAGATTCAAAGTTATTTTTATAAGGTCTAAATCCCTCTTCTTGCCTTGTGCATGGAATTCAGTTTACTTGCCTGGGAAATGTGAAGGGAAGATTCTGATTTTCCTTGGTTTATAATGTATAATACCAGGGGATTTCATTTAAAACTGAGCACCAAGATAATTAAACTCAATAGTATCACACCCTTCAGAGAACAACCCATCTGCCTGAAAGAGCTAATATTAAGCAAGAAAATGTGACGATTTTAAGTTAGGATTATACTTTATTGCACAGAATAGAGGTTTTCTTTGGAAGCAAGGTGTGGAATTTGTATCCCTAGAATACTTTCAAGACAACCTGGAAAAAGCAGTGGAGACAGTCACCTGCTGCTCTTAAGCCCTGAATGTCACTTGGTCCAACTCCTTCTACGAAGTTAGGGTTGTTGAGATCAGTTGGGATGTGGCCAGACCTTGATAGATCTCTAAAATCAGAGACATTTACATGTTTTGAAGTCTCTGGTTCAAGCATGCATTGACCTTATATAGCAAACAGACCGTTTGTTGAAGATGAAGCAATGTGAAAGGTTATAACTAAAGCAAACCTTATGGTCATCTATTACATTGTCCTTAACCACTGAGCACTAGATGAAGTGTCGGAGAAGCTGGAGGCGTATCAAAGCAGACAGCAGGTTGTCTGAGCTATCATTCTACTTGATTCTAGAATAATCCTTCAGAAGCAATCCTTTTTACTGTGCTTAGCAAGCTTTATTTTGTTGCACAGCTTACAAAACAGCAGTTGGTTTGTTATTATTGGCAAATATCAAGAAGACTTCAGGGAGGCAACAGTCATGAAAATACAGTGATTGAGGATTTTCATGTACAGTCACTTTATAACTATAAAGTTCCCTTAACCCACTGTGCTTCAGTTTGTACTAGAAGTAGCACAGCAGGTACTGCATTTCTGCAGTATCTACATTTTTTTCTTGTATTTAAAAGTAAATGCGGAAAAAAATGGATGGATACAGTATATCACATTATACAAAGCTGTGAAATGGCAAGGCAGAGTCAAAAATATGCCTATGTCATCTGTCCATTAAATGGGAAAGTAATTTGGGGTCTTGTAACTTATTTTAATAAAATAAAGTATGATCAGCATGCTGATGTTGGAAGTTTTTTTGCATACAACTTAATGGAAATACGTTATGAATAAAATGCTTAATAAAAAACAAGGAAACAAGAACTCAAAAGATAAAGGAGGCACAAATGAAGTAAATCCACATCATTAAACAGGATACCACCCCCAAGTCATAGAATAGTTTGAGTTGGAAGGGACCTTAAAGATCACCTAATTCCAACTCCCCTGCCATCGTCACATTGCTGGAAAAAGAAACACTTGATTTCAAAACCCACAGGTCCTTGTCAGTAGAGATAAAAAGTTTAATAGTAATTTCAAGTATGAATAATGTTGGTTAACACTCAGAAGGATGAAAGACATCCTCCAATTTAAGGTTTTTATCCTGCAAGATTTACTTGTTATTAGTCAGTCATTCCTGTTGTCATTCCATGGACTTTACTGAGACTATTTGTGTCAGTTTGGCTTGTAGGGTAAAACGCACAAGCTAATTTTATTGTTAAAAGAATCCACTCTTTTGCACACTTGGGAGTTATAATCATCCAAATGCTTTAGAAACTGTATTCAAATAAATTTGAAGATGGAGTCAAAACTATGATTATTATTTTATTTTTATTCTAGTTGAAAAATCCAACTTATTTTGTAGAACTTTGCCATATAACTACACAAAATCTGTATTGGTAGCTGGTACTCCTTGCTTTATGTGCTGTTGTGCATCACTTTCTGCCCAAGGAGTATTCCTGCAGCTCCATATCTGGCCACTGCTCTCCCACTCTCTTCTCTGCCTCTGATGTGCTTGTGCAGGTTTGTGATGACTCAGGGCTGTTGAACTGTGTGTTCTGATGGGATCTGAGCTGTGAAGCCCCACAAGCAACAGCCCTTGGAGCTTCACATCATCCTCACCCTGCCTGCAGCTTCAATGCCAGCTGTGCAGCCACCAGCTCACACATCTGACTCACCACCCTGCATCCATTTCTCTCACTTCTTCTCTGCTTTGGCAAAATTACCACCCCCACGTCCCTAGCTAACAGAGCAGCACACAAATTAAATCCTGATCTTTCTCTTTGGCTGCCTCCTGTTGTTCTCCCTGTTTTTGTAACTGAGATGCTGACCGTGTCCCTTGTGCTTCAGGGAAGTAGCCAGGCAGCTCCAGTTGCCCTCCATGCTCTTCTATACATTAGGCTATGTCTAAAGCATCGCAGCATCCCAGAATAGTTGGGGTTGCACAATACCAATAAATAAAACACCAATGATGATTCTGCTGCAATGTTTCTAAGACAGATCATGCCCTTGCCCACTCTTCATCTGACGTTATCCTCCTTTCTGGCTTCTCTGACACTTCAGCCAGCCCAGAGCACAGCTTCCCACTCAGCCTCATGCCTTGCACAGCGACACTATCATTAACACCTACTTTTGCCTCCTCACCCTTGATTTCCCACTGAACCTTTATTTTCTGTTTCCCACAGTGCCTGCTTATCCATTTCTGACACTGACTTTGCTGTTTTCCCCTCTGTTCCAGCAGCAGTGCTGGCTCGGAGCACAAGTATGACTTGTTTGTCACTGCCCTCTTCATGTTTCTTGTGCTGCCAGGACACAGATGACATTCGTTTCTGACCTGGCAGTGAAATTGCCTTTGGAGCAGAGCTGTCTCTGTCCCTGGAGCCATGCACAATGACAAATATTACCTCGTTTTCCTTTGAATACCTCTCCAAAACCTATTTCCCTTTGAGACAGATGTCATAAAACCACCATAGCAAATGTACACAATGCCAATGGGCTTGTTGAGGGAACTGCAACCAGGCATTTCTTCCTTGTGCTGCTACAAAAAAACCCCACTCTGTAATGGAAAGGGAGAAGATAAATGACTTACTGAGCATGGTGTGATACACAGAGAATGAAACCTCAGGGCTTTGAGTCCATTCTGCTCCCATCATCTCTTCGCTGAACTAGGTGATGTCTGCATTGAACTACACAGCTGAACACACCATCCCCACCTCTGTTATCACCAGCTATTCCACACACCTATTTCTGGAAGAAACACGCAGGACTGCAGATCCCACTGGAATACATGATCTGTTTCCCAGTGACCCAGTGCAAGGTGAGCACTGCTGTAGGCTTACATGATGCAACACTGGTCTTTCGACCATTGTTATAGGTTAGCAGTTCACTAACTGTACTAATTACATAGTCTGTTACCAGTTCTACCATGTCTCTACATTAGTTATTGTGAACTGCTACCAGATCTCACTCTCTGAAACTGTTCCACTGTCCAGCTATCTCCTTCTAACCCGGCTTAGAGAAGGATGAAGGGAATGCCACTGGCTTATCACACTGATGTGAGGTTTCATCCCAGAGTTCCAGGGGTGTCCAAGGCTCACAACGTCCGCTCGTACCACACCAGAAGGCGTCCTAGTGAGTCAGCTCAGAACACTAGCAAGTGGCCTCAAGCTCCGCCAGGTGAGATTCAGGCTGGACATTAGGAAAAAAATTTTCATGGAAAGGGTCATTGGGCACTGGCAGAGGCTGCCCAGGGAGGGGGTTGAGTCCCCTTCCCTGGAGGGGTTTAAGGGACGGGTGGACGAGGTGCTGAGGGACATGGTTTAGTGATTGATGGGAATGGTTGGACTCGATGATCCGGTGGGTCTCTTCCAGCCTGGGGATTCTATGATTCTATAGGTCATCTCTCTGGAGCTGGTCCCTCTCGCTGCTGTTCGGTGCCACTCATTGTTTTTTCATGAGGCTGACTTTGACCAGGACGCAAGTGCCTTTACAGAAAGGGGAACTGGTTGGACTTGTATACATAGTTCAGTGCTTAAACCATATGTGAAGGGGGCACAACGGCTTTCAGATAAAGCAAGAATAAAAAAAAAAGACTTGTTTTATGCTTAATGAAGAAATAATTTCCTTAAGAACAAAAAGCACCTCACAGCCAGTGCTTATATATTGCTTGATTGGAAATACACGTAACAGTCCTAGGAGGATTATCTGAGTGCTTCTGGCTGGAATTAGAGTCAGGAAAGAGAAGTTATTTTAGAGATGCTAATAAAACAGGAGGTTGTGAAGGCTTCTGGGATATATACAGATGCTTTATTTTAAGCTTTGAATATAAAGCTGACTTTGAACCAATTTGTTATTGGTTTGCTGGCTCTGCTGATTAGCCTTGAGGCTGAGAGGAGTTGAAAATAAAGGTGCAGAGCCCCAGATCAAAGGGCGAGAGCTCCAGAAAGCTCTCCCAATTTTTGTTAGCTGAGACTTTAGACTACCAGACTTGCCCCCAGTGTCTAGGGAGCTATTTGAAAGGTGTTGGCAGTGCCTTTCCTTGCTCCCGATGGTGTCATCCCTGGGAATTCTGCAGGAGATGATCATGCTCACAGGCAGACTCCATCCCTGGCTGCTGAGTGGGAATCCCTTCCTCCACATCCTGTCAGTCCCACCAGCCTCCTCTTCCTCCTCGCAAGGAAGCGTTATTATTTTTTTTTTTTTATTGAGGAGGCTGAGGGGAGACCTCATTGCTCTCTACAACTACCTGAAAGGAGGTTGTAGAGAGGAGGGAGCTGGGCTCTTCTCCCAAGTGACAGGGGACAGGACAAGAGGGAATGGCCTCAAGCTCCGCCAGGGGAGATTTAGGCTGAACATTAGGAAAAAATTTTTCACAGAAAGGGTCATTGTGCACCGGAACAGGCTGCCCAGGGAGGGGGTTGAGTCACCTTCCCTGGAGGGGTTTAAGGGAGGGGTGAATGAGGTGCTGAGGGACATGGGTTAGTGATTGATGGGAATGGTTGGACTCGATGATCCGGGTAACCAGGACCAGGTCTTTTCCAACCTGGTGATTCTATGATTCTATGATTCCAAAAGGGGTCTCATAGCCCCACCATCTCTGAGTCCTCTGCCTGCAGGAGCAGCACACTGCATATATGATAAAATATTAAAAAAAAATGCAGAATATTACAACATGATCATAGTTTTGCTGTTCTTTAAGAAACATTTTGGTGGATCTGGGTCAGTTTTCTTTGCAAAACAGAGTTTGTGCCAGTTTTGATATTCTGAGTCTTCATTCTGAATCAGAATCAAAGGATGTTTTGCAATATTGCCATCTTTGGTGGAACAGAAACATCAATATCCTGTCAGCTCTAGTGATTATTTCCTTTCCTAATGTTTGTCAACCTCCTCTCCTGTTCCAGAAGCTCTGGCAGAAGCTTACCAGCCTTGCCTGAGGAGGCAGCTGTGACTTAGGTGCCTGGGAGGGAGGAGGTTGGTTCAGCGTTTGTGGAGATCTCTCCTGTTCAGTTTGCATCACAGATCTCCGGCTGTTGAAATGAAAAGCACCCTTGGAAAGGAGCAACGTGTACTGCCTGGTTGCTCACTCATTCCCATTCCCAGAGCTCCCATGCAGCAGCACTGGTGCAGCAGCACCATCACCCAGCTTTGCTGGGGCTCACGCGGTGGAGAGCTGGGGTGGGGGGAGGGCAGGCAGCAGCGAGGTGAACCCGTGTCTCCAAACCAATTACACCAGTTTGGAGACTTCATGACGACCTCTCCGCATGTGAGACGAGACCTTTAGAGCTGGACATCAGCTGGAAAGAGGATGGTGAGGGCATTATTCTGGCTCGGTTTGAGACCAGAACATGATGTCTGCGATTCAGAAGCTGAGCTCCAGGAGAATCATAGCATCATAGAATCACCAGGTTGGAAAAGACCCACCGGATCATCGAGTCCAACCATTCCTATCAATCACTAAACCATGTCCCTCAGCACCTTGTCCACCCATCCCTTAAACACCTCCAGGGAAGGTGACTCAACAACCTCCCTGGGCAGCCTGTTCCAGTGCCCAATGACCCTTTCTGTGGAAAGGTGGCAGGGGGTGGTTCCTGTTCATCTCATAGCTTGTACTGCAGTTTGGGATTCTCCACACTATTTTCCTTATTTCTGTTTAACTGTAGGAGCTGCTTCCCAGAGGGATCTTGCCGTGCTGCCCCTCCCAATTCTCTTCTTCCCTTTTTTCCTCCCAGAGTTTCTTTCGTGAGTCTGGCAATTCTGCATGAATCATTCCTCCTCCTTGCAGCTCTGCAGGGGAATCTGATGGTGTGGGTGGCATAGCTGGTGTTCAGAACATGGTTCACTCGCTCTGTGTGTTCACCAGATTCATCAAAACCCTTCCCGCGAGCAATGAACCGCTGCTTCGCAGGAGACCCGCAGCAACACGAGGAGATGCTTTACTAGGGCTGAACTGGGACCTAGTCTGGAAAACCACCATTGATTTTCCAACTCAGGTGGCCTTTGGGAGTTGCCCCCAGAGAAACCTGGCTTCTTGGCTTCCGTGTGGCTTCCCAAGTGCTGGGGATAACGGTGGGAGCTGGATCCCAACAGCTGCACGTTGTCATCCACATCGCAAACTGACCACAGTGGTGCAGCAAAATATGTTGTGAGCTCCATGAAGGCTTTGCTGCCGTTCTGGCCAGGTGGATGTGAGCTCCATGAAGGCTTTGCTGCCGTTCTGGCCAGGCAGACGTGGAGTTGAGTGGGATGCGCTGAACCCGTCAGCTGCGTGTGGGTGACTCACTCAGGGATACACGCTCACCAACTGAGGGGTGGGCAGGATTTCAGTCGCTGCATCATCTGCTTCTGACAGTGCTTCCTCCACACAGGGAATAGACCCTTTAAATTTCTATTTAAATACCTGTCTTGCTGCCTGCTGCTGCGTGGGCTACAACCACCTACAGCAGTAGAAATGTGGTACCAGCTTGGAGGGGGCATCAGCCCGTGGTTCTCTCCGTGGCCAGAGCTGCTCGCCTGTGCCCCAACTGCCAGGGCTGCCAGCTAAATCATTAACAGCTTCTCATTCTCAAACACAAGAAAGGTGGAAGCAAACAAGCCAGACAATTTACATCCACAATTTTGGGATGCAATGGCTCAGAGTGAAATCACCAAACATCATGATGAGCCAAAGCAAATGCAGTAGCTGCTGGTGGATGGTTTTGACCAATGGGCTAATAAAAGACACATCAAGTTTATACTTCAAGTTTATTACAGTAATACAACCAGATTAAATGATTTTCACAGCTAATAAACCCAATTATATCAGGGGACGTATATACATTTTATTCCCAGTACGTTACAATCCTTGTATCTTTAATCATGCAGCGAGTAATGTACAAACACAATTATATGGAAGATTTCTTTTTCCCCCCCTAAAAAAAGAGAAACCTAAATTACAAAAGTATGGCTCTGTAAGAAAGTCGTATCCTACAACGAACATTCATTTGGCCTTGGGCAGGGCAACATTCAGTTTTAGTGACCAGCAGTTGTCACTGTCACGCTGATTCCCAAAAAACCATCGGAACACGGGAACGCTCATCAGCATTAGATGGAAATGGGTGCCTATATACACTCAAAGTACGAAAATATAGAAAACGTTGGGGATTAAGCGCTACATTTATTTATCTGCTGAAGTCAGAGTTACGGAGCTTTGGAGAATGCAAGTGCACAAACAGCTTCTGTTTTCCTTTAGACCCACAAACATCAGGAGTGATGTGATTGACTTAGAAAGCATCATGTCTGGTGTAAGGAGTAGTAACGAGGTCAGAATCTGCCCTGTCCTCCCACTAATGGTGCTGCAGAAACAGGCAGAAGTGTGGCGTTAGGTCATGGGTGGCTGAATTTTGCTGGCAGCCCAGAGAAAAGAAAGACAAAGATGTAGGTTTAATAGATTTTATTTTAAAAAATGGGTTTGAGAATGAGATCTGGCTGCTCTCACAAACACTTCGCTGGGTGGTTGTGGTTGCTGGTGAGCAGAAGCTTTGTGGTAGATGTTCAAGGGTAAAACATCCCTCCCAAGAGCAGAGCAGGGATGTCCTTCCTTGTCAGAAGCACAGAGCTTAGGACACGTGTCAGGAAAAGGCTGTTGTCTTAAGGCATGGATCGCTGACGTGTATGGGGACTGTGAGACTGTGATGGGTCTAACCAGGAGAGGGCAGGCAGAGATGCAGATCGACACGTCTGCACACACACCTCTGTGCTAAGCTGGACGCCGTCCTCACTGCCGCGATATCCATCGGAACTGGGGTCACACCCCTCTCCCCAGCTCAGGTCATTATAGTGCTGCTTCTCAAAAATAAAAACATGCAACTTGCAGAATCCTCCTGTAATCCCAAGATCAGCAACAACTCTGTCCTCTCCCCTTTCTCTCTTGCTTTTAATTCTTTTCCCAGGTTCAGCAATAAAGACCTCGGCTGCGCTTACCCAGTCTGTGCATACGCAAAGTGTGAACATCACCACCCAGCACCCTTTTTGATTAACAAAGTCACCACGCACTTGTCTTGCAAGCAGGGGGTTGTTCCAAGAGTACGGACAGTCAGGAGGTGTGGACAATATTTTGAGTTTACGTTTGCTGATGACCTGGTTTGGGCAGAATGGAGACAAAACCCCAACATAGGAGGGGGATGAGGTAGATTTGGCTGTGTCTGATGCCACATCACTGCACGGAGCGGGAAGACAAAGCGGATCTCAAACTAACAGGTAGGCCACCCCAGGATGAGCAAACCAGGTTTAGGGAGAAGATTCCTGCACTCCAGCAGAAGGACGCCCCATTCTGTACTCCCATCACCGCAGGTGATGGAAAGAGTCGTCACCACAATGTCAATGGCTCTAAATTCTGGCCCAGAAGGACCACGCGTGGAGGTCAGACAGCAGCTCAGCAGGGGAGGGCTGGCCAGCTGGTGCTTGATCTCTTGTTAAAACCAGGGAAAGGAGGAATGGGATCACTGTGGAGTGATCTTTCCAGTGTGGGCAGCTGCCTGTTGCACTCTGGGCCGAGCACAGCAGAGTTTTTGCATGGTGGGCAGCGGCTTTCATCCAAGCTGTGGTACCCAGCCTGCCCCAGAGCTTGAGTTTCTTGAGCAGTTGGCAGGAATCTGCCTCTGCCTGGGCTGGTGGATGGAGGGCAGCCTCCCGCACAGACAAGCGCGCGCACACGAGCATCACTGCCGGCCACAAAGCCACTCACCGAGCCCCAAGCGCCTGAGCCCCGGCCTTGGCCATCATCCATGACCCCTTAGAGTAAATCAGAGATCCCTGCACTGCTTCAGGCTCCCTCGCCCCTGTGGGTTGCTCTGGACCCCTGGGCACAGCCCCTACCTCAATAGAAAGCGCTGCCTCCTTAGATCTGTGAGAACAGCCTTCCCCTCCCTCCCCTCCTTTCTGAAACTCCTTATAGCACCAAAACTCTCCTGGTTTCGAGCCAGTGGAGTAACAAATGATGATTTCCCTTCCCTCCTTCTCCAGGATCCGTGCTCCCAGGGCCTAATTACTATTCTATTAATATCCATCACCAGCATCTTCCGCCTCTCGCCCACTGACAGCCAGATGAGATGCCGCATTGCTGCTGGGGACCAGCCCAATCCTGCTCCTCCGGACTTGGATTCTAGTCTAAATCTAGGTACCACAGGGGCCACGCTTGGTGAAGTTGCTCTCATCAGCCCTGAGCAGCGAGTGCCTGCTCTGTCCTCTGGCTCTGGGTTTCTGGGGGCTGTAGGGCTGGGGGAAGCCTGCAGGGCTTGGCAGAAGCAGCTCAGCCACTGCTTGCAAAGCGAATCTGCCACGGGCTCTGCTCTCCTTCCTGAGCCATGCCAGAGCCCTCTGAGCTGCAGCCTCTCCGCAAAACCCTCACCCTACACTGACCCTGAATTTCTCTGCTGCCATTCACGCACCCCCACATCCCACAAGGACGAGGAACAGACACAGACAGGGCAAAGACAAGTTCTCAGGCACCTGGGTGGAAGGACGGTGCATCAGCAGGGATGTGGGATTCCAAGAGAAGGGTTAACACCTTCGTGGCCTGCTTCCCAATCCATCTCACAAGCAATCCTGCATCTTCACCCAGGTTCTTCCATGACATGCAGAAAGGGCTGTTTGAGAGGAGCATCCTCCTGTCTAAAAAAGGGATGGCCGGCTGTCTGTGCCTGCCACACTGTGCAGCCCTGCAGGAATTCTCTACCTGGCACACGGGAGGTGCCCTGCGCGCAGGGAATCCAAGCGGAAGTGCTCCCTGCGCTGATGGGAAAAGGGCTCAGCTCCAGCACGGCTGCCTCGGCATAGGCAGGGAATTAGCCAGATGAGACACAAACCATTTTTGTACAGAGAAACTAGCTGAGCTGGGAATGCACACCCTTTCTTAGCCAGAAGCTTGTGAAACGGGGTTTGTGCCCCACAGGGTTTGGCAAGAGATGAGTGGAGAAGAGAAGGCTCTGAGGAGACCTCATAGTGACCTTCCAGTACCTCAAGGGGTTCTACAAGAAAGCTGGGGAGGGACTTTTTGCAAAGGTTTGCAGTGATAGGACCAGAGGCAATGGGTATAGACTGGAGAGGGGCAGATTTAGACTAGGCATAAGGAGGAATTTCTTCACGATGAGAGTGGTGAGGTCCTGGAAAAGGTTGTCCAGGGAAGCTGTGGCTGCCCCATCCCTGGAAGTGTTCAGGGCCAGGTGGGATGGGTCTTGGGCAGCCTGATCCAGTGGGATGTCCCTGCCCATGGCAGGGGGTTGGAACTAGATGATCTTTAAGGTCCCTTCCAACACAAACTATTCTATGATTCTATGATTTCTTCCCTCCTGTTCAGTATGGACCTGGGAAACGGGCTACGCTGCTCCGGCAGGGCAGAGGGACATTCTTACAGAGGGAGGAGATCGCTTGGGTCCAAGATAAGGGCACTGGGATCTTGCCAGTGGTGCTGAGCATGGCCAGGAGCGCAAGACCAGTGCCTTGAACATCACAGAATCACAGAACAACCAGGTTGGAAGAGACCCACCGGATCATGGAGTCCAACCAGAGCTCTGCCTGGGCAGCGAGGCACGGAGTTCCCAGGGAGCAGGACTGCCTCAGCCCCACATTGTGCAAACACCCCCTGCCTCCCAGGGCACTCAGTGGGAGCCGTTTGTGTTTCCCAGGATCGGCCCCTCTGTCTTCACCTGGGTGCAGAAACACTATAACAGACAAGGAGTGACAGCCTTTCACAGCAGAACATCAGACCCCAGCACAGGGTAAGCAGCAATGATCCAGTGGGTCTTTTCCAACCTAGTGGTTCTATGATTCTATGATTCTATGATTCTATGATTCTATGATTCTATGATTCACGGAATCACAGAATAACCAGGTTGGAAGAGACCCACCGGATCATCGAGTCCAACCATTCCGATCAAACACTAAACCATGTCCCTCAGCACCTCGTCCACCCGTGCCTTAAACACCTCCAGGGAAGGTGACTCAACCACCTCCCTGGGCAGCCTCTGCCAGTGCCCAATGACCCTTTCTGTAAAGAATTTTTTCCTAACGTCTAGCCTAAACCTCCCCTGGCGGAGCTTGAGGCCATTCCCTCTTGTCCTGTCCCCTGTCACTTGGGAGAAGAGGCCAGCACCCTCCTCTCTACTAATGATTCTATAATTCTATGAAACACAGGTGGCTCTGAGACACATGAAGAAATCAAGTTAGTGAGCTATGTCTCCTGTGGGACACATTCAGCCCTAGAACACAGGTTAAGGGGAAGTAATGTCACTTATGGAGGACAAGGCTTCCACCTGCCCTGCTCTGATTTCCTTTTATTTTCCTGGATAGCAAGGACAATGGTTCCTTCCCCATTGCACACTGTCCATAGAGGTATCAGGGCTGGGATTACCTTTAACTCCCTCCCTCCCGGGTGAGGAGAGATGCTTCCCAAGAGCTGTGCTGCCCATCTCTATCCCAGCTCCCCCAGGAATTCACACTCACCGTCGCTCTCTGAACTCTTGCCCTCACGCTGTGACCTCCTTAGTAAAATCAGGTGCCCTGCAGAGCTGCTCTGCATCCCCACAGCATCAGCCACGGGTGTTTTGGGTGTTATAGGATGCTGCTACATTGTAAGAAAGGAAATGTGGTGTCAGAACCCTGTTGGAACAGGACGGTGTTCCTTCGCGCTCCAGCAGAACACAGTCTCACGGTGACACCGTTTACAAATCCCACCAGGCACATTGTTCTTTTTCACCCCAGTGCCTTACACACGTCAGGGTTATCACATTGAGAAATTCAGAAACATGGACCCCAGCAACAGCCAAGAAACCAAACATAACACATCTCAACTACAGTTAACCCTTCACATGCACAACAACACGGAAAACAGGGAGGCTTTTGCCTGTAAAAGTGCCTGCAATCAGTTAAAAAAGACATTTAAAATCTTGTCATAAAACATTGGATTTTCCAGCACAGCCTGGTAGTCAAGTACTGAGATCACACAGAAACGCAGAGGGTGGTGGGTGACTGGCCCCCTTACGTTGCCTTTGAAAATCCAAGACCCAGCAAATAAAGTCAAGGAAAAACATTTACCATGTTTTTTGTCGGTAGCTTTTTGCCATAGGATGGCAAGGGCTTTAGTGCCTGAGGTATGGGGAGTTCCTGGATGCTCCTAGGGAAGTGGGATGGGGGGAGAGTCTGGAGAATAGTTTGCATAGCTTGCAGGTATAAAGAAGCAGGCGTGTTCCCCACCAGGCTGTTGAACTTGTCTTCCCCCAGCAAAGCCGTCCAGTGGTCCGGGTGCTCCTGCAGAACTTTCCGCATCTTAAACTGTGGGTTGGGCATGAAGAGCAAGAGGTAGTCGAGGCAGAGCTTCTTTGATGCCACGTTGACTTTGGAGTCCCACATCTGCTCCAGGATGACATCCAGTGGGGTAAGCCCTTTACTGTCCTCTATCCTGGGAGAAGCTCCGTTCCCGAGGAGGATGAGGACAGTCTCCGACCTCAGCAGCTCACAGGCAAGGTGCAGGGGGGTTTTCCCATCTTCCAGATGAAAGCAGCCAGTCCTGTTGATGTAGGAGTTCAAGCTGGGAAGCTTGTGTGAAATTTTGATGATAAGCCCTAAGATATCTCTCCTGTCGTACGTGACCGCCATGGCCAGGTGAGGAGCAGAGGATGGGCAGTAGCAGAAGTGCTCCCCAGGCACCTTGAGAGCCTCCTCGGGAAAATGAGACAGCAGATACTGAGCGTAAGGCAGGTGGTTATGCACCACTGCATAGAGAAGGGCTTCTGAAGGTGAGTAGGTCCTTAAGCTGGCATTCTCCTCCCAGTAAAAATACTCCATAGTTCTCATGTCTTCCAGCATCCACACAGGCTTGTGATCTCGCACAGCCTGGTAGAACATGTAGGATAAGAATTTGCAGTGCCTGCTCTGATCATCCTGCAGGCTGGCTTGGTTACTGGCCATGGCTCAGCAAATAAAGAGCAGCTCCCCGCAAAAATCGCTCCAGACTGTAAGATCTGTGCACTCGGAATGCAGATCCCGACGCTGCCGCAACCTTCAGGCTGTCATTGCTGCCGGACCCGCACTGGCTGTACTGCACAGGCTGCTCATCTCCACCCATCCATTGTTTTTCCCCTCACTGCAGTGGGTTTGTTTAGGTAAGCACAATCCCACAGGCTCCGTTAACCCGTGCCATGCAAGCCGATGCTCGGGGAGCACCTCCTGCTCCACGCGTGGCACAGGTTACTGGAACGCTGTCAGGCTGCCAGTGATTTCATACACACGCAGCGAGAGGGAAGGCAGGGAGAGACTAAAATAAGCTTGAGAGGTGAAGCAGATTCCTGTCTGCATTTCGTGTCTAACCAGACCAGCCCAGACACTGCAGCAAGCGCAGCAGCAATATTTGTCTGGGTTCTGTGTGTCACACACACACAAGCAGCTCATTATACAGGGGAAAATGGGTAGCAGTGTAAAACGCTCCACAGCTGATAACACACACGATTTCATGCTTGGGAAATCATGGGTTAGCAGTCGTAGCACTAGGAAGGGATCCCTGTTTTATAAATAATGGTATGGCTGGCCACGTAGGAGACACTGAAGTTAATGGATTGTCTGTAAGGCATTAGCGATGGTTAAGGTCCCAGCATTAATCTCTGCAGAGGGAAGTGTCAACTGGGATGTGGTGTAACCCTGTTCAGAGCTATAAAGCATTCTGCCTGGTTTAAACACCCGCCTTTGGCAAGGAGGCACCTGAAGAGCCTCTCTGCTGCACAGCAGGTACACAAACACCAGGTTAGTGGCCAGACCCCATCGGCAGATGGAGGGGTTTGCCTAAGCTCAGGTGTGGCTCCAGGACTGAGGTCAGAGCTAGCGGCAATGGGGGATGTGGGATGAAGCAGTCGGACTCGTGCAACACCCCGGCAGGACACACAGGAGCAAAGTCTGCAGGCTCAAGGAGGAGGAGGCAGAAGGACCTGACCTGGCAATGTGTGCTCACAGCCCAAAAAGCCAACTATATCCTGGGCTGCATCCAAAGCAGTGGGACCAGCAGGGCATGCGAGGGAATTCTGCCCCTCTGCTCGGACAGGTGAGACTCCACCTGGAGCCCTGCACCCAGCTCTGGAATGCTCAGCATAGGAAGGAGATGGAGTTGTTGGAACAGGCCCAGAGGAGGCTGCAAAGATGATCTGAGGGCTGGAGCACCTCTCATATGAGGGCAGGCTGAGAGAGTTTGGGTTATTCAGCCTGGAGAAGAGAAGGCTTCAAGGAGACCTTAGAGCAGCTTTCCAGTACCGAAAGGGGCTGCAGGAAAGCTGGGGACAGGCTTTTTACAGGGACACATAGTAAAATGATAAGAGGTAGCAGCTTTAAACTGAAAGAGGGGGGGTTTAGATTAGATATAAGGCAGAAATTCTACACTACAAGGCACAGGCACTGTCTGCCCAGAGAAATGGTGGCTGCCCCATCCCTGGAGGTGTTCAAGGCCAGGTTGGATGAGCCTTTGAGCAACCTGATCCAGTGGGAGATGTCCCTGCCCATGGCAGGGAGTTGGAACTGGATGAACCTTGGGGTCTAACCCAAACCATTTCATGATTTGATGAAAATTAAATTCACAGAAGAGAAATGAACCAAGCACCCTTTATAGCAGCTTGTGTTTGAGGAAGGGGACATCGGTGCACCTTATAAATCAACAGATTGCAGTAAATTGGCATCTCTGTGAAGTACATAATCCAGCGTATCTTGCCATCAAACAAGAAATACCCAAGAACTGTATTTGCCCAAGTAAGATTCTTCTGGACTTCATCATCGCTAATGCTTTCTTTAAGGAATTGTATTGGAGTAGTGGCTTCCCTGAAGAGGGTGCTTGAGATGGCTCAGACAGTGACAAATTGCTTCTACTACCACATATAATGAATCCAGAGCCTGCTGGTCAGGTGTTTCCTTCTGGATGGTTTAATGACCATACGAAGCTGGGCAATGAGGATTTGCTCCACAGTGGATGGATTACCAGGAATTATTATTGTGGTTTATCAGCATGGCTGCCTTTTCTTATTGGAAAATGAGATAATTTGCAGAGAAGAGATACTCCACAGACTGCAGGCTCCCCTCTGCTCAGCAGCACTCGCTGCAGTGGACGTTCACCTTGCACACTGAACGTGATTTCTCCCCTCTCCCTGTCCCTGGCTTAGCATTTCTGCACCAAGTTGTGGTCAGGGAATCCAAAATCCAGGCTTGACAGTAGCAGGAATTCGACAGCTCTCCCTGTCGGCTGGATTGGGGGCACGGTAAGATCACAGCTGGATGTTCAAAGCTCTGGAGCCTCCAGTGGGAAGACGGGAATGTTTTTACAGAAATAGTACTCCTCTGAAGAGCTCCAGAAGAGCCTCTGGTGGGGTCTGACACCAGAAGGGATGAAGAATAGAGTTTCTTTTATGGCCTCTTGGTGGTCCTTCCACCTTCCTGGCTGCCGTGGAGCCCAAGGATTCCCTAGCACAACCTTGCCGTGCTGAGTCCCAAGGACAGACCATGGGTTCACAGGCTGGTGTGTTCCCTGACTACTGGAGCACTCGGGGACTACGCACTAAGGGTCCCTGCCAGCAGTCCCTCCTGCTGTCCCACAGCTCTGTCAGGCAGGTGACAACAGAGCCAGGACTCCTCGTTGTTCCAGCAGCCTGGCAAAGCACCAGCAGCAGCTGGGGTTTCCTACAGTCTTGATGTTGGCAAGACAAAATGTTGTTCACCTCTGAATGACGTTTAAATTCAGCAATTTAGATCATGATCTGGGGTCTGAAAGTATCCTGAAAACAGGATCCTCTTTGTGAAACAGAACTTCATTCTCCCAGCCAGCTTCGATCATCAGGACTCAGTCCTTCTCAAAATGAGGCCATCTATCACAGAGACAGGCATCCAACTTAACCCAGATCTGAAACCGTTGGCTCAGAGGTTTGCAACTAAAATCCCAACAGTTCTCAGCTTACACAGAGGGGCCGCATCTGCTCACACTGAAAAAAACCTGAATTTACACGAGTCACACATCGCCTCATTCTCTGTAAAGATGCTGTAAAAGCAATGCCAAACCCAAGCTGTCTGTGTGCCAGCAATGCCATGTTTACATTGAAGCCTGTCAAATCCAGCCCTAAAACCACCATATAAATAGGTGGAAATATTGAGTGTGCTGCTGCATCATAAAATAAAATGCATTAAGCTATTACAGATGGGTGATATGCATTACCTTCTGCATCTGGGAAAGTGAGGGCTTCTTTGCATCAGCCAGAGGCATTGTCCTTGCGATGGGCACGGCTCCTGCAGGAGAAGGGGATTGTTATCAGCAAGCCTGCCCCACAGCAAGAGCTGCCCTCTCCCCCAGCCCTGTGGGGCTAAAACTGTAAAAAAATTGCTATAAACATATATCAGGGCCAGAAACAAATCTGGTTCCCTGCCTTAAGTATGTTGGTACTTCAGAGTCATTGTGATTTTTGCCATGCAGCTCTTCACAAGACTGAAGAATTGCTGTCTAGCCCTCACCTCACAAAGTAGAAACCGAGCTAGAAACAGAGTTAGGGATTCCCCCAAACAACATAAGGAACCAACATTTCTTTCCTTTCCATGTCATTATATTTTTTTAAAATGCTACAGGTCTCTCCAGTTCACAGAATCACAGAATGTCCTGAGTTGGAAGGGACCCACAAGGATCATCGAGTGCAACTCCTATCCCTGCATAGGACAGCCCCAATATTCATGTCATGTGGCTGAGGGCATTGTCCAAATGCTTCTGGAATATTGTCAGTCTTGGCACTGTGACTGCTTCCCTCCGGAACCTTGTTCCAGCGCTCCACAACCCTCTGGGTGAAGAACCTTTTCCTAATATCAAACCTAGTCCTTCCCTGGTACATCTTCCTGCCATCCCCTCGGGTCCCCTGTCATTGGTCACCAGAGAGAAGAAATCAATGTCTGCTCCTCCTCCTCCCCTTGTCAGGAAACTGTAGACCATGATGAATTGAAACTGTAGACCATGATGAATTCTCTCCTCAGTCTCCTCTTCCCCAGGGTGAACAGACAAAGTGACTTCAGCCGCTCCTCATACGACTTCCCCTCTAGACCCTTCACCAACTTTGTGGCCTCCTCTGGACACCCTCCAATAGTTTGATAGTTACCTTGGATTCAGACAAGAGGTAGGGACAGTATTTTCCTACCAGCACATCAGTATCTCCTTGATCTTCCCCAGCACTAGGTGAACAAACACCAAGTTCTGGAGTCAGGGATAAGAAAGTGTGAAACAGGACAAGAAGGAATGGCTTCAAGCTCCACCAGGGGAGGTTCAGGCTGGACATAAAGGAAAAAATTTTTCACAGAAAGGAACAGGCTGCCCAGGGAGGGGGTTGAGTCGCCTTCCCTGGAGGTGTTTAAGGCACGAGTGGACGAGGTGCTGAGGGACATGGTTTAGTGATTGATGGGAATGGTTGGACTTGATGATCCGGTGGGTCTCAGGAAACTCTCTAACCCCCTTGCCAGGCTTTCCTCACCCTTTTTCCTAACATTGCCCTCACTTGGTGGATTATGAGACTGTGGCTGCTTTGTTCTGCGCAAAGTTCTCCATGTGGCCCTGCACCCAGCGTGGCCTCTCCATGGACCGGTGCCTGGGGAGGCCCTGGTGGGCACATGCTGGGTGGGAAATGCTGGAAAACCAAAACTGAAACCGAGTTTGAGAAACAGGCTTGAAAAATTTAATTGGCAGTTTAAGCATTTCTGTCTGTTTGCACTTCTTGCCTCGGGCAACAGCAGTGGATGAACTTATCTGCCCACCTGCCTAGATTCTGTTTAAGAGTCTCTTTCTTTTACTTTCACGTGTCTCCTTTTCCTTTCACCTTATTCCATGAGCTCAGTGAATTCTGGGATGCATGGAGTGGCTGACACATGCACTTCACATCTCATAAAGAGGGAAGACGTTGCACGCGGGACGGGTGACCTTTAACACGTATTTCAGTGTTTTGATTGTTTCATCTGGTTACGGCTTTCCAGTAAGACCACTAGCAAAGGCAAAATCATTTCAGCCGTGAAAATCAGCCACTAAGTGCTACAATCTGCTTGTCATCTGGCAGCAAACCAGTTCTTGATGGCTGCCTGCTCTGTGACAAGCAGCGTGAGAGATGGATCAGCCTTTGCCTGCCTCACTGTTCAAACGTCCCCCTGCAAGGTCAACTGATGGAACAAGCTGGAAAACTCTCATCACTTCCAGCACCCACAAGGTGGTGCCATTCAATAATTTTAGGGGGAAAGCCTCCTCAGAGGCATCAAGGAACCCAAGTCGAGATGCAGCTCCCCTGGAATTCACCTATTGCACAAGCAGCTGGTTCTTCTAAGCCGTAGCCAAGCACAACCCAACAGCAACATGGGCTCAGATCAAGGATTCCTGGATGCTTCCTCCTTCTTTCTCCAGCTGCTTTCCTGTTGCAGGGCTGTGGCCATCTCCATGTGCAGCTTTAGGAGCTTTTGTCCATGTGAGATGGACCTGCAGTCAAGCTGCCTCCCTGCCAGCACGCCTCTGTGCTGGATTAAACAGAGATCACTCTTAACCTCATGGCCAAAAAATGTGCAGCCTAGTTTGCTTTGGAATAGGCTAACAGGCATGGGAAAAGTCCCTGGCAAGGGTCACTGCCAGCCCCGTGACAATTCCTACCTCCCATCCAGAGGCTGCTTGTCCTTTCTGCACCATTGTCTCTTTTTCCCAGGACAATCGCTGTTCTCAGTGAGTGACAGACTGAGGGTAACTGAGTCAAGAAGGTGAAGAGTGGGAGACCTTTGTTTCAGTGTTAGTAGGACATCACTGGCCATATTACACGTTGGTTTTCCCACTCATGTGGAATGACCAGCTTTTTTTCTAACAGGTCTTGAATGAGAAGAAGATTTTTAGGACTTGGAGGCTCCCTGCCTGTGTCGGATTCAAATAGATGACTTAGAAGTGTATCACTCCCTCAGACCCAGCCTGAATGCCTTGTTCAAGCAAAGCTCCTCTGGAAATCAGGGTGAGCTTTGCTAAGGCTCAGCTGGTTGTTCCTAACCTGCAGGTTACCTCCTTCCCTTCAGGCCCTGTTCTTTGCTCAAAGTCAAACTCCCTGCAAGATCGGTGGCTTTTAAATCACGTAAACAATGTATATCAACCAGACATCAAAACTGTTGCTCAAGGATGCCTACTGACTGTCCTCAAAAACACAAACACCCGACTAGCAGAGCGAGAAGCCAAAGCGATTGTTCAGAAAGAATTACTGCTCTCTTTTGCAGCTCTTTAGCAGATTAAGCTGGTCCCCCCCCCACACCTTCAGCAGCAGCACTATTCATGACTCTAATGAAATTCAGATGATCATCCAGCTGGGGAGCTCGATAGCACCTCTGCCTGTGGCTGTTCCTAACTCTGTGACCTGGAGGAATGCAGAGGGAAATCGTGTTAGCCCATCTTTCAGAGGTAAGGAATTAAACTGGTGGACAGCACTGTCTGAAGTGTGCCAGTAAATCCTGTGTTTTCCATTAAGCAATTGCCAGAACACAGATAAATGAGTAGGAAAATGGTTGTTTACAGCCCCAGTCATTCCTTGCTGCTGTTTACTGGTGGAGTGCTGTAAAGATGAAGAAGGAGGGATCAGGAGACAGGAGACAATCTGTAAAGCTGACACTCCAATGAAGCATGAGCAGTGATGCGCTGCAGGGAACAGAAACGAGAATATAGCATTGGTCTGGCTTACGTATTTTTGTCCTCTCTTTTGTTCTCACTTCTGTAGCGATCTACACAGTCACGAAGGGCAGGAGGAGGATAAAAGCTGCACAACGGTTCACTGGGCTTTCTTGTACGAAATCACAGAATGAAACAAACACTTGGCAAGCTCTCCACGAGCAGAGGAAGTGTTTCTACTCATGGGGCAAGGAATCTGTGACACTCCTTGCTGCGGGAGACTGTAGATGCAGAACTTTACAGAGGTTCATAAAGCGGCTAGGCAGCTTCATAGAGGAAAACAAACCCTACAAACAGAGAGCTGCTGTGCCGTGTCAAACCATACAGCCTATCATCCTGTCCCACACAGTGTCAGAAGAACCCCAGGTACCTGGGGAGGGTTTAAGAGAAGAAGCTGGTACCAGACATCCAGCTGCAACTGCATGAACACCCTCCCCAGGGTATCCTGCAGGATAGCTTTAGGCATATTCAATACCAAGTGTTTTGTCCAGTTGGGTTTTATATCACCCAGTATTGATATTGTTTCGGATAGCTCTTTGATCCTGCTGTGAGGCGCTTCCCTTGGTATTATTCTTGATTTGGATTCATCTAGTGACAGATGAGCCCAAGCCAAACAGTGGGCACCCAGACTTCGAAAACGTGATGATTTTGGACCTGAGGTTTCACAGGCCAGGCGGCCCTGCTCTAGATCAAATGGTAGCTTTCCTTAACGCGCCGTGATTCTCTGATCTGAGGGCTATGAGCCTGCTTCTAAGTTAATGTGCCATTTCTCTTCATTACAGCTCTCTGTGCTACCACAGAAACCTTGATGGGGGAGCCAGAGGCTACAGCTGCAGCCCTGCTGCTTGAGGAGCAATCGCTGAGACAGCACGGGAACATTACATCTCATCTTCTGGACAGGCAGGCTGTTCAAAATGCTTTCCAAGAGAAGCATCGGCACAGAGTTCTGTACAAATCTAATTCTAGCCCATTAACCAACAGCTTATAACCAGTCCAGAAAATGATGCAGGTGTAGCAGCCCTATGACAAATGTGCTGGTGCTCAGCCAATGCATTTATCTGTCCACTAAATGGATGCTCTAAATCCAGAAGCCTCACCCCCTAACCTCCCTGGTTTATGTTTCCAGATGACATGAAAACGCATCCGTTTTATAAAACTACATCGTAATTAGAGATGGGAAAAGTCTGGTAGTCATCTTGATGAAGCAGGATTGTTCCATAAGGAACAATACTGAAGCTGTGTTAACAAAGCTTTGAGAGCCTGCAAAGGACTGATCCTCATTGCCTGTTTCGCTCCCACTAACTCGTTTATCACCTGCACCTCATCTCAGAGCCCAGTTTTGTACTGAGGCCCCCACTGTACAAGGAGGGGAGAGAAAGGTGGACCACATGCCAGCAACCTGGCCCCATGTGAGACAGAAGATAGCAGAGATGCGACCTCACAGGTCAGCCACGCTCAAAGTTGTGGCTCAGAGCTGTTACGTGCTTGGCTGCATGTTTGGTGCATGCCATCGGTCTAGCACCCACAGAGTTTTCCACAGAGCTTATGACAACAGAATTTTAGGAAGGAATTTATAGGATAGCCTTAAAGGTCACAGTGTTTAAATGGAGGAGCTACTCTGCTGCCTGGTACAGGGTGGAAAGGACATCCAGTCAATGAGACTGGCTAATTGGAGACATCTGGACTGCATGAGAAGAGGCCACAAGAGGCCATAGAGGCAAAGGTAAGAAATTTGGGTTGGTGCTGCTGACAGAGGAGTTTGCAAAACAGGGAATGATGATGGTGGAGGAGTGTAGTCACGCTTTTCCTCCTCAGTGCCCTGCTCCCTGCCCTCTCTGCATTGCATCCTACCCAAGCGACCCACACCCTCGCTGCCAAATCTGCCTCAACAGACTGTGTTTTGAAGTAGCCTCTTAGATGGGCTTCGATGTTGCTACCTAAACTCAGAAAGCTCTGCCTTATTCCGAGACAAACAAACAAACTCACCAGAGAGCTGCTGTGCACAGTCAAACCATACATCCTATCATCCTGTCCCACGCAGTGTCAGAAGAACCCCGGGTACCTGGGGAGGGTTTAAGAGAAGAAGCTGGTACCAGACATCCAGCTGCAACTGCATGAACGCCCTCCCTACGCTTGATTTCAGAAACCTGTAAAGAGCTGGAATCGGGAGCGATCCCCATCCTGAATGTATGAGGGAAGGTGGATATACAGAGCCACCGAGGCTGTCAGATTTACAGCTCAGGAAAGTCACTGTAACATGGGAGAGCAGCTCCTGAGAACGTGTCCAGCTGTAATCGAAGTTAAAGGCTGGATGCAGGTCAGGGAGGCTGCGGATCAGAGAATGAGAACGGAACACAGGCTAGAGAGGAAATGTATCACAAACATTAGATTTGCCTGGGCAGACTCGGAATCTTTGCCATTTGAGCTATTTAGAATACGCTTGGGATGATCTGGGAGCACTCGCTCCTGCTTCAGTGTAGGAGGTGGAGGTTGGCGATGTCCTGCGCTGGCTTCTCCACTTGCCTTTCCTGAGTCTCTGGTATCAAATACTGGCTTCCCAGGTAAACAGCAGGTCACTGGGAAAATGAATGGGGCTTCTTTTCCTGGGGGTCTTAACACCCTGTGGCAGCTGGTGCTTCCAAAGCGTTTCCATTGCTGTGGGGATCTGTGGTCAGCCGTTTGAACGCAAGCTGCCCTCCCTGAACTTGCACGGGCAAATATTTATCTGCAGCAGAGCAGAGGCTGCTGTAGCTGCAGGCTCCTCTTTATTTATGGCTTGTTGGCCAGGCAGGCTGCAGTCTGCCCATCACTGGGCACCTGTCTGAGGGTAACAAATGAGTGAGCAGGAACTTCCTAAAGGCTGAATGATGTTCACAGCTAAGACCCCTTTATCCCAGTCACCACATGAACAGATCTAAAGCAATCCATGCAGCCACCTGAAGCTAAGCCTGCTCGTCTGACAGTGTGAGGTGAGACAGACAGACTTTTAAGGGTGTATGTTCCTAATAACATGTTCGTAGTAACGTGTTCATAATAACAACTGTGATTGCTTTGCTGAAAGACATGCCTCAAAGGTTTATTAAAACACTGTCAGGTAAAAACGCATATTCTTGAGAAACTTAGGGTTATAGAATCATAGAATCATAGAATCACCAGGTTGGAAAAGACCCATCGGATCATCGAGTCCAACCATTCCCATCAATCACTAAACCATGTCCCTCAGCACCTCATTCACCCCTCCCTTAAACACCTCCAGGGAAGGGGACTCAACCCCCTCCCTGGGCAGCCTGTTCCAGTGCCCAATGACCCTTTCTGTGAAAATTTTTTTCCTAATGTCCAGCCTAAACCTCCCCTGGTGGAGCTTGAGGCCATTCCCTCTCGTCCTGTCCCCCATCACTTGGGAGAAGAGCCCAGCTCCCTCCTCTCCACAACCTCCTTTCAGGTAGTTGTAGAGAGCAATGAGGTCTCCCCTCAGCCTCCTCTTCTCCAGGATAAACACCCCCAGCTCTCTCAGCCGTTCCTCATAAGGCCTGTTCTCCAGCCCCTTCACCAGCTTTGTTGCTCTTCTCTGGACTCGCTCCAGAGCCTCAACATCCTTCTTGTGCTGAGGGGCCCAGAACTAAATAATATTTAATCTCTTACCAGGATACTTTTAATCACCCAAACACAAAATAGCTGTAAGACATTTTCTTAGAGAGCTCAAGCTTTTCAGAGGTCATCTTGCAGGGTTAAGCTGCTTAGTGAAGTGCTTAGGAAGGAAACTTCCCACCTGGCACAGTCAGTGCCCCTGGCAGCTCACCCAGCCGCTGTGGCAGGGCACAAGCCATGGGGGACCCAGAGCCAAGCTGGGCTGACAGGCCAGCTAGTGTTCACGTCAAGTTGGCTGCTGCCTTCCTTGATTAAAGAGCTGCATTATCCCAGCCTTCCCTTGGCTCTCCGCAGAGGGAAGCGCCCGCTGTCCCGCTGTCGGTTTTGTCCATCCTGGGCCAAGGGGTTCCAGGTTTGCTGGGGAACAACCGACGGGGAAACAGATAGACAAGCAGTGTGAGAATGTGAGCTTTGTTTCCTTGGAAAACCAGACCAAACCGTCCTTCTTGGACAATGGCAAATATGGATTTGCACATGCACAGCGACTGCTTCCTACAGCCCGTGTCTGTTTTAGCTTCAAAGCCATGTGAGCTCTACAGAACATTACCATCCCACCACCCCAGCTATGGAACTGAGCTGCTCTCCCCAACTAATCCCAGCTGCATTGTGCAGAACTCTGCTCAAGGCATATCCCATCATGTGGTGGGCCTCCTCCTCTCCTCTTTCCCTCCCTCCTCACCTCTTCCTGACACCAGTTCTGGAGATCGCAGTTGCTCTGCTTCTCCATCACGCAGAGGGATCGCCTCTGAGAGAAGGTAACTCAGCTGCAGCCAGAATACACCGTGGGTTATGCTGTAGCCAAGCACTGTATACCTGTTACAAACACCACAGGTTTTTCTTAATAGTAAATATTGATAAGGTATGTGATATGATACTTAATTATGCAACAAACACTCATCACAATATCCCTACAAAATGTCACAAAGAGAGCAACCTAAATGAATATCCCATTGATTCTAACCAGCGTGGGCTTCCTTGTGGGTGTCAGCTCCTCCTGGTCCCTAAACCCCACAGAAGCACCACCAGAACTCAGCCTTTGGAGCAGAGTTGAACAGTGAGACAAGGGCTGCAGGCAGAGAAAGCTCCCAGGTTCACAGCAGCCTGTAAAGTGAAGGGGACTCTGTTGGAGATGGAAAGGGAGAGGGGATTACTGTGGGTGGCAGATGCTGGAAGAGAGAGGTAGCCAAGGCAGGC
This sequence comes from Phaenicophaeus curvirostris, assembly GCF_032191515.1. Lineage (NCBI taxonomy): Eukaryota > Metazoa > Chordata > Aves > Cuculiformes > Cuculidae > Phaenicophaeus > Phaenicophaeus curvirostris. The sequence goes on along the minus strand of NC_091393.1, from coordinate 120,730,465 downwards.
AGGGAACACATTTTGGAGCCTCCCTTTCGAAAACACTCATCTCAGCCTTAAGAGTTATGAATTTCTGCACAACTTGTGTAACAGCAAGGAATCCAGGTTTGAAGAGGGCCCTTCGACACAGCTGCTTTCCTTGCTCGCTGTACGCAGCATCCTGGCTGCCTGCTCCCTGCAGTGACTCAGACGGGTACTTGGCCCGGAGGCTCCATAGTTGTCCCTGTCCCCAGCACTGCTGCTTTCCAGCCTTGCACAGAGTGGGTTTTGGAGGGCTGAGCTGAGGAACTGGAGTGCAGCAGCAAGTAGCTCATCCTCATTGGGACTGACAGGAGCAGCCTTGTGCCGCGCTGAAGGGATAGGGCAGCTTGGTTCATTATTTCTATCCTGCGAGCCTGTAGAAGCAATGCAAACTCTGGCATAACCCCAGACTATATTATTCATCAGAAGTCATTTGATGGTGGGGTTTAGCAACCAGTCAGCTCCATGGAGTATTTCCCTCTACAGCCACCATTTCATCTTCCCTATTTGATAGGAATGGTTGGACTCGATGATCCGGTGGGTCTCTTCCAATCTGGTTATTCTATGATTCTATGATTCTATGATTCTATAAACATCTGCACATTATCCTCCTTCAAATCCTGCCTTTAAACTCCTCTTTGCTGGGACGCCAGTGAGACCTGGGGCTCATCACACAGCCTCAGGTGTGAGCTGCCCTTATCTCATTCTCTTCTTTCTCCTTCCTTTTTCTTCTGTCTTTGAAATAAAGGATGCTAGATCTCAATGTGCTTCTTGAATGGTGTTTACTCCCAGTCTGTGTTGTTTCTATTTCTATGCCTGCAAATACAAGCTACTGTTGGAGCCTGATCTGAAAGAAAATATCCCAGCATATGGCTAGCAAATGCAGCACGCTCAGCTCTTGTCTCTAAATCCTGTTCAGGGAATCAACGCTGATTAACTGTGCCAGTGTATTTCATTGCATTTGGAGGGACTTCAGAAAAGAGGAACCCTCAAGCTGGCAGCCTCACATTTTCATGTCCGGCAGGCACCTGATCTGCTCTGCAGCAGCAACGTTTGAGCTGGCAATGTCAGATCCACCTCATTAGCCCAATGCAAGCCACCATTGTTTGATATCGGGACACCATCACCCAAGAAGTTGGAAACATTTTAGGTTTTTTTCCAAAAAAGCTCAGATTTCACACTTTAACTTGATCCCAGGAGCCTCTCAGTGCACCAAATGCAAGCACTAAACAGCCCAAGGCAAACGTGAACAGACAGCTCTCCTCCCATCCCACCGGAATGCCACTCAATATTCTTCTGCTCCTTCCCCAGAAGGCAAGAGCCACGTTGTCCTCACAGACCCTTTTTTTGGCCAGCATGCCCCAAGCAGCTTTGGTAGGACTGGAGATCAGAGTCTCTTATTGGAAACTGAATTAAAGAGCCAGCAGTGATTAATCCACTCAGATAATTACTTATGGGACAGATGATGATGATCTTCGGAACCCTGCAAACGACTGTCACAGAAAACACTTTGCATACAGTGTGTCCTTCATGTAGGTCCCAGATTCCTTTGCTTCTTCGCTTCCCCATTCCAAACCAGGATCCCTCTGTGTTTTTCAAAGCGAATATTTTTAGCTCCTCTGAGAGGACCAAAAGAGAGTTTTCCACTGCACAGGTAGCAGAAATTCTAGCATGCAGCTGGGCTTGCTCCCCTCAGATGGAACTGGCAATCATTCCCACCAACATGTTCTGCCAATTAACTGGACGGCACTCTCTCCCTGGAGGGTTGGCCACACAAAGCCTTTTGCCCTGAATATTCCAGGTGGTTTAGTTTCACTGGTGGGATCATGATGGGGCCACCAGCACAAATGATGATTCCAGACATCAATCACAAGCGTGGGTTGAAAACCATTCCCCACTCAAAGCAAATTGAGCTAGGAGAAAAAAAAAAGGGGGGGAAGGATGCATCCACAATAAGAAACGGCATCTGAAAATTAAACCTGTGCCTCAATGTCAGTGCCAGGCTGAATTATTAAGGCTGAAATTATTTTCTCAGGCTAATTTTCCTTCCCTGCTTGTATTAGCAGATCCTGCCTAGCAACAGAGGTGACCTCTGGAGATTGTTTCCTGCTTCTTCCCATCCAAACAGCCCACGGAGAATAGCCGGCTCCTCTCTCTCTTCTTGTCAGTATTATCCTCTGACTGCTATGTGACAGCCCTGCTTTGTGGCATTTCATGTTAAAAACACTGTCAAGGAAGACTTAAATCCTCCAGAAAACAATTCAGCTTTAAATAAAAATAAGTATCTGTGATTCACTCCTTTTAAAAATAAGCACTATCAATATTCACGCTGTTTTGGGGCAGGAAAAGCTGCTGTTTGCCTCTACCAAAATCAGGATAATTCTGTGACAGAGATGTCTGGTTTCCTCAAGGTTTTCTTCCTTCAGCTTAAGGAAGGATAAAGCCCAGACCATGATGGTACCAGGCAGTCCCATATGTTTGCTCTGCTTCTCTTTTCCAAATCCAGAAGGATTTAATCTAAGCTCTTAATTACAAACCCCATTCTAAAAACGGTTCCCTGCTAAAATAAGGTACCAATTATGCACAGCCCCTCCTGGTCTGGGGGCACACGGTGAGTTAATCGGTTCCCTGGCATCTGGTACAGCCCTGCTGCCTTCAAACCCCAGCCTGCAGACTGCTCCCATGGGAACAGGTTAACCCATTCCTCAGCCTGGTCTAAAGGCTAAAATGTCTATTGATGAAGCCTGGGATTGCTTTCCTCGATGCCTGACAAAGTGCAGGTTCCAGGAGCCTGCAGCCACAGTGAACTCAGGAGACAGGAGATATAAACTGCAGCTACTCTCCACATCACTGTATATGCTGCTGTGTACTCCCTGACTTCTTCGCTTGGATGTAACCCACTCCTTTACCTCCCTTCTGCTTTACTACTGAGTTTGTATAGAGAAAAAACAGTTGTGAGGGGTTTCTGCCACCATGCAGAGCACTAAGGGTGGTTTGCTTGGAGGACCCACAGCAAAGCCCCTGTGTTCTGCCAGCCTTTTCCTGGCACAGACTCATTCCTGTGCCTTGTGGAGACCCCCTTTCCTGCTGATCATAGCACAGATGATGCCCTCTTCCCTCCCCAGCCACAGCTCTGGCTCGCTACAGCTCCAGCAGTTACAGGTAAAGCTAACAGGAGGGTAATATCAGGAAATTATATCCCACATTTGCCTTTCCAGTTGGCATGTCCTGGTTTCCAGAAATGAGGACAAAGATCAATGTTAGCTGGAAAGCTGAGTCCTGCTCAGATGGCAGGAAAGAATTCCTCGATGCTGTGGGTCTCAGTTTGAGAGCTGCTGTCATGAGCCAAAAACTGCTTTCTAAATTGCTCTGTCTCATGTTGAGTGTCTATAATTCTACACCGCTCTCCTAGAGAGGAGGGACTGTATAGCTCAGCCCAGGCTGAAATGACCCCACAGAAAGCAAAGCAGTGCAGAACTGTGCACAGTGAGGAGGAGAGATCTGTAAGAAATTCCCGAATGCTGTTTTGTTTGAGGTAAGAAAATCCCTGGGTCATGATATTACAGTGAGATACGCATAAAAGGCTTCTTTTATAAGGTGGTCTCCTGTCTTAACACGATGCCTCAGCCTTTTCTCAGGCTGGCTCAGTTTGCTTACTTTAAGCAGTGGCATCAAGACAAATTTCTCTAGGTTTCAGTTTAAATGACATGACTCAGCTTCGTCCCAGACCTCACCTGGAGTATTGTGTCCAGTTCTGGAATCCCCAACATAAGAAAGATATAGAACTGTTGGAACGGGTCCAGAGGGGGCCACAAAGATGATCCAAGGGATGGAGCATCTCTGCTATGAGAACAAGCTGAGAGAGTAGGGGTTGTTCAGCCTGGAGAAGAGAAAGCTGTGGGGACATCTTGTAGCAGCCTTCTAGTACCTGAAGGAGGCTACATGAAAGCTGGGGAGGGACTTTTTAGAAGGGCATGTAGTGACAGGATGAGGGGGAAGTGGCTTTAAATTAGAAGGGGGAAGATTTAGACTAGACATTAGGAAGAAATTCTTCACAATGAGGGTGGTGAGGCACTGGAACAGGTTGCCCAGGGAAGCTGTGGCTGCCCCATCCCTGGAGGTGTTCAAGGCCAGGTTGGATGGGGCTTTGAGCAGCCTGATCCAGTGGAAGGTGCCCCTGCCCGTGGTAGGGGTTGGAACTGGCTGGGCTTTAAGGTCCTTTTCAACCTAAACCATTCCATGACTCTATAATTACCTGGACTTCTGTGCTCACCGGCTAATGCAGAGTGGAGCTCACCATGGCCTACATGGGAATGGAAGATCAGGCTGTGAGTGTGGGTCACAGCACTGAGGAAGCGATCAAACACACAAGCTGTGTAGCAATCATTTGATAGCTGAGAGAGGGCTAAGAATCATTTGTGCTCAAGTGGGATGAGTCAATCATCTCAACAGAGCTATGCCACACAAAAGAAAACCTCCCCAGTTACCCAGAATAAGAGCCCCCAAAATAATGAAGTCTTGATTAACTTAAACTGATCATCTAGCAACCACCTCTTGTTCTAGCCTAACTGTGTTTGCTCACGGGTGTAGCAGTGACTCATTGCACACACACACGCACATCCCTGGCCCTGACCAAGCTCCACCACACTCATTTTTCAGCAGCAAATGACAACTGTTAGTAGCTGTGAGCTGGCACAAGCATGTGGGCTGCCCCAGGGCGGCTGTATGGCAACGTAATGTGCATCACTGTCCCAGCAGTCAGGGGTGTAGGCAGGAGCATGGTGCTTCATACATCATCCACAGCCATTAATGGTGCCTTCAAAAACTGGGGGTGATAAACAGACATAGAAAACTCACCTGCCTGGCACATGGTTCAATTCCGCTTGCAGTTTTGTATCTGGTGCTGGAGTGAAATTGCCAGGCAAAGCTTTTCCTGCTGTTTCAGAGAGATTTTGACCTATTTTTAATCCATCTCTTGGCTCTGTTATTTTGCTCTTCTGCCCCTAGTCCTGAGTTGTCCCACTTGTTTCATCAGCTCCCTTTTTTTGTGTGTAAGCATCACTGGATATACCTTGTTTGCCTGGTATTCTGGGGGAAGGAGTACTCCCCCGTTCTGTTCCTTTGGGAGCTACCCACGAGAAATCTTCCAAAGAGAAGCACATTTGCTCAGGACTCTCTCAACCTGGAGAAGCTGTTGCCCTTTGCTCACAAGCTGTCACAATGTTTGCACTCTCTAAGGTCCTGAGTTTGCTTCTCAGTTTGAAGCAGCAAGAAAAGAAAAAGAACACCCAGACAAACCCCAAACCCTGGTAGGTTTGATGATAAGGTTTTATCTGGCAGGGGAGGAAAAGCACAGAAGGGCTCTGAGATCACTACTGTATGGGTGCTGGGGAGATGGGAAAAGAAGAAAACACAGGTCAATCAAGTATCATGTTTAACAGCATCCCAGCCCCTGTGATGTGCTGCTCCTGATTTAGTTTGTTCTCAGCTATCTAAAATTGGATCTCCTGAAAGCGAATTAGAAACGGCCAGGCATGACTATTTGGGCAACAAATCTGCGAGGGACTGGAATGAGATCAGAGATGATTCTCTTGCTGAAATAAGCGCTTGACCGGTTAGTTAGTTGAGTCTACTGAGACTTTTCAAGCCAGTCTAGATTTTAAAAGAGCACCTGTGAAAGCATATTTGTTTCTCGAAGGGAAGATCAGCTCATCCAGCTGCCCACATTCCAGGCCGAGGCTGGACTATGAGCTAAATCCTGCTGCCTAAGCTTCCCTGAAATGAATGGGAGTGAGGCACCTACATGATGCCTTGTTAAAATCCGTCTAAACACTGTAATAATAATAATTAGCTGTCACAGTAGCAGATGACTAGAAGCTTGACTAATCACTAGTAATGATGGAACACCCTTTCATGTTTTATTGGTAAATGGCTGGTTTTGTTTGCTTTGTTACTGCTCTGCATCCAGGCAAAGCACAGAGTGCGCTCTTCTTCCAGGACCTGCTATGTCCTCCACCCATGTCCTGTTGGGTGTTTGACTCCCATGCCAAGCTGTGACTGCTGCAGCTCTGCTCTCTGCTGATGAGATCTACTTGTTGATACATAATCAGCTGTGAAGGCCACATCCCCTTTGCATCATGTCCTGCAGATCTAGGAAGAAAGCTTGCTCACCTCTGCCAAGTGAGGACAATGTGCATGTGCAGTCCCAGTGAAGTAGGAGAATTGGATTGGGTGTGTTATGGGCTGCTTACCTGTGTGCAGTTTAGAGTTCTCTGACCCACCTGAATTCAAACTGTAGTGCTGCTACTCTTCTTGTTTTCACCTATTTCACCGGCTTATGAGTGACTCAGGCTACCCCACCAAGCAAGTTCCTTGCAAGCAAAACTCTCCCAACTGCCCATATGAAGCCTCCAAGCATCCTTCCCCTGGGCTCCCAGCCAAACTGGAGCCTGCAGAGCACAAGAAATGGAAGACTCTTTTCCTTGCACTCTGGCCCAGTCCTGCCATTCCCCCTCTGGCAGGACAAAGGGTTCCAGATAACTTGCTTTGCTTCTTTTATACTCTGTGCAGCAAGGATTGCACTGCTTACCCAGCTTAGCAATGCACTTCAAAATCTTTGTGATGCTGTGCGGGACAAAGTCTCATCACAATATGCTCAGATGCAAGACCTGCAGATAACTTCCAGCTTTTTGTTAATACGTGGGAAGGAAACAAATCCTTTTTCACTTCTATGGCGGTCTCAGGAATGCTTAGAAGGAACCACGCATCATCTGTCCTGGTTTGTCCCAGAAGCAAGTATGTTACTGTTTATTCAGCTGTACAGCTGCTCTGAGCCAGCAGCCTACTCAGACCTCTAAAGCACTTGAAGAAGGTAGCGAGGCATTTTCTCTTTCACCAGGTGCAGGCTCCTTTCACAAGCTTCACTTGTTGAAGCACACTGTGCCCTTAAGGAGGTGATGCCACACACCTGTTACCCTACTGGACAGAAACCAGATTTGAAGTCTGCCTCCTCGAGGTTTTCCCATCCTGGAACCTGCTTTTAAACATGAGTACACATCTGCTGAGCTCTCCCCCTGGTCTTACATGCACTCTGCCCTCACAGGAGCGTTTGAGTACAACCAAGTATCAATAGGTTGTCAGGAAGATCACAAAACAAGCCTCTCCCCCACTGTTTCAGAGTTATGGATGAGTTTACTCATTGGGTAGGTTTCCATGTCCTCTTTCCTTCCATATTCTGTTGACAGAAGAAGTAGTTACTATTACAAAAATGGAAATATTTTTTATTTAAGCTAAAATAGAATTAAGTTTCATCTGAGCAATTGTATTTTTTTGAAAGTTAGAAAGAATGTCCCTCTGATAGCATGCTTTCTTTCAAACAGTGTTTTTCCAGACACTGTTCATTCTTTGGAGATAAGAACGTCTTGTGTTGAGTGTGATCTGTGCTGAACAGATGTCTCTTCTTCTGTAATCACCGCGGCTGCAGCCTTTCCTTATCCCAAATACAAGGTCAAGCAGAGAGCTGGCTCCATAGCTCCAAATTAGCAAGAGTTTTGATGGTTGTCAAGTTCATAATAACATTAAAATTAGAACTTGGAAAGTAATAGAATATTCATAAGATTTCTTAGGAAAATGTATATTTATGCATGTAAGTAAGAAATATATTCTGTAACCAGCTTCTGTCTTGTTGCACATGATTGATGGATGTCACTCCTCATGATGCCCAAGCCCGATAAAGGATGCTTGCTTTCTAAAACGAGTCTCAGACAGTTTATTTACTGGCATTTTCGGTATCAACATCTCTTCTTTTTATGTTGGCCACTCGTTTCTTCCCCCAGGCTTTGCTTGCCTCTAGCTCTCTGCTTCCTCAGAGCTCAGCACCTTCGGCAGCTGTCTTTGGGTAGATATCTATGAACAAAGAGAGCAGTAAGCCTGGAGCAGCGCTGTCTCTCTTCCTGTACACAGGCTCACCTTGGACACCTGACAGCGTGCATTCTGAGCAGAGGGTGGTTTGTTAAAAGACTGATAGCAATCCCAAATCAGTTCCAAAGCTGGACACTGTAGCTAGGAAACCCCACCCAGAGGTCTGGGAATTGCCAGTGAAAGACTGACAGCGCTACAAAGATTTTTCCTCACCCTCACATCTGTGAAGTACAATTGTAATGGAACAGTTCCACCTCTCGGTAAGTGCAACTGGAAAGAAACAGCTATGGGAATTCATCTGGGCCCCAGGTGTGTGTGTGTGTACATATATTCCTAAGCTAGCAGATTCCTCTGATTATAACAAAAACTGGTGATCCAGTGTCACCATTCAAGTGTCCTGTTCTGTACATGCTCTGAATGTCTCTGTGTGGGGCCCTTTCTAGCCCAATCTGTCTTTGTTCTCAGCGTGCTCACAAACAATAGAGGCAGCCCAGACTGTTTGATCAAGTCCACGTGCTGTTCTCCCCCAAAACGTTTCTCTCCTCTCCTGGCAGGCAGCCGTTGCGATGCTTTTCTGTGCCAAAGGAATGGTTCCAGCTTTACCTCCTCAGCTGAGGATGAAAGCTCACTTGAAATCACCTACAGTGAAATACAGGGGCGCTGGCAGCTGGGTCACCGCCTGCCCCGTTCAGCTAGGTCAGTGGAGCACTGCCATCTCGCATCGTCGCCCACAGACATGTGTCACACCAAGGCTCTGAGCGAACAAGTTGTGTAATCAGATGGTTGTTGTCATCCCTGTGTTGGACACCCAATAAGATCTCCCCCAAGCAAAAGATGAGAGCACTACCACCGTACAGAAACCGTGAGACAGCAGCAGAGGAAAGCACGAGCACGTAGCTGACTGCAGTAATTGTCCTTCACTGCAGAAGACTGAACAAAGAAGGGTTAGCCACGCAAAACCCCTGCAAGATCCCTGACTCATTTTAACATTTGCATTGCCACCATCCTACTTGGTAACCTTGCTTTCTTCGCTAGGGCACGGCAGTGAGTCCTGCTCACTGCAGCAGCCACTGTCTGCAGGGTGATTTGTGTCCCTCTGCCAGCCTCCCTGAGCTGTGCTGTTTGCAATTATGACTCTTAGCTGTTGCAGGAGACTGTTATAGATTCCCTGGCATCAGGTCTGCCTACTGTCTCCGTTCCTGACACCTTAATAACGGCACATAATTTCCGAGTCCCCCTCTGGACATTAAGTTCCTTCTTTGAAATGGCTCATGGGTGCTTTGGGGTTTTGCACTTAAACACTTCTAAAATGTGGCCAACAGCTACTCTGTGTGGTGACAGGGTAATGAAACCTGCTCTGCCATTAAGGAGAGAGAATGGAGGTACCTCCTCCTCCTCAATCTGGCATCTTCTGATGCTGAGATTAACCATATAGATAGTTCCCCCTAGCAAAACACAATCATCTGAAAAACTGTCTGTAAACAACACTTGTGTCCATGTCAGCTTTTAGGTAAGCAAAAACCAAGAGGTGTCAGCATGTGAGGGAAAAGGAAAGATAATTAGTGGGTTTTTTTCATGTCAGTAGGTTTACTTTATGAGAATGAAAGCTGTGGGTGAGGCCATCTGCACTGAAATACACAGGCCATCCATAGCCACAGTCAAAAAACCAGGAGCAGCAAGTGGGAGGAACCCAGTTTTTGATGTGAGGCAAAGCTGAGAAGGTGTATGAGGTGCATCTGAGTCCGGCTGCCACTCAGAGAGATCACAGCCTCTGAGTCTAGCTCTTTACTTCAGCTGCCTCCTCTCTGCAGCCAGAAATCCTAGGCATGGGAGAAACAGCAGTGGAAACTCCCGCTAGATCACTGTCCCACCTCAGGCACACCTGGTTTAGTAGGATCAGCTTTGACACAGGAATCTGCAGGTGTACTGGAAAGTTAACAGTGGTTCTGGAGACCGAGTAGGAGAAAAACAAACAAATAAACAAACAAACAAACACTGAGCAATAACATTTTCTCTTTATAGAGAGATCTACAAAAGCAGCCCCAAAGCCCTAACACTAATTCCATGGGAGGTACCCTGGTTCCACTAAAGTCCACTGAAGGTTTGTCAGACGCTTTAATTAGATCAAACTTTTGGTGCCCAAGTTTCACTGCAGAATTCTGCCTGAGACTATGATTAATTCCTCAGTTACCTAATCTCTCTGAAGTGCTTCCTGTAGCATTGCTCACAGCTCTGGGCAATTGATTTAGTTGCGAAAACATTAAAAGTGAGCATTACTGAGGCTCTTGGGTGCAGGCATCTCCCTTCTCTGGTTCACTCAGATCCAGACTGGGGGCCAGAGGAGATTTAGGTTGGAAATTAGGAAAAGGTTCTTCACCAGAGGGTGGTGGAGCACTGGAAAATGCTTCCCAGAGAAGTAGGCATGGCACCAAGTGTGACAATATTCAAGGAACATTTGGACAATGCCCTCAGATACAAGGTGGGAATGTTGGGGTTGTCCTATGCAGGAACAGGAGTTGGACTTGATGATCCTTTAGAGTCCCTTCCAAATCAGGTCATTCTGTGATTCTGTGGCCTAAGACAGCCCTTTCTGCTCAGCAGTGCTGCACAGAGGACCAGCTCCTCCAGACTCATCTGAGCTCTTGCGAGCTCTTGTGATACAAACCAGCTATGGAAAAGACTCAGGGTCTTCCCAAATCCTGGCATAAGAAGTAAAGGAAGAAACTGCTGACTGCACTGCATTTCCCTGTGTCAGATGAGGATTAATGAATGTTTCCAGGTCGCTTTAAAAATTAAAAGCACCATGTGGCACAATATTGCTGTTCCTGTAGTGGATGGGAAGCGTGCCCCTTACAACCCGATTGGGAATGGCTGTTGGCATGTTTGGTGGTTGTCAGTGGAGCTGCAACAGCGCGCTGCTGCGTTTCAATATGTGTTCCTGCCTCACCCGCCCTGTCCCCCCTCCACTAAGCTCTTCGGTGAGGGAAATAAACACATCAGTCCCTGGCACCATCTGTCAAGAACAGGGTAATCCAGTCCCTGCTTGTCTCATGGCCAGTTTGCTCTCTTTCTGACTGGTCCAGCCACCCTTCCTGTTGCTGGGGATTTAATACACGTCCCCTCTACAGGCTCGGGCTGGAGAACAGCGCTCAGGCAAACACACAGCCCCCCGGTAAGGAAGGTAGCATCGTGCTCCCCACTTACAGAGGGAAAATGAGGCAAAAAGAACTGTCTGACTCACTCAGGGATATATGGATGCAGGTCACAGGTGCCTGGATAAGACCCAGTCACTGACACTGACCACCACTGCTTTGCCTTTCTTTGTCCTCTTGCTTTGGCTTTGCTTACAGCGGTCTCCACGAGAGCTTTGCAAAGACGATTAAGGCGTGGACCTTCATACAGCCTCTGTGATGAGACTGAGCAGATCCATGAGGGACTGAGCTCACAGTTGCTCACCGAGGCACAACTGCAGATCAGGTCAATCTGCCAACAAACAGGCCATGTCAGAACAGTTATTTCCTCCATTTGCTGATGGAAAATGGGACCCTAGGCACAGTGCTTCTGGCTTCCTTCTAATATTCTTTATGTTTCGGTTGTCCCCATGCCATTAACTGAGGTGATTGCTGTCTGACAGGCTGCTCCGCCACTTCCCAATTCCTCTGCATGATCAAAGCAAGGCTTTTGATCAGGTCCATGAGACCTGACCTGGGCCCCTCACCACAAGGATGTTGAGGCTCTGGAGCGAGTCCAGAGAAGAGCCATGAAGCTGGTGAAGGGGCTGGAGAACAGGCCTTATGAGGAACGGCTGAGAGAGCTGGGGGTGTTTAGCCTGGAGAAGAGGAGGCTGAGGGGAGACCTCATTGCTCTCTACAACTACCTGAAAGGAGGTTGTGGGGAGGAGGGAGCTGGGCTCTTCTCCCAAGGGACAGGGGACAGAATGAGAGGGAATGGCCTCAAGCTCCACCAGGGGAGATTTAGGCTGGACATTAGGAAAAAAATTTCACAGAAAGGGTCATTGGGCACTGGAACAGGCTGCCCAGGGAGGGGGTTGATTCACCTTCCCTGGAGGTGTTTAAGGGACGGGTGGACGAGGCGCTGAGGGACATGGTTTAGTGTTTGATGGGAATGGTTGGACTCGATGGTTGGACTCAGTGTGTCTTTTCCAACCTGGTGATTCTATGATTCTATGAAATCTCCATGCTTAGCTCTGTGCAGGATGAGGCCAGAGCTGACAACACTGACGAGACGTGATGTTTTGGAGGTCTGCCCAAAGGAAACAGCAGTTCTTGACACATTGATGTTGGCCCATCACTGACTGTCTACCCTCACGCAAGCGGTTGTGTGCTCCTCTATCCAGTTACAGGAAAGGAATCCATGCAAGAAGACACAAGCTGAAGTACAGCTGGGCACGAGGATGAGCTGCTGGCCATACATTCACAGGGATGTCCCTTTGCCAATTCATTCCTTCCTGGAGTGCCTGCAGCTTCTTTGGTGATACCACACGGAGAGACACAGGAGTCACTGTACACAAAAAATACACTTTATCTGACATGGATATGCTATTATTGGAATGGCAATCCTTAAAATGGCATGGCTGGTTCCAATAGAAGGAAAAAACAACCCTTTCATGTCTTTTCCATTTTCTTTTTCATAACCAACAACTCCAAAGGATTTTTTTTCATTGTGTTTTGCCAAGACCGCTATCGATTTGCCAAGGATGCAGTCTGTGTGCAAGCACTGAGCCATTCAGACTGGCAGGGAACCGATAACACTTGCAGCCAACAGCCAAGAAACACAAACGCTTCATCCCTTTTTTCTCTCATGTTTCACCTCGGTCAACCTGGGCATCACAGAATCATGTCACAATGAAAATGATGAAAATTATGAGAAAGCGATGAGGAGATTCGTACCCTGCCTCCTGGTAAACCTTACACCGATTGAAAAAAAAAGGCAGATGTATTTCAAAGGAGTGTGATTGTTGTGGGAGGATTTGAAGAACATGTAATGGAATGAACGGTGAATTGCAAAAGGCAGTGCCTTTAATGCTGGCATTTTAATGGATATTCTGAAAGCCAACACATGCTTTTCACAGAAATGTGTGGTTGGAAAAGACCTTTGAGATCACTGAGTCCAACTGTACCTGCCCACGACTAAACCATGTCCCTGAGCACCTCCTCTATGTGTCTTTTAAAGCCCTGCAGGGATGGGGACTCAACCACCTGCCTGGGCAGCCTGTTCCAGTGCCCAAGAGCCCTTTCTGTGAGGGAATTTCTCCTGCTGTCTAATCTGAACCTCCCCTGGCGCAACTTGAGGCCATTCCCTCTCAGCACTTGGGAGAAGAGACCAGCACCCACTTCACCACAACCTCCTTCCAGGCAGTTGTAGGCAGGGATAAGGTCTCCCCTCAACCTCCTTTTCTGCAGACCCCGGGTCCCTCAGCCCCTTGCCCAGATTCGCTGCCCTTCCCTGCTCCAGCTCCACCCCCTCAGTATCCTCCTTATGGAGCGGGCACGGGGGGCGTGGCCACGGCGGCGCTGATTGGCTTCGACACAGAAGGGGCGTGGCTAACGCGGCGCTGATTGGTCAGCGTTACGGAGGGGGCGTGACCAAACGCGCGCTGATTGGCGCGCGGCGCCGCGGGGGCGTGGCGCGGGTTGCTGGGCGTGGCCTAACTGCGGAGGCGGCGCTGATTGGCTGTCGGGGCGACGAGGGCGTGGCCACAGCGGTGCCGATTGGAGAGGGGCGGAGAGATGGGCGTGGCCTAACGGCAGAGGCGACGCTGATTGGCTGTGGGCACGGCGGGGGCGTGGCTATAGCGGCGCTGACGGCGCGGGGCCGGGGTAGTGGGCGTGGTCTGCTTGAGGAGGCGACGCTGATTGGCTGTTACTACGTCGTGGGCGTGGCCTAGGGGCCGCAGCGGCGCCGACCAGCGCGGGGCGGGGCCGCCGAGCCGGAGCGTCGGGGCTGTGCAGGGTCGCGGGGGGAGACACCGGGCACGGAGCCGCCGCCGCCGCCCTGCGCCAGGTAACCGTGCGGGGCGAGCGCCAGCGGCGGCACCGGGCGGTGTGAGATGGCGGTGATAGGGTGGGGGGAGGGCACAAAGCGCCAGCGCCTCGCACCGCGCTCCCCCGCGGCCCAGACGCCGAGCTCCCCGCCGCCACCGCGGCAGCTTCTCCGCGGCCCGCGCAGAGGGGGCGAAGGCCCCGTGTCCCGCCCCAGAGCGGGATGTGGAGCGGCGGGGCCCTCCGGTCAGCTGGTCCATCGACGTTTGTTTGTTGTCGGGCGCCTGCGCCTCAGGCGGCGCCGACGGTTGACGGTGCGCGCGCCCCCTCCCCGCCCCCCCCAACCCCGGCTCTGGGCGCGCGCTCAGCGGGGGCGCGCGGGGCTGAGCGCGCGCGCAGGGCGGGGGAGGGAGGGGGGAGCTCCTGTCATGGAGAAGAGGAAGATGAGGGGAGACCTCACTGCTCTCTGCAACTACCTGAAAGCAGGTTGTGGAGAGGAGGGAGCTGGGCTCTTCTCCCAAGTGACAGGGGACAGGACAAGAAGGAATGGCCTCAAGCTCCACCAGGGGAGGTTTAGGCTGAACATAAGGAAAAATTTTTTCACAGAAAGGGTCATTGGGCGCTGGCAGAGGCTGCCCAGGGAGGGGGTTGAGTCACCTTCCCTGGAGGGGTTTAAGGGACGGGTGGATGAGGTGCTGAGGGACATGGGTTAGTGATTGATGGGAATGGTTGGACTCGATGATCCAGTGGGTCTTTTCCAACCTGGTGATTCTATGATTCTTTGGCGGTAAATTCACTGTGAGTGTAACTCAGATTAGTGCTTTTAACTAGAGATTCGTTTGGGACAGCTGATTTCAACCAATGTCGGTGACAAACAGCTGTTCCTTTTTAGCTGTTACTTTCTTTTTCTAATGTTGATCTTCAGAAATATTATTTGGAGGCATCTGTCATCTGTTACTTTCACTTCCGTAGCTGTTGAAGTACTCAATGTATAGACCGCAGAGCTAATTGTTTATAGAGGGGTTTTGATAATAACGATAACTGCCAAGTGTGTGAGGACAAGGCAAAAGGAACCTGAAAACCCAGTAGCTGACAAAAGCCAATGAGATTTGTTCCTTGTTGCCTGACAGACTGAGAGTTGTACCCATGCATACAAATGTATACATATAGAGAGAGAGAAAGAGAGAGAGCATTCCCTCTGTTGGTAGTCATCATCGGGGCTGTCCCAGCACGGTCATTCGTGCATGTTTGTTTACTATCATTTGACCTATGTTGAAATCTGAGTTGCTCAGCTCTTGCTGAAATACGCAATTCCCTTAAGCAAGACATAACTTGGAAATACTTGTTAAATATGCTTAGGGAATGCCTGCTTACCATCAATGTTCGGTAGCAAGACCATCTTTAATTTTGGAGCCTTTATCTGCCTTATGAACTTGTTTCCTAGTTCATGTAAAAGTGTCTCAATGAAGTGCGCTAAGCACAGTAGCACCTTCACTGCCAGTTGTTTTGATGTAGTTTGTGTGGGAGTTCAGATGATGTTGTCTTTTCACCATTTCCTTAAAACTCATTTCTTTGAATTTTATTTGTTTACGACACATTAAGCCAGTGTCATCTTCAGCTGGAGATTTGTGTCACTTGAGCACTAAAGTGAGGAAAACAGAAAATCTGAATTAGTTTCACTTTCTGAAAGTTGCAGAATGGATCAATAAGCAAAAGTTGTCTTACCTACTTCATTAGGGTAAGAATAAGTTTATCACAAACCAGGAAATAAAGCTCTCTTAAAAAACAGTTGAGGAATTGAGAGAGGAGAAGGTGATCCCTTTCCTGTCTTAGGGAAGGGAAAAGAAATGAGGAAACAGGAATAGTTGCTGCTTTTGGACTCTTTATGTCGTAGTGGGAAAGAAAATTAATCTGAGTCTGATACTGTTTGTAGACTAGTACTTTTATGTGTTCTCTACCAGAGTATTGTGAGTGTGTAAGTTACTGTGGAGGGTGCCGAGATGTGGGGCTGGTGGTGGAAAGCAGCACCCAGCTGTACGGCTCTGCTCTCTGCAAATTCCAGACCGCCCTGTGTTAGTGTTTGCAGACCCCAGCATAGTGTTGAAATGCGAACATCCCAACATGAAGCTTTCAGCTTGCCTGGACACAGGCCATTCCCCTGGTGTCACTGCGATAGGACATTACCTTGGTGTCACTGGCACAGCTGTGGCTCTGTCCTGCAAGGTTCCCACCTTGCAGTGGGTCGGACGCGGCTGCCATTCCTGTGCCAGAGCCTCCTCCATCGTCCGGCTGTCCTGCCGTGTGCAGCTGGCTGCTGAAGCTGGATGGCTCCAGGGAGCACAGATAGCACTGTTCTCGTTCATCTTCTGCCGTCGCATTTGGCTGCATGTGCTCTCTGATAACGAACTCTGTGTGCCGGCGGAGGCTGGGCCCTGCTTGCTGCAGCAACTGCAGAAGTCAGTGACAGGCGGCTGAATCTCAGACCTCTGAAGAGTCTGACCATTTGTGTGTTTCCAGAGCAGCTGAAACCTGTGAACAGCGGAAACCCGGGAAGGTAAGGAGCAAGTTCTGTTTTATTTTGCTTAGCCAGTGATTCTTTCACGCATGGCCTTGTGTAGCTGTGCTAAATGTTCTTTTTCCTCTTTTCTCCATCTCTGATATGAGAAGAGGAAGCTTACACCCAGTTCCTGAGATGTGAAGATGAAGTTCAAGCGTGGTTTCAGAGTAAGTAGATCTTGAGAATGTCTTATTGTCCTGAGGGGAGTGCACAGCCCTTTTTCAAGGCGGGGAGAGTGCTTGTTGGCTCCTCATAAAAAGGAAAATGTTTTCAGTTGGGGAAATGGCAAGAGGGAGGCTGTCAGAATGTTTTATCCTTTAACCAGCAGCTGTTTTCTGTTGTAGGTCTGAGATGCAGTAGATGGTGCTGAGGCTCTTGGAATATCCACAGTCCAGTGCGTATATAGAAGGTGTCTGCTGGCTCTCCCAGTTGTTGCTGGCCTTCTGTCTTCAAGACATGCACTCTGGGACAAGAAAGCGCTGACTGTTAGTTTTAAAGAACTTAATAAATTATTCTTTGTGTTACTTTTTTCTTTATTGCTTCTGAAGGTAGGCAGATGCGGGTGATACAGATGCGAACCAAGCAGTGCTTCCAGTGGATTCAGCTCCAGAATGATGAGGTTTGAGCTTTTTAAAGTCAGCGCTTTGACAGTTACTGCTCAGTGTGGCCACAATGAACACTGAAAGAGAGGTGGATGTTTGAGGCACAACCGCTTTGGGATTGCACAGTACAGCCCAGCCACAGAGCTCGCTTTTCTTGTTTTTCCAGAGAGAAGCGTGCAGACAGGAAATGTTTCACACTATGACTGAGAGGTTGTGTCAAGGTTTGTGCTGTCAAAATACCGTGCTCTTGGCAAGCTGTCCTAGCTAGGTAATGTGAACAAGCTCTGTTCTGCTGCAGGTCATCTTGAGAAGGCGAGTCGTGGTGGTAGTCAGGGTGCTGACTGATGGCACAGCAGTATCATCTCTCAGTTTACACAAGTGCCTTTCTTTCTAAACTGTCTAAGTTTGACAAGTAGTAGATATTTATATTCCACTAGTGAAGGTAAGTAAGTCTGCCGTTTTAAAATGCAGCCATTAATTTCGTATTGTGATTTCTGTTCAGTAGTTTGCACGAGATCAGGGTCATTAGGGCTTTGTCACTGACACATACCCACCAAAGAATGTGTAGCTGACTTTAAAGATGAAGTCATGGGCCAAAAAAAAAAAATCTATGTTCTTTGCACAGTGTTTGGTTTTGTCAATAATGAAGATTCCTGTTCACTGCTTCTGAAAACTCTGCTAGCAGCATGATGGGACCAGTATGACAGGGTAGTGTCCCTTTCCAGGGCTGTGAACAGCAGCAGGGAAGCTGACTGGTGCTCAACCTCGGAAAATTATTTTCACTGTGTTTAAGTGTGGATGAGAAGTGGGTAAGTGCACTTCTTGCGTTTTCCTCTCTCTGGTCCAAACATCTTAAGCTTTAGATATGCCTTAATGTTTCACAATTCTTTGGCTTCTCCTCATTTGAGAGAGCCCTCCCACTGCCTATGAAAGTTGCCTATAAGTGGCTTTTTTCAGATCATTTATGCATGTGTGAACGTAAATAGACACCCACACCTTTCACGTGGGAAGTGAAAACTATAGGAAAAAAAATTACACAGTTCCTTTGGGTTACTTTGTGCACACTGCTTCCGTATGTGAGGAGCGTGAGCCAGAGAGTGATAGGAATTGCTTTTTTCCACTCCTTTTTCCCCAGTGCACAATGAGTATAGCCTCCAGGATACAGAATCCTTACGTAAAGAGAAAATGGTCTTTAACCACAGCTAGTACCTCCCGAGTTGGTCTACGTAGCTTGCAGGGGAGGGGAAAAGGGAGGGGAGAATGTGGAATGATTCCAAGTTGAAATTAATTTCTCATGCCTTATATGAGGAGAAAAAGCAGAAGTTCCTATTAGCTGATTTAGAAGATTCGTGACCAAAGGGGGCAGTTGAAGGCTGCCGTACTAGCAGTCAGTTTGTAACTATTCTCCTACTTGTTACTGCCATAAGGAGCAATATAAGGGCTACTGTAAGGTAACTGGTTTCATAAACCCTCAGCTGGACTCTTCCAGTTCGTTGAAACCCCATTGCAGTCAAACCCTGAGATGGTGACGGCAGGAGGCTGTGGTCTGACTGCTGTCTGCTGGGGCAGATCAGTGCAGGGGCTGTTTTGAATGTTTGGCATTCTGGTAGGATCACACTATTTGGGCAGTTTCTTAAAAAAACACGCTCAAGCCCTAGAGCATGCTGACTGTTACAGTGTGGTTTGTGGAATTCCATTTTCCAAATTTTTAGATGTATAGGTGTTTATTTCAAGAATACCTGTTTTCTTACATGCTGTATTCTGGAGAAGTTGTTTATGATATTGTGCTGTGCAGAATCATAGGATGGTTTGAGTTGGAAGGGGCCATGAAGCCCATCCAGTCCAACCCCCTGCCATGCTCAGGGACACCTTTCACTGGATCAGGTTGCTCAAAGCCCCACCCAACCTGGCCTTGAATGTTTCCAGGGATGGGGCAGCCGTGACTTCTCTGGGCAACCTGCGCTAGGGCCTCACCACCCTCAGCAAAAAATTCTTGCCAATATCTAGTATAAGCCTTTCCTCTTTTAGTTGAAATGATTACTGCGCTCGCACTTTCTGCAGTATGGACGTTTTGATTTTAGTGGCTTTGGATTACACCATTTCTGGGTGCAGTGATACGAATTATGGTTTTGGATAGGTGATGTATTTGCATTGGGAGGGTTCAGATGCACCTTTTTCAACATGGCATGCTTTATGAGGCTGGTCTGTGTAATGGATCTGCTCTTGTCACTGACCAGGCTTCCTGTTTGTGTCACTCCTGGTAAGAGAGAGGGATGGTTTGGAGCTAGTTTGTATTTGCTTCTAAAAATACTGACTGGGTAAGCACTTTGTTTACCCTGAAAGAAATACCCCTTTGGATGTTGATTCTGTGCTTGCAATGACTTATGATTGGTGAATTGTTTTTAGTCTACAATAAATCAATACAAAAATAACACTATCCAAAATTAGTAAGGTTGGCATATGGGGATCATCCAAGTGCCTTATGGGCATATCTGTCACAATTGCTTCTGTTGCTTGTGTTTGTGGTTTCTGCTGCTTGGAGACTTTGACTGATACCTCTTTAGTCATGCTCATTGTCTGCTGATTTTCCTTCATGCTGTCACTGTTCATATTTTAACTTTTCCTGTTGCCCTCTTGCTAGGAAATATGAAGGAATGTTAGAAATGTCTGATGCTTAGGGAAACCGGAGGAAAATGCTTCCTGTGTGTTGAGGGCAGTCATGAGCTGTCATACCCCTACGCTCAGCTAAGGCTTGGAAATGTGACTGTCAAACTCAAGGCCTGTTTTATTTTTCCTTTCAAGAAGGGAAATGTGTATCATATCACGTTTACAGAAGAAGTTATTCCTGTGCTTTGATTTTTTTTATGTATCCTTCGGATGGGATGTAGAAATCTAATGGTGATTTTGACTGTAAGGAACTTGTGCTGAAATCACTCTGTTCAATACAGGAACCATTTTTGTTGCCATGTATTGTAAGAAAACACAGTGAAATAAAGCAATTGAAAAAAAATCATTGTCAGTGACTTATGATGTGTACATGTAAGAATGGTATTTAAGATTTTGTGTTTTAGTCCGTTTGCTTTGTGCATGTCAGAGTAAGCTTTAAGAAGCTGATCCCCTGAAACTTGAAATGGGTTTAATCTAGGTATTTGCACTTCTTAAAGGCGTTTGACATGGAATATTCAGTTTGATGAAAGTTTGATTAATTTCTCTGCAAGCGGCACACTGTCTCCTGCTTTGAGAAGTAAAACCCACACAACTTCAATGCCGTGGTGTGTCAGGTTGACTGTGCGTCGTTGTGCATGACACAGGCAGACAATGTTCTCTCCTCATTCCACACCTGAACTATAAATGGAGGTATGCTTAACTTTTTTAACTATAGGTGTTTAGTCATAAAAACTCTGCAGTTGAGATGGTAATAACCTCATTATTCAATGCCTTTGTCATGTTACCTCATCCTTCGTGATGTAAGCTTTCAGTTCTCTGGTATGTGCTGTGCCTACTCGCTATTTAACTGTGAGTAATTTGTGTTCATTAGTATAAAGGTGGTGGGATACTTTAATTTTCCCAAGTAGTGAGAGGTGTATTTATTGGGTACTGCAGATCTGCTGATATAAACTTCCTAAGCTCCCTTCTCCTCCTCACTGGAGTTGCTCAGGTATTTCAGTGATGATGCTTTGGAAATAGCTGGGGTGAAAAGCACAATGTTTTATATTCAGGTTAGAGAGTTTTAAACATTTCTATATCAAAAGTGTCTGGTGCAGAGACTGGGTGGGTTGTTTATTGTGTGAAATAGCATCTGAACCTTTCCCGTGTCGTGTGTATGAAGCCAGTAAATGTTGAGTCAAATCCAGTAGCCCAGTCTGCTGTACGAGAAGCCTGAAGCATCCTGGATGGTGGTGGTGTGTGGTTGCATGTTAAAAATCGTGCAGAGCTGAGGGAAGTGACAAAATATGTATTTTGAAAAGGGGGATGACTTGGGAAAATTGAACTGTAATTGTCTTGGTGACTCAGTATACTTCTCAGTGCTTTATTGCCAGTGCTGACTAAGATGAGTGAGTCGTTTGGAATAGGGTAGAATGGAATTCCAGGGTTGCATCAAAGAGGAAAAGAAAATGGGAAAGAAGTGGCTTTTGAGTTTGAGAATGGTATGGTCCAGTAGTGGTCTGCAATCATCTAGGCTATGCTTTAAAGATTTCAGTTAATGTTCTGCTCATTTAATGCAATCAGTTTGCATCTGGGTGTGTCGTCTTATTGGTAAGGCAGTCACTTTGGGGAAGCGCTTGGTTTGATGGGGAGGGAGGGATGCTGTCTGTAGGTTCCATATCTCATCTGTGGAAGAATAAACCCCTGCGATCATTAGCTGAGAGGGTTTGCAGAACGTTCTGCCTGATATATGGGGGGTTTATATTTATTTTTGCTGGAGTATGTTTTTTACGTGTACCTGATCTTTCTTTTTTGCTCTCAGGTCTTGAGTATAAACTTCCGTACGTTCTCAACATGGGAAGAATTTTTCTGGATCATATTGGTGGCACTCGCCTCTTCTCCTGTGCAAACTGCGACACGATTCTGACCAACCGCTCTGAGCTCATCTCCACGCGTTTCACGGGGGCCACAGGAAGGGCCTTTCTTTTTAACAAGGTTGGTAAGAAGCCAAGGTGATAACAGCCTTTGCTTTTGAAAGATGAGATTGTGGGATATGGATCTGTCATCAAAACTGAAAAACTTCACGGCTAAAATGTTGTGTAATTATTATTTTAGCTATTATTTTGTTCTGTTCAACTGTCTTTGAGGTCAAAATAGGCATTTACTATTGATGGCAAGCTATCTGAATTGGTTTATCTGCAATTCTAAAAGACTATAAAGGAGATGGTGTGTATAGAGGCATTGTGCCAAAACACATGGAGTTTTAACTCTGGAAACTTCTGTAATACAAACCTCAAATTCACTGTGAGAGTATCTTGTGTCTATCAAAGAGTTTTAAAGGCGTTTGCACTTCCACTCAGTCAAAATAATAGTCTAGATAATATTCTGTTTCATTTCTAAAGTGCAGTTGTGCTAATGGTCTTTTGGCAGCTGTAGGTAACCACAACCTCTTTTTATAGGCAATAATACTCTGGCTTAGTTTAATATTTTTTTTTAATTGATCAAATTTGATTTAATTTAGCAGATTGAAATATGAAAGCCATAACTCTGAGTGAATTGTAGCATTATGTATTAACCTTCCCATACAGACTTGCCCATTAGCCTTTTTGAAAGACAGTGATCATCCTTTGCTTTCTCCCCAAGTTCCTAGTGGAGTGTTTGGGGTTGGGATTTTTCTTGAAAGCCATTTGGCCGTTGGCAGACTTGGTGATGGCATCAGAGAAGTCTTCCCTGAACTCTGCTTGGCCTTGGGATTTCTGGTATCCTGAATCCCATTCCTAGTATTCCTATATAAGCCTTGGACTATATGGAAGAGCTGTGTGTCTGGTTTCCTTCTCATCCAGTCAGCCCTGGATCCTGGGGTTCGCATTTTTCTTGTGTTGCATAGTGAGGTTTGATCCCAGAAGTTTGATTTTTACATCTCTGCTGTCAGAAGCCTCACAGCAGGAGTAGGGCCAGCCAGCACACAGGTGGAAAGCTGAGAACGCAGTGCAGCAAATCTTTTAGGATCCTATTAGCACATATTAGCCTATACCACCTATTAACTGGTTGGACATAGTTCTGACATCAACTTCTCAGCAAGTTATACATTCTGGTTCTGTGGCGTTGCTGCCCAAACAACTTAAAAGTATGTTTTAAACTGTTGAGATAGCGCACAAAAGAGGGTGAATATTTAATGCCTGCATGCTCAGCCACTGAGCTTTCCTTTTTCTTAGCTGATTGTTTCAGAAGCACCGCAAGATTTTTAAGGGAGTACCTCAATATTTCAGTTCTGATTTCTGGGAATAAGTGATCACATCAGTTGCTAGAAATAGCTTACTCTCTTACAAGTGGGTTAATGTCAGTTAGTTTACAAGCTGTTCAGCAGGAATTTCTCACCCAAAGCTGAACATGGCGCTGTGTGCTCCCGTACATCTCGTGATGGCATTTCATGTCTCTCAATTCAACAGTGAGGGTTCTGCATCCCTGTGGAGCACATCTTTGAAGCAGGAGATTCTGAAGAGCCGTCAACTTACCATACTGTAGTTTTCTTTTCATCTGGAATGCCCCAGGCTCTTTGCTTTCAAAATGTTGATAGTCACGCACATGGTTACCAAACTTTGCTCTCGGCAGACTAATCCTCTCTGTTCCCTGTCCCCTGTGTGTGTACCAGGTGGTAAATCTGCAGTACAGCGAAGTTCAGGATCGGGTCATGCTCACCGGGCGCCACATGGTTCGAGACGTGAGCTGCAAGAACTGCAACAGCAAACTGGGTTGGATCTATGAGTTTGCCACCGAAGACAGCCAGCGCTACAAGGAGGGCCGTGTTATCCTGGAAAGAGCGTTGGTCCGAGAGAGTGAAGGATTTGAGGAGCATGTTCCGTCCGACAATTCCTGAAGAGACTTGAGCCTTTTCTCGGGTTCTCTTTGATTGAAACTCAAAAATAGTAAAATCAACAAAAAAAAAAATCTGCTTACATACACTGTCACCTTAGCATCAGAGTCGGATTCATGGACTACGGAGTGGGAAAGATTGTGAGAGTATTTCAGATGGAACCTTCCTTTCTTTATTCCTTTTATATTTTACTTTCCCTCCAGCAGCTGTTTGTAGAAAGAATGTTGTGCAGATGCTGTAACTTTTTCTCTCTTGCAGTTACATCTGTTAGATTTGAGGTTGTACCTACAGATGCAGTGGGCTAAAAGGAAAATATTTGGGGGATTTGTCTTCTGTTAGAGAGAAATTCAATGAGTTTTTAGTTTGCACAAACTGACGCCAGCATAAAGTTATTTTAAAACTACCGATGTTTTTTAAGAAGTATATTCCAGTTTTTGGCTTAAGTTTTTAGTTAGGTTTGGGTTGGTTTTTTTTACCCAGTTTTTTCACCTGATTTGCGAGCTAAAGTGAAGAGATCCAGATTTGTGCCGAGTGCTAAAGGTTCAGTGTTGGTACGGCTTGGGCTGGCCCATGTGCCATATTCTTGTTGAGGTTGATTGGTAGCACAGAGCCCATTATTTCTTGTCATTCTTGACCCAGAGATTGTCACCATTCCTTGTTTATTTGTGAAGTCCCATTCACCATGTAAACTGGTGTTGATTGGAAACTCTTGAAATAGGGCAAAACCGCTTGGCTTTTTTTTTATTTAATGGATGTAACTTATAAGCATAGTAATAATATAAAATAATAGTTGTCTGTTTAGTCTTGCGTTGCTTACAAATCAAGCTGTGTTTGTAATGATAGGGATCTTTGGAGAAACTACTGTTTCAGTAGTAATGTTTTTTTTCGTTTCTCTACTAATCTCATTAAGTAGACAGGGAATTGCAAATCTTAATTCTTCTTCAAGTAGCTTTCTTTAAACCCAGAACTTCCTATGCTAAACACAGCTGCTGTGTAAAATGAGAAGATTGCCAGCATGTGTTTGTGCCTAGAGTTATGCAATCCGCATCTCTTGAAAAGATTAACTTAAACAGCTTGTTTTCAAATGCTGCTTCTGGTGTTGAAACCTTTATCTTTCAACTTTGTTGAACCTTTTCTTTGTGATGTTACGTTTCTCTCTTTGCAGGCAGCAGAACCTGTCAACCTAGTGGTAACAAGTGACTTGGGATTCCTGCTTTCTTGTAGAGGTCAGCTCTGTTTAAACCAGTGAGCTTGCTTGCCTTGTTAGCAAAAATGCTCTTCATTAACTTAACTCAAGGGTGCCCAAACACTTTCATTGTGTCTTAAGCCATAAGTTAAGATCTCAAGGGCTGAAATTTATTTGAATGTTGGATATGTATAATTCCTTATCAAAGATATGAGTTTGTGGGGTTTGTTTTTTTTCCTACTAAGCAAATTGTGGTCAACGTAAAATAAGTTACCCACAGATGTACAAAATGGGGGAAAAACTCCACACCCAGCCAAACAGGGCTGTGCTCTTACCGTTCAGAATAACTTTTCTTCGCTAGCCACAGCTCCATATTGGAAACTAAAATGTGGAGGATGACTATGCAGAGTGTTAATTTCTTAAGTTTTTTTGGTTGCCAAGTGGCAATTTGGACACCCCTGACTTGAATCTACTGCCTGTTTCATGTAAAAGTAGCTTTACCATAGAATTGTCACGTAGAAAGAAAACAGAGTAGATCACATACCAGAGCTGTGCTTGAATCAAGCTGCTTAAACAATAGTGTACTTGTGCCTCAGATGAATCGGTTTTGCACTGAGTACAGTAGTGCCCCGTTACCTTGTACTTCTGTCCCTCACCGCCCCAGACGGCCCCCTTAGCATGGTTCTCTGCAGTACTTTTCTTGTACTTCTGACATTACAGTACAATAAAGTATGTTTTGTCCTGAATTGGTATCTGGCATTCTTTTTGAGTCATTTTCACGGAGTCATAGAACCATAGAATTGCTAGGTTGGAAAAGACCTTTGAGATCATTGAGTCCAACCACACCTGTCTGCTACTAAACCATGTCCCTAAGCACTGTATCTACCCATCTTTTGAATACCTTGAGGGATGGGGACTCAACCACCTCCCTGGGCAGCCCCTACCAGTGCCTGAGAACCCTTTTGCTGAAGAAATTTTTCCTGATGTCTAAACTGAACTTCCCCTGTTGCAACTTGAGGCCATTTTCTTTTGTCCTGCCACCTGTCACTTGGGAGAAGAGACTAACACTCGCCTCACTACAACCTCTTTTCAGGTAGTTGCAGACAGCGATAGGGTCTCCACTCAGCCTCCTTTTCTCTAGGTTAAACAAGCCCAGTTCCCTCAGCTGCTCCTCATAAAAATTCTCCAGCCCTTTCACCAGCTTCGTTGCTCTTCTGGACGTGCTCCAGGAGAGACAGGACTCTCTCTGCTGGATGACATGACCTGTCTCTGTTCCCTGCAGTGGTTCCTGCAGTACAGTGACAAGCTGTTGATGAGCATCTTGCTCGGAAGAGGCAGCAAGAGTGCACTGTTGGGTTTGGAAGGGGCTAAGTAAAGGTTTATGCATACCGCTTGGACACTCCACAGCCTCAGATTTACTCCTGTTAAAGAGAGGAAGAAACCAGGGCATTGCTTATTTAATGAAATTCAGGGTGCCAAACATCTTTCCCTGTCTTTGAAAAGACAGCAAGCAGCTATGCAAAACTCCAGCTTCTGCAAGAAGTGTGAAGCTGGCGTGGCTTAGGAATTGGTGAACTGGGAATTTGTTTATCTGGAATTCGATGACCTTTTAATTTGTGTGCGAACTTTAGAGGGAAGCCTCCTGCTAGCAGCTTCATGAGCTGTAGCTGAAGAGTTGAGATGAGTGGATTGTTACAGTGGTGTAATGGGGCTCTAAACCTATGTTCAGAGCTCCTGGTTTTGGCAGAGATATTAAAGATTCCTTTCCCCTAGGTCTATGATGTGAGAAACACTGTTGAGGTGAAGCTGTTAAAAGCCTATGAGACTTAAGCCAGTCCACTGCAACTTTGAGACACCAGACTTTGGATCGCTGTCTTGATGTTCTCTTCCACATCAGCTTGATGTTCTGCAGGCAAATTCAGCCTCGTACATGTTGATGGCTCCTCCTTGAAGCACTTTGCTGCAGCCCTTGAGGGCTGCGTGAACTCCCTAGTGCCTGGCAGGGATGAAATACTTAATGCTGTGTTTGACCAGGACACTGATTAGGATCAGTCTCCAATCTGGGCCCTGGTTTTGCCAAACTTTAAAGAACTAAGCAGTTTTGAGCCCCTTTTCTTCCAAAGCTGATGTTAGAAGTGCCCCAAAGCTGGTGTTAGAAGTGCCCCATAGCTTAAAAAGATCACTATGAGTGATGGGGAGTGGTGTGACCTGATTGTCAATGTCATTCCATAAGCCTTTTCCTTCTTCCAGGAAATCTGAAATACTATGGCCAAAGAAAACAAGCTCCTGCCCATCTCCTCAACTGTTCCATGGCAAAGACATTCTGCAAGGGCTGACCAGCCTCAGTTCGGCAGCGTGGAGTTGTTCTGGTCTCGTGGGTACTTCATTCTGGGGTAAGGATTTCTGACAGGTACAGGAAATTACAAGGGGACGACTCACGTTTGCCTTCCAGCCTTTTCTTGCTGGCTAATGAGGTGGTTCTCGTTGGAGCAGGTTTCTGTGGTGCTGGTGAAACTGCTAGTTAGGTGAGTGCCAGGCTGTCAGCAGGCAAGGGCGCTTCCACCGGCGTATCCATGACGTTACCATCTCTCTCATCCCAAGTCTAGGCAGAGGTTATTTGGGAATGATGCTTGACTGAGCATCCTGCTCGGGGCAGAGGCAACGTAAACATCTCATTCATCCTGTTCACAGGAGATTTACGTTCCATTGCTATGCTATGTCTCTTTCTATTTGATATTCTGGTGGGTGCTGTCTGCTAAAGCTTGCGATGCAGCTTCTCTTTTTAAAAAAAGAGATGGCTGTGAGATGGCAGTCTGTGCCTCCTAAATGTGGCATTTCTCTCTCGTGGATCTGAGATACCTGCAGCTCAGTACAGGCTGCTCTGTCTCCTCTTGGCTGGAAGGGGCAGCTCTGTTCCTGTTTGACTTATTACTGCAAAAATAAATGCTGACACTTGCCTAAGAGATGGCCAAGATCTCTCCATAACGGGAGGCAGTCTGTGGAGGAGACACCCTGATAAAAGAGGACGGAAAATGTTTGTGTGTGTGTATGAGGAGGGATTCAAGCCTTAACCCTAACCACACAAACTCAGTCAGAGACAGC
Organism: Phaenicophaeus curvirostris; assembly: GCF_032191515.1. Classification (NCBI taxonomy): domain Eukaryota; kingdom Metazoa; phylum Chordata; class Aves; order Cuculiformes; family Cuculidae; genus Phaenicophaeus; species Phaenicophaeus curvirostris. Next base: position 120,702,564 of record NC_091393.1, on the reverse strand, counting down.
AGCAGTCAGCTTGCACTGTTTCATTGAGTTGTGTCGGGTTGAGGAAAGTGGAAATCACTCGGGCACTGTGGAAGATCTCGGGTTCCCCGATAAACAGAGGCAGAGATGGAATGTAAGCAGAGGAAAGTGCAGAGCCAGGGTGAAGTTTCTGGCCTGTTTGGGTGGAGGCACTGGAAAGTGTTTGTCCTTTAGAGCAGGCTCTGTTTTTGTTCCCGTTATCTGAAGCATTTAACGCTATAAGAAACTTGCATTTCTTGTAGAAGTAAAAGCAGGAGAAGGAACAAAAAGCTATGTCATTAATTTGATTCTCTAAGTGTCTGAGATTGAGGGATAGGTAGGAGAGAGAAGGGTGTGTAGACCTTAGGTTTGACTCTGCCCATGAGAGAGGTGCGTGCTTGCCTGCTACCAAAGTCCAGTGCCCTTTCCCTCTGGGATTCAGGGATGTTTTAGATATGAGATTCTGCTTTGTCCTTTTGGAATCGTCTGGTTTAACGATTATAAACATTGACAAGTGTTTGAAGCGAGGAGTTTACTGGGTTACACATACAACCTGCTGCAGTTGTTGGCAGACTAACAGCAGACACACTGTGGAGTCGGTGAGACAAGGAGCCCCGAGCCTTGCCAGGGGAACATTGAGCAGGACGGCTGCACGCACGGTGCTTAGCCAAAAACTGCCCCGCTACTTCACCCGTCCTTATGGACCAGCTGAGTGTGTCCTTGAAGAGTTTGTGGACTGTTATTGTAAGCACAACTGCGTGGTGAGTACAGAAGGAAGAGGAGGATGTTTGTTTCTTTCCAGGGGTAGATTTTTGCTCGTGCACTTTCCAGAAGGTGGGATGCTCCAAGGGAGGTGGTGAGAACCTGGGTGCATCTCACGGACAGGGTGCAGAAACAGCCTCTCTGGCTGCTGTTATTATTCAGCCAGAACTTTCTCTCCATCCTACCCTTTTTATGAGGTTTGGTCTGGAAATCCATGTGCAAGTATGGCTTAGTCCTCACAGTGCAGCTGCCCATGTCCTCAACTGCAGATTGCTTTGGCTCCCTTAGGGCAATCTTTCTGCTTTCAGAGGAAAGTCAAATCTACCTTAGCTCATTTGGCACTCACAAATGTACCTATTGAAATGCATGCAAAAAAAAAACAAACCCATAACTGCATGTCAGTGCAGTGATTGTGGCACCTTCCCTGCAGAATTAGCACAGTTTATGGATTTTGAGGAAGTGCAATATTAGAGGGTCACTTCCAGTATCACTCTACCAGCACGATGGATTATTCATTGTAGCTCAGAAGGGGCTGATGGATTGTCTATTCCGTGTCTCCCTGTTGAGAAGGGATTATCTTAGTGATGTACTCAGTAAGCCCCCATTCTTGGGATGAGCATTCTTAGTGTGATTTCTTATTGTAGCTGGAAGTACTTTAGAGAGATACATTTATAATTGCTGGCTGCTTCCTGATTTGAACTGGGAAGCACTTGGTGCAGTAACTGCTGCTGGTTAAGTTCTGAGGCTGTGACTTCTGTTAACCAGGAACCAGGGAAAGTGTTTCATCAGGGCTGACTGAGCAGATGTCTGACCTGGGCTTCAGAGATTTTCATCTGATGTAAGGTCTCAGCACAGGGCAGGAGATTTTTGGTTCATGTGCTGGTTCTGGTTAGGTTGTGGGTGGGATTGTTTGGTTTGGGTTTTCTTTCTTCTACCTTATGCCTGGAGTTGGTGAGTTTCTTGCTCCATATAGAGTTTAGGAGGAAGAGATGGGAAGGTAAAAACTACTCGGCGTTTTCCACCGAGAAACTAACTCTCATGCTTCCAGCTTCCTGAAGTGGGAAGGTTCCTGCTTTGTGCATGTTCCCTGTTGGGGAGAGAAGTGACCCATGATTCCCGTGCCACATTCCTTGGAAAGGGAGGAACAGCTGGAGCTAGATTACTGTCTATCTCACCTTGCTTCCTTTGTGCTCTCAGGCTGCAGGTAAGCTCAGGGCTTCTGGAAACTTCATCTGCCTGTCAAAACAAACCTGAGGCACAGAGAAACAACAGCTTTGAACACTCAGTCCAGTGCAGATTGAGGACAAAACATTCTAGTGTTTGTATGAAACCAAAAATAAACACAAAAGCTATTTCCCCCATAAAATTCACTCAGCAGCATTGGTATTTTTATGTTGAAAGGCTGAGGGAGAAGCTGGTGGAAGTCTGCCAGGGGGAGAAAGGGAAAGGCACAGGCAGAGAAGGCTGAGGATGCTCTGCCAGAGGTTTTGTGGTTGCTTAGAGGTAGTGTCAATGCTTAAACAGTGGCTCCCAGTGTCTTGGGGAAGGTGATGCTGATCCCTGTCTCCTTTACCGTTTCCTCCTTTTCTGCCCCTCCTCCCCCTGTTCTCTGCAGCCCTGTTGTGCTTTGTTCCTCCTTCTACACTCTGTGCTCTTACCTCTTGCATCTCCCCACGCTGCTATTTGTTCCTCTCTCTCCTTCCTGCCCTGCTCCTGGCATCCCAGCTGGGTTTTCAGCAGGTGACCTCGTTCTTCCCAGCACGGCATTGGAGCTGCAGCTCTCTGGTGCCAGACTCAGCTCCTCACCCCTGCTCTGTGACAGCAGTGCTGGTGCTGTGGCCGCAGGGTGAACCAGTGCAGGGTGACAGAAAGGCCCTGCTGGCCTTGTTCACGGGGCTGTCATGCAAACAGCACACGCAGCAGACTGCTGGGAGTGATGCAAAGAGCAGGCGAGGCTTGTGTGCATCAGCACTACCTCCAAAATTGGGGTTTTACCCCTGTTCCTTCCATGGTGCCAGGGAGGCATGAAGAACACTGGCACCAGTGAGGTGATCTTACCATTCTCAGCTCTCCTCTGGGAGCACGGGGGCACAGGAAAAGCAGAAATGGGGAAGGCTCTGCTCTTCCTTTCTGCTTGGGGCTGGTTCCTGGTGCGGATGAGGAACTGAGCTGGAACACGGACACGTCAAACACACAAGCAGCACCCACCTCTCCCAACAAATGGCAGGCACTGCTGTGACAGCCCTAACAAATGTCAGGGCTCTGATCCAAATTATTGTGTCACGAAAACTTCTTAACAAAGGGACTGGACGCTGTTTTAAATGGGCAAAATTATATACAGCCCCTCAGTCTTGTTTTCAGAAAAGCCTAACTGTTTCTAGATGAATTATTTTGGAACATAATAACCTATCCTGACACAGACCTCCAGCATGGAAAGCTTCAGCCAAAGTGTTTAATGCTTGGTAAATAGAACTACCCAGCTGCAAACAGGGCTCTGTACTGGAAAGTGCCAGGCAGCCTTAATTCAGGAGTCACTTTTTGCATGGAAACTTCAGCTTGCCAGAAAAGAAAAGAAAGGAGAACCCAGCTGCCAACGAGGGCATCTGTTTTGACAGAGGAATGGAAAACTGCTTCTTTGCCTTTCCATTTATTGTACTTTAATATCTACATCTATTCTTTTCTTGTCTGAAACAGATGGTTGTGTGAAATATAGCAGAGGCTCATGGCTTTGTCCATTTTTTAACATAGTAAAATTGTTTACAGCATTGTCTTAGAAATGGCTTGGTGCAGTGACCTTTTCCAGCTCTGACCAGCTGCCAAATAATCAGTGCTTGAAAGACTTTGAACCTGATTCTTCTCCCCTTTACACTGTTTGTTTTTCCTGTTGTCATCAGCTAACTTCACTGCAGCCACTCATTCCCCACAGGCTTGGTTTGAGTAGGAATATATATACATATTTATATTTCTGTATGCATACAGAATGTCTATACATAAATGAATTGTATCAAATAGAAATGAAATCATAGTAACTGGTGGATTTTGGTAACTGGTGGATTTTGATAAAGATGCCATTATTTTCCTCCCTCAGCCTGAGAAACCATAGAAAAAGCACGCTGCGGCTGGAGAGGGTGGATTGCCCTGCGTACTCCCTTCCATACAGTTTGTATAAAGGGGTATTTGACTGCAGCCTGGAGATGTGGTCCTGCCTGTCCAGGTCTCCCTGCCTAACTTATTGCTGAGAGGGGTGGGCACCCTGCCCTTCCTGGGAGAAGCTTTCTCCAAGAAGTGTATCAGGGCCTCAGGACAAACATACATCCTTAAAAGCTTTTCCCATCAAAAGTCTCATGTTATTCTCCTGGTTGCTCAAAGCTGCTGATGAAGATGATGTAGTTTGTCCTCACAGAGTAACTTTGACCCTCCTTCCCAACAAAGGTGCAGGTGTAATCCATGATTGAAGCGTTCCAGTATTCCTGGTGGAACCAGAGGTCCATGGGATTGCAGGGGGAAGAGAGTTTGTGACTGACTTGAAGGATATATAATACCTTACTGTAACCCTTGGAGGAAAACCCATCTGTGTCACTTCAACTTCTTGGGGCAGGTCTCAAGTATATATTTATTTCCTTCTGAAATAAAGCTCAGCCCAGGTTCTTCCCAAAGCTGTGCTCCAGCACTGTTTATTGCAACGTGAGGCTTTGGGGCAGATGCCATCACTCTCACGTGGATTGAGGGAGTATTTACAGGAAATCTAAAGCAACTGTCCTTCCCCAGGATTCCACACTGAGTGTGGCACATTTGGAACTTCCCAAGGCAGCTGCTGCCTTAAAATAGACCAAGAGAATTCCAATTGTTCCAGTGACAGAATGAGGCTGGGATGCAAATGCAGAGGAAGCAGGAGGTGGTATGTTTTGATTGCTCCTTTTTTTCCCCCGAAGTATTTTTTTTTCTAATAATATGTTTCATGGGGGAGAACTGGGGAAGATCAGGGACAGCTTCTGCCTGGAGAAGTTGGGATGCACAGGCTGCACAGAGGATGAACGTGACTCAACGCCTACGTCTGACAGGAGCCGACTTAGACATCTTCTCCCTCTCTGCAGAGGGCTGCACTGCGGTACCAAACGTCAGTGCCTGGTTGGTTCCCCCTTCTATTTCTCAAAGGGGGAGAGGAGGAACAAGCAGGAGTTCATAGCTGGTGAGAAGTGCATTCACTGTAGTTCTATAAGCCCTGAACTGTGTTCCAAAACATGTGGGTAGGTTCTGATACACAGCTTGGTCCCCTTTGTAGACCATAAACTCTGCACTGTGCAGAGGGGCAGCTGCTATGAGCATCGCCCCGACCAGAAACACCTTGGTAGCACATCTCAGCTCAGCTTCACTGAACCCATCTTCACAGCCTGAGTGAACGAGTGTTTAACAGCACTGGGCTCAACTTTGGCATTGAAAATCCTGCTTGCAGCAAGCAGAGTCAGCAGGAGGGCAGCCGGCACAGCCTCGGGGCTATGTCCTGTCCTGCCGCCAGCCTCCTCCTGTGGACCCTTTCCCACATGGTCGTTTCACCCCTTGTCCTTCGAGTTACCCCATCTCCTGTGAAATCAGAGGGCTCTGAAAGATCTAGAAGCTGTCTGTCAAAAGGATTATTTTGTCAACGGAAGAAGCCATGGCAACATAAAGCTACAGTGCAGTTTCCATCACAAGACCAGCTCGAGTCAGTTATTGCCTTTGGAACATCTGTGGTGAGGGCTAAAAGCAGCCCTTTCTGCCAGAATTGAAGTGCACTGAAGGAGACGCAAAATATATCCTAAAATAGGGGAAGGAAAGAGGGAATATCAGACTGGGGACAGAGGCAGAGGGTAAGGGGAGGTTTTGGCTGAACATTAGGAAAAAATTTTCACAGAAAGGGTCATTGGTCCCTGGCAGAGGCTGCCCAGGGAGGGGATTGAGTCACCTCAATCTCTCTGTTTAAGGGACAAGTGGATGAGGTGCTGAGGGACGTGGTTTAGTGATTGATGGGAATGGTTGGATTCTATGATTCTATGAAATGCCTAAACAGTAATAAACCTGCATATGGGGTTTGTACCTCCGCTTGCTTCTATAGGGACTGGAAAGCTGGGGGAGTCTTATCCGAAGGCTTTACCTAGATGTGTGCCGATTCCTGTTTTCCTTTATCCTGTGTTGCACTCACTTCTGCCCTCCCCACATTTCTCCCTATTCAAGGAATGCATCTATCCAGAGACTGGAAGTGTGGGAATAAGACCACCAGGTGATATTTTCCCTGGAAAAAAATGTAAATATGTGTTCTCGAGGAGGAAAAGTTGCCTCTCTATGAAAGACCGGAGACCTCTGAAATAGCTAAGATGTAGTTGGGAGCATTTTGGGACAGGGCTTTGTGATGTGCCCAGCAAAGCGGGCTGGATTGATGCCTGCCTGTGGCAAAGCCGTGTGCCCTTGGACACATCTCCCTTGCTTGAATCTGCAAACTACACAAGGGATTTTTGGTAAAGAAACACATTTCCACAATGCTTTTCACCTGGTTATCTCAGAGTGCTTTAGCCGGCTCAGGAGATGCTGAGGAACAGTCCACGCAGAAGCTGGGCTGTGAATCCCGCAGCGTTTGTTTCTATGGAAGTCACCTTTTCTTACTTCCCTTTTATTCAGACATTGAAAGGAAAAGAACAAGGCAAGATTGAGGCTCACGCTTTGTGTTTTTCTCTATAATCTTTGTCAAAGAAAAGAGGAAAGGAAACAACCACCGTGGCATGTAAATAATCTGCCTTTCCTTTGTTGACTTCTAGCTATGCTATCATGTGTTCCCTGCAATCAGCAGAAGGTGCTGATGTGATTTATAACTCAGGCCCAACAGACAATGCTGTAATTGTCTTATTCTCTAACAGACACTTAGAATCCTGAAAGCTCTGAATCTGCACCTTTATTTCAATTGTGTGCGTACTTCAGCCCATTTCAAAGTAATTGCTAGTTTCATGGTTTGTACCTGATATCACCTTGAGCTAAAGCCAGGACTGAAAGTTTGAGAAATGTGGCTCCAGATTTTCCAATCAAAGTCCATCTGGGATAACGAGCAAGGAGAAGGGAGAGCAGTGATGTGTTGTGGGTCAAATGTGCAGGGGTGGGTGAGGCACTCGGTGCTTTTAAGATATGCCAGCAAATCTACTCCCAAGGCCAGGAAGGGAGCCCAGCAAGCAGAGGAATTTGGCTGATAAAAGAAAGCATCAACACTAGTTGATGGCTGCTGTAGTCGGATTGTGCATTAAGGGGGCTTAAAGCCTCCCTGAAGAGAAATACAGGCTCTGCAGTGTTAGGAAATCTGTGTTTGATGGTCAGACAAATGAGAAAACTACCCTGGAGAAAGGGGCAGGGTTATGTGCAGCCTTGAAGGAGAACGGGGAATCATTGTGGCTCCTGGATGTGGGTGAGAGGTACAGGTATCCACTGCTCTGAAAATCAAGTTTTTGCTGTTTTCAGATTAACCTCTTTTTGGTAAATAACAGCCTTACCAATTTGTTCCCTGTCCTGATACAGGAGTGTTTGGAGGTGTTCCTATGAAAAGAATAATTTTGTCTTGGTTTTGTCGTGTTTGATATTAAAATCTCTCTCCTCCACTTTCCCCAAAGCGTAAGCTCATGGCTCCACCAGGACTATGTGGCCTCGGCTGGTGGGTCACCTCTCTGCTCGGGGTGAAGCTCCCCTGATGTGGAGCTGAGAAAAACTGCCAGGAGGTGGAGAGCACTGGAGGAGAAGGTGTGTACATGTCAGTTGCCAACGGAAAGCAAACTTTCCAAACCTGTTCTTGGCACCCACAGCAGGAAACAGTCTTTGAGCGTGGCTAGCAGGGAATCATAGAATCATAGAATAACCAGGTTGGAAGAGACCCACCGGATCATCGAGTCCAACCATTCCTATCAATCACTAAACCAAGCCCCTCAGCACCTAGTCTACCCATCCCTTAAACACCTCCAGGGAAGGTGAATCAACCACCTCCCTGGGCAGCCTCTGCCAGTGACCAATGACCCTTTCTGTGAAAAATTTTTTCGTGATGTCCAGGCTAAACCTCCCCTGGCGGAGCTTGAGGTCATTCCCTCTTGTCCTGTCCCCCGTCACTTGGGAGAAGAGGCCATCACCCTCCTCTCCACAACCTCCTTTCAGGTAGTTATAGAGAGCAATGAAGTCTCCCCTCAGCCTCCTCTTCTCAAGGCTCTCAAGGGAGCGGTTCACGATGCTGCGCTGGCTGCACCGTGCAATGCTCCAGCCCAGGGGCGACTCCCCTCAGTGCTGGTGGCACCAGCAGCAGGAACCACATTTGCTCACAGTGGGAAGTCAGGAATTTTGTTGTAAGGTGTTTATGCACACATTGTCTATGTCTTGCAGCAGCTGTGGCTCACGGCAGGAAGCCTGCATCATCCATCTCCCCGGTGAACACGCCGGAGGTGAAGGACCACTCCCCCATCACAGCTGGTACAGCGCTCTGTTCCCAGCAGCGGACAGCCTGTGGAGGACTGGGGAAGCAGAAACTCTAGAGGGTAAGGAGGCTTCTTGACTGAACCTTCACTCTGTCTCCTGAAACAGTAATCACTGTGTAACCTCTGTGATAAACCAATCGCTGCACAGAAGCAGAATCTGAACTGGCCATGAACTGTCCTGTGGCCCTGTGTGTGGAGTAGATGTGTTCAACATGCACCCCTTGTCTGTCACAGCATTGCTAAGAGAACAGAACCTCCTTATGCACTCTGCAAGCCTGGTGTCCACATCAGCAGAGCCCGATTCCCTGCTGATCTCTCTCCCCCACCTAGAGCCGTCATAAACTGCTCCTCTCACCTGACTCACATTTCTACACCAGTAACTCTACCACAGGATGGAGGAGCTTGAACACTGTTGTTTGCTTGAAACACCCGAGGCACAATGTTCTGGAGCAGGACTGTTGGTGTTGGAGATGGGGCTTGCGCCCACTGGCTTCAAGTACCTGTGAACCTGCAAACGGTGAGGCAGTCCTTTGGAAATCAGGCTTTTCCCTGATTTCCATGTGCTGTGAGGAGAAGGCTCATTTAATCCATGTTGAGCAAGTGGCAGTGCTGTGTGGAAAGGGTGGGAAGGCCTGAGCTTGATCCAGTGACCTGGAGAGACAACAAAGGCTCACACTCAACCAGACCCAGATTTCTGAAGTTTCCGTTGAAAGCTCATCTTTCTCTCCATTAACCCAGTTTAGAAAATAATTGCCTTTGTGGAATCTAGGGTTGTTTTAGCACAACTTGTGCTGTTCCTGTTGGCTAGAGAAACACAACTCGTTTGAGAAGATATACAGTTTATTCTTAGTCTACTTAAAAGCTTTACCAGTGTGCTCAGAGACCTTATCAATCCACTTACAGCAATGCTAACAATGAAGAACGATATTATCTTTAATATTAGAGAGGAAGGAGATAAATGAAAAAGGCTTGTAACATAAGATTGTCAACACTCATCCACAGAGCACTGGAGCTGCTGCAGCTCTCCCTGGGTTATGCTCACAGGGAGGGCTCCAGGCATCACAGACCCCAAGTCCTTCACCCTCAGCAGCGTGATGCCAGCATGTGGCTCCTCTGTCTGCTTCTTCAGGACAGTGCTGGTGGTGTTTCTGACGACTCCTCTGCTGAATCTGCCTGGGGCTGTTTCCACCCAGTCTCCAGGGCTCTCCCTGCCCGCTCCTCGCTCCCAGTGCAGGTATGTCCGTGCTGACCCTCTGGTCAGAGCTGTGCACCCCTCGTGGACCTGCTCCTCACCCTCTGTGCTGTCCAGAGCATGGTTCCCCACCCCCAAGGTCACGTTCCTCTGTGGATGCAGAGGTTGCCCACGGGGGAGTAGAACCCAGTGCTGCAGTCACCGATATCGCCTCGTGCTGGAGGTTTCAAGGTCCCACTGCCCTCCCCTGCCAGTGTTTTCCTCCCAGCTCAGGAGAGAAACAGCCAGCTGGACTGCCAGAGCCTTTCTGCCAGGCAAAGCCTTTGAACCAGGCAAAGACAAACCCAAGTGCGAATGGGTGAGGGCCATTGGAGCTGTTAGACGATTGCTGTCACAGCTCACACAGAGCTCCCTGTAAGGCCAGTCCCAGCAAAGCAAGGTTCACAAACAATTCTATGAGTTTTTGCAGTGTTAGCACGCAGCCTGGGGCCCATTTCTCGCAGCAGCCAGGCCGTATTCCATCGATATTCTGGGATACAGACACCCTTCTGACAGCTACGGATGTGAGCTGTCACGCATGAGTCCAGCAAGGATGTTGCAAACCCTCCTGTGGCTCAAGGCTCCTCACCAGGACCGAGCAGTCAATCTTCTCAGAGGCGTTTGCTCTTTCCTACCTGGTCTTGCCTCATGCAGCTCCAAGGGTAGCCTGTAGCTCTTAGCTCTGGTGCAGAGCTGCTATCTGGTTAACTTCATATTCGATTTTATAGCCAGGATAATATTCACAACTAAGCAGCCTGCCCAGGGCTGCACTTTAAGGCTGTACAGCCTGGTTAAAAAACTTCAGTAGGTGATGGGAGTCCTGCCAAGGAGGGATTTACACAGAGAATGATGCTTGGCACCTCTGCTGCGGTTGTAGTGAGACTAACTTGCTCACTCTTGTCACACACTGCAAACCTTGCTTTGGTGGCTTCTTTCACTGCCTGTGAGACGGCAAATGTTGCAACGGGATGCTCTGTTATCTGCAATGATGTCTCAAAGCCAAAACTGTGTTACTGGTCTTCGTTTAGTACAGTTTAAAAGTTCCTAGTGATTTTTGTATCACTTCTAAAAGCATCGTATAATTAAAAGTATACAGATAAAATAAAGTTATGTTATTAGCACACATAGTATCAAACCAATTAGACGTGCAGAGGTGATTTCTGGATGCTGGATGTACACACGAACACAGCTGGATTCCACAGCAGTGAGCACAGACCTACTGGAAGCCAAAGGATATCTACATCTGGGTAAACTTTCTTCTGAAATGATTGAAAACTGACAGCTTCTTGCGTGCAATTTGCACATGGAAGTGCCTCCTGCTGGCTGGTGTCCTTCCAGACAGATGGCAGGGAGCCACCATCAGCTCTCATCGTAGCAACCTTCCTGCTCTGAGTTTCTAACATCACCTCATCGTCCCCTCCATAACAAAAGAAACCTTCTCATCATCCCAGTACGTGATTACCCAGCACACACGGCTGTAGTGTGGGGATATCCCCATTTCTGGGAAACATTTAGTTTCCGCTCATCCCAGCCCCACCAGCTCTGCACTCTTAAGTTATACCAAAACCCACACTTACGCAGTTCTCTTAATGTAAAGCTACACTAACAGTATATTTGTCAAAATATAACTTGTCCTACGAGAAACTTGTATGCTTGGTTCATTCATCTTCCTCTTTGCAGTACTTGGAATACTATGATGTTCTGCAGCTATGATGACACCTTTTCAGTGTTAGATATACGGGCATTGTGCCATATGCTGATTATCCATTAATTACAATGTTTATTGATATAGGAGGTATGTCCACCCTCATCAAGAGAAACAGGATTTCTTTTGTTTGGAGATGGTGACCCCTTTAAACTGGATCCATTTCTTTGTTGCCACCACAGGTTGCTTATACTTTATCTTGTTTGAATTTCAGCAACAGCAACTGATCTAAAAGAAAGATTATATACCTTCCTCTAAGTATATAAGATGATACAGCAAAATAAAAACAGGAAAGAAAACACTAAGCTACATACAATTAGTAATATCCATAATTGGGAATGGCTACTTATTCTTCTGTGCTACCTATAGAAAACAAAATAGCAAAGATAGATATTAATAGTTATCTTAGTTAACCAAGGGAGATCATTTGCATCCATAGGACTTCTTGGAGGTATTAAGGATCTAATAATCTGCATCTTTGTATATTGTTATACAATTTATTAGCAGATGTTCTTAAATTGTTGCTCACCCATCCTCCATTGTCTGTTTTCCATTGGTTCCATCTCATCTCTGTAACAGAAGAACTTTATGTTTTAATTACAAATCTATTACATTAGTGCACACTCATGATCAGTCTATTTTTAGGTTGTATTTTTTTTTTTTACCTTTTCTTCACTCTAAGATAAAATGCTGGTGTTAACACTTCAACTAGAATCATGTGTTACAGGCTTAACTTTTTGCCTTCAAAGTGAACTTTGTCCCAAGTCAATTAAAATATTTTATCATTAATTACCCTCCCCTCAAACCATTCTACATAAAAGCTTAATCTGCCATTTTCCCACCCTCTAAGGTTTTGTGTACTGGTACCACTCAGTTTGCATTCCTCTGTTTCAAGCTGAAAGAAGAGAGATTTAGATGAAGTCTTAAGGAGAAATGTGGAGGTGGTGAGACACAGGCACAGGTTGCCCAGAGAAGTCGTGGATGCCCAGTGCCCTGGCTTTTCATGTGATATGGGTGATGTGTGTGGACTCTGCTCCCAATCCCTAGTGCTTCCAGCATGGTCCCCTTCCCAGTGGTCCAGTTCTGGTCAGACCACGAGCCCGGGGAAGGGGGAGACTAGCCACCCTAGACTATGATGGGGTGGGCAGGGGCCTTGGGGCTGCTTCCCTCTCTTCTCCTATTGATCTCCAGCAGGCGATCCAGCAAAACCCTGGTGGGAGCGTTATCCCAGCGGTCCATATCTTCCCCGTGATTCCGAAGCTGCCTCCATATGTCCACGCGCATCGTGCTTAAATCCCTCCTGGCCCTGGTGTTTTGTGCCAGGCCCTGGGGCATGGGGCTCTGCTGCCACTGCCTCTTGCCCTGCCACCTTCCCTTCCTCCCTTTCCACATGGAGGGCATCTGGGGGGTTGTGCTCGTGGAGGCAGCAGGCTGCAGCACCTCCGAGTCCCTCTTCCCCCTGGGATTTTCCCTTTCCCTGCCAACCTTTCCTCCTGTGGAGCCCCCTCCATCCTCCGCTGCCCAGGTGCTCCCTGCCACCTGTTTGCTCCTTCCCTGGGTGCTCCCGGCTTTGAACTGCTGTGGAGCTGGCTGAGCGGTAGCCGCATCCCTCCAGATGCCCCAATCTGCCTGTGGCTGCGTGTTTCCCTGGCTTCTCCCCTCCGCTCCTCTCTCTTCCCATTTCACAGCCGCCTGAGCACCGGGAAGCAAAACAGGGTTTGCTTTAAACCTTCCTGGTGCTGGGAGGCTCGCAGGCTTGCACGCCTCTGCAGAGGGACTGCCGTCTGGATTAAACCACCTTTTCCCATCGTGCCGCTCATCATCTCCCTGGCAGGCTGGTTTTGGTAGGGCCACAGCTGCTCCATGCTTCACCCCCAATGCCGCCTTTAACCTTTCTACCTTGGCCTCGCAGGCTCGGTGGTCTGTGTCCTTCTCTTTCAGGGTGTGTATTTTCTGCACTAACACTTGGATTGCTCCCTGCACATCCTCCACGGCCCTTGTGCTGGCAGCCAGCTGTTCCTTCAGTGCCTGATTTTCATTCAAAATAGCCTTTTTTTGCTCACACACTTCTTGATACTGTAGAACGCTCCGCACTTGCTCCGCAGCCGCAACTCCTTCCCGCATTTTACCCTCCTCTAGTTTAAGTTGCTGAGTCTTTATTTCATCTTTCAGGTTTTTGTTTTCTGCCCTTAGGTTCTGGATTTCTACCTGGGCTGCCTGTTTTTCTTCACCTAAACTCTTGGCCACTAACCACATGGCCCATGCTCCTGCACACTTTAAGGACTTTCGGGAGAAAAGTTTAGACTTGGCCATCTCTTTCAATCTGGCAAACTCCAGGTCTGCCTGCTGGAGGCTTCTGCAGGAGTTTGGACCCCAGGGGTTTGGTCCCCACTGCATAACCCATTTGGCCAGCTCTGACATGGTTTTGGCTCCCCTCAGGGTATTTCAGATAGGGTTGCTTCCAAAGTACAGCTCAGCCAGGCTGAGAGGAGGTCGCGGAGGCTCGCCCAGGTATGGGCTGCTCCTCTGCTGTTTTTCCAATGTACTTCTTCCCCCTAGAAGGTTTTCCCAGCCAAGAAATGCCCCAAACAGAGAATTTTAATTTAACTTTTCTCACAGATCATAGAATCACCAGGTTGGAAAAGACCCACCGGCTCATCGAGTGCAGAGGGCTTTTGTTTCCCTCTCCAGAAACACTTAGAGGCAACCCTTGAGCAACCTCCTCCCAGGCAGATGGCAGAGGGCTTTCCCTCTGGCTGTATTTCCCACACCAAGACTTCCAACAAAGCCTTTAAGGGATGCTTCTGCTTCTCCCCTAAACCGAGGGCTGTGCTGTAAGCAAGGCACTTGCTGGGCTATGGGAACACAGGGCAGTTGTGTTCCTGGTTGTCCCTGACTGCCTTGGGGTGGCACCCAGAAAGGGCTCTCCCAGAAGGGTAGCTCACAGAAATACTCCGAGGGACCCTGGGAGGGCTGCCGTCTCCCCTGATTCCATGCACCGCAACTCCTGCCTTTCCATGGGCTGGAGACACACACCTGACGCAGGAGAACGTGCTGCTTGTCTGTTTAAAAGTTCCAATAGCCTGACCAAAGAGTGCTCAGCAATCCGCTTACATGATAGATGATGTTACCTCGAATATTAGAGAGAAAGGGAATAAAGGAAAAAAATCCTTATCAGGATCAACCCCACTCCCCCCCAGCTGCTGCAGCTCTCCCAGGTTGTGCTCACCCCTCTGCTGCCCCGGGAGGTCTCCACGTGTCCTGATCACCGAGTCCTTCACCCCCAGAAAAGCGATGCTGATGCTGTGGCTCCTCCGTCTTCTTCTTCAGGATGGTGCTTGTGGGGTCTCTGCTTCTTCCTCTGCTGGATCCACCTGGGGCTGTGTCCACCCCGTGTTCAGGGCTCTCCCTGCCCACTCCTTGCTCCCAGAGCCAGTACCTCTGTGCTGACCCTCTGGGCAGAGCTGTGCACCCCTCGTAGACCTGCTCCTCACCCTCTGTGCTTCCCAGAGCACAGTTCCCTAGCCTCAAGGTCACATTCCTGAGTGGATGCAGAGGCTGCCCATGGGGGAGTAGTTCCCAGTGCCAGAGCCGCCAATATCACGTCATGCTGCAGGTTTCAAGGCCCCGTTGCCCTCCCCTGCCTGTGTTTTCCTCCCAGCTCAGGGACCGATTGCCATGGCCCAGCTGTAGTAATAGAGCCCAGCCGTTCTCCAGAGGCTTTTTGGCACCGCTTTATTGGACCAGGCAAAGCCAAACCAGTGTGAGGATGGGTGAGGGCCGTTGGGGTCGTTAGCTGATGGCTGTCACAGCTCCAGAGCTCATGCCAAGCTCCTCGCATGGCCAGTCCCAACTAAAGCAAGGCCGGCAAACCACCACAGCCGACCTCTGGCAGTGGCAAGGCCATGTTTTGTGGACTATGAACATGCATTGCCCCACCATCATCACCCTGTTCTCCTCAGGAGTCCTCTGCTTTGCTCAGAGCTACAACGGCTGTTGGCATGGCAGAGCAAAGGGCTCCTCGTGCTTTGCTCTCACCATGAAGACCATGAGTGATGCTCCTCAGCATCTTCACGAGGAGCTGCAAGGAGAGCGCTGGTCTTTGGTCATGGGACCGACCTATCCTACAGTCAAAGAAATCCATCAGGCAGTGCTAGCGGCAAGCATGATATCCTGCATGGAAACAATTCTCAAATAAGTGAAATGAGAAATATCCGAAGCTCTGCAATTATTAAAACACACAAATCCCTGCTTGTAAACCCCACCATCCCCACAGATCAATGCCTCGAGAGACACCTGGAGTTTTGTAAACTAGAAGATGTAACAAGATTAAAGCTGCAGTGTGACAAGACAGCTAATTTTTAATTATTTCTAACTCCTTTCTAATTTCTACTTCATTCTGAATATTTAAAAGCCTTTCCAAATGTATTTCACAAGTTTCAATAACAACCTAGTAACTGGATGTGGCACTACAGTGATTTATAATCACCTCCTAAAATGGGGATCTAAATTAATCTTTCTCCATCTCATTAGTTTAGCCATCAAGAGATCTTTTACAAGATAATTGGCTTTCAGTGACTTTAATTTAATTTAATTTATTAATATCTTACATTTATATTTCATTGATGCTGGTTTAATTATTGAACTGATACATCTCAGAAACATAATTCTTTTATAGAGCATCAAACTTTTGCTTTTAGGGCTCTAGAGCCTTTTTAGGTGTTTTAATGATAAATAATAATCTTGTTTGTGTTTGCCTTTGGAGTGGATATCAGTTTCCTTTTGCCTTAGGTTCTCACAAAGGAAAATGAGATCTTATTTTAGAACATCCTGTTTTGCGGGCAAGGCTGCCTTTTCCTTAAACCCAAACTTGTTCCAACTTTGTAAGGCTACAAAACCACAAAGAAGGGGAAGCAGAAGCTGAACGTGGGATAAATAGGAGCTCATACCTGGCAGGTATTGATGTAAATTGGTGGTCAGCAGTGAAGGAAGGCCAGTCTCCATGGGGTTGATTCCCAGGGCTGAGCTCTCCAGTGCCAGTGGTGATGCTGCCCTGCTTGAAGTGTCTTCTGCAACCAGGAGCATTCATTCCCCCTCACCATGTGCCTGCTCTTCCTGCACCCACACCACTACCTGGCTTTGGGGGCTTCTCGTCTCACCCCCTTCGCTGATTAACCTGTGTGAACCTAGAAACTTGGAGGCTTCCAGCCACCTGTGAACTTTGGCTGAGATGAACCAGGAGGTTCCTATCTCGGTGAGGAAAGACAGACAGACACCTCAGCTGCACGACTGACCCCCTTCCTTCCTTTGCAAAGCAGCCTAAAAATACATTCCCCCCTGGAACAGGATAGCAATGCTGAAACATCTGACAGTGAATGTGATGGTGATAATTGATGCTTAATGAATAATCCAGGTTAGTTTTAATATTTTAGCTTCATAGAACACCTTCCATCCCCAGGAGCTAAAGCAGCTTTTAAAAGGTGCACTGTTATCCTGCTTGGTCTCCTTTTGCCACTAAATCCACCATTACTTTGCAGAAAAGCTGGGGAGGGGCTCTTGATCAGGGAGTGCGGGGATAGGATGAGGGGGAATGGTTTGAAGCTGAAAGAGGGGAGATTGAGATGAGATCTTAGGAAGAAATATTTTCCTGTGAGGGTGGTGAAGCCCTGGCACAGATTGCCCAGAGAAGTGGTGGCTGCCCCATCCCTGGAGGTGTTCAAGGCCAGGTTGGATGGAGCTTGGAGCAACATGATCCAGTGGAAGGCGTTCCTGCTTATGGCAAGGGTGTCAGAACTGGATGGGCTTTAAGGTCCCTTCCAACCCAACCCATTCTGTGATTCCAGGATCCTAGAACCTGCTCCAAGTGCAGCCCATTTACTGCATGTCCCATGGTCCCACAGAGCTGAGGGCTTCCAGCTGTGCTGGGGGAATGACTTATTCCAGATAAGACGAGTGCTCCTGAGTTTGCCCACGGCGTGTTTCCATCTGATGCAGTGTGCGGATGCAGGTAGAGAGGAGCATCCCCGGCTGCTGTGGGGGGAAAAGAGCCCTGGGAGGAGAGAATGAGAGAATTATAGAATGGTTTGGGTTGGAAAGGACCTTAAAGATCATCCAGTTGCAATCCCATGGGCAGGGACACCTCCCACTGGATCAGGCTGCCCAAGGCTCCATCCAAGCTGGCCTTGAACACCTCCAGGGATGCGGCAGCCACAGCTCCCCTGGGCAACCTGGGCCACGGCCTCACCGCTCTCATTGTGAAGAATTTCTTCGTTATGTCTAGTCTAACTCTGCCCCTCTCCAGTTTATACCCGTTCCCCCTCATCCTATCGCCACAGGACTTTGTAAACAGCCCCTCCCCAGCTTTCTTGTAGCCCCTTCAGGTACTGGAAGGTCACTATAAGGTCTCCTTGGAGCCTTCTCTTCTCCAGGCCGAACAACCCCAACTCTCTCAGCCTGTCCTCGTACGGGAGGTGCTCCAGCCCCTCGGATCACCTTTGCAGCCTCCTCTGGGCCCGTTCCAGCAGCTCCATCTCCTCCTCGAGCTGAGGATCCCAGACCCGGACCCAGGACGCTGGGTGAGGTCCCGGGGAGCCGGGGGAGCCGCGGCCCCGCAGCGCCCTCTGCCGCCCGCCATGGGGGGAGCAGCACAGCGGTTGGGAGGGACCTCAGAGCCCCCCCAGCCCCTCACGGCACAGCCAGGCCCAGCACGGCCCCCCCCAGGGCTGCTCCCAGCCCCATCCAGCCTGGCCTGGACACCTCCAGGGATGGGGCAGCCACAGCTTCCCTGGGCAACCTGGGCCAGGGCCTCCCCATCCGCACAGGAAAACGTTTCTTCTTAATGTATCATCTCAGTCTCTTCATCCTGCCCCTGCATTGCCTGGTCAAGAGCCCCTCCCCAGCTTTCCCGGAACCCCTTTCAGTACTGGAAGCTGCTCTAAGGGCTTCTCGCAGACTTCCTCGGGCTGAACAACCCCAGCTCTCTCAGCCTGTCCTCACACAGGAGCTGCTCCAGCCCTTGCATCATCTTCATTGCCTCCTCTGGACTCGCTCCAACAGATCCGTGTCCTTCCTGCGCTGAGAACTCCAGACCTGGACGCAGGACTCGGATGAAGTCTCAGCAGAGCAGAACAGAGGGGCAGAATCCCCTCCCTCAACCTGCTGGTCACAATGTTTTGGATGTAGCCGAATACAGCTGGAGGAAAGGAGGCTGAGGGGAGACCTCATTGCTCTCTACAACTGCCTGAAAGGAGGTTGTGGAGAGGAGGGAGCTGGGCTCTTCTCCCAAGTGCCAGGGGACAGGACGAGAGGGAATGGCCTCAAGCTCCGCCAGGGGAGGTTCAGGCTGGACATTAGGAAAAGATTTTTCACAGAAAGGGTCATTGGGCAGTGGCAGAGACTGCCCAGGGAGGGGGTTGAGTCACCTTCCCTGAAGGGGTTTAAGGGACGGGTTGATGAGGCACTGAGGGCCATGGTTTAGTGATTGATGGGAATGGTTTGACTCGATGATCCGGTGGGTCTTTTCCAACCTGGTGATTCTATGATTCTATGATTCTTTATGGTCGGCTTTCTGCTGCGAAGGCACATTGCTGGCTCCTGTTGAGCTTTTCCTCCACCAGTGCCCTCAAGTCCTTCTCTTCAGGGCTGCTCTAAATCTATTCTCTGCCCAGCCTGTAATTATGCTTGGGATTGCCCTGACCCAGGTGCAGAACCTTGCACTTGGCCTTGTTGAACTTCCTGATGTTCATGTGGGGCCACCTCCCCAGCCTGTCCAGGATGGCATCCCTTCCCTCCACCGTGTTGACCACACCACACATCTTGGTGTCATTGGCAAACTTGCTGAGGGTGCCCTCAACAACCATTAGCAGCACTTGCTCATTTCAAGTAACACCCAAAACCTCTGGCCCTCAGAAAAAGCCAGTCTGGGTTTTAGATACACATGCTGCTGTGGCTCTGGCTGTTCTTTTAGTTTGGGGGCTCCTGTGCTCTGATCACTTTTGTACCACCTGGGTGGGTAACAGCGATTAAATTTGTGGGTAGGGAAGGGGTTGAGGGTAAGAAGAATTAAATGAGGATTAAAGGCATAGAGGTTAATACTTAATAATGTCCTTTCTTTCCCATTCCCCAGAGAAACAAGCTGCTGCTGCTGCACAATTTTGTCCTGCAACTGCAGCTTCTGCAAAGCCCTTTGGACATGAGGGTGGTTCTCTGGCACGGGGCTTTGCTGGCTGAGGATGGAGGGCACAAAAAAGGGCAGATGAGTTCCTGTTCCATTATCATGCTGGTTTTGGCCAGTTCTACATAATGGCCTTTTGTATTTTAGAAACATTTCAACATTTTAAAATAACTTAGAATGCTGCCAGTCTTTCTTCTTTCCATCCTCACTCCAAATGCTCCAGGCTGGCTGCTGCAGTGAGGGCTTTTTCAATGATGCAAATGCTCTTTGAGCCCCCCTAAGCCATGAGGGTTACCATCCAACTGCAACAGCGCCAGGCTTGGGCGTTGGGATGAGTGAGAACCTTGGTGAACCTCAGGGAGCTCCACTGAGCCCACGGCGCTGCAGCCACTGCAGAGCAGCCTTGCCCTCCTCCAGGAGGCTCCTGGCACTGTCCACCCACAATCCAAGGCTTTTCCTTGATGGCTTGCTATTAAAACTGTGCAAATACTGAATTCTTCATCCTATTAATCAAAACAGAAAGAAGGTCAACTGGGTTCATTTTAGATCAATCTGAAGCAAATGTTTCTGGTTGTTCAGTTTTCACAGCAAAATGAAAAATCTTCCCCAGAAGTCACCATCTGAAGCCAGCCAGGAGGGCTCCGTTGTACTTGGTTGAACCCTGCAGTTTGCAGCGCTGCGGTAACTACTGACTTAGGATGGCATTTGCAAGCTTTCCTCTTTGGTCCAAACCAACCTTTCTTCAGTGGGTAAATGATTGGTCCCACTGTGCCCTCGAGCCAGGGATGCCCAAGGTTCACTCAGGGTCAACTCCTGACTTTGCCATCTTGTGTTCTTGCCCCAGACAGGCAGAAAGGCGAATGAATGATTTCTAGACAGCTGGGAGAAATCTCTTCCAACAACACACAAGGAAAACCTCAGCTGCCACCCAGGTCTCTGCTGTTTATGAGAGGAGGAGCAAGGGGTGCAGAGCATCAGCTGAGGCCTGGATTCAGCAGTGTGCGCTCCCTCCACTGGAAGGTGAGCCGTTCCACCTGACCTGTCAAGAGGCAAGGCACTTTGTGTGCTTGTGGGTTAATAAAAAGAAAATAAAGGTCCAATTATTTGCAACTCAGTGAGGGACTGAAGCGGGTGACAACACTTTTTGAAAGTCAGATGCATGAAAATCAAAACATGTTCTCCCAGACAGCTTGCTCTGGTTCCTCTCTGTTAACAATTTCCCTGGCAGCTGGACCCTTCATCCCAGGACTCCTGCTTAAAGGATCTTAAAATCCCTATTGATTTCAATAAGGTTGGGTCCAAGCCCCTCAGCCGTTTGCCCACTGGAGCAAGGAGCCGGTCTTGGAGCTGCTGCCTCTCCCTCGCTTGCTGCAGGGGACTCATCAGGCACCAGGTCAGCGTATCCTCGGCTGTACCAAAGGAGAGTACATCGTGTCTTGTCCCTGAAAAAGGTGATTCTAAGTGGGTTAGTTTCGAGAGAGCTCAGTTAGACCTGGGAACTCTTGCAATGAGCTTGTTCCTAATTATGTCTCAGAGATTTTGCAGCAGTTGAAAGGAAAACAGATGCTGCAGGAAAACACAAACACCAGCGGGCATTTCCTGGTGTCCTCTCTACTGCTTGTTAGCTGCTTTAGCTGGTACCAAGTACCTCAAGCACTGCACTTATCACTTACAAGACTGCCTGATTTATTTTCCTAAGTTCCTATGTCTTTCAGCAAGGAAGCAGAGTATATTGCCTGCCAAAGGCATCATCCCGTTGCCTCTGGGAGCAAAAATGATCATTGCTGCCCTAGAAACTGCCCTGTGCTGATGCTGCCGGGCAGCAGCTCGGAGTCTGCAGATCAGTCCTCACTGGTGACTCCTAGCTAAGAAAGACAATGAAACCCTTGGGACATCAGACTGGCAGATGCTTTTTAATGGGACCTGACTGTCCTGAGTCCTTCGAGCGGCCTGGTTTCTGGGGGATTACAGCCAGCCTCATTTCAACTTTCATCTCGGCTGAGCGTGGTCACCAAAGTCAGGTCAGTTCTCAGGGTGGACAGACTCCATGTGTGCAAATCCGCACAGAGAAAACTGTCGATGTGCTCTCTGTGAGTGCTCCTAGTCCTGAATGCTGGTGCTGGTCCTGGGGCTGCCTTTTTTGCAAGTCAGAGTAGGTCATTTACTTCCCTTTCCTCACTTTCCCCAGCTATAGAAATGCATCCACGGATGGGGTTATCATTAACAACACATATTAAACCCTGCCTCTTTGCTTTGTTGTTTGCAGTGACTCACACTCTAGTTCTTGCAGGGTGGGTCAAATAGGAGCCCTCGCTCACAGCCCGAGGCGCTGGGTCTCCCCCATCCCAGGTGCTGATCCCCCAAAGCAGTGGGAAGGACTCTTCTGTTGTTGCCTGAGAGATGATGGGTCCCCGAGCCAAACCCTTTTTCCAGCAGACTTGGTGTGGGTGCAAGTCTGGACCAGTTAGGGTTTGGGCTGGTTTTCCCCCCTCCTTGTCTCCCAAGCCCTTGTGTCACTGCGCTCACGTGTTGAGTCCGGGACGGGGTGACAGCTCCGGTAATGCCGACCAGCAGGTGACCACAGGAAAGGCAGCACGGGTCACGTCTCTGCGAGCTGGGTTCAGCCTAAGTCTCCCAAGATGCGTCACTAAGACTCTTAGGGCTAAATCCCTCCCTGCATAAGTGCTGCTGGCAGCAGCTCTGCAGCGGGGACGCTATCGGCCCCCAGCTCATGCCCAGGTGCCTCCCATGGTGGAGCAACCGCACGGTTGCCTCTGTGCTCATGGTTTCCAACTCGGCTTGTCAAATCACTCGTCGTGATCTCTCCTTAACCAAGACTTCACCTTCCAGGAGCCCAGCACAACGGGAAAGATATTACCTTTCCGTAACTGAGAGCAAGGTGTGCAGCTCGGGAGTGAGACTCTGCCAGGCTGCCTGTTGCTGGAAGGATGCGACCATCCAGAAACTCTAAGGTGGCTGTGATCTGCTAAGGAACTGACGCTGGCACAGCAGCAGAGATTCACGTGGTTCTGGATGCTGTTAGCTCAGCTCCCTGCCTCTTGCAGGCAAATAAAAAGAGAAGGGATGAGAAGCTGGCTGGCTCCTCAGCAGGCTGGGGGCACAGTTCATCCTCTGCCAGTCTGTGCTCTCCTTTGCAGAGGGCAGGTGCTCTCAGGGAACTAGGCTGACCTTTGGGTGTCCATTCCCCACGGCACCTTCTCTGCAGAACAGTTGGCACTATGCAAGCACCTCTGCCACGGCTGTCCCTGTGTGAACCCAGCCCTCTCCTAACCACACAGCTCCTTTTTCTGGCCAGTCAGGTCCAAACCACCCAGCCAGCTCACGTTCATCTCTCCCCGTCCCTGTCTTCCCTTCTCCCCTCCTCTCCTGGGATCTTGTCTCTAGTAAACTGGTCTCCCTAGTCTCCAGTGGGATGTCCTGCCTGTCTGAGGCAGGTTGTTGCACCTGTCCTGGGCAGGCTAATTTCTGCCTCTCCCCTTGCACCCTGCGCTGGGGAGCTTTGCATCCTCCTGGAGCAGAGAGAGGGCACCTCGGCCCCTGGCAAGGCAAGCAACAGCACCTCTCTCCAGGGTGAGAGGGAGGTCTTCTCCTTTCTTTCCCACATGCCCCTCCAGGCACAGCAGGCATCCGCTGAGCATCACCCCGCTATCCACAAACACATATCTGTAACAAAAAGCCATGGACATGGACAGCAGCTTTGGAAACATTTAGTAATTAGTGTCAGAGACAGCAAAGAGCTTTGCAGGACAACTGAGAATGTTCCTGAAGCTGCTCATTAAATCTCCATTTCTTAGAGCCAAGCAGCTGCCTGGCAGCTTCCTGCCCAGGGCAGGTTAGGCTGGGGACCAGGGTGCCAGCCCCTGTCACCTTCCTTCCTGTCTCACCTTACCATGAGGGTGGTGAGACCCTGGAACTGGTGCTGGGGGGAGGTGGTGGGATCTCTGCTCTGGGGAATGCTCACAACTGAGCTGGACCAGCCCTTGGGAACCTGCTCTAGCTTTGCAGGTCACCAGGAACTCTGATAGTAGATCCTGGACCAGCTCCTTTCTGCCCAAAGCTGCTTTGTGAGTCTGTGATCCGTGTCATCCATGTCCACATCACCAAGATTGCTACAGTGCTCATGCCAATGGGGTAGTGTTGGGGTTAACTCCTGGGACTCCCTAAACCAACACCCTACACCAGCCTCAGGCCGAGAGGATCTCATCCTCTACCTCCACAAGTCCTCCAGGGCAGCTGCAGCTCAGGTAGACCTGGATTTATTAACCAGGGGAATTCACAGGAGTTTCAAGTGAGGTTTTGATCCGTCACACTGGTAGGTTTTCCAGCCAAGAGGCTTGATGGGAATCTTGTTCTGGAGCTGGGAGTAGAGAGCTGTGGTAGGGTTTCATGTCCTCCCTGTCAGAAGGCAGCAGAGCATTTCTGTGTTCTGGGGCTTTGCAGCTTTGTTTGTTGCATAGATGAGAGCAAAAGGCAGGTGCTGCGCAGCACTGGACCCAGCTGTGTGCAAAAATCCACTGCTCCATCCATCTCCCCACAATAAACACATTAAAAAGGGACAAGGTTTATTTCCAACTGTCTAGAAGCGTTTACATCGACCAAGCTGTGGGGTTGGTTTTTTTTCTTCCTTTTTACAACAAATGGAAGCGGAGCAGAGGGCTGGTTTCAGGGGAGAGAAAGGAGTGGGAGGCAGAATATCACATCCTATTTCCTCTTTTAAACACTTGGCAAGGGAGCAAACTTTCCATTCCCATCTGGCACAAGCAGACTAAACACAGGTTCCCTTCTGATAGCCATCTGCACTCTTCTGCTACCTTTTCCAATCAGTCTTCTGCAGGCAAAACTCAAACCCATGCACTATTTAAAGATACTCGAATTCAAGGGAGTGCTACCAAATGATCCCTTTCAGTTACCTTCCTTCCAAGTCACCAAGCAGCAAGCGCCAAGCCAAACAATAACCCTGGTTAATCAACAGGCTCAGGATATGAAAGCAACTCCATTTACAATTTGTGAATGCACAGATGTTGTTTATCTTGGATCTCTCCTTGTTGGTCCCCCAGGATTAAATCACGGGCCTTTAGGTGGAGGAGAGTGATTGCTTTTCCATGGAAGCAGCTCATGGCAAAGCTTGGCCAGTCCCACTAGGCTACCTTCCTCTTTCCATCTCCATAACAATGGGTCTCTTTGCTGGTGTGGAGGCTCCCTGTAAGAAGCAGGGTGTGTTCCAGCACCAGGGACTGCTGGTTCCAGAAGTGCTCGCTCCTGTAGAGCCAGGTTATCTCTGCAGGGACCCGTGCCAGGCATGCCCTGGGGATGGTGAGGCTGATCACTCTCACCATGCAGGCACTGGAGAGGCTGGGTCAGCCCAGGTGCTGATAAGGGAGAGGAGCTTCCTTGCAGACACAGCTGTGGGTTCCTGGCTCCTGTGCAGCATCGTCTTCACCCAGCCCATCCCTCCTTTGAAGCCCAGCATGACTGTGGCCAGATCAGGGAATATTATGTTTCAAGCAAGGTGCTGGTTTTGGTGCAGTAGCTGATGCTACTCTAAGAAAGAACATCCTTGGTCTGGCCCCTGTCCCATATCTTGCTTCCAGGCCCTGCAGCTGAGCTGCAGGTTTTGACTGTGTCCTGCATGCCCCAGGGATCATTTGGCTCCATGTGTGACCAGGCTTGTCCCCCCTGTTCCCTGCGGTGGCGAGACCCTGTGACCCATCGCCAGGTGAGGGGGATGATTCCTCCTCCATCCACAACCAAGATGCTCCGAAGGTCCAGGGACGTATGCCAGCTCCAGCCATCTCACTCAGCCCTGGCAGGGATGTCTGCTAGTCCTCCTGCATGGGTATGTAGCCTGTAACTTCAAGCAGAGAAGGCCATCTTCATCCTTCTCCACACCTGCCAAACTGCTGTGGAGCCCAGGTAGCACAGCTGGTCGGTAAACCTGCTCGCAGGGGCAGCTGCGTATCACAGAGGGGTTGGTGATGCTCATGCTTAGGGTTCACAGAGCATTTTTGAGAGGCTGCTTGTGGGATGAATGCCACTTCTCGGTTGTGACTGTGCTCGCAACCTGCTTTCTTGGCTGTCGAGTTCTCTTTTTTAGGGGGAGGGGGAAGGAAGCCGTGGCAATAGTTCTCCATATTGCAGAAACACCCTGGCTGCAAGACAAAGCTGGTGGTGGCTGAGGCTGTGTTTTTAGACACCTTCCCACCCACAAGCCCTCTGGTGCTGTCTGCTTACTAAATGTAAGTTCCCTCCACAGAACTGGAACACGGGATTTCTCTGTAGCTGTGAAATACCAAGCAGCTCAGCATACGGTGCAACTCATCTGCCCTGTAAGGAAGACAAATAGATGTGTAGCTCAGCCAGGGCAGGTCTGTGGCTGCTGTCTGCAGAGGCGATGGCTGGAGATGCTGCAGGGCCATGCATTCCCGGCAGAGAGCGTGTCCCGCACACAGAGAAGAGGAGGAGAAGGAGGAGGAGAGCCCTGCATCCAGGCCTCTGCAGCCAGCCGCCTTCCCTGCTCACCAGGGCTGCAGAGGCAGCCTTTGTGTGCCTGTCACCAGTTCAGAATGATGCGAAGAACTGAGTGAGCAGCAGCTTCTGCCACTGGTGCAGCTCCAGAGGCAGTTTTCCCCTAGGACAAATTCTGCAGGAGTTTCAGTGCCCAGGTTTCCGTGGCAGGCAGGGGTCTCCCCTCTGCGATGGGCACAGGGTGAGATGGGAACCACTGTCGGTACCCTTGGCAGCCAGGAGCGGTGGGATCACTAGGGCAAAGCCAGCGGCGGGTTTACCCTGGTGCAGTTGCACTGACGTTGATAGAGGAAGGTGAACAGAGAATTTGTCCTTTCTGTTGTGGCACGACTGAGCTGGCTGATGACAATTTTTCAACAGCAGTGATGGATTTAAGGTAAAGCCTGTCCTTTCCCCTGCTGGGTGACCAGAAGACAGCAGCACTGGACCCTTTCCTGCCATAGGAAGCACCCAGGGCCGTGCACAACTAACCACAGTGACTCTTGCTGCAAGAAGACCTTATGCAGTGAAGACTGTGTCCTACCTCCACATCTGTAGCCATATGGAATGTAAGGAGCTGGGGCTGGGGTCCTTTTCCTGCTGTTTTGGGAATGGCAGGAGCAGTGATGAGTGAAGGGAGACAGGAACTTTTCTACTACATCACTATTCTGGGCAGTGGGTCATGAGGGGAGTGAGATGCATCACTGGTAGGAGGAACCCTCATACCCCCATGGGCCACGTGGCAGCCTTTGGAAAGGGAAAAGTGCTGCTGAGTAGGTGCAGGGCTGCAGAGCTGAGCTGCTTCAGCCATTCATTCCTCGAGTCCCCAGAGAAGCAATTACTGCTTCGATCCCCATCTTAGCGAACTCCTGCGGCAGAAGGCAAAAGGATAACTAGGCTCTGCTCCTAAGTAGGAAGCTAAGGATTTTATGGGATTACTTCTTGCTCCTTGACAGATGTGGGTCTGTTTAGGTCAGAGTTAAGCTCAGTGCTGAGCATCATGGTTTGATTTAACAGGCACCAGAGAGAACCTTTCATCAAGAGTGGGATAGGACAGGTTCACGACCATAGGGGGACCACACTGGCTCTTGCACACATGTGCAAGTACAGGAGAGAGCAGAGAGATGAACATCAACACCTATACATTGGTCAGAGTCCCTCTCTCTCGAGTGCCTGGATCCTCTCCCTGAGGGCAGATGCACCATGAACCAGAGGAGCTGTGTGTGTGACGAGTCAAACCTCCCAGCGCGTTCCAGCTCAGGTGTCATCTGCACTGTAGCTGTAGCTCTTCCTAGCCCACCTTTGACAGGCTTTTATGCAACAACCAGTGGAGCTTGGGGCTGAGTGCTGGGTGAGCATCTTGTCCTCCTAACATCATTAACTTTCAGTTCTTATTCTCTCTTCTCAGTCCTTTCCACTCTTCCTAGCAAAGCTAACCCTGCTGGGGAAACTCCTGGGGACTGCCTGGCACCCACTCGTTCAGCCTCTCCCACACTTTATGGTGGAAATGCGATGGTTCACCTGCACTTGTGGCAGCCAAAGCTAGAGCATTAGCTCAGTTATATCGGGACAGCTGTGCCTGACATGGATATCGTTAGTCCTCTTTCCATGCAAAAATAGTATTACTGGTGTAAAAGCTGCTTTGTGCTATTATAGCAGCAGCCACAGTGGAGAGTCACAATACTTTAATTACGCCAACAGAGCCAAACAAGCACAGCAGCAGAGACGAGGTCTTACAGGAGTAATAAATTCCCCTGGTCAGGTTCTGTGTTGTGGTGCCTTTGTGATGCTTGGTTTTACACATTGCCTCTCCCGCTCTAATCCAGGAGACTCACCTCTGCATTTCTCAGTCCCCGCTGTTTCCCTGGTGCCAGCAAGGGACCTGCCAGAAAGTGGGAAGTACCGGTGCTGCCTCTAGGGCCAACTCCTCTCAGGGAACTAGTCTTCTAACCTACAGATTAAAAAGGGAAATAAATATCAGCAGGAAACTCTGTTAAAAGAAACAAACCCATTAATAAATAAACCCCTAGCACGATGAAAAGGTGAAATGCTGTCCTTCAGTAAAGGATTCAATTTTTTAAATTAGAATATTTTTCATACTCTGATTCCAGCCAAAATGCATTTAACTCCCCCTGATGGAATATAAACATTAACCCAAGCACTCTTCATTCTTAATGCGTTCTCTTGTGTTGGCATGATCCAGCGCCGCACTGAGAGCTATTTCCTGCTGGCTCCCTTGCAGATGTTGGGTCCTCAGTGCATCTCCAGAGCAGTCCAGAGCTCCCTCTCCTCCCTAAACTTGGGGCTCCACTGCTTCTCCTCGCTGTTTCTGAGCGTGTCTCCTGCGAGTGCTGTCAGGGCTCAGCAGGATGGAGAGGACACCTTCTTCTGCAGGGACCTGAAGGAGGTGCTAGTGGGACATCTAAGCCATCTGAGGTCCTATCAAACCTCCATTCCCCGGGGGTTTGAGCCTGATTCTCCACTGCTCAGCAGACTTTGTCTTATTGCAAAACGACTGTGAAACTCTGCCCTTCTGGTGGGAGCAGCGGGCAAGGGAGAGGGCCAGGGCAGGGTAAAGATGCTGCTGCTTCACGTTCTGGGCTGTTGTCTCCAAGAAAAAGTAAACTCCAACCAGGTGCTGTTTTTTAAAAGCACAGACTGCTTTTATAACCCCTTTCCATGCCCCTCTTCCCATCCTTCATGGTGTCTATGCTGCCTCCACGTAGAAAGTCAGGCTTTGCAGGCATCACCTTCCCTTTATCCCTGTCATGGAGACTGGATCCTGGGAAGCCTGCAGGCTACGTGGGGGCTTGTCTGGGATCAGCTGATGGGTACAACGCTGGCCAGGACAGACAAGGGACCAACAAGCTGCTCTAAGGCTGGATGTGGGGCCAACAAGCTGGTCTATCTGTAGCAACAGAGAAGAAAAGTGAGGAAAACCATGGAGAAAACAGGATCATCATCTTTTGGATTTCTTGAGCCAGAGACATGACCGTGTCCTCTGTCCTCTCCTCCCCTCCATCATAGCCCCCTCTGCTCTCCTCCCATTGTCTGCAGCTGCTGTCACTGGGCCAGCAAAGGCCCCAGTTAGTAAAGTCCTTAAACACAAACTTAATTATCAGGACAAGCTTAAGGGCTTTGCTGACCTGGATGGAAACTGGCTGAGCCCCCTGGGCTGACCTCGCTGGAGGGCTGCAGGCTTGGCCCCCGCCATGGCCCCTTCCTTCCCAGGGGTCAGTGTAAAATAAACCCAGAGGCAACTTTGCAAAAGCAGATCTCATTCCTGGCTCCTTAGCGGCCCATCCAGGTCCAGAATATCCACCCCTCAGCGCTGCCAGCTGTATCTATCCTCCTTGCTTCTTGACACAGGGCACAAACCCCATTGCTCCTCTCTGCACCTCAACCCACCTCGCAGCCAGGCACGTAGAGCAGGACGGCTGCACGCTGAGTGGCTTTTTCTGCTCAAGCACCATCTGGAAGTCCCTGCGAAATGCAATGCTGTGTGGAAAGCAACTGGAAAGAATGACACTATGAGAGACTATTTTTTTCCCTAGGAAATAAATAGACCCTGCGCCACAACGGCGGAGAGGAGAGGGTTCGTGCTGGGTCAGGCACAGGTAGGGCCACGTAGGGACAGCCTGGAGTTTGTTTGTGTGGTAGCCACAGCCTCTTAGGAAGCTTTGGCTGGACAAAAAGCACATGGGACCATCTCTGATGATGCTATGAAGGCAGGCTGGGCGTGGCAGGGGTTTCAACCTGTTCATAGCATCTTAGGCATGAAAACTGCTTATAAAGTGACTGTGAAACATGGGAGAGTGAAGCAAGGTGCTGCCCACTGCATGGCAGCTCCCATGTGTGCAGGTAAAGGGATCAGAGAGCAGCTGAACCCCTCTGCCCTCTCAGCTGAGGAGGGGGCTTTAATGTGCTGGTTGGGGTGTCAGGCGAGCCAGAGCTCAAGGCTTGGCTCCGACGTGGTTGTGGTGATGGCCTGGATTCAACTATTTCAAAGGACACTGGCCGGTCAAATCGAGCCCCAAATTTAAATTTGTTAAAATAACTTTGTGCAAAACATTAGGATAGAGAGAAATGTTTCCATGGTTTTGTTTTTAAATTCCAAGTGGGACGAGTTTATTTTTTCACTAGGAAACTTTCCCTGTAGGATTTGTGATGCTGGCTGGGAGACAAGAGCCAGAGAGCTCTGCTCCCAAATGGAGGTGACCCAGAGCTGGTCACGTCGCCTCGTGCAGCCTTACTTACCCCTTTGGAAAAGAGCAGGTCGCAACGTGCCTGGCTGCAGAGAGCCTGGGATGCCAGCACTGCCGCAGGGATGCTCGGCCCCATGGCTATCGTGCCGTTAGCCCCTCTGGCCTGTAGATCTAAATCTGGCCGAGCCATGTAGTTGTATTTGCACGTTGGATGGTAAATGCAATGGAAATTCTTACATTGCAAGCAGGTTAACGGAAAACCTGGGCCCCGAGTAGTTCAGGGATAACATGACCCTCCTGCAGTTTTATTTCTCCATGGGTCTCATTATGCACAAGTGCTTTCTGTGGGGATAGCGATGGCCTGTTCTTCAATAGCATCCTGCTCCTGCTGGCTTGCTGCTGATCCATAATTTAGGAGTGAATAGCTGTTATCACCTGTTTGTCTTCTATTGGTTTATATTGTTCTGAAAACCAAAATGCTAGAGATTTATAAAATTAACTGAAGGGAAAAAAGAAAACCATGAGGACTCCTCTGGCTTCAGTCAGCTCAGTGCCCTGGCAATGAGTTTAGCCCAGCTGAGAGTCCAAAGGTCCCCTAGGAGACCAGGTAGTCCTGAGCTTCTGATGTAAAACCACACAGCAGTGCAACAGGGAGAGCACACGAGAGGAGGAAAGAAGTGGAACCCAGGGCAGGCTGGGCTCCCTTTACCAGAACTGGCTCAAAACAGTGGGAAAAACAATGGCAATTTGACATGCTTGCCTCTTGCCTTCATCACTGGAGCAGGGGGAGGGCACAGTGGTTCATCCTCATTTGCAATTAAATACTTTGATTTGATCCCATTCTATTCTCTCCTCTTATGTACTGGTTCATGGCTGTGGAGCCATGGATAGGAAACTCTTTGTGCTTTCCCCCTTGAAAGGAGTGAGAATTTGGCCTTTTACGATCCAGGATGTAATGAAAACTGATGATTTGGACATGCGGTTCTCTAAGGAAGCTCAAGGGCTAATGGGGCTCCCTCACTTTCAGCCCAAACATGGATATAAAGGCTTATCCACAAGGGAAAGCTTGGTTTTGTTAAGGCAGGAGGGTACCATGGCTCCTCCTGCTCCACCTTGGCTTTTCATACCTGGCTGGGGCAAGCAAAGAAGGAGGCACAGCTCTTACAGGATAACTCCCCTGCATGAAGAAGACCTCCTAGGCTTATAAATCATCCCCTCATCCATTTCTGGGGTACCTGAATACCTTCTCAAAGACTTCCCCCAAGGGAAGGGCCAAAGGTGCAGCATTCCTAGCACTCCTCACCCGAACAACATCACTTCTAGGGGGGGTTAAACCATCCTGATCCTGCAAAGCAGCCAGGGGTAGCTGATGGAAGTCTCAGGAGGTGCGCCTTCATCTTCAAAAGGACTATTAATGGACTGAACGTTAATCACACGAATAAATCTCACGGTGGTGTAGAGCCAGAGTGAGCAATAAAAGCACCGATCCCCAGGCCTCCCGATGGGAATTGGCCAGGGCTGGGGACGATGTTCTCACCAAGTCAGTGGGAAGTAATTCATGCCCTCAGCACGTAGGCACTCAGAGATTTTTGTTAGGTTGGTGGGTTTTGCCCTCAAAAAGGCGGTTACCTAGGTGGAACCGTGAAACTCTCTGCCCATGCTGGGTGGGCTGAAGCGTTGATCTGAGCTGCTTGTTCTCAGCGGTGGCTGTGAGAGCCCTGGAGGCTGGACAGAGGGAAGAGTGAGCCCTAGTCCTGTCCCTAGGAATCCTTTGGGGTCTCAGGTGTGTCAAGAAATCTATATTTAAAGGAATGTGCTTTCCACAGAGGGGAAAAACCTTGGGCTCAAGCCGTGTCAAGTGTAGGAGGACATTTAGAGAGACAATTCAGTGTGCCTGGTGCACAAGGGACTTGGAGGCATGCGGGCTTTTCGTTGGCTTTTATTTTGTTTGGATAAGACCAGGAAATCCATAGCAAGTGTGTATATGTCTGAGGGAGACAGCCAGGCCTGCGTCTGATGAAACAACCCAGGGAATTGAGCTTTGGCACCATCTCCCATCTCACTTTTCAGCTGGGGACTGTGGGGGATGAGGACCCTCGGGGCAGGCTGTAAAGTTAATTTTAAAAGACCTCGTAATATGGATCAGCATTGCCTGAAGCAGCACCCTGCCTCTCTACTCCTGAAGTTGTCTCCCAGCACAGACCAACTTTGAGCATTCAGCTTCAAAAAAGTAATTTAAAATCATGTCTTTGTGTTCTCTTAGGGCAGAAATCAGCAAAGCGAGTAAGCGTGACTGTATGGGTCCCAGCAGCCAGGCCAGTGAAAGGCAGAGGAGCTGTTTCCCCAGTGCTTTGGAGACTTGGCTCTCATCTTACTCCTCTCCCCAGATCCAAACCTCATATTGGGGGTGAGGGGGCTCTGTGCACCCAGTCTGCTCTGCTGCTGCATCCTGCTGAGGCTGTAGAAGTAACTGCTAAGGCAAGGTTACTGGTAGCCCTTCCTAGCGGGCTCACCCACACCTGATTTCCACACGTCTGCAGGGTCTAGATCAGCTCCCTGTGATTCATTTTAATCTGGCATAAAGCAGCAGCTTGCTGAAGCCTGATGTAAAACTCCCACATACACTCGCATTATATAATATGAATCTAAGAAGATGAAATTATCTGGTCGGAGGAAACACATGCACGTATGTGTGTACACATTTATAGACAGGCCAGGGGTTGGCTGAGTGGAGCTGAGGGCACAGCTTCCCTTTGGAAACACCAAACCTGCACTTGTTAGCACCTAAACACTAGGACAGGCAACACGTATGGCCGAGTGTAGGTGCATAAACATGTACACGCTGCGTTTGGAAGTGCAGAGTGGTGATAGCTATACAAGTTTATAGCTATAGAATCATATAGAATGGGTTGGGTTGGATGAGACCTTAAAGCCCAGCCGGTCCAACCCCCTGCCATGAGCAGGGACACCTCCCAGTGGATCAGTGAGGAGCGCTGGGGGTGTTTAGCCTGGAGAAGAGGAGGCTGAGGGGAGACCTCATTGCTCTCTACAACTACCTGAAAGGAGGTTGTGGAGAGGAGGGAGCTGGGCTCTTCTCCCAAGTGACAGGGGACAGGATAAGAGGGAATGGCCTCAAGCTCCACCAGGGGAGGTTCAGGCTGAACATTAGAAAAAAAATTTCACAGAAAGGGTCATTGGGCACTGGAACAGGCTGCCCAGGGAGGGGGTTGAGTCACCTTCCCTGGAGGTGTTTAAGGGATGGATGGACGAGGTGCTGAGGGCCATGGTTTAGTGATTGATGGGAATGGTTGGACTTGATGATCCGGTGGGTCTCTTCCAACCTGGTGATTCTATGATTCTACGGAAGCCTCACCAACCTGAACACCTCCAGGGATGGGGCAGCCACCACTTCTCTGGTCAACTTGTGCCGAGGCCTCACAGGAAAACATTTCATCCTAAGATCTCATCTCAATCTTCCCTCTTTCAGCTTAAAACCGTTTGTCCTTGTCCCAGCATCCAGTGGGAGGTGTCCCTGCGCCCCATTCGGCTCCTCCAAGACCATCCAGTTCCAGCCCCCCAGCCATAAGGCTGGGGGGCTGGAACTGGATGGTCTTGGAGGAGCGGAATGGGGCTTGGAGGAGCCGAATGGGGCTTGGAAGAGCCGATCCGAGGCGATGCCACCACCTCCTCCCGCTGGGGACCAGGGGGAGCTCAAGGACACGCGTCCCATCCCTCCCCCCCTTCTCCATTCATGAAAACGCTGACGTCACGCGCGGTGGGCGTGGCCTCGCTCAAGCCCCGCCCACCACGGGGTCTATAAAAGCGGCTCGGCGGCCGCTCGCAGGGCTCAGAGTCGGGGAGGCAGCGCCGGGGCGTGAGCTTCGTCCTGCGGGGATCCGGGCTCTGCTCGCGGGGTGGCGCCGCGGCTTCATGTCTGTGCTGTGTCCCTTGCCCTGGTGAGTGGGAGCCTTTTCCCCCGACGCCGCAGCCTTGTCCCTCTTGGAAGCTGCGGGACGTGGCTTCCAGACAGCCGGGAAAAGGGGGAGGGTGGCGGCGGGATGGGCTGCAGCGCAGGGAATGCGCTTCGCTTCTGGAAGTGCTGGAAGAGCAGGGCTGGAGCTGGCGCCCTGTGGAAGTGCCTGAAGCTAAAGCACGCCGGCTTAAAAAAAAAGGGAAAACCTGATAAAAGCCCCCGCGCTCGCATTTACTTGCTGTGGGTTTGCCTTTCTTCCCCTCCTCAGCGGGCAGAGCTGGAGGGGGGCTCGGAGCGAGATGCTGTGCAGCCCCCGGGCTGAGCTGGGGCTGGGATGCTGGGGGAGCTGCCCCCGGGCTGAGCTGGGGCTGGGATGCTGGGGGAGCTGCCCCCGGGCTGAGCTGGGGCTGGGATGCTGGGGGAGCTGCCCCCGGGCTGAGCTGGGGCTGGGATGCTGGGGGAGCTGCCCCCGGGCTGAGCTGGGGCTGGGATGCTGGGGGAGCTGCCCCCGGGCTGAGCTGGGGCTGGGATGCTGGGGGAGCTGCCCCCGGGCTGAGCTGGGGCTGGGATGCTGGGGGAGCTGCCCCCGGGCTGAGCTGGGGCTGGGATGCTGGGGGAGCTGCCCCCGGGCTGAGCTGGAACTGGGATGCTGCGGGGAGCTGCCCCCGGGCTCAGCTGGGGCTGGGATGCTGGGGGAGCTGCCCCCGGGCTGAGCTGGGGCTGGGATGCTGGGGGAGCTGCCCCCGGGCTGAGCTGGGGCTGGGATGCTGGGGGAGCTGCCCCCGGGCTCAGCTGGGGCTGGGATGCTGGGGGGAGAGACCCGGGGGAGCTTCCCCCGGGCTGAGCTGGAGCTGGGATGCTGGGGGGAGAGCCGAGGGAGCTTCCCCCGGGCTGAGCTGGAGCTGGGATGCTGGGGGAAGAGCCGAGGGAGCTGCCCCCAGGCTGAGCTGGGGCTGGGATGCTGGGGGGAGAGCCGGGGGAGGTGCCCCCGGGCTGTTCTGAGACCACCGGGCTCCTGGGGAGAGTCAAGGAGCTGCCCCCGGGCTGAGCTGGAGCTGGGATCCTGGGGAGAGTCAAGGAGCTGCCCCCGGGCTGAGCTGGAGCTGGGAT
This sequence comes from Phaenicophaeus curvirostris, assembly GCF_032191515.1. NCBI lineage: Eukaryota > Metazoa > Chordata > Aves > Cuculiformes > Cuculidae > Phaenicophaeus > Phaenicophaeus curvirostris. Next base: position 120,667,411 of record NC_091393.1, on the reverse strand, counting down.
CCTGGGGAGAGTCAGGGAGCTGCCCCCCGGGGCAGGGGATGGAGTGAATGCCCGTGTATGCGCTGCTGAGCTTTTTCCACCCCTTCCCATGGAGAGGGGGGAAGGAAGAGACTAGAAATAGACTGCAGACAGCCTCTCCTGCTTGCTTTTCTTTCCCGATGCTACTTAAATCCTGCGCAGCCCCTCAGAATTCTGTCCTTTGTTTCTAGCCCTGATTATCTGAGATCAGCTGAAATGACTGAAGTGATGATGAACACTCCAGCTATGGATGAGATTGGGCTAAGCCCCCGCAAGGACGGGCTGTCGTATCAGGTAAGCGCTCTGCTGTCTTCTTAGGCAGAAATCCTGTAGGGAATTGCCTGGTCCGGGTTGCAAACTTAGTCCAATGTACCTCTCCGTAGCCTGATCTAATAGCAGGTCTTGCTGTAGTGAGAACTAGTCAACAGACTGGAATGCTTCCTTGGCAGGAGCTGCTTGTCTGAAATATCTCTTGGTATCGGGCAGAATTGGCAAAGAACTCATTTGTTTCTGCAGTGGTCAAGCCCCTACGCATTCAGCTCCTGCAGGAGCTCAGCGGGAGATGGGGAGATTGGTTAAAAGAAGGGTTCACACCACCCGCAGAACTGAAAGGGCTATGAAGATCTTTGTAACAGTGCATGCGGATGATCTGCCTAGAGCAGGAGGGAGCTATTCCTATGACGCTTACTTTTTTTGATCTGTTTCTTGATTTTTTTTCCTGACTGATGGGCCCATTTGAGAGGGTCAGCAGCCTTTTGCGAGATACGGTGAGGCCAGAGGCAGCCTGAGCAAGCCGTGAAATGTCACTGGTGATATCAGTACCTGAAGGCACGAACTGCTCTTGTTCTGAAAGTTCTGAACTCTGATTAGCTATTAACCTCTGATCGATGACTGGGGTGAAGATATGGTCTTAGAAACTAGTGTGAGCCTTAATCCTTTAGTCTCAATATCCCTTTAATTTCCTAGCTTATAATTAATCAAAGGACAAGTTGTGCATTTTAGCCTCCTAGATCCATGTTTTCCTAATCTTCCAGGAGACTTGTTGATGGGATGTAACGCAGGTGCCAAGTGCATGCATGGGATCCGTGCATGGATTTTTCTCTTGCTGGTGGATCCTGATGCAGGGCTCTTCCTTTGCAGATGTTACACAACCTGCAGAGAGGCAGTTGCTGTGTGTGCGCATTCAAATGAGGTGTGCTGTGGTAGACTTGCGTATTCATGTCTGAAAGATGAGCTATGAAGCAGTAGCAGTGCATTGAAGCATGAAATCAACTGAATTTTGGGCCACAGCTTGGGCCTCCAGCAAAAACCAAAGCTGCGGGGAGGAAAAGGGGTTGTGTTGCGTTTTCCTGGTGGTAATTCTGGACCTGGATGGTGCATGTTGTCTTTTTTGCTGCTGTGTGGAAACAGCTGTGCTGTGCTTTGGTGCTTGAGTTATTGGAAAGCATGTGGCCTCTCTTTCCTCCCCTATAGAGGGAGTGAGAGTGGCTGTGAAACCTGGAGCAGTCGAGCTAGCCTGCCTTGGATATTCGCTTACCTTATGGAGAAGCTTAACCCAGTCAGGTCAAACCCCTCTATTTACCTACCCAAATTCGCTCTTGGAGGTAGAATCTAGGTCCCTTGCTTGTTCTAACAATTGCTTCAGCAAAGTTTTTCCCCCAAGTGCTCATGGCCTTGATAAGTTGGCTTGGGTCAAGAAAGGATCGAGCCTGTTCAGGTTTGTGTGGGTTGTCTGAGCCTGAAGGTTTGTGGGTCGTAAGTGCTGACGACTCACATCTATGCAGAGCTGATGCATCCTGGATCTCTTCTCTGTAGTGGTCTAGTCAGATGACTTCGAATGTCTGCAAGAGCTGCGAAGTGCCTGCTGGTACTTCAGTTTGTTGTAACTGATGGCAGAAAAGATTGGGGTGTTGAAATGGAAGATTCTGATGGGCTGCTAGTGGTGTGTGGGTATGTGAGGTCTGCTGCTAAATCAGGTTAGTGTAAAGAGGATTGGGAAGCAGGTTCCTGCCTTCCTTCTTTGGCTACTAGGCTGAGAATGTCACAATGTAGCACAAGGTAAGCTGGCAGTATCCTTAAAGGGCTGAAAATTGAAGTTAGAACAGCAAGGACAAACCTGATGCAATCACACTGTGAACTCTTTGTTCTACCTCAGACTATGGCACTTTGTGCTTCATCTTGCTGATGGAGAGAGTTTGGTACATGGAAAATTGTATGCTAGTCTGATGGCTGTAGTGCAATAACTTAAAACCAGACAGGGCTAATGGAGCGTGACTGCCTCTACACTGAGGCTTGTTCTAACTGCATCTTCTCCATCCACTCATCTGCAGAGCTGAGCAACCATGATGTGAGTGTTCCAGCCCTCAGTTGGCTGTGGAAGGTGAAAAAACAATGGAGCCAGAACTGGGGGAGGCAAGCTTTTAGTTTCAGAAGTTTGTTATTCTAGTAGTAGAGCTTGGATTTACTTTACTGCAGAAATGACCAGAAAAGGAGGTTCAAAATGTCCCTCTTCAGGCTGTGTAGAGCAGGGACTGCCTGGGAGTCAGTCTGTAGGATGCTAGCAGTAACCCTGGGGTCTGAAGCTGTCTGGAGCAGAGGAGATGAAACAGCAGCTTTGCTGGGACTGTGAAGCACATCAGGATCTGCTGCATGCAGACTTGTCTATCCAACAGTACTGTTTCACAGTAGTGTTGCCTTTACTGGGAAGTAAACTGAGGAAACAAACTCATACGGAGTATAAACTTCAGCAATCCGATTCCTCTGTCCTGTGGAGTTCACTGAACTTCAGGGCTCTGGTCTGCCTTGCTGCTTGCAGAGGGAGCTTGGCTTGTTGACTTCTTCCTTCTGCGCCTGCACTTCTGCTCTGCAGGGTCTCTAGACATCAGCTGGAGGTGTGCACCCACGGGGAAGCTTGGCCTTTGGTGAGCTGGCCACCACTGCTCCTTAAGCAGTGGTGTGAAGTCTCACGTTGTGGGGGTTTTATCTGTGGGAGTGGAGTTGCCTGTGTAGGCTTAGTAATTTGTACCATTTCGCTTGCAAGATGTGTTTTCTCAGCACAGAAATGCCTTTTCCAGTTAATATGCAACATGCTTGTAAGCTAGTGTGCTAATCTCAGAACTTTTCTATGTAAAGCAGTGTTATTACTGTATTTGTGATGTAAAGCTGCTCTTGGAGGCTCCTGAAGATGGCTCAGCCAACAGATTAACAGGCTTGAGCAGAAGTGAATGGTGAAATTGGGGCAGGAGTCTCGGAGCAGTGTGGCATAGACAAAACAGAAGATGCAGCTGAAGAGATGATGTCATGCTGGGTCTTGTGCCTGCAGTGAAGAGCTATTTCTGGATCTTTAATAGATGTCCCATAATTCCCATGAGACTTACTAAACAAACCTTGTTGAAATGCAGCTGATGGCTCAAGATGCCCCTGCTACAAACAGAAGTGCGTGTGGAGGTCTTCATGTGCTTCCTGCTTAGCAGTCTCTGAGCTGAGCCTTTTTCAATGCCAGTTTAGGCTAGTGTCCTGTTTGTTGCTTTCCAGCCCCTAGATATAGCCATTTTTCACAAAACCTCATTAGTACTCTGCTGGCTTGTCCTCTGATGCCATCTCACAGCAGCACGGACGCTGCTGCTGAAACTGAGGCTGAATAAATAATTTCATGGAGCTATTGTCAAAACAATGTCTTGACCTGAATCCTGCCTTGCTTCTTGGAAGTGGAGTGAGGTCTGAGCGCAACTGAAAGTACTTTGCCCTAAGCGTTTATTTTCTGCAAGTGGTGTGCTCTGAGCTGAGCATGATGCTTCACTGCAGACTGTCTCTCTGGCCAGCGTGTGGGTCCTGTAGGACCTTAGGCTCCCTTTTAGGCGATTGGTATGTGGAGGCTGAGCTTGCCTCATGCCATCAGCTGGGTTTTGGTTGTCATGGGGAGCTTGAGCTCTTTAAGTCATGATCGCATCATGCTGGGATCTGTCTAGGCTAATCACAGCCACAGCTAGCTGGGAATTGTGTCAGACTGACTGAATCTGGGTAAATAGGCTTAATGCTCCATCCAGGGTCTATGACAAAAGCTTGGGTCATCTGTCAGGAAAATAATTTTTGATGAATGCAACACCTCTTCACCAGCGCCAGTGAAGGTGACTTGGGTGACTTTCCCAAGGAGCTGTGGTGCTCTCTTGGGGGGTTTGGTCTGTATCCACTGCATCTCCCTAACTAAACTGGGGGACCAACATGTTACTGACCCAGGGGCTGATGATAAGAGTGGAAACTGAGCTTCCTCTGTGATTATTGTCTTTGTTTGTAAGGGTTTTCATGTTGGTGCAGCTTCTGTTTGTGCAGAGGAAGTTCTGCATGACAGCTGGTGCTTGCTGCCGTGGAGGCTTTGTGGGCTACAAAAAGGTGGTGACAGCGAGTTTAGGATAATGCACTTACATGGCACATCTGATGCATAGGTACTGGACAAGATTAGTAGGCTGAGGCAACATGTGTTTCAGGACCTGGGACCTGAAATGAAAGCAAAAGCAGGATATGGGGTAAACAGAAACAAAACTAATCATATTTACAGCTCTGCTATGCAAAGGAGTGTTCCACTGAAATGCAAACTGGAGACAGCAGCTAATCAGAACGCCTTGGTGTGTGTTTCCCTCCCTGCTTGATGCCTTGCTGCTCTGATGGAAAATTGCTGTGATGTATGAAGTTTCCTAGCCCCATCCCCCAAGGCGGGGCAATCTGTCTGTGCCTGGGGAGTTGTCATTTTTTATAAACCAGAGTCACAGGCTGCTGGGTGCATGCTAGGAGCTCAGTTCTGAGTCATGACTGCTGTGTGGGTGAATGTATATATTAGCCCTGCTTCCTATACCTGGAAAATTCTTCTAAACAGGATGTTTCCTGAAATGAGTTTGCTGTGTTGCTTGGTGGCAGTGAAGTTTTAATTTAAGAACTTAAACACTGGTTTGGGATTTGGAATATTGACCTGATACTACTGAAGAGATGCCAAACTTAGCTTTTTTCAGTACTGGGATGATGAGTGATGTGTGTCGGGGGTGTATCCGTATGCTTCTCCCTGCAGACTTTTCAGTTCTGTATGGTATTGCAACAATGAAGGAAAGCTTCCCCCAGAACAGTAACTTAATTTGGAAAGATCTCATTACCTTATTCTCTCTGTAATAGAACTGAAATAGTTTTCAGCCCCTTGGGAGGGCAGACAAGTGTTTTAACTGTGTTTGTTGATATGGAGCACACATGTGGAAGCTGTTCTGAATTTACAAGTGTCACTTGGGTTATGGTAGCTCTGAGCTCAACCCTAAATTGTCTGACATCTCTCCTGCTTTTCGTGTTTCTCTATCCCTGTGAATGCTGAGAGAGGGTATGAGCCTCCCCGAGGCCATGAGAACTTTCCGTTCCCATTGCCAAGACTTCATTCAAGGATAGCAGAGCTAGATCATCTGAAACAGAGGCAAACATGGTCTTTCAAAAATCATTTCAAGTCCTGCTTTTTGCTGCCTTTTCCAGCTACAAGATGGGAGTCCAGTTGGTTTGTGTGGTATCTGGATCACTCTGGGAGGAGAGTGGTTCCCAAAACGTAACCTGGAGAGGCGTGTGAAAACCAATCTTGCTGTGGGTGAGAAGCGGTGTGGAGTAGTGTAAGAAGCAGTACGTGGCCTCTTTGGGCTGTGGGGGTGTTGATTTGTCTCATGATAGGCCAAGAGTTGGGGCTCAGCTACAGAAGAGGGGTGACTCTGTGGAAGCAGTTGCAGCCCCTCATGCTACATCTGTAGTGAGGGTGAAGAAGGTGCTTTTGAACTGCTCATGTAGCTTTCAGGTAGCCTTCAGAACTATCTGGTGGTTGTCTCTTGTCCCCATGAAGTGACCAGATCAGCCAGAGGAAGGCATCTCCTTCAGCTGTGTGCAGAGTGGCTCCTTCTGAGGAGTGAGAGGGAGAAGTTGACCCACTGCTGCTATGCTTTTGGGGTAAAGGGGTCTCTGCCCCATGTGTCTAAGCTGGGCAGAGAGGTTTGCAAGCAGTTTTTGTGAGGTAAGCTGTCCTGGCTGCTTTGCAAAGGGTGCGGAGCTTGCAGGTCAGAGCTGAGCTGCTGCGTTCCCAGTGGGGACTGAGCTGCAAGTTTCAGAGCTGTTTTCTTCCCATTGTCTAAATCTGGAGTGGGACCAGATTAGGCCTGCGGGGCCAACAAATGATGCAGTGGGGCAGGAAGAGCTGGTGCTTATCTTTTTTATAGAGTCTGGCACTGCAGCTTATGTTGGAGCAAGTGGAGAGGCTGCCCTAGAGGTGCAAGTGGAGTCTTAACCCGAAACCCTTTTTCCCTTTGGTCCCTGTGCTTGGCTGCCCTGTCCTCCTGCTTGTCACACACGAGGAAATCTGCCTTTGTGTATTTTTTCCATTCACTGTCCACACCCCTTCAAAGTGCAGTTGCAACATCTCACTTAGTGCTGCCTGGATGATTAAAAAGCATGACTTAGTGGAAAAAATACTGACCTTCTTGGGCTTGGCCTGTCCTGCAGCTGTTTGAGATAAGATTGTGCTGGGGTTTTGTGTTAAAGCTGCATACCACGTTTCAGGGATGTTTGTGAGGAAATGACTGCTGCTTAGTTTCTGGAAGAAAAATCTGGCAGGCTGTTTTCAAAGAAACTGCTCCAATTTGACCTAATGTGCTGAAAATGATAGCAGCCAAAGGTTAGCTTAATTATTATACTGCTATTTTTCTTGCACAGGAGGCTATTTTCATGACATTATCAGCTTATGTAACCTCCTGAACCACACTTCTTTTTCCATTGCATCCTTCTAAACCATGTAATGTCAAGGGTTTTTTTTTCCCATCCTGAGTTTAGATAAGGAGTTGATGCTGAAGAACCACTGACTACACTTGCAGAAATGCACCATGTGTCTGAAACTGCCTTTGTTTGCCCAAGCTGAAGCCAGAAAGCTCCAAGAAACAGTTTCTCACTTGTGCTGGGAGTGACTTAACAGCAAGTAGCTCATACTGCAATGCCCATGTTGACGTGGCCATGTTCAGAGACCTTGCTGACTCTTGTGCACCTGAAAAGCAAATGGATGATGGGTTCTGTAGTGGGAGCTGGGTTCCTGCACTGTTACAACCCCTAGTTTCACTAGTGGTCATAACCCACTGCTGTCCCCAGGACCAGATGGATGGGTGCAAACAGCCCTTGTTGTGCATTACCTTCATGTGGAGTTGCTTGCCTGAGCACCCCATGCTGAAGTCACTTTGCATGAAATAGCAACCCAAAGGCTTTCTTAAGCTGCTAACCTGGTTTCCCTGAAGCTTTAGATACTAGGGAGAGGTGTCTGGACAACAGGAGAGTGAATATAGGCAGGGAGGTAATGGTGTGGTTAATGGTTGCTAGGCTGGAGAGAAAGTTGATAGGACTTGGGGTTTGGTCCAGACCTTCCCCTGATAATGGATACCTGCCTGATTGGCACAAGGAGAACTATGCTTTGTGGTTAATGCTTAGGGCTCCTGAATGGGGAAACCTGCTTATGTAACCGGAACCACAAGGGTCAAAGCAGATGAGATCTTGCTTCCAAACAGAGGCACCCCTGAGCAGTGTGCCCATGGGAGGTTAGCAACCCTGTCCTCTGTGGGGGTGCTCTTACGGTTCACTTGAATGTAGCTGGTCTTTGAAGAAAAGAGCAATGTCTGACTCCTCACCTCATCTACAACCATGAGGGGAAAATGCATTTTGTAATTCTTTTTGGGGTGTTTGCATGCAACTGTAATGTGAGATGGGCACTCTGATAAAATCTTTGAAATAAAGAGGTGAAGATTGTTTAATCTTGTTGTTACCAACCAGGGGACCTGATGTGGCAATTGTTTTTTGTCACCCAGCATTTCTTTTCTGGATGAGGTGGAATTTGGAGCTATTCTCCTAGTATGGCTTTCCTATAATTTAGCCATGCAAACCTTCTGATGATACTGCACTGCAGGGGCAATTTTCCCTGTACCTGTGTACTTGCCTCAGTGTTTTCCTGGTAGGATCAGGGTGTGCATCCCAGGTGCACTGCCAGCAGGTGTGGGGCCTGGTGCTGCTGCAGTGCATGAACCATAAATTCTGAGTCATAGAATCATAGTGGTTTGAGTTGGAAGGGACCTTAAAGCCCATCTGGTTCCAACCCCCTGCTATGGGCAGGGACATATCTTGCTAGATCAATTTGCTCAAAGCCTCATCCAACCTGGCCTTGAACACCTCCAGGGGCTGGGGCATCCACAACTTATCTGGGCAACCTGTGCTGGTGCCTCACCACCCTCACAGTATCCTCCTGCTGAACACTACTGGAATTCTCTAAAACGCAGCTGTGCTTTTCTTTTGGTCTGGTGCTATGTTCCTAGAGTGATACTGTATGCAGACCCTTGCTGCAGGGTCTGGATTGCTGGAGCACTAGGTTGCTATGTGCCTCCTCTCCCTTCTAGCAGCAGAGCCTGGAGCACAAGCCTGTTCTTGTGTGCAGCTTGACCAGCAGCAGGAAATGAGATCTCAGAGTCTCTGATCTAGATAGCTCATTGTGCAAACTCATGAGCTTTAATGCAACAGCAGTGGGGGTGAGGGGTTTGGGTTAATATTGAACAGGACAGATGCCTGTTTGAGTGCTATTCAAGTGAGCATGTGCTTTGGAAGCCTCTTGGGTAGTGCTCATTTCCAGTACTTGGGGATTAGAGAAGCTTATTTATGAGTTCAAGAGTCTTCCCATCACTGTGTTTTACTGGTCTGCCCTGAAGACCCAAGTGTCTTCAGAGTTGGGTTTTGGCTAAGACTGCTTGAGTGCAGCCCTTCTCATAGGCTGTTTCTTGGCTCTTTCAGATCTTCCCTGATCCCTCGGACTTCGACCGCTACTGTAAGCTGAAGGACCGCCTGCCCTCAATTGTGGTGGAGCCGACGGAGGGTGATGTGGAGAGCGGTGAGCTGAGATGGCCACCCGAAGAGTTCTTAGTGCAGGAGGAAGAGGAAGAAAACTGTGAAGATGCAAAGAAGGACAACAAGGAGCAATAAGTGGCATCTGAAGAAAAGCAAGGGACTGCACCCTTCTGAAGGAAGAACAACACTTCTTTTGAAAGTCTTTTAACAAGAAAAGACAAGTTCAATTTTGCACCTGCGAGATCTTAGTTTTTTGTATTCTCTGTATTGAGAACTGAAGCCCTCGGTGTCACCAGACCTCCTGAGGAAGGAAGGAAGTAACGCAGAGAAATGTTTGCTGTTCTTGAGATCGCTATCTGTGTTTTTCCGAGGTGGAGGCAGCAGTGAGATTCCAAGCACATGGCAGTGGGTGGCTGTGTGAGGACTGCTGGAGGGGGGAGCTCGGGGAGGGGGAGGAAAGTCAGAGGTGGCAGTGTTCGGCCAGGAGCTGCCTCTGGATAAAAGCATGAGAACAGAGCAGTCATCTCTCAGATTTGCCTTTCTTACAGCTTCCAGTTTGTGTGTCAGGGTGGAAGAGTGTCTGTAGCGAAGCGTGGCTGCTGACAAGGGGCCTGTAGCTCTCCCCAGGTCGGCACCTCCTAGGGTAGCATGAGCATCCATAGGAGTAGTTGGGTTTCTTGCTCTTGCTGTTGAGCCTGTTTCCAGCCACTTTTCCCAAAGCTGTTTTCTCCCCTGTTTGCCTTTAGACTTTTCAATGCTGAACAGTTGTATTTGCAGGATAATGTTAGGCTGCTGCTTGTTATCTCTACTGTGAGGCCCTTGTTTGTCTTGCAGGTCATTAGTGTGAGGTAACATGCATCCAACTTAAAGATGCTTCTGTCTGCAGCAACAGCTCATGTCTGTTTGAGCACCTCAGATCTTTCTCTCCTGTTTGCTGTGGTTGCTCTTGTCTTGTGCAGTGCCCAAGGCCAGAGGGTGGGAATTTCACCTCCTTATCTTTTTGTCCTTGAGGCTGTAGGGTTTTGTTTCCAACTCATTAGTCAATGGGCTTGTGAGGACTGGGGTGGGTGATCTCCTCCAGCTTGGTGCTGCAGGGCTTCCTCAGTTCAGGACTGCCTGGTAGGGGTCTGCAGTGGTGGGGAACACTGCCAGACCTGGAGGTCATCCAAAGATGAAGCACCAGATGTAGTGTGGATCCTCAATGGGAGAGGAGGCTTTGCAGGAGGGCTCTGTTGGGAGAGAATTAGCCTGGGTGTCCTGAGACAAGATGCATTTCTGCTTCATAGCAAGTTTAACCAAGTACAGACTGCTTGCAAAGTCTGTGATTGTATCCTCTTTACCATATTCTGCTCCAAAGAGAAGTCATCTGTGTCTGTTTGGGGAGGAGGCCAATCTGCTGCCAGATGGGGTAACCTGCTGCTTTCCTGGAGAGGGATGGTCTCAGCTTTGGGGACCAGCTCAGAAGCTGGTTTGTTTTGGGATAGGATGAGAACAGTTACCACCAAAACCAAATCTGGGGTCATGGAAGAGATAAATGTCAAGGCCTTAACCAAACTTTCATAATAATCCCAATGCCACCTCCCTTTGCTTGTAACTGGTTCCATTTTTAAAATCTATTTGGACGTGTGTATTTGTATTTTTAATACCTCATGAGTAGTTAAACGCTGGTGGGGGGTGGGAACTGCTTTTAATATTGGCAGGATTGTTTTAGTCTCGTCTTGCTTGTGTTTTAACATAATGGCAATAAATTATCAGCTCTGCATAACCATTTCAGAGAGACAGGAGTTTGGAGACTCATTAGTTAGCACAAAGCAGGAGGAATTCGGTGTTCCTGTGCTGTGGCTGGTCTCTGGTCCAGCAACACGGACCCAGTCATACATGCTCCTTGCCTGTCTTGGTGGACAGTTGATCACTGAATGGTCATGATGTGGTGATACCATTTTCTCTAGCGATGGGTTCGGCTGTTCTGTCTGTAACACTTGTTCTAGTCTTGCTGTCTTACTGGAATGAGCTTGTACACCTGCATACCAGCCAGTTGTCTTACTTCTAAGTGTTACTCTATTGGTCTCTACCATCTATACCACCAAGTCAAAGCTGTATATCAAAGATATTACCATGTGGGCAGCAATGAGATGGCAATCCTTGGACTTCAGACCCACTGTCTGCCCAAAAGACTTGCATATTTCTGTCTGCATCCTTTTTTTGGAAGTATTGTGTATATTTCTATTTGTCGTTGAACGTATCTAAAGAACAAAGCACTCCAGTAAAATCCTGTTGTATGATATACATTCTATATTTCTGTAATTCTTTTTTGAGCCTCAGGGAGAAGCTAGCATTTTTTTCAAACTACATTTTTGTCACTGTGACAGTTGTAAATAAAGTTTGAAAATGCTTTCCAAACATACTGGTGGTGGTCTTGCTGCTCAAGTGGATTGCGATATTATCTGTACTATGTGTCTAAGCCCTTGCCTAACTGAGAAGTTGGAGAGGGGAGGCACTTCATTGCTGCTTGCCTTGTGCTCTTACTCTGCCTTGAGCCATGAGTAGGAAGATAAATTTTGCAGTTCTGTGTGCTGCTAGGGCCTTGGCTGAGCTACCTGGGGTTGTCTGCTCTGGCCAGTTTGGGTCTGGAGGTCACTTCTTGCATGGTGAGTTGTGCTTTGGCACATGCTGATGGTTGTGTGCTACAGCTGGAGGTGCTGTCAGAGGAAGACCTGGAGGAAACCGCATTTGAGTGAGATTCTAAACTTGTTTGCTACCAAGGCAGTGTCCTGGGTGTAGAAAGCTGCCTGTGCTGTGATTCAGCAGTTCAATTTGTAGTTAATAGGATTAAATTTTCCACTAAAACCAGGTGAAAAGAAGCATGTGCCCTGGAATACCCCTACCTTTTAGATACACGAAGAGAAGTTTCTGTGATTTAGCAAGTACCAAACCCTAATCTTACCAGTGCAAACAAGCTGGGCTGAGGCTAGAGTGTTATGTTTGCATGAGATTGCTTTACATACACTAACTAATGACCCTCAGATTTAATGCTTGGCCTGAGGGGCATGTTCGATGTGATCAAAGATAAGTTGTGTTGTGCTCAATCCTTGCAGGTGTTTTTTGCCATAGAAACATAAATGCAAAGTTGAAGCTTGCTTGTTGTTTTCTTCAACCAACCTCTAGCTAAAGGTGCCTTGATTTCTGCTACTCCTTAGGCATGGAATTGCTATCCTTGCAGGAGAAGATTTAGGGCTTCCAAAGTGATGTGCTGATCTGAAATAAAGGAAGATATTTAGTCCTGCCCTGAACATTTCTGATTGAACTACAGCACCGGTTAGGGAAACTTCAGGTGAATTGAACCTATCACTGCCTTCATGTGCTTCACACAAACAGGTTTTTGAGGCTTATGTCAGACTGAAGCCACTCGCTTCTCTTTCCCCCTGATGCACGTTGTGTCTGATCTACAAGAGGTGGGGTTCACTTTGCTTGGGGGGCTGCCTCATGTCAGACTGGAGTGGTGCTGGCAGGAGAGCAATGGATGGAAGAGTGATGGAGGCTTTTCCCTGGTTCTTTGCCTCACCTGTCAGGGGTCAAATGGGAACTCGTATCACCAAAATGGGCTCGCTGCTGAATGGGTGACCCTGAGGCATCTCAAGAACTTCAGGGATGGCACGAGGACCTTTCTTTGCACACATGGCACTGTTTCTTCTGGCTCTTGTTTAGACTTGAGCCATTTGTCCTTTGCTCTGTAGTTGCAAATGATGGCTCAGCAAGCCGTGCACTGTTGCCCTACTTAGTTCAGCCTGTGTTCACTCTCCCAGATGTTTGGTTTATTGGTTTTGGTGTGTATCCACTTCTGTTCAGCTTCACCAAAGAGCTTAGTCACTTGAAACACACTGAGCAGATGTGCTTTTGGCAGCTATTTTTGCCAAAGTTTGGGTGCAGCCAGGCAAAACTGTTGTGCAGAAGCGCGAAGCTAGTTCCCCATCCGTGCGACACACAGGGAGCAGCCACCCCTGGGACACAGATTCCCTTGGCATAGGGCAAAATTCTGTAACCACACTCCTCCTTGTCGTTGTGAGGAACAGGAGAACCAGCATTGCTTTCCAGCTGCCTGGCAAGAATAATCTGGGTAATCTCCTTCCCATTTTAACTCCTGTAGGAAGTTACCATGAGCTGAGGACATAGTTTCATCCCTGTGATGTTGCTCTGCTTTGTGGTATCTTAAAGCACAATCAAAACCAAAAAAGAAAACCCTCCAACCACTAGCCCAGTCACCTGGAAGAAACTGAGGGATGTGAGGAGCAACTGCAATGCACGTGCTCCAAGCTTTTCAAAAGGAATCCTGTGCACCAAACATCTCTATATAAACAAGTTAATAGCACAGCAGTGCTGGCTTTTCAGCCGCTCTGATTAAAAAGGGGTCTCTTTTCTATTTCTGCCTTCAGAAAGAGCTGTACAAGCCCAGCTGAAGAGCAGCTCTGCTGAAATAAGCTCAAACTGGTCATAACAAAAATGAAAGCTTATGAGCATTGTTTTGTTTTCTTTTTTTTATGAGGGGGAGGGAAGAGGTTTCAGGCCAAATACCTCGAGGAGAACCGACTTCAGAGAAACCTGCAAATAGCAAGAGCTTTGCCTGGGAAATACCTAGGGCTGTTGGTGGCACCGTAGATCGATGTGGTGATGAGCAGAGCTGGAGAAAATGCAAGGCACTGCAAAGGAAGAGAAGGCTCTGGGGGTGGCTGCAAGCAAGGGGCAGAAAGGGGAGGAGGGTGGGGTGGGACTCCAGGTGCAACAGTGAGAGGCTGTCCCCCCCATTTGTAGCTTCATGGTTTCTCGCCTGAGGGGCTGCATGTGCGGCTGGGATGTTCCCCAAGCTGCCTGTCCGTCTCCGCAGCTCCTAACGTTTGCTCGGTTGAAATTCATCTGGAGGAAGGAGTGAGAGGGACTCAGCTTTATCACGCTGTGGTGGCTGCCACGGTGTGAGCTGGAAACCTGGGGTAGCTGCTTGTCATACCCTGATGCAGTCTGGGTACCAGGAATAGAGCCCAATCAGCTGGGAAAGAGCTTGAGAGCATGAAGATTTCCTCAAGTACAATGAGCCATGACCTTTGTGAGTAAAACACTGTGGACAGAAATGACTTTGATGAGGCTGGAGCACAGGTAAATCCACTGATGAGGCTCTGGTACCACCCCAGGAGATGTGGGTCATCACTATTTGGGGCAGGTTTGAAGCCATGTGAGATGACCCGGTCTCCACAGTGTAGGAGAAAGCACCAGCCTTTATCTTCCAGTCCCACTATCCCCATAGCGACTCTAAGTGGGGAATCCAACTTGATCATTCCCATGAAGAGCTATTTCCCCCAACCCAAGTTATCAGCTCGAGAAAAGTAATTTTTTGCTTTTTCCACATTAAAACAAAAGCCCCAGCCCCATACTCAGGGTCAGACCTGTACTTTGCCCACCAAGACAGAAAGGGTCATTGGGCACTGGGACAGGCTGCCCAGGGAGGTGTTTAGGGGACAGGTAGATGAGGTGCTGAGGGGCATGGTTTAGTGTTTGATAGGAACCGTTGGACTCAATGATCTGGTGGGTCTCTTCCAACCTGGTTATTCTATGATTCTAAGACAGTAAAAGCAGGACAAGAAGAGAGGGAGACTGGCTGGGGTGATGAGAGCAGAGCTGGGGGGTGAACCCCTGCCCATCGCAACAGGCGACGCTCATAACGAAGACATAACAAAGTAAAAAATGCTATTCTGAGAGCCCTGAGGGGTGGGGAGACAGAGCGGGGAGGGAAGCCGCAAAGGAAACATGCATTGAACGCTTGTTCACTGCTAGAGCTGCAACAACACAAGGTTACCGTAGCAGCGACCATCGGCTTCATCTGATAAAAATAAGCAAGGAAGTCAAGTGTATGAGAGGGAGAGGATGTCAGAAGCCAAGCACGAAAATACCACCACAGCTTTGTTGTTTTTTTTTCAATACTTCCTTTTTCATTCTGCCCTCTGCCAGCTCAGGAGCCTGGGCACTTCCCAATCCATCAGTCCCAGAACGTGTCCTGCCACTAATCGTCTCTTTCCCAAACATCCCCCTGGCCCAGGTGCCTCCTTGGACACCCTGCCTGCCGAGAGCCACGTGCGCACAGCCTGCTGCTCCACTGGGAGCTGCAGGGATGGAGCAGCAGCCAGTGCCTCTGGAGCTGCACTGGATGATACCTTTGCCAGTGACAAGATGAGCAAAAACATGGGAATACAATCCCAGAGTGGTCACTGCCATGAAACAGCCTTTTCCTGCGATGCTCTATGCTGGGAGCAGCTCAGCAGGGGCGAGGAGGTGGGCCAGGGTTGCAGTTTTCTCCAGCTGTGCTGTGGGAGGGCTGTGTTACAGGCAGTTTAAACTCTTCCCCACAGGTTCTTTGCATTCAGAAGCAGAAGCCAAGCAGGTTACAATCAGCTCCACGAATATTTATCAAGCACAAGCCTTCCTGAGTGGTGTTTGACAACTGTTTTCCACCGCAGTTGTTGCCAGCACTGTAGCTAACCCCTGCACCCAGGGATGAAGGGACTTTGTAGTATTTGGTCTCATGAACTGTCTGTCTATGGGATGCTCAGCTGATCTAAAATGAAATCAATCAAAATCCCCAGGACAACTCATCAGAAGAAATCTCTGGAGTCACCGCTGTCAGGAGAGATGGTTCATTTGGCTGAGTTTGGCCCAGCAAGCCAGCAAGAAGCTCCCAGTTGCAGACCCTGCAATGCCACCTCCTACCCTGGCACGGGGCTAGTCACACTGGACTAACTCCATTTTAATTAAACCTTGTTCATCGAGCCTGAGATAATTGTTTAGTCACCTCCTGTACTCCATGGAAGGAGATAAACACCTCCAGGTGATTCAATTTAACAGCCTGTCTGGAAAGAATGACTTCTTGGAGGTCCTTCAGCTCTCAGTAGAGAGAAGATGTAGATAACCATGTAGTCTGCATGCCTGAATCTCAGGTAACTGAAGCCAGATGAGCTGAACCTCACCTCTAGTTTCTTCTCTGCTTTTGCCTCGTTGGCTTTATGCCTTCACATGTCAATGCCTCTGTTTCTATAGCATAAAAAGGTTCCATGGGCAGCAAACTGAAGTCGCTGCAAAATTCACAGTTCTTCCATCGCCACAAAAAAATCCTTGAGGGGGAATTAGTTTAGAGTGTAAGAAAAAAGGGCTAGTGAACTCATGTTCTGAACTGTTTGAACCCAAAATAAGCTAGAGAGGTTCACAAACCCTTGAGGCTCATCCCACCTGAGCTGAGGAGAGCAGTTAAACTGAGAATGTTAAATACACTCCCCTTCTTTCATCTCCAGCCCAGCTGTAGGGCCTGATCCTGCTTGCTGCCTCGCTCCCACCTGTATGGTTCTCCTCCCAGAGAAACCTCTAGCTGTGGGTGGTGGGTCTTGGACAATACCGCTGTCTTTCTGCATGCATTGGAGCTTCACCACAATGAAAGGCAGAGGAGCACAATCTGCCTACCAGAAATCACCTGAATTATCCAGGAAAAGTTGTTCTTTCCACTCTTTTTTCATATGAAAGTGCTGTGAACTTCTCTTGTGTATTTCTCTTGAATGTTTTCCTGTTCCCAAATGTGCTAGTCCAAGCCCTATCAGCAGCAGCTCACCCCTGCAGGCTGGACTAGAGTCTTCCCACGGATTTCAAGGAGATACTGATCTTGCAACCACCTCTGCTGGGGTCTTGCACCAAGCCTGTCCCACCAGGGAAGAAAATACAGGGACTACCAGCGCACTAGAGGAAACAGCATCATCCCCTCGTGAATGGTTGGACTCAATGATCTGGTGGGTCTCTTCCAACCTGGTTATTCTATGATTCTATGATTCTATGAAATGCAGGCTCTGCAACCCCTTTGGAAATGTTTGGCTGTGAGTGGTGGTAAGTAGCAGACTGTCTTTTGCCCTTCATTTGGCCGCAGATGCAGTGGTGTGTGTCGATGCTTGGGTGGTGAAACGCTCCGTGAGCCGAGCAGACGAGAGCTGCTGTAAAAGCTCAGTAGGAGAAGCATCATTAGGGAGGATGTTGCTTTCACTCTGGGTCTGTCGATGCCTGCCCGGCTGCCACCAGAAAGAGAAGTGAGAAAATGATGCCTCTAAAGTTTTATTTTATGGTTTGCCTGCTATTTACCA
Organism: Phaenicophaeus curvirostris; assembly: GCF_032191515.1. Classification (NCBI taxonomy): domain Eukaryota; kingdom Metazoa; phylum Chordata; class Aves; order Cuculiformes; family Cuculidae; genus Phaenicophaeus; species Phaenicophaeus curvirostris. The sequence goes on along the minus strand of NC_091393.1, from coordinate 120,650,357 downwards.
AGCTATATAAAGACTCAGTGTGGAGCTACTTCAGTTTTCAAGTGCTTAAAATGAACACGTGTGGAAGGGCCCACGGGTTTAGGACCTATTTTCCTCCCTTGGCTGCCTTGGTTCTTCAGACAAAAGCAAAGCCTTAGGAATGACCACCAAAGCTTTGCCTGTGACCAAAACACAGCAGAGGACTGGCAGGAGGACAGGTTACTCACAGGAGCTGATAACGAGCTGACTTTGCTAATTACTGTTTTTAAAGTCCAAAGTAATTGGAAAAAATGAGTAAAGTTATATTTCGCACACCAACGACAAGAAGTGAGCGTGCTGGAATGTCTGAGTCACTGCTCTGAGCACTCCTAATTACACAGAGATATAGATTTCAAACACTGACTTACACATTGCAAACGTGTAGAGGTGCTGGAGAAGCCTGGTGGCTACCATTATCCATGCTGTTTACCAGAAGATTCGAGGCTAAATGAGGTGAGCCAACAGGCTGCATTTAGAGGGGGGGTAATTTTTTACCGGGTTTTGGGCTTTGTTTTAGCTGATTTTATTTGTTTTACAGAAATTGGAGCAAAGTCTCAAAGAAGCAAACTGAAATGGTGGGTAATGATTTTCTTCCAGCCCCTAGGCTCACCCACCCAGGTGCTTCATGCATGCGTGCTTTGTGCAGGCAGATGCTCACATGCAATGTGACTTGGACTGATGATCCGGTGGGTCTCTTCCAACCTGGTGATTCTATGATTCTGCCCTGGGTCTGTACAGTGCCTGGCTCAAAACCTGCCATGGTGCTTGGTCCTGCAGGAGTTACTCTGACACAGAGAACAATTCTGCTCTGTGTGTGTCCCAGCCCCTTGCTGGCAGTGGAAGCATCACATTAAAACCAACCACTGGTTCGGGTTGAGCTGAAATATCAAGCATTCAAACTTCCCAGACTGAACTGAGGTGATACTGGGGCATGGCTGTTCCCTGCTGACAGTGAGCCTGCCAAGGGAGGTTATCCTCCCTCTGTACTCAGCACTGGTGAGACCGCTCCTCAAATCCTGTGTTCAGTTCTGGGCCCCTCACCACAAGAAGGATGTTGAGGCTCTGGAGCGAGTCCAGAGAAGAGCAACAAAGCTGGTGAAGGGGCTGGAGAACAAGTCTTACAAGGAGTGACTGAGAGAGCTGGGGTTGTTTGGCCTGGAGAAGAGGAGGCTGAGGGGAGACCTCATTGCTCTCTCCAACTACCTGAAAGGAGGTTGTGGAGAGGAGGGAGCTGGGCTCTTTTCCCAAGTGACAGGGGACAGGATGAGAGGGAATGGCCTCAAGCTCCGCCAGGGGAGGGTCAGGCTAAACATCAGGAAAAAAATTTTCATGGAAAGGGTCATTGGGCACTGGCAGAGGCTGCCCAGGGAGGGGGTTGAGTCACCTTCCCTGGAGGGGTTTAAGGGACGGGTGGACGAGGTGCTGAGGGACATGGGTTAGTGATTGATGGGAATGGTTGGACTCAATGATCCTGAGGGTCTTTTCCAACCTAATGATTCATTGATTCTATGATTCCTACAAGGCACATGGACCAGGAGATGGAGAGACAGTGCCAGTGTCCACGGAGAGATGTAAAGATGCCCTTTTGCCGGGTGACCTCCCCGGCTGCTGCTCCCGAGGCCGTGGGCAGAGTTCAATACCAAAGGCAGTGCCAGCCCCTGTAATTGGGCACGCTGATAGTGCTTTTCCTGGATTACCTCCGCACCCTTGTGACTGAGCTTTCCCAACAAAGCATGCGAGCAATTAAGGAGCTGAGGCCTCATTAAAAAACAGCCACACGACAGGGCTTGTGACAGGTAGCCGGTGTCTCCAGTACGATTACCCGATAAGCGTGAGGCTTTGGAAAAATCAGCACGGAAAGGGTTGGGAGGTCAGTTGCGTAATTCCTTTAATAAGTTGTTTTGTCATGAGCCCTACCATAGGCAGAGGTAGGAGCAGGAGGAGGAGGAAGGCTCCTCATAGCCTCCGCAGCCTGAGGAAGCTGTAGGTTGTTTTGCTGGGTGGTGACTAATGTCGTTATCTACTTTTTTTTTCCCTTGAAGTGGTAATGGTTCATCTGCGGTTTGGCTTCTTTATACTTTTGTTCAAAACATGCCTGTCTGCCTTTTCCTTTGCATCCTCCATACCCCCCAATCTCTTGAGATGAGACGGATGCGCAGGGCAGTTCCCAGGCTCTGCAAGGGCAAGGATGAGGAGTCCGTCTGGGAATAAAAAGAGCAGTTTATGAGTTTTTGACCCCAGGTTTGTATCCTCTCCAACAGAGCTGGTAGTGTCTGCAGCAAGGACCTCAACCTCTCCTGCTTTACTGCCACCAAACTCCCCCAGACACAAGCAGACACGGCAAGAGAGGCCAACATTGCGTAGCAGCAAGAATTGGGTTTTTTTATAACCTAACCTCCCATGAAAATAACACCCGTTGGATGGACAGGAGGCTCGGGGGAGACCTCATTGCTCTCTACAACTACCTGAAAGGAGGTTGTAGAGAGGAGGGAGCTGGCCTCTTCTCCCAAGTGACAGGGGACAGGACGAGAGGGAATGGCCTCAAGCTCCACCAGGGGAGGTTCAGACTGGACATTAGGAAAAAATTTTTCATGGAAAGGGTCATTGGGCACTGGAACAGGCTGCCCAGGGAGGTGGTTGAGTCACCTTCCCTGGAGGGGTTTAAGGGATGGGTGGACAAGGTGCTGAGGGACATGGTTTAGTGATTGATGGGAATGGTTGGACTCGATGATCCGATGGGTCTTTTCCAACCTGGTGATTCTATGATTCTATGACAGGCTTTCTGCTGGCCCAGGCTCACAGAAAACACAGCAATGGGGACCGCATGCCTCCCCAGCAGCTGGGACAGAGGGTGGCTGACAAAGGGATCTGCTAATTGCTGTGGGGAGCTGAAGAGACAGACAATTAGTCACTTGTGTGGTGGCTAAGGCCCTTTGAATGTGTCCCAGGGTGCTTGGTTTAGGCCCCTGGGCCCAGCTTTCCACCACGACAGGGCTTTTTTTAGAGCGTTCATGTTTTCCAGCCTATGATGAGGAAGGGTCTTGCTTATTGGTGCCACTATCACCACAAGAGGATGAGATGCACTCGGGCACGGGTACCAGCAGCAGGGCTGGAGGCACCTCAGATGCGCTTCTGCTTTCCAACCAATTCCTGGGAGAGCAAGGGGAAATTTGCACGTGCAGGGACATGTCCATGTGTCTAGGAGCATCTCAGCTTCTTGCGTTTTCACACGTGCATGTGCAGCCACTCAGCTAGCTCCTTCTGAGATAAGGTTTTCTCCACAGTACACAGTGCTGGGAGCCTGTGTCGGGGCACCAAGTCCTCCTCCTGCTCCCCAGGGTTGCTCTTGGGGGAAAAAGTCTACGCAGCTTGAATGACATAAAAAAAAATACCTCAAACGTAGAGCTGAGACATGGTTAAGCATAAAAAATAAAAATAGCAGCTTTCTGGTGAAAAAAAGGAGCTGGGGGCCTGGGTTGTTTTACGGTGGCACATCAGTGCCATGAGATGAGCAAGGAGGGAGGGAAGGGGGCCCCTTTCCCATCTTGTGCCTACCTTATCCCCTTGGGAAGACATTCCTTCTATATTCTACATCTGACCGCTTTTCTTCCAGCCACCACCCCAAGCTCTGGGACTTTTGCTCTTCTTCAAGTCCCGGGGGAGCTTGAATTGTGAACCTGGATGGAACAGTGCAAGTTCAGCCTCAGCGATGCAGGTGACACTGAGGGAGCCACATCTCCTCCTGCTTCTGGAGGGATAATTAATCCCTGGAGGTGGCTGCTGGCTGCTGTTTTGGGGAGCCAGCTTGGAAGTCAGGGACTAGAGGATTAAGAACCAGCTATTAGAGACAGCTGGGATGTTTAAAAGGAGGAAGACTTCAATTTGAACAAGCATTTGAAACTTAGGGCTGGAGCGGCTGCACTTATAAGAAGGGAGTGGAGGGGGATCTAATTTTTAAATAAGAACTGTTCCCGTCTGCCTTGTGCTGCACCCGTGGTAACAGTCTTCTTACTGCAAAGTAAAAGGAAAAAAAAAAGAATAAAAAGAGAATGAGGAAATTCTTGAGATTCTTTCCAATGGAAAAAATGTCTCCACTTATCACTCAGTGTCAACAGCAGCAGACACCTGTGTTTGAGCACCCAACGACCAGTGGCAAGCCAAAAGGTAACCCAAAACTTCTGCTTCCACCTCCCCACATGCATCCAAGTGGGACAGTGGACTTTAACAACCCTCCATCAGTCCAGCGGGGCTGTGGCCAGCATCTAAACACCATGTGAAGGCAAGTGCAGAGGTGGAAAATCTGGCAGCTTCCTGCAGTCAGGAAGTGCCTGCAGCCTGGCTGTGGCATGAAGCGTTATCGTGTGTGCCTTAATTAGACTGTCACCTACTTATCCCTCCCTCCTCCTCCCATCCTCCCTCAGACTCTTGCTTCATCGCGTGCTAAGCCATTGTACTCACTATTTTGCAGCCAGCCAGCCTGTGTGGGAAGCTCAGGAAGAAGGATGAAGGACTCAGCATGATGTGGTGGGTAAGTACTGAGAACTCTGGCATGCACTTCTCCCAGCCTGGGGATGCACTTGCTTCTTGGTCAACCCATCCAAGCTCCTGCTCTTCCATCCGCCCCGTCCATCACTCTCACTGCTAACCAGTACCCGAGAAGCCAAGGTGAGGGCCTAAATAGACTTCCTTCCATTCTCTAAGTTCTTGTCCATGAATGATATTGAAGTTTTAGGGAAAAAGACCTCCAAACATTACAGCAGCCTCATGTTTTCCAGGTGCTATGCAATGCTAAGGTGTTGGTAAGAAGCCACTACCATGTGATAGTCTGGTCAGGGGACACCTACTCACCATCCCTCAGTCCTCACCCAGTTCCTGCATGATCCTGAGCAAGCTGCTTATCCTCCACAGTAACTCTTACTTAACAATTAATTTTGGCTCAATTCCTGTGTGTGAAGAATGGAAATAATAATAACACTACAGCCCATTCATAGAGTGTGCAGGAACACCCTGCACGTGAACACACGGTGTTGTTCAATGATTAGTGACCGTAGAATGGTTTGGATTGGAAGGGGCAGTTGAGGGTCATCTAGTCCAACCCACTGCAATGAACACACATTGCAGGACATCACTGAACACGGCTCCATCGTGCTTACTTCATCATTCCTGTTGCTGTTGCTTTTCATAGAATCACAGAATCACCAGGTTGGAAGAGACCCACTGGATCATCGAGTCCAACCATTCCTATCAAACACTAAACCATGTCCCACAGCACCTCATCCACCCGTCCCTTAGACCCCTCCAGGGAAGGTGACTCAACCACCTCACTGGGCAGCCAGTTTTCTTTTGGCTTGGTTAGTGAAAATACTACAGGGATGTTTTCTACATAACTTTTAAATAAAAAGAAGTCTGTCTTGCAGTCAGTAGGAGTTAAGTTATCACGCTAAGAAGATGCATCTTGGTTATGGATCATGCATCCCACAGCAGCTGAGCCACCAAAATGGAAATGTGAGCTCATTCTTGCCTCCAAGATCTGGTTCATCTTACCTGAGGTGCTTGGATGTGATGTATAGTCACTCTCAGCACTTCTTACAGCAGTGCAGATGCTCCAGAGGGAGATGTATAAATTTGATGCATTGAAACATTCTCTAAAAGGAGAGGTCCTTTCTCAGCATATGTTTAACTTTAAAATTAGACTCCTCCAGTCCAGCCCTACCACACAGCTGAAGGAGAAGTCCCATTTTTTTTTTGGCTAGTAGAGTTGAAAACAGTGACAGTTTTAGCCACCACTGCTGTATCTTTGAAGAAGTGATTTTTTTCTCATATTATCCAATGTTTTTTTCCCAAACCAATTCACTAAGCTATGTCCGCTAAGCGCTGCGTAATTCAGCATCATTTGGGGCCTGTAATTCTACAATTAGTCTTCAAGGCTCATTTGCTTCAAGGTCTTCAGGCTGTAAACTTATGGGAGTGTGGTTAGTTGATTTTCAGGAATGTCTGCTCTCTGGCAGGGGCTGGAGAAGGAAGGAACTGAGAAGAAATACATGCAAATACAGTGACATAGCAGGAACTTCAGAGGCATTTCAACACAGAGATACCCATAGGCAAAGAAATTGTAGTTGTTATGGGGAAATACAGCCCTGCCAACTGTTGTGATTTTATCAGGAGTCTCGTCATTTCCACAGTGTCCTTAAAAGCCCAGCTGCTGGAGCCATCCCATTGCCAAGGAGGCTCAGCTTCCTTTTAAATGAAAAGAATGTTTCCAGCCCCCCTTTTTTTTTTTTTTTCTTTTCCAGGGAAAATATTGAGAAAGTAAAGGATGCTGAAGATTCAGGAATAGAAGGAAAAAAGGAGCTGGGTCATAGTGAAAACAAGCCACAAGACTTGAAGCCATGAAGGATAGTGGAAAAGTATGGATGTGCTTGCAGTGTAGCTGGACCATTCGTCATATGAGTAACCTTCCTGAGGGGGCTGGTGCAGGTACTAGTGATGAGTAAATGCTGCAGGGCCACGTTTACAAGAGTAGAGCAGGCTTGAGGCCAACCAAAGCCTCCACAGCAGAAATGCAGACAAGCGGCAGGGTGAGGGGAGGAGAGGAATGTGGCTTGACCAAAGGACATTGCCTGCTTTTCCAAGAGGGTCCTTATATAGACCTGAGGTGGGGTGGGAAGCCCACACTGACAGTGAGGAGACGATCTGTTTTATAAGCAATGCACTTTTCCATCTAGAATATGGCACTGGGCTTTTTTGTATAGAGGCTCTGAGTCTCCGCGGCACCTTTCAGAAGCAGCGTGAGTCTGTCCCCTCATTCCTCAGCATGGTCACTGGAGCAAGGCTGAAGATAAATATAGCCAAGAACAGGAATATTTCATGGTTTTAGAAGTTTCTCTCAGTACTGCATCAGCACCTAGAGCTTCCAGCACTTATTTTGAGCATGTTTGGGCTTAACTGAGTCTCTTGAAAGCAAAAAATAAGCTTTGTCACAGCATTTGTTCTGCTTCCAGCAGGTTTGTGGCAATGTAAGCACAATGCTGCTCTCCTCCAGCCCTTGGAAATGGCCCTTTGGATAACCAAGAAGCCTTCCTGTGCGTGGAATCTTATGACTTTAATCTTTCCCTGGTGAGCTGTCAGCTGTCACAGACGAGGTACATGTGCTGTGCTCTCTCCATGGCTTTGCTGTTGGTCCAAAACACAAATCCCAGACTTTCAGAATGGATTTCTCTTTTTGTGTGTGGAAGTATCAAGTGTTGCAGCTCTCCAGGCCACATAGGGAGCAGTTGTGATATGAGGATCTGATCTTTTCTGCACTCCCTCTGTGTAAGCAGCTCTGCAGACGCCGTGTGCTGTGCAGGAAGGACATCTACACCATTTCTGCAGCACTGTGTGTGATCCCCTTTGCTCATCCCTATTTCAGCGAAGCCTCCCTCTGTCGTACTGCCTGCACCTTTCTGCCAAAGGTTTGGATTCATAACACTGCCAAAATGCCTTGCTGAAACTGAAGTATGAAAATTTTTCTGCCTCTCAAAGGATCCCCGTTGCTGCTGACAAGGAGTGAACCCTTTTTTTCCATGGACAAAACCCCACACTCCTGCTCTGGCTCTAAGCTGATATTCGCTTCAGCCTAAGGAAAACAGCAACACATCAGGATAGAAGGAAAGCTGAGTTTCCTGCAGCAAGCCCAGTGTTTGTCTGTCCAGTAACCAAGTGCTAATTCCAGGAATAAAACAGCTGCTATCCTTGCGCACAGGCAGCTGTCTTGGAATTTAAAGAGGAAATGAAATGGGGAAGGAAACAAAACAATATTAAAACATCATGTATAAAGCCATGCCAAAGACGTAGAGAAGCAGAAATTCTCATTCTATGAAGCATTACATGATTGCTCAACAGGTCAGCAAAACCTGCAGGTGAAATTCTGAGTCCTCTGGGGTTAATTGTCAGAATTTGAAGGCTGGGTCTTTCTCACAGACCAAGCTGTGCATGTGTGTCCTCATTTTGCCTAAAGTGCTTAGTCAGCTTTCACGCTCTTCATGGGAGAGACTGAGTTCAAGCCATGGAAAAACGTGCGGTTGATGCAAGCAGCACGAAGTCGAGGTGGTCCCACAAGCACGAAATCAAAGAGACTTCAAAATCTGGGAAAAAGCAGTCAGCAAGACAGTTTCTGACACTGATTGAGTTGAAACAGAGAATTATACTGATGTGGGAAGGTGCATAGCCCGCAATACTTTATCATCCTGGTGCTTCATCATCTGTAGCACCTTCATTTGGGTGCAGCCCTAGGAGAGGCAGGTGTCTGCTGGCACAGGTGAAGAATATATTCAGAGAGAGTTACTGACAGCCCTTAGACTGGATGTCCTGCCTATGGATAGCCCTCATCTTCAGCTGTGGCTCGCTGCTGATGCAAGACTTTTTCCTCATGCATCTCCTTTCTGTCTCGGCCCCTTTCTTCTTGTCAAGAGCAAAACATCTTCTTCTGTATTTAATAGAGATGCTGTGCAACACTGAGGACAAACATTCTGAGGTAACCCCCAACACGGCATTTATTTGGGCTGTGCTGCTTCTTGCTGAGGGCTCCTGTGTGCGCAGGAGTTGCTCTCAGCTTCCCTTTGTCTGCTTTACCCTCCAGCCTCACGTTCTGCTCTGTGAGACTCCCGTTTTCTTCTCTGTGCTGACCTCTGCTTTGCTGTGCGTGGCCCTGGTAGGGTGGCTGGAGGGGAGCTGCTGGCATGCCCTCCCTTTGCAGGAGGCACCAAGCATCTTCGTGGTGTGACATCCATCTCTGTGCATCAAGAAACAGTGGCTCTGGAGAACGAATTGCTTTGGACCAGCTGAGAAGCTGACATCCTTCAAAAGCCTTTAGAGCTCCTGACATTGGATAGACAAGGACTTTGGAGTGAATTTGCATCCTCTAGATTGCCAGAGGAAAAAAAGCCTTTCCCCTGTCCTTCTTGCCTTTTCTGTTGTCAGAGATGCTTGAGGAGGAAGAAACTTTGCTTGCAGCCATCTGACTGCCCCGTCTGAGCTATTCCTGTAGTAGGATATGGGAGAGAACAGACTCTATGTGCCTTTTGCTTTGCCCTTCTGCAAAGTGCCACTGCTGGCAAGGACTGGTGGCTGGGGCAGCCTGCTGGGATGCTTTGCTCTTTTCCTCTCCTGGAAGCCTCCTGACTGCACGGGAACAATAGGATTATGTGACCGGAGCCCTGACGATACTAATTCCTCTTTGAGGCTGTAGCGCCATGCAGAAAGCACAAACAGCCCCAGAAAAAGGATTCAGTCCTCTTCCCCACTCCTCAGCAGAGGCTGCTCCTAAATAAGCCTGCCAGACCCCTCCTCACATAGTTATAGAATCATAGAATCACCAGGCTGGAAAACACCCACCAGATCATTGAGTCCAACCATTCCTATCAAACACTAAACCATGTCCCTCAGCACCTCGTCCACCCGTCCCTTAAACACCTCCAGGGAAGGTGACTCAACCCCCTCCCTGGGCAGCCTCTGCCAGTGCCCAATGACCTTTTCCAGGAAAAATCTTTTCCTAATGTCCAGCCTAAACCTCCCCTAGTGGAGCTTGAGGCCATTCCCTCTTGTCCTGTCCCCTGGCACTTGGGAGAAGAGGCCATCACCCTCCTCTCCACAACCTCCTTTCAGGTAGTTGTAGAGAGCGATGAGGTCTCCCCTCAGCCTCCTCTTCTCCAGGCTAACCAATCCCAGTCAAGACACTCCATGTTTTGTTGTGTTTCCCACACCTGGTGCTTTTGTTGGACCATGCTGATGAGGAGGTCATCTCCTACCTGGGACTGGCAGGCAGGTGATTTTTGGGATGTGCCCAGCCATGGCTTAGGTGGGGCTGGCTATTGATGTTTCATGGGAGTGTGGAGCCACATTAGGTGGGTGGCTTGGGACCCTTGGGAAGCTGATCCAGGAGGTGACACTGTTTTTGAGGACAGATCGAGGAGCTATGTCTGCTGAATTACAAGCATCGCATTGACCTGCCAAGAACCTACCTTCTCAAAACTTGTTTTTCCTTTTGCACTCAACAGTGGGGCATTAGCACATGAACTTGCAATTGCTGCTGGGCTGCTGTCCCCTCGGTAACAGGTTTACTGAAACATCTGTCAAAATCAATAGACCATTAGGAAGTACTCTGTAAGGAGGGAAGTGTTGATCCAAGTGAGGACACACCCTGGGTGGAGGGTTTGGATGTGTCAGCTGGATTACAGGACCTCTGCTAAAGCAAGACATTCATGCCTGCTTCCTTTAAGCTGCCTTGAGCATTCAGAGCCATCCTTTTGCTCCTTTTGCTTGTCCTTCATATTTGATGTATTGGCAGCTCCTTCGAGAGGGTGTGCTGCATTTGAAGGAGCCAGAATCCCTTGCATGTGTACGTAGTCTTTACGGGTCACCAGGCTTGATGAGTTTCAAGATGGGAACATGGCTTCCTGACATTTCAATAACCATCTTTAACCCCTTCTTTCCTATGTAAAAGGATGGTTGAGCTTGATACTTGTGTGAGACTGAAGGTATATCTAGATTTCAACAAGCAGTTTCTAGGGTAGTGGCCCTCTGGGAGTTAGGCTGCGATAAAAGAACACATCACCACATCCTCCCGTGGCTGTACCTGAAGTTTCCAAGTTACAACATGGAAAACATAGAGTTTTAGGCTGAACATTGGGAAAAAAATTTTCATAGAAAGGGTCATTGGGCACTGGAACAGGCTGCCCAGGGAGGGGGTTGAGTCACCTTCCCTGGAGGGGTTTAAGAGATGAGTGAACGAGGGGCTAAGGGACATGGGTTAGTGTTTGATAGGAATGGTTGGACTCAATGATCTGGTGGGTCCTTTCCAACCTGGTGATTCTATGATTGTATATATACAGCTTATTCTCAGTTTCTTGCCCACATTGCTGCTGAAAATGCATGTTTCCAGCTTTCTTCATGCACAAGGTTAAACATGACACGTCCTGAAGTGCTGAGCATTGTCTTTGCACCCTCGAGGTGACAGGCTAAGAGCAGATCTGCTGAGAAGGAAAGAAAAAGCACTTGAAGACAGGGAGGTGTGTTTTCATACTCTGCTTCCGAGCTGAGAGCTGGATAAAAAGAGCAGAGACCAAGCTTCTGTGTAGCTCAGTGATCTGTCAAGAGCAGTGGCAGCTGTGAACTGCATGGCTCAGGAGGCTGGGTAATGGGCTGTGAAAGTCCTTCACCTCTGGGTTTGCAGCATTTGTCCAGGCACTGGCCAGCAGGGAGGGAATACTGGTGCTCTGGCAGAGCTGTGAGGTGGTTTCTGTGAAATAAAAGGACTTGCTGTGGCTCTGACAAGCGTAGTTCCTGCTGCAACCCCCAGTCAGTGCTTAGGGAACCAAAAGGGGGTTTTGGCAAGACTGTTGTTGCCCCATTGGGAATTGCTGGGAGAAATGGCTCCAATTAGACCAGCTGATACTGGTTTGCACTTGTGACTGGGACACACAAATGTTTTCTCATCTCTTTGGTGCTAAATGAGGAAATGTGTGTGCTCCAATCAAAAGAACTGAAGAGATGGGCTAGAGATCAAAAAGCAGTGACTGGATGGGCTAGCAAGACAAGCAAGTGGGAGAGCATTCATGCGGGCAGATTAAGTTCTCATGCGGGTTCTCATGCGGGAGCTGAGAACCTGGAGAATCATCCAAGATTACAACTAAGTCCCTAATGGTCTCTTCTTGGGAAAAGGATGACTTCATGTGTTGATGGAAACCACTACAAACTCTGCTTACCAGTACCTTATCAAAACATCGCTGTGCCAGATCGTGGGGAAATTTGCACCCAAGATAGAGAACTCCCCAGCTGAAGGACCAGCTGGCTTGAAGTTCAGAAAGGGAGCAGTATGAAAGACACTTGCTATGGAGAGCGCTGGGAAGGTGGCATATGCTTTTGGTGACTTTGCAGGTGTCAACAGTGACAAGGTGCAAGGCTGCAGTCAGCTGGAGGTGGTAAAAACACTAAAAGCTGGTGCAGAGTGTGACTGCCTCAGCAGCCGCGGGCATGGAGGGAAATAATTGGCTTGGTCTCAGGATAGGTGTCAGACAGGCTTGCGCTCAAACACCAGCTTGTTTCAAGAGGCAGCTGAAAGAAATATTCAGAAGAGCCTGTGATGGAAAATCCCCAGGAGGGTGCTTTGTAGCCCTTGGAGGACAGCAGAGTAGTTAAGTCTGTGCTTTGTTGATAAGGCTGGCCAAACCAGATCTTTGCAGGAAGACTGATGGAAGTTTTTAGGAAAGGGGTTCAGGAAGAAGACACATTAGATCTGGAGAGCTCATGTGGAAAGACAGTGGTGGAATCCAGCTTGGCAAATGTATTCTTCTGCAGATCTTGAGCGTGCAGCACTTCACCCTTCCAATGTATTTTAGGCACATTGGCAATGTGGTGACACGGAACTTCAAGCATCACCTCAAAATCTGGTGTCACACCGGGCATGTGACCTTGCTCTAGCTAAACTCACCTCCTTTTAGAAGAGGTCTCCATACTGAGGTGTGGTGTGAAGTTGCTCCAGTGGTGCCTGGTTCAGGATCCTTGTACATCTGTGAGGCAGGCATGGAGAAAACCTGGCATTTGGATCTCTCTGAAAGGGGATAATGAGAGATGGTGAAGCTCTAAGCCCATTGGTACTTGCATGTGAGGTGTGGCTGCAGGCTGGATTTGCAGCACCATCTGTGGTGATGGACATTGGAGTGGTGATGGACATTGGAGTGCGTGGGTTATGAGATACGGGTTGTGGCCAAAATGGGCCGATGGGGCTGATGGCTGCTGAGCAGGGCACAGGGCAAAGCTGTGACCAGGCTGAAGAGCCTGAAAATGCCCAGAAGGATGGAGGGAGATAGCTGGCTGCTGGCTTCAGTGTGTTTTTGGTGCTGGTGGTGCTGGTACTCGGCTGCACTGCACAGCATAAGCCAAGAGGGAAAGGGTGGGAAGCCCAAACTGTTGTGTGGGTACAGGCGACAGTGGCATCTCTGATTCTAGGGTGGGAAGAGCTGCTTTGAGCTGATGCCAAAATCCTTCTGTTGGGGACCAGGGAAGGGGCTGGAGCTGTTTTGCTCACCTTGACATCCCGTGCCAGCTCTCCTGAGCTACACAGGGCTTCCTGAGCCTGCGTGTTGCTTTGTTACGGTAGCCTTTCTCAAACTGCTTTGGGCTCAATATCAGCAGTGTCTACCTCTGTCTGCATTGAAAACAGGATTACTTTCACCTTCCCACCAAAAACTGGAGACAAATGGTTGGACTCGATGATCCAGTGGGTCTAATCCAACCTGGTGATTCTATGATTCTATGAAATCAGAGTCCTCAGAGCTGGATTTAAGCTGTTAAGGCATTCCTATTAATTAGTCTCCTTTTCAGCAAACTCCCCAAAGCAGACAAAGCAGAAAGATGAGGTGAAGAGCCCCTCATCTGTGGGGTGGGCTCTCTCAGGGCTGTGTTTTTTCTCCAGTCTATTCTGCCTCTGAGGTAAGGATGCTCAGCCACCTCCTGTGAGGGCAGAGCAGGGTTTGGTTAACAAAGCCCTGCAAAAAGGGAGAGTCAGAAATAGAATGGCTGTGAATATCGAAGCCCCAGGCAGTGTATTCCTCTGCCTGGAAGAAGCTTTCCTTGTTACAAAAGCCACCCTACGCCTGGCTCTGTGCTGGCCCTGAGCAGCCAGAGGGGAGCGAGGCCAGCAGAGAGGCAATCTGGTTTTTTGAGGCACAGTAAAGAACTGTTCACAAAAGAAGCAGCAGGAGGGAAGGTGGAGAAGGGAGGAGGGAAGCAAAGGGAAGTTGTAGCCAGGCCTTCTCTTGCACTGAGAAAACAAGTCTTCACTTTAACCCTTTAACACTGCTTGGAGCATCCTTGAGCCCTGAAAACGTGCTAATTCATCCACAAGCTTGTATAAAGGCAATAGGAAAATGGAAACGGAGTCCTGAAGGCTTTGATGGGTTATCCATTGCCACTCTACCCTTTCTTACCCATCCTGCCAGACAGTGATGTGACTCTTGACAGGAGGATTCCCTGCAAAGGACAGACCTGATGAGGAAGGTTTCAAAGCTGTTTCAAGGAGACTGGAAGTTCTCTTACCCTTGAGTTTTGTTCCAGCTGAGAAACTCATCCTTGTCTGACCCAGGAGTCTTCAGCAAAACAGGCTCTTTCAGCAGGGAACCAGTGAAGATTTTGCCTGGGCCCAAATTTGGACTCTATGTTACCAAAGACATTCTCTGTGGTTGTAAATAAAAGTTCTGGGACCAAGGAGAACGTTCCTGGGATGTATCTTTGAATCACTGAAAGGAGGCAAATCACTGGGAAGGAAGGCTGGAGGGATTTGGAGTATAAGGCTGCTGAGTCTCATGTGTCCACGTGAAGGGTACAGACATGACGTCCTCTCTAGAGTGTGACAAGCATTAAATGGTTAAAGATCAAAAGGCAGAGAGAGTTCTGGGCTTTACAAAATGATGCTCAGTGTTAAGCAGTGCCCACAGAAGACAATCCTCTGCAATATTCCCAAATCACCATGCATCTCATCTATTCTAAAGAAATGTTTTGTGTTTGTATAGGGGAAGCAATGGAAAAAATAATAGAAAACATGAAAAAGCTAGTTTAAAACTGATTTCCAGCAATTTTCCTAAGAATGGGGTTTGATTTTGCAGGTAGCAGTAGCCAGTCACAGTCACAGCACGCCTGTGCCTTCTCTGTTGATACCCCTCAGCTGGATTATTTAATATAAAAGGGTTTCAGCTGTGCTTTTTGTGCCTTGGGTATCCTGACTGGCTCTAGAGGTGTTGCTGTATCTGAAGCAGAAGCCACAACTGTGTCTGGATTCCTTACATATGCATCAGCAAGTCTGGGATGGGGGATACCACGTCTGACAAGGTTCAGGCATGGGGTGAACAAACCAAACAGCTCCTGCAGAAAGCTCAGAGGGGATTTAGAGTTCATTCCTTGTGTGCAAGTGGCAAGTAGGTTTGTTCCACTGATGATACATTTCTAATCCCTAATTTTCAACAGAAAGTAACTGGGTAATTCAGGACCTGGATTAAGGGACATATAAGGGGCATATGAGCAGATACCACGCCTGTTGGAGTGCAGTGTATGTTGCTCGTCTGAATGACTTGCACCTAAAGCATCTCAGAAATGTGCATTGCAGCTACATGCAGTCAGAGGTCTCAGGGTGATGGAGCAGTTGAGGAAGGGTTAAGTAGAAACAATGGCATAAAATGGGCCAGGGGAAACAAAGACTGAATACCAGGAAAACATTTCTTCACTGCTAAGGTCACTTGGGCTTCGAGAAGGGGAAGTGGCAGCTCATTCAGGATGGCTACGGGGCTGGGGATGCTGGATGAAGAGGGTTTTGGTGTGATGGAGAAGCAGGCTGCTTAGCATATTTTTCTGCCTCGAGTGCTCCTGAGAGGCTGGGAAGGGAAATGTCCTGATGTTGGTGCCCCTGAGGGCTTTATGGAAACCTGGCAGCAGGGCTAGCATCTGAAAGAAGAAGGAAGGAAAATAGGGAATGGAGTGAGGAAAAGGAGTGGCCATAAAAGAATTCCTTGGAAATGTTTCCGTGAATAGTCAGTCACTGCCCAGAAACACCTGGAAAGAGAGGTGTTGAAGGGGCATCTTTGGCCATGAATCAGGCTGATCAGGGATCCCATGGGGCAGAGCAAGGTGGTAGGTGGGGATTATGCTGTGGCAGCTTTGGCTGTAACTTTTCCTGCACACCCTGCCTTGGAACAGAGGTCGGGTTGGCACATCTGGAGAAAACTGTGCACGCCCTGCAGCCCGATTTTCTGCTGTGGTGGAGGTGAAGTGCATTGATCTAAATTATGTGCAAAGGTAAGCTGCGCTGTGCAAATGTGACAGAGCTCTTCTTTCTGAGGGGAGAGTGGTGCTCGATATAAAATATGGAGAATAAATACAGAATCTTGGACGTGTTCTTTTCTTCATTTAGTTTTTGGGGGTATTCAGCCCTTTGTGCTGAAGGCAGTTTACAATATGTGATTGAAAGGAAATGAGGCTCCAGTGTCTCACTGGAATATGCCCTGGCTTTTCTGTATTGTACTTGTCTACTAAAACAAATAACATTGGGAAGGTGATTTTCCTCTTGTTCTTAAAGTTTATACAGGATGTTTTCAGATCAAGCCTTTCATTGTCCTTGGAAGGGCGTCTGAGTGGAGATGGTCTTTGCGTGCCAAAGCCGGACTCCTCCGCCTTTTGAAATGTTGCTGTCGCAGCATGAAACCGAGAAGGCTGATGCAGAAATGCGTTCTGCAATAATTCACCTACCGGTCAGCTCCCTCACTTGTGCCCCTGAGCTGGTGTGAGTGGCACCCCAAGTACTAGAAATCCCTTTTAATTCTTCTTAGTTGCTAATTCAAGGATCAACTGAAGATGCACAGGGAAATGCAAAGACCAATGTACATTACTTGAAGTGACTTGGGAGAATTGCTTTAGGTGTATTTATACACCTGTGCAGTGTGAAAGAGGCCACTGAGCTACTGCCAGTGTCAGGAGAACCAGGAAACCTCAGAAAACCATCAAGTTATTTCAGTCCTGCTCTGAAGGTCTTGGAAGAAGAGGCCAGGTGGGAAAGGGATTTATCATTGAATCTGAAGGTATTGGCATCTGGTTTCATTCTGGCCTAGGTGCAAATCATCTGTGAGCAGTTATTCTTTGAAGGCTACTTTGTCATGTGGGGAAGGCTCGGTCTTGTTCCACTCCCTGATCTCTAACTTCAGTAAAGACATTGGTGCCTGAAAAGATGCTGGGGAAAACTCAAGCATCCTCCCTTTTGCTCATCCCCTGTCACTATTGTTCCGTCAGCATCCAATAGGGACTGTATGGTCTCCCTAGTCCTCCTTTTATTGTTAATATACTTATAGAAAGATTTTTTGTTATCTTTCACAGACTTGGCCAATCTGATTTCTAGTTGGGCTTTAGCCCTCCTGATTTTTTCTCTACACGATCTTACTTCCCTCCTGTAGTCCACCCAAGAGGCCTGTCCCTTCTTCCAAGTGTCACATTTTAGCCTGCTGTATGGATGTGCCATGCTCTCCGTGCTGGCAGTACTGTGAGACCCCTGCACGGGTGTGAGAGGGGAAGAGCAGAGCCAGAATTAGAAGGGAGCGCGTTAGCTGAGAAAGCACTAGGAAGAATGGAGGCTTGGAATTTTCTGCCAGTGGTGACATAAATGCAATGATATGAGTGGCAAGATGTTGGTTTGAGTCTGCTAATGCCAGACCCTCCCCAATACTCCCTCAAGAAGCTGCTACAGCTGCAGGCAGTGAAAAGGAGTGACACAATTGATAAACGATAGAGTATCAAAGTGATGTATCTTGGCCAGCTACCATCTCTGCTAGTGGCAGAAAGTGGTGGCAATGGCCCTGGCTGAAGCCACAGAGGGTGCTGGGGCAGCCCAGGAGAGCAGGAGGTGGTTGGCCGATGCTGCGCTAGGTGAACAGTGGTTTGCTTCCTTGCTGGAAACCCTCATGCTTGGAGGGGCTCTCCCTCGCTTTTCCTCCATCTCCCTTGGTTTTGCTCTCCATGGTGTAGTAATTCTTCTTGGGTGAGACAGAACTGGTTTTGCTTTTAACAGCAGGGGAAATCCACCACTGGTAAAACTGTTATGTGATATGCTTGTTCTGTAACTGTGAGTGGGTGGCTGAGAGATGCTCAGGGAGAGTAAACAGGGAAAGAAAGTCCCTATCCAGTAGAACTAAGAGCAAAGATATAAGCTATGGTTGTAAGATAAGTGAGCACAGAAAATCCTTTGATATTGCACTTTGCTGTTGTTGTTGTGGAAGCCTTTTGTGGGATTTGTAGTGAGAGCGAGCTGAATATCTTGATTCAAAATGTCCAGCAGCAGGATGGAGAGCACTCATGTCCCATGCCAGCTCCTAAACCTGGTAGAAATGATCTCCGGTGCCCTGTTACCCAGAGAAGGCAACCTCACTACAGAGTTAGGGATCTGCAATGGAACGACAGTTTTATTTTGTTTCTCTTTACTGTTTAAATCCGAGTAAAGTTGTTCCTCCCTTCTCAAACCACCAGCCTGCAGTTGCAGTCTAGCTTTCACCCACACAACCACATGTTGACTCCAGTGTGAACTGAATTTAGCCTTTGGCCCTAAAGCCCATGGTAGAGGAATCACCTTGATTCTGGGTTTGACCAGCCCAGATGAGTGTACGCTTACAATTCTGCACTGGAAAGTGGTGGAGAAGAAGTTGCTGCAACCGCAGTGTTTTGGTCCTTCAAGTTTTGAAGATTTTTGTGCAGCTGTGGTTGGCTTTGCTCTGTTCTAGCAAAAGCATCTGCACACCAGCACAGTAAATGGCAGCGTTTCAGCCAGGCTCTGTGATGCGGTACAAACCAAAATGCTGGCTGAGAGCACAAGCTCAGGACTTCAGAACTCCTGCCATAGGCTAGCCCATCCTAGGGATGACTTCAGAGGAAAGCCTGGTGGGTTTTTTTATTGGATTTCTGATATCTACTTTCCCACCAAGTGGGTGTGTGGAGAGCTTGGTCCCTCCATCCCGCACTGGTGCAGGTTGAGTGCAGATGCTCATTTCCAGAGCCAGCTCTGGCTGAAAGCGACTCTGAGTGACCTGCCTGGTGTGTTGAAGGAGCCCAGCCAGCCAGAAGCAGCGCACTGGAAGCTTTTGGAGGGTGGCTGATCCTGGAGAGTCATGCAGTGCTTTGGCACCAGCCCTCTGTGCCCCAGGTAGCTGCCCTGCCTGCTTGTTCCAGGCAATCTTCTTCCTGTGCCCCAGAGAACGAACAGTTAACCTGAAGAGTAAAGGGGTTTTGGCCTCTCTCTGAAAGGTTTCCTACCACCATGTACTTCCAAAGATGTGGTCCTTTTTGCACTTCACAGGGTGGCCAATGATTTTGAGTAAGGAAAGCTGAATTCAGACAAGTAACTGTACTCGGGCAACAGGGAAATGGGTTTTGGGTATCATAGCTCGTAACTGATAAATTTGGGTTTTTTTGGCCTGATGTATTTTCAGAGACACTGAGCATGTGTAGCCCCTCTCTGACAGCACTTGCAGCACAGGTATTTGTTGCTTTCAAGACGCGTTGAGGTAGGAGCCTGGACACCACAGCTTCTAGATCTCAGAGCCCGCTATGGAAACTTTGCCATGGCAGTTTGAAGCATAAAACTAGAGGTGGGAAGAGAGGCAGCTGGTTACAGTCTTGTTCTCTGCTTTGTTTTCTAGGTATTTGAAGGACTTTGTGAAACTCTAAGAACAAGGGAATCTGGACTTCTGGGTTGCCAGTGTCCAAAACATCCTCCACACTGTCAAAAGCCCATCAACAGTCATTGATCTTTGGGTAACTGGATGAAGGAAACACAGACTTGTTGTACTGGAAGAAGGATGAACTTACAGGTTTTGAAGGAGAAACAAATTTGATTGGGATGCTAGGTTGGACTGAATTTTCCCTCTGCCACAGACTTGCAGTTTGACCACAGTCAAATCACTTAATTTCTGGTCCAGCTGAACACAGTGACAAAACAGGGTTGGGAATTAAGCTAAATAGTTAAATTCCTATATATTTTATTCCTCATAGGGAGTGACATCTGTTGTTGGACCCAAGGTCTGTACAAGCTTGCGTCTCTGACGCCAGGCAGCAGTGAGAAGCTGGAGATAAGTGCATGAAGGACAAGGCACATGTAGAACAATCACTTCTTAATTTTTTTTCACAATGTGCTTGCTATCACCTCAGCAAATGCAGCACTTGAGTCATTCTATTCTCTCTGTGACTTCCTCAGTTATCTCTTTGACATGCAGCAAGGCCAGCTCAGTGGTTCAAGCCTCTCCTTTGCTCTGTCTGCCTTCCAGCATGGTGAGCAACATTATCACAAGCTTGAGTGAAGAGCCTTCCCTAGGCTTTGAATCAGATGCTTTCAGAACAAGCCTCGAGTTCCCAGCTCTGCATTGACATTCCAGTGTTATCAAACCTCCAGAGCTTGTTGCTTGCGTAGGAAAGAGAGCCATGAATGGTCCAGGCATGTGATGTTCTGCTCACTTAACCCTATCTCTTATCAGCGCACATGAGACTGTTGTCTCTTGTGGAGAGATTTTCCACTGCCATTAGCAGCTTGTTTCTGCTCCTAAAGCAGCTTTTCGTTTTATATGCATCCTTCCTGTTCCCCTCCTCAAAGTGCTCATCTATGTGTAACTGCAGCCAGCTCATTTTCTTTGAAATCTCTTTTGCCCTTGCCCTACCTGCTCCTGCAGCTCAGGGCAGGCAATTCCAGGTGGTGGTAGGGGCGCTCTGTCAGTGTCCTTACCCACCTAACGGCTTTGGAAAGAATCATAGATCACAGAATCATAGAATCACCACGTTGGAAAAGACCCACCGGATCATCGAGTCCATCCATTCCTTCTCTGAGGAAGGATTCGGGGAGTGCTTCAGAGGATGCTGATGGGCAGGGGTCTGGTGGTGTGAGAAGTTCTCTGCAGCCAAAAATCACTTCTGTGTACCCCTTAGCACGATGAGTGAAATTAAAGCAAGTGCGATGTGCAGGTATAAACATACAGGTAGATTGATGAAGGGAGTCCTGTCTTTACAAGACGTGGGATCAAGCAATGACTCGAAGGGCCAGACTTTGCTTTGTGCATCAGCCACAGCTTGATTGCTGTGACAGGCACAACGGGACACACTGTGGTTCTTGGACAGCCCTGCAGGAGTCCTTTAGAGAGACTGGTGAAGTCAAACAGGCCATAAAGAAAACCCAAACATCTCTATTTGCTGAAGAGATTAGATAAACTGACAGAAATGCTGAAGATAATTGTTTACGCGTGCATGTAGACGCACACCAGGAAGAAAATTCTTTTCCAAAAATAACCTTTTTATTTATAACTTTTTTTCCCTCTTCCTTTCTTCTGAGCTAAAGCAGAATGTTTGCATGAGGGGCAAGGACATCTGATGGTGAATAACAATTCCGTGTGCAGAGCTGAGCCCTCATTAGGCCTGCTGTCAGGGATAGATGTCTGGCCCAGTGGAGCTCCAGAATTAGCAAGGATCATTTGGCTGTCTGAAGTCTCTAATGGACAGTAGATGATCCTCTAGAAGTTCAGAGGGATTTTTTTTTTTTTCAAAGTATCTGCATGATAACAGGACAGATTTATCCAGTCTAGACTATTTCACAGGACAGAAGCAAAGGCTCAGATAGTGCCTGAGCCATGCACTCCGGCTCCTCCACTCCCTTGATCACCTCCTAGTAGCAAAGAGGTAAGTGTAATAGTGACACTAGGGAAGGCAGGGACATGCCACCCAATGAGTTTTACAGAGGGAGGAACCAAGGCACACTGACTTTTGATGTCTGTCTGTCTCCTGTCTATGGACCTGTGCTTAAGGCACCAACCCATAATCACTCAGGAACTTCTGGGCAGAGCAGAGAAGTGCTGATGCTGCATTGCCAGGTCATCTCTATGTGCTTCTCTGAGACCCAGGGTATGGACCTGTGGAGGACTTGCTTCCTTCTAGCACTAACTTCTGCTAAAATTAAACAGCTACTAGCCATGAAGCTGCCTTTCCTCCTGCGGCAGCCCAACAGCCCCTTGTGCTGCACTGTCCTCCCTGGCAGGACATCCTTCTTCAGCACCAAGCTAGAAGCGTTTGCCCAACACCCTCATGCACATGGTGTGAATATTGGAGTGTCCTGCGCAGGGACAGAAGCTGGACTTGATGATCCTTGTGGGTCCCTTCCAACTCAGGGCATTCTATGATTCTATCATCTTCTGGGGTCACAATGCCACCACTTTGCAGCTGGTGGGTAGGGGCTGGTTTCACAGCTCCAGCAGTTGCCTGCAGCCGCCTTAAGGTAACCTTTTCTCTGCTCCAGGGTTGCTACCACACTTCTTTGTGGCAGAAGTGCTTGTGGTGTCCTGACGGTGCTACCCTGTGGTCTTGGAGGGTGGTGAAGGCAGAGGAGGAGGCTGGTTGTAAAGGAGAAGCCTTGCTTTCTGCAGTGCACAGAAAACCTTTGACAGTTGCCATCACCGGGAAGAGGATCATGGGAGAAAGGGCACAGCTATTTAATGAGTTTTAGGAATGTGTTCTTTAGCTTTGTGTGCCTGTATTTTTAGACTCATGGAGTACGGAACTAATCTCTGAACAAAAATAGCTATCCACTTGCATAACATCCTTGCTTACAAAGCTCCCACTGCTTAAGCTCTCTGGAGGCTTCTGGAGCAGAGGCTTGTCAATCAAATCAAAGCCATGACTCAGGCGCGTACGCACATCTCAACCATGCAAAGTCAAGACTTGCAGCCTTTACACAGGATTCTTCACGTGGCAGCAAGGACAAAGCAGCATCCTTGTTCCTCCATATCAAGAAATTACACAAACAAGGCAATGCTTCCACTTTCTTCCTGCTTGCTCATGACTGGGCAGGGGGAAGAAAGGATGACGAAGGGTTTTCATTCTCTGGGTTGCTTGGTTTTAATTTGTTTGTATCTTCTTGAGTAGTAAGCAGAGTCTGGATAATAGCTCTTGCTCTCTGTTGCCTTGAAGCTGGAGTGGTTGGTCATCCAATTCAGCTCAGTTTTAGTGATCACTGCAG
Source organism: Phaenicophaeus curvirostris (assembly GCF_032191515.1). Lineage (NCBI taxonomy): Eukaryota > Metazoa > Chordata > Aves > Cuculiformes > Cuculidae > Phaenicophaeus > Phaenicophaeus curvirostris. The sequence continues at coordinate 120,627,781 of NC_091393.1, read as the reverse complement.
TGATTAGCAGTTCTGGCCAAGAAGCTCTGGAGCTGGAGAGGCTTGGAGTTGCAACTATGTTCTTGACTCTCTGCCCAGGACAGAGACATATTTTTCATGGAAAGGGTCATTGTGCACTGGCAGAGGCTGCCCAGGGAGGGGATTGAGTCACCTTCCCTGGAGGTGTTTAAGGGACGGGTGGATGAGGAGCTGAGGGACATGGTTTAGTGATTGATGGGAATGGTTGGACTCGATGATCTGGTGGGTCTCTTCCGACCTGGTGATTCTATGATTCTATGATATTCATGCTATGGGAAAAGTTACCCAGCCACAGCCATGGCTTCATTTATTCCAGTGATAAATAGATGAATGTAGGGGCAGGGGTGTTGATCCTTTCCTTTTGCACTTTGAACGTGCATAGTTAGAGATTAGTAACGTGTCACCCTTTCTTCCTTCTGTCTACCCTTGGCAGCCAGGCTGTACATGGATAAGCCTGGGCAAGTAGGTGATACTGGTTTGTTTGCGAAAGGTAGCACTAGGTAATGATGGCCCACATGGACTCTAGAGGCCTGATTCTGCTGAATGGGATTGTTTTCCTGGGACACGAAGGTGGAATAGGTTTCAGTTAAAAATAACTGACCTCCCCATGCTAAGCCCAAGCATTCCTTCCTGGGAAGCAATTTTGACCACAGATCTCACCAGATGCAGTGGTTATCAAGAAGATCAAGGCTGGAAGTACACTAAAGGAATAAGCTGAATTCTTTCCTTTTGCTATCAGACCTCCTCAAGTGGAGCAACTTCTTGGTCATCCTTGAGTGTGAAGGGAAGTGTCTGTTTGGGGGAGATATGTGGGAACAATCAGGTCGATGGGAGACATGCAGGTGGTGGATGTACGTATGCATACTTGGGAAAAAACATTTATTGCGATGCTGATGGATTCAGAGAAAGCCAGGGCTGGCCTTTGTGTCTCAAAATAGCTCATGAAAACAGGCAGCCTTGCATTGGTTCCATGCTCTGCGATGGAGATGTACAGCCCTGTAACATAATTCGTTGTGCAATTTATCAAAATAGTTATCCTCCAGGGGCTTCTGAGCACTAGTGAAAAGAGACAAGGAAAAACTAGGGACTCGCGTTCTTCTGTAAGATAAATAAATTGTTTTCTGTATGCCTTGGAGTGGTTTCATTGGTAGTCTTACTCGACCTCAGAATACAGTGGTGCATTTATAGAAAGATTATTTTTATCTTAGCTATGTGGAGGGTGGTGCTAAAGCATCCACATTGTTATTGACCGTGAAGTGACCAGTTCCCTGTCTTTTCAACGGCATCGGCTTTGGATGCTGCTGTAGGTCAGGCCTCTCCTGTCTCTCAGAGGCACAAACACACATCATGTGTGGAGCCCAGGTGGCCAAGAAGGCCAATGGCATCTTGGCTTGGATCAGAAACAGTGTGACCAGCAGGTCCAGGGGGGTTATTCTCCCTCTGTACTCGGCACTGGGGAGACCGCTCCTCGAATCCTGTGTTCAGTTCTGGGCCCCTCACCACAAGAAGGATGTTGAGGCTCTGGAGCGAGTCCAGCTACACTTCTTATTTAGAGAAATTCAGATGTTTCAGAGAAAAAAGGTAGTGAAAATTTGAGGTTTTTCCCCAGTCATTATTCTGGTGAACTTCTACAGTAACTCTAACTGTCAACCTGCTGGGGATTGTGACATTTGTTGGTCCTGGTCTGTTTTTCAGCCTAATGCCTCCAGGTTTTGCTGTGTTAAACTTGTGGGGAGGGGGAAGAGGGAGTGATTTGCATATGCTCGTATGGATTTTACAGAGAAATTCTCCGATTTTATGTGCTGTAAGCAAGTCCAAGCCAGGGACTGAGTAAGACTTTGGCAACTGGTTGGTCTGTCTCCAAACACCTGAGTTGGAAGGCAACAAGACTTTCTGCCTCGGCTGTCAGCATTCACACTGTTGGTACCCAGACCGTGGAAAAGATCAAACACAAATCCCCAGGAGTGTTCACAGACCTCTCTTCAGAGCAGAGTCGGAGCATGGTACAATAAAAAGGCAAACTGAGGGGTGTGAAACGAAATCCTGAGCTCTTATTCAGTGAATGATCATGATCCAGAATAGGAACTGCCCGTGGGAGGGGGAAGCAGTCTGCAGTCACGCAGCTGATGATTATGTGATGCTACCTACACAGAGAGCTGAGGAGCACGCTCTGGAGTGTTTCACTGCATAGCTTAGGGAAACATTGTCTTTCACTGTGGGCTGCTATGAATAACATGGCATGCACGTCCCTCAGAGATGTGTACAACACATCCTCTTTAGGATGGCTCCTGTATTTCAGTGGATATGGGAACTGGTTTGCACATACAAACATAGGTACGTGTATTTATATAAGCTGGTCCTGCCAGTACATGTGTGAGAGGAGTGTGTGTGCGTGCTGGTAGTAGGTCTGCATCTCCACAGAGCTCAGTATACCTGTCCCTGTACCCCCAAGAAGCCTGTGCTGGATCTTTGTGAAGACCCATGTTTTGTCCAAGTCCTGCTGTAGCTGCTTATATCCACTCTGTAAGCACCCTTGATACCTCATTGTTGGAGGGGACAAGGTCCAAAGGCATTTGGAAGCTCTCATTGAACTCCTGTCTAATGCTAGCTTTTTCTGCACGATTTGCTATTTCCACAGCCTAGACTGAGTACAGGACGCAGGAAGGTTTTGCTGTCGATTTTTACAGGACCACGATGTGTCTGTAGGTGTTTAATATCACTGCTGTAGCTGTGCAACGCTGCATCTCTGCCTCGGCAGGCTGTAAGAAGAAATGAACCCATTTACCCTCATTCATCAGAGAGTACTTTCTGTCCCTGCACAATGATCTTTCCTAGGATGCTTGAAGTATTAAAAGAGTGTAGGTTTTAATGCAAAAATAAGTCACAGATGTGATTCCTAGCACTTCATTGTGAACAGGAGAACATAACTGGCATAGAAATGTAACTCCCTTACCCTCACTGTGAAGGCTTGTGCTTTGCAAGGACCAGCTACTGTCAGAAGTGGCCAGTGTTATCTTTATTTAAAACTCCACGTGTCCGAATGAACTTCTATCAGCAGAAGAAAGGCAGATACTTGCTGAGTCTTGTTTGTACTCACAATACCACAAACGTGTTTCTGACTTTTTATAGAAACACTCCTGATTCTCTGGGTGTGGGTTCGTTTGCGGAGATTTATCCCACCAGCTGGTCTAATCAGCTCCCCAAACCGGGTGATCATGGGAAGCTGTGCAGTGAAAATAACTCGTGAGAACCAAAAAAGAAAAATGCTCAGGACATCCAGGCTATTAATAAAAGCAAATGTTGCAGAGCCCCATACAAGCTTGCTGCATCAAGGACGTAGAGGCAGCTACCCGAATCATTTTGGCTCTTCCAGCCAACAGCGCGGTTCCAGCTGGTGGGGAAGTTGTGACATTTCAGCATCTGTTGTGTGCAAGAGAAGCTGGTGCAAAGCGGAGCCCCTCGTGCTCACCAGTGATTTCGGCACGGCTACATGTGCAGTTGGCTTTGGAAAACCTCAGCCTACAACACAGCCAAGTTCCTTCCATGCTCACCCATGTACATGCACACTTCTTTAATCCTGCGCCAAGCTTCCTACTCCTTCATAAAGTACTTGCAGCATCGCTTTCCAGCCTTTGCACTATGGGAGCAATAACTAACCGAGCTGTAATGTTTTCCATTGCGTATTTAACTTTGTATGCCTGGTGTATCATTGCCAGAGCTTTTATTTTCAGTCCTGAGGCCCGAGAAATGCATGCACGAGGTACATCTTTAGTGAAGGAGCCCATTCAAAGCGTTGCCTTCTCCATTGTAATTTTAAAGATCAGTGCACAAGCAAATTGCTGCCCTTCCGACAGAGTGATGCTATAAATATAGAAAAGCCCGTTTTACTGTGATCCGTAGCTTCCAGTCAGATCCCAACCCCCAGCCGCTGCTTTCCTTGCTGTTGTGCTGATGGCAAATCAGCAAATGTTCAGAGAAACAGGATAGGCCACAGCTGTAAATCAGCAATGGCATCTTGTGCATCGGGCTGAGGTTTTTTTTAGTGTGAAAGTCTGAATTAGTACAACGTTGAAACTGTATTGGCTAAGAGTATAAATGGATTGGACAAATATAGCTGGGCATATGCTGAGTATGGGTATGGGCTTTTGATTTTCTCTTCTTCAAACCCAGATCTATAATAAGATGTTTCCTGGCTTGTGTATGACTGTTTCTAATTGCTTCAGGGTTTTTTTTTTCCTGCTGGATGTGGCTGTGCTGGCCAAGCCCTGCACAGTAGCTACAGTGGATATTGTTTTACAGCTCTGAGCTGTGAGTACAGTAGGTGCTATAAACCATCCTGCGAGTCCGCTCTGTCATTGGGTGAGCACATTGGCAGCCTTTCTTTGCAAACTGAAGCAGCATTGGAGATGGCAGAGTAAAGAGGTTTTGCAGGAGACCAGCATGCTTCTCCGCAGCCGGATGGTGTTTGTTGGAGCAAGGGTCAGTGGGCTTTTATTTTATCTACCTCTGCAGGTGGTGGGGTTGCTCCTTGATCCTCTCCCTGTTAAGAAGAAAGCTCCACAACCTTACGCACACGGCAGCAGCTAGAGCTATGGGCTTGCCTAAACCACTCTTCACATCAGCTTTATTGAGTCCACACTGTCTTTTATCTCTTAAGCTGAGCTAATTCAGATGCGTATTCACCATCCCTGCCCTCTGTTGCACAGACAGTAGTCACACTGAGAGCAGCGTGGAGCCCTGGTTGGGTTTCTCCACCATGGCAGGAGCTCCTGTGTCACCCACAGATAAAGCAAAGCCTTGGGGCTGGAGCAAGCCACCACTCCTTCTACTGGACTTTAATGTACCCGCCAGTGGGTAGAAGCTTACTAGAAACCTTACAAAATTTATGTACTTGCTTAAAATCCCATCTTCAGATATCATTTGAATGATGGATCTCAGCTTTCACTTAAATGCAATGACCACATATCCAGCCTTGCAGCTTTGAGGCTGGGGGCTCAGAAACCTGAAGGTGCGCTCTTATTTTAACCCACAAGATTCACTCCTAAAGCCAGAGTCGTGGCTGGGAGAGGCATGAACTGCAGCTGTCTCCAGATGAGCCAGTCTCCTAGTCTAAGGTAGGACATTTCCAAGACTCCCGTGTGATCCCTGAACTTTAATTTGATATGAGTCAGCATTGTAATGACATTATGAAGAAATGTTGTACTAGGAATGTGGTCTACACAAAAACATCAAACCAGCTGGACCTACTGACACTGAAGGAAGAGAAAGCTGAGGGAAGGACACATCTCCAGGGGGCAACAGGCCATCCAAGGGAGGGAGACATGTCCCTGCTGTCATACTAAGACACTTGCATCCCAACTCCGTGGGATCAAGGAAGGGGACATCATGACAGGAAAAGGATGATGGAGCAGCAATGGATTATTTGCCCCTACTCCATCAGAGTCTTCAGTGGGGAAATACTTCACTACTTCTGTATCTCTGCTCCTCATCTCAGGAATGGGAGCATAGAATCACAGAATAACCAGGTTGGAAGAGACCCACCGGATCATTGAGTCCAACCATTCCTATCAAACACTAAACCATGTCCCTTAGCACCTCGTCCACCCATCCCTTAAACACCTCCAGGGAAGGTGACTCAACCCCCTCCCTGGGTAGCATCAGCATCATTGTACCTTATGCATGTTAACTGACCAAGTAATCAGACATTGTGATTTCAGGGCCCAGTCAGTCCCTCTGATATTTAAGTTGAGAGCTGGAGTGTATGCAGAGTCAGGAGTCAGAAGTAGCTTTAGGAAAAACAGAGGAGGAACATGGGCTCTCCCATGGGAGGAGAAGGACACCACCCTGATCATCTGCTGCTGTTTTCTTCTGTAGGCAATAACACACCTTCCCCCTGGACTCCAAAGCAGTTAAGAGGGATCAGGGGAGGAAAATAGGATCCAAACCAAGCATTTCTCTAGGGAAAACATTCACTCCAATGTCTTAAATACCTGCTCCCATTATGCTTCTACCACTTCATCCCTAGTGTGATCCCAGCTCTGATGAGCTGAGCCCCACGCACGCCCTCTTTGGAGGGTGAGTGTGTAGGGCAGTATGTCTGGAATCAGCTTTACAAAGCAGGTCTGTCTCCCCCTGCCCTCTGTATCCAGCCTGACCGTGCTCAGCTGCTGGGATAAATAGAGCCAGGAGCAACTGCAGAGGCAGCTGTGCTGCTGAGGAGCACAAACCTTCTGCTTGGCTTTGCTGGAGACACCCACTATTAGCTGGGGAAAAGCGTCTCACAGCTGCACAGGTTTTGCCCTTAGAGAAAGGACTTTCTGTGAAAGCTCCCTGCGCTGCCTAAATACACAGCGTTTTACTGAAACCTCTCACCTGCTCGGCCTGCGCTGTGACTGAAGCTTCAACAGAAGCAAGATTCGCATTATCCTGCAATATATTGGGAATTTGTCTCTGTTCCTCAGTCCTGTTGGTTATCAGAGCTATCTGGGCTAGACCCTCACCTCTGGACTGAAACATCCCATGGCCAGCCTCACCGCTGCTTCTGTCAGGAGCTCAGGAGCATGTTCTGACTGTGCTCAGCTGATTTATCAGAGTCTCAGCATTGCACCTCTCCTCAGTTATTATCCTATAAAGGATAAGAGGTATTTAAAAGATGGGTAGATGAGGTGCTCAGGGACATGGTTTAGGGGCAGATAGGAGTGGTTGGACTCAATGATCCAAGAGATCTTTTCCAACCTGGTGATTCTATGATTCTAAGTGGAAGGGCCGGGACATCTCTCTGTGGAATGAGCAAGTCCTGGGCTGCAGGTGCATCCTCATCCTGGTACAAAAACCTCTTATATAGAAAATAATGAGCTTTGTGATTGCTTCCCTTGCTGCTGCAGCATCACCCCCTCTTTGTGTGTCAATCACCGCCTTCCTCCAGAGGACATTTCAGTCTTCAGGAGGATGGAAAGCTTTGATCCATGCACAAAGTGGCACATAACCATCCATAAACCCATCCAACAGTGACACCAGCTAAGATCAGAACTTGCCAGTGATGGTACAGCAGGGCACAAGGCAAGGTACAAGGAGATGTGAGGTGTTTCTGCCTGTGCTTGGAGCAAATGGGGTTGACAGCAATATCCTTTCTCTCTCGCCGGGATGGGAGAAGGGGTTAATTCGCTGCTGACACAAGTTGCTAAAGCCTTTCATCTGGCAGAGGTGCTGGGTGGCAATATGCTTTGGACAGAGAGATATGTAAAATGGAGTGGTGACCCAAGGAGTGTAATTAGCTCTGCTGTCACAGAGGAAAGAACGTGTTTGTACAGATTATTTCCAATTTCTAGCAACACCTGCTCGCTTGCTTTAACCAGATCTCTCAAACAGAGATTAATTAGCACTTGGAAGCCTAGCTCTCTCCAGGCAATGGCTTTACCTCTCAATCGGTATTCCTTCAGCAGGAAGGCACATTAATTACTATATCATTACTATATATTACATATATTACTATATATTACTAAATCAGGAAAAGCTGATGGAAGCAGGAAACCATCTTCCTACCTAAAACTAATTAAAGGAGAGGGGGAGAGCTTGCTGGAGCTGGCCTTGCCTGCTCATGCACGGGGTGAGGGCTGCGTGGTGTGTTTCCTTCTCTGCATCTTTGATGAAAATGACATTTTGCATCTGTATCATTTCTGAGGGCCATGTTGTGCTGCTCACCAGAGTTTGAGCCCAGCAGCTTAAGGCAGCACCCGTGCCACCCTGGCAGTGGCACAGAGTTAATCTGGAGCACCAAAGACACCCGGGACCAAGGGGAGCCACTGCAGCATTCCTGCTAGAGTCTTCTTCTGAGTGAGCCCATTCTGGGGAGAGGACAGGGCTCCCTTCCTTTTCAGGAAGCATAACTATGTGCAAGGCTCTGACCATAGTTATGTATTAATTACAATTTGGGAACCAATGGCATTAATTGATGCTGCTGTGTGTAGAGCTCCCATCTAGCCAAGCCATTCCCAAAGCAGAAGATAGTGGTGAAGGTAATGAAGTGTCCCAGCATCCTGGGAGGCAGGTGAGTGCTGTTAGGAAGCTGCAGGTAAGTGTGCCAAGGTGATTGTGTGTGACTGGCCAGGGCTGTCCTCTGAGCCCAGACCTTCATGCCCACTGCTAACCACCAACTCTGCTGAAGCTTTATAGCAAATAAATGCCTTTGGGAAAACTTCTGCTTTCCTCTCCTGCATGAAGGAATGAGGTGTAGCCTTCTAACTTGGCTATTCCTAGCTCTCGCCTCCCTCTAAGAGGCAGAGATGACCCTCCTTGTCCCATGACCCATTCCTGGAGGTGTTTTGGTTTCCTTTCTACACCCTTAGCCATGAAATCAATCCTGCTTTGACAGATGGACTTGGTGACTTCTACAGCACTGCAGTCTTTAGGAAAAGATGTGCTTTTGGAAGTTAATTGTTGTGAATGGGCTCCATTATGGTCGTCCTTACGCTGTCCACAGAGCACAAGTTGCGAAGATATGTCCAGTCCTTCCTTCCCCATGTCTGAGGCTATGAAACCCCACTTCATCCCTCATGCACCAAGTCTGTTAGCTTGTTGGCTAAAACCTGTCTTCCAGGTAGCTCCCCAAGCTGACTTCGACAACCTCGGAAGATGGAGAGTCTTCTATTCACTTTGATGCTTCTCTCCAACTCTCAAGCCCGTGCTGCTCGTGTATTTCTGACTTGGTTTGCTCAGCTTCAGTCTGTATCTTTTTTTTGGTTTCTTCTCCCTTTTTCTGACAGAGCCTTCTAGTGCCTGAAGCCACGTGCTCATTCACTGTAATTAAGTGTACTTTCTCAATAAGGTAAACTACTTTCCTGTTGTTTCCTTAGAGGCATTTTCTCCATCTCTTAATCTGTGTTTGTGGCCTTGTTCAGATTTCTTCTCAATTTTACAATATCTTTTTGCAACTGTGAGCACCATGACATGGATTCTGTGTTTTAGCTCCAGGTTAAAAACTCTTTGGAGTGTGTGTATGTGGGGCCCTTGTTAACACCTCCTGCTGCAGCATTGCTGGCTGTTCATCTGCAGCCTCCCTGTACCTCTTTCTCTGCTTTCCTGTCCTACCTAGATCACACTGAACTCTTGAATACTAGAAGGAGCAGAAAAGGCATGATTTAAAATATAATTTAAGTAAAATTGTTTATTTGTTTGTTTTCCCTATCAATGTCGAACTCACTGACTTAAAATAAAAGTGAGGCCAAGTAGGGAAAATATCCACAGGTAACAAAGGCACCTACAGGAATAACCATATTTCAGTTCTTTTAAAGAGCTTTCAGAGAGCTGTAAGTCCTAAAACCCTGCTTCAGTCTTAACTTGTGGGGTCTCAGGAGAAGTTCTGCCTCAGGATGGTTGTTGACGGGGGCTTGTGCTGTGAAACATCTGGCAGTGGTGATGGCCAGGTCAAGGCAGAGAAGGAAAAGGATCACCAACCCGAGCCAGCATGGAAGCTCCTGGTTATCAGTGCTTGCTCTCATGTCCCTGGGAGAGAGAGATTTGACCTAGCAGAGAACAGAAATCCCCATTCCCCAACTGACCTAGTTTATATTCACGCATCATTTAACATGCCCTGTAATATTTTACAGACTCATTTCTGTAACTCAACATCGAGCTGTTATTTAATGAAACGATCCCCAACGGGGACCTTAGAAGAGCTAATTGTACATAAAAGCTTGGCGGGGGGGTGGGGCGCTGGGAAGCATCTATGAATGCTTTAAATGCTGAGTTTTGATTTATTTATTTATTTATGTATCTATCTTATTTGTTTATTTTTAGGGTTGGTCCTGGCTGAAATTCTGCAGTTGCACAGCAGCAGTTATATTGATGAAATCTATGGCGTCAGTGCAAACCAGTATCAGAATCAGTAGCGTTTTAGATTTTCTATGAGCATTTTGCCAGCTGGTACCTTATTTTAATGTAATTGGTAAATGTATGACACTTCTAAGGGAGGCGCAACTCAAGGAAGTCTCTCTGCTAGCAGGTTTCAGAGTTTGGATATATCTTTAGGCAGCTCTGTTTGAGGTGCCCCTGTGGATCTCAGTCCATCTCTGTGGCAGCAGGAGGTTGGGCCATAGGTCTGGCAGCCCTGAAGGGAACCTCCTTGTAAGAAAGGAACCTCTTGTTATTTATCATTTTTCTTGTTTGTTTTTTTTTTTTCAAAAATAATTATGATCCATTGGGCTTTGACAGTCACTTTAATGTTTTATGAAAATGGGATGCAGTGTTATTGCCTTCGCATCAAATGCCATCCAGCATCTCAGGAGACCTGCAAGGACCATGACAGAGGCAGTGGAAGTCTGGCAGGACTCGCAAAGGATCACATAAAGTTGCCTTACGTGACTTTCCATGGGAAGCAGTGAATGAAATGGGGCAAATCTTACTCTCCAGGACCTGGAGGACAAAGAAACTTAAGGAGCATCTGAGTGCTATGGATGGCATGAAGTGCAAGAAGCCAGTGGAGCTCTGCTTTTTGTCCCATGGAGACTTATTAGCTTGCCAGTTAACATGAAATGAGGACAAATTCCAGTCCAGGCTGATGAGTAGGTATTTTTCCTGCTGCTGCTGAAGCCACTGGAAAAATCTGATTGATCCAGGATGTCACGTCAGAGCCTAAATCCCCTTTCTGCAAACACCCATATGCTTGTGTTCAGTGCTTAATAGAAGGTAAGCTCCAGTCAATGGGAAAATGTGCTTAAGAGCTTTATTCGTTCTCTTAAGTGCTTTGCCCCATGTCTGGCCCCATGCAATGTGTCAAGCACCCATTAGCCTTGTCTTTTATTGCTGTAATACTGATAGCTCTTGGAAATAACCCTTTGAACACAAAGGTGTGGGGTTTGGAAAGGAAGCCATCCTGCACACCGGCACTTACGAATAATGACACGTGTTTGGGTGTTGTTCTGGCTTTCCACTCTGAGGCCCATGCAAACCTCATGAAGTCCAACAAGGTCCTAAACTTGAGTTGAGGCAATCCCAAGCACCAATACAGTCTGGGCAGAGAATGGATTGGGAGCAGCTATGCAGAGAAGGACTTGGGGTGCTGGTGGTTGAGAAGCTCAACATGAGCCAACAATGTGTGCTCGCAGCCCAGAAAACCAACTGTTGTGGGTGTATCCAAAACAGTGGGACCAGCAGGGTGAGGGAGGGGATTCTCTCCCTCTACTCTGCTCTTGTGAGACCTCGCCTGGAGCCCAGCATCCAAATCCAGAGTCCCCAGCACAGGAAGGACGTGGATCTGTTGGAGAAAGTCCAAAGGCGGCCATGAAAATGATCTGAGAGCTGAAGCACCTCCCATCTGAGGACAGGCTGGGAGAGTTGGGGGTTCATCCTGGAGAAGAGAAGGCTCCGGGGAGACCTTAGAGCAGCCTCCAGTACTGAAGAGGGCTACAGAAAAGCTGGGGAGGGTCTTTTTATCAGGGAGTGCAGGGATAGGATGGGGGAGAATGGTTAAAACTGGAAGAGGGGAGACATAGCCTAGATATAAGGAAGAAATCCTACACCATAAAGGTAATGAGGCACTGGCACAGGTTGCCCAGAGAAGTGGTATCCCTAGAGGTGTTCAAGGCCAGGTTGGATGGGGCTTTGAGCAACCTGATCCAGTGGAAAGTGTCCCTGCCCATGGCAGAGGGGCTAGAACAGGATGGGTTTTGAGGTCCCTTCCAATCAAAACCATTCCATGATTCTATGATGGTCTTGGAGTGGGTATAAAGCTTTCAGACACCTGGCTTGGATGAACTTGCAGAAAGTATTTCTCTTTGTGTTGCACGGCCTGGCAGCCTGGCGAGATAATAAAAGGTGAAGTAAACTGTACAACAATGGAAAATGCTGAGCTCCTCGAGTAATTAAAGGTTGTGTAAGATGGTTCCGTGGCTTGCAAGGATTATTAATACAGTCACGTTTGCATTACATAAAGGGTAATTAAAATGCAGCCTGCTTACCATTGATTACACCCTTTGCCTGGCGTTTGCAGCAGCGGGTGCACGGCCAGGCTGCAAAAGCGGCTCGGGAGGTAGGGGCTGCAGCGAGAGGAGAGGCTGTGGGGGTCAGGATGACTGAGACCACAAGACCCCAGCCCAGGCAGACTGTCCTGCAGGCTGTCAGCACGTCTGCAGCCACTGCAGCTTATCTGCAAGAGCCTTTTGGGGTCCAGCAAGGTTGTAAGCAACCTGGGGGTCTCTCTCGGCTCTCAGTAGAAAGCTCAGCTGGCTGTGGATTACGGATTGATGCACCCGAAGAGGCTTTGCCAGGGTAACCCAAGGAAGCAGGGTGGTGGGGTGTGTCCAACACTGAAGGATGTCACTGGCCCTGTGCAACCAGAGCCACCCTCAGCCTGCAACAGACTGCGATGGCTTTGCCAACCTCACTCTGTGCAGACAGGCAGCCAGGATCCCTGAGCACCACTGGCTGCTCTTGGGAGCGTGGGGTGCCATGGGTCCATGAAAAGCAGCTCCCTGAGGCAGCACAGAGCAGATCTAGGCTGCAGATGCTGGCAATTCCCAAATCCTGGCTTCTTCACCAACAAGGCATGACAGACAGGAGCAGGTCTGGCACCTGGCTTTCCGGCAGCTCCACCTCTAAGGTGCAGGGCAGCTTCACTTGCACGATGCTGCACATGGAAGTGCACATTGAGAGGGTTTTGGGGAGATGTGTTCTTTATGTGAAGGCTGCAGTGAGTGTTTTCCACTAGCTCCCACTGCAGGGAGAGGTGAGGGGCCCAGACCAAAGAGAAAGGAGTGTGAACTCCCTGACATCAGCTCCTGTCAGCCCTGGAACCTCTGGTTTGTGTTTTCTACTGCATAAAGGTACCTTTTGGTGCTGAAGAGGGATTCAAGCAGAGCCGCAGAGGCTTGGTCTCTGCAGGATGCTCTGCTTTTTGAAGCTCTGTGCTGTCTGTTTCTCCCAGGGCTTGTGATAGAAGCGCCTCAGACCCATGCGCAAGATTGTTGGGATGCTGCGAACACGTCGTGCCTCTATGTTCCCGATTATTTCTCTGCATTCCAAATTATTTCCCTGGGCCTCCTGCCCTTGGCGTGTGGGTGTTCTCAGGCAGCAGCAACGGCAGCGCCTCTGAGTGAGCGGGAGATAAGAGGATCCGTGAGAATGAGCTGGACCGCTGTTTTCTCCATGGAAACGTGACTGGCGCTCCACTGTTGGGCCGGTAAATCCAATTACAGCTGGAGGCAGAAATGTGCTAGGGGGGAAAAATAGAGCCAGGCTGGTGTAAATGAAATTATAAATGTGGGCTTCAGAATTTTTGGGGCTGATCCTTTGTGTTTCACAGTCCCAGCTAGACACTGACTACACGCCCTGCCCCTTGTAGTGTGTGTGTGTGTCGGGTGATGTTTCCCTGTGGTGCTGCTGCCCCATGAAGCCCTCGTGCACCTGCAGTGGCAGATGTTGGCTTGTCCTAGAACTGGGCTTCCCTAAGGCACCCACACTGTGTGGATGGACAGACGACCAATGCTGAATTTCTGAAGAGTGAAGTGTTTCTAGAAAGTCACTGTCCTTGCAACGGACCCAAATAATTAAACCTCGAGCTCCTGGGGATGACAACAGGGAGCCTGTAGCCTTCATTCCTGCCACCCCTGCCCAGAAACCCACCAGTGAATAGTTACAAATCACTATTAAATACACATTAGTTTTCTTTGCAGTGCAGGGGAACCTTTTTAAAGACACTCGAACTATGCAGAGAAATGCTGTGTGGTGGGGAAGCCACAACCTGAGTCTGAAGCTCCTGGTTGCAGGTGGATGTCTGGCTCCAGTAGCCACCAGGAGATTTCCCTCCCTGTTTTTATCATTCCCCATCCTGACAGCTGGTGTCCACCCCATTGAGTGGAAAGAACGTCTTACAGCTGAAGAGCTGCAGCTGGAGTCTGACCACAGCACTTTCCCCCACATCCCAGGCAAATTAAGATCCAAATTTCCCCCAACCTCAGCCTTACCCTTGGCACAGTGTTTTAGCCCATCCAGCCTCCTCCAGCACCAGCACCTCCTGCTCCTCAGACAACCATGCCAGACAGGGAAAGTCCTCACTGCTATCTTTTCTCACTTGCAGGTCATGGGGAGGAATCTGCCAGCAAAGCCACAGAATTTCTTTTTTTTTTTCTGTCTGTGGAAGGAATTAATTGCTTTAACTGCACATTGTGGTGGGTACAATATAGTATCTGCTTAATTGGCATCTCATCTGCACTTTCTGCATTCCCTGGTGCCCGCTTTGAGGTCTGTTTTGCTTGTTTAGTCCCTGGGTGGCAAACCTGAACCTCTCTACAGATGTGGATGGTTTTTCCAATGCTGCTGCTGACTTTGCTTGACTGGCTTTCAGATATTTTTCCAGAATATGGTTTGGTTTCCCATTCTGTAAAATGGAGTTTGTTGCTCAGTACCCTTTAAAAACCGCTCTGAGAGCGTGGAGTAGAAACCAGCCAGTGGGCTCCAAGCAGAGGGAGGATCTGTATTTCAAATCTGTGACAGTTTTCTCCTAATTCCGTGCTTTGAAATATAAGGAACTATGGAAATGTTCAGCTGTTTTTTTTTGAGAAGGGTGGTTTTTGAAAGCTCTGTAATTTTGGTATGGTGGAAAACTTAAAAATAAATTCTTCCCACAACATTTCAGCTTTGCAGGACCAAATCTTGAAGGAAGTGATGCTGCTGTCAGCCATAACTGTTGGGCTTTGGCATTTCTCTGTTGTGGAAACCAAGTATCAGCATTAGATGTAGGGTCTCATCCCAGTCATACTGTGCTTTCTCATCTTGGTTATGCTTGACTGGAAGCAGTAAAATGCCTCTCACCAGAAAGGATACATTTAGCCTGGAGAAAAGGAGGCTGAGGGGAGACCTCATTGCTCTCTACAACTACCTGAAAGGAGGTTGTGGAGAGGAGGGAGCTGGGCTCTTCTCCCAAGTAACAGGGGACAGGACAAGAGGGAATGGCCTCAAGCTCCGCCAGGGGAGGTTCAGGCTGAACATTAGGAAAAAATATTTCCTGGAAAGGGTCATTGGGCACTGGAACAGGCTGCCCAGGGATGTGGTTGAGTCACCTTCCCTGGAGGGGTTTAAGGCACAGGTGGACGAGGTGCTGAGGGCCATGGTTTAGTGATTGATGGGAATGGTTGGACTCGATGATCCAGTGGGTCTTTTCCAACCTGGTGATTCTATGGTTCTATGATTCTCCTAGGACTCCTCTTGCCCAGACCCATCATTATCCCTGGGCCACCTCCAAACATACTGAAGCTATTTGTCTCCCTTCATCTCCTCTGACTTCTGCTGCCACCGCAGGAAATAAGCTCCGTGATTAAAAACAACAGGTTCAAAGATGTCTTTGAGTCTAGGTGTGTATCTGGTGGGGGGCAAACAGCGAATCAGTGATGTGGTATCAAAGTCTGCTCGCTGACATGTGGGCAGAGGGGAGAAGGACGGTGTGTCCAGCAGTTTCTAACTTGGCTCTGGTGACACCAGTGGCTTGTCCTGCCCCTTCCCTGAAAGGCTGTCACCTGCCAGCGTGGGAGCTGCCGCTGCCTGTCACCCCTCGCTGGGGCAGCCAGGCTCTGGGCTGTGCGCTGTGCATCCTGCTGTAGAAAGAAGATGCTACAGGATGGAAATTGTACTATACATATAAGTATATATATAAAAGTATGTTTATATATAGTTATACTATATATAAATATATATGGGCATATATATGAAAGTATAGAGACTGACAATGGTCCAGCATTTTCCGCCACACGAAATCATTAAATAAGCTGCTCCCTTAACTTCTGGGAAGGCAGAACATATTTCGGGTGGGTTTCTGTTGGAAGGGAGAATTGATGAACTTTTGATGAACCAGGGCTGGAAGCAGTCGCTCCTATTACAGAATCACAGAATCACAGAATAACCAGGTTGGAAGAGACCCACCGGATCACCGAATCCAACCGTTCCTACCAAACACTAAACCATATCCCTCAGCACCTCGTCCACCCGTGCCTTAAACACCTCCAGGGAAGGTGACTCAACCACCTCCCTGGGCAGCCTGTTCCAGTGCCCAATGACCCTTTCTGTAAAGAATTTTTTCCTAATGTCTAGCCTAAACCTCCCCTGTCGGAGCTTGAGGCCATTCCCTCTTGTCCTGTCCCCTGTCACTTGGGAGAAGAGGCCAGCACCCTCCTCTCTACAACGTCCTTTCAGGTAGTTGTAGAGAGCAATGAGGTCACCCCTCAGCCTCCTCTTCTCCAGGCTAAACAACCCCAGCTCTCTCAGCCGCTCCTCATAAGGCCTGTTCTCCAGCCCTTTCACCAGCTTTGTTGCTCTTCTCTGGACTCTCTCCAGAGCCTCAACATCCTTCTTGTGGTGAGGGGCCCAGAACTGAACACAGTATTCGAGGAGCGGTCTCACCAGTGCCGAGTACAGAGGGAGGATAACCTCCCTGGACCTGCTGGTCACGCCGTTTCTGATACAAGCCAAGATGCCATTGGCCTTCTTGGCCACCTGGGCACACTGCTGGCTCATATTCAGTTGGCTGTCAACCAACACCCCCAGGTCCCTCTCCTCCAGGCAGCTTTCTAGACAGACTTCTCCCAGTCTGTAGCACTGCATAGGGTTGTTGTGCCCCAAGTGCAGGACCCGGCATTTGGCCTTGTTAAACCTCATGCCATTGGACTCTGCCCAGCGGTCCAGCCTGTTCAGATCCCTTTGCAGAGCCTCCCGACCCTCCAGCAGATCGACACTTCCACCCAGCTTAGTGTCATCCGCAAACTTGCTAAGGGTGCATTCGATGCCTTCATCCAGGTCATTGATGAAGACATTGAACAGGGCTGGACCCAGCACTGAGCCCTGGGGAACCCCACTTGTCACTGGCCTCCAGCTGGATTTCACACCATTTACCACCACTCTCTGGGCCCGGCCATCCAACCAGTTTTCCACCCAGGAGAGTGTGCGCCTGTCCAGCCCAGAGGCTGACAGTTTCTCAAGCAGAACGCTGTGAGAAACTGTGTCAAAGGCTTTGCTGAAGTCCAGGAAGACCACATCCACAGCCTTTCCCTCATCCAGTAGCCGGGTCACTTTGTCATAGAAGGCGATCAGGTTAGTCTGGCAAGACCTGCCTTTTGTGAACCCATGTTGACTGGGCCTGATCACCCGGTTCTCTTGCATGTGCTTCATGATAGCACTCAATTGAATCAGCATCGTGCAGGGCTGGCCTCATTAATGAATGTCAGAGAACCCGCCTGAATCAGAGGTTTCAGCCTCTGCTTTTTCTCTTTTAATTGCATTTTCCAGAGTTCATAGGCCAGAGTAAGCAGGGAAATTTGTGATGGGTCAGAAATGGCTGTGGTTTGGAAAGAATTTCAGGCATCCTTCATGTGACCTCCTCCTCCTTGCACACAATTGTTGCTTTTAAAAGCAGCAGCGATAATGGGGGACCAAGAGATCTGCCTTGCAGAGGTCTTGCCCTCAGCCCTGCCTTTTGGAAGTCCCTTCTTTGATCCATGGGCAGGGAGGAGTCTGTTTGGTGGGGAAGATGTCCAAGGGCAGGAGACCAAAGCCAGGCACCCCTTATGTCCCACTTTCCTGCTGGAGCGAAGGAGCCAGATCCGACAGCAGCAACGATGCGTTTTACAGTGGCAGCTTCAGAATCCATCAGCCGCATCTCCTGCATCATGGGTGGGTTTGGAGTTAATTTGGAGCCAAGGTTTGCAAGGCCTCAGGAAGATGGAACTCGCTCCCTGTTTGAAGATGAGAGGAGAGCCCCTGCCCTCCCTTGCTGACTCAGCTGACCCAGCAGCTGGCTTCGTTAATCTCCAATAAACCAATTAGGGCTGAGTTAGGAATGCCTCTCAGCTGAAGGTCTGCTTGAATAAAAGCTGCACAGTTTCACTGTTAGTGCCCCAATCCCAGCAGTCCTGAGGGTCAGCTGTGCACCCCCAGCTCTCCCCACACCACAGACAGGACACGATTGAATAGAACCAAACCTACCAGGGAGCAAGCTGGCAGCCCTGAGCTGCCCAAGAACCAGTGAGCCTGGAGCAGTGAGGGGAGCAGCTCAGGTCATCCAGCCACTAGGTAAGTTGTGGTGTTGCTTTGTGCCTCAGTTTCCCCACCTGCAGCACCAATGATGCTCCTGAAAGGTCCTATGATGACCATGCAGTAGCTGTGGCAGGAGGTTAAATCAAGTGAGTGTCTTTGGGGTCAGAGGATGTTATCACTGTGCATGGGGATTAAAAAGCTGGGCTTTTCAGCATCCCAAACATCCTCCTGGTGAAGTGATTTTAGGCTTTCTGATGAAAAGGTGAGGTGAGGCCTCCTCAGCTCTGGCTCTCTGCCCTGTGCCTCCTGACATGAGTGCGGTAGGATGTTTGACCCAGCGCAAACCAGCAACTAACTCTTCTCCCTGTGAAACTCCAAGGCAAATTGCTGTCCTCAGGCCCAAGCCCCAACGCCAGGGCTGGCCACTGCTCACCCAGGGCTGGCCACTGCTCACCTCTGCTTGTGGTTCTCAGGCTGCACAACCTGCTCTAATTAGATCTGAGAGGCAAGGTGATGCCCAGATCCCTGCTTAGCTGTTGTGCTGCAAAACAAGAGGGTGTTTGCAAGAGAGGGAGGGATGAGGAGTTATTTTCCCTTTCTCTTTTCTTTTCATTAACTTAATTGTAAGAAGAAAAGCTCCCTTCAAAGAATACTTCCTTATGAATTCATAGTCCTCCAGCCCAGTATTTTATGATCTCAACAAGAAGCTCATAAAAACAAATGTCTGGAGAGGGGGAGGGGAAAAAAAGGTATAAAAAAGGCATCAGCAAGTCTCAAACAAAAACATGGAACGAGGTTTCCTAAGGCGAGTGTTCCCTTAGAAGGAGTTGGGCTGGCTCTGGAGGGGATACCTCGTGCTCAGCTCTTTCTCCATGCTGGTGGGTCAGGAGGCTTAGCAGCGAGATGCTCTTGGTGCAGGAGCATCCTGTGAAAGGGAAGGGTGGGGGAAGACGATGGCTCTGCTTCGGCTGCTGGCAGAATCCTCATCTCAGGAGGGGGCTCAGGGTGTCTGTGAGTTGACTGCCCTGCTAGGAGAGAGAACGGCTCACTTGGAGGAGGCATGGTCTGGGGGCTGCGAGAACACATGTTGTGGCAGGGAGGGGAGGTATATTTGAAAAGATCGGTGGATGGTGTTCCTGCAGGCATTCAGGAACTTGAGCTTGGTTTGTGAACCCTTTCCATCTGCAGAAGGTCAAAAGGAGCATGGTGTCCAGCAGAAGGCTTTCTCCTCGGTGGGGATAGGCTCTCCACTACCTGTGAGCAGCAGAGACTTCCCTCCTTAAAGACACTAAGGACTAGGAATGGCAGTGTTTAAAATCTGGTATCTGCTCTTCCTCTTGCAGTGTTGATTTCCATTTGAGGGAGGGGGAGTTATTGTTTTAAATTAAAATAATATACTTCTTTTCCCTTTTGCCTTCATTCACCCCAAAGACTGTGCTGTGTTTAACGAGAGGTTTTTACGTGTCCTGGTTCAGCAGCCTCTGAGCACCTTCCACTTCTGTACTGCAGGCAAGGCCCAGGCTTTGCTCCTCATAAGCCCCCTCAGTGCCCAAGGGGGCTGGAGCACCAGTGCTGCAGGTTTCCACCATCCACATAAAATCAGGGCTCCTTTGAGGCATGTTAAAGCCTTCAAAGAACACCAGACTGATCCTTTTCACTTTAGCCTAGCACAGCTCTTTTTCCTGTCTTTCATCTTCCGTGTTTCTGTGCTGGACTGGAGAGTCTCATCCATGTTTCTGTGAAAGCTGCAACCAAACCACCTCTTGGGTTTGCCTGCACCTTTTGGGGTTGTTTAGCCTGGAGAAGAGGAGGCTGAGGGGAGACCTCATTGCTCTCTACAACTACCTGAAAGGAGGTTGTGGAGAGGAGGGAGCTGGGCTCTTCTCCCAAGTGACAGGGGACAGGACAAGAGGGAATGGCCTCAAGCTCCACCAGGGGAGGTTCAGGCTGGACATTAGGAAAAAATATTTCACAGAAAGGGTCATTGGGCACTGGAACAGGCTGCCCAGGGAGGTGGTTGAGTCACCTTCCCTGGAGGGGTTTAAGGGATAGGGGGATGAGGTGCTGAGGGACATGGTTTAGTGATTGATGGGAATGGTTGGACTCAGTGATCCAGTGGGTCTTTTTCCAGCCTGGTGATTCTATGATTCCTCCCTTTTCATCTTCTGGGCTATTCCCACCTTTTCTGTGCCCTTTTCAAGGCCAGATCTCAGTACCCACACAATCAGTATGGACTGGATAAAATCAACCCTTGCTGTCCTGCCTGCATCACCAACACATCAAGGGCTCATTTAACCTTTTGCTACTGGTTGTACTGGGAGCCTGGTACTGCTGGTCTGCCCTGGATGGCTTCAGGAAGCTGTTATGTGTGCTCACGACCTCTGCTCTGACACGGGGCTGTGCAGGCAACTGCTCCCAGGAGCTGACAGTGGGGAGAGGTGGCCTGAAAGCCACAGCAGTGGCACTTACTTCTCTCCAGAACAGCTCTTTTAAGTCCGTGCAAGGATGTTGCCCCTAAAGGGGCATTAAGGGACATCCTCCTGACACAACCCTATGTCTTGTGTTGTCTTTTTTATTTTTATAAACTCAAAATCGGTTTAAAAATGTGCAAGAGTGGCTCTTTCACAACTTGTGCTTTGGAAAGGGGGAAAGTGCAATACTTCCCCTACACGTGCTGAAATTCGCTGAGTTTTTCCAAAACAAGAAATTTCCTTCCTGGCCGAGGTCCAGAATGGAAAATTTAAAAAGAATAAATATTTCTGAGTGTGTGGGGGGGAGCTCGGGTTTGCATTTGGCTCTGTTGGTGGCCGCAGATGGTGGCCACCCCTTCCCCCTGACCCTGCAGCATTGCCATGGGGTGAACCCCTCCGAGGAGCCACAAGATGATGTGAGTCTCCTTGTTTTCCCCCAGTCCTGGGGCTGTGACAGAAACTCTGGGAGATGACTGTGTAATACAGGGGTAGGTGAGCTTGGGAGCAGCAGGGAGGCTGACAGGGCTGTGTATGTGCAAGATGCGTGCAGAAGAGTGTTCTTACCTGCGCTGCACCAGTATGTGTCTACGAAGAAAGAAACTTGCTTTTATAGGCTTTATCTGCTCTCTTTTCCACATGCGTCCTCAGAAATTTTAATTGCTGAGCGTACACCGTTTGGAAACGGCAGCGTGAGTCTATTTGCTGGTAGACTCATTTCCCCCACATCCTCCCACCCCTGCACTTCAGAGAGGAAAAGGGATTTATTGTGAGGCAGCGCTGTGGAAAAAACTTCCTTAGAGAAACGTGTCGGATGATCTGGGAAAGGCTTGAGTAATGGAGCTTTTTGTGGGCTAACAGAATGAAACTTCTTCACAAAAAACATTATCATTGGGAACAAAAGCTGAGAAGGGAGTGATTCATGTGAAAGATGGGATGTGCCCTTGTTTCACATGAATCAGTGCTGGGCAAAGTAGGGGAGGGCTGGGGTAAGATGAGCATCCAAGAGCTGCCCCAAGCATGGAAAAGATAAACCACCTTTATTAGAGACCACAGCAGGAGGTGAGGTAGACTTGGGAAAACCACAGGGAGGAGAGTCCCCCGGGCTAACAAGAAAACCACGTTAGAAGCCTGGGTGATTGCTGATAGAGAGGTGATTAAGGACAAGAGGTAGAATTTCCTGTGATTTTCCATGCAAGCCGAAACAAATCTCTTCACCTCTCTGCACCTACCCTGCCTCATCTAGGAACACGAGGAGAGGAGTGACTGCCAAAAAGGAGCTTTGTGGGCTAAATCTGCAGTTTGCTGGGAGCTACAACTTCAGAGGAGACAAGGGAAGAGTTGGGGAGGGGGAAGCTGACTTAGCAATATTTTTTCTCCCCTTGTTAAGGAGAAATTATTCCTACTAACTATTAAGTTTTCGCAGGCAGCAGAACTTGTGTTCCTAAGGGATTTTGAAACCCACCCCTAATTTCTTCCCTGATGTCGCCACTGGCTGAGGTCATGGAGGAGAAGGGGGAGGCTTTTGTGACATCTTTGCTTTCTTTCTGCCTTGCCGGAGACCCCGTGGTAGTGCTGAGGTTACCTGGTGGTGCATGCAAGCTGTGGGGACCAAAAAATATGCTGTTTCCTCACACCATACCTTTGATCATGTGCTTGTGTATTGCGGCTGAGCTGTTCCTGCCTCTGACAGTCCCCTGAGGGACCGTATTGCTGTATTTGGACTGGGGCTTTCTGTCACACGCTATATTTAAGCTGTGGATTTGCATTGTTAACCTGCAGGTCTTGATGAGCAGGCAGCTTGCTTGGGATGCCAAGCACTCTCCTCTCATGAGTTGGGCCCCTGTGTTGTGTGCTCATGGATGCTGTGACAGGGAGAGAAAACAAACATGTTTAAAAAAAAAAAAGAAACCCACAGACCTTCTTTATCATAGGTAGAACATCCTCACAATCAAACTCTTCAGTAGGCAGTGGGCAACTTCTACGGCTTTAATCCACTTGAGGTCCCTGTGGCGTTTCACTTCTTGGTGGTACCATAAAGATGATGCCACCACACAGGGATGAGGCTGTCTGGTGCCTGGGGAGAGTCCTGCCTGCCAGGATTACGCCTTTCCTGCACACTCATGGCTTGAACAGCCTTGCAGAGTCTCCTGCTGAAATAAAATGGTATGGGTGACAAAATGGAAAAACTGGTCACCTGTGATTCACAGACAGATCCTAAAAATATATGGCTATTGTTCCTTTCCTGATGACCCAGCTGGGATGAGTTGTTTTATAGAGGAAGCAGGAAGATAAACAAATAATTCCAGCATGCAATGGTGAAGGCTGCAGCCTGATTTTTTTTTTTTTTCAACTGCCTGAGCTTGACTCCTGGATGCTCCTTTGCCAACAGGCTCCCCTCTCCAGCTCCTTTTCTGAGCAGGAGGGCTGAGAAAGTTGTCAGGATGTCCCTGTTGAGCCCAGGGCTGGGATACTGCATGCTGGGTGTGCTGGGGTGCTCAGGTCATGATGCTTGTCCTCTCCAGGCCACCGATTCAGCTGTGGGTCATAGGGACTGTGGAAATGATGCACTGCAATGCTGGTTTGCCGTGTGGCATGACCCTGGGAGCTGCTGTGCATGAGAAGTCCCATAGATCTGGAGGTGGTCCTGCACCTGAAAGTCCATCAGTGCTGCTAGCAACATCTGAGAAATTAATGTGAAATTATGTTAACTGACCCCAGCCTGGCTCTACGGCTCCCATTTTCTGTGCCGATGAAGATATTCCTTACTGGCCCAAACTTAGCTACCCCTTTCTTCCCACCTCCTAGTGCAGCCATCACACTGATTGAAACTTTAACTCTGTCACCTTTAACATGATCTATCTGAGCATGGGGAGGAAGCACAGCACTCGTTAAACCAGACACCCAAACCAGACTAAAGTGTATTGTAGGTGGCGTAAACTTGTGGGCAGCAGGATACAAATCTCTGCTTGGGGAGAAGCTCCTTTTAGCAGCAGGTTGATCCATGTTGGTTCATTTCATGTTTGGTAGTGGGGTTTTCTGGTACCATTGTAGACCTGCTGGCTCCATTCAGAGAGAACACTGCTCCTGCCCAGGGAGGTGGTTGAGTCACCTTCCCTGGAGGTGTTTAAGGGATGGGTGGACGAGGTGCTGAGGGACATGGGTTAGTGATTGATAGGAATGGTTGGACTCGATGATCCCGTGGGTCTCTTCCAACCTGGTGATTCTATGATTCTAAATGCAGGCTCATGCGATTGTATTTCCTAACTCACAGCAAGTGACTGAGTGCAGAGCCTCACGTGGCCTTGATTTACTCCCCTGACATAGGAAATAAGAAAAATATGGAGTAAGGACATGCTGCTTCTCAATAACCAGCTCTGCAGGGGGTGTAAATCCACCCTGCTTCTTGAGTTTCAGCAGCGTTGCACCCTTGTGCACCAGCTCCTCATGTGTGAGAGGCTCCGCTAAAACCTGCTTCTGTCTCAGACCTCACACAAGGACCCAGCCAGCAGTGTTTAATTTTGCAAGCACTGTGACCAGCTGCTGCTTTGCTTTTCTTGCAGGCTGGCTGTCAGCAGAGCAGGAACAGGATGCACAGGATCTGCACATCATCTCAGGGACACCCCAGTGCCACTGTGCTTTTTGGCAGGGAGGCACCGGAGGGAATTAGGCTCCCTCAGCAACTCTGGCCTTGGTGTTTTCTCTGACAGTGGCTTGCCAGCTGGGGAGATAAAGCCACTGTCATCATTTTTTGTGGGGATGGGTAGAGAAGTCTCTGCAATAACTCAAAGACCCTCTCAGCGCCAGGTATATCTGTGATCTCAGCCTGGAGCTGGAGTTCAGTCAATGGTTTCCTGTTACACCACACAGGGTTTGCCAGCCCTGGCTCTACAGCTGAAGAAGCTGCTCTTGAGCTTGGTTTACACCAGTGAATTTAGGATGCAGGCTGCCTGGGCGGTTCCCTGTGTGCCCTGTTGTGTTTGGGCAGGAGGGCGCAGGATTTCGTAGGTTTGCCTTTTGCCCTCAATAAGCCCAAAACCCAAGCACGTAGAATCATAGAAGAGTCTGGGTTAGGAGGAACCTTGAAGATCATCTAGTTCCAAGCCCCCTGCCATGGGCAGGGACACCTCCCACTAGATCAGGCTGCCCAAGGCCACATCCAACCTGGCCTTGAACACCTCCAGGGATGGGGCAATCTCAGCCCTGTGTGATTATCACAGCATCTCAGAACCATCAGCACTGGAAGGGACCTCTGGAGCTATCCCAGTCCAGCCCACTGCTAAAGCACGGTTGCCTCCAGCAGGTTGCACAGGAATGGGAAGTTCCTGTGCAACATCCTGGGGAAATATGGATGTTTGTGAGTCTGTAACAGTGTTTTCATTTTGTCAAGTGAAGAAGACCCTATGAGCATGAATTACTTGTAATAAGGAGGTTTGCAGCTTCGGCAGGTTGGCTGCTGGGCAGGGAGTGCCTGACCCTGTCAGTGCAGTTGGAGCCTTCATCACCCAGCAATCCTGCTGATTTGTTAATCCCCAATGCATTTCAGCTCTTCCTAAAGGCTGACATGTGACACCTTTTCAATGGGATCTGGAGCACTATCACCCTCCCCACTGCTGTGGAGTTCGTCCTGTCACCCGGTCACTGTGGGATGAGTGGGATGTGCGCTGAGCGCACTGCAAGCTTCAGGGATGCCTGGGAACACCTCTCATTGTCTCATCTGAGAACCTGAGCCAGCTCTCAGGACCTCCTGCCCTGGTCCACCCCTTGCTGCAAGTGCAAGGTGGGCTTGGGGAGCATGTCATGGGATGGCAGGAGGCAGGGGAGAAGTCACCATCCAGACATGGTGCCTGGGAGAAGGGGGCTGGTGGGACTGTGCCCCTCCCAAGGGCAGGGGACAAAAGTCCCTTTCTATCAAGCTCCATTATGGTGGATTTGAGGTGAAAGTGAGACAGAGTTCTTCACCAAAAGGCATGGCAAGTGCTCAGTATTTGGTCCCAGCCTTTCTCCTGTCTCTGGCTCCCTGCTCCTTTCACCTGGAAACGGCTGACTAATGAAGATGTGCAGATGCTCATCAACCTCTGCATTATGCACCACAGGGCTAAAAATAGCCAAGGTTGCAGGTCCAGGTCCAGCCCTGCTGGGAGAGATTTGCAGAGCAGAGTCAAGGAGCAATTTGTTCCCTGGTGCCATGGCAACAGCTGTCAAAGTGTGAGCAAGCAGGATGGTGGTGATGCTCCACTGGCACGCGGGATGACCTTGGAGAAGTGGGCAGCAGCGAAGAAGCCCATTGCAGGAGCCCCTTCCCAGCCCTGTCCCAAGCTGCAGCCACAGTTCCTGGCTGACAGAGAGAGGCTGGTAAAGAGTGGACTAAAATAGAGAAAACCATCATTGCTGCAACTGTATTTAGGTAGCAAAGATAGTGATAACCCAGGAATTACCAGTAATCATAGAATAACCAGGTTGGAAGAGACCCACCGGATCATCGAGTCCAAATAATAGTGCCATAGGAAATATTCCAAGAGGGGGTAAGCTGTACTTCTGGTCCAGAGTGCCTGTACTTCTCTTTTTCAGGAATTTTTCCTGTTCTGCTCAGTTTTTGGCTAGCAATGCGCTGCCTGTTAGGTGTGGTACTCCAGGTTCTTGTTGGAGGACTCCAGTCTATCCAAGCAAGCTGAGGTTTCTCAAGGAGATGGAGCTCACTGGAAGTGCTCTAAAGGCTGTTTCAGCCAAGGAGCATGGAGTCCCCTCTGCAGTTCCTCAGCGTTGGCTCTTTCAGTGCATCGTGGCTCTGCAGTTTGTCATGATGTCACACAGACCCTTTGGGCTGATGGGTATAACTTCCCTGTTTAATCGCAGGGAGAAGGAGATGGGAACTGAACTGAGATAACAATTCAGGCACTTCCATAAATACTTTTTCTGCCAAGGGCCAAGGTGTAGGAGGTTAATGCTGTTCCTTGTGCTGAGGGGCCTTAAAAAAATCAACTGATGCTTGCAAAAGGTGCTGGATGCATCTTTGCTTTCCAGTCTGCTCTCACCCGAGGGACGTGTGTGACATGGTCAGTTTTCAGAGGACGCTTGAGATTTTTTCAGGAGATTGAGGTTTTTTTTTGTAATCTCAGCTCTGAATACGTTGCATGGCTTGGTTTAAAGTGGCTCAGGTCGTGTTGGGAACCCAAACCTAGATAACTGGAGCCACCAGCTCTGCAAAGGTACCTTCACCTGGCTCAGAGCAACTTATGCACATGGGCTTCTACTGAGATGGCCATGAGTAGCAGCTGTGTTCATCTGAGGAAAGCAAGTGGTGTAGGAAAACTGACATGGAAAAGGGTACAGGCCCAAAGGTTTGGGTGCGGGAGAGGAACTGAAGAAGCACGGCTGTGTTTTGCAGAAGTCTCTGCCTCCACCCTTGCTTGTGCTGAGCCCTGTGCCTCCTCTTGTGCAGAGAGGTGCCCTCCTCCCCAGAGCTGGCTCCCAGTCATGGGCTGGAAACTGTGACTTTTGGGGCTGGTGAGCTTGGTTCAGTTGAGCGAAGAGATAGAAATCATTCAGGAAAAAATATAACCCAGATGGGAGTTTAAGTTTTACGTGCAAATTCTCAGATTTTATGAGTTTGGGTGTGCTGAATTTCCTTTCGGGCAGGCCCACTTGTCAGTAAGTCTGAAGAAAGGTCCCTCCTCTATCCTGCCAGCCTCTTTACGGGAAAGCTAAACAAATGTGCTGCAGAGACAGCCCTGTTTCCAAGGGAGCTGCCTCCCCTTTCTCAGGGTGCACTCCTGGGCACGCATCCCGCTTCCCTGCCTGGGACTGAGCAGTAAGGATGTAAGAAGTGTAACAAAAGCAATCGAATCGGAGTCATGAAGTACAGTCACCAGCATTGCTTGTGGGACTGGGCATCCCACGTTCTGATGCCAGAAAACATCTGTTAGGTATGTTAAACGACGAGTTGCTCGAAATGAGAAGCCTCTGATGTAATGAGCACTGCAAGAAAAAACATGCTGTAAGGTTCAGACGCGTGCAGGATTCAGATGGGTCTTCAGCAGCTCTGTCTCTTACACTGCTGCTTGAGAGCATTTCTGCACACAGCCCTCTAGGGAAACACTTGTGGAGGAGAAGTTCCCCTCAGCTGGAGTAGATCATACTGGTTTTGTCCTGGGAAATGCTGGTATCCCTTGGCTCATGGTCAGAGGAGCAGCTTGGTCTGGGTTTGAACTTTTTCCTGTGTGTTTGGAACTAGATGATTTTAAAGGTTCCTTCCAACCCTAACTATTCTAGGATTCTATTTGGGTGACCAAAGCCTGGCTTAGAGCATGGCACCTGTCTGCACTTTCTCACTCATGTTTTCCACTGCCGGATAGTCTCTTAAAAGCAGAGCTCAGTTCCCACAAAACTCAGATTTCTCCCTGTGATACCAGCATCAAGGCCAGGTTGGATGAGGCTTTGAGCAACCTGATCCAGTGGGAGGTGTCTGTGCCCCATGGCAGGGGGGTTGGAACTGGTTGGGCTTTGAGGTCCCTTCTGACTCAAACCATATGATTCTATGATAACAGGGGCCTGTTGAGGTAGGAACTGTGTGTGAAATCATGCCCAGGGCCTCAGGCAGGGCAGGCAGAAAGCTGTGTTGCCCTAGCACCCTGTGAGAAAGGTGATGGAGCAGGCGGAGTGCCTGTAGAAGTCTCCAGGCACCAGCAGCCCACCCTGCCTTCGTAGGGATTACCCATCACAGCAGCCGCGAGGATTTACCAGGCACAGCTCTGGCTGCTTATTGAGCTAGTGGTGGATGCCAGCTGGGTCATGGCCTTGTAGAGCTCTCCCTGCAGAGGCTCTGCGACCACCCACTCTCCTCAACCAAGGCAGAGCATCTGAGGATGTCCTGTGTGCTCTCCTCCTTGCCCCAGGCTGCCCTCCACCCACTCCGTGGAGATCCACCTCATAGGAGGTGCTGCCCTAAAACTGGTGTAACTTCCAAAGCCTTGCTGCAGACTATCCTCCACCGCTCTGAAAGTGCGAGGTTGTCACTAGGGTGAAGATGTCCACTGTTCAGGACCCGGGAGTGAGTTCTATTTCCAGCTGGGTTTGAAGCCACAGCTGCCCCACGGAGAGAGCACACAGAGCACCAGCCACCGCAAAGCTCAGTGCTGTGCCCGATGCTGGCAGGAGCAGCTATTAGCAGCTCTCATCCGTCTTCAGCCAGGGCGGCTGTGAGACAAGGAAGTGATTAGGAAATAGGAATGTGAGTGATAGATCATCTGTCAAATGGACTTGTTAACCTAAATGTGTCAGAGAAGTTTCCACTGAAAGGAAACTTTTTTTTTTTTTTTTAATTCAAGCTGATTCAAAATTGAGCAAGAGACTAATTTATAATTTATTTTTTTGTGTAAGCAACATTGCTTATCAAAGCCTCAGATATCACGTACTCATTTGTTCACCTGCCTCCAGCTTGAAAACAACTGGCAGTAAAGAAGGGGAGTTTGTGCCTTCAGGGAGAATGAGTGAAGAGAGCCTAACTTTTCACAGTATCTCTCATTCCAAGGATTGTCAGAGGCTTTTTAAGAGACCAACACCACTGTGCTCTGTTTGCCTCTTGTTCTCTCTGCCTCCATGCTGTCCTGCAGGCGGATGCATTTGTGTTGCCTGCACCCTGAGCTGAGTTGACTTGAGCCAACTCAGACTGAAAGCCACATCACCACAGTTAGCTTGGTTCCTGTCCAGCTGGCTTAGCATAATGAAAGAGCACACATGTAACTCAGCAAGGACTGCAGATAAAGCCTTGTTGCCTTTTGGGTTGCACAGAGATGTGATATGGGACCTATGGTTCTTCTAGGAAAACGCATCCAGCTCTGGGAGTTGTTTTCATAGACACGTAGCGGTTAATCTCACAGTCTTGCTAAGGTAAGATGATGCTGCCCACCCTGCTCAAGATGGCCACATCTCCAGCAGACGATGCAGCTGAGTGCAGTCTGTGCACGTGATGCTGTTGTAGCAGTGACTCAGGACACCGATGCTAGCTTAAAGCAGGATGTTGCCTGTAAAAGGATGACTTGGAGAACAGAGCTGAGGTCTGTGAACGCACACGTTTCCAGCTGCACCTCTGCTTGCTGAAGAAATTCCTGCATCTTGTTGCCCATCACTGACCTATTCTAAAGATTTTGATGCCTTTAGCTGTGCTCACGGTGTGACTATCTGCAAGGGTCCCAAGCAATTTGAACTGCAGATTCTTGGGGCTTTGAGAGCAGGATGTCTTTTGAGAGAAGTGGCTTAGGCTGCGTTCCCCTGAGCAGCTCAGAGAGGAGATCTGAGGCAGTGATAACCTCCAGTGGGAAGGCTACAAAGAGCAGTCAGAGGTGGACTTGGCTGCTCTTTGACTGTACAAGCCCGCAGCTTGGACCGGGCTGACTCCTGTCATCTCAGCGCTGCAGTACAGACAGCACCTCCACTCCCTTGGTCCTCAAGGAAAGACTGGAGAGCAGTAGGTAATGTTTGCCTCCTGTGCCCACAGTGCTAGTGGTTACACCTCACCAAGACCTGATGAGCACGGTTGACCTGGTTCTCCTGGGTACAAATGCCGATATGAACTCTTATGAAAGAGCTGTTGGTCTACTTATCAAGGCCAATCTCTTCCCTAAAGAAAATGACAGGACCTCTAAGACAACGATAGAAGCTGAGCAGAAGACAGAGCAGAGAACCACTTGCCTCCAGGAGGCATGACGATAAGTGTGAGACTGTTAATAGGAGCAGCGTGCTGCTTTTCACACACAGTGTCTGCTGGATAAAGCCAAGCAAGATGATGTTTTCACATCTGACTTTATTTCTTCTCACTTTAAAATGTCCTGGGTGAGAGCCTTCATATTGTCTCAGTGTATGCGATACTGAAGAAAACTAGTGAGTTTTGAGGTCTGATGTCCCACATCAGTAATTTCCCTCAGCCAAAACCTGCTAAATTAAGACTTGTATCTGGATGTAATGTACCCAAATTTCTTCTTGAATCTAGGACTTCAGTTTGGCTGTTGTAGAGAGGTTTCTAAGATTGCCCAGGCTTCAGGGTTGTTTGTACCTGGGCACTTGACCTCAGCCTAGTCCTTGTTTCAGATCTCTCTGGACAGGACAAGTGCATAATTTTTTGTCTATTAGAAGAAGGAAAAAAAGAAGCTGCCACATAGGGGTGACTGTCAGACTGCGTTCTGTGTAACTCAAGCCAGACAGGGGCAAACAGGCCCTGATGTCCTCCCCTCGGGAACAGTGCCTGGTGATCTCCATCCATCCTTCAGGGTGCCTTTGTCTGGCCACTGCCACTACTGTGTGTCCCACAAGATGCGCCTGGGACAGGGGTTGTGCTCCTTCTGTGGCCGTCTGGGCTGTGCAGAGGTGACCATTGCCAAGGTACGAGGCTAACACTTCCTTCAAAGTCATAAAGCTGTGAGGAATCAAGCAATACTGGGTTGTTCCAGCCCAGTGCAACAATTTACTAGGAAACCAAGGAAGAGAATGAACCGCAAAGTTGGAAAGGCTGGAGCCAGTTCCTGTTGTACCCCTCACTAATTCATTCCTTCCCTAAGCAGCAAAAAATAACCCAGCTCTTCCATGCCTTCTGACAAACTCCAGTCATTATTATAAGCAAACACCAAAAGCAAATAAAAAAATATTTTGGAGGTCCTGAAATGTTGATTCACTTTGTGTTCCAGCCATGAAGGAAACACAAGGTTAGAGATCAAAACTGTTTTTCAGGGTCTTGTCTAAAACAGGAAAAGAAATCTTGGCAATTCAAATGCGTTTGGACAAACTTTGCCTCTAGTTTGGGTTTCTGCCTGGGTACCACGTTACTTTACAGATACTGATTTCTGCTAGAATTAGAGGCAGAGATGCTGTCGGTCATCTTCGGGGTAAGGGCTCTTTGTTGGACCTCGACAAGACCAAGAGAGACCAGACCAGGGAAGACTCGTGAGGTCTTCAGAGCTGAAGACTGCAGTGTGCTGCTGTGGATCCGGGTGCTTTTTGGTGCTGGGTTTGACATTTAAACACTCTCGTTGGCTGTGTTTTTTCCTGAGGACAGCCACCCCTCGTTGGGAATGGTGTGAGCGGTGTCAGTCCTGCTGGAGCAGCCTGGTTGCACTCACACTGCACAGCGTGTAGTTTAGGTGTTCCCTGGGCCACAAATTATGGCCTCAGTGCATTGCTACTATCTTTCTGCAGGTTTCTGCTTTTTCTTTTGGGTTTTTTTTTTCTTTTTCCTTCCCAAAAAGCATGAAATTTGTGTGGCTGTGTGTGTGTGGGGTGGTGGTGTAATCGGAGAGGCTGGTGCTTTCATAATGTAATGGCAATGACATTTGTTGTATGCTTGGGGTTATCCTGTGCAAATATTCATATGAAGCTAATGTGGAAGGTCCGAGAAGAGCACTGACAAACCTTTCCAGGAGAAAGGAGGACCAAAACTGGGGCCTCCTACACCTGCATTGCCTACATCACAGGAAATGTGGGCTAACAGTCCCACTAGCCATGCTCAATTTTCCTTCTGGAAGGAAATACTTTGAGTGAACTAGGAACAACCTGCCCAGAGAGGTGGGAGATGCCCCATCCCTGAAAATATTCCAGGTTAGGTTGGATGGGGCTCTGAGCAATTTGATAGAGTTGAAGATGTCCCGGCTCCTGCAGGAGGCTGGACTGGATGGGACCTCTTAAGTTCCTTTTCAACCCAAACCGTTCTGTGATTCTATGACTACGTGGTATGGATGAGGTGGAAACTAAGCTGTCTGTCAATGTACATGGGGTTATTTACATTTTAAGCCAGAATTGTATTGACCAGCTTCCAACAAACAAGGTAAAAATTTGATTAGCCTTCTGGATTCAGCGGCCAGACTAGAAGAATTCAGCAAGAGGAGAGGAGGAGGAAGTGACTTACTCTTGCTGAAAAGGTAGTGCAGTGAAATACAGCACAGAGTTCAGCAGTGGTAAATATAGTGCAATGTATTGAGTTCAGTTCATATCCTGAGAGCCATAAATGTACACAGGTGAAATTTTATGAGCATTTAAAAAGAACTTTATGAGCTTGGAGGGAGCAGCAGTACAATTTGAAACTAGCAGTGGAAAAATAATGTAATATGGATTGTGGCATACCTAGAAAAACCTGTTAACTTAACCTACAGAAAGACCAATAAAGCATAAAGAAGAGGAGACCTAGGGATTTCTTTTATTCTTCTCCAGGACTTTGATTCGATCCACTTTCAAAGCTGTAGCACCCACTGATATTACTTTCTGGACAACCTAGGAGTCTAAAGCACTTGTGCACTGGTGTCTTAAAAAGAAAAAGTGAAAAAGAGGGAAACATGCAAGTCTTCATTGGCTCTTCTCATTCTCCATCTTTGCAACCTCTGGTTTTCCTCCTGGGGCCCTCTGCCTACTTGATAAGAAGCAATGTTCTAAGACATTGAAAGACACCTGGTCTTCTCTGCTCAGTGTAGGAAGGGTGGTCTGTTGTCTCACCTGAGATATTTGCATACCAAAAACATGCTGTCTCCAGCAGCTCTTGTTTTATGAGTAAATGAAGTGCCTTGAAGAGCAGAGGACTGATAGCACCAGCAGAAGTCTCAAGGTTGCTTAGACTCCCTCGTGTAATCTGGCATTTAAGAGAACAAGTTATGTTCCCCTGACCCCTCCTGGGTTGCTGCTGAGCTCTGCTAATGCCTGGAGCTGTCAGCGATACCTCCTGCTCCGTGATGCGCTTCAGCAGAGGTTATCGGTTCCTCTGGATCGCAAGCCAGACTGAGGAAGGTTTTGGGAGGGCAGCTCACTTGTGGCTTAGCTCTGTGACAGGATGGTCAGCTGTGCTACCAGATTCTGTTCAGCCAGAGGCCACAGTGAAAGAGGGCTGAGAGCCGTTCCTGATAACTGCCAAGCTGACTGATTTTAAGTTGCAGCATTCCCACAGCTTCAAGTAACCCAATGTTATGAGTGATTGGGATGCTATATGAGTGAGTTTATTTGATTTGGTGAGTCTTGCTTGCTCCTGATGGTGCTTACTTAGACCTTTTACTCTTTTGAATGCAGCAATGCAGGCTGTGTCCTAGAGAGCTGCACATCAAAGGAGAAGTCTTTGTGACTAACCAACTTGCTCTGGTTCAAAATCAGATGTTTAGGAGTGAATTTTCAGCAGACAGCTAGACTAGAGCAATAATTAGGTCAAAAGCCTATTGTTGACCTCATCACAGGCAAGAATTTATGCTAGAACAGGAGTAGTCATCCAGCACTGCGTTTGAGACAGTTCTCTGAAGCAAAGGCTTTATTCCAAATAAAACATTTCCCCCGTGTTACTAATCAGTTTGGGCTTTGACAGAGAAGTCGGCCACAGAATCCTCGTATGGTGCTGATAGTTAAGCTTTGCCTCCCTCGGTTGAGTTTGGTTAAATATATGTATTTAAGACTTCTCTTGTTAATGCATCAAGTATGTCTAAGTAATTAACATATTATTGTGTTTGATTGCGCCTTGCAAGAGAGTCTCCAGAGAAGCTGGGGTTCATTACTCACTGAGCTGCCCTTTCAGCTGTGAGTGGTGACCTTGGCAGAGGGTCCCGGAGACCACAGAATTAATTGAGAAAGCTTTAATAAGGGTTGGTGCATGGAAAAAAAATCCATATGTCTCATGCATTGTTTGTTGGTGACAATCATGTAGCAGATACCTATCCCATTACAAATCCAGATACCGAGTTCACTGCTGAGCTTGCTTTCAGGGTAGATTTGATGACACACCAGAGAAAGGCAGCTTTGGAAAGCATTCTTTGGTGTATCTTGGAAGATATTCTGCAGTCTGACAGAAGGGTACAATTGCTGAATGAGAGTCTGTTGAACTCAGCCAGATGCTTTCTTGGAATAGCATTTTTCCATGGCATCATAGTCACAGAAGTGGTTATGAGCACATCCGCTCGCTCATGTATCCTGAATGAGTTTCCTTAATCAAAAAAAAAAATAGCCATAGGTGTTGGTTCGGTTTGCTGCTGTTCCTTCAGTCACAGTTTACTGTTTGTGATAACTCTCCACATCTTTGAATTCCTTGAGTCTAAGAAAAGGGGTCAGAGGAGGGGCATTAGTGTGGTCACACCTTCCTGCCACAGGTGAAGCTTCAGGAAGGGCTTGGAGCTCCTTGGAAGCACTAGGGGAGTGTGAAGGGCTGGCATACACAAATACCTTATGCAGAGGGTTTTTCTGAAGTGATCACATCATGTACCAGCAAATGAAGCGATGTGTATAATCAGGTGCTGATTTCCCCCCAGAGTGACCGTGCACTCACTGGAAACGCAGATTGAAAGTAAACTTCATGCCATAACTGTCCTTTTTCCATATCAGAGCATACTGAAGGGGTGCAGTATCATCTCTCCTTGTGAAGCTGTAATGAATAGTCACATCAATCTCTGTTCAGAGATCCTGGCCTCTGTAATTATAGGACTGTTTCTTCTTGAAACACATGGACCATGGCTGTGGAGAAAGCTGAGCAACCCTAATGGACCTGAGGTTTCAATCGAAGCCTGTTGAGGTCTTCAGGACTCTTCGTGCTGAACTGAATGGGGTTTAGATTGAGTTCTTGACATCCAGTAACTCTAGTTGCCACAAGAGTGGCAAGTAGTTCTTATAAATTACATTTTGTCAACAGAAAAAGAGCATTGCAGGTGCTCAAGGTGCACAATTCAAGCATTTTCTTCCTTTGCAACAGCTAAAACTTTTGCTCCAGAATACTGAAACTTTGAGGGTTCTATCAACTTCGAGCAGAGTTGTCCCCACTTCCCTATCTCTCTTCTCACTGAAAACTACTTTTGTTCTTGCTGTTTAAGGTAAAATGAGGTGTACAGTTAGCACAGTGCAGGAAGATTTAGTCCAAAGGGTCTAAAAACCTGTGGGGTTGACTGGAAGCCAGTACGGAACTAGCAAGTGAGCAGCCTGTTGCTACAGTGTGGACTCAAAGTTATCCTCTGGTTGAACTTTTATGCTTGTTGTTGTTAATGTTCTCTTTGAACAACATGGATGGGTTAGACAGTAGACAAAATAACCTGTCTGAACATCTGGGAACTTTGGATCTGGGAGCAAATTGGGGCATTGGTGCTGGTTCTCTGTGACTGCAGGTGGGTCTGCGTGGATTTCAGAAGTTTAGTTCTGAGCCCGGCACTCAACTTTGCCTTTTGGGGAAGGGCAGCTCTTCCCTGCCATCCCACCATGGGATGGGGAGCGGGGATGAGCCAGGCGACTGGGACAAAGCGTCACACAGCACAATGAAGAGTGCTAATATGAGTAATTATTGCAGTATGTCACTGTGCTATTTTAAGGCTGCTCACTGCATGCCAAAGAGTGCTCTGGGCAGGGTTTGCATTACAAAATCCTGCCAAAGCACTTCCTGAGGGGATGGTGATAAATATAGATAGGAGAGCTGATCTGAATCCACTGCAGCGAATAGGAGCAGCCCACATGCCTCAGGGTCCTCAAGGCTCATAAAGCAGAAGACACTTGAGTTGGCTGAGGTCCCTGAATAATTTGGCTGACTCCAGAGGAAGATTTTCAGGTAGGCTTTTGATACGGTACATAAGACACACAGGGGAATTGGCTCCCAGCTCTCCATACCAGTGCTGTGGGGGTCACTTTTATTTCTGGCCCTTGATTAATCGTGATGGATCCCCATCAGATGTTTTGGGCCAACCACTTTTCTCTTTTGTTACACAGCTCTGTTGTTGACCATCTGTATAACATTGCTCTTTGCATCACGTCATGGCAGAAAAATAAAGAGCAAAGGGAAAATAACTGGCTGGTTCTAAACTCTCCCTTTATAGAAGGATGATTCCAACTTGCACACATACATGAGCAATGCTGCTGCTGCTAGTTTTCAAGCAGCTTTCTGTTCTCCTTGCTGTCCCCAGGGCTGCTGGAGGTGCCTAACCCATCTGTGGTATCTGCTGTGCTGCCTATGGACTGCAGAGCAACCCTGATCATTTATCTCCCAGGGCTGGCACAGCTTGATTTTCTGCTCGTTTAGTGCAAAGAAATGGCTGCATTGAAGCACTTGTACATGGGGATCTGAGCAAGGTCTCCTTGCATGGACCAGTCGGTTTGGTAGCCTTCGTGCTGCTGCACTGGGGACAAACACTTAAAGGTGCCAGGAGGTGTTTTGTTCCTCAGTTCCTCAGGGGTAGCACAGGTGGGGGCAGAAGCGGAGGCATCATCACGGAGGCATGATGGATTGTACCACTTCTGCTTGGAAAGCTGCAGTCCCTCCTTCAGTCTCTGTCTCTGGGGGCTGGTGTTTCCCCATGTCATTGAGGGCTATGGCCAGAGTGCTTGTCCTGGGTTTCTGCTACTGCCTAGCGGCAATGTACCCTCTGCTGAGCCCTCTCTGATCTAGACCTAGTGACTAAGTCTTGTGGAGTCTCACTTCAGTAGGTCTTATGCATTTCTTAAGTTGAATATTGTTTTACTTTGAAACTTTCTTGGCTCTGCCTGTTTGACTCTCCCTGCTGGACAGAAAAGTGCCCCTTCTGTAATAATTCCCTGTTGTAGTTTCCCTTCTCCATCCAGACTCGGTGCATGTTCCACTCCGCGCCACACAGGTGTCTCCTTGGAGCACGAACAGGGAATGGAAACTAAGCAGAAGGTTAAAACTTCCCATAGCTTCCCATCAGTGTGCCATATGTTTCATGTGGTTTCCCAGAAAATACCTGTGCATTTTGAAAATAACACCACCACGGTGGCTCTAAATGCTCGAGGAAAAGTGAAGTACTGGTCAGCTCATTGCAAGGGGTGATTAACAGCACACCTTTTGTTGATTTGAGCAATGAATTAACTTTGGTGTCTGCATCCAGTAGAGCTCAGTGGGCTGTGGGAGGAAAGACACAAACTTCATTCTTATTTTCAGTTCTGTTCCTCTGAAGAGTAAGTTCTCATAAATTCAAAGTTGCCTGCACTAGATAAGGGGTGTGTCTATGTGTTATGGATGTTTATTATTTATTTTATTATTCATGACAGGAAACCTAGATCAAAGTCAAAGCCTGTTCTCTTATCTCCTGTATAATTACATGAGAAAAACAAAATTCCAAACTGGTTTAAGTAGGAGAGGCACTAAGTTGCTCATAAGTTGGTTACAGGGAGGGTGATGCGGACGAGGTGTCTAGTAATGAGTCTGAAAAAAATGCAGGAAAAGAAGTTCTGGTATGGTGGTGCCTTTTTGCAGCATCTGCACTGCTGTAAAGGATAACAAGCGACTTTGCAATAGTGAAAATGTCTGCTCCAGCAGTTTTGTCCTCTGCAGAGGGTTCCCTGCACCTGCCGGGAGAGCTGAATCAGTTGACTGCTACCTGCTCTGTTTAATCATCTGTTTTTGTGAGCGCTGAGAGCTGAAAAACAGGAATAGCAACATGTTTAGAGGTCTGATCCTTTCTCATGACCCACAAGGACTGTTTCCACCACTCATTCCAAAGGAAGAGTTGCAGGTAGTGGAAGTGGAAAAAGTTATGAGGAAAGATAGCTGTGAAGGTTTGGTTTGGACACGTTCATCTGAGCTAAAAACAATGATTATTTCCACTTCCCACCCTCATTGTCCCAAACAGCAAACTGAGCTGTGGTTGTGTGAGAAGACAGGCATTTAACACACTTCTCTGTAATGCACATAGGGCAAGTTGGGTGGGAAGGGAAGATTTGGAGTTCCCATATTTTTGTCGCCCTGTTCTCTTAGCTCCCCAATGTGTGCCTTGACACCTCGTGCTTCCAAGGAGCTGTTTAAAAATGATGCGTTATTCCAAGCTCCACAAGTTCCCACCTCTCTGCCACAGCTGTAACAAACAAGAACAACCATGGCAGAGAACATGCACCAAATAAAACTCTGCTAGAGTAGTTCCTATGCCATTCCTGTTTCACTTCCATTTTATCCTTTGGATTCACGCAACTGGACTGATGCAGGGGTGGACCAGGTCTGAGGCGCAGGGAACTGGTTTGGGTTAGAAGTTCTGACTGTCACCATGGGGCGTTGGTGACCTTCAGACTTACATAGCTGCTCTGCCTACAGCCATCTGTGACTGATAAGAAAAGCTTCTTGAATAGAAAATTCCAACCATTGACCTCATCAGCGTAAAATTCATATTTTGTGAGGGCGAAAAACCCCAACAGTGAAGACCCACAATTGGGAAGCAGAACTTTGAACCGTGACCAAATGGGAACTGGAAAAACCTGAAGTTATGAATGAATGTGGCATTTTTTAACTTATACAAAATTTAGTATTGTCTCTAGAGACTGGTGATTTGTCTTTACTTCACAACACTTACAGCACAGACCCCAGAGCTTCATTTTTTAAACAGTTTGATTTGTAGAGTCTACATCTTTCTGAGCAGTACTTCTCTCATGGTGAATCCAAACCTCCTACCAGCACATCCACTTCTTTTAGATCCTGGGCTGGATTCCCTGGAGTTCTTCCAAGCCCCTTGGGGACCTGCAAGCAGCAGGGTGAACAGCTCTGTCCTCCTGCTCTGAAGCATCATCCGAGTTTGAGGTTAGAACTCTAACAGACCGCAAGGAGGTTTGGGTTACATTGGAGAGGATGGTGCTCTGCCTCCATCATCATCTGCCCAGGTGAGCCATACATGGCTTAAGAGCAGCAAGTAGGGAAGCAAGAGCTGCTGCCAGAGCTCAGCATCCTGAAAACTCCCCAGGGGCAGAGAGCTCCTCCCCAAGCAGGGCACAAACTATGATTGAAACGCCTTTTTTTTTTTCTTAATTAAAAAAATACTGTTCTGATCTGCCTTCACCACAGCACAGATTCCCCACAGGCCGAGTGGCTTCTATCCAACTGAAACACATGTCGAACAACTAGAACATCCCCTGCCAGTTACTTAAGCGAAACGCCCAGCGTATCGTTCAGTGTGGGTGCTGACTGGGTGCAGACAAGCCTGGAGCTTGTCTGAGAGATTGGGGTCCATTTGCCAAGTCCCTGTGACCTCGAGGCAGTGACACCGGCCCAGTCACAGCTGCTCATGTCTCTCCACCACATTTACACAGCCAAGCACAGGCAGGAGAGTTTACCCAAGCTTGTGAGGACAACTAGTTTGAAACCCCTTGACGGTCCAGCTTAACCAAGACCCTTCTGGTCTGAGGGTGCTGTTGACTGAGAACAAGGCTGAGCTCCCATGGAAATCACACCAGTGCCTTGCTGGGGTCCTTGGCCAAGTGGTGTAACTTATCAGAGCCTCGTTTTCCCCAAAGCTGTAAAATTTATGTAAAAGTATCAAGGTGCTGTCTGAAAAAAGGCTCTAGAAGTCCTGGGAACTGTGACTGCCTCTGCTCCAACAACAAGGAATAACCCGCTTCCAGTAACTATGCTTCATTTCATGGGTTTAGTCAGTGTATACCTGCAGAAAGGTGTTAGCACTCTATACATCCTGCAGAGGGTTACCTGCATTTTTTTCTTGCATGCAAATCTTTCAGGTTTTTCTCTCCTTTTCTCTTTTCTTCTCCCCTGCTCTTCCCTTTCAGCATGCGTGGAGAAGATACAGAAGGGGCAGAAGAATGGCAACAGAGCACGTGAATAATTTCAGTTCTTCATCTACTGGCGTGATCCGCGTGAAGTTCACATGCAAGCACTTGTTCCCTAAACTCTGGAGAAATATAGAGTCAGGTTGCTGCCTGACTCTCAAGACTGCAGGATCCCCTGATTCAGGAATTGCTGCTCATGGAAAACATCCTCTTTGCAGCTAACTTTCAGTTGAAATTCTGAAAGTGATGGGTAACTTCCATCCTTTTCTCCTCTCACTTCAGGAAATCATTGTCAGAAGTCACATCAACAACCAAACCCAGCTGAACACACAGCTCCTGCCCTGTTCTGGTTGAAGGCTCCGCTTCTTTTGATCTCTCTGGGACAACAGCCTGGCTGCAGTCCACGTGGGTTTTTTCTGCAGTGACAGAAACTGGTGAGAGCTTTGTTCAGCACAGTGATGGTGAAGGTCACGGTCGAATCAAATGTGGCTTTGTCTCCTCTGCAAGCACCAGGCAATGGTGAGGTTCCTCATAGGATGGGAGGGAAAATCTGCGCAAAGCAGAGTGAGGTCCTGGGTGGCTCTGGCCAGTGCAGTGTTTGGCTCTGTGGGTATCACTGCCGCGTGGGAGCTACAAAAGCCACACTTCCAGACAGATACACATCTTCCCAGTCTTTAGGGATCAAACCAGCACCCATTAGAGACTGGGAGAAGGATGTGGTCACAGGCACACATACCCTGACATGCACAGCATTCAATAGAGGAGAGATGGTGCCAGAAAATTCTTGTGGCCTCAACCTGCACTGAAGGACTTGGTCAACAAGCAGCCTGTTCATCGCAGCCCTGAGTACCTCTTATTTTTTAACTTCAGTAGCAGGTAAACGTTCATAAAATGAATCAAAGGAAGTTTAATGAGGGGAATGATGAAAATGCCCATTCAGCGGCTGGCGTGCAGGGATGCAACACACCCTGCTCATCCCATGGGCCAGTGCACGAGCCTGAAGTGACTCCACCACTTGTGCAGCTGGAGAGAGGCTGAAGCTCGCTCCCTGCCTGTGGATGCAAGTGCTTGGTGTCTCACTGCACCCAGGCAGCCCACTCCAGCTGCAAACACACACTGATTGCAGTGGCCAAAGGCTTAATCTTTTCTTAAGGGGTTTTGGTAAAAAGGTGTGCAATGTTTTTTCCATTCATAATAGTTTTTTCTGGCTCCATCACCATCCTGCACAGCCACGTGCATTGGGGTGAGCTTGGCACTAGGTGCATTTTCAGATTCTCTTTCCACAGCTCCCATAGCAGCAGTAGCACAGCCCTTTGCCCCTCTGCTGTGAGCTCTGCCTTCTACAGTCTGGGCTTTGCCTAATCAAGGGAGACAGCTCTCCTGTTGGTGCTGGTGAAGCTGCAATAAGTAGCATATCCATTTCTCCATTTATCTGCTTTTTGAAACCCAGCCTGTAATGCCAGCAATAATTACTCCGTTTCTATATTTAGAGATCATCAGCACCTCATGAATATCAAATTGTACTGTGATTATCTCTGTACAATATGGGCCAGTCTCATATCAGCGTAAATATTTATAACAGTGATTATCGGGAGGATGGCTAGAGATCCCAAAATAGGCAAGGTTGAGCAGAAGTCTGCCATGATTTTTTTACTGGGGAAGGCAGGGAGAGCGGCAGAAGAGCTGCTGATGGTCCATCTGCCACTGGGGCGGGAAGGCTGGTGCCCAGGGAACTCCTGGAGGGACCATTAGGAGCTCCCACGGAGAGTCAGCTGAGCCTCAGCGCTGTCTTGAGTCCTCGGCACGGGGCTGCCATCTGCACGTTCATCCTGCCCTACAAGCAAATTCCTTTGAACGCTTCTTTAGGGTTTGTTTTGAGTCTCTTCCCTTGTCTGGAGTGAGGGTGATGTTTAAAGCTCCAGACTGACTGGTTTGGTAAATCATAGAAGCTTGATTTCCAAATTATGGATTCAACTAATTTTACTGTCAGAATTAACTGGCTGAGGGGAAATGGTGGATGTCTCTTCTTTGGTGCCAGCGAATGGCTGCATCTGAAGTCATTTCCACCCCCCTACACTTCCAGTGCTTGCTGTTGGCTTGGAATAATGCTGTGTGGAGATAAAAGGCAGGGTGCACAGCCAGGAGGGGGTGAGAGACTGCTGGTAAACGCTAAGGGCATGGGTGGATGCCAGTGGGGTTTTGCACTCACTCACTTAGTGATTTTTGATTTAATGGATGTGTTGTGTTCCATTGAGAAGGGCTGAGCTAAGCCTGTCAAACTGTTGGAGCTCAGTGGATCCGGCTGCCTCCTATGAGACCTTTCCTCCCCTCTAAGTCTCCAGCTGAGGAGGCTCCCAGGGGACAGTCACTCTCCATCATCATCTTTCAGAGCTGCCAGGGTGCTTCAGCGGCTCAGAGTTTGGTGTGGTTTCCCAACCCTTGCTTGTCCTGCTGTGTCCCTGGTCTTGTGCACTGTTTTCCATGTGGATTCATACCCCTGGAAAAGGCTTTATGAATCAAATTCCTTTTTCCTTTCCTTCACTTTCCCCTAGACTTATTGCTCTTGAGCATCTACTTTGCAGCCCTGTTTGCCACCTGGGCATGGCAAGGCAGAGCCACCTCCTGGCAGGATGGCAAGCGAGGCTCCTGACCTGCTGGCCCAGCACTTGCCTCTGCACAAACACTTGCCCGATGTCACTGACGTGAGCCCAGCCTGCAGGCTGAGAGCAGGACTACACCTCAGTGCCCACTTCCTTCCAATCAAAGCAGTTATGTCTATATATCTTTGCAATAACTGATCTGTATATAAAGGTGGGGATGCTAATACACAGTACAGCTCAGGGGTGGGTGGGCGAGCTGCCAGGAGACAGGGCTGTGGGACAGAGGGATGCCAGGAACACGATAAATCCTTGTGAGCACAGCTAATCCTGTGCAACTGTAGGTCCTGCTGTCCCACAGTATTTTACCCCAAGACATTGCCATGATGTGTATGCAAGCACACCCTTTTGTTTCAAGTTCAAAACACTTCGATAATACCCAAGCCAGGACCCAGCATTGTGTTTTCTGCTCCAGATAGAAAAAAGTTAGTAAATACAGCTGGCTTCTAATCAATTCCTTGTC
Source organism: Phaenicophaeus curvirostris (assembly GCF_032191515.1). Taxonomy (NCBI): domain Eukaryota; kingdom Metazoa; phylum Chordata; class Aves; order Cuculiformes; family Cuculidae; genus Phaenicophaeus; species Phaenicophaeus curvirostris. The sequence goes on along the minus strand of NC_091393.1, from coordinate 120,584,675 downwards.
CCTGAAAGCGCTGGAAAACACCCACCTGACAGTTTCTGCCCAAGCTGATTTCTAGAATCACTCTCTTTTCAGAGAACCCTCTGCCAGGAGAGGACATGACTAAGCAAGGCAGGAAGCTCAATGGCAGCAAAGTGTGAGTGAAACAGAAAATAATCACTGAGTGAACCAGTGCTTGTCCATTCAGCAGGGGAAAGAAACCCAGCTCATCCCCTGCAGCTCTGGAGCGCTGTCGCTGGCTCACACAGCCAGCCTGGAGACTCAAACAGCGACAGAACCGGAGCGAAGGGCCCCAGGGATGTGCAAGGAACCTACCGCTTTCATCTCTTGCACAAGGGACTGTGTCTGTCTCACAGAGAACTATTGTACATGTGTTCATGCTGCCAGAATGCTGTCTATGTTTGGTTTGGAAAAGCAACGCTTGCTTAACAAAACCTGAATTTATCCCTGTAATCCGTTCTTGCATCTCCCTGGCCAGATTGGAGCAGGCTGTGGAAAAAATTCCTGTCTATTTTCAGAAATAGATAAAAGCATTCAGATTACAGAGTGCAAATCTCAGCCTGAAAGGGCTGGAAAAATCCATTCAACGCCACTGTCGCTGACCCCTGCGACCTCTCCAAGTAATGAATTTCAGCCACCCGCGCCTCTCCCTGACACTGCCGCCTCCATCTCCGCTGCCACCACAGGAACCGCCCGCGCGCCCAGCATCTGCAGAATGTCACCCTTGTGTCCCGCTGTTTATCCCACCAGCAGCAGGGAGGGAGGCGTTATGTAAAAGAGCAGACATTATTTTTGTGGATGTTATTATTGACCTCGCTGCTTGAGAGCGGTAGTGGTGCGACTCACAACTTTTGGCATCCCGGGGAAGAAGAAGTGCTCTTTCCCGCAAAACTAAAAATTCCAGGAATTTGCAGGGTTGTGCTCACTGCTCTGCTGGGAGCTGGATATGGTGTCGAACTCTCCACCACTGGGAGCTCCCAAAGCAAATGAGCTTTTAGCATCGCTGATTAGTTCATGGGATTGCAGATACGGGGGCAGAGATTACTGCTCATTTAGAGGGATTGTGTGCTTTAGGTAGCCCCTGAGGCTTGATGAATTCCTGCTCACAGTGGATTAGATGCCCTGTTAGCAAGCAAAATATTAAACACAACTGCAGCAAGCTTGCATCTCACTCATATTTTGTTTATGGATTACAGGGCAAGTCTTCGTAATTAATACCGAGGAAGGAGACATCCAGATGGGCCACGGCTTATGAAAGATTAATCTTGATAGGATCTCTTTTTTTAATTTAAAACTTTGTTTTCTTTTCTATGGTGTTCAGAGCAGACCTGGGATGCGGGTAGCTTTGTGCTTGGCTCATCAAAGTGTCTAACAGAAATCCCTCAGTCCAACCTCGGGATTCATCCAACTGGTGTTCCCGCACTTCTGTCTCCTCTCATAAAATTGGGTCAAATCCTGGGAGATTCTGAACAACTCGTTTGGGAGCTGCAGGTGCCTCAGGTTTTTTCCTTCACTTCAGGACAATGAGAATTATAAGAAAATCAAAAGGAGCAGCATGTGGCAAAATGACCCATTGGAGAGGTCACCTGCTCTGATGATGAGCACTTGGCTCAGGCTGATAACACTCCAGTTGCAAGGACTTGGGGGAACATCTTGCCTCACCAGGAAACTTATAAAAATACCCAGTTTGCAATAGTGATGAGAGGGTTCATTTTGATCCGGTGGGGATACAGCTTGGCAGAGAACATGGCTTGTGAAATCAGTGAACAGGGGATGAGGTATCCCAGCAGCTCATGACTGCACCCATGGGTTATTTGGTTCTTAAATGACTTTAAAATATTTAAAGAACTTTGTTTGAAATCCTTCAGCATGGCATCCAGAGCGATATAAGCACAATTATGCATCTATTGTGTGCGTATGTTCAGAGCTGGGTTTAAGACTGTACATAAAAAACAAACACCGTTCAACTGAACATACAGGTGAAGAAAAGTGGGAAGCACTTGTATATATTCCTTGTACCTTGAGCACAAGGGCCAAAATACACTGGAAACACAAGTTACGCTCTGCCTATGAGTCCAGTGCCAAGCTCAGAGTTTATTTAATCCCGCTGCCACTCACACGGGCAAAAATAATCTGACTCTTGAGCTCACTTTAGTATTTTCCATATTTTTAATGCAGCTGTCAGTTTGAACTCTCAGCATTCGTAAATGGCTGTTGAAATTTTTAAAAACGCAAGAACTGCACCATTTTAAAAGTGCAAAATTGCTCTTGTAAGATACTACAGACATTATGTTATCATCTCCAATGAAGCCCATATTGACATTGAAAACAGCACAGCTGAAGCAAGGGTTAGAAATTTGTTACTTCAGACAAGGTACACAAACAGGGATACCACAGGAGAGGCCATTAGCACCTATAAAAGTTAATTACTCTAATGTAGTCTTGAAGGGATACATATTGATACCAGGTGACTGCATCTATGTATATGGGATACAGGCTGGACACTCAAGCCTGAACTACATCCATATATAAAAGTGAAGGCGTTCATTGGAAAGTGGAACTGAATTGCAGGTTGCAAAGAAATTCTTTTAAATATCTTCAGAAGATCTGGAGGAGACTGGGTTGTGACCATGAGTCTGAGAAGTATAACAATGCCTTCTCCAAGGAAAAACCTAACCTCTAAAGAGAAAATGAATGTGGAAATCCAGAAAAAGCTTCAACTCTGACCCATTTGGAAGCTAAAATAAGCCTGCGATATCCTGTTCGCTCACCAGGGAGCCATACTTATCACTGAATTGTTACCGCCAGCCAAAACACAGGTATTTATACATTCTGTTCGATCCAAGGGCTTAACATTGCTGTCAACTGTTGACTTCAGCGGAGATGAATGAAAGAAACTTATAGGTCCGCTGCAATCCAGGCTCTTCCTGCCATGTGTAATGACCTCAGGAATATCTCCCGTGTGCATTATTCCTGTCTATTGCAGGAGCTCCCAGGGCATTGTGCAAACACTACAGCACAGGGGACACTGCTGCTGAGCTCCCCAGAGCCTGCTGCAGGGAACAGCTACGCGGCATAGGAGCTTACAGGGCCACTTGGATGGGTGCCTTCCACAGAGAAGGGGGAAAAGGGAAAAAAAGACAGAAAAGAATAGAACTAAAAAGAAATGCTTGAATATGAGTGGGAAAGGTGAGTCCTGTTCCTCACTGAAACTGCCCAGACAGACTCTCTTACCTCTGTCCCCATCACGAGGTGTGTTCGGACAGCCAGGAGAACAGCTGGATGTGTTATCCAAACACTGAACAATGCTCTACACCACTCCACTCTCACACTGACCAGTCACAGCTTCCCTCAGCACCAGCCACACGTGGTGGAAGGAGAGATGAGCAAATCTGCCTGGATAAATGCCCATGGACAACTTTTGTTGTCTCTTGGCTGCTGTTTGGACTCCCTCCGTCTTTTCCATGTAGTCTCCTCCCTCAGTCCTGACTCCCAACCTACTACTTCTTTGTCTGGAGTCAAGCCTATGTATCATTTTAACGGGTGTTTTTAGGAAAGGAGAAAGTTCCTCTGTTTTCCCATAGAGAAGCGGTCTCACCAGTGCCGAGTACAGAGGGAAAATCACCTCCCTGGACCTGCTGGCCACGCTGTTTCTGATCCAAGCCAAGATGCCATTGGCCTTCTTGGCCACCTGGGCCACTGCTGGCTCATGGTCAGTCGCTGTCAACCAACACCCCCAGGTCCCTCTCCTCCAGGCAGCTTTCTAGACAGACTTCTCCCAGTCTGTAGCTGCTCAGGGTTGTTGTGCCCCAAGTGCAGGACCCAGCATTTGGCCTTGTTAAACCTCATCCCATTGGTCTCAGCCCAGCGGTCCAGCCTGTTCAGATCCCTTTGGAGCCTCCTGACCCTCCATCGGATCCACCCTTTGTGTTCCTGGAATGCTTTAACAACAAGCCATAATGCAGGCTGGAATGGTTCTTCCTCCACCTCTGCCATAGGCTCTGCAAGGAGGTAAGAGTTTGGTAAGCGCCAGCTCGTTGATCACCGGAGGTGGGTTGGTGGCATCCTACTGCCTGCAATCCAGCCTCATAGCACTGAGCCTCACAGCCTGATTCATCTCGGGGGTGGTGTGGAACATCTGTACATGGGGTCACCAGGTCTTCAGGTAGCTGTGCAGGCAGGTAGGAGCTCTTCCATCCACAGGACTGGCAGGAAAGTTGGCCTCCTCTTTGCTGCCTTGGGTAGGAGTGCGCACTGACGCTGACCCCGCTGACGTGCTGGAGCCACAGGGCTTGCCCTGGGGACCTTTTCACCAGAGAGAGGGAATGGAGGGAGGTGGAGCCCTGCCAACAGATCTGAAAATAGGGGTCTTTTGCTCATTATCTGGATGTATATTGCCATTGCAGATTTCACCTGGCTTTATGGCTGTGCTCCCTCCTGCCTAATAAAGATCTGGGAATGCGAGTGAGTGGTGGAAATCCATCTCTTAAAGATCTCACAGGGAGAGTATGTTTGGTTTTCTCAGATTTCTAAATGGAGACTGGAATTTAGTCCTTTATCAAGAGGGGCCATGGGTCTATTAAAACCAGACATTTTCTCTGCTGTTAACCACCTGGCACAAAGTTTACATTAATTATATCAGACGCATTTTCTCAGATTTTCCTGCTTCTATTGAGAGCGCGAGGCTCGAATCAGAGGAACCAGGCTGACTGCTCAGAAACGCAACCTGTCATCATCTCAAGCCCTGCAGTACTTCTCATCCAAACTGGAGTGTTTGGCCTTTTATTACTTTTCCTTGTATAGTTTTTTGTTTGTTTCTTTTTGTTTGTTTTTGTTTGTTTTGGGTTTTTTTGCTAAGGGTGCCTCTAAACCTGAGCATATAAAGCTGTGGGCCAGGCTTCAGTGGAAACTTACGGTATTCATTTTTTCCTGGAAAGGAGCTGTGTTAATTTTTATCTCCATCCAGACCCAAATTGCCTAGAAGTCACACTGACAAAACCAGGTTTTGGTAGAAAAGAAAATCATTGTCATGCTTGAAAGAGAGAAGCACAATAAAAAGTCACAGTTAAAAAGGGGGAAAAGTAAAATATTATTTGACCTTGTTCTTTCAAGACGAGACTCGGGCATGGAGCTGCATTGTAGGCTGAAACTCTTCCATTTTATGACAAATTTTCTGACATGCTCCCACCAGCTGCTTCTGCAGATTGGAAATGAACAACAGGGACGAAATATGGTATTTTCTTACATGATGCAACAAGATGTTGTACTTCCTGACCACATATAAAATGAATTTACAACGGAAACATGCCAGAAATGCCTGAGGGAAACACTCACCATAGCAGGATACTGAGCCTTTTTTATCTCTGGGACTGAATGTCATTTTTCTTAAAGCAAGCCCAGTAGGGGTGGCTGGAGCGTGAGCTCAAGGTTCCATGTTTCACATCGGGAAAAGGTTTTGGTGTAATCAGATCTCATCTGCACACAAGTCCTCTGTCACACACACTACGGTAACTCTTAAGGTTATTTATTGCAATGGATCCCTACAGTGATGACATTAGGAAATTAATATTATTACTATGAATAATTGTGTCAGTTTCTCTGCTTCTAGTTATTCCTTTTTTTCTGCTAACATCTACATGTCAATGCTGTTCGTTGCAGGAGGGACCAGGAACATTTCACACTGTTGCAGTGGGTAGTTTTTATGTCCTCCAAGCAAAGGGGAAAATCCAACTCGACTCCCTTTGGCCTTGAAGCTATGCCACAGATTTCTAAAATATTTAATCATGGGTCTCTGTCAAGGTCACTGTGATCTATAAAAACAATCCCACTGATTTCATTAGCCTGAAAAGACTGGAGCAATCAGAGCTGCCTGTTGCAACAAGGAAATGGAGAAGAGGGATAGGCAATCTCGTAATGCACAGTAAACAGTAAACTGACCCGCAGCAAGAGTGGAGCAGTAGGTGACGGAGAGCTGTGCAGGGAGAGGGGCAGATTCAGATGCTCGTTGTTAAGAGTGCAAACCTCCCTTTTGGCACAAGGAACACTTTATACAGGGAACAGGAGAAACAACCACTGAAGAGTAAGTTAAGAGACCTGGAAGATGTTAATTCCTTAGTGAGGGCTCTTTGCCTTGGTGTCAGCTCTTCCACAGCGATGCACATATGCTTTCCCAACCACAATGCTATCCAAAACTTCCATCCTGGTTAACATTTCATCATTCACACTCTGGGAATTATCATTTCCTCCAGACATGCTGACAAAGCTCATTGTTTATTGCTCACAGCATGTCAGAACTGCTGGTTTTGCTTTGGATTGCAAGATGTTTGGAAAGCCACATGCTTTTCCGAAGCTGGCTTGGTCCCCTCTGTGCCAGCCTCAGCTGCTGCCGCGTTTGCTTTCCCCCAGAACACCAGATTCTGTCCATGATGAGCCAGAGCAAAGATGAGCATCAGCTTGAGACTGACCAAACAGCACTGGATTTCATGTAATTGCAGCCAATTCTTCCTGGTAGCCACAGGTACAGCCTTTCCAGTAGAGGTGGCTGGCACTTATCTGACTTGCTGCCTTCCAAACCCATGCATAAGTCTGCCCGAGGAACGAGCCAGGGAGAGGGATCTGAAGATGTGACTGTTGTGCCGTTCCCCGACCCAGGGGAGATTACAAGGAGCAGATGTGCTTGAAGGCACGGGACGTACCCTCCACAGCACGGAGGTTCCTCCACATTAAGTGATTGTTCCTGAGGTTGGGATGCTCCCCCCACAGTAACCCCGAAGGGACTAGTCCAGATCGGAGAGACAGTAAGGAGAAAGTGGTGAGTTTGTTATTGCTGGAAAATACACACGTGGTTTGAAGAGGTTTTGGGGAGGACAGAAAACTCCTGAGGACCACTGGTGCTGATGACAAACAGCAGCCTGACCACGAAGGCCATAGGCAGGTGTGCGCTGCTGGAATTGCTGCCTTTCCTCGCTCCTCACTAGTACCTCATTCTGTCTAGTGTTTCAGCCTTGGCCTGACAAGCCCTATAGATGTCTTGGAGCTTGCTCCATCTCTTGGAGCTTTCTATTCCACCTTTTATTTGCCTCACACTGAATCTGTCCAGGTAATTAAACAAAAGACATCTATTCATTATTGTTGTTTTTACCATGCAATTGCGATGTCCTTTCTCAGAGTTTTTCTTTTTCTGTGAGGAATAAACTCTGGAAACTTGGATAGGATCCTTTGGCTCACACTAGAAAAGGTAATAAAATCCTGGGAACCCAAAATGCATCTCTGCTGCTTTCACCAAACATCTTTCCCATCTTGAAAAATATGCTTCTGTGTTCCGATTTGTTTCTTGTTTTAGGGAAGATTTCTTCCCGACCTGCCAGATCTCCTCCTGTCCAGCAGACCTGGGCATATGAGAGGCTGTGACCAAGGGCTCAGAGGGCTCTGCGGACCTCACTCCTGCTCCCTGCCGCATGCCTGACTCCCTACAGTTAGAAGGAAGTCACTCATTTCCTCATTGCTCCAGGTTCTCCCTCTGCCATCTTATGATATAATGTTTACTTACCTTTTCAAAGCATTTTAAATCTCCGGAGGAATGCATTATAGAAGTGCATTAATGTTATTGCTGTTCTCTGTTGTGTAACTTTGAGAAATGGCTTACATAAGGCAGGCTCCTCTGTCCCCTCTCTGACCCCCATCCTTTGTCCCAATACCACTGCCTTCTCCCACAGCAGCAATAATGAAGCTGCAGTTTTCCAGTATCCTCCTCAGTCTCCTACCCAAATCTTGGGGAATAACCATCCAGTCACCACTACATGATGAGCAGCTTTGGATTCAGGTGTTCTGCTGCCTCTCTCTGTGAACCTCTGTTGAACATGCCCTCATTAGAATCCCAATCTATGTTTTCAGAGGCTCCATAATGACTTGTATGATCTCAAAGGCCCTTGTCCTGCCACCTCTAAAGTACTTGAACAACAAAGCTGGACGTTTCCTTATAACTAGGACACAGTTTTATCAGGAGGACATTTGTAACCTTTTGCCTCCACGTTCTCTGAGGCCAGCTTTCACAAGCCAGGCATAGTAGGACCATGAGAGCAGTGAAGCAGAGACCCAAAGCAGAGAGTATCCCAATGGTGTGGTGGGAAGACTGAAGCTCCTGATGAGAATGACATGGCTGAATGCTGATGTGCTACTGACTGTGACCTTTGTCTGAACGGCACTTTTCTTTTTAGTAGGTAAGTAAATTTTTTGTTCCTTTTGTTTTCTGTCACACCAAAACACCTACTTTCAGTGAGATCAAAGGCTGTCAAAACAGCAGTTACTTGAACTAACACCACCACGGAGGAGCTTTCACTTAAATGGGTTGGCAACAGGAATCAAAAGGTGAGACTCCTCCATGCTCTTCCTCTTCTTTCTCCTCCTCCTTTCCTGAAGGAAATTGGTCCACATCCTTGCCGTTTTCTTTAAAGAGCTGCCAGGTTTCAGACTAGAGGTGACTGCATTTTGGAGACCAGCAAACGTGCTGCTGTACTGCTGCCAGGGACAGATCTCGTGTGCATTCACCTTGGCTTCCCAAACAGCTCCACTGGACTTCGGCAGTGCAGCTCTAGCCTGACCCCAGCATAAGAGAGCTGAGCCCATTCCACTATTTTTTGGCATTCAAAAAATGTTAAGTATGTGTCTTATAAAAATGTATCCGTACACTCTGCCATCCTGTTAACTCCTGCTTCACACGGGCACTTGCTCTCTCCTGGCTAATTATTTAGATGAAAACTGGTGACTAAAAGAAGCAATTTGTTGGAAACATGCTGTTCCCGACTGACCAGCAGCAAATTGCTAATGACTGACATTAGAATGGCCATTCTCCACAAGGGAACAGTTGAGAGCCCACTGTGCACCGCACTGATCACGTTTAACACCCCCTAATCCCTGATACTGGCACCTCCTGTTTCTCCTGGCTCCTGCTTCCCTCCTTTCCCTGGCAGATCCATAAGGGTGAGCACACCAAAATGCAACAACCACCTATTTGCTCACACAAACATGAACCGTGATTTAAAACACTTCAGTACTGTGACCTTATAAACTCAATGGACAAAATAGTAAAAAGAAGAATGCACTGTGGGGAGCAATTCTGCACCGCTCAGGAGAGGGATCGTAGGACTTAATAGATAATTTCCATCGCTGAGATTTCTGAGTCATGATGAATGGAATTTCTTAGTATTTGAAACAGGAGAGGGGCACGTTTAAAAAGACTGGAGAGGATTGCAGTGTAAAATGCTTGCACTATAAAAAAAGGCTGCCTTGGTTTTTATTGCCCCTGTGAGGAGTCTCCTGTGAACCAAACAGCAACTAAATCAAATAAACATTTCTGAATTAAATCCATCTTCTCTTTAGCTTTGGGGACTTTGAAAAACACAGTAATTTATTGAATTGCCTTTCATGGCTCTACGTGCAGATGCCTTTTGAATGTGATAGCAAAAACATTTAAACTCATACTGTTTCCCACATCAACTAAATCCATTCTATCACCTGTGCCAGTGACTCTGTTTGCAGGGCAGTAAACAGAGGCCTTTATTGTTTGCTGTTCGTGGGGCTGTGCACAAGAAGGAGCTTAGTCTGTCTCCAGAGATATACACCAACCTCACTGGCACCAGAAATATTACACTAGCTTCAATCAGTGCAGGCTTTCCACGCTGTCACTGCCGCCTCGGCTTTGATTTGGCGACGGCAATCTCTGCTTGCTGCTGTGCTGATGTTCTTTGATTCACAGCCCCTTCTCTTCTTCTGCTCTTCCTGGAAAAAAGAACCTGAACAAGTGCAGCTCAGGTATGTTCTGAACAGTTAGGAGACACCCACACCTAAGGAGTACGTGGGCTCAGATGTTACATTTCCTTTGCAAGCAGATGGAGAGGTGAAAAACCTTATGTGGGCTTGTCATACCCTTATCTCGAAACCCTCCAGGAAAGTGCAAGTGAGAAGGTGAGTGATCCAGACATTGAGTAACTGAGCTCTTCTCACAGGCACTGAAATCTGCTTAGAAAACCCATGAGAGAGGAAAAATTCAGGAGCATTAGGAAGGCGATTAGCATGTTCTGTTGTGATTTAGGAGGTGAACAGCCATGCGAACAGCAGGATCTTGGCAGACCCAGACGTAGCCTGTGGGTCACAATACGAAAACCTTTTGACGCAAGCACAGCACAGGCCATCTAGCACCAAGAGCTCATACAGAGTCTCCTCATTCAGGTGACTGAGGATTTTGCAAGGAACAGGAGAGTAGGAGTTTCCCTTCGCTGGTTTTTGGCAGTTCCAGGGAGGCGTGCATGCTTGCTTAATGATATCTTCCATATTGCTTATCTTCTCTTCCCTCTTGAGCATCACAGCTCAGCTGGGGGAAACAGTCCAAGAGGACTTAACCTACGAGTAAAACACAGACCTAAGCAGTAGTGACTGAAACCCAAAGCATTTTGGGCATCCTGGGGTTCCCCTCCTCTGTCTCCCTTCCTCTGTTTCCCCTCTCTCAGCGGCTTCTTAGGAACTTCATGATGGCCATTAGTGATCCAGGCAAGCTGTGCTAACACAGAACGGGTGGAAGGGTCCCACTGCAAATCGTATCACTAAAAATGTTTTGCAATGACTACCCCAGCTGCAGCCAAAAAATTTTCCTGTGCTACTATCAACACCTTAAATTCTTCATTCCATCCAGTTCCAAGCCCTGTCAGTGGATAGTTGGTAGCTCCTCTTATTTCCTGGTTTTGCTTTCTCTTTCTTAGGTGCCAGCACAACCAGAAAGCCTGAATCCTTGTTTAATTCCAACCCTTCCAAAAAGCTTTCACTGACATTCTCCCCAACTCCCCCCTACACCTCAAGTCAACTATTTTTTCAGCCTGTTTTTCCACAAGAATATTGCTTATGTGCACTCGCTGGCTTTCAGTCTGACTGAAATTCAGTCTGACTGAAATTCATCCTTTTGGATGAATTGCAGTCACTTTTGATGGCAGGGCAGTAGTCTCAGGAACAATTAGAAGAGCAACAAAGCTGGTGAGGGGGCTGAAGAGCAGGTCTTAGGAGGAGCGGCTGAGAGAGCTGAGGGTGTTTAGCCTGGAGAAGAGGAGGCTGAGGGGAGACCTCATTGCTCTCTACAACTACCTGAAAGGAGGTTGTGGAGAGGAGGGTGCTGGCCTCTTCTCCCAAGTGACGGGGGACAGGACAAGGGGGAATGGCCTCAAGCTCCACCAGGGGAGGTTTAGGCTGGACATTAGGAAAAAATTTTTCACAGAAAGGGTCATTGGGCACTGGCAGAGGCTGCCCAGGGAGGTGGTTGAGTCACCTTCCCTGGAGGGGTTTAAGGGATGGGTGGACGAGGTGCTGAGGGGCATGGTTTAGTGATTGATGGGAATGGTTGGACTTGATGATCTGGTGGGTCTCTTCCAACCTGGTTATTCTATGATTCTATGATTCTAATTGCATTTCCACAAGGTCTTCTAACACAGGCAGCAAAGCAGAGGAGAGAGAATCAGACTCATGCCCTCACTGAGCAAACATTATTGTTTCCCTTGGCAGCCAATACCCACTGGCCAGCTCGCACCAACCACTTCTTGCACTGTGGGCTTGCGGTCTGTGAGGTGGAAGGAGAAGATGAAATCAATGCAGCGAGGATGGAGGTGGGATACAGGGAGTATGTTTGTTGGTAACCGGGCCTGGCTGCTTCTAGCTCTCCCCACAGGAATGGCTTTGTGGCTAAATTAAACCTATATTATTTTATTTCAAACATGTCGAAAGTTTGACTTCAGCCTCCAATAGCTTTATTTCTGTGGAGGTAATGCCAGTACCTTAATATTATTTTAACAAAGCCTTCTGAAACGAACGTACATTTCCAGTCAGCCGGATTCTTCCTTTTTGCTGAATACTGAACATTCTTTTCTTCCCCTCACTGTTGTCTTTGGCTGTAGGAATTGTACTTTCCACTTTCACGAGTACTGTGAGGGCATTGTGAATGCCTGTATTTCTCTTGAGCAGACCTTTTGCTTTCTAACAAAACGGTTACGCTAGCTCACCTCACGCAAGGCCAGCGTTCAATGCACGACTGTAGAGCACGAAGGGCTTATCTGCTTCACTTGTGCAGCTGCAACTGAAAATTAAACTCTCCTTTCTGTTTTCTGCTAGAGTGCTGTGCTGAGTGGCTGGAAAAGATGTCATGTTCTTCTTCAGTCGGCTGCATGTCAACGTGGTAGAGAAAATGATCTCTCTACAAAGAGCACAAAATTGCTCTGAGGTCCTTAAGGAAAACAGGAATGCAATTACTTGTTATAGTCTATCTTAGCTAATCATTTTCTCCACAGTTGTAAGTAAAATACCTTAACTGTAAGTTTATACAGCCAGGTGGTGGCATTGTAAGAAGGAGAGCTGTAGTGTTTCATGTTTTCTAATCAAATTTCACACTTTGATTACTATCTCAGCAAGGAGAAACTGTCATTACTCCTACTACACAGCCAGGACAATGAAGCGATTTGCCCAGGTTCACCTTGGAAGTGGCAGAGTGGGCTGCAGGAAGTTTCTACCCTGCATTTTGGTGCTCCGAGATATACACTGGAGCATGAAAGCTCCTTACTTAGCTACAAAATCATCTTGAAGGTTTTATTAACCCATTTTCACATGGATTTCTTCCATACAGAGAGTTTCAACCTGGGAGACATTTTGCCACATGCTTTCTTTCCTGTTATCAGTTAAAAAAATTGATGAAAAGAGCTGCGACTTCCCTGCATTACAAGTATCAAAAGCCACCCACAGATACGACCACAGTCTCGCCTCTCTCACCTTCCTGTACAACAGCAGTACAATAATTTGGGGACAACTTCTCATTTACCTTCCCAGGCTTGCCCCAAGAGGACTATTACAGTTTCCATCTTTACAGATGACCTGTGCCTGCTCCAGTTTTTGAGGGTGCCTGGGAGCTCGACCGCGAGTCAACGACCCAAGATGCATTTTCCCCTCTGAGCCATTCTATCTGTGCTATTTCTTTCACCCCGAGGTTTCCACCCTGCTGCTTAAAGTTCTGCAGTTTGCCTTCCTGTTGTCTTTGTATGAGCTTCAGCTCCATGGCCATCAGCGGTTTCTGCTGGATACGCTCCGCACATCAATGATTGCCTTCCACCAAGGAGCCACAAACTGAACAGGGTACTCCGGGAGGTTTGGTACTTTGCCATTGTCTGACATGCAAGTGGCTTTAAGGAAGGATTTGGAGAAGGACAAGGTGGTTTTTCAGTCAAAAGACCATCCTAGTCATCTAAGAGGCTGCAAAACTGGTTAGTGAAAGTTTCTCTAGCAGTAGGGGCCCAATGCAAAAGGGGAGAAGACTAAAGCAGGGTGGGAATCATCTGTAATTGTAGACGGCTTGAAAGAGAGGCCTTTCCATCTAGATTTAGAGTATTCTGATGTTTCACTGAGAGTTGTACCAAGTAAAAAGTAGAACTTTACAGATGAAAGGGATGACAACAGAATTTCCAACATTTTTTATGACTTTTAGGATGAGATGCCCAGAATTCTCATTCACTCATTTTTTTTTATTTCCAGTATTGACCAAATGGACAAATTAGTCTTAGCTCCACAAAGGGACTTAGTGAGGTGATGAATGCTCATTGATTAATTGCAGGCGCTTCAGAAAGAGCTGATGTTGCCTTCCAAACTAACTGTAGCCTAAAAGAGAGATCCCACCGGGGAGTGGCTGTGGGACAGTGTATCCCTAAAACAGGAATGGGACTGGGTTTTACCTTGGTATTTGTGCTTTGCAGGAGTTTTGCAAAGGCTCACGTTAACCTGTGCATGTGAAATTGTTGTGGGGGTCATAAAATTTTATAGGAATGGTTGGACTCGATGATCTGGTGGGTCTCTTCCAACCTGGTTATTCTATGATTCTATGATTCTATGATTCTATGAAAAAGCCCAGGCCACTTTGGTCCTAATCCAACAGCTCCAGTCAGCCAGGCATGGGCTCACTTTGGTTTTACACAAGCATAAAACTTTACTTAAAAACCTCTTGGAGTTTTCCTTCTTGGATTGGGGGTTTCACTAGGTTTGTTTGCTTTATAAAAACATAGACGTTGGAAGAGTGAAAAGGTTAACTGCCTCGGCAGTACAGCGCGGAGCAATAAAAGCTGAAAATGTAGCCGGTCTCGGAGAACATCAGGAGAAAACATCTCCTCAGGGCTGCAGAAATGGTGCCATGGCCCTTTTCCACTTCTCTTGCACTCGACAGGCTGTCGTGTGATGAAATCCACGGCTAACAGCAGCAGGGTTTTCCCCTTCGTACAGCACTGTTGGGATGAGGAATCCCAACTAAACTAAGTGAGCACTTGTCCTTTCCACATGCCCACAACCGCTCTCTCCTACTGCTGCCCCGTGCGAGCAACACAGTCCCGCGGGAGCACGGGACCCAAAAAGCTTGGATGAGATCTTCTTTTGGGGTGAGCCAGGGTCTGAGCTCCCGGCTGGGACACACAGGGCACCCCGGCTTTTGGGGGAGAGGAGCCAAGGGCAGCGGGGCTGAGTGTAAGAAGGGGCATGGATGGATGGGTGTGTAAGGGAGGGGAGTGGTGAGTGTGTGTGTGAGAGGGGGGTTAGGAGAGTGTGTGTGTTAGGAGAGGGTATGAATGTGAGGAGCGAGCGTGTAAGGGTGTGGGTGTACGGGTGTGCAAGGAGGGAGGGTGGGGTGGGGGTGCACACGAGAGGGATGTGCGTGTAAGTAGGGTATGTGTGTGAGGGTGTGAGTGTACCGGTGTGTAAAGAGGGTGTATGAGTGTGTGTCTGTCTGTCTCTGTGTCTGTGTGTCTCTGTGCCTGCCTGTGTTTCTGTGGTTTTGTGTCTGAGTGTGTCTGTGTCTGTCTGTCTGTGCCTGTCTGCCTCTGTGTCTGTGCATCTACACATCTGTCTATGCATCTGTGCCTGTGTGTGTCTGTGTGCATGTGTGTGTCTGTCCCTCTGTGTCTGTGTGTCTGTCTCTCTCTATCTGTCCCTCTGGGTCTGTCCCTCTGTCTCTCTGCGTCTGTCTCTGTGTGTCTGTCCCTCTGTGTCTGTGTGTCTGTCCCTCTGTGTCTGTGTCTGTCCCTCTGTGTCTATGTGTCTGTCCCTCTGTGTCTGTGTGTCTGTCTCTGCGTCTGTCCCTCTGTGTCTGTGTCTGTGTGTCTGTCTGTCTGTCTGTCTGTCTGTCCCTCTGTGTCTGTCTGTGTGTCTGTCCCTCTGTGTCTGTGTGTCTGTCCCTCTGTGTCTGTCTCTCTGTGTCTGTCTGTGTGTCTGTCCCTCTGTGCCTGTGTGTCTGTCCCTCTGTGTCTGTGTCTGTCTGTCCCTCTGTGTCTGTGTGTCTGTCCCTCTGTGCCTGTGTGTCTGTGCCTGTGTGTCTGTGTGTCTGTCCCTCTGTGTCTGTGTCTGTCTGTGTGTCTGTCCCTCTGTGTCTGTGTGTCTGCCCCTCTGTGTCTGTCCCTCTGTGTCTTGTGTGTCTGTCCCTCTGTGTTTGTGTCTGTCCCTCTGTGTCTGTCTGTGTGTCTGTCCCTCTGTGTCTGTCCCTCTGTGTCTGTGTCTGTCTGTGTGTCTGTCCCTCTGTGCCTGTGTGTCTGTCCCTCTGTCTTGTGTGTCTGTCCCTCTGTGTCTGTGTCTGTCCCTCTGTGTTTGTGTCTGTCCCTCTGTGTCTGTCTGTGTGTCTGTCCCTCTGTGTCTGTCCCTCTGTGTCTGTGTCTGTGTGTCTGTGTCTGTCTGTGTGTCTGTCCCTCTGTGCCTGTGTGCCTGTGTGTCTGTCCCTCTGTGTCTGTGTCTGTCTGTGTGTCTGTCCCTCTGTGTTTGTGTCTGTCCCTCTGTGTCTGTGTGTCTGTCTGTGTGTGTCCCTCTGTGTTTGTGTCTGTCCCTCTGTGTCTGCGTGTCTGTCTGTGTGTCTGTCCCTCTGTGTCTGTCCCTCTGTGCCTGTCTCTCTGCGTCTGTCTATTTCTCTGTCTCTGTTTCTGTCTCTTGTCTGTTTCTCTGTCTCTGTCTCTCTGTGTCCGTGTGTCCCTCTACCTGTGTGCCTGTTCCTCTCTCTCTCTGTGTCTGTCCCTGTGTCCCCGGCCCCGTTCCCTTTAAGCCCCGCCCCGCCGAGCCGGAAGCGCTGCGGCCCGCGGGCCGGTCGGGGCGATGGCGGCGGCCCTGCGGCTGCGGGACGGGGCCGCGGCTCGCTGAGCGGGGCGGGACCGGGCCCTCCTCCTTCCTCCTCCTTCCTCCTCCTCCTCCTCCTCCTCCTCCTCCTCCTCGCCCGCCGCCCCGGCCCAGGTGAGCGCGGGCGGGCGCGGGGCCGAGCGGCGGCGGGAGGGGCCCGTGCGCCCCATGCTCCCCGGGCACCGCGGCGAGTACAGCGCGGGGCGGCCGGGGCCCTCCCGGGGCCCCCCCGGGGCCGGAGCCGCCTGCCTGGCCGGCGCTGTGGGGCTGGCTGTGTGTGTCTGTCTGTCTGGCTGTGTCTGGCTGTGTGTGTCTGTCTGTCTGGCTGTGTCTGGCTGTGTGTGTCTGGCTGGCTGGCTGTGTCTGGCTGTGTGTGTCTGTCTGTCTGCATGGCATGTGTGTCTGGCTGTGCATGCGTCTGGCTGTGCGTGTGTCTATGCGTGTGCCTGTATGTGAGTGTCTGTCTGTCTCGCTGTGCATGTGTCTGTGTGTCTGTGCGCATGTCAGTCTGTGCGTGTCATCTTTCTGTGTGTCCGTCTGTCTGTGCATGTGTGTGTCTGTCTCTGTGCGTATGTCTGTCTGTCTGTGCATGTGCCTTTCTGTGAGTGTCTGTATGTGCATCTGTCTCTCTGACTGTGCATGTGTCTGTGCGTCTGTCTGTGTCTGTGTGTGTCTGTCTGTCTGTGTGTGTCTGTCTGTCTGTGTGTGTGCCTGTCTGTGAGTGTCTGTATGTGCATCTGTCTGACTGTGCATGTGTCTGTGGGTCTGTACATGTCTGTCTGTGCGTCTGTCTGTCTGTGTGTCTGTATGCGCATCTGTCTGTCTGACTGTGCATGCGTCTGTGCGTGTGTCTGTCTGTGTCTGTGTGTGCCTGTCTGTGAGTGTCTGTAAGTGCATCTGTCTGTCTGACTGTGCATGTGTCTGTGTGTCTGTGCGTCTGTCTGTGCATGTGTCTGTCTGTCTGTGCGTGTGCCTATCTGTGAGTGTCTGTAAGTGCATCTGTCTGTCTGACTGTGCATGTCTTGTGTATCTGCGCATGTCTGTCTGTGCATCTGTCTGTCTGTGCGTCTGTTTGTGCGTGTGTGTGTCTGTCTGTGCGTGTGCCTGTCTGTGAGTGTCTGTATGTGCATCTGTCTGTCTGACTGTGCATGTGTCTTGTGTATCTGCGCATGTCTGTCTGTGTATCTGTCTGTCTGTGCGTGTGCGTGTCTGTATGTGCATCCGTCTGTCTAATTGTGCATGTGTCTGTGCATGCGTCTCTGTGTGTGTCTGTCTGTGTGTGTGTCTGTCTGTGTGTGTGTGGCTGTGCATGTCTGTGTGCGCATCTATCTCTGTCTGTGTGTGTCTGTCTGTGCGTGTACCTGTCTGTGAGTGTCTGTATGTGTGTCTGTGCATGTGTCTGTGCGTGTGCCTATCTGTCTGTCTGTCTGCATGTGTCTGTCTGTGATTGTATGTGCGTCTGTCTGTCTGTGCATGTGTCTGTGCATGTGCCTGTCTGTCTCTGTCTGTGTGTGTCTGTCTGCGTGTGTCTGTGCATGTCTGTGTGCGCATCTGTGTCTGTGCATGTGTCTGTCTGTGCGTGTCTGCCCATGTGTGTGTGGCCGTGCATATGTCTGTGCGTATCTGTCCATCTGTGCGTGCATTTGTGCGTCTGTCTGCCCGCATGTGTCTGTCTGTCTGTCCACATGTGTGTGTGCGCGTCTGTTTCCGTGTGTGCCTGTCTGTGTCTTGTGTGTGCGTCCATGTATCTGTGCATATGTCTCTGCTGTCAGTCTGTCTGCCTGTGTGTATCTGCCTGTGTGTCTGTGTGTGTCTGCATGTCTGACTGTGCATGTGTGTCTGTGCGTGTCTCTGTGCACATGTGCATGTCTGTGTGCGTGTCTGTATCTGTTTGCATGTGTCTGCATGTCTGTCTGTGTGGCTGTCGGTGTGTCTGCATGTCTGTGTGTCTGCACATGTCTGTGTGTCTGTCTGTGGGCGTCTGTCTGTCTGTGTCCCTCACCATGCCTGCACACGCAGAGTCAGAGGGTTCTGGGTGTGCTCCCTGCCATCCCCTCTCCTGCCGGTACCAGCAGCGCTGCTGTCCCAGAGGGGTTTGTGCTCTGGCAGAGCTGCCCGTTGACCAGAGCGGTCGGTCTCTTGTGTGAGGAATGCAGGATGCGTGTTGGAGCCAGGTGTGTCATTCAACAACCAGCCTGGCCTGAGCGCAGGTGTGGCCGCAGGAAGCTGTGTCACAGAATCACAGAATGACCTGAGCTGAAAGAGACCCACAACCACCATCGAGTCTAACTCCTCTTCCTGCACAGGACAACCCCAGCATCCACACTGTGTGTCTGAGGGTGTTAGCCAAATAATTTTTGAATTATTGTTAGGCTTGGTGCCATGACTGCTTCCCTGGGGAGCCTGGTGCAGTGCTCCACCACCCTCTGGGGGAAGAACCTTTCCCTAATATCCAACCTAACCCTCCGCTGGCACACGTTCATGCCATTCCTTCATGTATCATCCCAATGACAAATACCAGAGTTAAGCAGCTTCACATTTGTCCTTGTGTGTGCTCCACATGGTCCCTGGGAGTCACCAGATTCTTTTAATCCCCACTTACACCACGTGCAGAGTGGTTTGTGCCCAATAACAGGCAGTGTGTTTTGCATAATCGATTGGTGAGTGTTGCTCTGATTTAATTTCACACTGGTTGCGTCTCGTTTTGAAGACGCCGCCTGCTCACCACCTATGGACCCCAGAGCTTACCAGGAGCAGAGCGGTTACACAGCGATATTTTAATGTTCCTCGGGTGCAAATTGTTCTGCTCTCATACAGAGAGATCAACAGATGGGCTTTCTGATCTTCTTCTTACTTCACAAATGGGGCAGCTAGGATAAAAAAAAAGGAGCGAAGCCGAAGTATGTCTTGAATTGAACACAGAAATCTGAGACGTTGGCTTTGCAGTCAGGTGTTATAGCACTATCTAGAAGTCTACCTGTGAGCCATTCCTGGTAGGTGCATCTTCCACCTGGTCAGCAAACCAAGGTGCCGTTCAGCAGTGTGAAGACACAGTTGGTCAACTTATAGGCTGTGGCTGGAGAGCTTGGTCTCACCCCTTCCTCATCCCCATCTGTGGGCTGCTGCTCTTCTTTCTGTAGTGGACTGAGTGGTTGGAGGTTTGCAGGGACCGTTGATCTAACAGATTTTTGGGAATCGCTTGCTGTCAGTTGGAAGCTGTTCGAATGAGCGTTTGATCCAATGTGAGTGGAAGCTGTTTCTCCTCCTGCACCAATGCTGTGGGTTAAGTATAATGTGAAATGACCTCGAGAAACCGAATCTCACATTGGTCGTTCAGAAAATAAGGACTGAACTTAAAACTTCTGGAGAGTTTGGATTAAAAAATGTCAGCCATGGGAATACGTGGCAAGAGTGAAGGGATTTTCAGTCTGTTAAGGAAGTTTCCTATCTTTCCAACCTTTTCTCCATTCACTTCATGCCAAAGAGCTAAAAATTGGGAAGCCTCTTCCAAAGCTCTGGGGCTGGTCCCCCGTGTGCACTCAGTGAGGCAGGAATCTTGAGGAAGAGGAGTGTTGTATCCTACTGTGAAGGACGAACTGAAGTTGTACAGAGAAGCTTGAATTGTTGGACTCGGTGATCCGGTAGGGTCTTTTCCAACCCGGTGATTCTATGATTCTATGAGTTCTTGTATCTTCCAGCTCCTCGGTCGCGATGGGCTTTGCTGTCATGGAGTTCCCTGCCCTCCTCACAAAAGCAATCTGAAAAGAAAATTGGAAGTGTAATGAGGCATCATGATCATACCTGCCTGGGGTTTTAGCACTGTTAGGGTTCCATGATCCAGTGGATCCTCCATTTGCTCAGGTGGCAGGTTGCTGTGTTTCATCTGTTCCTGCGGGTCGCTACTTCTTCAGCAGCTAATTTTAATAATGCCAGGCTAGAGTTTTAGTCACCTGAGCTGTCTTATATACAGATCCTCTTGCCCTTCTGCTGGCTTTCCATTTGACTCTGTCCAAGACTCCTCCCTGAAGACTTTGTCTCTTCTCTCTCTTCCTTCCTATCTGTCCTGTCCTTCAGTCTGCTCCTGCCCCTGACTTCTGCTTTGCCAAAACACACCTTTCCCTCTTGTTGACTGCTTCTTCCAGCTTTTTGGGACACGCAAAATCTCTGTCTCAGTTCATGACTTCCTCCTACCCGCTCATCATTTACAAACACTCTTCTGTTTTCCTCTGTTCTTCTTTCTTTCCTGATTCCGTCCTCTGTTCCACTTACAATCTTGTTCAAGGTTGTCCTTTCCTTGTTCCTTTGTTTTTTCAGATTGTGATGCTGAGAACACGCAGATGAGATTCCTTGTGTTCTGTATCTAGTATTGAGTTCCATGATCAGGTTTAATGTTTCATTAGCAGTGGACTGAGGAGTAGTAGCCTGTTTGAGTGTGTGCAGTATTTGGTTAGCAATTACAGTGAGAGATGGGAAAACAGACCCTTTAGAGAGCTGACTTTTCAAAACAGGTCCTCCCTGAGTGTGTTTGTTTTTACATGATAACTTGGTGGCCTTACCAAAAAGTAAATTGCTCCTGAAAGACAGTTCTGTATTACACAGTGAGATGTGAGCACAGTGTTAGCAGACTTCTTGAGATGTAGACTTCAATCTGACAGCAGGTTTAGTTTGGTTGTTTGGTTTGGGTTTTGTTGTTGTGGTTTTTCCTCCCCACCAAGGATTCCTTGAAACAAAACCTTTTTTCAGCTTGCTGCTTTTAGACATGCTTTCAAAGCTTTTGCATCTGTTAAACTCCCGTGACTCCTGAGGGGCTTGGGGGGCATCATTTTGGATAATACCTGCTATTTATGTGATTTTAGGTATCAAGGAAGCAGGTGCTACTTTCATTCAAGTAGTTCTGAAAGGTATTGCTTAATCTCACATGCTTTCTCATTGAGCTTGTGATGGGTTTGCTGTTTTTATTGCATCCAGTGTATCTTGTGGTTGAAAGAAATCTGCGCCTATTACTCGTCTCTTTTGATAGCAGCTGCAGAGGTGCCATGAAGATGAAAAGAAGAGACTGCCTTGTGAGTCTGTGTGAAGCAGCTTTGTGGATCACCACACACTGCTTGTAGAAAGAGAGTTATTTTTTCTTAAAAATGCTCTAGTCTTTTATAAAAACTGAAAGAAAAACTGTGTGAATAATGGAAGTGTTCTTGTGAACTTCTGTGTCCCCAGGCTGACAGTCCCTGGGTACTTTGATATATGAATGATAGACTGTGAAACGATGGAGCTGGTGATCATCAGAAGAGTCAAATGACAAGCAAAGACCAAAGACAAGAACTAAAACACAAACAAGCCGCTCATTTCCCTTGGTTAATCATAGAATGGTTTGGATTGGAAAGGACCATGAAAGTCATCCAGTTGGACCCTCCTGTAGGAGCAGGGACATCTTCTACTGGACTAGGTTGCTCAGAGCTCCATCCAACCCAGCATCGAGTGTTTCCAAGGGCAGGGCCTCCAAAACAAAGAGTAGCAGGCAGCACAGAAACAGAGCAGTGCACGCATTCGTGATTTAAACAGGAATGGAGTTGCTTTGATTTCCTGAAATCCCATTTGTGACATCACACTGGTAATGGTTGTTGCAGATCTAGATCTAATTTACTGTTCGGAGTGACTGGAATGCATAGTGGTTATACTGAAATGAACGTGCAGGTCTGGGGGTAGAGGGTAATTCTATTTCTTTCCTTTTAGCCTTTGTCAGTGTCACAATGACTCCACCCAAGCACAAATGTTAGCGGCAGAGTAACGACAACCATGCTGGTGACCCATCTCAGCCATTAGGAAGACCCTCACTGCTCTTTGAAGGTAAAGCTGTTTCTGTCTTGCTGTGTGAAAGTTTGAACGGTGGAGAAAGTGCTGAGAATCTGCTGTGCAGCTTGGTCACCTCCTGGAGAAACAGAGGCATCAGATAAAAGATTCAAACCGTTTTTCCCTCAAAGAAGATTCTTTATGTCTCTGTGATTAATTGCACATCACTTGGTAGTTTTGCTCCTAGGTTTCATTATGGTTACTCTTACCTAGTGTGGGTATCGATTTGTGACATTGATTCCCCAGTCTTCACACAAGCAGCCTGCATTTGCTTGGATCGAGTATCAGCGTTGTGTGTTCAGATTCAGAAGATAATTGTATATCTTGCAAATTACCCAAATGTTTCATCTTGAAACACTTAGAAATCCATTTTAGTTTCTCATAATTACACTGTGTAGTCAGACAGCAATCTAAAGTTAGGACAGCGCTTTGCCAATGATATGCTTGTTGCTCTAAAATGAGCGCAGTTTTTGTGGTTAAATTTTCCTTTCATTTAAATATAGATTTTAATCAGCGTAGGCCAAACTTTTCCAACCATGTTTAAAATTAGCATAAGCCATATTTTAAAAAAGTATGGTCTCCTAATGGGATTTAACTTGTGTAGAAAAATGTATGCGGAAGATAATGCTTTTAAGCTGATAAATGCTCTTGAAGTGTTTAACAATTTATTTCATAGAATCATAGAATAGTTTGAGTTGGCAGAGACCTTAAAGAACATGCAGTTCCAACCCCCTTGCCATGGGCAGGGACATCCCACTATATCAGGCTGCTCAAGGTCCCATCCAACCTGTCCTTGAGCAGTTCCAGGGACGGGGCATAGTGAGGGTAATTAACAGCAGATGTGCCAGTGACTGGGAAAGCTTCATTTCTCCACTTTCTGCAGCTTGTGCTGTTACTTTTAAGAAACTCAAGTGGAACACTTTTTAATTTCACCCAAACATTCTTCTCATAAACAGGACTAATACTTACCCAGATTTTGTGTGGCCCATGGAAAGCCTCTTTCTCTTGCGTGCAGCATCTCAGAAAATGTGACGTTGTTGAGCTGATCTGTTGCAGAGCCTGGTAAGGTAAGGCTGATCATTATTTCCTCCAGCCTCCTGCACAAGCAGTTACTCTCATCAGGTCTTCCTTCTTCAGTACGAAAGCACAATGCAATCTGTGAACTCGACTAGTGAATTCCCTTAGAACTGTTTTAGCCATTCCTTTCAAGGTCTCTTGCCCAGGGCAGCTGGTTTATTCTTGGGACAAGTACAGATGATGCACTGCCAGTGACCTAATTGCATATGATTCATTATCAGATAGTGGAAACAATTAACGCTCTGGGAATTGCCGTGTGTTTTGTGTTTGGAAAGGGGGTGTTTGGTTTGGTTTAATCTCTCTTAAATAATTGTAAGCCATCTAGGAAGATGGAACACGATGTCCTGGGTGCATTTGATCCTTCTCAACTTTCAGGATAGACCGTTTTAGGGAAGAATCATAGAATAACCAGGTTGGAAGAGACCCACCAGATCATCGAGTCCAACCATTCCTATCAAACACTAAACCATGCCCCTTAGCACCTCATCCACCCGTGCCTTAAACCCTTCCAGGGAAGGTGACTCAACCACCTCCCTGGGCAGCCTCTGCCAGTGCCCAATGACCCTTTCTGTGAAGAATTTTTTCCTAATGTCCAGCCTAAACTTCCCCTGGCGGAGCTTGAGGCCATTCCCTCTTGTCCTGTCCCCTGTCACTTGGGAGAAGAGCCCAGCACCCTCCTATCTACAACCTCCTTTCAGGTAGTTGTAGAGAGCAATGAGGTCTCCCCTCAGCCTCCTCTTCTCCAGGCTAAACACCCCCAGCTCTCTCAGCCGCTCAGCTGCTGAAGGACCAGTCTTGTTACATTTTGTGGTGTCTCTGTGAGATGGACTGATGTTGCACTGGAGTTTCCTTAGACAAATACTTGTGTGTCCCTCTGATTTACAAGTGTTTGCACTCATCCATTCCTGTCATTGACAGTAACAGAGGCTGTCTCTCTCTCAACACTATGGCTTTGCTGAGAGAAGTTTGGTCTTTTCTTAAGATCACTGGGTTTAAATTTCCACTTGAATGCCAAGTTTTAAATAAAACCACGACAGTTATCTACTATTTCCAGTGCTTGCACAGGTCTGATATTCATTATGAAAGGGATACTCCATTATTTGACAAGTAAATGTAAAGCAAAATGTACTTAGAACAGTCATTTTTATAAAGACTGCTTGTCTGTAGCTTTGTTCTATGAGTGCTGGGTGTGCAGATTGAAGCTCACTTCCAGTCAGAGGTGTCAGTGCTGTGAGCAGAGTGCTAACAGGAGTTTGCGTGTTAGGAAGAAGGAGGGATCACATTCCTGTCTCCATCATTGCTCACTGTGGGTTGAAATACAGAGTTACCTGAAAAAAGGTTTGTTTTGGGCAGACTTTTGCTGAAGTTTGGAAACAGGGTGTTTATTCATAAACGTGAAATAAGAAAACCTTAAAAGACAGGGAAACCCTCCAGTAGCTGTGGATTTCAGTGGGACTTATTCTGTCATGTGCAGTAGTAACACAGGTTTGCTGTGAGCCTCACGAAATGACATCTTGGCCAGAAGATGCGCAGAAATGGAAAACAGCGGCTGCGAAATCTTGTTGTACCTGGAGCTTCACAGGCTGCAGGGTATCTTACAATGACAATTTTCAGTATGCTGAAATAATCAAATTTGGCAGAAGAATAATGCTTTAATGAATGCATATACCATGGCAAGTGGGAAGAGGAATCAACAGCAGGTGTTTCTTCGTCACTTGAAAACTGCTGTCACTGCCATAGCTCACCAGCCTTTTAGCAAAAGGTTTACAGCCTTGACAGGGTTTGTACAGTACAGCCTGCAGAGCAGATGCCTCTGATTGGCTTCGATATCCTGTAAAGCTACACATTCCCAGGCTTTGTGCATGTGGGGCCTTGGTTCTTCTGCATGAAACTGGTCCAAGTCTGCCAGCTCTTCAGGACTTGGGATTTGGTGTGGGTATGGAGGAGTGGTCCACTCTTAGGAGCTGTATCTTCTGTGTGACTCCAGCACCTCCCCTTCTTTGATAAAGATCACAGGATGCTTTTCTGTCGGTGCCAGTGCTTCAAGTGATGCTAATGTTCAGAGTGCAGTTATGCAGAACCCTCATTTCTGCTTTGGGATCTGTTTGAGAAGGAACCATCAGTCTCTTGTTCTTAATCAGGTGATTGTTTTCTTCCTAACGTCTCTCCCCTAAGCTGAACCTTGCTAGGAGTGGTCAGATTTCCACCAGGCATGTGCTGAGAAGGGAGGCAGAAAAGCACAGTTCATGTTGGAATGAGATCTGGAGAGAAGCAAAGCTGTGGGCAAGTATTTTTCCTTTTTCCAAATGTTAACCTCCAGCCATGTTAATATTTCTACGAAAACATTATTGGGATAATTTAAAGCAAAACTCTAGAACTGTTATGTCCCACATGGCATGAAATATTTCTGCTTTTTCTTTTTTCCTGGTGTATTAACTTCTTACACAGAAAGGAAATGAATTTTAGAAAGAATGTTATACATAAGCCATTTGAGACATTCGCTGTTAAGGAAATACCAGTTGTCAAGAAAGATGCAGCCAATGTTGAGTTATATTAAAAACATTGTAAAAGAAATATTTGTCAAGGAAGAGTGGATTAAATAAAACTTTTTAACTATTTTTGCTCTGGAAAAAGGCTAGGGCAGTTCTATATAAGCGTCTTCTAAATGCAAACATTGATAAGAGCTACCACTTTATTTTTTTCAGGAGGCAGCTGACTTAAGGAAGTTGTTCCTTAATATGGAATAAAGAAGTTTTCTGACCACAATGTAACTAAAAAACACAAGAAAGAAAGACTGGGAGTCATTATACTTTATTGACTTCAGATTCTAAAAGCTCGCTTTCATTGATTCTTCTTTGGGGACAGAACTTGTTTAAAAAAGAAAATGGGTTGCACTTTAGGATTTTCAGATTAATGTTTTCAGCTGAAAATCAGTTCTTTTTATGAGCAATTAATAGCCCTAGGAGGCATTATTCTGCTTCTGTAGAGGAAAATAGTGAAGTGCACATAAAAAGGTACATGGATCAGGCATGTGGAACGTTGAATATGGTAGGATTTGCTCTTCCCTTAATCCAGTCCAGCCTGCTGGATGTAAGGAGTTGCACACTGAACGTGCAGATTTACTGTGACAATTTGTAATATGAGCTTGGGGTTTAATTACCACTTTGCTCTTTTCCCATTAATCTGGTTGATGCTGTCAGATCTACCACGTAGCACATACAGGACAGTTATGTCTCTCTCCTTTCTAGGCAACACTCCTGTTAGTTCTTTCTTTGGGTACAGAGGCTGAAGGGGATGCTGAGATGTTATGGTTATGTGACCTTCTTAAATGTTGAGGTTTGGATTTCAGAAAAACAAATATCATATATAGGAATGTTGGATCTTCCTCTGCTTCAGATGTCCTACTTTTCATTACAATTATTTTCTGGAAAAGCATGAAAATCAGTGTTACCTTTCTACAGGTACGTGATTGCTGTTGGAACGAGCAGCTGTTCCCCAAAACTCTCTCTACATTCAGCTTGTGATCTCAGACTCCATTAAAATACAAATAGAGACAAAGGTACCACATGGTACAGGGTTTTTCAAGTCACCCACATCTCCACATTTGGCTTGACAGTCTGTAATTCCATTAACACATTACCTTCTTTCCCCATGAAAAAATCGCTGTTCTGGGAGATCTGTATTTTAGGAATGCCTTAAAGATTTAAGGAATGTGCTCTGTAGAACTCATTTTACTTGTAGCACATGCTTGACGTTGTATTCTGAACTGAACAAAGGACTGACGGTGATCATCTGAATGCTTTGTCAGTTCAGTGCCACTCATAACGCTTGGATTTGGCTTTTTAATTGATAAGCAAGATGTGTAACATTGTTATTAGCAATAACATTGTGGTTCTTCTATTGAACAGCACAGTTTCAAGCTGGACACTTATAAAATCAGGAATGCAAAGCTTTCAGAGCTGCAACTGAAGCTGACGGCATCAGTGACCTGTGCTTGTGGTGTACTGCACGGTGACAAATACTCTGAAAGAAACGAGCCTGGAAACCTTCCAGGTCAGGCAAGATGCAACTCATGTACTTTGTGCTGTGGATTTTGAGTTATAAAAATGTAAATAGAATCTGTTGTGAAAATAAATTACTGACATACAACACTTTCAGGTGGTGGTATAATGAGTGTAGTACAAAGAGAAAAGGAAAAATAAAAAGGGGGTTTTGTCCTTTGATTCTAATTTGGGCTAATTTTAGCACTGCACTATGAGAAAGGGTAAAACAAACCCAAAGTGATTTCTCCCTATTAACCCCGCTGTCAGAGCGTGTGCCTTGGGTGCTCTCATTTGAAAACGCAAGCCAATCCAGCAGGGAGGAGCAGCCTTGATCCTGGTGGTCTATAGTTTCTTTGCAGCTTCAGTACCCCGTGTGTCTGAGCTCAGTGTGAAGATAAGCACTCGCTGGCAGTGTGCTGGGTGGTGCTGAGCACCTGCGAATGCAGCAAATTGTGCTTGTGCTGTGGGTGGCACTGTATGAAGGTGGTGCTCTTCCTCCAGTGAGTTCTAAGGATGCTATATCTAACCTAGCTGCTTTTCAGGCTGGAATGAGAGAAGGAGAAGGTGTGTTAGGCTTCCACAGAATCACTTTATATGAGACTGTGCTTTACTGACAATATGGTTTATCCTATGCGAAATGAGAGATACCCAAGACCAGTGCTGCCTCCAGGGAGCAGTAACCAGGCTGGGTTCCTAAATACAGTATAGGAGCACTAACTGTGTCAGGGCTAGAAAAATATCCACCAGTATTCCAGGTTATGTCTATTAAGCAGTTAACAATCATACGTGACTCTGCAGTTTGAATTATGCAGGTCCTATTTTGTGCCTCTCACTTAAATTATGCATTTGTCCAGTGACATAGTCCTTGTGTATTTACTGTGCACGATTGAGCATGTGGTTACTGTTCTGAGGAGGAGGAAGAGGAAAACAATCTTTTCTCATCTGTCAGCTCAGATTTTGAGATTTCTTTCTAGCAATTCTTGTAACAATGGTATTGACTATCTAGGACTGGTAGGCATCCTTACAAGTGGATAACTTGGAGAGATGCATTTTAAATGAGGTGTGAAGCTGGGAGTTTGTTTTATCCTAGTTTACCTTAGTTAAATATGTTCTTCAGCTGTTGATTGAGGACACAGTATTTGTCTTTACGGATATACCTAATTACACTTTATAATTAATGTCCTTAATTCCCTGACAGTGAGAAATAATACTTTATGCACTTTTAAAGTAAGAACTTCAGGGGGAGGAAGATGTATCACTACAAAGTGTGTTTCTGTTGTCTGTCTTGCATAATGGAAATGAATAAATTATGTTATCAAAATATATAACAACTTTACCAAAAGGTTGTGGATGCTCTTTAATTTGGCATCTTGCACCTGAGTTGAGCTGGTTCTTAATGCACAGGAAAACCTACCTTCAGTTTAAAAGGGTCAGTTATGATATATATGGATGCAATGTTCCATCTATCTGCTTGATTTCTTTGTCTGACTATGGAAGCTCGAGATGGAAAGCTCTAAAGAGAAATGATTTGTCTACATTAAGTGTTTTGGGACAAGAGATAGTTGAGTTCCATTAGCCATGTGGTATTGAACGGCAGCCAGCCATTCTGAAATATTTTGAATCCCTAGTGTTCCTGAAAACTGGAGGAGAATCCTTTTCTGATATTCCTTCTAAAAGAGATTATTATTTATTTTTGTTGTAGCTCGATCTAAGAATTTCAGTGAAGTATCAGGAAATGATTACATTTTTCCATAGTGGCTGATGCAGGAATCTGTTACCAGTAAAAAAGGCTTACGGTTATGCTGCTAGAGGTTTTGGTTCACTTTAAATTTCTGATTTCCTGAAAAATACTGAATATGCCACCAGTAGAAGTCATAAGCTTGTTATCTCTGCGTCTTCGTTGTATGTGTTTGGTAGAGAATCCTGTAAGAGCAACCTTGTGTAACGATAGTTTTGCACATTTTCCTTTGTTCTCTTTGTTATAGTTGTGTCGATGCTTTTCCAATTCCAAACCTAGCAAAGTTTTCAGTTTCTTACTGTTTTCAGATGCAGACTGTGGTTGATCTGACTGTCTTTGTGCTGTGTGTTTTCAAGGTACAGCCTGGCTGTGGCAGCTGCCAAACTGAAGCCTGAAGCAACGCCAGGACACTTACATTGAGTTTACTAGAACAGCTTCCGCTATTGTATTTCTTGCTCTGTCACCATTAATCTCATTCTTCTTTGTCACAATATTAGTTATTAAACATTCTGATCTCCTAAGAAAGGCATATCAAATAACTTCTCCTTCTGTTTGTCTGTCGTATCCTTTTGGAGTACTGCAGATTGCTCTAGAAAGCACTATGAGAAAGTAATAGCTCAGTGGAAGTAAGTGAATAGAACCCTCCAGTTCTTCTGGTCTGCCTCGATGTTTGTAATTGTGTCCTCCTACTAAAATATGGGGAGAGAGTGAGAAAAACGTTGGAAGAACATTGGATTGTTTTCTTTTGGACTATATTTTGTTTTAGAATCACTTTTCCTAAAGTGATTTGAACTATTGTGTTATGCCATGCTATCACAGATCTACTGAGACCTTATGCACGTTATAAAAAGCTTTAAAATTGGAAACAGTTTCACCCCCCCCATTTATTTTTGGCAGTGATTGGTATGAAAATACCATATTTATTTTCTTGATCTTCATGTTTTATGTTTTAATCCCTCATTAGTTCTTCCTCTCGGCTTTGCCAAGCAACGCTATAAGCATAATTATTTGCTTCATGAAGCTTAAACTGTCTGAAACGGTGCTGAGTCGTGAGTAGTGAATTTTTGAGTGACTTTATAATCTCTTCATTTTGCAGCTGGCAGGGAGGTGTTTTCAGAAGTGTTTGCGTAATTCAGAGTTTCCTAAAAGTCAACCCTAATTTTTCTGGTTTGAGCTAGGACCAGGACTGAAGGAATTACTCCGGTAGTTAAAGCTGGAACATCTCATGTTGGCCTTGGAGGACCACAAGCTCACCTCCTTGTAGAACCCCTTTGCAACAGG
Organism: Phaenicophaeus curvirostris; assembly: GCF_032191515.1. Classification (NCBI taxonomy): domain Eukaryota; kingdom Metazoa; phylum Chordata; class Aves; order Cuculiformes; family Cuculidae; genus Phaenicophaeus; species Phaenicophaeus curvirostris. Next base: position 120,554,534 of record NC_091393.1, on the reverse strand, counting down.
TAAAAGGACATTTGGGGATTTAACTTCCCAGCTAATAAGGACACTCTGGATGCTTCCAGAAATATTTAGGGTTGAGACCCTGCAGAAATATGTAATGGATGTTATGGAGAGAGTCCAGTGAAGGACCTGAAGGACAATCAAGGGACTGGAGCATCGGACATGAGGAAAGGCTGAGAGAGTTGGGACTGTTCAGCCTGGAGAATGCAGAGAAAGGGATCTCATCAGTGTGTATCAATACCCGAAGGGAGGGTGCAAAGAGGACAGCATCAGGTTGGTGTCCAGGGACCAGGGCCACAGGCCATGGCCACAAACTGAAACCCATCAGAACCCCCTGTTTTACTGGGAGGATCCTTGAGCCCTGGCACAGGTTGCCTAAGGAGGTTATGGAGTCTTCCTTGGAGGTGCTTACAAGCTGCCTAGATGCGGTTCTGGGAACTGGCTGTACGTGGGGGAGATTTAGGCTGAACATTAGGAAAAATTTTTCGTGGAAAGGGTCATTGGGCACTGGCAGAGGCTGCCCAGGGATGTGGTTGAGTCACCTTCCCTGGAGGTGTTTAAGGGACGGGTGGACAAGGTGCTGAGGGGCATGGTTTAGTATTTGATAGGAATGGTTGGACTCAATGATCCAGTGGGTCTTTTCCAACCTGGTGATTCTATGGTTCTATGTTTCTGTGGTCCCGCTTGAGCAGGAGGGTTGGAGCACATGGCCTCTGGAGATCCCTTCCAACTTCAGCCATGCCTGTGGTTCTGGTGTGCAAATGTTACACAGTCTTCATTGGTTAGGGATCACCCATAGGTGATTTTCAGGGGAAGATGAGTCTCCTTTAAATAACAGATACTTATTTATTCTTTTAAAGCTCTCGTCACCTTCAGAAGAGGCAAGTGCTTCACTTAATGGGAGTTGTAGAATAAGGGGAGTTATTTGGGAAACAAGCTTCCTTTACTGATTTAAGTCTTTGGAAGCGTGTGAATTGAGAACTGAAGCAGTAGTTCTAGTTGCTGTTAGAGCAATTTAAATGCACGTTGTAACTGAGCCACCACAGGAAAATGGTGTTCTTTCCTGCGGGAGGTTGGAGAGAAGCACTCGCTGTGTGCTGTGCTTTAGGCCCTTTCTTGTATAATGGTCCTGCTTGACAACAAGGGAGAGAAGCACTTTAAACACAGGAAAATGTGGTTGTTAAGCCACAGAAAAATAAGAGGTTTCAAGAGCCTATGTAGTATCAGAAACAGTTTCTCTCACTCTTGATTTTCCTTTCATTTTGAGAGTGACAGTTTTAAAGAAAATGATTAACTAGTGACTTTCCTTTAGGTGATGGAAACCTTCTTTTCATGCTTGTAATGAAAATGCCCCCTTCTTCGTGAAATGCTCGCTTCTTCGTGAAAAAAATTTTCACGGAAAGGGTCATTGGGCATTAGAACAGGCTGCCCAGGGAGGGGGTTGAGTCACCATCCCTGGAGGGGTTTAAAAGACAGGTGGATGAGGTGCTGAGGGTCATGGTTTAATCATTGATAGGAATGTTTGGACTCGATGATCCTGGGGATCTTTTCCAACCTAGTGATTCTGTGATTCTTGAAATGCTTGTTTATTTTCACAAGTTTGGAGTGGCTTTCAATTCAGTGCCTCCAAAATGTGCCTGTGCATTTTAATTTACCTTCTTGATGTGTGCTGTGTTGTTAAATGAAACATTTTTATTGGCACAAAAATATTTGCCTCGCCTATTTTCATGTGGCAGTGGTGGGAGCAGTAACATTAAAGGCTGTTTAACATCTGTGAAGAGAGTTCTGGGGTTCTCCCTCACCTCTTGTTTATCTCAGGTTATGGAAAAATGCTGACAAGTGATTGTGGTGAAGTTCTAGTGCGGACGTTGTAGTTTTGGAGGCTGACACCACTGTATCCTGCAAGGTGTAGATTTGGACAATTTGCACATCAACAGCTTTGCTTGGCCTCTTCACACCAAGTGTGGGACTTGTGGGATAATGAACAGGAATGTTGGTGAGAAAGGTCACCTCTTTAAAGTGACCTGGAGTACCTTAGACCGAATTGTGGAACAAAATACTGTAAATACAGAAAAACTTTGATTAACTTCTCTTTTTTTTGGAGTGTACTGACCTTTATTGAGTTCCCCTGGCTGCCATTTTTAGAAGACTTTTAGCCCTCTTTCATTAAGAAGAGTTTATTTGCATATTTGCTTCACTGTGTTTCATTGTCATCTCCTCTGCAGTTTGATTTTCCTTAGCTACAAGAGTGTCCACATCTCATCTCAGCAGGGTTACTGTAGCAGTGTGGTGATGCAGTCCTCTTTATATAACATTCTAGAAATGCTTTTCTGTGAGTAGGCGTTATCTTGGTAAGTGAAGGAAAAATAAAGCAAACGAGTGAGAAAGAAAACAAACAGCAAATCTGATAAGCACCTACACAAACATTTGAAAGACAGCATAATGTATTAAAATTAGGAGTAAGTCACTCAGGATTCACATTGCACATCTCTATTTTTGGTTTTGAAGTTATTAGCTGCATTTTCTATTTGAAGGTAATGACATATTTAGTCAGAGTTAATTCAAGTGAATCATAGCGCTGCATTGTTTTTGTATGAAATAGTGATTGTTGGTTGTGGTTCTTACCCTCTTCATGTTTTGGAGGGGAAGAAAGCCTCTGTGCTCTGGAAGTTGCACAGACATTTCATAGTCTGGTGTGGTGATGAATAAATTACACTACAAATAATGCAGACAATGGGAATGCGTTGTTGTTGTTGTTAGACTGGACTCCTCCAGTTGGCTCCTGTCTTTCTTTTCTTGACACCCCCGTGGTGTTAGTGGGACTACAGATCATTTTGTACAAGGAGTCACTGGAGAGTTGATCCTTTTACAGGACTGTTTGTGCTGGTTCTGCTCGCTACGCCGGCAGCTCCAGCAGTGCCTGTTATTATGGCCGTGTCCTTCTTTTCCCAGCGCCTGTCCTGCTGTTCCTGCAGCAGCATGGGAACTTCTTCCAGCAGTAAAAGGCTGATGAAGTCTTAGCAGCTGGCACCTTTGGCTGGTTGGCTGGCTCAGCAAGGTCTTCCTGGCTTGGAGAGATGGCTTCTCAGGAGCATCCCTTGCCCTGTAATGCCTGAACAAACCCCAGACATAAGATCTGATTTTCTCCTTGCTGCTTTCTTCCTCTTTAGTACTGTGTTTCGTAAGGCCTTTAAGTTGTCTTACACGATATGAGGTGCTGTTCAAAGCTGACAATACTTTCTGTTAACTTATTCCCTGAAATAGGAACTTCCATTTAGAACAATGTGTGAGTTTCGACTTACTAATTTTGCTTTAAAGATACCAGGAGAGTGGTGATGGGAATGGGTCACTTGCTGTTAAGAATGTGGCAGGCTTTTCATTGCCTCACTTCTGATGGGCTGCCTGCTCTGGACAGCTGAGGGGAACTGGAGTGGGATTTGTACACTTGTTGCTCCAATGAGCAAGTTGTCTGGCTGCTGTCATCCTTTTCCTTTGTGGGTTTGGGTGCACAGCAACGGTGAAAGAAGGCTTTAAAGACTGCTGATAGAACAAAGGGGTTAAATCTGTTTATACAGGAGACAAGATCAGACTGATAGTGAGTGAGTGATGTGGGGAACGATGTAAGCGTATGCACGTTATGGCTTAAGATAAATGTTAGCAGAGAATAAACTTGCCATCACCGCCTGCTGCAGACTTCTTCCTGCTCCTTGTGATGAAGTCTGCTGTTCAAGATGCTGTCAGCCAGGATGGCTGGGTAGGCTACTGCTGACTCCGTGTGGCAACTTGTTTGCTTTTCCCGCTGGCCATTTCTTTCCTCAACATCCTACATGATAACAAAGTCTCCTAGGTCAAGACACTGTAAGTATTCATTCTCCATAAATGTTGTTCTGTGGAACACAAATCAGATCTGAGTTTATAGAATCCTTTCTTTCTTCAGCCTGGGCAGTATCCCAGTTTTCTGAGGGCAAGCAGCCCAGCAAACGCTCCTTCGGACAAATTCCTCATCCTTCTCCTTTTTCCAGAATGAAAATCCAAAACTATCAGCAATGGAGGCCAAAATAACAAAGGAAAAGTGGGTGTTGCCACTTCTTGCCAGGTTTTTGTAAATGTTCCTCTCCTTCCCTGTCCCAGAATAATAACAAAACTTCCCAAAGAGTCCACAAAATAAACCAGACTCTCTCAGCCTCTAATCTAATTCAGAGTAGATGTGGTAACAGAAATGGTATTGAACAAGTACTGGAAGGGGTACATTTTCTACCTGCCTATTCCTCATCTGTTAGGGTTGCAAGGAATTCTGGGACAGCTGATGATCCTTGTTGACCTCCAGCTGTTATTCCTGTTTCTAGGGTATCTAGTGGGTCAATGCTAGCTGGTCTTGTTTAACTTGATGGTGAGGAATCTTAACGGAGGTATAAAAGTATAGATTCCATAGGTTATTTCACTAGAGTGAAATACCCTCATGAAGAACTGGATATCCAGGAGATTCAGGCTCCAGAAAGAGTGATCCCAGCCTGCTTGTTCCTCCTTCAGCTTCAGAGACACAATTAGAAGCAGTAGGTGGGGTGAGGGGTCATGGTAGGCTGTGAGATCCAGGGATCAGTAAAAGCAGACCAGTGGTTGGATGAGAAACCAAGGCTGCGCTGGCAGGACGAGTCTGAAGCGCCAGAGACGACTGCTGAGAAGCAGGATCAGAAACTAAGACTGAATGCCAGTAAGAGGGGCGGGTAGCAGGTTTTTGGAGCAATCGTCGTATCAGGATGGTATCTGGAGCTATGGAATAGCTGTGAAGGTTTCCTCTATAGCAGATGCATGTGGCAGGCATTAGCAGGGTTCATAGCATCAGTTCTTCAGCTCATTGAACACTGGTGGCTGGCTGCAGCTTCTGTCTCGAGTCAATGCATTCAGGCTGAGAGGTTGCTGCCTTGATCTGTCAGAGCCACACGACTGATTGGTGTCATGCAGTAGCTGTGCATGAGCTGTGCCAGCAGACATTCAAAAAGCTAACAGATTCCTTGAAACCATTCCTACCCTTGCAAGTCACAGATGGGCTTTTGACCTTCCTCAGGTGGTTTTTTGAGGATCCTAACCACGACTGTTCTCCACAGGGCAAGTATCTATGAAGTATTTCCAGATCAATGACTGTCAGACTGGAATTGCCAAACCAGAGGGAACAGCCACCCAAACTGAGACAGTCTGGAATCCGAGGGCCCTGTCTGTGTATGAAAAGAGCTTCTCAGTTCCTGTGCTTCTGCTTCTGTTTTGATTGCTAATACAGTTTCTGTTTATTTTGGAGAGTGTAGAAGTGAGAAATGTTGATTCATCGAGTCCGGGCTGTGTCTCGTTGGAAGACTCCTGGAAAACCACACTTGTTCTAGAGGCAAACACAATGTCATTTCAGTAGCAGAATCCCTTTATGAGCCTCTTGGAAACAAATGTTTTGCATGAGGACTCATTTTTTCTTGTTCCGAATTCATTCGAACAATTTATCCTACATACTCTTTGTGGTGAACTTTTCTTGAGGAAGCCCTTTCTTGAGCCTCATTCAGAATCCAGATGGAATCTGAGTGCTGGTTAGAAGCTGCAGAGGTTGTAAATGCACGCACAGGTAAATGTATTGAGCAGAGCACTGTGCTTCAGCCTTCTGAAGCTGGGAAGATCATAGAATCATAGAATCATAGAATAACCAGGTTGGAAGAGACCCACCGGATCACCGAGTCCAACCATCAGTGTCATTGAGAGCTTCCAGCTGGTGTTTCTGTCTGTTCTCCCAAACAATTGTGCTCTCCCTAATACAGTGTATTGTCCTGGAACAACAAAGCAGCTTGTTTTCTTTCTTTAAGAGATGACTTCCGATATTTACAGAGGAAGAAGGATAATTTGGTTAAGTAAAGCTGACTGATAATAGGGTTGTTGAGTACCTCTCCTCATCTATAGGGATTTTTTTTCCCCTTCTGCATCTGAGCAGTGCCAAGTTTTGGTCTCTACAGTGCAGGAGCAAAGTCAGAAGGCTGGCTTAGTGTAGTAGGGAGGACCTGAAGGTATCAATCCAAATGATCTTACTGGGACACATTTGCTTTCCAACTGATTGAGAACATAGCCATGAGAAGAACGTGCTTGGGAATTTTTCATCTGCCTATGTAGGACAAGAAAGAAGAAAGAAACAATTCCTTTCCTGACAGCATGTCTGAAAACTGGAAGTGGAATGGTTATTTAATATGTTTGGGGTTTTTTAGCATTCTGATTCATAGATTTTCAATGCTGGTAGGTGCCAGTTCTTGATGCAATGCATTTTTTTTATTCTATGAATAAGTAGACACAGCAGACAAAGCTTCAGGGCGCTGGGGTGTACTGTGGTCTGTTTTGTTCTCCCTCTAATAGCAGGATAAATAGAAGTATTTTGAGGCCTATTCTCTTCCATCAAGCCTCTAGGAAAGAAAGAACAGGCGGAGGGGATGACTGAGCATGGAAAATTTTATTAAATGGCTCGTGGGTTTCCTCTTCATGTGAAATTTCCCTGAAAATTTCCCCATGACTCACTTCCTTCTTGATTCCTTTTTAAGTCCAGAGTTTGGGCTTTTTTTTTTTGTTTGTTTTTAAGACAAGTAGGTAGCTTTTTCCTGCCCAGCGTGACATCAATTTTCCAAAGGTGTGTATTTGTTGTTCTCTGTCTTCCAAGTGCTTGGACATTGCAGTCTCTTCTCCACAAGGACAGATGCCCTCTTTCCTCCAACTTCTTTTTTAGCCCATGGGCAAAGACGGGAAGCAAGGAATGTATTTCCAGAGAAAACAGATGTTTATTTCGTAAAGAGATTAAACTGACTTATTCTGTAGGCTCTCTCCATGGCACTAATGGTGTAATATCTCCTAGCTGGAAAAATAGCTACATCTGAAGCCGCTTTGGGATACTTGAAAAGAAGTTGTAAGAACAAACTGGAAACTGAAATCCAAAATAATCTTAAAGTAAAATAGTAAAAAAGAAACTCGTACCCCCTATCTCTTCCCACCACGGTATAACCGGAGAGATCTTTCCTGCCTTTCCTTAGGGCTTTTGTGACACAGGAGCTTGCACGTACTGAGAGAAAGCAGCTGTTCCTCGACTGCAGCAATGCTGACTTGGTTCTCCTTTCTAAAATGAAGAGAGTTTTCTATCCTGGAATTGCGAAATGTACTGCGGCTCACTTTTGATTTAGGTTTATTTATGCATTTCCATGCATACGGTGTGAGTGAATTTGTAGCTTGCATTAAAGTACATCTAAGTACCCATTTGTGCTAGTAAGTGTTTGTTCAGCCAGGTAGGAACCTTGAGTGAAAACTCACTGCTGTGTTTGCTTTTACAGCCCTGGTTTGTGTTTGTGTCTCTGAATGCAGCCATTGCTGTAAGTCCAGGTTCTTGTGAATTCGATGCATGCTCAGGAATTAGCTTGAATGGAGACCAATACGGCTGTTCAGAAACTGGGAAAAATTATACAGTGAATGTGACTGTCATGAGAAAAGGAAGATGCCTTTTGGAATCGAAGGGACACTTAAAATGGTACCACTTTAACAACTGTACAAAATAGTCCCTTATTAAGGACTGTCATGAGAAAAGGAAGATGCCTTTTGGAATCGAAGGGACACTTAAAATAGTACCACTTTAACAACTGTACAAAATAGTCCCTTATTAAGGACCAGTAGCCTATTCCTGATATGTTATCTAGATGAAGAGTATGTACAAGGCAGGAGGGTGAGGTACAGATGGCATCAGTAATGGATTGCGTTCTTGGGACTCTTGGAGGGCAACGGGTTAACTTCACAGCATGGGGAGCAGGTTATTACTCTGTCTGGTGCATTTCTTATCTGTAGGTTACTCTCTTCAATTTATTAGTTTCTCTTGAAAGCACAACTGGTTAACGGAGAATTCTGGTGGTCCTGTTGGTGCTTGCCCAGTGTGTGTCTGGCCTGGGATGGTTTTTGAATACATGGATGATATGGGAAGTAAGTTTGGCTGATCAAATTCAGCAGTAACGTTCTGTTTAGCTGTCTATGATCTGTTATGATGTTTGTCCAGTCTTCTGAAATGAAGATGGCAGTTTCATGTCCAGCTTGCAATTATCATTACGGAAGCAAAATCATTAAATTGATCTATGGGGCAACAGGATAACCATGGGAGGTGTCAGCTATCTGTGTGCCAGTATTTTCAAACAGGGCAGTTTGTGGAAGGCTGTTCAAGACAAACTGCTGGCTCAGTGAACTTAATGGAATAGCCTGCAAGAAACATGTAATTAAATGATCCAGCAGTATCTTCTGGCTTTGAACTCTGAGGAAGACTAGCACATGACAGCTGAAAGATAGTCTGAATCTCACACATTTTCCAAATGGCTTCTGGTGGCATTGATGGCAGAACTTTCTCTTGTGTGTTTAAGTCAGCAGGAGCAACCTGAAGTAAAAATGAAGAGGGAGCTGTTTTGCAGAGCACTTCATTTTGCAAATGGTTCTTTCATCACTGAAGTGTGTTACGACTCTGCGTGTTTAATAATTTCTTGTATATAAAGAGAAAAATGGTGATTTTCATTGTCTTATCTTACCCTTTCCTTACGCAAACAGTAGCAAGTCTGGTAACAAAGGCCTTGAATGGGTCCTTAAACCAGGTTGGACATGCTGAATTGCATTGAGTGCTGAACCTCTGCTCCAAGCCCTAGGTTGTGTGGGTGCATGTTCTCATAGGAGAGCCTTTATTCACAACAGGAGACCCTTCCAGGGCATCCTGAACCTTGTTTCTTCCCATTTCCCAGAAGAATGTGAAAACGGATTGATTGCCTGCAGTGTCATTTACATTTGGAGGGTTCTTGTGCCACAGGGATGTAAGGAGAGGGAGCATCCCTGAAGTTAAGCGTTGCTTTAGGTTTTCCACCTGTGACTGCAAGTTCTACACTGAAGTTCTAAAATGTTAATGCCTTGTAGATAGATGCCCATGAAAGTGAGCTGTGGGCGTAGTTCTGCTTCACAGGAATAAAAAGTGGAGTTTTATGACATTGGATTGGATTGGATTGGATTGGATTGGATTGGATTGGATTGGATTGGATTGGATCGGATCGGATCTGTCTGGTAAATGGAGTGGGATGGGATGGGGAGTGAGGGGATCAATCCAGTGGCTTAGCTGAAGGTATTTCTGTAAATGCCCAGAATGAAACGCAGGAAATCTTTCCTTGGTGGATTGGTACTAGGCTTGGCAAATTCAAAATTGCATATCGTAGTTTTGATCCAGATTCCGTCCTGTTTTGCTGATAGGTAGCATACTAAAGCCATATTTTTTTTTCAGTTTAATCTTTTCTCTGAAAGATTTGAAAAAAAATAAACACTCAGACCCTTCCTCCAGAAGTACAGTGGTAGTGTAATATACATACAGAAGAGGTGAGGGCTGGCTGAGAGGGCGATTCTTCAAATAACTTCAATTCCTTTGACTTCAGTGTCTGTTTAATCTAAATGTGAAGAAGTATGTTCCTTGACATCGGCGCATCTTGCTCCAGAAGCTGCTTGTGGTTTGATGTTTCATCACAATGATGGCAGCTGATGTGTACTGCCAGGCAACCATCGCTTTGTCTTCCTGCACTCAGGCTGTTCCATCGAGGTACCTCTAAGGTGAGAAAATGCATTTTTAACAAACCCTGTCATTGCTGCCTGTCAGTGAGAGGTCTGCATGTGGGAAATGCTTACCCCATTTGCCCAGGCATAATTGCTCCTGTTTCTGTGGAGCAAAGTTTAATTTAAAAAAAGGGATGAAATAAACCCAAATACTGGAATCAGATGCGAGTTCTGAGGAGAGGTTTTAACAGTGGCTGATGTCAATTATAAAGCTTATTTTTAAATACTGCAGTACCTCTAGAGCAGCGTTTTGCTTTCTGCAAGGAAATCGATGGGGGGGTTCGTCTGATGTTGTTAGAAACTTATTTAGAAAATGGTTTGTTCCATTATAAAACTTTGATGCGCTGAATTTTTTGGTTTTATCCCCTAATGGTCTTCCTTTCAAAGCATGAACTGCAGCTTCACGTCCACATCCTTTGCCTAGTGGGACTATATCAAAGAGCAGGACATGCTGGGGCAAGTGCAGGGCTACCCCTCTGCTGTTGTACCAGCCAGCTGTTTCCAAACAGAATTCCAGGGTACTCTTTGAACAGGTATCTTTATTAAAAGCTTGAATTACTGTAGGCATTACTAACAAGACCTTTCTAACTGTTGATATAGAAAGGTGTTTACATTTCCTGATAAGTTCCAAACAGGGCAGAGGGAGAGGAAGGCTTAAAAAGTAGTTTCATGACTGTTTGTCTTCAGTATATTTTTCTGAGTACTCTGCTTTGATATTCTCCTCAATACATCAAAATTAGTCATCAGATTGAATTGCTCAGCAATCCTTGACATTTCGCCAATTGATTGATTCCTGTTACCAGCATTGCTTTAATAATAGATGTTTTGTCCAAAAAGAAGAGGTCGTTTTTTTGTGGAAGCCTCTTTTCTTGCTGTAATGGTTCAACAGACTGTTCAGCTGTGGCTGAATGTGAACGGAAACGCGCGTTGTTGTAGCTTGTATCTAGGATGGAAAAAAAATTTCCATATAATAAATCTTAGATGTTGTTGAAAACCCTGCACTCAGCAGGAATCCACGTTTCCTCAAGTTGTTTTCAAATTTTCCCCATGCTGCATTTCTGAAAACTCCTCTTCACCCAGCCTTGCCCTCTGTAGTGAGTGAGACGGGCTGTGGGAAAGAGGGGAGGTGGAAAATCCAGCCTCATATACGCCTGAGTCAGTCCGTTAATCTTCTGGGTTGTAATTGCCTTCAAATTGCCTTCGCTAGAAGGCGTGTTGTTTGGCTCACTTGCTGTGGTCCAGGGCTTTCCAATAGCTCCAGGCTTTCCCTTTGACATGATATCCGCCTGCATTCCCGCTGCTGCCTCGTTTGGGTTCTGTCTGCCCTCTTTCCCTGGCTGTTAACCCGCAGCAGCAGCAGGTAAGGAGGAGTTGTGTGAGAAGAGTGTTTGGACTGGTAAGCAACTTCATGCAAGATTAAAAATGGGATGTTTTAGCCTTGAGATGTGAGCTTAACCGGAGTTATCTGTGTTAATCCAGGTATAACTGGTACTCTGACAGCCAGGGACTTGTCTCACAGCACATTTAAAGGTACCACAGCAGATGAGACAGATGAGAGGGAGGGGAAAGTGGAATGTTGTAAGGATCTATTTTTGATAGCATCATAGAATCACCAGGTTGGAAGAAACCCACGGGATCATCGAGTCCAATGATAAATCCATGATTGATAATTTCCCCAGTAAAAACATCACCTCCGCAATGCCCATTGTGATGAACTCATGAAAGGCATTTCAAGAGCTGGGAATTCTTGTGCAAATGCAGCTGGGAAGGTAGATGCACTTTCTCAGATCTCGCCTTAGCTGGCTACCCAGGTACTTCACTTAGTGAGCATATTTCCAGCTTGAAGCCAGCTCCTCCAGCTTCTGTCTCTGTGATATTAGTGTGTGATGATGAGGAATAACACAGCCTTTCCAGCAATTCTGTGATTATGTGTTACCTTTTTTCCTGAAAGGTCAAGGCACTCGGTAAATGGGGAAGCATATGCCAGGATGTGTCGTCGCTTGGAGATATCTGAGAGAATGCTAGATCTTCTTGAAAGAGAAATTCTTGGTAGTGAGAAGAGGGGGAAAAAAAGCACTTAAAACAAATTGGAAGATTACGAGCCTTAAATCTGTCTGACCCTAAAGAAAAGTCTAGATACAGCTGATATTAAACATATTCTGTGACTACAGAAACTGCTGGGAGAAGATTCCTGGTTCAGATATTTCTGGTAGCATGATATTGCACAGCCAAATCTGGATAATATCTTCCTTTTTTGGATAGAATTTATCTACTGCAAAGACTGAGTCACTGCATTTCCTTTAGATTCCTCTATTATTATTATTTCTTCCAAGGAGGAGAAGGGATGCCAATAAATAACCTTCTCTAGGCTATGTCTGTCATTTCTCCCCTTCATCTTCCATGTGGTAGTTTGTTGCAGGTCAGGGTGTTCTTTACCCCAAGCTATGATCAGCGCAGCTTCCTTAACTATTCAAACAATGATGACAGTCTTTTTTAAAAGTCCTTCTGTCTTTCTGTTCCTTTCTCCTGTTACTTTGCAGCTTTTAAGGCACTTTGACAGCAGCAGAGGTACCAAGTCAGAGCCTGGAAGCTGTCAGCAGGGCTATAACAGCACAGTGAGTGTGTGGTTGGGGGGGGTTCTTTGTGGTTCTTTTGGGGATATCCTTCTTTCCCTGGCTTGGTCACTTGCTGTCCTGCAGTTATTTCATGGATTCTGGCATCTGTGTCAGCCACAGCATGTCTGTCTAACAAATCTGCAACTGCCAAAGGTGTTTGTAGCTGACTTGAAACTCACTCTAACATTGACTTGCTCTTCATGATGGGAAATGCAACACCTACCAACTGCTTTTAATGCTTTTTTTATAAGCTCCTTTCAGTTCTGGCAAACTTTATTAGAAACAGAGTTTCTGGTTCAAATTAGGTTTTTTTTTTACATAATACAAAGCTAAAAATCTACACATCGTATTCTTAGATGTTGCTTTTGTCCGTCCTGGCAGGTCAGTGAAAAATTACATAAGCGCTGGCAGACAGCTTCGCGGTGGCTGCAGCCTGGAATTACTTTATTTAGCTGCTCATATTGGTACTTTGTTGTGGGATAAAATGACCTTGCTAAATATTCATGCAAAACATTTTGTCATCCATTTGTCACTAGTGCTGGATCCTTTGCATCTAAATGCAAAACACTCTACAGGTGAGGTTATTTTCCCGTATGTTTGAGGGACCAAATCCATTCAGTTCTAACAAGAAACATGAATTGCGTCATTATACTGTACTGGTAGAATATTTTCTGGCTTTGAGAACACTTTAAAAATGTGATGTGTTGTACAGGATCAGACTCAGTAGTCCCGGAGCAAGAGCGGAGTATCCGCCTGAGCCTGCCCTGGTGCACAGCCTGGGAGTCCCTGCTGGGACACAGAGCCTGGAGTGTGAGTCGTCCAGCTCGGCTGCATCTGCCCAGGCAAAGCTGACATCTGTGCACGGCACCAGGCGAGCGCTGAGGAAGTGTTTACGCAGCGGAATGCAGTGATCTGTTAGAAATGGCTTTGAAGACCTGAATCGACTTGAAGCCCTGCGGGACATCCCTTTGGAGTCTGTCGGAAGAGAAGCTTCCCTTTGTAGATTATGGAAAGGAACAACCACAGAGCTGAAGACAGGGTTGAAGCTACAGTTCTTAACATTGGTTTGCGATGCAGTTGTAGAAATACCCAGGGATGTGTTGACTGATCCGGCGCAAACAAGGTTTGAGGGCTAGTCCCTGGAAGGCTCTGAGGAGCCCAACAGAACTTCAGCTGTCACTGTGAGCTCCTGAAGCAGAGGTTATTCGGCAGCAGTGGAACAGTAGTTTGGCAGTGGGTAGATTTGGGCTACATCGCTTCGGTGGCGAATCTTCACCAAGAGAGAACAGATTAAGCACAGGATTTCATGCCCAGAAACGGAACAAATACAAATAAACTGTTTCCGCTGCTTCTAGTGGGGATGAAGCATGGTTCATCCTTCATTGTTTCTCCTTTGCTCCAAAGCCTGTCAGGTAACCACTCTGTCATTCTGTTCTGCCTGCTTGGAGAGCAGCCAGCGTGTAGGCATAGCTCACTAGAAACTTCAATTTATGAGGCTTTTAGAGTTGTTACAAACGTGATGTTTGCTGATGTGTAGGTATGCTTCACAGTGTTGTGTGTTCCTGATGCAGAGGCAGCCCTGCAAATCTGAAGCTTTCTGAAGTATGGAATTTTCCAATTCAGTGGCTAGAACATTTTTAACGTTATTTATAAATGTTTTTTTCTTTGATATTTGTCTTGGAAATATACTTTTAAAAGCCTGAGGCAGTTGCACAGACTCAGGCTTGGCAGAGTTATATGCAATTGATAATAGCAATTTATCTTTATTAAAAAAAATAAAATAGTGACAGTAATTTGCCTGCAGGCACTGCTTTCTGTCTCTCGTGTAAGCATGGCTTAGCCAGAATGACTTACACGGTAGGGAAATGAAGACAAGTCTCTAATTTTCCTTTTCAGCCCCTTAACAATTCCTAGAGTTGATAAAATCCCTGATCTGATCTTGCAGTTGATTCTGGATGGAGCTTCACTGACTCAGTAAGTTTGCTGTTGGGATTTTTAGCGTGGGGCCTGCTGAGGCTTTCTAGCGTGTGATGTGCTGCTGAGGGAAGGGATGAAGGAGTTTGGGGATTGCTGTGGTTTCACACCTATTTGCTGTCACAGTGCAACAGGTATTGGAAAACCCCTGACTGTAACGTTACCTATCCAGGACCAAACTCAGTTGTCGCACTCGCATTTGTAGCCCACATTATAGTGGAAAAGGAGGAATTATTTGGGTTAACACGTTCCATTCTAAAACCAAGAGATGTTTCTGTAGAGGTTGGCTAGGAATACAGCACTCTGGCTGAAACGTTCTCCATGCTGGACACCATGCTTAAGGCCTCCAAAATTCTGCTTTTGCATCCCCCGTTTATATTTTCATTGTTGTGCTCTTCAGAATGATATGAGTTGGGTAGGTTTTCTGTCTTGCTGTTCCTGTCCTAGCCATGGTTGGTGGTTTTCTCAGCTTGTTGAACAGGCAATTTGAATTTTGCTCAACACAGCTCTTCTGTGTTCCTTTTTGTTGTTTTTCCGATGAGAAAATCCTCTTCCAGTGAGGGTGGAAAAGCCATAGGAGATCCATGGATGTGTCCTTGCACAGAAGGGAGTTGGGACTTAGTGCTCTGTAAGCAGATTCAGAAGTTTGTCTTGGAAATGGGGAACACAGCAAAGTTAAGAACCTTGGTAATCCAACACTTAAGTTGCGCCTTCAGGACCTGTTCGTGTGTCAACAACCCAGAGAGCTTCCACCATGCTCAGGGAGGGGTTCTGGTTCAGTGCCAGTGGCAGGGATTTTAGGATACTCCACTGACCACTGTGCCAATTGTGCCTTTGAGTAATTGTTCTCCAGCAGGGAGTCCTTGGTTTCCCTTCCCCAGCTGAGAATTTTACTGTGGAACGGGTACTTCTGAAATTATAAGTGCCACACTCTCTCCAGGATAGCTGTGACTGTCTGGGATGCTTTATGCAAGGGGAAAAGTTGATTTATTAGTTTATTTGTAAAGTCTCCTCTTACAAAGTGAGGCATTTTATCCGTTTTTCGTAATTTTCCCTTGGATTTGTGAGCTGTCGAAGCTGGTCAGCTTCTTTGGCTGTTACAGGCTTTTAATACCAGACCACTTGGATTTGCAGCTTTGTTTGTGAAGCAGAAAGGGCCTGGAGCTGGACCACAAGTCTTACTCCGTATACCCAGTAGAGCTCCAGAACAGAGCACGGCTCCACGTTTGGGGCGAGGCTGTGGTCTTATGTAAAGACAGGGGATGAAGGGGCTGGAGGGACAGCCATTCTCCATCTGCTGAACCTGGTTTTGAGGGCTTGTCAGCCTGCGTAGTATTTACTATGGCTTGTGGGGCTGCAGTAACTTGGGGGACAGTACGGGGAGCAGCTGTGTGCGTGGAAAGCCATGAAAGAGTTGTTTGCAATTATTGGTGTCTGTGCGATACATGCGTAGTAAAAAATGAAATAGCTTTTGGTCAAAAAAGCTCTTGTGCAGTTCTTGTGCCGTTCTTGTGGAGCAGCTCAAACTGTCAATTCATCTAGATTTTCTGAACATAGTAAAGAATAAAAGTGAGCTACTTTTCCATGTATCAGTTTTTAAGGAAACTGCGGCAGCTCTTCCTTGATACTGTCTTACAAATAATTTTATACCCCTGAGCTCCTGCTCTCATTCAGGCTCCGCTGATTGTTTGGAGCAGCTGTGGAAGAGTACGAGCAACAAGACTGAAGCAGCATCAAACTGATCTGATGTCGATACCTGGACTGAGTTATCTGCTTACAGTATATAAAGGCCAGGCTTTCTGCATCTGGAAAGACACAATTACTTGAAGAGCAGATTAAATATTCAATGAAATTTATTATGGGGCTATAATAGATTAAGTCTTGGCAAATACAAGAGATGATAAATTATAAGACGCAGCAGTAATTGTATTTTATTTGTAATACTTAGGGAAATTGCTCATTAAGTGCTGTACTTTTTATTTTGTGCATATGTAAGCTGATACCTGCGATGCCGTTAGAGAGGGTCAGGGATGGGGATTGTAATGGTAATGATCTTTCATTGCCTAATCCTATATTGTTTTACAGTACACGTGTTAAATATCTTAAGGGTATTTCAAAACAAGAACCAAAGGAGGGAAGTAGTTCTAATAGTCAAGCGCCTGTTTCTTCACGTTTTTTCTGTGGTAGTGATCTCTGCCGTATTCACGTGTTCCTTAAAATACTGATGTTCCCAGGAGAAGGATCTGGAATAAGAAGCACTTTCTAGAGTGGTCTGTGGAAATGAATGGAATTTCTTGCCTGTGTGGTGTGAGTTGTAGGCTAGAGTGGATATCTGTGCAATTAATAACTGCCTCTCCTTGCCATTTTTGCCCATGTAACCTCTGCTGCTTCTGCACCTCTTTTAACTGAGACACAAATGAGAAGTTATGTGGTCAAAGGGATGGGGGAAGTTGTAGACCTGGAAATACAACTGAGTCGGTCTACAAAAGCTTGCTGTGAGCAATTTTCTTCTTAAAATGCGGTGCTACACAGACACTGGTTTCTACCTCTGAGTGCAAGAACCAGTAAGAATTTCCTTTGAAATGTTATGGAAAACAAACCTTAGGATGCTTAAGCAGAAAAGCCTGGTGATTCGTTGGACTTGAAATGTTCTACTGGGATGTTGTTTCCACTGAAACGTGCATGGCCGCCTGTCCGATGGTAGTTGAGAGCCCTGCAGGATTTGCCCTGCAAGCTGGGAAGCATTGTCCTTACAAACTGGTGAACAAGGGAAAGTCTGGATCATTTGTTTGGTTGCTTGTTCAGCGGACACCAGGGAAGCAGCTCTGTTCCTCTCCTGCCTACCTCCTTGAAGTCAAATTCACTTCACCCAGGTCAAAAGTTTGAAAAACTCTTGTGAAAATTGTCTTCTGACTTGGGAATTATGTTTCAGGATGCAAAGCTGAATACAGGAGTGGAAATTTCCAGCTCACCACTTTAATTTGCCGTGCTTGGAGGAAACACAGAGCTAACACGAAGTCTGGTTGCGGTGCCCTGCTGCTGTTCTGTTCTGGTGAGCTGCTTGAGAAAAGGCATCACGGGCTGCCTCCTCTCTGCTCGAGTTTAATTGAAGGTAGTGGTTAACTTTTCCGCTAGTGATTGACTGAAAGGAAAATTAAACCTAGTGCCTCGTGTTCTCCATTCAGGTCCTCAAAGGCCATGAAAAGTTCTGTTGCCCATGCTGGCTGAATAGAAGCACGTGGACTGGTAATGACACAACGTCGTTTTATCGGCACTGAAGAGCATTTCTTGATGTTTTCAGCAGCGTACTGAAACCTGATGTGCTGACTGTGTAGGATTTAGTGTTTCACCAGTTATCTAGTTGTCTATAGTTTTCCAGTCATCTATAGTTTTCTAGTTATCTGGCTGCTGGGTCCGTGTGCCAGGTAGCATTGCTTAGTGCCAGACTGAAGGTAAATCTGGTTTTACACTGAACTGGGGGTATGAGTTAACTTGTTTGTACAAGAACTTTGAGTTGGCCAGGAACTGTTAAGGAAACGTGAAGCATTTGGTGCATCTTGGCTGCTGTGAAACTTCTAGATCTTTAGTTTGAAAAGGTTTTTGCTTCTTACTAGACAAACTTCTTTTGCAACCTTTGCCCACTTAGAAGCCATAGGAGCAGCTGTGAAGGAAAACTGGTTTTGTTTTAGAGAACCAACTGTTTAAAACTATGTGAGATCATCATAGTAACAAGGTGTGGTTTAACTGTTGTTCCAGCTGTACCTGAATAAAAGTGTGTAGGTGATAAGCAGAACAAGCCAAAATCCCATCACTAAGATGCCTCTGCTTTGTGTTGTGTGCAAACGCAGTGTTTATGTTGCATATGAAAGAATTTCAAGAAGATATTCTAAAAAAAGTTGAAACTTGTGAAAATGCAACTGTTTTGGAAAGTAGTTTGGCCTGTTGTAACCAAGAATTTTTAGAATTGACTGAAATATAAAACAAAAATTGTGTTTTAAGAATGGCTGTTTCCCGTTACCTGGAGACAGCACGTGTTTTCCTTCTGCTATGGCAACGAGCAGATGTGAAGTGCTGAACCCCAGTAACTTGGAGTTCTGCCACCCAGCAGATGAAGAGCTACCAGCTGGTATGAGGGTGCTGGCTTCCTCGCTGGTTGCAGCTTTCGTCCTCAATCGTGAAATAGCTTTTCCTGTCTCCCCGCAGCCCTGACCCGCACAGCCACAGCACATGGGAAGCGGCTTTAAGCTGCATCCAGGCCATGATATGCGGTAAATCCAGCATTGAGAGTGATTGCTGTGTTGGGAAGAGAGAGCTATCAGCAGCAAAGGAACACTGCTGTACTTTGGAAATGCTTGGATTCTGTTATTCAGGCTTCCTGTCATATCCCTTAATTGGTTTCTTCTACTCTGACCTGAATCAGCTCTGATTTTCTTTGTTTTGAGAATTTTCACAGTTGTTTTGGATCATTTGGATCATTGGAGGGGAGACCTGATTGCTCTCTACAACTACCTAAAATGAGGTTGTGGAGAGGAGGGTGCTGGCCTCTTCTCCCAAGTGACAGGGGACAGAATGAGAGGGAATGGCCTCAAGCTCTGCCAGGGGAGGTTTAGGCTGGACATTAGGAAAAAATTTTTCACGGAAAGGGTCATTGGGCACTGGCAGAGGCTGCCCAGGGAGGTGGTTGAGTCACCTTCCCTGGAGATGTTTAAGGGACGGGTGGACGAGGTGCTGAGGGACATGGTTTAGTGACTGATGGGAATGGTTGGACTCGATGATCCGATGGGTCTTTTCCAACCTGGTGATTCTATGATTCTATGATTTCACAAGTCTTCATCAAGTTGTCCTTTCACTTTAAAATTATTTGGTTGGTTGTAATCTAGTTTGAAGTTGCAGGAATGTTTTGCCTTGATTTGTGGCTGTTAAATCTCTTGCTGAATGTGTGTGTGACAGATTTGGGATAGCTGAGATGCATCTATGAACATTCTCTGTTTCTAAGATGTCTAAGGGCTGAGAGATGCAGAGGATGATAGTGGAGTCCACTCTTTGCTCTCTTTGGTAACAGGCATCTGGGAACTCCTCAGGTGACTGATGCAGTGGTGAACTGGGTAGGGCAGTGCGCACACGCACATGTGTGGAATCCGGTGTGGCAGGACTGGGAAGCTGAGCCCATGTCCCAGCCACGCCGTCCTCACCATTGTGGCTTTCCTTTCTGCCAGGGCGTGTGACCACTTGGAGCTGCTGCTCTTCGCCAGCCCAAACAAGCTGGTACTGGAAGGGGGGAGTGGGGTGTGTAGGAAAGGGGATTTGCTGGGCCAGGGTGGGAGATGGGGCATGTGGGGCTGGGAGAGGGGTTGGGAAGGGGAAAAGGTGAAGATACAGAGCTGAGCAAAGACCAGCAAGAGAGGCTTTGTTAGGCACGTTGTGGCACTGTGTGATCGTGACTGTGCTGCCTTAGAGGTAAGTCAGCTCCAAACTCTACTGGAGCTTTAGTAGGACACAGATTTGTGACTGATTGCTTTGTCTGACCAGAGCTGGCTCCATACAGACTTGTGCACTGTACTGCCAGCTGAGGAGGTACTGAAGCTGGCTCCCTGTGGACCTGCATGTATTAGAGAGGGCGCATAGATGCTTTTAGACGTGCCCAGGTCTGGCGAGTAGGTCACATCCAGCCTAGGGCTGCAACCTCCCCTGCCCTCCCACCTCTGAACACTGGCAGAGCGGAGCAGCCCGAGGCGTGTGCCGTTGGCAGCCCGCGGCATGAGTACAGGCATCCTTGGCTACTGGCTGAAATGAGATTAAGTGTAAGTGTGCGTAGGCAGAGGCATTTTAAATCCTGTAACCTGTAACTCCGCCACGTGAACCCACAAATGAAAACAAGTGGGTTGAGCGTGTTAACAGTTTCATCTGGTGCTCACATGAGCTTGCAGAACGCTCTTTCAGAGGACCAGCTGGCTGGTTACCCTCTCTGTTGTAAGTTCTTCTCACTGCAGTCTTACTCAAGTCTATGAAGAGGGAGTTGTTTTTCTGTTTTGTGGGTTATGTGCTATATTGGGGTGGAGGTAATTCAGAGTCTATCCATTATTCTAGATAAATGTGTGTGTATGTGTGCAGAGATTGGTAATGTGTTATATATAAGCAATATGCAAAGTCCGGTATGTATCACACTTCAAAAATGTAGCTGCAAGAGAGATAAATGATGATTACAAACACGCATGGTATC
Source organism: Phaenicophaeus curvirostris (assembly GCF_032191515.1). Lineage (NCBI taxonomy): Eukaryota > Metazoa > Chordata > Aves > Cuculiformes > Cuculidae > Phaenicophaeus > Phaenicophaeus curvirostris. The sequence continues at coordinate 120,534,107 of NC_091393.1, read as the reverse complement.
TCTTGTGTCTAGAAATAAACTCTGTGGTGTTTAACCCAGTGGAATGCAGTGTAATCTATATGTGCATATCCTGCAGTGTTAAAGAAAATGCTTCTGGGGTGCAGGCTGAGAAGGAGAAACTTCAAAACTTCCCTGGGTCTTTTCCATAGCTCAGGTATCTCATCTGAAGAAAAAAAAAAACCCTGAAACCAGAATGTTTACAAGTCTTTCACATAAAATAAAAATAAAATAAAAATTTGGTTTTTCTTAAATATGTATCTCTTTGCTGTAAGTTGAGTGTGAACTGCGAAAAGCTCAGCCTGTAGATCTGTGACCGATCTTGCTTCCCAGGAGTCTGGGAGGGCAGCAGAATGGTGCCTTCTCTCGTATGCTCTGTGGTTGCAGTCAATACGTGGAGCAGGACGGTGCAGCTCTGCGGCCAGCGGCAGCCCCTCTGGGCCCAGGGCTTTGCCGGTGGAATCCCAGTAGCAGACTGAGTGACCAGGGATGCTGAGCAGCCTTTGAGAGGACCAGCAGGGCTGGCTGGAGCTAAACAAACTCGTGTTTCCTGGCTGGTAGTGGGCTTTCTGTCCATGAAAGCTGGCCCTAGATGTTTCCAGTTGTTTTGCTGTGCCTGCTCCTCAAAAAAATGCTTGATTGGATCAAGCACATGGAATTTTAATCCTCCCTACTGCCTTTGCTGTAGCTCTTGGATCTTGATGTATCAGGAAAAGGCCTTCTCCTCTAGTCCTGCTGCCATCAATGTTCTTTTTTGTCCTCTCTGTTGTTTCTGTCCTTGGCTGGGTTTTTCTTTCTTTATTTCAAGCTTGCCCCACACAGGTCTGCATTAACAATATGAGAAGGTAGTTGGGGTGTTGTTTCCTCAGTGCCCTGCTCCTCCAGGATCCCTTGGTATGTCCAAACTGATCCTACTCCGTGCGTGCATGTGTGGATAGCTGGTTATTTAGTCCCTGTGTTTGGCAGGAAAGTACCCCAGGGTGTAAATTTCATAGAATCATAGAATCATAGAATAACCAGATTGGAAGAGACCCACCGGATCATCGAGTCCAACCATTCCTATCAAACACTAAACCATGCCCCTTAGCACCTCGTCCACCCGTGGCTTAAACACCTCCAGGGAAGGTGACTCAACCACCTCCCTGGGCAGCCTGTTCCAGTGCCCAATGACCCTTTCTGTGAAGAATTTTTGCTGTGTTAAAATCCTTCTGACACAGCTATCAGCAAACATTTGTATTTAGAGTTACATTTTTAGCTATAGTGCAGCAGTCAGGCTAAACACAACTTCCTATGTCCTCCTTACACTAACAGATTTCCATGGCCCCTTCTCTTGGCTTGCCTCCAATATGTACAGTTTAGGAAATAGTTTAAACCTAAAAGTATCCTGAAATAGAGCTTCTTTCTTGTTACTTGTGAACATGAAGAAGCAGAAGCAAATTCCTGTGCTAGCAGCACCAGCTTTGCCATTTCTTGACTTTTGGATACTTTGCTGTGCAAACATTATTGCTATGGATGTTGCACAAAACATAATTGAGATAAATCATGTACGCTTACAGTACACAAGGCTTAATGGATTAGTTTTCCATTGCCCATTTTGAAATTAAAAACACACGCTTCCTGTTTTTCTCATTCTGAAGCCGTGTCTGCCTGAGCTCTTGTAATTTCTAAAATAGCCTGTCAAAAAAGGAATTTGGTAAAGTGACCAAAAAGTGACTTCTACTTAACCTTTGCTTTTTTAAACAATTGGCCGGGCCCCAAATTGACAAACCCAGACTATTTTTAGGCATTAATTTAGAGAATTGATATTTCCACATTTGCTTTGTCATGGCTGGTGGTAGTCGCTGAAATGTGAAAGCTCGTATCTGTTTCAAACGCTTGGTGGATTGCTGAGTACTCAGCCGTGATGCACTGAGCAGCTCCGTGCACTGTGTATTTCCACTGGTAATGAGGGAATCGAGCTGATAGCACAGGGCTTTGTGCTCGAAGTCTAGACTAGTGTCTTAAAATGCAAGGGCTGTTAGCTTTTTGGTGGAGTAAGTTGGAAAGTAACTGATAAGGGCTGCTGAAGTACAGCACGCTTTGTAAAGTTACAATTTTTTTAAGCCAGGAGGCTTCAGTTGCTGCTTGCCTGCCCTGCTGGGATGGTGTTTGAAACAGCTGAACAGTCTTGCAAGGGTCAATGTTTTCTGGAGGAGGTTGCATGTGGACCCTTGTTGGGTGGGGCGGACGAGTTTTTTCAGCACAGTGTTCAGCAAGGAGAGACAGCATAGAGAAATAGAAAAGCCAAGTTCCTTGTCTTCAGAAGATGCCAACATGAGTGCTTTGCTAGTGATGGAGGTAATGTCTGAAATGTTTAATAACCTAGGTTTTCTCTTGTATCGCTCTTCTGTACCTTTGGGTAATAGGAAGGGCTTGCTGAAGGCTTTAGAGTGGAACTACATGCTATAGTAGGTGGAGGAAATGATGATGTAGCTGATGCTTTTATGACCTCTTTAATATCCCACTGCTCCTTACAAATCACTGGGTTTATAAAGTCACTCTCTTCTTGCTGCCTGTGAGGCAGAATATTTTGGTTGTGTTTGCTGTCATCACCTTTTGTTAGCCGTGGGGGAAAAAGGAAGGATTACTGCCTCAAACTGCACTTACGGACTTGAAGAGTTGTGTCATTACTCTCAGTTTTACTCTAACATAATGCCATCTCTCTTTTCCAGAGCCATGGTGTCATGGAAAGGGATATACTTTGTACTTGCACTGTTCTTGGGAAGTTTTTTTGGAAGCATATTCATGCTTGGGCCCTTACTACCTTTGATGTTCATCTCGCCAGCCTGGTATCGCTGGATCACCGATCGCGTTGTGGCCACGTGGCTCACGCTCCCAGTGGTAAGTTGCAGTTTGAGCCAAGCTCTGGACTACGGTCCATAATCCCATGTTTAGTTTGCTCGCTAACACTTCGGATTATATTTTAAGTTTTGAAGTTTTTAATGCTTTTGTCAGAACAGGACTTAATGCTCTTTCTGTGCTCCATGCTGCATGCTGTGTGCTTCTTCCTCAACTTCATTTATGTGTATGCCAATGCCACGTCTTAATCATGCTCTTGAAAAGGCCTTTACCTGGCATCTCCATCCAGTGTCAGGTCAGCGCTTGTCAGGGAAGAGCAGGGGAAGAAGGGCTAAAAGAGGAGGATTTAGGTTACAGACTTCCTCAGTGAGCCATCTTGTATACTCTTCCTTTTGACTGTGCTCCAACTATCTCATTAGGAAAATTATTCCCTGCCTGCTACAATGCTGTTAACCTTCATTGTTCTCTTACTTAGTCCTCTTAGAATTTAGTCCTGTAATTGAATTAGAGATAAATGATTTCAGGTGAGAAAGAAGAACTTCCCTTCAAAATGAAGTCTGCCTCTCTTACAATGCATCGACTTTACAGCTATTGGAGCCTGGAAATCAATAACCGGAGCTCTTCCCTGAATTGTTCCCGAGGAAAGTTGGTGTGAATGGGATCTGTATCTTCATCAGTTCTCTGAAAACCATATGGCTTTGTTCTTTAGGCCTGTAAAGATTGGTTTAACTTCTTCTGAAGTAAATTGCCATGTTGGCATAGAGAGATCTGTCTGGTGGGACAAAGGAAGATGTCTCTTTCTTATATATCAAATAGTTTCTACTTTCTTTTTGTCTCGTGTGTTTTAAAGAGTTGTGAGTTGTTTCATGTCCTCAAACTTTTGTCCTTTCAACCATTACTAAATATGATGAAATTAGGAGGGAAGAAAAACTTACCAGTAAAGGAAATGGTGGGATAGTTACTTCTTGTCATGATGAAATTATCTGAGTACCGGTAGTGTCACAAAATTAACCTTTTCTCTATCCCCCCATTTTTCTATAATCACAAACTCCCTCAAATCAAATACCAGTCTTTTCTGTGATTACTTGCTTAGGCTTTATAGTTCTGGATTGTCTGGACTGTTTGTGATAGTTTTTGCAGTCTTGAAGTTTGATTTCAGCCCACGCTGGACCTAAACCAAAATCTGAATATTTTTGTGAGGAAGATTCTGCCTGGTAAGAATCTCAGGGATTTAGGTTCAGGAAAGGGGTCTCAAAATGATCTTGCATCCAACCTTTTTGAGGCTCAGTCCTTGTCTGCATGAGGTTTGTGTCCTTACGCTTATTCCGTACTTATTCAGGAGAAGCAGGCAATTGAGTTTCTGTCTCCAGATCGTGTCTAACGTTGGAACCCAGAAGGGAGGCTCTGAACCTGACCTCTGTGGTGTGAGGAACTTCCACCTTCCTCACTCCTCTGCTGCACATTGTTTCCTTTCCAGGGGAGTCAGCAGGATTGGACAGGGAGGTGGGTCTTGCTCTGGTTTAGTTTGGCTCATACTGGCATTAGGGCATGCAGAATGGGGCATCTGTTTATTGGTGTCTTAACTAGATGCTATATATGTCATAAGAGGCTTATTATACTGCCAAAAAAAGCTGCTTCTCTCTCTTCTGGAAACAAGATAACTGCTTACCGTGTTGAGCCGTGCGACCTGTTCTGCTTTTGCACTGGTCCACAGTTACTCTTGACAGCAAAGCCTCTGTCAGAGCTACAGTGAGCTATTAACAGTGTTTGGCACGTGTAAAGCTTTTTGTTCTGAGATCTCCAGCTAAGTGCAATTAGGAGAACATCAGTCCCATTGTACAGATGACTTGAACTGCGGAATTTGTTGAGATTCTGTGTCACAGGTGGCAGAAATAGGAACAGCACAGAAAACTGGTTTATTTCCTAGATCTCTATTTGAATTCCCAGACTTTGCTGTTTTTGTGTATGTTTCTGGAGGAGGAATGGGTCAGAGAAGGTAAGGGGGGATTTTAAGTGCTTCCTTTTCTTTTTTTTTAATAAGGCCAAATATTGATTCCCCTGGAGGCCCAGTCACGTTTTGGTGGGTTTTTGCTCTGTGCTGGCTGGGTTGGATAGTGTCCTTCCAGTGTCCTGGCCTTAGGTCCTCATATCACACCTGCAGGTAATTCCTGTTGTCAGCCTCTGTTTCTTAGGATTTGTTGCCTTTCTGCTGGGTTCCCACTAGGTGTTAAAAGATTGCAAGGCGCTAGCATTCAGTCGTCCATATTTTTTTAATTATTTGCCTGCTCCTGGTCTTTTGCTGGTCTTTGGCTTTTTCACCAACCAGCTCTCCTCCATGCACATCCCTGAATAACTTGGGAATGGCCACAGACCATTTTCCATAGGCAGTTTGGATGTGGTGTGAACCAGAGCATGCCGAGGTCTCTGATGTTCTGTACAACTCCTCTAGCTGTACACTCATGGTCCAGCTATCCAGGTGATGAAACGAGGCCCTCTTAAACTCCCGCCTGCTTTTCCCTTCCAATAAACCTGCAGCCCATGGTTTATAACTTGACCCCCTCAGAGCCACGTTGGAGCAGATACAGCATGGTTCATATGTGAACTTCCAGTGTCGTGGGCTCTTCAGGAAAAATGCTGCATGGAGCTGGGTCTGCACCGCTGTGGTGTGTTCAGGCTTGTTTGGGATTGCTTTCTCTTAGCTGTTCTTTCTGCTGTTAGACTCTCCCATTTTTCCAGGTGGAAGTTGAACACGAACGTGTTGACCATTGAGACGCAAGAGAAAGTGAGACAGCTTCTAATGCCTTCCAGGCCTGGCAATATTGACCAATGGGTTATTGGTGCAACCAATCTCTCTTAGATTGCCTACCAAGTTATAATCCCTACTGATTCCCTTGCTTTTCTTCCTACATGATTCTGGACTGGGAAAAACAGGGAAAAGTAAGCTTAATGTTGGACATCGTAAAAGAGTGTTGTTTTAGAGACTGCTATTCAACTGTTGCTTCTGCTTCCATTAAACAGCAGATTGTTACTGTAGGAAAGTTGTCTGCTCCATTGGGAAACAGTCAGACATTTGTTTACTGGTAATAATGGGAGCAAAGGAGTGAACTGCTATAATTAAAATTAATTGTTATTGATAATGGGCAGATGTTTGCATAACATCTGGGAGTAAAACCATAATCCTGTGCTATTCCTTTTAGGCCTTGCTGGAAATGGTGTTTGGTGCCAAGGTGATTGTCACCGGTGATGGATTTGTTCCTGGAGAAAGGAGTGTCATCATCATGAACCATCGTACCCGAATGGACTGGATGTTCTTGTGGAACTGCCTGCTGCGATACAGCTACCTCAGACTCGAGAAAATCTGTCTCAAATCCAGTCTCAAAAGCATTCCGGGATTTGGTAGGTCACTAAACCCTTTAATTTGAAAGGAATATGTGTTTAAATTTTGCCCACAATGTTCATACTCCGACAAATGTCCAAGGTTTAGATTCTGTTTCAGTATTTTTTTAAAAAACTGTAAAATGTGTGGCAGATTCAGTGATTAAGCCGTAAAACCCTGCAGGGTGCCTGGACCACATCCTTAAGCATTTCTTTTTAAAAATACTACATGTGCTGCTGTTGTGTAAAAGTAAATGTATTTCTGCTTTACGTACTGAAAGCATTTTTCAAAATTATGAAAATAGATGTTTTCTGAAGTCTCTTTCCATATTTTGGTTTTGGTGCTGTTTCACCCCACATTGCTAATACACACATCAAGCTTCTTTCATCATTATCCCATTTACACTACTGAGAAGAATTAATAGAAATAAAAGTACCCTGTAAGCAACTGCAAAGTTAGCTAGATGGTTAGCTTTAATAACTGTAGTTTTAATGTGAGGGTGGTTATGCAAAACCATAGATTGGATCTATAGTGGCAGAGAACACAATTTGTATCCCAGATCCCTAAGTACCCACCACAGTGTATTTGCTTTAGGTACTTGGCCTGCAATGTTGTGAATTACAGCTTATTTTCAGTAAGCTGCTAATGTTGTGATATCAGTCACAGGAGAGGAATCCAGCTAACCGACATCCTTCACTCAAGCCAGAATTCGGAGTCCTCAAATTAGGAATGATCAGCTTTCTGTGCTGTCATGGTGTGCCTAAAAAGAGGCCTCAGAAACAGAACACATGGCTCTGTCTTCAGTCAGGCTGTGCTTTGGGTGGCAGATTCTTGCAAAAATAGACTCTATAGCCATGTGATTAGGGCACAGTTGGAAAGTGAGATTCTTGGATTAGATGAAGATTGTTGGGAAGTGAATCTGGATGATGTTTGGTGGGCAGTGATGTAGCAGAGAGTGGTATCTGAAGGGGAGAATCTGGTATCTCATCAGTAAGAGTGGAATTTCTCCTTCTCTTCAGTGGACCTGCTGTGCTATACGATAGACCTTTAGTATGTGCTGGTCAGATTTTGGCTTGTAAATAAGGTCCTCAGTGGTGCAGTTGTCACAACGGAAGGATGGGATGTCATCCAGAGGGACCTGAACAAGCTGGAGAAGTGGACCTGTGTGCATCTCATGAGGTTCAACAAGGCCAAGTGCAAGGTCCTACACCTGGGTCAGGACAATCCATGGTTTAATACAGGATGGAGGATGTTGTGATTGAGAGCAGCCCTGTGGAGAAGGACTTGAGGGTGCTCATTGATGAGAAGCTTGACTTGAGCCAGCAATGTGCGCTCGCAGCCCAGAAGGCCAATTGTATTCTGGGCTGCATCAAAAGAAGCGTGGCCAGCAGGGCAACGGAGGGGATTCTGCCCCTCTACTACTCTCTCCTGAGACCCCGCCTGTAGTGTTATGTCAAGTTGAGGAATCCTCAACATAAGCAGGATATGGAACTGTTGGAATGGGTCCATAGGAGGGCTACAAAGATGATCCAAGGATTGGAGAACCTCTGCTCTAAGGGCAGGCTGAGAGAGATGGGGTTGTTCAGCCTGAAGAAGAGAAGACTCCAAGGAAGAAATTATAGTGACTTTCCAGTACTGAAAGTGGCTACAGGAAAGCTGGGGAGGGACTTTTTGCGAAGGCATTTAGTGACAGGAGAAGGGGAAATGGCTATAAATTGGAGGGGGAAGTTTTAGGCTAGGCATTAGGAAGAAATTCTTCACAATGAGTGTTGTGAGGCACTGGCCCAGGTTGCCCATGGAAGTTGTGGATGTCCCATCCCTGGACATGTTCAAGGTCAGGCTGAAGGGGGCCTTGAGCAGCCTGATCTAGTGGGAGGTGTTCCTGCCCATGGCAGGGAGACTGGAACTGGATGTTCTTTAAGGTCCCTTCCAACTCAAATCATTCCATGATTCTTTGAGTCTATAGAAGTATTGATATATTGCCTAGATGTAACTTCTAATAAATCTTCACCTAATGGTAACCTCGCTTTGAGTTGTTGAAATGTTTGAATGAATATACTGTATTGCCATTTTTTCGCTGATATTTCAAAGGCTTGTTTTAACAAATACTTAATTTAAAACTGCGTGTAAGGTAAGGTTTATAAGGCAACTCTTTCATTTCCATGTTTCTGAAAACCTTGTTAGTAGGAAGCATAGCACCTTTGTTGTCATAACTATTTAACCATTTAGGGTGTAAAAAAAAAGTCTGTGAGGTATTATTTTCATCCAAGCGGTGTATGTGCTAGGTGAAGGGCAGAGCTTGGAATGGAGATGAATCTAGAGTCTTTGTTGTACCCTTTGGAGGTTGAAAGTGTAAAGGTATCAGATTTAGCAAGTCTGTTTTACAAGTAGGCAGTTATTTTCTACTTAATTATAATTGAAATCAGAGGAGTCAGTATTTCAAGGAGACACATTGAGTCATTTATCTAATTCCCAAGTTATTAATTCTTTGTATTCCGGTGTATGAAAAAGCTTCAAATTGATTAAAGGTGAGCCTTAAAAAAGAAGCCCCAAGGAAAACAGATGGTCCGTTCTTCCTGAAACTGCAGCTTCGCCTTGATAAATGTTGCTCAGTAAAGTTTTCAGAAAGAAGTATTATGTTTCAGCAATCTCAGTTTCAGAAACATTCTTGCAGCATTGCAGTACAACTCGCCAAAGCTGGTGTCTCGAGGGAGCGCTGCTCCACTTGGAGCTGTAGCTGCTGTTCCTCAGCTGACATCATCAGTAGCTGCTGACGTGCTCTGCCATAACACTTCTCAAGGAGAACTTTTGATGGCACTGATGGTTTCCTGCATGGTCTAACAGGATGGGACTTCTCTGCAGTATTTGTGATAGATACTCACCATTTCTATTCTTGCCTCTTCTTAATTAACAAGAAATAGCATTGGAAGTGATGCAGATGATGATACAGTTGTGTTCAGCATGTGCTGTGGAATATGTATGGTCGAGCATGTACCACAGGAGTGGCAGGTAACCAGATAAAGACTAGAAGTTAGTTACGTCCCTTTTTTTTTTTTTTCTTTATAGTTTAATTTTTAAAAGTCTTGTGATATGGACCAGTAAGGCTTCATGGGCAGTATGGTTGTATTTTAATGATGGACAGTTTTCAAGTGCTGGGTGGCCTTGCGATAATATTTGGGGTGAAAAGTAAATTAAAATTTAGGTTTAATTGGAGCACCCTCAGATAGATCGATGGAGAAATGAGAGAAGGTAGCCGAAGGGGTTCATGTCAGAGCCTGACTGCTGTGTGAGATGATATTAACCCTGGTTTTGCTTAATGCTGATGGAATGGATAATGGTGTAATTCAGTGTACAAATGTAAAGTACATGAGTGCCTCAGGCACTGTTGCTGGACGTGTCTAAAAGAGTTATGATTTCTGAAAAGCCCGCTGAGACTCTAAAGCAGAGAATTACAGCTGGAGCAGATTGGGCCAGTAACAGGTAAGGAAAGGATGAAGTGATGGAAAAAGAGAACAAGTAAAGCTGGCAAACTTGGAGCAGAGGTAACAGTTAACTCTTGTCCAGAACTTTCTTTCCATATGTGAGTGACTCTTGCTGACATTGCTTGCAAAGAGACTGTGAGATGTACAGATCTTTAGTTGTTTTTCACTCATTGGGTCACTCATGTTGTGGCTCTCAAAGGCCCAAGGTGGGTTTGACCATTTTTGTGTTAAGAGCCAGGGGGAAAAAAGGCTTTGGTCTTTATTTCAGCACTGGTCTTAGCCCCACCAGTCTTTTCCTGTACATCATTGGATCCGTTATCGCTGTCTGCGTGTGCAAGCTTCCCCTGAAGCAAATCCAAAGTAATTTGAATCATTTCGGCTTTCAGTGAAGCAGGACAGAATAACTCCGCTTCTCCTGTCTGTGCCACGGGCTGAGAGCACTTGCATCAGCAGCTTTGATGGATCAGCTACCGTGAGGGAAAATACTGGTGTCACTAAGCCTGGAAAATGTTAGCACTTAACTCAACTGGAGTGTGGTTAAAGCAACACACTGTGGGAATCCACATACAATAATACTGGCAGGGATGATTTTGTGTTGCCACCACTGCTTCCACAGGTGGGGACATAAATGCTGGGTCATAAAGCATCTTTGCTTAGGTGACAGCTGGATTTGCATTCCAGTTCTTATACATAGGGAATATTGGTTTAAAGAATTAACAGCGTGCCCTGCTGAACTTTCTAGTACAGTTTGTGTGTCTTTGTGAAGTGTCTTTGCTGTGTTAAAATAAGCTGAAATGAGAGTTTGAGGGGCTGTGACATTTTGTCTGCTAGCAATGCAATTATGAGCTACCAGACTTAATGACCTTAGAGCTGTTATCCTACGTGATTTCTAAAGTAGAAGTGGAAAGGTGTGCTCTCTAATGGGAAGCGTAGTTGTTATTCTGCCAGTTGTTCGTGGCAAAGGCTCTCCTGAAGCAGTCTGAAGTGTGACAGAAGGATTATTGCTGTGAAGCAGAAATGCAGCTTGGTTTGGCTGAATTCTACATGCGTTTTTTTCATGAGGATAAAGAGACTTAGGTGCCAGTTTCCCACCTTGGCTCTTCCAGGAAAGGCATAATAGGAATATTTTCAGAAGCGTACCACAGAAATTCTCCCAACTCTGTCGGGTGGAAAAATACCAGCCTGTCTTCTGTTAAAAGTGTCCTTACCTTTCCCATACAACACAGACTCCGTGTTCTCTCCAGCCCCTTTGCCTTTCCAAAGGGCACATTAACAGAGTGAGACCAGCTGCTGACCATTCCCATCCTCTTCATTCTATGAATGATGAAAAGAGGGGTTATTTTGTCCCATCTCACAGAACACATAACAGCAGAATGCAAGTGGGATGTTTTCCCTGCTTACATCCCTTTGCCATTGCCAGTGGGCTATGCAGCATCTGTATGGATCGACTCATCAGGCTGAGCAGCTTCTACAGTCCTTCCCCGAGGAGATGGAGCATCTGAAGAGGCTGCCGGCCTATGGAAGAGCTGTTGAACTGTAAAATCTTTTGCATTCTTGATATGCAGTCAAGGTGACACATCCATTGGAGTGACTTCCACTGCTGGGAAGGACCTCTTTGTTCTTCCCACTATCTTCCAGCCAAAGGCTATTTCCTTTCTGTCTTAGGAAATTCTGCAATGATGGGGGCTCTTCTGCAGATGCGTATTGGGCCAGACACATCTTTGTCAAGACTTAGGCTTTCATGCAGTGTTTCTCCATGTTGATGCATTTTTAAAACACGTTAGAAAGGCTGCTTCCCAGCCGTCCTAGTGGTTTAAGCATTTGCTTTAGTTTGCTTTATTTTTGAGTTATGTTGTGTGATTTATTATATGGGAAATTGTGCCAGAAAAGCCAGGAATGTTATTGAGGATAATGGCGTGTGACCCCTGAGCTGTAGTTTCCTTTATTTAACTGCATTACGTTGTCACTTGGATGTCAGGCTGTGAATCTTCACAGCTGCCTTGAGCATTAATGAGTATACATAACATACAGAGTTGTCTTCTGCATAAATGGATATACACCACATTTTTCTGTCATCAAATGTAAAGAATAGCTTTGTATTTTCTTTTGTTAGTAATGGAAATTTCAAGAAGATATATGTGATAAAGCCCTCAAAAGAGTAGGTATTTTCAGCACGATGCACATGGTTAACGTGCACTACTGACTGCAACTCTCTGTGTAACCAGCTTGCTTTTATCCTGCAGTGATAAAAGCTGGGGTGCTTGTCTGTAGGGACAGTGCCTCCCCTTAAGCAATCCCAGTGCTGCAGCAATGAAGGGTGTTATAGTGAAGGCATGGTTATAAATACTTCACTTCATGACAGCATTGACTCTATTCTCTTGCTTTCTGGAAAGCTTTTGTGGCTTTGGTAACTTGAGTTGTGAGAAACCGCAGCCATTCCAGATTTATTCAGGTTTATTTATTTATTTTGCATTCTTTTGCTTCCCATCCAAAACTGTTTTTACAAGGTAACTGGGTGATGTTACTTGGAGGTGAGGATGGGTGGGCGGTAAATAAAATGCTGTCTGACACAATTTATACAGTATTTTGGGATGACAGACACTGTGGAAGAATCAGAGTGAAGTGGTACTAAAGGTGTGCTTTTTAAACTTCAGGCTGGGCGATGCAGGTTGCTGCCTTTATTTTCATTCAGAGAAAGTGGGAAGATGACAAGAGCCACTTCGAACAAATGCTGGATTATTTCTGTGACATTCGGGAACCACTGCAGCTCCTCATCTTTCCGGAGGGAACCGATCTCACAGGTAGGCTGCATTGGCCATCTTCTTGTGGAATGTTCAGTGTGGAAATACTTTGTTGTGTGTGGAAATAGTTTAAAAAAGCTCAAGGCAGGAGCAAGGCTGGGTTCCCACGGACAGTAGAAACCACAGCTGATGATAGATCACACATACTGATGCATTTGAGAGGTGCGGGTGTAGTTCCACAGAGAGGCTTTGCCCATCTTCCCAAAATAGACATTGTGTTTCAAAGCATCTGATGGTTACAGTAGCTTTAGGTTGGTTCTGGATGTGCGTTGCATCAGCAGAACTAGGTTTCAAGACCTGGAATAAATCACTTGCATGTTCCCCTTTTCCACATTCCTGGGGCAAACAGTGCAAAATCATTCCAGATACATGGAAGAGCGAAGAGGAGAGCTAATGATTCTGTTAGATTGCCTGTGTAGTGTTTTAAGAGGAGAAAAATAGAGATACGTGTTGCCTAGGCCAGGTGAGCAGTTTGTGTCTCCCTCTATAGGAAAAAATCTCCCTAAAACAAATGTTGATGTTATCATAAGAGTAGATTTATGGAGTTAGATCCTGTAGCGTTAATTGTTAATAAAATATCTACCCTAATACAGTTATCTGGCATCAGCAGCAAGCTGCTAACTGGTGCCACACACAACTCAATTGCTAATAAAAGAAAACACCATGTGAATGTTCTGTGGTTCTTATGCCTGCAGCATGATTTGATAAGCATCATCTTTAAGTAGAAAATCAATTACAATTAAACTTCTACCCTTTAGCTTATTTAAAAGATTATTGTACTTCCCACTGCACAACTTCTTCAGTCATATTTTATTGCAATGTCAGATTGCTAAGTCCTAGACACAGTGTAAAAATAACATGTAGTGCTGGTTTTTCTTCCATATTCCCCAAATCTTTCAAAATGGATATGTATGATATTCAATCATCATCACTTGATCTGCCTTCCTGAAAGCAGATAAATCATTTTACATTCTTGCATTGCTTCATATGATACCTCTTGTGGAATCAGTTATTTTCTGTCTAAAATTAGAAAGAATGATTACCTCACTTTAAATTATTTTTTCTGGAATTGATGAACAGCTGTCTCCTCCTGGTGCTTAACCATAAGGTGGAACCTTTCTCTCATTGGAGAGAAAGTCAGGAGGCTTCTCCTAGGGTCACCTACTCTCTTCCTGAACCCATGTTTCCATATCAGGATGATTGAAAGAATGGGATTGTTTGTAATGTATTTCATAAATTATGTACGCCTTCTGATCTCTCCCGATATTCCTCAAAGACAACAGATTTTAAAGAACTGAGGGAGTTCCGTGCTGCAGTTTTACCGAGCGTGAAGCTGAGGAAGGAAACAGCCAAGTGTATTCACCCTTCTCCTGCCCGGTCCCAGTGGTGGGGATGCTCCCACCTAAAGAATGGAATTCCTTAAGGAAATGCAGGGTTTTCTCTCTGCTGTTGTAACTGATACACATGCCTTAGACTAAATTTAAGCATATGCTGTTGATGAGGTTGACTGAGAAATTCATTCAGGCGAGATTCCTCACCTGATACTAAAAACTTTTATAACTGGATTTCTGAACATGGATTTCTGCCAGATTTTTCTAAGGCATTTCTGTTGTCCTGGTTATCCCTTCCGGTGTGGGTGTGGCAGGTTCTCTTTAACCAGCAGTGTCCAGCTGTGTCTGCACTGGCTGCGCTGTGGATGCTGTGATCGCTCTCCTGGTTGGTGGAGCTGGCCTGGGGAGGGAGCAGGACAGTGGGAAAGACAGACTGACAGCAGGGTACAGCATCCTTGGGCTGCAGGCGTGTAAGGCTGTCTTGTGTTCTGCAGTCTAAATTGCAATCTGTAACAAATGCCACCTCAATATTGTATTTGGGCATAATAAGATGTGTAGAGACCAGTGGAGCCCCGGGGCTCTGTAACAGTAACTTGGCTCTCCTGATCCCGTTGTCTGCAAAGGAAACATCATCTCACGCATGTTAAAATACTACAGGGGCCAGGACAAGCTCCCTGGACAAGTGAATCCTGACCAAGCGATACATTCATACCATGTAAGACAGAATATAATGACGCATTTTGAAGGAATGATTTTCAGGAAACTCTTAGGTTTGTGTTAACCTATTACGACTTCACATTCCATCTTTTAGAGCGAGAAATAAACCACAGGTTTGTTTTTGCAAAAATAGAGGCAGTGGCTTTTCTTTTCTAACCAGATTAAAAACCTGCAAATTACTTCTGCAAGCAAAATTCTTCTGGTGCTTAAAATGGAAAATGCCATTCTACCTGTGCTACATTGAGAAGCAGGATTGCTGGGCAGCTCCATGCTACTGTCACATTTTTATCCTCCCAGTACACGTGTGACATAGATTTACTCCTCCCTGTAAGGAATTGTGTAATATTTTCAGGTATTTGAGAAGGATCCGTTTCAAATAAATGTGAGTATGACTGCATGTACACACGGGCCAGCGCTGACTTCAAGTTGATGACATCCTTGGCAGCGGAGGATGCTACGTAAATACTTTTTAAAATAGCAATGCCACGACCTCAGAGCGCTGTCTTTGTAGACTGGGTCTGAGGTAATAACTACGTCCTTATTTCTGGTAGGTTGGCCATCCTTTCACCCTGGAGTACTTCACAGTCAAAGCTAAGTGCACCACAGGTATTCTGTTGTGACTGCTCAAAAGAAGCCCTCGGCAGATAACTGTACAGCCAGACTTTCTGAAGCCCTGAGAAAACAAAGCAGCCATAAGCCTGGTGCTTCTGGAAAGCTGGAACACATTGTGCTTGTTCATTTGTTTTTCCTGGTGTCCGTACACAGCTCTGTAGGAATCCTTCAAAAAGCAATAACAAACGTTGTTGTTTTGCTCTGAGCATATTAAAGCCTCATTGCCCGTGGGTTTGTGTCTGCATCCCTGTACGTGGTCTTTACTTCACTCCAGCTTCTCTCTTTTTTTTTTTTATATGTATTCCCTTCCGTGTGACGTTGCCTCCATGAAACTCTTGCTCCTCTATCAGCAAGAGCCCTTGTGCTCTGTGGCTCATCCTTCCCGCACTGGTGTCACCCAACAGGCTGCTGCTTGCCATGCAAAAGCCTGGACAGAGTCGATGCCTGCGGAGCCTGCCCCGGCCTCGCTGTTACCGAGATCTGTGCTCCTGGAGGCTGCCTTTTACCCAGCTGTTGATTCTTCTGGAACTCCCATGAGGTTTAATCATCTTGAATCTCTTGTCTCTGCCAACCTTTGTTTGCAAGTGGCAATGGCTTCAAGGGTGACGGGGAGCAGGGGGACAATGGGATTGCATAGACCTTTTTCCTTGAGGAACAGCTCAGAAACAAGCAGGAAAGCTTGCTAGAGCCCGGATTTTGGCTGGAATGTTGTGATGTGGGTCACATACAATGCTCTGGCTGGAAGGTAATGGTGAACTGCTGTTGAGTTTTTCTTTTTTCTAGGGAATGTGTTTGGTAATGCAAAATATACTGTCCAAAGCACTGATCAAGGTTGGTTTAACATCTGATGATTTGAGAGTAGCACGAATAAGAACACTGCTTAACATGTTCTTGAAATATCAGTTGTGAGCCAATACAGATGTTGTGGTTTCTATCCAAAGCTCTAGTAGATAAATGAAGATTTCTCCTTTTCTTTAATAGAAAGATTTTTGGAGTGCTTGTCTGGAGTACACTGTCTGACCCTTAGTGTTGTTGGAGAGCACTTGAAGCCACAGAAGCACTTGCGTGCTTTTATTGTATGTCAGATTAAAGGGAAAGATAGTGCTTAATATTCACGTTTCGGTGCACCAGTACTGCAAAGAAAAAAGTATTTGAGAGTTGATCAGAAATAGTTGTATTAAAGATGTCAGAATCTGCTTTCCAGTAGGATGATGAGAGAGTTTGTGATTCTTTTGGGTGACATCCATCAAAACACATCAGCCTGGACAATGTTGAATCCGTAAAAGCAAATGAGCCTGTTTGTTTGTGAGTTGCTAACACTGCACAGGTATTTCCTGAGAACACAGACCTGGCTTTTCATTGGGTACGGGGCTTGGAGCTTTAGTTCCAAATACTCTTCAGTAGAGCGCACCTTGTTACTGCATCCTGGCTTTCAGCAAAGTCAGACTCTAGAGATTT
Source organism: Phaenicophaeus curvirostris (assembly GCF_032191515.1). NCBI lineage: Eukaryota > Metazoa > Chordata > Aves > Cuculiformes > Cuculidae > Phaenicophaeus > Phaenicophaeus curvirostris. The sequence continues at coordinate 120,517,495 of NC_091393.1, read as the reverse complement.
TTGTTTGAATTCGTAACAAGATCACAAATTAAAAATACAATTTGACTTAAAAAAATTTGACTTAATCCTCTGATTTTCAGGCGAAAAAGCAATTCAGCTTCCTAAAAATCTGTAACTCGAAGATCAAGAAAGTGTGTTAGCATAATTTCTTCCTCCAGTTACTTTAAATAAAATTCTTAAGTATAGTGCTTCTAGAAAGTGCTGACTTTCTGAGCTTTTCCAGTAATTTAAAAATGCAATAAATGGGATTTGCCCACATAATTCTGAGATAAATGGGAAAAAACATGATCAAATGATCTGCCAAAAGCAGCACGAGATCAGAATAAATGTACAAGGTTATGGCCAGAGCCCTTAAATTCTCGTTTTGTGTATTTTGACAAATGCTCTACAGTAACATCTAAAGACTCAAGTAAATTGGAGTTCTTGTACTTGTCCCCACCCAAAGAACATGCCCTCAGACAGGCAGCACGTGTCAAATGAAGGAGAGAGGAAAGGCAAGTCAGGGGGAGAGCGTGAAGCAGTTCTGAGTCAGGAAAGTTGATTAGGGGATTTTGCAGAGGTATTTGTTGTGTGAATTCCTGTAGGCTGGATGCTATATAAAAACAGGTTTCTCGTTTTCCTGAATCATTTTTCTAACCTCTACATTTGATATAATGAGGAACATGGCATTTTCTGCCCCTTGTTGAATCCAGTGCTGAGCAGGAAACGTGCTCTGCATTTTCCTGAGGGGGGTGAGGCAGGGGTGTCTGCACAGGGATCCCAAAGAGCAGCAGACACCAAGGGGATCCTGTCTGATAAGGCGGCAGTCAGGGCATTTGTTCATAGTAAGAGCAGAGTGTAAAACTGAGAGCACCAGGAGAGGGAGGAAGGGCATTATCCTTATTCTTGGCAGAGCAAAAGCATCCCCTGCCCTTGATTTCAGAGCCCTCTGACCTTCCTGGCTGGCTGTAATAGATATTGTTCATTGCACAGAGACCTGTGGCTTGATGGTTGTTAGGAGGGGAAGAGGAGATGATTTTTCCAGATGACAACGGTCGTGATGTTAGCTGGAAGTGTTATTCGAGTTCTGAAATCCCTTTACACTGAGGTTGTGCAAAAGGGGAAGGGAGCAATCTCTGTTATATAAAACTTAAAGAGTCCAGAGGTGAGACAGGGATACAGATATCGGGAAATAGCTGAGTGCTGCTGGCCAGTGTGCCAGTGTCCGGCTGCTCCCTCATTTCAGAAAGGCTTTGTAGCAAAGGGAATTTGGAAGCCGTTTTACAGCTGTTCTCAACAAGTTCCTTCCAAGCATAGGGAGGTGCATTGAGAGTAGCTTTGAACATGATCGCTTCAAGGCAATGGGCAGTGGAGGTTCCAGACCCTTTTTGCAGCATCAGTTAGGTCTTCCCCAGCAAAAACCCTGCCCACTTATTTCTGGGTTTTCTTCTGGTGTGAGTAGGAGTGTTTCGCAAATACCAAGGAACTCGTTTTTGTGCTCCCTCTGAAACAAAAACCCAGCAAGTGGGGAGACGGGAGAGGGTTTTCCAAGGGCTCCACGGAGTTCAAGATGCTTGAGACTTAGATTTATTGATTTTGTTGAGGCTGCTTACCTCATAAGTATAAGTGTTGTAAGTATAGCCACTTACAACACTTGTGTCTCAAAGCTTTGATTAACGTGATTTGCAGATTGCAGATGTTCCAGTGCGAACCCCAAATTTGTATATGCAGAAAATGAAGACAACCCTTCCTCTGTCCTTTAGAAGAAACAATACATCAGCCGAAAACTTTGTGATGAAGTAATTTAAAGCATTTTACTTCAATCACCACAGGATCTGGAAAGGAGCTCTTGAGTTGTGCACTTTTTATAGGAATGCTCATGCTGATCAATGTTGTTTCTTAGAAAATAAAGAGGTTTTAAGTTGTTGAGCTGGCAGTGTGATACAATTATGTTTAAGCGGTAGAATCTGGCTTTGCAGTGAAGCTTTTAGTAAAGACCAGATTGCTCTTGCACTTTTCTGCCACTCCAAGTCTTGCTCATGACTCACTTTGCAAGCTTCGCTGTTGCAGAGATTGGGGTCCTACAGGTAAGTTCCCTTTGCCGCTTCAGAACAGTCCTTGTTCAACACTGAATGGAGCAGCAGTCGAGCGGACAAAAATAGATACTCCAATCATGTGGTTAAAGACATTATGCATATGTCCAAGGAAGGACAAATTCAAGTTACATAGCCAAGTGTAATTTTTGTATTTCACGTATTCTGTAATTTTAGCATTGCTTTTTGGAGATGTCATATTTTCAAGTATTTGTATGTTTTGGCAATTTGGCAAGAATTAAATCTCTGGATTCTCTCTGCTGTATCACTTGCTTGGCTACTGTGCAACAGTTTTCCATTTCTGCTGATCACATGGTAGGAAATCTGCGCTAAATCCGAAGGGGCTGTGTGTCTGAAAAGCTGTACCCTTATGTGTGCAAACAATAGGTCACAAGGAAAAATACTCATTGCTACAGCATTTATGAATAGGTAGATGGTCCTTCAGGGGAGACACCCACATTTCTTGGTAAACAAAAGTCATGTAATTTAGGAAAAAAAGGGGTGAGAAAGTCATATCACTGCACTGAGGACATCTCAATCTTGCCCCACCTGTTGGTTTGTCCCTTGTGCTGTAGTTGCTTTACAGGAAAAAATATGATGATTGTAAGGGAAAGGACTTACCTATAAGTATCAATTCTGTTGAATTATCAGGCAGCTTCGTTCTTCATTGCTGGATATCTCATCGTTGTACGAGTTAACTGTGAACATTTTAAAGAAGAGACGTTTCTGCTTGAAAAGGATTCTCTGTTGCTTAGCCAATGATTATTTTGTTCCATAGATCTGTAGCTGGATTTTGTTTTCTGAAACACCTGTAAGACTATCTAAAAACTAGTTCTTTAAAAAGTTAGATGATTGAATTGATTTTTTTTTTGCCAAGGCAACATTGCATGTGTCCATTGCCTCTTGGCCCCAGACAAGTACAGCAGAGCCCACAACAAAGGAGGAAGCGTGGCCAGCAAAGTCTGTTTGGCCACTAACTGAGATGCTTGGAAGAAGCTCCTGCACATCACTGGAGAACAAATTACTTCCTCCCGCTTGGCTTCGGAAGTTCTCACTTTAGTGCCTGCGCCTCCCTTACTTGATGGGCTCTGTTACAACCGGCTCTGAAACGCCCTTGTTTGGTTTGCTTGCGAGAAACTTCTTTTTGCTGAGGTTTGAAATGTGTTTCTCGGGAGGTTTCGCTGCACTGCTCTCCAGCTGCCTCTCATGTACTGTGTGTGTGGTAACAAGCCTGTGCTGCGGCTTGGAGGCAGTGGGTCAGAAAATGTGCAGCGCAAGTTGGTGAATGAAATATGTCAAGTTCAGAATGGAGACGTAAATTGCTGTTTTAATGTATTAGATCAACTGCTTTCTTCCATTTAATGTTTTCTTTCCATAACAAGCTTAACACAGGTGAACACTGACCCCAAGGTGTTTCTCTGCATAGTATAAAATCTGCATTACAGAGAACTGTTAACAGACTTTAATTTGTAGATTTCAGATTGCATTTGATAACTATGAAAGTTGTGCTGATTATTTTCTAGAATGAGAGGGTAAAAAGGCTTTTCTTGCAATCCACATTGCTCCTCCCTGTGCCATCCTGTAGCCCACCAACCACATGTTTGCGGTCTGCCTCCATCTGAGAAACTGTGACACCTCTGTGCTCTTTGAGCTGCTCTTGTACTGTTCCTGTCACATAATAATGATGTTTAATTCTTTATCTACATGCACACTAATAGAAAATGGTGCTTTTTCTTCTCTCCTCCAGCAAATACTAAAGCCCGCAGTCATGAATTCGCTGAAAAGAATGGACTTCAGAAATATGAGTACGTCTTACATCCGCGTACCACTGGATTCACTTTTGTGGTGGAGCGACTGAGGGAAGGTAATCCTGATCGGGGTTGATGTGCACTTTCTTTCCTTTAAAGTAACGAATCTCACCCAGGCTGGAGAAGCCAATGTTCGCAAAAAGGGCTTGAAGTAGTTCCGGAAAAACTTTGTGTCCTATAGCTTGTGTTTGCAGCCCTTCTTTAAATGCTTGTAACATGGAGCGATCTGAGAGATCTGATTAACAGGCACCAATATCATCATAGGAAGTGCAGTTGAGGAGAAAATTCTCACATCTTTTTAATATTGTAGCTTGTTTGGCAATCTTCCTCAGAAAAGAGTGGAAAGATCCCTAGGAAATTCAGAGTTGTTGCCCTGAGCCTCGCTGGGTGGTTGACACCGTGCACAGACGTGTAATGCTGCCCACTCGGAAAAGCTTCGGGGATTTGAGTCTGGGAGCCGAGGCAAGAAGTTGCGGTGTTCGGTGGACAGGGGGAGTGCATGGCAGTGCATCGATGCAGCCCGTTGGCTGGCCAGTGCTGCTGGCTTTTCCAAGTCATGGTCACTTGGAGAAGCTGCATGAAACAGGAGTTGTGCAGAGCAGTGTGTGAGAAAACATCTGATTCCAGCTCTATATCTGGACATGGTCTGCCATCCCTGTGTGAACCTGGGGGAGATACCGATTCCCTGTTATCAGAGCGTAAAGAGGTGGCTGCCTGTTAGATGGAGGTTTCTGGGTGTTGTTGTGGGAGTGGGTGTTTCAGTGAGGTTTGAGGCCACCTTGCTGTCAGCATTAAACAATACTGATGTGGCAGCAATTAGGGTGACGAGGAGTGGATGCTTCCAGTGTCTGTGAACATATGGATGAAGAAAATAAACAGCTACAGTGGGTCTGAAGTGACTTGTTCATAGACTAGAGAAAAGCAGCTCTAGATCTGTAACACATGCGGGTTATTCTGACTGCCAAAGGAGGATGTTTGAGATTAGTTAAAAGAGTAAGGGCTTACTGGTAGACTTCTTCCATTGCTGGAGTCCTTGCTTGGATCCCATGGCATAGGGTTGGAACTGGATGATCTTTAAGGTCCCTTCCAACCCATCCCATTCAGTGATATTATGATTTTAGGAGCAGGGATGGCTTATGTTTTGCCTGATCCCTACCAAGCAGATATCCCCAAAATCACTGTAAAGCCTTTGATACTTTTCCCAGCTGGACAGTCCTGGCTGGACCGTGTCCCTCTTGGGCTCTGGTTTTATTAGACAATCAGTGGTGGCCACCTTAGATTTTCATCTGTCCTGTATGTTTAGCATTCACTTTGCTGTAGTTAAAAAGCTTGCCACGTACACAATTTCATAAAAGCTTTTTTTGCTTAAAACTTTTCAGCACTGAGTTAACCTAGCACATTTCTAGCCTGGAATAAATTTTCAGTTAAAGGAACGTCTTCAACTTGAAATATTATCCACCTAATAATAATTCTGTATTTGCTGCAGAAACAAGCTTTGTGGTTACACAGTCATTTTCTAGTTCTATAAAAATGCTTTTCTCTTGTATGAGACATATATGCAAATCAGGCTATTGGGTTATAAAAAAGGAAAATATTTGAGGCTGATCTTATGCAGAACAAAGCTGGGGAAAAACGAAAAGCATTCCTAGATGATTTTTATGTCCAGTCTTTCAAATGCTTTTAAGTCCTGCTTTTATTTGAGGCTGGCAAGTACTTTATGAGATATTCATTTCCCTTTAGCATTGAGTTTATGAGGTATTTGGTGTATTGGTACACGTTATAAGCTGTATATCTTATGCCCACGTGCTATTATGTGTGAGAAGGTGGTTCAACAGGTGTTTTCAAATACAAAGTTTTCTTGCTATTTTAAAAGTTGGGTTTCAGTTGTTTGGAAGTGTGCCAAATACAGACCATTTGCTCTGAAATAGTTTATTTTATGGATAACCTAATTGTTGTTTGACTTCAGGACACTTGAGTGTATTATGTGCCTGCATATATGTACATATCTTGATCTATAAAATATAGATGTCCAGGTAGATTTTCCTATACCAGTGGCACAGATGGTACCTAATGTGGTTTGACCTCTCATTTATATATTAGGAAGCCTGTTTTGCAGCTCTGATTTCTGATGCCAGTGGTAACAGAGAAATCCAGGGTTGTTAGGGATGTGGTGTTGACTCTGTGTCCCTGTTTCTGGGTTGTCCTAACTCTACAATGGCAGCAATAATGACAAAACCAGACTTCTTTCCTTTTCCTCTGCTGCTGCCTGCATGCACAGAGCAGTGTCTGTGACTTTAACATGCTGGAGGAGCAGTGGAGTTGCTAACATCATGTTTACGTCTTTGGCAGTATTTCTGTGCACAGATGACAACCTCATTGCCCTGCAGCTCTCCTGTGAATACGTTCTGGCTCGTGGCTGTTTTCCATTCCCCAGGCTCAAGTGTCTTCACTTCAGGCCTGAGTACATTATTTTGCTCCAAAAATAGGTTGATGAAGAGAGGGGGGAAATGTCACTAGAAGTTTAACTGCTTTTCGAGCGTTGAAAAAACTAATTTAATTTGGCAAGAACCCTGATTAATATGCATCACAAGCTGCAGCATGAAAGAATTACCCGTTATTACATAAAAATAACTACTAGCGACCCTTCTGAATAGGAAATGAAGAATCGGGAAGAAATAACCTTTAGTGAGATGCTGCTTGTGTCCCTGCAGGAGAGTTTCTTCCTAGTGGAAGCCCTGTCATAATCTCAGCAGTTACCAGTCTTTGGCTTTCCAGAGGTGGAGGACATATCTGAGCAATGGGAATGGATTTTTGCCAGGGATTACCAACACTTGGATTCCTCTGACTGCCTTCTCACTCTTAGCTGGTCGTTATTTTGGCTGTTGGTCCCTTTTGCCCATAGATGCTGCTGTATTGATTTCTAAGTCACTGCTGAGATTGTGGGGGCTTAGAAAAAAAATATTTCTATAACCTCCAGCAAAAAAAGGCGTAAGTATTTCCAGCCCATCTCCTTGGCATTTGAGTCTCCTGCCTTTCTTGCCATGTTCTAGCTCTTGATGAGTGGTAGCTCATTCCCCCTGCACCAATTCCTCTGAGCAGATACCCAGGTAACAGACTGCTTATTTTCCCTTATTAATATTATTGCATTAGTAAACGATCACTTTACTGTTTCCTCATTCATATAAACCTCAGAATCACCCACAAACAAACACAGACTGGAAACGTGCCAGAGCTGTACAATTAATAATGCACTCAGGAGAATAAGGACTGCAGCTCTCACTGGTTTCTGAGCAAGAGAAAGACATAAATTTGATTTAACATTGATTTTTGGAGAAGTGTGTTCCTTTGGCTTAATAATTGTTGTAAGTAGGAGGGTTTAATACAATATCACTGGGCATATAAGAGAAAATACAGGATGGAGATGGGAGTGCAGAGGGAAAGGACATGTGGAAGCTGTATAAGGGCAGCTGGCTGTTACCTGGAGATGCTGAGTAATTAAGAGTGGAACAAAACTTTCAGTAAGGACTAACGAAGATGGAAAAGTATTAAATATTCTTAAGTTAACTGTAGATTAACAAACTAGGATGCATTTTTCACCCCTGCAAGAAGATCATCCTTCCTGGGAGCGATTATTGAATTTCTAGTCCATTGTGACCGGCTCTGCACAGACAAAGCGGGTTTGTGAGGTTCTTCATTAATCTTTACTGGTGCGTGTCACTCAATAGCCCTGATCTTTTCCCTAGCGTCCTTCAAAGTGTGCTTCTGCAAACACTCTGGCCCTGGTCAATCAAAATAGTGCATGTCGAAAGTGTATGAACTCCATTAATTGCACATTTTCTCAGTGCAGAAGTACATTTGATCACTTTGATGAACCGCCCTGTGGAAGACCAAACCTTTGTTGACTAAAGTGACTGCTGGAATGCCATGTACTTTATTCAGCACGCTATTGTGTCAGTTTAGTTGACTATTGATAGGAAGCAAAGGGAAATAACACAGTTGATTTGCTTCTTTCTTATTCTGTTCACTTGATCAATTATATAATTTGTCAAAGGTGAGCGTTTTTTGGAAAGAGAGTCAGCACATGCAAATGAACAGCAGAAAGTGAACATCAAAATTAAGACTGGTCATGATTTTTTTTTAATATATAGTTCATCGTTATATGCCTCTCTTTAAACATCTCAAATGATATCTAATCCTTTTTAAAGTCTGAAGCTCTGGACAGATTCTACGTATGAAGTCATCTGGCAGAAGTGAGGTTAAGGCAAATCATCTCCTTTTGCAAAATGTTGTACATTGAAAATGACAGTAACGGGCAAGAATTTAAATTAATACTTTTATATATGTGTGCCTTTAGCAAAGTTAATTAAAACCATTTCTGGTTTATATAATGGTCTTGAAGATCTGGGTTGTGAAGTCCTTCTATGAGAAGTCAGGAGGTTCCTTAGAAATTAATGATAGCTTCTCAGCCTTGGTTGTGTTTCATCAAGTGTTTTCTGAAGTCCCAACGACATTGACAGTTCAGCTGGCTTGAGTGTTCAGTTTCAAAGAGAGGGGAAATGATACCAGCCGACTGGATTCAATGTTGTCTGGATTTAGTGAATTACATACATTATTTTGGCATAATGTCTATAATCATAGCCAAATCGTCTATCAAAAGAAAATAGTTGTTTACAAATGTTGTCTTAAAATTGCTTCATGGCTTGTAAGTATTTTTTGGACTAAATAAACAGCGAGGATTAGGACAGAGCTGAGGTTCTAAAGCACTGTTAGAAGATTGTTCATACTTTTGCAGCCAATCATTTCTGCCAACATTAAATTTTAACTGGCCTCTTTTTAATGTTTCCTCCATATCTGTCAGAAGTCTTTAATATCTGGATATATTGGACTGGATGTTCCCGTTACAGGGCTTACATTATACCAGTTTTACAATACAAGCTGCACCTTCCATATGAGGATAGACTGAGAGAGTTGGGCTTGTTCAGCCTGAGGAAGAGAAGGCTTGGAGGAGATCTTATAGTGACCTTCTAGTACCTGAAAGGGGCTACAAGAAAACTAGAGAGGGACAATTCATAAAGGCTTGTGGTGATAGGACGAGGGGGAACGGGTGTAAACTGGAGAGGGGCAGATTTAGACAAGACATTAGGAAGAATTTCTTCACCATGAGAGTGGTGAGACACTGGAATGGGTTGCCAAGGGAAGTTGTGGCTGCCTCATCTCTGGATGTGTTCAAGGCCAGGTTGGATGTGGCCTTGGGTGACCTGATCCAGTGGGAGGTGTCCCTGCCCATGGCAAGGGGATTGAAACTGGATAATCTTTAAGGTCCCTTCCAACCCTAACTATTCTATGATTCTGTGAATATGATGAAGAGTCATTTGTGAGGTCTTATTTACTTTACTGTAGTATTTCAGCATCAGATTTATTTCTGGTTCACCACTAGCTGATTGAAAAACAGTATTGCAAAAACTAGCTGCCCAATGCAGCGTCCCCAAATAAAAAGATATGGAATTAGCATGCTTGCCTTCATTTGTGCATCCTTGCTGATGAACAGGAACTGGGATTCTCATCTTTCTTCCATGGTTCATTCAAAATTGAGAGTTTTGCCCCCAAATATGTATTTTTTTAGACACAGTCAGTAACCAGTCTGTATCTTCTACTGTTGATACCCGAGTTGTACAGTTGTATGGCATCCCAGTAACTGGATGCAAGCGTCTGTTTAATTGCCGGGGCAGGAAGGTTGTGTTTAGGTGTTTAACCCGGGATAGGTTTATATCTGTCAATATTTTCATCCTGTAACAGTTATTAACTGTTACACAGATTTTGTGTGCTTTGCTGCAGCATCCATGTGTGTTTTTATGTACTTAACTCTTTATGCTATTTATTCGGGTTATGGTTCAACATGCATATATGGCACTTTAGAGCAAATAACCTAGGGAGACAGATCAAAATCTATCTGAGATGATTACTGGGAGGTGATGATCAGCACCAGGAATTGAAAGCTGGCAGTTTGGTTCACCCAAACAGTTTGGTTCACTCCTTGCTGAGGCATAACTGCGCAGTCGTGCAGCAGGTCCTCGTGAGCGGTGTCTGTCTCTTCTGTGCGCAGAGAATGTGACCCATAGAGAACCCTGAATAGCTGTGGGACCATCTTTAGGAGATGATTCTGCCTTGAGTCCTGCAATTGTCATGTGAGTGGAAGTGCAGAGATCTGATGTATTTATGTAAATGGTGTTTAAAGTTGAAGCTCTCAATTCAGTAATTCATTAACAAGACTCTCTAGCTTGAAGTAGATGGAGTATGTTGGCTTCTGGAGCTATTTTCTTACTGTGGCTTTGAAAGAGAGAGGTAGGAGGCTGCTTTTGTGAGCAGATGAAATGTCGCTACTGAGTGCTGCCACGATACTGCTAAAGGCGTGTCTTCAGTTGTGGGTGACACTTCTGCTCTGCACGGTTACGTCTGAAGCACCTGTGGCTTACAGACGGATATCATTTCTTTTATCACATGTGAAACAAAGTAATGCCAATTTCCAAGTGTGCTGTATTTGTGTTTTTAAGGGACAGTTGATGCACGTGTAAAGTACAGGTATATGATAGCTGTGTTCATTGACTGAAGGGCTCGGGCTGCAGTGGGTGGGATGCATGGGTGGATGGATGGATTGAATTTACCACATTCTAGTTTGATACAAATAGTTTCTTTCCTCTTCACATCAGTACTGGGTGAGGTGTGCGGGTCTCCATCACAGAAGCATCCGCTGAGTTCCCTCCAGTGGTTTTAAGTGCTCGGACCAAGCTGTGTGTGCAGGATCTCAGCAGCCCTTAGGTTCGTGTCTTGTGGGTAACAGAGGAGCAGGATATAGGAAGGCATCACATGGAGTGACAGTGCGGGTTAGCTCTGTTGCTGTAAGGAGAGCTGGCCTCCCTTCTGGTGACTGAAGAGATCTGTGACTCCCAGAATGTTACACTGGGCCACTGCCAAAATTCCGTTGGGAACTACTGTCCCTCAGAGCAGCTTGTGCCTGTCCATGCTAGTTTCTTGGTGTGTGTGTGTAAACCAAAACCTGTCTGTTCTGGGAGCAGGAAAATAAAAGTGGCCACACAAGCTTTAGGTCCTCAACCAGCTGATTTCACCTGTATGTCCACTGGATTTATAGACATTAAGAATCAACTCTAAACCATTGTTCTTCAATGCAAGGATGTTCTTTCTTCCCCATTTTTTTCTGGTTATTTTTTTAGTTCCTGTGCATGTGTGCCACCAAGTCCTATTCCTCAGTAGTCGAATACTCCGAAATTACAGAGCTGTTGTGAAGGAGCTTTAAGCAGTTCACTGAAAATGCAGTATTAGAGTTTCACTGGTTGCTGTTACAATTGAACTTGTGCTTTTATGAGAATTGGGTCCTGTGCATTAAATGGCCCAGCCTTTGATGGAGAAATATTGGGTTGTGAATTGGAGCTTGCATCGCTTTTACGCCTTTGTGTGTTAGTAGAAAACTCATAACAAATAAGTCCATTTGAAAAAGCAAAGACCTTTTTCAAAACCACACTTTTATCACTAGGCATGTCTGTGAAATTCAGTGATGCAGAACACTGGTTACAAGCTGTGATGCTTTATTGTGAAGGCTGACAGTTGTCTCTGTAGCTGGAACATGGGAAAGGGCAGCCTGACTTAGTTAAACATTGGTGATTACTGTTTCTTGCAAATATCTGCATGCACTGGCTTTGACGTGCGTTTCAGAATGAGCACTTAGCTTTCTGTTAGACATCTTCTGGTCTTTGGTGCGCATTGAAGTGTCTGCTGCTGAGTCTTCTTTCCTGTCTTGCTGGAGCACTGTTCTGCACTGTGCACCCATCGTAGAGTCTATCATTTCAGTCATCCGAGGAAGGATTTGGATTACTCCACACCACACCCTTCTCTCAGAACCCATCCTTTATCTCTGTGCCTTAGAGAAGGGAGTGCAGACTTTCACGGGAGGGTTAGTGGTGGGTCCATATACCACTGGTGGTGGTTGCACATTGACCTGTTGTTTGTATCCTCCCCTCAATGATGGTGCTTATTGAAGATACTTCAGGTTCTATGCTCCTAAGCCTATCAAGATCCACCTGCTGGAATAACCTCCTTACTCTTAGGCATTAGTCACGGCTTGTGATGGACGGACACCCTGTGCCGTGGGTCACTCTCTGCTTACCTCCTTGTGGGTTATTAATGGTCATAGAATCATAGAGTGGTTTGCATTGGAAGGAGCCTTAAAGCTCATCCAGCTCCAGTCCCCCTGCCATGGGAAGGGACACCTCCCACTAGACCTGGCTGCTCAAGGTTCCATCCAGCCTGAGCTTGAGCAGTTCCAGGGATGGGCTATCCATGACTTCCCTGGGCAACCTGTTCCAGTGCCTCACCACCCTCAGCATGAAGAATTTCTTCCTCATGTGTAGTCTAAACCTTCCCCTTTCCAATTTAAAGGCATTCCCCCTCATCCTATCACTACAGGCCCTTATGAAGAGCCCCTCCCCCGCTTTCCTGTAGCCCCTTTCAGTACTGGAAGGTCACTATATGGTCTCCTTGGAACCTTCTCTTCTCCAGGCTGAACAACCCCAGCTTTCTCAGCCTGTCCTTATAGCAGAGGTGCTCCAGCCTTTGGATCATCTTTGTGCTTCCTCTGGACCTGTTCCAACAGTTGCATATCCTTCTTATGCTGGAGATTCCATAACTGGACACAGTACTCCAGGTGGTGTCTCAGGAGAGGGGAGCAGAGGGGGAGAATCCCCTCCCTTGCCCTGCTGGCCATGCTTCTTTGGATGCAGCTTAGGATCCGATTGGCTTTCTGGGCTGTGAGTGCACATTACTGGCTCATGTTGAGCTTCTCATCAATCAGCACCCCCAAGTCGCTGTGGTAACCTCATGAAAAGGTTGTTATTTGCCAGCAGTTACCCCACAGTAGTGTTAGAATTTTCCTCTGTTTTCCCTTCACTGGAATACACAGTATCTGTGGTAACGATGTGGTAATGGTTGGCAAATGAGGACTGTCTTAATTGCTTCAACTGGAGGCCTGGAATGATGTTAGCTCATCAGATGGTGCATGTAGAAGGGAAGCTTCGCCACAGATGAGTTGAGGAAAAATGATGGCCGAGTAAAAACTGGAATCGTTTTCTGGACAATTGAAACAATGTTCCTGCTTTTTTTTTTTAATTTCCTCTTCCAGATACTTTAAAAAAGGTTTTTTCTGGTTGTGCATGGGCTTTGGCTTGGCAGTGAGCCAAGAAAGTGTGCCTCGAGGTGTGTGTGCTGGTCTGGACGTGGTCGGCATCTCACTGGGTTTGCTTTTGAAAGGTCAGCTGTGCAGCTGGAATATCTATTCAGTTTGATTTCTCCTGTAGTGTCACAGCAGCACAGCGAGCTCGGCATGGGGCCTCGCGTCACCCTTGTGCTCTCCTGAGCCTCAGGCATCACCAAACACATGGTCTGGGGCTTGTTCACTGTATTCTTGTTAGGGGCTCGATACTCACAGTGTTCTGAGTGCTGTAAGGATTTGGATGTCTGTACTGGGATACAGACCTTAGTGCTTGGTTTTAGACTTAACAGCCACAAGACAGACAACAGATGAGCCTGGGTAACATTCAGGTTTGTTAATTATTGCTCATTCTCATCAGCCATCAGTGATCCATGATTTTTGTGTGATGTTGGTTGAGTTGGTAGCATGTTTAATTATTGCTGAAATTGAATTTAACTCCTATAAACAGGGTAATAGTAACTGATACCTGTTTATTTCACATGACATTACCAGGTGCTCTACACAGCGCACCCATCTCTCAGCAATCTTTATTAGTAAGGCAGATCATTGTTTCAAGCAGTTGTGAGCAGAGAGGAGCCTGAACACACTTTTTCCAGGACAAAATGCTGCTTCAGTTTCAGTTAAGAGATTTTTCTGATGCGTTTTACTAGAAGAACAGCAGCATCTACAGGCTGAGCAGACTGCTCCCAAATCAAAGCCCCACTGTAGAGGAGATTCATGTTTGATGGATTCCCCACTCTTCTTCATCCCCACCATATGCTGGCTGGTTTAGTTGCCAGCTGTGTTACAGTATTTTGTGTATTCCTGCTATCCCTTTCCTGTACAAGTAACTGCTGGCAGAGGAGAAGGTTGATGATGTATCATTTCTGATATTGGAAATGTTGGAGCCCTCAAGCTGTTCAAATAAAGCCCCAAATCTGTATGAGAGTAACACAGCTTTCAATCTCCTCTACTTGCAAGGTTTGCTGCTTGTGTATCATTAACCTTAAGCTGTTTCTTTCATCCCTTTTTGCCATTGCAGCCTCAGCTCCCCTTCCCCTTGGCCCCCCATCCTCCAGGATGTGCAGAAATGAGCCCAGCACCGTGCGTTTCCAGGCTGACTCAGATCCTTGGGTTTGGCAATTGTTTGCAAGGCTCTGCTCTGGAGATGCTGAGAGCAGTGCCACCTTCCTGAGTCTTTCACGTTGCTATGGTGCTGGTACTGAAAACTGACAAACATGAGAGGGCAGAGGAGCTTGGGAAAATGGTAGTAGAGCAGAAATGCTTTTTAAAATAGATTTTTATCAAAACATAAATTTCAGCATAAATTCAACTCTTCACCTCATTCATCACCTTATATGTAACCTGAAGTACTGCTGCTTTTGGGACTTATTTTTCGACCTTCCCCTGAACTGCAGGATTCTGGAGGGCAGGGAATAAAGTCTTTGCTCTCAGTGTTCTCACCGAACATTGACAGAGAGAGGAGGGGTTTCCCTTCACTGCCTGTGTGCCATGCCAGTTATTTGTGGTGTTGTACATTGTGAATTAAACATTAAAATGAAGCATATTAGAGATGACAGATGTTAGATTTGAATATGTTTTCCCATAATTTTGTTTTCCTGTGGAATAGCTACCAGTTAAGTATTGAAGAGCTGTGTTTAACATGCATTTGCTATGCCAGTCTCTTCCCAAACCCATTTTGTACTGTTAAAAGCTAACGCTCGTATTTTAAAACTAGTATCTCTGGAATTGCTGTCATCTGTATTTAGACAGATACAAAGGTGTGATTTTGTTGGCATAGGTAGCCATTGGTGACCTTGCAGCAGAACAATAGAAGTAGATGCTCCTGGTAATGATAAAACAGTTCCAGAGGCAGGGACCTGAGCACCCTGCTGGCTGTTCCCATCCCTGGTCCTTCGCTACGCTGCTCTGAAGGAGCCAGGCCACCTTGGTGGTTTCTGGCATCACGCAGACAACAAGGACATCTATTAGGAGAAAAGCATAACATGCACAATAAGTAAAAGGGAGAGGCATTTTCAAAAACACTTCAGAGCCTTTGGAATTTGTGAGCAATGGCAATGCTGCGTTGCTGGAAAGTTGCTATGGGTACTGATGTTGACAGGCCAAACATGTGGAGGGCAGACCTTAGGGACATGAGTCCCATTTAAAGTCCTATTGGAATCAGTGTTCTTTAAATCTGCCTGGATGCTTTTGAAAGTCGTCCCTCAAAAGGATTCTTTGCTTAAGTGCTCTCCAGATCCATCCTGCCAGCAGCACCACTGTGATTTAGCCAGTCCTACTTTTGTCTTCATTTACCCAAAAAAAGCATTCCTTCCAAAGACCTGAGAGCTCTCTGGCTTCCTCTACCAACCCTTTGCTTTGCTGCACTTGTAGCATCAATCAGCAAGCTGCATCCAAAGCAGTGGGACCAGCAGGGTGAGGGAGGAGATTCTCCCCCTCTACTCTGCTCTCATGAGACCTCACCTGGAGCCCTGCGTCCAGTTCTGGAGCCCTCAGCACAGAAAGGACATGGATCTATTTGAGTGAGTCCAAAGGAGGCCATGAAGATGATCCGAGGGCTGGAGCACCTCCCAAACGAGGACAGGCTGGGAGGGTTGGGTTTGTTCAACCTGGACGAGAGGAGGCTCCAGGGACATCTTCCAGTACTGAAAAGGGCTACAGGAAAGCTGGGGAGGGGCTCTTTACCAGGGAGTGCAGGGATAGGACGAGGGGGAACAGTTTTAAGCTGAAAGAGAGGAGATTTAGATCAGGCATTAGGGAGAAATGTTTTGATGTGAAGGTGGTGAGGTGCCCAGAGAAACTGTGGCTGCCTCATCCCTGGAGGTGTTCAAGGCCAGGTTGGATGGGGCTTTGAGCAACCTGATCCAGTGGGAGGTGTCCCTGCCCATGGCAGGGGGTTGGAAATAGATGGGCTTTAAGATCCCTTGTGACTGAAATCATTCTATGGTTCTATGATTCTATGAAATGAAGCATTTCCTAATATCCAATCAAAACTTCTCCTAATGGAACTTGAAGCCATTTCTTCTCATCCTACCACTTGTTGCTTGGTAGAAGAAACCAATACGCACCTCACTGTAACCTCCTTTCAGGTGGCTGTAGAGAGCTATAGGGTCTCCCCTTGGCATCCTCTTCTCCGGACTGGATAATCCCAGTTCTCTCAGCCACTTCTCAGACTTCTCATAACTCTTGTGCTCCAGACCCTTTGGCAGCTTCGTTGCCCTTCTCTGGACATGCTCCAGCAGCTCAATGTTCTCCTTGTAGTGCAGGCTCCAAAACTGAACACGGTATTCAAGGTGAGGCTTCACCAGCACAATGTACAAGGGAATGATCACTTCCCTGTTGCTGCTGGCCGTACTGTTTCTGGTCCAGTGGAGGGCTACAAAACTGATAAGGGAACACGAGTATCTCTTTCATGAGGAAAGGCTGAAAGTCCTGGCTCTGTTTAGCCCGGAGAAGTAAAGACTGAGGGGAGATCTTCTAAGTGCTTAAAAACATCTTAAAGAGTGGGCGTTAAAAGGATGGGGCCAGACTTTTCATGGTGCCCAGTGACAGGACAAAGGGGAACAGGCACAAACTGGAGCACGGAAATTTCCACCTGAACATGAAGAAAATCTTCTTTACCTTCAGGGTGACAGGGCACTGGAACAGGCTCCCCAGAGAGGTTGTGGAATCTCCTCTTCTGGAAACCTGCCTGGCTGCGTTTCTGTGCATCCTGCTTTAGCAAAGGATTTGGACTAGATGATCTTCAGAGGTCCCTTCCAACCCATGCAATACTGTCATATGCTGAGCAGCTATGTGGCTTCTCTTTCCCTCTCTGTCCTTCCCATACTGTCTGCTGAGACTGTGTCTGGTTGAGGCAGGTATTTTGATTTTGTGCTCTGGAACAGTCACCTCACTGGTAGATGAGCATTGCTGAAGCAGGTAGCAGTTACGCTGCAGCTGTGTCAAACAGTGCCCTCTGCATGTCCAGAGCATTGCAAATATTTAATAAACCTGTTAATAATGCATTCCAAACCGCACTGAGAGGCTGTGGAGATTCATCAGGACTTAGGCTACCTGTGGTGCTAACGAATTCAGTTGCTGTTGCACACTGAGCCACGCACGTAAGCATGCACTCAATTTCAAAATACATACATAATTTCTGATTCCTAACAGCAGCGTCGTACTTCAGGAGAGAACATTTTCAAAGGATTATTCTCCTCCTTGAAGGGATAAATCCTCTTGACTTTCAGTCTTGTGGCTTTCTGTATTCTGGCACACACTGTAATCAACCAGCAGCATATTCTTGTTCACATCTTCTCGTTTGGATAGCAGCGGGCCGCCCAGAATTCATTAAAACCAAATGCCTGAATGCTGGTGGAATATAATGAGCCTGTGACTCACATGGTGGGTTTTTCCTGTAAGGTGCAGCATATTGTGTACATACAAAGCTGCGTATACGTCGCGGGATTTGGTGGCTGGTGACTGACTCCGTTACTTGGCAAACTGTCTAGGAGGTGTATCATGTTCTAAAATCTTGTTAATATAGTCAGAGAAAATGAATCTCACTTAGCTTTTGAGAGTTTGTGCAGGAAGGATATATCCCCCATGATTTTTTACAAGCAAACCCATTTCACTCTGCTACTGCCTGTGAGTTGACTAAAGCACCATGGCCAGACAAGGGCAGCTTTACATCCAGACTGAAGATGTTGCAGTAACAAGGTCAACATGGGTTCCAGCTTGTCATGGCTGTGAGCAAAGTGAGCTTGCTTAGCCTGCAAAATATTCTGGGGCATCCACAAGCCAGCGCAGCTCAGGATGGGTTTTTCTGGCTTCTTGCTAGAGCTCCATTGCCACCTCTGAGTTGGTCAAGAAGAGGAACACGATTGAGGAGGTATACATTGCTGAAAACATTCCAGGACCCACTATGGGATGCTCTGACATGACTGACAGCTCACATACCCTCAGAAGGCTCTGCATCTTTCAAAGTAAAACTAAAGACAAGAGCTGAACATTTTGAATGCATAACTAAATGCCAAGAAATGGTAATTTCCAAAGGTGAGATTGAGAACAGCCCTCTTGTGGCATTTACTTTGGAGCAAGGGAGCAAATGTGCTTTGCCACTCTCCTCCTTCTTCCCTTAGAATGACAAACCTTTAACAATATATTTTACCCTTTTTCCTTTCAATTCAAAGAAAGGAACAAACCGGAATGGGGAGCTTCTACCACAGGGCTGTGAGGCTGAGGAGCTATGAAGAAGCAAAGCAAATTCCATAATGTGCGGTGTTCTCTGGAAGCGTCAGAGAGGGGAGAGCTTGAGGAGCTGAGTTTCTGCCTATGAAAAAGCTGGAATTTGAGAGTATCTACTTATAATTCCGGAAATGGTGCTTTCATTTTCAAAAATTCTCTAGTAACTCTTTTACAGCTGTTATCTCAACATTGTTTGCTCATGATATTTTGCCATCCAGAACACATTCCTAAAATATTTTCTTTATTTTAGTACAAGATTACAAGAGAAATACAAAAGAATGGCAGTAGTGGAAGTAGCTGAAGGAAGCATGAGGGGTTTGAAGATGCATAGCCTGGCAACAGACTCTCCAATCCAAAGCACACAAATGCAACAATGTGGTTTACATGTATGAGTAATCTGGATCCAGAGAGCACTTTGGGAGATGGTGGTGAATCCAACGGGATAGGTGAGGGTAGTTACTTAACAAGCATCTTCTGGTGCTCAGAGGTCACTGTCTTCAAACAAACAAACTCAACCGCAGAAGGTGTTCTGATTTACAAGTAGTGTGTTTCCTTGCTGACTTCCATGACTAACTTGTACTTTGCAGAGCAGAAATGTCACATTGCCTTTTCCTCTATGGAATTTGGTACAGATACCCGGTGTGGACACAGATCAAGAGCCGTTATCCTGAAGAGGAACACCAGCATGGTTTTAATCGCAGGAGTGTGATACCACACAGAAGTCTTTCTCTAAAAAATGAACAAACTAAGAAACCAATAACAAACAAATAAGAACACAGCAACACCTGGTCAGGCTTTGGTAATCAAATAAACTGAGACTATTGGGAACTGTCTGTAAAAGACATTTTTGCTGCTACTTAGCACACCCTGTAGCTGAAATGGAAAATTCTGCAGAGCCGAATGGTAGCACTCAGTGAATTGGCATTTGCTCTCCATTTTCCAGTGGTTTGGCGGTATTAATAATGCAGCAGCAGGACAGGATATCCTTCAGCTAAGTCAGTATGAAAAAAAGGTCTGCATTAGCTTTACAGAGAAGTCAGAACTAGGTATTCTTGCTCATCGGAAAAAAGGGTTGGGAAGCAAGTTGCACATTTGAAAATGTTTGGTGAATTTTGGAGAGGATCTAAATATGGCTGCTATCAAAATCTGTTTTTAGCATAGAATAAGGATAAAGTATCTTTCTCAGGCTGTTATTGCAATTCATAAGATGTTATTTTCAGCAATGTTTATTATACAAAAGAATGTTCAGAACCGGATAAATACACTGGGGAGCCTGGTTAAATAGGAATAAACCAAAGGAGTTACTTAAAATTACAAGAGAAACAAATGCTGACATAGAAGTGATAAATTGTTCTTTCTGTTGTTTTTCCATAATAGGCTCCTTTGGTCAAACCCAAAGAGCAGTAACCAATGTATTTGTCTATTTGTGGGCAGATGAAGATCACAAACTTTCTGATTTATCAGCCAAGGTAAAATGAGTTGGAAGCAATCCGGTCTGGAGGAGCCGATGCTTATTGCCAGAACCTTGGAGCTGAGAGAGATAAACTGGGAGCCATCAAATGCCATTGCTGATGTCCATGAGCAGCCAGACGCGGAAGCAGTGTGCCTGGTTGTCACCACAGGACACTTGTGTTTGTCAGAGCAGCCGTATCAGTCCAGCCTTCAAAACAGACCACACAGGCCTGCCGAAATGGAAATGACGATCTGGCAGCCTGCAGTAATTCTGGAATTCGCTGCCTTTGCTGGTGTGCCCCATTCTGAGCTGTATGCTCAGATTTCAGCCTGATGCCCAGCTGCATCTTTATCAGCCAGCACTATCTTTCAGTGAATCACTGTGCGTACTGTTGCACAGTGGCTCAAGGACATCCAGATTCTTAGTCTTTTCCATAGATTTGGCTAGAACACTGCCGGGATTTCTTTGAAGGATCTCCTTCTTGCAGTACATGCTCCAAATACGTGTTGATGTCATCAATCACTGCATCATTGTGATTCTCTCCTCTACATGTCCTGATGCCTCAGAAAGGCCTGAAAGAATACCGTAAGTGACCTCACCAGTTCTGCAGAAGACAGTTAATTCCTGAAGTTTCCTTCTGTCTTATGCCACTACATCCTCAGTTTTGTCTTCATCTGAGAGCAGAGGGAGGAAACTGTCAGCTCTGAAGTTAAAGAGAATTAACAAAACTCGAGCCATCCTGATTTTGTCTTTGGGACAATTCTGCTTTGTGTGCACTCTCTACCTGCCTTGCTCCAGTACTGGCTTCACTTATCATCTCTGTGTGTTATGCTTAGCTTGTTCTTTTGAAAGAAGCCAAAGCTTGCATAGGTCCTTCTCTCAACCATGCATGTTTGCCACCTTTCCTCAGCAAAGTCCCTCCTTATCAGCAGCTTCTCAGAAGGACCTTCCTGGAGCCTCTGTGAGGTTTCTTCCCTGTGTACCTCCACCAGCCTGGCTGTGCCCGTGGCTGGCACTGCCCCAGAATGATAATGTTTGAATGCAGGGTATGATGGATCAGATTTCTTGCCATACAGCGAACACTTGGGATAGTAACATTTCTAACTCAACCTTACTGAGAGGTGCTTTGTCTAGCTGCAAAATAGCAGTTTACTAGCGTATCAGATACGTTTGGTTCCTTTTCTTACCCTGTCATTGCCCAGTAGAAATGATGGTCCCCCGTATATGATGTTGGGAGTGAAATTCAGTTAGCAGGAACACCAGTAAGGCTGGTTGGGTTCGGTAGTTCCTCTTTGTTTACCAACAGCGGCTGACTGTGGTTAGAGAGCAGAGACAGTTTTGGGTTGCTGTGCTCTGCTTTATAAACATTGTAAATAATAAGGTTCCCCCTGCCAAACTTGCATTCTGGATAACAGCCGGCCAGCTGCTGGCTCTCCAAGGAATTTGCTTCGGGGGGTTATGTACTGAATGATCGTATCTATCAGATGTGGAGGCAGATCCTTGCCGAGTGGGGCTGCCAGAGGATATGTGAGTACAGCTCCGTGAGGGGCAGGAAGGTCTAGCCCAGAGCCTCGGATGGCGTGCTGGGCAGAGCACAGAGACCTGGGGTAAGGTAACCCGGCTGTAGCTCTTCTGGGAGTTTTTGTCTGGCCTTGAAAATAAATGGCTGAAACACCACGTCTGGAAAGGAATAATCATAGAATCACCAGGTTGGAAAAGATCCAACGAATCGTTGAGTCTAACCATTCCTATCAATCACTAAACCATGCCCCTCAGCACCTCGTCCACCCGTCCCTTAAACACCTCCAGGGAAAGTGACTCAATCCCCTCCCTGGGCAGCCTCTGCCAGTGACCAATGACACTTTCCCTGAAAAATTTTTTCCTAGTGTCCAGCCTAAACTTCCCCTGGCGGAGCTTGAGGCCATTCCCTCTCGTCCTGTCCCCTGTCACTTGGGAGAAGAGGCCAGCTCCCTCCTCTCCACAACCTCCTTTCAGGTAGTTGTAGAGAGCAATGAGGTCTCCCCTCAGCCTCCTCTTCTCCAGGCTAAACACCCCCAGATCTCTCAGATGCTCCTCATAAGGTCTGTTCTTCAGCCCCTTCACCAGCTTCGTTGCTCTTCTCTGGACTCGCTCCAGAGCCTCAACATCCTTCTTGTGGTGAGGAGCCTCCATGAGCAAACAGACAGCAGGTAGTTGTCTTGCTGACTGGGGCTGATATTTGGTCCATATAGTCTAGCCCGAGAGCAACAGATGTGAACAGAACTCAATCCCAGAACTTCAAGCTGCTCTAAGTACCATACCTTAATAAAGAGGGAAATGGCCATCAAACCTGTGCCCTGGCTCTTGCAATGCCTCAGTACTGATCGGTCTTGGAATACTGTTAGAATAGAAACACCTGACAGGGTTGTGGGGGTTTAATGTAACACCTCTGTCTTAGTTCATCACACGGTGGAAGTTCCTTTGCTGACATTTCAGTGGCTTTTGGTGCAAGGTTGGGTTAAGGTAACTCTAAGTGTTTGGTTTGGCCATTGGATCTCTGACAGAATCCCTCACTTGCTGAAGTTGGTAGAAAATCTGATTGTGACCATACTGGAAAAGGTGGTTGGATGTGTTGATGCGCAAGGTAACAAGTTGTTTAATGTGCATATTTTAAAATCCCAATGTTTCAAATAGATATTGATGTGTTTATTGTAAATCTCAGCAAGGCTTCCTCTACGCAACTGTCCTGTATGCCAGTAAGTGGGGATAGATAGTTTGGCTTTGAGAAGAATCAGTGTAAGGGAGGTGAGAGAACGTCAGTGTTCAGCTGTCTGCGTTGAGTGCCTGCAGTGCGCACCCCCCTTAAGCGTAAAACCTCAGCAGAAAGTATCAAAGCACACAAGAGGTGAAGACGAGTGGGGAAACTGTTGCTCGTCTGCTGAGTGGAAACTTGATGTTAAATAAGATCATCTTATGTTTCACCCTTTGAAACACAGTACGAGCTCCAGGAACTAATTATCTGGCAGTGGATGATGACATGGAAACATATGAAATATACATAGATAGCTAACCATGAATACTTGATAAGCGCAAAAGAAGAGTCTGGCTAATTTTTATGTAAATTAAGCAACACTGAAAGTGGTGATATAATAAGCAACAACACTATTTTGTGTTTGAATAGAACAAAGCTGCCAATTCATACTTGAAATAGAGCCTTTCTTCTTAGAATGTCCTTTCCTGGGTAGATACTTTAATGTTTGCTTTATTCACAGTAAAAACATGATCACTGTAGAAATTGTCTTGTCCAGAAATAAGCAGACAAGTCACCCTTTCAAAGCTGATTGAATTCTCTGGTGGGTGTCACGTCTACGCTATTGCTTTTAATGTTTAAAGGTCCTCGTGCTGAATCAGCGTGATAAGCAATTCATGCCAAGGTTGCATAAAGGCTTGCTCATCCCCAGAACTTCATGGACGTGCTGGAAAGGGGTGCTCCCGACCAGGAGGGTAAGACTGTCAGGGGTGGATTGGCCTGGCAGAGAGAGGTGCCTCCCTAGGTCTAGTCTAAACCTGCCCCTCTCCAATTTATAGCCATTCCCACTTGTCCTGTCACCTTGGCCTTTGTAAGAAATCCCTCCCCAGCTTTCCTGTAGCCACTTTCAGTACTGGAAGGTCACTATAAGGTCTTCCTGGAGCCCTCTCTTCTCCAGGCTGAACAAGCCCAACTCTCTCAGGCTGTCCTTGTATAGGAAGTGCTCCGGCACTCTGATCATTTTTGTAGCCTCCTCTGGACCCGTTCCAACAATTTCACATCCTTCTTATGTTGAGGATTCCAGAACAGGACACGATACGCCAGGTGAGGTCTCACAAGAGAGGAACAGAGCAACAGAATTACCTCCCTCGACCTGCTGGCCACACTTCTTTTTTGCAGCCCAGGACTTGGTTGGCTGCGTATCCTTGAGCTGCATCAAAAGAAATGCTGATAGCACCAGTAAACAGGCTCCAGAAACTGCTAAGGAGCAGCTGCCTTTGGCACGTGTTGGCCATTCAATTCTGAAATACAAATCCCTAAGCATTTAGATGAGTGCAACTCAAATTGTTTGTGTCGTGGTAGAGGTACAAATGCAGCCTTCCTTTCTCATCTGCTGTGGGATGTGATCAGTTGAGCCCCTGTGCCAGTTCCTGTGAGACAGAGGCTTTAATACTTGAGCTGCCAGTCAAAATGACAAAATCTTGATATTTTCCTTATCCTGTTTCCAAATCTACAACTTCCACATGGAGTTCAAGTCTAAAATGATTTAATAAATTTGTTTTATAGATGTCTGAGAAACAGAATCAGCAAAGTCAGAGTGAGTTGGCTTTATATTGGTAATGAGCTCTGCTTTTGTGAAGGGGAGGCTCTACAGCTGGGTGAAAGACATTAGAAATTTGAGTCTTCTCTCACAGATCAGCTTTGGGCTTTGAATTTAAAAGGTGGTGCCAAACTGAGAGTTTGAAGGCCTAATGTGTTCTTCAAGGGCCAGGACAGATTTCTTTATCACCTTTGAACATCCAGTATCATTAAATCTTTATGGATGGGTTTATCCCATTTCACAGAATCATAGAATCACCAGGCTGGAAAAGACCCATTGGATCATCAAGTCCAACCATAACATTTGCTGGGGACAGGTAGTTTTATTTGGATGACACCAACAACGAAAGCAAAATTAAAAAGAGAGTGAGAAAAAAACATTATGACGCTTGGAAAATTTGGCACTCAGAAGTCAGCGCACATCACAAAGCTGTTCATGGAGTGTTCATTTGGCTTTCCTACACATATACATGAGATGCTCTGGTCTGTAGCTAAATGATAGCCTGCTGTTCTCCCTACACACTCATCTTCCACCTCACTGAGTGCTTGCTGAAGGAGCAGCTTTTAAATATTTTGTTTTCTTCTCATCTTCAGTGTGTGGCCACTAGGCTTATGCGCTGCACTATGCAAGCCTTTTTCTGAAACAGCATTTCCATGTCAGCATCTCTGCTGCTCATTGCTCCGGTACTAGGGTGCTCCCTGATTCTGAAGGAATTAATTTTCACTATGTCTGTATTTATCTTGTGCAGGTAGAAAACTGAAGAGTAGTGAGACCAAGGTCAGGGCTGCTGCCAGGTGTCAGACACCTATGGGTTTGTTTTTCAGCCACGGTGCTTTCCATGCAGCTAGGAGTGCTCAGCAGCACTGTAGGACTGACCCTAGAAACTTCCCATGAGCCAAAACAGAAGTGGAGAAAGTAGAGCTTGTTTATGAAATAGGCAGCAATAGCATCCAGTCCTCACTTAGCTGTCTGAAACAGAACTTGTCCCATTTGCTGTCCCCTCGCCCTGTGTTGTTCCTTGCAGACTCCTCTAGTCCTGCAGCAAATGAAGCAGAGCTCCTCCACTCACACCTGATCCACTGCAAGTTCAGGCCCTGGGGCAGAGCCGTGTATCACCACGGAACTGTAGATAATACCCACTGTCAAGGCAGAAGCAGCCTCTGATCTGGCATTTCCTACATCTGAATATTGAACTTTACAGCCTCATAGTCTTTACTGCTGGTGTATGTTATGTTACTCTAAATGTTTTTAAACACTAAATCAGCAGCTGATCACACAACAGATTATGTCACCATCCCTCACCAGGCTGTCTTTATGCTTTGGCTGCCAGATTCCTTTGCAGAGCTGCTGAGCGCTTGTCCCCTTTGCATGTGAATCAGGCAGCTTCCCTCCCCATGCTGCATGGGTGGTCATGAGCAGGGGTGGTGAGGGGATCAGGGATCGTAGAACCATAGAATCATTGAAATAACTAGGTTGGAAAAGACCTTTGAGATCATCAAGCCCAACCATACCTATCATATACCTAAGTACTTCATCTACCTGTCTTTTAAATACCTCCAGTGATGGGGACTCAACCGCCTCCCTAGGCAGCCTCTGCCAGTGCCCGTTAACCTTTTCAAGTGAAGAAATTTTTCCTAATGTCCAATGTGATCCTCCTCTGGAGCAGTTTGAGGCCATTCCCTCTCATCACCTGTCACTTGGGCGAATGTGGCATGGTCTTCTCCACCAAGGAAATGGTGCGTGAACTGGAGTCTGGGAAGTGAGAATACTCAATGAGGACACGTTCTCACTAAATTTCAGCTGTAAATTCTATACAGTGTTTGCTGAGTGTGTGCAAAATTAAGATTCTTCAAAGGCTCGTAGTTGTTGGCCAAATTTGGGATGTTTTCTTGGAAGCTGGCAAAAGGCATGTTACTAACATAAATACCAGCTCCTGCCAAACTCCAAGTCCCAGTTCCAAGGCTGGGGGATGCTAATCCTTTCCAAAGAAGAAACTGTCTGAAATATTTTTTTGTGACTTTTTAAGTAACAAAAACACTTTTTCCGTATCCTCAGCCCTTGCTATAGCTGAGTTGCTTTAGCTGAGATTGTGGTGCCCCTTCTTGCCTTCAAAAAAAATGAATCTGAGGCTGCAAGAGTCTGGAAATTTAAACCACTTCACTCCAAGTGGTTTAAACTTGACGTGCATAGCAATTACTATAGGGTCTTGTAATGAAAGAGCTGGGAAACCATAATGTGGAGGTACTAAGCCTGCTTTATAATAGAAGAAATTGGCTGCTGTCATCTGAGTTATTTCATACTACTGTAAATTTGGTGTTCAGAAACTTTATTTTTAGACCAAATAACCCAATGTGGACTGGACAACTTGTCCTGCTTTGATTTTGCTGGATCAGGAGGACGTGTGATACACTGGTATTGCCCTGTGCAGACCCAATCCAGCCATCTATGGTTCGTTCGTTAGGATATCGTCTTGCATTGTGAAATGTCTTTTTTTCCTGAAAAGAATGCAAAGAATGTTGTTACTAATAATGTCTCACCCTTTATG
Source organism: Phaenicophaeus curvirostris (assembly GCF_032191515.1). NCBI lineage: Eukaryota > Metazoa > Chordata > Aves > Cuculiformes > Cuculidae > Phaenicophaeus > Phaenicophaeus curvirostris. The sequence goes on along the minus strand of NC_091393.1, from coordinate 120,490,780 downwards.
GGTAAAGTTGCTCTGCTCCCTTCCAAGATGAATGCAGCTCTCCCCAACTTCTGTGAGGATCTGCTGCTTCTCTGTCTTGCCTGGTGGTCCAAGGCTGGATCCTCAGCTGGGTGTGTTAGTTTAGCTCCATCAAAATCCGTACGGCTTTGCCACTGTGCATCCACTCAAATATTTGTGCTTCTCTTCACTACAACATTTGGTTTCGCACTTGGGAAGTTCAGGATTTTATTTTCTGGCTGAACTTTAGTACAAATCTACCGGGAAGCAACTCTTGAGTTGCTTTGCTTCTCAACAAGCTGCACAGCTGGGGTGGAGGAGACGGAGGGATTACTGGTCCACCCAGAAGTGTTGTACCAGCTGTGTCATTTTATGTGCTTGTGGACCGGCAACTGCCACTGGGGAAAGATACAGGAAAAGGATTGGTTTTCAATGGGAGTTTTTCTTCTGTCATTCACGCTCTGAGCTATAGGGGGAAGGAGTGAGCAGGGAGGTGGATGAAGATGTTTTATGTTCATGGTGATGGACAATGCTGGCTCGTGTGCTGCAGCTGAACCCAGAGCAGCAGGGCAGTCAGACTGATTGGGAAAAGAAAAGAATTGATCCTTACAGATACAAATAGGCACCCGACCTGCTTGATGCACCTGGAAAGACCACCAGGTATTGAACTGTTTGGCTTCTGTGTGTGGTGGGCATCTGACGAGTCAAGGTCTCTGTGATGCCTCCTCCTTCCGCCCACGTATTCCTCAGGTTGCAAAGTGAATTGGTGACTCTGGCACATTGGCTGTGTTTTGGGACACTGTTCAACCTTTCTGCAGTGACCAAAATCTGAAATGTGGTGTTTGCTGTCTCCTCCTGTCTACGGGCATAGGCTGCTGAGAATTTAATGGTTTATTTGTATTGATCAAAGCGAAAACATGAATTCATTAGGAGTCAGCTTCAATATTAGGTGTCAGGCATTGCTATTTTTAAATTGCTTGTGGCTTGTTGATACGATTAATTATAAATATTTAACAAGGAACAGTTTAACAGTTTTCTTCTGTAAAATATCTTTTAGGGTTGAGGGGGAGGTGGATAGGGCTTAACAAATGCAGTATGCTTGGTATAAAATAAATTCCATAAAATACTAGTAATCTCCTTTTCCAGATTAGTCTCTCTCTGCAAATGAATGTGTCGGTAATACTAAAATAGAAAAGATATTTACCAGCTTTTGTAGAACATCATCACTTGTTTTTGCTTTATGCATGCTCTTTCATATACAAATGTTACAGATATTGCATGATTTAATTCCTATTTTGCCTTTTAACAACGAGTCAGAACAAAAGAAACCAAATGGTTCCTTTGAATGTGGCTGCTCTGCTGTGTTTAAAACAACTTAACTTGGCATGAATAAGCCAGCAGCGGCTTCTGTGTTGTAATGACCATAAGAAAGAAATGGTTTGATAAAGCTGTGACGTGGTTTATGTCCTGCTGTTTGTCATGCCAGACAGGACCATTCCAGAGTGATAGATGCCCTCCTCGCCTCAGACAAACAGGCAAAACCCTGAGACAGAACAACTTTTTAGACATTAATGAGATGTTTGGTACCCCTGCCAGCAGCTGAGTTTCAGTGATATTTCTGCCAGAGATTGTGCAGTGGCAACTTAACATACAGACACGTTGAAGAAGCTGTGGAAGCTGAAGCTCTGCGAGCAGCCAACTTTAGAGAAACCCTGGCTGCTCACCTGTCTGCAGACGTGGTTGCAGGAATGAGCACCCTTCTTGAATTTAGCTGAGCAAAAGTGTTCTCAGAAGGTTGGTTTTTAAGATTTGAGGAGTAATTATTTGTATCGCTAGCACAAAGCTTTTTCAACTGGGAGTGGCTGTTCTGGAAGTTTAAGGGTTTGGTTCCTTTTGTGCTGATCACTCCAGCCTCTCCAAGAACATCTGATGAACTGGATATCCCAAGGAAATAAGCAGGCGGTTACAGTTAAGTGAATATAAAAAAAAAGTGTTGTTGAAAGACAACAAAAGACAGGCTAACATCCTTGTAAAACAGTGATAACCTTTCCTTTCCTCTAGATTACCAAAAATAAAGAGCCACTTTTTGATTTTTGTACTTGGCTGGAGCTTGAAAGTCAAAGCTTCAGCCAGGGATAGGTTTCCTTAAAGCAATGTCTTCACAGGGCCATTAATCACACAGAGGTTTTGGTACAGTTTCTTGCATAAAGATTGGTTTGGAAAACTGTCTTTCGGCCAGTTTTGACTCTGTTCAGCCTCCCATCCTCTCTTCTTTCCCCCATTTTCCTGAAAAGGGAACATATAAGTGTTTGGTTGGGTTAGAACTTACATCTGGGAGTTTCTTGAATTTGGTCTTTTGTCCCCCATGCTCACACTCCACTCAGCTTTTTCTCCATGACTCATACTGATTTTTATGTAGTCATAGTTTTGGGATCTACAGATTCTTCCTTCGCCACCATGGAATTTATTCCACGAGCGATATTAGAACCATGGGGGAGGCCGTCTGTGAGGCCGTCTGCAAATGGTGGTTGGCTCTTCCCACTCCATCTGTTGGAAACTCATGAGAGGTCTTTCTCATTTTGGGGGATTACTCTTGTTTTTTTTTTTTTTGATGGCAGTAGTTCTTCCTCCATTCTGTAATTTTAAATGCTGAACCACAGAAATTAACAGTCAAAATAAAAAGAGAAGGAGCACGAGGCAGGATACTGCGAAGGGCTGGGATAACAGGAAGACTCCTCTGCTGCTTTTGAAGGCTTAGGAGACGGAGAACTGTCTGCTGTAACGGTGTTGGGGGGTTATAGAGAATCCAAGCAAAGAGAGGGATTTGAAGGGCCTTTGCAGGGTGGTGCTGAGGGTCTTTGAATGGGAAATAACTCTTTGGGCAAATCTTATGGTCAATATGCTGAGAATCCAAACTCCTCCAGCTGCTGCTTGGGGAGAGGTGCGAGAAATGAAGACGTAGTGCAAGAACCCAACAAGGGATCACCTAAAGCACTGGATGCTTGGGGTCTGCTCTCATGTGCTACCTGGACTGGTGCTGGTTTGCTACGAAGAGAGGCACGGTCCTGTACACATTATAAACCTGTGTTAGGCAGAGTTTGCTCTCGTGAGTGGTGGCAGTGGGGGCCACTGCCACAGATGGGCTGGGGGGATGCAGCCCCACCGTGTTACGTTCTCAGTCCATGGGGAAACGACGCAGCTTAACAACTGATATTTTCAGTAAAATAGCTGCAAAGCATCTTGTCAGAGGCCAGCAAGACTGTTAAGGAGATTCTGGTCCTGAAGCATAGAGCCTGAAATGTGGTTCTCCCATCACTAATTACAACCCTGCAGCACTAATGACAGATCTCCTTTTTGTGTGTCGGCGTTTTTACCCGATTCCTTTGTTACCTTAAATGGGACTTCAGAATTCATGTATTGTCTGCTTGTATTCAATCCTAATTCCTTTGAGTTTAGCTTTTTGGAGGGTTCCCATTATTGATGCATTGAAGAACACTGTGGACAGAGGTTACCAAAAAAGGGTGGGACTGGGGAGTGTAGTAAATTTAGCACATTCAGTTTTTATTCAATTTATGACTCATAAAATGCTCAATATTTCACAGAATAGCCAACTGACCCTCATTTTGCTTGTGCTGATGGATGTCCTGAAGTTTTGCCAAATAGTTTTGGAATTATATCCTCCAGAAAATGTTACTGCCTATTAAAAGCTTGCATGTGACCTTTTCTCCTTTCTCTTCTCTCTGACCTCTGTCTCTTGACACATCCCATATTGAAATTCTTTTTCTCCTCTGTCCCTTTGGCAGAAGATTCCATGCTCTGCACACTCTCTGTTAGGTTTTAGTAGATGTAAAAATAGACACTTTGCATGCAGCACCGTCTTCAGAGTGACGTCTGTCTGTCTGCTGTATCTTTGTTCCTGCATCTGGATGATCTGATGCTTCTGTGCGTGGATATTTGTAAAAAGCTCCAGCTCCTCCGCTAAAAATGGTTTTAATTGTTAAGGGTTTATTTGAAATCTTGTTGTGAAATGTTCCTTTGTTTGTTTGGGTTTTTTTCCCCATCCAGCTGTTGATGTTGTAAACCGCACATTTGCAGGGATGCTTGTGTCTGTGGCATAGAATGCAGTCGGCTTTGTAGTTGTTTTCTCTCTTTATGGACTGGAGAAGGTTTCAGATGGAGAAGACCAGCTGGAGGGAGAGCAGTGTCAGCCGTGCCCCGCTGGCATTTTGATCACGCTAAATTCTATTAATAAAATTCAGGGTCTGTATATCAATATGGGATAGGTTGGAAATGTCATACAAACACTTTGTAGTGAGGACTGAGAGTCTGCGAGAGGCAATGTAAAAAGTCTTAATGTTTTTTAAACCTTTCCATTTCAGATCTGTAAAAAGCTCAGGCTTTCCTGGCATTGCTGGCGGGTTTTTAACAACAAAGATTTAGGAGTCTTTGTTGGTAAATGTTAGAGGTAATACCTTTAATCACGACTAAGCCAAATCTGTCAAAATAACCTTTAGTGCTGGGTTTAAGAACTCTAGCACTGGCGGTGGGTGGGGTTACAGCAATTCTGCAGGTTGGAGGATGCACGTGTGGTTTCCAAACCGGCGTTGTGTGTGCACTCACCTGACCCGCATCCTTTACGGTGACCACGTGTGCAAGGAAAAAGCAGCATCGCATCTGTATCTCTCATCATGTGCCTAAGACAATCACATACTACATGTGAGGAGAGAATGTGGTGTTCCTAGAATACCCTGCTGCGTAACGCCGTGTTTCTCTTCTTCACTTACTGCCTCCACAGTCGTATCTGGCTGCTTCCCGGCTTCCTCTCTTTGCATAGAATACGGTTTCTAGGTTGTGGGAAATGAGGAGAAATGAGAGGTGTAGCTGGCACAGGGATAATGAATGAGGCCACACAGAGGGGCTGTAAACTATTCGAGGCTCTGGTGACTGTGCGTGTGAATAAATGGGTAGGAAAGGGTAAGGGGGATTCTGTACATTTTAGACCCTAACCTCATAATGTCAGTTGTAGTAAAGGGGCTGCACAGGGCAAGCTCGGCACAGCTAATTTCAGGGCTCTGAGTACGTTAGCTGTCTGAAAATAACAATTAAGCAATTCATGTGAAACTCAGATGGCATGCTTAATATAATTCATCTTCTGTGGACATCTTTTCTTTCAAACATGTTGAAACACAATACCTTTTTTTAGTTACCCTGTCAACTGCAAAAAATGCTTGGTTTTTGGTTTATTGTGGTTTTCCTCCAAATGCATTTTGCACATTCAATAGAATGCTGTCAGTAGTCACTTTCTGTGCAGTTTGAATCATTTTTTACTCTACAGCTACAGGAATAAAAAGCTTCAACTTGCTTTTTAAAGACATGTAGGTACACAGGTATAGCTACATATGTATGTAGTTTTTCAGACCAAGAGTTGATACTTTTAATAGTAAACTTTAAAAACTCAAGTTCCATTCTTTTTCAAGCTCTTATTTAGTAGGGTTTTGGTAAAAACTCAAGTTCCATTCTTTTTCAAGCTCTTATTTAGTAGGGTTTTGGTTTATAGAAAAACTATTTCTAAAATGCCATGATAGGTTGTATTTGTCAGAGTTTTTTCTCTAAAACAGAGCCATCCATCTTTTTCTGTGGTGGCTGGGTTGAGGTCTTTTTCATGCACAGGGTACCCAGCGCTATAATATCATTAAGGAACGCAGATTTAGACCCAACCAAGTACACTTCAGTTACATTCAGTGCAGCATGGCTACAGTTTTTTTTCCATGGTAACCCCTTTCCTTTCTGTTCTGGAATGGAATATAAAAATAGCTCCTGTGAAACCTTGGTTGGATCCCTCTCTAAATGCACGAGGTTAACATTTACTTGCAATTTTATGCACGAAACAAGCAGTGAACAAACCATTTAGTTGTGTGATCATGTTCCCACTTAAGAAATAGAGGTGTACAATCTCAAGTTCTGTTTGAGGCATCCTTAAACTGTTGATTACCTTAATTAGGGAACAGAAAAGGGTAGGTCTGCTATACTTACAGGCCAATTTTCAGAAGCAAGCGGGGAAACACCACAGAAACGATTTAAAATCTGAACCAGCAGCTGGCCTGGATATTCCTCATGGTAAATCTGTCCTAGTTAAGAGCCTCCCTGGAACCCACCAAGTTGTTTTGAGAGTCATCCATAAAGCTGAAAGCTGCTGTAATGAATTGCATGATAAAAACCCTCTGCAGGTCCCAACCAGGACCAGCGTGAGTCATATCTGCCGAACACCGCAAAACCAGGCAAAGAGATAGGAATCCTTCCTAACAGGAGAATCTTTTCATACATGCTCATTTCGCAGGTGATGGGAGTATTCCCAAAACACAGCATGAAACATCCTTGAGCTTTAACACTCTAGAGATCGGGGTTGTGGGTGGGAGAGGAGGGGCTGAGGTAGCTCACCTGCAGTAGAGCCAGCGATGCGCCGCCCGTGTAGCTGACTCTAGTGAGCAGCTCTTGGCAGGTTCCGTTTGCGTGAGTGACTCACAGCACTTGTAATAAAAAATCCTGTGTGTCATTGAGGATGGAAATTCTAGATGCGTTTCATAAAGGCAGAAAAGATAATTAGACAGGTTTTAGCATGCGTGGGTTTTGTACACATTGTGTACAGAGAAAATAATCCTCCCATCTCCTAAAAAAACTGTCAATTCCAAATATTAAGCGCACAAACTCCAACCCCATTCTGAGAAAATGCATTAACCATCATTTATAAATACTTTTTCGTAGCTGTGTCTACAGTCACAGGCAAGAGTGCCTGCGCCTGGCCCAGGGCTGTCGTTTTCATTCCCCTTTGATCTCAAATCTCTCTCTCTTTCTCTGGCTGAACCAGGTTCTTTGCAGGGGTGTTTGCTCAGTTTTATTATCAAATAGGTGCCTACTTACATGGTTTCTTATGAACAGCCCTGGGTGGGATCCTACATCGCAGTTTCTGTCTGCGGTGAATTATTTGGTCAAGTGCTTTGCCGTTTGTGATGCCGTATAGAGTGAGGGAACCGGGGTCGAGGGACCAAGCAGGGTTTGTCTCAGGTGTAATGTTGTATCTAATGGGGGTTTGTTTTCATGTTTTTCACAAGTGTGTTTACTCGTTTTTGACAGTGCTTTTTGTAACAGGAGTAATCGCCTTGGTTCAAGCACTAATGCAGTTTGATCTGTCAGTTTACAAATGTTCGTATTAAGCATGCAGCAGAAATTCCTGGGTTTGGAAAGCACTGGCAGCCTGAAATGTGCTCTTCACTAAAGGCAATATCGGCTTAATATGTCATGGAAGTAGCTTTAAACATCTTACGCTGTCACAAGGAAGCTCTGTGTTTTGTCAGGTCCCCATCAGTGAAGATCCCCATGAAGGAGTGAGAGGATTGTTGGGAGGCAGGAAACACCACACAGAAATTGCTGTTCCGAAACACAGAACCTCAGCTTGGGACAAAGAAGCACAGAGCACCCCAAGCCCCAAATTATAAATTGAAATAGGCTCTGGCAATTTTTCTGCTAGTTGAGAGAAGTGAAAAACCTAAGGAACTATTCCACTTGCTCTGTCTTTTCTCAAAGAAAGGCTCTGCAGAGTTCAAGTGCAGATATCCAAGGGTTTAGGGCTGTCCACACCTGGAGGTGGAGGCATAGCCTGGTTGCCACTCTGTTCTCCCTCCAGGGCACTGCACCGTTCCTTGAGTATCGCGATGAGTGACTTGAGTATCCTGAGTGACTCGATGATCTGGTGGGTCTTTTCCAACCTGGTGATTCTATGATTCTATGATTCTGTGATCTCCTGCTGACAGCAGGAAGGGCTTTGGGTGCACGGGTGTTGGAGCTGGGTGCTGGCTGGTGGCAGAAGGTGGCATGGAGTGTGGTTTTTCTTCCTCCCTGGAAGGTTTTAATTTTAGGAATGTGCTGAAGTTATTGCTGCTCTGGATAAATGATTTCATAAGGGTACTGAGGGAGGGATTATAAAGAGCTGGAACATACAGTTTTAGCACACAGCGGGTCCAGCATCACGGTTTTCTTCTCGGCTACTTTGGAGATGTTTGTGATAAAGCTTGCAATGCAGGTACATTTTGTGTTTCATTAGTGATGAAGGCATTTGAGTCGGAATGGCAGAGGGCACTTATCTGCAGGAACGAGGAGGTGCCTGCGCCTCTGGAGGAGGTGGAGGGTGTGCTGCTCACTTGAGGCCCTCATGGGTCCTTCACCATTTCAGAAAAGGAACAGCTGTGGATCCATGCCTTTGTTTTTTCCATCTGCTGCTAGCCAGGAATTTGTGAACATCCTTCTCGGATGTGGATCTTGCTGAAGTTATTCATGTCTTTGTCACCTCCCAGGCTGAAATTCTGCAATCCACACTTGGAGCAAATGTTCATGAGCCTCCAGAGCATTTAGCTGGTGTGCAGAAGGTGGTGGCACACGTCCTGAGGGGGTTTCGTCAGCATGGGCTTGGCTTTTTCAGACAGCTTTGAGTGCTTTAACTCGGTAAGGCATCTGCTGAAAGTTGCAGGTGTGTTGTATCTCTGAAAATCAGGTCTTGGGAACACACTGAGCTCAAGTTTGCTATTCTCTGGTTACCTAACTTGTTCCAGATGCTGTTCTAGGCAATAGCAGCTGATAGAGGAAAACGCTAACTAGGCGGTGGCAGAATAATGAAGGAAAAATGTTCCACTCCTTGGCCTAGAATTCCTACGAATTACGGGAGGACACTGTGTTCTGTGTAATCTTGCTTTGCATCTTACTACCACAACAGATGTGAGCTGCGAGTTGAGTTGTCTGCCACGAGGAGACAAGCCTGCACCCACATTTTGGATGGGCGGGGGAGGCAGGGAGTGCTTATCCCATTTGGTGGATGAAGGAAGATGTTTCTAACGTGAGAACAGCCTGTGCATATGGCATCCAGTCCAGCCTGAGGTAGCTCTCCTGACTTTGCTTGCTAGCGGTGGGAATGTCCATGTCTCACTGCCATCAGTAGTCAGGGGTTCAGATTCCCTGTGACCCCCATTCCCAACGCGGCTCTTTAGCAGGGTTGGCTCCTGCCAGGTCTTCGTAGGTAGGACCTGAGGGAGCAATAGGAGCACCCAGCAGAGGGCAGGAGGCAGAAAAAAAGCTCCTTTCTGTGGTGGGTTGGTATTGGGTTGGTTTAGCTCTATCACCTGCATCCTAAAAGTGGCTTAAAATCTCCTTTTGTAGGGGTAGGTGTTTGCAGAGCAGGCAACGTGTGTGTTTTGATGGCGTTTGGAACAGTTGTGTTTATATCTCACTCTCTTTCCAGGGTAGCTGCCTCAATTCAGGTAGTGCCAGCACTGGATCAGGAGGCTCCACGTTCTGTCCCAGGGTCTGGAGAGTGGCCCTCACTCATCTCAGGGGTGTTTCTGTGCCTGTGGGAACATGAGCCATTCTGCGGGTGGTACAGGAGCATCTCAGATATGGGTCTGCTGGCTGTTGTGTTGCAAGCCGTCACCTCCCCAGCCTCTGTGTTCCCTCTGCATTTCATGAAGTCCTTCCGAGCAATCTCTTTGTGCCTTCTACCTAGCAAAATCTCAAACAGAAAAAGATTTCTGGAAATGTGCACCTCAACAGCCAGGTGGATCGCTTGGCTGTGCTGTGGAGGGGCAAGGGATGGCTTCAAGCGTGGTGTTGCTGTCACATTGCCAGCAGCCACATTCTTTAAACCAAGTTACTGAGTCCTCATATGTAACCCACGTGCAACAGCCCTTGTTCTGAGGGAAAACGGGGACAGACACATGTAAAAGGAAAGAAAGAATAAAAGGGATGTAAATAGAGGTATTGTACCCAGACATGCATCTTGCCTGGAAAGCTGATTTCTATAAAAGGTTCAGAAGCTGTTTGCTGAAAGCAGTAATCATTGGTAGCACCGTCCCGCAGAGAAACGAGGGCTTTTCCTTAGCAGCAGTTTTCTGGAGAATTTTCCCATTTTAACAGGAGCAAGAGCTGTCAATGCACTGCTTTGGGTCTTGTGATGAACCTGAAACTGTGTATGTTCTAATGGACAAAATAGAGAATATCCTGTCAGGGACCAAGCCAAACAAACACCCTCATTGCTGTTTTTCAGTCCTGGATGCCAGACGTGAAAAAGTAGATCTGGGGGGGTCGATCAGTTTGTTTTCTGTATTTCTTGAGCCCTGCTCACATCTCCAGTGCCGCTCGATGTTAACAGCAGCAGCAAATTGCATGTCAGGACATCTTACAAAGTGAGAAATGAGGAGTGTTGTGGACTGCTTCGCAGTGTGTGAACCCAGGGATGAAGTGAGAATTGACCTTAAGGATTTGTAGGGCATTAGGAACTGAGCCTGGCTTCAGGTTGGCTTTTTTGTTTATTTTTTAATATTATAACATGGGGTAGAGAGTGAAACAGTAATAGTTTATTCAGAGGAGTTTGCAGAGTTCTGAGTTTGTGTCTCCAGCACAAGGGTTGCCTCCTTCGCTAGGCAGAAATGGGGTATTTAAAGCAAAACCAACATTGATTCATTCCTCTAACAAGAAATAATGAAGAATATTTATACATGTCTATTTACTAGGTGTAGCAAAGACCAAGAAGGAAATGCTTCTCTCAGTGGCATTTTAGGAACAGGGAAGTTCTGATGTGCTGTAATTCGTTGTTGGTTGTTTTCATTGTAGTTCCCAGTGTGGCGGTGCCACACTTCCATCGCTAGACCTTAACGTCTGACGTGCCTCTGATGCCAGAACATTGCATTGTGGGTTTTCCTCAGGCTGCATTGGATGTATGGTTTCCTCCTCCACCTTTGTAATCCAGAGTGTTTCCTGTGTCTTGGTAGAAGAATGAGCACATCTTGCAGTAAAGATTTTATATGAGAATTCCAGGAGCACTGAGTCCAAAAGTGCTGTACAATTAATGATACAAGTTTGGCTTTGTGTTTGTGTTGAATTGTGAAATAAAGACTGAAATCCCTTTTCTTAACATAAAATATTTAAAATGAAGCATTTATTATTCCTGGATTTGATAAGGCTACTTACCAGCCTAGACATGTTTGCACACAGCAGTATCTTCTCATTTAAATTCAATCACAGTCACAAAACAAGCCTGGCTTAGACAAGCTGAAGATATAAACTTCATTTTCATCTCATTAGGCCACCTGGAAGCAGCAATCAGTGAGTAGTCCTGACGTCAATGGTCTCTCTACTTCATTAAAATGTTAATTTCATGGCTTTAATTCCCTTTGTAAAACGTGCTGCTGCAGGACACTGAATGCAGATTTATTCTGAAGCAGGCAAATTTGCATGCCATATTCCTTTTTTAGTGCCTTAGCTTCCTTTGGGTTTTTATTTTTAGCCATTCCTATTTTTATAAACTGCTGTGCAAAGATGATCACCATAGCAACCAAAAAGTAAATATTTTCTTAAAAGAGCCCTTTGAGAATGTATACTTAGGAATCAGGAATTCAGGGCAGCATGCAGTTAGTGATGTTTTGCTCTCGTTTTCCCTTTTTCAGTGTTCAAACCAGAGACAGGTATTGTTCCTGGCAGACAATTTCAGACAGGAGATCATGAAGGGAAAGCATCACATGTGATAAGTCGGAAGCAGCTCCATAGATCAGCTGTAGCATCACCACTTTCAGTTGAGGTCCTGCTGATGTCAGGAGGAAATGATTGACCTGCCGTTGGTTTCAGAACCCTCCCTTGACAATGCGTACTTCCTCGGCATTCGGTCATCTTCATCGTGCTTTAGGGGATGCATTTCTGGTTTTATTGCATACTTGTGCGTCACCGATCGCGTTCAGCCCCTGGCAGTAGCAGTCTGTCTCCAGTGCAGGCAGAGGTAATTGCTCATCTGGTCGTTTCCCCTTTTACCGTACACCGTTCTTTGGAAGAGTTTGAGTGCTGTTGTATATTTTCTAAGTGCTGTATAAACTCTAATTACGTTTTAGTGTGCCTGTGCTGTCTGTAGACGGATGCAATGTGTCCTTGTGTGGAGGATGCTGAAACCGCAGTGCGTGTCTGGCCTCCTCAGCCGGCTGGGCTGCCCGGCTCAGCGCACCGTGGTGGCTCTGGGGAGGCACCAGGGTCTGGGCTGCTGACGAGACCCCTGCTCTGCCCTTGCTGACAGTGTCACTTCAGGCTCTGTATAAATCCCACTGTGGTACCGAGGTCCCTCTGGGAAGGATCTGGGATAATGTACGTACCCGGCCTGATGTTAGCCTGCCCAGAGGTGACAAACGCCACCAAGTCTCAATCAAGCAAATAAAGGAGGGTTTTTTTCCTAAGCACTGGACACATCTGAAATTTTTCCTTTGGGAATCCCAGTGGGATTTTCCTGCAACAAGCCCCAGGAGGATGCTCTAGGAAGTAACTAAGAAGAGGTAGTTAATTTGACCTTGTGACTGTGCTGGGAAAAGCAGTGTAGTTGTAGCTGCACCAGTCTACTACCGTTTGCATCTCTGCTAGTTCTCTTGAACATGTGTGGCTCAGGGAGTGGAATAGAAGTGTGCCCTGAAATTGTAACTGAGAAGGAGCCAAAATAGCTTTAAAGATGTCAATACAGTAAAGTTGGACAGCCTTCCAGACCTCCATCAGCTTCCTATTTCAGGTTAGGTAAGATAATTCACTACTAAGTCTAAAACCACATCAGTACCTATTTTGTCACTCTTAGTGTCAAAGGAGAAGTGTTTTGAAAGTCAGTGAAGACAGATGGACAGTAGCCAGTTAATTTCCATCCTGGGGCTCTTGCCTATGAGGTTATTTCATCACAGGCAGCACCATAAGTCAATGTACCAGTCAGTTTAAAATACCAGCATGTGCCAGGGCTTTACTGTATGGATGGAATTATTCATTCATGTCTGAGTTGGTGAGTGGGGAGTGATACCGTGACAGCATCTCGCATCACTGGCTGATCTAGAAAAACACTCCATTTTATAACCTTTCTGGGACATTCACTGTTACTGCAGCAGCGCATTCACTCTTCTTACACCATGTTTGGATCTGACATACAATACATCTTAAGAACTAATCAAAGCCTTTGTCACTTTGGTGTGCAGTCCATTTAAACATGAGTTACTGCAGGTGCTTGAACAGAATTTGTCTTTCTGCAGAATGGATTTTATTGTCAGCTTTGACATTTGAAAGGCCATTTCTGCGATGGACCAGCGTAGTTAAAGTTGCTGTCATCACTGAATAAACCTATGACTGTAGGTTGACATGGCTTCAGGAGGATAAAACCAAGACATCTTACTTCTTGTTTTGCATTTCTTTTGCCTCAGTCACTAATCATGTGTAGTTCCAGAGATATTCATGCTATAATTGCTTATTGTTCGGTTTGTTTACTTTTTAATGCTCTCGTAAACAAGGCAGATGGAAGAGTTGGTGTCACTATTGCTTAGCAGAAAGCATACTGAGAGGGGCAATGGGCTTTGGGTTTCAGTATTCATCATGTTTTCCATGTTTCAAGAAGTGTAGCAGAGCTGCTGAAGTTCCCTTTGGCTTGTGTTTGCCCACAGAGAGAAGGGTTTTTACCAGAACTACCTCTTAGGGCTAAACTGTCTTAGAACTCAGCCAAGCTACTCTGAATTTTTTATCGCCCCATTGTTTATTTGTGGAAGACCAACTGGCTTTTCATCATTCCACAGCTCTTGAAAAGTCTGGCTTTCACCATTCCTCAGATGAGAGGTTATGCTCTTCAGATAAACTCAAACTCTCTCACTGCTGTTGTGGACCTGCCATGGGAACCAGTGGCAACTTGTTTGTTTCCTTTTTTAGGGAAAGCTTTTCCTTTCCACTGGGATGGAAAATGGGAGACATCCAGTTGCTGCTGGCTGATGAGGACATTGTGCTGTACCACACCAAAGCCTTCCTGCAGGCAATTCAGAGCTTTCCACCAGCCCTTGGCCAGATTTCTTCGCTGACTCTCATTCCTCCAGAGCAGAGGCGATGCTTTTGTTGGTGGTCAGGAGGGCTGTTGTGCTTCCCCTCCAAGCTGACACTCCCACTGTTGTCTGTGTCCATACATGAGCGAGAATAGCAGTCTTTGCCTGAGTCTGTACAGGTGGTGCCTGGCTCGTTCGTGGCTGCTGAGCCAAAATGTTGAGACTAGCAAAGCTGGATGTTGACTGCAGTCAACTGTGTTGTGTACACAAGCACTTAGGGAAAATATGACGGTACAAGCAAGGAACATGGGGCTTTCTGGGATGTGCTGCTGATGCGCATGTTTCCAGGCTCTGTTTCCTGCTCTGACACACTCAGGATCTCCTGGTGGAGGAATTTGTGGAGCAAGGATTGCACGGTGCCTTTTGTGCTGTCAGTGGCAAGTCCTGGGGGGGCTACATGCAGAGGCATCATCCAGGCAATCTGGAGGGAAAGTGTTTCTGAACTCAAATCCGTTAGACACAGTAAAGTGTAGTTATCGAATACAGAGCCAGAAAGGATTTTTTGCTCTGAGAAATAGTTTCTCCCCTTAATTAAGCATTGTCCTCTCAATGCGCTGTATAAAATTTAAGAGGCTTCATTTTTCCCAAGTAAAATATTTAAGGAAAACAATTGTGTGCTGACAACAATGGCTTTTTAACTTACAGGCCATTTATTTCTCTGATTCCTATGAAATAAATATAGCTGCCCAAGTAGGTTTTATTCATTGTGGTTTAGTTATGTGCATGTTCATATTTGTGTTAAAACCAGTAGTGACTGCTGTAAGAGCTTTCTAGCATGCAGTGCTAATGCAGCTACACATTCCGCCGGGGTCCAAACATAGAAGTGCATAGCAGGTACTTTTAGGAAAACAGTCATGGAATCATAGAATCATAGAATCATAGAATCACCAGGTTGGAAGAGACCCACTGGATCATCGAGTCCAACCATTCCTATCAAACACTAAACCATGTCCCTCAGCACCTCATCCACTCGTGCCTTAAACACCTCCAGGGAAGGTGACTCAACCACCTCCCTGGGCAGACTGTTCCAGTTCCCAATGACCCTTTCTATGAAGAATTTTTTCCTAATGTCCAGCCTAAACCTCTCCTGGCGGAGCTTGAGGCCATTCCCTCTTGTCCTGTCCCCTGTCACTTGGGAGAAGAGCCCAGCTCCCTCCTCTCTACAACCTCCTTTCAGGTAGTTATAGAGAGCAATGAGGTCTCCCCTCAGCTTCCTCTTCTCCAGGCTAAACAACCCCAGCTCTCTCACAAGTCTGGGACTTGTGTTCTGAGAGGCCCGTGCAACAAGCATTTACAGCGTTTCCTCATCTCCAGTTTCAGCTGTCAGCATGTGCTTGCTTCTGTTCTGTATAAAAACCCATGTGAAGGTACTGTGCACAGATTCTGAGCCTAAACCTGGTCTTGTTTGCCTTAGGCAGAGGCGACTCATTTGTCTCATGTACACGGATAAGTGCTCTCTCGCAGCCTCATTCTTGCAGTATTGAGGCTCGATCTGAAGGTGAGCCACTGGCTCCTACCTGGCTCTTTTGCTGTCCTTGAGGTAGGGATTCAGTATTTACTTCTTCGGCTGGCAGCATCCCACATGTGGAACACAAGGTCGGTTCCCAATATTCAGCTCCCATCAGGGCCCAGGAATGACTGTTCTGGCATTCCCCGCAGTCTTTGCTCATTGTCATTCAAAGGTTTGACTTCAGTATAATTTTTCTAAGCATCCCTGCGAAGAGCAGTAGTTGGAACAAAACCGCTGGCAAATTGTTTTATTTCCAGAGACAGATCTCTTTGCTCCTATGCATTTAAAATGCCTGCAGTGCCTTGTTTGTCTGCAAGGCCACGGTGCAGTGTTTCCACACAGGGTCTGGAGCATCCCTTTTTCTTTGCCGTGGCACTGCCATGACAGCTTCTGTTGGTACAGCCGTTCTCACATCACCAATTAAACATAACTGAGCTGGAGCTAAGGGCATTGATCAGAGTCCCTCTGTCAAAGGAAGCCAGTCTGCTCCTGCTGGACCTCCCCATGCTTGTCTTCTGCAGGGCCCACGGGGTGGAGGAGCAGCGCCTTTCCACGCCTTGTTTCCCTAGCACCTGACCAGCGAAGGGAAGGAAACGCAGAGAGTCAGCACAACACTGTTTTGCACTGATGTTGTAAAAATGTGATGCAGAATGAACATTGCATGTCCTTCTTGGTTTGAGTGAGCGAGGGGGTAGCAGCTCACCCTCTTCACTGGGGGAGCAACCCCAGTGCCATGAGAATGCAGACGGGAGGGTATTTGGCTTCACAATAAGAATTACTTGAGCAGCTATTTGTGGTTTTATGTAGGGAAAGAAGATTAGGAGACATTCAGTTGTGCTGTGGATACCTGCAAGGCCATGACTTCTTAAAGAAATTGGTCCTGATGGGAAGCAGTCAGGCTGTAGGTGGGAAGGGCTGGGGAGGGTTTGCACCGTCTCCTCTGCCCTGGCTACTTTCCTTTCATAGCAACTGGGAGGGCATGTGTGTTATGTGAGGTTTCTCTGCATGTGGATGATCCAGACCATCAGACCCTTCAGGTTTATGGCTCCTTTCCAGCCGAGGAGCTCCCCCAAGCAGCTTCAGCAGGGTTTGGGTCTGATCCCACGTCATTAGGCAGAGAAGGATCCGTGCAATCACTACCCTCGTTAGAAACTTTAACCACAGCCTGTGGAGGGATGGCAGCGCTTTATCTGAAAAACATGTCACTGCCTTTCATCAGCTGATTGTAATCATCTTGGAAGTTCCCGTGTGTCTGGTTTTCCCTCTCCTTTTTTACTATTGTGTTTTGTTTAACTTTTCCTAATGAGCCCAGTGAAAAGCAATTGTTCTAAATAAATCATGTGCGCTACAAAGCAGTATATCACAATTAGGTTCCCATTATTCTTTAATTAGGCGTTACATTATTAAATTGATGTCTTTGGCTTCTTCCAGGTCTCAGACTAATCCTGAAATAAATTCCTCTTTGTGGATAAATATTAGTCACTCATAATTAACGAGTATTCGTTGGAATTGCAGCTTTTCATTAAATCCCTTTCTGATTAAGATGGTTCCCCAAGCACTGGGCTGATTAAATTTAATAAGATTTGTCCACTTGTGTGTATCATGGTCTGGTGGAAACTGTTTTAGCACCAGGGGATTGAGAACAACGAGTTCCTATTGCAGTGCAGGCGGTGTGGCTCTCAATGCCTGTTCTGCACCGTGCTGTGCACTCTTGTACCCAGGGGCTCTGGGGTTTGAAAACCATGGAAATTGAGTTAGCATGTTAGAGTTGGATGTCAAAGGGTTGAGCTGCATCTCGAGGGTTCCAGTAAAGAACAAAAGACTGAAGGATGTTAGAGGTTCTCCTGTGTTGACTGAGTCAGGGCTGGGGCTTTGCTACTTGACTGAATGCCCAGTGCTGCTCTGCCTCAGCCTGATTTCACTCAGTGGGATGTACAGATGAGCTTGTTTCTGTGTAAATACACCTCAGCTGTGAATTCTGATAATAAAACAGACCCTCCTGAACAGAACAGCAGATTATGGAATGTTTTCAGAGCAAAATCATTGTTCTGGGTTTAAAACAAGGTAGGGCAAACACACTATATAGTAGATATATAAGGCACGGGTGGACGAGGTGCTGAGGGATATGGTTTAGTGTTTGGTAGGAACGGTTGGACTCGGTGATCCGGTGGGTCTCTTCCAACCTGGTTATTCTGTGATTCTGTGATTCTGTGATATACGCATATATACGTATGAGCCTAACAGTTTTCTGTGTGCTGAACCTGTGACTTCTTGTCAGGCTCCTCGTGCTGCTCTGCCTTCCTCTTGCTTCACACACAGAAATGAAAACAAACCGCTGTGACCAAGAATGGCAATAGTACAACTTGTCAAGCTACAAAATGTGAGGGATCGGCTTGGGACGTCTGCAGAAGCGCTACATCCCGGTATCCGAGGTGGCTGGAGCAGGTTGTTTTTCAACATCCAGTTCATGCTCTATTTCTGGTGCAGGTTACATTTTCATCTGGTGTTTCGGTTTGTCATGAGCCATGTTTGCAATATTGAGTCTCTCCAAAGTTTGAATGCGTTTCCAGTTTCCTCTCTTATATACCAAATAGCATGGTACTGGGCACATCATCCATCCCATCTTGTGCATTGTGAGGAATCCAGGTTCACTACTAACTCCAGGTTGTGTTTCCTGGTCTGCTGCAGCTGCACAACCATGAGCAAGCCTGGGAGAGTTTGAGAGGGCAGGATTGTAGACCTGTGTCGAGTCCCTGCACAGCTGAAGGGGACTCTCTAGCGGTTGCCTTTGGGTAGTGATGGGAACAGGCAGCGAAATGCATTGAGTAAACGTGAGGTTACTCATCTGTAGCCATTCAAAAAGGAAGCAAAATAGAGTAAAGTGAGGAGAGGAAGCTGAACTCTATATCTGAATTATAGAGAATAGTGGCTGTCATGCACTAGGAGCCAAGAATGAAATCTCTTTACTGGCCGTTGCTTATTTACTGATGGCTATTGTGACAATGCCATGTTAGATGTCATTCTGCGGTTCCCAGGGAATTCCTCCATTGGCATGAGCTAAGGGTTGGTGAAAGTGCAGAGTCCATGGTGTTTTGGAGGAGATAGGGTGCACTTTGATTTCTAAGCGACATTTGCCACAACTGTTTTCCTCTGAATATCTGTGGTGGATTGTTTTTCTCTACTTCTCAAAGCTTTGTCGTGATTTCCCAAATACAGGATTCCAAATGAGTTGTGGTGTCGGCCTGCAGATCAGCTGGGGTCTGATGTTCTTCTGTCCAAGGCAGTCTGAAAACGATTAAAAATGATGAGAAAGTGATGAGAAGATTCCTATCCTGGCAAATCCTAGAGTTGTTGAAAAAAACGATATATGTATTTGGAAAAAGTGTAAGTGATGGTTGTGGGAGGATTCGGAGGAAGTAAATAACATCTAATGGAACAAACTGGGATTAGGAAGGGTAGCAACTTCAATGTTGGCATTTTAACTGAAGTGCTGAAGACCAACATGTGCTTTTCATAGAATCATAGAATCGTTTGGTTGGAAAAGACCTTTGAGATCATTGGGTCCAACTGTACCTGTCCACTACTAAACCGTATCCCTGAGCACCTCATCTACCTGTCTTCTGAATACCTCCAGGGGTGGTGATTCCTACCACTACCCTGGGCAGCCTCTGCCAGTGCTTGAGAACACTTTCTGTGAAGAAATGTTTCCTGATATCCAATCTAAACTTCCCCTGGTGCAACTTGAGCCCGTTTCCTCTCTTCCTATCACTTGTTATCTGGGAGAAGAGACCAACACCTACCTCACCACAAACTCTTTTCAGGCAGTTGTAGACAGTGATAAGGTCTCCCCTCAGCCTCCTTTTTTCCTGGCTAAATAATCACAGTTCCCTCAGCCGTTCTTCATAAAATGTGTTCTCCATCTTCTTCACCACTGCCCTTCTCTGGACGCTTTCCAGCCCGTCAATGTTCTTCTTGTAGTGAGCCAACCAAAACTTTCCACCAACCTTCAGGATGGGAGTTTACACGTACTGCCTCCCCTTATGGCTTTAAAAATGTGGCGCTTTTCTT
Source organism: Phaenicophaeus curvirostris (assembly GCF_032191515.1). NCBI lineage: Eukaryota > Metazoa > Chordata > Aves > Cuculiformes > Cuculidae > Phaenicophaeus > Phaenicophaeus curvirostris. Next base: position 120,471,292 of record NC_091393.1, on the reverse strand, counting down.
TCCCTAAAATTCCAGGTTTTAAGCCAGCTGTGTTGTTTACCTAGCAGTGACATCCTGCGATGTTGAGCATCATTGATGTGTCAGCTGTGTATGAAAACTGTTCCAGAGTGATTTGCTTTGCTGATAACTTACTGAGGTTGTTCGGAAACAACAGTGGAAGCTGTAGATGCAACAGCTGGATGCTGGCAGAACTGGATTACCTTAGGTAGAGATGTGTTTTCTTTTGTAGAGATGGGTGCTTAATTCTGTCTGCATTGGAGAGAGTCTTCATCCAGGCAGAGAGCAGTGAAATGCACACTGGGGGGTTTTATTCATTCTCAGCACCCAGTGATTACAGATGCCTGGCCAAATAACAGTGAGATAAGGTGGGAAGTCTGCTATATTAGAAGAATTAGAATAAGCTTGACCTGCTTACACACACTCTGGTTGCACTTGTGATTTATTTTAAGGATATTTGATATCCTATTTTTGATAACTGTCATGGTACTTAGCATTCCAGAAATACTTGAGTGCCTTTTTTAGCTTTCTTTATATACTTTTAAAGAAATCAGCCATTTCCAAATTGACGTACATTTACCCGTGTAGAAAAACATCTTATGGCAAGATAGAATGCATGTGATGCTTTTTAAAAGGATTTCACTGCAGTGTAATAAATTATCTTTATTTCAGGCATAATTGTGATTCTTGTCTGAATTTGCTGGCTGCTTGCCAGGAAATCCATGTTAGAGCTTAGTGGAGCGATGCATATCAGTGCATCACTGTTAGATGAAACACATCGGTAGTGGTGTCCTGTAAGCCTGGGAACAATGTGTTTTCTCCTTCCTAACACGTAACTTACTTATGAAAAACAAATCCCATCGGTGTATGTGGAGCAAACACGTAGTATGGGAGGCCAGAAGTGAGCAGATATGCAGGAGGAGAAACAAACACGGCATTTTTGTTATCTGGATCTGATAAATATAGTTTGGGAATGATAAAGAGTGGTGAGTCAGTTATGCCTGGTCATCCTGAGTGACTGAAAATAACTTGTTATTCCAACCGTTTAATCCCTTTGCTCCCCGCTCGCCACATATTTTTGCATTTTATTTATAGTTCAACCAGCTTTTGCACTGCAATTTGTAAACTAACCCTCCAGAGCCAGGGAGTGAGGACAGAAGAGCAACAGCCCCAGGGCAGCGTGACGATGGAGCCACTGGGTCCGCAGGTTCCCCAGTGTGATGGCTGAGTCCTTCCTGCTCTGCAGCTTCTTCCCTCATCTGCTTGGAGATTCCTCTTTAAAATGATTAATAATTAAATGAGGTATTTACAGAGTCTTCCCCTCCCCGCCCCCAAACAACTTCAGTTCATGATATTGGTTTGCAAATTAATGAGATGTGTCATCAGGCGGCAAAACTACGGGATTTAAGTGTATTTAAAGAAAGAAATGACCCCACGTAACGATTGCTGATAGCTCTGAGGATGTTCTTCTATCTCTTGATCTCTGTACTGGCCAGGCTGGAGTGGATCCCAGTAGTCCTCTACTCCTGTATGCAGTACCCACGGCACAGTTTATTCCACTAAGGAGCAGAAAGCGGCCAGGCTGCCCCTTCCCCAGGCTCCCACCCTCAGGGACAAGGGTTTCCTTAAGTCCTTGGTGTCAGCAGGTGGAAGGTCTTTCTCTCTCCTTATGTCCCAATGCCAGTGGAAAGTCGGAGAGCTGGTGAAAGAATTCGTATGCAGGATCACTCTGCTGGGTTAATCAAGGCCAGCATTATCACAGAATCACAGAATGGTAGGGGTTGAAAGGGACCTCTGGAGATCATCTATTATCATTCTGTCTTTATTTTTTTGTTGTTGTTTGCTTATTTGATTGCAACACTTACCCAAAAAAAGATTTCCAATAACTGCTGAGCTGAGAGTGATTTAGATTAACCCTGGCTGACACCGCTGCTTTAAAGAGGGCTGCCTGAAGTTTTAAATCTCCACAGGGATGATATTTCCCAGGAGGGGCTGTAAATCCTTGAAGCTGCTCCCTCCTGGTCACATGCTCTCAAAAAAAAAACCAAAAAACAACAACAGACTAACAGCTCAGGAGCTGAGGCAGTGATATTCTCAGTCAGCAGTTTTAGATTGCTTTTGTTTTAATGTCCAGAAATGTATCTTCATTTCAAAGCTGAGGTTCAGTACTCTGGTGGTGTGAAACCGCTGGTCCTGTTCAGCTTTCTTCCATACCTGTTCTGATTGGGTTGCTGATCAGTTTATTCACAGAAATGCCAACCCTCCTTCTTCTGTGGGATTTCCCAATGAAATGTGCATAGAGAAGGTATTAAGGGGCAGTGAGGAAGCGCTTCATGGAAGCCTGGAGGGGTGTGAAGCATCTGGAGATACGTGATGAGGGGACAGGAGAATGCAGTTGTATTGTGGTGGGAAGTGGAATGGGCGAGGGCCTCAGGTGTTGGTCCCATGTTTCACAGAACAGCTTATTTTAAGGTGATCATGAATATTTTGTTGTAAGAACATCTCAGTACACCTTTCCCCTTCTGGCTCACCAGCTCATTCGTGTGCTGCTCTGTGATGGGCTGTGGTTAAGAATAGCATCTTCTCTGCTGGATTTATGCAGGGAAGAGACTATATAATCCTTGTGCAAGTTATAGTGTCAGTGGCAACTAAAAGAGGACAAATTACAGCTGCTAAGATCCTCACTGGGGATGGAAATGGGTAATAGCCACCCGTGTTAATGCTGGGGAGACTCAACTGCTCATTCACCTTCCAGGCTGCTGAGAGTCTGAGCAATTCATTGTGGGGATTTGCCTGGCACCCCCCCTCATTTTTGGCCCAGTGATGGTCACTTTGGCCTTAAGAGCTTCTGTTCTGAATCACCATCTTGTCCCTGAAGTTATTGCTTAGATAACTCCTTTTTTCTCACAGCGAGCTTGCATCACTCAGTCCCAGGTAGGAGCAAGAACATGTCCTTGTCACTGACGTGAGCCACAACTGAAGAACGAGCGATGCTCGAGTTCCAAGCGATGCTGCTAGCAGAGAGGAGGGGTCCATCCAACCAGCTCACTTGTTTGGTGCTATGCTGCAGGACTGAGCATTACTAGGGGAAATTTTCACATATAGCATCTACCTTGCAGTACTGTCTTAGTGAATATTTTTGACAGAAATTAAAAATAGTTTAATCCTGCCTTTTCTATTCAGCCTGGGTTTTCCCCCTAGAGTTAAAATTCTGTTCTGACACTGTGTTATTGAACCCACAAAATTAGAAGTAATTTTCAGTTTACCTGCAATATCTTTATTTTTAACCTAATAGGAGGCTCTTCTTGGTAAGGTTTAATAACAGGCGGTGAGATTAAAAACTTGTCTGCCCACGCACAAAGGAGCAGGCAGGGAAAGCCCAAATCCCACAGATAGAATCCCTACCATGGGGAGCCATTGTCCCTTGGGCCAGGGTGACACCCATCACTGTGAGGCACCATCTTTCATCCATCACTTTACTAAAGGGGTTACTGCTTGCAGAGCTCAGGAACTCGTTACTGGATCCCAAAGTGGAGCATTTTTTTGGTTGTATAAGATCTATTATGAGATATTTAGGGGAGGAACCAGAAGTGGGGAAAGGGGTGGTTCGAGGTGGTTTGAGAGAGACAAGTTTGGGAAAACAGAGGAATGAATAAGGGGTAAAAGGGTCTGGTCCCGTGTAACTGGGGCTGGTCAATGCATTCACCTGACTGTGCCTGGCACCTGATCAGCCTGGTCTTCCCCTTCTGCTCCTTAAACTCTTATCTCTAGCTGTTTTCCTGGACGAGGACACTCTGTGGGTGTGCACGTGGTGGTCCAAGTGCCAGCCGCTGGAGAGACCAGAGTGGGGCTGAAACGTAGGTTTTGTTCATCTTTGCAAGAAGTGACATCATCTGTGAGAAGAAAAATCTTCAGCTGCTGCAACTGGAGGCAGATTTTGGTCTCCAGTTCTATTTTGCCCTGAGCCAGACGGGCAAACGAGAACAGCGGGATAAATCACCGCTGGCAGCACTCACCAGTTATGCAACATCCAGTGCAGCAGACGCCTATTTTTAGATTGGTTTTACACCAGCAGAATATACTTTATGAAATCTAAAAAGAATGTCTGGTCAGAGGCCAGGGGATAAGGAGGTTACTGAGAAAGTGCACTGTGTAAAAACACTGAGCACAGTGATGCGCTAGCAAACCCCACTTTGACAATGCCGATTGCCTTTTAGGAGGGTTGACTTGATCAGGCATGGGAATGATGAGGAGAGGGTGTTTCATCAGAATTCCCTTGGATTTGTGATCCAGTATTGCTTTTTAAATGGCTAACTGTACTCACTTTACCCCAGTAGCTGATTCTGATTTACTTAAAGCTGGGCCTCTCCAGCATCTCTGCTGTACTTGTCTTTCCCAGCTCTGGGATGCAGTGGGCAGCAGGTCCCCTCCAGACAGTTCTGGGTGGTCAGATCTAAAGAGGCTGTGTTGACTGGAGCTCTCTGCAAAGCTTGCTGACCTACAGAGACACTCCTCATCCTCTGTGAGATAACCTAGACCTAATGAGAACCTGATACCTAGATGGTAGATGTTTCATGTATGTTTTCTCCATCTTCAGTAAATTAGGATTGCGTGTGCTGCTCACGCCAGACCGAATGGACTCTTTTGCAGTGTTCACAGGAGCATAACCTAACTTGTATTTCATTAGTTAAAAGCCATTTTAACTTGCAGAGCAGGTATGAATAGCTGAAGATTAGTCTCATATGCTGTGCTCTTTATCCAAGACTCACTGTGTGTCTTCTCTCCTTCAGATTTGACTTTACCCTCTTACTCCCTGTGCTGTAATTCACCATTTGTGCTGTGTATTAATTTTGTTCCTAAAGTTTTTTACTCATATTCAGAACAGATAATGATTGGGAAAAGTTTGATCTCTCAGCCTTTAGATACTTCAGCAGATAAAAAACTGCAGAGCTAATGTGTCCCTGGGCTTTCTTTCACAATTTGGACAGTTTTCAATCATGCCTTGAAGTGAATTAGTATTCTTAGTGGTCCACACTCACTGCTTTTTCCCCAAACCTTTCTTCTAGGTGACAATCTCGATGCTATCCATGACATAACTGTGGCATACCCCCAAAACATTCCTCAGACGGAGAAGCACCTCTTGTATGGAAACTTCCCAAAGGAGATTCACTTCCATGTCCAGAGGTATCCCATAGAGACAGTGCCCACTTCCAAGGAGGAGCTGCAGCTTTGGTGCCGTAAGCGCTGGGAAGAGAAAGAGGAGAGGCTCCGATGCTTCTATGAAGGTGGAAAGTGCTTCAGTGCGACAGGGCAAGGCATTATTCCACCATGTAAATCCGAGCTCAGGGTCCTTGCAGTGAAGAGCATCTCGCTCGCGTACTGGATGCTGTTCCCACTGATTGTGCTTGTGCTGCTGTACCTGTACAGCTTCGCACGATGGTATTTTGCAGCCATGATCGTCTTCTTTGTGGTACAGCAAAAAGTATTTGGTGGGCTGGAACTGATTGAACTTGCTTGTCATCGATACTTCAAAAAGCAACAGAAATTTCATGAAACAAAAATAAAAACCAATTAGTTCTGGGATAGGGAAGGACATAAAAATGGGTGGTTTAGAGATGTCCTGCAAATGTTGTGCACAGGGAAGAATTTTTGCATGAGAATTGTCTGTTAGTGTTGCCATTGCTAGACATTTGCACTCGATTCTGTGACAAGAAAGACAACGTTAGTTATTGCAACATGTGAAAGTGGTAGTTTAATCTCTGAATGTACTCTCAACTTTGCCCTGGCCTGCAGTTGGCAGCTGCATCCTGCTGTAACCAAGAAACACACTGCTGGATTCCAGAACAATCGTAAGGACTCCGGTAAATGTGACATGCACTGAACTGTCCTGTAGAAACCCAGAATCTCCAGCTGAGACAAACAGATGTGTGATTTCTGTGTAACCACAGTGTCATACGGTGAGCACCGGATTTGGAAAGCTGGTAAGTGTAAGAGTGTTGTGATGGTGCAGGTGGAAGTTGGAGGAAAAGTTGTTCTGTTTCTTTTTTCTATTTCAAATACTCAAGGTTATTTTAAAATAACATTTTCATGTAAGCTTTTCCAGACACTGCTGAGCCCACCACTATTCAGCCACTCTGGCTTGGTCACTCAGAAGGATTTTTAAGCCTCGCAGCCTCGTATTGTAGTGCAAAAAAAACCAGCACTGGCTCAGCCGCTGTTTAAGTCTTACCTGATTCTTTAATAGGTCTGTGCAGCTAAGTTTTGAATTTTGCTATTCCAGTCTCCCCATGAGCTGCAGGAGACTTGTTCCTGCTGTAGCGTACAGACCTGGAGGAGAAGGGAGCTGGCTTTTTGCTGGATTATTGGTGTTTTTTTCCTGTAGAGGCAAAAATAAGTGTCTGTCTCTGAGTAGCTGGCCAACGTTTTTCAAAAGGGTGTCCTTGTAGACATTATTTGCTTGAAAACATTTTATAATTTTTAATTTTTGGAATAGACAAGGTATCTTTTTCTGAAGCATTTCTTTGGTTTGCACGTTGCTTCCTTGGGCGTTTCATTGTCTGTGTAGATAAGTAGGCAGATTGCTTGTTCCATGTGTATCAGCCAGACCTGCTGAAATACATCTGATGCAGTGGTTGTTCCTTGTGGGTGCCAGAAGTGGGATTCAAACCATCGCAGCACAGGGAATTGAGCTACATCTTCCCTTTGTGGTATTCTCTTCTGTTGCCTGATGACATCGTTCCCTTTCCAACCTCCTTTGTAGTTTTTGAGGGCTCACACTCAAAACCCTTTCCCTTCTTCGCATGACATTCAGAAAATCTGAAGGCTTAAACTCTGACAAGGCGCTTCCTTGTCATGTATAATACAAGTGGTGTTCAGGCTGACGTCGTAAACGACATAAACATCACCAGTAGGCCACTTCATGTTGGATTTGTCTTTAAACCTCAAGAATGTTGGACCACTTGATTCCCTGTATTGCTGCAACACGTGAAGGCTTCTCGTCTGAGCTATGCTGAGATGGCCCAGCTCCATACGCTCAGTAACGTTGCCATGAAATGTCAAAGTGTATCTTGTGCCGAGTATCTCAAGCACTGGGTCAACATGGAAAACAAATCTGTGTTCTTCTAAATTACAACACTACACAAGTTGTCGATGTGTTTTTATCAAAGGCCATTCTCTGAACGAATCACCAGCCTCTTCAACTGTCTGCTGCAAGGTGACAAGTATTTTTTAATCTATGCTTATAATGACTAATTGTTTATTATACAGAAAGTACTTGAAGCCATCTGTTTTACTGATTTTTTAATCCCCTTTTTCTTAAATGAAAATAGGTTTATATTTAGGGTTATGTTTCTTATTGAGTTTTTCATATTTATATTCGAGTCCCCAGAGGCTGACAACTGGTGTTTCATTGTCACAAGTGGAAGGAGGCTCTTTCTACACTAAGGGGACCATATTTAATGTAGTTCTGTGATTTCAAAGGCACGAGTGCAGCTTAAACCTACATAGCCTGGTTTTTCCTCTCCTCATATTCTGCTTTGGTGCAGTTCCCAGCACATCCAGGTAACATGCTGCAAGGGAAAACCTAAAAACCTCATTTATCATTAAATAAAGCCTCAAAGGCTTCTTCTAGTCTGTCCTGAGCCGGGGCTGTGCTGTCACACCAGGAGCAGCCATGGCTAGACTGCTCCAACAGCCTTAACACAGTCTTCAGGAACGACTTTGGAGGACGGGTTGTGTGTGTTGGTGACATAAACACTGGCTGTGCTTTTGTCAGTCATTCAGAGAACTTTGTGGTGTCATCACATGTGTCAGAAACATCAGTGTGAGTCTTGGTCATGCAGTGGTGACTGATTTGCATCCACGTGCGGTTAGAGTGGGGCTCTGAAAATGCAATCAAATGCATCATCGACCCTTACAAGGAGTTTTCTCCCAGCTGGAACCAAACATGTAACCTGCTGCAATGTGGTGAACGTCTTGCAGATCTGTAATTCATCTCCATCTCTCGTATTCAGACCAGAGGGAAAGAATAATCTACTTGTCAGCTGCAGATGTCACATTTGCAGTGCCTGATTCTGTCATGCAGGGCAGCACATGGTGAGTGAAGAATCCTCTTCTCAAGGAAGGGTATTGGCTTTATGACTGATGTAAATTTTCACATTAGGAGCATCATTTTCCAGCTCAATAAGAAATGCAAGATAGGAAAATAAAATGGAATAAAAAGTTTTGTGGGTATAGAAGCATCTTTTTTCATAAAGTGCTTAGGGAACTGGGGGAGCATCTGTCTGTGAGAGCTTTTTTGTCTCTTTGGTAAGATTGTAGCTTTTTACTCAAAAGGTTACAGTGTACAGATTTTTCGGAGACTTGTTTTATTCTTACTCACCCTGTTTCCCTACTCACAGTACACTAGGACATGCTGGGTCAATCACTTGGAAATGGTTTCAGTGCTGTATGTGAAGGGTCCTGGTGCTCTGAGAATCACCCGTCCCCTTTGTGGGACACGTAGTGGCAACTGCTCCGACTGCGGGCCCTACGGGTCTCGTTTATGTTATCCAAGATCAATGACTGCTTTCCCTGCTATGATGGATACCGTACTCGTTTGCTCAATAAATGTTTCCCCGTCGCATCAGGGGTTTCCTTGTCTCTGCTTCGAAGAGGAGGCTGAAATCCTGGCTGTGTGTGTCACCAGGCTCATCTGGCCAGCAGGATGTCAGACCGAGACAGCTCTCTGGGTGCAAAGCTGCGAAGCCCAAAGCTGCTCTCTAAGGCGTTGTCTGGATCATACGAAACGTAGTTCCTAAGTTTTGTGCATTGCATCAATCTCTGTTGTTTAAGAAAGATCTGTGTTTTTATAACTGATTTTATATGTCTTACTGTGGGTAAGGAAACACCAGATACCACAAACCTACAGAAAGCCTTAGTCCTCAGAGTTCACTGACTATATCGGAATGTTTTAGCCATGTACCAGCTATTCTACTGCAACAATAAAGATCTAAAGCATTGCACGGGGTTAATTTTGCTGTTTTCTTTCTACTGCATGACATGCTCTGTGTGCACCTGTATGGAACAAACCATGTCTTTAGTTGTATGCTCTCTGGCTTTGGTAGATGGGTGTGTGTCTTCTCTCCATGGAGGCTGGAAAGGGGCGGCTGGCTATACCCTCCCTCCTTGTTTGTGTAACAGGCTGCAGAAACCTTGGAGGGTACAAGAGTACAGCTCAGTTTTAGCCTTGCTCTGCCGTTCACTGGCGCTGCTTAGGAATAAGCTGGGGTTCCAAGTATGTTAGGTATTGATAGGGAAGTCCTCTGTTTTACATATATCCATAATTAACGACGCAAGAAACCATCTATGGCTTCACATTCTTAGAGGATCTGCTTCGCTGCAGACACTGCCCTCCTCTAGAGGTTCTGCTTTTCTACGCTCACTGATGAAAGGAGTGGGTCTTTCCCAGGAGCTGCTGCCAGCAAGCACGAGGAGTGTTTTATGCAAGTTCACAGCAAGGTGTTTGGGTCTACCACCTCACCAGGTGTGAAGGCAGGCTCTCAGCTCTCCACAGCTGATGGCAGAAAGCGCTATGGAAGTGAGAGAGAGCCTGATTAGGGATTAATGAGAAAGGAGCCTGTGACTTTATTATCCACTGGACCTGTGTACTGTGGATGAGCAAAAAGGTTGCATTAGCTGCTTCCCACTGAGTCCTTCCAGCAGAAAAGTCCTTAACAGACTTTCTGCATCATTTAAGGCTGGGAAGTTGAGGAGGATGCTGTGCATGAGGAGCAATGGGGCTCGGTGTGCTCTGCTGTATGCGGGATGGCTGCCAGGCTTGTGGCCCTGTGGGTGGAGCGCAGATGTGGGGCAAAAGCGTTTTGGGCTCTGCTGTTGGCTCTGCCACCAACCAGCAGTGTGTATCATGCACCTCCTGCTTCGAAGCATTCAGCGGGATGGAGGACACCTCTTGGGGATGCACTGCTGCTGGGGACACAACACACTGTGCTGCAGACCGCTATTGAGGGTAAAAAGGGGCTCCAGCTCCCTCAGTCTCTTTTGGTGCCACTGCCCCTTTTCTTGGCCACAGCACAATAGGAGAAGGGTGGGCCGGAAGCAAAATCACGGCTCTTTCATAGAATCATAGAATCACAGAATAACCAGGTTGGAAAGGACCCACCGGATCATCGAGTCCAACCATTCCTATCAAACACTAAACCAAGTCCCTCAGCACCTCATCCACCCCTCCCTTAAGCACCTCCAGGGAAGGTGACTCAACCACATCCCTGGGCAGCTTGTTCCAGTGCCCAATGACCCTTTCTGTGAAAATATTTTTTCCTGATGTCCAGTCTGAACCTCCCCTTTTGGAGCTTGAGGCCATTCCCTCTCGTCCTGTCCCCTGTCACTTGGGAGAAGAGCCCAGCTCCCTCCTCTCCACAACCTCCTTTCAGGTAGTTGTAGAGAGCAATGAGGTCTCCCTTCAGCCTCCTCTTCTCCAGGCTAAACAACCCCAGCTCTCTCAGCTGTTCCTCATAAGGCCTGTTCTCCAGCCCCTTCACCAGCTTTGTTGCTCTTCTCTGGACTCGCTCCAGAGCCTCAACATCCTCCTTGTGGTGAGGGGCCCAGAACTGAACACAGGATTCGAGGAGCGGTCTCACCAGTGCCGAGTCCAGAGGGAGAATAACCTCCCTGGAGCTGCTGGTCACGCTGTTTCTGATCCAAGCCAAGATGCCATTGGCCTTCTTGGCCACCTGGGCCACTGCTGGCTCATGTTCAGTCGCTGTCAACCAACCCCCCCAGGTCCCTCTCCTCCAGGCAGCTTTCCAGCCAGACTTCTCCTAGTCTAGAGCTGCACAGGGTTGTTGTGCCCCAAGTGCAGGACCCGGCACTTGGCCTTGTTAAACCTCATGCCATTGGACTCTGCCCAGCGGTCCAGCCTGTCCATATCCCCTTGGAGCCTCCCGACCCTCCAGCAGATCCACACTTCCACCCAGCTTAGTTTCGTCTGCAAACTTGCTCAGGGTGCATTATACAGCCATCACTTGCCTTTTCTGTGGCTGATTCCCTCACACAGGAAGCAAGAAACCCACAGCCTGCGCCACCTCCAGCCTTTTAAGCTTCTTCCATGCAGGATGCCCTAAGTCGCAAAGCTGAAGCCCAGAGCAGACAGGTGAGCCCAGCACTCAGGGCTACAGGGAGAACAGCCCAAAAAGGAGGTTGACTTCGCACTAAAGTGTTTATAACACAGACTGGGGGCCTTTCCCTTCTGTTAGGCACTGGTTCAACATCCAACGTCACCACAGAAGTTTGAAAGAATGCTTAGTGCAGCATGGATCCTGCCTTTTTGGAGGCATTGAACATCTGAGAGTGGCATCAGAACCCCATCCAGAGCTGAAAAGACACGTGGGGCCTCCTGACCTTGGCTCCCAGAGCACTCAAGGATGTCCTTCTGCAGCAGAGACATATTTTTAGGTCCTCCTCCCCACTGCTTCATTAAGGGAGCTAATGTTCTCCAAACTGTCGGGCATCTGACCCTTGAGGTGTGCACACACCATGCACTCCTGATAAATATAGAGCACTTCACTTACATAACCTGTCTGATAAGCAGCACCCATCCTCTCTGCAGGTGTGGGGCACTGGGAACAAAAGTGCCTCTGCTAAGGTGTCTGAATGGATGCCTCACATTTTATTTTATTTTATTTTATTTTATTTTATTTTATTTTATTTTATTTTATTTTATTTTATTTTATTTTATTTTATTTTATTTTATGTTTTATTTTATTTTCCTTGTCTTCAATTTTTGATGGCTTTTTCCTGCTCTATTGACTCAACGAGTGACTCAAGGAGGTTCAGCGGCCCTGGAAGCACTCTAGGTTCAGCGCGATCTCTTTGCTCTCCCCAGCACTGTCAGGGCACAGGGTAAAATCCTCTTTTCTAACCCTCCCCTCTGCTGGGGGAGGCATGGATCAAATGGGAGGGTTAGGAATCACAGCAACCTAGGTAACAGCTGGCTTCATTTCCTAACTGGCTGTGTCAGAGCATTTGGGGTAGCGGAAGGACTCTGCCTTGGGTGTGCACTGGTCTGTTACTGGTGTGGGTAATAGAACAACAAATGCACCTAACTGCATGCCGTGTCAGCTCAGAAGGCTTAAGAAATCCATGTGCTTGGTAATAAAGACATTTTGGTATCAAATAGCAAGGCACCAGTAGAGCTGGGCTGTAATCTCATAAAATTGACGCCTAATAACTTTAGGGGCTAGGAGGAGCTGCAACAGCCAAGTGGCAAAATACAGAGCAATCTTCAAATAAAGCACTCAAAGTTCAGTATGAAGCACACGATTAAAAGACTTGACAAATGTCTGCAGCAGAGGTGGTTCGCACAGTGATTTTTAACCCCTGGTCTCTGGCTCCTTGTGGCACTTGCAGCCACAGAAAGGAGCCAGAGAAACCAAGTCTGCCCCACGTCAGGAGGTTTCTCTTCTTGAGAAGCGCCCAGGGATCTGGCTGGCATTATTCAGAAAGGCAAGTAGCTGTTTCCATCAAAAACCCAGGACAGCGCGAGTGCTGCTTACGGCAAGGACCATTCTACCTGTATTTGCTGTTCCTGCTGCACAAGCAGACAGTGCGTCCTGTAATAACTTCAATAGCTTTTATGCAACAGCTAGGAATGATGCAGCTAATTAAAGATTAGATATTTAACCTCCCTGGTTTTATTCCTGTCTTTATCTAACGGTCAACAATCAGATCTCTTCCACAACCAGATCTCTTCCAGTGCTCCTCGCTATCAGCTTCAGGCTGCAGTTGAGGAGAGGGCTGGTCCAAAAGCAGGGGTCCTGCTCTGGCTTCCAGAGAGGCAAAGAGCCGGTTACAAGTGTTGTCCCCAGGGCTCAGTGCTGGGTCCAGCCCTGTTCAATGTCTTTATCAATGACCTGGATGAAAGCATTGAGTGCACCCTTAGCCACTTTGCAGATGATACTAAGCTGGCTGGAAGCGTGGATCTGCTGGAGGGTCGGGAGGCTCCAGAGGGATCTGAACAGGCTGGACCGCTGGGCTGAGACTAATGGCATGAGGTTTAACAAGGCCAAATGCCGGCTCCTGCACTTGGGGCACAACAACCCTATGCAGCTCCAGACTAGGAGAAGTCTGGCTGGAAAGCTGTGGCCCAGGTGTCCAAGAAGGCCAATGGCATCTTGGCTTGGATCAGAAACGGTGTGACCAGCAGGTCCAGGGAGGTTATTCTCCCTCTGTACTCGGCACTGGTGAGACCGCTCCTCGAATCCTGTGTTCAGTTCTGGGCCTCTCAGCACAAGAAGGATGTTGAGGCTCTAGAGCGAGTCCAGAGAAGAGCAACGAAGCTGGTGAGGGGGCCATGCAAAGAACTCAGTGGCCATGGCCTGGTCTGCAGGTCCCTCAGTGTCCTCCTGTCCATGCGTGGTAGGGAGAGTTAATAATAGATGTTGGATGCTGCAGGAAGATGCAGAATTTAAATTAATTCCCCTTCCTTCTCAGTAATAAAAATGTTTCTGCCCTAAGAGTCCCTTGATTAATTGATCCGGCAATTGACAAATCAAGGATGGGAAAGCATACAATTCAATAGAAAAGATGAAAATAGCATTATGTACCATCTGATGCAATCAGCGATGTCAAGCAACAAAATGACTACAGAAAAATAGGGCCTTGAGCTGGAGGAACCTTCATTAAGATGCGACAAGGGTATTATTAAGTAAAAGAACATTGATTTTGTTTGAAAGATTTGGCCATCCATATTATATATAATCTCAGTAATGTAATCTCAGTAGTTGCTTTAAATGTCAGCCTCACTTGGCCACATCCGCTTGCTGGGGTGGCTGCTCTGAAATGACGATGAAAACTTCGTTCTCCGTCACCCATCGTACTCTGTTAGCAGCTTGATGGGCTGTACCCATCCAGGGAAAATCAGCATCTGGATTTCCTACAGGGAATAAGCTCATCCCAGAAAGGCCTGTGTGTCTAAAACATAAGCAATGGTAACAAAACAAGTGATTTACAAAAACACAGAGAGCCAACACACAGGCTGTTCCAAAGCCAGAAATCACTTTAAATTCGGGGCTTTCATGTGAGGCTTGAGCACTGGGCCAGATTCTCTGCTGCTGTTGACGCTCTCCTGACTTCAGCTCCACATCCTCAGAAGCCCAAGCCCCCATTCCTAGTCCAATTTGACAAATTCTGCTCAAGGATGTATTTTTCTGTGTCCCAGATATCCAGATGAAGTGGCAGCAGCTCCTGCACAGGGTTGCCATGGATGTGTGTCAGCTGGCTGAAGAGGTGCTCTCATACCTCCTCAGAGATACGGATGCTTCAGGATTGGCGAGAAGCACCACTGAGCTCTCAGTGGTCAATGTGAGGGTCCTCACCTGCTGGGTGGTCCCACAAAAAACAAAGCACAACAAAACTGCTGCTAAATGGGAACATGGTCATGGTCCCAAAGAGGCAAGAACCTCCCGTCCTCCCAAAACTCAGAGGAGTTGGGGACAGCATCTCCTGGGGCACAGTGCGAGAAGGAGGAGGAGGATCCCTGCTGGTGATGTGAAGCCACACCCCAGTAATATGCAGTACGGGTGTTTGCTGCCTGCCAGGAAATCCAGTACAGAAAATTCAAGAGGGTCTCTCATCATCTGAGACAGACAAAGACTTTGACCCGCTCTTTGCCTGTGTACAGCTGAGCCTGAGGCACTTCTGCTCCCACAAATCTCCAGTCCCGTGCTCGCTCCGAGAGTGGAGCAGCCTGAGGATGGCAACAGAAACAAGTAGGGACCATGGTCTTAAAATCAGCTGGGAAAACATCAGTGGTCCAATGGAAGTTCTACAACCACACAGAGAGGTTCAGCTATTCCTGCATCCCCAGGTCCAGTGCAGGGAAAGCAAAGCTTCAGAGAGCACCTCAATTGCACAGCTCTGCTAAAGGAGCACAACAAAAGGCGTCAAAACAATTTCCTTGCAAATCACGAGTGTCCAGACACAGATGAAGGAACCGAGCCACTGTAATGGAGTCAATTTTCTCCTTCAAAGTGCAGTGTATAAACCTTTTTATAGCTGTGTGCCAGCAGAGCTATTGTTTCCTCCACTGGCTGCTGAAAGCCATTTTTGTGGCTCCCTCTCCCAGCTTTTGCCCACTGCTACTGTTTCATTGAGCACTTGGAGCTGAATGGCCATGAATTAGGAGCTCCTGCTCTGCTCTGACACTGCTTTGGGGCCAGGAAAGACTCCTGTGCAGGTGGGAGCTGGGGACGGGGAGCAGCAGGAGGAAGCTCACCCTGCTTCCCTGCAACATGAGGTCTGCTCTGTGCATCCCTCATGGAGCTGAGGACTTCATCACCCCAGGACGCTGAGGCTGCAAAAGCCTTACATGAACCCATGGGAAGAGCGGGCAGTCTGGCAGATGAAAGGGCTTTGGAGAGCTGGTCAATGCACAGAAAACATCTTGTTGGAGGCACATACGGTCCGTGAGCAAGAGCTCCTATAGTTTTGCCCTAATTATATTCTCCTCCTAACAGCCTCTTTTCAGGTAAGGGGCTGCAGAGACTTTTGCTCTGGCCGGCTTTTACCTGGCCTAATGTGGAAACCTAATAATCTTTCCTGAGGTCCATCAACTTTTTTTCCATCTCTGTTGCAACTGTGAATCAAGAAACAAGACGAAATTGCCATCACGATCACCCTGTGGGCCTTTGCTGGGTAAAGTCCTCATTGTCCAAACATAACCATGCTCTGAGTGCTAAGCCTGCACCAAGAGGGGCTTTTCCCCACATCTGCAGAGTGGGAGCAGCGTTACCTTTCTTGATGGAAAAGGATAGGGGTACTAAAAACCACGGTTCGACAGAGGAAGCGCCCCTGAATCAAACACAGTGCCTGAAAACTGGGGTGGACGAGGCACAACCAGCTGCCTCCCCTTGCAATTGAGCCCAGTGGGTGGTTGATGGAAATACAAACACAGGACAAAAAAAAAAGAAAAAAAAAAAAAAGGAAGAAGAACAAGAAATGGAAAGAAAACAGATTTGTGTCGCTTGGGCGAGCCTGGTAGTTTTGAAAATCCGCAGAGCACAAAGAGGAAAATAGACACGGAAAGCAAAATATAGAAGCTTTCGTGTGATGCCAGCAATTTTCCTTTCCTTTGCTGAGAAAGGAGGTGCATGAATGTGCCGTGTTGTGATTTGCTCTTTCAAACGGCTGAGTCAAATACCAGCTAAATTACAGAGAGCTGTGCAGAGACATGAGGGGCACGTAATGACAATATTTTGTCATTCCTCCCTCAGATTCGATGGATGTGAAGACTGGGATGAAGGAAAAAATTGTATTAGGATTCAGATAGGATTTTGATAGCCGTTATTAAATGAAATGTAAAGGTTATTTTTAAACCTAAGTCCTGGGTGCTGCTCCAAGCATGAGCAGACTGGCTAATGATGTCAATTTTTCTTTATTTTTTTTTTTTGTGCTATTTCTCCTATGGATGTGTTTATCACTTAAGCGGGCATTGTAACCTCACATTTTAAAAACGGGGAAAGGCAAAAGCAGAGGCAGTGTTTTCCTAGGTATATAGGCAATATACATAACAACAGATTGATATTTCATTGCTGGCACGACTTGCTTCAGGACAAACACAGCTATGAACAGGACCAAGCTTTGGAGTAGCCCTTGCACTGGTTCAGCTCTCAATGCTTCAGATCTTCAACCCTGAGCCTCACCCTGGAGCAGATACTGACTATTTAGAGAAGGAAATGTGCCTGCTGTTATCTAGACTTGGCCCAAAAGCCTCTGTAATGGTCCCTGTTGGCTTTGCAGAGTTGGTCCCAGGCACAGGCTGAGGGTTTGAAGACACCTGAAATGGGTAGAGTTTCTGGAGGAGAAAGCCACACAGACTTCATACCTGACTTCATAGGAGGCTCCTCTGTTCCCAGTCTGTGGTCGGTCCTTGTTCCTTCAAAGTTTAGGTGAGAGTCAGTGTTGCCTAGACTTTGTCCTACGCCTTGTCATGCTTCACTGAGGAGCTGTGGTTTTCATCCAAGAAAAGGGAAGAAAAGGGCTCGTTGTTGCTCAAACTAGAAAAGTCAGCCTTGAGATCAACCCACCAGCTCTCATGGGGTGATGGACACTTCAGCAAGAGGAACCATCAGGCTGTCCCAGCCCAGCAGTTGCAGCCGCAGGGCTGACCTTGCTCGCATCCCAGCACGCAGGTGTCCTTCCCACAGTGATGAACACCAGCTACTCCTTCTGCTGTCACATCGGGACACAGCCTTGGTTTTGACCAGCTCCTCAGAGGGACTTGTTTCAGGGACATCCCTCCTGCTGTGTCTTCATCCAGGACTTTTCCCTGTCTCTCATTATTTTTGATCTGGCAAGACTGGTTCTATGTTGTCTGTGATTAACTCATCTGATGACTTGGGATCGCTTGCCGATTCATCTGGGTTGTGGTCATAAACCAGTTGATATCCCTCCCATGTGTTTAGTGCCAGAAGTAGCTATTGAACCTGCCTGGCAAGGTTTTCTTCTCTAAAACCATTCCATAATTTGCAGTGCTTATGCTCCATGAGGCACAGGCATCTGATGCTGGTGTGTGCAAATGAGCAGGGGCTCATTGCTCTCTACAACTACCTGAAAGGAGGTTGTGGAGAGGAGGGAGCTGGCCTCTTCTCCCAAGTGACAGGGGACAGGACAAGAGGGAATGGCCTCAAGCTCCACCAGGGAACGTTCAGGCTGGACATTAGGAAAAAATATTTCACAGAAAGGGTCATTGGGCACTGGAGCAGGCTGCCCAGGGAGGGGGTTGAGTCACCTTTCCTGGAGGTGTTTAAGGGACGGGTGGACAAGGTGCTGAGGGACATGGTTTAGTGATTGATGGGAATGGTTGGACTCAATGACCCAATGGGTCTTTTCCAACCTTGTGATCCTATGATTCTACAATTCTATGATTCATGTGGCAGAAACTGAGCATGATGGAGGGCAGTAAATGTGGTTGTTGACCACAACGGTGATTTTCTGTAGCTGGGTAGAGACTGTGTTCGGTAGCACCCCTGTCTGTGTGTTGCAGTATGGGTGTTGATTTTCCTAACCACTGGGCTCAGTATCAGGCCTGGTTAACGTGGCATTATGTGGCACTCCAGTCGGCTCACTTATTGATCTTTAATTTTATCACCTGATTATTTTTGGTGCTGTTCATCACGAGCACCACAATGTAGCAGCAGTCATACTGATGCTGTGAAAGTTTGTGAAGCAGCCTGTGTTGCCAGCAACACACAAGCAGCATCCTCTCTTCCCAGCCTGCGTATTTACTCTCCCTTGCAAGCTTCCCCTGGTTGCTGCTGTTCCCCAGGAGCAGCGAGTAGAGGAGAAGGTGTTGCCCATCTGTATGCTGCCCATGGCTGTGGTCATCGATATCAAATGTGAAATCACAGGGGAAAATGCTGAACCACAGACTTGTAGGAGGAAAAGGTTAAAGGCCTCCCAGCATCCCTGGGAGCTTTATCTAAACGAGAGGCTGTGATGGCAACATCCTCTGTCCACTGTGCTGTGATGCTCTTGCTCGTATCCACATTTTTCTGTCCTGGCATGTGCGCACCGACAACTCGCTGCACTCATTTGAGCTGTGCACTGAATGATGATGAAGTGATGTTGTCATGGCAACACGTGTGGATTTCCTGGTTGCATAGCAACCCAATGCAGGCTGATGTAAGGTGCTTGCTTGTTTCCTCCACTGGCTGCACTCCTTTGATGCATCTGCAAGGTCCGGGGTTGGTTTAGTTGGGTTTTTTCATCTGTTGGACGTGCCGTGACATCAGAGTGATGAGAATGTTGTTTTGTGTATGCACAGAGGTGAAGAGACACAGATTATCGCCACTGAAAGCGCTCATTCAAGCTGCTGTCTTGAGCCGGGTCACCAATGTACACAACTCTTTTTTTTAGAGGCTTGATAGTACTTAATCTAGTCTTTATTGTAATTATGTTGTATAATACTGACTCAAGGAGACAAGATGCCTTTAAGTGATTTTGTCTCAAGCTGTCCCTCTTGATTTTTGCATTAGTCTTGTTGAAGGTACAATATTGTGCATGGGGCAGCTGTAAACAGGTCCCACTTTTTCGCAGTGTCACAGCTCAGTGCTATTGGCAAAACTGCAGAACTGATTTTTGTGCAAACTGGGTATCTGCAAAGCTGGCTGACCCATTAACTGTTTTGTGGATCATCTGTAGCACAGCAAGACTAAATCCCTGTTCACAATCACGTTGAGCCTCTGTATACAATGTGTAATGGTAAAAGTTGCTTGCTTAAGGGTATGATGCTTTATATTGAAGCAGATCTTTACAGTGATGGTTGTGATTTCAGTTTCTGCCAACGGCCAGATGCTCAGGACCTATGGATCTCAGAGGATATGCCTTCTAAACACATCTCAGTTCACCAGCAGTGAGGACCCAGGTAGGATGCTAGAGGTGGCTGCTAGGAAGCTCACAATGCCTCAGTCTTCTCCTTGGTATCTTGCTTTTGAAAATCTGTCCCTTAGACTCAGGAAGAAAACTGGCACTTTAATAACTAGTGACCTTAATGGAAGACATTAATGCAATTAACTCAAAACACTTGGTCTTTCAGACAACACTGTTCAGCCCCCTCAGCTGCAGGATGCGTGGAGATCGCTCCTGGAAACCACAAAGCGTGAGCTGGACCGTGACACTGCTCCAGTCAGCACATCGGAAAAATAGGCAGAACAGATACCATGTAGGAAAGGCAAAACTCTTCCAATTCCTCTGATACCTTGTCCAGGTAAGGGTGAGAAAGGCAATCCTAGAGTGACACAAGGAGCTTTGTCTCTGGCCCCTCTTCTAAGGTCATGAAGTATGTTCAGTCATCTGAACCCCATGGTGCACACCAGCTAGAATATAACTTGGGAATAAAGAACAACAACTTAAAGCAGGAGATGCTGAAGCACAGCTGGGGCATTAAAGTCACTCAGCGAGTCCTTCCAAATCTAATGTACCATCCATTTCCCCATCTGACTCTTTGCTTGTCCCATGTGCATCAATGAAAGATGATGAAACACTTCTGGTGACAGAATGTGTGGCCTGAGGAGAGAAGCAACAGGCTGTCATAGAATCATAGAATCACCAGGTTGGAAAAGACCCACCGGATCATCGAGTCCAACCATTCCTATCAAAATATCATCTCATATGAGACAGCCTGGAGGAGGGGAAGGGCAGCAAGCCCTTAGTGGACCAGAATCTGCACTACCAAGACAGCGCAGAGGAATAGGGCAACCCTGGTAGAGGCCACGACCACTTCAGTCAGTCAGCTGCCCTTGTTCAGGGAAGGCTGGAGCTGGAGACAAGGGGTTCTTGCTTATAGACTTGTGCCTGTGCCTTTTTGTGCTCTATGGGCTGAGCAGATGCTGCCCTAAATGGTTTGGGAGAGTAGAGGGTACGCTGTGTGCAGTATAAAGGGGAACAACTCCCCTGGCTCAGCCAGGAAATCTGTGAGTGTCCCAATAACTCCAAAATCTAGGTAGTGCTAATCACAATAAATAAAAAAAAAAAGAGCATTAAATAATAAATAATAAATAATAAATAATAAATAATAAATAATAAATAATATAATATTGCTGTCATGTTTCAGAAATATGGCACTGCCAACTCTGCAACAAAATGTTTTAGGAGAGCCAGAAGAGATTTTTATCCCATGTTTCCATCATCAGGCCCAGGAGATGCTGATGTAAGGAGATTGATCCAAAGGTTTTTATCATCCCAAAGACAGAATGGATGGCTCTATACATCACTTCTCAAACACACGGGCTGTCATTTAAAGGCAGCACTCTCCAAACAGCTCTTTCACATGATTGATGGTAGCAAAAAGGTTCCCTTCGCTGCTTGGCTCCAGGCTTTTCACACAAAACTATGTTTTATACTCTGTTTGTTCAAAGAAAAAAAAATACTTCAATGAAGTCACAGAATGGATTTATTTAGTCTTTATTTATTTGCCAAGAAATTGTACAGAACCCAGAAAACAAACACATCAAACCAGCCGTGCCTCTTCCCAAACCTCTTGATGCGTATTCCCCAGATCTGATGCCAGAGGGCAGGCGGCCCTGGTGGTGAAATGGTTAATGCTGGCCCTCAAGCAGACCCTTCTGGCACAGCCCTTTTTTGATATTTGGGGGGGGATTATCATCACACAGAAATCTCCTCCTGTGAAGACTCCGTTCACAGTTTATGGAGCAAAAATCAAACGAGCCTGTCTAGGTGCTTGCTTATCAGGTGCTGCAAAAGTGCCAAACTAAACAAAATTAATGCTGTTTCCCAACACACCCTCTTCAGTGTCACACAGCTCTTTCTCCTCTCATCTGGTGACCATCACCTCTCCTCCCAAAACTGCAGAGTCTCTCCCTTTCTCTTTTGATTTATTTTTGCTTTAAATTTGTTCTCTCCTTTTGGATATGAACAAAATGCGTTTATTATTTCCTTTCCATCCCGTCCTGTGCTGCTTGCTCACGTCTGCCCTGGCGAGTGGGGAGCTGAGCGGTACCACACATCCCACCTCTCCCAGCTTTGACACCTCTCACAGAACACGAAGCATTCACCGTGAGGAGGAGGTGGGGAAGCTTGACTTGTTTACAGCTGCTCTTTTTTTTCTGGCTGTTGTGTTTGGATGAATGGTTTATTCTTTTCCACCTAATCACTTTTCCAAGCCATTCACAGAAAATCTGGGAGCTGCACCAGTCTGCCTCCCCACTGGCAGATGCCATTTGCTGTTATTTATTTTTTTGACAGAAGGTAATCATTGCTTTTATTTTCTTGTTTATGAAAGACTGAGGAAAGCGTCTCTGTTTAGAGATCGATTTGTTTGCTTTAGTTTTGTCCCATCTGATTGATTTCCTGGAAATCAGGCACAACTAGCTCTGTGGAGGAGTGACATCTTCCACGCTCTTGGCACCAGGCTTGTCCAAGAAAAGAGGGGATCACAACACTTAGTGACTGCAGCTCCTTCCACTCCGCTTCTCCCCACTCCATGCAGACCACTCCAGCATTTCTGTTCTGCTGGAAAGGCCTTTCCAGTATTGAACCTGAACTTTTCTCACTTATTCTCTAACATGCACAGTCCCAGTTGAATCCATCTTTCCCCTCAGGTCACGTTGTGAAGACCAGTGGTTCTCAATGTGGGTGCTGGTGGTTGTCTCTGGGCGCACCTCCATGCTCCGAGGTGAATCTGTGGAGCTACCAGGAATGGGCCATGTCAGAGGGGAGAAGACAAAGGGGAAAGAGGAAATAAAAGCCACAAACCAAGGGTGAGGATGAGTGCTAGCAATTTGCCTCCCAAGTTGCTCATTCCAAGCATGCTTGAGCACTGCCTTTGCATAACATGCAGGGCTATATTTGTCCATGAGACAGAGAGAGAGCGAAAGTATTTTTCCATTGAGGTCATTCTTGCTCACTTTTTCCTCTAAGAAAATCAATGTCTTCTCCAGTGCTTTCCATTCCCTCGCCCTCCTTGCTGCAGACTCACAGCCCAACCTCTGCTGAGCATTGACGTGCTGGATTCCTCTTGTGATGTGGGGTGAGGTCTTCTGACCTGTAAATCCCACACCTCATTGCAATTTCTTCCAGCTCTTCTTGGGAAAGCATCTTTTCCCTCCCTCCCCTGTTTCAAACACCCTCATTCCTCCAGCCTCCCTCCCTTTCGGGTGGGAACTGGAAATGGAAAGCCCTTTCCTGGGACTGGTTCCCGAGAGCTCCAGACCAGTTGCAAGGGAGAAGCCGTGGTGGGAACAAGGGGCAATGGTGCCTCTAGATGGGGTCCAGCACACTCAGCCTGTGCTGCTTTGCACTGGGACACAGGCTGGAGGAGTTGGGGTGGCTCAGAGGTGATTTTGCATGGTGCCTTTCCCAGGGACACTCATTGCCTTGTCTGAAAGCTGCCAGAGCAGTTTCATGCTTGCCTCACGCTGGAGAGAAAAGATGGCACTGAAACAGAGACTGTTCTAAAGTAGAAACTTAACATTGATGTATTTTGAAGAGATCCTGGCTCCTGAGCCTGGGACACCCTTTCCTCCCTTACTTCGGGGGATGTTCGGATCAAGGAAAGCAAGTTTTTCTCTAACAAATCAATGTCTTTGAAACATCTAACATCTTTTTAGCACAGCCAGGGGATCTTTAGAGAGGCAAAAAAAAGATCACAAAATTGTGACTAAATGATTTCTGGTTTGGTTTAAACTTAACTTGGACAGCTGGAGGATTTCTGTTTTACCGAAGGAAAACTACATGGTAATATTGACATTTCTCATTCCCTAGGTACTAAACCTTCAAAGACTGCAGAGCTGCAGCTGTACAACTGAAAAAGAGTTGCAACCTCTTTTCCTGTTAGGTCAAGTCGTGACTGTTAGGAATGAAGATCATCGTAAGGGGAATTGTGATGTTTCCATGAGGAAAAAAAAAAAAACCCAAACCTTTAAGCTGTGCTTGAAACCAAGCAAGTAGAGCTGAGAGCCTGTAAATGCTACACTTAGAAAGAGGCAGCATGAAGGAGGTGGGAGAATGGGATTCCCGTGATCTTCTACACTGTAGAGGGGAGGCAGCTTGTTGCAGAGGTGACCCAACAGCCAGTTTTCCCAGGTTTGCTGAGTGGAGTCAAACAAGCCCCCAGAATCCAACATCCTTATCTGAATCATCCACATAGTTCACACAGCAGTGTGTTGGGAATCTCACTGCAGGAATTCATGCTGGTTTGGAAGTGCTCTTTCCAGTCCCAGCTGGAAGTCAGAAGAGCACAAAACACGCAATGACAAGACCCAGCTTGATGATAGGGGCAGGTCTGGGTCAGTACCGATTTGATGCAAACCAAGTGTTTCCTCCTAGCTTCTCTGGAGCAGAGACATGCCACTGTTTCCTTCAGCAAAGCTTTGGGCATCCAGAGGACAACCAGTAGAAGGAAAGCATTCAGGCTGGGCTTGCCCTTGCCTCCAGCCCCTGGGCAGTGACACACACCTCTGACCTCAGGCTGGCACGGTTTGGTATCTCAGCACAACCTGACCAGTTTTCTTCTTCTTACAAATGTTAAGATTTTGATTTGGAAACAGATATCAGACAGACAGGTCCTGATCCAACACAAAATAAAATTACTGTAAAGGTGTGATGCTCACTGGTCCATTGCTAAAGTACCAAAACTCCTGAGTGCTGCTCAGAGCTGAAGTTCAGCCCCGACTGCCTGGGCTGGCATCCACACACGCCTCCTCAATCCTGCTCTAATTGCTGCCTGATGTGTCCTTTCCTGCAGAGACAAGTGGGAGCTGGACTTTGACCTCCTCCTGATCTGATGCCAAAGGGATGTATTTTACAGTGTGGTAACAAACGCCTCCCAGCTCACCTGCTGTGAAACCCTGGGTAGTTTGGCATTGTGCTACTACTGAGGCGTCTTCCCTGAAACTATAATCTGTTTTCACATGTTGAAAGGTTCCCGTGGTTATTATGTATTTGCCCTAACCTCGCTGCAATAGTGCTTCGTTTCCAGGGAAGATCAATAAAGAAGTTAAGCTGACTGACTCTCAGGGCATTTGCGATATTGGCTCCTTCCACTGCCCTGTTCTTCAAAGAGTTTTCATTATGCTGCTCAAAAACATAGCAGCATGCTTTGGGGCAGAGATTGTCAGAACCTCTTCATCAAGGGAAAGATGCTTGAAATATTAATTACAATTTAGATTGCTTTAGCAAATTTTGAGAGGGGAAGGAGAGGGAGTTCTTGCAATGGGTGGGTGAGTGAGCCAGATCCTTCACTGAAAACTCTGTAGCATGTTGCGTGCATGAAGACACAGAACATATTTCATGGCAGCCAAGCATGGCTGAGAGCATCTGTTGAGAGCCTTATCTATTGCTTTTTATTCCATACTTGCAGGTCAGGAGAGAGTTTAAATTAAAAAGGCTCAGCTGATGTGGGAGAGGTAAGCTCCTCCCTTCTGAAAGCCAGAAAAAGCATCTCCAAAAAGCAGGTCCATGGGATCTTTGCCCAGCACCCACCTGGCCCTCAAAACCTGCAGCCTCTCACAGCCACACTTTGCTCTGTTATGATGGCAATCTCACATTTTGGATGCCCGTTAGCTAGGATGATCTCTGACACCTCTGAACTCCTTTAAAACTTTACCACCAGTTCTTGAAGGCAGCTGCTCCCTTTGCAATCCGTGTCTCTCACCCTTCAAGAAGAATTGAGAAAAGCACAGAAAGATGAGCCCTTGGAGAACTGCAGGTGTTCAGAATTTGTGTGTTCCTGAATTAGAATATGAAAATGTCCAAACTCCCCACTCGGAGAAACTGTATTTGAAAACTTCGCATTGATTCTGACTAGTTTCTAATGAAGTTCAAAATGCAGTTTAAGGAAGCACTTTAAAATCAGAAGATGAAACATCTATTCCTGAAAATGCTGGATCTTTTTTTTCTGTAAGGTGTCTCCCACAGCCCTAAATGAAGTTTACAGACCAGTTCTTTGGTGAGGGCAGGCTGCTTGTTGTAGTGTTTCTATTAAAAGTTCTCCTGAGATCCTCTCCTTCCCTGTCCTTTTGTCCCTCTTGCTTTCTTTTTTTTTTTTAAAAAAAAAAGAACACAAACAATAGCTGTGAAGTTGACCATTACAGACTAGCAGCCAGTCAAAGTCCCATCCCTGCAGGATGTTGCTCTTGCAAACAAGCTCATATCAAGTTTTCTGATGTTTTTGCTCTTGGACTGATGGGACTGCAGACAGCAAGGAAGAGCAGGAGCTGATCTCTTTGGGGTGGGAGAAACAGTCACTGCGGGAGGCACAGAGCGGGGACCAGCAGAGCCTGCAGTGACCTTCAGTCATAATCCAAGGAAAATTACACGGTCAAGGGCTTTGTGCTCAAGCGAAATATCTCTGGGGTTGATCCAGGAAGAGTTGAGAGACTATCTCAGCAAGCTTTCCTGGGCTGGCTTCCCTGCCTTCAGCACAGCTAAACTGGGAGCAGGGTGCCCACCAGCCTGGAAAACTCACCCAGCTCCTGCAGTGGAGCATCCCTGTGCCCTGGGGCAGAAGCTGTTGGGCATGTGGGCAGGGCAAGGGACAGAGATTGTCAAGCCACAGCTGGACCCTGTTGCTGTAAGACCTTCCTGCTGAAAGCAATGCTGTGCAGCAACATAGAATCATAGAATCACTAGGTTGGAAAAGACCCACCGGATCATCGAGTCCAACCGTTCCCATCAATCACTAACCCATGCCCCTCAGCACCTCGTCCACCCGTGCCTTAAACCCCTCCAGGGAAGGTGACTCAACCCCCTCCCTGGGCAGCCTCTGCCAGTGCCCAATGACCCTTTCTGTGAAATATTTTTTCCTAATGTCCAGCCTAAACCTCCCCTGGCGGAGCTTGAGGCCATTCCCTCTTGTCCTGTTGATGTGCAGATGGGTCTTGTCAGAGTGGCAGGGGAGCAGGATGGGACAGCCCTGGTCACAGCCATCACCATGCCTCACTTTCCCTCTTACCCTGTTGGTTCACCTGACCCTGAGAGGCAGGCGTGAACAAACAGCAGAGAAAGCCATTTGCTCTGTCTCTTTTGAAGCAGAACGGACAACTCTGGCACACGGCACCTCCGCATAATTGCTTGGAATGGGAGCCTCTGGCAGGCAGAGGCTGGACTCAGTGGGCAAGCGCTGGAGGTGGCTGATGCCTGAGAGCAGCCGTGCTGAGCTCTCTGCTTTCACCCATGGGCATGGGTGCACACACGCATGAATTCAGTCTGTCCAGCTGCCTCCTCGGGCCCCTCCTGGCATCTGTGGGGGTAACTGGATTCCGGTATGGCTGTGCACGAGTTGGGGAAAGGCAGATTAGAGAGCGAGCCACAGGGAAATGCAATTACGGAAAAGTAGTTCAATAAATGGAATTACGCTCCCCCACCCCAACAAAGGATTACACCCAGGATTTGAGCAAATTTAGGATAAGTAGAAATCAGGCGCTGGACATGGAGATTAACAAGGACCTGGAGACAGGCCAGTGCCTCCTGTTAAAGGAAAAAAACTGTATCCTTGCCTGTTTGCACAGACGACCTGAGCTGATCCTTTCCCAGCGCAGAAAGCCAAGGCTGGTATTCAGGTGGGTCCCTTCTCCCTTGTTGCCTGCCAAAGCAACAAGCCGGTGCACAGCACAGATATCAGACCTGCTGTTCTTTCTGACTGGTCAGTAACCAGGGGATTTACCTTCACCTAGCTACAAAATCGGAATAGCTTATTCTGCCAGCATAACTTTACCAGTCAGAAAAGCATATGGATATTAATTTCCCTAGTAATTAAACATCAAACAGTAGTTGTTTCCACCTTAATAGCCCCTTTCATTGGCTTCAAATGATCTTGCAGATGATCTCGCTTTACCACATGCTCCATTTCCCCTCTAAGGGCACTCTGGCCACTGGACATCACAGCGTTTTTACTGCATGGGAATTACCTCCTGGGGCAGTACTGATGCACCAATAAAGCATTCTGAGGTTGGGCTCACCTTTTGTTCTCTGAGATCTTTAGACTCATCCTTTGCTTAAGCTGATGCATGTCACTTAATTTCCAGTTAGTGGAGAGTCACCTTGTCTCCCCATCACCAAATTACAATCAGCAAGAGCTTCCTCTGGGTGTTTCAGATAAGCCATGTCCTGCTGTTAGGAGAAAGGTTGTCTGATGTGATCAGGTGTCATCTCTGTGTCTTAGCCGGAACTTTAAAACAATTCTTTACTCATATTAGTGTCTGGCCAGTATTAAGGGTGTCTGGCCAGTATTAAGGGATATCAGACCTGGTAACCTCATAACACTGGGAATTTTTCTGCAGGCAGGAACACCAAGCTCCCTTGCTAAACCAGATCAGCCAGCAAGATAAAAAGCACAACTATTAAGTCCACAGGAACAGCTTAAAAGCTTGTTTGGTTGATGCCAAAAAGCCAATGGACCTGAGCAATTTCTGGTCAGCATTTCCCATTACTCAGTTGTTAACACTAGGGCATCAGCATTCCCAGCCAGAGCATAGAACCTAGATCCTGCTATTCCTCATCTGTTGGCTTGAAGATCTGTTGCTGTCATCACCCTCACCACACTGATGGCAGAGCACTGGCTGTTATTTAGCAGCACTAAATCTAGCAGTGCTAGGAAATGGCTACAAATTATGCCTAATTAAAATGGGAAAAGAGTTGCTTTTCACCAAAGCAAAAACAGGTTTTGAGAAAGCACTCGCTCAGATGCCGTAAATCCAAAACGGCACCTGTGTGGTGATACAGAATCCCTAGGTTGGAAAGGACCTTTGAGATCATCAAGTCCAACCGTATCTGTCTACTACTAAATCATATCCCTAAGCGTTTCATCTACCTGTCTTTCAAATACTTCCAAGGATGGTGACTCAATCACCTCCCTGGGAAGCCTATTCCTGTGCCTGATAATCCTTTCAGTGAAAAAGTTCTTCCTAATATCCAATCTAAACCTCCCCTGGTGCAACTTGAGGCCATTCCCTCTTTTCCTATCACCTGTCATGAGGGCAAAGACATCAACACTCCACTCTCTACAATCTCCTTTCAGGCAGTGATAGACAGTGATAAGGTCTCCCCTCAGCCTCCTCTTCTCCAGGCTAAATAACCTCGGTTCCCTCAGTCACTCCTCATCAGACTTGTTCTCCAGCCCCTTCACAAGCTTCATTGCCCTTCTCTGGACACACTCCAGGACCTCAGTGTCCTTCTTGTAGCAAGGGGCTCAAAACTGAACATGGTATTCGAGGAGCGGTCTCACCAGTGAAGCGTACAGGGGGACAATCACTTTCCTGCAGAAACGGTCACACCGTTTCTGATCCAAGCCAAGATGCCATTGGCCTTCTTGGCCACCTGGGCCACTGCTGGCTCATGTTCAGTCACTGTCAACCAACACCCCCAGGTCCCTCTCCTCCAGGCAGCTTTCTAGCCACTCTTCCCCTAGTCTTATAGCTGCACAGGGTTGTTGTGCCCCAAGTGCAGGACACTTCTCTTGGCCCTGTTAAACCTCATCCCGTTGGTCTCAGCCCATCGATCCAGCCTGTTCAGATCCCTTTGGAGCCTCCCTACCCTCCAGCAGATCCACACTTCCACCCAGCTTAGTGTAATCCACAAACTTACTAAGGGCACATTCAGTCCCCTCATCCAGGTCATTGATAAAGATATTGAACAAAACTCGACCCAGCACTGAGCCCTGGGGAACACGACTCATGACCAGCTTCCAAATTAATTTAGCTCCATTTACTACCACTGTCTGGGCCCGGCCATCCAGCTGATTTTCACCCAGCAGAGGGTGAGAACTTCCAGGCCAACTGCAGCCAGTTTCTCAAGCAGAATCCTGTGAGAAGTGATGGCAAAGGCTTTACAGAAGTCCAAGCACACTACATCCACAGCTTTCCCTCATCCATCAAGCAGGTCACCTTGCCGTAGGAGGTGATTGGGATAGTTCAGCAGGACCTGCCTTTCAAAAACTGAGCGGGCCTGATCACCCGGTTGCTTTCCGTGTGCTGTGTGACAGCACTCAAGATGAGCTGTTCCATGATCTTCCCCAGCACCAAGGTGAAAATAATATTTTTTTTAAAATATGTTTTTGGATCTTCTAGCTTCAGAGCCTGTGCAATGCATCTGGGCCACAGGCTTAAGTTGTCAGCTAGAAAAACCCTTCGTAAGGGACCACTGCACTCCTCAGTATCCCCTGACCTGTCCACCGTGCAAGGCTAGAGATGTGATGGATCAGGCCTGCTGGAAGAGCCACTAGCACAATCTCCTGCCTCCAGCAGTAGACCCTCCAGAAGGGTGTGATGGTAGGGACTGGGTTCCTCATGAACTGAGGGGACGATCTGAGCATGGCACCCTCCAGTGATTCTTCTCCCGTGAAGCTGTGCAATTGCTTTTCAAAGTGCTGTGACGGTTTGGCAGCCACCAAGTCCGTGGAGATGAGCCTTGCTGTTTCCATGCTGTGTGAAGCAGCACCTCTTTCTGCCTGTTTGAACATATCAGAGAATGATCTATTTGCTGCTCGTGCTTCCTGTAGCACAGAGACTGTGAACACCCTTTCCTACACACCTGCTTTCAACCATCAATGTAGGCATCTCTCTTTCAGGCTAAGATATCGCAATTTATTTAACAACTCCTCAACCAGAAGCTGCCCAGAACACTCTGATCATCTTCAACGCTTTCCTCTGTACATTTACAGTTCTTCTGTGGCTGGAACAAGGTGGGTGCAGCACCCTCAGAGCAACCCCAGCACCACAACAACAGCCCTGTTCCTGTGGAGAAAAGGATCTATCTGCAAGAGGAGGGAATCATAGAATCACCAGGTTGGAAAAGACCCACTGGATCATCAAGTACAACCATTCCCATCAATCACTAAACCATGCCCCTCAGCACCTCGTCCTTCCCTTAAACACCTCCAGGGAAGGGGACTCAACCCCCTCCCTGAGCAGTCTGTTCCAATGCCCAATGACCCTTTCTGTGAAAAATTTTTCCTAATGTCCAGCCTGAACCTCCCCTGGTGGAGCTTGAGGAATATCAAAGCAAGCTGTGTGCTGGCTTGATGTCAGTCACACCTACAGGTGCTGCAGGCACCTGGGTCCCCTGGTCAGAAGAGTTTTATGTGCTACTTTGGAGACCAAACGAGTTCTGGTCTGGAGAGGAGTCTGCAGTTTAACTCTGCCATCTGCAGCTCACCTCTGAAACTGCGAGAGGTTCTTTGCCCCACCAGCAAGCTCTTATCCAGACATGGACAAACAATGTTTTAGTTAAATAAACTTCTCAGCGAAGATCATAGATCATAGAATCACCAGGTTGGAAGAGACCCACCGGATCATCGAGTCCAACCATTCCCATCAATCACTAACCCATGTCCCTCAGCACCTCGTCCACCTGTCCCTTAAACCCCTCCAGGGAAGGTGACTCAACCCCCTCCCTGGGCAGCCTCTGCCACTGCCCAATGACCCTTTCCGTGAAAAATTTTTTCCTAATGTTCAGCCTGAACCTCCCCTGGTGCTAAACAGTGTTTGCATTTTGCAGAGGTGAAAACCGGAGAAACGGGTCTTTAAAACAAATGAATATACTGTAAACTAGATAAAGCCTGTGCCCTAGTAATAAAGTAGTAAAACCACACACCTTAAAAGACAGTTTACAACGAGAGGAGTCTCGGGGCAGTGTTTCTATGTCAGCAGTGCAGGAAGCTCAGAGCCCTATTGTAAGTTCTAAGCCAATCCATCCATACTACAGGGAGGAAAAAGTTTTTTCCCAAAAAGTAGCTGGTAAGTATTTGTTAGGATTCATAAAACCCTGTCATCAAGCAGCTCTCAAACCGCTTGGTAAGAGGAGACTGTGATGACACCCTCAGTGACACCAAACCAGCTCTGCCAATGTATCCCTCTGACCCATAGCAGGATGGATCCCACCATAACCCAGGTACCTGTCACCATCCCCATCCAGACCTCAGCACTTCAGACGAGCAGGCTGAAGGAGAACATAGTGCTCCAGCTGTCTGAGCTCCTGTATTATACACGACATGGCACGTCCCTGGATTAATGAAGTCTCCATCTAATCAGAGCATATCTTGTCAAAAAAAAAAGAAACAACCTGTTCCTGACCTAAAAATCCTGCTGCTGACTTTCTGACAGCAGCTACACTTGAGTCTCAGGCGTTTCCAAGGGCTCTCAAAAGTAAAAGGGTGATTTGGAAATCCTGTCCTCTGTATTTTGTTTGCCCTGTATTGACTTAATGTGGGACTGCAGGAGGACGTCACTCTTCTATGCATCAGTTTTCCTACCTGAGAAAGAGAATCACTTCATCAATGAAGTGCCTTGAAAGCCATGCATATTTTTCTGAAATCCTAATGCCAGTTATTTTTTGTTCATGCTATGTGGGAGGTATATTATTATATCAAAATATCTGAAGGCTCTTGCTTAACACCACAAACAAAATCGCCATCTCAGTAACAGCAGGCGGATCAATAAATAAATGATTTTTTTGGATGTGTGACTCATGAATCCCTTTAATGTAGGTCAGTGGGAATGTGTGCCAATCACCCACCGGCCCAGGAGCATGGAGGGCACATCCTAGGACACTGCCACGATGGCTCAGCATGGATACCACAGTTTCCTGAACCTCTGCAGCTTTGCAAACAGCTCCTGGCTGTTGCCTTCCACCATTTGGCACTTCCAGCTCACCAAAGGAAAGCCATTTGCTCAGCCTGCTGCCCCTTGGACATGACCAGTCAATCTTTAGAAAGCATTAATGAGAATATTTTTTTCCTCAGATTTTTTTTCCACTTAAAATATAAGAGGATGTTTTTTTACAATGAGAAAAATGCCATGGTATAATTTAGGCATAAGAATTTTCATCAAGTGACATGCACAATCAAAAAAAAAAATGGTTGTCTGGTTTTCAATGAAAACGTTAGAATCAGGACACACTCTGACTTCATGAGCTGCTTCTCCTGTACTCCCTTGGAATGGGATTTTAGGCAGTGTGACCCAGGCAGATCTGCTGACCACTACTTGCCCAGAAAACTTCAGTGGTAAAAACACACAGGCAAAAGATGAACACATTTCCATACACTGTCAAAGCCCAACTCATTCAAATGATGAACTAAACTGCTGTAGCACTGCTCAGGCACACGGGTTGCAGTTGCTGGGTTTGTTTAACTAACAGCATTTTGAGTCAAAATATTTAATTACAGTATCAAAACCTATGTTTTTGTAAAACAGGATCCCATTTACTTTCAGGCAAAGGCTTATCTACAGACAGTCCCTCCTTGAAGCTGCCAGACGATGGCTGGACAGCACAGGGCATGGGTTTGTTTATCCACCGAGAAGGACCTTGGACCTTCTCCTTACAGAGAGAACTTCACTGAAGCTGGCAGGAATGTCTCTACTTTAAAAAAAAGCAGCAAACAATTCCTTTGCTGTGGTTCAGACTTCTCCGAATTTTAACCAAAAGAAAAAGCCTTCCACTTGAGATGCCCTGCTTCTTCCCTTTCTTTTCTCTGGCTGTGAATGCAGGCAGTCTCCCTTCTGGTACCAGGTGGATCAGGATGCTGAGGCTTTTGTGGAAGAGCATCAGTACAAAGGCACATCTCATTTTTAGAAAATGAGCCTGAGCCCATCAGGGCTCCAAGTACAAGACTGCAGAGGTTGCGTTCAGGCTGTAAAAAAGGACCAGTAGCTGAGGAATCTCTGGATATCCATTCTCAGCAGGCAAAAAAACAGAGGGCAGTGTGGTGCCACTGCAGCCCACCAGCACTGATGAGCTTTGATGGTAAATGGGGGTCCGACCTTCCTTCCAGCTCCTTTCAGTGAAGGCATCACTGTACTCCCAGCTGTGGCTTAATCCCAGCATGAAACCTCTCCCCACCAGCCAGTGGATCCCACGGGCAGGAGGCAAACCTGGTTCTGGTGAACCGGCCATGCAAAGGGATGCATGGACCATGCCAGGAATTTGGACGGGTTGGTTCTTTCTAAGCTTCATTGTTAGACGTGTTTTAATACATCTGGCAGCACGTCCCTTGCCTTCTGCCACTGCCCTTGGTCTGGGTTTGCAGGCTTTCCTGAGAAGGACTCCACTGCTGCACACCCTGCCCATCCTCAGCAAACAAAGTCTGAGAAGCCCATTCTCCTGGCACCTTCACCATGCCTCATATCCACCAGGCGCAGGAGCTGCTCATCGGCAACCAGACCTGCGAAAGGAAGGGGAATGACAGCACTGGAGATGCCTTATGGGAGGATGGATTGGCTCTGCTGGCCTTGGGCACCCCGCAAAGATCCCAGGGCTCCCCCTCATCCCCACTCTACTGTACCGGGTCTGTTCCGCATCCCTGTGTGTGGAAGAGACCTTGCCTTTCCCCCGGGTTTGTGTGTGAGAGTCAGGCAGGGCGATGGAAAATCATTTACTTGAATTGTGGCAAGCAGCAAACACAGAGCTAGCGTTAACTGGCATTAGCTCAGTTTGCCTTTTCAGCTTTTACTTTTTATATGAAAGGGTGATTGTCTTGTGCTCATAACTTAAAGTGTGAGCAAAGGATTTATCCTACAATACCACTGTGCTTTCTGCTAAAGAGGTAGATAACCGCACGCTCACATTATGCAGTACAACGCGCCTAGGATTCTTCATTTTTTGCTTTCTATATTCTATTAGAAAATGGCGAAGGGTGTGTTTCGTTTTTATTAGCTGAATGTTCAGTATTTGTGTCACAGTCTGTTTAGATGGAAATTGGTATTCAACTGAATGAACAAGACCTGCCTTTTAGAATGATCCTTTTATTAGTTAAATAAAACTACCCTGAATGTGCTGGCTAAATAAGAGAAATTATTTAAATATATGTTGAACCAAAAGCTGATTTGCTAAACAAAAGAGAATTATTTTGCAGCGAGCTGGACTGATAGCTTTGATTTAATGATTCTCCGAGGCTTCAAAGAGGTCTCATTTGCTCACTCTTAGTTTTCTAGTGGCTCAGCTGGAAAAGAATTGGCTTTCTTGCTTTTTTAACCAGCTCAAAACTTTTCAGCTTTAAACAAATTCGTTATTGGGCCAAATGAGTTGAATAAGCAGAAAAGAAGGAAACAATTTCTCTGCACTTGTGAAGGGGAAGATACAGCCAATGGAAGTGAGTTAGGACATCTGCAAACTGTGGTTGCATGAGCCTGGTCAGAGAAGGTCTCCAGCAGGAAGCAGACACGCAATGCTGAATATTTAAATGGTGGGAATACATTTGGCTTTACAACACATTTCAAATTAAGATAATTAATATAAACCTGACCTTTTTTTATTTTTCAGCCCAGAAGGCCAATCTTGTCCTGGGCTGCATCAGAAGAAGCGTGGCCAGCAGGGTGAGGAGAGGATTCTCCCCCTCTACTGCCCTCTCACAAGACACCACCTGGAGTATTGTGCCCAGTTCTGGAATCTCTAAAATAAGAAGGATATGTAACTGTTGGAACAGGTCCAGAGGAGGGCTACGAAGATGACCAGAGGGCTGGAGCACCCCTGCTATGAGGACAAGCTGAGAGAGTTGAGGTCGTTCAGCCTGGAGAAGGCTTTGGGGAGACCTTATAGCAGCCTTCCGGTACCTGAAGTGGGCTAAAGGAAAGCTGTAGAAGGGCTTGTAGTGATAGGATGAAGGGGAATGGCTTTAAATTAGAGGGTGGAAAGTTTTGATTAGGCATTGGGAAGAAATTCTTCACGATGAGGGTAGTGAGGAACTGGCACAGGTTGCCCAGGGAAGTCACGGATGCTCCTCCCTGGAGGTGTTTAAGGCCAGGTTGGATGGAGCCTTGAGCAACCTGATCCTGTGGAAGGTGTCTCTGTCCATGGCAGGGGGGTTGAAAGTGGGTGGGCTTTTAAGATCCCTTCCAACCTGAACCATTCTATGATTCTAAGAATTAGGACAACAGTGAAATTAAGCCCACGCTTCAGCATTTTGCTGGAGAAAGCACTGAACATTTTAGGGAACTGCTGGCTGGGAGCTGGTTTTAGACACATTAATGCTTTTTCCAGTGTTAGCATCAACCTCCCAAACTCTTTCCGAGGCTGTCCTCTCCCTCCTGCTAAAATCTCAGGACAGGGATCATCCTAACGCAAAGCCAGACTGAAACACAGCCATTTGGCTCAGAAGGCAGCAAGAATGAGCTTATAATTTTCCTCTTTCTTCACTCAGATCTGCTTATAGCCTAGCATGTACTGCATTTGCCATTTAACAGTGTCTTTTTATCCCTTCAAACAGCTGCACCATTTTGGCTGCCAGGACTTCTAAATGTACGAATTTCCTCCCAGTTTTATGCTTCAGTGTCTTTCTTGCAGAATGCACCTGACAGCCTCTCCTTGGGCATTTGGCACATCAGTGCTGCACTCCCCAGGCAGCCAATAATGCCTGCCCACCTCTCAGTGACAAAGTCCTAAACATCCATGCCCTGTGCTGATGGCTTCATGGACAGCATTTCTATACCTGGTTCCTCCTGGGAACACCATCGTGCCAAGCTCCAAGCAGCCAAGCAGGAGCTTCTCTACTATTTATTCGCTGTCTCAGAGCTATATTTGATGCACAAAGTCTCTAGGGAGATGAACCAGCTAAAAGACTTGGCTCGCATGAGGGGGTCCCTGTACTCACTGCAAGTTCAGTGTTCGTGCAGCCAACAGAGGTTGGTGCAAACTCAATAAACATCCCTTATTGTGGCATTGCCTTACAGACTCCATCGCTACCCTGAAGAGAAACTGCAGCAACTGGTGCAAGCATTGATTGTTCCCTGCTCCTTTCCTCTGCTGGATGTTCTGTCAATGACCTAGAGAGACTACGGATAACCCACTCCACAGGCTCTGCCTAGTGCTGTGCTTCTCTTCTGGCTCCCCAGCAGCCACCCAAAGGGTTTCTTCCTGGCAGAAGCTTTCTGTTTCAATTTCCTAAAACAATCATAGAATCATCAAGCTGGAAAAGACCCACCAGATCATCGAGTCCAACCATTCCTATCAAATACTAAACCATGCCTGCCCCTCAGTGCCTCTTCCACCCGTCCCTTAAACACCTCCTTATCCCATGTGAAAGCACATGCCATATCTTCTCACTTTCCCCCTTCTGAACAAATCTAAAATGAGAAGAAGACAGTGGATCAGCCCCCACCAGCCATGCACTTCTGTGCCAGGTATGGCCTTTGCGGTCAGACACTCGCATCAGCTGAGCTGCTTTGCAGGATGCTTTTTTTGTTCCCCCTCTTTGTGGTTGCTTTGTTCAGGGCTTCACGGTGCTGGCAGAGTCCTGCCAGGCTCCTGTGCAAATCAGTCACACCACAGTCAAGAAATGCCACAAACAGAGGGTTTTCAGTGGGGTTCAATATAATTGCTAGCATTTATCACTTTAATGGGCTAATGAAAGTGAGATGTAATTAGAAAGGGTGTCAACTAGAACATGGAGTTTGTTTTACAATTATCTATATTGCGGGTAACCACTGGCACAGAACAGAGCCTTTTAAGAAGCTGGGAATATGTGGCATAACCATTCATCACTGGGTAGCTTAAAGTGACCCAAAACCACATTCAGTAATTGCTGCTTTTCTTCCTGAGCGCTTGAAAGCAAACACAAAAAGATCGAGTCCCTCTCAAGGTGGCTTTTCTAACCCATGAAGATGGTTTATATCCACAACTGAGCCCACATAACCATCGCCTCAACATCATTCCCACTTGCAGAGTGATCAGCAGTGGTTTCACTCGGGTGATTTTTGATTGTGTAAGCAAATTCAAATGAATGCAACAATAATAAGAGCTCCCAGCAGAGCCATCACAATAAGTGTCCACATACACAGCCTTCTGTACATCTGTACATACAAAAAAAAAAAAAAAAAGAAATTTAAAAAAAAAGTCACTGAGGATTAAAAGCAGTTAATGAAGTTGCATTTCTTTCCATCTTACCCAAAATTAGCATTGGTACTGAGGGTAAAGTGAGTTTTATGCAGGCTCTTATTTGAGGCAGAATGTCTAAAGGCATGAGGAACATTTCTCCTGGACAAAATGTTGCTGCTACTAGATAGTTACCAGGGATTGTTGCTTGCTGGATATCGTGCAGCAAAGTAATGAAGGCCAATGGCACTGTTATCAGATGGCTTAACACTGAGTGGGAGACGAGAGACTCAGACAGACAGAAGCCTCCTGAGCATAACCAAGGTACAAAGTATGACTCTTGTTAAAAAGCTTATCTTGTTTCTGAATAACAGAGTGCAGTTTTAATTTGTATCATCGCTTCAGGGCTGGTCACATTACTGGAAGAGCAACAAGCCATTTCCTGCACAGAATGGAAGCACAGACTTTGGTGTGTGGCTAGTATCTTGAGCGTACTCTATTCTCAGCAGCTTTCTCCAGCTGTTACAGCTGTAGGATTAATAACCTGTTGTGCCTACACCCTTCTGATATTATCTAAAATGGATTTTAGTTTAGTGCAGAAGACTGACAAGAGATAACATTAAATATTTATGTTTAATATCATGCCTTCCAGAGCATCATCCTAATAGCTATGATCTGAACCCCTTTCTGCATTATGTGATGAGCTACTGTGCCTTTGAAGAGTGCAGTCACGTTAATTTAGCGTGTCTGCCCCGCAATATCCAGTCCCAGCCCAGTTCTCATTTCCTAGCCTAAACAACATGCAAAGAACTTACTAGCATTTCTCAAGTGGACATGCTGACAGAAAGTCAAGTCTATGAGGATCCTTAAAATCCAGGTTGCCACCTGATTCCAGCTTCCCTGTACTTTACGTAGGCACCTGAAGCTACACAGAGGATCCGAAAAAAACGATCTTTTCAGAGAGGCACCCACCTTGCAGGGTTTGGGTGCCTTCATGAAGAAGGGGTAGCAGCTCAGGCACTCACAGTCTTTTGATCAATTGAACACAGTTCTTTAATATTCTCAGAAGAAAGTCTTCCTGCTTACAGTTACACTGCAATAGACACCTGGAATTGTTGTTTGTCACATATTCATTTTTTACATTGACATCCCATATATGAGAATTAGCACAAGTTGCCCCTGCAGCACTGAGAGTCTGCTATAACGTGGAGGCAACACGGTAACAGTGATGGTTCAGAGAAAGTGATGCTGCTAATTACAGAAATTAAACAATAATGATATAATTAATGCAAAAATTATGCATGGCTTATATGCAAGCTACTGGAGTGCAAGAGGTATTAATCACACCTAGATGAAGATCATTCCTGTGGAGATGATATCAAATCCACTTTTATAACTCGATCACAGATAATGGTTGCGGGGAACTGAGGGAACAGTGGCAAGCTTCGTTCAGCAGTAGAAGCAGCTGATGAGAACAGCAAGGAACCACAAAAGGACTTCAGTCTTGATTGGAAAAAGTCAAGCACTGAATGTGAGGAGAATTGACAAAGTCTTTCTATAGCAAGACCCTTCAGCACCATGCTCTAGATCAAGAGCTGATATTATGTCCCACATAGCCAAAGACTGGCTCCAATTTCCAGCACATTTGAATAGACACTTGGCACATCCTCTCCCAAATGCATGGTAAGAAACAAGATGAGAAAAGTGAACTTCCTTTTACTTTTTACAAAGCAACCTTTGGTGAACAGCAGATTTAAAGACTAGCATTAACTCTGTATAACCCTCATCCCACATTTCCAGTTTAGTATAGTCACAAGTATCTAATTTGAGATATGAAGAAAATTAGCAGAAAGTTATACTATGAAATTTTAAGAAGTGTGCATGATATCGCTTAAACTCCAGAAATCAGGTATTCCCAGACAGCTGGAACAAAAAAAAAGGAGTGAAGCTTCAAAGAACTCCATTATGTGTGCTCCATGCCTGCCCCAACTTTGAGCTCACGCTGCAGTTTGGCTTCTAAATTCTGAAAATTCATCTTGTCATATTTTAAGGTATCTCCCATCAGGGATGTTACAAGGACATGTTAAAAATACGGCTGAGAGGGCCTCATAAATTGCAAATCTTGTATATTTTCTTGTTCAAAGCCAATTGTGGCAGCGCATGAACGTAGACAGTCGCATCAGTCAGACAATTGCGCCCAGTAACCCTTTCCCATATTTAGACAAAAAGGTCATCACTGTGGTTGCCATTTGACTGTACAGCAAGAGCAGAACTGCAAAATCCTTGCAAATTGTTCAGTTCTTCTACAGTTTGAGTGTTGTCTGCTCACTGGTCCTACAGCAACGCTCCAGATTTGCAAAACTGGACTGAGAACATGGCCAGCCCCAAGCCTTTCCCACAAACCCAGCTTGAAATGTTACTGCATCAAGTGGTAGTTTACTAGAATTGTATTATTATTTATGCTTCTATATTAAGTACCTTAACAGCGTGATAAATAAGGCCAGACTTTGCTGCGTATTACTATACATTTTACTGATTGGTCTTCCTATAGACAGAGGTCTTGAGGAAAAAGGAAGGACTTGAAGCAATCTCTAAGCTAGAAAATACACAGTCAAGTCACTAGAGAGTCCCGAGAGTCAAAATTAGCACAGGGTGTACAGCTTTGTCCTCCAGTAGCCAAACACAGTTTGGTTTATTTGCCTTTAGCTAAATGTAGAAGGCCTTGAGGCCCAGTAAAGTGGACTTAGTGTTTGAGTTCATGCCGGCACACAATATATTCTTCATTTGGCTTTATGAACACA
The DNA here is from genome assembly GCF_032191515.1 of Phaenicophaeus curvirostris. Lineage (NCBI taxonomy): Eukaryota > Metazoa > Chordata > Aves > Cuculiformes > Cuculidae > Phaenicophaeus > Phaenicophaeus curvirostris. The sequence goes on along the minus strand of NC_091393.1, from coordinate 120,431,180 downwards.
CCTTTTTTGGTGTCTAAGGAGGAGTCCATTTAGACTGTGGAGTCTACTGCTTAATAATAAACACGCTTCTGACAGCGTTAAACGATAGCTTGCTTCCAATAAACCCCATGCTGATCCACGTGCTTGTTAGAGTGGGTAATTCGTCTTCCTGGGCTGTTAAAACTTATAAAGACAACATGAATCAGACTCGATCAGCATGTTCCCTGCTGATTTGCTCATTTTCTCTCCATAACAAAATACTGGCTAGTTTTCTCTCTGCCTTGTAGATCCCATTATTAGCTGATCTTGTTATTCATTGCTCCTAAGGCTTGTGAGGCCTTTTCAAGGCACGTACATGAAGGATTCACATGGTCTACAGCAAAAGGCCACTATTCCATCGTGCCCACACTTCTCCCAGGCTACTTGGTTGTAACCCCTTTGTGTTAATGAGTTGAGAACCTGCAGCCACACTCCAACTCCACAAGAATGAACAGAGTGCTCCAATTTTTTTTTTTACTTTATTTGCTACCAGAAAGAAAAAGAAGGGAAAAAGGAAAAGGATCGTATTGCCCTCAAATCTAACTGTGGCCTCAATATCTCCTGAAGATTCAGCTTTATGGCCTCTTCTTCCAAGTGACAGGGGACAGGACAAGAGGGAATGGCCTCAAGCTCCACCAGGGGAGGTTCAGGCTGGACATTAGGAAAAAAATTTTCATGGAAAGGGTCGTTGGGCAGTGGAACAGGCTGCCCAGGGGGGGGTTGAGTCACCTTCCCCAGAGGTGTTTAAGGCATGGGTGGACGAGGTGCTGAGGGGCATGGTTTAGTGTTTGATAGGAATGGTTGGACTCAATGATCCGGTGGGTCTCTTCCAACCTGGTTATTCTATGATTCTATGATGTGGCTCATAAGAGCCATTTTTGTCACTGTGCTCACTCATACCCCCTAGTCCCATGAGCTGATAAGGGCTGTTTGAGCTGTTTTAAATTAGCTGATAACATGCCAGCAAGCAGGTTGCAGAATGTACCAGGCAGCCAAGTGCCCTAGATAGAACAACCCCCCAGGAACAACTTGCAGCTGCCTGAGTAGACTTGGCTTCTTGCTCCATCAGGGTCTCACAAAGGTAATCGGGGTCCCGTTGGCTCTGCTGAGGTTAGCATCATTCTCCTAGGACCAGGCACGGCACCCCAGGAAGGCGTGGGATACCCAGGGAACACACAGCTCACCACCACAGATGCTCCACAACCCATCACTGTAGTCCTGGGGAGAGAGGGCACAGCCCCATGTTCCAAACACACAGGACATGAGATGCAGGAAAAGCAGAGCTTTTAACTCCTCGTTGCTTCACATTAAAGCAGTTCATGGCTGACATTTCAAATCAGACTGGAGAGTGTGCAGTCCCTTTGCACCACCCACCCACAACTGCTGCTATTGGTATTTGCCACAGGAAGCTGAAGTCAGGTTAAGGACTTGATCTCTTTCTTCTAGTCCATTTACTTCTTATAAAATCCAGTGGGGCACCGTAATTTTCTCTTTCCACTCTGGATGCTTGTGCTCTCAGACAGCTTTTGACAACTACCATTAACTATGATGATACATGGGACCTCTCACTTCCACAGTTGCACACACACAAGCCAACAGAAGATTTGCTCCCTGCCACCAAAGTCAGCAAGCTTCACTGGGAACATCATCTTATCCTCTGCAGAAGGGCCAGTGCCATCCCAGCCAGGGACATCTTCCCAGCTGTCTCAGGAACCGCTCGAGTTGGCACCTATCAGTAAGAGCCCATTTGCTCCTGTCTGGGGGTAACTGCTCAGTGTTCAGGAACCAACATCTTCAGCCCAACCCTGACACTCTTGCCAAAGGGAAAAGGCAAGGCATGACCTATAAAACATTCCCAGCCCAGGCACAACCGCAGCAGGCAGCCTTGTGCCAAGGGAAGGGAATGACGCCAGACAGGAGCTGCACTACAAATCCACCCAGATGCCCAGTACAAAAATAACATCCCAAGTCTCCATACCTCTTAGATTTCCTAAAATTAGATGTTGGCAGACAACAGGAAAACTTATTAAAAAAAAAAACCAAGAGAAATGGGGAAGAGGGGCAGGTAGCATGGGTTCTTTTCCCCCCTTTTAAGCATCCTTTCTGTTTTGCTGTTTTCTGTAGCTGCCAGAATACCTATACAGACAGGCACTCACTGAGGACAAGCCTAGAAAGGACTCAACAGGCCAGAGGGGAAACAGGAGATGCTCAAGACGCCGAATCAATCCAGAGAGAAAAGCAAACCACATGCATGACCTTCCAGGGCTTCACTTACCAACTAGCAGCCCAGGTAGAACCTCATATACCAGCCTGGTGGCTCCTGAAAGGAATGAGAGAAGCTTGGCATCTTATTTACAAAGCAAGTCCCTCAAAGCAAACAGAGCTACACCACTTGCCCTACTGACTCCAGGATTCTCTTTAATATCATTGGGAAATATGATACACCTGTCCTGAATTAGAGTACGTAGGTTTATCTCATTTAAGAGCCAACTCACAGACGGGTAGAGATCAGATCAGCTGTAAGAAATTCCTTTCATCATACAGCTTGCCATTCACTGTAGGGTGAAAATGGCTTGAAAGGTAATCCTGTGCACCCTGAAGGATATGTTCTTCTATCTTAGTTTATACAATCCAAATCAGGTTTTGTTTCAAACATCTCTCTGCAGAAGAAAAACAATTTGAAGATGCAGTATGTGTGATCTTTCAGGCTAAAGATCCATTGCTAATATGCAAATTGTTTGGCAATGCAAAGCTGCAGAAACAGGACAAATAATGCACATTGTCAAAATGTGTTGTGTACAAATCAAGGTTTCATTTCCAAGGCATTGAATGATTCATTAACAGAAGCAAAAGTATGTAGTGACCAGATGAGAAATTTTAACTTCTGCAGCGTTCTGGGGCTGGTATTTCAAGTCACTTGATCAGTTGTCACTCAAAAGAAAAAACCCTGCAGGGTGCGGACCCGACATCCACCCAGGCTCCCTGACAGCTGTCTGAACATGAGCCAGCAGTGGCCCAGGTGGCCAAGAAGGCCAATGGCATCTTGGCTTGGATCAGAAACAGCGTGACCAGCAGCTCCAGGGAGGTTATTCTCCCTCTGTACTCGGCACTGGTGAGACCGCTCCTCGAATCCTGTGTTCAGTTCTGGGCCCCTCACCACAAGAAGGATGTTGAGGCTCTGGAGCGAGTCCAGAGAAGAGCAACAAAGCTGGTGAGGGGGCTGGAGAACAGGCCTTATGAGGAATGGCTGAGAGAGCTGGGGGTGTTTAGCCTGGAGAAGAGGAGGCTGAGGGGAGACCTCATTGCTCTCTACAACTACCTGAAAGGAGGTTGTGGAGAGGAGGGAGCTGGGCTCTTCTCCCAAGTGTCAGGGGACAGGACAAGAGAGAATGGCCTCAAGCTCCACCAGGGGAGGTTTAGGCTGGACCTCAGAAAAAAATTTTTCCCAGAAAGGGTCATTGGGCACTGGAACAGGCTGCCCAGGGAAGTGGTTGGATCACCTTCCCTGAGGGTATTTAAAAGATGGGTGGATGAGGTGCTGAGGGACATGGTTTAGTGATTGATTGGAATGATGGACTTGATCCTGGAGGTCTTTTCCAACCTAGTGATTCTGTGAAGGTCACTACCCTTCTTTGTGGAACAGGTCCATTCCATTTTAATACTTCCCTTTGTTTCCTGTCCAAAGTAGTGGCATGGAAACAACACCACCACGAAATGACAACTTTCTTCAGCCCTCTCATAACAGCAGCTCTAGGGGCCTGCACTAAGAGAGCTTGATTCAGTTAGAAATCACTGCAGCGCATGAAAAGCACTTACCCTGTGACCTTTTGTAAATAAAGAGTTATACTGGCTCTGCCTCTAAAGCCAGAGAGATTTAAACAGATATCTTCCTCCCAGCACTGAGGGAGGAGAAGCTGAGACGGTAAAATCCTGAAAGCCAGCAATTTTCTCAAGAAGTGATGCTGAGAGCACTTGAAGGCTCAAAGCTTGTGGTATCTAAGTTAGAGGTTGCAGTGCAGGGAACAAAGAGCAGGATTTTCTTTAAACCCTAGCATCTTTAGAGGCACAAACTGTATTTTTTTCAAGTCATATTGATGGTCCTGCAGAAGTTCTCTTTGCAAGTTGTTCCTGCACAGAAGTACTGTGTGTGCAGCTCTGGGTGATTCACTGCCTGCTCCCTTCTTCTGTGCTGAGATCCGCTCTGAAGGACAGGCTAGAAAGAACCCTCCAGTCTTCTCCAGTGTCTAAGACCCATTCTGAGGCCTCCTGCCCTTTTCTTCTTTGGCACTCACCTCACTCCCACATGGCGATAACAGCTCACGTGACCACTGGTTAATTGTTGATCTCCAAAACCTGGAGAAATTATATCTGCCAAGTCTGCCTGTGCTGAAAGACTTCGGGAGAGAGCTACTCTGACCTAAGGCTCCCTGCTTACAGGTGTCACTGGGGGGATCCCAAAGCTTTCCTCAGTACTTCACATCTTGGGCTACAGGATATTTGGGAAGAAAAACCAGGGAACAACTCCTTTTCAGAGTAGTCTCTAGTTCCAAGTGCTGCCTCTGTTCCTTCAGCAGCAGCACTTCATGGGGATCCCCTCTTCTGTAGTCAGGAAGTGGGAAACACAAATATGACACAATTAACTTCAATTACCAAAAATATTACTTTTATGGAAGTGAAGTGAAAATTTGACTTATTCCAGATGTGAAGCAGTGAGAGACTCAGTGGGATTATAGGGGAGTTTTCAGTGACCAAGTCTCACTTGTGGCCTCCAGAGAGAACTAATCATGTTACTGCCTTTCCTCCCAGCTTCACAGCAATTCATATCCTTTAATGCCTCCCACTGATTCCTCTGTTTGCTTGGGTTTTGGAGATTTGACAGCCCCTGAGTGCAGCTGGCACTGAGCAGGGCTGCCCCATTACTTGCTGGTTAGGTTCTGGCTGCAGCTGTAAATTACTGCCCTGCCTCTGTACACACGACACAGATGTGGATCAGACAGGAATTCAAACGTGCAACAAGGCTCCACCCAGCCCCTGTGAAAGATAAACTCATCCACAGCTGTGAAAGTGCAAAGATAATCCAGTGTTTTCCACTTGATCCCAGACGATGTTCCTCAGTCTTAGCACATCCCTCCTTGAGCACTGGCTTGACTCCACAAAAGCTATTGAGATGCTTATTTTGCTAGGTTCAAGTTTCCTTTTGGCCTCTAAGGCTCTTCTACCTGTATTTCCAGAGAAAATAATAAGTGCTGTGCACAATGAACTTGTGTAGGGCCCATCATAGGAGCCCTGGTATCCCCCTAAAACATTTTAGGTTTCAGCTTTTTCATCCCTTCTCTCTGAATACATGACCACCAACAGGCCAATACCAGCTGCATGCCTTGCAGACAACATCTGTTGTTCAACCTGGAGCAAGATGTCCTTACTTTTTATTTGAATGATTCTTCTCCTGAACCATAATACACAAGGGCTCCCAGTGGGTTTGTATTTCAGCTCCATGGGGTTTATCCTGGCTGCACATAGAAATGTCTCCATGCTCACCCCCACTGTGTGAGCCTTCCAGCTGGTCAAGACTTCACCATGTCCCAGTGCTGACCATGACTGTGCTCGCACAAGGGTTGATGACAAGCTCTTTGTTGCTCTTGTTCACGTCCCCAGCCATAACAGTGTTCAAACAAAAGCATGAATCTATGTTCAATGTGTGACCCAACCCTATCCCATCACTGAGGAGAGAGAGAGATACAAGAGGAGAAATGGGTGAACAAGCTTTCCCCTCGTCATGCTTTTGCTGTATTGGTCCAACATCAAGAGGACAGTCACCATGAAGCCTTTGTGGCCTGGTGCTGGGACACACAGGTTCCTCTATCCCGCACCCAGCAAAGCACATGCCTGAGTGTTTCTCTCATTTAAGCTCAGCATCTCTCTGGCTTCAGGAAGATAATATATTACTAACAGCTTCTCCCCAGGGCACTGGTTCAAATGCCAGCTCAATGATTAACTGCAGGGAACCGTTAGCATCTACTGGCTGACTGGCAGCCCGTGTGAACTAAATTGCCAGTTTGGGTTTGCCTTCCACAGATAAGTATCCAGATGAGCATCTGCATTAACAAACATCCTTATCAACACAGCCAGTTCAGAGGCAAAGGGCTGTACAGCCCAGAACAAGTATCCCAGACAGGCTGCACTTGAAGTCAGAGCACATAGGTGGTTTGACACACAGTGGTACTGTGCCAAGAGAAAGGGAACTGCAGAGAAAATGTGGATCGAGGAAAGGGCTCACTAGCTTGTTGTCACCTTCTCTGCAAGGCGAGAGCAGGAGATAGAAACCAGGAAAGAGGGTGTGCATGGACAAGCAGAGCTGCTGCTGGCAGACTTGGTGGTTGTACATGTACATCCATTCCTAAAGAGAGAAAGAACAAGGAAGGAGAGAAGAGATCAGAGTTGATTTTTGGTGTTCTTTTACCTGGAAAGCAAACACTTTGGCTTGGATCTTGCCCCCTTGGAAATCAAGCGCAAACCTCACTGACTTCAGAAGACAGCAGGACAGGTCACCAGGATGTTTCAAGACTGCCTCAAACCACAGCCATCACTAGGCCTTCCCTTGCAGGGGAGATATCAAGATCTACTGCCTGGTAAATTGTCCTTTTAATTAAACCTCATCACCAGCCAGCTCTTCCCTGTATGTGGAGGGACCTGCTTTAAAAAGAACAAAATACTTCCAAAAGTCGTGAATAGGATTTGGCTTGTACAAATTCCAGGTGTGATGTTTCCCCCATGGCACAGCTATATGCACTTGGTCCACAGTCAGGAGATACCACCCTTGCCTTTGGGTGCTCCTCTTGCTTATTTGATTTTGGAAGAGGATATTAAACAGCAGTTAGGTAGCGACATCTAGAGGACAGATGAAATCCTCTGCTCACTCAATCTATCGGTGACACCAGGAGTTTTGGGACATGGGATAGGGGCCTTTAAGTTTATTTTCATCAGAGAAGTGGGCATGGGAATCATGGAAGGTCCTATTCTTAGTACTCTGACACAGGGATAGGAACAGTGAAGGCACCCTGAGCACCTTGCCCTCCTTGGTTCATCAGATTCTTTTTCCGTCTGTCTGTGTCTGTGATTTTCAGGAATGTCACACTTAGGGCATCCCCAGGGTTCTCTAGAGCTGTGATGCCCAGCTGTGGGAAGGACCAAACCCAGAGTCTGTCTGTTTTCCCCTCTGTCTCCATCCCCCCAAGACACTTGTGTATGGTGCCTGTCGAGCTGTGGGGATAAAAAAGGGTTTTCCAGGGCTTGACACTCAAACAGGACAGCCCGTGTCCAGGTACATTAAGCTCCTTGCACTTTCAGGCCAGCAGCATTGTCAAAGCCCACGTGCAATTCCACTACCCATGAATCAACGGAAATTACCTTTCTGAGACATTCCATCTAACAGATACTCTTAGCTGATCTTCCTTCCCATCCAGGTAGCATTTGGGTGGCTATATGAGCTTCTGAAGATGTTAATCCGTTACTGTGTTCCAAGATCACCATTCAGCTGTTGTCCAAAACGTCAGGAACATGCCAGAGTTGGTTGGAGGTGTGAGCTCAAGGCTGCCTTGTTAGGTGAGCCCCACACTTGCGTTGTTCTCATGGATTTTGGGGTCAATGTCCTCCTCTGTGTGCAGAATTGTGGGACATTTCTTCCTGCTAAATGCTTGACTCTGGAACAGCAGCCTGGACCTGCTATGGGAGGGTGCCCCCCTGGTATGGGTACAGCTGCAGAGATTACCTTTCTTTTCTTCTCTACTCTTTCCTTGCCTTTCTTATCACTCCATTATCTCTTTTCATTGTGCCCCTTTTGCATCTTTTAGAATTCACCTTTAAAGATACCTTAAAAGATTTCAACTTCTTTTATATGAACTCATATAAAGTCGTTCCCGTAGCTTCAACAAATCACATTTTTCCTCCAGCTCTCCATCCCTTATGTCCATCTCACTAAGAAATGCATGGGGGACTAGAAAGGTAGTAAGTAGGGGGTTAAAGATACACTTAGCTAGTCCTGATAGCTGGGTTTCAATTCTGCATAGCCAAGTGTTTCAACGGAATCAACAGAAAGATCCTGGCATAGGGGAGCAAGTCCACTGGAAGTCACCAAGGTGGTAGTGGACTTGGATACTTGAGATGTGAGGAGAGCTGGAAAAAAAATGAATTTATTCAACCTGAGGAAGAATACAGAAAGGGCTCTTATGCCTACATTCAACCACCTAACAACAGGGTAGAGAGTAGGTGGATATAGACTTTTCTCAAAGTGCACAGTGATAAGATGAGAGGCAAAACCTACAAACTGCAACAACAAAACCTGTTGCCACGGGGTGCCAGGCTCGCAAGGACCAGTGCTGTGATGGGTAACGGGCTCTGCTACGGATTAGGAGACTTCAGGCTGAGCTTTTTGTAGAATTCCTCATGGTGTCTCAGATGCACAAGCCCTTGCAGTGGGGAGAAGCAGTGCCCAGACCACAGTGCCACGGCTGAGGTGTCCACTAATCCTGTCTCCTTTGTAGACATGAGAGAAGGGAAGGCTGAAGCTCTCATAGAATCATAGAATAACCAGGTTGGAAGAGACCCACTGGATCATCGAGTCCAACCTCTCCACGTACTCCCCAACACTGCTGCCGCCGCACGGAAAGACCTCTCTGCCACGGCTCATTTAGCGCCTTTCTCCAGGACTGCAGGGTGTAGAGTGGGAGCGAAAAAAGAGATAAGTGACAGATGCCCACGTCCCTGTTGCCAGGGGCTGCGGTGTCTCCTGACCCCGGTGTGATTCGAACACACAGCCTTCTGATCTGGAGTCAGACGCGCTACCATTGCGCCACGAGGTCAAGGCTGGAGAGTGCTCTCCCCCAGTGTCCTCCTGGACTTTATGGCCATGGGACATCCTGGGAGCAAAGAGATTTTTCAGGCATTTCCCAGAGGGTCAGGAGAGATAGGTGTCCAACACCTACATGGGGAGAGGAACCCCAGTTACCTAGCAGATACACAGCACCCACCTCAAGCCCTGTGGTAGGAGGGACCCTCATGTCCTTTGCACGACTTAGCCGGGGTCACCTTTCTCCCCGCAGGAGGACAGAGTGTGCTTTGAGTATAGCTGCTCCCACATGTCCTGGATCCACGCAGTTCACTCTGCACCCCTGCCTCACCCCTCCTTGGGCTTTATCCCTCCATCCTGGTCGCCATTCTATGGGCAGGACTTGGCTTCCTTCTCCTCAAGGGGTGGCCCTGTCCCCCCCACTTCCCATAGCCGTTCTCTTGGGGTGCCCCACACACCCCCTAAAGAGAGAGAACATCCCCACCACCCAAGCCGGGACTGACGCCAGGAAAATCAGTCATTCCATGCTGGCCTCGTGGCGCAATGGTAGCGCGTCTGACTCCAGATCAGAAGGTTGTGTGTTCAAATCACACCGGGGTCACCCGTGGGGCACCCCCAGCCGCTCTCTATATTGCCCCAGCTTTTCTGGGCAGCTGGTCTGCGCGAGGGACACAGCTCTGCAACTGGTGGTCACATCAGGTGTAAGGGGGCACCTCAGGGAAGGGCTGGAGGGGAAACATGATTCCAGGAGGTATGGATTCAGCCACGTGGCCTGCGTCCACTCGCAAGGTCATGATCAGCCAAGGTGTCACCTGCGGCACTTTCCTTTAGGATGAAGCGGAAGGAAATCAACATGACAAGTTTTGCAAGGCTCTTAAGAAGCAAAGCCAGGGGAGCTCCATTCCAGTCACACTCACCTAGGAGACCATATGGAAACTATGGGAAAAATACTCCTGAAAGCCAGGCCCAAATAAAGAAGGAGGTGGTGATGAGTGGAAACACTGATCATGGAGTCACCAAAAACAGACCACGCTTGGCCAGTATGATAGTCTTCTTGGAAGAAATTACTTCCTCAGTGCTCAAGATGATGCCAAGGAACATCTGATAGCATGACTACAAGGTGATTTCTGATGACGTCTCTCAGACCTATCACTAGAGCAGGACACACAGGCACAGCACCTGAGCTCAATCACAAGCCGACAGGCTTGGATTGGGGGCCCAAGGGGGTTGTGGTCAGTGGTAAGAGGTACACTTGGCATTCTTCACCACTTGAAGATGCAGTGAACGTTCTTCAGTGTCTTTGGGACGGGCACAGGGGATGATCTTACTGAACAAAGAACATATGGAGCTTGGCAGGGCCATGGAGATGACCAGAAGATGGGCCAGTGGCGCAATGGATAACGCGCCTGACTACGGATCAGGAGATTGTAGGTTCGACTCCTGCCTGGCTCAACACTTTTAGCCTGCTGGCAGCTGCTCCTGCGCCCGCCACGCTCCCCTTCCTTCTCCTGCCCATCAGCCGTCCTCCCAGGCCTCCTGCGCTGCAGGACTGATGGGGACTGACCACTCTCCTCTACTTGCTGGGGACATCCCTCAATTCCTACTGCTTACTCAACTTCCACACTGAGAATAATGCACCCAGGTTTGGGGCCCACGCTCTGAGGACAGTCACCCACTGCAACAAGTCTCAGCGGAGGGCCACCAAAACCACCTGGTGTTGGAGCACTCGCTGCATGAGGAGAAGCCCTGGGCTTCAGCAATACCCTGGGAGAGCCTGTTTGAGATTTCACCACAGTCAAGATAAACAAAAGCCTCTTTCCCAGGCAGCTGGGCAGTTCAGGTAGAACTTTTATAAATCTATGATGGCCGTTTGCAACTACTTCTGTGTCCTTCATGTGTCCATTTTGCTCAAGGGATTCCTGACTTGAAAATCTTCCAGCATGAATGTAGATTTGTCTCAAAGTGCACAGTAATAAGATGGGAGGCAAAACCTGCAAACTGCAACAACAAAACCTGTTGCCATGGGGTGCCAGGCTCGCAAGCACCAGTGCTGTAATGGATAATGGGCCCTGCTATGGATTAGGAGACTTCAGGCTGAGCTTTCTGTAGAATTACTCAATTGTTTCACAGATGCACTTCCCGTTATGGCAGGGGATCAGGAGCAGGAGAAGCAGTATCCAGACCACGGTGCCACGGCCGAGGTGTCCGCTAATCCTGTCTCCTTCGTAGACATGAGAGAAGGGAAGGCTGAAGCTTTCCACATACTCCCGCAACACTGCTGCCGCAAGGAATGACCTCTCTGCCACGGCTCATTTAGTGCCTTTCTCCAGGACTGCAGGGTGTAGAGTGGAAGCAAAAAAAGAGTTAAGTGACCCATGCCTCCTGACCCCGGTGTGATTCGAACACACAGCCTTCTGATCTGGAGTCAGACGCGCTACCATTGCGCCACGAGGTCAAGGCTAGAAGCTGCTTTCCCCCAATGTCCTCCTGGACTTTATGGCCATGGGACAGCCTTGGGGCAAAGAGATTATTCAGGCGTCTGTCAAAGGACTGGGGACGTCTTTGACAGATGCCTCCCTAAGCCTGCAAGGAGGGCTTTCATCTACATACTTGAGAGGAAGGAGGCCAAAACATCAGCATTGCCCAGAGCAGCCTTGCAGGACCCCTCCGACAAAAAGCAGCCTCCTCAGCACGTGGTCTCCAGAGGGGCAGGAGAGACAAGGACCCTACTTTCAGAAGCAGACATTCAGATCAGTGCCTTGCCTGCCTAAACTCCAAATAGTTCCAAGGATATAGAGCCCTTAACCTCTCTGGAACCCTCACTCATTCATTTACCATCCTTATGCTGAATTGTTTTGCCAGTCAGAGCCTCCCGTCAAAGGGCGGCCGACATGGAGAAAGAGTCCGCTGTCACCAGCAGTTAGCGGGCAGGAAAAGGGCGAGCCAGGCAGGAGTCGAACCTACAATCTCCTGATCCGTAGTCAGGCGCGTTATCCATTGCGCCACTGGCCCTCAACCTCCTGGGGACGTGGGGGGTTTCCATCACGGGATGGGCTTTGAGGAGGAGCAGAGAGGGATGTGTGAGGATTTAGTTAAGTATAGAATAAACAAGATTTTACAAGATCCCTAGAAAGCAGGAGACCTAATTCCCTGCTCAGAGCGCAGAAATCTTTGACATTAGGTTGGTTTTGCCTGTCTTGACGAGCATCTCAGAGGTACTGTAAGGTTGCTGTCAGGTCCTTCATAAAACCTGCTCTTCCCAGGCCAGATAAACCCACTTCCCAGGGCTTCTCCTCATGCAGCGAGTGCTCCAACACCAGGTGGTTTTGGTGGCCCTCCGCTGGGACTTGTTGCAGTGGGTGACTGTCCTCAGAGCGTGACTCCCAAATCTGGGTGCATTATTCCCAGTGTGGAAGTTGAGTAAGCAGTAGGAATTGAGGGATGTCCCCAGCGAGTAGAGGAGAGTGGTCAGACCCCGTCAGTCCTGCAGCGCAGGGGGCCTGGGAGGACGGCTGATGGGCAGGAGAAGGAAGGGGAGCGTGGCGGGCGCAGGAGGAGCTGCCAGCAGGCTAAAAGTGTTGAGCCAGGCAGGAGTCGAACCTACAATCTCCTGATCCGTAGTCAGGCGCGTTATCCATTGCGCCACTGGCCCATCTTCTGGTCATCTCCATGGCCCTGCCAAGCTCCATATGTTCTTTGTTCAGTAAGATCATCCCCTGTGCCCGTCACAAAGACACTAAAGAACGTTCAGTGCGTCTTCAAGCGGTGAAGAATGCCAAGTGTACCTCTTACCACTGACCACAATCCCCTTGGGCCCCCAATCCAAGCCTGTCGGCTTGTGATTGAGCTCAGGTGCCGTGCCTGTGTGTCCTGCTCTAGTGATAGGTCTGGGAGACGTCATCAGAAATCAAATCGTAGTCATGCTATCAGATGTTCCTTGGCATCATCTTGAGCACTGAGGAAGTAATTTCTTCCAAGAAGACTATCATACTGGCCAAGCGTGGTCTGGTTTTGGTGACTCCATGATCAGTGTTTCCACTCACCACCACCTCCTTCTTTATTTGGGCCTGGCTTTCAGGAGTATTTTTCCCATAGTTTCCATATGGTCTCCTGGATGAGTCTTACCAGATCCTCCTTCTTACATTTATTGAGAGAACTTCTCATAGAATCATGGAATCACCAGGTTGGAAAAGACCCATTGGACCATCAAGTCCAACCATGGTGTTGAGTAGAAACTTGTCTCTGTTTCTGTAATCCTACACTGAATAATTGTCATGGAAATCCTCCAGACTGGCTGTACTACCCTACGTTACACTTCTACACAAATACTGCAGTGGAGAAATCCAGGTCCCCCATGAGCGACTGAGCAGCTGTTCCTTGGGTGTCCCCATAGAGGGCCTGCAGAGCCCTGTCCATCATTCAGACCAGCGGCCCAGAAAAGCAGCAGCAATATGGTGGGTGAGGCCCCAGGCGTGACCCCGGTGTGATTTGAACACACAACCTTCTGATCTGGAGTCAGACGCGCTCCCCTTGCGCCACGAGGTCAGGGTGGGAGGACGCAGCTCCCTGGGATGGACGCCGGCCTGGGCAGGGGGGTGTCCTCCCCTCAGGGGGCCCAGGAACCCCTCAGCTGCAGCTGTTGGGGGGAAGAGAGACCAAGGGCTGGCTGCAGAATGGAATCCAGGCTGGAGGAGGAATGTGCAGGCTGGGATGGGGTGATCTTATGAGGAACGGCTGAGAGAGCTGGGGGTGTTCAGCCTGGAGAAGAGGAGGCTGAGGGGAGACCTCATTGCTCTCTACAACTACCTGAAAGGAGGTTGTGGAGAGGAGGGAGCTGGCCTCTTCTTCCAAGTGACAGGGGACAGGACAAGAGGGAATGGCCTCAAGCTACACCAGGGGAGGTTTAGTCTCGACATTAGGAAAAAATTTTTCATGGAAAGGGTCATTGGGGACTGGCAGAGGCTGCCCAGGGAGGTGGTTGAGTCACCTTCCCTGGAGGTGTTTAAGGCACGGGTGGACAAGGCACTGAGGGGCATGGTTTAGTGATTGATGGGAATGGTTGGACTCAATGATCCAGTGGGTCTCTTCCAACCTGGTGATTCTATGTTTCTATGATCTCAGGTCAATGGACACAGGAGTGAGGCTCAGGGATGCTGGGAAGAGTGATGGCCCAGGGCAGATCCCAGTGAAAGAACAAGGACCCTTCCTGCATCACAGCCTGAGGGGCTCTGGATAAGAACCCAGAAATGGTGCTGGACAGTTTTAAGTGCAGACTACTCATGAGCTTAACCCAGTCAAAAACTGATGCTGCAGTTCCTGATGTCCCACCCCAGACAAACCCCTTTGTTTGCTGAGCATTGCGGCTAGACCTTCTGCAAGGAAGGCAAGATCATAGAATCATAGAATCACCGGGTTGGAAAAGACGCACCAGATCATCAAGTCCAACCTTTCCTATCAAAGATGTCCCACCAGTGCAGACAAAGGTCCACCAACAGTGCAGGCAAGGTTCACTGCCAGCTCTGGCTGCCCAGTCCTTTCCTCATGGGTGGTTGGTGCAAGGTTGTCATAGACAAAGATGTCAGAGAGAGAGATATGAAACTTCCCTTCTTCATCTCCAACTTCATGCCCTCCCCAGCATGCTGGAGGAAGTCTTCTGGGTCCTAGGCTGGCTGGGGCAGGCTCATGGGGACACATTATGAGCAAGGAGCTGGGGCCAGTGATGCAATAGACAGTGCACCAGGAGACTGCGAGTTGATTCCTGCCTCACTTGACCTAATCCTGCCTGAAGCCTTGCTCTGGTAGAGGTGATGGGGATCAGGCTACATTGGTCCCCTTCTGGAGGCAGAGGATAACCAGCCCGGGGGTTTGCACTAGCTCTGGTTTAAACTCGTTCTCTGCCATGTATTATGCCAGGAACAAGACCTTTTGTTCTCAGAAATCCATTTTTTCTCAGCTGTTGTAACACCTCTTTCACAAATGTTCCATTTCATCTGGATCTCTTGCAGGACTGGATAGACTCAGTGTGGCTGCAACTCCATCTGTTTCATTCCCTTTCTCTTTCGTACTATCTTCTTTTTTTTTTTTCACCCAACCCATCTTTGCTTTTGTCCACATAAATCTCACATTGTTCCTCACTGCTCTATCTTCTGCCTTGTGTCACAAATTGTGACATCTTTGCACTCAGTTCCTGCTTGTCTTAGAGCTCATGTTAAAAATCTTACAGTTAGAGCTCTGACATCATTACTAATGCCTCTTCCCTCGCAAAGAAAATAAACTATTTAATATAACTGTCTAAGTTTGTGATGCAAAGCAGTATTTATTGTCGTGATCAAGAATGATCCATTTCAGAAAATAATTGACAAATGAGGATGTAAAATGATAAAATGGTTAATAAAGGCAAGTAAAAACTACAGCATCTAAATAAACAACATAATTAGAGGTAATTTAATAGATGCATTTATTTTCTGCAGTGGATATAGTTATCTGATTTTGCTTAAGGCAGTTTGCTTGAATTGTGTAGCCAGTGGGCTACTTGTCCATCATCTCACTGCACTGTGTATAAATGCATGAGATACACAATATTCATGTGGAGGAAAAGACCAGTGTTGAACATTCTTAGACTTCTATTTGTGTATGATTGCTTGGGAGCAAGTCCCAGCATTCTTGGTAGGGCTAGTGGTAGGGTACATTTCTACATCAAATTATTCTTCTCCTGTGAAAAAAAGAAACCTCAGCAGAAGACTTTCCCAAATCTTAAATCTTCAAGCTTTTGAAGATCAATTTTACTTTTAAATGAGAAAAACTGGCATCATGTGGTCACTACTTTCTGACTGCACAAGATAACATTGATTAACAAGGCATGAAGAGATAAGGGACAGCGTCCTGGGGTGGGATGCTGCCTTAGACACCTGAAAGTGTCTACAAGAAAGATACCTACTTCTACCCAAAGCAGTAGAGCTTCCATTATTATTATAGTCACAAAGATTTATAGTTCTGGAGTCCTCAACATAGGAAAGACATGGATCTGTTTGAGCAAGTCCAGAGGAGGGCCACAAAGTTGAACAGAAGGCTGGAACACTTCCCATACAAGGACAGGCTGAGAGAGTTAGAGTTGTTCAGCCTGGAGAAATCTCCACTGAGACCTAAGAGCAGCCTTCCCATACTTAAAGGGGGCTACAGGAAAGCTGTGGAGGGGCTCATTACCAGGGAGTGCAGGGACAGGATGAAGGGAAATGGTTTTAAGCTGAAAGAAGGGAGATTTTTATTAGATATTAGGAAGACAATTTTTCCTGTGAGGGTGGTGAGGTACTGGCACAGGCTGCCCAGAGAAGTCATGGATGCCCCATCCCTGGAGGTGTTCAAGGCCAGGCTGGGTGGACCTTTGAGCAACCTGATCCAGTGGAAAATGTCCCTGCTCATGGCAGAGCGGTGGAACTGGATGGGCTTTAAGTTCCCTTCCAACCCAAACCATTCTATGATTACATAAATTATATAAAACTGTATGAAGTTAGACAAAAAAAAAAAAACTTTTATCCTGAATGTGGGCAACTCACTCCAGTGCCTAAAATTTAGTGTCTGTCACCAAACGCCATCCCTGCTCTGCAAGCATATTAATAATGCTCATGTCTTTAGTGTGTGCATTATCTGCGCTGAAGATGGAGCAAAGAGGCAGGCACCTGCTTTTCCATTTGAGCAAGAAGGTACCTCACAAGAGCCTGCTGTCCCTTCCTTGGACAGCGTGTGCCACGCTAGAGGGAGCCAGGAACCAGCTCATGAGCTCCACAAGCTGCAATGTCAAGCTGGAGGTCTATTTTGCTCAGTGTAAGATTTTCCATCTCTGGGCTAGGCTGTAAATTCAGCTTGTTCCCTTCCTGAAAATACATTTCTTTCTCCGCAGCCCATATTTTTTTTTTGACTATTCATTCATTATTCTAACCCCATCAGCCCACAGTTTTCTAGAAGTGGAGCCTTAGGTGAGGTCGCAGGAGCTTCAGCTGCTGCCTGCTCCCTGCTGACCACCTCATAGTAGCATCTCTCTTCTCTCCCACTCTGGTACTTGCTTAGTTTCCAACTGTGTGATATAATGAGAGAGATTCAGTGCCTGAATCCAGGTTACTAGTATTCCGTTATGGGATATGCTACCTGGTCTGTATTTACCTTTCCAGAAGCATCTAAGTACCCCATAGGTCCCTGTCCCATTCAAATATCTTGGATGCTACAGGGATATTTTGTTCAGGTAAGAGTCCTGCCTGAGAGTGAGAGTAAGCTCAAGGATCTGGGCAATTAAAGTAGGTGTCTCCACCCAGGGATGTGTTTGCATGTCAGATAGTTGATACATCACATAAATAGGTAAAAATGTCTTGAAGTGATGCAGGAGATATTTCTGTCATTTAGTTTTGCTGTGTTAATTTTGATTTTTAAGCCAAATATATTGATGTCTGTATGATATAGAATAGACAGACGATAGAATCATAGAATGGTTTGGGTTGGAAGGAACTTCAAAGATCATTCAGTTCTAACACCTTGGCTTCAGTAGGAACCCAGGCCAACTGAAGTTCTCTTGTCAAGTTGTTTCATCCGTATCCCTGAAGTGCCTGAAAATTGACATAAAGAGCTCTCCTGTCACATGGCTTCCTGGAAGACTCAATGCCACCTGCAAATTTGAAATGAAAAGTTAACAAAGAAGCCAGAAAGGCAGAGAACAATGCACATTGACCAAGGGGAAGCTTTATATTGTTGACCCAGGCCATTGGGTCAGAACAACATCAATAAATATCATGTAGAAACAGACCCAAGTAAGTGACACTGGTTTATTCTGCTCTGAAGGAGAACCTGTGCCCTCAGTATGACTGTTGGTAGCACAATTCAAACACCGTATGGACAGATTAGTGGATAATTACCTTATGGTTAGAGAAATCCCCTACAAACTGTTGAAAACAGGAGCTCAGACATTTAGCTCACGTGGCTATGGGGCTGAAGCCCACTCCTGTTTGCCAAGCTGTGCCCTGTCCTTTATTTATTTAGTGAAGAAGGAACAGCGACAGCAGGAGACATGACAAGAGACTTGGTCTAGAAGAGACTGTTGGCTATGGCAATGTTGAAAATTAGCAAGAGAGAGTTTTGGACCCAAGTCCAAAGTTTGATGACGTGATTGAGAGCAGCCCTGCAGAGAAGGGCTCTCTGCTTGCTTTTGTGCCCCTCTGCCATTGTTCAGGTTTAGCCGTGTGCAGCGGTCAAGCTGTACTCTCATTGCCTTCCACAGCCACCTCTGCCAAGCTCCCCTGGACAGACTGGTCTGTACCCACAGTCCTATAAATGCAAGCACGCTCCCTCCTCTCCTGCTCAAGGTTCTGGCATTGTGGTCCTGTCTCCACACTGCAGCTGAGACTTTCCACCATGAAACTCTTCTCCTGCTTCATGCCTCTTCTCCTCTTCCTCCTCCAGGTTGTTCCAGGTAAGGGGCAAGACCCGCACTCGGGTTGGCCTGTGTAGGAGGTACAACTAGCTTCCGCAGTGGTGCAAACTGTACTCCTCCATACTCCAGCTCCTTTCATTAAAACTGTTGCCTATTTCTTAGTTTAGAGGCAGAAGTAAAACATAAACCTACAGTGACCAGATGTCAAACCAGAACCTCCCCGCAGAAGCCACAACTGGGTGTTGGCTCTTTATGACCCTTGGAAACCTCTTTATGCCACTTTGTGGCACTATTGAAAAGTGGCATCATGGAAATCATCTGCCTTTTCTTACTCCAGTGTTATAAATTGCCTCCTTTGTGTATGGCAGGAGAAGGGCAGAGGCCTTGCTCAGGTTGAACTATATCAGTGAAGTTTACTTTAACTCTCTGAATATGCTGGTTCCCGTTCCTCGGCCCTTCTGCTGCACTGACTCGTTTACTGATTGCATTTTTAGTTCAGTTTTCCTTCATGCTTAATGGAATTCCTTATCTTGGAGAAAGGCTTTCAGAGAAGGAAGGAACTGGGCAAACATCTTCTCCCTGTTAACTGGGCCAGATCCAAGCTTTGCCTTTTCTAAGACACGGGTACCTCTCAGGGCATATGAACAGTGTGCTGTCCCTTGCATGGCCAGCCTGCAGCACTGCAGTCCCACAACTCTGAGGCATCCAAAGACTGTCCATACCCACCACAACATGCATGATTAGGACGTGTTCCTAACAGCTACATTTTTCTCTAGTTGTACATAGGCCTTCCTTGGAGTTCTGTGAGGTCCCATGATGCTTCTCAAAACTCTTGGAAAAGCTGCCTTGGGCTTTGAGGGTATTTGTATCAGGCTCCTAATTGGGGTCCATGGGGTTTCAGCAGGAGGAAGACCATGACAAATGGACTGATCCTACAGCACAGCTGGGAATCCCATTCTCCCTGTAGGTCTTGGTTTGCCCAAAGACACCTTACGGTGTGTTGGATACCATGGTTTCTGCTTCCGTTCCAAATCCTGCCCACAGCCATTTGCTGCGTTTGGGACTTGCGCTTGGCGTCAGAAGACCTGCTGTGTAGGTATGTGCAGAAATCCTGTCCAGGCAGGCGACAACAGGAAAGGAGATTACTGAAGTCAGCAAACCACACTTTAGCTCTGTCTCCAAATCACCTAAGCCACCTTCTCCCATCTACAGAAATGGACCTCGTTATTCTTCCAGCAGCATGAAGGACATGACCAGAATTGTCCTGTCGGGATAGCCAAATACCGTGTAGCCTAGTGTCCTGTCTCCAACAGAACAGATGCTGGGGGGAGAAAATAAAAATTGTGGCCCACAAGGAGTCCTCCTTCCTTGATATAACTTTCTATAACCACCTGTTGAAGGACTGTGGGTGTAAGATAGCTATTGATGAACACTATGACAATATTATCACAATTCCTTATATATTCTCCTGGTATTCATGAATTTGAAGCTTTGTGTTTAAAGCTCCATACTGGATTTTTCCCCCTTAGATTAGGAATTCCTTGGGTTTTTAAAAAACCTTTTCCCTCATAATTTTATTCAGTACCACTTACTTCTGTACTGCAAATGAAATGTAGTCATTCTGCATTTCCCTTTTTCACACCTTTACAATACTGCCCTTCAGTTGTTTTTTCTTTTCCAAGTTTGTGGGTCACAAATCCCTCCACTTACAGAAGTGCTCTGATGATCCCAATAATCCTTCTTGGTGTCTTTGCTTTTGGAGACACAGTAACCAGAACTTCATGACTCTGCCCATGTACAAGTTGGTTCAGATATTGGTGTAATGTTTTCTGTTTTCACTTAAATCCTTTTCAATGCAGACACGACATCAAACTTCCATTCTTGTCAAGACGAGGGGGGCCATTGTGTACCTCCACAAATCAAGTGTCTGCAAGAGCAAGCAGGACCTTGCCCTCAGAGAGAATGGAAATGCTGCACAGAAGTGTAATAAAGGCCAGACAGAACTACAGAAAACTACAGAAACACATGGACAAGAAAACAAAAAAGTTTTGCTTCCTGGTGTTGTAAAGATGATGTCTGATTTTCTCAACATGTGAAGTGTGTAATTTCCTAGAGGTAACATGTCTCTTTAGATAACAAACTCAATAATTAATAAATAAACAAGTGTAACAATTGTATAGGTATGGAAAGAGGCAGAATGTTCGCTCTATTACACCTATGCACAGAAATCCAGAGAAATCTTGCTGTAACATCTTGAAAAATACATCCCCTTCTAATTCAAAGTTGACCTCCCTCCCTTTTCTGTATTCCTTTCTTCCTTCCTTTCCTTCCTAATAGAGGAAAGACAATGTTTTTTTACTTCTATTAAAGTGATTGAAAAAAGGACTGCCCAACTGGCATGGTCAAGCTACATCTATGCTATTCAACTCCCATTCTCCAAAGCAGGGTGCCAAGCAACTGCTCTTTCCTGCCTCCCTATTTAGAATCATAGAATCATGAAATCATTAAAGTTGGAAAAGACCTCTAAGATCATCCAGTCCAACCATCAGCCCAACACCACTATACCCATTAAACGATGTTCTGAAGTGCAACATCTACACATTTTTGGAATACCTCCAGGGATGGAGACTCCACTCTTTCCCTGGGCAGCCTCTTCCAATGCTTCATCAGTCTTTGAGTAAATAATTTTTCCTAATACCCAATCTAAACAACCCCTGGTGCAACTTGAGGCCATTTCCTCTTGTCCTATCACATGTTACTAGGGAGAAGAGAATTTCTACCGATAAACTGTACCAACTTAGGGACAGGTACAGCCTATGGGAATGCTTCATGTCTGACCAAGCAAAACCATTTAAAACCATTTTATGCAGCCTGTGCTTCCCTCTGTGGTAACTTTGAATTTATTAATTTCAGAAGCTTCGTTCAAAATGCAGACAAAAAAGTATCTGCTTCTGAGCATCACCTCCATAAGCTCAGCAGCTCCCAGTTACGACTACTAGCTTTCTAATTTCTCCAGTTGAAGGCTGAGTAGCTGGACATCTTTGCAAAAGAAAATGAAGAATGGCATTCATCCCCAGCCACCTAAAAATTACCCTCAGAGCACAAGCTGTGGCACCTTCCTTGGATGGGGGGACCTCAAACCCTTCCCACACAGGGCAGAAAGCCCTTTGCAGCAGCAAACTTCCAACAACCTGTTTCTAAACAGATGAAGTATCCTTTTCTCTGGCCTGAATTAATGCAAATGGCTTGTTCACGTCCCCACCGTACACTTCAGAAAGTGTATTCTCTGTGTTAACCATCATCCTAGTCACCCCAGGCTACTCTTCTCATCTACAGAAAGGAAGAGACCCACTGGCAATGTCATTACACTCATCCCTCACTGACCAATGAGCGACCTTGCTCTTACTCAGCCAGTATTTAGATAGGTGTGATGACATTAAATTTTTTTTCCTCCACTCTAACAATACTGACCTCTGCCTAACGGTAAAACTTTATTTCCATAGTGTCACCTCAACATGTGACAGTCTAGGTAACCAACCAAGAGTTTAACAGGGCTTCTTATTAACTGGAGGTGAACACGCTTCAAGTGAGGTCTCCAATCAGATGTTTAAACTAATTTAACTAATTTTCTCCTAGGAATTTTCATCCTGCAATAAATTCTTTGCACTCTTTTAACAACTCTGAGGGTGTTTTCTGCCATGTTTATAGCTGGTTGTTCAAGGAGTATTTTATGTAGGTGTTCCCTGAGTTTGTGTCACAAATCAGGCAAGTGTGACTTGCAGATGTGAACAGCAGAACTACTCCTGAAGCCACATTTTTTACCTAGGATGGAGAACTAGAAGGGAAGAAAGGTATAGAGATTATGTGAGATACTTTTAAGCATTTTGTCTTCAACTGTTGTCTTCCCTTTCTATTTTTTCTAGAGAAGAGGGAGGGAAATTTATGTAACTACACACAGGGAAAAAAAATCTCAATGGAGGAAAAAAAACCACAAATATAAAAGTGTTACATGGTAGATGCCAACCCAGGCTTACGGTTGCCTACCCTAGAGTTTTTAATGTCAGTAACTCTTCTTGGAGGAGTCTCAGCAGGACGAGCAAAAACAGAAAGACATGGAAAGAGAAGCACTGCTACTGATGGTTTGTCTGCTTCAGAAGGGGGTAGGAGGAGGCAATTCTATTTTATTTCATAAGAAATTGAGGTTTTGGGAAAAAGTGTGACAATGACTATGTCTGAGGTGCTGAAAGAAGCTGCTGCCCTTGTCTCTGAGCCTCACCCTGATTCCAAATGTTGTGCCATGGGAGGTCATCAGAGGGAAACATCTGCTTGCAGACCCACCTCTCTATTACGGTCTTCCCGATTAGCCTAATCTTGCTCACCAGCATCATGTGGTTGTCATATGTTTTACAGGGTCAAGGACAACTAAGTTGTTTGGTTTTTTATTGAAGGAAGCAGCTAATAAAGAATTGTTGCACCACGAGACTGTGCAGGTGAGAGAAAGTTCTCGTGTCACTCTACTATTTCACTATGGGTCTGATGGTTGAATGACATCTACAGAGCAAGGTCTGTACACAGCGAAAGCCAACTGGAACAGCTGGAAAAGTTGGATGGGTTTGAGCACACAAACCTTTACCCAGACTTGAAACAAAAGCAGGTTTTCCAGGCAAATTTAGAAAAATGCCTTGTTGACACATCCTTCATAGTCTTTCGAAAGCACCTCTCCACTGACTCAGGCATTCAGATATTCAACGAAATTATAAATTTTGGTACCCATGCCCATCTTGGGAAGAGGTTTTTTTGACTTTCCCCTAAGACTGAGGATGACAGAGAAGAAATAGTATGAACAAATGTTCAGCTGGTGAGCGAACCGACAAGGGACGGCACCCTCCTGGACCTACTGTTCGTGAACAGAGAAAGCCTTGTGGGGGTTGTGAGGGTTGGAGGACACCTGGGGCGAAGCAATCATGAGATGATAGAGTTCTCAGTGCAGGGTGAGATGAAGAAGGAGGTTGGCAGAACAGTCACGCTCAACTTTCAGAAAGCAGACTTTGGACTGTTCAGAAGGCTGGTCGGAAAAGTCCCATGGGAGGTGCTCCTTAAGGGCAAGGGAGTCCATGAGGGCTGGGCACTCTTCAAAAAGGAACTCCTAGCAGCTCAGGAGAAAGCCGTCCCCATGTTCCAGAAAAGTAACCGGCGGGATAAGAAACCAGTGTGGTTGAGTAGGGAGGTCCTGAGAGACATCAATAAGAAGAGGAAGGTCTATGAGCTTTGGAGGAAGGGGCAGGCATCCTGGGTGGACTACAGGGAGGAAGCGAGAACGTGTAGGGAAAAAATCAGGAGGGCTAAGGCCCAACTAGAAATCAGATTGGCCAAGTCTGTGAAAGACAATAAAAAATCTTTCTACAAATATATCGACAGTAAAAGGAGGACTAGGGAGAATCTCCAGTCCCTACTAGATGCAGAGGGAACAACAGTAACAGGGGTGAAGACAAGGCTGAAGTACTCAATGCCTACTTTGCTTCAGTCTTTAATAGTAAGGAAAGTTGTTCCCTCTGCGCACAACCCCAGAGGTTGGAGGAGCAGAACGAGGTTCCCACGATCCAAGAGGAGGTGGTTAGAGACTTGCTTGCCCGGCTAGACATCTACAAGTCTATGGGCTAGATGGAGTCCACCCAAGAGTTTTGAGGGAACTGGTGGATGTGCTGGCCAAACCCCTTTCCATCATCTTCCAAGAGTCCTGGATTACTGGGAAGTCCCACTGGACTGGAGGCTGGCTGATGTTGTGCCCATCTATAAGAAGGGGCACAAGGCGGATCCAGGGAACTACAGGCCTGTCAGTCTGACCTCAGGGCCAGGGAAAGTCATGGAGCAGATGATCTTGAGTGCTATCATGAAGCACATGCAAGACAGCCGGGTGATAAGGCCCAGTCAACATGGGTTCACGAAAGGCAGGTCTTGCCAGACTAACCTGATTGCCTTCTATGACAAAGTGACTTGGCTGCTGGATGAGGGAAAGGCTGTGGGTGTATCTTCTTGGACTTTAGTAAAGCCTTTGACACAGTTTCTCACAGCATTCTGCTTCGGAAACTGTCACCTCTGGCCTGGACAAGCGCCACTCTCCTGGGTGGAAAACTGGTTGGATGGCCGGGCCCAGAGAGTGGTGGGAAATGGAGTTAACTCCAGCTGGAGGCCAGTGACAAGTGGGGTTCCCCAGGTCTCGGTGCTGGGTCCAGCCCTGTTCAATGTCTTTATCAATGACCCAGATGAAGGCATCGAGTGCTCCCTTAGCAAGTTTGCGGATGGCACTAAGCTGGGTGGAAGTGTGGATCTGCTGGAGGGTCAGGAGGCTCCAAAGGGATCTGAACAGGCTGGACCGCTGGGCTGAGACCAATAGGATGAGGTTTAACAAGGCCAAATGCCGGGTCCTGCACTTGGGGCGCAACAACCCTGTGCAGCTACAGACTAGGAGAAGCCTGGCTGGAAAGCTGCCTGGAGGAGAGGGACCTGGGGGTGTTGGTTGACAGTGACTGAACATGAGCCAGCAGTGGCCCAGGTGGCCAAGAAGGCCAAGGGCATCTTGGCTTGGATCAGAAACGGCATGACCAGCAGGTCCAGGGAGGTTATCCTCCCTCTGTACTCGGCACTGGTGAGACCGCTCCTCGAATCCTGTGTTCAGTTCTGGGCCCCTCACCACAAGAAGGATGTTGAGGCTCTGGGGTGAGTCCAGAGAAGAGCAAGAAAGCTGGTGAAGGAGCTGGAGAACAAGACTTACAAGGAGCGATTGAGAGAGCTGGGGGTGTTTAGCCTGGAGAAGAGGAGGCTGAGGGGAGACCTCATTGCTCTCTATAACTACCTGAGAGGAGGTTGTGGAGAAGAGGGTGCTGGCCTCTTCTCCCAAGTGACAGGGGACAGGACAAGAGGGAATGGCCTCAAGCTCCGCCAGGGGATGTTCAGGCTCGACATAAGGAAAAAATTCTTCACTGAAAGGGTCATTAGGCAATGGAACAGGCTGCCCAGGGAGGTGGTTGACTTGCCTTCCCTGGAGGTGTTTAAGGTGCGGGTGGATGAGGTACTGAGGGACATGGTTTAGAGATTGCTGGGAATGGTTGGACTCAATGATTCGGTGGATCTCTTCCAACCTGGTGATTCTATGATTCTATGATTCTATGATTCTATGATTCTATGATTCTATGATTCTATGAAATGTTTGCCAGTTGGCCTTGTAATGTTTTTGTCCAGAAACAATTGTTTGTATAGATATACAGTGGCACATAGTAGTTGTGTAGTTTCACCTATTTAGATACGTCCCTCATCACACGCCATGCCTACTCCTTCCCATGAGTTATGCAGCTTTTCCAGGGCAGAAGGATTTAAGTGATATTTAATCAATCAATAGTGGTGACTCTGAGTGCCCTGCTGAGCGCACAGTGATGTATGGAACCAACTAAGATATGGTATCAGTTATAAAGCATGAAGAGAATGAGTAAAGGGGAATAATGTTGCTTGTGGAAGGGCCCTGCAAGGAAAAATCAGGCCCACCCCACTCTGTTGAAGTGGAATTGCACTGAAAAAGCAACACACCCAAAAAATGACCTGGGGAGAGGAGGTAGAAAAATTTTCTCCTTTGCAAAACCTATGCGGGCCCACATGGAAATTACTATGAGACTGCAGCAGGACTATGACTGCTGTTCATCCGAGATCAATATCTCTCGAGCATAAAAAGGTCCATAGCTGTGAGCTATTTTGCCAGACCTGCCTTACAGGTTTGCCCACCATGTAGCCCAGAGAGGCGAGTCCAAATGATAGGATGTGCAAACAGTTGTGTAAAGGTCCTAGACCACCTCCTTGCTCAAGATTCAAGGGACTAGTCCCACTCCTAAGTGAGGGTGGTTAGAAATATTTCTGGTTCAGTCGGTGACCATGGAGTAAAAAGAATCAGAATAATAACTGGATAAGCAGATTGAAGGGTTTGTCCTACATTAGGACCAGTCAATCGTTGAACAAGGCACTTTAACCCATCTGAGTCTACAGAAAGAAATAATCTGTCTTTTGTCCTTCTTAGCTTTAGGGCCAGATCTAGTTGTCCACATCTGGACATTGGTGTCACTTGAGATGACCCAGGATATCATGCTTGGCTTACACAGTGTCATGTCCATCACTATTCCTCACACGTCTTCCCCAATACCTAAGCATCTCAAGGGGCATAGATCAAGATTTCATGCCTGCAGATCCATGACAGTCGAGTTGCCTGAACTACATTTTTTGAAGGGAAAGGGAATTTTTAACCTCCATCTTTCAACTATGCAGTTCAGGACATATTCACACAAGCAATTACATTAACAGAGCTGAAGTGGGAGCAAACAATTGGACTCGATGAGCCGGTGGGTCTCTTCCAACCTGGTTATTCTATGATTCTATGAAACAGCAGGACTAGGCAGAAGCTGCAGACAGATGAGAGTGGCAGGAATATCACAGGCTGATTTTACAGCAAGAGCTGCATATCTATCAGATAATGACCACCAAGTGGTGCATTGCTGAGCTAACTGGCTACCTCCTCCACCAGCGCTGTGTGCTCATCATGCTCAGGAATGAAGCCTCCCAAATTCCTCAGAAGCCAAAGCTGGAATAGCCTTTTTGGCCGGAAAAAAAAATCACACCCAGGTTTCAGCTGCAGAAAATATTCACACGAGCTCAGATCAAAAAATGAATCACTCCTAGCCTGCAGAGTTCTCCTCCTTACAGCTCCTCAGGAGTCTTTCCTTGCAGGTTGCCACTCTCACACCCATCAGCTCTCCAGGGACATTTCTGGCTGCAGGTGAAGGGCAGAGGATCCCTCTGAGCCTCTTTTCCCACCAAGCTGCCTGAAGCTGGCAATCTACCCATCTGTAATGCCAGCTGCTAGGGAGAGGAACCAGGGAAGCCAATAACCAGTGAACCTGAAGCAAATCGACATTGTTTGGAGCCATAGCACTGGGTCAGAACGACACGAAGGGTTTCTCAGCACCAAATGTCGCTCCCAAGACTGGAATATAATTAACTCCTGCTTACTCCCTCCCTCTTCCCGGATGCCATCCAGCATGCCAACTGCACATAGAGGCTTCTGCAAAATCTCATGCTCAGCCCTTCAATTTTCCAGCAGAACCAAAGCAATGAGGATCCTCTGGTTCATTTTAATCTTCATCTCCTTGAGCAGTCACGGTAAGAACAGGAAGGCTGAGGGTGGTAAACATAGGTGTCTGGGAACAAGAATAATTTTTGCTCACTGTGTAATTAAATCCAAATTATAGGCACTGAGGGAAAAAAGGTGTTTTCAGCTTTCTGGATGAGACAGTGGGTCAGACACTTTTTCAAAATGCATGATTTAATCTCTTGGGGTAATGCAAAAAAAATGAGGGAAGAAGCTATGAAAATGGGACACTTTGCTGCCCTTCTAGGAGCAGACTGGTTGAAGAATCCCAAGAGGAGAGGTCCTGTGCTCTGGGAAAATCTTTCTGCCTTTTCTCAGGCTGCAGTTGCCTCCTTGGTAGAGTGAGGACAACCACTCTGACCTCCCGTGCACGGTCTTTGCTAACAACTTGAAAAACCAACTGTATGATAAAATGTTCCTTGAGTGAGGTTGGCTCTACAACTTGGGTTTTCTAACAGAGATGTCTGAAGCTGTCCTTTTGGACAGGGATCTTGTGTGAGATCTTTGCAGCTGTAAATGCCCAGGCTCTATGCGCACTCACAGTCCTGGCTTGGCACATGGTGCCAGAGGAAACCCCAAGCATTTCACCCACCAACTTGCTGTTTCTTTGGACAGGAGCAGCTCATGGACCAGACAGTTGTAAGCAAATAGGAGGCTTGTGCCTAGTTGGAAACTGTGTTTCTGGTGAATACCTGGCCGGATACTGCTTCGAACCCATCATTCTCTGTTGCAAACCTTTGTCACCCACTGCCACAAAGAGCTGAAGATTTCCAAAGCTGGAAAACGCAGCACGTGGAGAGCTGCGTACTACACTAATAAGAAATGAGCTGCTGTTGGGAAGGAAATGTTGTGCCTTTCTGTGACTGTTTCTGTGGCTGTGGATCAAATTGGTTTTTGCTTTTGCTGTGACTTTATAAGTAACACTGACAAGAAGAAACTGGGGCCACACAGACTATATATTGCCCC
The DNA here is from genome assembly GCF_032191515.1 of Phaenicophaeus curvirostris. Classification (NCBI taxonomy): domain Eukaryota; kingdom Metazoa; phylum Chordata; class Aves; order Cuculiformes; family Cuculidae; genus Phaenicophaeus; species Phaenicophaeus curvirostris. Next base: position 120,402,749 of record NC_091393.1, on the reverse strand, counting down.
TTTTGGCATCTGGTGAGAAATTGCCTTTCTCCTTACCTGAAAGCAATAAACCTGAAGTTTAACAGAACAGCAAGCGTCCGTCTGTGACTCCTGATGACACTCAGCAAAGCTGCTGGTGGTGGGATGCACGCTCTCCCTCCAACCAGGGGAGAACACAGCAGCCCACATCTCCCCAGCAGAGCAAGGTGGATTTGACTCTTCACTACCCTTCCCAGAGAAAACAGTTGCAATGTGTCAGCCTTTTCCCCACCACTTTTGGTGGGTCAAAGCTACCCAGTTTGACATAAAAGCCTGTGTTTCTCATGCTATTCCTCGATTCCAGGCTGTGCCAGGTTCTTACAGGCACTGGGAAGGGCTGGCCAAAGAAATCAGGCATAGAAAGGGAATGGGGATTGCCCACATACATACAGACTCCTTTGCCCATGGGGTTCATAGCAGGAATGTGCTGTCCATCAGCCGTGCCTGCTCCACCTCGATAAGAAAATGCAAAACCCAGCTGGGCTGTCCCAGGGTCAACCCTCTTCCACAATGCAGCAAGACCAAGGAAGAGCCCAGCCTTGCTTGGTTTAAACATGGTGGGGAAAATGTCTGAAATTTGTGTACCATTGCCCTTGACAGGCTGCTCTTCTCATCCATGGACGGCATTCCTGGTGCTCCTCCTCTCCTCTGTAATCAGCCAGCAGTGGTCCCAAAGCAATTAGCCTATTTGCACCTAACAGCTTTCTGCCCATGAGCTGCATCTGCTTGAAACCAGCTGTCCAGATCCACTCTCAGCCCTTCTTTGTTTTTGCAGCGTGAAATTTTGACATCTCCTGCCTTTGTCAGCTAGGTCTTGGTCTCCCTTTCCAGGCAAAATATTTCTCTCCAGGTCAATCGTTTCTGTGAAAGCAAGAAAACAATGATGTAATGAGAGAGCTATGCCAATTAACTGAGGCGTTGGTCAGAGCCAGGGAAAAGTCCTCCCTGGGAGATGAAATTCTTGTTGTGATGAATCAAACAGGAAAATTCCCATTGACCTCACCAGGGTCAGGACCAATCGCCTGAGGTCCAACAATGAATTCATCTGAGCGACTCCATTCTCCTGTGAGCAGCTCAGCTATTCTCCTCGGGTCATCATAACACAGTCCAGAACACCCATGTATGCAGGGAGATGCCAATGCTCCCCTGGAGATCCCCTGCAGTTGGATGAACCATTAAAAGAGCTGGACTACCCAGAGCCTTCTGTCAGCCTGGGAACTGCACTGGAAACAGAGATGGGGCTGATGCTGGAGCCAAATTCCTCCCCAGATCCAACCCACCTCTCCAAGGCACGCTGATGTATGAGTACAGCACAGCCAGGCTTTTCAATCAAAGAGCCTTTCCAAATCAAGCAGTTTATTTCTCACATTTGTCTACAAAGTTTGTCATTCACACCTCTCATCTGGGGGACACTTAGCCACCATATTTATAGCCTGGTTTCCTAAGAAAATGAAACATATGGGCTCATGCAGCTCATCTTGTACATCTCCCTGCCAGTTCCTATGCCTATATATTTTGATCAAGGGAGGTGGAAATGCTCAGCCAGTTTATAGGACACATCGTCCCTTTGGCAGTAGGGTAAACGTGAGCTGCTGCTTAAAGCTCAGTCCTACTCTTCCACAGCTGTTTTTTCCCTTCCTCACTGACCTGGCTGGAGATAACCCTAGACCACCACACAACAGAAAGAAAAAGCACAAGAAAAATCCATCATCATATCTGCCCGATGAATAAATTGAACTGACTTCCCTTCTAGCTACCTGATCTGACACACAGGGAGGAGAGAGAAAGCAGCAAGGACATGATGGAGAGTGGAGAAGAGCTCCCTTTAGTACACCAACCCTACACAACTGCTTCCTGACGTGGTTTCTTGACCCATTAACTAACCTTGGGCACAGCATCCAGGCACCAGCACAGCCCACGAGAAGCTGCTTAAATAGCAGTATGAGATGCTTTGGTGTAAGTGTATGATAGGAAAGGTTGCTCAAATTAATTACTCCAAGGTTGGTGTGTCCTGTAATCCCTGGGAAGAGAAAGCATTAAACTCCTTTGTCTCAGTGACCATGTTTATTCACTCAGCACAGAGCTGTTTGTCTGTGTGTTTTCATTCACAATGAGGTCACACTCCTACAGACCCTCAAACACCATTTCATAGAATCATAGAATCATAGAATCACCAGGTTGGAAAAGACCCATCGGATCATTGAGTCCAACCATTCCTATCAAATACTAAACCCATCCTTTACATTCAAAAGACAAAACATATTCATTGTTTGAGGCAGTCAGTCACAGTCAATCCCAGTGTGACCCTTTGCTGAAAGACTTCCACCCATGATCAGCAGTTCTGCCCAACTGGGACCGTTTCCCAGTGCGTAGATCCACCTGTAGTCTGGAGTTCATGCGAATCCAACCTTTTATCTGCAGGGTTGCACACAGAAGTGGAGATAATAGTGAGATAAGCCAAACGGGAATCTAGAATAGCAGAAGAAGTGAGAAGGTGAAGTCTACTATCCCTTTGGAGATGCAGGCAGGTGAGAATTTAAATCAGGAAAAGTTAAATCTGAAACAACATTAAGTTTTTGCCCCTCATGGGTGAAAGCCAAATGAGGAAGAGGATTTTTGTGTGAAAGGCTTGGTTGAGCCTTTAACTCCAGCTACCTGTACCTGACAGAGCTCAGAAGGCTACAAAATTAGGGTTTTTTTCAGCACTACTGTAGCAGACCTATACCAGCTCCTAAGGGAGACCCAGAAACCATCCAGGCATTGTGGGAGGTATATTTGGGGTCTTTGCAGCCACATGGACAGCCAGGGCAGAGCTTCACCCTCACACTCAGTCTTTCAACAAGCACAAGACTTATGAGTAACTGGAGATGTTACCTTATCAAAGCATGGCATGAATGTCATCCTCGTTCAAATTTGTTTGCTGTTCCCAGGCAACACGCTACTGTTTGTTTGGCAGAGAGAGACAGATAGAGATGAAATCCTCTGCTTCTGCCTTAAAAATGCCATTGTAATGGAGCTGTGTGATCAGGAGCAGAACAGTAGTTAGCTGAGCTCCTGCTTGGGCAAACTGAGATCCCGTAGCCCTGGATAAGCCCCTTAGGTCCAGGTTGTTCCTCACATCCCCAGCATTCCCATGAGATCTAATGCAACCACTTGCATGCTAGGCTCTCCCTTCACTGCCATGCAGGAGAAAGAGGTTCATACTCAGCCTGCTCCTCCATCTCCTGTGGAGCGAAAGGTATCACCACCCTACCACAGCCCAGCATTTAAAAAAATCAGGCTGCTCAGGTCCTAAACTGAAGGCAGATGAAATTAGTGGAGACATCTCTCCTGCTTGGGGCTGTGGGGAGGATGCAGATTGACTTGACTCCTCCTCAGCCTCAAAACCTCTGAGGCGCACAGGAACTATTCCTGTGCCATGTGGCGCTGAGCACAGATCAGCTTTTGTGTATGGTGGGCTCTGAAGAAAAACATCTGGGGGCAGGTTGGGGAGGAGGGAAGGGTGGGAGGCTGCTGGACCAGCACCAATAGGCTCACCAGAGGCTGAGCTTAATACAGCATATGGACCATGCTGAAGGGAGCAAGCCCAGCTGCTGTCCTAGCAATTACCCAGGGGACAGAAACATCCTGCCCCAGATTTCTTTGGGAAATCTGGTTTATGTTGCGTTTTGTCTTATTTTGACTCTCTCAAGGCACATTCTACAGCTCGAACCAGGCACCGCAGCTGCAGAGCAGGGTTTTTCAGTGGTGCAGAAGACACTTCCTGGCCACTTTTGTGCCTGCTCCTGCGGATTCTGCAGCCTCAGACACAGCTCAACCGCTGAGATGGTGCTGCTCCCACTAAGGGAGAGCAGCTGAGCTAGAGATAAAACGTGGCATTTTGCCACACCATGGCCATGTGAGACTCTGGCTCTGTGTTAAACCTCTCTAGAGTGCATTGAACTGCCTGCAGACATGTCCAGATGCGTCAGTCCCATATTCAGCACAGGACATACACACGAGCATCCACACGTACCTCCCTATCTAGGCAATAGCTCGAGAGCTGCACCACCATTTCTACTAGATAAACCCTGCCCGGTCCCATCTCTCACACTGGAGATGCTGATTCTTAGAGGTGCATGGTGGGTTACTTTCCTCTACCCTCTGCACCAAGCAAAACCACTAGATATGCAAAGCACCAGCGCTTGTAGAGAGGCTCTACACACATTCTTGCAACCACACCTCCTGCAGACAGGGTTACAGACCCAATTTCTTTCCCCAAGTTGTGCGTGGCCAGTTTGCATGATACACGTATTTGAATGCTCAGTGTCCTGTGATCTAAAGTCCATGTGTTGAAGGGCCCCTTATCTGCACTGTTTGAAGAAGGTGATCCTTGTTCCCTTCAAGCAGCCTGAAGGCCGCTAGTTTCACATTTTCCAGCACTGACTGGCATCCAGCCTGCAATTAAAAGCCATCAAATAATTCATTAAGGGAAAAAGGAAGACTTGGTGATGCCCTCCACTGCATTGGTACTGTAAAAAGTTTACAGTAAAATCTTTACAAAGTTTCCATCATATTTCCTTTTCCTCTGTCTGTTGCTGGTTGGGGGAGATTTCTGCTTGTTATTTGCTTTGTTTTGTTTTCCCAAGTTGAAACTCAGATCCCACCTCTCTCGAGTTCCTGGAATGGACCTAGAGAATTAGTACAAACCAGAGAGCTTGCCAGCATTCTTGGGAGAGACATAATACGCAAGCTTTCCTCCTCCGTAATCCCAGCTTTCCCATTTATTAAAGGCATAAATGAATAAGATGCTACATTACCATTTTTCATGTCAGTTGTAAACAAAACCTTGGAAACAGCCTCTTTGCAGCCTAGAAGTTGGGAAGTACAAAGAGACCTTTGATTTTTAAGGATGCCATGATTTTCAAGCCAACTTTTTGCGTTGGGGAGCGTTGAGGAGGAGAGACTGGATTTTTTCACACTTGGCTATGTCAGTCCTAAACACAGAGACTGGGAGCTGGAAATAATAATAATAATAATAATAATAATAATAATAATAATAATAATAATAAAGCAAATTTGATATTGTGAACACTTGGACAGGATTTTAACATCACACGCTCAAGCCTAAAACACAAGAAAAGCCAGACAGGGTCAGCCAGCAACATCCTGTCTCCAGCAGCAACCAGTAGCAGACTCCCCAGTGCTTGGTACTATTTGTTGACAGAACTCTGCAGTTTTTGTTTTTGTTTTGCTTTGTTTTGGCTTTTTCCTTGTTATTTATTCTTTCTTTTTTTTATTATTTTCTTTCCTGTAACACGTGTCCAAGAGTAGGCACATCCCAGTGCAACTGTTTGCTGTCCTGTTGAAATACATCTGAGATTGACAAAGTTCCCTCTGCTCCAGGAGTGTTGCACAACCCCCAGGCACTATAAATCCAGGATTTCTCTCTTCTGCATCTCTCAACAGCCTTTCACTCCTCCTCGTGGTGGAACCTCCACCCTCATTCAGCCATGCGGTTCTTCCAGGTGCTCTTTGCAGTCATTGTCATTCTCCTCCTCCAGGACATTCACGGTAAGGACAAAATACTGACATGGGTTTCTGTAGGACTGTGGGGACAGAAAAGGCAGGTTTTAACCCTGAGATAGAACTGGAGCAGAAAGGGCCCTCAGGTCAAATCAGGTCACGTTAAGGTTGACTTGACTCTTGCTTCCAAGGACCAATTTTCTTCTGACATGGTCTCCCTGGGGTTCCTGTCTGCAAGTGACTCAGGTTCATAAACTATACATCCCTTCCTCTCCATGCCCTCAAAACCCACCCAGAAATGCTGAGCCTGCTCCTCACCAGAATACAAGCCTCATCCTCCATGAATTTCTCCACTGACAACTGCAAGCGCTTCATCAATCAGCCAGTGACACTCGTGTGGCTCCAAGCGGGCTCGCAGGTCCCACCTAAGCAGGTCTTCTACCCCTTTTCCCCCTGCAGCCAGAGGCCTTTCAGACAGCCAGCAGTGCAGAAGCAACCACGGCCACTGCCGGAGGCTTTGCTTCCATATGGAACACTGGGAAGGAAGCTGCAGCAACGGCCGCCTACGCTGCTGCCGATGAAAGCAGCTACATTGGAATGCACCTCGGCGCTCCAAGGGGACCAGCTCAGTGACCCTGCGACCACAGCTTACGTGAGATCTGCTGTCAGACACCTCTGCACCAGCATCCACAGCTCGGTTTGTCCATCCCCAATAAAACTGGTGGGTTTATATGTCCTTCTGGGTTCTGACTGCAGATGTGTTTCCCTCTGAGATGGACCTTTCTGCCTGATACTTGGGATTTGATGATGCTTCAGATGCACTGGGGCATCCAGAACATCCACACAAGGCTGGCAGATGTAGCAAGGACCAAGGGGACACCTGTGCCTGTCGAGGGTGGCAGCGAGAGAGGGATCTGCTGGGATTCTCCAAGCAGTTATAATACAAAGCATCTCTTCTAGCCAATACCTCTATTTCTATCTCTGTTATGATCTTATCAGCCTCTGTCTCTTGCTCCATCTGTCTATAGTAGAGACCGCAGCAGGGTCCATTGAAGACAGAGGCATGATTTGTCCCTCCAAAAGTGGATGGCTCATTTCATACACCTCTGAGACAAGGTGAAAGTGGATGAGGTGGAAAAGAACCACTTCCATGGGCAGAATGAGTCACCTGGTGGTCACAGAGGGAAGTGTGGTGGGTTCTGCGTCCACCCCTCTGCTGCACGGAGTGATTCTCATATGAAATCTTCCTTGTATGGTGGGAAGTTTAAATAAAAAGAGAAAGTGCTCACAAGGTTGATGATAAAAGCAAAGAATGATAGAAGCCTTCATGGAAACTGCCTGGTAGGAAGTGCTTCTGGCCGATGCTGTCCCCTGAGCCATGTCACGGTCATGGTTTAGAGATTGGTGGGAATGGTTGGACTCGATGATCCGGTGGGTCTCTTCCAAACTGGTGATTCTATGATTCTATGAATCTGTGTTTAAAGGAGGGTCAGCTGACATAGACCAAAAGCCTGGAGACAGTTTCACTCATCTCTCATCCATGCAAAGTGTTTTGGGAGATAGAGAGAATAAACCCCTGTATTTCAGACCATACCACAACAGCATGAGGGCCATCACATCATTTTCTGCAGATGCTGATCTATTGGGTGGAATTAGAAGTGGGAATGGGCCAAGGTCAAGCTCATTTACAGCAGCTCCTCACCAGAGAGTAAATGTTGTTGACTGCGGCACTAAGAATGAAGGAGAATTGCCATAGTGCACTCTTGAGCAGGAACAGGTCCTCACTTAGGAAAGGAGGTAATGAAGGGTAAGCAAGAGCAGAGGCAGAATCATAGAGTCAGAATTGTTAATGTCGGAAAAGACCTCTAAGGTTACCAGGTCCCGCTATAAAGAAGTCTCAAAGGCGGGAGGAGAGAAAGGGTATGAAAAAATATTAAAGTCTCCTTGAGATAAAAGCTGGAAGGTTCATCTCTGTAAAACCACCTGGCTTTAACCTAAACCCACTTGCTATCTACTCTAGAGAGAGCAGTCTTGTCCTGGAGGAAACAGAGAGAAACCAGTAAAACCAGTGACTCAACCATATTGGTTGACACCCAGTGGAGATCTGTCCCATCTCTGTCTGGGCTTTGAGCACGGAGAGATTCCCTCACTCCTCCTACCACCCTGAATGACAGCAGTGAGGGACTGGGCTCCCATGCACTCCCACGCTGGGGATACCCCCATCTTTGCTCTGCTCGCTCTGCAGTTTGCAAACGTGGCAGCAGTACCTTCACACCATCCCCTCTCCTGGATGCTGCTCCTCTCCGCTGAGTGACGGTCCGGCTCCTTGGAGGCCTCAGAAAGCTCAGCCAGAGGTTAGCAGCCACTCTGGCTCGCTCAAGCCATCAGTCCCATCAAGCAGATAAGGCTCCCCTTGATAACAGGACCTGCCAGAAACGAGCCTCTAGTTTTTCCACCTTTTTGAAGTCTGGCCCGTGAAGTTGTGCAGAACTTTGTCTTCTTGCCAAAGTAACCAACTTTCAGCTCCAGCCTTCATCTTCCCTCCTTTTCGCTGACTTCCTACCCCTGCCTTCCCCCTTCCTCCCCGCTACTCGACGCACACGCCTCTCCATGGGGCTGATAGGGATGCTGGGGGGCAGTGGGGAACGAGGAGGTGATGTCATCTGTTTTTTGGCCGCTGCCGGAGGAGGCGAGGGTGAGACGTGTCTGCCTCCATCCAGCCTGGCGCCGGGAGCAACTGGGAGCCTTCCTCTCGCAGCCGCCTCTGCTCCTTATCGGGGCAGGATGACATCTCGGGGACAGGCTGCCAGGCTTGCGAGGGAGAGGAGGTGGGGAGCCCCTGAATGTGAGCCTTGTGAGCAGCCTGGGCGTGCACATGGACGTCTGCCTGCGTGCGTGTGTGCGCTCGCTGGCAGGAGCCACACAGGGAAACGGCTCCCAGCAGGATGGAGCTGCCTATCAGCCCCTGTGAAGAAGAAGAAAGCACCTCTGTGCAGCGGCCTGTCACACAGCTTTGCTCCTGCTAAGGCCTGGGAGAGTTTAACCTCTCACATCCCAGGTAGACAACCTGGAAAATCCTGTGCGATCCTCTCCAAAGGGTTAAAAGATCCCCCTTGCTATTAAAGGAGGAGGAGGCCAGGGCAGGTGGAGGGAGGTGAATCATCTGCCCCTCACTCCAATCTTCCGATCAGAGGCATCTGACCTTTTAGCATCTCAATCTTTTAGCCTGGAGAAGAGGAGGCTGAGGGGAGACCTCATTGCTCTCTACAACTATCTGAAAGGAGGTTGTGGAGAGGAGGGAGCTGGCCTCTTCTCCCAAGTGACAGGGGACAGGACAAGAGGGAATGGCCTCAAGCTCCGCCAGGGGAGGTTCAGGCTGGACATTAGGAAAAAATTTTTCATGGAAAGGGTCATTGGGCACTGGCAGAGGCTGCCCAGGGAGGGGGTTGAGTCACCTTCCCTGGAGGGGTTTAAGGGACGGGTGGATGAGGTGCTGAGGGACATGGTTTAGTGATTGATGGGAACGGTTGGACTCGATGATCCGGTGGGTCTTTTCCAACCTGGTGATTCCATGATTCTATGATCTCAAGCAAGGCCGGCTAGAAATTTACTGTGGAATTGGCTTTGAGATGGAGCATTGAGTCTTCCTCTAAATGTTTGTGGTTGGTTTTATGCAACTTGGAATGGAAAACCTTAACTCTCCATAAACAGCAATAACTCGTAACACCACCCCTTCTTTTTCTTCTCTCCTCAGGAAATGTGAGGAGGGAAACGCCTCATGGGACATGGGAGCTGCAGCCCAAGGAGAGAGACAGTTCCCTACAACAGTGGTCTTTTAATGCTTTGATTTTATAATATTTATTAATGCTAAAAAGAGGGGTTTTTTTCCCCCACTCCAATGGACCATCTTGCTTACACTCTGCTTCGGAGACCAGTGCTGTACAGAACATGGAGACTTTGTGGGGAGGTTCTGCAGCCCGAAGGAACTGCAGCATAGTGCAGAAATGTAAACACTGACTTGTTCTCCGTCCAGCTGGAAAATTTATAAATTGATTAAAATTTATAAAACTGACTATTTTTTTGCTGGGAAGAACTAATATTTTCTGTAAAAAGACATTGTTGTTGTACTTGCAGTGAGATGATACTGAAAAAAACAGGAGCGCCATAAAATCAGTGTCATCTTCAGAGACTCTTTCACAGCTAAGATCTGTTTTGGAAGATCTCCTCTCACAGAATCAAGCCCTTGCATCAGGTAAACAATTTAAACAACTAGAAAGCAAAGGTCTCCATTTCCTTGCCCTCCACAGCTGCCTTGTGAGCTGGACAAACAGGCTCTGTGTGGCACGAAATTATGTCCTACAAGAGATGGTGAAGGGAGCCCAGGAAAATCTGCCACTGTAGAGACACTTCTGTTGGTCAAACGAAACCCTGACAGGAAAATCTTGGCACTTTTTTTTCATTAATAAATTGATGCTGTCTTTCTACACCTCCACAAAGGGACTGAGAAAAGATTCAGCCACTGGGACTGCCCTGTGCTGACCTCAGCTCTCCATGTCAGAGCAAAACCCTGGCAGTCGGTCAGCTCTAACATCTCAGAAGCTATGTAATAAAGTACATTTTTTTTCTAGGTGTAAATAAATGACTTCACCCTGCTGGCAAGGTGCTCTGGGCTCTTTCGGCAGCCCCACTCGCTGGAGCAATGCAGCCCCCCTCTCCCTATGGAGGGCGAGCTGGCCAGTGGGGATGCTCCAAAACAAACACGACAGTGAGCAGCTGCCAGGCCGCTCCCCAGTGCTCTGGCAAAGCCACCTGCAGCCAAAAGCTTGTAGCTCTTCATCCAGAGATGCTCCAGGGATGAGAGGTGATACTGAATTTGGGGACAGTGCAGGGGAAAGGTGTTGCACCCCAGATAAGGGAGGGAATGACCCCTTTCCCTTCTCCAACCTCCTCCCCAGGGCCACCACTTGCAGGACCCTTCCACAAGCCTCACGAGCACTTAGCCCTTCCTCCAAGACCAGGTCCCTGTGCTGGGGATAGATGCAAAAGCTGTCAGGAAGCTTTATTTTCCAGATCTTCATGTTGCTATCAGTGACTCCCACACACTGGAAGTGAGATATGTGTGACAACATTTTTTCCATCGGTGAGCTTATCATTGCTGAGAAGAGGGGAAAGGGTTGGGGAGGGTGATGGGGAGGACCGGGGAAGAAGAGGAGGGGCATGAACATGAACACCCACCCACCTCATCCTTCACCCACACTACACTCCCCAAATCTATGAACAAAGGAGAGGGAAAATGGGGTTTTGGAGGAACGTGTTGGCAAAGCAGTTGTGTCAGACCTACAGCTTCCTGACCCAGTAGACCCAGTCCTAAATTCCTTGGGTATGATCCAAAAACACTCTTCCTGACAACACGTCTCAATTCATATGGGTGTATGTACAACTGGAGAGAGCTTCTGCAAGGATGTTGATTTGTTGACTGGGCTAGCAAGACCCCAAGGGGTATGACCTCTCCGTGGTGTCTGACTGATCCTTTCCAGGACTGCGAGAAGCTCCAGCCAGCAGGAAAGACAACAATACAGCAAAGAGCTCAGCTGTAACAGACACAGACAGAGCAACCAGGACCCCATCACTGCGGCTGCAGTTGTCAACTACACATTGCACCTCACTGAGGTTTTGCAGTGGTTGTTTTTATCAAGCCCCAGAAAGGCAGTGTCTTGGCCCACAACGCTGTTTTGCAGAGCATAACCCAAAACCTGTCTTTCTCAGTCTTTGTTTGGATAAGACAAGAGGAAGCAGAAGTAAAACATGGTTCTTCAAGCCTGACAGTCCACGCCCAGCCTTGAGTACCTGATGCCATGATCCTGGGACACCAGGAAAGAGCAAGGTTTGTAGAGCTACAGGAGGTGCAGGTCAAAACCAAACCTGCAGCTAGACAATGGGAAGGCTTTAGGGAACTACAAGACATGGTGAGTCTTCTGATAGAGCTCTGGAGCTGGCAGCACTTGCAGTAGCAAAATGTTTTAGTCGGGTCTGCAGGACAAGTTGCTGAGGATACAGGTGTGATTTCAGGGAATCTCTATATTTGCTGTGATAACCACTAGGCTTATTCTGGGCTGTGCAAGTTCAAGTCTGCTGTTAGCCCCTTTCTTCCCAAGTGCTAGATTTCTGCTTGGCCCATAGCAGCACTTTGAAGCAGCCACTTCAAATGAAATACCCTACTTGGGATGAAAAAAAATAGATCAAATAACCTCTCAGACTAAGCTACTGCTTCCAAGGGAAGCCCTAGACGAGGCTGCCCTGGTTTTGCTCAAGGCCAGAAGCTTCACAATGCTGTCTCAGGGCCACAGGGAGGTAACTGCTCAAAGAAGCCACCTCTGAAGGCTGAGATCCCCTTTGCTTCCATGTGAATAGGTTTACATCCCCAAGAAGGACACCTACAGATTTGTCCCACCAAGCAGTGTTATGCCATTAAGTGCACTATGGACTCACAGGGCTGGTGTTTCCAAGGATGGGGCTGGAAGACAACACAAACTTTTAATGTATGGTCCAGTATTAGAATACTATGCTTATAATTTCTTACAATAGTAAAGGCTATCTTGGGACACGAGTTGTTAGAGACATCCATACTGAAGGGATTTCTGACATGACTAAACCTCCCACAGAAACATCCTGTGACCCTGTGTGCTCTTTTAACTTGTGTACGTTGAAATGCAAAAGCATTCAGCAAGAAGATTTCTCCATTTATCATCCCGTCCCTCCCCCCCTCCAAAAAAAAAAGTCTAAAAAAGTGATTTTTATTCTTACCATGAAACTTCCCTTCTTGGAGGTGGTGGGAGAGGTAAAGCTGTTTCCCTTCTTACCTGCCATTCTGGACTGAGTGGATATAGAGGAGAGATTTAGATTATATCTTAGGAAGAAGTGTTTTCCTGTGAGTGTGGTGAGGCACTGACCCAGACTGTCCAGAGATGCTGTGGATGCCCCATCCCTGGAGGTGCTCAAGGCCAGGATGGATGAGGATTTGAGCAATGTGATCCAGTAGAAGGTGCCCCTGCCCATGGCATGGGGGTTGGAACTGGATAATCTTTAAGGTCCTTTGCAACCCAAACCATTCTATAATTCTGTGATTCTATGATTGACTGGAAGCCACACAGTCCCCACAAGTGGGGCAGCTCAAATTCATCTATTGAGGTCTCTCCAGGCCAAGCCTCCCAGGCTGCTTTCCCCTCTACCGGTCCCCAGGGTGCCCAGCTATGCCTGTAGAGACTGTGGGAGTTTGGCTACTGCTTCCTGGCTCTTATCTGCACTCATCTGCAGCCTGAAACCGATCCCACTTAGCTCATCCCAAGGACGGCCCCATCTCCAGGGGACCCCCACTATCCCTGCCACTGCTGCATCTGGCATGGGCTCGGCTGTTCCTTGTGGACTGAGCAAGGCTGTGAAATAGCAGCAGAGATAAGCAACCCAGGCAGCGACCCAGAGACAAATTTCAGAAAAAAAAAAAACATCCTTCCCACCCCAATGGGGAGAAAAATCCAGTCACCACCATCTATTGCGGACCCCTGTTCTTCTCGCTCTTCATCTCCAGCTTTGCAGGCAGGGAAGAGGGGATGTGGTGATGTAACTGAGGCCGCACAGCCTGCTGGTGGCAGAACTGGATGCTGATGGGTTACCATGTGCTCTCCCAAACTCAACACCATTCATAGCAACGCATGTTAGCGAGGTGCTTTGATTCACATCAAGTCCTGTCCCCTCTCTAGGGCTCTAGCACAAGGCAGTAACTCAGTCGCACCCCAATGGGAAGCGTAACACTAACAAATGAATTAGCAGAACTTCACAGCAGGCTAATTAACAGGTTTCCCACAGGGCTGTGCTTGGAGTGTCCTGGCCAGAAGCTTTTTCTGGGCTGCCTTTTTCTTGGCAGCTTCCCCTTGCGGCACAATGTCTCCTTTAGGAGAAGCCAGGATCTTCCTTTCCCTCTTACCCTCCATTATTCTTCTATATTCCTCTTCCAGGGTCTTTTCCTTATCTGCCACCACCTTCCTGTTTTTCTTCCTTACCCAGCATCCTCCAGCCTCTCCGGCTCCTGGACCATCAGCTCCTGTCTGAATGCTTCCTCCTCCTGCCGATGTCCTTGCAGCGATAGCCCCAGGCATCTTTGGGGACCACAGGCATTCCCTGGCGCCTGGTCAGGCGAGGGTGGCAGCGCTGACCCAACGCCAAAGGAAACGGCGTTGGGAGGAAACAACAGCACTGGGCTCCCAGAATAACTCTGCAAAGGGCTACCCCAGGGATGCAGAGATAAGCGGAAAGAGCCCCATTTTGTGGGGGGAAAGAGGAGGAGGTCAGGGCTGTTTGTGTGAGACATTTACATGTCTTCTGGCACAAACACCGGTCTGGGCTTTCTCATCCGGCACCAATATGCTTTTTGTAGTAGGTGCAATTGTTTATTCAGCCTCTGCTCACCTTGGGACGTGCATCTCAGCACCACGACAGAAAGGAAGGTGCTCAAAGCCACGGGGAGACCATGTTAGGATGGCCGAACCCTGACACAGCAGTTTCCAGGACAGTCCCCTCTTCTTTGGTGTTTGTTGCATTGGGTCTGTGCCAATTCAGGGTTAGGACCTCACTGTGCCCGATTCTGCAAGGAGTCAGGGCTACCCCTTACCCCTCAGGTGGGACCTACAGGCACATACGGGACCATGGTGACACTGCCTATCCCGTGTGACAGCTGCCTGCCTTGTGGGGACAACCATAGTTGACGTCCAACATACACCTTAATGGGCCAGTCTCCAAAGCCCAGGCTCTTTCAAATGCCAGCACACAGTATTTGTTGGCTACAAGTCTTCAGGGAGGCTATAGGTGCCCCCTGTGCTTGGAGCATACAGCGAAGCCCCTCTGTCTGTTTTGACAGCCCTCACACGCTGAGGTCCAGCCCCCGGTGGGTGACCAGGTGCCTCAGATAGTGGAAGCTGCAGCAAAGAAGTCACCACCACCCCTTTCCCCAACCCAGAGGCTCTCCATCCCAGGAACCTACTGCAGCCAAGTGATGTCCCAGGGCAGGAAACAAGGATAACTACCTGGGGAACACCTCCTCAGCCTGGAGATACCAACAGGACAAAGGCTGTGTGTCAGGATGTCTCCTACTCCCTGGGAGAACAAGGTCACCTTATAGCTAAAGAAGACCCATTTCAATCTAGCTGACTTGCTACCTTGTCCGCTAGGAAATAACCAGCTGCCAACTTCCCCTCCAAAACTCAAGACTTCCCCTCCAAAGTCCCAGAACAGCATAATTTTATACTTAGTTCTCAGTTTAAATACATGCATGTGACTGTTGCAACAAATACAAAGCGCTTTTGCTGTCCCAGAGCCAGCTCTATCCTCTCTTCCCAAGCCGAACCTGCTGCCTTCCTCCTGCTATATTTATCAGGGTGATTTAGTTGGCTGGGAAGTGCTTGGGGAGGCAGCAGGGGTGGAGAGACCTTGTAAATCAGCCATGGGAGAAAACCTGCAGCTGCCTCCATCCTGCTGTGGCTGTTCTGAGATGCTCTCATGTATTCCACGAGGTAATTCCAGTGTAAAGCTGGGAGGCTGCTCATCATTTGTTCAATTGCTCTTGCTCTGCTGATAATTTTTAAGACATTAGCACCAGTGTGCATGTCTAGCTGGTCTCATTGTCCTTGTGCTGGAGACCTGCCTCCCAAACCTTCACAATGTTCGCCTCCAAGCAGAGATTTCCAGGATGAGCTGGTGTCGCTTTTCTTTTGCCCAGGAGACAGTCCAAAGCAATTTTTTCTCCTCCTGTCCCTCAGCATTGTCTTGAAACCACAGGGACTATCATCCTAAAATGGTAATTCTTGCTGATGAAATCAAGATTGGTGCATGTAAGTACCTAGAACAGTTTTGACACCTCCACACTATCCTGTGCAGTAAGAGGAGAACATGTCAAACCTCTCCAAAGCCCCCACAGTGAGAATGGACACCAAATCTTACTTCTTGCATTTTTGCATCCTTTGTAAGATTTATCCCTGCCTGGAAGCCTTGCCTATACCAGCCAGAAGATCCTTGCCCAGATCTCTGTGGCTGTAGACGTTGAGCAAGCCTCACAAGTGAGTCCTACTGAACACCCCAGTGCATGGACACCTCTCGGGCAACCAGGCTTGCAGCAACAGAGGTTGAACGCTCTTTATGATGGAGATTCTATGGTGCTCAGCTTCCTGTTCATTCCTGATGCACACAGACCTTGCATTTTAGTCTCTAATGTGTTTTTTTCCTTTCTGTCCTGTGATAAAGCAGGGCTCTGCAGTTGCTTTATTTAGCTGCCAGCAAGCACTTTAAATGCTCCCACCAGCTTCTGTGAGGGTAAATACTTGCTAAATGTTGTGCAACAAGGCTGTTTCCAGCCTGAGCAGCTGACAATGGTGCCATTAAACTGGGATTTGATTCAATCTCTGCTGTAGACACAGATAAACGTGCTGAGGCTCCAGTATCTCATCACCTCCTGATTGTCCTCACTACTGAAGGGGATCTGCCTTTGTTTCTTTCAGGGAGGAGCAGAAAGAGGAGAGAACCATCTGAGGCCGCTTTGTAGGGGCAGAGGGCAATGACAACCTCTGGAAAGGGTTAGGGCTGAAGCTGGGGCAAACCCTCCCTCCTCATCTGCCCCCCCTCCCTTGGGATGTTGGGGTGAGGGACTTTGCCCCATAGAGGCTTAACATGACATGGGATGAGGTAGCCCATCTCCTTAGAGGTATCCAGGATGGCAATTCCCAAACAGACATGGGATGAGGTGATGGAAACCATCCTCTAGAATGAGACCTGTTCAAATGGATGGGGTCAAAGCCAGTTTTCATGGTGCCCTGGGAAGCAGCAGTAGAAGCTGGCTGACTGCAGTTTTCTGCTTAGCCAAGAGGATCTGCTCCAGGCATATCCCTTTGTAAAGCCTTCACAGACCACGAGATGGCATCAAAAAACAGTGCAGACTGAAACAGGCTGGTTTCCCCTGTAGTCTGGCCTCACCCAGCAAACCCAGAGGTCTCCAGTGGGACCCTGCTAGGGTGGACAGCACAGTGTGTCCTTCTGCGCAGGGACATCCCTTCTGCCCGTGGGAAACTTCCTTGTCCTGCACAATTTTTATAAATAAATTAAAATGAAGTAAAACGTGCTTCCAGCTTCCCTCATATCTGAAAAAAAAAGCCCAGGCTGCCTTTTAGATACCCATCTCACCCAGTCCGTAGGCTCTCACCGCTGTTGACCCTCAGTAAACCCTCCCAACACTTTGCCCTTCCTGCCCCAGCTCCTCATGAGTGACCCTGATTTCCAGTCCCACCAGTACTCCTCCTATTTCCATTTCCCCCCTGAGGCTCGTGTATAAACAAAGCCAAGAAGAGGGGAAAACAGGGTTACCAGGAGAAAACAGGTCTCGAGTGGCCAGCAGCGTGTGACAGAGAGGAGCACGTCACTGGCAGCCTGGCAGGGTGCCTGGTGAGATAACCTTTCACCAGAGCACCAAACACCACCCATTTCCAAGGAATCTTGGGAGGTTTCCCTTCCTGCCAGGAGGCAGCAACCCTTCTAGCTTTGCAGGCAGGAGAAGGGTGCAGAGCCTTGTCTCAAGTGGTTGGAGCAGCGCTCCCCATGGGACAAGACTATCTCCGTCTGGGCTCACCATGGGATGGATCATTGATGCCTCGGTTTCTCTTCCACTGAGTGGACATTGAAAATAGCTCTGCAGAGGAACAGAAATGTCCCTCAACCTGAATTGTGCATGTGTAAGACACAGCCTTCATTCCTCTATCTTCTATGAAATACACACACAATGCTGGATAAGCATTTTGGCCAAAGGAATCCCCTCACAATGTGCATTTCTTGCTGCAGGAGAGATGAAGAGATGGAGATACAAGCCTGGGAGCGCATTGTTTAGTGATTGATAGGAATGGTTGGACTCGATGATCCGGTGGGTCTTTTCCAACCTGGTGATTCTATGAGTCTATAATTCTCTTTGAATAGAGAAGGACAAGTACAGCCCCTCCCTGGCCTCCAAAACATGCATCCTCCAAAACGTGTATCAGGAGGGAAGACTCACTTAGGTGTATGAGAAAGCCCCTTCAGCCAAAAGTCCAGCTGCCCACCTTGCTCAGGGTCTTGTTTTGGCCACCTTTGAGCCTGCAGACGAAGGCAAAGTCGTTAAAACACTCCCCCAAAAAGCTGTGCCCAGAGATTGCCCTGTAAAATCAGGATGTCAAAGTTGCTCTTGATGGAAGGCGCTGACATGATGGTCCTGAAGAAAAGCAAAAGACATAAAAAAGGTGGGCGGTTGCTCTATCCATCCCTCTGTCCAGCACCCACAGAAAAATGCTCTGGATGCAAATTTTTGTGTCTGTGTGATTGCTCTGGCATCTCTCTCACTTCTTCTTTCCAGTAGATTTCCTCCTCTGAGACCACTGGTGGTTTCTTTTTGAAGAAACGCTGTCCCCATCCCTGGCTTTTCTTACGCAAACCTGTCATCTGAGCAGGGGGTGACCACAGAGAGGCACAGAGGGAAAGTTAGAGCCTGCTTTCTGTCATATGACAGGACAGATGGACAGAGATTGCAGCCAGGCGGCTCAAAAATATGAACTCAGCGAGTGCTCAATGGAGGAGGTCAAAATCAAGTGGCCAGGGAGAGCAGCACAGATCTGAGCATTTACCACTTCTGTTGACTTTCCTGAGTTATGGTAGGGGCATGACCTAAGTCAGGCAGGTATCACAAAGGGATATGAGACAACAGCATCTGCCCCAAAATGTCTGAACCTGACTGACACCTAATACTGAAAGCATGGTCGGACTCGATGATCCGGTGGGTCTCTTCCAACCTGGTTATTCTATGATTCCATATTGTGATCTAACTAGGACCATAACAGCTGCCTCCACCAGCCCCCCACTGAGGAGGAGACAGCTGGGAAGCTAGCCTAGCCCGGAAAGCAGGTGAAAACAACTCCTTCCAAGGGGAAACAGTAGATGGAAAAGGTTTCCATAGATTCAAAAATCTGCCAGAGTCACCAGTGTCATGGAGGAAAAATCCACTCTGGATTGCTAAACACAAAGGTCCATCCCTGGCTCCAAAAGTACTGCAGCCAACATTTGCTGGGAGAGCTGGCAAGAGAGGTCTGGCCGCACTGAACAGCTGAGCAGGAATGTTTGCACCTGGCTGCTGCAAAAAAATCATAGAATCATGGAATGGTTTGGGTTGGAAGGGGTCTTAAAGCACATCCAGTTCCATCCCCCCTGTCATGACCAGGGACACCTCCCGCTGGATCTGGTTGCTCACAGTCTCATCCAACCTGGCCTTGAATGGCTCCAGGGATGGGGCAGCCACAGCTTCTCTGGGCAACCTGGGCCAGGGCCTCCCCACCCTTACCTTCTTTGTAATATCTCGTCTAAATCTCCCCTCTTTTAGCTTAAAACCATGTCCTGTGGGTTTCCTTGTCCTATCCCTGCATTCCTTGATACAGAGCCCCTCCCCAGCTTTCCTGTAGCCTCCTTTAAGTGCTCTGAGGCTGCTCTAAGGTGTCCCTGGAGCCTTCTCTTCTTCAGGCTGAACAACCCCAATTCTCTCTGCCTGTGTTTGTGTGAGAGATGCTCCAGCCCTCTGATCATCTTTGTGGCCTCCTCTGGTTTTCCTTCAACAGATCCACGTCCTTGCCATCTCTCTGCTCACTCAGATCTGGTTTCAATTTGTTCGAGCAATGGTGGGAAGAAGCTTTTTGCTCATGTCACCCATTCCTGACTCATCTCCTGGTGAAGTCACGTGCTTCCTTGTGACCCGGTTTGAGTCACCAGGTGCTGCAAAGTTGCGTAACTGGAGTTCCCAGTTTGCAAGGGTTTGCTGGGAGCAGTGGGAAAACGCTGCAGGATCCTCCAGATCTAGAAAGGACCTTCAGCCTCTTAGGGAATGTCAATAGTGTAAGGTAAAAGGGATGTAGAGGGGTTAGAGATCAGCACGAACCCCAGTTTCCACCTGCTTCACTGCATGGATGGAAATCCAGGCTCAGTGTTGGATTTAGCTCTGCTGATGCATTTATGCTGCTGCCTCCTGCTTGGCCATTTCTGGGCTAGACATGGACCAGACCTACAAAGGGGGAAGGAGCAGAGCTGCAAAGCCAGGCTGTGCCCTCAAAACAACCCTTCCCACATCTCTCCTATGCTCAAGGGGCCACCTGCATGGCATTGTGGTCTTTTGCTTCCCATCCACAACAGGAACAGGCAGCTCACTTGCCCAGCCAACAGCTGAGGCAGCCTGGCCAGCCTCTTGCTCAACGTGGATGGCAAAGCTTATTTTCTATCTAGGCAGAAATATCTGGTCCAAAATACCCAACTCCCACTGAACAAACCTAAATCCAGAAGAACTAACCAACTTCAGTCCAAAGCATGTTTCAGTGATTTTTTTTAAAGCTATGTGCTCCAGCAGGAATTGTGGCAGCTGTCAAAAGCTTGGAGAGTGAGGATTTGATCTCAGGGTGTCCCAGCTCCCATGGAGAGGTGAGAATTACATTGCTGTCTAACTCTTCCAGCAAGGATTTATCAGGCTTTATAAAATCCTTCTTACCAGTTGCCCTGCACAAGTTATTTGCTTTGGCAGCTGATCCAGCCTTAACAACCATTATTAACCCCATCAAAACCCAACTGATGCATCGCAGGAGACGTTCTGCTGCTGTGAGGGTCTACAAGTCAGCTGAAAAATCTACAGATGCCAGAGATCACTGTTAAGGATGCAGATGTAACTCACATTCAAATCAATTAGTTTGCAAATTTACGTACAAGATGTACATCTGATGTAACCTTTTGAATCACTGAAACACTGTCTTTCCGTTCTACAGATGAAAAACCCAGATAGGTTGTCTAAAGTGACATAAGTGACAAATCTAGGTTAGCTAATCCTTAATTTAAATGCCAATACACATCCCTGAAGTCTCTTGAGTGAAAAATGTGTTTGTATTTCATTAACTCCATTTATTCCACTTATTTAATTTATTTCCTGAATGCCTTATCATAGAATCACTAAGGTTGGAAATGACCTCTACAATCAATTGAGTTCAATTGTTAGCCCAACACCACCTACTAAACCATGTTCCAAAGTGCCACATCTACACGGCTTTTGAACCTCTCCAGAGATGGAGACTCCACCACTGCCCTGGACAGTCTCTTCCAATGCTCCACCACTCTTTCAATAAAGAAATTTTTCCCACTATCCAATCTAAACCTCCCCTGCACAACTTGAGGCCTTTACCTCTTGTCTTATCACTTGTTACTTGGGAGAAGAGACCAACACTTGACTACAAACTCCTTTCAGCTGGCTGTCGACCAGCACCCCCAAGGTATCTGCTTGTTAAATAAATCAGCATTTACTACCCTTGTCATAAGTGATAACGATTTTAAACTGTGGCAGTGAAAAAGCCACATCTGTATTATTTAGGTCTTCTTGGGCTTCTTTTTTTCTTGGTGGGAGAGCAATATGCATCGAAACTATTTTCTTGAACTTAGAGGTGTTGGTCCTGCAGCAGCTTCCTTAGGAACTATTTGCTGCTTAACGTGAGTCAATAAACAGTGATTTAACAAGGGACAAAGTTGCCCTCCTGGCAGTTTTCCTTATCTCATTCCTGTAGTGGTGGCTTTTTCTCCTCCAAAAGCTGGAGCTTGCCATGGCCTGAGCAAACATCATTTATTTCTCTGACATACACACAAAAAATCCCACAAAAGCCAAAAGGGGGGTTGTTTCATGCCTATTCAGGTACACAAGGAATTTACAGGCTCCCTGGAGAGCATCTCTAATGGAGAAACTTTCCTGGCTACATTGAGCTGCATATATAAAACCAACTTATTTCAAAAATTGGCATGTTTTCAACCTAAATTGACTGAAAAAGGGATGACAAAGTCAACACTTCCCCAAAGGGAGCAGGAAGACCAGAAGTCCGTGCAAAGTTTTAGTTCATACTTTCAGTTCTTGAAAAAGCCGCAAAGCATTTGCAGAAAACCAGGCAGCAACTCCCCTCAGAAAAAGAGGTGAGGACATTGGCATAGAATCTTAGAATGCTTTGGTTTGGAAAGGACATTTACAGGTCAGCCAGTTCAACCCCCTTGCAGGAGCAGGGACATCTTCAATCAGATCAGGGTGCTCAGACCAACCAACCCGACCTTAAATGCTCCCAGGGATGGGACCACCAACACCTCCACAACCTTTTTCAGTGTTTCACTACCCTCATTGTAAAAAAATTCTTCCTTATATCCAGTATAAATCTATCCTCCCTTAATTTAACACCTTTACTCCTTGTCCTGTTGTAACAGGCCTTCCTAAAACATCTGTCCTCATCTTTTATGTAGACCCCCTTTAAGTACTTGAAGGCTGCTATAAGGTCTCCTCAGAGCCTTCTCTTCTCCAGGCTCATCAACCTCAACTCTCGCAGCCTGTCCTCATAGGTGAGGTGCTCCAGTCTGAAGGATAGGTTCTGTAATGCTCCATAACAAACTAAAAGTTGGTTTTTAGACACCATGTGGGTTTAAAATTGCTAATATGCAACTTCCAGACAAAAAAAAAAACTATTTGGAAATAAGGAGGTATTTGAAATAAAGAGGTAAATGGTTGTTGGATGAGGCTTTGAGCAATCTGATCCAATGGAAGGTGTCCCTGCCCATGGCATGGACATGAACTGGATGATCCTTAAGGTCTCTTTCAACCGAAACCATTTTGTGGTTCTACGATTCTAAATGCTTCAAGTTACTGGGAAAATGAGCGTTAATGATGTCCTGACTCAGGCTCCCTAGCATCACATGCCAGACCTGCATGGCCAGCAGTGCTGAGGACTTCTGAGCTAGATCAAAGGGTAGGACAAAAATCCAGTTCTTTTGCTTCTGTTTTATGTCAATAAAACCTCACAGGCAACATGGAAAACTGGAAAGCCAAGCAGTCACGAGCACAGCAAAAAAATCCTGTGTGAGTCAGGGAGAGGTTAGGCAGGTTACAGGCCATTTTTTTACTTTTTTGTTATTATTTTAACCGACAAAGCATAAATAAAAATATAGTCAAAGGCTTTTGCTGGTTAAAAATTACATGTAAAAGCAGGCAATGGTCCAAGGGCATTTCCATACAGTGCATCAATGCATAAATGCACTTAAACACAGCAACATCATCTCCAATTTTACTGCTTAAATACTGGGGTATATAATTAAGTGTATTAAATGTTATTTTTCTTATTTTTTTAATCATTTCACTAAGAAGCCTTCTGAACAAAAATTAATGTTTAAGATGTGAACGTGACCAAAAAATGATTGGATATAAATGGCAGCAAGGGAAAAAAAAGTATACTCTCTGATTTTCTAAAGAAAGTATGTAACAAAAGTTCTGAAAAGTAGAATGTGAATACTGTAACTTAGATAAAAATATGTATAAGAGGCATAATGCTCATAAAAACTCAATGGAGAAGGATCTCACCAGCTGCCAAGGGCTGCATTTGTTACCTTGCAGGAATGCTCTGACGTGGCTGTAGAGTTTGAAGCAGCCTTGCCCAGGCATCACAGATGAAGCTGGGAATAAATGAGGATTCCATCCTGTTTGGCATCTCCACGCGTCCTGCCATAAACCTGAGCCCCTATAAAGCATCTAAAGCTTCCTGAAAGCCTAGAGAAGCCAGACAGTAGCATTGCATCTTGGTGGCCTTTGTAGAACAGCTTTTCTTCTCCACCCATGTAGCACCAAGTACCATGGACCATTCCTGCTGCTCCCTCTTCCTGCTAAGGAAAAATATCTGAAATAAGTCCCAGCTGATTCTCTTTCCAGCTTTTGCCAAGCTTTGATTTTCCATGCTGACTGCTGCACGCCAGTAGACTTTTGCTCACTGATTAGTCTTTTTTTTTTTTTTTATTCCAAGCAATCCATCCATTCTGAGGGTGGTACAGAATTAATTTTACCCCCATCTTCTCCCAGAAAGAAGCAGATGGTCTTTCTCATTAAAGAGAAGCTTTAGCATCCTCCTGGTTTAGAACAGAACCAGAAATGGGCTCTTCAGATGACCTCTCTGTGATGGTCATACTTCATCTGAAAATCAGCCAAAATGGGGGTTAAAAATTCAAGTAACACAGCAATGACACAGTAACACAGTAAAAACTCGCTAGACCGATGAAAACTTCAAAGGATGCTGGCAGGATGGAGGTGGAACAGGCAGAGGATGGAGACAGGATAGCGGTGGGGTGCAAGCAGGTTGGAGGAGGAAAGTTAGATGGGATGCAGGCAGGCTGCAGGCAGGCAGGGGGAGGAAACAGGTTGTCCAGAGAGGTAGCAGAAGTCCCATCCCTGGAAACATTCGAGATCAGGTTGGATGGGGCTCTGAGTCCCTTCTCACTGCAGGGGTGGACTGGATGGGCTGTAAAGGTCCCTTCCAACCTAAACTCTTCTTGATTCTATAAGCAGGAGGGATGAAGGCAGGACAGAGGAGGGAAGAAAGCAGGATGAGGTGGAACTGAGGAGGGATGGAGGTGGAATGCAAGTGGGATTGAGAGGGATGAAGGCAAGGCAGCGAAAAGATCATAGAATCATAGAATAGCTTGGGTTGGAAGGGACCTTAAAGATCATCTAGTTCCGAACCCCCTGCCATGTGCAGGGACATCCCACTAGACCAGGCTGCCCAAGGCTCCATCGAACCTGGCCTTGAACACCTTCAGGGATGGGGCAACCACCACTTCTCTGGGCAACCTGGGCCAGGGCCTCATCACTCTCATGGTGAAGAAATTCTACCCTATGTCAAGCCTAAATCTGCCCCTCTCCAGTTTATACCCGTTCCCCCTCATCCTATCACCACACCACTTTGTGAACAGTCCCTCCCCAGCTTTCTTGTAGCCCCTTTCAGGCACTGGAAAGTTGCTACAAGATCTCCTTGGAGCCTTCTCTTCTCCAGGCTGAACAAGCCCAACTCTCTCAGCCTGTCCTTGTATGGGAGGTGCTCCAGACCACTAATCATCTTTGTAGCATCCTCTGGACCCATTCTAATAGTTCCGCATCCTTCTTATGTTGAGGATTCCAGAAGTGGACACAATACTCCAAGTGAGGTTTCATGAGACAGGAATGGAGGGGCAGAATCACCTCCCTCAAGCTGCTGGTCACGCTTCTTTTGATGCAGCCCAGGACATAGTTGGCCTGCTGGGCTGTGAGTGCACATTGCTGGCTCATGTCGAGCCAGCAACATCGACCAGCACCCCCAGTTCTTCTCTGCAGGGCTGCTTTCAATCATGTCATTCCCCATCCTGTATTGAAATTGGGAATTGCCCCGACCCAGGTGCAGGACCTTGCACTTGGCCTTGTTGAACCTCATGAGGTTCTGACAGCCCCACTTCTCCAGCCTGTCCAGGTCCCTCTGGATGACATCCCGTCCCTGCAGCAACTGCACCACTCAGCTTGGTGTCATCTGCAAACCTGCTGAGCGTGCACTTGATCTCACTATCTACATCACTGATGAAGATATTAAACAGCATCAGTCCCAGTACGGACCCCTGAGGGACACCACTTGTCACAGATCTCCATCTGGACTTTGAGCCATTGACCACTACTCTCTGAATACGACCCTCCAACCAGCTTCTTATCCACTGATGCAGGTGGGATGGAGACAGGCTGGAGGAGGGATGCAGGTGGGATGGAG
Organism: Phaenicophaeus curvirostris; assembly: GCF_032191515.1. Taxonomy (NCBI): domain Eukaryota; kingdom Metazoa; phylum Chordata; class Aves; order Cuculiformes; family Cuculidae; genus Phaenicophaeus; species Phaenicophaeus curvirostris. The sequence goes on along the minus strand of NC_091393.1, from coordinate 120,377,565 downwards.
ACAGGATGGAGGAGGGGTGCAAGTGGGGTGGAGGCAGGATGGAGGCAGGATGGCAGAGGGATGCAGGTGGGGTGGAGGCAGGCTGGAGGAGGGATGCAGGTGGGATGGAGGCAGGCTGGAGGAGGGATGCAGGTGGGATGGAGGCAGGCTGGAGGAGGGATGCGGGTGGGATGGAGGCAGGCTGGAGGAGGGATGCAGGTGGGATGGAGGCAGGCTGGAGGAGGGATGCGGGTGGGATGGAGGCAGGACGGTAGAGGGATGCGGGTGGGATGGAGGCAGGACGGTAGAGGGATGCAGGTGGGATGGAGGCCGGCTGGCGGAGGGCGGTCTGGGGGCGGGGAGCAGGCAGGATGCAGTCACGCGGGGGGCGGTGCGGGGTGACTCAGCCGCGGGGCGGAGCGGGGACGGGCGCAGGGGGCTGCGCGGCTGCGAGGGGCAGGTAAGCGGCGAGCGTGCTGGGTGGGGGGGCGACTCCAGCCTTGCCAGGGGACCCCACACACCTGAGGCATGGGGGGGGACCCCAGCGCAGCGCCATGGGACCCCGGTCCTGTTCCCGCAGGGATGTTCCAGCCCCTCCCAGCCGCGCACTGAGATCCCCATCCCTGCACCATGGGGGGACCCCTAGCCGTGCATCTTTAGGGGACCCCACTCCTGTGCCCCTCGGGGTGCTGCAGCCCCTCCCAGCCATGCAGGGAGATCCCCAGCCCTGCAGCATGGCAGGGACCCCAGTCCTGTGCCCCCAGGGGTGATCCGACCCCCCTTGCCCCTCCCAGCCATGCATAGAAATCCCCAACTCTGATCCATGGGGAACCTTTAGCCATGTATCTGTGGGGGACCCCAGTCCTGTGCCCCCAGGGGTACTGTAGCCCCCTTTCCCCCCCCCCGCCAGCCATACAGGGGGTCTCCCAGCCCTGCACTATGGGAGGGATGGACTCCGAGCCTTGCACCCTGCAGGGAGACCACCCAGCCCTGTGCCTGCAGGGGGACCCCAGTCCTGTGCCAATAGGGGCATTCCAGCCCCTCCCCCAACCCTGCAGGGGGGATCCCCAGCCCTGCACCATGTGAGGTGACCCCAATTCTGCACCTGAAGGGGCCCCCCAGCCCTGCGCCGTGCAGGGTACCACAGCCCTGCCCCTACAGCTGCGGTTCCTCCCATGGTTTCTTGCAGCATTTGGGGGCATTTTTGATCATGCGGGTGCAGGGGAGATGCTCTGACTCAGCTCTAGGTGAGGTTTGTTGCAGGGAAAATGCCATTAACCCTGAGTGCGTCTCAGAAAGAGCAAACCTTTCTCTTAGTGGCAGGGAAGGAGAGAGGAAACCTTGTTTTCATGATGGAGACGGAAAAAAAAAACCCAACCAGCTCTGCTTGTCAGCTGACCCTAAGGAGGCTGGTTTGGCACACACTGAAGTGCTTCTGGGAAGATCCCGTGATGCAGCTTGGAGACGGCGCTGGATAAAAGCTGCCTCACGCCCGCCTGGCACGCAGTGTGTCTCTTATCCAGATAGAGCAGTGATCGCTTCAGTCTTGCGTTGGAAGCGAAGAGCTGAGGATGCGGATGGTGCCAGGGCAGTTGGGTGGCGCAGGGTGCCTGCTGCAGCAGCTGAGGTCTTGCGCAAGGCTCTGGTTGGTGGAGTGAGCTGTAAGAGCGAAATAAAAAATCAGTGCAGCTCCATTTGGGAGAAATGTTGCGCTTTCAGTGAACGCAAGCTGTAAAAGTGAGCACTGCAGCTTGTCTCAAGGCGTGTTTGTTTTCAGATATTAAAACTGTTCTAATGGTTTGGAAAGGAATGGGTGGAGGAAGAGTGGCTTATGCTTTTTTTTTTGCTTTCAAAGACCAGAAGAATCAAGCTCTGGTAACGCAGTCATGGCTATAATGAAGTCACCAGGCCATGAGTTTGGTGCGTGCCTGTGGGGCCACCAAGCTAAGCTGGCAGCACAGCAAGCTGAGCTGGATTGCTTTGTGCATGGGCTTGCTTTATTGTGGCTGAGAGTCACGCACAACTACTGGCAGCCAGAACAAAGTACAAAGCTCTGGGCTTGGGCAAAGGGCTGCTTGCTGGAGGAGGACACATGACTTGGGCTTTGCTGAGTATCTCTCACCTTGGAGGGATGGGGGTTTTAGAACTGTGAGGGTGGCTCAGCTTTTATCTTCTTCAGACTGTGTGAAGAGGGTGTGTAGGTGCCTCTGTGCTTGGAGGGGTTTGGCCCAGACAGTGTAGGAGCTGAGAGGTGCCTCAGGGCTGTGACTTATCTCGTGGCCTGACCTGCCTAGAGTCATGTGAGCTGGGCTTTGAATAGCCTGGTTTGGGCTTGGGATTTTTTTTTTTTTGACCGTGCAGAGAAATGCCCAGTTAAATGGGACTTGTGGGCTTTGATTTCTGGTTGACATGGAGAAGACCTTCATGGTAAGGCTCTGCATCAATGCACTGCAGACGGATTTTGTGTGATGGGTCCTGTGCATCTCCCTCAGCTGCTGGGAAGAGGGTGCAGGACCCTGGTGTTATATAGTCCAAATAGTTGGAGCCCTCTCCTTGGGCAAGCAGGCAGCCTCTGGCTTCAAGATCTCCTGCTTAGATCAGGAGGGATGGAGAAAGGCACCTGGGTGATGTTGCTTCCTCCCCTCCTCTCTGCACGCTGTGGGTGGGTGGTGCAGCACCAGCTGCAGCAACCTCGCTTCAGATTCTCTCCTCCCTCGCACACTGCAGCTGCTCAGAACAGCTTCTGAGAGTTTTCAGTCTCGGTGCTTCCTCCTCACTGGCTCAGAGAGGGGCTCAAGGGCTGCACTCAAGGGCTGCACTCAAGTGGCCCAAGTTCCCTTTCCTCAAGTGACAAGCTGGCTAAATTGTAAGTCCTGCCCAGGGTCAGGTGTGCAAGCAGGTACCAGCTTTCTGGAGTTGTTTCTTGCTCGTCCTTCAAGAAATTACTTCAGGTCCCAAAGCAGAGGACTTTCCTGCAGCCCAAGAGGAGGTAGGGAAGCTCGAGGGTCTCTCTGCAAGCCCCAGTCATCCTCCTGTGATCTGAAGAGTTTGCTGAGGTGAAGCTGCTGTGTCTTACGAAGTGTACCTGCCAAGCTTTATTTCTGTTTTCAAGCTAACAGGCTGTGGTGGGACATAACCTGTGCAGGCAGCCTTTGCAGGGTTGTCCTGAAGCTGTGAAGCACCTCCAGAGACCTGGGTGTGTGCAAAGGGAAGAGATCTTTATCAGGGAGTATAGTGATAGGGCAAGGGGTAGATAGGACAAGGGGTAACGATGGTTAAAAGCTGAAAGAGAGGAGATTTAGATTAGATATTAGGAAGAAATATTTTGCTGTGAGGATGCTGAGGAAGTGGCACAGGTTGCCTGGAGAAGTCACGGATGCCTCATTCCTGGAGGTGTTCAAGGCCAGGTTGGTGGAGGCTTTGAGCAACATAATCTAGTAGAAGGTGTCCCTGCCCATGGCAGGGGGGATAGAACTGTACAAGCTTTAAGATCCCTTCCAACCCAGACCATTCTATGATCTCCAGGGGCTGCAGCAGAAATTGGTTTAGGCTGTTCACTGTGCAGAAAGAAGGACGGATAATCTGTCAAGTGCAGCAGCTGTTATGTGAATTTGGTTTTGGTGATGCCCTTTTGGTGGTATTTAAAACAGCCTGGAGCTTTAGGGAGAGGGAGGTATGTGTTTCTGAGATAGTGGCAGTGGGGAAAGCACGCGTGTGATAACGCTGCTACAGGAAGCGTTTTACTGCTTGTATCTGCAGGCGAGGGGGGGTGATGGTGGAAACCAGCAGCCTTTTCCTACTTGCTGCGTCGCTGCTGGGGTCGGCGTGCTGCCAGCTGCACGTGACTTGCGGTCGGTGGGAATGAGTCCTGCAAGTCCTGTGCTTGCACTCTCTAGATTTGCTGTACAGAGGGTGCTTGCTGAAGCTGTGGTGGGTAGGGAGTTAAAAAAAAAATGCGTGAGATTGATGATTTCCCTTTCTTCTTTACCCAGGTCTTGGGATGCTTTCAGCTGGATGGCACAGAGTATCAGCCCCTCCCCAGACTTCATGCCCATAGGAGACTTCATAAAATCAGAGAATGGTTTGCACTGGAAGGGAATTTAAAGGCCATCCAGTCCGATCACCCTGCAGTGTGCAGGGCCCCCATGCAACCTGACCTTTCCAGCACTGGGACATCAACAGCCTCTCTGGGCAACCTGTGCCAGTGCCTCGCTACCCTCATTGTAAAAAATTTCTTCCTTTACCCAGTCTGAATCTCCCCTTTTTTAATTTAAAACCATTCCCTCTTGTCCTATTGCAACAGGCTCTGCTAAAACATCTGTCCCTATGAGGCTGAGGATTTTATTTTCCTCCTTCACCCAGATCTTGGGATAACCTGTGCCATCCAACTGAGAGCATCGTCTCCCCCAAAAAACTTCTTGTCCATAGGAGACTTGGCAAGAGGCTTTGTTTGCTAAGAGGACTGACTTGCTCCCAACTATTTGGGTTGTGATGGGTTATGTCTCACTTATTCTGCTTCAGCCAAGCCACAGGGTGGGTGTAATGCAACAGAGCATTAAAGACAAGCGCCTGTCAGAGGTAAAACAGCCTGGTGTCTTTTTTCAGTTTGGTCTCAGGTTGCCTGGAGCTCACAGCCTACAGCCAGTGTGGGCTGGTAACCTGAGGATGTGAGATCTCCAATGTCTGTCCATCAAGAGCTTGGTGCAAGCAGCCACATCCATGCAGGAGGCTTTGCAGGGCGGGTTTCAGCATGTCAGCAAGTTGACAAACACCTTGCTGAAAACAAAATGTATATCAGATGGCTTCTGGTCTCCAAAACACCTCCCTTCTGTGCTACAGAAAGTACAAAGTTGACTGCAGGAAATAGGGAAGTTTTTTTTGGTTTGATTTGGTTTTGGGTTGACTTTTTCGTAGGAGATTTTTCATTAGAAAAGGTGCTTCAGCTCAGACTGGTCACCTGTTGGCTTCCTATGGCCATGTTGAAGGGACACAAGGAAAAAGGACACAAGGAAAAAAAATCCACATAAATGTATATTTGTTTCTCTGGGTGTAACCTCCTTTCTGCTGTGTCAGCAGGGGAGCACAGCAGTGCCAGAGTGTCCCTTGTTCCCTTGTCTGGGAGAAACCTCTAAGAACACAAATATGCACAAAACCCCTTCCAAGAGGTGAGATTTGGGAGTAGGAGGATGCCCGTGCTGCTAAAATTGAACTAGCTCTTGGGCTGAGCATCCTGCTGAAGGCATGGAGAGCAGGAAGAAACATAAATGGTGAAAGAAGAAGAAGGAAGGAAAAAAAGCCTCTTTATACAGTTAGTTGCAGCCGCCTGGGCTTGTCACTGCCAGAAAGTAGGACATTCCTGCTGGGTTTTCTTCTCTGGAAAGGCTAAACTTGGCTGTGAGTGGGTGGAGGCAGCCTGCATGGAAATGTGTGTGTGTCTCCCCATAGAGCTGCATGTCCGGCTGCCCGGGTGCATTTGCCTAGAAAAGCTTCAGCTCAGGCTTGCAAAGGTGATTACACATTCAGCTCACTGAGATGAGTAGGAATTAGAGCCTAAATATCTCTGCTGCTCAGGCTGCCATGGAGCATCCGAGGCCTCGTGTTGCTCGCCGGGATCAGAGCTTGTCAGAGTGGATGTGGAGTTGGTGGAAGAGGAGTTGTGTGAGTTAGGTTAAAGGAGTCAGGAGAGGAGATAAACCACCAAGCCCTGGCACGTCTTTGGGCTGGGTGAATGTTGTGCTCCCACGCGGGAGGCTGCGGCATGCTCTTACCACGCTCCTGGATTTTCCCTGTGCCTCTGTTCCCCAAACTGGGACTTTACTGGTGCTCCGCACGTGCCTTTACAGCCTCCCTGGTGAAAAGCCCCACTGGGAGGACAGCACAGGCAGCTCTGGTGTGCACAGGCTCTCTCTGCATGGGCATGGGGTCCCTGCCTCGGGGCTCTGACCCCAGCAGGCTCTCCAGGGAAACGGGCTGACCAAAATAAAGCCATAAAGCCCAAAAATGTGATTTGACACGATAACGCTGCACTAAGGCAGGGGGCAAGTCGCTGGGGCTGCAGCCCTGCCTGCAGTTTGCCGTGGTGGAATTACCTAATTCCTTCACTCTAGTCCTTATTCTCCAGTGTTGTGGAAGTAAACACAGATTTTAATACCCTCCAAATTCGATCCTTTGGATTCCCTTCAAAAGAGACTTTACTGCTGCTACTAATCCTGCAGCGCTCAGCTGAACAGGGTTGCCTTGTCTGATTTCTTCTGAGCTGCAGGGAAGAGTTATTAGTCTGTTCCTGTGTCTCTCCTGACTGTTAGGATAAATCGGGATGGACTTTGTGCAGCCACGTGTTTTCTCTTCCCGTGTTTTGCTATGATGGTTCTTCTCCCAAGCCCTTGCTGGCGGTTCAAACAACCCTTGGGAAGGTTTTCCATGATGTTCAAATCTGGCTGCAGGTGGAGTGTCCTGTTCTGGAGCCAAGATGTGGCTGCCTGTGTCCATCCTGTGCGTCCTGGTGGCCTTTGCCAACGCCCGCAGCGTTCCTTACTACCCTCCGCTCTCCAGCGACTTGGTCAACCACATTAACAAACTCAACACCACCTGGAAGGTGAGTACTGTGTTGCTTTTTTGTGTTGTTTTGGGTTTTTCTTCTCATGCATTGCTCAAAAGTCTCTCTATGGGATGCGGTAGCAGAGCTGTGTGAGTCTCGCCATGGTGGTTGCGTGAAACCAGCCTTGGGCCCAGTTGGCTTCTCTAGTGAGTTGATGCCGTCGGGGATTTATGCAGTGACAGTAACTGTTGAGTTTCTCCCCTTTGGAGCAGAGCACTGAAAAACTTATAGACAAGGAGCAATGCCAAGAGGAGAGGAGACTGTCGGAGGCTGGAAACAAGCAGCAAGTGTCAAGTTGTATTGGTGACCCTTGGCCAGGCTGCTGTGGCCAAAGCCTAGAGCTAGACCTTAGATTACTGGTCATGATGCTCTGATCCTGGAAGGGGCTGTGTTCTGTGTCCATAGGCAGCTTGGCTCTTGGCCTCTTGGTTTTGTAGCATGTGTCAGATACTAATTGGGTTTGAGGGAGACCAGAAGCCCCAGGCTGGTTTCAGCAATGCACTTTCTGACTGTGGAGAGTCATGTCCCATTGCTCTGTGTCTCTTCACAGGCAGGGCACAACTTCTACGATGCTGACATGAGCTATGTAAAGCAGCTGTGTGGCACCTTCCTGGGTGGACCCAAGCTCCCTGAGAGGTGAGTGCTGGGAGGAGACGAGGACCCTGTAAAAGCTTGTGTAGGTGCTCCTGGTGTAGCTGGAGTGGGTGAGGTTCCCTTGTGTGTAGTTTGTTGGACATCTTGCAGGGAGTTAAGCACAGGATCATGCATGGATAGAACATCCTCTGACCTGCCAGGTACTTGAACAATTGTGTAACTTGTACTCCTTGAGGTTCAAAACACTGGAGGAGCTGCTGACCTAATCTGAGGACTTCAGAAGTATTTATTCTCCTTCAGTAAGCAAGCAACAAGAGCACTCGTCTTCCAGGTCACCTTCAGAGGAGGCTGGAGAGTCCTGTGCACCCAGTCCTGTAACAGTGGTGTTCCTATAACAGGACTTCCCTCTTCTCGCTTGCAGGGTAGATTTTGCTGCAGATATGGAGCTGCCTGATAACTTTGACTCACGGACGCAGTGGCCCAACTGTCCTACCATCAGTGAGATAAGAGACCAGGGCTCTTGTGGTTCTTGCTGGGTAAGAGCATGGCTGGTTTAAGGTTTGCTGTTCAAAACATGTGCTGTTGTTTGTTACTGAATTGCATACATGGGGGATCCTGCAGCATCTGAGCTTCTTGGTGGGCTTCTCCTAGCCAGGTTCATGCTTGCTGCACTTATTGCTAGAAGGTTGCCTCGTTTCTTTCCCCTGGACGGCTCTAATGGTCTTTGCTTGGGTTTTGGGGTCTGCCCACAGGCTTTTGGTGCAGTAGAAGCTATTTCGGACAGAATCTGTGTTCACACAAACGCCAAGGTGAGCGTGGAGGTCTCGGCAGAGGATTTGCTGTCGTGCTGCGGCTTCGAGTGTGGCATGGGGTGAGATGCTGTTGGTTCTTGTGCCCTTTTAAAGGTGGTTGGGAGGAGTGAGGACACAACCCAAAGGTGTGGATGGTTTCAGCCCAGTCTTCCTAGTCTCTCTAATGAGCAAGAAGCTCCACCAGTGGTTTATGCTGCAGATGCTGGTATTAGGTGGGAACTTAGAAGTGACAGCATGGACTGAAAGTCCCTCCGGGTCACATCCTGCCCCTAGCAGTAGCTGGATACTGATGGATACTGTAGGGAGAGCAAGCACATAGTGATGCTTTTCCATTCATAGTTGGCAGCTTCCTGAGGCAAATGATGGATCTTTTAATAACCCCAAAGCCTTGGTTTTTAGGCACAAGCCTTTTCACTGGGGCTTTTGCAGTTGTTGAGAGACAGATGAGGAGTTGGGTCTCCTAAGTTGTGTGGCTGCTGCTCCTGGCAGCAGAGGCTGACCACGGACCTGGTGAAGAGGCTCAAAGACAAGGAGGCACCATTGATTTGAGATTTGGAGGCATGGGTACATTTAGTTCCTTCTTGCCCGAAGGCTTCAATGTCTCGAGGCCCAGAAGTCCTGAGGAAGGCAGGGAGAGACTTAACAAGGAACAATGTACTGAAAGCTTCCCTTCAGCTGTCTCTCTTTCCCTCTCCTCCCTCAAAAGGGGATGGCTCTGAGGAGGCTGGAGCTGGAACTGCTGCTTCTTTCTCTAGGTGCAATGGTGGCTACCCCTCTGGTGCTTGGCGATACTGGACTGAGAGGGGCCTCGTGTCTGGGGGCCTTTATGACTCCCATGTAGGTAAGTCCTGGCAGATACCCTTGTGAAAATGAAGAGGATCATCTCTGCTTGGTTACAAGTTCAGGGTCCTTCTTTTCTGGTCTGCATCCTTGTGGCTGCTCCCTCCTCTGGGGTTGGGTCCAAACACCTCTGCTTAACCCAGCTGGTTGCTCCTGTGCCTATGGCTCCTCTTTTGAACAAGCTCCCTGAACAGCACCTAGAGCAGGAATTCCCATCCAGGAAGGAAGCATGGTAGCCAGACCTAACAAGCAACAAGTCACCTGCTTCTGTAGCAGGAACGAAGGAGGCTGCGAATTTTTTGATGTTGCTGGTTTTGGACCAGCTCAATACATTTTGGATGAGGACAGGAGTCTCCTTGATGTGTTTCCTTCTCAAAAGCAACTTCCAGACTGGAAACCTCTGCTTCCTTTTGACATGGTCATGAGTTGGTTCATGTTCCCATCTTTTCCATCACGTTGTCTGAGGGTGGTGGGAGGCAGGACCAGAGGGAAACCCATTGCTGATGCAGGGATTGCTCATCGGTCAATGGTGGGCCTACTCTTGCTTGCCTTCCACTGAGCTGTGGAGTTTCTGGGTCAAAAAGGCGTTCGAGGCGTTTGGTGCCTTCTCCAACATGGCTGTGGGGGACATGGGTGATTTGGGACAGCCAGTTCATCTCACCTCTGTCCTCCACAGGCTGCCGTCCCTACTCCATCCCACCCTGTGAGCACCACGTCAATGGCTCACGGCCACCGTGCACCGGGGAGGGGGGTGAAACCCCCAGGTGCAGCCGGCACTGTGAACCTGGCTACTCACCATCATACAAGGAGGACAAGCACTATGGTAAGGGAGATGGCCTCTGATGTTGCTCCTTGCGGGAGCTCAGTGGGGTTCATGGGTTTAGACCACTTCCAGAGCTCTTTTATGTTGTCTATTTTCTATGGTTTCAGAATGGGTGGTCCTGGAGCAAGTGTGAGCCTGGCAGATGCACAGTTTGCATTTACTGAGTCTCACCTGAGACAGGGGAACTGATTTGAATCCTTGTGGTACATATACCTGGGTTGAAGAGCCTGTTGTTGAGTCCTGTGGGAGTCTGGTGTCAAAGCCACCTCTTTCCTACTCTGTGGTGGTAGCCAGACCTGTACCAGTAGGATAGAATGGTTGCTTCTTGGAGATTTGCTTTAGCCCTGAGTAATTTGGTTTGGTTTGGAAATGAGGATGTACAAGGGGAAAACTTCCATTTCCACTGAAGCTGCATGGAATAGGTCTTCAGGTACAGAGTAAGACTCCTCAGTTGAATGGAAGAGGGATGACTGGAGTCCACTTACCCTGGCTAGGTATCTCAGGAGCAGCTGGGTCTGAATTTCACCTTTAAATGAAGAAGTCTTCCTGCATGGGCATGCCAGGCTGTCACCGTCCAGCTGTCCCAGGACCTGTGTGGCCTGACAATGCCATACTAGTTGAGGGACTTTTTGTTTTTAACTTCCTAGGCATCACATCCTACGGTGTCCCTCGCAGCGAGAAGGAAATCATGGCTGAGATCTACAAGAATGGCCCAGTGGAAGGAGCCTTTATTGTCTATGAAGACTTCCTGATGTACAAATCTGGTGAGCATCAGCACCAAGGGAGCCATATTTCCTGCTTCATCCATAGGGTCTATCTTGCGTGGCCGACGTGCATCTGCTCGAGTCTGAAAGGAGATTGCAAGTTCACATTTGTGTATCTGGTGTTGTAAGAACATGGGCAGATACCATCTCCTGTTTCCACTGATTTATAGCCTGGAGAAGAGGAGGCTGAGGGGAGACCTCATTGCTCTCTACAACTACCTGAAAGGAGGTTGTGGAGAGGAGGGAGCTGGGCTCTTCTCCCAAGTGACAGGGGACAGGACAAGAGGGAATGGCCTCAAGCTCCGCCAGGGGAGGTTTAGGCTGGACATTAGGAAAAAATTTTTCACGGAAAGGGTCATTGGGCACTGGAACAGGCTGCCCAGGGAGGTGGTTGAGTCACCTTCCCTGGAGGTGTTTAAGGGACGGGTGGATGAGGTGCTGAGGGACATGGTTTAGTGATTGATGGGGATGGTTGGACTCGATGATCCGGGGGGTGTTTTCCAACCTGGTGATTCTATGATTCTATGAATAGGTGATTTTGACTGGCTCAGAGGGAAGCCCCAACGAGGGGAGCCCCAGAACTGCAGCTGAAACCATCAGCTAGGATTTTAGGCAAAATCCTGGCTGGTGAGTCTCCTGGTCTGGCCCCAATTGCATGTTCTGAACTGCTTAGGATGTGCCACTTTTGGGATCCTTGCGAAGTGTCTCTGGGTGTTCTGCGTGCTGAGCTGACACTTGGCATCAGCCCTTCCTCCAGACTCTACACTGAGCTTCAGATTTTCATAGAATCACCAGGTTGGAAAAGACCCATCGGATCATCGAGTCCAACCATTCCTATCAATCATTTAACCAAAGAAAAGGTCTCAGCTGGCCTCTGGGCTTTGCTATCAAACGTCTCACAAGCTGGTGGTGGTGGTGGTATGAAGCAGGGGGAGAGACGTGGTGCCCATTGATGTGTTGGCTTGTTGCCTTGCAGGGGTCTACCAGCATGTGTCTGGGGAGCAGGTTGGAGGCCACGCGATCCGGATCCTGGGCTGGGGAGTGGACAACGGCACTCCCTACTGGCTAGCTGCCAACTCTTGGAACACCGACTGGGGGGACAATGGTGAGGCACCCTCGGATGCTGCCAGAGGGAACCCCTTCCCCATTCTCCTTGGCACGATGGGTAGGTTGATGTTTGCTCTTGGTGTGGTTCCAGGTTTCTTCAAAATCCTCCGAGGAGAGGACCACTGCGGCATCGAGTCCGAAATTGTGGCTGGCATCCCCAGGACGGAGCAGTACTGGAAGAGGATGTAATGCTCTTGATCAAGCCACAAATAATCCTGAGTCCCCGATGCTTTTAACTGATAGCGGGTTGGGTGCAGAGCCCCCCACTTCTAAGAGACTATAGTTCAGGTTACTTAATTAAAGCTTTTTATCTTTTTTTTTTCCTTTTTTTTGTTTTTTTTTTGTTTTAGGTTTGGGGTTTTTTTAATTATATGGTGGAGCTGGAGGTGGAATTGCTCTCTGCAAGCCCTCTGCTACTGGTGGGTCGCAGCTACGGAGCATTCCCTGCTCAAAGGACTGCGGGAGGGCTTGCTGGCCTCTTGCACCACGGTGTTGGGTTAACCTGGATGCCTTCCAGCCCAGCCTGTTACTGGTGGGGCAGGAAGCAGTAGCTTTGTGCTGGGACTAGGGACTTGGTGGGGCAACGGAGATGGGTCCTGCTGAGAAGTCACAACCAAGGGTGACTTGTGCACCCATGGGTGGGTTGGTCTGACTGTTAGCTCCTGAAGCAAGCAGGGTATGCTAGTGTGTGCCTTGAATTGGCTAAACTTAGACCTGTTAATGATAAAATACCGATCAACTTGATGTGGGGCTGGCTCTGGTCTGAGCCATATTGAGGCCCCTACTACCTGCAACAAGTCCTTTGTGCATCGCTTGCTCTGCTCCATCCTTTCAGCTGCTTTTTAAATTACTTGTTCCTCAGCTGTTTTAGTTTTGGGGTTTTTTTTCTGCTGTAGTCTGGCATTATTGATCCTAGGGAAAGGCCTGGCTGGAGCTCCAGGAGCCTTTGATCAAATGTCCTGCAAGCATCTAGGAGCACACTGGAAAGAGCAAACCACTTTTCATCCATAGCTGGGCCACTCTGGGTGTGCAGCAGGTCACACCTTGGCAAGGATGCTGTAGCCAGAGTTGCTTTGGGACTGCAGGTGCTGAACGGAGACGAGGGATGTTCCTTGGCTCTGCTGCAGGGAGCTCACGCAGATACTTAGAGGTATCCTGCTAACTTGCACACAATTGAAGCTTCTTTTTTGAGCCACAGGCGTTAAGGAAGAAGAAAAAACCTTATTTTTTTTTACTGGGGGGAGGTGTGATAGCTGTGTAGGAGGAATCGTGATTTCCCAACACTAATATAGCAAAAGAGCTTTTTTTGGGGTTTTTTTTTTTTTTTTCATTTTTAAAGCACAAAATATATTGCTGAACTGAGGCTACATGCCTGAAATGCGTGAAGCAGGCTCTCCCTTGCACTGTACAATAACCCCTTACCTCTGCTTACTCAGATGCCAGTGAGACAGAGCTGTGGTATATATGAATGGAACAACTGTGCCAATAAATGATTTCTCCAGCGTCTTGTCTTCTGGCCCTTGGTTGCTTCTGCTTGGCTGCACACCACCTCAAACTCTTCGATCAGTAAAAAACTGGCTGGATGCCCAAGCCCAGAGAGTTGTGGTGGAGGGAGATAAATCCAGTTGGTGGCCAGTCACAAGTGGTGTTCCCCAGGGTTCAGTGTGGGGGCTGGTTCTATTTAATATCTTATCAATGATCTCTACAAGGGGATCAAGTGCTCCTTCAGTAAGTTTGCAGGTGACACCAAGTTGTGCAGGAGTGTTGATCTGCTTGAGGGAAGGGAGGCTCGGCAGAGGGACCTTGGACAGGCTCCATCAACAAACCAAAGCCAACTGGACCGGGTTTAACAAGGCCACGTGCTGGGTACTGTACTTGGGCCACAACACCCCCCTGCAGGGCTAGAGGCTTGGGGAAGAGTGGCTGGTGAGGCCACACCTTGAATCTTGGGGTCAGGTTTGGTCCCCTCACTCCAAGACAGACATTGAGGGGCTGGAGCATGACCGAGAAGGGGAATGGAGCTGGGGAAGGATCTGGAGTACAGGGGTTATTGGGAGTGGCTAAGGGAACAAGGGTTGTTTAGGCTGGAGGAGGTTGAGGGAACACTGTGTTGCTCTCTACAACTCCGTGAAAGGAGAGTGTAGTGAGTGAGGTGTTGGTCTCTTCTCCCATTTGATAAGTGACAGGATGAGAGGAAATGGGCTCAGGTTGCACCAGGGGAGGTTTAGATTGGATATTAAACCAAATTTCTTTACTGAAAGAGTGGAGCATTGGAAAAAGCTGCCCGGGGCAGTGGTGGCATCACCAGTCCTGGAGGTGTTAAAAAAACATGTATATGTGGCACTCTGGGACTTGGTTTAATAGGCATGGTGGTGTTGGGCTGACAGTTGGACTTGATGATCTTAAGAGGTCTTTTGCAGATTTAGTGAGTCTATTGTGTTGCTCTGTGCATTGTGGAAGCAAGGTGAGATGCTTCTGTCTTAGTGCAAGTGCAATCAGTCCTTGCCCTGTTCTCTAGCCATACTGGTGCCACCATGACTTGCGCTGACCTTACCTCTGGGCCTTACCTGCTCCTGACCATGGGGAAGGTGCTTCAACACTGACCAGAATGCAGCCAGGGCTGCCCCCAGCTTCTCTCTGCAGGGTGTGCAGGGAGGAGGATGCACCAATGCACTGAGAAGCACACCTGCAGCCCAAGGCTGTGCCTCAACTCCTGCTGCCTGCAGCGCAAGGTCTGTTAAAATTCAAATTTACTGACCTTGAGCTGCATTTCACCCTGGTTAAATTTTTTTTGAGTCTGGCACACAACACAAGGCTTCACTGTGATGTCCTGAGCAGCAGCAAGGAAGCATCTGCATTTCACTTGAGCTAAGAGCTTGTAACTTGTGGTATGTGGGGAATGACCACTGTAAAAGAAATGACAGCTAAAAAATTCATTATCAACCATTTTTTCACAAAGGAAACTTTAATTTCAACAAGATGGGAAGCTGCACAAAGACAGCTACCGCAAGTTTCTTTTAAACAACAGCTTAAAACTATCTACAGGGGAACTTGTGGAGTAGGGGTCTTCCCTCTGAGTAACCGTCCGGCCACAGGGGCTTGGCCTTGTCAAGTCCACTGAACTGCACCTCCCCTTCACCAAGGCAATGAACGCAGCATTTAGGGGTGATTGATAGGGACCACACCACCAAGAATTCACCCCAGGAAATCGGGACTTGCCTTTAAAGCAGTGTTTCTTCTTGGAGATGAGTCCAGTCAGATGTGTTTCAGAATAGCCGTAGAAGCTTCTTCCAGTTTGCATGTCACTAACCCAAAGCAAGCCTGAGCTAGAGCCAAATGAGCCAGGGAAACCTGCCCTGGCCACGGCTGCCTCAGTGGCTCAAGCCTTCTCAGCCCCTTCAAGGCAGCCAGTGCACCAAAGCCCCCTAAGAAGCATCCCATGAGGAACACAATGGTGCGAAACCTCACTCCCTGCTTTGCAGAGGCACCTAGTGCTGCTGTGACAGTGCTGCTCTGCCACAGCCACCCGTCCCCTTGGACTGAAGAAGAGGTTCAGAGTGCAGACGCCCTCGCTGGAGTCAGGCAGGGGGTCATTCACTCAGTGCCATCCACACAGCTCACCCCTTTCACCATGTCCCTCCCCAGCTGCTGAAACACGGAGCTTTGCAAGTGCAGGATGCCATCTGCCAGAGGGCAGGGAGCTGTGATAGGTGGCTTTCAGCTAGGAGCACATCCACGTGGACAGAGCATCCCACCTTCTGTGTATTTAACATTAAAAGGGCTTGTTTCAAGCCTTGTAGCCTCCTTCAGCACAACAACAGAAACGTGAGGATCGCCTCTGCCTTGTTTTCAGCCTGCAGGATGTTAACCAGCCTGGGCTGAGTGCCAGAAGGTCACCAGAGCTTTTTCCCCCCGGATAAGAAAGCGTATTGCTTTCCTGGCTGAAGCAGCGTTCTTCCAGTGCGAAGCAGGCTCCAGCTGTAACGGGGAAGAGGCAAAACCCAGGCAGCTTTGCTCAGCTCTGAGCTGGAAAGGTTTCTCACATCTTAAGCAAGAAAAGAGACAACTGGAGTTTCTATTTAAAACCATCCTAACAATAGGAAAAAATCAAAATAATTCAGGTAAACTGTCCAACAGGAAACAAGGTGGGGGGGAAGGTATTCAACCCCAAACAATAAGACTCCAATAAGCATTTGTAACCATCCAAGGAGATGGCAAGAGCGGTAGGAGTGGAGTCTGGCAATGCCGCACGATCGTCCCAGGGCTGCAGCTCACTGGCATCCCATCCTTGTCACCATCCCAGGCCCTGTGGCACCTCCCTGCGGGCCACCTTCACCAGCAGGGGAATGAGGAGCCTCCAGCATCCGCTGCCCATCATCCACCAACCACGTCTCCCCCCACCCACCTGCTGCCCCTCAATTCTCGCCCGCCTGGACGTACTCCTCGGTGGCCTTGGAGATGGTGCTCAGGTACTGCCAGCTTAGGGCAGCCAGGAGCATGGCGCACGACAAGTAGATGGGGGAGTAGTGGTGGCGCGACGCTATGGGGTTGCTGGGCAAGCTCATGGCACGGATGGAAGCGATGACCTGTTGTGTCTTGTTGGATGATGGGTCCGTGCTTGGGATCTTCTGGTAGATCTGGGGAGGGAGAAAGGAGTTAGGTTTCTCACCGAAGATTCAGAAAACGAATGGGACCATTCCTCTACAACTACCTAAAAGGAGGTTGAAGTGAGGCAGGTGTTTGTCTCTTCTCATAAGAAGCAAGCAATAGGATGAGAGGAAGTGGCCTCAAGTTGTGCCAGGGGAGATTTAGACTGGATATTAGAAAAAAATTTTTTACTGGAAGAGTGATGAAGCACTGGAAAAGGCTGCCTGGGGCAGTGGTGCAGTCTCCATCCCTGGAGGCGTTCAAAAACACGTAGCTGTGACACTTCAGGACATGGTTTCATACACATGGTGGTACGGGGCTGATGGTTGGACTTGATGATCTTAGAGGTCTTTTCCAACCGTAATGATTCTATGAATCTGTGATTCTGTAAGTGGAAGCCAGTGGACTGCTATGGAGCAAGGACCAGCTGCAAGGGATGCCTGGATGGGGCCAGGACCTGTTTCCCTAGAGAGGTGCACTAAGCCCAGCAGCCTCTTGAGGGCATCCCATGATGCGAGACGGCATCAGACACCATCTCTCAACCACAGTGCTGCTGCTACGAGCAGTTCTTGTCCAGCAACCCTCCCACGCTGCCACTGAGGACAACCCACTGTGACTGCCAGGAAATGGCCACCTTCATCAGGTAACCCCATAGTCTTTTGAGGTTTTTTTTTCATGGTCTGAAACCTACTGGCCTTTAAAATAATCATCTGCATGACTCTTAAGGAGGCTTGCACGGAGACTCTGGGCTATGGTGCCACTGGCCCTTCTCACAGGGTTGGCCAGCCTGCAAAGAGAGCTCTAATAACCCATCGTTTGGGGTCTCCATGGTGCAGAACTGATGTCTTTTTACTCAACGGCCCTCACTGGATATGATTTCTGGGGTTGAGGGTTTTTCTTTAACCTATCCACCAGATCTTCCTCCATGTGAATTTTTAACCTCCACAGTATCCTGAAATACAGAGTCCCATTGCTTTAACCACCTGTGAAAAGCTGCTTTGATTTACTGTTGGCCATGGAGCACAAGGGAACAACCACCACACCATGGCAACTAGACAGAGAAAACAAGCCCATAGGGAGATGATGCAACCTGTTCAGAAGTGTAGTCTGGGAAAGATCCTCTGTGACTGCACAGCTCATAGAATTATAGAATGAATGGTTTGGGTTGCAAGGGACCTTAAAAGACCATCCAGTTCCAATCCCCTGCCATGGGCAGGGACAACTTCCACAGGATCAGGTTGCTCAAAGCTCCACCCAACCTGGCCTTGAACACCTCCAGGGAGGGGTTATCCACAGCTTCCCTAGGCAACCTTGCCAATGCCTTACCTCCCTCACTGAAATATTTCTTCCTAGTATTTAATCTAAACATCCACTCTTTCAGCTTTAAATCATTAGCCCTCATCCCATTCCTGCACTCCCCAATAAAGAGCCTCTCCCCAGCTTTCCTGTAGGCCAACTTGAAGTATGGGAAGGCTGCTATAAGGTCTCTCTGGAACTTTCTCTCTCTATCCTGAACAACCTCAACTCTCTCAAGCCTTTCCTTATGTGGGAGGTGCTCCAGCCTTCTGACCATCTTTGTGTCCTCTGGACACACTGTTTTAAAAGATCAATGTCCTTCGCGTGCTGAGGAATCCAGAGCTGGATGCAGGGCTCCAGGTGAGATTTCACAAGAGCAGAGCAGAGGGACAGAAACCCCTCACTCACTCTGCTGGTCACACTTCTTTTGATGCAGCCCAGGATACAGTTGGCTTTCTGGGCTGTAAGTGCACATTGCCAGCTCACGTTGAGCTTCTTATCCACCAGCACCCCTGAGTCCTTCTCTTCAGAGCTACTCTCAATCCACTTTCTGCCCAGCCTATATTTGTGCTTGGGATTGCCCCAAGGTGCAAGACAACTTAGTACTCCAACACTTAGTCCTCCATTGGTGAGTCTTCCCAATTCCACACACAGCCACAAATTATTGGAAGCCCATTGCTCAACCTACCTCTTCCACGTACTGGTACATGATGGCTTTGACGGCTTGTATGTTTGTGGCATCCATCATGAGAGTGACGGCTTGTCCCTTCCGGATCTTCACTACTCCCCTGAACACCTGTTTGTTGTTATAGCAGGCAGCCAACGTGGCAATAGCCATCACCTAAGGAGAAACACAAAGGGCTTCTAGTGAAATCAATGGCAAGACATTCTGCAGTGGAGCCACAATCTCACCAACAGCAGAAACAAGAGGTACCAGGAAAGAAGGAAGAAATAGAGGAGACGAAGAATAAAACAGGCTACTGACATGATACTTCATCTCTAACTTCACATCACCAGGACTACAGATGATGAAGAACCACTTGAATACATAACTCACCTGGGGGATAGCACAGAAGTTGAAGACAGTTTGGTTTTTCAGGCGGGATAAATATGTGAGGACATCAGGGACATGGTGGAGGGCATTGGTGATGAGCTCATTCAGACACTGGACAGCCATATCAATGTTCTCTGGTTTGGCAAGATCCGAGAGCTTCTTTGCGTATCTGCTCCAAACCTAAATGAGATAAGGACTCACAAGTTGGAGTGTACGTTCATGCTGTAAGAGAGATATCAATAACAGCCCGATGTCTGGGAAACCAACAAGAACCACCAGGGACCCACAATAGCCTTGAAGGAGTTGAACTTACTAAGCTAGAGAAAAGAAGGAAGAGCAGGCTGCAGAGATGTGACAGTGGCCTTCACATATACAAAAGGATTGTAAAGAAGAAAGATGTAACTCATCTCCACATCTTCTCTAGGCAGGGAAAGGAAAAGTGGTATTGCACGTGAGGCTGACATCAAGAAATGTTCTATGAAACATGTGAGCCACATGGAAGTGGGGTAGAAAAGTTCTTGGAAGGCCTCAAGAAGAGGAGACAAGCATCTGTCAGGCATACATCTGGGAACAAACTATATACCCTCTTGAGATTTGACCCAGTCTTATCCTCCCTCATTCCTCAAAGGAACAGAACAGAGATGGGGAAAAAAGGTGCCCAACAAGTTCATGGCAGTGTGGGCAAACATCACTTCAACCCCACGTCTGTATCCAGACAGTTGTAGATGGACATGCAACTTGTCAGCCAGCTGTCATGAGAAGCACTGATATTATCAAGATGATGTATAACCAAAACCAGTGATCTTACACAGCACAGCTTTACTCTAGGGTCTTAATAAAATTAAAGCAGACCGTTGAGTCTCCTGTTAACTTTGACTTGAAGGGACACAACCCAATTCTAGCTCTGCACCTTGTACTGAATTCCTGAGAAAGGTGTCCTGGGAAGCATGGATGGTTGGCTCCATCCCTTACAGTTCTTGGACAGGTTGGTGCTCCTTGACAGTCTTTCAAAGGGTGGGAAAAACCCTGGCTCTTGGGATTTCAAAGGAAATTTCAGCAGGAAACTCTATTGAGAGGATGCAAATTGCTGCATCAGAGCAGCAGCAGGAGTACCTTTAGTCTTACTGCATTTCCCAAGGAGGCACAGCAGAAACACTTGCCCGAAGGCAGTGCTTTCCCTCACCTCTTTGGGCCAGAACTCCCTTCCCTCATTCTGATCCTCCAGATAATCACGGATGATATTGGTTTTCTGCAGGAAGAGGCCCATGGAGTTCGCCAGCTCTGTGTCCTGCCCGACAATAGGATCTTCTAGCTCTGATGCAGAGAAGAGACGGGAAAGGCCAATCCCCACCAGACCAGCAACGTAGTGACAAT
This sequence comes from Phaenicophaeus curvirostris, assembly GCF_032191515.1. Lineage (NCBI taxonomy): Eukaryota > Metazoa > Chordata > Aves > Cuculiformes > Cuculidae > Phaenicophaeus > Phaenicophaeus curvirostris. The sequence goes on along the minus strand of NC_091393.1, from coordinate 120,357,677 downwards.
ACTGTGAGGCACCAAGAGGGGAAGGGGCAGGAAAAAAAAACAAGATAAAAGGTGCAGTTACAAAGAGCTGCCTGTTTGCAACAGTAAGTTTTACAAAAATGATTCTCAGAAGTGATTGGAAGTACATCTTCAGTACATTCTCATGGCCCTCCCTGGGACATCTCGGCTTTCCTGTTCCCAGAAAACCCCTCACCAAAGATGTCCCACCAAGGTGTCACTCTGCCTCCAGCAGCTGAACAAACTGCCCACCATGAACAGCTGATGTGAACAATACATGCTGGTTCATGATACCAACAATCCATGCCATCCTCCCACTACCTACAGGACCAGCAGCTTCTCCAAGCCTTCCCTGACCCACATAGCCTCTTGAACAGCTGAATCCTCTTCTCACAGGGGTGCTCTGTCTCCATTTTCCCCAGAGATAAAGTGGACCCTACTCGTGTTCGGTACAATCCTCTCTCCAGGCTGAATTACCTTATCCCACTCATGCTGAGAGTCCACCTTCTTCTCCAAGAACTCAGCCATCCCAACACCCATTTTGTGGCAAATATCTGAAATCACGTCCTGGTAAACCTTTGACAGGTTCCTGAACTCCATGGAGATCTACACCAAGAGGAAAAAAACAAAACACAGTGTCAGGAAAAAATAGTAGAGCTCAACATTTTTTAAGAAATTAGAAAAGGACTGTTTACCACGCTCTTATCCTGCCCTGGCTGGAGATCTAGGACAACTCCCACAACCAGAGTTGTTTCAAGGCCCTTAAAGCACAGGCTCAGTCTGTTCTCAGTCTAAACGGAACCGTCTCTGGCAGTATATCAGACACAGCAATATCTTTGGGAAGGCTCTGTGGCCTTGGACTGGTATCATCTGGGAGCTGCAGGACAAAACTAGCTACACTTAGTGCAAAGAGATGGGGGTTTTGTAATTCGTGAGAGCATCACAACACACCAACTGCAGGAAAAGACAGGAGAGGTTTCTGGTGCTCTGTCATCCTGCACCCTCTCCAGCTCTGGCTCCCCAGGGCATATTTTGCACAACTGGAAAGGCATCAAGCAACAGAGAATGCTTAAAATCCTTCTGTATTTCCAATAACATGATTCAATGAGTCAGTCGCTCTTGCATTGAGAAGAAAAGTGCATCCTCCCCTTCCCAGAACAGCAGAGCATCATCATTTTATTACGCTGAGTGCTCTTCTCCATCAGTGGGTAACTACAGCCGGCAGAGGGTGTATGTCAGGCAAGGACAGCACTCTGGGTCCCTACAGCTCAAACACAACCACCACCACAGATCCAGGCTCAACTCCTTGCCCTGTGCCTTAGTCTTTCTGTAAAATAAGCATATCAGCTCTTTCTCACTCCACCTCTGCATCCAGCCCCAAGTGCAGGTGATACAGCTCTTTGGAAGAGCTAAGGGCTCAGCAGGGACCGAATGGGCTCAGCAGGCATAACGTGGAGTGACAACTACGCGCACAAAGGTGACACAAGGCAGCTGAAGCAAGGAGGTGGATACCTTACCGTTGGGAAGTCCTCAAGCACCTGTCGGTCCTTCTCCTTGCTCTCCATGTATTTCCATTCTGGTTGATAAAGATACGAGTGAAACTCGTGCAGCATCGGGACCTTTACATCTAAGCTGATGGTCATGTCATCCTCTATAGTGTCCAGGGCACGGAGAACTAGGTAGAATATACAGACGGCATGTCTGGGGAGAGGGAGAAGAAACAATTACCCCTTACTTGAGTTTGCCGAATAGTCAGGACAAACAGCTTAGATTAACCACACAGCCTTACGCAGAGGTGTTTCTAGCTCAACATGACACACACCGGCTTCGCTAGACCATTAATTTGGAAGATACAGGCACTTCCAGCACAATTAGTTTTCACATTTCAAGTGATACAGTACTTCAGCCACTGAGCAGAAGAGAAAGTGGTGATGTGAAACACTTCCTGACCCCTAACTAATGTTTGACGGTGTCTCCCACAGTCTGGAAGTCAGCTTTTTGTGCCAAATCACAGAATCATGGAATGGTTTGGATTGGAAAACAAAGAACAGGGACCTTCAGAGCCACAAAAATGATCCGAGCACTGAAGCACCTCACCTATGAGGACAGGTTGAAAGAGTTCAGGTTGCTCAGCCTGGGGAAGGCTGCAGAGAGACCTTATTATAGCCTTCCAGGGGCCCTACAGGAAAGTTGGGGACAGACTTACTAGGCAGGCTTGCTGTGACAGGGCAAGGAGCGACGTTTTTAAACTAAGGGAAGGGAGATTCAGACTGGATATAACAAAAAAAAATTCACAATGAGGGTGGAGAAACACTGGAACAGGTTGTCCAGGGAGGTAGTAGAGGCCCCATCCCTGGAAACATTCAAGGTCAGGTTGGATGGGGCTCTGAGCAATTTGATCTGATTGAAGATGTCCCTGCTCCTGCAGGGGGTTTAGACTAGATGACCTGTAAACATTCCTCCAACTCAAAGCATTCTATGATTCTTTAAAGGTCATGTAGTCGCACCCCCCTGCACTGAGCAGGGATGTATTAACCAGGTCCAGGGTGCCAGCTTCCCCATCCTTCATCTGGGGACAGTGGCTGTCCCCTGCAGTGCAGGAATGTAAAATAAAAGCATCAGAAACATGCCACTCAGGTCACAGCGGCAGGTCAGAGATGGAACGCATCAACAGCAGTGCTTCCTGCCTACCTTGCTCATCATTTCCTTGAACCTCCACTGAACAAGTGAGGTGCTGCTGCACAAACTCCCCACAGCTTGACTGCTGTGAAAGGTGCAGCACACCCAAGCTGAGTTAGGAAACACAAGTTCTTTTTCTCCATGCAGAGAACTACGGCCTCAAGTTGCACCAGCAGAGATTTAGATTGAGTATTTGGAAAAGTATCTTTACTGAAAGAGTGGTGAAGCATTGGAACAGGTTGTCCAGGGAAGTGGTAGAGTCACCATCCCTGGAGGTGTTCAAAAAACGTGTAGATGTGGTGCTTCAGGACATGAGTTACAGATACACGGTGGTATTTCATTGATGGTTGGACTTGATGATCTTAGAGGTCTTTTCCAACCTTAACAATTCTATGATTCTAACTATGAGTGGCTTTTGGCTTTCTATGACATTGGGGAAGGGATGGTCCTGTAAGTTCTCCCTGAGCAGGGGCAAGGCACTGCAAGAAACCTGCAAGAAAATCCAGCCCCACAAGGAAGGCCAGTGCTCGCTAGGACCCAGAGGACAAAGCCTGAAGTCAGCTCATTGGAAAAAAACAAATGTAAAATGAGGAAAAGGAAAAAAGCAAGCATACTTTTCCTATCACTTCCTCTTCTCTGCATCCAGCACTCTTTTATCTTGTTTGTGGGGGGAATAAGGGAGTCCCTTACTATGCAACAGGAACATTAGATCCCGCAGATAGAGCCAAAACCACCCTGTATTTTGTATCTCCATATGCAGAAGACATTGGAGCCAGCCCACATGTCCCAGCACCCTAGTGGAAAGCTGCTGGAGAGCTGGTTCCTCTGCTGGTCCCACCACCTCCACCTTCCCATCCAGGGTCCACATTTCCATAGCTAAAGCAAAAAAAAGGTCCAGATGGAGAGAAATGCCAACAGCAGAGTTTATAGAAAATAATCCCCTAGCTCTAAATGAGCAGAATGATACTTCAAGGAGGTGATGGATTTATTAATTGTTTGACAAACTGAAAACTAGCCCAGACTGCTTAAGCACTAATTACGAGGCAAAAGCATTGCTCTCCTGAGATGACAGTGCACAAGCAGCCATTAAGCAGCCAAGGAAGACTGACTGACTCTTAGAATACTGTTAAATTCAGCATGTTTTCCCTTAATTGAAAGGTATTTAATACCCGTCAAACCACACATCTGAGTGCTCACGAGCAGCTGCCTTGTGCCCTCCTGTTCCTTTGCACAACTGAGTCATTTCATTTCAACCAGGCTGCAGAGGTTCATCTGACTCAATGCCAAGTGCCCAGGACTCCCACCCCCTTTTACCAGCAACCTTCACCAGCAGCAACCAAGAAAGGCAGAGCAGAAGTTGACATACCACCTCTCACATCCACACTGTACCTAGAAGACCTAGTAAAGACTCCAGAGACCAACTTAGTTAAAACACTTATTTAACTCTTCTTGTGCGTCCAGTCCTTAGCAGCATCCCTAGCTTCCATCATATATTGATTTTAGCTCCACAGAGACTTGGGCTAATCAGAGAAAGATTTATTTTATGCTGGGGGTGGTGAGACACTGGCACAGGTTGCCTGGAGAGACAGCAGATGCCCCATCCCAGGAAATATTCAAGGCCAGGTTGGACGGGATTCTGAGTAACCTCATCTGGTTAAAGATGTCCCTGCCCATTGCAGAAGACCTGGACTGGATGCACTTTAAAGTTCCCTTCCAAGCCAAACTATTCTATGATTCTATGAAATAGAAGATCATAAAAACAAATAGGCAGTAAGTGTGGGCTGCTTGCAGGTTTCCATTTCTCTGCAAGCTTTCCAAGCATCATAGCCCCAGCTGGGCTTCAACCCGAGATCCCTCGCTATGACAGGGACCAACCAAAGCCACACAAGCCTTCACCAGAAAGTGTGCATGCAACTGCTAGGAAAAGGTCACTCAGACATTACCTCCCCTTTGCAAAACTGCAAACACCAGCTTCTGAAGAGCAAGCCCAGTTTCTTCTCTGGGCTCAAGCTCCAGCCCTGTTCTAGGCAAAGCTCCCCGCGACCCAAGTGAGGAGGTCTCTTTTCTCCTTGCCACCACATTCACCCTCTGTCAGGACAGGGCTGATCCTCTCCATAAAGCAGCTGAACCTGCAGGAACTGACCCCGAAGGGTCCCAGGCACAGGCACGACTGCATGGCCAGCAGTGGAGGAAGGCTGGAGCATCCCTCTCCTCCTCTCCACCCCCAAGAGAGGAGCTATGATGTTGGCTCCCAACTCCTCTCCACCACCAGGAGTTACGATGTTGGCTCAGCTGCTGATGAAGCTGCAGTTTTGAGCCTCCACCTTCCAAGAAAATGCCCTCACCATGGAGCAATGAGCCAGACGGGGCTCTGGCCAGCAAAACATACAGTTTATGAGGCCAAAAAAAATAAGCAGGAAGAAAGCAAACATTTTACCTCAACTCCCTGCATGCTAGCCTGGTGCAGCATCGCTCTGAGCACTGTTTTCAAACAGTCCTCAGGGGACACACGGAAACTCTCCCAGAAGCAGAGATGTAAACCAAGGAGCAAGGGCTTCAACACTTCCCCAATCTTCCAACAAGGAGATTTCACTCCAAGGAAGCTGCAAATGAAATTGCAGCAGGGAGGAGAACGGGGCTGTGGTGTAGGGAACCTGTAATTCTATAATTCTATGATATTAAGCAGTCTATAACCACAGGGGCTCAATTTAAAGCCCTAATGGGGTTAACATCAATGAAAGCACTTCTTTGACGCGATCCAGCAAAACTAATTCCTTTGATAAGCTTGCTGCTCTGCCCATTTCTATATTCTGTCTATTCTGCATTTCCCTCTGTTTGCCCCTAAACCCTTCAGCAGAGCCACTGTGCTTGGAAAATCAATTTCTTCTGATCCACTGCCGAGCCAGCTGTAACTCAGCACCAATCTCGAGCAGCTGTAGGTTGCAAAGATCCAGCAATGCCATTTTTAGGATGCCAGGCAGAAGTTTCTATGGCCTGAGGGTAGGGAGCCTTCCTGAGCAAGGATTAAAAAACAGAAAACACATATAACTGCAGGAAGATCAAAGGAAACACACAGCATGCAGACACTATTGACAGACTTTAAGGTGTTTTACTGATTGGCCTTTATTTCCCCTTGATTTCTACATTACCTAATATACCAAGCACGGAAAAAAAAACGTTTAATTCTTGGCTCCAGTCGTACCTTTCTGTGCAAACCCAGCCAAAACCACTGAATTTCTCTGCCTTTCCTGTAAAACAGGGCTACAAACATCGCATTTCATAAATTCTGGGCAACAGCTATGGAGCACAGTTCCAAAACGCCAAAGTAGGGCTCAGAAACCCAACAGACAACCCAGTGTTCGAGCTGGTGCCTGCAACTGCTCGGTGGAGGCACAACCACAGCATTAGATGTGTCCACTACAACTTATAGAAATACATCATTTTGACGGTTAACCCAGTTTGGAATTAACTGAAGGGAGGGCTACATACTGAAAACAGTAAGCACTGTATGAATTATATAGAGTGTATACATACGCACGAGGCTGCAGGGCAGCTGAGAATGCATCCTCCGTTACTGTCACCATGAGAAGCTTTCCTGCACGGGGCAGCAAAACTTACACAATAAAAAATGAGCGTGCAGCAAGCCGCCTCTGATAACTGCACAGGTTTTGAGGCAGCTCCTTCCAAAGGAACCTTCCAGGCAGGGTCCAGGCCCTCTGTTAGCCCTGGAGTTTTTGCTCACCTCCTCCTGCTGCGGGGCCACGTCCCTCTGGCCAGCCCAAAGGCCAGCGTACTGCCAGGACACATTCCCAGGGTGTCACACACAGCACATGGCCAGGCGCTGTGTTTTAACTGTCTGCTGGCCAAGAAGCTGCTGTGCCTGTTCCTGGGCCTGCACAGCTGAGGAGCCCAGCGCCGGGGGATGCGTTACAGCCTGCCACCTCAAACGTGGAAAACTGCACGTCCAACTGCACGGGGAGGGGCTACGCTGAGCATCTCCCAGCCAGCTCAGCCCAGAGCCCCAGCAATCTGCTGCACAGGGGTGAAGGGGGAATGCTTGCCAAGAAAACACGGCACATGGGGGAACTGCACAGAGCCCTGATGCTGAGGTGGGCATCGCACCCACCACCTTTAAGGGCAACCCAGTGTCAGGGGGACATTGCATGCACCACCTCTCAGGGAGCTCCAGGGTCAGGGGGGCATCGCACTCACCACCTCCTGGGGACCCTCGGTGTCAGGGGGGCATCGCACCCACCACCTCCTGGGGACCCTCGGTGTCAGGGGGGCATCGCACCCACCACCTCCTGGGGACCCTTGGTGTCAGGGGGGCATCGCACTCACCACCTCCTGGGGAGCCCTGGAGTCAGGGGGGCATCACACCCACCACCTCCCAGAAAGGGTGAGTGCTGGGGGGCTGTTGCACCCATCAGTTCTCCAGGAGCCCCACAGCTGGGGGAGTATTGCACCCACCACCTCCTGGGGACCCTCGGTGTCAGGGGGGCATCGCACCCACCACCTCCCAGAAAGGGCAAGTGTCAGGGAGCTGTTGCACCCACCACTTCTCCAGGAGCCCCACAGATGGGGGATTATTGCATCCATCACCTTCTGTGGAGCCCCAGTGTCAGGCACTCGCTGCACCCACCACCTTCCAGGGATCCCTGGAGTCGGGATCCACCTCTCGGGGAGCCCCAGGGTCGGGGCAGCACCGCACCCACCGCCTCCTGGAGAGCCTGTGAGGGTCGAGCATCCCCTCCACCACCTCCCAGGGAGGGGGGGTGTCGCACCCACCTTCTCCTCCTCGCCAGGAGGGACCCCGCACGCCGACCCCCCCCGCACTCACCGCAGCTCCCCGTCCAGAGCCTGGATAACGGCGGCGAAGCTGCGGCTGGTCTGGTTGAGGTACCGGTAGCAGGTGCGGAGGCCGCATCCCAGCGAGTCCTGCGGGCAGAGGGGGCTCGGCTGGAGGCGGGGGGCGGCGGCCGGCGGGGGCAGCGGGACCCCGATCCTCTGCTGCTGCCGGCCCCCCCCGCCGCCCGCCGCCCCGCAGCGGCCCCAGCGCCCGGGGGGGACCCCGCGGCGGGGACAGGGCCAGCGTGCGCCTCAGCAGGGACGCGGCTTTGGTGCTGGCGGCCATGGGGGGCTGCGCGCCGCCCCGCCCCGCCCCTGCGCCCGCCCCGAGCCGGGAGGCTCCGAGCCCGGGAGAAGCCACCGCAGCCGCGCCCGGAGCCGGGGGATGCGGGGAAAGCATCAGCAGAGCGAGGCCCGGCACCGGGGGGATGCAGGCGAAGCATCAGGACAGCGGGATTCCCGGGACCGAGGCGGGGATGCAGGCAAAGCAGCAAGAGTGCGACACCCGGAGCCGCTGGGATGCAGGCAAAGCATCAGGACTGCGGGATTCCCGGTACAGAGGCGGGAATGCATCGAGAGTGCTACACCCGGAGCCGGTGGGATGCAGGCAAAGCATCAGGACCGTGGGATTACCGGGACCGGTGGGATGCAGGCAAAGCATCAGGACCGTGGGATTACCGGAGCCGGTGGGATGCAGGGAAAAGCATCAGGACCGCGGGATTCCCGGTACCGGTGGGATGCAGGGAAAAGCATCAGGACCGCGAGATTCCCAGTACCGGTGGGATGCAGGGAAAAGCATCAGGACCGCGGGATTCCCAGTACCGGTGGGATGCAGGCAAAAGCATCAGGACCGTGAGATTTCTGGTACCAGTGGGATGCAGGCAAAGCATCAGGGCTGAGCAATTCCCAGAGCCGCTGTGATGCAGGCAAAGCATCAGGGCCGTGGGATTACCGGAGCCGGTGGGATGCAGGGAAAAGCATCAGGACCGCGGGATTCCCGGTACCGGTGGGATGCAGGGAAAAGCATCAGGACCGCGAGATTCCCAGTACCGGTGGGATGCAGGGAAAAGCATCAGGACCGCGGGATTCCCAGTACCGGTGGGATGCAGGCAAAAGCATCAGGACCGTGAGATTTCTGGTACCAGTGGGATGCAGGCAAAGCATCAGGGCTGAGCAATTCCCAGAGCCGCTGTGATGCAGGCAAAGCATCAGGGCCGTGGGATTCCTGCTATCAGTGGGATGTGCGCGAAGCATCAGGACTGCGCTATTCCCGGAGCAAGTGGGATGCAGGCAAAGCATCAGGAGTGCAACACCCGGTACCGGTAGGATGTACGTGAAGCATCAGGACCGTGGGATTCCCGGTACCGAGGGGATGTACACGAACCATCAGGACCGTGGGATCCCTGGTAGTGGTGGGATGCAGGCAAAGCATGAGGACTGCGAGGTTCCCGGTACCGGTGGGATGCAGCCAAAGCATCAGGACCGTGGGACTCCCAGTACCGGTGGGATGCCGGGAGAAGCATCAGGACAGTGGGATTCCCGACCGGTGGGATGCAGCCAAAGCATCAGGATTGTGGGATTACTGGAGCCGGTGGGATGTACGCGAAGCATCAGGACAGCACGACTCTTGGTACCAGTGGGATGCAGGCAAAGCATCAGGACCGCGGGATTCCTAGTACCAGTGGGATGTACACGAAGCATCAGAAGTGGGACACCCGGAGCCGGTGGGATGCAGGCAAAGCATCAGGACCCTGGGATTCCCGATACCGGTGGGGTGTACATAAAGCATCAGGACAGCGCGATTCTTGGTACCGGTGGGATGCAGGCAAAGCATCAGGACCGCGGGATTCCCGGTACTGAGGGAATGCATGCAAAGCATCAGGAGTGCAACACCCGCTACCGGTAGGATGTACGGGAAGCATCATGACAGCGCGATTCTCGGTACCGAGGAGGATGCAGGCAAAGCGTCAGGACCGTGGGATTCCCGGTACCGAAGGGGATGCAGGCAAAGCATCAGAACAGCGCGATTCTCGGTACCGGTGGGATGCAGGCAAAGCGTCAGGACCGTGGGATTACCGGAGCCGGTGGGATGCAAGGAAAACATCAGAACCGTGGGATCTCCGGTACCAGGAGGATGCAGCGAAAAGCATCAGGACCGTGGGATGCCCAGAGCTGGTGCAACACCCGGGAAGCACCGGGGCCGTGCAAGCCTCACCCCGGGCCACGCCGCAGCAGCTCAGGGAGGTGACAGCCCGACCCCTGCTCCTCCCAGTCCCCGCACCGATCGGCGACGGGGAAGCGCATCCCTCCCCCCCCGCCCCCATCCCGGCATCCCGCGGCGCTCACCGGGTCGACCCGCGGCATGACGGCGCGGTAGCCGCCCATCTTGAAGCGCAGCAGGTTGTAGATGTCCTCGGGGTGGCCCAGCCATTTCCTCAGCAGCTCCATGGGGGACGCGCTCATCCCGCCGCCGCCGCCGCCCGCTCCCCGGTCGCCGCCGCCCCTCCCCGGGCGGGGCCGCCCCCGCGCGCCCCGCGGCCCAATCGGAGCGCTCGGACCAGGGCCCGGCGGCGCCCATTGGCCGGGAGGCGCTCGCACCAGGTGGCGCCGCCCAATGGGAGCGCGGCGGGGCTGGGGTGACGGGCCGCGGCCCCAGCTGAGTGGGCCCCGTTACCGGGGCCAGCCGGGCCGCCCCCTCCGCCCTTCCACCCTCGGCTCTGACTCCGCTAAAGGGCCGCCGGCATCATAGAATCACCCCGTTGGAAAACACCCCCCGGATCATCGAGTCCAACCATCCCCATCAATCACTAAACCATGTCCCTCAGCACCTCGTCCACTCGTCCCTTAAACACCTCCAGGGAAGGTGACTCAACCACCTCCCTGGGCAGCCTCTGCCAGTGCCCAATGACCCTTTCTGTGAAATTTTTTTTCCTAATGTCCAGCCTGAACCTCCCCTGGCGGAGCTTGAGGCCATTCCCTCTTGTCCTGTCCCCTGGCACTTGGGAGAAGAGCCCAGCTCCCTCCTCTCCACAACCTCCTTTCAGGTAGTTGTAGAGAGCAATGAGGTCTCCCCTCAGCCTCCTCTTCTCCAGGCTAAACACCCCCAGCTCTCTCAGCCGTTCCTCATAAGGCCTGTTCTCCAGCCCCTTCACCAGCTTTGTTGCTCTTCTCTGGACTCGCTCCAGAGCCTCAACATCCTTCTTGTGGTGAGGGGCCCAGAACTGAACACAGGATTCGAGGAGCGGTCTCACCAGTGCCGAGTACAGAGGGACAATAACCTCACTGAATGATGCCAGCGTTCACCTCTGCACCTCGGTTTTTAACCAAGAAACCACCAAAAGACACAGTGAACATCACCACTGCTCGCCCCAGTTTTTATTTTCCACTTCCATCATTGTCCCAATAAACCAAACTCCACAGGTGAGGAGAGCAACACCTCCTGCTGCAGAGACACAAAGGAGGGACCACATCCATCTGCAACTCCAAACCTTTCTGCTTCCAGGTGACCTTGCAGATCCTGAGTTCTGTGCAATCCCCTTCACAACCCTGTGAATCCCTTCACAATCCCCTTCCTAGACCTGTCAGCCTTGCGATCCCAGTGACTCAACTGAACCTCGCAGTCCTTCCCTTAGGGACCACTCCTAGAATCTGTTAAAGCTGAAGAGAATTTATTTTTGTTTATTTTTTGTTTGTCTGTTTTTTTAAATGGAGATCTGGAATTGGCAGTTTGCCACAAAAAAACATCCACCTCATGGTGGGGCAGACACCCTGCCAGGCAGGGATGAGCTCCACCAAGCACTGCTGAGGTTTATTTTCACCCCTTCAGAAGGATGTAGCTGTTCCTGCAAGAGGGAACAGCCACTCACTTTTAACCAAAGCTAATAACAGCCCAGAATGTACATGTTCCACTACAAGCAGAGGCAGGATTATCCAATACAGAATTAATTCAGCTGTTTAGGCAGACAGATATGCTCCTTTCCACTAACTCCACCATAAGCCATTGCACCTGTACCAGATTCAAGGGACAGGGTCATGTCAGACCACAGTAGTCACCCATTCAATTCACTGTAGTCTGAAGAGGGGGACCAAGACAACTCAGAAATGGTCTAACTGCTGTGCTCACACTGTTGGGACTTCATGAGAAAAAGAGACACCGTACTTCAGTGACTCCTGTAACCTCCTCTTACCTCTGCCAACTCACTGTCCCCAAGGAGCAAACTCAAGAGCCTCAGAGAAACCATGAGGCCCTTCTCACAACAACCAAGAATGTGGTTCAGAGACCACCTAAACCCTCCAGAAAAAGAGGAATGCAAAGCCAGGTCACGCAGTGACTGGGGAAGGATCCCCATCCCCTGACAGCACTGCAGGCTGGCACTGAGGACACCACCATGTAAGTCTCTTAAAGCCACCTGAGGGTCCAAAGGTCCCCTTCATCACTGCATGCCCCAGGGGACACTGCTCCTTCTGGTAGATCTGAGGGTGCAGCCCTTTGCCATGCAGCTTGCTGTGCAGCCAAGCAGAGCTGAATTGAATGGCACAGTCAAGCAGACACTCCAGATCCGAGAGAGACAGGAGAGAGCCTTGTGTTAGCGGATGGATCTTGGCCAGGTACAAGATCTCATTCTTAATTATGTTCCCTGGAAAAGGGCAGAAATAAGGAGACAATAAGAATATTTCTTATCAAGATGATGGAGATCTATAGCTTTAATCACTGCAACTTCTGCCTCTGATCACAGCTAGCAATACAATTCCCTGTATCAGAGGTGGCATACAAGCCATACAAACCCTCAGGTGGATCAACTAGAAGCCATAAGGCTAAAGAATAAAGGATTCAAAAATGCAGCTCTGGGTGTGTAAATGTCCCACCTACCTTTCTCCATTTCTTACTCTGCCACTATGCCCTGGAACTCACCCAGCCCTGAAAAATATCTTTGGTCTAAGAGGGTGTAGCAGACAGGGTAAGGTGCACGGAGAGCATCCAGTGCCCGCCCACGATGGAACTCCACAGATAGGATGTCAGAAGTAGGATCGGCTCTTGGAGAGGAGCACCAGTGCATTCGGCAGTTGTAGAAAGCAAGGAAGCCTCCACTCTCAAAGTGCAGAACCAGCCTGGAAGAAGCAGAGAATCAGTGTGATTTGAGTTGAAAGAGGCCTTAAAGATTATCTAGTTCCAGCCCCCCTGCCATGAGCAAGGACACCTTCCACCAGATCATGTTGCTCAAGGACTCATCCAGCTTGGCCATGAACACCTCCAGGAATGGGGCAGCCATGACTTCTCCGTGCAACCTGTGCCAGTGTCTCACTACCCTCACAGGAAAAAAATACCCTCCTAACATCTCACCTAAATCTCCCCTCATTCAGCTTAAAACCGCTCCCCTTCATCCTATCCCTGCACTCCCTGACAAAGAGCTCCTCTTCAGCTTTCCTTTAGGCCCCCTTTAAGTACTAGAAGGCTCCTTTGAAGTCTCCCCACAGCCTTTTCTTCTCTAGGGAGACCTTATAGCAGCCTTCCAGCACTCCAAAGAAGTTGAAGTCTCTCATCATGATCGCCAAATCACTCGTTATATTTTGCTCTGGCTGAAGAAACTCACACAGGAAAACCAGAAAAAGACAGGAACACAGCAATGGAGCAAAAAACCCTACAGGGAAGTGAGAAAAGAGACTGCACGTGACATAAGTTTACAGAGAAACACATAGTGAGTCATCAGCCCTCAGATGGGCCTACTTATTCTCATGAGAGCCAGGAAAGTGTCTTGAAGTCTTTACTGTGAGTATGACAAGGCACTGGCACAGGTTGCCCAAAGAAGTCATGGCTGCCCCATCCCTGGAGGTGTTCAAGACCGGGCTGGACGAGGCTATGAGCAATCAGGTCCAGTGGAAGGTGCCTCTGCTCATAGCAGCAGGGGTGGAACTGGATGGGCTTTAAGGTCCCTTCCAACCCAAACCATCCTATGATTCTATGACAAGTACCAGTCCCCCAGGCCCCCTCAGGCAGGAGGACTGCAACAGTGCAAGTGGGAACCAAAGGCCATAGTCCAGCTCGCTCTTCTCTGCACCTTATCACTACACTTGCTTGCATGCACAGGGTCACAGCAGTCACTCCAATGCACCAGACCATCTTAATGCAAGGAAACCCATTCTAGTCATTTCAGCCAAGACACATGGTTGTGAACCCACACAACTTGTTGAAAGTTGTTCTTTCTGCTGCCTTGTAGTCCCTAGCTGAGAGACAGCAGCAGGCAGGGAGGTGCATCAGCATCTTGGCTCTCCCAAGAAAGCCAGCCAGATGATCAAGCGCTCCAGCAGGAAATCAGGAAAGTGATGCTGAAAGCAGCACACAAAAAAACCTGACTGTGTCTAAAACTACTTGTACAGAAGTCAGTCAGTCCTTCAAAAGATGGCATGATGGTGGGGCACACAGCACATCCCCAACAAGTACCCCCCTAAGCACAGGTGCCAGACACCTACCTTGTATATTATTAACCACTCAGTTTAACCAGCTCACAAGACCAGAGTTCTGACCATCTTCCAGTATTTACCCTGTCTGGTATAACTCCAGTGGGACGGGACTCAGGACACAGACTGTAGCCCATGTTTTCAACACACTACTGCCTTTAACAGTATCACTCCAGCCTGTAATTCCAGCTACCTTAATGCATGCTATTTATCTAAAGCTTTTTTAAAATATATAATTGGGAAAAACTGGCATTTTCATGGCATGATTCAGTCTGGCATCCTAAAAGTTCTCTCTTTGAACAGACATCTTAAGTAACCTGGTACTATGATCCCCAGGCTGCCAGGCAATATGTATCCCACCAGTGCAGTGTGGATTTTCTGGCTGAACACTCATGCCATCTCTCATGCCTATTTATCTCAAGAATTATCAGACAAAAGACAGGGCTAAGGGCATCCCCCCACAAATTTAGTTTCAGACAGGAGAACGTCTCTCCAGAATGAGAAGCAGAGAGAAAGCAGAGTTTGAGGATTCCACCAAATACCTGGGTACAGGATCCTTCCAGTCCCCTCTCTTATTTGCTTTGTTTGCTCTTGAAAGCTCATTTGCACGAATGCTGCCAAACAAGCCAAAGTGGAAGCGCAGCCAGCTGCCCGCACCCTCTGCTGCATCTGGGACTTCAGATCTTGAGTGCTGGAGTTCCTGTAGCTCCTCTTCCCAAGGACACCTCTGTGGAGCACAAACCTGTTCTTGCCCTCCTTGGGCAGGAGGGCTTGGCCCACCAGTAGCCTCTTTTTGCAGCACTGTCCCTTCTGCTGTTGGTCCTAAGAGACCTACAGGAGCCACAAACGCCAGGTACAAGTTCTTCCCATGAACCTGAGAAAGGAGTGATGAGTCACGGAGTGCAGGGATAGGACAAGGGGTAACAGTTTTTAGCTGAAAGAGTAAAGACTTAGATGAGATACTAGGAAGAATTTTTTTACTGTGAGGCACTGGAATAGGTTGCCCCGAGAAGTCATGGAAGCCTCATCCATGGAGGTGTTCAAGGCCAGGTTAGAAGATGCTTTGAACAACCTGATCCAGTGGAAAGCATCCCTGCTTACAGCAGAGGAGTTGGAATTGGGTGATCTTTAAGGTCTCTTCCAACTCAAACCATTCTATGATTTAAAAAAAGATTGGATGTACAAAGGATCCACCTTTAGCTGTTTCCATATAAGTGACTATTTCCTACTTCTTTTAGCTAGGAGGCACATCATCCACCCTGAACACAGGATTCATTAGCATCTAAGCCATTCCCATCAGACCTGTAGTCATCCTCTCACCATCCCTTCTTTGTCTACATGAGACACAAGGTGTTCAAGATGCCACTCCGGTGTGAACCCCTCTCAGAGCCTCCTGTCAGGCCAGAGACACACCACAACAGACACTCAGGGTTTCAAAGCGTTATCATCACTGATTCTCATTCCTCTGCCGATTTTGTGCTGGCCTCAATTGTCTCAAGCTAGGGTGACCTAACTCAAGGTTGGCTCTGATGCCACAGGCCTGCCACAAACAATTGTTGAGTAGCTCATATCTGTGTCCCCAGCTGAGGGGAGACCTCATTGTGGTCTAGAGCTTCCTCACATGGGAATCTCTTCTCTTTGGCAGCTAATGGCAGGAAGATATCCTAGGGAAGATTTAGGCTGGATATTAGGAAAAGGCTCTTTCCCCAGAGGGTGGTGAAGAACTGGAACAGACTCCCCAGGGAAGCAGTCCAAGCCTGACAATATTCAAAAAGCATTTGGACAATGACCTCAGACACGGTGTTAACGTTGGGGTTGTCCTGTGCAGGCACAGGAGTTTGATTCAATGACCTTTGTGGGTCCTTTCCAACTCAGGACACATTATGATTCTATGAGACTACCATGTGAGCAGAAGCAAGGCTGCATTTTTGGAGTTAAGTCCAAATCATCACCTGAAGGAGGTCAGGCAACTGAAACCCCCAGCAGGACTGACCCTGTGTGCCCACAGCATTGACATTTCAACCCAGCCTGGTGAAAACCTGCCCATGGGTATCAGGGAAGCAACTCTAAGTTTACAGCTGAGGGAAACAAGACTGCTACTTCAAACATCCTCATACTGAAGAAATCAACTCTCATGTTCTACAAACAGCCCTCACCAACAGCTCCTCCTCCCTTGAGAGACACAGAACTAGTGCATTAGCACAACTGACCAAAACTGCAAATAATTCCGACTATCTCCATATCTAGTCATACCCCTGCAACAGTCTCTCCTCACAGTAACCTTGATCCCAGTCTCTGCAACACAGAATAGTACTCCAAAATGAGCATTCCCATCTCTTTAGCCACATGAGCCTATTTTGTGGCTATAAAAAGTCCAGGTCCACCTCAGACACAAGCTTGGTTCTATTTCTTGGGTTATGCGCTTCCTGTGACCTAGATGTAGACAATGTTGGTTTGCCTCAGACTTTCCACAGATCAGTAAGTTCATCTTTAACACTGCTCACCTGGGAGTCCTGGAACCTCAGGGTGTTCAGGTCATTCACATTAATCTTCCGGCTGCTCCCTCCCACCTTAACTACCACTTGTCCTACAAAAGGGGAGGTCAGCAGCTGGAATTTCCTCACTGATGGACCCTCCGGCATCTCCAGCAGCTGTTGAGGGAATAGCAGGTCCTTCCTCACGCTTGGTGCCCTAGAGTCGAGCAGAAGACACAACTCAAATACCACAAAACCAGTTAGAGGCCAAGCTCACCACAATTCCCTCACTCATTTTCTTCCTCAAGTCCCCTTAGCAAAGTCCATGGGGAGAAAGAAGTTCCCTTCAGGCTCAAGGAAGTGAAGGAGTTTCCATCCTTGGTGATATTAATAATTCAATCAAATAAGGTCCTAAGCAACTTGTTCCAATGTTAGTTTTCACCCCACATCCCATCCCACCCCAGGGGTTTGGCCTGGAAATCTCCATAAACCCTTTCCTACCACAGCTTCTCCAGGAGTCAGAGGACCTTAAATTAGACTGTTCAGCATCTCTCTCCTCACCAGGAACAAGGGCTCACCTATCCCCAACCATTCCCTCTGTCACAGTCTTGATGTCCCAGGACAAAGTAGGAATGCAATCTTACATAGGTATTAACGAAGCAGAACCAGCACAGGCCAGTGAGCCATCCTTCTCCTGACACCAGCACCAAGGCAAGCACTGTTCTCTGATCAGCACAGGAGTTACCTCATCCCCTTCTCACACTTTACCAGCTGCTTGCCCCAGTTAGAGAGCATTCATACACTACACTAGGAGTATCTGGGATCACAAGACTCTGGCTGAAGGCGGAGATGCAGCAGCACCATCCTACAGCATCCCAGATCTCCCTTCAAGAAGACACAGTGGTACAGAACTTATTTCTGGCATGAAATCCTAGCCATGCATTGCTTGCAGTTCTGAAAGCTTCTGCCAGGACTAGGTATACAAAAAGAGAAGGCTTCAGGACATAGAAAGCATGGTTTGGCTTTCGTCCCACAGTGCCAGTTTCCCCCGCAGACTAATCCCAGAGACTCAGCTACAAACTCCACAGCACTTGGTACAAGGCTCTGAGATTACTTCCAATCTGCACACCAAGCTATCTTGTTCATGGTAACACACCAGAAGAGGTGTTTCCATCTCATGCTAGCATCTCGGCTTCTCTGCCATCTGGACTAGCTCAGATACAGCAGCTCACACTTGCTCCAGCTCAGAGCGACAGTGAAACCAAAGCCTTTAGTGCCACGTGCAGCTGCACTAGTGCAAGGGGACATCGTTGTCCACTGAAGCACTTAACCCAGAAGCATTTAAGCCAGTAGCCACCTCCATGGAACCGTGGATATACCCTTCAGAGATATGCAAGGCAGCATGGCTATAAAGGCCTTCAAATGCTGCAGCACAAACTAAACCCTGTTTGGGAGAACTCAAGAGAGAAACATATCAGGGAACATTATCTGGATCAAAGACATCAAATTAAAGATATTAACTGATCATACAAACTACCTCTACTAAGAGTAAAAGACTGCACCTTATTCCTCAGCTTTATCTCCTAGGGCATGGGATAATTACTCACAGGTCTGCTCCAGTTTCACCCGAAAAAGCTGCATATTGTGTTCAGACTTTAGTTGCAGATGAAGAGAATCACAGAATCACAGAATAACCAGGTTGGAAGAGACCCACCGGATCATCGAGTCCAACCGTTCCTATCAAACACTAAACCATATCCCTCAGCACCTCATCCACCCGTGCCTTAAACACCTCCAGGGAAGGTGACTCAACCACCTCCTTGGGCAGCCTGTTCCAGTGCCCAATGACCCTTTCTGTAAAGAATTTTTTCCTAACGTCTAGCCTAAACCTCCCCTGGCGGAGCTTGAGGCCATTCCCTCTTGTCCTGTCCCCTGTCACTTGGGAGAAGAGGCCAGCACCCTCCTCTCTACAACCTCCTTTCAGGTAGTTGTAGAGAGCAAGAGGGAGCTAACGAGATGCTCCTGCGGCCAGAGAGATCAGCAGCAATTTAGATGCCTCAGAGCAGCATTTGGCCACTGGACACAAGCCTTCCAAGGAGTCTGCCCAAGCCCCAAGCCCTTTTGGTCTTCTTCCTGACTATCCAGGCACTAGCTTCATGTCAGGTAGCACAGAATGAATCCCAGGGCAGCTCATCACCTGCAGAGCTGCACAGCTCCAATCGCTGCTGATGCAGTTCACAGGCACTCCTGAGAAACTACAAGTGCTGAGCACTTTAAGGTTTTAATGCACACACTCCTGTAGCTGCAGCCACCCTGGGCAGCAGAGCAACGCTCCTCTTCAAAAGCAGAGCCCATGTATTCTCCCAGGACATCACGAGATCAAGCATCTGCTGCCTTGTCTCCTCTCCATGGACCTTCCTACTTCACCTTTTTACTCCAGATCTACTTTAGTCTCTTCCAAAATGCTGCCTCTTCCAAGAAGGAATAGGAGGATAACAAAGACTTCTTCCTATATATGGCCTCATTTCCAGGCTTTACGCTCACAGACAAGTCAAGCACTTACACTAGAGCACACATAACAAGGACAAGGCTATCAGGTTCATCCACCTCAAGGCAGCTCACCTGCACCAAGAGAATACAGCTCCACACCCTGCTGAAGAGGCAGCACCACCTACTACAGCCTTTTCCCCCTACTCTTCCCCCCCAAAAGCACTCCTACAGCAGCTCTACCTTTTCTGTAACAAGCCTACAACCCACAATATCTGCATTCAAACCCTTCCACCCATCCACTGTTATAAGGGAGAAGGACCCTCCCCTCAAATAAACAGGGGAGCTCCCCAATTGGCTGATGGGGGAAGATTGGGTGGGGTTTCAAGGGGTCACCTAATCAGTTGCACCAGTGTCTAGGGACTGGTTGGATTAGGAAGAAATCTAGGCAGCCTGGGAGGAGGAGTGGGTGCTTGTGGGAGGGCTGTGCTCAGACATCTCCACCATGTGCAGGACAACGTGATTTTGGCTTAAGGGTGGGGTTTCTGAGTTCAACTGGGAGCATTTAGGCTGAACAACAGCCTACTATGCAAAACCATGTTAGCGAGCAGACCAAAGCAGGTATATCACGATGGTATTAGAGCTTCACCCCTCTCTGCTGTGCCCCTCTCTGCATTTCTTGCTGCATGGAAGACATACTGGGCGTTTTTTATGCTTTCTATTAACATAATAGAATCATAGAATGGTTTGGGTTGTAAGGAACCTTAAAGGTTATCTGGTTCCAACCCCCCTGCCATGGACAAGGAAGCCTTCCATTGGATCAGGTTTCTCAAAGCCCCATCCAACCTGGCCCTGAATTGTTCCATTGCTGGGTTTGTCACTTCTCGTGTTTGTCATCTAGTGTTGACCATTCCAGTTCCTACCTACAAGAAGGGGCTCAGTGTGACTCTTAGGCATAGAGACAACATTTACTCTCCTGACTCATTGTTTAGAAGACCCCAGCCTGAGCAATTAATTTACTAATGATTTTGCCTCTCAGTATTTAAAAACATTTCCACCATGAGGGTGGTCAAACATCAGAACAGGAAGCCAGGGAGGCTATAGGATTTCTGTCTTTGGAAATACTCAACACTTTACTGAATGCAGCGCTCAGAAACCTTATCTACTCCCTTCTGACCTAAATAACTTTGTAGGTGTCATTACGAGCATTCCTATGGAGCTCACTGCACATTGCACCATTGCTTCTCCAGGTGCCTTTCACATGTGATAGTTTAACCCCAGCCCTCTCCAAGAAGACCATGAGGGTAGCCAGAACCAAGCAGCAGCCTTCTGGTTTCATTATAATTGTTTTATTTCCATTAGTTCTAAAAGTGTAGAAGTTATGTGGATTGGTAGCCATACTACATCATAATATATATTTTTTTACATCTTTAAATAATTACAGCTTGTTCAGTTGGTTGGTTTCCCTCTCCTGCTTACAAAGAGGTGTCTGTCTCCATGGGACATTCCCAGATGATCTGGGATGCTTCAGACTTTATACATGGGGAGAAAAAAAATCAATACCAAACACCACCCCTGACATAGTCACAGCTTCAATGCTATATTAAGAGTTGTTGATTGGTTTTAAAGCTCCCTTAGAATATTCCAGAGCTCCTTCTGATGGCACTTTCTCCACACAGCCCATAAGATTGTGGTGAAACATGTATCTCTTCTGATCAATTTACAAAATAACTGAAATTATGCAGGATATTGCACTTTCACAAAGAGGAAAGACATTTAGAAATGGTTAAATGACTTTCTACCCCTCTGGCTCCACGTCCTGGTTCTCATCTGCCCACCTCACTCTGGTGACCGCTGAGCCATTGCAAAGGTCTGGCTTGGCACATCCAAAGCTTTTGACCTACAAACCCTCTGACATCAAAATTTGCATGTGTGACTAATGATGATCTTGAAGGGAACAAGTCCCGCAAACGTTTTTGTATACATGCTTAAGTGTTTTGCAACACTGACTCTTCCCTCTTTCTGCTCAGGGCAGGAATATTCTCAGACCTGTGTTTGTGTAGGAACTGGCCTGATATGGGCCTCACTAGGTTCTCCAGCAATAACGGCAATAATAACAGCAATAATTATCATGTCTTAATGGACCTGTAATAATTTTATCTAATGTAATTTCCAAAAGAGGCTCTAAATTCCTCCCCCATCACGGGAAGGAAAGTAGAGCTCAGATAGAATGAAGAATTTTGTAAGTTACCCCTCCTGCTAGAATAAGCTGAGTGTCTTGAAACTGGTAGCATCCTCTCGTCCATTGAGTATCTCTTCATCAGTCACTTCTGGTGTTTGCCATCCTGTGTTGGCCATCTCAGCACCTACTTCCATGAAGGGGGTTTGTGTTATTTCTGGGTTTGGAGACAGCATTCAGTCTCCTACAATGACTCATTGCTTGGAAGCAATTAATTTACCAATGATTTTGCCTTGCATTAGAATCTACTGTTTATGTGGAAAAACATTTCCACCATGAGGATGGAACAGGAACCCAGGAAGGTTGTAGGATTTCCATTCTTGAGGATATTCAACACATGACTGAATAGGGCCCTGAGAAACTTTATCTACTCCATTCTGGTTTAAATTACTCTGTAATTCTGTGGTGCATTTGTACAGCACTTAGCATGATGATGCTCCATCTGAGGTCACCCTCTCACCATCTTCATATCAGTGTTGGCCAGAAGATGGCAAATGCTCCTGGAGCTCTACAACAGTTTTGGGTGATTGGAAAGAACAGAACCAGGTGCATCTGGACTTGTACTGCTCCCGATGTAAAAAGGGGTACAAAAGAGCTAATTCCTACTGCTAAAGAGAGCCAGGTTGTTGTCACAGCTCCCAAAGCCTCACTTCCTTAATACAAATGTCTTGTTCTGTTATCATGGTCCCTGTAAATGCTCCTCATTGAGTTTCAAGAATTATTTTTAAGTCTTTGAGGAGGTCTGAGAGCCAGTTAAGAAACCTGTGACATGGACATTTAGATAACTTGAAGGAGCATAAGGCAGGCTGATGTCCTGCAGGAGTTTTCCCCTCTTGCACTGCAAGCAGCCTCCTTTGCGGCATCTCGGAGAATGTTTTAAGGGCAGGAGAAAAATTCAGAGTTTAGCTTTGAGGGGCAGGAGGAAGAGCGCAGTAATAAGGCAAGGTGGACAGAGCCTCTGGGAGCATCCATATGGGAAAAGAAATAAGGCATGAGGTTGGTCTGGACTTCAGCTCCTCTCCAGGAGGCCAACTGTTCATTTGCCTCTCAGGTTGTCCAGGGTAGTTCTAGGTATCTCAAACGTGTGTATTAGCTAAGTGGCATCCTTGTGGTCCATGCTTCTCTTGCAGCCAGGAATTCGCAGCCAGGAATTCACAGCCAGGTCCCAAGAGAGATCAACTGTAAAAGAAATACAGTTCAAGGAGGAAGCTGGTTGAAGACCCATATGCTCAGGGAGAAATACCTTTATGTTTTCATCCCAAATTCATATTTTTAGATGCCGTTTCTGGCCTCTCCTCTGCAGCCAACCAGGCCTGAGCAGAATCACAGAATTCCCTTTATTTATATTCATGTTTCATGAATGCTGTTGCCTTGTCTGTAATGAAAACTAATGAAGCCAGGCCGTTCATTAGCTCAGCAAGACAGAGTTGAAACTCTGGTGCAAACACCATCCAACCATTCCCATGGCATCACTGCCATGGTGTTTTTCTCCAGGGAGTACAAAGGCTCTGCCAGCCCTCCAAAACCCTGTCAATCTGTGTTACGCAGAGCACAGGGAATGTGGAAGGGTCCAAGTCTCTACCAAGACTCCAGTCCCAGTCTTTACACAATCAGTCCAACTAAATCCTTCTCCTTAAAGAAGCTTTTCTACCATCAGGAGGAAAATGTTGAGTTCGAATAAAGACAATACAATGCCTCTCTTCTGCTTCAAACATGTATGTGGCTTTCCTCTTCGCGAAGCCTTGTATCTTGCTGTTTGGGTTGCAACACTCTTTGTGGTAATGTTTAACAGTGGGAGACAGAGGATGGCACATTTGAGGGGGGAGGGGATGCACAATCCCTCCTCTAGATTTTAACTTGGTAGTTCCGTGCTCAAGTTCTGGATGCAGGGAGGAAAGAGAGAAGCTGGGAAGGCAAGAGGAGTAACAGAGTTTGGGAGTGGACAGAAACAAGAGTGCAGAATCTTGTAGGATGAGGTATCCAGGAACTTCTCTGCCTGGATAGGCAGTGCTGTCCCTCCTTGGAAATGTTGGTGAGAACATCATGGCAAGCATCTGGTGAAGCACTTAGTCTGCACAGCAGAGCTGTGGCATCTGTGATGGAGTTTGTTAAGCACGTGCTAGAGAAAAGAGCAGAAGGGCTAGGTTAGGTAGAATTGATCCCTTTGGGAAAAGGGAATGAGTCAGTGAGCTCTCAGCATCTCTTCCAACTCCATTTTCTAGGATTCTCTGGTTACTGAGAGCCTTATGGGCAAGAAAACCCACAAGTTGTTTAATACTCATGCATGAATTTTGCTTCTCTTGCAGGCAAGCAAGTCTGTGTGCATGCTTGGGAAAATAACTGGCCCCTGCCTACCTCCATCAGAGGCTGAAGCCTTTGCTTGTTGCAAAAGGTGAAATCCTAAAGGCTTAGATGGGTTAAATGGTCATGAGCCAGCTATTGGGAGGAAAGTGGACACTCACAGAACACCCAAAAATAAATGACAATCAGATTTCATCGACGACATCAAAAATATGCAAAATAATTAAGTTAACTGTCTTAAAAGCAATGGCACAGCACTCGCTGTGCTCTTGGATAATCTCTAAGCCTGGCTTGTAGCTATCCACAATAGAAAAGCCCAGCAATTTTCCCCAGGATCTGATGACTGATGTGAGTCTCCTCTGCCTGCTTCCAGAAGGTTCCTCCTTCCAAAATCACTTTTTGGCTTTGGGCAGACATTCTCCAGGCTCAGCTGATAACTTTTTGGAAACACAGTCCCATGATTTTGTAAAGATAAATAGGAAAGGAGTTACTATTAAATACTCATTAGCTTTTCAGACCATCTAGGAAAATGAAGGCAATGCTCTAGAAGTGTGAGCCAAGGATTTGTGTGAGGGAGGGTCTCATTTTTTCTCTGCCCTGTCATCAGGTCATATCAAGATCATATCAAATCCACTAAAGCTACCACAGCATGTCTAGTGAAGTCTGTTCAACAAACTATTCTGGAACTGGCTCCAGTGGAAGATCTTGGAATCTGGCTTCTTGGTGGAAGATCACTGAATATGGGTAGTGAGAAGACGATGGCATTTTCTTCTGGTCAGAAAAAGAATGGATGGTGACAGAAGAAAAAAAAAATTGTCTCTGCTCCACTATTGTCTAAGTCTTAAATGCCAGATGTTTTTAAATAAATGAAACTGAAGAACTATGTCCATCTTTGTGTTTCCAGCTATTTCAAAGAAGACGGTGAAAATCAAATAAAGAGGGGCTTGTTGAAAGCAGGGGGAAAGGGCTTCAAATCCATTTAAGATCTGAATCTTCTCTGTTCATTTCATAAGAGCTCTCCTACACCTCAGGTAAGTCCACTCTACTTCTTTGCTGGAACATCTCACAAGGGGAGAGAAGGCAGGAGAGCAGGGGAGGTGGGAAACAACATTGACTTGATGATTACATGGCATCTTCTTCATCTCTCAAGTGGATCAACCTGAAGTCCACGGGTGGAAGACCAACTTATGCAGTTATGATGTCCCCATGGTTTTCAGCTAACACCAGGCCATTCCAGGAGTCCTGTTTGGAGCTGGTTTGTGGAGACTGGCTGATAGCTGACTGGTAAGCCTGTGGGGAAAGCTTCAGAGCTGAAATCGCAGGGTGAATAGATGATCCATGTCCAGACATGGCAGAGACTGAGAATGCCTACGGAAAAAGGAAAATCCTGTGAACAAAGCTTCAAACCATAGAGGACCCTATGAATCCCTTTACAGGGACTGGTGCAACTCTAATAACATGTCTGTGGAGTTGCTGTAGAAGTCCAGATTGCAGCAAATGCACGATACTTCAGATGGACTCTCTTTCTTGTTCCAGACCCTTTCCTTTTACTGCATACAGGGCATCTAGTTCTCTTCTAAATGTCAGGAATAATCATTTTACCTCCCAGGGCTTGGGATTTCATTAACCTTGGGCTTTCCTAGCTTTCAAATGGCCTCCTGTGGATTGCAGGACACATGAACGGTGCTGCAGGTGCAGGGTAAGTCCAGCACAACACTCAATCGT
The DNA here is from genome assembly GCF_032191515.1 of Phaenicophaeus curvirostris. Taxonomy (NCBI): domain Eukaryota; kingdom Metazoa; phylum Chordata; class Aves; order Cuculiformes; family Cuculidae; genus Phaenicophaeus; species Phaenicophaeus curvirostris. Next base: position 120,332,471 of record NC_091393.1, on the reverse strand, counting down.
GTATTTTCTCTGGGGAGAAAACTGGAGTTCCTTCCGTGACTCCAGAAGGAGAGTGACTATCGGATACTGCTGTCTCTTAGCTGTGCTGTGCAGTGGGGAACCTGAACCAAGGCACAGTTATTACACCTGCAGACATTCACACAGCTCAGGTGTTAGCGGGATATCACCTTGTGTGGATGCACTGCTGGTGCCAGGACATCTAGTGGTGGGTATAGCATAAAGCACATCATTTTACCCTGCAGCTCTGCCTTTGCAGGGACTTGACTCAGTTAGATTTGGGCTGTATGAGTGTGTTTTCTCACTGCAGTTCTCATATTGCTCAACACACAGCCAGCTTGTGCAGACAAAATACAGTAATAATACAGCTAAATTTTAACTTGCTCAAGATGAATCAAATCAAGTGATTTTGATAGGAATGGTTGGACTCGATGATCCGGTGGGTCTCTTCCAACCTGGTTATTCTGTGATTCTATGATTCTATGATTCTAAGTCATACAAAAGGAATAGGCATTTTCTTGCTATGGGACCTATATAGCTGCCTAGCTAGAAGGGATTTCATCTTTTAAAAAACCTGCTACATCCTCTGTGCTACAGCACAAGAAAGGCATGGATCTGTTAGAGTGAATCCAGAGGAAGGCTGCGGGGATGATCAGACGGCTGGAGCACCTCCCATATGAGGACAGGCTGAGAGAGTTTGGTTTGTTCAACCTACAGAATAGAAGGCTCTGGGTAGGAAGGCTTAAAGTAGCCTTCCAGTACTTATAGGGGGCTACAGGAAAGCTGGGGAGGGGCTCTTTTTGAGGGAGTACAGGGATAGGGTGAGGGGTAATGGTTTTAAGCTGAAAGAAGGGAGATTTAGATTAAAGCCAGCTTGGATGCGTCTTCAAACAATATGATCCGGTGGAAGGTGTCCCTGCCCATGGCAGAGAGGTTTGGAACTGGATGTTCTTTAAGGTCCCTTCCAACTCACACCATTCCATGATTCTATGATTATTGTTGTCTGTTCAGAACAGCTACACATCATTAAAAAGCTATATTGTGCTGTAGACATAGTGACAAGAATGTAGGGTCTGCCGCATCCCAGAGAATAGATCTCTTACTGTGAACTCCTAGACCCCTAGGTTGAAAAGAGGTAGCCTTTTCCCACAGAGGTTTTGAGGATGTTCTCACTACATCTACCATCCTAATTCTCATCTTTGTCCCACTGCCAGTATCTCCCCCACTGTACCTGAGAGACTGGGCTGTGGTGCCCGTAATGAGATGAGAGCCCAGGTTCTGTTTTTATGGGGCGCATTTCCTCAGTGGTCGTGGCGCTGCTGCTGCTGCTAGTCGAGCTGGTGGTCGGAGTAAGACTCTCGCTGCTCGATGGACCTGTGAGAAAGCAGACCATAAACCAGCTTCTTCTTCAAGACCTTTTTCAGTACAGAGCTGCACCCTCCCACACAAAGTTAGTGTAGATAAAAATAAAAAAATTAATAGTCAGAAAGGCTTTGTTACTGCTGAAAGGCATTCAGACATCTTGCATTTTTGAATAATAAACCCATTTTGTGGCTGGGCGTCTGACTCACAGGACCTAATGATCAGAAACACAAGCGTGCACACAGGTATGCACATACATGAAACTCCCCGCATTAAACACTTACCTGCTGGTGTCTTTGTCTTGTTAAGGTTCTTTGGCTTGCGCTTCCTCGTCTGAATGCCCTCTTTTCTCATTGCTAAAGGCCTTGGCACCTTTGGACCCAAACATAAATGTACATTGTTTTCTGTATGTCCATAAGATCATCTGGGAGAACATTAGCCTAGAGAAAAGAAGGCTCTGCGGAGACCTTAGAGCAGCCTTCCACTACTTCAAGGGGGTTACAGGAAAGCTGGGGAGGTGCTTTTTGTCTGGGAGTGCAGGGATGGGACAAGGGACAACAGCTTTAAGCTGAAAGAGGGGAAATTTAGAAGAGAGAATGGAAAGTATTTTTTTACTTTGTGAGTGGTGAGGCACTGGAACAGGTTGCCCAGAGAAGTCATGGAAGCCCCATCCCTGAAAGCGTTAGAGGCCAGGTTGGATGGGGCTTTGAGCAACCTGTTCCAGTGGAAGGTGTCCCTGCCCATGGGAGCAGGCTGGAACGGGATGATCTTTAAGGTCCCTTCCAACCCAAACCATTCTATGATTCTATGATCCCAGCTCTACCTTGTAACTCCATGAAACCCAGCTGATGTAATTGAAAGCAACAACAAGATGGAGCCCAAATTCAGTGGTCAGCACTGCTGTGTGAAGGGATATGTCAAAGGTACGAAATATGCATCCAAATGGGAATAGATAGGCTTTTCACAACATAGGTATTGAGTGTTTTAAGGCCAGAAGGCGACCACTGCTCATCTGATTTACTTTCCTGTTTAATTCAGAGCAGAAGACGTCTTTCTAGCTAATACTTGCTTTCTGGATAGATATCAAGCCTGTGTGGAGAGATCTCCATTAGGAACGGATCCCACTGAGGTATTTACCCTCACAATCATAAACATACTAGCACTTCTAGGAAGAATTGTTGGTTTAGGTAAGGCTTTCCCTCATGCAGCCTGTCTTTCTGATTTGAACTATCTCATGAATGATCTTCCATCCACTCTGAAGCACTGGATGTAGTCGAGAGCATGCATGTGTATAAAAACCTTAGGCAGAAGTGTGGCAGAGGCAGTTACCAGGATGTTGGAGGCTTCTGTCTTTGCCATGGAGATGGCCCCATTGCCACTGAGTAGTGGGAGAAGGATTGGAGATTTGCATCTCAAAGTCCTGATATGCCTTAGGCTCCAACAGGACACTTTGAAATACAGCAGGCATGACATATACATGGAGCCCCTAGACACTCATGCAACAGTAGTCATCTATCAGTTTGTTGACAAGTCTACTACTAAGTCTTAGCTGAGATCTGACATCCCTTTGTGCTTCCGACTCAGTTTTTTTTCACTAAAATGCATGCATTTGGATAGGAAGAACCCAGGTCTAGTTTTATTGGCTTTTAAAGACTCGGATGAATAGTAGGTAATTGATATGTGAGAAGCGCCTTGCATCCATCACCCCTTACCAGTATAAACATGATGTAAAGCCCAGAGAGGCAGGAGGGAAAACAGCTCCAAGAGAGCACAAAGTTGTGCAATGAAGCCAGCCCCCAGCTTGGTGCTATCAATACCCTCCCCACAGACAGTAAAGATCAATGAACTAGTTACCCCATGGAGCTTCATGTAGAGTCCGCAGGCATTACAGACAGGCTCTCCCTCAGCGTTTCTGCGCCAGAGCGTGGTTGTCGTCGTGTGGCAGTTGGCACAAGAGAGGCCGACACGACGTGAAGCCGACTGCAAGAAAATGCAGAGGAAAAAAACACATCAGCCCTCCACTGCAACCACCATCAGCATCTCATATCCCAACAAGCTCACTTCAGCCCACCTCAGATCTTCCTTTCCTTTTGCCTCCCTTCTCATTTCTCTGCCTTTTTCACTTCTTGCCATGGTGCAACGGATAACAACTGCCTTCTCTTCCCCTTTTTGCCTTTTAGCTTCTACTCCACTGCCTTCTGCCTGCCTGCCAGTGCTCAGCAGATGTCTCAGCTGTCCTGGTGCATCTCAGCTGATGCCAGAGACACCACCTGATCAGAGCCCCAGATCTCCAGTGGGTTTAGTAACAGCTTAGAGATGCAATGCACATGCGCACATCGACACTAAGGTATCTGAATCTCAGACCATCCTGCCCTTGCAGGCTCCCAAAGCCTTCGCCTTCCAGGCATCATGGCATATTTCAAGATTCCATTCATTCCATTCATTATCAATGCCATGAATATTACATATTCCTTGCTGGGTTTGCATGATGTTGCTCATGTGGCTTGAGGGGAAGATAAGAAAAAGAGTGTTTCCAGCAGCATCATGTTCCTAAAGAGGAATAGTCAATAGGAATCCCCACTAAGGAAGCAGTGCAAGGCCTTCTGAAGCTCCCTTTCTGGGTGAACTGGTTTAGCCAGGCTTATGGTTTAGTGTTTGATAGGAATGATTGGACTCGATGATCCGGTGGGTCTCTTCCAACCTGGTGATTCTATGATTCTATGAAAAGGCCACAGGACGAAGACAATGGGCTTGAAACCATATCAAATGCCAGTTTTGAACTTGGAAGCAGCATGGGCATTGGGGGAAGTCAAAGCTACATCCTCCACACCTTGCCTGACTCTTTCCAGCAACCTTCGAAGCTCAGGTTCTTAAGAGGGTGAGGATAAAGTCTGGATGGACCGGAGTCAAATTCCCTCTTCGCTTGCTGATAAACTGGGGACTGGATGCCAGGGTGCAGAAACCACCTGGCTCTGTCAGTGCGGTGTCTAAGAACAGGTTCTCACAAGAGGGCGCTGGGTGGCTGTGGCTGGTGGCAGCGCTCAAGCTGCCAGTGTCATTTTTGACACTTGCGGCTGAATTTGAGCACAGACGGCTCTGGGCAATGCGAAGAGTGAGCTGAGGATGGAGCCTCATGGAAGACAAGGAGCAGGGAAATAAGACCTTGAGGGATGGCTTCCTGTCTTTTTGCTCCCTGGGGTAATGATGGTCCAGTGTCCCTGGGGTTCAGACTACAGAGATCTTCCCAAACCCATCACCAAAATGGACAGGGACAGGCAGGATATCAACACTGAGATGTTCCCATCCCCAGGGTTCCGCATGCATACCTCATCCTGACCCTACAGATTTTGGGATGCCCTGACCTACCCCACAAGCTCTGCTTCAGCTTCCCCAACGGAGTTGGGATCAGGGTATCCAGAAAAGGTGCCCAGTCACCATGAAATGACTGGAAAATAAGGACCTTGAGGGTAAGAAAAGATGGACTTGTGGTGTTGCATTGCTGGAAAGAGTTTTCATTCATTCTAATATGCCTACAGGAATACTAAAGTAAAGACTGGCTTTTGCTAAACCGACACCACGGCCCCCGTGTCCTGCAGCCCCTTCCACTGCCTGGCCTAGGTGTCTGCAGAAGTGGTCTGGACAGTACAAAGTCTTGGAGTGTCCCCGTCATGAGACAATCTGGCTTATTCTGGAAATCTGGACCAAAACCACCTAGGCTGGGGAGATGGGGGACCCAAGGATTTGAAACATAGCTGGCACCTCCACCTGGCCAAGGTCTTTTTGCCTCATCCTCACACGCAGCCTTGCCCCACATGCGTTGTGTGATGACTTACCAGCCTCCTCTGAGGTTTGAACAAGGGCCGGTTGATGCCATTCATCTTGTGGTAGAGCCCGCAGGCGTTGCAGAGGTAGTGCCCTGTGCCATCTCTCCTCCAGAGCGGGGTGGACATGGCCCCACAGTTGACACATTCTCGCCCCTCTGAATAATCATCAAAAAATTCTGCTGCCATGATGGGAGAGAAGAGAAAAGGCTTGGTTAATTAGTCAGCCGTGCATTTAATTTCTGGTCTGGTTCTCACTATTTGAGCCCAGAAGAGACATTTCAAGAAAACACAAACATTCTGATCGTGTAGGGTGCAAGAATTAGCTTTTCCTTTCTCAAGGAAGCCCCTGGGCAGAGGAACCCCTTCCCTGCCATATAGTGTTGGCTGCAGGACTCCTGTGGCAGCAGGGATGTGCTGGGACACAGATACAAGGAGACAGAAATAGAAACCTTCCCTTCTGCTCTGACGTTATCCAATTTTCATGATTGGACATAGCCAGGGCAAACAGATTGGGACAGGCAAACAGCCATTATTTACAATCAAGACAAACTGTCTGCCGCCACAAACACAAGCCCAGACCCATGAAGCAGAATTGCCCCAAGATCAAACAGCTGCCAGAGCATCTCTCGATGGGGCTCAAGCAAATGTGGGGAGGGAAAGCTGTGCCTGTATGCTCTGCTAGCCTGTAGGACTTCTCCTCACCCAACCCAAGCCAGGACCACCCCAGCCCCTCTGCAGAGTGGAATGGATGCAGAGTGCTAAGGGGGAGAGACGTTCACACGCCTTCACCCTATTCTTTGCACAAGACGCATCTCCTGAACTGCAAGAATCCGTGTGTACAACCCTAGCTCAGGCTGTCAGCTAACATACATCATTTGGCATTCACAGGTGCCAAGAGATGCAGCTTTTAATGCAAATCTCAACCATGCTTGATGGCACTCCAGGGCTTGGTGCGTTCACCCACCACATTCCTGGTTTGCCCTCCACCAGAATCTGCCTGCAGCTGTTATGTGAGCGTGAGGCACCTGCCCTGGGCTGGGCCAATCCAGTCCCTCAGGCTGTGGCAGGTCCATATCACCTGCAAGGCAGTGCAGAGGTCAACACAACAAACCTTGACTGCATCATCGTTTGGAAAGAAACAGGTCAGCTCACCCTTGGATGCAATCATAGAAGGGACCTTAAAGCCCATCCAGTTCCAGCCCCTCTGCCATGGGCAGGGACACCTTCCACTGGATCAGGTTGCTGAAAGCCTCATCCAACCTGGCCTTGAACACCTCCAGGGATGGGGCAGCCACCACTTCTCTGGGCAACCTCTTCCAGTGCCTCAACATGCAGGAAAAGAAGTCTTACTAATATCTATCTAAATCTCCCCTCTTTCAGCTTAAAGCCATTCCCCCCTTTGCCCTGTCCCTGCACTCCCTGCTAAAGAGCCCCTCCTCATCTTCCTTGTAGCTCCCTTTAAGTACTGGAAGCTGCTCTAAGGTCTTCCTCAAGCCTTCTCTTCTCTAGGCTGAATAACCCCAACTCTCTCAGCCTGTCCTCATAGGGGAGGTGCTCCAGCCCTCACATCATCTTTATGGCTTCCTGTGGACTCAGAGAGATCCATGTTCCTCCTTTGCTGAGGACTCCAGAACTGAATGTCAGACTCCAGGTGAGGTCTCACCAGAGCAGAGTGGAGGGGCAGAATCACCTCTGCAGAATCACGTCAATGCACTTGAGAAGTCAAGAACTTTACCTAATAAAATATAAACACCAGCTATAGGCCTTGCTGAGCTGTAAATATAGCTGCATCCAGCTGGTATAGACCTTGAAAATGTGTGTTTCTGCCAGTGATCCTATCTGGAGAGTATCTCCTATTGAGTTCACCTTGGGGGTGTATTTCTTCTGTTGCAAAACCATTTGTTCCTGCATGTGGATACATTCTGTTGTGAGAACCAAAAAAGGAATGCTAGATGGCAACATGTCTATGAAGAAGAAGAAAATGACAAATGACAGCAAACGGCTCCGTTGCTTAGCATTGGCTCGGAGCAAACCAGGCAGCCAAAAAAGTCCCAACAAACTACAGCACCCAGGAGGCTTGAGGATGGTAAGAGGTTTGCATCAGGACCATCAGGTATTACAGACCAGCATAACATTAGCTCTTAAAATTTTATTGTGCATCTTGCTTTTGTGCTTGTCCACCTGCTTGTTAAAGGAGTAACTCAGCTTTCTGCCAAGATAATAGTTCCCTAAACAGCAAACCAAAAAAACATTTGGCTTCTTGCCAATATGTCTCAGTCCCATGTGGGTTCTCTAATATCTAATAAGGGTTATGTTCAAACACCAGCCTTATTTTCTTTTTCCTCCAGACTATTTTTTGAAAATCTGTAGGAAAAAACATGACCATGAAACAACCGAAGGATAAAAAAATTACTTAAGCAGGACCAGTAAACTTGCTTGTATCAAAAATGACGTGGCCAACAGGAGCAAGGAGGTGACAGTGCCCCTATATTCGGTGCTGGTGAGGCCACACCTTGGGACTGTGTTCAGTTTTGAGCTCCTCAGTACAAGAAAGATAGTGAGCTGCTACGGCATGTCCAAAGGAGGACAATGCGGCTGGTGGATGGGCTGGAACACAGATCTTATGAGCAGCAGCTGAGGGAATCAGGGCTGTTTAGCCTAGAGAAGAGAAGACGAAGGGGAGACCTTATTGCTTTCTACAACTACCTAAAAGGATGTTGTAGTAAGGTGGGCGCTGGTCTCCTCTCCCAAGTAACAAGTGATAGGACAAGAGGAAATAGCCTCAAGTTGCACAGGGGAGATTTAGATTGGATGACAGGAAAAAATTCTTTACTGAAAGAGTGGTGAAGCACTGGAACAGGCTGCCTCCACATTCCTGGAGGTGTTCAAAAAAAATATAGACGTGGCACTTCAGGACATGGTTTAGTAGGCATGTTGTATTGTGTTGATGGTTGGACTTGATGATCCTAGAGGTCTTTTCCAACCTTAATGATTCTGTGATTCTAAACAGAGACACAAAGAAAAAGATTCATGTGAGCTTAATTCTCCCTAGAAAACCAGGCCAAAAATGGCAAGAGATTACACTGTGTGCCCATGCAGAAATACTAGAATACAGTAAAAGAGTGTACCCAAGGGACACTGGAGCTAGGAAAGAAAGAATTTAGTATCTTCTCAGCATCTTAGGAAGACCTCATTACCTTTGAGCAATTCTGGTGGCTTAGGAAAGATGGGAATCCCTCCGTGTGATTGTTGTACACGTGGATTCAGTGATACTGTAACCATAATGCCTCACTTTCCCCTTTAAAATCACCATTGAGTCACAGCCAAAATCTAGATCAAATAAACTTCCTCTGAGAAGAGGAGGGATTGGAACAGCTGGGCAGGAAATTAATTTCCTTGAAAAAAATCTAAAGAAAGGAAAACATTTCACTATTTTTTTATGTTAGAAGTTGTTGAGGTTTTTGATTATCATTTTTCCAAAGAAAAAGCCAAATTATTTTCACAGTAATTTTTGCCTTGTGAGAAAATCCCTTCTTCTTTGAACATAATTCAGTACAAAGTTGTTGACATAATACAGGGAGAATTTAGCAGAACAGAGGTAGTCTAAAGGTAACAGCTGAAACTCCAGACCAGTTTGGTCTGTGTTGGTGACAAATTACAAAATACCATATTTTCTGAAGATTTTTCTACCAGAAAATCTAAATCTGAAACTTTTTAATCAAGGAAAAAGAGAAAATTCCTAACAGTTCCTCAGAAAAATTAAGACTTAGACACACTCTTGAAAGAGAAGACCCCTCAGAATGGGTATGATAAGAAGAAATGTCAAGTATAGGAATACTTTTGGTTTTAGAAATAAACAGAGGATGTGGAGTTGAAACTTTAAAGTCTCATATTTTATGACAATAGTCAGATTTGTTAGAATTGAGTGTTATTTCCTAAGAGTTTGCATGACACTCAGTACCACTGCCCATGTTATTTTCACTGTCGGTTTGTGATCGTAGCATCATAGAGTGTTTTGGGTCAGAAGGGAACTTAAAGATCATCCAGTTCCAACCCCTCTGCTATGGGCAGGGACATCTTGCACTGGATCACGTTGCCCATATCCTGATCCAACCTGGTCTTGAACACCTCCAGGGGTGGGGCATCAGACATACAAAACCCTAGTACAAAGCACTCTTGAGACCTGCTCCCTTTCTTCTCCTTTTTCATCTGTGTTTCTTTGAGTTATGTTCTTCACCACTTGTCTGGTGGTTTGGGTGGTTTTCCATTTCCAAGGGTTTGGACTGGTGATTCTCTCTTGAGGGACTTTCACTGGTTGAAGCTTCAAAAAGTCCTCTTCTGCTTCTGTAGTAATACCATTTGTGTGATTTTCCTCTCTCAGCTGCGTACAAAGGTGATCCTTGTGAACGTTAATAAACAAGAATTACTGGTGATCGAGATGAGGTAGGAACAGACTTTGTCCCAGGGCACAGAGAGGCCCAATGCAACGAGTGGCTCTCCCTAACTACAACCCTCATGGGGCAATATCAAATGGGTGCGTCCCTTGCATGCATCACCCATTGCTGAGTCAGAAGATGACATCTGCAGAGTGCAACCTCATTAAAACCATTGCTGAAGCCCTATCAGAGCAGAAAGAGCTCCTTGACCTCAAGAAATTTCACTTGGAGGAAAAACATCCTCCCCTGCTTCAAAATATGCTTGATGATGGCACAGGAGGTGTCTTGGGCACTACTGGATACCATCTCAGAGAAGATGATGTAGGCTTAGTTCATGCCCTTTAGTGAATGAAGGACATCTAGGCCCCAGTGGAGAAGCATAAGGCAAGTGACTGGTTTCCTTCTAAAAGAGGTGCTATGATTTCACAGCATCACTAAACTTAGGGATGAAGTTGCTGAGGAGAGCTTTCTAAGCTGACCTGGCCACATAGCTGAGACATCCCAGCTGCTCTTGAAAACCTGAGGATCTACAAAGTCATAAGAAAATATGACCTGAAGAGCTGTAGGCCATGCAGTTTGATAGGGATGGGTGTCCAAGAGCTAGGAAACCCAAATATTCCCAGGGCCCAGGCCCCCCAGGAACAGGCAGGCTGAGCTATATTGGGCATGGAGATCATTTGGTCTCAAGTGCACTAATTGTTTAATTTGCCATTGTTATTAATAATAAGGATTAAGGAGGCTCCCCAGGAGAAAGCAGCAAAGTGTTTTGTTGGCTTCCATCTCAGGACTGGAGATCTAAATCCTGGCATTATGAGATCCCCTGACACTTATTCCTTGTACTTAGCAGCCGGGAAAGGAAACGTTTATTCAGGCAGCAAATTGGCCGAGCGGCTCCCGGAGGGCGCTGAACAATGCAGGGGGAAGGAAAGGCTCCCCTAGTCACACTCAGGGCAATAATTTCCGTTTTGTGGCACAGGAGCCGCTGCCTGATAATGGAGATTTATGGGTCCCTCCAGTGACCTCTGCAACAGCCTTTTTGCTGGAGAGATTTACTCCTTCGCCCAAAACCAGGTATGGGCAGCAACTGCGACAGGGTTGAAGAAAGGATAACATTTGCTGGTTAGGCTGAGAAGGACACAAGCCGATGGCTGGAGTAGCCTCAGGTGTGCTGAATGGCTTCACTGTCCTCTTTGAACACACAGAGCTCCCCTGAGCGGCTTTGCCCAGCCCTTATCCTGGATAGTATCAGTCTTGGGGTCAGTCATGAAAGCAGATCATGAAATCTCGCTGAATGACCCAACCAGTGGAGAGGATAGATTAGGGCTTGCTGTGTAAAAGGGGATCTTTTTAACCTCACACCTATAGCTTTTGAGGACTGCAAGGTCCCTGGAGCAGCAAATGGCACTTGTGTGTTGCACAACAGTCTCCTAATCTTGGGTGAGGCCTTGAGCATGCTAATGTCAGAAATACTTTCCACAATGGGACATTCAGGGAGCCTCTTAAGTGAGGCATTGGGGTCTAGTAGGGAAAAAGCATTTTGGATAAGGCCCTTCATGGCTCTTAGTCATTGGGAGTGGTCCTTCACACTGACCACTAGGTCAACAGAGATCATCTGGTAGAGACAATGGGACAATGCTCAACAAGAAAGCAGATCTGAGCACCACTAGCCAGCCCACACCTACAGGCACCTTTTCCAGCATAGCTAGGACATGACAGCATCTCTGATCAAGGACATGGCCCACCTAAAGTCTGAGTACTTTTCGCTTCCCAAACAGGCGAACCAGAAACCTTCTCGCAACCAAGCCAACTGGAGATCAGAAGGAGGTTGCCCAGTGCCTGAGTCTGAAGAATGGCTTTAACTGCCTTCTCTGGATCTTTCCACTATCTCTGCAAAACCCAACTCTGCCAACCTTCACAGCCTGCCCATTCCTAGGTCCAGACCTTCTGTTTCTTTGGGCTTTTCTTTAGCAGCCCTAAATTGTTAACTTTGGAGGGGTCATCCTGAATACGTAAAACTGAGGGATCAGGACCCAAGGAATAATAATAGTAAAAGCACCTGTCATAGAGAGGTTCTGAATCCTTCAGTTCAGAGTCAGCAACTGGCTTATAAATTTTTGTTCCCAAACCAGCCTCTGGAAGGGGACAAAGAGCCCTCCCTGCATTGGTTTGAGTCAGACTCTGCCATGAGAAACAACAATGAGGTCGTCTACCTTCTTCTGCTCTCCAGCCTCCTTCCTGCCTTCACCCCCTCTAGTGAAGAGAAATGGAAAGAGACTTCCATTAATATAGCACTGGAGTTTTGTTTACGGCTGGAGGGATATTTAATATCAACAGTTCCCCCTGCAGAAGTGTCTTCTCAACCCAGTGAAGCAAGTCAGCAAAGGAGAAGCTGTCCTTCAAGCACAGCCAGGCACTTACAGGCTCTAAACAGACCCTGAGAGTAGTTTTCCCTGCAGAGAAGCAGTTTCCTAAACCAATTTGTTATGATAAGAGGTGAGAGCCATGTTTCTGTGTATACACGAGTCTGAAATGTATTCTCAGGAGCACTCGCAGCTGATGCAAAGGGCATTTACCCCTCAGACATATGGACAACCTGGTATCCCACCCAAGACACTCTCACCTTCTGCTTCAAGGGACAGCCACCACAGCAAAGCAGGATTTGCCATTCCTACCTGCTCAGGATGACTTGTCCCAAATCCCAAGACTGTTTCCACTAAAAAGTGACAGTGTAGAAATCCTTCCTATAGTTCAAGCCTTTAGAGATCCTTATAGTAAGTATTTTGCTGCAGCTAGTGGAGCTGAAAGTCTCATCTTCTATTTCTTTTAAATAGTTTGAAATGGTCCCATGAATTACATGGCACATCTTCTATTTCTTTGAATGGTTTGAAATGGTCCCATGAATTACATGACTCCAGAAGCTGAAGTTTCAAGGGGGAAAACCCACCAAAAGGTTTCTGGTCAGATCATAGCAGTTAAAAGTGCTGGTTGGTCCAGTACCATGGCAGAGCAGGGCTGAACTGGAAAGGAAGCTAGCAGCAAAAACCAAGGAGAGACAAAAGCAGAAGGGACAGGAAGCAATTGTAAATGAAAGAGATCAAATTTGTAACTGGGAAAGATCTATAGCCAGAAGAAAGTTGCCTGTGAGCCTTTCCTTTTTGATGGTGAGGGACATCATCGGCTTGACACACAGACTGGGATCAGAAAGCCCATGTACGTTATCTTACCTGTCAACTACTGGAGCTGGGAATGCTTCTGTAGGAACAGATTCTGCTTATTGGCTTTTCCCCCCCCTCCCTCTCTGCCTGTTTCTTCTCTGACAGAATTTAGGGGAAATTAATCCAGGGCCTCATTGTTTTGAAGACTGATGGGACCTAGGTGCATGGGGAGAGCAGGACAGCGCCTGTTCGAGTAGTGCCCATCATTGGGTTGGTTGCTGGTGGGAATGAGGCTTTCTATTCTCCTCTGATCTAGATCAACAGAGAACAACACCTGGAGGAGGGATAAAGAACAACAAATGGAGAAGGGATAAATTCCTCACTGTTAATCAGAGACACGGTTTCCAGTAAAGTGCATCATTGTGAAGCTTCACACAAATGTCTCAATGCTGTCCCAGAAGGTTTTGAAGTTTATCTGACACATCTACAGTGAAGAAAATTGTTGGTTACTCAGTTAGCCACCTAAACCAAACAGGCTTTCCCCATGCAAAGCTAACAACTGTACTTATTGCTTTGGAAAGATTGAACCTACAACCTGGCTGTGCCACATGCTGCTCTTGGAAAGGCGAAGTAATTTGTTTTCTCCCTGCTTTGTGAAACACCACGGTGAGTCTGTTCCTGTGCAAATCTTCCCAGGCCAAATGTTTCGCATCAAGGCAAAGGGAACATTGTGTCCCTCCCCTGCAAAGCTCCCTCCTCTGCCTGCTGCAAGCCAAGGTCTATGGCACACACCATTGCCAACAGCCAAGAATACTCCTTTCCTTCATGAATATGTTTTCCCTGGTTTGAAGGACAGTGGAGGTAAAGGCAGCCAAGGCACCAGCTGAGATCATGCACGAGAGGGAAGGTTGGTCAAATCCTGGGCCTGGATTTGTGTTCCCTCTTGGCTCTGCAACAGGCTTCCCTTGAGCAGGGCTTTTCTTCAGCTTGCAACACTTGTTCCCCTGTGAGAAGAAGCAAAGGCTCTTCCCTGCCTCACTGAAGGGGAGCAACAGGGCAACTTTTAAAGCCCACAGCCATAGGTGTGGAAGCAAATGGTGGATGGAAGAAGGATGAATGGGAACTGGCTGGTGTCCAGGTACAGACGAACTGTTTTGAGAAGGGGTAGGAGATGGTGCTGTGGGACTGGCCAACGTGATTGCTTGGAAAAGCATTGACAGCTCTCCAGCACACGAGAACCACCAGACCACCATAAAGCCCAATGTTGTATAGGAGCTGAGCAAAAAGATTGTCAACTACACACTCAGGTACTCTTCACGGTCCTGTGTACAGGAGAAAGGCATGCAAACAGCTCCAAGGTTGTAGGGTGCTTTTGGCTAGAACACTTACTGGCCGTCCCCTTGATAGCAACCTGGTGTCTTACAGCAACTTCTGGTGGCTGTCAAGTTGCTCATGACTGAACTCCGAGGTCTGCTTTCTTCTGCTGAGATGCACGCCTGATCCCACCTACTTAGGTGACCTCCTGTTTCTTACTCCTACTTACAATCCTTACATTAGTAAATATCTGAGGCCCTTCTGATAAACAGGAAAAACTGCTTATCAACCATCCGAATATTTTTTAACAAATCTCAGGTTAGCATAGGGAGCCCAGGAAATGGCCAGGATGGGGCTCTCCACAACCTGGAATCTGCTTGGCAGGAGGCATCTGCAAATGACCTTTCTCTATTTTGACAAAGGAAAAACAGACATGGTGTATTCCTCCTTGAAATATGGCCCATCTCCAAATGGACATGCCCTAGAAGAGGATCTCCACGACTGCAAGAGAAGAGGGAAAGGTCACAGAATCATGGAATGGTTTGGGTTAGAAGAGACCTTTAAAGGTTATCTAGTCCAATACCCAGCTCATCTATTCCATGATGGGCAAAAAATGTAGAGGATCAGGAAAACTTGGGATTTGCAATGCCACGATCCCACCTGGTCAGGGGTTCCTGTGTCAGGCACAGGCAATGGATCACCCCTGACATGCACATGGCACACGGGACCAGAAGCAGGTGTGCTATGGAGGCGTGCCGAGCTGCTGCTCCACAGCTAAGCCACGGGAACTGGCCTTATGGATACTGGGTAACTGGTGAACCAGGGTTAGTTACCAGTTAACTGGTGAACCCTGACCTTAAGCCCAGCTCGCAGAGCCTGGCCACGTTCAGATGTGCTTGGATGACAGTCTACAGTGGTCACATCCAAACTGCTTCCCAGTTTCAGATATCAGCTAGAAGCTAGGCAGTTATGCAGATAAAAGAGCCAAACTCTTCTCAACAGTAGGAGAAGGCACAAGAGGACACAGCACAAACCACAGGTTAGGTATTAGGAAAAGCGTTTTCATTAGTAGGTGGATTGAGTACCCAGTGAGGTGGGGGAATTTCCATCCCGCAGCATTTCCAAGCCTCGTCCAGGTAAAGTCACAGCCAACCTCAGCTACTGCTAGTGGCTGTTTTGCTACAAGCAGGAGGCTGGACTAGAGATCTTCCACCCTGCAGTCCTGCAACTCCAGAAACTCAAACATTTTTCTCAGACTGGTATAAATCAGAAGGAAAGAGATTTATCCAAGTCAAATGAGCAAAATCCTGCTTGTAGGAATGCAATTTATTGTATTATCATTATCATATGTGTGTGTGTGTTATACGTGTATATGTATATATGTACATATATATAAATGAATATATTTGTATATATTTATATACACCATGTCCTTAAGAATGTTATTTTAGCAAGTCAGGAGTCATCTCTAATTTGCTTCATCTGCTTTTGCTGTTAGAATTATTATTCTATGGCTATGTAGAATATAGCTGTATAAAACTGTGTGTATATATAAGTTACTTTATACATAAGCAAATATAACACATACAGACACACATGTATATAAAACCCACACACACTTTAGATAGATAAAACATATATATACCATGTGTGCTTATAGATGTGGCATTTAGGGACATGGTTTAAGGGTGGACTTGACAGTGTTAGGTTTATGGTTGGACTCAATCATCTTAAAAGTCTTTCGCAATCTAAACAATTCTATGATTCCATGTGCAGGAATATACATGAAATACATAGAGTATATATTGCCCCACATGTCTGAGCATGAGAGCACTAACTGATATTGATAATCATGTGCATTTCCAACCCCCTGCCCCAGTTTTCTTTAGCTCACTAATTTGGACACAGGCTCTGACTCTAATTGGAAGGTGTTACACTGACAAATACCACGCTGAGGAGTAACACCAGATCCTGGCCTCCCTATGGGACACCAGCCAGGAACAAACAAAAAGGTGTTTACTACAGTTCATCACGTTACAGGGGGCAGTCAGTTTGTCTAACCCCTGGCCCTTCTCTTTACCTCTTTTATTAGTTATTCCAAATGTTAAGTCAACTCAGCCCCTGAGCAGGGTGGGAGGATGGAGCGATTCTCCCGGCTGCCACTAAAGTGTCTGCAAAGGTCAGAAACTGCAGCCTAGGTCAATGAAATGGCAGGTACCGAACTTATCAGGGCAACATATAACTTGCAGTTTTTCTAACTCAATTGATTGGACTTTTTATCTAAAATAACAGGCATTATAAGATAGGCAAAAGTCGAGATAAGAAAGAAAATTGAGTAGGTCTTGAATCAAGATCAGCTTGGGGACAGGTTCAAACTCCCACACCTGCCCCGGAGGAATCAATGAAAGTTTCTTGGCATCGTCCACTCATTTTGAAATGCTGCTGAAGTTGAGTGAACTTTGAGACTGTGGCGTTTATTCTGTGATTATAATTAACCTGCTCACCCGTTGTTATTGATTTTGCATGAAGGGAGGTGACAGTCTGACTGGGATGTTGGTTTAGGGCTAGAAATGGTTGGGGAGGGGAGGCAGCGGGGCAGGCAGGCAGATCTGCTGGAGTGAGACCCTTCCCCAGCTGGAGGCAAAGGGAAGGGGGTACAAGGAGGATTTTGCCCTCTAGGGAAGGAGGTATGAGGGGGACTTCACCCTCCTGCTTGTGGTCCTGCTTCTGCTGGGATCTGGGAAAACCCTTAATCTACACATGCAGGGGGTCAGGGTAAATCACAGCATCGATGATCTGCTCCACTGAAGCAAAGAAAGACTGAATGTGGGAAGCCCCTGGAGAAAAGACTCAGTCATGCCCAGGATCCAGGGCATCCTCCCAGCCAAGGGGAGCATGAGGAGGAGACACCCCCCCCATGTCAGCTTCCTCTCTTGTTCTCCACATCACCAAGGCATGTCCCAACTCAGCATCCTTCCCAGCAGACGGTTCCCTGAGTGGCCAGCCCCTGGGGCCAGCACTCCCTTCCCAAAATAATCTCAGACATCTGGGGCCAAACATGTCATTTGTAGGAGTCCTGATGTCTGGGGCTCACTGCCTCGCTGATATTCTACAGCTCCAGCACTGCAAGCCCTGAATATTAAATCATGATGGCTCCCTGGCTTGCAAACCCAAGAGCCTAGCTTGGAAAGTCATAGGAGTTTAAATAATAAATATTAGGTGATTTTTTTTTTTTTTGTCTCTTCTAGAGTTTCAGCACATAGGAATCAGGGATTCCTAGCTTTTCTCTTCTCCAGAAAACCTACTCCATCCCTTCCTACAAAACTAGAGCCTGATGTATGACAACATGGCTCCGGAAGATGGAGCTTGAAGAGAAAAGGAGGCACATGGAGGCACAGCAGCTGGCAACAGCCAAAGGTAAGCAGCTGAGAAGCAGACAAGAGGGAGATGTCTCCCAAGCTGTTTGGAGATGTTTGCAGAGCCAAAGGAGTCAGCCCACTCCTGGACAACCTGGAATTTGCTTAAATATTATAGACACAGGCAGAGAGCACCGTGCAAGAACGAGATGTGAAATAAAAAGCAAGAATTGGCGAACTCTTGCTCCGAGGGAGCGACATGGTTTCCTTCTCCCCTCATGCTCCATCTCTGCCCTCAACCCCTTCTTCTGGGCTTGGGTTTCAATCTTTTAGGAGAGCCTCACGACAACAGTCACCGAGCGCTGCCCCGGCACCTTGTAAATACGTCGTGCTGCAGCTGGAAGCGTTGACCAGAGGAAAACGGCTGAACTTTGGGAAGAAGAACAAGAGCAGGCAGTGGCGTCCCACCACGGGACCTCTCCTGAAATGCTCCCCCAGCAGACACTGACCTAATTCCCAAGGATTAAAGGGAAACATTTCCAGGCAGCGATTTTGTTATCCCAGATTCAGAAGCATTCAGTACCAGTCCCTGCTGGAGACGGGAGATCAGCCCTGCCGCATCGCGCATCCGGCTGCCCTCACTCCACCTCTACTGCTGGTGGAAAACTTGCTTTTCCTTGACTTGCTATGATTTTTTTTCCCTCTTTCACAAATAAAACAAGTTTCTGAGTCCCTTTCCAAGGCTGGCATGAGCTGTTTGAGCCCATCTGGCTCCGATAAGGGACTTACCATATTTACGGGTCACTAAAAATAATATAAAAATAAGTACAAATCCTTTCATGCTGCAAATATAAACTAAGTGGCCATTTTCCAGAAAGGAAAAAGAAAGTTCTTACTGGTTTTCGGAGCTTCATCTCTCTGAGAAAACCTGTAGGACTCCAAATAGTTTGCAGGAGCTGCGTTTTCTCTGTATGGAAGCTCCTTGCATGGGCCTGATCCTGCACCAGCTCCAGGCAAACCTTGCTTTGGTTTAAAACAGGGATAGTTTCACCTCTGAGCAAGGTGGGGGCTCTTTTGGGTTGTTTGGGTTTTTTTCCACAGTCCGTACGGAATCTGTTTACCAGGGGAGTCTGATCCTGCAAGATTTTCCTGGGCAAAATAGTAGAATTGGCCTTAGGAAGGCAGAGAAAACAACAGAAAGATGTGGGAAGGATACAACTCAATCCCTCCCCAGGCACAGGGTGCATCCTACATTTACGGTCTACTGAATTAAGCAAGAAAAAACCTCTGTACTGGCAAATAACCAAGGAAAAAATAATCACCGGGCACTTCTGAGAAAAGAAAAACATAATTTTCGCTTCCAGTTGACCTTGCCCCAAATGTAGGTTTATATCCCAGACCTTGCCAAAACCTGAAAGCTGAAACATTTCAGCGCTGATGGCAGGGTCAGATCTACAGCCAGCTTCCAAAATCTCTTCCCAGATCTTTCCTAGCAGACCCAGCGCTCTCCTGCCTTTATTTTCTTAGGATGAGAAAACACAGCTCCAGTTTATCCTATTGAAAAAGACCATCGGCACCAAGCACACCAAGGATGCAACATCACAGGGAATGCTGCAAACTCGTTTTCCCTGCAGCAAGTCACTTTCTGAAGGGAAAACATTTCTGCTGCATGAGACCTTACAATAGCATCGCTCCGCACGGCAGAAACGTGGGATGGGGGGATCAAAAGAGCCTTTAATACCAATTGTACCAGCCACTGTGAAGCCAATGATGATCAAATTATTTTCAAGTGCTGTCACACACGTGTAAGCACCCAGTATAAAGACCTCACTGCTCAGGCACGGCAGATAATTTGGTTTAATTTGTCATTTCAGATGTATTTACAGCTTGGACCGGTCACCATGACCGGGAAGCTTGTGGGGAAGACTTGTAAAGGCCAAAGAGATTTTAATATTTTGCCATAATGCTGGATGTTGTCATAGCCAACTGCAAGGGTTTTGCCCCAAAAAGGGGATCCACAAGGTCTTTTCTTCCCCCTCAAAATAAAAAAAAAAAAATCCTCAATCCAGGCTTATAATTGAATTTGCTTTTATAATGAAATTTTCTTTTGTAGTTCAGTTTAATTTTGGAGATAAGAGCACATTCTCACATATTTCCTTAGTTATTTAAGCAGCATTTCACACTCACACACCAAAGGCATATTTACACCTTCCTGCCAGACAGCAGCGTGGATTTGGGATCCATCGACAAGGTGAATATTTGGCATTTCCAGTCGCCCTTTCCGCAATCCTACTGGCTTAATTATACGTCTCCCCTGCCAAAGCAAGTTGTACCCATTACAACCCAACCTCACCATTACAACCAAGGGGTTTGGGGAACATAATTGCATTATTCAGTAACCACACTTGGCTGTAATACGGCACCTGCACAGCCGTCCCAGCAAAAATTCCACATTTCTGCCTCTGTCATCCAGCACAAGCAAAACCGGCTGCTTTAAGCTCATGATCTGAGCTCTCAACAGAGATACCAGCCTGGTTTCATGAGCAGAAGTGAGCCCCAAATTGGACACAGACACTTCATGAAGTCATTTTATAATAGGGTTACAAAAGCCTCAAAGGACCCAAAAGGTTCAGTTGCATCCTCCCACCTTCCTCTGCTTTGTGCCCCTCGGAAGCATCGCCAAGCAGAGGGAGACCTCCAGGCATTGTATTCTTGCACCTCCTTTTCAGTAAGAAAATTGTAGGGAGGGAAGGACACAACCTGTTGGTGTGCAGAGCAGGGAATTTGGGAACAAAACCTCTCAAAGAAGATATATTTTATTTTTACATCCTTTTTCCTATATGTGCAAAGCTGTGCGGGGCTCGAGAAGCAAAAATTCTAGCCCGTAGCCCTGTGGCGATAAGAAACAAGGTCTCTCATGTTTCAGGACTACACTATCCAATCTTTTTCAATTGGATTTTCCTTAGAATTACTTATTTCCAACTGTATTTTAACAGCCTCTGCGGACACACCATTCCAGATACAGGATAAGTACATGAGTTCACATGCAGAGGAGGAAATTAATTAATGCTGTCTTAATAAAGCCTTAGATTCAGGTCCGCTATCCACTGTCTCAAGTTCTACTGTTTTACAAAAAAATCACGAGCATTTCTTGTGTATTAATTATACACCGTGGCTGTTCTATACAACATGTGCATTTGCATTTGATGACAAAGAGCAAATTTTCAATTAAGGAATTGTATTAATAAGGGTGAAACAGAGCCCGTGATGGGATATTTTTATTACTATTGCTGCTTAAAATGTATTCTTTGTGGACTTACGGGGTAAAAACCATTTGTGTGCTCGAGCTCAGTCTTGCCTCCCGTAATTCTATGCATTTCATCCCAAATCCCAGACTGAGTGGTGACAATTAAATTAGTCAGGAGAGCAGAAGGTGGCTTGAAACCTGCTGGGGGAACAAAGCCCCGGGGCCAACCTTCCCCGCCGGTGGAGCTGAGGTGAGAAATGCAACCGCTTGCAAAAGGGTGGATGTAAGGTCCCGTGCAAAATGCAGACGGGTCCTATGGTGCCATCCCTACATCCTATGGTGCCATCCCTGCATCCCACAGTCCCATCTTTTGGATTGCAGGGGTAGCAGAGATGCTGGGCTCTCCTGCCCCATGGGGAGCAGCCAGCTTGTCCTTAGGTGTGTGTGGAAAGTCAGGGGCTGCTTGTAGGGCAGAGGATTGTAACAAATGCTGATGAGTCACTGGAAATACCAGCCCAGGGGATGCTACAGGGCAAATCTTTTAGCATCCCTATGGCAAAGCTTAAGATCTGGTTCACAATCTCTTCCCCACAAGCAGCGGAGAAGACATTTTCCAACTGAACGTCTGCTCCAGGCTTTGATCTTCCCAGATGCTGCTGCTGTGTTCAAATGGTGCCTGTTTGGGGAACCCTGATTTTGACTTAGCCAAAACGAAATAAAAAACACCCACAGTGTCTCACCCCAGTTTACTCCCAGCCGCACCAGCCTCCTTGATGCCACAGCAAAAAAACCAACCCTGCTGTTGTTTTTGCAAAAAGCAATATTACAGGGGATGAGGACGGCGAAGTAGGATCTGTCCCTCCAGCTCCAGCCTGGAAATGTCCAGGAGGCAGCAAGCGGCAGCGGGTTGGATACGTGCAGGCTACTGTGTGGGACTCAAATCCATGTTCCCCTCTGCCTGGGGAAGGGGCAAGGTGCGAATTTGGGGGTAGATTTCAAGAGGTTTTTGGCACTGGCGGGGAAATCTGAAAAGGGACTTGGCAGCCCATCCTTTTCATGCCTCATTAAGTCGGGAATTCACTGTAGCCCCATCCCATGCGATGCCTGGAGCAAGTTCACGGCCTCGACCACAGCGTCTGATCCTGCCCTTCAGGGTAATGAAACCATTCGCCAAACTTACCCTGAAAAGCCCATATTTGGCATTTTGAACTCACACTGGGGTAAGATTTTCAAATCAGCCTGATTTATGCACCCGTTCTTCCCACTTTGTACCACAGAGCTGCATTGGCACATTTTAATCCAGGCCAATATTCTTCTTGTTAGAAAAAAAAATAAGATTTTTCTTTTTTTTTTTTTGTAGAAATGAAGATCTTACTGCTTTCTCCATTTTCTGTCACCGTTGCATGCAGTTTCTCTAAAAATCTTTTCCCAGAGCATTGCGCTACAGCAAGGGAAAAAATGCGATGCCAAATTGTGTAGACTGCCTATCTGTGTCTGCATATCCAGCTACACCTGCATAAACTTGGTATTCATTATTAAAAGATTATAATAATTAATATTCCAATGATCCTAAGGACGCTCTGCAATTAGCACTCTCCACATTTGCTTCTCCAGGAAGCAAAACCCCTGGAGGAAAACGAGCCGTGCAAAAATCTCTTGATATAATACAGCCTAGCGCGAAGGTTTGTGTATCCACCTTGAGGTTCCTCAAAGACGAAAAATATCTTTAATCCTAAGGAAAGGCAAAGAAAGGAGCCCGGGCTCCGCTGTGCCAGGGGCTGCTCGGATGCTGAGCCAGACATGGATGCGTTGTTAAAGTGGGTCTGCAACGGGTGCAGTCCACGATGATGTTTCCCCCCAGCTAAATCCTTCAGTGCCTTCAATTTCTCAACCCATCAGGGCTTTGCAGCCTTTTCCCCCCTGAGAAACCACCAGCCAGCCTTTACATGCTTCCAACTTGGGGAGAAGGGGGAAAGGGACAAGTCTGAACCTTAAACTACTCGCCAGGAGAGCTGCTTTCCAAAAAATCCCCATGACTATTTAAATCCTGAATTTAAAACTTGCCACCTTTCAGGCAGTTTTTGTTTGAGGCGATGCTATTTTTTTTTTCAGCATAAACCGAGCACTTCTTTAAAAAACTAAGCACTGTTTCCACATTCAAGGCAGAGGCATAATTAAACCCACACTAATAAATCCCCCAGTTTTGGCAATGTGGGAGGCAACACCAAGAACCCAGCACCCAAATCAGGACCCATCAATGAAAGGGGGTCCCGGTTCCTTCCTCCTTCGCTAGCGACTGCTAATGTTTTCTGGACTGGCTCAAAGCATCCCGGCTTCCCGGTGCTATTTAAGAGCCTAGATAAAAACCACTTTTTGCCACCAAAAGGCAGGCTGTGAGAGCTGCAGTGCAAACTGCTGCTTAACGCAGGGCTTGAAATGCCAAAAGCACTACACGCACAGACTCTGGCATCTTAAAAGCTGCCAGGTATTTCTGCAACTGCAGATCATTTGCATTATTTGGTTTTTAAGTTATTTTTATTACTAAGAGTCCTTTTGAGACCACTGCAAAAAGGCAATATTTTTTCCCAAGCAAGAGGTGTCACAGTAGCCAAATACGAATGTGCTTACGTCCTTGTTCATAATAATGAACTATTATTTGATTACTTGATTCATCCCTATGCTTTCTACCTTCTCAGGGCTTACCAGAAACATTGCCTGGTTGGCCAAAACTTAAAGATAATCCATTCCCCATTTTCAGCAATTTCAGAATGGCCAGAGAAAAGCAGAAATCATTGGCAAGGCCAAGCCTTCAGCGATGCCCAGTGCTCCTTTCTTTCACACCCTAAAATAATGCTAAAGATAAACCAAATCTTGCTAGACGCAATAGAAAAATTACCCTCCAAAATTCAGGTTTAAGAATGCAATCTTAAAATGTATCTGCAGACAAATTTGAGTAATTTTCTTTGTTAACCTCGATCCCGATGCTGACAAAAATATCTTCATGGAGAGAAAGCGGGGAGGAAAAAGGGGGTTTATGAAACCGCAATGCAGAGATGTGCCCTGCATTTTCTCCTCCTTTCTCCCTCTTCTGCCATATAAAATATAAAGCAATATTTTAAATCATTTGGGCTGATTTCTGATCATAGGACTCAGTGGTGCTTAGTGAAATTAAAGGCTGCAAGATCAGGATTAGAACAAGAGATCAGAGCTGAGATTTTGGCGGCACTGAAATACTGGGCTGCGAGTGCCCCAAAAAGCGTGATAATAAATGTGGTTGCATTTCTTTTTCTGCTTCTCCATTGTCTGACACCCATCAGTGCCCAGTTTCCCTTCGCTTTCCCTTTTTTTAGCTTAACTGACATTCCCAAAAATTAAAAAACCCTCATACTGGAAAACGGCCCCAAGGGAAAATCTGGGATTCACCAGTCAAACTTCGCTTTTTCCCATTTTCCATTCAATTTTTCCCCACTTTACACCCCAAGCAAGCCCAGGATGGGGGTGCCTGCGTACCCACCGAGCATCGTGATCCTGCACACCACGGTCATCCCTATTGCAGCCCCTAGATCCCCTCACACCTATTTGTGGAGCCAGCAAGCCTTTGCGTGAGAGTCTGACACATCATTTCTTGCCGCTCCTGGCCTGTCCTCAACTATACTTATTTTTCTGAAACTGTGGTCCTTGAGGGTGTTTCGAAATGGAAGTATTTGATAGGAATGGTTGGACTCGATGATCCGGTGGGTCTCTTCCAACCTGGTGATTCTATGATTCTTTGATTCTTTGATTCTTTGAAATGGAAGATTTGGAGAGGAACTACGTGTGAAAGGGGCACCAAGGGGACCGTCACTTTTTGCAAGAAGAGGGGCAGCGACACCCCGAATATGCGGAATTTCTCCCTCCTGCCGCTCGGGCCTCCTCGCCCTCCCCAAAAAGGGGTTGACGCAGGCAAATTTGGGGTGATGCTGGGATGAGAACCTCCCTCCCCTCTCCCAAAGCCGCGTCGCGCTTACCTAGGTTGGCGTGGCGGGCGGCGGCGGGCGTCCCTCGGCCCTGCAGGTTGTGCAGCATGGGGCCGTCGAAGGGCGAAGAAGTCCAGCTCGTGGCCATTTCAGGGCTCATGTACGCCGGGTAAGGGCTGGAGTAGGAGCCACTGAACCCCCTGGCGTACTGCTCCCTCCCGTTAGCAGAAAGGTTCAAGGAGCTGCTGTAGGCCGCGGCGGCCTCGCGGGAAGAGGTGGCGGGGATGGGGCTGCTGGTGGAGAAGGAGAAGCGAGGCGACACGGGAGGGTGAGAAGATCCAGGGTTGTAAGCGGCGCTTTCGGCTCCGGGTTGAGTCCAGATGGAGTGGCTGGAGACGGGGCTGGCTTGCTGGGAAGAGGCGCCGCTCTGGAGGTAGGGCAGGCTGGGGATGACCGAGGTGACCCTCGTGGTGGGCACATAGACCGGGGACGCTGCGGCCGCCGCGCCGTGCATGAAGCCACCTGCCCCCTCGTAGGCCGGGGGGCCGGCGTTGGCTGCCATGGCTAAGCTCTGGTACATCTCGCGACGGGGCCCCCCGAGCCCCAGCCGCAAGCCAGAGCGACGGGGTGGGGGGAGCGGCTGGAAAACCCTAAAGCTCCACTTCCCAGCCGAAAAGCCCCCAAAAAACCACCGACCCGCCTCCGCGCTTCTCCTCCGCCCTCCCCGCCCCGCCGCCCACCTTCCCCACCTTCAGCAGGTCCGGCCACCGCTTCCAGACCCCCCAGCAAAGAAGTCCAGGTCCCTCCAGAGGAGAAATTTAGCTCCCGTCTGCATTTAGCTTCTCCCACCGGGCTCCATCCATCACCGCCCCCCCCTCACCCCCGCCCCCCACCCCCCCTCCACGATGGGGCCGGGCTGCTTAAAACCCTCGGGCAGTCTCCTCCCCGGCTTTTTTTTTTTTTCTTTTTTTTCTCCCACCCCGCCCCGTCCAACAACAGCTCCGGGGGAGCCCGGGGAAGATGCTCCCGGGGATGCCGGGTCGGGATCCCACCTTGGGGCGGAGGAGATAAGGAGGTTAGAGCAGTGGAGAGGGGGAGAGGAGGTGGGGGGAGAAGTGAAAGGAGAGGGGTAAATAGCCGGGAAGGTGAGAGACGGCGATGCTCTCTCCTAAAGGCCTGGAGCAAAATACAAAAAAAACCAAAAAGACCCCTTTGTCCCGCAGGTAGGATCGGTGCTTTAAGTTGTTAATGGCCCCCAGGCCGCGTTTGATGTGGGGGGAGGCGACCTGGAGGATGGATGGGGGTGGGGGGGGATGAAAAAGGGGAAAAGGGATTAAATTAAGCAGACGGTGAGGAAAAGGAGGGAGGAGAAAGAGGAGGAAGGCTGGCTCGAGCCTCCCACCCCACGCGTGTCCGCACCCCCCAAAGGATGGTCGGGGGGCTCCTTTAGCCCCCCCACCCCAGCATCCGTGCTGCCCAGACAAGTGACAAGAGCAGCACCCGCAAAACTCCCTCTCCAGGGTGTTTTTAATCCCCCCCCCTTCCCTGCTTTTCCCTGGGAGAAGCTTTAAGCACAGCGGGCTGACCCGCTGGGGGCTGGAGATTCCGTGCGGCTGGATGGGGAGGCAAATTCCCAGAGCCCAGGGAACAGGGTGGGTGCTATAGGTGCTTTGCTCTGTGTTGGTGGTTTGGTTTCTGGTTTGGGTTCCTTCGGGGAAGTTTGGGGCTGCTTTCCAGGCACGGCGAGTGCAGGGATGCCATCAGGCCTTCCGCATGGCTTGCAATGGCAAGACCCCGAAAAACACTTGTGGAGGGGGGTCAGGATGAAATATATGAAATATCCTTCCCAGGGAGGACCTGGGAGGGGAGCGAAATGATCTGAGCCGCTGTTTTCTCTGCAGGTCGTGGAGGGATCCTAGAAAACCATCTCACACCCAGGGAAGGGCTAGATGGGGGGAAATTACGGCTGGAGGAATAACTGTTGGGACTGATTTAGATTTAACTAGCAGATTCCCCAGGCTGAACCCCTCCACTGGGCTGAATTTAGCAGCAGAAGAGATAACCGGGAGATAAGGACTGATACCCGGGAGGACAGCGGGAGACCAGCAGGCAGCCGAGAGAAGGGGGAGAAGCCAGAGGCAGCGTCGGGAAGGGGTAAGGATGGAAGAGAGCCGGGAGGAAGGGGGTTTAAGGGAGCTCTGCTTCCCCCCAAAACCCGTGGGGTGGAGGAGAGACTGATTCATGTGTGTGTAACTGGCCTAGGATGGAATATTTCCATGGGAATCTCCAAACAGTAGCAAGATCCACAGGAGGGGGGAAGCGAGTGAAATCCCTTCCTGCTTTAAAAATAATAATTATGATAATATGATAATAATAATAATAATAAATAAATCAAACCAAAAAAGCTAAATTGAATCTGCTTTCAAACCCGAGGAGAAAATAGGAGGAAGCTTTCCAGGGAGGCCCATGGGGCTTGCCGGGGTCCCAAAATGACAGCAAAGGAGGGGACAGAGAAACACTACCCACCTTCGGTGACGGGGCAAGGGGTGAAGGGGAGCGAGGGGACAGAGAAGCGCTACCCACCTTCGGTGCTGGGGGGACAGGGGATGGAGGGGGTGAAGCCGTGGGGCAGGACACCCCCTTGCTGTGGGGGAAGGCAGAGGGCTACGAGATGCCTGGCCCCCTGCCTGCTCCTGCTTTGCAGGGGGTTAGAGGGTTAGAGGATAGCAGAGCTCTGTCCGTCCCCCCCCCCCCTCTTGGCTCCCCAGTGTGGCCAGACTCCCCAGTCCCACTCGCTGACTGGTTTGCCCACGTCACATGGAAGTGGGTGGTGATAGGAAGAAGGTGAGGGGGGAGGTAGGGGTGGCTGGTATCTGTTGCACCATCAGCCGGGCGCCAGGTTTCATTGCCATGAAAAAAAAAAAAAAAAAGAATAAAATAATAAAATCAAACCACCACCCCCTGGCATGGCCACATGGCCCCACGCTGCAGGCAAAGTCCAGCCGGACAGCCAGGTTCCACATCTCCCCACGCACCCAGAGGGACACCTATACTCATCTTGCAGAAATAATAATGAATATTTGCTTGGCAGGGGGGACAAACAGCATGTACTCACCTCCCCAGTCCCTCTGGAGGCAACTTCATTCCGTGGGGCTATTGCACTGCGGGGGGGATGTGGGGATTTCTCCAAGCTCCTGCCTCAAATCCCTCACAGTCCAAACAAAATAAAGAGGCTGCAGCCTCTCTCCTCTCTGCCCCAGACTATTTGGGGGTGTCCCCCCCAAACTGGGCACCTATCTCTTGCCCCCTCTCCGTGTGCTGCAGAGGGTGATGGGTTTAAAGGTTAATTCTGCGACACAGGGACAGCCCAGGGGCTGCACCCCTCCCCAATGTGGGTTCCCACTGCGCTCCCCCCATCCTCTGCCCCAGTCAAATACACAAATATAGGCACAAATACACAAATATAGGCACAAAGGTGGTTACAGAAATGTAGTTACAGGCACGGAAATATAGCAGAGAGAAATATCAGCAACGATGCCACTGTGTGCATTGCAGATAGTTATACTTAAAGCACAAGGGAGAAATATGTATGTGATAATAAGTAAAATAAGTGTAATAATAAGTATGTAGTGAGATACATACCAATACAAACATTGCACATAGATGGGACTTAATGCATATTAGACCGGGGAATGTGTGTTACATGTAAATATATATATTCCTATACCTAAATATACAGTGTAATTTATACTACGCTGTGCATGTGTATATATAAAAATATGCTTATGAGCGCAGGGCTATCGGCATGCACAGAAAGAAAGGAGAATTAAATATATCGATGTCTTTTTTTTTCCTCCTTCCCCAAAGCAGCTGCGTATCCAGATGTGCTGGGTTTCGGACACGCATTTCCTTCTCCACGCCTTGCAAAATCCCTGGTGATTTTTCTCTACGAAAGGGTCGCTTTGCTGAAGCTTCGTTGAATTCTTACTGAATGTCAGTGTTTTCCTTAAAAAAGAAAAGGAAAAAAATCAATTAAAAACAATTAAACCCGCCCGAGCAGCTCTACCAGCAGCAGAGACGATTTTTAAGGACCTGCCTTGGCTTTGCCTTTTTCAGGAAAAGACACAAAAAAAAAGAAAAAAAAAAGAAGAAAGAAAAGAAATATCCGTGGCCGGATTCAGCCTCTTTCAGCAGGGAAACATCGGTCCTTAGTGCTGAGCATCGCGTCGCCGGGGTTCGCAACGCTGTGAGAGGCTAAATCGAGCTTCAACCCTGCCTAAACTAAGAGCCGGATGGATCCCGGACACTTTTTATCCTGGAAAAAAAAAATGCAGAGCATGGGACACAGCAGAATGCAGCGACGAGAACAAAAAAAAAAAAAAAAATCACTGCGCTGCACTCGGCGGAGCATTTTTCCCCTTGCGATTACAGAGCAGGGTTAACGAAATCTGACTGAAAGTTACCCTGCCGAACAAACCTCGGCTTTTCCACTCTCCTTTCCAGTCCCTTCTTCTCCCCCAGGAAGAAAATAAATAGATACGATGCCAGGTTTCTTTTTTTTTTCTTTTTGTTTTTTTCTTTTTCTTTTTTTTTTTTTTTTCCCCCGCATTGAAGTTAATTCCGCAGCGGTTTTAGCTCAGGCTGTTGATGGATTCACCCGCGAACAAAAAACCCCTCAACATTAGGAGCTGAGGCCGAGGTGGGGAGGAAATTATTTAAAATTTTCTCCGCAGAACTGTGCTGAAATTGAGATTTTTGAAAAATCACGAAAAATACGGTTCAAATTCAGACAAACCCCAGCCAAGTGTGGTTTTAGGAGAGAGAGAAAAGGATGAGCGCAGGCGGCAGCTGCTGTGCCTAGCGTGCAAGGGGATTTTTGAAAGTTGGTTTTAAATTATTTTGGTTTATTCCACGCTTTGAGTGCCAGCCGGGATGGGGTCTGGGAGGGGGAAGGAGGGGTCTGGGTGGGAACGAGCCATCCCGGGGCAGGGGAGGAGAGCAGCCGGGCTCAAAAAAACCTGTGCCCTCGGCTGGACGGCATCTGCGGGTTGTATATATATTTTTAGGTGTTTATCTATAGGTGGGTATATATCTATAGGTGTGGGATGCGGAGATGTAGCCGGCGGGGCTTGCGCGGGAGCATCCGATGCAGTTTGGGAGGTGGAGGGTGTGTGTGTCGGTTTCAAATTGGGGGGACCGAGCTCGGCTGCACCCCTGGGTTTTGGAAGGCAGGTTGAGGTGGGAAAGGAGCAGGAGTTGTGGGGGGAGAGGAGCCCTGAGATCCCGGAGACATCCCGGGGAGGCACCGCGGCAGAGAGCAGCCGCCTCCCCCCGCCTCCCCCGCCCAGGATTTGATGGGGATGGAGAGGGGGGTGTGGGGATGGAGAGGGGGGAGGAGATGCTTCTGACCCCCTTGCCTCCCCCCAGTCTGATTGACAGGGAGCGAGAAGGCGACCCCCCCCTATCAAATCCTGGTGGAGATATTCTGGATGTCCACCACCCCCCCCCCAAATATCCTAAACCATTTTTGTACCTCCGTGCATCTCTGCACACAGACGTGTGTCAGGGCGTTCCAATCCACAGGAGACTGCAGGCAGCTGACCCCACAGCTTGGGGGGGGGCAGGACCAGCAGGACACCCCCCATCCTCCAAAACGAAGGGACAGTGTCAGAGATGGAGGGGGCTACCACCCCCCCAACTTATCAAAGTCTCTTGTCACACCCTAAGAGACACTTTGCTAAACAAACGTCACGTCTGTTTACAAGACAACAGTGGTCCAAAAATGCCACCACCCACTCTCCTAATCCCCCCCTCCCTGCACTGAGAAGGCCAGGTACTACCTCTTGGGAGAAGGATATCCAGAGAGCATCACGGTTCAGCTATGCTTCAGGGGCATCTCAAAATCCTTTTTGTCTGCCCTCTCCACCTCCAAAGATTATTTTATTGCTTTTTCTTTTTTTCTTTCATTTTTTCCCCCTCCTCAATGGAAACACATACAAATTACTTCCTCCAGGACAAAGCTGTGGGTGCAGAGGTGCATGGAGCAGCACTTTGTACTCTGAAGCAGCAGGAGGGAGGAGAAGCTGAGCGGTGAGAGTCAGTGTTGGGGTGATTTGGGGAGAGACGGGATCCTAAGCACACACAGAATCACGATCTTTAGGGAAACCGGGGCCACAGGATGTGAACATTCGTGCTGCTGCGTGATGCCACCCGTGTCTGTGACACCCTGTGTCATTGCAGTTCTCTGCTGCGGGGTACAGAGATGTCACAGGGTAGGCACTGAAAATGCAGAGCGCATCAGGGTGCCGCATTCCTTTTCAGCCTTGCTGCCAAATCAGGTGAATTGAGCCTATAATAGCAGGGCTCTGCATTTCCCAGTCCAGGATCCTCTCAGTTGATGGGGAGCTGCAAAATACCAGCACAGAGTGGGAGAGGGGCTGCGCTGCTGGCACCTGTAACATCATGAATGGCCGTATGGGAACCTGCAGGTGCACGTCGTGGGTGGGTGGAGGGATCCCTGGGATGGCTGGGTGAACCCCAGTCAATGAATCCCCTCTAGGGATGGGGAGACCCCACATGGGGTGAATGGGTGCATATCACCACCGGGGTTCCCGTGACCTACTCTCATCCCCGTCCACAAGCACGGTGTTACTGTCATTCCTGCAGTGCTTTGACGTAGTGACCATAAAATCACATTTGTGGAGCACACCTGCATTGCTCTGTCACCATGCTGCTGTGAAATTGCCTCCCTGGCTCTTGGGCACCCGCTGGCAGCTCAGGCCCAGGCACAGCCCTTCGTGTCCAGCAGCAATGACAGTGGTGATGGAAAACCCCTTCCTGTGTCAAAAAGGCTGGAAAAGCCTCCTGCATTAGGCAGAAAGCTGAGCTGCCTGAAAATACACGGGCTGGAGTCCTGGCAGTGCAGAACCTCATTTTGTGTAACTACTCATCTATTCCTTTTTCCCTCTATCCTTATGTCTACATGCCCTTATATCCATTCCATATATCCATCTATTCATCTGGGCATATATCCACATATCTATGTAGCTTTCTAGTTATTCCTATGTCTATTTGCCTATTTGTACCTATCTACTTGCCAAAATACCTGTTTATTTCTCTATACATATCTATCCATTTGTCTCTTTATCTCTGATTTACGTGTCTGCCTGTGCCTACTCGCTGTGTATCCTCATCTGTCACTGTATATTTGCGTGTGACTGTGTTTGTGTGTCCCTCCCTGTGGATGTCTCTCGTGGGTCTTCAGTCCGCGTGGCTGTCAGTACCACCTCAGCTATGGAGCTACCTGTGTTCCCAAGCCCATGAGGCTCCCTACAACCCCGACAAGCGATGCTGCCTGCACCCCCATAGATCCACAGCTGCCTGGACGCTGTCTCCCAGACCCACAGGGCAGTTTGCACCCCTGACAAGTGATGCTGCTGCTACCCCAGATCAATAAATGACTTACAGGGCTGCCTGTACCCTGTTCTCCCTTGGACTGCCTGCATCTCAGATCCATGGGGATGCCCACACCTGGACCAACACCCCGTGTAGCTGCCTGGATCCCAAAACAACTGATCTCCCTACAGCCCAGACTGATGGGGCTGCCTGCAACTCTTAACTGGAGGGGCTGACTGCTTGCATCCCGGACTGAGCCATCGGCGGTGCCGTCGGGGCGGCGAGGCCGTGGCTGTCAGCCCCTATTGATGAGGTGTGGGGTGATGGTGGGGAGAGGCGGCCGCCAGCTCCGCTCCAGACTCCTCGGCGCTGGGGTCAGTGCCCCAGCCAACCCCGTCGCCGCCGGGAAGGGAAGGGCTGGACCTGGAGGAGATGCCCCTGCTCCCACTCGAGCATCACGCGCAGGGCACCGGGCTGTGGGAACTGCAGTGGTGAGAAGCTGAGCATGGATACGATGAGAAAGGGCCAAGTCTAACCCAAATCTTCCTCTTCTGGGTGGGAAATGTGGTGTCAGGCTGGAGGCTTCATCACTGATGTCCTCTGGGCTGACGAAAGCATTCCTCTCTCTGCACTGACACATCAGAGGGTTGCATGGGTTTGAATGAATTCACCTATTCTGGAGAGGAAAAAAAATAAAAAGAGAAACAAAAGTGAAACCACAAAGCCCAGTTTTCATACTGGTGCTCGGTGCTCCAACTGCCAAATCCACGTTAAATGCTCTCATGTGAGCAGAGGACAAGCAGGGTTTCATGTGCAGACAAGTGCTGGCAGGGCCAAGTGGTAATGAAGGAGGTTGGTTTGACCTTGGACCAGATTGCCAGTCAAAACCCACAAAATATTAACAATTAAAAAAATGGAAATATTGAAAAAAAAAAGACACAGAAACATCTAGTCTTTTTCAATGAGGAAAAAACCCCTTTGGCTCAGGGTGAGTGTATGATGTAAAGTTGACAGTGTCTTCCAGCCAGGAACAGTGGAGGCAGCTGGGAGCTTTCTGGGAATCCTCTTTTCACCTGCCTCTGTCATAGATTATTTCTCTGGGCTTTGAACACTGGGCTGAAACCCAGCAAATGCTCACACAGCGTCCCAAAATCCTCAGGCCTCAGCTCTGTAAAGTAAAGGAGGACCTATAACCCTGTAGGAATGGAAGATCTAAAAGCCTTGGACACCCCGAGAAGTGTTATGACAACCACTCATGGGAAAGACTCATCTCATCCAGTGCTGAGGATGTTCAGGATCAGAAGCTGGAGTAACAGAGCTGGTGCTGATAAAGGGTCATTAATTTCCAAGCAGCACTAGGACTCCTTTGGATTAAATCTGATTTCCAGGTGAACTTCAGGGAGTGCAGTGATAGGATGAGAGGTAATGGTTTTAAGCAGAAAAAAGGGAGATTTAGTTTAGATATTAGGAAGACATTTTTTCCTGTGAGGGTGGTGAGGCCCTGGCACAGATTGTCCAGAGAAGTTGTGGCTGCCCCACCCCTGGAGGTGTTCAAGGCCAGGTTGGATTAGGCTTTGAGCAACCTGATGCAGTGGAAGGTGTCCGTGTCCTTGGCAGAGTAGTTGGAACTGGATGATCTTTAAGAAAGACCACTCTGATTCTGTGATTCTACACAGCAGTTTCTGTAGTTGAGGCAGCATCTTAGGCATTTTCTTATTTCCTAACTATTGGTCCACAAAATTTTCCAGAAATATCCCACCAAAAACCCACTCGGAGCACCCCTCGCACTGCTGTTCTCCAGCCAAGTGAACACTGCAACCTTCCCTAGCTTTGCTCATGGCAGGAGGAATTCAGACTATGCCACTGAGATTCCTATGGCTGCACAAATAAAGCTTCCACTTTCCCTTTACCATCAGGGAGAGCCTGTTGGCTCTTCTGCTTCTCCTCTTTTGGGCTTGTACTCTGAAGAAATGTATTGACAGTGTTAACATTGCTGATGCATTGGTGTTATTTTGGCAGAGCTGATGATCCCTTAAATGTGCTGAAACAGCCTTGCTTTGGCTTTCAGACCCTGCACGCAGCTTCACACTAACTTGATAGTGCTGTCCAGGATGGAAAATCTTGGGTGAAGGTGACATTTTGTCATCTGTGGGGAAAAGCAAGAAAATCCAGGGCATGCTGCAGCTGCAAAATTTGCTGTAGCATAAAAGTTCTTTTTATCATGAAATGATATTGTTATCATTAGGCATAACTCCAGAAAGAATACTCAAGCATGTGATATCTAATTAGCCATCATTCTTTGGTCATTAATCCTGTGTTGATATTGTTGATAAACAGTAATATCTGTTAGGAACATGCATGGAGGCAGATGTGCCTCCGATTATTAATATATCATGCAAATCAGGAAGAACGTTACTGGTCCTGAGGCTGGCAGTGTTGGAGGGGGAGAGGTGTGCTTTGGGGCATTGCTTGAGTTTTGGAGGTGTTTCTTGGAAATGAAAAAAAAAAAAGTCTGTTAGAAGTCTGTTAGAGGTGAGAGGCACATGGGCTTGAATGTCTCTGAAGTTCTAGCTATTACCTGTCAATCAATCCATTGATTTATCTATTGTTCCAGGTGGAAAAAAATGTAGAGACGGATTTAGATAAAGCCTGATGTGCTTGCACACACAGCTATTTGAGTTTGTAGCGTACCTAGCTAAATAGACAGTGCTTTGAATAGGTTCATATAGCTCTCAGTTTGCAGGAAAGAGCAGCTGGGGCTCAGCTGCTTGTTGTCCTGCCCTGACCAGGTACCAGGGACTGGAAGGATGCTGTAAGGAGGGTGGTGGGAGATCCTCATCCACTATCAGTGAGAAAACATAGAATCATAGAATGGTCTGGGTTGGAAGGGACCTTGAAGATCATCCAGTTCCAACACCCTGCCATGGGCAGGGCACCTTCCACTGGATCAGGATGCTCAAAGCCTCATCCAGCCTGGCCTCTAACACTTTCAGGGATGGGGCATCCATGACTTCACTGTGCCAGTGCCTCACCACCCTCACAGGAAAAATATGCCTTCCTAATATCTAATTTAAATCTCCCCTCTTTCATCTTAAAACCATTACCCCTTATCCTATCCCTGTGTTCCCTGATAAAGGGCCCCTTCCCAGCTTTCCTGTTGGCCCCCTTTAAGTACTGGAAGGCTGCCATAAGGAAATGAAAATTCTGCTTGAGTTCGACAATTGAACTGCATCTTGCACCTGCTGTTGGGGTCTTTCCCCGTAACCAGTCTGAGGTGGATGTCAAGAGGATGAGGACAGACCCTTAAGTGGCACCCCGTGACAGGGAAAGGAGCAATGGCCACAAACTGGAGCACGGGAAGTTCCACCTGAACATGAGAAGAAAATTCTTTACTGTGAGGGTGATGGAGCACTGGAACGGGCTGCCCAGAGAGGTTGAAGAATCTCCTTCTCTGGAGATATTCAAACCCTCCTGTATGCATTCCTGTGCAACCTGCTGTAGGTGAATCTGCTTTTGCAGGGGGCTTGGACTGGATATCTTGAGAGGTCCCTTCCAACCCAGACCATTCTGGGACTCTTTGGCTTAATATTTTTGCTAGTAATGTAAAAATGGTAATAAAGGAGGAGCAGGAGCGTAGGGGGAGGGTGCAGTTTTTATTAGACCAGCTGACATCTTTAGGGAAAAATGGAGCCATCACCTTCTTTCAGGGTGAGCAGGGTAGAGATCTTCCTTTGGTCTCCCATCTAGGTGGGCATCATCTTCATGTTTGACACTAAGGGGGTTGTTGCACTGGTGAAAAGATGTGATGACAGCATTTCAAGCAAGGAGGACAAAGCAGACTTTGATTTAGTACATAACAGCAAAGACATCACAAAATCAAGTACTTTCATGTGGGCTGGAAAAATGTATGTCTCTGCAGTGTCACCCTTGGTGGTACCAAAAAGGCTAAATGAAGAGTGGCCTCTGTGCTCTGCAATGATACCTCCAAGAGAGACAGCTGATCACAGAATCACAGAATCACCAGGTTGGAAAAGACCCACTGGATCATCGAGTCCAACCATTCCTATCAGTCACTAAACCATGACCTTGGGCTTGCTTCTGTCTATCAGCTGTAGCTCCCCGGGAGTCGCTTCTTGGGTACATGAGAGCAAAACAGGCTGGATCATATATTTTTCTTTTTCATTTTCTTATTTTGTTTCTCTTTTACAAAGGATTCTTGGGCACTTTTAAAAGCTTTCCAAGTTAATCCTCACAACAACACTGAGAGGTAGGTAGATCTTATTATCTGGGAAGGCAAGGGAAAGGATGATTAAAAGGCTCTTGGTGGATAGCAGATCCAGCACAGGACCCATCTCACAGAGCACTTAGTCCTGTGCCTTAACACAGGATTATGCATTTTAGGCAGAACAGCTGTGAAGTCTCACTGTAATGAGGCAGAGAGGCTGTAATGATACCAGTGGGACATCAGAGGCACTGGAATATAATCCAGTTGTTAAGACCCAAAATACACAAACAACCAAGGAGAAATGGCTGCATAGACCCAGTGAGGGCTCCTCGGCAAAATATATACTTTTGATTTACTGTCATCTTCTGACATGCAGAAAAGGACAGTTTTTATCACCTTTCCATACAGACTGTAGCCCATCCAGTTCCAACTTCCCCTGCAGGGAGCAGGGACAGCTTCACATCAGGTTGCTCAGAGCCCCATCCAGCCGGACCTTGTATCTTTCTAGGGATGGGACATCGACCACCTCTCTGGGCAAATCATACAAGTGTTTCACCACCCTCAGTGTAAAAAATTTCTCCCTAGTATCTAGTCTAAACCTCTCCTCTTTTAGGTTCAAACCACTCCTCCTTGTCCTGTTGCTGCAGGCCCTACTAAAAAGTTTTGCCCCATCTTTCTTAGCAGCCCCTTTAAGTGTTGAAAGGCTGCAATAAAGTCTCCTTGGAGTCTTGCCTTCTCCAAGCTGAACAGCCTGGTTTTACTTCTGGCTCAACAAAGCTCCGAAGTGTAATAGATTTGTTCATGTTTTTTAAAAAATGTAATTGAATTTCACTTTTGGGTATTTTGTTTAGTTTTGTCTGATTTCTTTGTTTTAAGATTTGAAGACATTTCTGGGTAAATTGCTGTTTAAACTCAACAAAGAAAGAAAACCTGAGCTTGATCTACTAGAAGCAAGTTTAAAAATTTCTAATTGTTTTCAGCTATGTTTAGGTTTGAGGAAAGCAGTGAGGAGAAACATAGAATGGGCAAAAGTTGTTACATTTTATGTTGTTGCAGGCAAAAAAACCCAAACACACAGATTAAAAAAATCCAACAAGGCCTTTGTTGTTTAACTATTTATTTTCCAGATTTTCATCTTCCGTGGAAAATATTATTAAAAATATGAGCCACAGCTCTCTGCCACAAACTTCAGGATAAGAGAGGCATCTATAATGGGGTTTTTTTGCACCTGTTTGCATTGCATGTGCATTTCTGTCCTCTTCTCTTGCAGATGTTTATCCTGCTCATCTGTTCTTTGAGCAAGGGTTGGCATCACATCAGCATGATCTTGAGGTTTTAGGTGAGATGCATGTAGGATCAGAAGTTTTGCTCTTTGTTCCGCATATCTTCATATCCCATTTGCAATAAATCACAGGGTATTTTTGAGGGCACCCTTAAACTCTTCCATTTCCCAGTAATTGCTTGCATGAAAAGTATCTTGACCCTTAGCTGCAGCTATCTTTATTCCTACCTTTCATTTGTCCTTGGGGTTTCAGGCCAAAATAAGAGGTGATGTGAGTTAACATGCCATGCAGAGTCATTCATATCTGATGGAGCTTGGGTGCTGTGGCTATGAGGGAGGCGCTTGGAGAATTGCTCCCATCACATGTACTTTCTTCAGATATTCAAGCCTGTGAGCAAAATTCAGGGGTTGTTTGTATAATGGAAGTTTTCCCCCTCATCTGCTCTTTTCCTCTGCTGTTCAATCCTGTGGATTGCAAAATGGATGTCCCACTTTCATTCTCGACTGAAAAGGATCAGATCAAGTCATGCACATACTACATCTGCTCCAGGCAGGGACCATGGCTGAGATGCAGCTGGTGAAAGCAAGTCAGACCCCTTATCTTCCAAGGCTGCTCCTTTCCCTTTCTCTAAGGACCTATAGACTGAAGCTGATGGAGTTCCCTCAACTGGGAAAATCTTGTGGGCTTTATGTCCCTCTCCAGCCACTCCAGAGAGGTGGCTACTTCTCCAGTGGAGGAACATTTCCATCTCTATCAGTTGATGACAATAATTTAGACACCACTTGGAAGTGTCTGAAGTCAGGTAGGTCCAGCTGGGCCTCCAGGCCAGGTTCTCCTGTGAACGAGGCTGTTTCCTTCCCTTGTATAAAGTTGACCATGAATGTTAACCATATAGTGGAGGGTGAGGACATCTTCTACTAATGATGGATATTTTTTTTCAGAATTCTTGGTCAATTTGACATTTTTCATCTTTAAAAAAAAAGACATTAAAACATATACAGCTTTTCCCTATTTTTATCCACTTTTCCTGTTTTCTCTCTTTCCAGCTCTCATTTTGTTCTCTGTGCTACTGGTTCAATGCTGGAGCTCAAACTGGAGTCCTCTACGAGCTTTTACTTTTACTTTTTTTCTTTCTTTGCCTCCACCCTATTCTCATCCTGTAAGATAAATCCTGATCTCATCAAGATCTCTGCATGTGCTTATCTTGCTCCATTGACTGGAAGAGGGTTTCTCGGTAAATAAAGTTAAGCAAATGGTCACGTCTTCAAGAGATATCAGGACTTTAGATAGAAAAGTGTCTATGGCTGAGTCTCCTTTGTTTGGCTGTCAGCACAATAATGCCCTGACTTGGCCAGTCCTTTACAGCCTTGTTGGAGGAGAAAAAGGTCTCGAGGGCTTGGGAAATGCTAGCTCAGTTCTCAATTGCCCTGAGACCTTGGAAAGACTACACCTCTCTTGCTACCTGAGTTGCCCATCTGCTAAAAATAGGAGTAATAAAGCCTCATGGTGACTCTTGGGTTGTGATGTGCTCTCTCCACGTAGCCAGACTCCAAGATGGCACGAGTTGAGGGGACGTTCATCCCACCATTCAGCTTGCAGACAAGGGAGGGAGAGATTTGACTGTACAAACAGAGATTAAGCTATTGATCAAAACAATCCTGAATGGGCTTATAGATAGGTATATCAGTGGCTAGAACTTGGTGCCTTTCCTGCAAAATGTGGAGGTCTGAGGGCTCAGCAATGCCGCTGTGGCGATAAGATGATAATGTTGACCAAAGGAGTTATCAGGATTGGGGACAACATGAGCAAACACCGGGCAGCAACATCACAGGGAAGGCTTTGGGAGTCGTCTGGGTGATGCTGTCTTGCAACGCAGACCCCCAGAGCCTCTTTCTCCACCCAGGGGTGTCAGGAGGGGATTGGTGACTGCAGCAACCTCAGGTCGTGAAAGACTGGAGATACAATGTGGTGGTGTTCAGGTGGCAGAACTGGGAAATCAATGTGCAAAGCAGATGTCTTGAGCTCTTTCACCAAGTGCACTGAAATAATCAGTTTTCAGCCAAAATTTATGCAAGTTTGGGCTGAGGAAGGCTGTTGGAAGACAGACTCGGTGTTTCCACCATGTCTGCAACTTTCTTTTTAAAACTTAAACTATGGGAGTGTGCTGGCCCCACAATTGTCCACATA
Source organism: Phaenicophaeus curvirostris (assembly GCF_032191515.1). Classification (NCBI taxonomy): domain Eukaryota; kingdom Metazoa; phylum Chordata; class Aves; order Cuculiformes; family Cuculidae; genus Phaenicophaeus; species Phaenicophaeus curvirostris. Next base: position 120,292,734 of record NC_091393.1, on the reverse strand, counting down.
ACTTTTAAATTTACTGGTTAGCTAAAGCCAGGTTTGTCTCAGGGTTGGAGACCTGTAGGTAAGAGCAGGAATAAGAACCTGATGTCAGGATTTATAGACTCTGACTAGAAGCAATGCTGAGCCAGGAGCTGTTTGCATAGCTAAAGCTATAGACAGGCTGCAAGACTGGCTAAAGGTGAAGTAGATGCTTTGGTCTGTGAAAAGTGATATTATTTCATTTTTATCCCCCACCAAATGAAAGGATTCTAACTTTCCCATGAAAAGAAAATCTGTTCTCACAATGTTCTGATTAGAAACAATCAATTTGCACCCATTTTCACTGGGCCTATAATTAAAACGAGACCCCAGAGCTGAGAGCTGTCAGCCAGCCTCTGCAAAGTTCACACATTTAAATGTTCCCATCAAAGCACAAGGAATGTCCAGAAACTTGGCAGTAATTGGATCACGAAGTGCAAGCTCCTGTGATTACATCAGTAGCACTCTGCTGGGATTATACTAAATCAAAAGAAATAATCAGACAGCTAGAAAAAGGAGCAGCTCTTCATTTAAACTTCACTAATTTCCTGTCTGCATGGCAGAGCTCACAAATTACACCCTTAAAGATGTAGAGATTACTTCTAGTGAGCATGGGCTATTGCTGCAGTGAAAGAAAACCTTTATCATCCTCATAAAGTGAAAAAGCAAAGTCCGTCTTCCAATTGTTCCTGATATGTCTTGTCTAAAGAAAATATTTAGCTGCCTGCTGTATTTTCTATTCTGGTTGGCAGGTTGCTGCTCTTTTTTACAGGGTTCCTGGGTCAGCTGAGGTCCTTCTCTGCTGAGCCAAGCAGTGGCATCCCCCAAGGGCAAGAGAAGGGAGATAAAGGCATTGACAATGACTGGTTGGAAGAAATATGGAGAAGTGACTATTATTGTGACTGGATAATCCAAGGTTGTTCAGGGAAGTTTCAGAGGTCTCTAGCTTATGCTCTGCCAGATGGAAGGCTTTCAGCCCTCACACTGATCTCAGCAGGATATTTGTGCAGAGGTAAAGGCACACACTTCCTGCTTAAAAATGGGTTTTACTAGTAAATTCTGGGCATCCACATGGTTAGCCCTGCTTAGATGTTGTTAAGGTCATTTTTGACCAATGATCATTTGTGTCTTCATCTAAATCAAGTAAGCCCTGATGCGTTCCTTGTGATGCTACGTCATTGGAAGCTGGACAGCAATAACGTGAGTCAACCGTTCTGTGCTACACATCTGTGAAAGCCATTTGGCCCAAACCTCTGTGAGGGTTGGCTTTTAGCTGAATTCCCAGCTAAATTGTCTTATCCAAGGGAATAGCTCCGCAGATTTGCATGGGAGTACTTGAAAGAGTGAAGGTTGTTGGAGCTGAACCTACTGTTTGGGAGCTATCACCAAGCGGTACTGTTGTATATTTGTCTTCTGACATTGTGTGACTAGGTGCCCAGTCTTAGGAAGACACAGACTATGGCAAATTTTCTTGTTTTATGTGTCTTACAGGCAGTTTCCTGGAGCTTAGGTGGCAAACCACACTCGGGTGACATAGAATCATAGAATCATTAAGGTTGGAAAAGACCTCTAAGATCATCAAGTCCAACCATCAGCCCAACCATGCCTACCTGGCACTGGCCAAGGTGCATGTTATCTGATTCAGCATCACTTTAAAGAGGTTCAAGCCCTGACTAGTGCATCGTGGCAGATAGGTGCAGGGATGCTGACCTGCTCCCAGGCACCCTAAAGTTGTGTTTGCCAGAGTCTGAATTGGTGTGGATGTCTGAAGAACTGGGCATCTAAACCTGTCAGAGCAGGAGGGACCAGAAATATCCTGGGCTGCAACTGATCTATGTGGAGTAACTTCCACAGAAAAATACTGCGGTTTTAACCAGTTTTCCAGGACAGCACCTGAACACACTAAAAAGAAGGTATTTTTTAAAACAGAAAATCCCCTAAAACCCCGTCAACTTTGGTTTGAAAGCAAAAAGTAAGGGAGTTGTTGTCAGCAGAAGGTTCATTCGTCTTAAAAGAAAAGAAAGACATTCCAGCCTAATTAAATAATAAAAGAGGCGATAAAACCCGCCTGCTTTTAAACTCCAAGTTTCTGTTTCTTTTTAAATCACATTGGTGTATTAAAGATATTCCAACCAAGACTGTTTTTGCCGACTTATTAGGTCAGATCTGTATCTGTTTCAAATGGAAGAGGCATATCATTCTAATCACTGTCATTTTATGATGCTCTGCATCTCTTTTCACTAGCTGATCTCAGAGGAAGCAGATTTCACTGCTGTTTTACTGGAGGGCAAATCAAAGCAGGAGACTTCCCTAAAGTTCCCCAGGAGGTGAGGGAGCAGGTTGGGAGGACAAGCAGGACTTTGTGCCTCTTCACTGCTCTGGGCGTGCTTCAACCAAGACCCCCTGACTCCCTCAAAGGTGAATCTGCTGTTTTCCACTTCCTGAGATTTATTTGCCTCCTGATCTACAGTCAGACACTGATGGTGCAAAAGGAGGGTGAAAAAAAAGAGAAGTAACAAGTATCTGGGCATTCAGCACCATCTCAGTCCTCCAGTGGATGACCAACTACAGCCACATGTTACCCAGAGAAGCTGTTCATGCCCCTTTACTTTGAGGAGTTTGAGGACAGGTTGGATGAGGCTCTGAGCAACCTGATCCAGTGGAAGGTGTCCCTCCCCGTGATGTGGAAATTGGAACTGGATAATTTTAAGATGCCTTCCAACCTGAACCACGATTCTATGATTTCTTGAAAATCTTGGAAGTGGCAGCTTCTCCTGAGCCCCAGTGTTGGGCATCCATACTGCCTTTGAAATTGAGGCTGCTGCGATTCCCAGCTGACTGTGGAGTAGGGCCCTTCTTGGAAGAATGTCTGGGTCCTGTAAGGAAGGACCTCATCTGTCTGGGGTTTTTCTTTACTTGGTGTTGCCAGAGACAGCAGGATGCTGCAAGGAGGTGGGCTGCAATTAAGGCTATATCTAAAGAACTTGCATATGGGCAAAAAGTACAGTAGTTAATTAGCTTTCAAGGGCTCTAAAGAACTCTGTGCCTACCTGTGTATTCTTAATTTAGGGAACAGACGTGTAAGACAATGACAACGCAAACCTAATAAACCCAGCTTGGGTGAGAAGTGCAGCCCTTAGCACAGCTAACTCTGTTGTGAAATCTGGGGTGCACAGACATGAGCTGTGGAGGAGGCTAATAACGCCTTGAGACTTGGAGGTAACCTAGGGAAAGATATATGAATAAATCTGGGGCAAGACCCTAAACAAAAATCCAAGGATAAAAGAGGTTTCTTAGTTAAGGGCTACCCTCGTTAGGCACAAGTATTGTTCTCACCATGGCACGAAAAGGATCAGTCAGAGTGAGAGTCTTGGTTGTTTTTGGTGCTGGACAAACATATCCTGCTCTTCCAAAACCAGCAACGTCTTCAACCAAGATAGAGACTTCGCTGAAGGGGGAGAAAGAGGTGCAAACAAGGGGAGGGACTTGCCCAGGGCTAAGCAGTCAGTGGTGGAGTCAGGGAGGGAGCTGAGGTCTCTTGGCTCATGCTGGTTGCAACAACCTGGTTCGTGAGCCAGAAGTAAGTGGTGACAGTAAATAATGAACGAGTTTGGTGCTTGCTTCTCTTTTCACAGACCTCTCTGGGGGCTCGCACATATGAACGTACCTCAATCTTTTAACAGAAAGTATGGTCCCTGCTTCACAGAGGTCACAGTGCAACCAATTCACTGGGCTCTGATGGAGATTTTGGGACACTGTCTCCCCACCTCCACCCAAAATAACCAAAAAAAAAACCCCAAACCCAAAATTAAAAATCGAGATATCCAGCAAAGCAACTTATTTTGTGGCTTTTGCATTGCTGTTCCCCTCTATGGTTGGTTGAGAGTGACAGGCTGTTTTTTAACAAATCTTCCTGGCATTTGATGCAAGCCTGGGGGAACGGTGGGAAGGCGAGCTGTAAAATGGTATGTCCTGGCTGTCTCTCAACTCCCAGCCTTTGCCTCGAAGTTAGATAACAGGAACAGCAGATAAGAGGAAAAGTGGTTCTTTAATTCAACCAGAATTTCACTTAGTGTGAAGGAAAACATCTAGTGAGAGAATTAGACTAAGCCAGGAAATAGCCTATTAAATATCAGCTCTCCCGTGCTAAAAGTATATTTAGCATTTTATATATATCCATAGCTATACATCTTTATTTCTCTATACCACTGTAAAATGCCTGTCTTCTAGCAGTGTGGTGGCCAAGAAATTCTTTTTAACTCATAAATACAAGCCAATTCAACACTGCCTTTTCAATTACATAGGCTGGAGAATTTTTTTGTCAGATTTCTCCTAGTATCAAGTATTCTGAACCGCTGAGGACACCTGGGGCCAACAGAGCCGTGACCTCCACTTGCCAGGAGGTGCCCACCTAACCTGTTGCTACCTTCACAGAGAGGGGCCTTGGCCAAGCATGGCCAAGATGATATTTTAGGTTATACACGACCTCCTGCACCCTGGAGACCAGCACTTGGACCAGGGGGCTCAACCAAGACTTTACACTGAGCAGAAGCTTTTGGAGAGGCTAAGGAGGGACCAGGCTTTGTGTCTTACTCATTTTGAAGGCCTGGATCCCAATTCTGAGGAGAAGGCTATATCGACCCTGCTGCTCCTTGTATTTATCCATCCCTGAGTATTTGCTAACAGGAAGCAATGTTCCTCCTATCTGGGCATTGGAATAGGTTTAGTGTGGGGGATATCACTGTGATTTGGGGAGATGTGCTGTGGACAGCTTTTCCACCACTGCAATCAGGTGTGTTAATATCAAGAGGAGAGTTTTGCCTAATAAGAAAAAACACTTTAGGCATTCCTTTCTCATCCTAGCTAGGAGCTGGCAGGGCATCCAGATTCACCTTCTATGATGGGAAGAAGATACATCCAAACATCCCTTCACAGCCATTGCATGGGACCTTCCCGGTCCACATCTCACTTACTGGTGGTTACCTGGTCCCTCCACCAACAGCTCCTGGGAGATCCCTGCAGGCCTTTCTACTGCCCACACCTCTGCCAGTCCATGGGGTTTGGTGGGACCCTGGTCAGGAAAAACATAAGATGTTGTAGTCTGACATTAAAACCTGGGATGAAAGCAAAAGATATATCTTGCTATTAACGACCTACTTCCTCGCTGTTTCTCCGCTTCAGGTCTCCTAACAATGTCAGGCAGGGACACAGCAAATACTGGTCAAATTCTGTTGTCTAAAATGAGTATTTTGATAAGTGATTTGTATTTAATTTCTTCAGTCCTCTGTCTCTTAGAGTCTGCAGGTGGGATATTCAAGCTATTTGTGGTCTTCTTTCTTTTTTAGTTTCTAATTATGCTTATTATGGCAGATCAGTTGCTTTTATTTTTGTAAAGCATATGCCTCCTGGGACACTGACATCTAATTAAAGGTGATATAGTCCTAGGTAGGAGCTATGGTCTCTCTTGTGAAGTTCTGCTTCATGGCAGTCATTTATTGGGCTCCTTTTCTAGTTTATTTTTAGGTTGCAAACTTATCAGGCTTTGAGATGTCTTAGTACCTCTGTCATCTAGTGCAAAGAAATCTTGGTGTGCTGAGGGTCAGAGATTGCTGCTATCACACACACATCAGTAATACATTTTATATTATAAGCATGAAATGCTGCTCACTAAGATAAATAATTATATCAGCAAAATAGGGATATGGTAGTACCTCTTTGCTACACCATGCAGTCTCCACCAGTCTGTGGCCAAAGTGAACCTGAAGAAGGGACTTCGGCTTTAGCTGGCGAGTTTCCTTCTGTAATTATTTTTCCATCAACATTTGAATGCATACTGACTTTTAGCATCCGTGATGCCTGCCTCCACTGGACTGAAAAGATGCTTCCAAGCACCTTGTTGCAACACCTGGGGGTCAGTGTAAAACCAAGAGACATTCTCTCTGCACCTAGCAAGGAAGGGCAAAGCTGAGCTTGCCTGTGAACTGATGCTGAGATAGCAGTTCAGTATCTAAACAGGTAACACCCAATTACAACAGAACTGTGTTGACTTACACTTTCCTTTATCAGAAGAATCAGGTATTCATGTAAATCACAAAAGAGTTTGATGGATGCCAGTTTGCCATGAGCCCCACACCAAGCAACAAGAGCCTAGTTAAACAAAATGTATGTTGTTCTTATCTTTAAGTTGTGACTATTGCTATGAAATAAAAAACTATTAAAGAAAGTGCCTTATCAGGGGGGTTGTAATTCTTTAATGTTCTCCAGGGGCTATAGCTGTGCTGGAATCAGACCCCTGGGACCACTTCCCGAACCTCACAGAAGTCATTTTCTTGCAGACAGATGATCTTACCTTATCACACGTTGTCTTGGCAATAAAAAAGTCTTTTTCTTGAGATGCATGTTTAGACTGAGCCTGGTGTAAAAAAAAAAAAGAAAAGGAAAAGAAGGGACAACTAAATTCGTCTTAATTCTGATGCTTGCCTAAAAGTAAACAATGAGGTCCAGGGACAATCTTCATTAGACCCTCCTGGGCCTGGAAGTGTGGCATGGAAAGCATATATGGTAAGTAGCCTTCAGACAGCTGTGCTGGAGACTAGCTCAGAGCCCAGTCTGAATGCTGCAGCTAATCAGACTCTCTTATCACATTTACTGGGAGATGGGTGATGCCAATAAAACCAAGTCAGCCTGAGTGCACTTAGTGGAGCCAAAAAGCTAATTGTTAATAGATGCCTACATCTCAGAGCTTGGGAAACTCAGCTGCCCCTGGGCTGGCCTGAGCTTTGGTCGCTGTGGAACCTCAGATTTGGTTACGCATGGATTTCCTTTGAGACACTGCAGAGCCTGAACACGTCCAGCATCAATGGGCAGGACAAATATGATTTTATTGTTATTTAGTCATATCATGGTGTGCACAGGTGCTCTAGTTGAAGTCAATACCTTATTGACATGACAGTGGTCCAGCCACCTGTGATGTCCAAGGGTGAGAATAAAATCAAGCTGGTGCTTTGCCCTCAGGATATACTGGACCCTGATTTTGCCAGATGCAGAAAACTGAAATGTACAATTCGTGACAGTGATAGACTGTGCCTATACCTCCTTCTTCCAAACTGAAAATAGTGGCTGTTAGGAGATACCTGTGGAAAAAGATGAGAACGGGGTTAGCTCATAGTCATTTTTGCCTGGTATGCTTCCCTTGCCCTGCAAGTGATGGCTATCCAGAATTAGTGTTAATACAATTGTGTTTAAATCCTTATCTGAATTTCTTTTCCACAAGAAATATCTGTATATTAAAGCCTCATCTGCTTCTTCCACATCCCAGTAGGCTAATAGGGCTGTTACACATCATTGCAATGCTTGCCTTTTGTAGGACACAGTCTCATCTTGGAGATCTTCTTGCTTAAATTAATGTATGGCTTTTTATAACCTAGTAATTTAAGCTATCTATCTAAATCAATCAATATATAATTTAATAGATCCTTAAAAACCAGCACCAAAACTACAGGATGTGAATGGTAGTAGAGTTTTCCAGCTGTATGTTATCCCTGCAGACTCGCAGACTCTAGTGAACGCCTCCCACACCTCTGCAGGAATCAATTCTCCTCTCTGCTCCCAGGGGAGCCTCCGATGCCAGGTCCTTTGTCCGGCAACTTTGAAGGTCACTCCTTGCACCTGTGTGAGTCTGAGCATGCAAAACTCCTCAAGGTCAGGCTGTGTCCCTCCATAATTCATAACCAACAGAAGAAGGAGGTGGGAGAGCCTCTCCTGGTGCTGTTGGTGCTTATGTCAATGAAAGGGCCATGGTGTTAGCAGAGATCTCGATTTCCCCAAGCGGACTTGAGTGCCTAATGTGGCTATTGGTTAAGGTTTGTGATTTTGAGGTGCAATCACTGTGCTTGTTCACTAGCTGCTTTATCCTTGCCTTATTGATGCCCTCCCCCTCCAGAGTTGCCATCATTTCTGAACCTCTGAACCCCAGTGAAGCCCCTTTCTTACAGGGTACAAAACAAGCAAGTTGTGGAGACTTTAACGATGTTCTTGAAGACAACTGGCATGACTGCACTTCGTGTACATTAGAGAAGGAGGCCAGCTGGCCTCTGCAGAAGCTTTGCATAATTATTTCCCATCACTGAGACCATCATTTATTGGAGTATTTCCCTCTCTTCCATTTCGCTCCATCACTAGATCTGAAATCTGGTACCCAGTTTCAGAGACCTCGTGAGGTCAAGACATCCACCTGCAAAAAGTGGAAAGCAGGCGGTGGCAAAAGCAAGAGGGCTATGAGTGTGTGACCATTGGCAGGGGAGGGGGCTTGGCTGCAGGTGTGCGAATACGGTTCATCCCTGGCATCTGCTGGGAACATAGCCAAGCAGGCACCCACTGCCTTTATCTCCTGACCTCTTGCTCCCCTGCCCTAGGGATCTGAGTGCTGTGGGTCTGACTGCATCCCAGTCAGCCTGGATGGGTCCCATAGCACAGGGAATAATCTTCCAGGGATCGCTTAGAACCCCTAAGGGATGTGGTAGGATGTTTCTTCCCAAAATATGTATTTGCAAGGCAGCCCTCTGGATACCTCTGTACCCACCGCAAGGTCTTGTGCCAGCATCTGCATCATCTGGGCTCGCATCAGCCAGACAGAATCTGCAACAGGCAGCTCTCGAAGCTACTGCTCACAGAGGCTAAGCTGCCTTTATTGCAGGTCACACACCCTCTCAAAAAACAGTGGATTTAGATGCCATAAACTCCATGGTCTGACACACTTTAGCAGTCTCCCACTGCCCCGTATGTGTTGCAAAAGCATCATCCGCTGTGCTGGCTGAGATGGTCTCGCTTGGCATCCTTTGCCAAGGGTGCTTTGCGTATCATTCTGCAGCTGAGAAAATCTCAGCAGCTCACAAGTCCTTCTCTCTCCATCTCTGCTGTCCACACGTGTCGCTTCTGTGGCTGCTTTGCTTTAGTTTTCTGGCAACGGAGGCAAAAATAGCTCGTGTGAAAATTATTTATTTTGTATTAATAGCTTGGAGTCAAAGCCTCAGCAGTCACTTGGAATAAACAGGATCACTCAAAATACAGTTGTTTGAAATCAGAGCTTTGCTCTGACCCTGGGGGTTCTAACCAAAGCCAGAAACACTGTATATATAATATTCCTTAATATTTTTTTCCCTCTTAATCTGCAGTGCAACAAGCCTTGCTTGAAGCCAGAGGATTTTGAGTAGGATGATTAAACCAACATTTCATTTAGGCAGTTGTATAGGTGGTCAAGATGTAAAATAATCCTCCCTGTCTGACTAATAATGCCCTTTGCACTTCCAGTTCAATTTGTAATCAAGCACATCCCGCTTCTCCTCAGCCATTCTTCTCCTTTCATCATTTCCCCTATCAAAAATATATATATTTTTAGTGGGGCAGCTGTTGGGTGAAAAACTATATTTTTGGAATCAATTTTCTGGACTTATTTTCTTGAGAAAGAAAGAAGAAAAAACAGCCATTCTGGTTTTTTTGTTTGATTGTTTTTCCTTCCTCTTTCTTTTATTTTTCCTTCCTTTTTCTTTTGTTTTCTTTTACTCCCTGTTCTACAGTCAGTTTTCCAGCCAGATAAAAGGATGAAAAAGGGGAAATAAAACAACAAGCAAGTGAGTTTATATTTTTATCTGTCTTCAGCATGGATTTCCTCCCTTCTCCTTTTTTTTCCACTACATAACAGAAATGTTCCCAGCTAAGAATTAGAGTACCTCAGCTCATTTAATTTATTGTGCAGTATTGAGCACATTTGTTAATGACTGCAGCTCTTTAAGCACAGTCGCCTCATGCTATTGATGGATTAATTAAAGCATAAAGGGGAAGAATAGTCTATGTGGGGGTTAATGCAGACACTAACAAGTCCACAAACTCATTTATAGACTCTGAATGATTTGTATAGCTTCTTGCTATCTCATGTCTTCGTGAAGAGGGGGGGACAGCCCAGACCCCATGACTTTGGCAAAAAGCAGTGCATGGGATCCTTTGCAGGGTCTTGGATGTTGATGGTGCAGTCTATGGGATATCTGTAGGCAAAGCAGAAGTAACCTCTTAGGGCTATTCCTGGAGCAGCTTTGATAAAGGTACCCCAACGTTTCCCCTTTGCAAAACATCCTTATTCCACCTTTGGTCCACAATTAAAAGGCTTTCAAGGGGTGAGCGCTGGCTTTGCCTGGCATCCCCTCCATTGAGCAGCATCCCTGTTGGAGATGGCTCCTACGGGGCAGACAGCCAGGCTGCTGAGCCTTCACACTTGCTATGGCTCTTGGAAAGTCTCAGCTAGCGGCTTTCCCTATCCCAGCCGACTGTTATAATCACACATTGTTCCCGGTCGCTGCCTCGTCGCTTAACAGCACTTGGAAAATGTCAAATGTGGGAGTCCGGCAGCCTTAGGTTAGAGTAAAAACTCCCAAACACATTTGGAGGGCTGCCAGCACTTTGCAAACCCTCGGCAAACCCAGATAAGGCGGCGACCTTGCAGCCTGTGGGCTAGGCGAGGAGTTTATAAATCCTCCGTTTGCTTGGGTTGAGCTTTCTCAATATTGTGATCATCCCATCCCCTTCCAACGTCGACCGATGCCACGGGGTGGGAAAGCAGCGTGCGAAAGCAAGGGCTGATGGTGATGGTGACCTTCACCAAGATGTCCAGCGTTCAAGGTGGAAGAACCCCTTGGAGATGTGACGTCCAGAGCTCAGAGGGACAGGAACCCCCCTCCATGCACAAGGAGGCAGAGAGTCTGTCACGGCTGAGTGAGCAAACCCAGTGCCTGGTTTTGTTTGAGCCAGAGGTTCCAGACGTTGGCCCAAAACCACATCTGGGTTCACACGAAACAATGGTCCTAAAAGCACAGTTGGGGAAGGATGGTAAACACCGCTTGATGAGGAGGGGGAGGAAGGGTTGAGTTTGGGGCTTCATTTTGAACCGTAACGAAATCTAAACATTTTGAAATTCTTCCCCAAATGACAAATAATGTCAAATACTGAGATAGCACTGGGCTGGATTTGAGCCACGAGGCACCTTCTTATATTCCTAACTTCTGATAAAAAGGATGGAACAAAGTCAGGAAAACTTTCCTCTCCTTCCCCTCATTATTTTTTTCTTTTTTTTTTCTTTTGGAAGAAAAATACCCCAAAACTCAAAAAACACAACCTCAGCAAAATCAGCAACATCTTCTAAAATGTTCCAGTTTGGATGGGAGAGCCTTTCACAGCAGGAAATGTTTCCCTCTGGGTTTTCCTGGCCGGCTCCAGCTGACTGCACGTCCCCAACCGGCTGCAGTTGGGCTGGGGGTTCAGCCCAGGCATGGTAGCTCAGCTCAGGGATGGATAAAGTCACCCTCCCAAAAATTTGCTCCTGGGGAGCTGGTACCTCCATGCACACATACACAGAGAAAACAGCCTGAATGCCCTTTAATGAACAGTGTTAATTAGCTCAGAAGCAGCACAGTAGCTATGTTAATAAAGGAATGGGGGTCATATGACAGAATTGTTGATTTACATTTTTCTCTCTTTTCTCCTTAGATTTAGACTCATGGCTATCTCATAAAACTTTTGCAAGTCATTTAACCAATATTTATACCTTTTTGGTCCAAGAATAATTCACAAACCTTTTCCCCCTGTATCCTTGCCCTGTCCCTTGCTGCATGGTTGTTAAGTTCCTGAATTATTTCTCACCCGTCCATACATCATCTAGTGAATTCAGGCTTTTGGGGGGCTTCTTGTTGGCAGATCATGCTTTCTTACTTGCAAACATATTTGTTCTCTCTCCAGGTCAAATAAATCATGTGAAAATGTCAGTGCATGAATTACCTGTGAACTATTTACCTTCCACATCCCACCGGGGACACTCTGAGTTTCCAGATGCACAGCTGGTTACCTGAAACACCTCAAAAGGGCTGAGGTAGAGCAAGATAAATGGCCAGAAAAACATCCAGGTGGATTCTTGTTTGCTTTCACCTTGTAAGAAAATCGAGAACAGTTTTCCTGGCTAAATTCCTGTCTCCCGAACCCAAGCAACTTGCAACTGCCTTTCACGGCTGCTCAGGAAGCAGGACTTTTCCTTAGTTAGAATAATAGAATTGTTAAGGTTTGAAAAGACCTCTAAGATCATCAAGTCCAACCATCAATATAGCACCAACTTGCCTACTAAACCATGTCCCAAAGTACCACGTCTACACATTTTATAAACACCTCCAGGGATGGGGACTCCATCACTTCCTTGGGCAGCCTCTTCCAGTGCTTCAGCAATCTTTCAGTAAAGAAATTTTTCCTGATATCCAACCTAGTTGTCCTTAGCCCCTCTCAGCAGATTAGAGTTGTTTGTTTGGCTCCCAAATTTGGAGGAAAATCCTGCAAGTATTATGGGGGTTGTAGCCTATGGTGACAGTGAAACAAACCGCCTGCATTTGCTTTGGCAAAAGGCAAAGAAAAACCTATAGTCTAGTAGAATACTTCAGTGCCATATTCCCAACTGCTCTCATCCTGGATGAGGCAGGAAGATCATAGAATCATAGAATGGTTTGGGTGGGAAGGGACCTTAAAGCCCACCTCGTTCCAACCCCTCCCACTGGATCACATTGCTCAAAGCCTTATCCGACCTGACCTTGAACACCTCCAGGGATGGAGCATCTACAACTTCCCTGGGCAACCTGAACCAGTGCCTCACCACCCTCATAGGAAAACATTTCTTCCTAATATCTCAGCTAAGTCTCCCCTCTTTCACCTTAAATCCATTCCTTCTCATCTTGTCCCTGCACTCCCTGATAAAGAGCCCCTCTCCATTTTTCCTGTAGCCCCTTCCCATTTTTCCTGTAGCCCCTTTAAGTACTGAAAGGCTGCTATAAGGTCTCCCTTTATCTCCCACACATCCATGTCCTTCCTGTGCTGAGGACTCCAGAATTGAATGCAGTATCCCACATAATGCAGTTAGTGCAGGTTAAGTTTACAAATACCCCAAGTCTGGGGTCTTAATTCCCTTGGGTCAGGATGGTAAAGCCAACCTCGGTTCCAGTCTCCAAAAGGAAGAAGAGACCATCTCTAGCCAAGACCACGCAGCAGACACCTGCTCCTCCCCTTGTACAAACCAGCCTGCCTTGAACCCCCTTTATTTTTCTTCTTTATTCTTTCTTTTTTCTCGCCTCCCCTCTCTTGAGCAAGTGGTGGAGCATTCAGCAGTGAATATCCTTCTGTCTCCAATTGTGCTTTAAGAGGTGTAACGTTTGATAAGCCCCATTTAACTTGGCTGTACTACATTGTTTAAATAATTCAAATACAGATTGGCCCTTCAGAAGGATTTCTGCTCTATTGACCCTGCTGGTCATGAGTAACCAGGAAGTCAGGGAGGGGCTTCTAGGGCTGAAAGCCTGAAAAAAATCAATTCCAGCTCTTTAGTGCCCCAATCACACCCCATTATTCCCGGGTAATTGCAGACCTGCTTTGCTGTTAACTCTTTGGGAACAATACAGCCTTTGACTGGAAGAGGGAAAGTAAGAAAAGTTTTCTTCTCTCACAGGGTTCTAACCTATGTGGACAGTGTTATGGACTTATCAGTAGGGTTTTGACGAATAATTATTTACAGGTAGAAGTGTCAAATTTCTTGGTGGGTTGGCTTTTATCCCTCTTTCCTTTCTAAGTACTTGGTGTGCTGGAGGTTGGTTGGTCTGCACTATTCATAAGGCATTTTTTCTGTTCATATTGCTTTCTCTTTGCGCGTTGATTCATCAGGATTAAGAAACGGGATTCTATCATATCGTTAGTCCTCCTTAGTGCTTGTCTCTCATGTTGAGGCCCCAGTAGGTCCCTTTGCTTTGAGTGCTGCACAAACATGCAGCAAGTTCCATGCAACAGATTGTGGAAGAGCAAGAAGAAAGACATCAGCCTCTGGGATGGCCATGTAGGAGTGGGTCAACATAGCCAAATGCTTGGTCTTGAGCATGTGATGTCCACACTGCACACGTTTCAGCAGTTTACTCTAGGCCGGTCCTGCTATGGTCCTATAGACAAAAAGATCCATAATCACCTGCAGTACATCTTTTGAGTTAGTTTCATTCAAAAGGAATCCAGGTTTTTAGACACAGCAGGATCTGAGCGGGAATTTTTCAAAGCTCAAAAAAGAGACTGGAGTTTAGTGGTGCTTCAGAAATGAACTGATTCAACTCTGAAAGATGTGCTTGAATCTTTGACAGTTAGAAAATCCCCAAATATTACACATCTAAAAATGCCAGCTAGAAACAATGTCCTTTGTTTCCATCACTCTCCTTAACAGGTGGAACCTGCCCTGTTGAGAATGGGGCTGTTGTCCTGGCACTTCGGCTTATGAGAGCTTAGGAGCTGAGCCTCAGAGATTTAATGATTTAGGCTAGGAACCCAAATCTCACCTCTGAAGCGATGCCTTCTGTCTTCATTCAAACCCCTTCTTCAGGTCATGTTCCTCCTCTTGACCAGAGGCAAACAGGACAGGATTCAATGCTAAAGAATTCTCAAGACATGATGTGCAAAAACCAGTTCTTCCTTCCTCTGCGGGAAGGCTATAAGTTATACAGTCTGATCTGGCCTGTGGCAAAAGCCACATTCTCACCTTTCCACCCTATATGGCATCGGGGGAGGAGGTGCCAACCTGGGTGGAAAACTTTAGGTCATGAGGAACTGACCAGGCTTCTCCAAGGCTGCTCAGTCCCCACCCCTTTTACAAATGGGCACGTTATCGCTGGGCACTGTTTGTCCAAGAACAGGGGACAGAGGACAGGGAGGAGCAGCACTGGCCTCTGCTCTAGGTCACCACACCAGAAGCTGCTTGGTCCATCTTTAGATTGAGTGGGCTTCCTGTCCCAACTGCTTCTCCAGGGAGGATGACCCACAGACTCAGTCCTCTGTCGAAGCTGTTTTATAATACCCAGCTAACATTTCTTGGGTTTTCCTGCACCTTGCAGCACTCGAACATCCTTGTTGACTTCATGAACATGTGTTTGATTGGTTTGTTGATCCAGCCTGTGGAGCAACAACCTTTCTGTATTTTGGGGTGTTGGCAAGGATCAGGTGACATCTCGGGGTAATCAATGAAGTGATGTGTATCCTGGCCAGGTGGCCACATGTAGTTTGGCAGATGATGCTTTCCTGGGTTCTCTTTGCCATCAAGGTCTTCCAGGGGATGAGATAAAGCAGTAACTTAACTTTGGTGTGCTAAATTGTCCTCTGGAGGTGTCAATGTCTCTTCCTTCACCATGGAGGGCCTACAGAGACTCTGGGTAATTTAGCCACCTAAATAACGGCTAACAAGTCAAGAGTCTGAAAACCTTCCTCAACGTCATTTTTCAAGGCAGGAACACACTGTGCTGCACACTGCTGAGTGTAAAACACTCAACAGAAAGGCTAGAGGGTGGTTGGTTTTGCCGTGGAGACACCAAGATTGGGTAAATCCTGCCTGTTTGGGTAAATCTCCTGCAGCAGAGCTATTCATCTGTGATGTTTGGTGATCCTGAGTGAAAGCTGTGGAGAAAGACTGTGTCTAATTATCTCTGTGTTGTTCAGAGTGGACATCATCCAGTTAGGGATGTGTACAGCAGCAGAGGAGCTGTAGCCACAAGTGACCGTGAAGAGGAAGGAGAAGCTGTGATAAATTTTCAGGGCCAGTGATTGGGACTTTTAAGGCTTTTTAAAAAAATTAGGTGCTTAGTTCCCACTGAAAAGAGATGTCGTCAGATGCAGGTACCAAAATCAATTCCCCAAGCATTTTGAAGGATGTGGGAGATAGCATTTTAGAAAAGCTCTAGATGCAGAGCAAGAGGATGGTATCTTAACCGAAGCACATAGGAGACTTACTCCTATCTCCAGTTGCTCTAAAAAGACTCCTGGGACCCTGATTTTAGACAAAGCAGAGCTATGCTCACCTCCTCCCCCCTCCCTGCCCTGTAAAGGGTTAAAGGGTGGGGGAGCCGTTTGATTAATAGATGTGTGTGAACATGCACATTTGCCTGTGACTGCATTCCTGGGGCTTTCGGCTGGGTGATAAGCTGTGACCAAAGTCCTCTGGCTCTGGGCAAGGAGAGCAAACAGGGCCCCAATGGAGCAGTTATTAATTCCAGCCTTGCATCTCCCAGGGCTGTCTCTCAGCAACGAGGCTTCCAGGAGGCCTTTCACACACCAATCGATATAGCTCACCTCTCCCCTTGTGTTCTCCATCCTCATCCTTCCCTTCTGCATGCTCATCCTGGCCTCCAGCTCCAGGATCCCTTCCCATTGGCCGTATGGGAAAGAGAGGATGATATTCTCGTTGTGATGATGGAAACAACCCCCGGTACTCAAACTGTTGTTGTAGCTGTCCTGTCCCACCATGACCCCCATGTGGTAGGGAAGGGACTTGTCAGGCCCCCCAGAAGTGGAATTCAGCAGCAATATCTCCAAGGAATATATTTGCCCTTTTGCACCCACGAAAGGACACACTCTGAGAGACATCGCTCTGCTTCAAAATAAACGTATAAAGCAAACACATCTGATTTTGAATTTCTGGCATCTTGGCCTGTATCAGAAACGGTGTGACCAGCAGGTCCAGGGAGGTTCTTCTCCCTCTATTTGGCACTGGTGAGACCGCTCCTCGAATCCTGTGTTCAGTTCTGGGCCCCTCACCACAAGAAGGATGTTGAGGCTCTGGAACGAGTCCAGAGAAGAGCAACAAAGCTGGTGAGGGGGCTGGAGAACAGGCCTTATGAGGAATGGCTGAGAGAGCTGGGGGTGTTTAGCCTGGAGAAGAGGAGGCTGAGGGGAGACCTCATTGCTCTCTACAACTACCTGAAAGGAGGTTGTGGAGAGGAGGGAGCTGGGCTCTTCTCCCAAGTGACAGGGGACAGGACAAGAGGGAATGGCCTCAAGCTCCACCAGGGGAGGTTTAGGCTGGACATTAGGAAAAAATTTTTCCCAGAAAGGGTCATTGGGGACTGGAACAGGCTGCCCAGGGAGGTGGTTGATTCACCTTCCCTGGAGGTGTTTAAGGGACGGGTGGACGAGGTGCTGAAGGGCACAGTTTAGTATTTGATGGGAGTGGTTGGACTCGATGATCTGATGGGTCTTTTCCAACCTGGTAATTCTATGATTCTATGAAAGTTTCCTTTTCCCTCAAGGCAGTTCCAAACTGATGCAAGCCACAAGTTGTCTTTTCAACCACAAACTTTGACATAAGCGTGCTGATTGAGAGCGTATCTCCCTCCCCTCCCTGAAAAGCAAAACAAACTGAAGGAACCTGGACCTTTCAACTTGCTTGCCTTCAGCTAGGACATCATCACACTTACAAACTGGCATTCACAGGGGTGTATCCCTCAATAAATTTGCACATGACACCAAGTTGGGTGGGACTGTCAATCTGCTTGAGGGCAACAAGGCTCTGCAGAGGCATCTGCCCAGGCTGGATCAGCGGGCTGAGGCCAATTGTAGGAGATTCAGCAAGTCCAAGTGCTGAGTTCTGCTCTTCGGTCATGACAACCCCACACGTCTCTACAGACTTGGGGAAGTGTGGCTGGAAAGCTGCCTTGTGGAAAAGGACCTGAGGGGGGTTGGTTAATATCTGGCTGAACATGAGCCAGCAGTGTGCCCAGGTGGCCAAGGCGGCCAGCAGTGTCCTGGCTTGTATCAACAATGACGTGGCCAGCAGAGTAGGGAGGGATTGTGCCCCTCTACCCAGTGCTGGTGAGGCCGCACCTCAAATCCTGGGTTCAGTTTTGGGCCCCTCAGTATGAGAAGGACATCAAGGGGCTGTGGAAGTGCCTGGAGCACAAGCCTTATGAGGAGTAGCTGAGGGAAATGAGGTCATTTAGTCTGTAGAAGACGAGGCTGAGGGGAGGCCTTCTTGCTCTCTACAATTACTAAAAGGAGATTGTAGTGAGGTGGGTGCTGCCCTCTTCTCCCAACTAACAAGTGCTGGGAAAAGAAGAAATGGCCTCAAGTTGCACCAAGGGAGGTTTAGATTGGATATCAGGAAAAATTTCTTTACTGAAAGAGTGGTGAAGTATTAGAAGAGGCCGCCCAGGAAAACAGTGGAATCACCATCTCTGGAGGTGTTCAAAAACTGTGTAGCCATGGCGCTTCAGGACATGTTTTAGGACATGGTGATATTGGGCTGACAGCTGGACTTGTGATCTTAGAGGTCTTTTCCAGCCTTAATGATTCTATAATTCTATGTATTTTTAGTGACAGCGATTTTCAGGTGGAGGATTTCTGCTAGCCCCTGTTTGGTGTACTGCGGTACAAAGTGGATTTCTGGTTGCTGGCATCTCTCCTAACTCCATGGCTGCTCTCAGGAGGCTGGCAGTGATGACACTCAGTCTGGGAGGTGTCTCCATCAGGGAAATCAATTTGCTGAGATGGGCCAACACATTCAATAATAGCTTTGGGAAGATTTTACAATATGAGAACATATTGTTTGTTGCAGGACAGCAAGATGTTTTTAAGGTGTGTCAAGCTGATCACTTCCAAAATGAGATCAGCTTTTAAATTCAGCCTGTTTCCCACAAAGAAGACAATTACAGATTTCATAAATAACATTGAAATCTTCTAACACTACAGAGCATCATAATGCATGCTGTATTCACACATATGCAGGCAGAGGTCATGGAAAGTCACCACCTGCAAGCAACAATACCTGTGCTCTGTTGAAGACCTTCCACTAGCCTTGGTAAAGACTGGACCAGCTGCCTGAGAATACTGAAAAGGATTCAGATGAAAAGAAGCTGATTCATACCAAGCTGGAGATATCACTGCATGGTTGAAGAATGTCTTAAATGTCCATGTGTGAACTGTTTTTAATCCTTGAGGACAGAAGTTGGGATCATATCACAGTTTGCTCCAGCCACAGCACAGGATGCCAGGACCACCAAGCTAAAAGGGGTTTAGGGAATATAATATATTGCCATAAGCAGCAGCCATAACCTCTCTTGCAGGTGAGTGACTTGCAGTTAGTTGGTTCCTGTGTCCCCAGCTAACACAGAAAAAGCAAGAAAGATGAGAAAAGGACACTGTGATCATGACCTAGTGGAGGGTGTTACTGCCTATGCCGGGGGGTTGGATCTAGATGATCTTCAAAGTCCTTTCTGACCCAAACTATTCTATGACTCTATGATCAAGAGCATTGGGGTATGAGGCCTAATACAAGCCACTGCTTTCTGACAGGGTATGCATTTCCTTTTAATTTTATTTCAGGACAGGTGAAAAAAAGGATTTGTGCTGGACTCCGAAGTCCTGAGACCAGGTTTCAGGTGAGAAAGCCATTCTCTGACCATTTATTCACAAAGCAGTAGACCCTTCTGCCTAGCCCTGGATTGTCATGGATAACTATTACAACAAGGTGTCCAAAGAGTAAAAGCTGATCTCTGTACTGAGAAACTGGGAATTAAATGTCTGATTTGGACTGTAAAGGTCTTCACATCTGTAGGATGAGAAAAGGGATCATCTTGACCAGAAATTCCATCCAACACAGAAATTTACAGGATTCATGGAAACAACTACATTTCCATAGAAAAGTATAATAGGAATAGGAATAATGATAGGACTAATAATAGTAATAATAATAATAACTGGCTTTCTCCATTAAAAACAACAAAAAAAGAGTAGTTTTGTTCAAAAAACTTGCCAGCAAGCTCTAGTTGGGCTGATATTTGTGGTAGCAAATATGAAGAAAGCATACTGAGGTCATCTCAGCCTTTCAAGGGTTGAGTGCCAGACCATATTTTAATTCCTCAGCAGAAACTCAGCAGTCTGTCTCTCTTGAAAAAGGGTGAGTTGGTGGGTGGGATCCTGGCTGTCAGGATCGAAACCATTTGCAACAGCCCAGTTGCATTCTCTGGGGTTTGTCGTCATAACTCCTCTCCCAAGTCATGCATGATTTAAATGGTTTTGAACTTCCAAGTAAGACCCGGTTGTGGGTTATTTCCATGTAAACAGACCTACAGGGGGAGTAGGTGACCAGTAGGTCACCACTGCAGGTGATGTTCTGAGCTTTTGGTTGCCTGAAAGCCTTGAGCTAATGTGGAAGCATGCTCTGCAACTACATATATCTAAAGGAGAAGGCTTAGACTAGATGTTAGGAAAAATTTCTTTACCAAAAGGGTTGTCAAGCATTGGAACAGGCTGTCTGGGGAAGTGATGGAGTCACCACCCCTGAAGGGATTTTAAAAGATGTGTGGACGTGGTGCTTAAGGACATGGTTTAGGGGTGGACTTGGCAGTGTGAGGTTTGTGGTTAGACTTGATGATCTTAGAGGTTTTCTCGAACCTAAACAAGTCTATAAATCCATAAGTGATGATTCATTATAAGAATACTATGTTTGAAATGGGTAGGAGCAACTTTCTGCTTAGTTTGAGGCCTCCCTGTGCAAGCAGAAAGGGATGGAGGGTGGAATTCAGCTTGCAGGATCAGATACTTGCACTACGTACATATATTGAAAGGGACTCCATAGGCTTTAAGTCCCTCAGCTCCTGTCACTGGAGACGCAGTCCGTGTAGGCAGAGGAGTGGATTAACTCATCCTAAAACAGGCACCAGGTTTAAAGCAACCATGGGATAATCTCACTTATTCTCCAGCTGCTCAATCGAAGGACATGAGTTACCTGTATTTCCTTTGTCTTTCAGCCTCAGGTGGGTTTCTTGCTGAACCCCACTCAGGTTCTTTGCAGTAGGGTAAACACTATGCATTTCTCTGTAAATAAAAAAGCTCTTCCCTTTTTTTTTTTTACCATGGGAGGTAAAGGGGTTTTCTTAAGAGCAATCTACCTCTATACTAATATTGACAAGGAAATCCCTTTGGCTTCAAAAAAGCTTTGAGGATCTGGTCTGGAAACTCTTGTGTTTTGTAACTATTCTCTGAAGCATTTCCAAAACACAGTGATGAGCATCTGCAAGAACTTGAAACCAGATCCAGGCTGTTCTGTTTTCTGAAATCCAGAATCTACCCTGCATCCCTTGTCCCTGGCTCTCTGAAGCCTCTTCCCCAGCCCTTAATCACATCTGCAGCTAACACAGCACATCCTTTACCTTTCAAAGCCAGATCTAGGAACCAATGAAGTCAGGAGAGGGAAACAGCACAGCATGGTAGTAATTTTAATTGTAGTTTGAGCCCTCAGGCAGCTTCAATCATTTCAGCTAAACTTGTCACAGGGAAACACCTTCCTCTTCTGGGCTCCAATTCAGCACTGCAGAGTCTTCCTTCTTCAAGTGACCTTGGGTCAAAGGTGGTATAATTTCTTCTGAAAAAGAGGGGTTGTTCCAGGGACTCTTTCTTTTCAGAAGGAATGATGCTTCTAACTGTGTGGAATGGTTCTTTTGTCATGGAAAAATTCCTGCAAAATATGTCAATGCATGCAGACCATGGCCAAGTTGCCTCAGCCAGTGAGACAAGAGGTAAGAACCTCCACAGGATGGGAACCTCCAGGATACTGAGTTTTGAGGGAGCATGGGTCAGCCTTTGAATATGACTTCATTTTGATTGACTTGGAAGAAGCCTTTAGCACTTTTGGAACTCTTCCATAAAAATTGGCTTGGTCTTTCACAGGAACACCTATAGACACAAACTGTCCCCCCATAGCAATCCTGATAAGTGAGTGGAGCTTGAGCTGCCAATCCTCTTTTCTTTCAAGTAGAGAGGACCTTCTCTTCTTTTTTGTACACCTTAGTACTAAAGCCAGGTTCTACAACAAGAAGTTACCCTCCATCCATCTAGCTGATATCAGAAGCCAGGTTCAGGCTGGATCTTTCCATGCTCACAGGAGTTTTCAATGGGACTGACACAGGGGGGCTCCTTCAGTTGTTCAGCATCAATTTATTGAAACAAAGAATCATAGAATCACTAGGTTGGAAAAGACCCACTGCATCATCGAGTCCAACCATATCTATCAAAAGATAGAGAGCACAGGTAGGATCAAGATGCAAGGGTCGAAGCTCCTTACATGACAGGATCTCCTCTACAATCTTCCACCTTCAGCAGCTTTGCCTGATCATCTTCACTTCTTCACAGTCACGTAGATGATGGGCCTTCAGCTTCCTAGTCTGCATTCTTCAAACTTTTGGGTTTTTCTTCGGCCTTTGGATAATGAGGAAGTGGTCCCCAAATGTCTAGACTAGTAAGAAAGCCTACTAGTTTGGGGAGAAAAGGAAAGTTTTAATCAGAAATTTTTTCAGAAGAAAAATGTGTAAGAAAGATTTGTTGAAAACAAACATTTTTGTTTGTTTGTTTACTTTTCACTGAAATTATCCAAGTTCAGTGAAACAGAAGGGTAACCTATGAAAATTTTCAACCAGATCTGATTCTCCAGTAGTAGAATTTCCTGTTTTCTGCTTCTGTAAAGTGCGAAGTCCTTGTAGCTCCACCTTTAAGTACGTGGATGGGAGACAGCATCCATTTCACAGCATAAAACCCATGGCCTGCCCTTACACCAGGGTTTTGAGCAGGACTGATCTTGCACCAGCTGGCTTGTGGCAGGCTCTGAACCCCTCGTTATCTCAGAGGTATGAGGATACGTGTACAGAAGGACCAGGGTTGTTTCCCATGCATGGTCTAGGTTCCATCTGTGTGGCCCAGGTTTTCAATGGAGTGCTATGTCTTTGCAGTATCCTCATTGCAGGGTTCCTCTAGGACCAGTCTGGCCAATGAGTGCAGCCCTGGCACTAAAAAAAGTTCTCTCAGCTTAAAGCCAGGCCAGCACGTCCACTGGAAAAATGACATAACCCTGTCACGTAATCTGGAGTTCCTCCTTTGAGGCAGCCTTGCAGACTGGAGCCATGTGACGGGAGATCAAAGGGCAGCACAGGAAAATGAGAGTGGAGCCCGTAGAGGGAAAAACACCCTCACCCGCTGGCTGAGGGACTAATCGCAGCCCTCAGCAAGCTTTGGGAGTTCCCCTTCACAGGAGGGATGGTGACAGACATCCTCCTCTGGCTCCAGGCACCTGGGTGGGTGCAGGCATGGTGTCCTTTGTGCCTCTCCCAGCTTATCTTTTAGAATAATGTGAGATGGCAGCTTGAGATGAGATCCGAACCCTGTTGTACCTGGTGCTGTTCAAGCCCCATGGAACATATGATCCTGACCCAAAAGAGCTTGATATAATGTAGTTACCCAGGGCAGTGCCACCAGCATCCCTTCCCCTGCTTTTCTCCAGTTGACTTCCCACCCTCTCTGACTTCGGAGTACCTGGGAAAAATGCAGGAGATCAATGAGAAAGCGGGAAGGAGGGGACCCAGCAAGGAAAAGTCACTAAAATTGACAGGTCCCATGCCAGAACTGGTGGTGCTGAGGGATCTGCACTAGGTACATCCTTGAACACAGAGACTGGTGTCATCTTGCATTCTAGACCCTTGCCATCTTTTGTCTTTCCTCCCCATCCCTGCATCCATGGGGCATTTGACACTACCTGTGCTCTCCACCCAATCCTCCCACCCCAGCTCCATCTGCCCATCTGTGCCCACGCCAAGGGATTTGCATTGCCCAGAGTTTGTGGTTTCTGACCCCTGACTTGCCCATTGCCACTGGAATTCCCTATCGCTCAGTGACTCAGCTGACAGAAAGGGAGACAATGGCATTTTACATCAGCCCAGGCTATCAGGAGCCTGCCTTATCTGAGCTGTGTTTTTCTATTAGTCTAACACTCCATTGTGCATCCCTTTATCAGCTGCAATGTTGATGTAATGCTGGCTTGGAAGTGGTTTCTGCATCCTAGCACTAAGACAGCTCACTTTTATTTTGGGGGGGAAGGGGAGGGCGCGAGAGGAGGGTTTATCAGGATTCTCAGGAGATAGGAGCCCTTCTCCTGCACACAGCAGAGAGGGAGGGCTGGCTGGGTGGTTGAAGGGGGCTACCATTCTCATGTGAGCAGGCCATTTGCAGCCAGCAATTTATTATTTATTTCTGTTCTCCCCGTATTCTGGCAGTATTCTTCACCAATGTGCTCAAGAGACAAAAGGATAAATCTCTCTACTCCCTTCTGCAAGCCCGAAGAGGTGCAGACATGGATTTCTGCAGGCCCCAAGAGGTGCAAACATGGTTTTCTGCAGCCAAACTGGCCCAGCTGCTGGTGGCAAGGTTAACCCAGACTTGTCCTGCTGTGCGGCTCAATCCTAACAGCACTTCCCTGGATAGCTTTTCACTGGGTGATGAACTTAGTTGAGCTCACACTGTGTTTTTTTCCCCAGTTCATTCATATCTCTAGGCATCTGTTTTTACAAAACTTATGGTAACTTAACATACATAAGTGGTCACATTTTTGAGGATGGATGGGAAGGACAAATGAAAGTAACTGCATGAAGTAATGGCACAAAAAGGTAATTTCATAGGCTTCTGGAGGTTTAAGCCCTCAAGACATCCCTATTACAACAGCAGTGACAGAGTCACTTCAGCTGCTGCATGGGAAGAAAGAAGCACGTTGAATTTATGTTAATACAGCAAGATGAGGTGTGTGTCCAGGTAGGATTAAGCTCGCTAGATTTAATCTATCCAGCAGTAGTAAAAGCAGCAATGAGATTATCAGCCCAGGGCACTGGCCATCTGGAGCCATACCTGAGCGTTATCCCTGAGTGTTATGGCTTGATTTCACTAGTCTCCCCCAGCCCACATGGCAACCCTGCTGCATAACCATCCTTTGGCCAACGTCAGCAGGACCAGTATTTTCAAGCTCACTACAACTCTCTCTTGGAGCAGTCTCCGATGTGAAGGGGAGTGCACTTCATCAACCGCTTTCTGCTTCCTCCTCAGTGGGATTTCATGCTTATCCTTTCTGCCTGGCTCTGTGGATACAGGTAGAATCAGAAGATGTTGTAGCAACAGCTTGACTTTCTACTGCTTATAATGAACTTATTCATTTCCTGTTTTGCTTCACTCGAGCACAGAGTCTGGTAAAGAAATTGAAGCTGGGATATGTCCTCATAAAGTATGTATATCCAGTAGCCAGCTATAGAAGCTATACGATAATTAATGTGTTATTAATAAGAACCTGGTATGACTCATACTTTGGCTGTTTCGCTACTGCCTGGTCCACAATATGACAAAGCAGAGGACAACATTAATTTTGGGCTTTGCATTCAACTACTGGGTGACTCACCCTGGGCAAGTGGCTTTACTGTGTGGCACTAGATAGGTGTCTGCTGCACGTCCATCACCACAGCGGCTAAGCAGCTCTGGTGTCAGCTCAGCAGGCTTATTTGATGTGGAAGCATAAGCAATCACATTTCTTGCTACAAATCCCTAAACTCCCATTTAATAGCTAGAGTCAGACTCAAGGCTCCTCTGTGATACATAGGAAGAATGTGTGGATCTCCAAAAAGGACCCATTTGGATCCTTTCAGAGATCATCCATGAGACAAGAGAACGTACAGTGCTGATACTAACTCCAGGCAAACTCTCTGCACACATGTGAGCATGATGCTCTGGGCTGTTGTCTGGGGTGTGTGGGCATGGCCCTCCAGCTCACACACAAGATGCTTTCCCCAGAGGAGAAGGTGAGTGGTATGTACATAGGCATCTTGCAGTAGTTTCCATTGAGGTCTGATGCTAGAAATTACCTGATGCGTGGTGACGTGTCCTCTCTGCCACCAATTCGGACATGAACAACAGCACTTTTCTTCCACACAGGACAGGCTTCAGCCTGGAACTTTGGCATTTGCCTACCAAATGCCCCTGTTTGCATCCCAGGGTGACTACATTTGCATGTTGACCCCTGGAGCTGCGTGAAGACTACAGCATGTTTTACTCACAGGAGAAACCAAACCAGATGCTTCTGAGAAGACCTTCAGAGTTAGTTTGATTTGTTGCACCCATCAGATTGGAGGAAATCAAGCTGTGGCAGGGACTCAACAGACCTGGATTCAAACAGAGAACTTAGGTGGCAGTGTCTGAAGTGCTGATGAAGGGAAAGCATGAGTAGAAACATGAACCATGGTGTACAGAAAGAGTCACGGTAAACGGTTACTTCTCAGCAAAATCTATGGTTTGAATTTGCTGTTGTGTCCTCAGACTCCAAATTAAAATGTGGGAGTGTTCATGCAATGAGATGCAGTAGTTCTGGAGGGTCTTGGCTAGCAGAAACCCTACCTGGACTAGGCGGCTCACGCAGCAAAGCTGTTTGTGCTCTTGCCCCTTCCTCTTCAGCCTGGCTGCTCTCTCTGCCCAGCCAGTGGCCGCAGTTTCTCTCAGTCATCATTTCTGTTGTTATCAGCCCATTATCTGATCCTCTCCCAGGCCAGGCCAGGAAACATCCTTCTGTCTCTGTCTTCAACAGCGCTCCATCCTCTTCCTCCTTGGAGAAGACAAAAGCAAAACAAGCGCATAATGAATCAGACGTTTCCCTTCTCACTTTGCCCCTTACTTCCCCCTCTCATTTTTTACGTGGACCAATTTCTGCCTTTTCCCTCCTGTTTGTTTGGGATGTGGCCTGTGCAGTTCCCCTGTGCTCAGCATCCCGGGGAGTCTGGCTGGCTCCTTTCGGTGTCAGCTGGAGTTCAGTGGCCGGTAAGGCTGATAGGGCTCCTCTGGCCCCCACCACGTCCTCAAACTTAATGTCTGCAACAAGCTTGGCCTCATGACACCAGGGCACAGGATCAAACCTGGTAAGCTGAATTCCAGTCCAGCTAGAGGTTCATGCGGGTTCAGAAAAGCAACTGGAGAGACCTGTAGAAGAAAAACAGTCTATCAAGGGCTATCAAATATAAGATCAGCTCATCCAGCTCAGGATGTCACGTGGATGTAACTTGCTAAAGGCTGGAAAAGGGTGTTGGGAAAGCATTGCTCTGATTTGATTTTATTTTTTTAGCATTGCTGGAGCTGAGGTGGGACACCCACATTTATGTACTTTGTGGGTTTTGTTTCAGCCACAGAACAGGATGGTGCAAATGTCTGTCCATGAAGCCCAGCACTCCTTGACCATTGGTAACCTTTCATATTCATTGTATCCCAAAACAATGCTGGGTCCTACTTTCAATATTCTGTGTGATGTACATTGCTTAAAAGTCAGGGTGGGTTTGGTCTGCCATGGATCTGGTCAGAATAGCTGTATTGAGGGCTTGAGAATGAAGCAATGCTTGTGGTCTTATGGCTCTCCTAACAAATCCACCAGTCCCTATTTGAGCAACATTTCCTTCTCCTTTGCGTCTCCCCACTACCCAGTAATACTACAGTTTGGCTCTTTTGTTAATTAGCCAATTTTTCTTGGGAGCTAGAGGCAGGGGGAAGGCTGGAGATCCCTGCAGTCCAGGGTCAGTTCTGCTGTGGGCACCAACCCCTGCTCATGCAGATCATTCCTTCCATGTAGGTCTTGGGAAGCTCAACTACTTGTTGAGAAGCTCAAGTTCCGGTTGGTCACGGCAAATACATACAGTGGTGTGGGTGACTGTGCTGGTGCCAATGGGTGTTCCTTGACCCTATTTTCTTTCCTATGCGTGAAGAAAAAAATCTGCAGGAAACATTCCCATTTCTGAAACTTCCCCTGTATTTTCAGAAAATGAATGCGAAAAGCAACACCCCCTGCAGATATAAGAGTTTCCTCAAATATATGTTCTGTAGTCAAATTTTTGTTATGATTTTTCACTGTAAACAGGAAGGAATGAATGAAAATATCAAAAAAAAA
Organism: Phaenicophaeus curvirostris; assembly: GCF_032191515.1. Taxonomy (NCBI): domain Eukaryota; kingdom Metazoa; phylum Chordata; class Aves; order Cuculiformes; family Cuculidae; genus Phaenicophaeus; species Phaenicophaeus curvirostris. The sequence goes on along the minus strand of NC_091393.1, from coordinate 120,265,118 downwards.
GAAAAATTAAAACATCCTAATTTCTTTACCTTTATAAAATCTCCTGGCTCTTTTCCTGCCATTTCTAATGAGTCACATATAGCTTAAAACAGTGAGGTCTTCTCTCTGTGAAGGCAAAGATAGACACCGGGAAAGCCACATTGCTGCTTTAAAGAAGATACTGAAAAATGAGAAACGGCATGGAAAAAAAAGGCTACAGAAATTATCTGAAGAGTGAAGAGAAAGCCTTCGCTTGACAGGCTCAGAAGGCTTACTCTGGTCAGCTTATCAGAAAAGGAGATGGAGAGGTGACTGGAGAAAAATTGCTTGGGGAGAAAAATGCCTGATGCAAAAGGTCTCTCCAATCTAGCAAAAAATGGCCTTCCCATGGCTGCAAAGCAGAGCCAAACCACCCAGGTTTGTGGTTACAACTGAGGGTAATTACTCAGTAGGCTACCCAGGTTCTTCATCCTTGGATACCTTTAAATTAAGAGCAGATGTCTTCCTGGAAGCAATGTTTTAGCTCAGTGCAAGCCATTGAATTATGGGTGGGAACTACAATACATCTGAATATCGTACTTAGAGTGCTGAAATGTAATGGGTTGAGCTATATGGGAGGTGAGACCACAGAGGTCTTGAATGCTGTGGTTCATGAAAAGTGAAGGGGGATTTAGGAAAACAATGTGAGCAGATTTTATTTTGTTACCCAGCTGATAGATGGAGAATCCAGCTGGATTTGCTTTGACAGACTTAGAAGGGCTGCTTGGGACACCTGGCACCTACTCATTGGCCAGGTTGGGAAGTGCTTACAAGAGCTTATTCTCGGTCATGGAGCATCTGCTGAAAGTAAGGTTAACAGCTCAGCAAATCAAGGTGATGGAGAAACCAGAGCGAGAATTTTCACCAGGAAAACTGGGAGTAACCTGGGAAAAGTTTTCTTGTGCTTTTGTACTGGTGTTATTACACTGGTCTTGCTGGGCTTGCAGGTCATAAGCAAACATGAAGTCTGCGTGGTTTAGTACTTCACCTCTTCAAAATATGTTTGTCTTTTCTCTATTAGTCATTCTGCTCTTAACTTTTTACTTCTTCTTCTTCTTCTTAATATTATTATTACTAAATTTTCTTTAAGGGTCTGTTTCACTCCCATTGTGAAAGGCTGCTTCATTATCAATGTGTAATTTCCTCACTGGGCAATATTTGCAAGTCTTTCATGGAATACGTTGCTTGGAAATTGCTCTTCCCAAGCCCTGCCTGCAATTCTGAGCAAAGGTCCTGATGGATCTTCACTGGAGAGATCTGCCAGGGTCTAAAACCACCATGAGCTGCAAGGTGTGACCATGATGAGGACAACTTGAGCAAATCTTGAGCAAATATTCAGCAGTGGGGAAAAAAAAAGAGAACAGGACTAAAGGAGGATATTATAACAGATGGGGACCCTCCAAAAACTCAACCAGGCCAAATTCTCCTCCCTTTGCTGGATCAGATCTCCATAATCTCTCTTCCTTGTGCTGCTTGTTCTTGTAAACCATTGGTGCTGGAGACACTGTTCTTCCTCACTACTCTCTCCCTAGACAGGAAAATGATGGACATATGACATTTACCCCATGTCTTATCTTGGAACTGAACACTCCATGACCTTCAACTGCCCTCCATTGTCTGTGTTTTCCACTCCTGCTCATCCCCATTGCTGTCTTCTGCATTCCCTCCACTCATTCACATATTCTTGTGTGTTACCCCAAGCTGGACTCTGTGCTCCAGCACTGAGCAGTCTCGACCTCCTGTATCCCAGGTTACACACCAGTTAAACTTCCCAGTGTGGAGGTAACCTCCTTTGCACTAGCTGACTTGTGCTCAACTTCTGATCTGCCATGCAGGTCCTCTTCTGCTCCTGTTGATCTGTTGCCTTGTGGTTGGCCTCCATCAATCCTAGCTTGTTGCATGCAGAATCCCTTCACTAAACCCTCCTTTTTCCTTCCATCCATGGAGATTACTCTGTGTTCACATAAATACTTGGCTCCCAGTGCAGAACTTGTATACCAAGATGCCAATGGAAATACAGTGCTCTCTTCTTGCTAAGCTTCTCTAACACCTACAGAATTGGTGGTGAACCAGGCCCATTGGAAGGCAGACTGGCCATCTCCACGTGAGATGGACGTGGGCTCCCAGCCCTCAGGAACATCAATTATTTTATATTCTGTGTACGCAGCCTTCAGAATGGAAGGGAGGGTCTGTGGGCCCTTGAGTACAGAGCAGCCACAATGCCTTTCATTGCATGGCTGAAGAAAAGAAATTCCCTCCATTCATTTCTTCTGAGCAGGTTTTCCAGCCCCTCCCATGTCGACCCTGATTGTTTATCAGCTGGGATATGTTTATCCTAAATCTTTTTTTCTCCCTTTCGTGTCTCCCCATCCACCTCTCCCTTTCCTGCATTTTCTCCCACTGTTTCTCTCTCTCAGCAACCCACATGCACACTCCCTTTCCAAGGCCAGGGCTGAGCTTGCAGAGGAGTGAAGCTTCAGACTAAACTTTAATATGCACGTGCCCCGTTTCAAGGGCACAAGGCATTTTTTTGGCTGTTGTTCTCCACCACAGAACTGGAAGGTTCTGGTTTGTGCCACTGTCGATTGAGACAGCACCAATGTAATTACAGCATGTTCCCTCCCTGTGGAATTTAGCAGAGACCAGCTCTTTTTTTAGCCCAGCCAGAGCCCCTCCGAGAGACTGTTCCTGTTCCTCTGATAGTCTTTTACACCCTCTGTCCCTGGGACTGACGTGAAGTGCTGCAGTGCTGACCTCAAGACCTGTGGGTCCTTTGAGTGGTTCCTAGAAAACCCTCCTGGCAACCTGCCCATGGGGTGCAGTGGCAGGTCTGCCCAGGAAAGGCTGTGCCTGGCATTGGCCCGCACCTCTACAAAGCCACTGCTACTGCAGACACTGCACAGAGCCTGGGTCATGAAAAAAGTAACATTATGGAGGATCATGGAATCATAGAATCATAGAATCACTAGGTTGGAAAGGACCCACTGGATCATCGAGTCCAACCATTCCCATCAATCACTAAACCATGTCCCTAAGCACCTCATCCACCTGTCCCCTGTCATTTGGGGGAAGTGGCCAGCTCCCTCCTCTCCACAACCTCCTTTCAGGTAGTTGGAGAGAGCAATGAGGTCTCCCCTCAGCCTCCTCTTCTCCAGGCTAAACACCCCCAGCTCTCTCAGCCGTTCCTCATAAGGCCTGTTCTCCAGCCCCTTCACCAGCTTTGTTGCTCTTCTCTGGACTCGCTCCAGAGCCTCAACATCCTTCTTGTGGTGAGGGGCCCAGAACTGAACACAGGATTCGAGGAGCGGTCTCACCAGTGCCGAGTACAAACCCTAGTGTGACCCTCATGGTTGTGCATATCTCCCGTCTCCGTGAGCTCTACAAGGCTACCACTTCCTAGATAATTTGTGAGCCCTTTTCTTTAGTCTAGGTTTTAGTCAAGGAGTGCCCATACCATCCCAACTACTCTTGCCCACAGAGTCCCTGCAAGGAAAATGTAAGGATGCAGATCAGGGGCTAACTTCGCTGTAATCCTCTCCTAAAGCAGTGGTGGGGAAAAGCACATGGTGGTGTGAGGTAAGAGGAGTCTTACACTGCTGTGTGATAGATGCTTGGGCTATGGGAAAACTGGGTCTCTGACATCCTGGTAGTTAATTGCAGTGGCTGGTCAGGCTGATTAAGTAGGAAGAAGGGGGAACATCACACATCCCTCTCCATTCCTCCTGCTAGCCTTTCAAACCCAACTCTCAGCCCAAATTGCATGGAAGTAACTAAGTGGAAACATGTATCTTTTTCTCTCTGTGGACTTCTGACTTCTTTTATGTTTTCATTGTTTCTCTGTCTCTGAGAGCCCATGTCTTGCTGTCCCCGTACCTCCTGGCCTGCTGCTGTTTCTCCACATTTCCAGCTATTGGACAGCATCAGCAGAAAGTCAAGTGCATTCAACTCCATCCCAACAGATGTTTCACAAAGGGAATTGGAGACTTCCCTGGGGCTTTTCTATGAAGTCTTTCTTTCTCCTGCTTTAAAGACACAGCCTTACTGTGAAAGACATCCTGGGTTGTTCCTCTTAGACTTGCAGAATGACGATATTGCAAAATCTCTGAAGAGTCTAGGAGATTAAGACTGGATGGAAACCAAAGAGTCTAGTTCTGAATTTCTTGGGCGTTTAGGCTTTCTTCGGCTCAAGGTCCGTTGAGTGGGAACAGAGTATCTCAGGATTAGCTGCAGTGCATCTTGAGCTCTGTCCCTGCCTTCCCCAGGAAACCAGTTAGCCAAGTGAGACTTATTAGTTATCCAATGGGTAGAAAATTAGTTTGGGAAGTGAGATGGGATGTAAACTCCCCTTCTTGCAGTGTCTCATCAGACAAGGCATGTATCTCCCTGGCTGTGAAATACAGACAGTGCAAAAGAGGGATGAAAAGAGCTCAGTGTTATTATGAATAACAGGAACAAGTGGATTTTGAATCTTGGGAATGAGATGATCTTTTCCATGACTGGCCACAGGTCTACTAACAAATTAAACAGCATAGATACTGGAACTTAATTGCCTATAAAATTGACACCATGCTTGGCACAGTTTTGGCTCAAACCAACTAGTGCCAACCTAAGCCATCCTAAATCTGCATGGGACAATGTCTTTGTCCTCTTAGCACAGGGATGCTGCGATGAGGATGTGCTCTTAGCACAGGGATGAGGCTCAGGTGGAGCACCCAGTCCTTTGGGGTGCCCCATCTGAAACACCCGGAGGGCAGCAAGCATGTGGCCACAGCACAGCTGAGCCTGTTGATGTATCACTCCTCTTGCCCTACTTCTTAAACCCTTAACATAAACATTTGCTAGTGGCCAGAGTTGGGAAAGAGTGCGTAAGCAGATAGAGCTCTGCTGTGACTCATTGCGGCTGCTCAGATGTCTTTGCTCTGCTTTTCATGCAGATGAGCTCGGACCATGGCAGAGGTCAAACCAGCACGTGATATCTTTTAAAAACCCAGAACTGAACTAGATAGTTCTTCCAAAAAGCCTTTCCTGACAATTTTTTTTCCCCTCCTGGCATATCCAGACCATGCTAGAGTTTCTGCTTGCAGCACATGGAAAATGCAGCAACTGCACATTGGAAAATGCAGGGGAAAAAAGAACAACAAAAGAAAAGGGCAGGTGGTGCAGAGTAGTTCTTGTTTATCTCACACTGGAGCTTGCAAAGTTGCAGAGATCCTCTGGCTGAGCTTGGATGGGGAAGAGGTGTCCATTAGCTCCATTGCCTTCATTCTCCGTGTAAAGCTTTTTCCCTACTTCACCACTGCAGTCTCCCCACTGCTGCCCCTGCCCCCTGTCCCATTAGGACCCAATGGGCTGTTGGAAGCATAATGGAAAAGAGCTTTCATCCATCATAGACCTTGAAGAGTTCAGTGAGGCAGAGCCATCACAGAGGAGAAACATTCCTCCGCGAATCCCCTCGTCTCTCGGGTGGGAGGGGGGAGGAGGAGGGAGAGATAAGGCAAAACTAATTTGTCTTTTTTAATTGGCTCAGAATACTTGAACGAAAGCTGGTTTGTTATCCTTGGCTTTGCTCTGGCAGGCGTCCAGGATGTAGGGCAGAGACGGAGGCTTCTGAAGAGTTAACCTCTTCTAAATATCCTATTAGGATCCTCTCCATTTAGTGTAGGGACAGTGTAAGCAGAGACAGAATGGGAGGGCCTCTTTATGCTTTTTTCCCCTTTCCTATTAGAACCCCAGCCTTGGAAGGGACACAGGGACATTCAGAACAGCAAAGGTCCAAGGGTGAGAGTCTTGTGGTCAAATTTTGCCATATGCATTGTAAACATCCAGAGTTGAGCTAATCACCCTGAGCTCCCTTTGTAGTCAGCAAAGAGAGACAGACACTTCCAAGGTGCAGTTCATCTGAGCCTGAGACAGGCATCTCAAAGAGGTCAAATGATTCATGCCTGCTTGTCTGTAAGGGTCTGCAGTGACTGGAAAGGGAGCCTAGAGTCATTAGCTTGAATGGACGCATCCATTTAGCTGCACACATTTAGGTACCTAGTTGCCCTCTGAGATGCTCTGTGGTTTATTACTGAAGCATAGAATGGTTTGGGTTGGAAAGCAATATAAAGACCATCTAGTTCCAACTCCAAGACATTTTTTATGAGATGTTTAGCTTCATCTGGTGTCACAAAGATATGACACCAGATCTATGGGAGACCTGTGCAGGTCTTGAAAGGCAGTTGGAGGCTAAGGGAATCTAAAATGTCAGTTCATACCTACTCATGGGCAATTGAATCAAGCTGTTAAAGTCAAAGCAGATGACTCAGGCTCTGGATGTCTGGCTCTAGCTGGTCAAGTTTTGTGTACGGCTGGGAAGAAGAGGTTCCCAAGTCAGGCTTGAGACCAGATTGACTAGCAATCTATGACTTGTGTTTTCATGCTGCAAGTGGCTATTGAGTGACCCATTTGTTCTAGAAAAGAGAACATCAATGCTTTAAAACAAACTGAAAGCATGTTTACAAGATCATTTAAGCACAGCATCATGTGTGTCCTTCATCAATCTTTGTGGTCATGATGTCCGGCAGACAAAGTTGTTCTGCGTGCCTCCTTGAAGGGTCCCAGCTCTGTCTTTCATGAGGATGGATAATGTGTGTAGAGCTGAGCTCAGGACTGTGTGTGGATGAGCTGGTGGTTCTTAGAACCAACCAGGCCTTTCCCAGGGCTCCTCACACAGCCAGCTCAGGTTCAGTGAGGATGTAACCAGCAGAAAACCAGTGAAGCTGCACGCTTTGGTTTCCTCTCATGCTCAGATGGATGGATCTTCTGTTTGCAGATGGTTACAGTCACAGGTCAAGGCCTGTGCCCTCCACGTGTCTGGGAGCATCAGATTTGCTTTGGTCTCTGACAGCCTTGCTGTGAAGTAATTTCTGTCTTTGGACCATGCAACTCCAGTAGGCAAAGAGGTGAGAGGCAGTGCTCAGCAGCTTGATGTAGACTTTGCAGGGTCTAGGGTTAATTCTGTATTTAGTTATAAATTTCCCTTTGTAGACCTGGCAGGCCTAATTGATTTAGGACCCAAATCCTCATTTCTCAAAGAAGACTTATCTGGATGTGTAAGAACTGGAGCTTTCTTTCAACCCTGAAGCAGGAGAGCTAATGTCCCTTCTAGACAGTTTGCTATCTTAAATCATGTTAATTAATAATGTAATTTAATTAATTGCCTGGTTCCTTTTTTTCTTTGAACCCCCTGTTCCTATCAAAACCCATCACACAGGCAATTTAGTTGTGTTCTTTTGTGTTATGGAATGGAGAGTGCAAAATCTGGTTGGCAGGGGTTTTATTTGCAGGAATAAAGGTCTATAAAGTGAGAAAGGGGAAAATGTCCTGGAAGAATACGATAAAACCTGGAATCGTACAACCAAGGCTGTTTGCCTGGGCTGGAAATCTCTGCCCCCTGTTTTCATTTGCAAAGGCTGTTAGAGTGGGCCAGCGTGACCCAAGTAATGTCATCAAAAGAGAGTCCCAGCCCCTGGTTTTTGCTTTTCACAGCTTTGTTAATCAGCATGTTTGACAGATGCAGGCAGATAAAGGGGGTGGTCTTGCAGCCAGACACATGTGTTGGCACCCACAGAAATGGGTCTTGTTCCCTGCTGCACCCCAAAAGTCCTCCATGTCTGGGACAAGTCACATCGCATGGCAGCTGCCACAGACCTACCCAACAAGGATCAAAGCACTATGGGATTGGAAGAGGCTCCTTGAGGGCATCTCGCTCATCCTCCTGCCTCAAGGCAGTCAACTCTATCTACTTACTTTTACCCATATCGGAGGCTGTTCTGAAGGATGCTGAGTTTCCCAGGCAGTTTCTCCTTCCTAGGCTTCCTTGTCCTTGCCATAAGTCCTTTCCTTCCCTTCCTCCCTCCCTTCTTTTACCTTTCATGAAGGAATGTCACTCCTCAAGTGTCTCTGCATCTCTGCAGACTAACCAATTGCAGTGCTTACTCCTTAGTTCTTTGTTTCTACTCCTTTAATCATTCTTTTTGCTTTTTTGGAGGCTGTCCCCAGTCTGACTCTTTTTTTCCCTTGAGCCTCCAGGCCCAGGACGGGGCCCAGCACTCCAGCTGAGACCTTCCTAGCACTGTGAAGGAGATAAATTCATAGTTAACTACAAAAATAATGCCATAACTCCACAAGGCTCCTCTAAGTCTCCAGCACTTACCAGCTTCGTGGGGACTAGGAATAGTGGTTCCCATTACAAGAGGAGACTGGGGATGGCTGTTGGTCTGCAGATAAGACAACAACATTTTGGTGTCCACAGGTCAGTCGTCCATCTGGGCAAGACTAGGTTTCTGCTGCTGAGTGGAACAAGTAGCTATTGTGGCTGCAATGAGATTTTTTTTTTTTGCCATATGGGCATCTAAGGTCATTTTAGCCAGAGATTCTGCTGCCATTTGGATGGGTGTGAGTTTTGTGTCACATCTTCTAATCCAATGTTGACATCTCAGGTGCTTACAGACATTCCCTGTTTGGCCAACGAAACCATGTGTAAGGGTACCAGGAGGAATACAGGATATATAAAGGGAATGTAGACATCCAGCTCATGAGACACTGGCCTAGAGAAGTTTAGCCTTAATCTACAACTGAGTCTTTGCTTGACATGTGAAATCTTGTAGTCTCCCTTGCTTTGCTTTCACATTTACCTTCTCCATTTCCATCTCTTCTCCTTGTGTAAAGACACTCCTCTTGTCTTGCTTGGTGGCAGCATTGCAGGGTCCCATTCCATCTACATCCCTGAGCATCTCCTGCAACCAGGACGCTCTAACAACTGAGGACCCCAGCATTTGCGACTTGAGTCCCATGCCCACAAAAAGGGCTGATAAAATACCTTGCATCAACTCTACCACCACTGATGAGCCCTACATGGGGAGGCTCTGCCTTCTCCTGCACGGAGATGTGCTGGAGGCCAAGAGGAGCCCACCACTCTTTGGAAACCCCTCTCTCCTTCCCCATGCCTCGCAGTCTGGACACCCCCAGCCCTCCGAGGGCTTTGACAGTAACCATGCCACAGGGGGCTGTCAGTCAACACAACATTGGGCAGTGTCAGCCACAGTTTGCTGTAATCTCCTGGGAGGGGAGAGCGGTGCCAGAAGTGACAGCTACCTTTATCCACATCCCGCGGATATAAACAATATTGTGAAATAATGACAGGGTGAGCATAAGCATCAATATCCTTCAGATGCTTCGGCCCCCCTCTCTCCACCCTGGAGTATGTTCCTGAAAAGCCTTTTTCCCTAATACCTGGGGTTTCTTTGCTTATTAGCCTTATCTGCTGCAGCAAAGTACCTCAGTGAAAGACATTTTTTGGTGTTGTTTTTTGGAATGTTTTTGTAATCCTTGCATTTATAGGCAAAGACAAGGAGATCAAAGCTGCCCAGGGTTTATAAAGCATGTCAGGCTGAAAGTTTGACATCAATTAAAGTGATATACACGTCTGGATTTATGAGAAAACACTGATTTTGCCCTGTTCCCTGCCCCCAAATCAGTGAGACTCTTTGCAGTGACTTGCATCTCTTTTCAGGGCCTGCTGATGAGTGACTGGGGATCTAAGAGAAAAGCAAAGGGGACCCTGTACCTGGTGGTTCCTCCCAGCTGTAACTCCTGGCCCTGCATGCTCAGACTTGGCTGGGCTCAGCTGATTTCATTCACTCTGCCAGTGGCACTGCTGTACCAGCAGTCAGAAATTATTCACTTGAAAAGGGGATACAGGACGGAGAATTCAGTTTTCCTCTTAATACTTTTTTTTTGGGTCTTCTTTTGTGGTAAAACCATTCTGTTGTCACCAGGAGGAATGACTGAAATCTGTAAATCCTTTATGTTTTGGCTGCAAATGAACAAATTCCCTCTTGAAAGGTTGCTGGGGGATTTCCTAGCGTGAGGGATTTTAGTCCCTATCCCTACCACGTTCCTAAATACTGTCGCTGAATGAATACCTGCTCTGTGACGCTCCAGGAAAGGGTCAGGAGAGCCCTGTGGGTAAACTGTTTAGGAGAGAAGAAGAGATTTTAGTTCATAGTCACTCCCAGGCTCAGGAAATTGAGACTGAAATCATGTTTCCTGGGAGAGAACCATGAACTCTTTTCCAGTCTTCTTGCTTAAATTGGCCAAATCATCACAAAAATAAGTAACTCATAGACCGTGAAGGTAACTGAGGGGAGGGAAGACTGGCTGTGTGTTTCATCTTTAGGGTGCTCCCCTGCACAGGTGGAGTCTGCTGCTGCCTATACATTTACCTCAGTTCAGTAAGATGATGGGGATGGAAGCTGGAGTCTCTGATTTATAGACACAGACACTCTGTCCCTATGTTCTTCTGTGATTCACACTTCTTGTGCAAGGTGATAAAATGACTAGCAAAACCTAACCTGCAAGAACATCTTGAAAAATATTTTTGGTGCTTAGCTGTGTGTTTTGCTGCTCCCCTGCCTTTGGGAATTTTGTCCATGGAGAAGATCATAGAATCATAGAATCTTCTGAGTTGGAAGGGACCCACAAGGATACAAGTCCTGTACCTGCAGAGGACAATCCAGACATTCACACCATGTGTCTGAGGGTGTTGGCCAAATGCTTATTGAATACTATCAGGAAAGATCTGAAATGCCAGGAAAAAATCAGCTTTTCACCAGCTGGAGAAAGCCCCTAGACATGGATTTGGAAGCAATGGGGCTGCTACCACCTTTCTGAGCAAGCCAGACAGTGGGGGCTGCTGGGTGAAGCTCTGTACAACCCTGTGGTGCAGATTTCATTCACCTCTGGTTTCTGGCCAGACAGTAATTCATGCAGGATCATTCTCCTGTGGATTGCTTGAGTAAATATGAAAACAATCCTTAATATCTGAGAGCCTAAAAAAAGGTTCTGGATCTAAAAATGGCCAAAGGGAAGGCAAGGGGGGGGGCTGAGGATAATAAATACGAATTGGATAGTTCATCCCTAAATTAGACCTTGTTTCCATCTCACTTCCCCTGCTGTGTTTTAGATATCCTCTGAGTGTTTCCTGGCAGTTCCGCTGCATTTTTAACATCATAATTTTGTTCATTTACCCCAGCGTTCACTGCTCTTCCTGTGTCTTGTGACCGAGGGTTGATTGCAATGAACATTAGTCCTAAATAACAAACCAGGAGCTGATTGTCCCTCTAACCTTCCCGGAAACAAACCCATCCAAACAAAGAAATACTCCAAAAGCACCTGTGAAAACTAGAAACAGATCTTACTAGGTGTAAAGAAAGAGAGGTGAGGATACCACAAGAGGGATAAGGGTCTGGCTCCTTCTAGGGACATGGTCACAAACACAATTGCTTGGGCTATTCCTCCCCAACAGCATCAGGAGCTGACCTGAAGTGACATTCCCATCACAGATTTGCTGCAAATCCTCACCGTTGGTCCAGCCTTTCTGGGAAGATCTGCCGTTGCAGTACAATCTGATGACCTGACTCTTTCAGCTTCTAAAGTTGTTAGTCCTCACCTTTATGGAGAAAAAGTGAAATTCTCTAGGAGGGAAAAATATATGTGAAACTCAGCTCTGTTTTTAAAAATCGCATTGTTTTCATACTAATCTGGTAGCTTCTGCAGGGACTTAAGTGATGGCACACGCGAAGGTGCCACAGAGCGTGGCTTTGCTCCTAGATTGCTCCAGCCCAGGATATCTCAAGACATCTGAGACAAACTGATTCTGCATTTCATTTGTGAAAGAACTTCAGATATACCACCTGGATCACATGGGCAACTAGAATAAAAGCTACTCCGTGACTATCTGAAGCTGCCAGCACAAAGGGGTGGATTCATATGAGCAGTTACATTAGAGAAGAGAAAGAAAAAGAAGTGGAGATGATCTTCGAGGTGTTCTTTGGGTCAATGTCATCAGCATTTTACAGATGCTTGTGAGCAAAATCGTCCATATGTTAGGAGTCTAGATTCATCTTTGTGGATGTGAAGCCAGTTTAAGAGTGTCTAGCCTTATGACCTCCCCGAGGTCTGTGCCCCAAGCCACCAAACCTGAAGTTATCCTGATGACAGAATTTCAAGTGCTGTGCCAGGTCATTGGAAAGATTAAGGCTACCATAAAATAAAAATAAAAACAACAAAAAAAGCCAAAATAAAATAAATGCAAATAAAAATAATAATAATAAAAATAAAATAAAAACAAAACCGAAAACAGAAATACAGATCTGCTTTCAAAATAATAGCATGAGTCTACATTTCCCCTCTGTTTTCTCTTCCTTGACCCTCCAAACCTAGCTTTCTCATCAGAGAAAATGTCACTGAACTGCATCCTGAGTCACCAGACAGTTTCTTGATAGACACGTGCATGGTGAAGGCAGCAGGATCTGGCAGGTGAATCTGGGGGCCACAAAGGCCACACTGGAGACCCTTCAGCATCCTCTAAGAGCTGCTGCCTCCTTAAAATGCCCCGGAAGTTCTGTGGTCCAATTAGAAAAAAAATACGTCATTAAGATTTAACTGAAACTGTGACCAGGGGAAGTGATGAGACAGTTTTAGCTTCTTCTCAGATTGCAGGGTTTACGAACTGCTGAAGCAAGTCAAGCGTTGTGAGCGGTAGTGCTTGGGGGAGTGAGCTGGGAGACATGTGTTATGACTTCTACCTTTGCTCTCAACACAAGGAGAAAATGGAACAGAGTGATCTGTGATTCAGGTATTAATGTCCACCATAGGAAGCTTGGCTTTTAGTCTCTGCACTGTCATGACTCGCTTGGCTGCTCGGTGCCACGAGGGTGTAACAAGCAGGGCAGCTTCCAGCAGCCGTGGAGGGTTTTCCACTTCTTCCAGTACTACAAGGAGCCTACAAAATCTCAAGACACTGAGCCTCCTCCAACACATTTCAACACCTCCTCCAAATCAGACTCCAGACTAAAGATAAGATCTAATAATGTATTGCCTTTGCATTGATAAATATTGCAGCAAAGCAGTTTTTCAACTCCCCTTCGCTCACAACGTATGTTTAATGTGCCTTCTCTTCCAGAGAAGAGCAACAAAGCTGGTGAGGGGGCTGGAGAGCAGGTCTTACGAGGAGCGGCTGAGAGACCTGGGGTTGTTTAGCCTGGAGAAGAGGAGGCTGAAGGGAGACCTCATTGCTCTCTACAACTACCTGAAAGGAGGTTGTAGAGAGGAGGGAGCTGGGCTCTTCTCCCCAGTGACAGGGGACAGGACGAGAGGGAATGGCCTCAAGCTCCACCAGGGGAGGTTTAAGCTGAACTTCAGGAAAAAATTCTTCACAGAAAGGGTCATTGGGCACTGGCAGAGGCTGCCCAGGGAGGTGGTTGATTCACCTTCCCTGGAGGTGTTTAAGGCACGGGTGGACGAGGTGCTGGGGGGCATGGTTTAGTGTTTGATAGGAGTGGTTGGACTCGATGATCTGGTGGGTCTCTTCCAACCTGGTTATTCTATGATCCTATGATTCTATGAGTCCCAGTGCAGTCACTGAAGAACTTGTCCAGGCACTCAGCAGAGCCTTGAAGGATTCAGCTGATGTTAAAGGGGGCAGCTGTATCCAGCTGAATTGCTCCCCAGGTTCCACTGACTGTATTGGCTGAGGTGCCTGAACAGAGGTGTTCAGTATTTTGGGGGATCCTTTGGATCTAATGCTGTAAGTCACATCCTGGTAGTGTCATTTCTCTGGGAAAGCGAGAAGATGTACAGTGATATTCGATGAAATTCTGTCCCACATGCATGCAATCCAGCCTCTCTGTGTTACCTTCTTTCGGAGGAGCGCACTGAAAATGCCTGCAGCACTGTGATTTGGCATGACAGGTTTTGTGCTTTATCATTGAAAATGGACCAGAACCAACATTTATGTACCAAAGAGCTGATGCAAGGGTTCCCAGCACAAATATCATAGGCAGAAACCTAACAAGAAGTCCTTAAGGGAGCCCCTTTACTGCCTTTTTGCTAACCTCTGGAGCTATTTAGGACCTCAGAATGTGCAGGTTTTCTCAAAACACAAGCGGTATCTTCTAGACACCAGTGGCTCAGCACTTACCATCTTCAGATTTTACAGTGGAAGCTGATGTCTTACCAGTGAACTGAGCTGAAAAATAAAATTCACTGAGGAAGGAAATCATAGTTACTGCTTCGATGAAAGGGATATTAGAAGGTTATGTTTATTTGAGGTGCCACCATGTTCTTTACTTCTGTTTTGGCCCAAATCAGAAATAACTTTGCAGGCCTGCTCAGCTCATTTCTCACACAGATTTTCTGAACACTTTAGCTTCTGCAAGCTGTGTTACTCTGCGCGTGTGCTTATTCCTTGTTTACAAAGCCATGAGAAACAAATTCATCCTAGGAAAGGCACCAGAAGGAGTGGCCCTCTCCCAAAAACTACCTGTGAAAAAGGGGTCAACACAAGCATGAAAGAGAGGAATACACAGGAGTTTGCTGTTGTCTGTGTAGTGGTGAGATAGGGGGTTGTAGCTTCACCTGTCCTGATCACAATAATTCTTCCTACGTTCACAGCAGGAAAGAAATGGGAATACGTGTTTACATTATCAGAAGTGGAAATAGGCTCCTCATGAAGACAATGAGGACAAGAGATGGAACCAGGTTAGAATGGTGGGGGTGAGTTTCTTGAAGTACTGTGTCCCCAGCTGGAGGGAAAAGTGATGTCAGGTTTTTCTGGCTAACAGAGATCAGGTTTCCCTGAGGGCTGTGATCAGACCCTTCCTCTGTCCATTGGCATATCACAGGCTTCTGTGAAGTGCGTGCATGAGGCACCAAAGTACCCCTGGTGCCCTCAGGGACCTGGTGGGTCCCATGCTGCGTGATTACATCACACTCCTACATCTCAGGGCCAACATTTTTATGAAAATAGCTTTGCTTTGGGTTGGAAAGACCAGAAAAACAGGCTTCAAGGATGTTGTATTTCATTTATGCAGCTCTTGGAGGCAGAGGAGAACTGGCATCAGCAGTACCAGGCAGGCAGGAGTCTGAAGGAGAGGGGAACAGAAGCACTCAAAGGAGCAAGCTATGGTGCTATGAGCTGCTTCACTTTGACAGAACTATATCTCCTGGTAGAGATTTCTCTGCTTTAACAGTGACTATGTCCACACAACCTCTCTCAAAGCTGGAGGTGAAGATTTGTGGTCCCTACCTAGAAAAAAAACTGCTGGCAGGGCTCCTAGAGTAGCTGCGGTTATACTGGCACAACTGGACTCTCATTCAGCATGTTTTGTCCAGAGATTTAAGCTGCAGCTTAGCTGATATTTGGTGTTTTGCAGTGCTTGTTTCCCAGTGTTGTGTCCTGGTATCCGCATCAAGGTAAACCGAGTGGTGAGGAGGAAATGGGCTTCTGATTTGGGGGAAAAATCCCCCTCCTCCTTCAACAGACAATTCAGAGTATTTCTTTCAGGTGAATGAAATGATTCCAAATATTTGGTCCTCAGCACAGTAAGGCCATGGAGCTGTTGGAATGGGTCCAGAGGAGAGCCACAAGAATGATCCGAGGGTTGGAGCACTTAATTTATGAGGATAGGCTTGTTCAATTGGATAAGAGAAGGTTTGGGGGAGACCTTAGAGCAGCCTTCTGGTACTGAAAGAAGGGATGTGGGAAGGATGGGGACAGACTTTTTAGTAAGGCCTGTTGAGACAGAACAAGAAGTACCAAGGAAGGGTAGATTTATATTGGAAATAAGAAAGAAATTGTTTAAAATGAAGGTAGTGAAACACTATAACATGTTGTCTAGGGAGGTAGTCGAGGCCCCATCCCTGGAAACATTCAAGGTCAGGTTGGACGGGGCTCTAAGCAATCTGATCTGGTTAAAGATGTCCCTGTTGCTGGAAGCGGGGTGGACTGGATGACCTGTAAATGTTCCTTCCAGCCCAAAGCATTCTATGTTTCTATGATTTAATTTTCCCTTGTTTTATTACTTAATCTCACAAGAAGTTGAATAAGGAGATCATAGCTTTATTTCAGGTGTCAAAATCATTGGACAAGAAAGAAAAGTCAAGAAATTCTATTTTGAAACTCAGGGCAAAATGCTTCAAAGTTTTCTCCATCTTTTTTTTTTTTTTTTTTTGGCTGAAACATCTTGCCAAATTTGGCCTGAACTTACAAAGAGACTTGATCTGCCCAAACCAGCATTTTTCAGTGAATTAATGATTGTCATGAAAAATTTCAGCCGGCTCAGACAAAACCCAGATCTGTTTTAAAGAGATAAAGTTAAAATGGTGAGAAGTCTTCCCAGACAAGCCTTTATGGTTAGCTTCTTGAAGGAATGCATGTACCTAACTCCCTCTCAAATGATGGAGAGTTAGTACTTAATTCTTGGATGACATTGGCCCTTTATGCTTATAAAGTGATGACTGCTTTTGACATCAGAAGGACTGAACCAGTGACTACTGAAAGCAAAAAGCAGAATCCACACTCACTTCATTCACCCCCATTCAAGGATTTTTACACTTGTCTTTCCAGTACCATTTGAGCAGCATTTGGTAGCGCACCACGTGATGTTAACAGATCTGGCCCTTCTCCCTAGGAGTAAATTCCTGCTCTTGGCAGGTTTCAAGCTCAGCTTGCCTTAGCTATAAAATGTAGATTCTGTTGAAAAATCCCAGCGACCAGCTCTGCTCTTTGGCCTTGCTTCATTGTCAAATCAAAGAACAGCCTCAGCATCCTCCCTCATCCTCCCTTCTTATTTCACTCTTGGCAAAAACTAAATGCGTCTATCTTTCCTAAGGTGCTGGTATCTCTGCCCAGAACATACCATGATCTTATTTTTAACTCTGTTTTCTCTTCCTTGCTTTTCTTTATGGAAAAGCCTTGGAAGCCCTCTTTTTTTTCATCTGTGCCCACATCTGCTTTGCCCTTTCCTTCCCTTCCTCGCTCCTCTTGATAAAATGCTCTGGTCTGATTCCAGCAAACTGCCAAATGTACCGTGCACAGAGCTGGGTAGAAATACCTCGGCTGATTAAATCACCCTTTTTAAATAGCCCAAGCAGTTAATGTCAACTCTCCCTGCCAAACAGTTTCTTGCCTACCCATATCCGTTCCGCAGCGCGGCAGCCAACCTCTCTTGCTCTTGACTTGTGCTGAGAAAAGGCAGCTCACAAGCCAGACAGATATGCAGACATGCCCTGAAACAACAGAAGGAGGTGTGAACAAGAAGAAAGAAGCATTGCTGAGCAGATCAGATGTTGCATTTCAATGAAATATTGCGGTTTCCATGCTATGTGTTGATTGAATCTTATGAAAAGAGCTTTAGAGGACTGACTGCTTAGTTGCAGCGTACCTGGGGCTATAGGTGAGTTTGGAGCTTCACTGTGCTGGAGGTGTTGTAGGTAGATATAGGGAACTCTAAATTCTAGCCTTCACCACCTTCTCCATGGTGCCTCTGAGGAAAGGCTGAGGGGAACTGGTAAGGTGGGAGCTACCTGAAGCCTGCTGATGAGGAGCACAGGGCACAGGTGGAAACAATGCTGAGAAGCCACAGGGCAGTGAGGTGTTTTTAGGGGCTCAGGCATGTCTTGGTGATCCACCAAAGTCCTGCCTTATGTCTGAGATGCTGCAGTGCTTCCTCATGCCTCCAGTTTTCTTCTCAAGGACATGGGTCAAAGTGACTGCCCTGTTCATGCATGGCTGAGCTCCCAGCAGCACTGAGGCTCCTATTCATGCAGGGAGGAAGAAGGAGCTGCCTGCCCTGCTGAGCCCTTAATGTGTTGCATCCCAGAGAAAAGGCTGAAGGAGAAGAGGCAGGAGAAGGTGATACGACCATCTTTCTCTAAGATAGAAAGGTCTCTTTTTCCCCCCATTGATACTGATGAAGGGTGGACTGGTTGGACTGCAGCAAAGGCTGAGACGTTGTCCTGTGCCTGGTACATGCAGGTTCAAGGGCTCTTCTGCATCTGATCTCCGGGCATTGCAGTGTCTTAATGTTTGTCTGCATTCAGGTCCAGGCCATTAGCACTAACTGGTGACTTGACCTGCAGACCAGGGGAAATTCTTTCCACAAGATGACACAGGGGCCCAGGTCACGGTGGGTTTACAATCCGTGTGAAAACAAAGCGGATGTTCATATAGATAGAAAGAAAACCCAATTTTATAATGGCAGGACTTTAAATAATACACCAGGGCTTTGTAAAAGATACAAACCCTTCTATCTGAGGGGTGGAGGTAAATGGAGTCTAGAAGAAATACAGCGTGGGAGCCTCTCATCCTACTGCTGAGGGTATCTGACACATTCCTTTGAGGCAATTTCTCTGTTCCCCAGTGAAGCATCACCCTGGAGCTGACATCTTGTAGAGGTGACTTGGGACCAGAGCATC
Source organism: Phaenicophaeus curvirostris (assembly GCF_032191515.1). NCBI lineage: Eukaryota > Metazoa > Chordata > Aves > Cuculiformes > Cuculidae > Phaenicophaeus > Phaenicophaeus curvirostris. The sequence continues at coordinate 120,246,797 of NC_091393.1, read as the reverse complement.
CTGCAGCCAAGCCCTGTTATTTCATGCTTGTCTGCAACCGCAGCCCTTGCCTGTCCTTCCTGTTCCCAGGCAGAAGTCAAGGTCTCCTTGGCAGGAGAGCCTGACGCAGGCAACTCCCCCATGACGCTCCTGCACCCGGGTACAGAACATTCCCATGGGGAGGTGAGGGGTGGGCAGAGGGGCCAGGGCACAGATGCGTGCTGACTGTTACCTTGAGCACTGGGGAATGGCTCTGGGGTAAGCGTGGATACGGTTGACTTGTTTTGCAGCCCTCCCTCCAAGCAAGATGAGGAGGAGGAGGAGGAGGAGCTGGACTGATGGCAGGCATTGCATGGGAGACTGTGTTGGAAATAATCCGGCACAGCTGGGCTCTGTCCCACGACCTTCACCTTGTTGCTTTGATAGGGAAAAACGTAAGGGAAGAACTTGGCTGGGGAGCCCTTTGATTTCTCCCGTCTTCAGAATATAGTTTCTTCCCAGGTGGAGGGCACCCTCCGGCCCTGAAGTCAAACAGACCAGCACGGATGGATTCATCCTATTAAGCAATCTTAACCCTCAGTAAAAGATGGCCACACTCAAACGGACTATTGGGAATGGTTCCTGGCCCATGATAATCCCCAAACCATGCCTGGGCCTCCTCTGGGTCAGTGTTAGCTGGGCCAAACCAGACCTATGCCACGATCAGCAGGATGGACAATTGGGAGATGGAAATTCAAAGGTATTTTCCTATGTTTTCAGTTGAGACAACCAGACACAACATGGTGGTTCCTTTTTCCTCCATCCGTCTTTGAGAACTTCTGCTTCAGAGGAGGACCATGTCTGGTCATTTCTTCTGCAGTGAGTCATCCTGATATCCTGTCCATTTGCATCCAAGGGGGATAAGGCTGTGAGAAACCCTCTGAGTAAAATACAACCTTTTCCCAGGCCTCAGACCTTCCATAGTAGTGTACGAGGGGCTGAGGCTTGGAAACAGAAGGAATGATCATACCACTAGCTTGATGGGTGTTGCTTCTATCCCAAATATTGACTTTAGATTTGCAAATCCCATCTTGTGGCCATCATGTTATAGGTACACGCTGAAGGCTTTACTGCTTTCTACCATCCCACTCATTTTAGACCAAATACGCTAGAAAGAAACCAAGACAGTGGTTTAGAAGCACCTATAAGTGCTTCTGTAGCATTATGCACACAAAGCTATGCACGTAGAGCACATGCACACAGGAGTGCTCCTATCTCTTCAGCCTTCCCTGACTCCCCAGCCTGCTGTAGCTGACACTCAACCACAAGATGAGCCCCTCTTTGCAATTTTGACTCCAAACATGCCTTTCCTTTGGGCTTCCAATGCTGTAGGAGTGAGAAGAGGGTAGAGGGATCAGGGGGAAGGGTGTAAATTGCTCACTGAGGATGCTATCACATCAAGCTCACTGTTTACAAGTTGCTGCCAGGTTATTGAAGATCAGAGAGTCGCCGGGTCTAAACACAGCTACTCCCGGAGTGCAGCATGTCGAAGCTGGTTGATACATGTCCACCCGCTGCCCTTGGGTTGACCTTTAAGACCTCGGAGTTATCAGAGGGAAGCGACCATGCGGTGGGGCTGGAGGACCACCTACGGTGCCATGTGAGTTGTGTGGCGATCTTGCACGGCTCAGGGAGAAGAGATCTAGAGATACATTCTACACAGGGGCCTTGCGACACATATAGACTCAGGTCTGGGAACCTAAATGAGCATCTATACACACAGGATAAATAATTCCCAGCCCATAGAAGTAATTTTTCATAGAATCACAGAATGGTTTGGGTCAGAAGGGACCTTAAGGATCATCCACTTCCTACCCCTGCCACGGGCAGGGATGCCTTCCAGTTTGCTCAAAGCCTCATCCGACCTGGCCTTGAACATTTGTTTCCCAGTCTATCCAGTTAGGCTCTGGATAACCTCTTCTGTAGTGCTGGCCAACAGTGCAAGGTGACTCTGTCCACCAGATGAAACTAATCCTGATGATTTCAGGCAAAATTTGGCTTAGTGGATACATGTGTACTAGTAAATTCCACACAGCCAGCAATTTGAATATCTGCAACACTAAAATGTTAACATTCTCCTAGCATATGTTTGGCCTTGTTCAACTAGCATAGACCCAAACAATCCCTGTGCATCAGCCTGGAGGCAGCACACAACAGGCATCACTCTCAAAACTTATTTTGGATATGTCCACCCTGTTCTGGAGGCTTAGAGATTGTAATAGTGTGGATGTGGCCCTACCAAACCATCTGGCATCAGGGTCTGAGGACAAGCTGGGTAATTTTTTTGTTTTGCAGCACAGCTGTAATGAGTGGGCCTGAAAATTGCAGAGTCAACACCACCCAGAACAGCTCTAGCAGTTTGTCCTGCAGAAGGGAGGACCTTGAGGTCCTTGGTTGAAGATGGCAAAGGCAGAGGTCATTAGATGAAGATGGCAAAGACAAGCTGCTGGTAGAGAAGGTAAGAGTGCACCCTTGCTGTTGGGTAGGGTCTAATTTCAAGTGCAGAAGGTTTTGTTGTGATGTTAATTTCTGAACACTTGGACAGGACAGTTATTCCGAAGGCTTGATCTGGATAAGAAAATGTGGGACAAAGGTGCTCGCATTTAGCTATTCAGAGCAGATGAACATTCCTCTGGTTGCAAGAGCTCATGCCGCAGTCAAGGCTTATCCCTATGGTTCAGAGGATCTCCGTGTTCTGACTTTCTTCTTTGCAAGGGGGATATCCTCACACCAATGAGAACAGTCCCATATAGCTCCAGTTTTTAGCCTTCCTAATTCCCTGTGGGTAAGCTGGGGGTTTGGTTGGGACCCTTAGGCTTGTGGGGCATGGGAGAGCAGGAGTGTTCAGTGGGAGGAAGGTCTGTTGTTGCTCGCATCACATTATTAGTCCTTAACAACTAAGAACCTAGAGGCCAGGCCAGATCTTTCTTGCAAGGGTTTCTTCCCAAATAAAATATGTGAGCTCAGCTCTGGGCTGGGTTCCTACATGCCGCCGTCCACTTGGAAATACACTGAAATCCCTGCTCTGGAGTTGTTCCTCTCCTATTTGCTCAAAGCTTTCCAGCAGGCACTAAAATTCCAGGAAAACTCAGGAAACTGACTGCAGTTGACTGCTAATGTCATACACAGAAGGATGCAGGTATGTGAGCATCAAATGCCAGTGGAAGCAAACGGGTCTAAGCTAGATGCCCTCATTCCTAGACACCAACGTGGCTATAGCTCCCGTTTCTGGTCAAGTGGGTCCACACAGCCCTACACTTACGTGCACTGAACCTTTCTCAGAGTGTGATCCTCTGATCACATTTATTGATTTTATCCTTCAAAGGCTCCACTACGAGCTGGAAATTGCACCCCACCTTCCTCTTACTACCTCCCGGCCCTTGACGGAGAAGCAGTGGCTACCACAATGTCTAAATCCAGAAGCAATTACGTTTCAGGCCCTCATGAGGCCAAAAGAAAGGTGTGTGGTTAGAATCTGAATTAGCATGAGAGCTAAGCAAGGTCCTGAGGTCTTCATTTTCCAGGTTTGGCTGCCAAAAAGGCTCAGTATCTCGACTTGCTTCAGGGGCCTCCATTTGCACCTCACTATGAAGAATATCACCAAAAGAGTGGCATCTTTGGGAAGGAAAAGACAGAATGAATGCTGCAAGACAGGAACAAAGACTGAAATAAAACTGTTCTCTCCAAGGCGTTGTAAGGGATCTTGCTGTAGGCAGCCCACAAGGTACAAAGAGAACATTTGAGAAGTGTTCTTCTCCTACTGCCTCAGTATTTTAGGGGTTTTTGAAATGTTTTCATGGTCCCCCTGAGACCAAATATGTTTTCCATTCAAATGAGGTGTTTTGGGAAATGTGGGTGAATTAACTATATTCTCAGTGTCAGGGGTGCTTGCAGTTGGATTATTTATTGTCTAATAAGATGTGTCCTCCAATCTGAAGCTTTTTCTGCATCTAGGCCATTCATAACATCTTTCAGCTCCTATAATAAGGACTGTGTTTGTGCTACAGATTTTTCCCTAAGAAAAGATGGACACAATTTCCTCTTTTTTTTTTTTTTTTTCTTTTTCCTGTCCTCATTCTGCTGCCCAGGTTGGCTCTTGGCATCTCATGAATTATGATCCAGTTCAATGTTCTATTCAGCCTGGAGGAGACACCCTGACTGATACATCAGGATGCTCTTCCCTGGGTCCAGGTTTTGGTGCTTATGTTACAAGAGGGACAAGTCATATGAGTGTCTGCTGTACAGGGCAGAGCGTGATCCTCTGGGCTGTGCAACAAGCTGTGCCTTTTTTTGGTGGATCAGACATCACACTCCCAAGTAATCCTTAACATGAGGCAGCGTTGGGACCACAGCAAGACTCCCACCACCCTGCTGTGGATGCCATTCTGCTATCTCCACCCTGTGGTTTGAGCCTGCCCTGGAAAAAAAAAAAGGAAAGAAAGATAAGGTCAGGAAGAGGGATCAGATGAGGACGAGTTAAATATAGATTTGAAAAGCTAGGGGAACTCTTTTGCTATCACAGAGACGATTATGACCAGTAAAACATCTGGCTTGGGTACAACTGGGGTGACTTTTTGGATTCAGAGGATGGTGGTGGGAACTAGAGGCTCCAGGGAGATGTTCCTTCCTTCTGCTCTGCCAGCATAGACCTGGAACTCAGATTTAAGGTAGAGAGGGTGAGCTGGCTGCAAGTCTTTTGGTTCTGACCGCGAGGACAGCAAGCACAGGCTCCCTCACCTCCAAGGGGAGACAGAGCTGGATCCTCTGACACCAGCTCCCAGGACTGTGAGCAGGCCAGGGGAATCTGCTGTCTCCTCTCACTAACGATGAATAAGCTGCTAATTTTAACTGGGAGTGACCTTGAACAGACTGGTGGGGAAGGAGACTCCAGAGAGGGGAGGTCTGGAAGCAGCCTAGAAAAGGAGCACCCATGGCAACTCGTAGTCTGTCTCCAGTGGCAGGTGAGTGCAGATCCCGTGGGAAGAACTGGGGAAGCAGAGAGTAAGAGTCCTCAGAGAACAGAACAAGGAAACTGGCAATTTAGAGACTTTCCAAGCCAGGGAGGGTGCCATAACACCTGACTCAAATTACTGAGGGATGGGCAATCATCCAGAAACAGCTCCAGCCCTCCTGTCTTCCACCCAGCAGGACTGAAGCAAGTGTCTTTGACACATCCCACAAACCTCTCTGGAGCAGCCATGGGTGCTGAGTGTATAAAGAAAATGCTCCCCTTGAGCCTCATTATCGATGGAGGATTTCTCTGGCTGCTGACGGAGATGGGATGTTGCACTGAATGGCCAGTCGAGTGGAAAGGCCTTTAATTTGGCAGATTTCCTAAGGACGGTGTCTCTGCCTCACATCAGTGACACATCTCTGCTCTCTGCCATCCACACAGCCTGGCTGTGACACAAGGTCTCACCCACTCTTTCAGTTAAGGGGTGCTCAGGGTTGGCTGCCCACACTGTTGAGACCCAGCCTTGAGCTTCACCAGCTCTGGGGGATGCTCTGAAACAAGACTTCTTCTTGGAGGAGCAAGTCAGATGAGGTCTCCCTTGGCTGCCTGGTCAGGGAGGAGACCCACCTGCCAGAAGAAGAAAAAAAAAGAAAAGAAAAAAAGTGATCATTGTTCACTTTGGTGGAGCTGCTTGGAGACCAGAGCTCAGCCTGGCAGAACATTGATGCTCTTGTTTGCTCTGCAGTATTTGCCATGAAGTATTTGCTTTGCCACCTGTGAGTGGAGCTAAACCAGAGCAAGATGAGGGCTCCTCATCACCTCCCTTCTTCCCCATGAGCCCTGCCTCTCTTTTCAGTGGCAGCTTAGCAAACTCCAGGCACCCTGTCCTACGTGGAACACTTGGATTCTCGTGATGCTAGGATCTTTATTGCCCTGGTAGCGGTCCTGAGCTCCTGGCACATGCCAGAGCACATTGTTGGTGAAGTTGTGCCTGCTAGTGCTGTTCTGCTTAAGACCAAACAAGAGTGTAGCATGGCATTGAAAAAAAGCTAATTTCCCAGGACGTGATTTCAGTACATCATCGCTTCGCTTTCCTTTTGGTTTACACCAGCAAAACAAGGGCACCTCATAGCTCCAGGATCTAGGGGCAGCCTCTTAAGCAACCTCCTACCCAAAGACATTACCAGCTCCCCCTTTAACCAGAGAACTAGAAACATAATGGACTTCTCCTTTTTATCCCTGCCCTGTCTAAGTCCTGCACAAAGAGGATTGAAGCATAAACCAGACTCAGACAGATAAGGGTGATATTATATCATGAGGAGAAAGAAAAGAGTAGAAGAATGTTACTCACGAAGCCCTAGATCTTTCTAGAGTTGCAGAATCATAAAATTACTTGAGTTGGAAGGGACCTTAAAGATGATCCAGTTCCAACCACCCTGGCCATGGTCATGGTTACCTTCCACTGGATCAGGTTGCCCAAAGCCTCATACAACCTGGCCTTGAACTCCTAAGTAGGACTATACACCCCCTCCTTTTTCTTCTCCCCGCTTTGCTCATCTGTCTCAGCTAATCATCTTTTCTTGCTCTGATTTTAGCCTAGCTTCCTAAAGACATTCAGGAAAGTCCGTAGTGTTATTAGACATCAGAAAACCCATATTGTGATGAATACCTGGATGATGGGAAAAGCCTCATCTGGAGTTCACACCTTACTACACACCAGAGAAGCCACGCAGTTGCCTCAGTGCTGCTGTTCCCTATAGCCCTGCCTTCTCACTGTTTTTCCTTTGCTTTTCCTCTCACTCCCCCCTCTCCCCTTTGAGCACCTGCTGATTTTTCCATGCCTGCTTCACCCCCTGGCCTTGATGCACATTCTCTGCTTTGCTAAGATGTCACAGTGTACAGCTACTGCCTGGAGAATATTTTAAACCGCAACCACAGAGATTTTAAACCATAGCCACATTGCTAGGTGGAGAACTGAGAAATACACCAGAAACCTCTCCTCCACTGCCTCAAGCCACTTGCAAACAGGGTGTTAAAACAGATTAAATCAGCATTAACAGAAGACCAGACACTACCTCTGCAGACAATATTTCAGACAGAGGACTGGGATGAAGTAACATGAGCAAAGCTACATGGGAAAGCAGTAGCGAGGATCAATAATGGAGGTCTGGATCTTTCCATATGAGAATTGGAAAGACCATTCCCATGGTGTTTGGAAAGACCACTTGGCACCTAGGGAAGAAATGAAGGGAGTATCTTAGTTGCTGTGTAAGGTACACACCACTAGGTAGCCCTTTTAATCCTTGTCTGGGCTCTTCAGAGAATTCATACCCTGTTTACATCAGGAATTGTCTCTCATCTTGTGGAACACCTTGCACAGCTTGATGTCTGCAGAAAATAAGCAATGTGCTCTTCTTGGATAACTTCACAGGGTCCTTGAGCTGTTCGCATGAATGGTAGGGTCACTGCTGCAGATCACTTAAGAATCACAAACTGAATTTGAGAGCCCGAATCGCTTTTGCCAATTTACTCCTGCTCTGAGACTCACCTGTGAGCCTCTGACTGGAGCTCACCCAGGGTGAAGAGAAACCTTTCAGGCTGCCAGGTAAAGGGGCTCCTGCAGAGCTTTCTGAGGTCATTGTAGGCATCCTGGTCCCCTGGAGTACGGCTGCCTCCTGGGCAAGAGGTCACAGGAAATAGTATCCTACTTCTCACCTGAGTTCTTGATTGAAGTCCCTGATGCACATCTCCAGGATGCACACCAGAGTGCAGGTCCTTTTCTCGCCAACGGAACGACCTCTGATGTGGTAGAGCTGTGCAGTCCATTTCACGGTGTTTTTGGTGGCTATTGTGTAAAACCATAACTGCTCATGCAGCTCATGGTCTCCCTCCACCCCCTGGAGTGACTCAAGTAGCTGGCACAGCCTCCTCCCCTGAGCAAAAAAAAGTTGCCCACGGCTTCTGCAAAGGCTTTGCGGTAGAAGCACACATGGCAATGAAGCCAGGTGAGTGTCTGTCCCATCCATTTATCACAGGCGTGGCAGGGAACAAAATTCAACAAATAATTGTGCAGCATGAATAAAAAAGGCTATGGTGTCCAGTGCAGAGGAAGCACAACTTACAGTCTCTTTGTTATGTTCACCCTGGGTTTGGCCACATGTTGCTATTGGCCATAAAAATATCCATTTCCTTTCTAAATTGAGCTACAATACTTGACTCTTTGGCCTTGGGTGATAATGCAATGCACAAGTGCTCAGCAGAAGCCCTCTAACTCTCCTTCCTGGTTTGTTCCAGCACAAATGATCCACAATTTTGAGTTCAATAAAATACTGGCAACCAAGGCATTGTGTACCTTTCATCTGGATTTATTTTCTGTGTGTCATTTCATTAATAGAAATCTCTCAGTTCTGCATAGAATTCCTGGTAAATGTAAAAGACAAAGCTGGATTTCAAGCAGAAGGAACTGCAACTCCAGAGATGTTATTGAATAAATAGGTAATAAATGCTTCTTATTTAAAATGGGCTTTGTATGATTATATCTCATACAACTTGTTGCTTGGAACCAGAAGGCAGGTGGACCAAGCCTGTTCCATCTTAAATTAGCACTAGAACCTACTAGCAATGGGCCCAGGAACCAGGTTTTGAAGACAGAGATAAAATCATGAACACATGATTCCCTGAACAGAAGTGTTTAATGTTCTTTTCCTCACCCTAAGGTTTCCCATCCAGCTCCAGCTGCAGTCCTAGAGGGGTGCACTTCTCCCATAGACCCCTATCCTCCAGCCCAATGAAAACATCCTGGACATCCTAGGGTGTCTTCACTAGATACAGGATTTCTAAGGCTCTATATTTTCCACCAGTTCCCTTCCTCCTATGACCAGTACCATTGTTTTCTGCTATTAAAGCCTCATTCCCTCTGGAGAATGCAGGGAATTATATTTCCAAGCTGTGAAACCAGTCTTCTCAAAAGACTTTGAACTCATCTAAACTCTAAACCAGCCTCTGTGCGCTCTTTCTCCCAGTTGTGGGTCTGTAAAAGAAGGATAAACAGCATTTGAAGACAGGAAAAGTGCTGTTCACATTGACATAAGTGATGTTGTCCCACTAGGAACACCTGGGAGGTGATGCTGCCATCACGGTGGTGGATTTTGCCTCATCATAGGCAGTGGACATGGGCATTATGGCACTGAAGACCAAGGCCTTGGACTCACTGTAGCTGCTGGCAGCCCTGTTATCCCTTCAGATCTACTACGAATCTTCCCATTCCTTTTTCCTTCTAGGATCCTCTGCAGCCGTTGGGAGTTGCACATGTTGGGAGTGGTCTATTATTTTTTCTGGCATGTACCAGTCATCTCTGCTGTTTCTTTCTCTTAGCATCCTTGTTACACTATGAAAAGACCCTTTACAGAATGACTAAAAATTTGGTTCATGGGGTAGAAAACAGAGGATCAAACAGTCTGGAGAGATGCTGCTCAGCGTCATAACCTGGGTCTCAACCTGATGCTCACTCCTGTGGTCCTGACACCCCCTCTAGTGTGCCATCTGTGCCTTATTTCTTCATCCTCCACTCCCCACCACAGTTCAACTGCTGATTGGAGACCACCCTGCAGCCTAATGCGGACATTCCCACCAGAGTTGTGGGTCAGTGATGCACCAGAGCAGGGAAGGGGCATCTGAACCCTCCTGGTGCTGGGCATGGAGCAGGACCTGCCGTGGGGCTGGCGTGATGCACCAATGCTGCATCAAGAGCTTGTGCATTGAAAGTCTCAGCGAAGTAGGGAGGGTATTTTTGAGCTAGTTTAATGTTAGATTTGCAGGGAAGCAGGGACATCTCGTGGCAACACCACGAACATCTCTTCTGCTTCCAGGCTCCAGGGCTGCCTGGGCTGGTGGCAATCCATTCAGTGCACCCTGGGCATCCCCCAGTTTCCCTCCCTGGGTACCACACCAGCATCACCCTGAGCTGCCCGGGGAGCACAGGGGCTTCTCCTTGCCCTGACGCCCAAATAAAGAAATGGGAAATGGTCATATTCAGTTCTTTATTATTGAGTTGGGGCAGAGAGGTGGCATCGCCTGGAGACATTGCTCCAGAGCTTGGGGGCCTTGTGTGGCCCAAGGAGGTGCAGACAGGACACGTTCCCACCCTTGCCCTTGGGACGAAGGGGGCTGTGGTGTTGCCGGCAGTGACATCAGAAGCGGGGGAGAGATTGTGCAACCCTAGGACCACCGCCCAGCCACGGCCCCTTCTTCTTCACCTGCAGTTTCAGGCTTGAGGGGCTTTTCTTTCTCTGTGTAGGTGACGAAGGAGCCTGCTGTCCGTTGTGGCAGAGGGGATATCTGCAAAGTGGGTACAGACCTCCAGGGTGGGTGGGGAGGGAGCTGTGCCAGCTTTCAATCACTTCTTCAGTCTCCATGATAACTGCAGAGCTGGCAGCATCCACCTCCCTCAAGTCCCTCCTTGCTCCCCGGTTCCAAATGCTTTGTGGTGGCACCAGGGAGACTGGGAAAGGCCTGAAACAAACCATCACTGTGCAGGATGGTGACTTTCCTCCAGATCTGTCCCTAGATACTGGTGGGAGTGTGATTTACTGCTGAGGCTCTGGCTCATACTGCTTCTCCGTGGCAGTGTAGAAGTCCTCGAGGACTGACTGCAGGTACTCAAAGGTCGGGCGTTCCTCGGGCTTGTTTCGCCAGCATTTTAGGATGATGTTGTAGAGTTCGGTGGGGCACATGTCCGGGCAGGGCATGCGGTAACCCCGCTCCAGGTTGCGAATCACCTCGGGGTTGGTCATCCCTGAAGGGAAACGCAAGCCAACAGGAGTTATTCAGCACCCAGACATGAAACTCAGTACTTCCCACAGCTCACATCCTGGCAGGGCTGGAGGGACATGAGGTATCGAGATGTTTGGCCGTAACTGGGCGCCACCCCTTCTTCAAGACTTCACCCCCCTCTCCACCCCTCTGTCCCCTCCCTGACTTCTCTCTAGGGGTTTTGCCCAACACAGATATAACTGAGGCTTGTGGGAGCTGAGGAAAGGAAATCCAGCATGAAGAGACAGGGAATGTGTGCCTGGGCTGTAAACTTGGATATGTCTCTCCCAGCATAAAGAAGAACTAGATGCATCGAAGCTGATACACACTCATCCCATTTTCTCAGCATACCTGGATAAGGAATCCTGCCATAGGTTATGATTTCTGTCAGCAAGATTCCGAAAGACCACACATCAGATTTGATAGTGAAAACTCCAAAGTTAATCGCCTCTGGCGCTGTCCATTTGATGGGGAATTTGGCACCTGTCAGAGGAAGCAAAGGGAAATAGAATGTGGAGGTACAGTGTTGCCTTCTGCTCCCATGGGCATGGGGAAGCAGTTCCCCCAGCCTGAGCCCTGGGTCCTGTGGGCTGTAAAGTTCTTCAGGGGGTTGAGATGGGGCTTATTGATGGTACTGTGGAGTAAGGGAGGTAAGGACAGAGGAAGGTAATTGCTGCTTATCTCCTACTTTTATTAAAAGGACATTTCTACCTGGCATGTCCTTGCCTTTTTTTAAAGTTTATTTCCAGTACAATCAAGGCTAACCTAGGATGAGAGGAAATGGTCTCAAGTTGTGCCAGGACAGGTTTAAATTGAATATTATGAAAAAAATTATTTACTGGAAGAGGTCTGAAGCACTGGAACAGGCTGCCCAGGGAAGTGGTGGAGTAACCATCCCTGGAGGTGTTAAAAAAGTATGTAGCCATGGTACTTTGGGACGTGGTTTAGTAGGCATGGTGATGTTGTGCCAGTAGGACTGGATGAACTTAGAGGTCTTTTCCAACCTTATTGATTCTATGATTTGTTCTAAAAGACTCTTCCACATTTATATATTTATAAACATCTATAGGTACTGATACACAGAAGCGAAACAATGAAAAGCCTTAATGCATTAGCTAACTAATAATATGCATATTTTAAAAAAAGTTAGGTAAACTATTTTACTGATAAAATTGGAGGATTCTGCTGTCTTGGATCTCAGGAATGAAGCGACGAACAGTAGCATGGACCAGTGCTGTGCACGCTGAGGGCGTGATGCTGGGAGCAAGCAGCACTTGCCACAACACTTCAGCATCAAGCAGCTCTCGTGAGAGACATGTCACTTTTTCTACTATGGAGAATCAGTGGGTTTCTGTAGCCCCAAACTATCTATTCTATTTGAGGCCAATGCCTCGAGTAGCATTACTTAGAGCAACAGTAGGGTTTTATTCTGTTTTTAGCAAAACTGCATAAACTATGCAGCATATATAAATTATCCTGTTCTTAAGGATGCATATGTATATTAAAAACAAGTCAAAGTCCCATTTTATTTTGTCCACCAAGATCTTTTGCGTGCTGCAGAAAGCACTGACCATAAGATTGCAATTTCCTTTTAGCTAAGGTGAACAAAAAAAAACCAAGCACCAAAACCCCCAAAGACATTGATAAATAGCGACTAAATATGTTAAAGACTGCAGAGGAAACCACATTTTTATTTGTATATATCCTTTCAGGACTTTAAGCCCAAATGCATTGTGTGAAATAGGTGTCTTTGTTCTTGCACATCATACTCTGACAAGCAGAATGACAAGGCTTGGAAATCCAGTCTATGAAATGAAATTTGTTCAGAGTAGATATAGGGCCATTTGTTATTTCAGATTAAATCTTGCTGGAAAAATGCTAATAGGGACTGTTTTCCATTGAAATATATTAATAGAATTATTTGCAACAAAAACTTCCCTATAAGCTTCGTATCTTACAAGAGGAAAAATTATATTCAATTTCCTTTCCCTGGAATATTCTTCATGGGGAATTTTAGCTTCATCCCAACTCACAGATTTCCAAAGTTTGAACATCTTCTGATAAGCGTCATTTACGCCTGACTTGTTTTATTTCAATAATTTCTGTTTGTTTCCCTGATGCTCAATAAAGTCGCTTCACAATCTGAATGACATGATCTCATAACTGATCTCAAAGTGCAGAGAAAAAGCTGTCACCAGAGGAATTCAACTTAATCTTGTTGCCCAAATGGTTGTAGATGGACCTTTACACCAACCAAACCAGTTGTCACCTCTCATGGTCGTGCTCTCCTGTCTAACACCAGTCCAGATACTCAGGCCCAGCAAGGGGCTTGGTTTTGCAGGTGGAGTCATAACGAGATTTCACATTAATAAGGGAAATATTTGGTTTCGTATGCCTGTTCTGTTGGTTTGGTTTAGATGCTCTTGGTACTCTGTTCCCACAAGAAGCACCTGCCAAGCTGCAAACCTGATCTCATGTTTTGTAGGTTGTCACTCTGTTATGGAAAGGGTTCTTGATCTGGTCTGGATTCAGTTACCCTGGAACATCTGGAAACTGCCTTTAGGTACAGATTCATGGCTCAAGCTCCACTCTGCAGTACAATGATCGAGTTACATTGCTATTTCCTTCTCTTCAGACTGACTCCCCACGAACATGTAGGCACATTCAGCAAGTTTCATTAGTAGAGGTCTCATTTCTCCAGCAACACAACCTGAGATTCAGCAGAACTCCTCCAAACAGTGCCAGAAGGCTTTTTTCCATTTCCATCTGTAAACCTCACTTGCTCTTTTATTGTCTTCAAGCTCCTCTGCATCTCCTGGGACCCCATTTTTTACTCTCTTGCTTGCTCTGCCTGCTGCCCAGGAGCTGGCAACAGCAGCAATGTGGGCTCTGGTCTTACCCATTGGCAGTGGTACCTCATGTCTGGTCCCAACCCAGCCCTTGGATGCCTCATACCTTGGCACGTCTGTGTGACAGGAGGATTGGAGATAAGGGAAAGAGGCAATGTTGGGAACAACACCCACCTTCTTGTGCCAAGTATTCATTCTCAATGATCCTGGCTAGACCAAAATCAGCAATTTTGCAGCAAAGCGTCTCCGAGACAAGGATGTTGGCGGCTCTCAAGTCACGGTGGATGGAGTTCATTCGCTCTATGTACGCCATTCCCTCTGCCACCTAGGAGAAGAGGAAGAGATCATCTTCATCAGTCACCTCTCCACGACAACAAACTAGCCTGCCTGTGTCTTACCCCACTTCTCAAAAGCACAATATATCTATTGGGCTGCTCACATGCCTCTGTGCACATGGACATGCATGTGTGCTCAATGAATGGACAGATAGATCAGTAGACAGATAGATAAACGGGTAGACAGGTATATAAATAGTTACCGCCCATGTATGTGTGCACATGTGAAGCTTTACCAGCATGCACTCAGCTTCCAAAAGATTTAAGCAGCCAAGCCAAGCAGTACAGAAGCATCACTCTCTGTTTTACTCAGAAGTCACAGCTGTGAGTCATGTCTGTAGCAATAAGCAGAAAGTTGAAGCAAACCTGAAGCCACATCACTGGATTCCCAGTTTCTGCCACAAGACTCTCCCCACTAGTTGGAATTCTAATCACAGACGTTCCAGATTAAATACATGAATTAAAAAAAAAAAAAGAAAAAAGCCCTCAAAGAGCTCATCTGTCCCTCATCTGATCCCTGGAGATCCCTCTACAATAAAACTAATAGGTGTTTTCTTTCCAGACTAGGACCAAGGACACAATGCAGTTCCACTCTGATACCTACAGGATGCAAGAGAGCAGAAGACCCAGATATTCATAGAAATGTGACTGGGATAGAGTACGTCCATGTACAAATCCTTTGTCCTGGGCATGTGCTGCCTTCTTCAACCACACTTTGCTTTTGGAGGTTCTTTCTTCCACAATCATCTTTCACTATTTAGGTTCTTGGAGCAGGGATTAGCCTCGGGGAAATGCCTGGTGTATGACAAACCTCTATAAATGATGGCAACAATCTTTTATTGTGAGGTGCTGGGGTATATAAAGATGAGACATTGCAAAGTTGCTCTGTCAGTCAGGTTTCAGATTTGGGTCAGACATTGTGAGGAGCATGAGCGAATGCATGCACTCCCTGTTAAGAATGGTTAGTACCTATTAAAGATTTCATGCGCCTGTGGGTGAGGGCAGAGCAATTTTCCACTCCATACAGATTCATATCGGCATCTCAACTTACATGTGGTTTTAAACAGGATACTAACACATACTTTCCAATGCTGCGTTTCTAGCCTGTGTCAACACCCCTTCAGCGCAAGTGCTGTTTGCTGCAGTGGAAAATGGAAGAATTGATGTAATTTCCTGTCCTGATGTTAATGAGATAGTACCCGCCGATGGGCTCATTTCAGCCCTGTGTGCTTTTGAGCATGTACCCTCAAGACTGACCACAGGATCATGAGCATTGGCCCAGAGCTGTCTAATTTTAACTCCAACGGATGTGATTGGATCCAAAATTGCTCTTGAGAGGATTGGGTCCTGTTGGGCTGTGATGTCATCCCTACACCACAGATGAACAGATTGCAAAATAGCTAGAAAGACCGCCCTTTGCCTCCTCCTGGAGCTGCTCAGTAAGTGTCTGAATCCCTGCCCTAGAGAGGTGGTGCTGGGGTGGGAGAGGGAGAGATAAAAGATGTAATTCCAATTGATGTCCATGCCTTGAGGGATGGGTAAAACCCTTCTTATCCCATGTGTTGTGGGTGGCTTGTGTTGGATATTATGTGGTTGCTGTGCGTGGATTTGGTTTGCGTTCAACTATCCTGGTCTTGGAAGTGACACACAGTGCAGGGTGCTGCAAACTCTGTGGAGGGATGCGAGAAGGATATGCAGGGTGGATGAATGCTTCCACGTGCCCATGGAGAGATGACATTCACAGGCACTAGCTCAGCCGTAGGGATAGTTCCCACCGTGGGGACTAGTTGACCATCGTAGCAGAAGGGCTTGTGGCCAGCTCAGGCTATACCACATGATGACATTCAAAGCTCTGACCCTTAACCTGGGGAGGAGGTTTGGGTGCATGAGGTTGCCCTAGGAATGGGGGGGCTAAAGAGGGATTTGGGGGGCTACAGGGGTCTAGGTGGCTATAGAGGTCTTTGAACAACTCTTGTGCCTGGGACAGACAAGACCTCTCCCCACAGACCTGCCTGGAAATGCTTCCTTATTCCCCACGCTCAATGCAAATTATAACGTAGTGTTAAATAAATGCATGAGTACTCACAGCTTCTGGTGTCCCTGCCTCAAACCTGGGTATTGACTGATAGCTTTGTTACGGAGCTGTTAGAATTATAGAATCATAGAATCACCAGGTTGGAAGAGACCCACCGGATTATCATCGAGTCCAACCATTCCCACCATTCACTAAACCATGCCCCTCAGGGCCTCATTCACTTGTGCCTTAAACCCCTCCAGGGAAGGTGACTCAGCCCCCTCCCTGGGCAGCCTGTTCCAGTGCCCAATGACCCTTTCTGTGAAAAATTTTTTCCTAATGTTCAACCTAAAACTCCTGTGACCGAAGCTGACTGCAGATTGCACTGGCTGTGGGGTTTTCCCCTTTCGTAGAAACGCATCAAGCCTATTTCTGGTGTGATGCTCCCATCAAAACCAAGAGCTCCACAATATGTGTGAATTTGGATCATTCTGCTTATCATTAGGAATTCAAAGCAAACAACAGGCTACATCTTTCAAGAGAAGGAATGAAAGAATGAAAAAGTGAGGGAAGGAAGGAAGGAAGGAAGGAAGGAAGGAAGGAAGGAAGGAAGGAAGGAAGGAAGGAAGGAAGGAAGGAAGGAAGGAAGGAAGGAAGGAAGGAAGGAAGGAAGGAAGGAAGGAAGGAAGGAAGGAAGGAAGGAAGGAAGGAAGGAAGGAAGGGAAAAATAGGGAGAGTGCAGTTAGCTCTCTAACCTTTCAGACAACAAACATAAAGGGGCCCCACAGGAAAGCTGGGGAGGGCCTCTTTATCAGGGAATGCAAGGACAGTATGGGGGGGTAATGGCTTTAAGTTGAAAGATGGAAGATTTGCATTAGATATAAGGAAAAAAATTTTTACTATGAGAGTGCTGAGGCACTGACACAAGTTGCCTTGTTGTGAGAAGTTGAGAGATGTTGTAGCTGCCCCATCCCTGGAGGTTTTCAAGGCCAGATTGGACGGGGCTTTAAGCAACCAGTGAAAGGTGTCCCCATCCATGGCAGGGGGTTGGAACTGGATGGGCTTTAAGGTTTTTTCCAACCCAAACCATTCTATGATTCTGTGATTTACAACCTGGAGATGCTTAGAGGGAAACAACCTTACAAAGGCAAAAGTTTGTTCTCATAAGGAATAATATTCCCAGAATGGAGGATCAGAGCATCTCTTACATCTAATCATCAAAAGGGAAGAACTGCTGAAAGGCAGTGTCTACGCCAAAAGTCTCTTTGCCAAGCTTTTTATTCCTTTTGGTAAAAAGAGAAAGAAACTTATTTCCTGCTCAGCAAGCCAGAAACACAAACCTGAGCCGCCCAAAACAACCCCCAGTTATCTAGCACTTCACTCCAGAGACTGTCCTAGGAACAGCAGAACATCGCTGAGCTGGCATGCACATCAACACAAGAGGGTTGAGAGAAACTCTATGAGAGCACACCAGGAGGTGCTGTTTTTCTCCATGAAATCCATGCTCAGGTGCACTTCTTACTTGCAAGAAATTCACCGAGGCAATATCATTGCTTTGAATCTGTTTCCCAGAGGCTGTTCACTAACCTGAGCAGACATATCAATGAGTTTGGGGAGATTCAGCTGGCTTCCTTCTTCTGTCTTCAAATAATCCAGCAAGCACCCTGCAAAAGAGGACAGGCTGCTTTGATTCTTCCAAACAAACCTACGCATTTGCTTTCTCCTGGTGCTGCTCTGACTCTAGACAAGAAACCTTCCTGCATCCTACAGAAAATCCAAGGAATCACAGTGGGTGTCTGCTGGACCATCTTCTATTAGGAACGTTCCCAAACACAGCCCGTTTCCCCCCTCTACTTTGCAGGCTGCTGAGTATTCTCCAATCAAAGTAGACAACAGGACAAAAAAGGGAACAACTTCACCATGAGAGGATTAAAAATCTGAAAGAAACTTCTTGTAAGAACAGTAGAGATGAAAACTTTAAATACTCTTCAGATGGAGCATCACCATCTTGTGAAGTAGCTGAAATATGAGACCACAAAAGACAGGGTTTTATTGCCCAGGAAGTCTCATCTGGAACTCGAAACTAACTTCACAGAATCATCATAGACAGCTTTGGGTTGGAAGGGACCTTAAAATCCCATCCAGGCCACTCCACCCTGCCAGAGCAGGGACATCTTTAATCAGATTGGGTTGCTCAGAGCCCCATCCAACTCTATCTAGAATGTTTCCAGGGATGGGGCCTCTACCACTTCCCCGTGCAACCTGTTCCACTGTTTCACTGCCTTCATTGTAAACAATTTCTTCCCTATATCCAGTCTAAATCTACTCTCCATTAGTTTAAAACCACTATTCCTTGTCCTGTCACAACAGACCTTGCTAAAAATTCTGTCCCCATCTTTCCTACAGGCCCCGTCTAAGTACTGGAAGGTCGCTATAAGGCCTCCCTGGTGACTGCTCTTCTCCAGGCTGAACAACCCCAACTCCTTCAGCCTGTCCTTGTAGGTGAGGTGCTCCAGCCCTCATGTAATTTTCGTGGCCTCCCTTGGACTTGTGGCTCACTTAGTCTACTTGTGGCTTACAGATTTGGTAAAACACTCTCCTCCTCACCCCCTTTATGATGGGAGCACCAGCCTGCTTGTTGACCTGATTTTGCAGAAACACAATGAAAAATCTTCATGAATCTCTTTACCATTGGCCATGTACTCTGTCACGATGTAGATTGGCTGCTTCGTGACTACTGCATATAGCCGGACCAGTTTGTTATGCTGGAGCCTCTTCATCAAGTTTGCCTCTGCCAGGAAGGCATCAGGATCCATGCTGCCCTCCTTCATGGTCTTCACAGCCACTTTGATGTTGTTCTTGTAATAGCCTGTAAAGAGATAATGACACATAGAGGAATTTTGACCTCTAAACAGACAGAAGCAGAAGAGCTTGTGGATCAAGTAGCAGAAAACCACAGCAGCAACTTTGATTTTCTCAATGAGAACCAAATGGTAAATCTCAGTGCCAGTGGACCCTGAGAAATCAGCAGGTATAAGAGGAGAAAGGAGAGACATGACACAACTGTCAGTTCACATGGCTTTACCAGGAATCATCCCTGCCCTGGGTGGTAGATGTCCATGCGATGAGCCCATCCTCCCAGCCCTGCAAGACCCTTTCTGGATGAGAACCCCAAGGCCTCCCACCAGCTGAGCTCTCAAATAATACAAATACCATTGAGAAAATCAGGACTCTTCAGTCAGGACATCAAACTCAGTCTGATCCTGTCCACACTCTCAATTGCCAAGGCAATAGGCAACCATTAAGAGGACAGCAAAGGAAGCTGAGGTCACCCTACTTGCTGTCTCACTGGTTAAGAGTGGGTAGGAAGGCATAAGGGGTTAAAATATAGATTATAAAGTGGAACAGGGAAGCAGAAAAAGTGGGATAGTGTCACCAGGTACCTTGCTGTGTGTAACTTAGGATCCTACAACCACACCCAGGATTCCAAGGAAGAATAACAGCATATCTCAGAAGATGAGTACATAGTTATTTCAAACCCATCACATGTGTCTTGCCTGTGAAACCCATGTTCATCCACTGATCTGTGCAAACACAACCTGTCTCATTCTTTCCAGGAACATGGAATCTACTGCTGCGTGTTTACCTGTAAACTGGGGGGTTGGAACTAGGTGACCTTTAAGGTTCCTTCCAATCCAAACCATTCTATGATTATATCACTAGAATAGGTTGCTCAGAGAAGTCATGGATGCCCCATTCCTGGAGTTATCCAAGGCCAGGTTGGATGAGACTTTGAGCAACCTGATCCAGTGGAAGGTGTCCCTGCCCATGGAAAGGGGTTGGAGCAAGTTGATCTTTATGGTTCCTTCCAAACCAAACCATTCTAAATGTGTGTTTGCACTTTAGGATCCCCATGCCCAAACTAGTCTTGTCTTAGGAGAAGAGGACTTTCCATCTCCTCTGTTTATATATGTCTTTCCTGGAATGGTGGAATTATACTTACCCATCCACACTTCCCCAAACTGCCCACTGCCAAGTTTCTTCACAAGCTTCAGAGATTCCCGTGGGATTTCCCATTCATCCTGTGCCCAGGGTCTCTGGGGCACCAGGGATATGCAGGGAGCTGTGAGCCGCTGGCACAGGCCATCTCCTTTCTCTGCATGGGGATGAAGTACAGGTCAGTTAAATGGGATGAGCTGAACTTTCAGTCTCAGAGCTAACTCCCTCTTCCTCCATATAGGCATGCCAGGAAAAAGTCAGCCTACAGGTAAACTCCACAACTACACAAATGTTTCAGCGGTGGGGATCAAGGCATCCTGAATGGAACCAATGAAAGGAAAAAGCTCAAAGGAGCCCTAGAGGAGCACATTCTCCTGCCCAGCAAGTCCAAACCCTGCTTCCCAAGCATTTCTCTTGTAAATCCATTCAGCATATGTATCTTTCCTTTCCTGACAGGGACATTCCCCAGTCACAGGACTGTGGGCAGAGTTGACCCTCACAATGCCCTAGGATGAAAGACAGGATGTGGGTGCCCAAGTTCTGCTTGGAGAAACACATCTGGCTGATGAAAGTGGATGGAGTGATAGTGGTGGCTGGTAAGCCTGTCCTCTGTCCACATGTCCACCTTCTGCTAGCAGACAGACACATTAGGGAAGGTAAGAAACTTACGGCTGTAATGATGGATTAGCTCTGGCAGGGTAGAGAAAGTCATCCTGGGGGAGATGTAATACCCCCCACCATCTAAGGAGCGGATCCTGTAGTGTTTGATGATGTCCCCGTGAGCAGAGTCACCATCTCTCACGGACAAGGAATAGGCACCTGGAGAATGAACAGAAGAGGGAATGGTAAGGGCAAGTAGGACCTGACTCAGAGACCAGCTACCTCTTTTATCTTTGGCTGCCTGCGGCTGCAGGCACTTCTCCCAGCTCTTGCTGATGCCTTCTCAAGGCAAGTCACACCAGGCTGCAAAGCTGCAAACTTCCCTCTTCCCAAAGCAAGGGAGAAGATAAAGGATCACCAGAGCTCATCTGGCTCTGTCAAGGTGTGGTTGAGTAAGACTTGCCTATGCAGTGGCTAACAAGGAAGCAATATAGTAATCCATAGCATATCTCCAGCCAGATCAGTCTGATGCTTCTTAGGTTATGATGGTGCAGCCACGCTCCACGTCTCCTGTTTGACCTGTCAACTCCTCCATCCCATCTGGGCCAAACAAGTGATTGCAGTCTCATCAGTTTGTACAAACACAGGACTGACAAGGAGCTGAACTACCCCACCAGCACAACCAGAACTGCAGTTAGTAGGAGAGATAAGGTGACGAGATACACGCCCTGTCTCAGCATTATTCAAGGTCCCCATGTCCTTGTTATCTCCTTGTAACTCTTGTGCCAAGGTCAGTGGAAGGTACAAAATGAGATGTAGAAGAGAACTGTCATGTTCAGCCATAAACTTGTGACTGTGGCTAAACCAGATCTAGATACACATCTAGATGCAAGTGCCTTTTGACCTCATCGACACTACTCAGCAATCTACCACCCTAACCTGCTGTTGTCTCTGTATAATGGATTTATAACTGGAACCACGGGCTTGGATTTTGTGCACAAAACTATCACTAGATGTTGCTACAGAGCAGCAACTTCCAGCCTACATCAGCATAATTTTCAATACAGTTTGGCAGTGCTTTTTCCTCCTTTTGTCTGGATCATATTTCCAGAGTAAGTTGCTACAAGCCTGCTGCGCTGTGAAAAGCTTAATATGTCATCTTGGTTGATAGGCTGCCTTTTTAATGTTTGCAAAGGTAAAGCTGTGCGTGTTAAAAAGTACATGACAGATATCACAAGCAGAAGTGGGGCTTTCCATGGTGACTCTGAAACCCTAATTTCTCATGCAAAGGGAAAGTGTACTAGGATATAACACTCACTGGCTGGTGTTTCTCCATCACAGCACCACAAGTTCCCTACCCTGCTGCTGGAAACCATTTATATTTTTAGAAAGTAACAAAATAAAACCACTTCTGTAGATATTTGGTCTGTTGCAGTGATTATAAAGCTTTATAAGCAGAATTTGGCAGAGTCTAAAAGTTTTCCATGAGCTAGGAGTTGTTTTGGGGGGACTCCCTTTCTGCAGAGACCAGACTGTGAGATATGGCGGCGTAATGTGAATGGAAGACCTGTTGGCTTAAATGCAGAGCCAGGGAACCTCAAGACTTGAACCATGTAGCCTTGGTATGCTTTAGATCAGACAGCAGAAAAAAAATTCTTTACTGAAAGAGTGGTGAAGCATTGGAAAATGCTACCCAGGGAAGTGGTAGAGTCATCATCCCTGGAGGTGTTCAAAAACCTTGTAGATGTGGTGCTTCAGGACATGGTTTAGTAGGCGTGGTGATGTTGGGCTGATGGTTGGACTTCGTGATCTTAGAGGTCTTTTCCAGCCTTAATGATTCTATGATTTTACGGTGGGTTCCTTCTCAACAGAGGATACTCTTCTGAAACTCCTTCCTTCACCATAAGTGTCAGTCTGAAGACAGACTGAGAAACCCTTTTGACTCTATCAGTCCTGCAACTGAACATCTGAGAAACGACCCTGTTCTGAGGGACAATAAAAAAACTCAGAGGAAGGGCAAAAGAATAGCTTGGGTTTGCAGCCCATATCTCAGTAACCAAAAGTCATTACACAGCTAAGGGTGTCTTTTCCAGAGAGTGACCTCTGGTCCCTGGAGGGTACAGAGTGGTGTTGACAGGGCTTGTGCCTGCTGTTCTGCTAGAGTTGATTAGCCACATTCATACTTTCTAGCACCTGACCTCAGAACTTCTCTGGCTACTCTGGAACCTAGATGACCCTAAGTGGCAAATAATGATGATGATGATGACAATGATGACAGTGACAATGATGATGACCATGATAGTGATAATATATATTATTGTTGGGGATTATGATGTTATTTTAACTTCAAAGTTATTAAAATAATGTTCAGGCCGAGCTGCAGCCCATCAGACCTGGGCTTATATGGCACAAGTCCAAGAGAGTGGTTTTTATGTCTGGCATGTGGCTTATGTGATGCGTGGGATTTTTACCACGCAAAGCATGCTAGAGGAAGGAGCCAAACGTGGTGTGATCCCAGCTGTACTGCCAACAGACAACACTGCAGAAGGGAGTGCAGGAGTTAAGGACTAACACGTGTGTAAGTGGGTGCCTGGAGGTTGACAGTCAGCAGAGAAGAGACCTGATCTGTTTGTTAATGTGGTTGCACCTAAAATGCCTGCTCTCCTGCAGGAACTTCTTTCCAAACCCCACCAACCCTTTAAACCTTTCCGCATCTTTCAAACCAGTGATGTGCAGCAAGCAGCAGTGACAGGGGCCCTGGGCACCCTCCAGGTCAATCTATTAGCTGCCTACTACCAACGTTAATACTCATCCTGTCATTAGAGCTAATGACTGTATTTCACCCCAAGTCAGAGTTTAGTCTGTTGGAGTGAGCGTGGTAGAGCTTTCCCTGTCATTCACCCTGACCAATTACTGCTCCCTTGGGAGCTGCAGCATAAAGGCAAAGCACTAGGGGCTGAAAAGCTTCAATTCTCTCTTCTTCCAGTGACAGCAGCAAATGAAAAATGTTTAGTGGGGCTGGACAGATGGCAGGATTTCTAATCTCCCCAGATGATAGCCAGGATGGCCGGAAGGAGTTCCTGCTGCTCAGGCAGGACTGTTTCACCAGGACAGTTTTTCTGAAATTCTGCAGGTTTCTGAAGAGTGTATAGATGAATCTCCATTTGCCAGAAGAGTATCACTTCCTTGGGGAGAAAAGGAAAAAAATCCTTGCTACACATTGTTTTGGAAAGTCTTACCTGTTGTCCTGTATCTCTACCACAAACTAGAGTGGCAAGAGCCACCCTTACCGCAGCCTGAACTACACCTGTGAGTAGTGCAATAAGTAAATCTTTGCCCTCAAAATCCCCAGTTCACTTCTACAGCCCTGTTGAGCCTCACAAGTGCTATTCTGCCCAGCCGGATCAAAGAAACACTGATACAGCTGAACTTTGCAGCTCAGGTCCGAAAGGTGTTCTAAGCTTTGGGAATAACAAGGAGTTACCCGTGCTCTGTGGATCTCACCTTTGCTGGTTTCACTCTCCCGGACAAGGAAAGAGCCAACTTTGTTACCAGAAGCCAATAGCAGCCTTTCAGCATCTTTTCTGCTCAGAGTTTTAAAATACCACCTGGGAGACAGAAAAAGGCGAAATTGTTGTTTGAAAAGGAAAAGCTCTAAAAGCCTCAAATTCTTTCCAGTTAGTTCATTTTTTTACCATTACACTCTGAAACGGAGGGCTGTTTTTATCAGCAAATAGTTTGTTCTCTACTGGAAAGTGCCAGTAATAGACTTTTTTTAGTAGATTAACACCAGATTTTGGTCACTTTGGGCTTGTTCCACAGCCTAGCAATTCAGACAGGGAAGAGAGTAGATGGTGTGTGCAGCACCCGGTACATGAGAGAGATGCAGGCTCAGCCAGAGCACAGCTTCTCAGGGATGCAAGGACACAAGGCTCACCTGGCGAATGAGTAAGCCCTGAGTAGCATCCAGGCAGGCAGTGCATAAAGGAGATAGGTGGGTTGGAAGCTGAGCATAGGATTTTCATAGCTGTTTAAATGTACCCTTTGGATACAAAGAGAGTTTATGTCCCAACCACATTTCTGTGTGCTGTTAAATATGTGCTGAATTCAGTGATGGTTTTTGTCCCTCCAAGAGGAGATTGCAAACAGGGCTGATAATTTATAGCTGAATGCCATAGAGGAGAACAAGTCATGGAAACAATTTCTTCAGCTGCTTTTGTTATAGGCGTAATAAACCCATTTGGCTCAAGTCTTCCTTACCATCCTCTTTGCAGGGAACCAAACACGAGGGCTTCATTTGAGCTAATGAGACGAACAGTGTCAGGCTTTGGGTCTGGGCACTTGGCACTCAGTTGTCTGCCCCGTGAAATTGTTGATGTGGTTCCTGGCATATCTGACATCCAGATCTGTGCACCCTTCCCAACTGATCCCCTGTTCCAGTTTGCATACAGACACTCTCCTGGAGGCTGAGGAAGTTCAGTACTGTGCCTGTGGGTGGACAGGCCCATTGGGCCAAAGGATGATCCCTGGCACTGCTAATTTACCAGTGCAAATGTAACCTTTATGTTTTTTCCTCAAAATCCTTGTTTTCCTTGGTGAGTGCAATCAATGACACAGGAGTCTTTGTCTGCTTTCCCCATAGGAGCACCACCCTCCCTGCTCTGTGCCCACATGGTGCTTAAAACATTTCCTGAACATTTGTACAGCATTATTAGGGATAATGAAAGACCTCTTGCCATCCAACCTAGCAGTGACATCTTCCCGACACCAGGTAAAGCTGTTCCCGCATCTTGTTGAGAGACTGAGCTTTTTCGGAAATGAAAGCCCTGCCTAACTGTTCATCATTTCTAAACTTTTGCACTTACCTTTCCTCTTCCAAACTGTCTATTTGTGCAACGAAGTTACTGGGGATGTAGCCTTTCCTCCCACTGCTGAGGGATTTTGCCAGCCACCAGTCCCCCTCACTGCAAAGCAAGCAGAATAAAAAGTGTGAGTGCCCAGAAGAGGTTTCCTGACAGGCTAAAGCCACAAGAAAAGCATGACTTCTGGGTCTTTGAGCACTGGAAATAGGCCAGTGCTCCTTAATCCACTCTGCAGGTCTCTTTCAAATTCCTAGGAACACCATGAGGCTGAAGGCTGTTGGTGTCTCACAGTCTTCTGGAAACGACAGTCTCTTTCCATGAATGCAGAGGAAGCGCACCATGACCACAGTCCCAAGGCTCTGCTTTGCACTCCAAGTGAAAGGAGGGAAATCTAGGTAATTTTGAGTTTATCTCTTTCACAAGGACATTGAGGCTTTTCCTTTCTTCTCCTTCCTTCTTCTGCCAGACACTCCACTGCTTTAATCTCCCACCGCTGACAGCCACCAGCTGTGACCAAAAGCCATCCCCACTCAGCAGTCTCCACTGCCCAATGGGTCCCAGCCTGTGGCATCTGGATGAGAAACGTCACCTCTGGAGGACACCTCATACAACTGCCAAGAGCAGAGCACCGTACAAGGCCAAATGACCTGGGGACTCAAGCGCCCCTCTGCCCTGTTATATACTGGGCACATGGGCTGTCTGCCTATTCTCTAGTGAGTTTGAGAAGAAGGTGAAATGAAACCACATGCCTCTCTGGCTCGATTTTGTCCTTTCCTCTGACTACACCCAACCCACTTCCTTTGCAAAAGTGCAATCAGCACAAAATATGAAACAGGAGCTAGGTTGTTGTTATTTATGCTACTTCTACACCTACACATACTGGCTGTGAAGAACATTCCAGTAGTATCCAGGTAGGGACATTACCTAACACCAAAGTATGTGTTATCCAATGAAAGCATACAAGTGTCTCCTCCACCTTGCAGAGAGGACAGAGTACCCAAACTCACACTCTGAGACAGAGGCTCAGCTCTGGTGTTCTGAAAACTGGTGTTTGATGCCAAGGTCCCCCCTTTACCAGCCTTGCCATGCTCACCTTCACACCTTCCTCTCGCAGCAGGTAACTTACTTGGACAGGACTTGGAGTTTCTCTCCCTTGACTAGCTGCAGGTCTCGGTCACTTGAGGCAGGAAAATCATACAGTGCAACCACAACAAAGGTATCTGAAAGAAGAAACAACATCATTGAATCCAGCCTGTTCCCTGCCAGAGGAGTGATCATAGAATCACAGAATGGTTTGAGTTGGAAAGGACCTTAAAGCCCATGCAGTTCCAAACCCCTTGCCATGGGCAGGGACACCTCCCGCTGGATCAGGTTGCTCAAAGCTTCATCCAGCCTGGCCTTGAACACCTACAGGGATGGGGCAGCCACCACTTCCCTGAGCAACCTGCACCAGTGCCTCCCCACCCTCACAGGAGAACATTTCTTCCTAAGAGTTCACCTAAATCTCTCCTCTTTCAGCTTAAAATCATTCCCCTTGTCCTGTCCCTGCACTCCCTGATAAATAGCCCTTCCACATTTTTTCTGTAGCCCCCTTTAAGTACTGGAAGCCTGCTCTAAGGTGTCCCTGGAGACCTTCTTTTCTTCAGGCTGAACGACCCCAATTTTCTCTGCCTGTCTTTGCATGAGAGGTGTTCCAGCCCTCTGATCATCTTTGTGCATCTCAGTGCCTACCTGTGTATTGAAGGACATTTCACCTCCCTCCCACACACAGGTATCATCACCCTCCTTGTCCTCAAAAAGCCAAGCGTTCTACCAACCCAGCTTTCCAGTCAACCGCAACCTCTGGTTGGTTACTAATACTGATTCACCAAAGT